>NC_136065.1:1609279370-1614279370 GCF_964261635.1 Lissotriton helveticus
GACTAATTGGTCCCTGGAATTTACTGGTGGCAACACAGTCTTTCTTGGAACAGAGCTTTCTTGAAAACCCACCGAGCTGTCCTCTGATGTTGATAGAGGATCCGGTGCTGGGAGAGCACGTATGTTCTTTTCCGCTTTTAAATTGGATGGCTGAACTCTTTTCGGATGAAGACGGTGACTTCCTATTGGAGGCTGTTGCAGCTTATTTTGCATACACAGTTATGTCATAGACCTTTTTCATGTTTGATATGCTGAGTACTAGCATTTCATTGACAATTCATTGACTTATTTGTCAAGTTTTTATTATTTAGCTTGCCTATTGGCTTAAGACTCGATAAAGTACTTGGCTGTTTTATTTTTCTTTAGCATTAAATTTTCCTAGTTTTTAATGTTTTACCTTGCGGACCGTCCACATATAAACTTGCAATCTGCTCTCATGAGATGGCACTTCTATTATCTTATTCAGTTCGTTTCCGGATCATGGGGAGGTGTCATCTAGGTCCTGGATATCTTTACACCGTGTTAAGTTAGCATGGACTCATTACCGGTTTAAACGCCATTTTTTCCTTTTTTGCAACTTCTGCACACGACACTTAGTTGTTGCTTTAGCTTTCAACCTAATAGTTCATCGTGATTTACATGAGAATAATATGTTATTGCTCTACTATCTGCTTTACTTCTTAAACTATATCTGTACAGCGAGTGCTGAAGTTTCAAGAACAACACGATACAGAATTGTTATGAGGTCTGATCTCCACGACTTCATACTCATAACATAAGTGCAGCTTCTCCCAATTCTGGGCATGAGGCGGGTTTTATATTGCTTTGCCGAACACACATACACAACACTTGATGCGGTTCACATGAAGAGAGAGCTGGTGTATGCTGATGTGATTCCTTCAAATCTAAGACACTAAAGTATCGGCACGCCCTAAACCAACACAAAGAGACCTTCTTAGCAAATAATATATTATGTGTATTAGGGAGGGTGAGATATAAGCAGCCGCGGGCCGTGGAGGGAGTTACGGTGGGGCAGGGAGGCGGGGAGGGGGAGGGGCAGGGTGGAGCCCTCTCCACCCTGCCCCTCCCCCTCCCCGCCTCCCTGCCCCACCGTAACTCCCTCCACGGCCCGCGGCTGCTTATAAGTGTTGCTAACTCTTATTCATTTACAGCATGTTAACATACTGTCACCATTCGCTTTTTATGTACTACTGACTATGCTGGTAATTTTGCTACTGATAATATGTGTACTTGTATAATCTAAGATACTACGCCTGAGAAGACGGCATTAGTAAATAAACATTTCAAATACACATGTGTTCTTCTTAACTCCATGTTCTGGTTTCTAAGAAATATATAACGACCGACTGTTCATGAGTTCCACGTATCCTGAGGTACTATAAGTTCATATTCTGGATTGTCTAAACATTGAGAGTTTGTTATATCCAATGTGACACTGTACCTAGCTTGCTAAGGGGTTTTGATTACTAAGGTGAGTTTTGGGACACCCTAATTCGCCGAGGTTCCAATCCTCTGTCCACAGTTCTGTGTGAGAACAGAAACCCTGCGACAGGGGCACCCCTCAGCCTTGCTGGAGCTTCATCACACTTGCGATACAACTCCAGCAATGCGCCACCTTTACGGCACAAATACGTCACGCATCTGTGCTGTTTTTGCCCCATGATGCGCCGCATTGTAAATGCAGCACACCATAGGTGACGGAACAGCGGCACAGAATGACTAACACATCCCTGGTGATGCGCCAGTCATCATAAATCTATCCCTATGCTTCTTATCTTGTTAGAGATGAACCGCCATATGTATCATCAAAGTTTTTTCCATTTCCTAAATAGCGAACTTTAAGGAATAAATAGCGATTCTTTACCATTCCTAGTTTGCGATGACCTATTTGCTAATTACATATTACCCATTCATTTCCATGCAGCAGGAGGCCCATAGGAATGAAGGTGCAATTTGCGATTAGCAATTACCTCATCGCAAATTACGAATTTTTCCGAGGGTGCAGGGGTGTCTCAAGAACACCCTGCTGCACCCCTGAAAAAGAAATTTGGGGTCATATGGCGCACATAAATTTTGAAAACATTCCTTTACCTCAAAAACGATTTTCAACTCATAATTTGAAAACACTGCACATGGGGAAATGACTTAAAATGTCCTTAAGACACATAAAAGCATTTTTTGATTGCCTTTGCAGCATGTTTCAGTCACCTTTAACATGCCTATGTAACGGAAACATTCAAAATCTAAATTTGCCATGCACAGGTGGGAGCATATTTACAAGCAATTTGCTCCACAGACAAACTTCTTACATTGAAATGGGAAAAATAACATCAGAGACTCTCAATTACCTTATAAAGAAGCAGACACCATTATGTCCTTCTCATCAATATTAAAACCATTGCTTTTTCTCAAAAACGATTTACAAGTCATAATTTGAAAACACTCCACAGCTCCTATGCACATAAAAGCCCTGTCAGTACTAATACTTCACATTTTCTCCAATTACAATTTCTCAAAGAAAGAAAATCTATTTGTGAAACACTTGAGACAAAGCAACATTTGAAAAACACAACTTTCTTCATAATTTTCTCCTTAAAGCACACTATTTTCTATCTAAATTAAAGAAATCTTTTCTCACCTTAGCAAATACTTTGAGTTTCAAAACAGTCTCAGAAACACACCAATTTGTCTTCAGCAGAGCAAAAGGTATGCACTCCAGAGTCTGCAGCTATCAAAAGCACAGAAATGCTGTAATTCCTCACACATATCTCTCATGTCACCCAATCAAAACTCTTCCCTCACTTTTTTTCAAAGCAAAACCCCTCCCCCCTCTGCCCCCTCTCTGCTTTTTCTGCATAGCAACCACCTCTTGCAAGACCTCTCACACAACAATGTTGCAATTGAACTCTGAACTCTCAGTGCACCTGCATATCCAGAGCATTCTTTCATCTAATGATTTTTTCTTCGCCACTCAAAATACATCTTTCAACAAACTCATCCATGCACACTAACTTTCTGTTTTCAGCAATCAAAATCCACCAATCACTCTTACTGCTTCATTAACACAGAAACTCCTCAGTTTTTTTCATTTTACACTCTCATTTTTTCAACTGCCATTTCATTGCCACACTTCATCTGACTGCAGGAGAACCTTCTCTCGCCATGTTTTCTGTCTGGATTGTTGGACATAGTTATATCTATTGGGCTCAAAGGTACGCTGAAAACAGGAATTTACCTAACCTCAATTTACAAGATGTGGAAATTAAGTGGTTTGGCCACAGAGGATTAAAATGTCACCAATTGATACCATTGGTGAAAACCTTTATGCATTTGCCAAAACCTGACCTGTTAATTGTGCACTGTGGAGGTAATGATTTGGGCACTTTGACTGGGGTAGGTCTGGAAATGCTTTTAAAGGACACCTTTGAGCAATTGATGGCACTTTTTCCTCAGACTGCCTTGGTATATTCAAATATATGCCAAAGACAGAAATGGAGGTGGTCGAACCAATTTTGTCCACAAATTGAGAAATCGAGGAAGCATGTAAACAAATTTGTTTCAGCTTACATGAGAGACCATGGAATGGGCTCCCTGTACAACAATAACTTGCGTTACTACATGCAAGATATCTACAGAGGAGATGGATTTCACTTCTCAGATGAGGGCAACAGAGTTTTCACTCTGAATTTAAGACTGTGCATTGGTACCTACTTATAAGTACCTAAATGTACCATAAACCCAAAAGCTCTTCTCAGAGCTACCCTACATCTGATCACTCACAATTATTATTTTACTCTAACTTTTTTCACTAATTTTCAAGAAAGTACGCTACCCAGAACGCTTCCCGGTTCGCGAACCGGGCGCACTCCACGCAAAAAAACTAAAAAAACGGTATCTTTTTATTTTGCCCTGCGAGACCCTTTCAAAGCCTCCACATCAAACCTAGGGGGTCAGGGACGATCTACTATGCCCCCTTATGGTCATTTGCCCCTTCGCTTTGGCCTCCTCTTGTCTCTCGATCCTACCGAGAGACAAGATGGCGGCCGCTACGGACTGTTTGGAATGTTTACAGACGCCGAAAAACCAATCAGCTTCGCAAACCTCCGTAACGCGAAAAGTACGCGAAGCGGAGCGCTGTTACAGATATATATCTTTTTTTGAACGTTAATTTCTCAAAATCCACTGGAGCACATATATTGAGACCTAGCAAAGGCACATCGGGCTACCAGTCCCTACAATTTTACCAAGTTTCGTGCAAATCCATTCAGCCGTTCGATTATTATTATTTTTATTTTTTTTTGCCCCGCGGGGCCCTGTTAAAACCTCCACATCATACCTAGGGGGTCAGCGACAATCTACTATGCCCCCTTATGGTCATTTGCCCCTTCGCTTTGGCCTCCTCTTGTCTCTCGATCCTACCGAGAGACAAGATGGCGGCCGCTACGGACTGTTTGGAATGTTGACAGACGCCGGAGAACCAATCAGTTTCGCTTCACAAAGCTCCGTTGCGCGAAAAGTACGCGTCCTGGAGCGCTGCCCGGTCCGCTGTTACAGATATATATCTTTTTTTAAACGTTAATTTCTCAAAATCCACTGGAGCACATATATTGAGACCTACAAAAGGCACATCGGGCTACCAGTCCCTACAATTTTGCCATGTTTCGTGCAAATCCATTCAGCCGTTCGGGCTAAAAGTGAGGCCAACCGCCCTATGGAAATTAACATGGGAAAAACGCGTTTTGGGACCCCCCTTTTTTCTCGGCCCCCCCTTGACGAACCCCCCCAACATTTTCAGGGGCTGCTCAGAAACAAAATGTGCCATTGTCCTGAAAATTTCAGCCAATTCCGTCCACAAACGCCAAAGTTATTAGACATAGAATTTTCAAAAATCCCATAGAGAAAAAATCCTAACTATATATACCTACTGGCGACCGCCAGTAGGTAATATATATATATATATATATATATATATATATATATATATATATATATATATATATATATTCACTGAAAAAACCATAGGTTATAGACCATATATAGTTAGGAATTAGCATTTAAAAAACCTTTTTTTTACTCACACAAAACCATTGAAATTCCATATATAGTTAGTAGTACTAACTATATATCGCGCACCCGCAATCCACTGCTGATCATGTCACATATTACATCATTCATGACATGGTCAGTGACATCACTGATGACATCACTGATGACATCTCAAATGACATCACTGATGACATCACTGATGACATCTCAAATGATATCACTGATGACAACATCCAGTGACTGTGTAATTCTGTAAAGTTAAAATATGTCTTACATATTGAAGAATGAGTGGATGTAGAAGTGTCTGGATGAAGGATTTAGTAGGTGCATGACTGACTGTATGAGTGAGTGGTTAAATGTGTCTCACTGAGTGCATGGGTTAGTGACTGAACTGTCTTAATTTGTGCATCATTATGTTTGTTGTTCTGTAAACTGCTGCATGTGTTGATCAGTAGCTATATGAGTAAGTATATGGGTTATTGATTGGTTGCTCAAGTATTTGTATGGGAGACTGAGTGTGTGTGTGGGTGGCTGGGAGGTGTATGACTCTGTGCATAGATGTGTGAGCAGTTGATTCACTAGATGTATGGGTTCAAAAGTGCATGTGGAAACAGCTGTATGGGTGGTTGACTGTGTGCATGAGTGCATTGGTGAGTGAATGGATATCTCAGTGCTACATGTCAAAGTAAGTACATATGTAAAACACAGTACATGTGAGAGTTGGCATATATAAATAACTGTGCATAAGAGCCAGTGAATGTGTGAGTGACTGTATGGATCATTGTGAACTTGTATCAGGGATTGTAAAAGAGAGTAAATATGTGTTAGTATATGTATACTCGTGCTCCTCGATCTCTCAGCCGCCTTTGATACGGTAGATCACATCTTACTCTCCCGTGTCAGGGCGGCGGGGATCGGGGGGAGTGCCCTGGTCTGGTTATCCTCCTTCCTGAGCGACCGCACCCAGGCTGTTTGCCTGGGTGACTTCACAGCGGACACCCGGAAAGTTCAGTGCGGGGTCCCCCAAGGTTCCTCTCTCTCTCCCCTCCTGTTTAATCTGTACATTGCCCCCCTGATTTTCTCTCTTCAACAGATGGAGGTCGCCGTATTTAATTATGCGGATGACCTCCAGCTGGTCTTCAATCTTTCCTCTCCTTCGGCTGTCCTCAACTTTCAAACTGTCATGTTTCACATCAGGGACTGGATGAACCACAACCACCTTAAACTCAACCCTGATAAAACAGAGTTGGTGTTGACGGGTGGCTCGTCCAGTCCCTGGTCCCCTCTTTTTTGGCCCCCTTCTCTTGGTTCTTCTCCTGTTCCCTCTTCCTCAGTTAAAACCTTGGGTATAAAACTTAATTCTCAACTCACCCTACACTCCCAGGTTAGTTCTGTGGTGTCTTCCTCTTTCCTCTCACTGCGTACTATACGTAGGGTGTCCCGCTTCTTCACTTTTTCTGCCCTCAAACTTATTATCCTGGCCATGGTGGTGTCCCGCCTGGACTACGGGAACGCCCTATATGCTGGTATCCCTGCCTACAGCCTGCGCCGCCTACAGCAAATACAAAACCAAGCGGCCCGCCTGGCCTTCAATCTCCCCAAATTCCACCACTCTACCCCACTCCTGAAATCTCTTCATTGGCTCCCCGTGCGAGCTAGAATTCAATTCAAGCTCGCATCCATCACCTTACTGGCCCGATCAGGTCTGGCGCCGGCCTTCATCTCCTCTGAGATTGTCTCTTATGCCCCCACCAGGGCCCTACGTTCCTCCTCCCAGTCCCTCCTTTCTATCCCACGTTTCCGGAGAAAGAAGTGGGGCGGTTCCAAATTTGCTTTCCTTGCCCCCACCCTCTGGAACTCTCTTCCCCTTGACCTTCGCTCCATCCCCCTCTACTCACAATTCCGTAAATGCCTTAAAACCCATTTATTCACCAAATCCTTTGAATAACTGCTCCCTTCTCCTTCCTTCCCTTTAACCTCAGTCCCCGTTAGCTATAGCGCCAAGAAACCGCTGGTATACGTTGCGCTTTACAAGAACTTTTAAACTCAAACTCAAACTCAAACTATAACTGTATAGTTGAGGAAATGGAGGTGTGATTGATTCTGTGCATGACTGACTAGGTGTGTAAGTAACTCCATGGATGAGTGACAGACTGTGAGTGTCTGTTTACACTGAGTGTATCTAAGGTTATATTAGAGTCTGAAGAGGTTCATCGTATTATCACATGAATGATGTCATCAGTGATGTGATCAGTAATGTCAAATGAGATGTCATCAGTGATGTCATCAGTGATGTCATTTGAGATGTCATCAGTGATGTCATCAGTGATGTCATTTGAGATGTCATCAGTGATGTCATTTGAGATGTCATCAGTGATGTCATCAGTGATGTCACTGACCATGTCATGAATGATGTAATATGTGACATGATCAGCAGTGGATTGCGGGTGCGCGATATATAGTTAGTACTACTAACTATATATGGAATTTCAATGGTTTTGTGTGAGTAAAAAAAGGTTTTTTAAATGCTAATTCCTAACTATATATGGTCTATAACCTATGGTTTTTTCAGTGAATTTTCAAGGTTTTGTAAATGCTAATTCCTAACTATATATGGTCTCTAACCTATGGTTTTTTCAGTGAATTTCAATGTTTTTTTAATAGCTAATATCATAAGCTGTCGAATGTCAATTACGTGGTAAGTAAAAACATTTTCGTGTTTATGCACACTGATCTGCTTTGAATGCTGCCCCCCCTCATTTCTATTAGGAGTACTCTCTCTTTGCAGATAGTGAAGGGTAGTTAACGCAGGCCTTTGCCCCCGTTGTAATCCGTCGTGCCTGCTTCTCTCTCCATTTGATTGATTGTTATCCAAGCATTTACTGTTTTAGAATTGGTTCTCTTTGGTTCATTCTCTATTTACAAACAAGCACAGAGTTGCAATACTCTGTTTAGTCTTTGCAGATAGTGAAAAATCATGTAAAAAAACAAAAGGAATCGAGCAAAATCAGTAGGCCACTAATGGGATCTCTTTTTGACCTCGCTAAAATAGAAACATTAGGAACAACCCCTCATGAGAAATACGAAACTAGTGAGATGAACTGAGCTCCATGCCATGATGGCTGCAAGACAGCTCGGCTCCGCCACCCACCCCACCCAAAATAACGATAAACTCTATGCAAATATTACAAATATATACAACACACCAGCAAGGTAACAGGGTAAAACATTTTATTAAATAACTATTTACATAACTATTTTATACTTTTTGTTGCCCGATCCGGCTAGCTCAATGGATCGAGCATGAAACTCATGCATTCTGATAGTTCAAAGTTTTGAGGAGTGCTTGTTAGACTGTCTGAAGCTTATTTGCACCTGCTACAGCTTCACTATTCTCAATGTAAGTGGGGGCTGTTTGAGGACGTGACTGCATTTGAAAACAATGTGATGCGGTTCCTCCCTGAACCGCTTGACGGAGGCCCCCGAGGGACGGTGTGATGGCGCGGACTCGGAGGGGGCGCTTGGCTCCGGCCCCCTCCCCAAGTCGTGTTGCCCTGGTGTGGCCTGAGATCGCCCCCGACATAGGTGGCCGGCTCCCGGGGTCAAGCGGAACTTTTTGCCTTTTGGTGACTCTTCCATTCTTGACCTTGTCCCACAATCCGTTTGACCTAAAGACACGCTGTAGTGGGGCGCCCCTTTACCGTTTCAGTTGCCATTCCGCCCGCTTTTGCTACACTGTGCCTCTTCCGCTATTCAGCTGTTTACCGCCCGCTCTTGCGACTACAGCGTCTCGCTCACCATGTAGTTGAGTTGCTCCCGCTCTTGCGGTGCAGCGACAGGCGGCTGCCACAGGACTCTCAAAATGGCGGCCGGCTCTTCAGATTTGGGCGTGGTCCACTAAAATGGCCCTGCGACACCTTGGAACTCGGACGCTTGTCTGCTAGGGCTTGGGCTCCATTCTCGAAAGCGTCCCCTCAGCCTTGAAGATTCTACAAAAGTCTTGGGGGCCCCCGACTCCCGCAGGCTTCTGGTGGGGAGCGGCTGCCATGATTGCTCGTGGAATGGCCACAACGGAGCTACGAGATGGTGGTGCTCTCATGCTGACGCCAGCTTCAGTCTGAAACATCCAGAAACACTGTAGACTACCAATTCGATCAGTTCCGGTAGCGCCCCAACGTGACCCGGTAGAGAACTTGCCCTCCCCTCTTTGACTGATGGTTCTTGTTGCCTGTCCCTTCTGTTGTCATTTAACAGAACTATTTAGCCTGCTGAAAGGGGTTGTGTTCCGACCGCTGGTTGGAGGAGACATTTTGACTATATTCTGGACCTGCGTTGTCGCGTAATGCGTCATATGACGCGCCGCGTTAGCGCATCCGGAAGTGCTCCGGTGCGCGAAGCGCAGCTTCCCGGAAGCGATCCGGGGCGCAGCGCGCAGCGCGTAACGTAAGCATAACAGGTCATGTGACTTGTTAATAAAACTTTTCATTGGTTCATTTTACTTTTCTTATTCTAATGAGTCTACATGAGCCCCCTCGCGCCCATCGCACGCCAACACAACCTGAACATCATCTCCTACGCCGATGACACCCAGCTGATCCTCTCCCTGACCAACGACCCCGCCGCTGCCAGAGCCAACCTTCACGAAGGGATGAAAGATGTAGCCGAGTGGATGACGACCAGCCGCCTGAAACTGAACTCAGACAAGACGGAAGTCCTCATCCTGGGCTCCTCGCCCTCCGCCTGGGACGACTCCTGGTGGCCCCCCGTCCTGGGCACCGCACCCACACCGACAAACCACGCACGCAACCTGGGCTTCATCCTGGACTCCTCCCTCTCCATGACCAGACAAGTCAACGCCGTCTCCTCGTCATGCTTCAACATCCTGCGCATGCTATGGAAGATCTTCCGGTGGATCCCCATCGAGACCAGGAAGACGGTCACCCAGGCCCTCGTCACCAGCCGACTGGACTACGGCAACGCCCTCTACGCCGGAATCACAGCCAAGCTCCAGAAGAGACTCCAGCGGATCCAGAACGCCTCAGCCAGACTCATCCTCGACATCCCCCGATGCAGCCACATCTCCGGACATCTGAGAGACCTGCACTGGCTCCCCGTCAACAAGAGAATCACCTTCCGTCTCCTCACCCACGCACACAAAGCCCTACACGATCAAGGCCCGAGCTACCTCAACAACCGCATCAACTTCTACGCTCCCAAACGCCAACTCCGATCAGCCAGTCACGCCCTCGCCGCCGTCCCCCGCATCCAAAGAACGACAACAGGAGGAAGGTCCTTCTCCCACCTGGCCGCCAAGACCTGGAACTCCCTCCCTCCCGACCTGCGCCTGACCCAAGACCACCTCTCCTTCAGGAAGAAGCTCAAGACCTGGCCGTTCGATCAGTAGCAGCACCCCCCCCCCCCAAGCGCCTTGAGACCCTCCGGGTAGGTAGTGCGCTCTATAAATGTCCTTGATTGATTGATTGATTGATGATGAAAGGCTTGGTCATATGACCTAAAAATTACACTTTTTATTACTTTCGAACATTATTTTTTCTTAAACATATATGTTATAATGTTCCAGGCTAATGTACTTTCCCGGAAAATTTACAACTGTCCTGCAAGTAAAATATATTCCTTTTTCGAGAAAAAGGGCGTTTCTTCGTCCCATGACGGAGCCGTTGAGCAAAAGAGGCTCGGCCTGCTGTCTTAGTCGCCGATACGCCTGAATATCAGATTCTTATCGATCACTTTATGTTGCAGGAGTAGAAAACACAACAGCCCTTGACCATTTATCTTTACTGCGTTCCTGCGTATTATACCTTTTACCCTTCATGTAATTGGACTGCTTTATTTCACTTGCCTTTTACTGATTCGAAAACAGTGACTATTATTAAAAACTTTACCAATGTAAATACTACTACCATGTTTTCTTTTAAAAACCTTTATTGTGAAAATGTCAGTATACAAATACGGTCCTATAACCACGTGGGCCGGCCACGGAGCAAACTGTAATCGTATATGATGAGGAGACATTTACACTGTAGAGGAACGTAACGGGCGGGCCATTAGGTTGCAAGAACTAAGGTGTCTAACAGTTGCGGAATCGGTGGACGTACATTTTATCATTAAAATACGACAGGGCCAGTTACAATAAAATTATCTAGATATACATTTGCGGGCAAGTACCATGGGTGACGTTAATTCGAACTTTCAATAGTACAGTAATCAATAACACATCAGAACTTAATATCAATAGGGATGTCTTAATATTCAATCAATTCTCGTCCCCGCCCACATGTGCTTCAAAACTGCATACGTATCTCGTGATATCAAGGTTGTGCAACCAGTACACAACAAGGAGTTACGAGTCCCATTTATTCCGGCGCCATTTTGGGCGAGGACGGGCAGGTCCAGGATATAGTCAAAATGTCTCCACCAACCATCGACTATGATGATGTTCATATGCTGTATTTATTAGAGTAACACTCATCTGTCCACATGAAATTAATTTGCCACAATCTAAACATGTCATTTTAATCTTTCCAAAGTTCTTCTGAATATTTGGGACCGTTTCCCTTGCCTCTGATGCTGTCAGTGCCACTTCTTTGGTGAATGTACTGGCAGGTCGGGGGTTGTCCTCCAAATCTCTCTTTTGTGCAGCACTATAATTAATCGGTGCCACCTCTCCATATGACGATGCATGGTATAATTACCATAACTATATTTTTTTTCGGTTCCTCTGGAGAGTACATCGTGGCTGATGAGGCAGGTAACGTACCGGGCATTTACCTTTTTTGCATGTAGAGGAAAGGAAAAAAAATTCGAGCGTCCGAGTTCTAAGGTGTCCCAGGGCCATTTTAGTGGACCAGGCCCAAATCCAAAGAACAGGCCGCCATTTTGAGAGTCCTGTTGCAGCCGCCTGTCGCTGTAGCAGCAAGAGCGGGCGAAACTCAGCTAGACGGCGCTCCACTGCAGATGAAGTGCCTCAACCTGGAGAGGCGGGAGAGGCTCGTTTGCGCCGCCTCCCCCCCCCCTTCGGGCACCCCACGCCGTCTTTCGGCGCAGCATTGTAAGATGGCCACACCAGTGCGGCAACTTGCTAGACACCACCTCGGTGCCATCCGGATCTCGGCGCCCCACTGTAGATGAAGTGCCTCCACATGGAGAAGCGGGAGAGGCTCGTTTGCGCCGCCTCCCCCACCCCCCCTTCGGGCACCCCACGCCGACTTTCGGCGCAGCATTGTAGGATGGCCATACCAGTGCGGCAACTTGCTGGACACCACCTCGGTGCCAACCGAATCTCAGCGCCTTGTGGTGTCTTCCATTCCGAAAATATTGTTGGCAGCATTTTGAAAGGAAAGATAAACAGCCGTTTGTGGCCCTCACTACACCGTTCTCCTAGTGAGTCTCACATTGTTACATTTAGGAAGAATGTTGAAGAGTAGTATGTTGAAAATCTGAAGCCATTGTTCTACAAACTCTCAATCAGCCTTGGATGGAAAAATCCTGAAGAATGTACAAACTGAAAACCAGTTTTTGTCTGTATAGCATCAGCAGCAACGCTTGAGTCAGCTTTGTGTGAAGCCGCCATTTTGATTCAATCAATAGCGTCCCCCTGCACACATTCAGGGGCCTGGTTGTGTCTTCAGGTCAAACGGATTGTGGGACAAGATGCACAAAGGAAAAGGAAAAAAGTTCCGCCGGACCCCGGGAGGCGGCCGCCTATGTCATGGGCGATCTTAGGCCACACCAGGGCAATAGTGAAGCTGCAGCAGTTGCAAATAAGCTTCAGACAGTGTTACAAGCGCTGCTCAACACTCTCAACTATGACACCACCTCGGTGCCATCCGGATCTTGGCGCCTTGTGCTGGTTCCGGCCTATTCACACATCGGTCCGCTACTGACGCCACCTCACAGGCCAACGGGGCACCCCACGCCGACTTTCGGCGCAGCATTGTAGGATGGCCACACCAGTGCGGCAACTTGCTGGACACCACCTCGGTGCCATCCAGATCTCGGCGCGTTGTGCTGCCTTCGGCCTATTCGCCGCAAGTGCGCACGCAACTCAGCTGCATAGCGAGTGAAACACCAAGGGGCGCCCCACTGCAGCCGAGGAACCTCCATCTTGGGGGCGACGCACAGCATCACATTGCTTTCCAATGCAGTCAGATCCTCAAACAGCCCCCACTGACTGACGCGAACTCACAGGCCAACGGGGCGCCCCACGCCGACTTTCGGCGCAGCATTGTAGGATGGCCACACCAGTGCGGCAACTTGCTGGACACCACCTCGGTGCCATCCGGATCTTGGCGCGTTGTGCTGCCTTCGGCCTATTCGCACATCGGTCCGCTACTGACGCCACCTCACAGGCCAACAGGGCACCCCACGCCGACTTTCGGCGCAGCATTGTAGGATGGCCACACCAGTGCGGCAACTTGCTGGACACCACCTCGGTGCCATCCAGATCTCGGCGCGTTGTGCTGCCTTCGGCCTATTCGCCGCAAGTGCGCACGCAACTCAGCTGCATAGCGAGTGAAACACCAAGGGGCGCCCCACTGCAGCCGAGGAACCTCCATCTTGGGGGCGACGCACAGCATCACATTGCTTTCCAAAGCAGTCAGATCCTCAAACAGCCCCCACTGACTGACGCGAACTCACAGGCCAACGGGGCGCCCCACGCCGACTTTCGGCGCAGCATTGTAGGATGGCCACACCAGTGCGGCAACTTGCTGGACACCACCTCGGTGCCATCCGGATCTTGGCGCGTTGTGCTGCCTTCGGCCTATTCGCACATCGGTCCGCTACTGACGCCGCCTCACGTGCCAACGGATTTTCTACGCTTTTTATAGCCCTATGCCGCATAACAGGTCATGTGACTTGTTTATAAAACTTTTCATTGGTTCATTTTACTTTTGGTTTCCTAATGATGGAAGGCTTGATCATATGACCTAAAAATAACACTTTTCATTGGATTAAAACATTTTTTTTTCCCAAACGATGAAAGCCCCACCTTGTTTCTGGATGTTTCAGACTGAAGCTGGCGTCAGCATGAAAGCCCCACCATCTCGTGGCTCCGTCGTGGTCATTCCACGAGCAATCATGGCAGCCGCTCCCCACCGGAAGCCTGCAGGAGTCGGGGGCCCCCAAGACTTTTGTAGAATCTTCAAGGCTGAGGGGACGCTTTCGAGAATGGGGTCCAAGACCTAGCAGACAAGCGTCCGAGTTCCAAGGTGTCCCAGGGCCATTTCAGTGGACCAGGCCCAAAAAGGAAAGAGCCTGCCGCCATTTTGAGAGTCCTGTGGCAGCCGCCTTTCGCTGCACCGCAAGAGTGGGCGCAACTCAGCTGAATGGCGGATTTTGGCACAGTGTACCAAAAGCGGGCGGAATGGCAACTGAAACGGTAAAGGGGCGCCCCACTACAGCAGACGAGCCTCCACCTGGGGAGGCCCGTTCACGCCGCCTCACCCCCCCCCCTCCCGGGGCGCCCCACGCCGTTATTCGGAGCAGCATTGTAGGATACCAAAACCAGTGCGGCAACTTACTGGACATCACCTGGGTGCCATCCACATCTCAGCGCGTTCTGCTGCCTTGGGACTATTCGCACAACAGACCGCTACTGACGAGGCCTCCCCCCGTACCCCCCGGGACGCCCCACGCCGTTTTTCGGAGCTGCATTGTAGGATACCAAAAACCAGTGCGGCACCCAGGTAACATCACCTGGGTGCCGTCCAGAACTCAGCACGTTTGCTGCCTTGGGACTATTCGCACAAAACACAGCTACTGACCATTGTTGCTTCTTTTTTCAAAAAAATGTTTAAATGTATTTACTGTTTTTGTTGCGTTGTACATATTTATAAGTTATTAAAGTTTTATAATCCTACTACTTTGTTGGAGTGCTATATATTTTTAATGTGACACATAATTGTAAAAACTTTGATGTACAAAGAGGCATCCCTGGAATCTTCCGCCTCAGGCTCGGTCCCCTCCCCAATCACAATACAGGATGGTTTTCAGATAGTAGGAACGCGTGTGGTGTGACGGATCTCATCGGGTGGGGGCCTTGATCTACTGTAACTCCTTTGAAGAGGGGTGATTCTTTACAGCTGGGGCCATAAACTACATCTGCAGGGCTAGGTGATAGCCTGGGACCGGCCTAGACAATCGGACATAAAGGAAGAGGAGTGTCAGAGGGTGCGGTAGTGAATAGGGCGAAAGGGAGTTGTCGGGCAGGCACAGGGTGTGATTCTCAAGGAAGAGCAGCGCAGATGGGGGGAGGATTATTGCCCATGCATAAGACAGAGAGGGGGGGTGACCAGTGCCTGGGGGAGATGCTTGCGAGGGTGGGGAGCCATGCTAAGGATCGACAGCGTGCAGAGAGTGGGTCTGGTCAAGGCATCTAAAATGGCAGCCGTGCACGACAAAAGTGTGGCATTTGAAAAAAGGCAAGATGGCGCAGACAATGTTTTTCAACACTTCCTGATTTCCTTCGAATCGAACGTTAACAGACGTTATCTCTCCCACACTACCGGTCCCCCTGGGCTTAAACGCCGAGATGGTAGGGACTGCATCCCGTGGAGATAGGCCGAGACGTCACTCAGCAGAAAAGAAAAAAAAAAGTCTATAAACATACAATAAGTTAAAAGTCAATCATTCTTGTTTCCTTGTAGTACGCTCCCCAGTCCGCTTTCCGCTACGCGTACCGGGCGCAGCCCACGAAAAAAAAGGGCCCTTTTAAAGCCTCCACATCAAACCTAGGGGGTCAGGGAGGATCTACTATGCCCCCTTATGGTCATTCCCCCCTTTGTTTTGGCCTCCTCTTGTCTCTCGATCCTACCGAGAGACAAGATGGCGGCCGCTCCGGACTGTTTAGAATGTTGACAGACACCGGAGAGCCAATCAGCTTCGCTTCGCGAAGTTCCGTTACGCGTCAAGTACGCGAACCGGAGCGCTACCCGGAGCGCTGTTACAGATATATATCTTTTTTTGAACGTTAATTTCTCAAAATCCACTGGAGCACATATATTGAGACCCAGCAAAGGCACATCGGGCTACCAGTCCCTACAATTTTGCCAAGTTTCGTGCAAATCCATTCAGCCGTTCGGGCTAAAAGTGAGGCCAACCGCCCTATGGAAATTAACATTGGAAAAACGCGTTTTGGGACCCCCCTTTTTTCTCGGCCCCCCCTTGACGAACCCCCCCAAATTTTCAGGGGCTGCTCAGAAACAAAATGTTCCATTTTCCTGAAAATTTCAGCCAATTCCGTCCACAAACGCCAAAGTTATTAGACATAGAATTTTCAAAAATCCCATAGAGAAAAAATCCTAACTATATATACCTACTGCTTTGAATCTTCTAGCCTTCCAGTTCCCCTCTGGCAGAAGTCACGGCACAGCAGCAGCAAGTAAGTTTTCACAAAACTTTTATTTTTCACACACCTTCCACTGGACCATAGAGTCCTTGATGTCTAGACCCTCTTTTAAAATAACTTAGTGAGCGTGCCCTTTTCCCCTTTCTATTGCTCCTCTAGACAAACAACCTTGGTTACAGATTATGGCCAAAAGGTTTGAGCCATTTCTTGTGTGAATTCTGTTTTTTCTGGGGTTGAGAAGATTTTAACTCCCATTTCAAAACATATTTACAGTGAAGTACACATATATCAATTAAGTTTGAGTTAAATCGTATTACAGCATGCATCATCATTCTCATTTGAATTATTCATTCATAGTGTAGTACTCATCAATCAACATATCAAATTAAATTTGCTAACTATTATCCATGTTCTCACTTTTTCTCCTATTGTATCGAATGAAAAATAAGTTTTTTCATTAACACTACCACTATGTACACTATTTACAATCATTTATACACATAGCCTCAATCCTATTCATATACATTCCGTGATATGTTTTTTATGTATATATTTCTCTTATACTTCCTAGTATGATTGTCATTCCATTAGTTACATTTTCAATTTCTGTAAAGTACCTTTAGTTTTTATGTTATGACACTTGCATGGATTGGGTTATTGTAGTGACTTAATTCTCCCTGGTGCATCCTCTTCTTAGTTGCTCAGCCAGAATGAATATGATGTCTGCGTGGAATGTTGGAATGCCTGATGACAGTGTGGTTAGAATGTGAATGTGCTTGTTGGTATGTGAGGAATGGCAGTTGGAGAGTGTAGGCTGAGCAACAACCATCTAGCTCCTGGTGGGACCATCTGTTGATCTTCTTAATACCAACTAAGACTTCTATGGAACATGTAATGATCAACTAATAAACCTCTACATGGAAATATTACCTGGCCACCTCTTGTCATCCTTGGAACCTACTTATAACATTTTGGCGATGCTTGGAAAGAAACCCTGTGTGTTTTGGCAAGAAATCTAATGAAGGTGAGAAAACCTGCATTCATCTACTGAAGGTGAGAAAACCTACAACAGTTTTGGACTTTATTTACAAAAGTATCTATTTGAAACTAAGCAATTTTGATGTTTAAAAAAATAAAAGGAAAAGAACGCCCTCAAAAGTCCCACCAGTGTCCTTCACCACCTGGACAGCCTACCCAGGGCGCTTCACGTTCCTTGTAAAAGTGGACATATGCTTTAAAAGATGAAATATACTGCTGACAAATATGAGTTAATGTCAAGCATATTTTCTATGTATATGAAAACTCTGCTTCATTTATTGACGCTGTGAAGAGCAAGAATTGTGGCCATGTTTTGTCAACTGAGCTTTATTGAGGCGAAAACTACTCTGTAAAGCATTTCCTTTTATTTTACTTG
Organism: Lissotriton helveticus; assembly: GCF_964261635.1. Lineage (NCBI taxonomy): Eukaryota > Metazoa > Chordata > Amphibia > Caudata > Salamandridae > Lissotriton > Lissotriton helveticus. The sequence continues at coordinate 1,609,297,220 of NC_136065.1, forward strand.
GATTACCAGTGAAGGTTGAATACTGGTGAAGATGCTTTCTTCAGTGAACTCTAGCAGTGTGCTTTTAAATACAGAGACAACTTTCATGTTATTTATGGCTCTTAAGGTTGAAGGGTCAATGTCTGGATAATTTCTGGCCTTCCCCACAAGTTTGCATATTTTACTCACGGCTGAGACAAGGTTTTAGGAGAACAAGGCACCGTGAGGGTATGCTGAAAGACATTATCTGTGAATAAAGGTGGCATCTCTCAAGAGTTTTAAAGATAAACTGTCTTTGGAAGTATAAATAGCACTTGAGCAGCGTGAAAGTAATGAGCCGAGCGGAAAAGAAATTTACATGCGTGGTGGACATGATTTTGTTTTTACTTCAAGAACAGTCACAAGTCCCGAAGAGCATATTTTGACTTTGTTTTTTTTTAATGCCTGTTGGGTCTTAGAGATTGCCGTCCTATTGAACTGTTTATTTAAAAATTCAAAAGACTTTGCTCGCGCTCACCTTGTGATGCTGCCCAGCTCTTCATGACGTTCCTTTGTCGTTCTATTCTCTGGCGCTGCTGATGGACGTTTTGATGCACAAGTGTGCAGGAAGCCATCCTGTGTGGCGTAAAATACGTGCCTCCATCTTAGTCATCTGAACTTCTCTTTCCGATGTTTCCGATGTTTATGGGAGCAGTTGGAAATGCCTGGACTGTCAATAAAGTTATTTTGACAGAGTCTCCATCCGGCTTCCCGTTTTTTTTTGTTTGTTTTGATGTCGTTCACTGCCTGTGGAACTTGTCGGAAATGCAAGCGGAGACACATTGCCTTTTAATGGATGTTTATTACTTTTCTAACGCAAATGAACTCACAGTTGGGCAACTTCACCCTTTTAAACTTCTCCTGCAAGGCCTCCACCTGCATCAGTGACATTAAGTCTTTCTAGGATATTGGATCCTGTCAGCACATCTTAATGGGCAGTTATGTTGTAGAGGAGCAGAAAGGAAATAAAAAAGCTTTGGGACTAACTTACAAGATGTGCAAAGAAGTATCCCTGGAAATGAGACGACGGTGACAACCTTATTTGTTTTAATTTATTGTGTTATAATGGTTGGCATGTTGAACTGTGTTTGCACTATTCTTTACTCATGTGGTAATTGGATGTTTTGCTTATTTAATGTGTATTTTGTGGGATCTTAAAGGCACTATATTTCTTTCTTTTACGTAAGGGTAATTGTGTGGGAGCTGGTCTTCTTACACTCTTTTGATTCTTCAGTGTGGGTGATGCGCACACCTTTTCACTGTCTTTACCCCTTAATGTTCATTTTGTGGTACCATAGTTACACTTGCATCATCCCTTTCGCATGCTTATTTAGCAGTGGGAATTTTGTTCTTTTGCTGTATTTTAAAATCTGTTTTATGGTGCACTTTGTGTCGTGCTCTTATTGTGCCCTGCGCTTGATACTTCATACTATGGATGGTCTACCCATATTGTTGTTTATTCTGTGGGCTGTGCACCCCATTTTGTGGTGTGGCCTGCGCTTGGGCAGTGTTTGTTACACACTTTATTTTGTTTATGCAATGGCACACCACTGTATTTTTATTGGTTTGCATGCATTTTTATGGAGTACTTTTAGCCCCGAGGTGTATTACTTTATTATGGTAAGTTGGACTGTGACAGTGGTGTGAAATTTACACTTCATGGGTCTCATGAGTGTCCTCTTCTTTCTGTGTCCTATGCTTTGCCTTGGTTTGCGCAGTGTTTCTTCTACACTTTGTTTTGTTTGCGCAATGGCATATCTCTCTGTGTATTTATTAGTTTGCATGCATTTTTCTGAAGTATACCTTTTGTTTCGAGGTGTATATTATTTTATTATGGCAAGTTGGACAGTGACAGTTGTGTGGAATTTACACCTCGTGGGTTTCCTAGGTGTCCTCATCTTTCTATGTCCTACACTTTGCCTTGGCACCTGTTCTTCTGAGGTGCGTTGTGGGGGGTTTACCCACTTCTTGGTTGGCATTGCGCCTTGGGCGCTGTATTATTGTTGTTTTGGATTGTGCCTTAGTTGCACTTTGGGCTTTGTATCCATCTGTGGATATGTATTTTACTTGACTATCCATACTGTGTTTGAGGTGTGTGGCATAGATTGAGTGTTTGGATTTTTTTCTTTTCCTATTGTGTCCTCCACTCTCTGAATTTTTTTTTTTTTTTTGTAGGTATCAAGGACCCCCTGATGTGGATCGTACTCCTGGGTCAGGGAAAACAATTTTTGTGTAAAGGTATCTACCCAGGCAGACAATTAAAACAAAAGGCTGGCTATTTTAAAAAAAACATATTCATAAACACATAATTGATAAAATTAAAGCAATGGACTGGAATTATATCAAAAAGTTAGTTTTTAATATAATTATAAAAGATGTATGGATACATGTGATTCAATAAAAGAGGTTACATAATACGAGTAAATGTTACTTCATCGGGCTTTTCATTAATAGATATAAAGCAGACATATCGATACACATAAAATAAGGGGGGGGGGCTTTTTCTTAAAAATAAATTCTCAAGTTTTATGAAAAATAAGGCTGTGTGTCAATGCGTTTCGACAAAGTCATTTGTCTTCATCAGGACAGATCGGTATTCAGCCACTTTTTCTAAATGAAAATCCACACCATACCTCCATGGTGCGATGTGTAGAGACATGGTTGGTTGTGGTACTTTTAGTATCTATTTTACTCAGCCTCCGGCTACACTTATGACCTGCACCTTTTACTCTTTTCCTATTCTGTCTCCATTCTGATTCTTTCCTTTACTCATCACTAGTACAGGATGCTTGGATATTTAAGTTGTGCACCTTATCTATTGTTTTCTCTAGGAAGGGGGAAGTGCTGTCTTGCATCTTGAGCTTTAATCTGTGCTAATTCTTCCTTTGTATTTTTCATACTTTTTAGATGAATAATGCACAATGTTCCTTGCACATTCATTCTCTTGTTTATGCTGCATTGTTGCAATTCTTATTGTTTGTTGTTCCCAAGGGAAGAGGATATGTAGTGACTTAATTCTCCCTGGTGCATCCTCTTCTTAGTTGCTCAGCCAGAATGAATATAATGTCTGCGTGGAATGTTGGAATGCCTGATGACAGTGTGGTTAGAATGTGAATGTGCTTGTTGGTATGTGAGGAAGGGCAGTTGGAGAGTGTAGGCTGAGCAACAACCATCTAGCTCCTAGTGGGACCATCTGTTGATCTTCTTAATACCAACTAAGACTTCTATGGAACATGTAATGATCAACTAATAAACCTCTACATGGAAATATTACCTGGCTACCTCTTGTCATCCTTGGAACCTACTTATAACAGTTATTCTATTGTATTCGTCTATTATCAGTACATAGTTTATAATGTTCAAAAAGGGAGAACCTAGTGGTATTGATTCTCACAGTCTATCATTTCTGTATATATATATATATATATATATATTCACTGAAAAAACCATAGGTTATAGACCATATATAGTTAGGAATTAGCATTTACAAAACCTTATTTTACTCACACAAAACCATTGAAATTCCATATATAGTTAGTTGCACTAACTATATATCGCGCACCCGCAATCCACTGCTGATGATGTCACATATTACATCATTCATGACATGGTCAGTGACATCACTGATGACATCACTGATGACATCTCAAATGACATCACTGATGACATCACTGATGACATCTCATTTGACATCAATGGTCACATCACTGATGATATCATTCATGTGACAATTATTATTATTATTATGTTTCTTATATAGCGCCTGAATCGACCCCCGAAGGGGTATCTCCGCGCTTGCCTTGGGAACCCGTCCTGGCTTTTCCCTGTGAGATAGCCCCTACAGGGCATCCCCAAGGTGAAAGCCAGGCATCCCGCCGCAGGGGGGCCGTTGTGGAGATTAAGCAAGCTTAATGCCCAGAGTTGCAGAGTGTGAACCCATGATTAGGTCAGGCACCGAAGCGAGAATTATCGAGTCCATGGACATTTGAGCTCAAGACCCTGCCGCGTCGGGAATTGAACCCTGGTCCCGGGTCTGACCTCTGCTTCAGGGTCTGCCTGCTCTAACCAGTGAGCCACATTTCTCCAATACAATGCATCTCCTCACACTTTAATATAACCTCTGTTACACCCAGTGTTAAATACAGAATATAATTTTTTAAACCATTGACACACCAATACTAGTTACTACATACACACTCACTGATTCCTATGTCTACACACACATTCACTCATTCACCCATACAATCATTCATACATACAATCACTTATCTTTACAACACTATCATATGCACTCATACACCTATACAGACACTCACACTCTGCCACTCATCCATGGAGTTACTCACACACCTAGTCAGTCCTGTAAATAATCAATCACACTTCCATTTTCTAATCTATACAGTTAAACATAGAGTACCTTACATTTTCAAACATATACTAACACATACTTACTCTCTTATACAATCATTGATACAAGTACACATTGATCTGCACAGAGTCACACATCTCCCAGCCAGCCACACACACACTCAGTCTCCCATACAAATACTTGGACAATTAATCAATAACCCATATAGTTACTCATATAGCTACTGATCAACACATGCAGCAGTTTACAGAACAACAGACATAATGATGCACAAATTAAGACAGTTTAGTCACTAACCCATGCACTCAGTGAGACACATTTAATCACTCACTCATACAGTCAGTCACGCACCTACTAAATCCTTCATCCAGACACTTATACATCTACTCATTCTTCAATATGTAAAACATATTTAAACTTTACAGAAACACACAGTCACTGGATGATGTCATCAGTGATGTCATTAAGATGTCATCAGTGATGTCATCAGTGATGTCACTGACCATGTCATGAATGATGTAATATGTGACATCATCAGCAGTGGATTGCGGGTGCGCGATATATAGTTAGTGCAACTAACTATATATGGAATTTCAATGGTTTTGTGTGAGTAAAATAAGGTTTTGTAAATGCTAATTCCTAACTATATATGGTCTATAACCTATGGTTTTTTCAGTGAATTTTCAAGGTTTTGTAAATGCTAATTCCTAACTATATATGGTCTATAACCTATGGTTTTTTCAGTGAATTTCAATGGTTTTTTAATAGCAAATATCAAAAGCTTTTTTGTGGAAAATGACTAAAATTAGGTATACATAAGCGGCGTTCATTTATGTTCACCACAGCCACTGTTGAAAGTAAAGTGAAAGTCGCGAAACAGTGGCCACGCCATCTTGTCCCTTTTAGGCCCCATCATGCACGTAAGTGACAGCCATTTTGTGTGTCATGGCCTCTCTGCCCACTGCCAATAGCCTATGATCGTTCGGAATTGGTTCTCTTTGGGTGATTCTCTATTCACAAATAAGCACAGAGTCGCAATACTCTGTTTAGTCTTTGCGGATAGTGAAGGATAGGTAGTGCAGACTTTTGTCCCCTTTGTAACCCGTCATGCCTATCTCTGCCCCGTTTGTTGGTAGTTGGTTCAACCCGGACCGTTTATTAGAGGTAGATCATCCGACTCCACCGGAGGACACCCCTAATAAAAACGACATATATATAAAATGCGGACTAGCCGCTGTATCGTGCTAGCAAACTATAACATAAAAATCGTTAGAAAAAACAAAAGGAATCGAGCAAAATCAGTAGGCCACTGATGGGATCTCTTTTTGACCTCGCTAAAATAGAAACATTAGGAACAACCCCTCATGAGAAATATGAAACTAGTGAGAGGAACCGAGCTCGACGCCATGATGGCTGCAAGACAGCTCGGCTCTGCCGCCCACCCCGCCCAAAATAACGACAAACCCTATGCAAATATTATAAATATATACAACACACCAGCAAAGTAACAGGGTAAAACGTTTTATTAAATAACTATTTACATGGCAGCCTGCTGCAACATCGATCCAAATGCATGACGCTGTTCCTGTCCCTCCTTCCTTAAAGTAGCAATGTTGGGCTGCTTTGGGCTACTTTTTAGTAGGATTTGGGCTTTAGAAAGTCTACGAAGGCCATCAGCCGGCGAGGTAGCATAGGTGGCGGCCTAGGGGTGGAGGACCGTTGTGCAAATAGCCCGGGGGAGACACCACGCGCCAAGGCTCGTCCCCAGTACATCCAGAGGTGATGTCCGACAAGTTGTGTGGGGGGATGCCTTGCTGATGCCGCCCACCCCCCACCTTCTTGTTGCCTGATCCGGCCAGCTCAATCGATCGAGCATGAGACTCTCAAACCCAGGGTCGTAGGCCCGGCCATCTTGTGGGGCGCCCGCAGGAGAGACGGCGCGGACGGCCCCCTCTCCCCTCACCCCAAGGTGGAGCTGCAGCAGGGCGACCCTTAGCGTTTCACTCGCCGGTCAGCTGAAGCAGGGCGACCCTTAGCGTTTCACTCGCCGGTCAGCTGAAGCAGGGCGACCCTTAGCGTTTCACTCACCGGTCAGCTGAAGCAGGGCGACCCTTATCGTTTCACTCCCCGGTCAGCTGCACCAGGACTGCCATTGGCGTTCCACTCGGTTGGATGGCCGGGGACCCGCTCCGGTGGCCGGGGTGAAGAGCGGCTGTTGCTGCGGAACGCTCAAAATGGCGGCCGACTCCCCGGATTTGGGCCTGGTCCACTAGAACGGCTCTGGACTACCCTGGAACTCGAATGCTTGCCTGCTCGGGCATGAGCCCCACTCTTGAAGACGTCCTCTCAGTTTTAAAGGTTCTACGAGAGTCGTTGGCCCTCGACTCCCGCGGGCTTCCGATGGGGGCAACCGCCACTGTTGCTCGACTATCCCCCATGGATATACCGCTGCCACGGGTGTCCGCCGCCTTATCCACATCTGGTGCCGTGAGGGAGGCTGATTCAGTGCATTGGCGGAGGGATACGCCTGCTGTCCCGCTCTCCGGAAGTGGCCACAACATTGTCACAGGATGGTAGTGCTCTCATGCGGATGCCAGTTTTTGTCCGAATTACTAAGAGACACTGTAGACTGCCAACTTGATCAGCTCCGGTGGGACCTCAGCATGACCCGGTAGGGAAGATTTTGCCTCCCTCGCCTTTGAGTCATGGTTCATGCTGCCTGTTCTTTCTGTTGGCGCTAACAAACTTTTTGAACTGCCGAAAGGGATTCTGGTCCTGCCGCTAGTTATTGGAGACATTGAACTATACTCTGGACTGTAGAAGTTACAAGAAATTAAGAATATAAATAGGGAAATTGCTATAGTTTGTAGACAATTCTGAGGATTTTGTGATTATCAAACAATTTCAGGAATTAATGTAATTTATTGCTTTCCAGGATTAGTGGCAGAGCGTCCAAAATCCACAAAAAACACCACTGCCAACTCTTCAATAACTTCCATCACCCAGCACCGCATTTCCAAAGAAACAGCATAGCAAGCTTTCGTGGCCTTTAGAGTTTTCGGAAGCAGTTTCCCAAGACCATCACTGCAGCCATTGCAATCCAACAGAGGAACTTTTTCAAAGATCGGCATATTAACAGGGCTGCTGGTGTAATCGGGGCTCTTGCAGCCATTCAACTTAATTGAAGCTTTCACAATGACAGACCGCCCACTGAACTTCGTGCCATGACATTAACTTATAACATTCTGCTGGGTCTTCGCCGAACTGAAGTCTACAAATGCAAAGCATTTCATTCCTCTTTGACATTTCTTGACATGTAGTGGGTTGAAGTCTTTAAAGAGGTCCACAATTTGCTCCTCAGTCACATCACTTGAAAGATTCCCCAAGCCAGGCAGGTCCCACACCACTTGAAAGGACCTGCCTGGCCTCGACCAAAATGGCGCCAGTATGGGAGCGACTTGCAACTCCTTATGACGTTCTAGTTACTTAGCCTTGACGTTATGGGGGATGTATGCGGTCTTTGTGCACATGGCGGGCGGGGAAGGGTACTGACTGGGCATACGGACAACCCTATTGATGTTGGTTTTTCATTATTGATTATTGTATTATTAAAGCTTCGAAGTAATGTTACCCATGATACTCGCCCTTGGTGTGCGTATGGACGATTTTATTGTAACTGATCCTGTTATACTTTCAATTATAAAATCAACCTTCACTGATCCTGCAACCGTTTGTCACGTTTATTTTTTTTCAATTAAATGGCTCGCTTGTTACATACTCCTATACCCCTGGCTTTTGACCCTTTCCTACGCGCGGTCTGTACTACCGCCCTCGGGCGATCTATGTAATGAACAGACTACCCTTGCCGAGACACAAGGGAATGCATCTCAGAGAGATAAGTCAAGTACGTGGTAGATAAAAACATTTTCGTGTTTATGCACGCTGATGTGCTTTGAACGCTGCCCCCCCCCCCCTCTTTTCTTTTTCTGCAGGTTACATTGGAATTTCAGCTGAAGTATGGAGAAGACCTAAACCACACCGTGTTCCACGCGAGGAAAAATAGGCTAGCTCTGTGAGACGGTACATTATATGTACGAGCTATCTCTGGGAGCGTGAAAGATTGTATGGTATGAATGTGCGCATGGGCCCTGATTTGTACGGTATGAATGCGTATGTGTGGCGCACGACTGGGTCAATAAAAGAATGCTTTTTGTATGACTGAGGCGTTGATCGAACGGTTAATGGAATGAGAAAAATAAGCCCGAACATGGTATCCGCATGTGAAGGACGAAAAAGAATATAGCACTTTCCTTACTTAGGAACGACTCTCTCTGGAGCTAGTGAATGGGAGAGTAGCCTACACCAGAAACTTGAAGGGTTATTTCAGTACTGATACAGATCAATTCAAAATGGTCAGGCGATTTCAGTTGATGTTTCCTAAGTTAAATTTGCCCGGCGTAAAAACGCCTCTAATACCATACGAAGTTATTCAATAAAGAGGCAGGCGCTGGAGACAGGAAGACAGGAAACAAGTTTTATTCCGACCCGACGGAGTAGAACACATCAGATCGGACAACAAGGTATCGTCTCGAGGTGCTCTCCCAGCCTCTTTGAGACCTGGTCTTTTATACACTGGTTTAAGACATGTGAACGTTCTTTATTACAACAAGGGCATTGTGAAGTATGAGAACGACATCCCCGGCACCCCCCCAGTTCCGGCCCATTCCAACACATGACAACAGTAGAGGCCCTTTCCCCTCATATGATTGGGAGGGGGCTATCATGCAGCTGAGTGTTCTGCCGATTCCTACGGAATGTGTGCGCCTGATCGAATCTCAGGGGGTGGGGAGGTCATGATCAATAGTGGCTCCTTTCAGGAGAGGCGAGTGCATACAGTAGTGGGCAATAAACTGTATCCTCAGGCTAAAGGATGACCAGCGGTTCGTACAGGCAGACGGGCTCAGAGGAAGGGGTCATCAAAGGAGGGGTATTCATGGACGGAAAGGAGGTGTTGGTCAGGCGCGGGATGTGATTCCCTGAGACAGAGTCATGGGAGGGGAGGGTTCATGACTTGTGCATGTGAGTGCGGGGGCAGCCAGGGTGCGCGGGGAAGGCTTGCAAGGTTCAGGGAAGTGTGCTGACGGGCGATCGTGAACAGGGAGACCATGGTACCTAAAATGGCTGTCGTGTATGCTCATACGTGAGTCTGCAAGATGGCGTAGATGATGTTCAGTACATGAACTAAAATTCCACAGTCCTCCCTTTAACATGTCTCGCCAGCTTGTCAGTTCGGATCAATCCCCATGAGACCACGCACCTCTATCTCATATAGGGGACTCATGTGCTCAGTTTTAAAGTTCAAAGTCTTTGGGCACATGCAGTTGGAAATGAGTGCACATAAAGGTGGTAAACATTGAATACCTAAGCAACACCCACACAGTATCATGATTGGTATCAATATAAACGTAAACAATCTCCATCCCCAGTCCTTCAAAGTGTCCCAGAACCAGCCTCCAAGCGACCATCCTTCCTGCTCCTGGTGACCCTCCGAGGACAGTCTGTGGAGGTGTTCGATTGCTTTGTAGACTGAAGGTGAGTTATCTGGCACGTAGGTGCAACAGCTGGAGCCGATGATGCGGCATGCACCTCCACGGTCGGCCAGAACCACATCTAGAACAAGGCGGTTTTGAAGAGCCACCAGGCGGACTGCCTGAAGCTCAGCCGTGTTGTTAGCAAGGATGCCAGCGGTGATGTTAATGGTTGTTTCTACTGCCTGAGTCAGGTGTCGGATAGCGCAGCTATTTGCCATTGGTCCCCACAGAGGAACAAGTCCCTTTGCTGCATCCAGGAACTGTGCTCCGGTGGAGTCGGCTTGTTCAACATCTCCGGCGCGCTTTTGCCGGTGGTGGTAGGCTGAAGCCACATACGTGGGAGGAAGAATGAAGGCGATGTAGCACGTACCCCTCCAGCCTTTTGGGAGCCAGGTGTAAGCTTTGGTGCCACAAACAAAGTACATATTCGGGGAAGCAACAAAGGAGGGGGGGTCAGCTGAGACCAATGTTTTGGTGATGCGGCAAGAACTGTGACCCACCAGCTGCGTTCCTTGTCCTTCGAGGCATACGAGTCCTGTGACATTGATGACAGACAGGGCCACGGTCAGGGTGGCAGCCGTTTGTTTCCGCAGGTGGGAGAAGGTGGGTCTGGCTGGATTGTGGAGCACTTGCATCTCGACCCTTTCTTTGGCAGGGATGTTCGTAAGGAAGGTTGAACCTGAAATTGCAGGACAAAAGGGAGCAGACGTCTTTCCTGTTTTGTTCAGCCAGAACCCATAGTAGAAGTGTGACACTGTTGGACCAGAAGCGGCGTTGTCCTTGTGGCTTTCCTGCATGAGGATCAACCAGGCGAGGCCGGAGCCGTGAACTGAGAAAGGAGAAGGGATGAAGGTGATGGAGTGTCCGGTAGCATGTGGGAGCAACCCACATATCCAGCAGTTCGTGGCATTTGCAGCAAGGTTGTGCTGGTGCAACAGTTGTACGAAGGAATTGTTCCAGAACTCCTTACGCCTTTCTCGGAGCTGAGGTGAAAGGGTGATCAGGTGGTGCTCTTTCATGGTGGTTGGCTGGACAGTGGTTGGCAACATCTGGTGAGCGGGTGTGCTTTCCTCCAAGATCCAGAAGGAAGTCATGAGGAGGAGGCAAAAGAGGAAGACAATGAAGAAAGCGATTGTCTTTGATTTGTGCAAATTATCAGTCTTTGGGTTCTGGCGCTTCCATCATCTTCTTATCTGGCGCTTCCATCATCTTCATCTTCAAGGTGCTCGGTAGTGGGCAGAACCACAGACTTTGTTTAGCTTCTCTCCGGGTAACCCTTGGTTGCTTTGGGTCACCGTTCTGAGATTTTTAACTTAGTCAGTGGCCTACTTAGCCGAAGCTCCCTCCTTTCGACGCAGGAAATACCCTTCTCGGGAAGGCACAGTGGGATCAGAGTGTTTTGCAAGTTCAAGTGCCTCGGTATCAGGATAGCAGTTCAGTGATGGTCGGTCTTTATTCAGGAGCTCTTCTTGGGTGCTGACGTTGTCTGTCGTGGCCAGGGTCGAGGAAACCTTCTTGCAGTGGTGTGCGTGCAGCCAGTTCTTTTTCCCCTCCACTCGAAGAGCCGTCCGAGTGGTGATCAGTACTTGCCAGGGGCCCGTCCACCGGGGTTCCAGACTCTTCGCTCGTTGAAAGTTCCGGATTAGGACGTAGTCTCCCGGTTGGATATCGTGACCGGGACCCCTGGAAGCATCGGGGATGGCCTGCTGCACCTGTTGATGAATGACAGACAACGTTTTAGTTAATTTGTATAAATAATCTGACAGCAGGACGTCGGGGACGTCGTGAATGGAGGTCGGTTTGGGGGCAGTCCAGAGGTTCATAGGCCGCCTAAACACAACTTCGTAGGGGGTCAAGTGGTGCTTAGTGGGAGTGGAGCGCATCGATAGTAATGCCAGTGGAAGGGCATCTGGCCACTTAAGTCCTGTGGTGGCCACTATTTTTGACAGTTTCAGTTTTAGTGTAGCGTTGTGTCGTTCAACCAGGCCAGCGGATTGGGGGTGGAAGACTGCATGGAACCTCTGTTTTACCCCCAACCCCTTCAGGATTAATTGGATAACTTCAGCTATGAAGTGGGGGCCATTGTCGCTCCATAAAATTCGACAAAGGCCGTAGCGAGGGAAAAACTCCTTCAGTAGTACTTTGGCAGTAGTCATGGCAGTGTTATCTCGGGTCGGATAGGCCGCACTGGTCCTGTCCCGCCTGGACTACGGGAATGTCCTGTTCAATGGCATCCCTCAGTACAGCCTGCGTGAGCTACAACTGGTGCAGAACCAGGCGGCCCGCCTCGCCTTCGGTCTCCCCAAATTTCATCTTTCCTCTCCCCTCTTGAAGACACTTCACTGGCTCCCTGTCCGGGAACGCGCCCTGTTCAAACTAGGCTGCATGGCTTTCCAGGCCAGGACTGGCCTGGCCCCTAGCTTTATATCTTCAGCCATCAAACCTTACGTTCCCGGCCGAGACCTTCGTTCCTCAGCCCAACACCTCTTGGTCGTCCCTCGCTACAGGAAAAAAAGACAGGGTGGCTCCAAATTTTCTACCCTCGCCCCTGTTTTCTGGAATTCCCTCCCCTTTCATCTCAGGTCCCTTACCCAGTATTCTATGTTTCGCAAATCCCTGAAAACATTTTTATTTACTCAGGCTTTTCTTTCCTAAATCTTTTTTTTCTTTCCCTCAGCCGATGTCGTAGCGTTTGATCCTGCCTTGCAGGCTGTTTGCTATCTCAGCGCCAAGAAACCGCACAGGTGTATGTAGCGCTTTACAAATATTTTAAACTTAAACTTAAACTTAAACTTCCACCCATTTGCTGAAGGCACATACAATGACTAATACGTACTTCAAGCCTTGGCACCTCTCTAATTGGATGTAATCCATCTGGAGGACCTCAAAGGGGTGGTCGGGGATCCCAAACCCTCCCCGGGGTACCACAGTTCCTTTCCCGGGGTTGTGTTGTAGGCAGATAAGGCACTGCTGGACTAGGCGTTTGGCCGAGTCGGGGATCTTGTTGTTGTGCCAGACTTTGGAAATGAGTTCAATCATGGGGGCAGAGCCTATGTGTGCAGGGGAGTGTGCCATTGTCAGTATGGGGATCAAATATGCATCAGGCAGCAACCATTTGTTCGTGTCTTTTGTCCGCCAGAAGCCTTCATCGTCCCTTAGACCCACCCGCGCCCACTCAGTCAGTTCGTGTGGTGTGCTGGCTGATTGGATGTCCCTGATTGTCTCCCTAGCGTTGGTCCATTTTTCTGCTTGTGTCCTGGTCACATACATGCGTGTCGTTGTCCTATTGTCAGCTGTGGTTCGGGCAGTGATGTCGGCTAGTGCGTTTCCCTGTCCAACTAAATCTGTCACTTTCTTGTGTGCCTGGCATTTGATCACTGCTAATTGTTTGGGGAGAAGAACTGCTTCAATCAGGGCGGAGACTAAATCTCCGTGAAGGATGGGCGTACCGTGGGACGTCAGGAATCCCCTTTCCCTCCACAGGAGCCCAAAATGATGAACCACCCCGAAGGCGTACTGACTGTCCGTGTAAATGTTTGCCGTGGTTCCTGCCGCTATGATACATGCTCGTGTGAGGGCAATTAGTTCTGCTGCCTGTGCGGATCGTTGTGTGATGCGAGCTGTTTCAACTACTGTTCGAGCTGTCGTCACCGCATAGGCAGCAGAAGTGGTGCCGTCTGGGAGTTTGATACAAGAGCCATCTACCCATAGTTCTCCATCAGGATCTGTAAAAGCAATGTCTCGGAGGTCAATTCTACTCCTAGTCTGTTCGTCCGTGAGGGTCACACAGTCGTGTATAGGGGGCACATCGGGGTCATTTTCGGGCAAGGGTAACAGTGTAGCAGGATTCAATGTCGTGCATCTCTTCAGGGTGATGTGGGGTGCAAGTAGAGTCAATTCATACCCTGTCAGTCGTGCACTAGTCAGGTGTTGAGTCTTGGTCTGGTTCAAAAGGGTGTCAACTGCATGGGGCACTAATACCGTGAGAGAGTTCGAAAGCACAATTCCCTCACTCTGGCGGATAGAGACAGCAGCAGCGGCTACTGCTCGAAGGCAGGCAGGTAGAGCTCTGGCGACTGGATCAAGAGTGGCAGAGAAGTAGGCACAAGGGCGTTGTTTGGCGCCGATGGGCTGAGTTAGAACAGACAATGCGCATCCCTCCCTTTCGTGAGTGAAGAGGGAGAAGGGCTTGGAGTAATCTGGTGTTCCTAGAACGGGTGCCGAGCAAAGGGCATCCCACAACTCCCTAAAGGATGCTTGGCATTCGGGAGTCCAAGGGAGTGGGAACGGAACATCTTTGGCCAACAGGGAAAGTAGGGGTTTTATAATGAGACTGAAATTTGGTAACCATTGTCGGCAGAAAGAAGTAAGGCCCACTAATGAACGGACTTGCTTCTGTGTTTTTGGAATGGGGGTGTCTAGGATGGTTTGGATTCGGTCGGGCGTAAGTTTCCTCCCTTCTTTGGACAGGAGATGGCCTAGGTATGTTACTTGGGGCTGGCAGAACTGCAGTTTCTTTTTGGAGACTTTGTGGCCATTCTCCGCAAGAAAGTGCAAGAGTTGGATAGTGGCTGTGATTGCAAGTGGAGTGGTGTCGGCCGCCAAAAGGATATCATCAACATATTGGATCAACACCACTCCATCTGGTAGCTGGACAGCGTCCAGCTGTCTTTTGAGGGCCTGGCTGTAAATGCTGGGACTTTCAGTGTAGCCCTGGGGAGCTCTACAAAATCGGTATGAACGGTTTTTTAAAGTGAAGCCGAAGAGATAACGGCTGTCTGGATGGATGGGGATAGAGAAAAATGCATTTTTAAGATCAATAACGGTGAAGGTGGTGGCAGTGGACGGGATGAGAGTCAGAATGGTGGCGATGTCTGAGACTACGGGGTATTGTGGCACCACCACTTTGTTGACTTCTCGCAGGTCGATGATGAAGCGGTACGCTTTCTCATCTCCCTCACCTTGCTTCTTAACAATGGGTAGGATAGGGCTATTGCAGACATTACTAACCACTTCCTCTACCACTCCTGCTTCTACCAAGGACTGAATAATCGCTACCAATGCCTTCTCGCCTTCGGGCGATATCCGGTACTGTGGGAGTTTCGGGAGTATTGCATCTGGTCGAACAGTTATGTGTACAGGATCGATCATCATTCGTTCTACATCCGAGTCGTTTCTGGCCCATAGGTACAGGGGTAGGGTATCGAGCAAGGATAGGTCAGCATCTGCTATGGTGTACATATGTCGTGCGGGGTAGGGTCTGGACATGCTCGGGTTGTCGTACAGGATGACTCGGACTCCATCCGGGGAACACCTAATAGTAGCGCGGAAATGTTTCAGTAAATCAATACCCATAATGGCGTCAGGGGAGTTGGAGGAGAGCAGAAACGTGGTGTCAGTGGGATTGTTTCCTAGGTCAAAGGAGATAGGTACAGACAGGGGATTAGTGGAGGGCGTTCCATCGAAACCTATCGAGGTAATGTGTGAGCCAGACAAGGGTGCCCTTGGAATCAGTCGTTTTGATAATACACTGCGTGTCGCTCCAGTGTCTACCAAAAATGGAGACTTTGTACCCAGGACCTTAGCAGTGACGTAAGGACCTTGTTGGTCAACACAGAGCTCGACTGGATCCCTCCCTTGCCCCTGGCAGTCCTATGCAGAGTCGTGAGCATTGTTGCAGTCGGACTGTTGGCACTGATTCTGTCGGGGGCGGTCAAATGTGTTTGGTCTGCCAGGTCGGTCATTGGTGGTGTCGCGGGTCTGCCCTCGTCTCTGCCCTCCAGTTTTGGGGCCATTTGCCATGTCCCTTGTCTCTTTATTTTTAATCAGTTCTCGAAGGGCCGGGCATTGGGACTTCCAATGTCCAAATTCTTTGCAAAATGCACACTGGTTCTCATCGAGGTCGGTTCGTGGAGCACCAGGTGTGGGGTTGCGGTCTCTAGGGGGCGAATTCCTAGGGGCATTCGACTGGTAGTTTCCCCTATACCGTTCCCTTCCTGTAGAAACTTCATGTAATTGAGCAATCATCACTCGTTCCTTTAAGTCCTTTTTCTTTTTCTCATTCGCCCTCTCGTTCTCGTTCTTTTGGTGTTCATAATACTGAGCCATCTGAAGGATAGCTGCAGGTTTGGAGTCTCCCCAACTACTCTCACTCGTCTGTAACTTTTGGGAGACCTCTTGCGATAGCCCCTTTACGTAGTTTTGCACGAATAGGTGTTGTCCGGTTGCGGTGGTCATGTCTTGGCCACTGTAGTCGGAGAAAACCGTCTCAAATCGGGAGAAGTATTCTGATACGTCCTCCTGAGGTTTCTGGCGGCAAGCCGTGACTACCGACCAGTCTACCTTCTTTTCTGGGATCAACGTCTTTAGCTTCTGCACTATTTTGTCGGGGAGTTCCAGTATGGCTTTTACAGGTTTCTTTCCGGGCTCTCGTTGACCATCTAGTTCAGTGAGTTGTTTCCAGGTGTGTCCGAACAGATCTGTGTGGTCGGCTTTCCGGATTTGCTTCCACACATCAGCCGGTAGACACAACCCGAAAAACAAATCAATGTCCGATAGAGTCATTATGGTTGAGCCCAAGGCTGTGCCTAGTTCGGTATAAAATGCTGTAGGGTTCTTTCTTAAATCGGGCAGGGTTTGCCTGAAAGTTCAAATATCTTGCCGATCCCATGGTTGGTAAACCCAGTTGTACACAACCCTCCCTTTTGCATCTGCGTGGTTGATATCATCGTTTGTTCCCTGACCTCTTGGGGGAACCCAGTAGGGGGCGGCTTCTCTGATAGGCATCATAGTGTTGGCTGATTCTAATGAGGGCTCAATCGTCTCAGGGACTGTGATCTTGACCTCTGGTTTCTGTTCCGCGAGGTGGCGGAAAACCTCAAGCGTTTGCATGAAGAGGTCCGCCACATCGCTTTCAGTCCCATCTCCAACATCGACCCTTCTATATAGAGCCGTTAGTTTAGCAGGACCCTTATTCTGGTACCTATCCTCATAGGCGTTCAGGGTGTGGTAGCTGAACCGTAAAATGAAATGCCGTCTATGACTACCGGCATGTGAATTGTGCATATTCCACGCATACTCTTCGCTCGCCTTCCGTTCTACCAGGGTCTTTGCTATCTGGTCGATTCCATCCCGCTCATCTTTGCTCAACCTATTTGGTCTGGCTGTTAGCTGTTTGCCAGTCTCGAGTTCATCTGGTGTTGTTACCAATGCGGCCGGTGCGAAGGCCGTAAGAGCCGGGGCACTAGCGCTAGAGTCATCCACGCCTGCACTTTGAACTGGTGAGTGTTGTGCTAGAGGTTGGCAGGGAGCATATGGAGGAGGCATGTAGATAATTGGAGGACCGAGCAGTAACTCGTCATTTGCCCGCTGTTTGGAGGGCATCTCCGGGTAGAGCGTAGGGGTGGTCCTGACAGGGCATTGGCCTGCCAGTCCTGATCCTTGTGTTTGTTTAACTTCCTCTCTTCTTATTATTTCTTCATCTAGCTCTTTTGCGGCCAGATGGGCTGCTTTTCGTAATTCTTTCACTGTTTTTGCTTCTTCTCTTTTCCTTCGCTGTTCTGCTTCTTTGCGCCACATGCCAATACTATCGAGCATAGTGGGCGTTACCTTATTTATTTTTACAGCTGCTACTAGTGTTTTTATTTTATTTTTATCAAAAGAACCTATCAGTGGCCACTGACTTTCAGGATCCTTTTTTGTATATTTATGCCATAACTTACTATAAGCTATAGCGACTAGTCCTTGCTTAGTAAACATGTCCTTATTAGGGGTGCCTTCCAGTGGAGCTGGATGGTTCATCTCTAATAAGCGGTCCGGGTTGACCCAACTATTAACCAATGGGGAGAAGATAGGCATGACGGATTACAATGGGGGGCAAAAGCCTGCACTACCTATCTTTTCACTACTTGCAAAGACTGGACAGAATATTCTATTCTACGCTGTTTGCAAATAGAAAATACCTCCAGAAAGAACCAATTCCAAACAGTCAATGTTTGGACAAACAATCAATCAATGAGGAACGAAATAGGCACGACGTGTTAAAGGTTTGCGTTACCTACCCTTCACTATCTGCAAAGGGAGAGAGAATATTCCTATTCTTCCCCGTTTGCAGGCAGAGAAGATCCTTAAGAGAACCAACTTCGAACAATTCAATGCTCGATTCAAACAATCAATCAATGGGGAGAAAAATAGGCACGGCAGATTACAATGGGGGACAAAAGTCCGCGTTACCTATCCTTCACTATCTGCAAAGACTAAACAGAGTATGGCGACTCTGTGCTTGTTTGCAAATAGAGAATCTCTCAGAAACAATCAATAAGTAATACTAGTATTTTCAAACAATCAATCAATCAATTTCGCAATTTGTCGTGTGTCACGACCTTACCCGGACCGCATGGACAGTTTCTCGTCTTCCGCTTCCAACGCCCGATCGTCCTCTACTCTCTGTTGCTATCGCGGCACTCCTGGTGGTTCCCAGTCAGGACCGTAGATCACTCGGGAGAGGTCTGCTCGGAATCAGTGAAGTTCAGATGATCGGCTGTCAGACGAGGGTCTATTGGACAGGAGCTCTCCCGATCGTTGCAGTCGTTCACTCTGTCGTCGGGACCTCTCCCACTGGATCCACGTGTCGCTGATGGGCCCCGCGTTTGGGACGCCAATTGATAAAGATCAATTCAAAATGGTCAGGCGATTTCAGTTGATGTTTCCTAAGTTAAATTTGCCCGGCGTAAAAACGCCTCTAATACCATACGAAGTTATTCAATAAAGAGGCAGGCGCTGGAGACAGGAAGACAGGAAACAAGTTTTATTCCGACGGAGTAGAACACATCAGATCGGACAACAAGGTATCGTCTCGAGGTGCTCTCCCAGCCTCTTTGAGACCTGGTCTTTTATACACTGGTTTAAGACATGTGAACGTTCTTTATTACAACAAGGGCATTGTGAAGTATGAGAACGACATCCCCGGCACCCCCCCAGTTCCGGCCCATTCCAACACATGACAACAGTAGAGGCCCTTTCCCCTCATATGATTGGGAGGGGGCTATCATGCAGCTGAGTGTTCTGCCGATTCCTACGGAATGTATGCGCCTGATCGAATCTCAGGGGGTGGGGAGGTCATGATCAATAGTGGCTCCTTTCAGGAGAGGCGAGTGCATACAGTAGTGGGCAATAAACTGTATCCTCAGGCTAAAGGATGACCAGCGGTTCGTACAGGCAGTCGGGCTCAGAGGAAGGGGTCATCAAAGGAGGGGTATTCATGGACGGAAAGGAGGTGTTGGTCAGGCGCGGGATGTGATTCCCTGAGACAGAGTCATGGGAGGGGAGGGTTCATGACTTGTGCATGTGAGTGCGGGGGCAGCCAGGGTGCGCGGGGAAGGCTTGCAAGGTTCAGGGAAGTGTGCTGACGGGCGATCGTGAACAGGGAGACCATGGTACCTAAAATGGCTGTCGTGTATGCTCATACGTGAGTCTGCAAGATGGCGTAGATGATGTTCAGTACACAAACTAAAATTCCACAGTACGACGAACCCGACCCCAACCGATATCCCAAATGTACACCCAAAATAATGCGCACCAGTAAGTCAATTTATGTGCTGACTAAATAAGAGAAGTTAGCTCGGCTCTGCCGCCCACCCCGCCCAAAATAACGACAAACCCTATGCAAATATTATAAATATATACAACACACCAGCAAAGTAACAGGGTAAAACGTTTTATTAAATACCTATTTACATGGCAGCCTGCTCCAACATCGATCCAAATGCACGACGCTGTTCCTGTCGAGGTAGCATAGGTGGCGGCCTAGGGGTGGAGGACCGTTGTGCAAATAGCCCGGGGGCGACACCACGCGCCAAGGCCCGTCCCCGCGGTCAGCTGCAGCAGGGCAACCCTTAGCGTTTCACTCCCCGGTCAGCTGCACCAGGACTGCCATTGGCGTTCCACTCGGTTGGATGGCCGGGGACCCGCTCCGGTGGCCGGGGTGAAGAGCGGCTGTTGCTGCGGAACGCTCAAAATGGCGGCCGACTCCCCGGATTTGGGCCTGGTCCACTAGAACGGCTCTGGACTACCCTGGAACTCGAATGCTTGCCTGCTCGGGCATGAGCCCCACTCTTGAAGACGTCCTCTCAGTTTTAAAGGTTCTACGAGAGTCATTGGCCCTCGACTCCCGCGGGCTTCCGATGGGGGCAACCGCCACTGTTGCTCGACTATCCCCCATGGATATACCGCTGCCACGGGTGTCCGCCGCCTTATCCACATCCGTGAGGGAGGCTGATTCAGTGCATCGGCGGAGGGATACGCCTGCTGTCCCGCTCTCCGGAAGTGGCCACAACATTGTCACAGGATGGTAGTGCTCTCATGCTGACGCCAGTTTTTGTCTGAATTACTAAGAGACACTGTAGACTGCCAACTTGATCAGCTCCGGTGGGACCTCAGCGTGACCCGGTAGGGAAGATTTTGCCTCCCTCGCCTTTGAGTCATGGTTCATGCTGCCTGTTCTTTCTGTTGGCGCTAACGAACTTTTTGAACTGCCGAAAGGGATTCTGGTCCTGCCGCTAGTTATTGGAGACATTGAACTATACTCTGGACCTGCCTGGCCTCGACCAAAATGGCGCCAGTATGAGAGCGACTTGCAACTCCTTATGACGTTCTAGTTACTTAGCCTTGACGTTATGGGGGATGTATGCGGTCTTTGTGCACATGGCGGGCGGGGAAGGGTACTGACTGGGCATACGGACAACCCTATTGATGTCGGTTTTTCATTATTGATTATTGTATTAATAAAGCTTCGAAGTAATGTTACCCATGATACTCGCCCATGGTGTGCGTATGGACGATTTTATTGTAACTGATCCTGTTATACTTTCGCTTGTTACATACTCCTATACCCCTGGCTTTTGACCCTTTCCTACGCGCGGTCTGTACTATCTCTGGGAGCGTGAAAGATTGTATGGTATGAATGTGCGCATGGGCCCTGATTTGTACGGTATGAATGCGTATGTGTGGCGCACGACTGGGTCAATAAAAGAATGCTTTTTGTATGACTGAGGCGTTGATCGAACGGTTAATGGAATGAGAAAAATAAGCCCGAACATGGTATCCGCATGTGAAGGACGAAAAAGAATATAGCACTTTCCTTACTTAGGAACGACTCTCTCTGGAGCTAGTGAATGGGAGAGTAGCCTACACCAGAAACTTGAAGGGGTATTTCAGTACAACGAACCCGACCCCAACCGATATCCCAAATGTACACCCAAAATAATGCGCACCAGTAAGTCAATTTATGTGCTGACTAAATAAGAGAAGTTAAGAGTACCCCGGGTTGAAATTCATCCAAGATCCCCCTCAGCCCAGAAATTAGGGATATTGTTATGTTTTAGATTTACCCCTTCTTCTTCCACCCTCGTAGAAAAGTCAGAATTGTACCATCGCACGTCCGACTGACACCCCTCCTTTACATCAGCTTGGATCATCATTTTCTAGATGTTGGAAGGCCCCACCGTGAGTGTAAGCACGACCGGACTAGTGTCCGACCAACTCAAAAAGGAGTAAGTGTTTTCGAAAACGAGGTTACCAACAAAAATTGTCTACTATTAGGAAGGAAGGAGAACAAAGAGCTCGACCCCCCAAATGAATGAATTGGAATACTGAGAATACGCAACGCACATGAAAAAGTCCCTTTGCCCAAAATAGCTCTGTGTTTTGTCTTAGGTTTCCGTACTTGATGTATGTAATGTTGCACCCTGTCTGGTATTTGTGTGTGCGTAAACTATGAATTTATGTTTTCCCTCAGCTTGTGTTTTATACGTGAAACGGACCCATACTGTTCTATATGTGTGTGCACTGCATAACCTATTATTATACACGTTTTTCTCTCTCTCTCTTTATGTTGTACGTGTACTAATAGCCTATTTGGTGCGCACAACGCTCTCTCCCTCTGAGGGCTCCCTTGCTCCCTTTTGAAAAAATTACGACACTGTACCTCGCCGGTACAGGTATAATTGGCTTTAGACACGACAGTGTTTGAACAAATTGATAGAAACAAAACGATCGTATTTTGCCATATTACTACCTCTCCTTTCTGTAAAATGTTGGAACTTAATTGGCTGAGAAAGAAAGGACAGGTAAGACGACTGATGTCCCCTAATCTGACCCTTAAAAGGGAACTATATGTCAGTGTTTTTTTGTTTTAATGCCTTAGTAACATCACCCTCATCATTTAGATTACCACCGCCCATTGCACAAAAGCGTACCGGGCGCTCCCCATGCAAAAAAAACTATATTTTTTTTTTTTGCCCCGCGGGGCCCTTTTAAAGCCTCCACATCAAACCTAGGGGGTCAGGGAGGATCTACTATGCCCCCTTATGGTCATTTCCCCCTTTGTTTTGGCCTCCTCTTGTCTCTCGATCCTACCGAGAGACAAGATGGCGGCCGCTCCGGACTGTTTAGAATGTTGACAGACACCGGAGAGCCAATCAGCTTCGCTTCGCGAAGTTCCGTTACGCGTCAAGTACGCGAACCGGAGCGCTACCCGGAGCGCTGTTACAGATATATATATTTTTTTGAACGTTAATTTATCAAAATCCACTGGAGCACATATATTGAGACCTAGCAAAGGCACATCGGGCTAACAGTCCCTACAATTTTGCCAAGTTTCATGCAAATCCATTCAGCCGTTCGGGCTAAAAGTGAGGCCAACCGCCCTATAGAAATTAACATGGGAAAAACGCGTTTTGGGACCCCCCTTTTTTCTCGGCCCCCCCTTGACGAAACCCCCCCAAATTTTCAGGGGCTGCTCAGAAACAAAATGTTCCATTTTCCTGAAAATTCAGCCAATTCCGTCCACAAACGCCAAAGTTATTAGACATAGAATTTTCAAAAATCCCATAGAGAAAAAATCCTAACTATATATA
Organism: Lissotriton helveticus; assembly: GCF_964261635.1. Classification (NCBI taxonomy): domain Eukaryota; kingdom Metazoa; phylum Chordata; class Amphibia; order Caudata; family Salamandridae; genus Lissotriton; species Lissotriton helveticus. The sequence goes on from NC_136065.1 coordinate 1,609,320,112, forward strand.
CCTACAGGCGACCGCCAGTAGGTAATATATATATATATATATTCACTGAAAAAACCATAGGTTATAGACCATATATAGTTAGGAATTTGCATTTTTCAAAACCTTGAAAATTCACTGAAAAAACCATAGGTTAGAGACCATATATAGTTAGCTGGACATTTTATTGACATAAAACCAATGAAATTCCATATATAGTTAGTTGCACTAACTATATATCGCGCACCCGCAATCCACTGCTGATGATGTCACATATTACATCATTCATGACATGGTCAGTGACATCACTGATGACATCACTGATGACATCTCAAATGACATCACTGATGACATCACTGATGACATCTCAAATGACATCACTGATGACATCATCTAGTGTCTGTGTGTTTTTGTAAAGTTTAAATATGTTTTACATATTGAAGAATGAGTGGATGTATGGAAGACTGAGTGTGTGTGTGGCTGGCTGGGAGGTGTGTGACTCTGCATATCAATGTGTACTTCTATCAGTGATTGTATAAGAGAGTAAGTATGTGTTAGTATATGTGTGAAAAGTATGGTGTTCTGTGTTTAACTGTATAGATGAGGAAATCGAAGTGTGATTGATTCTTCACAGGACTGACTAAGTGTATGAGTGCATATGATAGTGTTGTAATAATGAGTGACTGTATGTATGAGTGATTGTATGGGTGAATGAGTGAATGTGTGTGTAGACGTAGGAATCAGTGAGTGCGTATGTAGTAACTGGTATTGGTGTGTCATGATGTCATCAGTGATGTCATTTGAGATGTCATCAGTGATGTCATTTGAGATGTCATCAGTGATGTCATCAGTGATGTCACTGAAGTATGGTGTTCTGTGTTTAACTGTATAGATGAGGAAATGGAAGTGTGATTGATTCTTTACAGGACTGACTAGGTGTGTGAGTAACTCCATGGATGAGTGGCAGTGTGTGAGTGTCTGCATAGGTGTATGAGTGCATATGATAGTGTTGTAATAATGAGTGACTGTATGTATGAGTGATTGTATGGGTGAATGAGTGAATGTGTGTGTAGACGTAGGAATCAGTGAGTGCGTATGTAGTAACTGGTATTGGTGTGTCATGATGTCATCAGTGATGTCATTTGAGATGTCATCAGTGATGTCATCAGTGATGTCATTTTAGATGTCATCAGTGATGTCACTGACCATGTCATGAATGATGTAATATGTGACATCATCAGCAGTGGATTGCGGGTGCGCGATATATAGTTAGTGCAACTAACTATATATGGAATTTCATTGGTTTTATGTCAATAAAATGTCCAGCTAACTATATATGGTCTCTAACCTATGGTTTTTTCAGTGAATTTTCAAGGTTTTGAAAAATGCAAATTCCTAACTATATATGGTCTATAACCTATGGTTTTTTCAGTGAATTTCATTGGTTTTTTAAAAGCTAATATCTATAGCTGTAGCTGTAAAATATATTCTTTATTACGTGACGTATCACGTAGCCACGTGAGACGCCTCATGACGTGTCGCATAACCGTGACGTATCGGCTCTGCAGCGCAAACAAAACCCGTAACGTACGCGTGCCGGAGCACGCTTACAGATATATATATTTTTTTTAACCTTAATTAGACAAAATCCACACGTGCACATATCTTGAGGCCTTGCAAAGGCACATCAAACAAACAGTCCCTACAATTTTGCCAAGTTTGCTGGAAATCTATTCCCTTAATTTTTTTTTTACTGTTTCTCTTGGTTTTCCCCTTGTTACGCTTACCGGGACGCTACCCGGTACGCGAACCGGACGCTCCAAAAACACAAGATGGCGGACTCCCGTTACGCTGCCGGTTAGCTGCCCGGTTCGCGTACCGGGAAGCGCCTCTACCGCGAAAAATCGCGGGGGACTTTAATATCCCCCTCATCAATCCTAGGGGGTCAGGAGGGGTTTACCTTGCCCCCTTTCCTTCATTTCCCCCTTCTTTTTTCACCACATCTTGTCTCTCGAACCTACCGAGAGACAAGATGGCGGCCGCTCCGGACTGTTTACAATGTTGACAGCTACGCTGCCGGTTAGCTGCCCGGTTAGCTGCCCGGTGAGCTGCCCGGTGAGCTGCCCGGTGAGCTGCCCGGTGAGCGTACCGGGACGCGCCTCTACGGCGTAAAATTGCAATTTTTTTATTTTTTGCCCCGCGGGGCACTTTAATATCCCCCTCATCAATCCTAGGGGGTCAGGAGTGGTCTACCTTGCCCCCTTTCCTTCATTTCCCCCTTCGTTTTTCACCACATCTTGTCTCTCGATCGTACCGAGAGACAAGATGGCGGCCGCTCCGGACTGTTTAGAATGTTGACAGACACCGGAGAGCCAATCAGCTTTGCTTCGCGAAGTTCCGTTACGTGTCAGGTACGCGAACCGGGGCGCTAACCGGAGCGCTGTCACAGATATATATATATTTTTTTAAACGTTAATTTCTCAAAATCCACTGGAGCACATATATTGAGACATAGCAAAGGCACGTCGGGCGAACCATATCTACAATTTTGCCAAGTTTCATGTAAATCTATTCAGCCGTTCGAGCTAAAAGTGAGTCCAACCGCCCTATGGAAAAATGAATGGGAAAAACGCGTTTTGGGACCCCCCTTTTTTCTTGGCCCCCCCTTGACGAAACCCCCCCAATTTTCAGGGGCTGCTCAGAAACAAAATGTGCCATTTTCCTGAAACTTTCAGCCAATTCCGTCCACAAACGCCAAAGTTATTAGACATAGAATTTTCAGAAATCCCATAGAGAAAAAATCCTAACTATATATACCCACTGGCTATCGCCAGTAGGTAATATACATATATAAACATATATAATCTGCATATCTATATAAATATAAATGCATGCATACATATACATATATGCATACATATGCATGTTATTTACATGAAAGTTTTAAAAACACTAATAAAAGCAAAGCTAAAAAGCCACCTCATTACAAACAGAATGGCTTTAACTTAAACGAGGGCGAGATCTATTGCATTTTCAATGCTTGTTTACTTTGGTTCTATTAAGAAGGCATTCAGATGTGTCACACATTTGCCATAAATTCTGAATGTTAGCACTCTAGTTGCTCATTAGATCACTGTAGTAAAGCTAGTGCTCACCAGGGAAGTCTGCTGCTAATCATGGTTTGCAGCCATTTTCCCGCATTTTTTATCCCGCAGACTTTCAGTCCGCATACCATTATCCCGCAAGGTCATTGACCTCGCATACCATTATCCCGCATTTTTTCAAAATGCATGTGCATTTATCGCGCATGCCTTTACAAAGAATTACGTTTTAAAGGCATGTATGGTAAATGCATTTGCGTTGTGAAAACCACGATGACGAGAGAGGTAAGTGGGTTTGTGTTAATTTTTTCGTGGGTTAGTGATTGTGTAGTGTAGTGTAGTGTTGTGTAGTGTAGTGTTGTGTTAGTGTAGTGTAGAGTTGTGGTGGTTGTTTAGTGTAGGGTCATGCTGGGGGTAGTGTTTTAGGGTTTAGGGTTGTGTTGTAGTGTTTGCGTAGTGTAGGGTCATGCTGGGGGGGATGTATGACGTTATAACGCATACTTTTACTCCGCAGACCATTACAACGCGACTTTTACACCGCATACCGTTACAACGCATAGCGCCTTGGGGCGCTGGATAGTGGTAAGTATAATTTACTATTCTAACTCCAGTCCCCGTGGACCCTAGGGAAGGTGTTGGATAGTAAATTATACTTATTACCTATCCTAGAGCGCCCCCCAGCGCAATGCGTTGTAATGGTATGCGGAGTAATGGTCGCGTTGTAATGGGTCTGCGGAGTAAAAGATCCGTTGTAACGGGTGTATACCGCTGGGGGTAGTGTTTTAGGGTTTAGGGTAGTGTTGTAGTGTTTGCGTAGTGTAGGGTCATGCTGGGGGTAGTGTTTTAGGGTTTAGGGTTGTGTTGTAGTGTTTGCGTAGTGTAGGGTCATGCTGGGGCTAGTGTTTTAGGGTTTAGGGTAGTGTTGTAGTGTTTGCGTAGTGTAGGGTCATGCTGGGCGTAGTGTTTTAGGGTTTAGGATAGTGTTGTAGTGTTTGCGTAGTGTAGGGTCATGCTGGGGGTAGTGTTTTAGGGTTTTGGGTAGTGTTGTAGTGTTTGCGTAGTGTAGGGTCATGCTGGGGTGTAGTATTTTAGGGTTTAGGGTAGTGTTGTAGTGTTTGTTTAGGGTAGTGTTGTAGTGTTTGTGTAGTGTAGGGTCATGCTGGGGGTAGTGTTTTAGGGTTTTGGGTAGTGTTGTAGTGTTTGCGTAGTGTAGGGTCATGCTGGGGTGTAGTGTTTTAGGGTTTTGGGTAATGTTGTAGTGTTTGCGTAGTGTAGGGTCATGCTGGGGTGTAGTGTTTTAGGGTTTTGGGTAGTGTTGTAGTGTTTGCGTAGTGTAGGGTCATGCTGGGGTGTAGTGTTTTAGGGTTTTGGGTAGTGTTGTAGTGTTTGCGTAGTGTAGGGTCATGCTGGGGGTAGTGTTTTAGGGTTTTGGGTAGTGTTGTAGTGTTTGCGTAGTGTAGGGTCTTGCTGGGGGTAGTGTTTTAGGGTTTTGGGTAGTGTTGTAATGTTTGCGTAGTGTAGGGTCATGCTGGGGGTAGTGTTTTAGGGTTTTGGGTAGTGTTGTAGTGTTTGCGTAGTGTAGGGTCATGCTGGGGGTAGTGTTTTAGGGTTTAGGGTAGTGTTGTCGTGTTTGTGTAGTGTAGGGTCATGCTGGGGGTAGTGTTTTAGGGTTTAGGGTAGTGTTGTCGTGTTTGCGTAGTGTAGGGTCATGCTGGGGGTAGTGTTTTAGGGTTTAGGGTAGTGTTGTAGTGTTTGCGTAGTGTAGGGTCATGCTGGGGGTAGTGTTTTAGGGTTTAGGGTAGTGTTGTAGTGTTTGCGTAGTGTAGGGTCATGCTGGGGGTAGTGTTTTAGGGTTCAGGGTAGTGTTGTAGTGTTTGCGTAGTGTAGGGTCATGCTGGGGGTAGTGTTTTAGGGTTCAGGGTAGTGTTGTAGTGTTTGCGTAGTGTAGGGTCATGCTGGGGTGTAGTGTTTTAGGGTTTTGGGTAGTGTTGTAGTGTTTGCGTAGTGTAGGGTCATGCTGGGGGTAGTGTTTTAGGGTTTAGGGTAGTGTTGTAGTGTTTGCGTAGTGTAGGGTCATGCTGGGGGTAGTGTTTTAGGGTTTAGGGTTGTGTTGTAGTGTTTGCGTAGTGTAGGGTCATGCTGGGGGTAGTGTTTTATGGTTTAGGGTTGTGTTGTAGTGTTTGCGTAGTGTAGGGTCATGCTGGGGGTAGTGTTTTAGGGTTTAGGGTTGTGTTGTAGTGTTTGCGTAGTGTAGGGTCATGCTGGGGGTAGTGTTTTAGGGTTTAGGGTAGTGTTGTAGTGTTTGCGTAGTGTAGGGTCATGCTGGGGGTAGTGTTTTAGGGTTTAGGGTAGTGTTGTAGTGTTTGCGTAGTGTAGGGTCATGCTGGGGTGTAGTGTTTTAGGGTTTTGGGTAGTGTTGTAGTGTTTGCGTAGTGTAGGGTCATGCTGGGGGTAGTGTTTTAGGGTTTAGGGTAGTGTTGTAGTGTTTGTGTAGTGTAGGGTCATGCTGGGGGTAGTGTTTTAGGGTTTAGGGTAGTGTTGTACTGTTTGTGTAGTGTAGGGTCATGCTGGGGGTAGTGTATTAGGGTTTAGGGTAGTTTAGTTGTTTAGTGTATGCTAAAGGAATATTCGTTCTAAAAGTTTTCGTTATTTTAATTTGCGGCCTAACAGTACATGCGGGATTTTTTTTGCGGACTGATGGTATGCGGGATTTCGTCATATATTCGCTAATCATACTTTCTATGGCAAAATGAACCCCCTCATTTTGTTCCTTTTTAAATTAAATGTTTTAAGAGTTACCACTTTATTTCAATCAAGATGGCTTCAGGTGTGCCATACCTTTGTAATAAGTAGGACTGTTAGCACTCTAGTTGTTCTTTAGAACACTCTGGGACATTCTGTCATTGGGCTATAGTTGGGCTACATCTGGCTGATATTTGGGCTACATTTGTTTTTTTTGTCTCTGGTGGCCATCTTTGGGCTACATTGGGCTATATTGGGCTACATTGGGCTACATTGGGCTACATTTGGGCTCCAACATATATATAGCCCAATGTAGCCCAATATATATTTTTCAAAGTTAATTTTCGTAAAAACCACTGGAGCCTATATCTTGAGACATAGCAAAGGCACATCGGGCTACCAGTCCCTACAATTTTGCCAAGTTTGGTGTAAATCCATTCAGCCGTTCAGGCTAAAAGTGAGGCCAACCGCCCTATGGAAAATTGCATGGGAAAAACACGTTTTGGGACCCCCCTTTTTTCTCGGCCCCCCCTTGACGAAACCCCCCCAAATTTTCAGGGGCTGCTCAGAAACAAAATGTTCCATTTTCCTGAAAATTTCAGCCAATTCTGTCCTCAAACGCCAAAGTTATTCGACATAGAATTTTCAAAAATCCCACAGGAAAAAAATCCTAACTATATATACCTACTGGCTATCGCCAGTAGGTAATATATATATATATATTTAATTTTTTTTTCACTGAAAAACATAGGTTTCACACATGTTATAGTTAGCTGGACATTTCACTCATACAAAACCATTGAAATTTCCCCGTTATAGTTATCACTGATGACATCTCAAATTACATCACTGATGACATCATCCTTGTGAATGTGTGTCTTTCTGAAATATAAATATGTTTTATATATGTATATCTAAAGGTTGATAGAAGAATAAATGGGTAAATAAATGTCTACATGGATGTTTTTTTTGTAAAAATTATTGCATAACTGACTTCTTAAGTGTATCTTAGTGAATACATGTATTAGCGAGTAATGTTTAACCCCTTCAGCGCTCATGACAAAGCCAGCTCGTCATGGGCGTTACCTGCGCTACGCGCATGATGAGCTGGCTTTGTCACGTAACGCGGGTTTTTCATATTTTCAGCGCGCAGCGGGAAAACCGCTAGCGCGCATGCTGTTAAATATGTAAATATCTGTATCAGTGTCTCACTTTGCCTATAAGTGGCTGCATGGGTTAGTGAGTAGCTACATGAGTGTCTATATGAGTTATTAGTTGGCTTTTTGAGTATCAGTACGAGTGTCTGTATGGTTCGGTGGGGAGTATTACTCAGCGCATAGATGAATGAATGAGTAACTCACTGTATGTGTTTTGAAGACAGCATGTGTGCAGGACTGTATGGGTGGATGAGAGTGTGTATGGGTGTGTTAGTGAGTGAATGAATGTCTCAATAGTATCTTTATGAGTAACTACATATGTTTTAATCTACTATATGTGAGTATTGATGTATATAAGTGATTATATGTGAGAGTGTGAGAGATTGGAAGAGTTCCTATATAAATAAGTATGTGGTTCTATAAGTGATTGTTTTAGAGAGTAATGGGCACATTAGGATGGTGGGCCGGCTTTGCCCTGCCGCCACCCTATCGGAAAACGGGACCGCCCGCCTTAAGGGCGGGGGCCCCGGGAGTGCCATTAGGATGTACCCACCACAGTGGCGGGCACATTCTGTATTTTCAGCATTGTGGTGGACGGTGCTCTCTGCACCGCCTGCCACAATGCTGAAAATGCATTGCAGCATTTGCATGATGAAAGCGTCAGGCACCGCGCGGTGCCTGCCGCTTTCATTATGCAAATGCAGGGGGTACCATAGGTACCCCCGTTTGCAACCCCCTACTGTGCTTCACTCTGGGGGCCCGCAGGGGTCCCCCAGAGTGAAGTCCGCCTGCCTTTCCGTGGCGGCATTGCCGCCACGGAAAGGCAATGAAAAATGCCCATGCTAATATGGCTGGCGGTGTCTGATAGACACCGCCACCATGTTATCCCTTTTCCGCCCCGGCCCCAAGGCGACCGGGGCGGAAAACAGGTGGGCGGTGTTTCCCACCGCTGCGGTCCCCTCTGTCATCGTAATATGGCGGGGGGAATGCAGGGAAAGATGTCGGGCGAATTGCCTCAGCCAGGGTGGCGGTGGCCACCGCTACCCTGGCGGAGGCAATCCGCCCGACATCCTAATGGGCCCCAAAGTATGTTTATGTTTCTGTAAAAGTAAGTGTAGTGGTGTCTGCATAGCTGTATATGCAAGTAAATGGATGTTTGTTAGTTTATTTGTATGTATGAGTATAAGTGTGAGTAACTGTATGGATGAGTATCAGTGTGTAACAGGATGTAACAGTGTATGAGTACATATGATGAGTGAGTACATGTATGAGTGACTATATAGAACTGTTTGTGAATGAGTGGATGTGTATGTAGATTTTGGAATTACTGAATAGTTTGTTCTAACTGCTATTAGTATCTCCATTTTTATAAAAAAGTTAGTTTCTATTTTTGAAGGTGTGTATCAAAGGTTATATTACGCTGAGAGGAGGTCTACCACTCTTTCACAAGGATGATGTCATCAGTGATGTCATCAGTGATGTCATTTGAGATGTCATCAGTGATGTCATGAGTGATGTCACTGACCATGTCATGAGTGATGTAATATGTGACGTCATCAGCAGTGCATTGCGGGCGCCCGAGTTATAGTTAGCTGAACTAACTATAACGGGGGAATTTCAATGGTTTTGTATGAGTGAAATGTCCAGCTAACGATAACATGTGTGAAACCTATGTTTTTTTCAGTGAATTTCTAAAGTTTTTAAAATGCTTATTCCTAACTATAACGTGGCTGAAACCTATGTTTTTTTCAGTGAATTTCAAAGGTGTTTTAAATGTTAATTCCTAACTATAACATGGCTGAAACCTATGGTTTTTTCTGTGAATTTCAAAGGTTTTGTAAATGATAATTTTGAAATGTATTAATGGTTATATTTTTTATACTAATTTACTACATTATTTTAAAGTATTTATTTTTAGATATTTTATTTTTTAAATTACATTACATATTTTTAATACAAATTGAAAAAAAATGTTTTAAAAATATTGAAATTGTAATATATATATATATATATTTTTAATGTATATATATTTTATATAGCGGCAATGATATCCTAAGGAAGGAAATTCAAGTTACTGGTGAGTACAGGTAAATTTACTTTTCAGGAATAGTAGAAAGCTGAAAGATGCAGCACTGAGGTCTCTCCTGATAACTCCACACTTAGAAAAATTTCCAAGTGAAACCAGTCAATGTTAGCCTCTGGAAGGAAATTCAAGTTACTGTAAGTATGGTTAGAAAGACTTTTCAGGATCAGTAGTCGGCTGAAAGATGCAGCACTGAGGTCTCTCCTGATAACAAGTGAGTAAATCGGAATTCGTAGTTTGGCTGATTTTAGAGGAATTTTTTAAAGTTCCAAAACTCCACACTTAGAAAAATGTCCAATGCCCCCTTAAGTCCCCGGGGACCCCATTCCCCGGGGCCTGACTTTAAAAAAAAAAAAATTGGGGGGAGGGAAGCCGCGTGGCCTCCCTCCCGGGCCACTTCTGGCCGCGTGGCTCCCCTCCTGGGCCACTTCTGGCCCCGGGGACCCCATCCTGTTAAAAGCTCCGGGGGGTGGTGGCCCCTGGGGCTGGGTTGTCCATCACAGACCCCGCTATTTTACATATTATAGCCCCAGGGAGGTGACGGTCTGGGGGCGTGTGGGGGGGGCTTGAGCACCCCCACACAGGTTTAAAAAATAAATAAATTTAAGAGCGAAGACCCGGGGGCTGGCGGTCCCCCCACACTGTTTTTTTACATTATGCCCCTGGGATTTTGTCCCCCCAGGGGCTAATTTAAAAAAAAGCAGATTTTTTTTTTTCACGTGGTTTTTTTTGGGGGGTCGGACTCAGGTACCCTCCACTCATATCATCATATCCACACATTTTTTCAGATTTTTTCTGACTTACCTCTCTCCTTGCCCTTGCATGGATCTGCATGAGCTTTGATTGAGAGCAGGGATTATAGACACATATGGAGTGACACACACAGAATGTACGAGGATGTTTTAAAGATAGGCACACCTTGTTGTAACTCCTAAATTTGTTCAATTTGTAACTCTGGTTCTACTGATTTTGTGGTTTGGTGTCAAATAGTTCATTAAACCTTACTCTAGTTTTCTAAATCAGTGTGGGATTTTTCTTGTACTGTGGTTTGATTTTATTACTATATATGTGTTGCTTAAATACTTTACACATTGCCTGTAAGTTAAGCCTGAAAGCTTTTTGTTCCAATCTACCCAGTATTAAGCACATGTTAATTTAGTGCATTCTGATGGTTCACCCTGCCAGGGACTATTGCTTTTGCTTGGCCAGTGCTCACACCCCAGTCAACCACCACCCAAGTTATCACAACAGTGCAATATCGTACGGGGGATTGTCATAATGTGGAGTGGCATTTTGCGGAGTAACATAGACTGGAATAGCATAGATAGGTAGGGCGTAGAGTGAAGTGGGATAGAGTGGGGTGGTGTAGAGTGGAATGGCATACAGTGGAATGGAGTACAGTTGAATAGCTTGTATGAGAGTGATGTACAGTCGGGTAGCATACAGTGTAGTGGCATAGATTTAATTGTCATACAGTTTAGCAGCATACAGTGGAATAGCATATAGTGGAGTGGTGTACATGGAAGTGGCATACAGTGGAGCGTGTTAGAGTGGAGTGGCATACAGTGAAATAGAGTAGAGTACAGTACAGTGGTGTGGCATGGAGTTGAGTCGCAAAGAGTGGAGTATTGTAGAGCTGACTAGTGAAGAGTGGAGTGAGGTACAGTGTAGTGGAGTACATTGGAATAGCGTAGGGTGGAGTGGCATGTACTGAAGTGGCATACACTGAAATAGCATACAGTGGAGTGGGGTAGAGTGGAGTGGGGTAGAGTGGAGTGGCGTAGAGTGGGGAGGCATAGATTGTATTAGATAAGAGTAGAGTGGTGTGGAGTATTGTAGAGTGGAATGCCATAAAGTGGTGTGTTGAAGAGTAGAGCGGGGAGTGGAGTGGGGTACAATTTAGTGCCATACAGTGTAAGAGGGTACAGTGGAGTGTCATAGATTGGCGTGGCATTTAGTGGAATAGCATAGAGTGGAGTGGAATAGAGTGGGGTGAAGTAGAGTGGAGTGGCTTAGAGTGGAATAACGTACAGTGGAGTGGTGTATAGCGGGATAATGTTGTGTTGCTGGAGTACAATCTAGTTGCAAAGAGCAGAGGTGCTTATAGTGAAAATGCATGACATAAAGTGGTGTATAGTGGAGTGTTATACAGTGGAATAGTGCAGAGTGTACTACAGTACAGAGTATTGGTGTAGCATAGAATGTAGTGTCATAGTGGAGATGCGCAAAGTAGAATAGAGTACAGTGAAGAAGCGTAGAGTGAAGAAAACGATCTGTATACCACGGTACATGCACATGAAAAGGCGGTATGTGATTACCTAATGACTATGTTTACCAAACGGAGAAAGCAACAATGTTGTTTTTAGCACTGTTCTGAATTCTGTGTGTCGCTGCTTTCTGGGTTGGGGTCTTAGATCTATGTAAGCAGAAGGTGTTATTGTTGTTCCCTACTTATTATCACTTTGCCAAAGTGCTAATAGGTAGAGAAATGTTATTTATAATTTTCTCTATATTGTTACAGCAGTTTAGGGAGAACTTCGCATTTTAAAAAAAATAATTTAAGTAGCAAATTAATTTGGAGGCATTATTATTTAAAAAATGTAATGCAAGTATTTTGATGTTAAAAATTGATGTCAAATAATTGTATATTTTTTCATAAAGCTAGAACAAACATTGCCCATATGAATGAAAGTCAAGACTACGAGGTGTTTAAAGTAAAATGTGTTTTACGCTGTTAGACCTGTCAGGATGTCTTCCCCAAAATGTTTTCTCTTCACCTCTTCTATTTTTACTGAATTTGTCTTTGTTTGCCTTAGGACTTTACCACTGTAAACATGTGCCACAGTGCTTGTGCTCACTCCCTAAAGCATGGTAAAATTGGCCTACACCAAATTGGCATATTTAATTCACGTTTACATCCTAGTAAAGTAATATACCATATACCCAGGGCTGGTAAATTAAATACTACTAGTGGGCCCGCATCCCTTATTGTTCCACTCACTTAAGAGGGCGCTTAAACCATGCCTGAGGCCTGCCATTGCACACTATTATAAGTTTGTAACTACCAATAAGGCTTGGCTAAATATCCCCCTTTCCAAACCTAAAACTCCCTTTATTATATATATATACATAAGTATCCCATGAGGTAGGCCCCAAAAAGCCCATAGGTAGGGTGCATTTAAATTAAAACGTTGGGCATTTAGTTTGAAATTTTACATATCCTGGTAGTAAAAAACACCCACATTTGTTTGCCACTACCATGAGGCCTACCTCTCCCATAGGATAACATTGTCTTAATTTATTACATTTGAAACGTGCTAACTTTTGATTGGGAACAGGTGAGAAAGTCATCTTTGGTGTTCGAGAAATTGTGATATAAAAGCCTTTTGGTAAACTCAAATTTTAAGTTAAAATTTGAAAATGTAACTTTTAGAACATTGGCTTTTTCCTCTTCTTTCTATTTGCTGCCTGCAGCCTGCTCCTGGGTCACATGATTGGGTACAGTTGGAAGGTGGCTTTTGTACATTCCTCCAAGATAGCCAGACAATGAAAGGATTAGGTGTGCTTTGATGGGCCTTCCTAGGCAGTATGGGTGGCAGATCTCCACTTGCAAATCAATAGGCTGTGCCCTTCCCTGCCTTCTCACATAAAACTTCACATTAGCATTTTTTACCTGCAAACTGAGTGGGTCCAGGGCAGGGAGACATGCATTTTCCATCACTTTTGAAAAAATAATTTCTAGAAACGCCTTGAGACCCTCCGGGTGAGTAGTGCGCTATACAAATGCCTTGATTGATTGATTGAGAAACGTCTCCTACTTCAAAGGAGGCACCTGATATAAAAACAGCCGCTCAGACCCACCCTTCAGATCACTTCTAAACCTGTGGAAGACTCAGAAGACTCAGAAGAATGACTGTTTTGCTGCTCTGCTGGCCTGTTGCCTGAGTAAGAAGGACTAGACCTGCACCTTGAACCCAGTACCACCAGAGTGACTCCAAGGACAAGTTGGCTAGCCTCCTGATTCGCACCTCAGAGACAGAAAAGGCTCCAACTACTTTGAACTCTGCACCTGACCCTCCAAGTGGTGCCTCCTCAGTCCTACACCCTTGAAAGTAGGCATACAAGTGCTCTGCCAGCCCAGCTATGGGCCCCATTATAACATATACAGCACAATGCAACCTGATGCATCCCTCACAGCTCCTCATCAGAACAAATGCAGGACAATTCACCAAGGGGTGACTCTCGTCCGACTGCCATCCTGTCAGGAATGGGTCCTCTTGACTATCTGTTGGCAGTCCCATCATAGGTATTAGGATGCATTCTCCTTGAGGGTTGTCACAATGTGTATCTTTTGTATTACGGCATGTGGTGTGGGCTGCAGCACATGCCGCAATACAAAAAAACACATCTCAAACATCGCTGCACTATGTGGCAGGTACCATGGGGGGAGGTTCAGGGGGAAGAGGAGGTCGCTAAGGGCTGCCAAGTCCCTTTCTGCCTGCCTTTTCATGGCAGTTTAAACAGCGGAAACTGACATTGTAACCCCTAGGGCAGTGCCTGAACAGGAACCGCCACCATTGTAGGGATTGAAGGGATCGCAGTCCATGAGACGGTCCAACGGGCTCCTTGAGCCCATCATATCTGTGTTGGACGGTCTCACCAACCACCGACCATCTGCCCCCCCATCCTAATGTGGCGGGCAGTCTTGTATGGCCCGATGGCGGTGGGAACGACACCAACAGCCTGACGGGCGATCACACCGCCATCGTAATGTGGCCCTTTGTCTCGGTGTGGTGTGACCAGATAACCCCAGTTGGCACTTTGTGCATTTAAGCCCTACTTTTACATAAACCTTTAAATTGCATATCTCTGGTTATATTGATTGTATTTTTGTCATTTTGACTTGGTGTGGGATTTTTGTTGTGTTGTGTCTTCACTTTATTTCTGTTTGAGGGCTGCATAAATACTTTACACATTGACTCTAAGTAAAGTCTGACAGTTTTTATGTCAAGTTATGAGAGGGTTAGGCACAACTTAATTTAGTAACTTTTTGTGGTTCACCTCAACAAGGATATTGGCTGTTGCTTGAGAATGGTTATACCCGCCCCTCAAACAACACACCAATTTCTCACATATAAAATAAGCCCACTAAGGCCTGTTCACAAACGTCTTTCCATTACCAACAACGGGAGAGCGTTCATGCTTATATGTCACCTATTATATATTTATTCCCTCGAATTATTTTTTCCCAAAATTAGTTTCGAAAAAATCTACATAAACTGGTTTAGGTGTTGTTAAACAAGTTTTGCAAGTGTACACACTGGAAACATGAGTCTTGATATTGCTAAGACAGTGTTTGTAAGGCATTTTATATAGATGCTCCGCAATTCAACAATATTGTGCTTGCAATGAAAAAGTGCAAAATGGATTCATTTAAAAAATCCAGTCAGACGTCAGAAATGGGAATCACTGGCTAAGCAATAGGCTTTTGAAATAATAATAATAATAAAGGATTTTATAAAGCGCCTGGTGACGCCATCTCGGCGTGTCCCCGCGCTGTGGAGAGAGTAGCAGGAGAAAGTGAGCAAACTAAAGGGTAAAGAGGTGGGTTTTTAAAAGTCTCCTAAATAAGGTCTCTGTCTCTGCCAATCTAATGTGCAGAGGAAGAAGGTTCCAATTTTTGGCCGCCAGCGCACGAAAGGAGCGCCCTCCCATTCTGGCTTTGTTTATCCGGGGGGCACACAGAAGCCCAGTACCCTTGGAGCGCAATTCTCTGTTGGGCATATAGGGGATTGCAAGATCCTTCAGATATTCAGGGGCTACCTGAGAGGTGATCCTGTAGCATATAAGGAGCGCTTTAAACAAGATCCTCTTTTTTATAGGGAGCCAGTGAAGGGCCACTAGTGTAGGCTTGGAGGCAGCTCTTCTAGGAAGCCTAAGGACCAGTCGGGCCGCCGTGTTCTGGAGAACCTGTAATTTTTTTATGTTCTTCTCAGTGGTCCCTAAGAGTAGAACATTACCGTAATCGATACGGGAGGTAACTAAAGCTTGGGTCATCGTGCGTCTGGCCTCTAAAGGAAGGAGGTCCAGGGTGCGATTTAAGGTCTTCAATACACCAAAGCACTTCCCTGCTAGCTTCTGGACGTGGCTGTCATAGGAGAGTCTGGGATCAACCCATACACCCAGGTTCTTTGCTTCCTTGCACGGAGAAGGCATAGGACCTAAACAAGGAGGCCACCAGTCCAGGGTCCAACTAGCCGAGTTACCCCCAATCACAAGCACCTCTGTTTTAGAGCCATTGAGCTTGAGGCAGTGTTGGTTCATCCAGCCTGCAAGCTCCTGCATGCACGTTTTGAAATTAGCAGCAGCCAAGGTGGGTGCCTGGGATAGGGAGATGAGGAGTTGGGTATCGTCGGCATAAGATACTAATTTTATGCCGTACGATTGAACCACCTCCGCCAGCGGGGCCATATAAAGGTTAAACAGGGTGGGGCTCAGGGCAGAGCCCTGAGGCACCCCCTGTTCTAGGGCAATGCTGTCTGAGAGGGAATTGCCTCTCTGAACCTGGAAGCTTCGGTCTATTAGGAAGGATTTAAGCCATCCCAATGCCGCCTTGGTGACCCCAGCCTGGTTTAGACACTGTAGCAGGATGGAATGAGCTACAGTGTCAAACGCAGCGCTGAGGTCCAGCATTATGAGCGCCATCGTATGACCCTCATCAGCTCCTGCCCGAAGCGTTTCAGTAGCTCTCAGGAGGGCTGTCTCGGTGGAGTAATTGGTCCGGAAACCGGACTGGGAGCTATGCAGGGATTTATTAGCTTCAAAGTGAGCCATGAGCTGTTTATTTGCAATTTTTTCAGTCACTTTAGCAAGATAAGGTAATAGAGAGATTGGTCTCAGGTTTTCCAAGGTGTCCTGACTTACATTAGGCTTCTTTTTGATTGGTAATACAATTGCCTTCTTCCAATCGAGCGGTAAGTGCGCTGAGGAGAAAGATAATTGAATTATGTGCCTAAAGTAGGGTTCTAGTACCTGTAAGCTCTCTCTGAGTACTTTCGGGGGGGCAGGGTCACGAGGGGAACCCGATTTGACGCTCTTACAGATGTTTATAAGAGTATCAGGAGGGGGAACCGAAAAGTATTGGAGGCAAGACTCAGTAGAATTAGCAACAGCACTTTCTGTAAAATCACGGCCGGATGGCAGCTTGTCAGAAAAACTGGCATAGATGTTGGTGATTTTGTCTGAAAAGTAGCGTGCAATCTTATTGCAAGTTTCCACTGAGTTATTGCAAGGCACATTATCATTAGTGAGCACAGAAATTTCTTTAAAAATTTTAAAAAGCTCTTTAGAGGAGTTCTCTGCCTCCCCAATGCGCGTCTTGTAATGCATGGCTTTAGAAATACGGATTTTTTTATAGTATTCCTTTTGCGCTTGTTTATATTTTAGTTTAATAGCTGGGCAAAAATTAATACGCCATTCGCGTTCTAATTTTTTGCAAGCGGATTTGCTTGCTTGGAGTTCTGCAGTGTACCAGGGAGTGGATTTTCTGGGTTTATTGAAATTTTTCAGGTTGCGAGTGGGAGCGGTTTTATCTAGGGCCCTTAAAATTCTGTCCTGCAACTGACTGTACGCTATTTCACAGTCAGTGCTTTCAAAAGAGTCTCCTGTTCCAATCAATTTGTTGAACGTGTCCTGAGAAAAAATTTTCCATTTCCGGCGCTGGTACCGGAGGTCCGTGTCATTTATTTTCGGATCGGGCTCAGATCTCTGCAGGTAGAATGGAACAATGGAGTGATCTGACCAGGGTACCGGGATAGGAGAAAGAGCGTGTACTCTGGAAACGTTCCCAAAGATGGGGTCAAGGAGGTGACCTAGTCTGTGAGTAGGATCAAAATTTATGAGATCAAGCTGCAGAGACTGGAGAGCAGCCCTAATGTCCTTCGCTCCGGAATCGAGGGGGTCATCAAAATGAGCGTTCATATCACCTAGCACCAGGAAATTATTCTTCCTAATAGCAAGATGAGCAGTGTTTTCTAGAAGGCTGGATGTAAAATCATACAGTCTCCCGGGAGGTCTGTACACAAGAATGCCAGAAATGGAGAATTGGGGGTTTATCAAGATGGTAAAAAATCCAGCTTCACAGTGATCTATGATCAGAGGCGATAGGGAGCATTGCATGGGAGTTTTAGTGGCAATAGCAATTCCACCTCCCCTGCCATCCTTCCTATCCAGTCTGGATAGGGAGTAGCCAGAAGGCATGGCTTCGATGATGTCCGGGTCGGAAAATTCCCCGAGCCAAGTCTCCGTAAAAAACATCATATCAAAGCCATCATCCTCCAATAGTTGATGTATTTGTATACCATGTTTGCCAAGAGAGCGGCAGTTAATCAAACCCGCCTTAGTCTGTATTATAGAGCCTGTCCTGATGGGTAGCTCGTTTGGCGTGAAAGAGCATGAGGGGCAGCAATGCAAAGACAGCGCCTCCATGGTGTGAGAACAGGATGGGGTGACTCCCGGACGGAGATCTAATAGCTCCTGTCTAGCGTACCGTATACTGTGGGGTGTAGAATGGCCATGAGTCGTCGCCCCGCGCCCCGTCCGGCCGCGGACGGGCGCAGACGGGCTCGACTTTGGCTCGACTTCGGCTCGCATCCGGCGCGCCCGCTGCACGCGTCCGCTGCGCGGTTGCGGCCCTCTGCACATTTATAGGAGAGGTAGGGGCGACTAGAGCGCTGAGCAAACAGCCCTGAGCCCGGATGTGTTGGGCTCCTCCTCCACCCTCCGCAAACAAACGCCCAAGATGGACGCGGCGGACCGGGGCGGGAGTACGCTTCAAAGTGCCCAGAACAAGCAAATCAGCCTACAGGCGAGGCACAGTTTTAAAATGAAGTCCAACAATACACTGACACAATAAAATTAGCAGTAAACGCCAAGTTTAAAATACGCTAATGATTCAGCGCTCCCAGTGTATGCAAATTAGAAACACCAGCGTAGCGGATCGAGTCAGCCACTGCCACCGGCTAAACTCATCTCCACAACGCGAGTGCGCTAGAAGCAGGGTTTTTATTTACTGAAAAGTACAGCGCGACTAGAGCGCTGAGCAAACAGCCCTGAGCCCGGATGTGTTGGGCTCCTCCTCCACCCTCCGCAAACAAACGCCCAAGATGGACGCGGCGGACCGGGGCGGGAGTACGCTTCAATGTGCCCAGAACAAGCAAATCAGCCTACAGGCGAGGCACAGTTTTAAAATGAAGTCCAACAATACACTGACACAATAAAATTAGCAGTAAACGCCAAGTTTAAAATACGCTAATGATTCAGCGCTCCCAGTGTATGCAAATTAGAAACACCAGCGTAGCGGATCGAGTCAGCCACTGCCACCGGCTGAACTCATCTCCACCCTCCATATCTGGCTGTTGATTAAAGTAAGATGAACGACAACCCGTAGACAGAAAGTGTGTGTTAAAACAAACCCGTTTTCACTAAACGTGCATGCACATGGTTTAGAGACGGAGATGCGCTCTCCAGAAGAGCCTGTCTCAACGCCGGAAGTCCAGTGAAAATACTACCACAAAATCACATACATTTGTTAGGGCATATCACTTGACGGATTTAGAATTACGTTCAATCGTCTCTGGATGCACGGACAGTGGAAAGTTTTATTTCTAATCACTACATCTAAAAACTTGTTTTCCAATTAAACAACACTGGGAGGCTGAACGCCTATGGGAACGCAGGGTTGATTTTCCACGGTAGACGCACATCTCAGTTCAATTAGAAGTTTTAAATCCTGCAGGGATTAATGACTAATGAGTATGGAGCACAGATCATTAACTTTGCATCTGATGGTAATTAAACGTTAGGGATAAAGATAACGATACTCAAATCGCCCATGGCTAATGGGTCCCCTGTTGTTCATAAGCTACAAACTGTTTGCAGTCCTCTGAGAGCTGCTGTATTATTGTACACTTGCCACCAACTATCAAAATAGAGTTTGTAGAACATTCTAATGAAAGCAGTTGGGAATGGGTGCCTCACCAAGGGCACTTGGCTCGATTTCAAGACGATTGCATTATTTGTGATTTAATGTAACATCAAATGGTCAGAGACGTGCTGGATTAATTCGGACTCTCATTGTTTTTACCTGATTCTTAGGAATGGTGTCTTTTCACATCGATTTCTGATGTAAAGTCTTTCGTAATGTGCAAGGATGTGACCCTAAGTGCGTAAGTGACAGAGACCACAGACCTCAGGTCATTAACAATCAACAATCAAGGTACATGGTCAACAACAGAAAGTAGGGGTCATTTCAGCATCCTTTTTTCTCTGGGAAGACGTGGGTAAACAGAGAGGCTCCGCGGTGTGTGTCTAAGTACCGTACAGCACTGTAATCCAAGAAACAACAAAGGTATAAAGGTTCAGTAAAGGTTGTATGCACACATCTAATAAATAACTCTTAACATCTAAAATATTTTTGCAGTATAAACAATTCCGTTCAAATGAAAAATACACAAAACCTAATAATGTACACACTATATACAGTAATGATTCACTAATCAGGAGACTCTGTTAAGAGATAGTTTATCTTGAGTGAGGTCACAAAACACAGGCACAGCAAATGCAAAACAGTACATGGTCCTGAAACGATACACCTTGGCAAAACACAGTATTCTCTAAATCTGAAGTTTGAATGTATACAAAGCTCTAAAAATAGCAAATCTCTGATGCGTTCAAACACTGGAACATGCGTAGAATAGTCTGCAAAAAAAAAGATAAGCCAACAGTGCAATGCAGTATGAATTTGTAACCCATATTTATCTAATGGGTACCGTCACTCTTTACCTAAATTGAGGATTGTGACTCTTTCCCGCCAAATCGGGATACTTCAGAGCATATTTACAAGCCCCTATTGCCACCACAACGTCACTTTTAGTGACGTGGTGGCGATAGGACCTTGGCCTTATTTACAAAGCAGTGTTAAGCCACTTAACGATGCTGAACGCTGCCTTGTAAATAAGGAACCCTTTCATGCTGTACTTAGCGTGAAATGGGAGGGCAGCGGGTGTTGCTGTGGGCGTTCCACTGCAACACCCTTTGATTTTGACGCTGCCCTATTTACAAGGGTAGGCAGTCCCCAAAAAAGGAGGCAGTCTCAAAATTAAGACCTGAGAAAATCTGGTCTTAAACTGGCGAAACAAGTCGAAATGCTGTATGTCTCCTTTTTTTGCTGCTTCCATGTGTGCTGCCTATTATGCACACATAGAAACAGCAAAGTGCCATTACAAAAGAGCATTTGCAATGCAATACGTTTCACATTTGCAAGCATTTAAGCTATTGGCATTGTGAGTGACAATGCTTTTTTATGTTTTAAAAACCAACACATAAATAAAAGGCATTGTCATTTACAATGCCAAAAACTCAAACTCTATAGCATTACAAATGCTTGTTGTATATGGCTTTTATGCAATTAAATAGATGTTTTATACAGAAAATAAATATTTATGTGTGGACAGAGGTCCAAAATTAGGAAGTGATAGATTTTAATATTGTATGCATGCTCAGATGCACACATGAATAACTGTCCACATACAAATGTTGCATATAATGTATGCATATGTACAGTTTATTGCATAGATCTATTTCTGCCTTGGTGGAGATAAGGTCCCGTGTCTGAGCACTGGCAGGCCATTCATTAAGTTCCCCATCAGTAGTTCAAAGGCTGGCATGTAAAAAACGAATAAGACTGCTTTCTGGTATTTGCCTAAAGTCTGTCCTGAGATTCAAGTTAGCAGCGTCCATTGACAGGATTTTTTTTCCGATGGGTTGTTTGCATTAAAAGGTGAAACGACTGTCAGAAATGAAGAACGAACATAGGGGCATATTATCAAGGGCTATATCGCTGCTTTAGCGGGACGTTTTCCCGCTAAAGCGGTGATATTTTTATCGCCCTATTAGCAGGCTGTCGCTAACAGCAGTTAGCTACAGTTTGTAGGCGATAGCGAGTGGTTTGGGGCCCGCTTTGCATATCAGCGATATTTATCGCTAATGACATGCAAAGTGGGCGTACCCCAACTTGTTAGCGACTGAAAGCAGTCGCTAACATCGCTTTTGCCTATTAGCAAGGCAGGTGTAGCGATAAAAAATATTCACGCTAAGCGCGAATATTGCTGAAAACGAACGCCTGTTCAGACCAGTTCTTAGCAATTATATCCAATGGGAGGTGGATATTCTGGCTAAGTCCCCATTGGGGATAATGCGTGACCAGCGATATTCACGCATTTCGCTGCTAACGCCTGAAATTTTATCGCATTTGAGATAAACAATAACTGGCACACCCCTGCATATCAGCAGGGATGCGCCAGTTATTGTGCGTCACGGCTCCGCCACCATGGATGCGCCGCATTTACAATGCAGCGCACCATGGGGCAAAAATGGACAGATGTGTGACACATCTGTTGCCGTGATTAAGGCGCATTGCTGGAGTTGCGTCGCATGCGCAACGCAGCTCCAGCAAGGCTCGCGGGTGTCCTATCCTTAAAATGCTGCGTCAATCCTTATGCCTGCTTCAAGCAGGCACAGGGTTTTGACACAGCATGACCTTAAAAGTGGCTGAGTGAAATCTTGTAGATGTCACTCAGCCCCTTTTAGGAGGCGTTCCTGCACTGGAACGCACCCCCCCAGCGCCGGAACGCCTACATGTGGTGCAGGGCTTTACAGCGTGACGCATCTCCCGGATGCGTCACATTGTAAGTACCCCGCACCATGGAGCTGGCTTTGCGCTGCCGCTGCGTCACAAAAGGGACGCAACGATGGCGTAAAAGAGGTGCAAGGGGCTTGTAAATCTGCCCCTGAGTGTTCACCACGCCGGGCAGAGTTAATTCAGGTATCCCCCATAAACACATCTGAGAAAGGGTCAGTCCAAGAAGGCAAGATGCCGAAGAGAGTGCACAGGGAACACCAGAGTTTACATGTTAAAGGAAAAAACGAGAATAAGGCAGCAGACAATAATGATGTAAGCGTGGCACCCGTACATATTTAAGATATGTGCACGGTGGCAAATGAAGCGGGCATCATGGTGATAGATTAAAAAAAACATGAAACCAGGTCCCCCCTTGGTCGCAGTGATAACATATCCCTAGGCGAAAACAAAGTAAGTAGTCCCTGAACGAAAGAGTTATCCACTTACTGTGTGACAAAAGAGTAGTTAGTCGGTGCTGCTTCCGATACATCGGAATTGATGTATCTGAAGAGCCAGACTCGACCTAAAAAGGACGTTTTGCAAATTCTATGTGTGCTGCATTAAGCAGCACACATAGAAGTTTCACAACGCCATGAATGATTGCTCATGTGCAGGAAGGGAGAACTTCACATAAACAATCATTTCCCTAATGCAGACTCCCTGGCACTATGGTGCAAGGGTGACTGCCTTGGTACTAGAAAGCTGAACTCAGAGCCAGTACTAGGGGAAATGCAGGTGTGCGCTGCATTCATGCGAATACTGCTCATTCAGGTATTTTCAGACTCAAGAAGCGTGGCGTTGAAGATGATAGCAAACATAAACAGTTGAAAACATTCCATACATTCAGCAACAACAATGTCACAGGGACTTGCAAGGCAGGTGGATAGTGCCTTGGAGTTTATATTGACATTATGGTTGCTATGTATGTTTAAAGCGCACCATCACCAGTGAGGGTATCCTGACAATAGTATGTGTGAGGGTCAGGCCCTGCCCAGGGTATGGTAAGTAGATAGGTCTTCAGCTTTGTGCATGAAAGAGATGAATCGGCTCTGATGTGATGTTGTAGATCATGCCATGCTTTAGGCGCTATGCATGAGAAGGCCCTAACTCCAGATTCAGTTCTGTGTATGAGGAGAAGGTGTGCAAGTCCTGCTGTCCAGATGTGTTTAGTGGGTTGGTAGAAGTATATGCTGTTCAGGTAGTTGGGCTTTGAATGTTTGAGTGAGGTTTTTAAACTCTGTATGTTTGTGAATTAGGAGTCAGTTGAGCTCTCTAAGGTGTGCTGAGATGTGAGTTCTACGTTGGATGTTGACGATGGTTCTGGTTGCTAAGTTATAGATCTTTTATAGTCTCCTAGTTGTTGCTTGGTGATGCCACTGTATAGGATTTTTCCATAATTCGAACTGCTTAAAATGAGGGCACGAGTCACTGTTTTTCTGGTGTAGCATGGAGTCAATTTGAAGATTTTATTTAATAACTTGCCAGTGTGAAAGTAGGATGCAGTGATGGTGTTAACTTGTGCAGACATGTCCAGTTTGCTTTTGATGATAATTGAGAGGAGGTTTCTGGCATGGGTGCTGGGGATAGTTGTGGGTCTGAGTTTAGCTGGCAACCCTGTGGAGTCCCATGGTGAGGAATCTACCTGAAGTTCCCCTGTACGTGTGAATAGACAAAGCTTTGAGTGTCAAGCGACACATATGATCAACTACCTCTGCACACTGAGGGCTTAAAATGAACTTACTCAATAGATAACATTAATCAAATGTGGTGCAAAGATGGGAGTGCTTGCAAGCATCAGTCAGTAGGGTCTATGTATTCAGACTGAATCCCTAGGGAAGTCTATCACTGTTTGTTGGACCTGGTGTAGAGTAATTCCAATATTCCCAATAGTCTCTGTGCATTGGATCAATATATCCTATAGATTTGATGTATGACTTAGGCCGACTAGGTCTCTATCGAATATATTAGACTTAATTGTGAGTGCAATCTAGCTCAGAGGTCACTAGAAACGTTATCGAATAAACAAGAAGGGATTAGTTTCTGACAACCGCATGAACATGACAACTTTGTTTACCCAAGAATTAAACTACTCTTCCGAGTTATGGAAACAATAGATAGATATTTTACTCAGTCAATCGTGCATGCTTCGTTTCATCAGAGGTGCAGAGAAATAGAGAGACGGGCGTTTTCAATAAAAGGGTTTATTGAACAGTCTTCTTTCTCAAGCAAGTAAAGTGAACTGCTACAATCATAATACAGGTTGCAAAGTATAATGCGTACAGTAAGAAGAGTATTATGAAATAATACTGTAAAAGCATTGTATGGTTCCTAGACCATAGATAAATAACAAAGGCTAAAAAGTACTCAACTGGTGCTTCTAAAATACGCCTACACCGATGTACCTAACCTAAGTCTAGTATGAGGGAAGAAGTAAGTGAGGTGTTGCATAGGTTTAGTTTTTCTTTGCCAAGAATCTAACCACGATTTCTCCTAGTGTCTAATCAGCTCCGTACCTTGGTTTTAGAATGTCAGAGGTCTGGTATCTATGCCTCGGACTCGAATTCTCAACACCTCGCGAGGGAAGCTTGGAAACACTGGAGCTGGATTCTCTTCGGGAGAAATGCAGCCTCTCTGTCAGTGTCTCAGCTGGAGGGTCGGCTTCCTTTGGCACTTGCTGTAGCGAGCTGCGTTGGGCAAGTAGATAGTCGAGCTGCTCCGAACCACCGTGTGTTTGCTAGGGCAAGTGTAGGTATATTTATACCTTGAAGGTGCCTAGTTTGACGTAAAGTCGGACATAATAACGTAATCAAAGAGCCCCAAGGGAACGGTAGTTCTTTGAAAACTCCATGATTTCTAGGACAAATCAATATTCAAGCAAGGGGATGTCCCTGACTGCTGAAGCCGAGTTTTCCAAGAAATCGTTGTGGCTTTTTGGAACTAGTGGAAGAAGCCATGCCTGTATTTGGACTGGATGGGTTATGTCTAAACATGGGCATGATTTCTATGCCTATATAAGGGCAATGTGAATTGTACCTACATAAGGGCATCAATCGGTAAATTTGCGCTTGGATTCTAAAATGCTACACAACACTGGCATCTTTTGGCGTGTTTCCCCTGTCTTTTTGCTTTCTGACCTCCTGATTGTGACTCTGCTCACCTTCTCACTGCAGTCCAGTGTTAAAGTGCGAGATCTCCTATCAAAAGTGGTACTACGGATTGGTGTTTTCATGATGGGCATATTTGATTTACTGGTAATTCCCTAGTGAAATGCACTAAGAGTGCCGAGGCCTGTAGATCAAATGTTGCTATTGTGCAGCAGCACTGACTGCTCCACCCACACAATCAGCCTTTCAGAGGGTTCTCATACCTGCAACTGCAATATCTGCTTGCAGTTTTTACTGCTATGTTGACTTGGCAAGTGCATCCACTTGCTAAGCCCTAACCTTCACAAATATTACACTTGAGTCAACCTTAAGGCAGGCCCAAGGTACCCCTATGGGCAGGGTGCAGTGTATTTGAAAGGTAGGACATGTACTGGTGTATGTGTGACTTGTCCTGAAAGTGAAATACAGTATATTTTGTTTGTTTTCACTATTGAAGGCTATCTGTCCCATAGGATAGAATTGGAACATTTTACGAGTATATATTCCCATTGGGACAAGATGGAGACATAGGGGTCAATTCACAGAACTAATCTGAGACAAATTCCTAAACTTACTACTTTTGGTATTCACAAAAGACAGTTAGTAGTAGTAAAGTTAGGACTCCTAATTTTACTATGACTAGACTGAGACAAAATCCTAACTTTACGACTTTCGGTATTCACAAAAGGCAGTACGGTTAGGAGTCCTAACTTTTCTACTACTAAATGCCTTATGTGAATACCAAAAGTGGTAAGTTTAGGATTTTATCTCAGTTTAGTAGTAGTAAAGTTAGGAGTCTTACCTTTACTCCAACTAAATTCCTTCTGTGAATACCAAAACTAGTATGTTAAGGATTTTATCTCAGATTAGTTCTGTGAATCGGCCCCCTGGATTTTTTTATGCCTGAACTCAGAATGCAGAAATGCATCTTTTAGTAAAGAATAGTTTAATGTTCTGTGTTTGAAAATACCGCTTCTAGAAAGTAGGTAATTTCTTGCTTAGCTATCGTGTGTGCCTCTGCTGGGTTGTGGATTGATTGTCTGGCTTTGGTGTGACAGGGGCAGGGGATAAGCATTCTCTTCAGACATCCACTGGGGGGGGGGGTTGAGGTGTGTCCTGCATTTTCTAGATGAGTCAGGGCTGAGCTGAATAGACATGGGCTGCATTTAGAGCAGTGGGAGGAGATTTTCTTGTAACTGAATAAGCCTGGCCTGCCTTGGACAATGATGTCTCCAACTCCTGCGAGGAAGCTGAGCCATAGAGGCCCAAACTGGTTTGGTCTGAGCACAGACACTTTCTGCCCAGGAGAATAAAGAGAAACTGAGTATAGATATTGGGGCCCAAAAGCCAGAACTTTAGAACTCAAGGAACCTGCCAAGAAGAAGAGCTGGAAGAACTGCCAGGAGGAATACTGCCCCTTTGCTGTGTTGTTGCTCCGCTAGGTTGGCCTGCAGTCGCTGCTTCTGCCTTGGGCAGTGAAAGAACTTGACTGAACTTTCTTCACTTGTCACTGAGTATCTCCAAGGGTTTGAAGTAGAGCTTGCCTCCTGTTCATGAAGTCTCAGGGACAGCATAGCCTTCACTTACCTATGCATCCATGGGTTTAATTTGAAACACAGGGGGAAAGCAACCAACACAGTCACTGACACCACTGCTGGCTTTGTGTCCTGAATGCATCGCAGAAGGCACCGCCGCATTTTGCACCTCAACCTTAGTCACATCGCTGCTGATGAACGTCCACACTACCGAGCCTCTGAGTGCATCGCCACCTGTGGGCACTCAACTCTGCATTGCCTCACTTAACTCTGCCACTCTGGGCTCACTGTCAACATCGCTGCATGCTGACCTCAACACTTCTGACTGCTCCGTGTGTTGGGGGCACACAGGCTGACTGACACCAGCTCTCATCAACCACCAGAGCTGCCTGCACCGTAACCTGTCAGCACAGCAACAAGCAAGGCTCTGCTTTGCACTGCAGCCCTTGTCTCACCAACGCTGCTGTATTACCTTCAGTGAGTCATTGCCTGCACTGTGACTTGAGAGCACCGCACGCCTCAACACCAACCGCAATGGTTGCCATGACCAGTCCGCACCGATGCAATCAGCCTGAACTGTTGGATTTGTTGTTTTCAGCACCATGGTAGCTCCGGACAGAGCTACTGGCTTTAAGGAACTGGGGGGCATAATTACAAGCTTCTATCAGCATGGGAATGTCACTATGTACGATGTTCCTGTGGCGATAGGGGCTTTGCTGTATTTACCAGGCAGCGTTAAGTCATTCAAAGTACCCGGAGGCTATCCCTCTCAGAACAGCGACGGACCCTTAGAGGGTCCTCCAGGTCAACTGCCATAAGCCTTACTTCGAGAGGTCGGAAGTGAGCATGCTCTTGGCGACAGATGATGGAGAGGAAGAGGAGAGTGAACTTCTCCCTGACCTCCTGTCTACCAATGAGCACAGTGGGTCAGTGTGATCCTCTCCCGAACACTGACCCCAGAGCAGCAGAGTGACTGTCACCAATTATTGGGGCAGTTCAGCACACTGTTCTCCCTGACCCAAGGTGTTACTCACTGGTGTACCCATGACGTGGATACTGGTGACAGCCCTCCTCTGTTTCTCACTCAGCTAAAGGCTGTCACCAGGAATGATGTGCACCCCATCCCCAGGGCTAATGAGCAAATTGATTGGTTGGTAGCTGCCATGTTCATCAGCACATTTGATTTGACGTCTGGATAGTGGCAGACTGCCTTAATCAAGGGGGCCAAGGAGAGTTCAGCATTTTCAACCTCAGAGGGGCACTACCAGTTTTGGGTGATGCTTGTTTGGTTGAAGAATGCCCCTGCCACTTTTCAGAGTTTGGTCAACCAGGTGTTGACTGGGCTGGGCTATTCAGAAGAAGAACACTTGCAACACCTCTGGGAAGTGTTGAAGGCTCTGCAGAGGGCAGCCCTCAAGGTGAAGGCCAGTAAGTGCCAGATCGGGCAGGGATCTGTGGTGCACTTAGGGCACCAGGTTGGTAGTGACCAGCTGGCACCCCCACAGCCTAATAGTGACAACATTCTGGCTTGGGAGCCCCCAAAGACCCAGATAGATGTGAGGGCCTTTTTAGGTCTCACCGGCTACTAGAGGAGCTTTGTCAAGGGCTATGGCACTATTGCTGCCCCGCTTGGCAAAGCTAACTTCCAGGAATCAGCCCAGGAAGGTGATCTGGACTGATGCCTGCCAGAAAGCTTTTGATGCCCTGAAGGCAGCCATTTGCATGGTGCCTGTGCTCAAGGCACCCAACGTCTCAAAGGAATTCGCAGTGCAGACTGACCCTTCAGAGCATGGTATGGTAGCAGTGCTCTCACAACTGAACAATGAGGGCCTACACAAGCCTGTAGTCTTTCTTAGCAGGAGACTACTCCCCAGGGAGCAGAGGTGGAGTGCTGTAGAAAGGGAAGCTTTTGCTGGTGCCTGGGCAATGAAGAAGCTAAAACCCTACATGTTTGGGATCCACTGAGGGGTCAGACAGAAGGCAGGCCCCTCAGATGGTTAATACAGCTGAGGGGTGAGAACCCCAAACTGTTGAGGTAGTCCATCTCCCTACAGGAAATGGACTTTACAGTGGAAAACCCACCTGGCACAGAACACACCAACGCTGATGGTCTATCCAGGTTCTTCTGCCTTAGTGAAGAGAACTCCAAGGATGTTGGGTGCAGCAGAGTAGGATCTGCTTACTATGGTTACCCCCACTGTTTGCTGGTGTTTCACTGTTTTTTGACTTTAGTCTGGCTGGGGCCCAGCTAACCAGGACCCTAACCTAGCTGCTGTCTCTCTAAATTGATTGCATGTACTATAGGTATTATAGGTGCACTTCAATTTGTTTACTGGGGTACCCTTGTGAGTCCCTAGTATATGGTGCACTAGGTACTAAGGGCACAGGTGCTACTTGTTAATCAGCCTACAATTATGGCACACCCTCTTGGACATGGTGGTGCGTAATGACTTGGAGAGTGCTCTGGTACCCACCAACGACATGAGACCCCTGAAATGGGCAATGCTCCTAGAGAAAGCAAGCATTTTGGCTTCCATTGCCATGGAAAATGAGCACACAATAGCCGAATTAAAGGCCCCCCCTCTTGCCCCACTTCCATTGTGGCTGCCACTGCATCTCATAACAAACTCTTCCCTAAATTGCCACCCCTTTTTATCACAAAGTGTAGGGCCAAGCGTACCCCACAAACGAATGCGTGCCAATGGTCCAATGACAAATGCAAAACACCTGCAGACATCTTGGGGACGTGATCAGATCTAAAGAGCCCTGGGGAGAACTGACAAAACCAATTCCGGTGGGAAGAGGAGTAAGGCAAGGGTGCGTATTGGCACCAACCCTCTTCTCACTATACGTAAACGACATCCCCGACTTTCTATCAGCAAGTACGCATGATTCTCCTCGTTTGGGGGGAGAGGTGGTATCGGCTCTATTATTTGCAGACGATACAATTTTAATATCTCAAACACCAAAGGGACTCCAAAGGGACTCCAATCACTAGTGGACACCTTCGATAGATATTGTCTACAAAAGGGACTTGAAATAAATTCCAGTAAAACGAAATATATGTCACTAAACCCCCACAATTCTTTTTTAAAAAAACCTTGTTTTTAAATAATCAGCCACTGGATTACGTAGACAGTTTTAATTATCTACGAATCAACTTGGATAGCAAAATGACCTGGAAAGGCCAAATTGAAAAAAGCAGGATTACGGTGGTCCAGAACTCGGTACCAATTTTGAAAAAACATGAGGCTAGCATATGCAGGGCTGTTTCACCTGCACTGGAGGTATTCAAATTCAAAGCACAATCTGCCGCATTCTACGGAGCTGAGATTCAGGGCCCCTAGTGTAGGAAGAGCTTTGAGCGGGAAGAAAATAAATTTTACAGGCAAATATTAAAGCTTCCCAACAGGACCCCTTTGTTGCCAGTTTCCTTGGATTTAAATATAAAATGCACGGACCATCATGCGGCCCTAAGACCACTTTTGTTTTGGGTCAGGATCTGGACCACTCCCGAACGGATCCATTATAAAACTGGGTTGGTTGAAATCTTAAAGGCCAATCGTACCAAGGATATCCCATGGTTAAATCACGTTATGACGTGGATGCAAAAGCTAGACCTACTACACTACTGGGACGACCCACAACAGTTACAATCATTAAGTAAAAAACAGCTAAAAATGATATTTTGGGCCCACATAAATAACAACTTAATACACAACCCATCTGCGGGGCCTCTCACTGTGAAATTTCTTGCATTTAAAGATGTAGCCTCCCTAGAGCCATTCTTGGATGTGATAGAACCTCCCTTAGCTAAATCCTTATACTTACAGTTTAGATATGGTATCTTGCAAATAGGCTCCAACACGGCTAGTTGGAAAGGAAATGGGGCGGGCTCAAGAAATAACACATGTCCTAAATATGTAGCATTAGAAATAGAAAATGAAGCCCATATATTATTCTTTTGCCCAGCATACACAACTGCTATAAATCGCTGGATTATACCCCTATATAAGCTTCTAGGCATAAGGCGTTATAGTGTTGCTGAGCGTATATTGAAAACTGATTCATCACAAACTATAGTCTTTTCTGTAAGTAGATTCCTATTCAATGTATTCCTGACTAGGAAAAGAATGGGGCTGAAATTTTAGGGTAGAATGTAGCCCAAGACTTTAAACCAAAGCTGAAATAATGTAAGGGCTATTTCTATTTTTTTTAAACTTTTTGTGTGATATTTTTTTAGCCATCCCCCTCAACCCTCTGAGGTCACCTTGTGTATGTTTTTAAAACTACATTTTAATGTATTATGATCTAGTACATTTTGAGTGAGTAGGGGCTGAGAGTAAAAAAATGCTTTTTTATTACCTAGTTATCTTTGCCCCTGTACCACATGTTGACTATATTGTAAATGTAGTATGTAGAAGCAATATTGACATGTAATGATTTCATGAATGTATCTTTTATGGTCCAAGTTACCAAAAATAAAGAATAAATGAAATGAATGAAAGAGCCTAATAGTGTATGGACTGCAAGGACAAAGTATAGGAGGGCACAGGAGAAAGCAAAAAAGTAATCAGATGAAAACAGGAGGGAGGACCTCAGATTGGAATGTGCCAACATCAACTCCCAAAGATTTTGAGTAGGGGCGGACATAGACCACAGCCACAGAATTAATGTTGTGCAGGATCAATGGGTTAACCATTTTAAATCACAATATGCAACTGGTTCTGAAGAGGGTAATGTTTCAATGCCCCCTCACATATATTATTCTTTCAAGATCTCTGCCCCAGCTGATGTTAATGCACCTTTTTGTGCAATTATGGCGGGTAGAGCACAGGGGATCGATGGCATCCCGGCTGACATCTTTCTCCACGATAAGACAAAGTGGAATAGGTATATCCTGTTATTGGCAAATGCGATCACCCTCGGAGTTCCTGTACCTGATTCAGGGAAAGGACCGAGATTATTCCTGTGTACAAAAAAGGTGATAAAACCCTCCCAGGAAACGACCGATCCATAAGCCTAATCAACTCCATTCAAAAGGTGGTTGCTCGATTGGTGCTAGGAAAGGTCAAAGATTAGATAGAGAGTCAGGATATTCTCACTCCCTTACAGGTGGGTTTCAGGATCACGTTAGCAGAATTGGCCAGGTGTTTAGGTTTTGGCTAATACACTGGCAGACCGTGGTCTCAGTCAAGGGAAGCAGGTATGCTACCTTTTTGACCTTAAGTCAGCATTTTACCTTGTCTCCCTGTGTCGTGTATTTCTATAGGTTCTGAATCAGTCCCCCTATTCCTGACCCTATTCTGGTTAAACTAACTATCAAGTTAACTAACAGTCAGCCCATGAGGCAAGAAAACCCCCATGATGCAGATACCGTTATCTGACGCAGTCACACTACGGCACAGGAACGTGTTATCTGATTAGGTCATAACGCTTGAGATCTAATTAGACAAGCGACATTCCTCCAGCCCCTGATAAGGCATACGACGTTCTCATAACAAATCAAACCTATGACAACCTGGATAATCCGTGCGCCCATTGTTTTGATTTCACAGAGAACGTTAGTAAAGAATGTGCTAACGAGCAAGTCGTATGACATCTTTATTGACGTATCTATGTCCATCCTTACGTCAATCTCGGCACCTTTAAGGTATAAATATTGCCGACCTTGCCCTATGCAAACACACGCGTGGTGACAAGACGGAGCAGCCATACTTGCCGAAGCCGAGAGCAGAAGCAGACCCCGCTGGCAGCAGCCCCGCCTTCCTGACGCGCTGAGAGACGCGCTGCTATCTCAAGCCGAGAGACCCAGCACCGGCGTTTCTGGGCAGCCCTCGCAGGCAGCCTGGAATATCGAGAGCAGAGAAAGAGATACTATTCCTCATCCATCCTAAATTCCAGGTACAGAGCTGAATAACCCCTCACAGAGAATTCTTTAGTTATTCACTTGGCAAAAACAAACTTAACTTAAACTGTAACTTTCTATTCCCGCCCACGCATTAGACTTAGGTCAGGTACACGGGGTAGGCGTATTTAGAAACACCAGTTGAGTACGTTTAGTCAAATGTATATGTGTATGTAAATATATTTTAATCATTTTAAACATCATATGGCTCAGAAACCATATCAATGTCTTTACAGTATTATTTTATACTATTGCTTTTAATGTATGCACTTTACTTAACTATAAGTATTGCAATAATATCGATCCATTTCTCATGTATGAGAAAACAGACTGATCAATAAATAACACCTTTTTATTGAACACGCCCGTCTCTTCCTTTTCTCTACATTCTGATGAGACTAAGAATGCACGTACTGACTGAGTAAAATAATTGCCTTGTGCTCACACGACTCTCGAGATTGACTCTTGATTAGGGGAGAGCAAAGTTGTCATGTTCTATGGTTGTCAGAAACTAAATCCCTTCTTGTCTAATCAGGGGAGTTAATTCCTTCCTTGAACATTCGAGAAAGTTTCTAGCGAACTCTGAGCTTAGCTGGCAAACCCAAAAATTAAGTCTAGTATCGACAGTAGTAGACCTAGTTAACGTCTGGTCTAGGCCTTTACTGCTGTAGGTACTATTCCAATGCGCAGAGCCTATTGGGAAAATAGGAGCTACACTACATGGCGCCCAACGCGTTTGGAAAGGGCGATAAAACTAACGTAAGACATTTAGAGTAACTCAGTCGTGCTTTCTCACTCAGACCCCTTTTCCCAAATACTCCAAAGACGTCTGGAGTGGGTGAAAGGTTATATCCTCCAAAACCTCGCAGGAGGGAACACCTATGTATGGTTCTTGGTCAAGTCAACGTTGAAGGATAAACAGTTCCAAAATATTGTGCATCTAATCTTTGTTCCATAAAGAAACCTGATCTGCAAATAGACATAATACCATCCTGTCTGTAAAATGGGAGACAGTGATGAAGAAAGAGAGGCAGTTAGATTAGCTACTGAACTCGCAGATGCTGATGCTACCATGCAAGCAGCAGACCCGAATATAACACTCATTCCGGTCATTAAAAGGAGATCTATAACCTTAAAACTTATAGAAAATGGACTGACATCTAGAGGTGGCACAGTCATATTCGTAATTGAGGCACACGAATATCGGCAGACAGAGGTATACTATTCATGGATACATTTTCCGGCAGCAAATGCTGTAACAAAGTACTTCCACTATTACAAAGTAGAGGAACCTCCTGAAACATACACTCCTTTCGAGGAGGTGGAAGTACCACTCAAATTCCAAGAGCATTTGCTCTTATTTGATGGCGCCCTAATACATAACAATCACATTACAAGGCTCGGTCCTTTAGGAAGACCAGGAGCAACGTGGCCGGTCTTAGCCGGATACACACCACATCCAGACATCGAAAGAATGCCTGCAGCAGAGCTGTTAATACAGCTAAAACAACTACTAAAAATTCATAGACAATCAGTTCAGTATGTAATGCGGACTTCAACAATTCAGCCAGCGATTAAACTTCCACAGCTGACCCCTCACCAGGGGAACACAAATAAAATTACACCACAGAACATCCAATCCTGCCTAGGTAAAGTTCCAGCTAAACGGGAACAAATACCATTCTGGTTGGCACAGAAAATCACCCAAATAGAGGCGGTGTTTCCTGACACCACCCCATTAGAAAAACACAGGATTCTGACTATATGTCTCCCAATGGGAATCGCACCACACATTGAGGACTGTGACACTTGGGGTACAGTCTTTGCTTCCATCTACACAAAAACGCACGGTGTTCCATCCATTTCGGTAATACCAGATGTGCTAAAACAAATTCAAGATGAATACGGTCCAGAACCTGCTTTAACTCTTGGTATGAAATTGCTAAAAGACTTCAAGCAGGTCTCGGCTATATTATTAGCCAACATAAAAGGTGAAGCAGCAAACGTGGCGATCCGCCAGAGGTTAAAAGAAACAGATATAGCAGACCAACCAGCTGAAATTGCCAGAATCATAGAAAAATCCTATGAAGAACTAGGCAGAGATAGTCTAGGTGGAATACCAGTAAAACCGCAACTGACTACAAGTCCAGAAAAAATATTTTTTAATAATAATAATTCACCAAAAAAGAACTGGGATGGAAACAAACAATCCAATCCTAAAGAAAAGAAATTCCAGTCCCGAGGAAGGTCTCCTAGGCGAAGAGAGAAATCTCCAAACCAAAGACAGAGGTCACCGCAGAGTGACCCCTCGGGGAATAGATATAACCTTAGAAATAGGGATAATATTAAAAAACCTGATAGATATCAAGACATTGATACTCGTCCCTCTCAATCTTTTCAGAATTCCTCGCAGAAATCGGAAAGAAGAGGACGATCAGAAGAGCACGCCAAGTCCAAAGACAAGGAACCTGCTCAACAAAAAAAGAAATTACAATTTCCCAAAAAGAAGGTAGCCAGTATCAAGGTAGTTAAAAATGCCGAGAATACTGAGGACACAACTGAAAAACGGAGAGTGGGCTCAGACAATGCTAGACAGCGCAGCAGAGGTGAGCATAGCTCGCAAAGTCCTTATGAATCATCTGGAGATAGTGGACACGAATGAATACCTTCAAGTGGAAACTGCAGACACCAGAGTTAGCAAGCCCCACAAGATATACGAGATAACATTACGTATAGAGGGAGATAAGACTAGGAAAATAAGGGGACTATTTTGGGATAACCTCTCCAAAGGCTATGACATCCTTCTAGCTGAAAAAGACTGGCCACCAGAGTTTGTCAGGGAGTGCCCTCATGGCGAAGAAGTAATTATGCCTGCCTTCTCGAATCAAATACCGATTCATAAAAAATACACACTTGCTAGAAAGTGGGCAGTGGCCTTAGCACCTGCTTTATATAAAAATCATGTAGGATGGGATGAGGACTCCCCTCCTCACAAAATCCAGTTAAAATCACAACCTACTGCACAAAGGCAGTACCCAATTAAGCAAGAAGCTAAAAAACAGGTAAATGAAATACTAGATCAGCTAGAATACCAGGGGGTGATTGAAACTTGCACCTCACAAATGAACAATCCTTTGTTTCCGGTCTCCAAACCAGACAATTCATATCGTCTAGTTTTGGATTACCGACACCTTAACACATGTTGCAAAACCTTTGCAGTGCAAAACTCACACAGTGCTGCACTAATGAATAACATAGTGCGCAAAAAATACAAAACAACCCTGGACATCTCCAATGGATTCTTTTGTCAAAACATAGCACCAGAGAGCAGATATTTAACTGCATTCTCAGTAAATGGCACTCAAAAACAATTCTGTCGGTTAGCCCAGGGGTACAAGAACAGCCCGGGGGTATTCTCAGCGAGAGTAACAGAATTAATACAACTATATGATGATGAAGCATTATCTTATGTCGATGACATTTACTTAACAGATGATGACTTGGAGACAACTTGAAAAGGGTGAACACCATAATACTTGGGTTCGCTGCAGAGGGTTATAAATTCAACTTTAAAAAATCCAGAATTGCCCATCTGACGGTCCTATTCTTAGGATATGAGTTATCAAGTGAAGGCAAAAGCCTGGCAGACAATTTCCTAGAGAAATGTGCCGTAATCCAAGCTCCTAAAACACTAAAAAACCTACAGTCAATTCTAGGCTTCCTAAATTTCGGAAGAACATACATTGCAAATTACGCAGAAAGGGTCAAACCCCTTTATGATCTAATTAAACCAGACTTTAAAAGATCCAGTTGGACTCAAACACACACAGAAATTTTGAGATCCTTACAAACAGACATGCTAATTAAAACAAAATTAGAAACACGTGATCCGAGTCATCCCAGGGAGATGCGGATTCACATACCTGACCTCTAATGAGGGAGAAACGGTACCAATTGCATTTAAATCACACATGTACACAGAAGCTGAACAGAAATTCAGTAATACAGAAAAAATAATTTGTGCAGTTCAAACCGCAATAGCTAGAGAAAAAGACATAGCTGACGGTAGACATATCACAGTCAGAACAGCAGAATCAGCCTTTGAGGCACTAACAACACCGTGTAATTTACCAACAACAACATTGAATCCGGAATGGATACAATGGGTGAATTCAATCACAACGGACAAAGTATACTACTACTTTGATCCAGAACTAGAAGAATTAAAAAATCTAAAATATGAAAAGACGTATCCTCTGCCAATCGACATTCTGCCTCTACGACATTACGCCTGTGTAATCTATACAGACGGACATGCTCAACCCTCCGTTTGGGGAGAACAAGCATACAACCCCACATGTGAGATTACAAAAGAAGTGTGGCGCGGAGGTATATTAAAACCTCTATTAACAAAATCACACTCAGTAGAAACTAATTCAGAACAACAAACTGAAATAATAGCATTGAAAATGGCGCTAGATAATGCGGATCGCGAATTCCCGACACTTATAGTGTCAGATTCATATTACTGCGTCAAATCATATAACAGCGATTTGCAGACATGGATTCAAAACGGTTACAAAGATGACACAGATGCAAAAATAAAACAGAAACTGATCTGGGAACAAATAGCTCTTTTACAAAAAGAACTACCAAAGACTCACGTGACTCACTCACTGAGTCATCAACGTGATGGCGTTCACGTTGTAGGGAATTCATTGGCTGAAACAGCCGCAGCGGCAGCCACTAAACCGGCTCCCGTAGTTCGAAAAAAGCGTACATTAAAATACATTGACGGTGAAACATTGCTGGCGGTGAAAACGTCATTAAAAGGCGACTGCTCAGCGTTACCGATCAACTATCCACTCAATTATACATACATAATCGATGCAAACTCCGTCCCTTTTGCTCGAATCCCTGGAGTGGGGGATAGAGTGATTCCAAACATGGACAGGAGAAACTTGTTAATCGCAGACGCACACATGGGCGAGGGTCTCAGACACCTTAAATTAAAAGATTCTCTGGAAGAATTACAATCACGGTACTGGTGGCCAGGCATGAGCCTGCACTACACCATGTTTGTAAAAAACTGCCCAAACTGCAACAGAGATCGCAGTGGGGAGAGAAGCAGTTTAATACCTCGTTGTATCAAGGCAGATAATATTACCAGCAAAAAGAATGGCTTGCGATTAACATATACAGGCTAGTTTCCACTTATAATGTAGATCCTCAGCACTCGGCTGACGTCCGGACTGTTATACAAAGATTTGCGAGTCTAAATGGCATATACGCTAAGAGCATGCTACGTTCGACCATTGTTTTCACTCAGGCAATCCAGCCTGGGGGGGAAACATGGCCAAATGAGCACAGCCCAGCGGGAATCTTCTCACTTCCTTCCTGAGGGTACGGGATGGTGTAAAGAAAAAACCAAGGCAGAAAGCAATCTATAATGGAAAGGATATTAGGTTCGGGAGCTGGGTGGGTCAAACATCTAATAAGTGTCCAACGTAGTCTAAATAACTTGCCAAGAAATTCTCTGAAGGGATTCAGTCCGTACGAATTATTATTCGGAACTAGGATGTTGATCTCTGACCTTGATAGTCAGACTTCAGTGGTAATAGAAAAAACCTTTGATGTCAAAGACCGTTTGGCTATTTTGCAGGACTTAAACAAAACAAGAAAAGACCTGAGCAACATACAGTTGAAACAACAGCCAACGACCACTGAAGAATCACCACCTGTCCCAGCAAGACCTGTCTGGATTCCAAAAGTCGGGGATCTAGTCAGGGAGAAGATCGCGGTAAAGAAGGAATTTGGGCCTTCTTACAGAAAAGCAGTTCCTGTCTTGTCTGTCAACGGGACAAGATCAGTTGTACTACCGCCACTTGCTGGAAAAAAGGAGAACCGAGTTGTATCCATCGACCTGGTAAAACCACAACATGTGGCCGATAACAAACAGTAGGCCAAGTGGACTCCCAATAAGTAGCAGAACACCAAGGTTTGCTACCAGCACAGAGGTCCTAACAAAAAGGCTCATCACATTTGAAACGCCTAAAGAAGAACAAGAAGGACTATGCAACAATGCAATAGAACTCAGACCTCTGAAAACCCAAATAAAGACATTTAGCAGAGACACACCAATCTATACTGAAGTACCAAGTGAAAATGCAAAAAACAGAAATCCTGAACCAATTGGAACAATTGACAGAACTGCATCCGGTTACTTCATCAACTTCGATGATTCCTCTGACGGCTTCAGTGAATCAAAGACACAGCCATCATCAAAATCCTTTAAAGACAAAGCTAAGGAACTTTTGAAACATCTGAAAGAAACATATCTGGTTTCTCCATGGATTGAATTTTGGGTGGGTTTTGGTGCATTTATCCTCATACTTTGGCTCATCATGGTATTTACTTTGGGACGCTTCATTGAGGGAAAATATGCTAAAATGGACACAGCAAGTCAGAACATCAACTTGGTCCTCAAACCACACACATCTTCACACGTCGAGAAAAGAGAACTTTCTGCAGCCAACTTCACAGCCAATCCTATACCTGGTGGGGTAGCCTGGGACAACACTGACTATGAAATTTATGGTCCGGTCGAGATCCTGAAATATCCACACCAAATCAAGATCTCCTTGAGTGACTTTGCAAAACCAAACTCATTTGCTGATGATTGGGACTTCGAAAGTATTAACAACATGATGTCTGACTTAGTAATGTCTGCTAAATTTACAAAACATGATTATTTGCAAGGTTCTACAAATTATGATAGTATGTATTGCTATAACCATTATGGTAACCATTTGTTGCATAAATCTGCACAACCTAGAAATGTTTTAAGTTATAATCAATGGGAACATTGTGCTACACCTCCAAAAGGAAGCTCTAGAACCGTATATGACAAATATTCATATTTTTCAGGTTTTAACACAAGTAATGCTGAAACATTTTATTTTAAATTGTCAAACAAGACAGGGATGAAAACCATGATAACCAACACAAAATTGATATATTCAGATTCATTCTTCGAAAAAATGAATACTTTTGGATTTGATTATTGGGACAAAAATGTTGATTTGAAAAGTGTTTGGGGTACAAAAGATTGGCAAGTACAGAGTATAGAAGCTTTGTTTAGAGCCTGCATGATCCCAGAACAAATTATATTTTTAAATGACACTGTTCAACAAACCACCTGTCTTGGTTTTGCCAAAATCAAAGATTTAAATAAACCGTCTATTCCGAAGCCAACAATGTTTAGCAATAGCTCTGATACAGATGAAGAGATAGACGTAAACCATATATTAAACCAAAACAGAACACATCCTGATTGGAAACAATGGTTGATCTGGCCCACAGATACAAATAACTGTCAAGATAGATTCCTGAATAAAACACAGGGTTTCAAAATGACCAGGCCAGACCCTAGATATCCCCAAAGACATCACCCAGGGATAATAACAACCTACAGTGTGGGCAAATTATGCCTTCAATGGCTACAGACTTCCACACTGCCTGAAATTAAGCAACACCTAACTTTACTTACTGATGGTGCTGACTTGCGTGATTTCATACTGGGACCACGCAAACAGCGTCAAAAGCGTTTCATAGCAGCCTCTGTATATGCAGCATACAATGAGGCCTGGAAGGTTACTCAAATTGAAACAGCAGAAAGAATACGGGAAATTGACCGTATTAATTTGGAAAAATCACTATCTGTAGTGGACAATGGGTTAATGACTCTGTCCTCCAGAATTTTTTCATTGGACAGCATTGTGTCTTCAGCAATCGATATATTATCGCAAGACTTACTGTTATTACAACATGGTCAGTCACAATTGCGTTCCATTGTACAGCTTGGCTGGACGTTACAAAATCTGCGTTCAGGCTATGTGCCTTGGCGTTTAATCAACACAACGTCACTATTCCAAATCTTTAACCTTACTGATAGACAAATCGGTATGGCGCAAAAGGGTGCTGATTATACAATCTTGAGCATTGAAAAACTAGAAAGATTACCGTTGACAATGTCAGAACGACCTGTCAGTGAATGGATAATCCACGGAATCATAAATATCCCAATCTCAACCTTCAGGTTTCAATACTGCCAAAAATATATACAGGCTGGCATGTACGAGAAATTGGGAAAAGGGTACCTTAAAACAACTTGGAACCTGCCCTATTCACATGCATGTGTCAGTAATAAAGGACAGAAAGTGTTTCTTAGTGGCAACAATTGTGCTATGTCACTAAGCGGCACGCTTCTGTGTAACGGAATTAGTTTACATGGAGCCTGTGAAGGGAATTCATACAACCTTTCATGTCACCAGCAAGGCGCACCTGCAACTGAAATAGAACCATTCTTTCAAAGACTCTATAATGGGAGTTACATTCTTATTGTAGACCGCAGATGTTGCAGTCTTATGCCCGGGACTCCTTATCTAGTAACTACAACGGCGAAGGTCAAGTGCTGTGGACGTTCTTTATTCCCCAGCTCCTTTCCAGACAGGGAGGCAAGGGCATGGCCCAGTTTGAAAATTACTTCTATTCGAATAGATACTTTAAGCAGAATGAAAACAGTGCTTCTTCAGACACCTACAAGGCTCACGTCATCAAAAGAAACGTATGATCTACAAGTCGCAAGGACGACTGCAGAGATACATACATTATTATCGACTAATTCCCCCGTACATTTCGCGGAAATCCTGAGCGAAATCTTAAATATTTCTGATACCACTGGGGTCTCAAAGGTATTTAAGACAGTATTTTCGATGGCATTAACACCATTCAAAGCCATACTGGGTATTTTTCCAGATTTCGCCATTCGATTTTTGGCGGACTTCCCCTGATCCTGGGACTAATTGCAGGAATCCTATTCCTAGTCCTTATTTTTCGTTATGGCAACCCATGTCACAGATCAAACTCTCGCGACAATGGAAGATACGATCCTAGCCATTGGATACCGGGACCGGATATCAAAAATCCTGGGACTCTCCCGGCTTAGAGACCTGAACATGACTTGGTTTCTATCATTTCGACCAATGTGGCAAAGGTGTGTTTTACCTGTACTAAGGTGTCTGCTATGCGGAGAAGAATGCGTGTTAGACACCTGTCTGACGCTACAATCGGATGCGCCAGTGGATGCAGATACACTGTTGGTTCCTACCAAGGTTCACGCTTTGTGCTGCCCTCAAAGGCTGCCAATCCTGATGACGGCATTCCTGGAATCTTCACCACTGCGATTGAAGAGTAGTGAAGTTCAAGATGAAAGCAACATCGAACAGGTACGACCTTCTGTCAGCAATGCGAATCAGAATGTCAATGGAGACAATCATGCGCACGAATGCATGGTTACCCCTATTTCCGACTTAGTGGAACTTTCCCATGAAGCTGTTGACAGTTTTTTCGAAAGCCTGAATGATATGATGTTCTCTCCAGAACAGAAATAGAGACTTTTGAGTAAACTCGCACACGGCGTTCCCTGAATTCGGCCTTCAACTTTAAAAATAAAGTTACATGAACAATTTCACTCCAGCTCACGGACAGCAATATTTTTCAGCAAGCCCCTTAAAATATTTTTCTACATATTTTTTTCCCGGGACACTGATCTTCTGCTTAAAGTAAGAAACTATTCCTAGAGAACTAAAATTTCTATTTTTAGATACTTTATAGACTTTAGCTGCTCGCTGGTATGTTCACAAATATTTTATTATGTGATGAAATGGTCTCGAACTTCCTTTCTGTATAGCCATATTAAGAGCCATTTCATGTGTATTTCTCATATACCAATAAGCAATAATGCATAAAAATGTGTGTTTACTTTTGCATTTAATTCATAGCTTAAGTGCATACAATATATATGACTGCAATTTTTCAGTATATTTGAAAATTTCGAAATGCATTTATGTATTTTGGGGTGGTAAGGTATACACTATACTCTATAGTATGTTGTACTATGTTATACTATGCATAGATTAGTCGATATGACCATAGTTAGCGTGGAGTGGGTGTCGTGTATTTCTATAGGTTCTGAATCAGTCCCCCTATTCCTGACCCTATTCTGGTTAAACTAACTATCAAGTTAACTAACAGTCAGCCCATGAGGCAAGAAAACCCCCATGATGCAGATACCGTTATCTGACGCAGTCACACTACGGCACAGGAACGTGTTATCTGATTAGGTCATAACGCTTGAGATCTAATTAGACAAGCGACATTCCTCCAGCCCCTGATAAGGCATACGACGTTCTCATAACAAATCAAACCTATGACAACCTGGATAATCCGTGCGGCCATTGTTTTGATTTCACAGAGAACTTTAGTAAAGAATGTGCTAACGAGCAAGTCGTATGACATCTTTATTGACGTATCTATGTCCATCCTTACGTCAATCTCGGCACCTTTAAGGTATAAATATTGCCGACCTTGCCCTATGCAAACACACGCGTGGTGACAAGACGGAGCAGCCATACTTGCCGAAGCCGAGAGCAGAAGCAGACCCCGCTGGCAGCAGCCCCGCCTTCCTGACGCGCTGAGAGACGCGCTGCTATCTCAAGCCGAGAGACCCAGCACCGGCGTTTCTGGGCAGCCCTCGCAGGCAGCCTGGAATATCGAGAGCAGAGAAAGAGATACTATTCCTCATCCATCCTAAATTCCAGGTACAGAACTGAATAACCCCTCACAGAGAATTCTTTAGTTATTCACTTGGCAAAAACAAACTTAACTTAAACTGTAACTTTCTATTCCCGCCCACGCATTAGACTTAGGTCAGGTACACGGGGTAGGCGTATTTAGAAACACCAGTTGAGTACGTTTAGTCAAATGTATATGTGTATGTAAATATATTTTAATCATTTTAAACATCATATGGCTCAGAAACCATATCAATGTTTTTACAGTATTATTTTATACTATTGCTTTTAATGTATGCACTTTACTTAACTATAAGTATTGCAATAATATCGATCCATTTCTCATGTATGAGAAAAGAGACTGATCAATAAATAACACCTTTTTATTGAACACGCCCGTCTCTTCCTTTTCTCTACATTCTGATGAGACTAAGAATGCACGTACTGACTGAGTAAAATAATTGCCTTGTGCTCACACGACTCTCGAGATTGACTCTTGATTAGGGGAGAGCAAAGTTGTCATGTTCTATGGTTGTCAGAAACTAAATCCCTTCTTGTCTAATCAGGGGAGTTAATTCCTTCCTTGAACATTCGAGAAAGTTTCTAGCGAACTCTGAGCTTAGCTGGCAAACCCAAAAATTAAGTCTAGTATCGACAGTAGTAGACCTAGTTAACGTCTGGTCTAGGCCTTTACTGCTGTAGGTACTATTCCAATGCGTCAAAACACATCAGATAGAAATCACACATGTACAGTGTGCCAACTGGCACGGGCAATATTCACAAGGGATTATGTACAGGACAGGGCCACATGGGCCAATGTCAGAATCAACACTTTAAGAAATAGCACTTCTAGAACTTAGAATAAGTATTGCACAAAATAATAGTTATAAATCACAACCAGTAACTACTGGTAACAGGTAAGTACCACCTACGCAACCCTAACCACCTTAGGAGAATGTCACGCAGGGGACCAGGACCTCACTAGGTCCACCTGTACTGGAAAGAACAACCACCTAAGAATAAAATACATTTAGGGGTATAAGCAAGAACACATTACACATGATGCATCACAACATTCAGAGGTGTAGGGAAGGAAAAACACATGATGCATAAACCAACACATTCAGAGGTGTAAAATCAAGGAAGACACATGATGCATAAAAACATTCAGAGGTGCCAGACCATAACTCAATAGCGCAAAAACACATGATGCCCAAAAACATTCAGAGGTGTAAGATCAAGGTGTGTAATCATATTAAATGCATTACATTTCCTAGCACCACATCACATTGCGCAAAACTCACATTAGGCAATTACCATCACATAGATAATCACATTGCGCCTAAATAAAATCACATACCAGCCCCCATCTAATAAGGGGACTAAAGAGCCCTGTGCCCAGAATGTCAGGGCGCGCTGCCATGCAGCGCCAGTCAGGGGTGCTCCACTGGCGCAAAACCTAAACAGTGCAGGTGCCCACTACTTGCTGGGCACCTGGGAACATCACAAGGGCCTAAACGTTGCAGCTGGCACCAAGTGCTGCGCAGCTGTAGCAGGCCTGGCACCCCTGTGCCACCTCTGTTCCACACAGGGACTCTCTCTCCCATTGCGCCTAAACGGTGCAGCTGCCCACTAATTGCTGGGAAGCTGGAGACAAAACTGCGACAGGGCCCTCACTGGCCCTTGGAAATAAAACTGCGCCATCTGTTGGAGCCACA
Organism: Lissotriton helveticus; assembly: GCF_964261635.1. Classification (NCBI taxonomy): domain Eukaryota; kingdom Metazoa; phylum Chordata; class Amphibia; order Caudata; family Salamandridae; genus Lissotriton; species Lissotriton helveticus. The sequence continues at coordinate 1,609,364,848 of NC_136065.1, forward strand.
CAGGCTCTGCACCTACATACTGCGCACATTAGAGCTCTCTAGGCTCTGCAAGTAATGGTGGGGACCAGGGGAGCCACACAGGCTCTTTGAATCACAATGCCCCCGTGGTCGCTGTGCCTACACCGGCACCGACCTGCGCCCCCACAGAGCCTCTCAGGGCTCTAAACAAACATGCCCCCAGGGAGCCTCTCGGGGCTCTAGACAACGTTGGGACGACCCGCTGCCAACCGGGGCCGCCCTAATTGCACCGCCATCACTGTGCCACACGGGGCTCAACAGGATGAGTCCCATACACGGGGAGCAGCCCAGTGCCAAACGGGGCTGCTCCAACTTGTGCCCTCAACAGGCACCGGGACATCCGCCCGGAGCTTCCCGCCTACCCCCCCAGCCCTTCAACACTCACCAGGCTGGTCAGGTGGGGCTCGGCTTCACTTGCAGCTTCCTCTCTTCGCCTGCGGCGGGGGCCGCCTCGCGCCCCCTCCTCCTTCACGGCTGCGGTGCTTCACCCGGGCCCCCTCCTGGGACCCGGGGCTCCTCCATATACCATAGGGCTCCCTCAGCTCATGGGTGCCCCGCAATACCTCTCGCCTCACTCCTCTGGTGCCGGCGGCGGGCGCGAGACTCCTCTCGCAAAACCGGAAGTCCTGCCCGCCGCCAGGCAAAACATCGCCTGACTTCCGGTTCTAAGGGCCGCCAATGGCAGTGCGGCCCTGGCCAGGGAGGCGGGTGCAGTTCCTCCATATCGATCTCCGGGCCAGCGGCGGTGAAACACGGGTGAAACACGAGGGGTGGGCACCCTCGCTATAAATATAAAAATAAAAGCACTACTAAGCGCTTGAGGCAAAGTAAAGCGCTCCTAGCGCTATAAGTAAAAATAAAGCGCTCTCAAGCGCTAGAAGGGGAAAATAAAGCGCTCCCAGCACTATAGGCAACCAAAGGTCACCAGTCCAGCAAAAAGTCCTTCCAGGAATGCAGCAAAGTCCTGGTGCCAGGAATAGCACACAAAGGTCTCCAAGGTCCTTTAATAAGGACATAAGGTGGAGCCCAGCAGCTCCCAGAACAGGAAAGTCCATCAGATATCCAGGGGCTGGGCAGGGCCTAGGGATTCCCCTGGGCCCAAGCAGCAGCACGCCCCTGTCAGGATTCAAGTCAGAAACAAGAACATTTTGGAAGGGGACACAGCCCCTTTTTATACAGAGAAATCCTTTGTCTAGCAGGGTGCAGGCAGTGTGAGAACCAGCTAGAACTGGTTATAGGGAATTCCTTTCACTGACCAGGCTAGGGACATCTGACGCACCCCAGGGGGTGGAGCCAGCATTGTGTGGGGAAAACCCAGCCTCACTCAGGACCCTCAGACCAGACAGTCAATCCACAAGCAGGCCCAGGCTCACTCCTCCCCTCACATCAGCATGCTAAACACTCCATTCACCACCGGGGCAGACCCTCCCAGACTCTTGGAGCCAGGCTCACCAGCCAGCCTCAGCCAATCACATGCCAGACACAAATTACACAAACATGCCAACTTCTAAAAGTGGCACTTCTACACTAGACACAATCATGCCGCATATACCATTGTGCAGCATTCAATCTCACGAGTTCGCACATACCAATTTCGACCCTGCACTCCCCATCACATCAAGCTGGCATGTACCACCTTTAAGGCCCTAGAAGACTCAGCCCCTAAGTTCATTTCATCAGCATTGTCCCGTCATATTCCTGCCAGAGCTCTACGTTCTGCATCTCTGAATTTACTCGAGGTCCCCAGATTTAAAAGGAAAAGGCACGGAGGCCTGAGCTTCTCTGTTCTGGCTCCCACTACTTGGAACTCCCTACCTCTATCTCTCCGTCTCTGTTCTAAGTACGACAGCTTCCGTATGCTTCTAAAAACTCTGCTCTTTCAAGCTGCATATGATTAATCTCCTCCCTGGATCACTGCCGTTTTTATCAAGAGCGCCAAGAAACCGATGGTGATAGTGCGCTGTATAAATATTTTTAATAGAATAATAGAATAGAACTACCATGGGCATACATATTCCCCATTCATTCCTATGGGAGGGCAGGTCACTCACCACACATACACAGAGAGCTCACGCACTTTACACTGTACCACAGTGAAAAAGTGCGCAGAGGCCTAAAATCACCAACACCAGGTTACAAAAACAGGCTAGGAAAAAGCAAAGAGTTTCGGGGTGAACCTGCCAAAAAGGGCCGGGTCCAACACAACCCCCTTCCAGCCAAAACGCAGGGTAGACCAATCACTCCACTGATGGGCTTCCCTGCTTTGGGCGTCAAAACACGGACACGGGCCCGCACGGCAGGGACACCCTCCGGTTTTTCGCCACTCTGAACCCACATGTATTTCTCTCAACAAGAACTCTCTGTCCCAACTAGGATACCCCACTGGTACTCTTTAGTCATCCACGGCCAGGACCAGGCCCTAGGCCATCCAAATGTCACAGGTCCTGACTAATCCACAGAGTGGGGGGCAGTAACCCCTGGCACCCAATAGCCATTCTCCACTCTCCCTCTCAGTGTAGCTCCAAACTACCACTGATCCTTCAACCTAGGGACCACACCCTCAGGCTGACCATAGGTCACGGGCAAGAATGCCCCACCCTACCTCTACTTCTGGGTTTCCGCACCCTCACAGGGAAGCACTCACCAGAACACAATTCTCCTACCAGATCAGGACCTCACTCCATCACTGGTCTACCACCTGGAAACTATTTCACTCCTGAGGTACAAACCACATAGCACAGTCCCTCTTCAAGCAGGTGGGTGGACACAGCACACAGCAAAGCCCCCTTTCCTCTACCTTAGTGGAAACAACAAACTGCAGGTGGGCCCCAGAACACACAGCAAGGGCAGCCCCAGCAGTCTCTTTGGCTGATCTACCTTGGCAGAGATTCCTTCTTGACCTGGAAGTTTCCTAATCTCCCAACCTAGGATCTAAACCCTCAGGTTGCACCGGGGTCAGAGGCAAGGACACCGTCCCTCTGCACCCCCTTCCAGAGTTCTGCACCCTCCCACCTTGGAGCGGTACCCCTGGAAGCCAAACACCAGGACCGCCAGAGTTCTGGTTACAGACACCCCCCGTCCTCTAGACACAGGAAGATCCTCCTCAAATGACTTGCAAGTACAGCCTAGGCCCCTGACCTGGCGCTCCCTTAGGGAACCCTCCAGGCCCTGAGACAGGGTTTCGGGCCAACGTGGGACACACCGCCCCACACTCACTCCGCCTCTACTGACACAGGACGTGAGCCCCTACACCCCTACCATCCTACTGGGACCTAGCTTGGCTACACATGTACCTCTTCCCCTACACAGGATCATCAGATACACAAGCCACTACTTTTAGAATCACTCCCTAATGCCTCTGCAAGACATCTAGCACACCGCCAGACATCCACCTTCTTGTCCAGTGCCTCTGCAGGACCTCCTGCACACCACCAGAGGTACACCTCCCATGCAAGCTCCTTTAAAAAAACCTCACACCAACTCCTCCAGTTTAACACAGCACTCATCCACACACTCCCCCTCCAGACTGGTGAGACAGCTCCTCACTGCCCCTGACTCTCAACCTGAACCCCTCTTACTGAGCACCAGGCGTGACGCGTAGCAGTCGCGAGAGATAACAGTAAAAGTGGGTGTAACTGGGAGTATACATAGATATGTGGTGCAAACGTAACAGAATATGTCATGAATGGGCGGAAACTTTGGAGGGGGCTACCTAAGGAGCCGGGACCTCTAACCTAATGGTGCGCGAAAACTGGCAATGACGTGTTACTAGGAGAAGCTGGGGGCTACGAACTCTGTGCTAGGAGCAGAGACTAAAGTCTGGAGGGTCGGAGCGACATGTACCTAAACCCTATCTGGTATCTAATGTTTAGGGAACATGTTGATATAAACTAGAAGTCATGAGGGGAAAAGCTAACTTGATTCTAAGACTGGACCATGCATTATTCTACATGTAGTGCGTGAAGAATATTAAATGACCATTAAATACAGTATTTCTCTAACGTGGAGACGAGAAGGCTAGACAATGACGGAAACTATTGATACAGTTCAGTAGCTTAGGAATGCAGAGGAGGAGGACTGAACTGATAGCTGGAACTATAACATACTTTTGGCAGACTCAGAGGCAGAGCCGGGGTGCACCGGGCACTGCAAGGCAGGAAGTAAGTGAAGGGTCGAGGATACAGGTGGGGGCTGTATCGCTCCTCAGCGAGGCTTTCAGGAGACAGGAGCTGAATCTGTGGTCCGGGCCCTTTTGAGGCCTGGAAACGGAGACTTTATAATTGAATAACGTGCACACTGAGAAACGTGGCAACATCACTTACATAGGCCTGATATTCGTAGTATTCACGAGGACTGGAAACTAACATACTAGAGGTGGACACAACTGTAATTGCGTCTTTAATCAGAAATGGGGAATAACATATGCATATTGATCATGCACACATAACATATGATGGATGAGGCGTAGGGACACAGAACATGGCAAAATTTACTTTTCCACATTCCCTCCTTGTCACTACGTTTCCATCAGGAAACATCAATATTCATGATACCGTCTATCATTTCATACAGTACCATTTGCTCGTCTCGAATTGTCTTGGAGCGGGATTTAGAACGGGGCTTGGGACTGGGAATACAAGAGGTAGCACACATGCTGCAAATCGCAGGGCCACATTGTATACAGAGGCAGCAGCTAAATATGATCGCTACTGCAATACCTAAAAAGGACAGGACTTTCCATCCCCATGCGGAAATTATATTCCAGAACCAACCGGACCATGTCCAGGTGCCTGGATCTTGGTGTAACAGATGGGCAATTTTATGGAGTCTGGTTATAGCTGAATAAACAGACGGCGCGTTATTTGGAATGAAAATGCAACAACTGGATCCGAGAATTCTACAGGCCCCGCCCCTGTCGGCCAGTATGACGTCAAGGACGAGACGATTCTGTAAAACGACAATTCTCATAAAGGATTGTTCTTCAGTTAAGTTACCTAGAGCAGAGGCAGTCTCATCTACTACTGCTTCAAGGGTTCTTGTTAACCTACGGATAAGCTTACTATTTACAACTGTACCTAAATAAGGGAAAACACCTTTATCTATATCAATGAATTGCTCTGCGGCGGTTTCAGTATAATCGACAATCGGGAGATTTCTCTTGTGTCTAGTGTGTACTAAGAAAGAATTCCTATGATAGTCAGGTGGGGCTAGAAAAACAGGTGGCAGTAGGAAAGCAATGTAACAGGTTCCCTCCCAATCGAGGGGCAGACGGACATATGCAGTTTGACCACAAACAAAATAAGAATGACGTGAAGCTTTGAAAATAGATTTCCCACTGTCACTATACTTGATAACAGTAGTACATTCACTATGACCTATATGTACAGAACCATAACTACGGACACATAATTCGCCTTTGACTGGTAGTACTGAAATAGCGGGTGAGTCTGGAGTAGTATCAGACTGAACATTCAGAACCATGAAATTCGACGAATAATTTCCTAAATTATATACTTCATTTTCTAAATCTAAACCTGTTCTGTGGGGGAAACCTTGCTTGTCTGGGAAACATGTACTGTCAAGAAAAGACATATCTGTTGAGGATGACGTTAACGTGGACCATGCTCCACACGAACCATTGTGTGAGAATGGATAAGGAAAGAGTGGCAGAACTCCCTTTGGTGTCTGGAAAGGGGGGAGTCGACCACACACCCAACAATTAGTGGCATTGCTGGTCTGGTGTGAATAATGTAACATACGGATAAATGTGTTATTACGCATAGCGAGGCGGTATGCATATTCGTGAGGAGGCAGATCACTAAACGTGTGCTCTACTGTAGCATGAGCAGACATATTTACATGAGGAACTGAAAAACACAGATAGAAAGCATAGCTGGTGCAGGAAATCATTATGCTGATGAATAATATGAAACTCAGAAAAACGATACATTTGATTGAGCTTTGACTGACTCTCTCACTATGGGGGTCTATTTTATACATGTCAGAAACAGTCTAACCGTTTCACCTAGGGGAGGACTTATACAATCAAACTGGCTGACTTATTAGACCTGAGCTTTAACTTATACTCCTGTTGCGGGGTTTTCTCTAACAAGGGAGGGGTTGTAATAAAGTCTGGTGCGGGACAGTCCTTCAAAACAATGTTCTGGCAATCCTTCGAATCCTGGGAAATGTTCTTGGGAATGTTTTTAAAGACTGGTTTCGGTCCTTTGAAAAGTTTTACATGAGAAAGGTGGACCCACCCCTTCCTGCCTTCCAACTTGACGGCAGTTCGGGTGGTCAAGAGGACCTGACGTGGCTCCTTCCAACGTGGTTCCAGCGGACTTGATCTGTCGAAATTTCTGATCATCACTAGGGACCCTGGAACGATCTCGTGCGGTGCCACCTCGGTATTGTCTGGAAATGCGGCGGCAACCTGTGAACGACATGAGTTGAGGGCAGACATCAAGGAAGCTAGGTAATCTGTCAGCATATTACATGAAACATCGGTAATACTTCGGGGTCTAGGAGTACCCCACATGTTAGGGGGGCGGCCGAAAACGACCTCATACGGGGACAGACCTGATCTGGAATGTGCGACCATACGCATATAAAACAGAGCGACTGGCAAAGCTACTAACCAGTCCACACCCTTGTCTTTACAAACTTTTGCTATACGGATTTTCAGAGTCTGATTATGTCTTTCGACTAGTCCAGCTGCTTCTGGATGGCGTACACAATGGAACTTCCACTGGTACCCTAACAAAAGGGAAACATGTTTCATGAGTTCGGATGAGAATGGCTGGCCGTTATCAGAATATACGACTCTAGGGAGTCCATATCTAGGGAAGAATTCACGAACCAACTGCTTGGCAGTGGTCGCGGCTGTGTAATCTGGGACTGGATATGCTTCTGTCCACCTGGACAAAGCGCATACAACTACAAGGACATACTTGAAACCTCGACATCGCTCCATTTGAATATAATCCATCTGGAGGACCTCAAAAGGGTGGTCAGGGGGCTGGAAACCACCTTGTTCCACCGGGACACTTTTACCTGGATTAAACTGACAACATATCATACAGGTACGGACTTTCTGCTTGGCTGCAGCTCGTAAATGCTTGTTGAACCAAATGTTCTGGATACTGTCTAACATAGCTTTTTCTCCTAAATGTGCTGGACTATGTGCGGTATTAATAATGACTTGAACCATAGAGTCGGGGAGAAACCATGTGGCTCTACCCTTTGTTAACCATCCTTGATCTGTCTGGACCCCTCCTTGTTCGGACCATTTCTTGATTTCATCGGAAGTAGCATGTAACTGGATATCTATGACATCTTGTGTAGGGTCCTTAACTGTCATACATGTAGTCGGATCTGGAGTGTGTGTCAGGTTAACTGGAATGTCTGGAGTCTGTGCTGTAAGCTTGGCTGTGCGGTCTGCTAAATCATTACCTTGGGAAATAATGTCAGTAACTTTCGTATGTGCTTTGCACTTCATGATAGCAATAGATGTCGGTAAATGTATGGCATCTAACAGGGCTTGAATAAGGAGACCATGCTGAATCTTGGTTCCATGAGAAGTCATAAAACCTCTCTCCTGCCAGAGCACTCCGAAGTCGTGTACAACTCCGAATGCGTAACGTGAATCTGTGTAAACATTAACCTTCAGGTTCTTGGCATGTATACAGGCTTGTGTCAGAGCAACTAGCTCTGCTGCTTGAGCGGACAGGGTATCAATACGGTGTGTTTTAATAACTTCAGTGTCAGTAGTCACTGCATACGCGGCGACTAGTTCTCCTGTACTAGTTCTCATACATGAACCATCCACATAAAGTGTCAGGTCGGGATCTGGTAATGGAATATCTGTCAGGTCTTGTCTTGGCTTTGTCGTAATGTTAACTACTTCCACACAGTCATGTGGGTCAGGATTTGAATTAACTGATGGTAACAGTGTAGCAGGATTCAGGATATTGCAGCGTCTAATTTCTATGTGTGGCTGAAACAGTGTCAATTCATAACCTGTTAAACGTGCAATTGTCAAGTGCTGTGTTTGTGTTCGGTTTAAAAGAACTTCTACGGAGTGTGGAACTTGTACTGTCAGGGAATGTCCTAAAACTATGGAATCACTTTGTCTGATAGCTAGTGCTGTGGCTGCAACTGACTTGAGGCACGCAGGCAACGCCTGGGCGACTGGATCTAATGTGCTCGAAAAATAAGCACAGGGCTTGTATTGACCTGCTTGATCTTGTGTGAGAACAGATAATGCTGTACCTTCACGTTCTGTGACGAAAAGTGTAAAAGGCTTACTGTAGTTCGGTGTAGCTAGAACTGGAGCTTGACATAGGGCTTTCTTTAACTCGTTGAAACTAAGTGTATGTTCAGATGTCCAAGGGAGGACAGTCGATACGGCTGCCTCCTGTGTCGTTAACTGTATCAGTGGCTTGGCTAGAAATGCATACTGGGGAATCCATTGTCTGCAATAAGAAGTAAGGCCGATAAAGGCACGTACCTCCTTCTGGGTTCTGGGCTGGGGAAGACTCGCTATTAACTGGATACGGTCTGGTGTCAACTGCCTACCCCTCTTGGACAGCAAGTGTCCTAAGTAGACCACTTGCTGGACACAGAATTGAAGCTTCGAAGGGGACACCTTGTGCCCCATCTCGGCTAGGAAATACAGAACTGTCAGTGATGCCCGCTCGCAATCACGTTCAGAACGGGCTGTGATCAGTAGATCATCGACATACTGGAGCAGGGCAGTGTCAGTTGGCATGTGAATATTGTCTAGTTGTCTCTTGAGTGCTTGACTGTAAATACTAGGGCTTTCTGTGAAACCTTGAGGAGCTCGTGTGAACATATAGCTCCTTCCATTTAAACAAAATCCGAAAAGAAACTGGCTGTCTGGATGAATGGGAACACTAAAAAATGCATTCTTGAGGTCTATGACAGTAAAGAACGTGGCTTCGGAATCAATGGCTGTCAATAGGGAAGAGATGTCTGGGACAACTGGGTACTGCGGAATAATACATTTGTTAAGCTCTCGTAAATCAATCACTAATCGATATACTGGGGGTGCATTTGGATCAGTACGTTTCATGACTGGAATGATCGGAGAATTACACACATTGGAGTCAGTTTCTACAACTACTCCTTGAGCCATGAGCTCGTCAATAATTTTGGATAAGGCTGCTACAGCCTCAGGCGGCAGTCTGTACTGTCTGATTCGTGGTAACACTACACCTGGTTTGAGAGTCACACGATAGGGTGTGATTTGCATGTAACCTACATCAGTTGGACCTTGCGCCCATAAATGCTGCGGAACATTAGACAATCTTGAATCAAAATCTCGTAATACATAGTGACCCTTAAAGTCACGTAGGAACAGACGTATTCCCTCTGGGGAACAGCAAATAACTGCACCTAACTCTTTCAGTGTCTTAATGCCTAATAGATTTTCTGGACATGACTTAGTAAGTAACAGATCAGTAGTACGGGACAATGGACCTACTTCTAGAGTAACTGGCTTAGATATTTCATTAACTATGGGTTTTCCTGAAAATCCAAGGGAAACATTTCTTGAGCCTGAGAGCGGAGCCCCTGGAACTTCGGCATGACTAATTGTGGTCCTACTTGCCCCTGTATCAATCAGAAACTTTCTGTCTTTCCCTAATACTTGACTGTGAACATAGGGACCTTCTTGATCTACAGGTATCTCGATGAGAGGCAAGCCTACCTCCCTCTCTAGGCTGTTTCATGAATATGGCTGGTACTCTGGATACTCAGACTGTGCATACTGGTACATCTGCGATGTGACATGCTGCGTTGCAGCAATAGGCTGCGGTGCTGTAACTGTCTGTTGTACATTCTGTGGCTGAGGAATCTGTGAAACTTGTTCTTGTCTAGGCGGACGTGGTCTTTCTTTAGTCTTACCAGTAGCTATGTTGTGTTTCAGAACTGCACACTCATTTATAAAATGACCTGGCTGTTTACAATAATTGCAGTTCCCTTTAACGGGAGCTGCAGGATGACTGGCTTGATTCGGACCCCTCTTCTGACTGTCTTGAGGAACAGATTGTGCAACTAGCACTTTCATTTTCGTATCTTTCATACGTTTTCTCTCGTGTTCTTGCTCTTCCCTGATTCTATTCTGGTGATACTGAAGCATCTGGAGCATCTGGGACGGAGTATTTGCTTGCCAGGTGCTTTCGACTTTCAAAACTCGGTTTTTAATTTGTGGACTTGAATTCTCGACTAATTTAGTAACGAAAAGGTGAGGGTATGACTCACTACTTGTCTTGAGGCCACTGTTAATACTGAAACATTTTTCAAACCTAGAATAAAAATCACTAATATCTTCATCTTGTTTCTGTTTACAGGCTGAGATTGCATCCCAGTCTTCTTTTCTCGTTGTCAATAATCTGGGTAAAACTTGTATTAATAATTCTGGTAATTCTTTACATTTATCTCCAAGACCGGTACCTGGTACTCGTGCCTTGTCTTCAGCTTCTAGAGCTGTCCAATCGATCTTTTTCTCTCCCACCTCCCATTCTTTTTCCTTTAGCTTTTCATACACCCCTGCGGGTAGCAGAACTTTTAACATTTTAATGATATCTGGGTATGTGTATTCTCCCATACGGAGCATGTCTTTTAATTTTCGATGGAACCCTGCTGGATCTTTGTCATGACAGGGAATTAATTTCTTCATTTCAAGGAGTTCCATCTTTGTGATTGGAGTGTATACAAACACTCGCTGCATTTCGCCACCCGTTCCTTGGACTGGGTGGACTTCTCGTAGCGGATTCTGTCTGTCTATGTAGAATGGTTTACTTTCTGGGGGTGAGACATGAACAAAATGCGGGTTCAGGAACGTTCTATACTTATGGCGCTGTTCTAGAATGACACTTATTAAATCGGTACCTAGACCTCTCCATCTGTACTGGAGTAACTCGTTCAGGATATCATGTAACGGGCCTGGATCAGAATGTTGACCCTCATACAGGGTAATGAGGTGCTGGATCATATACATACCCACCAGTCGTTGCTCGGCTGGGGGCAGTTTCAGAAACATTTGTGCCACTATTTCGTCTGGAAAAGTGGTAGAATCAGTAATCCATCGGACTGCTGATCGGGCTAGTTCTTGTTCGTGCATGGTACTTAATTCGCTATAACCGACTCGTGATTTCAGAATGTGATCGGTAGCTTGAAATACTTGTTCTAAAGAGCTTTGTTCTGGTGCTAGATGTTGAAAAATAGACTTAGGTTCTGGACGTAAATGGCGATCTGGGAATCTGGATTTTCCTACATACGCTATTCTGGCGGGATTCTCGTCTTCCTCTTCAGGATCAGAGATACTTTCTTTCTCGCTTACTTGTGCTGCTTTACGCTGTTCGTGTAACCTTATTATTTCTTTACGAATTTTCTTGTACATACTTTCCATGGCACTAATGGTCTTGTGCTTACCCTCGGCTATATTATCACTCCACCTTGTTAGGATTCTCATTTCGGCGGGATCTTTAGACGGGTAATCTTGTTCTCTTATTAGACAATTGATCAGGAACTTTAATATCATGAGCTGAATCTCGGCTTTCCTTTGGGACATAATCTCGCCAATACTTTCTGGATCATCCCCTGTACGGATGAAACGATATATTCTGTCTAGATCTTCTTTCATATTTGGTAAGGTGACTAGATACTCGGTCACCCTTCTTACACGTACGGAATATAAAACCATATTATACTCGCCTGGGACTGTGTCATAGACGCATTCGGCAAGGGCTTGTCTGATTTCTGTAACAGACTTATTACTTTTTGGAGTACGCTGTGATGCTTGAGCATGTAATTCGAGTGCTGATAAACGCTTGTGTGGCGGTGGGGTTTGAGGAGGACCCCCTCCTGCGGCCCCTAGACTAGAATCGTCGACTGACATTCTTCGTGCTTGCAGGGTCGGTAATTGTAACGTGGGCTGAACTTGTATGGCAGGCTGACCCGGGGGTACCGTAACAGGTACTCCGGTGTCTGGAGAAACGGGAAGTGCCTGATTTACAGGGACAGGTGGAGCGCGAACTGGATTGGCATATTCTGGAACTGTGTCGTCCAAATAGGACGAAATAAAAATATCAGCTGCGGTCGGTTTGTGACGTAGCTTGGTCGGAACTAATGGTGGCGGGAAATTACTGGGTGCCTCTGGGGTCGCTTTTGGCAAGCCCTCGGCAAGAAGAGGATACATACCCTTAATAAGGGCATGCCTCTGTCTGTCTGACTGTTCGGCTTTGACTTGTTCACCTATCTCGATTAATTCTCTTTCTTGGGCTCGTTCTTGGGATTCTCTACTTAACTCTGACTTTCTGACTTCCTTTTCGGTTCTTCTATGCGCTTCTTTACGCCATAACTCGATGGCATCTTTCTGTGACTGTCTGGCTTTCTTTTTCCATAATGCTTCTTCTACTCGCATGATACATTCGGCATCCCATGTACCCGATACAGGCCATCTATACTTTTCTTCTAACTGTTTGGTATACTCTACCCATAAATCTAGATACAATATGGCACTTATGCCATGTTTCTGATACATAAAATGACCTGGACTGTCCCTAGGCGGGACAGGAACTGCTTCTTCTAATAAACCCTTTCTAGTTTTTAACTGACGTAACTTGGAAAAGAGCGGCATTGTAAACTTGAATCGGAACACAATACAATACACAAAGAACAATAACAATTGGGAAAACAATTCAGGCATACCACGACATTGAAAATACATTAAACAATATCATAACATAACAGTTCGAACAGAATATTACCTGGAATACTGAGAACAGAAATACAAGAATTTTCTCGAGAACGGAACAGACTAGAGTTACTGGATGCACTGCTGTAACAGTACGGAACATACCGGTCCCATAAAGGGACGCATCAAGACCCGTATCCACCTAGGTGAACACTTCGTTTGTGAGTCTGGGTACCACCAACCCACGGACCAGGAGTCAATTTAGATTGGTCCTGTCTAGATACTACCCCAGCAATGGTACTCACCGGGCAGCACGGAACGGAAAGCTTCGGACTGGACTGGACTGCTACGACGACGGACGGCGAACTTCAGACTTCAGTTACGGGTGGGCCTCCGGATACCTCGGACCTTGGACTCTCGGCTTGGGCTCTGGTCGGGACTCGCCGCGTTCCTCCACCGTCTCGTTTGGATGCTGGACCGCCTCCTCCGTCTCCTCCGTGGGCCTGAGGGATACTTGAAGCAGAAATATCTGCACTTGGCCAGTATGGTTCCGTCACGACTGCAGAGGGTCAGGGGGTCGGCGTGGCTTCACCGACGCGTGGGGAAAGGGCAAGTCCCTATTCGGGCGCCATTATGTGGTAAATAAATAAATAATACCCTATTTTTGACTAGACTTATAGCATAACAGATAGCTCAATAAATAAGAGTCAAGATTCGAGGTAGTAGGAGTTTCTGCAGGTTTATTACAGCATAAGGACAGGATCAGGACAACCTGCATAGGAACAGAATGACAGGGCCCAGCAGGACAACTGGGGCCCAGCAGGGGAAAAGAGGCCCAGCAGCTGCTGGGGCTAGGTCTGGGATGAGCGCGCTAACATTTAATAACAAAACATTGACTTATATACATAGCGCAAACACATAGCATTACATTGCAGTAGGCGTAACAGTAGGTGGAGTAGAAGGCGTGACGCGTAGCAGTCGCGAGAGATAACAGTAAAAGTGGGTGTAACTGGGAGTATACATAGATATGTGGTGCAAACGTAACAGAATATGTCATGAATGGGCGGAAACTTTGGAGGGGGCTACCTAAGGAGCCGGGACCTCTAACCTAATGGTGCGCGAAAACTGGCAATGACGTGTTACTAGGAGAAGCTGGGGGCTACGAACTCTGTGCTAGGAGCAGAGACTAAAGTCTGGAGGGTCGGAGCGACATGTACCTAAACCCTATCTGGTATCTAATGTTTAGGGAACATGTTGATATAAACTAGAAGTCATGAGGGGAAAAGCTAACTTGATTCTAAGACTGGACCATGCATTATTCTACATGTAGTGCGTGAAGAATATTAAATGACCATTAAATACAGTATTTCTCTAACGTGGAGACGAGAAGGCTAGACAATGACGGAAACTATTGATACAGTTCAGTAGCTTAGGAATGCAGAGGAGGAGGACTGAACTGATAGCTGGAACTATAACATACTTTTGGCAGACTCAGAGGCAGAGCCGGGGTGCACCGGGCACTGCAAGGCAGGAAGTAAGTGAAGGGTCGAGGATACAGGTGGGGGCTGTATCGCTCCTCAGCGAGGCTTTCAGGAGACAGGAGCTGAATCTGTGGTCCGGGCCCTTTTGAGGCCTGGAAACGGAGACTTTATAATTGAATAACGTGCACACTGAGAAACGTGGCAACATCACTTACATAGGCCTGATATTCGTAGTATTCACGAGGACTGGAAACTAACATACTAGAGGTGGACACAACTGTAATTGCGTCTTTAATCAGAAATGGGGAATAACATATGCATATTGATCATGCACACATAACATATGATGGATGAGGCGTAGGGACACAGAACATGGCAAAATTTACTTTTCCACAGGAGCAGTAAGGCTAAACTCGGAGGCAATGTGTAAAGCATTTGCGCCAGCACACAACAGCAACAACATCCTAGGCACACCACAAAAGGAACTCCACACAAGGTTATATAAAATAACTTTGGTATTTGTCAAAACACATCAGATAGAAATCACACATGTACAGTGTGCCAACTGGCACGGGCAATATTCACAAGGGATTATGTACAGGACAGGGCCACATGGGCCACTGTCAGAATCAACACTTTTAGAAATAGCACTTCTAGAACTTAGAATAAGTATTGCACAAAATAATAGTTATAAATCACAACCAGTAACTACTGGTAACAGGTAAGTACCACCTACGCAACCCTAACCACCTTAGGAGAATGTCACGCAGGGGACCAGGACCTCACTAGGTCCACCTGTACTGGAAAGAACAACCACCTAAGAATAAAATACATTTAGGGGTATAAGCAAGAACACATTACACATGATGCATCACAACATTCAGAGGTGTAGGGAAGGAAAAACACATGATGCATAAACCAACACATTCAGAGGTGTAAAATCAAGGAAGACACATGATGCATAAAAACATTCAGAGGTGCCAGACCATAACTCAATAGCGCAAAAACACATGATGCCCAAAAACATTCAGAGGTGTAAGATCAAGGTGTGTAATCATATTAAATGCATTACATTTCCTAGCACCACATCACATTGCGCAAAACTCACATTAGGCAATTACCATCACATAGATAATCACATTGCGCCGAAATAAAATCCCATACCAGCCCCCATCTAATAAAGGGACTAAAGAGCCCTGTGTCCAGAATGTCAGGGCGCGCTGCCATGCAGCGCCAGTCAGGGATGCGCCACTGGCGCAAAACCTAAACGGTGCAGGTGCCCACAACTTGCTGGGCACCTGGGAACATCACAAGGGCCTAAACGTTGCAGCTGGCACCAAGTGCTGCGCAGCTGTAGCAGGCCTGGCACCACTGTGCCACCTCTGTCCCACACAGGGACTCTCTCTCCCATTGCGCCTAAACGGTGCAGCTGCCCACTAATTGCTGGGCAGCTGGAGACAAAACTGCGACAGGGCCCTCACTGGCCCTTGGAAATAAAACCGGGCCATCTGTTAGAGCCACACAGGCTCTGCACCTACATACTGCTCACATTAGAGCTCTCTAGGCTTTGCAAGTAATGGTGTGGACCAGGGGAGCCACACAGGCTCTTTGAATCACAATGCCCCCGTGGTCGCTGTGCCTACACCGGCACCATCCTGCGCCCCCACGGAGCCTCTCGGGGCTCTAAACAAACATGCCCCCAGGGAGCCTCTTGGGGCTCTAGACAACATTGGGGCGACCCGCTGCCAACCAGGGCCGGCCTAATTGCACCGCCATCACTGTGCCACACGGGGCTCAACTGGATGCATCCCATACACGGGGAGCAGCCCACTGCCAAATGGGGCTGTTCCAACTTGTGCCCTCAACAGGCACAGCGACATCCGCCCGGAGCTTCCCGCCTACCCCCCCAGCCCTTCAACACTCACTGGGCGGGTCGGGGGGGGCTCGGCTTCACTTGCAGCTTCCTCTCTTCGCCGCGGCGGGGGCCGCCTCGTGCCCCCTCCTCCTTCACGG
This sequence comes from Lissotriton helveticus, assembly GCF_964261635.1. Lineage (NCBI taxonomy): Eukaryota > Metazoa > Chordata > Amphibia > Caudata > Salamandridae > Lissotriton > Lissotriton helveticus. The sequence goes on from NC_136065.1 coordinate 1,609,381,081, forward strand.
CTGCAGTGCTTCACCCGGGCCCCCTCATGGGACCCGGGGCTCCTCCATACACCACGGGGCTCCCTCAGCTCATGGGAGCCCCGCAATACCTCTCACCTCACTCCTCTGGTGCCGGCGGCGGGCGCAAGACTCCTCTCGCAAAACCGGAAGTCCCGCCCGCCGCCAGGCAAAACATCGCCTGACTTCTGGTTCTAAGGGCCGCCAATGGCAGTGCGGCCCTTGCCAGGGAGGCGGGCATAGCACCTCCATATCGATCTCCGGGCCAGCATCGGTGAAACACGGGTGAAACACGAGGGGTGGGCACCCTCGCCATAAATATAAAAATAAAAGCGCTACTAAGCGCTTGGGGCAAAGTAAAGCGCTCCTAGCGCTATAAGTAAAAATAAAGCGCTCTCAAGCGCTAGAAGGGGAAAATAAAGCGCTCCCAGCGCTATAGACAACCAAAGGTCACCAGTCCAGCAAAAATTCCTTCCAGGAATGCAGCAAAGTCCTGGGGCCAGGAATAGCACACAAAGGTCTCCAAGGTCCTTAAATAAGGACATAAGGTGGATCCCAGCAGCTCCCAGAACAGGAAAGTCCATCAGATATCCAGGGACTGGGCAGGGCCCAGGGATTCCCCTGGGCCCAAGCAGCAGCACGCCCCTGGCAGGATTCAAGTCCGAAACAAGAACATTTTGGAAGGGGACACAGCCCTTTTTTATACAGAGAAATCCTTTGTCTAGCAGGGTGCAGGCAGTGTGAGACCCAGCTAGAACTGGTTATAGGGAATTCTTTTCACTGACCAGGCTAGGGACATCAGACGCACCCCAGGGGGTGGAGCCAGCATTGTGTGGGGAAATCCCAGCCTCACTCAGGACCCTCAGACCAGACAGTCAATCCACAAGCAGGCCCAGGCTCACTCCTCCCCTCACATCAGCATGCTAAACACTCCATTCACCACCGGGGCAGACCCTCCCAGACTCTTGGAGCCAGGCTCACCAGCCAGCCTCAGCCAATCACACGCCAGACACAAATTACACAAACATGCCAACTTCTAAAAGTGGCACTTCTACACTAGACACAATCGTGCCGCATATACCATTGCGCAGCATTCAATCTCACGAGTTCGCACATACCAAACTCGACCCTGCACTCCCCACACATCAGGAACTACCATGGGCATACATATTCCCCATTCATTCCTATGGGAGGGCAGGTCACTCACCACACATACACAGAGAGCTCACGCACTTTACACTTTACCACAGTGAAAAAGTGCGCAGAGGCCTAAAATCACCTACACCAGGTTACAGAAACAGGCTAGGAATAAGCAAAAAGTTTCGGGGTGAACCTGCCAAAAAGGGCTGGCTCCAACAGGATGGTTTTAGAATATTATTCTGCCAAAGTTACAAAGCATTCATGTTTTCTTTTAATAAAGGTTTTCCGTCCTATATTCTGTACCTAGGCAGTTGTCTTTGCCCTAGTTGCTGTCCATGTAGTGGTACATGTACTCTAGAAAAATTAAGCATTTTCCGTTAAGCATATTTACCTGATGTCCTCCTACTCACATTCAGGAATCAACCCTTTCTAGACCTTCCTAGCATATTACACAGAAGAACTACTGATTTTTCCACTTGCTGATGACAATACTTCAGTCTTTTCATATTCAACACTGTATGTTGATCACACTTGAATGCCATATTGTAAGAATTTGGGTTACTGGCTGAGGGGGTGGAAAGCCTACTCAAGCAACAATCACACTTATTTGTCCGGGTAAACCACCATAGTCACTAAATTAACCTCTGATTAACCATCTGGTAGCTAGGCACAAAATGAATGAATGTTAGATTTATAAAGCGCTAACTTAGCCCAAGGGCGTAAAGGTGCTGCTGCAGGACTGATGCACGGACATAAAATGACATGCTCAGACTGAAGTCTGTATGAAAAGCCAGGTCATCAAGGCCTTGCAGAAAAGAGAGTGTGACACCTGACCAGAATGATTTTCAGGGAGGGAGTTCCACAGCTTAACAGTGGCAGTAGAAAAGGCACTTTCTCCCCATCTAACCTTTTTAAACCTCTGTACTGTTAGTAGATTCTTACTTGCCGATCTGAGCTGCCTAGTAATAACATAACGCTGAAATAGTGCTTTAATGGCCTCAGGGCTAAGGCCATAGTAGGCATTATGGGTCAGGCATAGGGTTTTAAAGGGAATTGTATGGTCCGGAGGAAGCCATTTCAGCTTGATGAGGGAAGCTGAGTCTGTGTGGTGTTTCGGGAGATCCATCACCAGCCTGGCTGCAGCATTCTGCACCAGCTGCAAACGTTGCACCAGACCTTTATTAATGCCCAAATTGAGGGCATTACAAGTGCAATAACAGCCTGTTTTCGTGAGGCAAACAAAAACAACTGGGCCATTTTTCTAAGAATTCTGATTATCCCAAAACTGTCCCACTAATCTAGTTGGCACAGGTAGGTACTTGTGACGAATAGAGACCCTCTCCTCTAGTCAGAGTAAGGGGGATTACACTCCTAAAATAACCCCTGCTCACCCCCTTGGTAGCTTGGCACGAGCAGCAAGGCTTTATTTCAGAGGCGTTGTAAGTTAAGCATTTGTGACCGCATACAGGAACCCAGTGACAACTCTACAAATGGACACCACACAAAGTTTTATATCAAAAATAAGTATATTGTATATAGAGTTACCACAAGACCAATAAACGACAAAAAAGAATCCTTTTTTTTATTTTTATTTTGTATTGATATTGCAAGAAGAACATTTTCATTACATTTACATAATGTAACAAATACATATAAGGATAAAAACAACATAAGCTAACAATTGACATCTGGGACAGAAAAAAACTTAATATAGTTTCAGAAATGTATTATACAAAATGTTGACACGGTAATTAAACTGGTCTCATCAAACCTTTATAACCTCAGTTTCACAATTCAAAAAAAGTTCCCCAATTTTTTTCCTTCCTTATCAAAGTCTTAGGGCCTCTAAGTCTTGCTAATGAAAGTTCTATTACATTTATTTCACTTATCAAAGTTCACCATTCAATTACTTTCGGAGGATCCTTAGAAATCCAGGTTCTAGCTATAACTAACCTAGCGCATGCATATATTATAGTTAGCAAATCTTTATGCGGACAACAAACATCTTGTATGTCTAGTAATATCAAATGAGCCGAAAGCAAGAGTGTAGCTATTTGCTTCCTGATCAAAACGTCGGTTATCCCCTTCCGGAATGAAATTAACTCTGGACAGGAGAAGAGCATATGTGCAATGCCTGCTGCTTCCATATCGCATTTTGGACATTTTGTACGATCAGTTGATTGATTTCCTGATGCCCAACTAGAGATCCTTTGAGGCGTATAGTATAGCTGTGTGATAGTTTTATATAACTGCAACCTCAGATTAGAAGATTGCAGAACCCGATTTATTTGACATAGTGAAAATGAAATATGTGAGGGATTGATATTTATTCCCAGTCTTGTCGACCATTTGGCCGCTATTTTCCCACTATCATCTTGTTTACCTAAACTCAAATATCCATAGCCCATGCTTATAAGCGATTTTGTTTTATCCGAGTATAAACATGCTAACGTATCTGAATGGGCCACTTCTTCGATTTTCATTTTGCGAAGTAAGAAATCTCGTATTTGGATGTATTTAAAATACATGCCAACGTTTAGTTCAAATAGTAGTTTTACTACATCAAAGTCTAGAAAGCCACTTGGGCCATATAAGTCACCCAAAGAGTTAATACCATGTCCGGACCAGAGATTCCCTATCCCGTCTGAAAAAATACCAGGTAATCCTGGGTTGCCCCATATTCTGAGTTCAGCATTAAAAAAAGAGATCTTATCTATGGTCATAATTTGGTCCCAGATTTTCTTGATATGTCTCGCAGTCTTAAATTTTACTCTTTTGTAATAGTTAGGATCGTGAACACGAAATAAAAATTGATTGCAGTTAGATCCTAGCATAAACTGATGATAAAATAACGAACTCTCATTTTTCAGCAAGCTACGTAAGCGACGAAAAAAGGTGGCAAAAAAATATAACCTAAAATTGGGAAACACTAAACCCCCCTTTTCGATTGATAGCTCCAAAAGTTTCATAGATCTACGTGCTTTTTTATAACCCCACACAAAACTACTGCAAACACCTTCCAATTTCTTTAAAAAAGTCTGTTAGGTTGCAAAGGGATGGTTCTAAATAGATATAATATCTTAGGCAGGATCTTCATTTTTATTAAATTCATACACCCCACTAAGCTGAGCGGTATCTTGTGCCATTTTCTTAAAGTTAGAGTAATTTCCTTTAGCAATGAATCGTAGTTCAATGTTATTACTCTATCAATATTGGCTGCTAGCTTGATACCTAAATACGTCGCACTTTGACATAAACCTGAAACCGGCTCTATAGGTTTATAGTTAGCAATAACCTGCGACTTGCCTACATTTAATGTATTTGCTGCCACGTCTCCAAAATTATCAGCTTCTTTTATTATTACTGGAATGGCTCTCACCAAGTCAGTTGTGTATACCGCTATGTCATCTGCGTTTTAAGCTCTTCCCGCCATGTTCTATTGGGGTGATGTTATCTTGAGCAAGCAGTGCATTTAGGAATGGCTCCAGAGAGAGGGCGAAAAGCAAAGGTGACAGAGGGCAGCCCTGCCTAGTGCCCCTCTCTATCACAAAGTTTGCTGACTCAATTCCCCCATAACTGATCTTGACCATTGGATTGTAATACAACGAGCGTACCCAATCTAGATATTGTCCCTGGATACCGATCTTCTTTAACACCTCCCACAAATACTCCCACCCCACTCGGTCAAATGCCTTTTCTGCATCTAACATGACCATTCCGAGTGGGGTGAGAGTAATTGAGGCTACATCAAATGCAGTAATTGCCATGTTTACGTGGGCCGTGGTGTCTCTCCCCAGCACGAACCCATGCTGCTGAATATTTACTAAATCCGGCATGATAGGGGCTAAACGATTTGCTAAAATATTTGCAAAAATTTTTGCGGCAGGATTATTTAGAGAAATCGGCCTATAGGAGCCGCATTCTTCCGGAGGTTTATTTTTCTTAAGGAAAAAAACTATTTTGGCTATTTTCCAGGAAGTGGGGGCCGTTCTTGACTCCGCTATGGAATCTATTACTGATTCTAAAAGTGGAAGTAATTCTTGTGAGCAGATTTTATACAGCTCCATAGGTAGACAATCCTCACCAGCAGCTTTTCCCGAAGGTAAGGCTAAAATAGCCTTATTTATTTCAGTTAGTGTTATTTTGGAGCTGAGTTGTGTACCAGCTTCAATATCTCTTTGTGTAGACATATGTTTATTCAGATACTGGTGTATTTTAGCCTTGGTAGGAATATTGTCTGGTGTGTATAAGTTTCTGTAATATTTAGTAAAGTGGTCTAAAATTTGTTCTGGCTGATCGTAATTACACAAGTCAGAGCCTTTAATTGTTTTAATCCTTGTTCTAGCTTTCTTGTTAGCTACCTTGTATGCTAGCACTTTGCCAATTCTATCCCCCCTTCATATTGGGCCAATTTGAAATTATGAATTTTTACACTATATCTTTCTCTTAAGATCTTTTTAGCAGCTGATTGTAGTTTTAGCAGCTCGACTCTTAACTCTTCAATACTTGTTTTTCCTTGTAAGGTAGCCTCTGCTAATTGCTGTTCCACTAGCAAAATATTAGAAGTAGTCAACTTTGTGTCTCTACGAGTTTCAGCATTTTTCCTTAAAATATATTGCTGAGCAAAGCCCCTTATGCTACACTTACAAGCATCCCAAACTACATTGATCATAGCCGTGTTAATATTCAATTCTATAAATTCATTAATGTGATCTTTTAATAATTGGACAAACTGAACATCTGTAAATAGATACCTTGGAAATGTAAAATGTCGAGCTACCCGCCTCTGGTCGCTAATTTCAAATTCTAATAGTATCGGGTTGTGGTCTGATGTGACCCGCGGGCATAATTCCATATTACAGTTAGCAACAATTTGATCCGTTGCCCACACCATATCTATTCGTGAACAAGTTCTATGAGGCGCCGAATAGTATGTGTATCCTGCTACATTAGGAAACTTCGAGTGCCATACATCCTTTAAGTTATGCAATCTACCAAACTCCAAAATTGCAGCTCTAACCTTACGCATCCTTTTGGGAGTACCTTGTCCAGTAGAGTCTATTTTATAATCCATTACACAGTTAAAATCCCCAATAACCAATACCTCCCCCTCCCACTCCAGTAAATCTATACTTAGCTGTTCATACAACTTAGGATCATCTGTATTGGGCCCATATACCAAACACAAAACAAGTCTCTTAAGGCCAAATTGTATTTGTACAATGGCCCATCTACCCCGTGCATCTGATGCAGATTTAATTATTTCAATCCCTAACTGTTTCTGTTTTAAAATCGCTACCCCTCTAATAGAAGCTCCCAAAGTTGAGGAGACCACCAGCTCATACCCCATTTGAGACAGCAATTTTCTGTCTTGATAGCCAATGTGTGTTTCTGACATAAACGTGAAATGGGGTTTGTACATGTCTATCTCCTCTTGTACCAATCTCCTCTTCTGTTTGCTATTGATACCAGCAACATTCCACACAAGAAACCTAATCATAAATATATCTTATATTCATATTTTTAGTTTTTTCTCTGTACACCGAATTCTTTAGAAAAATATAGCTTACTTTTGCCAAGATTGACCATCGTTACTTCTTGCAATAATTTTTTACCCCCCAATAATCATACGCGGTGTTATTAAATCCGTGTTTATTTCAGCTGCCTCTGGGGTTAGTGAACCCGATTTTCCTGATCTCAAAGATGTCGTTTTACCCCCTGGGTTCAAATCCTCTTCAGGATTCCCTCCTGATAGCCGCAACGCCATATTTTTAACACCACCTTTTGCTTTAATCCATTTTCTTAGAGGACTGTCATCTATATTCGCTTTTCGCCCAGCTTTAACCACAGGGGGATCTTTAAACATAGATTTGCTAGCAGTTTTCTTCAATTTGATTTTTGCTTTCATTTTGTCTTTCCTTGACCCAGATAGCTTAGTAGTATTTGATCTATTATGTGTAGATTCCTGCACACTTTCTTCCTCGTCCGGCACTTCTTCATATTCAGCATTTAAACTCTCTTCTGCCAGCTCTGCTTCATCAGTAAGAATAGCTTCAGTACCACTATTTTCAATTGGTAGACCACAGACTTGTCTCTCGACCCCCAGCCCGATCGTAGCTAAATCTGATAGTAGCCAGGTTGCTTTCTCTGTGTCTGAAGACTCCACAGCATTGCCATTAGCATTTATATTAACCTTTAAGCTAGCAAGTTCGAGAGTGTCTGGGATCCGAGTCAGAGTCATTACAGGGTCATCATGTTTCTTAGTTACTTTGTCTACCCTGTCTGCCCCTCTTTTGTTTTCGTGGCCATTTATATTATTGATAGCATCTCCAATGATGAGAGCAGGAGCGACTTCGGTATTAGGTTCGACATTAGGTTCACATATATTAATTACCTGTGTATCTTCCTCATAAGCCTTCGGTGGATCAGGCACACCTTGGTTATTGTCCTCTTTCTGTTGATTTTCTAACATTGCAATTGTTGCATAAAACGTTGTTATTTCTTGTTCCTTACTATCTGACTCTGCCAACCCTCCTTGATTTTTGTTAGCGTAGTCCAGCTCTTCCATGCAGTTAGTCAATGTTATACTATTACAGCCCTCAATGTCGTGCATAGACAGATGAAGCAGTTGTTTGGCAGCCACCGGAGTGCTTCCATGAATGTTTGTGCTTTTACTCGCTGTGGCCGCACCCGCAACCGCTTTGATATTACAGTCATTTAGAGGGCCCCCCGTCGTTACCTTGGAGTTAATTGCAGAAGTTGTGCTGGAGACGTCCGCTTTCACCCCTTTCACTGTCCGAGTGGAGCGGGTATTCAATTTTGGCGCCATCATGCCGGGTTTCAGCTTCAATTCGGTCGCTGACCTCAGCGTCCGTTCTTCGGCTGAGCTTCCGTACAGCTGAGCCACAGGTGAGACGAGACGCGCCCAGCTGATCCCGCAGGCTCGCAACAAGCAAATTCGTAGGAGCCTCCACGCCGGCAGGGTCCGTCCTCTCAATCGACTGAGAATCTGCAACATCAAAGTCGGCAATGTTCAGTAAGATGCGTGGCGTTTTAGCGTCTTTAATGTTTTTGCAAAGTTCGCAAAATTATACCAGTCACAATGCAGCGCTGTGACCTCTCATATATCCGTTGATCGCTTCGTCCACAGACTTCAAACAAAGCATAAGCACTTTTCCTTTTTCCGATCCGCCTTTAAAGTTTCAGTATTTTCTAAGTTTCCAAATCGCCTTCACTCATAGTTTTGTGGTGCGCAGGGAGCTACTCGTGCTGCCTCCTTCACCTGGCGGCATCAACCCGCCATCTTGACTCCCGACAAAAAAGAATCCACAGTACTATTACATTTCAAGAGTTCTGGTTAAAAGGCTAAATCAAGGTTCTGTGCGAGTCGGTAGCCTGGTCTGGATACAGCGTTGTTGAAATAACACAGAGTCTAGAAAATCCAGCAGACCGCGTCGGTACGGGCCCACTCAAATGTCGACAGACTCAGTCACAGTACCTTTTACTTGAGGCGGCCGGCAAGGATGTGAGAGCCGGTTCCAGTGTTCGTCGTGGTGCAGAAAGGAAGCGCTCTAGGACGCGTTGTCCCTCGATGCGGTGCAGGCAGCGGCCCGTTGACAGCGTCGGTGGATCCAAGGCATGTGTTGCAGGGGGAGACGGTGCTTCTTTGCGGTGCTTGCAGCTTGCGATGCGGTGACAGAGCCGGAGTTCGGGAGCTGGTGCCGATCAGTCCGGACAGTGGTGCGAATTGGGCGGTGCATCACAAAGCGTGCGAGGCGGTGACCAACTCCAGTGCGGTCACAGGACTCGGAGTCTGCAGCAGGTACTGCTGCGGTCAGACCAGTACGAGTCGGTGTAGCGAGGCGTAGCACGTCGCGGTGTCCACCAGTCGAGTTGCAGGCTATAGCTCGGTGACGGCATCAGGACAGAGTCAGTGAGCTCAGAGCTTGCGTTGTTCGAGGAGGACGTTGATTGATGTGGTGCCTACAGGACACCTGGCCGGTCGTGAGAGTCGGTCACAGCTCCCTGCCTCTTTAGCCACTGAAACAGTGTTTCCAGCAGCAATTCACAAAGGCTAAGGCTGGAGATCTTTGGACAAGTTGAAAGAAAGGTACACAAAGTTCTTTCTCCTCTCTTTGGCAGTCAGGCAACCACTGCAGGCCAATCCTCCAAGCAGCACTTCTGCTTAGGAATCCCCCAAGCAGCACTCCAGCGCCAAGACACCGTTTTGGCATTTGTGCACTTTATAAATAGCATTATCATTATCAATAGTAACTCCTCAGTTTCTTCAGGTTCCTCCTCCTCAGCAGAGGTTTCATCTTGTAAGTCCAGAAGTGATATAATTTCATGGGATCAGGGTCCCAATATTTATACCCCAAAATCCTTTGTTCTCTGAGGGGAGAGGGGCCTGTGCCCAGTTCAAGCCAGTTCTGAAGCACTCTGTTTACCAGACTTCTCCTTTCCTTTCACAGAGCAGGGCAGGCACATCAGACGCCCCACAGGAGGTGGAGCCAGCATTGTGGAAGGCAAGTACAGTCCGGGAGCACTTTGTTGACAGTCTTCCATCTCTTCTTTCAGTGTGCAGGGGAGAGACATCAGACGCACCACAGGAGGTGGAGACAGCATTGTAGATGGAAGGCCCAGCCCTATTCAGGTCCCAGGTGCAGCTCCTATCTAGATGCAGATCTCCTATTCACCACCGAGCTGCCCCAGCCTGTATCTTTGAATCCCCCATCCCTGTCACTCACAAAACCAGACGAAGGAATACACAACCTCGCACAGGCAGGCTCAAATGGTTAGGCACGCAAATACCTACTTTCTAAAAGTGGTATTCGCAAACATAGAATATTAAAATAAACTTCACTAAAAGATGTATTTTATTATTCTGACTCCAGGCATACTAAACTCGAATTTCTACCATGTTCTCTGAGTCTGTTAGGATTATAAACATGTAATAATCTAGCAGCCCATTCTGGCCTATGGGGAACAGGTAGCCTTGCAATAGTGAAAAATGAAAATGGCTGTAATTTACTATTAGTTCATGCCACACACATCAGGGCTCGTCCTACCTAGTACTTACAATGCACCCTGCCCATGGGCCTACCATAGGGGTGACTAATATGAAGTCAAGGGAAGGTTTAGGGACTGGCAAGGGGGTGCACCTGCCCAATCAGCATGACAGTACCAGACTGCACGCAGGCTCTGCAATGGCAGACCATGGACACGTTTTACAAGGCCGCTTCTGTGGGTGGCACAACCAGTGCTGCAAGCCCACTAGCAGCATTTGGATTCTTATGCCCTGGGCACACTCAGTGCATTGTACTAGGGTCTGACAAGTAAACCAAGCATCCAATCATGGAAACACTAATCAATACATCAATTTACAGTAGGGAGCACTCGCACTGTGACACTGGACAGCATTAGCACAGTGCCCAAAGCATCTAACACCAGCAAAAACACATGAGGCAACAGCAAAAATGGAAGGGAGACCCACGCCAATGGTGCCAGGTCTAACACGTGTCCCCTGCAGCTGAAATGTGGGGAGAACTACCCTACCTCCTGGGAGTTCTCATCACTAAGGTGGAAAAATCTAGACAGACCATCAGCGTTGGCGTGTTCTGTTCCAGGGCGGTGTTCCACTGTAAAGTCCATACCCTGTAGGGAAATGGACCACCTCAACAACTTTGGATTCTCACCCCTCATCTGCATCAACCATATAAGAGCCTTTGGTCTGTCTGAATCCTGTAGTGAGTCCCAAACAGGTATGGTCACAGCTTCTTCAGTGCCCAGACCACAGCAAATGCCTCATGCTCATTAGCACTCTACCTCTGTTCCTGTGGAAGTAACCTCCTACTGCTGAAGGCTACGGGTTGATCTAGGCCCTCTTCATTCATCTGTGACAAAACTGCCCCCACACCATGCTCTGAAGCGTCAGTTTGATCGATGAACTGTTTGGAGTAGTTGGATGCCAGGAGCACGGGCGCCATGCTCTTGGTAGCTTTCAGGGCCTCAAAAGCTTTCTGACAGGTGTCAGTCCAAATCACTTTCTTGGGCTGCTTCCTGGAAGTCAGCTCTGTCAAGGGTGCAACAAGGTTGCCATACCCCTTGACAAACCTCCTGTAGTACCCGGTGAGTCCTTAAAAGGCCCTCACCTCTGTCTGGGTTTTGGGGGGTTCCCAAGCCAGGATGGTTTCAATCTTGGGTTGGAGGGGCACCACCTGGGCGCTCCCAACTTGGTGTCCCAAGTACACCACAGAACCCTGCCCGATCTTGATCGTGAGGCCTGCTTTCCTCAGTGCCAACAACACTTCCCAGAGGTGGCACAGATGTTCCTCCCAAGTGACGATGAACACTGCAATGTCATCCAGGTAGGCGGCACTGAACTCATCCAGTCCAACCAACACTTGGTTGACCAACCTCTGAAAGGTGGCAGGGGCATTCTTCATCCCAAAGGGCATAACCACGGAACTGGAAATGCCCATTTGATGTGGAGAATGCTGACCTCTCCTTGGCCCCATCAGTCAAGGCGATCTGCCAATACCCAGACGTCAAGTCAAACGTGCTGATATACCGGGCAGCCCCTAACAGATCAATGAGCTCATCTGCTCTGGGGATCGGGGGCGCGTCGGTCTTTGTGACCGAATTGAGCCCTCGGTAGTCCACACAGAACTGGAGTTCGGGTGTGGCACCCTGCCCCGCAGCCTTCAGGACCAAGACCACTAGGATGGCCCAAGGACTGCTAGAGTACTCAATCACCCCTAGTGCAAACATCTTTAAGACCTCCTCTTTGATGCAAGCCCTTACCCTGTCAGTTACCCTGTAAGACTTGTGCTTCACAGTTAAGCTGTCTCCTGTATCCACATCATGGACGCACCAATATGTAATACTAGGAACCAGGGAGAACAGATCAGAAAACTGTCACGGCAACCGGCGGCAGTCATTCTGTTGCTCAGGATCAGGGTGGAAGAGAGGTTAATGCCATCCACTGACCCATCTTGCTCTGAGGCTGACAGGAGGTCAGGAAGAGGCTCAGTCTCCTCTTCCATTCCAGCATCTGTCGCCAAGAGCATTCCCACTTCAGACCTGTTTAAGTGGAGCTTAAGGCGGTTGACATGCAGGACCCTCAAGGGGTTCCTGGGAGACCGCAAATCCACCAAGTAGGTAACTGGACTCTTGCCCTCCACAACCTCAAATGGTCCAGTCTACTTATCTTGGAGCACTGGGGCCATGACCCACACTTTCTGACCAGGGTGAAACTCTACCAGAGTGCATTCTGGTCGTACCACCACTTCATCTCCTCCTGGCTGGCTTCCAGATTCGCCTCAGCGAGTTGCCTGAAACGCCTAGTCTGGTTTCTGAAGGCCAGCATGTAGCTATATACACATCCTGGGGAGGTTTCCTGGGAGATTGCTCCCAGCCTTCCTTGACCAGACTCAGAGGTCCTCTGACCGGGAGCCCCTAGAGAAGCTCAAAGGGACTGAACCCTAGAGATTTCTGTGGCACCTCCCGGTATGCAAACAACAGGCATGGTAAGAAGATGTCCCACTTACGCCTCATGGGTTCCTCAAGACCCATAATCATGCCCTTCAGGGTTCGGTTGAACCTTTCAACCAACACATTTCTTTGGGAATAGTAGGGAGTGGTGAACTTGTAACTTACCCCACACTCCTGCCACAAGGACACAGGGACATGGAAATGAAGCTGGTGCCCCGGTCAGACACAACCTCTCGAGGGAATCCTACTCGGGAGAAAATTCCCATCAGTGCTCGTCCCACCATGGGGGCCGTCACTATCCTCAGAGGTATGGCTTCCGGGTAACGGGTGGCATGGTCCACCAAGACCAGGATGAACCTGTTGCCCATTGCTGTCTTGGGGTCCAGTGGCCCCACAATGTCAATCCTCACCCACTCAAAGGGGGTACTGACCACACGGAATGGCTGGAGAGGAGCCTTCTGCTTCCTCCCACTCTTTCTACTTGCCTGGCAAGTCTGAAAGGTTCTGCAATGAGTATCTGAACTCTTGTGCATTTGGGGCCAATGAAAGTGGGTGACAAGCCTCTCAAAGGTCTTGTCCTGCCCCAAATGTCCTGCCGATGGCACATCATGAGCCAGCCCCAGTAGGAAGGCTCTGAAGCTCTGGGGTACCACCAGCACACGGGCTGACCCAGGCTCAGCAACTTAAGGCTCACTAGACAGGAAACCATTCTCCCAGTATAACCAATGTGACCCAGACTGATCACCTGCTGCCTGGCTTGCAGCCTGCTGTTGCAAGCCCTCAATAGAAGGGCATTCTCTCCGCTCCCTGCAGAATTCTCCCCTGGAGGGGCCTCCTTCTTGCTGACAATGGGTCATCTCAGGTAGGTCTCCCAGTTCAGCTACTTGTTCCCCGGTAGGCTCCAGGGCATCCCCCTCAGGGTCTACATCATCCTGGGCCGTGGGAACTTCGGGTGCCGGTTTCCCACATCCTCTGCCTCTTGTCTCTAAGGAAGGTACCTGGGCCTCCCTCTCAGGCTCCAGGTCCTCCTGAGAACCTCTACTGGCTGCCATTGACCGGATGGTCACGCACGCCCTGTCAGGCAGACCCATCATCCTTAGGTGAGTACTCTTCTCCACCTTCTTCCAAGGTGAGCTCTCCAAATCGTCCCCCAACAAAAAATCAAAAGGCATGGTGGGCCTCACAGCTACCTGAAGAGTACCAGAGACCCCCCCACTCAAAGGGAACCTGAGCCACTGAACAAGGACTCTCTGTGTTGTTGGCATTAACAACTCGGCAGAATGCATGTGGGACGACCTGCTCTTGAGACACCAGGTGACACCTGACAGCTGTCTCACTGTCTCCTGTGCCTCTAAGAGCCTCCACTTTTTGGACATTGTTGGGTACCCACTGCCCATATTTTTTAGTGTTCCTGGGCAGTTGGTTCCCTGGGACCACCTCACAGTCTCCTAAAGAGACAAGGGACATTTCTGCGGGACACCACCCACCTTGGACTTCCATTTCCTCCCCAAAGGCTGCACTAGCCATCTACCGGGGCGGAGCACCAGTGGATGCTGGTTTACCAAACAGGCGGTACCTGGTATCATTCGCCCTATGCCCCAGGTCCCCACATTTGTAACATCTCAGGGGTCCTTGTGGAACAGGATTACCTGTCGGTACCACTGGCTTTTTCTCAGGGGGAGGCTGGGAACCTTTCCCTTTGTTCCCTTGGGAATTACTTTGGGGTCCTCTGCGGAACTCCCTCTGTTTACCCATGCCCCCCTCCACTCTTCTGCTGGGGACCCTGCCCACCTTTGGCTGAGTCTCCCATGTGACCCTTTTAGACCCTGATACTGACCCTGCGGTCCGCCTCCTCAGCAGGCTTCCTAGGGTTAGTCAGCTTGCTATCAATCAGGTGTTGGCGCAGCTCTGGAAAACAATTATCACACAAGGGCCCCCATGCAATCAAATCCAAGAGACCTTAAAAATCTTTAACTTTGCTGTCCTTCACCCTACCATCCAATGCTCTGCAAAAGAAAGTGACATACTCTACCCAGGTACTATTTTATATCTTCTTTCACTTCCTGAACCTCTGTCTATAGAGTTCAGGGGTCAAACCATACCTAGTCATGAGTGCCTCTTTCATGTGGCTATGGGAATTATGGACTTCAGAAGGCAAGTTAAATAGTGTGTCCCGTCCCCTCACTAAGGAACCTTCCCCACAACCCGCTCCCCAATCTCTCTCAGGGACCCAGTGGGAAGACATGGCTACTTCATAGGCTCTGAACCACTGCCCAATTTCATCATTCTTAAAAAACTCCTTTACCACATCTTTGGGGATGTACACTCTACCTTCCCCAGGTGCTGATGGCGTGCTACCTCCAGAGGGCTCCTGGTTTTCAGATCCAACTCCCTCAAAACTTTGTCATGGTCCAACTGTAATCTCTTTTCCTATAGAGCCTTCTTATTGCTTTCTAGCTCCAGTTGCCCATTCAATTTGAGCTTGGCCATCTCCATTTCATGCATCCTTTTTTCTTTCCTTTCTGCCAACTCTTCTGGTGACAGACCTCAGGCAGAAACACTGCTACCCACTGGAGAGGGTGCACCTTTCTTCTCAGGACCCAGTGGCCAACCAAGATGCTGCTCTGCATCCTCATAATCCACTAAATCAGCAGGGGCATTACTTGTTGCCATCCAGGCCCTTAGCTCCTTGTGGTAGTGCTCCTTCTTGGTGATTCTGGTCAGGGGAATTTTAAACTTTTTGCAGAAGCTCTTGAGCTGCTTGTTGGTGTAGCTTTCTAGTTTCTCTTCCTCCCAATCACAGTCAACAGATGCAACGGAGGCTGTGTCCTCCACGATGACTGAATCAGGCATGATTTAAAAAAATATAGAGATGTCTGGCAAAAACAAGTATCAGAAGTACGTGGTTGCGTTATGGTCTGCACTCACTAAGTAGTGTTCACCAATCACTGTACATGAGTCACAAATGCAAATTCGGAATCCCTTCCGCTGACTACCAATGTTAGAATTGGGGGTCTCTAGTTGGCACAGGTAGGTACTTGTGACAAATAGGGACCCTCTTCTCTAGTCAGAGTAAGGGGGATTACACTCCTAAAGTAACCCCTGCTCACCCACTTGTTAGCTTGGCATGAGCAGCAAGGCTTTATTTCAGAGGCACTGTAAGTTAAGCATCTGTGACCACATACAATAACCCAGTGACAACACTACAAATGGACACCACAGAAGGTTTTATATCAAAAATAAGTATATTTTTTATAGAGTTACCACAAGTCCAATAAACAACAAAAATAATCCACAGTACTATTAGATTTCAAGAGTTCTGGTTAAAAGGCTTAAATCAAGGTTCTGTGCAAGTCGGTAGTCCGGTCTGGCTACAGCGTTGTTGAAATAACACAGAGTCTAGCAAATCCAGCGGACAGCGTCGGTATGGGCCCACTCAAATGTCGACAGGCTTAGTCACAGTACATTTTACTAGAGGTGGCCGGCACGGATGTGCGAGTCGGTTCCGGTGTTTGTCGCGGTGCAGAAAGGAAGCATTGCACGACGCGTTGTCCCTCAATGCGGTGCAGGCAGCGACCGGTTAACAGAGTCGGTGGATCCAAGGCATGCGTTGCAGGGCGAGATGGTGCTTCGTTGCGGTGCTTGCAGCTTGCGGTGCGGTGACAGAACCGAAGTTCGGGAGCTGGCGTCGATCAGTCCGGACAGCGGTGCGAGTTGGGCGGTGGGTCGCAAAGCGTGCGAGGCGGTGCCCAACTCTGGTGCGGTCACAGGATTCAGAGTCAGCAGCAGGGACCGCTTTGGTCAGACCAGTACGAGTTGGTGTAGCGAGGCGTTGCATGTCGCGGTGTCCACCAGTCGCGGTGCAGGCTACGGCTCAGTGACGGCGTCAGAACGGAGTTGGTGAGGTGCCTACAGCACACCGGGCCGGTCGTGAGAGTCGGTCACAGCTCCCTGTCTCTGTAGCCACTGAAACAGCATTTCCAGCAGCAATTCACAAAGGCTGGTGAAGTCCACTGGTCCTGGGACTTCGGTCAGGGGGCAAGCTCTCTTCCAGGCCCTTGGAGATCTTTGCACAAGTTGAAAGAAAAGTACACAAAGTTATTTCTCCTCTCTTTGGCAGTCAGGCAACGATAGCAGGCCAATCCCCCAAGCAGCACTTCAGCTTGGAATTAGTCTCTCCTCAGTTTCTTCAGGTTCCTTCTCCCCAGCAGAGGTTTCGTCTTGTAAGTCCAGAAGTGATCTAATTTCATGGGATCAGGGTCGCAATATTTATACCCCAAAACCCTTTGTTCTCTGAGGGGAGAGGGGCCTATGCCCAGTTCAAGTCAGTTCTGAAGCACTCTGTTTACCAGACTTCTCCTTTCCTTTCACAGCACAGGGCAGGCACATCAGACGCCCTACAGGAGGTGGAGCCAGCATTGTGGAAGGCAAGTACAGTCCGGTAGTACTTTGTTGATACTCTTCCTTCTCTTCTTTCAGTGTGCAGGGCAGAGACATCAGACGCACCACAGGAGGTGGAGCCAGCATTGTAGAAGGAAGGCCCAGCCCTATTCAGGTCCCAGGTGCAACTCCTCCCACCCATCTAGATGCAGATCTCCTGTTCACCACCAGGCTGCCCCAGCCTGTCTCTTGGAATCCCCCAGCACTGTTACTGTCAAAACCAGACGAAGGAATGCACAACCTCGCACAGGCAGGCTCAAATGGTTAGGCACGCAAATACCTACTTTCTAAAAGTGGTATTTGCAAACATAGAATATTAAAATAAACTTCACTAAAAGATGTATTTTATTATTCAGAGTCCAGGCATACTAAACTCGAATTGCTACCATGTTCTCTGAGTCTGCTAGGAATATAAACATATAATATTCTAGCAGCCCATTCTGGCCTATGGAGAACCGGTTGCCTTGCAATAATGAAAAACGAAAATGGCTGTAATTCACTATTAGGACATGGCACACACATCAGGGCTCGTCCTCCCTTGTACTTAAAATGCACCCTGCCAGTGGGCCTACCATAGGGGTGACTAATATGAAGTCAAGGAAAGGTTTAGGGACTGACAAGTGGGTGCACTTGCCCAGTCAGCATGACAGTACCAGACTCCACGCAAGCTCTGCAATGGCAGACCTTAGACACGTTTTACAAGGCTGCTTCTGTGGGTGGCACAACCAGTGCTGCAAGCCCACTAGCAGCATTTGGATTTACACTCCGTGGGCACCGTCAGTGCACTGTACTAGGGTCTGACAAGTGATCCAAATATCCAATCATGGAACCACTAATCAATACATCAATTTACTGTAGGGAGCACTCGCACTGTGGCAATGGGCAGCAGTGGCACATTGCCCAAAGCATCTAACACCAGCAAAAACACATGAGGCAACAGCAAAAAGGGAAGGGAGAACCACGCCAATGGTGCCAGGTCTACCTGGAAATGTAACAGAGAATATATAGTGCACAGGAAATTGATAAAAAATGTTAGGAAAGTAAATATAAATGACAAGTTAACAAGACCATATTATGGATAGAGAAAAAAAAAAGCAAGGAAATACATATAATGGGATGTATGACGTTACAACGCAGGCTATTACAACGCCTGCCTTTACAACGTGGTTTTTACATCGCAGTCCATTATAACGCATAGCGCTTTGGGGTGCTGGATAGTGAATAGTTTAATTTACTATTCCAACTCCAGTCCCCGCGGACACTAGGGAAGGTTATTGGATAGTAAATTAACTTATTCCCTATCCTAGAGCGCCCCCCAGCGCAATGCCTTGTAATGGTTTGCGTTGTAAAAGTTGCGTTGTAATGGTAGTTCGTTGTAAAAGTTTCGTTGTAAAGGCTGTTTACCCATATAATGAATAGTGTAAAAATGAGTAGCCAGCAAACACATATAATAAATAAGTTAAAAAAGATAACTCTGCGAATACATATATCAAATAGTTTTAAAATGTTTTGTGAGCAAGTACATACAATAAATACGATCTGAGTGTAAAACATATTGCAGCTTCTCTTTAGACCTTTACAGCTTCCACACTGATTTGATTGTACCTTAAGTTAGGCAAAGCGGAATTCTCATGGATGCCAGTTAAGGGTACAGGACCTGTTGAGGCAACACTTGGAGATCAGAGAGTCACTTCATCAGAGGCCAGCAGGGCTCAGTTAGGTCAAGTTGCAGGTACAGGCAGGACGAGGCAGCAGTTCAAATGGACAGTTGCAGGGAAGCCTCAAGATCATTCTGTGTCCCTCACTCACATTAGCCTGGGATGATGAGACCAGGTTCAGTGTTCCATCATACAAAGTAGGACAGGCCTCAAGCAACAGAACAGTCATTTGATGAACAAGGCAGGCCTCAAACAGCAGAGCAGTTCCCTTGAGAACAATCAGGGCTCATGGAGCAGGGCAGTCCTCTGAGGAACAAGGCAGTGTACTGTGGATTTGCTATGAGCATCCAATATTTATTTATACCTGGTGCCAGCTTTGGGGAAAACATTTAGGGTACCCCCACCTCTTGTTCAGGAAGCTCTTCCCTTTCCCTGATGAGACTCCATGAAGTCTGGGGTTACTAAAGACCAGAGTTACATTTGTTTGTGTGTGAGGGAGACAGCCCTTTGAAATAGAAGAGGGTCAGGGAACAGCTCCACCCCAGCAATTCAGGCAGGATGGTGCATCCTGCCCATACACAATCTCCTTTGTCTCATTGGCAGGAATACACAGAGCCCCAAGACCAGAGCCCTTCACAGTCATGTGACCCAGGAAACTGCATAGGCACAAAATGTTAGCGCAGGAAAATACCAACCTTCGAAAAGTGCCAAACTGGCACTAACTGAAAACATCTTCAATATGAAAGCTCTTAATACCTTCAAAACCATGGAATTTCTATTGGCATCGCATTTGCCCCTAGTCTGGCGGGCCTATATGTCACCAGTTTTGCAGGAACGAACGTAATTTCCATCTCCAATCCATTTAAACAGAGAATACTTCTCTGGAAATGATGCATTAATGAAATACTAATCAACCGGCAGTGGAATGTAGACTGTGCAAGAATACTTGAGATGGCTCAGGACAAGTGACAAGATCTTGAAAGTCTCATGCTAAGTACATCACACCACACTGACATTTCTAGATGCCACTGTCATTAAAAAAGACTCACGACTGAGAATAAAAACCTACTATGAACCCACATACAAGAACAGCCTGTTGTCACTCAATAGTTTATACCTAAGCCCTCTAAGGGAATAACTTCCCTGCAGTCACTTTTTGAGACACTGCCGAAATTGTAGCAATGCACAAGACAACAACAAAGAAGCACAGGACCAAAAATTGAAAGAGAGAAAATCGCCTTAACAAAACAATCAAAAATGTTGATAATGTTCTAAGAACTAAAATAGGGAGAGTCTTCTGTAACCATCAGAAAGAACTGCCAACAGCGATGTCCTTAGATGTGTTACCACATACTGCAAAACCATCAACCATATAAATAAGGCAAACAACAGACAATGCAGAGTCATCACAACAGGCACTTTGAAATTGCCCAGACCTAGATTTGCCCAAAAAAGAGGAAAGAACATCCGAGACTGCTTAGTCCATACTCGAGAATTAAGAATGCAAGAAACAAAAAACACAGACTTGTCCGCCTGGAGCCTACAACCCATTGCCTCTGTGTCCTTAGATACATTGAGATGACGTGCAGAAAAATCTAAATTTGCATAGGTGAAAACTGCTGTAAAATAAAGTGCAAACAAATAACAACATGCTTGAGAAACCACTTTCCTTTGAGAAAACACACAGCAAATTAATGGGAGTGGGTGGTTGTCGAGACACTAGACAATATTGAAAAGAATGCGGAAAGACTCAAACAGCGATGGTGGGTCTACTGTCTAAGAACCTTTGACAAAGGCCTCAAAGAAAATATCTCATGGGTCGGAAAAGAGCGCTTACAGCACTCTAAATTGTATGGCTGCATATACTCATAGTCTAAATGACCTCACATATATTTTTTATTGTTTGCAGTGTATTATGCTTATTAAATGCATTTAATCAGCATCCACAGCATTCAAAAGTAATCTACACCTTAATCAGGATTTATATGTATTAGAGGCACTATCATTCCTGTACGCATAATGTGCAGGATGACATTATATTCATATCAATGTAACTGTGTGTATTTAGGTTGCCTTCACTGTAGGCCCAGAGCTGCAAGTTTTTGACAGTTTTGAAATCCCTGGTTGCTAAAGAAATAATTATATGAATCTTTTGTGTGTGCCAGGACAGTATGCTATCATCCCACTGCAGGTACAAGAATTTGACCTTGTTATTCTTAGTTTAAGGAGATAACCTGAATGTCTTTGAAGAGTCTGAGAAGCAGGAAGGGAGGATACCTTCTGTGCCTGGCCTATCTGAACCCCATGGCCACTGCAAGATAGGAAGAACTGAATTAAAAGAGTCCATGGAAATGTACTGGGCAATATTGCAAGTGTAACAATTTGTGATGTGATACATTTAGGAGGGGCTCAATTTGGTCTTTTTGTGTGATGCGCAGGGACAGAAAATATGACTTCTACATTTTGGGAGGAGAAGGAGCATCTTAAGAGTGAGCTCCATAGCCTTAAGCTATCTTGACCCATTTTGACATGAATACTTCTTAGGAAGTCTACACGTGCTGACACCTTTGGGAAAGAAGTTAGGGTACTCAGCTAGGAACCTCAGAGAGAGCAGTGTAAGGAAATATAGTTCATGCTTTCCTTCCTAATGAATAAGGGGTTAGACTCAGCTTCAATCCTGTGTTGTATTTTAATTCTGAAATTTGTAACATTATGCCTTCTGTGCCAAATTAATTATATGCGTAGATTCGGCTCTGTATTGATCTTTATGTACCTATATTCATTGATTCGCAAATGTGTTTACATTCAATTATTTTTGGCCTTATCATAAAATCCAGGAACTGGAATTCTGATTCTGTGGTCTTTTAAATGTGACACAATTGCAAGTATAATCTTGAAGTGTTATACAAATGTCTTGGGACAAAAGATACCCTAGCTAGTGGACGAAGCAAAATGACTCAAAAAACATAGGAACAGTCCACTACTTGCCCCTGTGTAATTTGCCTTCTATCTACCTACATGGACCCTTTGGTCACTGTCTGGATCACTAAGCTATGACCAAACATTATGGAAACGGTATGCCCCTGGAGCTAAAGACAACGTATATGTAAAAACTAAAACAAGTCAACACCTCAAAGTCTCTTTATGCCAATACAATGCAAAATGCTAAACACTCTGTTTTAGGAACAAAGCACAGGCACACACACCCAAAAATATTTAAACCCAGAAAGATTTCTCCCTGACACCTTCTGAAAATCAGAGATAATCTACTGACATCAAACCTTTCACTGAGGACTTATCACCTATAAAGAGAGATGTGGTGCAGCAGCCACAGTGGCTGACTCTGGAGCGCAGGGCTCATGGTTAATTCCCTGGTGCCGGCGCAGCTCAGCACCATGTGACTCTGGGGAATAGCTCATTTGATCTCCTCGACAGCCTCCAGTGCCTTGAGACCCTTAAGGGTGATTAGTTCGCTCTTTAGAAATATTACATGTATTCATTTTATTTATTTACATATTATATTCTGAGAATCGTGTACCTAACAGACCTGAGAATGAGGTATAGAATACATATAGTAGAAAAGTTTCTTCTCTAGCTTAACCAGAAAGGAGGGAAGTTGTACTGCTGCTTCACCAAAGTCGTTATGTTTTTTGTAAACACTGAGTCCTTTTTTCACACCAAATGGGCCCTGCTTATGCCCACAGCAAGAATGCCACATATCACCTGTAAATCATTTAGGAAAAGTTACCAACGCAGCGAGTCACCTGGTACTATAGGTACCAGGTGACTCACTGATGTAACCTACTTTTGGGATGAAAGAGACCAGAGGAATGCATGTGCCGAACGGTTCATTTTTTTTCTGTTTATTGAATTTCAGGTACATTAACAAAGTTTTATGCATTTATATCAATGTGTCATTCAGTAGTCGAACATGTATATCAATCAATCATTCAATTATAGCATTTGTAAAGCGCACTACATACCCATGAGGGTCTCAAGGCGCTTAGGGGGGTGACGCTGCTACTATTCGAAGAGCCTGGTCTTGAGGAGTCTCCTGAAGGTTAGGAGGTCTTTGGTTTGCTGTAGGTGGATGGGGAGGGTGTTCCAAGTCTTGGCGGCGAGGTGGGAGAATGAGCTGCCACCGGCAGTCACTCTTCAGATGCAGGGGACAGTGGCGAGGGTGCGGTCTGCAGAGCGGAGCTGGCAATCGGGGTGTAGAGGCTGAGTCGGCTGTTGAGGTATGCTGGTCCGGTGTCGTGGAGTGCCTTGTGTGCGTGCGTGAGGAGCTTGAAGGTTATCCTCTTGTTGCTGGGGAGCCAGTGCAGGTCTCTCAGGTGGGGTGTGATGTGGCTGCGGCACTGGATGTCAAGGATCAGGTGTGCGGAGGTGTTCTAGATGCTTTGGAGCCATTTCAGGAGTTTGGCCGGGGCTCCTGCATTGAGTGCGTTGCCGTAGTCCAGTCTACTGCTGACGAGGGCCTGGTTGACCGTCCTTCTAGTTGTGGTGGGAATGCCATTGAAGATACTGTGAAGCATGCGGAGGGTGCTGAAGCAGGAGGAGGAGACGGCGTTGACCTGTTTCGTTATGGAGAGTGTGGAGTTGAGGATGACCCCCAGATTTCGTGCGTGGTCGGTGGGTTTAGGGGGTGCTCCTAATGCCATTGGCCACCAGGAGTCGTCCCAGGCTGAGGGGGTGACAGTCGACAATATCATAACCCTGGACAGGTTTGTGGTTCATCAACAGTCAAATGAGGCCTTGCAGGCCCTCCCTTCTTCTCCCTCCCTCTCCTGGGTCCTGCCTCCCATCTGTTTCATATAATCTCCCTCTCTCGGGTCCCATATTCCTAGGTGTTTGTACCTTCGTGATCTCAGTTGGTCCCTCCCCTTCCCATCATCGGTAGTAGTCACTCTCCCCTTGCTCTAACCTAACGATCCCCAAGTCAGGGGGCCTATGATGAGTAGGTTACCAAATACGTTCATAAGGGGTACCATATATCTTTTGATCTTGAAGAAAGCAGGCAAAGATTTGCATATATCATGGATTGCTCTTGCCATAATATGAGGTCTTGGAGCCAGCCTTTTTGATTTAGGTGCCCCTTCCTCACCTACAGGCGACTCTTCTTTTAGCCCAAAAAAGCCCCAGCGCTGTGAATTTCCGATAAGCAGTTTCAATCTCCTCAGTATACCCCAGCAGTGCTATTGTTGATCTCAATACACACTACAAGCCCACCTTGTGCGTAGGTGTAGACAGATACAAATTCTTCAACGGGAAGCAGGGCAAGGAAGAGTCTGTCAATGACTACTTGTCCGCACTCAAGGATTGGGCACTAAACTGTCGTTTTGGCACCCTAGATGACGAATTTATAAGACATCTGATTCATCATTCAGGGTTTTAAATTCAGACATAAGGACAACTTATGGGCTAAGGGAGAGTATCCTCTGCAAAACATAATTGATATTACTAGAAAAGCTGAATTGACTGGACGCTGCACGAAGGCAGTCAGAATCCAAAGAAAAGAAGGAAGAGGGAACCGTAAGCAGGGTGATACAATCTAAGCATAAGCCAAAACAAAATGGAGCAACACAGCACCCAAAATAAATACAGCAGACAACAGAGCAATGACAAGAGGTGCTGCTACAGGTGCTGAAACAATTCAAGAGGGGTGAAATGCACATATTGTGGTGTGGTATGCCACTTCCAAAAGGTGTGCCACAGGAGTAGTACTCGTTCAGTTCGACTCGTACATGATGATGAAGCCGAGAACATAGATTCACATGATGAGGAGGATATAAGCATGTGCGTAATCAGCATAGAAGAAGAACAGATTAATGAGGTTAGTGGCAGTGCTGTCGTCAGAACCAAGAAACCCGTCTGTGACATGACAATTGGCAGAGTTAAAATCAGCATTGTTGCAGATTCAGGATCCCCATATACTATTGTTAAAAGAAAGATCTGGGAAGAAAAATTCATGCCTAGCATTGTAAAACAGCTAGATAAAGCGGACATTAAAATCAAATAATTCATGGGAGAACCAAGAAATGTATGTGGTTTCAGTAGACTCAAATTTGTATACAAGGGAAAGAGAGTCAGATGGTAAACTATATGTATACGCTGTTGGTACATCAGTATTGGGATGGATGGACCAAGGACATTTAGGAATCATTCTTGACTCAAGCAAAAAGGAACCTGTCCTGGTTGTCCAAGGAGAGGAAGACTATGGTAATTCTCTGGTGAGCAAATACAGTAATGTGTTTAATGGCAGATTGGAGCCTTGAAAGGATACTAACATAACATCTAAGTCAAAGCACATGCAAACCCTGTATTCATGAAGTCAAGAACCTTCCATTTTCAATAAGGGAAGAAGTGGAAACGCAAATAGAGAAATTACTTGACGAAGGCATCATAGAACAGGTGGAGGCCTCGGAGTGGAATGCGCCCTTGGTGGTGACAAAACGCCCCAATTGCAACTTGAGACTGCGTGTAGACTTACGCGACTTTACCAATAATATTGTGGTTGAGCAATTTCCCCTCCCAAAAATAAACAAAATGTTAGCAACTACAAAAGGGGTCAAGTGGTTCTCAACGATCAATCTAAAAGCAGCATACCACCAGGTCCAGGTTCAGCTTCATCACGACAGTAAGAAACTCACAAACTTTATCACACCCTTTGGGTGTTACCATTTCACGAGGGTTCCATTTTGTCTGGCTTCTGCAGCAGCAATGTTTCAAAGACTGATGAGCAAAATTTTCAAAGAAGTGACTGGAATACTGTTGTTTCAAGACAACATCCTTGTGATGGGAAAGCTCAAGATGAGAAGGTTGAACCAGTACTCAACATTTTAGATTCTAAGGGGTTTACTGCAGAACACAAAAAATGCAAATGTGCATGTAAATCTGTAAGCTATCTGGGGCATGAAATCAATGGTGATGGAATAAACCCAAAGCAGGACCTACTACACACCATCAAGGACTTGCCTGTTCCAAGTAACAAAGATGAATTATGTTATGTTATGTTATTCGAGATTTGTTAAGCGCACGGGCACCCAGAGGTTTCATGGCGCTAATAGAGAGAAAGATGTAAAACAGTAACCTAACCGTGTGCTTGCTTGAATAACCAGGTCTTCAGTGCACCCCTGAATTCCAAAAGATTAGTGCAGCTCCGGAGTTCCCCTTGACTACACGGAGCATTTACACGGAGCTTTTACCTGATTTGAATAGGACGACAGCGGCGCCCATTCCTCACCGCCTCACCGCCCACAGCTCGCCGCACCCGCTTCGCGGGTGCCGCGTCGCGCAGAGGGACCCAGGACACTGTGAGGAGGGCTTGGTTACTGTTGTTTGGCCGAGGGTGAGAGGCGCTAGCGGGGCTGCGAGCGTGCAGGGACTCCAGAAGCCAGGAGTCCCTGCGAGACCGTTTACCACCTTCCGGTCCGCTCTCCCTGCTGGCCCTGCCCCTCCCCTTCTGAGGATTATTAAATCTCCCGCCACTGCCTTTCCTGTGGGTTCCCCTTGACTACACGGAGCATTTACACGGAGCTTTTACCTGATTTGAATAGGACGACAGCGGCGCCCATTCCTCACCGCCTCACCGCCCACAGCTCGCCGCACCCGCTTCGCGGGTGCCGCGTCGCGCAGAGGGACCCAGGACACTGTGAGGAGGGCTTGGTTACTGTTGTTTGGCCGAGGGTGAGAGGCGCTAGCGGGGCTGCGAGCGTGCAGGGACTCCAGGAGCCAGGAGTCCCTGCGAGACCGTTTACCAGCTTCCGGTCCGCTCTCCCTGCTGGCCCTGCCCCTCCCCTTCTGAGGATTATTAAATCTCCCGCCACTGCCTTTCCTGTGGGTTCCCCTTGACTACACGGAGCATTTACACGGAGCTTTTACCTGATTTGAATAGGACAACAGCGGCGCCCATTCCTCACCGCCTCACCGCCCACAGCTCGCCGCACCCGCTTCGCGGGTGCCGCGTCGCGCAGAGGGACCCAGGACACTGTGAGGAGGGCTTGGTTACTGTTGTTTGGCCGAGGGTGAGAGGCGCTAGCGGGGCTGCGAGCGTGCAGGGACTCCAGGAGCCAGGAGTCCCTGCGAGACCGTTTACCACCTTCCGGTCCGCTCTCCCTGCTGGCCCTGCCCCCTGCCCTCCACGCTCCCTATTTCCTCTTCCTGTCCTCCCGCAGCGCGGGACGCAGCACGGGCGAAGACAGGGCAAAGACTGGGCCGTTTGAGGCCGTTCGAGGACTAAAGAGGACTGGGCTGGGCCATGCCCCTTGGTTGGTTGGTGCATTATACAGTTTTATTGGTGAAAATTTTTTAATTTTAATACTTATTTATTGCTATTTATTTATTTCTTAAATCTGTATAATGTGCTCGCGGGGTAGTAGGAGTAAAACCCTTATGGCTGTAAGTAAATCGAACTCTAATCGGACACTGGATGATTTCCTAGTCAAAACCAATTTGGCTATTGACGAGGAAATCAGTAAAATGCAGCACAGGGTCTCTTTAGATCTTGAAGCTGCACGAAGACTATCCGAGCACTTAGCCACTACTAGAAAGTCTTCGATGGGGAATATTGCCTCTGCCCGTACACCCGAGCATACAGTAGGTCCGCAGCCACTATTGACAGTGGCTGTCATCCATCCAGCACCTTTTGTTTCTTCCTCACTATCCCCTTCGATCCATTCACTTACTCCACTGGTAATAACTAAGGATCCCGTGCCATTAACCTCCATGTTAGGTACCATGCTTCCCCCTAAAACTAATTCACTTATGAATACAGCTAGGGCTAGGAAAGCGGCAATACGTAAAAAGAAATGTATTGCCAGGGCCATCCATGCTCGAAAAAAGGCGAAAACCGCTAGATCAAAATTTTTCAATAGCAGAAGGGCACTAGGATCCCTTGGGATAACGGATGGTAGTTTAAAAATTAATCCGGGCACTCTGGGTGTGGAAACCGTTTCGGATTTAAACAGCTCCGCGGATGATAGCATCCCGGTTGCCTCCCCAGAGACAACTAGAACTGATGATCCGATGGTTCAAGTGGGTGGATCACCAAATGATAGACGGGGTGATGAAGAATTTCTTAATTTAGTTTGGGGTACTTTAAAACAGCTACTTACTCCCTTAGAATTAAGGCTGTCTCGTATAGAGAATAATCTGTTGGAAATGGATAAGACCATAGTTACCTTGGCCAGCCTGAGTCTAAAGGAAATGGAAGCTAAACGTGCTAGTGAGATTGATTTAGCTCCCAAAATAAAAGAACTAGTATCCGTACCATTACCCATACAATTACCTCAAAATATTCCTATGCCCTCACCATTAGTAAAACCTATACCGAAGCCACGCACCACTGTTGCAAACCAGACTGCATCAACTCCAATCGTTGTTGCACCAAAATTATGTCCCTTGCCCAATCCACCCTATAGGCAGAATTCTAATTCACGAGCTGCCCCACAGCATAGGAAAATGCAAAATTCTCTGAATAATTTCCAGCGGCCGATCAGTCGCCCCAATTTTCGTGGTGGCTTTATTGATCTTCCACCAGAAGCAGGGCCCTATGTGACTATACTTGCTGGAGTTCCAGAGCTGGATCAGAATTCCCAGGAGAATCCTCAATCATTGAAAAATAAAGTCATTCACTGGCTTAATTCCAACACACAGCTCCCTGTTCATCATAGAACCAGCATATTAATGGTCCGTAGAGTGCCATGGATAGGCCCCACACCTAAGTCCTTGGTTGGCGACTGTATTATTGTTTCTTTTGCTGATCCTTACACAGCACAGAATATATGTGTGCGGCCATCGTATGAAGTTAACCCTACAATAGTTTTGAGACCCCTTACCTTCTTTTATCCTCCAAGAACTCATTATGCGAAAGAAGGTTCCTGGACTATTGTCCAGAATGCTGGACGGAAACCAAATAGGTTCGATGGACATAGCCAGCAAAATTGGTGGCAAGGGGCCCCAACTACCAACATGTTTGGTCCTTTGCAGGAGGTGGCAGGATGGTTCCCAAATAATATTCCGTTAAGAAATCGTTTTGAACCACTTATGGGTATGGATGAGCAAGATTGACCACCACACTATTCTCCTGGTAATGCCCTGATAACAGAAGATGCCAGCCAGAGGGCGAAGGGTGAAAGTTGCAACAACAACCCATGGGTGAAAGTTCCCATCGGTGATGGTTGTGCTTCTAAACCCCAAGTTCCTGTGGCCGGTATCAATACAGAAAGTGTGTCAAGTGCAATTATTGAATGGCATGTTCCGGAAGTATCACTTAAGCCAGTCACAAAGACCCAAAGTGAACAAAGGATCTGCCTAATTTCATGGAATATTGCTGGGCTTGCTCAAAGACTGGAGGATGAGGCATGGTTAGATTTTGTGGGTGTTTGTGATATTTTGTGTCTCCAGGAAACATGGAGCCGTTGCACACAGGATATTGATGGCTTCCAAGCCCTTAATACCCCTGCTGTAGCCTCGCAGGCTGGTAGGGCAAAAGGTGGTCTAATGACAGCAACCTCATTAAAACTGTGTAAACTCATAATTACCAAGATAGTTGACACTGCATGGTTTCAAGTGCTTATGCTGGTTAACTTGTTTCCCGAACCGTTGTTATTGATTAACTGGTACTATAACATCTTTGATATTAACGAGACAACTGTAATGTTGAAGTTGGAGGAGGCCATGACCAGGGCACGTCACGAGCATCCCCTACTTTTTGTCATCTGGGTGGGGGATTTTAACTGCTCTTTGTGTACCCATGGGGACTCGAAGGTGTGTGGATTGAGAGATTCCCACGACCTTCCTTTGACACATTTCAAACATACACCCCAGGGGGACGCTTTAAATAATATCATCATCTTGAATGACCTAGCTATAGTGGAACCCTGGGTTGGTCCAGACTTGGCCCCGATACCGACATTTCAGGGAAGTAGAGGCACGATGAGTTTTATTGATTTTGTAATTATTTCCAATGGGTATTTCCATTATGTTGATAAATTGGAAGTAGTTGCTAATGCTGCCAGTGACCACAATCCCTTAATCCTATCCCTTTTTTGTCCTGTTAAACTCAAACATTCTATTTGGGATCAACCCATAAAATGTAACAGGAATCAAGGCATTACTCTTAAATGGGGTAAAATAGATGCAGCAGGTCTTGAGGCAGAGATCATAACTGAACATAGTTCAGAATATGATGTATGCCTATCACCGACATCTAATCCCGAAAAGGTTATAGAGAATTTTGAAACATTGTGTGGGCATGTAGCCAAACGCCTTACAAAACCAATTGGGAAAAACAAAAGGTCAGGGCCCAGATGGTTTGATGCTGCATGTTCGGCCACACATAGATCGCTGAAAGTAGCACTAAATCAAAAACCTAGGGATATAGAATTAGTTAGGGCATCTAGAAAGGCCTATAAAGAAGCAATAGGAACAAGGAAGCTGGACCTAAAAAATCTGGCTTGGGAAGATCTAGAAAAAGCCTCTGATTTGAAGGACGGAAGGCTATTTTGGGAAGTAATTAATCGCCCTCTTTTTATAAGTAATGGTAAGGATAATATTGTGATGCAGATTCCTTGTGAAACATGGGAATCACATTTTGGGGCTATTTTTAACCCACATGGAACTCCACCTAATGAATTGTTATTGGGAGACCCTAGGGAATTAGTGGTTTCGCAATCAACTTTGTCCCTGAGCCTATCACTCACCTTGCAGGAAGTAGAAGATGCCCTGTTGAAAGGTATGTCATTAAAAGCTCCCGGCCCTGATCTAGTGCCATTGGATTTTTTCAAGCACAATGTCAAGATTTGGGCCCCTCTTTTATTAAATGTATTTAGAGCAGTTGTTATTAGTCGTATTCCATCGTCATGGAAGGAGGCAGTAGTGGTGCCAATTTTTAAGAAGGGCAATAGATCTGACCCCCGATGCTATCGCCCAATCTCACTAATTGATGCATCATGTAAGATATTGGGTAGGGTTATTTTGGCCAGATTGGAAACATGGGCAGATTCGGTGGGCCTTATTGTAAATTCGCAATATGGGTTCAGGAAAGGCAAAGGTACTGTCGAACAGTGCCTAAACCTGGCATTGATTATAGGGAAATACATGAAGGCAATGAATTCTTCCATTCATCTTGCCTTCATGGATCTCTCAAGTGCATTCGACACCGTTTGCCGAAATAAGCTGTGGAAGATGATGGAGGATATGGGTTTCGAGGAACCTTTGGTTCTTCTGCTCCGTAGACTCCATGAAGCAACCACTGTAGCCATAAGGTTCGGGCCAGGGGGAGAGAAAACAAAGTCTATCCCCTCGACTGAGGGCGTCCGTCAAGGATGTATTTTAGCCCCCTTCCTGTTCTTAGTTTACACTAATGGGCTGGAAAAATACCTGTTGGACCACTGCCATGATTTTCCAAGGGTTAATGGCAGGAGTGTACCGATGCTCTCTTATGCCGACGATACGGTATTAATGACTCTCACAGGAAATAGTTTGCAGCATTGTCTTGATGCCTTTCATACTTTTATGTTGGACCTAGACCTGAAGGTAAATTTCACCAAATCCTTTGTAATGGTCTGTGGCCCAAAGGGCACCAAAACCAGAAAGTTTGTAGTAAACAACTGCACCATTGAAAAAGTGGAAAACTTCAACTATTTGGGAAACCTTTTTAACAACAAACTAAGTTGGGCCCCGGTAATTAAGACTCGAGTCCAGAGTGCTAGCCGCTCTATTGAAGGACTGTTTCGTTTCTGTGGGAAGTTAGGCCAAAAACCCGTCAAGCATTTAAAAACCCTGTATAAAGCAAAATGCTTGTCAGTAGCTACTTATGGGGCAGGGGTCTGGGGAACTGAAAGCCCTGATGCAATACAAATTATGGAGAACAAGTTTTTAAAACGTGTATTGGCTATTCCACTAAGCTCCTCAAATAGATTTGCCCATGATGAGGTAGGCTTGAGTTATGTGAGTGACACAACCCGTCTTTCCCCCCTTCTATTATGGGGCAAAATATGGTTGTCAGAGGACTTACAATTGTCTAGAGACATCCTTCGGGATTGTCTAAAATTGACACACATGAACAAGATCCCATGGTTGTCTTATGTAAATGAAACACTTCATAAAATAGGCCTGGGTAATATTTTTGATAGTCCTGAAAACATCCAGGGGGATATCAAATCTGTTATCAAAAAAAGTTATCTGAAATCCTCACTTGTGCACCCTTTGGCTAGCCCTCAAGAATTTAAGGTTACTTTATATTGCCAGTTTTATTTAACCTTTATAAATCATGTGCAATGGCGATTCTATTTGACAAGGTTTAGGTTACACATTTTGCATTTTCTTTTTGCGTTTCCTAGACAGGGGAGCTGGTGTGAGAGACTGCCCCCCTGTCCCTGTAACAACAAAGATAGCCAAAGCACGTTGCATGTTGTTCTTTTCTGTTCTTTATATAAGGATCCGAGAACGAGGTTCATTAAGCCGATCCTTAAGGAAAAACAACTTTGCCATTATAAAGAGGGCTACGACCATTTGTTAGCTTTGTCTACACCTGACGTTTGTTGTGCAATGTTAAATTTTATACGTGTGTCACTCATTATCAGAAAACGGTATAGCTAATTTTGGCTCCCAGTATCAGTTTTGTTGCTCATGTATACTGTTGCCTTATTTTTCATGATTACTTGAACCTGATCGAATAAGCAATGGGCCATAACTATCCCTATTAATCAATGTATGTTATTAATTTACTGTACAAATTTAAAAACTGCTTCTAAATGAATTTTAAAGTATGTTCTGAAATGTATTAATTGACTTTTATGATTCTTACGTGAATCGAATAAAGTTTATGAATTGAATTGACAAGGGAAAAGAATTCCAGACCTTTGGGGCTAAATGAGCAAATCGACATCCGCCAAGACGTTTCTTTTTGAAGGGAGGAAGAGTGAGAAGGGACAGGTGGTCAGAGTGGAGATTGCGAGTCGGTTCATGTTTGTTTATGAGATTGTTAATAAACGTAGGGCTTTTTCCAAGGAGAGCCTTAAAGGCCAAGCAGCCTATCTTGAAAGTTACCCGTTGGGCTACAGGTAACCAGTGAAGAGTGGCCAGCAACGGTTTCGCTGAACTCCTACCGTTGCTTTTGAAGATTAGTCTAGCCGCCTGATTTTGCACGATTTGCAGGCGTTTAGACAGTACCAGGGGGAGGCCTAAATAGATGGAGTTGGAAAAATCTAATCGGGAAAGGACCAAGGCGATAACCACCTGGATGAGGGCAGAGTGCGTGAGTAAATGAGAAATTTTCTTGATCTTCCGTAACTGGAAGAAACTAGACGAGATCACCGCTCCCACCTGACTTTTCAGAGAGAGATCGGAGTTGAGGGTGATTCCGAGGCTTTTCACCGAGAAAGAGGGAGATGGAGGATATCCCATTGATAACGGCAAAAGTGAGGGCCCCAGCTGGTAGAGCTTTTACCCGGATGTACCAGCTCGGTCTTTCCTGGATTGAGTTTTAGGTGGTTCAGCTACATCCACCCTTGAATGTGCAGCATAGTGGCCTGAAATTCCTTGACGGAGTCTGTTAAGTTTAGAGGAAAAATAAGTTGCAGGTCGTCCGCATAGTTGTATATTGTAACCTTCCTGTTTTTTAAGGAGTGTAGTAGGGGTTTAAGGTACAGGTTAAATAGAAGGGGGGACAATGATGAGCCCTGCGGGACGCCACAGGTGGTGGACAGTTTGGGCGCTGTGAAATTCTCAAGCTTGACTGCCTGGGATCGGTCGTTCAAAAAGGACTTAACCCAGCCGAGGGCTGCGCCTCGAAGGCCGGCTTGTTTGACACGGTGTAATAAGATGGTGTGGTCCACCGTGTCGAACGCTGCCGACAGGTCCAAGAGCACCAGGGCCTGATGTATACCCTTATCGGCATTTGACCTCATTGTGTCCAGAACCGCGAGGATCACCGCCTCGGTAGAGTGCGCCTGGCGAAAGCCGGCTTGGTTGGACTCCAGGTAGTCAGATGTCTCTATAAAGTTAGAGATGCAACTAGCCACATGGGCTTCTAGAATCTTAGCACAAAAAGGGAGGAGGGATATGGGCCGGTAGTTCGATAGATTAGATGGATCGGCACCTGGTTTTTTGATTAATGGGACCAGCGTAGCGTTTTTAAACGAGTTGGGAACTATTCCCTGCAATAGGGACTCATTCAAGAGGGGGAGTATCCCTCGTGGAAGTACAGAATAAACTTCCTTTAGTACATGCGGGGGCAGGGGTCATTAGGAGACCCGGACTTCACACGATTCATCAATTCTGCTAACCTGGATTGGTCTATGGGAGGAACAACCTCCATTTCAGATGGATTTCTACAAATGTCCGCACTGTCCGCCGTGATAGAGCTGGTCTGAATACTTTCTTTTATGATGGCAATCTTATCCTTGAAAAAATTATTAAGCTGATTGCACATCATTTGAGTGGAGGGTTGAGAAAGGGAGGTTCTAACATCGTTACATAGGTCATTCACGACCCTGAAGATTTCTCTGGATTTATTTTGGGCCTTAGAAATTTTTTCAGAGAAGAAAACTGCCTTAGCAGATAGGATGGAGTTCTTATACTTCTTGCGGGCAGATGTATATGATGATCTGTCATCATCAGAGTACCCATGTCTCCATTTTCTCTCTAATTGGCGCAATTCTAATTTTTGTTTTTTTAGATCTGCTGTAAACCACCTGTGGGCGTCCATGCGGCGAGCACGTGAGAACTTGGTAAGTGGAACATGCTCGTTGCAGGCCGCCAAGAGCCAGTCAGTGAGATCTTTATCCATAAGGTTAATGTCTGGGGAAGGTGCTGGAATAGAATTAGCCAAGGTGGACAGAAAATCTTGGATATTTAATGAGCTCCATTTCCTTGCTACCCCCCCCGCCAAAACGGGGGCCTTTGTATGGCCGTGAAAGGTGATGGAAAATTGCAGTAGGTGATGATCGGACCATATGCAAGGCGTTGTCGTCGGAGTGGACAATGGGACATTGTGTGGCCAAATATGGTCCAATATATGTCCCTTTTCATGAGTGGGGGTCAAATCAGATTGAGAGAAGTTCAAATGGGAAAGAGATTCGAAGAGTTCTGTGGCCTGAGGTCCTGCTTTCCGGGTCATTGTACCAATAATTTAAGTCCCCAATCAGCATTACCCTATCATAATTAACAACTAGGCTGGCCATTTGCTCAGTCAGAGAGACTGGGAGTGTAGGCATAGTTTTAGGTGGACGATAGATCAATACCAAGACCATAGATCCCTTATCTGTGTCAGATTTAATTACCAGGTTTTCAGTGTCTGGTAGATCCAAGGAAGGTAAGGTGGTGAACTTGTGATCTTTATGGATGATGGCGGCAACGCCACCCCCAGGCCTTCCTGGTTCTCTGTTTGCTGATAATATGTAATAGTCTGCCAGAAGAGCTGCAAGGATATCCGGTAGGGAGTCCTCGGTGAGCCAGGTTTCAGAGACGAGTAGCATGTCTGGTCTATCCAATTTAAGCAGTAGAAAGATGTCTAGTTGATGTTTTACCAGCGATCTGGTGTTGAGATATAGGCAGCGAAGTGTCAGGGCATTATGCTTTGGAGTAGGGCTGGTGGAATAAGAGCCATAAGGCGTGGATGCGGAGGAGTCCTGAATTAAGTGGGGGAGGTAGATGTTATTAGCCTTTAAGCAGGCGCGTGTGGCGGGATCGATGTGAGGGGGGCAAGAGTGTTGTAAAGAACAAAGTTCAACGGAGGTGTAGCTGAAAATTTCGCCATTCTAAGGTCCTTTCTGGGCCTGGTGAAGTTTCATGCTAAGTTTATTAAAAACATTTCAAGTAAGACTAACAAGATGAGACAATTACTAAAAATGAAGAACAAATTTGCGTGGAGCGATGTATGTCAAAGCACATTCATCTCTCTAAAAAAAGAAATGTGTGAGACCATGCCATTGCAAGGGTTTGACCCTTTGCTCAAAAGCACAATCACCACTGACACCAGTTCAAAGGGTATGGGTTCAGTTTTAACCCAGAAAGATAGTAAAGGAATGGAAAGCACCATCGCTTTTTAATCGCATTCACTGACGCCAACTGAGCAAAGATTTGCAGTAATCAAACGCGAGGCATTAGCATGTGTAAGGGCATTTACGTCAATTTGTTTGGGGAAACAAGGTCACCCTGTGCACATACCACAAGCCCCTCACTAAAGTGTTCACTACTAAAGGTTTGTATGCCGCATCTCCCAGGTTAGCACGCTTATCCGTGCACTTGTTTGATTACAACTACACCATTCACTACGCCCCTAGAGTAAAAAATGTGGTGGCAGCTTTTCTTAGTAGAATGCCAGTCAGTACTTCGAAACAGGATTACACTACAGAAAGTGAAGAGACATGTATTGCCAGCATAAGTGAGAACTTCGAGGGAATTTCTATGAACGAACGGTTCACTGAGCTGGAAAAGGACACTGACCTATGCCAGGTAATAAGTATGTTAGAGAAAGGGTGGGCATGCAAAAGCAAACACACTGATGCATTGAGACATTTTTTTTAGATATAGGACAAGCTATCATATGAAAAGGGATTGCTGTTAAGGAGTGGCAGGGCAGTTCCCCCAGTCACTCCAAGGAAGAGAATAATGGTGAAGGCATGGACAGTACGGTGTCCACGCAGGGACAAACAACAGGTGATGCATATGGTGTCCTCGCAGGGACACAGCTGATAGACATAACAGCTATATTTGGCAATGCCGGTAGCGGAGTCTCTATCATCACTCCAAGAGCCTCCAAAACCTGTTGCAAGTATGTCCTGATGGGTTCGCATTCCGAGGCTAAGTGAAGGAAATCTGTGTTCCCTTGTCCACACCTGTCCAATTGTCATTATCCCGAATCTCGTATCCATGCAGCCAGTGGGTAATACAGGCAGTGGGGGAATTTATTATGTATGATTTGCAAGTGGCTATTGGCAGATATGTTCCCAGTCTGGTTGCAGCTATATCCAAAAAGGATGCGCCCAAATCCACCTCCCACCTTTTTTTTAGTCAGTTGGGGTATCTGTCAAGGATGCTTGTGTAAAGTGGTATAGAAGGGAGACCAAGGGTGATGGGGAGGTGCATTGCAATAGAGCATGTAAAGTGTCCAACTTTGGCAGCTCTCGAGGAAATTCAGGTGTGGTTCCTTTAACTCTTTGACAGAGTCTCACGTAGAGGGAGAGCTACATTAGCTAAGGTTTGTCGCAATAAAAGAATTGTTCGCTGCTTTTAAACATCATGCTGATATATATAGTTCTCCCCACATGTGTATTCTTCTTTGAGTTTAAGAGCTTTATTAAAGAATTTAAAGACATAGGTACAATATATGTCAAGGCATCTACAACAGGAAGACTTAAATAAGCAACTAAATATATAATTTGGGTGAATAACTAATACGATAAAACTCAGATAAAGGAAAAACATGCCAAAAGGGGTAAAGCAGTAAGAAAAATATGTACCTGAAAATCAAATAGATTGTTACATTTTTTTAATTTTAGGGAAAGGAAAGGATTAAATAAAAGGGAAATAAAAAAAATTGAAAGAATAGGAAAGATAAAAAGGCAGAGAAGAAGGAAAAGAAAGAACAAGAAAATTTGAAAGAGAGAAAAGAAATTGGAGGTGTATTAATAACGATATCTTACATTATATTAAAATATAAATCGTCAAATAAACATTGCTTTCCAATGTGGAGTGATGACTGTACAAATAGTATAATATGCAACAATAAATTAAAAGAACAAAGGAGTAAAATACTCATGGTGGTTGAAAAACAAAGGAAGTGTCTTGATTACTCAATGCCGACGCCGATAAGTGATTAGTAAGTGGAGACCAGAAGGCTTCTTTACGAATAAGTGGTTGAGAGGTTTTGGCAGAGGAACACTCCAATCTGTGATGATAACATAGAAGGTTCCACCAGGCAGAAAAGAAAACCTTGGAGGTGTCTTTCCAATTAGAAGTAATTACCTGAAAAGCAATCACTATTAAACAGTCCACAAATATGCTTAGCTTACGTGATCCAAACCAAACTACAGAGTTACTTCCCAAATAAATGGAGAATATATCAAAAGGAAAATCAATGTTACTAATAGAGAAAATTAATTCACATACCTTAGTCCAACATCAAGCAACAGAGCTAAGGAAAAATAAGTGCATGCAGGAACCAGGAGTAGAAGGGCATACCCAACAAATTGGGGATAAATTGGAACTATATTTGGAGATTGATAAAGAAGTTTAAAATAATCTATGATAAAAATAATAAAGGGTATGAGTGGAACTGGAATTGAATGAGGTGTGATGTATGCGTGCCCATATGGAATTTCAAGTATGAACAGAAAGGGTACGTTGTAAATCAGATTCCCATAGGCATTACACTTTACTTTTAGGACGACTAGGGAGGGAAACATGTAGATACTTGTAGATTTGGAAGGCTTTAATGGAAGAAGAAGTGGGTAAAGGTTCTATCGGGGGATTTTGAGAGAAAGGAGACGCTACAGAAAGTAGAGAAAGCTGTCCCGTTAAGAACAAACGTAGAGATTCATAGCTTGATCAAGAGGATGCAGATAATTCGAAAGTAGATTGAACTTCTTGTAAGGAGAGACATCGAGAATCTCATATTAATTGTTTAACTTGAAAAATCCCTTTGGTGGCCCATGTCTTCCAAAAAATAGTACAGTTTGACAATTTAATTCTTTTGTTGTGCCAAAGTGGTAAATTCAAAAATATCTGTAAAGGACTTTGAGATTTACAATTGATAGAATGAAAAGTTGAAATACATTTTGTAATCGTTGTACAATTAAAAGATCAAGGGGGATGAGTGAAACCTGCCAGAAGAGAAAAGGGGAAAGGAGAAATCAGAGATTTCTCTAATCTGTGCCACATTGAGGTGGTAGATGCTTCCACTGCAGATAAATATGGTAGCATTTGGCGTAGTAAAAAAGAAGAATGATATTGTCGAAAGTTAGGAAACTGAACACTGCCCGATCTTTAGGCGCTGAGAGAAGGGCCTAAGAAATACAAGCTTTCCAACCATTTCAAAGAAATGTACTCAAAATGCTATTGAGGGTTTTGAAAAATGTCAAAGATATTTTAACAGGTTACATAGAAGGATATAAATTAATTACTAGGAGGAACATAATTTTGATGGTGTCTAAGCTACCCCACCATGACAAAAAGAGAGGAGACCATCTGTCAGCCATACCTTTAACATTAGATAAGACCTCTTCCAAATTAATTTGAATCATTTTTGCAAAGGTAGAAGAATATTTAATCCGTAAGCAGGTAATGCTGTTAGTATTCCATTTAAAATCAAGCCCTCAAACATACTTTTTAGAAAATATTTATTTAAAGTGACCACTTCCGATTTAGAAAAATTCAATTTATAACCTGAGAGGGCAGCATAAGATGAGAGAATATCGGTAAATGCAGGCAAAGAGTAGAGGGGTCGGAGACATATAACATATTATCATCTGCATAAGCAGTACATTTTAATTGTACAGATTTGTGTATACAACCCAGAAAGGAGGGTAAGTGTCATAGAGAATGAAGAAAAGGCTCAAGAGAAAGGATAAAAAGTAAAGGAGAAAGAGGGCATCCCTGACGAGTACCTCTTTGTAAAGGGAAATAAGAAGATTGAGAGCCATTAACGAAAACCGAGGTTTCAGAGAGGAATATAGCAAGTTAATGAAGGAACGAATAGAAGGGCCAAAACCATGCCATTTGAGAGCAAGCATCATGAAAAGCCAGTGAACAAGGTCAAAGGCTTTTTTGGCATCTAAGCTTACTGCGGCTATAGGAGAGGTACTCTAAGAGGTAAGATAAATTATATTAAGGAAAGTTCTGGAGTTATCAGAAATAATTTGTCCTTTAACAAACCCTATTTGTTCAAAACCAAACAGGTCCGGAAGGACTTGGAGGATAGGGAGGGCTAATATCTTGGCAAATAGTTTACAATCAAGATTAATTAAAGATATAGGACAATAATTATCACATCGGGAGGGATCTTTATCCTTTTTAGGAATGAGACAGATCATAGCCTCAAGAAAAGAACCTCGAGCCTCCCTATTTAGAACAAAGTATTGAAAAAGAGATAAAATATGAGGCAGAAGAACAGACGAAAAACAGGAATAAAACTCAGCAGTAAGACCATCAGGACCAGGAGCCTTTTCTTTAGGGGTAGCATGGACAAGGCAGATTTAATCTCAGATATAGAAATATCTCCTTCTAACATGGAGCAATCAGGAGGAGTGGGGAGGTAATGAATCAAAAAAGGAGTTCAAATTGGCGTCAGAAGGGGAAGATTCAGGAGTGTAAAGGGTCTTGTAGAAATCTGTAAAACAAGTTAATATTTCTTCGTCTTTGAAATGAGGGATGTCATGGTCGTCAATAATCTTAACATCTCTAGATCTTTGAGATTTCACCTTTAAATAATTCGCCAACAGCTTACCTTTTCGGTTACGACAACCATAGAATTTAGAAGTTATTTTTTGCAATGTCCCCGAAGCCTCTTCTGTGGGTTTCCTATTAAAGTCTAGTTTAGCTTAAATCAAGGGAATCAGAGTTCTTAGATAAATAATATGTGTGTTCTAACTTTTTAATAGAAGAAAGTAAGAAGACTGATTCTTCGCGAAACAGTGTTCTTTTTGTAGCTACATAATCTAAAATGAAACCTCTAGCAGTAGCTTTAAAGGAATCCAAGACAATATGAAAAGGCATATCAGGAGTAATTAAGATGAAAGATTTCAGGGACAAAATCTTTAAATCGGCTAAGAAAGGTGGGATCTTTAAGAAGATTATTATTAAAACGCCAACGGCAAGATTTGGGAGATGAAGAGAGAAGATCTAAGCTAATTAAGATGGGAGCGTGATCTGAGATAAGAATAGGGCCAAACTCTGCATATATGAGGTATGAAAGAAGGAGTGGGCTTAAAAATATATATAATCAATTCTAGAAGTAGAGTTGTGAGTAGGTGAATAAAATATGAAATGTGTAATCTAAATTATCTGTATTAAATACTCTCCATGCATCTACCAAACCCCTTGCAGAAATGGCCCTAACAAAGGTTTTTTGCATTTTATTGGGGATGTACCTAGAGGAGGATTTTCTGTCAGTGAAAGGGTCCATGACTCGATTACAATCACCACTCACTATGAGGTTAGGACCCATGCATGCATGTAAAGTGTGGGACATGGATTGCCAGAACTGTGAGTCAATTCCTGTGGGGCCATAAATGTTAAGTAGGGAAACCTGGGGACCATTAATAGTATTATGAAGAAGGAGCCAGCGACCTTCCTCGTCTTTTTCTTCTTTTTCTATCATGAGGGATAAAGATTTGTGAAAAAGTATTACAACACCATTCTTCCTGTCTTTAGAGGGAGAACAATAAACATGACCTACTTATTGCTTTGTAAGGGAATTGACATCTCTCTCGTTAAGGTGAGTTTCTTATAACATAGCAGTTTTGCATTGGAGTCTAGATAAATGAGTAAGTACCCGTTGCTTTTTAACAGGATTGCGCAAACCTTTTACATTCCATGAGACAATCCGAACATCAGCCATTACCATTCAAATAAATTAGTAATAGTACTGACAGTAATAAACAATTCAGCCAAATTATACATTGATTATAGAGGGAACCAAGAACAAAACCATGAATGCATTTGAAAATGAGCATGGAAATATAGATAACTGCAAAATGATTACCGTAATTTTGTGAGAGAATAAATCGAAAAACTAAATGTATGAAGAATTAAAAACAGAATAGAAGGGAAGAAGAGAAAGAGATATACAAGGAAAGAAAAAAGAAAGGAAAAAAGAAAAAGCGGGAAAAAGAAGAAACAAATGACAGAAGAAAAGTTGAAAGGCAGTCGGACGACTGCAGTTAAGGATGAAGGAATACACATTCAAAGGAAAAAAGACCGGTGGAGGATGGGAGCCGTGACAGGCGACAGAGCCAGCGAAGGAACCAGAAGGTGAAGGGACCAAATAGACCAATTGATAAAGAAGAAAGAAAAAGGGAGCACATTAAAAGAACATAAGAAGAGGGGCTGGTATAAAGGAAAAAAGGAAGCAAGACAAATAAGGGATAATCCATGACGGTGAAATGGACAACGAATGAGATGGGAACATGAAGACTTACCAGACATCGAAGACAATTGTAAACAATAGGGTCGATACGATAGGGTAAGGGTGAGGAGACATCAAAGGAATGATTCTGTATTGAAGAGAGAACAACTGTGGAGAAAACACAAGGAGTAATAAAAGATGACCGTCCACATGAAGAGAAAAGAAACAAGAAACAACAGTGAATGTAAAACATTGAACTATAATCAATAGCAACAGGAAAGAAACATGCCACGGCCATCAAAAATCAACAAGTGGAGGAAAGAACGCAAAACATTCAAGATAATACAAAAAAGAACAACATTCAGGATCCTCCAATAACCATCTCCTCTCCCTTATGGCGATAAATAAAGTGAGTATTATCACAGAAGAGGGACGAATAGGGCTATTTTGGGAGGGTCCAGCGTATGTGCCCGGGAAAGTAACAACAAAGAAAGAAAGGTACGCAGTTCCCAGGGGGAGGAGTGCTCTGAGATAATGAACTAAATTAAAAGAACATACTAAGAAAGAACGATTGAAAGGGGGATGGGGATCCTCCCTTTCGGGACTTAAAACCCTCACACACCCCACAAGCTAGGTGTCATGCTTCATCATATGGGTTATGCTCCTTGTCAAGCTGGCGGTGCAATGCCTGACGGGCACCCAGATGGGGCTCTTTGTCGGAGATCTTTTGTCCCTGTCAATTGGTGCATGTGGGTATGAGGGCCTAGTGCAAAAGGGTGTAGATGTGTGTGAGTGATAGTGGTGTAGAATAAAAAAGGTTAGGCAATCCACCATGTAGTTTATTAGCGTGGTTGTCTACCTTAGTAAAAGCAATATGGTGAGGTATACTTCCTGGTTCAATGATCCAGGGCAGTGTACTCTACCAAGTGGTCAATTAGTGGTTGGTCGACATGTTTCATGCAGTATTTCTTAAGGATGCAGTGCAATTCATCAGGACCTATAATGTTT
This sequence comes from Lissotriton helveticus, assembly GCF_964261635.1. Taxonomy (NCBI): domain Eukaryota; kingdom Metazoa; phylum Chordata; class Amphibia; order Caudata; family Salamandridae; genus Lissotriton; species Lissotriton helveticus. The sequence goes on from NC_136065.1 coordinate 1,609,423,888, forward strand.
CTAAAATGTACTATCTACACAGGGTGGACGGCGCTACATTTACCTACTCCACACGGGGCCGGTAGGCTGTGGGTCCTACCACTTCTTAGTGAAACCCTAATGTAGGTTGTATGTAGCTTCAACAGTCTCCTCCAGTCGTGACTTGCTAATACAGTAGTTATAGCCTCGTCTCGCCGTGTGGTGCAACTCTCAACCTACCCGGACGAGCAGCGGACGGGAGAGGCTGGAGGATAAATAAAGTGACACAGGTCTTCAGGGCAATCAAAGGAGTAGGAGCGGTCCACAAATGTGACCTTGAAGAAGCAGGGGTGCACCAGGCCATATCTTGCATCCATTGATCGATGTGCAGGGCAAACAGAAAGGAGTTTCTTGTGAAGAGCAGCTTTTGCACGAGTCACATCTTGAGAAAAAAAGATTTTTTGACAGGACCAAAACATCTGCTTTCTTAGTTTGGCAGAGGAGAACATTCAATAATTCAGTATATTCCAAAAAAAGAACAATTGTCTCATAAGGACGATTATTTGATGAAGTAGATGAGGAACCTCCAGATGGTGGACCAATGTGATGAGCACGTTGCAAGTTGAGGTTGATACCGTCTTTAAGGCCAACAATCTTGGGGATATGGATCTTCAAAAAGGTAAGCATATCCGATCCCTCCTTTCCCTCAGGAACACCATAAATGCGAAGGTTGTTACGCCTGTTTCAGTTTTACAAATCTTCAGTTTGTGCTTTAAGTAGAGCGATTTCTTTAGACATGGCTGCCCCTTGAAGAATCACATCTTGAGTATCTCTAATCTTTTGATCCACCTGAGAAACTCTGGATTCTAGTTTAGACCATTTTTCTTTGAGCCTTTGAATGGCAGCGTTAGTGTCTATAACAAAAGGCTTCATGAGCTTAAGTTCTTCCATAAGATCCTCCATAGTGATTGGAAGTAGTGATTTCGTAGGAGAATTAGGCTCTTTCTTTTGGCGCTTGTAAGCAGCAGTCAAAGGAGAATCCTTGTCCTGAGAAGACATTGCTATAGGAGTAGTTTTCGAAACAAGTGAAGGAGGAGGCTCCATGAAGATATCAAAAATCCAATATAGGCTGGTGAAAAGGAGGAATTGGCTGTATTATCAGACAGTACAACTGGCCGTAAGTAGAGGTACAATGAGGTCAAGCCACAGAGACAGTCTATGTTGATGAAACAATAGCAACGACAGCGGACCTCAACTTTGTATGGCAGACCAAGCAGATAAGGAAAAACCTCAAAAACAAGAATGTAAAGCCGAATGAACAGTAAGTGTGCGTCACAGGAGGCTTTATAGCTTGAAAGACAGAGAAACTCTCCTCAGATTAAAGTGGTTGAACAGCAGGCCAGTTCAGGGTTGTCCCAAATGAGAAAAGACCAAAGGGGTGGACGGTGACTCATGTGGGGAGTGATGATTTTGAGGGGTATAAACTAGTCACCAGGAAGCTGTAAGAAGTAATGTAGATGAAGAGCCACTGTTGTAGAGGCCCATTCAGGAAAGGCACAGCATGGTGACAGTGGAAAAAGGCTCCTCTAGGTAAAATGTAAGGTCTCCAACAGAAGAGGAATACAAATGCTTTACATTTGGTCAGTTGCTGCATAAAGTTGCATTAATGTGCCATGAATATTGCCCAAAAGCACTGTAAATACTACAAACAATGCCTCACAAATGCTTCATGACAGACTGCAAAAATGTGTATGTATGTAGGCAATACAGGTGTGTCATAACGTTCCACAGCCTATTCATAATGTTCAAGTACCTCACAGAGAAGCGTCATGGATTGTGCCAGCAGTCTCAAAGGGCGCATTTAAAAGTGCCTAAAAGCCTGTGTAATTACCCAAATGTTGTGTAATTACACAAATGTTGTCCATATAAAGAACCGCGTCACTTGTCCAGCAACACAGAAATACCCGTTATGATGAGAAAGTGAGCTGGCAACCGGCTGCGGACAAAATGGCGGGCGCCACTAACAGTGAAGAGAGGAGCGCAACGCTAGGGGAACAGGTCTTCAGACAGCTTACAAAAAAGAAAAAGATCAGCTACCTGTGCCCTTGCGTCCGTTCCCCTACTGCATCCATTCCATAGCTGGGTTTAGGTCCCGTACCCGGCCCAGACAGCAAAACTGTTCCGCTCGCTTGCGGAGCCTCCGCTGGGTGTGGCCATCTTGCTGGCAGCCCAAGCTACGCTCCCCCACGAGTGTATTTTTACTTCATGTAACATTCTTTGGCAACCTACCACTAGTGTCACCTCAAGATCTGGATAGTGTGAAAGTTGCAATCTAGGCGAATACAGCATCTATACAGCCAATCTTCCAGTGATACCTTTCCATGCTGCGGTGGTATAATTCACTGTGGTGTGGTCTAAGTCCATGCCTGTTATGTTATGTGCAATTAATCCTTTTAATGGGATGGAATTCGTATATCCCAGTTCAATGGATAAGTGCGGCATATAAGGGGGAGGGAGAAACCAGTACGCTGCAAAGTGTGCCTGCACACGTAAGTAATACAATTTCACGTCAAGAGCTTCAAAGCCTCCTTGCAAGAAGGATCGCATTAAAGTGTGCCATTTGAGTCTAGGTGTTTTAAAAAGTGTCTGCCTGGGTTATGTGGTATATCAAGAAAGAGGTACAACAATTTCGGCAATATCACCATTTTCTTCAGTGAGATTCTCCCTACCATTGAGAGAGGCAAGGTGATTTAGTGTGTTATCATATCTGTCAGGAATGCTAAGGTTCTTCCATAGTTGGCCCGCATAAGGTCTGTTCAGTATCTCATGATTATTATCCCCAAATATTTCACCTCTGTATGGCACCATATGATAGGGTAGTCCAGAACATATGGTAAAGTTACCTCCATGAGTGGGAAAATCTGAAACTTTTCCCACTTGACATTGATTCTCGAGATCCCTCCAAAAGCGGTACATTTGCACAATATAGCTTAAGACAGATTTGTGGCTTTCGCACATAAAGTGTTATATCATCTGCTTAAAGGTATACCAATACACATATGGTGGGATAGCGGATTATCTATTCTCGCTGATGTTGGCGCAGCTTAGTGGCAAGGGATTCTACCGCCAGTACAAAGAGCAGGGTCGAAAATGGGCACACCTGACTCGTGCCCCGCGATACTCTAAATGGGGCTGAACTTACTCTATTAACCAGAATCTTCGCTTGCGGATGTTGGTACAGCTGTGTTATCCATGAGAGAAAGTCGGATGTCATACCCATTCTCCCCATCACTCCCAGTAGGTACTCTCATTCAAAAGCTTTTATAGCATCTAGAGAGATTCCCACTGCCTCTATCTTAGGGTCCACATCCTGCAGCAGCAAGAAGAGAGTTTGTAAGTTATGCGAGGATGACCATCCGGGGATAAACCCATCCTGATCGGGCAACACAAGTGAGCTCATAAGGACACAGCCAGCCGGTGAGTTTCCAGTGTCTCTACCAGTCGAACTCGGCCAGCTTGTTTCAGGTAATCCTCCACCTGCTGTGGGTTAGTGTAGAAATACTGCTTTTCTTGGTGAGTGATTCAAAGGGTATAACATTGTGTAATCTATTTGGCCCTGTCGCAATTTATTCTTTACTATCAGGAACTTCTTTCTAGCTTCTTGCACCGCCATTGTAAAATCTGGACATAATGCAATGCCATTCCCTTCAAATTCAAGTTGCATCTTCTCTCTGGATAGTCAGAGGGCCACATCTCAATCATGATAATTATGGATCCTAGCAATGGTTGGCCATGGGGCGCCCCCAGTGGAGGTCGGGCCCTAGCGACCACCAGTTGTGTGGAAAAGGTCTCAGCACCAAAAACATTTGTTCTACGTAGTCGCCCTGTATTCGTGCTTTATGGCACCCTCATATTGCGCACATTGTTGGGTCTGAAGCAATGACTTCAGAAGGTGCTCCATTTGTGATAGTTGCTGCATCCTGTCATCTGATTTGTCCTCTGGCTCTGAGATTCTTTGCTCTGCTTTTTTGAAGCCTGTTATGCTTTTCTAATTTTTGTGCGAGGAATTCAACTCGTGTACATACCAAGTCCATCTTGGCCTCTATAGATGTGAGGCGCTGCTTCATAGTCAGTAGAAGGGACTTCATATCCTCACCTACAGAGTCATGGGTGGTAGGGAGACGCTCCTCTATTGCGCTTTCTGCATCGCTGGATTGGGATTTTCCCGCCATCCGGGGCTCAAGGAGAGTTTTGACTGTTTGCCCTCTGTTCTGCCCTAATTAGGCCTTCTCCACTCTGGTACACTGGTGGTAGTGCCATCCTCGCCCGGCACTCCATGCTTCAGCAAGCTGTCACCCTCACCTCAAGGACCAGCAAAGTCATTTATGCATCTCCCACTAAGAACTGAGGACAGGAGCAGGGCAGTCCTCATCCGGTTCCAGTATGGATGCGGCGCACTCTTTTTCCCAGTCTACCTCCTCGGAGAGCCACTCTGGCTTTCGAGCTGCTCCGACTTGTTAGGATATCCCACTTTGTGCCTGTAATCCCACTCACCTGGGTCCTCGTTATGGCCTGTGTGGTTGTCAGTATTTTGGTGGTTTTGCAGGCCTGCTGCACCCTAATTCCTGCCCCTATGGTTGAAGGTCTGGCTCCTCTAGCACACGTATCCTTGTCTTATTCTACCAGGCTGCCTCTTGCCAGTGTCATAGGCCATCCACCACTTTTCTCCTCACCCAGACCACAGGAGTGGATCTCAGCCATCGACTTGGTCATTCTTCATTTCTGGGGCCTTTACTGCTGGAGGCGCTGTATGCAAGCTCTATGCCAGAGATCTGCTTGTCAATGCTATGGGTCACCCTTTACCTTCTGTGCCTTACGGGCCTTGGTGGACGCCCGCAGTGGTTAGTCTGTAGTCTCCCATACACAATGGTCCCTCCTATAATGCTTCGCTTCACTCACTCTGCACCCGACACCTTCAACAGGTTTTTCCCCCAGGCCATCCCAAGCACCTCTCACCTCATCGGCCACAGTGATGGCCCACAGCAACATTTCCATCTATTCTTCACCCAGCGAACACCTCGTGCAGAACTCCACCATACCCGCATAGGCTGTAGCTTCTCTGCTTGGCTAATGTGAAGATTCTCTCCGCTCTCTGCTCCCGGAGGCAAATCTCTTTGTAGGCTCGCTTAGCTACCCCCCCCCCCCCCCGTTTCACATGGTAGCCCCGCTGGCACTCTACCAGTCGATTATGGATGTTTGGGCAGGATATTATTGGATATGAGACCCGGGCTGAGGGACCCTGGCCTAAGTGCTGCCATCTTGTGTCTGCGCGCCCTGGCACCCCCGTGCCAGACGGTTCTTAGATGAATTAAGCAGGAGCGCAGATGATTTGGGGGGAAATGATACGTTTTTAGATTGAAGAAGATGTACAAGATCCAGCACTGCTGTCTGCCTAATACCATTTGTTTAACAAACACGATCACAGGTAATTACTAACAAATCTCAATATGGCCAAAAATCATAAATAAGTCACTGCACATGCCCACAATAGAATGTGGTGTGGGAAAAACAACAGCAGAGAACACAGTCACCGCAAACAGCGGGCTGCATTTGCAATAAAATAGGCTCACTAACTATCAATGGTTCTCGTGTTTCACTCCTTCATATTATGCCAAGAACAGTGTCTACCTCATGACAATGCACACTAGGTGGCTTTTGGGAATTACATATCCATCTATACTTTCAAGAGGTTTCATTAGACTCACCGCAGGAAGGGATCTTACCCTGTTTTTAAAAATTCACTACTTCGTTTGAATTCACAATTTCTTGTTTTTAAATTCACAATTTTGAAAGGGTTAGCAAAGACACAGGCAGATACTAATATCAAGATGCCACTTAAAGTGCATTTCTACATATAATCTACATTGAATTGGGTGCAACTGCACTTTTAGATGGATCACTAATCAGGTGTAAATACAAAATAAAAAAACAGTTGTAGGAAGCTTGCCCTTTATATAATATACCAACAAGAAATATGTTGTGTAGAGAGTCCACGTATTCCTTATGAGTGGACAGGGCTTGCTTTAACAATCCCAAGGTGCTCTGTTTGTGATAGTGTGGTTGAGAAGCAATAGGCTTATCAAGGAGGAGTATTGGACATTTGCTGCATACACAGTGAACAAATGATGTGGTAATGTTATCCTTCACTGATAGTGCATACAGTTACTTATAAGTTAGTAACAGGACCAATCTTCTAAACTTAAGGTAAGTGCAGGAAAGGGCCATGGCAGCACCAACAGCTCACCTCGGGAGTCTCTCTGGCGACAGTTTCTTTACAGCAACAGTTACTGTGTTGGTTTCAATGGGAAGCAGTCCTGGGACAAAGAGTCTACAAGTAGGGACTGGGGAGCAGTCCAGCTGAACCAAAAGGGGTGGTTAAGGTCTCAAGAAGCTCGGGCATGTAGGAAAACCATCGGCCCACTTCTCCTTGGGCTATGGGTCTCGGTGCAGTGATACTTTGAGGTATCAGGTCTATGCTATGGGAGATACTTGCGGCTGAGGGGACCTGCCTAAAGATGCTGCAGGCGGTGACTGGGTGTACAGTCTTGGAAAACCCAACGTGGAATTCAACTCAGGAGGGTCTCATGGCCTTGATGACACCCATGACCCACTAGGACTCAGACTTGGGGGCACAGGTGCAGTAGTGCTTTCCAGTGTTGGGTTTTCAGTGGTCCAGAGTCCTCGCAGTTCTTCTTCTGTGCATGCAGGATGCATGGAAGTAGCTCTGCTACTCCATGAGAGATGCTGGTTGCTCCTTGATGTGCTGGAAACCACCCAGGATTTTGGAAGCAGAACAGTTGAAGGATGAGTTGTTTTTGGTGGAATTGTCAGGGACAGCAGGAAGGCCTTTGGGGTAGGTGCCAAGTCAGTTGCTGCTCCTCAGTTCTTGCTCTACACGGCTTCTTCTTAGGTTGTGATAATCTGCTTGCTTTACTGGTGTCATGGTATCACCTAAATACTAGATTTAGGGGAGTTAAAGGGAGCAAAGGGTGGTAATCAACGGGCCACTTACCCTTTGGGTCTCTACATCTCCTCAATGGCCACTACCTGTGGGAAGTTGGCATAACCTGGTCCCAGAGTTCTCAAAAGCGGCGGATGGTCTTTCTGTCCGCCGAGGACCCCCCTAGCCATTCTAATATGGCGACTGGTTATTCTGGCATGGATGGCGGGCGGATCGCCCCACCAGGCCGGCGGTGGCTACCGCCAGCCTGGTGGGGGCGATCCGCCTGCCATCCTAATGGGCCCCCTGGTCTCTAGGGCCTGGATAAGGGCCCCACTAAATTATTGATGATTGTTCTGACTGGTGTGGCAGCGGAGGTAGTTACAAGAATGTTCTTTTTTTGTGGTGGACAAGGGTCAGAGGCGCAGCAGGCTGACCTGCTTGTTTAGACAAGATCTGTAAAGTCACTTTCTGATAGTTGTTTGAAAAAAATATAGAGGCTGTGTAAGCCTACACTTGGAGGGAATTTGATGGAAATGGGTTGATGCTGGTGGTAATCCTTTTAAATAAGAGTCCATCATGTCTAGCAAATTCTTAAGAAATGGGATCATTTCCTTCTGTGAATTTCTTATTTATTCCATTTGTGTTGATATCACAGTTATTCATCGCTATATATTGTGTGTAAGGGTATTTGCTTTTGTATGTATATCAATATTTTGGTCAATGTTGAACACTGAATTTGTAGGACGTAGGAGTATGTGTGGGTATGTTTCTGTTTGGTTGAACAAATTTGTGTGTGTGATGTAGTATGCGCTTAGATTATTGTGGTGTCATTCTCACTATGTTTTTATGTAAATTACAAAATTATAATTAATAAATACGTTTGATATTTTTGGTATTTAATGTTTTTTTGTACCATACTTTGGAAGGCCAGTGTTTCATGTTTGTGGTACTGTATCAGTGACTTTTAGCACAGTGAACACAGGCAGATAATTATTGTTATAATTGTATTTGTGATTTCCCCTGTTTCCTCTGTCTGTTATTTGCTTCAGGGGCCCCCTTTAGTGTGAGTGGTTAGTGTAGAGATTGTGTTTTGGTGGTGGTGTGATCTTGCTTTGTAGGAGAGTGAGTAGTATTCTTTGAACTAGTAGCTGATGTATTATTAGTGTGGAATTAGCGGTCTCAGGAAACAAATAGTGTTGTTTGCCAATATCGTAATCCTCATATAGCAGGCCTGAAAGAATGTTGTTCGGTCTCTGCATGCAGGTGGTGGAGATAGGGGTTGAGCGTGCGTTGGTGGGCTGTGTTGTTTTTCTAGAGTAGGTTTGATTAACAATAGACAAGACGATGCAAAGTTCTTTGCAGTTGTATGTTGTTTACTTTGTTTGTGTCTGTTTAAGGTGGAAAGTGTATGGTTTATGGGTGGTGATGGAGCATGTGGGTCATGTTTTAAGGCTCTAAACTGTGCATAGATGAGAGCCAGGTGAATGAGTATTTCAGTGTTGGAGTGTTTGCGGTAGGTGTTGGTGAAGCTAGAAAATTGTGAATTAAAGTTGGTTTAGAATTCGTATTATTTGTGCAGTCATGAAAGTTGGAATTTGTGTTTGTTTCATTTTTGTGACTAAATGTAGTAGGAAATTGTATGAGTTTGGTGGTGATCTGCTAGTGTGGGTGTTAAGGTTTGTTTTTGTGGAGTAGTGAGATGAGATATTGGTGATGTGAGATATATGTGCAGGATTTGAATGTAAACTAGTATTGGTGAGTGGAGTTGAGTGGTAAAGGGGTTGTGATGTGTGTTAGAGGAAAATCTAGGTGGAGTGTGAGAGGAGATGAACAAGGGTATTAGATTTTGTAAGAGAAAGAGTTAATATGTTTGGTGGAATGGAGTATAAGCATTGTTTGGTTGTGAGTTTTGGGTCAAAAGAGGAGTATGGTGTTGGCGGGTGATATGAGAGAGGGTTGACCATAGGGTTGGTGGTGATGGAATGGAATCTGTTAGCAGTAAGTAGAGGGTAGAGCTGGTGTTTTGAATGAGTAGAGAGTGCGGGTTTGAAGAGATTAATGTTATGTATAATTTGGATTTGTGTTAAATTAGTGGTATGTGCATTTGATAGCGGTATGGAACAGAGTACTGGTTTATGTGACAGGGTAGGTGCGATTGTGGGACAGAAGGGGGAGAAGGATATACAGACATGGTTTGAAGGGTTTTGCACTGGTTGCTGAGATATTTAAATGTGGTTAGAGTTTGTCTGTGGGAAATGAGCAATGTGTTTGCTGAAATTGTATTTGTTTGTTTGAGGATGTGGATGGCTTAGGATAATTGCTGCTAAATGGAAAAGGGCATGATTTCTGGCCATAGGTCCGACCCGGCCTGAACAGGCCTAAACAGGCAACTGGCCTTGTCCTCTGCGTGCTTAGCCTTGATGGCTAGGCTGAGACACCCTGAGCCCTGGGATTAAATAGCACTAGTGATTAGGTGACCTTTGGCCAATCAGCCCTGCATTCCCACCAGCACCTAGGACATCCAATAGTGACTTTGTTGACCTCCTTTTCACAGCCAAAGGGACATATAAGTTTCTCACCCTCTTGACCTTGCTCCTGGACCCAGCCTGAGTAAGACATGAACCCCCAGGCAGTGTCTAATCAGTTCTTGGTCCTTGGTTAGTGTGCTAAAGGTGCCCCGATGGCGATATTCCAAAACGGAGAACAAAATGTGGTCAAAACGTGCTCTGAGAACCAGGGTGGATACTTGGAGCTACCTGCTGCCCAGATCTGACCAATGTGTATTGCCGGTCGAATTGACTTTGTGGCTTCTCTCACTACGTTCTTCTCCGCTATAGCAAATCCACTTCAGCTGCCCTTCGTCAAAGGGGTTTCTGACCTTGTGGAAATGTCTTTGTCTGAAGCCCTCTGCTTTGTCCTGCTGTCGTTTTTAAACTTCATTTGAGCAGCCAATACTGAACCTAGGAATTTTCATCAAGGCTTTGACCCAGGTCCATCTGAGGATGAGGCTCCTTCCTTGGTCAACTCCTGCAGACTTGCCCCACTAAAAGTTACCTTCTCAAACATTTTTCTTCCAGATTTTTTCAAAGTCTGAAGTTTAGCACTGACCAGGTCCAATCCATCTGAACTGTGTTCTCTATCATGGTCTGCCTTAATGTTTAACTTTGACCCGGTCTCAAGCGACTAGATGTCCACAGTTGACACTTTGATCTTTTAGGTAATAGATTCCATTTAAAACTTCAAAATTAATTACTCTGGTTCTACTGATTGGATTTTTGTCCTTTTAGTTTCAAATAATTTATTAAAATGTCCTATATTTTTCTAAATAGGTTTGGGATTTTTCTTGTGTTGTGTTTTCACTTTATTACTGTTTTTGTGCTGCATGAATACTTTACACATTGCCACTACGTTAAGCCTGACTGCTTTTTTTGACAAGCTACCCAGGTTTAAGCACATGTTAATTTTTGACTGGTTGCTGCTTTTTCTGCGTTGTGGCTGTTTCTTGACCAGGGCTCACACACCAGTCAACCAAACACCCAGGGGCCAATTTATAGGCCTGTTTGCTTCACACTGGCACCATGGAACTTGGTGCAACAGCAAATAAAACCTTACATGGGATTTCTGAAGCCCTGCAAGGCTGAGTGGCTCCTAAAATCTGGAGTAACACAGCGCAAATCTCTGCGTTGCCTTACTCAGCCCTGTGAAGCTGTTCCATTGGTGTTGTGTGGGTTTTCCCATACAATTTCTAGGTTTGACGCTTACCCTGATATACCAATACTGGTAGACCTGGGAATGTGCCAAATATACACAATCTCAGGTGAAGCCTAATAAGGAGAACATCTTTATTTCTCCTTGTTACTTGTCACAGAATGCAGCACACATAAACAGAGAAATATGACTCTCAGGATTGTTTTTGTGCTGGAATGAGTTGTTTCCTACACAAAAAGAATCCTGCATGTAATGCAGGCACCCTTGAACCATAGTGCAAGAGTGTGTCCATTGGTGTTAGGAGGCCAAAAGGGAGCCAGAACAGGGGAAAAGGCAGAACTGTTCTGTTTTGCCTTCAACACAGCACATTCCTGCCCATTTCCTGTCACACAGCGCAGCAACGTGACTTTGCTGCACTGTATGACATTGTCGTAAATATACCCCCTAATTTCTTGGAGCAACCCAATGCTATCTAGTAGAAAACAAATGCCTCATTGTTGTGAAACATTCATTTAGGAGTTGTTTTACTACTAGGATACGTAAAACTTAAAAGTACATGCTCAACATTTTAATTACAATTCACCCTGCCCTCTGGGGTACCTAGGGCCAACTTAAGTGGTGACATATATACAATAAAACAAGACCTGTGTTTCAAACAAGTGGGGTTCAATCCTAATTATCACTTCTACAATCACAGTTACCACATTTTCTAGGAATATGGATTATCTTTTACTAGCCATCTTTATAATGTGTAACCTAGGAGCTCTGCTGCTGCTGCATGTTGTGAGTGTTAAACAGTTTGTACTTCTTGAGGAATGCCTTTCGTAAGAGGAAGTGCAGGTTCTGTTGATTAGTTTATTTTGTCCCCCCCATCCACCATCACTGTCCTTGATTGTGAGGGTTCCTCCATTTCACTGTGATGGGGAACAACTCTGAAAATGGCATATGAATATATATGCCCTACCATTGTGGATAGAGGGTTGCCTGTCGACCGAGTACAAGAAAACTGATGACGGAGCATTGGAGGATAGCTGACGGTCCTTCCACCATCATGAAAGATAGAGGCCTGTCATCACAAACCCTAAAGGAAAATGGGTCGAGTTTAAAAGTAAAAATTACGTTTTCTTTTCATTTTTGAAGAGCAGCCAGTGGTGTATGGGACCACTGACTGGGCTTAAAAAAAGTATTTTCCACCATGCACAAAGGAGAAGGCGTCTCTAGGGGATCCCTTCCCATTTGCAAATGGGTCACCACCAACTTGAAATTTCTGGTAAACTGCGATTGTTTTGTGACCACATTTCACTTGCAAAACATTCATATATACCACTGCAATTCTGTATAAGGGCCGCACACCATAAACAGGCTCTTCCTAGTAGCGAACCAATAACTCATTTTATGATTTGGTAATATGTTACCAAATCACAAAATAGAGTTTGGTACATAGGAAAAGCCTTTTTTGCATTTACAAATGGGCTGATTCTGTGAATGGGCCTGTTTGCAAACGTCTTCATACATGTTGCCCTATAAGTGGCCATTATTCTCTTTTTTGGATTTCAAAATCCTGCAGCAGGGAAACGTGGGAGCTGAATGTGATGAACTCCTCTTGAAATAGGATACATTTGGTACAAGTTCCAGCTGAAACTCTGGAGGTCTTGTAAGTCTAAATATTTTCCAAGTTTTAACTTTTTAGACTTTTTTAAGCATCTGTTGGTATTTTTTAAAGCCATGGGGGATAACACTTCAGGGCCAAAACTCTAGTATTGACCAGCTTTGTTCCAGTGACAGTTTTTGCATTCTGTCCTTCCCTGAAATTTAGTCTGAACACTATAGACAGGATCAAAAAACTATGACCCGTGTGATTCTGTTTTGTCAGGCGTTAGCACATAGACAAAACACACAAATGTAGCTTTTGTTTGGGACCATGTGCTCTTTGTCATATAGGTATGCACAGACAGGAAACTACATGGATAAGAACACTACTACACCTGAAATGTAGAACCTTCATCTTAGCATGCTAAGGTACTGGTTCAGATGCAAAAAATTCGAGATATTTTGATATATGATGGCTTACTTCCGTAGAAGTGGAGGGGGGTTAGCTTACTATATCTTATACAATTACCGCTCTTATTTTCATTTATGGATTACTTTCTATACTGACCGTATTTATGTTAGGCATCTTCTTACCTATTATGGCACGTACATTGCATACTAGCAAGATAGTTAAAAACATATTTTAAACTTGTATCGTGTCTCTGCCAGATCTTAATATGGACAAGTATGAGTATGAGAGTCAACAGGTATGTTCTGTCACTGCCATTCCTGAGAGGGTTGGGAGTGCTGTGTTCTTGGGTGTCTAATTACCTGTTCTGTGAGTGAGTAGCAGGACAAATGAAAAACTATAGCTAGTCGGTCCCAGGCTCATGGGTACTAAGATGAAAGGATAACTCAGCCCTTGTCTACTAAGGTTCTATATTCTCAAGCATAATTTTGTGTTTTGCAGAATCACTACCACACCAGCACAGAGGAAAGCACAGGGATGCATCATATTGGTGTAAATACGATGCACCCCTGAACTTTCCTAATGACGCCGCTTGGCGCAGCAAGATGGCTTGCAGCACCCCACTGTGTCATTATCATGTAAATATGACCCCCTGGTCTGGCAGTTCAGACTGGAGAGTTCCAATTGGAGCAGGGTTAAGATTGATATGGATATCCAAACTGAGCTTGTATGGTGTGTACATAATTAAGCCCGGGCAGAGTTTCGCCATACGGAACTCTGCAAAGAGCAACAAAAACCTCTGCCATGCTACGTGGAGCTCCGCAAGCAGTGGACTGCATTAATTGAATGCCGTTCGTGGTGATTTTCAGTGCCAGGTGCTTGTCTGCACTGTGCAATCATCGTTAACCGCTCCATGCAAATCGTAAGGAGACGCTGTATCCTTTCTGCCGCTCGAATAGATCTCCAGTACCATGATCACATGAATTTCCCTCAGTCAAGAAGCAAAAAGAGAGGAGTTATGAAATCCTAAACCACAACATTTTGTCTAGACAAGGCATAAACTAGTATATTCTGTGTGCCTAAGACGTGAGTAATATAAAAATTATATTGTGCAAAGAAGAAGGTCCAGCAAGATTGTCTACTGTTGTCACGAATGTCTGACATAATATCGAGGTTGAAAATATCGACGGAAAAAATGTTGGAGGTGGATTATCGACGTCAAGAATATCGAAGTCCTATCTACATTAAGGTAAGTACAAAAATATCGAAAAAAATATTGTTGCAAAAAATATTGTTGTTTAAAAAATGTTTAAAAATAATATAAAATTAAATAAATAATACATATAATTAAAGAAACATAGTTATAAATATGTTTAAAATTATAAGTAATATATATAATGTAAAAAAAATTAAACATATACATATAAAGTATAATATATATACTTACTTAATAATATTTACAATGAATTACTCTAATACCTTATAAATTGTTAAAATACATTTTACAATATTATGAATGCATACATACACATACAACAATAATATAAATAAAAATATCAAAACTATATATAACGCATTTTAAAAAATAATCTTAAATAAATTACACACCATTAACTAAAACAGTAAATATTGGATAGCATAGGGGTATAAATTACTGTTCCAACTCCAGAAAGTGCAACAGTAGGGAAAGTGTTGGATAGCGAAGGGGTTAAAATTACTATTCCAACTCCAGAGGGTGCAACAGTAGGGAAAGTGTTGGATAGTGTATGGGTACAAATTACTATTCCAACTCCAGAGGGTGCAACAGTGAGGAAAGTGTTGGATAGCGTAGGGATTACATTTACTATTTCAACTCCAGAGGGTGCAAAAGTAGGGAAAGTGTTGGATAGCATAGGGGTTAAAATCACTATTCCAACTCCAGAGGGTGCAAACGTGTTGGATAGTGTAGGGGTCAAAATAACTTACTAATATTCAAAATATTTTTTTTGCAAAAAATAATAATTTACTTATTAAATTACAACAAATTAATTAACAATACTAATAAATAATTATTACAAATGTATTACCAAATAATAAAAAAAGAATCAATACCAAAAAACAATCATTATTAAAAAAACATTTAGCAATTAATAATCAATTAACAATAATGTATTGACAAATACCAATAAATTATAAATAATATTATGTAATTACCAATTAATAATAATGAACAATATATTAATTAAAACAAACATTAAATATTAAGAATGCATTGCCAATTAGTAATGGATTAACAACAATTTAATTATCAATCGTCAACACTAAAATAAATATTTACTTAATTACAATTAAATTACTTCCCACCCTGTTACCCTATAACCTCACAACACTCTTCAATAATAAATTAAACACTTAATAAAATTACAAATTATTCAATGATTAAAAAATAATTACCAATTAATAATTATTTAACATACAGATATGGTGTGGAGAGGTGATGAAAATGACTCTCAACAATTCATATCTGAGCTCAATGACAACAGCTTAAACTTGCAGTTTTCAGCACAAATGAGCAAGGAAAGCATAGTTTTCCTAGATGTAGAGGTTTTTGTATCAAATAATAAGTTGGAAACCCGCCTCCATAGGAAACCAACAGCTGGCAACTTGGTACTGTATGCTTCAAGCCATCATCCTTCTCACTTGATCAACAGCATTCCCTACAGGAAAATGCTATAGATCAAAAGAATACGCAGCACTGAAAGGGATTGCATACAGGCCCAACAAGCGAGAAAGGACCAGTTTTCAGCCAGAGGCTACTGCAAGGGGGTGGTGGAGACGGCCATAAATAAAGCTAACAAATTACAACGCTCTTAAGCCCTTACAAACATAACTACTAGGGATTAAAACATGGTCAGGCCGATTGACCAGCCCACTCGTTTGGTATTAACCTTCAATCGACAACACAAAACAATTTGAAAAATTGAAAATAAAAATTTGCCCCCTGATCCTCAATGACCCAATTCTAGGTGATTGATTAACTTCTACTCCCAGTATTACCTATAGGAAGGCCCAAATCCTGAGCAATGCATTAGTAAGTAACAGCCCGGAGGTCACTCCTATGACAGCTGGCTTAACAACAGAACAGGGTTCTACAAATGTTCCAGCTGCAGAGCGTGCAGACATGGCTGCAACACAAAGACATATACCACCCCTTTCAAACCGAAACCAGTTGCGTTAACCAAATTCCTTAACTGTAAGACTGAATTTGCGGTGTATGTGCTACGATACATTTTAGAGTTATACCTCAAAACACCAAAAGGCCTTAATGCAAGTGAAGATTTTTTTACCTGCTTATGAATTACCAGTCTCGCACACTTTCATTTTTGTATTCTTTTTTACCTGAATCTTGGCAATGACTCACTTATATGTATATATGTTAAATTAAGGATGTATTTATTTTACAATTGTATTCAATTGTGTATATTGAAAATCACAGCTGTGATTTATCAGGGTGTTGGCACTTTTATGTTAGAAATAGCACTCGCACTTTATTCAAGGTATGCCATCTATGGACATTGCCCACTGGGGCTGAATTTGCAAACTTATTCCTGTACAATACTTCCAGTTATGTGCATATGTGGATATGAAATATTCATGAGCTTTGGTATTTAACCAAATGAAGTGACATGCTGCTGAGTAATGGTGATTATAGAAACTGATAAATTTCTCGAAGGATAATCAATGATTTTAGGATATTATGTGTAGACATGCAGTATCTTATCCCTTTTTATCCTGTTTTCACATGTTTTAACCTGGTCTGGAGACACATTTAAGGAGATGGAAAGCACAAGTTTTTAAGGGATATAATTGTATTGTATTTTTCCCAATAATAACAATGTGTTTTCTGTTTTAAATATTTATACATTATTATGAATATTTATAGGGGCTCATTCCGCTTACTTTGCACATATTCATTATACTCTATTTTGGAACTATTTATTTTGTACAGAGAGAAATGTATAACTATTGAATGTTTCTTCTTTGTCCATGATGCCAAATCATGTGTGTTTGTTTGCACTTGCACCTTTAAAAATGAAAAAATGTCTCTGATTTGTGTCATGTGAGCAAGGCCTCGTTTGAGGCTGAAATGCGTAATAGGGCAGGTGTGGGAGGTATTAAAATAAAGTGAAATAAGGAGAACATCCCTTGGGTAACTCATTGATCAAAAACCACAATTTGAGAAACTAATCATTCAGAGTTGATTTCATGCCCATTCATCTCAATCCCACATTTCAAGATTAGGCCACATATAAAGAGGAAAAAACTCTACTACTGGGTAAAAATCAAATTACATGTATTTATTATGCCTAATACAGAAATTAAGATAAAAACCCAAAAATATCCTATCAGTTAATACAAAATTCATAAAATCACAAAAGCTAATAATTCATCAAAAGACATTATGCATGAAAACATAAAAGGAGTGAAAAAACAAGAGTTAGACCAAACAACTTAGTCTTAACTAGTTACACATCCGTTATGATAGCATCTCAAAGACGTGGGCTTAAGCACTCCATAATTGGCTTTTTGGACACCACTGTCCCCAAAACGGATGGTGTGTGAAGGTATAGTGTCAACGCTTTTCGATGGAGAAAACCTTATAAATCCATCTTTTTCAAGACTCTGGTAGTTAACACTCTGCATCTTGTGACATATTTTCATGCAGATAGATACAGCCATCCCTCCTCTGTGACTAAAAAATGTACAAAGCAAAAACATAGATATCAATTACCCTCAGAGGAGAAGGAAAACATTTATTAAAAAAGGGGGGGGGGAAGGAGGGGGGAGAGAGGGGAGAGACACATATAATTTACCATTACTCCCTAAGTCAGACATCATTCTAATTAATACAACCCATTTATTACTATAGACCCCTATACATCCGTACTACCTCACAACAGTGATACTTGTATATATTACAATTTGCACATAGAATAGAACCACTTTTAAAACTAACATGGTTTTACTACTTCATTTTAGATGTGGCATAATCTTAGAGGACGTATATACTATGTCTCTCACATCCTTCCACACATCCACTTTCCACATATTCATACCTATGAGTGTTCTCATGGTGTCTCATCTCTGTATGAAAGAAAAGGGGGTAAAGCCTTCCTTGTTAATACTTTTTCAAAGATAAAAAGTCCCAGCTTGGCAAGGACCTCCCTAGAACTGTAAACAAAAGGCCATATTTAGGAATTAGTGCTAGTTTTTTCTAAAAGCCATCATCTTAATCATTTGCTCTAATTAAGGATGGCAGTCTCACCTTATTATTGCAGCAGGTGTGGGTCACAGATGTTACATTATTGTATTATTCTTTTCTTTATGGAATCTTCTCTTGTGATTACACCTGTATATGCACACATAAACATATTGTTCAAATTCTAGCTTAGTGCTGCTTCCACATCCTATAATTCCACATCCTATAATATGGGTAATGTTTCAGTATGTTTACCTTTCATAACAAAAGGGGGGAAAAAGACCCTCCCTGGTCGGATACGATATCTTCTCGCTTGTTGAGGTCGGTATGGGCACAGAGGATTTAATTATCCATTCGGAATGATTGATTAAAACGATCTCTTTTCTCTTTGGGAATCTTAAAGGAACACATAATGCTAATATATGATTCCATACCCTATTAGATTAAAAACTCTAAAGTACCACTCTATATAAACAGCGATATTCAACTTTTGTGGGCAGCACATTGCGATACATTTTAATTTTGCATATCAAATATTAGTGCTATTGCCCCAGTGTCGTCTTATCTCTATTATATCTCCCTATCTTTTTGCCGGAGTGCAGAGTTAAGATATAATGGTCATATCACTTCCTATATCTAGCGTAATGCCATGGTTAGAGTGTCAAAGTTACTCAAATTATTACCCACCCTATTGAGCGCCCGTTCTGAAACTAGTGTCACAGCTTTTACACATCCGGACAGCGTGTTAAATTCTTTTACTGGAAGTATGTGGACCATGACACCCTTTTAAAGTCCAATACAAGGGGTCCCAATCCTATCATGGCTATACCGATTCTACATGGTCCCAAGAACAAATCCCCAGGCGGTTGTTAAACTAAATTCCTTTCTTAAAACACCAAGCCCAATAAAAAGCATGAAATGCCTATCTACTTAACCCACCCTTGTTCGTATCTTTGTACTAGTCTAACAGTATCTATGAGAGACTCCTTACAGTGGATAAAAACAGATGGCGTGTATTCTTGTTCCTCGATTGAACCGGGCTACGACATTGCGTCTATCCGCCTTGGTATAAATACTCTAGTTAATTATTACAAGTAGGTGCACCTGGACCAGGCATGTTGATGCACGCCCTGCACTAACTAGTTCCGGGTTTGTTTGGAAAGAACTTCCGGAGTAAAAAAGTGCCACTCATAGTAGAAGTCCTGTATGTAAACATGAGCGCCATCTTGAAATTACTCATTCACTCGGAAAAAAAGGCTATATTTATTCCCATGTGGCCACGGACATACGCAATGATTGTTAATTTTGAAAAGAGAAAGTTTTTTATTTTATTTATTTGTCTTTTCCTCTTCATGTGATTCACGAGCAGCTGCGCAAAACTGTAAAGTCCACATAGTTAGTGCAGGTTCTATTCGTAGTTCTAATTAACATATTATTTTTGGGAGAAAACCTACAAGTTTTAAAGAAAGTAAGGCCCTTTAGTGCCATTCAAAATTTACCGCTGATAGGTTTTTATAAGGAAATCTTTTTCAGTGTAATATCATCTTCTTCCTTTATTTATAAAAAGGCGATTTACGTTATAATGTTCCATATAATTTTGGCATGAACTCAGGCATTTCTAACTTCACTTTTAGAAAATAAAGTCATATCGAATTGACATCTATCTACAGCAATCTCAACACCGGAGATACTACCAAGACTGTATGGAATACTATGAATATAAATTGAATATAAAATCAAATATACTCTAAGATAGAGGCCCCACCAGGCTATCTCAAAGCATAGGGGAAACTATCTCAGCACCAGGGAGACTGTCATGCTTATATGAGTGTAAAGGATAATCTCAATGTATGATCTAACAGTGGTTCTCTGGTTTCTTCTTCCTAACTTGCCCATTTGTCCTGTCCGTATTTAAGCCCATTCAGAGATTACCTAGCAGGTTCAGTTAACCGGAAACCCTATTTATGTGATAAATGACAACCAATCTTCCTTGCTGTTTAGCCCATTGTTGATTGTATTCAAAGAACATATAAACCACTGTTCTCTCATTTTTCTTATTCTTTCCATGTTGCCTCCAAAACGATTGATTTTGATTTTCTCCAAGATAAACCATGTGAAATCATCACACATATGGTTTCCTGTATAAAGTGTGCTGTTAACGGTGCATTAACTTTTTGGGTGCGGATAGCAGATTTGTGTTCGGTAACGCTGAACCGTAATTCGCGCCCAGTTTCTCCCACGTAGCTGTGGCCACATGCGCAGACCAGGAGGTAAATTAGATTCTTAGTTCTGCAGTTTGTCAGATCTTTGGAGTGGTAAAACTTTCCCTTATATTCGATTGATTTACCTACACAAATTGAGCAGTTCCCGCACTTGTTGTTACCTATTGCTCTCGTTTGAGACAGTGTGCTCTGAAAACAATTGCCTTTGTCAAGATAAGTATGTACTAAGGAGTTTCTAAGATTTGTGTTCCGTCTGAACGCGAACAGGGGTTTTTCAATTTGTTTATCTCTTTCATCATTTAAAATCTTCCATTTCTTTTAATAATGTTCTTTATTTGATTACTCACATTGGAAAACTTGCTTACGAAAACAATTTTTTTCCGTATTCTTTTTTGACTCCTTATTCCTATTCATATCTAGCATGGCTTCCCGATTATAAAACCTGGCTCTTTTGAATAAGTTTTTAATTTGTTTTTTGGGATATCCTCTATCTGCTAGCTTTTAAAAAAAAGTTTCAGAATGTGTGTAAATAAACCAGCTTTGCTCTATAGTCTGCAATTTTTCATCCTTTCAACTGCTGGCGTGGCAAAAATTGTTTGAATATGTCATGTGATCAAGGACATTCGAGGCAGAAACGTTATGGCGGCAGCACTGAAATAAAGAAACCAGCATCCGAATTTGGTAGTCCGTGTCCATTCTTACCTGGCATCTGAGGAAACGAGCAGAGTAAGGAGATCGGAGTTTTTGATATATATATATATATATATATTCACAGAAAAAACCATAGGTTATAGACCATATATAGTTAGGAATTAGCATTTACAAAACCTTGAAAATTCACTGAAAAAACCATAGGTTATAGACCATATATAGTTAGGAATTAGCATTTAGAAAACCTTATTTTACTCACACAAAACCATTGAAATTCCATATATAGTTAGTTGCACTAACTATATATCGCGCACCCGCAATCCACTGCTGATGATGTCACATATTACATCATTCATGACATGGTCAGTGACATCACTGATGACATCACTGATGACAACATCCAGTGATTATGTGTTTCTGTAAAGTTTAAATATGTTTTACATATTGAAGAATGAGTGGATGTATAAGTGTCTGAATGAAGGTTTTAGTAGGTGCGTGATTGACTGTATGAGTGAGTGATTAAATGCGTCTTACTGAATGCACGGGTTAGTGACTAAACTGTCTTAATTTGTGCATCATTATGTCTGTTGTGAATATTAGTATTGATGAGTGAATGGATATCTCAATGCTACATGTCATAGTAAGTACATATGTAAAACACAGTACATGTGAGAGTTGGCATATATAAATAACTGTGCATGAGAGCCACTGAGTGAGTGGTTGTATCGATCATTGTGAACTTGTATCAGGGATTGTATAAGAGAGTAAATATGTGTTAGTATATGTTTCAATAAGTAAGGTGTGTATAACTGTATAGTTGAAGAAATGGAGGTGAGATTGTTTCTTTGCATGACTGACTGGGTGTGTGAGTAACTCCATGGATGAGTGGCAGTGTGTGAGTGTCTGTATACACTGAGTGTATCTAAGGTTATATTAGAGTCTGAAGAAGTTTATCGTATTAGCACAAGAATGATGCCAAATGAGACGTCATCAGTGATGTCATCAGTGATGTCATTTGAGATGTCATCAGTGATGTCATCAGTGATGTCACTGACCATGTCATGAATGATGTAATATGTGACATCATCAGCAGTGGATTGCGGGTGCGCGATATATAGTTAGTGCAACTAACTATATATGGAATTTCAATGGTTTGTATAAGTGTCTGAATGAAGGTTTTAGTAGGTGCGTGATTGACTGTATGAGTGAGTGATTAAATGCGTCTTACTGAATGCACGGGTTAGTGACTAAACTGTCTTAATTTGTGCATCATTATGTCTGTTGTGATGTAAACTGCTGCATGTGTTGATCATTAGCTATACGAGAGGCTATATGTGTTATTAATTGGTTGCCCAAGTATTTCTATGGGAGATTGAGTTTGTGTGGGGGTGGCTGGAAGGTGTGTGACTCTGTGCATAGATGTGTGAGCAGTTTATTCACTAGGTGTATGAGTTCAAGAGTGCATGTGGAAACAGCTACATGGGCAGTTGACTGTGTGCATGAGTGTATTGATGAGTGAATGGATATCTCAATGCTACATGTCATAGTAAGTACATATGTAAAACACAGTACATGTGAGAGTTGGCATATATAAATAACTGTGCATGAGAGCCACTGAGTGAGTGGTTGTATCGATCATTGTGAACTTGTATCAGGGATTGTATAAGAGAGTAAATATGTGTTAGTATATGTTTCAATAAGTAAGGTGTGTATAACTGTATAGTTGAAGAAATGGAGGTGAGATTGTTTCTTTGCATGACTGACTGGGTGTGTGAGTAACTCCATGGATGAGTGGCAGTGTGTGAGTGTCTGTATACACTGAGTGTATCTAAGGTTATATTAGAGTCTGAAGAAGTTTATCGTATTAGCACAAGAATGATGCCAAATGAGACGTCATCAGTGATGTCATCAGTGATGTCATTTGAGATGTCATCAGTGATGTCATCAGTGATGTCACTGACCATGTCATGAATGATGTAATATGTGACATCATCAGCAGTGGATTGCGGGTGCGCGATATATAGTTAGTGCAACTAACTATATATGGAATTTCAATGGTTTTGTGTGAGTAAAATAAGGTTTTCTAAATGCTAATTCCTAACTATATATGGTCTATAACCTATGGTTTTTTCAGTGAATTTTCAAGGTTTTGTAAATGCTAATTCCTAACTATATATGGTCTATAACCTATGGTTTTTTCTGTGAATTTCATTGGTTTTTTAACAGCTAATATCTGTAGCTGTAAAATGTATTCTTCTTTAAATCCAAAAATATATTTTATATGTTTATGAATAATTTTTTTTTTAAATATTTTTTTTTCTTCGTTCCCGCTTCGCGAATCGGGAAGCTTCCCGTTAGCTGACCTTGATGCCGCGAAATAGACCGCGAGCCGGTAAACGTTTCTTTACCGCAAGTGCCGCGTTAGAAAACAACATCGTGACGCCTCCCGTCCGCATGACGTTTCACGTTGTCGCGTGATACGTCATATGACGTGCTACGTTAGCGAACTGCTACGCGAAGCGAGTCGCAAAGCGCAGGTTTCTGGAAGCAAACCGGGAGGCCCTGCAAAGCGCTTAACGTAAACACAGCAAGTCATGTGACTTGGTAATAACACTTTTCATTGGTTCATTTCACTTTTGGTTTCCTAATGATGTAAGACTAGGTCATATAATCTAAAATGAACACTTTTGATTGGTTGAGAACTCTTGTTTTTCCCAAATGATGAAAATCCCTCCTTCTTTCCTCACTCTGACTTTCATCATTGTGAGAGAAAGACCCTTTGTGATCACTGAGCAATGGCTTCTTTAGTAGCTTCAGCTGGTGCTTCCCCACCACCTCCACCACATCCAAGGAAGAGTGGACCACCTGCTCAAGTTCTAATTCAACAAGAAGAAGAAGAAGAGGAACAGGAGGACGAGCACGAAGAGAGGCAGTTTTTGCCTGAGCAGCCCAGGACGTCTCACCGGAAAGAAAACTTCATTTGGCAATTTTTTAAAATTCCCAAAGGTCAGAAAAAAGTAAATGCAAGATACGTAACTTGCCTTATATGTCAAGATAGACTGTCCAGAGGGACCGACAAAAAATACAGTTTCGGAAACTACACAATGCATCGCCATATGACTAGGTGGCATCCTAACAACTACAGTGCTGCACAGTTTCGGAACGACCTAGATAATCTCCCTATTATGGCCAGAAGATCTGTTGTACCGGAAGTAACGGGACCAGAGGGCAGGGAGATGGTGCCAAATATACAAATGAGATTTGGTGATGTAAAACACATCTGCGCATTTTGCGATGGATTCATTTCCTACGGAGAAAAAAGCATCACTCTGATCAACAGAGCTATTGACTATCATATGCAAGTTTGTCCGAAACGCCCAAAATAATAAATACTTCTTTTTTTTGTTTTGTTGCTCCTGTTGAGCCCTTTACAATGAATCGTTTTCATTGCCCCCTCCAAGAAAAACCCCAAAAAATATAAAACTGTTCCGAAAAATTCAAAAACAGTAAAAAAATGTTCAGAAAAATAAAAAAAAAAGTTCTTTTCAGAACTACCTCCCCGTTATTAAAAAATTGGTACAATATTTGGAATTGTGCCAACCTCTATTTCTCTTAGTTCGCTTCCTAGTTCGCTCGCTGGTACGCGAACCGGAAGCGAACCAAAAACAGTAAGTATAAGGGAAGGAAACAGACACTTATGTTAAAAGAAACACAGCTATAAGGGAGTAAACTAGAGATACCATTACCCGTAATCCACTGCTGATGATGTCACATATTACATCATTCATGACATGCTCAGTGACATCATCAGCAGAGGATTGCGGGTTTTTTGGCAACATGCCTTATCCACGGTTTAATAACGCTGCCTTTTGCTTTATATAAGTTTTCAAATTGTATGAAATATATACCAATAGGTCGTTATGAACCTTTAGGTAGTGCTTTTCTTCATGAGGTCTGGTCGCTTCCATACACATACAGATGTTTCAAAGATGATCAAGAAGTTTATCTGAATGGAGAGGAATGCACTGAGACGCCAGATCATTCACTAATGTGTAGGCACATACAGTTACACGGTTCATGCAACAAACACCGACCAAATATGGCTTGCGTGTTGCAAGGCACGCCAGTTCCTGCTATCATCCCCACGTTCAAGTTGTTGGAAAATGGTAGTTATTTGATGCTCAATAATGAAGATTGTTCTGAGTTAATTAAAAGTATTCCTTTTATCGTAACAGTAAGTGAACGGGTTATTTGCTGCAGAAATGTTCTATTTCCTCCCACACATGAACATAGGGAGTTTTCAATCTGGCCACAAATACCAACCTTGGGACACGTTTCAACGGCATGGCAAGAATAAGAGCTCTTTTGTCTCAGAGAGAGGTGGCCTTGAGTTCGGCCCGTGAAACTTTCGTACTTCACATAGCGAACACCCGTACACAGGTTTGCCTTTCAATTTCAGCAACATGTTTCCGACTATCTTTAACGCATCCTCCACAAAATCCCTGGCACACTTTTTTAAAGTTGTTACCAGTGGTCTCGTGACTTCATTTGACAAAATCTTTGGAGTCATCCCTGCTCCCTTTCATTGTATTTTCTGCACTCTGGTTCGTGGATTGGCATTTTTACTTGCATTACCAGCGGACGCTCTTGTGCTTTTTTACATTTTTAAATATGGATGTCCCTCCTATGCAACCTCCGACCCTGCAGCTGCTGACACTGTTCCGCAATCGCATGCTAGAATATTATGGCACAATGCCGTTGGCGATATTAAGCACGGCATATGGATTATCTTTTCGGTTCTCCTACTTCACCTGTGTCCAGCCTGTATTTCACTGCCTGACCTGTGATTTCGATTGGGCCATTGATTTGTGTCTCTGCGGACCGGTTTCTCCTGACGTCGACTTTAATCAGCTGATGACTCCTATCATTACTCACGAGTTGGTTTGTCCTGGCGAAAGGATTATGGCTGTGGCATTGATGCATGGACTACTTGGTCCCTGGAATTTACTGGCGGCAGCACAGTCTTTCTTGGAACAGAGCTTTCTTGAAAACCCACCGAGCTGTCCTCTGATGGTGATAGAGGATCCGGTGATGGGAGAGCACGTATGTTCTTTTCCGCTTTTAAATTGGATGGCTGAACTGTTTTCGGATGAAGACGGTGACTTCCTATTGGAGGCTGTTGCAGCTTATTTTGCATACACAGTTATGTCATAGACCTTTTTCATGTTTGATATGCTGAGTACTAGCATTTCATTGACAATTCATTGACTTATTTGTCAAGTTTTTATTATTTACCTTGCCTATTGGCTTAAGACTCGATAAAGTACTTGGCTGTTTTATTTTTCTTTAGCATTGAATTTTCCTAGTTTTTAATGCTTTACCTTGCGGACCGTCCACATATAAACTTGCAATCTGCTCTCATGAGATGGCACTTCTATTATCTTATTCAGTTCGTTTCCGGATCATGAGGAGGTGTCATCTAGGTCCTGGATATCTTTACACCGTGTTAAGTTAGCATGGGCTCATTACCGGTTTAAACGCCATTTTTCCTTTTTTGCAACTTCTGCACACGACACTTAGTTGTTGCTTTAGCTTTCCACCTAGTAGTTCATCGTGGTTTACATGAGAATAATATGTTATTGGTCTACTATCTGCTTTACTTGTTAAACTATATCTGTACAGCGAGTGCTAAAGTTTCAAGAACAACACGATACAGAATTGTTATGAGGTCTGATCTCCACGACTTCATACTCATAACATAAGTGCAACTTCTGCCAATTCTGGGCATGAGGCGGGTTTTATATTGCTTTGCCGAACACACATACACAACAGTTGATGCGGTTCACATGAAGAGAGAGCTGGTGTATGCTGATGTGATTCCTTCAAATCTAAGACACTAAAGTATGGGCACGCCCTAAACCAACACAAAGAGACCTTCTTAGCAAATAATATAATATGTGTATTAGGGAGGGTGAGATATAAGCAGCCGCGGGCCGTGGAGGGAGTTACGATGAGGCAGGGAGGCGGGGAGGGGGAGAAGCAGGGTGGAGCCCTCTCTACCTTGCCCCTCCCCCTCCCCGCCTCCCTGCCCCACCGTAACTCCCTCCACGGCCCGCGGCTGCTTATAAGTGTTGCTAACTCTTATTCATTTACAGCATGTTAACATACTGTCACCATTCGCTTTTTATGTACTAGTAACTATGCTGGTAATTTTGCTACTGATAATATGTGTACTTGTATTCTCCACCCTGCTTCTCCCCCTCCCCGCCTCCCTGCCTCACCGTAACTCCCTCCACGGCCCGCGGCTGCTTATAAGTGTTGCTAACTCTTATTCATTTACAGCATGTTAACATACTATCACCATTCACTTTTTATGTACTAGTAACTATGCTGGTAATTTTGCTACTGATAATATGTGTACTTTTATTATCTAAGGTACTACGCCTGAGAAGACGGCATTAGTAAATAAACATTTCAAATACACATCTGTTCTTCTTAACTCCATGTTCTGGTTTCTAAGAAATCTATAACGACCGACTGTTCATGAGTTCCACGTATCCTGAGGTACTATAAGTTCATATTCTGGATTGTCTAAACATTGAGAGTTTGTTATATCCAATGTGACACTGTACCTAGCTTGCTAAATAGTTTTTGATTACTAACGTGAGTTTTGGGACACCCTAATTCGCCGAGGTTCCAATCCTCTGTCCACAGTTCTGTGTGAGAACAGAAACCCTGCGACAGGGGCACCCCCGACCCTTGCTGGAGCTTCATCACACTTGCGATACAACTCCAGCAATGCACCACCTTTACGGCACAGATACATCACGCATCTGTGCTGTTTTTGCCCCATGATGCGCCGCATTGTAAATGCAGCACACCATAGGTGACGGAACAGCGGCACAGAATGACTAACACATCCCTGGTGATGCGCCAGTCATCATAAATGTATCCCTATGCTTCTTATCTTGTTAGAGATGAACCGCCATATGTATCATCAAAGTTATTTGCATTTCCTAAATAGCGAACTTTAAGGAATAAATAGCGATTCTTTACCATTCCTAGTTTGCGATGAGCTATTTGCTAATTAGCCGAATGTAGCCCAATGAAGCCCAATGTAGCCCAATGTAGCCCAAAGATGGCCGCCAGACACACAAAAAAACAAATGTAGCCCAAATATCAGCCAGATGTAGCCCAACTATAGCCCAGTGACAGAATGACCAATCAGCTTCGCAAACCTCCGTTACGCGAAGCGGAGCGCTGTTACAGATATATATCTTTTTTTGAACGTTAATTTCTCAAAATCCACTGGAGCACATATATTGAGACCTAGCAAAGGCACATCGGGCTACCAGTCCCTAATATTTTGCCAAGTTTCGTGCAAATCCATTCAGCCGTTCAATTATTATTTTTATTATTTTTTTTTGCCCCGCGGGGCCCTTTTAAAACCTCCACATCAAACCTAGGGGGTCAGCGAGGATCTACTATGCCCCCTTATAGTTATTTCCCCCTTTGTTTTGACCTCCTCTTGTCTCTCGATCCTACCGAGAGACAAGATGGCGGCCGCTACGGACTGTTTGGAATGTTGACAGACGCCGGAGAACCAATCAGCTTCGCTTCACAAAGCTCCGTTGCGCGAAAAGTCCGCGAACCAGAGCGCTGCCTGGTCCGCGCTTACAGATATATATCTTTTTTTAAACGTTAATTTCTCAAAATCCACTGGAGCACATATATTGAGACCTACAAAAGGCACATCGGGCTACCAGTCCCTACAATTTTGCCAAGTTTCGTGCAAATCCATTCAGCCGTTCGGGCTAAAAGTGAGGCCAACCGCCCTATGGAAAACTCAATGTTAAAAACACGTTTTGGGACCCCCCTTTTTTCTCGGCCCCCACTGGACGAACCCCCCCCAAATTTTCAAGGGCTGCTCAGAAACAAAATGTGCCATTTTCCTGAAAATTTCAGCCAATTCCGTCCACAAACGCCAAAGTTATTAGACATAGAATTTTCAAAAAACCCATAGAGAAAAAATCCTAACTATATATACCTACTGGCGACCGCCAGTAGGTATATATATATATATATATATATATATATATATATATATATATATATATATATATATATATATATATTCACTGAAAAAACCATAGGTTATAGACCATATATAGTTAGGAATTAGCATTTACAAAACCTTATCGTATTATCACATGCATGATGTCATCAGTGATGTGATCAGTCATGTTATCGGTGATGTCATCAGTGATGTCATTTGAGATGTCATCAGTGATGTCATCCGTGATGTCATTTGAGATGTCATCAGTGATGTCATCAGTGATGTCACTGACCATGTCATGAATGATGTAATATGTGACATGATCAGCACTGGATTGCGGGTGCGCGATATATAGTTAGTACAACTAACTATATATGCGAATTTCAATGGTTTTGTGTGAGTAAAATAAGGTTTGGTAAATGCTAATTCCTAACTATATATGGTCTATAACCTTTTCAAGGTTTTGTAAATGCTAATTCCTAACTATATATGGTCTATAACCTATGGTTTTTTCAGTTTTTTCATAGGTTTTTTAATAGCAAATATCTGTATGTATGAAAGTAATAATTTTTATTAGAAATTTTAAAATGTGTAAATATTTTTTTTTTATTATTTGCCCCGGTACACGCCCCGGGGCGCTCCCGGGGCACGTACCGGTGAACGTACGGGTGAGCGCCCTGGGGCACGTACCGGGGAGCGTTCCGTGAGCGCTTTTCCCACGAACGAAAACAACATCATGACGTTCCGCGTAGTCGCGTGATGCGCCGCGTAAACGTGACGCATCGCGTAACCGCATGATACGTTTCTTTGGCGCGCTCCGTAAACGTACCCGGAAGCGCTCCGTGCCGCGACCCGGAGCGCGCAACGTAAGCGCTCCTGTGAGCGTAGCGTAAGCGCGTCGAGACATGTGACCTGAAAATAACACTTTTTATTGGTTCTCAACTTTTTTTTTCTACAAATGAAGAAAGCCCCCTCCTTTTTTCCTCATTCTTACTTTTTTCTTTGAGAAAGCAAGAGCTATTTGTGAGACATGGCTTCAGTAGTAGCTGCAGCTGGTGCACCCCCACCACCACCACCACCCAGAAAGGAAGGTCCACCACCCCAGATCCTTCTAGGAGTTGAAGAAGAGGAGGAAGAAGATGATGAGGACCAACAAACCAGAACATACTTGCCTGAAGAACCAAGACAAAGCCATGTCAAAGTTCATTATATATGGTGAATGCCCCGAAGGTGACATGCTTAATTTGCAACGAGGTCATGTCCAGGGGCAACCCAAATAAAAAATATTCATTTGGGAACTACACAATGATCCGCCACATGCAGAGGTGGCACCCTAACAATCTGGCACAAGCTGAGGTACGGGATCTGGCTCAGAAAAAAACAGACCATCAGGCCAGCACCTCCTCAGGTGAATCTTCATTTGCAGCACCAGAAGGGCGCGAAACAGTACCAAATATACAAAAAAAATTTGGTGTAATAAAAATGGTCTGCATTTTTTGCGGAAAGACCCTCTGCTACGGGGAACTAAGCATTCACCTTATTAATGATTCCATCGACAACCACAACTGCAGCAAGAGAAGAAAGCAGTTGTTTTTTTTTGTTTTTTTTGCTCCTCTCGAGCCACTGTTAATTCCCAGTTTTTTGTTTCTTGTTTTTTGTTGAGCCCTTTATAATGGCTGTTTTTCGTTGTTTCCCCCCAAAAAACCCAAAAAAAACATAAAATTGTTCAAAAAATACAAAAAAAACAAAAAATGTTCAGAAAAATTAAAAAAAAACTATAAAACAACAAAAACATAAAAAAAGTTCTTTTCAGAACTACCTCCCATTTTAAAAAAATTACTAAAATTTTTAGCACTCTTGACTTAATTTTTCTCATTGGTGCGCTTCCCGGTACGCGCCCCGGTACGCGAACCGAAAGCGAACCAAAATAAAAAAAATTAAAAAAAAGAAGAGTTAGTATAAGGGAAGGAAACAGAGAGTAATGTAAAAGAAAGACAGCTAGAGGGAGTAACAGAGAGATACTGTTTAATAGATCTATTTACCGAAGAAAAGATGGAAGAGGGTATAATTGTGAAAAACAAAATAGATAAGGAAGTGAAAGAAAAAAAGGAGAGTAGAAGAATAATAAACAAGAGTTTCTTAGAGAATGTGAGTGAATGTTCAAAATAAGAAGAAAAATAGTAAAGGATGTGGAATGAGAGGTGGTGATAGAACCGGACTAAAAGAACAATCCTGAGGGAAAGTTTTAAGAAAACAGTGAGCAAGAGTTAATAGGAATAAATTAAGATGTATGATAGTGACTAAGGTTAAAACATGTGGAATAACAGAGAGAAAAATGAGAAAGCAGAAAAGAAGAAGTGACAGAAAAGGAATGATTGAAACAGCAAAGAAATGTAAATAACATAGGGGCATATTATCAACACAGGCGATAACATTTTCGCTGCTTTTATCGGCAGAAAACTGCCGCTAAAGCCGCTTTTGCGGCAGAAAACTGCAGCTAAAGCCGCTTTTGCGGCAGTTTTCTGCCAATAAAAGCAGCGATAATTTTATCGCCTTTGTTGATAATATGCCCCTTAGTGTGCTTGAACTACAGGGAGAAAGCATAATGAACAAGTAGTGAAAGAGTGATCAGTCAGAGACAGTGAGAGTAATAGAACAGGAGTGAGGAACTATGAGAACAGAGGGACTGAGAAAAGGAGTGGAAGGAGTAGAGTAAGTAAGTAATAGAGAAAGGAATGAGGGAAGTAGCAAAGGCAGGAAACTGAGGGTTAAAGAAATGAAGCAGTGGAACTAATAGAAGTTAAATGTGATAGAAATTTAACGAAAAGAGTACAAAACATTCACCTTATAATTGTCGTTAACTTAGTCACTTGTTATTTTTATACTTTCAATCTGTGAAAGAAAGAACAAAAATTTGAAAAATATTAAAACATGTATTTAAAAATTAGAAAAGACAAGGGAAAAGATTGACAATCATCCAATTTTACAAAGAAATAAAGTTAGAGATAAACATGCAGAAAAAAGAGAAAGAAACGGTGATAGACAGTCAGACAAAAAGAAATTGAAATAGAGTAAATTACTAAGAGAAAAAAAAGGAAGATACTTTCAGTGACAGAAAAGAAGGATAGAAGAGAAAACTAAATTGAAGTTGTGTAAGCTACTAAAAGAAAGTGAGTAAGGTAAACTATATAAGGAAAGGGTGAATAAGGAAAAGAGAGTGAGGGAGAGAGGAGACAGAGGAAGTGAAGGAAAGAGTGTCAGATACAGACTGAGTGAGGCATCTACACAATGTGATTCGTAATGTTAGGAAACACAGGTAATGTAATTGAAAAACATGCAATTTTTTTTGCTCATTCCACAATCACATCACTTGTGTTTCCTTTGCTTAGGTATCTCATTGTGCAGAAGTAGTCTAGCATATGAAAGAGTACGCAGAAGGTGAGCACTGTATGCAACAACTTTGACACTTACAGAAGCCTCAGCTTCTCCATGCCCCCTACACAGTCCTAAATATATACAGTTTAAACTGACGGTATCTTGTTGCAGATGAAGTGAGGCGTATCTTGCAACATGGTGCATCTTTTGCACTGCTGCTGCGTCACAAAAGTGACGCAACGGTGGCGCAAAAGAGGCGCACGGCCATCATAAATCTGCCCCTAACATTTTAAATGATTGTTTCAGGATGCCGATAAGGTGAGTCCTATCCAGAGATTTGTTTGAGGTGAGGCCTACACAGAGTTACAGATTAAATTTAGGCTTGTTGAAGAGTACAGAGGAGATAATACATGTGCAGGCCTACCAACGAAGTGAGTCATGTCCACTGCACTCTTGAACAAAGGCCAGACCTCCTCTGTCTCCCTGGACAGGCCTAAACCTCATCTGCACAATGTGATTCGTAATGTTAGGAAACACAGTTGATATAATTGAAAAACGTGCAAATATTTTTGCTCATTTAACAATCACATCACCTGTATTTCCTCAGCTTAGGTATCTCATTGTACAGATGTAGTCTAGCATATCCAAGAGTACGCAGAAGATGAGGACTGTATGCAACAGAGCAATGTACATTACTCACCTCCCTTGACACTTACAGAAGCCTCAGTTTCTCCATGCCTCCTACACAGTTCTAAATGTATATCATAAATACAAAAAGTAGAGAATTAATTATACATATTAAATGGTTTATTTTTGCTGTTCTCAGAATATATCAAATTTCACTTAAAACAGTGACTTGAAGGTATTCATCATATAACAGCGGGGAAAAAAAACACAATCAAAATGATTGTGTTTAAAAAACCCATATAACATAACCAATCAGAAATCAGAACTCCTTAAAAGTAACTTACTTTCCATGATGTCGAAGGATGTCCTATGAACAGCTTATACTCTGTTGTGCTGTTAATATTTTCAGCCCGCCACTTTCTGAAAGAAAAGCTCCATCGTTTTGACAAATATGTTACATAAAATAAATGATTTCTCGCTCTCTACCGCACTTCTCCTCAAGGCCAAATCGTGTAAGAGCCATTTATAACTCTTGGAATTCTTCTAAGCAAATCCCGTCATTTTCTTTTTCCGTAACTTTCAGAAAGAAAACGTTCAAGATCACTTTCACAATCCTGTACTAGTAATATTTTACCCTTCTTGCTCACTCATGTTCCACATTTCCTATGACACTGATACTGCTTACTATGAGGCACACTTATACTACCTCTATGACTACTACAATTATTTAATTCTCTACATCACTTTTAATCACAAAGCAATTTAAAACAGCACATAAAAATATATCAACTCCTAGAATCATTATAGGCCAGTTACCAGTTACCTACCCAAAATTCTTTCTTCTGAAAACAGAAAGTAAGAATATTTTTAAGTCAAAAGGTAACATTGTTTCATAGTCAAATGTGAATTATTTCCGAAACACCAGCTTTTTTTACATTTTCAATAAGCTGTGTAATAAGTGGATGTTGTTAAAGGACCATCATGTCATATAATAGCTGTAGTTAGAAATGTTCTTCCTAAAATCAACGACTGTGTAGCCACAACATTTGTAATTAAAGTTGAAAACTTACTTTCATCAGGTTTATATAGTTGGAATTTTTAAATGACATTATAACCAAAAGTTTGTTCAAAAAATGTAGACAGCGTTGCAGACTTACATTACCTCTACTACTTGTTTTGATTGCCTGCTTGAATTAGCTTATTAAAAGAAACAGTTTTTCTGAACTCATTCAAAGTGCAGTTATTTTTCCATGACATCAAGTGTTATGGTAAGAATACCGTTTGCTTTGGGAAATACTCTGTTGTCCTTTAACTAATCCGTGCCCACCACTTTCTGTAAGAAATTCTTATTTTTTTTCAGGAACTACTTAAAACTCAAAAATAACTTTTTACTCTGTACTACACTTATCCTCAAGGCCAAATAGTGTAGGAGCCATTAGAACCTTTTGAAATTCCTCAGAGCAAATCCCGAGATTCTTTCTCTAAAATTTTGGTTGTAAAAACACCAGGTAAGAATTTTTAAGGTCAAAAGGCAATTTTTTTTTTAAAGTTAAAACAGAATCATTGCAGAATGACCAGCCGTTTCTAGACTTCAAATAAGCTGTGTAATGTCCTGATGTTGTTGAAGGACCGTCATGATATATAATTGCTGCAGTTACAAAAGTCCTTCCTGATATTGACAACTGCGAAGCCACAACATTTTTAATTAAAGTTGTCAATTTTGTTCCATCAGGCCTACATCGTTGGAACATTAAAATGACATACTGGCCATATGTTTGTATAAATAATGTGGAGAACATTGCAGACTTACATTGGCTACACTCCATGTTGTGATCAGCTGCTTTTACTAGCTTACTAACGACACTGATTTACTGTCTGGCAAAGTTAAATATATAAATCTTTCAGACTCTACACTAGTAGTACTTGATACCCTACAGTTTTCGCAGTCATGCTGCCATTGATAAGAAAGGCCAAACAGATGATCTACATCTACACCTTCATCTTGCAATACATCAAGAATATACATTAAAAACTCCTGGCAATCTTACTGAATATTTTGAGAGAATTGCGTTTCACCTGAACATTTGTCTAACAGATTTCGAGTTTCAGACACACTTTCTATTTTTGTTCTATCAGTGCTACATTTCTCTAACACAGAGTTCAGTAAACAGCAAAAACTTTGATCCGAATTGAGCACAATCTGTTGTTTTAAAGTTTCTAGAGAAAAGACAACATTAACCACTACATTAGCATAGCAGTTGACACCAGAACTATTTTCAAATTGAAAACCAACAACATCTACAACAGAATCTATTTTCTTTCTGCTTATAATTTTGAGTTCATCGACTTTTCGTCTTTTTGCTACAACCTCCCTACTATTGGTCACATTTCTTCGTTTCCGGCCTACAACACGTTTCTCAAACAAAGGATATTGAGGCAAATGTGGCGCATACTCTCTTCTTAACCTATTGTATTCCTTAACACAATCTAGATCCGCATAAATGTTTGTGACATCACACTCAATCAAGTACAATCCCGATAAAGTTCTGACTCGTGACAATGCCACATATGCCATACCTTCCTTGAACACAGAACTGCCAATATTCACCAATGCACTGTCTACACTTAAACCTTGCGATTTATGGATTGTCACCGCATATGCCAAGCAAACAGGAAACTGCTTACGGCGAACATATAAGTCTTTTACAAGCAAAAACCTAGCAGAGCAACGACCAATTAGCTGTACTTCCTCAATGCCATCAAATTTAATTTTTAAAAATTCAATTCCATCTCTATTTCTGTATTTCTCAAAATCAACAACATTACCCATTGATCCATTTACCAGACCTCTTTCAACATGTAAATTCCTTCTTAAAATTATACGGCAATTTAAGCACACATTCAGAGTCTTTTCAAAACCAGCAGTTTTAGATATAGTCTTCTCTAATGAATCCAATTTAGATTTCAAATTCTCAGACAAAATAATTGTTGCTCCCATATGCTCTATTCTTTCAATAGCTTCCAGTTTCACAATCTCTTGGTTTTCTAAATTCAACATTTTATTGTTGAAGATGGCACATTCTGCAAGAGTTGGCATCAAACATATTGCAGATTTCTTCTCAGTAATTTTCCGAAAAATATTCTCTGGCAGAACGTCTTCTTCTGGATACAAATTTGACAGTAATCGTGCATGTAAAGCTTCTTTCCCATGCTCGGTCACTTTTCCGATTCTAATATCTTGTAGAATATTCTTATAATCTTCATCCTTCGCTTGACGCATATTTTCACGCAGTTCAGCATAATTGAAGTTTAACCATATATTGACGTTGCCAATGCTCCCTAGGCACTTCCTGGTATCTTCATGCGTGAGCATTTTGAACACAGGTTGTCCTTTCACTGGTGTCAGCTGCAGAAGATCACCGAAAACAATGATGTGTTTGCCACCAAATAACACATCATACTCTGTTTTGAGAACTTCTTGCATTCTCAAATGCACAAAGGCAAGCATGACATTGGAAACCATGCTTACTTCGTCAATGATAAGAAGTTTCATTTTCCTCAATACTCTGGAAACCTCACAACAAGCATCTCCAGATAACTTGTGGTATTGTAATTTGTTATCATGCTCCACTGGCAGCATCAGTAGACGATGCAAAGTAATACCTTTAATGTTATGTGCTGCCAGTCCAGTTGGAGCGGTGACAACACAAGACAGCGATGACTCAGTCCTTTTCTGCAAATAACATGAAATTGCTTTAATGAGGAAACTTTTTCCAGTTCCCGCTTCTCCACTCACGTACAGTCGGACAGGCTTCAACGACGTACATGAGCACTCTTTCTTCTCATGACTTAATCCATGATCAATTTGGTTGGTAACTTCGTCATATATTTTCCTCTGCTCAACGTTGAGTTGTCTTTCCAAGTCTTGTAAGTTAACCGCATCCTCCTGAGCATGTGCCATGGCTCTTTCCACTTCAATCATGGCAGTGGCAGCTTCATTTTTGATAACTGGTCCTCCTAGTGGATCCTGACTCAATGAAACAGAACTCTGACTGTCCTGAGAACTGTCTCTAGCAATCTCGGCTGCAATCGTTGCTTCCTGCTCGATTTCCGCATTCAACATTTCTAGATATTTAGGAAAAACAGGACATTCTATGGTCTCCTTGGCGGCATTGAAAGAGTCTTCGTAACAGAGGAAATCTCCAAGCAGTTCCTCTTCTGCACGCCAAGGCTTGAAAAGTTGCAAAAGTGCTAAATAGAAAAACTCTTTTCTTTCAGGAGATTCGCCACTCAATTTTCGATGGTTTACCAAGTGGCATTTTCTTTGCTTGACCAGACATCCCTCACTTCCAATTACAGCATACACTCCTTTATCAATATCTTCTTTGATGTTCCTCTTGAATATGTAATTTTGTAGAACCTCATACAGACAAACATTCTCGAGGTGACTGCTTCGATTTGGATAATACGTATCCAACATGTTGGTCTTCAAAATATCGGTACTGTTTGGCTCCTTTTCCGCCAAATACTCAATTTCCCGCACAGGTTTCAGAACTCGATTACGCGTTGCAGCAAGACCAAGACTCGCCCAAATGATACTCCTAGATTTGGCATAGAGACTTGCTGAAGACAACCGGTCAGAACATTCGTAAGCTCCGATTTCTCGATGCGACAACATCTTCAGACTGAAACTGTACAACTTCTTACTGAGGCTCTTTTCATGGGAAATGTCCTCCCACATATCCTTCAATTCTGTCTTTTCTTTTTTGGTGATGTAAGATGTCACATACCGAGCCACAGCCATACAGTTATCAGCCACAAACTGTATATCCATGTTATCATTCCACATGGACAAAATCACTGGGTTGTAGTCGTTGATGTACTTGGACTCTTCGTTCCTTTTCAAATTGTATGTATTTTTGGGTGATTTCCTCGTCACATTATGTCGCAGCGAAGACATCAAACTGTTCACTCTTCCTTTAGAAATCACCGGTCGTGGAAAGGCGAAACGACATTTTGTGTAGAATTTGTCCTTGTTTCTGAATTTACGACGACAGTACTTTCCACAACGATGGCTTTGGAAGCGTAAAACTTGTTCTCTTACGCTTTTGTCTTCCTTTGTGTTTGGAACAGCACATGTAGAATACTGTTCTATGAAACTCATCACTAAGTCATCCGGATCTGTTCCAAATTTGGGTGCATCTTTGATCCATAGCAGCATATGTATATGAGGAGCACCTCTTGCTTGGTACTCCTTTCTCCAGAAGAAATCCAACACCTCTCCAAGAGGTGGATTTTTCTTGTTCATGATGAAAGACATCATAGCTTCAAATCTATGATTGAAGTACCTGCATACATTCACTGGATCCAAAGAGCACAGTTCTCCGGGTGTCTTGAATTCGATATTTTCAATGTTTCCATTTGCCTCTCGTAGAAATTCAAGTAAGTCTTCCCAGCCATACTCGGCACAGCTGAGAGTGAGGAACCATGTGGGAGTTCCTAAGTTCCTCAGCATACATTTTAAATCTCCATGTCGACGGTACCAGTACTCATTAGTACCACGCTGACATGCCATGGGATTAATCAGGTGAGAATCCAAAATACTGTCTTGCACATCGACTTTATCCATAAAGTCCCTTGCTGAGATATTTTGCATCTGTATACCACTTTTTAAGATGTGATTCACTGCATATGACAGTCCAGACAGATCGCTTTCAAACAGTAGATGAAACAAATAGGGAATGCATTGACGAAACCTAGGATCTTCTGCATACAATCGTAAAGTCCGGTATTCAGAAGCAGGAATTTGATCAGGTCGCTCATCATATCTTCCTCCTTGACCTGTTGGAAATAGTTGTGGGAAACACAGAGCTTCCAAACTTTCCTCCCAAACACTAATGGGACTCCCTTTGGCTTCTTTCATTTGAAACAACTCAATAGCATTCCCCATGACTTCCTTGGAATGCAAAGGATGAACACTATAATGTTCATATATTTCTTCATTTTTAGAGGCTTCTACTTTCTCAATTTGTCCAGCACACAAATCGCTGTCCTCTTCTTCACTTACTTCCTCTTCTGCAACATATACATTCTTGTAGTACTTATTGTTTTTCTTCAAATACAATGTTGCCTTTTTGACTTTCCTAACATCCACTAAATCTTGCCAGATTTTCTTACTCTTTGTCGGAACCCCATTAACTAGGATAACCAGAGGTTCCTCTTCCACTTTCTCTACTCCAATTGTATTAATGTTTTTCATCAAATCTAGAGGCAAATAAACAACTCTTCCCTTTAATCCTCTCTGTAAATCTGATGGAGGCAATTTCCCTGTCTTTGGCTCCATTCGTACAATAGCCTGAAAGGGATGGACACTTTGAATCAAAATAGATTCATAAGTATTTAAATCCTTCAATTCAGAAGGAATCTCAACCAATTCCAGATTATTATGAACCGCTCTAGCAGGCATCTGGTTTTGATTTAATTTGTTACAACAATAAGTACACACACGTTGATCCAATCCCAAATCAAAACAATTTTCTACCATCAAGTATGTTGCGAAATCCTTCCATTCACTATTATTTTCCCTTTCACTTTTTGCATATAAATCCACTAACTTAGTCTGATTCTTATAATAAGTGCGTCGACAACACACACAAGTGAAATTAGGCCTCTCACTTGATTTCACCTGAAACGTGGCAATTTCCTTCTGAAAATTATCTGTACTGGAAACCTGTACACTCTCTTCCACATTATCTTCTTCTTCTTGGTCAATTTCAACATTCTTCTCTTTACTTGCAAAGTAACAAAACTCAATTTCTTCACAAATATTCTTCACATCTACTTCAGAACCATGCAAAAGAGCAGTGCATAATTGTTTAAGCATAATTGCTGGACTCTTAGCATAATACAACATTCTAACTAATTTCCTCACTTTATTATGATGCACTGCTAGCATCCTGAAATGATGAAAAACACTCTGGCATACTCTCCTGGAAAGACAAGCCAGTGAATGACCATGCAAACCTGTCATTTCTATCACTCTGCAAGGATCTAATTCTTGCAACAACTTAATTTTCTGTTTTAAAGTTTTCTTATGAAATGTCCGTACAAAATCACAAACCAAATTGATGGAATCCTGTCGCACACTGCAAATACTACTACACTTCCAGGTGTACACTGGTCCCTTAGGACGTCTTCCTAAAACCTCATTACTTAACACCTCTTCTGACTCTGTTGACACAAGTTTTTCTTTTTCAACTGGACAACCATCTTTCACCTCATATGCTCGACTGCTGGTGTCAACTGCATGCACCAAATCATTATCCTGGAAATAACTCTCCTCATTAAAAAATGCCTCACAACTTGAACTATGCATCCATTCTCCTGAAAA
Source organism: Lissotriton helveticus (assembly GCF_964261635.1). Lineage (NCBI taxonomy): Eukaryota > Metazoa > Chordata > Amphibia > Caudata > Salamandridae > Lissotriton > Lissotriton helveticus. Next base: position 1,609,464,116 of record NC_136065.1, read on the forward strand.
AACTTCACAAAAGTTAGTCCGATTAATTACTCTTTTCCATATACTTTTTGATTTGAAAACATCAATTGTCTTGTTAAGTGTCCTAATTCTATTCTCCTGAAAAAACTTCACAAAAATTACTACGATTAACTGTTCTCTTCCATCTACTATTTGTTTTGAAATCATAAATTACCTTGTTTAGTTTCCTAATTCTATTGATTATCAAAATAAATAACTTTCGCTTAATTTCGAATGCCTGATCAATAATTTTTTCAATGTTTCTCTTTCTCTTATAAAAAGCCACTTTCTGTTGACGTTTCTTAACATTTTTTAACAAATTGCAAATTATCCTGTTGCAGAACATTTGTCTACGAATGTCCCTAAACTGATTTTTCCTTCTACTACCATGCACAGAGTTATCTCCTGCTCTAGCAGTAACATTTTTGATTGGCCTTTCCTTTCCCTTTAAATTGGCTCTCTTTTTCTGGACTAAAACATGTTCTGCAGTGATAATTTTTTTTCTGCAAATGTTTCTTAGGAATGATTTCGTTGTCTTACCCGGAGGTTTCTTGGTGACTTGACGAGTTTTTATTGTAGAGGACTGCTGCAAGCATGTAGTAGGCTGCTGTCTTTGACGTTTTGTAGCCTTTCGGCTTCTTTGCTTCGATGGCATAGTGTACTTTTGAAATGATCTGCAGTTGAATCTGTGGTAAAATATAATAAAAAATGTTATTAACCACTATTACCAAACAGTAAATCAATAACAGTCATCAAAAAATTAACAAACTACTTGTAAATTCTACATACAATAATTTTTAGTGCATTGGCAAATTTAAAAATCACAAATAGTAGCAAAGAAATAGAATGCTTCTACATTTGACCTGTGCTCTTTTATATGTGAATCTGAACTAATTTTATTAGCATATTTTACTATTTTATTAAACACACTTCACACAAGCTGTTTTTAAAGTTGTGTTTAATTTTAAATGAAATGGTTAACATGGTTACTTTTAATTTCCAGTAACTTTTAAAAATAACTCTTTATAGTTCCATAGGCTCGAGCAGGTCAGCTTCCCACCCTATGTCATACAATTCTGACAAATCAGCATCCTCATCATGTTCTTCATCATCCTCAGGATTTAAATCATCCAAGGGATCTACTTCCACTGATGTTTCAATGACAAGTTCAATGATAATATCGAGATCAACAGTTTGCTCATTATCACTCATGCTTGATGTTGTCATTATCTTTAAAAAAAGAGAACAACAATGAGATGTTGCAGAGTAAGAGACAAATCTCAGAGACTATAATAGTAAAATTGTTTAACAAGAGTAACATTTTGCAGATATTATTTAACCATGTCCAGCGATGCTGAGGAGGTGAGGCCTATGTCCAAGTTTTCAATGAACAGGACTCATCTCTTCTTAACCTTGGATAAGCCTCACCGACTCTGTGTCCCCTGCTCATACTTAAATGTAAAGGGGCAGATTTATGTTAACTGGTGCATCCCCAGGGATGCACCAGTTAACGTGCGCCGCTGCTCTGCTACCCATGGTGTGCCGCATTTACAATGCGGTGCACCATGGAGCAAAAACAGCACAGATGCGTCACGCATCTGTGCCACAAAAGCGGCGCATTGCAGGAATCACGTCGTAAGCGCGACATGTCTACTGCAATGCACATGGGCAAGCCACACATTGCATGGTGCGTCACTCCTTATGCCTGTTTCAAACAGGCGTAAGGATTTGATTCAGCAATGCCATAAAGCTGACTCAGTGAAATCTTGTAAATTTCACTGTGTTAGTTTTACAGGGCTTTCATGCAAGTGAACGCCCACCCTGCAACAAAACGCCCACATGAAACCTGATGCAGGTTTCATGTGGGGCAAGATTTTACAGCGTAACACATCTGCCTAGATGCATCAAGTTGTAAATATGTTGCAACATAGCGCATCTTTTGCTCCGCGGCTGCGTCACAAAAGTGACGCAACGGAGGCGCAAAAGAGGCGCACGGCCATCATAAAACTGCCCCTAACATTTTAAATGATTGTTTCAGGATGCCGATAAGGTGTGGCCTATCCAGAGATTTGTTTGAGGTGAGGCCTACTCAGGGTTACAGATTAAATTTAGGCTTGTTAAAGAGTACAGAGGAGATAATACATGTGCAGGCCTACCAATGAAGTGAGTCATGTCTACTGCATTCTTTAACAAAGGCCGGACCTCCTCTGTCTCCCTGGACAGGGCTAAACCTGATCTCCACAATGGGATTCGTAATGTTAGGAAACAAAGGATGATGTAATTGAAAAACGTGCAATTTTTTTGGCTCATTTCACAATCACATCACTTCTGTTTCCTTTGCTTAGGTATCTCATTGTGCAGATGTAGTCTAGCATATCAAAGAGTACGCAGAAGGTGAGCACTGTATGCAACAATTTTGACACTTACAGAAGATTCAGCTTCTCCATGCCCCCTACACAGTCCTAAATGTATACAGTTTAAAGTGACGGTATTTTGTTGCAGATGAAGTGAGGCCTATCTTGCAACATGGTGCATCTTTTGCACCACTGCTGCGTCACAAAAGTGACGCAACAGCAGCGCAAAAGAGGCGCACGGCCATCATAAATTTGCCCCTAACATTTTAAATGATTGATTCAGGATGACGATAAGGTGTGGCCTATCCAGAGGTTTGTTTGAGGTGAGGCCTACTCAGGGTTGCAGATGAAATTTAGGCTTGTTGAAGAGTACAGAGGAGATAACACATGTGCAGGCCTACCAATGAAGTGAGTCATGTCCACTGCACTCTTGAACAAAGGCCAGACCTCCTCTGTGTCCCTGGACAGACCTAAACCTCATCTGCACAATGTGATTCGTAATGTTAGAAAACACAGGTGATGTAATTGAAAAACGTGCAAATATTTATGCTCAATTCACAATCACATCACCTGTGTTTCCTCAGCTTAGGTATCTCATTGTGCAGATGTAGTCTAGCATATCCAAGAGTACGCAGAAGATGAGGACTGTATGCAACAGAGCAATGTACATTACTCACAATAAAGCATTTCTTTTTAAAAAAAAATGATTTTCTGCTCATAATTTGAAAACACAACACAGCTCCTTTGTAGAAGCACACCCTGTCAGTACTTAAATTTGCCAAGCACACATGGGGGCGTATTTACAAGGACCTTGCACTACGGGGAAATGACTTAAATTAAAATGGGGAAAATAACATCAAAGTGACTCAAAGGCCTTGTAAATATGCCCCAAGCAGCCTATGAAACTCTAGCAGTACATATCAAGAAACCTCATTGACTTCAAGAAGTGTACACGGCCATCATAAATCTGCCCCTAACATTTTAAATGATTGGTTCAGGATGCCGATAAGGTGTGGCCTATCCAGGGGTTTGTTTGACGTGAGGCCTACTCAGGGTTACAGATGAAATTTAGGCTTGTTGAAGAGTACAGAGGAGATAATACATGTGCAGGCCTACCAATGAAGTGAGACTTATCCACTGCACTCTTGAACAAAGGCCAGACCTCCTCTGTCTCCCTGGACAGACCAAAACCTCATCTGCACAATGTGATTCGTAATGTTAGAAAACACAGGTGATGTAATTGAAAAACGTGCAAATATTTATGCTCAATTCACAATCACATCACCTGTGTTTCCTCAGCTTAGGTATCTCATTGTGCAGATGTAGTCTAGCATATCCAAGAGTACGCAGAAGAATAGGACTGTATGCAACAGAGCAATGTACATTACCCACAATAAAGCATTTCTTTTTTTAAAAAAACGATTTTCTGGTCATAATTTGAAAACACAACACAGTTCCTATGTAGAAGCACACCCTGTCAGTACTTAAATTTGCCAAGCACACATGGGGGCGTATTTACAAAGACCTTGCACCACGGGGAAATGACTTAAATTAAAATGGGGAAAATAACGTCAAAGTGACTCAAAGGCCTTGTAAATATGCCCCAAGCAGCCTATGAAACTCTAGCAGTACATTTCAAGAAACCCATCACTTGTGTTTCCTTTGCTTAGGTATCTCATTGTGCAGATGTAGTCTAGCATATCAAAGAGTACGCAGAAGGTGAGCACTGTATGCAACAATTTTGACACTTACAGAAGATTCAGCTTCTCCATAACCCCTACACAGTCCTAAATGTATACAGTTTAAAGTGACGGTATTTTGTTGCAGATGAAGTGAGGCCTATCTTGCAACATGGTGCATCTTTTGCACCACTGCTGCGTCACAAAAGTGACGCAACAGCGGCGCAAAAGAGGCGCACGGCCATCATAAATTTGCCCCTAACATTTTAAATGATTGATTCAGGATGACGATAAGGTGTGGCCTATCCAGAGGTTAGTTTGAGGTGAGGCCTACTCAGGGTTGCAGATGAAATTTAGGCTTGTTGAAGAGTACAGAAGAGATAACACATGTGCAGGCCTACCAATGAAGTGAGTCATGTCCACTGCACTCTTGAACAAAGGCCAGACCTCCTCTGTCTCCCTGGACAGACCTAGACCTCATCTGCACAATGTGATTCGTAATGTTAGAAAACACAGGTGATGTAATTGAAAAACTTGCAAATATTTATGCTCAATTCACAATCACATCACCTGTGTTTCCTCAGCTTAGGTATCTCATTGTGCAGATGTAGTCTAGCATATCCAAGAATACACAGAAGATGAGGACTGTATGCAACAGAGCAATGTACATTACTCACAATAAAGCATTTCTTTTTTTTAAAAACGATTTTCTGCTCATAATTTGAAAACACAACACAGCTCCTATGTAGAAGCACACCCTGCCAGTACTTAAATTTGCCAAGCACACATGGGTGCGTATTTACAAGGACCTTGCACCACGGGGAAATGACTTAAATTAAAATGGGGAAAATAACATCAAAGTGACTCAAAGACCTTGTAAATATACCCCAAGCAGCCTATGAAACTCTAGCAGTACATATCAAGAAACCTAATTGACTTCAAGAAGTGTACACGGCCATCATAAATCTGCCCCTAACATTTTAAATGATTGGTTCAGGATGCCGATAAGGTGTGGCCTATCCAGGGGTTTTGTTTGACGTGAGGCCTACTCAGTGTTACAGATGAAATTTAGGCTTGTTGAAGAGTACAGAGGAGCTAATACATGTGCAGGCCTACCAATGAAGTGAGACATATCCACTGCACTCTTGAACAAAGGCCAGACCTCCTCTGTCTCCCTGGACAGACCTAGACCTCATCTGCACAATGTGATTCGTAATGTTAGAAAACACAGATGATGTAATTGAAAAACGTGCAAATATTTATGCTCAATTCACAATCACATCACCTGTGTTTCCTCAGCTTAGGTATCTCATTGTGCAGATGTAGTCTAGCATATCCAAGAGTACGCAGAAGAAGAGGACTGTATGCAACAGAGCAATGTACATTACTCACAATAAACCATTTCTTTTTTTTTTTAAACGATTTTCTGGTCATAATTTGAAAACACAACACAGTTCCTATGTAGAAGCAAACCCTGTCAGTACTTAAATTTGCCAAGCACACATGCGGGCGTATTTACAAGGACCTTGCACCACGGGGAAATGTCTTAAATTAAAATGGGGAAAATAACATCAAATTGACTTAAAGGCCTTGTAAATATGCCTCAAGCAGCCTATAAAAACTCTAGCAGTACATATCAAGAAACCTAATTGATTTAAAAAAATGTTTTTAAACACATCAAGTAAACTATTTATTCACCCACATTCATGGGTAAGTGACTTAAAATGCCCTAACACACATGAAAGCGTATTTTTAAGGCCCTTGCACCATTTTTGAGTCACTTTTAACATGGCTATGTAACTCAAAGAAACAAAATCTAAATTTGCCAAGCACACATGGGGGCGTATTTACAAGGACTTTGCACCACGGGGAAATGTCTTAAATTAAAATGGGGAAAATAACATCAAATTGACTCAAAGGCCTTGTAAATATGCCTCAAGCAGCCTATGAAACTCTAGCAGTACATATCAAGAAACCTAATTGATTTAAAAAAAGTTTTTAAACACATCAAGTAAATCACTTATTTACCCACATTCATGGGGAAGTGACTTAAAATGTCCTAACACACATGAAAGCGTATTTTTAAGGCCCTTACACCACTTTTGCGTCACTTTTAACATGGCTATGAAACTCAAAGAAACTAAATCTATTTGTAAAACACTTGACACAAAGCAACATTTTAAATACACAACTTTCTTCATAAATTTATCCCTAAAGCCTACTATTCTCTATCTAAATTAAATGAATCTTTTCTCACCTTAGCAAATACTTTTTGAGTTTCAAAACAGTCTCAGACACACACCAACTTTTCTGTAGCACAGCAAAGGGTATGCACTCCAGAGGCTGCAACCAACAATGGCACAGAAATGCTGTAATTCATCACACATATCTCTCATGTCACCCAATCAAAACTCTACCCTCACTTTTTTCAAATCAACACCCTTCCCCCTCTGCCCTTTCTGCCTTTTTTCCATAGCAACCACCTCCTGAAAGACCTCTCATGTTTGCAAGTTCACACAACAATGTTTCAATTGAACTCTGAACTCTCAGTACACCTGCGTATCCAGTGCAATCTTTCATAAAATGATTTTTTCTTGACCATTCAAATTACATCTTTCAAAGAACTCATCCATGCACCCTAACTTTCTGTTTCCAGCAATCAAAATCCACCAATCACTGCTACTGATTCATTAGCACAGAAAATCCACAGTTTTTTTCATTACATACTCCTACTGTTTCAACTGCCATTTCATTACCACACTTCATCTGACTGCAGCAGAACCTCCTCTCACTATGTTTTCTGTCTGGATTGTTGGACATAATTACATCCATTGGGCTCAAAGGTATGCTGATAACAGAAATTTACACAACCTCAATTTACAAAATGTGGAAATCAACTGGATTGGCCACAGAGGATTAAGATGTCACCAATTGATACCATTGGTGAAAACCTTTTTGCATTTGCCAAAACCTGACCCGTTAATTGTGCACTGTGGAGGAAATGATTTGGGCACTTTGACTGGGGTAGGTCTGGAAATGCTTTTAAAGGACACCTTTGAACAATTGATGGCACTTTTTCCTCAAACTGCCTTGGTATATTCAAATATATGCCAAAGACAGAAATGGAGGTGGTCCAAGCAATTTTCTCCACAAATTGAGAAATCGAGGAAGCATGTAAATAAGTCTGTTTCAGCTTACATGAGAGACCATGGAATGGGCTCCATCTACAACAATAACTTGCGTTACTACATGCAAGATATCTACAGAGAAGATGGAGTTCACTTCTCAGATGAGGGGAACAGCGTTTTCATCCTGAATTTAAGACTATGTATTGGTACCTACTTATGAGTACCTAAATCTACCACAGACCCAAAAGCTCTTCTCAGAGCTACCCTAACTATGATCACTATAAGCAACTTTTAAATGTAACTTTTTTTTTACTAATTTTCACGATTTACGCTTTCCGGAGCGCTACCCGGTACGCGCACCGGACGCTAACCGCGCAATTTGTTTTTAAAAAAATGTTTTTTTTCCGCACATATGGGCCTCCTCAGCCACCCTCAGAAAACCTAGGGGGTCAGGATACATCTACCGTGCCCCCTTCTACCCATTCTGAACATTATTTGCCCTCCATCTTGTATCTCAATTCTACCGAAACACAAAATGGAGGACTCCCGTAACGCTGCCGGTTCGCGTACCGGGGCGCGCACCGGGAAGCGCTCGCTGAAAAAAGGTGTGAAAGTAATTCACAGAAAAACCACTGGAGACACTTTCACCAAATATAGATTAGCTCATACTACATACCAATCCCTACCGTTTTCACAAATTTGATTGGAATTCCATTTAGCCATTTAGCCTGTAGACCTCTCTAAATACCCTGAGGTAAATTACTTCACAAAACACATCTGAAGTGTTGGAATTGACAACCAATTAAAATGTTACTTTCATTTTCTACTTTTTTTACCTGACATTTGATTGGTTATGTACCTGAATATATATAAAGAAAGAGAGAGAAACACAGCCATTTTGACTACTACTTCTTGAAGTACATTGCAAGAGCATTTTTACTGACAACTTAAACTTGTTTTTAAAAGGTAAGATGTTATTTTGAAAACTAAAGTATATTGTGCACTTTAAGTTAATATGGAAAAAAAATTCTGATAGTTATATACTATCCCTCTGTAATAGTTATAGATTTAGATAGACTTTTCTGTTATAGTTATGGATGGATTTAGGATTGTCTTGTATAATTATGAATTTACTAAGGTTTCATCACATACATATTTTTATATTTCTACTACCAGTCTGATACCATACACTGCCCAAAGATAAATTCACTGTTAAATTAATCCCAACAGTGCCCTATCTCTACTGATATATATATTTATTTATGCAAATTTCAGGCAAAATGGAAGGAGAACAAAAAATGCCATTTGAAATTGTCCTTGAAGAGACCAATCAAGAAAACATTGAACCAAATGACATTGAATTCATGGATGAATCACAGGACCATGAACTACTACAATGTGTACAATCTGTAGATTTCCTCCTTCAAAATGAGGACATTTCAGACACTCAAATGTTGCAAGTTATGTTCACTCAAAATAAGGACATTTCGGACACTTAAATGATGGAAGTTATGTTCACTGAAAATGACGACATTTCGGACAGTCAAATGTTAGACGTTCTATTAAATTTTGAAAAACAATCACAAAAATAAAAAAAATTTAAAAAAACAACAAAACGAACAATCAATAAACATACAATATTTGAAAAGTTTATCATTCTTTTTTCATCATAGTACGCTCCCCGGACCGCTTCGCGGTGCGCGTACCGGGCGCTCCCCACGCAAAAAAAACGAAGAAAAAATATTTTTTTTTTTGCCCCGCGGGGCCCTTTCAAAGCCTCCACATCAAACCTAGGGGGTCAGGGAGGATCTACTATGCCCCCTTATGGTCATTTCCCCCTTTGTTTTGGCCTCCTCTTGCCTCTCGATCCTACCGAGAGACAAGATGGCGGCCGCTCCGGACTGTTTAGTAAGTTGACAGACACCGGAGAGCCAATCAGCGTTCCGTTACGCGTCCGGTACGCGAACCGGGGCGCTAACCGGGGCGCGCTTAAAGATATATATATTTTTTGAACGTTAATTTATCAAAATCCACTGGAGCACATATATTGAGACCTAGCAAAGGCATATCGGGCAAACAATATCTACAATTTTGCCAAGTTTCATGTAAATCCATTCAGCCGTTCAAGCTAAAAGTGAGTCCAACCGCCCTATGGAAAATTGCATGGTAAAAACGCATTTTGGGACCCCCCTTTTTTCTCGGCCCCTCCTTGACGAAACCCCCCCAAAATTTCGCCCTCAAACGCCAAAGTTATTCGACATAGAATTTTCTAAAATCCCATAGAGAAAAAATCCTAACTATATATACCTAATGGCGACCGCCAGTAGGTAATATATATATATATATATATATGTATATATATATATATATATATATATATATATATATATATATTGTTATACTTTAGCAAACATGCAGGACTGCTAACAAAGTAAGAGGCACACTCGGAGTCAGATTTTAAAGCTAAGATGCTTTAATCGGTGCTTTACAGTTTCCTCTCCCCTCCAATTCGACAGACGCGTTTCGCCTTCGCGGCTTTTTCAATGTCGAAAAAAAAAAAAAAATATATATATATATATATATATATATATATATATATATATATTACCTACTGACGGTCGCCAGTAGGTAGTTATAGTTAGGATTGATTTCCATAGGGAAATCGCAACATTCTATTGGGAATAACTTTGGGGCCGGTTGACGAATCTGCCTGAATTTTTCACCAACTTTGCCTCGCGGCGCTCTGGTCCTTCTCTGAAAGTCTGGGGGGGATCCGTGAAGCAGGGGCCGAGATAAAAGGGGGTCCCAAAACGTGTTTCTCCCATGTTAATTTCCATAGGGCGGTCGGTCTCACTTTTAGCTCGAATGGCTGAATGGATTTTTACCAAACTTGGCAAAATTGTAGGGACTGGTAGCCCGATGTGCCTTTGCTATGTCTCAAGATATGTGCTCCAGAGGATTTTGAGTAATTTAGGTTCCAAAAAACTGTATATATCTATAGCCGCGCCCCGGTACGCGCACCGGGGAGCGCTCCTGGCGCGTCACGCGACTTGCGCACGGAAAGCTGATTGGCTCTCGGGTGTCTGTAAACATTCGAAACAGTCCGCAGCGGCCGCCATCTTGTGTCTCGGTAGGATCAAGACACAAGAGGTGGCTAAAAACAAAGGGGGAAATTACCAAAAGGGGGCAGGGTATACCCCCCCTGACCCCCTAGGTTTGATGTGGGGGCCATAAAAGGGTCCCGCAGGACAAAAAAAAATGACATTTTTTTTCGATTTTTGTTGAGGGAGCACACCGGGGAGCGTACCGGGGAGCGTACCATGTGGAAAACCTAGTGAAACAGTAAAATAATAATTTAAAGTGCTTAGAGGTAGGGTAGCTCTGAATAGAGTTGTTGTGTTGTGTGGGTGATTTAAGTACCAACAAGTAGGTACCAATGCAGAGTCTTAAATTCAATGTACACCTTTTTTATGTTGATATCTAGCATGTTGTTATAGAAGTTATTGTGGTATATGGAATCCATACCATAGTCTGTCAGGAAAGCAGAAACAGATCCTTTAAGTACTCCCTGAGAAGACCTAGGGGATCATGGGTAGTCTTCTCTGCTCCCTTATGATGTTTTAAAATTGCACAGTATACTGTAAGTTTCACTTTATACTATAATATAAACATAATTATTTTGATAGTACTTCATGAATTAGATATAAAAATAAATAATGTTGGTTAGAATTTTCATAGTTCAATAAAACTTCCAGCATTACATCATCTGGAATCTCCTCAAAAATGCATGTTTCTATATCTTGTAAACATTCAAAAAATTGTTGATCCAAAGACTGATCCATAAAATCTTCATCCAAAAAATCTTCATTTAGAATCTCCTCAGATGTAATCTCGAAGGAAACATTGATATTTTCTTGCTCCCCTTCCATATTTTTTTCTGTAAATTGCATAAAAAATAACTATATCAGTAGAGTTAGGGCACTTTTGGGTTTAAGTTCAGACAGGTAGTTCTGATTTTTTAACAGTGAAGTTAACTTTGGGTAGTGTATGGTAACAGGCAGGAAGTAGAAATTTAAAAAAGTGCCTGTGAAGAAGGGTAATTAAATTCATAATTATAGCAGAGAAGCCTAAGTCAATCAATAAATATAACAGAGGAGCCTATCTCTATCTATAACTATAGCAGAGGGACAGTAAACAATTATCAGAAAACGTTTTTACAAATTAACTTAAAGTGCCCCTTACAAATTATCAACTTACTTTACAGAGAGGTGAAGAAGAAAAAATGCGAAAATCCTTTCAAGATGTATCTCAGGTAGTTGTAGTCAAAATGGCCGTGTTTCCCTCTCATTTTTCATTTATATTCATGTACATAACCAATCAAATGTCAGGAAAAAAAAGTAGAAAATGAAAGTAACATTTTAATTGGTTGTAAATTCTAACACTTCAGATGTGTTTTTGTCATGTAATTTACCTCAGGATATTTAGACAGTGCTACAGCTCAAATGGCTCAATGGAATTCCACCAAATTTGGGAAAATGGTAGGGACTGGTATGTAGTATGGCCTATTCTATATTTGGTGAAAGTGTCTCCAGTGGTTTTTATGTAAATTAACTTTTATCATTTTTTGGAGCGCTTCCCGGTGCGCCCCCCGGTACGCATACCGGGAGCGCTACGGGAGTCCTCCATTTTGTGTTTCGGTAGATTTGAGTCCGAAAATGGCGGACAAACAACGTTGGGAATGGGTATAAGGGGGCACGGTAGGCACTCCCTGACCCAATAGGTTTTCTGAGGGGGTCTTAGGAGGCCCATATAGGCCAACAAAAAAAAATGTTAATTTTCGCCGGGGGTGCGCCCGGTACACGCACCTGGAAGCGTACCGGGGAGCGTACTTTGGTGAAAAATAGTGAAAAAAGTTAGAAAAAGATAATCATTTGGAGTGATCAGAGGTAGGGTAGCCCTGAAAAGAATTTTTGGGTTCTGTGGCTGATTTAGGTACCTACAAGTAGGTACCAATGCACAGTCTTAAATTCAGGAGGAATATTCTATTCCCCTCATCTGAGAAGTACACACCATCTGCTCTGTAGATATCTTGCATGTTGTAACGCAAGTTGTTGTTGTATATTGAACCCATTCCATAGTCTCTCATGTAAGCAGAAACAGATTTATTCACATGTTTCCGTGCTTTCTCAAATTGTGGACAAAATTGGTTGGACCACTTCCATTTCTGTCTTTGGCATATATTGGAATATACCAAGGCAGTTTGTGGAAAAAGCGTCATCAATTGCCCAAAGGTGTCCTTTAAAAGCATCTCCAGACCTACCTAAAGTCAAAGTGCCTAGGTCATTTCCACCATAGTTCAAAATGATGAGGTTAGGGTGTGGCAGATGGTAAAAGGTTTTCACCAATGGTATCAATTGATGACATCTCAATCCTCTTTGGCCAATCCATTTTATGTGCACATTTGGTAAATCAAGGTTGTGAAAATTTCTGTTAGCTGCATACCTTCGAGCCCAGTGAATGTAGCTATGTCCAATAATCCAGACAGAGTACATGGTGAGAGAAGGTTCTGGTGCAGTCAGATGAAGTGTAGAAATGAAATGGTAGTTGGAATAGTAGGAGTTTGCAAAAAAATAAACTGTGGAGTTGTACTGCTCTTGAATCACAAGCAATGATTGGTGGATTCAGATAGTTGAAAACTGAAAGTTAGGGTGCATGGTTCTGTTGTGTGGAAGAAGTCATTTGAATGGTTAAAAAACATTCATTTAAAGAAAGATTGCAGCAGATAAGCTGGTGTATTCACAGGTCAAACATCCTTGCTGAGGTGATTTGCAACATTGTAGAATAAACTTTTAACCCTGGAAGCTCAGTGAGGAGGGAGTTGCTATAGTAACAGGTAGAAAGGGCTGAGGGGGGGAAGGGTGTTGGTTTGAAAATAAAGAGGGAAGAGTTTTGATTGGTTACCATGAGCAATATGTGTGTAGAATTAGAGATTTTCTGTGCCATTAATGGTTGCAGTGCCTGGGGAACATACCTTTTGCTCTGCTATAGAAATATTGGTGTGTGTATCTGACACTGTTCTGAATCTCTCAAAGCATTTGTAAAGGTGAGTTATGATTCATTTAGATAGAGAGTTAAGATTCAGAAGCACATTGATTTTCTTTGCTTTTGGTTTGTGTGATGCTTTTACAAAATACATGGTTTATATATTTGCAAAATAGAGGATTTTTATTTTGTGAAATAGTGATGTTTCAGTAGTGAAGTTGAATGGTTGTACATAGGACTTGCACTATGTATCCAAAATGTTATTTTAAAAATCAATTTTAGGGTAAATAAATGGGTTTCAGTAGTGAAAATGAATGCTTGTACATAGGACCTGTGTTGTGGTCCTAAAATGGTAATTGAAAAACGATTTTAGTGCAAATCAATGGGTTTCAGTAGTGAAAATGAATGCTTGTATATATAATCTGTGCAGTGTTTCTAAAATGTTAATTGAAAAACGATTTTAGGGCAAAATAATGGGTTTTAGTAGTGAAAATGAATGCTTGTAAATAGGACCTGTGTTCTGTTCATAAAATGGTAATTGAAAAACGATTTTAGTGCAAATCAATGGTTTTAACATTTTTAAGAAGGAATAAATAGTGTGTGCATAATTACATAAAAATATTTGAATCTTTTACAAACATGTTACGTGTTTTACCTCAGATTGGGAAGCAGACTGAGTTTCTTTGCTGTTGTTTTGTTTCATTTTTTGGGTAATGCTTGGTAGGAATGTTTGCAAGAGATAGGAAATGTATTTTGTAAAATAGTGACTTTTCAAGACTGAAATGGAATGATTGTACATAGGACCTGCACTGTGCTTCTAAAATGTTATTGAAAAATAGATTTTGGTGCAAATTAATAGCTTTTACATTTTTGAGAAAGAATAAAAAGTGTGTGCATGATTAAATAAAATAATTTGAATCTTTCACAATCATGACACCTGTGTTATCTCAGATTTGGAAGCACACTGAGAGTCTTACTTATGAAAACAGCGATGCGTCACTTTTAACTGTGCACTCCTTGTGACACCAATGGTGCATTATATTTAATGTATAACGCATCATGTTTCTAGGACGAACAGATAAGTCAGTATTTCTGATGTATCTGTAAGTGCAAAAGTGACGAATTGCTGGAGTGTGTCACAAAAATGACGCAACTCTAGCAATGCATCCTTTCACATGGGGAAAGCCTCATGTGAAAGCGATTGCCTCAGTCTTACGCCTGCTGTGAGGCAGGTGCAAGATTTTGATGTAACAGTGTCCTAAAAGTGATGCAGTGAAATCTCATAGATTTCACTGCGTCACTATTATGAGGCTTTTTGCGGGGGAATGCCCCCTCTGTGTACATTACACCTGACAGAGGTATATTGTGGCGCAGAGGTTTAAAAAGTGATGCATCTACCTACATGCATCACTTTTTAAAAATGGCGCAAAAAGGTACATGTTTTATGCCGCCGATGCGTCACAAAAAGTGACGCATCAGCAGTGAAAAACTAACGCAGGGCCTTATAAATGAGGTTCATCTTTTTTTGCACACTACTCGAGTTTAGTCCTGTCCACTGCACTCTTGGACACAAGCCTCACCTTTTGTGCTCCCCTGGACAGGCTTTATCTCATCTGCACTCCTGCTTAGGTGTCAGAATCCTATCACATAGGGAAAGCCCCATGCGAAAGCGTTTGCTTCAGTCTTATGCCTGCTGTGAGGCAGGTGCAAGATTTTGATGTAACAGTGTCCTAAAAGTGACGCAGTGAAATCTCATAGATTTCACTGCGTCACTATTACGAGGCTTTTTGCGGAGAAATGACCCCTCTGTGTACATTACACCTGACAGAGGTATAATGTGGCGCAGAGCTTTAAAAAATGACGCATCTACCTACATGCGTCACTTTTTAAATATGGCGCAACAAGGCACATGTTTTATGTCGCCAATGCGTCACAAAAAGTGACACATCAGTAGCGCAAAACTGACGCAGGGCTTTATAAATGAGGCTCATCTTTTTTTGCACACTACTCCAGTTTAGTCCTGTCCACTGCACTCTTGGACACAAGCCTCATGTTTTGTGCTCCCCTAGACAGGCTTCATCACATGAGTACTCCTGCTTAGGCCTTATAATTTTTTTTCGAATAACATTTGAAAAACAAAGAAAAGGTCATATGTATAAGCTTTTCATTACACTACTAAAATATTTTTGCTGCAAATTAATGAGTTTTACATTTTTGAGAAAGTTTAAATAGTAGGACCTGCACTGTGTTTCTAAAATGTTATTGAAAAATCTATTTTGGGACTAATCAATGAATTCTACATTTTAATGTATAATGCATCATGTTTCTAGGACTTACAGATAAGTCAGTATTTCTGATGTATCTGTAAGTGCAAAAGTGACGAATTGCTGGAGTGTGTCACAAAAATGACGCAACTCTAGCAATGCATCCTTTCACATGGGGAAAGCCCCATGTCAAAGCGTTTGCCTCAGTCTTACGCCTGCTGTGAGGCAGGTGCAAGATTTTGATGTAACAGTGTCCTAAAAGTGATGCAGTGAAATCTCATAGATTTCACTGCGTCACTATTACGAGGCTTTTTGCGGGGGAATGCCCCCTCTGTGTACATTACACCTGACAGAGGTATATTGTGGCGCAAAGGTTTAAAAAGTGACGCATCTACCTACATGCGTCACTTTTTAAATATGGTGCAACAAGGCACGTGTCGCCAATGCGTCACAAAAAATTACGCATCAGTAGTGCAAAACTGACGCAGGGCTTTATAAATGAGGCTCATCTTTTTATTGCACACTACTCCAGTTTAGTCCTGTCCACTGCACTCTTGGACACAAGCCTCACGTTTTGTCCTCCCCTGGACAGGCTTCATCACATGAGCAGTCCTGCTTAGGCCTCATAATCTTTTTTTAGAATAACATTTGAAAAACAGAGAAAAGGTCATATGTATAAGCTTTTCATTACACTACTGAAACATTTCTATGGCAAATTAATGTGTTTTACATTTTTGAGAAAGAATAAATTGTGTGTGCATGATTACATAAAAAAATTTGACCTTTTCACAATCATGTCACCTGTGTTACCTGAGATTAGGAAGTAGATTGTGGAGATGAGGTGAGGCATGTCCAGAGGGACAGAGGAGGTGAGGTCTATGTTCAAGACTGTAGAGGGAGAGAGGCCTTTCCTGGGAAGCATAGGTGGTGAAGCCTGTGTATAAGAGTGCAGTGGACTAGACTTCATGAAGTCTAACCCCTACTGGACTCTTAGACACAGGTCTCATCTTCTTTGTACCTGTGGACAGAGCTGTCTTCCACTACACTCTTCAATACAGGCCTCACCTCTTCTGCACCCCTGGAGAATCCTGACTTGATCTGTAACCCTGAATAGACCGTTTGCTTTTTGTCATTGCTTTGTTGTTTGGTAATTGTGGTCTATAATGTGCTATTTTTTTCTTTAACACAGATTGAAATCAAGATTTCAAGAGTAAGAAAAGATGCCCTCAAGGGAAAGGAGAAGAAAACAAGATAACCGCCAAAAAACAAAAACAGCAACGGAATTACAGCACTCTTCCACAACAAATACTTCAAAAAACAGGAACAAAGCTCCTGGTAAGACAATTAAGTCTTTCTTACGTAACATATGTACATCCCAAAAAAATGTTGGACAGCATGTAGAAAAAGAGAATGAGAGAGTAAATTTGAAAAGGAAGGAGAGAACCTCAAAGAATTCTACAACTGGAGCAGGAGAGAATAATATGTATAGGAATAGAAGGCAGAATCAGTTTAGAGACATTCGTAAACTAATGTTTCGCAATAGGGTGGTTTTAAATTTGTTAAAAAACATTAGGAAAGGTAAACAGAGAGCTGCTTTTTATAAGAAAAAGAAAAGTGTAGAGAAGATTGTTGATCAGGCTTTTGAAGTTAAGATAAAATTATTTATTTTAATAATCAATAGAATTAGGACACTTAACAAGACAATTGATGTTTTCAAATCAAAAAGTATATGGAAAAGAGTAATTAATCGGACTAACTTTTGTAAAGTTTTTTCAGGAGAATGGATGCACAGTTCAAGTTGTGAGCCATTTTTTAATGAGGAGAGTTACTTCCAGGATAATGATTTAGTGCATGCAGTTGACACCAGTGGTCGAGCGTATGAAGTGAAAGACGGTTGTCCGATTGAAAAAGAGAAACTTGTGCCTAGAGAACCAGAAGAGGTGTTAACTGATGAAGTTTTAGGGAGACGTACTAAGGGTCCAGTGTACACTTGGAAGTGTAGTCGTATTTGTAGTGTGCGACAGGAATCAATTGATTTGTTTTGTAATTTCTTACGTACATATAGTAAGAAAAGTCTAAAGCAGAAAGTGAAGTTGTTGCAAGACTTAGATCCTTGCAGAGTGAGAGAAAACACAGGTTTGCAAGGGCATTCACTGGCTTGTCTTTCTAGAAAAGTCTGTCAGAGTGTTTTTTATCATTTTAGGATGTTAGCAGTGCATCATACCAAAATGAGGAAATTAGTGAGAATGTTGTATTATGCAAAAAGTTCAGCACTTAAGCTTAAACAATTAAACAGTGCTCTTTTGCATGGAACTGAATTAGATGTGAAGAAGATTTGTGAAGAAATTGAGATTTGTTATTTTGGTGAAAAAGAGGACAGTGTAGAAATTGACACAGCAATTCAAGGTAATTTGGAAGACAATGTACAGATTTCAAATACAGAAAAGTTTGAGCAGGAAATTAACAGGTTTAAGGTGAAATCAAGTGAGAGGCCAAATTTTACTTGTGTGTGTTGTGAACGAAGTCATTATAAGCATCAAACTAGATTAGTTGATTTATACGTAAAAAGTGAAAAGATGAATAATTATGAGTGGAAAGATTTTGCAACTTATTTGTGGGTGGAGAACTGTTTTGATTTGAGTTCTGATCAGCGTATTTGTAAATATTGTTATGATAAATTAAATCAAAACAGAATGCCTGCTAGAGCTGTTCATAATAATCTGGAGTTGGTAGACATTCCCCGTGAATTGATGGATTTAAAATCATATGAGTCTATTTTGATTCAATGTGTCCATCCTTTTCAGGCAATTGTTCGCATGGAGCCTAAGATAGGGAAATTGCCTCCTACAGATTTGCAGAGAGGATTAAAGGGAAGAGTTGTTTATTTGCCTCTAGATTTCAAAAAAAATATTGATACAATTGGTATAGAAAAAGTAGAAGAGGAACCTTTAGTTATTCTAGTTAATGGAGTTCCGACAAAGAGTAAAAAAATCTGGCAAGATTTAGTGGATGTTAGGAAAGTCAAAAAGGCAACGTTGTATTTAGTCAAAAACAATGAGTATTACAAAGATGTATGTGTTGCAGCAGAGGAAACAGCTGCAGATGAAGACAGTGATTGTTCAGGCGGCCAAATTGAAAAAGTTTCATGTGTCTAGAAGTGAAGAAATATATGAACATTATACTGTTCATCCTTTGCATTCCAAAGAAGTAATGGGGAATGCAATTGATTTGTTTCAAATGAAAGCAGCAAAAGGAAGTCCCATTAGTGTATGGGAAGAAAGTTTGGAAGCTCGTTGTTTTCCACAGCTATTTCCAACAGGTAGAGGTGGACCATATGACGATCGACCACTTCAAATTCCTGCATTTGAATATCGAACTGTAAGATTATATGCTGAAGATCCAAGGTTTCGTCAATGCATTCAATATTTGTTTCATCTACTGTATGAAAGTGACTTGTCTGGGCTTTCTTATGCAGTAAACCATATACTGAAAAGTGGAGCACATCTGCAAAATGTTTCGGCGAGGGACTTTATGGAGAAAGTGAATCAGCAAGATAATATTTTAGAATCTCATCTAATCAATCTCATGGCATGTCAGCGTGGTACAAACGAGTATTGGTACCGTCGTCATGGGGAATTGAAATGTATGCTAAGAAACTTAGGAACTCCTACAAGGTTCCTCACTCTTAGCTGTGCCGAGTATGCATGGGACGACTTACTTCAATTTCTACGAGAGGCAAATGCAAATATACAAAATATAGAATTCAAAACACCTGGAGAACTGTGTTCTTTGGATCCAGTGAATGTATGCAGATATTTGAATCATAGATTTGAAGCTATGATGTCTTTTATTACCAAGAAAAAAATCCTCCCCTTGGAGAGGTTTTAGATTTCGTTTGGAGAAAGGAGTATCAAGCGAGAGGTGCTCCTCACATACATATGTTGTTATGGATTAAAGATGCACCCAAATTTGGAACAGATTCGGATGAGACAGTGATAAGCTTCATTGAAGAGTATTCAACATGTGCTGTTCCAAAAACTACCAAAGAAAACAGTGTAAGGCAACAAGTTTTACGCTTTCAATCCCATCGTTGTGGAAAGTACTGTCGTCGAAAATTCAGAAACAAGGACAAGTTCTACACAAAATGTCGTTTCGGCTTTCCACGACCAGTGATTTCTAAAGGAAGAGTAAATAATTTGATATCTTCTCTGCGACATACTGTGACGAGGAAATCACCAAAAAATACATACAATTTAAAAAGAAACGAAGAGTCCAAGTACATCAACGACTACAACCCAGTGATTTTGTCCATGTGGAATGCTAACATGGATATTCAATTCGTTGCTGACAACTCTATTGCTGTGGCTCGATATGTGACGTCTTACATCACAAAAAAAGAAAAGACAGAACTGAAGGAAATGTGGGAGGACATTTCACATGAAAAGAGCCTAAGCAAGAAATTATACAGTTACAGTCTAAAGATGTTGTCGCATCGAAAAATTGGAGCATATGAATGTTCTGATCGATTGTCGTCAGCAAGGCTCTATGCCAAATCTAGAACCATCATTTGGGTGAGTCTAGGTCTTGCTGCAACACGAAATAGAGTTTTGAAATCTGTAAAAGGGATAGAGTATTTGGCGGAGAAAGAACCAGAAAGTACAGATATTTTGAAGACAAACATGTTGGATACATACTATCCAAATAGAAGTAGTCATCTTGAGAACAGTTGTTTGTATGAAGTTCTGCAAAACTATATTTATAAGAGAACCATCAGAGAAGATATTAACAATGGAATATATGCTATCATTGGGTGTGAAGGATGTCTAGTGAGACAGAAAAAAGGCCATTTGATTAATCATCGAAAATTGAGTTGCGAAAATCCAGAGAAAAGGGAATTTTACTATTTAGCTCTTTTGCAACTATTTAAGCCATGGCGTACAGAAGAGGAACTACTTGGAGATTTTCTCTGTTACGAAGATTCTTTTAATGCAACCAAGGATACCATAGAATGTCCTGTTTTTCCAAATTATCTACAAATGTTGAACGAAGAAATAGAGCAAGAAGCCACAATTGCTACAGAGATTGCTAGAGACAGTTCTCAAGACAGTCAGAGTACTGCTTCATTGAGTCAGGATCCACTTGGAGGACCAATTATTCAAATTGAACCTGCCACTGCCATGGATGAGGTGGAAAGAGCTATGGAACAAGCTCAAGATGATGTAGTTAACTTAGAAGATTTGGTGAGACAACTAAACTTTGAGCAGAAACAGATATATGACGAAGTCACAGATCAGTTTGAACATGGATTCACTCATGAGAAAAAAGAGTGCTCATGTACATCTTTTAAACCAGTGCAACTGTACGTGAGTGGAGAAGCGGGAACTGGAAAAAGTTTTCTGGTTAAAGCAATTGCAGCTTATCTGCAGAAAAGGACTAAATCACCGCTGTCTTGTGTTGTTACAGCTCCAACTGGGCTGGCTGCACATAACATTAAATGGATTACTTTACATTGTTTACTGATGCTGCCAGTGGAGCATGATAACAAATTGAAATATCACAAGCTATCTGGAGATGCGTGTTCCAAAGTTTCGAGAGTCCTGAAGAAAATGAAACTTCTTATCATTGATGAAGTAAGCATGGTGTCAAATATAATGCTTGATTTTGTGCATTGGAGAATGCAAGAAATTCATAGAACAGACTATGATGTTTTATTTGGAGGAAAACATATTATTGTTTTTGGAGATCTTCTGCAGTTGACTCCAGTGAAAGGACAACCTGTGTTCAAAATGCTCACGCATGAAGATACCAGGAAGTGCCGAGGAAGAATTGGAAACATTAATATATGGTTAAACTTCAAATATGCAGAACTGCTTCAAAATATGCGGCAGGCAAAGGATGAAGATTATAAAAATATTTTACAAGATGTAAGAATCGGAAAAATAAGTCAGCAAGGGAAAGAAGCTTTACATGGACGGTTAATTTCAAATTTGTATCCAAATGAAAACATTCTTCCAGAGAATATTTTTAAGAAAATTAACGAGAAGAAATCTGGCATATGTTTGATGCCAACTCTGAAAGAATGTTCCATGTTCAACAACAAAATGTTAAATTTAGAAAATGAAGAGATAGTGAAACTGGAAGCTACAGATAAAATAGAGCATATGGGAGCAACACTTATTTTGTCTGAAAATTTGAAATCAAAATTGGATTCATTAGAGAAGACTATATCTAAAACTGCTGGTTTTGAAAAGACTCTGAATGTGTGTTTGAATTGTCGTATCATTTTGAGAAGGAATTTAAATGTTGAAAGAGGTCTGGTAAATGGAGCAATGGGTCATGTTGTTGGTTTTGTGAATTACAAAAATAGAGATGGAATTGAAATTTTAAAAATTAAATTTGGTGGCATTGATGAAATAGAACAAATTTGTCGTTGCTCAGCTAGATTTTTGCTCGTGAAAGACTTATATGTTCGCCGAAAACAGTTTCCTATTTGTTTGGCATATGCAGTGACAATTCATAAATCTCAAGGTTTAAGTGTAGATAGTGCTTTGGTGAACATTGGAAGTTCTGTGTTTAAAGAGGGTATGGCATATGTGGCATTATCACGAGTGAGAACTTTATCAGGATTGTACTTGATTGAGTGTGATGAAACAAAGATTTGTGCTGATCTAGATTGTGTTAAAGAATACAATAGGTTAAGAAGAGACTATGCTCCACATTTGCCTCAATATCCTCTGATTGAAAAACGTGTGGTAGGCCGAAAAAGAAGAAATGAGAGTAATTGCAGTGAGGTAGTAGCAAAAAGACAAAAAGTAGATGAAACTGTTATTGTAAGCAGAAGGAAAAAGGATTCTGTTGAAGATGTTGTTGGATTTCAGTTTGAAAACAGTTCTGGTGTCAACTGCTATTCTAATGTAGTGGTTAATGTTGTTTTTTTTCTTCAAAATATACAAGAACAGATTGTTGAAAATCGGGATCAAAGATTCTGTTGTTTGTTGAATTCCGTGTTTGAGAAATGTACCAGTGATAGAGCAAAAATAGAAAGTGTTTCAGAAATTCGAAATCTTTTAGACGTATGTTCTGGTGAAAATCAATTTTCACAGAATATTCAGCAGGATTGTCAGGAATTTTTAATGTATATGTTTGATGTATTGAAAGATGAAGGAGTAGATATAAAAATGTTTTTTAACCTTTCTTATCAATGGCAACATGACTGTGATAACTGTACTTCATCAAGTACTACTAGAATAGACACTGAAAGATTTTTATATTTGACTTTACCAGACTGCAAATCAGTAACTTTTAATAATCTAATTAAAGCAGCGGATCACAATATGGTGTGTACCCAATGTAAGTCTACAATGCTGTCCACATTATTTCTTCAAAATTATGGTCAGTATGTCATTTTAATGTTCCAACGATGTAGACCAGATTGAACTAAATTGACAACTTCTATTAAAAATTTCGTGGCTTCTCAGTTATCGATATCAGGAAGAACCTTTGCAACTGTAGCTATTATTTTTCATGACGGTCCTTCTACAACATCAGGGCATTACACATGCTATTTAAAAAGTTGTAAAGGTTGGACCCAATGTAACGACACTCATTTGACTTTCAAACAACGTTTGCCTTTTGGCTTCAAAAATTCATACCAAGGGGTCAATTAGGATGACGGGCGGACTTTGTCCGCCCGCCATCCTGTCGTAGTAGGGGACCGCCCGCCCTAAGGGCAGGGGTCCCGTGTGCAGCATTAGGATGCGCCCGTCACAGTGGCGGGCGCATCCTGCATTCATTCCATTGTGGCGGGCGGTGCATTCAGCACCGCCCGCCACAATGTCAGGAAGGCATGTCGTGCACTTCCATGCACAGCATGGCAGGCACCGCGCGGTGCCTGCCATGCTGTGCATGGAACTGCTGGGGGGTACCATAGGTACCCCCCATGTGCACCCCCCACCACCCCCGAGTCCTTGGGGGCCCGTAACGGGCCCACACAAGCAATCACCGCATGCCTTTCCGTGGCGGGAAAAGCAGCTGCAGACAGGCATCCTAATGTGGATGGCGGTGTCTGATAGACACCGCCACCATATGGTCCCATTACCGCCCCGGCCGCAAGGCGACCGGGGCGGAAAAGCGGCGGACGGTCTTTCCGTCCGCCGCGGCCAAACATGCCATGTTAATATGGCGGGGGGAGTTTTTAGTCAGGATGGCGGGCGGATTGCCCCCGCCAGGCCGGCGGTGGCTACCGCCTGCCTGGCGGGGGCAATCCGCCCGCCATCCTAATGGACCCCCTAGTGTTTTTACAGCCAAAATTTAGGTAAAGGTAATTGGCCTATGAAGACGGGAGCAGTTAATAAAGGTTATTTTGCTGTTTAAAAATATATTCTGAGTAAAAGTGATCCAGGTAATATAAAAAATTGACTTGTCATATAGGTACTGAAAGTGGATCTCATAGTAAGTGATATTAGTATTATAGAAAATGATGAACATGAGTGAGTCAGAGATGGTTTTACAAATACTTAAATATTGTGAAAATGTTGTAGAGCCTTTCTTTCAGAACGTCGGGAAAAAGGTCATTTCAGAGTGTCTTAGAATTAATTTGAAAATATACTCATACATCTGACACTATTTAGCCGAAAGGAAAGGTGCAGGAATGAGTAAAGAGTCATGACTGAAAAAAAGGAGTATATGAAAATATTGAAATATTTCAGATGTTCTTGGAGCTTTTCTTCTAGAAAGTCGATTACATGGATTTTTAAGTGAACAGCAAAGTACTTTGCAATGAGAAAAGGACCTCCATGATATACTATTTGGCCTCAAGGAAAAGTAAGTCAATCAAAGATTAGTGTACATTTGTCATTTGTAAGTTTCTAAGGTTTTTTTTAAAACACAATCTTTTAGATTGTGGTTTTTTTTCCCGCTGTTATATGATGAGTAATTTGAACTCACTCTTTTAAGTGAAATTCAATATATTCTGAGAACAGCAAAAATAAACTATGTAACATGTTGTACAAGTTATTCTATATTTTGGATTGTGTAAATTAAATTGTATTCCCATTCTCTGACACTCACTTTCCTTTTTCCATCCTCTTTCAGCTCTTTTTACTCACTTATAATGTCTTATTCTCACTCTCTGTAACCCCCGTTCCTTTACTCCACTTCTTTGACAACCCCTCATTCTCATTTCAACTGTCTGCATCCCCTCTCTCCCTTGCATAACTTTTCAGCTTTCAGTCTCTCTACTTTACTTCCCTTTTCCGTGTTTTCCTCCTTTGCTCTTTTAGTAATTCCTGTTTACTCACTCAGCAGTATTATTGCACTCTATCACTATAAATCACCCACTCTCCCTCGCTTATTTTTGTTTGCTCCTTACTTTTGACGTCTCTCTATTTTTCGATCACTACTTCTATGTCCTCAGTGCCTCACTCTCCTTGTGTTATGTTCACTTGTGTTTATCTACCTTCTATCATTTCTTTTACAACAACTTCACTGCTCCTCTCTCATCGTTCTTCATCCCATTTCTTTTACTCTGGTTCCATTACTATCCCTCATTTCCTTTCTTTCAATGTCCTTCTCTTTACTTTCATCACCAAATTATTTTCTCTCAGTACCACTGTTTTAGTCGTCTTCTCCTCTCTTTCCTTTTTTTGCTCCCTTACTCATTTCCTTTTCTCACTCATTGTACTCCACCTCACTCAGTTTTTCTCTTAGTGTTTCTGCCTACTAACTTCCTCAGTCCATTTCCCTCAATCATTGTATATTATCCTCTCTCCCTTCATCCTTTCACTTTATGACTGTTCTTCACTTACTCTCAGTTATCTTCTATTCCTCATTCTTCTAAATGCATCCTTAATTAGACTGTTTTCTGTCTCAGTCATTATCTTTTTACTTACTACTGTTTCCTGATTTAGTTTTGCTAACTCACATTGTTTTAGTATCTTTCTTACCTTCAGTTCATTTCTCTGTTATTCTCTTCCTCTGTGTCAGTGAATCTATATGCCTTACTCTTAGTAATTTGCTCTCATTCTATTTCTTTTTTTCTCTTTTTATCCTTCTACCTTACTTTATTTCCCTTTCTGTGTCCTTCACTCTTACTTTATTTTTAAATACAATGTTATGATTTTTAATCTCTTCATTTGTATATTTTTATTTAAAATACACATTTTACTAATTATAACTTATTTTTTCTTCTCTCTTTCACAGATACAAAGTGTAGTAAAAAAAATTAATTAAAGTTACATTTATTATATGGTAAGTATGACTAAAAAATGTAGTTTGTCATCACCCTTTGCTTAAAGCTTACTAATATTTTCTCAACCAACCTCACTCCTGTGTCTTTATTCTGCTTTCCTCACGTATTCTTATTCTACATGTTTACTCCAATTTCCCTATTTCCCCTCTCATATTCAACTTCTTTCAGTCCCTATTCTTTATTTCACTTACCTTCTGTTCCCTTCCTTTGCTTCTTCACTCATTCTGTTTTTCTTAATTTTTTACCTTACTCCTATACACACACCTCATCCCCCTCTCAATACATACACACACCTCTAACATACACCCCACACACACACCACACACACACACCTCATACACACAACACATCCCCCACACACACTCTTCACATACACACACACACATTCCATATACACACATACATCACACACATATACACCCCACACCCATACACTTCTCACACATACTTCACACACCCTCACCTCCACCCACACCAAAACAGCCCACACAGCCACACCCACAGACACACCTTACACACCCACACCCCAAGCTACACCCACTGACTCCCTATAAGTCACACACACTGCATTACTTATCTTTCTTTGCTGCTTCACTCAAACCCATTCAGGTACTGTTTTCTTTACTCTCTTTGTCCTTTCTCTTTGTCACTCCCCATGTCTTATCCTAATTCAATTTTTTACCCTCTTTCACCCCTCTTTACTTACACTAACTGGTCTTTTCTTACCCTCACTCACCGTACTTCATTTATCCCGGTTACGCCACTACCCTTCATTCTCAATTTTTTACTGTCCTTTCTTTTTCTTTCAACACCCACTCACATTCTCCCACTATCTCTACTTTAGTCCTCTTCCTCTCTCTTCCCTTCTTTCGCTCCTTTAGTCATTTTACTTTTCTCACTTTCACCCTATTACACCTTCTCTGTTTTTTACTATGTAATAAACAATCCCTTTGTGTTTATCCTGTAGCTCTATTTCTCTTAACATTACTCTCTTTGTGTTCTTCCCTCATGCTAACTCCTTCATTAAATTTTTTTTTTCTATTTTTTGGGGGGCGCGCCCCGGTACGCGTACCCTGAGAAAAAAAAATTGACAGAGATTTATTAAAAATATAGGTTTATTTTTATAAATGAAAGGTAGTTCTAAAAAGAACTGTTTTTTTCTTCTTTTTGTTGTTTTATATATTTTTTAATGTTTTTTTGAACATTTTGTACTTTTTTTGGCTTTTCAAAACAGTTTTATATTTTTTTTGTATTTTTTATGGGGAGAAACAAAGAAAAAGGGAATTGAAAATGGCTCAACTGGAGCAAAAAACAAAAAACGGAAAAAATTACTTTTTTTTGGGGCAATTGGGATTGTCACCAGCAAGGACGACGAGCTTTACGCTCTTTTCACCATAGGAGATGAGCTTGCCACATTCAATACATGTGATTCTAAAATCAGCAAATCGTGGCTGAATACAAGGCATTGTCTCCGTTGTTTCTGGTCCCAATTGACTGGGTTGCTTTCTTTTGGAGCTGGTCCTTGAACACTGGGGGAGGTGACTGGCCAGTTCCCTGATCTCTGCACGAGAATAGTTGTTAGGATGCTTCCGGGTCATATGTCGAATCATGGCATTATTACCAAATGAATATTATTTGTCTGGATTGCCCCTTGAGAGTTCTGCGCCACAGATTCGACAAGTTACCTTGGCCGCATTAACTTTTTTCTTGCCCTCTGGAAGTGAAAGAAACTCCCATACAATGTGTTCTTTTGGCTTGTATGGGGTATTTTGTTCAGGCAGGCATCTTCTCCCCTCCTCCTCCTCCTCTTCTTCACCACCAATGTATTGTTGTGGTGGTCCTCTTGGTGGTGGTGGTGGTGGTGGTGCAGATGCTCCAGCTGTTACTGCTACAGTAGCCATTTCAAAGTTCAAAAGAATTGTCTCTATAGGTGAAACAGGTCTTCCTCAGTCAAAGGACAAAGGCAGAATAAGGAAGAAAGGTGGGGTTGTCATCATTTGGGAAAAAAAACTGTCCTGAACCAATCAGAAGTGTTATTTTCAGGTCACAAGACCCAGGCTTTACTCATTTGGAAACCAAAACTGTTCTGCACCAATAGAGAGTGTTATTTTCAGGTCACAAGACCCAGGCATTACTCATTTGGAAACCAAAACTATTCTGCACCAATAGAAAGTATTATTTTCTGGTCACATGACCCGACGCGCTTACGCTACGCGCCCTGGGGCGCGCCCGTAGTCGCGCTCCGGGGCGCGCCCGCGGGTGCGTAGCGTAAGCGCGTCAGGACGTTCCGCGATCGTATGCGATCGCGTGCTTTCGGTTGCGATTACGCTGTGCGTCATATGACGCATCACGCGTCTACGCGATACGTCACGATGTTGTTTTCGTTCGCGGGAATAGCGCACCCGGGACGCACCCCGGTACGTGCCCCGGGGCGCGGCGTAATATTGCGCTTACCCGTGCGTTCACCGGTACGCGCCCCGGGAGCGCTCCGGGGTTAAAAAAAAATAAAAAAATAACATATTTATACAATATAAAATTCGTTTTAAAATTTTTCACTTTCTATACCTATAAAGATTTGCTATTAAAAAACCATTGAAATTCACTGAAAAAACCATAGGTTTCACACCAGTTATAGTTAGGAATTAGCATTAAAAAAACCTATTAAATTCACTGAAAAAAACATAGGTTTCACACCAGTTATAGTTAGCTGAAAGTTTTACTCGCATAAAACCATTGAAATTCCCACGTTATAGTTAGTTGGACTCACTATAACTTGCGCGTGCAATGCACTGCTGATGACGTCACATATTACATCACTCATGACATGGTCAGTGACATCACTCATGACATCACTGATGACACCATCCAGTGAATGTGTGTCTTTTAAAAAAATAAATATGTGTTATATATGTATATGTAAAGGTTGATGGAAGAATAAATGTTTAAATAAGTGTTTACATGAATGTTTTTTTTAAATTGATTGGTTAACTGCTTTATTAAGTGTATCTTAATGAATACATATATTAGAGAGTAATGTTTAAATATTTAAATATATGTATTAGTGTTTCACTTTATGTATAAGTGGCTGCATGGGTTGGTGAGTAGCTACATGTGTATGTATATGGGTTATTAGATATTTTTCTTAGTATCAGTATGAGTGTTTGTATGGTTTGCTGGGGTATTACTTAGCACGTAGATGCATGAATGACTGACTCTCTTTGTATGTGTTTTGAAGACAGCATATGTGCAGGACTGTATGGGTGGATGAGTGTGTATATGTGTGTGTTACTGAGGGAATGAGTGTCTCACTAGTTTCTTTATCAGTAACTACATATGTTTTAATCTAGTGTATGTGAATATTGATGTATATAAGTGAATATATCTGAGAGTAAGAGATTGTAAGAGTTCCTATTTAAATTAGTATGTGTTTCTATAAGTGATTGTTTAAGAGAGTAAGTATGTGTAAGTTTCCTTAGAAGTAAAGTGGTAGTGTGTGTATAGCTGTATATGCAAATAAATGGATGTTCAATAGTTAATTTGCATGTGTGAGCATGTGTGTGAGTAACTTTTGGATGACTGTCGGTGTGCAACAGGATGTATAGGTGTATCATTACATATGATGAGTGAGTATATGTATGAGTGACTATATAGAACTGTTGGTGAATCAGTGCATGTGTATATAGATGGTGGAATTTTTGAATTGGTTGTTGTAACTGGTATGGGTATCTCCATTTTTTGGAAAATGTTAGTTTCTATTTTTTAATATATGTTTCAAGGGTTACATTACAGTGAAAGGAGCTCTGTCACTCTGTCACAAGGATGGTGTCATCAGTGATGTCATGAGTGATGTCACTGACCATGTCATGAGTGATGTAATATATGACGTCATCAGCAGTGCATTGCACGCGCAAGTTATACTGAGTCCAACTAACTATAACGTGGGAATTTCAATGGTTTTATGCAAGTAAAACTTTCAGCTAACTATAACTGGTGTGAAACCTATGGTTTTTTCAGTGAATATATATATATAGTACTCCCGCACCACTTTCCTGCTTGTCGGCAGGGACCTACCGTCTGTCCCACTCTCCCATGCAACCAACTCAGCAGCGCCGGCACAGTGCACTCTGGGGCTGGTAGTTCTTTGCCACTTCTTGAACTACCACAGGTGTGCCGATCGTATCAGGGGGAGGGGCACCAGTGCTGACATGTACTTACAAGCAGGAAGGAACATTTTGGTGATGGACTCGTTACAGCGCAGGGCGCTGAAGAAGGCACTACTGCCGAAATGCATTCGCCGCCACTGTAACCTGACGGAATAAAGCTGTTTGTTTGACCCTGGGAATCCTCTGGCCTCTGATTTCTTCCTACGAGGGAATGTTTTTCCATATTTTTTGCACAGGTCAAGGGTGCAACACGGAAGGCCCTGCTCAATCAGTGTCCCGGAGTCTACTTGGCGCTTGGCTGCTTGCAGCGTTTTGGATCGTGGGAACGATAACTCCGGTGACCGCCAGTAAATTTCAGGCTGGCTTGGATGGATTGAGGTATTTTACCTCGCTGGGACGTGACGCCTCCACTGGGCAGCCCCCACCCAATAGCGGAGCTGGAAGGACTGGCCAAGCAGCACGAGGGGACCCGAGGTCACAGACACGGACTTCTGAAGTGGTCTGAGTACTCCCGCACCACTTTCCTGCTTGTCGGCACGGACCTACCGTCTGTCCCACTCTCCCATTCAACCAACTCAGCAGCGCCGGCACAGTGCACTCTGGGGCTGGTAGTTCTTTGCCACTTCTTGAACTACCACAGGTGTGCCGATCGTATCAGGGGGAGGGGCACCAGTGCTGACATGTACTTACAAGCAGGAAGGAACATTTTGGTGATGGACTCGTTACAGCGCACGGCGCTGAAGAAGGCACTACTGCCGAAATGCATTCGCCGCCACTGTAACCTGACGGAATAAAGCTGTTTGTTTGACCCTGGGAATCCTCTGGCCTCTGATTTCTTCCTACGAGGGAATGTTTTTCCATATATATATATATATATATATATTACCTACTGGCGGTCGCCAGTAGGTATATATAGTTAGGATTTTTTCTCTATGGGATTTTTGAAAATTCTATGTCTAATAACTTTGGCGTTTGTGGACGGAATTGGCTGAAATTTTCAGGAAAATGGCACATTTTGTTTCTGAGCAGCCCTTGAAAATTTGGGGGGGGTTCGTCAAGGGGGGGCCGAGAAAAAAGGGGGGTCCCAAAACGTGTTTTTAACATTGAGTTTTCCATAGGGCGGTTGGCCTCACTTTTAGCCCGAACGGCTGAATGGATTTGCACGACACTTGGCAAAATTGTAGGGACTGGTAGCCCGATGTGCCTTTTGTAGGTTTCAATATATGTGCTCCAGTGGATTTTGAGAAATTAACGTTTAAAAAAAGATATATATCTGTAACAGCGGACCGGGCAGCGGCCCAGGACGCGTACTTTTCGCGCAACGGAGCTTTGTGAAGCGAAGCTGATTGGTTCTCTGGCGTCTGTCAACATTCCAAACAGTCCGTAGCGGCCGCCATCTTGTCTCTCGGTAGGATCGAGAGACAAGAGGAGGCCAAAGCGAAGGGGCAAATGACCATAAGGGGGCATAGTAGATCCTCGCTGACCCCCTAGGTTTGATGTGGAGGTTTTAAAAGGGCCCCGCGGGGCAAAAAAAATAAATAATAATAATAATCGAACGGCTGAATGGATTTGCACGAAACTTGGTAAAATATTAGGGACTGGTAGCCCGATGTGCTTTTGATAGGTCTCAATATATGTGCTCCAGTGGATTTTGAGAAATTAACGTTCAAAAAAAGATATATAT
The DNA here is from genome assembly GCF_964261635.1 of Lissotriton helveticus. Classification (NCBI taxonomy): domain Eukaryota; kingdom Metazoa; phylum Chordata; class Amphibia; order Caudata; family Salamandridae; genus Lissotriton; species Lissotriton helveticus. The sequence continues at coordinate 1,609,495,676 of NC_136065.1, forward strand.
CTGTAACAGCGCTCCGCTTCGCGTACTTTTCGCGTTACGGAGCTTTGCGAAGCTGATTGGTTCTCCGGCGTCTGTCAACATTCCAAACAGTCCGTAGCGGCCGCCATCTTGTCTCTCGGTAGGATTGAGAGACAAGAGGAGGTCAAAGCGAAGGGGGAAATGACCATAAGGGGGCATAGTAGATCCTTCCTGACCTCTTAGGTTTGATGTACCATTTTGCCAAGTTTGGTGTAATTCCGTTCAGCCATTCAGGCTGTAGACGTATGTAAATGTCCTATGGAAAATTGCATGGGGAAAACACATTTGAAAGTGTTGAAATTTAGAACCAATTAAAATGTTACTTTGGTTTGTATTTGTGTGTGATGAAAGTTAATTGGTTATGTATATATGTCAAATGAGAGGAAACCACAGCCATTTTGTGATACTACTGTCTGAGGTACATTTGTGAGGAATTTTCGGTGGTGAATTTCTGGTGTTTGATTTACACAGTACTAACACTTTTCCTACTTTTAAAAAGGTGAGTTGTTAATTTGTAAGGGGAACTATGTTGTACACTTGAAGATAATTTGAAAAATGTTTTCTGTTATTTATTTGCAGTCCTTCTGTTATACTAAATACTTGATAACGTTAGTTTTATATTATGTATTACTAAAAACGATAAATGAAAGTGATTATTTTTTTCTGCAATTTACAGCAAGCAATTTCAAAATAAAATGGCTCACAATGAAGAGACCGTGGCAATTTCTTTTGAATTGTCCACTACATTGATTGAAATTGAGAGCACCAATAATGAAATATTGTCACAAGGAGGACATGACTTGTATGATTCCATTAGATTGATTGAAATGGACAGCACCAAGAATGAAATATTGTCACAAGGAGATGACTTGAATGATTCCACTACGTTGATTGAAATTGAGAGCAGCAATAATGAAATATTGTCACAAGGAGGAGATGACTTGTATGATTCCATTAGATTGATTGAAATGGACAGCACCAATAATGAAATATTGTCACAAGGAGGAGATGACTTGAATGATTCCACTACATTGATTGAAATTGAGAGCACCAATAATGAAATATTGTCACGAGGAGATGACTTGAATGATTCCACTACATTGATTGAAATTGACAGCACCAATAATGAAATATTGTCAGAAGGAGGAGATGACTTGAATGATTTTTTTGATCAATCTCTTGATGGCGAATTTATCGAGTGTTTGGAGACCATAGAGTTACAAGAATCATTATTGGAGACTTTTCATGAGGACATTGCTGATGAGGACATGTTACTAGTTCTTTCAAATTTAGAAAATTCTGAAGAATAAATGTATATTTAGAAATCAAAAATTGTTTGAGACATTATTTATTTTTATTTTTAATTTATGAGGTTGTAGCGAAGTGATTGTAGTATAAAATGAGACTTATAGTATAGAGTGCAACATTTTTATGTTACATGGTAAGTTTACTCATATTTACTTCCCTTCTGCCACTATATTATCTCCAATGTGTATTTGACATCTCTTCTTCATCTCCGGCCTCCTTTCTCTCACTGTGTGTCTCCGATGCATCTTATCGCTGCTATTTTGTGTAATTACAGAAGAGAGTAAAATAAAATAGTTCGGAACGTGAAAAGGGGGCAAAGTAGAGTACTCCTCACCCCCTAGGCCTTTTTAGGCGGTCCCAAAAGGATCAGTTTCTGCTTTCCTGAGAGATTATGGTATGAGTTCCATATACCACAATAACTTGCATTACAACATGCAAGATATCTATCTCCTATTACCAACTTTTGGAGATATTCGCGCTAAGCGCGAATATCTCCAAAAAGTAACACCTGCCCTGAGCAGTTCTTAGCCATGTTATCCAATGGGAGGTGGATAACATGGCTAAGAGCATTAGCTCGGTAATGTATGAATATCGCTGAGTTTTTAGCGATATTCATGCATTGCGGCCGTTTATTATCGCATTTGTGATAAACCTTGATAATAGCAAGGTTTATCTTCGATAATTTCTGATGATGCTTAGCGGTAAAAAATTCGTTGGTAAGCATCGTTAGCGATAAATATCGCTTAACTTTGGTAATATGCCCCAACGTCTGTTAACGTTCGATTCGAAGGAAATGAGGAAGTGTTGAAAAACATTGTCTGCGCCATCTTGCCTTTTTTGAAATGCCACACTTTTGTCGTGCACGGCAGCCATTTTAGATGTCTTGACCAGACCCACTCTCTGCACGCTGTCGATTCGTAGCATGGCTCCTCACCCTCGCAAGCATCTTCCCCAGGCACTGGTCACCCCCGCTCTCTGTCTTATGCATGGGCAATAAACCTCCCCCCATCTGCGCTGCTCTTCCCTGAGAATCACACTGTGCCCGCCCGACACCTCCCTTTCGCCCTATTCACTACCGCACCCTCTGACACTCCTCTTCCTCTGTGTCCGATTGTCCAGGCTATCAGCTAGCCCTGCAGATGTAGTTTATGGCCCCAGCTGTAAAGAATCACCCCTCTTCAAAGGAGTTATAGTAGATCAAGGCCCACACCCGATGAGATCCGTCACACCACACGTGTTCCTACTATCTGAAAACTATCCTGTATTGTGATTGGGGAGGGGACAGAGCCTGAAGCGGAAGATTCCAGGAATGACTCTTTGTACATCAAAGTTTTTACAATTATGTGTCACATTAAAAATATATAGCACTCCAACAAAGTAGTAGGAATATAAAACTTTAATAACATATAAATATATACAACAAAACAAAAACAGTAAAAACATTTAAACAACGAAGAGACCGTGGCAATTTCTTTTGAATTATCCAATAGATTTATTGAAATTGACAGCACCAATAATGAAATATTGTTGTCAGTAGCGGTCTGTTGTGCGAATAGTTCCAAGGCAGCAGAACGCGCTGAAATCTAGATGGCACGAAAGTGATGTCTAGCAAGTTGCCGCCCAGCAAATAACGGCGTGGGGCGTCGCGGGGGTGAGTGAGTCCAGTAGGCACCACAGCTATTCTTAGCGGCATTGCAGAATTACTGCTGGGGACAATGCCTGTGCTGTAGCAGGGTCACAGCAGAAACAAAAAGGATTCTGTTGAAGATGTTGTTGGTTTTCAATTTGAAAACAGTTCTGGTGTCAACTGCTATGCTATTGTAGTGGTTAATGTTTTGTTTTCTCTAGAAAATGTAAAAGAGGGGGAGGCAGTCCAAAGTTCCGTTAAAAGGGCAAAGGAAAGGATCGGTGGTTTGAACTATCAGTCAAAAAGGGGAGGGGGTGCAACAATTTTTCCTACCGGGTCACACTGTGCTTTCACCGGAAGTGAGGTCTGCAGGATTCTAGTAATTCAAAGTGAGGCTGGCGCCGACGTCCCGCGGATACAGTTTCGTCACTCCACGGGTGATCATGGCAGTCATTCCCCATCGGGGGTCGGAGACTCCCGCGGCTCCTCTAGAATCTTCAAGGTCGTGGAGGACTACGGTGGTGGAGTCAACCAGTGACCGGGCCATTTCTTTATGCTGGGCCCGCTCTTGCCAGGTCGACCGCCATTTTGAGAGTTCGGTAGCTACTGGCGATCGCGGGGTCAAATGAGCGGACGGGCTCCACCCTGCCGGGCGAGACGTTGCAGCATAGCCACAGTGGAAGAACCCTTTTCCGGGCGCCTGGAGCGCTGAGGGTGCAGCTGGGAAGCCTCCACCTGGGGAGGCGGGAGAGGCCTGTTCGCACCGTCTCTCCCTCCCAGTGCACCCCACGGCGTCTCGCTTGAGATTTGTTATGGCCGGACCAGGCAATGAGGACGAGGGGGGGGGGTCGGAGGCATGTGCAAGACATCCCCCCCCAGTGTTGTCGCAGCCATTTTTCAAGAAAGAAGAAGTGTCCCGTCCGTCTTCGGGCCGGGCTTCCGGTAGATGTCGGCCGGACGCCCCTGGCTCTGGCCCCATTAACGGGTTTCTTGGTTTATTGGCTGCAGCCGGATCCCGTCGGCCTCGGCCCCCCGACCGTTGGTGGCCGGACCGGAAGAGCATGTGGCGGGACTACCTGCAACTCTCAAGGGCCACCGCGGCCGGACTGGGAGAGAGAGGGGAGGGTCGAGGAGACATTCCCCCCCCCCTGCAACTGTTCAGCGTTGTAAAGGCAATCCCCTGGCCGGGTTCCGCTGGTCTCGGCCTCTCCTCCGGCTACACCCTACGTTAGGATCTCCTGGCCGAGGCGTGGCAGCAGGACCTGCTTTATATGGGCTGCTCCCGGCTGGGCGTAGCCGGAACCCTGCCCCACCTTGGAAGTTTCCAGAGTGGGGGCGGATGTTCTACTGACTTGCATTTTCCCTAGTCTATCGATTTTTTGGGCGTGGCAGGCGGTGGGACAGCGAGGGGTGATTTGGTTTCTCTTACTGTTTTTCTGGTCTCTCACCACTGGCATATTTCTAACGTTTTCTTGTTTCTAGGACATTAATAGGTTTTATCATTACGTTATGTTATCGTTTCTTTGTTCGTTGTTTAAAAAAAGTTCATGTTCATCAGTGGCCTACTGATTTTCGATTTCCTATTCTTTTCTTTCCAGGTTGTTTCATGCTAAAGTTTCTGTTAACAGGATACAGTGATCACTTCGTTATTATTGCATATGTCTTTTTCACTAGGGGTGCTCTCTGGTCGGGCCAGATGACGTATGTCTAGTAAATGGTCCGGGTGAAACAGGTGCATCAATCAGTGGGGAGTAGATAGGCATGACAGATTACAACGGGGGAGAAAGGTCCGCATTACGTACCCTTTCACTACTTGCAAAGATTTTCCTACGTTTATTTGCAAACAGGGAATACCTCCAAAAAGAACTAATTCCCAAACAGTCAATGTTCGGACAATCAATCAATCAATGAGGAATGAAATAGGTACGACGTGTTAAAGGCTTGCGTTACCTACCCTTCACTATCTGCAAAGGGAGAGAGAATATTCCTATTCTTCCTCGTTTGCAGGCAGAGAAGATCCTTAAGAGAACCAACTTCGAACAATTCAATGCTCGATTCAAACAATCAACAAGGGGTACTGTGAACACAAATGAACGCCGCTTATGTACATACGCATTGCTATTTTCAACAGGTTGTTCCTAATGTTTCTATTTTAGCGAGGTCAAAAAGAGATCCCATTAGTGGCCTACTGATTTTGCTCGATTCCTTTTGTTTTTTTACACAGTTTTTCGCTATCTGCAAAGACTAAACAGAGTATTTTGACTCTGTGCTTGTTTGTAAATAGAGAATGAACCAAAGAGAACAATCAATCAAATGGAGAGAGAAGCAGGCACGACGGATTACAAAGGGGGCAAAGGGCTGCGTTAACTACCCTTCACTATCTGCAAAGAGAGAGTACTCCTAATAGAAATGAGGGGGGGCAGCATTCAAAGCAGATCAGTGTGCATAAACACGAAAATGTTTTTACTTACCACGTACTTGACATTCGACAGCTTATGATATTTGCTATTAAAAAACCATTGAAATTCACTGAAAAAACCATAGGTTATAGACCATATATAGTTAGGAATTAGCATTTACAAAACCTTGAAAATTCACTGAAAAAACCATAGGTTATAGACCATATATAGTTAGGAATTAGCATTTAAAAAACCTTATTTTACTCACACAAAACCATTGAAATTCCATATATAGTTAGTTGCACTAACTATATATCGCGCACCCACAATCCACTGCTGATGATGTCACATATTACATCATTCATGACATGGTCAGTGACATCACTGATGACATCACTGATGACATCTCAAATGACATCACTGATGATATCTCATTTGACATCAATGGTCACATCAATGATGATATCATTAATGTGACAATACAATGCATCTCCTCACACTTTAATATAACCTCTGTTACACCCAGTGTTAAATACAGAGTATAATTTTTGAAACCATTGACACACCAATACTAGTTACTACATACGCACTCACTGATTCCTACGTCTACACACACATTCACTCATTCACCCATACAATCATTCATACATACAATCACTCATCTTTACAACACTATCATATGCACTCATACACCTATACAGACACTCACACTCTGCCACTCATCCATGGAGTTACTCACACACCTAGTCAGTCCTGTAAAGAATCAATCACAGTTCCATTTTCTAATCTACACAGTTAAACATAGAGTACCTTACATTTTAAAACATATACTAACACATACTTACTCTCTTATAGAATCACTGATACAAGTACACATTGATCTGCACAGAGTCACACACCTCCCAGCCAGCCATACACACACTCAGTCTCCCATACAAATACTTGTGCAACCAATCAATAACCCATATAGCTACTTATATAGCTACTGATCAACACATGCAGCAGCTTGCACAACAACAGACATGCTGATGCACACTTTCAGACAGTTTAGTCACTAACCCGTGCATTTAGTAAGACGCATTTAATCACTCACTCATACAGTCAATCACGCACCTACTAAAACCTTCATTCAGACACTTATACATCCACTCATTCTTCAATATGTAAAACATATTTAAACTTTACAGAAACACATAATCACTGGATGTTGTCATCAGTGATGTCATTTGAGATGTCATCAGTGATGTCATCAGTGATGTCATTTGAGATGTCATCAGTGATGTCATCAGTGATGTCACTGACCATGTCATGAATGATGTAATATGTGACATCATCAGCAGTGGATTGCGGGTGCGCGATATATAGTTAGTGCAACTAACTATATATGGAATTTCAATGGTTTTGTGTGAGTAAAATAAGGTTTTTTAAATGCTAATTCCTAACTATATATGGTCTATAACCTATGGTTTTTTCAGTGAATATATATATATATATACTACCTACTGGCGGTCGCCAGTAGGTAGTTATAGTTAGGATTGTTTTCCATAGGAAATCCGCAACATTCTATTGAGAATAACTTTAGCGCCGGTGGACGAATCTTCGTGAATTTCTCAAAGAAGATGGCCTGCTACGCTCGGCTCCTTCCCTGAAAGTTTGGGGGGGATTCGTTAAGCCAGGGCCGAGATAAAAGGGGGGTCCCAAAACGTGTTTTCCCCATGTTAATTTCCATAGGGTGGTTAGACTCACTTTTAGCCCGAACGGCTGAATCGATTTCCACCAAACTTGGCAAAATTGTAGGGACTGGTAGCCCGATGTGCCTTTGCTATGTCTCAAGATATGTGCTCTAGTGGATTTTGAGTAATTTAGGTTAAAAAAAATATATATCTATAAGCGCGCCCCGTTACGCGCACCGGGGCGCTTACCAGCGCGCTACGCGAGTTCGCGCGCGGAAAGCTGATTGTCTCTCGGGTGTCTGTAAACATTTCAAATAGTCCGGAGCGGCCGCCATCTTGTGTCTCGGTAGGATCGAGACACAAGAGGTGGCAAAAACAAAGGGGGAAATGACGATAAGGGGGCAGAGTAGACTCCCCCTGACCCCCTAGGTTTGATGTGCGGGCCATAAAAGGGCCCCGTGGGACAAAAACAAATTTAATTTTTTTTTTTTTTGCGGGGGGAGCGCCTGGTACGCTCACCGGGGAGCGTACCGGGGAGCGTACCACGGTGGAAACCAAGTGAAACAATAAAATAATAATTGAAAGTGCTTAGAGGTAGGGTAGCTCTGCATAGAGATGTTGTGTTGTGTGGGTGATATAAGTACCAGCATGTAGGTACCAATGCAGAGTTTTAAATTCAATGTAGACTGTCTCCTCTGTAGATAATTTGCATGTTGTTACAGAAGTTATTGTGGTATATGGAATCTATACTATAGTCTGTCAGGAAAGCAGAAACAACATGGAGGCAGGAGATGAAAAAGAGATGTCAAATACACATTGGAGATAATAAAGTGGGAGAAAGGAAGTAACTATGAGCAAAATTACTATGTAACACAAAAAAGTTGCACAGTATACTATAAGTCTCACTTTATATTATAATCATTTTGGTACGACTTCATGAATTACATATAAAAATGAATAATGTCTCAAACAATTTTTGACTATTAAATATAAATTTATTTTTCTGATTCTTTTTCAAAATTTAATAAAACTTCTAACAATATATTGTCTGGAATGTCCTCATTTTCATTCTGTGATTCTATTGCTTCCACACACTCAAGTAATTCATGGTCCAGAGACTCATCCATAAAGTCAAAGTCATCATTCTCAGCAATATTTTCTTCAGGGTTGTTCTCCACAACAATTTCGAAAGAAATATTAATTTTATTCTGTTCTCCTTCCATTTTCTTTCTGTAAATTGCATAAAAAAAGTAAATATATCAGTAGAGATAGGGCACTGTTGGGTTTAAGTTCAGACAGGTAGTTTTGATTTTTTAACAGTGAAGTTATCTTTGGGCAGTGTATGGTATCAGGCTGGAAGTAGAAATATAAAAAAGTGTATGTGATAAAGCCTAAGTAAATTCAGAATTATACAAGAGAAGTCTAACTCAATCCATAACTATAACAGAGAAGCCTATCTCAATCTATAACTATTACAGAGGGATAGTATATAACTATCAGAAAATGTTTTCCCAAATTACCTTAAAGTGCACAACATACTTCACTTTCCAAAATAACAACTTACCTTTGTGAAAGCAGTTGAAGTTCTCAGTGAAAATCCTTTTCAAATGTACTTCAGGAAGTAGTAGTCAAATTGGCTGTGTTTCCCTCTCTTTTTTATATATATATTCATGTACATAACCAATCAAATGTCAGGAAATAATAGTAGAAAATGAAAGTAACATTTTAATTGGTTGTAAATTCTAACACTTCAGATGTGTTTTTGTCATGTAATTTACCTCAGGATATTTAGACAGGGCTACAGGCCAAATGGCTCAATGGAATTCAACCAAATTTGGGAAAATAGTAGGGACTGGTATGTAGTATTGCCTATTCCATATTTGGTGAACTTCTCTACAGAGGTTTTTATGTAAATTAACTTTAAAACATTTTTGGGAGTGCTTACCGGTGAGCGCCCCGGTACGCGTACCGGTAAGCGCAACGGGAGTCCTCCATCTTGTGTTTCGGAAGAATTGAGACACAAGATGGAGGACAAACAACGTTGGGAATGGGTAAAAGGGGGCACGGTAGACACCCCCTGACCCTCTAGGTTTTCTGAGGGGAGTTTAGGAGCTACCTATATTCCCAAAAACATTTTTATTTTTTTGCGGGGTGAGCACCCGATACGCGCACCGGGAAGTGTACCGGGGAGCGTACTTTGGTGAAAAATAGTGAAAAAAATTACAAAAAGATAATCATTTGGAGTGATCAGAGGTAGGGTATCCCTGAAAAGAGCTTTTGGGTTGTGTGGCTGATTTAAGTACCTACAAGTAGGTTCCGATGCACAGTCTTAAATTCAGGAGGAATATTCTATTCCCCTCATCTGAGAAGTGCACACCATCTCCTCTGTAGATACCTTGCATGTTGTAACGCAAGTTATTGTTGTATATTGAACCCATTCCAAAGTCTCTCATGTAAGCAGAAACAGATTTATTCACATGTTTCCGTGCTTTCTCAAATTGTGGACAAAATTGGTTGGACCACTTCCATTTCTGTCTTTGGCATATATTGGAATATACCAAGGCAGTTTGTGGAAAAAGCGTCATCAATTGCCCAAAGGTGTCCTTTAAAACCATTTCCAGACGTACCCCAGTCAAAGTGCCTAGGTCATTTCCACCACAGTGCAAAATTATACGGTCAGGGTGTGACAGGTGGTGAAAGGTTTTCACCAATGGTATCAATTGATGACATCTCAATCCTCTTTGGCCAATCCATTTGATGTGCACATTTGGTAAATCAAGGTTGTGAAAATTTCTGAGAGCTGCATACCTGTGGGCCCAGTGGATATAGCTATGTCCAATAATCCAGACAGAATACATGGTGAGAGGAGGTTCTGGTGCATTCAGATGAAGTGTAGGAATAAAATGGCAGTTGGAACAGTAGGAGTTTGCAAAAAACAAACTGTGGAGTTTCAGTGCTCTTGAATCATAAGCAATGATTGGTGGATTCAGAAAGTTGAAAACTGAAAGTTAGGGTGCATGGTTCTGTTCTGTGAAAGAAGTAATTTGAATGGTTAAGAAAAAGTGATTTAAAGAAACATTGCACCTCATAAGCTGAGGCCCGCCTTATCTTTGAGATCCCTAGGTGGCAATCTGCGAAGCATCTGCTCCGCAGGCTCCATTGGCTGCCAGTGAAGGAGAGGGCAGCCTTTAAGCTGGGCTGCATGGTATTTAAATCCCTTCACTGCCCTTGTCCTGCTTTTTTGAAATCCTTGGTAACTCTGTATCGACCTGCACGTTCCCTCCGTTCAGCTCATCACCACCTGCTCGTCACCCCCAAATTCAAAACCAATAAATTCGGGGGTCGTCGTTTTGTTTCTCTTGCCCCTAAATTTTGGAACCCCCTCCCTCAGGCCATTAAATCCAGTGCCTCCCTTCTCCAGTTCAGGAAACTCCTTAAAAATCTCCTGTTTACTCTTTCTGGGTAATCTTCTCCTCGTTTTCTGTCACACGTCCCTTCAGCAAGCGCCAAGAAACCTTCGGGTGTTAGTGCGCTCAAAAAGTGCCATTTAACATAACATAACATTGAGATGTCAAACATCCTTGCTGAGTTCATTTGCAACATTGTAGAATAAACTTTTAACCCTGAGGGCTCAGTGAGGAGGGAGTTGCTATGGTAACAGGTAGAAAGGGCTGAGGGGGGGAAGGGTGTTGGTTTGAAAATAGAGAGGGTAGAGTTTTAATTGGTTAACAAAAAGGGATATGTGTGTAGAATTAGAGGTTTTCTGTGCCATTAATGGTTGCAGTGCCTGGAGAACATACCTTTTGCTCTGCTAAAGAAATATTGGTGTGTGTATCTGACACAGTTCTCAATCTCCCAAAGCATTTGTAAAGGTGAGTTATGATTCATTCGATATAGATAGAGAGCTCAGATTAAGAAGCACATTGATTTTCTTTGATGTTGGTTTGTGTGATTCTTTTTGAAAATGTGTGGTTTCAATATTTGCAAGATAGAGGATTTGTATTTTGTAAAATAGTGAGGTTTCAGTAGTGAAGTTGAATGGTTGTACATAGGACCTGCGCTCTGTATCTAAAATGTTATTTAAAAAACAATTTTAGGGCAAATCAATGGGTTTGAGTAGTCAAATTGAATGCTTGTACATAGGACTTGTGCTCTCTTCTTAAAATGTTAATTGAAAAACGATTTTAGGGTAAATCAATGGGTTTCAGTAGTGAAAATTAATGCTTGTACATAGGACCTGTGCTCTGTTCCTAAAATGTTAATTAAAAAACGATTTTAGGGCAAATCAATGGGTTTCAGTAGTGAAAATGAATGTTTGTACATAGGACCTGTGCTCTGTTTCTAAAATGTTAATTGAAAAATGATTTTAGTGCAAATCAATGGTTTCAGTAGTGAAAATGAATGCTTGTAAATAGGATCTGTGCTCTGTTCCTAAAATATTAATTAAAAAACGATTTTAGGGCAAATCAATGGGTTTCAATAGTGAAAATGAATGCTTGTACATAGGACCTGTGTTCTGTTCCTAAAATGGTAATTGAAAAACGATTTTAGTGCAAATCAATGGGTTTCAGTAGTGAAAATGAATGCTTATACATAGGACCTATGCTCTGTTCCTAAAATGTTAATTGAAAAACGATTTTAGTGCAAATCAATGGGTTTCAGTAGTGAAAAATAATGCTTGTACATAGGACCTGTGCTCTGTTCCTAAAATGTTAATTAAAAACATGATTTTAGGGCAAATCAATGGGTTTCAGTAGTGAAATTGAATGTGTGTACATAGGACCTACGCTCTGTTTCTAAAATGTTATTGAAACAACGATTGTGGGGCAAATGAATGGATTTTACATTTTTAAGAAGGAATAAATAGTGTGTGCATGATTACATAAAAATATTTGAATCTTTTACAAACATGTCACCTGTGTTACCTCAGATTAGGAAGCAGACTGAGTTTCTTTGCTGTTGGTTTGTGTCATTTTTTGGGTAATGCTTGGTAGGAATGTTTGCAAGAGAGAGGAAATGTATTTTGTAAAATAGTGAGTTTTCAGTACTGTAATGGAATGCCTGTACATAGGATCTGCACTCTGTTTGTAAAATGTTATTCAAAAATCGATTTTTGGGCAAATCAATGGCTTTTACATTTTTGAGAAGGAATAAATAGTGTGTGCATGATTACATAAAAAAATGTGAACCTTTCACAATCATGTCACCTGTGTTACCTCAGATTAGGAAGCATACTGAGGGCCTTATTTATGAAAACAGCGATGCGTCACTTTTCACTGCGTACTCCTTGCGACACAAATGATGCGTAATATTTAATGTATGACGCATCATGTCGCAAGGACTTACAGATAAGTCAGTATTTCTGACGTATCTGTAAGCGCAAAAGTGACGCATTGCTGGAGTGTGTCACAAAAGTGACGCTACTCAAGCAATGCATCCTTTCACATGGGAGCCCCATGTGAAAGGGCTTGCGTCAGTCTTACGCCTGCTGTGGGCAGGCGCACGATTTTGACGTTACAGCGTCCTAAAAGTGACGCAGTGAAATCTCATTGATTTCACTGCTTCACTATTACGAGGCTTTTTGCGGGGGAACGCCCCCTCTGCATACATTATACCTGACGCAGGTATATTGTGGCGCAGGGGTTTAAAAAGTGACGCATCTACCTAGATGCGTCACTTTTTAAATATGGCGCAACAAGGCACATGTTTTATGCCGCCGATGCGTCACAAAAAGTGACGCATCAGCAGCGCAAAACTGACGCAGGGTGTCATAAATGAGGTCCTGAGCTTCTTAGCTGTTGCTTTGTGTCATGCTTTTTGATAATGCTTGGTATCTACATTTGCAAGATAGAGGATTTTTATTTTGTGAAATACTGAGGTTTCAGTAGTGAAGTTGAATGGTTGTACATAGGACCTGCGCTCTGTATCTAAAATGTTATTGAAAAAATGATTTTGGGGCCAATCCATGGGTTTCAGTAGTGAAATCGAATGCTTGTACATAGGGCCTGTGCTCTGTTTCTAAAATGTTATTTAAAAAACGAGTTTAGGACAAAACAATGGGTTTCAGTAGTGAAATTGAATCCTTGTACATAGGACCTGTGCTCTGTTTCTAAAATATTATTGAAAAAACGATTTTGAGGTAAATCAATGGGTTTCAGTATTGAAATTGAATGCATGTACATAGGACCTGCACTCTGTTTCTAAAATGTTATTCAAAAAACGATTTTGGGGCAAAGCAATTGGTTTTAGATTTTTGAGAAGGAATAAATAGTGTGTGCATGTTTACCAAAAAATATTTGAACCTTTCACAATCATATCACCTGTGTTACCTCAGATTAGGAAGCAGACTGATTTTTTTTGCTGTTGGTTTGTTTCATTTTTTGGGTAATGCTTGGTAGGAATGTTTGCAAGAGATAGGAAATGTATTTTGTAAAATAGTGACTTTTCAGTACTGAAATTGAATGCTTGTACATAGGACCTGCACTCTGTTTCTAAAATGTTATTGAAAAATCGTTTTGGGGCAAATCAATCGCTTTTACATTTTTGAGAAAGAATAAATAGTGTGTGCATGATTACATAAAACAATTTGAACATTTCACAATCATGTCACCTGTGTTACCTCAGATTAGGAGGCACACTGAGGGCCTTATTTATGAAAACAGCGATGCGTCACTTTTCACTGCGCACTCCTTGTGACACCAATGATGCGTTATATTTAATGTATGAAGCATCATGTCACAAGGACTTACAGATAAGTCAGTATTTCTGATGTATCTGTTAGCACAAAAGTGACGAATTGCTGGAGTGTGTCACAAAAGTGACGCAAGTCCAGCAATGCATCCTTTCACATGGGGAAAGCCCCATGTGAAAGCGTTTGCCTCAGTCTTACGCCTGCTGTGAGGCAGGCGCAAGATTTTGACGTAACAGTGTCCTAAAAGTGACGCAGTGAAATCTCATAGATTTCACTGCGTCACTATTATGAGGCTTTTTGCGGGGGAACGCCCTCTCTGTATACATTATACCTTGCCAGAGGTATAATGTGGCGCAGAGGTTTAAAAAGTGACGCATCTACCTACATGCGTCACTTTTTAAATATGGCGCAACAAGGCACATGTTTTATGCCGCCGATGCGTCACAAAAAGTGACGCATCAGCAGTGCAAAACTGACGCAGGGCCTCATAAATGAGGCCCATCTTTTTGTTGCACACTACTCCAGTTTAGTCCTGTCCACTGCACTCTTGGACACAAGCCTCACCTTTTGTGCTCCCCTGGACAGGCTTCATCTCATCTGCACTCCTGCTTAGGCCTCACAATCTTTTTTTAGAATAACATTTGAAAAACAGAGAAAAGGTCATATGTATAAGCTTTTCATTACACTACTGAAACATCGCTCATTTATAAAATACAATTCCTTTATGCACCAAGGTTTCTTTACCAATTATTATGAAGAATGTATAAGTCTCTATTATATTCTGTTCCTGACTTACTGTATTTTTCCATTAGTCCCCTTCTAACATCCTCTCTGTGACTCATTCCTTTTTACATCCTGATTCTGTGTTATACTCTCTTATACTTTCTCTTTAACTTTCTTTCTCTTACACCCTGTCTCTGATTTATTCCCTTTCTCCCATTACTCCTTGTTACATCCTCTCTCTGATTTAGTTCCTTTTACACCCTGTCTCAAACTTAGTCTCTCTGTCTATCTTTTACAGCCTCTCTGTGTTTTAGTCTCTTTTACATCCTGTCTCCTTCTAACACCGTCTCTCTGTCTTACATCCTATTACACCCTCTCTCTGTCTTACACCCTGTTATATCCTTTTTGTAACTTATTCCCTATGTCCATTTCTTTGACTGACTCCCTCTCCTTATTACATCCTTTTTCTGTCTTATAACATATTATACACTCTTTCTGTCTTACTCTTTCCCTGTTTTTCTTCCTCTATCTGTTTCTTTGTCTGACTCTCTATGTCTTTTTGTGTTAGTTCCTCTAGATACCAAATCCGACCTGTTATCATTGTGTCAGACATGGAAACACAGTTGTTTACATGCCTTCCGAGCTGAGGATTTACCCCCCTATTGCAAGATATGCAATCAGATCTTGCCATTAGTAATTAAAGTGGTGAGGGAAGAAGCCAAGTTAAAGATGATACTACTGAATTGTAGGTCTTTGAACAAACATAAAGTCGAGATACACGACCTACTGGTAAACAGAGACCTGGACGCCATGTTTCTTACCGAGACATGGCTGGAAGAAACATCCTCCCCGGATATTCTCGAAGCCATCCCCCCCTAGCTACAGTCTACTTAGACTTGATAGAGAAAAACAGCGAGGAGGAGGGTTAGCATTAATTTATAAATCAGAACTTGAGTGCACTCTAATTAAAACCACCATACCTAACAGTGAAAGTGGCTTCTTTACCATAAAAATAGGCCCCAAAAACATGGTCAGTGGGCTACTGATATACCTTCCACCAGGGGGTGCGGCTCAGTTTGGTGACCAACTTATAGAATTAAATAACTCAATTAGCAGTTAGATATAAAAAGTTTTTTATCCTAGGTGATTTAAATCTTCACTTCGAAGATACAGACTGCAGAGAGGCACAAACGGTGGCTGCAGCACTGAACTCTGTGGGAGTTAGGTTGCTTTCAACAGCCCCCACGCATTAGTTAGGCCATCTCTTGGACCCAATTTTTTCTAATTGGGAAGGTATTAAGGCTCTACCCCCGGTCCCATTGATCTGGTCGGATCACAGCATCGTTCCGTTTGAAATAGAAGATGAACCCCCAGGAATTATATAAAAAAAACCCTATCACAAAAACGCAGAATCTGGAAAAAATTCACTCCAGAACTGTTTAAAAACGCTTTATCAGAGCATCCCCTGACACTAGGTAACACCTTACAGGAGGCATGGGACAGCTATGAGATTAGGATGTCGAACGCATTAGACAAGGTTGCACCTTGGACGCTCAAACCTCCAGTAAGACAATCCAGAACTGCCCCGTGGTTTTCAGAAAAACTTAGATTGGCCAAAGCTCAATGTAAAACTGTAGAGCGGAGATGGAGGAAGAGTTATGCCCCTGAACTCAAATCATGCTACAAAACGGAGTTAAAAAAATATCAGAAATTGGTAAGACTGGAGAAAAGTATCCACTTCAAAAGCAGAATTGAGCTAGCAGATAACCCCACCAGAGAACTATTCAGTATCTACAAAGAACTCACGGTTCCCTCTAGACTCGAGGCTCAAGACACTTACTCTATTGAGATGTGTAATCTTGTAGCTGATTTCTTTGTAGATAAGGTTGACAAAATTCATGCCACCTTTATAGACAATAAAAATCTCTTAAGTAACAGTGAGGATATTAGAGCTATCTCCACACAGAAATCCCATCTTGCATGCTTCAAAACTCCTGACAGACTTGAACTCTTAGGTATTATTAATGGTATACAATCCGGCTCCCCCTGCGACGCGTGCCCACCGGATCGTTGCAAGGGAGTTATGGAGAGTATATTAATTGACCATATCAGTCACATGGTGACATTGTCCTTTCAGGAATGTTATGTTCCGGAGGCTTGGAAAACTGCTCAGGTCATACCACTAAAAAAGAAGCCCAATATTCCTATTTCTCAACTTCAAAATCTCCACCCCATCTCCCTCCTCCCATTCTGCGCCAAAATAATAGAGAAGATTGCGAACAGACAGCTCATGGAATATTTGGAGGAAGAAGCCCTCCTCCACCCCTCTCAATTGGGATTCAGAACTGGCTACTCCACTGAGTCGGCCGTTCTGTACTCCACTGAGCGTCTCAGGCAGATAGTGGATGAAGGTGAGACAGCAGCGTTGGTCTTATTAGACCTAAGTGCAGCATTTGACACCGTGCTGCACACAATGCTGCTGTCTCGTCTTTCGGACATGGGGATAACAGGCTCAGCACTTGCCTGGTTGCGTTCCTTTTTGGCCGACAGAAGCTTTCAGCTGCACTGCCCACCCTTCAGATCCTCCCTCCGGAAGGTGAGCCATGGGCTTCCTCAGGGCTCAAGTTTGAGCCCTACGTTGTTTAACATCTATATGGAACCCCTGCCTCACATTGTGGAGGCTTTTGGGGTGGGCATTGTCAGCTATGCAGACGACACCCAGCTGGTGTTTAAGCTCACTTCAGACCATAAAGAAGACGCCATGAATTTTTCGAACTGCATGTCAGCAGTAGCAGTTTGGATGAATAACAACTGCTTGCGTCTGAATGGTGAAAAGACTGAACTACTGGTGGTCGGGAGGGCAGCATCAGCTTGGTCTCGCTTGTGGTGGCCTATTGAACTAGGAAGTCCCCCTACTCCTGTGGAGTCGGTACGAATCCTTGGTGTTATGCTGGATTTTGATCTTTCAGGCAAGGCCCATATTAGCAGGGTAACGGGGAGGTGCTTTGGCATACTGAGGGTTCTCCGAAAGGTATTAGACCTACTTCCTACCGGAGCCAGAAAAACTATTGTGCACGCGCTGGTGACCCCCATCTTGATTATGGGAATGCCCTGTTGATAGGGCTCAGTCAAAAGGGTCTACACCAACTCCAGTGTGTGCAGAATGCCGCTGCACTCCTCGTACTCGGACTCTCACGTAGAGCTTCCGGAAATACCGCCCTGACCAAGCTACACTGGCTCCTGGTTAGGGAGAGGATCAAATTCAAAACCCTCTGCTATGCGCATCGCATTGCTCAGGGCAAAGGCCCTGATTACTTAAAGAGCCTACTCACTATACACCGCCCCACGTGGAATTTAAGATCATCCGGTATGATGTTATTTAAACTTCCTCGCATCTTCAGGGCCAGAATAGGTGGCCGCTCTTTTAGGTACCTAGCCTCCAAGCATTGGAATGTGCTCCCACTTCATCTGCGGATGGAACCATCTGAATTGAGATTTCGAGGAAAACTTAAAACGCTTCTATTCCCCAACATGTTATCCCCCCAGAGCTTCTCCATAGCTGCCTCTCGTAATCTATCAGCAGTTTAGCGCGGGGACACACAGTTCCTTGTGTAGCCAGGCGCTCTACGAATGATTTATTATTATTATTATTATTAGATCTTTTTCTCTGTCCTAATCCTAGTTACATAGTTGTTGTGATATAAACTTAGATATGTTGTAAAGTAGTGTTTCTATAGTTTGTTTATTGTCATTGCTTTGTTCTTTGATAATAGTGGTCTAAAATGTGTTATCTTTTTTCTTTATGACAGATTGAAATCAAGATTTGCATAGTAAGGAAATATGCCCTCAAGGGAAAGGAAAAGAAAAGATGTGAAGCGGAAAAAATCAAAAACAGCAACGGAATTAAAGCAGTCCTCTACAACAAATACTTCAAAAGACAGGAAAAAAGCTCCTGGTAAGACAACTAAGTCTTTCTTTCGGAATATATGTAGATAAAAAAAAATGTTGATGAGAATGTCAATAAACAGAAGGAGAGAGGAAATTTGAAGAGGAAGGAGAGGTCCCCTAAAAATGTTAATACTGCAGGAGCAGAGAATAATATGTATAGGAATAGAAGGCAAAACCAATTTAGGGACATTCATAAACGAATGTTTCGCAATAGGGTAGTTTTAAATTTGTTAAATCACATTAAGAAAGGTCAACAGAGAGCTGCTTTTTACAAGAAAAAGAAAAATGTAGAGAAAATTGTTGATCAGGCTTTTGAAGTTAAGAAAAAATTATTTATTTTAGTAATTAATAGAGCTAGGACACTTAACAAGACAATTGATGTTTTCAAATCAAAGAGTAGATGCAAGAGAGTAATTAATCGGACTAATTTTTGTAAAGTTTTTTCTGGAGAATGGATGCATAGTTCAAGTTGTGAGCCATTTTTTAATGAGGCGAGTTACTTTCAGGAGAATGATTTGGTGCATGCAGTTGACACCAGTGGTCGAGCATATGAGGTGAAAGATGGTTGTCCGATTGAAAAAGAGAAACTTGTGTCTAGAGATGCAGAAGAGGTATTAGCTGATGAAGTTTTAGGGAGACGTACTAAGGGTCCAGTGTACACTTGGAAGTGTAGTAGTATTTGTAGTGTGCGACAGGAATCAATCGATTTGCTTTGTAATTTCTTACGTACATATAGTAAGAAATGTCTAAAACAGAAAATGAAAATGTTGCAAGACTTAGATCCTTGCAGAGTGAGAGAAAACACAGGTTTGCAAGGCCATTCACTGGCTTGTCTTTCAAGAAAAGTATGTCAGAGTCTTTTTCATCATTTTAGGATGTTAGCAGTGCATCATAACAAAATGAGGAAATTTGTGAGAAGGTTGTATTATGCAAAAAGTCCAGCACTTAAGATTAAACAGTTAAACAGTGCACTTTTGCATGGAACTGAATTAGATGTGAAGATGATTTGTGAAGACATTGAGTTTTGTTATTTTGGTGAAAAAGAGGACAGTGTAGAAATTGACACAGTAATAGAAGGTAATGTGGAAGACAATGTACAGATATCAAGTACAGAAAAATTTGACCAGGAAATTACCAGGTTTAAGGTGAAATCAAGTGAAAGGCCAAATTTTACTTGTGTGTGTTGTCGACGAACTCATTATAAGCATCAAACTAGATTAGTTGATTTATACGTAAAAAGTGAAAAGATAAATAATTAGGAGTGGAAGGATTTTGCAACTTATTTGTGGGTGGAGAATTCTTTTGATTTGAGTTCTGAACAGCGTATTTGTAAATATTGTTATGATAAATTAAATCAAAACAGAATGCCTGCTAGAGCTGTTCATAATAATCTGGAGTTGGTAGACATTCCTCCTGAATTGATGGACTTAAATACATATGAGTCTATTTTGATTCAATGTGTCCATCCTTTTCAGGCAATTGTTCGCATGGAGCGTAAGATAGGGAAATTGCCTCCTTCAGATTTACAGAGAGGATTAAAGGGAAGAGTTGTTTATTTGCCTCTCGATTTCAAGAAAAATATTGATACAATTGGTGTGGAGAAAGTGGAAGAGGAACCTTTGGTTATTCCAGTTAATGGGGTTCCGACAAAGAGTAGGAAAATCTGGCAAGATTTAGTGGATGTTAGGAAAGTCAAAAAGGAAACGTTGTATTTGGTCAAAAACAATGAGTACTACAAACATGTATGTGTTGGAGCAGAGGAAACAGCTGCAGATGAAGACAGTGATTGTTCAGCTGGCCAAATTGAAAAAGTTGATGTGTCTAGAAGTGAAGAAATATATGAACATTATACTGTTCATCCTTTGCATTCCAAAGAAGTAATGGGGAATGCAATTGAATTGTTTCAAAAGAAAGCAGCAAAAGGAAGTCACATTAGTGTATGGGAAGAAAGTTTGGAAGCTCGTTCTTTTCCACAGCTATTTCCAACAGATCGAGATGGACAATATGACGATCAACCACTTCAAATTCCTGTATCTGAATACCGGACTTTAAGATTATATGCTGAAGATCCAAGGTTTCGTCAATGCATTCCATATTTGTTTCATCTACTGTATGAAAGTGACTTATCTGGGCTTTCTTATGCAGTAAATCATATACTGAAAAGTGGAGCACATCTGCAAAATGTGTCAGCGAGGGACTTTATGGAGAAAGTTAATCTGCAAGATAATATTTTGGAATCTCATCTAATCAATCTCATGGCATGTCAGCGTGGTACAAACGAGTATTGGTACGGTCGTCATGGGGAATTGAAATGTATGCTAAGAAACTTAGGAACTTCTACATGGTTCCTCACTCTTAGCTGTGCCGAGTATGCATGGGACGACTTACTTCAATTTATACGCGAGGCAAATGCAAATATACAAAATATACAATTCAAAACACCTGGAGAACTATGTTCTTTGGATCCAGTGAATGTATGCAGATATTTTAATCATAGATTTGAAGCTATGATGTCTTTTATTACCAACAAAAAAAATCCTCCCCTTGGAGAGGTTTTGGATTTCTTTTGGAGAAAGGAGTATCAAGCGAGAGGTGCTCCTCAAATACATATGTTGTTGTGGATTAAAGATGCACCCAAATTTGGAACAGATTCGGATGAAACAGTGATGAGTTTCATTGAAGAGTATTCAACATGTGCTGTTCCGAAAACTACAGAGGAAAACAGTTTAAGGCAACAAGTTTTACGCTTTCAATCGCATCATTGTGGGAAGTATTGTCGTCGAAAATTCAGAAACAAGGACAAGTTCTACACAAAATGTTGTTTCGGCTTTCCACGACCATTGATTTCTAAAGGAAGAGTCAATAATTTAATGTCTTCTCTACGACATGTTGTGACGAGGAAATCACCCAAAAATACATACAATTTAAAAAGAAACGAAGAATCCAAGTACATCAATGACTACAACCCAGTGATTTTGTCCATGTGGAATGCTAACATGGATATTCAATTCGTTGCTGACAACTCTAATGCTGTGGCTCGATATGTGACGTCTTACATCACAAAAAAAGAAAAGACAGAACTGAAGGAAATGTGGAAGGACATTTCACATGAAAAGAGTCTAAGCAAGACATTATACAGTTACAGTATGAAGATGTTGTCGCATCGAGAAATTGGAGCATATGAATGTTCTGATCGATTGTCATCAGCAAGTCTCTATGCCAAATCTAGAACCATCATTTGGGTGAGTCTGGGTCTTGCTGCAACACGAAACCGAGTTTTGAAATCTATACAAGAAATAGAGTATTTGGTGGAGAAAGAACCAGAAAGTACAGATATTTTGAAGACAAACATGTTGGATACATACTATCCAAATAGAAGTCCTCACCTTGAGAACGCTTATCTCTATGAAGTTCTTCAAAGCTATATTTATAAGAGGAACATCAGAGAAGATATCAATAATGGAATATATGCTGTCATTGGATGTGAAGGATGTCTAGTGAAACAGAGAAAAGGTCATTCGATTAATCATCGAAAATTGAGTTGCGAAAATCCAGACAAAAGGGAATTTTACTATTTGGCTCTTTTGAAACTCTTTAAACCATGGCGTACAGAAGAGGAACTACTTGGAGATTTTCTCTGTTACGAAGATTCTTTTAATGCAACCAAGGATACCATACAATGTCTTGTTTTTCCAAATTATCTGCAAATGTTGAACGAAGAAATAGAGCAAGAAGCAACATTTGCTGCAGAGATTGCGAGATACAGTTCTCAAGACAGTCAGAGTTCTACTTCATTGAGTCAGGATCCACTAGGAGGACCAATTATCCAAAATGAAGCTGTCACTGCCATGGATGAGGTGGAAAGAGCTATGGAACAAGCTCAAGATGATGTAGTTAACTTAGAAGATTTGGTGAAACAACTAAACCTTGAGCAGAAGCAGATATATGACGAAGTCACAGAACAGATTTAACATGGATTCACTCATGAGAAAAAAGAGTGCTCGTGTACATCATTTAAGCCTGTCCAACTGTACGTGAGTGGAGAAGCGGGAACTGGAAAAAGTTTTCTGATTAAA
The DNA here is from genome assembly GCF_964261635.1 of Lissotriton helveticus. Taxonomy (NCBI): domain Eukaryota; kingdom Metazoa; phylum Chordata; class Amphibia; order Caudata; family Salamandridae; genus Lissotriton; species Lissotriton helveticus. The sequence continues at coordinate 1,609,518,139 of NC_136065.1, forward strand.
GCAATTGCAACTTATCTGCAGAAAAGGACTGAATCACCGCTATCTTGTGTTGTTACCGCTCCAACCGGGCTGGCAGCACATAATATTAAAGGGATAACTTTACATCATTTACTGATGCTGCCAGTGGAGCATGATAACAAATTGCAATACCACAAGCTATCTGGAGATGCGTGTTCCGAAGTTTCGAGAGTCCTGAAGAAAATGAAACTTCTTATCATTGATGAAGTAAGCATGGTCTCAAATCTAATGCTTGCTTTTGTGCATTTGAGAATACAAGAAATTCTTAGAACAGAGTATGATGTGTTATTTGGAGGGAAACACATCGTTGTTTTTAGAGATCTACTTCAGTTGACTCCAGTGAAAGGACAACCAGTGTTTAAAATGGTCACGCATGAAGATACCAGGAAGTGCCTAGGAAGCATTGGAAACGTTAATATATGGTTACATTTCAAATATGCAGAACTACTCCAAAATATGCGGCAGGCAAAGGATGAAGATTATAAAAATATTCTACAAGATGTAAGAATCGGAAAAGTAAGTCAGCATGGGAAAGAAGCTTTACATGGACGATTAATTTCAAATTTGTACCCAAATGAAAACATTCTTCCAGAGAATATTTTTAAGAAAATTAACGAGAAGAAATCTGGCATATGTTTGATGCCAACTCTGAAAGAATGTTCCATTTTCAACAACAAAATGTTAAAGTTAGAAAATGAAGAGATAGTGAAACTGGAAGCTATAGATAAAATAGAGCATATGGGAGCAACAATTATTTTGTCTGAAAATTTAAAATCAAAATTGGATTCATTAGAAAAGACTATATCTAAAACTGCTGGTTTTGAAAAGACTCTGAATGTGTGTTTAAATTGTCGTATTATTTTGAGAAGGAATTTAAATGTTGAAAGAGGTCTGGTAAATGGAGCAATGGGTCATGTTGTTGGTTTTGTGAATTACAAAAATAGAGATGGAATTGAAATTTTAAAAATTTAATTTGATGGCATTGACGAAATAGAACGAATTTGTCGTTGTTCAGCTAGGTTTTTGCTTGTGAAAGACTTATATGTTCGCCGAAAACAGTTTCCTATTTGTTTGGCATATGCGGTGACAATTCATAAATCTCAAGGTTTAAGTGTAGATAGTGCTTTGGTGAACATTGGAAGTTCTGTGTTTAAAGAGGGTATGGCATATGTGGCATTATCACGAGTCAGAACTTTATCAGGATTGTACTTGATAGAGTGTGATGAAACAAAGATTTGTGCTGATCTAGATTGTGTTAAAGAATACAATAGGTTAAGAAGAGAGTATGCTCTACATTTGCCTCAATATCCTCTGTTTGAAAAACGTGTGGTAGGCCGAAAAAGAAGAAATGAGAATAATTGCAGTGAGCTAGTAGCAAAAAGACAAAAAGTAGATGAAACTGTAATTGTAAGTAGAGAGAAAAAGGATTCTGTTGAAGATGTTGTTGGATTTCAGTTTGAAAACAGTTCTGGTGTCAACTGCTATGCTAATGTAGTGGTTAATGTTGTTTTTTTTCTTCAAAATTTACAAGAACAGATTGTTGAAAATCGGGATCAAACATTCTGCTGTTTATTGAATTCCGTGTTTGAGAAATGTAGCAGTGATAGAGCAAAAATAGAAAGTGTTTCAGAAATTAGAAATCTTCTAGACATATGTTCTGGTCAAAATCATTTTTCACAGATTATTCAGCAGGATTGTCAGGAATTTTTAATGTATATGTTTGATGTTTTAGAAGATGAAGGTGTAGATATAAAAAATCTGTGTAGCCTTTCTTATCAATGGCAGCATGACTGCGACAACTGTAGTTTATCAAGTAGTACTAGAATAGACACTGAAAGATTTATATATTTGAGTTTACCAGACTGCAAATCAGGGCCTTTTAATAATCTAGGCTCTGTCGCTGAGTCAACGTCATACCCCAAATCCATTGGCTCCTCCTCCCCACTGCAGACTCTGGCTACGGTCGAGTCTGTAGAGGGGAAGGGGGAGACCGGGGCTCCCCATATTTCTCCGCCTGGTCCCCCTGATGAGGGTTTTGCGGACTTGTTACCCCCTGTCGAGGATTGTAGCATTGCAGCTGTGACGGACCCCCCGATTAGGGTTTTCAGCTGGAATGTTGCGGGCCTCGAAAGGAAGTTGGCGTTGCCGGACTGGAACGAGCGTGTGGAGCAATACTCCATATGCCTGTTCCAGGAAACATGGAGCCGGGTGCCCCTCCATAAGGCGGGGTATTCCACCCATTTTTTGCCGGCAGCAGAAAGTGCAACTGGTAGGGGCCGCCCCTCTGGCGGTCTGTTAATCTGGGTAGCCACCGAACTTAACTGTAGGGTGGAGGAGAAGGACACTAACTGCCCTGACCTCCTAAATATTTTGCTTAGGAATTCCCAGGGCAGAGTCATCTTAAACATTTTTAACATCTATGCCCGCGGCACTAAGGGGGGAAGAGAATCCCCAGTTATAGCTTGCTTGGAAGCGCAACTCCGCTCATCTCCATACAGGTCTTGCACACTGTTGGCAGGTGACCTGAATTGCACTTTCGAGCCTCTTGATCTGGACATCCTAGCTGATCAAGAGGATCTTGATAATGGGTGGGGGATTCCTCCCCTGGAGCTTGGCCCTGTCAAAAAGTGGACAGAAGTGGCCCTCCAGATTAACTCCATAGTTATGGAGTTCGGGCTTAGAGCTGCCAATGGCAGGACCAGGTCCGATAAAGTAGGGGCGCACACCTACAATAGGCCAGGACACACGTCACGGATTGATTATTTCCTCCTTGACATACATCTGTGGGGCATGGTGGAGGACATGGTAGTTTTACCTTCTGTGGAGAGTGACCACAATCTACTGTCCCTCACCCTGTCCCACAGGTGCGTCAACAGTACCGTGAGTGGGTCTTCTTGTAACCCCGCTCCAGACCTGTTAGTGGTCACGAATTGTGGGCGTAGGCTAAAGTGGGCGAAGCTAGCTCTTTCGGAGGAGAAAACCTCTGCGATTAGGCAGCTTCTGGTTTCAGCCCTGGCCAATCTTGACTGCCAAGAGGAAGGGCAGATGGAGGTGGCACCTAGGTTTTGTGCCATAATTAAGGCCATTGGTGACCTCTTTGTAGTCCCAGCCCACCCGAGCGGAAGGAAACCCAACCTACGACCGGGTCAAGGCTGGTACAACCAAAAGTGTAGGGAGGCGAAGTCACTTCTTATCGAGGCAGTCAAGTCCAAATTACCGCTCAGGACTAGGGAGGCCAGGAGACACTACACACTCTGTCAGAAAAATGCAAGGATGGAATGGGAGGATAATTTCTGGCAGGACCTCCTGGCTGCCAGTCGTGGGAAAGATGCTAAAGGTTTTTGGGACATGGTGGGCAAAAGGAATCGTCCTGACGATTCCCGGAGGACTTGCGCGATTAATGCCCAGACTTGGTTTTCCCATTTCCAAAATCTTTACTCTGTTGTTGAAGGCCCACTTAATGATCCCTTTAAAATTCCATCCTTTAATCTAGACCGAGACCTGGAATTGTTTTCCCCCCTCGATGTAATAAAGCAAATCAAAACCTTGGTCCCCTTGAAAGCAGCTGGCCCGGACGGCCTACCGGGGGACATTCTCCGTGCCTATCCGGAAGAATGGGGGGCTCTAATCTGTGCACTCCTCAATGCAATCATGGGGGGAGGGCTTGTGCCTGACTCCTGGAGAGGCGCGGAGGTGGTGCCCATTTTCAAAAAGGGCAGTCGGGACTCACCAGGGAACTATAGGCCTATAAGCCTAATAGATTCCAGTCAGAAATTGGCCGGGAAAACCATCTTGGGGAGAATTACTCAATGGGTGGACGACAATCACATTCTGTCTGACATGCAGGCTGGGTTCCGTTCGGGTACAGGAACTATTGAACAGGCCTTTAGGCTCTTGTTGTTACACTGGAAGGTGGTGGTGCTGGGCAAAGGCAGTCTCTATCTGGCCTTTATTGACCTTAAGACTGCCTTTGACCTGGTACCTAGGGAGGAACTTTGGAGGGTGCTTGATGGTTTAGGGATGCCCCCGTACCTACTGAACCTCCTCATTAACCTGCACACTAACACCTATGCCCAGGTTAGATGGGGGTTGAATGGGGAAAAGACCGATAAAATCAGGGTCGAGAGGGGAGTAAGGCAGGGCTGTGTCTTGGCCCCCACCTTATTCTCCCTCTATATTAACGGGGTGGTAGATCATCTATTGGGCGAACCATCAGACGCTCCTAGCCTGGGTGGAGTAAAAATTCCAACTCTGTTGTTCGCCGACGACACCCTCCTCATCTCCAAAACCCCCCAAGGTCTACAGTCTTTACTGAACCGCTTCCAGGATTTCTGTACCACTAAAGGCCTCGTCATAAACATAGATAAGACCAAGTACCTAGTCATGCACCCACCCCGCAAACTTGGTCGCCCTCCAATTCTGAACTCTATACCCCTAGAAAGAGTGGCGGAATTTGATTATCTGGGGATCCGTCTGAATGATGCAATGAGTTGGACTGCCCATATTGATAAAATGACTCTGGCTCACAAAAGGGTGGGGGGCGCCCTTCTGAAGGAATACAACAACTCCTCAAAACATTGTGTTGCACCCATACTTGAGATTTATAAGGCCCGTGCAGTCCCTGCTTCTCTATATGGATCGGAACTGTGGGGCTTGGGCAAGGTCGATGCACTGAGTAAGGCCGAAAATAAATTCATCAAGGACCTTCTTGCTATCCCATCGAGCAGCCCGACCATCCCAATGCTCTTGGACACTGGCTGTAAAGCCATAAGGGACCAGGCTCGGCTTCGTCCGCTTCTGCTCTGGGCACGCTTGTGGAGGGTCCCGGAGCTACAATCTTACGCCAATGGGCTGGCAGAAGTGATGCATGCCGATGGTTGGAGTAGCATCAAATGGCTGAAGGACATAAAACATCTTTTAGGGGAACTGGGTCTGGCCTCCTGCTGGCATAGTCACTCCGCTCCACCAAAGAAGATTTTAAAAAAACTCTTCTGGGAGTGGGTTGACGTGAAGCGCTCTAGTAGCCAGCAGCATTGTAAAACCACCGCAGCTTTCCTGTTGTTTAAAGACGTTGCCCTGTATGAGCCATATATGGATATTATAACAGTTGCCATGGATAGGTCCTTGTATATAAAATTTCGGCTAGGAACCTTGCCCTTGGCGGATCTCTGTTCAAGGTGGAATAAAGCCCAGCACACATCACGCTTTTGTGCTTTTTGTCCGGACAAATCAGAGACGGTGCCACACTTCCTTTTCGAATGCCCGGACTATGGTCGCCCCAGATCACGTTGGCTTGCCCCCATTTGCAGAGAACTGGGGACTCGTCAGCACTCTGTTGCCCTTCGGATTCTTTTAACGAACACAGCCCCTCCTATTGTCTGTGCTGTTGCAAAATTTTTAAAATGGGCTTGGTTGATAAGACTTAGAAGACTGTCCATATCAATTTAATTCTTTTTTAGCTAATTTATTCTGACATATTGTGTTTTAATTACCATTCTATTTGTACAGTCTTACTTATTTCGACATGCTGTTTTTATCTTTTTGTACTGCTTTTATGATATGTGCATATCGAAATAAAGCATCAATCAATCAATCAATAATCTAGTTAAAGCAGCTGATCACAATATGGTGTGTACGCAATGTAAGTCTGCAATGCTGTCCACATTATTTTTACAAACTTATGGTAAATATGTAATTTTAATGTTCCAACGATGTAGACCTGATGGAAGTAAATTGTCAACTTCTATTAAAAATGTTGTGGCTTCTCAGTTATCAATTTCAGGAAGAACCTTTGCAACTGTAGCTATTATTTATCATGACGGTCCTTCAACAACATCAGGGAATTACACATGCTATTTAAAAAGTCGTAAAGGTTGGACCCACTGTAATGACACTCATTTGACATTCAAACAACGTTTGCCTTTTGACTTAAAAAATTCATACCTAGTGTTTTTAGAACCAAAATTTAAGTAAAGGTAATTGGCCTATGAAGACGGGAGCAGTTAATAAAGGTTAGTTTGCTGTTTAAAATTATATTTTGAGTAAAAGTGATCAAGATAATATAAAAAATTGACTTGTCATATAGGTACTGTAAGTGGATCTCATAGTAAGTGATATCAGTATCATACAAAATGATGAACATGAGTGAGTCAGAGATGAAATTACGAATATTTAAATATTGTGAAAATGTTGTATGAGCCTTTCTTTCAGAACGTCAGAAAAACGGTAATTTCAGAGTTTCTTTTAATTAATTTGAAAATATACTTATACATCAGACACTATTTCGCCTAAAGGAATAGTGGAGGAATGAGCAAAGAGTCATGACTGAAAAAAAGGAGTATATGAAAATAACGAAAATATTTCAGATGTTCTTGGAGCTTTTCTTCTAGAAAGTCTATGAAATGGATTTTTTAGTGAACAGCAGAGTACTTTCCAACGAAAAAAGGATCTTCATGATATACTATTTGGCCTAAAGGAAAAGTAAGTGAATCAAAGATTAGTGTACATTTGTAATTTGTAAGTTTCTAAGTTTTTTTTTAAAACACAATCTTTTAGATTGTGTTTTTTTTTTTACCGCTGTCATATGATGAGTAATTTGAACTCACTGTTTTAAGTGAAATTCAATATATTCTGAGAACAGCAAAAATAAACTATATAACATGTTGTACAAGTTATTCTATACTTTGTATTGTGTAATTTAAATTGTATTCACATTGTCTGACACTCACTTTCCTTTTTCCATCCTCTTTCAGCTCTTTTTACTCACTTATAATGTCTTTCTCTCACTCTCTCTCACCCCCGTTCCTTTACTCCACTTCTTTCACAACCCCTCAGTCTCATTTCAACTGTCTGCATTCCCTCTCTCCCTTGCATAACTTTTCAGCTTTCAGTCTCTCTGCTTTACTTCCCTTTTCCGTATTTTCCTCCTTTGCTCTTTTAGTAATTCCTCTTTACTCACTCAGCAGTATTGTATCACTCTATCACTATAAATCAACCACTCTCCCTCGCTTATCTTTGTTTGCTCCTTTCTTTTGACCTCTTCTCTCTATTTTTCGTTGACTACCTCTATGTCCTCAGTGCCCCACTCTCCTTGTGTTATATTCACTTGTGTTTATCTACCTTCTATCATTTCTCTTAGAACAACTTCACTGCTCCTCTCTCATCATTCTTCACCCCATTCCTTTTAGTCCGGTTCCATTACTACCCCTCATTTCCTATCTTTCAATGTTCTTCTCTTTACTTTCATCACCGAATCACTTTCTCTGACTACCACTGTTTTAGTCCTCTTCTACTCTCTTTCCTTTTTTTCCTCCCTTACTCATTTACTTTCCTCACTCATTGTACTCCACTTCACTCTCTTAGTGTGTCTGTCTACTAACTTCCTCACTCCTTTTCCCTCAATCCTTCTATATTATCCTCTCTCCCTTCATTTCTTCACTCTATGACTCTTCTTCACTTACTCTCAGTTATCTTCCATTCCTCATTTTTCTAAATGCATCGTTAATTAGACTCTTTTCTGTCTCAGTCATTATCTTTTTACTTACTACTGTTTCCTGATTTAGTTTTGCTAACTCACATTCTTTTAGTATCTTTCTTACCTTCAGTTCATTTCTCTGTTCTTCTCTTCCTCTCTGTCAGTGAATCTATATGCCTTACTCTTAGTAATTTGCTCTCCTTCTAATTCTTTTTCCCTCTTTTTGTTCTTCTACCTTACTTTATTTCCCTTTCTGTGTCCTTCACTCTTACTTTATTTCTAAATACACTGTTATGAATTTTAACCTCTTCATTTGTATCTTTTCTTTTAAAATACATATTTTACTAATTATAACTTATTTTTTCTTCTCTCTTTCACAGATACAAAGTGTAGTAAAAAAATTTAATTAAAGTTACATTTATTATATGGTAAGTGTGAGTAAAAAAATGTAGTTTGTCATCACCTTTTGCTTTAACCTCACTACTATTTTCTCCACCTACCTCACTCTTGTTTCTTTACTCTACTTCCCTCAATTATTCTTATTTGCCATGTTTACTCCCCTTTCACCTATTTCCCCTCTCACATTCAACTTCTTTCAGTCCCCATTCTTTACTTCCCTTACCCTCTGTTCCCTTCCTTTGCTCCCTCACTCATTCTCTTTTCCTTAATTATTTACTTCACTCCCACACACAAACCTCACCCCCCCAACACATACACACACCTCTGACATACACCTCACACACACACCACACACACACATCCCACACACATACCCCCCACACCCACACCCCCCCACACATATCTCACACACCCACACATCCACTCACACCGAAACACCCCACACACCCACACCCACACATACACCTTACACACCCACACCCCCACCTACACCCACAGACCCCCTATAAGTCACCCACACTGCCTTACTTACCTTTCTTTGTTGTTTCACGCAGACTCTTTCAGTCACTGTTTCCTTTACTCTCTCTGTCCTTTCTCTTTGTCACTCCCCATGTCTTACCCTAATTCAGTTTTATCCACCCTCTTTCATCCCTCTTTACTTACACTCACTGCTCTTTTCTCACCCTCCCTCACTGTTGTTCATTTGTTCCGGTTCCGTCACTACCTCTCATTCCCCATTCTTTACTGTCCTTCCTTTTACTTTCAACACCCACTCACATTCTCCCAGTACCTCTACTTTAGTCTTCTTCCTCTCTGTTCCCTTCTTTCGCTCCCTTATTCATTTTACTTTTCTCACTTACAACCTATTACACCTTCTCTGTTTTTACTATGTAATAAACAATCCCTCTTTGTTGCTCCCTCTACCTCTCTTTCTCTTAACATTACTCTCTCTGTGTTCTTCCCTCATGCTCACTCCTTCATTATTTTTTTTTTCTTTTTTTTTGGTGCGCGCCCCGGTGCGCGCACCCTAAGGAAAAAAGAATGACAGAGATTCTTTAAAAATATAGGTTTATTTTTATAAATTAAAGGTAGTTCTAAAAACAACTGTTTTTTTATTCTTTTTGTTGTTTTATATTTTTTTATTGTTTTTTTTAACATTTTTTACTTTTTTGGGCGTTTCTGAACAGTTTTATATTTTTTTTGTATTTTTTATGGGGAGAAACAAAAAACAGGGGATTGTAAATGGCTCAACTGGAGCAAAAAAAAATACGGGAAAAAATTAGGGTTTTTTGGGGCAATTGTGGTTGTCACCAGCAAGAATGATAAGCTTTACGCTCTGCTCACCATAGCGGATGGTCTTACCACAAAAAAATACAAGTGACCCTGAATTCACCAAACCGTGGTTGTATGATTGGCATCGTCTCCCTTGTGTCTGGTCCCGATGGAGTGGGTTGCTTTCTTTTGGAGGTGCTGGGTGAAGACTGGGGAAAGTTACTGGCCAGTTCTCTCACCTCTGCAGCAGCATAGTTGTTGGGATGCTTGCGCTGCATATGCCTAATCATGGTGTAATTACCAAATAAATATTTTCTATTAGGGTTCCCCCTTGAAAGTTCCATGCCACAGATTCGGCAAGTCACCTTTGGTGCATTCACTTTTTTCTTGCCCTCTGGGATAGAAAAAAACTCCCATACTATGTGCTCCTTTGGCCTATATGGGGTATTGTCTTCTGGGAGGAATGTCCTTCTCCCCTCCTCGTCCTCCTCCTCCTCTTCTTCTTCTTGACCACCAATGTGATGTTGTGGTGGTCCTCTTGGTGGTGGTGGTGGTGGTGGTGGTGGTGCAGATGCTCCGGCTGCTGCTGCTACTGTAGCCATTTTAAAGTAGAAAAGAATAGAGACAGATCTCCAAACAGGTCTTCCTCAGTCAAAGGACAAAGTCAGAATAAGGAAAAAAGGTGGGGGCTTTCATCATTTGGAAAACAAAACTGTTCTGGACCAATGAAAAGTGTTATTTTCAAGTCACATGATGCAGGCTTTTATCATTTGGAAACCAAAACTGATCTGCACCAATGATAAGTGTTATTTTCAGATCACATGACCCGACGCGCTTACGCTACGCGCCCCGGGGCTCGCCCGTATCCGCGCCCCTGGGCGTGCCCTGGGGCGCGTAGCATAAGCTCGTCAGGACGTTGCGCGATCGTATGCGGTCGCGTGCTTCCGGGTGCACTTACGCAGTGCGTCATATGACGCATCACGCGGCAATGCTAAACGTCACGATGTTGTTTTCGTTCGCGGGAATAGCGCTAACGGGACGCTCACCGGTACGCGCCCCGGGGCCCGCTGTAACACTGTGCTTACCAGTGAGCGCATCGGTACGCGCCCCAGGAGCGCTCCGGGGCAAAAAAAAAAAAAATAAATTACATAATTATACAATATAAAATTCGTTATAAAATTTTTTACTTTTTATACCTATAGAGATTTGCTATTAAAAAACCATTGAAATTCACTGAAAAAACCATAGGTTTCACACCAGTTATAGTTAGGAATTAGCATTTAAAAAACCTATTAAATTCACTGAAAAAAACATAGGTTTCACACCTGTTATAGTTAGCTGGAAGTTTTACTCGCATAAAACCATTGAAATTCCCAAGTTATAGTTAGTTGGACTCACTATAACTTGCGCGTGCAATGCACTGCTGATGACGTCACATATTACATCACTCATGACATGGTCAGTGACATCACATCACTCAAATTTCTTAATGGAAAAACGAGAGTCACCAAACATCTAATGTACATTGAAACATTAATATACATGTTGCAACACTATTCTGTATAAAGATGAGTTGCCAGCTCTTCCTCCATATTGTGGCCTCCCGGGAATCTAGTCTCTAAATTCATTATCCATCTAGATTCCCTCTTTCTAAGAGCCAATTCCCTAATGCCTCCCCTTTTACCTAGGTTGACTTGTTCCACTGCATAGTATCTCAATAAAGAATTATTTGATTGGTGGAACTCCTGGAAATGCCTGGCAATGGGATATTTTGTATCTACATTAGTTATGGCTCTAAGGTGTTCTTGTAGACGTTTTTTAGCCATGCAGGTAGTGCTCCCCACATATTTGATTTTACACGGGCATTCTAAAACGTATACCACGTAATTAGTGTTGCACGTCAGGAATTGTTTGATTTTTTTACGTTCCTGACTATCTGGAATTTCAATGTCCTTAACCATGAAACTAGCTGTGCATGCTCGACAATGTCCACAGGGATAGAAACCCTTAAGACCCTGAATAAGTTGCTTCTTGGCCTCTGACATATCTCCTTTAACCAGGATGTCCCTCAGGTTCCTACCCCTTTTGTAAGTAATCTGGGGTCTTTCTGTTATTTGTGGGCCTATGATGTTGTCTGCTTGGAGGATTTTCCCGTTGTCTGCAATAATTTTGCGTACTTTGTTGGAATCCTGATTAAAGGTGGCAATAATCCTCGTATTCTCTGGTATGGGGTCAGCTCTAGGTTTGGGTGCTAAGGTTTCAGATCAAATAATTTCTCCAATTTTGGCAACCGTCTCTGCAAGGACCCATTCCGGGTAACCACGTTCTCTGAACCTAGTTAACATTACCTCTTGTTCAGTATGGAAACCCTCTATGTTACTACAGTTCCTTCTTGCCCTCAGAAGCTCCCCATAAGGTATACTCCATTTTAGGGGATCTGGGTGAGCACTGAGGGCATGTAGTAAACTGTTCCCTGAGGTTTCTTTTCTATGGAGTTTGGAAACTAGAGGACCATTGTCTACTTCAATAGTTGTGTCAAGAAATTCGACACAATTGTTACTGATGTTAGATGTCAAATTTACGTTGTAGCTATTGGAATTCAGTTTATTAATGAATTCCACTGCTTCTTTTTCAGTTCCCAACCAGATAATAAAAAGATCATCAATGTATCTGATCCAAAACTGAACTTTGGCAAAGTCTGTTGTCAGGTTTGTGTTCTCTCTAATTTCTTACTCCCATTTGCCTAAAAATAGATTAGCAAAATTGGGAGAAAAAGCTGATCCCATAGGGGCCCCCCGAGTTTGTTTAAAGAGAGACCCATCAAACATAAAAATGTTATTTCTGAGACATAATTTCATCATGTCTATGAGCATACTTGTATGATCACTGAAGCCTATTACTCTCTGTTTTAAAAAATTATAGCAGGCTTCCATGCCCTGGACATGGTCGATTATGGTGTAAAGGGCATTTACATCCATTGTAATAAGCAATGCTCCCTCAACCCATTGAATATTCTCGATCTTATTAAGAAAATCAGTGGTGTCTCTAGTATAGGAAGGCCGCTGTGCTTACCTTGTATAAACACTGCGGCCATCAGAGTTCACAACTTGAATTTAAATCTGCTTCTACACGTGAAAGTATATTCAATACGTTGCAGACAATTCCATTGCTGTTGCTCGATATGCCGTGATTGCTTCTGAAGGATGTTTGGTGAAGGAAACAAAAGGACATTTGATTAATCACCGTAAACTGAGTTGTGAAACTCCTGTCAAAAGTTAATTTTAATGTGAGTTCTTAATATTGCGTACCTAGACTGTTGCACCCCATTGACTCGCACAGTCTGGAGTTGAGAGTTTTCTTGAAATGTCAGACGCAGATTTGCAAGCTCCGTAGGGCCACTTTTCCCATGTTAAAAGTGACACAAAAGTGGCGCAATAAGCTTGTAGATCTGTTCCTCAGACTGCTGTAACCTATCTGTTGTCACTGTTCTGTGGTATTTATACATTTCAACACAGTCAAGCTGCTGCACACTATCGACTCTCTCCTTTCACAGATAATTTGTTGCTGTTTTGGAAACAAGGGGGTATATTATCAAGGAGTTTTATCTCCGCTTTTTTGGCTTTAAAAGCCAAGAAAGCGGAGATAAAATTATCTCCCTATTGCCAAGCTGTCGCTAACACCAGTTAGCGACAGCTAATAGGAGATAGCGACCATCATGGGCCCCACTTTGCATGTCAGTGATATTTATCACTAATGATATGCAAAGTGGGCGTGCCAAGATGTTAGCGACTGGAAACAGTCGCTAACATCGCTATCTCCTATTACCAACTTTTGGAGATATTTGCGCTAAGGGCGAATATCTCCAAAAGCTAACACCTGCCCTGAGCAGTTCTTAGCCATGTTATCCAATGGGAGGTGGATAACATGGCTAAGAGCATTTGCTCGATAATGCATGAATATCGCTGACTTTTCAGCGATATTCATGCATTGCGGGCGTTTTTTATCGCATTTGCGATAAACCTTGCTAATAGCAAGGTTTATCTGCGATAAAAATCGCCGATGTGCGGCGATAACTTTTGTCTCTAAACAAGTTAGAGACAAAAATTATCGCTAGTTGTTGATAATATACCCCAAGTTTCTTTGCTCACATTGTGCCATGACATGATTCAAAGAGGGTGCTCTATGTCTCAAAGCAGGCTTCACTACAGCCAACAGAGTTCACAACTTAAACTCAGGTAAGGTTCTATACTGATATTTAATCAACAGGGAGGGATGAGGATTTTATGTGTCCGTTTCTTTTCCCAAAAGTGACATTCACGCAGTTATCATAGGGTTATTCCTATTTGTGTGTACTGCTTGCCTCATCCAGAGGCACCTCCAGTCTCAAGTGCAGTGTCCAGAGACAAAAAGGATTTTCTCACAAAAAGTTGTTAAAAATGAAAAAGTATGCCAAAAAAAGTTTATTGCAAGGCAAATTTCCATTAGTTAAAAAGGATTTTATATACTAAGTTATGGCCGAGTTACTGGGCCATGCAGTATTGTAAAGAGAAGGTTGTCGACATGTTTCAGCTCTTTTGGCCCGAAGGTCTGTAGAGCTTTCGTCAGGACTTACAAAACAAAATAAACAAAATTTATATACACATATAATACTACTCACACAATTTGTGAGGTAATCCCTTTCTCATAATTATATGAGAAGTGTGCTCTTCACGATCTATGGAAGAATGTAAATTGAAACATTTTAGCTGGTAACATTGGCTTTAAATATTTTTGTGGGTTTACGGTTAGCGGTCACATTTGTAAAATATGAGTCTCAAACAACAGACATATCTGCCCGCTTCACATGTTCACAATATACAATGCACACCATACGATGCCGACAGAGTGTCTGCACCTACAATTTTATCACTCCGACCTCTAGTTAATGTGATTACATAGCGCCCACTCGCATTTAACTTAGGTGTATCAATAGCTTCCCTATTCCTCTTCGTGCATGAGTAATCCCAGTGTTAATAAAATTATTACCTGTGATTCTGCAAAAAAAAACACAAAAATATTTAAAGCCAATGTTACCAGCTAAAATGTTTCAATTTACATTCTTCCATAGATCGTGAAGAGCACACTTCTCATATAATTATGAGAAAGGGATTACCGCACAAATTGTGTGAGTAGTATTATATGTGTATATACATTTTGTTTATTTTGTTTTGTAAGTCCTGACGAAAGCTCTACAGACCTTCGGGCCAAAAGAGCTGAAACATGTCGACAACCTTCTCTTTACAATACTGCATGGCCCAGTAACTCGGCCATAACTTAGTATATAAAATCCTTTTTAACTAATGGAAATTTGCCTTGCAATAAACTTTTTTTGGCATACTTTTTCATTTTTAACAACTTTTTGTGGGAAAATCCTTTTTGTCTCTGGACACTGCACTTGAGACTGGAGGTGCCTCTGGATGAGGCAAGCAGTACACACAAATAGGAATAACCCTATGATAACTGCGTGAATGTCAATGTGGGGCGGATGAAACAAATATACCGCAATTCCATCTATACATTGACTTCTCTGAGGGTTTCCTTATTTACACTGAACCGAAGGTTGAGCAGTGTTACAAGTGTCCATTTTTGTTGATTTAAAAAAATACATTACTTCTGGGGAAAGAAACGGACACATAAAATCCTCATCCCTCCCTGTTGATTAAATATCTACTAAAGCAGCGTACAGCTGCGGAATCTGAAAGTTACAAATAAGTTTTCAAAAAAACTTGAATCATGGAAGGAATTGTGGGATTAAGCTATGATGCAAGTGATATTGATGAACTACTAGCGGCGCAACCACTCCTAAACAATACAGACTTAACAGAAGCCCTATCCCAAACAGATGACTGGGATACTTTGTCAGAGAAGAAGAAAAACCAAATAAGAACTGCGATTCATGGAATCATAATGACTGAGTACTTAAGGTCCAAAATAGCCCCTAGAGGCCTATGGGTAGGAAATGCACCCCGGATCTTTCTCCATGATTTGGCATTCCGCAAAGATTGGTCCTCCATCTCATGGAAATGCACCTTAGACTATTTGGTCCTGATTATTAAGACAGCAAGACGACTCTCAGAAGCTCTACTCTTGGAAATTCAAGCTTGTGAAAATGAGTTGAAAAAGGGCATTAACCCACAAGTCTATAAAAAAAGACTGGATGAAATGACAAAGGAAATGGAAGAAACACAAGAGTTCCTTATGCAGAACAAATTGCAGAAACTTGCAAAAGACATCAAGAAATTCAGCCAAGAGAAAATGCACCCATACATCAAAGACGATTATATTGTCTCAGAAGCAAACTCAGACAATGAATCCACCGGAAAAAATTCATCCAACAATTCTTTTAACAGTTCAGATGATTACAACCCCACTAGAGGCCAGAGTAACTTCCGATACCAACGCCCAAGAAGGGGAAACAGATGGCAACGCCCCTACCACCCCGGCTTCAACATGCCATACTACCAACCATTTGTCCCACACTACGGAGGTTGGGCTGATCCATTCCAACAAGGGATGCAAGGGATGCAACAGATGCCCCAAATGATGGACCAGCAACTGCCGGGACAACACAATACACATCAACAAGAACAACCTTCTTTTTTATCCCGAGGCCGCTCACAGCCACGAGGAAAAAGAAAGTCACTGACCTGGCAAGACCAGCAGAGGAATGTTCAAACTCGGAGCATGGCAGCAGCACAACCTTCCACCAGCAAGAGCAATCATTAATTGTCAACCTCTCAGATGTAGAGCTCAACAGTGACCAAATATCTGTCCTTAATAAAGGATTGGGCTTTGTCCCTACCCCAAAAATGTACACTTTCAAAATCAAAAGTGAACTGGCTGAATTTTGCAGAACTCTTAAACTTAAAGCATTCTTCACCAATACTACTACCCAACAGCAAGAGGGCGACACAACCCTTCGGAAAAAATCAACTTTCAACCCCCCAGCATCCAGCATACCGCCGGAACTCCATACCTTTGAGCAAGCTCTCCTAAAAGGAATAGATAATATGGACACAAACAGGACCAAAGTTTTTCAAAATCTGACAAAGAAGGAACGTTTGGCAATGGAAGATCTGAGTAAAAACGACGACCTGGTGATAAAACCTGTGGACAAGGGGGAAGGCACAGTAATCCTAAATAAGGCGGGCTATAACCAACAATGCCTGGCTCTCCTCTCAGACACCAGATTTTACCAGAGAATCACGGTGGATCCCACTGAGAGACTCCAGAATACCATATCCATCATGGTATATGAGGCTGAAACTAAAAGGTGGATATCCAAAAAAGAAGCGGATTTCTTGAAGACAAGGGAGCCAGTCACTCCATATTTCTACTCCCTTCCAAAAACCCATAAAAATAGGACACCTCCACCAGGACGCCCGATAGTGTCCGGAATTGGATCAGTGCTCGAGCCCCTTTCAAAATTTGCAGACGAATTTTTGACACCTTTGGTTCAAAAAACCCAAACGTATCTAAAAGATACAAGAGATCTCTTAATACAGATTTCAGACATGCCCTTTGATCCTGAAACAATGCTTTTAGTCGGCTTGGACGTGGAATCCCTATTCACAAGCCTTCCCCAAGATGCAACACTGCAGATGCTAGAGGACGTCCTTTATTCAGAGGACTGGCAGTATAACACACCGAGGCACTTTATCCTGGAATGCTGTAAACTGGCACTGAAAGAAAATTTCTTCAAATACGACAACAAGATGTACCTCCAAACCCATGGTACCTCCATGGGCAGCGCCTTCGCACCTTCGGTGGCAGGACTCTACGTGAGCCAATTTGAAACACAATTTGTCCTCAATGAAACCAACATGTTCTCTTCCAGTATCATATACTGGAAGAGATACATTGATGACATTCTCCTTATTTGGAACACTGAACAAAACCTGGCAGAGTTTATGTCATGGCTCAATACCCTGGACCCTTGGTTAAAATTCACACACACCTCCAGCAATAACCACCTTGACTTCCTGGACCTGACAATTTTTAATGACAGGAGAATCTTGCAGACGAAAACATTTACAAAACCAACAGCTAAAAACAGCTTGCTGTCACACAAAAGTCACCATCCCAAGCCTCTAAGAGACAATTTGCCTTTCAGTCAATTCTTGCGCCTCAAAAGAAATTGCAGCAAGAATAGTGATTATCAAGAACAAGCAATAGGCCTATGTGAAAAATTAAGAAAGAGGGATTACACCGAAAGAGTCATCAGAAAGTGTAAAAAAAGAGCTGACAACCAACCACGTGAATGCCTCCTCCAAACATATCACAAAGAACCAGTAAAAGATTTAACTACGTGTGTAACCACCTTCAATCCAGCAACCTATGCCATTCAGAAATTGATTAAAAAGAACTGGCATATAGTGAACACTGGACAGTTTGATTGGCCAAGACCAAGGTTCGCTAACAGAAGGACAAAAAACTTAAAGGACACTTTTGTGCACACTCGCCCCAGGCCCAATACCCGTTCGCCAGTAACTAACAGTGTTAACATGACCCCTCTGTCAGGTCATTATCCCTGCGGAACCTGTGTTGCTTGCAAAACAACAACAGCCACAAAAACCTTACTACTAAAGAATAACTTTGTTTGGGCACAAAAACAGTTTACAAATTGTAACTCATCCCATGTTATTTACATGATCCAGTGCCCATGTCAGAAACAATACATTGGGATGACCTGTCGTAAGATTAAACTCAGGATAGGAGAGCACAAGAGTAACATCAGGTTAAGAAAGAACACTACCAAACTGTGCTCCCATTATTTGGAAATGAACCACACCCATGAAGAAATGCAGTGGACAGTCATCGAGATGCTGACCAACAAATCTGGCAATGTGGAAAAAACACTATATGAAAAGGAGCAAAGATGGGTGGACCGCTTACGCACATTCGAAATTGGTTTGAATGACAATATTGCTTGGCACCACTTTGCAAAGTAAATAAGAATAGAATTAACTGAAAAGATCTGAAAATATGTAAAAAATTTGCCTGTCACATTTGACTTTTCCCCTTTTCTAAAAAAAAGGTCCAAAAAGGTCCGACCCAAAAGATGAAACCGAGATTTCATTTTCATACAAATAACTAACAATACCCGAATTAACACCCTACTGTATCTCAATCTGTGACCCATTGAGAAAAACCTCAAGTTTTTAACTACAATCATGTCCACAAGTAATACGACCTGCCAATGTGCCTTCAAATCTGAACGACCTACCGCCTTTAAAAAAGAAATTAAAAAAGAAACTACAACGCGACTTACGCACTCCGGGGGCAGAGTCAGCACAAGGCTAGAGCGTAGCCTCCACGCGGGTAATGGCGGCACGATATCCCCGAACTTTACCACGGGTAAGACGTATTGACCCCTTTTCCCCATACTTATAGAGATTTCTGCTCTACTTCAGCTCTGCATCTACTAGAAGTGGTTCCCCCGCTGGAAGCAGAGCATTCTTACACGACAGGTAAGACCTAACTGCGTGTTTTAAAGTGCCAATACTATCTGTTTTGAGTTAGACGCTAAGGCGCGTATCCTAACCACAGTGCGACCAGAGTTACCAAGGAGCATGTGCAATGTCTTTTAATGTAAAAACGATCGTTCCTTATTCTAACATAGTCAGGTTGATCTTTACTACATTTTGAGCTTTTAAAATAGTTAGCGGTCACATTTGTAAAATATGAGTCTCAAACAACAGACATATCTGCCCGCTTCACATGTTCACAATATACAATGCACACCATACGATGCCGACAGAGTGTCTGCACCTACAATTTTATCACTCCGACCTCTAGTAAATGTGATTACATAGCGCCCACTCGCATTTAACTTAGGTGTATCAATAGCTTCCCTATTCCTCTTCGTGCATGAGTAATCCCAGTGTTAATAAAATTATTACCTGTGATTCTGCAAAAAAACCCACAAAAATATTTAAAGCCAATGTTACCAGCTAAAATGTTTCAATTTACATTCTTCCATAGATCGTGAAGAGCACACTTCTCATATAATTATGAGAAAGGGATTACCGCACAAATTGTGTGAGTAGTATTATATGTGTATATAAATTTTGTTTATTTTGTTTTGTAAGTCCTGACGAAAGCTCTACAGACCTTCGGGCCAAAAGAGCTGAAACATGTCGACAACCTTCTCTTTACAATACTGCATGGCCCAGTAACTCGGCCATAACTTAGTATATAAAATCCTTTTTAACTAATGGAAATTTGCCTTGCAATAAACTTTTTTTGGCATACTTTTTCATTTTTAACAACTTTTTGTGGGAAAATCCTTTTTGTCTCTGGACACTGCACTTGAGACTGGAGGTGCCTCTGGATGAGGCAAGCAGTACACACAAATAGGAATAACCCTATGATAACTGCGTGAATGTCAATGTGGGGCGGATGAAACAAATATACCGCAATTCCATCTATACATTGACTTCTCTGAGGGTTTCCTTATTTACACTGAACCGAAGGTTGAGCAGTGTTACAAGTGTCCATTTTTGTTGATTAAAAAAAAGGTTCTATACTGCACAGTGGAGACAGCAGCATCTATAACTGTAAAAAAGAAAAAAAAATGATGTGAGAGACAGTAAGAAAGAGAGAGATAAAAGGACATTAAAACGCGGAAGAGACACAGACGATGGGTGGAGGGCTGAAGCCCCGTTAGCCTAATGGGTATTGCGCGCCTGCTGCATACTACATATTCTCTCCTTTCACAGATAACTTGCTGTTGTTTCGGAAACAAGCTTCTTTGCTCACCTTGTGCCATTGACATCATTCAAAGAGGGTGCACTATGTGTCAAAGCAGACTTCTGAGTCGTTGTTACAGTGGCCACGCATCATCGCAGAATACACTTACCAAAGGTTTTGAAAAAGTAACGTAAAGAAGAAATTAGTTAACAACCTACCACAAACCTTTCTCAAACAAAAAAAGCTCATCAGAAATACCTTTCTTACATTAATGTAGTTTGTAAAATATGTTGTGTGCAGAAAGACATATTCACGTACTGTTCTTTAACCTATTAACTTTTCACCTATATAGGAGAGAATTACACCAGCCAATAGAACATCATTAATCTTTATCATTCAAATTATGTGCCAATACTAAAAAAATTATACTAACATCAACAGAGAATTTTTTAGATAGTCTACGCAATCCATGGTTCTGGAATTTACTGAAACCATCAGGATACACATTATGGCTTATATAATCCAGAAGCTCTTGGTACTTAGTGGCATTCATTTCTATGGAAAATTAAGATAAACGGGAAAAAACGTTAAAAGAAAATCATTATAGATGTAAAGAACAAATTTTACATGCTCACATTCAAGTATGAAGACATAAATGACTATAAAGGTTTCTCTATATATTATTAGTAAAACAACTGTCTTCACAGCTCAATACGCCCACAAAGTTTAAGCGAGGGATACAGAGTACAGTCCATGCAAAGGGACGGGTAAGGCCTGCCAAATGGTTGCAGTTTGAAAACATGGCAGTTTTAGAAATGGCGCTCAGGCACTGCACTGCCAAGCCTGACTTTTATATTTAGGGTTACTTGTGTGGGTGGCAAAATTAATGTTGCAGGCCCACTAGTAGCATTTACATGAGTAGCCCTGGTATATATAGTTTACTTTACTATCAAGAGTAACATAAATACGACACAGAAATTCATGCACGCACAATTTATTTAAAAAGGCCTAGGAGGCCCTGTGACGCAGAAGGAAATATTACAATCAATCATATATGATCAATTAGAATAGAGGCCTAGGAAGGCCACGTGAGGCAGTAATAAATATTAAAAGTCACGGCAGGATTAGGAGGGAGCAAATACGAAGGAGCACAAAGCATGTGGTGCACAAAACAAAAGTAAAACAGAGCTGTGAGGGGCACGTGACGCAGTAAAAAAATTATACTATTATGAACATACAATTTATAATAATACAGGCTAAAGCAAGTGACACAGTTCAAAAATACGACACAGAAATTCATGCAGGCATAATTTATTAAAGAAAGGCCTAAGAGGGCCCCGTGACGCAGAAGGAATTAAATTATAGGATCATCCAAGTACGATCAATAAGAATAGAGGCCTGGGAAGGCCATGTGAGGCAGTAATAAATATTAAAAGTCACGGAAGGATTAGAAGGGAGCAGATACGATGAAGCACAAAGCATGTGGCGCACAAAAATTAAACAAAACAGAGCTGGGAGGGCCTCGTGATGCAGTAAAAAAATTAATACTATTATGAACGCACAATTTATAACAATACAGGCTAGACTACGTGACACAGTTAAAAAATACGACACAGAAATTCATGCAAGCCGAATTTTTTTTTAAAAGTCCAAGGAGGGCCCTGTGACGCAGAAGGAAATATTACGATCAACCATAAACGATCAATAAGAATAGAGGCCTGGGAAGGCCATGTGAGGTAGTAATAAATAATAAAAGTCACGGGAGGATTAGGAGGGAGCAAATATGATGAAGCACAAAGCACGTGGTGCACAACAATAAAGCAAAACAGAGCTGGCAGGGCCACGTGACGTAGTAAAAAAATTAATACTATTATGAACGCACAATTTATGACAATTAAAAGTCACGGGAGGATTAGGAGGGAGCAAATGCGATGAAGAGCAAAGCACGTGGCACACAAAAATAAAGTAAAACAGAGCTGGGTGGGGCACGTGACGCAGTAAAAAAATAATACTATTATGAACGCACAATTTATAACAATACAGGCTAAAGCACGTGACACTTCAAAAATACGACACAGAAATTCATGCACGCACAATTTATTTAAAAAAGGCCTAGGAGTGCCCCGTGACACAGAAGGAAATATTACGATCAACCATATATGATCAATAACAATAGAGGCTTGCTAAGGCCACATCAGGTAGCAATAAATATTAAAAGTCAAGGGAGCATTAAGAGGGAGCAAATACTATGAAGCATAAAGTATGTGGCACACAAAAGTAAAGCAAAACAGAGCAGGGAGGGCCATGTGATGCAGTAAAAAAATAATACTAATATGAACGCACAAATTGTAACAATACAAGCTAAAGCACGTGACACAGTTCAAAAATACGACAGAGAAATTCATGCATGCACAATTTATTTAAAAAAGGCCTAGGAGGGCCCCGTGATGCAGAAGGAAATATTCCGATCAATCACATAAGATCAATAAGAATAGAGACCTGGGAAAGCCATCTGAGGCTTCAATAAAAATTAAAAGTCACGGGAGGATTAGGACGGAGCAAATACAGGCTAAAGCACGTGACACAATTCAAAAATACGACACAGAAATTCATGCACGTACAATTTATTTAAAAAAGGCCTAGGAGGGCCCCGTGATGCAGAAGGAAATATTCCGATCAATCACATAAGATCAATAAGAATAGAGACCTGGGAAAGCCATCTGAGGCTTCAATAAAAATTAAAAGTCACGGGAGGATTAGGAGGGAGCAAATACGATGAAGCACAAAGCATGTGGCACACAAAAATAAAGCAAAACAGAGTTGGGAGGGCCACGCGACGCAGTAAAAAAAAAAATACTATCATGCAGGTACAATTTACAGCGGGGGCTGATGTTGTGACGGCTTCTCCTACCTTTGCTTCTGTCGTCTCTTGTCTTGTCTTCAAAGGCTGGAGCTTTGGCTGGGCCTGGGGTGGGCTGGGCGTGGGTGCCGCCGCCACCGTGCCTATGGTGGCCTGGCTGGGCGGCAGCAGCAGTGACACCACGTCGAGTGTCACGAGTCCTCCTGCGCTCCAGCAAAAAGTTTGTAGTACAATCGACGACGACAAGAGTCTGTGTGTCACCACAGCACATGCAGGAAAGGAGAGCGTGCTCACGTCAGTGGCCGCATTATATGGGAACCGCTGGGGCTGACCAAACCAAGCCCAGGGCCGTCATTGGTAGCGTATTTGTGCTCTTCAAGAATGACGGGCCAGGCTTAGTAATCGCAAGAAAGCTAGGTGGTGAAATCTGAGGAGTGTGGGCGGGCGTGCACCACGCATATGCAAGTGTGAGTGTGCCCCAACAATTAACAACAGAGAGAGACAGGGCGGGGTTATCATATGCGCAGAGGCAGGCCCAGAATCGGATCACTAATGAGTGACCACTTGTAACCATTCTCGTAGTGCGCCCTGTGCTCTGATTTGACACTGAGAGGGTGTGATGGCATCACGCCTCTGTATCCTCTTGTGGGTGCCCGCCCAGGCCAGTAAATTACGCACAAACATTACAATATAGCCCAAAAACTAGCCCACTGCTAGGCATCGGTTTTTAGTGCATAACTAGGAAAAAGTCATCCAATTGTGCGGGAAATACCGCAATCTGTCAACCTTATCTAGAAGAATGCGAGGTTACTTAAAAGTTTACTTGTACAAGGATGGGAGGTTACTTATAACTTAGAATGACAGTCATTGGTTAACTAATATGTACGAGGATTTTAGAGGTGTGATTGGTCAAACAGGATGTCAGATTGATGGACAGCGCACAGTGCCTTTTCTAAAATATACAAGTATGCGCACAGTGAGTGCGAACCGTTGGGGTACACACCTAGACGGAGGGGCAGATATGGCGCGTACGTACACAACATCCACCGAAACATGAAGGCGGAACGCATGCACAAAGCGTGGGCTCGGCTGAAAGCCTTAGGCTTGGGTCTTTATTGCTGGAGAGAGCCTTTAATAGCCGGTATAGCCTTCTACGGCGGGCTATAAGGCTATATTATATTTATATAATCTTATAAAGAAGTTGATAATGGTATTTGTACAATATTTTTGAAAGGGAAAAATAGTTGATAAAGCTAGTTTTGTGTTCAGTATTAGAAAAAATTATAAAAATGAAGTGTTTAGGTTTTTGTACAAGGACCTACAACATAAAAAATTCAGTATAGAAAATCAACAAAACAATTTTGAAGATGGTTTTGAAATTAGTAAGTGTCATAGAAGATCTGAACAAACGTGCTGTTTTAGAATTGTAGTGAGTTACATCAAGCACCCCGACGAGTACCTCTGGGAGTCTGGGCCTACTGGCAGAATAGGTCACAAGTTTGGAGGCCTATGGCAAAAGCACAGTGGAAGGTCCCACAAAATGGCCGCCACCTTATGGCCTGGCTTCCCACAATAACATGAAAAGAAAGAGAAGACAGACAATGCGGGCCTATGGCAAAAGCACAATGCTTGGCTTCCTAAAATGGCCGCCACCCACATGGTCAGCCCTCCCAAAACAAGAAAGTACATACAAAGGACAGGAACAGGAAGTTGGAGTCTCTGTGGAACTTCCTTCCTCTTCTGAAAAAAATTTGAAAACAGAAAAATTACTCCATGCTCCAAAAACTACAACCAAATGACAACATGAGGAGTTTTTTTAGCAACATTAACAAAATCACCATTTTCGAGAAGATTTTATGAAGCTCGAGACATATTGCTGCCAGATTGCAAATTCGGCGTGTTCAGCATCGCAAACTGTACAAAAAGTCGATATCGCGTGCGCGAACACGCAGATTGAGCGCGCGAAGAAGACAAAAACTGAAAATTTGCATCGTCGCACTGTGCAAAGTTACCAAAAGTACGCGAGCTGAACTCCAAGGGTTACCAACTGGCAGAAAACCCAATTTATTTAACACACATCCAAAAACTGAAATTCCACCCCAAATACCACATTTTGCAAATCAATCAAAAGCCATCCATGCCATACATGATGTTAAAAATTAAACAAACACCACAAAAACAGCTGTTTAACTTTCATGCACCCATGATGACTGATGATGACTTGAGTAGTACCTCTGGGCCTACTGGCAGAATAGGCCACAAGTTTGGAGGCCTATGGCAAAAGCACAGTGGAAGGTCCCAAAAATTGGCCGCCACCACATGGCCAGGCCATCCACAACAACATTAAAAGAAAGAAAAGTCAGACAATGATGGCCTATGAGAAAAGCACAATGCCTGGCTTTACCAAATGGCCGTCACCCACATGGTCATCCCACCTACAATAACAAGAAAGTACATACAATGAACTCAAGCAGGCCTATATCCCTATATGGCCAGACAAAGGAGGATGCCTGTTGCACATCACAGCTTTAATGCAAAAAGGAAAATCTGCATGGCTAAAAAGGTTGGAAAGTTACACAACAACAACACATACACATGCAACAAAGGCATTTATTAACACACATCCAAAAAGTTAACTACACACCAAAAACCACATTTTGGAATTTCAATCCAAGGCCACCCATGCCCTAAATGATGTTTAAATTCAACAGACAACATAGAAACAGTTACATCAAGCACCCCTGACGAGTACCTCTGGGAGTTTGGGCCTACTGGCAGAATAGGCCACAAGTTTAGAGGCCTATGGCAAAAGTACTGTGGAAGGCCCCACAAAATGGCCGCCACTTCATGGCCTGGCCACCCACAACAACATGAAAAGAAAGAGAAGGCAGACAATGCAGGCCTACGGCAAAAGCACAATGCTTTGCTTCACAAAATGGCCGCCACCCACATGGTCAGCCCAACCAAAACCAGAAAGTAAATACAAAGGACAGGAACAGGAAGTTGGAGTCTCTGGGAAACTTCCTTCCTCTTTTAAAAAAAACTTGGAAAACACAAAAATGACTCTATGGTCTAAAAACTACAACCAAATGTCAATCTGAGGTGTTTTTTAGCAAAATGAACAAAATCATCATTTTCTGAGAAGGTTTATGAGTCTCGAGACATATTGCTCATCAGATTTCAAATTCAGCGTGTTCGGCATTGCGAACTGTACAAAAAGTAGTTATCGCGTGCGCGAACACGCAGATTGAGCGGGCGAAGAAGACAAAAACTGTAAGTTCCCGTTGTCGCGCTGTGCAAAGTTACCAAAAGTATGCAAGATGAACTCCTAGGGTTACCTACTGGCAGAAAAGCCCTATTTATTTAACACACATCCAAAAACTGAGATTCCACCCCAAAAAACACATTTTGCAAATCAATCCAAAGCCATCCATGCCATACATGATGTTAAAAATTAAACAAACACCACAAAAACAGTTGTTTAACTTTCATGCACCCATGATGACTGATGATGAGTATCTCTGGGCCTACTGGCAGAGTAGGTCACAAGCTTCGAGGTCTATGGCAAAAGCACCGTGGCTAGTCCTACAAAATGGCCGCCACCACATGGCCAGGCCACCCACGGAAAGTACATACAATGAACTCAAGCAGGCCTACACTAAGTATATGAACTCCTAGGGTTACCTATTGGCTGAAAAGCCCCTATTTAATTAACACATACCCTAAAACTGAAATTTCACTCCAAAAAACACCGTTTGCAATTCAATCCAATGCCATCCATGATGTTTAAAAACTTGAAATTCAAAAGACACCACAAACCATGGTTGGACCCATGGGTACCTCTGGGCCTACTGGCTGAAATTTCAAAGGAATGCAACTTGGCCCCTCATGAAAATACAGGCCTCCCACAACAATAATTTTTAAAAAGGATGAAAACCCCAGAAAACTGTAGGTAAAAAAAAAAATCAAACAAACATGTACACCAATTCTCCAACTTACTTGTAAAATAAACTTTCAAATCCAAATGTCCTCAATAAATCCAATCCAATGATATGATGCAGCAGACATACACAAAAAGTGATCCTTCCAGCTCCAAATCCAAATGAAAGTGAACAGCACATGGACAAAGCACTGGGAGGAGCCTGCTGGACAGGAACAGGAAGTTGGAGACTCAGGGGCACTTCCTTCCTCTTGGAAAAAAAGAGTAGAAAAAAAGAGGACTCCGTGCACAAAAGACTACAGCCAAATCACAATCTGAGGTATTTTACTGATCAAATAGATCATTTTTTAGAAGGTTTTATCGTGCTTGAGAGATATTCTGTGCCAGATTGTAGTTTCTGTGTGTTCAGGAATGCGATCTTACCAACACTGCACCGGAAGGAAGATAGCCCGTCCGAATGACGTGTTCGCGCAACCGAATGACATGTTCGCGTTCACACAGTCTCGCGGGATTGTGCGGCCGGATACCAAACCTCGTGGCGCACGTGACCAGAAGAGAAAATCTAGTAGGCGAACCCAGAATCACGGTAAGTCGTGACCGCGCACGCAAAAACGCATATTGAGCGCGTGAGGAAGAAAAACAACTACACTACGCTGTAGCTTGCGAAGTATTCGACAACTTGGTGCTCTAAGCGAAGCGCGAAGTTGCTGAAACTTCACAAACTCCGCGAACGGAGCGTACTTCACCGCCCTGGGTTATTCTGCATGCATAGTGCACAGAATATTGTACTGTACTTGTGTTAATGACTACGCCATTCCATAAGAACATGACTAGTAACTGGAATAATTACAGTGCTGCAAACAGAGTGCATGGTGAATTTATAAGTGCTTAGGTATTGGCGGAGTGGTAGGATAAGTAGATAGTGCTGGATGGTTGATTGGAGGAGTGTGTGGGGAGTGACAGGAGCTGACCGGAGCGCCCCACGAGTTTTGAACATTTTGCAAAGATTCGTCATCTGGCGCCAAAGTTATTGGGAAAACAAAAAACGCTTTTTCTATGGAAAGCAGGTCCGATCTATAACTATCTACAGGCAACTGGCTACTATCTGAAAAAACCATAGGTTTCACACACGTTATAGTTAGGAATTAACATTTAAAAAACCTTGCACGACCATGTCATAGGTGATGTAATATGTGACATCATCAGCAGTGCATTGCGGTCGCACGAGTTATAGTTAGCTGAACTAACTATAACGGGGAATTTCAAAGGTTTTGTATGAGTGAAATGTCCAGCTAACTATAACATCTGTGAAACCTATGTTTTTTTTCAGTGAATTTGCAAGGTTTTTTAAATGCTAATTCCTAACTATAACGTGTGTGAAACCTATGTTTTTTTAGTGAATTTGCAAGGTTTTTTAAATGCTAATTCCTAACTATAACGTGTGTGAAACCTATGGTTTTTTCAGTGAATTTGCAAGGTTTTTTAAATGCTAATTCCTAACTATAACGTGTGTGAAACCTATGTTTTTTTCAGTGAATTTGTAAGGTTTTTTCAATGCTAATTCCTAACCATAACGTGTGTTAAACCTATGGTTTTTTTCGGTGAATTTCCAAGGTTTTTTAAATGCTAATTTCTAACTATGACATGTGTGAAACCTATGGTTTTTTCAGTGAATTTCCAAAGTTTTTAAAATGCTAGTTTCTGTATCAATTTTTATATTTTTTATATATTTATTTTTCCACAAACTGCCTTTGTATATTGTAATAGATTGACTGTATCCAGTAATATGCAATGGCACAGCTAATTTGTATGATTTGGATAAAGTTGAACAGTTTAGTCTACATCTTCAATCAACATATAAACACTCAAATTTGTTATTTAACTTTTTTTTGTGTTTTTTCCAACGTGCGAGGACCTCGCGATTCTTTAAAAAAAAAAAAAAAGGTTTTTCTTGCCCTTCGGGGTCCTTCAGGGACCCCCTGAGAAGGCCTAGGGGGTCAGAGAGTCTCTACCCTACCCCTTTTTCACGTTCTCCACTTTTGTTTTTAAGTCACTTCTGCCTCAAGGGTGCGTGCAACGTGCGTGCACCTCGCGGGCTTTAAAAAAAAAAGAAAGATTTTTTTGCCCTTCGGGGTCCTTCAGGGACCCCATGAGAAGGCCTTGAGGGTCAGGGAGTCTGTACCCTGCCCCCTTTTCACGTTCTCCCCTTTTGTTTTTTCACTGTCTTCTGTCTTGGACACAAAATGGCGGCCAACACTTCCTGATTTCGACCGATTGGAATGTTGACGGACGTCTAACAGCAAATAAGAATTCCGCTCGCGCACACCCGATTTGTATATATATATATATATTATTTTCTTAGGATTTTCTCAGGAACTACTGGAGGGATTTAGACCATTTGAGCAAAAGCGTGATCTGCGATTCAGACTCTACCATTTTGCCAAATTTCTTGTAATTCCGTTCAGCCGTTCAGGCTGTAGCCGTGTCTAAACGTCCTATGGAAAATAACATGGGGAAAACAAAGTTTTGGGACCCCCCTTTTTTCTCAGCCCCCACTTGACAAATCCCCCCAAAACTTTCAGGGAAGGAGCAGGCCATCTTCTTTGAGAAATTCGCGAAGATTCATCAACCGGCGCCAAAGTTATTCCCATAGAATGTTGCGGATTTCCAATGGAAACTAGGTCCTAACTATAACTACCTACTGGCGACCGCCAGTAGGTAATATATATATATATATATATATATATACATATGATTCCACGAAGTTTGCCCTTAAGCTTGGGAGGTCACACGGCTTGGAATTGGCCATCCGGCATATTCGTCATTCTCCCCGCATGGTGCCTCAGTTTGTTATTCTAGCCTGACGCGTTTCGATGCTCCTGCATCTCATCAGAGGCAGCTTGTAATTCACAGTCAAGAAGAGCCCTCTTTTATTTCCGTTTTTTCATGCGTGTGTATTTCGTTTACACTGTTGGTATTCATATTGTGATGCATGCTGGGAACTTGAGTCAATTCGTTGCATGCTCGAGTTCCAAGAGAGCTTTTGTCGTTATCCCTGAGTGGGTTTCCCACTGTGAAATAATTAAAGCTTTTTATTTTTCTTGGTAGAATTTGACACGATGTGGAGAGTTTCATTCGACGAGTCCCAAGCGCTGTAAGGCCGTAGAGAAGTTTGTTGGCCCAGCCTCTCTTTTTCTCGTTTGAGAGATGGTGCTCCTCCCGCGGTGGGGGCCGCCGCTTCACATGATTCCACGAAGTTTGCCCTTAAGCTTGGGAGGTCACACGGCTTGGAATTGGCCATCCGGCATATTCGTCATTCTCCCCGCATGGTGCCTCAGTTTGTTATTCTAGCCTGACGCGTTTCGATGCTCCTGCATCTCATCAGAGGCAGCTTGTAATTCACAGTCAAGAAGAGCCCTCTTTTATTTCCGTTTTTTCATGCGTGTGTATTTCGTTTACACTGTTGGTATTCATATTGTGATGCATGCTGGGAACTTGAGTCAATTCGTTGCATGCTCGAGTTCCAAGAGAGCTTTTGTCGTTATCCCTGAGTGGGTTTCCCACTGTGAAATAATTAAAGCTTTTTATTTTTCTTGGTAGAATTTGACACGATGTGGAGAGTTTCATTCGACGAGTCCCAAGCGCTGTAAGGCCGTAGAGAAGTTCGTTGGCCCAGCCTCTCTTTTTCTCGTTTGAGAGATGGTGCTCCTCCCGCGGCGGGGGCCGCCGCTTCACATGATTCCACGAAGTTTGCCCTTAAGCTTGGGAGGTCACACGGCTTGGAATTGGCCATCCGGCATATTCGTCATTCTCCCCGCATGGTGCCTCAGTTTGTTATTCTAGCCTGACGCGTTTCGATGCTCCTGCATCTCATCAGAGGCAGCTTGTAATTCACAGTCAAGAAGAGCCCTCTTTTATTTCCGTTTTTTCATGCGTGTGTATTTCGTTTACACTGTTGGTATTCATATTGTGATGCATGCTGGGAACTTGAGTCAATTCGTTGCATGCTCGAGTTCCAAGAGAGCTTTTGTCGTTATCCCTGAGTGGGTTTCCCATTGTGAAATAATTAAAGCTTTTTATTTTTCTTGGTAGAATTTGACACGATGTGGAGAGTTTCATTCGACGAGTCCCAAGCGCTGTAAGGCCGTAGAGAAGTTCGTTGGCCCAGCCTCTCTTTTTCTCGTTTGAGAGATGGTGCTCCTCCCGCGGCGGGGGCCGCCGCTTCACATGATTCCACGAAGTTTGCCCTTAAGCTTGGGAGGTCACACGGCGCTTGGGACTCGTCGAATGAAACTCTCCACATCGTGTCAAATTCTACCAAGAAAAATAAAAAGCTTTAATTATTTCACAGTGGGAAACCCACTCAGGGATAACGACAAAAGCTCTCTTGGAACTCGAGCATGCAACGAATTGACTCAAGTTCCCAGCATGCATCACAATATGAATACCAACAGTGTAAACGAAATACACACGCATGAAAAAACGGAAATAAAAGAGGGCTCTTCTTGACTGTGAATTACAAGCTGCCTCTGATGAGATGCAGGAGCATCGAAACGCGTCAGGCTAGAATAACAAACTGAGGCACCATGCGGGGAGAATGACGAATATGCCGGATGGCCAATTCCAAGCCGTGTGACCTCCCAAGCTTAAGGGCAAACTTCGTGGAATCATGTGAAGCGGCGGCCCCCGCCGCGGGAGGAGCACCATCTCTCAAACGAGAAAAAGAGAGGCTGGGCCAACGAACTTCTCTACGGCCTTACAGCGCTTGGGACTCGTCGAATGAAACTCTCCACATCGTGTCAAATTCTACCAAGAAAAATAAAAAGCTTTAATTATTTCACAGTGGGAAACCCACTCAGGGATAACGACAAAAGCTCTCTTGGAACTCGAGCATGCAACGAATTGACTCAAGTTCCCAGCATGCATCACAATATGAATACCAACAGTGTAAACGAAATACACACGCATGAAAAAACGGAAATAAAAGAGGGCTCTTCTTGACTGTGAATTACAAGCTGCCTCTGATGAGATGCAGGAGCATCGAAACGCGTCAGGCTAGAATAACAAACTGAGGCACCATGCGGGGAGAATGACGAATATGCCGGATGGCCAATTCCAAGCCGTGTGACCTCCCAAGCTTAAGGGCAAACTTCGTGGAATCATGTGAAGCGGCGGCCCCCGCCGCGGGAGGAGCACCATCTCTCAAACGAGAAAAAGAGAGGCTGGGCCAACGAACTTCTCTACGGCCTTACATCGCTTGGGACTCGTCGAATGAAACTCTCCACATCGTGTCAAATTCTACCAAGAAAAATAAAAAGCTTTAATTATTTCACAGTGGGAAACCCACTCAGGGATAACGACAAAAGCTCTCTTGGAACTCGAGCATGCAACGAATTGACTCAAGTTCCCAGCATGCATCACAATATGAATACCAACAGTGTAAACGAAATACACACGCATGAAAAAACGGAAATAAAAGAGGGCTCTTCTTGACTGTGAATTACAAGCTGCCTCTGATGAGATGCAGGAGCATCGAAACGCGTCAGGCTAGAATAACAAACTGAGGCACCATGCGGGGAGAATGACGAATATGCCGGATGGCCAATTCCAAGCCGTGTGACCTCCCAAGCTTAAGGGCAAACTTCGTGGAATCATATATATACATATATAGATATATATTCACTGAAAAAACCATAGGTTTCACACCAGTTATAGTTAGCTGGTCATTTTACTCATACAAAACCTTTGAAATTCCCCTGTTATAGTTAGTTCAACTAACTATAACTCGCGCGCCCGCAATGCACTGCTGATGATGTCACATATTACATCACTCATGACATGGTCAGTGACATCACTCATGACATCACTGATGACATCTCAAATGACATCCCCGGTGTGCGCACTCCGCGATTTTTCATTTTTTTTTTTATGCCTTGGAGGTCCCTGTGGGACCCCCTGAGCAGGCCTAGGGGGTCAGGGTGCTTCTACCCTGCCCCCTCTATGAGTTCTACACTATTTTTTCTGCTTTCTTGTGCCTCAGTTTACTGAGGCACAAGATGGCTGCCATCAATTTCTGTTTTGGAGTGTTGACAGACAGTAGCAGCCAATCAGCATGAAGCTCGTGCACGGCAAGGTGCGCGCACGGTGCGGGCACGGTGCGTGCTTATAAATATATAATTGATTTTAACTTTAATTTTCTCAGCAACTACTAGAGGGATTTACACCATTTAAACAAAAGCGTGATCTGCGTACCAGACCCTACCATTTTCCCAAATTTGGTGTAATTCCGTTCAGTGGTTCGGGCTGTAGCCGTGTCTAATCGTCCTATGGAAATTAACATGGGAAAACATGTTTTGGGACCCCCCTTTTTTCTCGGCCCCCGCTTGATAAATCTTCCCGGGACTTTCAGGGAAGGAGCGGAACGGAGCGGGCCATCTTCTTTGAGAAATTCATGGAGATTCATCAACCGGCGCCAAAGTTATTCCCAATAGAATGTTGCGGATTTCCTATAGAAACTAGGTCCTAACTATAACTACCTACTGGCGAACGCCAGTGGGTAATATATATATATACATATCAAAACCAAACCCTTTCAGGCATATATATATACATATTCTTTGAAAAAACAAAATGTTTCAGAGACGTTATAGTTAGAAATCAGCATTTAAAAAACCTTAGAAATTCACAGAAAACACCATAGGTTTCAGGGGTGTTATAGTTAGCTGGACATTTCACTCATACAAAACCATAGAAATTCCTCCGTTATAGTTAGTTCTGCTAACTATAGCTCGCACGCCCGCAATGCACTGCTGATGATGTCACATATTACATCTTTCATGACATGGTCAGTGACATCACTGATGAAGTCACTGATGACATCTCAAATGACATCACTGATGACATCATCCTCTGAATGTGGTTTAGTTTGACATTTAAATATGTATTATATATATATCAATCTGTATTGAAGATTGAGTGGATGTATAACGGTCTGGATGGAGGATTTAGTAGCTGTCTGAATGTCTGTTTAAGTGAGCAATTAAAAGTGTCTCAATATATGAATTAGTAACTAAATTAAGTGAATGTGTGCATCACTGTCTCTGTTGTTGTATAACATGCTGCATCAGTTGGTCACTAACTACATGAGTGTGTATATTAGTTATTGATTAGTTGGGTGAGTATTTGTATGGGACACTGAGTTTGTGTGTGGTTGGATGGGGTGTGTGTAACTCTAAACATAGATGTGTGAATGGTTGATTGACTAGGTGTATAGGTTTAAGAGTGCATGTGGAAACAGTTGTTTAGGTGACTGAGTGTATTTATTTGTGTGTTGGTGAGCAAATATATGTTTTATTTGTACATCTTCAACAAAGTAAAACAATGAAAGGCTTGTATGTGAGAGTTGGTGTATATAAATAAGTATATGTAAGAGTCAGTGATTGTGAGAGTAACTATATGAATGAGTTTATAATTGTAATGCTGATTTTGTAACATATTAACTATGAGTTACTATGTGTTTGAATAAATGAAGTGTTGTGTGTATAATTGTGTAAGTGAGTAAATGTAAGTTTGATGATTTTTTTTCATGAGTAGGATGACTGCATAACTGACTGTTGATGTGTCAATGCCTATATATGTGTATAAGTGTAGGTGTGTGTGTAGACTTAGGAATCAGTGAGTGGGTATGTAGTAACTGGTATTGGTGTGTCATTGGTTTCAAATATGGTACTCTGTATTTTACAATGAGTGATCAAAGGTTATAATAGTATATGAGGAGGTGTATCAGATTGTCACGTGGATGATGTCATCAGTGATGTCATTTGACATGTCATCAGTGATGTCATCAGTGATGTCACTGGCCATGTCATGAATGATGTAATATGTGACTTCAACAGCAGTGCATTGCGGGCGCGCAAGATATAGTTAGCAGAACTAACTTTAAAGGAGGAATTTCTATGGTTTTGTATGAGTGAAATATCCAGCTACCTCTAACACCACTGAAAGCTATATTTTTTTCTGTGAATTTCTAATGTTTTTTAAATGCTGATTTCTAAATCATTAGATCACAGTAGTAAAGCTACTGCTCACCAGGGAAGTCTGGTGCTTGTATTCAAAGTGTATGTTTCAGTCTGCATGTCAGAATTCTTTAATGAAATAGAAAAGGATTTGAGAAGTCAAAATCTGCCCTAATTTTTCTTTCTGCAGCACTAATCATAATTTCTATGGCACAATGTACCCCCTTATTTTGTTCCTTTGCAAATTAAATGTTTTAAGTGTGACAAACTTTATTCCAATCAAGATGGCTTCAGGTGTCCATACTTTTGTCATAAGTAAGAGTGTTAGCGCTCTAGTTGTTCTTTAGATCACTCTGGGACATTCTGTCATTGGGCTATACTTGGGCTACATCTGGGTGATATGTGTGCTACATTTGGGCTCATTTGTCTCTTTTGGCCATCTTGGGAGACTTACTTGTTATGAAATTTCCTCATTTACTACAGTCTCCTCAGTTTTTTTACTTTGATTCCATCAAGAAGGAATTCAGCCGTGTCAGACATTTGCCATAAATTCTGAATGTTAGCACTCTAGTTGCTCATTAGATCACTGTAGTAAAGCTACTGCTCACCACAGAAATATGCTGCTGGTATTAAAAGTGCATGATTCAGTCTGCATGTCAGAATTGTTTCTAATGAATCGAAGAGGATTTGAGAAGTCACTCAAAATGTGCCCTAATTTTTCTTTCTGTAGCACTAACATAATTTCTATGGCAAAAAGAACACCCTCATTTTGTTCCTTTGCAAATTGAATGTTTTAAGTGTTATCACTTTATTTCAATCAAGATGGCTTAAGATGTTCTATACTTTTGTCATAAGAAAGCCTGTTAGCACTCTAGTTGTTCTTTAGAACACTCTGGGATATTCTGTCTTTGGGATATACTTGGGTTACATCTTGGTGATATTTGTGCTACATTTGGGCTCTTTTGTCTCTGGTGACCATCTTGGGAGACTTATTTGTTATAAAGTTTCCTAATTTCCTCATTTACTACCGTCTCCTCAGTAGGAAATACTTTCAGTTATTTATTTGGATTCCATCAAGAAGGCATTCAGATGTGTCACTCATTTGCCATGAATTCTGAAAGTTAGCTCTCTAGTTGCTCATTAGATCACTGTAGTAATGCTACTGCTCACCAGGGAAGTCTGCTGCTGTTATTCAAAGTGCATGTTTCAGTCTGCATGTCAGAATGTTTTTTAATGAAATAGAAGCGGGTTTGAAAAGTCACTCAAAATGTGCTCTAATATTTCTTTCTTCAGCATTAATCATAATTTCTATTGCAAAATAAACCCTCTTATTTTGTTCTTTTGCAAAATAAATGTTTTAAGTGTTACCACTTTATTCCAATCAAGATGGCTTCAGGTGTGCCATACTTCTGTCATAAGTAATACTGTTAGCTCTCTAGTCATTCTTTAGAACACTCTGGGACATTCTATCATTGGGCTACATCTGGGTGATATGTGTGCTCCATGTGGGCTCTTTTGTCTCTAGTGGCCATCTTGGGAGACTTATTTGTTAAGAAGTTTCCTAATTTCTTCATGCAGTACAATCTCCTCATTAGGAAATGCTTTCGAATGTTTTACTTTGATTCCATCAAGAAGGCATTCAGATGTGTCACACATTTGCCATAAATTCTGAATGCTGGCACTCTAGTTGCTAATTAGATCACTGTAGTAAAGCTACTGCTCACCAGGAAAGACTGCTGCTGTTATTCAAAGTGCAGGTATCAGTCTACATGTTAGAATCTTTTTATGAAATAGAAGCGGATTCGAGAAGTCAAAATGTGCCCTCATTTTTTTTCTGCTGCACTAATCATAATTTCAATGGCAAAAAGAACCCCCTCATTTTGTTCCTTTGCAAATTGAATGTTTTAAGTGTTACCACTTAATTACAATCAAGGTGGTTTCAGTGTTCCATACTTTTGTCATAAGTAAGACTGTTAGTGTTCTAGTTGTTATTTAGAACACCCTGGGACATTCTGTCATTGGGCTATACTTGGGCTACATCTGGTTAATATTTGTGGATATATTAGGGCTCTTTTGTCTCTGGTGGCCATCTTGGGAGACTTATTTGTTATGAGGTTTCCTAATTTCCTCATTTACTACAGTATCCTCAGTAGGCATTCAGATGTGTCATACATTTGCCATACATTCTGAATGTTAGCACTCTAGTTGCTCATTAGATCACTGTAGTAAAGCTACTGCTCACCAGGGAAGTCTGCTGATGATATTCAAAGTGCATGTTTCAGTCTGCATTTTAGAATGTTTTAATGAAATGGAAGAGGATTTGAGAAGTCAAAATGAGCCCTAATTTGTCTTTCTGCAGCACTAATCATACATTCATTTTGTTCCTTTTTAAACGAAATGTTTTAAGAGTTACCTCTTCATTCCAATCAAGATGGATTCAGGTGTGCTATACGTTTGTCATAAGTAAGGCTGTTAGCACTCTAGATGTTCTTTAGAACACTCTGGGAAGCTGCAGTAGAACACAAAGAAATCAACTGACACTCTCTGCCCTTGTTGGATGTACATGTTTTACTGTGAATGTCAGACTTCATTCTCACATGACTGAGAAAGATAATGCGAATGTACAGAATATATGCTCTCAGTTTAGCTTATAGATCACCTTCAAACCTCTATGGGAAAAGCATGAGAAAATAGTTTTCTCTCAAACATGATTCATGATATCCCAGCAGAAGGCTTTTTCACATAGAAAAATCACCTCAAAACACACCACAATTCCTAAAAAGAGTATGGTACCATCAACAAAAGATTTATAATGTAACTACATTCTTAAAACCTTCCATTAACTGCAATGCTTTTTATTGAGGTGCTATCATGTGTATTGGTCCCAAGATAGCTGCCAACACTTCTTGGATGAAGTGCTTACAGCCAATCAGATCTGACGAGGAAAAGTGTTGTTAGGCTCCGCCCAGATATATATATATATATGTTTTCCCTTTACTATCTAAAAAATTACTGAACAGATTTACACCATTTAACAAATAGGCATGAGTCTGAACCAAGGACTACCTCTTTGCCAAATGTGTTGTGATTCCGTTAAGCAGTTCTGGCTGTAGCTGCAACTAAAAGTTCCTATTGGAATTTGCATGGGGGAAAACACATTTTGGGACCTCCCTTTTTTCTCAGCCCCCATTTGACGATCACCCCCAACCTTTCAGGATAGGAGAGAACTGGAGCGCCCCACGAGTTTCAGAAATTTCGCAAAGAATCTTCAACCGGCGCCAATATTATTGCAAATAGAATGTTGCGGATTTCCTATGGAAAATAGGTCCTAACTATAACTACCTACTGGCAACCGGTTATATATAGATTAATACACACACACAAAAGTACAAGTACCCAGGCATGCTTTTCACACTCATTCACTGGCTCAAGCATGTACACGCGTACCAAATACAGTATTCCGAAAATGTCAGGAATCAGGACAGTCATTGCAGAAATGTTGGTAAATGGATTGCAGAACCATTTCAGTGCACTCACGCCACTTCCTGTTAAGAACATGAATGTTAATTATTGATAACAGCAGATACTACTGGTTTGCCGTTTAATGCCCTTATCTACACTGGTAAGAGAAGTCAGGCAACCAACAGCAAGAATAGAACTACAGGGAGGGGTTGGGCTGACTTTTTACCTTCTGCAGTTTCCATGCTATCCCTCCTCCTATCCCCCCACACACACACCATCAAACAGGAAGCTAAAGATGTGACAAGGAATCAAGTCAGTGATGGCACTGCTGGGTATCAAAGGGTGTGCGATGTCATGTCCACTACCTCTGGCATTATGGTGCATCGACTTGCAAGCCTGCAAACTCTGCTAACTAGTGGCACACTCTCCATTATCCGGCATCACTTCTTCACAAACAAAACGGTCCGGAAGCAGAGCTGTCAATGCAGTAGAAAACAA
The DNA here is from genome assembly GCF_964261635.1 of Lissotriton helveticus. NCBI lineage: Eukaryota > Metazoa > Chordata > Amphibia > Caudata > Salamandridae > Lissotriton > Lissotriton helveticus. The sequence goes on from NC_136065.1 coordinate 1,609,556,808, forward strand.
GGTACAAGTGACTTAAAACAGAAATGACACCACCAAATGGTCACAAGAGAAAAGTACCACAGGCTGCATTGCTGGAAAGTGGGCGGACCTGGTGGAGAGCCCAGAGCTTGATAAGAAAAGTACAGATTTAACCATAATGGATGCAAGCGAAGTCACACGGTAAACCAGGAGGTGCAAGCAACCACCATCACAGCCCTTGGACAAGACACACAGGGTGAGAAAAGAAAATGGTGATAAGCTGGCTCTGCCTTCCTGAGGAGCAGCTGACATCAGCAGTGGATAAAGTCTGTGGCCTAAGGGCGGCCAGGCAGTAAAGTAACCCACCCTCTGGCCCTAGTGCTGCCTCCCGCCATCTGGGGGTGAATGATTTGATTTGTTCTGCATTCTATCCATCAATTGTGTGTCTTTTGCATCCTCGCCCTAAGTGCACAGAGAATGCCCAGACGTGGGTTTCTGGCTCTCTGTGCCACTGGATTCATGCTATCCTGACTGATGAGGTGTGAAACCCCAAAACAGGTCCTAGGATGCTTGTTTCCGGTCCAGGAAGGACCTGGTTTTGCAGTTCGGGCTGAGGCACAGGGGCAACACTGATTTGCATATAGCCAGGTCTAAACTGGGGTGGCATGGTGAGCAAAAGAATAATGGATTTAATCCAGATCTCTTGATTGGGGCTGAATGTTTTGATTTGACCTTCATTCCATCCATGAATTGTGGGTCTTTTGCCATCAGGACACATACAACACAGTCAAATACAACAGAAACACATTGGTGTAACACACGAGACATGCTGTGAGAGCGTGCCATTTGTCGTCACTACCTCCCCTGTTGGCACAGGTTGGACCAATGCGACCACCACTGATGTGTGTGCCCTGGGCTGGCACTCACACGAAAAGAGGCATGAAACACAATCAGAAACTGTAAATGTTGGCAACGACACAAATGCAACAAACCTTGACAAGGAATTGTGGGGAAAAGGCTGCATATTGTCGACTCCAATCCCACAATATTACTAAAATGCCCTGAGGGAAAAATTGCACAAGTTGTGCCTAAATTTGCACCATGGTCGGAATGCATAATTGTGCATGTCGGTTAAGAATTAGTTCAAAGCACACTCATGACAGACGGTATGAAAACACCCAGCAGGGGAATGGCCAAGAGCTGACAGTGGGGTGCTAAAAACGCACGGTGAGAGAGTAACCATGTATTGTAAGCACAGCGAACACGAGCCAGGGAGCTGGGATTGTAACAAGTGGGGTCGAAGAGAATATATGGTCGCCTGCCATCCGCACTCCTATGCCAGGATGCCGGTGGGCATGCCTGGCTTTGGCGAGGTGCCAGTCCTACCCCAGGGGGCTTTGGCAGGTAGTGTGGCCGGCTCATGGCCACATTCACACCTAAATGGCAGTGGACCTCTGGGACTGAGGAGGTGGGCGGGATGGGCAGAGCACTCTTCAACACATACCTCTGCTCTTCACAAACCATTAACTTTCAAATTACCCTGAAAGCTTGCAAAACACATGGAATGAGTACATAATACTGCAGGAAAAAGGGACAGAAGTTGCACACTGAGTAATCCAATCAAACCCATTAATTGTCTCTAGCTGGTATCTATAGTCATTCACAAACTGTTCATTTCTTAAAGGAACATACTAGTATATAGCTTGCAATCCTAGCACTGCACAAAAAAATCTGATTATCGCCTCAAAAGGCCAATGGCTTAGGGAAGCTTGAACACTAAATGAAAATGTGCCTGTGAAATAAGGGCTGTTTATATCCAGAATGCCACAGTAATTAAATTTAAATACAAAACAGAAGTGGTGGGTATGGCTCTGCCAGGGTAATAAATAGTATTGTATTCACACTGCCAACTGCACAGCCAGGCACTGCGCTATGAATTGTTTTATCTGAACAATAAAATGATACATTTGGGTATACACAAATGTGGTAAATAGAGGCCAGTGACAGATGCGAGAGGATGGAGTTAGTCCAAGTTTTTACTCTCGGACCACACCTCGTGTCTATTACGGGCATGAACGGCGGCTTCCAACACAATGACAGTTTACAGCAATCCGGCTGCACGTTCTGCCAACCTGAAGCACTCTGTACGCAAATTAGAAGGGTAAATGAAACAAAACACTGTAGGACCACATGGCTGCCGTGACAGAGACACATAACTCCCGGGCACCACAAGTGTCCCAGAACTGCTACAAATATGGGTGCGAGAAAAAAAAGCACCTCTCCCCAAAAAATAAACAGTTCTAGCTTGCTGTTGTGAAGTAACTAAACAATTGTGATGTTAAAACAAGGCATTTAGGTAATAAAAAAGGAAAGCAAATTCAGCATTATAAGGTACAGTTTATGCACTATGTGTGGAGACCATCTATGAACAGCTTGCTGGCCAAGCATATACACAACATTGCACAAAACATGATGGGGTAAATATAGGTGGGCACATAGACACCAGTAAGAGAGTGCTAGGTGGTCACAGAGACACCAGTGAGAGAGAAAGAGAGAGTCCTAGGTGGGCACATAGACACCAGTAAGAGAGTGCTAGGTGGGCACAGAGACATCAGTGAGAGAGAAAGAGGGAGTTCTAGGTAGGAACTGAGACACCAGTGGGAGAACGTCCTACCTAGGTGGGCACGGGAACACCAGTGAGTGAGCATTAGGTGGGAACAAAGACACCAGTGAGAGAGAGAGTCCTAGATGGGCACAGAGACACACCAGTGAGACAGAGAGAGAGAGAGAGAGAGTCCTAGGTCGGCACAGAGACACCAATGAAAGAGAAAGTCCTAGGTGGGCACGGAGACACCAGTGAGAGGGAGAGAGAGAGAGAGAGAGAGAGTCCTAGGTGGGCACGGGGACACCAGTGAGAGAGTGATAGGTGGGCACAGAGACACCAGTGAGAGAGAGTCCTAGATGGCATGGAGACACCAGTGAGAGAGAGTCCTACATAGGTGGGCACAGGGACACCAGTGGGAGAGTGATAGGTGGGCACAGAGACACCAGTGAGAGAGAGAGAGAGAGAGAGTCCTAGGTGGGCACAGAGACACCAGTGATAGGTGGGCACAGAGACACCAGTAAGAGAGTGATAGGTGGACACGGAGACACCAGTGAGAGAGAGTCCTAATTGGCCACAGGGACCCCAGTGAGACAGAGTCCTAGGTGGGCCCAGAGACAACAGTGAGAGAGTTTGAGGTGGGCACAGAACCTGTTTACACCAGCATCAGCAAGAGCCAGGCTCTCCTCTCTCGGAGAGACCACCTCTGTGAGGAACAGAAAAGAAGAACTTGCGCTGCCACCACCGCTGGTGTGGCGCACGTAAACCAACAGAACAGAACTCAAAACAGGATGCAGCAAGAGAGTCAGGACATGTGAACACATGCACAGACAGTGGTGTCCCAGAAATAACTGACATGAGGAGTCACAGGCACCTGCCGGCCCACTGCACTATCTGTGACAACAGACTGCATTCATGGAAAGCGCTTATCATCGGAGGTGACCGGAATCCGCCTAGTTCATAGAAAGTCTTTGCAATAATTACAAAATCCAATTTAAACAAGGTTAATAACCCCATCCTACCACTTATTACTCAAATCCCTGAAGGAAATCCATGAAAAGTTGCTGTGCTATAAGTGCCTTCATGCAAACCCAACTGTGACAGGACTACCCGGCCGTCCTGACCATAACAAGATGGTAATATTCAATATTTGATCCAAAAATGCAAGCACCATCAATGGACCATTTACACCCCGAAAGAACGCAATGATGTCATGCGCACTTCTTGACACTTGAGAACTTTGAAGATGCAGGTAGCTAGCGCAGGAGGACTGGGGCTACAGTGGAATAAAGTGCTAGAATGCAGTAGGCTGCGTGCAGGACACCTTAAAGTGCAGGACTGTGGAAGGATCCAATTACATAACAAGAAAACAGAACTTAAAGTGCAGGACAGTGGGTTAAATGACTATTGCACCCCGCTTTATGCACCAAGTGCAGACATCCAAGAAGTAAAGTGGGGGCATGCACAGTGCCCTGCAGTAGGCGTGGGCACATGTGGAGCGTGCACGGCGCGGAACAGGTATACCCAGTGCCACAGTGCACTACACCGCAGTGGTTACCAATCTGTGCACCGCGGCAACCCAGTGTGCCGTCGAAGTAGCCAGGGGCATCGCGAATAGATGTGCACCAGATTGGGAACAGCTGCGTCTGGCCAGTTTTGTGTGGTCAGTACTCATGCACCAGTTGTTTGGTATGAACAGACTGCTTGGCTGCTTTCCCCAGCAGCTCTATTGGGTTGCTCTTCGTTGTTTGAAACACCAATGGCATTATTTTCCTGCAGGTGTTGCAACGCTTGGGGACGTCTGGATGTGGGCACCATTGGGGGGTAAACTGGGGGCAGTCTGAGGGTGGCGGTGTATCCTACATGTGTGCATTGAGTGTGGCGCACGCTTGAAAGACGGTTCTGCCAAGTGTTTTGGTGAAGACAATTTGTAGACTGAAGCCTGAAATGAGTTTGATTTTGCATTGGAGCTTGCAGCACAGTCGCAATACTGTGTTTTCGTCCTTCTCAGTGAGTTGTGTTGTGCTTCCGTGAGCTTTGGGGACCCACACATTTGTGTTACTGGATTTGGTTGTGTCGGTTGCCGTTTTGTTGAGAGTTTACAGTGGACTTAAACAGGAATGCATAGTATCATCTTGATTGCTATGCTTTGGCAGGTGGCCCCATGCATTGTTGAGGCGTGACAGCCGAATTGCCATGGGTTTGAAAATGGAATCCAGGCGGTAGAGTGATGCCACTCGTTGAGCAACGGAGTGGCCTGGGACTCCTTGTCAGGTGACTCAGAATGGGAGGAGGCCCATGGATGTGAGTGGATGCAGGGTGGCTGTTTCGGCGCTCCTGGCACAGCTGTGTGCCTGAGACAATTTTGCCTTTTCCATTTTTGGTGCTTTCCACCAGGATTTTGGAAAGCCCAATTTCAACATGGGAACCTGCAGAGTGAGGATGGACACGATGTTATAGATCCATTTTTGTCACCTTGTTCAAGTTAGGCATGCCATGAATAGAGGTGTGGTGAGTAGTGGTGTTTCTTTCAAGCCAGGAGAAGAGTGGAGGTTTGGGTCCACCCTGCCGGCGCTGGAGTCTCTAGCATCCATGTTGCACCCAGATCTAGCTCAAACTGCTGGGCTGGAGTTGCCATCCACTTCATGAGGGAGGGCACAAGCCTGGCTCCCTGGCTTCTTGATGGGAGCAAGTGGAATGGGGATCAAAGGGGGTGATTGCCAATGTTGTTCGGGGTCCTTTTGAAGTCAGTGGGGAATAAGAACAAAGACAAATAGGTGGTGGTGTTCATCCACATTGCAGGCCGAGATCCTGCTCAGGGTGGGTGCAGACAGTGCTCACCTTGCCTTCTTCGTGCAGTTTTTGAACTTTTCCATTTGGGATTGTGTGTTTCTGGTTACCCTGGACTCTCTCCGATTCCGTTTTCCGGTTCGGCTGCTAGACACAGACTACTGGTGTTCGCCTCGGGCTCTTGCAGTCTCCTGTGAGGGAGAGGTGGTGGCAGCGGGTTGGGGGGGCCTCTTTTTTGAGTCTCTTATAGCTGTGTCTCCGTGGTTCAGTGCTGCTGCTGGTAGGCTGGCTCCATCTGCCCTTGTTATTGCTATTGTTATATGCATTTGTAGCGCATGTGGCTACTCCGAAGAGTGTCCCGGCTCAAACCTGAAAGGATCATGTACCAGAGTTTAAAACAAGAAGATTTTAAGCTTTTTCTTAAAAGTCTGGGAGTCTTGGATGCTGCGGAGAGCCAACTGCAAGGCGTTCCATACCAAAGCAGCTTTCCGGACAAGGGAGTATCCGCCCAGCCTTTGACAAAGGAACCGGGGGATCTGAACCTGTAATTGGGAAGAAGAACACAGCTGTCTCGTCGGGACATAAAAAGAGAATCTCTTTTATAGGTAACTGGGCCCCCGGCCATACAGGGCACTATGGGCAATTGACAAGATTTTAAATTTAATCTGCACCTCCATAGGCAGCCAGTGTAGGGAGCGCCGATGGAGGCGCACACTACTCCTTCTGGGAAGATCCAACAGGAGACGGGCTGCTGAATTCTTCACTACCTGGAGCTTATTCAACAAACAGCCAGGGGTCCCGACATACAGAGCACTAGCGTAGTCCAGGCAGGAAAGGATCAGAGCCCGAACCACAGTTTCCCTTGCAGCCTTTCGGAGAAGAGGAAGCAACTTCCTCAGCGTTGTTAAAATGCCGAAGCAGGAACCCACTAGCTTCTTAATCTGGGTGGCAAAGGTAAGGTTCTCCTCAAACCGTATGCCCATATTTAACAGGCAAAGGAAACTCTGCGGGCCATAATAACTATCTGAAATTATTTGGAAATTTGCCATACATAAGTATTTTGGATTTCTACTCATTACACTTTGAGTACATAATGAGCCAGCCAGTGGAATACCGAGAGTAGGCAATGTTGGGCGGAGGAGACCTCAGCATCGTCACCATCCCAGGTAACCAGAAGCTGAGCGTCATCCGCATAGGCAATCACCTTTGGCCCAAGCTCCTCCACTAGATGTATCAGCGGGCTGACATAGATGTTAAAGAGAAGGGAGGCTAAGGGACGAACCCTGCAGGACACCCGTGTATACTGGCTGAGGTGCAGAGGAGCAAGGTGGAAGCCAAACCTGCTGCAACCGTTCAGCCAGGAAGGAGGTAAGCCAACCTAAGGCGCAACCAGCAATGCCGATCTCCGAGAGGCAAGCAAGAAGTACGGAGTGAGGCACCGTATCGAATGCCGCCGAGAGGTCAGGCAATATCAGAGCTGCCCTCCCGCTGATATTCAGACACTCCGGAATTGCCTCTGAAACCTCCACCAGCGCCGCCTCTGTGCAGTAAGAAGATCAAAAGCCAGACTGTGCTGGCTGCAACAACCCAGCACCTTCCACAAAGTCAGTGAGTTGTCTCATGACCGCCTTCTCACACACCTTAGTCAAACTTGGCAAAAGAGAGATTGGGCGGTAATTTCCAGAGGACGAGGGATCTAGTGAGGTCTTTTTTAAAACAGGGAGAATTTTTGCCTGTGTCCAGGTGGCAGGCACCCGGTCCTCCGACAGGGACATATTGACAATATTGTTGACTTCTGGATTAATAATGTCCGCCACTGAGGCTAAAAGCCTAGCTACACACGGATCCGCAGGCGAGCCCGATTTCAAACGCTTAAGAATTTTGAGGGTAAAGGGCAGCTCTGCTGGAGAAAAAAATATATAGTTTATGGATAGGGCCAGCTGGAGACCGGGGAAGAAGAGGAACAGGCAAGGGTCTCATAGAGCAAACCCAAGAGGCTGCCTGGATGGCCTGAATCTTGTCCAGAAAAAACTTAGCAAGAGCATTGCACCAGGTCTCAGAGACAGGCAGTGAATAAACCTGGGCACAGGGAGCCACAAAACATTGAACTATTGAAAATATTTCTTTTGAGTTGTTATTCGCCTGGTCAATACACAAGGAAAAATATTGGCTTTTGTCTTCAGCAATCGCCCTATAGTAGCTCTCTCCAATACCTTAAAGTCATGTTTCAGTGATTGGACCATGGGCGAGACCCAGGGTTTGGAAGGGAATTTCTTGCAAGCCAAGGTCTGCGCGCGAGAGAGAGCGCAGTCACAGAATTCGAAATCCACTCTGTAAACCTCAAACGGCTCTTTTCATGGTCCTGCTGACTTATGGGGAGAGAGGAATCCAATGCACTATTCGACTGCAGAGGGTCGGTTTTACAGAAAACTGGTGGAAGATCAGATTAAGTTGGCACAATCCACTCCGGGACTTCCCAGGAAAAGCAGACCAGAAAGTGGTCCGACTAAGAAACCGGGAGGGGCTGGTCCACCTGAATGGGAAAGTTGGAACAGATGGGGTCTAATACATGGTTACCTTGATACGTGGGATGACAAACCCATTGTGAAAGTTGGGCAAGATTGAGCGAATCCAGAAAGGCCTTGGAATCCCTGATCTCAGACTGATCAAGATGGAGGTTAACATCCCCTAAGACCAAGTACTGCGAAAAGCGGAGCACCCGCTTTGCCCCGGCATCACTACAAGAATTAAGAAATTCACTGGCCAGACCTGGGGGACCATAAATAAGTGAGCCACCCCAACATAAAATGGGCAGAGAGGTGTAGGCTAGAATCCAAAACCTCACTGTCGCCCCAAACGTTGGAGTCCTCCTTGTGGAGATCCCTATGCAAAATAGCAACGCCACCACCCCTCCCTACCTTCCAGTCTGGGCGGGAGAGCTTAAAGCCGGCTGGAATGGCTAATGCCGCAATTGGGTTAGAGGTGTCGTCTAACCAAGTTTCAGTAATAAGCAATAGAAACAAACCATTATCCTGAAACAAATCAAACACATCGACATGATGCTTTCTAACTGACCTCACTTTGCTGAGGGAAGCCCGAAAACAAAGGTTCCTAGATACTTGACAAGGACGATTCCTACGGGGAAGACCTAATATTGTCGTGAAGCTACATGTGCCGCAAACGTAGTCCGGGCAGCAAGGTGTGACAATACTACCTTGTGGTAAACACAGAGGAGCCCGGAGCGCTTTTAAGGACTCAGCAGAGTGCGAGACCCTCTCACCGAACGCCACTTTGAATTGGGTAGCATGACTGGCCCTGGACGCTGTCGGTGTTCTGACGGGCGCAGACGGGCTTGCTTAGGCGTGCCTTTGGTGCGCCCGCTGCGCGTATGGGCAGTGGCATTAAATAGGGTGTTGGAATTCTGGCATGCAGCGACTAGAGCGCTGACCGGGGAAAATGCGTAGCACTGACAAGATGGCCACTCTAAGCAAGCATTTTCCCGCAAAGTGCTAAGTGCAAGATTAGACAGAAGAAAGGAGTTCAACCCACTCCCAAGTGAATAGCAGCATACAGCATGTACATTTTAACTAATAAAATATAGCAGCCCCACACAGATAAAATGATAGTACTTTGCAGTCAGGTTAGCGTTCAGATAAAAAGCTCTGAAAACACAGCCCTTCAGGCACCGCGCTTCCGAGCACTGACCGGTAAATAGAGTGTTGGAAGTGCAACGTGCAGCGACTAGAGCGCTGACCGGGGAAAACTCTTGGCACTGACAATATGGCCACTCTAAGCAAGCGTCTAAATGCAAGATTAGACAGCAGAAAGGAATTTAACACACTCCAGCGTGAATAGCAGCATACAGCATGAACATTTTAACGAATAAAATATAGCAGCCCCCACAGACAAATCACAGTAATTTGCAGTCAAGTTAGTGTTCTATTAAAAAGCTCTTAAAGCACAACCCTTCAGGCCTGGGGCCATCGGCAGCGGTGAGCCAGGGACCGGTGCACTGGGGAGGTATGGAGAGGGCAGCAGTGGGCGCATGGTGTCCGCCTCAACCTTGATGCACTGAAATGGTACGCTGGGGGGCTGGGTGTGGAGGGGGACCGAGACCCTGGGTGTGGGTTTCCATTCCAAAGCGTGGAGCTGAAAAGCTGGGGGGCAGGAGATCCTGGGTGGGAGCTTCTGCCCTGGTGCAAGGTGCTGGCAAACTTGGAAAGGGGGCTGGTGGAAGGGGCAGCGCTAGGTCTGGGCTGTGCACCCTCTTCCAGGGTTGCAGTGCTGGTAAAGTGATGTGGGAGGCCTGGTGTGTGCACCTTCATATCCAGTGCAGAGCTGGCATGTAGTGGTGGAGAGAGGGAAACAACGGGCCCAGGTGGACCTCCTCCTTCTGCGGCATTGAGGGAGTGCTACCGGCACTGTGGGGGAATGGAGTGTGCATGTGGCAGTGGTTGCAGCGAGGTCACCTCCTTCCCTAGACAGACCGAAGGGGCTTGAGGGGAGACGGAGCGGCGGGCACGGGGTGGGTCCACTGCACTATGATATAGAGTGGGGGCTGCTGGCATGCAAGATGAGCTTTGGTGGAGAGGAGAGAGCTAGCCCAGGGTGACTGCTGCTTTGCATGCGTAGGGTGTACACCCTGGGGACATGCTATGGGGAGGCCTAGGGGGATGCCTCATCTGTGAGATGGTGTGGGAGACCGCTAGCACATAGTGTCCATTGGGGGCTGGAGGGAAGGGCCTGGCGCCTGCATCCGTGGATGTGCACACCGCTGGTGCTATGGGGGCAGAGGGCGGGGGGGAGGCTGTGTGGTTGTGATACTTTCATCAGATTAATCTGGCCTGGCCTGAACTGCGCCTCGTTGAGGATCAAGAACTCGATGTCGGTGGCTCCCGTGCCACAGCAGCACCAAAGCACCTCGCACAGGCAGAGCAGCAGTTGGAGTGCCCAGCCCGACCACTGCCCCCGGCCCATCATGGCTCCCGCCACTCCAAACTTTCCAGACACCGTCGCAGCCCAAAGTTCCAGCAACTCAGCTGCTGAGTGCGGACTACGGGCCCGATTCACAGAACTAACTTAAGACAAAATCTTAAACGTACTTCTGTTGGCATTCACAGAATGCACTTACTACTTTTGGTATTCATAGAATGAACTTACATCTTTTGGTTTTCACAGAATGAACTTACTACTTTTGGTATTCACAGAATGGATTTACGACTACTACCTTTACGTCGGCACTCTGGCCGTAAATTCCACCCCCGGAGCGGAATTTCTGCTTACGGGCTGGAATCTCCACTTACGGCCTTGAATCCCGCTTACGGGTCGGAATCTCTGACCGTAATACACGCACTGTGGCCGTTGATCATTTTTCTCAAGGGTAAACACCTGTTCAGGTGCCTACCTCCCCCCACCATGTATCAGCTGACAAACTGCAGCCAATCCTAGCCCCACAGGATGTATAAATGCAGAGCAGACACATTCAAACCCTTTCTAGATGTCGCTGAATGTGGTTGTTGCTCTGCTCCTTGCCATGCAAACTACTTCAGGAGGAGGAGGAGAGAAGAGAGGATCTTCAGACAGAGGATCAACCTATTTGGAATGACCAGCCAAGATGTAAGGGCCAGGTGCCGTCTCTCTCCAGAAGTCATCTTGGATATGCTATGTAAGTGGGAGCAGGAACTTGACTCTGTGACCTGCTGCTCCCATGCAATACCAGCCTATCTCAAGATCCTTTCTGCTCTCCATTTCCTTGCCACTGGGTCTTTCCAAAGGGTTTACAGTGACTATGTGGGCATTTTCAAGGCAAGACAGTTGCAGTGCCAGCATCAGGTACTGAGATGCATTACTGATAGAGCCCACAGCCACATACAAATGCCCCACATGGGAAACAACGTTTACAACGCAACTTTTACAACGCACTACCATTACAACGCAACTTTTACACCGCAACATCCATTACAACGCACACTTTTACAACGCAGTCATTACAACGCATGACACTACAACGCATACCACTACAACGCATACCATTACAACGCAGTCATTACAACGCATACCATTACAACGCAAAACTTACCATCCAATACTTACCCTACTGTTGCACCCCCTGGAGTTAGAATAGTAATTTTAACCCCTACACTATCCAATATTTTCCCTACTGTTGCACCCCCTGGAGTTAGAATAGTAATTTTAACCCTTATACTATCCAACACTTACCTTAATTGTAATGTAATGTAATGCGTTGTAATGGTATGCGTTGTAAATGTACTATGCGTTTTAGTGGAATGCATTGTAAAGGTATGTTTTAAGAATTCGTTGTAATGGTATGCGTTGTAAAAGTGTGCGTTGTAATGGATATTGCGGTGTAAAAAATGCGTTTTAAAGGTATGCGTTGTAAAAGTGTGCGTTGTAGTGTCATACATCCCCCCCACACACTGGCCAGGAGTCAAAGGGCAGCACAAGATTTCTATCTCATTGCACACTTCCCATGTGAGCTGGGTGCAATTGATTGTACACATGTGGCCCTTAGGCCACCTTGCCGCATTGCACACATCTTCTGCAACAGACACCAATGGTATTCCATCAATGTGCAAGCTGTCTGTGATGCCAGTGGGAGGTTCTTTGATGTATATGCAGTGTTCCCAGGCAGTACCCATGACAGCTTCGTATTCCGCATGTCACCTCTTGCCCAGAGGATGGCTTGCGGAGAATTTGGCAACATGTGGCTACTGGGTAAGTACCAAGCACTAAAAATGAGGGATATGTGTTATTGAAATATCTGAATGCCCCACAACATTACCCATTGTCCAATAAGAATCATAAAGCTACATACATGGCCCAACAGACACTACATGTACTAAAGTATAGATAATATCCTGTGCAAATCAAAAAGGGAAATATAACCAACTGCCCTTTCTTCCCTCGACAGGTGACACTAGGTATGCACTCTCCCCACATCTCCTCACCCTTTACAGGCGTGAAAACACTGTACCTCAGCGTAGGTACAATAGGGCACACATACAGACTAGAGCCATCATAGAGCTCACTTTTGGTTTGTTGAAGTCGTGATTCAGATGACTTGAACATACAGCGGGTGTGCTGCAGTACTCCCCTGAAGTTGTGCGCAAGATCATATTATCCTGTTGTGTTTTGCACAACATTGCTTTAATGCATTGCTTACACATACCTCTGGAACCTCGGCTTGCTCTGAATCTGGTAAACGGGGCCATTGCACATTACCGAGGTCAGGGTATGCAAGTCCATGATCAGCTCGTTCTTACGTATTTCACATGAGCAACCAGTAGTGTTATGGACAAAATGTGGTTTGCTGTCTGTTGTCAATGATGAAACTGGGAGAGACACGACTGTGTCAATATATTCCATCATGAGACTACTTTGCAAGCCACGCTCACTGCATGTAAATCACGGCTGTTGAACAGTAGTCAAAAGGTTGGCGTGCCTCAGGTCATGTGCCCATGTCAGCGATCAGTGTGGTGGATGTCCCTAAACAATATATTCATGCAGATGTAAAACTATACATGTTCTAAGAGACCTACCTGGTCCATATGAGGATGGGTCACTCAATCACAAAAGGCCATAACCATTGCAGTGTCAGGCCTGTGCACTCAACAGATTTGACTCCCCACAAATGATGGGCCCACAACGTGAGTGATGATGTTATGGTTGAATCATGAAAAAGAAACACAATATCTCAACTGGTATCATTTGGCAGGACAGTTAGACACATATGTAAATAACATTACTCGAAGGAAAGCGGAGACTCTCAATAGGTTTTTTGGAATGTGCACATGGCATCATATAATTTAGGACACATTTAAATAAGAAGAGTTACAGTTGTCGCAGCACTGTTGGCAAAAAATTGCATGAACAACCCGAATTGGACTTGGTGCTCAATTGTGTACGTGACAAAAAGGGTGGCGATGCAAGTGACAATGTGACATAAGCGAGAAACGGCGCAAGGGGCAAACGTGAACAAATATATACAGTGAATCTGGTGGTTCAAGACAATGATTTACACGGCTTTAGGAAAATTGGAAACAATTTCTGTTGAACCACGACGGGAGTGCAACATCAGTTGTGTTTTTGACCTGTCAGCACAACTGATGGTGCACTCCCCTCTGCCTGCATCAGACTCGGAGGATCTGGACATTGTGGTGTTAGAGGATGACCAGAGAGACACTTGACTTTTTAACTGGTGCATCTTTGTTGACAAAAATTATTTTCCCATTGTAAATAGACTGGTTTCCCCGACGCTCCCTGACGTGTTATATTTTTGTTGCCCAATCCCAATCCAAGTTCCCCTCTCCATCTTCATCTAGATCAATATTTGTTTTCCTTCCTCCCTTTCTCCCTTCCAAACGGACAGTTGTTCTAATGATCTACCATAAATATGTTTGAGGAATCCTACTTACTTTAACATGTTTTACTTCATTGTGAATGTCTGTTACAGAAAATGGACACTTATCTGGTGAGTCATCTTTATTGCACATTATGGGTTGTTGCAATGATGGGTTACACTTGTAACTGTGTCACACACACACATACCTCCTCACATCTCCAGGCCACCTACATCATTATACAGGACATGATACACAACAAAATCTTACTCGGGAAGATCTTTCTGTACACTTGTTCACAGTGGTCAATATAATTTTGGGATGTTGTCAATGACGATCGTGCTTGCGACATCGCGATTTCGGAGGTGATGATCGCTGTGAGGGATCAGGTCTGGCTTGTCGCCTATGTGCATGTGGGTGTTGTCCACGTACCTGTACAGGGTGACCTACATGTACAGGGGCTGATAGTGTATGCACAGTTGGTGCTTGTGCCTGGACAAGAGCTGTCTGTACAGGTGGTGGAAGTGCCTGTACATGGGTTGCTGGTGGTTGTGCAGGTGGTGGGAGCGCCTGTACAGGGGTTGCTGGTGGTTGTGCAGGTGGTGGGAGTGCCTGCACAAGAGTTGCTGGTGGTTGTGCAGGTGGTGTGAGTGCCTGTACAGGTATTGCTGGTGGTTCTGCAGGTGGTGGGAGTGCCTGTTCAGGGTGCCGGTGTGGATGTGTACCTTTGCTGCGGTCCTGGGCAGTTGGTGGTACAGGTCTGTGGATGTGCTGTCCTGCAGCCAGATATGATGGCTCCCCTCCCTGCGTTGACCATTAAGGTGCCCTCTATTATCTTCATGGCCAAGGCATGGTGTCTTGTGCTCTCCTCTTTCTGCAATGTGAAAGAAATTCTGAAGATAAGCCACGTTACCACCAAGGATTTTACACCTGCTTTCTGCTGGTGTTAAGCAAGAAAGGAAAAACAGCCAAGAGCCAAACCAGAACACCGACAGGTGCCTTAGACTCAATGAGCATGATACAGGGATGCCCATGAGGGCCACTACACTCATCGTAACAACGCCAGGATTGCCAAGGCCCCCCGAACCCGCATCCGAGCAAGTGTGTCCCTGTGATCATTGTGTTAGCGTGATAGGTACAGGCCCGGCAACATCACAGTGTGCTGTCTTCAGCAGACGGTACCATGTCACCTCAGCGTTGGCAGTGACCCTGGACATGTAGCTGCTCACACATCCTCGGGCGTGCACAACAGGCGTGTGCTGGTCTGGTGTACACAGGTCAGCATAGGGGTGTGCCTATCCGGCAAGGGAAACGGGGTCTCTCAAACATGTCTGTGTGCAGTAAGTTCTGTAAGTGTGTCTCTGTGTTCTGGTGTGGCCTGCCACAAGTGCCGCAGCAGACAATGATGTAAAGTGGCATGCACCACCACAAAACGGCACTATTATGGTGTAGTTGGAATTCCGCAGGACATGCCCAAATAGGCCTTACAATGCTGTGCCGTATGAGTGCACAGGATACAACAGCGCACCGCACAAAGTGTGGAGGCTCGTGGGAGGGAGGAGCAGCTGTTTGGAAATATAACACACAGTTAACCCGCCCATGTGCCATGTGCTGGGCCTCTCATCCATGATGACCACCGTCGCAGACATCCCACGACATGCCTTTGTGCACATCCTGTATGAATGCAGCGTGGTTTCCACTTCTATGCTAGTTCAGTGGTGTGATGTTGGCAGGTTGTGTGACTTGTGCTCCTTGTTGGTGTGTTTCATTTTGGCCATTGTTTGTCTATACTTGTGCTGTACTTGATTGTGCATGTGTGCATCGTGCCCATCTCCCCCCGTCCCCCACTCCCTGCTTCTTCCTCTTCCTGGTGCTGTTGTTTCTATAATTATGTTCCTCCACACATAAATACATGTAAAGAACAAATGAGAATAGTTCCTTGATTCTTTTAGGTTTCAAAGCTTCTCTCTATTAGTTTCTTTTTAATTTTCCATTTAAACAATTTTTTTCATATTCAACAACATATAGAAGTCAGCAGTGCAACTTATTCTATCCACCCACTTTTCAGAACATTATACAACATGTCCAGGTTAAAAGTTCATCAATTTATTTAAACCTAACAACATTTTTGCAACATTTTCTCGAACATTTAACGCCACGTGCTGGTTAAAAGTTCACAACTGTTTTAGGTTTGAACAGTGCCTTCCAAATGCAAGTAGCAGGTGTGGTTGAGTTGAACAAATGTTATCCTATGATATGTACTCTACGTTGAAACAGCTTTTTCTTAACCAATCACAAAGATGCTTTTCCAGAAAACGAATGTGCACCCTACTTTTAAAAAACAATGCTTTTCATCCACCAACCAGGTATCGTTTTGTATGGCAAAAATAAAGTAGTTCCCCATCTTTAAACATATCTCTTATTCTACGAAGGATCTGCATGAGCTACATACATCTTTGACGTATTGAAATAGATCTAGGTTTACAAAATTTGGATATTAAATAGTTTGCACAGAGAGGATTGAAGTGGCACCAATTATTGCCTTTGGTTAAAATCTGTTTGCATCTCCAACACCCTGACCTCACGATTGTGGACTGTGGTGGAAACGACCTTGGCACATTGACTGGGGTAGGTTTAGAAATGCTTATGAAGAACACCTTTGGACAATTGATGTTACTTTTGCCTCAAACAATCTTTGTATATTCCAATATATGCCAAAAACAGAAGTGGAAATGGTCAAATTAATTTTGTCCTCAGATTGAAAAATCTGGAAGTCAACAAAGCTGTGTCTGAATACCTCAGAGACCACAACATGGGGTCCATCTACAACAACAACATACCTTTTGATATGGCCGAAATCTACAGAAGTGATGGAGTACACTTCACAGATCAGGGAAATCGAGTTTTACTGAATAACTTGAAGCTGTGCATCGGCACTTATATGTAGCTCCAACTAATGAACACAAGGGCTCTTTTCAGAGCCACCCTACAACTGAAAACTTAGGCCCGCTATTTTAGGGCCAGGTGATGGAAACTCCAGGACCCTCACCAAAATGTATTATCCACACAGCTGTGGCGCAGCGGCCAGACCATCTGACTTTGCAGCACAGAGCTCTCGCTTTGATCCCCAGCTCTAGGTGAGTAGTTTGTGCTTTACAAATACCGTATTGATTTACCTTTGCACTCCCTGTATAACACCACCTAAGCACCATATACAAGTTAATGTGTTCTAAACAAAACTTCCTCCTACTACGAATAAAATATTGCTGACACTACTTGTACAGGTGTGCCATAGCGCCCAGAGCACATGACTTCACACCATAGTACACACAGTTTGGGCTCACGGTTTCATCCCCGAGTCCAGCAGCAGCTCAATTTAGCAGCATAACATTCTAGACAATACCTCACTTGATTTCCGTACCCCACACTTTCAGACCGGTAGGGGTCAGTAGTTCAGCGGCTTTATCCCAGAGTCTGGCAGCAGCTCAGCTTACACCCCCAGTGCCATCAGACCCGTAGGAGTGAGTAGTTTGCACTTTACAAATACCAAATTAATATGATATACACAAATTTACCTTCACGCTCCCTGTACAATACCCCTAAGCACCATACACAAGTTACCATGTTTGAAACAAAAGTATAACTACATGCTGACACTACTTGGACAGATGTGGCACAGCGACCAGAGCACATGACTTAACAGCATATGACACACAGTTTGGGCTCACGCTTTCATCCCCGAATCTGGCGGCAGCTCAGCTTAGCACCATGAGACTCTAGACAATACCTCACAAATTTTCTGTACCCGAGGACTTTTAGACCATACGGGTCAGTAGTTTGTCCTACTAGGTATAAAAACATGCTGACACTACTCCCACAGGTTTAGTGCAGCGGCCATGGCACATGACTTCACAGCATAAGACACACAATTTTGCTTTAATCCATGAGTCCTGCAGCAGCTCACCATAGCAGTATCAAACTCTAGCCAATACCTCACTAAATTTCCATAGCCCAGCATGTTCACACCCCCTCTATAGCACACCCTAAACACCTCACAGAGGTTACAGTGCTCCTACCCTCCTCTTTCCCACGTTATTCACCCTTTTTTCCCCTTACTCAATTCCACGGAATCACAAAATGGTGGGCAACACTTCCTAGTTGCAATCGCTCGCAGTGCTCGCAACCAATAAGCAGCAAGTTTATGCTCGTAACGCCTCAGCCAATCAGATGGCAGAATTCCCAAATATCAATAACTGTAAATTTCGGTATTTCGATATTTCTCAAAAACTACTGAACGGACTTACACCAAATAAACAAAAGCAAGCTTTTTTAGACCAAGACCCTTCTCCCAGCCAAATTTGGGGTAATTCCGTTCACCAGTGCCACCTGCAGCCTTGTCTAAAGTTTCCTATGGAAATTAACATGGAGAAAACACGTTTTGGGACCCCCCTTTTTTCTCAGCCCCCCCTTGACAATTCACCCCCAAACTTTCAACATAGAAGCTGATATGAACAGAAAATTAGTTTGGAAAATTTCATCAAACGACGGCAAAGTTATAAGCAAAATCGTAACGCAAAAAGGAGAAGGTGGGTCAAAGGGAAAATATTTAAATACCTGCCCGGATTCACTTCCTCATCAACTAGATTATCAACCACACAACGAACCGAGGGTCTATTTACCTTTGTTGTGGCAAATCTAAATTAACACTCCCCTAATGGTGGAGTTTAGGCCACTATCGCATAGTGAAAAGGAACTCAAAAAGAGTAAATTAGAAACTGTGTGATATTTGGTAGAGACCAGCCTATGACAGAGTCTGGATAACCATCAACTTTCCAAGGTGATCAATATTATCATTTGGTCAACCAGCCCAGAGGATGGTGAGTCTCTTGATCATAGAGCACACCACGCCAGTTTGTACGAGGCTGAGTCTTGCCCAAGTCAACTCAAGAAAAGTAAGGTAGGCAATAATTGAATCGCCAAGAAGTAGTGCAAACCTGGTCCAGTGACATGATTGAAAGCTGTTTTGAACCCCGACTGTCACTGGATGCCAAGTCACTTGGATTCACTCTGGACACCAATCTCCCTCTCAAGGGAGAAATTGCCAAAAAAACAGCCTGATACTTTCCCATTATTCTAAAGAAAGTTAAATGGTTTTTTTTCTAGAATGGCTGTTCAAGCTCTCTCACTATAGCATTTGAACGGTGCCAATGCCCTGCTTCCCAGCCTCCTAGCCACCACTTTTTTCTGGTGCACAGTCAAAATATGGACTACAAAATATCGACTGGACAACAATATCGAGTTTTAAATATCGAATCAACAAAATATCGACTGGACATCAAAAATATCGTTTTTAAGGTAAGTAATGTAATATCGAATGTTAAAAATATAGACAGTTAAAATATCGAAGTATATAATATAGGTTAATTAAATTTTCGAATTTTTGATAATATTGAATTTTTTATAGTGTTTTTTATGTTATTATATGTGTGAAAAGTGTGTATTTATGTTATAAATAATTTTAATTAATGAAATATTTATTTTTTAATTTTTGCGTAATTTAATTCTGTAGCGGTTTGTGGGTTTATAGGGGAATGGGGTGGGAAGTAATTTAATTATAATTGATTAAATATGTACATTTATTTATTGTTATTCATTTTTAATTATTTGTTAATTAATTTATATTTGGTAATTAATTAACTTTTAATTGGTAATTAATTTAAATTAATTGATTAATTGCTAATTAGGTTAATTTTACTAATTTATTTTCTGTAGCGGGTTGTGGGTTTATAGGGGAATTGGGTGGCAAGTAATATATTTATAATTAATTAAATATGCTAACATATTTATTGGTATTGTTTTAGAATGAATTGTTAATTAATTTTTTATGGGTAATTAATTAAATTTTAATTTCTAATTAATTTTATTTAATTGATTAATTGCTAATTATGTTAATTTAATAATTTATTTTCTGTAGTGGGTTGTGGGTTTATAGAAGGATAGGATGGGAAGTAATTTGTTTATAATTAATTAAATAAAGCAATTTATTTAATTGTATTTAATTTGAATTTATTGTAAATTAATTTTTAAATGTTAAATTATTAATTGTTAATTTGTAATTAATTTGTATTAATATATAAATAATTGTAATAATTAAATTTAATTTGTAATTTTAATTGATTAATTATTATATTATATTAAATTTGTAATTACTTTTAATTAATTTTTGATATATATTAATTTATATATTCATTGAAATAATATATGAAATATTTAATTTCCCTACTGTTGCACACACTGGAGTGGGAATAGTAATTTGTACCTCTACGCTATCCAACGCTTTCCCTACTGTTGCACTCTTTGGAGTGGGAATAGTAATTTAAACCCCTACGCTATCCAACGCTTTCCCTACTGTTGCACTCTTTGGAGTGGTAATAGTAATTCAACCTCTACGCTATCCAACGCTTTCCCTACTGTTGCATTCTTTGGAGTGGGAATAGTAATTTTAACCCCTACGCTATCCAACGCTTTCCCTACTGTTGCACCCACGGGAGTGGGAATAGTATTTTTTACCCCTACGCTATCCAACACTTTCCCTACTGTTGCACCCACTGGAGTGGGAATAGTAATTTTTACCCCAACGCTATCCAACAGTTTCCCCACTGTTGCACTCTGTGGAGTGGGAATAGTATTTTTTACACTTATGCTATCATACGGTAATAATATTGGATATTATTTAATTATATTATGTTAATATATATATATGTTTTAACAAATATGATTGTAAATTTTTTTTTATAACTTTCAATAATTATTTAATTATTATAAGTTAATTTAAGTATTTTTAAGTATATTTTAGTAATTCATTTTTAATTTTAATTTAATTTAACACTGTTTTTAATAAAGTCGATATTTTTTAAAACTATATTTTTGTAAACGATATTTTGTACTCGATATTTTTGTACTTACCTGTTTGTAGATACAAACTCGATATTTTGTCTGTAGATATTTTTTCCTCAATATTTTTGCTAGGCAATATTCTGTCAGTCGATATTATGTCAGTGATCCCTTTTTTCTACATTAAGAGCATCCTACACTCCAGAAAAAATATGACCGTATCAGCCCCATGCTGATGGTACTTCATTGGTTCCTGTTGCAAGCTGCACCTTCTTTGAAATCATCTGCATCATTTACAAAGCCATCACATCCAGCGTCCTGCTATTCATAAACAGAAGTACTGCATCTCTTGTTACTGGTAGATGTCCTGTCAAATGTATTACAAGTGGCATAGGATATAATGCACTTGCTATAGGGCTGCGGTGATAGCTGTCATGTTTGTGATGGAGTAACCCATTCTCTAAACTCTAAATAAGGTCCAAACTTATTTAAAAAAGGAAAAAGGAAGGTGGCAGGTCTTTCCAATCTCTGAACCTATGATCTGGAAAAACATCTATATATCAATCATGGTGCTCCAATGCTGTTGCAACTTAGGAAATATCTAAAGAACATATTTCAATTTCTCTACATTACAATACAGTAGCAGTGTGTATAGTCTCTATATCTAGGTTCCTCTCCCTTCACTCATTGACTGTATGCCTACCTTGGACTTTCTATAATACTCTGCTGCATTGTGAGTAGGTTCACAGTGTTCAAATACCACATACATACATACATACATACATGCATACCATTATTCTCCTTCTATTGCCTAGGCCTATAGGCTGAGGAGCTATCCCCAATCCTGCCTTACTTTCTGACGTTTTGAATCAATCACATAAACCTGTGGAATACAGGATGTGATATTGGAGAAAATGATAAATTATAAACACTCACTAAATGCTATTCATAGAGTCATTATTATACCAGACAATTGGATTAGTTAGGGTGACTGGTCTCAAGAAGCATTACAGAAGCAAGGGCATAGCAATGTGATTGGTGTCCAAGGCCTATGTGATCCTGATAGCTCAGGATGGATTGTAAATCAAATGTTTTTCCCCTAGCCTGGGCAGGATGCAATTCATATCAGGGAAGTAGTAGCTAAGTGGCAATACTGTAGCAGTTTAAAGTATTGTTGTGTAAATATGTCTTCTGGCTCTCCTGTTGTATAGAAGTTCCAGATTATAATGAATTACTTCCTTAACATAATATTCATCAGGAGGATACCACATCAGGGGCATTAGGAAAGGCCACTGTACTTCATGATGGGCACTCTTCAGTTTAGTATTCAAACAGTGCAGCCAAGGTAACATTACATAGTCATCATACTTGATGGAGTGTATGGTTAATTGTTTAATCATCCAGCGCACTAGGAATATTGTTCATTCTTTGTTAAATGGCAACATTTCCAGTTAGCAGTGAAACATGTTGGTTTGATGATGCTCAGAAGCGCATTTACCAAGGTATCAGCTTGCTTGACTGTGCTCCTTTATGTGCAAGGGATTTCAATGAAAGTTTATCTCAATTCAATTGCAAAGGTCATATTGGGAAGCACATTGAACATTATTCTTCATCCAGCACATGGGACAAGTAAATAGGACATCTATGCCTAAAAGCCATACATATGTGTTATGCTATCGGCAAAAGGCAGCATGTGAGAGAATGGGGTTAAGAATTAATGATCTTCTTCGGAAATTGGTCTTCAATCGTACACGCCTAGAAGTTTAAGCACCACAGGTCGATCTTAAATGATCCTCTTCTGAGATCTCAAATCTTATCCTTGAATGAGACCACCAGTTTACTGTCAGATTTGAAAAGACTTATTACCCAAATTATTATCACTTCTTGTTTTAGCACCAATCAAGTACCTAAGCATCTCATATCTATTTCTAAGGCCAGACTCCCCCATGACACATAATTGTCACAAGGTACACAGTGGAAGGAAATGTTGAAGTTTCCTCCATCCACTTGTTGCATTCACGTTAGTATTCACTCCAAATATCCCATCTGTATTTGATAAATGCCGGTGCAAGTACGATGCTCATTGCAAACATAAGTATTCACATATCGTCAACTGATACTGTACTTGGGATGTAATGATAAGGATGCCCATCAGAGAAAAAAAAATATCTAGCCAAGGAATTTGTTTAATAGTTTCAAACTTCTGTGCCTGTTAGTCATTATCCTTTGGCCTTCCAACTCAACATGAGATTTAAAGTGCATCTTGTTAGTTATTTGAAGGGTCATCAAGTAACTGCATGATGTACACTAAAGCCATGTTCTTCATTGTCTGATTCTTTTATCCAAGAAGCTGTTGTTCGGCTAGGTACTCTCTCCAGCTAATGTACACTTGATAATCAGCATTTTCATAATGTCTTTCACCCAAATGTGTCAATTCAGATTATCTTATCATGGAAACTGTTGGACTTGACCCTTCTGGCAGGTTCAGCCCTAAAATGTTTGCTTTGGTATGTGACTTGGTGTTAGTTATTTTTGGATTCTGCGCACTTTAAAACTGTGTCGCAGTGTAAAGTGCGTGCGCTCTCTGAGTGCATGTTGTGAGATTGGCCTGCCTTCCCATAGTAATGCATGGGGGATGTATGTGTCCATGGTAGTTCCTGATGTGTGGGGCTTGCAGGATCGAGTTTGGTATGTGCGGACTCATGTAATTAAATGCTGCGCGATGATGTGTGCGGCGTTCATGTGTCTAGTGTGGAAGTGCCACTTCTAGTAGTTGGCATGTCTGTGTAATAAAGGTGAAATGACTATCTGGCTTGTGATTGGCTGGAGCTGGCTGGTGTGCCTGGCTCCAGGTAGTCAGGATGGGTCTGCCCCGGTGGTGAGTGGAGAGATCTGCATATTGATGTGAGGGAGGGGTGCACCTGGGACCTGAATAGTGCTGGGCTTTCCTTACACAATGCTGGCTCCGCCCCCTGTGGTTTGACTGATGACTCTAGCCTGACTAGTGAATGGGGAGAGGGGCTGAGCAGAACAGAGTGCTCCAAAACCAGCTGTGACTGTTTTTTCCCTACCCTACAACCCAAAGACAAAGGATTTCTGGGTATAAGAAGGGGCTGTGACCCCATGCAAAAGGTCCTGTTCCTGATCCAAGCTTGAGGGGGGCCTGCTGCTGCTGGGTGCCAGGAGGACCGCCACTGGGGACTGCCTCCCTGCCTGGATGGCCCTGTGAGCTGGCCATTGGGCCCAGCCTCTGCCCCCCCTGCCTTTCCAAAGACTTTGCCCTGGACTTTGGAGATTAGTGCCTGCCAGCCCTGGGGAGCGCTGGCCTCCCCCTTCTAAAAACAGCACATTGGCGCCGGTGGATCCGTGATCCCTGCCTCGAGGGATTCTCCGGTGTGGGCATTCCCCCCCCTTATCTGTCGACCTGCGGCGCGGGTGTCACCCCGCTCATTTGCCGTGTATTTGTTTATATATCCCTGGTGGGTGCCCACCCTGTCAGGGACCTTGTGCCCGTTTTGTTTAGGAACCCCTAGCAGGTGCCCACACCTCCAGGAACCTGTTCTTAACTGGGGAGTCCACCCCGTGTGTCCGCCGCAACTGCCGCAAATTGGATTACGAGGGGCCACCGCTCTGCCTGCGGAGACCCCGAAGAGCCTCTGCAAAGACCGGAAGCAGCATGTGAGGCCGCGGGGCTCCCGTGCCAGGGGAGCGCCCCACCTGTGGCAGAGTACGGCCGCTGCTGTGAGGAGCAGGGAGGAAGCAAAGGGGGAGAGAGCTTCTCCTACCGCCGCAGAGAGGAGACGCCGCAGAGAGGAGACACTGCTTCCCAACCAGCCAGTGAGTGCGGGCGTCCCCGCGGGTCGCTCCTCAGCTTCGTGTAGCGCTTCCTCTGTATCAGAGTCCACGAGGGACTCCGGGGGCATTGTGGTGTATCTCGAGTCCCCCGAGCGGGACTCCCACGAAACTGGGCATTTCCTTTGTTTCCTCTGTATCAGAGTCCATGAGGGACTTCTGGGGGCATTGTGGTGTATCTCGAGTCCCCCGAGCGGGACTCCCACGAAACTGGGCATTTCCTTTGTTTACGAGTCCCCAGAGGGGGGACTCCAATGACGGGGTCATTATTTTGATGGCTCCTGGGGGCATTGTTGTTCAAGCCCGAGAGGCTCCACCAGTTGGGGACATTTCTGAGGATAGAGCGGCCCCGGTTGGTAGCGGCCCGCTCCCCTAGTGGGCAGCATTTTTGTTGAGCCCACGAGGCTCCGAGGGGTCCATATCTGTTTCTCGAGCCCTCGAGGTTCCAAGGGGGCATTTGGTTTCCAGAGCACTGAGGCTCCCACGTTGTTCTTAGGCACGGTTATTTAGTGAGAGCCCCAGAGGATAGCCAAGAGGCACGCTGGTGCCAGGTTCAGTTCCCCAGCTGCCCAGCACTAAGTGGGCAGCTGCATCGTTTAGGCCTTGCAAAACCTTCTTTGGCTGCCTGCGCAGCCTGCCCTGACTTTGCTGGACAGAGGGCGTTTCAGCACCTGAGAGGCCAAATTGGCCTAGGGACAGTTCCATGTGTTGTGCCCTTGCGTAGGGTACATGTTTTTGGCCTCATGTGATTTTTGCGCAAATGTGATTACCTGCCTAATGTGATTTCTGCATAATATGCAAATGCCTTATTGCCTATACCTCTGAACGTATTTTTATGCCTAGGAGGTTGTTTTACCTAGTATAGTTATACTAGGGAGTTCATAGTTCCCCGCGTGATATTTACCTATGGTGTTTAGGATTGCGTAGTGTGTACTTACCTCTTACCAGTGGTTACTGGTAGTGTGCTACACTTGCTATTTGGTGCTACAATTATCCTATATTCTAAGTGCTAATTTTTACCAAGTGCTATTCCTGACAGTGGTCCATGTGGCCCTGTCCTATGTATATATTATCCCCTGTAAATTCCGCCCGTGCCAGTGGCACAGTGTAAATTGTGTGGTTATTATCTAATGTGTTTGGTATAATACAAAGGCTATTTTTATATATAGCTTTGTGTGGAATTCCTTTTGTGGGGGGCCTGGGATGTTGTTGCTGGTGGGTGCGTGCGCAAATGCTTTACATATTGCCTCCGAGATAAGCCTGACCGCTCGTGCCAAGCTACCAAGGGGGTGAGCAGGGGTTATCTTTGGCAGGTGACTTCCTTGCCCTGACAAGAGTGGTGGTTTCTGCCTGGCTTTGGCGCAAGCCTTAGCCAACCAGAAATCGCCATTTCTAACAGAAACCATAATCACCACTTTAACTGTGGCGTTTGGTACCAGTTATAAAGCTCAATTTAGTAATTACACTCAAGATCCGTGTGAAGCTTGATGGCCTTTTTTACAGAGTTTAGACCCTTTAATCATCGCTACCAGACCGTTATTTAGGTGTCCCACAGAGTTGTGCCCTAGCACCCAGGCAAAAATGTTTACAACTATTGTTGTATCCCTTGCTTCCTACTGAGATAAACAGAAATGTTGCCATGTTGTTATTTAACATGATTTTCAGATATGACATAGGCCACCTTTCATTTTTAGTATTTTCGTCTCCAGTTTAATACACTCTCGGCCATTGATTTTGACTCGTGATTTTCCACGGCTCTCTAATAGGTTTCCACTTTTGCTAACAGCACTGTTACACCTGCTGACGTGAGAACCAGCAGAAAAGAATTGCCTGCATCGAGTGTGAGAATTGTCTTGCTCTCTCTGTCTCAGGGTCATCATCTTTCACCTCCAACAGACATGAATAAAGGTCTCTGCAGTAGAAGCTGGAATGCAATGATTCTGGTATACATTATGAATCCACGTCCTTTTTTTAAAGTATTCTCAATGCTTAGAAAGGCCAAAACCTACTTGCTTTGGAAGTTGGGAGCATAAATGTACTATCAGCAGTAACAGGTCTATAGTGAGATAGCATTTCTCTAACTGTATACATTAATATCATATATTAGGCAATGACATCAGTCTGGGGAGTGTTACCTGAGTGAGCCATTCCACTTATTTGAATGACAGGCTGAGCTCCTCTGTTTGAAGCTTGCGGTGAGACACCTTCCATCGTTTAAAGTATCGAGTTTAGGAATGCTAGTGCTCGTTTCTCCATAGGGTCACAGCGAGCCTCGTGTGGTATCTATAGTCATGGAGGTTCCTACAGGAGGGTTTTTAGTGTCTCCCAGTGCAGGTTGTCCTAAAAAAGGATGCCAGTAGAGTGCCTGTCTGCTCTCTGCATATAGTGTTGGAAGTAGACGTGAAGGCATCTTCAAGATCTAGACTCACATGCATAGCAAATGCATGCACCCAATCTCCTACTACAGCAGACCTCTCTTGTGCCCTCTGCCACCCTTGAGCATAACCATGCAGCAGACAAAGGGAAGGAGGGAGCAGATAGCCATCATTTCTTATAATGTGAAGTTAGTGGTAGGGATATGAATGCTGCTACCTACGTTGTGTTGAGGGTTCGCCTAAAGGACACGAGTTAAAAGTACCCATATTATGTACCACTAACCACTAACCCGGGCCTAACAAACATGAATGTCGTGCTCATGTAAAGCGCTTTGATACCGTCGGGTCTAGTTAAGCTGTATAAAACTTCACTCAAAAAAGCCAAGTCGCATCCTCTTAGTATCAGCACTTAAGTCTCGCTGTGGTTCTCTGCATCGGGGATTTTTCATAAATTATTTAGGTTCTGGCAATATTTACAACAGTGCCGTTGGCCTAATAGCCACTAAGCAGTTGAATACAGATAATCAACTGGTAATTAAATAACCACTTCTTAAGTGATGCAGTATTTCCCCTCAAATGCATGTTATAGTTTGTAATAACCTTAACAATGTCTACTAAGTCATTGTGAATGACAATGGAATCTGAGAACCTGGCCATGGATGCTGTATCAAAAACTCCCTGTTCATTTGCCCCTCAAGAGTCCTGAGC
Source organism: Lissotriton helveticus (assembly GCF_964261635.1). Lineage (NCBI taxonomy): Eukaryota > Metazoa > Chordata > Amphibia > Caudata > Salamandridae > Lissotriton > Lissotriton helveticus. The sequence continues at coordinate 1,609,584,347 of NC_136065.1, forward strand.
CTGTTGAGAAATTAACTCTGCTCTGGAAAGGAAATGATGTGTTCTAATCAAGCCCAGTGCATGAGCAGTGCCAGTGAGGGACAGGCAGCTATCATCCCAGGCGAACCCTTTGGTGCTTTAAATGTGCATTCTCCAGGGCGTTCCCTAAATGGCTCCACTCTGTCACAATGGTGGGCCACTGTTGTAAACCATTTAAATGCAATTATTGCAAATATAAAAGCGCTCTGCGGAGGGATAGATGCCTTCATCGAAAAAACAGAGCATCCATCATGTCTGGAGCTGAGTATCGGAGAGCATTACCAGACGTGGCTGGATTGCTAATGACTGAATTCTGAATTTTGCACAGGTGAGAAATATATGGTCTAAGTTAACACGGACGTGGTCATCTTTTTCGTGATTGGAATAGCTTTGAGTTAGGAAAATTGGCGGCCTGGCTCACATCAGTATTTTCATGCCGCATTTTAATTTAGTTAACCAATTGGCTTCATCTTCTAAAGCTTATCCAGCCTACATGATTAGTGAGTAATTTGGGCCGGTTGTTGCCGTGGGGGACACTGACACTCATCTTTGGAACAGCACTTATTAATTCTCATCAAACATTTCCCGAGAGCAACAGAGGAGAAAACACACAGAAGCTAAAAAAGGAGTAAGAGAATGGTAGAAACACTCTCACAAAGGGAAAAATCGGGATCTGGCCATGGTGAGGGAAAGGTGCAGAGAGTGTCTGGATTAAAGAGGCCCGGTGGAATTTAGACTGTTTAGCAGCTCTGACATTAACAGCACTGGCCTTGGTGTTCTGAGCAGAGCGTTGGACACCGGAGCTTATTCTTTAGCAAGTGAAAAACTGTTCAATTCGAATCTACATGCACTATTGGAGGTGCTATGTGTATATTGCACAGGGGTGGGCTGTGGACATTCCAGTGTGAGCATCCACAAAGCATGAAGACCGTCGCTAAAGTTACAGTATTTCTCGTACTGACAACAGACAGGATGTACTTTTTCTGGGTAAGTTAGGGGAGGTAACAACCATCAATCAATCAATCAATCAATCAATCAATCAATCAATCAATCAATCGATCTGGGGTTTATAAAGCGCACGACTCACCTGTGAGGGTCTCAAGGTGCAGGGGGGAGGCAGCTCCGGATCAGTCGAAAAGCCAGGTCTTGAGGCTCTTCCTGAAGGTGTGCAAGATCAAGTTCAAGTTCAAGTTCAAGTTCAGGAATTTGTATAGCGCACTACTCACCCGGAGGGTCTCAAGGCGCTTGGGGAGGGGGTTCATAATTTATCGAATAGCCAGGTTTTAAGTTCTTTTTTGAAGGAGAGGTGGTTCTGTGTAAGGTGTTGGTGAGTGGGGAGTGAGTTCCAGGTCTTAGCCGACAGGTAGGAGAAGGATCTGCCTCTCATGGTGGATCTTTGAATACGCGGAACTGCGGCGAGGGCTTGATTGGTGGATCTGAGTTGGCGGGAGGGAGTGTAGAAGGACAGCCGGTGTGTTGAGGCATTCGGGTCCTAGTTTGTAAAGGGCCTTGTGTGTGTGAGTGAGGAGACGGAACGTTATTCTTTTGTTGACGGGGAGCCAGTGAAGGTCTTTCAGGTGGCCGGTGATGTGATCTTGGCGAGGGATGTCTAAAATGAGTCTCGCTGATGCGTTTTGGATGCGTTGGAGTTTTTTCTGTAGTTTGGTTGTGATTCCCGCGTAGAGGGTGTTTCCGTAGTCCAGACGACTCGTGACCAGTGCGTGGGTGACAGTTTTTCTTGTCTCGGGGGGGATCCACCGGAAGATTTTTTTGAGCGTATAAAGTACGTTGAAGCAGGAGAATGAGACGGCGTTGACTTGTCTGGTCATCGAGAGTGAGGAGTCTAGGATGAAGCCAAGGTTGCCTGCGTGGTCTGTGGGTATAGGTGCTGTGCCTAGAGCCGAAGGCCACCATGAGTCGTCCCAAGCAGTGGGGGATGATCCTAGGATGAGCACCTCCATTTTGTCTGAGTTAAGTTTTAGGCGGCTGTTTCTCATCCATTCGGCTACTTCTTTCATGCCTTCGTGAAGATTGGTTTTGGCGGTGATAGGGTCTTTGGTGAGGGAAAGGATCAGCTGGGTGTCGTCGGCGTAGGAGATGATGTTAAGGTTGTGTTGGCTGGCGATGGGTGCGAGTGGACTCATGTAAACATTGAAGAGGGTGAGACTGAGTGATGATCCTTGTGGTACACCGCAGATGACTTCGGTGGCCTCTAATTTGAATGGGGGAAGTCGGACTCTCTGAGTTCTCCCAGAGTAGGGGAGTGTCTGATGCGGACTAGGAGCTTGTGTCAGGTCTTTGCTGCAAAGTAGGAGAAGGCTCTTCCGCCTTTCTCTGGTTCTGCAGATGTGTGGGGTTTCTGCCAGGATGAGGTGGAGAAGAGGTTCATTTTGGATACGTGGAAGGAGACTTTTTCGTTGAGGTATCTGGGTCCAATGTTGTGGAGGGATTTGTAGGCATGGGTGAGTAGCTTGAGGGTTACTCTCTTCTCGATGGGGAACCAGTGGAGGTCTCGTAGGTAAGGGTTCATGTGCTTTTGTCGCGGGGTTCCGAGGACGAGTCTGACTGCGGTGTTCTGGATGGTTTGGAGCTTGTGTAGCAGGGTTTTGTTGATTCTCGCGTAGAGGGCTTTACTGTAGTCCAGTATGCTAGTTACGAGAGCGTGGGCGATGGTCTTTCTGCATTCATGGGAGATCCACTTGAAGCTCTTGCAGAGGATGCAGAGGGAGTTGAAGCAAGTTGAGACGACGGCATTGATCTGTTGGATCAAGGTGAGGGAGGAGTCTGGAATGATGCAGAGGTTCCAGGTGTGGTCCGTCGGGTTGAGTGGGTAGCTGGCAGCAGGGGGGCATCAGGAACTGTCCTACGCCATGGGGGAGGGAACAAGGACGAGGACTTCAGTCTTTTCCTAGTACAGTTTTAGGCAGCTGTCGCTCATCCAGGCTGCAACACCTTTCGTTCCATCTTGAAAGCTGAGTCTGGTGTCTGCGGGGTTCTTCGTGAGAGAGAGGATGAGCTGGGTGTCGTTGGCGGAAGATACTATGCTGAGCCCGTGCTGTCACACAATGGCGGCGAGGGGGGCCTTGTAGATGTTGAAAAGCATGGGGCTGAGTGAGGATCCTTGGGCTACTCTGCAGTTGATCTCAGTGGGTTCGGAGAGGAAGGGTGGGAGTCTGATCCTTTGGGTTCTGTAGTTGAGGAAGGAGCAGATCCAGTCGAGGGCGGTTCCCCATATGCCGGCGTCATGGAGCCTGGCAGCAAGAGTGTGGTGGGAGAGGGTGTCGAAGGCTGCAGAGTGGTCTAGTAGGATGAGGGACGCAGTGTGGCCCTGGTCGAGTAGCATGCAGATGTAATCAGTGGTGGCGAGGAGGGTGCTGTCTGTTCTGTGGTTGCTGCAGAATCCAAACTGGCAGGAGTCAAGGATGGCATTCTCTTCGATGAAGGTGGTCAGCTGGGCATTTACGAATCTCTCAGTGATATTGGCTGCAAAGGAAAGGAGGGAGATGGGCCGGTAGTTTTTTTCAGGTCCGTCTGGTCGGCCGAGGTTTTCTTGAGGAGGGCCTTGACGTCTGCCCACTTCCAGTCGTGGGGAAGATGCCAGATTAGAGGGAGGCTTGATGGTCCGGCCTAGTCCGGGAGCTATGGTGGATCTGTGGTAGATGCAGGGTGGGCAAGGTGCCTTGGGGGCTCCTGAGTGGGTATTCTTCATGGTCTTGGTGGTGTCTTCAGTGGTAGCAGGTTTCAGGTGGTGATGGTCGGCCAGTAGTCAGTGGTGGAGAGGGGGTGGTGCCCGGAGTCTGTTCGCGGAAGTTGTCGTAGAGGACCTTCATTTTCAGGTGGAAGCTTGTTACAGAGGTCCTGGGATGGAGCGATGTCCATCGCTTCACTGGGGGTTTGGTGAACTGCTGTATGACTTAGAAGAGTTCATTTGCATTACTTGCATTAGAGTGGATTTTGTTCTTCATAAAGGTCCTTTTGGTGGCTCTTATGTGCTAGTAGTATTTGTTCATGGTGTTCCTGTAGTTGTTCAGGTCTTCAATGGTTTTCTTGTTCTGCCAGAGTTTCTCCAGGCTCCTGCAGGAACATCTGGTTTTTTGGAGGTCGGTGGTGAACCAGGCGGCCTTCAGGGCACATTGATTGACAGGGTTTGGAGGGGTTCGAGCTTGTCATCGCAGCTGGAGATCCATCGGTTTAGTTCTTTGGCTGCGGAGTTGGCGTCAGTAGTGGCAGTGGGGGGGACGTGGAGGATTGAGGTCTTGAGGTGATCCTCTGTTATCTTGCTCCAGTTCCTTCTGAGCGGACGTGGGGCAGGTTTGCTTGCGATGGTGGTGTTGAAGGTGAAGTGTACGCATTGGTGGTCTGTCCAGAGGGGCTGTGTGGTGTGGCTGAAGTGGATGTTTGTCCCTCCTGTGAAGATGGGGTCGAGGGTGTGTCTGGCTATGTGGGTGGGGGTGGTTGCAAGCTGCTTCAGTCTGTGGTTGGTGAGTTTGTCAAGTAGGGTGGTGGAGTCAGGGTCTCTGCGGTTTTCGAAGTGCAGGTTCAGGTCTCCGGTGAGGATGTAGTCCATGGAGGCAATGGTGTGGGGTGCAACAAGGTCAGCAATGGTGTTGGTGGAAGACCCACTCTTCAGTTTACTGTCTGGACCTGCAGAAGGACTCTCAGAGGACTGCCTGCTGCTGTGGCCTGCTGCGTACTCCAAAAGACTGCTTTGCTGTACCTGGAAGGACTGATTTGCTGGCTGGAGCATGTCTTCTTTACTCAGAGGAATGCGTGGGTGCTTGAGCCCTGCTTCTATACTTGAACCCAGGACTACCAGAGCCCCAGGAACATATCAAAGTCTGCAACCATCTTGAATCTACACCTGGACCCATCCAGATTGAGTCCTGAACTCCAAGTGGTTCCCGTCCATTCCTGGACAATTGGTTGTGGTGTTACAAGTGCCTGGATATCCAAACTCCAAAACTTGGGATTTAGAAAATTGTTGGTTAAAAGCTGCTCTGACCAACAAGAGTAGACGGTGCCAACCTCCTCATCTATTGACCCAAGATGCATCACTGGTTGTTGCTATGTTTTTCTCCGCAGCAGCAAATCCTGTTCAGCCAAAGTGGTATCCAAACTATTTGAACTCTTGTTGGCTAAGGCCTTCTGCCTTGCCCCACAGGAGATTTTCGACCCTGAAAAATGAGACTAAGTCTGAACATTGAAATCTTCATAAAAACTTTGTTCAGCGGCTGTCCTCCTATCATTCGCTTTCCATGGACATCGCCTGCAGCCATGCCCTACTGACCTTTACTTTATCACAACATTTTTTTTTAAGTCTGAAGATAAGCGAAGACCGGACTAAAAGCCATTTTCTGTATAGAACTGTGGGTGATGTTGTCTCTTTTTCACCTGAAAATAAACAAGTAAGAAGAACATCAGTGAAATGTGGCATTGTTGCAGTTCAATTAGTAGCACAAACAAACAATATAATTTATTGGAGTCACCGGGTACTTAAGTTATAATAAATATTTAACAATACAGTACATCCACTATCCATCTTAAAAACCACACCTAAAGAAACTTTCATGGTGTGTACAGTGAGGAAGGATAGGAAAGAGCAACAACAACATAGAGATGTAACTGTTTGCTTTATGTACATCATGTGGGATGTGGCACTCATGGAGGTGCAGCTGACACATGATGTCAATGGAATAATCCCTCGACAATGAATGCTATTGTGCAGTGTGCTCCTATAACAGACATGGGCCCATGGATTGATTCATTGATACCAGATGTTATGAAAATTGTTTAAAAAAGTTAAACATTTTACAAAAATGTAATTACACAAATTTAAATAAAAAAATCAAATGAACAGAAAACAAATTAAAAAAATGCAAATAAAAAAGTAAATTGTAAAATATATATACATATTTTAAATATCAACATTACAATAAAGAAATACAATAAAAAGAATTACATTTAAAAAGTTAAATTTTAAAAAGTATAATTAAAAAAATGATATATATTAAATAAGTGAAATTATGCTCACCCTGATATAATCTATTATACTGCTATCTAGTTTCTCAACCATCCATACACTGGATGAATGCAGAAAATTGCTGAAGTGCCACATAGTCATCAACAACAACAACACTGGACAAGAAGGCATTGGGAACAAAGAGAAGACATTCAGGCCAATGGCAAAAGCACACACACACTGGCCAGACAAAGAAGGAATAGGTAACACAGAGAACACATTATTAATTCAGCAATGCCAAAAATTAAAATTAACAGACAACAAAGAACACATGCAGGCCTAAGGGGAAAGCACACTGGTTGCCTAAACAAAATGGCCACCAGCCACATGGTCACAACAAAAAACAGGAAGCCTGGAAACCGAAGAACACATGCAGGTTTATGGACACTGACTATACAAACCAGCCCTGGCCACATCACATTGCATGGGGAACAAAGGCAAATGGATGCCTGCCCTATGCCAAACACACACACACCAGCCAGATAAAGGAGGCATTGGTAACACAGAGAACACAGCATTAACTCAGCAATGCCAAAAACGAAAATTAACAGGGCTAACCATGTTTTCAACAACACACATCCTCCAAAGGTATCACCCAACCAATACACTGCTTGCAGTGGGGAGAGACATGAAATACGACACACATTTTTTATTTTCATTCAATGCCATCCATGGCCTAAATGATACTCAAATTAAACAAACACCACCGAAACAGCTGTTTCATGCACCAATGACTAGCACTAGGCCTACTGACTGGCAGGAAGGCCCATTGGCAGACTAGGCAACATAGTGAATTAAATCAATATTGCAAATGTATTAAAAACAAATTAACTAGGCCCCTACTGAAACTGAAGGCCACCCATCACAATAAAGTTAAAAAATGTATTAATAGTGCAATTAAATTCTGGTGCATGCCCCCTATCAAACAAAGAACTCCCCAATACACCAGTTGTACAACCTACTTGTGAAATCCAATGGAATATATGCATCATACAGGGAGAGTGAACCTTTCAGCTACAAATCACTATGAAAAGTGACCAGAAGAGTAAGGCACTGGTAGGAGCTTGCTGGACAGGAACAGGAAGTTGGAGATTCTGGGGCACTTCCTTCCTGTTGGGAAAAAAATAAACAAAAGCAAGGTTTCCTCTCCCAAAAAATCCCAATGCTAACCATCCATTTGAGGTGTTCTTTGACTTCAAATCATCGTTGCAGAAAGATTTTGATGCTTCTTGAGGAGAGAATCTTCCCCAGATCGCAGCTGCGTTAGAACCTGCGCGTTCGGGATTGCGCACGTCAGAAAACATCAGCCGGTGGCCACTGGCGGGCCCGAATTCTGTGTTGGCGACTGCAAAATCTTGTGTGGTTGGCTAGAAAATCTTGTGGTGCTCTCGAACGGCTCTGAAATCTCTCGGGCAATCGCGAGTACCCAGAAAGTCACTCCCATGCATGTGAAACGGGATTTTAAGATTGCTAACAAAAAGAAAGCTCTGCTCCGTTGCAGAGTGCAGAGTTTGTCTGTAAATCTGCGTTCTACCCACAACTTAGAATTGCCAAACCCCTGTAAACTCTGCAAGTGCAGCAGAGTATACGCTAAGGCCTAACCCTGACTAGAATTGAGTTTTCTGCTTCAACAGCATGCATACCCAATTTATTACATGTATATAATGTATTTTAGCCTCAGAAAAGTTATTTGGAACAAAACGTGTGGTCTGTTGTGACTTTAAACACTAGAACACTAAAACAGTAAAAATTTATTAAAAACAGAATCGCACATGAGGCGATCTTATCATTTTGAACTTGGACCACTGTCTGAAAGAAACAATAAGGAAATTAATTATCTGTATTATACTCACCACTGAGGATACCAACATTACTAATTTCATGACGTAATTGAGGTGCTTTTCCTATTTGTAAAGAAAGGTTTTAGAAAGTTTTGCTTGGCAATACAGTAGGGGCTGAGAAAGGCTGAACACCTCGGTAGTAGCAACCATGTTTGCCAAAACGATGGCACTAATTGGGGGAGTGCAGTGGAAATTTTCCACAGCTGACATTTGCAAATCAATAGCAACAGAATAAAGATCATTCTGAAATAGAAAAATCACAGCTAAATCCCTTCTTTAGGCACCAATGAGCTTTAACTGAAAATCAATTCAGACCAGTTTGGAAAGAACGTAAACCTGATAATTCAATACGACAGGGAAATGTGAAGAAATAAGATAAAAAAATAAGGGTACAAGATAAAAGAAATGGAAGAAAAGGGAAAGTAGTGCTAACAATTAATTTTTATGAATGCTTCAGCTTAAATAAACAGGATGAAAACAACATAACATCCTTAATAAAAGCAGATTAGGGAAAAATCGCTACTGCAGCCTGTAATTTCTGTGTACACTCATTATTTTAAACAAATTAAGTTTGAGTGATGTTTTATGTCTACAAGAACCAAGGCAGTGTGGGAAACTGCTATTTTTGATGGGATTATCCAAGTGAACTCAAAAGCAAAGGAAAGGGGCACACTTCTGGGGGTTTAATAACTCTTGTTTCTACTAAAATAACCAGAGATGGTACTCAATGGAAGACAAAATGTGATTGGATGCAAATAAGCAAAATTGAGATGTATTCAAATTCCACCAATATTGATGTTTTAATAGTTATAAACATATATGTGAATCTGGTTGATAACAGTACAATGAAAAAACTATTTAATTTATTCAGAGAGTTCTTCCATCCACAAAATGAACTTATGAGGAGAAAGGTATATTAGTCGCTTACCGTAAGCCCGCCAGTCATTTTTACTGACGGCATAATCTCAAAGTTCATATAAAATTGGCAATCAATTATGCAAATTTGAGGGTTGGTATGCTTGAATAGTCAATTTACAACTGATTCTCTAGCATTACAAACATTTTCTCTGGGAAAACAAAGATGTCCAATTTATTATATACTCATTCTAGCTTGGTATAATAGATTCATGTCTCATTTTCATGTCCGTTGAATCATTGGTAGTAATCACCAGTTGTTGCTTTGCATATTAGTGACAGAAAAGGCAACTCTTTTCACAGGTGGAATGCCCAAGATAACTAGCAATCCATTGAGAGAAAGAACAGTTAAAAAGACTCACCAGTTTTCAAAAGAATATGAAAGTTGAAAAATTCTGGTTTGAGTATACCTTAACAGATAACAGGTATATAACTGGTATTAGAAGTGACACTTGATCTTAGGAAGCGCAAAACATTTTTTACCTGGAAATCATAAATGCAGTGTACTAATAAAGGGTAGTTTGATTTACATTGTCAATATCTGAAGAGTCAGTTGACGAATCTACAGAGAAGAAGAAAGAGAGTGGCAGGGATAAATGTGGAGGAGAAAATGGTGAGAGTCATATCAGAATATAGATCAGTAATAAAAGAGAAAAAGATGGCCTTTTATGTATCCAAAGGCAATACAAGCAATATCTACAAAAGATGTAGAAAAATGTGGAACTGGTTAAGTTTGGAATTGGTAGAAGACAAAATATCATGAATTGAATGGTTTTAAAGGCATTATGGATTACTTATTTGGAAGAAACCTATAGTAAACATATTACGTTCTCCCAAAAAAATACGAATTTAAAGGGGAACTCTTGAGGTTTTTTTTTTTTTAGAAAAAGAGATAACATATTATTACAGTCATATACTGAACACCAAAGGCTTGAATAGCCCGATCAAGAGAAGGAACATACTAGACAATACTCACAAATTACAAGAATGTAAATACAATCAACACGCATTTGCAATTCAACAGGTCCAGCATATATGAGAGTTTGAGCTATTGACATTGTAAATGACAATGCCTTTTATTCATGTGTTGTTTTTAAAAAAGATAAATAAGAGGCATTTTCATTTACAATGCCAATAGCTCTGTCATAGAAGAAGCAAGGAAATGAGAGTGGTAAAAAAGTCAATGAACAGTAAGCAATGGGCAGTTTCTAAGTTCACTATAACTTATTGGTATGTCCAAAATACCCTTTACCCCTACAGACAGCTAAGAGCTCTCTGTTTTGCGAGATTTAAAAAACAAAAGTGATAGAGGTTCGAGGGTTAAAAGGGGAAAAGTAAAGGAATAAAAAACAACTGAAAATGGGAAAATAGGCATAACAAGGAAGTAGAGCTGAAATAAAGGAAGAAAAATGCACGGACAGTTAAAAGTGTTTATGAAAGCAAGCAAAAGAACATGGGTTAGTGAACGTGAACCCTGCGCACATTAACATCAATGTAACGTTTAAAAAAGGTCTAAAACTGTATTTATACCCTTTTGTTTTCATAATGCTTGCTGTCACCACAATGTTGCTCATTCAGAGTAATGTACAGCAAGCAATGCTAATATTTTGCTGAACGCTATACCTTTTGTTTGCTTCCGACTTGTATGTTTTATATTTGTAAATGTGAGCACATGACCTGGTTTGCCAAGTAATTTTTGTACATTTGTATTACATTTGAGCAAGGGAGTAAGCACAGTAGGAGAGTTATTTAAAAAAATATATTACAGAAATGAATGCCAGTCTGCTTGCATAGCAGTGGGGTGTGTCAGTATTTTGGTTTCATTGTAAACATCGTAATGATTTTGAGAAATGCTTCCACATGATGTACTATCTTAAAAAAATTATTTCAATGCAAGCGCACTAATTTCTTCAACAAGCATTGGCACGCTTCACATTTACTGATACTAAGGGCCGATAAAAAGCAGTCGCAATGGGCATGCCAGATCACTTACGTTTTTTTGAAGATGTGAGGCAACACGGAGGGTATTTAACATGGACAATGGCAGGATGCCATTGGGGCAGTCTGTTTACTGAGTGCAGCTGATGAGCACGGGTTGCGCAGAAGCAGCATATATCAATTAGGAACCATTCATGGTTTCGAGGGATCGACTATCCAAGTCGTCAATGGGGAAGTGTTACTAGGCTCATGGATCTTTCTCAAATCTAGCACCTATCACACAATACTCTGCGAGAAGCAAGGGGTCTTGACGTCCCCAGCTGTGGGAGAGGTGGGGTTTGTGCACATGCCATTTAAACATAAATAAACAGTAATTATCCATATTTTCAAAGCATACCCTCAATGAATAGAAAAAGAAACCTATTACGGTCTAGCTGATATAAAAGTAATTTGAAAAACAATTAACCAACATGGCTCCGTTTAAAAATAAAGAAACTGTATAAAAGCAAAAAATACATACATAAGTTACAAAAGCACGACGTGAAGGCTCAATTGCATACCAATTGAAACACTTTGCTGCTGGAAACTGCCTGCAATTGACCTCCCATCTGGTGAATGCGTAGGGTAAAAACATGGGCACCAAAACACAAGCCGAGGCAGGAAACAAAAAAAACAAGTATTGTGGACAGCATACCATTAAGGGGCACCAGGACGAATCACAAGCAGGAGATAAAACAAGTTGTCCCTAAGGGAAGAACTAACCAGCTACAGCGTAAGTAGGCTGTAGTTGGTCAGTGCTGCTTGTCAAAACCTGAAATGAAGTATTGGGACAAGTAACTAATAAAGAGCCAGGAAAGAAGAGTAGTGGAGGAGTGAACCAATCCCAAACAGCAGGCGGGATTACACCCAGTACAGTGTTTACACCAGGTCTTGCGACAGCACATGCTCTGTCTAGGCTCGACCTAAAAACTAACCACGACCCTTGGCGTAGCAGTTTTTTCCTTGTTTGCGCTTTCAAAATGCGTTTTCGCAAACGCTGGAGCAACTTACTTGGATGCCTGCGTTTGCCAACGAGATTTCCTATCCTTTCGCGTGCGCCACAAGAATTTGGTAGCCGGACACGCGATCCCGCGAGAGTGTGTGATTGCGAACACGTCATTCAGATGCGCCATCTGACATCCGGTGGAAGTTTGGTCAAGCTTGCGATGCCGAACATGCAGAAATTGCAATCTGGAGAAGAATATCTCATGAGCAGCATAAAACTTTCTAAAAAATGATAATTTGGATGAAAAAAACGCCTCAGATTGACATTTGGCTCTACTTTTGTGTGCAAGGAGTCCTTTTTCTTTTTTTCTTTGTTTGTTTAAGGGGAAGGAAGTGCCCCAGAGTCTCGAACCTCCTGTTCCTGTCCAGCAAGCTCCTCCCAGTGCTTTGTTCATGTCCTGTTCACTTTTCATTTGGATTTGGAGCTGGAGGGATCACTCTTTGTATCTGCTGCATCACATATCATTGGATTTGAGGACTTTTGGATTTGACATTTTACAAGTAAGTTGGAGAATTGGTGTTGTTTATTTGATTGGGGCCATTCAAGTTTCAAGTAAAAAAATTTGTACTTTTCATCAGTTTTTTAAAATTCATAGTGAGTAGCCAGTAGGCCCACAACTACTCATGGGGGCATGAAACAACTGTCTCTGTTGTGTCTGTTGAATTTAAACATCATTTAGGGCATTGATGGCATTAGATTGAATTGCAAAATGTGTTTTTAGGGGGGTATTTCACTTTTTTGGTGTGTGTTAAATAAATGCCTTTGTTGGATGTGTGTGTGTGTGTGTGGTGTGGTTGTTGTGTAACTTGCAAACCTTGTTTAGCCCTGTACATTTTGTTTCTGCATTTTTGCATTCAAGCTGTGTTGCTCAGCATGCATTCTTTGCCTGGTCATTATAGGCTTGCTTGAGTTCATTGTTTTCCAGGCCTCCTGCTTGTTGTGACTGTGAGTGACCATGCGACCGGTGTTTAGTTTGTGGTGGTAGTTTAGTAGTGTGCTGCTTTTGCCATATAGTCCTTTATGTCTTTCCCTTGTTCCTCTTGGCCTACATTTCTTGTTGTTAAGGCCTGGCCATATGGCTGACTGCCATTTTGTGAAGCCAGGCGTGTGCTTTTGCCATAGGCCTGTATTGTCTGTCTTCCCTTTCTTGCTGTTGTGGGTGGCCGGCCATGTGGCTGGCAGTCATTTTGTGGAGCCAGCCTGTGTGCTTTTGTCATAGGCCTGCAAGCTTGTGGCCTTGTCTGCCAATATATGCCTTTCAGCCAGTAGGCCCAGAGCTACTCATGGATGGCATTGGATTGAATTGAAAAATTAATTTTTGGGGAGGTATTTCACTTTTTTGGCGTGTGTTAAATACATGCCTTTGTTGGATGTGTGTGTGTGTCTGTGGAGTATTGTTTTTGCATTTTTGCATTAAAGCTGTGTTGTTTAGCATGTCTCCTTTTCCTGGCCATTACAGGCCTTCTCGACTTCATTGTTTACAGTCCTCCTGCTTGTTGTGACTGTGAGTGACCATGTGGCTGGTGGCCATTTTGTTGCGGCAGTTTAGTAGTGTGCTACTTTTGTCAAACAGGCTTGCATGTCTCTCCTCTGTTCCTCTTGGCTTACTGCTTCCATCCCCTTTGCCAGCTATAGCTCCCTGAATGATGCGATGCGCAAATTAATGGCAAAGAGGTTCTACTTCCATTACATTTGTATTTTTATTTTTCTTCTTCTTCTTTGCTATCCTTCCTGAGTGTACACAGTATACCATGAAACCCCTTGTTGTCAAAGTCTCACAAATGGCTACACTGTTGTTTTTTTAATAACAGAGTTAATACAATTTAATAATATAACACTAACAAGTGTGACCACCACACACTAAGTTATATATCATATTTGTTTGTTTGTACTAGTAGTAATTGAACCACAATAACAAATGCAACATTTCACTGATGTTCTTCTGGCTTCTTTGATTTAGGTGCACAAAGTCTAAGGAGGAGGTGTCATCATCACCAGTTGTACTGCTAGACAGAAGTCCTGCTGCACACAACTTCAAGTGACATGTGACCACAGACATCTCAGCAACTTGTGCAACTGCGTCCTGCTGATATCTGAAGACTATGGCCTCAAAGAAAGGTAACAGGTCCTCCAGGACCAAGAAAGTTGCCAGTGAGAATAAACAACAGAAGAAGGATGTGGCACTTAACAAGACTGGTGTGCCACCCAAGATGTTTTTTGGGAAGCAAAAAATAATGCCTGCAGCAGCAGTGTCCGGTGACCAAGCTGAGAGCAGCACCTCCGCATCAGTGAGCCCAACCCACCAACCTAGGCCCAAGTCCATTAGTGTCGCAGAGGAAGCAAGTTTTAATTGTGCAAACACCAACGAACAGGGATGTTGAAATTGTCTTATTGTTATTGCAAAGTAGTACCCAATCAACACAGGAGGAAACTCAGCAGATAAGTGGGCAACAACAGCCGCAACAACAGCTGCAACAACAACTGCAACCACCACCCACAATAGTAGTTGTTCCACCTGAAGAAGGGGCAATGCAGGAAGAAGAAGAACAAGCCACTCTTTCAGAAGATCCATTGTCTTCCAGATCCCCAGCAAGGAAAAGGAGGGTTAGTCCATCAACTTCTTTTTTTTCAACCCCCCCCCAGCTGATGATCTAGATGCCACTTGGAAGCCACCAGCTCTGTCGGAGAGTGAGGCACGCCATGCAACAAGGCTAGGGTAAAGGAAGGTTCCAGAAATTCTCAGAGTCATGGAGGTAGATGTAGAAGAGGAGAACGATGACAAGCCAGTCATCATGAAGATAACTCCTGCCCTAGTGGAGATTGATACCAACATCCCAGGTTGCTGTGAGGGATGTGGTACGGATACCACCAACACAGGTAACACCAACAAGACCTCCAGCTTCCATATTTGCATTTGTAAAGACCCGGCAGGGACCTTCATCCAGCACAACCACCACCTCAGTAGGTAGTGGTACTGGCACTGCACAGAGTCAGATTCAGATTCAGATTCAATGATCTTTATTCGGTTAAAAACAAGTAACCAAGAAAGAAACAAACATCAAAAACAAATTACAATAATTACAGCTCTTAGAGTAAGTTCAATAGCGAGGACCAAAAAGACAGATTCTTAAAACGGAAAAAGAACTAGGCATTAATCAGATTTCTGTTATCATATGTTTCCGTAATTTAGAAACACTCTTTAAAAATTTTAAAACCACAGATACAGATAAAACCGTATCCATTCTCTGGAGCTCTAAAAAGGCTGGGCGACATCTGGTAAAATTCATTTCTTTTAAAAAGGGGATTATGATTTCTCTGCGTAAGGCACTATAGAGTCTGCAAAAGAAAAGGATATGGATATCCGATTGTTGTGAGGTGACATCGCACGGGCAGAGGGGCAAAGTACGTATCCATGAGTTCATTTTTGGAAGTGACACCAATCTAAAAAATATACAAAATCTGAATCGAGTTAAAAGAAAACGATCATAGTTTGTCATAGGCAGGGATAGATATGGCTGTACAGACTTAACCTCACATAAGGTCAGGAGATGTGACTGTACTGAATGTTTTAGAGATTCAACTCTCCTCCTCTTAGCTTCGAGGTGAACCAAGCAGAGGGCCTTCAGTGAGCGCCTTGAGATGCTATCCATTGTAGATGGATCCGAATAATAAGAATAGCACCCAATCTCAGTCAAAAAGCTCTTAACGTAGCCCAACCATTGTGATCTCTCCACGTGATCCAAATTGAGGGTGTCCTGTAATAGAGCCCGGTTCATAACACATTCATTTGTAGTCCATACCCTGTGCCACAACAGGATGGGTTGAATTTTAATAATGTCAGTTATGTGAGACAGGGCAAGTTCAGCGTGACAGTTAAAGGTGGCAACACACTGTGGAACAGCAAGGACTTCCCTCAAAAATTTGTTTTCCACAACCTGAATTGGATCAACATTTGAGTACCCCCACAAGCCTGAGCCGTACATAGCCACCGACACACATGTTGCTTTGTAAATGGTTATCATTTCTTTTATCGGCTTCCTGCCCAGATTTCTTACAAAATTCTTTAAAGCCATGATAGTTTTCATAAATAAAAGGGTTCTCGCCTTGATGGCACTTGTCCAAGAACCTGACTCATGGAATAAAATGCCTAAATACGAAAAAGTTGGGGTATTGTCTAGTGGAACGTTGTTTAAAATCATCCGTTTCATCAGTTTACCTGATTTGGGACCACAGTTCATTGTGAAAGTTTTGCTACAATTAACTAGCAGGTCTAGATTAAGCTTAAAATTCTCGAAGCTTACTACTAGTTTTTGCAGAGCCCGGGGAGTGCGTGCCATAAGCACGGCATCATCCACATACATTAGTGCAGGGATTGCCCTCCTCCCCACTCTGGGCATATCCCCGCACTCATGCAACAGGTGGTGCTCAAGCCCGTTATTGTAAAGCAGGAAAAGGAAAGGTGCTAAAACGCATCCTTGGCGCACTCCATGACCCACACTAAATTGTCTGGAGCATTCACCCCCCCTGCCGTAGCGAACAGAAGCTGTGGCTCCACTGTACAATTCCCTCAAGAAAGAGATGATGGTCGTGTCCACTCCCAAAGTTTTCATAACTGCCCACAGTTTGGTGTGCGACACACAGTCGAACGCTGATGAGAGGTCTACAAAAGTAAAATACAAGCGTTCCGACTTAATCCTTATATATTTGTGTTGCAGTAACATCAAGTTTAAGCCTTGTTCGGTTGTGCCAATCCCTTTTTGGAAACCAAATTGGAGGTCGCTCATAATTTCGTTTTCCTCCGCCCAGCTTTGGAGTCTTGCCAGCACTATTCGACCCAAGATTTTGATTGAGGAATCAAGAAGGGAGATTGGCCTATAACAGGCGCAGCTGTTTCTATCGCCCTTCTTATAAATGGGAACAATGACTGAAGTGAACCAAGACTCCTTTGGGCCCCTTGATAAGGCCGCATTAAAAAGTTGTACCAACAATGGGCCCCAGATTTCAGGGTTTTCTTTGAATATATCCGCGGGGATCCCGTCAGGTCCTGCTGCCTTTCCTCCTTTAGTAGCTCTTAGAGCGAGCAGTACCTCGTCAAGTGAAACAACCAGATTTGGACCTGGTTCCAAGTCCCAGCTGGTCTGAGAATCGCTACTATGAGTATCAACCTGTGCATTGTAAAGATTGGAGAAATGGTCCACCCAATTGTCTTCAGTAATAGCGATCTCCAATCGCGCCTTATGGGTTTCGTAGGGAAAAGGGGTGTTGATTACTTTCCAAAATGCAGCGGGGTTTTTTGACTTTGAAGCCTCACAGAGTGAGTCAATGGCCTCCTTATTTAATGCAGATTTCCTTGCTGTAAGGGCCTGATTGTATGCCAACCTACATGATCTAATTTCGCCAATATCCCTGGGGCTTCTATGCACTGCATGTTTTAGATTTTTCAGAGCCCTGGTGCATGCATTATCAAACCAGCTCCTAGGGCCCTTACCTCTACGCTTCGACTCCACCCTTAAACTGCTTTTTATGTTTGCAGCTATTATGCCAAAGTGGTCAATTATTTGATCACCACTTGAGTTATGCCCCAGACAGATCGAGAAACTAGTAGAGCACGCCTCCCAGAGTTCCTTGAAAAAAGTCGAGGGGATTACTTTACTCCAGTTAAGTGAATAGCCATTATGTCTCCCAAGAGCCACATCAACCGCTGCCTCAACAAGTGGCGCGGCCGTAGATGGGTCCTGGAAGAGATCTACAATCTTAAGGCATTGGGGAAGATGATCACTTATGGGCAATGGAATGTTAGTAACCGTCGCGACTCTATGGCCAAGGTTACTGGAGGCGATGATAAAGTCAATGATGGACAGACCTCTACCAACAAAGGTCGGGACAAAGGGTGTGGGTTTTAATGCTAATTCATTGGCAAACCCTAAGTCAAACATAAACAATATTTCGTTCAACAAATCCCCCATTAAAGTGTGATCGAAGTGGGTCAGATTCACATCTCTCTCGGTCATTAGACCGCATAGGCCCTGCCTCCCTTTGGTACAAAGCGAACAGTTAAAATCCCCCCCCCATAAAATTACTAGTTCTTTATCATTTTTGTCTACCTCTAATTGAACTTCCTCCTTAAGTAGCTTAATCGCGACCACGATTTCATCCCTCGGGACATTATTGTAAAAATTAATAATTATCACCTTTGCTCTTTTAAGGTCTCTAAGAATTATTAACTGGAAGTATTTGGAGTTTAAGTTACATTGGACCTGTTTTATTTTAAGGTGGTTAGAAACATAAGTAGTCAAACCGCCTTTTGCCCTACCGAAATGGCCTCCAACTGCGGGGGTAAAAAAGGTTCTATAGCCATTTATATGGATTGGGTCCTGGGTCCATGTTTCTTGTAGGGCCACTATATCCTTACCTCCTATTACAGACTCCCAGGCTGGATTAATAATTTTTTGCTTCAGCCCAGCTACGTTCCAAAAGAGCAATTCACAAAAAGTACTCTTCACCTGCCCTGGACCAATGCCTATCTTTCCCCTACTCCCATTATTATTAACACCTACGAGGGAATGCACCTGATCCAGACGAACACTGTCACAAGGTGTCAGCCCATCGGAGGCGCAAGTCTTATTTAATATGGAAGGTTCTTGTAATGGTTCGCTAGGGGCATCTATACCATTAGGAATGATATTAAAGAAAGAAACTCCATCCTTAGTGCACATTTCGGGAGCTGGAGACAGGGGCTTATTCCCATCCAGAAATTCTATAGGGAACTGGGCTTGTAGTCAATCTACCCCATCCAAACCAGAAAAAATCTGGTATCGATTTTGGATCGGTAAATTATACATGTTTGGTAATAATTCTCTGTGGTTCCCTAATCTACGTTGGTAAAGGTTGGGTTCCAGATATAATGGGTAATGGTCACTGAGAGGGGGGTGTTGGTAAGATGGATACCCATTTCTGGGATAATAGTCCTCCGGTCTCTGGGTGTAAAGGGAGGAACCTTGACCATTTACATAACCATGATTACCCAACGGTGGCGGTACTCCCTCCAACTCAGCCATGTCCCATAATCTTGCATTTCCGAACCTCCGACGTTGTTGAACAGGCTTCCTAATAAGTTGCCTATCCCTGCCCCAGTTGTTAGTGCTTTTCGGGGGTGCATAGGGATAAAAGTAGAAAAGGAGATGTGTAGAAATTGAATCACTACTACTAACATCAAACCAGTCCCCGATATGCCTCACGGCCCTATGATCCTTAAAATTGATGATTATTACATCACCAATTTTGTCCTTTGGCCTCACTCCTACCCAGTTAGCACGCCTTAGGCTTAGAATTTCACCGTTTATTGAGGCAGGTAACGGTCTATTATCACGGAGCCAGAACACCACCTTGTTCCGTAACGCTCCCTGATCTTCCCATTTACCTGCAGGCAGTTCCGGTACCCCTGCCAATACAATAACATAAGGGGCTGAGTCAGGGGTTAGGTCTATATTATGGTTGGTTTTAGTTTTAGTTTTTTGAGGGACAGTGGGATTATTGTTAGCTATATTCGGCTTAGTCGTTACCATGTCCTTACTAGCATCTTTAATTTGACCTCCCCCTGCCTTAGACGGTTGTTCCTTAGTTACAGGAGCCACCGATTGTGGTGTAGCTATCGGTGGGGTCGGGGTGATTAATGTAATCGCCGGGCTGGCCGAGCTTACTCCCTCTTTCACTGGTTTTTGCTTAGGCTTTGATATTATTTGTGCTGGTGTCGTTATTACTTGCAGTGAGGGGGGACCTATTACTAAAGGTTTCACAGGTGGCTTCGATTTTGGTAGCGGATTTTCCTTAGGGTTTCCTATCCCCTTTACCAGATCTGATAGGAGGAGGGAATTCTGTTCAACCTTCTTTTCAATTAGGTCTAGATGTGCACACATCGTAGAGGTCCTGTCAAGGAGAGGTTGCATCACTCCCCTAATAAGATCTGCAATTTTGGCCATCATAGCTTCCTCACAACCGGAGGTTTCGCCAGTTTCTGATAGGGAAACAATCTCAACTTCTTCCCGTGTTTTATGTACTTGACTTCCCAATGACTTCCCCTCCCTATTTTCATTACTTGACCTGATGAGGGGGGATGTAGGGGACATGGGAGGTGACTCAATAGGGAGTTTCGGGGAACCTGACAGCCTAATACTATCATTCCCAATGAGTAGGTCCAGTACAGATACACTAGTAGGTGTACTGGACAATGGCTGGTTGTTAGTCATGTTAGGTTCATTGGCAACGCTTTCGCCATTGGCAGCAACCCCTGTGTCTGAAAAATCAATCAGGAGACAAGAAACACCAAGTCGTTTAGGCACAGTAGTATCTCCTGTCTCACCAAATGCACCTAATCTATTTCCTATAACAACTGATGAAGATACAGACTCAACCCCCCCTCCTTCTGGATGTTTAGAACTATTTTTCCCTTGCTTCCCCCTACGCCTCACTCGAGCTTTTTTAAATCTACGTGGTGATTCCTTTACTGCAAGCTCATGTAATCCAGAAGAGCCTATACCTGTCCCTAAGAAGGCTGGGCCAATGGAATCCTCATCATTCTGGCCCGCATGTATCAGGGCAACTGCAGTAATTGTCTTGCGTACAGGGACAGGGGGTTCCTCTAACAGGGGAGTCTCTATGGGAATAAGTGGTTGCTCCAGAGTAGTTGTAGAAGAGAGGTCCAACCCCAGAGACGCCCTTCTATTACTATTAATTTGGGCAACCTTTTTAATTAAGAAATTGTCCATGGTTACCAATTTAGAGGGCATTATGGGGTATAATTAGGAACTTAGATGGACATGCGTGGTTAATATTTCCTGAGCAATTTCCGTCTCATATATCAAAGTACTTGCGCTGGTGAGGAACAGACTTGTCAGGGGATATGGCCCCGGCCCGGCTACCTCGGTCCCCGGAGGGCCACAGAGGGCCCGCCCTTTGCCCGGGCTTAGCCCCGGGCTGCGTCCCGCGCGCGTCCCGCGGTCCGCGGTCCAGGCCCTGCTGATATAGAAAGGGCTTCCAAGGGGGCGTGGCACTGGGAGGGGGCGCGGCTCCCCCGGGAAGAGGACACAGCTGTAGTTGTTGGAGGCTGTTCCTCGCAGTCCCGGGGCCGCGCCTCTCACCTCCACTGCGGCCTCACGCCTGACCCTCCTCACGATGGCAAAGTGACTGGAACAAGTGTAGAAGCAGGCTACTCCTGTAGCGCGATACGACAGTGAAACAAAGGAGACTCCTCTCACGAGCGGCTCCCGCGAAGCGGGGGCCGCGAGGAGTGAAGAGCGCTCAGATGGGGCGGGCACTGGGAGGGGGCGTGGCTCCCCCGGGAAGAGGACACAGCTGTAGTTGTTGGAGGCTGTTCCTCGCAGTCCTGGGGCTGCGCCTCTCACCTCCACTGCGGCCTCACGCCTGACCCTCCTCACGATGGCAAAGTGACTGGAACAAGTGTAGAAGCAGGCTACTCCTGTAGCGCGATATGACAGTGAAACAAAGGAGACTCCTCTCACGAGCGGCACCCGCGAAGCGGGGGCCGCGAGGAGTGAAGAGCGCTCAGATGGGGACGGGCACTGGGAGGGGGCGCGGCTCCCCCGGGAAGAGGACACAGCTGTAGTTGTTGGAGGCTGTTCCTCGCAGTCCCGGGGCCGCGCCTCTCACCTCCACTGCGGCCTCACGCCTGACCCTCCTCACGATGGCAAAGTGACTGGAACAAGTGTAGAAGCAGGCTACTCCTGTAGCGCGATACGACAGTGAAACAAAGGAGACTCCTCTCACGAGCGGCTCCTGCGAAGCGGGGGCCGCGAGGAGTGAAGAGCGCTCAGATGGGGGCGGGCACTGGGAGGGGGCGCGGCTCACCCGGGAAGAGGACACAGCTGTAGTTGTTGGAGGCTGTTCCTCGCAGTCCCGGGGCCGTGCCTCTCACCTCCACTGCGGCCTCACGCCTGACCCTCCTCACGATGGCAAAGTGACTGGAACAAGTGTAGAAGCAGGCTACTCCTGTAGCGCGATACGACAGTGAAACAAAGGAGACTCCTCTCACGAGCGGCAAATTCCAGGCACACCCTCCAGTTCATCCGGCATTGCAAGTGGCACCTCCAGCAGCGCAAGAAAGTTCACCTCCCTAGTTTGGGACTTCTTTTCTGTTAGCAGTAAGGAGGAGAACATTGCTATATGCTCAATTTGTCAACAAGGTATTAGTCAGGCTAAGCTTAGTACAAACTATGGTATCGGAGGCCAAATGAGCCATCTGAAAAAACACCACTTGATCCAATCGGAGGTGCACCTTAGCGGTCAAAAAAGTAAAACTGCACCCATTGCTCTTGGTGGGGATGAAGAAGTAGAATTAGATATGATCACGGTGAAAGGTGAACAAGAGGGGGACATTTTTTCTGGTACACAAAGTAGCCATGATCCCAACAGTGCAGTGGTACTGCCCACATCCTCGTCAGCCTCACCACCATCTCAGTGGCACAGTAGTAAGAGTCAGGGTGAGACACCAAGGCAACAGAATACTGCAATGAAGAAAAGTGTGTCATTGAGTCTAACTGGGTTCAAGAAGTCACCTGCATCAGCAGCACCAGAAAGGAAAATAATCCAGCCTACCATTGTCACCATCTGTAGGTGGGAGGGGCAGTACAAACGCAACCACCCAACGACACGTTTGTACAATGCGAAGCTGGCAAAAATGTTAACGCTGGACCTTCACCCTTTTTCTTTTGTGGAAGGGGTGGGTTTTTTGGAATTTGAGAAAGCCATCTGCCCAAAATGGAAGGTTCCCAGCTGGTCCTATTTCGCCAGAGTGCTGTTCCAGCACTACATAACGACGTGCTGGAATTGCTTGGACAAACTTTACAGCAGAGTGCTGTTCACAATATTCACCTGACAACAGATATGTGGACCAGTTGCCAAGCCACTGATTACATGTGCATCACTGCACACTAGATCTCTTTTGTGGGGGTTAGAGAAAAGATATCTGCGGGAGGTATTGTTGACACTGCTGGGATTTTTAATGCTACTCATAAACATGCAACTATAGCCATGTTCACCATGGAGAAATCTCATACTGCTGCACACATTTTGGAAGAGTTTAACAGCAAGGTCTTTGAATGGCTGCACCCAAGAGGGCTTAACATTCGTTTTGTTGCCACGGACAATTGCAGTAATATAGTTAAGGCCATGAGCACTGGTGGCTATTTCAGGGTCTTTTGTTTGGCGGACTGCATTAACATCATTGTTCAAGACTTTCTGATAAAAGAAGACCGAGTAAGCAACTTACTGACCACTTGCAGAAGAATATGCACACATTTCAGCTATTCTTTTAAAGCCCGGAAGCAGCTGAGGATCATTCAACGTGAGCATAGAATGCCAGTAAAAGCACTCACCCAGGAGGTGCCAGCACATTGGAACTCAACTTATTACATGCTTGATCGCCTGTTTGATCAGTACAGACCAATCACTGACTATGTTTTGCAAAGACTAGGGGATGCTACTGTGAAAGGCATGACCATTGAGATGGACCAATTTGGCCTAGTTGAATGCCTGACAGAGATGGTACTTCCTTTCTAGCTCTTCACGCGTGAATTCAGCAAGTAGGACTGTACTATGGGCAAAGCTATCCCATTCTTGCACATGCTAGAGCAACAGATGAAGTTGGTGTCTGAATTGTACAAAGGTGTGGAGGAAAAAAAGAAGCATATGAGTTGGTGGAGAGCTTTGACCTTCGCTTAGCTGAATATACAATGGTGCAAACTAGCATTGTGTCAGATAAACATTACATTTGTGCCACAATTCTGGATCCACGGTACAAATCAGGACTGAACACTAAGACATTCATTCCTTTTTCAGAAGTGGATGTTGCCCAGTACAAAACTTGGATAGCTAAGGCAGCCAGTGACTTAGAAAACAAACGGCTGTTAATTAAAGACCCACTACTCAAACCCACAACAAGTACTGCAGCATGGCATTCGGTATCAAGTTCAACTTCAGAGCCTGAGGGCAGTGCAGTTGGCTCACAGCAGTTACCAACAACAGCAAGAACAGGATCATCAGCCCCAGTAAATTCGGCACAGGATTGGTATCTACACCAAGGGCTTGGTAGGTCCAATGTTGATGCAAAAGAGGCCCAGCAGAGTGGAGCACCCATGAGCAATGAGCGGATGTTCCAGGCCTGTATGGATGACCCAACAGATGCCTTCATTGATCAAAACCCATTGGTGTATTGGTATGGGAAAATGCACCACTGGCCAGTGCTCAGCAGGCTGGCAATAAACTTTCAGGGCTGCCCTTTCTCGAGTGTCTCTTCTGAGTGTGTTTTCAGTGCTGCTGGTGCCATTGAGACAGTGAAAAGGACCAGTCTCTCGCCGAAAAACGTGGGGGGGTTAACCATGATCAAAATGAATCAGCACTTTATACCACCAAATTACAATATACGTGAATCACAGCAGGAATATGAGGACAGCGACTCCGGTGATGGAAGTAGTGTGTTACATGATTACCTACTTCTGGTTGAACCACCAGAGTTTGAGGACGAGCTATACTTCCCTGACAACTAGGCTTTGAACTTGTCACTTTCTTTCTTCCTTATTTATTTTTATTATTTGTGTGTGTCTCTGTCTTTCTGGTTCGAATCACAACAAATCCATCACAACTGGCTTCTCATTTTATTGCCATATTGGAATTGCAGCTGTGTGCATTTAAGTCCACTCCTCCGAGTCCTGCTCCATCCTCCTCCTAGCTTACCCTTAATCCATTCCCTCAAGCCAGATGATTGGATGCAGAATAGTACAAGACATGTTGCCTCATCAAGTCCCTCCAAAAGAAGTGGATCATGATGACTATAGCTATCCTCCTTTCAGAGACTTCCCCGTAACTTAAGATGAGAAGGAACAGGTAATGAATGGCAGGCATTGGATGCTGACTCTGAGTGATTGGTGTTTATGTTGTTGTTGTTTGTTGTGCATGAAGTGAAGTCAAAGTGTACTAGTTTAATCTACACACTAAAGGTGACTCAAGTCAATGTTTCCCTTCTTGTTTAATAACAAAATTGTACTTCTACTACAGGCAGATCCATTGCATTTTACAATATGGAATCTGGACTCACTTGGTACACTGCTGATTGAGTTAGACAATACCATGATGATGACCACAGTGATATAGTATCTTTGCAGTCCGTCAGTAGGATCGGAAATGATTGATGGAATAACTCAGGGCATTTTTCATGAGTGGCATGAAAGGTAAACAAGTCAAGAACAACCACAGTAGACCTACATGTCTGTGTAGTGGTGGAGTCGACTCACGAGTCTCACAACTGTACTAGTGGTATGGCTGATAGCTGTGCATTGATTTAGTTACTTACTTTGGAAAATGCTATTTTGCTGTATATGTGTGCTCTGTCTGGCTCACTCAAAATCTAAGCTTTGTGGAGGTTGGGTGGGCACCATGGGCCTACTCTATCCTGTTGCTGTTGTAGGTTAATGCTGGAAACAGGCAACAGAGAAGAAATGATTTAGCCTTGCCGCCTCTGAAAGTGTTGACATTCCTCTGTAATTTATGCTTTTTCTTCCTCCTTGATTTTTCAATATCCCTTATGTTTTTCCATCTACAATTACAGGCCGGCCTTTACCCTATCCTAATCAGAGAAGAACAACTCACATTCACCTACCAATTCGCATCCACCAGGCAGGCAGTGGCACCCACGATTGACGGACGCAGCGTCCATGGAAGGGAAGACCAAGAGGAATGCCGAGATGCAACTCCCCAATTTCACGAGGATCATACTGTAACTTTAGTATCATCATCTTTTAAATAATTTAATTAATTTTTTCTCTTCATTCATTATGACTATGTGTTGTTGTTATAGTTGCTCTTTGCTTATTGATCCCTACAGCTATTTTCTAATTTTCTTTGCTAGCTTTAAAAGGAAGCCCATTACAACAGAACATAAAATGTATGTAATTTGGGTCTCTATGAGGGCAGCCAGTCAAAGCAAATAGCATAGTAACAATTAATAATATACTGCTCCCGTACTGTCTACTAGTCTAGTTAGTAAGTACTACTTATCACTAACCATCAATTCATCATCATGCATGCCTTTCCTTTTTTCCTTTAAGATTTATGAATATGATGGTCATCTGCCAAGATTGTGTGTGAGTGCTGTTGTTGTCCATGTGCACTGTTTGTCTTTGTCGAACCTTACACTCAAATCCTATTCCCAGCCATTCATGAAACCCTAATCCTCTTCCCCGCCCATGCTCATTATTTTG
This sequence comes from Lissotriton helveticus, assembly GCF_964261635.1. Classification (NCBI taxonomy): domain Eukaryota; kingdom Metazoa; phylum Chordata; class Amphibia; order Caudata; family Salamandridae; genus Lissotriton; species Lissotriton helveticus. The sequence continues at coordinate 1,609,610,393 of NC_136065.1, forward strand.
GCAAGCAATTTTTTTTCCAAAGGAACATAATCCATTATATTTATTTCCGGCATCAATTGGATTCATCATCCTCCTTTTACAGCACTAAAGGTCACGCTTGTGTCGAGTGACTACACAACTACAGTTGGTAAGTTGTTGTTGGACTAGGCTATCCTATAACCATTATGTTTTATTTTGCTTTAGCATTGCTAATCAGCATTATTATGGTTTATTGTTTGGCAGTATTCTTATGTTCTGTACTGTACTTCGTTTGACTACTCCTTTCAGAGTATCTTTCTGGCAACTGACTGTTTCATTTTATTTTTTTCAAAATGCTACTGCCAGTGTCTACTACTACCACCACAACCATGGCATCTTTGGAAACCAAACCATCGTCACCATGCAGCCCTCACTGTGTCTATGTTTAAACATCAATCACATGTAAGAATAGAAAATTGGGGGAGGCATAATTAATAATGGATATTAATTCATTAATTCACATACCCACACCCTTGACTCCAGTTGCAGAATGCATAGACTAGGAGTAGAGTCTGACAGTACTAGTAGGACAAGTCACTCAGTAAGGGTACCGCATCTATCCGCTCGTGTATTACAAAAAATCAGCAGATTATTTAAATAAAACACTGTCTGCGGCCCTGAAGCAGCAAAGGAAATCATATGATGTAAAAGAGTAACCTCCCACAAAACATTTACATCGTGGGTAAATTTAAGTATTAATATAATTTAATCCCCTAACAAAAATAAACTATGTAAAAAATCCCACAACACCTGACCCACCCCTCTTCCTAACCCCAACGAATGTCCAAATAGAATAGACCAACCAATGTCCGTTCAAAAATAAAATTGTCCATATACCCTGAACTTTTCTCCAACATGCGCCCAATGCCCACCCACCAAAAAAAGGAATAAAAAAAGGGCAATCCAACTGGATATCTATATCGGCTCGCAGTTGCCTGTTAACTGCCAGGACCTCCTGCTGTAGTTCATTACCTGCTCCTCTAGGCACCATTTGGATGATCATGCGGGGCTTAAATGATCGACAATTGCATCCACGGGGGGCAACATTTTTTGATGAAGTGCGGCGGGCGGGTGCCAGACTGCAGCGGCGTACCATTTTTGAGGGGCCTGGCTGAAGCCCGGGACATTGGAGGAGGCTGCAGCTGCTGCCGCCTCCTCCTCCGCCAGAACCACCAGCCACCATTATTCTGTACAGGTAACCTCCAGCTTCAAGGGCCGGGCCATGGCTGCCAACTCCTTCCTGTCCGGTTTAGATGGTTCGGAAGGAGTAGCTATATCAAGAAGAAAAATTAATATTATAACCAAAAAATCCTTAGCAAAACAGTAAGACAAATTAATTCTACACATAGTGGCACAGTAGCGCTAGCAAGCACAGTACATAACATTTGTGGTATCTATACTCCCACTTCCTCAGCCTCTAATATTTGTGGGAGTTTCAGGCATTATAATAGCACTATGGACTCACTCGAGTACACCAGTCTTCTTCTTCTCTCTTGTTTAGCTAAATTAAGTAACCTTGTTGCATCCGGCATGCCTTCTCAGTCAGCTTACGGCCAAGACACATACTTGTGACGTAGACTCACGCTAGTTGTATTTACTACTGTCTGCATTTAGGGAAGCTGACTACTACACAATCATCTTATTTTTCTATTACATCAAGGGCAAATGCTCAATTTCACTTTCACCCTGCTCTGCCTACTATACTACAACAAGGCAGATGATATCTGATCCAAATGACCATTGCTTATATATAAGACGACATGAGGTACTTTGTTTTAATTGATTATGTAGCCATGCAGCCGATAGGCCACCCATGGCAGGCTGACACAGTCAAAAATAAATTAACATAGGTAGGGATGGGCCTCGGAGTCAGAGGGAGGCGCTTGATAACAACATACCACACAATATATATGCAGTGCTTACAGAATCCCATGAGTCAAGGAAGTATTCTGAAAATACAACTTCTATTCTCCTTGGCTTTGCTACTCTGGCGCGGTTTCTATTTTCTTTGACATTCTCTTCAAAGACTCTTTATCCAGTGACAGCCTCCACCTTTGCTATCTATGATGAATACCATCACCCATGCATCCTTCCTTCCTTGCTTATATTTGAGTTTGACCAATGAAATACCAAGGAGTATTCTTGCTATGCACCCATACAGTTTCAACCACCCAGGCAGGCATCTTTTCTTTCACCTTCCACCCATCCTTCAACCACCGCCGCATCTAAATCCTATCAGCCACCTATGCATGCATCCCACGCAACCTTCTCTGCCAGTCATATATATACCGTCCTTCCTCCTTCCATCTTTCTTTTACTTTTCGTTCAACCCATCCATCAAGGTCATCTGATCTGACTCTTAGTCTTCTCCATAACACTTTCACAGCTGAATTAAAGTCAGATAGAAGAGGCCATTAGTTACTCAACTACTCCCGCCACTAAGGCTATTGCTCTAATGCTTAGTAAAGGGTGTCTTCTTCAACCATTGTTCACAACATCTTAGTCTCTTTCAACTTATACAACACCCTTGCAGCGAGTGTGTAACTATTGTCAATAGGTAAGGATTATAAGTATTACAAAAAGGGAACTACAAAAGAATACCTCTAACCTGACCTATTTACTTTCAACATGAATAAATCTACACATTTGAAACGATGCAACACTTATGAGAAATATTCAAGCAGACATGTTATTTGTCATCTTTTTTACCATTTATTTACTTTTTCATAATTCAAAGTGGAAAGGACCATTTTTTGTAACATTTCTTTGCATTTTTTTTACAATACATTTTCATTCAATCCTATGATAAGTTCTAAACGAACCCCACATATAAATAGACAGTGCAAACAATCTCATCATCATTCATTCCAAAACATTCTCACAAAGACATGCATGCTGGTGATAAAAAAACTACATAAACCGACAGAAACAATAACATGAAACGGCAGTACAACTGAGAATCCATACGTTTCTACAGAAATTTAACACTCACATCTCGCTGTCTTAATAGTACATAGATTATCAGATACAAATTCCTTTGTTTCTCCTTCTTCTTATACGTAGATCTCAGGTGTGTAGGGCCTACGTATGTTTCGGTGAACTCATATTATTTATGTCACCTTCATCAGGGCCAACATAGACAAAAACAAGTGCATATACATATATATAAAAGCAGGTGGTTCTTCTTGTATTGGAGATGATATGGCAGCGTGTTATGGTACGGTTCTAAATGGTGCTCTGTCTCTTATTCTAGGTCAATATCCTTTCAGTTTATAGCGAGCTTGTGATATGTTCCTATGCTCATTTTACGTCCTCTCAAGCTGGACAACGAGAGATGATAAGGGATCCACGGATGAGACAATGCTTGTAGACCTGTTGCTCGGATATTAATTCCCTGTCACATTTCTTTAGTTTCCTATGGGAAGCTTCCTTAATGACTGTAGTGCTGCGATACCCGTGCACGCCTGCCGTACTTCCAATTTGGTCCTATTTTGCGCCGTCCATTGCTCGGAGTTTCCGTAACCATAACTTACCACCGCCCGCCACTGCTGCTGGCTCACCCCCCCTTGGCAGCTGCCACATCCACCGTTCCCTCCTGGCTGGCATCGCCTATCCACCGCTGGCCCTGGCACAGGTGGTCATGGTCAGTATGCCTAGAAAAATATTAAGTATGGGTGAATTTTGCGGATCTGCAGTCTGCGAATTTGCACAAAATCGCAAAAAATCATCGAATTCGCAGATTTTCCCGCGAACTCACGGATTCTTTTGCGATTTGCACTGGAGTACTTTCTAATGGCTAATCCAGTAAGTGCTACCTCGTTGGGTAAATGTACAGTGCTTTTCCTACACTGCAGCTGCATAAAGGGCCAGATGATTTGTCTCCACTAACCATGTCTGCCTGTAACTTTGCCAAAAGGCGCCGAGATCACTTGAGCAGGGCAGCAGGAGAGGAGAAAGCAGCCTCCTGGTCACAGGAACTACACGGGGATTGCGCTAGAGAAACTCATGGATTCAAAGACCTCCCTCGAGTATTACAGCTAATTTTCGACGGCAGATATGGGGTTAAAGCACACTTGTCCAGCCGACCGTGCTCACTAATGTTTTGGGCTGATTAAAACGTTACTGAATTTGCGCTTCAACTCGGGCACCTGCTTTATTTATATCTGTAAGTGCTTCCGGTAGAGGTTTAATTTTTGTGACAGGAGCCTCATGCCAGAATGAATCCTGCCCTGCATAGTTATCCACGAAGATGCCACCGTTTTGTGCAATACCTCTACTCAACTGGAGCAGTTTCTACTTGATAATCAGTAAGTGCTACCTCGTTGGGTAAAGGTATCGTGCTTTTCCTACACTGCAGCTGTGTAAAGGCCCAGAAGATTTGCCTCCAGTGACCGTGTGTGCCTGTAACTTTGGTCCCTTGAGTGAGCTGGCCATCAACAAAAAAAATCACCCGTGGGCGAATTTGCGAATTTTGCGGCAATTTCGTGAGATTCCCGGATAGCGAAATTGCCGAAAATCCCCAAATTTCGCGAGTGGAACGGATTTTTGGCCCATGCTTAAAAAATATTACATATTTTTTAGATGCCATATACACCTCCCCCTATTTTTCACTAGCAAGATTTAAAAAAAAATAAAAAATACATACATATACCACATACATCACTACAAATCGGGTACTAGAGTAGAATAGACACTACCGGTAGTAGTATGTCCTATCCTTTCAAAAATAGTAAATATCTGGTTGGGCATTTTGTTGGTGGGAATTGTCGAAAAGCCTCTCAAGATTAGGAAGACTAGAAGAGGCTCAGTGGCTAGAGCATTGGTGAATCTGAGTTTTAATAAAAGATTTTAAATAAAGAGAGGCCAACTGGGCAAGCTTAGCTACAGACGGACTAATAATGGTTGTTTTACAGAGAGACATAGCAGAGGCAGTTAGATGCAGGGATAACAAGAATTAGAAACTGATAGTCTAGATTGAAGAAGATTTGGTAAAAAATTAAATTAGGGAACAGAAATAATAGTTCTGAAAAATAAGGTGCAGTAAAAGTTAGGGAAATATAATAATTATTATTAATAACAGGAAGACTTATTTGGGCCAGCAGCAGAGTCCTTGGTAGAGGAGTGGTCCTCGTCCCGGCCCTGCTTTCTCCAGCTGCTCCTGCTGACTCTGACCCTGTCTTCGTGCCCCCTGGGTGCTGATCATGTAAGATATAATAAAGAAAGAGACAAACATTAATGATTGGGTGAAACAAATAAAATATTTTAACCCCTTCCATGCTGCCGTCGGCCACTGGCCGACGGCAGCACTACCTGCCCAAACCAATCCGGACTGTGAAACACTGATCTTTCAGATCAAGATCACTAACAACTATACGTTTAATGGCCTATTAATCTATAGACCTCCCAGTGCCAAAACTCCATTGATTGAGTTACTAAGTCCTTTCTTAGAATCCAGTGTAACAGGTCCTGACTATACCATTCTGGGAGATGTTAATTTACACTCGGAGAAAACTTTCGACCCCAAGGTAGCCTCATTTAAGGATGCACTGGCTAATTTTGCCCTGGACCAAAAGGTTCTTCTAGATACTCACTGTGCTGGCCATTCTTTGGATGGCATTTTTACCTCCTGTCAGGGCATAAGCAAAATAGGCACTCTTTTGGTCCCATGGTCGGACCACAAGTTGGTCACCTTCTCATTGGAAGTTAAAGAAGACACGGGAAGGCCCGTTGAAGCTCTTAGGAAGGCCACCTATCCAGACTGGTCAAAAGTCAACTCACAGACTTTTCTTGATAAACTTTGTTCATCCTACCCAGATCTTGCTTCGGACAGCAACATAGCCTGTAAGCAATTTAATGAGTGGATAGATGCCGCTGTTCAGGTTGCAGTCCCACAAAGGAGAGTGATTTTCAAAAGGAAAACTCCCTCACAGCCTTGGTTTTCAGAAGCACTGAAGGCACAAAAACAGAACTGCAGAAGAGCTGAGAAAAAGTGGAGAACAAATTATGACACCAAGCTTAAAGAAGAATATAAAGCAGTCCTAGCCATCTATAAAAAACTGATTATGACTGAAAAAAGCAAATACTTTGTGCAAAAAAATAATGAGTCAAAAAATTCTAGTAAAGCTCTTTTTTCTACTGTTAAAAAATTATCAAAAATTGAAAATAATAGTATGGAGGCAATGGCTTCAGATTTTTGTAACTCATTTTTTGTTAACAAGGTATCTTCGGTCTTCGATTCATTCAAGACCCACCACTCAGCTAACTCAGCTCAGGTTGTTTCATACCCAACAAAAAGAGCTGAGCGATCAGCACAAACTCCATTGTTTCAATTTACTCCGCCTACAGCAGATCAAATCCTGCAGGAGGTGATTTCCACTAGTTCAGGCAGCCCAATGGACCCCTGTCCCCCTAAAGTGATGCAGCTCTTTCCAGAGCAGTTGAGTTCATTATTGGAAAAACTATTTTCACAAATCCTAAAAACCGGTACTTTCCCAGATGCCTGGAAAATTATATCGGTGATGCCACTCTTAAAAAATCGAATCTAGATTGCGAAGAACCAGGCAACTATAGACCCATAGCCAGGATTCCTTTCACAGCAAAAATTCACGAGAAACTTCTAAATAAACAGCTGTCTAGATATCTGGAGGAGGGTAACTGGCTGGATCATTCTCAATTTGGTTTTCGTGAGGGTCACGGAATGTAAACAGCACTGCTCACGGCGGTGGAAGAACTCAGGAGTTCTATTAGACCTATTGGCGGCCTTCGATGCAGTCAGCCATTAGACTCTCCTGAACCGTCTGAGAGAAGCAAGGGTCCATGATTCAGCCTGTGCCCTCCTCGCATCCTATTTAGGGAACAGAACTTTCTCGGTAGAACTAGGAGAGGCAAAATCCAAATTATTTAGTTCACCATGTGGGGTTCCTCAGGGGTCCACTTTGAGCCCCGCCCTTTTTAATTTATATGTTGCACCACTGGCAGAAATTATAAGGGGTTGTGGCTTTAATACAGTATCCTATGCCGACGACACCCAGATAGTGGTGTCTATCAGCAAGGATGTGAACGAGACGGCAGAAACATTTTAATTGTGTATGTCACAGGTTAGCCAGTGGATGCTGAATAATTGGCTAAAGATTAATTGGTACAAGAGCGAGGTGATGCTACTGGGGGGTGACGCAAACATCTGGTCCCCGGCCTGGTGGCCTGATAACCTGGGCATTTGTCCAGATCCGTCAGAAAAAGTGAAAAATCTGGGCATTACTCTTGACACCAAACGTTCATTTGACGCCCAAGCCAGCAAACTGGCTTCAACAATCTGGTTCATCTTAAAGATGATAAAAAAAAATACTGCCATACTTACCAGAGGATTCACGAAAGACAGTGGTGACAGCTCTAGCCTTGTCGAGGTTGGATTATGGGAATGGTCTGTACGCCGGGGCTAGAGTACAGATCCTAGCCAAACTACAACGCCTGCAGAATGCAGCTGCAAGGCTGGTGCTTGGCATCCCTAAATATGAGCCAATTGCCCACAAACTAAAAACCATACACTCGCTCCCAAAAGTAAAAAGGGTGCAGTTCAAATCGTTGTGCCTGGCCTATAAGGCGCTTCAGGGATCAGGCTCACAATTCCTGAAGACCCACTTGAAACTGTACGAACCGGCCAGACTTCTTAGATCCAGCCAACTGAAACTAATCAGAGTCCCAAAATTTAGACGGACCAGTTGGGGCGGAAGAAATTTCTTGGTTCCGAAGGGACCGCATCAATCAAACAGTAGGAGGCATCGCCATCATCCACAAGAACACCATCCGCATCACGACCAGCTCCGAGGACACCCTCACAGCTGCCGAACACCTACACTTCCAGATACACACCGACCCCAAGACCACACTCAGAGGCACCCTCATTTACAGACCCCCAGGACCCCGCACACAATTCAGCGAAGACATCGCTGACTTTGTCAGCCCACACGCCCTCCCCTCTGATGACTACATTTCCCTACGGGACCTCAACTTCCACCTGGAGAATAACAACGACAGGAACACCACCACCCTGCTGGACAACCTCGCCAATCTCAGACTCCGACAACTGGTGAACACCCCCACCCACTACGCCGGACACACGCTCGACCCAATCTTCTCCTCCAGCAAGCACATCTCCTTCAACTACTCCGCGGGACTCCACTGGACAGACCACAGCTGCGTCCACTTCAGCTTCAGAAAGACCACGAACCACCACCACCCACAACAGGTCCCCCGCAAAGGCTGGAACAAAATTACCACTGCCCAGCTCACCACATCACTAAACCATAACCCTCCTGCCAGATCAACGGACCCCAATCAAGCAGCCAACAACCTCGCACAGTGGATCACCAACTGCGCTGACGACCTAGCTCCCCTGAAAAACCGTCCCAACAAACCAGGAAGCAAAAGAGCTTCCTGGTTCAACGACGACCTCAAGAACTCCAAAAAGAACTGCCGCGCCCTCGAGAAAGCCTGGCGAAGAAACCCAACCACAGACAACATGACCGCCCTCAAACATGCCACCCGCAAACACCACCAGCTGATCCGCACCACCAAGAAGTCAGCATTCAGGGAGCGTCTAGACAATAATGCCCACAACAGCAAGGAACTCTTCAACATCGTCAAAGAGCTCACCAACCCCAGCGCCGGCAACAACGACATCATTCCCTCACAAGACCACTGCGACTCTCTCGCCTCGTTTTTCCACAGCAAGATCGCAGACATACACAACAGCTTCGGCGACCAGACCACTCCCCCACCCACAGAATCGAACCCCCCCACCACCACCCTCCTCGCCTGGATCCCGATCAGCACCGAAGACACCATCCGCACGATGAACACCATCCACTCCGGATCGCCAACCGACCCATGCCCCACATCTTCAACAAGGCCAACTCCATCATCGCCCCTCGACTCCGGGACATCATCAACTGCTCCTTCAACACCGCCATCTTCCCGGAAAGCTGGAAGCATGCCGAGCTCAGCGCCCTCCTGAAGAAACCTTCAGCAGACCCCACCGAATTTAAGAACTACCGCCCCATCTCGCTCCTCCCTTTCCCCGCCAAAGTCGTAGAGAAGACCGTCAACAGTCAGCTTGCCGCCTTCCTCGAGTCCAATGGTTCCCTCGACCCCTCACAGTCCAGTTTCCGAGCCAACCACAGCACCAAGACCGCCCTCATCCCAGCCACAGACGACATCCGAACCCTACTCGACAATGGGGAAACAGTGGCCCTCATCCTCTTGGACCTCTCTGCAGCGTTCGACACGGTCTGTCACCGAACCTTAATTCAACGCCTCAGCAACATCGGGATACAAGATAAGGCACTGGACTGGATCATCTATTCCTCGCCGGAAGAACACAGAGAGTCCGCCTCCCCCCGTCAGATCAGAGGCCACTGAAGTCATCTGTGGCGTACCACAAGGTTCATCGCTCAGCCCCACCCTCTTCAACGTCTACATGAGCCCTCTCGCATCCATCGCACGCCAACACAACCTCAACATCATCTCCTATGCCGACGACAGCCAGCTGATCCTCTCCCTCACCAAAGACCCAACCACCGCCAGAACCAACATACACGAAGGGATGAAAGAAGTAGCCGAGTGGATGAAGAACAGCTGCCTAAAACTGAACTCAGACAAGACGGAAGTCCTCATCCTGGGATCATCCCCCTCTGCCTGGGACGACTCCTGGTGGCCCTAGGAAGCGCACCCAAACCAACGGACCATGCACGAAACCTGGGCTTCATCCTAGACTCCTCCCTCTCGATGACCAGACAAGTCAACGCCGTCTCATCATCATGTTTTAACATCCTACGCATGCTCCGAAAGATCTTCCGATGGATCCCCATCGAAACAAGGAAGACGGTCACCCAAGCACTTGTCACCAGCCGCCTGGACTCCGGAAACACCCTCTACACCGGAACCACAGCCAAACTGCAGGAAAGACTTCAACGCATTCAGAACGCCTCCGCATGACTCATCCTGGACATACCTCGACACAACCACATATCTGGACACCTGAGAGACCTGCACTGGCTCCCCGTCAGCAAGAGGATCACGTTCCGTCTCCTCACTCACGCACACAAGGCCCTCCACGACCTAGGACCCAGATACCTTAACAACCGCCTGACCTTCTACACCCCCACCCGCCAACTGCGTTCGTCCAACCAAGCCCTCGCCGCGATTCCACGCATTCGAAGATCCACCATGAGAGGTAGATCCTTCGCCTACCTGGCGGCTAAGACTGGAATTCCCTCCCCTCCCACCTCCGTCGTACCCAGAGCCACCTCTACTTCAGGAAGCAACTCAAGACCTGGTTGTTCGATCAGTAGCGAACTCCTCTCCCCTAAGCGCCTTGAGACCCTCTGGGTGAGTAGTGCGCTATACAAATTTCTGATTGGATTGGATTGGATTGGTGCACTCAGCACAGGCCTGGAACCGGCTGCCTCTGTCTATAAAAAATAGCCCATCTCTGGGGTCCTTTAGAGAAGTAGTCAAAACTTGGCTATTCACTGCAGTTATCTAGGTTGCCCGTCTCAGAGGTTTGCAGTCTGTCATAGCGCCAAGACGCCTCCGGGCATTCGCGCGCTTTACAAATGGATAAATCAAATCAAATCAATGCTGCCATCAGCCAATGGCCGACGCGGTCCCGCCCGTTTTGCGGAAGTGCCGCACTTCTGCAAAATCGCGGGCGCATGAAACGGGTTAAAAAACGCAAAAAAATCAACATTTTTGGAAACAACAATTGCAATACAATTGACCTATCTAATCTGATCGACTGGTAGTATCAAGGGATTCGCGGACCGTCTAGTTATTATTTATGAACAATAATCCAGTGTTCCATTCTGATTCCAGAATACTACACCTGACCTAGCCCTCCTATTCAGATGGGCCAACTGTTCACTAAGTCTGCATTTCCATTTATTTTAGTCCTCAAAAATGCGTAGATGGAGGACACATGTATTCATTTTTGCATACACCAAATTGTTGGTTGGTTGCTTGGTGCTGATGTCCTGCTAAGCCTATTGAGCCCTCACTAAACAAACTACAAAAGGTTCTACTAAGGACTGGAGTTAGCAGCACTCAACAGCATGTGATGTGATGGAGGATGCATCATGCAGACTACTTAAAAATGACCAACTAATACTAAGTACTTAAACTACCTATCCACCACTATCTTAGCGACAGGAGGACAAAGGAATGACTAGAGTCTCTCTAACATTACCTAAATTAAGTTCTTTAAAGTAAACTCGTACATAATCAGCCCAAGCGAGCACAAAGTTGTGAACAACAAGCAAGATTAGTAGCGCCAAGCACCTGTGTCTAGAAGAATAATAATCACAGATGATTTTTAAACTTAATTTACCTGCAATGTAAGCAGCAGCATTCTTGCTATTAGGCAAAAAATTATACTTGCAATAACAGTAACACAGTCTAAAGAACACACAATACTACCATTATTAGCTACGCACCAAGCCCCACGACCTTGACACCTAGCAGGTTCAGCAGGTCCTGCTCCTGGTCCAAGACGTCTGACCACTGGTGGTCAGCTGGCTTTGGGTGTGCCGGACCCCAGAGCAAGAAAACGCTGCCCGGCACATCCTCGCCCACCAGAGGTGACGCTCCTGGGTAGGGTACACAGAACCAGGCATGCCACCTGCTGCCAAGGTCAAGGGGAGGTGGCGCTGCACAAAAAAAATCAAAGGTGGACACCTCCTGCCTGGCTGAAAAGGGCCCGGGTCTGCACCCCTGCCGGGCGCAGTCTGCCACAAGGTAGGCCACAAGACAGGCGGCTCTTTGGCGCAGGCGCCTTGCCTTTGGAGCCAGGACCCTTTCCCTTAGCCATGGTACTGGGGTGCAGGAAAAATTAAAGTTAGGGGAAGAAATAGGAGAGTAAAGAAGGAAGTCATATAAAACAGTAGAAAAGTTTAAAAAAATGCAGTAAAAATAGAAATAAAATACAACATATAAACTTAGGGACAGAGAGGGATAGATAATAAATGAAAAACGTTCAGAGAAACTGTGTAAAAAACAAAGGATTGAAAAGATTGGAGAGAAATTGAAAAACAGGCCCCAGAACCATGCAAAAGATATGAAATCAAGATGGCCGCGCCCATTGGCGACTGCGTGGTGAAGTTTGCATGATATTTACCGCAAACACGTCATCCGCATTGCTGAATGTCAAAAGCATCTCGCAAGCATACATGAGCACATGTGCGCAACTTCGCAACTTCGCATGTCCGAGTAGCTATGTGTAGCATTACGGAATGTTTGTGCAACTTCATACATCCTCGCATATTGCGGCTACGCAAATGCTCAGGGTTACTAAAAACTAGAGGGCAGATTTACAAGCCCCTTGCGCCACTTTTGCATTACTTTTCCCATGTTAAAAATGATGCAAAAGTGGTGCAGGGGGCTTGTAAATAAGCCCCATGCTCTTTCTCTCGGATTCAGTGGCGACACAGATGCAGCTCTCCTGCAAATGGGGAAAAGAACAGGGTGATAAAATTTCTCCTCATGCTTCTAAAATCAACATATTATCATCAAATGTAGATACGGAGGGGAGATGGATCATGTCTAAAATGTCCAAAAATGGGGTCGATTTCTATGTGGCTAATGTATATGCTTCTAATATTGATGGACCAAACTCACAGAGGCCCTGACAGATATCCCCCAAAACTCCTTACTCATTCTTGCTGGAGACCTCGACTTACCTTCAGACCTCATCATTGATAGGGATTCAAAGTGCAACACAAACCCCCTACCTATCCTGCTTTTGCAACTGGGCTCTGCCATCTGTGAGTTTACCCTGATGAGTGGTGCAACCCCAGTCCTGGACCCTTGGAAGTAGGCCTAAGGTGTTTGTACAACACATCACCTCTGGAGAGACGGAAATACTGCATCACTGCTTTTGCATGGTCAGCACTGACGCATCTTCAACACTGCACAGATCGGAGACAGTGCATTGCCCCTGTAGCGCGGCCCAGAACTGACGCTGCCTTTTCATTGATAAGAGACTCTGTTCCGCCTTCAGAAACAGCACTGCATGGCGCTCACCAACTTAAGTCTTTGCATTCCCATCAACTATAAAATAGGTATCGAAGCTGAAAGTCCGCATTGGATCTCACGCATCACTGACTATGGCCAGGACATCACCTGCAAATGCGTTTATTTATATCGAAGCATCACCTTCAGTGCTTCACAGCCTCTCCATTGACAGTAACTTTGACATTGATGCAGCACAGACCAAGGCACTTTTGCTCAGCAACCCAACCTGGACCCTGTAGTCATGCCACGTTCAATCATGGTTTGCCAGAACATTTGACTTTGTTTTGTTCCAGCACGACCAGATACCCCTTGTTGGTGCTTCGTGCTTTTTGGTGCTATTTTTTACATTATATTTAAAAATGTATATTTCAAATTCTACTAATTGGATTTTAGTCATTTGATCCTGTTTTATTTATTAAAGTAAGTTGTAACCTGGTGTGGAATATTTTTGAGTGATGTGTTTACTGTTTTACTGTTGGAAGTGCTGCAAAGATACTTTACACATTGCCTTCAAGTTAAGCCTGACTTTTTTGTGCCAAGCCACCAGGGGGTGAGCTCATGTTCATTTGCGGATTGCCAGTGTCTTATCCTGAATAGGATTGTGGTTTCTGCTTGACCCGGTCTCACACCCCAGTCAACCAGGAACCCAGTTTCTAACATTTATGCAGATGACCTTTTTATAGACATAATGCAAATATTTCTGGAAAGAATATTATGTGTCTTCCACAGATATTGCAAATTGAACAGCTTAATAATCAATATGGCAAAACGAAAACAGAACTATGAAGTTCAGGCACAGGAGGAAGAGTTTCAATAGTTTTTAGGTACAACAAAAGGGGAAAAAGTTAAATCATCTAGATATCTGTTTACACAGTTATCCATAACTATGATTTGGAAACCAATCTTGAAATGTTGAAGTCACCTGAATTACCTGTTATTTCAGGGCTCCTTAAATTTAGCCATGATTATGGGGTCCCTTATTTAGTGCCAGTGTTGACAGCATTTAAAGCAATGGTTGAGACTAAATGTCTAAATTGGACAGAACTTTTTTAGATCAGAGGGGCCCACGACTGGATAGGATGGACGGTCAATGTCTGAAATCTGTCTTTAATATAAAAAGGTCATCAATGTTACATGCGATAAGGTTGAGAAATGTTTGTCATGCTGACTTATCTATTAGATTAACATTTCAATTTTTGAACAGATAATTACATTCTTGAGCATTGAGTCTTATTTGCAGAAAATAAGTGATAAGAAGTGATTCAAGCTGGGCAGTGAGAATGAGGGAGTTGTTGGAGAAAAATTCGGGTACAAGTTTCTCTAAAGTCCCTCATCTTATCATCTCCAATTTCCAATGAATAAGGTCAGAGTACATTCTCTAGAGAACAGGATTTTGATTAATTACTGAAGAAGCAGTCCTCAAATCCTATCTGGGATTGTTGGAGAAGTGATAATATGTTTCCGTATATTTCGGCCTTAATGAATCTCTAGATGACTCATGCATATTAAAAATTCTGAATTGGTTTACAACCATTTTATGCTCAACCTGAGATGGCAAAAAGTCTAAAAGAATCAGGGCCCGATTCACAAAGGTAAAGTTAGATCATAAGTCTAATTTAAAGTCTAATTTAAACAACAGGTTAACTTTGATGCTTTTCAGTATTCACAAAGGTAAGAATTTTGCTGTATGTTAGACTTTTGGTCTAACTGTACATTTGTGAAATAGGCCTTCAGTGGACAGGGGTCTTTAATTGTGGGTTAAGTATGAAATTCTCCATGGTGGACCTGCCCTTTTCTGCAGGGTCTCCCCAAAACAGTTTCTAAATTGTTGTGGCATTTTTCCTTGTGTTGTGTTTCACATTTTTACAGTTTGAATTGCTCCATTAGTACTTTACACGTTGCCTCCAAGTTAAGCCTGACTGTTCTGTGCCAAGTTATCAGATGGATGAGCTCAGGTTAAAATAAGGTTTGCTTTTGACTTGACACTGACAAGGAGTTTGGTTGCAACCTTAGTATGAGTTACCCCCTCAACAAGCAACCCAATGTCTCAGACTCCAATACTCCTATCTTGTAAGATGGTTTATTTTTACAAATAAAAAGGCAGAGATTTTTAAAGCCTGTCCTAATGAAATATCTTCTAAATAAATACTTATTTGCAAGGGAGTTTTATTTACAATGCAGTTTTTCAATGTTGTTTGTGGTGCAAGATGTTTTTCGTTATCATTTAAAAATGACACAATTGTATAGATCATTTTATACTGAGAAATTAGTATAGTTTATGTTTTTATTCTATTTAACAAATCCTGTTTGAAAGACTAACAGCCTGATTCATCATTCTCCCGTTTTGTGAGCCCCTAATAGCGATTCATAACGAATCGCTATTAAGGACTTGCAAAACGGGATTCATGTAGAAATTGCATAAAGAAATGCGATTCCTACACATTCCTTATTTGCGATTAGCAAATTGCTAATCGCAAATAAGGAATAACTCCCCATTCATTCCTATGGGCCAAAAGGCCCATAGGAATGAATGGGGAGTATTCCTTATTTGCGAATAGCAATTTGCTAATCGCAAATAAGATAGCGATTTAAAGGGTGCCAGGGGTGTCCAAAGGACACCCTGTAGCACCCCTTAAATGCAAATTGAAACAGGTGTTGCACACACACATGTCCAAAGGACATGTGTGTGTGCAACATGCAACTTAGAAAAATGCTTTTAAAAGCATTTTTCTAAGTTTTCGCTATTTACCACGAGGTTTGACCTCGCGGTAAATAGCGGGCCGAAATTGCGAATTCGCAATTTTTAAATGGATGATGAATTGCATTTAAGGAATCTCAAATAGAGATTCCTGAAATGTAATTCCTCGCAAAATAGCGAAATCGCTATTACCGATTTTTGCATTTGGGATGATGAATCCCAAATGCAAAAATAGCGCTCGCAAATGGCCAGATTCTCAGAATCTGGCCCTTTGCGAGACGATTTCAGCTTGATGAATCAGGCTGTTAGTGCCTAATAAACATATTTTGCCACTACAAGTCATCATTACATCCATACTAATATCATAAAGAGAGAGCCCAAACCTTTGAGGCGGGTAATCTCAGTAACCACAGCACCAAACACAACACCAAATACAGCGTTGGAAAGGGCAGTTGCAGCAGAAGGACATAGGCTATGCAGACGGCAACCATATACATTTTTTTGTAAACAATTTTTTTAATAACTTTTCAAGAAACAGTGGTGTTCGTCACAATCATACAGTGCAAGAAATACAATTGTACCGTAGGACACCATATACATTTAAAAGGTAAAAGAACCGTGCCAGCAAAGTAGTCCCTTGTGGCGTGTCTGCGTTGTGCTGAGGGCGCAGAACAATGTCATACATTCACCCCAGTAGAGAGATCTGGGCCTAAATCCATCGTTTTTTTGCTCACCACACCACCCCAATTCAGACATGGCCATATGCAAATCAGCCTTGACCCTGTGCCTCATGGGAACAGTCCAGCCCGAACTGCCAAGCCATGTCTTCCTTGGACCGGAATCAAGCATCCTAGGACCGGTTTCTGGCTATCAGCCGTCTTCAGCCAGGATAGCTTGACTTCAGTGGTGTGGAGAGCACGGGACTCACGTCTGAGCATACCCGTCCCACTCGGGGTGAAAAATGCAAAAACAACAGTTGATGGACAGAATGCAGAACAATGTCATACATTCACCGCAGTACAGAGATCTGGGCCTAAATCCATCGTTTTTTTGCTCACCACACCACCCCAATTCAGACATGGCCATACGCAAATCAGCCTTGACCCTGTGCCTCATGAGAACAGTCCAGCCCGAACTGCCAAGCCATGTCTTCCTTGGACCAGAATCAAGCATCCTAGGACCGGTTTGTGGCTATCAGCCGTCTTCAGCCAGGATAGCTTAACTTCAGTGGTGTGAAGAGCAGGGGACTCACGTCTGAGCATACCCGTCCCACTCGGGGTGACATATGCAAAAACAACAGTTGATGGACAGAATGCAGAACAATGTCATACATTCACCCCAGTACATGTGGGTCGTACATTAATCAGAAGATCGTCTGCTGTGGGGCCGTGTTCTGGGGGCATGACAAACGCGTTCAGCTGGAGGCCTGGTAAGTAACATTACTGCATCCTCTCCTGCGGGCTGTTACAGAACTCTCTCATTCACCGAAATTAGACGCACCTGTTACCATCAACCAGGGCTCTAGCCGGGCTCAGGCGGCGGATCAGTACAATAATTACACGCGCCTGATAACATCAACCAGGGCTGCAGCTGGGCCTCAAGCGGCAGAAAACTACAGCTCGCACTGTGCAAGATGCCGTTTTCAATGATTGCACACTGCCGGATGCTTGTCCGCACTGTGCAATCACTGAAAACAGCATCTTTCACTGTGCGAACATGCTACTACTCACTTCGCGTAGTGCTACGCGTAGCTCGCTTTGTGCGAAGTGCACTTCGCGTAGCTTCGCGAAGCGCTACTTCGCAAACTACGCCCAGCCCTAATGATATGTCCTTCGATCAATAGATGGCGCGGCACCGGGAATATAGTTGAGTCCTGTGAGTCCAAATTGGGCTTCATCCCACTGAACAGAGTTACACCTACTTCTCTAGCATCCATGGGTCCTTTTCTCGCATTGACTATGTCTTATTATCTGCTGCACATGTAGATAAACTTACGGCAGACAAAATACTGCTTTGTGGCCTATATGATCAATCCCAATGCAGATAGACCTGCGACTGGACACAGTATGCCCCCCTTTCCACTGGTACTTATCACTGTGGCTGTACAAGATGATAAATATAGGTCACTTATGCACAATGCTCTTACAGAATATTTCATGCACAGTACTGGGTCGGATGGATCACCCCCCATTGTGTGGGAAGTGATGAAGCCTACACTCAAGCGGGTGAACATTTCATACTGTGCAGCATTAGGCCCAGCAGCTACTGGCCGCAGAATGAGGGAGTCGAGAGGTGACCGGACAAGATTCACTTAGACAGCTACGTCATAATCAACTGGTTTATGCCAGTGAGTTGTTAGATGAAGCACAGGAGGACTGGATAGCTACCCATAGTAGAATATACCAGTGGGCGATAAATCAAGCACCCTGATACACTGTCTGTGTCAGAGAGCTGTGCCTTCTCTCCTTCCTGAGCCTGCGTGATCCTGATGGAAGAGTTCTTACTGACCCCCTACAAAAGCAGCACGATTTGCGTCTATTATGCGGAGGTATATGCCCCCCGGGAGACTGTAACTCCAAGGCTAGTCCAGAAGTTCATTGATGATTTGCCGCCACACGCCCTCACAGATCAGATAAGAGACGACATCGATGTTCCAATTACTACCAAGGAGATTCATGTAGTGCTATCTGAAATGCGACCGTGCAAGGTGCCTGGCCCAAATGGCTTTCCCTGTGAAATCCATAAGAAATATCAATCTATACTCACTGCTCCCTATCTTGCTGCACTCCACGCCACTCTGGCTGACTGTTCTCTTCAGGTGGACTGGTGTCATGCAGACATAGGGGTATTCCTCAAGCCAGGCCGGCCTCCTGAACTTCACTCTTCATATCGTCCTTAATGTGGAGGTCAAGCTACTCACCAAGATTATTGCTAATAGCATAGTCCTGCACATTTCTGTTCTGGTCTACTCGGACCAGTCTGGTTTCATGCCGGGCTGCTGCATGCGACATAACATCCAACGCGCACAAAAGCGATTGCCTCGGTGGACCGCCTAGGTGAGCCAGCCACACTATTGCTTGCCGACATGAATAGGGTCTTAGATTCCCTGAGTTGGACATATCTCTTCCTCTATTTCGGTCCTCGTCTTCTGAAATATATCCAACTTCTCTATACGAATATCAATCCATCCATGTGGCGGATGATGTTTTGCAGACCTCTTCTTTTGGGCAAGGCACCCATCAGGTTTGACCCCTTTCTCTGTATCTCTGGGTGTGGATAGATGCACAGATTTGCAGGTTTGAGTGGCTTGGGGCGATGCCCAATCTCAAAGCTTTATATGCGGAAAACGTGCTTTTCTTCTTTACACAACCTGACCGGTCAGTGCCCAGACTCCTCAGGATCATGCAGATCTTTGGCGATACTTCTGGGCAATATATGAAACCCTGCAAATCCTACTTGTGGCCTATATGTAACACAGGCCCTCTTGGCCCTTGGTCAGATGAGGTGACGGTTGTGCGGGATGCCTTTAAGTATCTGGGGGTCTTTCTGGCTGTTTTGCAATACCTGTCATGGGACAGGAATATTTTCCCACTGTGGGTGCAAATTAAGGACCAGACTCACACCTTGTTGCATCTGACGCTCGCTCTATTCGGTAGGTCTGCCATCTTCAAGATGGTCCCCTGCCCCTCCTATCATATCAGTTTCAAAACCACCCATATTTGATACCACCTAGTAGGTTCATACAACTTAATACTACTCTCCGACATTTTCTTTTGGGGTGCGGCTGCGCTCGTGTAGCACTGCAGACATGCTTTCAGTCAACCTACTGTGGTGGATTGGCAACACTGGATATCCAGGCCTATTAAGCGGCTTCACACCAACTCATATTAAATGATTGGTGGTACAGAGATAGGTCCGACCCTGCAAATGCTGTGGAGCGATGGCGGATGGGTTCCACACCCCTCCACACAATCCTCTATGCAGGTTCTACCAGGAGGGCTTTGCCACCGGCGACTGCCACAGTCTCTCATCTTTGGAACCACACACTCTGGCAGTAGGGATGGTGGGGCAGGAGAACAAAATAAGCTCCTCTCTGGAATAATGGTCTCTTGCTGCAGCTCTCTGTGCTGCCTGGCTTCTCAGGATGGGAGGCTTTAGGAATCTCCACTGTCAGGGAGATCCTTCATGGCCTGACCCTGAAATCCTTTCAGGAACTTCAGCAAGAATATGCAATGCCCCGAATCCAATTCTACAAATATCTTCAACTTCACCATGCCATTTCTCCATATCTCACACTCCAGGAGACCCTACCTGATTTTAGTCCTCTGGAAGCAAAAGTATTTATGGGAGAACTTGGGGAACACAAGTTCTCCAAAATCAATTACACACTTGTCACGAGTAGTCGCACAATGCTATCTAAAACACAGGAGGCTTTACAGGCAGACTTGGGCCAATTGGACGATGAGGAATAGACCGAGGCGCTAGCATCCCCACTGGGCTTGACCAGACTGTGATATATACAGTTTAAATACATCCACAGGGTTTACTACACTGGATATTGGCTTTGGCGGGCGAAGCTTATTGCCTCTCCATTCTGCTTGCTCTTCCAGACGGCCGAGGGCAAGCTTATCCACACCGTCTGGCTGTGCACATCTCTTTTTGGGTTCTGGCATGGGGTCATGGCATATTTGTCACAGGTTTTGGGGTGGGAAATCCCTTACTCACCCAGATTAACTCTTCTGCACATAACTGATGACCTCGGGGCCAATACATATAAACGCCATCTATTGCTACTGGGCCTTACACTCGTGAAGAGGGCTTGGAATAAGGGTTTGGATTTCTGAATGGGGCTGGAAATACGTACATTTGCTGCACGGTGATATCCACAGAAACATCCCAAGATATGGAAAACAAAAATCAATAATGCTAAATCTAACTTTACCTGTAAGGAGGATTCATCATTACCATTTCAAACATAACAAATAGTCTCCTCGTTGGTCAGGAATTAAAGCTTAGTAGTGAAAAACAAAATAGGCTGTTGCTTACTACCATTACATGCAAAACTAAAAGGTACATACCCTACCTTTAATTTACATAGCACCCTGCCCTTAGAGTTACTTAGGGCCTACCTTAGGGGTGACTTATATGTAATAAAAAAGGAGTTCAAGGTGGCAAGTAGTATTAAATGCCAAGTCGAGTGGCAGTAAACTGCATGTGGCAAACCTGAGGCAGGTTTGAAAGGCTACTTGTGTGGGTGGCAAAATTAGTGCTATAGGCCCAATAGTCGCATTTGAAGTACAAGCCCTGAGTATATGGTATGCCACTTTCACAGGACTAACCGTAACAACAAATATGCCAATCAGGTATACACCAATGTCATCATATTTAGGGAAGAAACACATGCACTTTAGCAATGGCCAGCAGTGGTGAAGTGCTCAGAGTCCTATGGCCAACAAAAAGAGTCACCAAAAATAGGAGGCAAATGGCAACAAGTTGGGGGAAAGATCACTCCAAGGATGACAAGTCTATCAATTCCCTAGGGTTAAGCTTGTGCTAAAAATACACAGCTACCCATTTTGCAAAACAGGTTTGAGTGGAAAAAAATGTGATGTATCCATGTTTTATTTTGGGCCATATCCTGTCGTGGGCACTATGGCTACCCACACAACTAAGGTTCCATTTCTATTGAGAGTCTTGGGGGAATGAAGATTTGAAGGAAATGTGTGTCTCCCTGCAGACTCCAGAACTTTCCATTACAAAACTGTGAGCAAACTGTGTTTTTGAGTGAAAGTTTACAGTTTGCAATGGATTCTGTGTAAAAAAAAGAACATGTGAGAGCCACACAAGTCAACTCACCTATGATTTCCACAAGTGTCTAATTTTCAAAATTGTGCACGTTTCCTAGATTTCCCTAAGTGCTGGCTGATCTACAGCCCAAAATTCTCTGCTACCCACATTAGAAAAAATGTACAGTTTTCAGTTGAAAAATGTGATGCGTTCATGTTGTGTTTTGGCCGATTTCCTGTTGTGGGCACTAGGCTTACCCACAAAAGTGAGGTCTCATTTTATTGGCGGACATGCGGGAGCTTAGAATAGCAGAACATATATTATTACTAATTAGATTTTAATGCATTTATGCCTTTCCAAATGTAAGCCAATGTGTAAAAAAGAAGACATTTTGAAAAAATGGCCTCTAAATCAAAAGCTAGTACGGGCACAAACAAATTCAGAGATGTACAAATAATCACTGCTCCTAAACTCCTTACCTAGTCACCATTTCTGAAATACATAGGTTGCTTGATACTCATTTTCCAATTTACGTATTTCACCAAATCCAAATGAGTTGGTGTATGCTTGGCGCAATGAACAACCATTGTATGGTGCAGCTCAGTTGTTGATTCTACATACATTAGGTTCTTGGAGAACCTACTAACCCTGTATATCCCCGCAATCAGAATGGTTTAGCAGATGTAATGGTATATTGCTTCTGTAAATCGGTCATCGTGAAAAAACTTTACAGATGAAAACATCGCAAATGGCAGTTTTTTCCTAATAATTTTCAATACATCTTTATTTATTTGAAAACCTTTAGAGATCTGAACATACAACTTCTTGTTGAATTCAGATTTGTATCTACTTTTCGGAAATGTATTGCTTTTGAAGAATGCCAAAACTGTGTAATCAGGTCTAAATGTTTATGAAAACTGGGACAATGGTAAAATTATCACAGCAAACAGTTAGTTGATGTAATTTTTAGGGGAAAAAGCAGAAATTTTTATCTAGCACACTGCTTTCAAATTTTTGTCCCCAAAAATGGAGATATATTTTGCCTATTCTTCCCGCCCCCTGCAGGGAAATCCACAAACCCTGGATAATTTTAGAATCACTGGGTTTTGGAAAAAAAGGAAAATATTTGGCATGGATACCTTATGTGGAAAACAAGTTGTTGAGCCCTAAACTCGAGCTACCCAAAATAGCCCAAACATGGCCCACCACTAGTGGGGGAGTGGGAAGGTCCAGCAGTTAAGGGTTTAACAAATAATAATAAATATTATTGGATTCTTACTGAAGAATGCAGAAAACCAGGAGAAGTGAGAACTTTGAGAGAGGTGTCGTTAGAACAAAAGGTGGGAACAGAAGGTGGGTTGCCAGGAAGAAGAAATAATACTTGGAAAGTCCCAGATGTCAATGAATCCGGGAGAAGTATGAGAGAGCAATATAATGAGAAGTGTCATGGATTGTGTTAGAGAGTGATGAGAAAAAAATAAAGGAAGAAAGAGAAAGGAATTGAAGTTTAAGGAACAGCGACATTGAGAGAAAAGCAGGAGGATATCTATAACAGACTGATGGAACTATGAGGGAGAGAAGTTGAGACTTTTTTAAGCAGGTCCTCAAATAACATTTTTGCTGCCTGGTGGATCAAAAACGGAGAGGAAGAACTGGAATCAATAGTAAAGGGCAGCAAGCATTTGGGATGCAATAGGTCTCGCATTTGTGAGAGTTGGAGCTATTTACTTCATAAATGACAATCGGCCAGATTCATCAATGTCCCGTTTTGCGAGTCCTTAATAGCGATTATTAAGGAATCGCTATTAAAGACTCGCAAAACGGGATTCATGTAGAAATAGCAAAAATAATTGCGATTTCTACAGCTTCCTTATTTGTGATTAGCTATTTGCTAATCGCAAATAAGGATGTGATTTCAAGGGTGCCAGGGGTGTCCAAAGGACACCCTGTAGCACCCCTGAAATTAACATGTAGACTGATGTTGCGCACACACATGTCCAAAGGACATGTGTATGTGTAACATACAACTTAGAAAAATGCACTAAAGTGCATTTTTCAAGGGTTTCGCTATTTACCATGAAGTCAGACTTTGCGGTAAATAGCGGCCAAAAATTGCGAAATCGCAATTCTAAAATGGTTCATGAATTGCATTTAAGGAATCTCAAATAGAGATTCCTTAAATGCAATTCCTCGCAATATAGCGATTTCGCATTTTGCGATTTTTGCATTTGGGATGATGAATCCCAAATGCAAAAATTGTGCTTGCAAAGGGCCATTTTCTCAGAATCTGCCCTTTGCGAGCCGATTTTCCCTTGATGAATCTGGCTGAATGTGTTTTACTTATGCACTTTTTTTGTTTGGAGAGAAATGGATGTATGTGGTGTGGAGTGGTATTATGTGGGTTGGATTGGAGTTGTGAGCTGTAGAATAGTGTGTGATGAATTTGTGTGGTGTGGAGTGGATTATGTAGCAGCGTTTGCAGTGGAATTATGTGGATAGTAATTATGTGGTCCTGAGTGTTAATGTGGAGTTGGACTGTGTACAATGAATAATTATGTGGAATGGTATTTCATGGTATGGAGTGGTATGTAGTGGAGTTTACTTTTGTGGTGTGGATTGTTGAGTTGACCTATGTGGTTTGTTGTTAAATGATGTGGTGGAAAGGTGTGAAGGTGAGTTGTGTCACGTGGAACTGGTTGGCGTTGAATGACAATTATGTTGAGTGGTATTATGTGGCATTGTGTTGAGTGTTTTATTTGGAGTGTTGCTATGTGTCATAGACTAGATTTATGTGTAATGTATTGATGAGGTATGGAGTAGAGGATAATTATGTGGGGTTGAATTATGTGGTGTTGAGTGCTGTTATGTGCAGTGTAATTATGTTGTGTGGTGACGTGTGGGGCTGAATTGTGGAATTGTGTGGTGCTGCCTGGAATTATGTGGCTTGGTGTGGTGTCTAATTGTGTGGAGTTGATTTACGTGGAGTTGATTTGGACATTGATACATGGTGCTCACCCTATGACTTGCGTTGTGAAAAGGGTGTGTAAGGGGGGCGTTTGATGCACATTGAGATGTTTCAATAGAGCCACTATAGTATTGTAGACCCAGCAATGCCAAACAGCTTTAGGTACCATCCACAAGGCGAGTAATGCACAGTAGCTGGTGTGTAATCTAGAAAAGGTACACTAAAACAGCAAAAAAGAAAGGTATGCTGGCAGACAGTAATGGTGGATGGGTATGGAGTCACTTGGGGTAGCTGGGAGTATGTTCCTTGTGCTGCCCCCAAAGTGGTGCAAAATCATCAGTCTGGTAGGTATAGGCACCCGGGAGCCAATGGCAACAGTAAAGTGAAGAAAAGGTTAGGTGAGAGGTGTTGAGCATAAACTGCCAAGTGTATACATTTTAGTCATTGAAATAACATGACAAATGCATGAAGGGGATTGTATGGAAATGGGCAGCAGATATAGCGAGCTTTTGGTAAGCTACCTATGACCTTTGGTCTTGCAAAAATACTGATTTGAGAATTCTAATAGTGTGAGTGACACCCCACGGTATCTGAGAGCTGTGTTTGCAAAAGGCTTTTTTATTTCAACTTGCAGACAGAGCACAGTGCTACAAAAAAAATGTTTTTGACAATATCGCAATGCCTCATCCATTTTTCACCCTTCCCCAATCACCTCATGACACCTACAAAATGCTGAATGAAGAATGGCGATGCTGGCAAGGTCCAGCAATATCACCCACCACTCAGGTAAGGCGGGCGGAGAGCTCCGCTCCCCCAGCGGAGTGTGCAGAGTTTTGCCTACTCCGCCCTCCGCGAAGATGGCGGAGTGGGTAAAATTCTGCACACTCCATGGTGGAGCGGAGTTGACCAGCCCCGCCTCCAACCCGCCCCATTAACAATACAAGCTTAAAAAACAATATAAAGTAAATAAAAATGCCTTACCTGAGCTGCCGCATCCCCAGGCTGACCTCCTCCTCCATCGTGACTTGTTGATGACAACTGCACATGTGCGGGCGACCTCACATGTGCATTTCTCTCAAGACAATTAACAATTGTCAATAGGGTGGGTGGGAGGCGGGTGATGTGTAGCGGAGCTACGTGTAGTGTGCGGAGTTTGTTTTAAACTCCGTGGCACAGGGGCGTGGCCAAGATGGGGAGCGGGTAAGACGTGTTTCCTGTTGTCTCCCCGCTCCAGACCGCCTAAATCAGTCCTAGACAGTGACAAATACCCAGCATATACCAGACATCAAAGAAGGGACTTACCTCCAGCCTGTCCACAGCCTCGATATGAAGTGAAGCGAGGCTGGGGGCCACCCCTTCGAAGTGTCATCGCCCCGGGAGCTAGAAGACTACGCAGAGGAAATGGCGGCCAGATCTGATCGGTGCAGAGAGAGACTCTGAGGAACTGTGGCAAGCGCAGCTGGCGAGTGGGTTCAGGCGGCTGTGGAGCAAGGTGAGGTCTGGCGGTAGCGGGAACACCATGGGGTCTCTGGCATGGAGATGAAAGTGAGGCATAGGGCACCCGGAGCACAGTAAAGGTGTTGAGAGACCCAGAGGGATGTCTACTCACGGAACGAGCAGACTCCATGCCCCAAACAGGTACAGAGAGGCGCTGTACGCACAGAGTCTTGGACAAAGTACAGTGACTGGCAGGCATGAACAGGAGACCCTTGCACTCTGTCCCCACGCCATATCTACATACCCTAGCTCAGAGGCTCCCACTCCGGAGGACCAATCTACCCAGACAAAGAACCAAGGGTGACAGTTGTCAGCGGAGCTGAGGGGCCCGGTTTAGAGGAAGGAGTGTGATTGGGTCTGCGGACAGCAGTGCAACTTCTGAAGGTCGCAGGATAGGCAGCGGAGGGGGCCTCGACTATTTCCATAGGTACGAGCCACCACGGCTAGAAGGAGACACACAGGCATCCAAGGTGCGCCATATTCCCCAGTGACTCAATTGGGCATAAAGGGCGTTAGGCCAGGAGCAGTCAACGCAGAGGTGGAAGGGACACTACACCCATCTCAAAGTAACTGAGAAATTGGCCTGACATAGACTACTGGTGCAACTTGCAGGCAGAGGCTGAAGCAGGATACTGCGCGCTAGCCTTAACATACTGCGGCCCGGCCAGGGTGATCGACTGGCATACCAGCCTGAAGATATTATCACCATGTCCTCGGTGAGGGGGAAAAAAGACAGATCTTTGAAAGCAATGCTATCTAAGCCCCCGCAGTCGGGCCGTGTGAACGACGATCCTTCCCATCACAACAGTGCTACATTGGCACGGAAGGCACGGAGGCCCAATCAACCATTCCTTTTTGGAATCACTATTTAACACCATAAGGGAGGATTTTCAGACACTCAAAGATGAAGTTTCAGGGGAAGTGCGATAGACACGACCCAAGGTGGATGCGCTTGGAGAGCGAGTGGCAGGCATGGAAGAACAGGATCAAGCTAAGGACGAGGAAATAATACAGCTCCAGCAAGAGGTGCTCCGCCTCCGCAAACAAAAAATAGATATTTAATCCCATGTAGAGGATCTTAAAAAATGCTCGAGGTGGAACAACATCCGGGTGAAGGATCGTTACTGTGAGAAAGTGCCATCTTTCTTGCCTTGGTATGCCCCACTTTTTTCTGAACTGCTGATGTGCTTTGATTGAGTGTGCCCTGGGTCCCTGCCAATCAGGTACCCAGGGCCTGTGTTCCTTCCCTAAAACTGTACAGAAACGAAATACCCAATTGGCATATCTGGCCACCTGTCAGCCCCTAGTAAATGGTACCCTAGGTACCCAGGGCATGGTGACCAGAGAAGACCCCTGAGGACTGCAACACTGATTTTGCCATCCTCAGGGGCCCTGTACCCTGGCACCCACACACTGCCTTGGCAGGATGAGTGCCTAAGTACAGAACCCACAACCAGAGTCAACAGGGCACACATCCCCGTGTGCCCTGCCCACAGAACCCACTGCTCTGGCATACCTCAGTCACCCCTCTAGCTGGGTGCCCTATGCCAGAGGTGAGGGCACGGGTGCATGAGCCCTGTGCCCCTACAGTACCCAGGGCCATTCCTGGGCACTGAAAGTGCAGTGATGCCATTAAGAGAATATGGTGCTGGGAGGTTCTCATTATGAACCCCACAGCACCATAATGGCTACACTTGAGACTGACAAGTTTGGTATCAAACTTCTCAGCACATTAAACCCGCACTGATACCAGTGTGGGATTTAATGTAACATGCACAAGAGGGCATCTTAGAGACACCCTCCAAAACCCGAACCGACAATCCACGTCTGGGCTGAGTGGCTGCAGAGGCTGCCACACAGCAGACATGTTGCTGGACCCCTGGGTGGAGAGCCCCCGCTCTCCTGGGTCTGCAACAAAGCACATCCTGGGCGAGGTGCTATGTCTCCTCCCCCAGGATGGACAGGGGGAAGCTTCAAAGGCATACCACCTCTGAGAGCTTCTCCAGACCATTTGCTGTAGCCAGCAACCACACCCCACCAGTCCTACCACCCACTTTGGTGGGAAGACTGGTGGGAAAAACCACGTCAGGAAGGGGGGTGTGCCAACCTGTGCCAACTCCATCCCTCGGGTGGAAGAGGCGAGGTGAAGCACGACCCCGGGCCCCGACCATCTTGTAGATGGGGAGCCCTACCCAATCCCAGCTAGGCTCCTGCCCCCCTCCCACAGGAGAGGAGCAGGTCAGGGGGTGTACTCACCCCGGGAAAGGGACCCATTGGTCCCTGCCCTTCCCCTACCTGTAACGCCCCTAAATTGAGTATTTAGGGGCTCCCTGAACCTTCCTTCTTCAGATCCCGATAGAAAAAACAAGCAAGAAGATAAAGAAGAAGAAGACCCGCCGTGCAGCTGCTAACAACAGGACAACACCAACTGACTTGGCCCCAGCCCTACCAGCCTGTTGATCCTGGAACCTGCTCCTGCCTGAACCCGGCGACTTCGACGGACAGTGACCTTAGGACGCCCAGAGGACCTGCCTGCTTTGACCCTCTCGACGATTGGGACTCCCTCCAGCAGAGGCTCTGCTGCAACAACCCACCTGGTGCCAGCCAGGAAGCTCCGGACCAGCCCACTCTGCACCAGCCGAGCCCGGGCCGGGCAAACCCGAACCAAGACCACGAGGAAGTCCCCCCGGCGACTGGGACCCTAAGTCCAGTGCCCAAAGACCCTCCGGTGCACAGTCAAAATATCGACTACAAACTATCGACTGGACACAATATCGAGTTTTAAATATCGAAAGGACAAAATATCGACTGGACAGAATATAGACATCAAAAATATCGTTATTAAGGTAAGTAATGTAATATCGATTGTTAAAAATATAGACATTTAAAATATCGAGGTATATAATATAGTTTAACAAAATTATCGAATTTTTGATAATATTGAAATTTGTATAGTGATATTTATGGTATTATGTGTGTTAAAAGTGTGTATTTATGTTATAAATAATTTTAATTAATGAAAATTGTATTTTTTAATTTTTGCGTAATTTAATTCTGTAGCGGGTTGTGGGTTTATAGGGGAATAGGGTGGGAAGTAATTTAATTATAATTAATTAAATATGTCAATTTATTTATTGTTATTCATTTTTAATTATTTGTTAATTCATTTATATTTGGTAATTAATTAACTTTTAATTGGCGATTAATTTTAATTATTTGATTAATTGCTAGTTATGTTAATTTTACTAATTTATTTTCTGTAGCGGGTTGTGGGTTTATAGGGGAATAGGGTGGGAAGTAATTTAATTATAATTAATTAAATATGTAAATTTGTTTATTGTTATTCATTTTTAATTATTTGTTAATTAATTTATATTTGGTAATTAATTAACTTTTAATTGGCAATTAATTTTAATTAATTGATTAATTGCTAATTATGTTAATTTTACTAATTTATTTTCTGTAGTGGGTTGTGGGTTTATAGGGGAATTGGGTGGCAAGTAATTTATTTATAATTAATTAAATATGCTAACATATTTATTGGTATTGTTTTAGAATGAATTGTTAATTAAATTTTTATGGGTAAATAATTAAATTAGAATTGCTAATTAATTTCATTTAATTCATTAATTGCTAATTATGTTAATTTAATAATTTTTTTTCTGTAGTGGGTTGTGGGTTTATAGGGGAATAGAATGGGAAGTGTTTTATTTATAATTAATTAAATAAAACAACTTTTTTTAATTGTATTTAATTATAATTTATTGTAAATTAATTTTTAAATGTGAAATTATTAATTGTTAATTTGTAATTAATTTGTATTAATAGTTAAATAGTTGTAATAATTAATTTTAATTTGTAATTTTAATTGATTAATTATTATATTATATTAAATTCGTAATTACTTTTAATTAATTTTTGATAGATATTAATTTATATTTATTGAAATAATATATGAAGTATTTAATTACCCTACTGTTGCACCTACTGGAGTGGGAATAGTAATTTTTACCCCTACGCTATCCAACGTTTTCCCTACTTTTGCACCCACTGGAGTGGGAATAGTAATTTTTACCTCTACGCTATCCAACGCTTTCTCTACTGTTGCACTCTTTGGAGTGGGAATAGTAATTTAAACCCCTACGCTATCCAACGCTTTCCCTACTGTTGCACTCTTTGGAGTGGGAATAGTAATTTTTACCCCTACGCTATCCAACGCTTTCCCTAATGTTGCACCCACTGGAGTGGGAATAGTATTTTTTACCCCTACGCTATCCAACACTTTCCCTACTGTTGCACCCACTGGAGTGGGAATAGTAATTTTAACCCCTACGCTATCCAACGCTTTCCCTACTGTTCCACTATTTGGAGTTGGGAATAGTAATTTTTACCCCTACGCTATCCAACGTTTTCCCTACTGTTGCACCCACTGGAGTGGGAATAGTAATTTTTACCCCTACGCTATCCAACGCTTTCCTCACTGTTGCACCCACTGGAGTGGGAATAGTAATTTTTACCCCTACGCTATCCAACGCTTTCCCTACTGTTGTACCCACTGGAGTGGGAATAGTATTTTTTACCCCTACGCTATCCAACACTTTCCCTACTGTTGCACCCACTGGAGTGGGAATAGTAATTTTTACCCCTACGCTATCCAACACTTTCCCTACTGTTGCACTCACTGGAGTGGGAATAGTAATTTTAACCCCTACGCTATCCAACGCTTTCCCTAC
This sequence comes from Lissotriton helveticus, assembly GCF_964261635.1. Classification (NCBI taxonomy): domain Eukaryota; kingdom Metazoa; phylum Chordata; class Amphibia; order Caudata; family Salamandridae; genus Lissotriton; species Lissotriton helveticus. The sequence goes on from NC_136065.1 coordinate 1,609,641,156, forward strand.
TGTTGCACCCACTGGAGTGGGAATAGTAATTTTTACCCCTACGCTATCCAACGCTTTCCTCACTGTTGCACCCACTGGAGTGGGAATAGTAATTTTGACCCCTACGCTATCCAACGCTTTCCCTACAGTTGCACTCTGTGGATTGGGAATAGTATTTTTTACAGTTATGCTATCGTACGGTAATAATATTGGATATTATTTAATTATATTATGTTAATATATATGTTTTAACAAATATGATTGTAATTTTTTTTATAACTTTCATTAATTATTTAATTATTATAAGTTAATTTAAGTATTTTTAAGTATATTTTAGTAATTAATTTTTAATTTTAATTTAATTTAACACTGTTTTTAATAAAGTCGATATTTTTTAAAACGATATTTTTGTAAACGATATTTTGTACTCGATATTTTTGTACTTACCTGTTTGTAGATACAAACTCGATATTCTGTCTGTAGATATTTTTACTCGCTATTTTTGCTAGTCGATATTCTGTCAGTCGATATTATTTCAGTGATCCGACCTTCCTCGACGAAACAGCCGACGCCTGCAGATTCAGAACCAGGGGCCACCCCAACCGGGACCAGCCGAGGGTAAGCTTTTCCTACACCCAAAGACACCCCTGCACCCGGCGCCTCCCAGCCCCCTGTGCCTCCCTTTGGGGTACCTACCTGTGCTCCAAGATCCCAACTTACCCCTCGGAGTGCTGGTCGCCCCTGGAGAGTCTCCGTCCCCGAGCCTGCAGCCTTTCTCCCTTTTGCAAGTTCCTCGGCTGCGACCTCTCTGTCCTAACTTACTTCCCCCATTGCCCTGAGCAAGGGACCAGGAGCACAGCTCCCACAACCACGTGGCCTGCGAGGCAGCAGCCACCAACCGAAGGCTCCTTTTCCCTCATTGGATATCATTGGACCTACCTACCTCTGCACCCTGCCGCCCCTGTGCCGCGGAGGGTGAACTAACTGTACCTACCTGACCCTGGTGGACCCCTGAGTTTATGGCCAGAACATTGACTTCATCAACCAAGTACTCACCTGGAAACCGGTAATTCACTTACCTGCCTTTGGATAACATTGACCCATCTTTACTCAAAAATTTTCTAACTGTGAAGTTTTCAAAACTGAAAATATTCCTATAAAATCACCCAAAGTCTGAATCCAAAAGTACTCACCTGTGATCAGGGGAGAAGCCAGTACTGTACCTGTCAGCCCAGTACTGAACCGCAAAAGTAATCCCTAGCGGGTCTACTAGTAAACTGTAATTTCTCCATAGGAACCCATTGTCTGCTTTTCTATGAAAGTGCCTACTTTTGAAAACTTCCATTATTCTTTAAAAATCGTACGACATACTGAAACGCAATTACCTACCTGTTTTGAGTTAAGCCCCCAGTGCTGGCCCTAGGAGACTAGTACTGGGTTACAAAAGTAATGCGATCGTACTTTACCTGTAACCTGAATTTCCTCCCATTGAATAACATTGTGGGAAACACCTCGAAAAGTTTGTAAGTGTGAACTTTTAAAACAACTTTATATTTAGGAAAAATCGTCACTATAACTAAAACGTTTTTGCTAATCTGGTTTCAGCTTAGACCTCAGGACTGAATCCAAGATCTAGTCCTGGAACTACCAAAGTAATCCATAAAGTAATCAACTGTACTTTCCTATGAAAACCATTGAGGTCAATGCTAGAGTGTGTTGCAGGACTGTATTGCTATTAGCTAACCTGTGATTATTGTGGTATAAACTTATTGCTCCTCTGCAAAGTATTTACCTAAGAGTACTCGTATCTCGAAAAGTATATTTTTACAACTGTTGGTTCTAAAAATAAAAACACTATATCTAAGGATATAATAACAATTGGCCTGGAGTTCAGTTCTTGAGTGTGTGAAACCTTTTGCTGACTGAGTGAGTGCAACAAATGCTTTACACTGTCCTCTGGTACTGCCTTACTGCTCGACCAAGCTACCACTTTGGAGAGTAAGGTCAGTTCTGACTTTAATCTCTGTTAAACCTTTGGGGTTTGTGGACTCTATACACACTGTACTGCCTTATTGTCCAGTGTGTATAGAGCCACCTTCTCACATTAGTGGATCAGCGGTGGAATACAAACTTGCATTTGTTGGACTACTTAGTTACCATCTGATCACACGACAGAACTCATAAATTGCCTTCAGAATTCTGAAATTGGTCTTTTCCAAAAATACTAAAAATCTGACAGGGCCTTGCTTAAGTCTCATTGGAATTTTGTGAAAATAAAAGTCACTATAAGCTAGGGTAGAGGGTTAGAACTATCAGGTTAGAATGTCTCAACAGAACCCAGCTGTTAGTGAAGATAATATAAACATGGTGGAGGAACCACACCCTACTTGCACCTGGACTTCAAGGAATTGAGAGCCCTATGCAAAGTAAAGAAAATAACTGTAGGTCTGCATACAACCAAACAAAAGCTCCAAGAGCTCCTGGCTGAGTATGCAAAAGACCACCCCTCTGAGCAGGGTGACACCCAGCTAGAGGAAGATGGAGTGGATGAGGAGGAGGACACTGAGGATCCCCCTGTAATTCTTAGGGAGGAGGAGGTCCCTGTACCCCTGACTCCAATATTCAACCTCTGGGAGCCTAGGGACCACACAGGTGGACTAGCCCCCAGGGGACACATTGGGGAAAGCCCCAGTGAAGAGGACAGCTTCCTAGCAAAGTTGGCCAAGAGGTTAGACCTAGAGACCAGGCTCCTGGCTCTAGAAAAAGAAGAAAAAGAGATGGGCCTAGCCCCCATCTCTGGTGGCAGCAATACCCATGACAAGGGTAGAGAGCAATCTTATGACCCTAAAATCCCCAAAGGGATTGTCCCTAAATTCGAGGAAGGTGAGGACATCACCAAGTGGTTCACAGCCTTTGAGAGGGCTTGTGACATCAGACAGCTAAAGAAACCTCTCTGGGGGGCACTCCTGTGGGAACTGTTGTCTGGTAACTGCAGAGACAGACTCCTGACCCTCTCTGGGCCAGATGCAGGGTCCTATGATCTCATGAAGAAGACTCTGATTGAGGGATTTGGACTCACCACTGAGGAGTACAGAATTAGGTTCAGGGGGGCTCACAAAACCCAGACCCAATCCTGGATAGATTTTGTAGACTACTCAGTAAAGACACTGGATGGTTGGTTAACTGGACACAATGTGCATGACTGTACTGGACCGTATAATTTGTTTATGAAGGAACACATTTTGAGTAATTGCACAAATGAAAAGTTACATCAGCATTTGGTAGACCTAGGTCTAATTTCTCCCCAATAATTGGGAAAGAAGGCAGACCACTGGGTCAAGACTAGGGTGACAAGGACAGCCACTGGGGGTGACCAAAAGAAGGTGGTCACAAAGCCTCCCCAGGGGAAAGGTGGTGAGAATCCCCCAGATAAAAAGTCTGAGTCTTCCAAAGGGCCCCAAAAACCTGTTCAGGTGGGTGGGTCCCAATCTACTCCCTATGTGCCTCAGCCCTATAGGGGAAGAAACTTTGATCCTAACAAGGCCTATTGTAACAACTGTAAGAAGTTGGGACATTTATCTGTAGATAAGAACTGCCCCTACAACAGAGCCCCTAAGGCACCCATTCCACCTACTCCAGGGACAGTAAATCTACAGATGGGATCAGAGGAGTGCCCAGAGCAAATCTGGGAATACACTCAGGCTAGTCTGGTCTGCTTGGGGAACATGGAGGTTGCCAGTGTGGCTGGGTGGCCAACCAACTGTAACAAATATATTGAATACCCCTCCATCAATGGAATCAGAGTAAAAGCCCTGAGGGATACAGGTGCCAGCATCACTATGGTAAGGGAAAAGCTGGTTTCCCCAGAGCAATACCTGATTGGGAAAACTTACCCCATCACCAGTGCTGACAGCATTACCACCCAACGCCCCCTAGCTATGGTAACATTAGGATAGGGGGAGGTTACTGGCCTAAAACTGGTAGTGGTCTCACCACAATTACTAGCTGACTGTCTGCTTGGGAATGACCTGGAGACCTTAGCCTGGTCTGAAATGGAACAAGTAACCCATGCAGCCATCCTGGGTATCCCTAGATTGGTGTGTGTCCAAACCAGAGCACAGAGCAAAAAGAAGGGTGAACAAGTGGGGTTGGAGCCTGAAAGTATGGCCCAACCAACCAAGAAAAAAAGCAAGGAGACTGGGGAACCAGCTTCTACACAGCCAGCCTATCAGGACCCCTCTCCTCAGGGAGAGGACTTGGAAACCCTAGAGGGAACTGAGGCTATGGAGCTTGAGCCTTATCAGGCTGGACTCCTGGGCCCAGGGGGACCCACTAGGGAAGAGATGTGCCAGGGCCAGCGAGACTGCCCCACTCTTGAAAGCCTGAGGCAGCAAGCAGCTGCATAAGAAAAGGGAGATGTCAGTGGTACCCACAGAGCTTATTGGGAAGAGGGATTACTGTATGCTGAGGCAAGAAAACCCAACCGTGGAGCTACCTGGAGAGTGGTAGTGCCACAGAAGTACAGGGAGTTCCTCCTAACTTTGGCTCATGACATCCCCCTAGCTGGACACCTGAGGCAAACCAAAACTTGGGAAAGGTTGGTTAGCCACTTTTACTGGCCCCAGATGAACCAAAAAGTGAAGGAGTTTGTGAGCTCCTGTGTTACCTGTCAGGCCAGTGGCAAGACAGGTGGCAAGCCAAAGGCCACCCTGATACCACTACCAGTGGTAGGGGTGCCCTTTGAACGGGTAGGTGTGGACATTGTGGGTCCACTGGAACCTCCCACAGCCTCAGGGAACAAATGTATTCTAGTAGTAGTGGATCATGCTACTAGGTACCCCCAAGCAATTCCCCTTAGGGTGACTACAGCTCCTGCAGTAGCCAAAGCCCTCCTAGGTGTCTTCACCAGGGTAGGGTTTCCTACGGAGGTGGTCTCAGACAGAGGTACCTACTTCATGTCTGCTTACCTAAAGCAGATGTGGAAGGAGTGTGGGGTGCAGTACAAGTTCACTATCCCATACCACCCACAGACCAATGGTCTTGTAGAAAGGTTCAACCAGACATTGAAAGGTATAATCATGGGTCTCCCTGAAAAACTCAAAAGGAGCTGGGATGTCCTGTTGCCATGCCTGCTTTTTGCTTATAGGGAAGTGCCACAGAAGGGAGTGGGGTTTTCACCCTTTGAACTTCTGTTTGGTCATCCTGTAAGGGGACCATTCTGTCTTGTAAAAGAGGGTTTGGAGAGGCCTCTCCAAGAACTCAAACAGGACATTGTGGACTATGTGCTTGGCCTAAGGTCCAGAATGGCTGGGTTCATGGATAAGGCATCCAAAAATCTTGAGGCCAGCCAGGGGCTACAGAAGCACTGGTATGACCAAAAAGCTGCCATGGTTGAATTTCAACCTGGGCAACAGGTGTGGGTTTTGGAGCCAGTGGCAACAAGGGCTCTCCAAGACAAATGGAGTGGCCCTTACCCTATCCTGGAAAAAAAGAATGAGGTCACTTACTTAATGGACCTGGGCACCAACAGGACACCCAAAAGGGTTATCCATGTGAACCGCCTCAAACTCCATCATGACAGGGCTGACCTCACCATGCTGATGGTGACTGATGAGGAACAGGAAGCAGAGAGTGAACTCCTCCCTGATCTCCTCTCTACCAGCCCAAAAGATGAGTCAGTGGATGGAGTAGTCTTTTCAGACACCCTCACTCCCCAACAGCAGGCTGACTGCAAGCAAGTTTTACAGCAGTTTGCTAGCATCTTTTCCTTGACCCCTGGCCTGACCAGCTGGTGTACCCATGATGTGGACACTGGTGACAGTGACCCTCTCAAAAACAAGCTCTATCGACAATCAGACCAAGTCAAGGAAAGCATCAAAGCTGAAGTCAGCAAGATGCTGGAGCTAGGGGTGATTGAACCCTCTGTAAGCCCCTGGGCCAGCCCAGTGGTTCTAGTCCCCAAACCTAATTAACAGGGTGGAAAGAGAGAGATGAGGTTCTGTGTGGACTATAGAGGGCTCAACTCTGTCACCAAGACAGATACTCACCCCATTCCAAGAGCAGATGAGTTGATAGACAAACTAGGGGCAGCCACATTTCTAAGCACCTTTGACTTGACTGCAGGGTACTGACAAATTGGCATGGCCCCAGGAGCCAAAGAGAAAACAGCATTCTCCACCCCTGATGGGCACTATCAGTTTACTGTGATGCCTTTTGGGTTAAAGAATGCCCCTGCCACCTTCCAGAGGTTGGTGAATCAAGTCCTGACTGGGTTGGAATCCTTCAGTGCAGCCTATCTTGATGATATTGCTGTCTTTAGATCCACCTGGCAGGATCCCCTGATCCACCGTGGGAAGGTTCTGCAAGCCCTGCAATCTGCAGGACTGACTATCAAGGCATCCACATGCCAGATAGGGCATGGCACTCTAGTGTACTTGGGCCTCCTTGTTGGTGGAGGCCAAGTCCAACCCTTACAGGCCAAGATCCAGAGCATCCTGGACTGGGCAGCTCCAACCACCCAGACCCAAGTCAGGGCATTCCTTGGCTTGACTGGGTATTAAAGAAAGTTTGTGAAAGGTTATGGGTCTATTGTGGCTCCCCTCACAGAACTCACCTCCAAGAAAATGCCCAAGAAAGTAAACTCAACTGTTGGCTGCCAAAAGGCTTTTGACACCCTGAAAGAAGCAATGTGCTCAGCACCCATTCTAAAAGCACCAGACTACTCCAAGTAGTTCCTAGTGCAGACTGATGCCTCAGAGCTGGGAATAGGAGCAGTCCTCTCCCAGATCAATGAGGAAGGCCAAGACCAACCTGTTGCTTTCATAAGCAGGAGGCTACTCCCCAGAGAGCAGCGTTGGAGTGCCATTGAGAGGGAGGCCTTTGCTGTGGTTAGGTCCCTGAAGAAGTTGAGGCCCTACCTATTTGGAACTCACTTCCTGGTTCAAACTGACCACAGACCTCTCAGATGGCTAATGCAGATGAAGGGGCAAAATCCAAAACTACTAAGATGGTCCATCTCCCTACAGGGAATGGACTTTGAAGTGGAACACCGACCAGGGACTGCCCATGCCAATGCATATGGACTTTCCAGGTTATTCCACTTAGACAATGAAGACTCCCTAGGGCAAGGTTAGTCTCATCACCTTTCGTTTGGGGGGAGGGGCATTGTGTGAGAAAGTGCCATCTTTCTTGCCTTGGTATGCCCCCACTTTTTTCTGAACTGCTGATGTGCTTTGATTGAGTGTGCCCTGGGTCCCTGCCAATCAGGTACCCAGGGCCTGTGTTCCTTCCCTAAAACTGTACAGAAACGAAATACCCAATTGGCATATCTGGCCACCTGTCAGCCCCTAGTAAATGGTACCCTAGGTACCCAGGGCATGGTGACCAGAGAAGACCCCTGAGGACTGCAACACTGATTGTGCCATCCTCAGGGGCCCTGTACCCTGGCACCCACACATTGCCTTGGCAGGATGAGTGCCTAAGTACAGAACCCAAAACCAGAGTCAACAGGGCACACATCCCTGTGTGCCCTGCCCACAGAACCCACTGCTCTGGCATACCTCAGTCACCCCTCGAGCTGGGTGCCCTATGCCAGAGGTGAGGGCACGGGTGCATGAGCCCTGTGCCCCTACAGTACCCAGCCCCATTCCTGGGCACTGTAAGTGCAGTGATGCCATTAAGAGAATATGGTGCTGGGAGGTTCTCATTATGAACCCCACAGCACCATAATGGCTACACTGGAGACTGACAAGTTTGGTATCAAACTTCTCAGCACATTAAACCCGCACTGATGCCAGTGTGGGATTTAATGTAACATGCACAAGAGGGCATCTTAAAGACGCCCTCCAAAACCCGAACCTACAATCCACATCTGGGCTGAGTGGCTGCAGAGGCTGCCACACAGCAGACATGTTGCTGGACCCCTGGGTGGAGAGCCCCCCGCTCTCCTGGGTCTGCAACAAAGCACATTCTGGGCGAGGTGCTATGTCTCCTCCCCCAGGATAGACAGGGGGAAGCTTCAAAGGCATACCGCCTCTGAGAGCTTCTCCAGACCATTTGTTGTACCCAGTAACCAGCCCCCCACCAGTCCTACTCCCCACTTTGGGGGGAAGACTGGCGGGAAAAACCACTTCAGGAAGGGGGGGTGCCAACCTGTACCAACTCCACCCCTCAGGTGAAAGAGGTGAGGTGAAGCACGACCCTGGGCCCCGGCCATCTTGTAGATGGGGAGCCCTACCCAATCCCAGCTAGGCTCCTGTCCCCCTCCCACAGGAGAGGAGCAGGTCAGGGGGTGTACTCACCCCGGGACAGGGACCCATTGGTCCCTGCCCTTCCCCTACCTGTAACGCCCCTAAATTCAGTATTATGGTGCTCCCTGAACCTTCCTTCCTCAGATCCCGATAGAAAAAAGAAGCAAGAAGATAAAGAAGAACAAAACCCACCGCGCAGCTGCTAACAACAGGACAACACCAACTGACTTGGCCCCAGCCCTACCGGCCTGTTGATCCTGGAACCTGCTCCTGCCTGAACTCGGCGACCTCGATGGAGAGTGACCTTAGGATGCCCAGAGGACCTGCCTGCCGTGACCCTCTCGATGATTGGGACTCCCTCCAGCAGAGGCTCGGCTGCAACAACCCACCTGGTGCCAGCCAGGAAGCTCTGGACCAGCCCACTATGCACCAGCCGGGCCCAGGCCGGGCCAACCCGAACCAAGACCACGAGGACATCCCACCGGCGACTAGGACCCGAATTCCAGTGCCCAAAGACCCTCCTCGACGAACCAGCCGACGCTTGCAGACTCAGAACCAGGGGCCACCACACCCGCGACCAGCCGAGGGTAAGCTTTTTTGACACCCAAAGACACCCCTGCAGGCGGCACCCTCCAGCCCCCTGTGCCTCCCTTTGGGGTACCTACCTGTGCTCCAAGATCCCAACTCACCCCTCGAAGTGCTGGTCACCCCTGGAGAGTGTCCGTTCCCGAGCCTGCAGCCTTTCTCCCTTTTGCAAGATCCTCATTGGATAACATTGAGCGCCCGATGGCTCAAAAGCACCCGGCACCCAGCCGCCCGAGTGCCGCTGGCTGCGACCTCTCTGTCCTAACTTACTTCCCCCCTTGCCCTGAGTAAGGGACCAGGAGCCCAGCTCCCACAACCGTGTGGCCTGCGAGGCAGCAGCCACCAACCGAAGGCCCCCTTTCCCTCATTGGATATCATTGGGCCTACCTACCTCTGCACCCGGCCGCCCCTGTGCCGCTGAGGGTGAACTAACTTTACCTACCTGACCCTGGGGGACCCCTGAGTCTATACCCAGAACATTGACTTCATCAACCAAGTACTCACCTGGAAACCGGTAATTCACTTACCTGCCAGTGGATGACATTGACCCATCTTTACTCAAAAAAAAGTGTGAAGTTTTGAAAACTGAAAATATTCCTATAAAATCAGCCAAAGTCCGAATCCGAAAGTACTCAACTGTGATCAGGGGAGAAGCCAGTACTGTACCTGTCAGCCCAGTACTGAACCGCAAAGGTAATCCCTAGCGGGTTTACTAGTAAACTGTATTTTTTCCATAGGAACCCACTGTCTGCTTTTCTATGAAATTTTTTCTAAGTGCCTACTTTTGAAAACTGCCAATATTCTTTAAAAATCGTACGACATACTGAAACGCAATAACCTACCTGTTTTGAGTTAAGCCCCCAGTGCTGATCCTAGGCGTCTAGTCCTGGGTTACAAAAGTAATGCGATCGTACTTTACCTGTAACCTGAATTTCCTCCCATTGAATAACATTGTGAGAATCACCTCGAAAAGTTTCTAAGTGTGAACTTTTAAAACAGCTTCATATTCAGGAAAAATCATCACTATAACTAAAACGTTTTTGCTAATCTGGTTTCAGCTTAGACCCAAGGACTGAGTCCAAGATCTAGTCCTGGAACTACCAAAGTAATCCATAAAGTAATCAACTGTACTTTCCTATGAAAACCATTGAGCTCAATGCTAGAGTGTGTTGCAGGACTGTATTGCTATTAGCTAACCTGTGATTATTGTGTGTATAAACGTATTGCTCCTCTGCAAAGTATTTACCTGAGAGTACTCGTATCTCGAAAAGTATATTTTTACAACTGTTGGTTCTAAAAATAAAACTACTATATCTAAGGATATAGTAACAATTGGCCTGGAGTTCAGTTCAGTTCTTGAGTGTGTGAAACGTTTTGCTGACTGAGTGAGAGCAACAAATGCTTTACACTGTCCTCTGGTACTGCCTTACTGCTCGACCAACCTACCACTTTGGAGAGTAAGGTCAGTTCTGACTTTAACCTCTGTTAAACCTTTGGGGTTTGTGGACTCTATACACACTGTACTGCCTTATTGTCCAGTGTGTATAGAGCCACCTTCTCACAGTTACTCTGGGAGAAGATCTTGCCGGGAGAACAGTAGGATGATTTAAGGCAAGTATCTTGTAACATTTTATACTCCATGGTCCATGCTGTAAATTTAAGGCGGAACCACCTCTTCTGTCTCCACAGAGTTTACTGGACTCTGTATAAACTAGCTAAAATGGGGAAAGGCCCCACTTCGAGATGCCCAACGTGTGGTAAGAAAAAAGGAGACGACATTCACATGTTTCTGGAGTGTCCTGTTCTTCAGGAGTTCTAGGACGATGTGAGTAGCACAATATCTTCTATACTTGGAGACCTACTACAGGTAAGCAAAATCCTTGGTTTTTTTGGGATGATAGAGCACGGCGAAGCTAAAACAAAAATCATTAAAAAAATTATTTTTTACTTGATACTCTTGGCCCGCAGAGAAATCTGCAAAAATTGGGTAAATTCTACTCCCCCAACTAAAATAGAATAGTTAATGGCAATAAAATACACCAATCAGTTGGATATGTCACCTAGGAAAAAGCTAAATAATTTTGGGATTTCTTATGAGAACTGGGTGAAACAATGTATTTAAATATAGTCCAGTGATTAGGCCTCTATAGTATATTGCTTGATTGCTCCTTTGGTGACTTTGCAACAGTCGGCTGAAAAGAAGTTTCCTATGGTTGGAGGTTAATAAGCATAGTATAGTGACCCATCCTCGATTTGGAATATAGATCTCTGCTGGTGCTAATCAAAGGGAGGCCCTGGAGTAAGATATACCATTGATTGGTAATCAAGGCTAATGAGGACATACAAAAAATAGATCTTCAATCCCATGCAGAGAATCTTGAAAACTGCTTGAGGCAGAACAACATCCGGGTGAAGGGTGTCCCTTCAGATTCAGAAGGGTTGGATATAGTCAGGTACCTCCAGGGGATGTTCAGAGATATATTGATTGCCCCTCCGGACTTTGAAATCTGCATTGACAACGCACATCGAGTGCGGCTGAGAAGGCGTGGTCCTGCGCCTCCGCCTGACATCCTAGCCTTCCTACCAGATTTCCCCCTTAAGTAACACATCTTTCAGGAAGCTAGGGCGAAACATCCATTCCAGCACTTAGGTCACTTGGTGGCCCTTTATCAGGACCTGGTGGCCAGTACTTTGCAGAAACGAAGAGAGTTCAGAGAGGTGACTACCCATCTACGAGACAAAGGAGTGGCGTACTCCTAGGGCCACCTATTCCGATTAATCTTCAAGTGGGACGGTAGGCTCCAGCAACTCAAGTCTGTGAAAGAAGCCCACAGACTCCTTGGCCTGCCCCAACAGAGCCCAGAGCAAATAGACAAATAAGAATGCCAACCTGCAAGAGAATGATGGCAGCGAGTCAGTAGCCAAAGCTTTCAGGTTACCTTCAGGGGGCCGGATCCCACAACTGTGGCCCAGGAAATAAAGGCAGCCCTAGAGATGGTACTCAAGAACACAGCATCTCAAGACAGCTCATGAGCTCAGAGGGGGTTGCTGAACTCAAGTATGATAAAAAGGGTCTGAGAGAATCCTCAGGGAGCGGGGAGGCTGGGATCTTCCAGCCACGGTATGTCCCTAACACTTCTTTTTTCTAGGTGCACGTGTCATCCTCGAACAGGTACTGGACATAATGGGGAAGTTGGGTATTCTTGTTTGGGGTTAGGGGGGAGGGGGAGACCTGGTGTGCTAGGTTCTGGGGTCCAAGTAAGCAATCCTGAAGGGACCAGGGCGACCGGATCATGGCTGGAGGTGGAGTGGGCAGGGGATTCAGCAGGTCAGATTAAGGGCAAGGTGGTCTAGGGGCAAAGAGACAGAGGGCACACACCCAAACATTGGGAAGGTGCCACCCCAACCACAGTATTACATCGTTACTAATATCACATGACACATTTCACACTACAAATTGTCACCCTTAATGTTCGGGGTCCGAATAGCCCTAATAAAAGGAAATCCATATTATCATATCTAGAGAGTCTGGAGGTAGATGTATGCCTACTACAGGAGACCCATCTTTTACCCAAATATTGGCATCGGCACCGCCTTCGACACCATCTGCCACCGCACACTATGCACACGCCTCCATGCCGCAGGGATCCGAGAAAATACTCTGGATTGGACCACCTGCTTCCTCTCTCTGGCAGAACCCAGAGTGTCCGCCTCCCCCCATTCCGTTCCAAAGCCTTTGAGATCATCTGCGGCATACCCCAGGGATCCTCCCTCAGCCCGACGCTGTTCAACATTTACATGGCCCTGCTCCACACGTGGCCCGACAGCACAACCTCAACATAATCTCCTACACCAGTGACACTCAGTTGATCCTCTTTCTCATCAAGGACCCCATCACCGCCAAAGCCAACCTCCACGAAGGAATGAAGGCCGTCCCCGACTGGATGAAGACCAGCCGTCTGAAGCTGAACTCGGACAAGAGAGAGGTCCTCATCCTTGGCTCCAACCCTCCAGACTGGGATGACTCCTGTTGTCTGATGGCACTGGGGGCTGTCCCGACACCCATCGACCATGCACGCAACCTGGGAATCATCCTCCACTCAACGCTCTCAATGACCAAGCAAGTCAACGCCGTCTCCTCCTCCTGCTTCACCTCCCTCTGCATGCTACGCAAGATCTACAGATGGATCCCGATAGATACAAGAAAGACAGTCACCCAGGCCCTTATCAGCAGCAGACTCGATTATGGAAACACGCTCTACGCTGGAGCCCTGAACAAGCTCATCAAATGACTACAACGCATCCAAAATGCCTCAGCACGACTGATCCTCAACGTACCACGCCACGGCCAAACCACCTACCACCTGAGAAACCTGCACTGGCTCCCCGTTAACAAGAGGATATCCTTCAAGCTCCACACCCACGCACACAAGGCACTCCACAAGACCAGCCCAGCCTACCTCAACAGACGGCTCTCCTTCTACATCCCCAACCACCAGCTATGCTCTGCCGACCTCTCACTCGCCACCGTCCTGCGCATCCGAAGAACAACCGCCGGTGGGAGATCCTTCTCCCACCTGGCCGCCACAACATAGCACACCCTCCCACTGAGCCTACGACAGACCCAAGACCTGCTAACCTTCAGGAGAATACTCAAGACATGGCTGTTCGATCAGTAGCACCCCCCAGCACCTTGAGACCCTTGCAGGTATGTAGTGCACTTCACAAATGATTGATTGATTGATTGATTGATCAGATGAGGTCCAGGTTATTCCCCCAGCAGTTATTTCCATCCCCCATGAATAAAAAAACAGTGGTGGCCATTATAATAGCTAAGCGTTTTACTGGACAAGTAGGTGATAAAGTAGTGGAAGTGAGAGGGTGTCTCTTAGCTTATCCATTTTGGGCTGGAGGATAGCCCCTAGTGGTGGGATCTATATATATGCACCTAATACAGGGCAAGAGAAATTCCTGAAAGTGGCCCTTTCTGACGTTCTAAGTGCACAGGAGAGATTGGGACTGGTTGGGGGGGACCTGAATTGAGTGATGGGCACAGCTATTGACATATTCAGCCAACAATGCAATCAAACAGGGGAATTGTCCACTGATGGCAAACACTGGCTGCAGTCTAGAGGGCTAGTGGACCTTTGGCATGCAGCCCATCCCCATACTTCACATTTCTCATTTTTCTCACATGCACATCACACACATGCTAGGCTTGACCACATGCTAGGCACAAGGGAGCTGCAGGCACTGGTGAGAGATGTGGATATTACTCCTGCAGGCTTCCAGACCATTATGCAGTAACGGTGTCCCTAGGGGTACCGCAGCCAAGTCACAATCCAGGGAGCTGGAGACTAAGAGAGGGCATGCTACATAGAGCGGAGGTTAGGGAGCAGATCCATAAATGCATAACAGACTGCTTGGACCTGAATGACTCCCCCAACGCTTCCCTGACCGCATTATGGGGGGCGTCAAAGCAGTGGTGCAGGGGGAGCTGATATCTATTTTAGAATATGAATACAGAGAACGTAAGGCCAAACAGGACCAGCTCACAGCAAAAGTCCAGGAGTTGGAGAGGGTACACAGCAGGACTGGAGCACCTCGTGTTTGGCGCCAGTTGAAGGCGGCATGGGTCCAACTGGCAGGACTCGACTTAGACAGAGCTGAATACACTACGCTCAGGCTCAAACACTCCTACTACATAGGTGGAGATAAAACGAGCTGACAGTTAGTGAGCAAGCTGCGAGCCCGCACTCAACAAACGAAGGTTCAGTCATTCACGTCGAGCCCAGGGCGGACAGTGGATAGTGATGAGGAGATCGCGGAGTTCTTTAGGGCATTCTATACCAAACTCAACAGTAGGGATACCCCACCAGACGATCACATCACATCCTACCTACAGGGTGCGAACACAGAGGCATTAAACCCAGAGCTCGTGAACACTCTTGAGGCACCGATAAAGGTGGAGGAAGTGATTGGGGCGATATCGCGTCTCAAACTAATGAAATCACCGGGGCGAGGCGGCTTTTCAGCTGGGTTTTATAAAATATACTGCCATGTCTTGGCTCCACTCCTAACGTGGCTCTTTAACTCCTTTAACAAGCCCCAGCTTCCATTGTAGTCTTACCTAAATCAAAAAAGACAAAACACTCTGCGGCTCATATTGTCCGGTGTTGTTCCTAAATGTGGACTTAAAACTGTTCCCCGGGATATTAGCAGCACGACTGGGCCCCCTCATGCTGGGCATCATTGAACCCATTTAGCCTGGCTTCTACCACAATAGTCAGAGCAACAACAATACCTAACGCATTTTACATCTTGTAGATAAGGCTCATCATACAAATATGAATGATTTCCTGCTGTCGGTGGATGCCAAAGAGGCATTTGATCGGATGGACTGGAACTTCCTAGATAAAACCCTGGTCCACTTCAGCTTGGGGGCCAGGTTTAGGGAGTGGGTGCTGAGTTGTTACAATGCACCCACGGCCTCAATTAGAGTTAATGGAGTATCATCTCGCCCCTTCGAGATACAACCGGGGACGAAGTAGGGGTGTGAACTGTCGCCTCTTCTTTTTGTGCTATACATTCAGCCACTGGCGTAGAAAATAAGAGACAACCTGGGTGTTCCATTTGGCGGGAACAGCATGCTATCAGCCTCTATGCAGATAATATAATTGCCTCCCTTCAATCTCCTAACAGATTGGTTCCGACCTTCTTACAAGAAATAGAAGCCTTCAGCCGCATCTCGGGATTCTGAGTCAATGTTGGGGAGTCTATGATTATGTGGCTAAATCAGCCCGAGTCACCGGTGGTGTCTGGAAGAGACACCTACGTCGGCATACGGGTGTGGTCATCCATTCCAAACCTGAGGTTGGAGTTGGCCTCCTCTGTGGCGCAAATGGTGATGCTTAACTATTCCAAATTAACTACCCAGATTAATAGAGAGCTGCAACACTGGAAGCACCACCCGCTGTCTCTTTTGAGAGGGGTTGCAGTGATCAAAATGTCCATCTTGAAAAAAGCACTCTACCTCTTCCAGACTATACCGGTGTGGCCCCTGGCTGGCACCATCCTGAAACTGCAACACGCCATCCAACAGTTTGTATGGACGAGGGTACGTCCCTGGATGAGAAGGGAGTTGAGCTACTGCCAGCCAGAGGAGGGAGGCTTGGGTATACTGAAAGTGTTGGAATACTTCAGAGCAACATAACTTAGATATCTAGTAGAATGGAACAGGCCCGAGTCAAAAAAAATATGGCTGTTCCATGACTGGGCGTTGGCAAACTCCCCTTCCTGAGAAGTGCGGATAGACCCAAAAACCTCCGGGGCTCACCTATAACACACACACTCCTCAGGGTCTGGGATGGGGTCACCACAAAAAGAGGATTGTCATCTTTCCATTCCCCCATGACTCCAATACCGGACAATAAAGAATTTACACCTGGATGGGAGGAAAGGAATTTTGCGGGTTGGCTGGGATCGGAGTGCAAGGCGGCCACATCTTCAAGTTAAAGGGGATTATCTCATTCCCTGACCTACGAGCGGATTACGGTCTCCCCAAAACAGAAAGGTTTCTTTATCTGCAACTCCGTCACTGGCTTCTCTGTGCAGAGGTTCAACGCAAAGTGAGCAGGAAATTTACCAAATTTGAACGCTGGCTGGTGACTAAGAATTCAGATAAGAAAATGATCTCTGAACTGCATGATATGCTATGCCCCCATGGCGCCCACGACCAGCCAGAAATGATGGGCTAAAGAACTCGGTAGGGACCTTCCAACAAAAGAATGGAAGGATATTATTACCACACCAATCATACAGCACGTAACACAGCTAGCAGAGAGACAGCGGTCAAGATTGCCACATATTGGTATTTGACACCGGTCTGCCTCAACCAAGGGAATTCAGACCGTAGCTCGACGTGTTGGAGAGGGTATAGAGAAGAGGGCACGCTGACAAACTTACTCTGGGAATGCCAAGAAATAAAGGGCTATTGGACTGCGATCCTTGACGACATAGACACAAATTTGAGACACTAATCCAGAGGTTTCCAGGCTGCATTGTACTTGGAGTGCCTAATCCCTTGACCTTCCCTTTACAACCCAGAAAAGGGCAACAGATAGGACCAGTCTTAGGAGCAGCACTCCAAAACATCTTCTCGCATTGGGGGACGCAAACACGGCCGACATATACCAGGTGGCTACATAGGTTGTGGTACATCCTAGGGGTGGAGCGGATCCAGACCTTCCTCTCCAACTCCATAATAAGCTTTAAGGAGTTAAGGCAACCGATCCTCTCACTGCTGGCTAAGGTTTTGAATGAAATAACATGCCTGAGGTACCTTCTCCACCTCTGACTCACAGCCCCAGATAACCCAGTCACGACATCATGAGTCATGCCTTGCCCAGCCCAGTTATAGTCTCTCATTTTGGGAAGAGCCACAATCCAACCTTAAATTAACCTATGCTCAATGCTCTGAAAGCTTGGCACAGAGAAGGCAGGCTTAACTGAGAAGCAATGTGTAAAGTATTGGTGCAACAATTCAAACAACAAAAAAGTAAAAAAAGACATAAAGGATTCCACCCCGAGTTATAAAAATATAACTTTCTTTAATAAATAAAACAAGACCAAAAGAACAAAAAACAATTAGCAGAAAAAGAGATATGACATTTGAAAGAATTTAGTGAAAATAGGGCATAAAAGCAAATAACGCCAACTGTGGATATCTGGTAGTGCCAGACCAGGACATAGTCACAAGTTGAGACTGACCATGACGAAGCCTGGGTCAGCCACAGGGACACATTTAGGCCCACTGAACAAAGTCCCTTAAATCCAAGTTTTATGCCGCCCTAGGTCCCGGTACACGCGAAAGCTAGCGCCAAGAAACCACCCGGTGAACGTGCGCTCTAAAAGAAATTATTAACATAACATATTAATATAACATGAGCATTGCAAGTATCTCATCGAAAATGCGCCGAGCAGCCGAGGCGATGCATCGGTTTTGAAGTATGGTGAGGCTGTGATGTGAGGGCCTGCAATATCGTTGAGGATCCCGACAATGTGGCTTGCGATGCATTGGCTCAGAAGTGTTGTGAGACTGCAATGTGGAGGTCTGAAGGCAAAAAAGTTAGGGGGAAGACCATGTCAAGGATGCCAGGTCTAACAGTGCTTTAACAAGTTAGGAGTTTAAAGGTGATCCCAATGGCAGTCTGTTAGAAATAGTCAACAGTAGCTGTTCTTTGGGGAACAATTTAAAGGATAGTAAAATTCCTTTCCTCATAAGAGGCAAAGTGTCCATAGTTAGTTTGAAAGTTGGAGATGGCCTTTTGTTTAATTTGGGAATAAAGCTTAGTGATTTTAGATGATTTTGGCAAAATGTATTCAAAGGGACTAGGCTGCAATGAAGATAAATAGCATGTTTACGTTCTGAAACTATTTTAAACAGTTCTGGGATACATTTAGTATTCTGAAGATATGGAAGGAATAGTTATTTATATTAGCTAGTTTAATCGTAGCATTATAATCTGATAGATTAAGAGGATATATTATGTTAGAGTAATGGAGTAATCGCTCCTTCATCCCTTCTCACACTGACCCTACCCTGATTATACGTTGGGTGGTGTTTCCAGATGGGATAATGCTTTGCCTAATTAGAATTGGCCTGGGGTTCCCGCAACCAGATTTTTCAGTCCTGATGTTACTGAACAAAAAACACTTGAAGCTCAGGCTGAAAGTGTAGCTCAACCTTAACCCTCAGCTCCCAAACGACCCCCTTCAATGTCAATGCTCCTCCTTCCAGTCCAAAGCCATTTCTATCCCATGGTTGACTCCCGGCCACCTGTCTTCTGTGTGCTACCCCAGCCGTGCAAAGGTGGCAAACAGAATTGGGGTTGTCACCATTATGAGAACAATCCAGTTGAATTTGGACCATTAAATTCTGTGCCAACGTTATTCCCAGTTTTGGGGGCAAATGCAACTAATAGCTGGATTGAAATACCAGCATAAGGGCATTATTTCTGAGAAAAAAATATTACCACATATAATTCTGGTCACATACTAAATAGGGCCTTGGACGCACTTTGAGTTTGCTTGAATGAAGAAATCTCTGTCGAACCACTTAAAAGCACAATTCAACTCTTCACTGACTTTATAACCTATCTGGGAATTATATGCTATTAGGTATGCATGTTAAGTGTTGATTTAAACTCTTCTTTGCTTAGTGGGAATAGTCTCACTGTAAATATGAAGTGTTTGAGTCAAGAGTAGGGGAAGGTGACTGATTACATGTTCTGTTTTAAGTTGTTTCCAATTCTTAGTGACTTTTGCAATTTGTAGATTTTTTATGAAGACTAGAATGAGTACTTTGTAAACAGAAGCTCTTGTACAGTGATCAAACCATGCCATAGATCGTTATGAGGATAGCTGAAAGAATGTGGATCTAGAAAATGCTCCCAGCATTTGTTGGGTTGCCTTTTGAAAGATCCATATTAAAAGTGGACAGCTGATCTCATAATTCTAACTAATATCAGGTTACATTTTGGTAAAATGTCTTCTCATGATTGCCAAATATATGTTTATAATTCTTATATCAATTTGCATTGTGTCACTCTGCAACTTAATCTGTATCTGAATGTTTTTCCATTCGCAGATTTTTTCAACCTGATTTAATGGAGAAAATAAACAATACTATACAGTCAGACTTCTTCTTGTGGTGGCCACAAGATTTGCTACAGTATCATTTCATCCTATTTGCAGGGACTCTGCTTGTATATCTTATGTGCATCGCAGGAAATATGCTCATTATAATACTTATCAGTCTGGAAGCTCAACTTCAAACTCCTATGTATTTCTTTCTATGCAACTTGTCCCTACTTGAAATGTGCTACACATCAGTCACCATCCCAACCATTCTGGAAGTCTTCTTGACCACAAGTAAATACATTTCAAAGGCTGCTTGTTTAACTCAAATATATTTTCTTCATTTCTTGGGATGCACAGAGTGTTTCCTTCTGGCCACAATGGCTTATGACAGGTATGTTGCAATCTGCAAACCTTTACATTATGAGATGTTAATGAACAGGACAGTGTGCATCCGACTGGCTGTCCTCTGTTGGACTACTGGGTTTTTAGACTCACTGACGTTAACTGTATTGACATCTATGCTGCCTTTTTGTGGGCAATATCAAATAAGCAATTTATTCTGTGATGTTCCACCACTGATCAAGCTAGCCTGCCGGGACACTCAACTCAATGAAGTTGTGCTTAGGGTAGCAGGTGGGGTCCTCGTTCTCATACCATTTACGTACATCCTGTGGTCCTATTGCAATATTTTAAAGACAATATGGAAGATACCATCGATGGAAGCCAGGCATAAGACATTTTCAACTTGCTCCTCCCATCTCACAGTTGTTGGCTTATTTTATGGAAGTGTTAGTTATATGTACATGAGACCAAGCTCTGATAGTTCATCAAAATTAGACAAATTGATAGCTTTAGTGTACACAGTCTTGACTCCAACTCTCAACCCCCTGATATACAGTCTCAGAAACAGTGACGTCAAAGCAGCCATGAAGAAAATATTGTGCAGGAAAAAATTCCAAAATCAGAAAAGGATTGCTTGATTAATCAACATACACACATTTATTTTCACCTTGTGATTGTTATGTGAGGTTAAAGAAATAACAGGAGATCTCCCTTACAATCTCATGTTAAGGCTTAAAGTTATTACAATTTCTCATTTGCATTATCTATTCAAAAGAATACATGAATATATGATAAATTAATGTATATATGAACTATAAGCATACTATCAAAACAACGATCAATGTAATGTGTGTTATGTACATTGTTGCACAATAATGACAATAAACGCCTAAACTGTTGAGGTGAATACTTTTTTATACAACTTTAAAAAACTAAACTCATGATGTATGTGAGGAGGTTGAAAATACATAAATGGCAAAATATATGACAAGCTGAAAACTGAGGTAGTGAGGATAAGTACTAACAAGTGCATTATGCATCATGCAAAGTGTTTTAAACAAGATGCATATATTCACTGGTAACCTGTGGAGGGTCATCTACTGGGAATGAATAGAAGCTTGCTGAGTTAAATTAAGTAAGAGTTGTGACTGTTTTATTGTCTACAGTCTGAAAGCAACAGATATGACACTTAGGTAGGTCTAACAAGACTTTATACCTGTAATCCAAATGAATTGCAATTGCTGCCTGGATCGTACATCTTCCGTTTTCCACTCAGGAGCAAGGAAACATTTTCTGTCTGCTCTTCAAATGGGAGTAATATACGGCATGCGGGCAGAAGATAAGGTGGCTGCTGATAGTAACAGCAATATTTCTGGTTACAGAATCAGGGATGAGACTAATGGTGGTGACTAACAAACAGAGACCTAACTTTAAAGCTGATTCCCCTGAACCAACACTTCCTTTTTTTTAAAGAAAGGAAAGGAGTCTTGTCAAACATAAAAATGTAATAGTCATATGTAAATTCCCTTACATTTAATTTTAATGAGTAAATACAATCACATGGGAAACAGTAAAAAACAATCCTTTGAAAGACACTGAATAAAAGCTCCTGAAAAGTAGACATTCTAATCTTAGTAGTAAGTGTACTGTGTATAAAAGATGCATAGAGCAAACAAAAGAAGAAAAGGGGTAGAGGCAGAAGGAAATGGAGAGGCAACAGTCCGGTGTGGCTGGGCCAACAGGTCAACAGACAGAAACACAATAAAAACGATAAAACTCACCAAGTAATCAGACTATACGTAGGAACTGTGTGCCTCGACTATTAGGGTGGTTTAGATTTCTGTAGACAGAGATCAAAAGAGTCCTATAGTCGTTGAGTGCTAGATGTGTTATGAAGCTTTTTGTACATAATATTATCAGCACTCCTGGTAATACATTACATATTACACCATTTATTAAATGCGATTTCTGAGAATTATTTCCACTCAGATAAAACCAGTTTTGGCTCCAAGTGAAATCAACAGACCTAGCAATAGCATATAATTTTCAGCCAATGTTAGAGGGTTTTGGTAAGCCATAAGCCCTAAGGTTCAACTAGATTTTGAAACTGTGGCCTATCGTGCTTTGCAGTTTGGTACAGAAGTGGTGAGTGAGTTTACAAGTAAAAAATGTGCTCCAGTGAACCCGTTTCCTCCTCAGAGCGCCATCAGGTATCAGAGGCATCAAGGCCTAATGGATGGACTCTAGCAGGGGTCAAATACGTTTTATGTACCGACCAAAATCTGGATTGAGCCAATGCCGGGCTGATTTCAGCTCTGAATGTAGATTGCCAAATTCTACCCCACGTTTCATCCACAAAGTAAGATGAATGAGAGGGTGGAATAAAAGGTTGCCATTTCTTCATGAAACATTTTGAGAGGGAGGACCCGGTGCTTCTAACATTTTGTACAGATGTCTTAGTCTCCTAAAGTTACCAAAAAAGTAAGGCAGATCAGGAGAGTGTGGGCCCAGGAAGTTTTTGTAGAATTCTTTTAACTCCTATAAAGTTATAAAATTCTATGTTTGGGAAGGAATGATTGTCACGTAGTGTAAAAAGGAATCTAATTAGTAGGCATGCCTAAGTCACCAATTATGTTGTTACCGTGTTGGCCACAATCTCGGCGACGCAGAACAAAGTAAGCAAAATGCCAGGGTAGGACCATTGAGTAAAGTGTGACATAAATTACCCAACAATTACGGGCAAGTATATTTTGCCCCAGCATACACAAGGCTGCATGCTTATGTGTTTATAAACAGGATAATATAATACACTACACAAACCAGGGAGGTACCATTGCATCACCCTGATGAACACCGTGGACCTAATTAGGCCTAGGAGTAGGGCTGAAACATGTTGGCATAACATAGGGTCATAGGACCATTACATTCTAAATACCCATAACTTCTATATTTTTAACTTTCCCGACTTCTCCACTAATAAAGGGGTACCTTGGAGAAGCTGATAGATTTTGAATTTCTAGTTAATCGTTCTGGTCTTTTCTTTGTAAGAGCTCCCTGGAAGACGGTTGAGCCCTACGTGACATTTAGGAGTCAGGGTGAACCCGAAGATGAAGCATGACACTACTAGAGTGTGTGAGGGTTATTTAAAGAAAAGGCATGTTTTCCATCCCCGCACTAAATAGTGTGGCGGTACGGTGGAGACCATACACCCTCCCTTCCCCTCCTTTTCTCTCTCTCTCTCTCTCTCTCTTTCTAGAATTGATCACACCCAACACATTAGGTGGGATACTTATAATTTTGATGCAATACATTTGAGGATTTATAATGCTCAAAATATTGTTTTCCTATATAGTTCAATTGTATGATTGTGCTACACGGATGTTGAGAGTGAGCCTACACCTGATTGCAGAGGCGCTTTTCAACTTGAAATAAAGCACCATTGTATAGATAAAAATAGGTTGAGAATAGGTTACATGCAGGTTTTTGATATATTTGATGGTAAACAACAACAATGGCAGGAAGAGGTGGATTAAGGATGTTTCAATGCACAGCCATGGAGGGGAAAGGTCATCAAGAACACCAAACCCCCAAGCTCCTTCTGCTGAGAGACACGCATGTTGATATTGGGGGAAATCAGGTAGGTTAATTCAACCCCTCATCCTGTTTAAGGATAAGATGTTAGCCAAAATGTGAGGTCTCTAGCTTTTTCATACATTTTTTTAAACAATGTCCCCGTATTTTGAAATAAAGTGACAGACTGAGACATGGGCATTATTCTGCTGAGAAAGTTGACTATTGACAATATCATCATACTTCCTGTTTAATCTGCTTTTAACTTCTAAAGGTTATTTGTCATCCAAAATTCTCCTGAAGGAAGACATTTCTGAAGCTTAAGAAGTAAGTCATAGGTACTAACACTTTGTTGCATCACAAATTGAGTATCAACAGTGAAGTTTAAAAAGTAAAGTCCAAATTAATAATTAAAGCAAATAAATGCATTAAATACACATTAAAGAACCCCAGAAAGGCACAATCATTCTTGATAAATGAATGTCTACTGTTTTAACTTTTTAAGAGAAAAAGTACTTAATTCATGCACCACTCACACATAAATATAACATTACAAATGTACTCAAGGAAAATGAAACTACTCTATCACCACCTGACTTAGTGATTTGGGTATGAGGTCTCTTAATGTTAATGTATATCTACTCATTATAGTATTTGTCAAGGAGTTTCCCAAGGGGAGTTATTCCTTTTGTAGTTACCATAATGTTTTCAATTTAAACCTTGTCCTTCTCTACTTGTCAGAGAGTGTGCAATTGCAATTGTCAAGGAATTCAAAAGGTAAAACCTGACTCTCCATGTATTACAGCTGAACTGTTCAAAGTTGACTCAAGGACGTGTTGTAGGCTAGAAACTTGGTTCGGGCATAATTGTAAATACTCTTGAGTAATCAGAATAATTTCCCTAATTCTACACTACTCTTTGACATGAAATTACCAATAATAATGTGATGATGACTGCTCGTGTAATTATGAGCAATTTGGGGGTAACAATCCTATTGCAAGGGTACACTTAGCAACCATGAGTTGCCGCTTGGGCTCACTATTTGTGTTCTGCTGCATTTAGCGCTATTTCTTAATACAAAATGCATCCATGTGTCCATTTTGAATGAGAGGGTGTATTCAATGCTATGAGAATATAGCTAGATCCCAAGAGCAAGATGGGGAAAATTTCTACCCCAACATCAAATTTAGCACTGTTTCTTAGCACAAAATTCCTTCTTGCACCAATTGGGTATTTGGTGATAAGACAATAACTGTAAATGCTGGGAGTTGTTATGTGCCCAGGTTAGGCCCATGTAGAAAAGCTAATTTCATAAATTGTCCTCTTTTTCAAAATAACATTTCTGTTAGGATCTTTTGCACATATGTGCATGCACGAAAATGTTGGATTTGTTTTTCTTAAGCTACTTCTGTTTACTCAATTAGCTTTGCATAACATTAGCCAAAATGCTTTGAACACCATGTACAAGATCCTTTTATGCACTATGCACGAATGTTGTTCTATTTTCATTCACAGGACGACAGAGCTTTATATATAGCCATAACATTGCTAATCTAAAAGTCACATCACAAGCCCGCTTACTATTATAAATACAGAACATCCCATAAGATTAGCAGAGGAGGCACTTCAGCTGAGACTTCACCATGCAGCGTATGACATCTCTGTAATGGGATTGGATCGTACCTAGAGGAGATTATTTGATTCACACCTACACACACTCTAGGTACACATAGAGTAGAGTCCTTCATAGTAGGAATACGCCTGACTAGTATCTTATATTAAATGCGTGCATATATACACTGTTTTAGCACCATGGTAGAACTGTATCTACTGTTTACTCTTTTGGTGCCTGTAATCACTATCATTTGCTTTTGTCTGCCGAATATTGTGGCGCATGTATTCTATACAAGAATAACATTTGTTCAATATATAGATATAATGAAAAAGTCTCAGTGTGTATTCTCAATATATTTCTCTGGGCACAAGTAAACAAGAGCAAAAGGTCTTGATCTGTTACCACGATCTCTGAGGGGTCAGGATTGTCCTGGTAAGATTAGGGGGGCTTGTGGTGGCACCGTGAGCTAGCTGGTCTCTAGGCCAACATATCCTGTGAGGGTGCCCAGAATCAGTCTAGGCACCTCATCTAAAGTTTGTGTTGTCCAACAAACATACAGAGCCTATGGATTAGTGGAAACTACATGACACATCAACGCCAACATTGGTTGAGTGCTTATTTGACAGTCAATCTAAGTAGTTCAGTCATGCTTCCTCAGAGACCTCTACTCATCTCCAAACTGTATACATATGTAGTGGTAGGGAAATCCGCTGAGTAGGTAAATCCTATGTATTCGCTGTAGGTTATTCAAGATTGTTGGTTAAAACATTCCCACATGGTATAAAAATTCTCTTTTCTATTTTAAACAATGTCCAATAATGGAGTAGATGTTGAAGAGGGAGTAGCGTTTCTAAATATTCGAGAAAATTGCAGACATGCAGTTACTATGACATTTTTACAGTACACCCTCCTGGCAACGGGTGGGGATGTGACCTTACTATTTCAGGCACACAAAGTATTCAGAACAGAGGTATTCTATTCTTGGCCAAAATCCCTGAAAGCACGTACACACCTGTTTCACACTTACACTGAATATGAAACACCACATGAATACTTTAAATTTGTGGACATAAAAGTTCAATTAACTTACCAAGAACACATACATTGGTTTAAAGATGCCCTCCCCATACTAAAGAAAAGATGAGACTTGGTCCACACAGTAAATAAGGAGAGACATGGCCAGGGTTAGCTGCTTATACACCCCATCCTAATTTTCATGATTTAGATGCTGCAGAATTAAGCACATTATATTAAGATCTTTTATCAGCAACTTAATGGAGATCATCACAGCAAACAGCTCCCCACACTCCACTGACATATTCCTAGGAGACTTCAATTTACACTGGAACAATCCTAATGACAGCCAGGTCAACATCATCAAACACTTCCTAGCAGACCAAAACTTTGTGCAAGCCTGCACGCTTTCAAAACATGTGAAAAGCTCCACGCTAGACTGGATCATATCCAAAAATAAAGCTGTGATCTTGACCTCAATCATGCCTTGTGACTGGCCAGATCATCACATATTAACCTTTCAAATTCACAGAGTACAAAAGAAAAGAACCACTCAACCAATCAAACCCAAACAATGGGTGAGGATCACAAAAATGTGGACAATGAGAAGTTGGTGTCATTATGCAGGAAATATCTTCCTCCTCCCAGTAATAAGACAAATGCCAACGAACTCACGGAGCACTACAAAGCGAAGATGTCACAGATAATGTACTCTATAGCACAGTTAAAACTAAAATGAACATCAGACAAAGATAGAAACCCCTGGTTCAGTGACACGCTAAATGAAGAAAGACGCAAACTGAGACTAGCAGAAAAGAAATGGAGACAACAACCATCATCCCCACAGCTAAAACTGCTAGGAAAAACCAGAAGCGCCTACAAAAAAATATTCTGAAGTCAAAAAACAGACCTGGAAAACTAGTTAAATTGGTTAAACAGCAATCAAACAAAATGTACAAATCTGCACTTGAAGTCAAAAAATCTCAAATTAGCTGTGAAGAATTCGCACATTTCTTTACATCCAAGTCCGAGATTCTGGGATGTAAGCTTAAGTCAGCTTCTACATGGGAGGCCTCTCAACAAAATATTCCTTTAATGCCCAAAGATTCCATACCCAAAAACAAAGCTCATTGGTCCACTTTTGAGCTATATGACCGGAACGACATCCTGAAAACCTTATCTGCCATTAAGCCAAACAATCACTTCAACGACCGACACTCTGCAAAATTTGTGCCACACATAGTACAGGAGATCATCCACAGCTGGACATCGATAGTAAATGCTTCCCTGTCTCAAGGATCTTTCCCAGACTGTCTAAAAATGTGCCAAGTCATTCCCATCATTAAAAAAATGACAGAGAAACCCGCTGAAGCTAGCACCTTCCGGCAAGTATCCAACATTCCCCTATTAGCTAAAGTGATTGAAAGATGTGTTCAGCAACAACCAAGTCAGCACATATCTAAATTCCAGCTACTAGACGATTGCCAGTTAGGATTTAGACCAAACCATAGTACAGAAACGTCAATTCTGCACATAATATTTGACACATTAGTCGCCCTAGACTAAAATAAAGAAAGTCTGTTAATCGTGCTGGATTTGTCATCTGCGTTCAACACAGTTAACCACAAGATGTTGCTTGAACATCTGGCGAACAGGATGGGATTATCTGGGAACGTTCTTGAATGGTTCAAATCCTACTTGAGGAATAGATCACAAAGATTTCTGGTGAATAAAAACATGTCAACATCATCCCCCAGTCAGATAGGGGTTCCTCAAGGATCAACCCTATCCCCATCACTATTCAACTTATATGTGGAAACACTAACGGAAATACTCTAACGTGCCATCATCCTTTTCCACATGTACGCCGATGACATGCAGATCTACATTAATATCTCCACCTTAGAGGAGATCAGAACAATGAATAAGGGTCTGCGAGAGACAATGGAATGGCTAACAAGCAACCAGCTCAAACTAAACGAGAAAAAAACGAATTTCCTCCTATTTTCCGCCACTAAAAGCCCGCCCACTTTAAATGAATGGACCAATTTGGTCACTGCACTCAATTTCACCCCAATCATCGTAGATTCAACAAAGTCTCTAGGAATAACGCTAGACTAAAGCCTGAAGATGCAATCACACATTAACACGCTGGCTAAAATGCAAGATTTCACCTGAGCTACATTAAGAAATTGAAACCTTTCATCGAAATGACAGACCTCAAAATGGCAGTTCAAGCATTAGTAATCTTGAGGATCAAATACGGATGTACAACACTTTCTGGGCTCCCCAAAATTGAAACAGCACCTCTAAAAGCCTGCCTCAATGCAGCAACAAGGGTCATAACAGGGAAAAAAGAATTGACCATATCTCTCCTCACCTGAAAGCACTGAACTGGCTACCTTATGAAGCCAGAATTCAACTCAAACTGGCGTGCATAACACACAAAGCTCTACACTTCATGTCACCAAGATACCGTGCGCAGAAATTGGTAATCTCTGGGGGAAAAAGACAATCAAGGAGTGACAGTTATCTAGTGTTGAAACCAGTGATTTTCGGCCAGGAAAAAAACTTACAACAGAACATTCTCAGGTGCTGCACCGAGAATATGGAACTTGCTTCCTCCAGACATGAGGAGGCTACCCAAGCATGCTAAGATCTTCTTAATGAGTAGATTCCTACAGTAAACATTACAAAGCATCCTTACATGACTTGCCCAAATACTCTCACCCTAGGTCACAAGCGCTTTTTACCACAAGCTAATTGTCTTTGGTCCGTACAGGGAATTGCTTCCTTTGAGAACATGGTTCCTCTAGTCTTACAGCCTGCGAACATACTATAGTAGCTATCAATGATGTAGCTGGGACAACTGTGAACTGGTCTAGAATATTTTAAATGTCATACAGAACTCTGAACTGAAAAAGTTACCACGTCCTAAACTGTGAAGCGCTCTGATACCCCACTCGGTCAAGTTTGCGCTATACACAAGACCAAAAAAATCAAATCTAGTAAAGATTTACAATATCTTGCACAGTTCATAATGCAAAAACTCCCAAACAACCCTGTGCAAACTGCTCAGGCTACACAGCAACACTTGACTACCAAGGTATCAACCAGCAAACACTGAATGCCGTTGTAAGAACGATTCCTACTAGTCAGGAACAAATTCAGTACTGTATAGCACAAAAAAAGTCAGCTTGAAGCAGTCTTTCCCCATACAGGCCCACAGATCACTCCGCCAGTGGAAGTGTGTGCCACTTGGCGTACAGTCTTTGCTGTAGTTATCACCAGAATCCACGGTACCCCTTCAATAGCAGTTTTACCTGAAGTACTGAAATAAGTACGGAATGAGTATGGGGCAGCAACAGCCCTGGACTTGGGGATTGCATATAGGGGGAAGCAGATGCATTATCTATACATCAATGAATAAGGTAATTCTCTCCCGCACAGCCGGAGCGGGAATTCCCTCAAAATATTGAAGAGACCTAGCCTATGCAAGGTAGAGATAATTAGGGAGAGAGAGCTGTGAAACCACAGGTTAAGAGTAATTCTGAGAAGGATAACTCCAAGCAATCACCCAATTTCTCCTAGAAGAAATGGGATAATAAGCAAAAAATAAAGGAAACAAAGCACAATCACGGGGTGGGCTCCTCAACAGGAAATCACTTAGAAGAAATACAATCTGAGAAACTGTGATAACATTAGAAAGCCTGACATGTATCAAGGTACTGATAGACGTTCCACTCGTTCCTTTCAGGATTCATCTGATACACGTTCATAGAGAGGTGGATGGTCAGAGCGTAGAGCAGAAGATCGTGTGAAGCCGAAAAGTTAAACACATCTCAGTTCAGACTACATCGTTAAAAAAGAAGACAAACAAAAGACTCCTAATCCTAAATTGAAAAAGAAGACGGGAGCTGGGATTAAAATAAGAGATGCACAGGGTGCTGAGTACTCTGATTCTGAACGGGGAATCAGCAGAACCTGATGGATAATCTGGCTGCAGTAGTGCTAAGTGAACATATCACAGTAAAACACCTGATACTAGGATTATTGTTCCCATTGTTTATAAGAAGTAATGCTCCAGTTGGAGGGGGACATACCCAGGAAAATATAGGGTCCTTTTTAGGAGAACCTGACACTGATTACGATATTATTTTGGCTGAAAAGGATTGACCACATGAGTTTGTAACAGAATGCCCAATGGTGGAAAATGTTATTTTACCAGCTTTGTCTGATCTCATTCCAGAATCAATCTGACATTCATATGCCAAGGAGTGGGTGTTAGTGTTAGTACTAGCTTTTGCACTTTACCTTAATCGTGTTGGGTGGGATTATGAATCTCCTCAACATGAAATCATATTAAAATCAACTCCTCAACCACAGAGACAGTACCCAATTAAACATGAGGCTAAAAAACAAGTTAGGGAAATTCTTGACCAACTTGAATACTAGGGTGTAATAGAAAATTGCACCTCCTCCATGAACAATGCCTTGTTACTCTTAATGAAACCAGACAATTTGTACTGTCTAATTTTAGATGTTCTACATTAACACATCCACGCGTATTTTGCAGTACAAAATTGTGAGGAAGAAATCTAAAACAATATTAGATATTTCAAAAGGATTTTTTCTACCTAAATATAGCACCTGAAAGCAAACATTTGACCCCATTTTCAGCACTAGGTTCACAGCGTCAATTTGACCACTTACCTCAAGGATATAAGAATAGCCCTCAGCTGTTTTCAGCCACAGTGACAGATTTGCTTCCAAATATTTATGCAGAGGCATGGTCCTATTTAGATGATATCTGTCTGATGGACACTGAATTAATGGATCATTTTATGTCCTGTTTCTGGGATACGAGTTGTCAATGAAGGCAAAAGGCTGACAGCATATTCTTTAGAAAAATGTGGTTTGTTCCAGCCTCCAATGACTCTGAAAAGATACAACCCATTTTAATGTTATAAAATGTTAGCAGAACCTACATTTTGGATTTGCAGAATGATTAAAACCTTTTTACGATTTAATTAGACTTGATTTGCTTAATCAACAATTGGACACAGGAACATACAAACATTTTCCATTCCGTACAAGCCGACATGATAGCTTTCAGAAATGTACACACACGTGTAAACACAACTAACCTGGTGATCCGTGTAGTCGCTGGACCAACTGGGTACACCTATATCTCTTTCAATTAAGGTACGCCTATCTCCGGTCCATGGACCAGAAAGTACCTTGCCTGGAAGTTTAGGCTGGTCTGTTCCCAAGAGTGACACAGTCAAAACTGATTTGCATATTGATGCGTCCAAACTTGGGTGTCATAGTGAGAAAGAGAACAATGGATTAAACCCAGATCTCTTGACTGGGGGTGAGTGGTTGAAAAGTTTCTGCACTTCGTCCATCATCTTGGTGTATTTGCACTCTTCAGCCTAAGTGGTCAAGGCTACGCCCAGATACGGGTCCCTGACTTGCTGTGCCTCTGGATTCAAGCTAGCCTGGCTCATGATGGGAGACACCCCGAAACTGGTCCTAGGATGCTTGTTTCTGGTCCAGTTGGGACCTGGCCGGGAAGTTCGGGCTGGACTGTACCCATGAGGAGCAAGGTCAAAACTGATTTGCATATGGCAGAGCCCAAACTGGGGTGGCATAATGAGCAAAAGAACAATGGATTAAATCAGATCTCTTGACTGGTGTTGAGTGGTTGAAAAGTTCTAGAACTCCATCCATCATCTTATTGTGTTTACTTTGTACACTCTAAGTGGCCAAGGGCATGCCCAGATGTGGGTCCCTTGCTCCTGAGCC
Organism: Lissotriton helveticus; assembly: GCF_964261635.1. Classification (NCBI taxonomy): domain Eukaryota; kingdom Metazoa; phylum Chordata; class Amphibia; order Caudata; family Salamandridae; genus Lissotriton; species Lissotriton helveticus. The sequence goes on from NC_136065.1 coordinate 1,609,672,959, forward strand.
AGTGGTTTCAAGCTAGCCTGGTTAATAAGGGGTGACATTGCAAAACTGTTCTCAGGTTGCTTGTTTCTGGTCTAGGGAGGACAAGGCCTGGTAGTTTGGCCTGGACAGGTTCCATAGGGAGCAGGGTCAAGACTGATTTGCATATGGCTGGGTCCAAACTGGAGTAGCATAGTGAGCAAACAAACAGGGGATTCAGCCCATATTTCTTAACAGGGGTGTGTGGTTGAAAAGTTTCAGTACTTCATACATCATCTTCTTGTGTTTGCTATGCTTGCCCTTAGTGGGCAAGGGTATGCCCAGATGTGGGTCCCTTGCTCCCTGTGCCACTTGATTCAAGCTAGTCTGTATGACGAGGGGTAAAACCCTGCCACCAGTCCCAGGATGCTTACTTGCGGTCAAGAGAGGACCTGGCCTGGCAGTATAGGCTGGACTGTTCTCAAGAGTAGCAGGGTTACAAATGATTTGCATGTGGTTGGATCCAAACTGGGTGCCATAGAAGGCAGAAGAATGATAGATTAAACCCAGATGTCTTGACTGGGGGTGAGTTATTGAAAAGTTTCAGGTGTCCGTCTATCATCTTGTTGTACTGATCCTGATGCACTTCGACATGCCAGTGGCATGTGCATGCACTCATCTGTCCTAAATAAGCCTCTCCAATTAGAAGCAAATGCCTACATCTTTAGATGCCCAAGATGGCAATGTGAAGTGTTAACCAGGAAGTGGGGCAGGAGTATTGGCTCTCTCTGCAATGCCGTGGCAGACCGGAGAGCGTGCAAATGGTAATCAGCACAATATAAATACCATTGAGGAGAGCAGCGCAAAATTATACAAATGCCAAAGTATAACTACAGAAAGAAATGAAAAAACTGGAAAAATGGGGTTTGCAGTGCAGAATCTTCCAGTTCACCGTACTAATCACCTCTTTTTAACTACCACTGGGTGCTATCATATCCTCAATGTGTGACTGTGTGAAGACAGTTGATATCATTTGTCACTTGGGGGCACTGTGTGAGTTCTCAGTTCTGTCACTGGATCTCTCATAATCCATCTCCACAGGAAGTAACATAGCTAGTTTCCCTCCAACAATATTTTAAAAGCAAGAAGCCAAGCAAGAAGACTTCATTTCCCTTCACCCATCAGCACAGTAAGAAGCATCACAGGGTTTTCTGTCATCCATCTGTACAGGAAGTGATACTACTGGATTTTCCATCAGCCACCTCCACAGACTGTGACATCATTGGTTTTCTGCCAAAAAACTAAAAAAACAAGAGGACTTCATCTCCCATCTTCCATCAGCACAGGATATGACATCACCGGATTTCCTAATCATCCATCTGTGCAAGAAGACACATTTGATATCCAAAGTCGTCTTTAAAAGAAGAAACCTAGCTAAAGAACTTTATCTTCCGTTATTAACATAGGTAATCTCTCCTCAAGAAACTGCACACAGACTTTTGTGATCTCCGGAACTACAGCCTCATCTTGCTGCTCCCATTTTCCACCAAAGTCCTAGAGAAGGCCATCAACCTTCAGCTCACGAACACCTGGAGAGAAAAAAACCTGCAAATCCCCTCCTGATCAGGTTTTAGAGCCAACCATAGTACCCAGTTCTTCTCGACCTCTCCACAGCCTTCAACATCACCACACGTTTATCAGGAGATTACACCATATTGGAATCAAAGTAGACACACTCATATGAATGACATCATACCACGCATGCAGAGAATCCCCTTTCAACTCACAATTCAACAGCACCATCTGTGGTGTCCCACAAGGTCCATCCCTAAGCCCCAACCTCCTCATTTCCTACATGACCCCGCTGACTGACTTTATCAGAACCCACAACATCAACATCATATCCTATGCTGATGACACCAAGCTCTTAATCTCTCTTTCAACAGACCCCACCATAATGAAGACCAGCACCCACAACTGTATGAAGAACATCGCATCCTGTATGAAAGATAAGTGCCTGAAGCTCAACACAGACATGACTGAAATGTTGATCTTTGGCAAGCATACCTCCCTCTGGAACGACACCTGTTGGCCCATGAAATTCAGACCCACCCCTACACCAAAAGACCATGCCTGCAACCTTGTCATCATCCTGGGCAACAAACGAACCATGAACTGACGGTGTAGGACGCTTGCTCTCTACATAGTGTACTAACACGAAGTACACTGTGAAGAGAGTTCAGTGGATCCCTTGCTGGAATACAGAGGCAAAAGTAGATAATACTAATGTTCTTTTGTGGTTGTGTGGGTGAGCAGGCTTATCATAGGGTAGTAATAAGCATTTGTTGTACTGACAGAGTCAATAAATAAGTCACAAACTCAAGAATAAATCCAAGCCAATTTGTAAAAATAACATTGGTTTCTACATAATTTTTCAGACCAAAAACTTTGCTCTAAGGTAAGTACTTTTTAAGTCATGATTTTTCAAAGTTTGCACAAGAAATCACTATTGTGCGCAGTTACGGACCATAGGAGTCAACAGTAGAAAATAGAAAACAGTATTTAAAATCACACAGTGGTTTCTAGAGGTTCACCTTTTGGATTTAGGTAATTTGCAGGGTCAGGTCAAATTTTCCAGCAGCGGAAGATCGGGAGCATTCCAGATTCAGCTAGAAGCAAGGAGCTGAGGTCACATTGTTAGCCACTGCGCTAAGGAGATGCACCTGAAAAAAAGAAACACATAGGGACTTAAAGGTAAGTCCAGAGGGGTCTATCTCCAAGGAGTAGGCAACAAAGGCCTCAGAACACAGCTGTTTCATTGTTACCCAGGCCAGGTGGGCAGGGTACAGAACAAATAGGGCAGCCAAGCATTGTGCGTTAACATGATACTCATGGTAAGGAGCAGGCAGGTTGCAAGGACATTTCTTGGACAGCTGGGACACTCACAGAGTTGGTCTCAGGGGCCTCAAAGTCCCTAGATGGGTGTCTGTGTCCTGGGTAGTTTGTCCAGATTGGACTATTTCATCTTGGTCTTCGATGTAGTGAGTATGGTACCCAAGGTATTGGCAAGCTCTGGGTGGTCCTGATATCCTGTCACTTGGTGAGGGGACAAATCCGAATCTTCAGAGCTGATGTATCTCTTCTGTCTTTTGGTGCTAAGTCGGAGTTGCCAGGGAGCAGCAGATTTGCAAAGTGGACTTGATGGTTCGATGCCTGCAGGCTGCGGGGGAATAGCTACTCTACTCCAAGGGAGGTTCTCAGATATTAGTCAAAAGCTGGAGGTGTCCAGACTTCTTGGGAGCCTCACAGTGGCAGTACAAGACAACACACCACGATTGTTGAGTCCTGGAAGCAGCTGGCAGGGTTTGGCACCAATTTTATGCAGCAGGTCCTCGGTTTTTTAGGCCAGCACCTTTTATTTTTCCATTGCTCTTCTTAGGTCCATCAAATGTAGGTTCAGGGCCCGGGCAGGCTACCTAAATGCTAAATAGAGGGGCACTAAAGGAGGTGACAGGTAGTAGGTAATGGGCTCCCTACCTTCAGCATGCCTACTCCCTCTAAGTGACCACTTCCTGTAGGAAGGAGAAATACCCTAGCCCTGATAGGTTGATTTCCTTCTATCATGAAGATGGAGGAATTGAAAAAAGTAGTGTCCACATTGCCTGCCCCCGATTTGGGGCGGTGCTGGCTGAATGTGGGCACACCTCCTAATCTAACTCATGTTCCCACCTGTTCTCCTGGCAGAGGGCAGCAGGAAAGGGGGGCTTGCATCCTCCCCTATTTGGAGATGCCTGCATTGTTTTCCAAAGGTGGCATCACCTTTGAAGCTTTTGTCCCTGGCAGGCCTTCTTGACCAGGAGGAGGTGTGTAGCACCTGCGCCCAGAGCATTCTTTGCTCCTATCCTCCACTGGTTCTCGTCACACAGGGACAGAAACATATCTGATAATTGCAGGCAGGCTAAGACAACTCAGAGGCCACAGCAGTTCTTGGTAGGTTTTCAGATGGCCCTCTAAAAGGGTCTCCTGTGTGCATTTATTAATACAACCAACACAGGCATTAGAGAGTATTTATTAAGATGGGATGTTTGTTACCAACTATCTTATGGTACAGTGAAGCCATCAGAGCTAGGAAACTTATAATGATAAGTATCCAGCCCATGTACTCACTATGACTTTCCTGTGCACATCCTATATATAGGAGTGGCTGTAGATAGGTTGGACAACCTGTTACTTTAAAGGAAGGCCTGCGTATATCTCCTATTGACAGCAGGGCGGAAACAGTAGGTCAGCCGGCACTATCTGACACTGAATGATCAATCGTGATATCTTACTCTTTCTCAGTTTAACCACCAGCCGGTGGGAATTTCTGGATATCTCTTTGAAGTAGTGCCGCCAATGCGATCACTTTCTATTTTCTTTCCAAACGAAGCTGTATTTCTTTGGCTTACGAAAGGTCGATAAAGAAATACAGCTTCTGAGAAAGAGTAAGATATCACGATTGATCATTCAGTGTCAGATAGTGCCGGCTGACCTACTGTTTCTGCCCTGCTGTCAATAGGAGATATACGCAGGCCTTCCTTCAAAGTAACAGGTTGTCCAACTGTATCATAGTCCTGATGAAGACCCGCCCAGGTTGCGATAAAAGCAGCACCATTTTCTAGGGTCGAAACGTCGACGTTAAAATATGGATCAGTCCCTATCTAAGTTTCAATACAAAAAGAAAATCGTATCTGTTGAAACTATTGTTTTGAGTCTGGGACTGCCACACTGTTATTGTTTTGTATATATGTATTAATCCACTAGCTAAACTTTTGTCACTTTTGCACTTTAGCACAATTTTCACGGATATATTGTTATGTCAATTTTGTTTAGGACAGCCATTGTTGTATATATGTGTACATATGAAATTTCGAGGTTTAAAAATAAGATAAAATTTCATACAATCCTCGAATAGAGGTGTGTGTGTTTTCTACTATAGGGTGTTCTCACCTTTTCTTCCCCCTTGTTTCCAATGTATTGGTATTATTAGAAAAAAGAATCTATCTTCGACTAAGCCCAGCAACCCACCGCCTAACTACTCTTATGACTGGTAAGCTGCACTCTAAAAGTACCAATTGATTATCATTCATTTTATACCAGCTGCTTCCATGACAGTGCAGCATTGTAGGAAAGTAGCATGAGATCTCATTCCATTTGCCAACCAAGACCATGTGTCCTTCATTGGCCAATTTACTCCACCCCTTCATTGCGCTTCAATGACGCAAAGTCATTGTAGCTCTGCTCCTTCATTATGAAAGGTTTTTCTTTGGTTGTCTTGACTAACTGGCTTTTCTAACAATGTCAACCAAAAAATTACCCAAAGTAATATTTTCGATAGAAGATACTGTTAAGTGAACTGTAGTGATGTATTTTGGCTGTATTTTGTTCAGAAAAAATAATAACAGGAGGTGTATCTCGCATGTAAAATATGTATTGCTTTTTCTAGCCACCAGTGCTACGGCCAGCAACAGTGGCAGTGAGCCAGAAGTGACAGTGGAAGCAGTTGGAGAAGGAGTACCAGCAGTGGCAGGGACGGATGGTGGTAAGTGACATTGCTTACTTATTATAAGAAATTATTAGTATACTCACTGTATTTGGTAAGCAAGGCAGATATGTATCCAATCAATCATCATTCATCACCACCCCGCCCATGGCATTTCACCACCCTAACTGCAACATTGTTCAACTTCGGTGCTGCAGTGTTGGCTGCGCAATGTGTTTCTAATTCTGTCAATGAGTATTTTACAAATTTTGCAATGCTTTTTAACCCCAAAACAAGGTGTCTTTACCTCCCAATGCACATTCAGTTGCCTCCTAGTACTTCACTCATTCTTTCCTAAGTTCTGTCCCAGCCCACATAAAAATTGAAAAATAATTTTTCGGCATGTGCCACATTTTTCCGGCCAAGTGATTTACGTACATATATTTCATGGCTTCTATAATGGGTTTAAGCCTGTTCAGATTTTTCCCTTTCGAGGATCAACATTTATACACTACAGTGACTGACTAGGCCCACACACTTCTATGGCAAAACCTCTATCTACCAGCCCTTATCCCACTAATTTACCCAGCAATATAGTAAATTAAGTTTCCTTTCCTTACTGCCAAGAAAATGTATTTTTTTAAATAACTTGTGATGCAGGGGGTGGCCAGAAAGTGAAATGGGACTTGGGGCCAGATGTAGGTAATTCATATTTACCACTTCTTAAATACCGAATTTTACCGATTCGTTATTTAAGAAGTGGTAAATATGAAGGGGGGAGATGTAGGTATTTCAGAATCTTTAAATACCGAATCGTTAAGATTCGGTATTTACCGATTCTGTAAATACCGAATCGGTATTGCCCATTGATTCCTATGGGCTTTGAAGCCCATAGGAAACAATGGGAAATACCGATTCTGTAATTACAGAATCGGTAAAATTACCGAATTTGCAAGGGTGACAGGGTGTCACTTTGAAACCCTGTTGCACCCCTGTTCCTGGCTTGTGTGCCATGTGACACACAGACATGCCCTTAGGGCATGTCTGTGTGCCACATGGCACAGGTGTACATGCACAGATGTGCATGTACACTGGAATTCGTTATTTACCATGGAATAGTATTCCATGGTAAATAACGAATTCTAAAGGCCCTGTAGCACTGTTTAAAGTGCTACCTACATAAGAAAATACAGATTCGGTAATTTTACTGATCGGTAATTTTACCGAATCTGTAAAATTACCGATTCGGTAAAATTACCGAATCTGTATGTTTTTCAAAGCCCTACATACCAATGTCCAAATACCGGTCGGAAACGGCCGAAAATCGGTATTTTCGGCCGTTTCCGACCGGTATTTAGACACCTACATCTGGCCCTAAGTGCCTGGTTTTATGTTTTATGGATGGGATACTTTGTGATAAACATGCCAAATACATTTGGTAGCCCTTTCCTTTCCCTGTATTGGATGCATTGTTTTTCCAACTACTTATGTAAACAGGATATCTGGTTTTTATACTTGGTGTGTGTGAGGTACTATGATTAGTATTCATCTGCACCTTTGGAGTCGGGGTAAATTTTAAAGATATTTGAAGAAGTTCAGGGCCATTGGATTAAAAGTAAGATTATTTTCCATTACAGCTGCCCCAGGTGCAGACTACAGACAGTAGCAAAGTACCCAATTTGCTAGCATGCATGCATTAATTTAGCACAACAAGAATACTTGTACTGCATAGTGCATAATGCCTTACTCATTAATGAAAAACATTTTTTTTTACACACAACATGTCTGTTTAGTTCTTTTACTAGGAAATCCTTTAAAAGAAATAAAATCAATGTGTTTTTTAATCTGGTGGTATTATTCAATCGTAATTCCTTGCAGCCAGAATAATATATGAGTCATGTGTGGAAAAAATGGCCCTGTGACTCCTAATCCCATCAAATTTCAATGGCACAAAGGGACCAACAATGTACTTGTTGCTCGAATATGAATTTACCTTGAAACAACTATGACAAGAGGCATTTGGAAAAACAGGAACAGTTGGTTTAATCAAACACTTTGTCCGGGGCAGAGTTGGGGTCTGAGGACTGTCTCAAAGTACAATTGTTCTGATCGCCTTTAGATACATTTCTTGGAGTATAATAAAACAATTCATAGATACTGTTTAGGGAGAGAAATGTCAGCCTAGTCAGGGAGCCATAAATGACTCCTACCTGATGACAAATGCATGTGGGTCTCAATCTTACATGGATACAATGAGGGCCATTAGGTCACGTATCCAGATGTCTGTCATGGGGAGCGCGTGATCACTGCATATGCTGTGTGTGCTGTGTCCTGATTGGCTGAATGTTCTAACTTCAAGTGGCATCACACTTTATGGTGTTTTGGGAATGTGCTTCTCTATAGCCATGTGTGCTTTATTGTTTGCAATCTCCCCGGACCATTGCACTGTCACTTCTTACCTGTGGAATTTATCTGGGTTTTTAAGGTTCATGCGTTTGTCCTGCTGGTTATGTGCCAACCCACCTGTGATCTGTCAATCAGTTTCTTCAGGCTTAGGTCACAGGGACTGCCTGACCACGTATTTCTGACCTGGGGTTGATGGAGATGTCATATCTGGTGATTTCGACAACAATGATTCTATTTTATTTTCATGCAATCATGTATCCTCGGGCACATCAACACCAGTATTAACATTCCCCCCTATAGTTGAATTTTCAACTACATCATTTACCCCATACTTCATGATTGTCACATTATCAGGGACTTGTCATGTTTCAGTTGTAACTTTTACTGCTTCCTTAGTTCTTAGTTATTCACATTTTACCCGATTTGAGGACTGCATTTTTACAGCAGGAATGCTTGTAGAAAACCATAAAAATACAGTACAAAAGTATAGAAATAGGTAGCAATGACCATAGTGAAGCATGTTTTCTGCATCACTGGGTTCTATGAGTTCAACGTGATCGTTTGGGGGTTGAGCTTCGAGGAGCTTTAGCACTAGAGTGAGGTGATGCTGGCATTGCCTGGGCCTGGTGGCCTGCTGACCTCCTTTGTTTGGAAATAGCTATTTGATGTTAGGTAAGAGGCCCTCTTACTTCCTTGGCTGGTGGATTTGTATAACCTAATGCAGGGATGGCAGGCATTGGTGAGAGCACCTCTATTCCACCATAGGGTGAGGGAGGCAACAAAGCCTTACTTGCGGGTTCTAGGACAGGATTGTCGATCTCCGCTTCCTCAAAGATGGCATATAGTTCTAACAGTGCCTCTCTTCTTGTCTTCTTTTGCCCTACGTGTTTAGCCCACATGTGTGTTCTTGTGTGTTCCTTTATGTTAGTGTCAAAGGTTCCCCCCTTGGGCCAGGAAAACATGTGTGCCTTTGTGGCAATACTTGCTATTTTTTTATCCTGTGTGAGGAACCAGGGTTACATATGCTTTAGCAACGACTTCAGAATAGATGGGAACTTTTTAAGGGACTGATATGCTCTAGCTTCTTGGGATCACATAATATTAGACTCTACTCTAATTGGTGGGGAAATAATTACACAAGGATTACAGGTTATAACTATTTTAAAAGCTCAATATATGTATATATAGATGCATCATAAAAGACATTTCTCAAACTTTATCAGGGCCAATCTCCCCGGGCCATTGTGGTGTTGCTGCCTATCTGTGGGATTAATCTGTGTTTTTTCTGTTCCTGCATTTGCCCTGCTGGTTACGTGCAATAGCTTTTTGTTTTACATCTACTTTGTACTGCTGCCTTTTCACCCAGGATGTTTTTCAAACTGCTCATCAAAGTGTATACCAGTTGGGTATACCCTTGTCCCATTACCCTCTTTAACTATAGTGACAAACAGGAGGTGTGACAAAGTCATCCTGTACCCTGGGCACCCCCATTTACTTTGATGACCGATGCTGGTGCTAACAGACTCTGACTGTCCCTGGGCTGAGCCTAAAGTGGACCAGTGCCAGAGCTTTGAATACAGTGAATACACCTACATGCACTATGGTACGCTATCGGTTAGGTTACTACTATGATTGGCATGACCTCCCCTGTAAGGCCCTGGTATATAATATTTCAGAGGGATTAAAAACTGCCTTTAAGTTCCTAGTATATAATAGGGCATAGCAGGTTAGAGGCCAGCAGTCCTTTCTTCACTTGCATGTGTGCACTGCTGAGGCCTGAGGTCAGTTTAAATACAGCCCTGTGTTCCAGGACAGCTTTTAATATGCCATTTGTGCCCAAACTCAACTTTGGTGTTTGGGGCACTTACAACTTAATACAATACTTTATGTTGGCATATTTGGTATCCCCAGGGTCTTCCCTAGGTGTCCCAAGGGTGGGGGAACAGATAAATATAAGGAGGTCCTCTATAAAAAAGGTTGTATATGCCCTCGTCTAGCGAAACTGCACATTTCACTTCCCACTTTGTAGTAGAATGCTTCCCAAACTCAACTTGTATGCTAGGAGCACTGTGGAGACAGGATCTGCAATATTGTTACATATTCAGAACCCCTAAGGTCTATCCTAGGTGCTCCAGGGGTAGGAGGTCCTGTAGATACAGGTAAGTTCATGATAAAATATGTTTTATAAGCTTTGAGATAATCTGGGAAGAAAAGCTCCAGAAACATTTCTAAGTGACAAGGTATAAACTTTGACCGAGACCTATCGCGAGGGGTAGCCTTGCAGGGCTCAATTATGGGTGGCCTGAAATGTTGACTTTGTCCCACTCTAGCACGACCATATGTCCGAATAGGTGCCATAGGTTTCTATGTGCTCTATATAGTGCTAAATATTTTAAATTCATATGTCCGGTTCCCTACTTTGGGGTCTTGTCATTTTGATATTATTTTAAAGATATAATTATTTACTATTTTTATAAATTGGTGCTGGATTTTTATATTGAATGGTGTCTTCATTATTTGCTGAATTGGTGTTTTTAGATGCTTTACATACCTGTCTCTGAAGTTCAGCCTGCCTGCTTGCATCAAGCTACCAAGTGTTGAGCATGGGAATAATTTTCTAAGACTTATTATGAGCCCTAGACTGTGCTAGTGGCCTTATTGCCAGTGGTAGATGTACAATTACCACAATTAATAATCCACTTCCCATCAGTGGGTTATACTTATTTTGATTATATTGCCTACAACAACATAGATAATAAAGAACTTAGGGCCATATGTAGGTAAATCACAAATACCCATTCTTAAATACCGATTTTTAACGAATTATACCGAATCGGTAATTAGAAATCGGTATTTGGGATGTAGGCAAAAAAATCTGTAAAATCTGTATAATTCGGTAAAGAAATACCGTATACCCAACACCGATCGGTAAATTCCGAATCGGTAAAATCTGAATCGGTAAATAAATCGGTAAATACCGAATCGGGAATTCAAAAGCAGAAACAATTAAGGAATCAGTCAATCCGGTGCAACCACCCCTCCTCCCAACCAGGAAGTGTCCAGACCCATGCTGGTGCACTCAATCTGAAGCTGCTGGAGAGGCTGGGAGCGCAGAGCAGAGTCCTTGAGCCCTTGGGAATCTTTTACTCCTGGAAAACTGCAAAATGGCAAGCAAAGACACTGACAGGGAAGGTGGAGAGAGAAAGAGGAAGGTAAAATTCGGCACCATGGAGCTGCAGGTCCTTGTGGAGGAGGTAGTCAAGGAACACCACAAGTTGTTTGTGAAGCAGTCCTTGTAGGTGGGAGAATCAGCCAAAAGGAAGATTTGGCTGGCAATGCAAAGGTCAATGCAATTGGAGTGACCCCACGGAACATTGACGACCTGAAAAAGAGGTGGTATGACCTCCGCAGCATGACAAAGCGAAATATGGCTGAGCTCCACAAACAAGCAAACCTGACAGGAGGAGGGAGGAACAGGGCACCTGCCCTCACAGAGCTTGGGGAGCTGGTGGAGTCCACCATTGAACCAGGCAGCGTCTGTGGGATTGGGGATGCAGACCGCTCAGCCCGAGCTGCCACCAGAAAAAGTAAGAAGCATGCACAGAAATCACCCTCACACCTTCCCCTTCCCTTTCCCCTTCCCCAATGTGGTAGTGTCAACCCCACTCCAGTACAGGTTTTAGTATACACCAGCAATGCATTATGGGAGATGTAGTCATTGAAACACCTACCATGTCAGACAGCACACCACACAACAAGGCATGCGACACACATCAGTGATGAGCAAGCTGAGGCAATAGCGATAGTGTTTCAGTGGATTTTCTGTCCAAAGGTGAGAGATCTTGCAAGCGTCTCAAGGACAAGGAAGGGAGTGCATCACGGAGGGAAGACACAGAGGAGGCGAGTACCAGTGCAGGGCAAATCACACAGGAAACTGCTGCATCAACAGCACTGCCTGCCAGACCTCCCTGAGTCACCACAGCTGCAGGCCTCCCTAGACCTTCCAGCGTCACCACAGCTGCTGGACTCCCCAGAGCGGTTTGGCTCACCACTACTCCTGTCCTCACCTGAACTGGTAGCGTCACCGTCTGCAACAACACCTGCAGTTTCAAAAACCAAGAGGCATGTCGTAGCCACACTCAGGGAAATGGAGTCTTCTACAGGAGACATGGTGGGGGGGTGACAGTTCAACCACGGCAGTTGAGGTCAGCAATGCCAATCAGCAGTCCAGCGTCGAGGGGGCCTACACAGGTTCCAGACGCCGCAGGGCCAGAGAAAGCAGTCAATACCAACATGGCGAGGGTCGTGGTTTCTTCTGCGGACTGGAGGCCAGCATGGTCAAGGTGCATCGCATGCAGGGGAAGGCCATCCAGTCTGTCCAACGACAGTTGAGGCACCTAAATGTAAATGTGGAAAGCATAAATAATTGCATCAGCTCAATGGCGGAGGAAATGAGAGAGATGGCTGCCAGCATGCGGGACATGTCCCAGTCTGTGCTGCTCTTGTGCAGCAAGCTGGACGAGGACAGGGCAACAAGGTGGAAGGAGAGGCAGAGGGCAGAACAACACACAAGGGCAGTCAACCGCCTAGCCACTACCACTTCCTTGCTTTGCAGGCGATGCATTAACATGCAGGAGGGACTGACACACAGCAGCAGTAAAGTCTCCAGGGGCCTTGTGAGGGTGACAAGTGCAGTTGAGGTGCTGCTGACTGCTCAGTCGGCAAATACTGTTGCTCCGTATGTCTGGGAGAGTGAGGAGAGCACCAGTAGGAACAGCATTCCCCCCCTATTACTGACAACCGGAGGAGCAGCAGGCTCCATGGGGCTGGCACTGCCACACAGCCTGTGAAGACAGCCAGCCATTAGCATCCAGCACGGGTAGGCAAGCCTGCAAACACTGAGGATGCCCATATTCCCTGACCTGGAATGAGTGAAGAAACCCAGGACTTCCATAAAAGATGGCTACAATTGGACTGGCACATTTGGGCCTTTGCATACTGGCGTAGTGCTAAAGAATTAAACTACGTTGCGTACATACTACAACTGGCTGTGTCTCCTTACTTACTTAGAAATAGTTGCGTGTGATCTCTGCCCATCTCTGTCTCCCATCTGTTGCTTGCATCACTCCTGCTGTGTTGGGATCAGGGTGTGCAAATTCATCATAGTCATCCTCAATATCTGTTAATTCTACTGCTGTTCCTTTCTTAGTGGCAAGGTTGTGCAGCATTGCGCAAGTTGCAATGATTTTACAGCAGATGAGGGGTGAGTACTGACGTGCGCCTCCTCTTTTGTGGAGGCAGTGGTACCTGCTTTTTAACAGCCCAAAGGTGCGCTCCACAACATTGCGAGTAGATTTGTGTGCCACGTTGTACCGTCTCTCACTCGGGGTTGATGGGTTCAGATAGGGTGTCAGGATGAACGAGCGGATGGCATATGAGCTATCGCCTATGTGGAAAAGAGAGAGCCATTACTCTCATGCACAACAACACCTACATCTGCAGTATCCATCAGGGTGTGTCACAGCATTTTACCTAGCAGGTATCCTGCTCCGAATTCCCCCGCTGTCAGGCGTGTGTAGATCCAACTGTTCTGGAAGATGTAGGAGTGGTGGGTGCTTCCCGGGAATTTGGCCAGTGATTATGTTGGCAGCATCACAGATTACCTGCACATTTATTGAATGTGTGGACTTTCTGTTCCTGTAGGTATACTCAGGGGTTGCAGGTGGGCAGATTGGGCTGTGTGTGCTATCAATGCAGCCGATCACATGTGGGAACTGTGCCAATTGGTAAAAGTCAGTCTTGGTCTTCAGTAGTTCCACATGTGTGTCAGGGAAGCTGATGTAATGATGCATTCTCTGTATTATGGCCTCCAGGAACTTCCTGAAGAAATGGGACAGGCAGATCTGGGACACCCCACCTATCGCAGCTATCACCCCCTGGTAACTGCCAGATGCAAGCAGGATGTAGGCTACAGAGCACCTGCACATGTGGTGGTATGGCGTGCGCCCTTGGTTTTGGGTGCTCCAGGAGTGGGTGCAGGTCCTTTATCAAGTCCAGGATGGTGTGGGGCTGTAGCCTGTTCCTTTCATGGATCTCTGCCTCAGTAAGTTGGAAGAGTGTGATCTGCTGTCTGTAGACTTGCTCCTCATCTCCAGTGCCTCTCTCCTGCTGCCTGTAGCCGTAGCCACCTTGCTGTCACATAGAAAGCCTCGATTCTGATCACACTTTTGGATTTTGGGGCCTGTTTTATGCACTGCATCTGGTTACCACATGCTTTCAATCCATGGTAATTACCGACTCTTAAATACCAAATTTCATGAAATACGGTATTTTAGAAGTTACCTCCATCTCTATTCTCATTTTTACCGTTTCTTATTTACCGATTCGATAATTTAGTATTCGGTAATGTAGAATCGGTATTTACCGTTTCATATTTACCGAATCCTTAAATTTGGCCTCCTACATCTCAAATGCCTAAATACCGGTCGGTAACAGCAAATTTACTGAATTTCGGCCGTTACCGACCGGTATTTAGCTATCTACATATGGCCCTTACTTATCTGCAGTAGAAGTTAGTTTCTTACTAACCTAACTGAATTTGAATTTGAATTTGAATTTGAATTTAAAATATTTGTATAGCGCAGCGTACACCATACGGTTTCTTGGCACTTTAGGAGGCATGAGAGCAGAGAAGTAAAAGGGGAGAATTACTGTGGAAAGGCTTGGACAAACAAAAAAGTTTTCAGGCCCTTGCGAAAGAGGGAGTATTGTTTGGTCGCGCGTAGATGGCCAGGGAGGGAATTCCAAAGAATGGGAGCCAAAACTGAGAAATTGGAACCCCCCCATTTTTTCCTGTTATAGCGAGGGACCTGTAGAAGGGATTGAGAGGATGGTCGAAGCTGTCTAGTGGGGACATATTCTTTTAGCAGAGTTTAACTAGTTCACCTCACGTCATAGTTCTCTTACCTGAATAGATGAAGTGATTGTTGCTGCCTGTCTCAATCTTCCAAAACCTTACTTCCGGGTTTCCCAAGGTGCCTTCTTAAGAGTGGTGGTAGTCGTAGCAGACTAGTGCGCTAACAGGAAAGGCATCCCAAGCAACGTCACACCAGCACCTAGGTGAACTCCAATTGTAAACTTAATCAAAAGGAGTATCTATCAGAGGGAACTAGATTGAAAGAAAAGTGAGTTATATTTATATCATTACTTTACAAAGGGTGAAACCAGACTGCCACCATGATGCAACAAAGAATACCTGATATAACAAAAACTAGCAATAACAACTTCATTTGAGCAATGGGGAACTGTTATTTAAATAAAACTAAACTTGCAAAATCCTTGAGTCAAGAGAAGTGGACTCAGAGTCAGGAAAGGACAAGGTTAGGCATTTATGCAACACGAGGCCTGAATGATTATATTTACGAATTATATTATATTTTTAAAATTTGGCTCCCTCTTATTTGTAGTTGGGTAAGTGGGGCTGGTGTGGGTTATTTCTCAGGTAATATAAGATCAACCAGTGAGTTGCTCTCACTTTCACCACATCCGCCCCGCCAAGTGTGTGATCCATTTATGGTGTAAATTAGGTCACACCTCAATAAATGACAGAGCCTGGGTGAAGAGGGTTAGAGGTTAGATGAATGGAAGAGAAGAGGGAGTTTGGGCAAGGTATGACAAAAATAAAGATTACAGAACAATTGTATTCATCAGGACTATGAGTAGCACATAACTATTAATCTGTTGTGGAAGGAAATGAAGGAATGACACAGTACAGTTAAATGCACTAAAACAGTCCTTCAGACCGTGAGATCCAAGTTATATCTCAAAATTCATGCATCTAGGTTTGAAAAATATAAATTATGGAGGAGTGAAAAAACACAGTTCTAAAAATTATGATTGTTAAAAGAAAAATGATACTATAAATAAATGTTAAATTAGGCAGTGCATCTGCATTCTTCTCGGAATATCCAGTGCCTGGCTGAACTGGTCCAGTTAAGTAAGCATTACAGAGCTTTTACCTTTCATGAAGGAGACAAGAAGAGCTGCATATTGTAACAAAGAAAGGGTATTGTAATGTTAAGGAAAAGGACAGAATGCAAGCTTCACAAGGAGTGTACAAAGAGGCAATCATTCATTATGGCTCATGTGCAAATAAATGAGAAGTGAGAGCAATTTTACAACCAATCCAAAACAAGCAGCTGCGTGTACCTGGCTTATCAATCTCACAATTGTCATAACATTTAGCCAAGTGAGCCTATCATGTGATGATGTGACATTACATGTCTGTCTCCAGTTAAGACAGGCCTGACTACAACCACATAATAGAGGAGTTTGACATTTAAGCTAGCACACATTATTCAGCAGCATTTCCTAAATCAAAGCATATCTCACTAGTGCACAGATCTGATTAAGCCTCTTTAAATCATAATTGTGTTTATTTCCCTTTGAAGTCAATAATTTCCTTCTTGTGGATGTTGAGGTTGTCCCACCCTGAATCCTGACTCTGAGTAACAAATCTGTTTGACTCCCGACCCATATGAGGCATAGAGAGATAGATCTGTAGGGAACTGCTGTTGATGAACATGAAGAGACTAAACAAATTTGAGCATTTTGTGTAGATTTGTATTTGTCGACTAAACTGACTGGTCTGGTCTCTGAAGAACTAGAACAATATGTACAGCAAGGAGTGGACCATACAAGTACGTCTAGCTAAATGTGAAAGATCCAATCTCCTTCAGGCAAAATCACCTGTCAGCCTCCAAACGTTGCACATCCTTGAAATCAGGTTTACAAATTAGTTGAACATCCTCAGTCACTGTCTGCCACCACATGATTCATCAATCATCAATCACATTCACTGAATAATATATCACGCATTGGTGCAAAAGTTACCTGCTCCAATCCAAGCACAGTGGTGCACAATTGTCATATTAAATCTCCTATTTTACCATGAAAGCAACACATTGGTAGTCTTGATCTTTACTGGGGCATCAGTGCTAGGGAATTAATAAATAAAACAATATGCATGGGACTGAGGCAGATATTGTCTCCAATGTCCTTGTAAAGAATGGGGAGGCTTCCTCACTGCACACTGGTCAAAATCCAACCGGGCTAACATGTGCCTAAATGGTGGGGCTCCATAAGTCAGACAGAAGCCAATTATATATGTTTTATTTCTCTGACTACATCCATTTTGTATTTATTTTGTCACAGCAGTTTGATAATAATCTGAAAGTTCTATGGTAGTCTATTCAGTCAAGAAAGTAAAGTTTCTCCTCAAACTCATGTGGATCTCTAAGAAGTTGGTAAGCTAATGTACTTGAGTCTGACCAATCACCCTCATCCTCCCACTCTCCTTTGGTGTTTCAGGATCAGTATAATTGTGTGGTAGGAAGTGTTGGTTCATTTTAATCATGGTCAATCCCTCCAAGTTTTGAGGTGAGAGACTGGCCCTTCTTACTGTGAAAACTGCACCAGCTGAACTGACCATACACTCAGCAGAAACACTACCTACTGGACAATCCAGATACTTTATTGCCAGCCTGCTGAGCACTGGCCATTGATGCATCTTCCATTACCAATAGACCAATAGGATTTGATCCACATACATTTATTTTGGTCCATCCAGATAGTTTTGGAGCATCCTCTGAATGGTCATTGATTCTTCCACTTGCTTGACCGCTTTTGGCTTATCCTCTGTACTTGACTTAAACCCTGCCACTTAAAACAAAGCCATTGCAGAGGTTGGGTTTAATCCTTTTGCTGCTGTTATTGTTGTTGCCAGTATTCCTGTTGCTGGTGTAGGTTGATGTGAGACAAAAGCATAGCCCTCTCTGGAGATTAAAGGCTGCAAACCAGAATGTCTGCCATGGATTCTCAGTTCCAGCTGTTCTTCTTACAGGTCTCTTGTTTGTTCAACAATCCACGTTTTGTATCCTATAGCATCCCCTTGTGAAAAATGTTTGAGAGTGGCCACAATTTGTTTTGTACTGTGTATCAGGTTTTGAGGCACAGGTATACTCTTTGGATGACGTGATCTCTCCTTGCAGTCTTGGATTAACAGCCATGTGAAGGCTTAAACTCTGAACCAACGTATGCACTTCTCTGTTTACAACTTTTTTAACTGGTCCTGTAGCAGATGCAGCAACAAGATAGCCTGACTTATCATACATTCTTTCTTGCTGACTTCCTGTGTGAAAACCTCAAAAGGAAGTAGCATCTGTGTCAGACATATGACTATTTGACCACCTCCTTGGCCAGTTGTATCCCCGCTCTTTGAATTGCATAGTCATTGATAGGTTTGTACTGCTCAATGGTCAGTTGGAGTATAATATTCACTCAAAAACACCTTATTGAATTGATTTAGCTGCTTCTCGAGTAGAGAATCTGCACGAGGTGCAGCCGAAGCCACTTGCTGTCACCAGTGTTCCGAAAATGGCACCAGAAGGCTCTGTGTAACTAGCTGGACTAGCAGATGTAAGTAGCTGTACTAGCAGATGGAAGTCTCATCACAGTCACCAGCATGCGCTAAAACAAGTCTCAAGTGTGCCAACAGGATTATAATTACACCACGTGCCGTAAGGCAGAATCTAGTGGGAACTTCACATTACACTTACCAAATCTCACCAACTCCGCAGGTGAAATCATAGCTCATCCCAGGCCTCAAATGCATCATAGGCCTTCCTCATTGGGGGCCAGTAAAAGTGGGTAACAAGTCTGTCAAAGATATTGCTCAGACCCAAATGACCTGCCAAAGGTACATCATGACCCAACACCAGTAGGAAGGCCACGGAGCACTGGGGGGGGGGATACCAACACACGGGTTTAACCAGACTAAGCAACCGAAGGCTCACTTTGCATTCTCCCAGTTAATCACATGATCACCAGAAGAGTCCCCACCTGGCTGGGTAATAAGTTGCTGCTGTATACCCAAAAGAGTATGCTATTACCCTCTGCGCCTTGCAAAACTTCATCCTGGTGGGACCTCCTTCCTGCTGCCAATTGACCAGCTCAGGCAGGTTTGCCAGTTCAGCCCCATGCTTCCCTGTAGCCTCTGGGGCGTCCCCTCAGGGTCAACGTCTTTCCAGACTGTGGGAGTCTCAGGAGAAAGTTTCCTATGCCCCTTGCCCTTCCTCTTCATGGCAGGCACAAGGTCATTCTTCCAGGCTCTGGGTCCTCCTGACTACCCTTTCGAGCTGCCACGGACTATATGATCAAGCACACCCACTTAGGCAACCTTAACATCTCCGAGTGGGACCTGAGCTCTAACTCCTTCTAGGAGTTATGCTCCAGGTCTTTACAAAGCACACAATCCATATACATGGACTGACTCGCAGCTCATCTCAAAGAACCTGAGATGGAAACATTTGAAACAACGTGGCCTCAGCCATGTGAGTTCTGACACCGCAAGACTAACCACGCTTGCCAAAACCACACATATGCCTTAACTGCACAGATGCATGGATAAGGCAGTGCACTGTCTAGCTGATGGCTTTTGCAGGCAGCAGGGACGGAAGCAGGAAGACCTCACTAGCAAGAGAGCCACAGTGAGGTAAGTGGGGTTGGGGGTTGGGTAGTTTTCTGGGCTGGGGGTTGGGGGTAGTTTTTGGGGCCGGGTAAGTCGGGTTGTTTTCTGGGCTGGGGTTCTGGGTAGTTTATTCTGGCCTGGGGGGTCAGGTAGTTTTCTGGGCTAGAGGTTTGGGGTAGATTTCTGGGCTGAGGTTTATGCTAGTTTTTAGGGCTAGGGGCGGAGGTAGTTTTCAGGGCTGGAGGGGTCAGAGGTAGTTTCAGGGCTGGGGGCTGAGGTAGTTTTGAGGGCTAGGGGGTCAGGGGTAGTTTTCAAGCCTGGGGAAGTGTCAGGTTAGTTTTCAGGGCTGGGGTAGGGTCGGGTTGTTTTCTAATTTGGATTTATCGTAGTAGGCTCAAGGGCAGTGGAAGGGGTTGGGGTAGTTTTAAGGACAGCACGAGGGGTGAGAGGGGGTCAGGGTAGTGTTTGTTAAGGGACAGGATTTAGGCCTCAGGGCAGGGGGAGGAGAAGGGGTAATTAGGGTAGGTTTTAAGGCATAGGTGAGGGGGTAGTTTTTTGGGCTGGGGTTCAGGGTAGTATTTCAAAACAGGTGTTTGGGTTTTAGGCCTAAGGGCAGTGGAAAGCGTTGGGGTAGTTTTAGGGACAGAGCATGGAGGTTGGGAGGAGGTCAGGTTATTTGGACCTCAGGGCGGGTGGAGTGTGGGTACTTTGTAGCTTAGGGTGGGGAGGAGTGCTGCAACCTTAGTCACGCATATCCCTTTACCATATATGACTTAACACAAAATTACATGGTAAAGGAATGCCTGCTTAAGACACATTTGTGGTTTAGGCTGCATGGTAGAGGCATGCATGGTTAGCCATGTGTGCCTCTATCATACAACCAGACTGAGAGCCCCACAAAGGAACCAGAGCCACTGGATAGTGACTCTCACACTAGCTAGCTACAACAACCTGGTGGAATGTATTAGGGAATACCTGCTCTGAGGTCACCAGATGACATATGACAGTTGCCATGCTGGCTCAAGTGTCCCTCAGAGCCTCCACTCTCTACCCATTTATGTTGACCCACTGCCTGTACTTTCTAATATTACTATGTAAGTGAGTTCTCTGCACAATCTCTCCCTCACATGGGGACACCGGCGTAACCTCTACCCTGCCCCACATACTATCTGGGACAATCTCTGATCCAAACTCTACACTATCTGACTGCCCACCAGCGGGGAGCTGTGCCCACTTGAGACGTTTGGCATCCCCCTTGAAGTGCCCTTGCTGTTTGAAATTACATCACTTAGGGGGTGCCTTCCCTGAAGACCTACTGTCAGGGAACCAGCTCTTCTTTTTCTCAGTTGAGGAATGGGAGTCCTGACCCAAGAAAATAGTTTAGAGAACTCTTTTTGTGTTCATTCTTATCCCCCATCTTTTTCTTATTGGTACCCTTCTCACCTTTGGGGTCACCCCAATACCTTCTTATGGACCATGGTGCTGAGCAAGAAGTCCGCCTCCTTAGAAAACTCCCTGAGTTCAGAGAACTTACTATTAAATCAAGTGTTGCCGCAGTTCTGGAAAACAATTCCTGAACATATGCTTTCTGGCAATTAGATCATACAGTCCTTTGTAATCATTAACCTCACTGTCCTTCACCCAACCATCCAGTGCCTTGCAAAATCATTGCACAAAATCCACCCAGGACTGCAACAGCAGCTTCTGGCTGTCCCTGAAACTGACCCTATATTTTTCTGGGTTCAGACAATACTGTCTGACAAGGGCTTCATTCATGGGTAGATGATTTACTCTTGCTCATTCCCCAAGGCCTATACGGTATCTCTCACCTCGCTAGGGATATGTATTCACAGGCTAGCCCCTAATACTGCTCAGGGATTTGGGCATTTGTAAGTCAATGTCAAACCACTGATCAATATTGTCTCCCACAACAAAGTTAGGCACCAGACCCTTATAATTGCGGACCCCTTGTCTTCAGAGTGCACTGAAGAAATGATGTCACTGTCACTGCAGGACTCTTCCTGTTTGGCATTAATTTCCAGCTACTTAAGGCTACTCTCATATATATAATTCTATTTACAAAGTGCCTGGTTTTCACGAACCGGTGTTTCCCAGCGCTAGAAACCAAACATGTATCGGAGGATAAGAAAGAGAAATCTAAGAAGCTAGACAGTACAGAATCAAGAGAAGGTTTCACAGGCAAAAGCTGTTTTTGGAAAATACCTTCTGAGGACTCGGCATGTAGGCAAAAAAAGGAAGTCAATCCCATTTTCTGGATGCCATGTAGCCAAAAGAGCACACACTCATTCTAGCTCTTTGTACTTTAGAGATCTTGACCAGATGAGTTCTGGTCGATGAGTTACGGGTCAAAGGATGAGGAGTGAGTAGGTGGTGGAGATAACTGGGACCTATACCCTGCAAACGGTGCTGGCAGTAGCACAGTGCTCTATAGAGTATTCTCTTTTCTACTGGCAGCCAGTGAAGAGTATCTAGGCATATAGAGGACATGAAGTGCAGCCGCATTCTGGATGCAATGCAGCTTGTTTAAGCCTTTCTTAGCCACTCCTAGATAGAGATTATTTCAGTAGTCCAGCTGCGATGTTACGAGGGCGTGAACTAGGGTTTTTCTCACTGACACAGGAAGAGTGGCCAGGGTTTTTCTAAGAACTTTCAGGGTTCCAAAACATTTTTCTGTAACCTTCCTAACATGTGCCTCGAAGGATAACTTGGGGTCAATCCAGACTCCCGGATTTTTCGTTTCCTCCTTTGGGGTTGGAGTGGGGCCCAAAGTCCGAGCCCACCAAGCCAAGGACCAAAGTCCGAGCCCACCAAGCCAAGGACCAGATAGAGGGAGTTTTTACCATGATCAGTACCTTGGTCTTGCTGCTATTCAAATTAAGGCAGTTCTTTATCATCCAGGTGGACAGTTTACTCAGACAGGAGGAGAACTGGTTAGCAGCTTCCTCTGAATTATGGAATAAGGTAACAATAAGCTGTGTATCATCCCCATAGGAAACAATGGTGACATTAGGTTTTTCAACAATCCCTGCCAAGGGTCCGATATAAAGATAAAAAAGAGTAGGGCTCAAAATTGGGCACTGTGGGAACCCTTGTAAGAGTGGAAGGCTTTTGGAAATGTGAGGATGCTGCACAACTTGAAAACCTCCAACTATAAAGGGGAAAGGAGTTGGCCTAATTGCTAGGATGGTTGGCCTTGAATCTGGGGACCTGGGTTTCAGTCTTGGCAATGTTGCTGAACATCCTGTCATTGTGGGCAAATCACGTAATCGCCTTGTGCCTAACAAAAAAATTAAGGAGCCTTAATGTAATGCAACTGGTGCTATGTAAAGCGCTCTAACACCCAATTCAGGTCTAGTTCGCGCTATATAAAACTCTGTAAAAAAATGCAAAATAAATATCTAAATAAAGGAGGCCAGCCATTTTTAGGGTCAACCCTCGAACTCACAAGTCCTTCATTTCTGCAGGAGCGTATAGTGGAAAAAGGTATCAAAAGGTGTGCTAAGGTCCAGTAGGACCAAAGCAGCAATCTGACACTCGACTGCGGACTTGCTCAGGGTCTCAGTGGTGAAAAGTAGTGCTGGAGTGGGCGGCTTAAAAGCCGGATTGCAAAGGATGTAATTGATTGTTTGGGTTGATGTGGGCCACCAGTTTAGCGTTCACCACTTTCTCTGCTATTTTGGAAAAGTACGGAAGAAACTAAATGAGGTTTTTTCCGTAAAGGTAGGGTAAAAGGCTGTTTCCATTTCTGTGGGACATCTCCTCATTGGAAGGAGTGATCAAGAAGTTGTTGAACAAAAGGCAGAATAGCATCCATTCCTTCCCTTAGGACTTTGGGCGAAGCTGGGTCCACTTTGGAGCCAGATTTAATACTCAAAGCCAATACCTTAATGTCCTTTAGCATCAGAGAGTTAAGCTCTGAGAGGGTGCTACCCTCAAACGGGAGATTAGTATGATAGTTGAAACAGGTGCCATTACAGGCCTCCAACAGAAAGGAGTCATAAATTATAGCTACTTTTGTAACAAGAAATCAGCAATCTTGTTGCAGGACTCTATATAGCTGGGCACAGGGGCTGCAGTACACTCCAGTGAAGAGAGAAATTTAAAGATAGAGAACAGTTCTTTAGAGTACTTTTCCACTTGCTCTATTTTATCAGTGTAGTAAGCTGCACAGGTTTTTCTTATAAGAGCATAGTAAATTGTAAGCTCATTCTTATAAGCAATTTTATGACTATCAGAATAACCCTTCCTCCATTGGTGCTCCAGGCGCTTGCAAGATTTTCTGGCTAACATCAGATTTTCATTAAACCTGGGTGCCGAGTTGGTTCATCTCTGAGAGGTGAAAGTTGTCCAGGTGGCTATTAAATCCATTTCCTGTAAGATCCACATTTCCACTACTAAATTGTCAACGTTGTTAACGGCTCCAAGTTGGAGATGATTCTGCTGGAGAGTTTGTGTAAAACTTTCTATTATTAAACCTGGACCATTTCCTGCATGCAACTTGCGGGCAGGTCCTGACAGGAGGAAGTAGTCTTGCCAAGGGAGGGGAAAAGTCCACCAAATGGTGGTCCGACCAAGGAGCCACAATAGGAGAATCTACTTGAGTCTCGTAGTAGGTGGAGATAATGGGGTCAAGTATATGAACCAACTGATATGTAGGGGGATTGGTTTTAAGATTTAGCTGCAGAGAGGTTAGTTCCTGACAGAAGGACTGCACTTCAGCATTCGTGTTAGAGTCGGAGTGTAAATTGAGATCACCTAATATAATCAGGTTATTGTAAGGAAGAGCTGACTGGACAACAGGCTCCACAAGACTCAAGATGAAATTGGCCGCCGGGTCAGGGGGCCGGTAGATCAGAAAACCGGACAGCGTATAATCATCAACCGCTGCAATGGTGAAGGAGACAGCCTCACCAGTTGTCAATGTTGGTAGCTTTTTATAGTGCATTTACTGAGAGTTTATGTATTATAGCCATCCCACCGCCGAGCTTGATGGGGTGAGCATGCCTTAGGATGCCATAATCTTGGGAGATTCATTCAGCCAAATTTCAGTAAGAAACCAGGCTTTCGGTTGTTTGTCAACAAGGCATTTATAGATTTCATATTTGTGTTTGCTGAGCGATCTGCAGTTATTAAGAAGTTGAGTTTATGCTTTTTAACCAGAGTGTCATTCATCAGAGTCTGATCGAATGAGCAGTGAGAACATAGCAGTTGGTCTGTCTCCACAGATTGAGTGCGACAACAGGCTTCCGGGGTCATCTGCGCTAGCTCTTTAAGTTGATCTGCTGTATAACTAAGAGGCCGCTTGTTAATAAAATGGGCAGGGGTTCTGCCTCTGGCCCAGCCAAATGCAGACGGACTCAGATGGGCTGGCGCATCTTTGGCATGCCATCGGCAATCATCTGAGCCACGGGCATCGAGAAGTTGAAGGCCTCTGGGGGCGTGGCCAAAGCAAGTCAATCCGAGGCAGAAGGCGTGGAGCAAGACGACTGGCCACGCCCTGCACTTGGTGTCAGGTAAATTCAGGGCCAAGGCAAAGACCAAGAGGCATCAGGTAAGGTATGGGGAGTGAAGCCTGGCAACTCAACCACAGAGAGGCTCCAAGGAAACAAATGATAAAGATATACTAAGGGAGCGAGGCACCTCCTAACAATAAGTGCTTAAAAGGAAATTAAAAATGGAAACAAATGGCAAAGGTGCACTGAGGGAGAGCAGCACCTCCCACCAATATCTGCTTACAAGGAAATTAAAAGCCAAAATCTCCAAAGCAGTTCTTTCCTGTAGAGCAGTGGTTCCCAAACTTTGGGAAAAAACAAAAGTTACTAACTGGTACCATGCAGTTTGCAAGCAGCTCTTTGATGACAGTTTATAGGTCCCTCTGCTACATTACGATTGTCACTTATGAAGTGCACTGTAACAAAAGAATCTGTGACAAAAGCAGTAACCACCAACCTATGCACATAAAATGCTGCTTTTTAAAATGCATGTTACACGTTCTTTGCAGTAGGCACATTAACCCTCTGTGCTACATTAGTTAAGTCAAAGCTGCCACTAAACAAAACTCTCCTCACACTCCAGCAGGTACATTAATCACTGGCTTTATCTTGACACTTGTATTGCTGCTGGAAAGCTGCTAATTATACAAGAAACTCTTCTGTGCTTTTAAAACTGTTGCCTGCGGACCCCCTGGGAATGTGTCACGGACCCCTGGGGGTCCGCGGACCACAGTGTGGGAAACACTGCTGTAGAGCCAGTTTGACAAGCTCCAACTTGAATTTCCTCTCTTCCCTCCTGTCCTCAAAGTCCTATGAGGACAGAAATGGGGGCCTTTCTGGGCCTCACCGGATGCTATAGGAGCTTTGGCAAAGGGCATTGCTCCATTGTTGCACCCTTGAAATTGCTGAGTTTGATTAAGTAGCCCAGAAAGGTAATATGGACAGAAGTGTGACAGACAGCTTTTGATACCCCGAAGAAGGCCATGTGCACAGCACCCATGCTCAGGGTTAATGATTTCTCCCAGGAGTTCATTATGCAGACAGATGGATCAGGGACTAGTATAGGGGTTATGCCCTCATAGCTAAACATAGAGGGCTTAGCAACACCTGTACCCTTCATCAGCAGGAGGATACTTCTCAGGGCACAGAGGAGGAATGCTATAGAAAGAGAAGCATTTTCAATGGTCTGTACACTGAATAAGTTAGACCTTAGCCAGATTGGGGAAATTTGCCTGCACTATCTGCCACTTACTAGCTGAAGCGGCAACAACTGCAAATATCCACACCACATAGGCCATTGGAGCTGTCTCAAGCCGTACTTTTATCCGCTTATGGGTCACATGAAGAGCATCACAGGGCTTTCTGGGCCAGGTCCTGACAATTTCCAAATAGGAATCACCACTCTCCCAAGGAATATTTAAATTTGAGCGTAGGGAAACCTCACCAAGTAATCCCTATTGTATTGTGAAGAACAGTTGGTTTCAGCTGATTGACAGCTAACAGTTGGAGGACTAATAAAGTAGTATTAGGCCCCTTGCTCTTAACATGCCCATGAGACCAGCTGTTTGCAGCCTATGCCCAAACTAGTTGAAGGAGAAAAATGCTTGCAGCAGGCACAGTGCACTTTAGACTCTTACCCTTGCAACCTTGGACACCGATTAATTTGAAAGCCTGACAGCATATTTTGTGGCTCCTCGCTGTGAGGAAATACCCAAACATCAAGATGATCAAGGAGTTTGTACTAGGCACATTGCACTTTAAAATCTTACCCTTGACACTTTGGACATTGTTGTTCTAAAGCTTATAGTGCTAAATCTCACATGCCCAGAATTTTAGAAATGTTTCAACACCAGTGAAATTAATTAATTTGCAGTGTTGCTTAACACATGATAATACCACGCTGGCTGTACCATTAATGATGCAATGCATCATGCAATGGTCTACAGATATAATGATTTTAATTAATCAAACATGATTAAAACTCCAGTTGGTTACCCAATATCCATCCAGTACCATCACACAGGGAGTCACTTCACCCAACCAATCTGACAACCCTGCCCCCCATCCTCCCCGCCCCCTTCCGACATTGGAGTCCCACGAGATTTCCACCCAATTTACCCACACCGCTAACTTATCACATGTCACGGTACCAAAACCAAATAACACGCCTGACTTCTGCTCCCTCACACTCAGTTCCAGTCTCTGCTGATTCCATCTGATTAGGTTTTCCAAGCGCCAGGATACCCGTAGGGTGACAGTCTGCGCTATATAAGTGTACAATACAATACAATACAATACTTCCCTCTTTCACCTCGTCCTCTTCCCTTATCAGCCCCCTACATTGACACCCCCAATGCACTTCACCCCACCCCACTAAACCCACCCAGAAATCCTATCTTCCCTGCTTCCCATCCTCCCCGTACACCTCAGGCATCGGACTTTTACATTAGCTACACCCAGACATCCCCCCTAACCTCACACCTCACAACACCTCAACATTCCTACACACCCGACCTCCCCACACGCCTGATACGGCATATGTCCCACCAACAGATACTGACCCCCGACACTAAAAGACTATAGCTCCTGTCCACCCTAACGCCAACACCTCTCTTGGCTTGGCATCCTTGCCCTTTATTGCTACTCCTGTCAAGTACGTTCCCCTTCTAAGCTACCACACGCAAGGTCATGCTTTGCCAGATGCCTCGAAACCACAGGATCAAAATGATCACACATTACCTTCCGAGTCCCCACTGCCCTCATGTACCCTTACCACTCCCACTTTACAACTAGCCACCCCCTCTAATCAGCCATCTACATCCCCCAACATCCCTTCAGTCTCGGCTTCACTGCCCTATAATGATACTCCTCACACTTACTCACCCCACAACTCACACCCCCTCCGAGGTCTTGGGTTGTCTCACATCTCAATTCCACACTACTGCAATGATAATGCACTACCGGACGAGCACCCCCTGTCCCCACTTTCCCCTCCCCCTCCCACTTTACAACCTCCCACCCCCTCTACTCAGACATCTACATCCCTCACTCATCAACACTCTCACACAACACTTCCTCCAACACTACCCATACCTGCACCTCTGCAGCCATTCACATGCAGAACACAGCCTTCAACCACATTCATAACTGATCCTGACCTTAGACTTGAGGAAATAATGCTCTACAGCATATTAAAAAGGAACTCCAATCTTTCAAGGTTCTGATTTCTAGTCAACCTCCCGTGATATTTCCTCAAGAGCCTTTAACCCGAACTATCGAGTATACCACATAAAGTGCACCCCTAAACTCACCACACCCAATTGGAATTCAGTTCCCCTACACAAAACATTTTCTCGCCCTAGGCGTAGCATCACTCCATTCTCCAAGAGAGATCTCCTATCTCTTTTACAATCCTACAAACCCTCTCCCACTAATTGCACTACCTCTACTCAGTAGACCATACCCACTATCCCCCTAACCCACTAAGAGCTGCCAGACATAACATTAGAGGGGTCATCAATAGAAATCTAAGAAGTGTCCCTATCAACCACGACCCATTCTGCTTCCTCATCACTCCCTGTCTTAAATGCACACTCCTAAACTGCAGATCTGCCTCCAGACATGCGGTGGATATAACTGAGCTAATCATCTCACAGGAACTAGACCTGCTAATGTTAAACTAAACCTGCCTATCAGATTCCTCCACTCCACTGATTGACATCCTAGTTCCCCCGATCTACGACATCATCAGATTAGACAGAATCGGTAAGATAGGGGGAGGTATAGCCTGTATTCATCGCAGTAACATCACTGTAAATAGAGCCACATCCCCGGTCTTCCCTTCTTGTGAATACTTTTGCCTAGATGTTAGCAGCAACGGCAAACCAGCTTGCTCACTTCACATCTTCTATCATCCACCAGGTGACAACCTCATATTTTCAGAACACCTCATGGATATGATTTCAGCTAACAGCGGACGACAAAATAGCCAAATATTCCTTGGCGATTTCAATCTGCACTGGAATGACAATAATGACTCAGTGGTCAACTGCCTCAAAAAACTTCCTGGATGATCTAGCCTTTACCCAAACTTGCAATAGTCCTACACATAAGAAAGGATCAACCTTGGATCTAATAATCTCCAAAACTTTGGAATCGATACAACCCTGCGACTGGTCTGATCACCATATCATCACCTTCTTTATGAAGGAAACGGTAAAATTGAACTTAGTTCAGTCCACCAACCAAAGATCTGGAAAAGAGACTTGAAACTACTCAACCCAAACACACTACCCTCCTCAAGCTACAACCTTTTACTGCCACCTGTTGGCACAGTAGAGGTCCATGACCTCCCCAACCACTACCTCAACTTGATGAGGTATATAAAACCAGAGAAATTTGCCTGTTATAGTTAGTCGAGCTATAGTTAGTCGAGCTAACCAATGCACTGCTGATGATGTCACATATTACATCACTCATGACATGGTCAGTGACATCACTGATGACATCACTGATGACATCTCAAATGACATCACTGATGATTTACTAGCATTTGCTGTACGACAAACAGGCAGTAAATGAGGCACACACTCAAAAATAAATCTGAGACCAATTTATAAAAAATAATAGATTTTTTTTTAGAATGTTTAAGGCCAAGAACACAGTTCCAAGGTAAGTACTTTCCGATTTACTTTTATGCACATTTACCCACTATAGGAAAAAATGGGAAAACGCTGACAAATGCATATCAAATCAAGCAATGCTTTTTATTTTAGGTCAATCCCAGATTGGCTGGGAGCAGAGTGCTGAGGGTCTTGGAAGGAAGGTCTGACAAAATATCAACTGACAGAAAATCAACCTACAAAAATATCGACACAGAAATATCAATGCCAAAAATATCGAAGTCCTATCTACATAAAGGTAAGTATAAAAATATCGGAAAAAATAAGCTGTTGGCAAAAATATCGATGTTAAAAATATTGTTTTTTAAATTTTTTTAATAATAATATAAAAATAAGTAAATATTACATATAATAAAAACAATTATAAATATAAATATTAAAACATATTTAAAAATATTAACTAATACATATAATGTGAAAATTAATCAAACGCCTACATATAAATTAATATATAAACTTACTCCACATATTGCAACATTAGGAAAGCATTGCAGAGTGTCAGGGTAAAAATTACTATTCCTACTCCAGAGAGTGCAACAGTAGGGAAAGCGCTGGATAGCGTAGGGATACAATTACTATTCCCATTCCACTTAGTGCAACAGTACGGAAAACATTGGATAGCATAGGGGTAACAATTACTATTCCCACGCCAGAGAGTGCACCAGTAGGGAAAGGGCTGGATAGCGTAGGGATAAAAATCACTATTCCCACTCCAGTGAGTACAACAGTAGGGAAAGCGTTGGATAGTGTAGGGGTAAAAAATACTATTCCATCTCTAGAGAGTGCAACAGTAGGGAAAGCGCTGGATAGCGTAGGGGTTAAATGAACTTATCAATTAAATAATTTTTTAATAAAAAATTAAAATATTAATAATTACTTTACAAAACAATATCAATAAATACCAATAAATTACATTTGATTGTTTATTAATAATGTAAAAGTAAGTAAATAATACATATATTAAAAAAATTATAGATAGAAATATTAAAACATATTTAAAAAATATTAACTAATACGTATAATGTTAAAATTAATTAAACATCTACATATAAATTAATATATATACATACTCCACATATTGCAACATTAGGGAAAGCTTTGGAGAGTGTCAGGGTAAAAATTCCTATTCCCACTCCAGAGAGAGCAACAATAGGGAAAGCACTCGATAGCGTAGGGGTAAAAATGACTATTCCCACTCCAGTGAGTGCAACAGTAGGGAAAGCGTTAGATAGCATATCGGTAAAAATTACTATGCCCACTCCAGGGAGTGCAACCGTAGGGAAAACGCTGAATAGCTTAGGTATACAATTACTATTCCCACTTCAGTGAGTGCAACAGTAGGGAAAGCGTTGGATAGTGTAGGGGTAACAATTACTTATTTTTTTTGTTTAATAGATTTTTATTGAGATTTAAATTACAAGAAGTACAAAAAGGAATAAAAGCAATAAAACAAAGAGTCATAAAACTTACAGCATAATATATATAAATAAAGCAAAAAACATGCAATGAATTAATATAAGCATAATCATAATAATCAAAGGAAAATAAAAGAAAGAGAAGGAAAGAGAGAGAGAGGGGAAAGATAGAAAAGAAGGGGAGAGAGGTGGATAGGTATAAAAGGGACCAATTAAGCCCGGAGGGCTGACGGGGTTGCGGCAACCATCTTGGAGGGGCTGAGCACTCTTTAGGGTAGCGCATTAGTTACCGCGCACCCAGGCCACAAAAGCGACACCCCATGCGCACGCGCAGGGGACACGCGCAGTGGGCGCGCCGGCGGCTCGCCGAAGGCGCGCCAAAGGCAAGCCCGTATGCGCCCATCCGCGCCTTGCCGGGGCAAGGGGCACTCCATTATGCCCAATTTTTAACCTACTCCTAAGAGGAACTCCACCGCTATCAACTTCATGGAACCCTTAGCGCCGCCTCAGCGTCCATTATCCTCAACCTCGGTCTTGCCCGGCCCCACCCTGTTCCGCTTCCCACATCCACCCTATCTTCCCTCTCATCCCTCCCCGTCCCCCCATCAGAACCTGGCCAGTCCTTGAGGCCAATGACCGTCATTTCGGCTTTCCTTTTAAACACCAGATCAGCGGTGAAACACCAATTAGAACTTTTTGTGTTTCTGGACTCTTATAAACCTGATCTTTTATTCCTGACAGAAACTTGGTTCTGTCCAGATTCCCTTCCCAATATTCTTGCATCACTACCCTCCACCTACTATGCCTTGCGGGCCGATCGATCGCCGGGCAAGGCAGGTGGAGGTGTTGCTCTGATTGTCCGGTCGGACCTTCACTTCCAAACTCTCTCCTTTCCGACTATCAAGGGAGCTGAGTGTCTAGTGATGCGATCTGCTTCCTTCCAGACCCCTATCACCTGCGTCCTTGTCTACCGTCCCCCTCACCACACCCCTTATTTTTTGACCGAGTTTCAAGAACTTCTCGCCACACTAGCAGTTAACAACTCTTCTGTGCTCGTTCTTGGCGATTTTAATTTTTGAATTAAAAGGTACCTTACAGGCGTAAGGTGGATAACCTGAGAACTCCTGTGTGCTGAAATGAGCAATAATCATCAAAAAATTCTCGAAAATATCTAGTCCAAACCAATCATTAAATGTTAAATGTTCAAAGTTTTATTCACTTTGTAACATGATGCAGATTTGTCTTTAATCCAAAGTAATCAATTTTGCAGGTAATTTTATATATTTCTCATAAATGTCATCATAATGAACATTAATCCATGTCCCCAATGCATTTCGAGCCATAGCTCTTCGTCAGGGGATTCTGTAACAAAGTAGGAAAAAAAAAGATTCATGAGTCAGGAACTGGGTGTAAATACAGGGTAGGGAAATGAAAAGACGAGAAAAGAATAGCGAAATCCAAGTGAATTTGTCCAGGATTAGATAAAAGTAGTGCCACGCCTTTAAAAAAATTGCTGTATGAAGGTGAGTGGATTACCAGAGAGCGGTACTCAATAGGAATTGAAATTCAAACGAACCAAAACCGAACGGTGGCCCCAGAGTCAGTGAACCAGTTTGTGAAGCAATAACGGTAAATACAATAGTTGGTGGAGTAAGGTTGTGTGCGTCAACGGTAGGACGTGAGCCTAAGAAGCCAAGTTACCCAAAGGTGAGGTAAATGCGCATAGCGGGTGCGTGATTTTAAGAAAGTAGTAATGGTGGGGTCTTACCAAGAAGGTGCAGTTAAGGAGGAACGTCCGTGTTGCAGAACACCGTGAAACGCCATCCGACGGATGCGGAAGTGTGTAGAGTGCCGGCATGCACATGCGCATTAAATTCAGGGTATTCGAGATAGAGAGAGGACCGTGTCTGTTCTCAGAAAAACATAAGGAGAATGCGGTGGGTGAGGGAAAGCGTGCTCAGGGCGGAAATGTAATTAAATAGCAGCGAACAATAGTGTGCGAATAAAGATGGACTAAAGACAGTACAGTGGAAAACAAGGGAGTTGTGATGACGAAAATGTGTGAAAAAAAGGGATAACCTAAGCAGTAAAAAATAGTAAGAAAAATATGAAGGAATAGAAAGATGATGAAACAGAATAACTATGGCACAGGGAAGAAACATAATGTGAAAACACATCCAATGGAAAAATACATTCAGAAAAATGAAAATAGACCATGAAGGTACGTGAGTAAATGCAGGCAGAAGAGTCGGGCAACCAACATGTAGTTCATGAATGTTTGATACAAATATTCAAAGGAAACTGCTAAATTCCAAACCTTCATTGAGTCCTTTTGGATGGATGGTACCAAGTTTGAAAATCCAGAAAAGTTCTCTTTGTAGGAGGTATTTTTTGGGGTCAATGCCCTCCGGTTTCTGGGCAACCTCAAGAATAAGGAAGCGAATTTGACTATTGTTGTGATTCTGATGGGTGAAGTGAGCGGATACAGTCGATTTCCAATTTTTTTTTCTGATGTTGCTCTGATGTTCATTGAGTCTGGTTTTGATTTTACGTTCAGTTTTCCCTACATAGGGCATTCCGCAAGGGCATTTCAACAGATACACAACATTTGTGGTGTCACATGAAGCATTGACTTGTAGCATGATTTGTTTGCCTGAACCGGGATGGTTCATCTTATTCCCTGGTATTATGTTGTGGCAGTTCTGACAATTGTGGCATGGAATAGTTCCTTTGTAAATGGTAGGCTGGGTGGTCCGTGATTTAATGATTGCGCGTAAGTTCTTTGAACGCTGGTAAGCGAAGATGGGCAATTCATTAAATAGATTATTGAAATTCGGTTGTTATTGGAGTATTTGCCAATGGGTTTTGATGCTTTTTTTGATCATGTAGCTCTTAGTTGAAAATTTTGAGACAAACACATTACATTGTTTGTTCGAGACAGTTTTGTCTTTAGGTTTCAACAATGTAGAACGATCAATGGTAGAAACTTTTGAGTAGGCTGCTGATACAATTTGATTGGGGTAGCCTCTTTTAAGGAATTTATCCATGATGGTGGTGCTGTCTTGTTCAAAAGACTCATTAGTAGAAGCAATTCTTTTAGCTCGCAGTAATTGTGAGTATGGTAAATGTTTTTTCAAACTGGGTTGGTGAAAGCTTGAATAGTGAAGGTAATTGTTTCGATCAGTTGGCTTGGTGTATATGGATGTTTCAAGTTTGTGATTTTTGATGGTGATATTTACATCTAGGAAAGCAAGTGGGTAAAGTTGAAGTTGTGGGTAAATTGATTTCTTTCATTGATGGTGTTCAAGTGATTGAAGGCACTCATAAATTGTTGTTCGGTTCCAGTCCAAATGAGGAAAATATCGTCGATATAACAATAGTAGGTTTTGAGGTGGTTTTGCCATTGTGAAGAAGTCAGTATGTGTTTGGTTTCGAAGTCTTGCATGAAAAGGTTCGCATATGATGGGGCAGCACAGTTTCCCATAGCTACCCCTGAGAGTTGAGCGAAGAATTTGTTTTGAAATTTGAAGTAGCTGTGCTGTAAGGTGAATTGAATGAGTTCCATGAGGAAGACTTGTAAATCCAAAGGTTTGTTAGTTTTCAGTAAAGTGGCTTCCATGGCTTCGATGCCAAGATTGTGAGGGATAGATGTGTAGAGCGAGTTGACGTCAATTGTACATAGCAATACAGGTGTTTGAGGATCAATAATGACGGTACTGAGTTTGGATAAGAAATCTGTGGTGTCTTGTAGATAGCTGGCCATTTGTGTAACTGAGGGTTGAAGGTGCCGGTCAATGTAGGTTCCAATAGGTTCATGAATGGTGTTACATGTGCTGACGATGGGTCTGAATGGAGGTTTGACTGGGTCTTTATGGATTTTGGGAATCATGTAAAAATACGGAATACTCGGGTAGGTTTTGATGAGATAGCTGCGATCTTTGTTGGTGATTGTTCCAAGTGTTACTGCTTTATCAATGAGAGTTTGGAGAAAGGCAGCGTATTCCTTTGTGGGATCTGAGTTGATTTCCAAATAGGTGTTAGCATCTGAAAGATGGGTGTTCACACTGTTCAAGTAGAAACTGGTATCCAAGATTACCAAAGAGCCTCCCTTGTCAGCGGGGCAAATTTTGATGTCACTGTTTGTGGCTAGCTGGTTCAAAGCGATTTTTTCTTGTCTTGAAAGATTGTGTTTGTGTCGCGCTGATGTTTGAACGATGTTGTTGAGGTCTTTGTGTACCAGAGCTTCAAATATATCCAAAGCTTTATGGCTAACAGGAGCCAAAAAGGTACGTTTGGGGCGTAAATCCATGAGGGTGTTTTCTTCTGTTGTTGTAGACGTGGTGCATACATTTGAAAAAAAATGTCTCAAGCGTAGTATTCGCATGAACTTATAAAAGCTCACTTGCGTTTCAAGATCGTTGGTAGTGTAAGTGGGAACAAAAGAGATGCCCTTCTGCAGGGCCTTGGTTTGTGTAGAGGAGATGTTGGTACTTGAGATGTTTATAATCAAGTTGTGTGACTCCTCGTCGATTGCGCTATAGGGCGCTGTTGTTCTTTTGAACTGTGTCCTCCGGGATCTCCGGTTGCATCTGTGCCTAATTCTAAAAAAGACACTGGTCCAGTGCTTTGTGTTGTAGATTGACTGGAGGCTATGTTGCTCTGCGTGGATAGACTAGTCAACGAACCACTTTGATGAGGTTGGGTTGAGTGTGGAGATTGTCGGGAATCTTGTCTGGGTTGTCTTGGGCGTGTGGAGCCATCTGAAGATGAGGTATCGCCTTCAGTTGATTTATTAAATTGTGATCTCTGCTGTCTCCTTGCCGCATAGATTTCAGCCCAATTGTAAACCTCACCCAGTTTGTAATCAACTGTATCCCTTTTGAATTTGCGCAATTTGCGCTCATTGATCTCTTTGGTGTACTTTTCAAGCTGTAGATTTACGTCCTCAAGAGTTTGGCTAAGTTCTTCAGTGGTGAGCTTGGAACTCAGTTCATCTTTTAACTGAGCTACTTCAGCGGAAAGATCGTCGAGCATTTTGGACAGTTCTTCGACAATCAATAAAATCAAGTCGAGTGAACACTTGTTGAGTATTCCGTACCACCTTTCTGTAAATTTAGTATTGTTCTTGCATAATGTAGATTTAAGTGGTATGCGTAAGCCTCTGGGGATTCTTGAGACTTTATGGTAACGGATAAGAGTGCTTGCATGTAAGCGTTGGTTGATCTCTCTTTTGGCTGCATATAGGAGCTGTCTTATGTTGGATTACACTTATTTTTTGACCGAGTTTCAAGAACTTCTCGCCACACTAGCAGTTAACAAGTCTTCTGTGCTCGTTCTTGGCGATTTTAGTTTTTGGCCATCCGATCCTGCGGAAGACGCAGTAACTAGAGATTTTACAGACCTCCTCCTCAGTCTGAATTTTACCTCACATGTGTCCGTCCCTACCCATATTAAGGGTCACATCTTAGACCAAATTTGGTCACTGAACATTCCGGTCACTCCCCCCACCATCACACCCTGCCTTTGGTCAGACCAATTTTTGATTTCGTTCACCTTAGACTTTCACCGGTCCAAGCGCCCTGCCCTTCACAGGAATGTCTGGGCCCGCAACTGGAACAAGGTCGACATCCCTGCCCTTTGTCGTTCCCTCCAAGCCTCCCATCCGGTCCTAGAAGAACTATCCCCCTCATCCCAGGTAGCCGCTATTAATGGCTGGCTATCCAGGTCCTGCAGTCAAGTGGCCCCCTTGAAACGTGTCGCGGTGAAACGTGCCCATAATGTTAACAAATGGTTCACCGACGAACTCAAGGGAAAGAAGTTAGTTGCCCGCCAGGCAGAACGTGCCTGGAGGCGTACTTACTGCCCTATTTTAAAAGCTCACTATAAGGCCATGCTTAATGCATATAAAAGTGCAATCCTTTTAACCAAGACGAACTATTTTTCTGACAAAATACTCTCAGCCGGAAATCAGTCTAGAGAAATTTTCTCAACCGTCCATGAGCTGGCTCTGTCAGATAGAACCTCCCTAAAACCTTCCCCATCCCAAGCCCTCTGTGATTCCCTTAACAATTTCTTTGTTGAGAAAATTGCAGATATTAAGGCCAACATCCCCCCTCCCCCTTTTCCTCCTGCCCCTGAAACTCCCCCCAACAGGTTTCTTTTAGATCACATTCCTCCACTGACCAGAGAAACGTTATCTTCTCTGACGGTGCGTGTTAAATCAGGCTCCCCCTCTGATGTTTGCCCTGTGCCCATTCTGAGGGAAATCTTTCGGGCTTGCCCTTCCCCTCCCCTGGAATTCCTGAACGATTCCCTCGGGAATGGCGCTGTCCCAGATCTTCACAAAACAGCCATTATCATCCCCTTATTGAAAAAACCTGGTGCTGATCCTACCTCCCTCACTAACTACCGCCCCATCTCCCTTCTCCCCTACCTGGGTAAAATCTTGGAGAGCCACGTCGCCTCTGTCCTCAGTTCCTTCGTGGAGGGCAGCGGTTACTTGGCCTCCTGCCAGGCTGGATTCCGCCCTCGCCATTCAACTGAGAGGGTTGTGGTTTTTGTCTTAGACAGCCTCAGGGAAGGGATGGATAAGGGTTGCCCCCAGGCTTTGGTCCTCTTAGATCTGTCCGCTGCCTTCGACACGGTTGATCATTCCATTCTTCTCACCCGTGTCAGGGCAGCGGGCATTAGTGGGCCTCCTTTAGCTTGGCTTACCTCCTTCCTGAGGGACCGCACCCAGGCTGTTCATCTAGAGGGGTTTTCTGCTTCTCCACGCAAAGTGCAGAGTGGTGTCCCCCAAGGTTCTTCCCTTTCCGCCCTTCTATTCAACCTTTACATATTTCCTCTTATTTTTGCTTTACAGCAACGGGAGGTCACTGTATTTAATTATGCCGATGACCTCCAGTTGATCTTTAACCTTTCCCATTCTTCTGAAGCCATCCACAACTTCCAGTCTATTATGATTTTTATCAGTGACTGGATGAACTTCAACCACCTTAAACTCAACCCAGACAAAACTGAGCTGATTTTGACGGGTGGTGCATCCAGTCCCTGGACCCCCATGTTCTGGCCCTCTTCACTCGGTTCCCCCCTCACCTTCTTATTCAGTTAAAACACTTGGGATCACGTTAAAACAAAATCTCACCATGCACTTCCAGATTAGTATGGTGGTATCCTCTTGCTTTTTCACTCTCTGCACCATCCGGAAAATCTCCAGATTCTTTTCCCCTTCTGCCCTCAAACTCATCATGATTGCAATGGTACTATCGCGGCTGGATTACGGCAACATCTTGTATAATGGCTCTCCGGCTTATGCCCTTCGACGCCTACAGCTGGTTCCAAACCAAGCTGTCCGTCTCATTTATGGTCTCCCTAAACTCCATCATGCTACCCCTGTATTGAAGAACCTACATTGGTTGCCCATTAGGGAACGGGCTCTCTTCAAACTAGGCTGTACCGCGTTTCAGGCCCGAGCTGGAACTGCCCCAGCATTCATAAACTCTGTAATCTCCAGCTATACCCCGGCAAGGGAGCTCCGTTCCTCCACCCAGTCCCTCCTCTCAGTCCCTCGTTTTAGGAAGAAAAGGATGGGCGGGGTGAAATTCTCTGTCCTCGGCCCCACTTTTTGGAACTCCCTCCCCCCCACCATCAGATCCATTCCGCTCTATCCTGACTTCCGTAAGGCCCTTAAAACTTATCTTTTTTTGCAAGCCTTTTCAGTTTAGTTCTCCCGCAGTCTCCACCTAGGTTCAAAAACGTCTCCTAGCGCCAAGGAACCGCCAGGTATATGCGCGCTTTACAAGTGTTTTTTAATTCAAATTTAAATTCAAATTATTGTACCGGAATATGAGACGATAGGTAACATGAGAAAGGAAGCCAAGATCAGCTTTTATTTTTTGAGAGACAGAGAGAGAGTAAACATTAGCAATTCTATGTTCGTCACAGACAAAATTCCACCAAGTAACAGATGATAACACAGAATTATCTTTTCAGGATAACAAGATAACTGCTAGAGCAATAAAAAGATCAAATAGCAAGGAAACAGGAGATGAGCAATCAATGTCAGGTGATAAGGAACCTAAAAATAAATTTTGTAAAGTCAATGTTAGGCAACACTTACATATTTTCATGCATGTGAACCAAACAAAAGTTAAATACATTAGAACATTCATAAAGTTGGTGTCTCAATGTGCCAGTATCAGTAGAGCAGGACCAACACAAATGAGAAGAGGAGGGAGAAAACTTAGAGATCCCAACTGGGTCATACTAGCTCTGTTATAGATGAAATATAAGGATTGGGTAATATGAGCAGCAGCAGAAACTTTAAACAATTTAGACGACAATTTATCCCAAGTTGCAACAGAAAAAGAAACAGACAAATCCGTTTCCCATGCAGTTTCAACAGGAGACTTCGGTCTCTCAGTAACACGAGATAACAACAACTTATATACAAGAGCAGCTTTAAGTCTGTGTGTGGAAAGTAAGAGATATAAAGAAAAAGGATGGAGTAAAGGAAGGTGTAACATCAGGTATAACAAGCTTATGTAAGTGTAATTGTAAGGCATAGGAAATTATATTATATTCTCGAATACATGAATCAGGTAAAAGATACTGTAGCTGCAGAGTGGGAAAGGGGAGAGCAGAGTCGTGGGAAACCAATTGATGAACATAAATAATGCTCTTCTCCTTCCAAAATTTGTAGTAGAATGATTTAGCCTTGTATCTGAGATATTTATTATACCAAATTGTGGAGGATAAGAAACATTGGAAGGGGGTAAAGTCATTAGAAAATAAATTATATAGTAAACTCTGAGAATATTTTAAAATAGGATTGTGTGACAGGAAAGTGCTATTGGATATAAAAAGTACATTTGGAAAAGAAAAATCCTTTAATAAGGAGCGTTCATAAACAATCCATCTGGGAATAGGGATATCAGCAAAGTCATAGGATAAAGCATAGGCTTGTTTAATTAAAAAAGCTGAATGATAAGCTCTGAAGTTAGGGAAGCGGACACCACCTTCAGTTTTAGGAGAAATAAGCCTAGCAAAAGAAATACGTGGGTGCTTCTTGTTCCACAAAAATGTTATACATGCAGAATTAATTTGAGAAATAAAGAAAAGGGGAATTCGAATGGGTAACATAGATAAAGTGTAAAGAACATGAGGGACAATCATTATTTTTATAGTGTCCAACCTACCCCACCAGGAAAGAAATAAAGGAATCCAAGGGGGTAATTAGGATGACGGGCGGACTTTGTCCGCCCGCCATCCTGTCGGTATGCGGGATCGCACGCCATAAGGGCGGGGGTCCCGGGGGTGGTATTAGGATGTGCCCGCCACAGTGGCGGGCACATCCTGCATGTTAAGCATTGTGGCGGGCGGTGCTCTCCGCACCGCCCGCCACAATGCTTAAAAAGCACTTTTACATTTGCATAATCAAAGCGGCAGGCACCGCGCAGTACCTGCCGCTTTGGTTATGCAAATGCAGGGGGGTACCACAGGTACCCCCGTGTGCACCCCCCTACTCTCCTTCACTCTGGGGGCCCACAGGGGGCCCCCAGAGTGAAGTCCGCTTGCCTTGCCTTGGCGGCATTGCCGCCACGGAAAGGAATTGAAAAATGCCCATGATAATATGACTGGCAGCGTCTGATAGACACCGCCACCATATTATTCCTTTTCCGCCCCGGTCTCCTTACGTGTGACCCAGCCGGGTACACAGGTAGTGGTCAAAAAACTGGGATGTAATACGTGCACACAATAGTGCTCGCAATGTTTTTTAGGAAAATACCTGAGCCCGTGGAGAAAGCCAGATAGCTTAGATTGCATCCACGTTGGACTCCAACCCTTCGATTGAGACCATTGTGACACGCTATCGGGAGCCACTTTAAACAGGCATTGTCCTGTCGAATATACCGAATTAATTTCGAGTAAAGACATGGATGCAATCTAAGCTATCTGGCTTTCTTACGGGCTCAGGTATTTTCCTAAAAAACATTGCGAGCACTATTGTGTGCACGTATTACATCCCAGTTTTTTGACCACTACCTGTGTACCCGGCTGGGTCACACGTAAGTCATTTTTATTCTTCACCATGCTTGGGTGAATACAAGACAGTATCCAGATGTCCCTTATTACCCTGTCCTGAAGAGACCCGCATCCCTGAGGGTCGAAACGCCGTTGACGCAAAAAGGAATTGAACCATTAAAATAGTGCCCACGACTGTGTAGATTCACTATAATTATTATTGACGCTCTGTTTGGTCATTTTCCTTTACTTTTGTATCCAATAAGAAAACTTTTGTGCCTGTTTGTAGCTTATGTTTTATGTGATTTTTGGTTTCATATGTACACTTGGGACACTGTGCACTATATTTGTATTCACATGATTGTGTAGCAACTTAAATGTGATTGAATTTGAATGATAAAATGAAGTAAAAACATTCTTGAGATGCATATAATTGGGTATGTATTCCTTTCAGCCATCCCCATTAATCTTCTGTGGTAGTACCAATCGCTATTAAGCCATAGGTTAAGTGTATATTAAAAAGTATTACACCACAGGAACCGTTGTTTTTTTATATAACTGTCTGCCCTGGTTCCTATGTGAGTAGGGTTCCCCTTGCTTCTTTTCAGGAGCTTTTGATCAACAGCT
The DNA here is from genome assembly GCF_964261635.1 of Lissotriton helveticus. Taxonomy (NCBI): domain Eukaryota; kingdom Metazoa; phylum Chordata; class Amphibia; order Caudata; family Salamandridae; genus Lissotriton; species Lissotriton helveticus. The sequence goes on from NC_136065.1 coordinate 1,609,714,628, forward strand.
GAGTACCTCCCTTGGAGTAAGGTGCTACTCCCCTGCAGTCTGCAACCTGCATAGTCCAGTTTACTAAACTGCTCCTCCCACTTCATGAGTAGCCCAGCTGTCCCAGAAGCATCTCTGCAACCTGCCTGCCCCTGACCACAAGGACCATCCCAATGCAAGACATTTAGCTGGCCTATATGCTCTGCACCCATGTTGCCCAGCCTGGGTAACGACAAACCAGCTGTGAACCCATGGTCCTCAGGCCCTTGTGTCCTGCTCCCTTGTGTAGGACCCACCAGACATACCTTTAGGTACCTTTGTGGAGCTTGTTTTCAGGTGGCCCTTTCTTCTTAGTGCAAAGCCTGCAAATGACCTCAGCAACCTGCTCCTGGACGAATCTGGAATGCTACTGATCTTCCGCTGTTGTAATATTGATCCTGCCCCTGATATTTACTAAGTCCAGAACTTTTGCTTTTGCATTTGTCACCCGAGTGGGACGGGTATGCTTAGACGTGATTCCTGTGCTCTCCATGCCACTGGAATCAAGCTATCCTGGCTGATGAGGGCTGAAAGCCCGAAACCGGTCCTATGATGCTTGTTTCCAGTCCAGGGAGGACCTGGTTTGGCAGTTCGGTCTGGACTGTTCCCATGGGGCACAAGGTCAAGACTGATCTGCATATGGCTGGGTTCAAACTGGAATGGCATGGTGAGCAAAAAAATGATGGATTCAGGCTCCGATCTCTGTACTGGGGTGAATGTACGACACTATTCTGCATTCTGTCCATTAACTGTTGTTTTTGCATGAACCTTGAGAACCCACCATGTGATGTTATAGTTTTTTTCCTATTTGCATCCATTGACTTCTAACTTGCGCATTTGCGCCCATCAGTATTTGTTTTTTCCGAACTCTGAAAAATCATAACTTAAATAGTACTTAGCTTAGAATGGAGTTCTTGGTCTAAAAATGTATAGAAAAATCAATGTTATTTTAAAGAATTGGTCTCATATTTATTTTTGAATGACTATCTCATTTATTGGCTCTGTGAGTACAACAAATGCTTCGCACTACCCCCTGATGAGCCTAACCCATAGTACCACAAAAATAGCGCTAGACTATCTATTTTTTCCTCTGTATACCAGTAAGGGATCCACTGAAGTCTCTGCACAATGTACTTCGTTTTAGTACACTATATAGAGAGCCAGCCTCCTACATTGATGACATCTCTGATGACAGTATTAAAGCTTCTCTTGCACACATTGCTCCCATAGCTAAAGAAGCTTGTGAGTTAAAATCACTTAATTCGGTTATTTAAAACCATAAAAGCATGTCAAGATATCCTTAGCATAAACACAAGATATTACACAATAGTAAAACAAAAATCAAGCATAACTAAAATACACTCCCAGTTTAAAATACACATGATAAAAACAACTCTTTAAAAAGTCCAAGCAATATAATGTAAAGTGCAGATTGTAAGTGAGAAGACCATTTCACATTAAAGAGAAAAGAATATACACATGATAAAAAAATCTCTAGAAAGTTTAAACAATGTAATGTAATGTGCATATTGTGAGATTGTGAGAGGGAAGGCCATTTCACATTCAAGAGAAAAGGGTATACATTTATTATGTCAGATCACATGGGCCCTCTTTTTATTTCCTCGCTCTGACTGCTGCTACTAAAAAGCTAGCAATATTGAAGATTTCCCAGGGCTTATTCAGCATCTGCAAGTATGTTAGTACTGGCCTAGCCTGTAAAAATCTTTGTCCTATAAAATAGGAAAAATAAAACGTTTGCGAATGTGCAAATAGTAGTCACAAAACAGGACAAAGTGCAAATTATTCTACCTCAAAAAGTTGTCGCAGAAGCAGGGTCCTTGGTCCTCTATCCATCTCCAGCCTAGGGATTCGGCCAAGTGCAGATAGCTAGACCTCAATCTTATAAAAGAAAACAATGTTGAGGCTTAGTAACTATATCTAAGTAGGGCTACATAAAACAAGTAGATTTTATAATCTGGTGAGCCTGAAAAGTGGGTTTCAATAACTCAATTGCCTCTCTTTCTGCAGACACTAGATGTAGAAATGAGGTCTTAGCCCACGCCAGATCTTTTTTGCTTTAGGTTTCCAGGTTGTCAAATACCTCTGGGCGGCCTAACAACCTTGCTAAGCTTTTCACGTGAATAAGCCATGGGATGCTGCTTGTTCTGAGTTAGACCAGATCGAGATTCATTTAAGAAAGGGGGACATTCTGATCAGATCAGCCACAAAACTAACACCCACTTCTTGATGGATAATATAAGAAGGTATGACTGAATGGATGCTTCCCAAAAATGTATTTTCCACAATTTGGAGCTTTGCAGTTTTTATATCCCTAAATTACAGAACCATAATTTGCAATGGCAATGCTCTTGGCTTTATATATATTTAACATTGCTTGCACAGGCTTAGCACCCATCCTTCGAGCAAAATCAAGCACCACACCTGTGGATCTTACTATGGCGTTTCTCTTCACCCTCCTTTGCGGGGTCCATGAGCTCCTGTCATCAAATAAAAACGCCTAGATACGGGATTGTGGTAACCCTAGGTATTTCATTTCCATCACAATACTGCGTTTTGGGTTTTCTTGACTTCACTCCCATAATCATGGTATGTGATTATGAAAAATGTACATTCAGGTCCAATGAGCCCGTGAAATCAGCAACGGAGTTCAGTAAATGCTGGAGACCCACCCGTGTGCATGCTAGCAAAACAGCGTTATCCGCATAAAGTAGTGCCGGGAACAATTGATTCCCCACATGAGGAAAATCCTTACTGGTTCCGCACAGGGCTGAATCTAGGTTATTAATATAAAGGGTGAATATCAAGGGAGCTAAAATGCAGCCCTGTCTAACTCCTCTTATAATGTGAATCTTTTGCTTGAGGTTAGCCATTTGGTCAAACCTTACTGTTGCTGAGAGATCCATGTGCAGGTATGACAAGAAATACACAATGTTTTTATCCATACCCATTGCGAGCAACAGGTCCCAAAGCTAGGTAGTATTCACTCGGTCAAAGGCCGAGGATGGATCCATGAGAGCAAGCTGAAGTGTCCCTTTCTTTGCTATAGTGTATTTCCCTACTAAGAGGTGAAGGTTAAGACATTGATCCAAGGTGCCCCTGCCTTTCCGGAAACTGTATTGGAGGTTTGACAGGACATTGCATTCATTAACCCAGCCTTTTATTTACAGAGAACCACTCTGCCTAACATCGTAACCATGGAGTCAATTAAAGATATTGGCCTATAGCACCTAGGATCACCTATCTCGCCTTTCTTGAAAACTGGAACAATAATTGACGTTGACAATGGCATACCGTGTTTAAAACATTGGCCAATATCTTAGACCATAAGATGGTATCTGCCCTAAAGAGATATGCAGGGACCCCATCCGGGCCCAGTGCTTTGTTGCATGTCGTTTGGGCAATGGCCACTGCCACTTCTTGGTCTGCGAAATCTATACTATATGCTGCAGCCGTACACTAAGGACGTATGTCTACCTGACCCGTCTGATCACCGTAAATATGTCTAAAATGATTAAACCAAAGCTCTTCCAAAATATTACACTCCACAGTGGTACCCCCGAGACCAGAAATAAAAGGTTTGTTAACAATATCCAAGAACTTCGCACTGTTCTTGATCACGTCAATGGAAAACAGTTCATCCCAGACTTTCTGTTTACTGTCCTCTTATACTCTAGCCTTGCTGCAGCTATTAGAGTTCTTTCTCGGGGGTTTGTTTCAGGGCACATTGGAATTTCTGATAGGCAGCTGTACAGTTATGATCGAACCACTTCTCTTCTTTGTGGATACAATCTTTAATAGGTAGGGAGAGGGTGCTAGCAACTTGCTTACAGATCCTATCAAATGTTGCAATAATCTACCTCCCCCCTTGGGTACCCTCTTGACATATGGCTTTCTCGGTCCCTACAATATTTAATACATCATTTAAAAAAAGATCTGGTACAACCTTAGCCCATTTCAATCGACGACCTTGATCCCTATTTTTTATTGTCGAGGCTGGAGCGATAATACCCACTTTGTCCATGGCCTTCAGGCACCCTCGTAAACCACGGTAAATGGGATTGTGGTCACTAAAATGTGACCAGTGCGCGGTATAATCCAGGACAAGGGGAATTAGAGTTGTGTTAACAAATATGTAGCAATTGTTGAGAACATACCCCTGCCCATAAAGGAGGGAATACCCGCCCCATCTTCTGCCAGGTCTGACTGGGCAAGCCCGAATTCAGCTAGAAAATCCTCTAAGTATCCCCCTTGGTTGGTGTGTTCAAAATGAGTCTCTAAATTACAATCTGGGCCAAGTTTGTCAAAGACCTGACAATTTCTTTTACACAAATAAATATTAAAATCTCCAAATAAAATAATCGATAACTGAGCAACTTACTTCTCCCTATGTAAGTCTAAAAAGTGATTTACACTGCATAAATGTTCATTTATATAGGACTTTTCAAAAGAATTATACAAATTATTTACAAGTATCTTCGGTGCATGTACAGGATTAATCTCAACCGCTAAACAATTTGTGGACCCTGTATCCAATTTACTATGACTGCTCTTCACATTTAAAGAAATCAGTGCTTTAACTGCCCCTCGCCCGGCCTCCGTATAAGTTGTATAACCATCAATCTCCCATGTTTCTTGAAATCCCACTACATCTTATTCCCTTACCAGATTAGGCCACCTGGGAAAATCATGCTTGTTCTTTAGACCCACTATATTCCAGCTAAGGGGCAGATCTACAAGGAAGTGCCGTAGCGTGGCACGGCAAGCCCTTTGGCTGTGCCACGCTGCAGCACTTCCGAAGCACAAGGATACAACATATTTACAAGAATATGTTGCATCTATGTGCTTCCCCTTGCGCTGGTGCACAAACTGCAGCCATGTGCTGGCGCAGGCACCCTTGCACCATTGTGCAAGGATGGATGCGTCGTGGGGTGATTGTTTTTGTGCAGGAAGGGGCACTTTCCTACACAAAAACAATCACTACAATGCATGCTGTACAATGCAGCACACATTGAAAGAGGAAAAAACAAGAACTGAAATAATTTCACCTCGTTGTGCCTTGCTACGCCACCTCTAGGGTGGCATAGCATTCAGACGTATCTCCAGATTTACAATTTTTCATAAATCTGGTGATGTGTCTTGTTCCATGGGTGTTGCGTGGGAACACCCACAGCAACACCCATGGAACTGATGGAGCAAGGATTCGCACATAAAGCGCCTTGCTTGTACTCATGAACCTCGAATAACATTAATAATGTAACCAACGTGTTTGTTTTACTAATTTTGCATATTTTCACTTTACACGGGGTGTCGGATAGAAGCTTGCCTATGTGTTTACTAATCCTAATACGCTTGCAACCTAAGATGGCTGCTGCTACGCGGGAATTTCTTCTGCGCATGCGTCGGTCATACCCATGTGACGTGACATACTCGCAGTTCTGGTGGGAAACTGTTTGCACTTGCGCAGTAGAACTAAGATGGCTGCTTTATGTTCTCAAGTGCCTGAAGCTTGCATTGCTGCTTTTGCTATACTGTTTGTACTGCCTAATCACTAAAGCTATAGTTATTATAGAGTAATGGGAATAGTATAGAGGTTCATGGTATACAGTGCATTTATTTTTTCTGTGTTCTAAAACTGTTTCTTTTTCATTTCATGGTACCTTACGAAATATGGCCTGATGTTCCCTGCCGTACTCCATTTTGATTGAAACTGAGTCTGCGCGAGATCTGCGAGTCTCCCCAGCAATGACCTTTGGAACTTTACCAAGTGGCAGTCCCAGCCAAGAATCGCCTGGGAAGAAGTTTCTCACCTAGTCGAAGAAGCAGAATTGTACCCAATGAAATACATTGTATTTGAAGATAAATTCTCCATTGTTATGCGTAAAGCATATGTCATGTGAACCTAGAGTTCGATGGGCGTGTATAAAAATTCAAATAAGGGGCTTGAAAAAGTCAAATCCTAGGAGGTGTTGTTAGACCTGGCATCTTTGGCGTGGTTTCCCCCTATCTTTTTGCCTCTACCCCATGTATTTTTGATGCTGTGCTGGATTTCGTTTTTGCTGGTTTAGATGCTTTGGACACTCTGCCACTGCTGATCAGTGCCAGAGTGTAAGTGCTCCCTATGTAAATTGTCATTCTGATTGGATATACATGTTTGGCATATTTGTATCACCATGAAGTCCCAAGTAAAGTGCACTGGGTGTGCCAGGGCTGGTGATGACAAATGCTACTAGTGGGCCTGCAGCACTGATTGTGCCACCCACAGGAGTAGCTCTAAAAATAATGTCTATGGCCTGCCACTGCAGTGCCTGTGTGCAGTTTAGGAACTGCCATGTCCTCCTGGTCAGTGTCCCCACTGACCAGGCCTAACCCTTCCCTTTTGTGCACATCAGTCACCCCTATGGAAGGCCCAAGGTACCCCCCTGGGCAGGGTGCAGTGTATGTAAAAGGTAGAGCATGTACTAGTGCAGGGAACATGCTCTGATAGTGAATGGCAGCCATTTTCGTATCTCACTATTGTAAGGCTATCTTGCTCCATAGATTAACATGGGGGATGCTGGCTACAGTGGTTAACAGCATTTCTTCCCATAGGAACAAGATAGGACATAAGTATCTAGTATCCCTGAACTCAGAATTTAATAACACATCTTTTAGGAAAGGTTGTTTTTAAATCCTGTGTTTGAGAACAACACTTTTAGAAAGTTGCTGTTCTCTTGTCTGACCCTTCTGTGTGCCTTGATTTGCTTGTGTATTGACTGACTGGTTTGAGAGTGACAGGGGCTGGGGATTCCCCAGGAGGCTGGCTGAGTCAGCCCTAGGCTGAATGACTGCATTTGCACCTGGAGTGGTGGGAGGAGTTAGCACCTGGGCCTGAATAGGGCTATGCCTGCCTTCCACAATGCTAGCTCCACCTCCTGCTGGGCGGCTGACGACCCTGCCCCTCACTCTGAAAGGAAAGAAGAAGCCAGCAAAACAAAGTACTCAGGAAACACCCAGAACTGGTTCAGACCGGGCTCAGGGCCCACATGCAAAGAGAGAACAAAGACTTTAGGGGTATAAGTACAGGACCCCTGACAACAGAAAATTAGATCATCCTGGAATCAAGAAGGAACCTCTGCCAAGGAGAAAGCTGAAACTGAAGAAGGAAGACTGTCCTGCTGTTGCTCTGCTGAACTGACCTGCTGTTGCTTTGCTGCCAAGGAGAGGGGAAGGACTTTGCTAGTGTGCTGTGTCCCCTGACTTGAAGGAATCTCCAAGGGCCTGAGAAGAGCTGGCTCCCTGTTCCGAAGTCCCAGGAACAAAAGGACTTCACCCCCAACTTCCCTGAACTCTGCTGAGAGAGTTCTGTCCTTCCTAGAGTGCTTGATTCAGTTGTGGGGCCTCTGGAAGTTGTACCTGTGCTGGGAAGCTTGAAACTAAGCTTGAGAGACTTTTTGCAATTGAAAAGTGTCGCATCGCTCGCTTGTGGAGCGCATCCCCGACAGTGCAAGATGATTACCGCCGCTACGAAGGCTGAGATCGTCGCAGCGCCTGACGCCACTGCCAGAGCCGTCGCATCCTTCCTTTGCGGGACGCACCAGACCGGTGCGGGAAAGTCGAACATCGCTGCGAGGGTCGTCGCAGAGCCTGTCATCGCTGGGTGAGATCGCCGCACTGCTTGCTTGCGGACCGCATCACGTCGCTGCGAGCATCGTTGCAGAGCCATCGCATCGAGGAGCTGCGAGAGAGAGGATCACCGCTGGACCGCGCATCATCGCCCCAGAGATCGTCGCAGCCCCTACGAGATCGTCGCATCGTGCCTTTGCGAGAACAAACTTCCTACGGAACCTACGCACCGGAATCCATACAAGTGGCCTTCCTCCCCATACAGACCGGATTCATCGCAACACGCCCGCTGCTGCAGCGGGGCTGTCGCAAACGCCTCCCCAGGGTCTCAGGAGCAACGCATCGCTTGTTGTCCACCGCACCAGCTTCTGCTTTTGGAACTTTGTTGCAACTAAAAGGTACTGTGAGTAAACGTGACGCAACTGTGAACTTTTCACGCATCTGTAGAGAATTCCATCGCAACGTAGAGAATTCTATCGCAAACCTTAAGAACTCTTTTGAAACCATATTCTTGAACTGTGTATGTTGGATTTTTGTCGTTTTGGTCTTGTGTAGTTTAGATTAAATACCTTTATTTTTCTAAACAGTTGTGGAGTCAGTTTGTGGTGTTTTCACTGTGTTACTGTGAGTGTTGGTACAAATACTTTACGCATTGCCTCTGGTTAGCTTAGACTGCTTGTGCCAAGCTACCTAGAGGGTGAGCAGGGGTTATCTCAGAGGGTTCCTCCTTACCCTGACTAGAAGCAAGGGTCCCTCTTTGGACAGTGGTACCTAACATTGGTGGTCAGGCGGTGGGATTTGAACTTGTATTTGTACTTGACCCACAGTAATTGGTGTACATCACTAGTGAGTGCAGACCACTACGCGACCACATACTACTGGTTTTTGATTTTTGATTCTATTTTTGAGTAACTCTTCAAAGCATCATGTCTGCAAAAGGAAATGCACTCAGTGAGGGGGCAGAAGCAGAATTGGAGTTTGTCATTGGAGATTTGTATTCATAAAAAGTTGAGCATCTTAGGAAATTCCGCCTTGAGTTTGAGTGCCCCATAAAGAGCGCCTACAGAAAGGAGGAGCTGCAGAGAATCTTGAAGACCATTGGGAGGCACAAGAGGGAAATGATGAGGCGGATGTGGAAAATAGTTTTCAAGTCACAGATCTGCCAGTGGGCAGAGTAGGTGCAGGAGCTGGCAGCCACCATTCCAGCAGGGGCCTCTCCCCAGAAGAGTTACAAGAAAATCAGAGAGTAAGAGAATATGAGTTGGAAGTTCTGAAAATGAAAATGAAGCAATTGGAAATGGATAAAGAGAGAGAAAAGGCGGCGGAGGAGAGCAAAAGTGCCCGCGCCTTGGAGGAAAAGAAATTGCTTTTGGCTCATGAGTTGAGCATGAGAGAACTGGATCTTAAAGCCAAGGAGGTGGATGCCAGTTCAAATGGTGGCAGCGCGCAGCCAGTGCATGGGGGTAAAGTATATATTCCCAAAGACCTGGTACAGAATTACCATAGGAGTGAGGATATTTATGCCTGGTTCACTTCGTATGAAGTTGCATTGAAGATGAATGGTGTCCCTGATCAGCATTGGGGGGCGGGCCTGTGGAAACATTTTGAGGCTTCTGGGAGGAGTGCTCTAGAGCCCTTAGAGTTGGCAGGTGCCATGACCTACCCCAATATGAAGGAGGCCTTATGTCTCAGGTATGGCCTTACTCCAGAGCAGTATAGACTGCAGTTTAGAAAATCCAAGAAGAGAGAGTCTGAGACTTGGATGGAGTGTGTGAATTTTTACTCGCGTGCACTGGAAGGTTGGATGAAGGGCAGTAAAGTAACTGATTTTAAGGGGTTGTTGCATTTAATCAGTTGGGAGCACTTGAGTAGTCTTTGTGTTCCAGAGCTGCGCCAGCATCTTTTAGACAGCAAGCTGACAGACCCCATTGAGCTTGCTAAGGAGGCGGACCGCTGGACCAGTACCAGGGTCCACAGCAGAGAAATTGTGGGTACCACAGCCAAAGGTGGGCAGGGTCCCCAGCAGAAGAGTGGGGGGGACAAGGGAAACCAAAAGGAGTTCTCACAAGGACCCCAAAATAGTTCCCAGGGAAAGGAATCCCAACCCCCAAACCTAAACAGCCATGGCCCTCTAAGGGCAGGCGGGACAATAGAGACAGAAGGGATAACCAAGGTCCCCCTACCTGCTATCACTGCAATGAGGTGGGCCACATTGCTCCAAAATGTCCCAAGAAGAAGCCCACACCCACTGGTGTTCCAGCCCCAGGGTTAGCAAGTGTAGCTTTGGGCGGGGATTTGATTTCTAGTGGGGAGGTGGGCTTAGCAGTTATGTCCCTTGTCTCTCTAGGAGACCGAGAGATGGTCCAGGAAACCTTACTGCCCTCTAACACTAAGAAGTATGGGCAGAATGTGACCATCAATGGGAGGGAGGTTGAGGCTCTAAGAGACACAGGAGCCAGCGTGACATTTGTGAGGTGTCAGTGGGTGTCTGAAGAGCAAATCATCCCTGATGTACTCCGCCCTGTAGTGGCCGCTGACAGCTCAGTGCGCCTCTGCAAGTTGGCCCGTGTTCCCTTTGCATGGGGGGAAGTCTCTGGTCTTTTGGAAGTAGTTGTCAGTGATGCCGTGCCTGTAGACTGTCTGTTAGGTAACGACCTGGAGAGTTCTCCATGGAAGGATGTAGAACACAGAACTCACTTGGAGATGTTGAGTCTGCCTGCGTGGATCTGTGTGACCACGCGTGCTATGGCAGCCAGTAAGGGTGATTCAGCAGAATTGGAGCCTGAAACAGTGGCCCAGAGACCTGCCAGGAGAGGAAGAGGCAGAGGGCGTGGGAAACCAGCCCCAGCCGTTCCCACGGTCCAGGAGGAAGCAGAACCTGAGGGGGATGCCCTGGAACCTACAGGGGAACAGGTGGCCGAACTGGGAGACCTACCTGAGCTGACCCATTGGCAGCAGGAAGGTGGTCCCTCCAGGGAGGAATTCTGCCAGGCGCAGAAAGAATGCCCTTCCCTCATTGGTCTGTGGCAACAGGCTGTGGATCAGGCAGCAGGTGGAGCAGCCAGAGATCACTTTATCTACTGGGAAGATGACCTACTATATAGCGAGCCTAAGTTTGCTGAGCCCGGTGCAGTCCGTGTGCAGGTGGTACCCGAGCGCATCAGAAACTTCCTAATGGGTCTGGCTCATGACGTGCCTCTTGCAGGACATCTGGGGCAAGACAAGACCCTGAACCGGCTTGTCACCCACTTCCACTGGCCCCAGATGAGAAAGCACGTTGGTTCCTTTTTCAGATCTTGCCAAACCTGTCAAGCCAGTGGCAAGACTGGAATGAAGTTGAAGGCACCCCTTCAGCCCTTCCCAGTGGTGAGCACCCCTTTTGAGTGGGTTGGCATAGACATTGTAGGGTCCCTGGACCCCAAGTCAGCCTTAGGCAACAGGTTCATCCTGGTCTTGGTAGACCATGCCACCCGGTACCCGGAAGCAGTCCCTCTCAGGACAATCACAGCACCCGTGGTGGGCCGTGCATTGATGAGGATCTTTTCCCATGCGGGGTTCCCCAGAGAGGTGGTCTCCGACCGGAGTACCAACTTCATCTCTAAGTACATGAAGTCTCTGTGGGAGGAGTGTGGGGTAACTTATAAGTTCACCACTCCTTATCACCCTCAAGGAAATGGGCTGGTTGAAAGGTTGAACCGGACCCTGAAAGGTATGATTATGGGCCAAGCAGAGCCCATGAGACGGAAGTGGGACGTATTGTTACCATGCCTGTTGTTTGCCTACATGGAGGTGCCTCAGAAGTCCTTAGGGTTCAGTCCCTTTGAACTCCTGTATGGCCACCCTGTTAGAGGACCTCTCTCACTGGTGAAGGAGGGTTGGGAAAAGTCCCGTGGGAAAACCCCCCAGGATGTGTTCAGCTATGTGCTGGCCACCCGCAACCAGACACAACGCTTCAGGAAGCTGGCTCATGTGAACCTGGAAGCAAGCCAGGAAGAAATGAAAAGATGGTAAGACCAGAATACCACTCTGGTCGAATTTCAACCTGGGCAGAAAGTGTGGGTGATGTCGCCAGTGAAGCTTTTGCGCTCCAAGACAAGTGGACTGGGCCATATGAGGTGGCGGAAAGGAAGAGTGAGGTAACCTACCTGGTTAACCTGAGGACTCCCAGGCTGCCCCTGAGAGTCTTGCATGTGAACCGCCTCAAACCCCACTTTGAGAGGTCTGAAGTTACTATGTTCATGGCTACAGATGCAGGAATGGAAGAGGATAGTGATCCTCTCCCTGACCTCCTGGCAGTTAAGGAGCAAGATGGGTCAGTGGATGGTGTGGTCCTCTTGCCCACCCTGACCCCAGAACAGCAGAGTGACTGTCGCCAAGTGTTGCGTCAGTTCTCCTCCCTGTTCTCCCTGACCCCAGGAGTCACCAACTGGTGCGTCCATGATGTGGACACTGGAGACAGTCTGCCTGTGAAACTAAAATTTTACAGAGTAGCTGACAAGGTCAGGGCCAGAATCAAGGAAGAGGTTTCACATGGGAGGAACACTTGCAACACCTCTGCGAAGTGTTGAAGGCTCTGCAAAGGGCAGGCCTCACTATCAAGGCCAGCAAGTGCCAGATAGGTCAGGGATCTGTGGTGTTTTTGGGACACCAGGTGGGGAGCGGCCAGGTGGCGCCCCTACAGGCAAAGATTGATACCATTCTGGCTTGGGAGCCCCCCAAGACCCAGACAGAGGTGAGAGCCTTTTTAGGACTCACCGGGTATTACAGACGGTTTGTCAAGGGATATGGCACCATTGTCGCCCCCTTGACAGAACTCACTTCCAAGAAGTTGCCCAAAAGAGTTGACTGGACTGACGCCTGCCAAACTGCTTTTGATGCCCGGAAAACTGCAATGTGCACAGCACCGGTGCTCAAGGCACCTGACTTTTCCAGTGAGTTCATAGTACAGAGAGACACTTCAGAGCATGGTGTGGGAGCAGTACTCTCACAAGTCACTGAGAAGAATGGAGACCAGCCGGTAGCTTTCATTAGTAGGAGGCTACTCCCCAGGGAACAGAGGTGGAGTGCAATTGAAAGGGAAGCTTTTGCTGTGGTCTGGACTCTGAAGAAGCTGAGGCCCTACCTGTTTGGGACTAACTTCCGTGTTCAGACCGGCCACAGGCCCCTCAGATGGTTAATGGAAATGAGGGGTGAGAACCCAAAACTGTTGAGGTGGTCCATCTCCCTACAGGGAATGGACTTTACGGTGGAACACCGCCCTGGCACAGAACACGCCAACGCTGATGGTCTGTCCAGATTTTTCCGCCTTAGTGAAGAGAACTCCCAAGAGGGTGGGTAGTTCTCCCCACTTTCAGCTGGAGGGGACACGTGTTAGACCTGGCATCTTTGGCGTGGTTTCCCCCTATCTTTTTGCCTCTACCTCCTGTATTTTTGATGCTGCGCTGGATTTTGTTTTTGCTGGTTTAGATGCTTTGGACACTCTGCCACTGCTGATCAGTGCCAGAGTGTAAGTGATCCCTATGTAAATTGTTATTCTGATTGGATATACATGTTTGGCATATTTGTATCACCATGAAGTCCCTAGTAAAGTGCACTGGGTGTGCCAGGGCTGGTGATGACAAATGCTACTAGTGGACCTGCAGCACTGATTGTGCCACCCACAGGAGTAGCTCTAAAAATAATGTCTAAGGCCTGCCACTGTAGTGCCTGTGTGCAGTTTTGGAACTGCCATGTCCTCCTGGTCAGTGTCCCGACTGACCAGGCCTAACCCATCCCTTTTGGTGCACATCAGTCACCCCTGTGGAAGGCCCAAGGTACCCCCCTGGTCAGGGTGCAGTGTATGTAAAAGGTAGAGCATGTACTAGTGCAGGTAACATGCTCTGATAGTGAATGGCAGCCATTTTCGTTTTTCACTATTGTAAGGCTATCTTGCTCAATAGATTAACATGGGGGATGCTGGCTACAGTGGTTAACAGCATTTCTTCCCATAGGGATAAGATAGGACATAAGTATCTAGTATCCTTGAACTCAGAATTTAATGACACATCTTTTAGGAAAGGTTGTTTTTAAATCCTGTGTTTCAGAACAGCAGTTTTAGGCTCTTGTCTGACCCTTCTGTGTGCCTTGGTTTATTGGTGTATTTACTGTCTGGTTTGAGAGTGACAGGGGCTGGGGATTCCCCAGGAGGCTGGCTGAGTCAGCCCTAGGCTGAATGACTGCATTTGCAACTGGAGTGGTGGGAGGAGTTAGCACCTGGGCCTGAATAGGGCTGTGCCTGCCTTCCACAATGCTGGCTCCACCTCCTGCTGGGCGGCTGACAACCCTGCCCCTCACGCTGAAAGGAAAGAAGAAGCCAGCAAAACAAAGTACTCAGGAAACACCCAGAACTGGTTCAGACCGGGCTCAGGGCCCACATGCAAAGAGAGAACAAAGACTTTAGGGGTATAAGTACAGGACCCCTGACAACAGAAAATTAGATCATCCTGGAATCAAGAAGGAACCTCTGCCAAGGAGAAAGCTGAAACTGAAGAAGGAAGACTGTCCTGCTGTTGCTCTGCTGGACTGACCTGCTGTTGCTTTGCTGCCAAGGAGAGGGGAAGGACTTTGCTAGTGTGCTGTGTCCCCTGACTTGAAGGAATCTCCAAGGGCCTGAGAAGAGCTGGCTCCCTGTTCTGAAGTCCCAGGAACAAAAAGACTTCACCCCCAACTTCCCTGAACTCTGCTGAGAGAGTTCTGTCCTTCCTAGAGTGCTTGATCCAGTTGTGGGGCCTCTGGAAGTTGTACCTGTGCTGGGAAGCTTGAAACTAAGCTTGAGTGACTTTTTGCAATTGAAAAGTGCCGCATCGCTCGCTTGCGGAGCGCATCCCCGACAGAGCGAGAAGATTCCCGCTGCTACGAAGGCCGAGATCGTGGCAGCGCCTACGCCGCTGCCAGAGCCGTCGCATCCTTCGTTTGCGGGATGCACCAGACCGGTGCGGGAAAGTCAAACATCGCTGCGAGTGTCGTAGCAGAGCCTGCCGTCGCTGGGTGAGATCGCTGCACAGCTTGCTTGCGGACCGCATCACGTCGCTGTGAGCATCGTTGCAGAGCCATCGCATCGAGGAGCTGCGAGAGAGAGGATCACCGCTGGACCGCGCATCGTCACCCCGGAGATCGTCGCAGCCCCTACGAGATCGTCGCATCGTGCCTTTGCGAGAACAAACTTCCTACGGAACCTATGCACCGGAAACCATACAAGTGGCCTTCCTCCCCATACAGACCGAATTCGTCGCAACACGCCCGCTGCTGCAGCGGGGCTGTCGCAAACGCCTCCCCAGGGTCTCAGGAGCAACGCATTGCTTGTTTTCCACCGCACCAGCTTCTGCTTTTGGAACTTTGTTGCAACTAAAAGGTACTGTGAGTAAATGTGATGCAACTGTGAACTTTTCAAGCATCTGTAGAGAATTCTATTGCAACGTAGAGAATTCTATCGCAAACCTTAAGAACTCTTTTGAAACCCTATTCTTGAACTGTGTATGTTGGATTTTTGTCGTTTTGGTCTTGTGTAGTTTAGATTAAATACCTTTATTTTTCTAAACAGTTGTGGAGTCAGTTTGTGGTGTTTTCACTGTGTTACTGTGAGTGTTGGTACAAATACTTTACGCATTGCCTCTGGTTAGCCTAGACTGCTTGTGCCAAGCTACCTAGAGGGTGAGCAGGGGTTATCTCAGAGGGTTTCCTCCTTACCCTGACTAGAAGCAATGGTCCCTATTTGGACAGTGGTACCTACCTCTGCCAACTAGAGACCCCCAGTTCTAACAGGTGTGATGACCTGTCCTTTCTTTTGTCCAATCGAAATTGGGGATTCTTACCCTTGCAACATTTGGGGGGAGGAACACTGACCTGAAAAACAGTATAACTAGCCTAGGTTAGCTAGAAGAATTGTCCGACTTGTCCAGATAGCTGACCTGTCACTGACCCAATGCACTCAATAGCTGATCGAGAACAGAGGTTCTGCGGAGCAATCTGTCAGATTAGTTCACAGACCCAATCGGGGTTTTGGGAACCTTAAAGTGCTGGCGAAGCACTTTGCTGGGGAATTTCAAGAACCCAATCGGGGTTTTGACTAATAGCTGCATAGACGGTGTAGCGCAGGCGTTGCAACTGAACTGCGGGTGCTGGTCTCAACTTTGATGGTCCTGTCCTGATCCTAATCTGGTTTTCCTGTCCTGGGTTTCTATTCTGCACCTGCTGGCCTACTGGCGACTGCATTCCTTGTGGTTCCTACTGTCCTTAACTGACCCGTGACCAGGGTTGGTCTCCACACCGTTCTAGGTTAATATAATTCTGTGAGCGAAACCCACTTGCGTCCTTTCATTTCCTTGCTTGAAGTAGTTAAAATCTTACTTGTCCATTGTTCCTTTTCTTTCCCTCCCTGTTCTGACAAAATAATAACTTCATTCATCTGAACTGTTCTTTTAGCATGTTCCATTTTTCCCATCCTTTAAGCAAATTGTGAAGTACTGTTCATGAAATATAGATATTCCTTTTCTTTACCCTTCCTGTAGCCGAATTTAAGTGGTTGCTCTGAATTATTAGCGTGTTCCTATTTTTCGTACCTTCCCTATAGCTACATGGTTACTTCAAATTTCCGTTAGTACAAAATAAAGTTCTTGTTCCTTACCCATTTTCTAGGGGTACTCAAACTGTGACATTCTAGCATGTTCCCTATTTGTCCCTGTCCTTTAGACACACCATACCAAGTCTAATTTCTGAGATTTCTTACTAGGATGTTCCCTGTTCTTACCATCCCTTTAGTTTTCTAGATGGTTGGCATAATCTATTTTCTGCATGGTTATACGATTTTCATGATTTTGGTAATTGATAGCTTGCTTGCTGTGAACTTTTGGCTTGCTTCCTTTGATGAAGAATGGATAAAGGTTTTCAAAACTTTCCTGAGTCTGTGGTTATTATAAAGAGTGCAAATGTTATAAATGGTTATTTTAGACTGCTTATCTTTGCAGCTAGCTCCCCGATCCATAGTGGTCACAGGTGCCAAGGACAAGGATTGGTAAGTCCAAGGTAAAAAGGAATTAGTTCGTGTATTCTGGATTACTGGTAGTAGAGTGTAGGTTACCCGATTAATAAATATGGAAAATTTAATTTATGGGCCCAAGTGTGCATATGGTAAAAAAATCATAGTTGGGTGACTTGCGCGCTCTATCAGAACGACCCTTGAAAGCAAAGGGCTGCGTGTGAAGGGGCCGTATTTACAAGGAGAGAAAAGTCATGCAGGGATGCTTTTTTCCTGTCCTTGTAAATATGGAGGAGCCCCCTGTGCCACCAGTATATCATGAAAAGTGACGTACTGGTGGCGCAGGGGGCTTGTAAATATGCCCCTAAGTAGTTTTTGACGTTTCGGTTGATCTTTCAATTTCCCTTGTTGGTGTACTTATATTAGGGATGGGATGATTTGGTTGAATCCCACCAGGTGTAGGGGAGTGATTTGATATTCAGTCATTGGAATCTAACTGAAATGAATAAATAAATAAAAAGATGACTCTCTCTGTTAATATACCTAAAACCCAACCCTTTATATGTCCTTTCGGTGGGGTAACCAAGCAGGGATGTAAAATTACCGCCTTGGTTTCTCACAGATGAGCTGTAGAACAACCGCAGGGAAACGCTTTAATATTCCCTGGACCATGATCAAATGAAAATTGTTTTTTTAATTGTTTGAAATGTTATAAATTGTTTAAAATTTTCTCTGATATGCTGCTATATTGATCTATGTATTAACCAAACTCGTTAGTGATTGTTATATGTTTGTCTGGAATCCCCGGGGGCAGAATAGCGAGTGGTAGAATAGAAGCCACGTCGCATAGAGGTCACTTGCTTTGAGGAAAATTAGTGCAGGTTGGGCAGAACATGAAGCGCTAATTAGGGTTTCTGTATAAATGTATGAATAAATGATAGCAAAGAGTTTGCTGGCAAAACTTCTATTGTGATATAACCTAGTAAGGGTCACACGGGAGGAGTGGCAGGTTTGTCTGAGCTTGATTGTTAGCAAAGGGGTTCACTGGTGAAACTTTCGACTTAGTATATATCCCAGAGTGGATGAGTCCGAAGGAGTAGCAGGTTTTCTAATGCTTGTGTGAAGAGTAGGCAGAAGGGATCTACTCGCAGTATATGAAAAGTAAACAGAAGGGATTTACTTGCAGTGAAACAAATCTGTTCTTTCTAAACACTCAAGTACAGTGGCGAATGTTTTTGCGTTGTAAATTAAACAGAGCACTTGCACTTTAAATAAAGAATTTAATTTTACGATACGTTGTGAAGGAGGGAGTCAGTCGCGGAGCTGCGCTGACGTCACTCAGACTGGTATTTGTCGAGACAGCGGGCGTGTAGCTGAGATAGAATTGTAAAGGAGGGGTGAGCACAAGAGCGTGGGAACTCGCTTTATGAGGAAAGCCACGCAGCTATTGGTTGGAATTGTTTGAAACCGCACAGTTGGTTGGTTGCAGAAAAATAAAAGACGCACTAGTATTGGAAATGATTTTGTAAACAAAATTAGGGACTTGTGAAAATATATGTGGTATCCAACTCATCCCGAGACTCGACCTGATCCAAGGTTTTGTGAGGGATCAGTGGAGCACTGCTAGAAATAACATTATGTACGGAAGAAAGAGAAAAATGACACTTGTAGACAAAGTAAAGAATTATTTCAAGAAAGACAAGCCTATCAAAACTAGCGAAGGAGTTATTATTTCACCACCTAATACTCCCGCATCATTTATGTTATTCGACAGAGGCTACCATGCTTGTGTATGGTTGTAAAATTGGGTGGAACATACTAAAGATGACGGAATTTTAGCATTTCCCTTAGAAGGTACTTTTAACGGATGGATTTTGTTTAATTTGAGGACCCGAATGAATGACTTACATCCCCGACCTTGACTAACGCAATATGAGGCCTTAGAAGAGTGGGAAATAGAGGCTTTTGAGTAACCCTGGGTGAAGCACTACGCTACGCTCTCGGAGTTTGCGAAGTTTTCGCAACTTCGCACTACGCGAGCTGCACGTAGCACAGTGCGAACATGCGTAGTGCAGAGGTCATTTTTTGCTTGTTCGCGGTCCTGAACATCATGTTCGCGACCGCGGGCAAGCAAAATGACATCCTGGTGAGATTCTCAACGCGAGGAGGTCAGGTTTCTCATTGTGAGTGGTTGCGCATGCTCGCGACTGCTCTCAATGAGAAACTACCTGTTCGCGTTGAGAAAGCCGCCGCTCGAGGAATAATCTACTCGAGCAGCAGAAAACTACAGCTCGCACTGTGCAAGATGCCGTTTTCAATGCTTGCACAGTGCCGGATGCTTATCCGCACTGTGCAATCATTGAAAACGCATCTTGCACAGTGCGAACATGCTACTACGCAGCTCACGTAGTGCTACGTGAAGTTCGCGTAGTGCGAAGTGCACTACGCGTAGCTTCGCGTAGCGCTACTTCGCGAACTACGCCCACCCTTACTTTTGATCGAGACAGACCCAGAATTGACAAAGGGTTAGCTAAATTTTATCCGAAGGTACAGAAAGAGACCCGAGAAAAAAGAATGAAAGAATGGAGACAGAACATGATGGTAGAAGGACTGTACCCTGTATTAACAGTAGAAGAGCCCATGGGAGGGAAAAGGAAAGAGAAAACAAAACATTTAATGACCACGGGTGATTCAGACGATGACTATCTGGAGGATTTGTTAATGAAAAATCCACCACCTTATAATTTGGAACCAAGATACCTAAGCACGAGAAACCCATTCCTGAAACCTAATTATGGCGAGGGACCAAGTATGACAAACCCAAGTGCCCCGAGTTATGGCCCTCCCTTAATTCTGCAGATAGTACATGAAACCTCTATGGATAAGGTACTGCAGGATAGAGAACAAGAGGCTTTAGTTAAACAAATAACAGAACTAATTCAGAAAATTTCACAATTAAATACCAGTCCTGAAGCTCTGACAATTCCAGTAACTATTGGCCCAGTTGTTCCTTTGTAAGGGGATAAGCAAGCTAGTCCGAAAATACTAATTGTAACCCCATCTGTAGTACAGCCGAGAAAAGAGCCCTTGATAATAGACGATCAGGCAAGTGAATGTGAATCTGTGATTTCCTTGATGGATTTACCAATAAGGGAACCAGAAGGGAGTTCACAGAGAAAGAACACTCCTTTTAATTCGAGAGAAGTTAAAATTGAGTCGTCTTCCGGTACCAGAAGTGCTACGGTAGTGACTCCTGAAGAAATCGACAGATGGACCCGAGAATTAGAGAAACCAAATCCTCAGCCAAAACCATTGAATATATATAAACTGAGAATAGAATTGGAGGAATTAATTGCTGGGAATGTGGGTTTGGATAGACTGAACACCCTTAGTAAAGAAGAATTGTTATTCATTTTCAAAAGTATCACCCGTAATACCAGAGTGTTCCATGAGAAGTTAATGGACACTGCAGCTAGCATGGGAATTGACATTGGTAAGTCTAAAGTCTTGCAAAAACCCTACAGAGCAGAATTCTCAGACAAAGATTTGGAAAACATGAACGTGTCAGGGAAAAAGGTGCAGATAAGGGAGTTACTAAATTTGTTATAAAAATGGGGAGATTTAGAAAAATGGAAAGCCAGGTGGGAAAAGAAAAGAGAGGACATTAGATCAAAAGAAATGACTTCTGAGTATGTCTTAAAAGAAGCAGAAAAGGTGGAAAAGTTATATCCTATGAGAGAAGTGCCAGGTGGAGGATATGTACATGTTCCATGGTCCCGACAGCGACAGAATATTGTGTCCTTTACAAATGACTTCCCAAAATTGCGAGAAAAACCTGTAGAATGGTACAGGCAGGTCGAGAGATTTGTAAAAGTTCAAAAATGCCTCCTGAAAGATTTAGATGGTTTCTTTGACATTCTAGTTCCCGTAGATTTATGGACAGAATGTAAAATTGCTGTTGATTGGCCTAGTGAAGAATTCCCTAGAAACCCAAAGACAGGGGCTCCTTCAGGGGATGTTATGAGGAAGTACAATCAGGTAATGTTGTATCTGAAAGTAAAGGTGGCTGCAAAGGAAACTGATTGGACCCGAATAGATAGAACTACCCAGAATAGACATGAAACTGTACACTCATACTATGAATGACTGTTACAGGTGTTCAAGACGTACAGTGGCCTGGATAACATAGAGATGAAGGATATGACCCATTTCATTTATCAATTTGTGTTAGGGTTAAGGCCTGAAATTTCACAATGGATTAAAGACAATAAAATTTGCTGGCAGGCTAAACCAATTGATGAAGTCCTGAAGTATGCTAAATATTGCAAAGATGAGCTGGAAGATAAACGGAAAGAGTTAAAAGAAAAGGTCATGTGGGCACAGTTAAAATTAGCAGAGCACCAAGAACAGCAGCTGAATAAAATGACTAATAATCACAGTCAGGGCCCCGGGGGTGGGGGAAAGCCGAGAATAAAAATGAGCCAAGAAGAGGCACGAAAGAAATTTCCCTGCCACGGGTGCTGAAAGATAGGACACTCGAGGGACGAGTGTAAGGCTGTGCAGAATGGTAATGTGCAAATTAATGATTTAAATCCACAGACGCAGAATGAGACTCCACGGAAGACCCAGCAGCAGGTAAAATAGAATCAGTTGCCTCGTGCACCTAGGCCAAATTACAGAAGCAAAGTACAACAGGGTGAAGACACCGAAGTTTGGGAAGGAAGGGAGGATAGAAATGCAGCAACTTCACAATTTATGTTAAATGACACATTCCTCTGCGACGATACCTACTGACGGTGCCTGAGGGGGGAGGACGAGGAGTGCGTGCTTGGCGCCTCTTTGCCGGTGGACCAATCAGGGCCATACATTGAAGGAAAGGTTGAAGGGAATGATGTCACCTTTCTGTTGGACACTGGGGCTACCCGTTCTACTGTGAGAACAGCAGACGTTCCAAACCTACCCCTCTTGGGAGAAGCGATCCAAGTAGTGGGCGTTTCTAATCAGCTAATTAGTACTCCAGTTACCGAACCAATGGAAATTAAAATAGGGAATTTTAAAGAGATGCATAGATTTGTTGTTTGTGATTCCAGTCCCGTGAACTTATTAGGACAAGATTTGTTGTGCAAAATGAACTGTAGCATATTTTGCACTCCAAATGGTGTTGAAATTCAGACCCCAGATGAAGACGGAATATACAAATTAATGTTAGCCAGACCCGACTCTGAAATTAAAAGACTGACAATACAAGACTTACCTGAAGAACTCCAACAGACAGTGAAACCGGAAGTATGGGATTTTACTTGAAAAGATGTAGGATTAATGGCAAATGTTGACCCAAATAAAATAGCCATAAAGGAAGATGCAGTCTACCCAAATACCAAACAATATAAAATGAGTGCAGAAGTAAAAGCAGGGGTTACTATTGAAATCAAACGGTTGCTAGAAGCAGGCATTTTACAAGAAGTATTCAGCAGTCCTTGTAACTCACTGATAATTGGCATAAAGAAACCTAGTGGTAAGTACAGGGTCGTACAGGACCTGCGCAAGGTTAATCAAATTGTTGTTCCTTGCTGTCCTGTCGTGCCAAACCCTGCAGTGATTCTATACCAAATACCGTGGAATGCTGGATGGTTTACCGTCATTGACTTATGTCATGCATTCTTTTCAATTCCATTACATCCAGACATCAAATTTCTTTTCTCATTTGAATTCGACAGCCATGTCTACGTCTGGAATCGTGTTCCTCAAGGGTACGCAAACCCCTTGATTTTTAATCAAATTCTGAAAAAATGCCTTGAAACTCTGATATTGCCGGGAAAATCAGTCCTGGTGCAATATATAGACGACCTCTTGGTGGCATCTAAAAGCAGGAAAGACTGTGTTGTCGACACCATTGCCTACTGAACCATTGAGGTGAAAGAGAACATAAAGTGTCGCCTGAAAAACTACAGTTCTGTACCTCATCAGTAAAATATCTGGGGCACCAGATAGAGAGAGGTATCAGGAAAGTTACCACAGAAAGAATTAGAATAATTTGAAACATGGAATTGCCAAACACCCAGAAAGAAATCAGAATGTTTCCTGGAGTTGTAGGATACTGTAGGCAGTGGATTGTGGGATTTGCAGTCCTAGCAAGACCATTGATAAAAATGACAAAGAAAGGAGCAAAAGATCCTGTGGAATGGGATGACGAAAGCATGACTGCTTTTGTAAAATTGCGAGAGTGTTTGTGTACAGCTCCTGCATTAGGAATGCCTGACTATTCAAAAGATTTTGCACTTTTCTGTGACACACGAGACAATTGTGCACTTTCAGTCCTGACCCAAATTCATGGTTTAACTCGACGTCCAGTGGCATATTTTTCTTCCACATTGGACCCAATAGCAGCTGGATTACCTGGATGTTTGAAAGCTGTAGCTGCAAAATGCATGAGTCTTGCACAAAGTGAGTCCATTGTTATGGGACATCCAGTAACTGTGTATGTTCCACATTCTGTTGTGATATTGCTGACAAGAACTAAAACTCAGTATCTCACACCAAGTCGGCTGACTAAGTATGAGAGAATCCTTGTAGGTGCAGGAAACGTAACCATTGCTAGGTGTAATATTCTGAATCCAGCTACCTTACTGCCTAATTCATTCACAGCAGAAGTGAGGGAAGAAATTGAACATGACTGCATTGATCTAACCAATTTTAGTACATAACCACGCCCAGACATAAAGGAAGAGCCTTTGAATAATGAAGATTATGAGCTGTTTGTAGACGGCTCATGCATGAGACATGAGGAAGGAGGCCTAAGTGCTGCCTACTCAGTGTGTATGTTAGGAGGTCCAGTGGAAGCATCTTATTTACATGGAGTCAAGTCTGCACAAGTAGCTGAATTGGTTGCATTGACAAAAGTTCGTAAATTCGGGAAGAACTCGAAGATAACCATATATACTGATAGCCAGTATGGTTATGTGGTTGTGCACGACTTTGGCCAATTATGGATGCAAAGGGAGTTCCTGACTTCTTCAGGCACCTCTATCAGAAATGGAAATTATGTGCAGGATTTACTGGAAGCAATCCAGTTACCAAAAGAATTGGCTGTGGTCAAGTGTGCTGCTCACAAATCTGGCAATGACAAAGTGACAGCAGGTAATCGATAGGCTGACCAGTTAGCCCAACATTGTGCAAAGTACCGAATAGCAATCAATATAAAGGTTGGGGGAAACGGAAACAGCTGCTAACTTATGATGCTAGAAGGAATGAAGGAATAAATACATGGGCGGAAGTGAGAGACTTACAGGACACAGCAGAGCCACAAGAAAAGGAAAATTGGAGAAAATTTGGTTGTCAGAGGAGGGTGGAAGATGGTGTCATTGTTTACTTGGATGGTATGCCTGTGTTGCCAGACTGTCTGCTTGCTCCTATGGCTAGGTTGATACATGGAGACACACATTTAGGAAGAGATGCGATGATTCGCCTGTTCCGACAGTCATGGTTCAATTCGAAATTCAGAAACATAGCAAAGGCACTCTGCCAAAGATGTCTGATTTGTCAGCAAATTAACACCGCAAAGAAAACTGTAGTGTTACCAGGAAGGATTGGAAAGGCAGAGGGTCCTTTTATTCGACTACAACTTGACTTTATTCAGTTACCCCCTTGTCGAGGAATGGAATACCTACTTGTCATTGTCTGCCTATCTTCAAAGTGGGTAGAAGCTTACCCTGCACGCAGGAATGATAGCCTCACTGTAGCTAAGTTGTTACTTAGGGAACGTATACCTCGGTACGGTTTTCCAGTCACAATTGAATCTGACAGAGGAAGGCATTTCCATGATGAAATAATAAAGCAGATTTGTGCGGCATTCAAAATCACGCAAAAACTGCACTGTGCATATCGCCCAGAAGCTTCTGGAGTGGTAGATTAGCTGAATGGCACTATCAAATCAAGATTGGGAAAAATGTGTGAATTCACTCAAATGGAATGGCCAGATGCTTTGCCCCTTGTTCTGATGGGACTTAGAAGTATTCCAGACCGGAACACGGGCCTGAGTCCCCATGAGATACTGATGGGAAGAGCAATGCGGCAAGCATGGGTGCCAGGATACAAACTGATAAGCATATCTGATGATTTGGTATTAGAATACTGCAAAGAACTGGCTGACCAAGTGCGTTCTATCTCTCACCAGGTTGGGGAAGACTCTGTCGCCAGACCAACGACTCCAGCACATGACCTGAATCCAGGTGACTGGGTCGTAATAAAGAAACATACTCGGAAAAGTTGCCTTGCACCAAGGTGGGGAAAGCCACGACAAGTAATTCTGGTTACCACCACAGCTGTGAAGTGTGCAGGAGTACCTCGCTGGATCCATGCCAGCCATACGAAGAAAGTAACTGAACCTGAAAAAACTGAGGCTGAAGGTTGTGCAGCTGAGGGGTCCCAAGATATCGGTCCAGGTAGCTGAAGAAGAACAACCGAGCTCCAGTCAAGATGATTGGATCCCAATAGTCGACCTGACTATAGATCCTGTGAGAACAAGAAGACAAGCCTATTTAGATAGACAGTGGGATAGTGAGGATGAGACAGGTGTAGAGGAAGATACTCAGATCATCGAAATCCAAATCAAATCTGATTCTGAGGAGGACCAGATAGGGAAAGAACAGGTAATTGACACTCCTCCAAGAACTCCTGAACCAGAAGAGGGACAGATAGAAATTAGGGCGGAGGTACAAGCGGAAGAAAATCAAAAGTTTGAAGTGCTTGAACAGGACTAGATAGGAATAGACAATTGTGTTCAGGAAGAAGAAAACGAAACAGAACAAAGCCAAATACAGCCTGAACAAGGCCAGTTTAGGGACCAGGCAGAAGAAAACGATATAAGATCTGGACCTAGTCAGTTAGGGAGAAATACAGAAGACGATCTTGAAACAAATGTGCCACAACTGAACGAAAATAAAAGTGTTTGAAGAAAGCCAAGAGACAGTGCCAGTTAAAAGACTCATAAAAGGAGACGCAGTACCTAGATTTGTCAAGATACTGAGACTGCGACTAAAGACAAGAAACGAAGAACCTGAGCAGATAAATGAAGTCTCAAGTCAAACTGACCCAGCTGTGATAAAAACAAAGAGAAGAAGTGCCCGTATAAAGAAACTGAATAACAAGTACCAGAGTCCTGAGTGGACTTACTTTGTATTGGAAGAATTTGAAAATCTGGAAATAAGTGACGAAAGTGCTGAAGGTAAGAATTGATTATTGACCGGGCCGAAGAAGAAGCGAAACCAACCTGAAAGTTGCCCTGAGTAAGCAAGCTGTACAGAGTTACAAAGAGGGTTGAAGCTTCTTTTGAGTCAACATTTCTGATTCCTCTGTGAATGGGAGACCGAGACGAGGTTGTTTAAAACCATGCTGCCAAGTATGTTTATGTAGTGTAGCAATAGTACTGATACTTTGGATAGGACTAACAATAGCTATTCCTTCTATGATGAGTAAAGACCCGAACCTGTACCCAAATAATCACCTACCAAAAGATACTGTAGAATCACACACAAGAAATACACCTCAAAGAATAGAAGCACCAGAAAAGACACTTAGCCTTAAGCAAACAAAATTAGATTTAGAAGCACCAGATGAGAAAGGATTACACTATAACAAAATCAAGAATAAAACTCATTTAAATGTTTTCGCAAACTTGTTAGTCATTATGTAGAAGCTATGGAAACAGACGACTGTTATGTCTGTGTGAAGCTGCCTACTTCAGGAGCTGAAGGTGTGACATACCACCATCTGCCACTAACCTATGGAATCTTCTGTAGTATACTAACTAGTTTATTCTATAGAAGAGGACCTTTACAGTATTATTATTCAAACTTTGATGTGATATTTTCTGACCTTCCTGTGCGACAAAACCTAAACCCTGTACATACGACAAGAGATGTAGCAAAATACATGAGTGAAAATGTTCTAACTGTAGGTAAAATAAATGTAGATGACGCACACAAAGATAACTTGACCTGTTCATTACACGAAAAAGAGAAAATGTTTCTAAATATGGTAGAGAAAAGAAGAGAAAGTTTCCAAAAGAAAGCAAAAGACAAAAATCAGAAAACCCCTAAATGGGCTGAAAGCATGGAGAGTACCTCAAATGGTGGGGATAATGCTGCTATGTTGCTGGATTTCGAAAAGAAGGGGAAACTTTGTCTTCAAAGAAAAAGACCTAGGGCCCGATGTAGGTCGGTCGGTAACGGCCGAAAATCGGTATTTTTGGCCGTTACCGATCGGAATAGAGACAACGGGATGTAGGAGGCCGAAATCCGGCGAAATCGGCGATTTTACCGAATCGGAAAGTCACCGAGTCGGTAGAATCCCGAATCGGAAAAAAGTAGGAATCTGAAAAATCTCCGAATCGGTAGAATACCTAATCGGAGATTTTTCAGATTCCTACTTTTTTCCGATTCGGAATTCTACCGACTCGGTGACTTTCCGATTCGGTAAAATCGCCGATTCGGTATAAATACCGAATCGGTGATAATCCGAATCGATGCGAAAAGCTGAAGAATGAGATGTAGGTAAGCACTGAAATACCGAATTTGCTTCAAATTCAGTATTTCATAGTCGGAATTTACCATGGATTGGAATCAGGTGGTAACCAGGTGCAACCTATAAAAAAGGACCCAAAATGCAGTTCTACTTGCAACATGGCAGCTTTCTATGTCATAGCAAGACGGCTACGGCTACAGCAGGAAGGAGAGAGGGAATGGCTGAGACAGGAGCAGGTGTATAGACAGCGGATCACCCTGTGCATGCTGACAGATCCAGAGATCCTACAGAGGTACAGGCTGGAGGCAGAGACCATCAGAGACCTCATTAGGGACCTCCAACCCCTGTTGCAGCACCCCACCCCAAGGGCACACGCAATCCCTGTGCAGGTGCAGGTGCTATGCTGCCTACACCTGCTGGCGTCTGGCAGCTATCAAAGTGTAGTTGCTGTGGCAGGAGGGGTGACCCAGAGCAGCCTGTCAAGGTTCTTCCACAAGTTCCTTGATGCCATGATTCAGAGGATGGACCACTACATTTCCTTCCCTTCCACCCATGCAGAACTGGCACAGACAAAAGCTGAATTCTATCAGATGGCAAGATTCCCCCACATCATTGGCTGCATAGATGGCACACACATTCCGATTTGCCCCCCTGCTGACACGGAATACGTATACCGCAATCGGAAGTCACGGCACACCATAAATGTGCAGGTGATATGCAATGCTAAGTGTGTCATCACTGACCTGGTTGCAAAGTTTCCGGGGAGTACCCACGACTCCTATATCTTTCAGAGTAGCGGAATCTATGCACGGCTGATGGCAGGGGATTTTGGTGAAGGATACCTCCTAGGTAAGACACAGTGTCAGACCCCCATAACCAAAATTGCAGTGTGAAGTACATGTATGCATGTGAGTAATGTTACCCCTTTTCCTTGTAGGCGACAGTGCATATGCCCTACGCTCGTTCATTCTCACCCCCTACCTCAACCCCTCAACACCCAGCCAAAGGAGGTACAACCGTGCCCACAAAAGCACGAGGAATGTAGTGGAAAGGACCTTTGGCATCTGGAAGAGCAGGTTCAGATGTCTGCACAAGAGCGGAGGTGCAAGGCAATATACCCCCATCACCTGCTGCAAGATTATTGCTGTCTGTGCAATGTTGCACAACCTTGCAGTCAGGAAAGGCACTGAGGTTGAGTTATCCGACTACGAGGACCCTGATGATGACAATGCTGTGCCACTACCACAACCTGCTGGAGTCCCTGCACCAACTGACGGCAGATACAGGCGTCAGGAGATAACAGACAACTGAGTGAGTACAGATGCACAAACAGGTCAATGTATGTTTTCAGAAATGAAATTTAATAATGTTGCATCAACGTTACTGCACTGATGTGCAACAAAAGAAAAGGTAAACAAGAAGTGTTGAAATGTCCATTGTCCGGGTTGCCTCACCCTCA
The DNA here is from genome assembly GCF_964261635.1 of Lissotriton helveticus. Taxonomy (NCBI): domain Eukaryota; kingdom Metazoa; phylum Chordata; class Amphibia; order Caudata; family Salamandridae; genus Lissotriton; species Lissotriton helveticus. The sequence continues at coordinate 1,609,743,262 of NC_136065.1, forward strand.
CTGCCAGTCTTATTTTTTGCTGCGCTTAGCAGCCCCACTAGGATGAGCCTCACCCCCTTCTGTATGCCCGGCAGCCTCAGCTGAGCGCCTGCTGCTCCGGCGCGGCTCTGACACTGCGCTGGCCGGGCTGCTGCGGCTGCTGCTGTCCCCAGCCCCGCCCAGGACGGGATTCACAACAGTGTTGGAGATCAGTAGTGTCTCCATGGCGGTGGTAATACGGCCCATGCCCCTAGTGACCTCTGACATGTTCTGTGTGAGGCTGGCCTCCATGTTTGCCCCACGTTGGCATAGCTGGGCGGTCGCAGCTGCAAGGCGGTTGAGTGACCTATTCTGTATACGTGCATCCCTGCGACGACATTGCTCATGGTCATCCATCCTGTTGCAGAGCTGGGTGATGGCAGTGGTCATTCGGCCAATAGATGTTGCAATCTCCTTGTTGCTATCTACAAATGTCTTGAAGCCCTGTGCCATTTCCCCCATCTGCAGGTTGTGCAGGCGCAACTGGCGATGGCAGGCCATGATGGATTTTGCCTGCATTCTCTGAATCGTCACCATACTGGTCTCCAGCCCTGCGAAGACGCTGCCTCCCTGTGCTTGTATTGGACGGCTGGTTGCACGTGGCCTCCGTGGATTTCTGCTGCCCTGCTGTGTGTGCTGGGGTGACGCTGGTGTCACAGGGTCTTGTGCAGGAGCCTGACCCGCTGCTCCCTCCATGATGATTAATGGAGCAACAATTCTCCTCCTGGCAGGGGATGTGGCAGGTGCAGGGTGGCTCTGTGGTGGTGTGATCTCCGGGGAGAATTGCAATGTGGGCGACTGAGACAGAGACAGTCGGGGGGAGTGTGGATGTGTGAGGGAATGTCCAGTGTCTTCCTCATTGCCCAGGGCACTGCTGTTGTCCTCCTCCTGTGCTGCTACACTGGTGCTTGCCACCGCCACCGCACTGGCTGTTGGAGCTGGAGCTGGTGCATGAGTTGGTGCTGCTCCCCCGCCTGATGGTGCCCCTAGATATAAAGAAGCATTTGTCAACTGAGTGCTAATGTGTTCCAGTCACTACTATTAAAGCATTGCACATCTCATTACAAAAACGTAGATGCAGTATTACAGTTATTTTTCTTATGCTTCTGCAGTGGCATTATTGGGTACTTTTGATGACTACATTTAGCAAGATGCATTGTTCATGTCTGTTGCTAGCAGTACTGGCCTGGGGTTTGGCTGTGCATTGGGTCTATAGGGGAGGTGGCTGGTATAGTGTGTCAAGTTGCGCATGCTTCTTACCTGTAGCTGTAGCTCGGAATGAGCTGTCCAGGTCCCCAATTCCCACGACACTCGCCCTCTCAATGGTCGTCGCCACTAGTTCCTCCAGCTGAGTGAGGGGTGGCGCCCGGTTTGTGCATTCTCCAGTAAGTCCAGCCTGCTTGTGCAGGTCAGCCAGTTTTCTCTTTGTCACGCCACGGATATCGTAAAACCTCTTCTTGAGGTCGTCTTGGCTCCTGTGGGTGACACCAACAGCGTTGACTTTTTCCCCGATGTCTATCCACAGCTTCCTCTTGGTGCTCTCTGGAACAGTGAGGGACAGCCTTCCATAAAGCTGCCTGTGCACCCTCACCACCTCCTCCACCAACGTTTGCAGCTCCATGGTGCTGAATTTGGTCTTCCTCTTGCGCTCTGCCTTCTGGCTCTCAGTGCTGTTTGCCATGTCTCACAGGGATCCTGCTAACACTGCTGCTCACTGTGTTTGCTCAGCTCAGGCAGCTTTCCAGAAAGTTCTGATGAGTTGCACCTGCCTGGGTTGCCACTCCCTGTGGGGGAGGGTGCTTCCAGCTCATTGGCTGATGTCTTCAGTGTCAGTTACCCTGCTCGACGAATCGGCATTCTCCGATTCGGTATTTTCCGATTCGGAATATACCGAATATGTTCGGTAAATACCGAATCGGTATGTATTATGCGTTCCTATTGGCCTTTCGGCCCATGGGGCGTATTTCTATTTCCGATTCTGCGTTTACCGAATCGGTAGGATCCGCATTTTTATTTACCGATTCGGACGTGTCCGATCCGGGCTATACCGATTCGGTACTTGGCGAATCGGTACGTATCGACTCATGATACCGATTGCTACCGAATCGGTATTGTTCCGAATAATTTTTGCTACATATCATTTTCCGATTGTGAAATACCGATTCGGTACGGATCGGTATTTTAAAATCGGTAAATGCGTTTTACCTACATCGGGGCCCTGGTTACTACAACAATATATTCATTGGTTCCAGTGAATGCGAACACAATTACAAGGTAATTGGGGGTTGGGGTTTCAAAGATGGGTCAGAGCCTGTGTTTCCTGGAATTTATTATATATGTGGGAACACGGCCTATTTCAAATTGCCCGACCATTGGTTCGGGAGCTGTTATTTTGGTATTGTCTTTCCAAAGATATACCATGTGGGGAAAATCACTGGAAGCACTGAAAGAACTAATGAATTAGTACAGAGTAAACGAGAAAGTGTTGGTGAAATAGTAGGTGATATTTTTAGTGCATTGATACCTACAGTGGGAGTGGCTCTGAATACACACAGAATTTGCAAATTGTCCACAGTAGTAGATTAGTAGATCGGTTATCAACTGACACCTCTGGAGGCTTCCTGATGGTCAATACCGAATTAGTTGCGGTCAGATCTATGGTTTTACAAAACCGACTTGCCCTTGACACGTTATTGGCAAAAGAGGGCGGAGTCTGAAGAATGTTGAAAGCGCAACATTGTTGCACTTACATACCAGACAAAAGTGTGGAAATCAAAGGGTATGTAAGAAACATTACAAATTTGGAAAAATAGCTTAAACCACTGGAGGTTGATAGTGCATGGAAGAGACTTATTGATGGTCTCTCCGCTGTAGGTAGTTGGTTTTCTAACCTAGGTAAGAGTCTTAAGAGTAAAATACTGATGCCAATAGTGGGAATAGGTCTATTAATGTTTATAATATTAATTTGCTGCAAATGTTGAAAACACAAAAAGAAATATTCTGTGAATAAGTGAGGAGTGAAAAGAAATGTTGATGAGCTCGAATTAGAAGAATTGAATAATCAGATTTATAAAAGGGTGAACAATTCTCACCCTAATAAAAATATTGAGAAAACGCTCAACAGAAAGTTTGAAGAGATTGAACTGGGTGAGATGTGAGAAGTTGGCATCTGGTTCCTTTAATTGTTATGATATAAAATATCGTCAAAGAGGGGATTGATGGAGCAAGGATTCGCACGTAAAGCGCCTTGCTTGTACTCATGAACCTCGAATAACATTAATGGTATGGCAAGGTAAGGTAAGTATACTTGTAAAGCGCACTGTTACTCCATCTCGGAGTGTCCTGGCGCTGTATACCGCTGGGGAACCCGTCCTGGCTTTCCCTGTGAGATGGTCCCTCCTGGGCACCTCCAAGGTGAAGCCAGGCATCTCCGGCGTTGATGGGGCCGTAGTGGAGATTAAGCAAGCTATTGCCCAGAGTTGCAGAGTGGGACCCATGATTAGCGTAGGCACCTCGGCGAGAATTATCGAGTCCGCGGACATTGACCCAAACCTGCCGCGTCGGGAATTGAACCCTGGTCCCGGGCCGATCTCTGCTTCAGGGTCTGCCGCTTCTAACCAGTGAGCCACACTTCTCCACTTCTCTTAATAATGTAACCAACGTGTTTGGTTGACTAATTTTGAATATTTTCACTTTACACGGGGTGTCCGAGAGAAGCTTGCCTATGTGTATACTAATCCTAATACGCTTGCAACCTAAGATGGCTGCTGCTACGCGGGAATTTCTTCTGCGCATGCGTCGGTCATACCCATGTGACGTGACGTACTCGCAGTTTTAGTGGGAAACTGTTTGCACTTGCGCATTAGAACTAAGATGGCTGCTTTGTGTTCTCACGTGCCTGAGGCTTGCATTGCTGCTTTTGCTATACTGTTCGTACTGCTTAATCACTAAAGCTATAGTTATTATAAAGTAATGGGAATAGTATAGAGGTTCATGGTATACAGTGCATTTATTTTTTCTGTGTTCTAAAACTGTTTCTTTTTCATTTCATGGTACATTCCGAAATATGGCCTGATGTCCTCTGCCGTACTCCATTTTGATTGAAACTGAGTCTGCGTGAGATCTGCGAGTCTCCACAGGAATGACCTTTGGAACTTTACCAAGTGGCAGTCCCAGCCAAGATGCGCCTGGGAAGAAGTTTCTCACCTAGTCGAAGAAGCAGAATTGTACCCAATGAAATACATTGTATTTGAAGATAAATTCTCCATTGTTATGTGTAAAGCATATGTCATGTGAACCTAGAGTTCGATGGGCGTGTATAAAAATTCAAATAAGGGGCTTGAAAAAGTCAAATCCTAGGAGGTGTGATGACCTGTCCTTTCTTTTGTCCAATCGAAATTGGGGATTCTTACCCTTGCAACATTTGGGGGGTGGAACAATGACCTGAAAAACAGTATACCTAGCCTAGGTTTGCTAGAAGAATTGTCCGACTTTTCCGAATAGCTGACCTGTCACTGACCCAACGCACTCAATAGCTGATCGAGAACAGAGGTGCTGCGGAGCACTCTGTCAGATTAGTTCACAGACCCAATCGGGGTTTTGGGAGCCTTAAAGTGCTGGCGAAGCACTTTGCTGGGGAATTCGAGAACCCAATCGGGGTTTTGACTAATAGCTGCAGAGAAGGTGTAGCGCAGGTGTTGCAACTGAACTGCGGGTGCTGGTCTCAACTTTGGTGGTCCTGTCCTGATTCTAATCTGGTTTTCCTGTCCTGGGTTTTTATTCTGCACCTGCTGGCCTACTGGCGACTGCATTCCTGGGGTTCCTACTGTCCTTAACTGACCCGTGGCCAGGGTTGGTCTCCACACCGTTCTAGGTAAATATAATTCTGAGAGGGAAACCCACTTGCGTCCTTTCCTTTCCTTGCTTGAAATAGTTAAAGTCTTACTTGTCCATTGTTCCTTTACTTTCCCTCCCTGTTCTGACAAAATAATAAAGTCATACATCTGAACTGTTCTTTTAGCATGTTTCATTTTTCCCATCCTTTAAGCAAATTGTGAAGTACTGTTCATGAAATATAGATATTCCTTTTCTTTACCCTTCCTGTAGCCGAATTTAAGTGGTTGCTCTGAATTATTAGCGTGTTCCTATTTTTCTTACCTTCCCTATAGCTACATGGTTACTTCAAATTTCCGTTAGTACAAAATAAAGTTCTTTTTCCTTACCCATTTTTTAGGGGTACTCAAACTGTGACATTCTAGCATGTTCCTTCTTTTTCCCTGTCCTTTAGACACACCATACCAAGTCTAATTTCTGAAATTTCTTACTAGGACTTTCCCTGTTCTTACCATCCCTTTAGTTTTCTAGATGGTTGGCATAATCTATTTTCTGCATGGTTATACGATTTTCATGATTTTGGTAATTGATAGCTTGCTTGCTGTGAACTTTTGGCTTGCTTCCTTTAATGAAGAATGGATAAAGGTGTTCAAAACTTTCCTGAGTCTGTGGTTATTATAAAGAGTGCAAATGTTATAAATGGTTATTTTAGACTGCTTATCTTTGCAGCTAGCTCCCTGATCCATAGTGGTCACAGGTGCCAAGGACAAGGATTGGTAAGTCCAAGGTAATTAGGAATTAGTTAGTGTATTCTGGATTACTGGTAGTAGAGTGTAGGTTACCCAATTAATAAATATGGAAAATTTAATTTATGGGCCCAAGTGTGCATATGGTAAAAAATTCATAGTTGGGTGACCTGCGCGCTCTATCAGAACGACCCTTGAAAGCAAAGGGCTGCGTGTGAAGGGGCCGTATTTACAAGGAGAGAAAAGTCATGCAGGGATGCTTTTCCTGTCCTTGTAAATATGGAGGAGCACCCTGTGCCACCAGTATATCATGAAAAGTGACGTACTGGTGGCGCAGGGGGTTTGTAAATATGCCCTAAGTATTTTTGACGTTTCGGTTGATCTTTCAACTTCCCTTGTTGTTGTACTTATATTAGGGATGGCATGATTTGGTTGAATCCCACCAGGTGTAGGGGAGTGATTTGATATTCAGTCGTTGGAATCTAACTGAAATAAATAAATAAATACAAAGATGACTCTCTCTGTTAATACACCTAATACCCAACCCTTTATATGTCCTTTCGGTGGGGTAACCAAGCAGGGATGTAAAATTACCGCCTTGGTTTCTCACAGATGGGCGGTAGAACAACCGCAGGGAAACGCTTTAATATTCCCTGGACCATGATTACAACACTCTTTGAAAAGGAGACCAGCTACATCTGCCTGATCAAAATTGTTAACAACACAACCGCTATCATCCATCTTCATGCCCTGACCAACCACCCCACTCGACTAGCCATAATAATGTGTGATGCTGCTTTGGCACCACCTTTCCACAGCTTTGTGCACAGTTCAATTCATAAGGGGTCTCACTTGTGTTATCTTTAAGGTGAGGAACACCTAATAACACAGCTGTTAGAGGGTTGGCCTCTGGGGGTAAATAGAGCTCACATTTATTTCCACTTCCGTACGAACAAGGAGTGCTCCGCTCTCTGTGAACAGAAGTTTCTAACTGTCAGGCAGTAAGTGGGCCCTTCTATAAATTGATTTGGCACCCAACTGCCAGGGTCATAGTTATTGTTAGTTATTTTGCTGTGGTCACGTTTTGCGTTCCCGGGTTGTTGGACAGTATGTTGCACCCCCCTGGATGGTACTGCATGTGTGTGACATTTACCAACTTGAACACCAACTGACACATTACTCAGCACAATATCATCATTTAACCCAGATTTACGCTCCTTCAGTTTGCTTAGATGCAACTATATGGAAGAGTTTAACTACCTTGACATCTAAAACATTTTTGATATTTGTGATCAGGTCCTCTTTGAGAGTCCCCAAAAAAGTTTTGAGACACGTTTGAATAGAATCTGCAACAATGGTAGTGAGATGAGCTTTGGCCCAGGTCTCTATGACTGAGAGTCCTTTGATCCCCACCCCACCCCGGACTGAGAGTCAGTTGTATTAGACCCCTGCTTCATGCCCTTTATCTGGTTATTTTCTTGTTTGGGGCCACCATCGAAGCAGTGGGTACATCGCCACCTGGTCTACCCCCGTGTGTATCACAGGATCCTGAACAGTAATCAAGGAGTGTTGTGACATCCCAGTAGAAACACCCTCTTCCACCTCAGAGTCTGATTCAATATTAGCACCTGGTATTTCATGTTGTGTGGGTTCCATGGGGGGGGTTCTGTAAGTTGTTGTTGGGTCTAGATACTCACCCTAGTCCCAGCTGCTCCTCTACATCATGGATTTCCTCACTTACCGCCCCAACCGCTGTCATTTGATATGAGATGATGGAGGCACAACTTCTTGGGATCTTGGCTTTTACTTTGCCCCATCACAATTAGAGGGTACTTTTCACTTACCCATGATGATTATATAGATGTAAGGGGGCTGCCCAGTCCAGCCTCTGCCAGGCGCTGATGGGCGCAGATGGGCCCGCCCTTGGCCCGGGCATGGCCTGGGCACGCCCGTGCATGTCCCGTGTTGCGGGAGGCTGCCGGAGATTTTAAAGCACCTCCAGGCGTGGGATGCTGGTGTTGGTGGTGGTGGCTACAAGCCGCAAAGGAGCCTGGGTGTTGTGGTCCAAGTCCCGCTCCTCCCTGCAAGATAGCAACAGTGGCAGCACAAGTGCGGGCGTCCTGCGCTGTGGGAGCCCATCGGAAATTTGATAGGACCTCAAGGCATGGGATGCTGGTGTCGGTGGTGGGGGCTACGAGCCGCAAAGGAGCCTGGGACTTGTGGTCCCATTCCCACTCCCACCTGCAAGGTAGCAACAGTGGCAGCACAGGTGCAGGCGTCCCATGCTGCGAGAGCCTGCTGGAGATTTTATAGCGCCTCCGGGTGAGGGATGCTGGAGGCGGTGGTGGTGGTTATGAGCTGCAATGGAGCCTGAGACTTGCCATCCTAGTCCCGCTCACCTCTGCAAGGTAGCAACAGTGGCAGAATAAGTGTGGCCGTCCTCCACTGTGGGTGCCCACCGGAGATTATAGAGCACCTCCAGGTGCAGGACACTGGTGTCGGTGGTGGCTGCTATGAGCTGCAAAGGAGCATGGGACTTCACTTGAACTTTGTGCTTTCCTGTTGTGACCTGACCCTTGCTGTTGCTGGAGCCACTAGCGCTACTGAAATCTTGGGCGCCTCCTTCCACTCTCAAGCGCTACTCCTCGCCGGACCTGCCTCGCGGGTCCCGCTTCGCGGCGCTATCATCTTGTGGGCGCTGGGGTGTAGAAACTTCTAAAGACTGCTGTGGGCGAACTACAAAGCAGGGCTGCGAGCGTGTCGCCACCAGGACTCCGTTTCCCAGGAGTCACTGGAGCTGACCTGACCCGAGTCACCTGGGCCGCTCTCCCTGTTTGCCACGCCCCCCCCATTACAGTTAAAACAACCGGACTCGGATTCTTCGTGGGACTTCACTTGACCTTTGTGTTTGCCTGTTGTGACCTGACCCTTGTTGTTGCTGGAGCCACTAGCGCTACTGAAATCTTGGGCGCCTCCTTCCACTCTCAAGCGCTACTCCTCGCCGGACCCGCTTCGCGGGTCCCGCTTCGCGGCGCTATCATCTTGTGGGCGCTGGGGTGTAGAATCTTCTAAAGACTGCTGTGGGCGAACTACAAAGCAGGGCTGAGAGCATGTCGCCACCAGGACTCGGTTTCCCAGGAGACACTGGAGCTGACCGGACCCGAGTCACCTGGGCCGCTCTCCCTGTTTGCCACGCCCCCCCCCCCCCCCATTACAGTTAAAACAACCGGACTCGTATTCTTCGTGGGACTTCTCTTGACCTTTGTGCTTGCCTGTTGTGACCTGACCCTTGCTGTTGCTGGAGCCACTAGCGCTACAGAAATCTTGGGCGCCTCCTTCCACTCTCAAGCGCTACTCCTCGCCGGACCCGCTTCGCGGCGCTATCATCTTGTGGGCGCTGGGGTGTAGAAACTTCTAAAGACTGCTGTGGGCGAACTACAAAGCAGGGCTGCGAGCGTGTCGCCACCAGGACTCCGTTTCCCAGGAGTCACTGGAGCTGACCTGACCCGAGTCACCTGGGCCGCTTTCCCTGTTTGCCACGCCCCCCCCATTACAGTTAAAACAACCGGACTCGGATTCTTCGTGGGACTTCACTTGACCTTTGTGCTTGCCTTTTGTGACCTGACCCTTGCTGTTGCTGGAGCCACTAGCGCTACTGAAATCTTGGGCGCCTCCTTCCACTCTCAAGCGCTACTCCTCGCCGGACCCGCTTCGCGGGTCCCGCTTCGCGGCGCTATCATCTTGTGGCCGCTGGGGTGTAGAAACTTCTAAAGACTGCTGTGGGCGAACTACAAAGCAGGGCTGTGAGCGTGTCGCCACCAGGACTCCGTTTCCCAGGAGTCACTGGAGCTGACCTGACCCGAGTCACCTGGGCCGCTCTCCCTGTTTGCCACGCCTCCCACCCCCCCTCTACTACTCCTCCATAAAAAGCTCACGTCATCTCCGCTGTGCGGGAGCGTCCCGGGAGAAGCTTGGGACAAGGGCGGGAACGTCTGTGGCCGTCAGGGGCCGAAGGAGGCTGGGCTGGGCCCAATTATTTTCATTTTATTTTTATTTTTCTTACACTGCCCTTCTAATTGTTTCTGTATTAGACATTGTCTTCCTATCGATTAATTACTGCTTCATACATTTGCCTAAGGATTTCCCTTGTTATTTCTTTATTTATTTTTGCTTTATTCTATCTTTTTTTTTTTCTTTTCTCTTTTTTTCTTTTTGGTTTTAATATAATTATGACAGCAAAAAAGCTCCTTTCTGGGAGACTTTTGGTAGGAAGATCGTGCGCCAAAACCAAATCTAACCCTCTCAGAAATAAGGAGGTCCAAAACTTACAATTAAAAGGCCAGTGTCAATTATTCCAGCTATGGGAGAAGCCCAAAGATAAGAATATGCCTATGAATATGGGTGTAGTAGCCTCCCCTGTGGGGGCTTTTAAGCTGTTATTGGAGGATCCACTTGTAGGGGGAAAATCTGGTATGAGCTCACTAATTTTTGATGAAATTAATTCAATAAAACCCACTGCTTCCCGCCCTAGTAACTTACTTGCCCCTAGAGCTGAGGGCATGGTGCAGAATAATACTCCAACAATGCCTGATGTCAACTGTACACAAGAACTCGCAGTTGGTTCCAATCAAAGGGAAGTGGGAAATGACGATTCCCAAATGTTGGATATTGATCTGGATCTTTGCGGGCGCTACTTGCAAGACGGATCTTTGAAGTTACTTGAGGCCGCTAAAACTCCACTCGGCTCCATTCCCTCGGGTCTCTGTCTCTATAGCAGCACCCCTTCGATACAATCCCAAGATATTACCTCCCTGTCTAACAACTCAAATAGCCCCGAGTTGAATATATCAGGCATTCACCCTACTGTCTTTTCTCGCCCAGAGAGTCTTGATAAACCTATCTCCGAGTCCCTGATTGCTTTAGAACATCTGTTGTCCTCAATATTATTGCTATTGGGCAAATTTGTAGGAAGTAATGATTGTGTTCTAGAAACAGTTACCCAGATTCTGAAGGTCCTTTTAAATTGGGGACAGATTCCTAGTATTGATCCTCGCGGTGGTTTGCAAGGTCCTAAAGCCGGTGGTGATGTTTTGCCTGAATCTGGGCATATAGTTTCTTCTCTCAATTCAATCCAGAACATCCTACCTGTCTCCGCTGAAAACGAGTTATTATCTAATGTGCTTTTGTCAGTCCCTAAATCGTCAGCATATAACTGTATCACGGATGTGGCCCTTGAAATTGTAGAAGACTCTAGTAAGGGAGAAGATTTAAAATCTGTTAAAGAGCTCTTTCCTATCTTTGTCCAAGAGTCTAAGGAGAAGGGGGAAAAAGAAAAAACGGAAAAACCAGAAAAGCGCAGAGGAAAAAAGAGGAAACCTCTCTGTAGATTTAAAAAAAGAGGCAGAGACAAATAATCTTTGACGATGTTTTAGACCAGCACGTCAAGAGTGAGGTTAATATGTCCTTTCAAACTATTGTAGGGGCTGAAGCTGTAAGTCCGCAGCAGGGCAGCAATTTTCAAAGTGAAGAGGTGCCAGTTCTACCTGTTGAGAACATCGATATTATTTCTAGTTGTATGATTCCCAGTCTAGGAATCCCCCCTACCGGATTAGAGATGCCTTTGAACCCTTTTTCGATAGTGAACCTGAAAAAACCTGCTACTGGATTGGTATCAGCCCTCAATCCAACTGCTTCCTCTTTTTTTGCTCCGATAGAAGATGTAGTCTACTCTAATAAAACCTTTGGAATCACAAAGGAGGATAGTATAGATACGCTGACGCTGGATTTCCTCCCTCTCTTTGATACTGAAATAATTATGAACAGATCCTGGCTCCTTAGATGTTTTAAGGAGATGGAGAGTTTGAAGTTAATCCAAACTAGTGATATTGATCTGGTCACAATCTTGAATGGTGAGGTAGGTTCCTGTACTAGGGTTAGGTTCTATTCCAAACTTATCGTGAACCATATTTTGAAGCAGGCTGAGAATCTTCAGAGTCGTGGGATCGATGTAATTCCTTTTTTCTCCCCCCGTAGAGTTGATTCCTTTGATAAGAGGCCCTTTGGCACAAGACAAACTGTTCCTCCTTTCCCCTTTGAGGATTTAAGGATCTGCTTTTCTAATTCTAAACGCCTAGTATCCCATGTAATCCCTCCCTCTTTTCCCACAAAGGGAAATAGAGTAGACGGTGGTCAACAATGGAATTGGTTACCCAGCGCTTTATCGGGTAAATCTACAGACAATTCCAAATTATTGACAAATTTTTAGCAGCAGTTTAAAAATTATCTCTTGGAACGCCGCCGGAATTTAGAACAGTCCGGAAAAGATGCAGTATTTATATACCTTGGAGGCTAATGTGATATGTATTCAAGAGACGTGGTGTGTGGATAAATTGTCAGTGGATAGGGATTACATCGCCTTGGAAGAAGGGGCTGTTGCCTCTAAGAGGGGACACGCTAAAGGGGGAATTGCTTGCCTATTGTCTAATCGGATAAAGTGGAAATACTCACATCACTTAGATCCCAGTAACCTTTTCCAGGCAGTGACATTATTTTATTTTGACAATCTGGAAAAGACTCAGTCCTTGGTATTAATAAATGCATATATTCCCCCCGATGACTGTTTTAATGGAGTGTTAAAACAAGTTTTTGCCTTCATTAAACAAATTAAGAAAACAGTTCCCTCCCCACAGGTAATTTTACTGGGCGATCTTAACTGTAAGATTTCTAATCTAAGCTTGGAACTATTTAGAAACAGGCTTAAAGAGAAATACTTTAAGATCCCACAAGCTCTTTTTCCTGATAAAATTAAATCAAACAAGAGAGAGAAACTGCTCCTGAAAGAATTATCCGAATCCGAGGGCATAATAGTGAATGGAAGGCTTCCCTCAGATACTCCTGCTCTTTTTACGCACAAATCTCACAACAGTGAGTCGATATTGGACTACATAATTGTTGAGTATTGTTTTTACCATATTTTACAAGATCTAGTGATCTCACAGACTCCTTTTAGTGATCATAAAGTAATTGCTTTAACTCTTTCTATAATCCCGCCCCCGGCTGACCCTTGGACTCTTAATGGCGATCTAATCAATTTTGGGGCTAAATCTGGAAGATGCTTTTGGAACACAAAAGCCATGAAGGGTCTACGAAATCTTCTAGATAAAACACTCAGCGATCTCCATAATTGGCTAGGGGCCGAACTGATGTCTTTTGAGTTTTTTATGAAGAGGGTTACTCTGGTTGCAAGGAAATCCAACTCAATCATAAAAAAGCCCACACTCCCTTGTTCGGTCATTTCCCTAAATAAAGAAATAAATAAACTGGTGAGGGAACAATACTTGTCCAGATCCCCCGAAAGATACCGACAAATAACCACCTTAAAAAGAAGGAGACGAAGGGCCAAGATTAAAATAAAAAAAGAAAAAGAGGATTCTCTCTGGATTAACCTGCGGGAGGCCGTAGTGAACGGGCATGCTAGACTGTTCTGCTCCATAATCGGTTGAGGGTTGTGGAACAAGAGTTAGTCCTTGCCCTATTCACATATGTGAGCAAACCTGGGTAAATTATATTGTAAATTTATATGTCAGTAATGGGCCCATGGACGTGAATATGAGTCTTTGCTATGATAGCGATATCTTAATAGATTTCCCGTCCGAGAAAACCATTGAATTGGCTATAAAAGAACTCTGTCTTTCAGGTGCAATGGGGCCCGATGAACTCCCCATATCGGTCCTGAAACAGGACCCAGTTTCTTGGAGCAAAATGTTGTTCCTTTTATTTAGATTCTGCTTCTTGAATAAATCTGTCCCCCCGTCTTGGAAAGGGAGCATTTTGGTGCCTTTGTTCAAGATGGGAGATAGGAATAATCCTAAGAATTATCGACAAATAGCCCTTCTTGATGCAATCGGCAAAAATTTTTCCAAATGTCTCCTATATACTATAAATTATTGGGTGGAGAGGAATCATATTTTACCTCTAGAACAGACAGGTTTTCGCAAGGGCCATGGTACATTGGACAACCTCACTGCTCTCCAGATAATCTGTGATAAATATGTTAGGGTTCGAGGAGGAAGAATATATGCAGCGTTTATTGATTTCTCCACAGCATTCAAAAAAAGTAGATCGGCCGTTGCTGTGGAGAAAGCTGGCAGCCCTGGGTATGCCTCCCCTCCTTTTAGATTTGGTTAAGGCCCTTCATTCTGATACTTGGTGCCAAGTCCTACAAGGTGGGGAAAGGGGGTTATCCCAAACTATCCCGACTATTAATGGACTAAAGCAGGGTTGTCTTTTGGCACCTCAGCTCTTTTCCTTATATATTTCTGATCTCCCTAGGTCTTTATCAGCTTGTGAAGGTATCGCCCCGTCATTAGGGGGATCCCCCATTTCTTGTTTGCTCTACGCGGACGATATTCTTATACTAGACCTTTCACCCAAGGGGTTAAATAATCATCTGCATGCCCTACATCTCTTCTCAGAACTCCATTATTTAAAGATAAATACGACCAAAAGTCAAATCATGAGTATTTCAGGGAGGAAAAAAACAAAATATGAGAAATTTGGCTGGTCCATAGGTGGACATAAACTGGAGGTGGTTAAATCCTATGTCTTTCTGGGGAAAATATTATCTGACAACCTAAGCGACAAGGCCCACATCGATAACAACGCCCGTAAGGCCTTGTCTCAGGGTAAAAGTTTAAATGCATTATATTTTGCCACTGGGAGAAGACACTTTCCACATATGCTAGAGGTTTTCAGGGCTGAAATACCGTCATCCCTCCTGTACGGAATTGAAATAGTTGATATAGGGCAATGGGGTTTTTTACATCTTGTAGAAGGAAAACTCTTACGGTTTTTAGCCTCCACTAATACTTCCTGCTCAGTGGCATCTCTAAGACTTGAGTTTGGCATCCGTAGTAGTTGGGTGCAAGGGTTGTCAGGGCTGGTGCGTTGGGTAACCAGCTTGGCCAAAGGGGATGTGGGTACTCTGAGACACCTAATGAAGTTGGAATTGTTGGGTACTTTTAGGGAGTTCTCCTCTCTTGTAAAGAATTTTAGGAAAGCTGTTGAACTTTTACAATTGGAGGAGAGCACTCTTTTCACCCTATCCCCCGCTCAGCTAAAACCTCTTTTGAAACAGGCCTCGTGGGAACTCAGCTTTAAGCTGGATAGGGAATTCATACTTGCTAAGAAAAATGTATCCCCCCTTATTGATACGTGTGTATTAAAACGCATGCAACCCTATGTCGCCTGGAATATACCCCACGGCATACGGCGTTTCTGGTTTCTTTTAAGGCAGGATTTACTCCCCCTTAATAAGCTTATGGCTAAGTGGTACGGTTATCCTGCAACCTGCAATCTTTGTAATCTCTCTACTTAGGATCTTATTCATGTTCTTTTTGTATGTCCTGCACTTCGCTTATTTCGCCGCAAGTGGTTTAGACAAATTTGTTTGAAATTGAATATTTTTACAGCCAACTCTTTCTTGAGTGCTTTATATAATCCTCCTAATGCAATGTTTTGTTTCAACATTTTTAATTTCTTTGAATGTTTTTTAAATATCTATTAGAAGGTCTCATTCAATAGTGTTGGCTGATCATACAGTATTTGTTAAAAATGTTGTCAAATGTTTGTTGTATTTTTTATGAGTACTTTGTAATATGTATATGCTTATTTTCTTTTCTCTCGTTTTATGTGGACCTCTTTGGAGTTCCAAAACATAATAAATAAAAACTAAACACAATAAACATGGGACTTGCAGTCCTAGCCCTGCTCCTCCTGCAAGGAAGCAACATTGACTTCATGGGTAGCAGAGTTCATGGTGACTATGAATCACACATATCCTGCAAATAGTGTTTAATCTGCATAATGCTGTTCAGGGAAAAACAAGTTCCTCCAGATACTCAAGCACTGTTACATAAATGATGGCCTACAATGCACATTCTTTACCTGTATCAAACTGGTCACTATTCCTACAATAAAACAAATTAAGTGGATTTGAGTAGAAAAGTGGCTACTGTTATGAGTGTATGTAAACTCGCGTTAGGCACTTTTAACTTTGTGAGTTCGATTGCACGTTTGATTAAGGTAACTTGAATATCATGCATTTTAATTTTTATTAATACATATTATGATCTGTGTTCTGTGTTGTATGGTTTACACTTGTAAGCTTAACCAATAAACAATAAGAAACAGTTGCATGTCGTTTTGAGCCGAAGCCACTGAACCCTTTTCGTGTAGCCCGCAAACAACCATATTGACCAACAGTAGATTCATTTGGTCCCAATTCATTTATTTTGGTGGAACAGGTTACACATTTCTTCTGATAGATGGCTCTAGCTATAGGAGTGTTCATTTCTCGCCTCCTGGCCTCTAAAATGTTTAGATCTTCATGAAGTTTAACGTTCAACCACTCTCTTCCTGTGAGGGGGGCTCAGGACCTGCCCTCCTGCCTTTCAGCTCATCAGCCTGTTCAAGGTCTCTCCTGCAGCGCCAGTAGTTGGCTGTCCCCCTTTAGCAGCAGTGGGTTCTTAGACCCAGGACCTGCTCCTGTGTCTGGCCTCATGGTACTTCTCCGTGGAACGGGGTCTTTCTCAGCTGCACCTGCAAGCGTCAAGAACATTTACCCTCTCTACCTGCACTCCCCAGGCCCCATTCCCAAGCAGACAGGAAACGTGTGTGTCGAGCAGGAGTTAAGGTGTCACCCTTTGGGTGTAATCCCCCTTCAGGGTCAAGACACTGACGTTACAGGGGAGCCTTCTCATCCAGGGTCGCCATTCAGTCGACCCCTCTGTTGTCCCACAGGCAATGTTTATATTGAAAAAACGTGAACAATTTCCCCAATGTTTTATGAAATTGCTCATGTTAGTTGCACAATAAATATTAAAACGGCTAGTAAATAAGGTTCTATTTGAAGAAAATGTGCCACCTGGAATTCTGCGTACCCCATTTCAAGAAGCTGATCTGCATCATCTTACTCAGAAATGGTTGTTTTAGTGCAAGCGCCGATGCTGCTCTAAGCATTAAGCACGCTGACACAAAATAATTGTGTCACATTACATTTCATTTTTTCTGATGGAACATGTTCAAGTAAACTGTGCTTACTGATATGCACGTGAAGCAGAGAAGCAGTGATGTGACATGACTGTCGGCGGTCTTTGTAGCTATTGTCTGACTAGCAGCCAATTAATACTATTGGGGTAACATATTTGCTTAAGTATTTTTGACGGGACTGTTACATATTACAAACTTCAAAGAACCATGTAACCCCTTCGACTCCTCTGAAAATACCTACTAGTAAATATATATGTATATTGTGGTTGGTGACACATTGGTTAGCATAGCTGATTGATTAAATCCATGTATGTTAATGGTGTGCCATTTACTTCTGTAAACATCTAATCCATGCATTTGTTCTTGTCTCATTCTTGAGACAAGCCATTAAAATAGTTAATTGGCAGGAGAAATATAGGGATATCCTTTGGGAACCTATCGGAAACCGCAGAGGTAGAGTCCCAGGGAGGCTGCACATTTCCATTTAAAGCATGCCAGGGCTAATAAATGTTCTTGCAGTCATGGTGCCAGACTATCCTACAGATGTTATTGCTATGGTGCACACCTCTATCATGGCAGGCAGAGAAAATTAGATTTAATGGATCCACCTTTATTCCTTATTCTACTGCAACTAGATCTGCTATCTCAGTTGTGTTTCTCAGCTTGGAATTGATATTTCATGTTAGCAAGGTAAGTGCAACTATACTACGAGGGGTGTAGAGCTTTGGTTTACAATTCAGATAGGCTTTCATGATGATTATCAAAGGTGCAAATAATATCCACTAAACTTCAGTATGTGTAAAGTACCTCACAGGTATATAATACCAATAGCCAGAAAACCTCTTTAGAACATTCTGTTTTTTGGTTTGAAGAGCCGTAACGCTCATAATTTTTACTCTGCGTTGCATAATTTTATTTTAAAGTGGCAGTCAAACTAAACAAGGAGTGAGCCACAGCCACATTCTATAGCCTACTAGGTATGTAGGTGTCTTCATCAAACAATAGGTATACTGTGCCTTTTGAGAATATTTTTTTTCCAACCAATGTGTTTCTAACAAAATGAAAGTGAATGTTTATTCCACTTGATTTAAAATTCCTTATAATAGTCACCTATTCTGAATCTGAGTAGATGAGCAAGGAGCGGAGGTCTACACTTTCTGAATCAACACATAAGTTAATTTAACCCTGGCTAAAAACATGTATTAGCACAGTATTTCACTATTCACTATTCGGCCAGCAGTCTAGGACTTTTATGTGGTATGCATTTATTAATCCTAATTTCTATAATTTATCAACCTTTCTATATACGGGAGAGCAAAGAAAGGTACACAGTGGTTAATTTCCCAAAAAGATGAGTGGAAAAATAAAGTTCTACAGTGAACCTGAGATTCACATTTGTGATATGCAGAGCTAATTTCCCCTTGTAGTTCAGTAGTGATGTGTTTTTCTACTTGCTTTAAAATTCAATGGTATCATGCTAAAATTACTAGGTCCCTTAGGTGTGCAAAACAGGAAAATAAGTCGAAAGAAACAGAATACCTTTAGATAGCCTAAATAGTCTCACCAAGAGCTCTAAGGATATCGCTACAACTGTTCTTTAATGCATTTTTTTCAATTGCAGATTGACGGTTAAACATGCTGTAGACCTTGCTGATCTTATCATAGCTCAAGATTTAGACCTTTTGATCTTGACAGAAACTTTGCTAAACAGGCCCTAAGAGACTTCCCTCTGCATTTTAGTTCCTCCTAATTACAATATCAGTAGACTAGATAGACTGATCAGAGTGGGGGGTGGCATAACTTGCATTCAAAACAACAGCCTTTTGGTTAATCAGCTACAGTCCCCTGTCCTCTCTTGATGTGAATATCTCTGTATCAAAATTGCTGTGAACAATAACCCTCTTTGTATTCTACACACGTTCTATCATCCACCCGGTGACAATCTCTCCTTCCTAGAGCAATTCATGGACACTGTCACAATAAGCATGGGTCAAATGGCACTCAAATCTTCCTGGAGGACTTTAATCTCCACTGGAGTGACTTGAATGACCCTATAGTCAGTAGTCTCAAATACTTTCTTACTGATCTTAACTAGGGACAATTTTGTGATAGACCCACTCACAACAAAGGGGAGATCTTGGATCTTATCATTGCTAAAGATAATGCTACCCAACTGGAATCTATTGTCCCTTGTGATTCGACTGACTACCACCAGGCCATCTTTCACATCACCTCTCCCTTGAGAATAACCACCTCACAGGCACGTAAACCGAAATTCCTGAAAAGAAACGTGAGAAACATTGATCTCACTGAATTGACATCATTCAGTGATAACATCCTTGCACCTCCAGAGAATCTGGTTAATGTACAAGAACTCATGGACCACTACAACAGCTCCATGATAAATATTCTTTATGCAACTGCACCCTTTCAACTAAAATGTATACCCACAAAAAGTCTTGCAACCATGGTACAATGACAGCCTCAATTCTGAGAAAACGCAATCTCAGAGTAAAGGAGGGCAAATGGAGAGCCTCCCCAATGCTAGAACACCTCATACAACTTAGAGCCCTCAGAAACATTTATCACAAAAGCATCACACATGCCAAATCTCAATTCTTCAGAAATCAACTCAATCAAGCCAAAACCCCCCCCCAAAAACTGTTTGAGATGGTCAAATTACAATCTAAAGGCCTACCCAACCCACCCCTAAAGAATCCAATCCACTGCCCAATAGTGAAGATTTTGCTTGCTTCTTCTTGGAAAAGACAAATTCCTTGATATCGGATCTGCAAAATCCAGGACAGCAAACTAACCAAACAGCAATCTCATTAATCGCCTCCACTGTGAAAGCTGACTCCTCTCATTAACTGACTTACATCCTTAAAAACAATGCATTCTGGTCTTTGTTCCAAGCAATTGACCAAAACATAATTCTTAGCATGCTTTCAGACTTAAAACCCTCTAACAACTTTAGTGCCCCCCCTTCCCTCCATCTTCCTCAAGGGTATCAAAATGTTGATTCTTCCACTCTGGACTAGAATTGTAAATGCTTCCCTAAGCCAGGGAAAAATACTGACTGCCTAAAAGCTGGACAGGTCATCCCTATTTTAAAAAAAAACATTGGCTGATCCAATTGACCTTGCCAACATTTGCCCCATTTCCAACTTCTCGACACTGGGCAAAGTTCTTGAAATATTTGTCCATGTCCAACTGTGCAATCACATTGGCCAAATCAACCTCGTTGATCGTCACAAGTCAGGCTTCCACTCAGACCACAGCACTGAATGGGCACTGACACATACAGTGGATGATGCCCTAAAAAGTTTGGACCAAAACAGATCTTGTCTACTATTCCTCTTGGACCTCTTCTCTTCCTTTGACTCGGTAAAACGTGAACACCTTCTTGACTTACTAGAGCACAGGATGGGATTATCTGGGTCTGTCTTAAATTGGTTCAGCTCATTTCTGCAAAACAGAATGCAAAAAGTGAAGGTAAATCAATCCCTTTCCAACACCATCCCGGTCACATTTGGGGGACCCCCAACACTCCTCTCTTTCCCCCACTATCTTCAACCTATTCAAGGAACCACAAACTGAAATGCTAAGGGCTGCCAACATTTACTATCATCTTTATGCTGATGACATCCAATTGTACTTGTAATTGTAATTTCATCTCCTGAAAACATCCAATTTCTTTATCCCATCCTTCAAAACACTCAACATTGGTCAGCATGCAATCATCTCAAATTCAACACTCAAAAAATTGAATTCCTCCTAATCACCCCTCCTAACCGGATACACTCAAGGAATGATTGTATGAAGCATGTAACAGCTTTAAATTGCACACTACAAACCATTGAATCAGACAAATCACTTGGTAGAAACCTGGAAAAAAATCTTAATATGCAGGAACACATCAGTGCCACCACCAAAGTAGTAAACTTACAACTGAGTATAGTTCATAAACTTAAACCTTTCCTCCCTGAAACAGACTTAAAACTGGCAGTGCAAACACTCATAATCCACAAATTGGATTATGAAATGCTACTCTCATTGGTCTACCTTGGGCCACAACACCCCCCTTAAGGGCTTCACTCAACTCGGCAGCAAGGCTCATCATGGGGTCAAAACGGTACAATCATATCTGCCTTGCCTATAAATACCTCAACTGGCTACCCTACAAAACAAGAATCCAACTCAAAATTGCATGCATGACCCATAAACCTCTACATTTCAACAACCCAATCTATTTCACCAGCAAAGTTGAGCCATCAGGAGGCGCTAGATCCAGAAGACGTGCTTCCACCGCCCTGCTTAAGCCACAACATTTCAACAAGGAAAAACCTTTAACAGATGATTCTCTGGTCTTCCACCCAGAATTTGGAATACTCTCCCCCCTGATATAAGACTGACTCCCACCAGTATCTCCTTCTGCAGCACACATAGAAAGAGGAATATTTGTGTCCGGATTGCTATTGTGCAGGAAGCTTCCCTTCCTACACAAACACAATGCAGGCACCCTTACACCATGGTGCAAGGATGTCTGTGTTTGCTCTAGGCAGCCCATTATTCGCCAGCGCAGGGGAAAAGTCAAGAATGCACCATCTGGCACATGCATCAACAATGACTTTTGCGATTCCTTATCAGCGAAAAATAAGGATTTGCTAATAAGGAATATCAAAAGGCTATGCATGTAGAAATCGCTTAAAAAATAGCGATTTCTAAACAGTCCTTAATTGCGAGTTGCAAATTACCTCCCCATTCATTCCTATGGGCCTTGAGGCGTTGAGGCCCATAGGAATAAATGGGAAGACATTCTTAATTTGTGATTCTCAATTGGAGAATTGCAAATTGAGAATGCAATTTCAAATTTACCATGGTGTCAAAAGGACACCCTGTGGCACCACTGAAATCTGCATATGAATACATCTTGCACACACATGCCCCAAGGGCATGTGTGTGTAAAATGGAACTTTGAAAAATGCACTTTAGTTCATTTTTCAAAGTTTTTGCAAATTACCATGAAGTTCAAATTCATGGTAATTAGCTCCCCCTATTAGCAAAATCGCTAATTTTTTTACTTTGAGGCATTGCCTTTAAGGAATCTCAATTTGAAATTCCGTAAATGCAATCACAATTTAAGTAATCGCAATTTAGAGATTACTTAAATTGTGATTTTTGCATCTGGGAGATGCATCCCAAATGCAAAAATACTGGTTGCAGAGGGGCAGATTCTGAGAATCTGGCCGTTTGCGACCGGTTTTTGCTTTGATGCATGTGCGCCCATATGACTTAAATAGTGTGCATTCCTGCCCTTTGCCAGTGGCACAGTGTAGTGCAGCAAGGTGACTTGCTGTGTTACACTGCACCACTTTTTCATAAATGTGTCCCTAAATTTGTATAGAAAAAAAATAGAAGCTTCATGAAATGGAATGGAAATATGTGTATAAAATGGAAAGTTCACTACCTAATGGTATCTTGCTACTAACAACCACCAACATGACAGCAACCAGAACTGAAGGACCACGTAACAAGGTCTCCAAAGCTTTCCTAAACATAGTTCCTATGTCAGTCAATCCTGTTTTGATTTGCACTACTCTGTTGATCCACAGCCAGTTTTGTACAGCACTAAAGATATACATGTGTAGCCTTAAATTTGCCATTCATTTCATACAGTGCTACACATTTATGCAGAAATGTGTCGATTTTGGTTGCCCAAGTGTTGGTGTGACAAACTTGTACAGTGCTGTGTTTCCATTGCGTTCTGTTTTGTGTCGTCCAGATTTCGTAATAGCCAAACGACTGCAAGTTCCAACCTGTATTTATGAAAATAAATTTAGGAAGCCGATCTATACTCCAGACTGGATTGATCCCAAAGGCATTTTGCATGTGTTTGAATTCTTGGAACTGAAATATTGAAAATAGGCTTACATTGGCTTGTTAGGGTAAAGAATGAAGTGCCCTTGAATTATTTATTTTAATAATATTCCTTTTATAAAAGAAATAAAGAAAGGAAATATTTTATATTGTTGTATTGTTTGTGCCATAAAGTTTGTATTATGCCTATTAACACCGCACACCTAGATTAACTTAAAAACTCCGTCAAAATGAAATAGGCCATATTATGTAGGTGATTAGAATTACTTCCCATTAGCCATGATATTACTTGTAGTATTCAAAATACTAAGCATGAATAATGAAGCATATGCACATGTTGGACACACGGAAAACATCTTTTTTACACAAGGTTTTTTGTATTTTTGTAACCTGTATCCATTTTTGAAAAGTGAATAAAAAGAATACATTGAGGTCTGAACCAAGTGTCAGCAACAGTGTGGAACTTAACACATGAAATGCTTAGTTGAAACTATTTCTAATATACGTCTTATATTTGTATGCTTAACTTCGTTTCTCTCAATTTAATTAGATGATGAATGCAATGAGGCCCCAATGTTTGGAAAACAAGACAGAAGTCTCCGAATTCGTCCTACAAGGCTTTCATGTATTGCCGGAACTGAAGCCTTACATTTTCATATTTTTTTTTGCTATTTACATAATAACAGTTGTTTGGAATATGCTGATTGTGGCCATTGTGTCAGTAGAAGATAACCTTCAATCACCAATGTACTACTTTCTTGGCAATTTATCCTTTTTGGAAATCTGGTACATGACCACTACTGTACCCACAATACTAAGCAGCCTAGTAAGAGAGGGTTGCACTGTTACACGTGCTGCTTGTGTTACACAGTTTTATTTCTTGGTTTTGCTTGCAGCCACAGAGTGCCTTCTTTTAGCAGTAATGGCGTATGACAGGTACTTAGCTATATGTCTTCCTTTACATTACTCTCTTTCCATGGACCAATTCCATCGTATTCAGCTGGTTGCGATTTCATGGGTAATTGGATGCATCTTTGCCTCAGTCACTAATTGCTTAGTGAGCACATTAGAATTCCCTGACCACAATGAGATCAATCATTTTTTCTGTGACTTTAAACCTTTTGTAAAAACCGCCTGCTCTGACACGTTTGTGGCTGAAGTGACCACGTTTGCATTCTCATTTACTGTATCATCAGTCCCACTGTTGTTGATAATTGTATCTTATTTCCGCATTATCTGGGCTATAATGCGAATATCCTCATCTACAGGGAGGAACAAAGCCTTTTCCACCTGCAGCTCCCACCTTGCAGTTGTCATCATGTACTTTGGGGCATTGATTTTTCTCTACGTGGTTCCATCAAATGGGCAGACCATTGAACTGAACAAAGTCTTATCTCTTCTTTACACTGTGGCTACTCCACTTTTCAATCCTATTATTTATACTCTACGAAACAAGGACATCAGGAAAGCCTTAACAAACTATTTGAGGAAAAGGTTACCAATAAAAAGAGTCTGAAAATGTATGACACCATTAGAAGAGCTATTTTGTTGACAGTGATGCACTGGCTACTTACTTTTAGGATCTTTTCATTTAACGCTTGACTAGAATTAATAAGGAATTGACTGACATGTACGAAATTGGGTTATTAATTGTGAAGGGTGTGATTCCTCAACAAGTGATAAAATTGCAGCTTCCATTTGTAGCACTTGACTCAGTGTAGCAAGGCAAAGCAGTCCAAGGTATACTCTCTGGAGGTGAGCTAGTACCACCGTTTTAAAGCGACGCAACAAAAACCACTTAATAAATCTCTTCTTTCAAATCTTTATTCGGCATAAGCCATAAAAGTCAGCAAACAGATACAAATACTACATTTTCCAGACAAAATAAAAGAATAAAGGAATCACACTGTTGTGGGTACACAGTTCATAAAGAAGGTAAAGCAGCATAATACCAGAATTTGTAATGCAATCCTACGAACACCTCGCCCTTTACCTTATTAGCAATGTCTCGCTAATAACGTTTAAAACTGCATAACAAATCTCTTTTGTGCAACGTTTCTGTGAAAACGCCAGAACTTCCTGGTGTTGTCTCTTTTTTGATCTACGCCGAAAGAAGCATCTTGGCTTGACATATAGAGGGCAAAACATTATAAACTGTCAAATACTTTGATTTGCAATATTATTGCAATGACATGGGGGTAAATCGTTTGAACAAACACATTGCAAAGGGAAGGTGACCTTAAATTGAACAATACTTAACCTAAAATATGTAAAATAGCAGTAGTGGATGGGGTTTGTGATCTAGGATAGATATGGTTCCAGGGGGCATATTACCAACATGCATTAGCGACGAAATGCTCTTAGGCATGTTATCCACCTCCCATTGGATAACATGGCTAAGAACTGGTCTGAGCAGGCGTTGGTTTTTGGCGATAGCGGGAATATTTCCATCGCTACGCCTGCCTTGCTAATAGGCGATAGCGACGTTAGCGACTGCTTTCAGTCGCTAACAGGTTGGGTACGCCCTCTTTGCATGTCATTAGCGATAAATATTGCTGACATGCAAAGCGGGCCCCAAACCACTCGCTATCACCTAAAAGCTGTCGCTAACATTAGTCAGCGACAACTTGCTAATAGAGCGATAAAATTATTGCCGCTTAGCGGCCGAAAACGGCCGGTAAACCGGCGATAATTGCCTATCGCCACCCTTGGTAATATGCCCCCAGGTTCCTTGCAGTTGAGACTACGCAAATCGTGCAACTGATACCAAGGCCAGGACGTCTGCAACCTCATAGCTATTATATAGTATGATGGTGAAAAAATGCAAATTGTAATAAAAATGTTAAAATAAAAAAAAAGAGAATTAAGTTTGTATTAGAAATATCTGCTATTAGAAGATAATGGGAGTGGTTTAAGTAGAAGTACAGAAAACAGTGGCAAAACATTGTTAAGGAAATATAATTACATGAAACCATTAACATTGGGTTCTCATTTCACACAACTTTTAATGCTGAACAACTTTTTTAGCACATGATAAATTATGCAAATTATTGCTCTATTGCTTACGGAATTGAAGCCAAATAGATTACAGTAACCACCGAGTTATTGGTTTCAATTTATCCTTTACATAAATACCTTCTTTGTACTTTTAATATTTTCTTACAAAAATAGTGCATTACACCAGAAAGGGGGATCTAAATATCTTCCTCTTTGAAGAAAAGTGTGGTAGATGTCATAATTGTAAATCAGAAAATAATTTATCTGTTTGATGCAGATGTCTACAGACCAAAGGTTGTTAGTTTAAAGGAACTTAAGACCAGATGTACACCGCTTTTTTGAGACCGCACACGGGAGATCCTCCTGTTGGCGACAGTAACAAAGGGTAATAGCATTGGCGATTCCCGCTATTAGAAGGGCCTTTCCTTATAGCGAGCCACAATGCATATACAATTGTTTTGTGACCGCATTTGCGGCCGCAAAACACTTACGGTTTACCAGCTACTTCAAGTAGGTGGTAACCCACTTAAAATTGGGAAGGGATCCCTTCCTCTTTGTGAGTATGTGAGATTTTCTTTCTAACAATGGGACCACTGCCTGCTCTTAAAAGAATGTACAGAAAAGTTATTTTTTTCTTTTTTAAATGCATCCCGTTTTCTTTTAAGGGAAATAGGCTGCATTTAAAAAAAAGACTGCTTTATTTAAAAGAAGTCCCAGACATGGTGGTCTGCTGACCCGAGCAGGCCACCATCCCTGGGAGTGCTAGCCATTCCTAATGGGGTTGCAAATTGCAAAAGCCTTATTAATATGGATGAGGCTTGCAATTTGCGACCCTATTAGGAATGGCTAACAGTGTCAGAGACACTGGTATACATCCCAATTAGTGAGTGCCAATTTTGAGTCGCGAATGCAAGTCTCAAATTGCGATTCTCAAATTGGTGAGTCGTACATCTGGCCCTTAGAATAGCCAAATATTCATTGATATTTTAAGAACATTAGACATAATAATGATTTTGAAGGAGTTCCGTCTAGTATACAAAAAGTGGTGCGTCACTGAAGTATTTCTCCCATTACATTTTGTGTGTGTGATGTACTGCCTTAAGTGACCAAGGGTATGCACAAATGTGGTCCCTTGCTCACTGGGCCACTGGAGTCAATCTACAACTGACTAAAGAGGCCTTATCAGCCCAAAACTGGTCTTGGGTTACATGTTTGTCTAGACTGTTCCTATTGGTGGTTTTCTTTGAAAAATGCATTTTTTTGCATTTTTCAAAGTGCAATGTGGCGCACCTACATGCCCTTAGGGCATGTATGTGTGCCACATGTGCAACCATGCTTATTTCAGGGGTGCAACATGGTGTCCTTTTGATACCCTTGCAACCTTGAAATTGCATTCTCAATTGGCGATTCTCTATAGCTAATCGCAAATTGAGAATGTCTTCCCATTCATTCCTATGGGCCTAAGGGCCATATGTATCAAGCATTTTTCGATTTGCAAACGGCCTTTTTGCATATTTTGGGATGTATGAAATATTCGCAAAATAGGGAATTGCAAAGTTTTGCGATTCCTTATTTTGCCATAGCATTTAAGGAATCGCAATTTTGCGATTTCTTAAATGCTATGTATGTAGCATTTTTGAGTAGCAAATTTTGGTTAAGAATTCGCAAATTACTACCAACTTGTAGTTGATGGTAACTTGCGAATTCTTCAAAAAATGCACATTTTGGCATTTTTGAAGGTGGCATGTGATGCACACACATGCCCATAGGGCATGTATGTGCGCCATATGCACACACATGTACATTTTAGGGGTGTAGCAGGGTGTCTTTGAGACACCCCTGCACCCTTGACATAATTCTCAAATTGCGATTAGCAAATTGTGAATTCGCAATTTGAGAATTATTTCGCAATCATTCCTATGGGCCTCCTGGCCCATAGGAATGCATTGGAAATTATTCCTTAATTGTGAATTCGCAAAATGCGAATTCGCAAATAGGGAAGATTAAGGAATCACTAAAAAATAGCGATTTTCTTCATACATACCATTTTGCGATTCCTAAATAGCGATTCCTTAAAAATCGCTATTTAGGAATCGCAAAAGAGTTTGTTGATACATATGGCCCTAAGTCCATGGGAATGAATGGGGAGGATTTCCTTAATTGCGAATCGCACTTTGCGATTCGCAATTAAGGAATATGTATGATTCGCAAACCATTTTGCAAATCCTACATATATCTTGTTTTGTGATTCTCAAATAGTGAGTCTCTAAAATTCGCTATTTGAGAATCGCAAAACCCAACTTTCATACATATGCCCCATAGATTCTTACCAGTGTTTCTTTTATACAGCCGGCTCTTCCCAACCCGAAGTAGGAAAAAGTGCAAATACACCACAGCCTGGGCAGCATTACAAGGTGTAATGCAGTATGGTGAATTCAGCCCCCAATGCACCCCCAGTAAAATCTTAGGTGACAGTGCTGCACAGCATACAGAATTACATGCCCTGCTACTTTCATTACCGAAAAGTGACTTGTCTGCACTTGTTGTGTCTGACTCAGCCTTATGTGTGCAAGGCTACAATGTTGGTTTGAAGCTTTGGAGATTGAATGGATTCAAGTATTCAATGCGAAAATCTATAAAGAATATACAGCTCTGACAAAAGTTAGCTGTCTTACAAGACAAGCTACTATAGGTCCATGTGAGGCACACTTTGGGCCATCAGCGTAATGGTATGAGAAACCACCTGCAGGTTTTCTTCTCAAATACTCCTACACCTTAATTTAGATAACAAACTTGCATGTAAGACACCAGGAGTGAGAGACAGAATAATACCTAATGTTCTGTCCAGATTAGGTTTAATCAAGAAAGCAAATGTGAGGTTGGCTTCTTCACATGCAGGTATAACCCTGGCTGTGCTATAGCAATGCTACTGATGGCATAGTAAATATTAACAGAGTAGGGACTATGTTAGACAATGTGGCATTCATCAACAAATCAAAACCTCCACAGAAAAAAAGATTCTCACCAACTCCCATTATGATTTCAAATATCCCCATCCGGGTGTATTCTTTGGAACACTTCAGTCCCCTTCATTCAGCTAACTGATATAAGGACATATTTGTAGATATTGATACATGTTCTTGATTCCTATGGTCTTGCCACCGATAAATGCCAGTGCTTCAGCAGTCGTAAAATATTTGCAGTGCACAGTGTCAATGGGGACTGTTCATTCATCTCATTCAGATAGCGGTCCCGTGTTTACCTCCAATGCTTACAGGGATTCAGTGTCAGTGGTTCCATGACAAGCACTTAATTCCTTGCTGGTCCAATGCCTGGATCATTTTGGGGACTTTTCTTCTTATCATGTGGTTGTTACTCATGCTTGTTGTTCTACTGGTACTGAATGGACACTGTGTCCCTGCAAGAACAATTGCCTCGCCTGCAGTTCTTGAACTGCCACCACACTTCTCATCCAACAGAGTCTGAAGAGATCCCCCTGCAGTGGATATTACAGTGTATCCTCTGCCCAAGGGAATAGCCTGGGAAAGGGTTCCATATTAGATTTTGAGGCCCATTGAGACATTGCAAATTCCTTATGTGATAAAAGTTAAAATTAACGATTGTGTAATACCCGGTTCTATTTCAGATGATTGGGACATTGAGACTGTAATAATAATGATGTCTGATTTACAGGTATATGCTACTTTGAATAATGAAGATCCTTATTTGAACTAAACAAATTACAAATTATGAAGCAATGTATTGCTATGCACATTTTTTCATACATAGGTCTATATATCCTAAACAAATATACAATCATTCACTATAGGAACAATGTGAGGGTTCATTCCAAAGAGTGATCATAATTTCTCAAAGAAATTATCAGAGTGTTCAGAGATACTACCTTTTGCCCTTCTATTTTAGACGAATATGTAATGTTACAACGCGATCAAAATGATTGCGATATGTAACATTGCAGTTTTTACAATGCAAGTCGTTACAACTGGAGCGTGCAGTCTACGTACAGTACGGAAGGTGTTGTAATAGTAAATCTTACTATTCCTTAGGTTATAGCGCCCTCCAGTGCAAGTCGATGTAACGCTTGCGTTGTAATGGCAGCGTTCTAAATGTATCGTGGTGTAATCACCGCAATGTAAAGGATGTTTCCCATTTTACACAGAAGGTACAGCAGCTTCCAAAGGACCTAATCACTACCAGCAAGCTCATTTACTCCACCGAGTTTAGTCAAAACCTAGATATTCAAAGATAAGAGTATTGAATCAATCAATCAATCAATCAAAGCATTTATATAGCGCACTACTCACCCGGGGGGTCTCAAGGCGGTAGGGGGGGGGTCCGCTACTGCTCGAACAGCCAGGTCTTGAGCTGCTTCCTGAAGGCGAGGTGGTCCTGGGTCAGGCGCAGGTGGGTCGGGAGGGAGTTCCAGGTCTTGGCGGCGAGGTAGGAGAAGGACCTTCCCCCTGTGGTGGCTCTTCGGATGCGGAGGACGGTGGCGAGGGCGACGCCGGTCGATCGAAGCTGGCGTTTGGGAGCGTAGAAGTTGCGGCGGTTGTTGAGGTATCCTGGGCCTTCGTTGTGTAGGGCTTTGTGTGCATGGGTGAGGAGGCGGAAGGTGATTCTCTTGTTGACCGGGAGCCAGTGCAGGTCTTTCAGGTGTCTGGAGATGTGGTTGCGACGGGTGATGTCCAGGATGAGTCGTGCTGAGGCGTTCTGGATCCGCTGGAGTCTCTTCTGGAGTTTGGCGGTGGTTCCGGCATAGAGGGCGTTGCCGTAGTCCAGAAGGCTGGTGACGAGGGCCTGGGTGACCGTCTTCCTTGTCTCGGTGGGGATCCACCAGAAGATCTTACGTAGCATGCGCAGGATGTTGAAGCACGACGAGGAGACGGCGTTGACTTGTCCGGTCATGGAGAGGGAGGAGTCCAGGATGAAGCCCAGGTTGCGTGCGTGGTCTGTTGGTTTGGGTGCGTTGCCTAGGGCGCAGGGCCACCAGGAGTCGTCACAGGCGGAGGGTGAAGATCCCAGGATGAGGACTTCAGTCTTGTCCGAGTTCAGTTTCAGGCGGCTGTTCTTCATCCATTCGGCTACCTCTTTCATCCCTTCGTGAAGGTTGGCTCTGGCGGTGGCGGGGTCATTGGTGAGGGAGAGGATCAGCTGGGTGTCGTTGGCGTAGGAGATGATGTTGAGGTTGTGCTGGCGTGCGATGGCTGCGAGGGGGCTCATGTAGACGTTGAAGAGAGTTGGGCTGAGCGAGGAGCCTTGAGGGACGCCGCAGATGACTTCGGTGGCTTCTGATCAGAACGGGGGGAGGCGGACTCCCTGTGTCCTTCCGGCGAGAAAGGAGATGATCCACTCCAATTCCTTCTCCTGGATTCTGACGGTGCTGAGGCGCTGCACTAGGGTGCGGTGGCAGACAGTGTCGAAGGCCGCAGAGAGGTCTAGGAGGATGAGGGCCGCTGTTTCTCCGTTGTCGAGCAGGGCTCGGATGTCATCGGTCACTGCGATCAGGGCGGTCTCGTTGCTGTGGTTGGCCCGGAAGCCAGACTGCGAGGGGTCGAGGGATCCGTTCGTCTCGAGGAAGGCGGCCAGCTGCTTGTTGACGGTCTTCTCGATGACTTTTGCAGGAAACGGGAGCAGCGAGATGGGGCGGTAATTCTTGAGGTCGGTGGGGTCGGCTGATGGCTTCTTTAGTAGAGGGCTGAGTTCGGCGTGCTTCCAGCTCTCCAGGAAGGTGGCGGTGTCGAAGGAGGTGTTGATGATGTCCCGTAGGTGGGGTGCGATGACAGCGTCGGCCTTGTTGAAGACGTGGTGAGGGCAGGGGTCGGTCGGAGATCCGGAGTGGATGGAGTTCATCGTGCGGACGGTCTCTTCGGTGCTGACCGGGGTCCATTGAAAAGCAAAGGTTGTTGAGAAAAACATTTGGGAAATCCAATTCTGCAGACTCACAGCAAAGAAGTCTCATTTTGAGACTGTAGAAACCCAAAACAAAACTATTCAGCAGATTACTTGTCTGTTATTCGGAACAATAAAGTACCTAAATAATCCTTTCCTTCTAAAAATCAATTTAACCATGTTTAGTAATTGGCATATTCAACTGAATATGTCTGAATTAGATGTTATAGATTTGATACAGAATGGAACCTATAATTCCACCCAACTTCCTAGCAATGGTTTGGCCTGATGCCCCTATGATTCTGATACCTGAATGTAAAAGTTTCTTTCCAACACTCCAGTCCCCCAAGTTAATCATCCTGATCCAGGGTATAAAACACAAAGACCTGTAGAGGTTAGCACATATAGTGTAGAGAAGCTTTGACAACGATGACAAGAACACTCTAGTCTCTCAGCTTGGAAGGACACTTTTCCTCCATTAATAAAAACATTTATTTTCTGATTTTCTACAGTGACCTTGTCTTAAATTAAATAAAAAAATCCTTGCTACAGAAATATGCACCATTATTAGGGAATTAAATAAATATCCATAGAAAAAGTTGTAGAAATAAAGCCTCAAATAGATCAAGAAAACTTGCAGTTGTTAAAGTTATTGATAGTGGGATGCACACACTTTTTGAAACAGTGTATTCATTAAATCATATTTTGCTTTCAGCCTTAAACCCGTTAAAAGGAGACCTGCATTGTTTACATTATGAGCAGGCTCCGTTAATAGCCATTATATAAATACATCAGAAACTAAAAACACTTAGATCAGGTCTTGAGCCTTGACAACATCTCATTGAAACAGCCCTCTTCAAACCATATAATTTAATGCTCAAGCAAGAAACATTGGCTAAAAAAGGAATCTACATACAACCTAATAGGAATAGAACAAATTGAAGATGCTTCATTCACCGACAGTGACACTCCACCTAATACCTAGCTTATACAAGCTATTATTTCACTGTCCATATCAAAATCTCATTTTCACAACTGTCAAAAATATAAAGTATAAAGTATGAAACCATGCACAAGTGTTCCATTCATGGAAGATTTTTCACACATTTTATTAATGCCGCAATCCCCTAGGACCGTCCCTTTTATGTGACACCATAGTGTTGCATGGAATATATACAGCTTTGATGCCAGGAGTAAGATCTGCTCTATCTGTTTCCCTCTTTTTTATTTATTCACCACTCATCATGAAGTTCTGAATAACGGTTGAGAATAATGGTTCTCATTTATTTTTAGCAAATGTTATTTGCTGTGGGTTAGATCCCAGCCAGCCATACATGATAACTAATAATAATAATATAATAATAATCCACATTTGTAAAGCGCATAATCACCCGTAAGGGTCTCTAGGCGCTGGGGGCCGTCGGGAAGATTAAGCAAGCTATTGCCCAGAGTCACATGGTGCTGGACTAACCTGCCGCCGGAGCCGGGGATCGAACCGTGATCCCCAGATTCCAACGTCAGTCGCCCTGGCCGCGGCGCCACACCTCTCCCCATATAATTAGGAACATTCCTTGGCCTAGTATTAGCATGAAATTGGTGATTTGAAAAACTATTGCCTATTAAAAGAAGTCTCTTTGACTCCAGCGGTTGAAGTTTATAAGCTGCAGACCGCCAGAACTGCTTCAGAAATTCAGAGACAATAACCGATGCATTTTGCAGATATCGTAAAAACTATATTTAATTCATCTGTAACAACTGGAGTTGTGTATCTTTTTAAGGACAGTGGATATGGTCTTCTAACTGCATTTGAAGATGATTCAGTTCTTTTTTCTGCTCTC
The DNA here is from genome assembly GCF_964261635.1 of Lissotriton helveticus. Lineage (NCBI taxonomy): Eukaryota > Metazoa > Chordata > Amphibia > Caudata > Salamandridae > Lissotriton > Lissotriton helveticus. The sequence goes on from NC_136065.1 coordinate 1,609,776,533, forward strand.
TTGCCTTTTTAGAGGATGTCTTATCATCATACTGCTAATGGGCTGTGGTATCATCATCTGTCTTATATTCCAATAAGGAAATCAACAACATGGAGTACACATATCCAGATTAAGAAAGCTGCAGAGAGACTCGAGCATGCTATATGGGACAACTTTGGTATCTGAATTCAGTGAGCACTGAATGCTCACCTTTAGCAAAGTGGATGCTACCCAAGTAAAACCTGTGTTCTGGTACATAAACTGCAAACACCAAAGTCCTTTTGGACTGGACTGGAGGAGCCCCCAGTGGCTTATCTCAATAAGGAAACAGTTTTTGACCCTCTGCATGAGCACCATCAACATTTTGGAACAATGCATCTACCCCTTCTACAGGATGCTACCTATCATAGCGCAATATTAACAGTGGCACTATTCGACGCAGCCCTGATGAATGGATTAAATCTCCATTATCTTTCAAGCCCCAGAAAGAACCACAACTACAATTGAGTGCCTAAGATGAGGAGCTCATTGCTCGCTCTTCAAATAAGATGAATTGACTATGAACATGCTCTGTGCGGTTTTGATAAAGATCACAAATATGCTGCGTGTGCATCCAATAGTGTCAACATGATTTCTGATGAGGAATGAACTCGACAAGTACGTTGACAAACAACAAGAATACAGTAAATATACCAAACAAGCCTTTCATTTTTCACTACATATTTTTATTTTCAGCTATTCATTCATATCATCATGGTATTTTTTAATCACCAACATGTATACAACATTTGAGATATATATATATATATATATATATATATATATATATATATATATATATATATATATTACCTACTGGCGGTCGCCAGTAGGTATATATAGTTAGGATTTTTTCCCTATGGGTTTTTTGAAAATTCTATGTCTAATAACTTTGGCGTTTGTGGACGGAATTGGCTGAAATTTTCAGGAAAATGGCACATTTTGTTTCTGAGCAGCCCCTGAAAATTTGGGGGGGTTTCGTCAAGGGGGGGCCGAGAAAAAAGGGGGGTCCCAAAACGTGTTTTTAACATTGATTTTTCCATAGGGCGGTTAGCCTCACTTTTAGCCCGAACGGCTGAATAGATTTGCACGAAACTTGGCAAAATTGTAGGGACTGGTAGCCCGATGTGCCTTTTGTAGGTCTCAATATATGTGCTCCAGTGGATTTTGAGAAATTAACGTTTAAAAAAAGATATATATCTGTAACAGCGGACCGGGCAGCGGCCCAGGACGCGTACTTTTCGCGCAACGGAGCTTTGTGAAGCGAAGCTGATTGGTTCTCTGGCGTCTGTCAACATTCCAAACAGTCCGTAGCGGCCGCCATCTTGTCTCTCGGTAGGATCGAGAGACAAGAGGAGGCCAAAGCGAAGGGGCAAATGACCATAAGGGGGCATAGTAGATCCTCGCTGACCCCCTAGGTTTGATGTGGAGGTTTTAAAAGGGCCCCGCGGGGCAAAAAAAAAAATAATAATAATAATCGAACGGCTGATGACCATAAGGGGGCATAGTAGATCCTCGCTGACCCCCTAGGTTTGATGTGGAGGTTTTAAAAGGGCCCCGCGGGGCAAAAAAAAATAATAATAATAATAATCGAACGGCTGAATGGATTTGCACGAAACTTGGTAAAATATTAGGGACTGGTAGCCCGATGTGCCTTTGCTATGTCTCAATATATGTGCTTCAGTGCATTTTGAGAAATTAACGTTCAAAAACAAGATATATATCTGTAACAGCGCTCCGCTTCGCGGAGATAAAATTATATGTGTATTACCTAGCTGTTGCTAACACCAGTTAGCGACGGCTAGTAGGAGATAGCGACCATCTTGGGTCCCACTTTGCATGTGAGTGATATTTATCACTAATGACATGCAAAGTGGGCATGCCAAGATGTTAGCGACTGGAAACAGTCGCTAACATCGCTATCTCCTATTATCAACTTTTGGAAATATTCGAGATAAGCGCGAATATCTCCAAAAAGTAACAGCTGCCCTGAGCAGTTCTTAGCCATGTTATCCAATGGGAGGTGGATAACATGGCTAAGAGCATTAGCTCGGTAATGCATGAATATCGCGGAGTTTTCAGCGACATTAATGCATTGCGCTCGTTTTTTATCGTATTTGCGATAAACCTTGATAATAGCAAGGTTTATCTGCGATAATTTCTGACGGTAAAAAAATCTTTGCAATGCATCGTTAGGGATAAATATCGCTTAACTTTGGTAATATGCCCCAACGTCTGTTAACGTTCGATTCGAAGGAAATCAGGAATTGTTGAAAAACATTGTGTGCGCCATCTTGTCTTTTTTCAAATGCCACACTTTTGTCGTGCACGGCAGCCATTTTAGATGCCTTGACCAGATCCACTCTGTGAACGCTGTCGATCCTTAGCATGGCTCCCCACCCTCGCAAGCATCTCCCCCAGGCAGTGGTCACCCCCGCTCTCTGTTTTATGCATGGGTAATAAACCTCCCCCCATCTGCGCTGTTCTTCCCTGAGAATCACACCCTGTGCCCGCCCGACACCTCCCTTTCGCCCTATTCACTACCGCACCCTCTGACACTCCTTTTCCTCTGTGTCCGATTGTCCAGGCCGGTCCTAGGCTATCAGCTAGCCCTGCAGATGTAGTTTATGGCCACAGCTGTAAAGAATCACCCGTCTTCAAAGGAGTTATAGTAGATCAAGGCCCACACTCGATGAGATCCGTCACAGCAGAAGCGTTGCTATTATCTGAAAACCATTCTGTATTGTGATTGGGGAGGGGACCGAGCGTGAAGCGGAAGATTCCAGGGATGACTCTTTGTACATCAAAGTTTTTACAATTATGTGTCACATTAAAAATATATAGCACTCCGACAAAGTAGTAAGATTATAAAACTTTAATAATTTATAAATATATACAAGAAAACAAAAATAGTAATAACATATAAACATTTTTAGAGAAAAACAACGAAGTAGCGGTCGGCTGTGCGAATAGTCCCAACGCAGCACAACGTCCAGATTTCCGGCGTGGGGCGTCGCGGGGGGTGGGTGATCAGTAGCAAACTGTTGTGCGAATAGTTCCAAGGCAGCAGAACGCGCCGAAATCTAGATGACACAAAAGTGATGTCTAGTAAGTTGCCACCCAGCAAATAACGGCGTGGGGCGTCGCGGGGGGTGGGTCATCAGTAGCAAACTGTTGTGCGAATAGTTCCAAGGCAGCAGAACGATGGCACCAAGGTGATGTCCAGTAAGTTGCCGCACTGGTTTTGGTATCCTACAATGCTGCTCCGAATAACGGCGTGGAGCGCCCCGGGGGAGGCGGCGTGAACGGGCCTCTCCAGGTGGAGTCTCGTCTGTTGTAGTGGGGCGCCCCTTTACCGTTTCAGTTGCCATTCCGTCCGCTTTTGGTCCACTGTGTCAAAATCCGCCATTCAGCTGAGTTGCGCCCACTCTTGCGGTGCAGCGATAGGCGGCTGTCACAGGACTCTCAAAATGGCGGCAGGCTGTTTCCTTTTTGGGCCTGGTCCACTGAAATGGCCCTGGGACACCTTGGAAATCGGACGCTTGTCTGCTAGGTCTTGGACCCCATTCTCGAAAGCGTCCCCTCCGCCTTGAGAATTCATCAAAAGTTTTGGGGGCCCCGACTCCTGCAGGCTTCTGGTGGGGAGCGGCTGCCATGATTGCTCGCGGAATGACCACGACGGAGCTACGAGATGGTGGTGCTCTCATGCTGACGCCAGCTTCAGTCTGAAACATCCAGAAACAAGGTGGGGCTTTCATCGTTTGGGGGAAAAAAAAAGTTTTCATCCAATGAAAAGTGTTGTTTTTAGGTCATATGATCAAGCCTTCCATCATTAGGAAACCAAAAGTAAAATGAACCAATGAAAAGTTTTATAAACAAGTCACATGACCTGTTATGCGGCATAGGGTATAAAATGCGGAGAAAATACGTTGGCACGTGAGGCGGCGTCAGTAGCGGACCGATGTGCGAATAGGCCGAAGGCAATACAACGCGCCAAGATCCGGATGGCATCGAGGTGGTGTCATAGTTGAGAGTTCTGAGCAGCGGTTGTAACACTGTCTGAAGCTTATTTGCAGCTGCTGCAGCTTCACTACGCGCCAAGATCCGGATGGCACCGAGGTGGTGTGTAGGAAGTTGCCGCACTGGTGTGGCCATCCTACAATGCTGAAAGTCGGCGTGGGGCGCCCCGTTGGCCTGTGAGTTTGCGTCAGTAGCGGACCGATGTGCGAATAGGCCGAAGGCAGCACAACGCGCCAAGATCCGGATGGCACCGAGGTGGTGTCTAGTAAGTTGTCGCACTTCTGTGGCCATCCTACAATGTTGAAAGTCGGCGTGGGGCGCCCCGTTGGCCTGTGAGATGGTGTCAGTAGCGGACTGATGTGTGAATGGGGCCAAAGGCAGCGCAACAATATTTTCTACTATATTTCCGGTGTAGAAGAGACCACAAGGCGCTGAGATGCCAAGATCCGGATGGCACCGAGGTGGTGTGTAGCAAGTTGCCGCACTGGTGTGGCCATCCTACAATGCTGAAAGTCGGCGTGGGGCGCCCCGTTGGCCTGTGAGATGGCGTCAGTAGCGGACCGATGTGCGAATAGGCCGAAGGCAGCACAACAATATTTTCTGACTGACACCACAAGGCGCTGAGATGCCAAGATCCGGATGGCACCGAGGTGATGTCTAAGTTGCGGACTGATGTGCGAATGGGGCCAAAGGCAGCGTAACAATATTTTTTGTATGGAAGATACCACTAGGCGTTGAGATGCCAAGATTCGGATGGCACTGAGGTGATGTCTAGCAAGTTGGTGTGGTCATCCTACAATGCTGAAACTCGGCGTGGGTCACCCCATTAGCCTGTGAGATGGCGTCAGTAGCGGACCGATGTGCGAATAGGCCGAAGGCAGCACAACGCGCCAAGATCCGGATGTCACCGTGGTGGTTTCATAGTTGAGAGGCACTTCATCTGCAGTGGGGCGCCGAGATCCGGATGGCACCGAGGTGATGTCTAGCAAGTTGCTGTACTGGTGTGGTCATCCTACAATGCTGAAACTCGGCGTGGGTCGCCCCATTAGCCTGTGAGATGGCGTCAGTAGCGGACCGATGTGCGAATAGGCCGAAGGCAGCACAACGCGCCAAGATCCGGATGTCACCGTGGTGGTTTCATAGTTGAGAGGCACTTCATCTGCAGTGGGGCGCCGAGATCCGGATGGCACCGAGGTGATGTCTAGCAAGTTGCTGTACTGGTGTGGTCATCCTACAATGCTGAAACTCGGCGTGGGTCGCCCCATTAGCCTGTGAGATGGCGTCAGTAGCGGACCGATGTGCGAATAGGCCGAAGGCAGCACAACGCGCCAAGATCCGGATGTCACCGTGGTGGTTTCATAGTTGAGAGGCACTTCATCTGCAGTGGGGCGCCGAGATCCGGATGGCACCGAGGTGATGTCTAGCAAGTTGATGTACTTGTGTGGTCATCCTACAATGCTGAAACTCGGCGTGGGTCGCCCCATTAGCCTGTGAGATAGCTGTTCTTTGGATTTGGGCCTGGCTCGTCTGCTGTAGTGGGGCGCCCCTTTACCGTTTCAGTTGCCATTCAGCTGAGTTTCGGCTGCTCTTGATGCTACAGCGACAGGCGGCTGCAACAGGACTCTCAAAATGGCGGCCTGTTCTTTGGATTTGGGCCTGGTCCACTAAAATGGCCCTGGGACACCTTAGAACTCGGACGCTCGATTTTTTTTTCCTTTCCTGTACATGCAAAAAAAGGTAAATGCCCGGTACGTTACACGCTTCATCTGCCACGATGAACTCTCTAGAGGAACCGAAAAAAAATATAGTTGTGGTAACTATACCATGCATCGTCATATGGAGAGGTGGCACCAATTAATTATAGTGCTGCATAAAAGAGAGATTTGGAGGAGAACCCCTGACCTGCTAGTACATTCATCAAAGAAGTGGCACTGAGAGCTTCAGAGGCAAGGGAAACGGTCCCAAATATTTAGAAGAACTTTGGAAAGATTAAAATGACATGTTTAGATTGTGGCAAATTTATTTCATGTGGACATCTGAGTGTTACTCTAATAAATACAGCATATGAACATCATCATAGTCGATGGTTGGTAGAGACATTTTGACTATATCCTGGACCTGCCCGTCCTCGCCCAAAATGGCGCCAGAATAAATGGGACTCGTAACTCCTTGTTGTGTACTGGTTGCAGAACCTTGAAATCACGAGATACGTATGCAGTTTTGAAGCACATGGCGGGCGGGGACGAGAATTGATTGAATATTTCGACATCCCTATTGATATTAAGTTCTGATGTGTTATTGATTACTGTACTGTTGAAAGTTCGAATTAACGTCACCCATGGTACTTGCCCGCAAATGTATATCTAGATAATTTTATTGTAACTGGCCCTGTCGTATTTTAATTATAAAATGTACGTCCACCGATTCCGTAACTGTTAGACACCTTAGTTCTTGCAACCTAATGGCCCGCCCGTTACGTTCCTCTACAGTGTAAATGTCTATTCATCATATACGATTATAGTTTGCTCCGTGGCCGGCCCACGTGGTTATAGGCTCGTATTTCTATAATGAAATTTTCACAATAAAGGTTTTTAAAAGAAAACATGGTAGTAGTATATACATTGGTAAAGTTTTTAATAATAGTCACTGTTTTAGAATCATTAAAAGGCAAGTGAAATAAAGCAGACCAATTACATGAAGGGTAAAAGGTATAATACGAAGGAACGCAGTAAAGATAAATGGTCAAGGGCTGTTGTGTTTTCTATTCCTGCAACATAAAGTGATCGATAAGAATCTCATATTCAGGCGTATCGGCGACTAAGACAGCAGGTCGACCCTCTTTTGCTCAACGGCTCCGTCATGGGACGAAGAAACGCTCTTTTTCTCGAAAAAAGAATATATTTTACTTGCAGGACAGTTGTAAAATTTCCGGGAAAGTACATTAGCCTGGAACATTATAACATATATTTAAGAAAAAATAATGTTCGGAAGTAATGAAAAGCGTAATTTTTAGGTCATATGACCAAGCCTTTCATCATTACAATAAGAAAAGTAAAATGAACCAATGAAAAGTTTTATTAACAAGTCACATGACTTGTTATGCTTACGTTACGCGCTGCGCGCCCCGGATGACTTCCGGATGCGCTAACGCGGCGCGTCATATGACGCATTACGCGACAACGCAGGTACAGAATATAGTCAAAATGTCTCCACCAACCAGCGGTCGGAACACAACCCCTTTCAGCAGGCTAAATAGTTCTGTTAAATGACAACAGAAGGGACAGGCAACAAGAACCATCAGTCAAAGAGGGGAGGGCTAGTTCTTCTCTACCGGGTTACATTGGGGCGCTACCGGAACTGATCGAATTGGTAGTCTACAGTGTTTCTGGATGTTTCAGACTGAAGCTGGGGTTAGCATGAGAGCAGCACCATTTCGTAGCTCCGTCGTGGTCATTCCGCAACCAATCATGGCAGCCGTTCTTTATCGTTATTTTGGGCGGGGTGGGTGGCGGAGCAGAGCTGTTTTGCAGCCATCATTGTGTGGAGTTCAGTTCATCTCACTAGTTTTGTATTTGTCATGAGGGGTTGTTCCTAATGTTTCTATTTTAGCGAGGTCAAAAAGAGATCCCATTAGTGGCCTACTGATTTTGCTCGATTCCTTTTCTTTTTTTTTACACGATTTTTCGTTATCTGCAAAGACTAAACAGAGTATTGCGACTCTGTGTTTGTTTGTAAATAGAGAATGAACCAAAGAGAACTAATTCTAAAACAGTAAATACTTGGATAACAATGAATCAAATGGAGAGAGAAGCAGGCACGACGGATTACAATGGGGGCAAAGACCTGCGTTAACTACCTTTCACTATCTGCAAAGAGAGAGTACTCCTAATAGAAATGAGGGGGGGGGGCACCATTCAAAGCAGATCAGTGTGCATATACACGAAAATGTTTTCACTTACCACGTACTTGACATTCGACAGCTTATGATATTTGCTATTAAAAAACCATTGAAATTCACTGAAAAAACCATAGGTTATAGACCATATATAGTTAGGAATTAGCATTTACAAAACCTTGAAAATTCACTGAAAAAACCATAGGTTATAGACCATATATAGTTAGGAATTAGCATTTAAAAAACCTTATTTTACTCACACAAAACCATTGAAATTCCATATATAGTTAGTTGCACTAACTATATATCGCGCACCTGCAATCCACTGCTGATGATGTCACATATTACATCATTCATGACATGGTCAGTGACATCACTGATGACATCACTGATGACATCTCAAATGACATCACTGATGACATCACTGATGACAACATCCAGTGACTGTATGTTTCTGTAAAGTTAAAATGTGTCTTACATATTGAAGAATGAGTGGAAGTATAAGTGTCTGGACAAAGGATTTAGTAGGTGCATGACTGAATGCATGAGTGAGTGATTAAATGTGTCTCACTGAGTGCATGGGTTAGTGACTAAAGTGTCTTAATTTGTGCATCATTATGTCTGTTGTTCTGTAAACTGCTGCATGTTTTGATCAGTAGCTATATGATTAACTATATGGGTTACTGATTGATTGTCCAAGTATTTGTATGGGAGACTGAGTGTGTGTGTGGCTGGCTGGGAGGTGTGTGACTCTGTGCAGATCAATGTGTACTTGTATCAATGATTGTATAACAAGGTAAGTATGTGTTAGTATATGTTTGAAAATGTAAGGTGCTCTATGTTTAACTGTATAGACAAGAAAATGGAAGTGTCATTGATTCTTTACAGGACTGACTAGGTGTGTGAGTAACTCCATGGATGAGTGGCAGACTGTGAGTGTCTGTATAGGTGTATGAGTGCATATGATAGTGTTGTAAAGATGAGTGATTGTATGTATGAATGATAGTATGGGTGAATGAGTGAAGGTGTGTGTAGACGTAGGAATCAGTGAGTGCGTATGTAGTAACTAGTATTGGTGTGTCAATGGTTTCAAAAATTATATTCTGTATTTAACACTGGGTGAAACAGAGGTTATATTAAAATGTGAGGAGATGCATTGTATTGTCACATGAATGATATCATCAGTGATGTGGTCATTGATGTCAAATGAGATGTCATCAGTGATGTCATCAGTGATGTCATTTGAGATGTCATCAGTGATGTCATCAGTGATGTCACTGACCATGTCATGAATGATGTAATATGTGACATCATCAGCAGTGGATTGCAGGTGCGCGATATATAGTTAGTGCAACTAACTATATATGGAATTTCAATGGTTTTGTGTGAGTAAAATAAGGTTTTTTAAATGCTAATTCCTAACTATATATGGTCTATAACCTATGGTTTTTTCAGTGAATATATATATATATATATATATATATATATATATATATTACCTACTGGCGGTCGCCAGTAGGTATATATAGTTAGGATTTTTTCTCTATGGGTTTTTTGAAAATTCTATGTCTAATAACTTTGGCGTTTGTGGACGGAATCGGCTGAAATTTTCAGGAAAATGGCACATTTTGTTTCTGAGCAGCCCTTGAAAATTTGGGGGGGGTTCGTCCAGTGGGGGCCGAGAAAAAAGGGGGGTCCCAAAACGTGTTTTTAACATTGAGTTTTCCATAGGGCGGTTGGCCTCACTTTTAGCCCGAACGGCTGAATGGATTTGCACGAAACTTGGCAAAATTGTAGGGACTGGTAGCCCGATGTGCCTTTTGTAGGTCTCAATATATGTGCTCCAGTGGATTTTGAGAAATTAACGTTTAAAAAAAGATATATATCTGTAACAGCGGACCGGTTAGCGCTCTGGTTCGCGGACTTTTCGCGCAACGGAGCTTTGTGAAGCGAAGCTGATTGGTTCTCCGGCGTCTGTCAACATTCCAAACAGTCCGTAGCGGCCGCCATCTTGTCTCTCGGTAGGATCGAGAGACAAGAGGAGGTCAAAACAAAGGGGGAAATAACTATAAGGGGGCATAGTAGATCCTCGCTGACCCCCTAGGTTTGATGTGGAGGTTTTAAAAGGGCCCCGCGGGGCAAAAAAAAATAATAATAATAATAATCGAACGGCTGAATGGATTTGCACGAAACTTGGCAAAATTGTAGGGACTGGTAGCCCGATGTGCCTTTGCTAGGTCTCAATATATGTGCTTCAGTGGATTTTGAGAAATTAACGTTCAAAAAAAGATATATATCTGTAACAGCGCACCGCTTCGCGTACTTTTCGCGTTACGGAGCTTTGCGAAGCGAAGCTGATTGGCTCTCCGGTGTCTGTAAACATTCCAAACAGTACGTAGCGGCCGCCATCTTGTCTCTCGGTAGGATCGAGAGACAAGAGGAGGCCAAAGCGAAGGGGCAAATGACCATAAGGGGGCATAGTAGATCCTCGCTGACCCCCTAGGTTTGATGTGGAGGTTTTAAAAGGGCCCCGCGGGGCAAAAAAAAAAATAATAATAATAATCGAACGGCTGATGACCATAAGGGGGCATAGTAGATCCTCGCTGACCCCCTAGGTTTGATGTGGAGGTTTTAAAAGGGCCCCGCGGGGCAAAAAAAAATAATAATAATAATAATCGAACGGCTGAATGGATTTGCACGAAACTTGGTAAAATATTAGGGACTGGTAGCCCGATGTGCCTTTGCTATGTCTCAATATATGTGCTTCAGTGCATTTTGAGAAATTAACGTTCAAAAACAAGATATATATCTGTAACAGCGCTCCGCTTCGCGGAGATAAAATTATATGTGTATTACCTAGCTGTTGCTAACACCAGTTAGCGACGGCTAGTAGGAGATAGCGACCATCTTGGGTCCCACTTTGCATGTGAGTGATATTTATCACTAATGACATGCAAAGTGGGCATGCCAAGATGTTAGCGACTGGAAACAGTCGCTAACATCGCTATCTCCTATTATCAACTTTTGGAAATATTCGAGATAAGCGCGAATATCTCCAAAAAGTAACAGCTGCCCTGAGCAGTTCTTAGCCATGTTATCCAATGGGAGGTGGATAACATGGCTAAGAGCATTAGCTCGGTAATGCATGAATATCGCGGAGTTTTCAGCGACATTAATGCATTGCGCTCGTTTTTTATCGTATTTGCGATAAACCTTGATAATAGCAAGGTTTATCTGCGATAATTTCTGACGGTAAAAAAATCTTTGCAATGCATCGTTAGGGATAAATATCGCTTAACTTTGGTAATATGCCCCAACGTCTGTTAACGTTCGATTCGAAGGAAATCAGGAATTGTTGAAAAACATTGTGTGCGCCATCTTGTCTTTTTTCAAATGCCACACTTTTGTCGTGCACGGCAGCCATTTTAGATGCCTTGACCAGATCCACTCTGTGAACGCTGTCGATCCTTAGCATGGCTCCCCACCCTCGCAAGCATCTCCCCCAGGCAGTGGTTACCCCCGCTCTCTGTTTTATGCATGGGTAATAAACCTCCCCCCATCTGCGCTGTTCTTCCCTGAGAATCACACCCTGTGCCCGCCCGACACCTCCCTTTCGCCCTATTCACTACCGCACCCTCTGACACTCCTTTTCCTCTGTGTCCGATTGTCCAGGCCGGTCCTAGGCTATCAGCTAGCCCTGCAGATGTAGTTTATGGCCACAGCTGTAAAGAATCACCCGTCTTCAAAGGAGTTATAGTAGATCAAGGCCCACACTCGATGAGATCCGTCACAGCAGAAGCGTTGCTATTATCTGAAAACCATTCTGTATTGTGATTGGGGAGGGGACCGAGCGTGAAGCGGAAGATTCCAGGGATGACTCTTTGTACATCAAAGTTTTTACAATTATGTGTCACATTAAAAATATATAGCACTCCGACAAAGTAGTAAGATTATAAAACTTTAATAATTTATAAATATATACAAGAAAACAAAAATAGTAATAACATATAAACATTTTTAGAGAAAAACAACGAAGTAGCGGTCGGCTGTGCGAATAGTCCCAACGCAGCACAACGTCCAGATTTCCGGCGTGGGGCGTCGCGGGGGGTGGGTGATCAGTAGCAAACTGTTGTGCGAATAGTTCCAAGGCAGCAGAACGCGCCGAAATCTAGATGACACAAAAGTGATGTCTAGTAAGTTGCCACCCAGCAAATAACGGCGTGGGGCGTCGCGGGGGGTGGGTCATCAGTAGCAAACTGTTGTGCGAATAGTTCCAAGGCAGCAGAACGATGGCACCAAGGTGATGTCCAGTAAGTTGCCGCACTGGTTTTGGTATCCTACAATGCTGCTCCGAATAACGGCGTGGAGCGCCCCGGGGGAGGCGGCGTGAACGGGCCTCTCCAGGTGGAGTCTCGTCTGTTGTAGTGGGGCGCCCCTTTACCGTTTCAGTTGCCATTCCGTCCGCTTTTGGTCCACTGTGTCAAAATCCGCCATTCAGCTGAGTTGCGCCCACTCTTGCGGTGCAGCGATAGGCGGCTGTCACAGGACTCTCAAAATGGCGGCAGGCTGTTTCCTTTTTGGGCCTGGTCCACTGAAATGGCCCTGGGACACCTTGGAAATCGGACGCTTGTCTGCTAGGTCTTGGACCCCATTCTCGAAAGCGTCCCCTCCGCCTTGAGAATTCATCAAAAGTTTTGGGGGCCCCGACTCCTGCAGGCTTCTGGTGGGGAGCGGCTGCCATGATTGCTCGCGGAATGACCACGACGGAGCTACGAGATGGTGGTGCTCTCATGCTGACGCCAGCTTCAGTCTGAAACATCCAGAAACAAGGTGGGGCTTTCATCGTTTGGGGGAAAAAAAAAGTTTTCATCCAATGAAAAGTGTTGTTTTTAGGTCATATGATCAAGCCTTCCATCATTAGGAAACCAAAAGTAAAATGAACCAATGAAAAGTTTTATAAACAAGTCACATGACCTGTTATGCGGCATAGGGTATAAAATGCGGAGAAAATACGTTGGCACGTGAGGCGGCGTCAGTAGCGGACCGATGTGCGAATAGGCCGAAGGCAATACAACGCGCCAAGATCCGGATGGCATCGAGGTGGTGTCATAGTTGAGAGTTCTGAGCAGCGGTTGTAACACTGTCTGAAGCTTATTTGCAGCTGCTGCAGCTTCACTACGCGCCAAGATCCGGATGGCACCGAGGTGGTGTGTAGGAAGTTGCCGCACTGGTGTGGCCATCCTACAATGCTGAAAGTCGGCGTGGGGCGCCCCGTTGGCCTGTGAGTTTGCGTCAGTAGCGGACCGATGTGCGAATAGGCCGAAGGCAGCACAACGCGCCAAGATCCGGATGGCACCGAGGTGGTGTCTAGTAAGTTGTCGCACTTCTGTGGCCATCCTACAATGTTGAAAGTCGGCGTGGGGCGCCCCGTTGGCCTGTGAGATGGTGTCAGTAGCGGACTGATGTGTGAATGGGGCCAAAGGCAGCGCAACAATATTTTCTACTATATTTCCGGTGTAGAAGAGACCACAAGGCGCTGAGATGCCAAGATCCGGATGGCACCGAGGTGGTGTCTTGCAAGTTGTGGTACTGGTGTGGCCATCCTACAATGCTGAAAGTCGGCGTGGGGCGCCCCGTTGGCCTGTGAGATGGCGTCAGTAGCGGACCGATGTGCGAATAGGCCGAAGGCAGCACAACAATATTTTCTGACTGACACCACAAGGCGCTGAGATGCCAAGATCCGGATGGCACCGAGGTGATGTCTAAGTTGCGGACTGATGTGCGAATGGGGCCAAAGGCAGCGTAACAATATTTTTTGTATGGAAGATACCACTAGGCGTTGAGATGCCAAGATTCGGATGGCACTGAGGTGATGTCTAGCAAGTTGGTGTGGTCATCCTACAATGCTGAAACTCGGCGTGGGTCACCCCATTAGCCTGTGAGATGGCGTCAGTAGCGGACCGATGTGCGAATAGGCCGAAGGCAGCACAACGCGCCAAGATCCGGATGTCACCGTGGTGGTTTCATAGTTGAGAGGCACTTCATCTGCAGTGGGGCGCCGAGATCCGGATGGCACCGAGGTGATGTCTAGCAAGTTGCTGTACTGGTGTGGTCATCCTACAATGCTGAAACTCGGCGTGGGTCGCCCCATTAGCCTGTGAGATGGCGTCAGTAGCGGACCGATGTGCGAATAGGCCGAAGGCAGCACAACGCGCCAAGATCCGGATGTCACCGTGGTGGTTTCATAGTTGAGAGGCACTTCATCTGCAGTGGGGCGCCGAGATCCGGATGGCACCGAGGTGATGTCTAGCAAGTTGCTGTACTGGTGTGGTCATCCTACAATGCTGAAACTCGGCGTGGGTCGCCCCATTAGCCTGTGAGATGGCGTCAGTAGCGGACCGATGTGCGAATAGGCCGAAGGCAGCACAACGCGCCAAGATCCGGATGTCACCGTGGTGGTTTCATAGTTGAGAGGCACTTCATCTGCAGTGGGGCGCCGAGATCCGGATGGCACCGAGGTGATGTCTAGCAAGTTGCTGTACTGGTGTGGTTATTCTACAATGCTGAAACTCGGCGTGGGTCGCCCCATTAGCCTGTGAGATGGCGTCAGTAGCGGACCGATGTGCGAATAGGCCGAAGGCAGCACAACGCGCCAAGATCCGGATGTCACCGTGGTGGTTTCATAGTTGAGAGGCACTTCATCTGCAGTGGGGCGCCGAGATCCGGATGGCACCGAGGTGATGTCTAGCAAGTTGCTGTACTGGTGTGGTCATCCTACAATGCTGAAACTCGGCGTGGGTCGCCCCATTAGCCTGTGAGATGGCGTCAGTAGCGGACCGATGTGCGAATAGGCCGAAGGCAGCACAACGCGCCAAGATCCGGATGTCACCGTGGTGGTTTCATAGTTGAGAGGCACTTCATCTGCAGTGGGGCGCCGAGATCCGGATGGCACCGAGGTGATGTCTAGCAAGTTGCTGTACTTGTGTGGTCATCCTACAATGCTGAAACTCGGCGTGGGTCGCCCCATTAGCCTGTGAGACAGCAGTTCTTTGGATTTGGGCCTGGCTCGTCTGCTGTAGTGGGGCGCCCCTTTACCGTTTCAGTTGCCATTCAGCTGAGTTTCGGCTGCTCTTGATGCTACAGCGACAGGCGGCTGCAACAGGACTCTCAAAATGGCGGCCTGTTCTTTGGATTTGGGCCTGGTCCACTAAAATGGCCCTGGGACACCTTAGAACTCGGACGCTCGATTTTTTTTTCCTTTCCTGTACATGCAAAAAAAGGTAAATGCCCGGTACGTTACACGCTTCATCTGCCACGATGAACTCTCTAGAGGAACCGAAAAAAAATATAGTTGTGGTAACTATACCATGCATCGTCATATGGAGAGGTGGCAACAATTAATTATAGTGCTGCATAAAAGAGAGATTTGGAGGAGAACCCCTGACCTGCTAGTACATTCATCAAAGAAGTGGCACTGAGAGCTTCAGAGGCAAGGGAAACGGTCCCAAATATTTAGAAGAAATTTGGAAAGATTAAAATGACATGTTTAGATTGTGGCAAATTTATTTCATGTGGACATCTGAGTGTTACTCTAATAAATACAGCATATGAACATCATCATAGTCGATGGTTGGTAGAGACATTTTGACTATATCCTGGACCTGCCCGTCCTCGCCCAAAATGGCGCCAGAATAAATGGGACTCGTAACTCCTTGTTGTGTACTGGTTGCAGAACCTTGAAATCACGAGATACGTATGCAGTTTTGAAGCACATGGCGGGCGGGGACGAGAATTGATTGAATATTTCGACATCCCTATTGATATTAAGTTCTGATGTGTTATTGATTACTGTACTGTTGAAAGTTCGAATTAACGTCACCCATGGTACTTGCCCGCAAATGTATATCTAGATAATTTTATTGTAACTGGCCCTGTCGTATTTTAATTATAAAATGTACGTCCACCGATTCCGTAACTGTTAGACACCTTAGTTCTTGCAACCTAATTGCCCGCCCGTTACGTTCCTCTACAGTGTAAATGTCTATTTATCATATACGATTACAGTTTGCTCCGTGGCCGGCCCACGTGGTTATAGGCTCGTATTTGTATAATGAAATTTTCACAATAAAGGTTTTTAAAAGAAAACATGGTAGTAGTATATACATTGGTAAAGTTTTTAATAATAGTCACTGTTTTAGAATCATTAAAAGGCAAGTGAAATAAAGCAGACCAATTACATGAAGGGTAAAAGGTATAATACGAAGGAACGCAGTAAAGATAAATGGTCAAGGGCTGTTGTGTTTTCTATTCCTGCAACATAAAGTGATCGATAAGAATCTCATATTCAGGCGTATCGGCGACTAAGACAGCAGGTCGACCCTCTTTTGCTCAACGGCTCCGTCATGGGACGAAGAAACGCTCTTTTTCTCGAAAAAAGAATATATTTTACTTGCAGGACAGTTGTAAAATTTCCGGGAAAGTACATTAGCCTGGAACATTATAACATATATTTAAGAAAAAATAATGTTCGGAAGTAATGAAAAGCGTAATTTTTAGGTCATATGATCAAGCCTTTCATCATTACAATAAGAAAAGTAAAATGAACCAATGAAAAGTTTTATTAACAAGTCACATGACTTGTTATGCTTACGTTACGCGCTGCGCGCCCCGGATGACTTCCGGATGCGCTAACGCGGCGCGTCATATGACGCATTACGCGACAACGCAGGTACAGAATATAGTCAAAATGTCTCCACCAACCAGCGGTCGGAACACAACCCCTTTCAGCAGGCTAAATAGTTCTGTTAAATGACAACAGAAGGGACAGGCAACAAGAACCATCAGTCAAAGAGGGGAGGGCTAGTTCTTCTCTACCGGGTTACATTGGGGCGCTACCGGAACTGATCGAATTGGTAGTCTACAGTGTTTCTGGATGTTTCAGACTGAAGCTGGGGTTAGCATGAGAGCAGCACCATTTCGTAGCTCCGTCGTGGTCATTCCGCAACCAATCATGGCAGCCGTTCTTTATCGTTATTTTGGGCGGGGTGGGTGGCGGAGCAGAGCTGTTTTGCAGCCATCATTGTGTGGAGTTCAGTTCATCTCACTAGTTTTGTATTTGTCATGAGGGGTTGTTCCTAATGTTTCTATTTTAGCGAGGTCAAAAAGAGATCCCATTAGTGGCCTACTGATTTTGCTCGATTCCTTTTCTTTTTTTTTTACACGATTTTTCGTTATCTGCAAAGACTAAACAGAGTATTGCGACTCTGTGTTTGTTTGTAAATAGAGAATGAACCAAAGAGAACTAATTCTAAAACAGTAAATACTTGGATAACAATGAATCAAATGGAGAGAGAAGCAGGCACGACGGATTACAATGGGGGCAAAGACCTGCGTTAACTACCTTTCACTATCTGCAAAGAGAGAGTACTCCTAATAGAAATGAGGGGGGGGGGCACCATTCAAAGCAGATCAGTGTGCATAAACACGAAAATGTTTTCACTTACCACGTACTTGACATTCGACAGCTTATGATATTTGCTATTAAAAAACCATTGAAATTCACTGAAAAAACCATAGGTTATAGACCATATATAGTTAGGAATTAGCATTTACAAAACCTTGAAAATTCACTGAAAAAACCATAGGTTATAGACCATATATAGTTAGGAATTAGCATTTAAAAAACCTTATTTTACTCACACAAAACCATTGAAATTCCATATATAGTTAGTTGCACTAACTATATATCGCGCACCTGCAATCCACTGCTGATGATGTCACATATTACATCATTCATGACATGGTCAGTGACATCACTGATGACATCACTGATGACATCTCAAATGACATCACTGATGACATCACTGATGACAACATCCAGTGACTGTATGTTTCTGTAAAGTTAAAATGTGTCTTACATATTGAAGAATGAGTGGAAGTATAAGTGTCTGGACAAAGGATTTAGTAGGTGCATGACTGAATGCATGAGTGAGTGATTAAATGTGTCTCACTGAGTGCATGGGTTAGTGACTAAAGTGTCTTAATTTGTGCATCATTATGTCTGTTGTTCTGTAAACTGCTGCATGTTTTGATCAGTAGCTATATGATTAACTATATGGGTTACTGATTGATTGTCCAAGTATTTGTATGGGAGACTGAGTGTGTGTGTGGCTGGCTGGGAGGTGTGTGACTCTGTGCAGATCAATGTGTACTTGTATCAATGATTGTATAACAAGGTAAGTATGTGTTAGTATATGTTTGAAAATGTAAGGTGCTCTATGTTTAACTGTATAGACAAGAAAATGGAAGTGTCATTGATTCTTTACAGGACTGACTAGGTGTGTGAGTAACTCCATGGATGAGTGGCAGACTGTGAGTGTCTGTATAGGTGTATGAGTGCATATGATAGTGTTGTAAAGATGAGTGATTGTATGTATGAATGATAGTATGGGTGAATGAGTGAAGGTGTGTGTAGACGTAGGAATCAGTGAGTGCGTATGTAGTAACTAGTATTGGTGTGTCAATGGTTTCAAAAATTATATTCTGTATTTAACACTGGGTGAAACAGAGGTTATATTAAAATGTGAGGAGATGCATTGTATTGTCACATGAATGATATCATCAGTGATGTGGTCATTGATGTCAAATGAGATGTCATCAGTGATGTCATCAGTGATGTCATTTGAGATGTCATCAGTGATGTCATCAGTGATGTCACTGACCATGTCATGAATGATGTAATATGTGACATCATCAGCAGTGGATTGCAGGTGCGCGATATATAGTTAGTGCAACTAACTATATATGGAATTTCAATGGTTTTGTGTGAGTAAAATAAGGTTTTTTAAATGCTAATTCCTAACTATATATGGTCTATAACCTATGGTTTTTTCAGTGAATATATATATATATATATATATATATATATATTTATATATATATATAATGTTTTTGAAACAACACAAGGTTAAGAAATATGTATGCTTCGCTGCTATAGTTATTATATGTATAATTTATGTCATTTTACCTACACAATCAATCAATCAAGAATTTGTAGAGCGCACTACTCACCCGTGAGGGTCTCAAGGCGCTGGGGGAAAAAGGGGGACGGTGCTACTGGTCGAACAGCCAGGTCCTGAGTAGCCTCCTGAAGGTCAGCAATCCATTAATTATGTTGGATTTATGCTTAATTTATCAGAGTTTTACGTATTTTAGACCTTAGTAATTTGAGAGCATGGATATTAACCTAGAATAATCCTTTTTGGTTAAACAAACCCAGTCATAGTATCAATCCATACAAAATCAAAATACAAACATATCTGAAATTAAATCTCGATCACAGAAATATCAACTTCATACACTTAACTAGTAAAACCACAGGTCGAGAAAAATAATAATGTTGCTAAAGTATTGACTTTCAACTTTATCAAAAACAAAAATATTGAATTTTTTTTTACTGTTAAAGTATAACACGTCTAAAATAATGATAGATACAGTTTCGGTAACTATACCATCATCAGCATAATTAAATAATCACAAAAAAATATGTGAAAAACACTTATAACATGAAACATTTACTTAAAAATAAAAATAAAATGTTTTGTACACATACTCAAAATATACAAAAAAATATTGCATTCACTTTAAACCCCTAACATTATATATAACAAAAATTATAGCACAACCCCCAAAAATATAAGCATAAACTACAAACATTTTAAATTCAACTTAAATCTCTCTCTCTCTCTCTCTCTGTACGTATATTACCTACTGGCGGTCGCCAGTAGGTATATATAGTTAGGATTTTTTCTCTATGGGATTTTTGAAAATTCTATGTCTAATAACTTTGGCGTTTGTGGACGGAATTGGCTGAAATTTTCTGGAAAATGGAACATTTTGTTTCTGAGCAGCCCCTGGAAATTTGGGGGGGGGTTCGTCCAGGGGGGGTCGAGAAAAAAGGGGGGTCCCAAAACATGTTTTTAACATTGAGTTTTCCATAGGGCGGTTGGCCTCACTTTTAGCCCGAACGGCTGAATGGATTTGCATGAAACTTGGCAAAATTGTAGGGACTGGTAGCCCGATGTGCCTTTTGTAGGTCTCAATATATGTGCTCCAGTGGATTTTGAGAAATTAACGTTTAAAAAAAGATATATATCTGTAAGCGCGCTCTGGGCAGCGCTCCGGTCCGCGGACCTTAAGCGTACCGGAACTTCGCGTAGCGAAGCCTGATTGGCTCTCCGGTGTCTGTCAACATTCTAAACAGTCCGGAGTGGCCGCCATCTTGTCTCTCGGTAGGATTGAGAGACAAGAGGAGGCCAAAACAAAGGGGGAAATAACCATAAGGGGGCATACTAGATCCTCCCTGACCCCCTAGGTTTAATGTGGAGGTTTTAAAAGGGCCCCGTGGGGCAAAAAAAACAAAAAAAAAAATTTGTTTTTTTTGCGTGGGTAGCGCCCGGTCCGCGAACCGGGAAGCGTTCTGGGCAGCGTACTGCAATGAAAAATGAATGATAGACTTTTCAAATACTGTATGTTAATTGATTGTTGGTTTTGTTGATTATTTTTTATTTTTTTTTATTTTTTAAGCAATTATTTATTATTGTGATTGTGTTTCAAAATTTAATAACATTTCTAACATTTCACTGTCTGAAATGTCGTCATTTTCATTGAACATAGCTTGTAATCTATGAGGGTGTAAAATGTCCTCATTTTGAAGGAGGTCATCCACTGCTTGCACACATTGCAGTAGTTCTTGGTCCCAAGTTTCATCCATACATTCTATATAATTTGGATCAATTAATTCTTGGCTGCTCTCTTGCAGGACAATTTGAAATGAAACTTTCTGTTCGCCTTCCATGTTGCCTGAAATTTGGATAAAAAAAATATATATTAGTAGAGATAGGGCACTGTTGGGATTAATTTTAGATAGGCATTTTTTAACAGAGAATCGAAATTTGCCTAGCATTTGTAACGGTAAGTTTCAATTCTATTAAGGACACGGAGGCGAGGATTATGCTTTTCTTTCTTCGCATTTATTACAAATTTGAAAACACAGCAGCCTTAGAAAAGCTCATAATGCAGAAAAAATGCTTAAAACCAACAATAAAGCATTTTGACCATATAACTCAAGAAAAAATGTCTCTGGGACTACAACTCCCATCATAACAATATAACAGTCCAAACGGAGTCCTTCCTCTATGTCCACAATCCATAGATAGGCAGTCCCTTCTCCATGTTCCTCCTCTTTCTTCGCGCAAATTACGCCGTCAGTTCATGGATCCTGCTTGGAACCATCATTTCCTAATGGAAGAAATAGAACTGCGTCAGCGCCGTAACGGAAGATTCAGGAATTTACAATCAAATCAACCTGCAAGGCTCATAATCAACCATGAGGAGAAACTTTAAAACCTGGCTACTTACCGCCATACGGGGGGGTGTCGATTGACGATATACCGGGTGGGATAATCCTCGCCTCCGTGTCCTTAATAGAATTGAAACTTACCGTTACAAATGCTAGGCAAATTTCGATTCTATGGCAGGACCGGAGGCTCAGATTATGCTAGTTCAAAGCTTACTTACCACCAAACTTGCAATATCCACCACCGGCTTAAAGTAAAACCTCTTAAAGGTGGAATCGGAGGACCAGTCCGCGGCCCGCATCAAATCCTCCAAACGAGCTCCTGCAGAGAAAGCCTTAGAGGCCATGGCCCCCCTGGCCGAATGAGCTCCGAAACGTTTAGTATCAATACCTGCCTCTTGCATGACCCAACGCACCCACCTGGCTATGGTGGGGGAAGAGACTGCATGGTGTGGCTTTCGCAAGGCAATCAACAATTGTCTCTCGCCCGGAGGGCGAATGTCCCAAGTCAATTCTTCATAAGCTTTCAAACACTGAACAACACATAGTTTCGGGACATCTACGAAGGCCGGATACGAAATCGTTCTAGAAGCCGACTTTGTGCGGCGACCAATTGTGAATGTGACACCATCTGGTGAAAACACGCGTGCTGATACATCTAGAGCCCGCACATCCGACACTCTCCGGCAGGACACCAAGCATAGAAGCATAGCCAGCTTCGCCGAGAGTTCCTTGACCGATAGATACCTGTTAGGTTGCCAGGACAGGAAAAGGTTCAGGACCAAATTGACGTCCCAAAGGACTGAGTACCGGGGCTCTGGTGGTAACGCCAAACGGACGCCCCGCAAAAGTCGGCACACAAAAGGGTGTACTCCGATCGGAGCACCGTCAACCGGGTGGTGCGCCGCAGATATAGCCGAACGCACAGCATTAATCGTGCGGTAAGCAAAGCCCCCCACGGCCAATTCCGTCAAATAGTTCAACACGGGAACGAGTCCCGCGACCAAGGGATCCAAACTCCGTCGAAGACACCAACGCACCCACTTAGACCAAGCGGATTTGTAGCGCTTCGACGTACTGGCAGCCCAGGCTTTGGATAACAGACCTTCAGCTGATCTCGAAAGGCCCGGGAGCGACCAACGTCTCCTGAAAGCCTCCATGCCATGAGGCGGAGAGAGTTCTGAACGATGAGAGGATGCGGATCTCGATCCGGATTGAGGAGCAGGTGAGGAAGCCGGGGGAGTAGGATTGGAGAATCCCAGGAAAGTTCCAGAAGAACTGGAAACCAGACTTGGTACCTCCAGAGCGGTGTCACCAACACCAGCTCCACTCCCTGCCGGCGAACCTGCGCCGCCGTACGCATCACCATCGAAAAAGGCGGAAACGCAAAGGGCTTCTCCTTGCTCCAGTCCTGGAGAAACGCGTCCGTGGCTTCTGCCAGCGGATCCGGCCTCCAACTGAAGAACCTCGGAAGTTGGTGATCCAAACGGGACGCAAACAGGTCCAGTGAGAAAGGACCCCACAGCCCGTTGAGCCAGCGAAAAACCTGGACATCCAACATCCACAGACTGGAATCCCGGAGGTACCTGGAGTGCCAGTCTGCGACCTGGTTGGCCTGACCCGGCAGGTACTCCGCCGTCACCGATACCTGGTGCTCTAGACAGTAATCCCAGAACTGTTTCGCCAAATTCGCCAGTGCACGGGACCTCGCGCCCCCTAGGTGGTTCACATACCGCACCGCCGATACATTGTCCATTTTCAACAGGACGCACGACTTCACTGAGTCCCTGGTCCAGCAGCGTACTGCAAAGGAACCCGCCAGAAGCTCTAGACAGTTGATATGTAACTTCTGTTCCTCCAAGGACCAAGTGCCGCCTGTGGAAAAATCCCCACATCGCGCTCCCCAACCGACTCTGCTGGCGTCGGATTCGATGACGAGGTCCGGGGAAGATCCGAAAATTGCCCGACCATTCCAGGCCTCCATGTGGGTAAGCCACCACAACATTTCCTCCTTGACCTCCTCCGATAGGGGAACCATCTGGTCGTAGGACACGCCCCTGCGTAGATGATAAGCTTTGAGACGTTGGAGAGCCCTGTAATGCAGAGGGCCCGGAAAGATGGCCTGAATCGATGACGATAGCAGGCCCACCACTCTGGCAACTTGACGTAACGATGTGTGGGACCTTGCAACTGTCTGACGTAAGACGTGCTTGATCTTGGACATCTTCCGAGACGGAAGACTCAGGGAAGCGTCGACGGAGTCTATGACAAACCCCAAAAATTCTACTTTCTGAGAGGGTACGAGAACCGACTTGTCTCCATTGATGACAAAACCGAGCTCCTGGAGGAGGTCGACCGTCTGGTCCAGTTGAGAAAGCAGACTGTGTGGGCATTGCGCCATCAATAAAATGTCGTCTAGATAGACGATTAGGCGAATCCCTTGCGCTCGCAAAAATTCCACCACAGGGTGTAGCACTTTGGTGAAACACCACGGGGCTGAGGACAGACCGAACGGGAGGGCCGTGAATTCGAACACCTGTTCCCGCCAGAGAAACTGGAGGAAGCGACGATGAGGAGGGAAGATTGGAACCACAAGATAAGCATCCTTGAGATCCAACCGTACGAACCAATCCCGTGGAAGTAGAATATCTCGAAGGAGATGAATTCCCTCCATTTTGAAATGATGATAGACCAACCATCCGTTGAATTCTTTGAGGTTGATCACTGGACGACGGCCTCCGCCGGGTTTGTCCACTAGGAAAAGATTGCTGAGGAAGCCTGACGGGTGTCGAGTTGATTGACGAATGGCCCTTTTGCGGAGAAGTTCCGCGACCTCTTCGTCTATCAACTGGGCATCGGTCGCTGAAAAGGTTATAGGGCGCGGGGCGCACGCCTGGAAAGGTTGATCGTAGAATTCGATATGAAAACCGCGGATAGTTTGCAATACCCAAGCATCCGCCGTAAGGTCTACCCACGCCCTCCGAAAAGCCGCTAGTCGGCCGCCAATCTGAACCTGCTCTGCGGGGATAACACTCACCGTGTGTGTTGGAAGCGTTGGAGTTCTTTCTGAAGCCTCGACCTCCGAAACGTTGCCCTCTTGTAGGGTAGAAAGAGTTGAAGTTGGCTGAGGTGTTGTACTGTCCTCGCCCGGAGCCTTGCCCTCTGTTGCCGGCATTTTGGCCGCCACGGCCGGTTCCGCGGCCCCTACCGCGACCGGCCCCTTGGGAGAAACGCTGATGGAATACGCGTTTAATACTGGACTGAGCTCTGTCCAGGGACGTAAAGGTAGCCACGAACTTCCCTAACTCTTTAATGAACGGTTCTCCGAAGAGACCACCTTGGGCAACCGCTCCTGCCTCTGAAGAGGCTAAGTCTCCTAACTTAGGATCCAGCTTAATTAGGAAAGACCTCCGCCGTTCGGTGGAGAGGGCGCAGTTGGCGTTGCCCAAGAAAACAATCACCCTCTGCGCCCAATTCGACAAAACGTCGGGGTCAATGGCGGAACCAGTAGCTTTAGCCTCCTCCGCCATGTCTAGGATCTTAGTAATGGGTCCTACTGCGTCGAGCATTTTGTCCTGACACGATCGCCAGGATCTGTCAATGCCCTTACGTGGGTCCTTCATAAACTTTGCTAGAAACGTTGCCATCTTTGAATCTAAATCCGGAGTCATGGCAACTTTTCCCTCCAAGGTGGGCCTAGGGCATTCCCCACGGAGGCATCCCCTGGCCTCCTGCTCCAGAGGCTTACGCAACCGACTAGCCACGAACTTCGCCACCTTGTCACCCGGGGCCCAGGCTGCGGAGCGCGGATGCATTATTTCATCCGGATCCAGCATACCTGAGCTGTCCCGCGGTAACTCAGTGGCCGAGCTCGAAGGTCGCCAGGAACGCACTGATTCCTCTTCACCGTCCGAATTCGGGGAGTCCCCCGGGGACGAAGGGGCAGTCTCAGTAGCTACCACCGAGGCGGGGGCCGCAGGCTGGTCAGGCGGGGACTCAGTCGCCTTAGCTAAAAAAGCGTCACGCAGACGCTCAAAGGCACCCTTGTCCACCCCCTGAGCACCCTCCGACAACCCCCCCTTGCAGGGCTTCTTAGGAGCAGAGGGGCCCTCACCTGATGGACCTGGGAGGTTATAAGGGATTCCTGACTGCGCCTGAGCTAGTTTGGCGCACTCCTCAACTATGCGCGCCGAAAGACGCTCCTCCATAGGGGTTACCACTTCTGTGACACAGCGGTAGATAGAGCTGTCTACAGCTTGGTAAAACTCATCATCTTGTAAATATGATTGGGGGTCACCCTCATAATACTCGTCCTCCATGCTGCCCAAAGGTAGCTTAAGGGATTGACACTCTACTCAATAGTCTGGGTAGTATTTAGAATTAGGGCAGACCGGAGGACTGCAAGAGTTTTGGTTGCCAGGGACTGGCAAAATTAGGGCGCACTCACAACCCCCAGCGCGCAGACCCACCCCAGGGGGACCAGGTCAGCTGTCTCACTGCGCGCTGCCACACCATACAACACGAGTGCCGAAATCTGCCAGGTCGGCGTTAACGCGGCTGAACACCGCAATACAGACCCCTGTTGGGGCGTTCAAATATGGGGCAAAAACGATACAGACCCGATAAACGGGCGTTTGTGAGACAGGCTCGAGGGCTCGGCTCCGCGGCGGTTGGTCTCCTCAGCGCGGTTCCTCTGTGAGGAGAAACTCGCGCCGGAGACCAACGAGACGCGGCCGCGCCCCCTAGCGGGCGACTGCGCACCGCAACAATACACCGGGCACAGACGCGAAGGAAGCGAAACGGCGCTTCCGCGACTCAAATGGGGCTCTGAAACAAAGAAATCACCAGAGACCCACAGCCCCAAGTAAAAGTTAAGCAAAACAGTGCACAAAGCAGTATAAATACCCAACAATCACATTCTGAGAGCGGGAGAGAAAAAAACACTTAACTGGCTGCGGAAGCAGCGAAGAAAGAGGAGGAACATGGAGAAGGGACTGCCTATCTATGGATTGTGGACATAGAGGAAGGACTCCGTTTGGACTGTTATATTGTTATGATGGGAGTTGTAGTCCCAGAGACATTTTTTCTTGAGTTATATGGTCAAAATGCTTTATTGTTGGTTTTAAGCATTTTTTCTGCATTATGAGCTTTTCTAAGGCTGCTGTGTTTTCAAATTTGTAATAAATGCGAAGAAAGAAAAGCATAATCTGAGCCTCCGGTCCTGCCATAGAATTTATCTTTGGGCAGTGTATAGTATCAGAGTGGAAGTAGGAATATAAAAAAGTGTATGTGATTTAACGTAAGTAAATTCATAATTATAAAAGAGAAGCCTAACTCCATCCATAACTATAACAGAGAAGTCTATCTAAATCTATAACTACTACAGAGGGATAGTATATAACTATCAGAAAAAGTTTACCATATTAACTTATAGTGCACAATATAGTTCAGTTTTTAAAATAACAACTTACCTTTAGAAAGAAGTTGTAGTGATTAGTGAAAATCCAATTGAAATGTACACCAGGAAGTAGTAGTCAAAATGGCTGTGTTTCATTCTCTTCTTTTATATATATTCAGGTACATAACCAATCAAATGTCAGGTAAAAAAAGTAGAAAATGAAAGTAACATTTTAATTGGTTGTCAATTCCAACACTTCAGATGTGTTTTGAGAAGTAATTTACCTCAGGGTATTTAGAGAGGTCTACAGGCTAAATGGCTAAATGGAATTCCAATCAAATGTGTGAAAATGGTAGGGATTGGTATGTAGTATGAGCTAATCTATATTTGGTGAAATTGTCTCCAGTGGCTTTTCTGTAAACTACTTTCCCACCTTTTTTGATGGTGCGCTTCCCAGGGAGCGACCCGGTACGCGAACCGTTGAGCGCCCCGGTTCGCGAACCTTAAGCGTTACGGGAGTCCACCATTTTGTGTTTCGGTCGAATTAAGATACAAAATGGAGGGCAAATAATGTTCAGAATGGGTAGAAGGGGGCACGGTAGACTTATCTTGACCCCCTAGGTTTTGTGAGGGTGGCTGAGGAGGCTTATATGTGCGAAAAAAAACCATTTTTTTAAAAAAAATTCGCGAGGTTAGCTCCCGGTTCGCGTACCGGGTAGCGCCCCAGGGAGCGTACTTTGTTGAAAATTAGTGAAAAATGTTACAGTAAAATAATAATTGTGAGTGATCAGATGTAGGGTAGCTCTGAGAAGAGCTTTTGGGTTTATGGTACATTTAGGTACTTATAAGTAGGTACCAATGCACAGTCTTAAATACAGAGTGAAAATTCTGTTGCCCTCATCTGAGAAGTGAACTCCATCTCCTCTGTAGATATCTTGCATGTAGTAACGCAAGTTATTGTTGTACATGGAGCCCATTCCATGGTCTCTCATGTAAGCTGAAACAGATTTGTTTACATGCTTCCTCGACTTCTCAATTTGTGGACAAAATTGGTTTGACCACCTCCATTTCTGTCTTTGGCATATATTTGAATATACCAAGGCAGTCTGAGGAAAAAGTGCCATTAATTGCTCAAAGGTGTCCTTTAAAAGCATTTCCAGACCTACCCCAGTCAAAGTGCCCAAATCATTACCTCCACAGTGCACAATTAACAGGTCAGGTTTGGGCAAATGCATAAAGGTTTTCACCAATGGTATCAATTGGTGACATTTTAATCCTCTGTGGCCAAACCACTTAATTTCCACATCTTGTAAATTGAGGTTAGGTAATTTTCTGTTCTCAGCATACCTGTGAGCCCAGTGGATATAACTATGTCCAACAATCCAGACAGAAAACATGGTGAGAGAAGGTTCTCCTGCAGTCAGATGAAGTGTGGCAATGAAATGGCAGTTGAAAAAATGAGAGTTTAAAATGAAAAAAACTGTGGAGTTTCTGTGTTCATGAAGCAGTAACAGTGATTGGTGGATTTTGATTGCTGAAAACAGAAAGTTAGGGTGCATGGATGAGTTATTTGAAAGATGTATTTTGAATGGTCAATAAAAAATCATTAAATGAAAGAATGCACTGGATATGCAGGTGCACTGAGAGTTCAGAGTTCAATTGCAACATTGTTGTGTGAACTTGCAAACACCAGAAGTCTTCCAAGAGGTGGTTGCCATGCAGAAAAGGCATGAAATAGCAGAGGGGGGAAGGGTTTTCATTTGAAAAAAAGTGAGGGAAGAGTTTTGATTGGGTGACATGAGAGATATGTGTGAAGAATTACAGCATTTCTGTGCTTTTGATAGCTGCAGACTCTGGAGTGCATACCTTTTGCTCTGCTGAAGACAAATTGGTGTGTTTCTGAGACTGTTTTCAAACTCAAAGTATTTGCTAAGGTGAGAAAATATTTCTTTAATTTAGATAGAGAATAGTGTGCTTTAAGGAGAAAATTATGAATTATGTGGCGCAAATTGCTTGTAAATATGCTCCCACCTGTGCATGGAAAATTTAGATTTTGAATGTTTGTGTTACATAGCCATGTTAAAAGTGATACAAACATGCTGCAAAGGCAATCAAAAAACGCTTTTATGTGTCTTAAGGACATTTTAAGTAATTTTCCCATGTGCAGTGTTTTGAAATTATGATTTGAAAATCGTTTTTGGGGAAAAGGAATTGTTTTTAAATTTATGACAAGGACATAATGGTGTATGCTTCTTTATAAGGCAATTGACTGTCCCTGATGTTATTTTTCCCATTTTAATGTAAGACCTTTCTCTGTGGCGCAAATTGCTTGTAAATATGCTCCCACCTGTGCATGGCAAATTTAGATTTTAAATGTTTGTATTACATAGCCATGTTAAAAGTGACCCAACCATGCTGTAAAGGCAATCAAAAAACACTTTCATGTGTCTTAAGGACATTTTAAGTAATTTCCCTGTGGGCAGTGTTTTCAAATTATGAATTGAAAATCGTTTTTGAGGTAAAGGAATGTTGTTAAAATGTATGTGCGCCATATGCCCCCAAATTTCTTTTTCAGGGGTGCAGCAGGGTGTTCTTGAGACAACCCTGCACCTTTGGAAAAATTCCTAATTTGCGATGAGCTAATTGCTAATCGCAAATTGCACCTTCATTCATATGGGCATCCTGGCCCATGGAAATGAATGGGTAATTTGCAATTAGAAATTTGCTCATTGCAAATTTGGAATGGTAAAGAATCGCTATTTATTCCTTAAAATTCGCTATTTAGGAAATGCAAAATAGTTTGATGGTACATATGGCGGTTGATGTCTAACAAGATAAGAAGCTTAGGGATACATTTATGATGACTGGCGCAATGAAGTGGACATTACTTACTTCATTGGTAGAGCTTTACATGTATTATGTCCTCTGTATTCTTCATCAAGCGTAACTTTAATCTGCAATCCTGAGTAGGCCTCACCTTAAACAAACCTCTGGATAGGCCACACCTTATCGTCATCCTGAATTAATCATTTAAAATGCTAGGGACACATTTATGATAGGTGTATGCCTCTTTTGCGCCACTTACAAAACACTGTCCACGGGGAAATGACTTAAAATGTCCTTAAGACACATGAATGTGTTTTTTTAAAGCGTTTGCAATTTTTTGGGGTCACTTTTAACATGGCTATGTGACTCAAACAGTCAAAATCTAAATTCACCATGCACAGGTGGGAGCATATTTACAAGGAATGTGCTCCATGGGGAAAGGTCTTATAATGTAATATGGGAAAAATGACATCAGAGACAGTGAAATGCCTTATAGAGAAGCATACACCATTATGTCCTTGTCATAAATTTGCAAACCATTCCTTTTCCCCAAAAACGATTTTCAAACCATAATTTGAAAACACTGCACATGTGGAAATGACTTAAAATGTCCTTAAATCAAAATTTGCCATTCCTTATTTTGCGATTGCACTGAAGGATTTGCAAATTTTGCGATTCCTTAAAAGCAATGTATCAAACAAAAAATATGTAAAAAATGACATTAAGGATTTGGAAACTACCACCAACTTCTAGTTTGTGGTAATTTGCGAATTCTTTTCAAAAAGCATTTTTTTCCAAAAAACAAAAGGTGCCATATGACGCCAATACATGTCCTTAGGGCATGTATGTATGCCATATGCCCCCAAATTTCTTTTTCAGGGGTGCAGCTGGGTGTTCTTGAGATACCCCTGCACCCTTGGAAAAATTCCTAGTTTGCGATGAGCTAATTGCTAATCGCAAATTGCACCTTCATTCCTATGGGCCTCCTAGCCCATGGAAATGAATGGGTAATTTGCAATTAGCAATTTGCTCATTGCAAATTAGGAATGGTAAAGAATTGCTATTTATTCCTTAAAATTCGCTATTTAGGAAATGTAAAATAGTTTGATGGTACATATGGTGGTTCATCTGTAACAAGATAAGAAGCTTAGGGATACATTTATGATGACTGGCGCAATAAAGTGCACATCACTTACTTCATTGGTAGGCCTTTACATGTATTATCTCCTCTGTATTCTTCATCAAGCGTAACTTTAATCTGCAATCCTGAGTAGGCCTCACCTTAAACAAACCTCTGGATAGGCCACACCTTATCGTCATCATGAATTAATCATTTAAAATGCTAGGGACAGATTTATGATAGGTGTATGCCTCTTTTGCGCCACTTACAAAACACTGTCCACGGGGAAATGACTTAAAATGTCCTTAAGACACATGAATGTGTTTTTTTAAAGCGTTTGCAATTTTTTTGGGTCACTTTTAACATGGCTATGTGACTCAAACAGTCAAAATCTAAATTCACCATGCACAGGTGGGAGCATATTTACAAGGAATGTGCTCCATGGGGAAAGGTCTTATAATGTAATATGGGAAAAATGACATCAGAGACAGTGAAATGCCTTATAGAGAAGCATACACCATTATGTCCTTGTCATAAATTTGCAAACCATTCCTTTTCCCCAAAAACGATTTTCAAATCATAATTTGAAAACACTGCACATGTGGAAATGACTTAAAATGTCCTTAATTCAAAATTTGCTATTCTTTATTTTGCGATTGCACTGAAGGATTTGCAAATTTTGCGATTCCTTAAATGCAATGTATCAAACAAAAAATATGTAAAAAATAACATTAAGGATTTGGAAACTACCACCAACTTCTAGTTTGTGGTAATTTGCGAATTCTTTTCAAAAAGCATTTTTTTCCAAAAAACAAAAGGTGCCATATGACGCCAATACATGTCCTTAGGGCATGTATGTGCGCCATATGCCCCCAAATTTCTTTTTCAGGGGTGCAGCAGGGTGTTCTTGAGATACCCCTGCACCCTTGAAAAAATTCCTAATTTGCGATGAGCTAATTGCTAATCGCAAATTGCACCTTCATTCCTATGAGCCTCCTA
The DNA here is from genome assembly GCF_964261635.1 of Lissotriton helveticus. Lineage (NCBI taxonomy): Eukaryota > Metazoa > Chordata > Amphibia > Caudata > Salamandridae > Lissotriton > Lissotriton helveticus. Next base: position 1,609,808,166 of record NC_136065.1, read on the forward strand.
GCCCATGGAAATGAATGGGTAATTTGCAATTAGCAATTTGCTCATTGCAAATTAGGAATGGTAAAGAATTGCTATTTATTCCTTAAAATTCGCTATTTAGGAAATGCAAAATAGTTTGATGGTACATATGGTGGTTCATCTGTAACAAGATAAGAAGCTTAGGGATACATTTATGATGACTGGCGCAATAAAGTGGACATTACTTACTTCATTGGTAGGCCTTTACATGTATTATCTCCTCTGTATTCTTCATCAAGCGTAACTTTAATCTGCAATCCTGAGTAGGCCTCACCTTAAACAAACCTCTGGATAGGCCACACCTTATCGTCATCCTGGATTAATCATTTAAAATGCTAGGGACAGATTTATGATAGGTGTATGCCTCTTTTGCGCCACTGTGCGTCACTTTTATGATGCAGCGGCGGTGCAAAAGATTTGCTATGAGGCGACAAAATTACAAATTGATGCATTTAGGCAGATGTGTCATGGTGTAAAAAAAACGTGCCACATGAAACCGATGCAGCAGTGATGCAAAAGATGCACCATGTTGCAAGACAGGCCTCACTTGGGGCCATATGTAGCAAGCTAATTAGCATTCGCAAAGATCAAAATTCTGCGAATTTCGGCCTTTGCGAATGCTAATTAGACAAATGGTATGTATCAAACAAGTTTGATGCAAAATAAGGAATAGCAAAATTTGCTATTCCTTATTTTGCGATTGCACTGAAGGATTTGCAAATTTTGCGATTACTTAAATGCAATGTATCAAACAAAAAATATGTAAAAAATGACATTAAGGATTTGGAAACTACCACCAACTTCTAGTTGGTGGTAATTTGTGAATTCTTTTCAAAAAGCTTTTTTTCCAAAAAACAAAAGGTGCCATATGACGCCAATACATGCCGTTAGGGCATGTATGTGTGCCATATGCCCCCAAATTTCTTTTTCAGGGGTGCAGCAGGGTGTTCTTGAGACACCCCTGCACCCTTGGAAAAATTCCTAATTTGTGATGAGCTAATTGCTAATCGCAAATTAAACCTTCATTCCTATGAGCCTCCTAGCCCATGGAAATGAATGGGTAATTTGCAATTAGCAATTTGCTCATTGCAAATTAGGAATGGTAAAGAATTGCTATTTATTCCTTAAAATTCGCTATTTAGGAAATGTAAAATAGTTTGATGGTACATATGGCGGTTCATCTGTAACAAGATAAGAAGCTTAGGGATACATTTATGATGACTGGCGCAATAAAGTGGACATTACTTACTTCATTGGTAGGCCTTTACATGTATTATCTCCTCTGTATTCTTTATCAAGCGTAACTTTAATCTGCAATTGTGAGTAGGCCTCACCATAAACAAACCTCTGGATAGGCCACACCTTATCGTCATCCTGGATTAATCATTTAAAATGCTAGGGACAGATTTATGATAGGTGTATGCCTCTTTTGCGCCACTGTGCGTCACTTTTATGATGCAGCGGCGGTGCAAAAGATTTGCTATGAGGCGACAAAATTACAAATTGATGCATTTAGGCAGATGTGTCATGGTGTAAAAAAAACGTGCCACATGAAACCGATGCAGCAGTGATGCAAAAGATGCACCATGTTGCAAGACAGGCCTCACTTGGGGCCATATGTATGAAGCTAATTAGCATTCGCAAAGATCAAAATTCTGCGAATTTCGGCCTTTGCGAATGCTAATTAGACAAATGGTATGTATCAAACAAGTTTGATGCAAAATAAGGAATAGCAAAATTTGCTATTCCTTATTTTGCGATTGCACTGAAGGATTTGCAAATTTTGCGATTACTTAAATGCAATGTATCAAACAAAAAATATGTAAAAAATGACATTAAGGATTTGGAAACTACCACCAACTTCTAGTTTGTGGTAATTTGCGAATTCTTTTCAAAAAGCTTTTTTTCCAAAAAACAAAAGGTGCCATATGACGCCAATACATGCCCTTAGGGCATGTATGTGCGCCATATGCCCCCAAATTTCTTTTTCAGGGGTGCAGCAGGGTGTTCTTGAGACACCCCTGCACCCTTGGAAAAATTCCTAATTTGCGATGAGCTAATTGCTAATCGCAAATTGTACCTTCATTCCTATGAGCCTCCTAGCCCATGGAAATGAATGGGTAATTTGCAATTAGCAATTTGCTCATTGCAAATTAGGAATGGTAAAGAATTGCTATTTATTCCTTAAAATTCGCTATTTAGGAAATGCAAAATAGTTTGATGGTACATATGGCGGTTCATCTGTAAAAAGATAAGAAGCTTAGGGATAGATTTATGATGACTGGCGCATCACCAGGGATGTGCCAGTCATCCTGCGCCGCTGTTCCGCCACCCATGGTGTGCTGCATTTACAATGCGGGGCATCATGGGGCAAAAATGGCACAGATGCGTGACGTATCTGTGCTGTAAAGGTAGTGATTGCTGGAGTTGTATCGCAAGTGCGATGCAGCTCAAGCAAGGCTCAGGGGTGCCCCATCTCCACAATGTTGCGTCAAGACCTATGCCTGCTTAAAGCAGGCGCAGGGTTTTGACGCAGCTTTCTCCTATCTGATTGTAAATACGGCACACCATGGGTGGCAGAGCAGCGGTGCACGTTAACTGGTGCATGCCTGGGGATGTGCCATTTAACATAAATCTGCCCCTTTACATTTAAGTATGTGCAGGGGACACAGAGTTGGTGAGGCTTATCCAAGGTTAAGAAGAGATGAGTCATGTTCACTGAAAAATTTAGACATAGGCTTCACCTGCTCAGCATCGCTGGACATGGCTAAATAATAGCTGCAAAATGTTACTCTTGTTAAACAATTTTACTATTATAATCTCTGAGATTTGTCTCTTACTCTGCAACGTCTCATTGTTGTTATCTTTCTTTAAAGATAAAGACAACATCAACATGAGCGACAATCTGCAATCAGTTGATTTTGACCTCATCATTGAACTTGTAATTGAAACATCAGTGGATGTTGATCCCTTGGATGATTTAAATCCTGAGGATGAAGAAGAGCGTGATGAGGATGCAGATTTGTCCGAATTATATGACATAGGGTGGGAAGATGACCTGCTTGAGCCTATGGAACTATAAACATTTATTTTTAAAATTTATAATAAATAAAAAGTAAAAGTGTAAACCGTTTAATTTAAAAATAAAGACACCTTCAAAAACAGGTTATGTGTAGTGTCTTCAATAAAATATTAAAATATGCTCATAAAATTAGATCAGATTCACATATAAAATAGCACAGGTAACATGAACATAAATTCCATTTCTTTTCTGCTATTTCTGTATTGTAAATTTGCCAAGGACTAAAAAATCTTCTATTTAAAATGTCAAGTAGTGTGTTAAGTTTTTGATCACTGTTATTGATTTACTGTTTGGTAATAGTGGTTAATAACATTTTTTAATATATTTTACCACAGATTCAACTGCAGATCATTTCAACATTTCACCATGCCAACGAAAGAAAGAGAGAGAAAGGCTGCAAAACGTCAAAGACAGCAGGTGAATCAAAAGAAGCAGCAGTCCTCTAACAAAAAGATTTGTCAAGTCACGAAGAAAGCACCGGGTAAGAGTACAAAAACATTCATAAGAAATATGTGTAGTAAAAAAAATATTACTACAGAAAATGTTTCAGTCCATAAAAAGAGAACCAATTCAAATGGAAAGGAAAGGCCAATCAAAAATGTTACTGCTAGAGCAAGAGATAACTCTGTGCATGATAGTAGAAGGAAACAACAGTTTAGGGACATTCGTAAACGAATGTTCCGCAACAGGATAATTGGCAATTTGTTAAAAAATATTAAGAAAGGTCAACAGAAAGTGGTTTTTTATAAGAGAAAAAAAAAAGTTGAGAAAGTTATTGATCAGGCATTTGAAATTAAACGTAAGTTATTTATTTTGATAATCAATAGAATTAGGAAGCTAAACAAGGCAATTTATGATTTAAAAAAAAATAGTAGATGGAAGAGAATAGTTAATCGTAGTAATTTTTGTGAAGTTTTTTCTGGAGAATGGATTCATAGTTCAAGCTGTGAGGCATTTTTTAATGAGAAGAGTTATTTCCAGGATAATGATTTGGTGCATGCAGTTGACACCAGTGGTCGTGCTTATGAAGTGAAAGATGGTTGTCCAGTTGAAAAAGAAAAACTTGTGACAACAGAGGCAGAAGAGGTGTTAGGTAATGAGGTTTTAGGAAGACGTGCTAAGGGTCCTGTGTACACCTGGAAGTGTAGTAGTATTTGTAGTGTGCGACAGGATTCCATCAATTTGCTTTGTGATTTTGTACGATCATTTAATAAGAAAAGTTTGAAGCAGAAAATAAGGTTGTTGCAAGAATTAGATCCTTGCAGAGTGAGAGAAGTGACAGGTTTGCATGGTCATTCACTGGCTTGTCTTTCCAGGAGAGTATGCCAGAGTGTTTTTCATCATTTCAGAATGCTAGCAGTGCATCATAATAAAGTGAGGAAATTAGTTAGAATGTTGTATTATGCTAAGAGTCTAGCAATTATGCTTAAACAATTATGTGCTGCTCTTTTGCATGGTTCTGAAATAGATGTGAAGAATATATGTGAAGAAATTGAGTTTTGTTACTTTGGAAGTAAAGAGGAGAATGTTGAAATTGACCAAGAAGAAGCGGGTAATGTGGAAGATAGTGTACAGGTTTCCAGTACAGATAATGTCCAGAGGGAAATTGGCACATTTTAGGTCAAATCAAGTGAGAGGCCAAATTTCACTTGTGTGTGTTGTCAACGCACTTATTATAAGAATCAGACTAAGTTAGTGGATTTATATGCAAAAAGTGAAAGGGAAAATAATAGTGAATGGAAGGATTTTGCAACATACTTGATGGTAGAACATTGTTTTGATTTGGGATTGGATCAACGTGTGTGTACTTATTGTTGTTGCAAATTAAATCAAAACCAGATGCCTGCTAGAGCAGTTCATAATAATCTGGAATTGGTTGAGATTCCTTCTGAATTGAAGGATTTAAATACTTATGAATCTATTTTGATTCAAAGTATCCATCCCTTTCAGGCTATTGTAAGAATGGAGCCAAAGACAGGGAAATTGCCTCCATCAGATTTACAGAGAGGATTAAAGGGAAGAGTTGTTTATTTGCCTCTAGATTTGAAGAAAAACATTAACACAATTGGAGTAGAAAAAGTGGAAGAGGAACCTCTGGTTATCTTAGTTAATGGGGTTCCGACAAAGAATAAGAAAATATGGCAAGATTTAGTAGATGTTAGGAAAGTTAAAAAGGCAACATTGTATTTGAAAAAAAATAATAAATACTATAAGAATGTATATGTTGCAGAAGAGGAAGTAAGTGAGGAAGAGGATAGCGATTTGTGTGCTGGTCAAATTGAGAAAGTAGAACCCTCTACTAGTGAAGAAATATATGAACATTATAGTGTTCATCCTTTGCATTCCAAGGAAGTCATGGGGAATGCTATTGAGTTGTTTCAAATGAAACAAGCCAAAGGGAGTCCCATTAGTGTTTGGGAGGAAAGTTTGGAAGCTCGGTGTTTCCCACAGCTTTTTCCAACAGGTCAGGGAGGAAGATATGATGAGCGACCTCATCAAATTCCTGCTTCTGAATACCTGACTTTGCGATTGTATGCAGGAGATGCTAGGTTTCGACAATGCATTCCTTATTTGTTTCATCTCCTGTTTGAAAGCGATCTGTCTGGACTGTCATATGCAGTGAACCACATCTTGAAAAGTGGTATACACATGCAAAACATCTCGGCAAGTGACTTTATGGATAAAGTCAATGTCCAAGACAGTATTTTGGATTCTCACCTGATTAATCTCATGGCGTGTCAGCGTGGTACTAATGAGTACTGGTACCGTCGTCATGGTGATTTAAAATGTATGCTGAGGAACTTAGGTACTCCCACATGGTTCCTCACTCTGAGCTGTGCCGAGTATGGCTGGGAAGACTTACTTGAATTTCTACGAGAGGCAAATGCTAACGTAGATAACATCGAATTCAAGACACCCGGAGAACTGTGCTCTTTGGATCCAGTCAATGTATGTAGGTACTTCAATCATAGATTTGAAGCTATGATGTCTTTCATCATGAATAAGAAGAATCCACCTCTTGGAGAGGTGTTGGATTTCTTCTGGAGAAAGGAGTACCAAGCAAGAGGTGCTCCTCATATACATATGTTGCTGTGGATCAAGGATGCACCTAAATTTGGAACGGATCCAGAAGACTCAGTGATGAGTTTCATCCAACAGTATTCTACGTGTGCTGTTCCAAACGCAAAGGAGAAGAAAAGCCTAAGAGAAAAAGTTCTGCGTTTCCAAAGCCATCGATGTGGAAAGTACTGCCGTCGTAAATTCCGAAACAAGGACAAGTTCTACACCAAATGTCGTTTCGGCTTTCCACGACCGGTGATTTCTAAAGGAAGAGTAAACAGTTTGATGTCTTCGCTGCGACATAATGTCATGAAGAAATCACCTAAAAACGCATACAATTTGAAGAGGAACGAAGAGTCCAAGTACATCAACGACTACAACCCGGTGATTTTGTCCATGTGGAATGCTAACATGGATATACAGTTTGTGGCTGATAACTGTATGGCTGTGGCTCGGTATGTGACGTTTTACATCACCAAAAAAGAGAAGACAGAATTGAAGGATATGTGGGAGGACATTTCCCATGAAAAGAGCCTCAGCAAGAAGTTGTACAGTTTCAGTCTGAAGATGTTGTCGCATCGAGAAATTAGAGCTTACGAATGCTCTGACCGGTTGTCTTCAGCAAGTCTCTATGCCAAGTCCAGGAGTATCATTTGGGCGAGTCTTGGTCTTGCTGCAACGCGTAATCGAGTTCTGAAACCTGTGCGGGAAATTGAGTATTTGGCGGAAAAGGAGCCAAACAGTACCGACATTTTGAAGACCAACATGTTGGATACATATTATCCAAATAGAAGCAGTCACCTCGACAATGTTTGTCTGTATGAGGTTCTTCAAAATTACATATTCAAGAGGAACATCAAAGAAGATACTGAGAAAGGAGTGTATGCTGTAATAGGAAGTGAGGGATGTCTGGTCAAGCAAAGAAAATGCCACTTGGTAAACCATCAAAAATTGAGTGGCGAATCTCCTGAAAAAAAGGAGTTTTTCTATTTAGCACTTTTGCAACTTTTCAAGCCTTGGCGTGCAGAAGAGGAACTGCTTGGAGATTTCCTCTGTTACGAAGATTCTTTCAATGCCGCCAAGGAGACCATAGAATGTCCTGCTTTTCCCAAATATGTAGAAATGTTGAATGCGGAAATTGAGCAGGAAGCAACGATTGCAGCCGAGATTGCCAGAGACAGTTCTCAGGACAGTCAGAGTTCTGCTTCATTGAGTCAGGATCCACTAGGAGGACCTGTTATCGAAAATGAAGCTGCCACTGCCATGAATGAAGTGGAAAGAGCCATGGCACATGCTCAGGAGGATGCGGTTAACTTAGAAGAGTTGGAAAGACAACTCAACGTTGAGCAGAGGAAAATATATGACGAAGTTACCATGCAAATTGATCATGGATTAAGTCATGACAAGAAAGAGTGCTCATGTACGTCGTTGAAGCCTGTCCGACTGTACGTGAGTGGAGAAGCGGGAACTGGAAAAAGTTTCCTCATTAAAGCAATTTCATGCTATTTGCAGGAAAGGACAGAGTCATCGCTGTCTTGTGTTGTCACCGCTCCAACTGGACTGGCAGCACATAACATTAAAGGGATTACTTTACATCGTTTACTGATGCTGCCAGTGGAGCATGACAACAAATTACAATATCACAAGCTATCTGGAGATGCTTGTTTTGAAGTTTCAAGAATCTTGAGGAAAATGAAACTTCTTATCATTGACGAAGTAAGCATGGTTTCCAATGTCATGCTTGCCTTTGTGCATTTGAGAATGCAAGAAGTTCTCAAAACAGAGTATGATGTGTTATTTGGTGGCAAACACATCATTGTTTTCGGAGATCTTTTGCAGCTGACACCAGTGAAAGGGCAACCTGTGTTCAAAATGCTCACGCATGAAGATACCAGGAAGTGCCTAGGCAGCATTGGCAACGTCAATATATGGTTAAACTTCAATTATGCTGAACTGCATGAAAATATGCGTCAGGCGAAGGATGAAGTTTACAAAACTATTCTACAAGATGTTAGAATTGGAAAAGTGACCGAGCATGGGAAAGAAGCTTTACATGCACGATTACTGTCAAATTTATATCCAGAACAAGATGTTGTGCCTGAGAATATTTTTCAGAAAATTACTGATAAGAAATCTGGAATATGTTTGATGCCAACTCTTGCAGAATGTGCCAAATTCAACAACAAAATGTTGCATTTAGAAAAGCAAGAGATTGTGAAACTGGAAGCTATTGACAGAGTAGAGCATATGGGATCAACAATTATTTTGTCTGAGAATCTGAAAACAAAATTGGATTCATTAGAGAAGAGTATATCTAAAACTGCAGGTTTTGAAAAGACTCTGAATGTGTGCTTGAACTGCTGTATAATTTTAAGAAGGAATTTACATGTTGAAAGAGGTCTGGTAAATGGATCAATGGGTAATGTTGTTGATTTTGTAAAATACAGAAATAGAGATGGAATTGAATTTTTAAAAATTAAATTTGATGGCATTGAGGAAGTACAGCTAATTGGTCGTTGCTCTGCTAGATTTTTGCTTGTAAAAGACTTATATGTTCGCCGTAAGCAGTTTCCTGTTTGCTTGGCATATGCGGTGACAATCCATAAATCGCAAGGTTTAAGTGTAGACTGTGCATTGGTGAATATTGGCAGTTCTGTGTTCAAGGAGGGTATGGCATATGTGGCATTGTCACAAGTTAGAACTTTATCGGGATTGTACTTGATTGAGTGTGATGTCACAAACATTTGTGCGGATCTAGATTGTGTTAAGGAATACAATAGGTTAAGAAGAGAGTATGCGCCACATTTGCCTCAGTATCCTTTGTTTGAGAAACGTGTGGTAGGCCGGAAACGAAGAAATGTGACCAATACTGGGGAGGTTGTAGCAAAAAGACGAAAAGTCGATGAACCTAAAATTACAAGCAGAAACAAAAAGGATTCTGTTGAAGATGTTGTTGGTTTTCAATTTGAAAACAGTTCTGGTGTCAACTGCTATGCTAATGTAGTGGTTAATGTTTTGTTTTCTCTAGAAAATGTAAAAGAAGAGATTGTGGTCAATTCTGATCAAAGATTTTGCAGTTTGTTAAATTCTGTGTTAGAGAAATGTAGCACTGATAGAACAAACATAGAAAGTGTGTCTGAAATTCGAAATCTGTTAGACAGATGTTCAGGCCAAACACAATTCTCTCAAAATATTCAGCAAGATTGTCAGGAGTTTTTAATGTATATGCTTGATGTATTGCATGCTGAAGGTGTAGATGTAGATCAGCTGTTTGGGCTTTCTTATCAATGGCAGCATGACTGCGAGAACTGTATGGTATCAAGTACTACTAGTGTAGACTCAGAAAGATTTATATATTTAACTTTGCCAGACAGTAAATCAGTCTCCTTTAATAAGCTAGTAAAAGCAGCTGATCACAACATGGAGTGTAGCCAATGTAAATCTGAAATGATGTCCACATTATTTATACGAACATATGGCCAGTATGTCATTTTAATGTTCCAACGATGTAGGCCTGATGGAACAAAATTGACAACTTTAATTAAAAATTTTGTAGCTTCGCAGTTGTCAATATCAGGAAGGACTTTTGTAACTGCAGCAATTATATATCATGACGGCCCTTCAATAACATCAGGACATTACACAGCTTATTTAAAGTCTAGAAATGGCTGGTCATTCTGCAACGATTCTGTTTTAATTTTCAAAAAAAAATTGCCGTATGACCTTAAAAACTCTTACCTGGTGTTTTTAAAACCAACATTTTAGGGAAATAATCTCGGGATGTGCTCTGTGGAATTTCAAGAAGTTCTAATGGCTCCTACACAATTTGGCCTTGAGGATAAGTGTAGTTCAGAGACATAACTTCTAACCATAAGACTGGACGTCATGGAGAAATAAGTGCACTTTGAATGAGTTCAGAAAAACTATTTCTTTTTATAAGCTAATTGAAGCAGCCAATCAAAACATAGAGTAGAGGGAATGTAAGTCTGCAATGCTGTCTACTGTTTTACATTGATTTGTGATTGAAAGTGATGTAGAGAATTAAATAATTGTACTAGTCATAGAGTTAGTATAAGTCTGCTTCATAGTAAGCAGTATCAGTGTCATAGGAAATGTAGAACATGACTGAGCAAGAAGAGGAAGATATTACTATTCCTGGATTGTGAAAATGATCTTCAACATTTTAATTCTGAAAGTTGCAGAAATGCCAAATGACGGGATTGGCTTACAAGAAATCCAAGAGTTATAAATGGCTCTGACAAGATTTGGCCTTGTGGAAACTTGTGGTAGAGAGCAAGAAGTCATTTATTGCATGTAACATGTTTTTAAAAACGATGGAGATTTTCTTTCAGAAAGTGGCTGGCTGAAAGTAATAACAGCACAACAGAGTGTAAGCTGTTCATAGGACATCCTTTGACGTCATGGAAAGTAAGTTAACTTTAAGGAGTTCTGAATTCTGATTTGTTATGTTGTATGGGTTTTTTAAACACAATCATTTTGATTGTGTTTTTTTTTCCCCGCTGTTATATGATGAATACCTTCAAGTCACTGTTTTTAGTGAATTTTGATACATTCTGAGAACAGCAAAAATAAACCATTTAACATGTATAATTAATTCTGTACTGTTTGCATTTATGATGTATATGTAGAACTGTGTAGGAGGCATGGAGAAGGTGAGGCTTCTGTAAGTGTCAAAGTTGTTGCATGCAGTGCTGCGCTTCTGCGTATTCTTTCATATGCTAGACTACATCTGCACAATGAGATACCTAAGCAAAGGAAACACAAGTGATGTGATTGTGAAATGAGCAAAATAAATTGCACGTATTTCATTTACATCACCTGTTTTTCCTATCATTACGAAGCACATTGTGTAGATCAAGTTTAGGTCTGTCCAGGGAAACATAGGAGGTTTGGACTTTGTTCAAGAGTGCAGTGGACATGACTCACTTCATTGGTAGACCTTCACATATATTATGTCCTCTATTCTCTTCAACAACTCGAAATTTCATCTGCAACCCTGAGTAGGCCTCACCTCAAACAAACCTCTGGATAGGAGACATCTTATTGGCATCCTGAAGCAATTATTTAAAATTTTAGTGTCTTGCGACACTTTTCTGAGACAACAGCAATGCAAAAGATGCACCATGTTTTAAGATAGGCCTCACTTCATCTGCATCAAGATACTGTTAGTTTAAAATGTATATCTTTAGGACTGTGTAGGGGGCCTGGAGAAGCAGAAGCTTCTGTAAGTGTCAAAGTTGTTGAAAAACTGTTTGTCCTTCAATCTTTTCCCTTGTCTTTTGTAATTTTTAAATACATGTTTTAATATTTTTCAAATGTTTGTTCTCTCTTTCACAGATTGAAAGTATAAAAACAAAAAGTGAGTAATTTAACGACAATTATAAGGTAAATGTTTTGTACTCTTTTCGTTACATTTCTATCACATTTAACTTCTATTAGTTCCACTGCTTCATTTCTTTAACCCTCAGTTTCCTGCCTTTGCTACTTCCCTCATTCCTTTCTCTATTACATACTTACTCAACTCCTTCCACTCTTTTTCTCAGTCCCTCTCTTCTCATAGTTCCTCACTCTTGTTCACTCACTCCGTTTCTATTACTCTTAGTGTCTTTGACTGATCACTCTATCACTATTTGTTCATAATGCTTTCTCTGTGTAGTTGAAGCACACTAAGGGGCATATTATGAACACAGCCAATAAAATTATTGCTCTTTTTATTGGCAGAAAACTGGTGCAAAAGTGGTTTTAGCGGCAGTTTTCTGCCGCAAAAGCAGCTTTAGCGACACATTTCTGCCAATAAAAGCTGCAAAACTTTTATTGCCTATGTTGATGATATGGCTCTATGTTACTTACATTTCTTTGCTATTTCAATTAATCTTTTTCTGTTATTTTTTGTTTTCTGTTTTCTATTTTTTCTCTCTGTTATTCCTCATGTTTTAATCTTATTTTGAACATTCACTCACATTCTCCAAGAAACTCTTCTCTGTTAATGTTATACTCTCTTTTTTTTTCATTCACTTCGTTATCTATTTTGTTTTTCACAATTATACCCTCTTCCGTCTTTTCTTCGGTAAATAGATCTATTAAACAGTATCTCTTCTTTACTCCCTATAGCTGTCTTTCTTTTAACATCACTCTCTGTTTACTTTCCTTATACTTACTCTTTTTTTTTTGGTTAGCTCCCGGTCCGCGTACCGGGAAGCTAACCGGGAAGCGAACCAAAAGAAATAGAGCTTGCCAGAGTGCTAAACATTCTAGCAATTTTTTTTGAAAGGGAAGGTAGTTCTGAAAAGAACTTTTTTTTTATATTTTTGTTGTTTTATATATATATATTTTTTTTTTTTGAACATTTTTTGTTTTTTTTGTATTTTTTGAACGATTTTATATTTTTTGGGGGTTTTTTTGGGGGGGGGAAACAACAAAAAACAGGCATTGAAAAGGGCTCAACAGGAGCAAAAAAAAAATTACTGGGGGCGGTTAGGGCAATTATGGTGTTCATACGCCAGGTTGATAGCATTTATGCTCATATTGCCACATGCTAACAACGCACGACAGTGCATACAAGTGTGGATCATGTGGCCAAAATTTTCTTGTATGTTTGGCACAGTTTCCCGTGCCTCTGCTGGTGTCAATGAAATGGTTATTCTTGATCTGGCCACAGGAGTTGATCTTGGATTTTCCTGCAAATCCCGTATTTCCGCCCGGCTATAATTGAGTGGATGCTTCCTTGTCATGTGCCTGTGCATAGTATGGTTGCCATAACTATATTTCTTATCCGTCCCTCTGGATAATTTTTCTTTACAGATGAGGCAGGTGACATACCTCGCATTCACTTTTTTTTGGCCAGGAGGGATCGAATAAAACTGCCAGATGAAACTGGCTTTCTTATGGGAAACCCGGGGCACTTCTTCTAAGAACTGTGGTTCTTCTCCCTCCTCTTCATCCATTTCTTCCTCTTCAGTGTTGGTCATCACCTGGGGAGGTGGTCCTCTCTTCCCATGAGGAGGTGGAGGTGGTGGTGGGGGTCCACCAGCTGAAGCAACTACTGAAGCCATTTCTGATATAGTAATAAAGGTCTTCCTCTCACAATGATGAAAGTCAGAGTGAGGAAAGAAGGAGGGGTTTTCATCATTTGGGAAAAACAATACTTCTCAACCAATGAAAAGTGTTATTTTTAGGTCACCTGACCTAGCCTTACATCATTATGAAACCAAAAGTGAAATGAACCAATGAAAAGTTTTATTAACAAGTCACATGACCTCCCACGCTCATGTTACGCGCTGCGGAACGCGCCCCGGTTAGCTTCCGGGTCGCTGAGCTTCGCGCCTCGGTCCGCGCCCCGGGACACTTCCGGGTGCGCTAACGCGGTACGTCACAAGACGCATTACGCGGCAACGCGATACATCGCGCTTTCGCGACGCGCCGCGGATCGCTTCCGGAGAGCTGCGTTTCGCGCCTCGGTCTGCGCCCCGGGGCACTTCCGGGTGCGCTAACGCAGTACGTCATAAGACGCATTACGCGGCAACGCGATACCGTCACTATGTTGATTTCTTACCGGTTCGCGGACCGGGTCGCGGCATCAATTTGAGCTAACGGAAAGCTTCCCGGTTCGCGGACCGGGAGCGAAACAAAAAAAATATTTAAAAAAAATTATTAATAAACATATAAAATATATTTTTGGATTTAAAGAAGAATACATTTTACAGCTATAGATATTAGCTTTTAAAAAACCAATGAAATTCACTGAAAAAACCATAGGTTATAGACCATATATAGTTAGGAATTAGCATTTACAAAACCTTGAAAATTCACTGAAAAAATCATAGGTTATACACCATATATAGTTAGGAATTAGCATTTAAAAAACCTTATTTTACTCACACAAAACCAATGAAATTCCATATATAGTTAGTTGTACTAACTATATATCGCGCACCCGCAATCCACTGCTGATCATGTCACATATTACATCATTCATGACATGGTCAGTGACATCACTGATGACATCACTGATGACATCTCAAATGACATCACTGATGACATCACTGATGACATCTCAAATGACATCACTGATGACATCACTGATGACAACATCCAGTGACTGTATTTTTCTGTAAAGTTAAAATATGTCTTACATATTTAAGAATGAGTGGATGTATAAGTGTCTGGATGAAGGATTTAGTAGGTGCATGACTGACTGTATGAGTGAGTGGTTAAATGTGTCTCACTGAGTGCATGGGTTAGTGACTAAACTGTCTTAATTTGTGCATCATTATGTCTGTTGTTCTGTAAACTGCTGCATGTGTTGATCAGTAGCTATATGAGTAACTATATGGGTTATTGATTGGTTGCCCAAGCATTTGTATGGGAGACTGAGTGTGTGTGTGGGTGGCTGGGAGGTGTATGACTCTGTGCATAGATGTATGGGTTCAAAAGTGCATGTGGAAACAGCTGTATGGGCGGTTGACTGTGTGCATGACTGTATTGGTGAGTGAATAGATATCTCAGTGCTACATGTCAAAGTAAGTACATATGTAAAATACAGTACATGTGAGAGTTGACATATATAAATAACTGTGCATAAGAGCCAGTGAATGTGTGAGTGGCTGTATGGATCATTGTGCACTTGTATCCAGGATTGTATAAGTGAGTAAATATGTTTTAGTATATGTTTGAATAAGTAAGGTGTGTATAACTGTATAGTTGTGAAAATGGAGGTGTGATTGATTCTTTGCATGACTGACTAGGTGTGTAAGTAACTCCATGGATGAGTGACAGTCTGTGAGTGTCTGTTTACACTGAGTGTATCTAAGGTTATATTAGAGTCTGAAGAGGTTCATCGTATTATCACATGAATGATGTCATCAGTGATGTGATCAGTAATGTCAAATGAGATGTCATCAGTGATGTCATCAGTGATGTCATTTGAGATGTCATCAGTGATGTCATCAGTGATGTCATTTGAGATGTCATCAGTGATGTCATCAGTGATGTCACTGACCATGTCATGAATGATGTAATATGTGACATGATCAGCAGTGGATTGCGGGTGCGCGATATATAGTTAGAACAACTAACTATATATGGAATTTCATTGGTTTTGTGTGAGTAAAATAAGGTTTTTTAAATGCTAATTCCTAACTATATATGGTGTATAACCTATGGTTTTTTCAGTGAATTTTCAAGGTTTTGTAAATGCTAATTCCTAACTATATATGGTCTATAACCTATGGTTTTTTCAGTGAATATATATATATATCGAACTCCACACCTCAACCGAAGCAAAAGTGAAGAGGCCCCAGCAGTGGAACAGTTTGGAAACGGCTTTATTCACACCCATGGGTAAGTCTCAGTCCTCCATCATCCCCAATCGGCGAATGCATTTCGGCGTATTCTCTGCCTTCCTCAGCACCTGGGGTGTAAATGATTCAGGAAGGTTCGTTGGCATGGATATATGTTCTAGCCCTTCCTGATAGGTTGCACAGTGTCCCGCTCCTTAAAGGTGTATCCCTAAACGCTAGCAGCCCTGGTAGTTCGTTAAATGTCTTTACGCCTACCAGTTCCAGGATGCATTGTTCATGTTGTGTGTCTGGAGGCTGTTGCGTGGGGCGGGTCCACAGATTTGCTGAGGGGGACCTTCCTTGTTCCCATGTTGGCGGAACGCGCCGTCTCCTCATGTCTCCTACCGCTTCACCCTGCTGTCATCGGGAGCACTTTGGGCGGGGGCAAGGCTGAAATCAAACCTCGCCCAACGTGAGGCTGAATGACCCCAACACCGCCATGACGTGTCCTGAACTGGCAGGGGGGCTCTGGTAATTCCGGTAACCCAGATAGAATCCTTGATCCAGCTGTCCAGAACCAACTTTGACAAAGCGGGGACCACTTAGCGCGTAACTGGTAGAACCGAGGCACAAGAAAATGGAGAAACAAATGCGCAAAACACACAAAGGGGGCAGGTTAGGCACACCCTGACCCCCTAGGCCTGCTCAGGGGGTCCCACAAAGACCCCCAAGGTCCCCAAAAATGTGTGGGGGTTTCAAACCCCCCCACACTGCCACGGGGACCACCACCCCCAGGGCTTCTGTTTAAAAAGAAAAGAAAAAATTGTGTGGGGGGCGCTGTTTGCCCCCACCCCACTCGCCCCGGGGACCGCCACCCCCGGGGCTCTAATATTGAAAATAGGGGTGTCCGTGACGGACCCCCCAGCCCCGGGGACCACAACCCCCTGGGGCTTTTCTATTTTGGGAGGGAGGCCGCGCGGCCCCCCTCCTGGAGCCTTTGATGGCCCTGGGGATCGCAACCTCCCCAGGGCCGGCTCCTGCAGTGTCCCGGGGTGCCTACCCCCGGGACACTGCTGTTTGCTATGGTAGGGTTGGAGTCTCGCGGCTCCCACCCTACTATAGCAAACTGCTTTTCGTCAGAGAGAGCAGCATGTCAGCTGCTCTCTCTGACGAAAAGCAATGCCGGCTCCCAAAGGACGTGGGGAGCCGGCTGGGACCTTGGGGGCTTTGGGGCTCCCCCCACTGTCCGTAACGTTTTTTTTTAGCCCCGGGGGATGGGGTTCCCGGGGGTTATAATAAATTTACCGTACGAGTACCATGCTTGTACGTACGGCGTACGGTGCAAAGTCTGTAAGTCATCCCATGAGCGTACCTAAGCAAGAAAAAAAATATATTTTTAGATATTTATGTAGTGTATGTATTTATGTGTTGTATGGCTCTAAAAAAAGCTGTTGTGTTTATTGGTAGATGTTAGTACCTACAAGTAAGTACCGATGCAGAGTCTTAAGTTTATGAGGAAGACTCTGTTTCCCTCATCTGTAAAATGTACACCATCTCTCCTATAGATGTCATGCATATTGAAGCGTAGATTATTATTGTAAATGGAACCCATTCTATGGTCTCGAAGAAAGGCAGAAACAGATTTATTCACATGTTTCCTAGGTTTCTCAATCTGTGGACCATATTGGTTGGACCAGTTCCATTTTTGCTTTTGGCATATATTAAAATATACAAAGGCAGTTTGGGGAAAAAGTGTCATCAGTTGTTGAAAGGTGTCCTTCATAAACATTTCCAGACCTACCCCAGTCCAAGTGCCTAGGTCATTGCCACCCCAGTGCACAATTATGAGGTCAGGGTGTTGGAGGTGCATAAAGGATTTCACCAATGGCATCAATTGATGCCACTTTAACCCTCTTTGTCCAATACATTTAATGTCTACATTTGATAAACCTAGGTCTTTGTGAGTTCCTTTCTGTTGTGCATACCTTTCACTCCAGGAAATATAGCTGTGTCCCACAATCCACACTTTAGACATCTTGAAGAGAGGTCTGGATGCACTCAGATGGTCTCTGTAAATGAAAGGATAGTTTGACGTTTTATTTTCTAAAATGGTGGATAAGTAGACTTTTGAAAAAATCAATGAACTGATTGGTTGTTTGAAATATTATTAGCTACAAAACTAGGGTGCAATTTTCTGTTTTTTTAAAAGCCTGTTATTTATTGGTTAAGTAAAAGTGATAGAAAAGTACAGTACTTTAGATAAGCTAGTATATTGAGAAGTCAAGCACACTTGCTGTTTTGATTTGCAACAATGTATGATGAACTTTTCACCTGTGTGCTCAGTTAGGTGTTCTCTGAAGTGCTTCTATGGTAACTGGCAGAATGCGGAATGGGGGAAGGGTTGAAAGTTTTGTCAGTTGGAAAGGGTTCAAAAGTTCAAGCAATAGAAAAGTGTGTTTCATTTTGAATTTAATGTGGGAATAAATGTGATTTGTAATTAATTTGTGTATGTGTGTAGATTAAGTGTGTAGATTGATAGGAAAAGTTTGCTGTTTGGTATAGTACTTTTTTTTTATCTCCTAGGGTGCTTAGGGAGTTTTTCAATGATCCTCAATGTCAAAATCGTTTTGTTTTTTTCTTGCTTAGGTAAGCTTCCAGGACGACTTACAAAATATTCACCGTACGCATACGGTAAATCTATCATTAAAAAAATTGCCTCTTTTACTCATTTTTAATAATCCCTGGGGACCCCATCCCCCGGGGCTTTAACTTTATGTTTGGGGGGCCCCAGGGACCGCCACCCCCCGGGGCTCTAATATTGAAAAAATGGGGGTCCATGACAGACCCCCCCAGCCCCGGGGACCACCACCCCCTGGGGCTTTTCTATTTTGGGAAGGGGCCGCGCGGCCCCCCTCCTGGAGTCTTTGATGGCCCTGGGGACCGCCACCCCCAGGGCCGGCTCCGGCAGTGTCCCGGTGTGCCTACCCCCGGGACGCTGCTGTTTGCTATGGTAGGGTTGGAGCCTCGTGGCTCCCACCCTACCATAGCAAACTGCTTTTCGTCAGAGAGAGCAGCATGTCAGCTGCTGTCTCTGACAAAAAGCAATGCCGGCTCCCAAAGGACGTGGGGAGCTGGCTGGGACCGTGGGGGCATTGGGGCTCCCCCCACAGTCCCCAACGTTTTTTATTAGCCCCGGGGGAAGGGGTCCCCGGGATTATAAAAAATTTGTAATAGACGCTATTTTTTTTACGATAGATTTATCGTGCGCATACGGTGCGAATTACGTACAACGTACGGTGCAAAGTCCATAAGCCGTCCCGTAAGCTTACCTATCAAGTAAAAATACATTTAAAAAATACATTTTACAGATATATTTCAATTTTATATGTTTACGTGTTAGTTGGTTGTAATGAAACCTTTTCTGTTTATTAGTACTTGTGAGTAAATACTTAACCATAGTATAAAGTTTTTGAGGAGCAGTGTTTTACAGTGTGCGGAACTTTTGACCTCCGTTGAC
This sequence comes from Lissotriton helveticus, assembly GCF_964261635.1. NCBI lineage: Eukaryota > Metazoa > Chordata > Amphibia > Caudata > Salamandridae > Lissotriton > Lissotriton helveticus. Next base: position 1,609,827,142 of record NC_136065.1, read on the forward strand.
AGTTGACTTTTGCATTATCTGTTGGGGGTAGTGTGGAAAGTTATGTCACTTGGAAAGGTTTGAATTTTTGAACCAATAGAAATGTGTGTTTGGTTTTGAAGTATTGTGTGACGGAATTTGATTTGTTAATAATGTGTATATATGTGTAAATTGAGAGGGAAAATGTGCCCTTTATTGGTTCCTGCTGCAAGCACTAAAGCAGAGAGATTCTGTGTGAGACTATCTGTTGTGTGAGTGGCATTCTTCTTAATCTTCCAAACAATTTAAAAGGTGAGTTGGGGACTTCAAAGGGATTGTATGTGGTGCATTTTATTTTCTAGTGAGAGTAATGTGTTTATCCTTGTAAAGTTTGTAGAATCATATTCTGAGCTTATCTGCTTTTGGATAACTATTGTTATCATTTGGTAAGTTAATGTGTTTAGTTAGTCAGCTTTGTGGAATAAAGTGCAGTATAAAAAATTTAGAATGTGTGCAGTCACTTATATAATGCCTCAGTCAGTATACATAGACTGCTGCATACAGTGTTGTGTAAATAAAAGAATTATATTTGTACCTTTTTCTATAATCTCACCTGTCTCTCCTCACAGTCTACCTCTCTCTGCTTATACTGTCCTCTTTCTTCTGATATTGTGTCTCATGTTTGGATGTAATGCTGGCAAAAAAGTACTGCTGCAAATTGGAAATGTATTTTGAAAATGACTCAGGTTTCTGCACTGAAATGTGGTGCTTATATACATGGGCAGTGTTCTGTCTCTTAAACGTTTTAGTGTGGTAAATGTGTTTTGGTAAAAAGTATGGTTTTAAAATTTTTGTCCAGGATCACACTGAATGTCTGTGTGAATGAAAGAATTATATTTGTACCTTTTTCTATAATCTCACCTGTCTCTCCTCACAGTCTACCTCTCTCTGCTTATACTGTCCTCTTTCTTCTGATATTGTGTCTCATGTTTGGATGTAATGCTGGCAAAAAATGTAATGCTGCAAATTGGAAATGTATTTTGAAAATGTAGTGCTCATATACATGGGCTGTGTTCTGTCTCTTAAACATTTTAGTGTGGTAAATGTGTTTTGGTAAAATGTATGGTTTTAAACTTTTTGACCAGAATCACACTGAGTGTCTGTGTAAATTGAAGAATTATATTTGCACCTTTTTCTATAATCTCCCCTGTCTCTCATCACAGTCTACCTCTCTCTGCTTATACTGTCCTCTCTTTTCTGATATTTCCACTCTTTCCTTATTTTCACTTGTCTTTCTTGATAGTGCTGTTTCTTTTCAAACTGCATCCTGTGTTCTTAGTCTCCCTCTGTCGTCATGGTCTTTTCTGTCCCCTAATGTTCCCCCTTCTTTTTATACTCCCTCCTCTGCCCTCTTAATTCTCTCTGTTTTATCATACTTCCTCGTAGAAATTCCCCACTCAATATAGAGTGCTGCATACACTCTTGTGCAGATTTACAATCACCTTGGGCCTCTTTCTTCTTGTATTGTGTCTCATGTTTGGATGTAATGCTGGCAAAAAACTAATGGTGCATATTGGAAATGTATTTTGAAAATGAGTCAGGTTTCTGCACTGTAATGTGGTGCTCATATACATGGGCAGTGTTCTGTCTCTTAAACGTTTTAGTGTGGTAAATGTGTTTTGGAAAACAGTATGGTTTTAAAAATTTTGTGAATGTCTGTGTGAATGAAAGAATTATATTTGCACCTTTTTCTATAATTTCACCTGTCTCTCCTCACAGTCTACCTCTCTCTGCTTATACTGTCCTCTTTCTTCTGATATTGTGTCTCATGTTTGGATGTAATGCTGGCAAAAAATGTAATGCTGCAAATTGGAAATGTATTTTGAAAATGTAGTGCTCATATACATGGGCTGTGTTCTGTCTCTTAAACATTTTAGTGTGATAAATGTGTTTTGGTAAAATGTATGGTTTTAAACTTTTTGTCCAGAATCACACTTAGTGTCTGTGTAAATTGAAGAATTATATTTGCACCTTTTTCTATAATCTCCCCTGTCTCTCATCACAGTCTACCTCTCTCTGCTTATACTGTCCTCTCTTTTCTGATATTTCCACTCTTTCCTTATTTTCACTTGTCTTTCTTGATAGTGCTGTTTCTTTTCAAACTGCATCCTGTGTTCTTAGTCTCCCTCTGTTGTCATGGACTTTTCTGTGCCCTAATGTTCCCCCTTCTTTTTATACTCCCTCCTCTGTCCTCTTAATTCTCTCTGTTTTATCATAGCTCCTCGTAGCAATGCCCCACTCAATATAGAGTGCTGCATATACTCTTGGGCAGATTTACAATCACCTTGGGCCTCTTTCTTCTTGTATTGTGTCTCATGTTTGGATGTAATGCTGGCAAAAAACTAATGCTGCATATTGGAAATGTATTTTGAAAATGAGTCAGGTTTCTGCACTGTAATGTAGTGCTCATATACATGGGCTGTGTTCTGTCTCGTAAAAGTTTTAGTGTGGTAAATGTGTTTTGGTAAAATGTATGGTTTTAAACGTTTTGACCAGAATCACACTGAGTGTCTGTGTAAATTAAAGAATTATATTTCCACCTTTTTCTATAATCTCACCTGTCTGTACTCACAGTCTACCTCTCTCTGCTTATACTGTCCTCTCTTTTCTGATATTTCCACTCTTTCCTTATTTTCACTTGTCTTTCTTGATAATGCTGTTTCTTTTCAAACTACCTCCTGTGTTCTTAGTCTCCCTCAGTCGTCATGGTCTTTCCTGTCCCCTAATGTTCCCCCTTCTTTTTATACTCCCTCCTCTGCCCTCTTAATTCTCTCTGTTTTATCATACCTCCTCTTAGCAATGCCCCACTCAATATAGATAGAGTGCTGCATATACTCTTGGGCAGATTTACAAGCACCTTGGGCCTCTTTCTTCTTGTATTGTGTCTCATGTTTGGATGTAATTCTGGCAAAAAACTAATGCTGCATATTGGAAATGTATTTTGAAAATGAGTGAGGTTTCCGCACTGTAATGTAGTGCTCATATACATGGGCTGTGTTCTGTCTCTTAAACGTTTTAGTGTAGTCTAATCTCTGCTCTCTTCTTAAGAGTAATATAATAGTGTGTTTTATACATTTATTTTTCAAAAGTGATATATCTTTTTTATACTTGATTTTTTTCATCAATACTACAAAAAGTCATCATGACTAGTAAGGCTAAGAAGACAAAACAACGAAAGAAAGCAAGTTATTTAAAGAGAAGTCATCTACAAGATTGACCTCAAGAAAAATGTATAAAGAAGACGCAAAAATGTCCTGGTAAGAAAACTAAAAGTTTTCTACGAAGATTGGTAAACAGTAAGAGTAGTGTGTACAAATAAAAAAAAAACAGTGTTTCTGCAAGCAAGAGAAAAGACAAGAACCGTGTAGTATTATGTTCTGAAAAAAATGAGTGTAATACAAGGAGGAAAAATGTATACACGGAGATAAGGAAGAAGATGTACTATAATCGAGTTGTATTAAATTTGACTAAGATTGTAAAGAATTGTAAAAGAAAAAGAGCTTTTTACAAAAAAAAAGAAATATATTGAAAATGTAGTTCAGAAAGCTTTTGAATTGAAAAAAAAGACTTTTTATTTTAGTAATCAATAGAATTCGATCATTAGATAAGACAATCCATTTAATGAAGGCCAAAAGTAAGTGGAAAAGATTAATTAACAAAAGTACATTTTCAGGGGTTTTTTCAGGGTGAATGGAAACATAGTTCAAGTTCTGAGCCTTTTTTTAATGAAGACAGTTATCTTCTGAGTAATGATTTGTTGCATGCAGTTGACACTAGTGGTCATGCTTATGAGGTTAGAAATGGTTGTCCTATTGAGAAAGAGAAAATGGTTCCTAGAAATGAGGAACAGTTGTTAGCTGATGAAGTTTTAGGGAAACGTCCTAAAGCTCCAGTGTACACTTGGAATTGCAGTAGTATTTGTAGTGTACGGCAGGAGTCTATTGATTTTTTACGCAATTTCTTACGTAACTATACTAAAAAAGTGTTAAACAAAAGATTAAGATGTTGCAAGGATTAGACCCTTGCAGAGTGAGACAAATTACTGGATTGCAAGGAAATTCTTTACCTTGTCTTTCTAAAAAAGTGTGTTGAAGTGTTTTTCACCATTTCAGGATGTTAGCAGTTCATCATACTCAAATGAGGAAATTAGTGAGAAGGTTGTATTATGCAAAAAGTCCAGCATTAATGTTAAAAAAGTTGAACAGTGCTCTTTTGCATGGATCTGTATCAGATGTAATTAAGGTTTGTGATGAAATTGAGGTTAGTTATTTTAATCCTCAAGAACACTGTGCGGAAATTGATGGAAATGTAGAAGAGAATGTACAGCATTGTAGTACAGAAAAATTTGAGCAAGAAATGACTAAGTTTGAGGTAATTTCTGGTGAAAGGCCAAATTATTCTTGTATCTGTTGTCGACGTACTCATTATAAAAATCAGACTAGGACTGTTGATCTGTATGTAAAAAGTGAAAAAGAAAATAATAATGAGTGGAAGGATTTTTCAACCTATTTGTTGGTGGAGAATTGTTTTGATTTGGGTTCTGATCAGCGTATTTGTAAATATTGTTATAATAAATTAGATGAGAATAAAATGCCTGCTAGAGCTGTGTATAATAATTTTGAGTTGGTAAATATTCCTTGTGAATTGATGGATTTAAATACTTATGAGTCTATTCTTATTCAATGTGTTCATCCATTTCAAGCTATTGTTCGTATGGAGCCTAAGACAGGGAAATTGTCTCCTTCAGATTTACAGAGAGGGTTAAAGGGAAGAGTTGTATATTTGCCTCTAGATTTAAAGAAAAATGTTGAAACAATTGGTGTAGAAAATGTAGAAGATGAACCTTTAGTTATTTTAGTTAATGGTTTTCCTACTAAGAGTAAGAAAATCTGCCAGGAATTAGTGGATGTTAGGAAAGTTAAAAAGGCAACGTTGTATCTGATAAAAAACAATCAATATTATGAAAATGTGTTTCTGAGAGAAGAAGAAATACTGTAGAAGAAGACAGTGACTTGCCAGCTGGACAAATTGAAAAAGTGGATGTGTCCAGAAAAGAAGAAATCTACGAACATTATAGTGTTCATCCACTTCATTCTAAAGAAGTGATAGGGATACTATAGAGTTGTTCCAAATGAAAGAAGCAAAGGCAAATCCCATCAGTGTATGGGAAAAAAGCTTGGAAGCTCACTGCTTTCCTCAGTTGTTTCCAACAGGAAAAGGTGGACGATATGATGACTGACCTGTGCAGATTCCTGCATCTGAATACTGGACATCAAGAGTGTATGCTGAAGATCCAAGATTTCGACAATGTATTCCATATTTGTTTCATCTGTTATTTGAGAGTGTCTTGTCTGGACTTTCTTATGCAGTAAATCATATATTGAAAACAAGTGTACATCTGCAAAATGTTTCAGCAAAGGAATTTATGGATAAAGTACACTTGAAAGATAATGTTTTGGAATCTCATCTGATTAATCTCATGGCATGTCAGCGTGGTACTAATGAGTACTGGTACCGTCGTCATGGAGAACTTAAATGTATGCTAAGGAACTTAGGGGCATATTACCAACCAATAGAGATAATTTTTGTCTCTAACTTGTTTAGAGACAAAAATTATCGCCGCACATCGGCGATTTTTATCGCAGATAAACCTTGCTATTAGCAAGGTTTATCGCAAATGCGATAAAAAACGGCCGCAATGCATGAATATCGCTGAAAAGTCTGCGATATTCATGCATTATCGAGCAAATGCTCTTAGCCATGTTACCCACCTCCCATTGGATAACATGGCTAAGAACTGCTCCTGGGCAAGTGTTAGCTTTTGGAGATATTCGCGCTTAGCGCGAATATCTCCAAAAGTTGGTAATAGGAGATAGCGATGTTAGCGCCCACTTTGCATGTCATTAGTGATAAATATCACTGACATGCAAAGCGGGGCCCAAGATGGTCACTATCTCCTATTAGCTGTCGCTAACTGGTGTTAGCGACAGCTTGGTAATAGGGAGATAATTTTATCTCCGCTTTCTTGGCTTTTAAAGCCCAAAAAGCGGAGATAAAGCCCCTTGATAATATACCCCTTAGGAACTCCTACATGGTTCCTTACTCTAAGCTGTGCCGAACATGCTTGGGATGATTTACTTCAATTTCTTCGAGAGGCAAATGCAAATATAGTAAATATTGAATACAAGAGAAGTGTGGTATTTGGATCCAGTTAATATATGCAGGTATTTCAATCATATATTTGAAGCTATGGTGTCTTTTATCACCAATAAAAAAATCCACCTCTTGGAAAGGTTTTGGATTTCTTCTGGAGAAAGGAGTATCAAGCAAGAGGTGCTCCTCACATCCATATCTTAATATGGATTAACCCCTTCTATGCTGATGACGGCCGGGAGCCGTCATGGCAGACAGTGCTCGTGTGCTGATGACGGCTCCCGGCCGTCATGACGGCGCCCGCTATCGGAATGTGCCGCACAGGCGCAGAATCGCGGCCACGCCCAAGGGGTTTAAGATGCTCCCAAATTTGGAACAGACTCAGATGACACTGTATTGTCTTTCATTGAAGAATATGCAACATGTGATATACCGAAAAGTACAAAAGATAAGTATTTTAGAGGAAAAGTCTTACGATTTCAAAGTCATCGTTGTGGCAAATACTGTCGACGAAAGTACAAATCAAAGGATAAATTCTATACCAAATGTCGTTTTGCATTCCCACGTCCTGTAATATGGAAAGGAAGAGTGAACAATTTTATGTCATCTCTGCGACATAGTATCAGAAGAAAGTCTCCCAAAAATACCTACAATTTAAGAAGAAATGAAGCGTCAAAATATATAAATGATTACAACCCAGTAATTTTGTCCATGTGGAAAGCTAACATGGATATTCAATACATTGCAGACAATTCCATTGCTGTTGCTCGATATGTAACATCTTACATAACCAAATCAGAAAAGACAGAATTGAAGGAAATGTGGTAAGAGATTTCTCACGAGAAGAGTCTAAGTAAGAGATTATATACTTACAGTTTGAAGATGTTATCTCATCGAGAAATTGGAGCGTATGAATGGTCGGATCGCTTATCATCTGCAAGTCTTTACTCCAAATCTAGAAGAATCATTTGGGTGAGTCTTGGTCTTTCTACAACACGAAACCGAGTACTTAAATCTGTACAAGAAATTGAATATTTAGCTGAAAAGGAGCAAGAAAGTACAGATATTGTGAAAACAAATATGTTGGATACATATTATCCAAATCGAAGTCATCACCTTGAGAACATTTGTCTGTACTAAGTGTTGCAAAACTATATTTTTAAACAGAATATTACAGAAAACATCAATAATAGTATATATGCCGTGATTGGTTCTGAAGGATGTCAGGTGAAACAAAGGAAAGGAAATTTGATTAATCATCATAAACTGAGTTGCGAAAAACCTGACAAAAGGGAATTTTACTATTTAGCTTAATTACGTTGTGGAGGTGGTTTTTTATGGTATGTGGTTTCCCTGGTGAGGAAGAGGATGAGCTGGGTATCGTCAACGTAAGAGATAATGTTGTGGTTGAGATGGCGGGCAACTTATGTGAGGGTGGCTATGAAGATGTTGAATAGCGTTGGGATGATGGATCAGTACTGGGGGACGGTGCAAATGATATCAATGGTTTTAGATCAAAACACTGTAAAGCAAATGTTCAGAGTTACTATTGAACAATTTTCAAAGTAAGAATTTCACACATACTATTTGGCCGTGGGGAAAAGTTTGTGAATCCTTTAATAACTTTTTTCAAGTTTTGTGATGGAATAAAATTAATGATGGTGTTTTGTAATTTCAGTATTGTTTGACATACCTCATAGTTACGTAAGAAATTAGTCTTAGTAAAAAACATTTAAGATATGTTTTATTTCTATTTTTAAGATTCTTAATGAGATTGTTGTTTGGTTTTTTTTAAGATAATCTTCTTGATTGTCTTTTTTTGCATGCTGTTATGTGATGAGTACTATTGAACTCACTGTTTGTAGTAAATTAATTATATTCTGAGAACAGCAAAAAAGGCAAATGAAATGCTTTAGAAATTATTTTGTGTTGTATAAGATAAATTGTAACTATTTTTTTTGTCTTCTACAGATGCGAAATTTGTAATATTTTTTTTTTTTTTTTAATTTGTTATTTTGAAGGTACGTATAACTAACTGTCAAAATTAATCGATGGAATGTACTTCTACAGAGGTGAAGTAAGAGAACGCTCATGGTGTACAAAAGTTTGTAAAGATGGTTTGTATCTTTGAAACACATTTGAAGATTTAAAAAAATATATATACTGAGTGTACCTGTGTACTTTGTATTTTACTACAACACATCATCTGCTTTGGAACTAGTAAGCTGAATAGATATTTTTCACTTTTTTTAGTACTGAATTTTATTATAATAGCCTTACATTTTTTTTATACTGACTGGTTTGAAAATGTAAGGAGATTTTATAACTAAAAATTCATATAAGCAAATTTTATAGATATAATCATATCAAGTAGTTGAGAATGGTTTTCGCATAATATTTTTTAAAGAGCAAAATAGTTGATAAAGCTAATTTTGTATTATGTATTAGAGAAAATGATAAAATGAAGTGTTTTGTTTTTCTGCAAGGAACAACAACATAATAAAATTCACTATGGAAGACAAACAGAAGAATATGGAATAGAGTTTTGAAATTACTGACTCTCTGATTGAAGAGTTAAATATACCTTTAATGGAGAGTGAGAATGAAGAAGAAAGTATTGGTGCAAGAGATATTACCTGCAATTTTTTAGATGAAACTTTAGACGAGAACTTTCTTGAAGCGTTAAACGACATTGAGTTTCATGAAATGACTTTTGAAATTCATGATGAAGAAAACGAAATTTCTGACGAAAATCATGATGGAAGTTCTATTAAATTATGAAATGTTACAAAAATAAATGCATGATTAAAAAATAAAAATAGTTTGAGAGACTCTTCTTGCAGAATTGTAATCATTCAGATAGTATTTAAGTTCACATGGTACAAACTGGGTCTTAGGGCATGGACTGCTTCATACCTTTATAGATTATGTATGTACTGTTCTATGCGCCAGCAAACTTGTGTTTTATAATTTTTATTTCCAGGTGTATATCCTTTGACTTAAAGCAAAGTCTCTTTGATTGGTGATTCCGTATTGTACAGAGCTATTCAACAGAATATCCTTCAGTATGCACTGTGCTAAAAATGAAGTTATTTAAAATTCAGTAGGCAGTCTGCTTGCAGAACTTTAATCATCTAGTCAGTATGCAAATATTCATGGAGGACAGTACGTCTTAGGCTGTGGACTGCTTTAAACCTCCATAGACTATCCTTACAGTCTTCTATGTACCTACAAACTAGTGTTTTCTATATTGAATTCTCCAGTCTGTATTATTACATTGTCATCAATCACTCTCACTCTACTGCTTCAGTATTGTATTGAGCCATACAGCACTATGTGCTTATCTATAAACTATTACAACATTGGAATGTTGGGAGCTCCACTGATAACAATGGAGTGCTCTTGGCTTATAATGACTGGTATTAGCCTCGAGCTCCAACATTCCAATGTTACTTTGTTCACTGCTCTGGCTGTGAACACAGGCTTCAGGGAGCCTGAGGGAAATCCAATCCTTTTGCACTCCCTGAAGGCTTTGTTCTTTTTTGTTACAACATTCTGTATTCTAATGGTATAATGTTCTAATACTCTTATAGCCCTTTTGTAGCTGGGCTATATTGACTATTAAAGTTCCTCTCCCTTGTTAAAGGCCCTCACCTTCGACTCTGGCCTTTAATGCTGGAGAGAGTCTTTAATAGCCGGTATAGCCCGTTATGGTGAGCTATAGGGCTATATTGTAAAAGTGAAGATGCTATATATTCAACCAGACATTCAATCAGCATGCAGCTTGTACTCGGGAAGGTACGCGTAGTGTACGCATACTGTACAGAGTACAGTATAGAGTACGGTAAGCTTCTATAGATATATGTATGATTTTACCTATTATTTTCTGAGGAAAGTTTCTAGTCACTTTTTGTGATGTTCTGTGGCACAACTGTCAGCGTAATATTTATCAGGCAGCACTGATGCACTTTTTTTAGTGTACTGTTGCTTGTTAAATATGAGACCTTTTAATGTAGTATTTTGTGTAAAAAGGGTGTACAATGGGCGTTGCTGGTGGTGTTTTCAGCAACACCCATGGCCTTTTGAGACTGCTCTATATTTACAAGAAATTGTAAATCTGAGGCACTGCAAAAAACGTATGCCTCCCCAGGAGAGGCATACAGAAGGTGCAATGGGGAAAAATAGTTTTATTTCTTCCCGTTTTTTTCTTTTCTCTATGTTTGCTGCTTTCTGCATCATATGTAGAAAAAGGAAAAGTCTCTTGAGATTTTTTTTGTAGAGAAAGGTTTGCCTATCTCTACAAAAATAATCATCCTTGCAACGTAGACACCTTTGCTCCATTGTGCTAAGCTTTGTTCATTGGTGCAGGCAAATCATTGTGCAATAGCGCAAAGGAAAAGGATAGAAATATGCTGCATCTTATAGATATGGTACATTCCTGTCTTTTTCTTTTGCCATGGGGAAGTATCGATGGAAGGCCTGCTGCACTTTACTACGGCAACATCTCATAAATGAGGCCTATGTGAGTAGTGAATTACTGTTGGTGCAAAGTAGGATTACTGATGGTGCAAAGTAGGCCTAAGGGTATAGAGTGCTTCAAACTCCTAGAGACTGTGCATACATTTTTGTATGCACCTGTACATTTTCCTTTTTATGTTTAATTTTGCAGTTTCTTTCTTTTCACTTGCAGTAAACACTCTGTTACTCTTGGTATACTTTTCCATTGACTCATTGAAGAGTGTGTAGTAAGGCATTCACTACATTAAAACAGTAATTAGTAGATGTAGAATAAGTGGTGGATCCCCAAAGATATGACAGTTATTGTTTACTGTGACATCACCACCATGGAAGCACTATATTTACAATGTTGTGCACTATGAGGCAAAAGTGGCGCAGATATGTGATGTATCTGTGCTGTGGAGATGGTGCATTGCTTCATTTGCATTGAAAGCAAAATGCATCTGCTGCAATTCTGTTTGGGCCCTGTGCTCATAATGCTGTAACAATCCTTACACCTGCTTGAAATAAGTGCAGGGTTTTGACGCAGTATAAGCCCAAAAGTGACTGAATGAAATCCTATACATTTCACTTAGTTACTTTTAGGAGGTGTTCCTGCACCAGAACATCCCCTATCTATGCAAGAAAGCCTCCATTTGGTGCACGGCTTTACAATTGATGCACCTTCCAATTACGTCACATTGTAAATAGCATATATCATGGTACGTCTTTTGCAGCACCGCTGCATGACAAATGTGATGCAACGGTTGTGTAAAAGAGGCACAAGGGGGTTGTAAAAACGCACGTAATACATACAAATTCATCCACGCACTTTCACCAATAGTGCAAATTGAAGCATAAATGTGTAACATATTTATATAAATATGTTACATTAAAGTGCTTCGGAGGTACTAAAGTATACTATAGGTAAACACCCTATAGATTTATGCTGTAGCACATCCTTATAGTTTTGCACTTTCATATTCATTCATCCATTTATGAACTACACATTCTTTCTGACAAACTTTTACAGACAAACATAGAAATATACTTCTTTTTTTTTACCAGTAGAGGTAGTTCTAAAAAGAACTGTTTTTTTTTCTTTGTTATTTTGTATTTTTGTTAACGATTTTTTTTTTCTAAACAAAAACTAGAATAATAGAAATTCTCCAAACAAAAAACTGTGGACCTCTATAAAAAATGAAAAAAAAATACTTTTTGGGGCATTGGTGGGGTTCCTGCCTCCTTACAATGAGGTCCACTGACTGTTCCCCAGAGCAAAGCAGTTCATTGCAGTGTTTGCCTAGGAACTTGATTTCAGCAAACTGGGGAACAATCACATGTGTAGGAGTGGTTCCTGAAGGTGATGCAGTGGAGGTGCTCGCTACTGCAGGTGGTACATCATTCTTTGGTATACTTAAAGAGTATGCACTTATGAACTCAAGTTGAAAAGATTGGAGGGACCGAATCTCCCCAAGGAGTGCGATTGGTCACCCTGTCAAGCCTGACAGCACATTAATTGAAACTTTTACAGACAAACATAGAAATATACTTCTTTTTTTTTTACCAGTAGAGGTAGTTCTAAAAAGAACTGGGTTTTTTTCATTGTTATTTTGTATTTTTGTTAACAATTTTTTTTCTCTAAACAAAAACTAGAATAATAGAAATTCTCCAAACAAAAAACTGTGGACCTCTATAAAAAAATGAAAAAAAATTACTTTTTGGGGCATTGGTGGCGTTCCTGCCTCCTTACAATGAGGTCCACTGACTGTTCCCCAGAGCAAAGCAGTTCATTGCAGTGTTTGCCTAGGAACTTGATTTCAGCAAACTGGGAAACAATCACATGTGTAGAAGTGGTTCCTGAAGGTGATGCAGTGGAGGTGCTCGCTACTGCAGGTGCTACATCATCTTGTCGGCTGCGTGTGGCTTCTCTTGCATAGTTATTGGGATGCAAGTTTTTTACATGCCGATCCATGCTTGCAGTCCCAAAAGAATATTTTTTGGTTGGGTCACCACGGGACAGTGTCACTTGGCAGATGTTACAAGTGACCTTTAGACCATTTACTTTCTTCTCCCCCTCTGGAAAAGTGAACATTTCCAAATGAAAGCCTCCTTCTTTTTCTTCTGAGGAGGCTCTGGAAGATAAGTGTTTTCATCTGAAGACTGATCCGATGGAGATGAAGACCGAGCAGCCATGATAATAAGGAACAGTTGCACAAAAGTTCCCCTTCAAAGAAAAGATCCTGCTTGTCTGAAAGTCCAAGTAGAATTAACAAAATGGGAGGGGTCTTTCAACAATTGCACCAATCGAATCTCTTCTTTTAATGTCCCATGACTGTACGTACTCTTACGGTGCGCTTATGGAGCTCTTACGTTCTGCTTACGATGCTCTTATGGTGCGTGTACGCTGGACAAACGATCGCAATGTTCGTAATTTAAAAAGTAATATACGGTTCTTAAAAGTTAACAAAAAACATGTTCTTGATTATCCCAGATAATGTTGACCTTTAAAATTTACAAGAAATACATAAATATATAGTTTTTGACATAATAAAACTTTTGGAGGTGCGCGTACGGGGGGTCGTACAAAAGTAGATGACGTCACACGGAAGCGCTGATGCGCCGCGTAACATCAAAACGCACTTGTGACGTGTGTGTGCGCGCTGAGTACAATATACAGTACAAATGATGGTGCATTTACGGTACGCGTACGGTGCGACTATTTTTAAAAAAAAAAGGAATAATATAAAATTTTATTTTATTTTATAATTTGTATTTAGTTTTTTAATTATGTTACATTATAATATGAAATATAAATTAAATAAAATAATATGTAAATATTTATTATAAAAATGAGGAGATTTAATGAAAACAATTTTTTTAAAATAACTAATACATTTAAAAATTATCATTTACACAGCCTTTCAAATTCATTGAAAAACCCATAGGTTTCTTCTGCATTATAATTAAAAATTAGCATATAAAAAATCTTAGAAATTCACTGAAAAAACCAGAGGTTTCAAACGTGTTATAGTTAGCTGGACATTTCACTTATGCAAAACCATTGAAATTCCCCCGTTATAGTTAACTATAACTCGCAGGCCCACAATGCACTGCTGATGACGTCACATATTACATCACTCATGACATGGTCAGTGACATCACTCATGACATCACTGATGACATCTCAAATGACATCACTGAGAATCTTAATGTTGAATTAACATAGTTGTTATCAAGTTCCTCTTTTGTGCTACAGATTCTTTTTAATCTTAAAAATTCACCAAATGGGATACTGGCTATAAGATGTTTGGGGTGTGAGCTTTGGGCATGTAGTGTAGTATTGCCCGCTGTGTTTTTTCTGTGTAATGTGGTTTCAATTTTCATGTCAGCGATATAAACTTGCACATCGAGGAATTCAACTGATTTGTCACTAATTTTAGATGTAAAGGTAAGGTTTAAGTTGTTAACATTGATATCTTGGATGAAGTTGATGGCACTCCATTCGTCCCCTTTCCAGACTATAAAGATATCATCTATAAATCTAAACCAGTTAGACACATGGGCGTTATATAGTACAGCATGGGTGACCCTGAGTACCCGCTCCTCCCACCAGCCTACATGTAAACATGCATAGCTGGGGAGAAGCAGGCTCTCATGGCCACGCCACGTTTCTGTCTGAACAATTCCTTCCCAAAGAGGAAAAAGTTGTTAAATAAACACTTTCTTATCATGTTAATCAACATAATGTTATGGTTGTAATACATTAGAGATCTTTTATCTAAAAAGTGTTTAGTAGCTGTTAGTCCCCTTTCATGATCTATACTGGTATATAGGGACTCAATGTCCAGTGTTATCAATAACATTCCTTCAGTCCATTTAACAGATTTAAGTTTCGACAAAAAGTCACCTGTGTCCTTGATGTAGCTAGGCAGGTCCTTGACATGTTCTTGTAAAAAATAGTCCACATATTTTGCAACATTTTCATTAGCTCCTCCGAATGCTGATATAATCGGTCTTCCCGGTACAGGTATTCTTTCCTTGTGTATTTTAGGAATAAAATACAACGCTGGCAAAACTGGAAATTCTTTATATAAAAAGTTGAACTCTTCTTTTGAAATAAGACTCTCTCTCTTCCATTGTTGTAGATCTTTTTTGAGTCCTTCTATAGCTTTCTTGTATATTTTTGTTTCAGATTTTTCATAATATTCCTCCTGATTCAAATGACAATAGACTTCCTGTATATACTCTTTTCTTGGCCATATGACGACATTGCCGCCTTTGTCGGACTTGTTTATTACTAATTCATTATTCTTCTTTAACTTTTGCATCAATTTTTTGTATTGAATATCACAATATTTCATTTTGCCTCTAGTGCGTCTTACTTTGACATTAAGGGTTTTGAGATCTTCTGTAACTCGATCATGGAAAATATCCACGGCGTCTTTTGGCATTATTGGTAGGAATGTTGATTTTGATTTAAATGGACTTAGACCAGCACTGGTCTTGATGATGTGAAGCGCCTCTAGTTGTTCCTGTGTTGAGCATGACTCCTGTTCCACTTGGGTTGCTGTTTTTTCCGCATTTTCCATGCCCAAACTGTGTATTGCTGCAAAGGTAGAAGCATCAGATACTACAATATTGCTGCTTAGTTCATTTTCCAACTCAATTGTATTAGTTTTAGCGTCTCCTACTTTAATGCTGAAAAATTTCTTTAATTTCAGTTTCCTGATAAATTGAAAGACATCTACTCTGGTATTCGCCTAGTCAAAGCTTGTTTCTGGACACAATTAAAGTCCTAAACTTAGTATATATATATATATATATTTTACCTACTGGCGTTCGCCAGTATGTAGGTATAGTTAGGAGCTAGTTACCATAGGAAAATCGCAATATTCTATTCCTAATAACTTTGCCGCCGGTTGACGAACCTTCGCGAAATTTTCAAAACTTATGTCCCACTCCGGTCCGCTCCTATCTTGAAAGTTTTGGGGTGATTCAGCTAGTGGGGGGCGAGAAAAAAGGGGGGTCCCAAAATGTGTTTTCTCAATGCAATTTTCCATAGGAAACTTTAGACACGGCTACAGCCCGAACTGCTGAACGGAATTACAATACATTTGGCAAAAAGGTAGCCCTTGGTTAAGAAAGAGCCCCTTTTGTTAGATGGTGTAAATATGTGCAATAGTTGCTGAGAAAAACAAAATTAAAAAAAATTGATATCTAGAGGCGTGCAGAAGCCGCGCACCCTGCAGATTAGGATCCGCCCACCCTGCCGATCACGAGTTGGATTCTAATTGGCTGTCAACACTCCAAAGCAGGAACTTGTGCCTTGGTAGAAGCGAGG
This sequence comes from Lissotriton helveticus, assembly GCF_964261635.1. Lineage (NCBI taxonomy): Eukaryota > Metazoa > Chordata > Amphibia > Caudata > Salamandridae > Lissotriton > Lissotriton helveticus. The sequence goes on from NC_136065.1 coordinate 1,609,843,154, forward strand.
CACAAGAAAACAGTAAAATTAAGGTACACAATAGGAATAGGGGGCAGGGTTGAAACACCTTGACCCTCTATGCCTGCTTAGGGGGTCCCACAAGGACCTCCAGGGCAAAAAAAGCAATTAAAAAAAAAGAAATGCTGTGATGTGCGCTCGGTGCGCGGATCCAGCACGAAAATGAAAGAAAAACGCGCTGCTGTGAGAGGGGCATCCAAACCCCCTCCTAAGCCCCAGTCACCACTACCCCCGGGGCTCCTATTAATATATTTGCGGGGGCACACGGCCCCCCCACTGCCCCGGGGACCGCCACCCCAACGGGCTTTAATTTTAAAATGATATCTGTGTAGGGGGGCTCAAGCTCCCCTCCACACGCCCAAGGGACCACCACCTCCCCAGGGCTCTAATTATTAAAAATGGGGTGTCCGTGATGATCCCCTAAGCACCGGGGACCACCACCACCTGGGGCTTTGTAAATGTTGGGAGGGGGCTGCACCCCCCTCCTGGAGCCCTTGATGGCCCTGGGGCCCACCACCCCCCTAGGTCTGCTCCTGCAGTGTCCCGGGGTGCCCACCCCTTGGACACTGCTATTTACTATGGCAGGGAGTGAGCCCTGCGGCTCCCGCCCTGTCATAGATAACTGGGGTTTGGTTTTTGGAAGAGAGAGCAGTGAAAGCTTCTCTCTCTTACAAATACCAAAGCCAATTGCGTTCCCACACAGGGAGCTGCATGTTAGCAGCTCCCCATGTGGAAAAGCAATGCCGGCTACCGGAGGACGCAGGGAGCCGGCGGGACCGTGGGGGCATTGGGTCTCCCCGCATGGTCCTCATTGTTGTGTATAAGCCCTGGGGGATGGGTTCCCAAGGGAAGAATAAAAATTAGTGGTAGGAGCCAATTTATTTTTTACGGAAAAATTTGAAGTCGCGACTCCAGCGTGACACTCAGTGTGGCCCCCTGGTGTGAATGCGCTGGGTGGCAAATCCCAGCGCGGCCCCTGGTGTGAACACACTGGGTGCGTGACTCCCAAACATGCTGGGTGCGCAACTCCTATTGCGGCCCCCAGGTGTGAACGTGCTGGGTGTGCGACTCCCAGCGCGGCCTCCTGCTGTTAACACGCTCGGTGTGCGACTCCAAAACGCACTGGGAGCGCGACTCCAAGCAAAAATATTTTTTCGATATAAATCTAGCTTATATGTTTAGATCTTGGGTGGCTCTAAAAAGAGTCTAGAGTCTAAAGTTGTTGAGAAAGACTCTGTTACCCTAATCTGTGAAATGTACACCATCTCTCCTGTAGAAGCCATCCATATTAAAAAGCAGATTGTTTTGTAAATGGACCCCATCCTATAATCTCTGAGTTAAGCAGAAACAGCTTTATTGACAGGTTTCCCTGCTTTCTCAATCTGTGGACAAAACTGATTGGACCAGTTCCATTTCTGTCTTTGGCATATGTTAGAGTAGACAAAGGCAGTAACATAAATTCTGCAAAGGTGTCCTTCATTAGCATTTCCAGACCTATCCCAGTCAAAGTACCTATGTCATTTGCAACACAGTGCACAATTATGAGGTCAGGGTTTTGGAGATGCAAAAAGGATTTTACCAATGGCATCTATTGGTGCCACTTTAATCCTCTCTGTCCAAAACATTTAATGTCTACATTTTGCAAAGCTAGGTCTTTGTCAATACCTCTGCTTTCAGCATACTTTTTGCACCGGAAATATAGCTGTGTCACACAATCCTCACTCTAAGCATCTTGAAGGGAAGTCTGGATGCACTCAGAAGATGTCTGTAGGTGAAGTAGGCACTTTGTAAAATAAGATGTTTCTAAAATGGTGGACAAGATGCAATTTTAAAAAAAGAAGAGAAATGTTTGGCTGATTGAGAACATTATATACTGAAAAATAGGGTGCATGTTTCTGTGTTTAAAAAGCATGTTTCTTATTGGTTAGTAAAAACTGTTTGAAAGGTACATTAGATAAGATAAGCTTGTGCTTTGGAAAGTCAAGAACACTTGCTGTTTAAATGGGTAACATTGTGTGCTGAATTTGTGACCTGTGTACAGTTGGGTGTTCCATGAACTGTTACTATGGTAACTGGTATTAAGCAGAATGGGGATAGGGTTGGAAGTTATGTGTGGCATTCATATGTGTATTTCTTATTACTATTATAGTAATATGTAATTGCAGTGAGATTTCCTAAGTCACTGGTATAGTTAAAAGTAGTGTGTTATGAAAAGAAATGGCAAAACTATTTGTCATATTTTTTTGAGACCTCGTTTGAATCCGCAGTTCCATTGCTTACGGTGCGCAGACCAGGCGCGACTCCAAAAAAGTCCAGAACCAATTCTGGTTCAGTTAGAGGTCATTTGTCAAGGGTTGATATGTGTAACCAATAGAAATGTGTGTTAGACTTTGAATTAATCTGTTAAACAATGTGATTTGATATTTGCATGTATATGTGTGCAGAATGAGAGGGAAAGTTTGCATTTTTTTGGTGTTGGTAAGAGCAGTGCACTACATTCATTGTGTGCATAAGAACATCTGGTGTGTGATCCAGATACTTCATAATCTACAATTCAATTTGAAAGGTGAGTTATTAATTTATGAGGTGCTCTATGTGCTACCTTTGTTTTTAATCATAAATTATAATTCTTAAAATTTGGAGTTAGTGATATATTTTCTAATGAAGAAATATTTATTACAGTCTTTTTTAATATGTGTTTAAATGTTGTTTAATATACAGTTTGTATATTGTTATGTGTCTTTTGCAATAGGGAATGCTGATTAAGACTGATTGTTTTAATGTGTGCATATGTACATTGGTATTATAGTGCATAATTTTAGGTGTTGATTTCAAATTGGAGATGTATATGTTGAGTTAAGGTATTAGTGATGAGAGTAGTTTTTATAAGTGTCTACAGAGGTATAATTAAAATATGTGACATCATTCTTGGTGTTTGGTTTCCAATTGAAGCTTGGATTGTGAATTTATGTGGTGTACATAGCGTTCTGTATAGACATACTCATTTATGTTTTTCAGTGATATGGTGAGAGTTATAGTAGAGAAATGTGAAAGGTTTATGATTTGTATTTGGCTACATGTAATATTATAATACACACTACATAGAAGGGGGTCCGAGGGCTGGTTTAAAGACTCATGACTAGATACACGCCCCTGCTTACAACAGTTATACACAAAAAGTATCTAGGAGTCAAACAATGAAGAAAAAATAGAAATGGAAGAGAAAGAAAGCTGCTCCATTCATCGAAAACCCATGACAAAACAGAAATGATTTTTATATATTATAAATAGCACCACGTGATATATTGTAATCGAAATGCACGTGATGACTGGGACAACCAAACCCAAGGGTAGGTGAAAATATTCCCATCGGTTGTCGATCTGCACCGCCACTTTTTCCATCATGTGGGTTTCTCCTTACCCAGGAGTTAATGCAATCGCAGTCACCAAGATGTAAACAAGACTGCGAGAGCAGGAAGAATCTTGTATCTACGAGATTGACAATGTAGATTAAAGAGTCAGTGTAGAAAGACAACTGAAAAAAAACAGTGCAAAAAAGGGTGAATGGTGATAATCTAAAATTGGTTAAGACTGAGTAGAAGTGTGATTTTAATGATTTCTCTCAGCTCTCCAAGAGTAAAAACACTTGAAAACAACAGATTTAACAAAATATCTGTTTAGCAAATAATGGTCAACATGTTTCTGCATGGATGGATAGTGCCAATGCATTCATCAGGACCTAGATATTGCTACTGCTATTCAATGAGTGAAAGATAAAAAGGAATTATATCACCTGAGTTTCAGGTTAAATACTCCACCACAATCTAAGATACCGAGATAAAAAATGGGAAAAGGATGAAAGGAGACAAAAAATATTTAAATTAAAACATGATAAACTCATATCTAGCTTATATTTCATTTAAAGGATTTGCACATATCAATGTTGCGCCACTCACCCTGTATTTGTGGGAATAGCGCCTCACCTCACCTGGCTGCAGCTCAGGTACTGAGGAGCACCGCTCTGTATCGGAAAATAAAACTCTCTGTAAATGTTCCACTGTTAATTGTGTCCTGAAAATATGACCATGTGGTCAGAGGAATACTCATTCGGGGATAATTCTAAATAGATTCATAAGGCCACATGATAACATTGACAGCGTGGGGTTGTTCAGCATATTACACAAACCAACACCTCTGTACACACGATAAGTGAAGTAAGTGGTCTTTCGTGTTATTATTAATAGAAATCAAAGCTTTAAATAACTTTTCTCGATTGGCAAGAGTATTTTGAAAACAGGAAACCAGGCTTGTTAAGCTTCCAAAGACAGGCTCACTGAAATGCGGTGAACCGTGCTAAACAAAGTCTGACATTACACCGCTGGTATCTGTTAGAACCCTAGCGGCGCTTGATTTAGATCATGTCAGACAAAACTCGAGCAACGCGGTGAACCGTGCTAAACAAAGTCTGGCATTACACCGCTGGTATCTGTTAGAACCCTAGCGGCGCTTGATTTAGATCATGTCAGACAAGACACCGCCTGTCTTGGCATTAGAGAAACGCCACTGCTTACCTCTCCGTCGGTGTCTCCCGGCGTTCCTCTGCGCTTACTGGGGAGGCACCGAACGGTTCTCGGGACGACTATTTGTTGCGGAAACGCCCTCCCGCACACGTGACCACAAGTAGGTTTTGGGGGAATTGTAGTCCTCATTATGACTGTATCGCGAATCTCAAAGCCTGTAAATCTACGCTTTCTGACACAGCTTTGGAGAAGCGTGGCTCAGTGGTTAGAGGCGGCAGACCCGGAAGCTGAGATCGGCCGTGGACCAGGGTTCGATTCCCCGCCTCGGCGGGTCTCGGGCTCAAAAATTCCACGGACTCGTCAATTCTCGCTCCGGTGCCTACTCGACTCACGGGGTCACACTCTGCGACTCTGGGCAATAGCTTGCTTAATCTGCACTACGGCCCCTCGCGGCGGGATGCCTGGCTTTCACCTTGTGGATACCCTGCCGGGGTATCTCACAGGGGAATACCAGGACGGGTTCCCTAAGCAAGCGCCTTGAGACCCCTGTGTGATTCGTGCGCTATATAAATCGAAATACATTTACATTTACATTTACATTTACAGCTATACGCGATCAGATTGTTAGTGTTTCTGATGCCCAATTGTAAATATTTATTAATTAAAGGAATATTTAATGAGTATTTCGATGTCTGTGTTCTTAGTGTATGGCAAAGCTGTTGTAATGTTTAAGTGCCAAGACATCACAACTTAGTGTCCTCATCTGCAGTATTACATCACTCATTAGTACCATCTATAGAGACATCCAGGGTATTGGTTCATTCAGACCCTCTTTGTCACTATTGAGTTTATAAACCCATTTTTGTTCCTTTTTAAATAAAAATTAACTCACATCTGGACAGAGGTCCGGAATCGTGGGTTGTTCCAACACAGTCCAAGTAAAATCATTTGGACCATGGCCTGATTCTAAAAAGTGTGCTGTTAAGCGAGTTGCTTGTTTGCGACATCGCACTGTACTTTTATGTTCACAGATACGCGTTTTTACTTTTCTTGTCGTCATACCTACATATCTTTTAGGGCATGGGCATGTAATGAGATAGATGGTGTTCTCACTATTACAGTTCGTAAATTTTCGCTGTTGCCATGGTCTACTGGTCCCAATGTCTATGATTGTTGACTTAGTTGTTTGAGGACAGACAGAGCAGTTGCCACAAGGGTGATGGCCTGCTACCGGGGGGAGATCCCATAATGTACCCACTTGTCTGCTTATTTTATTTTTGGGTCTCGTGTGTACAAGCCGATCTTTTATGTTCTGCCTTCTCTTGAAGGCAAAGAGTGGCATAGGCAGGTTGTCACCACCAGTGTTCAAAATAGACCAATGCTTTCTCACAATCTTTTGGACCTGATTTGATTTGGTGTGAAAGGTGTTGACAAATGTTATCCTTTCAGTCTTCTCTTTTGGTACTGCTACTTCGAGAAGAGCGTCACGGTTGTTGTTAGACACCCTTTTCTTAGACTGATGTATAATTTTGTTAGGATATTTCTTCTCACGCAGTTGTTCAGTCAATTTTGCAGAATGTACCTCAAATGCCTCTTTAGTAGAGCAATTCCTTTTTACCCTTAAAAATTGACCAAAGGGCAAGTTGTTTCTAAGTGCTCTAGGGTGACAGCTTTCATAGCTTAAGAGCGCATTGCGGGCCATGGGCTTTCTGTACAATTCTGAACTCAGCCCATTTGCGGTGGCCGAGATAGTGAGATCTGTGAAGGGTAGTTGTGTTCTGCTGGATTCAATTGTGAACTTCAAGTAGATGTTGCGTGAGTTTAACCACTGGTGGCACTCCATGAGGTCAAATTCAGAACCCCGCCATACCACAAAGATGTCATCTATGTATCGCTTCCAGACTCAGAGCGATACATAGTATGGGTTATTGTGGGTGAGGACCTCAGTCTGTTCAAACACATGAACATAGAGATTCGCCAGACTGGGCGCGAAGACACTTATCATGTGGTCTTATGAATCTATTTGGAATTATCCCCAAATGAGTATTCCTCTGACCACATGGTCATATTTTCAGGACACAATTAACAGTGGAACATTTACAGAGAGTTTTATTTTCTGATACAGAGCGGTGCTCCTCAGTACCTGAGCTGCAGCCAGGTGAGGTGAGGCGCTATTCCCACAAATACAGGGTGAGTGGCGCAACATTGATATGTGCAAACCGTGAAATGAAATATAAGCTACATATGAGTTTATCATGTTTTAATTTAAATATTTTTGTCTCCTTTCATCCTTTTCCCATTTGATATCTCGGTATCCTAGATTGTGGTGGAGTATTTAACCTGAAACTCAGGTGATATAATTCCTTTTTATCTTTCACTCATTGAATAGCAGTAGCAATATCTAGGTCCTGATGAATGCGTTGGCACTATCCATCTATGCAGAAACATGTTGACCATTATTTGCTAAACAGATATTTTGTTAAATCTGTTGTTTTCAAGTGTTTTTACTCTTGGAGAGCTGAGAGAAATCATTAAAATCACACTGCTACTCAGTCTTATCCAATTTTAGATTATCACCATTCACCCTTTTTTGCAGTGTTTTTTTCAGTTGTCTTTCTACACTGACACTTTAATCTACATTGTCGCAGTCTTGTTTACATCTTGGTGACTGTGATTGCATTAACTCCTGGGTAAGGAGAAACCCACATGATGGAAAAAGTGGCGGTATAGATCGACAACTGATGGGAATATTTTCACCTACCCTTGGGTTTGGTTTTCCCAGTCATCACGTGCATTTCGATTACAATATATCACGTGGTGCTATTTATAATATATAAAAATCTTTTCTGTTTTGTCATGGGTTTTCGATGAATGGAGCAGCTTTCGTTCTCTTCTATTTCTATTTTTCCTTCATTGTTTGACTCCTAGATACTTTTTGTGTATAACTACATGTAATATTAAACATAGTTGTACAAAGGTAATGTAGCAGTAGAGATTGGAGCAGTAGTTTTGTTCTATGAAGAGTTTGTGTGCTGAGCAGTTATTGCCTTGTACGTAATGAAACACTACTCCAAATCACCCATTGAGCACCATATACTTATTCATTCAGTGTAGTAATACCTATGTACTTAAAACTTCTCTATGCACATTGTTTGTGTACAGTCAAATGTACACAATATATGCACTCTCCTAACCCCTTGCATACTGCTGAGTCAGATTTGCAAAACTTCAGGGAATAGTCATGCCTGCCTGGAATCACACTGTGAGTCTGTGTCCACTCCTACAATCACCCTGACAATCATGTGCTCATTTAATATCTCTGCTGACACATAAGTGCTTATAAACTGTTCCTGCTGTCAAATACTAGCAGTATGAGAACCCAGTCACTTTGTATGCACTTGAAGAATGAGTCAGGCATTCAAACAAGCAGTGGTACAGTCAAATGTGTAGAATGTATGTGGTTCCCTAACACCTTCCAGACTAATGAGTCTTTCCTGCTAAAGTCCAGGGAATATTCTTGCTGTCTGGAATCACACTATGAGTGTTTGCCCCCTCCTATAATCATCCTGACAGAAGCATGTGCTTAATTAATCTTTCTTCTGACACATAAGTGCTTATAAACTCATCCTGCTGTCAAGTTCTAGCAGTATGAGAGCCCAGTCACTGTTTATGCACTTGGAGAATGAGTCAGGCATTCAGACAAGGGCTGTAAGACGTTACAACGCATAATTTTACAACGCATACCTTTACAATGCATTTTTACAACACAAAATCCTTTACGATGCATTCCATTACAACGCATGCCATTACAACAAATTTTAAAAAAACACATTTACAACGCATTCCATTACAACGCATACTACCTTTACAACGCATACCATTACAACGCATAACATTACATTGCATGTTTGGGAAGTATTGGATAGTGTAGGGGTAAAAATGACTATTCTAACTCCAGGGGGTGCAACAGTAGGGTAAGATTTGGATAGTGTAGGGGTTAAAATTACTATTCTAACTCCAGGGGGTGCAACAGTAGGGTACATGTTGGATAGTGGAGGGGTTAAAATTACTATTCTAACTCCAGGGGGTGCAACAGTAGGGTAAGTGTTGGATGGTAATGTTATGCGTTGTAATGGTATGCGTTGTAATGACTGCGTTGTAATGACATGCGTTGTAGTGGTATGCGTTGTAGTGTCATGCGTTGTAATGGTTGCGTTGAAAAGGCATGCGTTGTAATGGATGTTGCGTTGTAAAAGTTTTGTTGCAATGGTAGTGCATTGTTAAAGTTGCATTGTAAAGGTTGTTTCCCTCAGACAAGCAGTGGTACAGTCAAATGGGTAGAATGTATGTGGACCCCTAACCCCTTCCAGACTACTGAGTCTCTCCTGCTAAAGTCCAGGGAATAGTCTTGCCTGTCTGGAATCACACTGTGAGTCTGTGTCCACTCCTATAATCATTCTGACAGAAGCATGTGCTTAATTAATCTCTCTGCTGACACATAAATGCGTATAAACTTATCCAGATGTCAACTACTAGCAATATGAGAACCCAGTCACTATGTATGCACTTGGAGAAAGAGTCAGGGATTCAGACAAGCAGTGGTACAGTCAAATGTGAAGAATGTATGCGGTCACCTAACCCTTTCCAGACTACCGAGTCTCTCCTGCTAAAGTCCAGGGAATAGTCTTGCCTGTCTGAAATCACACTGTGACTCTGTGTCCACTTCTGCAACCATTCTGACAGAAGCATGTGCTTATTTAATCTCTCTGCTGATACATAAGTGCTTATAAGCTTATCCTGCTGTCAACTACCAGCAGTATGATAAGCCAAACACTGTTTATCTGTTTATGCACTTGGAGAATGAGTCAGGCATTCAGACAAGCCGTGGTACAGTCAAATGTGCAGAATGTATGCGGTCCTCTAACCCCTGCCAGACTACTGAGCCTCCCCTGTTAAAGTCCATGGAATAGTCTCAACTGTCTGGAATCACACTGTGAGTCTGTGCCCACTCCTATAATCATCCTGACAGAAGCATGTTTCTATTTAATCTCTCTGCTGACACATAAGTGCTTATAAACTTAGCCTGCTGTCAACTACAATCATTCTGACAGAAGCATGTCCTTATCTAATTTCTCTGCTGAAACATAAGCGTTTATAAACTTATTGGGGTGTCAACTAGTAGCAGCCTGGGAACCTAGTCTCTGTCTATGCATTTGGAAATAAGTCAGGCATTTACACACGGAATGGTACACCTTGTTGTAAACTACTAATACTCTAGGTATTCATTCACTGTCTATGCATTTGTAAAAAATGTATTCATTCTAATAATTATTCAATTAGTACCTGTGTACTTCAGTAAATTAATTGTGATTACAAAAGGAAGTGTTTAAATGGTTTTTATGCAGAATGTGTTTGTTTCGAATAGTATATTTTATAGATGTATTAAAATAATTTTGTATATATTTATTTTTTACAGATATAGTTTATCATCATTAAAAGAAACTTACCATGAGTAAAAAAACAGAAGTGAGACAACAACAGAAAAAGGACTATTATTTGAAGAAAATCCAACAACAAGTATTGGATGAACAACAACATGAGGGGAAAAATAACAAGTCTTGCGGTAAGAGAACAAAATAATTTTTAAAAAACTTTCAAAGCCTAGAAACAGTGTGCAGATTGTGGAAAGTACAAAGAATGCCTCAACCAGAAAAAAGAGTACGAAGAATAAAAATGTAAAAAATGGGTAATTACATTCAAAAGACACAATGGGGCCCTTTATGATGTCGGTATAAAAGGGGGTGGTGATGGACGGAGCATCTGAACCAATCAAACACTCACACCCAGTCAAAAGATCTGGGTTTGATCCATCACCGTTCTTTAGCCCACTCTGCCACCCCAGTTCAGACATGGCCATATGCAAATCAGTCTGACCCTGTGCCTCATGGGAACAGTCCAGCCCGAACAGCCAAGCCATGCTTTCCCTGGACCGAAACAAGCTTCCGAGGACCGGTTTCTGGCATTACAGCCGTCTTCAGCCCGGCTTGCTTGAATCCAGTGGCAAAGTGAGCAAGGGACTCACGTCTGAGCATATCCTGCCACACTTATGGCGGCCAAAGCGGTACAAAAGGGGTGGTGATGGACGGAGCATCTCAACCAATCAAACACTCACACCCAGTCAAAAGTTCTGGGTTTGATCCATCACCGTTCTTTAGCCCACTCTGCCACCCCAGTTCAGACATGGCCATATGCAAATCAGTCTGACCCTGTGCCTTATGGGAACAGTCCAACCGGAACTGCCAAGCCATGCCTTACCTGGACCGGAAACAAGCTTCCCAGGACCGGTTTCTGGCATTACAGTCGTCTTCAGCCCGGCTTGCTTGAATCCAGTGGCAAAGTGAGCAAGGGACTCACATCTGAGCATACCCTGCCACACTTATGGTGGCCAAAGTGGTACAAAAGGGGGTGGTGATGAACGGAGCATCTGAACCAATCAAACACTCACACCCAGTCAAAAGATCTGGGTTTGATCCATCACGTTCTTTAGCCCACTCTACCACCCCAGTTCAGACGTGGCCATATGCAAATCAGACTGACCCTGTGCCTCATGGGAACAGTTCAGCCCGAACTGCCAAGCCATGCCTTCCCTGGACCGGAAACAAGCTTCCGAGGACCGGTTTCTGGCATTACAGCCATCTTCAGCACGGCTTGCTTGAATCCAGTGGCAAAGTGAGCAAGGGACTCACGTCTGAGCATACCCTGCCACACTTATGGCGGCCAAAGCGGTACAAAAGGGGATGGTGATGGACGGAGCATCTGAACCGATCAAACACTCAAACCTAGTCAAAAGATCTGGGTTTGATCCATCACCATTCTTTAGCCCACTCTGCCACCCCAGTTCAGACATGGCCATATGCAAATCAGTCTGACCCTGTGCCTCATGGGAACAGTCCAGCCCGAACTGCCAAGCCATGCCTTCCATGGACCGGAAATACGCTTCTGAGGACCGGTTTCTGGCATTACAGCCGTATTCAGCCCAGCTTGCTTGAATCCATCACCACCCCCTTTTGTACCGCTTTATGATGTCGGGCAGATTGCCCCCGTCAGGCTGGCGGTAGCCACCGCCTGCCTGGTGGGGGCAATCCGCCCGACATCCACACTCAATTTCCCACCCGCCATATTAGCATGGCGGGGGGGACCTCGGTGGACGGAAAGACTGTCCGGCACTTTTCCACCCAGGTCGCCTTGCGGCCGGGGCCGAAAAGGGATAATATGGTGGCGGTGTCTCTCAGACACCGCCAGCCATATTATGATGGGTGTCTGTAGATGCCTTTCCGCGGCGGCGATGCCGCCACGGAAAGGCATGCGGTCTTCACTCTGGGGGCCCCCTGCAGAGAGCACCGCCCGCCACAATGCTAAAAATGCAGGATGTGCCCGCCACTGTGATGGGCACATCCTAATACCCCCCACGGGACCCCCGCCCTTATGAAGGGCGGTCCCGTATTCCGACAGGATGGCGGGCGGACAAAGTCTGCCCGTCATCCTAATGAGCCCCAATGTATGGTAAAAGGAGATTGTAATTATGAAAAATTGAGAACTGATAAAAGGGAAATACAAAGTGTTTCTGATATTGGAAATCTTCTGGATATATGTTCTGGTTCTACACAATTTACACAGAGTGTCAAACAAGCTCAGGAATTTCTAATGTATATGCTTGCAGTATTGGAAAATGAAGGCATAGAAATTGAAAATCTTTTTGGCCCTCGTTATCAATGGGATCATGATTGTGAAAATTGTATGTTTACTTCTAGCACTAACATAGACAGTGAAAGATTCATATATTTGACAATACCAGACTGTAAAACAGTGTCTTTCAACAAACTAGTTAAAGTAGCAATTCAAAACATGGAGTATAGCCACATGGGATCTGCGCAACCTGCGCTCACCAAGCACGCACCCAATGTGTGAAAATATATTTAAAAGTAATATACGTTTATATTAAGTACAAATGTATTATTTTTCATAAGTATCTTAGGTAATCTCTTGCCTTAATATGTATTCTAAAGATACATATATATCATTTTAGACATACTTTTTTTGCGGGAGTCGCGCATCCAGAGCGCACCAGCACGTATATGATGTCACGCTGGACCTGCCACCGCGCAAGCGTCGCATACCGTAATTCGTACCTGTCATGAATGCGCGGAACCAGGAGTCGCGCACATCACATAATGTTATATAAATGACGTAACTGAAAAAAAAGAAGCCGTCACTCAACGTACGCCGATCATTCACAAATTTTCTAAATCGGTGGCTAGAATCCGTGCACCCATCGTGATGGATACGCTTTGGGTGTACGACTCCAAGAATTTTTTTTTTTTTTAAGAAAGTCATTAAAATATATTAAATTTAAAAAATAAAACAAAAAAATGTGTATTTGTATTTATTTTTTTTACTATTTTTTTGCAATGTTCATAAAAAATATATAACAGTATTTAATTAATAAAATATTTAAAATAAATAGTTAAAAAACGGCACGTTATAGTTAGGACTTAGCATTTAAAAAACATTTAGAAAACCTAAGAAATTCACTGAAAAAAACATAGGTTCCAGTGGCGTTATAGTTAGCTGGACATTTCACTCGTACAAAACCATAGAAATTCCCCCGTTATAGTTAGTTCAGCTAATTATAAATTGCTCGCTCACAACGCGCTCACAATGCACTGCTGATGACGTCACATATTACATCACACTTTACATGGTCACTGGCATCACTCATGACATCACTGATGACATCTTAAATGACATTACTGTGTCTGAACCCTCTGTACTCAAGCACAGGGTGTGCTGCTGCTCCTCACAGTTTAACCACTATCCTCTGTCAAGATCACAAGCTCTCTTTTTCCTAGATCTCTTTGTAGGAGATGCCCCCTATTACTGTGCAAGATCGGTCTCCATCTTTACACATGCGTTCCTAGGTCCATTATAGATATGGACAACATACATACACTCTTAGTAGGACACTTTGATTAGAAATGTTGCACATACATCCAGGACAGGAAAAATGTTCAGTATAGATAGGTAGTGGCATCACACATCTACTATTAACGTCATAACACAACAAACATCACACTCTAGACAGAACAGTGCACATGCATCCAACTCGGCACAGACATGCATTTACTTAGTACTCTTTACCCGAGACTACAAACTACATTTCTACAGGAGAATAAACCCTGCCTAATGCCCTTAAGCTTGCTTAAGAGATTCAATACAGCCACAAGGTGTCACTCGCAAAACACCTACTAATCTCTGAAATTGAAACATTCCCCTTACCCAGAAATAGTAATACAAACTTACATACGAGTGATAGCATGCATTCAAAAATGATTTAGCCAATAGAGGCCTTGCATCTGTAAAGACAGTCCTGAACTACAGAGGGCACTGCGGTGCCGCACTAGAGGCATGGTACACAATATAAAAAGTACCATAACACGAGCTTGAGCAGGTTGCATTAATAGAATAATTCAGTAAAGCAAGAGAAAGAAAGGGCAGGTGGGAAATAAAGAGAACACGAGGGAGATAGAAAATGAACAAGAGAGGAGGAGAAGAGAAGGGCAGCTGGAGGTACAGGCTCCTATTGCACTTCGCAGTTGTTTAGGCATGTAATGAAAAATTGATTCCGTCTTGGAGCTACACGGAGCATATTATAAAATGAATATGAAAATGTACAGGCTGCGAATTAACTGAAAATCTAAACTGGTACTGAGCTACTGGGGGCATCAATTTGACACAGCTAATGTGTTCATGTTTTGGTGCTAGATGAAACTCCTAGGGCAAAACACACATATTCACAGCTGCTCAACAAATATCTTAATGTCTCCTCTATAGTGTATACCTGTGTTGAATACTAACATATGTTTGGAGTGGAATTGTGTGACTTTGTTGGGTAGTCCTTGATTATTCAATGCCCTACGCACTAACTGCCTCACATGTGCACAGGAAATTAATGATAAACAAGCAAGACCCCGTCCCCTTCTGAGCACCCCACCTACCTCCCCCTAGTGTATGGATGCATGCCCAAATGTCCTTGGTGTCGTATTGGCTCTCCAGAAAACCAACCTCTTTCCCGAAACGTAGCAATTTAAGAGCACATCACATATGCTCTTCTTGTGATGGTTATGCCCTGACCACTACCAGCCCCATCTTTAACAGGTGCTGTGTGTGATCACAGAGATACATTGATTTTTGCTGTCTTGCGCTATGCATCTAGTAGCATGTGTGACTGAGATACCTGAGACAGGATTCTATACATAGAAGTTCTATCAGTAAGGCACAATGATGTCCTACTAATACACTGGTGCTTACAGACTACTTGCTTGGTAGGAAGCATTACACAAAAGTTGAACTTCTTCAGTTACTCTTTCACCAGTGTTCAGCAGCAAAAGATGCCCCTTCTGCTGAATGCCCTGTTTCTCCCTTTCCAGGAGGCTTTCGGTCAAGCCGGTGAACACTGCTCCAACTACTAGTTGCAAGTTGGCCAGCAGCATCACACTCTGGAGGTTTACAAGAATTTATTTGCCAGAATTTAGCTAAATGGGGAATTGTTCAGTAGTTTCAGTATTCACAGAGCCACTTGCGGTTGTCCCGTGTCTCCTCTCCTGTTCGATATATACTTTGAGCCACTTAGAAGGAATGTCCAGGTAATCCCTTTCTGCACCTCTCATTTTAATAACAAGATTGGGCTGTATGGGAATGATTTGGTCATCTGTACATCAGACACTGTCCAGACTATCCCTATGGTCGAAAGCCTGCCGGAGGAATTTGGGGCTTTATCTGAATATATAATGAATAAATCTAAGTCAGAAGTAATGTTCTGGAATGAAGTAGGTTGAACGGGGAGGTACGGGCAGAGATTAAGCATCTGGGCATTGTTATTGTCAATCCCCTGGAGGCAATAGTGCTGCACAACCTGTGAAGGATGGCAAAGGAGGTGGACATACCACTCTCTAAATGGAAGAATTTGCCATTGATATTCTATTGGCAGGTAAACATGATTAAGAGTTGATTCTACCAGATTGAATTACGTTGTTAACTGTCACATGTTCAAGAACGATATTGATAAGATTCGGATGGAAAATAACAAACTTCATACGCCCTCTCAGGTGGGCCAAGGTTACCTTCAAAAAAAGTTAAGGGGCAGGCTACAGAAGGGTTGCGAGGTCTGCCCGATCTGAATCTGTATTGTAAGGCTTTTCAGTTTAAAAACAGTAGGATGCTTTTGGGTAAGCCAGGCAGCTGAACCTGGGTGATGTCACTAGCAGAAATGATTAGGGAGTCGGATTCCACCGAGTTCCTGTATAAGTTAGGTGCCCCAAATCTTTTTTAAAAGTAGGTTTTGAAGGCTGCACTAAGCCTTTAGTCCAGAGCCAGGAAGATCTTGGATATCGTCTACTATTCCGACTTTCGACCCTTTTGGGATTCCGAAAGTATGGGTGAATCTCTCACTAAAGAGGGCTGGAAGAGCCATGTGTGGGGAGCTGTAAGCAGTGCAGGCGGTACTACCCTGGGACGTTTTAAGTGCCAAGACTGGGGCTCCATAACAAGGTTTAAATATTTGCAGGTGTCTTCCTGGTTTGAAAGTACTGGTAAGGAAATTGGGGTACCTTTGGAAATTGCGTCAAGATTGCAGGATGTTAGACCTAAGATTAAGGAGGTTGCCATTTGCTATTGGATGTTTTTGGATGCCTGATAATAGGAAAATGAAGGCACCATGTATGGCAAGGAGTCATGCAGGAGACTGAGCAGCAACCCATATGGAAAACCTCCTTGAAGTTATTGTATTCAGTGGTTAAACCAGCCAGTCTCAAGTGAAATCATTTTTCTTTGTCATCAG
Organism: Lissotriton helveticus; assembly: GCF_964261635.1. Taxonomy (NCBI): domain Eukaryota; kingdom Metazoa; phylum Chordata; class Amphibia; order Caudata; family Salamandridae; genus Lissotriton; species Lissotriton helveticus. Next base: position 1,609,859,579 of record NC_136065.1, read on the forward strand.
TAGATTGTACTGGACACCCCAAATGATTTCAGCGGTTGTACAGGAGCCAATGCCTAAATGCAGAAGATGTGGCCTTCTAAGAGCTAATGATCAGCATGTTTTTTTCACTTATCCTGGGATCAAGGGGGTTTGGGTGGACATTGAGAACATGAGACATTGAGAACATCCTAAATCCCACCCTGGGAATCAATATTGTGTCTTCTGTTGGTTCTAATGGGAGTGGACATGGCCTTAGACAGTCAGATGGGTAGAACGCAGAAGTGCTTCTTGTTTTACCTTGTGCTTCTAGCCAGGAGGGAGATCTGTAAATGCTGGACAGACTTTATCAGGTTAAGTGGTATGTAGGCTACGGACACATACCACTTAACCTGATCTGGTCGCACTGGTCACATCCCGCCTTGATTATTGTAATGGACTATATGCAGGTACCAACAAGGAGGTTACCTATAGGCTCCAAATGGTGCAGAACTCGGCGGCCAAACTTGTATTAAAGTGGCCCAGGAGATCATCAGCTACGGAAGCCCTTAAGACTTTACATTGGCTACCTATCACTAAAAGAATTCTATTCAAAATCTTGCTCACCACCTTCAGGGCAATTCATAAACTAGGACCGTTGTATTTGCGGAAAAAATTCATCAGATACCATCCAACTCAAATTCTCTGCTCGACCAACGCCAATCTTCTGCCAGCTCAATCATTCAGGCTTAAAACCCGCAGGGGCAAGTCCCTTGCGGTGCTAGGCACAAAAGCCTGGAACACACTCCCCCCCCACATAAGAGCCTTGGATAGAGAAACTGAATTCAGGAAACAATTAAAAACCTGGATCTTTACTCTACCTGACACCACTGCCAGATCCCTAGTGTAAGAATTCTATCTGATCAGCCATACAAGTGGGCGCCAAGATGCTCCTTGGAGCGATAGTTGCACGGTATAAATAACCCCTTACATTACATTACATTACAATAGTAGTATAGGTCCTATGATACGACTGAGGTGTCCTATGATAAGACCGAGGTGCTGCTCTAGGTGAGGACCCTGCCAGCTTGGTCGGTGCAGTGGGGTCCAGTATGAATGCAGCAGGCAGAGGGCGGGGTAGTAATCATTAAAGGGCCTCAGTTCTGCAAAAGCTTTGGTGATATGAGGACTTGATTTTTTTTTATAGCCACTACCTGCATGATAGAGAACATTACACAAAAGCTGAAGTTCATCAGTCACTCACTCACTACCGTTCTGCCTCGATAGGCACCCCTTCTGCTGAATGGTCAGTTTCTCTCTTTCCAGGGGGCTTCCTGGCAAGTCGATGCACTCTGTGCCATTCACTAGTTACAGGTTGGACAGCAGTAGCAGCGCTACGGGCACTAGAGTGCAGAGCACCTGAATACACATGGCGATGGAGGCCAATCAGCGAGCACGGGATGTGCTACACACACCCCTGAGAGAGGAGGCCACACCCCTCCCCATTCGCAGAGTAGCCTCCCAAAAGCCAAATTAAATTCACTGCTGAAACCATCCTGCACATGCCACACGATGGCCATGCACTAAACACAACCACGCACATCGCACCCCATCCACACATGTAAACAACACACTGCCTCATACAGGTACTACACCATAATACACTTTACATTTAATGACCTCCTGCATTAAACTTGACCATTTTTGCCACTTGCAACAGGTAGCACATACCTGTCACTCACTCACCAGCCATTCTTCTCTAGCCACACACCCATCACATACATAACACAGTGAAGATGTTGCAGGTGAGGGAGAAAATAAAAGTGCATTCAGCACCATATTCTGCATGAAAGTAATGCTAAGTGAGGATATTCCTATTAATTTAAGAGAGTTTGTGGTGCATCTAAGCCCTTCAGAGTAAGTTATATATTCATCCTTTATTTTTGAGGCACATCTGACATACCTACTGATGTCAACAAGATTTTTGTTGAAAGCCCAGGGGCGGGTTTGGCTGGTGCTCAGGAGAGGATAGAGAACAAGGGTGGAAGCAAGATTTCAATTAACTATTCTTATTTCTCACTTGCCGTGCTTGAATATTATTCTAAAAACAAATGCCATGTTTTACAATTACCTAACCCAATGCTCCTTATTCTATCGACCCCAAATGATAAACTGCTGAGTCAGCCCAGCCACGATGAGCGAGCACTTCACCTGTATATTAAAGACTCAACCTATTTAGCGGATCAATCTAATAGCCATGGTATATCGCTGTTTCCTGTGTTTAGTGTTGACCTCTCAGAGCCATATTGGAATATTAAAGAGGCAATGATCACATTGCATGCTAACAGTATGGTCCGGCGGGATGTGCAGGATGTAAGCATGTGCAGAGCACAGATATGCATGCACACAACAGTACTTGCTAGCGGGTGTTAGCATGTAGGGACAGTTCACCTATGTGCATTCAAATCACACTGCATAACAAAGGATGTAGGAAGCAAAATCTACAACAGGTGTCTCTACATATAGCAATGTGCACGCTGCTGTGTGCGGAAGCTGGACAGGCATATGCAATCACACCGTATTGCACTCTAGGGGATGCAAGATGCACATGTGCATGTTCATATGACTGCTTGGGGTGAGAGGTGGAGAGTCAGGGCATACATGTGTATGCACACAAGACTGCATTCTGCGGGAGCAGGGTATGTTCAAGAATGCATACAACATCTCTTGCCAGGGTTTAGCATGACCTGGCCCACCCTGGGGGTATAGACAAAACAAGCACAATTTTTCCACAAGTTTAAGGATCCCCTGCAATTTTACTGAAAAAATATATATTTGGCCCGTGGGATCCCACCATTAGGCCTAGGGGTTCATGGTAGTCCTTTTGGCAATCAATCAGACACCACCATGATCTGTCGGATCTGCGAAGGATTTACGTCCCTAGATATCTATACATTTTGTTGTTTAATAACTCTAAAACTACTGAATGGATTTACACCAAACTAGATAAAGGTCAGTTTCTGGACCACGAGCTAGCTTTTTGCCAAATGTGGAGTAATTCCGTTCATTAGTTTGGTCTGTAGTTGTGTCTAAAATCCCCATAGGAAATTGCATGGGGAAGATATGTTTTCAGACCCCCCCTCTTTTTCTTGGCTCCCACTTGACAAATCACCCCTAAAGTTTCCATACAGCCGTTGAAATGATTGCCATACTAATTTTGAACACTTTGTGAAGATTCGTCATACGGTTCCAAAGTTATTAGCAAAAATGGTTGTCTATTGAAGCTAGATCCTAACTATATTTACCGAATGGTGACCTCCAATAGGTAATATATATGTGTGTGTTTGTGTGTGTGTGTGTGGTTGTGCATGTGTGTGTGCGTGTGTTTGTGTGTGAGTGTACATATATACATTTCAGCAACTACTTAAACAAGTGTGTAAAACTTATATTTGCACTAAAGCATATTTGTTATTAAACTTAAAAATGTTAAATAGCAAATAAAATAATGAAATGCTATCCAACTCATATCTTTTTACAATGACTTCCTAACAGAAAATCCCACACAGAGAAATAGCAATTCACTGTCTGAAATTAACAACTTTCAAATGCCATCAAGAATATATAAGAAAGTGGGGGCGTGGCTAGCCAGGCTGCGAAATGGCCGCACTTTAGGCGAGCTCCGCCGGTTGAGGACAAAATCCTTTAAAAATCCTGCATGAAATCGTGAGTGAAGGGAGCAGGCGGCATCACGCTGTGGTGCAGAACCCCTGGTCCGCATACGGCTCGAAACTTGGTGTGAAACGGAGCCGATTGAGCCCATACAAGCTGGTGCCGGTGACGTGCGGTGGGCCGAATTGCCACGAGCAGGGGACTGAGAGGAGATCGCTGGCTGGCGGGGCACTTGAGACCGGGGACGCGCGGGCCCAGCTCTGACGCGGCCAATACAGGCGGCGCCCGCGCCGGGAGCGTTGAGGGCTGCGCTCGAGTCGGGTGCTGTGCTTCGGCTCAGATGTGTGACCGCCCTGGGACCTGTGAGATGGTGACGCTGGAGATACGGTGAGGTGTCCCTGAAACCCTACGGGAGCCGCCATTTTGTATATCCCGCCTTTGACTATTGACTGTGAAGATCCGAGCGGGTGATAGTGGAATATCTAATGAGGCGCCGCTGGCATAACGGGAAACGCTCTGTCTAAGCGCTGCACACCTTTGGACACTTACTTGGTAAAGTACAGAGCTAGGCATTATTACTTTGGGGCCACGATTTTGCAGGGAGTTCCGGGACAAACGGGCGGAGCTGGAGACTCGGTGAACTGCCCCGTTACCGCTGGTGCATATTGGGGGAATACTACGGACCAGTCAACTGGGAACTACAGGCAAGCGGGTCTGCTGTGTTGCGCAGGCCGGGAGGGAAAACGCACGCAATTGACCCTACTTGAGGAGTCATACTGTGTAGTGAAACAGCGCCATTGTGGGGAACTGTTGGCATGGGGGTGAGAATCGCAAAGACGACGTGGAAAAGTACAGCAATAAGACCTCACGGACTTTGAGCATTGCACACATTATCGAGGTTGCGACCTCTAAAACCAGCGTAAAAACAACTGTTGCCAATAGACATGCATTCATGAATCCGTGAGGTGGTAACACTGGTAATCAGTCTGACTTACACTTGAGGAGGTCGTCGAGTTCCTCCACACACTCGAGACCCTTGTGAACAGTTGCGACCTCAGTCCCCCCCACATAGCCTGAAGTGCCCTAACAATGAGAAGTGTTCCAGGCGTCAAAAGGTGCGTAAAAACCTCCCTGGGCCAGGACCCCCTGGTTCACAGGTGAAATGGGGAAAAACAACACGAGACAGGCCAAAATTACTTTCGAGGCCAAGCGGACTGGCAAACCTTCAGGGCCAGAGCACAGGGTGACTCGGGCGGCGACGCAGAACCAGAAAGCCAGGAGGAAGATCTCCGTTTGCTGATGAGGGAGATACGATCCAGCCTGCGCACCATAGACTCTAAGTTGGACAACAAGGCCACTCAACTAGAATCGGTCAAAACCCAAGTATCCACGCATGAAAACAGGCTAGACAGTCTTGAAAATAGACATACTGAGCAACATGAATTCCAACAGGAGACGAGGGAACAGCTTCTCCACATGGACAAATTATTGTCAGTTATAAGGCATAATAACGACGACTTGGAAGCGCGCTCGAGGAGAAGTAACCTCAGAGTCCTTGGGATTCCAGAAACGACGGCCATGTCCAAGATGGAGTCTTATATAGCGGACCTTTTACATGAACTGTTCGATTCTCATCTGTCCCTGGTGTTCATAGTCGAGCGGGCTCACAGAGCACTTGGCCCAAGACCTCCTCTGGGTGGCACCCCAAGACCAATCTTGGCAAAATTGTTGAATTACCAGGACAGAGACACCATCCTAAAACTGGCAAGGGAAGAGGGCCAAATAAATCATAAGGGAAATACCATCTCCTTTTATCCCGATTTTACCCCAAAGGTGCAAGCGGCGCGAAAAGAGTTTCTCACTGCTAAACGTCTATTACTGCAAGCTAAAATCCCATATTCCCTCATGTACCCTGCAAAGCTTAAAGTAACCCATGATGGGTCGGCACACTTTTTCATCGATGCTAAGTCAGCCCTTAAATTCACCAAGAATAAATGTGGTCCGAAATCGAAAGCAATGCAGATGGGACGTGAACTGAGAACGGACAACCTAAGTGATAAAGATTGATCTATTCCCACGCCTTGCTACCTGTAGAAATGTGATATCTGCAAGTACATGTTATTTCTTGTTGAAAATGTAGATGTTAATATGGCAAGTTTGAATATGATCTTCTGTACCCTGCAATGTCAGGATGTTAGATTATTTTGGTGCACCATGGTTTAATTCTCCATTATTATTTTTGCGATTTGCCTTCTCCACTGAATCTTGCGACATCACTCCCCTCAGCCACCCTGTGGCAGCAGGGGAGTATGCCTGTGCTTCTTCATCCTCATGGGGTGTTTCCCTAAGTTCGAATTGTTCCACTATTTATGTGGCTCTAGGGGGGATTTGACTCCACCTGATTGGGGGGCTGGAGAGGGTGGGGGGTGGGTTAGGACTGTTGGGAGTTTTACAATGTACCAGAATCTGCGCTTTCTGCTAGTTACTGTGCTGAGTTGTTGGGGAGTGATTGCATGGACAATACATGGATACGAGTTCTGGTGGTTGCTCCAATGGGTATGAATGTTGAAATTCTTAAAATCCTTACGTGGAATGTGCGATGTCTAAATGATGGCAGGAAAGCTCGTGTAATGCATGTCTATTTAATGAGGCACGGAATTGACATATGCTTCCTACAGGAAACGCACCTAAACGCGCTGCCATCACAGAGACTAAAACACGGTAGATGGGGGGAGATACAATCGGTGATGTACTCAAATTATGCTAGAGGGGTGGCAATCCTTATTCGTACAGGCCTGGACTGGACCGTGTATACGACATATGTTGACCCGGAAGGTCGTTACATAATACTCCACGGATGCCGGGCGGGAAGTCAGTGGTGTTAGCTGCCGCTTATGGACCTAATGTCGACTCACCAGAATTTTTCAGATAAGTCTGGGCACGTATCTCCTCTGCAGACTGCTCGACTGTGATATGGGGAGGTGACTTTAATGTTGTTCTCAACAATGCTCTAGACCACAAAGGAGCTGCACGGCAGTTACACCCACACGCAAGTAATGCACTACATGATATAATGCTCGAGGGGAACCTACTTGACATTTGGAGAGTTAGACACCCATTGACCTGTGAAGGCACTTGTATAGCGAATCAACATGCGGGCTGGTCCAGACTGGATTTTGGCTGGTGTCCTCAGATGTGGCATCTTGGACGGAGGACATAGGTCACCTAGCTCGTTCACTTTCAGATCATGCCCCAAGTCTACTCGTACTATCTCTTCCAGAAAAACCATCCCGTGCCTTTAGCTGGAGATTGCCCCCACATGCACTGCTAGATGAGGCCTTTAAGGAAGAGTTTACAACCGACATCACTAACTATTTTGATTTAAATTCAGGTTCAGTGGACACCGTAGCGACTCTATGGGACGCATTCAAAGTTGTGATACGGGGTAAATGTATAGTTAGACAGGCTGGTGTCCTAAAGGCTATAAGGTGCACGCTGACATCACTGGAGACTCAGATTAAAGATCTTGAGAATCGGTTCTGCCTGGACCCCCAGCCTGGGGTGGCAGCGGAACTGAAAACAAAATTATTAGAATATGCAGAGGAGGCCCAAAGGGAGCTTAAGTTATTGGGCAAGTACGCAGAGGCAAGGAGATATGGGGAAGGTGATAGGCCTGGCCGCACACTGGTGGGAATGATCCATAAATCCAATTCAGCCACCTTTATACACACAATAAATACTCCTGAGGGTCAGATAGTTACAGGACAAGCTGAGGTCCTGCGCACATTCAGGGACTTCTACTCTGACTTATACATCACAAAACAGCAGACTACCCCGGAGCACCTGCAGGACTTTTTGGATTCCATAGCCCTAGTTTGGTTCAATGACAACCATCGTAAATACATGGACCTACCCACAACTATCTCAGATATCACCCAGGTGATAAATGGGTTGCCTTTGAATAAGACCCCGGGACCGGATGGTCTAACGACAGCATTCTATAAGGCGTACGCAGAGGAACTGGCCCCACGGCTGCACGCAGTATATGCAGAGGTGCTGGAGACGGGTATCTTGCCATACTCGATGCGCGAGGCATTGATAATAACTCTACTAAAACAAGATAAAATAGATACTGAGCTGGATTCATACAGGCCCCTCTCCCTAATTAATGTGGACGTGAAAATCTATGCCAAACTCATAGCAAACCGCCTCTAGCTTCTCCTAACAATGTTAGCCCTCCCTGACCAATCAGGGTTTATTCCCGGGAGAGCCACTTCACATAACCTGAGAACGCTGTTCTCGGTCCTACACTACCTCAACCCCACGGTGCACGCCGCTGCCATTTTTCTGGACGCAGGTAAAGCGTTTGACTCCATAGAGTGGCCGCATCTGTTTCGGATATTGACACGTATGGGTTTCAGTCCTTTATTCATAACTCAAATCAAACTGTTATACACGGCACCACAGGCTAGGGTCAGAGTGAATGGTATGACTTCTGAACCGTTTGATGTGACCCGCGGCACCAGACAGGGCTGTCCGCTATCGCCTCTCCTTTTTGCTGTTGCTATGGAGCCCCTCGCGGCCAGGATACGTCAACACCGTACGGCCAGAGGAATTGGCTTTAGCACTAGAAGTCTCCTGATCTCTATGTATGCGGACAACGTAACTCTATATGTCCTAAACCCAACAGAGAATTTGGAACCCTTACTCCGCGAGTTCATTAAATTTGGCGGCCTCTCTGGGGTAACGATAAATTGGCGGAAATCCGTGATGTTCCCGCTCACGGACGGCACGCCTGTAGTTCATTCGGAATTCCCATTACGATGGGAAGCTGACGCGGTTAAATATCGTGGGATCTGGATCAGCCGTAATATGCAGGAAATCTGGTACCTGAATTTTGGGTGTGCCGTAGACTGGCTGGAGGGTAAAGTGGCGATCTGATCGGCGCTTCCGTGGTCCATTACAAGTAGGGTGGCCCTGTCGAAGATGGTGGTGCTACCCAAATTTTTATATTTATTTATGAATGTGCCAATCCCAATAACAAAGCACTTTTTCCAGCGGCTCTGCTCACCGCTGCTGTCCCTTGTATGGGCGGGAAGCCAGGCAAGGGTGTCGTGGGACCACCTGAAGCTGCCATTGAGACAGGGAGGCCTTGGTGCCCCGGATATGCAGATATACGCCCTGTGTGCACAAGCCCAGTTTTTGCATTTTTGGATTTATCCGACCCCGTACCAGCCACATTTTGCGGTGGAGCTGGATTTGGTGAGACCCATGCCACTAGCAGTGGTGGTTTACAAAAAATCCCCTCGGCCTACACTAGACGTGAATACTGCCGATACTTTGCCTTGGGCGTGGGGGGAGTTGCAACGACGTGCGCGGCTTCCGCTGCTCTACGCGCTAGCTGTCATGTTGCCGGGGAACCCTATGTTACCATGTTTGGAGGAGAGTAGCAGTGGAGTGAAGATGGGATAGAAGCAGCTACACACATTCGCAGATTTGTACCCAGATGGCACATTTAGAACGCAGCCGATGGGAGAAGAGGGACGCAATGTCTCTTTCCGAGAGAACTTTGCGTATCATAAACTAAATACTGCATGCCGCTCGATGTGGGAGGGATTCCCTGATGCACCCCCACGTTACAAGCATTGCAGAATATACTTGCTAGAGTGACACCGCGCAAACTGGTAACTTGCCTCTATACAGCTATGCAGGACTAGGCTCCTATTGTAACCCCGAAATCGATGTTGATCTGGAATACAGGACTTGATCCCCAGCTTACGGTTGAGCAATGGTCATTCTGCTGCAAACAACTGTTGGAAATATCCCCCAATTATAGACTAAGACTTATACACTTTAAATTCCTCCACAGGTTTTACAGTACTCTGATCAGCCTCCACCGGATGTATCTCAAAGATGATGCGAGTTGCTGGAGATGTGGGTTTGAACCAGCTTCGTTCCTACATATGGCATGGGACTGTCAGAGGTTGACGGAGTTCTGGGGGAAGATCTTCGATGCTGTAAACTGGCGGAAATCCGTGATTTTCCCGCTCACGGACGGCACGCCTGTAGTTCATTCGGAATTCCCATTACGATGGGAAGCTGACGCGGTTAAATATCTTGGGATCTGGATCAGCCGTAATATGCAGGAAATCTGGAACCTGAATTTTGGGTGTGCCGTAGACTGGCTGGAGGGTAAAGTGACGATCTGATCGGCGCTTCCGTTGTCCATTACAGGTAGGTTGGCCCTGTCGAAGATGGTGGTGCTACCCAAATTTTTATATTTATTTATGAATGTGCCAATCCCACTAACAAAGCACTTTTTCCAGCGGCTCTGCTCACTGCTGCTGTCCCTTGTATGGGCGGGAAGCCAGGCAAGGGTGTCGTGGGACCACCTGACGCTGCCATTGAGACAGGGAGGCCTTGGTGCCCCGGATATGCAGCTATACGCTCTGTGTGCACAAGCCCAGTTTTTGCATTTTTGGATTTATCCGACCCCGTACCAGCCACATGTTGTGGTGGAGCTGGATTTGGTGAGACCCACGCCACTAGCAGTGGCGGTTTACAAAAAATCCCCTCGGCCTACACTAGACGTGAATACTGCCGATACTTTGCGTTGGGCGCGGGGGGAGTTGCAACGACGTGCGCGGCTTCCGCTGCTCTATGCGCCAGCTGTCATGTTGCCGGGGAACCCTATGTTACCATGTTTGGAGGAGAGTAGCAGTGGGGTGAAGATGGGATAGAAGCAGCTACACACATTTGCAGATTTGTACCCAGATGGCACATTTAGAACCCAGCCAATGGGAGAAGAGGAACGCAAGGTCTCTTTCCGAGAGAACTTTGCGTATCATAAACTAAAGACTGCATGCCGCTCGATGTGGGAGGAATTCCCTGATGCACCCCACGTTACAAGCATTGCAGAATATACCTGCTAGAGTGACACCGCACAAACTGGTAACTTGCCTCTATACAGCTATGCAGGACTAGGCTCCTATTGTAACCCCGAAATCAATGTTGATCTGGAATACAGTACTTGATCCCCAGCTTACGGACGAGCAATGGTCATTCTGCTGCAAACAACTGTTGGAAGTATCGCCCAATTATAGACTAAGACTTATACACTTTAAATTCCTCCACAGGTTTTACAGTACTCTGTTCAGCCTCCACCGGATGCATCTCAGAGATGATGCGAGGTGCTGGAGATGTGGGTTTGAACCAGCTTCGTTCCTACATATGGCATGGGACTGTCAGAGGTTGACGGAGTTCTGGGGGAAGATCTTCGATGCTGTAAACCAACTAACTGGAAGGCATGATCCCCCATCCCCGCACTTGGGCTTACTAGGACTAGTGTGCGAAACTGCACCCAAGAGCAGGAAATTACATGCCCTGTTGCTGCTATACGCACGTAGACAAATTGCGGTTCGTTGGGGTAGATCAAGGGTACCTACTTTTGATGCGTGGCTAGCAGATGTCACATATGGACATACCCAACTAGGTACATACTGGGAGTTGATGCCGTCGGCATCCAGACCTCGAGATATCTGGGAACCATTTTTGCAAATAGAAACGGCCAGGGCGAGCTCCCCGACACTTACTGTCGTAGAGGACACTTAATCAGGTGATTAGAGAACACGCTGCATATAGGCGGGTAATAGCCGATTGTGGCTGAATGTAGCCGCTCTGTGTTTGCTTGACTACTGACATCTATTGTATGATACAAACAACGCTGTCACTCCCGCACTTCTAAAAACTAGGCCCTCGTGAGCTACCCACATGATACACGAGATTATGTATAATTTACTGGCCTTCACTCATTCCCGAAACAATGTAAAATATGTTCGGATGAACTTTGCATTGCAAGCACTATACAAAACTATGCAAATGGTCAGATGTCATGTAGACGGATAACTGGTAACTTTTGTGTTTAGTTAGCGATTGATTTCATTTTTGTTCTTTTTCTGATTTACATCCGATGTATGTGCGCTTTTATTACTCTGACAAAGAAGATGTAACAATTTATTGTCATTGGTTGTCTTTATGTTGCTGGAAAATCTTAATAAATAAAAAAAATTAAAAAAAGAATATATAAGAAAGTAAGTATACATAAATTAAAACAAAAGCATAAACTCACTCAATGAGCAAGCAAAAAGACATGTAATTAACATTTAAAGTGAAACCTGCAATTTGTTTACATCTAACAAAAAATAAAGCACCTGCTTCACATAAGAAAACCGCCGGCTGAAAAGCTGCAAATTTGTAAGAAATGTCTATACACAACATAAACGTAAGTATAGAGAATAGAGGTGCTTGAAAAATTTTAAATGTAAATAATAAATATGAAAATGTAAAAATATTCTACATATTTATACTATTACACTACTTTCAGATGCAATGCCAGAATCTGCAGAATATATCACTTTGCAGAAAGGAAATGAGTTACTAAATCATATGGGCTACACCTACAGCCAGGAAACTGCATCAACAGAAATTATAAACTGGAAATGCACTATATATACTTCTAATGCATTGCATGGGAGGGCAACTTCTTCGGGAAGGTGGGGTATCACTGGCGGCACCCACCTGCCCCTCAAAGATACCAAGACATACACATAACTGAACACTTAACAATGCCACATACTGATGAAACCTTTCATTTTACATGGCAACCTAAATAACCAAACAAAATCCCAATTTTCTCTACAGCCAATAAATTAGACAATGTTACATATGGGCGATGGATGGGACCTTCAAAATGTGTTCCAAACCATTCACTCAGATATAAACCATACATGGTGAATATCAAAACTCAAATATACTTTTTATATATGCTTTACTGCCAAATAAACAAAGCGGCACTTACTACAAGCTCCAAAACGATATCAAGCACAAAACAAATACGTATTACCCCTAAATAATATATAGACTTTAAGCAAGCCATTATTCAAACCATTCAACATATTTACCACACATCCATACAAGGCTGTCACTGTTATTTCAATCATAGTATAAGGAGGCACCTCAAAAAATCTGCACAAACTGTAAAATAGTGTACAAACAGGCAATTTGCCTTTGTAATATTAAAACATTATAGCAGTATCCTATATACCTGTCGGTGATGTAGTCAACCACTACAATTTACAAATATGAAGACCTTTCTGGCAGTACAATGCTGTTAGAAATGGGATTTCTTGTTGGCTAAGGCAAGCACCTAAACTAGGCAGAGACCACCACTTTACTCATGGTAAGGGAGTTACACACCAAAGATAACCCCTGCTCACCCCACTTGGTAGCTCGGCAGAGCAGTAAGACTTATCCCAGAAGCAATGTGTAAAGTGTTTGCGCATCACACACACACCAGCAACACCACAAAATAAACTCCACACAAGGGTATATAAAAATAGCCTTTGTATTACTCATAAAACACATAAGAATGCAATCACATATATACACTGTGCCACCTGGCACTAGATATCACTTTACAGGGGATTGTATACATTACAGGGCCAATCGGGCCACTGTCATTACCATTAGAATCACACAAGTAGTAAACGATCACCACCAGTAACTACTGGTAAAATCATTTAGCATAAATGCATTATGCAAAACTCAACCAGCAACAATGCACCGTGGTGAACACATAACTCATCCTCCCCCTCTTAGACAGAAATCACATTAGGCATGCATCATAATCAGCAGTGCACCACAGGAACACAGGTAAGGCGCACACAGCACCTTAGGTTCTTGTGCCCCACCGGAACGCAAGGCAATCTCTAGGCCCAAGGGCCTTCCTCTGGGGCCCGTCTTGGGCTGTCCCAAATGCTCTCTGTTCGCACAAGTCAGGGCTCTATGAGCACGTGCAACTCATGCCCAAAAAAGGAAACGCCCCTGTTGTTGCAGCTGCCGCGTTGCTGTGGTACAGCTGTCAGAAAATCGGCACCAACAGTGCTTTGTGAGCCCCACTCACCGGGACTCCTCTGTGTAGGCACGTAGCAGGCATGATCAGGACATATGCGGCCGGCATCAGCAGGCACCAACAGGGTGCTTGAGGAACTCCCACTCACCGGGGCTCCTCTTCAAGGATAGGTTTGGCACCCACTGTACTTCCTTCCTCCTCCTTGTCAACACGGAGGTCAACAAGCCCCGAACAAAGTCTCCGCTGAACCCGTCTCTCTCATTGTGCCACAAACGGGGCTCTCTCCAGAACTCCGGGAGCCCTGCCTTGCACCAGGCAGATTTTGCCTGTCTTCCTCTCTGGCCACACTTCCCCACTGCCCTCTGCATTACACCCATAACCAGGCGGGCACTTGCCTGACTTCGAGCATCTCCAGCTATGGATGCCCATGAAGGCGAGGAAGACTCCCACTCCATGGTGATGATTGGCATGACCACTGCCTCACTTCTGGCGGGCCGTCCCACCTCCAGGCAGTACAGGGGAATCACCATGCTGGGATTCCCTTGGAGTAATTTGGGGCCCATCGCTTTAGAGCGCTGTTAGAAATGGGGGTCTCTAGTTGGCACCGGCTTGCTCCACTGTACAAATAGGGACCCTTCTTCCTAAGGCAGGGCAAGTGGGTCACCCCCTTTGACAACCCCTGCTCAACCCTGTGGTATCGTAGCATGAGCAGTTAAGCCTATCTCAGAGGCAGTGTGTGGAACGTTTATGACCACGTACAATAAGGTAGTAATGACACCACAAAAGGACACAACTCAGGTAGGTATAGAAAAATAATATCTTTATCTAACAGTTTAACTCATAACTCTCACAGCGCTTCAACAACTACAAATCACGTCAACCCATAGGGACTCAAAGATATAACAACATATTCACCAAAGCGTAACACGGACTGAGTTCAGGGACATGGCCTACGCTGTCGTTAAAAGGGGAGACAGCATGCAGTTTCTTGAAGAAGGGGAGACGATGACAGGCGGACCAAAATGCGGGGCTATAGAGGTCTGCAGCATGCGCCCCCAATGATTCGGGCACTCAGCAGTCGGGCTTTCGGCAGCAGCATCACGCGGCCGCGGCAGCCCGGGTTGGGGATGGCGATGACTCTCGTTGTGCAGCTATGTGATTGGCACACAGCGACAGCAGCTCTCTCTTAGATGCGGTGGCCCACAGGACAATTCCAAAGGGGATGCAAAGTTGTCAAGGGTGCGGGCGCTCAGCGGCTACAGCTCTCTCTTAGCTGCGGCGGCCTGTTAGACAAATTCTGATGAGGCAAAGTAGCAAAGGGTGTGGGCGCTCAGAGGCTACAGCTCTCTCTTAGCTGCGGCGACCCACACAAAAAATCCTGGTGAGTCACAGTATCCAGGGGTGTGGGCACTGAGCGGCTACAGCTCTCTCTTGGCTGCCTACACAGCAGATCACAATGATGCACAGTAACAAAGGGTGGTGGGCACTCAGCGGCTACAGCTCTCTCTTGGCTAGGCAGCCCAGGTTGGGGATGGCGATGACTCTCGTTGTGCAGCTATGTGATTGGCACACAGCGACAGCAGCTCTCTCTTAGATGCGGTGGCCCACAGGACAATTCCAAAGGGGATGCAAAGTTGTCAAGGGTGCGGGCGCTCAGCGGCTACAGCTCTCTCTTAGCTGCGGCGGCCTGTTAGACAAATTCTGATGAGGCAAAGTAGCAAAGGGTGTGGGCGCTCAGAGGCTACAGCTCTCTCTTAGCTGCGGCGACCCACACAAAAAATCCTGGTGAGTCACAGTATCCAGGGGTGTGGGCACTGAGCGGCTACAGCTCTCTCTTGGCTGCCTACACAGCAGATCACAATGATGCACAGTAACAAAGGGTGGTGGGCACTCAGCGGCTACAGCTCTCTCTTGGCTAGGCAGCCCACGGGACAAATCACGATGGTGCACATTAGCAAATGGGAATGGACACTCAGCGGTTACAGAGCTCTCTTGGCTGCGGCGGCCCACATGACAAATCATGGTGGTGCACAGTAGCAAAGGGTGTGGGCACCCAGCGGCTACAGCTCTATTTCCACAGTGCCCCTGATAAATTTATGAGATGACCAGTAACCCAGAAGCAATACTTCTATACCATTACACTTTAAATAGTGTGTTGAGGGCGAATGTCTGACAAAATATCGACCTACAAAAATATCGACACAGAAATATCGAAGAAAAAATATCGAAGTCCTATCTACATAAAGGGAAGTACAACAATATCGAGAAAAAAAATATCCTTGTCAAAAATATTGGTGTTAAAATATCGTTTTTTTAAATGTTTTAACAATAATGGAAAACATTATTATTTCAACTCCAGTGAGTGCAACAGTAGGGAAAGTGTTGGATAGCGTAGGGGTTACAATTACTATTCCCACTCCAGTGAGTGCAACAGTAGGGAAAGAGTTGGATAGCGCAAGGGTAAAAATTAATATTCACACTCCAGTGAGTGCAACAGTAGGGAAAGTGTTGGAAAGCATAGGCGTAAAAATGACTTTTCCCACCCTAGTGAGTGCAACAGTAGGGAAAGTGTTAGATAGCGTAGGGGTAAAAAATTACTAGTCCCACGCCAGTGAGTGCAACAATAGGGAAAGTGTTGGATAGATGAGGGGTAAATATTACTATGCACACTCAAGGGAATGCAACAGTAGGAAAGTGTTGGATAGCGGAGGGGTTAAAATTAATATTTCCACTCCAGGGAGTGCAACAGTAGGGAAAGTGTTGGATAGCGGAGGGGTAAAAATTACTATTCCCACTCCAGTGAGTGCAACAGTAGGGAAAGTGTTGGATAGGAGTTAAATTAACATTCGTTTCAATTGTTTTTATAAAATAAATAACATGTTAATAATTATTTAACAAAAAAAGTATTAATAAATAACTAATAAATTAAATTAATATTTACTGAAATAACATTAAATTACATCCCGCCCTATTCCCCTATAAACACACAATGCAGGACACATGAAAAATAACTACATTTATTTCTTTATCAATTAATCAATTAATAAAAATTATTTATCAATTATTAATTAATTAACACTAATTTAACGAAAAATTGAAAGTCATTATAAATTAATTATAATTAATATAATTAATATAATTTAAAATTAACCAACTGACAAAAAGTAATTACAATTATTAATTAACAATACATTATTCATCAATAACAATAAATAAAAACATATTAATTGATTAATTATATTTAAATTACTTCCCACCCTATTCCCCTAAACACCCACAACCTGCTACACATTAAAAATAACATAATTATTTTAATTATCAATTAATAAATTAATACAAAATCATTAACAATTAATTAATTTACAATAAAGTAATTGACAATAACAATAACAACAAATTAATATACATGAATTATAATTAATATAAGTATACATTAACCAATTAATAAAAATGAATGACCAAATAATATTTAATTAACAATAAATCAACAATTAATAACAATGAATAAAAACATATTAATTACTTAGTTATAATTACATTACTTCTCACCCTATTCCCCTATAAACCCACAACCGCTCTAATACTAAAACTCAACAAAAAAAAAAAAATTACTATTTTCTGAACATTTAATACATATATTTAAAAATAACGAAAAAACATAAAAACAATGTTAAAAAATCGATAATATTTACAAAAATATTTCTACTAACGATAATATTTACTTCAAAATTACTTACTTCGATATTCAATAAATTGATATTACTTACCTTGCTGTCGATATTCTGGTCAACAATATTCTTGACTTCGATATTCTGACCTTACGATATTAAAAACTCGATATTAATGTAGGTCGATATTACAAAATTTGATATTTTGACTGCTCACCGTTGAGGGCTACAATAATCTGTCTTTCACATTTATTGGTGATGCATTGAACCGAGTTGATCACTTTCACTAATAGTTAGAAAAGCACACATGAGGGGCTATACCAAAGTTGTAATTTATGCAACATCACACCGTATCTCAGACCCTGTAATGCAAGAGTTTCACAATTATTGGGACGAGAGGGTCCTCAGCTGCAGCCTGGCCATCAGAGACCAATATGACAGCTCTAGCGCCAGCAGCTAGAAGAGGTTAACCATGCTAGATGGATGTCATCTTTGTTTCGACATACCGTTCTATCCTCCCAGTGATTTTGTACTCTGGAATCCCAGTGATGTGTGGGTTATTATGGCCTCAGCAAGCTTCAAAAACCTCATTATTTGCTTGGATCACTGTTCATTTGTATCAATGATTAAGAATTGGGTGGGGACTGTTCTGTCTAGACTTTCCCTACTTGAAGCCCCTTGCTCTGTATTTAGTCTTCAGTAGGGTATTTACTTCTTCCTGGAGTCCAATAATTACTCCCCATGACCAGAGTGGTACTAGGAACAGAGAATTGGTTAATTTGGTTTCCCTTTATTCCTTGATGAGGTTTTGTAGCACCCAACCACCTATCAATGACACTTTATTGTAGTGGGTTTAGTTGCAGCCCTTGTCTTACCATCTGTACCTAATGACCACTAATGGAGTCTGCCAGCAACATACTGTCAATAGTGCTCCTCCTCTGCTGCATGTTGCAGCAGGGGAGGAGCAATGCTGCAGCAGGGCAAAGAGGTCTGGGCATAAAGCAGTCCTGTGACCGTGGAAGAGTGCTTCACATTCTAGTGATTGCATGCAGCTCCTCTGCATTCGGTTCACCTATCTTGTTCCTTCAATGTCATCATGTTCACACTGCAGTCGGTGTTCCTCATCAGGCTCTGATGATTACCAGCTCTCTCTGGCTCTTGCTTGCGTCCTTCTTGTTGGTACTTCGGAACCAATCATTGGACTCCCCTGTAAAGACAAAGAAAGAAAGAAGAAAGCCTCCAAAGTATCAAATACCTTCTAGAATGCTGCAAAAGTGCTCTACGCTGGCAATAAATAAGTGTATGAGTTACTTATCTAATTGTTGTCTCAATGGCTTTGGAGATACTATTGATATAGCTTCTGGAAAGTTGTAAAAGCGATCTGCTCTGGCAATATATACGTTTATGAGTTACTTATCTAATTGTTGTCTCCACGGCTTTGAAGATACCATTCTCTCTCTGTGCATGCTTAGTAAGATGTAAAATGGAAACAGCTCATTTGTGTTGCCAGAGGGTAAGGAGGCATATCATATAGCCTGCATATTTTGAAAAATGTTCTGTTTAATATTTTAAAGGGAACAATTCCTGTTGCATTGAACTTTACCTCTTCACTGGGTACACCGTGGGAAATGTCTTATTTTCCCTTCCCTTGTTTCCCCTCTTCCCCCATTACATCAGTTTTGCTTCGACTCTGTTGGGCATGCTTTTTGGGTAAGGGAAGTATGGACCTTTTATTCTAAACTTGCACATTGCTCACAAACAACAGGTGAGTGCTTACACATGCAAGAAGATTTAAATTGTATATATCTCTCCTTCCCAAGAACTATAATAACTAACTTATTAAATAGTTCTTCTTAATTGAATAGATTAAGTGATGTCTGCTACCTAACTCAGTATTATTATTATTATTAGACTTTATTGTTTAGTTAATTTAAACCATAACAAATTTCCATTACAATTCTGAATCAAAATTCAAAGTAAAATTACAATAAAAGAAGAAAATCTAATAGAATTAAATTACAACGAGGGGAGGTCCTAATGTTCGTACTCCTAAAAGCTAAAATTAGAATAAAAGAAGAAGAAACAGTAAGGTTTCTCCATTGGCCCATTAAGTCTGAATGTATTAAGTTGCTTTCAGGCGTTTTTCAAAGGCCAACAAGAACTTTACCGTCTTACAGTTTATTTGAGGAGCCATGGAATCCAAGCAGCCAATAACAGCAGTCCTACAAGTGCGTAGTCTCTTAAGCAAAAAGATATTTTTCAGGTCAGTTTCTTACAATGACAGATGATATGCATTAAGTCTTCTTTTGTGTTAAGACAGAGGCGACAGGCACCAAATTCTGTATGTGTCCAAGCAGGTTCGTCGGCCAAAGTTTGATATATGCCAAATCTCAAAGCCATCAACCTTTTCTTAATGAAGACAGAATAGGTTGAGTCCAAATAGGCCGCCGGAATGAGTGATTTGTAACTGTTGATCACAGTCCATGCATGGGAACGATGTGAAAAGATGTCTTTGTCTGTGATCAATGAATGACATTTGGCAGCTTTATTTAATCCCTGTTTGAGAGAGATAAATGGCAGATTTTTATCCCAGAGATTTACGGAGCATGTTGACTCCAATGCGCGGGACAAGTATTTGTTTGCCTCTGATTTTTTATGCGATTCCAATTCCTGCCATAAAAATTTTTTAAGATTATTATCGGTGGCGTTCATCTTAATCCGGTACCACACCTTAATGCATGTATAAAGCCTTCCCAGCGATTCGTTCATTAAACCGAATTCAAGACGTGTTTGCGCTGGAGAGGCGAAACTGGGAAGTTGAAAGACCTTTTTGTAGATTTTAGTGATCAAGTTGTTTAAAAGAACAGAATCCTTACCGTGCATTGCAACGCTTGCATAGGCTAAGGTGGAAAGAGCTTTGCTGGCAACCACAGTTAATAGTGGTTTTAACGATGGACCTTCCAATTTTTTTGACAAAGTGCTTAGTGCGAATATTAAGGCTCCTGCCCTTTGTATCAAATAATTTTTCTGATTTTTTAAGGCAAGCTTGTCATCGATATAATATCCCAGGTATTTATAATTCGATACCCTTTCCAACTGTTTTCCTTCTAAACAGATATTATGATTTGCTGTTCGTCTGTTGGAAATTAACATTATTTTAGTTTTTGATAAATTCAGCGCCAGTTTATTTGCAGACAAAAAAGCTGAGAGTTCTGTTAACAACCTGGACATACCAACTTTTGTTAGGCTCATAAGCCCAATGTCATCGGCATATGCCAGATGTGTGAGATGTAAGTTACCTAATTTCGGCGAGTGAGCGTTACAGATGTTTAGTTTACCGGAGAGATCTGAGATTAATGGATTGAATAGGTGGGGAGCCAGGACACAACCCTGTTTTAAACCAATTGTTGTAAACACTTTTCTTGATAAGTGGGATCCATCCCCTAATTTTATTTGTGTCCAGGTGTCAGAATGAAATAACAACAGGCCCCTTAATATACTCTCAGGTATTGCCCATTCTCTCAGTTTTGCCCATAATAAGTTCCGGTCCACGCTGTTGAAGGCAGCTTGCAGGTCTATAAAACACAAGTTCAAGTCCTGTTTGGTTCGCTGGCATTTTTCGGCAATCATTGTGATGGATAAAATATTCGAAGTTGTTCCGATCCCTTCTCTAAACCCAGTTTGTTTGATTGGGATCAGTTCTCTCTCTCTTGACCAGTTTACCAGATCTTTTAAAAGTAGCGATGCAAAATATTTAGCTTCAACATCCTGCAATGCTATTAAGCGGTAATTGAGTGGGTTTGATCTTTCACCACCTTTCTTTAAGGGCATAATTATGGAGCCTTGCCAGCTTTCCGGAACTTGATTGTAGATTTGCACATCTGCAAAGAGTTTCTCAAGGAGTAAATTCCAATATTCAGGTGCGTGCTTATATGTGGCTTAAGGGATACCATTCGGCCCCGGAGCCCCGTTGGTTTTTCCCTTTTTAATTATTTTAGTTATCTCCTCTGCAGAGTACGTGCCATTCGATGCAGCAGAAATGGAAGTATTGCTTGGGTTAGTTAACAATGCCTGGCAACGGCGTTCTACCTCCATTATCTTTTTATGATAATATTTTTGAATGGGTTGATTCCCAGGGAATATTAGCAGATCTTGTTTAAATTTTAACGAAAGAAAAGTAGACCATTCGTTTTCCTGCACGTTTGAAGTGAGCACATTATGAGGTCTAGATAACTGGTTAATGATCTTCCAAAATGTATTAGAATTCGGGAGTTTAGAGATGAAAAGCAATTTGGTCCAAAAACTCTCATTTGTCCATTTTTTGAACTCCCAGACCTTCTTTTTATATGAATTTCTTAATGCTAGAAAAATATCCAATTGACTCGCATCTTTATCATTCAACTGCAACTTCTTGTGAGTTCTTCGCAGGTCTCTTTTTAGGTCTTGCAATTCCTTCGGTAAGTTGCTGTTCGGACCAACTCTCTTGGCTTTTGAATCTGATACTTTCATTTTTGTTTTTAGTTTCTCCAAGAAGAGGGTCCATGCTTGTATATTGTTTGTTGGGACGTTATCTAAACTCTTCATCATATCCTCTATTATCGAGAACCATTCTGTTTTATTTGAATTAGTCCAATGTATGCGTATTTGGTTAATTGTACTTAGTTGGCCCTCTAGGATATATGACGGTTGGAATCTTTCCGTACACAGGTTGAATAAAGTGTGTTGCATCGCATGGTCGCTCATGGGAGTATATTCAATATAAAAACTAATTATTACGGAAAATAACGAGAGACTTACGATAGTGTAATCCAATATTGATTGGGCATGCGGGCCATGATAAGTTTTTTTTGGCGGTCGATCTTCATCAGTCCTTCCATTCAGGACGTGCATCCCTAAATACTCTAGCTCTGTTACCAATTGTAGGCCTAATTGATCCTTGCATATCCTTGACCCACCTTGTATCTGTTGTGGAACACTCCAATGCATATTATCTGCAGTTAATATTTCATCTTCCTCTGGAGAATATATCAGATTGGAATTGAAATCACCGGTTATTATTATATTCCATGATGGCTCAGTACTACGAAGACCCATTATAACCTTACATAATAAGGCATTTTTTATCTTCTTTACTCGGAGTTGAGGTTGAGTGTAGTAATTAATCAGAATTGTCGTCATGTTGTTGGTTACGTTTTGTCTTGATAGTTTAATTAATAGAATGCTTGGATCGGGAGATTTAAGCTGTTCCGAGTTAATCTTTAACCGCATGCGCGCCAGCGGTTTTCCCACTGTGTGCTGAAAATTTTAAAAACCAGCGTTACGTGACAAAGCCAGCTCGTCATGCGCGTAGCGCAGGTAACGCCCATGACGAGCTGGCTTTGTCATCAGCACTGAAGGGGTTAAGGATGTTGATAAATAGACAGAAAGGCCTCCTATAGCTCGACCGTAGGTATTACAGTTTTCGGCGGCTACGATGTAGTGGATGTAACCGGCCAGCAGAATTTCTTCTTGCAATCATTTTTCCTGCAAGGCGATTATGTCACTGTTAGACCATTCATCTAAGGCTTGTCCATCCTCCAACAGTCTTTTTGCTCCAGCGATGTTCCACGACAGTACATGTATACCATCATTTGCTGCGAGGATCACCTTATCCCTGTTCGGTCAGTTCTTCCGCTTGTCATTTAGCATGCTTGGAAGCCATTTCCAATGATCCCTTGATAGAAATGGTTCCCCGACTCCATCTACTTCCATTCCTTCCAGGTTAAGAGCTGCATCGCTTCTACCTTTCGCATTGCATAGGATCGAGTAAACTGGCTTTTGAGGAACAAGATCACCCAGTTTCCAGGTTGGTTGCAAACTGCAAGATTTCTTTAAAGGAAACGGATAACGTGGGACACTGGGCTGAGATAGTTGGATGCCCCATGTTTGAAATAGTTCGGATCTCCCTAGTATTAATTGCACTATCCCTGGGGTTTTCCAAGTGGTCAATGTTTGTTCGTTTGGTATATCCTTAGACTCACTAAGAAATTGAACCTGTTCAAGATCTGTGGTTTTAATGTCTCTTAATTCCTTGATTTCGGCCATCAGTTTTAAGATGTTGCTCCTATTCAATATATCATGACGGCCCTGTGTCTTGTACTCAGGAGTCCAACTAATAGGATGACGAACGTCACCCAACTTAGGTGAATCTATCCTTTGCATATTACCGGCTACATGATTCAGTTGCATGATTTCCTTGTTCATTATACAGAAACTTAGTTTGCCCTGAATCAAGTTGCTCTGAGTTTCCAATGTCGATCTTTGATAGTCGCGTTGAGGATTATTTGCCATGTCTTGGACTCCCATTTCTAACACAATTTGTGATTTAGAGGCTGGCTTTACCATTTCTCCTGCTTCGGTACGATTTTCCGTATGAGGTTGACGGATTGTACAGTCTGGTACACCGTTATTTCCAACTGGCTGATTTAACGTTTGCAGGATTTGACAATTTGGTATTATTGTTGTGCCTATTGATTGTATATGCCCCTCCAAGTTATTAGTTTCCAGAGCGAGAATGAAATCTTGAGACTGCATGCTCTTCCGATCCACTTTGGGCAGCTCAATCTCTTTAGTGGAAGGATCACTATCTTTTTCCAGATTCCAGATTTTCTAGGAATGTTTGTCAGGGCCTATTGGAGGCGAATGATTTGCTCTTTTTGGCTCATTCTGCTGATTTTTTGTAGAATCTAAGGAGCTTATCACGCTGCCTGGTAGTGGAAAGGCTTTGAGTTCCTTTTTTATCATTAGGTTAGCATCAATGGGCTTATCATCTTTTTCCGTTGCGTCGGAACTGGATTCCCTAATGTGATACTCTTTTATGGTTCTTGCATTTAAGCTTGAGAAGATGGGAAATAGCCTTATGCCTGGCTGTGAATCAGCTTCTCGTCTTTTATTCCTGGCTTTCCGTTCTTTTTTCCTTTGTCTCTTAGTTAAGATTTGCGTTTTGGGTTCTAAGGTAAATGCCTCCATCGTGACCGTTTCATTGATATATTCACCAATAATAACGTTGCCGGACTTGGGGATTTTTTCTTTATTAAATTGCCCTAAAGAGGGCTTATTATCAGCTGAGAAGTGATGCTCAATTTTGACGGTGCCCAGTCGGTCATGCTCTGTGTCAGTGTCGATAAGGCGTTTATTTAGTGTTAGTATCTGTTCTAGTACTGTTGGCAGTGTACTTAATTTATCGAGAATAGGTCCGCAGGTGCAGGTAGATTGGATTTGGGAACTATTTGCTTGTGCTCTATTAATTAAATTGTTCAAATTGTCTAATTTCGTATTAATACCTGCTATGTAAGATGCAATTACATTCATTAGGTCGATTTGAATGTCCAGTTTGTCGGATTGCATTATTAAGGTGGTCAAAGATGTTTGTAATGCTTGTAGTAGAGGAGCAACAAAGTCTGGGGGTCCTACATCCTTGAGGGAATTTGTCTTGTCCTCATAATTTGCTGATTTATTGTGCCGCGCGTTAGCTGATGATGAATGAATTTCACTATGGCCCATTATCCTATGTTGATTTTCTTTATGGCGCGAATGGACTAGTTGATGGTCCTCTTCGTCCCCTCCCTTTTTGGCCAGAACAATTGCCTCCTCATGTCCTAGACTTACTTTAGCCAAAGGATCGTGCTCTTTACTTCTGTCTATTAAATGGCTTGAGTTGGGCCAGAGATGGGAAAATTCATCAAGACTTGAATGCAGCGATTGAATGAGATTTTGTTGAGGTCTGCTCGTTACTTCAGGACTTAGACTTAGATTTGTTGACTTTATTGGAGACGTTTGTTGTATTGATGTAATTTTAAAGTCTTCCAGGGTGGAGTGCACTATTGCTGATGTAATTAAAATGTTTTTTTTCTCCAATGAGTTTTTTTCGTTGTCTAGGTTTCCCAATTGGTCTGGCCCATTAGGGGAATAGCAAATTTCGCTGGATTGAGGATTTGGATTCCCAGGGGTAGTTATATGGGTTGCATCATCCAACCTATGATCGTATGCTTCAAAGCTTATCATGGGGGCTATGGGAGTCAATAATCCTGCAACATCACCGGTGGAGGAAAACAGGGTAGACCCAGGGTCGTTCAAAAATTAAAATCGTAAGCTCTGTGTAGAGTTTTCATTTAAGGCAGATTTTTCAAATAGAGAAGCAATTGGTTATATTAAAGGGTTATTTAAGGGGTTGCTTGCCTTTTTTATGTTATTCTTATCAACTCTCTTTCGTTTGGCTGCGCCCCTAGGGGCAGTTGATTTTTCTCCCGGCGCCTTCCTCACTTTGCCAGACCTCATAGTAGATCCGGGTTTGTCTCGGCTCTCCTTGTGCGCCAGATCACAAAGTGACCAGAAATTATCTTGTGAACAGGACGCTGCCCTCTGTGCCGCAGTGTAGGCCCCCTTTCAACCAGCCGATCTCCTGCCGGAGGGGAGGCTCACTCTGCAGCTCTTATTCCTTGCAGTTGGAATTGGCCTCTTGTCTGGCTCTTTGGACCAGTGCTTAGCCCCGGCTTCTGGGTGACTCGCTGGGTGACTCGCTGTTGGCTGCACGAGGATGGAGGGGGAGAAACAGCCGAGGGGAGGGGGGTCAGGCTCGGTCTAGTCGGGTCTCCAATCACCCGGCCAACCAAAAGACCAGGAACCGCAGAAACTGTCACTCGTGCGTCTGCGCTGCCCCAGCACCAGATCGCTGTCACAGTCTCAATAGCTTTCACTCGCGTAGTACCCTGCAACTCCCCTGTGTCCACCTCAGAGTCTCTCAAGCACTCCCTGGCACGATAACAATGCGCTATCAATCAGCGCAAGTCCCGCATTTAAGTCTGCAGGTTTCAGCTTTCTGGGGGCGCCTCTGTTTGGAACTGGTGCTGAGGGTTTTGTGCTTTTATACAAATAACTGCCTGCTGGAGGGCCACTGGGCTGGGAGCCTGGTAATAACACTCACCGAATGTTGCAGGCCCGCTAGATTGCAGCCTCCGCCCGACGCCAATGGGAGCTCCTTTTCGGATTGCAGATGTAGCAGTTCGTAGAGGTGCACCTTCCCTCTCTCTCATTCGCGGGAGCTGAATGGCATGTTGCGCGTCAAGCGTCAGTCAGTTCTGCCCCTCCGGCATCTCCATCAGCGTCGCCGGGGGCCCCTGTGATCTCCAATAACGGGGGGACCCTGGGGGGGACTCGAGGCGGGAATTCAACTTAACCTCTTGCCGAGAATGGCGACTGGCGTTCTGCTCGCGGTCTGCGGTCAGTGGTCTGCTCACTCGCTTCAGTTCGCTTCAGCTCACTACTGCTCTCTGCAGGCTGGAAAACCTAACTCAAGATTCACAAGCGTTGTTGCAGGGTTTCCCATAGGGTCTTCTTAAGGCTGGTTACAGTGGTGGGCTATGCTACCAGGGAAGACTAACCGGGAAGGCATCACAAAGTGAGATCCCACCCCCACCTATTCTGAGTGAGGTGAACTCCAACTGTAGTGTTATTCAGAAGGATGATCAATCAAAGACAACTAGACTGAAAGAAAGACCCAGAGTCAGTGAGCCATCAAAGGCTCAGACTAGACCACAATGACCACAATGATGCAAAAGTCAAATTACAAGCAGCAACTAGCATTAGTAACATCTAATTAATCTTGGGAGCTGGTAAATATTACATTTATAAAAAAAAAAAAAAAACTTACACAAACTTTGAGTCAGGACTCAAGAGAAGTTTAGATTACTCCATGTTGCATGGATTTTGAAAGCAAAAGACAGCCTGAATCACAAACAAAAAGTAAGTTAAACCTTTGGTGCTACTTTATTCTTGCAGTTTTAGTTTATGACTAGTAACTATTCCATGAATAACATTACGAGTAGATAGTTTGAGGAGTAGTAAGTAACACCTATTAATTTGAAAGGCGTTCCTATTACCGGTGGTTAGTTACTACTCATAAAGTTATTACCCCTAAAGTTATTGGTAGTACAAGTACATTGCAAGAGTAAACTTTCACCGAAAGTATGACTTTACCTGTGTGAATCAGGCCACAAAGTGCACACTAACACTACTTATCATGGGACAGACATTGTTCTAAGTAAATCTCTCCACGATGATGATGATGATGGCACTTTCATGCCTGGGTGGATAAGTAGGGCTGACTTGGACTATTGATTAGTTTAGCATACCGTGTAACGGTGAGTTGGCATCACTTACATCACATCTGCCCACCCCAAGTGTGTGAACCATTTAGGGTCTAAATTCTCAAGTCACACCTCAATATATCACACAGCCTAGGCAAAGACAGGCTATGGGTTTCATGAAAGGATGGGAATGGGAAGTTGGCAAAAGGTTAGACAAAGACAAACACAACAGTCATTATGTTATTGAGCAGCACATCATCATCACATCTGTTGTGGGATAAAATCAAAGAATGACACAGTTCAGTTATTAAATGCACTAAGAACCAGAGACTCAAAGGACTTATTGTTCTGTTATTTAGGTATGAAGAACACAATACAATTATTCAAAAAGTTTTCACATATATACAAAAATAGTGCTTTGTGTTCTCAGTGTGTATTAGAACCAAAAAACAAAAAAGAGCGAACTTGTGACAACAGTGATATATACAATTTGGTTTCCTTCATACGAGGAACAACCATTTAAAATAGTAGTTATTTATCCAAAGACTGTGTTCATTAAACAGTGCTGGTGTAGTGATTCTTTTCTCTTTTAAGTCTTTGGCGACACAAAGCACTATTTTGTATATATGTGAAAACTAGTTGAATAATTGTTATAAATTGTAAATATTCAATCAAACTGTATTCGGTCTCCTATCTGTCTGCCATCCGTATGATCCATTTTGAATGCCATTGCGCAGTATAATTATCATCATTTTACATGATTTTTTTGCCACATGAACCACTATTTATTGACATATTGAAAGACACTGACTACACAAAATGGCCACTAAGTGCAAAGGCATGGATACCAAAGAACACATGCAGGCCTATTGGGAAAAAGCAAACACACAGACAAAAAAATTGCAAAGCTAAAAATGAAAATTATCTGTCAACTTAAAAAATTCATCAACCACAAACTCCCCAAGGCATCCATTTACCCCACCAAAATGCGTTAACACTTTGCAGATTAACTTAAAATCCAACAAAACACAGTTTTGATTTAATCCGAGAATAGAAATTTAACAAAAACCAAATACAACATAAACAGTAGCAGACTAGGCCCAACAGAAAAATGAACAAAATAATAGAGCAAAATTCTCAAACAACACACAATAAAATAGATAACAACTATTTTAAAAGCTTTACAACTAGGGCCAAGCCCTACCAAACCTGTGCAAGCATTTCCCTTAGAAAAAAGAAAAAAGGCCATTGCAAAATACGACCCAACTGCAATGTCAGGCCACCCGCAAGCAAATTTCAAAATGTAAGAATAAAAAAGGTAAACAGATACTGGTGAATGCCCTCCACCAAACAACAAACATTTTCCAGAAGTTCTTCAACTTATTTCATTCTTCAAAAAAAGATCCTAATTAATCCTATTGGATATGCAGCAGGTATTGCAGACATTGAAGAGAGTGATCCTTTCCCCTCAAAATCAATATGAAGAGTGACCAAAGGGAGAGCAGACACCAGCAACTGGGGACCACCAGTCCTGGCATAATTTGCCACCCAAGTGCCCCCAGTGACGTTCTTCCTGCGCGTGGAGGTGCTCAAAGGGGCACACAGACTTCTGCAGCATGGGAGGGCAGACACCAGCAACCAGGAACTGGGGAACTACCTGTCCCAGCATTCTTTATGGCCTAAGTGCCACCAACAACGTTTCCGCCTGTGCCCGGTGGTGCTCAAAGGGGCACACAGACTGCCGCAGTGCGAGATAGCAGACACCAGCAACCGTGGACCGGGGGACTACCAGTCCCAGCATCCTTTGAGGCTTGAGTGCTGCAACAATGTTCCGCCTGCACCCAGAGGCGCTCAAAGAGGCACACAGATTCCATCAGCAAGGGAGAGCAGACACCAGCAAACAGGGACAGGGAGACTACCAGTCCCAGCATCATTTGCGGTCCGAGTGCCACCAAGGACATTCCGCCTGCGCCTGGAGGTGCTAAAAGGGGCACACAGACTCCTGCAGCATGGGAGAGCAGACACCAGCAACGAGGGACCGGGGGACTATCAGTCCCAGCATCCTTTGAGGTTCGAGTGCTGCCAGTGACGTTAAGCCTGCACCTGAAGTAGGCGCTCAAAGGCAGGCCCATCTGCGCCTGCCATTGACTGGCAGAGGCTGGGCTTGGCCACCACTCTTTGGTCCATCCTATAATACCCATCATGGGTAAGTGAAAACAACCCTGCAGTTCTGTTATGGGCAAATCAAAAGCTAAAATTCCCAGGAACTCTACCTCTATTATTTCTTGCCTAACTACACCAGTGGGAGCATTAACACAGGAAATCCAAAATGACAGAGCAACAGTTGGGACTGAGGGCTGAGCAGTTAATGCTGAGTGTACAACCAGCTGACCCTCCTGCGACTGTAATCCAATGTGCGGCTCCTGGTACCCCCAAGAAGCAGGTGGTCTTGGTACAGGGTTCGCAGGATCCTCTATGGGGGTCCCAGACAACAGAGGGGGGAAACCTGGGTGGGGTTGCTTTACCACTACTGCATTTGATCGTGGCCTCAGTACAAAAAAAAGGACGAAGAGATGCAGAGAATCCAGCACGGTGCCGTCTGAACCATCTCTGGGCCACGGCTAGGGAAGGAGCTTAGACCCTGATCACCTATTTCTCCCAGCAGTGAGATAAATCCTGGATGACCTAATTCAATCACACCTTGAACCACTATTCTCAAACTTTTTAAAACAATGGTAGATGGCTTGGTGAGAAAAATGGCACAAATAGAGATTCTATTGAGGGACATGAACAGGATGTGATTTTGAACACGCTGATGTACTCTCTCTGACAAATGCGACTTCTAGCAGTAAGGGGGTGATATTTAGTCTGGAAGGTCAAAGCACCCTACAGAGCGGCATACGTAAACAAGGGAAAGTTAAGCCTAGTGACATTGTAGGTGTTAGTGTGGTAGATAGGAATAGCAAGTACATGGGTGAATCTATTCCCCCTAGATAACCAACTATCTGCTGGCCTGGGTAAGAAAACCATAAACAGGAGTGTGAACGGGATTGCAACTAGCTGTAGGTTACATCAGCCCCCTGAAGCTAACCCGTGGTAGCAGTAATAACAGGAGTACCACCGCTCAAAGATAAAATTACTGAATCAACTCTTAGGTAATGGGGCCCTAACATCTGCCAATAATATTATGGCTAGATAGGTGGGCTGGGTGGGTAGAAGGCTAAAACAATAAGAGGGCAATTGCATCATCATCAATTTTGACCAAATCGGCATTGCAGGGAACCTGTTCCTGAGAGGTCTAAACCAGGGCTCAGGGGGCATCAAGGCTATGC
Organism: Lissotriton helveticus; assembly: GCF_964261635.1. Taxonomy (NCBI): domain Eukaryota; kingdom Metazoa; phylum Chordata; class Amphibia; order Caudata; family Salamandridae; genus Lissotriton; species Lissotriton helveticus. The sequence continues at coordinate 1,609,890,237 of NC_136065.1, forward strand.
TGCATGACTTTTCTTACCCACCTCTAGAGGGACCTCAGGGAGTTGGGAGGCCTCACATCGGAGCCAGTAAGGGCCAGACCAATGGATGGATTAAAAACCAGGGATGGCCATCCTTTCCTGCTAAATCCTCCTATTGCTCCTATACCAACCCCCAATTCAAGAGAATTAATTAGGGAGGATGTAGAGAGGAGCAGTCCTGTATCCACAAACAGATTCCACCCTCTGAGCCAGCTGGACAATAACAATTGACTGGCGTTATTCCCCCCACAGGGGAACCATAGATTGGCGAATCCAAATATGGCCATTTCCTGCCATTTTTATAGGAAAAGCGAGAGAGATAAATCCTACCTAAAGGATCTTAGTTGAAAAACAGTGGGCCTGAGAAACAGAGGAAATGATCCTAGGTGGTCTGATTAACTGAGGGAGTAAGATATAATAGGCCTACATGAAACTTGGGCTAGGGATGACAACTTTTGGCTGGACAGGTATACAGGCTTTTGGCAACCACACAGCCCGCCCCAGCAGGTAGAGCTAAAGGGGGATTAATAACTCTTATTCCCTTAAACTGCTAGCAATGCATTGTATGGTGGACTCTGGTTCCTGTAACTTTCTAGCGATAGAAATAATGCCCACCCATGCGCCGAAATGACTAATTGTTAAATTTTACAATTCCCCTGAAAGTCGCTTAATGAATGAACATTTACGCAACCTAAACCGTTTTTTAAAAGATTATAGGGAGAAGCAAACCACTTTTTATTCAAGAACAATCTTAGGCGATTTTAACAAACATTTATGCACAATGAATTGTCATGTGACAGATATTTTGGCACCAAAAATTGTTTTAGCCTGCATTTGGGCACACACAGCAAGGGGGGGCTCTTTGAGGACCTATTGGCTGAATTTGACCATGTATAAACTCAGGAGACCCCAGAATCCCCATGTTTAAGGAGAGAGGCCTGAACTCTACAATTGACTACATCTTCATTTCCCCAGGCTCGCTAACCCAGGTGGTTTCCTATAATGCGCTTTGGTGATCACAATCCTGTCCACCTTTTATATTGGGTGGTGGCATGGGATTAGTTGGTAAACCTAGGAAACTCAAATTCTTTCTAAAGCTAACACACCAGGCTTGTAGGCTGAATTGGAGTAAACTAGTTCCAAACCTTTTTCTTCAAGGACTATGAAATACTGTTAATAAGGATTTCGGGATTTATCTTGACTATGCTAAGATGGGCGTAGAAACTCTCTCAGCCTTTGAAAGGATCTGCGAGCAGTCTGAAAAATGTCTCATACACCCAGTAAGAAACCGTAAGAAAAATGGTGAGAGGTGGTTCGAATGCACCGAAGCCCATCAAAAGTTCTTGTTTTCACTTAAAACAAGTACCCCCCAAGATAAACCACAAATAGCGGCACTCAGAAAGACATATAAGCGTGTCCTAGAAATCCTGAAAAACGAAATTAAACAAGGAGTTTGGAAGGATTTACATTTGGTAGATGTTATCAAGAACAGTGCCAGGTTTTGGGAGATTGTAAATAAGGCTTTATTTACTGGAATTAGCAACTCCCCACTGCAATGTAATATGAGGAGCAATGGTTCACTCATTTTAAACTCACATTCAATGACCAGGAAGACATGGGACCACCAGTCTCCCTTCACCAAGGAGGGGTACATACAGCCTGTTTTTTAACAAAGAGGAAGTTGTAATGCAATCATGCAGATATCTAGCAATAAGGCCCCTGGGCCGGGTGGCATTCTGGCTGATCTACAGAAAATGAATGAGAAACTCTGGGCAAAACTTTTAAGCAATGTTTTTAATGCAGTAAGTCAGCATGGTTTCCTGAAGTCTTGGGCCCAATCTAAATTTATACTAGTTTTTAAAAAGGGGCCGAGAGGTGATCACAGATTTTTTCGGGCCATATACCTGATTGATTCCGCTGTTAAAGTATTAGGGAGAGTAATTCTCAGACAACTAACAGAATGGCTGGAGAGTGGTGCACTGTCAAATTTGCAGTATAGTTTTAGGAAGGGAAGGAGCACAATCAATCAGAGCTTAAACATGCAGTTGATAGTTGGGAAATGTACAGCCGCACAAACCGGGACATTACATCTGGCCTTTATGGACCTGTCCTCGGCTTTCGATCAAGTTCATAGATCAAAATGAAGGGTTTTAAGTGATATGGTAATGGACCGCTGTATAGTTAGTTTTTGGCGGGCCTGCATTGGGACCAGAGAGGCAACTGCAATGAGCACTTTTGAATCGGAAGAAGTGTAAGACAGGGTTACATTTTAGACCCCTTTCTATTTACTTTATATATAAATAACCTTGATACGTCCCTGTGTACAGCCAACCAAGATATCCCTTGAGTGGGGTTTGGTCAATCCCCTCTCTTTTATATGCAGATGATGCGGTTTTACTAGCACGCACAGCAGTGGGGCTACAGAGCCTCCTTGATTCTTTTTTGTGGATCTAAGTGTTATTATTTCTAAATCGCATACTATAGTCATGGGTCAGAGACCACACTTTTTTAAACATTTTGCTGCGAAGGATCATTATCAACAAGGATGACCTCATTTACATACTTAAGGGTACTGTTGATGAGAGGGGTTGTTGGGTACCGCAAAATAAGGCAAAAAAGTATGCAATGGTAAGATCAACAGTAGGTCTCCTTGGTTTTGCATAGAGACTGGGAGCTAAGCCAACTGAAGCTATGCTCAATATTTACAGATCTAAATGTATTGCCATCACTAAGTATGGGTCTGAAATCTGGGAATTACTAATAGTGGAATTGCTAATAGTGGAAAACAAGTTTTTCAGGAACTCACTCTTGGTTCCACAATCCACTCCCTCATATATTATCCACCAAGAATTAGGTACAGGCTTTGTTTTAGACCTGATTGGACTGACACCACTCATAAGCTGGATAATGATTCTGATTAATCCAGAACTGATGATGCTCAAGAGATTTCCCGACATTGTCTATCCTTGGATAGAGCCAGCTGCATCCTGTGATTACAATATGTAAAGACCGTAACAAAGATATCAGGGTGCCCCAATCTCTTTGAGTCCCCAGACAATATCAAGAAAGAGAATCTATTGAGGGTTAAACAACATTTTTTAAATATGATGTACACTGAGAGAGAGGCAAATGAGATAATGAAACCAATGGTACGAACCTTTCTTTTGCTGAAAACCTCCCTATTGATAGAACTATACATGAACCTTGTGACAACATTGTGACAAAGCCATATCCAGGGCTGGAGAAAGGTTAAAGATTTAGGCCCTTGTACATGTGATAACTTCTCCACCAAAGACACCATGCACTTTATCATGTTTTGCGACCACTTTTATGAAATTTGCAGAACGTTTTTAGTGTCTATTTTAAAGGGAAAAGGTTTTACCCAGGCACTGCCTGCTTTACTGTACTTACAGATGCTGAACAGGTGGGAGATTGCCAGTTTTTTAGTTGCTGCTGTTAGGAAAAGGAAAAGAAGACTAATCATACCAAGTAATGTTCCAGGTCTTTTACAATCATGATGAACTTTGTTTTAAATTAATGTTGTTTTTACTGAAGGCTACCATTCTATGAAATATGTGAAGAAGCGACTCTTATGTTTGACTGTCTCTTGTGCCCTAGAGAAATTTCGAAGATATATTGCATAGATGTTTCTATCGTTCAAATTGAAAGGCTGAAGTTTGTTTTCTAAAGAAATGTATTAAGTTGCAGATTAAATGTTTTTAAGGTGCCTAAGACTATTTTAGTATGTTTTTTGTATATGTTTTTATGTTGTTGTATATGATGTTTGTTGTGTACTTTTATGGTTTGTATTAACCGAATAAAGTGGATTTGACTAACTGACCAAGGAATCTTAAAAACCCACTGGGCTTAAGGACAGGAAGAGGAAGTTTGAGCCTCTGTGGCACTTCGTTCCTGTTGAGAAAAAAAAGTAAAACTAAAAAATATGTTTAAAGCTAACTAGCCGAAAGTCCAATTCTGAGTTCATTTTGCGGCTTTTGGAGTAAAAGACCTACTCTAGAAACAGACCTCTGAAGGCGACCACTTGTGACCGTCGCAATAGGAAATGGCTAGGAAGGCTTATTTGCGACCGGAAATCATGCAACAAATCAATGTTGCTTACTACAGGATCGGCTTGGTCCTGGGTGTGAAATTGGAGCATAATACTGCCATGCAGGGACTGGTGGAATTTGGTTAGAACTAAGGGGCATATTACCAAGCAATAGCGATAATTATCGCTATTGCTTGGTTAGCGGGAAAAAAATATCGCCGAGCACCGAGGATTTTTACCGCTGAGATACCTTGATATTATCAAGGTTTATCTCAAAAGTGGTAAAAATCCTGCGAAATGCATGAATATCGCTGAAAAATCAGCGATATTCATGAATTATCGTGACAATGCTCTTAGCCATGTTATCCACCTTCCATTGGATAACATGGCTAAGAACTGCTTTTAGCAGGCGTTAGCTTTTGGAGATATTCGCGCTTAGCGCGAATATTTCCAAAAGTTGGTAATAGAAGTTAGAGATGTTAGCGACTGTTTTCAGTCGCTAACATCTTGGCACGCCCACTTTGCATGTCATTAGCGATAATTATCGCGGACATGCAAAGTGGGCCCCTAAATGCCCGCTATCGCCTACAAGCTGTCGCTAACTGATGTTAGCGACAGCTTGGTAATAGGGCGATAAAATTATCGCCACATTAGCGGGAAAAAGTCCCGCTAATGCGGCGATAATGCCCTTGGTAACATGGCCCTGAGTTACCAAAATCTGCCAATTCCACGAGCAGAATCAAATGTTCCACCCACCCATCCTTAGTCAATATCAACTAATCTCACCAGTGCAATTACAGTAGTTCTTGCATTGTGAGACACTAAAAACTCAGAGGTGTAATGCCTGGATCTTCACGGTGGTATTGACTAAAGTAAGAAAGTAAGACTGGGCAAAGTGACAAGCTTGATAGATCATGATTTTTCACGTCACTTATTCATTTTAAAAATGCCTAAACGAGATCCTTGTTTCAGAAGGAATGTTCCCCTTGCCAATTCAAGCTACAAGTGCAACGCATTGCACACCAGTCTTAGCATGACTGAATGATCATCGTCCTTCCCTGTTTCTTGAAAGTGCCAGGGAAGGAACTCATTAAAAACAAAGGAGACAGATGCAGCAAATTTGATGTGACCAGTGTTTCACTGCTGTTACGTAGGTCTAGCAGTTCTGTATGACAGCATGCACAATTGTTCCCTGCAGCCAGAGGTTCTGAGTGACTTACTCCAGCAGTGGATTCACAATATATGCGAACAACACAGTGCTGATGGCACGAGCACCAAAAGCCCTGCGCCTCCTGATACATGCTTTTGTGGATTTTATGGGAGCACTGGATCTGCAAAGCAATTTTACCAAATCTCATATTATGGCATATAGCACTAAGAGACAACAACTGACAACTCTTACTGTTGGTAATAATAGTTTAAAATCTACCACCACCTTTTCATACTTGGGGTTAACTTCTGCTGCAACTGGATCATGTGCTTCACATATTACTCAGTGGAGGACTAAACTGACAAGGGCAACTCCCTCACCTTTTTACCTAACCCCAACCTGTTGGAGGGGGACCCAGTGTTACAAATTTACAAAACACTGTGTATCCCAGTTGCAACATATGGAGCTGAAGTGTGGGGTATCTCTAAATGTAACACCATTCAGTCGAAAGAAAATATGGCTTTGAAGAAAGGTCCTTGCAGCCCCTATTTCTTCTTCCCATATAATTTTCCATAAAGAATTGGGCATCCTCTATATAGCAGACTATATGAGAGCCCGCCCACCATTACTATGGCTTGCAGTACAGAAAAATAAGTAGGTCAATCTGAAAAGAGATATCATTACGGACTACTGCCTCAGCTGTGATTGGGGCCTTGCAATTCCATTGTTAGCTGGCGTGGAAGTATGATCAGGTTGCAGCAGAGTTTCATGGATCTGGAGCTTAATACTAATATGAATAATATGAATAAAAAACACGCAGAGCAAGCCCTATATAACCTCGATTACACTGCAGGAATGACCGTACAAAGGGGAGGATGAATGCAGCAGCCTAGATGAACACCGTTACAGAAAGTCCACTCACTACTTACCTCATTATAGTAATGTGACGTGGTCTACGGTTTTGCTTTAGGGCCGACACAGTTAAAATATCAAACAAATCTTGACTTAATGACTCGTCCTGATGGGAGATCTGGCCAGTCCATGCTGCATTTTACATTCTTCTGTTGTTTTTACACCAAATGGTCTGTCCCTGTAATGGGAGATCTGGCCAGTCCATCCTGCATTTTACATTCTTCTGTTGTTTTTACAATATGTACACAAAACATTTTTTACTCGTGCTTATTAAAAGGCAATGCAATTTTAGGGTAGCGTTTTAACTTTTGTTTCAAATTGCTGATGATGAGGTAATTTGTAGGTGCATTTCTGTGAATGGCTGCTTGGGCTTGCAGCTCTTTGTTCACTGAATAAGGTTTCACTAATGGTTAGGATGTGCTGTATTAATTACTGCTACTAAGGTTTTATATTTTACTAGCTTGTTTTTAGGAAATGTATTTCCTTGTGTATTTATATGACTTTATGTGTATGCTCGTGCTTTTTATGGATACTTTTGTGTATCCCAATACAGATACCATTCATTCATTCAAACTCACTAAGGGAATTAGAAAATTTGACTTGAAAGTTGGATGACTTCTTTATAAAGCATAGCATTGTCACATTTTTGCACAGGCTAAATGAAAATATTGAGCACCCATGCATTAAGTAAGGACTTAGGGGCTAATTTAGATCTTGGTGTAGGGGGATACTCCATCACAAACATGACAGAAAACCTGTCTGCATATTATGATACATAATATCCTATGGAGATTGTAATATGGCAGAAGGTATATCTGTCACGTTTGTTACAGAGTATTCCATGCACCAAGATCTAAATAAGGCCCTTAGAAGTAGCCTGGCATTCTTATTTATCAATGTATTTTAACCCCTTCCCTCTACATTGCTGACATAGCTTACATTCTTGACTGGCTTGCCAACAACTATCAATGTATATTTTTATTGGTGGGATAGTGGTGAACATAGCAGCTTGACTAATGCATGTTTATTATCAGTGTGGAATGGTACTGTAAACATCTCATCAATACATTTGTTCTTTCCTTATTCTTGAGATAAGCTGTTAAACTAGCTAATTGGCATCAGAAATTCAGAAATGTCCTTTGGGAATATTTGTGAAACCTCAGAGGTAGAGCCCAGGGGGCTGCAAAGTTCAATTTAAAGCACATTGATGCTATTAAATGTTCTTGCAATCATCGTGCCATACTGTACTAGCGATGGTCTTGCCATGGAACACACCTCTTGCAGGGCAGACAGAGATGATGTTATTCTCATGGATCCACCTTTATCTCTCCTTCTTCTTCTGTGACTATATTGCTCTACCTTTGATGATATTTCTGTCAACAAGGTAAGCGCAAGCATCCACCATGTGGCTTAGAGCTATGGTTTAAAATTCAGACAGACTTTCAAGAAGATCATCAATGGTGTAAATTTCAGTATGTGTAAAGAACCTGATACATATCTATTGCTAATAGCATTGCCACATTTACATGAAAGTTCTGTTTTTTGGTTTGAAGACCCCTCACACTTTTAATTTGTACTCTGTGTTACATAATTTCATCCTAGAATGTCAGTGTCAAACTAAACAAGGAGTGGATTCTATGGCCTACTAGATCTCTAGGTGCCTTCATCAAACAATAGATATACTGTGTCTATTCAAAAAATGAATTTTCCCCAAAATGCGTTACAAACAAAATGAAGAGGCATTTTTATTACACTTTTTTCGAAATACTTCATTATATTCAACACATCTAATGGTTAATTCAATACTGGCTATAAGCATGTAAGTAGCACATTACTCCACTTGTCAGCCATCAACATTCCTTATTTCTATAACTTATTATCTTTTCTATATATGGGACAACAGAGAAAGTTACACAGTGACTACGGGGCATATTATCAAGCAATAGCGATAATTATCGCTATTGCTTGGTTAGCGGGAAAAAATATCGCCAAGCACCGAGGATTTTTACCGCTGAGATACCTTGATATTATCAAGGTTTATCTCAAAAGCGGTAAAAATCCTGCGAAATGCATGAATATCGCTGAAAAATCAGCGATATTCATGCATTATCGTGACAATGCTCTTAGCCATGGGTAAACAACTTTTACAACGAAACTTTTACCACGCACTACCATTACAACGCAGGCATTACAACGCAAACCATTACAACGCATTGCGCTGGGGGGCGCTCTAGGATAGGGAATACGTTTAATTTTCTATCCAACACCTTCCCTAGTGTCCACGGGGACTGGAGTTGGAATAGAAAATTATACTTACCACTATCCAGCACCTCTAAGAGCTATGCGTTGTAAAGGTTTGCGATGTAAAAACCGCGTTGTAAAGGTATGCGTGGTAAAAGTATGTGTTGTAACGTCATACATCCTTAGCCATGTTATCCACCTTCCATTGGATAACATGGCTAAGAACTGCTTTTAGCAGGCGTTAGCTTTTGGAGATATTCGCGCTTAGCGCGAATATTTCCAAAAGTTGTTAATAGAAGTTAGAGATGTTAGCGACTGTTTCCAGTCGCTAACATCTTGGCACGCCCACTTTGCATGTCATTAGCGATAATTATCGCGGACATGCAAAGTGGGCCCCTAAATGCCCGCTATCGCCTACAAGCTGTCGCTAACTGGTGTTAGCGACAGCTTGGTAATAGGGCGATAAAATTATTGCCGCATTAGCGGGAAAAAGTCCCGCTAATGCGGCGATAATGCCCTTGGTAATATGCCCCTAAATGTCAAATGGAGAGTAATAATGAAATCCATTAGCAATAAACAGTTTGCAATAACATAAAATACCAGTTTATACACCAGTTTATACAAGTATTCATACATAAATATAAGCGCTTAGGGGCTAGACAACGTCTTGCGTGCGTGAATGGCAATTCTCAAAAACGTGCCTGTGCGAAAAATCCTTCATTTTATTTCATGCAAGCAAAGCTTCACGTTTATGCTGAGATCTTAGGTTATCTAATGACTGGTGTGACAAAGTTGTATAGTGCTGCTTTTCCATTGCATGTTGTTTTGTGTAGTCCAGCTTGCATAATAGACCAATAACTGTAAGTTTCAACCTTTAATGAAAGAAATATATTTAACTAAATCTTGCAGCTCATCGATGAAGAGGATAATACATTGTCATTGATAGTACTTTAGTAAGATGAGTGGGGCAGTAGAAGGTGTAAAGCTTTTGAATCTGCTGCCTCAATATCACTGCAGTGAATATAATCACAGCATCTTTCATGACAGTAGTGTCATTCAAGCAAAGGAAGAAGCGAAAAGACTGCCAGAAAGTGATGTTGTTCCACTTGACATTGGACAGTTGATATGTCAGCAAATGTATTTGAGGTATAATTATCATGCTCGCATTCTCCTTATCATGTGAATATATTTAAGGAAAAAGGGCTTCTAGTAAAAAAGATCTGCAAGGACAATGTTATAGGTTTCTGGAAAATTCTCAATTTGCTTTCAGCTCGGGTTACTTACGTGAAAGAAATGAAACCCTGGATATGTAGAGATGCATAAATAGGACCCATCAAGCTCACTAGAAAACTCATTAAGTCACAGGTAAGTAAGTCCTCGTGTACCCACTGTCCAAGAAAAGAGGCTGGTCTGCTCCCTGTCACAATATTGGCTTAGGTACTGGTAATATAGACGGTTTACCCTTCAGGTAGGTCACTAGATGAGAAATCTGAAACTGATCAGGCTGGTAAATATTCTTTAACTATTCTAACTATATGACACGAAAGAATAATGCAGACACATTGTGCACATCAATGAAAGCAATTATGTGCATGTGTGGTGTGCTGCTCCATCACAACAGTTATTTCATCACTTGCTGGACATGGACTGCCAGTCCAGAGGGACACAGGGCTCTGGCAAGACTCAGGCTGCTGTCTGAGGCCTTTCGTGCGTGGAGAGCACAAGAACAGAACTGCTGCAGTGACCATCACAGTAGCAGAATCAAAGTCAACTGTCTCAAGCTCAACATCAGCAAGGCAGAAGTAGCCACATTGAACTTGCGACTAGGACCTGCTCTACCCTGACCAAAAAAATATGGTTAGTGCTTTTTGCTTCTTAACGCTTAATGTCCACACACCATTTAAAACTCTGGTCCTACTGATTGGATTCTTTCCCTTTTTGGTCTCAAATAATGTATTACCAAGCACGTAAAGCGTATTGGCATTGGTCTCCATTAATCAGGTCAATCTTTGGTTAAAAGTGAGATCGATGTAATTGAGCCAGTCTGTTGGGTTATCTTTATGTAAATGCATTTAAATTCCTGCAAAAAGATAAACCTGAGCTGAAAAGTGAAGTAAGAATGGCAATGGGAGCGCCGCCTGGGAACAAACAAGGGTGCTCTGCTTCTGGGTTCTGATTTTGTGTCTATGTCTGATTGAGCTTTGACGCATGAGGGTATTTGGATTGTGGTTATGTCCTGACTGGCACGGGATCCCGGAAGTGGGATGTCGCAGAATGGTGGGGTCTATCCCCTAAACATGTTGAGAGGCAGCTGAGATTACTGCCACATAAGTGCACTAACTAATTGCCAGCAATGAGCACTCAACAAACCCATTTGGAAGACAGATAAACGTCAGGGACAAAACAAGATCTGTTTGAGTGGTTTGTACGTGAAGGAATAACATTTGAAAATTAACCCTTTGCTTCAAAACACTTTGTATTGTGTATAGATCATGACATTTCCATATAGGATTTAGCTATTACCGTGGAGGCTGGTCTTTGACTTATGAAGACTGATCCTTCCAATACATATGAATACATATGAAAAAGCAATTCCATGAAAAGGCAAGGAGTGAGACCCAGGAAAACCCAGCCTCCACCCAGCATTTCCCTCATGTACTAAGCATTCAACAATGCACCAACCACTCACATCTGCACTGTGCACTTCATTACTTGCCCCTTGCAATCTTCCATTGCACACAGGGTTCCCGACAAAAACTGTCCTTTATTCTGCTACAAGGAGTGAGTGTCTTGCTTTTTTGCAGACAGTGCTGGAAGCCATCATCTTCAATGTGCAAAAGCTTCCCTAAGAGCATTGTGGGAGAATCTCAATCTTTTCTGTTTCTTTGAGCTCAGCATCTGTGGATATAACCAGATGAGCATCTGTAAGGGTTTCTTCTATACTGTGACTGATATTACGTTTTAATTTTGTAATAATGAAATTTTCAGTAACTAAGTTACCTGCTCAGATGTAGATACGAATCCTGTGCACACGTTGAAAACTATAGACATAGATGGCACAGTTATAAATATAACACTGGTGTTTCTTTTTCATTTTATGGTTGTTTTATTTATTTTTCTACTGTGGATGGTGTCTGTTTACACTCCATTCAGTTCCTGATATTCCTAGCCAACACGTGTTTCAAGTGTACATGTTTGTTGCATATATAAGTAAATTCTCACCTACATATGCACCCCATAGTGATTTTGGTGACATAAACAAGCCATTGTTCACTTAGTTGTATGCTAATAGAAATCAATGCAAAATTCTCCAAACTCAAGCGAGATCAACTTGATCTTAGCGTCTATTACTTAAATGATAGAGAATTTTCCCATATATACGGTATGTAACCTTTACAACAAAATGTTTACAACGCACTACCATTACAACGCAGGCATTACCACGCATACCATTACAACGCATTGCGCTGGGGGGTGCTCTAGGATAGGTAATAAGTTTAATTTTCTATCCAACACCTTCCCTAGTGTCCACGGGGACTGGAGTTGGAATAGAAAATTATACTTACCACTATCCAGCACCCCAAAGCGCTATGCGTTGTAACGGTATTCGTTGTAAATACCGCGTTGTAAAGGTATGCGTGGTAAAAGTATGCGTTGTAACGTCATACATGCGTATACATACATTATCTTTACCTTCACGACATTGCTTACATTAGTTATTTTTCTCATTCTTATTTCAAAAGTGTCATAACGTGATAAGGTGCAGTGTGATCATGTGAACAGTCTAACTATGTCTCCTTAAACCTCCTGCCAATGGACCCCCATGATGTCAAGGCGATATATTTATAGTGTCTATATATATAATATGCTCCCGTAGTGAATACATTATTTGTTGAGTAAGCATGAGCCACGATACCTATAATCTTCTCCTGAAAGTTTCTAGGTATGGGGAAGGTGAGAGTGGGTCAGCAGTAATGCCTTATGATATTTAAAAGCTGCAGTTACAAGGGATATGCCCTTGTTTTCTTCCTATCTTTATTTCAGTGATAATTGTAACCCAAATTTATTTCTGGAATTTTGTCCTGTATTCCGCTTATTGCCTGAGTATGGCCAATATTAGATGTATACTTTCCGGTGCCTTATCCTTTTCATTGCGCGCACTGCCTCGCATTTGGGGATGCAGTGGACGCAACAAAATTTGTTTTTTAAATTTATTTATATGATGACTTACCTGTAAAGCTCCGTAATCCATACATTACTACCCCCACTCTGCCCTCCGTCTCCCCACGTCACTGCCCTGCAGGTACACCCACTACCCGCCGCGCCTGTTTGACCCACCCATCAACGAGCCTAATACCCTAGCTGTTATAGATTGCTTTATGTCCTCTACCGAATTTTCCTCAGGTACAAGAGTACCGCAATGCAATGCCCAATTTGGCCATGGCCTCTTTGTAAGCTCGAGAGCTAAACGCAGGAGCCTGGTCAGAATGTAGCGTGCCGACTGCGTATGTGCCGATAAAGACTCACAAATCTTTTATAACAGTTCGAGCGTCAGCCGAGCGCTGAGGACACATCCAAATAAATCTTGAGCACGAATCCACTGCGACCATGATATATTTATAGTTACCATCCCTCTGTAAGGTACCACAGTGGTCCAGGTAAACACAAGCTAATGGTTTGTCTGAAATCAATAGGGGCGTCTGCGCAGGACGTTTCACTGTAGAGACTTTCAACTTTTGGCAGATTTCACATTCCAAAACATTGTTTCTTTCCTCATGCGCAGCCACCAGAATCTCTCTTTCAATAACGATACTGTAGCAGGAACACCTGCGTGTGCAGAGGCGAGCCCTTCATGTGCTGCTAATATTAGTCCTAATCTATGTTCCATGTTTGGAATTACTCTATCCCCCACTCCAGGATTCTAGCAAACGAAACATTGTTTGCATCAGTTATGTATGAGTATTTGAGTGGAAAACCTTTTGGTAATGTTTTACCACTGTCTTTGCTTGAAGTATTGACAGCTAGCATTATTTCGCTGTCTATTTTAATTTTTGAACGAGTGATTGCAGCTACGGAAGCCGTTTGCACAGCTGCATTCAGGGCTTCATCAGCCAATAAATTCCCTGCAATGTGAACGCCATCACGTTGATGACTCAGTCTATGTATCACGTGAGCCTTTTGTAGTTCTTGCCGTAACTGAACTACTTGTTCCCATAGCAACTTATGCTTGGTTGTGCCACCTTTTGCATCTTTGTAACCGTTTTGAATCCAGTTTTGCAAGTATTCATTGTAAGAATGAACACAATAATACGAATCGCACTCTATGAGTGTGGGGAATTCGTGATCAGTATTTTCAAGCGCCATCTTGAATGCTTGTAGTTCAGCTCGCTGAGCTGTACAATCTCCTAGAGATTGCGTTTAATTGACCATTGGTCAGAATTTACCATCACGCCAGCGACCTTTAACATTCGCGCACGCAGCACTCAAAGCTTGTTTCCTCCCCGTTGCGGGTTGGGCTGATTATACATTCATACTGCTCTAGAGGCAGAATCTCAGTAAGCAGAGGACATTCTTGTTTGTATTGTAGAAATGCTTGTGTTTTCAAATAAGGGTAAAAAATGTATTCAATGTCTGTTGCAGCAAGAAAATTAACCCATTTAATCCATCTCGGCTGTAAAGCTTTAGCATTCGGAATGCTCGCTTTTGTCACTGCCTCTAAGGCAGGTACAGGTGTAACAACCATAATGCGCTTACCCTGTGCGAGGGCTCTCTCTTTTTCAACTGCAGTTTGAACCACTGTCAGAATTTTTTCTGTTGAAGTGAATTTCATTTCTGCTTGTGTGTACAAATGTGATTTGTAAGCTATTGGTACTTTTTCTCCTTCATTAAAGGTTAAGTATGTGAATCAGCATTGTCCTGGAATGATTCGGATCACTAAGTTGCGTACGTTTACGCATGTTTGTAAATGTTTTCTTGCCAACATGTCTGTTTGCAATGAACGCACAATTTCTGTGTGTTTTTGAGTACAATTAACTGTTTTAAAATCATGTTTGATTAATTCGTAGAGAGGTTTAACCCTTTCTGCGTAGTTTAGAATGTAAGTTCTTACGAAATTCAAGAAACCTAGAGTCGACTGTAAGTTTTTCAGGTGGGAGGTGGGAGCAGCGCACATTTCTCTAGAAAGTTTGCTGCCAGGCTTTTGCCTTTACTTGATAATTCATATCCTAGAAAAAGGACGTTTAAATGGGCAATTCGTGATTTCTTAAAATTGAATTTGAACCCTTCAAAGGCGAAGCCCAATATTACGATGTTCACCCTGTTCAAGTGCCTATCCAAGTTATCGTCTGTTAGATAGATGTCATCGACATATGATAATGCCTCATCATCATAGGTTTGTGGTATCTCTATTACTCTGGCTGAAATTAACTAAGTATGGACGAATTTTGCAAATTCGCAATTCACGAAATTGCATATTTACGGATTCGCAAATTTTGTGTGTTCGCAAGTGTTTCTGCCATTTTGCGAGGGTTTTTTACCAGTTCGCAAACGTGAACTTACTTGTCGAGTAGCAACGGTCGTGACCATGTTGTTTCTACATCTGGTTCATCACAGCACCCTCTGTTTCACCACTGCCAGCCTCTGTTTCACCACTGCCACCCTTTGGCTCACCCATGCCACCCTCTGGTTCATCACTATAGATTATAGGGGGAAAAGCACACCTGCCCTGCCTCAACTGACATGAATTAATTTGGGGCTGATGAATGTGTCACTGAATTTGAGCTGGCACCTGCTTCCTTAGCTGTAAGTGCTTCCTCATTAATGATGAGCTTGAACTTTTGCACCTGCTAAGTGCTTTCAGTTTTGTAAAATTCGTTAGCACACCTGCCCTGCCTCAACTGACATGAATGAATTAGGGGCTGATTAATGTGTCACTGAATTTGAACTTCCAGTCTGGCACCTGCTTCCTTATCTGTAATTGCTTTCTGTTGCAGTGTAATTGTTTTTAACAGGACCTTTGTGGCATACTTGTAACTATTCTCTGAGCCTGCTGTGAGGGTCAGAGCAGGGTCATAGAATAGTTGCAAGTAGGCATCTGAACTCTAGAGGGGCCCCTCAGGAAGCACTACAGGGAATGGTTACTAATGATGAGTTTTAACTTTTGCACCTGCTGAGTGCTTTCAGTTTTGCAAAAATAGTTTTTCTGCAATTTCGCGGGATTCGCGGGGCGCGAATTTGTGCGAGATCGAATTTGGAAGCCGCAAATTCGTGCGAATATGCGATTTGTTTTTTTGCGGCGTGTTAGTTTGCGTGGTTTTGTGCGTTTTAGCGAGCCGCTTGTAGCGCAACGGCGCAGAGTTACCCTCGCGGTCGTACATGGGCACGGCCATCTTGTTTGCGTGATGTATTTCCATTTCCGGGCGCTATGTGTAATATCGCAAAGTGTGCGGCTCGCTAGTACAAGTTCGCGTGTGATCCGAAGGAAATCTCGCGCAAACTTACCCACGCGGTCGTGAACGGGCGCGGCCATCTTGTTTTTCATTCATTGCTATGGTTCTGGGCATGCTTTCTGTATCCTCTGTCAATCTCTGCCATCCTTTGCTTGTTTGAATTTTTTTTTTATCTATTTTACTTATTATCTTTCCCTCTATTTTTCTAGCTCTATATTTTTGTGTTTTCTGCTACTTTTGGTTAATTTTAAACTACTTTTTTAAACTATTTTCTTTTCTTCTTCCCTATTCTATTTCTTATTTATTATTTACCTTCCTTTCTGCCCAGACCATGGTAAAGGGAGCCGGGAAGCAGCCTGAGAAGGGGAAAGGTCCCGCCCCCCGTGCCCGGCTCCCGTGCGGGCGTTTGAGGGGGGAGCAAGTCACAGCCCGGGAGATCTTTAGCGCGGAGGAGGTGGCCGCACTAGTGCTTTATGTCCAGCGCCGCCTCCCCAGGACCATCATGGCAGGCGGCAAGATCGCTAGCGGCTACGGGCTTCGGGAGCGCCGGAAGCGGTGGGAGAAGGTGTGCAGGGCCATGTATCAACATTCTCGGGTCCGGCGCACCTACAACCAGGCCACCCACCGTTGGATGGATCTCCTGGACCGGGAACGCGACTTGCTCGACCTGCTCAGCATCGAGATCCCCGGGCTTGGTGAGTAGTAGTAGCTATTTCATCACTACTCTGTTTTCTCCTGCTCTGTGTGTTATTATATTGCAATTTTTTGTTTTTTACCAAGAGCAATAATGCTGCCGATTACATTGTAGGTAAATTATATTTCGAAATATTCTGTGCATTTCAGGTGCACTGCTCTCCTTCTCAGTAGCGTTGCTACTATGCTTATTTGTTTTTTGTTCATTTCATTGGCCTGAGAAATTATGTAGTTTAAAGAACTGCGTAATGCTTGACACTAAGGGTCAGATTTTTAGTTACCGGCGCATCCCTGAAAAGTAGCAGGGATGCGCCAGTAATTGTGTGCCACGCCACCACCACCCATGGTGCGCCGTATTTACAATGCAGCGCACCATGGGCCCAAAACGTCACCGAAGCGTTACGCGTCTGTGCCGTAAAGGCGGCGCATTGCTGGAGTTGCGTCGCAACGATGGCGCAGCTCCAGCAATGCTCTGGGGTGCCCTATCTCCCCAATGCTGCGTCAAGCCGTACGTCTGCTTCAAGCAGGCGCAGGGTTTGAGTCACGCATCATTGTCCTAAAAGTGACTGATTGAAATCTTGTAGATTTCCCTCAGCCACGTTTAGGATGCGTTCCTGCGCAGGAACGCCCTCCCTTGCGCCGGAACGCCCCCTGATGGCGCAGGGCTTTACAACGTGATGCATCTCCCATATACGTCACGTTGTTAATATACGACGCTCCATGGCGCCTCTTTTGTTCTGCCGCTGCGTCACAAAAGTCACGCAACAATGGAGCAAAAGAGCCGCAAGGGGCTTGTAAATCTGCCCCTACAGACTCAAGTCCAGTACTTCCTTTGTACACCTGGCAATAAGAAGAAATAGTGGTGGTGGATTGATAGTTTGAGTATTTTATTGACTGGTTAATGTAGTAGGAAACTTTTTAGTGTTGTCGCTGATCTGCAATCACGATGGAGTTTGTCTGTCACTTCGCGTGCTGCGGACTGCTGCCTGCCAGTCCTAGGCGAACCTTTTTAGTAGTTTGTTTAGTGAGTTACGTAACTTTCCAAGTCGACGGTCCGCAAATCAAGCAATACTAATATCGTAGTAGACCACATGAGATAGGTCAATATATCCCGTGGAATAGTTGTCTATTTGCTATTTCGCCAAAATATTTTGTTATTGTTCTTTTGAAATGTTTGATTTGGTTGACAACAACCATCCATGTTTTCGGGTCTTTCTTTCTTTCATGTTTTACATCTGCTCCCCCCAGGGGCAAGAGGACAGAGGAGGAGGGGTTATCGGCTGCTGCTGCTGTTCATCGAGGCCAGGATCGGTCAGGTGAGGGCTCCTTTGCTGGCCCCGGTAAGTTTTAATTTTAATATAGAGTATCTATTTTTTCCTAGCGTTCCTCATTTGATTTTTTCTAAATCGTCTTTTTTCTTCCTGTAGACTGTATCTAAATTCTTATCCTGCCTCTACTATGACTCCCTGTGGTATTACTAGATTATTCTTATTAGTCTGTCTGTGTAGCTAACTAATATTGCACATTTGGCAAAAGGTGTTAAACGAAACTCCCATTCTAGTCAGCAATAGCTCTATGCACTGAGTGCAGTCCTCTGGGATTGTCCATAATGTCTTTTCAAGTCTTCTAAATGTTTATGCTTTGACAATTACCAACAATAAAAAGGTGAATGACCACCAAGAAAGAATAAGATACTACTTTACTTTTGGTTTGGATAGGAGGACAATCCATAATACTACTGTTGCAGGGATGTATGACGTTACAACGCAGGCTATTACAACGCCTGCCTTTACAACGCGGTTTTTACATCGCAAACCTTTACAACGCATATCGCTTAGAGGTGCTGGATAGTGATAAGTTTAATTTTCTATTCCAACTCCAGTCCCCGTGGACACTAGGGAAGGTGTTGGATAGAAAATTCAACTTATTGCCTATCCTAGAGAGCCCCCCAGCGCAATGCGTTGTAATGGTTTGCGTTGTAATGACCGCGTTGTAATGGTAGTGCATTGTAAAAGTTTCGTTGTAAAGGTTGTTCACCCTGTTGCAGGGACAAATCTGCACAAACAGAACTATGGACACTAAATAGTGCATTGTTTATCAATTAAAATAGGCGCAGGTAGACTTTCCACATACCTCAGTGATATCAGACTTTGAAGAACTCCCAATCTACTTACTGACTAGATAGTGTGGCAGAGTCATTTAGCTCCCGAATTCATCGATGATTGATCCCCAATGATGATTATCCAACGCAGGACAAGAGTACGGAGTCAGAGTCCAGAAGTGTCAGAGGCACGGACTCATGCTTGCAAATTGCAAAACCTTTTGCTCATTCACTCTTGACCAAAAACCACAGAGTCTATTTAAGTTTTAAAGCTTTATTAAAAGTAAAAATATTTATTAAAATTAAGCTTGTCATAAAACATAAACGGTTGATTAAAAATGGAAAAGTGCTTAGTGATTTATTTCACACATTTATTGTGGGCGAGCAGAGCCCTCACCTGGTTTGAACTTAAATTTGTATTTTTGGTGCTGATTCGTTGGTCACTCCGTCCTAGTGATGATGATTTGTTCTTACAAGTGAAGCTTCTGTCTGTTATGAGAAAAATGGTGCATGTTAAAAAGCAAGCATTCATCAGTTGTGCCAAAAAGTGCAGCAAGACAACACCCTTCCCTGGAAAAAGGGACATTTTTACTTTAGAGTAGACAGTCACAAATTATTAGATTGGTTTCTGTATTCACATTTCTTGATTCCTAGACAAAATACTAGTGAGTGGTGTATGTCTATGACATCTAACATTCTTAAATGTACTTTGTAGGTGGAACATCTGGTGTTGGGCCCAGCGCGGAGGTGGAGGAGGACACTTCTGGGGAGGAGGCGGTGCAAGTGCCGGACGAAACTGCTGTGCGGGTTGCCACGGTAGTGGCGGGCAGTGGTAAGCTCTTATATTCCTTACTTATTGAGATTGCAGACTGCATAGTGTGCTCTCTGCACAGGTGTAGTATATATGTTCTACAGTTAAGTTACTATACTGGAAAGCAGACTTTCAAATTTAGAACAAAGTTTTTATCAACCAGGTAAATTTACTTCAACTCAGCGGTGAATCTTTTTTCGAGAATCCAAATAAGATCTGAGATGAACTTGATGGATGGGATGAACGAAAAGCGAAAGAAGGGTGTAAGTAAGTGTGGAAGGACGAGCAAGTTAAAAGTAATAATGACTGACAAAGAAGAATGATACGTGTTTGATTGGTGCCCGAGGTGGCTGGGAAGGAATATGATGCATGGCTGGGTGAAGGATGAAGCAAGGATGGGTGGAAGGAGAACAGCCTGGGTGGGTGAAACAGAAACTGTATGTGTGCGCAATATATGCTTTGGTTGAAATTCAAATGCAAGTCAAGCACGGATATATGGCTTGCGGTTTCCCAAATAAAATGAAAAGGTTGTTTTCCCATGAGAAAACGTTAGATTTGTCCAGATGAGAGACATGAAGAAGAATGATTGACATATAGTTTGAATGGATGGATGCCTGGATCATGGTACTATCTGGCTCTTAGATAGCATATGTGTATCTAGAGAGAGTAGACGGTCACTGGATGAACTAAGTGTTACTTTGAAGAGCATGTAACACCGCACCCGCACGTCTGTCCCAGTGTAGGAAAGGCAAGGAAAAGAAGTTGTAATTTTGTCCGAATACTACCATGAATAGTAGCAGTAGTTTGTATTGCAAGCACAGCATATATCCGGCTATTACGATGGCCACTCACTACCTCTGTTAATAAGTTTAGTAGAACTTGGTCATTCATGTGTGGATGTATCACTGTTCACTCAATAAAAAGCAAAGCACCTAAAGTCATCCCATATGTAAGCAAATACATACCATGTGCAGTAATAGATAATCAGAATATTTATCTTCTTCATTTTCCTTTTCTAGTATTCATTGGCACTGTAGTGTGAAAGTTAAATTAATTAAGCAGTAGCCCTTGTAACAGAGTATTCGCAGTGCCACCCGTAATAGGAAAGTAAGAGCATCACCACCTGCATGTACTAGACTGGTCCAGTAACGCAAGTCTGTCTCACTCATCATGGCGGGCGTCTGTTTTTCTCGGGTGCAAGTTGACTGCGCTGGCATTATGCCAGCTTGCAGAAGTTAACGTACCAATTTTGCTAAACAAGAGAGAAGAAGAAGAATAAGACTGGTGTACTGTCATATTCGACTCTAATGGAGTGAGTCCATAGTGCTCATAGAATTGATTCCTTAAACTCCCACTAATGTTAGAGCAAGGATGAAGAAGTGGGAGGTTAGATAGATACTGGCCACAATAGTTATGTACTGCGCTTGCAAGTTGCTAGTTCTACTGTGATACAACTTTCTGCTGATTCATTTTGTGTTAATCTTAAAGAGCATTGGTTACAGACTATGTCTTTCTTTCTTCATATAGATGATCCTTCCAAACCAACACGGAAGGAGCTGGCTAAAAGGGCCCAGCAACGGAGGCTGGAGGCCACTGTCGCCGAATATCGGCGGCTGGTGGCACAGGAGGAGTAGGACACGCAGAGTACGTCGACAACATCCACGGCGACACCTGCATCCTCCTCCGCGCTCCCTGGGTCAGCCAGTCAGCGCAGCAGGTCTCCAGCGGTACGGAGCCGGGGTACCGCAGCCACCCGCCACCGCCGAGCAGCAAGAAATCAGCTGCCCCCCCACAGCAGGTGCAAGACACGCGTGCACCGCCTTTCACTTTGGGTGTCCTACCTCGAGCAGGAACTCCTCAACACCAAAACCCTGCTCCAGACCCTCCGCAAGGAGCATGCCGACCTGGCCCGAAAAGTCAACAGCAGCCAGCAGAAGGAGGAGACTGTCCCTTGCCCCTTTTTTAAAGACTTCTGGGGGGTGGGAATTGGGAGTTGGGTTTTCTACTTTTTTGGACTTAGTTTTCACGGACATTCGTTGGGGTTCGGGAGGGGGGTGGGTTGGGTCTTGCGGGAGATTATTTATGTTAGGGATATATAAATATACTTTAAACTTTATCTTAGCATACATGTTTTTTACCGCTTTTGAGGCTGGTGGGTGGGGGTTTAACAGTAAGTTTGTTTCCATGAAACTTAAGTGGCATCTTGATTCAAGTTGTGTAAGTACTAGTAATTGCCCAAATGTTTTCAAAACTAAGTGCCTGTCACAGAGTAAGTGAATTCAATAGTCCTAGGACCGTCAGTCTCTCGTCTCTCCTAATACTCCATTATACTACCTCCCCCCAAACGCTTATCTTACCTGTAATTTGTGTTTGGAAATAGGGCTAGGCACAGGGCTGGCTGCACGGGAAATGGCGATTATGGTTGGCAATCCTGGGCGGATGAAATGTCATCATTGCGGTGGTACTTGTGGTGTTACACAGTGGCAGTGGCAGCATCTGAAAAAAAAGAAAATGAAACCTTGTTTGGCCTTACCGTAGCATTAGAACGGAACGATAGAGAATATAGCAGGTGACAGTACACTAGAACAGTGCCACAATGTAGCCTAACAAATGGTAAAGTATTGAAAGTAAAACTAGTACTTGCGTTGAATTTCTTTGACATTGGCTACAAGAAATAGTACTGAAGGTGAAGGACACAGCAGCGTAATAATTTGCCACGTCTAGGAGGAGGATGTTCTTGAGGACCAATCAAGTTGATGGCACACATGAAAATCTGTTTTCATTTGCCAAAAGTGACTCAGTGTCAAGCTGAGTAAGAATATATCCTCGGATTCCTTCACCAGCCTGTTGCTATGACCTTATCCTCCCCAGCAAGTGTGTGGAATTATTGCTGTCATTTAGTCACACATCAATCAAAACCACACAGCCCGGGGGAAGAGGGTTAGGGTTTGGAAAATGGATGGGAATGGGGTTTTTTGGGAAAGTTTGTTGAGAGAAGAAAAAAAAAGCACAGCATGGACAAACAATAATTGAAGATAAACAAATCTTTGGGTACAAAGCTATCCATAAATCTTTTAAGTGACATAAAGGAAGTGCATGCACTACTGCATGCATGGTTACTGAAAAGTAAGTAGTACTTTCGACAACCGTGAATGAACGAATTCGACAGTACAGGGCTGCAGTAATAATTATGCGTTTTCACTTGCCTATCTCTGCACTCAGAGAAACACTTCTTACATTAAATTAGGTTTAAAAAATAGCAGAAGTAAAACCTATAGAATGGCTGTAGGGATGAATTTAGAAGCAGCGATCAAAGAAATGCAGTCACACTCATAGAAGTTCACAGCAATAACATTACTTAAAAGATAATTAGAAAATAACGGATACTGTATCTGTATGTTGTTGTAGTTGTCCCGTTGAATTTGGTAAGTTGCATGCATCCAACCATTCCTCTTATTAGCGGGACTCCTCCATTCCATCTGACGCTCCGTCCATCAATGTTGGTGACCAGAAGGTACCCTGTCCACTGCCAGCCTGGCGGATGCTGAATTGCGGCTTGCTAATGTGAGGCCTGACTTCATCCTTTTTTTCCCATTGCACAGGCTGAAACCCGGCCTGTAATTATTGATGGAAAAACAGGAAGTGATATTAGAACACCACTGACAAATAAATATAAGGTATGTACGCTGTATAGTCCAAAAAGCCACACTTTGAGTTTCCTAATAGACAGTACAATATTTATGAAAGTGCCTACTCTGTCTGAGTCTCCTTTTGAAGGATAAATAAGTATGGGCGAATTAATTTAGCGGATCTTTCCCCTCAAGCTAGGTGTACTGTAAACTGTGTTTTAGAACACAATTAGACCTTCCCAGCAGTGCTCCCAGACCCTTACAAAACCCAGTCGCAAAAATATAGAAGACCCCCCAATCAGATCTCCAAAAACGAGGCCTAGTAGAAAATGGTGGCAAAACGTACTTTGAAAGTAAAGTAGGCCCAAATCCCCCCTTACCCACCATGGATTGTATTCAAACCACTTGCAAGCAAGCAAAAGTATCCATACCCAGCATTGCTCCAAGACTCGCAAACCCCCCACAAACACCAGGAACCCTCACAAACAGCCCCCCGAAAACGGTAGAGTGAGCGAAATCTCAGAAAATGCAAAATCTTTTTCCCCAGGGATTGTCTCCAAAACACTTTCTTTCGGGTATTAGACCTCCCCAGCAATGGCCCCAGAACTGTCAACCCAGGCGAAAACAAGTTTAACCCCCCCAACAAGCCAAAAGGCAAAACCCGGGAAAAGCCGAACTTAAAAAACTTTGGGCCTACCCGGAATGCAGTCCAAATGCGCTCTGCAGCTAGGCCCCAACTCCCCTTTTCCACCATGGATTTCCTGAAAAACAAATGCAATCAACATTAGACTGTTCCAGCAGTGCTCCCAGACCCCAAAACCCACCCACAAACACCCGGAACCCCCCCAAACAGCACCTCAAAGACAAGCAAGTCAGCAAAAACGCAAAAAAATGTTCACCTCCGATTTTGTCCAAACCACTTTTATCCGGTATTAGACATTCCCAGCAATGGCCCCAGACCCCTGCAGCCATCCGCAAAAAAGCAGAACACCCCCAAACAAGCAAAAAGCAAAAATGGGCCTACTACCTTCAATTCTGTCCAAATACGCTGTGCAGGTAGGCCCTAATTCCCCTTTTCCACCATGGATTTCCTGAAAAACAAATGCAATCAACATTAGACTGTGCCAGCAGTGCTCCCAGACCCCAAAACCCACCCACAAACACCCGGAACCCCCAAACAGCACCTCAAAGACAAGCAAGTCAGCAAAAACGCAAAAAAAATGTCACCTCCGATTTTGTCCAAACAACTTTTATCCGGTATTAGACATTCCCAGCAATGGCCCCAGACCCCTGCAGCCACCCGCAAAAAAGCAGAACACCCCCAAACAGGCAAAAAGCAAAAATGGACCTACTACCTTCAAGTCTGTCCAAATACGCTGTGCAGCTAGGCCCTAACTCCCCTTTTCCACCATGGCTTTCCTGAAAAACAAATGCAATCAACATTAGGTCTGTTCCCAGACCCCAAAACTCACCCACAACAACCTAAAAGCCCGCGAAACAGCACCCCAAAGACAGGCAAGTGATCAAAAGCGCAAAATCTTTTTCTGCTCCGATTTTCTCCAAACCACTTTTATCCGGTATTAGACCTTCACAGCAATGCCCCAGACCCGCCAACACAGCCGCAAAGAAGTAGAACACCGCCACAAGTGCAGAGTCTTTCTTCATTGGGCGTAATCCAGCCATCTACTTTGAGGGAAATAGGAGTCTGGAGGAGGAGGATAGAGGAGCATGTTCTTGTGAACTTGTGAACCTGAGGAATGCAGACTGCGGCACCTTCAAATCAATAAGCAAATAAGTGAAGACAGTTTTGCTGATGGGCTTGTTTTTGTGATTAGGTGATTAAAGTTTTTTTTTATATAGATTTTTCAAAACAAAGAAAGACAGACATACAGGAATAAAAGTGAATAAGGACAAAAAAGAAAGTTAGTGATTCATTGACTCATTTTCAGGGCTCTGTGTCAGGGAAGAAGAGCTCGTCCTCAAACTCTGCTAATTCAGACAGGAGTAGGTCAGTTAACAGGGAAGAACTTCCCTCATCTAAGTTGGTGTCCTCCTCGTCTTCTTCCTGCGTGCATTCTCGTATTTTGTAATTTGGTGGTATGAAGTGCTGATTCATCTTGATCATTGTTAACCTCTCCACATTTTCGGGCGAGAGGTGGGTCCTTTTGGAAGTTACAATGCAACCAGCAGCACTGAAAACACGTTCAGAAGACACACTTGCGAGTGGGCAAGACAAGTAATTTATAGCCAGGTTGGTGATCTCTGGCCACACATCTCTTTTCCCATGCCAATACGCCAATGGGTCATGAGGAACATGGACCTCTGTTGAGTCATTCAGATAGGCCTGCACCATCGACTCAAGGTTCTCCAGGGTTCCTCCACTTTGCTTACTTTTTTCTGGGACCATTTGAGAAGCAAACCCAAGCTGAGTTAGCCAATCCTCTTCTTCACACAATATTACTGTTGTGTCTGGTGCAGATGATACGCTTGCTGGTGTAACATATGCGTCATCAAAAGGAAAGAATACTCTGCCTGCCACTGCCTTTTTGTACCGTGGATCCAGAATAGTAGCACAAATGTAATGCTGTTCTGTGTGGATCATTTCAAGACAATCATCCCGAAGTAGGCGGTGTAATAACTTGTCCGCCAACTCAAATGCTTCTTCCTTTCCATCTTTTTCAAACTTAGAACACACCGCCTTCAGTTGGTGCTCTAGCATGCGCAACAATGGGATAGGTTTTCCTAAATTACAGTCCTCCCTGCTGACTGCACGCGTGAAGACCTCAAAAGGACGAAGCATGTCTGTCAGGCTTTTAACTAGCTCCCATTGCTCTACCTGTATCCTCATGTCTATCATTGGTGTACCCAGTTTAAAGAAATACTGATCGACTACTGCATACTGCTTATACAGACGCTCAAGCATGTAGAAGGTTCCAACGTGTTGCCACCTCCTGGATGAGTGCTTTCACTGGCACTTTACGTTCATGTTGCAGGCACCTCAGCTGCTTCCGGGCCTTAAAATAATGGTTGAAATGTGTGCACATTCTTCGGCAGGTGGTCAGTAACTCGGACTGGACTTACTTCACTCAAGAATTTTTTAACAACCAGGTTTATACAGTGGGCCAAACACGGCACTCTGAAATAGTTACCCATATCCATGGCCTTAACTGCATTGGCGCCATTATCCGTGGAAACATAACCAATCATGCGCTTTCTTGGGGACAGCCATTCAAAGACCTTTGTGTTAAACTCATGCAAAATGTTTTCTCCTGTATGACTTTTCTCCATGGCAAACATGGCCATTGTTGCATGTTTCCGAGCAGCTTTATAAACCTTGTCCGCGTCAACACCTGCGTTTATCTTGGCTTTTACCCCTGAAAAAGAGACCCAGTGTGCAGTGATGCACATGTAATCAGTGGCTGCGCAACTGGTCCACATGTCTGTTGTCAGATGTATAGTGTGAACAGCACTCTTCTGCAAAGCTGCCCCAATCAACTCCAGTACATCTTCATGTAGTGCTGGAACCGCAACTCTGGCAAAATAGAACCGGCTAGGAACCTTCCATTTAGGGCAGAGCGTTGCCACCATTTCAAGAAAACCCACCCCTTCCACAAAAGAAAAAGGGAGACGGTCCAACACTAGCATTTTAGCCAGCTTAGTGTTATACAGACGCGCCGTTGGGTGGTTGCGTTCAAACGGCGCATCTGAAAACAACATGCTTCTAATGGTGGGCTGGACCATTGTACGGGATGATGATGACTTCTTCGACCCAGTTACGCTCAGTGATGATGAACTTTTTCGCATTGGTGTCTCACTCTCTCCCACACTCTTAGTTTGGCTCATATATCTTGCAGGGGGTGTGCTGCTGACAGGGGTACTGGGTCTAACTGAAGAAATGTTTGACGCTTCTTCCTCCTCGTCATCAGCAGATGAAACATCAACGGTCTCCGGTACCATAGTTGGTACCAAGCTTACCACGACTAACTCGAACCTTACAAATGGTACAAATGGCTATGTTTTCCCTTGTTGGGCTAACACTAAAGAAGTCCCAAACTGCGGACTTCAAATGTCTGTGGGGGGCAGAGGAGGCGATCCTGGGATTGCTGCTAATGCCAGATGAACTGGAGGATGTGTGTTGCCGAAATTTAGTATGTTGTGCACTTACAGCACCACTAATTGAGGAAATGGAGGTCGAGGTGGATGGAGGTCCCTTCTGGCGAGAAAATATGGAAGCTGTAGGTGGTGGTGTACTAGTTAACTGCATTCATGGTGGTCACATTCCCACGTCGCCATCATCACGCTCAGCAGCATTTCGGGATAGGGTAAAAATGTCTGTTTGCTGCATGCAAGCTGAGGCTGGAGTGACGCCTATGATGACTGCGTCATCGTCGTGAGAGTCTTCATCAGCAGGAGTATACGCCACTTCTTCTTCAGCGTCATCATCACACTCCATAACTCTGAGACTTTCGGGGACCTTCCTTTTACGCTTAGCTACCTTTGTCAGATCATCGTGTGCCTCACTCTCAGGCAGCACTGATGGTTCTCAATTTTCATCCATATCATCAGAAAGAAGGGGGCTTGAAGAAGAAGTAGACACCATCCTTGATCTTTTCCTTGCTGGGGATCTGGAAGACAATGAATCATCAGGAGGAGTGGCTTCCTCATGTGATACCTCGGCTTGAATGTCGATTTCCTGATGTGCCCCTACTTCGGGAGGAACAACTATTGTGGGCACTTGTGCCGCTCCATGCACCTCTGCTTGCGCCTCTCCTTGCGCCGCCTCTCCTTCCACATGTACTTGGGTTTGTACTTTCACATGTGGTTGTTGTTGTGGCTGTGGTTGTTGAACACTCGTCAGATGAGTTACAACAACCTCTGTTGATTGAGGGATGCTGCTACTTTCTTGCGATGAGCCAACATCACTGCTCGATGGTGATTGAACAACTATACTGGCTGCCTCTGCAGCACTCAAGGGCTTGGACCTAAGTTGGCGTGGTGGTGGTGGCACTGAGCCCAAAGGAGCGGAGGTGCTGCTCCCAGCTTGGTCCCCAGCAAACCCTGCTGCTGCTGCAGGCGTACTTTTTTTTTCCCAAAAAATGCGGCGGTCGGCACACCAGTCTCCTTGGTAAGTGGCGCCACTTGCTTCTTCTGCTCCTTACTGGCAACTTTCTTGCTAGAGGAGCTATGGGCAACTTTTTTTGGGGCCATCTTCTTCAGATGTCAGAACAGCAGGCCGCAGTTGCACAAGTTGCAGAATTTTGTGTCGCCACACGTGACGTTGTGCTGCACACACCGCAGCAGGACTTCTTCCTGGCACTGATGAGGAACGATGAGGCTGATGATTCGTCTTTCTGTACCTAAAAGCAAATGAAGCCAGAGGAACATCAGTTAAATAAATGTTGCATATGTAGCGCTTCAATTAATAGTTTGCAAGTAAGCATTTTTATTATACCCACCCCCCCCAAAATGGAAAGACCAATAAAATGCACCAGTGACAGAGTACCCCTGGGCATAATGGATGAAAGCATGTCAGACTGGGTGCAGGCCTATGACACAACAAAGCATACTGCCTGGCTTCAAAATGTCCCCTAGACCCCCACCACATGGCCATGCCCTGCCTGTACCAGTCCTCAAAATGGCCCCCACCCACATGACCATGCCCCACCAACACCCAAAACAATCAAAAAACACATAAAAATCACCACAATCCAATGCCATCCATGCCCTCAATGATGTTTACATTAAAGAGACCCAACAGAAAGACTCAGTCCATGCACCACTGAGTACCCCTGGGCAAAATGGCTCCAACAATAGCCCAAAAATCGAAAAACACACAAAAATCACCACAATCCCATGCCATCCATTCCCTCAATGATGTTTACATTCAAGACACCCCACAGAAAGACTAGGCCCATGCACCCCTGAGTAACCCTGGGCATAATGGATGAAAGCAAGGCACATTGGATGCAGGCCTATGGCACAAAGCACACTGCCTGGATTCAAAATGGCCCCTTGACCCCCACCACATGGCCAGGCCCTGCCTGTACCAGTCCTCAAAATGGCCCCCACCCACATGGCCATGCCCCACCAACACCCCAAAAAATCGAAAAACATACACAAATCACCACAATCCAATGCCATCCATGCCCTCCATGATGTTTACATTAAAGAGACCGCACAGGAAGACTCAGTCCATGCACCACGGAGTACCCCTGGGCAAAATGGCCACTACAATAGCCCAAAAATCGAAAAACACACAAAAATCACCACAATCCCATGCCATCCATGCCCTCAATGATGTTTACATTCAAGACACCCCACAGAAAGACTAGGCCCATGCACCCCTGAGTAACCCTGGGCATAATGGTTGAAAGCAAGGCACATTGGATGCAGGCCTATGGCACAAAGCACACTGCCTGGATTCAAAATGGCCCCTAGACCCCCACCACATGGCCAGGCTCTGCCTGTACCAGTCCTCAAAATGGCCCCCACCCACATGGCCATGCACATCCAACACCTCAAAACATTGAAAAACACACAAAAATCACCACAATCCAATGCCATCCATGTCCTCCATGATGTTTACATTAAAGAGACCCCACAGAAAGACTCAGTCCATGCACCACTGAGTACCCCTGGGCAAAATGGCCACAACAATAGCCCAAAAATCGAAAAACACACAAAAATCACCACAATCCCATGCCATCCATGCCCTCAATGATGTTTACATTCAAGACACCCCACAGAAAGACTAGGCCCATGCACCCCAGAGTAACCCTGGGCATAATGGTTGAAAGCAAGGCACATTGGATGCAGGCCTATGGCATAAAACACACTGCCTGGATTCAAAATGGCCCCTAGACCCCATCACATAGCCAGGCTCTGCCTGTGCCAGTCCTCAAAATGGCCCCCACCCACATGGGCATGCCCAACCAACACCTCAAAACATCGAAAAACACACAAAAATCACCACAATCCAATGCCATCCATGCCCTCCATGATGTTTACATTAAAGAGACCCCACAGTGAGACTCAGTCCATGCACCACTGAGTACCCCTGGGCAAAAGGCCCCAACAACAGCCTAAAAATCGAAAAACACAAAAAAATCACCACAATCCCATGCCATCCATGCCCTCAATGATGTTTACATTCAAGAAACCCCACAGAAAGACTAGGCCCATGCACCCCTGAGTAACCCTGGGCATAATGGATGAAAGCAAGGCACATTGGATGCAGGCCTATGGCACAAAGCACACTGCCTGGATTCAAAATGGCCCCTAGACCCCCACCACATGGCCAGGCCCTGCCTGTACCAGTCCTCAAATGGCCCCAAACAAACTTACTTGTGAAATTTCTAATCCAAAAGTGATACAAAGAAAGTCAAAAAGGCCTCAAATCCAAATATCCAGCAGCATCCACAAAAAGTAATCCTTCCAGGTCAAGATCCAAATCAAAGTGACCAGCACATGAAGAAATCACTGGGAGGAGCCTGCTGGACAGGAACAGGAAGTTGGAGACTGTGGGGCACTTCCTTCCTCCCACCCCCCCAAAATGGAATCCTTGCAAAGCCCATGCTTAAAAGTAACCCTGGACTATTCTTGAATCCCTGTGGGAGACGACAAAAGTGAAGCTGTGTCCCCTATAATTGAGAAAGCGGTCAAGTACCTACTTTCTGGTGCAATGTTTTGACAGAAGACACCGTTAGAAATATCTAATGTGGTTTTGAATTTTTTACGCACAATGCTATTCATTAGTGCTGCACTGTGTGCATTTTGTACTGCAAATGTTTTGCAACAAGAGGTTAGATGTCTGTAATCCAAAACTAGATGATATGTATTGTCTGGTTTGGAGACAGGAAACAAAGGATTGTTCATGGACGAGGTGCATGTTTCAATCACCCCTTGGTGTTCAAGTTGATCTAATATCTCCCTTACCTGTTTTTTAGCTTCTTGCTTAACTGGGTACTGCCTTTGTGCAGTTGGTTGATTTTGTAACTGGACTTTATGGTGAGGAGAATCCTCATCCCAATCTACATGATTTTTATATAATGCAGGAGCCTGGGCCACTGCCCATTTCCTGGCATCGGTATATTTTAAATGAATTGGAATGTGGTTGGAGAAAGCTGGCATTATGATTTCTATGCCATGTGGGCACTCCCTGACAAATTCAGGTAGCCAGTCTTGTTCAGTTAGAAGAATGTCATACCCTGAGAGAGCTGCTCCCAAAAGAGTGCTCTTATTTTTCTAATTATGTCACCCTCCATCCGGAGTGTAACTTCATATAACTTATGTGGGACACTAACCCTGGGATCTGCAGTTTCAACTTGGATGTACTCATTCAAGTCCACTGTCTCCAGATGATCCTTCAAGTTCTGGCATGCTATGGTGACTTCTGCTGCACTGTCCAACATCGTTTGAGCCCATTTCCCGTTCTTGAGTTGTGTCCTCAAGATCCTGGGCATGTCTGATTTTTAGACCTGTGAATTTTGGTGAATTGAGTTTTCTTGTTTTTCTGAACGTGTTGATCGTCTTTGGACTTCACGCATCCTTCCTTTTGTTCTGACCGTCCTCTTCTATTGGATTTCTGTGAGGAAGTCTGAAAGGTACGAGAAGAACACGTATCAGTATCTTGATATCTATCAGGTTTTCTCAAATTATCCCTATTCCTGAGGTTATACTCCTTTCAGAGGGCTCCTTTTGAGGAGACCTACCTCGGGATTGAGAATGCTTGTTTAGTGTTCTCCCACTTCTTTTTAGGAGTAGGAGTGTTTTTAATAAAGACCTTTTCAGGACTTTCTGACAGTTGAGGTTTAACTGGTTTCCCACCCAAGCTGTCTCTGCCTAATTCTTCATAGGATTTTTCAATTATTCTGGCCAGTTCATGTGGTTGCTCAGTTACATCAAATTCTCTTAGCTTTTGGCGGATCGCCACAGATGCTGCTTCACCTATAATAATAGCTGATATTATTGTTGAGACCTGTTTGGAATCTTTCAGTAATTTCATACCTAGATTCAAAGCAGGCTCTGCCCCGTGTTCATCTTGAATCTGTTTCAGGATGTCTGGTATTACCGCCATAGAAGGAACAACATGTGTTTTAGTGTAGATTGCAGCAAAGACTGTACCCCAAGTGTCGCAGTCCTCCAGGTGTGGTGAGATCTCAATTGGTAAACATATTGTTAGAATTATGTGTTTCTCATGAGGGGTAGTATCAGGAAATACTAACTCGATGTGAGTAATTTTTTGAGCTATCCAGAATGGAGTTTGTTCCCGTTTTGCGGGTAATTTACCAATGACTGAGTGTAAAGTAGGTGGTGTAATTTTATTTGTGTTCCCCTGGTAAGGGGTGTGTTGCGGAATCCTTATTGCAGTTTGGACAGTAAAAGTCCGCATGACATTTTGAACCAATTGTCTATACATTTTTATCGATACAAAAGGGGATGATGGACGAAGCATTTGAGCAAATCAAACACTCACCCCCAGTCAATTGATCTGGGTTTAATCCATCACCATTCTTTAGCCCACTCAGCCACCCCATTTCAGACATGGCCATATGCAAATCAGTCTGACCCTTTGCCTCATGGGAACAGTCCAGCCCGAACTGCCAAGCCATGTCTTCCATGGACCGGAAACAAGCATCCTGGGACCAGTTTCGGATTCATAATCCTCATCAGCCAGGCTATCTTGAATCCAGTGGCCAAGTGAGCAAGGGACTCACGTCTGAGCGTACCCTGCCACACTTAGGGCGAACAAAGCGATACAAAAGGGGATGATGGACAGAGCGTTTGAGCAAATCAAACACTCACCCCCAGTCAACTGATCTGGGTTTAATCCATCACCATTCTTTAGCCCACTCAGCCATCCCATTTCAAACATGGCCATATGCAAATCAGTCTGACCCTGTGCCTCATGGGAACAGTCCAGCCCGAACTGCCAAGCCATGTCTTCCATGGACCGGAAACAAGCATCCTGGGACCGGTTTCGGATTCATAATCCTCATCAGCCAGGCTATCTTGAATCCAGTGGCCAAGTGAGCAAGGGACTCACGTCTGAGCATACCCTGCCACACTTAGGGCGAACAAAGCGATACAAAAGGGGATGATGGACGGAGCGTTTGAGCAAATCAAACACTCACCCCCAGTCAACTGATCTGGGTTTAATCCATCACCATTCTTTAGCCCACTCAGCCACCCCATTTCAGACATGGCCATATGCAAATCAGTCTGACCCTGTGCCTCATGGGAACAGTCCAGCCCGAACTGCCGAGCCATGTCTTCCATGGACCGGAAACAAGCATCCTGGGACCGGTTTCGGATTCATAATCCTCATCAGCCAGGCTATCTTGTATGACATTGTTCTACATTCTGTCCATCAACTGTGTTTTTTGCAATTTTCACCCCGAGTGGGCTGGGTATGCTCAGACGTGAGTCCCAGGCTCTCCACACCACTGGAGTCAAGCTATCCAGGCTGATGAAGGCTAATAGCCATAAACCGGTCCTTGGATGCTTGATTCCGGTCTGGGAAAGACATGGCTTGGTAGTTCGGACTGGACTCTTCCCATGAGGCACAGGGTCAGAGCTGATTTGCATATAGCCAGTGTCTAACCCAGGGTGGTGTGGAGTGCAAAAAAATGATGGATTTAGGCCCAGATCCTTGTACTGGGGTGAATGTATGACATTGTTCTACATTATGTCCATCAACTGTGTTTTTTGCAATTTTCACCCCGAGTGTGCTGGGTATGCTCAGACGTGAGTCCCAGGCTCTCCACACCACTGGAGTCAAGCTATCCAGGCTGATGAATGCTGATAGCCAGAAACCGGTCCTTGGATGCTTGATTCCGGTCTGGGAAAGACATGGCTTGGTAGTTCGGACTGGACTGTTCCCATGAGGCACAGGGTCAGAGCTGATTTGCATTTAGCGAGTGTCCAACCCAGGGTGGTGTGGAGTGCAAAAAAACGATGGATTTAGGCCCAGATCCTTGTACTGGGGTGAATGTATGACATTGTTCTACATTCTGTCCATCAACTGTGTTTTTTGCAATTTTCACACCGAGTGGGCAGGGTATGCTCAGACGTGAGTCCTAGGCTCTCCACACCACTGGAGTCAAGCTATCCAGGCTGATGAAGGCTGATAGCCAGAAACCGGTCCTTGGATGCTTGATTCCGGTCTGGGAAAGAAATGGCTTGGTAGTTCGGACTGGACTGTTCCCATGAGGCACAGGGTCAGAGCGGATTTGCATATAGCCAGTGTCTAACCCAGGGTGGTGTGGAGTGCAAAAAAACGATGGATTTAGGCCCAGATCCTTGTACTGGGGTGAATGTATGACATTGTTCTACATTCTGTCCATCAACTGTGTTTTTTGCAATATACATTTTTATCAGCTATTTTGAACTAATAGTTCCGCATCTGACATTTCTTCAATGGCAGGATGTGGTGTATAATGGCTAATACCGGCCATGTTGCTCCTGGTCTACCTAGTGGACTGAGCCTGGTAATGTGATGTATATATTTTAGGGCACCTTTAACCCAGAGCACATGCTCTTGGTATGGTAATGGAATTTCATTATCCTCGAAAGGAATGTATCCCTCTGGTGGTTCATCTTCTTTGTAGAAGTGAAACACTTTTGTTCCTGGATTTGCTTCAGGGAAGACTATACATGAATAGAATAACTCTGTCTGATGATATTCATGTGCCTCACAAAAACTACCCTACCACCTCTTGCTGATAGGCCATTTCGTATGAGATTTATAGTGATGGCTTTCCTTAAAGTTTCTGGAATGCTTATAGCATCATCTTCGGTCTCTTGGAAACCTGTAAAGTTTAAAACTTATACGACTGCATCTGCTGCCGCTCCACCGGTTGCGGTGGTGTCACCATTATTTGACATTGTTTAATGAAAGTTGCAGAGCAAGTCTCAAAGAAACAAAGATAAGGTGCACAATATTTTGGAACACTGTATCCTTCAACGTTGAATAAACCAAAAACTAATACATAGGATTTTCGCCCTACTCAGTTATGGCGGACATTATCCCTTTACCCACTCCAGACGTCTATTAGAGTATTTACGGAAAAAGGAGTCTCTGAGAAAGCAGGACTGAGTTACTTTAGTATCTAGCGTTAAATTAGTGCCTTACCAAACGTTGGGCACCATGTAGTGTAGTCCCTATATTCCCAATAAGCCCTGCACATTGGAATAATATATCCTATAGATTTGACGTAGGACTTAGGTCAACTAGGTCTCTATCACAAATAACTAAACTAAATTGTGTGTGTGCCAGCTAACTCAGAGGTCACTAGAAACTTTCTTGAATACACAAGAAGGGATTAGTGTGTGACAAACGCATAAACATGACAACTTTATTTTCCAAGAATAAGAATATATCTGTCAGAGTCGTGGAAACAATAGATAAGTATTTCACGGGCAATCGTTACACTGTCCTGGTCCTATCACAGTGGTCACCTTACCCGCAATCAGCTCCTAGAACTGCAGGGGCAAAACATTTGTGATGAGGAGGCGCTTTGTTCTGCTCCCGGTGATGTGCAGTGGCCATGTACCCAGTAGAGAGGTGTGTTATGCTTGTACTACATGTTAGGCCTGGCCTGGTCGGCACTTCCCGTGTGCTCTGATGCAGGGGGTAACTGCGGTACATCTTGCCATGTGAGATCGGCATTAACAGTGAAGAGGTCCAGCATTTGAGATCACCGAGTGAGAAACCTCTCCCAGTGGCTGCTTCACTCGTGCACAACGATTTTCTGTTCCAAGACTTTGGCGGTGTGGAAAGTATGATGTTGAAAATACTCAGGTGAGCCAATTTGACCCATGGAGAATTGGAAGGCTATGTTCATAAAAAGAAATATAAAGAACAGAAGACGTAAATTTTGAATATTGCAAGACATCAAGGGAACATTGATATCAATGGATAATCATGTTTTTCCATTGAAATGAAGCACATGTTGTTCGCCATGGAGCATTTCAGTGACACCATCCTCTAAGACACACAAAGCACGATTATTGTCAATTAACCCCACTTCCAGGGTCAGGGTGACTGGGGAAGAAACACCACAGGAGACCCAGAGTAAGTAATCAGATCTGATAAATCATCACCACATAATGGCAAACATTCTGGCAGTAAAACCTATCATAGTCGAAGGTACCCCATAAGCACAGCACCTAAGTAGAAAGAGTGGATGCAGAGGGTTATACTATTCTTTGAAGCCACAAAAGTAGATAAAGTTCTAAAACGGGCAATGCTACTTCATTTGGTAGTGAGAGAGATTTATAAAATATTCAAATTGATTAATGAAGTTGTGCGTAAGATGCATCTCACCCTCAGATCAGCTCTAACAGCACATCTTGAACCAATGGCAAACCAGGACTATGAAACGTTCATGTCTAGCAGGCCAGAAAACAGGCATAAAAATCCAATGATGTCTTCTGTGCACATCTGAAGGAGTTAGCCAGCACATGGGGTTTCAATGATTAGATGGAGGATATAAGAGCAGATCCTGGAGAAGTCAAGAAAATCTCTAGCTGACATCCTGATGCTAGGCAGGACCAAAGAACTTTCCAAAGCGCGTGCTGCATGGAAGATGCATTACAGAAACCCATAAAAACAAAACCAGTCAACATGATAACCCTGGCCCCTACAACACAACAGGACAAGAGACGGAACATGAGGACTCGGACCTGTGAATACCGTGGCAGACCCACTCATCGACCCACTGAGTATCCATCAAACGGCAAGAAATGCACATTGTATGGAAAGCTCATTCATTTTATGAAAGTCATCTGCTCAGGAAAGAGGCGAATTCCGTAAACACCCTCAAAACAATACTAGAAGGGCAGGAATGAAGTAGCAACATGGATGATGAGGAGAAAGGGGAACATAGAGTCCACTCAGTTTTCACCATTGGTGCAGGGTACAAAACCACCATACACCAGGCAAAATGTCAAATACTGGCAGGAGAACACCCATTCACTGCAGAGGTGGACACAAGCACAACAATCAACATAATGTCAGCCAAAGACTATGAAGCCATGCGGTCTGCCCCATAGCTACTTTCAGCCATGATTAAAGTCTTTGCATATGGTCAAGACAAACATCTTGTTATGCGAGGGAAATTCAAAACCTCCCTAACATATGGTTCCCAGTCTGTCGAATCGCAAATGTATGTTACGGAAGAAGGGCACAGCATGCTTCTGTGGTGCCAAGCAGCAGAGGCTCTCTACATCATAACACTTGCATGCGGGATATATCAGGAAGCCATCAGTCACATCCTGGACAAGTTTTCAAACGTTACTGAAGGTACTGAATATCTAAGGGACAAAAAATCCACCTACATATCGATCCATAAGTATAGCCTGTAGCTCTCCAACACAGATGCATTGCGTTCCACCTGAATCCCATCGTGGAAAAGGAACTGAACACATTTGAGGCCATGGGGATCATTGAGAAGGTGAAAGGGCCCACCACGTGGGTTTCGCCGATTGTCATTGCAAGAAAACCCAAACAGCCTGGAGAGGTGAGGATATGTGTAGATTGCGCCTGCAATAAATAGACAGCGGCACCTCACTCCAACAAATGAATACTTAATTGGTAGGCTCGGTGGAGCCAGCTGGTTCTCCAAGTTGGACTTGCCCTCAGGATATCACCAGTCGGGTCTTGCCATGGAGTCCTGTTACATTATGAAATTTTCAACACATGTTGGACTGAGGCCCTACAAATGTTTGAGTTTTGGAGTTTCTATTTCAGCTGAAGTATTTCAGAATACAAATCAAGAGCCACTCATGGACCTTCCTGGAATAGTGAATGTCACCAATGGCATACTGATCCATGCAAAGAACGTGCCAGAGCAAAATGCTTGATTGCCGAAGGTGTTGCGATGAATTCAGGACTCTGGTCTCACCCTGCATCCAAACAAATGTTACCTCCTGCAGCAAAAATGAAACATGTTTGGATACATCTTCTCATTGTGCCGGGTTGCTCCTGCCCCTGAAAAGTTGGGTTCTCAAAGAGGCACCGACGCCTGCCACTGTGAAAGAAGTGTGCAGCTTTTTAGGCATGGTCAACTATTGTGGTCGCTTCATACAGTGTCTCACCACATTGATGCAACCTCTCTGATAGCTGACCAAAAGATCTGTCCCATGGTCGAGGGGGTTTTGGCAAGAAGCTGCATTTCAGGCCACAAAGGACACCCTTCTTATGAGGGGATGTTTGAGAACTCAGGGTGGCAGGAAGCCTGTGGCTCCTGCAGATTCCAGGTCTTTCAGTCAAAGAAATGTAAGGGCCATATTTACATTATTTGATTGACAAAGAAGACGCCAGTCACCCTGGCAGGGGACTTATAGTCTCACATTATGAGACTACTCAACCCACCAAATCTAGAAATGACTGCCAAGTTGCTGGTCAATTAAAAATCATTGACATGAGTCGCAAAAATTGTGATTCATGTCAATGCCTTTTTACGTTGGAGGCACTACTCCATCAACATGATGGGGCTGTCCATCAATTTTACTTTTTTATTTTTAAGAACAAAATCTCAAAACTGGATCTTCTTTTTGAAAAATAATCCCTTCTCACCATGGGAGTTATCTGCCATGGCAAGGGGGACATCATACTCTTATCACCTTTACCACCATAGTTTTCCATGTGGTGGTAGGCAGTGAAAACTTACCTGTATGTTTACACATCTAAATGAGGTGGGCGACACAGAGGTTGGTCGAAGATGGCACTTACTCAGTTGGGATATGCGAGGTGTGCAACCATACCACAGATTGAGTAGTTTTCGCAAAGGTTACACCAATGCTCCGTCTCCATATATATTGAGTGGGCAGGCCATTATCTTCATGGCAACGATATTCTGTTGCCATTGTGGGGGATTAACCTCACTGCCACAGATATACATTTGTTACAATTTCTTTATAAGTTAATCTATCTCTTACACTGGTTGGTGCTTGCACCTCCAGAAATGCTAGCTTAATAGCACAAATACTTATCAAAGTATCTGAATATTGAAACAAAGGAACCAACCGCTTTATTGTCCGTTCACATGCCATTTACGCACCATACAGAAGACTTTTATCCCGCTGGCCACGGGCCAAACCCAACAGATCAGTCCACTCACAAAAAATATATCACTGAAGAGCCAAGTTTCAGCTTTGTGTTTAATGCACTTATTTTAGCTCTGGCACATATATATAGGCAGGTCATTCTGCCTGATTGGATCCTTTTTGTTAAGGTGCTGCCTTTGCTGAGCAAAGGTGTCTGGAAGGTTTCTGAAATCTGAGGTGGTACTGAGGAATGCCGAACCAGTGCTTGGTAAAACTTTGAATGTGTGTTTCAGGAGTTTGGAAAGAGCTGTGGGTTGGGGGCTAGTGGAACTGTGTCACGTACCAGGTGTGTGCATGTTGGGATGTTGAGGGAGGAGGATACAGTTGAAACTAAGTCAAACATGCTGGGTACTATTGCCTATGCACCCTTCTACTTTTGCTTTCAAAGTATGAAAACCCGATTAGTATTTTGCATCATAACCAATGTTATTGAAAAAGGGTACTGTACACAATGTCTTGTATGATGATTGATTTGACATCTTTAGTATAAGGACAATGTGCATTTCATTATAACTCCAAATTAGTGCAGACGGCGCAGTGCTCAGATGGTGAACAAATATTTATACCCACATTTGCATATAATTTTGAATCATGGAAATATAAGAAGAGGTCCTTTCTGTTCATATGTGGTAAACATAATCCTCATGCAAGAATAAACTGTGTCAAGTATCCTTTTTCAATATCATTGACTATGATACAAGTTCCTAATTAAGTGTA
The DNA here is from genome assembly GCF_964261635.1 of Lissotriton helveticus. Classification (NCBI taxonomy): domain Eukaryota; kingdom Metazoa; phylum Chordata; class Amphibia; order Caudata; family Salamandridae; genus Lissotriton; species Lissotriton helveticus. The sequence goes on from NC_136065.1 coordinate 1,609,930,115, forward strand.
CACACTTTAAAAAACAGTAGTGGTGCTGTTGAATAAGGCCAATAAGACATCTGTTAGGCGGATTGCACTTACTCTGGTTCTCATGGGCAATCAGGGTGATCCTTGTGCTGTATACATACATTTCCTAAAAAGCACTTCAACATCTAGTCAAGATTTTCCAATTTTGTCACACATGGCACTACGTGACAACATGGCTTATGTTCCGTCCACCATTATGTACTATAATGCACTTGCCAATCATTGAATAAAACACCTACCACATTCTGACGGTCGTTAAAGGTGCTGACCAGGCCATAAGTAAGTCCATGGTTTCCTCAAATAGAGGAAAAAACATTCTAGGACTGCTTAAATAGGTAAGTAGTGGGTCAAGGAAGGAATGTATCCATTCACAGCCATGAAAGTTTTCCCTAATGACAGTTTCGCCTTAGTCGATTTCCCAATATTTCATTTTTGTTTGATACCACATAAAAAAGTAGAAAAACACAAGGCTGGCTTAGATAGGCACTGCAAACAATAAACACCACTTTTTTAAAAAATATGTGCCACCAGGGTGAGGGTGAGGGTCGGTCGGTTACCATGAGAGCAAACCCCCTAAATAAATTTCCTGGTAGCCTAGTAGTTTTCGTGGCTGTGTATCATGGTCACGTTGTGATTCACAGCCAGGAAAACATGCATGGGAGGCATTGTCGGGAAGGTAATGCCTCTCTCTCACATGGAGAGGCATCGCAGCACCCCAAACCCCACCAGACCATGGAGAAAAATCTTACCCGTCTCTTCTCTTCCAACAGTGGGAAACTGTGACATCAGTGCGCCTTGCTGCACGCTGTTCTCACAAATTGTTGGGAGGGGCAAGGGGAGTGTGGTGGGGGTGGATGAGGAAGTGATTCTGTGTCACGCCAGCCCTTTAAATAAAAAAAAATCCTCTGGTGCGAGCTCCAGAGGATCCATTAGATCCCTCCCCAGTGTCAGTCAGTCAGTGTCAGTCAGTGGCCAACACCCACCTAATATGGTTTGAAAGCCGCATTAGAATGTATTGAAATGCTGCCCTCATCTTTGAAATTAATTCAAGTACAAAATTGAGTAAAGGCAACAGGGATATTAATCATGGAATCAGACTATTGAATATGTCAACATTGGTGTAAAAATTGTTAAAGTATTAAATAATAGAAGCCAGCGTATGGAAGAATTCACCTTTTTTCAATTATTTGGAAATCAATAATCCATATTTAAATGGCACATGTACTGTAATTAGAATGGCAATACAATGACTGGAGGTCTGATGAATGAGGCTGTCAACAAGATTTTCGGAAACTTAGACACACATGGGCTTTAAAATATCTTTAAAATGATTTGACCTTCCTGAGTTATGAAAATAAATTTTGGAAGCAGGTCCTTACTAAGCATGGGCGGATCTAGCGGATCTCGCGTACGCGAATTTGCGGATTTACGGATTCGCAATCCGCGAAGATACGCGAACTCTCGCGGATTTGCCGATTTTGGGACAATTTCGCAATTGCGAACTTACTTTTCGGCTCGCAACGGCCGCGACTATGTTGTTTCTACGTCTGGTTTATCATCACAGGTTCACAGCACCCTCTGTTTCACCACTGCCACCCTCTGGGACACCCATGCCACCCTCTGGTACATCCTCACTGCCACCCATTAGGTTTGTTTATCACTGTAGTTTATGGGGGGTGAAAAAAGCAAGCACACCTCCCCTACTTCAACTGCCATGAATTAATTTGGGGTTGATTAATGTGTCAGTTATTTAGAAAGTTCCAGTCTGGCTGGCACCTGCTTCCTTCCTTATATGTAATTTGCTTTCTGTTGCAGTGAAATTTTTTTTCACAGGACCTTTATGGTCTACTTGTAGCTATTCTATGAGCCTGCTGTTTGGGTCATAGCAGGGTCATAGAATAGTTGCAAACTCTGGAGGGGCCCCTCAGGAAGCACTACAGTGAATGTTACAAATGTTAAGTTTGAACTTTTGCACCGGCTCATTGCTTTCAGTTTAGCAAAAATCGTTTTTTCTGCAATTTCGCGCGTTTTTTGGGGTGCGAATCCGTGCGAGATCGATTTCGGAAGCCACGAATGCTTGCAAATACACTAATTTTTTTTTTGCGACGTGTATGTTCGCGTGATTTTGTGCGTGTTCACGAGGCGCTTGTAGCTATACGTTTGCCAAGTTACCCTAGCGGTCGTACACGGGCGCGGCCATCTTGTTTGCGTGAAGTAATTCCGTTTCCGGCCGCTATGTGTAATCTCGCAAAGTGTGCTGCTCGCTAGTACAATTTCGCGCGTGCTCGCGAGGAAAATCTCGCGCGAACTTACCCACGCGGTCGGGAACGGGCGCGGCCATCTTGTTTCTCATTCATTGCTATGGTTCTGGGCATGCTTTCTGTATCCTCTCTGAATCTCTGCCATCCTTTGCTTGTTTGAAGTTTATTTGATCTATTTTACTTATTAATCTATCCCTCTCTTTTTCTAGCTCTATATTTTTGTGTTTTCTGCTGCTTTTAGTTACTTTTAAACTACTTTTTTAAACTCTTTTCTTTTCTTCTTCACTATTCTATTTCTTCTTTATCATTTAACTTTATTTCTGCCCAGACCATGGTAAAGGGAGCCGGGAAGCACCCTGAGAAGGGGAAGGGTCCTGCACCCCGTGACCGGCTCCCGTGCGGGCGTTTGAGGGGGGAGCAAGTGGTGCCACGGGAGATCTTTAGCGCGGAGGAGGTGGCCGCACTCATCTTCCACGTCCAGCGCCGCCTCCCCAAGACGATCCTGGGAGGCGGCAAGATCGCAACCGGCTATGGCATCCGGGAGCGCCGGAAGCGGTGGGAGAAGGTGTGCCGGGCCATATTTAAGCTCTCTGGGGTCCGGCGCACATATAACCAGGCCACCCACCGCTGGACAGATGTCATGGACCGGGAGCGGGACTTGCTGGACGCGCTCGGCGTAGAGGTCCCCGGGCTTGGTGAGTAGTAGTAGCTATTCATCACTACTCTGTTTTATCCGGCTCTGTCATTTGCAAATCTTTGTTCTTTACCAAGAGCAATAATGCTGCCGATTACATTGTAGGTAAATTATATTTCAAAATCTTCTATGCATTTCAGGTGCACTGCTCTCCTTCTCAGTAGCCTTGCTTGCTACTATGCTTATTTGTTTTGTATTTTGTGTTCATTTCATTGGCCTGAGAAATTATGTATGAGTGTAGTGTAAAGATAAGAACTGCGTAATGCTAGACACTAAGGGTCATATTTTCAATTACGGGCGCATCCCTGCAAAGTAGCAGGGGTGCGGCAGTAATTGTGTGCCATGCCACCACCACCCATTGGCCCAAAATGTCACAGAAGCCTTACGCATCTGTGCCGTAAAGGCGGCGCATTGCTGGAGTTGCGTGCCAACGATGGCGCAGCTCCAGCAATGCTCTGGGGTACCCTATCTCCCCAATGCTGCATCAAGCCGTACGTCGGCTTCAAGCGCGCAGGGTTTGAGTCATGCATCATTGTCCTAAAAGTGACTGATTGACATCTTGTAGATTTCCCTCAGCCACTTTTAGGATTCGTTCCTGCGCAGGTACGCCCTCCCTTGCGCCGGAACGCCCCCTGATGGCGCAGGGCTTTACAACGTGATGCATATATACGCCGCACCAACACCATGGCGAGTCTTTTGTTCTGCCGCTGCGTCACAAAAGTCATGCAACAATGGAGGAAAATGAGCCGCAAGGGACTTCTAAATCAGCCCCAACAGACTGAAGTCCAGTCCTTCCTTTAGACACATGGCTATAAGAAGAAATAGTGGCGGTGGTCGGTGGATTGATAGTTTGAGTATTCACTGATCTGCAAGCAGGATGGACTTTGTATGTCACTTCGCGTGCTGCGGACTGCTGCCTGCCAGGCCTAGGCAAACCTCTTTAGTAGTCTGTTTATTGAGTTACATAGGAACTTTCTAAGTCAACGGTCCGCAAATCAGGCAATACGAATAACGTAGTATACCACATGAGATAGATCCCGTGGAATAGTTGTCTATCTATTTGCTATTTCTCCAAAATATTTTGTTATTGTTCTTTTGAAATGTTTGATTTGGTTGACAAATCTCATCCATGTTTTCTGGTCTTTCTTTCTTTCATGTTGTACATCAGCTCCCCCCAAGGGCAAGAGGACACAGGAGGAGGGTGCTGTTCAGGAGGATGCAGGCCAGGATCGGGCAGGCGAGGGCTCCTTTGCTGGCCCCAGTAAGTTTAAATTTTAATAAAGAGTACCTATTTTTTCCTAGCGTTCCTCATTCGATTTTTTCTAAATCGTCTTTGATCTTCTTGTAGACTGGATATAAATTCTTATCCTGCCTCGAATATGACTCCATGTGGTATTACTAGATTATTCTTATTAGTCTGTATGTGTAGCTAACTAAGATTGGACATTTGGCAATTCCATTTCACTCCCATTCTATTCAGCAATAGCTCTATGCACTGTCTCCTTACTGACTAGATAGTGTGGCAGAGTCATTTAGCTCCCGAAGTCACCGATGATTGATCCCCAATGATCTCTAGATTATCGTACGCAGGACAAGAGTACGGAGTCACAGTCAAGAAGTGTCAGAGGCACTCATGCTTGCAAAAATTCCAAAACCTTTAGCTCATCCACTCTAGTCTGGAGGACCAAAAACCACAGAGTCTATTTAAGTTTAAAAGCTTTATTAAAAGTAAACACATTTATTAAAATCTACTTTGTCATAAAACTATTTAACTGAAAACGGAAAAGTGCTTAGTGCTGACGATTAATTGGACACATTTCTTGTGGTCGAGCCGAGCTCTCACCTGGTTTGAACTTGATCCTGGTCGTGTTCTTAGGAGTCAAGCTTCTGTCTGTTAGGAGAAAAAGTGGTGCGTGTTAAAAATAAAAAGCAAGCATTCATCAGTTGTGCATAAAAGTGCAGCAAGACAACAGCCTTCCCTGGAAAAAGGGACATTTTTACTTTAGAGTAGACAGTCACAAATTATTACATTGTATTCTGTTTTTTTAACATTTCTTTATTACTCCTAGACCAAATATTATATAGTAGTGAGTGGTGTATTCTAACATTCTTAAAAGTACTTTGTAGGTGGAACATCTGGTGACGGGGCCAGCGCGGAGGTGGCGGTGTTGGGCGAGGACTCGGAGGACTCTGGGGAGGAGGCGGTGCAAGAGCCGGTGGACGGTCCTGTGGGGGTTCGCACGGTGGTGGCGGGAACAGGTAAGCTATATATTCCTTACTTATTGAGATTGAAGACTGCATAGTGTGCTTTCTCCACGGGTGTATTACAAATCAACCAGGTAGTAGCCTCCTCGAAATGTACTTCGACTTAGCTGTGAAGTTTTTGGTGAGAAGAATCCCAATAAGTTCTTAGATGAACGTGATGGATGGGATGAACGAAAAGCGAAAGAAGGGTGTAAGTAAGTGGGACGCGAAATTGTATGATGGCTGGCAAAGAAGAACGGTATGTGTTTGCTTGGCCCCCGAGGTGGCTGGGAAGGAAAGAATATGGTATGGTGCATGGCTGGGTCAATGATGAAGCAAGGATGGGTGGAAGGACAGCAGCCTGGGTGGGTGAAACAGAAACTGTATGTGTGCGTATACTTTGAATGAATGGATTCCTGGAGCATGGTATTCTCTGACTCTTAGATAGCACATGTGTATCTAGAGAGAGTAGATGGTCGCTGGATGAACTAAGTGTTACCTTGAAGAGCATGTACCACCGCACCTGCACGTCCGTTCCAGTGTAGGGAAGGCAAGGAAAAGAAATTGTAAATGTGTCCAATACTACCATGAATAGTAGCAGTACTTTGTATTGCAACTGCAAGCACAGCATATATCTGGTTATTACGGTGGACACTCCGTACCTCTCTTAATAACTTTAGTTTAGTTGTAGTACGTCATTCATGTGTGGGTGTATCACTGTTCACTCAATATTAAGCAAAGCACCTAAAGTCATCCCATATGTCATCAAATACGTCCCATGTGAAGTGATAGATAATCAAATTATTTAGCTTCTTCATTTTCCTTTTCTAGTACTCATTTGCACTGTAGGGTGAAAGGTAAATTAATTAAGCAGTAGCCCTTGTAACAGAGTATTCTCAGTGCCACCCGTAATAGAAAAGTAATAGCTTCACCACCTGCATGTACTGGACCGGTACAGTAACGCAAGTCTGTCTCACTCATCATGGTGTGCAACTGTTTTTCTCGGGTGCAAGTTCACTGTGCTGCCATTCTGCCGGCTTGCATAAGATAACGTACCAATTTTCCTAAACAAGAGAGAAGAAGAAGAATAAGACTGGTGTACTGTCATAGTCGACTGTAATGGAAGTCCATAGTGGTCGTAGAATTTGTTCATTAAACTACCACTAATGTTAGAGCAAGGATGCAGAAGTGGGAGGTTACATAGATTCTGTCCTCAATAATTATGTACTGTGCTTTCAATTTGCTACTTGTACTGTGACCCAACTTTCGGCTCAATCACTTTGTGTTATTAATGCTAAGGAGCATTGGTTACAGACTATGTCTTTCTTTCTTCATATAGTTGCTCCTTCCAAATCGACATCACGGAGGGAGCAGGCTCGAATGGCCCGGCAACGGAGGCTGGATGCCACTGTCGCCGAATATCGGCGGCTGGTGGCCCTGGAGGAGGAGGAGGACACGCAGTCGACCGGTGCAACAACAACATCCTCGACTGGGACAGCTGCATCCTCCTCCGTGACCCCACGGGACGCCAGCATGCGCAGTGCTCCAGCGGGACCGAGCCGGGCTAACAAAGCCAACCGCCACCGCCAAGCAACAGAAAGACCAGCTGCCCCCCACAGGAGCTGCAAGGCACGCCAACGCCGCCTAGGAGTCCGAATGTCCTACCTGGAGCAGGAGGTCCAGAACTATAAGAACTTGGTGGAGGGCCTCCGCTTCGAGCTTGCCACCCTCCGCAAGGAGTATGATGCCCATGCCGCAAAATGCACCAGCACCCTCCAGTAGTGGAGTGTCCCTTGCCCTTTTTTTAGAGACTTTTGGGGGGTGGGATTTGGGAGTTGGGTTCTTTTTGGGACTTTTCAAAGACAATCGTTGGGGTTAGGGTGGGTCTTGAGGGAGATTATTTTGTTAGGGCTACATAAATATACATTTTTCAACTTTATCTGACCATACCTGTTTTTTACTGCTTTTCAGTCTGGTGGGTGGGGGACGGGGGTGTAACAGTAAGTTTGTTTTCCTGAACAGTCGTAGGACTTTAGTAGTACTACCGTCAATCTCTCGTCTAGTCCTAAATAATACTCCATTATACTACCTCCCACCAAACGCTTATCTTACCTGTAATTTGTGTTAGAAATTAGGGCTAGGCCCAGGGCTGGCTCCACGTGAAATGGGGATTAACGTTGGCAATCCTGGGCGGGTGAAATTTCCTCATTGCGGTGGTACTAGTGGTGTGACACAGTGGCAGTTGCATGCCTATGGAAAAAAAGAAAACGAAACCTGGTATGTCCTTACTGTAGCATTACAACGGTTACGGTACGATCGAGAATATAGCAGGTGACAGTACACTAGAACAGTGCCATAATGTAGCCTAACAAATGGTAAAGTATTTGCTTGCAAGTATAACTAGTACTTGCGTTGAATTTATTTGACATTGGCTCCTACTACTAGAAGATATAGTACTGTAGCTGAGTAAGTCTAGAAGATATCCTCGTATTCCTTCACCAGCCTGTTGCTATGACCTTATCCTCCCCAGCAAGTGTGTGGAATTATTGATGTCATTTTAGTCAGACATCAAGCAAAACAACACAGCCCGGGGGAGAGGGTTAGGGTTTGGAAAATGGATGGGAATGGGGGTTTCTTTTTGGGTAGGTTTTGTTGAGAGAAGAAAAAAAAGCACAGCCTGGACAAACAATAATTGAAGATAAAGAAATCTTTGGGTACAAACTAAAGCTAAGCACATGCAGTCACACTCATAGAAGAAAACAATGGATACTGTATCTGTATTCTGTATGTTGTTGGAGTTGTCCTGTTGAATTTGGTAAGTAAGTTGCATGCAGCAAACAATTCCTCTTATTAGCGGCACTCCTCCATTCCAGCTGACGCTTCGTCCATCAATGTTGGTGACCACTGACAGAAGACACCCTGTCCACTGCCTGCCTGGCGGATGTTGACTGAAACCCGGCCTGTAATTATTGAACGGAAAACAGGAATTGCTATTACAATACCACTGATAAATAAATAAAAGGTATGCACGCTGTGTGGTGCAAAAAGTCACACTTTGATTTCCCTAATAGACAGTAGAATATTTTTGAAATTGCGTGCTCTGTCTGAGTCACCTTTTTAAGGATAAATAAGTATGGCCAAAATATTATAGCGGATCTTTCCCCTCAAGGTAGGTGTACTGTAAACTGTGTTTTAGAACAAAATTTGACCTTCCCAGCAATGCTCCCACCAAGACCCTTACTAAAGCCAGTCGCAAAAATGTAGAAGACCCCCAATCAGATCTCCAAAAACGATGCCTAGCAGAAAAATGGAGACAAAACGTACTTTGAAAGTAACAGTAGGCCCAAATCAGACCGTGGATTGTATTCAAACCACTTGCAAGCAAGCAAAAGTATCCATAGCCAGCATCGCTCCAACAGTGCTCTAAAACCCCAGAACTGCGTTGCAATAGAACACCCCGAAACACATGCAATCCTGCTGCTAGGGCTAACCCTAACGAACCCTAACTTATAAAAAGTGCCAAAACTGGTGTTTCCTTATGGATTTTGTCCAAAACACTTCTATCCGGGATTAGACCTTCCCAGGAATGTCCCAGGCAAGACCCGCCAACCCACCCGCAAAAAAACACGCGACAACACCCCCAAACAGCGAAAAAGCTAAATCTCATACTTACAATATCTCTCGGCCTTCTGGTCCAAACGCGCTGTGCAGCTACTACCAGCTAGGTCATCATCAATCATCATAACTCCTGTTTTCCACCACGGATTTCCTGAAAAGCAAATGCAATCAAGATTAGACTGTCGCAGCAGTGCTTCGACAGAGACCCCGGCCGCAACCCACCCACGAACAGCAGGAAGCCCCCCAAAACGCTACATTGAGCAAGATGTCCGAAGAAATAGCAAAAAAAAGGCTTTTCCTTAAGGATTTTGTCCTAAACACTTCTATCCGGCATTAGACCTTTCCAGGAATGCCCCAGGAATGCCCCAGCCAAGACCCGCCAACCCACCCGCAAAAAACCACGCGACAACACCCCCAAACAGCGAAAAAGCTAAATCTCATACTTACAATATCTCTCGGCCTTCGGTCCAAACGCGCTGTGCAGCTAGGTCATCATCAATCATCATAACTCCTGTTTTCCACCACGGATTTCCTGAAAAGCAAATGCAATCAAGATTAGACTGTCGCAGCAGTGCTCCCAGACCCCAAAACTCACCCACAAACACCCGGAACCCCGCCAAAGAGCACCTCAAAGGCAAGCAAGTCAGCAAAAACGGCAAGAAATTTCCACCTCATATTTGGTCCAAAACACTTTTATCCATTATTAGAGCTTCACAGCAATGGGCCCAAATCCGTCAACTCACCCGCAAAGAAGTAGAACACCCCCACAAGTGCTGAGTCTTTCTTCATTGGGCGTAATCCAGCACTCTGCTTTGAGGGAAATCGCAGTCTGGAGGAGGAGGATAGAGGAGCATGTTCTTCAGAACTTGTGAACCTGAGGAATGTAGACTGCGGCACCTTCAAATCAATAAGCAAACAAGTGAAGACAGTTCTGCTGATGGTCTTGTTTTTAGGATTAGGTGATTAAAGTTTGAATTAAATTAACTGTGCAAAACAAAGAAAGAGAGACACACAGGAATAAAAGTGAATAAGGACGAAAAAGAAAGTTATTGATTCATTGTCTCATTTTCAGGGCTCGGTGTCAGGGAATAAGAAGAAGATTTCGTCATCATACTCTGCGAATTCAGGCAGGATGAGGTCAGTGTCACCGAACAGAGAACAAATCCCCTCATCTACGTTGCCGTCCTCCTCGTCTTCATGCGGCGTGCTTTCTCGTACTTTGTAATCTGGTGGTATGAGGTGCTGATTCATCTTGATCATTGTCAGCCGCTCCACATTTTGGGGCGAGAGGCGGCTCCGTTTGGGAGTTACAATGCCACCAGCAGCACTGAAAACACGTTCAGAAGACACACTTGCAAGTGGGCAAGACAAATAGTTTATAGCCAGGTTGGAGAGCTCTGGCCACAATTGTTTTTTCCCATGCCAATACTGCAATGGCTCATCATTAAGAAAGACCTCTGTTGAGTCATTCAGATAGTCCTGCACCATCGACTCAAGGTCATCAACGGTTCCTCCACTTTGCTTACTTTTTGCTGTGCCTGTGACATTTTTTCGAGAACCATACCCCATCAAACTTAGCCAATCCTCCTCCGCAGCCACTGTTAGTGTTGTCATTGTGTGTGGTGCAGATGATCCACTTGCCGGTGTCTTTAACGGCTGAGAGGTCACTTGTGCCCCAGCCACAGGTGCAGAAGTGGATTCTTGTGACTGGGGATGGCCTGCTGATGCTGATGCTGATGTACTGTCTTCTCCTTCAATAACCTGCCGTTCTTTTTCAAACCTCTTGGCTGACCAGGCTAACCAATGTTTGTACTTTTGAACATCTGCATCAGCAAAAGGAAAGAATGCTTCGCCTGCCAGCGCCTTCTTGTAGCGTGGATCCAGAATAGTAGCACAAATGTAATGCTGTTCTGACTTGATCTTTTGAAGACGTTAATCACCACGTAGGCGCTCTAATAATTTCTCAGACAAAATAAAATGGTCTTTTTTTTTTCATCTTTTTCAAACTCAGAAGACACCGCCATCAGTTGGTGCTCCAGCATGCACAACAATGGGATAGCTTTTCCCAAATTACAGTCCTCCTGGCTGACTGCACGCGTGAAGAACTCAAAAGGACGAAGCATGTCCGTCAGGCTTTTAACTATGTCCCATTGCGCCGCACCCATCCGCATGTCCTCCTTCTGAGATGTACCCTCTGTGAAGAAATAGTGATCGAGTACCGTATACTGCTCATACAGACGCTCGAGCATGTAGAAGGTTGAGTTCCAACGTGTTGCCACCTCCTGGATGAGTGCTTTCACTGGTATTCGACTTTGAAGTAGCAGCCTCCTCAGATGCTTCCGGGCCTTAAAAGAATGGCTGAAATGGTTGCACATTTTGCGGCAGGTGGCCATTACCGCGAACGCTGCAGTATCTCTATCACTCAAGAATTTTTGAACTACCAGGTTGATACAGTGCGCCAAACACGGCACTCTAAAATAGCGACCCAGCGCCATGGCCTTAACTACATTGGCGCCATTATCCGTGGAAACATAACCAATCTGGCGTTTTTTTGGGGATAGCATTTTCAAGACCTTTTTGTCAAACTCGTCCAAAATGTTTTGGGATGTGTGACTTTTCTCCAAGCCAAACATGGCTAGTGTTGCATGTTTCCGAGCAGCTTTGAAAACTTTGTCCGGGTCAACACCTGCGTTTAGCTTTGCTTTAACACCTGAAAAAGAGACCCAGTGTGCAGTGATGAACATGTAATCAGCGCCTGCGCCACTGGTCCACATGTCTGTTGTCAGATGTATTGTGTGAACAGCACTCTTCTGCAAAGCTGCCCCAATCGCCTCCAGCACATCTTCATGTAGTGCTGGAACCGCAACTCTGGCAAAATAGAACCGGCTAGGAACCTTCCATTTAGGGCAGAGCGTTGCCACTAATTCTAGAAAACCTACCGCTTCTACAAAAGAAAAAGGGAGAAGGTCCACAGCTAGCATTTTAGCCAGCTTAGTGTTATACAGACGCGTCAGTGGGTGGTTGCGATCATATGGCACGTCTGAAGTAAGCATTGTTCTAATGTTGCCCTGGACCAAGCATTTACGGGCTGATAATGACTTCGTTGACCCAATTTTGCTCGCTGGTGAACTTTTGTGCGTTGGTGTCTCACTCGCTCCAACACTCTTAGTGTGCCTCACATTGGGTGTGCTGCTGACAGGGGTACTGGGTGTAAGGGAAGTGTTTGACACGTCTTCTTCCTCCTCGTCATCATCAGATGCAACATCAACGTTTCCTTGAATTCGGCCTTTCTTGATCGCATCTAGGTGCGCAAACCATTGGACAGTGTGCTGTCTCCTAAGATGACCTCTCTGGCCTCCGGTACCATAGTTGGTACCTGGCTTACCACGACTAACTGCAAGCTTACAAAGGGTACAAATGGCAAACTTTGGATTTTTTTGACAAACAGTAAAGAAGTCCCAAACTGGGGACTTGAAGTGTCTGTGGGACCTGGAGGAGGCGGCGATACTGGTGGTGGTGGTCATGAAGCTAATGCCAGATGAAGTGGAGGATCTGGATTGCACAACTTTTGTACGTTGTGCACTTTCACCGCCACTAATTAAGGTCGAGGTGGATGGAGGTCTCTTCTTGCCAGAAAGAAATATGGAAGCGGGACGAGTTGGTGTACTACTTAACTCCAATGATTGTGGTGTTTCCACTTCCTCCTCATCGACAACATCATCATCATCACGCTCAGCAGCTCTTCGGGCTAGGGTCAAAATGTCTGTTTGCTGCATGCCCGCTGGGGCTGCAGTGACCTTTATGATGACTGGGTCGTCGTTGGCAGAGTCTTCATCAGCAGCAGTATCCACCACTTCTTGTTGAGCCTCATCACACTCCATAACTCTGAGACTTTGGACGAGCTTCCTTTTACGCTTAACTACCTTTGTCGGATCATGGTGTGCCTCACTCTCAGACGGCAGTGGTGCTGGTTCCCAAGTTTGATCCGTATCATCAGAAGGAGGTGTGCTTGAAGAAGATGTAGACACCACCTTTGATCTCTTCCTTGCTAGGGGTGTGGAAGACAATGAAGGATCATCAGGAGGAGTGGCTTCCTCAAATGATACCTCGCCTTGATTGTCGATTTCCTGATGTGCCCCTACTTCGGGAGGAACAACTATTGTGGGCACTTGTGACCCTCCATGCACCTCTGCTTGCGCATCTCCTTGCGCTGCCTCTCCTTCCACATGTACTTGGGCTTGTACTTGCACATGTGATTGTTGTTGCGGCTGTGGTTGTTCAACACTCGTCAGATGAGCTACAACAACATGTGTTGATTGAGGGACATTGCTGCTGCTTTCTTGCGATGAGCCAACATCACTGGTCGATGGTGATTGAAGAACTATACTGGCTGCCTCTGCAGCACTCAAGGGCTTGGACTTAAGTTGGTGTGGTGGTGGTGGTGGCACTGAGCCCAATGGAGCTGGGTGCTGCTGCCAGCTTGGTCCCCAGCAGATCCCGCTGCTGCTGCAGGCATACTTTTTTTTTTACTCCCAAAAAAAGGGGCGGGTGGCACACCAGTCTCCTTGGTAACTTGCTTCTTCTGCTCCTTACTGGCACCTTTCTTGCTAGAGGAGCTACGGGTTACTTTTTTTGGGGCCATCTTCTTCAGAGCAGGTCAGAACAGCAGGCAGCAGTTGCACGAGTTGCAGAGTTGTCTGTGTCCAGACGTGACGTCGCGTGACGTTATGCTGCACACACACACCGCTGCAGGACTTCTTCCTGGCACTGGTGGTTCTCTTGAGTCTTGTGCACCTAAAAGCAATGGAAGACAGAGGAACATCAGTTCAGTTATACACCCCAAAAAATCGACAAAACACAGAAAAATGAGCACAATCCCATGCAATCCATGATGTTTATATTGAAGACACCCCACAGAAAGACTAGGGCCATGCAAGTATGCAACACTCACTACCCCTGGGCATAATGGATGAAAAGTAGGCAAAATAAGTGCAGGCCTCAGACACTGCCTCTCTTCAAAATGGCCCTTACACCCCAAGCACATGTTGCCTGTACCAGCCAGGACTCAAGATGGCCACCACCACCACCCACATGGCCACAGTCCACATCAACAGTACACCCCCCAAAAACAGAAAACCAGCCAGAAATCACCTCAATCCAATGCCATCCATGATGTTTACATTAAAGAGAGTGAGACCACACTACAGGCACACTCAGTCCATGCACCACTACCCCTTGGCAAAAGGCCCCACCAGCAGCCCCAAAAAAACGACAAAAAACAATAAAATCAGCACAATCCCAGCCCATCCATGGCCTCAATGGTGTTTAAATTCAAGAAGACACCCCTCAGAAACACTAGGCCCATGCAACACTCACTACCCCTGGGCATAATGGATGAAAAGTAGGCAAAATAAGTGCAGGCCTCAGACACTGCCTCTCTTCAAAATGGCCCCTTACACCCCAAGCACATGTTGCCTGTACCAGCCAGGACTCAAGATGGCCACCACCACCACCCACATGGCCACAGTCCACATCAACAGTACACCCCCAAAAAACAGAAAACCAGCCAGAAATCACCACAATCCAATGCCATCCATGATGTTTACATTAAAGAGAGTGAGACCACACTACAGGCACACTCAGTCCATGCACCACTACCCCTTGGCAAAAGGCCCCACCAGCAGCCCCAAAAAAACGACAAAAAACAATAAAATCAGCACAATCCCAGCCCATCCATGGCCTCAATGGTGTTTAAATTCAAGAAGACACCCCTCAGAAACACTAGGCCCATGCAACACTCACTACCCCTGGGCATAATGGATGAAAAGTAGGCAAAATAAGTGCAGGCCTCAGACACTGCCTCTCTTCAAAATGGCCCCTTACACCCCAAGCACATGTTGCCTGTACCAGCCAGGACTCAAGATGGCCACCACCACCACCCACATGGCCACAGTCCACATCAACAGTACACCCCCAAAAAACAGAAAACCAGCCAGAAATCACCACAATCCAATGCCATCCATGATGTTTACATTAAAGAGAGTGAGACCACACTACAGGCACACTCAGTCCATGCACCACTACCCCTTGGCAAAAGGCCCCACCAGCAGCCCCAAAAAAACGACAAAAAACAATAAAATCAGCACAATCCCAGCCCATCCATGGCCTCAATGGTGTTTAAATTCAAGAAGACACCCCTCAGAAACACTAGGCCCATGCAACACTCACTACCCCTGGGCATAATGGATGAAAAGTAGGCAAAATAAGTGCAGGCCTCAGACACTGCCTCTCTTCAAAATGGCCCCTTACACCCCAAGCACATGTTGCCTGTACCAGCCAGGACTCAAGATGGCCACCACCACCACCCACATGGCCACAGTCCACATCAACAGTACACCCCCAAAAAACAGAAAACCAGCCAGAAATCACCACAATCCAATGCCATCCATGATGTTTACATTAAAGAGAGTGAGACCACACTACAGGCACACTCAGTCCATGCACCACTACCCCTTGGCAAAAGGCCCCACCAGCAGCCCCAAAAAAACGACAAAAAACAATAAAATCAGCACAATCCCAGCCCATCCATGGCCTCAATGGTGTTTAAATTCAAGAAGACACCCCTCAGAAACACTAGGCCCATGCAACACTCACTACCCCTGGGCATAATGGATGAAAAGTAGGCAAAATAAGTGCAGGCCTCAGACACTGCCTCTCTTCAAAATGGCCCCTTACACCCCAAGCACATGTTGCCTGTACCAGCCAGGACTCAAGATGGCCACCACCACCACCCACATGGCCACAGTCCACATCAACAGTACACCCCCAAAAAACAGAAAACCAGCCAGAAATCACCACAATCCAATGCCATCCATGATGTTTACATTAAAGAGAGTGAGACCACACTACAGGCACACTCAGTCCATGCACCACTACCCCTTGGCAAAAGGCCCCACCAGCAGCCCCAAAAAAACGACAAAAAACAATAAAATCAGCACAATCCCAGCCCATCCATGGCCTCAATGGTGTTTAAATTCAAGAAGACACCCCTCAGAAACACTAGGCCCATGCAACACTCACTACCCCTGGGCATAATGGATGAAAAGTAGGCAAAATAAGTGCAGGCCTCAGACACTGCCTCTCTTCAAAATGGCCCCTTACACCCCAAGCACATGTTGCCTGTACCAGCCAGGACTCAAGATGGCCACCACCACCACCCACAAGGCCACAGTCCACATCAACAGTACACCCCCAAAAAACAGAAAACCAGCCAGAAATCACCACAATCCAATGCCATCCATGATGTTTACATTAAAGAGAGTGAGACCACACTACAGGCACACTCAGTCCATGCACCACTACCCCTTGGCAAAAGGCCCCACCAGCAGCCCCAAAAAAACGACAAAAAACAATAAAATCAGCACAATCCCAGCCCATCCATGGCCTCAATGGTGTTTAAATTCAACAAAACAGTTGTATCATGCACCCCTAACCAACCCTGGTCCTACTGGATACTGTGGCTACCAACAATATAATTTATTTAATGTTCTGAAAAAGTTCCAAAATTGTACTTGCAGCAACTGTAATGCCCCAAACAAACTTACTTGTGAAAGTTGATTTCTAATCCAAAAGTGATCCAAAGACAGTCAAAAAGGCCTCAAATCCAAATATCCAGCAGCACCCACAAAAAGTAATCCTTCCAGCTCCAGATCCAAATGAAAGTGACCAGGAGATGGACAAAGCACTGGGAGGAGCCTGCTGGACAGGAACAGGAAGTTGGAGACTGTGGGGCACTTCCTTCCTCCCCCCCCCAAAAATGGACTCCTTGCAAAAAAAAAGGCCATGCAAATGTCAACCTGAGGAGTGATTCTGATAAAAATCATAATTTTCTGAAGGTTTATCCTGTTTGCTGGTGATTTTCTTGTGCAGAATTGCAAAATCTCTATTTCGCGAGTGCGAGATTGTTCCTTTCCGCCGCAACTACGTGTTCGCAATTGCGAACTCTCGCGAGGTATGCTGTGCAAGGTGGCAAGCCGCGATTACGTATTCGCGGGCGCCAAACTCCCGCGGGATCACGCAGCAAGATCCAAAATGGCGCGGCACTCGCTAAATATGATCGAGAAAAACAACTCGGCAAACGCTTAATGACGGAAAGTGAACGCCGTGCACCACGCCGCGGCCCGCAACCAAGCAAAAAATCCGCCGCGAGCGGATTCACGGATTTTCGACAAATTCGCGAGAGTTCGCGGATTGCGAATTTGCCGAAAATCCGAAAAATCCGCGATCGGAGCGTATTTTACGCCCATGCTTAGTCCTTACTCCAGACAGGATTCTGCCCAAAGACATTTTGCACGTGTTTAAATTCTTTGAAATGAAATATTGAAAATAGGGTTATATTGGGTTGCTGGGGTGAAGAATAAAGTGCCTTTGAAATATTTATTCTAAGAATAGTATTTTTTATAAAAGAACTGAAAAAGGGAATATCTTATATTGTTTTATTGTTTGTGCCATGTAGTTTGTAAGATGCCTATAAACACCGCACACATGAGTAACTTACACAGTCTGTCAAAATGAAATAGGGCATTATATGTAGATGATTATAATTAGTTGCCATTAGATTACTTGCAATATGTACACGGACGAACTAGCTGACCATTTGAATGCTGTGCCAAATCCGACGGACTGGAACCAAAACAATTAATTTTTTGGTCCAATTGTTTAATCATTCATTTTGAAAAAAAGCGTTTTTTTGTTTAGTTCACAAACAATACAATGAAAAGACAAAGAGCAACACTTCTAAATGTGTGCTATTTACAAAGAGACATAAATGAAACACATCACTTAAGTGAACTAAACAAAAACATGCTTTTTCAAAAAATTAATGATTAAATAATTGGACCAAAGTATTAATTGTTTTGGTTCCAGTCTGTCGGATTTGGGACAGCATTCAAATAGCCAGCTAGTTCTTCTGTGTACATATTGTTATTGACCCATTATAGCTGTGCGACATAGGGTCCACCCCGTGTTGTATATAATCATTAGATTACTTGCATCACTCAAAAATTAATAATGAATGATGAAACATATGAAAAGATTTGACACATGGAAAACGTCTTTAATGAAAGACACGCATGTTAAGATTTTACTTTTATTTTTACAACTTGTATCCACTTTTGATCATTAGATCAAATTGTTTCATTTGGGGTCTGACCCATTTGAGAGATGTATGGAATTCAAGAAATTAAAAGTATAATTGAAAAATAAATGTAATGTACGTCTCATATTTGTCTGCTCTTTAACTTAATTTCTCTCCATTTTAATTAGATGATGAATGAAACAAAGACTCAATGTTCAGAAAACAAGACAGAAGTCCCAGAATTCGTCCTCCAAGGTTTTCATGTCTTGCCGGAGCTGAAGCCTTACATTTTCACATTTTTTTAGCTATTTACATAATAACAGTTTTTTGGAATATGTTGATTGTAGCCATTGTGTCAGTAGATGATTACCTTCAATCACCAATGTACTTCTTCCTAGGCAATTTATCATTTTTGGAAATCTGGTACATGACCACTACTGTACCAACAATACTAAGCAGCCTAGTAAGAGAGGGTTTCACTGTTACACGTGCTGCTTGTGTTACACAGTTTTATTTCTTAGTTTTTTTTGCAACCACTGAGTGCCTTCTGTTAGCAGTAATGGCTTATGACAGGTACTTAGCTATATGTCTTCCTTTACATTACTCTCTCTTCATGGACCAATTCCTCCAAATTCAACTGGTTTGGTTTGCATGGGTAATAGGATTCATCTTTGCTTCAGTCTCTACTTGCTTAGTGAGCACATTAGAATTTCCTGAGCACAGTGAGATCAATCATTTTTTCTGTGACTTTGAACCTTTTGTAAAGACCGCCTGTTCTGACACGTTTGTGGCTGAAGTGACAACTTTTGAATTGTCATTTACTATATCATCAGTCCCACTATTGTTGATAATTGTATCTTATTTCCGCATTATCTGGGCCATAGTGCGGATATCTTCATGCACAGGGAGACACAAAGCCTTCTCCACCTGCAGCTCCCACCTTGCAGTGGTCATCATGTACTTTGGGGCATTAATTTTACTCTACGTGGTTCCATCAAATGGACAGACCATTGAACTGAACAAAGTCTTATCTCTTCTTTACACTGTGGCTACTCCACTTTTCAATCCTATTATCTATACTCTAAGAAACAAGGACATCAGGCAAGCCCTAACAAACTATGTGAGGAAATTGTTACCAATAAAATGGATCTGAACATTTCTGACACTATTGGAAAAGGTATTTGGTTGACTGTGACAGCAGTGATGCTCAGGCTACTTTACTGTATTTACTTTTAGGATGTTTTCATTTAAAACTTGACTAGAATTAATACGTAATTGACTAGTATATGTAAGAAATTGTGTTATTAAGGGTGTAAAGGCCTTCACAAGTGATAACATTGCAGTTTACATTTGTAGCACTTGACTCAGGGTAGTGAGGCAAAGCCGCCCAAGGTGTACTCTGGGGAGGTGAGCTAGTACCACAGTCTTTAAGCATGCAACAACTAACACTTAAAAATCTTTGTGTTCTAATCTTTATTCAGCATGAGCCAGACAAGTCAGCTACCAGATATAAATAATAGATGTTAGGGATAAAATGAAAGAATAAAAGAATCATCACAGTTGGCAGTGCGCAATTAATGAAAAAGGTAAAACAACATAACAGATTTTGTAATACAATCATTTGAAAAGTGTCTCATATCATTTCCTTGTTACCAATGCTCTTCTAATAAAGTTTAAGACTGCATAACAGCTCTATTGTTCAAAGTTCCTGCAGAAACAGCAGGGCTTCTTGATGTTGCCTCATTTTTGATCTACACAAAACGGAATGCCTAGGCTTGAAATATGAAGGGAATCACATTATGAAGTGAAACATGCTTTGATGTGTAACATTATTGCAATGACATGGGGGTAAATCATTTGACCAAACATATTGCAAAGGGAATGTGATCTTGAGTTGAACAATACTTATCCTAAAAAATGTAAGATAGCAGCAGCGGATGGGGTTTATGATCCAGGATCAATATGGTTCTAGATTCCTTGTAGTTGAGACCTTGGCATATCAATCTACTAACACCAAGGCCTGGACCCTCTGCTAACACCATAGACCTAAAATAGTTGAGAAAGCATTGTTTAGCTTCCTCCGTTCATCTTCTTGTGGTCGCATGAGGGCTTTCAAGCAGATCTTTCAGGTCTATTTCCTGGAAAGTCTTCTTTAGTTATAGAGGCCAAGGAATTCGACCAACCCATCAATAGACAAACAAGCAGAGATACAGGTTTTAACCAGGGCTGCATTTGGTTTTACCCAAGTTTGAATCCACAACATGAGTGGGGCAAGACCCACCAGGTCCTCTAAATATGGGAGGCCTAATTCCTCATGGCAAATGAAGGTGGTCATCCCCTTGGGTCCTGCAAAAAGCCTATGTGTTAAATGATTTTCAACACATTGGAGGATTCCCGCATTTGTTTAGCCCCACAAACTTGCTCCATATAGCCCAGCTGGGATACATTTGTTTTTATATATAATGATCACTTGCATGAAAGGTTTTTGTCCTAATCTATCAACAGGTCTAAAGATTGCTTCAGTGTTCCTGCTGAGAGACCTTGCAGTTAGAAGAGAATTCCATATAAAGAAAGAGCTAAAAAGTATCCCCAAATATTTACAATCTTTCACCATCTCAATGCAAGTTTCACTCATGATGAAAGGTTTTGACCTCCTGTCTGCATGCCAACAGGTTATAATAAATTATTTGCGCTGGTCTGCTTTTAGATCTAAGTCTTCCATGGAAGATGAGAAGGAATCAAGTTGAAACTGAAGCTATTTGCTGTACGGACAATCAATACACTATCATCTGCGTACAGCAGTATTGGGATGAATTTCCCTTTCATTTGGGGGGTATCCTTTCATACTTTGGACAGATGTATTGAGAGCCCATTTATGTAAAGAAGGAAAAGAAAAGGAGCTAATATGCAACATTGTCTCACACACTGGGTAGTTTTAATTTGGGAAGTAGCTTCTCACTTGGAGCAACAAAAGATCCTAGCTGTTAGGTCCAATTGTAAATATTTGATAAGGCTTTTTTCCATCAGAAACCATACTTTAGAGTGTTTGAGCCCTCTGCATGATCTTTGAGTTTTTGCATTCACTGCAAGGGATGCCTATTTCTAACTTCCTGGCAACTGAGTATTTATTTTCTTTAACATCTAGATTCTTTGCTACTTTCCTTTTCAATGTAAGTTTCAGGCATGATGAAGGGTTTTGACATCCAGTCTGAATGCCCACAGGTTATAATAAATAATTTGCAATGGTCTGCTTTTAGATCTTAGTCTTCAATGTAAGACAAGAAAGAATCCAGTAGACCCTGATGGCCATTTGCTGTATGGACAATCAATACACTATCATCTGCGTTCAGCAATATTGGGATGAATTTCCCTTTCATTTGGGGGTATCCTTTCATACTTTGGACAGATTTATTGAGATCCCATTTATGTAAAGATGGAAAAGAAAAGGAGCTAAAATGCACACTTGTCTCAATTTTGGTAGAAGTTTCTCACTGGGGGCCACAAAGGACCCTAGCTGTTAGGTCCAAGTATAAACGGTTGATAAGGATTAGGAGTTACGGTTCCACCCCCATTTTTTCCATCAGAACCCATTATTTTGAGGGATTGAGCCCTCTGGATAATCTTTGACTTTTCTGCCTTCACCGCAAGGAATGCCTTTTTCCAACCTCCTGGCAACTGAACATTTATTTGTTTAACATCTAGATTATTTTCTTCTTTTCCTCTGATGAGGTAGACCTCAGTGAGTGATTAGGATTAGCCTCCTACCCTTTTAACTCCTAACCCAGGACCTGTCCTCAATCTGGACTCCTTAAGCTCTCCTCAGACTGGGATCTCCTCCAGCAGACCCCACAACCCTCAAGACAGAGTACTCTCCTTGCCTGTACTACTCCGGTCCCGGGGCCTCCTTTTGCCACTACAAAATTCAAGGCCCCATCTTTTTGGAGGTCCCACACCTGCATGCACATACACACAATATTAAGAGGGATGTCTCCCCCCAGCATGTCAGTTCCTCAAATCTCTCCCAGTGGCTGCAGTAGGGTCAAATCCGCAAGCCCTACAGACACAATTCCTAGCCCTTGTGTGTTAGATCAAGTCAAAGCCCTTGATTCTTCTTTTCCCTTTTGAGTCCGAAGTCCTTCATTCTCTATCTGCAGTAGAAGATAGGAGTACTTAATCCCCAGGTCCAGAATGTTTTTAAAAGTATCTCTCTTGCACCAGAATTTTTAAGTGGAGAATGAAAAGTCACAGAAGGCAGACACCTCTGCCTAATCCTAGAATGACACATCATCACTCCAACCCTACTGCAACCCTAATCCACAGCACTTTGTGACTTTACAACATAGCTAATTCAAATAGTCTGTTAGAAGACTTCTCTTGGGAGTATATGCCCGCTCCTAACGTCCGGAACACTTAGGTCCATTCCATCCTAAACTGCAAAGGGGATCCGCTCCTGTGACTGGCTCCTGAGGCCAAGCCTACCCCTATGTTTATGTGTGGTTGAACCTTTCCCAGCAGGGTGCAGTCTGAAAGATAATTACCACATATTGTTTCTTTCCTTAGCCTTCTCTCTATTATGGAGACACATCGTCACTGTTAAATAGCCTTTTTGTGAGAGGGAAGAATGTGATCCTCCTGATGGTCAGCACAGTAATTAACTTGGCCCAGCAGGGTGATTCAATGTCTGAATCCAATTAGGAGGTTAGCTAAACAAAGAAATCTTGAAGTGCCTGAAGAATCACAGATATGAAGAAACAAATGCCATATTTGCACTCAGGATCCTCATCAACCATAAATGTTGTGTGTCAACCTAGTCTCTAGGCCTAACTACAGATCATCTGTACTTTGGTACAGATTTTGCTTTTAACTTACAGTACAGAGAAGCATACACACTTTTCAAAAATCCATTACAGATGAACATAGTCACAACTAAGAATGCCCACTCATATTAAAGGCTGCGCAAGTCCATAACAATTCAGGAAGGGCTCCCTCTGAGAACGGCTACCTGTGCTCAGATGCCAAGCTGAGTTAGAAATGAGTCTAACTATCTCAGCGGCATATGAGTGCACACGCATGTGTGCACATGTCCATTTTCAACAATCCCAGAGTCTTCTATCCAAGCTCCTAATAGAGGATCTTATTTTATAAGGTGGACACTGGCAATTAGCATTCCCAATCCATATTAACAGAGGTTATAATAACTGAGACTCACTCATGGCAGATGTACAAAAAATGCAAAAGTAAAAATCTGGAAACATAAAATAGCTCAGAACACATTTCCCTCAATATGGATTTATTAAACAAGAATTCCAATATTTGGAAGATGTTACTATTGAATTTAATGTTAAGACCTAGGTTATTGTAAATCAAGCCTTCAGAAACAGGGTGGGCAGTGAAAACAAAGGTCAGATATTCTGTTAGATATGAGTGTTTGAAAGACAACATGAAGAATTGCAAAGTATTTACCATCTGTGATATGTACTATAGCACACCAGTTGCAATGAGAATTAAGTGGCCCATTACGATGGTGGGCGGAGGCACCATTGTGATGCAAGTGGAAAATGCCATTTTCCGCATGCGAGCAGCAGTCCTCATGCTTGTCATATTAGTATTGCCAAACATAGCCCATGTGCCCTCTGCCACGGTATGACGCGATCCACCATAAAAATGCGCCCGCCAAGCGGCAGTCGGAGCCCATGGAGACCCACTGCCATGCGGAATGACGTCCCAACCTCTGAAGAAATCAGGATGAATCAAACAGCCAGTTACACTGTAGCGGAGAAACCGCCCAACTAGACACGGCGGAAGCATGACTGCGGATTCCCAGTCCACACCACATGGTCCGATCCGGACACCACCGCATCGCAAAGGATCCAGCTCTGCATGTGTTCCCGGTGCTGTACCTGATACACTACCAGCAAGTCATGCACCATCGCGGATGACGCTGCAGGTACGCAATAACATACCTAGGCACACAACTACAACACACAACTCATGGGCTGACATACTGTTCCTGTACACACCAGATACCCTGGTGGGGACAGGAACACATCCACAAGTGTACCCACACATGTCCTACCTGTCACCAAACCACCCCTCTGCATCCATGTCACCCATCAACCGCGATATCAATGCAATGTCCCAGTCACGTCACCTCAGCGGTAAAGATGAGGGAAAACATGTGCACAATGTAGAAGGCAGGTCCAGCGCCAGGCATGGGCAATTTACACAAAGATCATAGGGACACCCCCCACTCTCCACACACCAGGCCCCCCCATTAGTGTGACATGCTATATGCTCATCCTGTGCACCCCCATGTACAACAACCAGCCAGGTGGGCCCACACCCAGCACCACAACCAAACAACCAGGGAGACAGTCACAACAGGTGGTGCTGCACAGGAACACACAGCACATAAGTACAGGGCCAGGGCAACCCACTCCCACACTACACTCATGGAAAGCAAATTGAGTACTATCACAACATTTACACTCATGAAGAATAGGAACAATCACACAACTAGACACACCCACACTGATACACTGCCACATACCCAGACCAGATGTCAGCAGCAATAGAGGACAAGAAATGGAAAAGCTAAAGTGAGGTGCGCACAAATGGAAGGGCCAATGAGCTAGCCACTAAGCAGGTGTATATCACATGCAAGAGAAGAAAGATATAACAACACCCTTAGCCCATCAAATCACACATGGCTGGCACAGTGAGTGTAATGAAACCACAGTCACCTCTGTGCAACAATACAGAGAGGCAGCAAGACAACCCATGCATAGGCATAGGGATGAAAGGATGTCTCTGCAGTCAAAGAGTGTACAGCCAAACATCTGTATCCAGCTACTGGGCAGGATAATGTCAGCAGCACAACACACAGGGCCCATTGTAACACACCATGACTGTCAAACACCAGTTGGATCCTTCACCCATACCCTCCAACAACCTCACACCTGCAGCACCAAACACCAGTGTCAAAAACACAGAATGGTGCCAATAATGTCAAGTCAGTACACTGACAAACAATCAAACTCCCTGGGGGGCATCCACAAACATCACACACAGACTCAGGGATTCCTGAATGAATGCTGGCACAAAAACAACGGCAAAAACAACAGGTGATGGACAGAATGCAGAACATTGTCATACATTCACCCCAGTACAGAGATCTGGGCCTAAATCCATCGTTTTTGTGCACTCCACACCACCCCAGGTCAGACATGGCCATATGCAAATCAGACCTCATGACAGCTGTCTCCTTGGTTTGCCAGTGTGTGTCTTGACCCTGTGCCTCATGGGAACAGTCCAGCCTGAACTGCCAAGCCAGGTCTTTCCTGGACCAGAATCAAGCATCCAAGGACCGGTTTCTGGCTATCAGCCTTCATCAACCTGGATAGCTTGACTCCAGTGGTGTGGAGAGCATGGGACTCACGTCTGAGCATACCCATCCCACTCGGGGCGGCAAAGGCAAAAACAACAGGTGATGGACAGAATGCAGAACATTGTCATACATTCACCCCAGTACAGAGATCTGGGCCTAAATCCAGGCTATCCAGGCTGATGAGGGCTGAAAGCCAGAAACCGGTCCTTGGATGCTTGTTTCCAGTCCAGGGAGGACCTGGCTTGGCAGTTTGGGCTGGACTGTTCCCATGGGGCACAGGGTCAAGACACACACTGGCAAACCAAGGAGACAGCTGTCATGAGAGTGAAGTATTGTGTACGTCAGTAGTGGACAGATCTGGAGTGCCCCATACACAAATAGATGGAGTGCACACTCACAATGGGTAGGCATCTGAAAATGGGGGGTGTTATGACTTCACAACCCACATGCTATACTCTAGCAAAAAAAGCATCCAGTGTTAGCAATGCAGCAGAAAACACACCCATAATGTCAGTGTGGCTGAGCAGGTCTGCACAGTGAGCACAAACAGTATCAAGACACATGGCTGATCAGCAATTTACAACACTGACTTGCAGGTCACACACTCTGCAAACTCACAATTGCCACCAACAACAAGTAAGTGTCCCCAAGAACTGCAAGGACACATCACCACAATGTACAGTGTACAACCTACAACTCCCACATGTGCACACAATCACAAGCACAGGGCTCACTCATCAAACTAACAGGCACTCAACTCCTGGGTAACACATGTGTGAAATTGCCGTTGCCGGGGCACACACACTTCAACACATTTGACAAAGTCACTCCCTTCACACTGCACACTTCTTGACCACCCAAGTGCACAGATCCAAAGTAACCCATGTAATTAGGATGACTGGCCATCACAAGATGACCATATACCAACACTGCTGTTCACACATCAAGAAAGAACACACAGACATTATGGCCCTTGCCAGCCTGCCTGCAATCCTGTGGATATGAGCACACTTCGTGCTGGCAGTGCATCCAAACATCAAATGTGTACGATTTAGCCAACCTGACCAAAGAATGATGATGACAAGAGTAGTTCATCATAAACCACCATCATTGCACCCACAATGCGCAGAGTCAATACAAACTGAAGTGCCTGTCACCCCTTCAAAACCCTGAAAAAGTGGAACAAGCCATTAGCAATGTTGAAGTGGCACACAGTGCATGTGTCACATTAAACCATACCCACACAGAAAACCCTTTATTGAGCAAGAACTCTGACAAAGCAGACGCCAGTAACTGTCTTTATTCACATATTACACAGATTACACAGTTATAAAGCAAAAGTAGACAAGAGCAAGGCCAGTAACCAGTACAAAGTGCAGTGATTAACATGACATCCTGCACGGGCAATGGACAAACATCAAGGCCAGTGGCCAGTACAAGGTGTAGAGTAGGTACATGAGAAGCTGCAGAGGGAAGGGGCAAACATCAGTGAACATCAAGGCCAGTAGCCAGTCCAAGGTGCAGAGTAGGTACATGAGATCCTGCACGCCGAAGGGCACTAACAGCAGTGAACACAAGGCCAGTGCCCAGTACAAGGTGCAGAGCAGGTACATGAGATCCTGCACACCGAAGGTGCAAACAGAAGTGAACACAAGGCCAGTGGCCAGTCCAAGGTGCAGAGTAAGTACATGAGAAGCTGCACAGGGAAGGAGCAAACAGCAGTGAACATCAAGGCCAGTGGCCAGTCCAAAGTGGAGAGTAGGTACATGAGATCCTGCACACAGAATGGGTGAGACTTTACCCTGTATGTAGGTAGACCTGCACACCGTTGTAGCAATAATTCATCTAAATGTTATGAAAACACGTAAACTATTATTCTATCTGTGTTAGCATGCTGTCTCACTGAGGGGTACAACCCTAACCCCTTTGCATTAATATCCAGTTCGGTGTTTAGTTTAATAGACACTAATCAAATACAAATGAGTTGTGGCATTATGAAGTAGTTGGTATTTCTTTGGCTATAACGTTTCCGTCTTAAATAATAAATGAACCTATGTGCAATGTAGGCAGAAATATTGCCATGACAAGATCTCTATGGAGGATGACAAACTTTTTAATAAACTCTACATTTAAATTAAATACATAAATATCAGTTATGAGAAGAGCTATGGGTTTACAGATGCGTTTTTCTGGTGAAGGTGTTTGAAATAGGAATACTCATAACCTGAATAGAGTATATCCATATAGCTTGTTGGATCCTCCCCTTCTTCCCCCCCTCTTTACTAGTGACTTTATATCCATTTCAGGGTGGGGTCTCATATACCTGAGTGGTTACCAGGTGAGGTGAGGCTTATACTTCTTACAAGACAGGTGAGTGTATCTGCTATGTCAGAAATAGCCAACCAATGATAGTATGGCTTATGCATCAGGGCAAGGATGTGAAACTGGTATATTATTTCACAACATGTATTTATGTCGCCATCTCTTACAGGTGTGGAGACCACCCTGCTTGTATTGAGGTATTATGTACAAGTTTGTAATGATTTTATGCACATTTGCACAAATATGGAAATGCAGTAGCCATTTAAAACTTAGGTCCTGAGGAAAGCCTGGGCAAGTGGTCCACCAGGCTGAAACTAGTAGACCATTTCTGATAAGTGGCCTATTTGTTAAAAGCCGCTTTTTGCACTTTTTTGAAGAGGATTGGTAGAGATATTGTAATAAAATTATTTTTTCTTCCAAATCCTTTTTAACTCTCACTCACTTGCACTGCACAAATATTTTCCATCACCCAACTAATTAGATGTCCTATGGTTGTTTCTTTGAAATATGTGACTATATTGGTCATTCTTTTCACTTTTCCTCAATACTTCCTCTTGTTGTGATTTCAGTGATCTATACGAAATCCGAACCACATCCTCCTCTCTGTGATCAAGAGATGTTGTGGTAGCTTTCCTGTCTATTGAGCGTATCTATTGGGTTCTTGCACTTTTGTTGTGTGGCATGTAACTAGTCTTTTTGCTCCCCTATTGCCCCTTCTTTAGACCACCAGATTTTGTTTGACATCAATGGGATTCCCAGGATCCCAATTGTATGCCAATATGTTCATGGCTCACTTTGAGGATACACACATCCTGCACAATCAGAGATCGCAAGAGAACACCGTAGCAAACGTGCTATATGGATGACATTTTAGTCATTTGGAAAGGCAACCAAGAAACCTTAGAAGATTGCATACGGGAATTGAATTTGCGTAACCCTAGGATACAGTTCACACATAACATCCAGTTGGATAAAAATACATTTTTAGATCCAGAAAACAGCAACAGGATTGGCTACCACTGTTTGTCGAAAACCAACTGATGTCAATAATGCATTACACTACTCAAGTGCGCACCCGATCACTCTCAAAAACCATCTGCCAGTTTCACAATTGATCAGAATTAAAAGGATAACATCTGAATCTGAACAAAGTCAAATTTTAATCAAAGAACAAGTTGATAGATATAAGGAGAGGGGATACCCAGAAGGTGTACTTTTGGCAGCGAATCATAAGGTTGAACAAAAAAATCGGGAGGATCTACTCAAGAGATCTAATAAAACCAAGAGTAGTTGGGAGGTATTTGTCTTGAAGCAGTCAGAACAGGCCACCAGAAGTAAAAGAATAAACAGAAATAGATTGGAGATAATTGAGCAAGAACCAGACTTTACCACTCTATTCACAGGAAAACCATTGTTTGCGCATAATCGTTCCAAGAATTTAAGTGAGCTTTTAAAGCCTAAAGCCACAGTAAAAAGGTTCTAGGCACAAAGGAATGAGAAAGTGTTGGAACTGTGGTCAGTGCAGGAACACTATTCCAGGCAATACTTTTGCACACCTGCACACAAGCAGCAAGATTTCTTCGCGACACACGTCGGATTGCAACAATGAGGGCGTTATATACGCCATCCAATGCCCATGTGGATTGGTCTAAGTGGGCAGAACATCTAGAAAAATAAAGCCACGAATCATTGAACATAAAAGTATGATTCGTAATAAAAACCTAAAGTCATGCCTAGCCACACACTGGGTCAACGCTTCACATACCATTCCCCAAATCAGATTTACCATTCTAGAAAAAACTGATCATATTCCTGGGAAGGGTTTTAATACATCTCTGGCATGCAGAGAAACTTTTTAAATAAAATATCTAGGCACTATAATCCCGGGACACCTTAATGACCATTATGAACTTCTAAGTTTTCTATAAACATTTATCTTTGAATCTGCTACAGCGTATTTGTATGTTGAGCTATTGCCATTAAAGCTTATGTATAGGATTTGCACATGTCTCATTACATCCAGGCACAGCAGAGCGATCACCTCATACTGGAGGCTGGTGTCGCTGACCACATTACTAACGCGCGTTGTGTCCCTTTTCGGTTATTGTGAAACACGCCACCCATTGACAGTCAGGTAGGGCAATGTGGGGCTATTGTGTAGTTTTATTTAGATTTTTATTTGCAACTTGGGTGATCTAAGATTAGTCTCTTTTTTTATTCATAAGGGTTTGTCTTTGACACATTTTTCATACAGTTCTAGAATCGGCGCGATCGAATAAACTCCGCAGGAGTTTGGGGAAAAAAATGTTGTCTGTACATCACTCTAGATCTTTATTAAAAAATATGTACACATGACAATCTCAGAGATCTTGAAATCTAGTGATTTGAATGAGTGGAACAATACAGTTTTTTCAGGTGCCCAACAACGTGGACTAGTTGTCATGTTGATCTTATTTAAATGGAGCACGCATGTACGTACGGTTATGGCGTCTTTTTGACTTCTAGAGAGCGATTGGTTGGAATACAGAAAGGTGAGTACTGAGTCATGTATATTCAGAGCACGTTTTTCACAAATTGCATTCTGCTAACTGGTCAGGATGCTCATGTGGTCACTTTTGTTTATCTTGCAGCGACAGCTTTGGAAAGCATTGTACATGGTAAGCCCTTTTTTTCGTTCTGTCTGGCACCCTTATTAACCACGATACACACGAGCAAGTCAGAGCGGGAGAGACGCGTGTTCTGACTGGGTCACGACGCTCATTATTTTGCATAATATCGATTGAAGCTACGAGTTGACACAGCTTTTGGTAAGCTTCGGTTTCTTTTAGTGTCTCTCACTAGTCATCACAGCGAGATGCATGTTTATACATGTTTTGTTTTACTTTACTTGCAGATGAACTCTGTGTTAACAGCAGCACAAGGGTATGTTTTGATGAAAAATGTTACAATGTTGACACACTCGTATCACATGGTTCACTGCTTTAGTTTTGCTCTTTGTTTCACTCTGGTTACCATGCACTTTATTTTTTTAATTTTTTTTATTGTTTGTCCTCATTTTCCGCCCTAGTCGCTCCATTAAATCCAAGAGAGAGCGACACACTGCCTCAGTATACTGGATATATAGGCTTGTGAGAAGATGACCATTGCCTATCAGTGATGTCAGAACCTCAAAGGATTTTTTATTTCGAGACCTTTTAGGGGGCCGCCTACCCGGGCGAATATCCGAACAGACACAAGGGCGCAACCTAATGTGTCAGGATATGCCTGAGAAAAAGAAGGAGGGGCAGCGTAATCACTGGACAGGGGAAAAAACACAACAACAAAAAACCTTCAATCATCTCACTGTTGTCCCCACTCTAGAAGACACCAAAATGCTCTTTTATTTTGGTTGCCCGATCTTATGAGGTCTAGCCTAGAAACCTGCAGCATTGATGCCCGCAACTCCTCAAAGGAGGGTGGTTTAGAGTCTTTCCATTTTCTACAGATCTCTCTCCTAGCCAAGAGGATGGTATAAAAAAGGAGATGTTTAGCTGGGCCTACAACCCCCTTCATCACACCAAATATTGCTAATGCGGGGTTGATTGCGATGGGGCGACCAAGCGAAGTTGACATTAATCTGCTTATGGAGTCCCAAAAGGGAGACAAAAAAGGACACTCAAAAAACATATGTAGATCTGAAGCAGCTATTACTCAGCACCCCATACATGATACTGGTGAGTCATTTGAGAATTTTGAGAGCCTCTGTGGTGAATAATAGGCCCTATGCAGGGTGAAGAGATGATTCCTTCGGAGCCATGCTGGTTTAACAATGTCCCACAAAGTCTTAACTGAGTTAAGCCACAGGGTTCCCACATCGTGATCCAAGAAGGAAATCCCCCAGAGCTTATCGGCCAGCTAAAATTCGCCATCAATCTCATCCAGAATTGTGTGGTACCAAAAAGAAATTTCCTTTTTTGCCGGGGTTTTATTGGTGAGCTGAAACTCAAGATGGTTACCTCCCCCCACTGGGAATCTACTTTTGGTAGTGGACTGTAGGTATTTAAACTTGGAGAAGTTGGAACCAACCCTATCCTTTAAGGATTCCCAAGGGACCAAAACCCCATCCACAAACAAGTCGCCCCAGACCGCCACACCTGCTTCTCTCAAGGGCAAAGCCAGACTGTCCTTAAGCCATCCCGGGGCTCCAGGTGAATCCCACAAAGGTGCCAAACTAGAGAAATACCCTAGCCTTACTGAGCTACGCAACTTGACCCATGCTCTGGCTATACCCTGTAAGACTTTTAGTTTTAGTTTTTTTTTAATTTGGGGTCCCCAAATTTAAACAAAAAACCCTACTGTGATATATTAGCCCCACTAAGCATAGCCTTAAACATACAGCCAACCCCTGTGTTAGTAGGCGACTTCATTAGCATGCGGGAATGTGTAAATTGAAATGCCCATGCATACAACTGAAATCTGGAGCGCCCAGACCTCCCATTTCTCTACGACGCCTGGGTTTTTCCCAGGAAATTCTTGGTATATGGTACGCCCAAATAAATTAATTAATATCACTTTGCAACTTAAATAGATAGGAAGGCTCAAAATAAAGAGGGATAGTGTTAAAAACGTAAGATAGACATTTTTATTAAATTTGCCCTTCCCAAAATGGACAAAGGTAATGAGGACCATGATCTCATAAGTTTCCGGCATTCTTTCGCCACTATGGAAAAATTGGTTTCAGCTATTTTAATGAAATCTTGAACGATTTTAATACTAAGGTACCTCATGTCCAAACTGGGCTGCACCCCTGTTAAAGACTCATCGGTGTGCCAAACCATGATCTCTGTTTTAGAGGCGTTAATTTCTTATCTGGAGATTTCACCAAAATCCTGAGCCAGTTCAATCACCGAAGGGAATGCCGTATGTAATTCTGACGAGAAGATCAAAATGTCGTCTGCGTAAAGGGCTACCTTCCTCTCCCACTCCCTGTACCTAAAAGGTTTGATGTTAACATCGTCCCTCGGCCGTTGAGTGAAGGGTTCGATATAAAGGTCAAACAGGAGAGGGGAGAGTGGGCAGCCCTGACGCGTCCCCCTAGTGATCTTAAAAGGGTTCGACAGAGATCCATTCACGAGCAAACAAGCCGAGGGGTTCTGGTATAGCAATCTCACTGCTCGATGAAATTTATCTCCGATGTTAAACTTCCCTAAGTCCCCCGACAGGTACAACCAATTAACCCTGTCGAAGGCCTTAGTTGCGTCGAGCTTGCGGACAGCCAGGAGAAGGGAGTCAGTGGAAGCAATGTCAATAGCTCCTATCAAATCGTAAGTTAGTTTGAAAAGCTGTCGACCCTTAATGAAACCCCTTTGGTCCTCATGCAAGATGTCACCTGCTACCCCCCCCAATCTATTGCCCAAAATGGAAGTAAAGATTTTATAATCGACATTAAGAATAGAAATCGGCCTGTAGTACCCACATTACCAGGTTTTAAAATCAAATTTATGGATGCATTATCCCAGGATACTGGAGAGGAGATAAACCATCCTGGAGGATCTGGTTGAATAAGGTAGTTAAGAACGGAACGATTACTTTCCCCAAAACCCTATAAATTTCAGTAGGAAGGCCATCAGGGCCCGCCGCCTTTTCTTTTTTACCACTCATGATGGCTCCATTGACCTCATCCCGCGAGATCACCCGATCCAAACAGGCACGTTGCTCCAGGGTCAATGAGGGTAGCGGAATCTCACTCAACCTGTCCTCAATGCTATCGGGCTCTATACATGTATCCTCCTTATAGATGTCCTGAAAGAACAGCCAAAAGATCCTCCGAAAATCATCATCAGCTGTATAAACAACACTACCCTGATTAATTGAGCCAATATTGTTTCGTACCTGATCAGTATAATTTTCTAAGATAAAAGTCTACCCGCACCCTCCCCATACTCAAAATGAGCAATTTTACTTGCCTGCCACCTACGAAGAACACGAGTATTCAACACTGAATCCAGTTGCCCCTTCACCCGCGTTAACTAATTCTGTAGCTCCTGAAAGTATGAGCCGAGACATCTGAATGCAAATCTATTTCACCTTGTAGTTTCACAATTTCAGCCTCAATATTGGATACCTCCTCCCTATATAGTTTCCTCCTATAAGTAGCCCTACTAGTTATTTGCCCCTTTAAAAAGGCCTTTTAGGAGTCCCAAATGCACCCTAATGGGGCTGAGCCGATATTCACATTCATGAACCATTTAGACTTGCTCAACAGAGAGGTGATCTCCTCCTCTTCCAAGAGAAGCGAGCGATCGAACCACCAAATTCTAGGGGAAGCTTGGGCAATACCTTCCATTTCCAACCATACAGCGGAATGGTCTGACAGGTGCGAGGGGAGGTAGGAGATGTTCTTTACTGCACTCTTCAGAGTCTGGCTAATCAGGATAAAATCAATCCTTGATTGATTATGATATTTATAGTTGCTTTATGAGAAGCCCAGCTGTTTCCCTGACCTCAATTTCCATATATCTAGATAGGCATACTGTTTCATAGTGTCCAACAGGAGGGCTCTGGTCTTAGAGAGAACTTAGGCTCGGCTATTAGGTGATTTGTCAAGCAGGGGGTCTAAAACAAAATTAAAATCTCTGGCCAAAACGATAGGTTCCGAAAACAATAGTAAATGAGAAAAAATGGATTTAAGAACTGAGGGGTCATCCCGGTTCGGACCATAATATCCGATAATTGTAATTTGTACACCCGAAATATCTACTGTTACAATGACCCACCTACCACCAGGGTCTACTAACTTAGATATTAGACAAGCTTTGCTGTTTTCTTAAAAAGTATCCCCCCTAATGTTCATAGACTGAGTTGTAGCA
This sequence comes from Lissotriton helveticus, assembly GCF_964261635.1. Taxonomy (NCBI): domain Eukaryota; kingdom Metazoa; phylum Chordata; class Amphibia; order Caudata; family Salamandridae; genus Lissotriton; species Lissotriton helveticus. The sequence goes on from NC_136065.1 coordinate 1,609,964,643, forward strand.
ATGCAAAAGTCAATCCATTTGTTCTTATTAGCCATGGCAAGCATCTCAACTTCTGTCGAATGTGTTTCCTGAAGAACAATGACCTGCGCACCAGAATCACGAAGATATTGCAAAATCTTATGCCGTCTGGGTCTGGTGCGCAGGCCATTAATATTTCAGGAGAAAATCTGTAAACTGTTCATATGTAACGATGCCTACCATATGGCCGAATTTCCAAACTAATTACCAACTGGAACCCCCTAAACCTACCCAAGACAGCCAGATCTTCACCTAGAATCACTTTGTAAAGAAAAAAGATACTACAGAGAAGAAAATGAGGATTTTTAAAAATGTTTTACCTTGCAACACCCACCCACCAACCCCGTGACCCAGTCCCCCCTTCCCCCATGGGAAACCCTTGCCCTACCTATCCGGAACAAGTCCAGAAAGTAGCGCCCCGCAGGACTCCCGCAAAGCTTATCTCCCTACAACAAAGCTAAAAGAAAAGCATTATTTTTTCTCTCTCTCCCACCCTCCAGAACAGCATCGATACATAATCTAGAGTATATATAGAAAAATGTCAAACTTATCCCCAAAAAACAAAAAAACAAATAAAACCAAGTTATCCCAGTGCTGAGAACACTAACGGGAGAGGAAGACTCCACTGAAGGCTCTACTGAAAACCAATACCAGCTGCAAACTAACTTGATGGATGTTCATCTTTACTCAAGGCCAACAGCAGTTTGTCGGCGGCCTGTACTGATGTAATATTGTACATTTTATTATTGTACATTATCCTTAGTGCAGCAGGAAACTTGAGTTGTGCTACCGCCCTAACTTTAAAAAGCATCTAATCTCCCCCCCAACTCCCGTTGCATGTTCAGGGTGACCCTGGACAAGTCTGAACTTATTTGAAAAGTAAACCCCTTACCACTTAAGGATTTCTGTTTTAGAGCTTGGTTAAGGATAGACTCTTTGAGAGAGTAGGTGTGCAAATTAACTAGAATCTTTCTAGGCTTGGTTCTCTGTGGATTCCTCCTACAGGGGTCTCTATGGATTCGTTGTATATCAGTACTTAGATGTTCTACGGACAGCTAGAGCCCTAAAGAATCCTTTAGAAGCATGGTGACATATTGTTTAATATCGGAACCCTCAATACCCTCAGGAATATTGAGAATTCGGAGGTTGTTGCGACGAGCATTGTTCTCCAACACCTCCATTCTGTTACAGAGGGCGAGATCTTCTTTTTTGAGATTAATAATATCAGCTTTGGCCTTATCAAGATGGAGAGAGAGACCTGCCACAGTGTCCTCCAGAGCAACCGTCCTGGCGTTAAGACTAACCCTGGGCGAAGAACTACGCTCCGTTCGCGGAGCTTGCGGAGTTTCGGCAACTCCGCATTCCGCGGAGAACGCGTAGCTGTCGATTACTCCGCGATCTGGTGCGTAGCGTAGTTCTCACGCGCTGAATAATATTATCGCGTGCGTGGCAATGGCTTACCTTGGTTCTGCGTTCGCTTTTTCCCGGTCGCGTGTGCCACCATGTTTGTAAACCCTCCCGCACAATCCCGTGCGACTGTGCGAACGCGATAACGTCATTTGGATGCGTGATAGCGTCATAAGGACGCGCGAGGATGCTTGTTGGTACGATCGAGTTGCCGAACACGCAGAAACTGCAATCTTGCACAGAATAACTCGCGAGCATGTTAAAACCATAATAAATTACCATTTTGGTTAGCAAAAAAAGTGAAAAACCCCTTAAAGTTGTACCTTTGGCTGTATTTTTTGGGGGGAAGGAGTCCTCTTTTTGTTTCTACTCTTTTTTTGAAGAGTAAGGAGGAAGGGCCCTTGAGTTTACAACTTCCTGTTCCTGTCCACCAGGCTCCTCCCAGTGCTTTGTCCATGTGGTGCTCACTTTCATTTGGATTTTGAGCTGGAAGGATCACTTTCTGTGTGTGTTGGCTGCATTACTGCTTTTTATTGGATTTATTGAGGACTTTTGGATTTGGAATTCTCTTTTTCAAGTAAGTTTGAGTAATGTATGAGTGAGTCTGATGTAGACTTGTGTTTGTTGGATTTTAGATTTTTTTTAACTACAGTATTCAATCCTGGATTTAAATTATTGATGGAGGCCTGTACTTTTATGAGGTCCACTCCCAACTTGTTTTTTTTTTATTTCATCCAGGCTACATAGAGAGGTACCCATGGGTCCAATCATGTTTCTGTGGTCTGTGTTTAAATTTTTATTCCAGTTTGTAAACAAACATCATGGATAGCATTGGATTATGGTCATTATGCAATAGCAATGTCTGTTGTGGAATTTCTGTTTGTGTAATTTAAATGTTTTTATTTTTTTTAAGCCAATAGCTGACCCTAGTACTCCATGTAGTTAGTGTGTAGGCATGCTTGAGTTCATTGTATTAACTTTCTGTGGTTGGCCTGGCCATGTGTTGGCGGCCATTTTATGTTTCCAGCCACTTTGCTCTTGCCATAGGCCTCCACCCTTGTGGCCTAGTCTGCCAGTAGGCCAGAGGTACTACTCATAGGGTCATGAAAGTTAATCAACTGTTTTTGTGGTGTACCCTTAATTTGAAAATCATGGATGGCTTGGATTGATTTAGAAAATCTTATTTTTATGTGTGGGGTATTTCAGGTTTTGGGCGTGTTTAACTAATCTGTCAATTTCTGCCATTAGGTAACCCTAGGAATACAGCTTGGGTAGTTTTGGTAACTTCGCATAGTGTGAGAACGTGACCTTACATTTTTTGTCTTGTTCGCGCGCTCAATGTACTTGCTCGGGAACGCGATAACGACGTTTTATTCAATTCGCGCTGCCGAACACGCCGATTTTGCAATCTTGCGAACAATATGTCCCGAGTTGCATAAAAGTTTCTCGAAAATGTTTAATGTGTTTCTTGTGCTACAAAAAGTCCTCATTTATGTTGTCATTTGGTTGTAGTTTTCTCTTTTTGGAGCATGGACCACTTCCAGTTTCTGTCCTCTATGTAATGATTTCTTGTTTATGGGTGGGGTGACAAATTTGGCCGGTGGTGTGTCCATTTTGTGAAGCAAAGCATTGTCCCTTTGCCATAGGCATTTATTGTCTGTCTTCTCTTTCTTTTCATGTTGTTGTGGGTGGCCAGGCCATGTGGTGGGGGCCATTTTGTGTGTACTTCCTTTGTGATGATTTTGCCATGTTGTTGTTGGTGGCCAGGCCATGTGGTGGCGGCCATTTTGTGTATGCTTCCTTTGTGATTTTGCCATGTTGTTGTGGGTGGCCAGGCCATGTGGTGGCGGCCATTTTGTGTGTACTTCCTTTGTGATGATTTTGCCATGTTGTTGTTGGTGGCCAGGCCATGTGGTGGCGGCCATTTTGTGTATGCTTCCTTTGTGATTTTGCCATGTTGTTGTTGGTGGCCAAGCCCTATGGTGGCGGCCATTTTGTGTGTCCTTCCTTTGTGCTTTTGCCATAGGCATCCAAGGTTTTTGACTATTCTGGCAGTAGGGCAGAGGTACTACTACTCATAGCCATAGGTGCATTAAAGTGAATCAACTCTTTTTGTGGTGTATCTTTAATTTGTACATCGTGTATGGCTTTGGATTGCTTCCAATTTTTTTTTTATGTGGGTACTTTTCAGCTTTTGGGTGTGTGTGTAACTAATATGGCACTCCCTGCCAGTAGGTAACCCTAGGAATACAGCTTGGGTAGTTTTGGTAACTTCGCTTAGTGTGAGAAGGTGACCTTACATTTTTTGTCTTATTCGCGCGCTCAATGTACTTGCTCGGGAACGCGATAACGGCGTTTTATTGCATAGGCGCTGCCGAACACGCTGATTTTGCAATCTCGCGAACAATATGTCCCGAGTTGCATAAAAGTTTCTCGAAAATGTTGAATGTGTTTCTTGTGCACCCCAAAAAACTGAAGTTGTCATTTGGTTGTAGTTTTTGGAGCATGGAACAATTCCTGTGTCTGTCTTCTGGTTTCTGGGTGGGCTGACCACGTGGGCAGCAGTGCAGCTACTTTGTGAAGCAAAGCAAAGCATTGTCCCTTTCCCATAGGCATATATTGTCTGTCTTCTCTATTCTCTTTCTTTTCATGTTGCTGTGGGTGGCCAGGCCATGTGGTGGCGGCCATTTTGTAGGTACTTCCTTTGTGCATTTATCATTGGCCTCCCAGCTTTTGGTCTGATCTGACAGTAGGCCAGAGTCCCAGAGGTAGTAGTTAGCTTTATGTAGCTGTTTCCATCCGGTCTATTCAATTAACATCATTAGGGCATGTGTGTATGGCATTGCATTCCCAAATGTGTTGTCTGGGCAGGGGTGTAGGTAACTTTTTGTGTGTTTAATAATTTTATGCCTTTGAATGTGTTTTTTGCTGGGTAGGTTTACTTTACAACCTCCTAGCCATGGGGTATTTTTTATTATTCCTTGCATTAACCTGTCATGTGTAGCAGGCATCCTCCTTTTTATGTCCATATTGGTATACAGGCCTGCTTGACTTTATTGGTTCTTTCTGGACTTCATGTGGCTGGGAGCTGTGGTGCTGGTAGTATTAGTCTTCTGTTTTGTCTTTTATACATTGGCCTGTGTGTCTTTCAATTGTTCATGTTGGCTTACTGCTTGTTTGACTGATGTTGTTCTGCCTTCTTTGCTTGTAGGTGCACAAAAAAAGACTGAGGAGGTGCTGGTTGTTTCCATCCATCGCCCGTTCTACTGCCAGACGGACGTCCTTCAGTTGTACGCCACGTGTGGTGTGTGACTCATCTGACCAGACATCTCTGCAATTTGTGCTACTGAGTGCTGCTGTGTGCTGACATCAGAAGAAGATGGGCCCTAAGAAAGCAGGTACCAGGTCCTCCACCATCAAGAAAGTTGCTGAGAAGAAGGAACAGAAGAAGGAAGTGTCACTTAAGTCTGGTATGGACCCCAAAACCTTTTTTGGGCCCCCAAAAGGTACGCCTGCAGCAGCGGTGTCCGGGGTGCAAGCTGGGGCCAGCACATCCGCATTAGTGGGGGCAAGCCACCAACCCAGGGCCAAGCACATGATGAGGGTCGAAGAGGTAGCCAGCCTAATGTTTGGAAGCAGTGATACTGAGCCTGAACTAAACTTATCGCTGTCTCAAAGTAGTACACAATCCACGCAAGATGGAAGTGCTCAACAACCACCGCCAGCAGTAGATGTTCAACAACCACAACCACCGCCCGCAATAGAGTTGTTCAACCACAACCACTTCCCGCAACAGTTGTTGAACAACCATAACCACCGCCCGCAATTGGAGTTGTTCAACAACAACAACAACCAAATCCCACAATAGTAGTTGTTGAAGAACCACAGCCCGCAATAGTACTTCCTCAAGAACAACAACCACCATCTCCGCACGCAATAGTAGTAGTTGTTCCTCCCGAAGTCGGGGCAGTTCAGGAAGTAGAGCCCCATTCCGAGCAAGAAGAAGAGGAAGCCACTTCTGGAGGTGATCTATTGTCTTTCAATTCACCAAGGGAAAGGAGGGTTAGTGCATAGAGTTCTTCGCCAAGCATCCCTTCCGATGACCTTGATAAGGATTGGCAGCCACAACTATCTGAGCATTCAAAGGAGATACATCCCAAGACCAGGCTAGGAAAAAGGAAGTATCCAGCAAGGCTTGAACTTATGGAGGTCGATGTAGGTGAGCAGGATACTGCTGGTGATAAAGACGGGTCTGACACTGTCATCATCACAAGCGTTATTCCTGGTGCAGAGGATGTAGAGACCAACATTTTCACCCTATCCAGAAAGGCTGCGATTAGTGATGAGCAGGTAGCACGCATAACTCCTACACACTCAACACCCAAAGTAACACCAGCAGCCATTTTTTCATCAGCAAAGGCCCGGCAGCGTCCGACATCCAGCACAAGCGCCACCTCAACAGAAGGAGGTAGTGGCAGTACTAGGACTGAGCTGTCACATAGGGAAATTCAACAAAAATCCTCCAGTCCATCCAGCATTGGAAGTGGGTCCTCCTCTTCCTATGGCAGGAGACAAAAGTTTACCTCCCCAGTGTGGGACTTCTTTACGGTTCACCCAGGTCAGGAGAACATTGCTATATGCACCATTTGTCATGTCAATGTTAGTCGTGGTAAGATTGGTACAAACTATGGTACTGGAGGCCAAACGACCCATTTGAAAAAAACACACTTAATCAGGTGGGAGAACCACCTTGCAAGCTTAAAAAATGTAAGCACTGGTGTTGGTGGGGATACAGTACTACAAGGTCCACTCATGGTTGACCAGGAGGTAGAAGAAGAGGGAGACGATGACCTTCTATCTGGGAGTGGTACACAAATGAGCCCTGTCACCAGCACTGGAGTGGTAAAGTCCACATCCTCCGCATCAGCAACTTCTCAGTGGCACCAGAGTCAGCCGGAGACACCAAGGAGTTCAAAGTCTGCGATGCAAGGTGGTCCGTCTAGCATAACTGAAAGAAATACCAAGCAGCGTACCATTACTAGCATGTTTCGGCAGGAGGGAAAGTACGAGCGGAACCACCCAATAGCACGTTTGTACAATGCGAAACTTGCAAAAATGTTGGCACTGGACCTTCTCCCATTTTCATTTGTTGAGGCTGTGGGATTTCGGGAATTATTGGCAACCCTCTGCCCAAAATGGAACGTTCCCAGTCACTACTATTTTGCCCGAGTTGCTGTTCCAGCACTACACCACGACGTGCTGGAATTCATTGGGAAAGCCTTACAACAGAGTCTTGTCCATTGTATCCACCTGACAACAGCCATGTGGAGCAGTTGCGATGCTGCAGCTTACATGTGCATCACCGCACACTGGATCTCTTTTGCAGGTGTTAAAGACAAGTTAACTTCAGGCCTTGACGTTGCTGGGATTTTTAATGATACTCGCAGACATGCAACTGTAGCCATGTTTGCTATGGAGAAAAGTCATACTGCTGAAAACATTTTGTCTGAGTTTAACAGCAAGGTCTTTGAATGGCTGCAACCAAGAGGCCTTAAGAATGGTTTTGTTGCCACCGACAATGGCAGTAATGTAGTGAAGGCAATGATAGAAGGACATTATTTCAGGGTACCCTGTTTGGCACACTGCATTAACTTAGTCGTGCAAGACTTTCTGAAAACTGAAGCCAAAGTCAGCAACATACTGACCATCTGCAGAAGAATATGCACGCATTTTAACCATTCTTTTAAAGCACGGAAGCTGCTACGGGTCATTCAGCGTGAGCATAAATTGCCAGTCAAAGCACTGATCCAGGAGGTCCCAACACGTTGGAACTCTACTTATTTCATGCTTGAGCGTCTCTTTGAGCAGTACATACCACTGAATGCTTATGTCATGTCAAGAAGATTAGGGGATCCTACTGTTAATCTTAAAGCCATGACCATTGAGATGTGGCAGTGGGACCTCATTAAATGCTTGACAGAGATGCTACTACCTTTTGAGGTCTTCACACGTGCAGTTAGCAGGGAGGACTGTACTATGGGCCAAGCCATCCTATTGTTGTACATGCTTGAGCAACAGCTGAAGGAGGTCTGTTAAACATACGAAGGTGACGAAGAAAAAGTTGATGCATATACCTTGGCCAAGGCCTTAGCCAACCGCTTATCTCTAAATGCAAGGCTTCAAATGATTGTCAGGTCAACATTACATAACTGCAACAATGTTGGATCCACGGTACAAATTATTTGTCAGCAGTAGCGCAGTAATTCCTTTTTCAGATGGCGATGTTGCCAAGTACAAAACTTCCATAGCTGCGGAAGCTAATGATTTAGAAACTGAACGGCTGTTACTTAAAGGCCTGCCAGTGCCAGCCCAGGCCAGTCAAAGTACTCCAGGCCATCCTCCTGAGGCAAGTTCTTCAGAGCATGAGAGCAGTGCGTCTGCTTCCCAGCAGGCACCAACAGTACCAAAAGCAGCACCTACACGATCTGATTCAGCAGACACAACCAAAAGCATAACTGCTTTTTTTCTACAGAAAGGGATGGGTAAGTCCGTTGCTGTTGCAAAGGGGAAAGAGGACCAGCAAAGCCGAGCACCAATGAACACTGAGCGGATGGTTCAGGCCTATCTGGATGACACAACAGAGGTGTTCATGGAGCAAAGCCCATTGGTCTATTGGTATGAAAGAAGGAGACAGTGACCAGTGCTGAGCAGGCTGGCGATAAAGTATCTGGCTTGTCCTGTAGCCAGTGTCTCTTCTGAGCGGGTTTTCAGTGCTGCTGGTGCCATTGTGACAGCGAAAAGGACCAGTCTCTCCCCCAAAAGCGTGGAGAGGCTGACAATGATAAAAATGAATCAACACTTCATACCGCCAGACTATAAAGTACGTGAATCAGAGCAGGATGAACAAAGCGAGTCCGAAGACATCATCACTACTGGGTTACATGACCTACTTCTGTCCGAACCCCCAGAGTTTGAGGACAAGCTCCTCTTCCCTGACAACTAGGCTTTTAAATTGTTACTTTCTCCCTTCCTTTATTTGTGTTATTTTCTTATTAACAATGGCTTTCTGGTGCAAAACTGCAAATAAAAACCACAACCAAATCCATCCCCACCACTGATTCTTTTTATGTACCTACTGGAGTTGCACGCCTGTGCATTTATTTTCACTGTATCTTTGTATTTACCTACTGGAGTTGCACGCCTGTGCATTTGTTGACTGCACTCCTCAGAGTCTTGCTCCATCGTCTTGACTCCCACTCAAGTCAATACAATTCCATCTTGCCAGCCATACATTGGATGTTGTAGATGGAGTATAGTACAATAATGTAGCCTCTAACAGTCCCTCCATAACAAGTGAACCGTACAGTCATGACTACAGCCATCCTCTATTTCATTTGAAATCTGCAACTCATCACTGTCTTACTCTTAAGGCTACCACCTCTGTCTGCAGGCATTCATAGACGACTCTTCAGTGTCAAAACTTGAGCAGGCATCCACAACTGAAGTCAACTTGTTGTGACTCGTCATTACTTTTAAAAGGCTCGGCAGCATCTGTGATCAATCATCTGACAGTGAAAGAGAAGAGCAAGACAGGTATATTAAATGAATGATGCTATGCATTGCATTGGATGTTTTGCTGACTCTGAGCAAATGTGCATGGAATTGAAGTATACTAGTAACTTCAGACTCACGTGATAGCCAATTTTTCCATGTTATTTAATAATATAAATTATTTACGCACTTGTGTTCCTACTACTACAGGTGCAGTCAGGACTTAATTTATCGTAGTCACTCACTACAGACTGAGTTGCTGTTGCTGTTGGACTAGACGTGCCACACCTGATAATGATGGTGACCACCATATCTTTGCACGCTGTCAGGCAGTTGGATCTGAGCTGATTGATGTACGATGTTTCTTGGAGTGGAATACAAGGTAAATACAAATAAGAGGCACAGCACAGTAGACCCAGGCTACTACATGTGTGTGCACTGTGCAGTGGTAGAGTACAATAGTGGTATGATTGATGACTGAGAATGACGCATTGATTTTGTTGATTAATTTTGAAAATGCTAGGTTGCTTTTTTATGCCCCTTTCTCTGGCTCAGTCAAATTTTTAGGGAAATGCAGTTTGTGTTACGGGCGACCCTGTGTCGTGGGTCTGTTCTGTGCTGGCTCCTGTCTTTTCTTGTACTTCTAGATTAATAATGATGTGCAACTAGTAGACTTATACATATTGTATCGAAGCCGCCTCAGTCTGAAAGTCCTCTCTTACGACTACTCCTCTTGTATTATTTTTTTGATCTTCACTGTTTTACAAATACAATTGGTTTAGGTCATTCACATTCTTTTGTATTTGCCTTTTCTTTTTCAATCCACACAGGCTGGACATTTTTCACCCACTGCTATTATACTATGAGCATCAACTCACCCTTACCACTAATCCTCATCATCAAGCAATTGGATGGCGGGAAACCAAGAATTATATTCAGCGTGTCCTTTTCCTACATTTATTCCTTACATTCATTGGCTAGTGGATCAACATCATAAATCATCGTCTTCATTGTTTTGCTTTTGTTGTCTCCATGTGTACTGTTTTTCTTTCTCAAACCTTTCCCAAAACCCCCGTACCCATCCATTCAACAAACCCTAACCCTCTTCCCCCGGGCTGTGTGGTTTCATTGAGGTGTGATGTTTGTTACATTAAATATACACCAACAATTTGATCACGCGCTTGCTGGGGCAGATGTGGTGAAAGCAACAATAGTGAAATTTCAACAAGGCATGGCCAGGATCTTCTTCTGCTTCCCAACTCAAGGTCCAACCTGCCTATCACCAACATCCAATTTTCTGGTTCATACATAGTTATGTATGTGACTGCATAGAAGAATACCCACAAGAGTAGTAGTGGTATACTAACGTTTACAAAATAAAAGACCAACATCTGGATGCATACTTGGTTGGTGTCAATTGGCAAAGCAGAGACTCTTTGAAGGAACAGAAAGGCAGGGACAGATACCCAAAATTTTGAAAACATAATGAAAATCAAAAAAGCATTTGTCAAGATTTATTTAGGAAGGAAATGTCATTAATCGGTTGGAAAAAAAAGCTCCGTTAGAAAGTTAGGGAAATATCATTGTTCCAAAAGAAAGCACTGTTGGACTTACTGGGGACAGCAGCAGGATCCTCAGTAGAGGAGCTCTGTGCCTGTGGTTCACCCGCCGACTCGGTCCCAGCCTTCTGCTTGCCCCTGGGTTCTGTGGTTCATGTAAGAAATAATAAAGAAAGAGAAAAACATTGAGTGCTGTGAAACATAGACATCATTTCAAAAACCACTGCTAGAACATTAAAAGAAACAAACATTGATCTACCAAATGACTACTGCCTTGCAGGATTCACTGACTGTATACTTGGAGAAAACAAATCAAATGTTCCATAAACATTCTGATTGCAGATTACTAAGTAACACAGAGGCAGTAACACCTGAACAACACCACCGATTCAAGAATGGGGTAATCAATTATCTGTAAGTAGGCATTTCTTTTTTATTTTTGCCAGCAACATGCATAGATCACAAGGAGGAGACATGCTTAACTTTGTGCATACACGAAATTGTACGTTCGTTGCATCATATTTTGTTCTGCTACTGACTGAATGCTACTGCTGCTAAGCCTACCCACTCACTAAACAAACTACATCAGTTCTATGGAGGGCTGAGGCAGGGGCAGCTCTAGGCTCATGGTGGTCCTGGGCAGGGAGCGTAGGTAGGGGGCCCCGGAAGAGGAGGTCGGGCAGAGCACAGAGGCCAGTGAAGAGGGGAGAGTCAGGGTGTTTGGAAGTGGAACAGAGCCGGAGGCACCAAATCCCTGCCAGGGGCCACCACGCAAATATGTATCCATCCTCAGAGGATTATTAAATTAAGGATATATATTGGTGTGGTGGCCCCTGGCGTTTGGTGGCCCTGTGCAGTTGCACAGCTTACACATGCCTAAAGCCGGCCCTGGCTGAGGTAAGAAGAACAAAGTAACGTTAGCATTCATTGCCAGAGGAGGATTCATGCAGAAGAGAAGAGAAGGCCGTGAAAAAAATGATACAATATGCAAACTACGTACAATTATCCATCCACCGCTATTTCACTGACGGACAAAGGAAGGACAAGACTCTATTAATAGCATTAACTAACTTCAGTTCTCTACAATAAAGAAAATCTCACATCAATAAACAGCAAAAGCTAGCGCCAAGTTGAAACAACACGCAAGAGTCAGTGAAGAAGAGCAGCACAGACCAGTGTCATACAATTACAGTAGATATAACGGAATACATCGGAAATGTAACTAGGAGCACCAGTCATCGCGTTACTTATTCAGCCAAGATTTGGAAAGATACAATAACAATACTTATACTACTATAGATATATATATATATATATATATTACCTACTGGCGGTCGCCAGTAGGTATATATAGTTAGGATTTTTTCTCTATGGGATTTTTGAAAATTCTATGTCTAATAACTTTGGCGTTTGTGGACGGAATTGGCTGATATTTTCAGGAAAATGGAACATATTGTTTCTGAGCAGCCCCTGCAAATTTGGGGGGGTTTCGTCAAGGGGGGGCGGAGAAAAAAGGGGGGTCCCAAAACGCATTTTTCCCATGTTAATTTCCATAGGGCGGTTGGCCTCACTTTTAGCTCGAACGGCTGAATGGATTTGCACGAAACTTGGCAAAATTGTAGGGACTGGTAGCCCGATGTGCCTTTGCTAGGTCTCAATATATGTGCTCCAGTGGATTTTGATAAATTAACGTTCAAAAAAATATATATATCTGTAACAGCGCTCCGGGTAGCGCTCCGGTTCGCGTACTTGACGCGTAACGGAACTTCGCGAAGCGAAGCTGATTGGCTCTCCGGTGTCTGTCAACATTCTAAACAGTCCGGAGCGGCCGCCATATTGTCTCTCGGTAGGATCGAGAGACAAGAGGAGGCCAAAACAAAGGGGGAAATGACCATAAGGGGGCATAGTAGATCCTCCCTGACCCCCTAGGTTTGATGTGGAGGCTTTAAAAGGGCCCAGCGGGGCAAAAAATCGTTTTTTATTGCGTGGGGAGCGCCCGGTACGCTTTTGTGCAATGGGCGGTGGTATTCTAAATAATGAGGGGGGGGGCAGCGTTCAAAGCACATCAGCGTGCATAAATACGAAAATGTTTTTATCTACCACGTACTTGACTTATCTCTCTGAGATGCATTCCCTTGTGTTTCAGCAATGGTAGTCTGTTCATTACATAGATCGCCCGAGGGCGGTAGTACAGACCGCGCGTAGGAAAGGGTCAAAAGCCAGGGGTATAGGAGTACGTAACAAGCGAGCCATTTAATTGAAAAAACTAAACGTGACAAACGGTTGCAGGATCAGTGAAGGTTGATTTTATAATTGAAAGTATAACAGGATCAGTTACAATAAAATCGTCAATACGCACACCATGGGCGAGTATCATGGGTAACATTATTTCGAAGCTTTAATAATACAATAATCAATAATGAAAAATCGACATCAATAGGGTTGTCCGTATTCCTAGTCAGTACCCTTCCCCGCCCGCCATGTGCACAAAGACCGCATACATCCCCCATAACGTCAAGGCTAAGTAACTAGAACGTCATAAGGAGTTGCAAGTCGCTCCCATACTGGCGCCATTTTGGTCGAGGCCAGGCAGGTCCAGAGTATAGTTCAATGTCTCCAATAAGTAGCGGCAGGACCAGAATCCCTTTCGGCTGTTCTGGCTTCGTCATTACGAGCACTAGAAAACAAGACATTCTGGGCAATACCACCCTTGACGCAGCCCTTTATTCTACAAGATGGTGTCTTTCAAAAGCCAGGGGTATAGGAGTATGTAACAAGCGAGCCATTTAATTGAAAAAACTAAATGTGACAAACGGTTGCAGGATCAGTGAAGGTTGATTTTTTAATTGAAAGTATAACAGGATCAGTTACAATAAAATCGTCCATACGCACACCATGGGCGAGTATCATGGGTAACATTACTTCGAAGCTTTATTAATACAATAATCAATAATGAAAAATGTATCTACCACGTACTTGACTTATCTCTCTGAGATGCATTCCCTTGTGTTTCGGCAAGGGTAGTCTGTTCATTACATAGATCGCCCGAGGGCGGTAGTACAGACCGCGCGTAGGAAAGGGTCAAAAGCCAGGGGTATAGGAGTATGTAACAAGCGAGCCATTTAATTGAAAAAACTAAACATGACAAACGGTTGCAGGATCAGTGAAGGTTGATTTTATAATTGAAAGTATAACAGGATCAGTTACAATAAAATCATCCATACGCACACCATGGGCGAGTATCATGGGTAACATTACTTCAAAGCTTTATTAATACAATAATCAATAATGAAAAATCGACATCAATAGGGTTGTCCGTATTCCTAGTCAGTACCCTTCCCCGCCCGCCATGTGCACAAAGACCGCATACATCCCCCATAACGTCAAGGCTAAGTAACTAGAACGTCATAAGGAGTTGCAAGTCTCTCCCATACTGGCGCCATTTTGGTCGAGGCCAGGCAGGTCCAGAGTATAGTTCAATGTCTCCAATAAGTAGCGGCAGGACCAGAATTCCTTTCGGCAGTTCTGGATTTGTCATTACGAGCACTAGAAAACAAGACATTCTGGGCAATACCACCCTTGACGCAGCCCTTTATTCTACAAGATGGTGTCTTTCAAAAGCCAGGGGTATAGGAGTATGTAACAAGCGAGCCATTTAATTGAAAAAACTAAACGTGACAAACGGTTGCAGGATCAGTGAAGGTTGATTTTTTAATTGAAAGTATAACAGGATCAGTTACAATAAAATCGTCCATATGCATACCATGGGCGAGTATCATGGGTAACATTACTTCGAAGCTTTATTAATACAATAATCAATAATGACAAATCGACATCAATAGGGTTGTTTGTATTCCTAGTCAGTACCCTTCCCCGCCCGCCATGTGCACAAAGACCGCATACATCCCCCATAACATCAAGGCTAAGTAACTAGAACGTCATAAGGAGTTGCAAGTCGCTCCCATACTGGCGCCATTTTGGTCGAGGCCAGGCAGGTCCAGAGTATAGTTCAATGTCTCCAATAAGTAGCGGCAGGACCAGAATCCCTTTCGGCAGTTCTGGCTTCGTCATTACGAGCACTAGAAAACAAGACATTCTGGGCAATACCACCCTTGACGCAGCCCTTTATTCTACAAGATGGTGTCTTTCAAAAGCCAGGGGTATAGGAGTATGTAACAAGCGAGCCATATAATTGAAAAAACTAAACGTGACAAACGGTTGCAGGATCAGTGAAGGTTGATTTTTTAATTGAAAGTATAACAGGATCAGTTACAATAAAATCGTCTATACGCACACCATGGGCGAGTATCATGGGTAACATTACTTCGAAGCTTTATTAATACAATAATCAATAATTGAAAATCGACATCAATAGGGTTGTCCGTATTCCCAGTCAGTACCCTTCCCCGCCCGCCATGTGCACAAAGACCGCATACATCCCCCATAACGTCAAGGCTAAGTAACTAGAACGTCATAAGGAGTTGCAATTCGCTCCCATACTGGCGCCATTTTGGTCGAGGCCAGGCAGGTCCAGAGTATAGTTCAATGTCTCCAATAAGTAGCGGCAGGACCAGAATCCCTTTCGGCAGTTCTGGCTTCGTCATTACGAGCACTAGAAAACAAGACATTCTGGGCAATACCACCCTTGACGCAGCCCTTTATTCTACAAGATGGTGTCTTTCAAAAGCCAGGGGTATAGGAGTATGTAACAAGCGAGCCATTTAATTGAAAAAACTAAACGTGACAAACGGTTGCAGGATCAGTGAAGGTTGATTTTATAATTGAAAGTATAACAGGATCAGTTACAATAAAATCGTCCATACGCACACCATGGGCGAGTATCATGGGTAACATTACTTCGAAGCTTTATTAATACAATAATCAATAATGAAAAATGTATCTACCACGTACTTGACTTATCTCTCTGAGATGCATTCCCTTGTGTTTCGGCAATGGTAGTCTGTTCATTACATAGATCGCCCGAGGGCGGTAGTACAGACCGCGCGTAGGAAAGGGTCAAAAGCCAGGGATATAGGAGTATGTAACAAGCGAGCCATTTAATTGAAAAAACTAAACATGACAAACGGTTGCAGGATCAGTGAAGGTTGATTTTATAATTGAAAGTATAACAGGATCAGTTACAATAAAATCGTCCATACGCACACCATGGGCGAGTATCATGGGTAACATTACTTCGAAGCTTTATTAATACAATAATCAATAATGAAAAATCGACATCAATAGGGTTGTCCGTATTCCTAGTCAGTACCCTTCCCCGCCCGCCATGTGCACAAAGACCGCATACATCCCCCATAACGTCAAGGCTAAGTAACTAGAACGTCATAAGGAGTTGCAAGTCTCTCCCATACTGGCGCCATTTTGGTCGAGGCCAGGCAGGTCCAGAGTATAGTTCAATGTCTCCAATAAGTAGCGGCAGGACCAGAATCCCTTTCGGCAGTTCTGGATTTGTCATTACGAGCACTAGAAAACAAGACATTCTGGGCAATACCACCCTTGACGCAGCCCTTTATTCTACAAGATGGTGTCTTTCAAAAGCCAGGGGTATAGGAGTATGTAACAAGCGAGCCATTTAATTGAAAAAACTAAACGTGACAAACGGTTGCAGGATCAGTGAAGGTTGATTTTTTAATTGAAAGTATAACAGGATCAGTTACAATAAAATCGTCCATACGCATACCATGGGCGAGTATCATGGGTAACATTACTTCGAAGCTTTATTAATACAATAATCAATAATGACAAATCGACATCAATAGGGTTGTTTGTATTCCTAGTCAGTACCCTTCCCCGCCCGCCATGTGCACAAAGACTGCATACATCCCCCATAACATCAAGGCTAAGTAACTAGAACGTCATAAGGAGTTGCAAGTCGATCCCATACTGGCGCCATTTTGGTCGAGGCCAGGCAGGTCCAGAGTATAGTTCAATGTCTCCAATAAGTAGCGGCAGGACCAGAATCCCTTTCGGCAGTTCTGGCTTCGTCATTACGAGCACTAGAAAACAAGACATTCTGGGCAATACCACCCTTGACGCAGCCCTTTATTCTACAAGATGGTGTCTTTCAAAAGCCAGGGGTATAGGAGTATGTAACAAGCGAGCCATTTAATTGAAAAAACTAAACGTGACAAACGGTTGCAGGATCAGTGAAGGTTGATTTTTTAATTGAAAGTATAACAGGATCAGTTACAATAAAATCGTCCATACGCACACCATGGGCGAGTATCATGGGTAACATTACTTCGAAGCTTTATTAATACAATAATCAATAATGGAAAATCGACATCAATAGGGTTGTCCGTATTCCCAGTCAGTACCCTTCCCCGCCCGCCATGTGCACAAAGACCGCATACATCCCCCATAACGTCAAGGCTAAGTAACTAGAACGTCATAAGGAGTTGCAATTCGCTCCCATACTGGCGCCATTTTGGTCGAGGCCAGGCAGGTCCAGAGTATAGTTCAATGTCTCCAATAAGTAGCGGCAGGACCAGAATCCCTTTCGGCAGTTCTGGCTTCGTCATTACGAGCACTAGAAAACAAGACATTCTGGGCAATACCACCCTTGACGCAGCCCTTTATTCTACAAGATGGTGTCTTTCAAAAGCCAGGGGTATAGGAGTATGTAACAAGCGAGCCATTTAATTGAAAAAACTAAACGTGACAAACGGTTGCAGGATCAGTGAAGGTTGATTTTATAATTGAAAGTATAACAGGATCAGTTACAATAAAATCGTCCATACGCACACCATGGGCGAGTATCATGGGTAACATTACTTCGAAGCTTTATTAATACAATAATCAATAATGAAAAATGTATCTACCACGTACTTGACTTATCTCTCTGAGATGCATTCCCTTGTGTTTCGGCAATGGTAGTCTGTTCATTACATAGATCGCCCGAGGGCGGTAGTACAGACCGCGCGTAGGAAAGGGTCAAAAGCCAGGGATATAGGAGTATGTTACAAGCGAGCCATTTAATTGAAAAAACTAAACATGACAAACGGTTGCAGGATCAGTGAAGGTTGATTTTATAATTGAAAGTATAACAGGATCAGTTACAATAAAATCGTCCATACGCACACCATGGGCGAGTATCATGGGTAACATTACTTCTAAGCTTTATTAATACAATAATCAATAATGAAAAATCAACATCAATAGGGTTGTCCGTATTCCTAGTCAGTACCCTTCCCCGCCCGCCATGTGCACAAAGACCGCATACATCCCCCATAACGTCAAGGCTAAGTAACTAGAACGTCATAAGGAGTTGCAAGTCTCTCCCATACTGGCGCCATTTTGGTCGAGGCCAGGCAGGTCCAGAGTATAGTTCAATGTCTCCAATAAGTAGCGGCAGGACCAGAATCCCTTTCGGCAGTTCTGGCTTTGTCATTACGAGCACTAGAAAACAAGACATTCTGGGCAATACCACCCTTGACGCAGCCCTTTATTCTACAAGATGGTGTCTTTCAAAAGCCAGGGGTATAGGAGTATGTAACAAGCGAGCCATTTAATTGAAAAAACTAAACGTGACAAACGGTTGCAGGATCAGTGAAGGTTGATTTTATAATTGAAAGTATAACAGGATCAGTTACAATAAAATCGTCCATACGCACACCATGGGCGAGTATCATAGGTAACATTACTTCGAAGCTTTATTAATACAATAATCAATAATGAAAAATCAACATCAATAGGGTTGTCCGTATTCCCAGTCAGTACCCTTCCCCGCCCGCCATGTGCACAAAGACCGCATACATCCCCCATAACGTCAAGGCTAAGTAACTAGAACGTCATAAGGAGTTGCAAGTCGCTCCCATACTGGCGCCATTTTGGTCGAGGCCAGGCAGGTCCAGAGTATAGTTCAATGTCTCCAATAAGTAGCGGCAGGACCAGAATCCCTTTCGGCAGTTCTGGCTTCGTCATTACGAGCACTAGAAAACAAGACATTCTGGGCAATCCCACCCTTGACGCAGCCCTTTATGCTACAAGATGGTGTCTTCCATTCAGAAAATATTGTTGGCAGCATTTTGAAAGGAAAGATAAACGGCCGTTCTCCTAGTGAGTCTCACATTGTTACATTTATGAAGAATGTTGAAGAGTAGTATGTTGAAAATCTGAAGCCATCGTTCTACAAACTCTCAACCAGCCTTGGATGGAAAAATCCTGAAGAATGTACAAACTGAAAACCAGTTTTTGTCTGCATAGCATCAGCAGCAACACTTGAGTCAGCTTTGTGTGAAGCCGCCATCTTGATTTAATTTAATTTAATTTAATTGTGGGTTTATATAGCGCTAGAATCAACTCCCGGAGGAGTATCTCCACGCTTCGACCGCTGGGGAACCCGTCCTGGCTCACCCTGAGAGATTGTCCCTAATGGGTATCTCTAAGGTGCGACCAAGCATCCCCGGCGGTCTGGGGGGCCGTTGTGAAGATGAGGCAAGCTAATGCCCAGAGTTGCCGAGTGTGGTCCCTGACTGGAGTAGGCACCGAGGCGAGAATTATCGAGCCCGCTGACCCTGGTCCACGATCCAATCAATACCGTCCCCCTGCACACATTCAGGGACCAGGCCGCATTGCGAGGGCACCGCGGGACGTGTCTTCAGGTCAAACGGATTGTGGGACAAGGTCCAGAATGGAAGAGTCACCAAAAGGCAAAAAGTTCCGCCGTACCCCGGGAGCCGGCCGCCTATGTCGGGGGCGATCTCAGGCCACACCAGGGCAACAAGACTTGGGGAGGGGGCAGGAGCCAAGCGCCCCCTCCCAGTCCGCGCCACCACACCGCCCCTCGGGGGCCTCCGTCAAGCGGTTCAGGGAGGCACCGCAGGCAGCGGTTCTTCAGATCAGTGGCTCTCACCGGCAAGGCTCCCCTCCGTCAGCAGCGATCGTTGGCGCTGTGGTTGCGGCCGGAGGCCCCGCCTAGTCAACGCCCCGGCCTCTCCATGTCATAGGCCGCAAGAGTGGGCGCAACTCAGCTGGCCGAGCGAGTCTTGGGGAGGGGGCAGGAGCCAAGCGCCCCCTCCCAGTCCGCGCCACCACACCGCCCCTCGGGGGCCTCCGTCAAGCGGTTCAGGGAGGCACCGCAGGCAGCGGTTCTTCAGATCAGTGGCTCTCACCGGCAAGGCTCCCCTCCGTCAGCAGCGATCGTTGGCGCTGTGGTTGCGGCCGGAGGCCCCGCCTAGTCAACGCCCCGGCCTCTCCATGTCGTAGGCCGCAAGAGTGGGCGCAACTCAGCTGGCCGAGCGAGACTTGGGGAGGGGGCAGGAGCCAAGCGCCCCCTCCCAGTCCGCGCCACCACACCGCCCCTCGGGGGCCTCCGTCAAGCGGTTCAGGGAGGCACCGCAGGCAGCGGTTCTTCAGATCAGTGGCTCTCACTGGCAAGGCTCCCCCCCGTCAGCAGCGATCGTTGGCACTGTGGTTGCGGCCGGAGGCCCCGCCTAGTCAACGCCCCGGCCTCTCCATGTCGTAGGCCGCAAGAGTGGGCGCAACTCAGCTGGCCGAGCGAGACTTGGGGAGGGGGCAGGAGCCAAGCGCCCCCTCCCAGTCCGCGCCACCACACCGCCCCTCGGGGGCCTCCGTCAAGCGGTTCTGGGAGGCACCGCAGGCAGCGGTTCTTGAGATCACAACAGAGTCTCATGCTCGATCGATTCAGCTGGCCGAATCAGGCAACAAGAAGGTGGGGGGGGCACCTCTTGCTCAACCACCACCTGAGGAGGTGGTACTCTCTTCCTAGGAGGTGGTGGTGGTGGTGGGGATGCACCAGCTGAAGCTACAACACTTGCCATTGCTAAGTGATGAAAAAAGGTCTTCCTCTCACAAAGATGAAAGTCAGAGTGAGGAAACAAGGAGGGGTTTTCATCATTTGGGACAAAAAATAGTTCTAAACCAATGAAAAGTGTTATTTTTAGGTCACATGACCTAGCCTTACATCATTAGGAACCCAAAAGTGAAATGAACCAATGAAAAGTTTTATTAACAAGTCACATGACCTGTTATGCTTACGTTACGCGCTCCGCGCAGCGCCCCGGATTGCTTCCGGGAAGCTGCGCTTCGCGCCTCGCGCACCGAAGCACTTCCGGGTGCACTAACGCGGCGCGTCATATGACGCATTATGCGACAACGCGATACGTCGCGACAACGCGACGCTTCACGATGTTGTTTTCTAACGCGGCAGTTGCGCAAACAGAACGTTTATCGGCCGGGCATATGGAATACATACACATTCATACCATACAATCAGGGCATGTGCGCACAGTCACACCATACAATTTTTCACGTTCACAGTGATGGTCTGCACTCCATGCAATATCTCACAGCGCTTGTCTATGTCTTTCCCTACATGGAGCACGGTGCGGTCCATGTCCACTCCATTCTTCAGTCGGAACTCCGATGTAACCTACAGAGGAGAAAAGAAAGGGGGGGGATACAGCATTCAGAGGATGTCAGCGCGCGCAAACACGAAAAAGCTTCTACTTACCATGTATCAGACTAGCTGCAGGAACGTGTGATACAACAGATCTTGGCTATCCCTTTCGCATTATTTTTCTGTGTAACATATCCTCCCCTTCTTATGATGCCAAAAAATGTTTCATTTTGTTTGTCTCTAAATTCGAGTTCCCTCTTCGTGTATTTGTTTCTCAATTAGTCTTATTTTATGGGACAAAATACCACACCTTACATTCGGCAGATACCTTAAGCTACGGTCGACCATTTTCTAACAATTCTGGAAAAAGGGCAGGTGTGACGGATACAAATTTCAATCAATCCAAAATTCAGGCAAAGGGTCTGCATTATCTGTCTTCTATTGTTTGGGAATAACAGCCATTATTCTAAAATCCTACCAACCTAGACGATTGTTATGACGCTGATTCCATACTTCCTTCGAAAACTCTTTTTTGCAAAAATGTCAGTATACAAATACGGGCCTACAACCACGTGGGCCGGCCACGGAGCAAACTGGAATCGTATATGATGAGGGGACCTTTACACTGTAGAAAAACGTAACGGGCGGGCCATTAGGTTGCAGGAATTAAGGTGTCTAACAGTTGCGGAATCGGTGGACGTTAATTTTATAATGAAAGTACGACAGGACCAGTTACAATGAAATTATCTAGATATACATTTGGGCATGTACCATGAGTAACGTTAATTCGAACTTTCAATAGTACAGTAATGAATAATACATCAGAACTTAATATCAATAGGGATGTCCAAATGTTCAATCAGTAACCGTCCCCGCCCGCCATGTGCTCCAAAACTGCATACATATCTCGTGATATCAAGGCTGAGCAACCAGTACACATCAAGGAGTTGCGAGTCTCATTTATACCGACGCCATTTTGGGCGAGGCCGGGCAGGTGCAGAATATAGTCAAAATGTCTCCACCAACCAGCGGTCGGAACAGAACCCCTTTCAGCAGTCCAAAAAGTTACGTTAAATGACAACAGAAGGGACAGGCAACAAGAACCATCAGTCAAAGAGGGGAGGGCAAGTTCTTCTCTACCGGGTCATGTTGGGGCTCCACCGGAACTGATCGAATTGGTAGTCTACAGTGTTTCTGGATGTTTCAGACTGAAGCTGGCGTCAGCATGAGAGCACCCCGTGGCTACGTCGTGGCCATTCCGCGAACAATCATGGCAGTCGCTCCCCACCGGAAGTCTGCGGGAGTCGGGGGCCCCGGTGACTCTTGTAGAATCTTCAAGGCTGAGGGGACGCTTTTGGGAATGGGGCCCATGCCCTAGCAGTCAAGCGTCCGAGTTTCAGGGTTGCCCAGAGCCATCCTTGCAGGCCAGGCCCAAGTCTGTGGAGCCGACCTCCATTTCGTGAGCTCCGTGGCAGCCGCCTGTCACTGTACCGCAAGAGTGGGTGCAATTCAGCCGGATGGCGGGTGAGACGCTGTAATAGCAAGAGCAGGCGCAACTCAGCTGGCCGAGCGAGGCACTGTGCCGCAAGAGCGGGCGCAATTCAGCTGGCCGAGTGAAGCGCTGGGGTGCAGCTGAGAAACCTCCACCTGGGGAGGTGGGGGAGGCTCGTTCGCGCCACCTCTCCCTTCCAGTGCACCCCACGCCGTCTCCTGGCACAGGTATATGTGATGGTCGGACCAGGGCACCGCAGGACGTGGCTTCAGGTCAAACGGATTGTGGGACAAGGTCCAGAATGGAAGAGTCACCAAAAGGCAAAAAGTTCCGCCTGACCCCGGGAGCCGGCCGCCTATGTCGGGGCGATCTCAGGCCACACCAGGGCAACAAGACTTGGGGAGGGGGCAGGAGCCAAGCTCCCCCTCCGAGTCCGCGCCACCACACCGCCCCTCGGGGGCCTCCGTCAAGCGGCTCAGGGAGGCACCGCAGGCAGCGGTTCTTCAGATCAGTGGTCTCACCGGCAAGGCTCCCCTCCGTCAGCAGCGATCGTTGGCGCTGTGGTTGCAGCCGGAGGCCCCGCCTAGTCAACGCCCCGGCCTCTCCATCTCGTAGGCCGCAGAGTAGTCGGGGAGAAATCCCGGGAACGGCGCCATGCATTTGGATCGATGTTGCAGCAGGCTGCCATGTAAATAGTTATTTAATAAAGCGTTTTACCCTGTTACTTTGCTTGTGTGTTTGTATATATTTATAATATTTGCATAGGGTTTGTCGTTATTTTGGGCGGGGTGGGCGGCGGAGCCGAGCTGTCTTGCAGCCATCATGGCGTCAAGCTCAGTTCCTCTCACTAGTTTCATATTTCTCATGAGGGGTTGTTCCTAATGTTTCATATGTAACATAATCTGACATCATCCAGTGACTGTGTGTTTCTGTAAAGTTAAATATGTTTTACATATTGAAGAATGAGTAGATGTAGAAGTGTCTGGAGAAGGATTTAGTAGGTGCGTGACTGACTGTATGAGTGAGTGATTAAATGTGTCTCACTGAATGCATGGGTTAGTGACTAAACTGTCTTAATTTGTGCATCATTATATCTGTTGTTCTGTAAACTGCTGCATGTGTTGATCAGTAGCTATATGATTAACTATATGGGTTATTGATTGATTGTCCAAGTATTTGTATGGGAGACTGAGTGTGTGTGTGGCTGGCTGTGAGGTGTGTGACTCTGTGCAGATCAATGTGTACTTGTATCAATGATTGTATAAGAGAGTAAGTATGTGTTAGTATATGTTTGAAAATGTAAGGTGCTCTATGTTTAACTGTATAGACAAGAAAATGGAAGTGTGATTGATTCTTTACAGGACTGACTAGGTGTGTGAGTAACTCCATGGATGAGTGGCAGAGTGTGAGTGTCTGTATAGGTGTATGAGTGCATATGATAGTGTTGTAAAGATGAGTGATTGTATGTATGAATGATTGTATGGGTGAATGAGTGAATGTGTGTGTAGACGTAGGAATCAGTGAGTGCGTATGTAGTAACTAGTATTGGTGTGTCAATGGTTTCAAAAATTATACTCTGTATTTAACACTGGGTGTAACAGAGGTTATATTAAAATGTGAGGAGATGCATTGTATTGTCACATGAATGATATCATCAGTGATGTGGTCATTGATGTCAAATGAGATGTCATCAGTGATGTCATCAGTGATGTCATTTGAGATGTCATCAGTGATGTCATCAGTGATGTCACTGACCATGTCATGAATGATGTAATATGTGACATAATCAGCAGTGGATTGCGGGTGCGCGATATATAGTTAGTGCAACTAACTATATATGGAATTTCAATGGTTTTGTGTGAGTAAAATAAGGTTTTGTAAATGCTAATTCCTAACTATATATGGTCTATAACCTATGGTTTTTTCAGTGAATTTTCAAGGTTTTGTAAATGCTAATTCCTAACTATATATGGTCTATAACCTATGGTTTTTTCAGTGAATTTCAATGGTTTTTTAATAGCAAATAACAAAAGCTTTAAAATGTATTTTTCTTTAAATGAAAAAATATATTTTACATGTTTTTAATACTTTTTTTTTTAATTATATTTTTGTTTCGCTCCCGGTACGCGAACCGGTTAGATCCCGTTAGCGCAATTTGGTGCCGCGACCCGGTCCGCGAACCGGTAAACGTTCCGTTTCCGCAACTGTTGCGTTACAAAACAACATCGTGACGCGTCGCGTCAGCGTGACGTATCGCGTTGTCGCGTAATACGTCATATGACGCGCCAAGGTAGCGTACCCGGAAGCGAACTGGTACGCGAACCGAGGCGCGAAACGCTGCTTCCCGGAAGCGATCCGGGACGCGGCCCAAAGCGCGTAACGTAAACACAACAAGTCATGTGACTCGGTAATAACACTTTTCATTGGTTCATTTCACTTTTGGTTTCCTAATGATGTAAGACTAGGTCATGTGACCTAAAACTAACACTTTTCATTGGTTTAGAACTATTGTTTTTCCCAAATGATGAAAACCCCTCCTTCTTTCCTCACTCTGACTTTCATCTTTGTGAGAGAAAGACCCTTTGTTACCAGTGAGCAATGGCTTCATTAGTAGCTTCAGCTGGTGCTTCCCCACCACCTCCACCACATCCAAGGAAGAGAGGACCACCTGCTGAAGTTATAATTCAGCAAGAAGAGGAAGAAGAGGAAGAGGAGAAAGAGCAGGAAGAGAGGCACTTTTTGCCTGAGGAGCCCAGGAGGTCTCACCTGAAAGAAAACTTTATTTGGCAATTTTTTAAATTTCCCCAGGGCCAGAAAAAAGTCAATGCAAGGTACGTAACTTGCCTTATATGTCAAGATAGACTGTCCAGAGGGACCGAGAAGAAATACAGTTACGGCAACTACACAATGCATCGCCATATGAGTAGGTGGCATCCTAACAACTAAAGTGCTGCACAGTTACGTAACGAGCAAGATAATCCCCCTTCTATGGCCAGAAGATCTGTTGTACCGGAAGTGACGGGACCAGAGGGGAGGGAGATGGTCCCAAATATACAAATGAGATTCGGGCAAGTGAAACAAGTCTGCGTACTTTGTAATCAGTTCATTTGCTACAGAGAAAGTAGCATCACGTTAATCAACAGAGCTATCGACAATCATGTTTGTCCGAAACGCCCCAGACAATAAATTCTTTTTTTTTTGTTGCTCCTGTTGAGCCCTTTACAATGAATCGTTTTCGTTTCCCCCCCCCCAAAAAAACCAAAAAATAGTATATATATTCACTGAAAAAACCATAGGTTATAGACCATATATAGTTAGGAATTAGCATTTAAAAAACCTTATTTTACTCACACAAAACCATTGAAATTCCATATATAGTTAGTTGCACTAACTATATATCGCGCACCCGTAATCCACTGCTGATGATGTCACATATTACATCATTCATGACATGGTCAGTGACATCATCAGCAGAGGATTGCGGGTAACAGTATCCCTAGTTTCCTCCCTATAGCTGTCTTTCTTTTAACATAACTGTCTGTTTCCTTACCTTATACTTACTGTTCTTTTTTTAAAAAAAAATTTTGATCAGTCAGAAACAGTGACAGTAATAGAGACAGAGTGAGTGACCAAGAGTGAAGAAGTATGAGAAGAGAGGGACTAAGAAAAATAGTGGAAGGAGTAGAGTAATTAAGTAATAGAGAAAGGAATGAGGGAAGTAGCAAAGGCAGGAAAGTGATGGTTAAAGAAATGAAGCAGTGGAACTAATAGAAGTTAAATGTGATAGAAATATAACGAAAAGAGTACAAAACATTTACCTTATAATTGTCGTTAAGTTAGTCATTTGTTATTTTTATACTTTCAATCTGTGAAAGAGAGAACAAACATTTGAAAAATATTAAAACATGTTTTTAATAAATTAGAAAAGACAAGGGAAAAGATTGAAGGACAAACAGTTTTTCAACAACTTTGACACTTACAGAAGCCTCTGCTTCTCCATGCCCCTACACAGTCCTAAAAATATACATTTTAAACTAACAGTATCTTGATGCAGATGAAGTGAGTCCTATCTTGAAACATGGTGCATCTTTTGCATCACTGCTGCATCGGTTTCATGTGGCATTGTTTTTTTACAGCATGACACATCTGCCTAGATGCATCAATTTGTAATTTTGTCGCCTCATAGCAAATCTTTTCAACCGCCACTGCGTCACAAAAGTGACGCACAGTGGCGCAAAAGAGGCATACACCTATCATAAATCTGTCCCTAACATGTTAAATGATTGATTCAGGATGACGATAAGGTGTGGCCTATCCAGAGGTTTGTTTAAGGTGAGGCCTACTCAGGGTTGCAGATCAAATTTACACTTGTTGAAGAATACAGAGGAGACAATACATGTGAAGGCCTACTAATGAAGTAAGTCCTGTCCACTTCACTCTTGAACAAAGGCCAGACTTCTTCTGTGTCCGTGGACAGACCTAAACTTCATCTGCACAATGTCATTCGTAAACTTAGGAAACACAGGTGATGTAATTGAAAAATGTGGAGTTTATTTTCCTCATTTCACAATCACATCACCTGTGTTGCCTTTGCTTAGGTATCTCATAGTGCAGATGGAGTCTAGCATATCAAACAGTACACAGAAGTTGAGCAGTGTATACAACAATTTTGACACTTACAAAAGCTTCAGCTTCTGCATGCCCCCTACACAGTGTTAATTATATACATTTCAAACTGATGGTATCTTGCTGGAGATGAACTGAAAGCTATCTTGCAACATGGTGCATCTTTTACACAAAAGTGACCCACAGGGGCGCAAAAGATTCACATGGCCATCATAAATCTGACCCTAACATTTTAAATGATTGTTTCAAGATGCTGATAAGGTTTAACCTATCCACAGATTTGTTTCAGGTAAGTCCTACTCAGGGTTGCAGATGAAATTTAGGTTTGTTGAAGAATACAGAGGAGATAATACATGTGCAGACCTACCAACGAAGTGAGTCATGTCCACTGCACTCTTGAACAAATATCAGATCTCCTCTGTCTCCTGGAACAGGCCTAAACCTCATCTACACAATGTGATGTGTAATGTTTGGAAACACAGGTAATATAATTGAAAAACGTGCAATTTTTTTTGCTCATTCCACAATCATATCTCCTGTGTTTCCAAGTATCTCATTGTGGGAATGTAGTCTATCATATGAAAGACTACGTAGAATGTGAGCACTGTATGCAACAACTTTGACACTTACAGAAGCCTCTCCTTCTCCATGCCTCCTACACAGTTCTAAATGTACATCATAAATGCAAACAGTACAGAATTAATTATACATGTTAAATGGTTTATTTTTGCTGTTCTCAGAATGTATCAAATTTCACTAAAAACAGTGACTTGAAGGTATTCATCATATAACAGCGGGGAAAAAAAACACAATCAAAATGATTGTGTTTAAAAAACCCATACAACATAACAAATCAGAATTCAGAACTCCTTAAAGTTAACTTACTTTCCATGACGTCGAAGGATGTCCTATGAACAGCTTACACTCTGTTGTGCTGTTATTACTTTCAGCCCACCACTTTCTGAAAGAAAACCTCCATCGTTTTGAAAAACATGTTACATACAATAAATGACTTATTGCTCTCTACCACACGTTTCCACAAGGCCAAATCATGTCAGAGCCATTTATAACTCTTAGAATTCTTGTAAGCCAATCCCGTCATGTTGTATTTCCGCAACTTTCACAATTAAAATGTTGAAGATCCTTTTCACAATCCTGGACTAGTAATATCTTCCCCTTCTTGCTCAGTCATGTTCTACATTTCCTATGAGACTGATACTGCTTACTATGAAGCAGACTTACACTATCTCTATGACTACTACAATATTTAATTCTCTACATCACTTTTAATCACAAAGCAATATAAAACAGTAGACAGCATTGCAGACTTACATTCCCTCTACTCCATGTTTTGATTGGCTGCTTCAATTTGCTTATAAAAAGAAACAGTTTTTCTGAATTCATTCAAAGTGCAGTTATTTCTCCATGACGTCCAGTGTTATGGTAAGAAGTTATGTCTCTGTACTACACTTATCCTCAAGGCCAAATCGTGTAGGAGCCATTAGAACTTCTTGAAATTCCTCAGAGCACATCCCGAGATTCTTTCCCTAAAATTTTGGTTTTAAAAACACCAGGTAAGAGTTTTTAAGGTCATACGGCAATTTTTTTTTGAAAATTAAAACAGAATCATTGCAGAATGACCAGCCATTTCTAGACTTTAAATAAGCTGTGTAGTGTCCTGATGTTATTGAAGGACCGTCATGATATATAATTGCTGCAGTTACAAAAGTCCTTCCTGATATTGACAACTGTGAAGCCACAAAATTTTTAATTAAAGTTGTCAATTTTGTTCCATCAGGCCTACATCGTTGGAACATTAAAATGACATACTGGCCATATGTTCGTATAAATAATGTGGACATCATTTCAGATTTACATTGGCTACACTCCATGTTGTGATCAGCTGCTTTTACTAGCTTATTAAAAGAGACTGATTTACTGTCTGGCAAAGTTAAATATATAAATCTTTCTGAGTCTACACTAGTAGTACTTGATACCCTACAGTTCTCGCAGTCATGCTGCCATTGATAAGAAAGCCCAAACAGGTGATCTACATCTACACCTTCAGCATGCAATACATCAAGCATATACATTAAAAACTCCTGACAATCTTGCTGAATATTTTGAGAGAATTGTGTTTGGCCTGAACATCTGTCTAACAGATTTCGAATTTCAGACACACTTTCTATTTTTGTTCTATCAGTGCTACATTTCTCTAACACAGAATTTAACAAACTGCTAAATCTTTGATCAGAATTGACCACAATCTCTTCTTTTACATTTTGTAGAGAAAACAAAACATTAACCACTACATTAGCATAGCAGTTGACACCAGAACTGTTTTCAAATTGAAAACCAACAACATCTTCAACAGAATCCTTTTTGTTTCTGCTTATAATTTCAGGTTCATCGACTTTTCGTCTTTTTGCTACAACCTCCCCAGTATTGGTCACATTTCTTCGTTTCCGGCCTACCACACGTTTCTCAAACAAAGGATATTGAGGCACATGTGGCGCATACTCTCTTCTTAACCTATTGTATTCCTTAACACAATCTAGATCCGCACAAATGTTTGTGACATCACACTCAATCAAGTACAATCCCGATAAAGTTCTAACTCGTGACAATGCCACATATGCCATACCCTCTTTGAACACAGAACTGCCAATATTCACCAATGCACTGTCTACACTTAAACCTTGCGATTTATGGATTGTCACCGCATATGCCAAGCAAACAGGAAACTGCTTACAGCGAACATATAAGTCTTTTACAAGCAAAAATCTAGCAGAACAACGACCAATTAGCTGTACTTCCTCAATGCCATCAAATTTAATTTTTAAAAATTCAATTCCATCTCTATTTCTGTATTTTACAAAATCAACAACATTACCCATTGATCCATTTACCAGACCTCTTTCAACATGTAAATTCCTTCTTAAAATTATACGGCAGTTCAAGCACACATTCAGAGTCTTTTAAAAACCTGCAGTTTTAGATATAGTCTTCTCTAATGAATCCAATTTTGTTTTCAAATTCTCAGACAAAATAATTGTTGATCCCATATGCTCTACTCTGTCAATAGCTTCCAGTTTCACAATCTCTTGCTTTTCTAAATGCAACATTTTGTTGTTGAATTTGGCACATTCTGCAAGAGTTGGCATCAAACATATTCCAGATTTCTTCTCAGTAATTTTCTGAAAAATATTCTCAGGCACAACATCATGTTCTGGATATAAATTTGACAGTAATCGTGCATGTAAAGCTTCTTTCCCATGCTCGGTCACTTTTCCAATTCTAACATCTTGTAGAATAGTCTTGTAAACTTCATCCTTCGCCTGACGCATATTTTCATGCAGTTCAGCATAATTGAAGTTTAACCATATATTGACGTTGCCAATGCTCCCTAGGCACTTCCTGGTATCTTCATGCGTGAGCATTTTGAACACAGGTTGCCCTTTCACTGGTGTCAGCTGCAGAAGATCTCCGAAAACAATGATGTGTTTGCCACCAAATAACACATCATACTCTGTTTTGAGAACTTCTTGCATTCTCAAATGCACAAAGGCAAGCATGACTTTGGAAACCATGCTTACTTCGTCAATGATAAGAAGTTTCATTTTCCTCAAGATTCTTGAAACTTCACAACAAGCATCTCCAGATAGCTTGTGATATTGTAAGTTGTTGTCATGCTCCACTGGCAGCATCAGTAAACGATGTAAAGTAATCCCTTTAATGTTATGTGCTGCCAGTCCAGTTGGAGCGGTGACAACACAAGACAGCGATGACTCAGTCCTTTCCTGCAAATAACATGAAATTGCTTTAATAAGGAAACTTTTTCCAGTTCCCGCTTCTCCACTCACGTACAGTCGGACAGGCTTCAACGACGTACATGAGCACTCTTTCTTCTCATGACTTAATCCATGATCTATTTGCATGGTAACTTCGTCATATATTTTCCTCTGCTCAACGTTGAGTTGTCTTTCCAACTCTTCTAAGTTAACCGCATCCTCCTGAGCATGTGCCATGGCTCTTTCCACTTCATTCATAGCAGTGGCAGCTTCATTTTCGATAACAGGTCCTCCTAGTGGATCCTGACTCAATGAAGCAGAACTCTGACTGTCCTGAGAACTGTCTCTGGCAATCTCGGCTGCAATCGTTGCTTCCTGCTCAATTTCTGCATTCAACATTTCTACATATTTGGGAAAAGCAGGACATTCTATGGTCTCCTTGGCAGCATTGAAAGAGTCTTCGTAACAGAGGAAATCTCCAAGCAGTTCCTCTTCTGCACGCCAAGGCTTGAAAAGTTGCAAAAGTGCTAAATAGAAAAACTCCTTTTTTTCAGGAGATTCGCCACTCAATTTTCGATGGTTTACCAAGTGGCATTTTCTTTGCTTGACCAGACATCCCTCACTTCCAATTACAGCATACACTCCTTTCTCAGTATCTTCTTTGATGTTCCTCTTGAATATGTAATTTTGAAGAACCTCATACAGACAAACATTCTCGAGGTGACTGCTTCGATTTGGATAATATGTATCCAACATGTTGGTCTTCAAAATGTCGGTACTGTTTGGCTCCTTTTCCGCCAAATACTCAATTTCCCACACAGGTTTCAGAACTCGATTACGCGTTGCAGCAAGACCAAGACTCGCCCAAACGATACTTCTGGATTTGGCATAGAGACTTGCTGAAGACAACCGGTCAGAACATTCGTAAGCTCCGATTTCTCGATGCAACAACATCTTCAGACTGAAACTGTACAACTTCTTACTGAGGCTCTTTTCATGGGAAATGTCCTCCCACATATCCTTCAATTCTGTCTTCTCTTTTTTGGTGATGTAAGATGTCACATACCGAGCCACAGCCATACAGTTATCAGCCACAAACTGTATATCCATGTTAGCATTCCACATGGACAAAATCACCGGGTTGTAGTCGTTGATGTACTTGGACTCTTCATTCCTCTTCAAATTGTATGTGTTTTTAGGTGATTTCTTCATCACATTATGTCGCAGCGAAGACATCAAACTGTTTACTCTTCCTTTAGAAATCACCGGTCGTGGAAAGCCGAAACGACATTTGGTGTAGAACTTGTCCTTGTTTCGGAATTTATGATGACAGTACTTTCCACATCGATGGCTTTGGAAACGTAGAACTTTTTCTCTTAGGCTTTTCTTCTCCTTTGCGTTTGGAACAGCACACGTAGAATACTGTTGTATGAAACTCATCACTGAGTCTTTTGGATCCGTTCCAAATTTAGGTGCATCCTTGATCCACAGCAGCATATGTATATGAGGAGCACCTCTTGCTTGGTACTCCTTTCTCCAGAAGAAATCCATCACCTCTCCTAGAGGTGGATTCTTCTTATTCATGATGAAAGACATCATAGCTTCAAATCTATGATTGAAGTACCTGCATACATTGACTGGATCCAAAGAGCACAGTTCTCCGGGTGTCTTGAATTTGATGTTTTCGATGTTTCCATTTACCTCTCGTAGAAATTCAAGTAAGTCTTCCCAGCCATACTCGGCACAGCTCAGAGTGAGGAACCATGTGGGAGTTCCTAAGTTCCTCAGCATACATTTTAAATCACCATGACGACGGTACCAGTACTCATTAGTACCACGCTGACACGCCATGAGATTAATCAGGTGAGAATCCAAAATACTGTCTTGGACATTGACTTTATCCATAAAGTCACTTGCCGAGATGTTTTGCATGTGTATACCACTTTTCAAGATGTGGTTCACTGCATATGACAGTCCAGACAGATCGCTTTCAAACAGGAGATGAAACAAATAGGGAATACATTGTCGAAACCTAGCATCTCCTGCATACAATCGCAAAGTCCGGTATTCAGAAGCAGGAATTTGATGAGGTCGCTCATCATATCTTCCTCCCTGACCTGTTGGAAAAAGCTGTGGGAAACACCGAGCTTCCAAACTTTCCTCCCAAACACTAATGGGACTCCCTTTGGCTTGTTTCATTTGAAACAGCTCAATAGCATTCCCCATGACTTCCTTGGAATGCAAAGGATGAACACTATAATGTTCATATATTTCTTCACTAGTACAGGGTTCTACTTTCTCAATTTGACCAGCACACAAATCGCTATCCTCTTCCTCACTTACTTCCTCTTCTGCAACAAATACATTCTTATAGTATTTATTATTTTTTTTCAAATACAATGTTGCCTTTTTAACTTTCCTAACATCCACTAAATCTTGCCATATTTTCTTATTCTTTGTCGGAACCCCATTAACTAAGATAACCAGAGGTTCCTCTTCCACTTTTTCTACTCCAATTGTGTTAATGTTTTTCTTCAAATCTAGAGGCAAATAAACAACTCTTCCCTTTAATCCTCTCTGTAAATCTGATGGAGGCAATTTCCCTGTCTTTGGCTCCATTCTTACAATAGCCTGAAAGGGATGGATACTTTGAATCAAAATAGATTCATAAGTATTTAAATCCTTCAATTCAGAAGGAATCTCAACCAATTCCAGATTATTATGAACTGCTCTAGCAGGCATCTGGTTTTGATTTAATTTGTTACAACAATAAGTACACACACGTTGATCCAATCCCAAATCAAAACAATTTTCTACCATCAAGTATGTTGTGAAATCCTTCCATTCACTATAATTTTCCCTTTCACTTTTTGCATATAAATCCACTAACTTAGTCTGATTCTTATAATAAGTGCGTCGGCAACACACACAAGTGAAATTTGGCCTCTCACTTGATTTCACCTGAAACGTCGCAATTTCCCTCTGGAAATTATCTGTACTGGAAACCTGTACACTATCTTCCACTTTACCCTCTTCTTCTTGGTCAATTTCAACATTCTCCTCTTTACTTCCAAAGTAACAAAACTCAATTTCTTCACATATATTCTTCACATCTATTTCAGAACCATGCAAAAGAGCAGCGCATAATTGTTTAAGCATAATTGCTGGACTCTTAGCATAATACAACATTCTAACTAATTTCCTCACTTTATTATGATGCACTGCTAGCATCCTGAAATGATGAAAAACACTCTGGCATACTCTCCTGGAAAGACAAGCCAGTGAATGACCATGCAAACCTGTCACTTCTCTCACTCTGCAAGGATCTAATTCTTGCAACAACTTCATTTTCTGCTTCAAACTTTTCTTATTAAATGACCGTACAAAATCACAAAGCAAATTGATGGAATCCTGTCGCACACTGCAAATACTACTACACTTCCAGGTGTACACAGGACCCTTAGGACGTCTTCCTAAAACCTCATTACCTAACACCTCTTCTGTCTCTGTTGTCACAAGTTTTTCTTTTTCAACTGGACAACCATCTTTCACTTCATAAGCTCGACCACTGGTGTCAACTGCATGCACCAAATCATTATCCTGGAAATAACTCTCCTCATTAAAAAATGCCTCACAGCTTGAACTATGCATCCATTCTCCAGAAAAAACTTCGCAAAAATTACTACGATTAACTATTCTCTTCCATCTACTATATCTTTTGAAATCATAAATTGCCTTGTTTAGCTTCCTAATTCTATTGATTATCAAAATAAATAACTTACGTTTAATTTCAAATGCCTGATCAATAACTTTCTCAACTATTTTTTTTCTCTTATAAAAAACCACTTTCTGTTGACCTTTCTTAATATTTTTTAACAAATTGCCAATTATCCTGTTGCGGAACATTCGTTTACGAATGTCCCTAAACTGTTGTTTCCTTCTACTATCATGCACAGAGTTATCTCTTGCTCTAGCAGTAACATTTTTCATTGGCCTTTCCTTTCCGTTTAAATTGCTTCTCTTTTTCTGGACTGAAACATTTTCTGTAGTAATATTTTTTTTACTACAGATATTTCTTATGAATGTTTTTGTACTCTTACCCGGTGCTTTCTTGGTGACTTGACAAATCTTTTTGTTAGAGGACTGCTGCTTTTTTTCATTGACCTGCTGTCTTGGACGTTTTGCAGCCTTTCTCAGTCTTTCTTTGGTTGGCATGCTGAAATCTTGAAATGATCTGCAGTTGAATCTGTGGTAAAATATAATAAAAAATGTTATTAACCACTATTACCAAACAGTAAATCAATAACAGTCATCAAAAACTTAACACACTACTTGACATTTTTACATAGAAGATTTTTTAGTGCTTGGCAAATTTAGAATACAGAAATAGCAGAAAAGAAATGGAATTTATATTCATTTTATCTGTGCTGTTTTATATGTGAATCTGATCTAATTTTATGAGCATATTTTAATATTTTATTGAAGACACTACACATAACCTGTTTTTGAAGGTGTCTTTATTTTTAAATGAAACGGTTTACATTTTTACTTTTCATTTATTATACATTTTTAAAATAAATGTTTATAGTTCCATAGGCTCAAGCACGTCAGCTTCCCATCCTATGTCATACAATTCTGACAAATCTGCATCCTCATCACGTTCTTCTTCATCCTCAGGATTTAAATCATCCAAGGGATCAACATCCACTGATGTTTCAATTGCGAGTTCAATGATGAGGTCGAAATCAACTGATTGCTGATTGTCGCTCATGTTGATGTTGTCTTTATCTTTAAAGAAATATAACAACAATGAGATGTTGCAGAGTAAGAGACAAATCTCAGAGATTATAATAGTAAAATTGTTTAACAAGAGTAACATTTTGCAGCTATTATTTAGCCATGTCCAGCGATGCTGAGGAGGTGAAGCCTATATCCAATTTTTCAGTGAACAGGACTCATCTCTTCTTAACCTTGGATAAGCCTCACCGACTCTGTGTCCCCTGCACATACTTAAATGTAAAGGGGCAGATTTATGTTAACTGGCACATCCCCAGGGATGCACCAGTTAACGTGCACCGCTGCTCTGCCACCCATGGTGTGCCGCATTTACAATCAGATAGGACAAAGCTGCATCAAAACCCTGCGCCTGCTTGAAGAAGGCATAGGTCTTGATGCAGCATTGTGGAGATGGGGCATCCCTGAGCCTTGCTGGAGCTGCATCGCACTTGCGATACAACTCCAGCAATGCGCCACCTTTACGGCACAGATGCGTCACGCATCTGTGCCGTTTTTGCCCATGGTGCGCCGCATTGTAAATGCAGCACACCATGGGTGGCGGAACAGCGGCGCAGGATGACTGGCACATCCCTGGTGATGCGCCAGTCATCATAAATCTATCCCTAAGCTTCTTATCTTGTTGGAGATGAACCGCCATATGTATCATCAAACTATTTTGCATTTCCTAAATAGCGAATTTTAAGGAATCGCTATTTAGGAAATGCAAAACGGTATGTATGTACAAAATCGGTATTAAATAGCGATTCTTTACCATTCCTAATTTGCGATGAGCAAATTGCTAATTGCAAATTACCCATTCATTTCCATGGGCCAGGAGGCCCATAGGAATGAAGGTGCAATTTGCGATTAGCAATTAGCTATTCGCAAATTAGGAATTTTTCCAAGGGTGCAGGGGTGTCTCAAGAACACCCTGCTGCACCCCTGAAAAAGAAATTTGGGGGCATATGGCGCACATACATGCCCTAAGGGCATGTATGGGCGTCATATGGCACCTTTTGTTTTTTGGAAAAAAAGCTTTTTGAAAAGAATTTGCAAATTACCACCAACTAGAAGTTGGTGGTAATTTGCAAATCCTTAATGGCATTTTTTGCATATTTTTTGTTTGATACATTGCATTTAAGGAATCGCAAAATTTGCAAATCCTTAAGTGCAATCGCAAAATAAGGAATAGCAAATTTTGCTATTCCTTATTTTGCATCAAACTTGTTTGATACATACCATTTGTCTAATTAGCATTCGCAAAGGCCGAAATTCGCAGAATTTCGGCCTTTGCGAATGCTAATTAGCTTGATACATATGGCCCCAAGTGAGGCCTGTCTTGCAACATGGTGCATCTTTTGCATCACTGCTGCATCGGTTTCATGTGGCACGTTTTTTTTACAGCATGACACATCTGCCTAAATGCATCAATTTGTAATTTTGTCGCCTCACAGCAAATCTTTTGCACCGCCGCTGCATCACAAAAGTGACGCACAGTGGCGCAAAAGAGGCATACACCTATCATAAATCTGTCCCTAGCATTTTAAATGATTAATTCAGGATGACGATAAGGTGTGGCCTATCCAGAGGTTTGTTTAAGGTGAGGCCTACTCAGGGTTGCAGATCAAAGTTACGCTTGTTGAAGAGATAATACATGTAAAGGCCTACCAATGAAGTAAGTGATGTCCACTTCATTGCGCCAGTCATCATAAATCTATCCCTAAGCTTCTTATCTTGTTAGAGATGAACCGCCATATGTATCATCAAACTATTTTGCATTTCCTAAATAGCAAATTTTAAGTAATCGCTATTTAGGAAATGCAAAACGGTATGTATGTACAAAATCGCTATTAAATAGCGATTCTTTACCATTCCTAATTTGCGATGAGCAAATTGCTAATTGCAAATTACCCATTAATTTCCATGGGTCAGGAGGCCCATAGGAATGAAGGTGCAATTTGCGATTAGCAATTAGCTAATCGCAAATTAGGAATTTTTCCAAGGGTGCAGGGGTGTCTCAAGAACACCCTGCTGCACCCCTGCATGATTGATTCAGGATGACGATAAGGTGTGGCCTATCCAGAGGTTTGTTTAAGGTGAGGCCTACTCAGGGTTGCAGATCAAATTTACACTTGTTGAAGAATACAGAGGAGATAATACATGTGAAGGCCTACTAATGAAGTAAGTCATGTCCACTTCACTCTTGAACAAAGGCCAGACCTCTTCTGTGTCCGTGGACAGACCTAAACTTCATCTGCACAATGTCATTCGTAAACTTAGGAAACACAGGTGATGTAATTGAAAAATGTGGAGTTTATTTTCCTCATTTCACAATCACATCACCTGTGTTGCCTTTGCTTAGGTATCTCATAGTGCAGATGGAGTCTAGCATATCAAACAGTACACAGAAGTTGAGCAGTGTATACAACAATTTTGACACTTACAAAAGCTTCAGCTTCTGCATGCCCCCTACACAGTGCTAATTATATACATTTCAAACTGATGGTATCTTGCTGGAGATGAACTGAAAGCTATCTTGCAACATGGTGCATCTTTTACACAAAAGTGACCCACAGGGGCGCAAAAGAGGCACATGGCCATCATAAATCTGACCCTAACATTTTAAATGATTGTTTCAAGATGCTGATAAGGTTTAACCTATCCACAGATTTGTTTCAGGTAAGTCCTACTCAGGGTTGCAGATGAAATTTAGGTTTGTTGAAGAATACAGAGGAGATAATACATGTGCAGACCTACCAACGAAGTGAGTCATGTCCACTGCACTCTTGAACAAATGTCAGATCTCCTCTGTCTCCTGGAACAGGCCTAAACCTCATCTACACAATGTGATGTGTAATGTTTGGAAACACAGGTAATATAATTGAAAAACGTGCAATTTTTTTTGCTCATTCCACAATCATATCTCCTGTGTTTCCTTTGCTTAAGTATCTCATTGTGGGAATGTAGTCTATCATATGAAAGACTACGTAGAATGTGAGCACTGTATGCAACAACTTTGACACTTACAGAAGCCTCTCCTTCTCCATGCCTCCTACACAGTTCTAAATGTACATCATAAATGCAAACAGTACAGAATTAATTATACATGTTAAATGGTTTATTTTTGCTGTTCTCAGAATGTATCAAATTTCACTAAAAACAGTGACTTGAAGGTATTCATCATATAACAGCGGGGGAAAAAAAACACAATCAAAATGATTGTGTTTAAAAAACCCATACAACATAACAAATCAGAATTCAGAACTCCTTAAAGTTAACTTACTTTCCATGACGTCGAAGGATGTCCTATGAACAGCTTACACTCTGTTGTGCTGTTATTACTTTCAGCCCACCACTTTCTGAAAGAAAACCTCCATCGTTTTGAAAAACATGTTACATACAATAAATGACTTCTTGCTCTCTACCACACGTTTCCACAAGGCCAAATCATGTCAGAGCCATTTATAACTCTTAGAATTCTTGTAAGCCAATCCCGTCATGTTGTATTTCCGCAACTTTCACAATTAAAATGTTGAAGATCATTTTCACAATCCTGGACTAGTAATATCTTCCCCTTCTTGCTCAGTCATGTTCTACATTTCCTATGAGACTGATACTGCTTACTATGAAGCAGACTTACACTATCTCTATGACTACTACAATTATTTAATTCTCTACATCACTTTTAATCACAAAGCAATATAAAACAGTAGACAGCATTGCAGACTTACATTCCCTCTACTCCATGTTTTGATTGGCTGCTTCAATTTGCTTATAAAAAGAAACAGTTTTTCTGAATTCATTCAAAGTGCAGTTATTTCTCCATGACGTCCAGTGTTATGGTAAGAAGTTATGTCTCTGTACTACACTTATCCTCAAGGCCAAATCGTGTAGGAGCCATTAGAACTTCTTGAAATTCCTCAGAGCACATCCCGAGATTCTTTCCCTAAAATTTTGGTTTTAAAAACACCAGGTAAGAGTTTTTAAGGTCATACGGCAATTTTTTTTTTAAAATTAAAACAGAATCATTGCAGAATAACCAGCCATTTCTAGACTTTAAATAAGCTGTGTAATGTCCTGATGTTATTGAAGGACCGTCATGATATATAATTGCTGCAGTTACAAAAGTCCTTCCTGATATTGACAACTGTGAAGCCACAACATTTTTAATTAAAGTTGTCAATTTTGTTCCATCAGGCCTACATCGTTGGAACATTAAAATGACATACTGGCCATATGTTCGTATAAATAATGTGGACATCATTTCAGATTTACATTGGCTACACTCCATGTTGTGATCAGCTGCTTTTACTAGCTTATTAAAAGAGACTGATTTACTGTCTGGCAAAGTTAAATACATAAATCTTTCTGAGTCTACACTAGTAGTACTTGATACCCTACAGTTCTCGCAGTCATGCTGCCATTGATAAGAAAGCCCAAACAGGTGATCTACATCTACACCTTCAGCATGCAATACATCAAGCATATACATTAAAAACTCCTGACAATCTTGCTGAATATTTTGAGAGAATTGTGTTTGGCCTGAACATCTGTCTAACAGATTTCGAATTTCAGACACACTTTCTATTTTTGTTCTATCAGTGCTACATTTCTCTAACACAGAATTTAACAAACTGCAAAATCTTTGATCAGAATTGACCACAATCTCTTCTTTTACATTTTCTAGAGAAAACAAAACATTAACCACTACATTAGCATTGCAGTTGACACCAGAACTGTTTTCAAATTGAAAACCAACAACATCTTCAACAGAATCTTTTTTGTTTCTGCTTATAATTTCAGGTTCATCGACTTTTCGTCTTTTTGCTACAACCTCCCCAGTATTGGTCACATTTCTTCGTTTCCGGCATACCACACGTTTCTCAAACAAAGGATATTGAGGCAAATGTGGCGCATACTCTCTTCTTAACCTATTGTATTCCTTAACACAATCTAGATCCGCACAAATGTTTGTGACATCACACTCAATCAAGTACAATCCCGATAAAGTTCTAACTCGTGACAATGCCACATATGCCATACCCTCTTTGAACACAGAACTGCCAATATTCACCAATGCACTGTCTACACTTAAACCTTGCGATTTATGGATTGTCACCGCATATGCCAAGCAAACAGGAAACTGCTTACGGCGAACATATAAGTCTTTTACAAGCAAAAATCTAGCAGAACAACGACCAATTAGCTGTACTTCCTCAATGCCATCAAATTTAATTTTTAAAAATTCAATTCCATCTCTATTTCTGTATTTTACAAAATCAACAACATTACCCATTGATCCATTTACCAGACCTCTTTCAACATGTAAATTCCTTCTTAAAATTATACGGCAGTTCAAGCACACATTCAGAGTCTTTTCAAAACCTGCAGTTTTAGATATAGTCTTCTCTAATGAATCCAATTTTGTTTTCAAATTCTCAGACAAAATAATTGTTGATCCCATATGCTCTACTCTGTCAATAGCTTCCAGTTTCACAATCTCTTGCTTTTCTAAATGCAACATTTTGTTGTTGAATTTGGCACATTCTGCAAGAGTTGGCATCAAACATATTCCAGATTTCTTCTCAGTCATTTTCTGAAAAATATTCTCAGGCACAACATCTTGTTCTGGATATAAATTTGACAGTAATCGTGCATGTAAAGCTTCTTTCCCATGCTCGGTCACTTTTCCAATTCTAACATCTTGTAGAATAGTCTTGTAAACTTCATCCTTCGCCTGACGCATATTTTCATGCAGTTCAGCATAATTGAAGTTTAACCATATATTGACGTTGCCAATGCTCCCTAGGCACTTCCTGGTATCTTCATGCGTGAGCATTTTGAACACAGGTTGCCCTTTCACTGGTGTCAGCTGCAGAAGATCTCCGAAAACAATGATGTGTTTGCCACCAAATAACACATCATACTCTGTTTTGAGAACTTCTTGCATTCTCAAATGCACAAAGGCAAGCATGACATTGGAAACCATGCTTACTTCGTCAATGATAAGAAGTTTCATTTTCCTCAAGATTCTTGAAACTTCACAACAAGCATCTCCAGATAGCTTGTGATATTGTAATTTGTCATGCTCCACTGGCAGCATCAGTAAACAATGTAAAGTAATCCCTTTAATGTTATGTGCTGCCAGTCCAGTTGGAGCGGTGACAACACAAGACAGCGATGACTCAGTCCTTTCCTGCAAATAACATGAAATTGCTTTAATAAGGAAACTTTTTCCAGTTCCTGCTTCTCCACTCACGTACAGTAGGACAGGCTTCAACGACGTATATGAGCACTCTTTCTTCTCATGACTTAATCCATGATCAATTTGCATGGTAACTTCGTCATATATTTTCCTCTGCTCAACGTTGAGTTGTCTTTCCAACTCTTCTAAGTTAACCGCATCCTCCTGAGAATGTGCCATGGCTCTTTCCACTTCATTCATAGCAGTGGCAGCTTCATTTTCGATAACAGGTCCTCCTAGTGGATCCTGACTCAATGAAGCAGAACTCTGACTGTCCTGAGAACTGTCTCTGGCAATCTCGGCTGCAATTGTTGCTTCCTGCTCAATTTCCGCATTCAACATTTCTACATATTTGGGAAAAGCAGGACATTCTATGGTCTCCTTGGCAGCATTGAAAGAGTCTTCGTAACAGAGGAAATCTCCAAGCAGTTCCTCTTCTGCACGCCAAGGCTTGAAAAGTTGCAAAAGTGCTAAATAGAAAAACTCCTTTTTTTCAGGAGATTCGCCACTCAATTTTCGATGGTTTACCAAGTGGCATTTTCTTTGCTTGACCAGACATCCCTCACTTCCAATTACAGCATACACTCCTTTCTCAGTATCTTCTTTGATGTTCCTCTTGAATATGTAATTTTGAAGAACCTCATACAGACAAACATTCTCGAGGTGACTGCTTCGATTTGGATAATATGTATCCAACATGTTGGTCTTCAAAATGTCGGTACTGTTTGGCTCCTTTTCCGCCAAATACTCAATTTCCCGCACAGGTTTCAGAACTCGATTACGCGTTGCAGCAAGACCAAGACTCGCCCAAACGATACTCCTGGATTTGGCATAGAGACTTGCTGAAGACAACCGGTCAGAACATTCGTAAGCTCCGATTTCTCGATGCGACAACATCTTCAGACTGAAACTGTACAACTTCTTACTGAGGCTCTTTTCATGGGAAATGTCCTCCCACATATCCTTCAATTCTGTCTTCTCTTTTTTGGTGATGTAAGATGTCACATACCGAGCCACAGCCATACAGTTATCAGCCACAAACTGTATATCCATGTTAGCATTCCACATGGACAAAATCACCGGGTTGTAGTCGTTGATGTACTTGGACTCTTCATTCCTCTTCAAATTGTATGTGTTTTTAGGTGATTTCTTCATCACATTATGTCGCAGCGAAGACATCAAACTGTTTACTCTTCCTTTAGAAATCACCGGTCGTGGAAAGCCGAAACGACATTTGGTGTAGAACTTGTCCTTGTTTCGGAATTTACAACGACAGTACTTTCCACATCGATGGCTTTGGAAACGTAGAACTTTTTCTCTTAGGCTTTTCTTCTCCTTTGCGTTTGGAACAGCACACGTAGAATACTGTTGTATGAAACTCATCACTGAGTCTTCTGGATCCGTTCCAAATGTAGGTGCATCCTTGATCCACAGCAGCATATGTATATGAGGAGCACCTCTTGCTTGGTACTCCTTTCTCCAGAAGAAATCCAACACCTCTCCAAGAGGTGGATTCTTCTTATTCATGATGAAAGACATCATAGCTTCAAATCTATGATTGAAGTACCTGCATACATTGACTGGATCCAAAGAGCACAGTTCTCCGGGTTTCTTGAATTCGATGTTTTCGATGTTTCCATTTGCCTCTCGTAGAAATTCAAGTAAGTCTTCCCAGCCATACTCGGCACAGCTCAGAGTGAGGAACCATGTGGGAGTTCCTAAGTTCCTCAGCATACATTTTAAATCACCATGACGACGGTACCAGTACTCATTAGTACCACGCTGACACGCCATGAGATTAATCAGGTGAGAATCCAAAATACTGTCTTGGACATTGACTTTATCCATAAAGTCACTTGCCGAGATGTTTTGCATGAGTATACCACTTTTCAAGATGTGGTTCACTGCATATGACAGTCCAGACAGATCGCTTTCAAACAGGAGATGAAACAAATAGGGAATACATTGTCGAAACCTAGCATCTCCTGCATACAATCGCAAAGTCCGGTATTCAGAAGCAGGAATTTGATGAGGTCGCTCATCATATCTTCCTCCCTGACCTGTTGGAAAAAGCTGTGGGAAACACCGAGCTTCCAAACTTTCCTCCCAAACACTAATGGGACTCCCTTTGGCTTGTTTCATTTGAAACAACTCAATAGCATTCCCCATGACTTCCTTGGAATGCAAAGGATGAACACTATAATGTTCATATATTTCTTCACTAGTACAGGGTTCTACTTTCTCAATTTGACCAGCACACAAATCGCTATCCTCTTCCTCACTTACTTCCTCTTCTGCAACATATACATTCTTATAGTATTTATTATTTTTTTTCAAATACAATGTT
Organism: Lissotriton helveticus; assembly: GCF_964261635.1. NCBI lineage: Eukaryota > Metazoa > Chordata > Amphibia > Caudata > Salamandridae > Lissotriton > Lissotriton helveticus. The sequence continues at coordinate 1,610,008,832 of NC_136065.1, forward strand.
GCCTTTTTAACTTTCCTAACATCCACTAAATCTTGCCATATTTTCTTATTCTTTGTCGGAACCCCATTAACTAAGATAACCAGAGGTTCCTCTTCCACTTTTTCTACTCCAATTGTGTTAATGTTTTTCTTCAAATCTAGAGGCAAATAAACAACTCTTCCCTTTAATCCTCTCTGTAAATCTGATGGAGGCAATTTCCCTGTCTTTGGCTCCATTCTTACAATAGCCTGAAAGGGATGGATACTTTGAATCAAAATAGATTCATAAGTATTTAAATCCTTCAATTCAGAAGGAATCTCAACCAATTCCAGATTATTATGAACTGCTCTAGCAGGCATCTGGTTTTGATTTAATTTGTTACAACAATAAGTACACACACGTTGATCCAATCCCAAATCAAAACAATTTTCTACCATCAAGTATGTTGTGAAATCCTTCCATTCACTATTATTTTCCCTTTCACTTTTTGCATATAAATCCACTAACTTAGTCTGATTCTTATAATAAGTGCGTCGGCAACACACACAAGTGAAATTTGGCCTCTCACTTGATTTCACCTGAAACGTCGCAATTTCCCTCTGGAAATTATCTGTACTGGAAACCTGTACACTATCTTCCACATTACCCTCTTCTTCTTGGTCAATTTCAACATTCTCCTCTTTACTTCCAAAGTAACAAAACTCAATTTCTTCACATATATTCTTCACATCTATTTCAGAACCATGCAAAAGAGCAGCGCATAATTGTTTAAGCATAATTGCTGGACTCTTAGCATAATACAACATTCTAACTAATTTCCTCACTTTATTATGATGCACTGCTAGCATCCTGAAATGATGAAAAACACTCTGGCATACTCTCCTGGAAAGACAAGCCAGTGAATGACCATGCAAACCTGTCACTTCTCTCACTCTGCAAGGATCTAATTCTTGCAACAACTTCATTTTCTGCTTCAAACTTTTCTTATTAAACGACCGTACAAAATCACAAAGCAAATTGATGGAATCCTGTCGCACACTGCAAATACTACTACACTTCCAGGTGTACACAGGACCCTTAGGACGTCTTCCTAAAACCTCATTACCTAACACCTCTTCTGTCTCTGTTGTCACAAATTTTTCTTTTTCAACTGGACAACCATCTTTCACTTCATAAGCTCGACCACTGGTGTCAACTGCATGCACCAAATCATTATCCTGGAAATAACTCTCCTCATTAAAAAATGCCTCACAGCTTGAACTATGCATCCATTCTCCAGAAAAAACTTCACAAAAATTACTACGATTAACTATTCTCTTCCATCTACTATTTCTTTTGAAATCATAAATTGCCTTGTTTAGCTTCCTAATTCTATTGATTATCAAAATAAATAACTTACGTTTAATTTCAAATGCCTGATCAATAACTTTCTCAACTATTTTTTTTCTCTTATAAAAAACCACTTTCTGTTGACCTTTCTTAATATTTTTTAACAAATTGCCAATTATCCTGTTGCGGAACATTCGTTTACGAATGTCCCTAAACTGTTGTTTCCTTCTACTATCATGCACAGAGTTATCTCTTGCTCTAGCAGTAACATTTTTCATTGGCCTTTCCTTTCCGTTTAAATTGCTTCTCTTTTTATGGACTGAAACATTTTTTGTAGTAATATTTTTTTTACTACAGATATTTCTTATGAATGTTTTTGTACTCTTACCCGGTGCTTTCTTGGTGACTTGACAAATCTTTTTGTTAGAGGACTGCTGCTTTTTTTCATGGACCTGCTGTCTTTGACGTTTTGCAGCCTTTCTCAGTCTTTCTTTGGTTGGCATGCTGAAATCTTGAAATGATCTGCAGTTGAATCTGTGGTAAAATATAATAAAAAATGTTATTAACCACTATTACCAAACAGTAAATCAATAACAGTCATCAAAAACTTAACACACTACTTGACATTTTTACATAGAAGATTTTTTAGTGCTTGGCAAATTTAGAATACAGAAATAGCAGAAAAGAAATGGAATTTATATTCATTTTATCTGTGCTGTTTTATATGTGAATCTGATCTAATTTTATGAGCATATTTTAATATTTTATTGAAGACACTACACATAACCTGTTTTTGAAGGTGTCTTTATTTTTAAATGAAACGGTTTACATTTTTACTTTTCATTTATTATAAATTTTTAAAATAAATGTTTATAGTTCCATAGGCTCAAGCACGTCAGCTTCCCATCCTATGTCATACAATTCTGACAAATCTGCATCCTCATCACGTTCTTCTTCATCCTCAGGATTTAAATCATCCAAGGGATCAACATCCACTGATGTTTCAATTACGAGTTCAATGATGAGGTCGAAATCAACTGATTGCTGATTGTCGCTCATGTTGATGTTGTCTTTATCTTTAAAGAAAGATAACAACAATGAGATGTTGCAGAGTAAGAGACAAATCTCAGAGATTATAATAGTAAAATTGTTTAACAAGAGTAACATTTTGCAGCTATTATTTAGCCATGTCCAGCGATGCTGAGGAGGTGAAGCCTATGTCCAATTTTTCAGTGAACAGGACTCATCTCTTCTTAACCTTGGATAAGCCTCACCGACTCTGTGTCCCCTGCACATACTTAAATGTAAAGGGGCAGATTTATGTTAACTGGCACATCCCCAGGGATGCACCAGTTAACGTGCACCGCTGCTCTGCCACCCATGGTGTGCCGCATTTACAATCAGATAGGACAAAGATGCGTCAAAACCCTGCGCCTGCTTGAAGCAGGCATAGGTCTTGACGCAGCATTGTGGAGATGGGGCACCCCTGAGCCTTGCTGGAGCTGCATCGCACTTGCGATACAACTCCAGCAATGCGCCACCTTTACGGCACAGATGCGTCACGCATCTGTGCCGTTTTTGCCCATGGTGCGCCGAATTGTAAATGCAGCACACCATGGGTGGCGGAACAGCGGCGCAGGATGACTGGCACATCCCTGGTGATGCGCCAGTCATCATAAATCTATCCCTAAGCTTCTTATCTTGTTGGAGATGAACCCCCATATGTATCATCAAACTATTTTGCATTTCCTAAATAGCGAATTTTAAGGAATCGCTATTTAGGAAATGCAAAACGGTATGTATGTACAAAATCGGTATTAAATAGCGATTCTTTACCATTCCTAATTTGCGATGAGCAAATTGCTAATTGCAAATTACCCATTCATTTCCATGGGCCAGGAGGCCCATAGGAATGAAGGTGCAATTTGCGATTAGCAATTAGCTAATCGCAAATTAGGAATTTTTCCAAGGGTGCAGGGGTGTCTCAAGAACACCCTGCTGCACCCCTGAAAAAGAAATTTGGGGGCATATGGCGCACATACATGCCCTAAGGGCATGTATGGGCGTCATATGGCACCTTTGTTTTTTGGAAAAAAGCTTTTTGAAAAGAATTTGCAAATTACCACCAACTAGAAGTTGGTGGTAATTTGCAAATCCTTAATGGCATTTTTTGCATATTTTTTGTTTGATACATTGCATTTAAGGAATCGCAAAATTTGCAAATCCTTAAGTGCAATCGCAAAATAAGGAATAGCAAATTTTGCTATTCCTTATTTTGCATCAAACTTGTTTGATACATACCATTTGTCTAATTAGCATTCGCAAAGGCCGAAATTCGCAGAATTTCGGCCTTTGCGAATGCTAATTAGCTTGATACATATGGCCCCAAGTGAGGCCTGTCTTGCAACATGGTGCATCTTTTGCATCACTGCTGCATCGGTTTCATGTGGCACGGTTTTTTTACAGCATGACACATCTGCCTAAATGCATCAATTTGTAATTTTGTCGCCTCATAGCAAATCTTTTGCACCGCCGCTGCATCACAAAAGTGACGCACAGTGGCGCAAAAGAGGCATACACCTATCATAAATCTGTCCCTAGCATTTTAAATGATTAATTCAGGATGACGATAAGGTGTGGCCTATCCAGAGGTTTGTTTAAGGTGAGGCCTACTCAGGGTTGCAGATCAAAGTTACGCTTGTTGAAGAATACAGAAGAGATAATACATGTAAAGGCCTACCAATGAAGTAAGTGATGTCCACTTCATTGCGCCAGTCATCATAAATCTATCCCTAAGCTTCTTATCTTGTTAGAGATGAACCGCCATATGTATCATCAAACTATTTTGCATTTCCTAAATAGCAAATTTTAAGTAATCGCTATTTAGGAAATGCAAAACGGTATGTATGTACAAAATCGCTATTAAATAGCGATTCTTTACCATTCCTAATTTGCGATGAGCAAATTGCTAATTGCAAATTACCCATTCATTTCCATGGGCCAGGAGGCCCATAGGAATGAAGGTGCAATTTGCGATTAGCAATTAGCTAATCGCAAATTAGGAATTTTTCCAAGGGTGCAGGGGTGTCTCAAGAACACCCTGCTGCACCCCTGAAAAAGAAATGTAGGGGCATATGGCGCACATACATGCCCTAAGGGCATGTATGGGCGTCATATGGCACCTTTGGTTTTTGGGAAAAAAAGCTTTTTGAAAAGAATTCGCAAATTACCACCAACTAGAAGTTGGTGGTAATTTGCAAATCCTTACTGGCATTTTTTGCATATTTTTTGTTTGATACATTGCATTTAAGGATTTGCAAAATTTGCAAATCCTTAAGTGCAATCGCAAAATAAGGAATAGCAAATTTTGCTATTCCTTATTTTGCATCAAACTTGTTTGATACATACCATTTGTCTAATTAGCATTCGCAAAGGCCGAAATTCGCAGAATTTCGGCCTTTGCGAATGCTAATTAGCTTGATACATATGGCCCCAAGTGAGGCCTGTCTTGCAACATGGTGCATCTTTTGCATCACTGCTGCATCGGTTTCATGTGGCACGGTTTTTTTACAGCATGACACATCTGCCTAAATGCATCAATTTGTAATTTTGTCGCCACATAGCAGATCTTTTGCACCGCCACTGCGTCACAAAAGTGACGCACAGTGGCGCAAAAGAGGCATACACCTAAACATAAATCTGTCCCTAGCATTTTAAATGATTAATTCAGGATGACGATAAGGTGTGGCCTATCCAGAGGTTTGTTTAAGGTGAGGCCTACTCAGGGTTGCAGATCAAAGTTACGCTTGTTGAAGAATACAGAAGAGATAATACATGTAAAGGCCTACCAATGAAGTAAGTGATGTCCACTTCATTGCGTCAGTCATCATAAATCTATCCCTAAGCTTCTTATCTTGTTGTAGATGAACCGCCATATGTATCATCAAACTATTTTGCATTTCCTAAATAGCGAATTTTAAGGAATAAATAGCGATTCTTTACCATTCCTAATTTGCGATGAGCAAATTGCTAATTGCAAATTACCCATTCATTTCCATGGGCCAGGAGGCCCATAGGAATGAAGGTGCAATTTGCGATTAGCAATTAGCTAATCGCAAATTAGGAATTTTTCCAAGGGTGCAGGGGTGTCTCAAGAACACCCTGCTGCACCCCTGAAAAAGAAATTTGGGGGCATATGGCGCACATAAATTTTAAAAACATTCCTTTACCTCAAAAACGATTTTCAAGTCATAATTTGAAAACACTGCCCACGGGGAAATGACTTAAAATGTCCTTAAGACACATGAAAGTGTTTTTTTAAAGCCTTTGCAACTTTTTTGGGTCACTTTTAACATGGCTATGTAACTCAAACAATCAAAATCTAAATTTGCCAAGCACAGGTGGGAGCATATTTACAAGGAATTTGCACCACGGGGAAAGGTCTTTTAATTTAATATGGGAAAAATAACATCAGAGACACTAAAATGCCTTATAAAGAAGCATACACCATTATGTCCTTGTCATAAATTTTAAAAGCATTCCTTTACCTCAAAAACGATTTTCAAGTCATAATTTCAAAACACTGCACATGGGGAAATGACTTAAAATGTCCTTAAGACACATGAAAGTGTTTTTTTAAAGCCTTTGCAGCATTTTGGGTCACTTTTAACATGGCTATGTAACTCAAACAATCAAAATCTAAATTTGCCATGCACAGGTGGGAGCATATTTACAAGGAATTTGCTCCACGGGGAAAGGTCTTTTAATTTAATATGGGAAAAATAACATCAGAGACACGGAAATGCCTTATAAAGAAGCATACACCATTATGTCCTTGTCATAAATTTTAAAACCATTCCTTTTCCTCAAAAACGATTTTCAAGTCATAATTTGAAAACACTCCACATGGGGAAATGACTTAAAATGTCCTTAAGACACATGAAAGCGTTTTTTGATTGCCTTTGCAGCATGTTTGGGTCACTTTTAACATGGCTATGTAACGCAAACAATCAAAATCTAAATTTGCCATGCACAGGTGGGAGCATATTTACAAGGAATTTGCTCCACAGGGAAAGGTCTTACATTAAAATGGGAAAAATAACATCAGAGACACTCAAATGCCTTATAAAGAAGCATACACCATTATGTCCTTGTCATAAATTTTAAAACCATTCCTTTTCCTCAAAAACGATTTTCAAGTCATAATTTGAAAACACTCCACAGCTCCTATGCACAAAAACACCCTGTCAGTACTAATACTTCACATTTTCTCCAATTACAATTTCTCAAAGAAACAAAATCTATTTGTAAAACACTTGAGACAAAGCAACATTTTAAAAACACAACGTTCTTCATAATTTTCTCCTTAAAGCACACTATTCTCTATCTAAATTAAAAAAATCTTTTCTCACCTTAGCAAATACTTTATGAGTTTCAAAACAGTCTCAGAAACACACCAATTTGTCTTCAGCAGAGCAAAAGGTATGCACTCCAGAGTCTGCAGCTATCAAAAGCACAGAAATGCTGTAATTCTTCACACATATCTCTCATGTCACCCAATCAAAACTCTTCCCTCACTTTTTTCAAATCAAAACCCTTCCCCCCTCTGCCCTCTCTGCCTTTTTTGCATAGCAACCACCTCTTGGAAGACCTCTGGTGTTTGCAAGTTCACACAACAATGTTTCATTTGAACTCTGAACTCTCAGTGCACCTGCATATCCAGTGCAATCTTTCATTTAATGATTTTTTATTGACCATTCAAAATACATCTTTCAAAGAACTCATCCATGCACCCTAACTTTCTGTTTTCAGCAATCAAAATCAACCAATCACTGTTACTGCTTCATTAACACAGAAACTCCACAATTTATTTCATTTTAAACTCTTATTTTTTGAACTGCCATTTCATTGCCACACTTCATCTGACTGCAGCAGAACCTTCTCTCACCATGTTTTCTGTCTGGATTGTTGGACATAGTTACATCTATTGGGCTCAGAGGTATGCTGAGAACAGAAATTTACCTAACCTCAATTTACAAGATGTGGAAATTAAGTGGTTTGGCCACAGAGGATTAAAATGTCACCAATTGATACCATTGGTGAAAACCTTTATGCATTTGCCAAAACCTGACCTGTTAATTGTGCACTGTGGAGGTAATGATTTGGGCACTTTGACTGGGGTAGGTCTGGAAATGCTTTTAAAGGACACCTTTGAGCAATTGATGGCACTTTTTCCTCAAACTGCCTTGGTATATTCAAATATATGCCAAAGACAGAAATGGAGGTGGTCAAACCAATTTTGTCCACAAATTGAGAAGTCGAGGAAGCATGTAAACAAATCTGTTTCAGCTTACATGAGAGACCATGGAATGGGCTCCATGTACAACAATAACTTGCGTTACTACATGCAAGATATCTACAGAGGAGATGGAGTTCACTTCTCAGATGAGGGCAACAGAATTTTCATTCTGAATTTAAGACTGTGCATTGGTACCTACTTATAAGTACCTAAATGTACCATAAACCCAAAAGCTCTTCTCAGAGCTACCCTACATCTGATCACTCACAATTATTATTTTTCTCTAACTTTTTTCACTAATTTTCAACAAAGTACGCTCCCCGGGGCGCTACCCGGTATGCGAACCGGAAGCTAACCTCGCGAAATTTTTTAAAAAAATGTTTTTTTTCGCACATATAAGCCTCCTCAGCCACCCTCAGAAAACCTAGGGGGTCAAGATAAGTCTACCGTGCCCCCTTCTACCCATTCTGAACATTATTTGCCCTCCATCTTGTATCTTAATTCGACCGAAACACAAAATGGTGGACTCCCGTAACGCTTCAGGTTCGCGTACCGGGGCGCTCGCCAGTTCGCGTACCGGGTCGCTCCCTGGGAAGCGCACCATCCAAAAAGGTGGGAAAGTAATTTACAGAAAAACGACTGGAGACACTCTCACCAAATATAGATTAGCTCATACTACATACCAATCCCTATCATTTTCACAAATTTGATTGAAATTCCATTTAGCCATTTAGCCTGTAGACCTCTCTAAATACCGTGAGGTAAATTACTTCACAAAACACATCTGAAGTGTTGGAATTGACAACCAATGAAAATGTTACTTTCATTTTCTACTTTTATTACCTGACATTTGATTGGTTATATACCTGAATATATATAAAGGAAGAGAAGGAAACACAGCCATTTTGACTACTACTTCTTGTTGTACATTTCAATTGGATTTTCACTAATCACTTCAACTTCTTTGTAAAGGTAAGTTGTTATTTTTAAAACTGAAGTATATTGTGCACTATAAGTTAATATGGTAAACTTTTTCTGATAGTTATATACTATCCCTCTGTAGTAGTTATAGATTTACATAGATTTCTCTGTTATAGTTATGGATGGAGTTAGGCTTCTCTTGTATAATTATGAATTTACTTACGTTAAATCACATACACTTTTTTATATTCCTACTTCCACTCTGATACTATACACTGCCCAAAGATAAATTCACTGATAAAAACTGCCTATCTAAAATTAATCCCAACAGTGCCCTATCTCTACTAATATATTTTTTTTGTATCCAAATTTCAGGCAAAATGGAAGGCGAACACAAAGTTTCATTTCAAATTGTCCTGCAAGAGAGCAGCCAAGAAATAATTGATCCAAATTATATAGAATTTATGGATGAAACTTGGGACCAAGAACTACTGCAATGTGTGCAAGCAGTAGATGACCTCCTTCAAAATGAGGACATTTTACACCCTCAGAGATTACAAACTATGTTCAATGAAAATAATGACATTTCAGACAGTGAAATGTTAGAAAGTTTATTAAATTTTGAAACACAATCACAATAATAAATAATTGCTTAAAAAATAAAGAAATTAAAAAATAATCAACAAAACCAACAATCAATTAACATACAGTATTTGAAAAGTCTATCATTCTTTTTTCCTTATAGTACGCTCCCCAGAACGCTTCCCGGTTTGCGAACCGGGCGCTCCCTACGCAAAAAAAAAAAAAAATTGTTTTTTTTTTGCTCTGCGGGCCCTTTTAAAGCCTCCACATCAAACCTAGGGGGTCAGGGAGGATCTACTATGCCCCCTTATGGTCATTTCCCCCTTTGTTTTGGCCTCCTCTTGTCTCTCGATCCTACCGAGAGACAAGATGGCGGCCGCTCCGGACTGTTTAGAATGTTGACAGACACCGGAGAGCCAATCAGCTTCGCTTCGCGAAGTTCCGTTACGCGTCAAGTACGTGAACCGGAGCGCTGCCCAGAGCGCGCTTACAGATATATATCTTTTTTTGAACGTTAATTTCTCAAAATCCACTGGAGCACATATATTGAGACCTAGCAAAGGCACATCGGGCTAACAGTCCCTACAATTTTGCCAAGTTTCGTGCAAATCCATTCAGCCGTTCGGGCTAAAAGTGAGGCCAACCGCCCTATGGAAATTAACATTGGAAAAACACGTTTTGGGACCCCCTTTTTTCTCGGCCCCCCCTTGACGAACCCCTCCCCAAATTTTCAGGGGCTGCTCAGAAACAAAATGTTCCATTTTCCTGAAAATTTCAGCCAATTCCGTCCACAAACGCCAAAGTTATTAGACATAGAATTTTCAAAAATCCCATAGGGAAAAAATCCTAACTATATATACCTACTGGCGACCGCCAGTAGGTAATATATATATATATATATATATATATATATATATATACACACTTTTTTTTTTGGGTAGCCACTCACCAAGACCCACGACCTCGACACCAATGAGGTCCAACAGGTCCTGCTCCCGGTCCAAAATGTCTGCCCAGCGGTGGGACAGCTGATGGTGGGTACGCCGGATACCGGAGCAGCGGAAGACTGCCCGGCGCACCTTCGCCAACCGCCGGAGACGCTCTTCAATCTGGTAGCCGGAACCGGGCCTGCCACCTGCTGCCAAGGTCAAGGGGAGGTGGCGCTGGAGAAAAAAGACCAGGGCAGCCACCTCCTCCTCCCCAAAAAGCTGGCAGGCCGTCACCCCTGAGGGGCGCATTCTGCCGCAAGGCAGCCGGGTTTTTTTGGGCACAGGCGCCTTGCCCTTTGAGCCGCCGATGCTGCTGGCGCCCTTCACCATGGTTCTGGGTGGAGGGGAGAAGAAAAGTTCAAGACAAAAAGGTAGGGGAAAGAAGAAGCAAGGTAAAAGAAGGAAGTAAAATAAAACAATAGAAAAGTTGAAAAAAAGTAGAAATAAAATGAAAAATATAAACCTAGGCACAGAGAGAGATAGGTAATAACTAAAGAAAGTTTGAAAAAGTGGGTAAAAAGACCAGGATTGAAGAGATATGAGCTAAATGCTAAAGTAGGCCCAAAACCATAGCCAGAGTGTGAAATCCAGGATGGCTGCGCCCATCGGGACCTCGTGGGTAGGTTCACGAGATATTTAGCGTGATCACGCACTTTTGTAGTGCGAACGAGAAGATGAGTTCCCGAACATGTCTTGCACAACCCGAACACGTGACTTGTGACCCGGAACAGGAAATAAGGGAACGCAAGCGGGCGGGACAAACCTCTTGGGTAACTTAGCGCGCTAGCCATCCCGAGCATGCAGGCAGCGCCCCGAACACGCGCACCGCGCTCCGGAAGACGAAAAACGGCGCGCGAACGGGTCTAGCAAGCAACTACGCATGTCCGCAGAGCTACGCGTAGGTCGCGGAGTGCAAGTGCATCTTCGCGTAGCTCCGCGTTGTGCGGCTCCGCGAACTACGCCCAGGGTTAGTTAAGACCATCTATTTTACTCTCCAAGGATTCACAAAAATTTCTGATCTCCGTCTGGTTTGCCGTAGACACTTCAAATCCCTTTTTTATGTCCAACGTCAAAAATGAAAACATAGATTCCAAGGAGACCGCTGGCGGCCCTCCCTCAACCTGAAGACAACTTATCTCTGAGGCAGTAACCTCCTGCTGAGCCACATCCTGTACCCCTGCACCAGGGTCAGACTCTGTTGTCTGCTGTAGTTCCAAAACAGGGTCATCCAGTGTACCCGCATCCCCATCCTCCATAATGGGAACCACTACGATCTCCGCCGTGCCCAAGGCCCCACGACTGATGTTACAATCATTTGCTAATGGAACTAGCTTAGAGGGTACTCTACAAGAGGCTCCCTCTTTCACTAAATCTAAGACTTGTGGTACGACTTTGAAGTAAGATCTCAAAGAGGTTGTCACTCTTGTACAAGGAGCCACAGCCAATTTAGCAGCCTTGGTGGAACTTTGCCCTTTTGCGCGTTTGGCCTTGACTTCTGCTCTCAAGAATGAAGAGATATTTTTTTTACTCTTATTTCTATTTTTATCCTTATTGCTATCAGTGGTGGAACTATGGCTTGCAGACTGACTTCTTGTACCTCTGTATATATCTGGTAAGATGTCTTTGTTTTCTCTTACCTCTCTCGCCTCTCTCTTATTGCCTTGTGTTTTGGACCCACACTTTTTACTTTTTTTATAGCACCAGGCCCGGACCCTACACCTTTTTCCTGAATAGTCGGTGAGCAAACAGCAGAGTCTGTGAAAATTGCCTCGCTCACCTGATTTTGGCCTGGATCTCCCAACTGCTCCTTACCCTCACCGACCATGCACTTTATTAAGCATTTTTTTACACACGACAATGTTTTCACATGGGGCATTTTCTGAGTCCCGGATGGATAGGTTCAGACACTGGCTTATCATTTTGTCACGTCTTTTATGGTTAGCTTCCTGCTGAGTGTTACAATTTCAGGAAAACTGACCTTTGTCTTTCTTGTAGGACCTATCAATCATGTGTAAATCCTATTGTTGTTAATTTGTGCTCAAATATGTTAAGTAACTAGGTGACATCTGCGTCTGTTCTCTATTCATGTTGTAGTGTCACTCATAAGGAACAGAATGTTTTCATCTTTTTTCATCTTACTTGTACCTGGAAAATACCCTTGAGGAAGGGTTTGAATAACTCAAAATGCATTGGGACTTTCTTTTAAACCTATGATTTCAAGTGTCATTTAATGTTTGTTAATTCACATCCATACGCAACAGATTGTTGCTCATGTTTGTGTTTCAATTTTGAAACAAAAATGTGCATCATTTAAATTGCTTGTACTCTTTAATAGAAGGTTTATAATTTCTTTGTGCGAATTTATTTTGACATTGTCATAAATATTTTTGCAAAAGGTTGTTAGAAGTAATTGAAACCACAGGCACTTAGGCTGTGCATCAAACAGACCTGGGGGTTCCCAGGGCTTGAAATGAGACTTTACCCTGCCATGGTCAGCAACACAGGTAGGGGGGGCGACAATCGGCAGTCCAGGCACCACAGTGGGGGAGACAGGTGTTTGAGGGAAACTTTCACTCAGAATTGGCTGTCAATCGGACTGGGCGGTGGCTGAGTATCGGGCCGGATGGAGGAATGGACCGGGGTGAGAGAGGCACAGCTGAGGTAGAGGTATCAGTGCCTTTGGAAGCTGGAGGGCAGCTTGGGTCAGGTGGTGTGGTGGCACGTTGACGTATAATCATGCTGCCCTGAGCTACAGTGTGGGTGGGAGAATGTGGAGGGGTGCCTTTCTACTTCTTGGGGATTCGAAATGACCTTACAATCTTGGTAGGAGTGGGAGCTGAGGTGGACACAACAGGCACACTCACCACCAAAGCTGCATCAGGTGCAGCTGGTGGCCTTCCCTTTGGGGACATGCTGAATCCAGATGGACGCTTGGCCTGGCCTTGCCTTTTCCTCTCTAACCCCTGTTTACCAGGTATACCCCTACAGTGCCCTCCTTTCACTGCTACACAGGGGTGTGAATGGGAGTTGAGGTTGTGGATGACTCTGCCTTGGAGCTCTTTTTAAGTGGACTCTCAGCAGGCATCAGCTTCTCAGCGTGCACGGCAACTGTCTGCTTGTCTTTGCAAGATGCTTTTGGGACAGGAGAGTCCTTGGCAGTGGATGTCTCTGAGGCATGTGAGCCTGAGGCCTGCTTCTTCGCTTTATGCCCCTGAGTTTCGCCTGAAGGGCCGTTGCCTTTGTGCTCTGGGGTAGCTTTGTTTTTTTGGGGATGGTGTCTGCGCTCTAGACTGCTTGGGCTGCCGCTTTTGTATGCTGCTTGTGCTGTATCTTGAGCCTGAGGCCCGTGATGTGTGGTCACTATTGTCAGATGTGGCCACTGGCAGGGGAGTGGCCAAAGGGACTGGAGCTGGACTCTGAGATTGTGACAGTCAAATAACTGCCGTCACTGCGGAGGAAAAAGACTGGACAGTCCGATGCAGCACACCCATGTCTGAATGAATGCCCTCCGTGAAGGCACATACCTGTGCCAACTTTTTGTCGTGGTCTAGGAAGGCATTGAGGAGAGTTGTCTGACCCACACACGGATGGCGCAAAAAGTCCACAGCCTCAACACTGATGGCAGCAGGGGAGGCAGGGGCAGCAGTGCCTGGGGTGAAGGTCACTCTTCTCTTCTTACTGGTGCAAACACAGGCAGCACTAGCGGAAGTAGGTGGGAGGGTGGTCAATGGACACTGTGTGGCAGAAGAGGAGGCAGAGTCCCCGCTGCCTGTGCCTGCCAACTTAGATGCATCACCGCTGGCATCAGATGACATTGAGGTTGGTGTGTCTGGCTCTGATTCTTCAAGCAGACTCCAGTCCCCCTCCTAGCGCTGGTCACATCAGTGTCACTGCGCTCGTGTGTAGCAGTTGTGCTTGATGCCTAATCACTGGTGTCCGTCCCCTGTCCTTCTGTGCCCATGCTAGATACTGTAAGAGAGAGAGACATTGGGTCAGTTCAGTGGCATTAACACAAACATCATATGCAAGCAAAGAACAAAATAGGGCTATGATATCGCCATGTTGCACACCACCCTGTGCAGTAACATTGTGCAACCTCAATTCAAAAGTCGATTTGTGTGCCTCATCATACAAACATGGCATAAGCAAACCATTTGATGAGCACACAGCCAAATAGCCTGCCGGTGGCTCCCTGAAACCAGAAACACAGATCACTCTGAGCATACCTAGGGCCCTAAGGGGGAAAAGATGTCCCTCCAAACATGTTACTAGTGTCACATCTTGAGGCAGCAGAAGTGGACATCACAGATACAGACTCCAACTTTACACTCCACAATGGCCATGAGCCCATGCCATCCACCATGTCGTTCTTTGGGCTACAACTACTGTTGCACATTGGTGCCAGATGTGTAGTCCTCTCAATTCGGACGTAAGGCAATGGACACATTGATGAAAGCACACTCAGATGATGCACACTGCTGTTTCCTTCCATGGGATGTCCCTGACTAGCCCAGTGCAGATGACGGCAGAAGGCCACGATGCAGAATGTATTGTCAAGGGCCATTACTCCAATGACATGAGAAAGTACAGGTAGTGAAAATGCATGTCAGCTGCACCCAACACAGAGGCCACTTACAAGCCATTGCATCACAACATCCACATCACAGAGCTCAGCACTGGCCCACGCGTGGGCCACATGCAGTCACTCACAACCAAAGTCACCCGTCCCAGAAAACTCACCCCCAGCTTGCAGCTGATGCTCCTTCAAACGTGCAGCCAACTCAGGCTGAGCCACAGCTAAGATGCGTGCCATTAGTGGTGTCATGCTCCTGCATGCCAACCTGTCAGTCTGACGGAGAAGCCCCAGCTTCATCTCTGCCACGTTCTTGCTCAGCTGGCAGATGTCATCCTACTTCTTGTGACAGTGTGTGCGCCGTCGGTTGGAGACACCCAGAGCCCGCAGCTTGTGTGCAATGCCCCTTCAAACGGCCTTACGCTGGTGTACTTTGAGTTGCAGGCATGGTAGACAAGAGGGGGGAAATCAGTGGCACTGGGTTATGTACCACTACCTATCAGTACAGGAGCATGATACTGACTCAGCACTACTTCATAGATATGTCTAGCAGAGACAATACAACATCTCACATAGTACATTAGCATGGGAGGATAGTTAAAAAATTCACGCAGGTAGGAGGGTGGACACAGTACCTGCCCATCTAATACACATGCAGGATGCCACCACAGAAAGCAATGTGTAGGCTACCCGCATCCACTATGGGCAGACTCGCTATGCCCAACACTGCAGCAGCCATCAATGTTCTTGCCCAGTGAATGGCTCACTGTGTCATGGAGATCACATTGAGTGACATGATCTTACAATCTCAGACCCTCTCACAAGGCCTGTCGTGTACATACTACAGGGCCGAGATGGCTCTTTGATGGATAATCTAGCAAACAACACACATGTTTCACTCTGTACATTCTGTGATGTGTCCTTGTCAGATTGGAAAGTGACTGTGCAGGCAAGGTAGGCTCACACTTAGGTCCAACGTGGGGCATCAGAAATGTTACATGAAGGTAGAAATTGATAGCGCAAACAGTGCCTACACATGCAAGTCAGTACACATGCTGGGGGAAATAGAAGGGGCAGTGCACCAAAGTACAACAATCTGCTGTGTCATATGTGATTTACCACCAAGAGTTTCCCCCTCTAGTATCAAAGTACTGAGCAAAGTGCTCACCTATACATGATGCAAATTTTGACTCAGACACAATTCCATCAGCACCCTCTGGACGTGAACCCTTGCTAAGGCCACAGGTGAGCCTGTGAGGAACATCAGGGACCCATGCATTCATTCACAGAGGCAATTTCTGTTCTGAATCCTGGATCACCAACTGGCTGCAACATTGTATGGCTGATGAAACAATACATGTCCCTCCCATTCAGATGTGCATGCAGTGAAATGTGTGAAATAGGATACACACCCTTTCCCCTGGGAACAGCATGCTAGGCAGTGAGTAAATGACACAACCCCACACTCACAGGCACATACTGCAGCAGATCAACATCATGTGTACACTCTCACTTCCACTCTGAGACACTTTCCATGATATTTGGAGCACCATATAGCCTCCCATACTATGTGAGCACCTCGTCCACCAGGACCTCCAGCTCTTCGGTGATGAAGGGATGGGCATGGATTTTCTCAGTCCTCGACATCACTGGGTCCAGGAAACAGGAGCATTAGCAGGTGGTGTTGAGAGGTGCCAGGCAGCAGGCTCTGGAGACAGGAGCAGTAGAAACAGGTGGTGGTGAGGGGTGTCAGGCAGCAGGCTCTGGAGATAGGAGCAGCAGCAGGTGGCAGTGAGGGGTGTCAGTCAGCAGGCTCTGGAGACAGGAGCAGCAGCAGCAGCAGCAGGTGGTGGTGTGGGATACCAGGCAGCAGACTCCTGAGATAAGAGAAGCAGCAGCAGCAGGTGGTGGTGAGGAGTGCCAGGCAGTAGGCTCTGGAGACAGGAGCAGCAGCAGAAGTTGGTGCTGAGGGGTGTTAGGCAGCAGGCTCTGGAAACTGTGTAAATGTGAGGATCTCTCCCACACATATATAGGCCCATGGGGCAGTTTCGGTGGTTCTAGGCTGCTGCAATTGGTGTTCCAGGTCAGCCTTTTTCAAATGCATCCAACAACCTTCTCCGCTGTGGCGGAGCGCACCTACCGTGATTTTCAAAATTGCATTAGTCTACTGCGATTACGGTTCCCATTGGCTGTAGGGCATGGGCAATGGCGGTGACACACCGCTGGGACCAGGTGGTCGCTACCACGATCATGCATTTTTCAATTGCATCCAATGACCTGATCCGCGGTGCAAGCCTACCGTGATTTTCAAAATTGCATTAGTCTACCACAATTGCGGTTCCCTTTGGCATTGGAGGTGACACACAGCAGGAGCCAGGCGGTAGCTACCGCGATATGGGTGCCATACATTGCTAAGAAGGACCATGATCTGGGTGGCGGAGCATGCCAACTACCATTTGGCAATACACGTATCACTATCACTACCGCAAGTGTGGCTTGGGCATTGGCAGTGTCACACCGCAGGGGCCAGGCAGTAGTTACCGCCATGGGTGCCATACATTGCTAAGACTGACCGGGATCTGAATGGCGGAGTATGCCAACCACCATTTGGCAATACACATATCATTATCACTACCGCAAGTGTGTCTTGGGCATTGGCAGTGACACATTGTAGGAGCCAGACGGTGGCTACTGCGATATGGGTGGCATACATTGCTAAGAAGGACCGTGATCTGGGTGGCGGAGTATGCCCACCGCCATTTGGCAATACACATATCACTATCACTATCGCGAGTGTGGCTTGTGCATTGGCAGTGTCACACCGCAGGGGCCAGGCGGTAGCTACCGCGATATGGGTGCCTTACATTGCTAATAATGACTTTGATCCGGGTGGCGTAATACTTTGACAGCACATGTGGACACATCAGGCTGTGTAAATAGCCAATGGGCAGTTCTCAACAGTGCACAGTGGCCACATGATTAATGGCACATGATTGTTCACCCAATGCCAATGTAACAGTTACCCCACTGATGACTACACATGCCAGGTTTGTGTATATGATTTTGAACTTTGGCATAAACTCCCTTACTTGTCACTAGTGATATTGCTGGGCATTTACACAGAACAGTGTTATGATTGACTGTACAATGGGTACACATGTTAATGTGTGAAAGAGCAGAGCAACTCGCAGTGATGAATGTCTGACTAGCCATTTTGCATATTTCACTGTCTACTTGTTGTGGCTCATGCACAGACTTGTTGTACATGCACAGACTGGGCTCATTGTGTTGTTGATGCGTGCACAGTTTGACTTATGCACGAAGGTGTGGCAAGTACAGCAGCTAGATAGGAGACAGTAGTCTGCCGTTGGTACTACTCTCAGGGCTGCCCATGCAAGATGTGGCCATATCCCTTTGTGCATTCAAATAGTCGGATATTGTCTGTGAGGTGCTAGCTGTGTGAAAAGTGGACAGGTGTATGGATGGTGTAGCTAAGGTTGTCCCTACATGTAAGTTGTGCCGTAAGCTGAACTGTGATGCTAGTCATTGTTTGCGTTGTGTCTGTCAAAACATAAGATGTTGGACACATCTCATGATGGATTACTTTGACTAATGTTTGCTTTAATCTCACCTAGGAGGAGGCCAAATGTGCATCGTCCCTTCACAGTGCTGGCAGACATGGAGGATAAGGAGGTCATAGGGAAATTCCGTCTGGATCGAGCAACCCTACAAGACCTATGTGCTATGTTGGAGAACCACCTGCAGCATCCAGGACATTTACGGGTGCTTTCACACCAACGTCTAAGGTGATGGCTGCCCTGCATTTTTTTGCTTCAGGATCTTTCCAGTACATGGTGTCCAGCGCAGGTGGCATGTTGCAACCTATGTTCCGCATGGTGCTACGTGATGTCCTTTCCGCTATGATGATCTACAAGGACAGATATATCCATTTCCCCAGGAGACATGAATTAGCAGCTGTGAAGGGAGATTTCTATGCACTTGGGCACATCCCCCATGTTGTTGGTGCCACTGACTGCACACATGTTGGCCTGGTTCTACCACAGCACGTGAGCACATCTACAGGAACAGGAAGCATTTCCATTCCATCAATGTGCAAGTGGTGTGCCAGTCGGATATGATCATCTCACACGGCTGTGCCAAATTTCTAGTGAATATTGTTCTGTTGTGTTTTCCTAGGTCCCTTCAGGTAGTCCTTGCCTACATACATTCCATACGCCAGGTACATTGTAATCTTGGTGAAGACTGCACATCCTGGAATACACACGGAGCAGACACCACAACATGTGTGTGTAAGGAGTGTTTATTTACAATGGGGACATTTGACAGGAGGGTGAATATTTACAATGAGGTGATTAGTGAAGCAGTGAGTTGTCATTGATGGTACATGAGATAATCGAGTAGTCATCACCACATTGATGTGGTGACCCAGTCTAACAGACAGATGCCATTCACAAGGTAGTGTGGGAAAGGACATTCGAAAAAGTCAATGGAGTAGTGAAGAGTGTTGGCATCCTGGCTGCTCCGTGACTGGTGTTTGGCAGGTGCTTTGCCATGGGATCCTCCCTGGGATTTCTTGGGATGCCCCCTGATAATTTGGCAGGGGGTGCCTCTGCTGCAGGACCAGTGGGGTCTGAGGACTCGCCCTCTCTGTGGCCACAGGGGAGGATGGTGAACTGTTATCCTGCGGGCTACCAGAGAGAGGTGGAAGTGTTGGTTGTGGCATAGGCCTGTCCCTCAGTACCACAACTAGCTGGCCCAAGAGGTCCACTATTTCACCCATGCGGGTGTCCATGGACCTAATCAGCAGAAGGAGCTCACGGGAATCTCACTCACCCCGACCCGTTCATCCCTGGGCCCGTTCGTTGGCCCCAAGGACTCTGTTGATGTTGTTGGGGACTTCGGTCCCAGTGTCCGGTTGTCTGTGACTGACCATGGCCTTCTCCCCTGCCCTGCTACCACGTACAAGTTGCCTCACCACTGTTGGCACCCGTATCCTCTCTCTGCCGTCCTCAGTTGTTGGTGTGTGGTGGTCATCCTTTGGAGCAGGGAGAGTGTTGCAGGAAGCACAGTTGTTAGTGGTGGAGGTGGAGGCCGCGCAGGCCATTACAGCAGGGGTCTGTGTAGATGTTGGTGTTGCTGCAGATAAGGTGGGGGGACAATGGGGTCCTTGGACCTGTTGCGCCCTGGTACACCAGATGGGTCGGCTTGGAGCTCCATGTCCTAAGGATCCAGCGAGTCCTCATCCGAGAGTCACTGGTCCTGGGGGGCCTGGCTCTGCCGGTTGCTGTTGTCCTATGCAGTCAGTTCTTGGTCACCTGTGGGACAGAGGGGAGATGGTCATTGAAGTGCACCCCTCAAGCTTGGTGTTAGATGTATCTTATTCACAGGTTATACACCACACAGTTTACTAGTTATCATATTGTTTGTCTGCACACTACTGTGCATCCTGACATGATGTGAAGGTACTTGCATTACTTGTCCTTGGTGTGACATGTCAATACATATCATGAACAACATGCATAATTGTGATTACAAGGACATGTTGTCATCTAACGATTAGCACCGCACAACTTTATGTGAAGCATCTTTTTTGCTTACTCTGCCTGCCAGACATTTCATCTGAGCATGAACTAGCCAATGTTATCTCATGCAAACCTTTGTCATGTCATGTGCAAATCTCAATTTGTACTACAGACCATGCCTGCCTTGTTTTCATATGGCCCTTGATGCTCTGACCCCATGGCACTTACACATGGCATTCATTGCTGTGCATAATTGTGCACATACTTTATTCCACATGTGAATTAGTGAGTCACACTTTGGATGCTGTGACTGTCACATTCGCTTAGCTATGTGCACACTGTAAGTGCCAATTGGATATGTGTGACGTTTTGTGAGAGGAGAGGGCTGGTGTTGTCATATGACACCATGTTTTTGTGAGGAATGGCTGAGTGCATGCACTGTCTACTTAGCTGTTCCGTTGTCACACTTAGGTTGAATTTGTGACACATCTCTGTGTGTGTGTGGTGGAGGGCTCCGTCCTGCTCAGGGATGGGACAATAGAGCATGAGGTGGCTGCATACCTATTAGTTTGGAGTGTACAATGTAATGGCTGACAAATGCATCTGCGTGGGAGGGATTGCTCCATCGTGATGAGCTGGGGATCAAGGGGGCATGGTGGGAGTAGTAGTGCAGGCCTACCAACCACAAACAGTACAACCATGGAAAATGGCGGCCTCCCTGTAAGTTTGGTTGGTGTACTTTGATAGCTGCCAGATGCTTCATGGGGGAGGGTGAGTACCACATCCTGCTCAGGGGTGTGATAGAGTTGCCTAGTGTGAGTTGTTTTGCAAGCCTCCCACCCCCAAACAGCCCTGCCTGGGAAGATGACTACCTACTTGTTAGGTGAGGGCGAACAATACAATGGCTGCCAACTGCTTCTGGGTGGGTGTGGAGTGCTATATCCTGTTCAGGTGTGGGATGGGGGGCCTGGTGTGAGTTGTTGTGCAGGCCTCCCACCCCCAAACAGCCCTCCCTCGTAAGATGGCTGCCTACCTGTTAGATGAGGAAGTACCAGACAATGGCTGCCAACTGCTTCTGGGTGGGTGTGGAGTGCTACATTCTGCTCAGGGGTGGTACAGGGGGACCTGGTGGGAGTTGTAGTGCTGGTTGCCTGGACACCTACAAGCCTGTAAATGTTGGCTACCTTTGGGTGATTCAGATGGTGGGAATGTTACATCTGTGAAACCTCTGCTGGGTATTGTGGTGTACATGAATGTACTTGGGCCTCGGAGATGTAGCTTTGTAGTTGTGCAAGACAGTACATAGCAGTGTAATTGTATATATTGGTTGGTACTTACCAGCCTGCACTCCCCCAGCTATTCCTGTGAGACTCTCTGGATGCAGTATGGCAAGCACCTTCGCCTCCCATGCAGTGAATGTTCTTAGTGGAATGGGAGGGCCACCGCCAGTCCTCCGAGCCAGCTCATGGTTCTTGTTCCTCTTCTTTTTCACTACACTCTTCAGGTCATGCCACAGCTTCATGATTTCCTGTTTGTTGCGCAGGGTGGTCCCTACTGCATTGACCTGGTCAACTATCCATACCCACATTTCGGTTCTGGTGGCTAATGCTATCTGCTCGACCAGGTTACTAAACAATTGTGGTTCTACTCTGATTATCTCATCTACCATCACTTTTTCTGAGACGAGGACCCGAGAAGGAAGGCTCTACTTGAAGACATAACCCTCTGTGCCTTAACCGGCATATGACAGTGACACTGCTACGACTAGAGTTATCGTTTTGACCTAAGAAGTAAGGACACCCGTTGTATAGAAGGGGTCGATTGTACTGGACAGGAGAGGGGCTGAGGCAAGGAGGAGCCGGAAACCGGAAGAAGGAAGGAAGAGCCAGCAGCCGCGCCCGTTGAAGTCGATGAAGGTCTGTAGTGAGCAGGAGTGCCAGCACCGAAGGATCTGTTCTCAGGTCGATTGTATTGGACAGGAGAGGGGCTGAGGCAAGGGGAGCCGGAAACCGGAAGAAGAAAGAAGGAAGATCCAGCAGCCGCGCCCGTTGAAGCCGATGAAGGTCTGTAGAGAGCAGGAGTGCCAGCGCCGAAGGATCTGTTCTCAGGAAAAGAAACAGAACCCTCTCCTTACTGAATAGGATCTTTCCTGCTCACCACCTGTGAAAAATACGGACCCTCTTAAATCTGAATTCTTTGAAGCCCTTTTGATTACAGCCTGTGTGTTCCCCTCCCCTGACGAAGGTGCCTTTCACCGAAACGCGCGTCGGCGCTACCACCTAGAACGGCAACGTTATACCATCTTTTTTGCCCCTTCCTTGTGGCACCATGGTCCATGCAACCACAAGTTCATCAAGCTGTTGCAGGCCCTTTGAAATCCATCTGGTTGAACGGTTTGAATGTGTATGAGTTTGAATAATCCCTTTGAAGTGAGTGAGTGTTTGTTGAACCCCCCTAAGTGCCCCGGAGTGTTTAGGAACATTGAATTGTATGATGATGTCTTTTCCCTGATTTGATATGATATATTAGATTGATTGTTTTTTATAAATGTTTAAATATTTAATGTATGATTGTCTTTTTATAAATACGTGCTTAAAAAATCATTAAAAATATATATTTTTCTCAGAAAATATGATTTGAATTCTTGGCTCTGAGACCCGGTAATGTTGCCCCTTCCTTAACAGAATTGGGTCCCTTGGAGGACCATTGGATATTCATTTAGGCAGGGTGTTCTTTTCTATTGTTTGCTTTGAATTCCCCCCCCCCCGTCCTGCCTACATCCTGTATCACCCCGGGGAACCCCGTTCTATTACACATATCTCATCTACCATGACTGACAACTCACTCTCTGTGAATTTGGGCATTTTCTGTGGTGCTGAGGTGTGTGATGTGCTAATGTTTTGGGGTGCAGTTGGGATGGTGGTGGGGTGGTATAGGTGGTATGTGTGTGTGTGTGTTGTTGTGCTGGTGTGGTGTGATGTGTGCAGATTTGCCTCTCATTTGTCGTTTGGTGTTGGGCCCTTCGGTTGTGGAGTATTACAAAGGATTCTGGTCAAGGAAGGGGCTGGTTTTATGCTCATTTATGTGGGTGTGTCAAGACGGAGTATTGCTGTCAGGTGTGTTGTGTGGGTTGTCCTGGGAATGGTGCTTTTTGAATTTACCATGGGGGTGTTTTT
This sequence comes from Lissotriton helveticus, assembly GCF_964261635.1. Lineage (NCBI taxonomy): Eukaryota > Metazoa > Chordata > Amphibia > Caudata > Salamandridae > Lissotriton > Lissotriton helveticus. The sequence goes on from NC_136065.1 coordinate 1,610,032,222, forward strand.
TTGGGATGTGTTAGGTATTTTTGGGGGCAGGGCTAGTTTGCTGTGTGCACTTGGTGGCCTTTTTTTACTGAGGGTCCGCAGCAATGGCTATGATGCAGCCCTTCTGCCGGATCTCCCATTCATCACTGTGTGGGACTGCGGCGGTGGGAAACAGCAGAACGTACCACGGTCACATCGGGGATATCCTAATTTTCCGTGCAGTCTCTTCGCTGTCCTGGCGGCAGTTTGGTGTCTTTCCGCCATGAATCGGACTATCGCGGAGGGGTTTTTCTCCTTTTCCGCCAGCTACGGGCGGTCTTTGGTGGCCTTATTCTACGGAATTTTTTGGCGGTGGATCCTAATGGGACCACCGGTTTTGCAGCGGTACTGGCGGACGGTTGATTTCCGCTACCATGGCCATCCTAATAGACCCCTATTTAAGTATTAGCAATATGTGCTAAGAGAAGAGAAATAAAAAAAAGGGGCAAAACAAAATAAAGAAAGTACAATTACATGAAATAATCAACGTGTGATTCTCATATTACATAATTCTTAATGCTAAAAAAACATTATTGTTCCTTTGATTACAGAATTGGTGCCAAATAGATCCCAGATAGTCTTTCTAAGCATTTAGTTAATGGTTTCAATTTATCCTTTTCGAAAACTCCTTCATTGTGGTGTTAATATTTTCTTACTAAAACTATTATATTCTACCAGAAGGAGATTATGTTGCTAAATAAGTTCCTGGTTGAAGAAAATTGTGTTAGATATCAAAATTGTGAATCAGATTGCTATGTATCTGTTTAGCAATCTAGCATCAAGACTATGCAATCATGTTTCCTGGAATATGTAAGTTTAGTGGGATATTTTATGATGATTGTTCACTAGAGAGATTGCCACACCTATTTTAAAATATATGGATATCAATGGAGATGCAGATGTCTGCTGTCCAAAGGTTGTTAGTTTAAAGGAACTCAGAATAGCCAAAGCTTGATTGGTATTTAAAAAAAGTTATTAGGCAGTTCAGTCTAGTATACAAAAAGTGTTGGGTGGGATCACTGATATATTTACCCCATCACCTTTTGTGGGTTTTATATAATGTCTTAAGTCACCAAGTGTATGCCCAGACTTGGGTTCCTTGCTCATTGTGCCACTGGTGCTAATCTATAACTGACTCAAGAGGCCCTATCAATCCAAAACTTGTCTTGGGTTGCTTGTGTGCCTAGACTGGTCCGATTGGGGTAGGGCCAAGTCTGATTTGCATATTGCTGACTCAAATCTGAGTTGACATGATTGGTAAAAGAATAATGGGTCATCCAGCAACCAAATCAGTTAGAAGCAGTGAATCTGTACGCTACTCCCCAGGATAAACACAGGAGAATAAACATGTGTCTACCTATTGGGATTGTGCCTCCAGAAGAGGAGTACCACTCCTTGGGAAGCATCTTTGAATGCATGTATGCCCATGCACTCATGAAACACCTTCATGTACTTAGGCAAGCATGGAGCTGCACAGCTCAGGATTTATGAATGAAGCTAATGTGGATCTTCTCCACAGTCTCCTCTATTATCCTCAGCAATGTAATGGGAGAGGCTTCAGTTGTGGCTATACGTCAAAGATTGTGGTTCAATACTGTGAATGGGAACTACCAAAGATAATCATGGAAGGCACACTTAAAACCTACAAATGACACTGAGGGTTTCATTAATTAGAAATCTGCAAAGAAAGGAAAAAAACAAAGATATGAAACAGTGTGCATCACCTGTTTCTCAGGAATCCTGCGGGGTTATAACTTAAATGACAGTGAGAAAATTATTCTGATAGCCATTTTTTGTATTCTTTTCAGAATACTGAAGGTTAAGGAACAGAAAGGAGAAGCCAAAACAAATACTGAAGAAAATATGAACAGTAGATAAGTTGAAGGAGGATGCAAGACTGATGTCAGCATAAAGAGGAAAAATGACTGAATTCTAAAACTCCAGTAAAAAAGAAGAAAGTGGCAGCACCAGTCTGCAGTGTCCCACTGTATGCCCTCATTTTGACTATTAGGTGCTGGTTTTCTGATTCTGATTGTACCCTAGGCTCTTCTAACCGGATCCAGGTCCTGTGTTCTGATTAAAAGTACATGGTTACATATAAATATAATTGGCAATGACAGACCCCTGTAGGTCCCTAGTATATAATAAGGCAAGGAGGATTCACACTATAAGCACCTACAATATAATAGGGAAGGGAGATTTAGAGGCTCAGTAGATTTCTTGCATTACTGTGTACACTTCTGTGTTGCCTGCTGTCATTTTAAAAGCCAACCCTGCTTTGCAGGCTTGCTTATATTGTAATTATATGTATATTTGACTTTGGAATTAAAAGTTTTCCATAGCAGTAATCAAAATTATTTGTGCATTTAAGTCACCTCTAAGGTCTCTCCTAGGAGCCCAAGGGGTACGGTGACATGTAACTATAAGCAGCAACATAATAACATATGTTTGAGTTGCCCTGGAGAGGGAAACTGCCAATTTTGTTTTTCATCATTGTAGATAATGAGTTCCATAATCTAGCATTGACAGGATCAAGCTACAAACGTCACTCAAGGACCTAAAATGCTAGTTATGATAAATCCAATAACCTGCCACTGTTAGATTCATTCATAATAACTGTCATAGAAAAAAAGTTATTAAACTTTATTTTCGATAAGCCAAAACCCAGCCTTACAGCTGCTCTCTCTTGAAAGGCTACCTTATGCCAGGTTGAGCCAAGCTGTCCTAATGCGATGTGAAGTAGCGTGCTAGAGAGAAAAAGAGTTTCCTTTGGGAGGAGAACTGAAACTGCAGAAGCAGAAGACAGGATGAGGAAGGGGTAGCCAAACTGCTCTTGAAATAGAGAATGACACTTTAGGACAGCACAGCCTCATCCACACATCCTTCACCCTCATCCACACCTGAGCCTATGCAATGAAATTAGGGAGAGGGCTGGATGGGGAGTGTTAGAAAATCCTAGCCACACCAGTGGGTTGACTTAGCCTGATTTAACATCAAAGGAGAGACTTTCTAATGTTGGACTTTGGAAGAATAGTGCTTTCTGGGGCAAGAAATTAACACACTTTGGGAAAAGTGGTGTACACACCTTGGTGGCAGCCTGCATCCCATTGGTCAGTGATAGCCCCTTTGCTTGACACCCAGGAACACTGCATAAATATGGAAGATTTGCCCAGCAACTAAGACCTGCTGCCTGAAACTACAACCTCCTGCCAAACTGGACATGGGCAAGAGCACTTCTAGACAGCACTGCAGAAGTACAATAGTACATCAGATACTTACAAGTTATCTAGTGAGGACAAAGGTTTAGCTCGGACTTCCTGCACTCAAAAACGTTGAATTCCCTGTTATGATTTCTTAACTTTGGACATACTTTTTTGCCTCACCATGCAGATAGTGTGAAGCTCTTGTATGATCTGATTGCATGTAACATCTCTTTGTGAAGTGCTGAATGCTTATTTTATAACAGATAGCTAATCTGCAAGATATGCTGTAGATCAGACGCGGGCCGTGGAGGGAGTTACGGTGGGGCAGGGAGGCGGGGAGGGGGAGAGGCAGGGTGGAGGGTGCTAAAAACAGGCATATGGATCATTGCAGGTAAGTACACAATTTAATTAATAAAATTAAGTTTGTAGCGCGCACAGCATTGCTTTTTGCCATGCAGTGCGCGCTATGAATTTCGTTTTATTCATTAAATTGTGTACTTACCTGCAATGATCCATATGCCTGTTTTTAGCACCCTCCACCCTGCTTCTCCCCCTCCCCGCCTCCCTGCCCCACCGTAATTCCCTCCATGGCCCGCAGCTGCTGTAGATAGCCATAAAGTATAGTGCTTTGGGCTTACAAAAAGTGAAACTTGTTGTTTTAAATTTCATTGACTTAGCCTTGCATGCAAACATTATGATTGAAAGCCCTACATTTACTATAGCAACCTTTGAGCAGGTGAAATAGATATCTCCAAAGCATATATGCTATTTTTCACCACGTGACAAACCAACAGCTAGAGTTACACAAGGGTTTGAAAAACAATTTGAGAGGTGCACCCAATGGAGTCCGAAATACCAAGAAGTTCAAAGATTCTCAGAATCCTCTGTTTTTTCTTAAATAGATTCTTTATTTTCTCTTTTGAGATGTGTAGGCACAGCCAACGCATTTCGTTCCCTATTATTGCCTTGGGAACTTCATCAGGGCGTTAGTGAGTGGTCCGTATCGTAGTTCAAGATTTTAGTATGCGGATCGAGTGACCTCTGTTAGTAACGTCTGTCCTCCTTTTCAAAGCTAGAGTTACACATTCACTAACTTACTCACAAACTGGTAATATATCCCGCATTCTGCAAGGCAGTTCTACAGATGCTATATACCTCTGTGCGATAATCATTCAGAAATATACATACAGATTTAGAGAATTATAGAACTTTCCAAACAGAGAATTTACATACTGACACATATACTCAAACATCTCATGAGAGTGCTACCTAGTCCATATGGAGGGTGCCCTGTGTCGAAAAGGTAACAAATGTACTCTGAAGATTCACTGTGCTAAATGTACTTCTTGAGACCCATGAGCCCAATAATACATCCTCCCTGCCACCTAAACTTTAATCTCTAATATAGAAGTTCAAAAGAAGCTGTTTTGCTGTTAGTGCTAACTTGTCATTTAAAAGTCCTAGACAAGGGTTAAACTGTTCTTGTACCTCGTTTAACCAACCACTAAGGTAGCCTGTAGCTAGGCCGTATGGCAGGGTGTAAAGTGATTTAAAGGTAGCACATGTACTCTGACGTTTCAGTGCTCTATATGCACACCTATTGACCCATGTGCCTAATTATACACACCCCTGCAACCCAGATGTCAATTTGACATACCTAAGTAGAGCAGCAGACAGACACTAAAACACCCAGTGTGATATTAAGAAAAGCACCTAAAAATTCACTCAAACAAATAGGCAGAACTGATATATAGCTAGTGCTAATGAAGGCACCTGGACACACACACAAACATACATACACACACTTAGATAACCCAATGCTCACTTATACACCAATTAGGCAATTCATGTAGTCGCTTACACACACATTTACAGTAGCATACATGTCAAGAAGAGAGGCCTATGATTGCATATGTATTACATACATGTATGAACTGAGACACTCATTCAGGTATCTGATAAAAATCTGCACCTTTTCATTACACTATGCAGAGAAATAGTGCTTGGATTATTTCTTGGGCCTTCAATACTTGAGCTAGTCCACGCAGATGTACTGCTAGGTCAACCTTCACATTTAATAGTCATACAGAAGACATAAACTATCTTTTGCCACATATAACTCAACTCTGGAGTAGGCTACAGCGAGACCAATGGGCAGGGTGCTATATACTTAAAAGGTAACACATTGTCTCTGATGGTCAGTGAGTTATATGCACTCCTAGATACCAATGTGCCCAATTATACATGTAGTTATTACTTTCTCCTTTTAGGCCTCAATCTCTAGTAACGTACAGACAGTAACCATGCCATCAAAATGTGAGAGAAGAAAAAAACAGAGGCAACAAAACAATGTTTGCACATTTGAGAAAAAAAGGGGGACAAGGCTAACTACATGCCCACAACATTGCCAATCTATGCGTACATCACAAGTATGCTTCTATTATAAAAGATGAGCATCCTGATAGATTAGTAGAGGAGGTACTAACACTTAGGGTCCTTGCATGCTGAGAAATCACCATATAGCAACCTGACATCTTGTGAGGGGTGCCCAGTTTGTGACCACAACAGGATCCTTCACTCTATCCCATTAGGAATCTGGTTCGATTATCCCTTTGGGGGATTCTTGGATCTACACCTACACACACCCTAGGTACATTTAGATTAGGGTTTGCATAGTAGGAGTATGCTAGATTACTGCCTTGTTTCTATGCCTGCAAATATACAATTGTTTAGCACCATCGTAGAACTATATCCACTATTTACGCTTTTGGTGCTTGTAGTCACGTGTATCTGCCTCTGTCTACTAATGGTATACAACCTTTACAACGCAACTTTTACAACGCACTACCATTACAACAAAACTTTTACAATGCAACATCCATTACAACGCATGCATTTACAACGCAGTCATTACAACGCATGACACTACAACGCACACCACTACAACGCATGTCATTACAACGCAGTCATTACAACGCATACCATTACAACGCATAGTATCACAACACATAGTACCCCTACACTATCCAACACTTACCCTACTGTTGCACCCCCTGGAGTTAGAATAGTAATTTTAACCCCTACACTATCCAACACTTACCCTACTGTTGCACCCCCTGGAGTTAGAATAGTAATTTTAACCCCTACACTATCCAATACTTACCTTAAATGCCTTACCTTAAATGCAAAGTAATGTTATGCGTTGTAATGGTATGCGTTGTAAAGGTAGTATGCGATGTAATGGAATGCGTTGTAAAGGTAGTTCTTTAAAATTTGTTGTAAATGTATGCATTGTAATGGAATGAGTTGTAATGGATGTTGCGTTGTAAAAAATGCGTTGTAAAGGTAGGCGTTGTAAAAGTATGCGTTGTAACGTCATACATTCCTACTAATCATTGCCGCACACGTATTTTATGCAAGAATAACAATAGTTCAATAAATATTTTTGAGAACGTCCCACTGTGTATTCTCTCTATATTTCTCTGAGAATAAATGAGCAGGAGTGACTGAGCGAAAGGATCTGTACAATTTCCATAATTCCTGAGTAATCAGGGCTGTCATGATCAGTGGTTGCCAGAAACCATTCGCTCCGTGGCAGGTTATGGGGGCTTACAGTGGTCCTATCTGTACACCAACATATCCTGCGAGGTGTCTGGAATCAGTCTTTACACCAAGCCCTTAGTTTATGTTGCCCGAACAATGAACACGTCCTACGGATTAGTAGGAATTGCACTGCACTGTGCCACAAACATTGGTTTGGCACTTTTTTAATGGTCAATCTGAGAATTTCAATCATGCTTACTCAGACACCCATACTCATATTAAGACCGGACATGTCCATAGTTTGGAAGGGAAGCAAATCTCCCTCAGGTTTAACCTATGTATTGGCTGTAGGTTAATTAAGCTTGGAGGATTAATGGTTTCTACATTTTGCACACCATATCTCTATAAAATGTTAATAAAATAATAGGACTGTGACAATGAAAGAACAAGATGATGACATTGGAGAACATTTAGTGGGACTATATATTTTGAAAGATTAAAGACAGGCAGTTACTATGAAATTATTACAACATGGTATCCCGTTGAAGGGTGGAGAAGTTACCTTTGTGGTTGAGGCACACTAAGCATTCAGAACAGAGGTGCTCTATTCTACGTTTAAATTCTCACCTGCAGATGTGCACACATGGGTATTTCATGAATGCATTGAAGATGAACCTCCTAAAGAATGCTTTCCATACGAGGAATTAGTAGTCCCATTAACTAACCAATAGCACGTTAATTGGTTTAAAGGTGCCCTATCCCATACTACAGAACAAGTGTGACTCACTGACCTCAGTAGAGAAAGAGTGACCTGGCCGGTCTTAGCATCATACATACCACATCCAGACATTGCTGCCTTAACACCAGCAGGAATGCAAAAACTTTACAGAGATCTAGTAAGAATTTACTGAAATCTGACATATTATGTAATGAGAACATTGACAGTCCAACTTGGGTGGCTGCTCAGGCTACACAACCACATGGTGCTACTACAGGTTTTACCCTTTAAAACTGAGTGCAATTATGAGAAAGGTTCCCACCAGCTGGGAGCAAATCCTGTTCTGGATAGCACAAAAACAGCAGAGCTTGAAGCAGTTTTTACCCATACAGGCCCACAGGAATAACCCAAAATACTGACAATATGCTTGCTGCTGAGGATGGCTCCCCAGTTCGAAGATTGTGCCACTTGAGGTATGATCTTTGCTGCAGTATATACCAGAACACATGGTACCCCTTCAATAGCAGACATGCCAGATGTAATGAAACACTTTCAGGATGAGTATGGGACAGAGCCTGCCCTAGATCTTGGAATGAAACTGATGGGAAATTTGGTTCAGGTATCTACCATTTTGTTGAGTAACCTCAAAAGGGGAGGCAGCAGCAGTGGCTATACGCCAATGCCTGAGGGAACTCACTCCCAGAAACCAGGAGCACAAATTACCTAGGATTATCAAAGAAAAACATTCCTCTTTAGGCAGAGATAATCTGGCAGACAAACCAGGGGAACAAATAGTTAAGAGAAGTTTTGAAAAGGATATCTCTAAGCAGGCACCCTATTCTTCAAAAAAGAAATGGGATAATAAACAAAAAAATAAACAAAACAAACCACAGTCACCGGTTTGAGCCCCTTAACAGGAACACACCAACCATAGATATAACTTACAAAACTGTGACAATATTAAAAAGCCTGATATGTATCAGGATACTGATACACTTTCATCTTGTTCTTTTCAGGAAACATCTGAAAAGCATTTGAGGATAGACCAACAATCAGACTACAGATCGGAAGAGTGAGTCAGGCCAAAAAGGGAGACACATCACACTTCGGATTACATCATTAAACAGGAGGATAAACAAAAGATTTCAAAACCACAATTTAAAAAGAAAAATGTAGCCGGAATTAGGATTAGCAATGCCCAGCTTTTGAACTGGGAATGGGCACTAACGATGCTGAACAGAGGAGCAGAAGTCACCTCAACTCGCCATAACACCTGATCCAAGAGTAAGTATCCCACATTGTTGATACAAAATAACACTCTAAATGGAGGGGGACATACCCAGGAAAGGGAAGGGTCTCTTTTGGAAGAACGTGAACTATGGTCATGACATTATTTTGACTGAAAAGGATTGGCCACCTGAGTACGTAATGGATTGCCCAATGGGAAAAGAAGTTATATTACTTGCTTTTTCCGACCGCATACCAGAATCAGTCCAAAATTCATAAGCGCAGGAGTGTGTGTTAGCGTTAGCCCCTACATTATACCACAATCATGTTGCATGGGATGATGAGTAACCTCATCATAAAATCCCATTAAGGTCAATTCCTTTACCACAGAGACAATACCCAATTCAATTAAATTCAAATTTAGCTTTATACCCAATCAAACATGAGACAAAGAAACTAGTCAGAGAGATATTAGATCAACTTGAATACCAGGTTTGAGAGAGAATTGCACATCACCTATGAATAATCCCTTGTTTCCCATAATGACACCTGATAATTCATATTGTCTAGTCTTGGATTACCAATATTTAAATGCATCCACATGCACCTTTTGAGCATAGAATGTACACAGTGCTGCACTGATGAATAACATTGTGCAGAGCACTAGACATGCCAAATACCTAGCACTCTCCACCTGGGACAACAAATTGCATTCCTGTAGGGGAATGACCATGCCTCATGCCGGTGAACTTGCTTAAGCTGGTCATCCACAAAACATCCTTCAACTCTATGAATTTGACACATTTTTCTCACGCAGGAATAGTAATACAAACTTACATATCACTGATAGCATGCATTCACAAACCGATTCAGTAAATGGAGGCCTTACTCCTGTTAGGAAAGTCCTGCACCACAGAGGGCACTGCGTTGCCACACAAGAGGCAAGGTGTGTGATAAACAAAGAACCATAACATGAGATTGAGCAGCTTGCATCAACAGAATAATTCAGTAAGGAACATGAAAGAAAGGGTACATGAGAGAAAAATAGAAGCATGAGGGAGATGGTAAGTGAATAAGAGATTAAGAGAACAAGAGAGAAAGAGAACGAGATAGAAAGAAGAGAGAGGGGCAGGTGGAGGTAGAAGCTGCTATTGCACTTCGCAATAAATGAGGCATATAATGCAAAATTGATTGCGTCTTGGAGCTAGGAGATATTACAAAATGAATTTGAAAACATAAAGGTTGCGATTTAACTGAAATACTAGCCTGGTACTTGGCTACTGGAAGCATCAATTCAACAGACCTACTGGGTTCCGGTGCTAATGTTTTGGTGCTCGATGAAACCAAACTTAGACAGCAGAAAGCAACTACGCACAGCTCCTTACTGTATATCTTAATGGCTCTATAGTGCATATGGGTGTTGATATCAAACATACGTTAAGAGTGGAATTGTTTGATATATTTGGATAGTCCTGATAAATAAGTAAGTAAGACACTTGCACCTTTGGAGACCCCTGCCTACCTCCCCCAGTGTAGGTATGCATGGCCAGAAAGTTGTTAAAGTTGTACCTTGGTGGTGTATTGACAGTCCATAAAACCAACCTCTTCCGCCAGCCATAGCAGTTTAAGAACATATCACTAGTGCTCTTCCTTTTTTTAATTTTTTTTTCAACTTTTTCTTTTTCCTGATCCAATAATACATATACAATATCAGAAAGTGTAAATGAATAGCAAACATATGAGTCCATAAAACTAGCCAAGATAAATATTATTCAATAAATAAGGTAGCAGCACTAAATCAACATACAATCCAAATTGTCAACAAGCTCTGGGGATAAAAATGATCAACACAATGAAACTTAATTAAGCATATCCAGCCATGTCATTAAAGCTCCCCATATCTTCCTCCCTTCTATTTAGCCTGCATGCCCTTACATGCATACAATGTCATTTCAAATTGATACACAGGTAAAAAACGCCCCTTCCATTGCTGGAATGTTGGGGGTAAAGCTGCCCTTTACTGAATCTCACTCGTCTAATACCACTACATGTTCTCTTCTCTGTGCATCACTCCCATTCCTTTTCTTCTTCTCCAATTTCTTCAGTACCCCTCTTTTTCTTTTCCTCACTTCATCTGTCAATCTTGCTCCCGAATTTATTTTTCTCATTCCCTTGTGCTACCTCCTTTTCATTAACTCTCTCACTCATATTTTGAATATTTTTTCTCCTTCTTTTATTGTGTGTAACTCAGTCTAACTTCTCTTCCTGTCTGTATCTCACCCCTTTTCTCTTCTCCTCTCTCTTTCCATTACTCTCCCTCACACTCTTTCACTCATTTAATTCCTCAGGGGCAAACTTAAAAAACCCATTGCGCCTCTTTTATACCGCCTGTGCATCAGTTTTCTTATGCAGTGGCAGTGCATAAGAAGTGCCATAGTGCAGAGAGATGCATCACGTTGTAAAACCCTGCATCACATGAAACCAGTCTCAGGTTTCATGTGGGCATTTCCACGCAGGGGTAGGCGTTCCGTCACAAGAACTCCTTTGAAAAGTGATATAGTGAAATCTACAAGATTTTACTGAGTCACTTCACCAACACTAATGTGTCAAAACATTGCATCTGTTGAAGCAGGTGTAAAGGTTGACATAGCACGTTACAGATAGAGGAAGTTGGAAAAGTGCTGGAGTTGCGTCCTGCATGCAACAGAATTTCAATACTGTGCAAACTTTCAGCCCTAGATGTGATGTACATCCTGAGTGGTGCAAGGATTAATTTGTGTATCGCATCTTTCCTGCTGCATCTTTACTATTTTGCAGAGATGTATTGGGTAACATAAATCTGTCCCTCTGTTCCATTCCCTTTCTATGCTTTCCTAAGTCCCTTCATTCTCTTATTCAATTTTTTAATCACTAATTTACCAATTCTCACTTTAACTTACCTCCCTTTTATCATCCTCAAATCCCCTTCCTTCATCATCTTTCCATTTCCTTTATTTTCACTCCCCTAACCCTACTCTATGTATCTCTCTTTGTGCCTTACTGTCCGTCCATATATTCATCCTCGCTCCCCTTCTGTGAGTCCTGCACCTTTACTTTCTTTTCCATACTGTTCTTCCCATAATTTTTAATTTCCTTTAACTCACTACCCTACCTTTAAACATCTTGGGGCAAATTTACAAGCCTTTTACGCATCTTTTGCGCCGCTGTTGCGTCACTTTTGTGACACAGCGGCGGTGCAAAAGATGCACCATGGTGCATGTTATTTACAACGTGATGCATCTGGGAGATGCGTCACATTGTAAAGCCCTGTGCCTTAAGGAAACATTATGGTGCGGAGGGGGCGTTCCTGCGCAGGAACGCCTGCTAAAAGTGGCTAAGTGAAATCTACAAGATTTGACTCAATCACTTTTAGACCATGTCAAAACCTTGCGCCTGCTTGAAGCAGGCGTAAGGCTTGAAGCAGCATTGAAGCAGCATTAGTTGAATGACCCCCCAAGGAGCATTGCTGGAACTGCATCGCGCATATGATGCAACTCCAGCAATGTGACACCTTTACGACACAGATGCGTCACGCATATGTGCCGTTTTTGCGCCATGGTGCGACACATTGTAAATATGGCACATCAGTGGTGGCACACAGGTGGTTTTGCTTGTCATAGGTTATGTGGCGCATCCCTGCTAATTTGCAGAGATGTACCATGTAACGTACATCTGTCCTGTAGTTTCAGTCACTCTTTTACTTCACTATGTTCAGTCACTATACTTCCTTTACCTCACTCATTTGCTCAGTCCCTTACTCCGTTTTTGTCATTCATTTCATTTAGTCATTTATACACTACACATTCATACAAAAGAAAGATGACACAGTGCGTAAAAGATAGAGCTCTTTTTGGAAAAATAAGTTAGTTCTGAAAAGAACTTTTTTTCTGTTTTGTTGTTTATATATTTTTTTTCTTTTTTGAAAGTTTTATATTTTTTTTATTTTTCTAACAGGAACAGAAATCTTCAACTGAAACACTGTTCAACAGGAACAAAAGAAATCCAAAGTTTGAAAAAATTTATCTTCTCTGGGGGCATTGATGTTCATTAATTCTGCGCTCAACCAGAGTAAGGCTCTGCTCCCCGTACACAACAATTTCACAACATTTGTTGCATCTCATGTGGACTTTGGATAAGAATGGTCTTAGGTCCATCTGTGCAGTTGATTAAGATGCAGGTCATCCTCCAGATGATGTGCTGGCCACAGCTGGTGGTATTTGGGTGGCCACAGCTCTTGTTGATGCCTGTGCAAATTGCACAGGGTGCACTTGTCTGACATGCCTTATCATAGTGTGAATTGAAAATGAGTACTTTTTGGATGGATTTCCTCTGGATAAAACAGTGCCACATATAGTACAAGTGACTTTCGGGGCATTCACTTTTTTAAGTCCTTCAGGAAACGTAAAAAATGTCCATATAAAAGATTCCTTGCCTTTTCTTTGTGGAAGCTGATAATCATCCCCAGATTCAGAAGAAGAATCCTGTCTTGCAGCCATTTCAGATAATTCTCTGGAAACTTCAGAAAGGCTCCTTCTCCCATGAGAGTAAGACAGATAGTGAGGGAAGTGGGTGGGGTTCCTGAAGATTCTAGAGCTGAAACTACTGTGAACCAATGAAAAGTGTTGTTTTCGTGTCACATGACTTAACGTGCGTACTCGGGTGCGCACGTGGTGCGCGCACCCGGTCGCGCATGTCGCTTTAAAATGGCGTTTTGCCCGATTTTCATAAAAGTTTCAAAACGTAAAAAGGAGACAAGGTAGAGACACCCTTACCTCCTAGACCTTCTCAAAAGAAGAATCTCGACGGGTCAAAAAAACGTTTTTTTTGTTGTTGAAAAACAGCGGGGTGCGCGCACCCGGTCGCGCACCCAGTCTCAAAATGGCGTTCAACTCGATTTACATAAAAGTTTCAAAATGTGAGAAGGAGGCTTGGAAAACACTCCCTGACCCTCTAGGTATTCTCAAGGGGTCCATTAAGGACCCCCAAGGCCCAAAAAATCCTTTTTTTTTCTCTAAAAAGTTGCGAGGTGCGCGCACCCGGTCGTGCACGTCGGGTTAAAATGGCGTTTTACCCGATTTACATAAAAGTTTCAAAACGTGAAAAGGAGGAAACATAGACAGTCCCTGACCCCCTAGAGTTTCTCAGGGAGTCCCTAAACAACTCCGACGGGCAAAAAAAACGTTTTTTTTTAAAAAAAGAAATTGCGGGGTGCGCGCACCCGGTCGCGCACCTCACAATTGAATAAAAAAAAAAAGTCAAGTCATGTGACTCAAAAACAACATTTTTCATTGGTTAATATTAGTTACAGATCTAGAATCTTCAAAACCCCTCCCATTTGCCTCACTATTTGCTTTATTCTCCTGGAAGAAGGACCCTTTTTGGAGCTGGAGGCAGAAAAAAAAACAGGATGGCAGAAAGACAAGAAACATCATCTTCTTCTTCTGACTCCCACATGGAATATCGTCAGCCAGCTAAGAAAGGAAAATCTTCTTTTATTTGGAAATTTTTTACTTTTCCTGAGCATCCAAAAAAGGTAAATGCTCCTAAAGTAACGTGTACCCTTTGTGGTACTGTTCTTTCAAGGGGAAACCCTCTTAAAAAATACTCTTTTTCAATCCATACCATGTTAAGACATGTGAAAAATGTGGACCCTGTACAATATGCCCAAGCAGCCACAAGAGCTCTGGCCCAGCAGATTCCACCAGCTGTGGCCAGCACATCTACAGCTCCACCTCCATCGCCAGCAACAGCAGAAATGGACGTTAGGCCATATTTGGCACATGTGCATATGCGGTGCAACAAATGTTTTGATATTATTGTTTATGGAGAACAGAGCCTGAATCTAATTGAACGCAGTATTCAGAGTCATAAATGCTCTGAAAGGAGATCATTTTTTTTCTATTTTTCATTTATTTTGTTCCGGTTTAACAGTTTCCTTGTTGCAGTTCCTGAATTTTCTTCAAAAAAATTAAAAAATCTCAAAATTTTAAAAAAAGGAAAATAAAATATATATAATAAAAAAAAGGTCTTTTCAGAACTCATTCAATTCTATAAAAAGATTTATATTCTTAAACACTGTGTCGTTAATTTTTTTGAATGAAAGTGTAGTGCATAAATGAGTGATGGAAATGACTGAGGGAAGGAAGGGACTAAGTGAAAGAGTGAGAAAAGGGGAGTATGGTGAGTGACAAAAGAGGAGTTGAAGAGTAACTGAAAGAAGGGGACTAAGGGTAGGGGAGTGAGTTAAAGGGACTGAAAAACTAAAGGAAGGGCAATAAAGAAAAGAGAAAAAGAACTACTTTCAGTGTTTTGATGTTGTATTTAAATTCATAATAAAAAAACATTTTTTTACACATATTTTATTTAGGGGTTAGCATTTAAAAAACCTTGCAAATTCACTAGAAAATCCATAGGTTTTACACACGTTATAGTTAGGAATGAGCATTTAAAAAACCTTGCAAATTCACTGAAAAAAACATAGGTTTTACACACTTTATAGTTAGGAATTAGCATTTAAAAAACCTAGCAAATTCATTGAAAAAACCATAGGTTTTATAACAGTTATAGTTAGCTGGACGATTTACTCATACAAAACCATTGAAATTCGCACGTTATAGTTAGTTGTACTCACTATAACTGGCGCGCCCGTAAAGCACTGCTAATGACGTCACATATTACATCACTCATGACATAGTCAGTGACATCACTCATGACATCACTGATGACATCTCAAATGACATCACTGATGACATCATCATTGTGAAAAAATGGCAGACTCTCTCTCAGTGTAATATAAGTTTTGATACACATATTGACAAACAGAATCAAATAATTACAAAACAATGTAGAAACTAATTCCACTTACAACAATCTATTTAGAAATTGCAAAATCTACATACACATTCGCACATTCACCAACATATCTATATAGTTACTCATACACATACTCAATCATCATAAATACTCATTCATATATACATTTTGTTACAAAACAACACTCATCCTTAGAGTTACTCACACACATACTCACACAAGCAAATAAAGGGGAACAACCATTACAACGCGGGTTTTACCACGCGTTGCTTTTACATCGCATGTATTACAACGCATGTGATGTGACAACGCGTGGTAAAACCACGCATACCATTACATCGCATATACCATTACATCGCATGCGCTTTTACAACGCATGCGATGTAATGTGTAATGGCGGCGGGGGCGGCTATTCACAACGACGTGAACTCAGCAGAAAGGAGGAAGCAGGATCCGTAGGCGACGTTGGAGAGGAGACAGGTAAGGGGTTTTGCGCATGGGGTGGGGGTTACTTATGTAGGGTTTAGGGCAGTTTTAAAGTAGTGTGGTAATGTTTGTTTGTGTTTTTTTAGAACGTTTTAGTGTGTGTTGTGGTGTAGTGTTTATGTAGTGTAGTGATTTAGGTGTTAGGGTAGTGTAGTGTTGTAGTGTATGTTTATTGTAGTGTATTAGGGTTTAGGGTAGTGTAGGGGTGGGAGTAGTGTGGGTAGCGTAGCAGTGTTTTAGGGTTTAGGCTAGTGTAGGGGTGGGAGTAGTGTGGGTAGCGTAGTAGTGTCTTAGGGTTTAGGGTAGTGTAAGGGTGGGAGTAGTGTGGGTAGCGTAGTAGTGTTTTAGGGTTTAGGGTAGTGTAAGGGTGGGAGTAGTGTGGGTAGCGTAGTAGTGTTTTAGAGTTTAGGGTAGTGTAGGGGTGGGAGTAGTGTGGGTAGCATAGTAGTGTTTTAGGGTTTAGGGTAGTGTAGGGGTGGGAGTAGTGTGGGTAGCGTAGTAGTGTTTTAGGGTTTAGGGTAGTGTAGGGGTGGGAGTAGTGTGGGTAGCGCAGTAGTGTTTTAGGGTTTAGGGTAGTGTAAGGGTGGGAGTAGTGTGGGTAGCGTAGTAGTGTTTTAGGGTTTAGGGTAGTGTAGGGGTGGGAGTAGTGTGGGTAGCGTAGTAGTGCTTTAGGGTTTAGGGTAGTGTAGGGGTGGGAGTAGTGTGGGTAGCGTAGTAGTGTTTTAGAGTTTAGGGTAGTCTAAGGGTGGGAGTAGTGTGGGTAGTGTAGTAGTGTTTTAGGGTTTAGGGTAGTGTAGGGGTGGGAGTAGTGTGGGTAGCGTAGTAGTGTTTTAGGGTTTAGGGTAGTGTAGGGGTGGGAGTAGTGTGGGTAGCATAGTAGTGTTTTAGGGTTTAGGGTAGTGTAAGGGTGGGAGTAGTGTGGGTAGCGTAGTAGTGTTTTAGGGTTTAGGGTAGTGTAGGGGTGGGAGTAGTGTGGGTAGCGTAGTAGTGTTTTAGGGTTTAGGGTAGTGTAGGGGTGGGAGTAGTTTGGGTAGCTTAGTAGTGTTTTAGGGTTTAGGGCAGTGTAAGGGTGGGAGTAGTGTGGGTAGCGTAGTAGTGTTTTAGGGTTTAGGGCAGTGTAGGGGTGGGAGTAGTGTGGGTAGCGTAGTAGTGTTTTAGGGTTTAGGGCAGTGTAGGGGTAGGAGTAGTGTGGGTAGCGTAGTAGTGTTTTAGGGTTTAGAGTAGTGTAAGGGTGGGAGTAGTGTGGGTAGCGTAGTAGTGTTTTAGGGTTTAGGGTAGTGTAGGGGTGGGAGTAGTGTGGGTAGCGTAGTAGTGTTTTAGGGTTTAGGGTAGTGTAAGGGTGGGAGTAGTGTGGGTAGTGTGGGTAGTGTAGTAGTGTGGTAGTGTTTTTGGGTTGGGGTAGTGAAAGGGTGGAAGTAGTTTGTTGTGTTGGTGTAGGGATAGAGATGTAACTTACCTTGCATACTTTTACCATAAGTATAGCTTTACCACGCATGCCTTTGCGTTGTAATGGCATGCGTGGTAAAAGCATACTCGTGGTAAAAGTATGCTATGTAATGGCATGCGATGTCATTGTCATCACGTTGTAATACCCGCGTTGTAATGGTATGCGTGGTATTAGAATGCGATGTAATGACATACATCCGCAAATACATTATAAAACAACCATACATAGTGTGGGTAGTGTGGGTAGTGTAGTAGTGTGGTAGTGTTTTTGGGTTGGGGTAGTGAAAGGGTGGGAGTAGTTTGTTGTGTTGGTGTAGGGATAGAGATGTAACTTACCTTGCATACTTTTACCATAAGTATAGCTTTACCACGCATGCCTTTGCGTTGTAATGGCATGCGTGGTAAAAGCATACTCGTGGTAAAAGTATGCTATGTAATGGCATGCGATGTCATTGTCATCACGTTGTAATACCCGCGTTGTAATGGTATGCGTGGTATTAGAATGCGATGTAATGACATACATCCGCAAATAAATTATAAAACAACCATACACTTGCTTATACAGCTATACCTACACCACTGCTCTTACTTCTACAGAAATGTACATATACTTTTTTAATAAAACTATCTCTTATAGGAACAAAAAAAGTATTTTTACAGAAACTCTTACAATTTCTCACTCTTACACATACTTACCTATATGCATCAATACTTACTTATAGTAATTTAAAACATATGTAGTTGCTTATAAAGAAATGATTCTGACAGTCATTCACTCACTAACACACCTATACACACACTCATCCAACCATACAGTCGTGCACACATGCTGTCTTCAAAACATATGCAAACAGTAAGGCACTCATTCATTCATATATGCACAAAGTAATACCTCCCACCAAACTTAACAGACACTCATACTAATACTCAAAAAACTAACTAATAACCCATATAGACAATCATGTAGCTACTCACCAACCTAAGCATCCATCTATAGATAAAGGGAGACAGTGATACAGATATTTACAACTTTAAACAATAAATGGTAATACATATATTTATTAACATACACTTAATAAATTAGTTATACAATCAATTTTAAAAAATCATCCATTTAAACTCTAATTTAATCGTTTGTTCTTCCATCGATCTTTAGGTACACATATATAAAATATATTTTTTTTTATAAGAAAGATACACATTCACTGGATGATGTCATCAGTGATGTCATTTGAGATGTCATCAGTGATGTCATGAGTGATGTCACTGACTATGTCATGAGTGATGTAATATGTTACGTCATTACCAGTACTTTGCGGGCGCGACAGTTATAGTGAGTACAACTCACTATAACGTGGGAATTTCAATGGTTTTGTATGAGTAAATTGTTCAGCTAACTATAACTGTTATAAAACCTATGGTTTTTTCAATGAATTTGCTAGGTTTTTTAAATACTAATTCCTAACTATAACGTGTGAATATATATATATATATATATATATATTCACTGAAAAAACCATAGGTTATAGACCATATATAGTTAGGAATTAGCATTTAAAAAACCTTATTTTACTCACACAAAACCATTGAAATTCCATATATAGTTAGTTGCACTAACTATATATCGCGCACCCGCAATCCACTGCTGATCATGTCACATATTACATCATTCATGACATGGTCAGTGACATCACTGATGACATCACTGATGACATCTCAAATGACATCACTGATGAGATCACTGATGACATCTCATTTGACATCAATGACCACATCACTGATGATATCATTCATGTGACAATACAATGCATCTCCTCACATTTTAATATAACCTCTGTTTCACCCAGTGTTAAATACAGAGTATAATTTTTGAAACCATTGACACACCAATACTAGTTACTACATACGTACTCACTGATTCCTACGTCTACACACACATTCACTCATTCACCCATACAATCATTCATACATACAATCACTCATCTTTACAACACTATCATATGCACTCATACACCTATACAGACACTCACACTCTGCCACTCATCCATGGAGTTACTCACACACCTAGTCAGTCCTGTAAAGAATCAATCACACTTCCATTTTCTTGTCTATACAGTTAAACATAGAGCACCTTACATTTTCAAACATATACTAACACATACTTACTTTCTTATACAATCATTGATACAAGTACACATTGATCTGCACAGAGTCACACACCTCCCAGCCAGCCACACACACACTCAGTCTCCCATACAAATACTTGGACAATCAATCAATAACCCATATAGTTAATCATATAGCTACTGATCAACACATGCAGCAGTTTACAGAACAACAGACATAATGATGCACAAATTAAGACAGTTTAGTCACTAACCCATGCACTCAGTGAGACACATTTAATCACTCACTCATACATTCAGTCATGCACCTACTAAATCCTTCGTCCAGACACTTATACATCTACTGATTCTTCAATATGTAAAACATATTTAAACTTTACAGAAACACACAGTCACTGGATGATGTCATCAGTGATCTCATCAGTGATGTCATTTGAGATGTCATCAGTGATGTCATCAGTGATGTCACTGACCATGTCATGAATGATGTAATATGTGACATGATCAGCAGTGGATTGCGGGTGCGCGATATATAGTTAGTGCAACTAACTATATATGGAATTTCAATGGTTTTGTGTGAGTAAAATAAGGTTTTTTAAATGCTAATTCCTAACTATATATGGTCTATAACCTATGGTTTTTTCAGTGAATTTTCAAGGTTTTGTAAATGCTAATTCCTAACTATATATGGTCTATAACCTATGGTTTTTTCAGTGAATTTCAATGGTTTTTTAATAGCAAATATCATAAACTGTCGAATGTCAAGTACGTGGTAAGTGAAAACATTTTCGTGTTTATGCACACTGATCTGCTTTGAATGGTGCCCCCCCCCCCTCATTTCTATTAGGAGTACTCTCTCTTTGCACATAGTGAAGGGTAGTTAACGCAGGCCTTTGCCCCCGTTGTAATACGTCGTGCCTGCTTCTCTCTCCATTTGATTGATTGTTATCCAAGTATTTACTGTTTTAGAATTGGTTCTCTTTGGTTCATTCTCTATTTACAAACAAACACAGAGTCGCAATACTCTGTTTAGTCTTCGCAGATAACGAAAAATCGTGTAAAAAAAAAAGAAAAGGAATCGAGCAAAATCAGTAGGCCACTAATGGGATCTCTTTTTGACCTCGCTAAAATAGAAACATTAGGAACAACCCCTCATGACAAATACAAAACTAGTGAGATGAACTGAACTCCACACAATGATGGCTGCAAAACAGCTTGGCTCCGCCACCCACCCCGCCCAAAATAACGATAAAGAGCGGCTGCCATGATTGGTTGCGGAATGGCCACGACGGAGCTACGAAATGGTGCTGCTCTCATGCTAACCCCAGCTTCAGTCTGAATATCCAGAAACACTGTAGACTACCAATTCGATCAGTTCCGGTAGCGCCCCAATGTAACCCGGTAGAGAAGAACTAGCCCTCCCCTCTTTGACTGATGGTTCTTGTTGCCTGTCCCTTCTGTTGTCATTTAACAGAACTATTTAGCCTGCTGAAAGGGGTTGTGTTCCAACCGCTGGTTGGTGGAGACATTTTGACTATATTCTGGACCTGCGTTGTCGCGTAATGCGTCATATGACGCGCCGCGTTAGCGCATCCGGAAGTCATCCGGGGCGCGCAGCGCGTAACGTAAGCATAACAAGTCATGTGACTTGTTAATAAAACTTTTCATTGGTTCATTTTACTTTTCTTATTCTAATGATGAAAGGCTTGGTCATATGACCTAAAAATTACGCTTTTTATTACTTCCGAACATTATTTTTTCTTAAATATATGTTATAATGTTCCAGGCTAATGTACTTTCCCGGAAAATTTACAACTGTCCTGCAAGTAAAATATATTCTTTTTTCGAGAAAAAGAGCGTTTCTTCGTCCCATGACGAAGCCGTTAAGCAAAAGAGGGTCGACCTGCTGTCTTAGTCGCCGATACGCCTGAATATGAGATTCTTATCGATCACTTTATGTTGCAGGAGTAGAAAACACAACAGCCCTTGACCATTTATCTTTACTGCGTTCCTTCGAATTATACCTTTTACCCTTCATGTAATTGGTCTGCTTTATTTCACTTGCCTTTTACTGATTCTAAAACAGTGACTATTATTAAAAACTTTACCAATGTATATACTACTACCATGTTTTCTTTTAAAAACCTTTATTGTGAAAATTTCATTATACAAATACGAGCCTATAACCACGTGGGCCGGCCACGGAGCAAACTGTTATCGTATATGATGAGTAGACATTTACACTGTAGAGGAACGTAACGGGCGGGTCATTACGTTGCAAGAACTAAGGTGTCTAACAGTTACGGAATCGGTGGACGTACATTTTATAATTAAAATACGACAGGGCCAGTTACAATAAAATTATCTAGATATACATTTGCGGGCAAGTACCATGGGTGACGTTAATTCGAACTTTCAATAGTACAGTAATCAATAACACATCAGAACTTAATATCAATAGGGATGTCGAAATATTCAATCAATTCTCGTCCCCGCCCGCCATGTGCTTCAAAACTGCATACGTATCTCGTGATTTCAAGGTTCTGCAACCAGTACACAACAAGGAGTTACGAGTCCCATTTATTCCAGCGCCATTTTGGGCGAGGACGGGCAGGTCCAGGATATAGTCAAAATGTCTCTACCAACCATCGACTATGATGATGTTCATATGCTGTATTTATTAGAGTAACACTCATCTGTCCACATGAAATTAATTTGCCACAATCTAAACATGTCATTTTAATCTTTCCAAAGTTCTTCTAAATATTTGGGACCGTTTCCCTTGCCTCTGATGCTGTCAGTGCCACTTCTTTGATGAATGTACTAGCAGGTCAGGGGTTCTCCTCCAAATCTCTCTTTTATGCAGCACTATAATTAATTGGTGCCACCTCTCCATATGACGATGCATGGTATAGTTACCATAACTATATTTTTTTTCGGTTCCTCTGGAGAGTTCATCGTGGCAGATGAAGCATGTAACGTACCGGGCATTTACCTTTTTTTGCATGTACAGGAAAGGAAAAAATAAATTGAGCGTCCGAGTTCTAAGGTGTCCCAGGGCCATTTTAGTGGACCAGGCCCAAATCCAAAGAACAGGCCGCCATTTTGAGAGTCCTGTTGCAGCCGCCTGTCGCTGTAGCATCAAGAGCAGCCGAAACTCAGCTGAATGGCAACTGAAACGGTAAAGGGGCGCCCCACTACAGCAGACGAGCCTCCACCTAGGAAGGCCCGTTCACGCCGCCTCCCCCCCCCCCTTCGGGCACCCCACGCCGTTATTCGGAGCAGTATTGTAGGATGGCCACACCAGTGCGGCAACTTGCTAGACATCACCTCGGTGGTAACCGAATCTCAACGCCTTGTGGTGTCTTCTATTCAGAAAACATTGTTATGCTGCCTTCGACCTATTCGCCGCAAGTGCGCACACAACTCAACTGCATAGCTTGCTAGACACCACCTCGGTGCCATCCGGATCTTGGAATCTCAGCGCCTTTTGGTGTCTTCTCTTCAGAAAATATTGTTGCGCTGCCTTTGGCCCCATTCGCACATCGGTCCGCTACTGACGCCATCTCACAGGCTAATGGGGCGCCCCACGCCGACTTTCAGCATTGTAGGATGACCACACCAGTACAGCAACTTGCTAGACATCACCTCGGTGCCATCCGGATCTCGGCGCCCCACTGCAGATGAAGTGCCTCTCAACTATGAAACCACCACGGTGACATCCGGATCTTGGCGCGTTGTGCTGCCTTCGGCCTATTCGCACATCGGTCCGCTACTGACGCCATCTCACAGGCTAATGGGGCGCCCCACGCCGACTTTCAGCATTGTAGGATGACCACACCAGTACAGCAACTTGCTAGACATCACCTCGGTGCCATCCGGATCTTGGCATCTCAACGCCTAGTGGTATCTTCCATACAGAAAATATTGTTGCGCTGCCTTTGACCCCATTCGCACATCGGTCCGCAACTTAGACATCACCTCGGTGCCATCCGGATCTTGGCATCTCAGCGCCTTGTGGTGTCAGTCAGAAAATATTGTTGCGCTGCCTTTGGCCGCATTCGCACATCAGTCCGCTACTGACACCATCTCACAGGCCAACAGGACGCCCCACGCCGACTTTTACCATTGTAGGATGGCCACACCAGTGCCACAACTTGCTAGACACCACCTCGGTGCCATCCGGATCTTGGCATCTCAGCGCCTTGTGGTGTCTTCTATTCCGAAAATATTGTTGCGCTGCTTTTGGCCCCATTCGCACATCGGTCCGCTACTGCCGCCATCTCACAGGCCAACGGGGCACCCCATGCCGACTTTCAACATTGTAGGATGGCCACACCAGTGCGGCAACTTACTAGACACCACCTCGGTGCCATCCGGATCTTGGCGCGTTGTGCTGCCTTCGGCCTATTCGCACATCGGTCCGCTACTGACGCAAACTCACAGGCCAACGGGGCGCCCCACGCCGACTTTCAGCATTGTAGGATGGCCACACCAGTGCTGCAACTTGCTGGACACCACCTCGGTGCCATCTTGGCGCGTTGTATTGCCTTCGGCCTATTCGCACATCGGTCCGCTACTGACGCCGCCTCACGTGCCAACGTATTTTCTCCGCATTTTATACCCTATGCCGCATAACAGGTCATGTGACTTGTTTATAAAACTTTTCATTGGTTCATTTTACTTTTGGTTTCCTAATGATGGAAGGCTTGATCATATGACCTAAAAACAACACTTTTCATTGGATGAAAACTTTTTTTTTTCCCAAACGATGAAAGCCCCACCTTGTTTCTGGATGTTTCAGACTGAAGCTGGCTTCAGCATGAGAGCACCACCATCTCGTAGCTCCGTCGTGGTCATTCCGCGAGCAATCATGGCAACCGCTCCCCACCAGAAGCCTACAGGAGTCGGGGGCCCCCAAAACTTTTGATAAATCCTCAAGGCGGAGGGGACGCTTTCGAGAATGGGGTCCAAGACCTAGCAGACAAGCGTCCGATTTCCAAGGTGTCCCAGGGCCATTTCAGTGGACCAGGCCCAAAAAGGAAAGAGCCTGCCGCCATTTTGAGAGTCCTGTGACAGCCGCCTATCGCTGCACCGCAAGAGTGGGCGCAACTCAGCTGAATTGCGGCTTTTGACACAGTGGACCAAAAACGGACGGAATGGCAACTGAAACGGTAAAGGGGCGCCCCACTACAACAGATGACACTCCACCTGGAGAGGCCCGTTCACGCCGCCTCCCCCGGGGCGCCCCACGCCGTTATTCGGAGCAGCATTGTAGGATGCCAAAACCAGTGCGGCAACTTACTGGACATCACCTTGGTGCCATCGTTCTGCTGCCTTGGAACTATTCGCACAACAGTTTGCTACTGATGACCCACCCCCCGCGACGCCCCACGCCAGAAATCTGGACGTTGTGCTGCGTTGGGACTATTCGCACAGCCGACCGCTACTTCGTTGTTTTTCCCTAAAAATGTTTATATGTTATTACTGTTTTTGTTTTCTTGTATATATTTATAAGTTATTAAAGTTTTATAATCTTACTACTTTGTTGGAGTGCTATATATTTTTAATGTGACACATAACTGTAAAAACTTTGATGTACAAAGAGTCATCCCTGGAATCTTCTGCTTCAGGCTCGGTCCCCTCCCCAATCACAATACAGGATGGTTTTCAGATAATAGGAACGCGTCTGCTGTGACGGATCTCATCGAGTGTGGGCCTTGATCTACTATAACTCCTTTGAAGAGGGGTGATTCTTTACAGCTGGGGCCATAAACTACATCTGCAGGTCTAGCTGATACCCTAGGACCGGCCTGGACAATCGGACACAGAGGAAAAGGAGTGTCAGAGGGTGCGGTAGTGAATAGGGCGAAAGGGAGGTGTCGGGCGGGCACAGGGTGTGATTCTCAGGGAAGAGCAGCGCAGATGGGGGGTGGTTTATTACCCATGCATAAGACAGAGAGCGGGGGTGACCACTGCCTGGGGGAGATGCTTGCGAGGGTGGGGAGTCATGCTAAGGATCGACAGCGTGCACAGAGTGGGTCTGGTCAAGGCATCTAAAATGACTGCCGTGCACGACAAAAGTGTGGCATTTGAAAAAAGGCAAGATGGCGCAGACAATGTTTTTCAACACTTCCTGATTTCCTTCGAATCGAACGTTAACAGACGTTGGGGCATATTACCAAAGTTAAGCGATATTTATCCCTAACGATGCTTAGCAACGTTTTTTTTACCGCTAAGCATCGTCAGAAATTATCGCAGATAAACCTTGCTATTATCAAGGTTTATCGCAAATACGATAAAAAACGACCGCAATGCATTAATATCGCTGAAAACTCAGCGATATTCATGCATTACCGAGCTAATGCTCTTAGCCATGTTATCCACCTCCCATTGGATAACATGCCTTAGAACTGCTCAGGGCAGGTGCTAGCTTTTGGAGATATTCGCGCTTATCGCGAATATTTCCAAAAGTTGATAATAGGAGATAGCGATGTTAGCGACTGTTTCCAGTCGCTAACATATTGGCATGCCCACTTTGCATGTCATTAGTGATAAATATAACTCACATGCAAAGTGGGGCCCAAGATGGTCGCTATCTCCTACTAGCCGTCGCTAACTGGTGTTAGCAACAGCTAGGTAATACAGATATAATTTTATCTCCGCGAAGCGGAGCGCTGTTACAGATATATATCTTTTTTTGAACGTTAATTTCTCAAAATCCACTGGAGCACATATATTGAGACCTAGCAAAGGCACATCGGACTACCAGTCCCTACAATTTTGCCAAGTTTCGTGCAAATCCATTCAGCCGTTCGATTATTATTATTATTTTTTTTTTTGCCTCGCGGGGCCCTTTTAAAACCTCCACATCAAACCTAAGAGGTCAAGGAGGATCTACTATGCCCCCTTATGGTCATTTGCCCCTTCGCTTTGGCCTCCTCTTGTCTCTCGATCCTACCGAGAGACAAGATGGCGGCCGCTATGGACTGTTTGCAATGTTTACAGACGCCGTAGAACCAATCAGCTTCGCAAACCTCCGTTACGCGAAGCGGAGCGCTGTTACAAATATATATCTTTTTTTGAACGTTAATTTCTCAAAATCCACTGGAGCACATATATTGAGACCTAGCAAAGGCACATCGGGCTACCAGTCCCTAATATTTTACCAAGTTTCGTGCAAATCCATTCAGCCGTTCGATTATTATTATTATTTTTTTTTTTGCCCCGCGGGGCCCTTTTAAAACCTCCACATCAAACCTAGGGGGTCAGCGAGGATCTACTATGCCCCCTTATGGTCATTTGCCCCTTCGCTTTGGCCTCCTCTTGTCTCTCGATCCTACCGAGAGACAAGATGGCGGCCGCTACGGACTGTTTGGAATGTTTACAGACGCCGGAGAACCAATCAGCTTCGCTTCACAAAGCTCCGTTGCGCGAAAAGTACGCGAACTGGAGCGCTGCCCGGTCCGCTGTTACAGATATATATCTTTTTTTTAACGTTAATTTCTCAAAATCCACTGAAGCACATATATTGAGACCTACAAAAGGCACATCGGGCTACCAGTCCCTACAATTTTGCCAAGTTTCGTGCAAATCCATTCAGCCGTTCGGGCTAAAAGTGAGGCCAACCGCCCTATGGAAAACTCAATGTTAAAAACACGTTTTGGGACCCCCCTTTTTTCTCGGCCCCCCCTTGACGAACCCCCCCAAATTTTCAAGGGCTGCTCAGAAACAAAATGTGCCATTTTCCTGAAAATTTCAGCCAATTCCGTCCACAAACGCCAAAGTTATTAGACATAGAATTTTCAAAAATCCCATAGGGAAAAAATCCTAACTATATATACCTACTGGCGACCGCCAGTAGGTAATTACCTACTGGCGGTCGCTCAGAAACAGAATGTGCCATTTTCCTGAAAATTTCAGCCAATTCCGTCCACAAACGCCAAAGTTATTAGACATAGAATTTTCAAAAATCCCATAGGGAAAAAATCCTAACTATATATACCTACTGGCGACCGCCAGTAGGTATATATAGTTAGGATTTTTTCCCTATGGGATTTTTGAAAATTCTATGTCTAATAACTTTGGCGTTTGTGGACGGAATTGGCTGAAATTTTCAGGAAAATGGCACATTCTGTTTCTGAGCAGCCCTTGAGAATTTGGGGGGGGTTCGTCAAGGGGGGGCCGAGAAAAAAGGGGGGTCCCAAAACGTGTTTTTAACATTGAGTTTTCCATAGGGCGGTTGGCCTCACTTTTAGCCCGAACGGCTGAATGGATTTGCACGAAACTTGGCAAAATTGTAGGGACTGGTAGCCCGATGTGCCTTTTGTAGGTCTCAATATATGTGCTTCAGTGGATTTTGAGAAATTAACGTTCAAAAAAAGATATATATCTGTAACAGCAGACCGTGCAGCGCTCCGGTTCGCGGACTTTACGCGGTACGGAGCTTTGTGAAGCGAAGCTGATTGGTTTTCCGGCGTCTGTAAACATTCCAAACAGTCCGTAGCGGCCGCCATCTTGTCTCTCGGTAGGATCGAGAGACAAGAGGAGGCCAAAGCGAAGGGGCAAATGACCATAAAGGGGCATAGTAGATTCTCGCTGACCCCCTAGGTTTGATGTGGAGGTTTTAAAAGGGCCCCGCGGGGCAAAAAAAAAAAAATAATAATAATCGAACGGCTGAATGGATTTGCACGAAACTTGGCAAAATTGTAGGGACTGGTAGCCCGATGTGCCTTTGCTAGGTCTCAATATATGTGCTCCAGTGGATTTTGAGAAATTAACGTTCAAAAAAAGATATATATCTGTAACAGCGCTCCGCTTCGCGTACTTTTCGCGTTACGGAGCTTTGCGAAGCTGATTGGTTCTTCGGCGTCTGTAAACATTCCAAACAGTCCGTAGCGGCCGCCATCTTGTCTCTCGGTAGGATCGAGAGACAAGAGGAGGCCAAAGCGAAGGGGCAAATGACCATAAGGGGGCATAGTAGATCCTCCCTGACCCCCTAGGTTTGATGTGGAGGCTTTAAAAGGGTCTCGCAGGGCAAAAAAAAAAAATCGTTTTTTTAGTTTTTTTGCGTGGAGTGCGCCCGGTTCGCGAACCGGGAAGCGTTCTGGGGAGCGTACTTTCTTGAAAATTAGTGAAAAAAGTTAGACTAAAATAATAATTGTGAGTGATCAGATGTAGGGTAGCTCTGAGAAGAGCTTTTGGGTTTATGGTACATTTAGGTACTTATAAGTAGGTACCAATGCACAGTCTTAAATTCAGAGTGAAAATTCTGTTGCCCTCATCTGAGAAGTGAACTCCATCTCCTCTGTAGATATCTTGCATGTAGTAACGCAAGTTATTGTTGTACAGGGAGCCCATTCCATGGTCTCTCATGTAAGCTGAAACAGATTTGTTTACATGCTTCCTCGATTTCTCAATTTGTGGACAAAATTGGTTCGACCACCTCCATTTTTGTCTTTGGCATATATTTGAATATACCAAGGCAGTCTGAGGAAAAAGTGCCATCAATTGCTCAAAGGTGTCCTTTAAAAGCATTTCCAGACCTACCCCAGTCAAAGTGCCCAAATCATTACCTCCACAGTGCACAATTAACAGGTCAGGTTTTGGCAAATGCATAAAGGTTTCCACCAATGGTATCAATTGGTGACATTTTAATCCTCTGTGACCAAACCACTTAATTTCCACATCTTGTAAATTGAGGTTAGGTAAATTCCTGTTTTCAGCGTACCTCTGAGCCCAATAGATGTAACTATGTCCAACAATCCAGACAGAAAACATGGCGAGAGAAGGTTCTCCTGCAGTCAGATGAAGTGTGGCAATGAAATGGCAGTTGAAAAAATGAGAGTGTAAAATGAAAAAAACTGAGGAGTTTCTGTGTTAATGAAGCAGTAAGAGTGATTGGTGGATTTTGATTGCTGAAAACAGAAAGTTAGGGTGCATGGATGAGTTCGTTGAAAGATGTATTTTGAGTGGCGAAGAAAAAATCATTAAATGAAAGTATGCACTGGATATGCAGGAGCACTGAAAGTTCAGAGTTCAATTGCAACATTGTTGTGTGAACTTGGAAACACCAGAGGTCTTGCAAGAGGTGGTTGCTATGCAGAAAAAGCAGAGAGGGGGCAGAGGGGGGAAGGGTTTTGATTTGAAAAAAAGTGAGGGAAGAGTTTTGATTGGGTGACATGAGAGATATGTGTGAAGAATTACAGAATTTATGTGCTTTTGATAGCTGCAGACTCTGGAGTGCATACCTTTTGCTCTGCTGAAGACAAATTGGTGTGTTTCTGAGACTGTTTTGAAACTCAAAGTATTTGCTAAGGTGAGAAAAGATTTCTTTAATTTAGATAGAAAATAGTGTGCTTTAAGGAGAAAATTATGAAGAAAGTTGTGTTTTTCAAATGTTGGTTTGTCTGAAGTGTTTTACAAATAGATTTTGTTTCTTTGAGAAATTGTAATTGGAGAAAATGTGAAGTATTAGTACTGACAGGGTTTTTATGTGCATAGGAGCTGTGGAGTGTTTTCAAATTATGACTTGTAAATCGTTTTTGAGGAAAAGCAATGGTTTTAATATTTATGACAAGGACATAATGGTGTATGCTTCTTTATAAGGCAATTGAGAGTCTCTGATGTTATTTTTCCCATTTCAATGTAAGAAGTTTCTCTGTGGAGCAAATTGCTTGTAAATATGCTCCCATCTGTGCATGGCAAATTTAGATTTTGAATGTTTGCGTTACATAGGCATGTTAAAGGTGACCGAAACATGCTGCAAAGGCAATCAAAAAACGCATTCATGTGTCTTAAGGACATTTTAAGTCATTTCCCCATGTGGAGTGTTTTTAAATTATGACTTGAAAATCGTTTTTGGGGGAAAATGAAGGCTTTTAAAATTTATGACAAGGACATAATGGTGTATGCTTCTTTATAAGGCATTTCAGTGTCTCTGATGTTATTTTTCCAATATTAAATTAAAAGACCTTTCCCCGTGGAGCAAATTCCTTGTAAATATGCTCCCACCTGTGCATGGTAAATTTAGATTTTGACTGTTTGAGTTACATAGTCATGTTAAAAGTGACCCAAAAAAGTTGCAAAGGCTTTAAAAAAAGACTTTCATGTGTCTTGAGGACATTTTAAGTCATTTCCCCGTGGGCAGTGTTTTCAAATTATGAGTTGAAAATCGTTTTTGAGGTAAAGGAATGTTTTCAAAATTTATGTGCGCCATATGCCCCCAAATTTCTTTTTCAGGGGTGCAGCAGGGTGTTCTTGAGACACCCCTGCACCCTCGGAAAAATTCGTAATTTGCGATGAGGTAATTGCTAATCGCAAATTGCACCTTCATTCGTATGGGCCTCCTGCTCCATGGAAATGAATGGGTAATTTGTAATTAGCAAATAGCTCATCGCAAACTAGGAATGGTAAAGAATCGCTATTTATTCCTTAAAGTTCGCTATTTAGGAAATGCAAAATAGTTTGATGATACATATGGCGGTTCATCTCTAACAAGATAAGAAGCATAGGGATAGATTTATGATGAATGGCGCATCACCAGGGATGTGTTAGTTATCCTGTGCCGCTGTTCCGCCACCTATGGTGTGCTGCATTTACAATGCGGCGCATCATGGGGCAAAAACAGCACAGATGCGTGACGTATCTGTGCCGTAAAGGTGGCGCATTGCTGGAGTTGTATCGCAAGTGTGATGAAGCTCCAGCAAGGCTCAGGGGTGCCCCTGTCACAGGGTTTCTGTTCTCACAGAGAACTGTGCACAGAGGATTGGAACCTCGGCGAATTAGGGTGCCCCAAAACTCACCTTAGTAATCAAAAACCGCTTAGCAAGCTAGGTACAGTGTCACATTGGATATAACAAACTGTCAATGTTTAGACATTCCAGAATATGAACTTATAGTACCTCAGGATACGTGGAACTCATGAACACTCGGTCGTTATATAGTTCTTAGAAACCAGAACATGGAGTTAAGAAGAACACATGTGTATTTGAAATGTTTATTTACTAATGCCGTCTTCTCAGGCGTAGTATCTTAGATTATACAAGTACACATATTATCAGTAGCAAAATTACCAGCATAGTTAGTAGTACATAAAAAGCGAATGGTGACAGTATGTTAACATGCTGTAAATGAATAAGAGTTAGCAACACTTATAAGCAGCCGCGGGCCGTGGAGGGAGTTACGGTGGGGCAGGGAAGTGGGGGAGGGGGAGGGGCAGGGTGGAGAGGGCTCCACCCTGCCCCTCCCCCTCCCCGCCTCCCTGCCCCACCGTAACTCCCTCCACGGCCCGCGGCTGCTTATATCTCACCCTCCCTAATACACATATTATATTATTTGCTAAGAAGGTCTCTTTGTGTTGGTTTAGGGCGTGCCCATACTTTAGTGTCTTAGATTTGAAGGAATCACATCAGCATACACCAGCTCTCTCTTCATGTGAACCGCATCAAGTGTTGTGTATGTGTGTTCGGCAAAGCAATATAAAACCCGCCTCATGTCGTGGAGATCAGACCTCATAACAATTCTGTATCGTGTTGTTCTTGAAACTTCAGCACTCGCTGTACAGATATAGTTTAACAAGCAAAGCAGATAGTAGAGCAATAACATATTATTCTCATGTAAACCACGATGAACTACTAGGTTGAAAGCTAAAGCAACAACTAAGTGTCGTGTGCAGAAGTTGCAAAAAAGGAAAAATGGCGTTTAAACCGGTAATGAGCCCATGCTAACTTAACACGGTGTAAAGATATCCAGGATCTAGATGACACCTCCCCATGATCCGGAAACGAACTGAATAAGATAATAGAAGTGCCATCTCATGAGAGCAGATTGCAACTTTATATGTGGACGGTCCGCAAGGTAAAACATTAAAAACTAGGAAAATTTAATGCTAAAGAAAAATAAAACAGCCAACTACTTTATCGAGGCTTAAGCCAATAGGCAAGCTAAATAATAAAAACTTGACAAATAAGTCAATGAATTGTCAATGAAATGCTAGTACTCAGCATATCAAACATGAAAAAGGTCTATGACATAACTGTGTATGCAAAATAAGCTGCAACAGCCTCCAATAGGAAGTCACCGTCTTCATCCGAAAAGAGTTCAGCCATCCAATTTAAAAGCGGAAAAGAACATACGTGCTCTCCCAGCACCGGATCCTCTATCACCATCAGAGGACAGCTCGGTGGGTTTTCAAGAAAGCTCTGTTCCAAGAAAGACTGTGTTGCCGCCAGTAAATTCCAGGGACCAATTAGTCCATGCATCAATGCCACAGCCATAATCCTTTCGCCAGGACAAACCAACTCGTGAGTAATGATAGGAGTCATCAGCTGATTAAAGTCGACGTCAGGAGAAACCGGTCCGCAGAGACACAAATCAATGGCCCAATCGAAATCACAGGTCAGGCAGTGAAATACAGGCTGGACACAGGTGAAGTAGGAGAATCGAAAAGATAATCCATATGCCGTGCTTAATATCGCCAACGGCATTGTGCCATAATATTCAAGCATGCGATTGCGGAACAGCGTCAGCAGCTGCAGGGCGGGAGCTTGCACAGGAGGGACATCCATATTTAAAAATGTAAAAAAGCACAAGAGCGTCCGCTGGTAATGCAAGTAAAAATGGGAATCCACCAAGCACAGTGGAAAAAATAGAATGAAAGAAAGCAGGGATGACTCCAAAGATTTTCTCAAATGAAGTCACGAGACCACTGGTAACAACTTTAAAAAAGTGCGCCAGGCCCTTTGTGGAGGACGCGTTAAAGATAGTCCGAACCATCTTGCTGAAATGGAAAGGCGAATCTGTATTTAAAAGGGTCTGCACCTCTGTACGGGTGTTCGCTATGTGAAGCACGAAAGTTTCACGGGCCGAACTCAAGGCCACCTCTCTCTGAGACAAAAGAGCTCTTATTCTTGCCATGCCGTTGAAATCTGCTCCCAAGGTTGGTATTTGTGGCCAGATTGAAAACTCCCTATGTTTATGTGTGGGAGGAAATAGAACATTTCTGCAGCAAATAACCCGTTCACTTACTGTTACGATAAAAGGAATACTTTTAATTAACCCAGAACAATCTTCATTATTGAGCATCAAATAACTACCATTTTCCAACAACTTGAACGTGGGGATGATAGCAGGAACTGGCGTGCCTTGCAACACGCAAGCCATATTTGGTCGGTGTTTGTTGCATGAACCGTGTAACTGTATGTGCCTACACATTAGTGAATGATCTGGCGTCTCAGTGCATTCCTCTCCATTCAGATAAACTTCTTGATCATCTTTGAAACATCTGTATGTGTATGGAAGCGAAACACAAGAGAGCAGACCAGGTCTAAGAGTGGTGTGAGACCATAACAGTGACCTAGGGTCAATAGGCTGCACATGTGAACCCAAGTTGCTGGAGATTATTGGGAAACATAAAGCTAGTACAAAACCCATCAGACCACCTTTGCGGTGGAGTTTACGTCACGTGGGAATTGCAGATCGATCCATTTCTTAGTCGGCCATATAGTGCCGGTATAGAACTGGACGTCAGAAAACTAGCAAACATGTTTACCATGTAGTGGACTGAATGATGTGCAGTGCTCAAGATGACGTGATATATAAAATTAACTACACAGACTCTGAAAGAGCGTTTAAACAGAAGGCCGTGTGTCAAGGGATAAAAACGCGCCTGGTAGACCAACTACCCTATGGCGCTGTGTGCAGTACGGTCGACATGTTTCAGCCAAATGGGGTTTTGCCCCGGCATTCTTCAGGACCTCGTAAATCAGCTACTGCAGCTATAACTACAAACATTGTGTTTGGTGAGAAATAGTGATAAGGTTGCTAGTAGAAAGATACATATCTACCAGAGTCTTTCACGGTTAGGCGTCCACTTGAGGGAAAGAAGCATGTCTTCTTCCTATCAATAAACAAGATGGTATTGTACAACAACATTAGATTACACATACACAACCACCTGTACCCAGAGAGACTGTACAGACAAAGCACACCTGCATGAATACTTTACATTCTGCATATTTGAAAAAAGCATAATCGCTTGATCATTTCGAGGCATTTCCTCAAAGTGATACTCACCCAGCGTTGTGTGGGTGAAGACCTCACCTCACCCGGCAACCGCTCGGGAGTATGAGGCCCCGCTCTGTGGTGTAGAAAGAGGACACAGTCAGCACACAGTTCCACTGTGCCCAAGCCAATTGCTCTACACACAAACCCAACGTAAGTGTGATGTGTATCTAACTGTCCGGCTAAGTTCACACAAATCACAGCTACCCGTGTGTCACCTTTAGAAATGGCATAGTGCAGACATTCAAGAATGCCTAGTGAAATCTAATAATGGTGTAGGGACCTATCAGTCAATCATGTGTATTAGAAACTTTATAAAAACCAATCTAGTGGCACTAGTAAGTACACAATAGCACAGCTACCCATGTGTCTTGTGATGGGTACTTCGTTGAAAACAGACTAGTGGCACTAGTACGAGGGGCTGGAGAGGGTCCACAAGAAACTACCTGGGCTGCTCAAGATTAGGAGCCCATTGAATATCAAGGAGTTTGGGTGTCTAAGACCCCTTCCATATAGCTGTCATAGTAACACAAAACGATTACCTAACAAACTGCCTAAGGTCCCCTTACCTAACCAAAGCCTGGATGGACCACCCGATACTGTGTAGCTAAGTAAATTGAGGAGGGACTGGCAGGACACTCACCTGTCCGTCGGTACCTCTAGCTGTGGGCCGAGCGGAAGGGGAGGCGCTCACAAGGTTGTTTGTTTCCCTTAAGTAGCCGCCGAGTGGTAATTGATGTGGCTAGCGCGGCAAACCGGGCATCCTGCTAAACAGAGCTCTCAAAAAAACGGAGCAAAACGCTATTTACTCGCGCATGCGCACTAGGTGCAGGACACGCGAGTCAGGTTTGGTGTTACAAACCCGATTCGTCCTTCCAGAAAGGGATTATCCGGTTGATCGCTGTAACAAAGCAGCGTAAATGCATCCTTTGGGAATATGCTTATTGTGAGATTTAGGTGTCCAACAGACCGTAAGTGTGAGCGCGCGCGGAGACGCTAATCTCGCACGCATGCGCACATGGTCGAATTCGTGGGGATGCTGAAGTTTGAAAAAACTGCATCGATAATGCTGCTGGCTAAAATACTCAATATTTTAATGAGTATATAACATTGTGCGCCTCCAAAATGTTGTTTGGTATAATACCTATCCCAACACAGGCACATTCAAAACTACCGAGGGACTAAGCTTCACTAAGGCGTGTGGCAGATAGGTGGTGCTCATGAAGGCTTATATCAAGCAGGGGCAATTCATGCAGATAAATGTCTAGGACGTTTTTCTTACACTGAGAAAACTCACATAGGGTAATATTGTATAGATTCCAATGTTTACATCCATACAGTATTGTCATCAAATATCTTGACTACAAAATGTCTTTTTAACAGGGAATGTGATAGTGACTAGATAGACAGGAGGGAGAACACATACACTTACGTTAGGTGAGCTATCAGGACGCAAAAACTATGTTCGTGCCCAAAATTATTAGACCCGCAACTAAAAAGTTGCTCTAAA
This sequence comes from Lissotriton helveticus, assembly GCF_964261635.1. Lineage (NCBI taxonomy): Eukaryota > Metazoa > Chordata > Amphibia > Caudata > Salamandridae > Lissotriton > Lissotriton helveticus. The sequence goes on from NC_136065.1 coordinate 1,610,068,414, forward strand.
TACTGACAAAACAAACATGTGTGGAGGGTCGGGGGGAATATTTTAACGACCTGTCTGCTCGCTCCCCAATTATCAAATAGAAAAACACAAGAGAGCAGACCAGGTCTAAGAGTGGTGTGAGACCATAACAGTGACCTAGGGTCAATAGGCTGCACATGTGAACCCAAGTTGCTGGAGATTATTGGGAAACATAAAGCTAGTACAAAACCCATCAGACCACCTTTGCGGTGGAGTTTACGTCACGTGGGAATTACAGATCGATCCATTTCTTAGTCGGCCATATAGTGCCGGTATAGAACTGGACGTCAGAAAACTAGCAAACATGTTTACCATGTAGTGGACTGAATGATGTGCAGTGCTCAAGATGACGTGATATATAAAATTAACTACACAGACTCTGAAAGAGCGTTTAAACAGAAGGCCGTGTGTCAAGGGATAAAAACGCGCCTGGTAGACCAACTACCCTATGGCGCTGTGTGCAGTACGGTCGACATGTTTCAGCCAAATGGGGTTTTGCCCCGGCATTCTTCAGGACCTCGTAAATCAGCTACTGCAGCTATAACTACAAACATTGTGTTTGGTGAGAAATAGTGATAAGGTTGCTAGTAGAAAGATACATATCTACCAGAGTCTTTCACGGTTAGGCGTCCACTTGAGGGAAAGAAGCATGTCTTCTTCCTATCAATAAACAAGATGGTATTGTACAACAACATTAGATTACACATACACAACCACCTGTACCCAGAGAGACTGTACAGACAAAGCACACCTGCATGAATACTTTACATTCTGCATATTTGAAAAAAGCATAATCGCTTGATCATTTCGAGGCATTTCCTCAAAGTGATACTCACCCAGCGTTGTGTGGGTGAAGACCTCACCTCACCCGGCAACCGCTCGGGAGTATGAGGCCCCGCTCTGTGGTGTAGAAAGAGGACACAGTCAGCACACAGTTCCACTGTGCCCAAGCCAATTGCTCTACACACAAACCCAACGTAAGTGTGATGTGTATCTAACTGTCCGGCTAAGTTCACACAAATCACAGCTACCCGTGTGTCACCTTTAGAAATGGCATAGTGCAGACATTCAAGAATGCCTAGTGAAATCTAATAATGGTGTAGGGACCTATCAGTCAATCATGTGTATTAGAAACTTTATAAAAACCAATCTAGTGGCACTAGTAAGTACACAATAGCACAGCTACCCATGTGTCTTGTGATGGGTACTTCGTTGAAAACAGACTAGTGGCACTAGTACGAGGGGCTGGAGAGGGTCCACAAGAAACTACCTGGGCTGCTCAAGATTAGGAGCCCATTGAATATCAAGGAGTTTGGGTGTCTAAGACCCCTTCCATATAGCTGTCATAGTAACACAAAACGATTACCTAACAAACTGCCTAAGGTCCCCTTACCTAACCAAAGCCTGGATGGACCACCCGATACTGTGTAGCTAAGTAAATTGAGGAGGGGACTGGCAGGACACTCACCTGTCCGTCGGTACCTCTAGCTGTGGGCCGAGCGGAAGGGGAGGCGCTCACAAGGTTGTTTGTTTCCCTTAAGTAGCCGCCGAGTGGTAATTGATGTGGCTAGCGCGGAAACCGGGCATCCTGCTAAACAGAGCTCTCAAAAAAACGGAGCAAAACGCTATTTACTCGCGCATGCGCACTAGGTGCAGGACACGCGAGTCAGGTTTGGTGTTACAAACCCGATTCGTCCTTCCAGAAAGGGATTATCCGGTTGATCGCTGTAACAAAGCAGCGTAAATGCATCCTTTGGGAATATGCTTATTGTGAGATTTAGGTGTCCAACAGACCGTAAGTGTGAGCGCGCGCGGAGACGCTAATCTCGCACGCATGCGCACATGGTCGAATTCGTGGGGATGCTGAAGTTTGAAAAAACTGCATCGATAATGCTGCTGGCTAAAATACTCAATATTTTAATGAGTATATAACATTGAAGGGGAGGCGCTCACAAGGTTGTTTGTTTCCCTTAAGTAGCCGCCGAGTGGTAATTGATGTGGCTAGCGCGGCAAACCGGGCATCCTGCTAAACAGAGCTCTCAAAAAAACGGAGCAAAACGCTATTTACTCGCGCATGCGCACTAGGTGGGGATGCTGAAGTTTGAAAAAACTGCATGTTTGTTTTGTCAGTATTTAGAGCAACTTTTTAGTTGCGGGTCTAATAATTTTGGGCACGAACATAGTTTTTGCGTCCTGATAGCTCACCTAACGTAAGTGTATGTGTTCTCCCTCCTGTCTATCTAGTCACTATCACATTCCCTGTTAAAAAGACATTTTGTAGTCAAGATATTTGATGACAATACTGTATGGATGTAAACATTGGAATCTATACAATATTACCCTATGTGAGTTTTCTCAGTGTAAGAAAAACGTCCTAGACATTTATCTGCATGAATTGCCCCTGCTTGATATAAGCCTTCATGAGCACCACCTATCTGCCACACGCCTTAGTGAAGCTTAGTCCCTCGGTAGTTTTGAATGTGCCTGTGTTGGGATAGGTATTATACCAAACAACATTTTGGAGGCGCACAATGTTATATACTCATTAAAATATTGAGTATTTTAGCCAGCAGCATTATCGATGCAGTTTTTTCAAACTTCAGCATCCCCACGAATTCGACCATGTGCGCATGCGTGCGAGATTAGCGTCTCCGCGCGCGCTCACACTTACGGTCTGTTGGACACCTAAATCTCACAATAAGCATATTCCCAAAGGATGCATTTACGCTGCTTTGTTACAGCGATCAACCGGATAATCCCTTTCTGGAAGGACGAATCGGGTTTGTAACACCAAACCTGACTCGCGTGTCCTGCACCTAGTGCGCATGCGCGAGTAAATAGCGTTTTGCTCCGTTTTTTTGAGAGCTCTGTTTAGCAGGATGCCCGGTTTGCCGCGCTAGCCACATCAATTACCACTCGGCGGCTACTTAAGGGAAACAAACAACCTTGTGAGCGCCTCCCCTTCCGCTCGGCCCACAGCTAGAGGTACCGACGGACAGGTGAGTGTCCTGCCAGTCCCTCCTCAATTTACTTAGCTACACAGTATCGGGTGGTCCATCCAGGCTTTGGTTAGGTAAGGGGACCTTAGGCAGTTTGTTAGGTAATCGTTTTGTGTTACTATGACAGCTATATGGAAGGGGTCTTAGACACCCAAACTCCTTGATATTCAATGGGCTCCTAATCTTGAGCAGCCCAGGTAGTTTCTTGTGGACCCTCTCCAGCCCCTCGTACTAGTGCCACTAGTCTGTTTTCAACGAAGTACCCATCACAAGACACATGGGTAGCTGTGCTATTGTGTACTTACTAGTGCCACTAGATTGGTTTTTATAAAGTTTCTAATACACATGATTGACTGATAGGTCCCTACACCATTATTAGATTTCACTAGGCATTCTTGAATGTCTGCACTATGCCATTTCTAAAGGTGACACACGGGTAGCTGTGATTTGTGTGAACTTAGCCGGACAGTTAGATACACATCACACTTACGTTGGGTTTGTGTGTAGAGCAATTGGCTTGGGCACAGTGGAACTGTGTGCTGACTGTGTCCTCTTTCTACACCACAGAGCGGGGCCTCATACTCCCGAGCGGTTGCCGGGTGAGGTGAGGTCTTCACCCACACAACGCTGGGTGAGTATCACTTTGAGGAAATGCCTCGAAATGATCAAGCGATTATGCTTTTTTCAAATATGCAGAATGTAAAGTATTCATGCAGGTGTGCTTTGTCTGTACAGTCTCTCTGGGTACAGGTGGTTGTGTATGTGTAATCTAATGTTGTTGTACAATACCATCTTGTTTATTGATAGGAAGAAGACATGCTTCTTTCCCTCAAGTGGACGCCTAACCGTGAAAGACTCTGGTAGATATGTATCTTTCTACTAGCAACCTTATCACTATTTCTCACCAAACACAATGTTTGTAGTTATAGCTGCAGTAGCTGATTTACGAGGTCCTGAAGAATGCCGGGGCAAAACCCCATTTGGCTGAAAAATGTCGACCGTACTGCACACAGCGCCATAGGGTAGTTGGTCTACCAGGCGCGTTTTTATCCCTTGACACACGGCCTTCTGTTTAAACGCTCTTTCAGAGTCTGTGTAGTTAATTTTATATATCACGTCATCTTGAGCACTGCACATCATTCAGTCCACTACATGGTAAACATGTTTGCTAGTTTTCTGACGTCCAGTTCTATACCGGCACTATATGGCCGACTAAGAAATGGATCGATCTGCAATTCCCACGTGACGTAAACTCCACCGCAAAGGTGGTCTGATGGGTTTTGTACTAGCTTTATGTTTCCCAATAATCTCCAGCAACTTGGGTTCACATGTGCAGCCTATTGACCCTAGGTCACTGTTATGGTCTCACACCACTCTTAGACCTGGTCTGCTCTCTTGTGTTTTTCTATTTGATAATTGGGGAGCGAGCAGACAGGTCGTTAAAATATTCCCCCCGACCCTCCACACATGTTTGTTTTGTGTGTATGGAAGCGACCAGACCTCATGAAGAAAACCACTACCTAAAGGTTCATAACGACCTATTGGTATATATTTCATACAATTTGAAAACTTATATAAAGCAAAAGGCAGCGTTATTAAACCGTGGATAAGGCACGTTGCCAAAGCAGCCAACCTTTTGGATTTATACTGGAAATGTTAAAGGAAGAATTATGGAGTAGGGCCTGTAAATCTTTAATGGACAACCGAGTAAAATTACTCCAACCATCATATTCCTCTAACTCCGGGATAGTAGGGGTGTTTAATTTTTTAGAAGTAGCCAATCCAAAGCATTTGGTCTGGGAAATTGTTTCATTCACAAACAACATATGATTTGGGATGAGACATGCACGGTGCAAAGCCTCAGTGCCTTGTACCTGCCAGGTTCGTGAACCCCAAACTGATGTAGATCCTGGATATCTTTACACTGTGTTAAGTTAGCATGGGCTCATTACTGGTTTAAACGCCATTTTTCCTTTTTTGCAACTTCTGCACACGACACTTAGTTGTTGCTTTAGCTTTCAGCCTACCTGCGTCAAGATCTATGCCTGCTTCAAGCAGGGGCAGGGTTTTGATGCAGCTTTGTCCTATCTGATTGTAAATGCGGCACACCGTGGGTGGCAGAGCAGCGGTGCACGTTAACTGGTGCATCTCTGGGGATGTGCTAGTTAATATAAATCTGCCCCTTTACATTTAATTATGTGCAGGGGACACAGACTCGGTGAGGTTTATCCAAGGTTAAGAAGAGATGAGTCCTGTTCAGTGAAAAATTGGAGATAGGCTTCACCTCCTCACAGCCGCGGGCCGTGGAGGGAGTTACGGTGGGGCAGGGAGGCGGGGAGGGGGAGGGGCAGGGTGGAGGGACCTAAAAACTGGCATCTGGATAATTGCAGGTAAGTACACAATTTAATTATTTAAACGAAATTCGTAGCGCGCACAGCATCGCATTTTGCGATGCTGTGCGCGCTACGAAATTCGTTTGAATAATTAAATTGTGTACTTACCTGCAATTATTCATATGCCAGTTTTTAGGTCCCTCCACCCTGCCCCTCCCCCTACCCGCCTCCCTGCTCCACCGTAACTCCCTCCACGGCCCGCGGCTGCCTCCTCAGCATCGTTGGACAGGGTTAAATAATAGCTGCAAAATGTTACTGTTGTTAAACAATTTTACTATTATAATCTCTGAGATTTGTCTCTTACTCTGCAACATTTCATTGTTGTTATCTTTCTTTAAAGATAAAGACAACATCAACATGAGCGACAATCAGCAATCAGTTGATTTCGACCTCATCATTGAACTCGTAATTGAAACATTAGTGGATGTTGATCCCTTGGATGATTTCAATCCTGAGGATGAAGAAGAACGTGATGAGGATGCAGATTTGTCAGAATTGTATGACATAGGATGGGAAGCTGACGTGCTTGAGCCTATGGAACTATAAACATTTATTTTATAAATTTATAATAAATAAAAAGTAAATATGTAAACCGTTTAATTTAAAAATAAAGACACCTTCAAAAACAGGTTATGTGTAGTGTCTTCAATAAAATATTAAAATATGGTCATAAAATTAGATCAGATTCATATATAAAACAGCACAGGTAAAATGAATATAAATTCCATTTCTTTTCTGCTATTTCTGTATTCTAAATTTGCCATGTACAAAAAATTCTTCTATGTAAAAATGTTAAGTAGTGTGTTAAGTTTTTGATGACTGTTATTAATTTACTGTTGGATAATAGTGGTTAATAACATTTTTTATTATATTTTACCACAGATTCAACTGCAGATTATTTCAAGATTTCAGGATGCCAAGCAAAGAAAGAGTGAGAAAGGCTGCAAAACGTCAAAGACAGCAGGTGAATGAAAAAAAGCAGCAGTCCTCTAACAAAAAGATTTGTCAAGTCACCAAGAAAGCACCGGGTAAGAGTACAAAAACATTCATAAGAAATATCTGTAGTAAAAAAAATATTACTACAGAAAATGTTTCAGTCCAGAAAAGGAGAAGCAATTCAAACGGTAAGGAAAGGCCAGTGAGAAATGTTACTGCTAGAGTAAGAGATAACTCTATGCATGAAAGTAGAAGGAAACAACAGTTTAGGGACATTCGTAAACGAATGTTCCGCAACAGGATAATTGGCAATTTGTTAAAAAATATTAAGAAAGGTCAACAGAAAGTGGTTTTTTATAAGAGAAAAAAAATAGTTGAGAAAGTTATTGATCAGGCATTTGAAATTAAACGTAAGTTATTTATTTTGACAATCAATAGAATTAGGAAGCTAAACAAGGCAATTTATGATTTCAAAAGAAATAGTAGATGGAAGAGAATAGTTAATCGTAGTAATTTTTGTGAAGTTTTTTCTGGAGAATGGATGCATAGTTCAAGCTCTGAGGCATTTTTTAATGAGGAGAGTTATTTCCAGGATAATGATTTGGTGCATGCAGTTGACACCAGTGGTCGAGCTTATGAAGTGAAAGATGTTTGTCCAGTTGAAAAAGAAAAACTTGTGACAACAGAGATAGAAGAGGTGTTAGGTAATGAGGTTTTAGGGAGACGTCCTAAGGGTCCTGTGTACACCTGGAAGTGTAGTAGTATTTGCAGTGTACGACAGGATTCCATCAATTTGCTTTGTGATTTTATACGGTCATTTAATAAGAAAAGTTTGAAGCAGAAAATGAAGTTGTTGCAAGAATTAGATCCTTGCAGAGTGAGAGAAGTGATAGGTTTGCATGGTCATTCACTGGCTTGTCTTTCCAGGAGAGTATGCCAGAGTGTTTTTCATCATTTCAGGATGCTAGCAGTGCATCATAATAAAGTGAGGAAATTAGTTAGAATGTTGTATTATGCTAAGAGTCCAGCAATTATGCTTAAACAATTATGCGCTGCTCTTTTGCATGGTTCTGAAATAGATGTGAAGAATATATGTGAAGAAATTGAGTTTTGTTACTTTGGAAGTAAAGAGGAGAATGTTGAAATTGACCAAGAAGAAGAGAGTAATGTGGAAGATAGTGTACAGGTTTCCAGTACAGATAATTTCCAGAGGGAAATTGCGACGTTTGAGGTGAAATCAAGTGAGAGGCCAAATTTCACTTGTGTGTGTTGTCGACGCACTTATTATAAGAATCAGACTAAGTTAGTGGATTTATATGGAAAAAGTGAAAGGGAAAATAATAGTGAATGGAAGGATTTTACAACATACTTGATGGTAGAAAATTGTTTTGATTTGGGATTGGATCAACGTGTGTGTACTTATTGTTGTAACAAATTAAATCAAAACCAGATGCCTGCTAGAGCAGTTCATAATAATCTGGAATTGGTTGAGATTCCTTCTGAATTGAAGGATTTATATACTTATGAATCTATTTTGATTCAAAGTATCCATCCCTTTCAGGCTATTGTAAGAATGGAGCCAAAGACAGGGAAATTGCCTCCATCAGATTTACAGAGAGGATTAAAGGGAAGAGTTGTTTATTTGCCTCTAGATTTGAAGAAAAACATTAACACAATTGGAGTAGAAAAAGTGGAAGAGGAACCTCTTGTTATCTTAGTTAATGGGGTTCCGACAAAGAATAAGAAAATATGGCAAGATTTAGTAGATGTTAGGAAAGTCAAAAGGGCAACATTGTATTTGAAAAAAAATAATAAATACTATAAAAATGTATATGTTGCAGAAGAGGAAGTATGTGAGGAAGAGGATTGCGATTTGTGTGCTGGTCAAATTGAGAAAGTAGAACCCTGTACTAGTGAAGAAATATATGAACATTATAGTGTTCATCCTTTGCATTCCAAGGAAGTCATGGGGAATGCTATTGAGTTGTTTCAAATGAAACAAGCGAAAGGGAGTCCCATTAGTGTTTGGGAGGAAAGTTTGGAAGCTCGGTGTTTCCCACAGCTTTTTCCAACAGGTCAGGGAGGAAGATATGATGAGCGACCTCATCAAATTCCTGCTTCTGAATACCGGACTTTGCGATTGTATGCAGGAGATCCTAGGTTTCGACAATGCATTCCTTATTTGTTTCATCTCCTGTTTGAAAGCGATCTGTCTGGACTGTCATATGCAGTGAACCACATCTTGAAAAGTGGTATACACATGCAAAACATCTCGGCAAGTGACTTTATGGATAAAGTCAATGTCCAAGACAGTATTTTGGATTCTCACCTGATTAATCTCATGGCGTGTCAGCGTGGTACTAATGAGTACTGGTACCGTCGTCATGGTGATTTAAAATGTATGCTGAGGAACTTAGGAACTCCCACATGGTTCCTCACTTTGAGCTGTGCTGAGTATGGCTGGGAAGACTTACTTGAATTTCTACGAGAGGCAAATGCTAACGTAGAAAACATCGAATTCAAGACACCCGGAGAACTGTGCTCTTTGGATCCAGTCAATGTATGTAGGTACTTCAATCATAGATTTGAAGGTATGATGTTTTTCATCATGAATAAGAAGAATCCACCTCTTGGAGAGGTGTTGGATTTCTTCTGGAGGAAGGAGTACCAAGCAAGAGGTGCTCCTCATATACATATGTTGCTGTGGATCAAGGATGCACCTAAATTTGGAACGGATGCAGAAGACTCAGTGATGAGTTTCATAGAACAGTATTCTACGTGTGCTGTTCCAAACGCAAAGGAGAAAAAAAGCCTAAGAGAAAAAGTTCTACGTTTCCAAAGCCATCGATGTGGAAAGTACTGTCATCGTAAATTCCGGAACAAAGACAAGTTCTACACCAAATGTCGTTTCGGCTTTCCACGACCGGTGATTTCTAAAGGAAGAGTGAACAGTTTGATGTCTTCGCTGCGACATAATGTGATGAAGAAATCACCTAAAAACACATACAATTTGAAGAGGAACGAAGAGTCTAAGTATATCAACGACTACAACCCGGTGATTTTGTCCATGTGGAATGCTAACATGGATATACAGTTTGTGGCTGATAACTGTATGGCTGTGGCTCGGTATGTGACATCTTACATCACCAAAAAAGAGAAGACAGAATTGAAGGATATGTGGGAGGACATTTCCCATGAAAAGAGCCTCAGCAAGAAGTTGTACAGTTTCAGTCTGAAGATGTTGTCGCATTGAGAAATTGGAGCTTACGAATGTTCTGACCGGTTGTCTTCAGCAAGTCTCTATGCCAAGTCCAGGAGTATCGTTTGGGCGAGTGTTGGTCTTGCTGCAACGCGTAATCGAGTTCTCAAACCTGTGCGGGAAATTGAGTATTTGGCGGAAAAGGAGCCAAACAGTACCGACATTTTGAAGACCAACATGTTGGATACATATTATCCAAATCGAAGCAGTCACCTCGAGAATGTTTGTCTGTATGAGGTTCTGCAAAATTACATATTCAAGAGGAACATCAAAGAAGATACTGAGAAAGGAGTGTATGCTGTAATAGGAAGTGAGGGATGTCTGGTCAAGCAAAGAAAATGCCACTTGATAAACCATCGAAAATTGAGTGGCGAATCTCCTGAAAAAAATGAGTTTTTCTATTTAGCACTTTTGCAACTTTTTAAGCCTTGGCGTGCAGAAGAGGAACTGCTTGGAGATTTCCTTTGTTACAAAGACTCATTCAATGCCGCCAAGGAGACCATAGAATGTCCTGCTTTTCCCAAATATGTAGAAATGTTGAATGTGGAAATTGAGCAGGAAGCAACGATTGCAGCCGAGATTGCCAGAGACAGTTCTCAGGACAGTCAGAGTTCTGCTTCATTGAGTCAGGATCCACTAGGAGGACCTCTTATCGAAAATGAAGCTGCCACTGCTATGAATGAAGTGGAAAGAGCCATGGCACATGCTCAGGAGGATGCGGTTAACTTAGAAGAGTTGGAAAGACAACTCAACGTTGAGCAGAGGAAAATATATGATGAACTTACCAAGCAAATTGATCATGGATTAAGTCATGACAAGAAAGAGTGCTCATGTACGTCGTTGAAGCCTGTCCGACTGTACGTGAGTGGAGAAGCGGGAACTGGAAAAAGTTTCCTTATTAAAGCAATTTCATGTTATTTGCAGGAAAGGACAGAGTCATCGCTGTCTTGTGTTGTCACCGCTCCAACTGGACTGGCAGCACATAACATTAAAGGGATTACTTTACATCGTTTACTGATGCTGCCAGTGGAGCATGACAACAAATTAGAATATCACAAGCTATCTGGAGATGCTTGTTTTGAAGTTTCAAGAGTCTTGAGGAAAATGAAACTTCTTATCATTGACGAAGTAAGCATGGTTTCCAATGTCATGCTTGCCTTTGTGCATTTGAGAATGCAAGAAGTTCTCAAAACAGAGTATAATGTGTTATTTGGTGGCAAACACATCATTGTTTTCGGAGATCTTCTGCAGCTGACACCAGTGAAAGGGCAACCTGTGTTCAAAATGCTCACGCATGAAGATACCAGGAAGTGCTTAGGGAGCATTGGCAACGTCAATATATGGTTAAACTTCAATTATGCTGAACTGCATGAAAATATGCGTCAGGCAAAGGATGAAGTTTACAAGACTATTCTACAAGATGTTAGAATTGGAAAAGTGACCGAGCATGGGAAAGAAGCTTTACATGCACGATTACTGACAAATTTATATCCAGACGAAGATGTTGTGTCTGAGAATATTTTTCAGAAAATTACTGAGAAAAAATCTGGAATATGTTTGATGCCAACTCTTGCAGAATGTGCCAAATTCAACAACAAAATGTTGCATTTAGAAAAGCAAGAGATTGTGAAACTGGAAGCTATTGACAGAGTAGAGCATATGGGATCAACAATTATTTTGTCTGAGAATCTGAAAACAAAATTGGATTCATTAGAGAAGAGTATATCTAAAACTGCGGGTTTTGAAAAGACTCTGAACGTGTGCTTGAACTGCCGTATAATTTTAAGAAGGAATTTACATGTTGAAAGAGGTCTGGTAAATGGATCAATGGGTAATGTTGTTGATTTTGTGAAATACAGAAATAGAGATGGAATTGAATTTTTAAAAATTAAATTTGATGGCATTGAGGAAGTACAGCTAATTGGTCGTTGTTCTGCTAGATTTTTGCTTGTAAAAGACTTATATGTTCGTCGTAAGCAGTTTCCTGTTTGCTTGGCATATGCGGTGACAAGCCATAAATCGCAAGGTTTAAGTGTAGACTGTGCATTGGTGAATATTGGCAGTTCTGTGTTCAAGGAGGGTATGGCATATGTGGCATTGTCACGAGTTAGAACTTTATCGGGATTGTACTTGATTGAGTGTGATGTCACAAACATTTGTGCGGATCTAGATTGTGTTAAGGAATACAATAGGTTAAGAAGAGAGTATGCGCCACATTTGCCTCAGTATCCTTTGTTTGAGAAACGTGTGGTAGGCCGGAAACGAAGAAATGTGACCAATACTGGGGAGGTTGTAGCAAAAAGACGAAAAGTCGATGAACCTGAAATTATAAGCAGAAACAAAAAGGATTCTGTTGAAGATGTTGTTGGTTTTCAATTTGAAAACAGTTCTGGTGTCAACTGCTATGCTAATGTAGTGGTTAATGTTTTGTTTTCTCTAGAAAATGTAAAAGAAGAGATTGTGGTCAATTCTGATCAAAGATTTTGCAGTTTGTTAAATTCTGTGTTAGAGAAATGTAGCACTGATAGAACAAACATAGAAAGTGTGTCTGAAATTCGAAATCTGTTAGACAGATGTTCAGGCCAAACACAATTCTCTCAAAATAGTCAGCAAGATTGTCAGGAGTTTTTAATGTATATGCTTGATGTATTGCATGATGAAGGTGTAGATGTAGATCACCTGTTTGGGCTTTCTTATCAATGGCAGCATGACTGCGAGAACTGTAGGGTATCAAGTACTACTAGTGTAGACTCAGAAAGATTTATATATTTAACTTTGCCAGACAGTAAATCAGTCTCTTTTAATAAGCTAGTAAAAGCAGCTGATCACAACATGGAGTGTAGCCAATGTAAATCTGAAATGATGTCCACATTATTTATACGAACATATGGCCAGTATGTCATTTTAATGTTCCAACGATGTAGGCCTGATGGAACAAAATTGACAACTTTAATTAAAAATGTTGTGGCTTCACAGTTGTCAATATCAGGAAGGACTTTTGTAACTGTAGCAATTATATATCATGATGGTCCTTCAATAACATCAGGACATTATACAGCTTATTTAAAGTGTAGAAATGGCTGGTCATTCTGCAATGATTCTGTTTTAATTTAAAAAAAAAAATTGCCGTATGACCTTAAAAACTCTTACCTGGTGTTTTTAAAACCAAAATTTTAGGGAAAGAATCTCGGGATGTGCTCTGAGGAATTTCAAGAAGTTCTAATGGCTCCTACACGATTTGGCCTTGAGGATAAGTGTAGTACAGCGACATAACTTCTTACCATAACACTGGACGTCATGGAGAAATACGTGCACTTTGAATGAGTTCAGAAAAACTGTTTCTTTTTATAAGCTAATTGAAGCAGCCAATCAAAAGATGGAGTAGAGGGAATGTAAGTCTGCAATGCTGTCTACTGTTTTACATTGCTTTGTGATTAAATAATTGTACTAGTCATAAAGGTAGTGTAAGTCTGCTTCATAGTAAGCAGTATCAGTGTGATAGGAAATGTAGAACATGATTGAGCAAGAAGGGGAAGATATTACTAGTCCAGGATTGTGAAAATGATCTTCAACATTTTAATTGTGAAAGTTGCGGAAATACAACATGACGGGATTGGCTTAAAAGAATTCTAAGAGTTATAAATGGCTCAGACACGATTTGGCCTTGTGGAAACGTGTGGTAGAGAGCGAGAAGTCATTTATTGTATGTAACATGTTTTTGAAAACGATGGAGGTTTTCTTTCAGAAAGTGGCGGGTTGAAAGTAATAACAGCACAACAGAGTGTAAGCTGTTCATAGGACATCCTTGGCCGTCATGGAAAGTAAGTTAACTTTAAGGAGTTCTGAATTCTGATTTGTTATGTTGTATGGGTTTTTTAAACACAATCATTTTGATTGTGTTTTTTTTCCCCCGCTGTTATATGATGAATACCTTCAAGTCACTGTTTTAGTGAAATTTGATACATTCTGAGAACAGCAAAAATAAACCATTTAACATGTATAATTAATTCTGTTCTGTTTGCATTTATGATGTACATGTAGAACTGTGTAGGAGGCATGGAGAAGGTGAGGCTTCTGTAAGTGTCATAGTTGTTGCATACAGTGCTCATATTCTACGTAGTCTTTTATATTTCATTACTTTCACTGTTTCTGACTGATCTAAAAATTTTTTTTTAAAAATAACAGTAAGTATAAGGGAAGGAAACAGACAGTTATGTTAAAAGAAAGACAGCTATAGGGAATAAACTAGGGATACTGTTACCCGCAATCCTCTGCTGATGATGTCACTGAGCATGTCATGAATGATGTATTATGTGACATCATCAGCAGTGGATTACGGGTAATAGTATCTCTAGTTTACTCCCCTATAGCTGTCTTTCTTTTAACATAACTGTCTGTTTCCTTCCCTTATACTTACTGTTCTTTTTAAAAAAAAAAAAATTTGGGTTCGCTTCCGGTTCGCGTACCGGCGAGCGAACTGGGAAGCGAACTAAGAGAAATAGAGGTTGGCACAGTTCCAAATATTGTACCAATTTTTTAATAACGGGGAGGTAGTTCTGAAAAGAACTTTTTTTTTTATTGTTTTTGTTGTTTTATATTTTTTTTATTATTTTTCTGAACATTTTTTTACTTTTTTTGAATTTTTCTGAACAGTTTTATATTTTTTGGGGTTTTTTTTCGGAGGGGGCAACGAAAACGATTCATTGTAAAGGGCTCAACAGGAGCAACAAAAAAAAAAAAGAATTTATTATTTGGGGCGTTTCGTACAAACTTGCATATGATAGTCAATAGCTCTGTTGATCAGAGTGATGCTACTTTCTCCGTAGCAAATGAATCCACTGCAATGTATGCAGACTTGTTTTACTTCACGAAATCTCGTTTGTATATTTGGCACCATCTCCCTGCCCTCTGGTCCCGATACTTCCGGTACAACAGATCTTCTGGCCATAATAGGGGGATTATCTAGGTCGTTACGAAACTGTGCAGCACTGTAGTTGTTAGGATGCCACCTAGTCATATGGCGATGCATTGTGTAGTTTCCGAAACTGTATTTTTTGTCGGTCCCTCTGGACAGTCTATCTTGACATATAAGGCAAGTTACGTATCTTGCATTTACTTTTTTCTGACCTTTGGGAATTTTAAAAAATTGCCAAATGAAGTTTTCTTTCCGGTGAGACGTCCTGGGCTCCTCAGGCAAAAAGTGCCTCTCTTCGTGCTCTTCGTCCTGTTCCTCTTCTTCCTCTTCTTGCTGAATTATAACTTCAGCAGGTGGTCCACTCTTCCTTGGATGTGGTGGAGGTGGTGGGGAAGCACCAGCTGAAGCTACTAAAGAAGCCATTGCTCACTGGTAACAAAGGGTCTTTCTCTCACAATGATGAAAGTCAGAGTGAGGAAAGAAGGAGGGATTTTCATCATTTGGGAAAAACAATAGTTCTCAACCAATGAAAAGTGTTCATTTTAGATTATATGACCTAGTCTTACATCATTAGGAAACCAAAAGTGAAATGAACCAATGAAAAGTGTTATTACCAAGTCACATGACCTGCTGTGTTTACGTTACGCGCTTTGCAGGGCCTCCCGGTTTGCTTCCAGAAACCTGCGCTTTGCGCCTCGGTAAGCGTACCAGTTCGCTAACGTAGCACGTCATATGACGTATCACGCGACAACGCGAAACGTCATGCGGACGGGAGGCGTCACGATGTTGTTTTCTAACGCGGCAGTTGGGGTAAAGGAACGTTTACCGGCTCGCGGTCTATTTCGCGGCATCAAGGTCAGCTAACGTGAAGCTTCCCGATTCGCGAAGCGGGAACGAAGAAAAAAAAAAATTATTAATAAACACATAAAATATATTTTTGGATTTAAAGAAGAATACATTTTACAGCTACAGATATTAGCTGTTAAAAAACCAATGAAATTCACTGAAAAAACCATAGGTTATAGACCATATATAGTTAGGAATTAGCATTTACAAAACCTTGAAAATTCACTGAAAAAACCATAGGTTATAGACCATATATAGTTAGGAATTAGCATTTAGAAAACCTTATTTTACTCACACAAAACCATTGAAATTCCATATATAGTTAGTTGCACTAACTATATATCGCGCACCCGCAATCCACTGCTGATGATGTCACATATTACATCATTCATTACATGGTCAGTGACATCACTGATGACATCACTGATGACATCTCAAATGACATCACTGATGACATCACTGATGACATCTCAAATGACATCACTGATGACATCATGACACACCAATACCAGTTACTACATACGCACTCACTGATTCCTACGTCTACACACACATTCACTCATTCACCCATACAATCACTCATACATACAGTCACTCATTATTACAACACTATCATATGCACTCATACACCTATGCAGACAGTCACACACTGCCACTCATCCATGGAGTTACTCACACACCAAGTCAGTCCTGTAAAGAATCAATCACACTTCCATTTCCTCATCTATACAGTTAAACACAGAACACCATACTTCAGTGACATCACTGATGACATCACTAATGACATCTGAAATGACATCACTGATGACATCTCAAATGACATCACTGATGACATCATGACACACCAATACCAGTTACTACATACGCACTCACTGATTCCTACGTCTACACACACATTCACTCATTCACCCATACAATCACTCATACATACAGTCACTCATTATTACAACACTATCATATGCACTCATACACCTAGTCAGTCCTGTGAAGAATCAATCACACTTCGATTTCCTCATCTATAGTTAAACACAGAACACCATACTTTTCACACATATACTAACACATACTTACTCTCTTATACAATCACTGATACAAGTACACATTGATATGCACAGAGTCACACACCTCCCAGCCAGCCACACACACACTCAGTCTTCCATACATCCAGTCATTCTTCAATATGTAAAACGTATTTAAACTTTACAAAAACACACAGACACTAGATGATGTCATCAGTGATGTCATTTGAGATGTCATCAGTGATGTCATCAGTGATGTCACTGACCATGTCATAAATGATGTAATATGTGACATCATCAGCAGTGGATTGCGGGTGCGCGATATATAGTTAGTGCAACTAACTATATATGGAATTTCAATGATTTTGTGTGAGTAAAATAAGGTTTTCTAAATGCTAATTCCTAACTATATATGGTCTATAACCTATGGTTTTTTCAGTGAATTTTCAAGGTTTTGTAAATGCTAATTCCTAACTATATATGGTCTATAACCTATGGTTTTTTCAGTGAATATATATATATATATATATATATATATATATATATATATATATATATATATATATATATATATATATATATATTCGGTATATATATATTCGGTATGTTGTCGTCCAAAACTCAGCATGCTCAACCGAACAGAAGGATGAAGCGAGACCCAATTTTGTGGTGTAGATTATTTATTTGCCCAACACCAGTCAGCCATGACGCGTTTCGGCTACCAAAAGCCTTAATCAAATGGAACTGGAACCCAAAAAGTGTCCAACAGGAACAAAAGAATGAAAAAAAAAGAACTAATGTATAGGGCAGCAATGTTCCTGAATCCTGCGTCTTATCAGGTCGATTGACTGTTCCCCATAACACAAAAGTTTATCGAAATACATGCATACAATTTTAACTTCACCAAAGTCACGATGAATTTGTGGGTGTGGACTGCTTGCTGAAAATGCTGCTGCAGTAGTTGATGTGCTTGGTGCAGTAGCAGGTGGGCTGTCCTGCAATCTCCGTCTTGCAGCACGAGCAAAGTTGTTGGGGTGCAAGTTCTTCACGTGTCGCACCATATTTGCTGTGCCAAAGGAGTATTTTTTAGATAGATCACTCCTTGAAAGAGATGTTTGACAAATTTTACAGGTTACTTTTGGAGCATTAACCTTTTTTTGCCCTTCTGGAAAAGTATAAAACTTCCAAATTAGAGCTTTTTTCCTCTTTTTTGGTGGTTCTTCAGGAATGAAATGTCCCTCTTAAGAATGACTGGAAGATGAGTCTATTGCTGTTATTATGGTGGTCTTCCTTCTATTTGACAAGATTATCAGAAGAGATGCTTTTTCTTAGAAAGTCAAAGTCGAATGATTAAAATGGGACGGAACTTTCACAGTTGCAATGGGAAGTGTTAGGAACCAATCAAATCTCTTCTTTTAAAGTCACATGGATTTCCGTACGCTTACGGTGTGCTTACAGTGCTCTTACGAAACGAGTACACATGGCGTTCTACCGTGATTTGTGTAATTGTTTTTAAAAGTAATATACGATTGTTAAAAGTAAAAAAAATATATTTTCATAATTATCCCAGATAATGTCTTCCCTTAGTATGTACATTAAATACATAAATATATGTTTTTAACCCCTTCAGCGCTCATGACGAGCTCAGCTCGTCATGTGCGTAACCTGCCCTACGCTGATGACGAGCTGAGCTCGTCATGTAACGCGGGTTTTTGCGAATCGCAGCGCGCAGCGGGAAAACCGCTAGCGCGCATGCGGTTAAAGAAATAAAACAATTGGTGGCTTTCGCGTACAGTACGCCGTACGTGACGTCACACAAAAGCTTTGATGTGACGCGGAATATCAAAGCATATTCGTACCATATTCGCGCGTACGCTGAATATGATTAGCAGTGGAAAGTATGGTGCGATCACCCTCTCAGTGACACATCAGAGCACAAGGCGCGCTAACGAGATTGATTAGAAGGTGTCACTCATTGAAGATCTGATTCTGGGCCTGCCTCTGCGCACATGATAACCTCACCCCGTCTCTCTGTTGTTAATTGTTGGTGCACACACTCACACTTGCACATGAGCTGTGCACGCGCGTCCACACTCCACAGATGCCACTGTAGTGTGTTTATCTAGGTACCTGAATGGATATTTCTATTCTTTGCCCTTGTCCGGTTATAAATCAATAATATCCCTACAACGGCATAGAAACCCTATTCACAATTCAGTCATAGCGCATGCTGTCACATTAAGCAAGCACTATTCCTCCAGCCCCATAGAAAGCACACCGAGTTCCTAAACAAATCCAAGCCTCCAGCAACCTCGGAAATCCCCGCTGCCGTTGTTTTGATTTCATCCAAGAACTCATGTAAAACACTGTAAGAACGACCAGTTCTTAGTGACATCTTTATTGACGTCTTATGTCCAGCCGTACGTCAAACCCGGCACCTTTCAGGTATAAATATACCAACGTTGCCTTAAGCAAACACACGGTGGTGATGAATCTGGAGCAGCTACTAGTTGCCCGAGAGCCCAGCTGATGCGAGAGCCCACGGACGCTGCCCCTCCCTTTTGACGCGCTGAGAAAGACGCTGTCTTTTCTCTTGCCAAGAAATCCAGCCTCCGGCGTTTCCAGCTTACCCTTGCGGGTGACTGGGATACCGAGTCCTGAGAGAGAGATACCAGCCCTCCTGCCTTCTAATACCCAGGTACTGAACTGACTAAACCCTTACAGAGAATTCTTGAGTCAGATTCTTGGCAAAACAAACTTAACTTAAATTGCTACTTACTTACTCCTTCCCACGTATTAGGCTTAGGTCAGGTACACCGGGGTAGGCGTAGTTAGAAGCACCAGTTGAGTACGATTAGTCAATGTATATATGTATGTATCTATTTTATCCCTTTTAAAGTATCATATGGCTAAGAAACCATATCAATGCTTTTACAGTATTATTTCATAATCCTGCTTTTACTGTATGCACTTTACTTAACTATAAGTATTGCAATTGTAGCAATTCATTTCTCTTGTATGAGGAAAGAGACTGCTCAATAAATAACACCTTTTATTGAAAATACCCGTCTCTCTTTTTCTCTGCAATCTGGTGAAACTAAGTACGCACTTATTGACTGAGTGAAATAGCTCTCTTTTGTTTTCACACGACTAGAGATACACTCTTATTCAGGGAGAGCAAAGTTGTCATGTTTTATGGTTGTCAGAAACTAAATCCCTTCTTGTCTATCCAGGGAGGTTAAACTCCTCCTCGCTTATTCGAGAAAGTTTCTAGTGAACTCTGAGCTAGCTGGCAAAAAACGTAAGTCTAATATAGTCAGTAGAGACCTAGTTAACCTCAGTTCTACGTCTACACTACTGAAGATATTATTCCAATGCGCAGAGCCTATTGGGACTATAGGAACTACACTACACCACCACCTAGGGTGCTTCCTGTCACTAAGTCTGGAAAGCAATTCATTAACCAATGGGAGGTCCCCCAGGGACATCATAATAATAATAATAATAATAATAAAACCATTCATAAAGCGCCTGGTTACCCAAAAACAGTGTGTCCCCGCGCTGAATACTGCAAAATAACTTAGAGGAAGGGACAGGGGTGGATCAGAAGGGAACAAAAAAAAAGAAAAGAACAAAGGTTATGCCCGGGGATTCTTCTTATCAGGTTATTCTATTCTATTCTATTTCAGGTTATTCTTGTAGAGCGCGAAAACGCTACCAATGACGGCCCAGGGCTTGGTTTGGTCAGTCCCCGCGGTACACATATAATGTGGGCACTGACGTGACCACGCTCTTTTTTGCCTACCTGTGCTGCGATGACAGACACACTGTCACCGTCGATTTTACTACGAACTGTTTGGTCGAGCGGAGGAAGACTCGTGACACTCGACGTGGTGTCACTGCTGCTGCCACCCAACCAGAACACCATAGGCGCGGAGGCCGCGGCACCCATGCGCAGCCCACCCCAGGCCCAGCCAAAGCCCCAGCCTTTGAAGACAAGAGTAGAAATGACAGAAGCAAAGGTAGGAGAAGCTGTCACAACATCAGCCTCCGACGTAAATTCTACCTGCATGATAGTATTTTTTTTACTGCGTCATGTGGCCCTCCCAGCTCTGATTTGGTTTACTTGTGCTTCATCCTATTTACTCCCTCCTAATCCTCCCATGACTTTTACTATTTAATATTACCTCACGTGGCCTTCCCAGCCTTCTATTCTTATTCATCGTACTTGGATGATTGTATTATTTAATTCCTTCTGCGTCATGGGGCCCTCCTAGGTCTTTCTTTAATAAATTGTGCTTGCATGAATTTCTGGGTTGTATTTTTTAAATGTCACATGCTTTTTGTGTCTGTTCTTAGAAATTTTACGTGCTTCATGATATTTTTTTCTACGTCACGTGGCCCTCCCAGCTCTGTTTTGCTTTATTTTTGTGGGGTACGTGCTTTGTGGTTCATCGTATTACCTCCCTCCTTATTCTACCATGACTTTTAATATTTATTACTGCATCACGTGCCCTTCCCAGCCCTCTATTCTTATTGATCGTACTTGCATGATCCTATTCCTTCACGTGGCCCTCCCAGCCCTGTATTCTTTTTGAACGTACTTGCATGATCCTAATAATTCCTTCTGCATCACGGGGCCCTCCTAGGCCTTTCTTTAATAAATTGTGCTTGCATCAATTTCTATGTCGTATTTTTGAAGTGTCACATGCTTTCGTGTCTGTTCTTAAACATTTTACGTGCTTGATGGTATTTTTTTGTACGTCACGTGGACTTCCTTTTGAAAGTGTAATGGTAATTGTTTGTCCATGATTAAAATGTTAGTCTTGATAGTAATGTATACTATGTACACCAAGGCTGCCCATGTAAATGCTACTACTCGGCCTACAGCAGTAATTGTGCCACCCACACAAGAAACTCTAAATATAAAAATCAAGCCTATCACTGCTGGGCCTGTGCGCCTGTTGTTAAACTGTCATGTTCTCAAACTGCATCCATTTGACAGGCCTTACCTCTGTATTTGTGTAGACTGTACTCTATATCCCTTGCTCGAAATTTCTGCACACAACATATTTTTCAAAGTACAATAATATAAGAAAGGTATTTGTCATTAACTTTTTCTATTTGAGAAACGTTTGTAGTAATTTGCAGGAAGCATAACCAGTGATAATTCACCAGCACCTGTTCCATCTTCAGGACCTGTTCCATCTTCAAGACCTGTTCCGTCTTTATGACCTGTTCCATTTTCAGGACCTGTACCAGGTACACCAAGTTCTGCTACATGTAAATTGTGTATACTATGGCTAATAGCGTATGATGTACATGTTGGTTCCTCTTTAGAAGCTCATGTGCTTTCATATATTTTTACAAGTAATCGATGCCTTCCTCTCAAAAATATGTCTCTCAACACCAAACATATGTATATTTTCATTCCTATTACAGTTACTTATCTTTAAGTAATAATTTCCCATCGATGTGTGTACTGACATTCTCTACTCTGAAACCCATCATTGCTTTAACATTCAGGTTTGACTTTTGCTCAACATATAAATTTGTTATTATGTTTTCAGTTTGCAGAATGCTACCCAACTCAGCAGCCAGTTGCCCAAATCTTTACTAATGTAATATTTCTGCAATTACAGACTGAAGATTGCAATGAACCTAATAGAGTCATTAGGTTTGACTTGAACATTTCAATGATAATTAAGGTCTCACACTCTAGTGTTGTCCTGAACATTGGATTCTTCTTTATTTTGTTTTTTCATACAAGATCTTTCATAGATAAAGAGATATCATTACTTTTTAACATAGTATAGTAAGATATTGTCATTATAGTTGTGAATTTTCATTTTGTTTCTACTGAAGCCATTTGAATATGTTTGCAACAGTTGTAACTGCCTCTAATCCTGGATCTGAAAACACCTAGACTCATGCATAATATATAGCAAACTAAGTTTTTAATTGTTAGCATTGCTGTTATGATGTGCTAATGTACATCTTGGTGACCATCTGGGCTTGCCCTGAGACGGTCGCTCCACCACGCTCCCTGAGACAGCGCTCCTCCTCGCAGCGCCTGGTATCGTAGACTGCTCTGTGCTCAATTGTGCTCATTTGCGCTGCATCATCGAGGCAGCTGACGTTTGATATTTTAGCGCTGCATCGTCAGAATTAGTAGAAAGTAATATTTGCATACAGTGTTTGGCTGTTTAAGTATATGCCCGCATCGCCTGCATTTTGCTTTGTGTAACGCTATCTGTGGCCAGTTCTCTGCTCGCTTCAGCTGTGCCCCGCTTTGACTCCATATTTACTTCCATCTTGTTGTTGTGACCTCTCCCGTAGCTCCACCCCGCTACCGCCTCCCAGCTGACCCTCCCTCCCACGGATAGAGCCCTCGCCCCGTCCTAACTCGCGCTGTGACCATCTGGGCTTGCCCTGAGACGGTCGCTCCGCCACGCTCCCTGAGACAGCGCTCCTCCTCGCAGCGCCTGGTATCGTAGACTGCCCTGTGCTCAATTGTGCTCATTTGCGCTGCATCATCGAGGCAGCTGACGTTTGATATTTTAATTAGCGCTGCATCGTCAGAATTAGTAGAAAGTAATATTTGCATACAGTGTTTGGCTGTTTAAGTATATGCCCGCATCGCCTGCATTTTGCTTTGTGTAACGCTATCTGTGGCCAGTTCTCTGCTCGCTTCAGCTGTGCCCCGCTTTGACTCCATATTTACTTCCATCTTGTTGTTGTGACCTCTCCCGTAGCTCCACCCCGCTACCGCCTCCCAGCTGACCCTCCCTCGCCCTTCCCCTCCCACTATCCACTTATGACCACTGCTTTGACACGCAGCGTTCACGCGCAGCATTCGCGCCCCAGTCGCGCCGAAGGTGCGCCAAAGGTAAGCCCGTCTACGCCCGTCCGCGCCTGGACCGCGCCCAGCGCCAGACCCCCTGGCCCCCGCCATACCCAGCCCATTAGACTCACATACAACGCTGCAACTCTCCTCGCCCTCAACCCCGGACGCACACCACAATGCTGCAAAGCCACCCCAGGACGTACCCACGGCCCTTTCGGCTGCCTCCCCTGCAAGTTCTACTGCTTTAGAACCCTCACCAAATCCACTTCCTCCATACACAGATCCGACTCTAACAGCCTGAAGTGCATCCTGCTTAACACCCGCTCGGTCCACAAACACGCCACCGAACTCTGGGACCTACTCCACACTACGTCACCGGACATCGCCTTCCTTACAGAAACATGGATGAACACATCATCAGCACCCGACATCGCCATAGCCATACCGGACAACTACAAGATTATCCGCAAAGACCGCCCCATCCAAACAGGAGGAGGCATCGCCATCATCCATAGGAACACCATCAAAATCACGACCAGCTCCGACGACAATCTTGCAACCGCCGAACATCTCCACTTTCAGATCCACACCGACCCCAGGACCACACTTAGGGGCACCCTCATCTACAGGCCTCCAGGAACATGCTCTCAATTCAGCGATGACATCACCGACTTTGTCAGCCCACATGCCCTCACCTCCGAGAACTACATTCTGCTGGGAGACCTCAACTTCCACCTTGAAAACAAACACGACAGCAACACCTCCACCCTTCTGGATAACCTGGCCAATCTCGGACTCAAACAACTTGTTGACACCCCCACTCATATAGCCGGACACACGCTCGACCCTATCTTCACCTCCAGCAAGCACATTTCCTTCGATCGCACCACAGCTCTCCATTGGACGGACCACAGCTGTGTTCACTTCAGCTACAAAACCACCCTGAACGACAACCGCCCACAACCCATTCCCCGGAGAAACTGGAACAAAATCTCCTCCGACCAACTCCTCTCATCACTCAACAAAAATCCTCCCACCCTCTCATTGGACTCTAACCAAGCGGCCACCGATCTCAAGCAATGGATCACCCACAGTGCTGACGAATTAGCTCCCCTGAAAAAGCACCAGACCAAATCAGCCAGCAAAAAGGCTTCCTGGTTCAATGATGATCTCAAAAAATCCAAGAAACTATACCGCACCCTAGAGAAAACATGGAGAAAAAACCAAACCACCGACAGCATGGCCACCCTCAAGGCAGCCACCCGCAACCACCACCAACGAATTCGATCCGCCAAGAAATCAGCACTCAAGGATCGTCTCGACAACAACACCCACAACAGCAAGGAACTTTTCAACATCGTCAAAGAATTTACCAACCCCACCGCAGCATCTAACGACATCACCCCCTCACAAGACCTCTGCGACGCGTTATGCTCCTTCTTCTACAACAAAATCGCCGACATCCACAACAGCTTCGAGAACACTCCCAACGATCAACCCTCCCCACACCCCTCAGATACCACTCCGCCAACTAACTACCTTAGCGCCTGGAACACAATTACCACTGAAGACACCATCCGCTTAATGAACTCAATCCATTCTGGCTCGCCAACCGACCCCTGCCCCCACCACATCTTCAACAAAGCTGACTCCATCATCGCACCTCATCTTCATGATGTCATCAACTGCTCGGTCAATTCTGCCACCTTCCCAGAAAGCTGGAAACACGCCGAACTCAGCGCCCTCTTGAAAAAACCCACAGCAGACCCCTCTGAACTTAAAAACTACCGACCCATATCTCTCCTCCCTTTCCCCGCCAAAGTCATTGAGAAAGCCGTCAACAGCCAGCTCGCCGCCTTCCTTGAATCCAACAACTCCCTCGATCCATCTCAATCCGGATTTCGAGCCAAACACAGCACCGAAACCGCCCTCATTACAGCGACAGACGACATCCGAACACTACTGGATAACGGAGAAACCGCGGCCCTTATTCTACTCGACCTCTCCGCCGCTTTCGACACGGTCTGCCACAGCACCCTTATACAACGCCTCAGCAACATCGGCATACAAGGAAAAGCCTTGGACTGGATCATCTCGTTCCTCGCCGGGAGAACTCAAAGAGTCCGACTTCCCCCATTCAACTCAAAAGCCACAGAAGTCATATGCGGAGTACCACAAGGATCATCGCTCAGTCCCACACTCTTCAATGTTTACATGAGCCCACTCGCATCCATCGCACGCCAACACAACCTCAACATCATCTCTTACGCCGACGACACCCAATTAATCCTTTCCCTCACCAAAGACCCGAACACCGCCAAAACCAATCTTCACGATGGCATGAAAGAAGTAGCCGAATGGATGAAACAGAGCCGCCTAAAACTCAATTCAGACAAAACTGAAGTGCTCATCCTAGGATCCTCACCCTCTGCCTGGGACGACTCTTGGTGGCCTTCCGCCCTGGGCACAGCACCCACTCCCACAGACCACGCATGTAACCTTGGCTTCATCCTAGACTCCTCTCTCTCGATGTCCAGACAAGTTAACGCAGTCTCATCCTCCTGCTTCAACGTACTTCGCATCCTCAAAAAGATCTTCCGCTGGATCCCCCTCGAAACGAGAAAGACTGTGACCCACGCACTGGTCACGAGCCGGCTGGATTATGGTAACACACTATACGCCGGAATCACAGAAAAATTACAGAAAAAACTCCAACGCATCCAAAACTCATCAGCGAGACTCATATTGGACATCCCTCGCCGAGATCACATCACCGGACACCTAAAGGACCTCCACTGGCTTCCCGTCAACAAAAGAATTACGTTCCGTCTTCTCACCCACGCACACAAGGCCCTCTACAACCTAGGACCCGAATGCCTCAACACTCGACTATCCTTCTACACACCCACACGCCAACTAAGATCGTCCAATCAAGCCCTCGCCACAGTCCCGCGCATCCGAAAATCCACCATGGGTGGCAGATCCTTCTCCTTCCTGGCTGCCAAGACCTGGAACTCACTCCCCTCTCACCTCCGCCTTACTCAAAACCACATCTCATTGAGAAAAGAACTTAAAACCTGGCTATTCGACAAATAATGAACCCCCTCCCCAAGCGCCTTGAGACCCTCTGGGTGAGTAGTGCGCTATACAAATGCTCGAACTTGAACTTGAACTTGTTTTACATTTAGAGTCTGTTCAAAAGTATTGTGGTGTCTGCAACCAAGATACTTCAACAACATACGTGCAAAAGTTAATGGTAAGTACCCTCAATGAGTGTAAATGCAGAATATCAAAATTAAAAGATATAAGTCCTTGGAGTCTTTAGAACGCACTAAGTCTCCAGTTCACATTCGTCTGATACAGGCTGTATATCAGTATGACTCAGATAACTGAGGCCTTTGCTAGGGTCTTTTTAGAGTTACGTCCACCATTTTGGAAAGCTGGCTATGCACCCTTCCAAGTTATGTAGTCATTACCACGTTTCCACTAAGTGTTGAGAGATCACTATGTTTACCATGTAAATACATATAAAGTTTTCATTTCAAAAAGCTATTCACCTTTAAACAATGCAACGTTAATAACAAGTTACTTTTCACTATCTTCCCAACAGGCCCAATGTTTTGAATGCAGCAGAGGAGTCCACCTTGAATTTATGAAAACAAATGTAAATCCTACTTACCCTTTACTGGTTATATATGTATAAAATGTATGTTTTAAAGCAACATGTGATCGCATGCAAGATATCTAATTAGAAATGCAGAAAGTAGCATGGAAAGTGCAGAATGAAGTAACAGGGGTCCAGAAAAAGGCAATAGAAGTGCATAAAGAAGCAACAGAGGTGCAGAAGGAAGCATGAGAACTGCAGAAAGAGGTAAGAGAGTTGCAGGAACAGTAAAAAGAGGCATCGGAAGAGGGAACAGAGGTACAGACTGAAGCAAGAGTGGTACAGAAACAGGTAAAAGAGATATAGAAAGAGGGGTGCAGACATTTGCAAGAGAGGTGCATCAAGAAGCAAGAGCAATGCAAAAGAACCAACAGAGGTACAAAAACACGCAAGTGAGGTGCAGAAGGAGGCAAGAGAAATACAGAAAGAAGCAAGAGAGTTGCAGAAACAGGCAAAAGCAGCGCAGAAAAAGGAAACAGGTGGGCAGACTAAGGTAAGAGAGGTACGGAAAGAAGGAAGAGGGGTGCAGAAACAGACAACAGGGATGCTGAAGTTTCGAGCAGAGGTGCAAGAAGAAGCCACCAGCAGAGCAGAAAGAACCAACAGAGGTGCAGAAAGAGGCAAGAGGGATACAGAAAAAGGCAGGTGAAGTACAGAACGAAGCAATAAAGGTGCAGAAAAATAACCAATAGAGGTAGAAAAATAGGCAAGAGGGGTTCAGAAAGGGATAACAGAGGTGCCCAAACAGACAAGAGGGGTACAGAACGAGACAGGAAGGGTGCAGAAAGAAGAAGAGGACTGCAAAAAGCAACAGAGGTGAAGAAAGAGGCAAGTAAGGTGCAGAAAAAAGCAAGATAAGTGCAAAAAAAGCAACAGAAGTGCAGAAAGAGGGAAGAGGGGTGGAGAGAGAGGCAAGAGGGGTGAAGAAGGGAGCAAGACAGGTCCAGAAAGGAGTGCAGAAAGAAGGAACAGAGGTGCAGAATGAGGCAAAAAGGGTGCAGTAAAAGGGGTATAGAAAAATGCAATAGAGGGGCAGAAAGAGAGAAGAAGGGTGCAGAAAAAGGCAAGCTAAGTGCTGAAAGAGGCAACAGAAGTGCAGAAAGATGTGGGAGTGGTGCAGAAAGAGGGAAGACAGGTATAGAAAGAGGCATGAGAGTTGCACAAAGAGGGAAGAGGGGTGCAGAGGGTGCAGAAAGAAGCAACAGAGGTGCAGAAAGAGGGAAGAGAGGTGTAGTAAGAGGAAAGAGAGTTACACAAAGAGGGAAGAGGGGTGCAGAAATAGGCAGGAGGGATGCATAAACAAGCAACAAAGCTGTGGGAAAAGACAAGGGAGGTGCAAAAAGAGGCAAGGGGGTGCAAAAAGAGGTAGGAGAGGTTCACAAAGAGGCAAGAGAGGGATAGAAGGAGGCAGGAGGGGTGCATAAAGAAGGAAGAGAAGTACAGAAAGAGGCAAAAATTGCTGAAAAGAGCAACGGAGGTGTAGAAAAAAGCAAGGGAAGTGCAGAAAGAGGCAAGTAACATTCAGATAGAAGCAAGAGCAGTGCAAAAAACAAAACAACAGAGGTGCAAAAAGAGGCAAGAGGGATGCAGAAACAGGCAAGAGAAGTGCAGAAAGAGACAAGAGGGGGGCGTGGCTTGGTAGGCCATCATGGCGGACGTGTGCTAGTTAGCTTCATCGAGCCCAAACATAATCCTTCAAATATCCTGGCTCCCTCGGACGGTTGAGTGGTCCTAGAGGGGATACTCAGTCACCTGAATCCTGAGGCGACGTTCCGGTACGCATTCCTCACTGCTGGGAGGGATCGTGGCCAGAGCCGGTGATCCCGCAAGGTGCGGCCTAGTGACAATCCGCAGAGCCGGGGAGTGGAGTTTGGTGTGCCCGGTGTACAGCGGGAGATGCCTGCAGTCGGCGGGTATCTCCTGAGCGCTGATTTTTGGTGTCCTGCGGCAGTTGCAGCATGCAAATCGGCCCCAAAGTGCCGGTGGTGATTCTGGTGCAGAAACGGAGGGGGGAGCGCTCCGACTCGCGGACTAGGCAGCGACAAGCTGCAGTGGAGAATCGGAAGAGGAGCCTCAGTAGCGGGAGCGCTGCACTCGTCTGACCTTGGCAGTAACATAGCAGTTGGCGCCGGTGGTGACAGGGGGTGCGGGCCTTGTTCCCCCTGCCCCTTCTTGATCTGGGCTCCGGTTAGGCGTTTGGCTGCTGGATCGGGCCACTACGGAGAGCCACAGCGGGACCGGCGCTGTCTGCCGGACCTCTGCCCCGGGTGCCACCTGCGGTGAGCGGAGCTGTTGGGGTGAGCTGGCCATTCTATCTGGCGGCACTTGTGGGGTTCAGCCTGGCCTCTCCGGAGACCCCGACGGACATTGGTGGTGAGTCGGCGGCCTCTTTACCCTCCCCCACCCCTACTTGACCCGGGCTCTAGTTGGAGGATCGGCGGTCGGATCGGGTTGCTCCGGAGGGGGGCGGTGGCACTGACGTTTTTCTCTGGACCTCAGAGTGATAGCTGCGGTGAGAGGAGCTAGGGGGAGCTTGCCTTCTTGTATAGCGGCCCTTGCGGGGTTCAGCCCAGCCTCCCTAGACATATCCACAGACATTGGTTGAGAATCTGCAGCAGGCAGAAGGCCCGGCATAGCAGAGCTGCGGAGGAGGGGGAGTGAGCCGGGCCTTGTCTGACTACGGTGTACTGGGGCTGCTGGGGGCGACTGAGGAGCGGGTGGCTCCCTGGGAGCCTGGACTGCTGCGGGTCCTTCCCCTGCCGCGCCTGGGGTGAACGGCTGTCACCTGGTGGGGGACCCGCGTGCTGGTGGATTGTGGGCCACGAGTCTGGGATGCCTTCCACGGTCCATGACGGGAGTGGGGGTCGGAGTGGCCGGCAGTGTCCCTGTGCTGAAGGGGGCTCTGTGGTGGTGATCGGTCGGTCAACATGACGAGAGGCAAGGGTGGCGACTGACTCACTACACATGGGCGTATTGACAAGTTTACAAGCCCGGGTGCATCAGGTGGAGCCGCTGGGAGCTCGCAGGATGCCCTGCCGGACTACGCGGCATTAATGGCGGCAATCACCCAGTCTAGAGACATGCTGGATGCAAAGATTGGAGAGGTTGGGTCGGATGTGATGCTGTTGCAACAGGACCTTCGGAACGCGGTGTCCTGCATCACGGAGGCGGAGGCCTGGGTCTCAGGGGTAGAGGATGATGAAACAGTCCTGAAGCAGAAGGTGGCGAGCGTGGAGAACGCTCAGAAGGGCCTAGCGCTCCGGGTGGAAGATGCGGAAGGGTAGGCGTGGCGGAACAATCTGCGCTTCATTGGCTTTCCGGAGGGGTGTGAGTCTGGCAATATGGAACGCTTACTCACGCAGTGGCTGGAGGGTTGGCTTCCCCCCGACGCCATGTCTCGCTGCTTTGTAGTGGAGCGGGCTCACAGGGCGCTTGTTTAGAAACCACCGGTGGGTGCCCGTCAGGTGATTGTGAGGCTCTTGAAATATTTTGACCGCGATATGATTCTGAAACAGGCCTGAGCCAAAGAACCCTTGCTCTATGACAATCACCGGATTCTGGTGTTCCCGGACTATACACGCCTCGTACAGCAGCAACGCCAGTCATTTTTGGCGGCTAAGGCCAAGCTGAGAGAACTCAAGCTCCCGTACGCCCTGCTCTTCCCGGCGTGCCTCCGTGTGATGTTCCAGTCCCGCACCCTCTTCTTTGACTCCCCAGAGGAAGTGTTTAAGTGGACAGATGAAACTGTGAGGGTGCGAGTGCACACGCCGGCAGGACTGCAATCCGACTCATCCTTGAGCGAGAGGCCGCCGAGTGGTTCGCAGGGACAGCGCTGAAGAGGACACAGGCAGACCCGGTCCCAGAGGCGCTCATTGTCACGTGAATTGTCCGCTAAGGAGGATGCAGCCACACCGCATCAAGATCTGGATCCTTAGTCCCAGTGAGCGGGACAGTGCTGTGGAGTCCCCGTTGCAGGACTGAGTGAAGTTGTGTTCATAGCTATGCAGAGGGAGTCCTTCTAAGGGCTGAATTCTTACTGGCCTGGTGCTTGTGTGGGGTGGGCCCAGGCAGGTCCCCCTGTTGGGGGCTTAGTACCAACCCTGCCGCAACAGGTACTTCAGCGTTTCATGAGGTATGGGTTGGGGGGTTTGTTTTAGGTAGGGGGCATTTGTTTGGGGTATGGGCTGCGCTTCAACACTGGGTTCCACATGGTCAGCGCGCACACCACTGAGTCTCCTTATCCGGGTTATGGGTTTGTGTGCAGTCAGATGGATAGTGGGGCGATGATTGCTGTGTTGCCCCCGGGCACCCTTCGTATTGTTAGTTGGAATGTACGTGGGTTCCTTGACAAAAGTAAACAAGGGGCTGTCCTGCGCCAAGCCAAGAGGGCCGGGGCTTATGTTGTCCTTTTGCAGGAAGCCCATCTGATGGGCTCCAAGGTTCTATGCCTGCAGCGTTATGGCTACCAGCAGGTCTTTCACGCTGGATTTAAACAAGGGTCCAGGGGGGTCACGATTCTCATACACCGCAGGGTCCCTTATGTGCATGTGCAACAGTGGCTTCATTTGCAAGGCCGATATATATTTATCCGGGGCATGATCAAGGATGACCCTATAGTGTTGGGCTGTGTGTATGCTCCTCCCCCATTGCTGTGGTCCCTGGTGGAGCTGCTGCTAGCATTGTGGACCGATATGCCTGATGTGGTCTCTGTGGTGGGTGGAGATTGGAACAATGTAATGGATATGGGCAAGGATAGGTACAGGGTGGGCTGGAGCAGGGGAGGTACTCAACCCAGGAAATTACACTTGCTGGTTTCCAGCCTGGATTGGGTAGATACATAGAGGCTAACTCAGGGAGATACGAGGGAGTTTACATACCTCTCAGCGGTTCATGAGTCATTTTCTACGATAGAATACTTGTTTGTTCCCAGGGAAGTAGCTCCGAGTGTGGTGTCGGCTGGGATTCACCCCAGGGGGCTATCGGATCACTCGCCAGTGTATGTAGAGCTGCAGATAGGCAGGAGGCAGCCGCCATTCCGATTGCGCCTCTCAGTGTGGCACTCACAGAATGACGACTATGAAAAACGCATGAGGGAGGCGGTGGCGGAGTACCTGGGTTCTAATGTGGGGTCTGTGTCCAGCACGGTGACGCTGTGGGAGGCAATGAAGCCCACTCTTCGGGGGGAAGGACATAGCTTGGTGTGCGACGGCCCACAAACGGTGCAGAGACGAGCTGGTCAGGTAGGGAGGCGGGTGATGGGTGAGGGTGCGACACCTGCTTTAGGCACAGCAATCGTATGCTGCCCTTCTCATGGATGAGGCGAGACAGGTATGGCTGGTGACGCGCAGTAGGGTCTGCCAATGTGGGGACAAATCAAGTAAGATGTTGCACAGGCTCTGTCAGGGGACTTTTCACCCCAGGCCCTTCCGGGGGTGCTGGATGGGAGCGGGCGCCGATGGTGGACCCTAAGGCCATAACAAACAGCTTTGCTGACTATTACGCGGCCCTATATGCCCCACAGGAGTGCCTCGCAGAGGATATGGTTGATAAATTCATTGCAGATCTCCCGCCCATGAAGGTGTCCGACGAGACGC
This sequence comes from Lissotriton helveticus, assembly GCF_964261635.1. Lineage (NCBI taxonomy): Eukaryota > Metazoa > Chordata > Amphibia > Caudata > Salamandridae > Lissotriton > Lissotriton helveticus. Next base: position 1,610,100,904 of record NC_136065.1, read on the forward strand.
GGCAGCAGCTAGAGCTCCCTTTATCAGACGAGGAATTGGGTAGGGCTCTGGGAGAGCTTAACTCGGGGAAGGCACCTGGCCCTAATGGGTTCCCTAGCAAATTTTTTCAAAGGTATCACCTTCAGCTAGCCTCACACTACTGTGCGGCGGTGGAGGAGTTCAGGGAGGCGGGTCGGCTTCCCCAGACTGGCAGCACGTGGAAGTGGTGGTGTTTCATAAGTTGGGCCGACCCCTGGAACAGCACACCTCGTATCGCCCCATTTCCCTAATACGTGTGGAAGCCAAAGTGTTGGCCAAGGCGCTGGTCAACTGCCTCTTGCCGCATATATCCGCCTTGGTGCACCCAGACCAAGCTGGAGTCATGCCCCAGCGGGCGAAGCGTCACAGTATTCGGTGGGTGCATGTAGCACTGGCGGCGGTCCAACGTACTGGGGTGCCGGCTGCATTCCTACTGGCAGACATGGACAGGGCATTCGACTCCTTGAGCTGGGTCTATCTGTTTGCCGTGCTGCGTAGAGTCAACTTTGGTACCCGTTTTTTGTCCTATATCACGCTTCTATATACCGATCTGACAGGGTCAGTGCGGGTGGCCGGGGCAGTTTCGTCCCGTTTTTAGGTGAGACGCGGCACTATATTTGTTCGCCTTGGCTATGGAACCGCTGGCTGCCTGGGTGCGTATTGATGCGCAGCTTAGTGGCTTCTAGTGGGCTCCGGGCATCTCCAATAGGATTGTGCTATACGCAGATGATGTCCTATTCTTCTTGACTGAGATGAACAAGTCGGGGCCACAAATCCTTGAGATCATGCAAATATTCGTGGAGTCATCCAGGTTGTACATGAATCCCCGAAAGTCCACACTGTGGGTTCTGGGAGCTCCGAGGACTGTGGGGTTGTGGGCCTCTGCGTTGCAGGTGGCAGCGGGAGGGCTCAAGTACCTGGGGGTGTTCCTGTCGGATGCACCGGCAGTGTCCTGGGAGAGGAATCTGGCACCGGTCTGGGAGCGCGTCCGCTTGAATATGAAGCTCTGGTCATGCATGCCCTTAACAATCTACGGCCGTTCAGTGATCTTTAAAATGGTCGTGCTCCCCCGGCTGCTGTACCAGCTACAGAACCACCCGTACCCGATTGCGCCCTAATGGTTCCAGCAGGTGAACTCGGCCCTGGGACAATTGCTCAGGGGGAGCGCATAGCTTTGCGCACATGCTTTTTTTCTACCTATTGTGGAGGGTTGGCGACCTCCGATGTCCTCTCATACTATCAGACCTCACATCTCTTAGTGCTTAATGAATGGTGGTATGGGGATAGAGGGGACCCAGCGTACGCACTGGAGTGTCTCACACTCTTCACACAAGCCTCCATTCAGCATTGTTGCGAAATGTGTTGCCACCAGCGACGAAGCTAATATTTCAAATTTTGAGACATTCCCTGAGGCACATGGGGTGGTGGAATACCCTGGCGGGGAAAACCCTATTATGGCATAATGGGCGCCTGCCAGAGCTTTCAGCCTTGCAGGGCTTTCGGGAATGGGATGTGATCGGTATCTCAACACTGGGAGACGTTGTGCGGAACGGGACCCTTAAGTCCTTCACGGATCGGCAGAGGGAATTTGCCATGCCTCGGTCCCAGTTCTTTCGCTACCTACAGCTCCGCCATGCACTGTCCCCTAGTCTGGAGGGTCTTGACTCTCTCCCAGAGTTCAGCCCATCGGAAGAAAAAGTCTTCATGGGGGATCTGGAGACCATGAAGATCTCAAGGATATACCAGTCCTTGGTCACTCATAGTGCTCAGATGCTGGAGAAGCTGCGGGGGTGTGGGAAGAGGAGGTGGGCGCATTGGAGGAGGAGGATTGGAGGGAGGCCCGGGCTGCTCCGCGGTGGGCAGCCATAGCTATGCGCCTTCGCCTTATCCAATTTAAATACCTACACCAAGTCTACTTTACCCATATCCGGCTGTGGCGGGCGGGCCTGATTGCCTCCACGGAGTGCCTCCATTGTGGCCAAGAGGAAGTCCCATTCTTGCACACGGTGTGGTGTTGTTCCACCCTGGATCGATTCTGGAGGGGGGTATTTTCATGCCTGTTGGAGTTCTTGGGGTGGACACTCCCGCGCACACCGCAGCTCGCCCTTTTGCATGTGATGGAGGGGATTGGGGGTAACTTATACAAACGCCATTTGCTGCTGCTGGGCCTTACTTTGGCAAAATGAGATATTACCAGGAGGTGGAAGGATGCACAGGCCCCCCATTGGCCACCTGGAAAAACGGCCTTGACTTCTGTATGGGGCTGGAACAGCCTATCTTTGTGGCCCGGGGCTCCCCACGTAAGCACTACAGAATTTGGAAGTGGTAGGCAGACTACAGGGGGTTGTGGCTAGACTCTCAGGCTACTGCAGACGATCTCCCTGGGGACTGAAGATGGAAGTTGATTGCTGGGGGTTGATACATGCGGGTGGGGGAGGCTCAGGGGTGTGTGGGAGTTAGGGCGGGCTGCTATACTGGCTTCTTCTTCCGTTTGCATTTGTATCATTTCTTTTCAGCTGCCATGTGCCTATGTATGTTTTGGACCCAGTGGAATTTGTACAACTTGGGTGGGGGGAGTTGGGGTGGGTGAGTCCTATATCCTTAGGGCCAACTTGGACCATTTATTTGGTTGTATGTGTTGTTTATAAAAATGTCATTTGCTCTTTGTGCCTGTTACATTGCTGCTGCAGTGGCTTCTGGGGTACAGAGCCCTGCGTCTTTGATGCAAATTGACAATAAAAATGTGTTTAAAACAAAAAAAGAAAGAGACAAGCAACAGAGGTGGAGAAAGAAGTAAGAAAAGTGCAGAAAGAGGCAAGCGAGATGCATAACAGGCAATAAAGGTACAGGAAGAGGGAAGACGATTGCAGAAAGAGACAACAGGGGTGCAGAAAGTAGCAAGCCAGGTACAGAAAGAAGCATGGAAAGTGCAGAATGAAGCAACAGGGGTGCAGAAAGAGGCAAGAGAAGTGCATAAAGAAGCAGCAGAGGTACAGAAGGAGGCATGAGAACTGCAGAAAGAGGAAAGAGAGTTGCAGAAACCATTAAAAGAGGTGCTGAAAGAGAGAACAGAGGTGCAGACAGAGGCAAGAGATGTGCAGAAAAAAGTAAAAGGGGTGCAGAAATTTGCTAGAGGTGCAGAAAGAAGCAAGAGCAATGCAAAAGAACCAACATAGGTGCAAAAAGAGGCAAGTGAGGTACAGAAGGAGGCAAGAGAAGTGCAGAAAGAAGCAAGAGAGTTGCAGAAACGGGCAAAAGCAGTGCAGAAAAAGGGAACAGATGGGTAGCCTGAGGTAGGAGAGGTACAGAAAGAGGGAAGAGGGCTGCAGAAACAGACATCATGGATGCTGAAGTTTGGAACATAGGTGCAAGAAGAAGCCAGAGCAGTGCAGAAAGAACCAACAAAGGTGCAGAAAGAGGCAAGAGGGATACAGAAAAAGGCAAGTGACGTGCAGAACAAAGCAAAAGAGGTGCAGAAATAACCAATAGAGGTAATAAAAGAGGCAAGAGGGGATTGGAAAGGGGTAACAGAGGTGCACAAAAGGGGTACAGAAAGAGGAAGGAGGGGTGCAGAAAAAGGAAGAGGACTGCAGAAAAAAGCAACAGTGGTGAAGAAAGAGGCAAGTAAGGTGCAGAAAGAAGCAAGATAAGTGCAAAAAAGCAACATAGGTGCAGAAAGAGGGAAGAGGGGTGGAGAGAGAGGCAAGCGAGGTGCAAAAAGAAGCAATACAGGTACAGAAAAAAACAAAAGAAGTGCAGAAAGAAGGAACAGAGGTGCCAAAAGAGGCAAAACAGGTGCAGTAAGAGGGGTACAGAAAAATGCAATAGAGGGTCAGAAAGAGAGAAGAAGGGTGCAGAAAGAGGCAAGAAGGGTACAGAAAGAAGCAAGTGAGGTACAGAAAGAGGGAACAGAAATGCAGAAAGAGGGAAGAGAGGTGCAGAAATTAGAAGAGGTTTGCAGAAAGAGGCAAGGGAAGTGCAGAAAAAGAAAGACATATGCAGAAAGAAGCAACAGAAATGCAGAAAGAGGCAAGAGAGGCGCAGAAGGAAAAAGAGTGGCTTGCACACCATTAGTACCAATTTAAGCCTCACATTTAGCAAGAAGTAACAGGTGACCATTCTAGGTTTGCAACGGGACCTCCGCCACGCAGTAACACTTGTCGCTGCATTTTTGGTAACGTGTGTACCGTTTGAGCTAGAAACAAGGCTTTTTTTGTTCAAGTGTGCAGATTAGGGAGAAGATGATGAATTACGTGGCTAATGCAGAAAATGTATAATTGTGCGAAAGTCGGAGCAGCCAAACAGTTGCATAATTCCAGTGGCCCTGCTCATACCTCTGACTAGGTCCACAAGTGCTCCTCAGTGATTTCTTTTTTATTTGTCTCACTTAATTCATAGTTGAGCTTCTATGGAAATGAGGAAGACTAAAATGAGGTTACCACTCCACAATATAGACTATCATACCATGTAATTACTCTCCCTAACACAGAATCCCACTCTACATAATTCCTATACACTAAATACCACATACTTTCTATCCACATAATTTCACTGCACAACTCACCACATAATTCCACTACTCACAACGTACATCAACTACACTCCAAGAAACGTTAGTAAAAAACGTTTACATTTACAACGGCAATAGCTGTAATTCTCACAAATGCGAAACCTATTACATTGCAAACACTTCTTTAACTAGTAATTGCGTTTGTAGAGTGGTGAAGAAAGGGTGCTGGGTCTCTGACCAGCGCTCAGGACTTCCATTGCGTAGGATTTACAGGAAGTATAAGGAGGGGTTATTGGCTCCCAAAGTCCTGCAGGAGTAAATTGGACTTCATCCCCCATCCCATAGTCTGCCAGGAAACGCGTTTGCAGTGTGGTGGAGAAAGGGGGGCATGGCCGCGGAAAATGTCTTAGCAGTCCCACTGTGCGGGACTTACTGGAGGTAGCAAGAGGGGTAGTTTGCCCCCGTGACATCATTGGGGGCCAACTACCCCTCCTATTACCTCCAGTAAATCCCACACATCAGAATTGCTAAGTTTTCATAAGAGGTCATGCCCCCTTTGCCCCCCACTCTGCAAACACCTTCCCTGGCATTCTCTTGGAAGGAGATTGAAGTCCCCTTTGCTGCTCAGGGTCCTTTAGGGGTCAACTAGCCAACCTCTTGCCTCCAGTAATCCCTACACAGTGGGATTTGCTGAGAGGTGGACAAAGGCCTCGCCCACTTTCTCCACTACTCTGCAAATGCACCTCCTGGTACGCTCTTGGTTGAAAGATGAAGCCCCCTTTCCTCCTAAGGGTCCATGGGGGCCAAATAGCCCTCCTGTTACCTCCAGTAAGCCCCTTACAGCTGGATTGCTGAGAGTGGTCCGAGGCCATGTCCTCTTTTTACACCACTCTGCAAACGCACCTCTTGGCGCATTGCTGCTTGTGGGAAGAAGTCCACTTGTGTCCTGAGGTCCTCAGGACGCAAGAGGACCTCATCGCCCCAACTTGCCCGAGGGGGCTCATTTGTGGAGTCATGCAGAAGGGGGGGGGGCTTCCGGCAAGTTACCGGTTTCTTTTTTCTTTTTTTCTTTTTTGGGAGGGGGCCCGTTTGGCCCCCCTCCTGAGGCCATTATGGCCCAGGGACCCCATCCCTGGGGCCTGACCAGCTTTGTTGTTTTTTTGTATTTTTTAGAGGGGGGCTATGTGGCTGGGTTCCGCTCCTTCCCTGAAAGTTTGGGGGTGATTCGTCAAGTGGGGGCTGAGAAAAAAGGAGGGTCCCCATGCAATTTTCCATAGGGACCTTTAGCAAGGGCTACAGCCCGAACCGCTCAGCGGAATTACATGGAATTTGGCAGAGAGGTAGAGTTCTGTTCGAAGATTGTGCTTTTTGTTAAATGGTGTAAATCCGTTCAGTAGTTTCTGAGAAAATTGCAAGTAAAATCATAGCGATATCTAGAGTCAGAGTTCAGTACGCGTACTGAAATCTGTTCAATTACGAGCGCAAGCTGCATGCTGATTGGCTGTGAACTGTATGTCAACACTCGAAACCAGGAAGTGTTGGCGGCCATCTTGTGCCTTGCTAGAACCGAGTCACAAGAAAACAGTAAAACAAAGTTGAGAAATAAGGGAAGGGGGTAGGGTAGAGATATTCTGACCCTCTAGGCTTGCTCAGGGGGTCGTATATGGATGTTTAGGCTCTATTTTTTATTTTATTTTTGGAAAAATCGTGGTGTACGCGTATGTAAATACCTACAATTACGAGCAGGAGCTGCATGCTGATTGGCTGTCAATACTCCAAACCAGGAAGTATTGGCAGTCATGTTGTTTGTCGGAAGAGCAGAGTCACAAGAAAAGAGTAAAACAAAGTTGAGAAATAAGGAAAGGTGGCAGGGTAGAAACATTCTGAGCCTATAGTCTTGGTCGGGGGTGGTACATGGATGTTTAGGCTCAATTTTTATTAAAAAATAGATAAAAAATGACGGGGTACTCGTGCAGTACTTGTACACGGTGGAAAAGGTGAAAAAAAAGGTAGAAGTCCGTTTTATTAATTAGGTCCCGGAGGGGGTAAATTACGGGGGCAATTTTTCTGCATAATGGGGGCTTGTGTGGTGCTCCGAGCACTGGGGAACGGCACTCCTCTGGTTTTATTTTGAAGTATGCGGGGGGGGGGTTACCGACCTACTCCCCGCAGTCTTGGGGAGCAGCACCCCTCGGATCTGTTTAAAAAAAAATATATGGTTTGAGCTCTCTCTCTCTGTCCCCGTACACGTCGCGGGGAACGCCACCTTTCTGGGGCAGTGATATGTAAAATGACCTTCCAGCTCCGGGTATCTGCATTGTCTGGAGTTTTTTATGAATGTTGGGAGGGTGGGCTTGATAATACGTCCTTGTTAATTCCCAAAGAAGCCTATGTTCTGGTGCTAACATGGGGTTCAATGGGAAATAACAAGGTCGTATTATGAAGCTCATTATCGCCGTTTTATCAGCAGTTTCTTGCCAATAAAACTGCGATAATTTTAACACCGGTCCTTGATAATATGCATCTAAGTTTACTAGTCAAAAAAAAGAGCAACGGTCCATATTGTCAACAAAAGGCGATACATTATCGTCGCATTTATTGGCAGGAAACTGCCGATAAAGCAGAGATAATGGGCTTGATAATATGTACTTGTGAATAACCATAGCAGCCTAGGTTAGGATCAGAACCTGGGCTGCTATGAGAAGTTACAAGGGCCTATTATCAAGCACATTATCGCTGCTTTATCGGCAGTTTCCTGTCGATAAAAGCGGCGATAATGTATCGCCTTTTGTATGTAAAGCTTTCCTTTTTTTGGTGTAGCAGTTGTACTCTCTTCGCATGCTCAGCGTCGTTTCGAAGTTGACGTTTTTTTCTTCAAGTCCAACAAGCAAACCTTTCTTTATATCAGTTAGTAAATCTGTCGCTTTCTTTTCCCGGTTCGTGTGATTCATCCGGTGCTGTACTTTTGTACGGTATTAATAGTCATATTTTTTATATATTTATTTGAAAGGTAGTGCCGAGGTGCCAAACGTTGATTACGTACCCAGCCCACCGCCATTTTAGTAGTTTCTCACTGTTGTATTTATTATATCAGTTAGTTAGAACTCAGTAGTTTTCAATCTTAGTCTTGAATATCTTACTACAGTATTTCAACATTATTTTTATTGTGGACCGTCATACCCCTCCCCCACAAAATAAAAGAAGTATGTAGGTTTTTTTTATTAACTTTTAATAAACAATAAATATAAATGAAACTCAATTCTAACTATATTAGAACTGGCAAAATAAGTTAAACAATGTTATAAAGAAATTGTGAAATGGATTCCAAAAGGTGTCTGATTGGTAATCTGCAAAAGAAAAAAGAAAATTAGAGTTTAGGATTATGTAGATGTGGTAACTCTACAGTTTTACGTGTGCAGTGTGACTCGTATATTCCTGCTCTGTTATAGTGCCGCATTCAAATGGTGGCTATATGGAAGTGCCTATTGCGTTAATAACGTCCGTTATGCCGAAATATTTCTAATGCATTCCTATGAAGGATTTGTAGATTTAGGCCTCTGTGCTTACCGTTGTGTAAACTTTGCGCCAAACACATTAGGAAGTGGAGTTGACAACTTAAGTTGAGCAGATCTTCTACACGTCCAAGCAGACAGCAGTGTCTAAGTTTAAGAGAGAAAGAGAAATGATGTCATAGAGAGTGAGAGAGGGAGAAAACAACATTAAAACTGTGTCGCAGAGTCTGGAGTTGAGATTTTTTGTTGAACCAGATGTAGATTTACTAGCTCCTTGCATCACTTTACCCATGTTAAAAGTGACTCAAAAGTGGCGTAATAAGGTTAATGAACTGTTTGTCAGACAGATGTAACCTATCTGTTGTCACTCCTCGGAGGTAATTATACATTTTACAGAGAAGCTGCTGTTCATTACCCAATCTGGGCCATAATTATTGGCACTTTATCGGCAGGAAAGTGTCGCTAAAGTGGCGATAAAGGTTTGATAATATGCTCTATGGAATTCCAATCGAAGCTCATGTCAGATATCCTTCACATCTAACACTAGCTTTGATTGGAAATCCATAGAGAATATATTATCAAACCCATTATCGCCACTTTCTTGCCGATAAAGTGGCGATAATTCTGTTGCCAAGGTTTGATAATATGGCCCTCTCTCCTTTCATAAATAAAAGTTACACTACAGTTTTACGAGTGCAGTGTACCTGGTACATTTTACTTGTTATACTGCCGCATTCAAGTGGTGTCTATATGGAAGTACCTAATGCGTTACTGACGCCCGTTATGGCGACTTATTTCTAATGCATTGCTATGAAGGCTTTGTAGATTTAGGCTGCTGTGCTTAACTTGTATAAAGAGTGCGGCCACCGGAGTTCACCACTCGACTTGAACTCTGCTTCTAAACGTCAAAGTATTTTCAATAAGTTGCAGAGAATTCTATTGCTGTTGCTCGATAGGCCGTGGTTGCTTCTGAAGGATGTTTGCTGAAGGAAACAAAAGGACGTTTTGATTAGTCATCGGAAACTGAGTTGCGTAACTACTATCAAAAGTTAATTGTAATGTGGGTCCTTAATATTCCGTAGTTAAGACTGATGCAGCTCCAGCAAACAAAGGAAGATCAATAAATTAATAAAGGCCTTGGACGGCCTTGTGAAGCAGAAAAAAAATACTATCATGGTCGCACAATTAATGATAATAGAGGCCTAAGCACGTGGCGTAGTACAGAAATACGACACAGAAATCTATGAACGCACAATTTTTAAGATTAGAGGTGTATAGGACCTCGTGACTTATAAAGAAATATTTCAATTATGTAAGTATAATTTAAAACCATTGAGGGGTAGGAAAGCCATATGAAGGATAAAAAATAGTATTATGCATATACAATTTACAGTGGAGACTGATGTTGTGACGTCTTCTCTTACCTTTGTTTTTGTCGTCTTTTGTCGTGTCTTGAAAGGCTGCGGTTTTTGTGAGTTTGGGGTGTTTTCGACAGTCTGTCTGTCATCGCAGCAGAGGCAGGTAAAAGAGAGCGTGCTCAAGCCAGTGCCCGCATTATATGGGAACCGCGGGGGCTGACCAAATCAAGCCCAGGGCCGTCATTGGTAAAGTTTTCACTGACTATAAGAATGATGGCCCTTGGGGACATCACATTGGCTAATGTATTGGTTTCCATGCTAAATGATAACAAGCATGCTTGGTGGTGGCATGTGGGTAGTGTGGGCGGGCATGCATCGCGCATGTGCAAGTATGAGTGTGTGCACCAACAATTAACAACAGAGAGAGATGGGGCAGTTTTATAATGTACGCAGAGGCAGGCCCAGAATCGGATCTGCCATGAGTCAGCACTAATCATTCTTCTTAGTGCGCCCTGAGCTCTGATTTGTCACTGAGAGGGTGATCGCACCATAGTTTGACTGCTTATCATACTTAGGGTGTACCCGCGCATACGGTACGAATATGCTTTCACGTTACGCGTCGCATTAAAGCTTCGGTGTGACGTCATGTACGCCGTTCTGTACGCGAAAGGGGGCAATGTTTCTACTTGGTTTAAAACGTGTATGTATTCAATGTAGATACTACGGGCAGACATTTGGGATAACTAAGATTTTTAAAAAATACTTTTAATAATCCTATATTACTTTTAAAAACAATTACACAAACCGCGGTAGAAGATCATGCGTACTCGTATTGAAAGAGCTGCGCAAGCGCATCATAAGCGTACGCAAAGCCATGTGACTTTAAAAGTAGAGATTTGATTGGTTCGTAACTTTTCCTATCGCGACTGTTGAAAGTTCCGTCCCATTATAATTATTCGACTTTGACTTTCTAAGAAGAAGCATTTGTTGTGAGAATCTTCTCAAATAGAAGGAAGATCACCTTAGTAAGAGCAATGGAGTCATCTTCCAGCAGTTCTTCAGAGGGAGATTTCATTCCTGAAGTAGCTCCAAAGAAGAGGAAAGAAGCTCTAATTTGAAAGTTTTTCACTTTTCCAGAAGGTCAAAAAAAGGTTAATGCTGCAAAAGTAAATTTTGCCAAACAACTCTTTCAAGGGGTGATCCATGTGAAAAATACTCCTTTGGCATAGTAAATATGGAGCGACACGTGAAGAACTTGCACCCCAAGAATTTTGCTCGAGCTGAAAGACGGAGGTTGCACTCAAACCCACCTGCTGCTACACCAAGCACATCATCTGCGGCAGTATTTTCAGCAAGCAGTCCACACCCACATATTGATTCTGACTTTGCTAAAGTTAAATTTCTTTGCATTTATTGTGATAAACTTTTGTGTTATGGGGAACAGTCTATCGACCTGATAAAAAGCAGGATACAGGATCATTGCTGTCCTCGACATTAGTTGTTCTTTTTTTCATTCTTTTGTTCCGCTTGGAATTTGTTGAGAAAACACAAAAAAAATAAAGATTTCTATGTTAGTGTGTAAAAGTTTGTCAGAAGGAATGTGTAGTTCAATGAATGAATATATTACTAGTGTATGGAGAATGTGAAAGTGCAGAGCTATAAGGAAGTGCTACAGCATAAATCTATAAGGTGTTTACCTATAGTATACTGTAGTATGTGCGAAGCACTTGAATGTAACATATGTCCATAAATATGTTAGAAGTCTATGCTTCAATTTGCGCTGCTGGTGAAACTGCCTGGGTGAATTTGTATGTGTTAGGGGCGGATTTAAAATCCCCTTGTGCCTCTTTTACACAGCCGTTGCGTCACTTTTGTGACACAGTGGTCGTGCAAAAGATCTGCCATGGTTTGTGCTATTAACAATGTGACGCATCTGGAGGGTGCATTACATTGTAAAGCCCTGCGCCAGAAGAGGCTTTCTTGTGCAGAAGGGGGTGCAGCAACGCCTCCTAAAAGTGACTGAGTGAAATGTATAACATTTCATTCAGTCACTTTTGAGCTTATGCTGCATCAAAACCTTGCACATGCTTGAAGCAGGTGTAAGGATTGATATAACTTCGTGAGATTAGGGCCCAGAGCATTGCTGGAGTTGTGTTATACTTGCAACCGAAGTCAAGCAATAATTAATCCAAAAATGACTTAGCAATTTAGTTTTGTTATTCTTTTATAATAAAAATATGAAATATAATCTAAAAAATGAAATACATATAAATATTTATATTAAAATGATAAGAAATTAGTGTAAAAAGAAAGACATAATAATGAATACATTTATAACTTATCATTTACTAAACCTTTGAAATTCACTGAAAAAACCATAGGTTTCACACACGTTATAGTTAGGAATTAGCATTAAAAAACCTTGCAAATTAATTGAAAAATTCATAGGTTTCACACACGTTATAGTTAGGAATTAGCATTTAAAAAAACATGCAAATTCATTGAAAAACCCTAGTTTTCACACGTTATAGTTAGCTGAACATTTCGCTCATACAAAACCTTTGAAATTCCTCCGTTATAGTTAGCTCAGCTAACTATAACTTGCGCGCCCGCAATGCACTGCGGATGACTTCACATATAACATCACTCATGACATGGTCAGTGACATCACTCATGACATCACTGATAAGATCTCAAATGACATCAATGATAGCGCAAGCTGTCACCCGGAGGGTGTCCTGGCGCTTTGACTCTACCTGGCTATGTGTCGTCACAGAATTTACACTGCCCTTGGGAAGAGATAAGACTTCAACCCTTTCTTAATTTATTTTATTTATTATTTTATTTTATACACTTATAAGGTGCGCAGCTACCCAACAAGGGTTTCCCGGCGCCGAGACACAGTACAAGATAGTATGATGAAGCAGGGCAAGCAGAATTTATTTCTGAAACAACCAGGTCTTGATGTTTCTCCTGAACCTGGTGTAGTTCTCCTCCTTACGGATGTGGGGAGGGAGTGCATTCCAAAGAGTGGGTCCTAGGTGTGAAAAGGACCTCCCTCCCATTCTTGCTGTCCTAAACCTAGGTACACAGAAATTAGCTGCTGGTTGTGAAGGCAGGTTTCGTGCGGGAAAGTAAGGGCGGGCTAATGCTTGAAGATATTTGGGTGCCGTGCCGGCTTTAATCCTGAACATGTAGCTTAGGGCTTTGAACCTGATCCGGTTCTCAACCCTGAGCCAATGCAGGTCCCTCAGGTATTTTGAAACGCTAGTGGTTTTAGGGATTTTGCATAGTAATCTTGCGGCTGAATTTTGTACCAATTGCAGTCGCCTAATTACCGCCTGATTTGAACCAAGGTACAGGATGTTGCCGAAGTCAAGCCGAGAGGTTATGAGGGCATTGACTACGGTCTTTTGGGTAGCCGAGGGCAACATCCACAAGATTTTTCTTAGCCATTTCATGATGGTGAAACAAAGGCCGACAACCTTGTTGGCCTGTTGTCTCATAGAGAGAGCATTATCGACAAGTACCCCCAGATTACGTACATAAGTAGCTGGTTGAGGGAGTTTTCCCAAACCAGAAGGCCAATGTGCGGAGTTCCATAGGTCTTGGTTTTCCCTAGGAGGAGGACCTCCGTTTTTTCTCCATTTAATTTCAGCTGGTTGTTAGACATCCAGCTGAAGATGTCGTGGAGACCTTGCTTAAGAGAAGAAGGGGCTGAGGGGTTGGATTCAGACAGTGAAAAGATGATCTGTGAGTCATCAGCATAGGTCATGAGGGTGAGACCTGCTTTGTCTGCTACGTCTGCCAAAGGACGAAGATACAGGTTAAAAAGTAGAGGGCTTAGAATAGAGCCCTGGGGTTCTCCATGGGGAGCACTGAACGTTTCGGAACAAGCGAGGGGGGAGGTTATTTGAAACGTCCGATTTGTCAGGAAAGACCTAATCCACTCAAGTGCAGTTCCACAGATGCCGTTCCTGCTTAGCGTAGTAAGTAGCTTTTTATGCGAGATGGTGTCAAAGGCCGCACTCAAGTCAAGAAGAACGAGTGCGACCGTTTGACCCTCATCCAGGAGTTTCCGGATGTTCTCGGTTACTCCTAGCAGAGCAGTCTCCGTAGAAAAACCTGCCCTGAAACCAGACTGTGATGGATGAAGGAGGGAATTTTCTTCGGTGAAGTGGGTCAGAGCAGAGTGGATATGTCTTTCCAGAAGTTTTGAGAAAGATGGTAAAAGTGATATGGGTCAGTAGTTGGCTAGTATCTCGGGATCAGCAGTGGGTTTCTTCAAAAGTGGACTGACCATAGCGTGCTTCCAGAGTGTAGGAACTGTAGCGAGTCTGAGAGAGGAGTTTAAGGTGTCCGCGATGACGTTCAAGGAGGGAACCTCCAATTTTGTCAGGACACTAATAGGAATAGGGTCGCGGGGGGAGCCAGACTTTATGGTTTTGAGGGTAGACCTCAGAGTCTCAATAGTAATCAGGGGCCAGTGGTCTAGGAAGTTTATGGCATCGGGTGCCATAAAGGAGCTAAGTTCATTCGAACTCCTCAGGAACAAGGGAAGAGAGTTCCAGAGTTTTGCGGCAGTAAAACAAAAGGAACGGCCGCCCATCCGTATCCTCTGAATTCTAGGGACTACCACCAGACATGCGGAGGAAGACCATAAAGGTCGAGCTGCCGAGTACCAGGAAAAGAGCTCTTGCAGTAAGACAGACCCCTGTCCGTGAAGAGCCCTAAACACTATACAGGACGCCTTAAAACAGATACGCTGGTGAATTGGTAGCCAATGCAGGAGGGCAATGCAGGAGGCCGAGCGCATTGGAGAAAGGGCAAGCTTAGCTGCCATATTCTGCAGGCGCTGCAACTTCCTGATCAAAGTGCTTGGGGCACCCAGAAGTAGTGCGTTGCAGTAATCAAGCCTGCTAAGAATGAAACTGCGCACCACCTCCGGTTTAGCCGGTGCCGGAAGCAAGGGAAGGATCTTACGCAATGTACGTAGTAACATCATACATGTAGCAATCGTTTTATTTACAAAGGCGTCAAGCTGAAGATTTGGGCCAAACATAACGCCCAGATTGCGAGCAGCATCCGCTGCCACAACTGTCCCCAGGAAGGAAACTGGCCAGAAACCCGTCGGCAAAGGGCGAGGGGTACGATCCGTGGAGCAATACAACACCTCCGTTTTGGATCCATTGAACTGGAGGGAGTTGTGTTTCTACCAGTCCGCAGTGGCCGTCATGCAGCGATGGAAAGTTTCCTTAGAAATGGCATTTCTGCCTTCAAAGGAAAAAATTTGCTGCGTGTCATCGGCATAATTGATGACTGAGAAGCCAAAGGATTTGATCAGCCTAATCAAAGGATGGAGATATAGATTGAATCAAATGGGGCTGATTGCAGACCCCTGGGGCAGCCCTTGTCCTACCCTTCTAGTACCAGATCTAAAAGGCGGCAAGGCCACCACCTAATGCCTGTTATGAAGGTAGGAAGTTAGCCAGTCCCGGGCCCGGCCAGCTACCCCAATCTCTTCCAGTCTACTGAATAATGTGGCATGGTTGACCGTGTCGAATGCGGCCGACATGTCGAGCAGCACTAAAAAGGCTGCCCGACCAGTGTCGGCCCGCGAACGAAGATCGTCCAGGACAACCACCAGCGCGGATTCCATGCCATGGGATGGCCGGAAGCCGAGCTGAGCCACATCCAGGCAGGTGTTAGCCTTTATAAAACTGGACAGGGATTTGGTGACAAATTTCTCCATGATCTTAAGGGGGAATGGGAGCAGCCAAATTGGCCTATAATTCGCTGGACAGGTGCGATTCAATGTGGCCTTCTTCAAAAGGGGGGAGACCACAGCGAGTTTTCAGCTTTCAGGGACAATGGCAGTGCTAAATGACTGGCAACAGATGGAATACAAAGGGGGAAAGAGTTCCTCGCGGAACGCTTTCCAGAACTTATGGGGTAGCGGGTCCATCGGAGAGGCTGAGGACACCCCATTGGCCAGAGTACAAAAGTCCTCATAAGAGGGAAAGATAAAACTGTCCTATGGCGAATACTCTCTAACTTCCCCGGGGGCACCCAATATAGACAGAGACGCTGACTCTATCAGGGATTGAGGACCGGGAGTACAGGAAGCCAACTGGGAACAGGGAGTCCCTGCCTCGGACAGGCCACTCAGAATGGTGGCGATCTTGTCCTCAAATGCTGACGTCAAGGAATCACACAAAAATCTGGGAGGCCGGGATGTTATTGGTCGCACACGCTGGATGGGAAAGATCATTGATGATTTTGAACAAAGTCTGTGATTTATTAGCTGCTTGAGCCAGCATATCCTCAAGATACTTGGCTTTAGCACACTTAATCTGAGCTTTATAGCCTAAAAGTGACTGTTTGAACCGGTCTCTATCTAGCTCAGATTAATGCTTCCTCCATGTTATTTCCGCCTGTCTACACTGCAGTTTCAACTGGAGAAGATCTTTGGAATACCAAGGAGTAGCGTGACTAGGCCTATCTTTCACTTTCCGCAGAGGGACTATCTTATCCAGTGATTCTGTAATTAACTGACAGAGGCTCCGGTAGCTCTCCTCCACCCCTTCCCCCAATCTAAACCCACCTGGTAATAACGCTGGGAGGGTAGAGTTTTTCAGGAGTCTAGACCACTGCCTACTAAATTTAGTAGTACCTAAGCCACTATCTTTAGAGAAAACAGCTGGAAGAAGTAGGGAGAAAAGGACGAGGGAGTGATCGGTCCAACCCTGGGTAATTATATCCCTGATCTTAACCTGGGTATCATCCGCAAAGACCAAGTCTAAGGTATGTCCCTTCAGGTAGGTTTGAGAGAGCACCAGTTGCTGGAGTTGTATATTGATGCAGGCCTGACGAAGATCATTATAGGCTGTGTCTGCGGGCCTATTGGGCCAAAGATTAAAATCACCCAGAACTATAAGCCTGGCATGGGTGTTTGAAAGATCATAAATAAGGTCTATCAAATCAAGAGAGGCTATCACAGCACCACTGGGTGGTCTATAGCATAGCAGACTCGAGTATAAGGCTCCCTTCTGATTTTTCAAAGAGAAACCCATGAGTTCAAACCCCTGAACCTCTTTAACCTCAATCTGGGATATATCCAGCGTTTCCCTATAGATGAAACCCACACCCCCTCCTTTGCCGCCCACTCGAGGGTTATGCCTGATCTTGAAACCCGGAGGACAAGCCAGTCCAAGTTCTACCTCTCTGTCGACTCTAGTCCAAGTCTCCGTGAGAAATATCACATCCAGGCCATGGAATTCCATTAGGAGTGTGATTTCCACGTGATGTTTACATAGAGAGCGGACATTAAGCAGTCCGCAAGACAGCATCCCCGGGCAGCTAGTAATAGCTGCCGACCAGCTGCCTTTGTTAGAGCGCAGTCCTACCTGAATGAGCTCATCTCTAGAGTAGACTTGTCGAGATGGGACTGGAGAGACAGCGTGACATGTGGGCGAACGGGCGCAAAAGGGCTTACCTCTGGCGCACCTCTGGCACGCCATCAGTGCGCCCGATGCGCGCATGCGCTGCGCGCTTGGCTGGTGTGCATCTTAAATGCCGTTAAGCGCGGGAGTCCTGCGAGGCAAACCTCTGGCCCCTCAACCAAGATGGCGCCTGTAATTCGGCACCTCCTGGCTCCCCCACCCAAGATGGCGGCCAAAACGCCGCAATGCGGTCACAACGAGCCCTGTATCGGCCTGAGTCCTGCAAAGTACAAGGTGAAACACAATTATAGTGCAGGTAAGGTCTAAGATCTATTTATCGCCCCCAAGGATGTCCCAAATAAAAATGAGCGCCTGCGTCCAGAATCGAGCAGCACCATAGTGCAAAGTATTTTTTAAAATAGTAAAATCTCAGCAAGGTAGTAGCAAGGCAAGCGAGCACGCAACAGGCAAGTAAAGTCTACCTGTGCTGGAATGGGGACCTGCTTTTAAGTGTTCCTCCAAGCACGGGAGTCCTGCGAGGCAAACCTCTGGCCCCTCAAGAGAGTCAAGAGATCAGGGCTAGATCCAACACCGTTTTTTAGCTCACTGCACCATCCCAGTTCAGAACCTGGCTATATGCAAATTAGTCTGTTCCTGTCCCAGTGCATGATGGGAACAGGGCAAACCAAACTACCAAGCCAATTCTTACACTGGGAAGGAAACAAGCTTCCGGGGACCGGTTTCTGGCATTTCAGCCGTCATCGGCCCGGCTTGCTTGAATCCTGATGGTGCAATGAGCAAGGGACTCACATCTGAGTATACCCTTCCACGCTTAGGGTGGACAAAATATTTAACAACAAGGGGTGGTGATGGACAGAGTTTCTGAATTAAGCAGAATACTCTCACCCAGTCAAGAGATCAGGGCTAGATCCAACACCGTTTTTTAGCTCACTGCACCATCCCAGTTCAGAACCTGGCTATATGCAAATTAGTCTGTTCCTGTCCCAGTGCATGATGGGAACAGGGCAAACCAAACTACCAAGCCAATTCTTACACTGGGAAGGAAACAAGCTTCCGGGGACCGGTTTCTGGCATTTCAGCCGTCATCGGCCCGGCTTGCTTGAATCCTGATGGTGCAATGAGCAAGGGACTCACATCTGAGTATACCCTTCCACGCTTAGGGTGGACAAAATATTTAACAACAAGGGGTGGTGATGGACAGAGTTTCTGAATTAAGCAGAATACTCTCATCCAGTCAAGAGATCAGGGCTAGATCCAACACCGTTTTTTAGCTCACTGCACCATCCCAGTTCAGAACCTGGCTATATGCAAATTAGTCTGTTCCTGTCCCAGTGCATGATGGGAACAGGGCAAACCAAACTACCAAGCCAATTCTTACACTGGGAAGGAAACAAGCTTCCGGGGACCGGTTTCTGGCATTTCAGCCGTCATCGGCCCGGCTTGCTTGAATCCTGATGGTGCAATGAGCAAGGGACTCACATCTGAGTATACCCTTCCACGCTTAGGGTGGACAAAATATTTAACAACAAGGGGTGGTGATGGACAGAGTTTCTGAATTAAGCAGAATACTCTCACCCAGTCAAGAGATCAGGGCTAGATCCAACACCGTTTTTTAGCTCACTGCACCTTCCCAGTTCAGAACCTGGCTATATGCAAATTAGTCTGTTCCTGTCCCAGTGCATGATGGGAACAGGGCAAACCAAACTACCAAGCCAATTCTTACACTGGGAAGGAAACAAGCTTCCGGGGACCGGTTTCTGGCATTTCAGCCGTCATCGGCCCGGCTTGCTTGAATCCTGATGGTGCAATGAGCAAGGGACTCACATCTGAGTATACCCTTCCACGCTTAGGGTGGACAAAATATTTAACAACAAGGGGTGGTGATGGACAGAGTTTCTGAATTAAGCAGAATACTCTCACCCAGTCAAGAGATCAGGGCTAGATCCAACACCGTTTTTTAGCTCACTGCACCATCCCAGTTCAGAACCTGGCTATATGCAAATTAGTATGTTCCTGTCCCAGTGCATGATGGGAACAGGGCAAACCAAACTACCAAGCCAATTCTTACACTGGGAAGGAAACAAGCTTCCGGGGACCGGTTTCTGGCATTTCAGCCGTCATCGGCCCGGCTTGCTTGAATCCTGATGGTGCAATGAGCAAGGGACTCACATCTGAGTATACCCTTCCACGCTTAGGGTGGACAAAATATTTAACAACAAGGGGTGGTGATGGACAGAGTTTCTGAATTAAGCAGAATACTCTCACCCAGTCAAGAGATCAGGGCTAGATCCAACACCGTTTTTTTGCTCACTGCACCATCCCAGTTCAGAACCTGGCTATATGCAAATTAGTCTGTTCCTGTCCCAGTGCATGATGGGAACAGGGCAAACCAAACTACCAAGCCAATTCTTACACTGGGAAGGAAACAAGCTTCCGGGGACCGGTTTCTGGCATTTCAGCCGTCATCGGCCCGGCTTGCTTGAATCCTGATGGTGCAATGAGCAAGGGACTCACATCTGAGTATACCCTTCCACGCTTAGGGTGGACAAAATATTTAACAACAAGGGGTGGTGATGGACAGAGTTTCTGAATTAAGCAGAATACTCTCACCCAGTCAAGAGATCAGGGCTAGATCCAACACCGTTTTTTAGCTCACTGCACCATCCCAGTTCAGAACCTGGCTATATGCAAATTAGTCTGTTCCTGTCCCAGTGCACGATGGGAACAGGGCAAACCAAACTACCAAGCCAATTCTTACACTGGGAAGGAAACAAGCTTCCGGGGACCGGTTTCTGGCATTTCAGCCGTCATCGGCCCGGCTTGCTTGAATCCTGATGGTGCAATGAGCAAGGGACTCACATCTGAGTATACCCTTCCACGCTTAGGGTGGACAAAATATTTAACAACAAGGGGTGGTGATGGACAGAGTTTCTGAATTAAGCAGAATACTCTCACCCAGTCAAGAGATCAGGGCTAGATCCAACACCGTTTTTTAGCTCACTGCACCATCCCAGTTCAGAACCTGGCTATATGCAAATTAGTCTGTTCCTGTCCCAGTGCATGATGGGAACAGGGCAAACCAAACTACCAAGCCAATTCTTACACTGGGAAGGAAACAAACTTCCGGGGACCGGTTTCTGGCATTTCAGCCGTCATCGGCCCGGCTTGCTTGAATCCTGATGGTGCAATGAGCAAGGGACTCACATCTGAGTATACCCTTCCACGCTTAGGGTGGACAAAATATTTAACAACAAGGGGTGGTGATGGACAGAGTTTCTGAATTAAGCAGAATACTCTCACCCAGTCAAGAGATCAGGGCTAGATCCAACACCGTTTTTTAGCTCACTGCACCATCCCAGTTCAGAACCTGGCTATATGCAAATTAGTCTGTTCCTGTCCCAGTGCATGATGGGAACAGGGCAAACCAAACTACCAAGCCAATTCTTACACTGGGAAGGAAACAAGCTTCCGGGGACCGGTTTCTGGCATTTCAGCCGTCATCGGCCCGGCTTGCTTGAATCCTGATGGTGCAATGAGCAAGGGACTCACATCTGAGTATACCCTTCCACGCTTAGGGTGGACAAAATATTTAACAACAAGGGGTGGTGATGGACAGAGTTTCTGAATTAAGCAGAATACTCTCACCCAGTCAAGAGATCAGGGCTAGATCCAACACCGTTTTTTAGCTCACTGCACCATCCCAGTTCAGAACCTGGCTATATGCAAATTAGTCTGTTCCTGTCCCAGTGCATGATGGGAACAGGGCAAACCAAACTACCAAGCCAATTCTTACACTGGGAAGGAAACAAGCTTCCGGGGACCGGTTTCTGGCATTTCAGCCGTCATCGGCCCGGCTTGCTTGAATCCTGATGGTGCAATGAGCAAGGGACTCACATCTGAGTATACCCTTCCACGCTTAGGGTGGACAAAATATTTAACAACAAGGGGTGGTGATGGACAGAGTTTCTGAATTAAGCAGAATACTCTCACCCAGTCAAGAGATCAGGGCTAGATCCAACACCGTTTTTTAGCTCACTGCACCATCCCAGTTCAGAACCTGGCTATATGCAAATTAGTCTGTTCCTGTCCCAGTGCATGATGGGAACAGGGCAAACCAAACTACCAAGCCAATTCTTACACTGGGAAGGAAACAAGCTTCCGGGGACCGGTTTCTGGCATTTCAGCCGTCATCGGCCCGGCTTGCTTGAATCCTGATGGTGCAATGAGCAAGGGACTCACATCTGAGTATACCCTTCCACGCTTAGGGTGGACAAAATATTTAACAACAAGGGGTGGTGATGGACAGAGTTTCTGAATTAAGCAGAATACTCTCACCCAGTCAAGAGATCAGGGCTAGATCCAACACCGTTTTTTAGCTCACTGCACCATCCCAGTTCAGAACCTGGCTATATGCAAATTAGTCTGTTCCTGTCCCAGTGCATGATGGGAACAGGGCAAACCAAACTACCAAGCCAATTCTTACACTGGGAAGGAAACAAGCTTCCGGGGACCGGTTTCTGGCATTTCAGCCGTCATCGGCCCGGCTTGCTTGAATCCTGATGGTGCAATGAGCAAGGGACTCACATCTGAGTATACCCTTCCACGCTTAGGGTGGACAAAATATTTAACAACAAGGGGTGGTGATGGACAGAGTTTCTGAATTAAGCAGAATACTCTCACCCAGTCAAGAGATCAGGGCTAGATCCAACACCGTTTTTTAGCTCACTGCACCATCCCAGTTCAGAACCTGGCTATATGCAAATTAGTCTGTTCCTGTCCCAGTGCATGATGGGAACAGGGCAAACCAAACTACCAAGCCAATTCTTACACTGGGAAGGAAACAAGCTTCCGGGGACCGGTTTCTGGCATTTCAGCCGTCATCGGCCCGGCTTGCTTGAATCCTGATGGTGCAATGAGCAAGGGACTCACATCTGAGTATACCCTTCCACGCTTAGGGTGGACAAAATATTTAACAACAAGGGGTGGTGATGGACAGAGTTTCTGAATTAAGCAGAATACTCTCACCCAGTCAAGAGATCAGGGCTAGATCCAACACCGTTTTTTAGCTCACTGCACCATCCCAGTTCAGAACCTGGCTATATGCAAATTAGTCTGTTCCTGTCCCAGTGCATGATGGGAACAGGGCAAACCAAACTACCAAGCCAATTCTTACACTGGGAAGGAAACAAGCTTCCGGGGACCGGTTTCTGGCATTTCAGCCGTCATCGGCCCGGCTTGCTTGAATCCTGATGGTGCAATGAGCAAGGGACTCACATCTGAGTATACCCTTCCACGCTTAGGGTGGACAAAATATTTAACAACAAGGGGTGGTGATGGACAGAGTTTCTGAATTAAGCAGAATACTCTCACCCAGTCAAGAGATCAGGGCTAGATCCAACACCGTTTTTTAGCTCACTGCACCATCCCAGTTCAGAACCTGGCTATATGCAAATTAGTCTGTTCCTGTCCCAGTGCATGATGGGAACATGGCAAACCAAACTACCAAGCCAATTCTTACACTGGGAAGGAAACAAGCTTCCGGGGAATGGTTTCTGGCATTTCAGCCGTCATCGGCCCGGCTTGCTTGAATCCTGATGGTGCAATGAGCAAGGGACTCACATCTGAGTATACCCTTCCACGCTTAGGGTGGACAAAATATTTAACAACAAGGGGTGGTGATGGACAGAGTTTCTGAATTAAGCAGAATACTCTCACCCAGTCAAGAGATCAGGGCTAGATCCAACACCGTTTTTTAGCTCACTGCACCATCCCAGTTCAGAACCTGGCTATATGCAAATTAGTCTGTTCCTGTCCCAGTGCATGATGGGAACAGGGCAAACCAAACTACCAAGCCAATTCTTACACTGGGAAGGAAACAAGCTTCCGGGGACCGGTTTCTGGCATTTCAGCCGTCATCGGCCCGGCTTGCTTGAATCCTGATGGTGCAATGAGCAAGGGACGAAGAGGCTGAAATGCCAGAAACCGGTCCCCGGTAGCTTGTCTCCTTTCTGGTAAAGAATTGGCTTTGTAGTTTGGTCTGCCCTGTTCCCATGATGCACTGGGCCAGGGACAGACTAATTTGCATATAGCCAGGTTCTGAGCTGGGATGGGGCAGTGAGATAAATAACGGTGATGGATCAAGCCCTGATCTTTGGACTGGGTAAGAGTGGTCTGCTTAATTCAGACACTCTGTTCATCACCACCCCCTTTTCTGTATCGTTTTTGGCCACTATAGGTGTGGCAGGGTATACTCAGACATGAGTCCCTTTCTCACTGCTCCATCAGGATTCAAGCAAGCCGGGCCGAAGAGGCTGAAATGCCAGAAACCGGTCCCCGGTAGCTTGTCTCCTTTCTGGTGAAGAATTGGCTTTGTAGTTTGGTCTGCCCTGTTCCCATGATGCACTGGGCCAGGGACAGACTAATTTGCATATAGCCAGGTTCTGAGCTGGGATGGGGCAGTGAGATAAATAACGGTGATGGATCAAGCCCTGATCTTTGGACTGGGTAAGAGTGGTCTGCTTAATTCAGACACTCTGTTCATCACCACCCCCTTTTCTGTATCGTTTTTGGCCACTATAGGTGTGGCAGGGTATACTCAGACATGAGTCCCTTTCTCACTGCTCCATCAGGATTCAAGCAAGCCGGGCCGAAGAGGCTGAAATGCCAGAAACCGGTCCCCGGTAGCTTGTCTCCTTTCTGGTGAAGAATTGGCTTTGTAGTTTGGTCTGCCCTGTTCCCATGATGCACTGGGCCAGGGACAGACTAATTTGCATATAGCCAGGTTCTGAGCTGGGATGGGGCAGTGAGATAAATAACGGTGATGGATCAAGCCCTGATCTTTGGACTGGGTAAGAGTGGTCTGCTTAATTCAGACACTCTGTTCATCACCACCCCCTTTTCTGTATCGTTTTTGGCCACTATAGGTGTGGCAGGGTATACTCAGACATGAGTCCCTTTCTCACTGCTCCATCAGGATTCAAGCAAGCCGGGCCGAAGAGGCTGAAATGCCAGAAACCGGTCCCCGGTAGCTTGTCTCCTTTCTGGTGAAGAATTGGCTTTGTAGTTTGGTCTGCCCTGTTCCCATGATGCACTGGGCCAGGGACAGACTAATTTGCATATAGCCAGGTTCTGAGCTGGGATGGGGCAGTGAGATAAATAACGGTGATGGATCAAGCCCTGATCTTTGGACTGGGTAAGAGTGGTCTGCTTAATTCAGACACTCTGTTCATCACCACCCCCTTTTCTGTATCGTTTTTGGCCACTATAGGTGTGGCAGGGTATACTCAGACATGAGTCCCTTTCTCACTGCTCCATCAGGATTCAAGCAAGCCGGGCCGAAGAGGCTGAAATGCCAGAAACCGGTCCCCGGTAGCTTGTCTCCTTTCTGGTGAAGAATTGGCTTTGTAGTTTGGTCTGCCCTGTTCCCATGATGCACTGGGCCAGGGACAGACTAATTTGCATATAGCCAGGTTCTGAGCTGGGATGGGGCAGTGAGATAAATAACGGTGATGGATCAAGCCCTGATCTTTGGACTGGGTAAGAGTGGTCTGCTTAATTCAGACACTCTGTTCATCACCACCCCCTTTTCTGTATCGTTTTTGGCCACTATAGGTGTGGCAGGGTATACTCAGACATGAGTCCCTTTCTCACTGCTCCATCAGGATTCAAGCAAGCCGGGCCGAAGAGGCTGAAATGCCAGAAACCGGTCCCCGGTAGCTTGTCTCCTTTCTGGTGAAGAATTGGCTTTGTAGTTTGGTCTGCCCTGTTCCCATGATGCACTGGGCCAGGGACAGACTAATTTGCATATAGCCAGGTTCTGAGCTGGGATGGGGCAGTGAGATAAATAACGGTGATGGATCAAGCCCTGATCTTTGGACTGGGTAAGAGTGGTCTGCTTAATTCAGACACTCTGTTCATCACCACCCCCTTTTCTGTATCGTTTTTGGCCACTATAGGTGTGGCAGGGTATACTCAGACATGAGTCCCTTTCTCACTGCTCCATCAGGATTCAAGCAAGCCGGGCCGAAGAGGCTGAAATGCCAGAAACCGGTCCCCGGTAGCTTGTCTCCTTTCTGGTGAAGAATTGGCTTTGTAGTTTGGTCTGCCCTGTTCCCATGATGCACTGGGCCAGGGACAGACTAATTTGCATATAGCCAGGTTCTGAGCTGGGATGGGGCAGTGAGATAAATAACGGTGATGGATCAAGCCCTGATCTTTGGACTGGGTAAGAGTGGTCTGCTTAATTCAGACACTCTGTTCATCACCACCCCCTTTTCTGTATCGTTTTTGGCCACTATAGGTGTGGCAGGGTATACTCAGACATGAGTCCCTTTCTCACTGCTCCATCAGGATTCAAGCAAGCCGGGCCGAGGAGGCTGAAATGCCAGAAACCGGTCCCCGGTAGCTTGTCTCCTTTCTGGTGAAGAATTGGCTTTGTAGTTTGGTCTGCCCTGTTCCCATGATGCACTGGGCCAGGGACAGACTAATTTGCATATAGCCAGGTTCTGAGCTGGGATGGGGCAGTGAGATAAATAACGGTGATGGATCAAGCCCTGATCTTTGGACTGGGTAAGAGTGGTCTGCTTAATTCAGACACTCTGTTCATCACCACCCCCTTTTCTGTATCGTTTTTGGCCACTATAGGTGTGGCAGGGTATACTCAGACATGAGTCCCTTTCTCACTGCTCCATCAGGATTCAAGCAAGCCGGGCCGAAGAGGCTGAAATGCCAGAAACCGGTCCCCGGTAGCTTGTCTCCTTTCTGGTGAAGAATTGGCTTTGTAGTTTGGTCTGCCCTGTTCCCATGATGCACTGGGCCAGGGACAGACTAATTTGCATATAGCCAGGTTCTGAGCTGGGATGGGGCAGTGAGATAAATAACGGTGATGGATCAAGCCCTGATCTTTGGACTGGGTAAGAGTGGTCTGCTTAATTCAGACACTCTGTTCATCACCACCCCCTTTTCTGTATCGTTTTTGGCCACTATAGGTGTGGCAGGGTATACTCAGACATGAGTCCCTTTCTCACTGCTCCATCAGGATTCAAGCAAGCCGGGCCGAAGAGGCTGAAATGCCAGAAACCGGTCCCCGGTAGCTTGTCTCCTTTCTGGTGAAGAATTGGCTTTGTAGTTTGGTCTGCCCTGTTCCCATGATGCACTGGGCCAGGGACAGACTAATTTGCATATAGCCAGGTTCTGAGCTGGGATGGGGCAGTGAGATAAATAACGGTGATGGATCAAGCCCTGATCTTTGGACTGGGTAAGAGTGGTCTGCTTAATTCAGACACTCTGTTCATCACCACCCCCTTTTCTGTATCGTTTTTGGCCACTATAGGTGTGGCAGGGTATACTCAGACATGAGTCCCTTTCTCACTGCTCCATCAGGATTCAAGCAAGCCGGGCCGAAGAGGCTGAAATGCCAGAAACCGGTCCCCGGTAGCTTGTCTCCTTTCTGGTGAAGAATTGGCTTTGTAGTTTGGTCTGCCCTGTTCCCATGATGCACTGGGCCAGGGACAGACTAATTTGCATATAGCCAGGTTCTGAGCTGGGATGGGTCAGTGAGATAAATAACGGTGATGGATCAAGCCCTGATCTTTGGACTGGGTAAGAGTGGTCTGCTTAATTCAGACACTCTGTTCATCACCACCCCCTTTTCTGTATCGTTTTTGGCCACTATAGGTGTGGCAGGGTATACTCAGACATGAGTCCCTTTCTCACTGCTCCATCAGGATTCAAGCAAGCCGGGCTGAAGAGGCTGAAATGCCAGAAACCGGTCCCCGGTAGCTTGTCTCCTTTCTGGTGAAGAATTGGCTTTGTAGTTTGGTCTGCCCTGTTCCCATGATGCACTGGGCCAGGGACAGACTAATTTGCATATAGCCAGGTTCTGAGCTGGGATGGGGCAGTGAGATAAATAACGGTGATGGATCAAGCCCTGATCTTTGGACTGGGTAAGAGTGGTCTGCTTAATTCAGACACTCTGTTCATCACCACCCCCTTTTCTGTATCGTTTTTGGCCACTATAGGTGTGGCAGGGTATACTCAGACATGAGTCCCTTTCTCACTGCTCCATCAGGATTCAAGCAAGCCGGGCCGAAGAGGCTGAAATGCCAGAAACCGGTCCCCGGTAGCTTGTCTCCTTTCTGGTGAAGAATTGGCTTTGTAGTTTGGTCTGCCCTGTTCCCATGATGCACTGGGCCAGGGACAGACTAATTTGCATATAGCCAGGTTCTGAGCTGGGATGGGGCAGTGAGATAAATAACGGTGATGGATCAAGCCCTGATCTTTGGACTGGGTAAGAGTGGTCTGCTTAATTCAGACACTCTGTTCATCACCACCCCCTTTTCTGTATCGTTTTTGGCCACTATAGGTGTGGCAGGGTATACTCAGACATGAGTCCCTTTCTCACTGCTCCATCAGGATTCAAGCAAGCCGGGCCGAAGAGGCTGAAATGCCAGAAACCGGTCCCCGGTAGCTTGTCTCCTTTCTGGTGAAGAATTGGCTTTGTAGTTTGGTCTGCCCTGTTCCCATGATGCACTGGGCCAGGGACAGACTAATTTGCATATAGCCAGGTTCTGAGCTGGGATGGGGCAGTGAGATAAATAACGGTGATGGATCAAGCCCTGATCTTTGGACTGGGTAAGAGTGGTCTGCTTAATTCAGACACTCTGTTCATCACCACCCCCTTTTCTGTATCGTTTTTGGCCACTATAGGTGTGGCAGGGTATACTCAGACATGAGTCCCTTTCTCACTGCTCCATCAGGATTCAAGCAAGCCGGGCCGAAGAGGCTGAAATGCCAGAAACCGGTCCCCGGTAGCTTGTCTCCTTTCTGGTGAAGAATTGGCTTTGTAGTTTGGTCTGCCCTGTTCCCATGATGCACTGGGCCAGGGACAGACTAATTTGCATATAGCCAGGTTCTGAGCTGGGATGGGGCAGTGAGATAAATAACGGTGATGGATCAAGCCCTGATCTTTGGACTGGGTAAGAGTGGTCTGCTTAATTCAGACACTCTGTTCATCACCACCCCCTTTTCTGTATCGTTTTTGGCCACTATAGGTGTGGCAGGGTATACTCAGACATGAGTCCCTTTCTCACTGCTCCATCAGGATTCAAGCAAGCCGGGCCGAAGAGGCTGAAATGCCAGAAACCGGTCCCCGGTAGCTTGTCTCCTTTCTGGTGAAGAATTGGCTTTGTAGTTTGGTCTGCCCTGTTCCCATGATGGACTGGGCCAGGGACAGACTAATTTGCATATAGCCAGGTTCTGAGCTGGGATGGGGCAGTGAGATAAATAACGGTGATGGATCAAGCCCTGATCTTTGGACTGGGTAAGAGTGGTCTGCTTAATTCAGACACTCTGTTCATCACCACCCCCTTTTCTGTATCGTTTTTGGCCACTATAGGTGTGGCAGGGTATACTCAGACATGAGTCCCTTTCTCACTGCTCCATCAGGATTCAAGCAAGCCGGGCCGAAGAGGCTGAAATGCCAGAAACCGGTCCCCGGTAGCTTGTCTCCTTTCTGGTGAAGAATTGGCTTTGTAGTTTGGTCTGCCCTGTTCCCATGATGCACTGGGCCAGGGACAGACTAATTTGCATATAGCCAGGTTCTGAGCTGGGATGGGGCAGTGAGATAAATAACGGTGATGGATCAAGCCCTGATCTTTGGACTGGGTAAGAGTGGTCTGCTTAATTCAGACACTCTGTTCATCACCACCCCCTTTTCTGTATCGTTTTTGGCCACTATAGGTGTGGCAGGGTATACTCAGACATGAGTCCCTTTCTCACTGCTCCATCAGGATTCAAGCAAGCCGGGCCGAAGAGGCTGAAATGCCAGAAACCGGTCCCCGGTAGCTTGTCTCCTTTCTGGTGAAGAATTGGCTTTGTAGTTTGGTCTGCCCTGTTCCCATGATGCACTGGGCCAGGGACAGACTAATTTGCATATAGCCAGGTTCTGAGCTGGGATGGGGCAGTGAGATAAATAACGGTGATGGATCAAGCCCTGATCTTTGGACTGGGTAAGAGTGGTCTGCTTAATTCAGACACTCTGTTCATCACCACCCCCTTTTCTGTATCGTTTTTGGCCACTATAGGTGTGGCAGGGTTTACTCAGACATGAGTCCCTTTCTCACTGCTCCATCAGGATTCAAGCAAGCCGGGCCGAAGAGGCTGAAATGCCAGAAACCGGTCCCCGGTAGCTTGTCTCCTTTCTGGTGAAGAATTGGCTTTGTAGTTTGGTCTGCCCTGTTCCCATGATGCACTGGGCCAGGGACAGACTAATTTGCATATAGCCAGGTTCTGAGCTGGGATGGGGCAGTGAGATAAATAACGGTGATGGATCAAGCCCTGATCTTTGGACTGGGTAAGAGTGGTCTGCTTAATTCAGACACTCTGTTCATCACCACCCCCTTTTCTGTATCGTTTTTGGCCACTATAGGTGTGGCAGGGTATACTCAGACATGAGTCCCTTTCTCACTGCTCCATCAGGATTCAAGCAAGCCGGGCCGAAGAGGCTGAAATGCCAGAAACCGGTCCCCGGTAGCTTGTCTCCTTTCTGGTGAAGAATTGGCTTTGTAGTTTGGTCTGCCCTGTTCCCATGATGCACTGGGCCAGGAACAGACTAATTTGCATATAGCCAGGTTCTGAGCTGGGATGGGGCAGTGAGATAAATAACGGTGATGGATCAAGCCCTGATCTTTGGACTGGGTAAGAGTGGTCTGCTTAATTCAGACACTCTGTTCATCACCACCCCCTTTTCTGTATCGTTTTTGGCCACTATAGGTGTGGCAGGGTATACTCAGACATGAGTCCCTTTCTCACTGCTCCATCAGGATTCAAGCAAGCCGGGCCGAAGAGGCTGAAATGCCAGAAACCGGTCCCCGGTAGCTTTTCTCCTTTCTGGTGAAGAATTGGCTTTGTAGTTTGGTCTGCCCTGTTCCCATGATGCACTGGGCCAGGGACAGACTAATTTGCATATAGCCAGGTTCTGAGCTGGGATGGGGCAGTGAGATAAATAACGGTGAGGGATCAAGCCCTGATCTTTGGACTGGGTAAGAGTGGTCTGCTTAATTCAGACACTCTGTTCATCACCACCCCCTTTTCTGTATCGTTTTTGGCCACTATAGGTGTGGCAGGGTATACTCAGACATGAGTCCCTTTCTCACTGCTCCATCAGGATTCAAGCAAGCCGGGCCGAAGAGGCTGAAATGCCAGAAACCGGTCCCCGGTAGCTTGTCTCCTTTCTGGTGAAGAATTGGCTTTGTTGTTTGGTCTGCCCTGTTCCCATGATGCACTGGGCCAGGGACAGACTAATTTGCATATAGCCAGGTTCTGAGCTGGGATGGGGCAGTGAGATAAATAACGGTGATGGATCAAGCCCTGATCTTTGGACTGGGTAAGAGTGGTCTGCTTAATTCAGACACTCTGTTCATCACCACCCCCTTTTCTGTATCGTTTTAGGCCACTATAGGTGTGGCAGGGTATACTCAGACATGAGTCCCTTTCTCACTGCTCCATCAGGATTCAAGCAAGCCGGGCCGAAGAGGCTGAAATGCCAGAAACCGGTCCCCGGTAGCTTGTCTCCTTTCTGGTGAAGAATTGGCTTTGTAGTTTGGTCTGCCCTGTTCCCATGATGCACTGGGCCAGGGACAGACTAATTTGCATATAGCCAGGTTCTGAGCTGGGATGGGGCAGTGAGATAAATAACGGTGATGGATCAAGCCCTGATCTTTGGACTGGGTAAGAGTGGTCTGCTTAATTCAGACACTCTGTTCATCACCACCCCCTTTTCTGTATCGTTTTTGGCCACTATAGGTGTGGCAGGGTATACTCAGACATGAGTCCCTTTCTCACTGCTCCATCAGGATTCAAGCAAGCCGGGCCGAAGAGGCTGAAATGCCAGAAACCGGTCCCCGGTAGCTTGTCTCCTTTCTGGTGAAGAATTGGCTTTGTAGTTTGGTCTGCCCTGTTCCCATGATGCACTGGGCCAGGGACAGACTAATTTGCATATAGCCAGGTTCTGAGCTGGGATGGGGCAGTGAGATAAATAACGGTGATGGATCAAGCCCTGATCTTTGGACTGGGTAAGAGTGGTCTGCTTAATTCAGACACTCTGTTCATCACCACCCCCTTTTCTGTATCGTTTTTGGCCACTATAGGTGTGGCAGGGTATACTCAGACATGAGTCCCTTTCTCACTGCTCCATCAGGATTCAAGCAAGCCGGGCCGAAGAGGCTGAAATGCCAGAAACCGGTCCCCGGTAGCTTGTCTCCTTTCTGGTGAAGAATTGGCTTTGTAGTTTGGTCTGCCCTGTTCCCATGATGCACTGGGCCAGGGACAGACTAATTTGCATATAGCCAGGTTCTGAGCTGGGATGGGGCAGTGAGATAAATAACGGTGATGGATCAAGCCCTGATCTTTGGACTGGGTAAGAGTGGTCTGCTTAATTCAGACACTCTGTTCATCACCACCCCCTTTTCTGTATCGTTTTTGGCCACTATAGGTGTGGCAGGGTATACTCAGACATGAGTCCCTTTCTCACTGCTCCATCAGGATTCAAGCAAGCCGGGCCGAAGAGGCTGAAATGCCAGAAACCGGTCCCCGGTAGCTTGTCTCCTTTCTGGTGAAGAATTGGCTTTGTAGTTTGGTCTGCCCTGTTCCCATGATGCACTGGGCCAGGGACAGACTAATTTGCATATAGCCAGGTTCTGAGCTGGGATGGGGCAGTGAGATAAATAACGGTGATGGATCAAGCCCTGATCTTTGGACTGGGTAAGAGTGGTCTGCTTAATTCAGACACTCTGTTCATCACCACCCCCTTTTCTGTAGCATTTACAATGCGGCGCACCATGTGGCAAAAACGGCACTGATTCGTCACGCATCTGCGCCGTAAAAGCAGCGCATTGCTGGAGCTGCGTCGCACTTGGGACGCAGCTCCAGCAATGCTCTGGGGGGCCCTATCTCCCAAATGCTGCATCAAGCCTTGCGCCTGCTTCAAGCAAGCGCAGGGTTTTGACGCAGCATTGGCCTAAAAGTGACTGAGTGAAATCTTGTAGATTTCACTTTAGCCACTTTTAGGATGCGTTCCTGCGCAGGAACGCCCTACCCTGTGCCGGAACGCCTCCTGATGGCGCAGGGCTTTACAACGTGATGCATCTCTCAGATGCGTCACGTTGTTAATACCTAGCACCATGGCGCATCTTTTGTGCTGCCGCTGCGTCACAAAAGGTCTCGGTAGAGGGTGGCAGTGGTGAACCAGAGGGTGGCAGTGATGAACCAGAGGGTGACAGTGATGAACCAGAGGGTGGCAGGGGTGAACCAGAGGGTGACAGTGCTGAACCAGAGGGTGGCAGTGCTGAACCAGAGGGTGGCAGGGGCGAACCAGAGGGTGGCAGTGATGAACCAGATGGTGGCAGGGGTGAACCAGAGGGTGGCATGGGTGAACCAGAGGGTGGCAGTGGTGAACCAGAGAGTGGCAGTGGTGAACCAGAGGGTGGCAGTGCTAAACCAGAGGGTGACAGTGGTTAACCAGAGGGTGGCAGTGGTGAACCAGAGGTGCTGTGATGAACCAGAGGGTGGCAGTCGTGAACCAGAGGGTGGCAGTGGTGAACCAAAGGGTGACAGTGCTGTACCAGAGGGTGGCAGGGGTGAACCAGAGGGTGCTGTGATGAACCAGAGGGTGGCAGTGGTGAACCAGAGGGTGGCAGAGGTGAACCAGAGGGTGGCAGTGGTGAACCAGAGGGTGGCAGTGCTGAACCAGAGGGTGACAGTGGTTAACCAGAGGGTGGCAGTGGTGAACCAGAGGTGCTGTGATAAACCGGAGGGTGGCAGTCGTGAACCAGAGGGTGGCAGTGGTGAACCAGAGGGTGACAGTGCTGAACCAGAGGGTGGCAGGTGTGAGCCAGAGAGTGGCAGTGCTGAACCAGAGGGTGGCAGTGCTGAACCAGAGGGTGGCGGGGGTGAACCAGAGGGTTGCAGGGGTGAACCAGAGGGTGGCAGTGGTGAACCAGAGGGTGGCAGTGATGATCCAAAGGGTGGCAGTGGTGAACCAGAGGGCGCTGTGCCCATACACGACCGCATGGGTAACTTCGCCATGCAAGCGGCCCGCAAACACGCAAAAAGCCCCGCGAACACGCAAAAAACCCGCGAACATGCAAAAAAACCCGCGAACACGCAAAAAACCAAAAATCCGCAAATTCGCACAAATTCGCGGATTTTGCGGATTGCGAATTTGATTTCGCGCAACACGAATTCGCAAATTTCGCCCATACTTAGTAAAAAGAATAGCTGTTATAAGTTTTGAGAAGACTATAATATAAGATCTGTAATAATTCAACATTGCGGGGATAGATATGACGAAATCCGTGACTTCACATGTACATGATTATTATGTATTAAGTATAAAAACGAATAACTTTATCTATCTCTTTCTTTATGATTTTAGAATATTCCGGTAGGGTGAAGAAAATGATTGCATTAAGCAAAAACAAAATAGACGAAAGGAATGACACCAGCATAAGAATTATGTGCACGAAGTAAGGGGGCATGGTCACTATAAATTACACTACCCCCTCCTTCTTTATTTTTTTTTACCTTTATATATATGTCTATATATAATTTATAAGTATCCATTATATAATTGGTTTTCCTTTCCTTTCCTTGCTCCTGAAAATCTAACTTTGAATTAGGTTAAGACTTATGAGAATGATGGATAAATGGGTACTATACCCAAGTGAGTATAACATGACTATTGATACCGAG
Organism: Lissotriton helveticus; assembly: GCF_964261635.1. Classification (NCBI taxonomy): domain Eukaryota; kingdom Metazoa; phylum Chordata; class Amphibia; order Caudata; family Salamandridae; genus Lissotriton; species Lissotriton helveticus. The sequence continues at coordinate 1,610,134,514 of NC_136065.1, forward strand.
ACTTGAAACTACATAGGTGACTAGAACACCATGAAAACAAAATGTATACATACATATGAAACAATGAGTAGAATTGGCACAAATGTAATGTTCTTAAAAGTGTTCACTTTGTCATGAATTAATGAGTTATAATATGACCTTTTATGATTAACTCTGACACTAGACCTGTGTGATGTTGTAAACACAGAGTCTTTCTTTTATTTTCTTTGAACCTAAAGGTATATGTTCACCTAAAATGGAACCATGGTCATGTTACCAAGAGCCTGTGCGCTCGAAACGCGTCTTATTTTGCCCTAAAAATAAAACGAACTGAAGAGTACCTGGCTGGTGTGGCTCGGTCTTCTTTATCGAAGGAAGGAAGGAAGTTTTGCAGCATATATATATATATATACATATATACATATATATATATTAACTGAAAAAACCATAGGTTTTACACACGTTATAGTTAGGAAGTAGCATTTACAAAACCTATGAAATTCACTGAAAAAAACATAGGTTTGACACCAGTTATAGTTAGCTGGAAATTTTACTGATATAAAACCAATGAAATTCCACGTTATAGTTAGTTGGACTCACTATAACTTGCGCGTGTAATGCACTGCTGATGACGTCACATATTACATCACTCATGACATCACTGATGACACCATCCAGTCAATGTGTGTCTTTCTGAAAAATAAATATGTGTTATATATGTATATATTATTGAATATCTTAGTGAATACATATATTAGTGAGTAATGCTTAAATATTTAAATATATGTATTAGTGTTTCACTTTGTGTATAAGTGGCTGCATGGGTTGATGAGTAGGTACATGTGTATGTATATAGGTTATTAGATGTTTTTCTTAGTATCAGTATGAGTGTTTGCATGCTTTGGTGGGAGTATTACTTAGTACATAGATGCAAGAATGACTGAGTCTCTGTTTGTATGTGTTTTGAAGACAGCATATGTGCAGGACTGTATGGGTGGATGAGTGTGTATATGTCTGTGTTAGTGAGTGAATGACTGTCCTATTAGTGTCTTTATCAGTAACTACATATGTTTTAATCTAGTATATGTGAATATTGATGTATATAAGTGAGTATATGTGAGAGTGAGGGATTGTAAGAGTTCCTGTTTAAATTAGTATGTGTTTCTATAAGTGATTTTTTAAGAGAGTAAGTATGTGTAAGTTTCCTTAGAAGTAAAGTGGTAGTGTGTGTATAGCTGTTTATGCAAATAAATGGATGTTCAATAGTTTATTTGCATGTGTGAGTATGTGTGTGAATAACTTTTGGATGACTGTCGGTGTGTAACAGGATGTGTAGGTGTATCACTACATATCATTAGTGAATATATGTATGAGTGACTATATAGAACTGTTGGTGAATTAGTGCATGTGTATATAGATGGTGGAATTATTGAATTGGTTGTTGTAACTGGTTTGGGTATCTCCATTTTTTTGAACGTTTTAGTTTCTATTTTTGAATATGTGTTTCAAGGGTTAGATTACAGTGAAAGGAGGTCTGTCACTGTGTCACAAGGATGGTGTCATCAGTGATGTCATGAGTGATGTAATATGTGACGTCATCAGCAGTGCATTACACGCGCAAGTTATAGTGAGTCCAACTAACTATAACGTGGAATTTCATTGGTTTTATATCAGTAAAATTTCCAGCTAACTATAACTGGTGTCAAACCTATGGTTTTTTCAGTGAATTTCATAGGTTTTGTAAATGCTACTTCCTAACTATAAAGTGTGTAAAACCTATGGTTTTTTCAGTGAATTTCATTGGTTTTTAAAATGCTAATTCAGAAATATCTCGTGTATACAACCTATACTTTTCTCAATAAAGTTCTGGCAATATTTTTTTCAGAAACAAGCCGTTTTCTTCACTGTTCAAGTTGCATAGAGACTCCTTGTAAAGCGATACAGAATTAGAAAGTCTGTACCTTGCCTTTTTTTCAACGCATTAAAATTTGCCTGTAAATAAAAATAGCCTTTCTAAACTTTCGTGCACGACCCGCTGTGCGCACTCTCGGCAACAGTTCTCAATAAAATGGATAGCGCATTTCCAGGCTTTCGTGCGCGACCGACTGCGCGCACCCGCCTATATATTTCGTGAAAACTTTCCAATCTGAACTTATTGAATTTCTTCATAGACCCATCAAAGAACTTATAATACGTCAAAGAGACTAAACTTAGGCTTCTTTTTTAATATTATGAAAATTTTCATTAAATGGAGCCGAATGTCTTTTTAAACTTTCGTGTGTGACCGAATGTACACACCTTGGTATTTTAAAAAAAAATATAAAAGGTTTTATACTTTAACAATTGTATGCTTGAATCGAGCTCAGAAGATATATTAAATCCGGATATGTTTGGATTTACTCCTTTTCACGTTTTGAAACTTCGCTGAATTAGACCGCTACTTCCAAATGGCGTACGTGACCAGATACTATCACCGCCTACACGTCCTGAGACGCGCATGTGAAGTCATGTGACTTCAAAACAACACTTCCAATTGGTTCTTAGTAGTTTCTATTCTGCAATTTACACGGAGCACCCCACCCACTTCTCTCACTATCTTTTCTACTCTCAAAAGAGAACAACGTTCAACACCCTTCGGAAGACTTTGCTGAAATGGCTGCCGCCCCGCATTCATCTTCCGAATCTGAAGGAAATGAGCGACTGCCTTTAAAAAGAAAAAAGGAATCTTTCATTTGACAATTTTTCACTTATCCTGAAGAACAAAAGAAAGTGAATGCGCCAAAAGTTACCTGCACGATATGCAATTCGGTTCTCTCAAGAGGAAATCCAAGAAAAAAATATTCCTTTTCCATACATACCATGGTGCGGCATGTCAAACAAGTGCACCCTGTGGAATTTGCACAGGCATCGAAAAGAGCCCTGGCCACGCTATTACCATCAGAGGTGGCCAGCACATCTTCTGATCGACGACCTGTATCTCCATCGAGTGCTGTGATGGACTTGAGACCATATCTTGCAAAGGTGCACATGAAATGCAACGAGTGTGGAGAAATTCTTCTGTACGGAGAGCAGAGCCTCATTCTTACTAAACTTAAAATTGAGAGTCATAAATGCCCCGAGAAAAGATAAATTTCTTCATTTCATTTTGATCCTGTGTCACACATGAAAATGTTGTTGCAAGTTAAAAAAATCAAAAACTGCATGACACTGTTCCTGTCAAGGTAGCATAGCTGGCGGCCTAGGGGTGGAGGACCGTTGTGCAAATACCCCGGGGAGGACTCTGGATATGCTTGGTCCCTGAGATTCTTCGATGTCACTGCCTTCCACAAATGGCATAAGTCCTGGATGTTCGGTGCCATACTTGAGGGTTTGACCTAAAGACACGTCCAGCGGTGCCCTGGTCCAAAATGAAAAACAACATAACACTTGTTTAAAAAAAAAAAAAAAAAGTTATTTTCAGAACTAACTCATTGTACCAAAAACAGCTCCAGGAGCATATTATAAAGGGGGTTTATCTCCCCTTTTTTGGCTTTCGTTCGTGCGCGACCGTGTGCGCGCACCCGCCTATATATTTCGGGAAAACTTCGCGATTGCAACTTATTAAATTTCTTCATAGACCCATCAAAGAACTTATACTACGTCAAAGACAGTAAACCTAGGCTTCTTTTTTATTATTATGAAAATTTTCATTAAATGGAGCCAAATGTCTTTTTAAACTTTCGTGTGTGACCGAATGTACACACCTTGGTATTTTAAAAAAATATATAAAAGGTTTTACACTTTAACAATTGTATGCTTCATTCGAGCTCAGAAGATATATTAAATCAGGATATATTTGGATTTACTCCTTTTCACGTTTTGAAACTTCGCTGAATTAGACCGCTACTTCCAAATGGCGTACGTGACCAGATACTATCACCGCGTACACGTCCTGAGACGCGCATGTGAAGTCATGTGACTTCAAAACAACACTTCCAATTGGTTCTTAGTAGTTTCTATTCTGCAATTTACACGAAGCACTCCACCCACTTCTCTCACATCTCTACCCTGTTATCTGCAATTGTGAACATCAAAAGGAGCTCCGCTACGCCCCTGTAAGAGGCCTCACTCCCACTGCTGCAACGGCTTAGCAGTCCTCCAGATGCACAGGAACAGCCCCTCCGATCCATTGAAGTTCTGTGTCGGTCTCAATACCACTTACGAAATGAAAATAAGCACTGAAGAATATTTATGCTGTAGCAGGAGGAGTACTACATGCTTGCAGAATGCATTCTATTACCTATAAAAAAGTGAAAAACCCACGCTACAATCATATAGAATACTTCCTCTAAAGAAGCCTGTGAATAACTTTCGAACATCAGGTTAACCTTTTTTTACTCTCTCATCATTGTTAAAGATAAGTATTTACAATACTATATTAAACAATGCCATGATTTTTCCTTTTTAATTTTAAAAATCTTGCAATCTTTCACAAACCCAATACTCATGGCTTCTTTTTTGTGACAAAAATCTTGCAATATTACATACCTACATAGAATAACAGAAAAAACATAACACTACAAAGGCCAAACAGTCTACTAAACGCGGATTTGTAACCTATGGGGCAGATTTATGTTAACTACTTCATACCCAGATATGCACCAGTTAATGTGCACCACAGTATGGTAGTGCTCCGTTACCCATGGTGTGCCACATTTGAAATGTGCCGCACCATGGTACAAAAACACCATACATGCGTAACACATCTGTGCTCAAAAACTAATACATTGCTAGAGTTGCATCGCAACTGTGATGCAGCTCCAGCAAGGCTCACCAATGCACTATATTCACAATGCTGCGTCAATACCTACGCCTGCTTCAAGCACATGCACAGTTTTCAAACAGCATGGGCCTGAAAGTCACTGAGTGAAATATCATACATTACAGTCAGCCACTTTCAAGACGCATTCCTTCAGAGGAACACTTACCGGTTATTAGAGGTAGATCGTCCGACTCCACCGGAGGACACCCCTAATAAAAAGACATATATATAAAATGCGGACTAGCCGCTGTATCGTGCTAGCAAACTTTAACTTAAAAATCGTTAGAAAAAACAAAAGGAATCGAGCAAAATCAGTAGGCCACTGATAGGATCTCTTTTTCACCTCGCTAAAATAGAAACATTAGGAACAACCCCTCATGAGAAATACGAAACTAGTGAGAGAAACCGAGCTCGACGCCATGATGGCTGCAAGATAGCTCGGCTCCGCCGCCCACCCCGCCCAAAATAACGACAAACCCTATACAAATATTATAAATAAATACAACACACCAGCAAAGTAACAGGGTAAAACGTTTTATTAAATAACTATTTACATGGCAGCCTGCTGCAACATGAAAACAACACTTCCAATTGGTTCCTACTAGTTTCTCTTCTGGAATTTACACGCAGCACTCCACCCACTTCTCTCACTATCTTTTCTACTCTCAAGAGAGAACAACGTCCTACATTTTTCGGAAGACTTTGGTGAAATGGCTACCGTATCTCATTCATCTTCCGAATCTGAACAAAATGATCGACTACCTTTAAGAAGAAAAAAAGAATCTTTCATCTGGCAATTTTTCACTTATCCTGAACATCAAAAGAAAGTAAATGCACCAAAAGTAACCTGCACGATATGTGACTCGTTTCTCTCAAGAGGAAATCCAACAAAAAAATATTCCTTTTCCATACATACCATGGTGCGGCATGTCAAACAAGTGCACCCTGTGCAATTTGCAGAGGCATCGACAAAAGCCCTGGCCACGCTATTACCATTAGAGGTGGCCAGCACATTTTTTGATCGACGACCTGTATCTCCATCGAGTGCAGAGATTGACTTGAGATATTTAACTATATATGGTCTATAACCTATGGTTTTTTCAGGGAATTTGCTCCGCCGCCCACCCCGCCCAAAATAACGAGAAACCCTATGCAAATGTTATAAATATATACAACACACCAACAAAGTAACAGGGTAAAACGTTTAATTAAATAACTATTTACATGGCAGCCTGCTGCAACATCTCCGCCAGGAGACGGCGTGGGGTGCACTGGAAGGGAGAGGCGGCGCGAACGAGCCTCCCCCACCTCCCCAGGTGGAGGTTTCTCAGCTACACCCCAGCGCTTCACTGATCTCCTTGTCCTCAGTCAAGCATCAATAGTAAGATTTTCATAGGTGAGTGTAGGTTCATAGTTTGCCATCCACAGACTAAAAGCCTGGAGTGGAAGTGAAAAAACCATAACTAGGTAAGAAGGAACGCAGAGGCTGTAGGAAGGACTCTGCATATGCTTGTTCCCTGAGATGCTTCAATGTCACAGCCTTCCACAAATGTCATAAGTCCTGGATGTTGGGTGCCATAGTTCAGGGTTTGACCTAAAGACACGTCCTGCGGTGCCCTGGTCCAACCATCACATATACCTGCGCCAGGAGACGGCGTGGGATGCACTGGAAGGGAGAGGCGGCGCGAAGGAGCCTCCCCCACCTCCCCAGGTGGAGGTTTCTCAGCTACACCCCTAAAGACACGTCCAGCGGTGCCCTGGTCCAACCATCACATATACCTGCGCCAGGAGACGGCGTGGGGTGCACTGGAAGGGAGAGGCGGCGCGAACAAGCCTCAACCACCTCCCCAGGTGGAGGTTTCTCAGCTATACCCCTAAAGACACGTCCTGCGGTGCCCTGGTCCAACCATCACATATACCTGCGCCAGGAGACGGCGTGGGGTGCACTGGAAGGGAGAGGCGGTGCGAACGAGCCTCCCCCACCTCCCCAGGTGGAGGTTTCTCAGCTGCACCCCAGCACTTCACTCGACATAGGCGGCCGGCTCCCGGGGTCCGGCGGAACTTTTAGCCTTTTGGTGACTCTTCCATTCTGGACCTTGTCCCACAATCCGTTTGACCTGAAGACACGTCCTGCGGTGCCCTGGCCCAACCATCACATATACCTGCACCAGGAGACGGCGTGGGGTGCACTGGAAGGGAGAGGCGGCGCGAACGAGCCTCCCCCACCTCCCCAGGTGGAGGTTTCTCAGCTACACCCCAGCGCTTCACTCGACAAGCTGAGTTGCGCCCGCTCCTGCGGCACAGTGCCTCGCTCGGCCAGCTGAATTACGCCTGCTCTTGCTATACAGCATCTCACCCGCCATCCGGCTGAATTACACCCACTCTTGCGGTACAGCGACAGGCGGCTGCCACGGAGCTCAGGAAATGGCGGTCGGCTCCACAGACTTGGGCCTGGCCTGCAAGGATGGCTCTGGACAACCCTGGAACTCGGACGCTTGACTGCTACGGCATGGGCCCCATTCCCAAAAGCGTCCCATCAGCCTTGAAGATTCTACAAGAGTCACCGGGGCCCCCGACTCCCGCAGAGTTCCGGTGGGGAGCTTCTGCCATGATTGCTCGCAGAATGGCCACGACGTAGCCACGGGGTGCTCTCATGCTGACGCCAGCTTCAGTCTGAAACTTCCAGAAACACTGTAGACTACCAATTCAATCAGTTCCGGTGGAGCCCCAACGACGTATCGCGTTGTTGCATAATGCATCATATGACAGGCTGCGTTAGCGCACCCGGAAGTGATCCGGTGCGCGAGGCGCGAAGCGCAGCTTCCCTGAAGCAATCCGGGGTGCGGCGCGGAGCGCGTAACGTAAGCATAACAGGTCATGTGACTTGTTAATAAAACTTTTCATTGGTTTAGAAATATTTTTTGTCCCAAATGATGAAAACCCCTCCTTGTTTCCTCTTGGCTCCTGCCCCCTCCCCAAGTCTTGCTCGGCCAGCTGAGTTTCGCCCACTCGTGCAGCCTACGACATGGATACGCCGGGGCGTTATGGATCAGTATGAGCAAATATACACTTGGGGATTCACAAGCAACAACAAGCCTTTGTATTTGGGGCTCTAAATCAACAACAGTGAGAGAACAGAACCGAACTAAGCACTCAGGGGCTACGTTTAAACGTAACATCATCTCCCCAGAGGTACATCACCTTACACACACATGCACTCTGATCTCCTTGGCCTCAGTCAAGCATCAATAGTATGATTTTCATAGGTGAGTCTAGGTTCATGGATTTCCATCCACAGACTAAAAGCCTGCAGTAAGAGTGAAAAAACCATAACTAAGTAAGAAGGAAGACAGAAACAGAATCTTCCTCTGCAACATCCGGCTCTGCATCGCTACTTACTTATAAATGCAGAAAAAACTCAATTAACACAAGGGCTCTTTTCAGAGCCACCTTATATCAAAGCACTCAAACTTCTGATTTATCTCCATTTTCACACTCTTCTAAATAAGTGTGCGCGCCCGAGTGCGCGCACCCCGCAACTTAAAAAAAAAAATATATATATATATTTTCGCCTTTAAGGACCTTACTGCACACCCTGAGAAAACCTACGCAGCAAAACAATCTCTACCTTCTCCCCTTTCCATGTTCCAACGCTTTCAAATGAACAATATATTTACTCGCAGTGACAAAATGGCGGTCAACACTTCCTGATTTCCTTCGAATCGAACGTTAACACACGTCACGCAGCAAAAAGAAAATTCCGCTCGCGCGCAGCCGTTCGAGTGCGCGCACCAGTGCGCGCTTACAGATATATAATTGACTTTAAGTTTAATTTTCTCAGCAACTACTGAACAGATTTACACCATTCAAAAAAAAGCGTAATCTGCGAGCCGGACTCTACAGTTTTGCCAAATTTCTTATAAATCCATTCAGCCGTTCGACCTGTAGCTGTGTCTAAACGCCCTATGGAAAATAACATGGAGAAAACATGTTTTGGGACCCCCCTTTTATCTCAGCCCCCACTTCACCAATCCCCCCCAAACTTTCAGGGGAGGAGCGCAGCGGACTGAGCCATCTTCTTTGAGAAATTCGCAAAGATTCATCCACCAGGGCCAAAGTTAATCCAAATAGAATGTTGAGGATTTCCTTTGGAAACTAGGTCCTAACTATAACTACCTACTGGCGACCGCCAGTAGGTAATATATATATATATATATATATATATATATATATATATATATATATTACCTACTGGCGGTCGCCAGTAGGTATATATAGTTAGGATTTTTTCCCTATGGGATTTTTGAAAATTCTATGTCTAATAACTTTGGCGTTTGTGGACGGAATTGGCTGAAATTTTCTGGAAAATGGAACATTTTGTTTCTGAGCAGCCCCTGAAAATTTGGGGGGGGATCGTCCAGGGGGGGCTGAGAAAAAAGGGGGGTCCCAAAACGTGTTTTTAACATTGAGTTTTCCATAGGGCGGTTGGCCTCACTTTTAGCCCGAATGGCTGAATGGATTTGCACGAAACTTGGCAAAATTGTAGGGACTGGTAGCCCGATGTGCCTTTTGTAGGTCTCAATATATGTGCTCCAGTGGATTTTGAGAAATTAACGTTTAAAAAAAGATATATATCTGTAACAGCGGACCGGGCAGCTCCCCGGTTCGCGGACCGGGGCGCGTACCGGAACTTCGCGTAGCGAAGCTGATTGGCTCTCCGGTGTCTGTCAACATTCTAAACAGTCCGGAGCGGCCGCCATCTTGTCTCTCGGTAGGATTGAGAGACAAGAGGAGGCCAAAACAAAGGTGGAAATAACCATAAGGGGGCATAGTAGATCCTCCCTGACCCCCTAGGTTTAATGTGGAGGCTTTAAAAGGGCCCCGCGGGGCAAAAAAAATAATAATTTTTTTTTGTTTTTTTGCGTGGGTAGCACCCGGTCCGCGAACCGGGAAGCGTTCTGGGCAGCGTACTACAATGAAAAATGAATGAGAGACTTTTCAAATGCAGTATGTTAATTGATTGTTGGTTTTGTTGATTATTTTTTATTTTCTTTATTTTTTAAGCATTTTTTTTTATTGTGATTGTGTTTCATAATTTATTAAACTTTCTAACATTTCATTGTCAGAAATTTCATAATTATCATGGAATATACATTGTAGTCTCTGAGGGTGTAAAATGTCCTCATTTGCAAGGAGGTTATCTACTGCTTGTACACATTGCAGTAGTTCATTGTCCCAAGTTTCATCGAAAAATTCAATGTCAATTTGATCAATTGTATCAATCAATTCTTGGCTGCTCTCTTGCAGGTCCATTTCAAAAGAAACTTGGTTTTCGCCTTCCATTTTGCCTGAAATTTGGATTAAAAAAATATATATTAGTAGAGATAGGGCAATGTTGGGAATAATTTTAGATAGGCATTTTTTATCAGTGAATTTATCTTTGGGCAGTGTATAGTATCAGAGTGGAAGTAGGAATATAAAAAAGTGTATGTGATTTAACGTAAGTAAATTCATAATTATACAAGAGAAGCCTAACTCCATCCATAACTATAACAGAGAAGTCTCTCTAAATCTATAACTACTACAGAGGGATAGTATATATCTATCAGAAAAAGTTTACCATATTAACTTATAGTGCACAATATACTTCAGTTTTAAAAATAAAAACTTACCTTTAGAAAGAAGTTGAAGGAATTAGTGAAAATACTATTGAAATGTACAGCAAGAAGTAGTAGTCAAAATGGCTGTGTTTTCTTCTCTTCCTTTATATATATTCAGGTATATAACCAATGAAATGTCAGGTAAAAAAAGTAGAAAATGAAAGTAACATTTTCATTGGTTGTCAATTCCAACACTTCAGATGTGTTTTGTGAAGTAATTTACCTCAGGGTATTTAGAGAGGTCTACAGGCTAAATGACTAAATGGAATTCCAATCAAATTTGTGAAAATGGTAGGGATTGGTATGTAGTATGAGCTAATCTATATTTGGTGAAATTGTCTCCAGTGGCTTTTCTGTGAACTACTTTCCCACCTTTTTTGATGGTGCGCTTCCCAGGGAGCGACCCGGTACGCGAACCGTTGAGCGCCCTGGTTCGCGAACCTTAAGCGTTCCGGGAGTCCACCATTTTGTGTTTCGGTCGAATTAAGATACAAGATGGAGGGCAAATAATGTTCAGAATGGGTAGAAGGGGGCACGGTAGAGTTATCTTGACCCCCTAGGTTTTCTGAGGGTGGCTGAGGAGGCTTATATGTGCGAAAAAAAAACATTTTTAAAAAAAAATTCGCGAGGTTAGCTCCCGGTTCGCGTACCGGGTAGCGCCCCAGGGAGCGTACTTTGTTGAAAATTAGTGAAAAATGTTAGAGTAAAATAATAATTGTGAGTGATTAGATGTAGGGTAGCTCTGAGAAGAGCTTTTGGGTTTATGGTACATTTAGGTACTTATAAGTAGGTACCAATGCACATTCTTAAATTCAGAGTGAAAATTCTGTTGCCCTCATCTGAGAAGTGAACTCCATCTCCTCTGTAGATATCTTGCATGTAGTAACGCAAGTTATTGTTGTACAGGGAGCCCATTCCATGGTCTCTCATGTAAGCTGAAACAGATTTGTTTACATGCTTCCTCGACTTCTCAATTTGTGGACAAAATTGGTTTGACCACCTCCATTTCTGTCTTTGGCATATATTTGAATATACCAAGGCAGTCTGAGGAAAAAGTGCCATTAATTGCTCAAAGGTGTCCTTTAAAAGCATTTCCAGACCTACACCAGTCAAAGTGCCCAAGTCATTACCTCCACAGTGCACAATTAACAGGTCAGGTTTGGGCAAATGCATAAAGGTTTTCACCAATGGTATCAATTGGTGACATTTTAATCCTCTGTGGCCAAACCACTTAATTTCCACATCTTGTAAATTGAGGTTAGGTAATTTCCTGTTTTCAACGTACCTTTGAGCCCAGTGAATATAACTATGTCCAACAATCCAGACAGAAAACATGGTGAGAGAAGGTTCTTCTGCAGTCAGATGAAGTGTGGCAATGAAATGGCAGTTGAAAAAATGAGAGTTTAAAATGAAAAAAACTGTGGAGTTTCTGTGTTCATGAAGCAGTAACAGTGATTGGTGGATTTTGATTGCTGAAAACAGAAAGTTAGGGTGCACGGATGTGTTCTTTGAAAGATGTATTTTGAATGGTCAATAAAAAATCATTAAATGAAAGAATGCACTGGATATGCAGGTGCACTGAGAGTTCAGAGTTCAATTGCAACATTGTTGTGTGAACTTGCAAACACCAGAAGTCTTCCAAGAGGTGGTTGCCATGCAGAAAAGGCAGAAAGGGCAGAGGGGGGAAGGGTTTTCATTTGAAAAAAAGTGAGGGAAGAGTTTTGATTGGGTGACATGAGAGATATGTGTGAAGAATTACAGCATTTCTGTGCTTTTGATAGCTGCAGACTCTGGAGTGCATACCTTTTGCTCTGCTGAAGACAAATTGGTGTGTTTCTGAGACTGTTTTCAAACTCAAAGTATTTGCTAAGGTGAGAAAATATTTCTTTAATTTAGATAGAGAATAGTGTGCTTTAAGGAGAAAAATATGAATTATGTGGCGCAAATTGCTTGTAAATATGCTCCCACATGTGCATGGAAAATTTAGATTTTGAATGTTTGTGTTACATAACCATGTTAAAAGTGATACAAACATGCTGCAAAGGCAATCAAAAAACGCTTTTATGTGTCTTAAGGACATTTTAAGTAATTTTCCCATGTGCAGTGTTTTGAAATTATGATTTGAAAATCGTTTTTGGGGAAAAGGAATTGTTTTTAAATTTATGACAAGGACATAATGGTGTATGCTTCTTTATACGGCAATTGACTGTCCCTGATGTTATTTTTCCCATTTTAATGTAAGACCTTTCTCTGTGGCGCAAGTTGCTTGTAAATATGCTCCGACCTGTGCATGGGAAATTTAGATTTTAAATGTTTGTGTTACATAGCCATGTTAAAAGTGACCCAACCATGCTGGAAAGGCAATAAAAAAACACTTTCATGTGTCTTAAGGACATTTTAAGTAATTTCCCTGTGGGCAGTGTTTTCAAATTATGAATTGAAAATCGTTTTTGAGGTAAAGGAATGTTGTTAAAGTGTATGTGCGCCATATGCCCCCAAATTTCGTTTTCAGGGGTGCAGCAGGGTGTTCTTGAGACACCCCTGCACCTTTGAAAAAATTCCTAATTTGCGATGAGCTAATTGCTAATCGCAAATTGCACCTTCATTCCTATGGGCCTCCTGCTCCATGGAAATGAATGGGTAATTTGCAATTAGCAATTTGCTCATCGCAAATTAGGAATGGTAAAGAATCGCTATTTATTCCTTAAAATTCGCTATTTTGGAAATGCAAAATAGTTATATGAAACATATGGCGGTTGATGTCTAACAAGATAAGAAGCTTAGGGATACATTTAGGATGACTGGCGCAATGAAGTGCACATCACTTACTTCATTGGTAGAGCTTTACATGTATTATGTCCTCTGTATTCTTCATCAAGCGTAACTTTAATCTGCAATCCTGAGTAGGCCTCACCTTAAACAAACCTCTGGATAGGCCACACCTTATCGTCATCCTGAATTAATCATTTAAAATGCTAGGGACAGATTTATGATAGGTGTATGCCTCTTTTGCGCCACTTACAAAACACTGTCCACGGGGAAATGACTTAAAATGTCCTTAAGACACATGAATGTGTTTTTTTAAAGCGTTTGCAATTTTTTTGGGTGACTTTTAACATGGCTATGTGACTCAAACAGTCAAAATCTAAATTCACCATGCACAGGTGGGAGCATATTTACAAGGAATGTGCTCTATGGGGAAAGGTCTTATAATGTAATATGGGAAAAATGACATCAGAGACACTGAAATGCCTTATAGAGAAGCATACACCATTATGTCCTTGTCATAAATTTGCAAACCATTACTTTTCCCCAAACACGATTTTCAAATCATAATTTGAAAACACTGCACATGTGGAAATTACTTAAAATGTCCTTAATTCAAAATTTGCTATTCCTTATTTTGCGATTGCACTGAAGGATTTGCAAATTTTGCGATTCCTTAAATGCAATGTATCAAACAAAAAATATGTAAAAAATGATATTAAGGATTTGGAAACTACCACCAACTTCTAGTTTGTGGTAATTTGCGAATTCTTTTCAAAAAGCATTTTTTTCCAAAAAACAAAAGGTGCCATATGACGCCTATACATGTCCTTAGGGCATGTATGTGTGCCATATGCCCCCAAATTTCTTTTTCAGGGGTGTAGCAGGGTGTTCTTGAGATACCCCTGCACGCTTGAAAAAATTCCTATTTTGTGATGAGCTAATTGCTAATCGCAAATTGCAACCTTCATTCCTATGAGCCTCCTAGCCCATGGAAATGAATGGGTAACTTGCAATTAGCAATTTGCTCATTGCAAATTAGGAATGGTTAAGAATTGCTATTTATTCCTTAAAATTTGCTATTTAGGAAATGCAAAATAGTTTGATGGTACATATGGTGGTTCATCTGTAACAAGATAAGAAGCTTAGGGATACATTTATGATGACTGGCGCAATAAAGTGGATATTACTTACTTCATTGGTAGGCCTTTACATGTATTATCTCCTCTGTATTCTTCATCAAGCGTAACTTTAATCTGCAATCCTGAGTAGGCCTCGCCTTAAACAAACCTTTGGATAGGCCACACCTTATTGTCATCCTGGATTCATCATTTAAAATGCTAGGGACAGATTTATGATAGGTGTATGCCTCTTTTGTGCCACTGTGCGTCACTTTTATGATGCAGCGGCGGTGCTAATTTGCAATTAGCAATTTGCTCATTGCAAATTAGGAATGGTAAAGAATTGCTATTTATTCCTTAAAATTTGCTATTTAGGAAATGCAAAATAGTTTGATGGTACATATGGCGGTTCATCTGTAACAAGATAAGAAGCTTAGGGATACATTTATGATGACTGGCGCAATAAAGTGCACATTACTTACTACATTGGTAGGCCTTTACATGTATTATCTCCTCTGTATTCTTCATCAAGCGTAACTTTAATCTGCAATCCTGAGTAGGCCTCACCTTAAACAAACCTCTGGATAGGCCACACCTTATCGTCATCCTGGATTAATCATTTAAAATGCTAGGGACAGATTTATGATAGGTGTATGCCTCTTTTGTGCCACTGTGCGTCACTTTTATGATGCAGCGGCGGTGCAAAAGATTTGCTATGAGGCGACAACATTACAAATTGATGCATTTAGGCAGATATGTCATGGTGTAAAAAAAACGTACCACATGAAACCGATGCAGCAGTGATGCAAAAGATGCACCATGTCGCAAGACAGGCCTCACTTGGGGCCATATGTATCAAGCTAATTAGCATTCGCAAAGATCAAAATTCTACGAATTTCGGCCTTTGCGAATGTTAATTAGACAAATGGTATGTATCAAACAAGTTTGATGCAAAATAAGGAGTAGCAAAATTTGCTATTCCTTATTTTGCAATTGCACTGAAGGATTTGCAAATTTTGTGACTACTTAAATGCAATGTATCAAACAAAAAATATGTAAAAAATGACATTAAGGATTTGGAAACTATTGTGGTAAATTGGTGGTAATTTGTGAATTCTTTTCAAAAAGCTTTTTTTCAAAAAAACAAAAGGTCCCATATGACGCCAACACATGCCCTTAGGGCATGTATGTGTGCCATATGCCCCCAAATTTCTTTTTCAGGGGTGCAGCAGGGTGTTCTTGAGACACCCCTGCACCCTTGGAAAAATTCCTAATTTGTGATGAGCAAATTGCTAATCGCAAATTAAACCTTCATTCCTATGAGCCTCCTAGCCCATGGAAATGAATGGGTAACTTGCAATTAGCAATTTGCTCATTGCAAATTAGGAATGGTTAAGAATTGCTATTTATTCCTTAAAATTCGCTATTTAGGAAATGCAAAATAGTTTCATGCTACATATGGCGGTTCATCTGTAACAAGATAAGAAGCTTAGGGATAGATTTATGATGACTGGTGCATCACCAGGGATGTGTCAGTCATCCTGCGCCGCTGTTCCGCCACCCATGGTGTGCTGCATTTAGAATGCGGGGCATCATGGGGCAAAAATGGCACAGATGCGTGACGTATCTGTGCTGTAAAGGTAGTGATTGCTGGAGTTGTATCGCAAGTGCGATGCAGCTCAAGCAAGGCTCAGGGGTGCCCCATCTCCACAATGTTGCGTCAAGACCTATGCCTGCTTAAAGCAGGCGCAGGGTTTTGACGAAGCTTTCTCCTATCTGATTGTAAATACGGCACACCATGGGTGGCAGAGTAGTGGTGCACGTTAACTGGTGCATGCCTGGGGATGTGCCATTTAACATAAATCTGCCCCTTTACATTTAAGTATGTGCAGGACACACAGAGTCGGTGAGGCTTATCCAAGGTTAAGAAGAGATGAGTCCTGTTCACTGAAAATTTAGACATAGTCTTCACCTGCTCAGCATTGCTGGACATGGCTAAATAATAGCTGCAAAATATTACTCTTGTTAAACAAGTTTACTATTATAATCTCTGAGATTTGTCTCTTACTCTGCAACATCTCATTGTTGTTATCTTTCTTTAAAGATAAAGAAAACCTCAACATGAGCGACAATCTGCAATCAGTTGATTTTGACCTCATCATTGAACTTGTAATTGAAACATCAGTGGATGTTGATCCCTTGGATGATTTAAATCCTGAGGATGAAGAAGAGCGTGATGAGGATGCAGATTTGTCCGAATTATATGACATAGGATGGGAAGCTGACCTGCTTGAGCCTATGGAAATATAAACATTTATTTTTAAAATTTATAATTAATAAAAAGTAAAAAGGTAAACCGTTTAATTTAAAAATAAAGACACCTTCAAAAGCAGGTTATGTGTAGTGTCTTCAATAAAATATTAAAATATGCTCATAAAATTAGATCAGATTCACATATAAAATAGCACAGGTAACATAAATATAAATGTCATTTCTTTTCTGCTATTTCTGTATTGTAAATTTGCAAGGACTAAAAAATCTTCTATTTAAAATGTCAAGTAGTGTGTTAAGTTTTTGATCACTGTTATTGTTTTACTGTTTGGTAATAATGGTTAATAACAGTTTTTATTATATTTTACCACAGATTCAACTGCAGATCATTTCAAGATTTCACCATGCCAACAATAGAAAGACAGAGAAAGGCTGCAAAACGTCAAATACAGCAGGTGAAAGAAAATAAGCAGCAGTCACGAAGAAAGCACCGGGTAAGAGCACAAAATATTTCATAAGAAATATGTGTAGTAAAAAAAATATTACTACAGAAAATGTTTCAGTCCATAAAACGAGAAGGAATTCAAATGGAAAGGAAAGGCCAATCAAAAATGTTACTGCTAGAGCAAGAGATAACTCTGTGCATGATAGTAGAAGGAAACAACAGTTTAGGGAGATTCGTAAACGAATGTTCCGCAACAGGATAATTGGCAATTTGTTAAAAAATATTAAGAAAGGTCAACAGAAACTGGTTTTTTATAAGAGAAAAAAAAAAGTTGAGAAAGTTATTGATCAGGCATTTGAAATTAAACGTAAGTTATTTATTTTGATAATCAATAGAATTAGGAAGCTAAACAAGGCAATTTATGATTTCAAAAGAAATAGTAGATGGAAGAGAATAGTTAATCGTAGTAATTTTTGTGAAGTTTTTTCTGGAGAATGGATGCATAGTTCAAGCTGTGAGGCATTTTTTAATGAGGAGAGTTATTTCCAGGATAATGATTTGGTGCATGCAGTTGACACCAGTGGTCGTGCTTATGAAGTGAAAGATGGTTGTCCAGTTGAAAAAGAAAAACTTGTGACAACAGAGGCAGAAGAGGTGTTAGGTAATGAGGTTTTAGGAAGACGTGCTAAGGGTCCTGTGTACACCTGGAAGTGTAGTAGTATTTGCAGTGTGCGACAGGATTCCATCAATTTGCTTTGTGATTTTGTACGGTCATTTAATAAGAAAAGTTTGAAGCAGAAAATAAGGTTGTTGCAAGAATTAGATCCTTGCAGAGTAAGAGAAGTGACAGGTTTGCATGGTCATTCACTGGCTTGTCTTTCCAGGAGAGTATGCCAGAGTGTTTTTCATCATTTCAGGATGCTAGCAGTGCATCATAATAAAGTGAGGAAATTAGTTAGAATGTTGTATTATGCTAAGAGTCCAGCAATTATGCTTAAACAATTATGCGCTGCTCTTTTGCATGGTTCTGAAATAGATGTGAAGAATATATGTGAAGAAATTGAGTTTTGTTACTTTGGAAGTAAAGAGGAGAATGTTGAAATTGAGCAAGAAGAAGAGGGTCATGTGGAAGATAGTGTACAGGTTTCCAGTACAGATAATTTCCAGAGGGAAATTGCGACGTTTGAGGTGAAATCAAGTGAGAGGCCTAATTTCACTTGTGTGTGTTGTCGACGCACTTATTATAAGAATCAGACTAAGTTAGTGGATTTATATGCAAAAAGTGAAAGGGAAAATAATAGTGAATGGAAAGATTTCGCAACATACTTGATGGTAGAAAATTGTTTTGATTTGGGATTGGATCAACGTGTGTGTAGTTATTGTTGTTGCAAATTAAATCAAAACCAGATGCCTGCTAGAGCAGTTCATAATAATCTGGAATTGGTTGAGATTCCTTCTGAATTGAAGGATTTAAATACTTATGAATCTATTTTGATTCAAAGTATCCATCCCTTTCAGGCTATTGTAAGAATGGAGCCAAAGACAGGGAAATTTCCTCCATCAGATTTACAGAGAGGATTAAAGGGAAGAGTTGTTTATTTGCCTCTAGATTTGAAGAAAAACATTAACACAATTGGAGTAGAAAAAGTGGAAGAGGAACCTCTGGTTATCTTAGTTAATGGGGTTCCGACAAAGAATAAGAAAATATGGCAAGATTTAGTAGATGTTAGGAAAGTTAAAAAGGCAACATTGTATTTGAAAAAAAATAATAAATACTATAAGAATGTATATGTTGCAGAAGAGGAAGTAAGTGAGGAAGAGGATAGCGATTTGTGTGCTGGTCAAATTGAGAAAGTAGAACCCTCTACTAGTGAAGAAATATATGAACATTATAGTGTTCATCCTTTGCATTCCAAGGAAGTCATGGGGAATGCTATTGAGTTGTTTCAAATGAAACAAGCCAAAGGGAGTCCCATTAGTGTTTGGGAGGAAAGTTTGGAAGCTCGGTGTTTCCCACAGCTTTTTCCAACAGGTCAGGGAGGAAGATATGATGAGCGACCTCATCAAATTCCTGCTTCTGAATACCGGACTTTGCGATTGTATGCAGGAGATGCTAGGTTTCGACAATGCATTCCTTATTTGTTTCATCTCCTGTTTGAAAGCGATCTGTCTGGACTGTCATATGCAGTGAACCACATCTTGAAAAGTGGTATACACATGCAAAACATCTCGGCAAGTGACTTTATGGATAAAGTCAATGTCCAAGACAGTATTTTGGATTCTCACCTGATTAATCTCATGGCGTGTCAGCGTGGTACTAATGAGTACTGGTACCGTCGTCATGGTGATTTAAAATGTATGCTGAGGAACTTAGGTACTCCCACATGGTTCCTCACTCTGAGCTGTGCCGAGTATGGCTGGGAAGACTTACTTGAATTTCTACGAGAGGCAAATGCTAACGTAGATAACATCGAATTCAAGACACCCGGAGAACTGTGCTCTTTGGATCCAGTCAATGTATGTAGGTACTTCAATCATAGATTTGAAGCTATGATGTCTTTCATCATGAATAAGAAGAATCCACCTCTTGGAGAGGTGTTGGATTTCTTCTGGAGAAAGGAGTACCAAGCAAGAGGTGCTCCTCATATACATATGTTGCTGTGGATCAAGGATGCACCTAAATTTGGAACGGATCCAGAAGACTCAGTGATGAGTTTCATCCAACAGTATTCTACGCGTGCTGTTCCAAACGCAAAGGAGAAGAAAAGCCTAAGAGAAAAAGTTCTGCGTTTCCAAAGCCATCGATGTGGAAAGTACTGCCGTCGTAAATTCCGAAACAAGGACAAGTTCTACACTAAATGTCGTTTCGGCTTTCCACGACCGGTGATTTCTAAAGGAAGAGTAAACAGTTTGATGTCTTCGCTGTGACACAATGTCATGAAGAAATCACCTAAAAACACTTACAATTTGAAGAGGAACGAAGAGTCCAAGTACATCAACGACTACAACCCGGTGATTTTGTCCATGTGGAATGCTAACATGGATATACAGTTTGTGGCTGATAACTGTATGGCTGTGGCTCAGTATGTGACGTCTTACATCACCAAAAAAGAGAAGACAGAATTGAAGGATATGTGGGAGGACATTTCCCATGAAAAGAGCCTCAGCAAGAAGTTGTACAGTTTCAGTCTGAAGATGTTGTCGCATCGAGAAATCGGAGCGTACGAATGTTCTGACCGGTTGTCTTCAGCAAGTCTCTATGCCAAGTCCAGGAGTATCGTTTGGGCGAGTCTTGGTCTTGCTGCAACGCGTAATCGAGTTCTCAAACCTGTCCGGGAAATTGAGTATTTGGCGGAAAAGGAGCCAAACAGTACCGACATTTTGAAGACCAACATGTTGGATACATATTATCCAAATCGAAGCATTCACCTCGAGAATGTTTGTCTGTATGAGGTTCTTCAAAATTACATATTCAAGAGGAACATCAAAGAAGATACTGAGAAAGGAGTGTATGCTGTAATAGGAAGTGAGGGATGTCTGGTCAAGCAAAGAAAATGCCACTTGGTAAACCATCGAAAATTGAGTGGCGAATCTCCTGAAAAAAAGGAGTTTTTCTATTTAGCACTTTTGCAACTTTTCAAGCCTTGGCGTGCAGAAGAGGAACTGCTTGGAGATTTCCTCTGTTACGAAGACTCTTTCAATGCCGCCAAGGAGACCATAGAATGTCCTGCTTTTCCCAAATATGTAGAAATGTTGAATGCGGAAATTGAGCAGGAAGCAACGATTGCAGCCGAGATTGCCAGAGACAGTTCTCAGGACAGTCAGAGTTCTGCTTCATTGAGTCAGGATCCACTAGGAGGACCTGTTATTGAAAATGAAGCTGCCACTGCTATGAATGAAGTGGAAAGAGCCATGGCACATGCTCAAGAGGATGCGGTTAACTTAGAAGAGTTGGAAAGACAACTCAACGTTGAGCAGAGGAAAATATATGACGAAGTTACCATGCAAATTGATCATGGATTAAGTCATGATAAGAAAGAGTGCTCATGTACGTCGTTGAAGCCTGTCCGACTGTACGTGAGTGGAGAAGCGGGAACTGGAAAAAGTTTCCTCATTAAAGCAATTTCATGCTATTTGCAGGAAAGGACAGAGTCATCGCTGTCTTGTGTTGTCACTGCTCCAACTGGACTGGCAGCACATAATATTAAAGGGATTACTTTACATCGTTTACTGATGCTGCCAGTGGAGCATGACAACAAATTACAATATCACAAGCTATCTGGAGATGCTTGTTTTGAAGTTTCAAGAATCTTGAGGAAAATGAAACTTCTTATCATTGACGAAGTAAGCATGGTTTCCAATGTCATGCTTGCCTTTGTGCATTTGAGGATGCAAGAAGTTCTCAAAACAGAGTATGATGTGTTATTTGGTGGCAAACACATCATTGTTTTCAGAGATCTTCTGCAGCTGACACCAGTGAAAGGGCAACCTGTGTTCAAAATGCTCACGCATGAAGATACCAGGAAGTGCCTAGGCAGCATTGGCAACGTCAATATATGGTTAAACTTCAATTATGCTGAACTGCATGAAAATATGCGTCAGGCGAAGGATGAAGTTTACAAGACTATTCTACAAGATGTTAGAATTGGAAAAGTGACCGAGCATGGGAAAGAAGCTTTACATGCACGATTACTGTCAAATTTATATCCAGAACAAGATGTTGTGCCTGAGAATATTTTTCAGAAAATTACTGAGAAGAAATCTGGAATATGTTTGATGCCAACTCTTGCAGAATGTGCCAAATTTAACAACAAAATGTTGCATTTAGAAAAGCAAGAGATTGTGAAACTGGAAGCTATTGATAGAGTAGAGCATATGGGATCAACAATTATTTTGTCTGAGAATCTGAAAACAAAATTGGATTCATTAGAGAGGAGTATATCTAAAACTGCAGGTTTTGAAAAGACTCTGAATGTGTGCTTGAACTGCCGTATAATTTTAAGAAGGAATTTACATGTTGAAAGAGGTCTGGTAAATGGATCAATGGGTAATGTTGTTGATTTTGTGAAATACAGAAATAGAGATGGAATTGAATTTTTAAAAATTAAATTTGATGGCATTGAGGAAGTACAGCTAATTGGTCGTTGTTCTGCTAGATTTTTGCTTGTAAAAGACTTATATGTTCGCCGTAAGCAGTTTCCTGTTTGCTTGGCATATGCGGTGACAATTCATAAATCGCAAGGTTTAAGTGTAGACAGTGCATTGGTGAATATTGGCAGTTCTGTGTTCAAGGAGGGTATGGCATATGTGGCATTGTCACGAGTTAGAACTTTATCGGGATTGTACTTGATTGAGTGTGATGTCACAAACATTTGTGCGGATCTAGATTGTGTTAAGGAATACAATAGGTTAAGAAGAGAGTATGCGCCACATTTGCCTCAGTATCCTTTGTTTGGAAACGTGTGGTAGGCCGGAAACGAAGAAATGTGACCAATACTGGGGAGGTTGTAGCAAAAAGACAAAAAGTCAATGAACCTAAAATTACAAGCAGAAACAAAAAGGATTCTGTTGAAGATGTTGTTGGTTTTCAGTTTGAAAACAGTTCTGGTGTCAACTGCTATGCTAATGTAGTGGTTAATGTTTTGTTTTCTCTAGAAAATGTAAAAGAAGAGATTGTGGTCAATTCTGATCAAAGATTTTGCAGTTTGTTAAATTCTGTGTTAGAGAAATGTAGCACTGATAGAAGAAACATAGAAAGTGTGTCTGAAATTCGAAATCTGTTAGACAGATGTTCAGGGCAAACACAATTCTCTCAAAATATTCAGCAAGATTGTCAGGAGTTTTTAATGTATATGCTTGATGTATTACATGCTAAAGGTGTAGATGTAGATCAGCTGTTTGGGCTTTCTTATCAATGGCAGCATGACTGCGAGAACTGTATGGTATCAAGTACTACTAGTGTAGACTCAGAAATATTTATATATTTAACTTTGCCAGACAGTAAATCAGTCTCTTTTAATAAGCTAGTAAAAGCAGCTGATCACAACATGGAGTGTAGCCAATGTAAATCTGAAATGATGTCCACATTATTTATACGAACATATGGCCAGTATGTAATTTTAATGTTCCAACGATGTAGGCCTGATGGAACAAAATTGACAACTTTAATTAAAAATGTTGTAGCTTCGCAGTTGTCAATATCAGGAAGGACTTTTGTAACTGCAGCAATTATATATCATGACGGCCCTTCAATAACATCAGGACATTACACAGCTTATTTAAAGTCTAGAAATGGCTGGTCATTCTGCAATGATTCTGTTTTAATTTTCCCAAAAAAATTGCCGTATGACCTTAAAAACTCTTACCTGGTGTTTTTAAAACCAAAATTTTAGGGAAATAATCTCAGGATGTGCTCTGTGGAATTTCAAGAAGTTCTAATGGCTCCTACACAATTTGGCCTTGAGGATAAGTGTAGTTCAGAGACATAACTTCTAACCATAAGACTGGACGTCATGGAGAAATACGTGCACTTTGAATGAGTTCAGAAAAACTGTTTCTTTTTATAAGCTAATTGAAGCAGCCAATCAAAACATGGAGTAGAGGGAATGTAAGTCTGCAATGCTGTCTACTGTTTTACATTGCTTTGTGATTAAAAGTGATGTAGAGAATTAAATAATTGTAGTAATCATAGAGGTAGTGTAAGTCTGCTTCATAGTAAGCAGTATCAGTGTCATAGGAAATGTAGAACATGACTGAGCAAGAAGGGGAAGATATTACTATTCCAGGATTGTGAAAATGATCTTCAACATTTTAATTCTGAAAGTTGCGGAAATGCCAAATGACGGGATTGGCTTACAAGAAATCCAAGAGTTATAAATGGCTCTGACAAGATTTGGCCTTGTGGAAACTTGTGGTAGAGAGCAAGAAGTCATTTATTGCATGTAACGTGTTTTTAAAAACGATGGAGATTTTCTTTCAGAAAGTGGCGGGCTGAAAGTAATAACAGCACAAAAGAGTGTAAGCTGTTCATAGGACATCCTTTGACGTCATGGAAAGTAAGTTAACTTTAAGGAGTTCTGAATTCTGATTTCTTATGTTGTATGGGTTTTTTAAACACAATCATTTTGATTGTGTTTTTTTTTCCCCGCTGTTACATGATGAATACCTTCAAGTCACTGATTTAAGTGAAATTTGATACATTCTGAGAACAGCAAAAATAAACCATTTAACATGTATAATTAATGTTCTACTTTTTGTACTTATGATATGCATTTAGAAATGTGAGGTAGATATGGAGAAACTGAGGCTTCTGTAAGTGTCAAAGTTAATGCTTACAGTGCTGCACTTCTGGGTACTGTTTTTTTTTGAAAACTGAATAGGCCTCACCTTAAAGAAACCTCTTGAAAGGACACATCTTATTTGTATCCTGAAAGAATCATTTAAAATGTTAGACACAATTTTATGATGGCTTTACATCTTTTTTGCGCTGCTATTGCATCACTATTGTGAGACATCAGCAGTGCAAAAGATGCACCATGTTCCAAAATAGGCCTCACTTCATCAGCATCAAGATACTGTTTGTTTAAAATATATATCTTTAGGATTGTGTAGGGGACGTATAGCAGCAGAGGCTTCTGTAAATCTCAAAGTTTTTGAAAAACTGTTTCTTCTTGAACCTTTTCCCTTGTCTTTTCAAATTTTTAAATACATGCTTTAATATTTTTGAAATGTTTCTTCTCTCTTTTACAGATTGAAAGTATGAAAAAATATTTGAAAAAGTTAACAAGAATTATAAGGTAAATGTTTTCTACTCTTTTAACCCGCAATCCACTGCTGATGATGTCACTGACTATGTCATGAATGATGTAATAAGTGGACATGACTTACTTCATTGGTAGGCCTTCACATGTATTAATGCATACACTGCTGCACTTCTGCGTACTGTTTCATATGCTGAACTACATCTGCACTATGAGATACCTAAGCAAAGGCAACACAGGTGATGTGATTGTGAAATGAGCAAAAGAAACTCCACGTTTTTCAATTACATTACTTGTGTTTTCTAAGTTTACGAATGACATTGTGCAGATGAACTTTAGGTCTGTCTATGGACAGAGAAGAGGTCTGGCCGTTGTTCAAGAGTGAAGTGGACATGTTTTACTTCAATGGTAGGCCTTCACATGTATTATCTCCTCTGTATTCTTCAACAAGCATAAATTTGATATGCAACCCTGAGTAGGCCTCATCTTAAACAAACTTTTGGAGAGGACACACCTTATCGTCATCCTGAATCAATCATTTAATCTATCACATTTAACATCTATTAGTTCTACTGCTTCATTTCTTTAATCCTTACTTTCTTGCGTTTGCTACTTCTCTCATTCCTTTCTCTATTACTTAATTATTCTACTCCTTCCAGTATTTTTCTCAGTCCCTCTCTTCTCATACTTCTTCATTATTATTCACTCATTCTGTCTCTATTAATGTTACTGTTTCTGAATGATCTCAAAAATTTTTTAAAACAAGAACAGTAAGTATAAGGATAGGAAACAGACATTTATGTTACAAGAAAGACAGCTATAGGAAGTAAACAAAAGATACTGTTACTCGCAATCCACTGCTGATGATGTCACTGACCATGTCAAGAATGATATAATATGTGACATGATCAGAAGTGGATTGCGGGTAACAGTATGTTTTCTTTACTCCCTGTAGCTGTCTTTCTTGTAACATAACTGTCTGTTTCCTTCCCTTATACTTACTGTTCTTTTTTTAAAACATTTTTTTTGGTTCGCGTACCGGAGTGCGAACTGGAAGCGAACTAAAAGAAATAGAGGTTGGCAGAGTTTCAAAAATTCTACCAATTTTTTTTATAATGGGGAGGTAGTTCTGAAAAGAACTTTTTTTTGGTTTTTGTTGTTTTAATTTTTTTAAATTATTTTTCTGAACATTTTTTATATTTTTTTGTTTTTTCTGAACATTTTGTAATTTTTTTGTTTTTTGGGGGGGAGGGGGGAAACAAAAATGATTCATTGAAAAGGGCTCAACAGGAGCAACGAAAAAAAGAAGAATTTATTTTTTGGGGCGTTTTGGGCAAACATGATTATTGATAGCTTTCACTATAAGAGTAATGCTACTTTCTCGGTAGCATATTAATTGGTTGCACCGCACGCACACTTGCTTTACTTCCCCCATGTCCATTTGAATGTTCGGGATCACCTCCCTCGCCTCTGGTCCCGATACTTCTTGGACGACAGATCTACTCGCCATTGCCGGGGGATTTTGCTGTTCATCGCGAAGCTGGGCAGCACTATAATTATTTGGGTGCCACCTACTCATGTGCCTGTGCATTGTATAATTTCCAAAACTATATTTTTTGTCCGTCCCCCTTGAAAGTCGATCGTCGCAAATTCGGCAAAAGACATATCTGGCATTGACTTTCTTTTGCCCTGCTGGAAATTTAAAAAATTGCCAGATGAAGTTTTCCTTTCTGTTGTACCTCCTGGGCTCCTCTGGCAAAAACTGAGGCTCTTCCTCCTCTTCCTCCTCTTCTTGATCTTCCTCTTCTTCAAAGATTGGTTGAGCAGGTGGTCCTTTCTTCCCTTGAGGAGGTGGGGGTGGTGGTGGGGGAACACTAGCTGAAGCAACAATGGAAGCCATTTCTCTAGAATGTAAAAGGGTCTTTCTCTCACCAAGATGAAAGTCAGAGTGAGGAAAGAAGGAGGGGTTTTCATCATTTGGGAAAAGCAAAAGTTCTCAACCAATGAAAAGTGTTATTTTTAGGTCACCTGACCTAGCCTTCCATCATTATGAAACCAAAAGTGAAATGAACCAATGAAAAGTTTTATTACCAAGTCACATGACCTCTCACGCTCATGTTACGCGCTGCGGAACGCTCCCCGGTTAGCTTCCGGGTCGCTCAGCTTCGCGCCTCGGTCCGCGCCCCGGGACACTTCCGGGTGCGCTAACGCAATACGTCGCAAGACGCATTACGCGGCAACGCGATACGTCGCGCTTTCGCGACGCGCCGCGGATCGCTTCCGGGGAGCTGCGTTTCGCGCCTCGGTCCGCGCCCCGGGGCACTTCCGGGTGCGCTAACGCAGTACGTCATAAGACGCATTACGCGGCAACGCGATACCGTCACTATGTTGATTTCTTATCGGTTCGCGGAGCGGGTCGCGGCATCTATTTGAGCTAACGGAAAGCTTCCCGGTTCGCGGACCGGGAGCGAAACAAAAAAAATATTTAAAAAAAATTATTAATAAACATATAAAATATATTTTTGTATTTAAAGAAGAATACATTTTACAGCTATAGATATTAGCTTTTAAAAAACCAATGAAATTCATTGAAAAAACCATAGGTTATAGACCATATATAGTTAGGAATTTGCATTTACAAAACCTTGAAAATTCACTGAAAAAACCATAGGTTATACACCATATATAGTTAGGAATTAGCATTTAAAAAACCTTATTTTACTCACACAAAACCAATGAAATTCCATATATAGTTAGTTGTACTAACTATATATCACGCACCCGCAATCCACTGCTGATCATGTCACATATGACATCATTCATGACATGGTCAGTGACATCACTGATGACATCACTGATGACATCTCAAATGACATCACTGATGACATCTCAAATGACATCACTGATGACTACATCCAGTGACTGTATAAGTCTGTAAAGTTAAAATATGTCTTACATATTTAAGAATGAGTGGATGTATAAGTGTCTGGATGAAGGATTTAGTAGGTGCATGACTGACTGTATGAGTGAGTGGTTAAATGTGTCTCACTGAGTGCATGGGTTAGTGACTAAACTGTCTTAATTTGTGCATCATTATGTCTGTTGGTCTGTAAACTGCTGCATGTGTTGATCAGTAGCTATATGAGTAACTATATGGGTTATTGATTGGTTGCCCAAGCATTTGTATGGGAGACTGAGAGTGTGTGTGGGTGGCTGGGAGGTGTATGACTCTGTGCATAGATGTATGGGTTCAAAAGTGCATGTGGAAACAGCTGTATGGGTGGTTGACTGTGTGCATGACTGTATTGGTGAGTGAATAGATATCTCAGTGTTACATGTCAAAGTAAGTACATATGTAAAATACAGTACATGTGAGAGTTGACATATATAAATAACTGTGCATAAGAGCCAGTGAATGTGTGAGTGGCTGTATGGATCATTGTGCTCTTGTATCCAGGATTGTATAAGTGAGTAAATATGTTTTAGTATATGTTTGAATAAGTAAGGTGTGTATAACTGTATAGTTGAGAAAATGGAGGTGTGATTGATTCTTTGCATGACTGACTAGGTGTGTAAGTAACTCCATGGATGAGTGACAGTCTGTGAGTGTCTGTTTACACTGAGTGTATCTAAGGTTATATTAGAGTCTGAAGAGGTTCATCGTATTATCACATGAATGATGTCATCAGTGATGTGATCAGTAATGTCAAATCAGATTTTATCAGTGATGTCATCAGTGATGTCATTTGAGATGTCATCAGTGATGTCATCAGTGATGTCATTTGAGATGTCATCAGTGATGTCATCAGTGATGTCACTGACCATGTCATGAATGATGTCATATGTGACATGATCAGCAGTGGATTGCGGGTGCGTGATATATAGTTAGTACAACTAACTATATATGGAATTTCATTGGTTTTGTGTGAGTAAAATAAGGTTTTTTAAATGCTAATTCCTAACTATATATGCTGTATAACCTATGGTTTTTTCAGTGAATATATATATATATATATATATATATATATATATATATATATATATATTACCTACTGGCGGTCGCCAGTAGGTATATATAGTTAGGATTTTTTCTCTATGGGTTTTTTGAAAATTCTATGTCTAATAACTTTGGCGTTTGTGGACGGAATCGGCTGAAATTTTCAGGAAAATGGCACATTTTGTTTCTGAGCAGCCCTTGAAAATTTGGGGGGGGTTCGTCCAGTGGGGGCCGAGAAAAAAGGGGGGTCCCAAAACGTGTTTTTAACATTGAGTTTTCCATAGGGCGGTTGGCCTCACTTTTAGCCCGAACGGCTGAATGGATTTGCACGAAACTTGGCAAAATTGTAGGGACTGGTAGCCCGATGTGCCTTTTGTAGGTCTCAATATATGTGCTCCAGTGGATTTTGAGAAATTAACGTTTAAAAAAAGATATATATCTGTAACAGCGGACCGGTTAGCGCTCTGGTTCGCGGACTTTTCGCGCAACGGAGCTTTGTGAAGCGAAGCTGATTGGTTCTCCGGCGTCTGTCAACATTCCAAACAGTCCGTAGCGGCCGCCATCTTGTCTCTCGGTAGGATCGAGAGACAAGAGGAGGTCAAAACAAAGGGGGAAATAACTATAAGGGGGCATAGTAGATCCTCGCTGACCCCCTAGGTTTGATGTGGAGGTTTTAAAAGGGCCCCGCGGGGCAAAAAAAAAACAAAATAATAATAATCGAACGGCTGAATGGATTTGCACGAAACTTGGCAAAATATTAGGGACTGGTAGCCCGATGTGCCTTTGCTAGGTCTCAATATATGTGCTCCAGTGGATTTTGAGAAATTAACGTTGAAAAAAAGATATATATCTGTAACAGCGCTCCGCTTCGCGTACTTTTCGCGTTACGGAGCTTTGCGAAGCTGATTGGTTCTCCGGCGTCTGTCAACATTCCAAACAGTCCGTAGCGGCCGCCATCTTGTCCCTCGGTAGGATTGAGAGACAAGAGGAGGCCAAAGCGAAGGGGGAAATGACCATAAGGGGGCATAGTAGATCCTTCCTGACCTCTTAGGTTTGATGTACCATTTTGCCAAGTTTGGTGTAATTCCGTTCAGCCATTCAGGCTGTAGACGTATGTAAATGTCCTATGGAAAATTGCATGGGGAAAACACATTTGAAAGTGTTGAAATTTAGAACCAATTAAAATGTTACTTTGGTTTTGTATTTGTGTGTGATGAAAGTTAATTGGTTATGTATATATGTCAAATGAGAGGAAACCACAGCCATTTTGTGATACTACTGTCTGAGGTACATTTGTGAGGAATTTTTGGTGGTGAATTTCTGGTGTTTGATTTACACAGTACTAACACTTCTGCTACTTTTAAAAAGGTGAGTTGTTAATTTGTAAGGGGAACTATGTTGTACACTTGAAGATAATTTGAAAAATGTTTTCTGTTATTTATTTGCAGTCCTTCTGTTATACTAAATACTTGATGAAGTTAGTTTTATATTATGTATTACTAAAAACGATAAATGAAAGTGATTATTTTTTTCTGCAATTTACAGCAAGCAATTTCAAAATAAAATGGCTCACAATGAAGAGACCGTGGCAATTTCTTTTGAATTGTCCACTACATTGATTGAAATTGAGAGCACCAATAATGAAATATTGTCACAAGGAGGACATGACTTGTATGATTCCATTAGATTGATTGAAATGGACAGCACCAAGAATGAAATATTGTCACAAGGAGATGACTTGAATGATTCCACTACATTGATTGAAATTGAGAGCACCAATAATGAAATATTGTCACAAGGAGGAGAAGGCTTGTATGATTCCATTAGATTGATTGAAATGGACAGCACCAATAATGAAATATTGTCACAAGGAGGAGATGACTTGAATGATTCCACTACATTGATTGAAATTGAGAGCACCAATAATGAAATATTGTCACGAGGAGATGACTTGAATGATTCCACTACATTGATTGAAATGGACAGCACCAATAATGAAATATTGTCAGAAGGAGGAGATGACTTGAATGATTTTTTTGATCAATCTCTTGATGGCGAATTTATCGAGTGTTTGGAGACCATAGAGTTACAAGAATCATCATTGCAGACTTTTAATGAGGAGATTCCAGATGAGATGATTGAAGAGGAAATTACTGATGAGGACATGTTACTAGTTGTTTCAAATTTAGAAAATTCTGAAGAATAAATTTATATTTAGAAATCAAAAATTGTTTGAGACATTATTTATTTTTATTTTTAATTTATGAGGTTGTAGCGAAGTGATTGTAGTATAAAATGAGACTTATAGTATAGAGTGCAACATTTTTATGTTACATGGTAAGTTTACTCATATTTACTTCCCTTCTGCCACTATATTATCTCCAATGTGTATTTGACATGTCTTCTTCATCTCCGGCCTCCTTTCTCTCAGTGTGTGTCTCCGATGCATCTTATCGCTGGTATTTTGTGTAATTACAGAAGAGAGTAAAATAAAATAGTTCGGAACGTGAAAAGGGGGCAAAGTAGAGTACTCCTCACCCCCTAGGCCTTTTTAGGCGGTCCCAAAAGGATCAGTTTCTGCTTTCCTGAGAGATTATGGTATGAGTTCCATATACCACAATAACTTGCATTACAACATGCAAGATATCTATCTCCTATTACCAACTTTTGGAGATATTCGCGCTAAGCGCGAATATCTCCAAAAAGTAACACCTGCCCTGAGCAGTTCTTAGCCATGTTATCCAATGGGAGGTGGATAACATGGCTAAGAGTATTAGCTCGGTAATGCATGAATATCGCTGAGTTTTTAGCGATATTCATGCATTGCGGCCGTTTATTATCGCATTTGCGATAAACCTTGATAATAGTAAGGTTTATCTTCGATAATTTCTGACGATGCTTAGTGGTAAAAAATTGGTTGGTAAGCATCGTTAGCGATAAATATTGCTTAACTTTGGTAATATGCCCCAACGTCTGTTAACGTTCGATTCGAAGGAAATGAGGAAGTGTTGAAAAACATTGTCTGCGCCATCTTGCCTTTTTTGAAATGCCACACTTTTGTCGTGCACGGCAGCCATTTTAGATGTCTTGACCAGACCCACTCTCTGCACGCTGTCGATTCGTAGCATGGCTCCTCACCCTCGTAAGCATCTCCCCCAGGCACTGGTCACCACCGCTCTCTGTCTTATGCATGGGCAATAAACCTTCCCCCATCTGCGCTGCTCTTCCCTGAGAATCACACTCTGTGCCCGCCCGACACCTCCCTTTCGCCCTATTCACTACCGCACCCTCTGACACTCCTCTTCCTCTGTGTCCGAATGTCCAGGCCGGTCCTAGGCTATCAGCTAGCCCTGCAGATGTAGTTTATGGCCCCAGCTGTAAAGAATCACCCCTCTTCAAAGGAGTTATAGTAGATCAAGGCCCACACCCGATGTGATCCGTCACAGCACACGCGTTCCTACTATCTGAAAACCATCCTGTATTGTGATTGGGGAGGGGACCGAGCCTGAAGCGGAAGATTCCAGGAATGACTCTTTGTACATCAAAGTTTTTACAATTATGTGTCACATTAAAAATATATAGCACTCCAACAAAGTAGTAGGAATATAAAACTTTAATAACATATAAATATATACAACAAAACAAAAACAGTAAAAACATTTAAACAACGAAGAGACCGTGGCAATTTCTTTTTAATTATCCAATAGATTTATTGAAATTGACAGCACCAATAATGAAATATTCTTGTCAGTAGCGGTCTGTTGTGCGAATAGTTCCAAGGCAGCAGAACGCGCTGAAATCTAGATGGCACGAAAGTGATGTCTAGTAAGTTGCCGCCCAGCAAAAAACGGCGTGGGGCGCCGCGGGGGTGAGTGAGTCCAGTAGGCACCACAGCTATTCTTACCGGCATTGCAGAATTACTGCTGGGGACAATGCCTGTGCTGTAGCAGGGTCACAGCAGAAACAAAAAGGATTCTGTTGAAGATGTTGTTGGTTTTCAATTTGAAAACAGTTCTGGTGTCAACTGCTATGCTAATGTAGTGGTTAATGTTTTGTTTTCTCTAGAAAATGTAAAAGAGGGGGAGGCAGTCCAAAGTTCCGTTAAAAGGGCAAAGGAAAGGATCGGTGGTTTGAACTATCAGTCAAAAAGGGGAGGGGGTGCAATAATTTTTCCTACCGGGTCACACTGTGCTTTCACCGGAAGTGAGGTCTGCAGGATTGTAGTAATTCAAAGTGAGGCTGGCGCCAGCATGGGAGCGCCGACGTCCCGCGGATACAGTTTCGTCACTCCACGGGCGATCATGGCAGTCATTCCCCATCGGGGGTCGGAGACTCCCGCGGCTCCTCTAGAATCTTCAAGGTCGTGGAGGACTACGGTGGTGGAGTCAACCAGTGACCGGGCCATTTCTTTATGTTGGGCCCGCTCTTGCCAGGTCGACCGCCATTTTGAGAGTTCGGCAGCTACCGGCGATCGCGGGGTCACATGAGCGGACGGGCTCCACCCTGCCGGGCGAGACGTTGCAGCATGGCCACAGTGGAAGAACCGTTATCTAGGTCGTTCCGAAACTGTGCAGCACTGTAGTTGTTAGGATGCCACCGCCTGGAGCGCTGAGGGTGCAGCTGGGAAGCCTCCACCTGGGGAGGCGGGAGAGGCCTGTTCGCACCGTCTCTCCCTCCCAGTGCACCCCACGGCGTCTCGCTTGAGATTTGTTATGGCCGGACCAGGCGATGAGGACGAGGGGGGGGTCGGAGGCATGTGCAAGACATCCCCCTCCAGTGTTGTCGCAGCCATTATAAAAGAAAGAAGTGTCCCGTCCGTCTTCGGGCCGGGCTTCCGGTGGATGTCGGCCGGACGCCCCTGGCTCTGGCCCCATGAACGGGTTTCTTGGTTTATCGGCTGCAGCCGGATCCCGTCGGCCTCGGCCCCCCGACCGTTGGTGGTCGGACCGGAAGAGCATGTGGCGGGACTACCTGCAACTCTCAAGGGCCACCGCGGCCGGACTGGGAGAGAGAGGGGAGGGTCGAGGAGACATTCCCCCCCCCCTGCAACTGTTCAGCGTTGTAAAGGCAATCCCCTGGCCGGGTCCCGCTGGTCTCGGCCTCTCCTCCGGCTACACCCTACGTTAGGATCTCCTGGCCGAGGCGTGGCAGCAGGACCTGCCTTATATGGGCTGCTCCCGGCTGGGCGTAGCCGGAACCCTGCCCCACCTTGGAAGTTTCCAGAGTGGGGGTGGATGTTCTACTGACTTGCATTTTCCCTAGTCTATCGATTTTTTTGGCGTGGCAGGCGGTGGGACAGCGAGGGGTGATTTGGTTTCTCTTACTGTTTTTCTGGTCTCTCACCACTGGCATATTTTAACGTTTTCTTGTTTCTAGGACATTAATAGGTTTTATCATTACGTTATGTTATCGTTTCTTTGTTCGTTGTTTAATAAAAGTTCATGTTCATCAGTGGCCTACTGATTTTCGTTTTCCTATTTTTTTCTTTCCAGGTTGTTTCATGGTAAAGTTTCTGTTAACAGGATACAGTGATCACTTCGTTATTATTGCATATGTCCTTTTCACTAGGGGTGCTCTCTGGTCGGGCCAGATGACGTATCTCTAGTAAATGGTCCGGGTGAAAAAGGTGCATCAATCAGTGGGGAGTAGATAGGCATGACAGATTACAACGGGGGAGAACGGTCCGCATTACGTACCCTTTCACTACTTGCAAAGATTTTCCTACGTTTATTTGCAAACAGGGAATACCTCCAAAAAGAACTAATTCCCAAACAGTCAATGTTCGGACAATCAATCAATCAATGAGGAATGAAATAGGTACGACGTGTTAAAGGCTTGCGTTACCTACCCTTCACTATCTGCAAAGGGAGATAGAATATTCCTATCCTTCCTCGTTTGCAGGTAGAGAAGATCGTTAAGAGAATTAACTTCGAACAATTCAATGCTCGATTGAAACAATCAACAAGGGGTACTGTGAACACAAATGAACGCCGCTTATATACATACGCATTGCTATTTTCAACAGGTTGTTCCTAATGTTTCTATTTTAGCGAGGTCAAAAGAGATCCCATTAGTGGCCTACTGATTTTGCTCGATTCCTTTTGTTTTTTTACACGATTTTTCGCTATCTGCAAAGACTAAACAGAGTATTGCGACTCTGTGCTTGTTTGTAAATAGAGAATGAACCAAAGAGAACAATCAATCAAATGGAGAGAGAAGCAGGCACGACGGATTACAAAGGGGGAAAGGGCTGCGTTAACTACCCTTCACTATCTGCAAAGAGAGAGTACTCCTAATAGAAATGAGGGGTGGGGGGCAGCAATCAAAGCAGATCAGTGTGCATAAACACGAAAAAAAAAATTCTTACCACGTACTTGACATTCGACAGCTTATGATATTTGCTATTAAAAAACCATTGAAATTCACTGAAAAAACCATAGGTTATAGACCATATATAGTTAGGAATTAGCATTTACAAAACCTTGAAAATTCACTGAAAAAACCATAGGTTATAGACCATATATAGTTAGGAATTAGCATTTAAAAAACCTTATTTTACTCACACAAAACCATTGAAATTCCATATATAGTTAGTTGCACTAACTATATATTGCGCACCCGCAATCCACTGCTGATGATGTCACATATTACATCATTCATGACATGGTCAGTGACATCACTGATGACATCACTGATGACATCTCAAATGACATCACTGATGACATCTCATTTGACATCAATGACCACATCACTGATGATATCATTCATGTGACAATACAATGCATCTCCTCACATTTTAATATAACCTCTGTTTCACCCAGTGTTAAAAACAGAGTATAATTTTTGAAACCATTGACACACCAATACTAGTTACTACATACGTACTCACTGATTCCTACGTCTACACACACATTCACTCATTCACCCATACAATCATTCATACATACAATCACTCATGTTTACAACACAATCATATGCACTCATACACCTATACAGACACTCACACTCTGCCACTCATCCATGGAGTTACTCACACACCTAGTCAGTCCTGTAAAGAATCAATCACACTTCCATTTTCTACTCTATACAGTTAAACATAGAGCACCTTACGTTTTCAACCATATACTAACACATACTTACTCTCTTATACAATCATTGATACAAGTACACATTGATCTGTACAGAGTCACACACCTCCCATCCAGCCACACACACACTCAGTCTCCCATGCAAATACTTGGGCAATCAATCAATAACCCATATAGTTACTCATATAGCTACTGATCAACACATGCAGCAGTTTACAGAACAACAGACATAATGATGCACAAATTAAGACAGTTTAGTCACTAACCCATGCACTCAGTGAGACACATTTAATCACTCACTCATACATTCAGTCATGCACCTACTAAATCCTTCGTCCAGACACTTATACATCCACTCATTCTTCAATATGTAAGACATATTTTAACTTTACAGAAACATAGTCACTGGATGTTGTCATCAGTGATGTCATCAGTGATGTCATTTGAGATGTCATCAGTGATGTCATCAGTGATGTCACTGACCATGTCATGAATGATGTAATATGTGACATCATCAGCAGTGGATTGCGGGTGCGCAATATATAGTTAGTGCAACTAACTATATATGGAATTTCAATGGTTTTGTGTGAGTAAAATAAGGTTTTTTAAATGCTAATTCCTAACTATATATGGTCTATAACCTATGGTTTTTTCAGTGAATATATATATATATATATATATATACACCTGGGTAGTTATAGTTATTACCTATTTTCCATAGGAAATCCACAACATTCTATTTGGAATAACTTTGGCACCGGTTGACGAATCTTCACGAAAGTTTAAAAACTGGTGGGGCGCTCTGGTCCGCTCCTTTCCCGAAAGTCTCAGGGTGATTCGTCAAGTGGGGGCTGAGAAAAAGTGGGGGTCCCAAAACGTGTATTCCCCATGCAATTTTCCATAGGAACCTTTAATCGCAGCTACAGCCCGAACTGCTGCACAAAATTTGGCAGAAAGGTAGACCTTTGTTCAGAGTTGTGCCTTTTTGTTAAATGGTGTAAATCTGTTCTGTAGTTTTGTAGATATTAAAGGAAAAAAAATACATATATATCTGGGCGGAGCCTAACCACACATCCCATCATGAGATCTGATTGGCTGTCAGCACTTCATCCAAGAAGTGTTGGTAGCCATCTTGGGACCAATATAAATGATAGCACCTCATTAAAAAGCATTGCAATTAATAGAAGGTTTTAAGACTTTAGATACATTATAAATCATTTGTTGATGCTACCATACTCATTTTACGAATTGTGGTGTGTTCTAAGGTGATTTTACCATGTGAAAAAGCCTTCTGTTGGGATATCATGAATGATGTTTGAGAGAAAACTATTTTCTCATGCTTTTCCCACAGAGGTTTGGAAGGTGATCTATAAGCTAAACTGAGAGCATATTTTCTGTAAATTCACATTGTCTTTCTCAGTCCTGTGAGAATGAAGTCTGACATTCTCTTTTTTTTTATTTATTATCATTTTATTTATTTTTTTGCAAACAAATCAGATTATTTCATTATATAGCATAGCCTTCAAGACATAGAAGCAGAAAAAAAAATTCTCCAATAGAGAGATTTAGAAAATGAAAATAAAAAAGAAAGCAGAAAAAGAAGATATATGTTTTGGCGATATTACATCACATACTTTATCAATTTGTTTCCCCTTGGATCCATTGTTGGATCGGTTCCCAGATTTTTTTCCCCAGTTGTTTCCTTTTCCGTCCTTTTGTTGCATAAATAGCGAGTTTGAAATTAAATTTGGCTAGTAACCGAGCCCTCCACATATGAAAAGAAGGTGGATCAGGGGTAATCCATTCCTGGGTGATACATGCATGAAATTCAGACATCATAATGAAAATCAAAGACCGTTCTTCTTTTTCTAAGGAGTCTGATGATAGTCCAAATAAAATCAACTCAGGGGTGAGAATTACTGTTCTCCCTAATATCATCTGAATACATTTCTGAATTTCTGATAGTATAACAGTTAGCTTAGTGCAAGAAAAAAACATATGTATTACATCTGCTCCTATCAGAGTACAACGATTACAACATATACCAACAGTAGCCCCCCATTTCATAACTTTAGCTGGTGTATAATATAAATCAAACATAACCATATAATGTTGAGTTCGTGATCGCCCAGAAAATGAGATGGAGTTGGCTAACTCAATTGATTCTTTAAGCAGGACATCATTTACTCCCAATTTAGCAAACCATTTCTGTTGAATCACAGATAAGTCATCTGGGAGGTAAGTCATGAGTAAATGATAGAAGTAACCTATTTTTCTTTTAGAGTACAGGCTGTCTATCAATACAATCTTTTGGAGGCCTTGTCGGTCATTAGAAGATAATGAATTTAAAAAGCTGTAAAGTTGTAAATATTTAAAATAATCACGGCTTGTGAGTTTGAATTTAGATTGAAGTTCAGAGAAAGTGATTATACGATTATCTATCCATAAATCACCCAGATAGTTTATACCATTATTCTTCCATCTATGCATCACAGAATCTCTAAATGTAGGGGGGAAATAATGTGGTGAGTTTAGGTGGGTATAGCTCAACAGTTTCGGAATCCCAACCAGTCTCCTGATAATTTTCCACATTTTATATGCAGCAGTTATAATCTTAAATTTAGTTTTTTTGTAGTAACTTGGTTCTATTATTTTTTCAAAATATCCTCGAGCTTCAATGCCTAATGCAAATTCATATATCGATGGAGTATGTGCTGGTGAAATCGGGGCTTTATTACCTATAATTAAAGGGGATATAAATTGTAATACGGCTGCTAGAAAATAAAATAAAAAGTGTGGAATGGCCCTTCCTCCTCTAGACTTTGATAAAATCATTTTTTTGTAAGCTCTCCGATTACCCTTGTATCCCCATAAGAATCTCCCTGACATTTTTTCTAGTTGTTTAAAAAAGTCTAACGGGAATTCGAGTGGCACTGTTCTAAATAAGTATAAGAATTTTGGTAGGATTAACATTTTTAAAACATTATTCCTCCCGTGTAATGATAAATGTAGGTGATCGATTCGTTCAAGAGTGGAGTTAGCTTTTTTCAAGATTGGAATATAATTAAGTTTGGGAATATTGGAGATTGGGGTAGTTAATTTGATTCCCAGATAGGTTGCTTCAGGTACTACATTCATTCGGGACGGGGATTTTGGCCAACAAAAAGTATTTGTGTTTTGGATAAGTTTAGTTTGTATCCTGAAAAGGACCCAAAGATTGCTGCCAATTCTTCAATTTATTAAAGTGCTTTTTCAATTTCTTTAGTTACTACTACCATGTCGTCTGCATATGCCAGGGCCCTATAACTGACGCCTGCAACCTCTACTGGGATTATATCCTCTTCTTGATTTAATTGATTAAGAAAAATATCAATGTATATGGCAAAGAGAAGTGGAGAGGATGGGCATCCTTGACAGGTTCATCGTTGGATAGGAAATTAAGCAGATTTATTAGCCCCCACTTTAACACAAGATGTCGGATTTTGATAAAGAGCCTTCAAAGCTGTTATTATACCTGGACCGAATCCCTTCATATAAAGTAAATACCAAATATAAGGCCAGGCCACCCTATTAAATGCCTTTTCGGCATCCAATAGGGTGATCCCAATTGGTGTATTAGTGCCTTCTGCCCAATCCATCAAGGCAATGATTCTCCGAATATTATCAGCTGTGTCTCTATTTGGAATAAACCCATGCTGCCATCGGGACACAATTGTAGATATGATTTTTGATAGTCGAGAGGCTAGTATTTTTGAGTATACCTTACTATCGGTATTTATTAATGATATAGGTCTAAAAGATGCAGGGTTTAAAGGATCCTTATCCTTTTTAAGGAATGTCATGATTACAGATTGGCCCCAAGAGGATGGTGGTACGCCTCTCTGTGCCTCGCGAAGGGTAGTCAACATATCTTGTTTTATAATATTCCTAAATATCTTATAAAATTCCAGCGGGATGCCATCGGGTCCCATAGCCTTCCCTATTGGTAGTGACAGTAAAGCATTTTCGGTTTCCTCCCATGTAATTTCTGATTCTAGAAATAGCTTTTGAGCACTAGAAAGAAATGGTGAAAGATTTGATCTACCAAAATTCATAAAACGGTCTGAGGAATAAGATACATTGTTATATTGATATAGTTTAAGATAGAACTGGCGAAAAACTTCCAAAATTGACTCAGGTTTATTATGTATCTGCCCTGTTCCATCCTGTATTGAGTTTATGGTGTTAAAAACCTCTTTCTGTCTAGTTCTCTTAGCAAGAATTTTTCCTGAGTTTTCACCCATTTTATAAATCTGGGAGCGAAAAGTTGCCATCTGTTCCGCTAATTTAGACTCAAATCTTTCATATAACCGCGCTTTATAAATAGCTAGATTAGTTTCAATATCAGTTGTTGCCTGTGTTAAAGCAATTGCTGTTGCTAATTTCTTCTCCCAGTCCAGAACATTTTTATAACTTAGATCTGTTTTTTGCCGAATGATTTTTTGTTTCTTGATAACATAAGATAATGACTCTCCACGTATCCCTGCTTTAAATGCGTCCCAGACATTCTGAATGGAGGCCGTTCCCCTATTAATTTAAAAAAATTCTTTTATCCATTTCGCCATTAACTCTAAATAATCAGAATCGACTAACAGTTTAAGATCGAATGTCCAGGTTCTAAATTGGGTTGTAAAAATCATGTCAGTTTTAACTTCGATCATTATTGGGTTATGATCCGAAAATATACGTGGGTATATCTCAAATCTGGTATCATCAAGTAGTGCCGTTTTAATAAAAAAGTAATCTAAGCGCACACATTTTCTATGTGGAGAGGAGAAGAATGTAAACCCTGGTGCCAAGGGATCTTTTTCATAAGCTACATCGGATAGGCCATAATCCATTATCATAGAGCGGAGTGATTTATACGATTTTTTTTTTGCCACCTTGCTAGAGTACATTATCACGATATTCATATTAGGTCCTATATGAAGATTTAAGTCTCCGCATAGTATTAAAGAGGGTGACCAATCGGCTAATTCTAGGTTTAAAAAGTTCGGGATACCTGGATCATCTACAATAGGAGCATATACTGAACAAATAGTCCATAATTTGTTATTAATTCTAATCTCAGTAATTACCCATCCGCCATATTGGTCCGCCTTGCTCCGAATAGAATTTCCTAAGCCTCTCCTTATTAGAATTGCCACTCCTTTTGTGGTTGTCCCTTGACATGTGCATGCCAATAAATTCATCCCCAGATCTTTGTACATCTGTCTATCTTTCCACGTGATGTGTGATTCTTGGATACAAAGGATATCGATCTTCATAGTCTGGATAATTTGTGCAGCAATCCCCCTTTTTTTTAAATTATTTAACCCACAAATATTCCAGGTGCATATTCGTAATTTCTCCATCTAATCAATTATTCACCTAGAGAGTAGTCAAATCAGAATGAGGCTAATAACTCTTTGGTTGCCCCCTCAGTGGTTAAGAAATAAGTGCGCTCTTTATGAACTATTTTGAGCTTAGCAGGATTCAAAAGGAAAGCTTGAGCGCCCTTAGCTTGGAATAAAGGTATAAACTGGCGAAGTTGCCAACGCAACTGAACAGTGGCGTGGCAGTAATCTGGACGTACAAAAAATTCCAAGCCTTTTCCCTTGCGCTTCCTATTAGGCCTAGCTAAATCATAGAGGACCTCCCTAGCCAAGAAATTGTTTAAGGAGATCAAAATCGCTCGTGGTTTAAGAGTTGAGTCTTGTCTAACGTCTTTTTGGAATGGGAATCTATGGGCCCTCTGTATTTCAGTTTCCCATCTCCAGTGGCTTAGTTCTGGGAAGGCCTCTGTAAATAGTTCTGTCACAAATTGTCGGACATTTGTCCCCTCATTTCCTTCTGGTACACCTAAAATTTGGAGATTGTTCCGGCGTGACCTATTTTCCAAAATCCACGAGCTTCCAATTAATCTCTTCCTTTAATCCTTCCATTGCCAATATTTGAGCCTTTTGCTGAGCCATAGAGTCTTCAATTACTGAGATCCTGCTTTCTGTCTCTGTTACTGTGGCAATAGTTTCATTAGAAGCCTTCACAACTTTTCTTAAATTGTTTTGTAGTTTTCGTACTGCGCTCTGTGTACGAAGATTTTGTTTCTTCTCTGTGATGGAGCATAACCTGATATAGAACATCTAAGGTTATTACAGGTGTCTCTGACCCCTCTAAAACAGTTTTTGACGTTTCAGGTAATGCTGATGTAGAAGGAGAGAGGGACCCATTACCACCTTGAATAGTGATATTTGAATTTTCCTCGTCCCCCCGCTCTGGTCTAATTGGAGATTCTTCGGCCTCTGAATCCTCTGCATTATTAACATAGTCTTGCCCGGGGTCAGAAAGAGACTTTTCAGAATCATTCAAATCTCTGTCTCCATCTGGACCATCAGAGTCAAAGGCTTGAGACAGATCTGTCATTGAATAGAAATTACCAGCAGATTCAATAGACTCTGTATCCTCCACTGGAACCAGCGAGACTGAGAGTTCTGGCACCCCAGGTATTCTATCAGAGACTGGGTGTATTTCAGCAATTGAGTCTATTAACACAGTAGTTGGCCCATTGTTAGAGCGTGTAGCCGTCTGTAGGTGTTTATCCTGCATTTTACATTGATTATTCATGTTTTTTGAGGCTACTGGAAGTATTTTGTCAAGTACAGGAGTTTTCTTAGTGAACATCCACGGAATCTTAGGAATAGCACCAAGCCTACATCCCCCAGAATTCAACATGATTGTGCTTTCAGGAGCTGGAGCGTTAGATATAGCAGGAGCTGTAGCAGGAGATACAGGGAGGGCTGGAGGAATATTTTCAACCTCATCTATATGAGTATTCACAGAGTTCACAGAGTTTACCGTTTTCATAGTACTCACATTTTCAGCCGGAACCCCCTTTGTCTGGCCTGAGTCTTGTGCTGCGGCGGTAACCGCCCTTGTCTTCGTTTTTTGTGGTTTAGATGCCGCACCAGTAGTCAGATTTTTTGGAGCCATTGCAGCCGAGCAATCCCCCTTTCGTCTTCGATGTAACTGGTGTGGAAGACGTGGGTTCCGAGCCGTGAGGTCGAGCTGGAGCAAGTCCTGTTGTTCTAACCAGCAACGAATTTGCCGTTCCGACTGCTCCAAGTGCTCCCGTTGCCCTCAGCGATCCGACTGCAGATCCGGCTGATTCACGTCAGGTGCGTTCAGTGAAGGTGAAGGCAGACTCGGCTGTAGCCACGCCGGACGAAGCAACCGCTGGTAGCTCTTCCAGAGATCAAGCCGCATACCAGTCATGCTCCAGTCTCCCTCCGTAAGCTTGAACAAAAGCAAAGTTTCCTCTTCAGCTCCTCTTGCTTGAAGTAACGCGGTTCAGCGCATTAGTAGTAGCTTCATAAGGTAGAATAGAGCCGGACGCCAGCCCCGGTCTCAGTGCTGCTCACTCGGATGCCAGCGCGTCCGCCATCTTGCACCACCGCTCTCCGAAGTCTGACATTCTCAGTAAAACATGTACATCCAACAAGGGCAGAGACTAGAGCGCTAACAGTCCTACTTATGACAAACGTATGGCACACCTGAAGCCATCTTGATTGGAATAAAGTGGTAACTCTTAAAATATTTTTTTTTAATGGAACAACATGAGGGGATTCATGTTGCCATAGAAAAGTATGGTAAGTGCTGCAGAAAGAAAAATTAGGGCACATTTTGTGTGACTTCTCAAATCCTCTTCCATTTCATTAAAACATTCTGACATGCAGACTGAAACATGCACTTTGAATAACAGCAGCAGACTT
Organism: Lissotriton helveticus; assembly: GCF_964261635.1. Lineage (NCBI taxonomy): Eukaryota > Metazoa > Chordata > Amphibia > Caudata > Salamandridae > Lissotriton > Lissotriton helveticus. Next base: position 1,610,178,189 of record NC_136065.1, read on the forward strand.
CCCTGTGAACAGTAGCTTTACTACAGTGATCTAATTAGCAACCAGAGTGCTAACATTCAGAATGTATGGCAAATGTGTGACATATCTGAATGCCTTCTTGATGGAACAAAAGGAAACAAGCATTGAAAATGCAATAGTTCTTGCCCTCGTTTAAGTTAAAGCAATTCTGTGTGTAATTAGATGGCTTTTTAGCTTTGCTTATATTAGTGTTTTTCAAACTTTCATTTTTTTTCTTTTTAACAAATGTTATTGGTTTTGTGCATACAAGTTACAAGAATCGCAGTCAGTCACTGACTATGGATAGCAAACCTTCCAATGCATAGCCCAAGCTTATTGTATGGGAGTCTCCAGTATAATAAAGCATTTCAATATAATAATACTCAACCTATCCTGGTACAATCGTGCCATGGGTCCCGAATTAACCATCCATAAGACTAACTAAACCTATCCCCAGGTCCAACCCACCTCTACCCCTTCCCTCCCCCCCGGTGTGTAGTGCTGTAAGCAACGTGCCAGATGCAGTTCGTAATGTAGCCACTATTCTAGTCATTTTGAATTATTCCTGTGGGGGGTCTGTCCTTCACTCAACACCCTCCTCTCCTTCTGCCTCTATGTGATGTTCCGATAGAGATTGTACCAGCGCCTCCCATTCATGTGCAGTCTCTAGTGCTTGTCATTATTCAGACGACGTGCTTGTTGATATCTAAGGGTGCTCTTACTACCTGCCCACTTCAGGAACTCAGCCCTCCACCTCCTGCAATTAGGGCCGTCTTTCAATTTCCAATGCCTCGTTATTTCCCTTTTTGCTAGTATCAACCCCATATCCACGAATTTGCTCGTCACCTTTATTTTGGGCGTGTGAGGAAACCAGTGCAGCACACATGTTGCTATGTCGAAGGCTAAATGGCGTTCAGTGATCTCGTTCAGTAGGCCTCCCACATCTTCCCAGTAGTCCCCCAGCCTAGGGAACCCCCATAGCATATGTTCTAATTCTACACCTTCGCTCGCCCATCTGGGGCATGCTGCATCTTCCACCTTAAAATACTTCCTAATCTTACCCGGTGTTAAGTATGCTCTGTGTGGTATAAAGCAATGAACCAACTGAAACCTTGCATTCCTCGTGCTTTTCCAAGCTCTTCACACAATCTCTTCCCATACTGTCTCTGGTATAGGTTTCCCGATGCCCGTTTCCCATTTGAGCATTAAGGTGTCCAGTGGTCTCAGCCCCTCTTTCTGCATTCTAGAATACAGATATGTGACTGCCTTGAAGGTCCCTGCCGCCATAACCACATATTGGCATGCCACACTCGTAGTGGCCTCAGTGAGCCCTTCCTTCCAGTGCATCCGTAGTGCAGAGATCAGCGCTGCATGTATTAAAAACCCTCCTCTAGGTAAATCATATCTCTCCTGTAATGCCTGGTAGGGTAGCAATACCCCGTCCTCATATAAATCCCCAAGCTCTTGGACCGCCGTCTGCTCCCAGAGTAGTAAGGACGTCCAGTCACCCCCATGAGGCAGTGCTGTAAGCATCCCAAGCGGGATTTCAGGCGCATAAGGATGCAACACTCCCGCTCTCCTTTGGGAGCGGTTCCAATACAACCTCAGCGTCCTCTTTTCCATTGAAAGGTCTTTAAGATCCAGTCTCTGCTGCATAACTATGAAGGACAGTACATGCCGCGGGATCCCCTTACCTCTCAGGTTCTCAAGGCCCCTAAATTCCTTCACTACCACCTGCGTCATTACCTGTAGCTGGGACGCCAAATAATACAACTCAAAATCGGGGACTGCCAATCCACTCTCCAACTTTGGTCTTATCAGCGTCACTTGGGCCACCCTCCATCTGCCAGATCCCCATAGGAATCCTACAATCACTGATTTCAGTGTCTTAAAGATCGAGCACGGTATCCAGACAGGCAGTGTCCTAAAAAAGTATAGGGAGTGCCACCATTTTCAATAGCGCTATTCGTCCCATCACAGACAGCGGGAGAGTAGACCAAAAAGGCCATGCTCCCCTTCAATCCCCTCACAACCCTGCCTACTTTCCCATCCAACATATCGCCGGCTCCATGGTAGATATGTACACCCAGATATGGCAAGCAGTGCGGCTCCCAGCGCACATCCCTAGACGTGGTAGGCAGCAGTTCCCCAGATCGCACTGGAAACAAACATGTCTTAGTCCAGTTTACCTTCAGATCTCAGACTTCTCCAAACCTTGAAAGCAGGTTCGCTGCTCCCTCTATGGCGCCTCCTGCATCTTACAGGCACATCAACAGGTCATCTGCATATAATTAAATATACTGCTGGTCTCCTCTATATTCTAAACCCCCATAACACCCCCCTAATCTGGCTTTTGCTGCCAATGGTTCTATCGCTAAAACAAACAATAATGGGGAGAGGGAGCATCCCTGTCTCGTGCCATGGGCCACTTGGTATAGGGGCGATATCAATGCCCCCACTTTCACCCTGGCCACCGCGGAAGTGCACAGCACACTGGTCCAATCTTCAAAATCCTCTCCTAACCCAAAGCAGGCTAGCGTCTTATATAAATACCACCATTCCAAACTATCACAGGCCTTCTCTATATCCACTAATAGCACCATGGGTTTCAGCGCTCCAGACTGACCTTACTCTAAGAGCTGCACCAATCTCCGTACATTAGTGACTGTGTTCCTCGACGGGATAAACCCGGCATGATCTTCATGAATTAAATCAGTCATGTGCTGCAAGGGGCGGGTCACCAAAATCCTGCTCAAAATTTTGTAATCAGTAGTCGGCATTGACAACGGCCGATATGAGGCCGTATCAGTCCCCTCGCGCCCAAGGTTTTAGTAATGGAATCCTCAGCGCCTCTCTCATTGAGGCGGGAAGCCTACCCAGTTCTTTCGCCTCTCCAAAGACCTCTAGTAATCTCAGGGCCAATAAGTCCACATACTGCCAGTAGAACTCCACAGGCAGCCCGTCCTACTCCTACTTATTACAGGCCATATGCTTGATTGCACTCCTAATTTCCTCCAATGTTATTTTGTGTCCCAAGTTTTTTGCCTTCTTCTAATTGCTGGAGGGGCAACCCATCTAAAAAAGAGTCGATGGCAGAGTCCTTTCCTTCTACTGAGCTCCAATACAATGTCTCATAATACCCCAGAAAACGGTTAACGATCTCAAGTTGAGTAAACACCGCATTGCCTGCAGTATCCTCCAGTGCTAAGATTGGTGAGCCCCGCCTCACAGGGTTTGCTAGCCTGGCCAGCAGCGTCCCCACTTTGTCTCCCTCGCATGTGTCTTCGTCACATAGGTTTTATGATCAAAGCAAGGTAATCTCCCTATTTCAACCGCCACTGCCTCTTTGGCTTCAACTACCTCTGTCTGCACTTCAGGGTGCCCTGGCCTAGCCAGTTTGGCTTTCCTCGGTCTACTTTCAACTCGGTTAACATCTTGCAGTAACACCCCCTGCACCCCTACGTGTTTACCAATACAGAGTCCCCGCACCACCACCTTAAAGGTGTCCCACTCCATTGCTCTAGTAGACGTCGTGCCAGCATTTTCATCAAAATAGTGTGTTATCCCTTCTCCTACCTCCCTCTGAAAAATCGGGTCTTCCAGTGTCTCAGGACGCAGTCTCCAGGTGGGAATGGCAAACTACATCGCCATCCAATGCATAGCAAATAGCAGTGGGTTGTGGTCAGATAATGGCAATGAGAGAGCTCAGTGCCAATGGGTTGCTGCGTACTTTCTGGATTAACCGCCGCCTAGAAACCAGAGGAAACACTCTACACGTTACCCCCTCCCCATCCTGACAAGAACCTATGAACGTAGTCTAGTCGTCTGAGCTTACCACTGCTTAACCAGTCCAGAGGAGACCCCTACCACTCCGCATCAAATAGCATTGTCCCTCCCTTGCATCAGTGACCTCAAGGTCCCTCATAGTGTTCAGCAGGCACGTTTTGCAGTCCCAGGGTGCGAGCCGTTATTCGTCCAGAAGCCCATCCGCTGTTGCCGGCGTGATCTGCGGCAATCGTATGCTGTCTGCACTCTGCATCTGAGATCCCAGTGTCAGATTGCTCCTTGTCCATTTCCGAGTCAGTGCCCTCCGGGGTGTGTACTGTCTGTTCTCCTCACATGGCAGACACCGCCTCCAGTATTCCTCGTCGCTCCACTGCTGTTTACGATGCTGATGGCTTCCGCAGATCTCGTCGCCGATGTCGGATGCGCTGTGATTTGCGTATCAGAAGTACCTCTGAAAGTTCGTGGGCCTCTCGGTCTTTACCATCCTTTCCAACCCTGTAGGATTCTAGCCATGTCCATGCCTCCTCTGGGGTTTCATGGAAGCATGTCTTGCCAAACAGGATGATTGGTAGCTTGGCTGGAAATAGCAAGGAGTACTGGATACCTTCTGCTCTCAGTTCTTTTTTGACTGGCAGGAAGGACGAACGGCGTCGTTGGATCTCGAAGGTGTAATCCGGGAACAGATTGACCTTGCTGTTCTCTACTTGAAAGGGGCCATCAGTTCACGCCTTTTGGATGAGTAAGTCCCTATATCGGAAGTGCAACAGGCGCGCCACCCCTGGTCGTGGAGGTCTCCCCTGCTGCGGCGGCCTAGCTGGCACCCTGTAAAAGGAAGATAGTCCCTCCGGAGCTACCACCGACTTCAACCAGATCTCTAAATATGGCACCATATCCGACCCTTCTCGGCGTGCCTTTCCAGTGCCTCCAGACGTTCCAAGGCATTCGTCATTGTGGCATGTAGTGCAGTCTGTGCCGGTTCTACGTCCCGGAATACTCCCTCCACGTGTTTCACTCTATCTGCTAGTTCAGAGTGGTCCGCCCTTAGTAGACCGAGGCCAGTTGCGACTTGTGCGATATCCTGTTGCAAAGCTGTACGGGAGTCCTGGACATCTGGCTCGCCCTGGCTCGGGGGTTTACTATCCGAGAGCGGCTGAGCGCCATCTTTCTTCCCCGTAGGTTTCACCATGTTGAGGTCCTCCAGTCACCATTCAATCCATGGCAGGAGTACAATCAGGTCGCAGTCTCCCAGCGGAAGTCGGCTCTCACTTCTAGCATCTGTAGCACCAGTGGATTGATGCGCGGATAGTGATTCCTATGGTTGTCCAAATAGTCAAGGACAAGGCCCTGGGAATCCCCAATCTCCAGCTACATCCGCACAAGCACTCCTATCAGGCAGTCAAGGACATCACTGTCTTGCCTAGGCCACTGTTGTCTATTGCTGCTGCCGCATCCAACATTAGTTTCAAGGGTACACCATCTAGACCCCCATCAGGTGTCCAATTAGGAAACCCTATTGCCCTTTACTCCAGCCGGTATTCGTCACTGCTATCAGTTGCAGTGCTGGTCAAGAGTTAATTAGTCTGCTCCATGGTGGTAGCTCAAGTGCTGAGAGTGTGTGGTTAGCGGCTTGTGTAGCACTCGTTCCGCTACCTTCAGGCCTGCTGCGGGTTAGGGATGGAACTCGTAGGACAGTCTATCTTTGAGGCATGCAGTGGACTGTCTTCGTCCCAAGGTCTTGCTGTAATGGTCCTCGCGGGTGCTGGTGCCTCAAATCCGCGCACCCGCCTCTACTTAGGGTGCCTGGCAGAGCACTTCTGCCATCTGTCTGCAGGCGCTCACTACCACATCCCAGCTTGCAGGCCGCAGCGTCCCCGGGGCCCCACACTTGCCTCCGCAGCCCGCAGCCCCAAGGCTCGTCACACCCCACTCACCGGTTCGAGGTCAGCCACCGCTGTTCCATCCACTGCTCCTGGCCTTGTAGCTGTGATCTCTTGCAGTTGCGGCCTGAGTCCAGGCGGTGCAGATTTCACCGTTCCCAGCCGCAACCGCAGCACCTCGTCGCTGCCAGACAGCGTCGCACAAGTCTCGTGCAGTGCAGGTCAGTTCTGCCCTCACGCCTCACCGCCGCAGCACCGGATCCGTTCCCAAGGGGTCCTCTGCTTTCCCAGGCCTCCGGACACTTGGGTAAATATCTCCTGGCTCTTCAAGCAGCAACGTCACTCAGAGCAAGCTCCAGATCCCCTGCCTCAGCACCGCCACCATTTTGGGGACGCTCTCGTCAGCTGCCTCGGAATGGAAAACTGCCCGTAGCTCGGTAGTTCAGCTCCGCACGGCAACAAAGCCACGTCCGCTCAGTGCCACTCCGCTCACGAATCGTCCGGTGGCAGCAGGGGGTGCATTACGGAATTTCAGCTGGATCAATGTGGGTTTGTTCAACGGAGCTCAGCGCTCACGCAGCTGTCTGCATCGGCCTCCAAGCCACGCCCCGTGTTTTTCTTTCATGTACATAACATGCATATGTATGCATTTATGTATATGTAAATGTATGCATGCATTTATATTTGTATTTATATAGATATGCATTATATATATATATATGTTTGTATATGTATGCAGATATAAATATATACACATACATATATATATAAATGCATATGCATATATATGCATATATATGTGCATATGTGTGCTTGTAGAGAGAGGTAGAGAGAGGTAGAGAGGTAGAGGTCTAGAGGTAGAGGTGTAGAGGTAGATAGGTCGAAGTTGAGAGGTAGAGGTAGAGAGGTAGAGAGTAGTAGAGAGAGAGATAGAGAGTGAGTAGTAGAGAGTAGTAAAGAGTGAGTAGTAGAGAGTAGTAGAGAATGGGTAGTAGAGAGTGAGTATTAGAGATTAGTAGAGAGTGATTAGTAGAGAGTGAGTAGCAGAGAGAGAGTAGCAGAGAGTAGTGGAGAGTGAGTAGTATAGTAAGTCGGAGAGAGAGAGAAGTAGAGAGTGAGAAGTAGAGAGTAGTAGAGAGTGAGTAGTAGAGAGTGAGTAGTAGAGTGAGTAGTAGAGTGAGTAGTAGAGTGAGAAGTAGAGAGTGAGTAGTAAAGAGTAGTAGAGAGAGATTAGCAGAGAGTGAGTAGTAGTAAGTAGTAGAGAGTGAGTAGTAGATAGTAGAGAGTGAGTAGTAGAGTGAGAAGTAGAGTGAGAAGTAGAGAGACAGTAGTAGAGAGTGAGTAGTAGAGTGTAGTAGATAGTGAATAGTAGAGAGTGAGTAGTAGAGAGAATGTAGTGGAGAGAGAGTAGTAGAGTGTAGCAGAGTAGTAGAGAGTGAGAAGTAGAGAGTGAGTAGTAGGGAATGAGTAGTAAAGGGTGAGTAATAGAGTGAGTGGTAGAGAGTGTGTCGTAGAGAGAGAGTAGTAGAGAGTAGTAGAGAGTGAGTAGTAGAGAGTAGTAGAAAGTGACTAGTGGAGAGTGAGTAGTAGAGAGTAGTAGAGAGCGAATAGTAGAGAGTGAGTAGTAGAAAGTGAGTCGTGGAGAGTGAGTAGTAGAGAGTAGTAGAGAGTGAGTAGTAGAGAGAGTAGTAGAGAATGAGTAGTAGAGAGTAGTAGAGTGATTAGTAGAGAGAGAGTAGTAGAGAGTGAGTAGTAGAGTAGTAGAGAGTGAGTAGTAGAGAGTGAGTAGAGCCTAGAAGAGTGAGTAGTAGAGAGTAATAGAGAGTGAGTAGTAGAGAGTGGGTAGTAGAGAGTGAATAGTAAAGAGCAGTAGAGAGTGATTAGTAGAGAGTGAGTAGCAGAGAGAGCATAGCAGAGAGTAGTGGAGAGTGAGTAGTAGAGTGAGTAGTAGAGAGAGAGAAGTAGAGAGTGACTAGTATAGAGTAGTAGAGAGCGATTAGCAGAGAGTTAGTAGTAAAGAGTAGTAGAGAGTGAGTAGTAGAGAGTAGTAGAGAGTGAGTAGTAGGGAGTGAGTAGTAGAGAGTGAGTAGTAGAGTGAGTAGTACAGAGTAGTAGAGAACAAGTAGTGGAGAGCAAGTAGTAGAGAGTGTGTAGTAGAGAGAGAGTAGTAGAGAATGAGTAGTAGTGAGAGTAGTAGAGAGGAGTAGAGTAGTAGAGAGTGAGTAGTGGAGAGAAGTAGAGAGTGAGAAATAGAGAGAGTAGTAGAGAGTAGTAAAGTAGTAAAGAGTGAGTAGTAGAGAGTAGTAGAAAGTGACTAGTGGAGAGTGAGTAGTAGAGAGTAGTAGAGAGTGAGTAGTAGAGAGTGAGTAGTAGAAAGTGAGTAGTGGAGAGTGAGTAGTAGAGAGTAGTAGAGAGTGAGTAGTAGAGAGAGTAGTAGAGAATGAGTAGTAGAGAGTAGTAGAGTGATTAGTAGAGAGGGAGTAGTAGAGAGTGAGTAGTAGAGTAGTAGAGAGTGAGTGGTAGAGAGTAGTAGAGAGTAGTAGGGTGAGTAGTAGAGAGTAGTAGAGAGTGAGTAGTAGAGAGTAGAGAGTGATTAGTAGAGAGTAGTAGAGAGAGTAGCAGAGAGTGAGTAGTAGAGAGTAGTAGAGAGTGAGTAGTAGAAAGTAAGTAGTAGAGAGTGAGTATAGTGTAGAAGAGTGAGTAGTAGAGAGTAGTAGAGAGTGAGTAGTATAGAGTGGGTAGTAGAGAGTGAATAGTAGAGAGTAGTAGAGAGTGATTAGTAGAGAGTGATTAGCAGAGAGAGCGTACCAGAGAGTAATGGAGAGTGAGTAGTAGAGTGAGTAGTGGAGAGAGAGAAGTAGAGAGTGAGTAGATGAGAGTGAGTAGTAGAGAGTAGTGGAGAGTGAGTAGTAGAGTGAGTAGTAGAGAGAGAGTAGTAGAGAATGGGTAGTAGAGAGTAGTAGATAGTGAGTAGTAGAGAGTGAGTAGTAGAGAGAATGTAGTAGAGAGAGAGAGTAGTAGAGTGTAGTAGAGAGCAAGTAGTAGAGAGCAAGTAGTAGAGAGTGTGTAGTAGAGAATGAGTAGTAGAGAGTAGTAGAGAGTGAGTAGTAGTGAGAGTAGGAGAGAGTAGTAGAGTAGTAGAGAGTGAGTAGTACAGAGTAGTAGAGAGTGAGAAGTAGAGAGAGTAGTGGAGAGTAGTAAAGTAGTCGAGAATGAGTAGTAGAGAGTAGTAGAGAGTAGTAGAGAGTGAGTAGTGGAGAGTGAGTAGTAGAGAGTGGTAGAGAGCGAGTAGTAGAGAGTGAATAGTAGAAAGTGAGTAGTGGAGAGTGAGTACTAGAGAGTAGTAGAGAGTGAGTAGTAGAGAGTAGTAGAGTGATTAGTTGAGAGAGGGTAGTAGAGAGTGAGAAGTATAGTAGTAGAGAGTGAGTGGTGGAGAGTAGTAGAGAGTAGTAGAGTGATTAGTAGAGAGTAGTAGAGAGTGAGTAGTAGAGAGAGTAGTAGAGTAGTAGAGAGTGAGTAGTAGATAGTGAGTAGTAGAGAGAGTAGTAGAGAGTAGTAGAGTAGTAGAGAGTGAGTAGTAGAGAATAGTAGAGAGCGAATAGTAGAGAGTGAGTAGTGGAGAGTGAGGAGTAGAGAGTAGTAGAGAGTGAGTAGTAGAGTATGAGTAGTAGACAGTGAGTAGTAGATAGTGAGTAGCAGAGAGTAGTCCCAAGGTTTGCCACACCCCACTCACCGGTTCGAGGTCAGCCACCGCCGTTCCATCCACTGCTCCTGGCCTTGTAGCTGTGATCTCTTGCAGATTTCACCGTTCCCAGCCGCAACCGCAGCACCTCGTCGCTGCCAGACAGCGTCGCACAAGTCTCGTGCAGTGCAGGTCAGTTCTGCCCTCACGCCTCACCGCCGCAGCACCGGATCCATTCCCAAGAGGTCCTCTGCTTTCCCAGGCCTCCGAACACTTGGGTAAATATCTCCTGGCTCTTCAAGCAGCAACATCACTCAGAGCAAGCTCCAGAGCCCCTGCCTCAGCACCGCCACCATTTTGGGGACGCTCTCGTCAGCTGCCTCGGATCGGAAAACTGCCCGTAGCTCGGTGGTTCAGCTCCGCACAGCAACAAAGCCATGTCCGCTCAGTGCCACTCCGCTCACGAATCGTCCGGTGGCAGCAGGGGGTGCATTACGGGATTTCAGCAGGATCAATGTGGGTTTGTTTAGCGGAGCTCAGCACTCACGCAGCTGTCCGCATCGGCCTCCAAGCCACCCCCCCGTGTTTTTCTTTCATGTACATAACATGCATATGTATGCATTTATGTATATGTATATGTATGCATGCATTTATATTTGTATTTATATAGAAATGCATTGTATATATATGTTTATATATGTATGTAGATATTACCTACTGGCGGTCGCCAGTAGGTATATATAGTTAGGATTTTTTCTCTATGGGATTTTTGAAAATTCTATGTCTAATAACTTTGGCGTTTGTTGACGGAATTGGCTGAAATTTTCAGGAAAATGGCACATTTTGTTTCTGAGCAGCCCCTGAAAATTGGGGGGGGGGTTCGTCCAGGGGGGGTCGAGAAAAAAGGGGGTCCCAAAACGTGTTTTTAACATTGAGTTTTCCATAGGGCGGTTGGCCTCACTTTTAGCCCGAACGGCTCAATGGATTTGCACGAAACTTGGCAAAATTGTAGGGACTGGTAGCCCGATGTGCCTTTTGTAGGTCTCAATATATGTGCTCCAGTGGATTTTGAGAAATTAACGTTTAAAAAAAGATATATATCTGTGACAGCGGACCGGGCAGCGCTCCAGTTCGCGTACTTTTCGCGCAACGGAGCTTTGTGAAACGAAGCTGATTGGTTCTCCGGCGTCTGTAAACATTCCAAACAGTCCGTAGCGGCCGCCATCTTGTCTCTCGGTAGGATCGAGAGACAAGAGGAGGCCAAAGCGAAGGGGCAAATGACCATAAGGGGGCATAGTAGATTCTCGCTGACCCCCTAGGTTTGATGTGGAGGTTTTAAAGGGGCCCCGCGGGGCAAAAAAAATAAAAAAATAATAATAATCGAACGGCTGAATGGATTTGCACGAAACTTGGCAAAATTGTAGGGACTGGTAGCCCGATGTGCCTTTGCTTGGTCTCAATATATGTGCTCCAGTGGATTTTGAGAAATTAACGTTCAAAAAAAGATATATATCTGTAACAGCGCTCCGCTTCGCGTACTTTTCGCGTTACGGAGCTTTGCGAAGCTGATTGGTTCTTCGGCGTCTGTAAACATTCCAAACAGTCCGTAGCGGCCGCCATCTTGTCTCTCGGTAGGATCGAGAGACAAGAGGAGGCCAAAGCGAAGGGGCAAATGACCATAAGGGGGCATAGTAGATCCTCCCTGACCCCCTAGGTTTGATGTGGAGGCTTTAAAAGGGTCTCGCAGGGCAAAAAAAAAATATATCGTTTTTTTAGTTTTTTTGCGTGGAGTGCACCCGGTTCGCGAACCGGGAAGCGTTCTGGGGAGCGTACTTTCTTGAAAATTAGTGAAAAAAGTTAGAGTAAAATAATAATTGTGAGTGATCAGATGTAGGGTAGCTCTGAGAAGAGCTTTTGGGTTTATGGTACATTTAGGTACTTATAAGTAGGTACCAATGCACAGTCTTAAATTCAGAGTGAAAATTCTGTTGCCCTCATCTGAGAAGTGAACTCCATCTCCTCTGTAGATATCTTGCATGTAGTAACGCAAGTTATTGTTGTACAGGGAGCCCATTCCATGGTCTCTCATGTAAGCTGAAACAGATTTGTTTACATGCTTCCTCGATTTCTCAATTTGTGGACAAAATTGGTTCGACCACCTCCATTTTTGTCTTTGGCATATATTTGAATATACCAAGGCAGTCTGAGGAAAAAGTGCCATCAATTGCTCAAAGGTGTCCTTTAAAAGCATTTCCAGACCTACCCCAGTCAAAGTGCCCAAATCATTACCTCCACAGTGCACAATTAACAGGTCAGGTTTTGGCAAATGCATAAAGGTTTTCACCAATGGTATCAATTGGTGACATTTTAATCCTCTGTGGCCAAACCACTTAATTTCCACATCTTGTAAATTGAGGTTAGGTAAATTCCTGTTTTCAGCGTACCTCTGAGCCCAATAGATGTAACTATGTCCAACAATCCAGACAGAAAACATGGCGAGAGAAGGTTCTCCTGCAGTCAGATGAAGTGTGGCAATGAAATGGCAGTTGAAAAAATGAGAGTGTAAAATGAAAAAAACTGAGGAGTTTCTGTGTTAATGAAGCAGTAAGAGTGATTGGTGGATTTTGATTGCTGAAAACAGAAAGTTAGGGTGCATGGATGAGTTCGTTGAAAGATGTATTTTGAGTGGCGAAGAAAAAATCATTAAATGAAAGATTGCACTGGATATGCAGGTGCACTGAGAGTTCAGAGTTCAATTGCAACATTGTTGTGTGAACTTGGAAACACCAGAGGTCTTGCAAGAGGTGGTTGCTGTGCAGAAAAAGCAGAGAGGGGGCAGAAGGGGGAAGGGTTTTGATTTGAAAAAAAGTGAGGGAAGAGTTTTGATTGGGTGACATGAGAGATATGTGTGAAGAATTACAGCATTTCTGTGCTTTTGATAGCTGCAGACTCTGGAGTGCATACCTTTTGCTCTGCTGAAGACAAATTGGTGTGTTTCTGAGACTGTTTTGAAACTCAAAGTATTTGCTAAGGTGAGAAAAGATTTCTTTAATTTAGATAGAAAATAGTGTGCTTTAAGGAGAAAATTATGAAGAAAGTTGTGTTTTTCAAATGTTGCTTTGTCTCAAGTGTTTTACAAATAGATTTTGTTTCTTTGAGAAATTGTAATTGGAGAAAATGTGAAGTATTAGTACTGACAGGGTTTTTATGTGCATAGGAGCTGTGGAGTGTTTTCAAATTATGACTTGTAAATCGTTTTTGAGAAAAAGCAATGGTTTTAATATTGATGACAAGGACATAATGGTGTCTGCTTCTTTATAAGGTAATTGAGAGTCTCTGATGTTATTTTTCCCATTTCAATGTAAGAAGTTTGTCTGTGGAGCAAATTGCTTGTAAATATGCTCCCACCTGTGCATGGCAAATTTAGATTTTGAATGTTTGCGTTACATAGGCATGTTAAAGGTGACTGAAACATGCTGCAAAGGCAATCAAAAAATGCTTTTATGTGTCTTAAGTATTTACAACAAGGGGTGGTGAGGGACAGAGTCTCTGAATTAAGCAGAATACTCTCACCCAGTCAAGAGATCAGGGCTAGATCCAACACCGTTTTTTAGCTCACTGCACCATCCCAGTTTCAGAACCTGGCTGTATGCAAATTAGTCTGTTCCTGTCCCAGTGCATGATGGGAACAGGGCAAACCAAACTACAAAAGCCAATTCTTACACTGGGAAGGAAACAAGCTTCCGGGGACCGGTTTCTGGCATCACAGCCGTCTTCGGCCCGGCTTGCTTGAATCCTGATGGTGCAATGAGCAAGGGACTCATGTCTGAGTATACCCTTCCACGCTTAGGGTGGACAAAAATATTTACAACAAGGGGTGGTGAGGGACAGAGTCTCTGAATTAAGCAGAATACTCTCACCCAGTCAAGAGATCAGGGCTAGATCCAACACCGTTTTTTAGCTCACTGCACCATCCCAGTTTCAGAACCTGGCTGTATGCAAATTAGTCTGTTCCTGTCCCAGTGCATGATGGGAACAGGGCAAACCAAACTACAAAAGCCAATTCTTACACTGGGAAGGAAACAAACTTCCGGGGACCGGTTTCTGGCATCACAGCCGTCTTCGGCCCGGCTTGCATGAATCCTGATGGTGCAATGAGCAAGGGACTCATGTCTGAGTATACCCTTCCACGCTTAGGGTGGACAAAAATATTTACAACAAGGGGTGGTGAGGGACAGAGTCTCTGAATTAAGCAGAATACTCTCACCCAGTCAAGAGATCAGGGCTAGATCCAACACCGTTTTTTAGCTCACTGCACCATCCCAGTTTCAGAACCTGGCTGTATGCAAATTAGTCTGTTCCTGTCCCAGTGCATGATGGGAACAGGGCAAACCAAACTACAAAAGCCAATTCTTACACTGGGAAGGAAACAAGCTTCCGGGGACCGGTTTCTGGCATCACAGCCGTCTTCGGCCCGGCTTGCTTGAATCCTGATGGTGCAATGAGCAAGGGACTCATGTCTGAGTATACCCTTCCACGCTTAGGGTGGACAAAAATATTTACAACAAGGGGTGGTGAGGGACAGAGTCTCTGAATTAAGCAGAATACTCTCACCCAGTCAAGAGATCAGGGCTAGATCCAACACCGTTTTTTAGCTCACTGCACCATCCCAGTTTCAGAACCTGGCTGTATGCAAATTAGTCTGTTCCTGTCCCAGTGCATGATGGGAACAGGGCAAACCAAACTACAAAAGCCAATTCTTACACTGGGAAGGAAACAAGTTTCCGGGGACCGGTTTCTGGCATCACAGCCGTCTTCGGCCCGGCTTGCTTGAATCCTGATGGTGCAATGAGCAAGGGACTCATGTCTGAGTATACCCTTCCACGCTTAGGGTGGACAAAAATATTTACAACAAGGGGTGGTGAGGGACAGAGTCTCTGAATTAAGCAGAATACTCTCACCCAGTCAAGAGATCAGGGCTAGATCCAACACCGTTTTTTAGCTCACTGCACCATCCCAGTTTCAGAACCTGGCTGTATGCAAATTAGTCTGTTCCTGTCCCAGTGCATGATGGGAACAGGGCAAACCAAACTACAAAAGCCAATTCTTACACTGGGAAGGAAACAAGCTTCCGGGGACCGGTTTCTGGCATCACAGCCGTCTTCGGCCCGGCTTGCTTGAATCCTGATGGTGCAATGAGCAAGGGACTCATGTCTGAGTATACCCTTCCACGCTTAGGGTGGACAAAAATATTTACAACAAGGGGTGGTGAGGGACAGAGTCTCTGAATTAAGCAGAATACTCTCACCCAGTCAAGAGATCAGGGCTAGATCCAACACCGTTTTTTAGCTCACTGCACCATCCCAGTTTCAGAACCTGGCTGTATGCAAATTAGTCTGTTCCTGTCCCAGTGCATGATGGGAACAGGGCAAACCAAACTACAAAAGCCAATTCTTACACTGGGAAGGAAACAAGCTTCCGGGGACCGGTTTCTGGCATCACAGCCGTCTTCGGCCCGGCTTGCTTGAATCCTGATGGTGCAATGAGCAAGGGACTCATGTCTGAGTATACCCTTCCACGCTTAGGGTGGACAAAAATATTTACAACAAGGGGTGGTGAGGGACAGAGTCTCTGAATTAAGCAGAATACTCTCACCCAGTCAAGAGATCAGGGCTAGATCCAACACCGTTTTTTAGCTCACTGCACCATCCCTGTTTCAGAACCTGGCTGTATGCAAATTAGTCTGTTCCTGTCCCAGTGCATGATGGGAACAGGGCAAACCAAACTACAAAAGCCAATTCTTACACTGGGAAGGAAACAAGCTTCCGGGGACCGGTTTCTGGCATCACAGCCGTCTTCGGCCCGGCTTGCTTGAATCCTGATGGTGCAATGAGCAAGGGACTCATGTCTGAGTATACCCTTCCACGCTTAGGGTGGACAAAAATATTTACAACAAGCGGTGGTGAGGGACAGAGTCTCTGAATTAAGGAGAATACTCTCACCCAGTCAAGAGATCAGGGCTAGATCCAACACCGTTTTTTAGCTCACTGCACCATCCCAGTTTCAGAACCTGGCTGTATGCAAATTAGTCTGTTCCTGTCCCAGTGCATGATGGGAACAGGGCAAACCAAACTACAAAAGCCAATTCTTACACTGGGAAGGAAACAAGCTTCCGGGGACCGGTTTCTGGCATCACAGCCGTCTTCGGCCCGGCTTGCTTGAATCCTGATGGTGCAATGAGCAAGGGACTCATGTCTGAGTATACCCTTCCACGCTTAGGTCCCCGGAAGCTTGTTTCCTTCCCAGTGTAAGAATTGGCTTTTGTAGTCTGGTCTGCCCTGTTCCCATGATGCATTGGGCCAGGGACAGACTAATTTGCATACAGCCAGGTTCTGAAACTGGGATGGTGCAATGAGCTAAAAAACGGTGTTGGATCTAGCCCTGATCTCTTGACTGGGTGAGAGTACTCTGCTTAATTCAGAGACTCTGTCCATCACCACCCCTTGTTGTAAATAATTTTGTCCACCCTAAGCGTGGAAGGGTATGCTCAGATGTGAGTCCCTTGCTCATTGCACCATCAGGATTCAAGCAAGCCGGGCCGAAGACGGCTGAAATGCCAGAAACCGGTCCCCGGAAGCTTGTTTCCTTCCCAGTGTAAGAATTGGCTTTTGTAGTCTGGTCTGCCCTGTTCCCATGATGCACTGGGCCAGGGACAGACTAATTTGCATACAGCCAGGTTCTGAAACTGGGATGGTGCAATGAGCTAAAAAACGGTGTTGGATCTAGCCCTGATCTCTTGACTGGGTGAGAGTACTCTGCTTAATTCAGAGACTCTGTCCATCACCACCCCTTGTTGTAAATAATTTTGTCCACCCTAAGCGTGGAAGGGTATGCTCAGATGTGAGTCCCTTGCTCATTGCACCATCAGGATTCAAGCAAGCCGGGCCGAAGACGGCTGAAATGCCAGAAACCGGTCCCCGGAAGCTTGTTTCCTTCCCAGTGTAAGAATTGGCTTTTGTAGTCTGGTCTGCCCTGTTCCCATGATGCACTGGGCCAGGGACAGACTAATTTGCATACAGCCAGGTTCTGAAACTGGGATGGTGCAATGAGCTAAAAAACGGTGTTGGATCTAGCCCTGATCTCTTGACTGGGTGAGAGTACTCTGCTTAATTCAGAGACTCTGTCCATCACCACCCCTTGTTGTAAATAATTTTGTCCACCCTAAGCGTGGAAGGGTATGCTCAGATGTGAGTCCCTTGCTCATTGCACCATCAGGATTCAAGCAAGCCGGGCCGAAGACGGCTGAAATGCCAGAAACCGGTCCCCGGAAGCTTGTTTCCTTCCCAGTGTAAGAATTGGCTTTTGTAGTCTGGTCTGCCCTGTTCCAATGATGCACTGGGCCAGGGACAGACTAATTTGCATACAGCCAGGTTCTGAAACTGGGATGGTGCAATGAGCTAAAAAAAAGGTGTTGGATCTAGCCCTGATCTCTTGACTGGGTGAGAGTACTCTGCTTAATTCAGAGACTCTGTCCATCACCACCCCTTGTTGTAAATAATTTTGTCCACCCTAAGCGTGGAAGGGTATGCTCAGATGTGAGTCCCTTGCTCATTGCACCATCAGGATTCAAGCAAGCCGGGCCGAAGACGGCTGAAATGCCAGAAACCGGTCCCCGGAAGCTTGTTTCCTTCCCAGTGTAAGAATTGGCTTTTGTAGTCTGGTCTGCCCTGTTCCCATGATGCACTGGGCCAGGGACAGACTAATTTGCATACAGCCAGGTTCTGAAACTGGGATGGTGCAATGAGCTAAAAAACGGTGTTGGATCTAGCCCTGATCTCTTGACTGGGTGAGAGTACTCTGCTTAATTCAGAGACTCTGTCCATCACCACCCCTTGTTGTAAATAATTTTGTCCACCCTAAGCGTGGAAGGGTATGCTCAGATGTGAGTCCCTTGCTCATTGCACCATCAGGATTCAAGCAAGCCGGGCCGAAGACGGCTGAAATGCCAGAAACCGGTCCCCGGAAGCTTGTTTCCTTCCCAGTGTAAGAATTGGCTTTTGTAGTCTGGTCTGCCCTGTTCCCATGATGCACTGGGCCAGGGACAGACTAATTTGCATACAGCCAGGTTCTGAAACTGGGATGGTGCAATGAGCTAAAAAACGGTGTTGGATCTAGCCCTGATCTCTTGACTGGGTGAGAGTACTCTGCTTAATTCAGAGACTCTGTCCATCACCACCCCTTGTTGTAAATAATTTTGTCCACCCTAAGCGTGGAAGGGTATGCTCAGATGTGAGTCCCTTGCTCATTGCACCATCAGGATTCAAGCAAGCCGGGCCGAAGACGGCTGAAATGCCAGAAACCGGTCCCCGGAAGCTTGTTTCCTTCCCAGTGTAAGAATTGGCTTTTGTAGTCTGGTCTGCCCTGTTCCCATGATGCACTGGGCCAGGGACAGACTAATTTGCATACAGCCAGGTTCTGAAACTGGGATGGTGCAATGAGCTAAAAAACGGTGTTGGATCTAGCCCTGATCTCTTGACTGGGTGAGAGTACTCTGCTTAATTCAGAGACTCTGTCCATCACCACCCCTTGTTGTAAATAATTTTGTCCACCCTAAGCGTGGAAGGGTATGCTCAGATGTGAGTCCCTTGCTCATTGCACCATCAGGATTCAAGCAAGCCGGGCCGAAGACGGCTGAAATGCCAGAAACCGGTCCCCGGAAGCTTGTTTCCTTCCCAGTGTAAGAATTGGCTTTTGTAGTCTGGTCTGCCCTGTTCCCATGATGCACTGGGCCAGGGACAGACTAATTTGCATACAGCCAGGTTCTGAAACTGGGATGGTGCAATGAGCTAAAAAACGGTGTTGGATCTAGCCCTGATCTCTTGACTGGGTGAGAGTACTCTGCTTAATTCAGAGACTCTGTCCATCACCACCCCTTGTTGTAAATAATTTTGTCCACCCTAAGCGTGGAAGGGTATGCTCAGATGTGAGTCCCTTGCTCATTGCACCATCAGGATTCAAGCAAGCCGGGCCGAAGACGGCTGAAATGCCAGAAACCGGTCCCCGGAAGCTTGTTTCCTTCCCAGTGTAAGAATTGGCTTTTGTAGTCTGGTCTGCCCTGTTCCCATGATGCACTGGGCCAGGGACAGACTAATTTGCATACAGCCAGGTTCTGAAACTGGGATGGTGCAATGAGCTAAAAAACGGTGTTGGATCTAGCCCTGATCTCTTGACTGGGTGAGAGTACTCTGCTTAATTCAGAGACTCTGTCCATCACCACCCCTTGTTGTAAATAATTTTGTCCACCCTAAGCGTGGAAGGGTATGCTCAGATGTGAGTCCCTTGCTCATTGCACCATCAGGATTCAAGCAAGCCGGGCCGAAGACGGCTGAAATGCCAGAAACCGGTCCCCGGAAGCTTGTTTCCTTCCCAGTGTAAGAATTGGCTTTTGTAGTCTGGTCTGCCCTGTTCCCATGATGCACTGGGCCAGGGACAGACTAATTTGCATACAGCCAGGTTCTGAAACTGGGATGGTGCAATGAGCTAAAAAAAAGGTGTTGGATCTAGCCCTGATCTCTTGACTGGGTGAGAGTACTCTGCTTAATTCAGAGACTCTGTCCATCACCACCCCTTGTTGTAAATAATTTTGTCCACCCTAAGCGTGGAAGGGTATGCTCAGATGTGAGTCCCTTGCTCATTGCACCATCAGGATTCAAGCAAGCCGGGCCGAAGACGGCTGAAATGCCAGAAACCGGTCCCCGGAAGCTTGTTTCCTTCCCAGTGTAAGAATTGGCTTTTGTAGTCTGGTCTGCCCTGTTCCCATGATGCACTGGGCCAGGGACAGACTAATTTGCATACAGCCAGGTTCTGAAACTGGGATGGTGCAATGAGCTAAAAAACGGTGTTGGATCTAGCCCTGATCTCTTGACTGGGTGAGAGTACTCTGCTTAATTCAGAGACTCTGTCCATCACCACCCCTTGTTGTAAATAATTTTGTCCACCCTAAGCGTGGAAGGGTATGCTCAGATGTGAGTCCCTTGCTCATTGCACCATCAGGATTCAAGCAAGCCGGGCCGAAGACGGCTGAAATGCCAGAAACCGGTCCCCGGAAGCTTGTTTCCTTCCCAGTGTAAGAATTGGCTTTTGTAGTCTGGTCTGCCCTGTTCCCATGATGCACTGGGCCAGGGACAGACTAATTTGCATACAGCCAGGTTCTGAAACTGGGATGGTGCAATGAGCTAAAAAACGGTGTTGGATCTAGCCCTGATCTCTTGACTGGGTGAGAGTACTCTGCTTAATTCAGAGACTCTGTCCATCACCACCCCTTGTTGTAAATAATTTTGTCCACCCTAAGCGTGGAAGGGTATGCTCAGATGTGAGTCCCTTGCTCATTGCACCATCAGGATTCAAGCAAGCCGGGCCGAAGACGGCTGAAATGCCAGAAACCGGTCCCCGGAAGCTTGTTTCCTTCCCAGTGTAAGAATTGGCTTTTGTAGTCTGGTCTGCCCTGTTCCCATGATGCACTGGGCCAGGGACAGACTAATTTGCATACAGCCAGGTTCTGAAACTGGGATGGTGCAATGAGCTAAAAAACGGTGTTGGATCTAGCCCTGATCTCTTGACTGGGTGAGAGTACTCTGCTTAATTCAGAGACTCTGTCCATCACCACCCCTTGTTGTAAATAATTTTGTCCACCCTAAGCGTGGAAGGGTATGCTCAGATGTGAGTCCCTTGCTCATTGCACCATCAGGATTCAAGCAAGCCGGGCCGAAGACGGCTGAAATGCCAGAAACCGGTCCCCGGAAGCTTGTTTCCTTCCCAGTGTAAGAATTGGCTTTTGTAGTCTGGTCTGCCCTGTTCCCATGATGCACTGGGCCAGGGACAGACTAATTTGCATACAGCCAGGTTCTGAAACTGGGATGGTGCAATGAGCTAAAAAACGGTGTTGGATCTAGCCCTGATCTCTTGACTGGGTGAGAGTACTCTGCTTAATTCAGAGACTCTGTCCATCACCACCCCTTGTTGTAAATAATTTTGTCCACCCTAAGCGTGGAAGGGTATGCTCAGATGTGAGTCCCTTGCTCATTGCACCATCAGGATTCAAGCAAGCCGGGCCGAAGACGGCTGAAATGCCAGAAACCGGTCCCCGGAAGCTTGTTTCCTTCCCAGTGTAAGAATTGGCTTTTGTAGTCTGGTCTGCCCTGTTCCCATGATGCACTGGGCCAGGGACAGACTAATTTGCATACAGCCAGGTTCTGAAACTGGGATGGTGCAATGAGCTAAAAAACGGTGTTGGATCTAGCCCTGATCTCTTGACTGGGTGAGAGTACTCTGCTTAATTCAGAGACTCTGTCCATCACCACCCCTTGTTGTAAATAATTTTGTCCACCCTAAGCGTGGAAGGGTATGCTCAGATGTGAGTCCCTTGCTCATTGCACCATCAGGATTCAAGCAAGCCGGGCCGAAGACGGCTGAAATGCCAGAAACCGGTCCCCGGAAGCTTGTTTCCTTCCCAGTGTAAGAATTGACTTTTGTAGTCTGGTCTGCCCTGTTCCCATGATGCACTGGGCCAGGGACAGACTAATTTGCATACAGCCAGGTTCTGAAACTGGGATGGTGCAATGAGCTAAAAAACGGTGTTGGATCTAGCCCTGATCTCTTGACTGGGTGAGAGTACTCTGCTTAATTCAGAGACTCTGTCCATCACCACCCCTTGTTGTAAATAATTTTGTCCACCCTAAGCGTGGAAGGGTATGCTCAGATGTGAGTCCCTTGCTCATTGCACCATCAGGATTCAAGCAAGCCGGGCCGAAGACGGCTGAAATGCCAGAAACCGGTCCCCGGAAGCTTGTTTCCTTCCCAGTGTAAGAATTGGCTTTTGTAGTCTGGTCTGCCCTGTTCCCATGATGCACTGGGCCAGGGACAGACTAATTTGCATACAGCCAGGTTCTGAAACTGGGATGGTGCAATGAGCTAAAAAACGGTGTTGGATCTAGCCCTGATCTCTTGACTGGGTGAGAGTACTCTGCTTAATTCAGAGACTCTGTCCATCACCACCCCTTGTTGTAAATAATTTTGTCCACCCTAAGCGTGGAAGGGTATGCTCAGATGTGAGTCCCTTGCTCATTGCACCATCAGGATTCAAGCAAGCCGGGCCGAAGACGGCTGAAATGCCAGAAACCGGTCCCCGGAAGCTTGTTTCCTTCCCAGTGTAAGAATTGGCTTTTGTAGTCTGGTCTGCCCTGTTCCCATGATGCACTGGGCCAGGGACAGACTAATTTGCATACAGCCAGGTTCTGAAACTGGGATGGTGCAATGAGCTAAAAAACGGTGTTGGATCTAGCCCTGATCTCTTGACTGGGTGAGAGTACTCTGCTTAATTCAGAGACTCTGTCCATCACCACCCCTTGTTGTAAATAATTTTGTCCACCCTAAGCGTGGAAGGGTATGCTCAGATGTGAGTCCCTTGCTCATTGCACCATCAGGATTCAAGCAAGCCGGGCCGAAGACGGCTGAAATGCCAGAAACCGGTCCCCGGAAGCTTGTTTCCTTCCCAGTGTAAGAATTGGCTTTTGTAGTCTGGTCTGCCCTGTTCCCATGATGCACTGGGCCAAGGACAGACTAATTTGCATACAGCCAGGTTCTGAAACTGGGATGGTGCAATGAGCTAAAAAACGGTGTTGGATCTAGCCCTGATCTCTTGACTGGGTGAGAGTACTCTGCTTAATTCAGAGACTCTGTCCATCACCACCCCTTGTTGTAAATAATTTTGTCCACCCTAAGCGTGGAAGGGTATGCTCAGATGTGAGTCCCTTGCTCATTGCACCATCAGGATTCAAGCAAGCCGGGCCGAAGACGGCTGAAATGCCAGAAACCGGTCCCCGGAAGCTTGTTTCCTTCCCAGTGTAAGAATTGGCTTTTGTAGTCTGGTCTGCCCTGTTCCCATGATGCACTGGGCCAGGGACAGACTAATTTGCATACAGCCAGGTTCTGAAACTGGGATGGTGCAATGAGCTAAAAAACGGTGTTGGATCTAGCCCTGATCTCTTGACTGGGTGAGAGTACTCTGCTTAATTCAGAGACTCTGTCCATCACCACCCCTTGTTGTAAATAATTTTGTCCACCCTAAGCGTGGAAGGGTATGCTCAGATGTGAGTCCCTTGCTCATTGCACCATCAGGATTCAAGCAAGCCGGGCCGAAGACGGCTGAAATGCCAGAAACCGGTCCCCGGAAGCTTGTTTCCTTCCCAGTGTAAGAATTGGCTTTTGTAGTCTGGTCTGCCCTGTTCCCATGATGCACTGGGCCAGGGACAGACTAATTTGCATACAGCCAGGTTCTGAAACTGGGATGGTGCAATGAGCTAAAAAACGGTGTTGGATCTAGCCCTGATCTCTTGACTGGGTGAGAGTACTCTGCTTAATTCAGAGACTCTGTCCATCACCACCCCTTGTTGTAAATAATTTTGTCCACCCTAAGCGTGGAAGGGTATGCTCAGATGTGAGTCCCTTGCTCATTGCACCATCAGGATTCAAGCAAGCCGGGCCGAAGACGGCTGAAATGCCAGAAACCGGTCCCCGGAAGCTTGTTTCCTTCCCAGTGTAAGAATTGGCTTTTGTAGTCTGGTCTGCCCTGTTCCCATGATGCACTGGGCCAGGGACAGACTAATTTGCATACAGCCAGGTTCTGAAACTGGGATGGTGCAATGAGCTAAAAAACGGTGTTGGATCTAGCCCTGATCTCTTGACTGGGTGAGAGTACTCTGCTTAATTCAGAGACTCTGTCCATCACCACCCCTTGTTGTAAATAAATTATTTATGTGTCTTAAGGACATTTTAAGTCATTTCCCCATGTGCAGTGTTTTCAAATTATGAGTTGAAAATCGTTTTTGAGGTAAAGGAATGTTTTCAAAATTTATGTGCGCCATATGCCCCCAAATTTCTTTTTCAGGGGTGCAGCAGGGTGTTTTTGAGACACCCCTGCACCCTCGGAAAAATTCGTAATTTGCGATGAGGTAATTGCTAATCGCAAATTGCACCTTCATTCCTATGGGCCTCCTGCTGCATGGAAATGAATGGGTAATTTGTAATTAGCAAATAGCTCATCGCAAACTAGGAATGGTAAAGAATCGCTATTTATTCCTTAAAGTTCGCTATTTAGGAAATGCAAAAAACTTTGATGATACATATGGCGGTTCATCTCTAACAAGATAAGAAGCATAGGGATAGATTTATGATGACTGGCGCATCACCAGGGATGTGTTAGTCATTCTGTGCCGCTGTTCCGTCACCTATGGTGTGCTGCATTTACAATGCGGCGCATCATGGGGCAAAAACAGCACAGATGCGTGACGTATCTGTGCCGTAAAGGTGGCGCATTGCTGGAGTTGTATCGCAAGTGTGATGAAGCTCCAGCAAGGCTCAGGGGTGCCCCTGTCGCAGGGTTTCTGTTCTCACACAGAACTGTGGACAGAGGATTGGAACCTCGGCGAATTAGGGTGCCCCAAAACTCACCTTAGTAATCAAAAACCCCTTAGCAAGCTAGGTACAGTGTCACATTGGATATAACAAACTCTCAATGTTTAGACAATCCAGAATATGAACTTATAGTACCTCAGGATACGTGGAACTCATGAACAGTCGGTCGTTATATATTTCTTAGAAACCAGAACATGGAGTTAAGAAGAACACATGTGTATTTGAAATGTTTATTTACTAATGCCGTCTTCTCAGGCGTAGTATCTTAGATAAAACAAGTACACATATTATCAGTAGCAAAATTACCAGCATAGTTACTAGTACATAAAAAGCGAATGGTGACAGTATGTTAACATGCTGTAAATGAATAAGAGTTAGCAACACTTATAAGCAGCCGCGGGCCTAGGAGGGAGTTACGGTGGGGCAGGGAGGCGGGGAGGGGGAGGGGCAGGGTGGAGAGGGCTCACCCTGCCCCTCCCCCTCCCCGCCTCCCTGCCCCACCGTAACTCCCTTCACGGCCCCCGGCTGCTTATATCTCACCCTCCCTAATACACATATTATATTATTTGCTAAGAAGGTCTCTTTGTGTTGGTTTAGGGCGTGCCCATACTTTAGTGTCTTAGATTTGAAGGAATCACATCAGCATACACCAGCTCTCTCTTCATGTGAACCGCATCAAGTGTTGTGTATGTGTGTTCGGCAAAGCAATATAAAACCCGCCTCATGCCCAGAATTGGCAGAAGCTGCACTTATGTTATGAGTATGAAGTCGTGGAGATCAGACCTCATAACAATTCTGTATCGTGTTGTTCTTGAAACTTCAGCACTCGCTGTACAGATATAGTTTAACAAGTAAAGCAGATTGTAGAGCAATAACATATTATTCTCATGTAAATCACGATGAACTATTAGGTTGAAAGCTAAAGCAACAACTAAGTGTCGTGTGCAGAAGTTGCAAAAAAGGAAAAATGGCGTTTAAACCGGTAATGAGCCCATGCTAACTTAACACGGTGTAAAGATATCCAGGATCTAGATGACACCTCCCCATGATCCGGAAACGTACTGAATAAGATAATAGAAGTGCCATCTCATGAGAGCAGATTGCAACTTTATATGTGGACGGTCCGCAAGGGAAATCATTAAAAACTAGGAAAATTTAATGCTAAAGAAAAATAAAACAGCCAACTACTTTATCGAGGCTTAAGCCAATAGGCAAGCTAAATAATAAAAACTTGACAAATAAGTCAATGAATTGTCAATGAAATGCTAGTACTCAGCATATCAAACATGAAAAAGGTCTATGACATAACTGTGTATGCAAAATAAGCTGCAACAGCCTCTAATAGGAAGTCACCGTCTTCATCCGAAAAGAGTTCAGCCATCCAATTTAAAAGCGGAAAAGAACATACGTCCTCTCCCAGCACCGGATCCTCTATCACCATCAGAGGACAGCTCGGTGGGTTTTCAAGAAAGCTCTGTTCCAAGAAAGACTGTGTTGCCGCCAGTAAATTCCAGGGACCAATTAGTCCATGCATCAATGCCACAGCCATAATCCTTTCGCCAGGACAAACCAACTCGTGAGTAATGATAGGAGTCATCAGCTGATTAAAGTCGACGTCAGGAGAAACCGGTCCGCAGAGACACAAATCAATGGCCCAATCGAAATCACAGGTCAGGCAGTGAAATACAGGCTGGACACAGGTGAAGTAGGAGAATCGAAAAGATAATCCATATGCCGTGCTTAATATCGCCAACGGCATTGTGCCATAATATTCAAGCATGCGATTGCGGAACAGCGTCAGCAGCTGCAGGGCGGGAGCTTGCACAGGAGGGACATCCATATTTAAAAATGTAAAAAAGCACAAGAGCGTCCGTTGGTAATGCAAGTAAAAATGGGAATCCACCAAGCACAGTGGAAAAAATAGAATGAAAGAAAGCAGGGATGACTCCAAAGATTTTCTCAAATGAAGTCACGAGACCACTGGTAACAACTTTAAAAAAGTGCGCCAGGCCCTTTGTGGAGGACGCGTTAAAGATAGTCCGAACCATGTCGCTGAAATGCAAAGGCGAATCAGTATTTAAAAGGGTCTGCACCTCTGTACGGGTGTTCGCTATGTGAAGCACGAAAGTTTCACGGGCCGAACTCAAGGCCACCTCTCTCTGAGACAAAAGAGCTCTTATTCTTGCCATGCCGTTGAAATGTGCTCCCAAGGTTGGTATTTGTGGCCAGATTGAAAACTCCCTATGTTCATGTGTGGGAGGAAATAGAACATTTCTGCAGCAAATAACCCGTTCACTTACTGTTACGATAAAAGGAATACTTTTAATTAACCCAGAACAATCTTCATTATTGAGCATCAAATAACTACCATTTTCCAACAACTTGAACGTGGGGATGATAGCAGGAACTGGCGTGCCTTGCAACACGCAAGCCATATTTGGTCGGTGTTTGTTGCATGAACCGTGTAACTGTATGTGCCTACACATTAGTGAATGATCTGGCGTCTCAGTGCATTCCTCTCCATTCAGATAAACTTCTTGATCATCTTTGAAAATCTGTATGTGTATGGAAGCGACCAGACCTCATGAAGAAAACCACTACCTAAAGGTTCATAACGACCTATTGGTATATATTTCATACAATTTGAAAACTTATATAAAGCAAAAGGCAGCGTTATTAAACCGTGGATAAGGCACGTTGCCAAAGCAGCCAACCTTTTGGATTTATACTGGAAATGTTAAAGGAAGAATTACGGAGTAGGGCCTGTAAATCTTTAATGGACAACCGAGTAAAATTACTCCAACCATCATATTCCTCTAACTCCGGGATAGTAGGGGTGTTTAATTTTTTAGAAGTAGCCAATCCAAAGCATTTGGTCTGGGAAATTGTTTCATTCACAAACAACATATGATATGGGATGAGACATGCACAGTGCAAAGCCTCAGTGCCTTTGTACCTGCCAAGTTCGTGAACCCCAAACTGATGTAGATCCTGGATATCTTTACACTGTGTTAAGTTAGCATGGGCTCATTACTGGTTTAAACGCCATTTTTCCTTTTTTGCAACTTCTGCACACGACACTTAGTTGTTGCTTTAGCTTTCAGCCTACCTGCGTCAAGATCTATGCCTGCTTCAAGCAGGCGCAGGGTTTTGATGCAGCTTTGTCCTATCTGATTGTAAATGCGGCACACCGTGGGTGGCAGAGCAGCGGTGCACGTTAACTGGTGCATCCCTGGGGATGTGCTAGTTAATATAAATCTGCCCCTTTACATTTAATTATGTGCAGGGGACACAGAGTCGGTGAGGTTTATCCAAGGTTAAGAAGAGATGAGTCCTGTTCAGTGAAAAATTGGAGATAGGCTTCACCTCCTCTGCTCCTCAGCATCGTTGGACATGGTTAAATAATAGCTGCAAAATGTTACTCTTGTTAAACAATTTTACTATTATAATCTCTGAGATATGTCTCTTACTGTGCAACATCTCATTGTTGTTATCTTTCTTTAAAGATAAAGACAACATCAACATGAGCGACAATCAGCAATCAGTTGATTTCGACCTCATCATTGAACTCGTAATTGAAACATCAGTGGATGTTGATCCCTTGCATGATTTCAATCCTGAGGATGAAGAAGAACGTGATGAGGATGCAGATTTGTCAGAATTGTATGACATAGGATGGGAAGCTGACGTGCTTGAGCCTATGGAACTATTAACATTTATTTTATAAATTTATAATACATAAAAAGTAAATATGTAAACCGTTTAATTTAAAAATAAAGACACCTTCAAAAACAGGTTATGTGTAGTGTCTTCAATAAAATATTTAAAATATGGTCATAAAATTAGATCAGATTCATATATAAAACAGCACAGGTAAAATGAATATAAATTCCATTTCTTTTCTGCTATTTCTGTATTCTAAATTGGCCATGTACAAAAAATTCTTCTATGTAAAAATGTTAAGTAGTGTGTTAAGTTTTTGATGACTGTTATTAATTTACTGTTGGGTAATAGTGGTTAATAACATTTTTTATTATATTTTACCACAGATTCAACTGCAGATTATTTCAAGATTTTAGGATGCCAAGCAAAGAAAGAGTGAGAAAGGCTGCAAAACGTCAAAGATAGCAGGTGAATGAAAAAAAGCAGCAGTCCTCTAACAAAAAGATTTGTCAAGTCACCAAGAAAGCACCGGGTAAGAGTACAAAAACATTCATAAGAAATATATCTAGTAAAAAAAATATTACTACAGAAAATGTTTCAGTCCAGAAAAGGAGAAGCAATTCAAACGGTAAGGAAAGGCCAATGAGAAATGTTACTGCTAGAGTAAGAGATAACTCTATGCATGAAAGTAGAAGGAAACAACAGTTTAGGGACATTCGTAAACGAATGTTCCGCAACAGGATAATTGGCAATTTGTTAAAAAATATTAAGAAAGGTCAACAGAAAGTGGTTTTTTATAAGAGAAAAAAAATTGTTGAGAAAGTTATTGATCAGGCATTTGAAATTAAACGTAAGTTATTTATTTTGACAATCAATAGAATTAGGAAGCTAAACAAGGCAATTTATGATTTCAAAAGAAATAGTAGATGGAAGAGAATAGTTAATCGTAGTAATTTTTGTGAAGTTTTTTCTGGAGAATGGATGCATAGTTCAAGCTCTGAGGCATTTTTTAATGAG
Organism: Lissotriton helveticus; assembly: GCF_964261635.1. Classification (NCBI taxonomy): domain Eukaryota; kingdom Metazoa; phylum Chordata; class Amphibia; order Caudata; family Salamandridae; genus Lissotriton; species Lissotriton helveticus. The sequence goes on from NC_136065.1 coordinate 1,610,206,683, forward strand.
GAGAGTTATTTCCAGGATAATGATTTGGTGCATGCAGTTGACACCAGTGGTCGAGCTTATGAAGTGAAAGATGGTTGTCCAGTTGAAAAAGAAAAACTTGTGACAACAGAGATAGAAGAGGTGTTAGGTAATGAGGTTTTAGGGAGACGTCCTAAGGGTCCTGTGTACACCTGGAAGTGTAGTAGTATTTGCAGTGTACGACAGGATTCCATCAATTTGCTTTGTGATTTTATACGGTCATTTAATAAGAAAAGTTTGAAGCAGAAAATGAAGTTGTTGCAAGAATTAGATCCTTGCAGAGTGAGAGAAGTGATAGGTTTGCATGGTCATTCACTGGCTTGTCTTTCCAGGAGAGTATGCCAGAGTGTTTTTCATCATTTCAGGATGCTAGCAGTGCATCATAATAAAGTGAGGAAATTAGTTAGAATGTTGTATTATGCTAAGAGTCCAGCAATTATGCTTAAACAATTATGCGCTGCTCTTTTGCATGGTTCTGAAATAGATGTGAAGAATATATGTGAAGAAATTGAGTTTTGTTACTTTGGAAGTAAAGAGGAGAATGTTGAAATTGACCAAGAAGAAGAGAGTAATGTGAAATCAAGTGAGAGGCCAAATTTCACGTGTGTGTGTTGTCGACGCACTTATTATAAGAATCAGACTAAGTTAGTGGATTTATATGGAAAAAGTGAAAGGGAAAATAATAGTGAATGGAAGGATTTTACAACATACTTGATGGTAGAAAATTGTTTTGATTTGGGATTGGATCAACGTGTGTGTACTTATTGTTGTAACAAATTAAATCAAAACCAGATGCCTGCTAGAGCAGTTCATAATAATCTTGAATTGGTTGAGATTCCTTCTGAATTTAAGGATTTAAATACTTATGAATCTATTTTGATTCAAAGTATCCATCCCTTTCAGGCTATTGTAAGAATGGAGCCAAAGACAGGGAAATTGCCTCCATCAGATTTACAGAGAGGATTAAAGGGAAGAGTTGTTTATTTGCCTCTAGATTTGAAGAAAAACATTAACACAATTGGAGTAGAAAAAGTGGAAGAGGAACCTCTTGTTATCTTATTTAATGGGGTTCCGACAAAGAATAAGAAAATATGGCAAGATTTAGTAGATGTTAGGAAAGTCAAAAGGGCAACATTGTATTTGAAAAAATATAATAAATACTATAAAAATGTATATGTTGCAGAAGAGGAAGTAAGTGAGGAAGAGGATAGCGATTTGTGTGCTGGTCAAATTGAGAAAGTAGAACCCTGTACTAGTGAAGAAATATATGAACATTATAGTGTTCATCCTTTGCATTCCAAGGAAGTCATGGGGAATGCTATTGAGTTGTTTCAAATGAAACAAGCGAAAGGGAGTCCCATTAGTGTTTGGGAGGAAAGTTTGGAAGCTCGGTGTTTCCCACAGCTTTTTCCAACAGGTCAGGGAGGAAGATATGATGAGCGACCTCATCAAATTCCTGCTTCTGAATACCGGACTTTGCGATTGTATGCAGGAGATCCTAGGTTTCGACAATGCATTCCTTATTTGTTTCATCTCCTGTTTGAAAGCGATCTGTCTGGACTGTCATATGCAGTGAACCACATCTTGAAAAGTGGTATACACATGCAAAACATCTCGCCAAGTGACTTTATGGATAAAGTCAATGTCCAAGACAGTATTTTGGATTCTCACCTGATTAATCTCATGGCGTGTCAGCGTGGTACGTACTGGTACCGTCGTCATGGTGATTTAAAATGTATGCTGAGGAACTTAGGAACTCCCACATGGTTCCTCACTTTGAGCTGTGCTGAGTATGGCTGGGAAGACTTACTTGAATTTCTACGAGAGGCAAATGCTAACGTAGAAAACATCGAATTCAAGACACCCGGAGAACTGTGCTCTTTGGATCCAGTCAATGTATGTAGGTACTTCAATCATAGATTTGAAGGTATGATGTCTTTCATCATGAATAAGAAGAATCCACCTCTTGGAGAGGTGTTGGATTTCTTCTGGAGGAAGGAGTACCAAGCAAGAGGTGCTCCTCATATACATATGTTGCTGTGGATCAAGGATGCACCTAAATTTGGAACGGATGCAGAAGACTCAGTGATGAGTTTCATAGAACAGTATTCTACGTGTGCTGTTCCAAACGCAAAGGAGAAAAAAAGCCTAAGAGAAAAAGTTCTACGTTTCCAAAGCCATCGATGTGGAAAGTACTGTCGTCGTAAATTCCGGAACAAAGACAAGTTCTACACCAAATGTCGTTTCGGCTTTCCACGACCGGTGATTTCTAAAGGAAGAGTGAACAGTTTGATATCTTCGCTGCGACATAATGTGATGAAGAAATCACCTAAAAACACATACAATTTGAAGAGGAACGAAGAGTCTAAGTACATCAACGACTACAACCCGGTGATTTTGTCCATGTGGAATGCTAACATGGATATACAGTTTGTGGCTGATAACTGTATGGCTGTGGCTCGGTATGTGACATCTTACATCACCAAAAAAGAGAAGACAGAATTGAAGGATATGTGGGAGGACATTTCCCATGAAAAGAGCCTCAGCAAGAAGTTGTACAGTTTCAGTCTGAAGATGTTGTCGCATCGAGAAATCGGAGCTTACGAATGTTCTGACCGGTTGTCTTCAGCAAGTCTCTATGCCAAGTCCAGGAGTATCGTTTGGGCGAGTGTTGGTCTTGCTGCAACGCGTAATCGAGTTCTGAAACTTGTGCGGGAAATTGAGTATTTGGCGGAAAAGGAGCCAAACAGTACCGACATTTTGAAGAGCAACATGTTGGATACATATTATCCAAATCGAAGCAGTCACCTCGAAAATGTTTGTCTGTATGAGGTTCTGCAAAATTACATATTCAAGAGGAACATCAAAGAAGATACTGAGAAAGGAGTGTATGCTGTAATAGGAAGTGAGGGATGTCTGGTCAAGCAAAGAAAATGCCACTTGATAAACCATCAAAAATTGAGTGGCGAATCTCCTGAAAAAAAGGAGTTTTTCTATTTAGCACTTTTGCAACTTTTTAAGCCTTGGCGTGCAGAAGAGGAACTGCTTGGAGATTTCCTTTGTTACGAAGACTCATTCAATGCTGCCAAGGAGACCATAGAATGTCCTGATTTTCCCAAATATGTAGAAATGTTGAATGTGGAAATTGAGCAGGAAGCAACGATTGCAGCCGAGATTGCCAGAGACAGTTCTCAGGACAGTCAGAGTTCTGCTTCATTGAGTCAGGATCCACTAGGAGGACCTCTTATCGAAAATGAAGCTGCCACTGCTATGAATGAAGTGGAAAGAGCCATGGCACATGCTCAGGAGGATGCGGTTAACTTAGAAGAGTTGGAAAGACAACTCAACGTTGAGCAGAGGAAAATATATGACGAACTTACCATGCAAATTGATCATGGATTAAGTCATGACAAGAAAGAGTGCTCATGTACGTCGTTGAAGCCTGTCCGACTGTACGTGAGTGGAGAAGCGGGAACTGGAAAAAGTTTCCTTATTAAAGAAATTTCATGTTATTTGCAGGAAAGGACAGAGTCATCGCTGTCTTGTGTTGTCACCGCTCCAACTGGACTGGCAGCACATAACATTAAAGGGATTACTTTACATCGTTTACTGATGCTGCCAGTGGAGCATGACAACAAATTAGAATATCACAAGCTATCTGGAGATGCTTGTTTTGAAGTTTCAAGAGTCTTGAGGAAAATGAAACTTCTTATCATTGACGAAGTAAGCATGGTTTCCAATGTCATGCTTGCCTTTGTGCATTTGAGAATGCAAGAAGTTCTCAAAACAGAGTATGATGTGTTATTTGGTGGCAAACACATCATTGTTTTCGGAGATCTTCTGCAGCTGACACCAGTGAAAGGGCAACCTGTGTTCAAAATGCTCACGCATGAAGATACCAGGAAGTGCTTAGGGAGCATTGGCAATGTCAATATATGGTTAAACTTCAATTATGCTGAACTGCATGAAAATATGCGTCAGGCAAAGGATGAAGTTTACAAGACTATTCTACAAGATGTTAGAATTGGAAAAGTGACCGAGCATGGGAAAGAAGCTTTACATGCACGATTACTGACAAATTTATATCCAGACGAAGATGTTGTGCCTGAGAATATTTTTCAGAAAGTTACTGAGAAAAAATCTGGAATATGTTTGATGCCAACTCTTGCAGAATGTGCCAAATTCAACAACAAAATGTTGCATTTAGAAAAGCAAGAGATTGTGAAACTGGAAGCTATTGACAGAGTAGAGCATATGGGATCAACAATTATTTTGTCTGAGAATCTGAAAACAAAATTGGATTCATTAGAGAAGAGTATATCTAAAACTGCGGGTTTTGAAAAGACTCTGAATGTGTGCTTGAACTGCCGTATAATTTTAAGAAGGAATTTACATGTTGAAAGAGGTCTGGTAAATGGATCAATGGGTAATGTTGTTGATTTTGTGAAATACAGAAATAGAGATGGAATTGAAGTACAGCTAATTGCTCGTTGTTCTGCTAGATTTTTGCTTGTAAAAGACTTATATGTTCGTCGTAAGCAGTTTCCTGTTTGCTTGGCATATGCGGTGACAATCCATAAATCGCAAGGTGTAAGTGTAGACTGTGCATTGGTGAATATTGGCAGTTCTGTGTTCAAGGAGGGTATGGCATATGTGGCATTGTCACGAGTTAGAACTTTATCGGGATTGTACTTGATTGAGTGTGATGTCACAAACATTTGTGCGGATCTAGATTGTGTTAAGGAATACAATAGGTTAAGAAGAGAGTATGCGCCACATTTGCCTCAGTATCCTTTGTTTGAGAAACGTGATGTCACTGACCATGTCATGAATGATGTAATATGTGACATCATCAGCAGTGGATTGCGGGTGCGCGATATATAGTTAGTGCAACTAACTATATATGGAATTTCAATGGTTTTGTGTGAGTAAAATAAGGTTTTCTAAATGCTAATTCCTAACTATATATGGTCTATAACCTATTGTTTTTTCAGTGAATAAATATATACACATACATATATATATAAACGCATATGCATATATATGCATATATATGCATATATATGTGCATATGTGTGCTTGTAGAGAGAGGTAGAGAGAGGTAGAGAGGTAGAGGTCTAGAGGTAGAGGTGTAGAGGTAGATAGGTCGAGGTTGAGAGGTAGAGGTAGAGAGGTAGAGAGTAGTAGAGAGAGAGAGATAGAGAGTGAGTAGTAGAGAGTAGTAAAGAGTGAGTAGTAGAGAGTAGTAGAGAATGGGTAGTAGAGAGTGAGTATTAGAGAGTAGTAGAGAGTGATTAGTAGAGAGTGAGTAGCAGAGAGAGAGTAGCAGAGAGTAGTGGAGAGTGAGTAGTATAGTAAGTCGGTTTCTCTGGCTCTATAGCAGGTCTGCTGAACTGTTTCTCTGGCTCTAGAGCAGCTCTGCTGGCCTGGTTCTTAGGCTCTAGAGCAGCTCTGCTGACCTGATTCTCTGGCTCTACAGCAGCTCTGCTGACCTGGTTCTCTGGCTCTAAAGCAGCTCTGCTGACCCGGTTCAATGGCTCTGAAGCGGTTCTGCTGACATGGTTCTCTGGCTCTAGAGCAGCTCTGCTTACCTGGTTCTCTCCCTCTATAGCAGCTCTGCTGACCTGGTTCTCTCCCTCTAAAGCAGCTCTACTGACATGGTTTCTCTGGCTCTACAGCAGCTCTGCTGACCTGGTTCTCTGGCTCTAGAGCAGCTCTGCTGGCCTGGTTCTTAGGCTCTAGAGCAACTCTGCTGACCTGGTTCTCTGGCTCTAAAAAAGCTCTGCTGACCTGGTTCTCTGTCTGTAGAGAAGCTCTGCTGACTGGTTCTACAGCTCTAAAGCAGCTCTGCTGACCTGGTTCTCTGGCTATAAAGCAGTTCTGCAGACCTTGTTCTCTACCTCTAAAGCAGCTCTACTGACCTGGGTTCTCTAGCTCTACAGCAGCTCTGCTGACCTACTTCTTAGACCGTAAAGCAGCTCTGCTGACCTGGTTCTCTGCGTTCACGATGCACGCACCTGACTTCGGGAAAATATATTTAAAAATAATAGAAGTTTATTATAAGCACACATATATTATTTTTATGATTATCTTTGATAATCCCTTGCCCTAATATGTATATTAAAGACACATATATATCATTTTGGTACATATATTTTTTTTGTGGAGTCGCGCACCCAGCGTGCCCCAGCATGTATATGACGCCACGTGGTACCCACCAACGCGCAAGCTTCTCGTACTGTAAAGTGCATGTGTCGCGAATGCATGGGAGCAGGATTCACAGACTAGTCGCATACCAATCGTGCACATCACGTAATATTAAATGTATATGATGTAACTGAAAAACATGCAGCCATTGCACACCGTACGCAGAAACTTCACGACTTTTCTAAAATGGCGGCTAGATCCCGCGCACCCACCGTGATGTGAAAGTTTGAGTGCGCGACTCAGAAAATAAAATTGGGATTTTTTTTTTAAAGAAAATAATATAAATATATTAAAAGAAAAAAGAAACCAAAAAAATTAATCAATAATTCAGTTTGAATTTAAAAAATACCTTTATTTTTGCAATTTTCAGAAAAATATATAGGGCCGTATGTAGGTAAATACTATTTACCGATTCTAGAATACTGAATTTTACCAATTCGGTATTTTAGAATCGGTAAATGGTATGTAGCTAATGATTCGGTAAATGTTACCGAATCGGTAATATTCGGTATTTACTGATTCAGTATTTACCAAATCGGTAATTCCCATTCATTTCTATGGGCCTGGAGGGCATAGGAATGAATTGGAATTACCGATTCGGTAAATACCGAATCGGTAATAGAGGTAAGACTTACAAGGGTGGCAGGGTGTCACATTGACACCCTGTTGCACCCCTGAATAGTGCATGGGTGCACATGTGGCACACATACATGCCCTAAGGGCATGGATGGCATGGAATTGAATAGCTCACTGTTATTATATCTATGTGGATGTTTTTTGTAATTTTGGGGTGCGTTTTAAAGCCACACTAGCCAGGAGGCCCTGGGGTAGTCAGTGGTGCATGGGCTATGTCTTTCTGTGGGGTCACTTGAATTTAACATCATTTAGGGCATGAATGGCATTGGATTGGGGTGATTTCTGTGTGTATTTTGATTTTTTGGGTGTTGTTGGGGCCGGGTCCAGGGCCTGGCCATGTGGGTGGGGGCTATTTTTTAGGCCTGGTCCTGGGCCTTGCCATGTGGGTGGGGTTCTATCGGCCATTTTGAAGCCAGGCAGTGTACTTTGTGCCATAGGCCTACGCCCAATATGCCTTGCTTTCATCCATTATGCCCAGGGGTACTCAGTGGTGCATGAAAACACTCTCTCTCTGTGGTCTCTCTTCTATTAATTTAAACATCTATTTTGGATTAGAATTGCAATTTTTATTTTGGGTCTTTCCGTTTTTGGGTGTGTTGTGTTAATAATAATAAATGCCTAGTTTCAAATATTAATTGAAGCACGACATATGCAACATTTATTTAACTGATGTTCCTCTGGCTTCCTTTGCTTTAGGTGCACAAAGACTGTCAACCAGGAATCATCATTTGCCAGGAAGAAGTCTTGCTGCGGTGTGTGCACAACGCCACGTGACGTCACGTGTGGTGGCCACAAACAACTCTGCAACTCGTGCAACTGCGTCCTGCTGTTCTGACATCTGAAGAAGATGGGTCCAAAGAAAGGTGGCCGTAGCTCCTCTACCAAGAAAGTTGCCAGTGCCACTGCCAGTTAGAAGGAGCAGAAGAAGCAAGTGGCACCACTTACCAAGGAGACTGGTGTGCCGACAGACACTTTTTTTGGGGAAAAAAAAAAAACTACGCCTGCAGCAGCGTGTGTCCGCCGGGGACCAAGCGGGGAGCAGCACCTCCGCTTCATTGGTCTCAGTGCCACCATGCCAAGTTAGGCCCAAGTCCATGAGTGCCGCAGAGGCAGCCTCTTTAATTGCTCTTTCACCATCAACCAGTGATGTTGGTGTTGACTCATCACAAAGTAGCATCCAATCAACGCAGGATGTTACTCATCTGACGAGTGTTCAACCACAGCCGCAATGACAACCACAGGTGCAACAAGGAGAGGCGCAAGGAGAGGCACAAGGAGAGGCGCAAGGAGTGGCGCAAGGAGTGGCGCAAGGAGTGGCGGAAGGAGTGGTGGAAGGAGTGGCGCAAGTAGAGGCGCAAGTAGAGGCGCAAGTAGAGGCACAAGTAGAGGTGCATGGAGAGGTGCATGAAGAGGCACAACTGCCCACAATGCTTGTTCCTTCAGAAGTAGGGGCACGTCAGGAAATCGAGATTCAAGCGGAGGTATCATCCGAGCAAGCCACTCCTCCTGATGATCCATTGTCTTCCAGATCCCCAGCAAGAAAAAGGTCAAGGAGGGCTAGTACAAGTTCTTCTTCAAGCCCCCTTCCTTCTGATGATCTAGATCTTGATTGGCACCCACCAATTCAGTCTGAGAGGGAGGCACGCTATGAGCTGACTAAGCTAGCTAAAAGGAAGGTTCCCTCAAGGTTTCACTTATGGATGATGACGAACAAGAAGTAGAAGTGGTGTATTCTGCTGCTGATGAACAGTCTGACGATGACGACCCAGTCATCACAGTCGCCACTCCAGCCCCAGCGGGCATGCAGCAGCCAGACATTTTTACCCTATCCAAAAATGCTGCTGTGCAGGATGTGTGTGGCGTGGCACCACTGGTGGTAACACGACCAACACAGGTAACTACTACACCAACATGACCTACAGCTTCCATATTTTCTCGTCCGAAGGGCCGGCAGGGACATCAAGGAGGCACAGTAGTCTGGTAGAGACACCAATGCGAAAAAGTACATCAATGAGCCTAACTGGGTTGAAGTGGTCTGGATCCTCATCACATATGAAAACGGTCCAGACCACCATTAAAAGAATGTTTTGGTCGATGACGACCCAGTCATCACAGTCGCCACTCCAGCCCCAGCGGGCATGCAGCAGCCAGACATTTTTACCCTATCCAAAAATGCTGCTGTGCAGGATGTGTGTGGCGTGGCACCACTGGTGGTAACACGACCAACACAGGTAACTACTACACCAACATGACCTACAGCTTCCATATTTTCTCATCCGAAGGGCCGGCAGGGACCTCCATCCAGCTCGACCTCCATTACCTCAAGCAGTGTTTCTGTAAGTGCACATCAGAGTCAAATTCGGGCACGCCCATCCTCCACTTCATCTGGCATTGTAAGTAGCACCTCCACCACCACCAGAAATCTCAACTCCCCAGTTTGGGACTTCTTTAGTATTAGCGAAAAGGCGGAAACCTAGTTATTTGTTCGATTTGTAAACAAGTAGTTAGTCGGGGTAAGCTATGTACCAACTATGGTACCGGAGGCCAGAGAGGTCATCTCAAAAACACCACATTATCGTGTGGGAGGTGCACCTAAGCAACACCCGGTAAGCCAAAAAGTACAAATCCAAATGTGGACATTGATATTGCATCTGATGACGAGGAGGAGCTGATCGTGCAGGGGGGGTGAACAACCGAGGGACATTTTTTCTGGTACACACAGTACCCCTGGCAGCAGCACTGCAGTGGTAGCGCCCACACCCTCCTCTACCCCAGCAACATCAAGGAGGCACAGTAGTCTGGTAGAGACACCAATGCGAAAAAGTACATCAATGAGCCTAACTGGGTTGAAGTGGTCTGGATCCTCATCACATATGAAAACGGTCCAGACCACCATTAAAAGAATGTTTTGGTCGGAGTTGCCATTTTGAATGCAACCACCCAACGGCACGTCTTTATAATGCAATGCTGGATAAAATGTTAGCGCTGGACCTTCTCCCTTTTTCTTTCGTGGAAGGGGTGGGTTTTCTAGAATTTGTGGCAACAGTCTGCCCTAAATGGAAGGTTCCTAGCCGGTCCTATTTTGCCGGAGTTGCGGTTCCAGCACTACATCAAGATGTGCTGGAGGTGATTGGGGAAGCTTTACAGAAGAGTGATGTTTGCACTATCCACCTGACAACAAACATGTGGAACAGTTGCCAAGCCGTTGATTACATGTGTATCACTGCACACTGGGTCTCTTTTGCGGGGGTTAGAGACAAAATAGCTGCAGGTGGTCACAGTGCCACAATTTTTCAAGCTACTCAGAAACATGCAACAGTAGCCATGTTTGCCATGGAGAAATCTCATACTGCAGTAAACATTTTGGAGTAGTTTAACAGTAAGGTCTTTAAATGGCTGCATCCAAGAAAGCGCATGATTGGTTATGTTTCCATGGATAATGGCAGTAATATAGTTAGGGCCATGGCTGATGGTGACTACTTCAGAGTGCCGTGTTTGGCGCACAGTATTAACATTGTTGTTCAAGATTTCTTGAAAAAAGAAAACAAAGTCAGCAAGTTACTGACCACCTGCAGAAGAATCTGCACACATTTCATCCATTCTTTTAAGGCCCGGAAGCTGCTGAAGATCATTCAACATGTCTGTAGAGTGCCAGTCAGAGGACTCATCCAGGAGGTGGCAACACGTTGGAACTCAACCTTCTACATGCTTGAGCGTCTGTTTGAGCAGTACTTGGTAATCAATGAGTATGTCTTTAACGTATGGGGTGCTTCTATGAAAGACATGAAGCTAGAGGTAGAGGAATGGGACCTAGTTAAAAGCCTGACAGACATGCTTCGTCCTTTTGAGGTCTTCACGCGTGAAGTCAGCAGGGAGGACTGTACTTTGGGCAAAGCTATCCCATTGTTGCGCATGCTAGAGCACCAACTGAAGGTGTTGTCTTCAACGTTCTAAGATGATACTGACAAGCAAGACACATATCAGTTGGCGCAGAGCTTATTAACCCGCCTACTTGACAATGCAAGGCTTAATGGAATACATTGTGATCAACATTACATTTGTGCCACTATTCTGGATCCACTGTACAAAAAGGCACTGACCAGCAATACATTTATTCCTTTTTATGAAGCAGATGTTTCAAAGTCCAAACATTGGTTAGGGTATACAGTCAAAATATTGAGTGAAAAATATAGAATTACAGTATTATCGAATAAAAAATATAGAATGGACAAAATATCGAATGGACAGAATATAGACAACAAAAATATCGAATTTAATGGACAAAATATCGAATGGACAGAATATAGACAACAAAAATATCGAATTTGAGGTAAGTAAGTTAATATCGGTTTACATAAATAGAGAAAGTCAAAATATCAAAGTATATAATATAGGTATTAAATATATCGATTTTTTAATAATATGTGTTTTTGTATGTTAGTATATGTGTGAAAAGTGTATATTTAAATTATAATTTATTTTAAGTAATTAATTTTTGGGTATTTAATTTTTGAGTAAATTCATTCTGTAGCGGGTTGTGGGTTTATAGGGGAATAGGGTGGGAAGCAATTTAATTATATTTATTTAAATATTTTAATTTATTAATTGGTATTTATATTGAATTAATTAATAGTTAATTTTTAATTGGTAACTAATTGAATTATAATTGGTGATTAATTTTACTTAATTTATTAATTGATAATTATATTAATTGTAATAATTTATTTTCTGTAGCGGGTTGTGGGTTTATAGGGGAATAGAGTGGGAAGTAATTTAATTATAATTGATTAAATGTTTTAATGTATTTATTGGTATTTAGCTTGAATTAACTGTTAATACATTTTTTATTGGTAATTAATTAAATTATAATTGGTAATACATTTTTATTAATTGCTTAATTGATAATTATGTTAATTTTATTAATCTATTTTTTGTAGCGGGTTGTGGGTTTATAGGGGAATAGGGTGGGAAGTAATTTAATTATAATTATTTAAATGTTTTATTTATTTATTGGTATTTATCTTGAATTAAATGTTAATAAATTTTTCATTGGTAATTAATTCAATTATAATTGGTAATTATTTTTTATTAATTGATTAAATGATGATTATGTTAATTTTATTAATCTGTTTTTTGTAGCGGGTTGTGGGTTTATAGGGGAATAGGGTGGGAAGTAATTTAGTTATAATTATTTAAATGTTTTAATTTATTTATTGGTATTTATCTTGAATTAAATGTTAATTAATTTTTCATTGGTAATTAATTCAATTATAATTGGTAATTATTTTTTATTAATTGATTAATTGATAATTATGTTAATTGTATTAATTTTTTTTCTGTAGCGGGTTGTGAGTTTATAGGGGAATAGGGTGGGAAGTAATTTAATTATAATTGATTACATTTTTTTATTGTATTTATTGGTATTTATTTTGAATTATTTGTTAATTATTGTTCAATTGCTAATTAATTAATTTTTCATTGGTAATTAATTTGTATTAATAGATAATTATTTTTTATAAAAACTTTGTATTTGTAGTTTTAATTGATTTATTAATATAATATATTAAATTGGTAATTATTTTTAATTAATTTGTAATTGGTATTAATATTTAATTTATTTTAATTAATATGTGAAGTATTTACTTTCCCTACTGTTGCACTCACTGGAGTGGGAATAGTAATGTTTACCCCTACGCTATCCACATTTTTCCCTACTGTTGCACTCTGTGGAGTGGGAATAGTAATTTTTACCCCTACGCTATCCAACGCTTTCTCTTCTGTTGCACTTTCTGGAGTGGCAATAGTAATTTTTACCCCTACGCTCTCCAACGCTTTCCCTACTGTTGCACTCACTGGAGTGGGAATAGTAATTTTTACCTGTACGCTATCCAATGCTTTCCCTACTGTTGCACTCTCTGGAGTGAGAATTGTAATTTTTTCCCCTACGCTATACATCTTTTTCCCTACTGTTGCACTCACTTGAGTGGGAATATTAATTTTTGCCCCTATGCTATCCAACGCTTTCCCTACTGTTGCACTCACTGGAGTGGGAATAGTAATTTTTACCTCTACGCTATCCAACGCTTTCCCTACTGCTGCACTCTCTGGAGTGGGAATAATAATTTTTGCCCCTACGCTATCCAACGCTTTCCCTACTGTTGCACTCACTGGAGTGGGAATAGTAAATTTTACCCCTACGCTATCCAACGCTTTCCCTACAGTTGCAAATTCTGGAGTGGGAATAGTAATTTTAAGTTCTACGCTATCCAACGCTTTCCCTACTGTTGCACTCTCTGGAGTGGGAATAGTAATTTTTAGTTCTACGCTATCCAACACTTTCCCTACTGTTGCACTCTCTGGAGTGGGAATAGTAATTTTAACCCCTACGCTATCCAACACTTTCCCTACTGTTGCACTCTCTGGAGTCGGAATAGTAATTTTTACCCCTACACTATCCAACACTTTCCCTACTGTTGCACTCAATGGAGTGGGAAAAGTAATTTTTACCTGTTCTCTATCCAATGTTTTCCCTACTGTTGCACTCTTCGGAGTGAGAATAGTAATTTTTACCCCTACGCTATCCAACGCTTTCCCTACTGTTTCACTCAATGTAGTAGGAATAGTAATTTTTACCCCCACGCTATCCAACGCTTTCTCAACTGTTGCACTCACTGGAGTGGTAATAGTAAATGTTACCCTCCCGATATCCTACGGTAAAAATATTGTATATTTCTTGTTAATATTACGTTTATAGATTAAGTATTAAAAAATCTAATTGTATGTTTTTTTAATTTTCATTAATTATTTATTAATTTTAAAGTTATTTAAGTATTTTAAGTATGTTTAAGTTAATTATATTTATTATTGTATTAATTTGTAATTACTTTAAGACATTTTTAAAAAAAATGACATTTTGACTAACTATATTTTTTACAACGATATTTTTGATTCGATATTTTTGTACTTACCTATTTGGAGATAGAAATGAGATATTTTTGCATTCTATATTTTTTACTCCATATTTTGGTAGTTCTATATTTGTGTCATCGATATTATGTCAGTGATCCATTGGCTAGCTCTGTCAGACACTTGGTGCGAAAAAGAGTGGCAGTAAATCGAAGGAACCGCCACAAGTACTGCTGAATCAGCAGGTTATCCGGCATCACGGTCCACTTTTTTGGCTGAAGGCAGTCACTTTCCCTCAGAGCTGTTACCGACACCAGCAACTGTATCATCATCCTCACCTGCACCAGGCCCAGCCATAATATTGTCAGAAGTAGATTGGATAACTCATCAAAGGTTTGCTTGTTCCAGTGTTGATGCAAAGGCCACAGATGGTACGCAAAGTGGAGCACCCCGGGACGACCTTGAGTGGATGGTACAGGCCTATCTGGATGACCCAACAGAAGCCTTCATTGATCAGAACCCATTGCTATATTGGTATGGGAAAAGGGGTCAATGGCCACTGATTACCAAGCCGGCTCTAAATTATTTGTCTTGCCAACTCGCAAGTGTGTCTTCTGAACGTGTTTTCAGGGCTGCTGGTGCCATTGTAACTTTAAAAAGGACACGCCTCTTGCCTATAAATGTGGAGAGGTTAACAATGATCAAGATGAATCAGCACTTCATACCACCAGATTACAAAATACATGAATCCACTCAGGAAGAAGAGGACACCGACTTAGGTGTCGGAAGTTCTTCTCTGTTAGCTGACCTACTCCCGTTTCAATTCACAGAGTTTGAGGATGAGCTCAACTTCCTTGACACCTAGGCCTGAAATACTGACTTTCTTTTTTTTCGTCCTTATTCACTTTTATTCCTGTGTGTCTTTCTTTGTTTTGCAACTTTTACCACAACAAAACTCTAATCACAACAAATACATCAGCAGCACTGTCTTCGTCTTATTTCCTTATTGAAGGTGCCGCTGTCTGCATTCCTGAAGTTCACAAGTTGACAACTCAGTCATGCTCCTCTATCTTCCTCCTCCAGACTCCCCCTATCCATTTCCCTCAAGGCAGATGGCTGGATTCCACAGAATCAAGAAACTGTCACTTCGTAGACGAGTCCCTTCAAAAGAAGTGGGACTGGAATTACTGACTATATGCTGACTGTTACTTCTGAAATTGACACGAGAGGCTGACCTGTGGGCCTTCACTTTAAGAATAAGATGCGGACAAAAAGTGGAACAGGTAATGTATGATGTGATGGCATGCAGTGGACAACACTGGCTGTCTGGCTCTGATGAAAGCAATTGCTGTTTGTTTGTTGTGCATGAAATGAATCATGTGTGTTCTGGTATTATTTAATCTTTTACACACTAAATGTAACTCAAGTCTACTCTGTTTTTACCTTGTATAATGCAAATTGTACTTCTCCTACAAGGGCAACTACGTTGTATAATATGGAAAATGTCCTTGGACTCACTGTGTGTAGACTATGACTGCATGAACAACATTGAGTTTGCCAATACCATGATGATGATGAGTCTTGATGATCAAAGTTACATAATATCTTTACAGTCTATCACTGGGATGGATGGATCATCATCATCAGTTTACGGAAGAACTATGGCCATTTCGTGAGTGGCAAACAGGTAAACAAGTTAACAATACCCACAACAGAACTACATGTCTGTCTAGTCGTGGTATGGAGTGGTCGAGCCAGTGTATTGTTGTTATGCCAGAGTCCAGGCAGCAGTTCATGTAAAATTGCGGCTATGTGGCTTTGCTGCATAAAATTAGATCTGCTTTGTCTGTCTGTGTCAAAGAGGCATGCTACATGGAGGTTGGTTCACTCAGTGGTGCCTGCCTTGACCATCTGCATGACCCTGGCCTGCTGTGTGCTACTGCTAATTACTATCGTTGAAAAGGAGACTCAGAGTACGCACTTTAGAAATGATGCTTGTATGTAATACATTCTGTCGCCTCTGAAAGTGAAAGTGTTCTTTTTGCACTACACACCGTACCTTATATTTTTTCTCCGTGGTGTTTTAATACCCCTTCCTGTTTTTCCATCGACAATTACAGGCCGGCTATTACACTGTGCGATGGGAAAAACATTAACTCCGCAATTCCACATCCACCAGGCAGACAGTGGTCAGTGTTTCTGGTCACCAAGATTGATCGACGGAGCGTCAGATGGAATGGAGGAGTACTGCGCATAAGAGGAATGGCTGGATGCATGCAACTTTCCAAATTGAACAGGACAACTACAACATACAGTTACAGTATCCTCTTCACTTCTCCTTAACTTTTAAATAATGTTATTGTTGTGAACTTCTATGAGTGCGACTGTGCGTTTGCTCTCTGCTTCAAATTCATCCCTACAGCAATTTGATAGGTTTCTTTGCTATTTTTAAAACTAATTTAATGTACTAATAAGTGTTTATTCTCTCTGAGGGCAGATAAGCAAGTGAAATTGCATAATTACTGCAGCCCTGTACTGTCAAATTGTTTATTCATAGTTAGTATGTTGTAGTAAGTACTACTTTTAAGTAACCTAACCATCCATTTAGCAAACAACTTGATGCATGCAGTGCATTTCCTTTATGTCCCTTAAAAGATTTATGGATATCTTCATATCCAAAGATTTGTTTTTCTTCATCTTTTGTTTATACATGTTGTTGGTTTTTTTCCTCTCTTCACACACAAACCTTTCCTAAAAAACCCCATTCCATCCAATTTTCAAACCCTAACCCTCTTCCCCCGGGCTGTGTGGTTTTCATTGAGGTGTGACTAAATGACAACAATAATTCCACACACTTGCTGTGGAGTATAAGGTCAAAGCAACAGAAAATCAATTTCAAGGCTGGTGAAGGAATCCGAGGATATATGATTATTCTTATTCTGCTTGACAAACACCCATGAGTATTTGCAAATCAAATCAGAATTTCATGTGCGCCATCGAGTGGATTCATCATCCACAACATCCTCCTCCTTCACGTGACCAATGCTTACGCTGCTGTGTCCCTCACCTTCAATACTATTTCTTGTAGTAGCCATACTCCACGCAACTAGTAGTCATATTATGAATACTTTAGCATTGCTTAGGCTACAATTTATGGCACTGTTCTTGTGTACTGTACTATCTATCATTCTGTTCTAATGCTCCGCTCAGGCCACTCAATGTTTCATTTCCTTTTTTTCAAATGGTGCTACTGCCATTGTGTACCACTGCTACTACCACAACAACTATGACATTTCATCCGTCCAGGATTCCATTGCCAAACTTAATCGCCATTTGCCATGCAGTCAGCCCTGTGTCTAGCCCTATTCTCAAACACGAATCACAGGTAAGATAAGCATTTTGGGTGAGGAAGAATAATGGTGTAGGAGGAGAGGAGAGACTGACGGTAGTACTAGTAAAGTAGTAGGATAATTGCATTCACTAACTATGTCAGTGGCACTTTTGTACAAATTTGGGTGATTAGACAATTTGAATCAACCAGCCAGTTAAGTTTCAGGAAAACAAACGTACAGTTAACCCCCCCCGCCTCCCCACAAAACAGTAAAAAAACGCATATGCTATATTTAAGTTGAAATAAATAATTATTTGACCCTAACAAAAATAAACTATCCCACAAGAAGACCCGACCCACCCCCCCCTAACCCCAACCAATGTCCATGAAATCAATGTCCCCAAAAGTCCAAAAACCCCAACGCCCAATTCCCACCCCCCAAAAAGTCTTTAAAAAAGGGGCAAGGGACAGTCTCTCTCTACTTCCGCTGGCGGTGTCCTTTGGCCAGGTGGTCACGTTGCTCTCTCCAGAGGTCCTTGAGCAGGGTTTTCTGCCTCGCCACCTCCTGCTCAAGGTAGGCCACTCGCAGGGTCAATCGGTGCAAACGAGCCTTGCACTTGCAGGTACTGTGGGGGATAGCCGTTGTTTTTGCCGCTCGGCGGCGGCGGATGGCTGCTGGACCACGGATCCATACAGCTGGAGTTTTGCACTGGCTGTATGACCCAGGGGCAGCGGAGAAGGATGCAGCTGTTGTGGATGTTGTTGACTGCGTGTGATCCTCCTCCTCCTCCTGAGCCACCTGCCACCGATAACCGGCAACAATTGCCTCCAGCTTCCGTTGCCAGGCCCGGATATCCAACTCCTTCCTTGTTAGTTTAGAAGGAGTATCTATATGAAGAAAGAAAAACATACTATAACCAATGCTCTTTAAGATTAACACAAAATAATTCAGCAGAAAGTTGTGTCACAGTAGCACTAGCAACTTGCAAGCACAGTCCATAACATTTGTGGCATGTACCTATCTAACCTCACACTTTGTCAGCCTCTGCTCTAACATTAGTGGGAGTTTCAGAAATTCTACTAGCACTATATGGACTCACTACATTAAACTCAGACAGTACACCAGTCTTCCTCTTTTCTCTTGTTTAGCGAAATTGGTACGTAAACTTGTGGAAGCCGGCATAATGCCAGCGCAGTCAACTTGCACCCAAGAAAAACAGACGCAAGCCATGATGACACAGACTTGCGTTACTGTTACCAGTCCAGTACATGCAGGTGGTGAAGCTCTTACTTTTCTATTACGGGTGGCACTGGCCATACTCTGTTACAAGGGCTTCTGCTTAATTAATTTAACTTTCACCCTGCCCTGCCCCTGACTACTACAAAAGGAAAATGAAGAAGATAAATAATATGATCATCTATCCCTTCGCAGTATATTTGCTTACATATGAGATGACTTTAGGTGCTTTGTTTTTGATTCAGTGAACACCGATAGGCCACGAATGAATGACAGAGTTGTAAAAAAAGTATTAACAGAGGTAGTGAGTGGTCCCTGTAATCGCTGGAGGAAGGCACTTGTGAGTTGTGACTTACTTTACTTGATAATGTGAACTATACATTATAGATACACAATATAAGCTGTGTTTGCAAACTACTGTTAGTCATGGTAGTATTCTGAATAATTAAATTACAACTTCTACTTTCCTCGGCTTTGCAACTCTGGCACGGACATGCGGTGTTACATGCTCTTCAAAGTAACACTCTTCATCCAGCGAACGTCTACTCTGTCTACATACACCTATGCTATCTCTGAGGAAGATACCATCCAGGCATCCATCTATTAAAAGTAAATGTCAATCATTCTTCTTAATGTCTCCACTGGATAAACCTTACTTTTTCTCTAGGAAAAATAACCTTTTTATTTTACTTTTTAAACCGCCAGCCATGCATCCGTGCTTGACTTGCACTTGAATTTGAACCAAAAGATATATTGCGCACACATGCAGTTTCTGTTTCACCCACCCAGGCAGTCCTCTTTTCTTTCTCCTTCCACCCATCCTTCCTTCAGCCTTCAACCGGCCATGCATCAGATTCCCAGCCACCTCGGGCAGCACTCTAAAACACGAATCATTCTTTGCCAGTCATTAATTTTAACTCGCTCGTCCTTCTTTACACCCTTCTTTCCCTTGTCGTTCATCCCATCCATCAAGTTCATGTCAGCTGAGTTGAAGTCAAATTCAGAGGAGGCCATTGGTTACTCATCAACTCCCGTCGCTAATGCTATTGCTAATGCGAAGTCACGGGTGACTGTCTTCTACCTGGTTGACAAAAACTTAGTTCTAAATTTGTAAGTCTTCTTAACAGTAAAGTGTTCTTGTACTAGACAACATATACACCCCTGCAGAGAGCCTACTCTGCAATCTCAATAAGTAAGTAAGTAATATAATAGCTTACAACTGCCCGCCAGTACCGTGGCATCCCCCACAGCAGTTCCTGCTGGCTGTGGCACCGCATCCGCCTCTGGAGTGACCACCTCCGCGCTGGCCCCGGCACTGGTAGTGGGCTGTGCCAAAGGTGTTACGCCTAGAAAATACATTTATTATTTTTAGATGCCATATACACCACTCCCTATTTTGTCTAGGAATGAAAAAATATGTTACTAGTACTACATAAACAAATGTAATAATTTGTGACTCTTTCCCTTTCTTAAGGGAAGGGTGTTTTTTATTTATGCTTAGCTATAACATGTGATGCTACACTTTTTGGCACAACTGATAAATGCTTGTTTTTTAACACGCCTCATTTTTCTCATAACAGACAGAAGCTTCCCTTCTACGAACAAGAGCAATATCATATGTTAATCGCAGTCGTCATCATCACCACCAAGACTTTAAGTTCCAACCAGGTGAGGGTTCTCCCACAATTAATGTGTGAAATCAGCCACTTTTCAGTTTTCAAGCGTTTACCGTTTATCTTATACTAGCTTACCCGTTGTGCGTTGCTGCGATCTCAGAAGAAAGGAAATTCAAGTAAACTTGTTATGATAACATTCAATTTACATTGTGTCATTTTTATTGAAACATATTCATTTTAATATGGAAAACATTTCAAAGTGTTGTTTTAATTCAATTTTTTTATTCGAGTGCTTGTGGATACACAATATTTTTTGTTTTTCCGTCTGGTGCGTACACAGAAGGTTTTCCGACGCGTGAGCTGGCCACATACAGTTGTCCATGTGAGATGCACAGATTCTCCAAATCTAGTCCATACACATGCAGCGATTGTCCTTGTGCTTTGTTGATGGTCATTGCTAAAGCGAGTCGCACCGGAAACTGTAAATGTTTGAATTTAAATGGCATATCTGTTGGGATCATTGGAATGCGTGGCAACAGTACATCTTACCCCTTGAATTTCCCATTCAAAATTGTAGCTTTTATGACATTGTTCATCATCTTTTTCACCAAAAGTCTTGTACTGTTGCAAAGTCGTGGTTGCAAATTCAGTATTCAAAAGATCACAAGGCCCCCTGGGGGGCCGATCTTTACAAAATGTTTATGCCAGAAACCTTCGGGGGAGTGTACCCAACAACTTCCCAAAGTTTCATGGCGATCGGATGAATGGTGTAGTAATGCATAAAGGACAAACAGACAGATAGACAGACATACATTCGTTTTTATATAGATGAAGTTGATTTTAATAAATGTTTTTATATAATGCAGAATTTAAATTTAATATACAGACTAGTAAACACAGAACTAGTTGTTTTACTTTTAATAAAGCTTTAAAACTTACACAGACTCTGTGGTTTTTGGTCATGAGTGAGTGAGCGAAAGGGTTTGCAATTTGCAAGCATGAGTGTGTGACTCTGAGAGGTCGAGACTCTGACTCAGTAGTCTTATGTTCTGGGTTTTATAATCATTGGGGATCATTGCTGCATTCGGGAGCTAAATAATGACTCTGACACACTAGCTAGTCAGTAAGGAGATTGGGGGTTCAACTTCTGTTATGACTGAGGTATGTGGAAAGTCTAACTGCGCCTATTATCACCAATGCCCTATTTCTTGTCCATAGTTCTATATGTGCAGAATAGTCCCTGCAACAGTAGTAGTATATCCATCTATCCAATCAAAAAGTAAACTAGTATCTTATTCTTGGTGGCCATTGACATTTTGTTGATGGGAATTGTCAAAGCATAAACATTTAGAAGACTTCAATAGACATTATGGCCAGCCCAGAGGACTGCACACATTGCCTAGAGCTATTGCTGAATAGGAGTTTGGTTTAACACCTTTTGCCAACTCTGCAAGCTTAGCTAGCTACACAGACAGACTAATAACAATCTAGTAGTAGCACAGAGAGTCATAGTAGAGGCAGGATAAGAATTTAGAAACTGTCTACAAGAAGATCAAAGACGATTTAGGAAAAAATAGAATTATGATGAACATTTGGAATAAATAGGTGCTGTAAAAGATAGGGAAGTATAATTATTAATATTAACAGGAAAACGTACTGGGGCCAGCAGAGGAGCCCTCAGCGGAACTATCCTAGCCTTCCTGCTCCACCGGCACCGCTACCTCCTCCTCTGTCCTCTTGCCCCTGGGGGGAGCTGATGTAAAACATGAAAGAAAGACACAAACATGGATGATTGTTGTCAGCCAAATCAAACATTTAAAAAAAACAATAACAAATTATTTCGGGGAAATTGACAACAATTGCACTAAATGTATTGACCTATCTGATGTGGTCTACTAGGATATTAGTATTGCTGGATTCGCGGACCGTGTACTTGGAAAGTTATGTAACTCACTAAACCAACTACAAAAAGGTTCTACTAGGACTGGCAGGCAGCACTCCACAGCACGCGAAGTGACAGACACAGTCCGTCATGACTGCAGACTAAGCATGGGCGTAAAATCCGCTCCGCTCGCGGATTTTTCGGATTTTCGGCAAATCCGCAATCCGCGAACGCTCGCGAATTTGTCGAAAATCCGTGAATCCGCTCGCGGCGGATTTTTTGCTTGGTTGCGGCGCGCGGCGTGGTGCACGGCGTTCACTTTCCGTCATTTTAGCGTTTGCCGAGTTGTTTTTCTTTGCGAGTGACGCGCCATTTTAGATCTTGCTGCGTGTTCCCGCGGGAGTTTGTCGCCCGCGAATACGTACTCGCGGCTTGCCACCTTGCACAGCACACCTCGCGAGAGTTCGCAATTGCGAACACGTAGTTGCGGCGGAAAGGAACAATCTCGCACTTGCGAAATAGAGATTTTGCAATTTCGCACAAGAAAATCACCAGCAAACAGGATAAACCTTCAGAAAATTATGATTTTTATCAGAATCACTCCTCAGGTTGACATTTGCATGGCCTTTTTTTTTGCAAGGAGTCCATTTTGGGGGGGGGGAGGAAGGAAGTGCCCCACAGTCTCCAACTTCCTGTTCCTGTCCAGCAGGCTCCTCCCAGTGCTTTGTCCATCTCCTGGTCACTTTCATTTGGATCTGGAGCTGGAAGGATTACTTTTTGTGGGTGCTGCTGGATATTTGGATTTGAGGCCTTTTTGACTGTCTTTGGATCACTTTTGGATTAGAAATCAACTTTCACAAGTAAGTTTGTTTGGGGCATTACAGTTGCTGCAAGTACAATTTTGGAACTTTTTCAGAAAATTAAATAAATTATATTGTGGGTAGCCACAGTATCCAGTAGGACCAGGGTTGGTTATGGGTGCATGATACAACTGTTTTGTTGAATTTAAACACCATTGAGGCCATGGATGGGCTGGGATTGTGCAGATTTTATTGTTTTTTGTTGTTTTTTTGGGCCTGCTGGTGTGGCCCTTTGCCCAGGGGTGGTGAGTGTTGCATGGGCCTAGTCTTTCTGTGGGGTGTCTTCTTGAATTTAAACATAATTGAGGCCATGGATGGGCTGGGATTGTGCTTATTTTATTGTTTTTTGTCGTTTTTGGGGGGCTGCTGGTGTGGCCTTTTGCTTGCCCAGGGGTGGTGGTGGTGCATGGACTGAGTGTGCCTGTGGTGTTGTCTCACTCTCTTTGATGTAAACATCATGGATGGCATTGGATTGTGGTGATTTCTGGCTGTTTTTCTGTTTTTTGGGGGTGTACTGTTGATGTGGTCTGGCCATGTGGGTGGTGGTGGTGGCCATCTTGAGTGCTGGCTGGTACAGGCAACATGTGCTTGGGGTGTAAGGGGGCCATTTTGAGGAGAGGCAGTGTCTGAGGCCTGCACTTATTTTGCCTACTTTTCATCCCTTATGCCCAGGGGTAGTGAGTGTTGCATGGGCCTAGTGTTTCTGAGGGGTGTCTTCTTGAATTTAAACACCATTGAGGCCATGGATGGGCTGGGATTGTGCAGATTTTATTGTTTTTTGTCGTTTTTTTGGGCCTGCTGGTGTGGCCCTTTGCCCAGGGGTGGTGAGTGTTGCATGGGCCTAGTCTTTCTGTGGGGTGTCTTCTTGAATTTAAACACCATTGAGGCCATGGATGGGCTGGGATTGTGCAGATTTTATTGGTTTTTGTAGTTTTTTTGGGCCTGCTGGTGTGGCCCTTTGCCCAGGGGTGGTGAGTGTTGCATGGGCCTAGTCTTTCTGTGGGGTGTCTTCTTGAATTTAAACATAATTGAGGCCATGGATGGGCTGGGATTGTGCTTATTTTATTGTTTTTTGTCGTTTTTGGGGGGCTGCTGGTGTGGCCTTTTGCTTGCCCAGGGGTGGTGGTGGTGCATGGACTGAGTGTGCCTGTGGTGTTGTCTCACTCTCTTTGATGTAAACATCATGGATGGCATTGGATTGTGGTGATTTCTGGCTGTTTTTCTGTTTTTTGGGGGTGTACTGTTGATGTGGACTGGCCATGTGGGTGGTGGTGGTGGCCATCTTGAGTGCTGGCTGGTACAGGCAACATGTGCTTGGGGTGTAAGGGGGCCATTTTGAGGAGAGGCAGTGTCTGAGGCCTGCACTTATTTTGCCTACTTTTCATCCCTTATGCCCAGGGGTAGTGAGTGTTGCATGGGCCTAGTGTTTCTGAGGGGTGTCTTCTTGAATTTAAACACCATTGAGGCCATGGATGGACTGGGATTGTGCAGATTTTATTGTTTTTTGTCGTTTTTTTGGGCCTGCTGGTGTGGCCCTTTGCCCAGGGGTGGTGAGTGTTGCATGGGCCTAGTCTTTCTGTGGGGTGTCTTCTTGAATTTAAACACCATTGAGGCCATGGATGGGCTGGGATTGTGCAGATTTTATTGTTTTTTGTCGTTTTTTTGGGCCTGCTGGTGTGGCCCTTTGCCCAGGGGTGGTGAGTGTTGCATGGGCCTAGTCTTTCTGTGGGGTGTCTTCTTGAATTTAAACATAATTGAGGCCATGGATGGGCTGGGATTGTGCTTATTTTATTGTTTTTTGTCGTTTTTGGGGGGCTGCTGGTGTGGCCTTTTGCTTGCCCAGGGGTGGTGGTGGTGCATGGACTGAGTGTGCCTGTGGTGTTGTCTCACTCTCTTTGATGTAAACATCATGGATGGCATTGGATTGTGGTGATTTCTGGCAGTTTTTCTGTTTTTTGGGGGTGTACTGTTGATGTGGACTGGCCATGTGGGTGGTGGTGGTGGCCATCTTGAGTGCTGGCTGGTACAGGCAACATGTGCTTGGGGTGTAAGGGGGCCATTTTGAGGAGAGGCAGTGTCTGAGGCCTGCACTTATTTTGCCTACTTTTCATCCCTTATGCCCAGGGGTAGTGAGTGTTGCATGGGCCTAGTGTTTCTGAGGGGTGTCTTCTTGAATTTAAACACCATTGAGGCCATGGATGGACTGGGATTGTGCAGATTTTATTGTTTTTTGTCGTTTTTTTGAGCCTGCTGGTGTGGCCCTTTGCCCAGGGGTGGTGAGTGTTGCATGGGCCTAGTCTTTCTGTGGGGTGTCTTCTTGAATTTAAACACCATTGAGGCCATGGATGGGCTGGGATTGTGCAGATTTTATTGTTTTTTGTCGTTTTTTTGGGCCTGCTGGTGTGGCCCTTTGCCCAGGGGTGGTGAGTGTTGCATGGGCCTAGTCTTTCTGTGGGGTGTCTTCTTGAATTTAAACATAATTGAGGCCATGGATGGGCTGGGGTTGTGCTTATTTTATTGTTTTTTGTCGTTTTTGGGGGGCTGCTGGTGTGGCCTTTTGCTTGCCCAGGGGTGGTGGTGGTGCATGGACTGAGTGTGCCTGTGGTGTTGTCTCACTCTCTTTGATGTAAACATCATGGATGGCATTGGATTGTGGTGATTTCTGGCTGTTTTTCTGTTTTTTGGGGGTGTACTGTTGATGTGGACTGGCCATGTGGGTGGTGGTGGTGGCCATCTTGAGTGCTGGCTGGTACAGGCAACATGTGCTTGGGGTGTAAGGGGGCCATTTTGAGGAGAGGCAGTGTCTGAGGCCTGCACTTATTTTGCCTACTTTTCATCCCTTATGCCCAGGGGTAGTGAGTGTTGCATACTTGCATGTCCCTAGTCTTTCTGTGGGGTGTCTTCAATGTAAACATCATGGATGGCATGGGATTGTGCTCATTTTTCTGTGTTTTGTCGATTTTTTGGGGTGTATAACTGAACTGATGTTCCTCTGTCTTCCATTGCTTTTAGGTGCACAAGAAGACTCAATAGAACCACCAGTGCCAGGAAGAAGTCCTGCAGCGGTGTGTGCAGCATAACGTCACGCGACGTCACGTCTGGACACAGAACCCTCTGCAACTCGTGCAACTGCTGCCTGCTGACCTGCTCTGAAGAAGATGGCCCCAAAAAAAGTAACCCGTAGCTCCTCTAGCAAGAAAGGTGCCAGTAAGGAGCAGAAGAAGCAAGTTACCAAGGACACTGGTGTGCCGCCCGCCCCTTTTTTTGTGAGTAAAAAAAAAAGTATGCCTGCAGCAGCTGCAGCGGGATCTGCTGGGGACCAAGCTGGCAGCAGCACCCCCGCTCCATTGGGCTCAGTGCCACCACCACCACCACGCCAACTTAAGTCCAAGCCCTTGAGTGCTGCAGAGGCAGCCAGTATACTTCTTCAATCACCATCGACCAGTGATGTTGGCTCATCGCAAGAAAGCAGCAGCAATGTCCCTCAATCAACACAGGTTGTTGTAGCTCATCTGACGAGTGTTGAACAACCACAGCGGCAACAACAATCACATGTGCAAGTACAAGCCCAAGTACATGTGGAAGGAGAGGCAGCGCAAGGAGATGCGCATGCAGAGGTGCATGAAGGGTCACAACAAGTGCCCACAATAGTTGTTCCTCCCGAAGTAGGGGCACATCAGGAAATCGACAATCAAGGCGAGGTATCATTTGAGGAAGCCACTCCTCCTGATGATCCTTCATTGTCTTCCACAACCCTAGCAAGGAAGAGATCAAGGGTGGTGTCTACATCCTCTTCAAGCACACCTCCTTCTGATGATACGGATCAAACTTGGGAACCAGCACCACAGCCGTCTGAGAGTGAGGCACACCATGATCCAACAAAGGTACTTAAGCGTAAAAGGAAGCTCGTCCAAAGTCTCAGACTTATGGAGTGTGATGAGGCTCAACAAGAAGTGGCGGATACTGCTGCTGATGAAGACTCTGCCAACGACGACCCAGTCATCATAAAGGTCACTGCAGCCCCAGCGGGCATGCAGCAAACAGACATTTTGACCCTAGCCCGAAGAGCTGCTGCGCGTGATGATGATGATGATGATGTTGTCGATGAGGAGGCAGTGGAAACACCACAATCATTGGAGTTAAGTAGTACACCAACTCGTCCCGCTTCCATATTTCTTTCTGGCAAGAAGAGACCTGCGTCAACCTCGACCTTAATTAGTGGCGGTGAAAGTGGAAAACGTACAAAAGTTGGCCAATCCAGATCCTCCACTTCATCTGGCATTAGCTTCATGACCACCACCACCACCAGTATCGCCGCCTCCTCCAGGTCCCACAGACACTTCAAGTCCCCAGTTTGGGACTTCTTTACTGTTTGTCCCAAAAATCCAAGGTTTGCCATTTGTACCCTTTGTAAGCTTGCAGTTAGTCGTGGTAAGCCAGGTAGCAACTATGGTACCGGCGGCCAGAGTGGTCATCTTGACAGAAAGCACGCTGTCCAATGGTTTGCGCACCTAGCTGCGATCAAGAAAGGCCAAAATCAAGGAAACGTTGATGTTTCATCTGATGTTGACGAGCAGGAAGAAGACGTGTCAAACACTTCCCTTACACCCAGTACCCCTCTCAGCAGCACACCCAATGTGAGGCACACTAAGAGTGTTGGAGCGAGTGAGACACCAACGCACAAAAGTTCACCAGCGAGCAAAATTGGGTCAACGAAGTCATTATCAGCCCGTAAATGCTTGGTCCAGGGCAACATTAGAACAATGCTTACTTCAGAGGTGCCATATGAACGCAACCACCCACTGACGCGTCTGTATAACACTAAGCTGGCTAAAATGCTAGCTGTGGACCTTCTACCTTTTTCTTTTGTAGAAGCGGTAGGTTTTCTTGAATTAGTTGCAACGCTCTGCCCTAAATGGAAGGTTCCGAGCCGGTTCTATTTTGCCAGAGTTGCGGTTCCAGCACTACATGAAGATGTGCTGCAGGCGATTGGGGCAGCTTTGCAGAAGAGTGCTGTTCACACAATACATCTGACAACAGACATGTGGACCAGTGGCCCAGGCGATGATTACATGTGCATCACTGCACACTGGGTCTCTTTTTCAGGTGTTATAGCAAAGCTAAACGCAGGTGTTGACCCGGACCAAGTTTTCAAAGCTGCTCGGAAACATGCAACACTAGCCATGTTTGCCTTGGAGAAAAGTCACACAGCAGAAAACCTTTTGGAAGAGTTTGACAAAAAGGTGTTGTCAATGCTATCCCCCCTAAAACGCAAGATTGGTTATGTTTCCACGGATAATGGCGCCAATGTAGTTAAGGCCATGTTACAGGGTCACCATGTTAGAGTGCCGTGTTTGGCGCACTGTATCAACCTGGTAGTTCAAAAATTCTTGAGTGATAAAGAGAGTCCAGCGTTCGAGGTAATGGCCACCTGCCGCAAAATGTGCAACCATTTCAGCCATTCTTTTAAGGCCCGGAAGCATCTGCGGAGACTGCTACTTCAACGTGGAATGCCAGTGAAAGCACTCATCCAGGAGGTGGCAACACGTTGGAACTCAACCTTCTACATGCTTGAGCGTCTGCATGAGCAGTATACGGTACTCGATCACTATTTCTTGACAGAGGCTACATCTCAGAAGGAGGACCTGCGGATGAGTAAGGCGCAATGGGCCATAGTTAAAAGCCTGACAGACATGCTTCGTCCTTTTGAGTTCTTCACGCGTGCAGTCAGCCAGGAGGACTGTAATTTGGGAAAAGCTATCCCATTGTTGTGCATACTGGAGCACCAACTGATGGCGGTTTCTTCTGAGTTTGAAAAAGATGAAAAAAAAAAAAACCATTTCATTTTGTCTGAGAAATTATTACATCGCCTACGTGGTGATGAACGTCTTAAAAACATCAACTCAGATCAGCATTACATTTGTGCTACTATTCTGGATCCACGCTACAAAAAGGCGCTGGCAGACAACGCATTCTTTCCTTTCGCTGATGCAGATGTTCAAAAGTACAAACATTGGTTAGCCTGGTCAGCCAAGAGGTTTGAAAAAGAACGGCAGGTTATTGAAGGAGAAGCCAGTACATCAGCATCAGCATCAGCAGGCCATCCGCAGTCACAAGAATCCACTTCTGCACCTGTGGCTGGGGCACAAGTGACCTCTCAGCCGTTAAAGACACCGGCAACTGGATCATCTGCACCACACACAATGACAACACTAACAGTGGCTGGGGAGGAGGATTGGCTAAGTTTGATGGGGTATGGTTCTCGAAAAAATGTCACAGGCACAGCAAAAAGTAAGCAAAGTGGAGGAACAGTTGATGACCTTGAGTCGATGGTGCAGGACTATCTGAATGACTCAACAGTGGTCTTTCTTAATGAGGAGCCATTGCAGTATTGGCATGGCAAAAAACAATTGTGGCCACAGCTCTACAACCTGGCTATAAACTATTTGTCTTGCCCACTCGCAAGTGTGTCTTCTGAACGTGTTTTCAGTGCTGCTGGTGGCATTGTAACTGCCAAACGGAGCCGCCTATCGCCCAAAAATGTGGAGCGGCTGACAATGATCAAGATGAATCAGCACCTCATACCACCAGATTACAAAGTGCGAGAAAGCACGCCACATGAAGACGATGAGGACAGCAACGTAGATGAGGGGATTTTTTCTCTGTTCGGTGCCACTGACCTCATCCAGCCTGAATTCGCAGAGTATGATGACGAAATCTTGTTCTTATTCCCTGACACCGAGCCCTGAAAATGAGACAATCAATCAAGAACTTTCTTTTTCGTCCTTATTCACTTTTATTCCTGTGTGCTTTGTGTCTCTCTTTCTTTGTTTTGCACAGTTAATTTAATTCAAACTTTAATCACCTAATCCCAAAAACAAGACCATCATCAGAACTGTCTTCACTTGTTTGCTTATTGATTTGAAGGTGCCGCAGTCTACATTCCTCAGGTTCACAAGTTCTGAAGAACATGCTCCTCTATCCTCCTCCTCCAGACTGCGATTTCCCTCCAAGCAGAGTGCTGGATTACGCACAATGAAGAAAGACTCAGCACTTGTGGGGGTGTTGTACTTCTTTGCGGGTGAGTTGACGGTTTTGGGCCCATTGCTGTGAAGCTCTAATAATGGACAAAAGTGTTTTGGACCAAATATGAGGTGGAAATTTCTTGCCGTTTTTGCTGACTTGCTTGCCTTTGAGGTGCTCTTTGGCGGGGTTCCGGGGGTTTGTGTGTAATTTTTGGTGACTGTCGAAGCACTGCTGCGACAGTCTAATCTTGATTGCATTTGCTTTTCAGGAAATCCGTGGTGGAAAACAGGAGTTATGATGATTGATGATGATGACCTAGCTGAACAGCGCGGCATTTGGAACGAAGGCCGAGAGATATTGTAAGTATGAGATTTAGCTTTTTCGCTGTTTGGGGGTGTTGTCGGGTGTTTTTTTGCGGGTGGGTTGGCGCCGGCGGGTCTTGCCTGGGGCATTCCTGGGAAGGTCTAATACCGGATACAAGTGTTTTGGACAAAATCCATAAGGAACAGCCTTTTTTTTGCCATTTCTTCAGACATCTTGCTCAATGTAGCGTTTTGGGGGGCTTCCTGCTGTTCGTGGGTGGGTTGCGGCCGGGGTCTCTGTCGAAGCACTGCTGCGACAGTCTAATCTTGATTGCATTTGCTTTTCAGGAAATCCGTGGTGGAAAACAGGAGTTATGATGATTGATGATGACCTAGCTGCACAGCGCGTTACTTTGGACCGAAGGCCGAGAGATATTGTAAGTATGAGATTTAGCTTTTTCGCTGTTTGGGGGTGTTGTCGGGTGTTTTTTTGCGGGTGGGTTGGCGCCGGCGGGTCTTGCCTGGGGCATTCCTGGGAAGGTCTAATACCGGATACAAGTGTTTTGGACAAAATCCATAAGGAACAGCCTTTTTTTTGCCATTTCTTCAGACATCTTGCTCAATGTAGCGTTTTGGGGGGCTTCCTGCTGTTCGTGGGTGGGTTGCGGCCGGGGTCTCTGTCGAAGCACTGCTGCGACAGTCTAATCTTGATTGCATTTGCTTTTCAGGAAATCCGTGGTGGAAAACAGGAGTTATGATGATTGATGATGACCTAGCTGCACAGCGCGTTACTTTGGACCGAAGGCCGAGAGATATTGTAAGTATGAGATTTAGCTTTTTCGCTGTTTGGGGGTGTTGTCGGGTGTTTTTTTGCGGGTGGGTTGGCGCCGGCGGGTCTTGCCTGGGGCATTCCTGGGAAGGTCTAATACCGGATACAAGTGTTTTGGACAAAATCCATAAGGAACAGCCTTTTTTTTGCCATTTCTTCAGACATCTTGCTCAATGTAGCGTTTTGGGGGGCTTCCTGCTGTTCGTGGGTGGGTTGCGGCCGGGGTCTCTGTCGAAGCACTGCTGCGACAGTCTAATCTTGATTGCATTTGCTTTTCAGGAAATCCGTGGTGGAAAACAGGAGTTATGATGATTGATGATGACCTAGCTGCACAGCGCGTTACTTTGGACCGAAGGCCGAGAGATATTGTAAGTATGAGATTTAGCTTTTTCGCTGTTTGGGGGTGTTGTCGGGTGTTTTTTTGCGGGTGGGTTGGCGCCGGCGGGTCTTGCCTGGGGCATTCCTGGGAAGGTCTAATACCGGATACAAGTGTTTTGGACAAAATCCATAAGGAACAGCCTTTTTTTTGCCATTTCTTCAGACATCTTGCTCAATGTAGCGTTTTGGGGGGCTTCCTGCTGTTCGTGGGTGGGTTGCGGCCGGGGTCTCTGTCGAAGCACTGCTGCGACAGTCTAATCTTGATTGCATTTGCTTTTCAGGAAATCCGTGGTGGAAAACAGGAGTTATGATGATTGATGATGATGACGACCTAGCTGCACAGCGCCGCGTTTGGACCGAAGGCCGAGAGACATTGTAAGTATGAGATTTAGCTTTTTCGCTGTTTGGTGGTGTTGTGTCGCGTGTTTTTTTGCGGGTGGGTTGGCGGGTCTTGCCTGGGGCATTCCTGGGAAGGTCTAATACCGGCTAGAAGTTTGTTGGACAAAATCCATAAGGAAACACCAGTTTTTGCACTTTTTGTAAGTTAGGGTTCGTTAGGGTTAGCCCTAGCAGCAGGATTGCATGTGTTTAGGGGGGTTCTATTGCAACGCGGTTCTGTTGTTGTAGAGCACTGTTGGAGCGATGCTGGCTATGGATACTTTTGCTTGCAGGCAAGTGGTTTGAATACAATCCACGGTCTGTATTTGGGTCTACTGTTACTTTCAAAGTACGTTTTGTAACCATTTTTCTGCTAGGCATCGTTTTTGGAGATATGATTGGGTTCTTCTACATTTTTGCGACTGGCTTTAGTAAGGGTCTTGGTGGGAGCATTGCTGGGAAGGTCAAATTTTGTTCTAAAACACAGTAGTACACCCACCTTGAGGGGAAAGATCCGCTATAATATTTTGGCCATACTTATTGATCCTTAAAAAGGTGACTCAGACAGAGCACGCAATTTCAAAAATATTGTACTGTCTATTAGGGAAATCAAAGTGTCACTTTTTGAACCACACAGCGTACATACCTTTTATTTATTTATCAGTGGTATTGTAATAGCACTTCCTGTTTTCCGTTCAATAATTACAGGCCGGGTTTCAGTCAACATCCGCCAGGCAGGCAGTGGACAGGGTGTCTCTTCTGTCAGTGGTCACCACCACATTGATGGACGAAGCGTCAGCTGGAATGGAGGAGTGCCGCCAATAAGAGGAATTGTTTGCTGCATGCAACTTACTTACCAATTTCAACAGGACAACTCCAACAACATACGCAATACAGATACAGTATCCATTGTTGTCTTTTATTCTATGAGTGTGACTGCATGTGCTTACCTTTACTTTGTAACCAAAGATTGTCTGTAAACTCTGTATCTTCAATTATTGTTTGTCCATGCTCTGCTTTTTTTTTCTTCTCTCAACAAAACCTACCCAAAAAGAAACCCCCATTCCCATCCATTTTACAAACCCTAACCCTCTTCCCCCGGGCTGTGTTGTTTTGCTTGATGTCTGACTAAAATGACATCAATAATTCCACACACTTGCTGGGGAGGATAAGGTGATAGCAGCAACAGGCTGGTGAAGGAATACGAGGATATCTTCTAGACTTACTCAGCTTCAGTACTATATCTTCTAGTAGTAGTAGCCAATGTCAAATAAATTCAACGCAAGTACTAGTTATACTTGCAATACTTTACCATTTGTTAGGCTACATTATGGCACTGTTCTAGTGTACTGTCACCTGCTATTTTCTCGATCGTACCGTAACCGTTGTAATGCTACAGTAAGGAGTACAAACAAGGTTTCGTTTTCTTTTTTTCCATAGGCATGCAACTGCCACTGTGTCACACCACTAGTAACACCGCAATGAGGAAATGTCACCCGCCCAGGAATGACAACGTTAATCCCCATTTCACCTGGAGCCAGCCCTGGGCCTAGCCCTAATTTCTAACACAAATTACAGGTAAGATAAGCGTTTGGTGGGAGGTAGTATAATGGAGTATTATTTCGGAGTAGACAAGAGATTGACGGTTGTACTACTAAAGTCCTACGACTGTTCAGGAAAACAAAGTTACTGTTACACCCCCGCCCCCCACCCACCAGACTGAAAAGCAGTAAAAAACAGGTATGGTCAGATAAAGTAGTTGAAAAATATATTTATTTATCCCTAACAAAATAATCTCCCTCACCCACCCTAACCCCAACGATTGTCTCTGAAACGTCCCAAAACGATCCCAACTCCCAAATCCCACCCCCCAAAGGTCTATAAAAAAAGGGCAAGGGACACTCCACTACTGGAGGGTGCTGGTGCTGGTGCATGATGCGGCATGGGCATCATACTCCTTGCGGAGGGTGGCAAGCTCGGAGCGGAGGCCCTTAACCAAGGTCTTATACCTCAGGACCTCCTGCTCCAGGTTGGACATGCGGACTCGTAGGCGGCGTTGGCGTTCCTTGCAGCTCCTGTGGGGGGCAGCTGGTATTTCGGGTGCTTGGCGGTGGCGGTCGGCTTTCTTAGCCCGGCTCGGTCCCGCTGGTTTAGTCACGGAGGAGGATGCAGTGGTCACAGTCGAAGATGTTGCCCCGCTCGACTGCGTGTCCTCCTCCTCCTCCAGGGCCACCAGCCGCCGATACTCGGCGACTGTGGCCTCCAGCCTCCGTTGCCGGGCCAATCTAGCCTGCTCCCTCCTTGTTGTTGATTTGGAAGGAGCAACTATATGAAGAAAGAAAGACATAGTCTGTAACCAATGCTCCTTATTAATAACACAAAGTGATTGAGCCGAAAGTTGGGTCACAGAGTACAAGTAGCAAATTGAAAGCACAGTACATAACTATTGAGGACAGTATCTATGTAACCTCCCACTTCTGCATCCTTGCTCTAACAGTAGTGGTAGTTTAATGAACTAATTCTACGACCACTATGGACTTCCATTACAGTCGACTATGACAGTACACCAGTCTTATTCTTCTTCTTCTCTCTTGTTTAGGGAAATGGGTACGTTATCTTATGCAAGCCGGCAGAATGACATGGACACAGCACAGTGAAGTTGCACCCGAGAAAAAAAGTTGCACACCATGATGATGGAGACAGACTTGCGTTACTGTACCGGTCCAGTACATGCAGGTGGTGAAGCTATTACTTTTCTATTACGGGTGGCACTGAGAATACTCTGTTACAAGGGCTACTGCTTAATTAATTTACCTTTCACCCTACAGTGCAAATGAGTACTAGAAAAGGAAACTGAAGAAGCTAACTAATTTGATTATCTATCACTTCACATGGGACGTATTTAATGACAGATGAGATGACTTTAGGTGCTTTGCTTAATATTGAGTGAACACAGTGATACACCCACACATGAATGACGTACTACAAGTAAACTAAAGTTATTAAGAGAGGTACGGAGTGTCCACCGTAATAACCAGATATATGCTGTGAATGCAAACGCAATACAAAGTACTGCTACTATTCATGGTAGTATTGGACACATTTACAATTTCTTTTCCTTGCCTTCCCTGCACTGGGACGGACGTGCGGGTGCGGTGGTACATGCTCTTCAAGGTAACACTTACTTCACCTGGCGACCATCTACTCTCTCTAGATACACATTTGCTATGTAAGAGTCAGAGAATACCATGCTCCAGGCATCCATTCATTCAAAGTATACGCACACATACAGTTTCTGTTTCACCCACCCAGGCTGCTATCCTTCCACCCATCCTTGCTTCATCATTGACCCAGCCATGCACCATACCATATTCTTTCCTTCCCAGCCACCTCTGGGTCCAAGCAAACACATATCGTTCTTCTTTGCCAGCCATCATACAAGTTCGCGTCCCACTTACTTACACCCTTCTTTCGCTTTTCGTTCATCCCATCCATCACGTTCGTCTAAGAACTTATTGGGATTCTTCTCACCAAAAACTTCACAGCTAAGTCGAAGTACATTTCGAGGAGGCTACTACCTGGTTGATTTGTAATTGTAATACACCCGTGCAGAAAGCACACTATGCAGTCTTCAATCTCAATAAGTAAGGAATATATAGCTTACCTGTTTCCGCCACCACCGTTTGATCCCCCACAGGAACGGCCACCAGCTCTTCTAACGCCGCATCCTCCCCAGAGGCCTCCGAGTCCAAGTCCAACACAGCCACCTCCGCGCTGGCCCCGTCACCAGATGTTACACCTACAAAGTACATTTAAGAAAGTTAGAATACACCACTCACTACTATATAATATTTGGTCTAGGAGAAATGTTAAAAAAACAGAATACAATGTAATAATTTGTGACTGTCTACTCCATAGTAAAAATGTCCCATTTTCCAGGGAAGGCTGTTGTCTTGCTGCACTTTTATGCACAACTGATGAATGCTTGCTTTTGATTTTTAACACGCACCACTTTTTCTCCTAACAGACAGAAGCTTGACTCCTGAGTCCTAAGAACACGACCAGGATCAAGTTCAAAGTAGGTGAGAGTTCGGCTCGACCACAAGAAATGTGTCCAATTAATCGTCAGCACTAACCACTTTTCCGTTTACAGTTAAATAGTTTTATGACAAAGTAGATTTTAATAAATGTGTTTACTTTTAATAAAGCTTTTACACTTAAATAGACTCTGTGGTTTTTGTTCCTCTAGACTAGAGTGGATGAGCTAAAGGTTTTGGAATTTTTGCAAGCATGAGTGCCTCTGACACTTCTTGACTGTGCTGTGACTCCGTACTACTCTCTTGTCCTGCGTACGATAATCTAGAGATCATTGGGGATCTATAATCGGTGACTTCGGGAGCTGAATGACTCTGCCACACTATCTAGTCAGTAAGGAGACAGTGCATAGAGGTATTGCTGAATATAATGGGAGTCCAATGGAATTGCCAAATGTCCAATCTTAGTTAGCTACACAGACAGACTAATAAGAATAGTCTAGTAATACCACAGGGAGTCATATTCGAGGCAGGATAAGAATTTATATCCAGTCTACAAGAAGATCAAAGACGATTTAGAAAAAATCGAATGAGGAACGCTAGGAAAAAATAGGTACTGTTTAGTAAAATGTAAACTTACTGGGGCCAGCAAAGGAGCCCTCGCCTGCCCGATCCTGGCCTGCATCCTCAGCACCCTCCTCCTGTGTCCTCTTGCCCTTGGGGGGAGCTGATGTACAACATGAAAGAAAGAAAAACCATAAAACATGGATGAGATTTTTCAACCAAATCAAACATTTCAAAAGAACAATAACAACATATATTGGAAAAATAGCAAATAGATAGACAACTATTCCACGGGATCTATCTCATGTGGTATACTACGTTATTCATATTGCCTGATTTGCGGAACGTTGACTTAGAAAGTTCCTATGTAACTCAATAAACAGACTACTAAAGAGGTTTGCCTAGGCCTGGCACTGCAGGCAGTAGTGCGCAACACGTGACAGACAAAGTCCATCCTGCTTGCAGATCAGTGAATACTCAAACTATCAATCCACCCGCCACCACCGCCACTATTTCTTCTGATAGCCATGTGACTGTCTAAAGGAAGGACACTGGACTTCAGTCTGTTGGGGCTGATTTATAAGTCCCTTGCGGAAGTTGCGGCTGATTTTCCTCCATTGTTGCGTGCCTTTTCTGACGCAGCGGCAGAACAAAAGACTCGCCATGGTGTTGGTGCGGCGTATATATAAAAAAAAAAACACATATGGGCATATGGGCGATGCATCACGTTGTAAAGCCCTGCGCCATCAGGGGGCGTTCCGGCGCAAGGGAGGGCGTACCTGCGCAGGAACGAATCCTAAAAGTGGCTGAGGGAAATCTACAAGATGTCAATCAGTCATTTTTAGGACAATGATGCATGACTCAAACCCTGCGCGCTTGAAGCCGACGTACGGCTTGATGCAGCATTGGGGAGATAGGGTACCCCAGAGCATTGCTGGAGCTGCGCCATCGTTGGCACGCAACTCCAGCAATGCGCTGCCTTTACGGCACAGATGCGTAAGGCTTCTGTGACGTTTTGGGCCAATGGGTGGTGGTGGCATGGCACACAATTACTGCCGCATCCCTGCTACTTTGCAGGGATGCGCCGGTAATTGAAAATATGACCCTTACTGTCTAGCATTACGCAGTTCTTTTCTTTACAGTACACTGATACATAATTTCTCAGGCCAATGAAATGCTTCTGAACACAACATACAAAACAAAGAAGCATAGTAGCAAGCAAGGCTACTGAGAAGGAGAGCAGTGCACCTGAAAATCAAATGCATAGAAGATTTTGAAATATAATTTACCTCAATGTAATCGGCAGCATTATTGCTCTTGGTAAAGAACAAAGATTTGCAAATAACAGAGCAGGATAAAACAGAGTAGTAAATGTACTACTACTACTACTCACCAAGCCCGGGGACCTCTACGCCGAGCGCGTCCAGCAAGTCCCGCTCCCGGTCCATGACATCGGTCCAGCGGTGGGTGGCCTGGTTATATGTGCGCCGGACCCCAGAGATCTTGTACATGGCCCGGCACACCTTCTCCCACCGCTGGCAGCGCTCCCGGATGCCATAGCCGGTCGCGATCTTGCCGCCTCCCAGGATCGTCTTGGGGAGGCGGCGCTGGACATGGAAGATCAGTGCCGCCACTTCCTCCGCGCTGAAGATCTCCCTCGGGACCACTTGCTCCCCCCTTAAACGCCCGCACGGGAGCCGGGCACGGGGTGCGGGACCCTTCCCCTTCTCAGGGTGCTTCCCGGCTCCCTTTACCATGGTCTGGGCAGAAATAAACTTAAATGATAAAGAAGAAATAGAATAGTGAAGAAGAAAAGAAAAGAGTTTAAAAAAGTAGTTTAAAAGTAAATAAAAGCTGCAGAAAACACAAAAATATAGAGCTAGAAAAATAGAGGGTTAGATAATAAGTAAAATTAGATCAAAAAAACTTCAAACAAGCAAAGGATGGCAGAGATTGAGAGAGGATACAGAAAGCATGCCCAGAACCATAGCAATGAATGAGAAACAAGATGGCCGCGCCCGTTCACGACCGCGTGGGTAAGTTCGCGCGAGATTTTCCTTGCGAGTACGCGCGAAATTGTACTCGCGAGCAGCACACTTTGCGAGATTACACATAGCGGGCGGAAACGGAATTACGTCACGCCAACAAGATGGCCGCGCCCGTGTACGACCGATAGGGTAACTTGGCAAACGAATAGCTAGAAGCGCCTCGCGAACACGCGCAAGATCACGCGAACATACACGTCGCAACAAAAACAATTTTGTATTCGCGGCTTCCGAAATCGATCTCGCACGGATTCGCGCCCCAAATAACGCGCGAAATTGCAAAAAAAACGATTTTAGCTAAAATGAAAGCAATGAGCAGGTGCAAAAGTTCAAACTTAACATTAGTAACATTCAAGGTAGTGCTTCCTGATGGGCCCCTCCAGAGTTTGCAACAATTCTATGACCCTGCTATGACCCAAACAGCAGGCTCATAGAATAGCACCATAAAGGTCCTGTAAAAAAAAAATTTCACTGCAACAAAAAGCAAATTACAGATAAGGAAGGAAGCAGGTGCCAGCCAGACTGGAACTTTCAAAATTACTGACACATTAATGAAACACAAATTAATTGATGGCAGTTGAAGAAGGGCAGGTGTGCTAGCTTTTTTCAACCACCATAATCTACAGTAATAAATAAACCTAATAGGTGCCTGTGAGGATGTACTAGAGGGTGGCATGGGTGTCCCAGAGGGTGGCAGTGGTGAAACAGAGGGTGCTGTGAACCTGTGATGATAAACCAGACGTAGAAACAACATAGTCGCGGCCGTTGCAAGCCGAAAAGTAAGTTCGCAATTGCGAACTTGTCCCAAAATCGGCGCGAACACGCGCCAACACAAAAAACGGAAAAATCCGCAAATCCGCTAGAGTTCGCGGATCTTCGCGGATTGCGAATCCGTAAATACGCAAGTTCGCGGATTGCCAATCCGCAAAATCCGCCCATGCTTACTGCAGACCACTAAAAAGTTTCCTACTAAATAACCAGTCATAATATACTCAAACTATCAATCCACACCACTATCTCTTCTTAGTGGCAGGAGTACAAAGGATGGACTGGACTTGAGTCTCTAGTGTCTAGCATTACGCAGTTCTGTAAAGTACACTCATACATAATCACTCAGGCCAAATGAGCACAAAATTGAAAACAAATAAGCATAGTAGCACCGCCAGTGAGCAGGCGAGCACCTGCAATCACAGAAGCTTTTGAAACATAATTTACCTGCAATGTAATCGGCAGCATTCTTGCTCTTCGGAAAAAACAAATATTTGCAATATCATAACACAGAGCAGGAGAAAACAAAGTAGTGATTAAATAGCTACTTTTACTCACCAAGCCCAGGGATCTCGACGCCAAGCGGGTCGAGCAGGTCTTGTTCCTGATCCAGGATGTTGGACCACCGGTGCGTCACCTCGTTGTAGGTGCGCCGGACCCCAGACTCCCGATACATGGGCCGGCAAACCTTACCCCATAGCTGTCGACGCTCCCGGAGCCCGTACCCGGTACCGGGCCTGCCGCCTGCCACAACAGTCTTTCGGAAGGTGGCGCTGTACAAAGAAGACCAGTGCGGCCACCTCCACTGCGCTGAAGATCTCCCTGGGACTTACAGCCTCCCCCCTTAAGCGCCCGCAAGAGAGCCGGCTACGGGGTGTGGGACCCTTAAGGTTTTTGCCGGCTCCCTTTGCCATGGTCTTGAACAGTTAAAGGAAAATAAAATAAGAAAGAATAGGGAAAAAGTAAATAAAAGAAAAGAGAGTTCAAAAAAGTAGTTTTTAAGTAACCAAATTAGAAAAAAGCACAAAATATAGATGTTGAAAAATAGAGAGATAGATAATGAGTAAAACAGATCAAAAAAATGTTCAAACAAACAAATGATTACAAAGATTAAATCTGGATAGAAAAAGCATGCCCAGAACCATAGCAATGAATGAAAAACAAGATGGCCGCGCCCATTGCGACCACGTGGGTAAGTTTGCGCGATATTTCCCCCGGGAGCACGCAAAAACGGATGCAAACACACAATTGCGCCACTGCACGTAGGAAATACACAACGCGTGCATGCAACTAGTGCCCGGAAACGGAAATACGCAACGCAAACACTGAAAAAAAGATGGCCGCGCCCATGTACGACCGCATGTTTACTTCGCGGTAGCTGCACTGAAAAAAAATCCTGCGAACACGCAAAAAAAAAAATCCGCAAATTCGCAAAAATGCATTGATTTTGCGGACCGCAAGTATGCTTTCACGTGAATTCACGTACCGCGAATTCGCAAATTTCGCCCATATTATGTCTCATAAACCCATAATTCATGTACATTTTAATACTATTCCACATTTTGTTACCCTAAATTGTCCTTAGAAGATCAGTCCTAGAAACAGTAGATGTGTTTGTTAGCTTTTTACGTAGTCTAGATTTGAATGACATCTCTGTCATTGCACTCTGTCCATTCTCTTTGACATCTTTAATATGATGTTTAGTGGTTTTGTGAGTATATTAACTCCTACATAAAATATGTTTGGTATAGTTGTGAACCTTCTTTTTGAAATGGAAATTTGTCCATATACAAGGTTTGTAATGTCAGTTTCTAATTTACTACCAATCTGCATCAATGTAGCATGACTATGATATATTTCCCAATGTTTGTATGAACAACATGCACATAGGTTCTAATCTGCAGTTTGGACACGTCATATCTTAATGAACGTTTTGGTTAAATTTTCAAAGGCCGCAGCTTTACCATCTGGTAACATCCTGTAGAGAAATTGTTCCGAATAAGTTTTAGCACTAGAGGCTAATGTTCACAATTATTGTTCCATTTATAACGTAACCGAAACAATTTATTGATATTCACATCCTCTTCCTTTAACAGCCTTATCATTACCATTAAAAATTCTTGAGCATTCTGCTGAACATTTTGAGAAAACACTGCTGTTGTAAAGTGGATTTATTAGTATGGGCAAATGTAAATCTGCCATTGGTAATAAGGCGACTAATAGAATATAGGGCTCAGAATAGGTCTTAGAAAATTCTTCCTATTCTCAACCCTTGGTAGCTTAGCTGCGAGCAGGCAGGCTTAATCTCAAAGACAAGTATGTAAAGCACTTAAAAACACAATTTCAGTAAATAATTAAGACACAATGCACAAGAAAATCCAAACACCAATTTATACAAATAGGAAATACTTTTATCTTTGAAATGACATCAAAATGATAAAACTCCAAAGTAGGGAAACGGATATATGAATCTTCAAATATTTAGCCATTTCTAGCACATAGAAACCTAAAGCGCCGTATCGCGACATCTGGTCATGATAAACAAGGTCAAAGTCAAAGTTTCAGGCCGACCTTTATGGAGCCCTGAGTGGCTACCCCTCGAGGTAGGTCTCTGTCAACGTTTTTACCTTCTGACTTAAAAACTGTTCCAAATTTTTTCTTCCCGGGGGCTCTCGAAGCTCTCAGACAGTCCAGATTCTGTGCGTTCACCAGATTGCCTTGCGACGAGATCCCGGGCAAACGTATGGAAGTCTAACCTCCAGGGCATTCTAGGGGGACAAACCAAGGATCCAGGCCGACACGCGGTTCAAGGCAGGTGGCTTGGCTTTTGCGGTTGCTCCTGGTCACCTTTTCCTCGATCTGACTTTTACAGAGCTTTTTCTCACGGGATCTCTCGATGCTCTTCACCTAGCCGGATTCAGTGAGGGTTCGCCAGTCTCAGATTTCAACTACTCCCAGTCAAAGTCTGGAAGTAGGACCTGCGTAGCTTTTCAGCGGGACAAACCTGGACTGCAGTCCAGCTCACGGTTGAAGGCAGGCAGCTTGGCTGGCCAGGTTGAGTCGTCCCCTTATGGAGGTTTTTTCCAAAGTTGCTCCAAAGTTCTCCAAACTTCTGTAACTTGTTCCAGAATTTCCCCAAACGATACCAGAGGGTCTCAAACTCACTCCAAGTGTCTGGAAGCACCAAGTTGGTCCTTGAAAGTTGAGGACTACAGTTACCACAATCAACTTGCACCTGACTGAAAGCACCCTGCCAGAAGTATTCTGAGAACCCCTGACTGCTCATATTGATGTAATTCAAATACTCGCTCACCACATCTCTATCCGAACAATTGGTGACAGGCTGATCCTTATTAATTTACTCACCGCTACGACTTCGACCTACAGTAGCCAATGGTTGCTGTGAACAACATCAGCAGCCTACTTGGCTTAATTTAACAGGGACATACCCTACCTGGACACCATTTGAAACACCCTGAATTACTTAGGAAGAATTCTACAGTTTACACACTATTATGTGCTAATCGTCCCCAGAACTGCAGTGCTGTCCTGAAGAGACCCTGTATCTCGAGAGGGTCGAAACGTCATCGACTACTAGAAAGAAAGAGCCTAAGAAAACCAAACATTTCTTGCAAAATTGATTGTGCTAAAACTTCCAAGAGCTCCTCTTCTTATATTACCAATAACCAATTGTGCTTCTTGTCCTTTTTTGTTAGCACTACATATATTTCACTTCTTTGGTTATGATCACACCACTGGGGGTCACAAAAACAATGTGAAATATGAAAATGTATATATTGTAAATACACAGCTGAATATTCCGTGTATACCTGGTTTTGTATTTTTGAATTTCGTAATGCAAAATAAATTACACTTACTTTGGCTGAAGTGAGTACAGTTGCAATAATTGTTTTGTGGGCTTCTATAAAAACCATCAAAATATTCATAGACATAATTGATTTAAAGTTCCATCCTAGATGTTTCTCTGTCTCTGCTTCATTCAAGCAAGATACACTAATTCTTGCAGAAATTATAAAAATTTATTTCATGAGTTCCTTGTGAATTATTTTTTTTGTTTAGTAGCAACACCAAGTTTTCAAGGACATATGGGTCACTCTTGTATAAAAAGCGTGCTGTTCAAGGCAGGTGCCTTGGCTGGCCAGGTTGAGTTGGTCCCCTTATGGAGCTTTTTTCCAAAAGTTGCTCCAAAATTCTCAAACTTCTGGAACTTTTCCCTGAAGTTCCTGAAAGGGTCTCAACGTGTCTCAAACTCACTCCAAGGGCCTGGAAGCACCAAGATGGTCCTTGAAAGTTGAGGAATTCAGTTACCACAATCCACTTGGACATAACCCTTACAAATCCACTGGTAGTTCCCCAGGTTGAGGATCCTTG
This sequence comes from Lissotriton helveticus, assembly GCF_964261635.1. Taxonomy (NCBI): domain Eukaryota; kingdom Metazoa; phylum Chordata; class Amphibia; order Caudata; family Salamandridae; genus Lissotriton; species Lissotriton helveticus. The sequence continues at coordinate 1,610,250,092 of NC_136065.1, forward strand.
GTGATGATGTTCCAGGTGAACTTTGTCAACCTGTAGCTTGTGGAGAGTCCACTCTTTAGTTCGTTTACAGCAAGGCAATCCACAGGCTGTGGCTTCAGATGGTGCAGATGATTGCAGTCTTCAGAGTGCAGGCCTTAGGAATTGCACATCAAACTTCCAGCATGGCCCTTCTTGCTTTCTTAAGTTTCAAACAGCAGATCTGAGGGGCTCTGCCTTTCTCAGATACTTATTCCAATTTCTCAGAGTCAAGCAGGAGGTCACTCCTGTCCAATGAGCTTCAGGGTACCACCCAAAGGTCTGACCACTTCCTTGATAGTGTGACACTCTTTTGTCCAAGAGTGCACCAATTATTCCAAATTCCTGAAGGTTGATTTTCCAGCAGGGTGAGAAGAGCTGGCTAAACACACCCTAGGATGACTAATCTCAATAGTCTCTCACCCTTGCATCTGCTCATTCCTTCTTTAAGCCTAGCATCTGGTCTGGTGTCAAAAGAGTGGAATTGTAAATGACACTGGTGTCTTTCCCTTCCCTTGAAGTTCATTATTTACAACTCCCCTGCCTGCTCTGGCATTCATGTCTAACAGAACACTGCCCTACCAGCATAGCTGGTTAACCCCTGGGGCTCTGTCTCACCTCTTCAAAGAGGTCTGGCTAATCCACTTAACTCTGACCAATCAGGACAGCCCACTGGAAGGTTGAATATGGGCTTCTAAACAAGAAAGTTGTATAATTTCCTGTTTGTACATTTTAGAAGAAATTCAACAATATCATATTGTTTGATGTATTAATGCTATTCTGGGAAGTCTTTGAATGATATTTGCATCCTTCTCCTATCAAGAGTTAGTAGTTAATAACTTCTTGTCATATGTGGCATGGAATTTGCAATGGGAAACATGACTTGGGCAATTTTTCCAGAGAAACGGCTTATACAAACATATTTTATAGGTACTCTACATATATCTGCAGGACCCCTACCACAGGAACATCTTGGGGAGACTTTAGGGGTTCTGAATATGTAATAATATTGCAGATCTTCCATTCACAGTGCTCCTACCACCAAAGTCGATTTTGGGCAACACTTAAACACAATGTGGGGGGTGAAATGTGCAATTTCACTTAACCCAGGGCATATAACACTCATTTTATAAGGGTCCTTCTTATACATACCTGATCCCCCATCCCTGGGACACCTAGGGGAGACCCTGGGGGTACCGAATATGCACAAACATTGTAGGTTAACCATTGTAAAGTTCCCCAAGTTGTCTTTGGGCACTATATACTTTTTCAGAGCACTCCTGCAAAACAGAGCCACTTTTAAACTGACCTCAGGCTTAAGCAGTGCACACATGCAAGTGCAGAAAGGGCTGCTGGCATCTAAACTGCTATGCTCTATTATATACTAGGGACTGGTAGGATGTTTAAATCCCCCAGCCCTATTATGTACTAGGGCCTTAGAGGGTAGGTCTTGCCAATACCAGGGGTACCCCAACCCATAGCATACCCTAGGGTATGTAGGCATTTTCACTGAATTCTAAATGTGTCTCTTCAGCATAGCACTGGCCCTGAGCTGGTTAGGCAGAGCCCAGGGATAATGAGAGTCTGTTAAAACCCAGTACCAGTCAGCAGAAAGTTAGGGGGTACCCAAGGTGCAGGATGACTTTCCAATAACTACAAATACAGTACAGTCCTCTACCTTTTGGACCTTTCTGCATATCTGTTGGTGGTAACTTGCCTGCCTTTTGGTCTATACAAACTATAGCCTGGCATGTATTTATACTTTGGATAAGAATTGACTCATAAACATTTAAAACCTCCAAGTGGTTCTGGAATGGGAACCAGTACTGACTTGTTATGCACAGCTCTAGCTGGCATTTTATTATCCTCTAATTTATTGTAACAGTACTTTCATATAACTTGCTGTGTGAACAAGTCTAAGTGGTCCTCTACAAATAAGTGTACAGAAAATGTTAGCCAGTAATCATTTTTTTTTTTTACTTTTTAAATACAAGTCAACAGTCTGTGTTTGAATCTAGTAGTGAGTTGGTTGACAACATATACAAAGATACTCTGGTTTTTAGAGCACACTGTGTTACGTTTTATAATCTCTTCTTCAACTTATCATCTATAATACCTGTGTCCTGTTCTGCAACTCCTCCTGTTTAACCTGTTCATTTTCCGTAAACTCCTGTTCTGGACAAAAGAAACAAAACTGCACATCATCACCAACCATTGCTACTTCTGCCACAATACCATATAAACTTATTCTATTCATTTCTTCTAAATATAAAGCACACATTTTCATATAGTACAACCTCCTAACTAAAGTTTGCATTGTTGAGAGGTGTACAGTTTGGATCCTAAAGTGATGAAAGGTGCTTTGCCACACTATCTTTGATAAACAAGGTACTGACTGTCTCTCCAAATGTGTATGCTTTCTAACCTTGCAAGGATCCAATCATTGTAAAGTACTTATTTTGTGTTTTAAACTTCACCTTGGAAAGATAGGTAGACTCTCTCGGTATAGATTGCAGGTGACTAAATGCAACCGTTCCCACCATCTCCCTCAATGGATCTACTAATCCGTAGACGGCTACACTGCCTAGGAGTGAAACCGACGGATTGCTCAGAGTGCGGCTAGTGACAGGAATTCCTGGAGGTCAAGCTATGGCTTACCGCCACATCAACCTTCTATTGCCTTAGCTTGCCTGAACTGATTTTTCGGCTGCAGTGGTTTCAAAGGAAGCTATTGAGTCTCTGGATGGCAACTAGTGGGAGGAAACCCATGAAAGGGTGGATCAAAGCAGCTCCTGGTAATAGTGGAGTGTCTACAGGTAGCAGACACTCTGCCGGGGATCAGCGGGTCCCTCTCGACTTAAGACAGAGTGGCAGAGTTGGGAAAACGAAGTGAGAAACTAGAGCCAAAAAACAGATGCTGCCAAACCTACATTACAGGTAGAACAGGGGCTAACACAACCTACTGTCACCTCAATGTTTGCAAGCTTGGTAGGGGATATACAGAAAATAATTGTATCACAAGTGGAAGTGGGGAAAAGACCCTGATAGAAGAGGTTGGGAAAACAACAAGGATGGGTAGGGGGAGGAAGAGGGGAGTCATATGACAAGTGAAACGAAGGGTCTAACTCCCCCTGACATTGCAATGGATATATGTGAGGATATGGACCAATCGATGCCTAAGGCGCAAGGGACATATACTAAGGAATTCAGCCAGGGGGAGAGAAAACGGGCGATACCCCTAAGCGCAGGCTCCTTTAGAATTGCATGTATTAAGGCAAGTACTGTCTAACCGGAGCTGCTCGGTAAGCAATGTTACTCGCTGACAGATGAATCTGAGGTCTCTGTGCAAGAGGACTCTTCCTCAAGTGGTAGACTCTATCTGATGATAGTACTAACACCTCAACAGAAGATAAACAACAAACACAAAAGAAAAAACCAGCGAAAAAAAAGAATAGATAGGAAAGTTTTTAAAAAAGCATGAGAAAACAACTTAAGTGGGACTACTCAGATACACAGATATTCCCTCATAAGGAGGGACGAGAGGGGATGTAAGGACTGAGGAGCCCTCACTGGTACTATCTTAATGGCAATCAAACAGGTACAAGAAGAACACAGAAATGAAGGACATAGAGAGAGAGTTGACACAAAAAAGTCCAAACAGGGATCCACAAGTTTAACAAAACCTGTGGGAAAATTGTAGAATGCCTAGCCATTGTTGAAACATGAACAGAGGAACTCGAAGTTGAGGTGAAATCTCTGAAGTTGCAAGGTATTGGACAACGTGCAACAATGACAGACATTATGACAAAACTAGAAGACCACGAGAATCTCCAGAGAAGAAATAATCTGTTCTTTCTAGGGATTCCAGAAGGCTTGGAAGGCAATAACCCCAAAAGCTACGTGGTGAACCTGTTAAAAAGTGCACTCCCTGAGCAAACAAGCTGGGACTAAGATACAGAAATACAGAGGGCCCACTGTTTCCCCTATTCATTAAAAAACATCCTCAAGGCTCCAACGAGAAACCTAGAGAAATGCTTGTCTTTCTCGGAAACCTTTAACTGAGGGAACTAGTGTTTGAGAAGCCCTGTTCCTATGCTCCAAAATCCAGCAATGGTGTTTCATTCTTCGTAAGACCAGATTTTGCACATGCAACAGTTGAAAGACAGTGGCACTAAAGACAATTGTTCTCCCCCTTTTAAAATCTCGGGCTGAGATCTTCCCCCACAATTCGGCCAGACTTAAAATTATATTTAGGGGGACAACACACAGTTTTTCATCTGAGGTGCCAGCACAGGAATACCTGGAAGAAATTAAGAAAAAAGAAGGGAAAGGACTCCCCAAATGAAAGGACAATTGGCATGCTATATTCTTTGATCAGAATGGCTATGAAAAAGGCTGAGCAGTCAAACATAAATTAGGGGGACTGTTATATTGTTGTGGATGGGGTAGAGCATCAGTCACACATCGCTCAGGCTATGTATGATTGCCTATGTGCTGGGAGGGGTGTTGGGATGGGATGGAGGGGGCAATGACACAGTGGTTCACACTGAGGGTGGTGCGGGAGGACAAAGGGAGGCCTCAGTTTGGATGGGGTTCTTTAATTGGGTGCCAGCTCCGATTTTATGCATACAATTAGAGTATAAAATATGTTGTAAACAAATGAAATTAGGAGAAGGGGAAAATTACGTATAGCCACATTGAATATTTGCTCTTTTTACATTGATTTAAAAAAGAGGCAGATGGGATTGCATTCATTACAGGTGGACATTGTCTGCCTGCAACAAATCTACTCAGAAGGTACACAGAAATATGTTTGGAAATATCTGGCTATAGCATTGAGGGGGCAATGACTCAGGGAACTCACACAAAGGGTTCACGATACTAGCCCAAAATAAATCAATCCAATTTACACAAGTGCGCGCGAATGGGTTAGGACGCTGGGTGATTGCTGGCTGTAGAACCCCAGGGCTTCCTGTTCTTTACTCTAGGTTTCCTATATGGTTGCAATGGGGTTGATCCTTCTTTATTGGGGTGGATATCTAACGAATTAGCCCACTGCCCACTGCCTATAATTCTATGTGGAGATTTTAATATATACCTTGCTTCTGACTGGGGATGGGACCAATGGTAGAAGGGAAGGGGCCCAAGGTGTTCCAAGTAATACGTACTTTATGTCAGATACATGGACTGTGCGATGTCTTGCTATAATGAGACCAGCAGATCATGGGTTTACTTACTACTCTGCCCCGCATTAGAAGCATGTAAGGTTGGACTATGGCATTGTCTCATTTACAATTCTGGGTAAAAGTATAATTGAGTGATTCCTAAGAGTTCTCTTGGATCATAGCCCACTGCTGTTACAGATGGAGGAGGGAGGATCTTTAGGGAAAATCTCCACCTTGACTTTCAAGAGGGCCCTACTATTAGATGAAGCCTATGTGGAACATATGAGGGAGTGGATCCCCGATTTTCTGTAGAAAAATATGGGAACAGCCTCATGGGAATGGTCTGGGATACCTTAAAATCAGGGTCTGGGGTGAAACAATACACTTTTCAATTCAAAAAAGGAAAAAAGAAAAGGATGGAATGGGCCTTAATCAGCAAAAGTTGCCCCAGGCAGAAGAACGTTTAGCTACAGACCTAAGACAAAATCTTGTGGCGAAGGAAGCTCAAGTGGAAGTAGCCCTTGCCAAGTAATTCAAGAAAAACTACTAGGTAAATCATTAGATAAAACAATAGTTTATCATGAGGAAATGTATAAATGCGGGGAAAAGGTGGGCCACCTGCTAGCCGTAAGAGCAATGCAAGAGATGAAAAGTAGTGAAATTCTGACAGTGAGGGATCTTATACTGGGGCTAGTTACAGAATCAAGAGAAATCCAAGTGGCTTTTTATTGGTTCTACCAGGCTCTCTACACCGAGGATGGGGGGACAGGGGAGGCAACGTGTGGCCCAAGATGGCCACCGAGGTGGAGCTCAAGAATGGAGTTCCTGGATTGAGGATAACAATCTTGTAATTATCCTCCTATAACCTGTCACAGTCCCTGCCATCCATCCAGCTTTTTGATTGGTGTATTTCACCCAAGGAGCCCTCTGTGTTATTGGCCGGTTTTAACTGGGCTCACCAGGTTTGGAGCTTTGTTTTCCGGCAGCACCGTGGAGAAAACCGCATCGGAGGTCCTGCTGTACTGAGGTGGATCCGGTTTCTGTGTAATGGCTGTGGAGGTGATCCTGCAACGATCAATGGTCACTCTGAATTTGGAGACGGAGCTGCTGAGGTCTCTGATGAGATTCCGGCAGGCCATTGCAACAGCCATGCTGTGCTTTACCTGGCTCACCAGGGTCGCACCTCACGAGGTCTACTCCCGGCTGGAGAATACTGCTGCTCTCCGGTACTGGGCTCTGTGGCTGAAGCGTAGTGCTGCCGATCGGTGCACTGTGATCTGTGCACTCCCAGTGTTGAAGTGTGTGGAGGGCCCTCGGTTGTGCTTCACTGCTAAGCTGAGGACTGCTGATTGGATTGCACCCATTCAGCTGCTAGGGCTACCCCCTAGCAGAGACTGTGGCTGTGCTTCGGGTCCTGGGATTGGATCTACTGACATATGCGTAGTGTTGCCTGTCACGCATGCTGCCTTTTTGGTATGTTGCCTTTGCCTGAACGTGAACCTGTATTTTCGTTTTCATTCCATTTCCTGCCCAGACGTGCTGCCCGTCTTGGGTGGCTTCGTGAACCCTGTTGTCATGGGGCATTACGGGGTTCTACTGATGTGGTGGGGGATATGCGCTTGATGTGACTGACCCGGTCCACTACCCTACGTGGGGATGCATTAAGTGTAGCAAGAGGGTGCGAGCGCTGCTCTCTCTACATGTTGTGCTAGGGCTACTGTACTCTTCCAGCACCATTGCGGCCCCTAGGGAGTCCCCGGACCTTGGATGTTCGTCTGCAGCAAAGCGCTCAGCGAGGAGCCCTTCTGTTCTTGACGTCTGACTTCTCCCCTTGCCTGTGGATTATTGATGTTACTTGCATTTCTTTGGAGATTACTTACTCTCATTTGGGGCCAGAGAAAAAAAGTTAAGACTTGCCCGTTATTCGCGCGGTGCGGTCATTTTGGAATAGTCTGGCTGCTATAAACTATTATGTGCTCCAATTGGTAGGAACAGAGAATGAAAGATAGGATTCCCTTCTGGATGGGGCTAGAGAAGCAAGGAGAGGACTTTCCTGTGCTACTTATGTTGTGGCCATCATGGACTAGCAAGGCTGCAACAAGGCCGCTTTGGGACAGCGCCTGATTCTGCACAGTGCACAGGGACATACAGCGCAGCACAAAAGTCGGTTCGGGCCTGGGCTGATCATCCCTCACATCAACTCACTCACTTTAGTCCAGGAATGTAGCAGCAACTGGAGGAGCTATGAACAAAATGGATCCCAGCACATGTTAATTGCTGTACTTTACCTGCAATATCATTACCACCGACATTTGCTGTATTGGAGCTGGAGATTCACAGGCAACTGAACCAGCGACCCAACTATCAATTACCCCTACATCAGTGAGGGCCATTCTTACCAGTCTGACTGTCACTAAGATGTCCACCACAAGTGGACCTCCCACAAAAGCAATCTTTCTCCCCTTGTTGGGGAGGGATCCAGCATTTGTTCTCCGGGTTACAAAGTCCTCTGAGAGTGATAACGGCAAGAGAGGCACACTCAGTAGATTGCATGCACATACACTGTGACGAGCGTTCTCGATGGAACCTCCCTAGGCGGAATCCAAAACTGTCTGTACACGCCGCGGTGCCCGAGCAACCTTGGGTGATGCCCGGTAGAGCTGTCCTATGCAGCTATATAGGAGTTTGGCTCTGGTTCACCTCTCGGCTGTCACCTGCCAGCCGTAAATCCGACATTGTTTTTCTCATCTCCCTGTTGTGTTTCTTTTTCCTCTCCCACTTCCTCCCGCCGTGATTCTTTGTCTGCCTCCGCTTTTCCAGCCTGATCTCTGTGTCCCCAGAAGTACTTTCCCCCTTACCGTTTTTTTCTTCTAATGTTATGCTATGCTTTTGTACCTCATGTAACTTTTGTAACTCCAACAACTGATGTAACAATCTAACACTGTTCTGAAACAATGTCCTACCTCATGTACAGCGCTCTGATACCTCCGGGTCTAGAAAGCGCTATATAAAACTTTGCAAATAAAATAAATAAATAAATAAGGATCCAATAACTCAGTATCTAGATGCATTAATGATGGAGGTCTTGATTAAGGAAGAAGGGGATACTCTAGACTGCCAAATTTCTTGGAATGAAATTGCAGATGCAATGTAAAATTTACCCAGACGGAAAGCGGTAGGTGAAAACCTAATTCCCACAGAATTCTACAAGACCTTTGGGGAAGAACTTAAAGAAATTGTGATATCTCTGTTTTCGGTTTTCACAGACATCGTAAGGGGTGGCACCACCAAAAATGTGAGCTCTGGGAAAGATCGTAGTCTTTCCAAAGAAAGATAAACCGGTCTGTGAATTGGCATCTTATCGCCCCACAACATTAATTAAAGTGGATGTTTAAATATATTCCAAAGTTCTAGCCACACGCCTGTTGCAAGTAATTTGCATGATAATATTTGAGGGGCAGCATGGATTTTTTCCCCGGTAAGGGTACAATCAAGCACATCAAAGGGTTATTTCTCTGTTTGATGTTAAACAATTGTCAGGAGACTCTATGGCAATCTTTTTGGACACTGAAAAAGCTTTTGATATGGTCTCCTGGCAATTTCTCTGGGCAACGATGCAAAGGAAAGGGATAGGGAAAAGGATTATTGGTTCAGTAAAAGTCTTATATAAAGACACCGAAGCAAGAGTTCTTATAAATGGGGAAATAACAGAGGCCTTTAAAATCATGAGAGGCACAAAGCAAGTGTGTACCTGCTCACCACTCCTCTTTGCACTTTACATAGATCCATTTTTAAAACAGTTTGAATTGGCCCACAATATTCCCCCATTGTATGGTATGAGAATAAGAGTAAAGTCCTGACTTATGCCATTGACATAACCGTAGTGACTCCTCATCCAAACAGGCTATGGGGGGATAGAAGAGGAAGAACGAAAATATGGGGTGCTCTCAGGATATGCCCTGAATCGGGAAAGACCCAGATAGTTAATAATGAATGCATTTCCTTTGGTGATAACCGGGTTGTTAAGAAAGAAATCTACCTAGGGGTTAAGATTAGTTCTGAACTGGATGAGGTAGTAAAGGAAAACCTGGTGCCTTGTATGGAGATTAGTAAAGCGCTAGAAAAGATGGACCACCTACATTTAACACTTATTGGTAGAAGTAATATAATTAAAATTTAATTTTTCCCCAAATCGTTATATTTCTTTAGAGCACTACCCCTTGCCAATCAAACTTTTTATTTCAAAAATTTGAGTACATTTTAGCACAATTTATTTGGCCATATTTAAGGTTAAGAAGATAATTTAGATTTTTATCATTGCCGAGAGTGTGGTGGTTTGGCTCGCCCCAACCTTAAGCTAGGGCAAGGGTGGCATGCAGCTCCGTGGTGGGGTGCGGCTGGGACCAAGTGCTGCCTTATAGGCAATGCATCGCAGAGCATGGAGGATTGCGAGCGGGGATGATTGCGCCCCCCCCTGTGTTTGCTGGGGTTAAGTGGTGTGACTGATATCTATGGAGACATGGATACAAATATTTCCAATGCAGTTCTGTAGTTGCGAAGTGGAATTGTGGAATAGTTGTTTGCCAACGTATGTCTTTCGACTGTGTTGGCGATCCAGATCCTCACATCGGCGGCAGGAGCCTCAAGAGAGTAGGACATAATGCCTCCTGATAACTCCTGACCATCTCAACATCCATCCCCTTACCAGGGAATCCTTACCTATGCTGCGTCCACCCTCTGACTCTACTCAATGGAATCCTGCTCTCTGTGTTCTTCTTCTGGATTCTTGACTTTGGTGACTTTTGTGCTTCCTGCTTTTTTTTTTATGGTTTCCGTCTATACCCAGACCCGCCATTATGTCTGATCTTTGTTCCGTTGCTTCTTCCCTCAGGACTCCTCCTAATCGTTTTTCTCTTTTTGCTGGACGGCATTAAATATATACGTATATGTAAATATATATTATATATTTGTCCAAGCCTAATTGCTGCTAAAATGTAATCCTGTGTGATTTTACTATTTGTATATTTAGAATTCTAACCACTAGTACATGTAGCAGACTTTTGTACTTACTACCATTCCTATGTGATTTTAGAGTTTATCAGTTTGTATCTCTTCCTTTAGTGACTTTCAACTTGTACATGTGCAATTTTTTCCTGTTTTATCTCTTCCTTGAGTGACTTTACACCTTGTACATTTGCATGTTTTTCTGTTTGTATCTCTTATGAAACTTATGTAACCCAAAGTCCTTATGTAACGCAACTGGTTCTTTTGTAAAGTGCTCTGTCACCTTCGGGTAATGTTTGCGCTATATAAAATCATATTAAATAAAAAATAAAAAATAAGATTGGTGGCTGGCCTCAACAATACAATATGCAGTGCTCTTGAGAATTTATACCAGCAGGGCGCAAACAATATACCCAACCCAATGGGAATTAGTGATCGGTCCTGATGCCTGGGGGGTGCCTTTGGCACCAGCTAAATTACGGCTTCTATAAAAGTGTCCATTTTAAGACATTACTTACAACTTTTAGAATATGGGCATCTATAAGGCATTTAAGTAGACTGGGAAGGCAGAACTATTATGCTCCAATATAGCGGAATGAAAACTTACCAGATATTTTCAGCGATCTGCATTTTATGACCTGGACAGAAGCTGGAGTTAAGCAACTAGGTTGTTTTTTTCCACATAGTGGTATAAAAGCATTTATGGAAATAATGTCGAAATTTGGTCTCAAAGTAATTGATAATCTATTGAAAATGCTGGTGCACAGCCTTCAAGTTGATCCTATTGGTGTGTAGACTGGGTTGATCAAATAGCTTAGGTGCTCCACTGGTGGCGTCTTCCGTCCGTGTGATGTCTTGGTATCATAGATCAATAATGTGCTCCCAAATTACATTGGTTGAATCCCCTTGGGTACTCTATTGGGTTTCTATAATAAGGACTCCACACAAGTTTAAGATCTTTACATCATCTGTTTACTGGTTAATGTTTCATCATTCTATTAATAATCAAATGCCTCTTCAGAAATGTTTAAAATTTCTTTTAGTGACTCTTCCAAAAAACAATCTGTTTTTGTCATGACCTCAGATAATTCCTATGCATTTCGGGCCCCTGGCCCTTCTTCCGGGAGCATCTCTACAACATGAAAATCGTAGCACACATTTTACTCTCAAAATAAACATTACTGTATCATTATATCAATTTAAGTGCTCTGCTTTCTGACCCTCTCATGACTATTGAGACATTTCTAGTGTGTGTCACCCTGTACGTTCTAGTGTGTGTTTATGTGAACTGGTGTGTTAGTGAAACGCGGAGGTGAAGTTACATCAGCTCTTCAATAGCGTTCATAGGGCATCTGTTCGTGGAAAAAAGCGCACGTTATTAGGTAATAGTCACAGCTTACAAACGTGTCAGTTAGAAACTGACAAAAAGTAAAGTATAACACCCGCGGCCCCGGAGGACTTACTTCAAAGTAGCTGTGGCGAAGTTTCCACGCTGTTGTTGTGAAGCCAAACTCAGTTGGCGTTTCCGTGTTATGGTGATGCGTACTAGCGGATTGGCCAATGGGAGTCACGTGGCGTGACGTCCACGGCCAGAGTCAAACAAACGGAAAAACAGACTGGGTGTCTACGTTCCGACGGGCATGCACATAGAAAAAAACAAAAAAATCATGAAAACGAATAACCAAATGAAGTGGAGAGTGCAATAAAATATATATAAGCGATATAAAAAAATACTGAATATTCAAAACTCGGGAATAATTTTGAAAAACCGGGTAAATACCGTGTGATTGAGTGTTACCTGGTGTACTGTGAGACTAGTAGATGCCACAAGCTAGTGCGCATGTAGAACGAGGTTACTATCTATAATATATAGAAACAATGAGTAAACATGAAGTGATCTTTCCATCACTTGCACCAAGAATACAGAACATGTTTCCGCATGGCACTTCTTTGTTATTGGATCAGAGATAACATGCCAGTTCTATCCGGTTATTTAACCCATTCGGTTTACCCGAATTCAATTTACTTATCCGAAAGTTTTCACGGCTTAGTAGATGTTTATGATTGTCCATGCCTTCCATTTTTTCGATGGTTTCTAGGATCATAAATTTTAATTGGGAAATGTTATAGTGTTCTTCCATGAAGTGCATTGTCACGGTGGATTTTACATTCCGTGTCCTTATGTTGGATTTATGTTCATTAATAAGCACTTTGACTTTTAGTTCGGTATTGCCCACGTAGACTTTGTCACAAGGGCATTTGAATCGATATATCACGTTAGTCGTGTCACATGTAGCTGACACCTTAAGTTTAATATTGTAACCCTTCATGGGATGTGTTAGAATGTTGCCTGGTATAATGTTATTGCAATTGTTGCAGTTAGTACATGGTCTGGTTCCTTTTGCTGCAATGTTCTAGATGCTGGATGTTTTAAGGATCTCTCCCATGTTCTTACTCCTGGTATAGGCAGATATTGGCGGGTTGGTAAATAAGGCTTTGAAGTCAGGTTCAATGTCCAGGATTGGCCATTGTTTTTTGATGATTTTTTTGTAATCAGCACTTAGATTGGAGAATTTTGAGACCACTACCATTCTGGTATTCTTCTGTTTTATGGTTGGCCTTAACAGGTTAGCTCTCTGCAAAGATTGTATTTTCTGTTTGGCTTTTTTGACGATATGGTATGGGTAACCTTTTTCTATAAATCTCTGGCCCATTTCTTCAATCCTGACGTTGGCATTTTGTGGATCTGATGTTATTCTTTTGGCCCTAATCATTTGTGATACTGGAAGATGTTGTTTTAACGACATCTGATGAAAGCTCGTGAAGTGTAGCGTGTTGTTTCTATCTGTGGGTTTTCTGAAAACATCTGTTTCCAACCGCGTTTGTGTGAGTCTGAATTCTACGTCCAAAAACGTGATTATATCTTTGTGTATTTCCCACGTGAACTGTATTCGTTGGTCAATCTGGTTCAATCCTAGTAGTGCTTCTTGTATCCTTTCCCGTGAATTTTTCCAAAGTATGAATATATCGTCAATATATCTGACGAATAACTTGATGTTTTCACTCCATTCTGGTTTAGCAAATATGTGCTCCTCCTCGTATTCTTTCATGAAAAGATTCGCAAATACAGGCGCATCACAGTTCCCCATTGAGGTACCAACTAGTTGGAGAAACCAGTCGTCTTTGTATTCAAAATAGCTTTGGTAGAGTGTGAAGTATATTAGTTCCATCAAAAATACTTGCATAGGAGGGTCAATGTCGAGGCTCAATATGGCTTGTTCCATAGCTTCGATGCCTTGTTGATGTGGAATTGAGGTGTAGAGCGACTTCACGCCTTCTGTGCACATCAATAGGTTTTCTTCATTGTTGGTGTCAACTTCCTGTAGTTTGAGTAAAATATCTATTTTGTCTTTTACATAGCTTTTCATACCTTTTACCGCTGGTTGAAGGTATCTATCGATAAATTGTTCCAATGGTTCGCGGAAATTTGGTCTCACCCATAGGGAATTTTTTTAATTACCTACAAATCAGAGATTATTTACAATAAAAGGGGGTGGTGATGAGAACTTTGAGAAGAATGAACTTGCGGATAAATTAATACTGCCCACTCCCTCAAAGATTGGAAGTGTGTATACACTGTTGAATGAGTATGCAAAAGATGATATGGAAAGATGTACCATTAAGTGGCAGGAAAAGCTAGCTACCACGGGGGCCACCTTTCAAAATATATTTTTAAACACCCAGACAGTTTTAATAGCTGCTAACCTTCAGGCACAGTATTATAAGACTTATTTTGAACTCTACTATACACCGAATCGGATAGCTAAATGGATCAAGGGGAAAGGAGTACAATGCCCATGAAGTGCCCTTTATAAGGCATACATAGTTCACATGCTCACTACATGTACAGAGCTTGGGCCCCTGATCAGAGAGGTCAATGAATTTTTTTATGAGAAACTACAACTTGAGGGTGAGGCCAATCCTCCATTAATACTATTGGATATATCTAGGCTGAATGAAGAGAAAGGTGGGGTCTTATTAAGCTTAGCAATGGCTGTGTACAGGCTATGCATTGCATTAGCCTGGCATGATCCGGCACCCCTTTCAGTTCAGCAATGGATGGCTCACCTAGTGGCTACATACAACTTGGAGAAAGCTATATATAGGTGAAACGGATCTAGAGCAAAGAAAAAGGGAATACAAATTTAGAAATACTAATCCAATTGGGTTGAATAATCTGACTGTTAAAAGGTGCCAAGAGCATATGATGTATTGTAAGCCGTATATCCTGGTGTGAGGTGGGGAACCAGATTAAAGTCTGTCTGAATGGTACCCCAAGGGCTAGGAGCCCCATTTTTATATATTGCACATTGGCATGGGAGGCTATCAGTGTTAGCCCTTCCATGTGGTACAATGCACATTATAACACTATAAGCTTATCTGTAAGACAGGGGATATTATGAGATGTGGTGGCTCACCTAAGGAACCAAACTTTAATGGGAATAAGGCTCAGTTTCATGACCCTTTTATAGTATTTATGGCACTATCTGCATTCAGCACGTTAAACATTTATGCTGCTATGTCACAGGCTGCAGGGAATGAATTGCAAAAACACACAGTTTTGCACGTTTAGCACCTGCACTTTAAACATGTCAAGCTATAATGACAGTAGTTTTAATGTTGATGCACCACCACGTGAATGAAATCTGTGGTGATTGGGTAGGGTTTGGGGATTAAAATGCAGGGAGAGAACATTTGTTTTCTTTGTCTCTTTTTTTTTTTGTCCTCATTTATCACCTTGGTTTCGAGTGAGGTTGCCGTCTGGGACACTACAATCTTTCTCAGGTTAACAACCAGGCAGGGTATGGTTATAGTCGCCTCTGAATGGACGGGCACCCTCAGATATGTTATGTCCTCAGGGACCATCAAATAAGAAACCAAAAAGGGTGTGCAAACACTACCTTAGCCAGCAAAAGGTGCAAGTACAACCAATATCTCCCAGAAAGTGAATCCGGGCTCTTCGGGTTCAAGAGCACCATTGGTGAGTAATCATCAGACCGGGGAAAAAACAAAAAACGTTAAGTCAATGACCCCAATCCAACTGGTGCCAAAATGCTCTCTTAGCTGGGTTACCAGATCTTACTAGATCAACTCTAGACACTTGCAAAACTGAAATCTGCCAGTCGAGGTGTGAGGGCGGAACAGAGTCTTTCCACTTTTTGCAAATCTCTCTACGGGCAAGTAGGATTGAAGAAAACAGGAGACTTTTTGCTTGCCCTTGAACCTCGGCCGAGAGCCCAAAGATGACAGAAGAAAGGTCTAGGGTGATTTGACTTCCTAACGATTCAGAGAGAGTGTGGCAAATAGCATCCCAAAAATGAGTTAAGCGAGGGCACTCAAAGAACATGTGGGCATCTGAAGCCGCTGGTAGACCACATTTAGGACAAACCACATGGTTCCCTTGTGAGAATTTTGAGAGTCTGAGGGGAGAATAGTAGGCCCTGTGGAGCATGAACAAATGGTTTGTGCGCAGCCAAGCTGGCTTAACAAGATTCCACAAAACTTTAAATGAGTTGCTTCACATATCCTTTACATTATATCCAGGCATAGTAGGTTCCCAAAGCTGGTCTGGTAGCAAAAAGTCCCCATCGAGTTCCTCAATGATCAGGTTGTACCAGAGGGAGACTTCCTTTTTGGCCGGTGGATTATCTACCATCTGGGTACTAAATGACTATAGCCTCCAATAGGAAATCTATTTGCCAAGGATGGCCGAGCCAAGAAGGAATGAGTTCACCTAGCCATTTGCATATATTTAAACCTTGAAAGGTTAGGACCCACTCTATCTCTCAGACACTCCCATGGAAGCAAACTACCCTCTGAAAATAAGTCCCCCCAAACTAGTATCCCTGCCTCCTTAAGCGAAGCCACCAAGCTATCACCCAGCCACAAAGGGCTCTCCGGAAGACCCCAAAGAGGTGTCCTATAGCCATAATAGCTACCTTTTAAGTTGACCATTAACTTTGCCCACGTTTTTGTTAAACCCTGCAAAATCTTCAACTTAATTTTTTTTTTAAACTTTTGGTTGCCAAATTTAAACAGAAAACCTGACTTGCTTAGACCTTCCCCATCGAGCAAAGCTGAGAGCAAAGCTCCCACTCCCGAATCCACAGGCATCGTTAAAAGCATTCTAACATGCGAGAGTTGAAATGCCCAGGCATATAACTGCAGATCAGGGGCAGCCAACCCCCCCTTCTCTCTGCGTCTCCTAAGTTTCTTCCAGGCAATCTGCAGAAGATGCCTATCCCAAATAAAGGAAGAGATATCCGCCTGTAATTTGGCTATTATGGAGGGGTCAAAATTAAGAGGGATCGTATTGAATAAAAATGAAACTTTGGGTACAATGGTCATTTTGACCAAGTTAACTCTCCCTAAAAGAGATAATGGTAGTGATACCCAGGATCGCATTAACTGCCGGCAATGCTTTGCTACTGCAGAGAAGTTAGAGGCTACTAAATGGTTTATGTCCTTCGTGATGTTTAAGCCAAGATATCGCGTAGAAGATCCTGGCTGTATGCTGATTTCACAGAGATCATCGTTCCAAATTAAAACCTCGGTTTTTGAGGCATTTACCTCATACCCTGATACTTCCCCGAACTCCTGTGCTACCTTCAATGCTGCTGGAAGTGCGGTTTGTACATCCGAAGAAAGGATAAGCACATTATCCGCATAGAGGGATACCTTCCGCTCTCAACCCCCATACAAGAAAGGCTTAATATTCATGTCATCCCTCAAGCATTGTGCTAGGGGCTCGATATACAAATTGAATAGGAGAGGGGAGAGAGGGCAGCCCTGCCTCGTCCCCCTGGAGATGTTAAAAGGGCCCGATAGCGCTCCATTAACCAATACCCGAGCAGTAGGGTTTTGATACAGAAGACCTACTGCTCGCTGAAACCCCCCCCCAATATTAAATTTGGCCAAGGCCTCCGACAGGTATATCCAAATTACCCTGTCGAAGGCCATGGTGGCATCCAGAGTTACCGCAGCCAGAGGAAGGGACGCAGCAGTAGCCATATCCATGGCTCCTATTAAATCATAAGTTAATTCATACAGCTGGCGTCCTTTTACGAACTCCTTCTGATCCTGGTGAAGCAACTCGGGAGCAACCCCTGCCAGCCTCCTTGTCAAAACAGTAGCAATGATTTTTTAGTCTACATTTAAGATGGAAATTGGCCTATAAGACCCGCAAGAGGAGGCAGGCTTACCAGGTTTCAGAATAAGAGTAATGTAGGCACCGTTCCAAGATTCTGGGGGATGCTGACCGTCCATCAAAATTTGGTTAAATAGAGTGACAAGAGGTGGTGTTATTTCATGTTCTAATAACTTAAAAATTTCTGCTGGTAGACCGTCGGGTCCTGCCGCTTTCCCTTTCTTGCCACTTCGAATGGCTGCCCTAACCTCCTCCTCAGAAATCTCCCTATCCAAGAGTATACTTTGATCAGCAGACAGGGCCGGAAGGTAGATTTTACTTAGCCAATGCTTAACTAGATCAGGGTTGATGGATTTATCTTCATTGTATATTTCCTGAAAAAACTCTCTAAAGGCTAATCTTATGCTCTCATCCGAAGAAATTATGGAATCATTTGAGGCTATTGAGACAATGTTGTTACAAGCCTGATCTGTTTTAGCCTTCCAGGCCAACAGCTTCCCTGCGCCTTCCCCATATTGGAAGTGGGCCAATTTGCTGGCTTCCCATCTTTGCTGAACTCTCTTACTCAGAACTGAACCCAAGTGTGCTTTTAAACCAAGCAGCTTATCCTGAAGTGATTTTGAGGCCGCCTCCATAGAAGCGGGCAAAACATCGACATCTGATTGAGTTTTAGCAATGTCTATCTCAATGGAAGCAACCTCCTCCCTATATTGTTTAGAGCGATAGGAAACTTTGCCTGTAATAAGCCCCCCTAGGCACGCCTTAAGTGAGTCCCAAACTACTCCAGACGCTGCTGAACCAACATTTATGATCATAAAACTTTGGATCTCGCTCTTAAGATAGGAGACATCATCAGGATGTGAAAGAAGAGAACGATCAAAAGACCAACCTTCAGGGGAGATGCTGGGAGTCCCCTTATACTCCATGAGTATTGCAGAGTGGTCAGACAGATGTAAAGGGAGGTCCCTTATAGATTTGACAGCATCCATCAGACTCTGACTTATCAGAACAAAGTCAATTCTGGATTTATGATGGTATTTATAATTTCTAAAGGAAATGCCCTGTTGCTGTCCTGACCTTAATCTCCAAATGTCCACATATCCATATTGTCTCATAGATGTGAGCAGAAAGGACCTAGATTTAGAAAGGGCCACCGGACGACTACTAGGAGTTTTGTCCAGGAGAGGGTCCAAGACTATATTGAAGTCGCCTGCCCATATGGTTGGTTCCGGACATGACAGGAGGTGGGCAAAAATAGCCTCAAGAGAAGAGGGGTCATCAAAATTAGGCCCATAGTAACCAACAAATGTATATTGGACCTCAGAGATGACAACTGTGGTAATGACCCATCTGCCACCTGGGTCCACGATCTAGGCAACTAACCTGGCTTTAAGCTGTTTTAAAAAAAAATTTGATACCCCTCTGATGTTAGTATTCTGTGAGGAAGACACCGCAAAGTCAATCCATCTATTTTTCTTCACTAAGGCAAGAGATTCAGCATGCGTCAGATGAGTCTCCTGGAGTATAACTACCTGTGCCTCCGAATCACGCACATACTGTAAAATGTTATCAGCTCTTGGTTTGGAACGCAGGCCATTGACATTCCAGGAAATGACTTTAATATACCCCATAAATTCTAATCCAAGGCCTAGCTAAATACACCTGCACAAGGAAAATAACCACTCTACACCTTTGCGAAACTGTTACCAGTTCAGACAGCAACATATACAATTGAACTAAAACCGAATGAAAAATGAGGAACTTTTTGTTTATAACCCTCGACCCCTATTCCCCTCCTACCTCTGTGACCCCCCCACATGCCTCCACCCATCCCCTGGAGAACCCTTGCTTTATCTAACCGGAACAGGTCCAGTAGATAGCACCCCTCCCCGCGCTCCCGCAAGAACTACACCAACCCCAACTCTAAGTGCATAGTGCAATGACCTGGTATTATACAGGATTCCTAAAAGTTAAATTTCATCTCTTGCTATAATATTGGTCAAAAATTAATGTATGATTAAGATAGCAATAGACTAAGCTAAATTACACCGAGCTAATCTGTGTTTTAATTTTAACTTTCCTATATTAAATAGTTCATGAAACGTGTTCTCCCATTTTTTTCCCCCAATTTGTTTTTTTCCCTTTATGTGTGTTTTTTTTTAACTAACTCGAGGAACTCTTACTTTTACTGCCCAGAGTTAATAACAACTCATCCGCTGCCTGCACAGATCTTATATTAAACATTGTGTTATTGTGCATGACTTTTAAGGCAGCAGGAAACATCAGTTGTGCCGTAGCACCCAACCCCCTAAAAGCTTCCAGTCGCCTCCCAAATTCCCACTGCTTTTCCAGTGTAACTCTCGAAAGATCGGACCTTATTTGAAAAGTATATCCCTTACCCGCCAAGGATTTTTGTTTCAAGGCCAGATTAAGAATATGATCTTTAAGAGAGTATGTATGAAAGTTCACCAAGATTTTACGTGGTTTAGACCTTTGGGGGTTGCGTCTAAAAGGGTCCCAATGGACTCGCTGGATATCAAGAGCGAGGTCTTCCACTGATTGATCTAAGGACAAGGACTCCTTCAGGAGGTGAATAACAAATTGCTTAATTTCAGACCCTACTGTTCCCTCAGGGACATTGAGAATGCGGATATTGCTCCGTCTTGCATTGTTTTCCAAAGTTTCCATTCTTTCCGCCAGGTCCATATCAGCCCTTTTAAGCCTAGTGATGTCCTCCTTGGCCTGGTCCAAATGGACAGATAACACAGCTACTGTCTCTTCCAATTTCCCTGTTCTTGATGTGAGACCATCAATTTTACCATCCAAAGATTCGAGAGTAATTCCTGATCTCCAACTGATTGGCCGAGGATTCCTTCAACCCCTTTTTTATATCTAGCGATAGGGAAGAAAACATGGCTGCCAGAGAACCTGCAGGGACGCTGCACTCACCAGGCATGGCTATAGAGGCTAGAACTGGGGTCCCCTGTCCGTGTAAGGCTTCCTGAGCATTGACCTTTCCGGGGCCCCCTGGAGCTTCAACAGGTAAGCCTTGGCCAACAGATGGAACAAACGTCGAGTATACAGTATCGGAGATCCCGGGCGAATATGGCAGAGAGATAGTTTTTTCGACCGTAAAATGGGAAACAGACAAATCAAACAATGGCTCAGCATTTTGGGCAGATGGAACAGAAGAGCCAATTAGCGCGGGGAAGGCAGCAGGATCGAAAGCAAGAGCTGGATCAGATAAGGAGGGAGCTGTGGTTGAAGCTAGAGCTGACATAGCTGACATGGATCTATCCTCCGCGAGATCTAGCACCTGAGGAATAACCTTAAAGTACGAACGGAGAGAGGGCGTGATTTTTGACCCCACACCCAGGACCACTCCAAGATTCCTAGTGGGTTTAGCAGATCTTAGTTTCTTGGTCTTTACCTCCGTAGACAGATAAGATGATGTTTTTATTTTAACTGCGTCTGATCTCTCTGGGGGACTGCAGTAGTCTTTAGACTCAGGAGCAACTTTTTCCAAAGCCTCTTTCTTTTTTCTCCCACGCTTACTCTTTAACTTGCAACCTTTTAGAGGTGACTGAAATTAATCAGGCTGATGCCCGCCTGGGGGAGTATGAATCAGACCGGGTTGAAGCTCACAGTTTTTTCCCCCCCTTCCTCACTGCTAATTGCAGAGGGTGCCCCACTATCTCACTCCACAATGTCTACAGGCGAAGGCTTAGGTAAAGGATTTTTTGATTGTACCTCGTTCTTTTGAATGCCGCTGTAAGTCTTAAAACCGGGGGCTTGCACGAGGCTTCGTGCCTTCCTGCCCCTTCTTAGCTCCAGGGCGGCCACAGCCCACAGCCGCAGTCCCGGGGAGAACTGAAACTGCCGCGAGACAGAGGAAATCCAATTCTCCCAGGATCACTGCGAACCGAGCAAGCCGAACGGTAACCTCCACTGATTGGATCCGGCATGCGGAGGGAAGACAGACTCTACAAATGCCGGAAAAAATAAACACTCACAGACGCCAAACACGCTATGTGAGTAGCTCAAAAGAAATAAAAACAAAGGATATTTCCCCCTTCTTGCCTCTACCTAGGGGCACCGAGGGTCTTCAAATGTTGAATTCCGGGCCAAATCACCGAGTCTGCCGAGCGGAGCAGCTCATTGCAGGAGCGCGTTCACGGAGCACCGCTGCAGGTCAGCTGACTGCCGCCATGTTCTCCATCGAGCAAATGTATTCTAGAGTATAGTTGTACCAGAAGAAATGGCGTTTTCTTTGTCTCTTACTCAATAAAATAAAATACAAAAAGATAGGAAAGATAGGTTGAAGTTTTCTTAGTACATCAATGGATTGCTATGAATTACTACAAACACTACCACAATTCCATGTGTATGCAGGCTTCAAAACCTTTTCTTAATGACATACCTATATCATTTTCTCAAATATTGCTTGTGTCTTTAAAAGATGTATTCTTCTACTAACTGGAAGGTGGTTGAGAGCACAAAAATAGGAAAAATAGGCTATGTCCCAGTAAAATGCCAAAACTATGTAGACAATTTTGGTTTCCTGACCAAAGCCTGCCTGTTCCTGAAATCTGGGACGATGGTGATTTTAGGATCGCAAACACTTTCTTGATACATTTTGTAAGGAGAGAAACAGACGCTTTCATCTGCAGCACTTTTCTTCCATTAATAAAAAAATTATAATAATTAGGTGTATTTTGGCCAATTTCTCGCAAACCCTGGGTTCCCTATACCATCCTCAAGATGTTGGAAGAAAAGGATGCAAATGTGGTGTGGATTCCTTATGTGGACAAAAATGTATAGGGGCCTAACCTTGAACTCCCCCAAATAAGCAAACAAGTATTAGCACACAGGGGAAAAACCTAGCAGTGAAGAAGTTAAACTTAGCAAACAAACCAAAATAATTTATAATATGCTAAAATGTTAAGTAAAACTCTTCTTAAAGAATAAAGTAGTAGATTAATTAGAAATGTTAGTCAAAAGAAGATTTAAAAAGAAATAGTAACCTACCAAAGTCCCTGAAAACTCTGACAATGTCTTAACCAACATACCAAACCTTGTATTTTTTAAATATTAAATATAATATTTTATTACATCAGTCAACAAATAATTAAATGTTAAACTTTAAGAAAGACGGGTATAATACAACTATATATAAATTATTGAAAATAAAATGTTATCATCACCAACAAAGGAAGTAAAATACCAACACAATCCATCACGTAAATGAATTAATTACACCACATAACAATCAAACAATATTCACACAAACATTATTAAATAGCATTTCCCACCTCAAACATGTTTTAAAAAGGAAACCTACTGTTCTGTATCTGAAGATCTTTATCCACATAATAAAACATTGGTGATCCACCATAAATGAAAAAACTTATTGTGAAAATAGCCCAAACAAAATGTAAATATGAATGAATCCAATACAAATCCTTTGAGGCAATGCAAAGTATGTAGGATCCCAAAAAATGAAAATTTACTAACCAAAAACCAAACACTCCAGGAAAACGGAAAAAAATCAAATCTAATTTAAAAGCAATTGTTTCTTATAAACCAAAAATGATTTCCTTAACCCCTTCCATGCTGATGACGGCCCCCAGCCGTCATGCATTACGGGGCTCGCATGCTGATGACGGCTGGGGGCCGTCATAACCCCGCCTGTTCGCGATTCTGCCGCACAGGCGCAGAATCGCGGCCGCATGGAAGGGGTTAAAAAAATATTGTAAACTCCCACTGCCCCTAAGGCATTTTCATAGACAAAAACCTGCAAAGTAAATCATAAACACACCAGCAAAATACATTACATTCCTATAAATATCTATACATAACAGTTAGGGCCAACTTACAAATTTGGCAGTCCGAATGGACTACCAAATCCGTGTTGGAGGTGCAGTCACCACCGCATCAGCGGTTTGACCACCATATTCTGAGTTTGGAGGTCAGACTGCCACAGGACCGCTGCAACGGCCATGATCATTGATACCATGGATATGTTGCAGTGGTCAGAGGCCAATGAGCAAATTACATGACCACCATGGAAAAGGTGGCAGTGAGGCAACTGTGGCTTCTGTGTAGGGGGGAGCACTTGTTGTGCCCTCCAGCATGTTTGTACCCCCAGTTCCTGCACCAGAAGTAATGCACAACATGGTGTATTTGTTCCTGATCAGGAATGTGCTATAGCACTCCCACAGCTCAGTCTTTCTGTGGCTTGCCTCTGAGCCTTTAGAAAGCACCTCTCTGGGACTGCGCAGAAGGACTGCCTGCTAGGATTCAACTTGAAATCCCGTTGGGCTGTCTGACTATTTGTTTGGCAGTTTGGCAGTTTTGCAGCGGAGCACTGCCATGACAGACCGCTGCAAAACCACCAAACTCTTATTCAAGCCCTTAATCATCAAAATATAACTAACATAACTTAATTTAAAATAACATAGCAACACATTACTAAAATAGTGTAAAAAAGGCAAAATTAAAACCTAGTGAAAAACACTAACACTAATAAATCTAAATATACCAACAACTCACAATCGATACAATAACTACCTTCCTCCTGTCCTTTTTTTCAGATAAAATATATATCAGTAAAAATGCCAAAATATACAATAAATATACTTTGAAAACAGAAATAAAATGTGAGAAATATATGATATGTCTTAAGTTAACGTAACATTGCAATTAAAAACAAAATTGTTTACAAGCGTACAATTTGTATTCTATTACTAATTAACAAAAAAAAAAGCAAATATTTCTACTACATGCATATATAATAAAATACTTCACAATACAAATATGAAATTAAATAATTACATTTCAACATAAATAATTTGTAAAAAATTATTAAACACTAAGGGCCCGATGTAGGTAAATCTGATTTACCGACTCTAGAATACCGAATTTTACCGATTCGGTATTCTAGATTCGGTAAATCAGATGTAGGAAAAAATTCGGTAATTTTTACTGAATCTGTATGATTCGGTAATTACCGAATTGGTATTTACTGATTCGGTAATTGCCATTGATTCCTATGGGCCCCCATAGGAATCAATGTCAATTACCGAACCGGTAAATACCGATTCGGTAAACTTACCGAATTTGCAAGGGGGACAGGGTGTCACTTTGACACCCTGTTGCACCCCTGATTCTGGCTTGTGTGCCATGTGGCACACATACATGCTCTTAGGGCATGTATGTGTGCCACATGGCGCAGGTGTACATGCACAGATGTGCATGTACACAGGAATTTGTTATTTACCATGACATAGTATGTCATGGTAAATAAAGAATTCTTAAGGGCCTGTGGCACTATTTTAAGTGCCACCTACATTTAAATTTACTGATTTGGTAAATTTACCGAATCGTTAATAATTGGGCCCCCTACATTTCACAAACCAAATACCGGTCGGTAGCGGCCGAAATCAGCCGTTACCGACTGGTCTTTGGTGTCCTACATCTGGCCCTAAAGGAGTGAGATTTAATATCCCCAATCTAATCTCAACCGATTTGGGGAAGGTGTTGGACACTAAGGGGGTCATTAGGATAACGGGTAGCCGCCCGCCATCCTATCGGGACTAGGGACTGCCCGCCATAAGGGCAGGGGTCCCGTGGGTGGAATTAGTAGGCAGCCGCCACAGTGGCGGCCGCATTCTGCATTTATAACATTGTGGCGGGCGGTGCTCTCTGCACCACTCGCCACAATGCCATAAATGCATGTATGCATTTGCATACACAATGCGGCAGGCACCGGGCGGTGCCTACCGCAATGTATATGCAAATGCAGGGGGGTACCAGAGGTACCCCCCCTGTGCACCCCCACCCCTCCTTCACTTTGGGGGCCCGCAGGGGGCCCCCAAACTGGAGACCGCATGCCTTTCCATGGCGGTATCGCCGCCACGGAAAGGCACCTGCCCAGGCCCATCGTAATATGGCTGGCGGTGTCTAATAGACACCGCCACAATATTATTCCTTTTCGGCCCCGGCCGCAAGACGACCGGGGCGAAAAGCGGCAGACAGTCTTTCTGTCCGCCGAGGTCCCCCGCCATACTAATATGGCGGGGGGGGAAACGAGTGTGGATGTCGGGCGGATTGCCCCCGCCAGGCTGGCGGTGGCTACCGCCAGCCTGGCGGAGGCAATCCACCCGACATCATAATGGGCCCCTAAGGGTCAGATTCCGATCTCACTCACAAAGCCCTCCCAACGACACAGAGCTGGAATGCCTTCCGACTGACACGCCCAACCGATGAAGTGTGAAGCAATGCCTGTCAAATACAAACGACTCACACAGCGCAGAATACAGATGACCGACTCGTACAGAAATGAATCCGTGCAAGCTTATCGTACGGAAAAGAGCCCGATGAGACTGACACGTATGCGAACGCTGCAACATAGCATAGCGTGAATTGGGCAAACTCAGACCACCCTTCCAATACATGAACAAGCATCTGGTGCGGTCATGGAACTTTTCGGTTATTCTCAACAAAATACAATAGAAACAGACAGAATAAGTCCAATATAAAAAAACAACAACAAAAAAAGATTCAAAATAAGCCACACCCACAACTCCACATATATAATTGGCCAACATCCTTACCATGATCCTTTGCTACTTCAACTGAACTGCCAGCAAATACCACAATTACACTGCACTGATACATATACTCACAACTCATCCACCACACAACCTGTACACTAGCACCTGTCAACTACTACACTCACAAACATACACATATTTACTCATACGCACTCACCCTCACTTCCACACTCCCCCACACATCTATCCCCACCACCACCCATCACTATGCCCCCAAAGAAAAATCCAAAGTTCAGAGAGAAGGAGTTGTAATTCATGGTAGATGAAATTCTCAGGGTAGAGCCACGGTTATTTGGGACCTTACTCCAAAAGACCACCTTGTCCCGGAAAAGCAAGATGTGGGAGAGGATTGTCAACAAGGTGAACTCTCAAGCACCTTGCCTGCACACAATGAAGGATATCAGGAACAGGTACTATGATGTGCGAAGGAGGGTGAAGTAGCTGGTTGACAATGACCATGTCCTGAGCCAATGGACTGGTGGTGGCCCTTCTGCAACACCTGTGCACTTCACTTCCTGGGAGGAGAAGGTACATGCCATCCTTCCACCGGAGGGGGTCCATGGAATATCAGGAGTACCTGAGCCTGGTGAGCACATATTCAAATAGTCAATATTGTCACCAAATGCAAACCCATAGGCATTACCGTCAATGGCACAGTTATACAAATCACAACCATTACAATATGAAGCAAATGAGCATGTGATGTGTATGCCAGTTTGACAAACAAAATACATGCAATCTCAGAGTAACTTGTAACTATTTCATGACATGTACCAACTTACCAAAATACACAGCAAGGCTTGGTGCTCAAAACAGCAGTCACCACTGCCAGCCATTTTGCCGGCAATTTTTTACTTACTCACAGGAAGCTGAGTCATAGGAAGGAAGATTGGTATTGCTGGGAAGGTAGGTGTGGCTAAAGGCATGATGGGAGTTTTAGTCACAGCAAGCAATCCTCCTCCCACATAGCCCAACAAGAACACCAGGACCTGAGCGTAACTCACAGTCAATGGAAAAGTATTGAAAAGATGGCTGACACTGGTCTCTGGTGTAGGGAGCACAAGTCCCTGTTAGGAGTTGTGCTCAAACAAACACCAGGCACCACTGCCAGACATCTTGAATGTAAAGTCTTACTCACTATCATGGAAGCATGGCTCATGCTGGTCACCTTTCTATGGGTGGGAGGAGGAGTATCCACAATGACTTCAACTACCATCATGCCCTGCCCTACACACACCTCCTCAGCCAGAACAAATTGCACTCTAGTGACTAGCAGTCCATGACAGTGAAAGGAAATGTACCAGCAAAATGACTGAGACAGGGCTCTGGTGTGGGGAGCACAAGGCCTATATGGTTGACAATGCTAGGGACTTGCACACCCCATTTACATTTTTGTCAGTACAGAGATGGGGGTAATGCCCCAGAAAACCCTGTATGGTTGATAATTCTGGGGACTTGCACCCCACATTCATATTTTTGTCAGTACAGAGATGGGGTGTAATCCCTCAGGACTCCTATATGGATGACAATGCTGGGGCTTGCACCCCATTTTCACATTTTTGTCAGTACAGAGATGGGGTGGTAATCCCCCCAAACCCCTATTTAGTTGACTATGCTGGAGGCCTGCAACCACATTCACATGTTTGTCAATACAGAGATGGGGGTTTGTCCAGCATGTCACTTTATGTATCAATTTTGCAAGCAGTTTGCACACATAACACAAATTGGCAATGACAACACTGGGTGAATATTAGACATTCATCCCCTATGGGGTGGGCAATGGTGGGAGTGGTATGCATCCACCCCCTATGGAAACTGGGCGAGTGGTAGACATCCAACCCCCTATGGGGTGGGCAATGTTGGGAGTGTTAAGCATCCACCCCCTAAAGGTAGTGAATACTGGTAGTGTTAGAAACCCACCCCCCTATGGGGGGGGGCAATGGTAGGAGTGACATCCATCCACCCCCTATGGACACTGGGTGAGTGTTAGACATCTACCCCCTATGGGGTGGGCAATAGTGGGAGTGATAGGCATCCACCCTCTATAGGTAGTGAATACTAGTAGTGTTAGACATCTCCCCCCCATGGGGTGGGCAATGGTGAGAGTGATAGGCATCCACGCCCCTATAGGTAGTGAATACTCATAGTGTTACACATCCACCCCCATATGGGGTGGGCAATGCTTGGAGTTATTGCCATTCACCACCCCCCTTGTCTCAACATTGCTGCAAGAATCTCCCCCTCCCTATTGACTGTGGTTTGTTACAAGATGTGTATTCCATTACCTTTCCCGGGGTTGTGACGTTTTTGTGTGTGGTAGGTGTCTGACTTGCCATCTGTGATGAACTCATTGGTTATGGTTGTTGATTTGACCATAGGCATACAGTATTAGATTGACATGCGCATTCGGATAAATGTCTGCTTTATCTCATGGGCAGTGATCGTGGTGTGGCACGAATTAAAGCTGAAATACTGCTCTTCTGGATGCTGTGGCATGCTGGATGTAGCAACCTGTTCGGCGCGTAGGAAGTACGCATCATACTTGGCTGGATGGAAAAAGCTTTGGGATATGCCTCCGGACGACTCCATTCTGCTTTTACAGAGTCTGTTCGTATGGAGAATGGTGCTGGATTTGGAGCATACATGTAATTCTGGAATTGGAGACATTTGCACATCGTAATTCGTCATTTGGATGGACCGGCTCCTGTAACGAGATCGGAATCGGGCCCGAAAGGTGTGACATTTATTATTCCCACTCGAATATATACCAATTTGGGGTAGGCACTGGACACTAAAGATATTTACTATTCCCACTCCAATCCAAACTTATTGAGGAAAGGCATTTGGCAGCTAAGCGGTGACATTTACTTTTCCGACTCCAATGTATGCTAATTGAGGAAGGTGTTTGACACCAAAGGGATAAAACTTACTATTCCCACTCCAATCTGAAACAAATTGGGGAAGGCACTGGATACTAAAGGGATGAATATTACTATTCCCACTCCGATTAAACCATATCTGGGGAAGTGTTGGACACTAAAGGGGTGGCATTTACTATTTCCAGTCCTATCCAATCATATTGGATAAAAGTGTTAGGCACTACAGGGGTGACATTTACCATCCCCACTACATTCTAAACCAATTTGGGAAAGGTGTTGGACACTAAAGGTGTGGCACTTACTATTTCCACTCCAATACAAACCAATTTGGGGAAAGCATTGGACACTAAAGGGGTCCCACTCCAGTCCTACCAGATTGGGAGAAGGTATTGGAAAATAAATGGTAACATTTACTTCTCATACTCCCCTCTCTACCAATTTGAAGAAGCTGTTGGACACTAAATGGATGACATTTCCAGTCTTATTCCAATCTAACCATATTTGGGGTAGGTGCTGGACACTAACGTGATGACATTTGCTATTCCCAGTCCAATCTATACCTATTTGTGAAAGGTGCAGGACACTAAAGGGGTGTAACTTACTGCTCCCACACCAATCCAACAATATTGGATGAAGCTGTTGAACATTAAAATAGTAATATGTAACAATCCAACTCTCCAAAACTATAACCCTTAAAATACCAATAAATCATGATTAATTTAAAAATGATTTAATTACATATTTTTATAAATTCAAAATATACTTAAAAAAAATACAATTTCCAAAAACTATTAACACATTTCTGCAAGTTTGTAACATATTTCTAAAAAAATATGAAAACATTTGTAATTGTTTTTAAATATTTTTATACCATTGATATATCATAAAAACACTTTTTTTGCTAAATGCTATAAAGCAATCTTATTTATGTAATTATTTTTATTTCAACATATAAATATTTAAATGATCTCCTCACCCTTTTCCTCTGAAAACACACTATCCTGTTGCAAAGAAAAAAAATATATATATCTATATAAAACAATTAATTATATGTATTAATTCAACTAAATATACATCTAACAATTTCATAACTAAAATGTAGCTTCATAAAACGCTGATCTAAAAAAATATAAACAGATACAATAATGTACAATACAATACATGACACAGATGATATTACATACAATAATATTTTCTGCATCACTAATTTTTACAATATTAAAAATAACAAAATTACCCCACTATTTTTACCTTTGATATTCCTGTCAACAATACGTTTGATGCCCAAATATTCTTGACACAGCATTTTTTGTCACAGTATTTTCTTTACTATATTCTGTCAAAACATCCTCCATGATTTAATTCAGACGTATATGCCGGGTTTGAGGTAACGTCCCTAAAGTAGGTATTATATAGGCCCAACTCTATCTTGACTAAAGGAGGTCACTTTTTACCACTCTCAAACAATGGGAGTTGCCTTCTTTCCTGATTTATGCAGAATCATTGCTGTCTCTCCCATTGAATGCAGATGTCACCAAATCTTATCTTTCTAAGAACTGTGAAAGCCATTCGATTGACACAGATACAACCATCAATGTGACATTTGTCTGGTCCATATGCCCACTTTCCATCATGCCAAGGCTTATTAAAAGCACATTCAGACATATAACCAAAATATGTCAGTCTGAATTGACTATCTTTTGCCTTACATATTCATAAGTAAATGCATAGGATGCATACTTTGATGCACATAATCTATATTGGACATACTTAAGCTTGTGTGCAAAATTCTAACTTCTGATAAATGTCAGTACATAAGAGCAATTCTGCAGAAATGGTCTCACCTACTTCCAGGAACACGTTGAGCTTCGCAGATGCTACATCATGCCTGAAGCTGATAACACTGGCCCCGGAGAAAGACTGACTGGCTCCTACCACAGCATGTGTTTACCCTTCTTGGGGATCACTGTATTCACTGAAAACAGCCTTTGCTGTCAAGAAGGTATGCAATACACCCTTTCTCCCCAAGACATTTAGACTGCAAGATGCCTTGCCTTCCATGCTTAGTATAGTGCAAAGAAGTAGACATTAGGGTGTTAGGTTCTAGAGACATTAATTTTATTCTTGTTATTCATAAGGGGTCTTCTTGCTGTTTTTTTATTCTGTGTAGCGGTTTTAATTAAAAATGTTTGTTCTTCTTAGTACGATGAGTGTGATACTGTAAATATTGAAATAAGATGTGTTGCTGTTTCCACAGTGCCCCTGATCTCCTTATGAGATTGTTAGTAAACCAGAATCAATTCTTCTATATAAATTACAGATTTAATAGTCTTTCGAGGCAACAATAATCAGTCTTCAACATTCATTTCTGGAGCATTGAACCGGGTTCACCAGTTTCAACTGTGGGTAGGAAAGCACTCCGTGAAGGCTCATGCCAAAGTTGATGCTTACTCATCGTCACATTGTATCTCGGTCTCTGTAATTCACAAGTGTCAGTATCATTGGGCAGAGAGGGCCCCAGTGGCAGACTTTCCATATGAGAATGTTGTGACAGCTCTATCACCAGCATCTAGGAGAGAGAATCTGCACTTGATGGCGGTCAGCATATGTTTTCAACATACTGTTCTATCCTGTCATTGTTGAGGACTATTAAATCGCCATGATGCGTGGGTCATTATTGTGTGAGCGATCTTCGGGAACCTCTTTTTTAGCTTGGATCACTGCTAAAACAATGTCGATGTTTAGGAATTTAGTGGAAACCTTTCCCTATAGACTTTTCCTAAATGAAGCATCTTGCCCTGTATTTATTCTTCAGTAGGTAACTTACTTCTTCCTGCAGGTCAATGATTATACCCCCACACCAGAGTGGCACTGGCATCAGACATTTTGTTAATCATGTTTCCTTTTATTTTTTGATGAGGAATTGCAGCAACTAGCTACCTATCAATGATACTGTATGGTTCTTAGTTTAGTTATTGCCCTTGCCTTACCATCTGTAACTATTGACCAGTAATAGATTCTGCCTACAACAAATACAAAATCTCGATGTTATCCATCTCTCCTTCCCAAGAAGTATAGTAACTAAGGAGCTGATTACAATGGTGGTCGGTCAGATAGCTGGCTGCTAAGCATGATGGTAGACAGACCGTTGTATTGCAATGCGACTGACTGCCAGTGGTCTGCAACACTGCAGGGGCATGTTTGGCCCATGGAAAAGGTCCACAGCATGTGCCATTGCCATGCAGCACCTCCTGCATGTCCATGCACTGTGTGCCATGCGCTATGTTGTGCATGATATACAGTGCACAGAGGTAAGTGGAGGCTGTATATGTCCCAAATGCCACATTTCACTGGCTCACGATGGACAAGGGCTCTGTTAAGGGCCCCCAATATCTCTTTATGACAACCTATTCATGGTGGCATTAAGGCAGACAGAGAGGGGTATTGTAATCTTGACGGCAGTGCCTGCCTTGGGACTGTCACCATTCAGGGATGCTGCTGCGACTACCGCCCGCTGGGATCTATTATCCTGGTGGAGCCCGCTTTCTTGCATCTGACAGCTTAGGGTCTGACTACCCATATCA
This sequence comes from Lissotriton helveticus, assembly GCF_964261635.1. Classification (NCBI taxonomy): domain Eukaryota; kingdom Metazoa; phylum Chordata; class Amphibia; order Caudata; family Salamandridae; genus Lissotriton; species Lissotriton helveticus. The sequence continues at coordinate 1,610,282,561 of NC_136065.1, forward strand.
TAATATAGAGGTTGGACCAAAAGGCTGTCGGAGGTTGGACCGACAGGCTGTCGACAGTCCAACCACCTCTATCATAACGAGTCTTTAACTAGTTCTTCTGATCTAAATAGATAAAGTGATGTCAGCTACCTACCTCAATCTTTCCAAACCTTATTGCAAGGATTCCCAAAGGGTGGCAGCAAGGGGCTAATGCCAACAGGAAAGTCTAATGGGGAAGGCAACACAAAGAGAGAGCCCACAAACACCTATTCTGAATGAGGTGCATTCAAACTGTAGAATTATTCAGAAGGATGATACATCACAGACAACTCGATTGAAAGAAAACACAGAGTTAGTGGGTGATCAAAGGCTGAGACCAGATCACTATGACAAAAAAAGTCATATCACAAAAATCAGAAAGCAGTTGTAATGCTTAAGCAATCAGGGGAGATAGTAAGTATTACATTTATTGAGAAAAATAAAACGAAAATTACAAAAGCCTTGGGTCAGGAGTCAGGATGTAAGAGATGGTTCAGATAGATTGTGAAAGCAACAGAAAGCCTGATTGAAAAAAAAACTAAGTTGGTGCTAGTTTATTCTTGAAGTTTTAGTTCACGACTAGTAACTATTCCATCAGTAAAATTACTAGTAGTATCTTTGAGAGTAGTAAGTGACCCCTATCATTTGATAGGAGTTACTATTACCGCTTGTTAGTTACTACTCATACAGTTGCTAATTGTGTGATCCACAATCCTCAATAGATCACATAACCTGGGGAAGAGGGCTGTGGGTTTGATGAATGGATGGGAATGGGAAGTTGGCAAAAGGTTAGAGAAAGACAAATATAACATTCATCAAGTTGATGAGCAGCACATTATCATCACATCTGTTGTGACAGGAAATCAAGGTCTGGCACAGTTCAGTTACTTGCAGCCAGATTCATGAAACGAAAATCGGCTCGCAAAGGGCCAGATTCTGAGAATCTGGCCCTTTGCGAGAGCAATTATTGCATTTGGGATTCATCATCCAAATGCAATAATCGCTATCATAGAATTAGCAATTGTGCGAGGAATTGCATTTAAGGAATCTCTATTTGAGATTCCTTAAATGCAATTCATGAAACATATAAAAATTGCGAATTCGCAAATTTGGGCCGCTATTTACCGCGAAGTCAAACCTCGTGGTAAATAGCGGAAACTTAGAAAAATGCACTTAAGTGCATTTTTCTAAGTTGTATGTTACACACACACATGTCCTTGGGACATGTGTGTGCATAACACCAGAGTCCAATGTCATTTCAGGGGTGCAACAGGGTGTCCTTTGGACACCCCTGCAGCCTTGAAATCGCAAACTCAAAATGCGAATCGCTTATAGCGATTCGCACATTGATATGTCTTCCCATTCATTTCTATGGGCCTTTAGGCCCATAGGGATGAATGGGGAGTTATTCCTTATTTGCTATTAGCAATTAGCTAATCGCAAATAGGGAAGCTGTAGGACTCGCAAAAAAAACGGAGATTTGTACATGAATCCCGTTTTGCGAGTCTGTAATAGCGATTCCTTAATAATCGCTATTACAGACTCGCAAAAGGGGACTTTGATGAATCTAGGGATAAATGTATTGTAAATAGTCCTAGAGATCCAGAGTCCCAAGATATCTAATTGTTCTGTTACCTAGGTTTGAAAAATCGAAAATAGGACACACACAGTTCTCTAAATTTGCTTTGTTAAGAAAATAAAATGATAGTGCATCTGCATTCTTCTTTTTGGAATGTCCTTTTTGGGTGCAGTGAGGAACCGGTCTGCTAAGCAGATTGATATGAAGCTTTGTGCAGAAGAAGAGAAGGCCCATGGAATGCAAAATAAGTAAATGGCAATATTGTAGAGTTCAGGAGAAGGAAAGCTTCATGGCGGATGAGAATCAAGAGGGCAGAGCATAAGCTGGTGCTGTAATGTGCGATTAGCGGAACAATTAAAACAATCTTTTACCATCAAGAATACAGCTGCATGCACCTGGCTGATCAATCTCACAAATGTCAGTTGTAATAACATTTAGCTGAGTATGTCCATATTGCGACATGTGTTCATTGACAGTCTCCTCATGACCACTATCACTTAATTAAAGGAATTTTAAATTTGAGCCAGTACACTACTAAGCATTTCCCAAATCAAGACACCTCTCTCTAGTCCAAAGGACTGAGTAGGCCTCTTTGTGTCAAGTTGATTCCCATTGAAGTACATAGGTATGAACATCCTTTCTCTGGCTGTTGGGGTACTGCTTCCACAAAAGAAAAATGTAGGTGTTCCAGTGATAACATTTTAACCAGACTCTTGATGTACAAATCACCGTCTCATTGTCATCACTGTCACTTTCCATAATTATAAGGCTTTCAGGGACTCTTTTTTCCTTTGTCCCTTTGGTGGGTCTCGGACTCTGACAAGGTGCACTCCATGTCCAGATCTTCAAAAGGGAAGATTGGCGAAGATGATAATGTATTGCGAAACTTATGATTGAAAAGCAACATCTTGTTCAGCAGGAAGCTCAACCTCCTATTCTGCTCCTATTTCAGGAAGAACTGTTGCTAGTTGTGGGTCCTGTTATCCACTTTCCTGTGATGAATGGGTACTACTTTCTGGCTGAGACAAATATAAATTAGACTCACTGCTTGTCGCCATGACTCCAGTGGTTGCATCACTGACTCTGGTAGGCTTGGGCTTAGTATTAGTTTGGAGTGTACTGTTGATGATGTGGTAGTGCTGCTTCCAGCCTTTTTCTGACCAGAGGATGGTGCAGCAGGTAAATCCTATTTCCTGAAAAAGGAGGAGTGGTGGCAATATCATTTTTCTTGCCTCTTCTATGGACACATTCTTAGCAGGACCATCCTTCTTCCATGCCATCTTCAAGTTCATTTTTAGCTCTGTCTGTTGAACTTAGCTGCACAAGCAGAAGCAGAGGAGGACTCAGCTGGTGTGTGTCACTGTCGGTCTTCTGTCTGGCTGCACTGTGTGTGATGATGTCTCTTTTGCATCTAAAAGCAAACAAACAAGAAAACAGATTCAGTGAAAAGTGTCATTTGACGTTTGTATCTACAAACAATAAAGTTTAGTGAGCTCATATCACAAATAATTAATAGTGTATCCATTACAAACGCCTACAGGTCGTCTACGAATGATTTAGCACCGGGTGCCCCACGAACATGCGTTGCACTAAGGGCGATGGAGGCGGCCCCCTTCCGTCCGCACTCCGGTCCCCACTCTACGCACCGGCCCCCCAAGATTGGAAAATGTACTTTCTTTGCATGTAAAGCCCATGCTGCCTGTGGCAGGCAGGGAGTGCAGGGGAAAAATGGGATCATACTTATAAAAATGATTGCTGGTGTGCTCTATGGCCTATGGCAGCCAGAGTGTGCAGGGCAAAAATTAATAATCCTTAGAAATATTATTGATTTTGTGTGTGTACGGCAGGCAGGGGTACAGAGGAAAATGGAATAATTATTAAAGAACATTGCTAGTCTGAGCCTACATAAGGTGGGGGAACAGAGGCATATTAAATATGTATAAACACATTTTTGCTGGAGTCTCTCAAGGGACTATGGGAACTCCTATGGGAAGCATTGAGGCACAGGGGAAAATGGAATAAATGCATTGAAAAAAACTGTACATGCATACTACAATCATCCTTAAGCACAATACACGCACATCAGGCAAAATAAGAAAATGTGATTGGTGTCCCCAGAAAAGGGCATTGAAAAGTCGAAGGAAAGGAGCACACTGGCTACACAAAATGGCGAAAAGGGCAAAGACATGGATACCAATGAACACATGGAGTCCTAACGCAAAAAATGAAAAGGTTCACCAACCACAAACATCCTTAGGCATCAAAATTACCCCACCAAAGTACCAATTTGCAGAAAAACATAAAATACAAAACAACACAGTTTGGATTGAATCCAAGGACATCCCAAACTCAGTAGATGTTTTGAAAAACAAATATACCATATGAACTGTTGTTTCATACTTAACCAATGCCAATTAATATCTGGCTAGCTGTGGCCTGTCGGCAGATGTGTCCTACAATACAATTAACAAAATAATATTGCAAAATTCCCAAGCAACACACAAGAAAATAAAAAACAAACTGTTTTAAAAGCTTTAAACCGTTCCGTGCTCACCTACCTTGCAGGTGCTGCGAACGACCGTTGGCCGACGCAGCCCTGCCTACTCTATAGAATGCCCGCACCACGGCGGAATGTCCGCTGCAGTAAACGGGTTAAAACCGAGCCCCCAACCCTTCAGAATCTGTGCAAACATTTTCCCTTAGAAGAAAACTAAAAATGTTCTTACAAAATAGGCCTCTACTGCAACTTAAGGCCAAAATGGGAGAAAAAAAGGTTAAGAAAATACTGGTGAATGCCCTCCATCAAACAACAAACATATCTAAAAGTTCTTCAACTTACTTGATTCCTCAAAAAAAGATCCTCACAAATCTTACGATATATGCAGCAGGGATTGCAGACAAGGAAGAGATTGAATCTTTCCTGTAGAAATTCAAATGAAAAGTGACTAAGGGAATTGCAAATACTGGGACGAGCCTTATGAACAGTAAGGGGAAGTTGCAGCCTCTGTGGCACATTGGTCCTGTTGAGAAAAAAAAGTAAGATAAAAATATGTTTTGTGCTCAAAAACCTACCTACCCATCCACCTCGGCTAGAACAGTTTGCCAAACATCCAATTTCGAGTTGGTTCTGCTGCTTCTTGAGTAAAAAATCTGCTCAAGAAGCAGCCCTCTGAAGGTAACCATTTACGACCGCCCGCACTAGAAAATCACCCCGGATGGCTTCTCAGCAACCAGAAATCATGCTATGGGATACCGAATCCTGGTTGATAACTAGAGCTTCTGGTTATTCCTGTTCTCATTAAATTGCTTGCATGGGAGCAGAATTCTGCAAAGCATCGATTGGAGGAATTTGGTTGGAACTGAGTGACCAAATTCTTCCAATTCTGTGAGTGGAATCAAATTTTCCAAACACTCTTAGTCAATATTAACTAATCTCACCCGTGCCATTAGAGTAGTCCTTGCACTCTGAGACACCAAAATCACAGATGCTTAATACTTGGATTTTCACAGTGGTATCGGCTGAAGTCAGTAGGTAAATCTGCCCAAAGTGACAAAACTTGATAGATCATGGGGCGTGGCCAACAACATGACCGTGTAAGATGTGCTTTTGCCAAGCTCCGGCTGAAAGCTCCATCCGTCGTCGAATCTGGTAGTCTGAAGGCTCGGACGATATCTGCTTTTAACCTTCAGGGACTGTCGACAACCCGGCCTCATGTTTGAGGAACTTTGGGAGGGAGACTAACCACAGCGGGTCCAGGCACGACTCTGCATTCTCCAGGACAAAATGGCGACGACCGTAAGCCTCAAATGTCCAACCAGCCCTCAGATCTGGAGTTGCGTCACTGTGAAGCTGGGCCCCTGGGAGTCGATCAGGAGGACAATCGTCCTCCATGCCCCCTATGCCCCCTATCTCTGGAAGGGGGTGTGCCGTGAATGCCCTGCCCAAATCCGCTCTGATCTGATCTTCTCGCGAAACACCTTGGTTGTGGGGCTCCCGGCTGCCGGTGTAACAAGGGAGGTGAACCTGGCAGCGGAGGGGCCTGTGGACTGCGCTGAAGCTGGATGGCCAAGACAAGACACCTGATCCCAGGTGAGCTGGGTGGCTGCCGGGGGGCTGCACCACCCGGTGGCGCACCATGGAAGCCCTTGCTGGCGTGGGGTGCTGAGCAGCGGATTGGCCCTGGGCAGTGGATTGCTGTGGTCTCCAGGGCGGCTGTGGCCCTTGAGACGATTCCCTTGTGCTCTGTGTCTGGGATCCCGGTCCCCTCTGGAATGCAACTGGGGCCGGCCTGGGAGTGGCCTTTTAACTACGTTGTGCTGCCGCCAGCCTATCAGCGCACGGTGGGGAAGCTGCGGTGCCCCATGGTCTGGAGTCACGCCAGGAAACCATCCAGGGAGAGGCCATCAGGAGTTCATCCCCCCACTCAACTTGGTCCCACACCCCTTGCGACCTACACCTGCGCCCCTGAACATGGGCAAGGACAAAGACCCAAAGCCACCGAGCCAGGGGAAAATGGACCATTATACAAAAGTGATTACCCTCTCACCCCCCGGAAGAACGACCGACCACCGTACCGACATGGACACGCTCCTGCAGGCGATCCAGTCCTCCAGGACAGAATTGGAGGGGAGGATAGGAGAGGTAGGCACGGAGGTGACCCTCCTGGTGGACAAGGTCAAGGAGTCAGAGACCAGACTGGGTGAGGCAGCAAACTCACTACAGGATATCTGTAAAGGCATGGGGAGGCCATCAGAAGTTCATCCTCCCACTCAATTTGAGTGTCTGGCCCCCAGCCTTGGTGCCGCACACCTTGTGACCTACACCTTCACCCCTGAACATGGGCAAGGACAAAGACCCAAAGCCACCGAGCCAGGGGAAAATGTACCTTCAGTGGCGCATTGATGACCCTGAAAACAGGGCAAGGCGCAACAACCTTCGCTTTGTGGGTTTTAGGAAGGGCATTGAAGTATCACACTTGTCGGCCTATCTTCACTCCTGGCTATAGTGCACATTCTCTGCATAAAACATTCTCTGCCTGCTTCATCATAGAAAGGGTGCACAGGGCACTGCTGGCACGACCTCCCCCGGTGGTGAAACCAGGTCCAATCATAGCCCATTTCCTGAACTTTCTTGATAGGGACATGATCCTTTGAGAGGCGTGAAAGTTGGGTGAGATAAGGCACAAGAACACCCACATAATGATCTTCCTGGAGTACAGCAGGGAGGTCCAGAAGCAAAGGTGCACCTTTGACTCTGTGAAGGTTAAACTCAGGGAGCATCAGATCCAATACATGCTCATATTTCCCGCAAAACTGAAGGCCCTATTCATTTTATTTTTGTTTTCTTTTTTGGTGTCCTCATATATGCCACCAGCAGATATAACCTCTAAGTGGGATCACTCCGTGCCATTTGCACACTTAGTTTTCTTAGATTCCGCCCTTGATGGAATGTGCAAGCATACAGAGATCGCCCAGAGGCAGGCTATTTCTTAGTCCAACTCCCCTTTCGACACGTTATCTGGGAGGACCATGCCTATAACCTCTGGAATAATCATTGGACTTCGATTATCTTTCGGCCCAAGATGTTAAAACTGACCACACTTTGCTAGCGCTTTCGCCACCACACACCATGTCCGACTGACTTATCATCATAACATTCCTCAGGCAATCTGCAAATTTCTGGGGAGCCTCCGACTTACACTCTCTACATATTTCTCTCCTTGCAATCATGATTACATAGAAGATAAATTGGGTAACTGGGTTGTTAAGCACGTACCCCTGAGAGAGCCCAAAAAAGATTAATCTAGGGCAACATGTAATTGGTGTTAACAAAACCTCTTCCAAAAACCAGCACACCTGTCTCCAGTAACTGATGATTTGTGAACACTCAAAAAACATATGCAGATCGTCAGCTGCTCCCAGCTTACACTTTGGGCAACAGTACCTCCCTGCTGATAACCTGGAGAGCTTGGCCGGAGTCCAATACATCCTGTAGGTTGTAAAAAGGTGATTCCTTCTGAGGTTAGCTGGTTTAATTGTCTTTTGTGATATAGCAAAAGCATCAGTCCAGATTTTCCGAAGCTCCTCCGGATTCCCTACTATATCCCCACTCCAAAGGTCAGATATCTCGGACGTTAAAGTGTCTTTTGCCCCGATCAGAGTGTTATACCAGAAGGCAACCTCACGTCTCCAGACCCGCCTCTTTCCATAAGATCTAGAAATTGGGGCTCCTCCTGCGTCCCCCAATCTTGACTCCCCCACCATGAAGACAACTGATAAAACTTGAATCTTGTTAAGGACCCCCCAGTTAAATTAACCAATGAGTCCCAGTCTAACAATTGGGAGTTAGTACTAAGGTCTGCCCACTTTACTACACCCGCCTCTCTCAATGGGGTTGCCAATCTGTCTAACAGACAATCAGGGTACCGGGTGAGTCCCAGATGGGAGCGTGCATATTATAGTATGGGATTTGCGAGACTTTCCGGAGATAAAGCCAGGTTTTTAACGATGCCTGCAGGATTTTCAGGCGGACCTTTTTGTAGAATTTTTGATGGACGAATTTGTACAGGAAAAAGTCTGGACTGAGTGACTGGTCAGATAACATTGCCTGAAATAGGCGACCATGCGAGGAGGAGTCAAGCCTGTTCGCCAAAATTCTAAAGTTCTTAAGCTGGAAGGCATAACAGTACATCAAGAGATCTGGTAATGCAAGGCCACCCAGCTTCAGCCCCCTTCTCAGCTTCCCCCAAGCAATTCTAGGAGATTTTGTGGCCCAAATAAATGAACCTATTTTCCCTTGTAGCTTAACGATGTCTTTGTGGTCAAAAGATAATGGTATGTTGTTAAACAGAAAAGTTATTTTAGGTAGAATGGTCATTTTTATAAGGTTCACTCTTCCATAGATGTTCAGTGGAAGAGTCCCCCACCTTAATACTAACTTACTGACTTCCTTTACTACCCCCTGCCAGCTGGTTTTGACGGTGTCTGCTAGTTTCTGAGTAAGCTGTATTCCTAAATACCTAATTTTTTGTTTGGCGCCTTGTACTGGGGGGGAACTATTCCAGCTCATAATTTCGGTCTTCTCCTTGTTTATTTCATAACCCGAGACCCTCCCAAATTCTTCAGATAGTTTAAATAATAGGGGGATCGATTCTATGGGGTTGATGGTATAAAGGAGAAGATCATCTGCATATAAGGCAGTTTTAAGTTCAACTTCCCCCATTTTGAAGGGCAGGATATTAGGCTCAGATCTCTGGGAACACACAAAGGGCTCGATGTAAACGTCGAACAGTAGGGGAGACAGGGGACAGCCCTGCCTTGTGCCTCTGGAGATGTTGAACCAATCCGTCATGCCCCCATTGATCAAGACTCTGGCACAAGGCTCCTTATATAAAGATTTAATTCCTTTGACGTACATGGATGGGAACCCCAGCTTAGCCATTGTCTCCCAGAGGAAAACCCAGTTTACCTGGTCGAACGCCTTAGCGGCATCTATCGCTACTATCGTAAGAGGGAGGCGCCTTTCTTCTGCGAGGTCTATTGCCCCCAATACCTGAAAAGTGAGTTTGTTAAGCTGTCGACCTGGTATAAACCCTCTCTGATCATGGTGAATTATTAACTTAATAACTTTTGCTAGCCTGGAGGCTAGTAACCCAGAGAAGATTTTCAGATCAGCGTTCAGAAGAGAGATCGGCCTGTAGGATTCTATCCTCTGGGGGTCCTTATTTGGTTTTACTATTAGTACGATAGTAGCTTCGAGCCAGGAGGTAGGAGTACTTTCCCCTTGAAGAAGAATTCTATTTAAGAAAGTGGTACGAGGACGGGCAGGATTACTTCTAAGTTATCTTCGTAAACTTCCGATGGTAGACCGTCTGGGCCAGCCGCTTTCGCCCGACTCATCTTCTTCAGCTGCGCCCACAATTCCCCTTCTGTGATCTCACCGGTCAGAAAAGTCTTTGCCTCCTCAGGTAGTTGGGGCAGATCAATCTGGCCCAACCAAGAATCCACTGCGTCTAATTCAATGCCACCGACCTCTTGGTAAAGGTCCTTAAAGAATCCTCTTGCTTCCTCCCTGATCAGATCATCTCCTGGTAACATAATCCCAGATACTCGATGGATTAGTGAGTCCATGTTGTTCCTACTCTTATCTGCCCTTGCTTTCCAGGCAAGAAGGGCTCCACATTTCTCCCCATATTCAAAGTTCTTCAATTTGCTGACTTCCTATCTGTCATTGATGACTTTATCACTTCTTGCCTGGAATTGAGATTGGAGATCCAGAAGTTCTTTTTCCAGCCTAGGAATGCTTTCCCTATCCAACCGGACTGCTCACTGTAACTCCAGTTCCTTCTTTTTGATTCCTTTGAGATCTTGCATTTCTCTTATTTTTAATGATTTCCTTTTAAAAGACATCAGGGAACTCAAAATGCCCCTTAAGTACGCTTTGAAGGAATCCCAGACGAGTTGTTCTGAGCCAGTGCCTATGTTAAAAAGGAAAAACTCAGATATGCTTTCTTTGACCTTGGACATAGTCTGATTTTCCAGCAAGAGGGTTCTGTCCAGGGTCCATCTGACCGCAGTAGGCTTAAATCTGAAGTTTAATATGAGCTCTATCGCTGAATGATCTGAGAGACCTAGTGGTAAATGGGTTACCAACACTATGTCCGGGATTAAGGTACGATCAAGTAAGAAATAATCAATTCTTGAGTAGTGTTTATATTTCTTGCTGTAGAAGGTATACTCTTTAACAGCACCATACTTAACTCTGCATGCGTCTAGAATATTAAAATCTTTCATGATGTTTCTTAAGACTAGGAGAGAGTTTTTTGGGGTAGAATATTTCGCCCTGGAGGTACGATCCAACAGGCTATCAAAAGCCAAATTAAAGTCCCCTCCTAATATTACTGGCGCATTATACTGTAATAGACTTCCCTCCAGCTTCAAAAGGAAGTTTGAGTTATCCTCGTTGGGACCATAATACACCGCACAGGTATAGGGGGCATTATCTATTAACATAGCCGCCACTAACCATCTGCCGGACTGGTCCGTGTCCCATTTCCGGATTTTTATCCCCTTATTGGCTCTTGTGATAATAGCTACCCCCCTAGTTACCCCCGTCTGCCTTGAACAGAGTACCTCTTCTACCCAGCCTAGTTTACTAAAAACCTGTTTACATAGCTTTGACTCTAAATGGGTTTCCTGTAATAAACAGACTATTGCCTCTGAGTTTTTTAAAACTTCACAGACCCTAGCTTGTTTCTTTACGCTCCCAACTCCATTAAGATTCCAGGAGAGGATTTTATTACTATTCAGCATATTAGCAGCCATGGTAGTCTATAAAAAGTAACATTCTCACCTTTCAATACACTGATTGACTTGCTGGTTTTTACATTATATGAGGACTTTTTATTTTTACCCTTCCCCCCTTGACCCAACCCAAACCCTCCCACGGGGAACCCTGCCATCAGAATAGGAGCTGGTTTCGCCTATGGGGAACCCCCCGCTCCTACGGTACTGCACCCTCTTGTGTGACTAATGCAGGATTTCAGTGTGTATGTATGTTTTATTTATTTATTTATTTATGTATTTATTTATTTTCCCTATGCCCCTTTTTTTTTGTACTTTTTTTTTTAGTTTATACCCATGCTTTTTTTTTTTCTTCTTATTCAAGGAGTTACTCCTTGTGAAGGGGAGATGCTTTGCTTGCATATATTATTAGAGCAAACAACATGGGGGAGACCCCCCTTTTTTTTTGTTGTTTTTTTTTCCCAACCTTCCCTTTTCCCGACCTCCATCTGCTCTGTATTGATCTCTGTGATTCCTGATTTCTTATACACTTTTGACTCTATTAGTGACTGTCATCAACTCCCAATTTAATTCACCTCTTAACAACTCCACGGATCAGCTGACTTATATCCTTATACTGAGCGATTTTTTCATTTTTAATAAGAGATCGTCTGCCTCCTCTGGGTGGTTACAGTTATACATTTTATTGTTCCACATGACCTTTAACAGTGCAGGGAACTTCATCTGAACCTGCGCACCTAATGCCCTAAGTTCTGGCATTCTGGAGCCTAATTCCCACGGTCTCTGGGCAGTACGACCTCCAATATCAGAGCGGATTAAGTAAGGAGATTAGCTCGATGGTGTAAAGAAGATCTGGAGAGGCACCTATTTAAAATTAGTTCCTTGATGCTGTAAGTTTGGAAGTTGACCAATATTTTCCTTGGGGCCTTCCGATCTGGATGTAGCCTGAAGGGATCCCTGTGCACTCTCTGGATTTCTGACTCCAAATCGATTTCTGGCCGATCCTTCAAGACCCCCTCTCGTAAGAGCTTGCACACAAAGCCCTTAATGTCCTCTACTTCCTCTCCTTCTGGTATTTTCAAAATTCGGAGGTTGTTTCTGTGTGTATGCATCTCAAGTTTCTCTATGTCCATCATTAAAGACGGCTTTTGTACCTTTAAGTTACTTATATCTTTGGCGTTACCCAGCATGGAATCAGATAATAGAGAGACCTTAGATTCTAACACGTTTGTACGAGCAGAAATGTCCTCTAATTTTGCCTCGAGGTGGTCAAATCTATCGTGGAGGCTCTTCTGATTGCTTTCCGAGACCTCAAATTTCCTCAGGAGATCCTCCCTGAGGGACTTGAATAAGGAGCCGATCATATCTCCTTCAGACTGAACCATTGTTGAACCCTGTTTCGGTTGGGAGAGCACGGTGTCTTGAGTGGGACTCGCTGAAGCCTGTGTCTGTGATGGTAATGGAAGGCTAGAGAGCCCCGTTGATTGAAAAAGCACTGGGGAACCCTGTGTGTTGCTTACTACAGACTCGGCAGACCCTCTCTACCAGTTGTTGTTAAAGTCCCTAGAACATTTTCAAGAGGCGTATACCGGTTGCCCAACGTTATTACTGCTGGCTCAGTTTCGGAGTCAGGCTGTGACTGAGGCAGGGACAATGACTGAGACTGAGACTGAATAGCCTCATTCGCTTTCTCCTTTGTACCCGCCATGCGCTCCATAATTTTGAAGTAGGCTTCAAGCGATGGAGTATTTCTCTGAGACTGTGGCTGGCAGGTCACCTTTGATGTACCAGCTTTCTTAACCCCTATCGGTCTCCCTTTTAAATGGGGTTACAGGGGATGGACCACCTCTCTCAAAGTTATCAGCAGAGTTCAATAGCCCCTTTGACTTCAGGTCTTGCTTAGACCTGAGTTGATATCTGTTTCTATTGACTGTAGATTGTTTCCCCGAGGTTTCACATAAACTCTCCGTCGATTGAATAGGGACTACTTTAGAGCTAGACTCCCCAACCCCCACTATAGTAAATAATGTCCCACTCTTTGTTCCAGGTAGAGGCTGAGCTGATTGGACAGAAGACACCAGTTGTAAATCCATGCAGCCCCCCCTTTTTGGAACCGCCTTACCGGTGTTTTCAAAGCTGACTCCGCTTGCTGTTTGTTTGGAGAAATTGACCCGGGACCGGTAAACAGGCCCGCGAAACTGGATGGTGAGGAGTGTGGATTTCGTACGGCCCCACAACCCCACCAGTTGCTTGCCGATTGAGCACGCCGGCTTCACTGATCCCGCTGATCCCACTCCTGACGCTGGCCCAGAGGAGAATTGACTACCGCTGAACTCGGCTCACCCCCTGACACCGCACGCCATGCGTCTTTGCAGACCTAGCGCCTCCGAGCGCCGCAGTCGGCTCTCCTATCAGAAGAACAAAACGTGTCTGAAAGTGGCCAGAGGTGGGGAGAAACATAAACTAATTATCTTACCGCATAGGGAGAATAAGACCCGCGTTCCTCTTAGTCCATTATTTCGCGTACACCCTCTGCAATACCGCTGATCTACGGAGCTCCGCGACGGGCATTAGCCTGCCGCCGCCATGTTCCCCCTGCCGAAAACAGTGATACATCCGAAGGCCCTATTCATGGGGAAAACACACATCTTTTAAACGCCAGAGGAAACGTGGCACTGGATTGAGGAGAGGCCCGTAATGAGGCGGATGGAGGACCCGTCACCAGACAACCGACAAGGAACAAACTGAAGCCCTCTGGTACCCAAAGGACACTGAGACCCCAGGGAAACTGGAATGACCATATACAGGGGCTACGCCATATACAATGGAGGGCAGTGGCAGGGTCCGACGGCGAAGTGGACGCTCCTTGTATTCCTGCCTGTCGGCAGGCTTGCGCACCCTCTGCCTTCCCAGGCACCGAGAACATGGCACTGAAACAGACACAAGAGACAGCACTTCCGGTGAGGAGCGAGAGAATGAACACTCTCTACATCCCCTGCTTGCTTAAATAGTGGCAATAGAGCAGGACGCAGCAGTAGAAACTCTGGCATCACAGGAGAACCCCCTGAATCACATTCCTGATTGATGAGCCTTAGAGACTTGCCGTGGAATCAGACCACATACGGCGGAGTCAGTTGATTGGACCTTTGCCCCTGACACATTATCTCTTAGTCCTGCTAAGCAGCTGAAGAGCTATGTTTCATAGCAGGCGACTGGCTAGGACCGGTCACCGACTTGGGCATTGCACAGCCCCTTTTTTCCTTTGTTTCCTCTTTTTCCTTCCTGCTTTTCTTCTCCTCTTCCTGTGCTTTCCCTCCCCTACCCTCCTGTATCTTTCATGCTTTGTCTCTGCTTAGTCTTTCCCTTTCTTTGGTCTGATTTGTTTTTGGAGTTCTTTGGGGCGCTGCAGGAGTATCAACTTATAGCATAAGTTTGGGGTTTGGGACCGGAGTGTGCAACAGACCTCTACTACCTTTATGCCAACCTCAACTGTTTGGAAGAGGGGGTGTCACAGGGGGAGGGGGAGGTGGGGTGGTGGAAGGGGGCCAGGGGGTTCAACCAGTTGTATTGTTTCTTTGGTTCCTTATGTTTTTGTTAAGGAACAGCCTCAGGTTAGGTGGAGCGCATGCCCTCCACCAAGATCCCCATACAGGGTTTTATCTCACCGCACATGCATGCCCGCCTTACCATTATACCATAACCTGCCATGTTCAGTCCAGAAGATAGCCCCTTTGAGGTGCATACTTGGAATGTTAACGGCCTGGGTGACAAAATCAAAAGGGGGCTGGTATCGTCCTTTCTAAAACGCGCCCAGCTGGATGTACTGCTTCTGCAGGAGACCCATCTTAAAGGCACAAAATGTGGGTTCCTTGCATGGGGGACGTATACTGTCCTGGTACATGCAGGATACACCGCTTACTCTAGAGGAGTTGCCATTCTGATTAAAAAGTTACCTCCCTTCACTGTAAAACGTACTTGAATAGACCCCCAGGGAACCTATGTGGGAGTCTCAGGGGCATGGGGTAGGAGGAATGTCACTATTATCGGCCAATGCCTCACCTAAACTGCAGATGAGGACTTTACACGGGTAACAGATATACTATTGGAGACACAGGGAATGGCGCACATTATAGGGGGGACTTTATTGATGTAATGTACGTTCCTGCATATCGATTGGGCGAACATGTCCATCCGCCCCCAGTTACACAATTGGAGCATCGCACGGACACTATGGGCCTTGTGGACGTGTGGCAACACTTGCACCCGGGCCATAGAGGGTATTCATACAATTCTGGGGCCCACAGGGTCCATTCACGGTTTGATTACGTGTTTCTCCCACAGGGTGCCATCCAGGACATCTAGGAGGTAGAGTACATGGTGTGGGCTTGTCAGACCATTCGTCTTTATATGTTCGAGTGGGTGAAAAGGCCCATACGGGATGGGGATCTGGAGGCTGTCATCATGGGATCTACAGAACAAGGAGGTGCTCCAGGGCCTCTGCGCAGACATGAAAGCCTACTTTGCAGAAAACTTGGGCTCAGTGCAGTCTGGAGTGATAATCTGGGAAGCCTATAAAACAGTATTGTGAGATAGGGCCCAGAATCGGATAACCTAGGAAAAGAGGAAAGCTCAGGAAGAACTTACCTCACTAGAGGCCCAGATTCTCACTCTAGAAGGACGTCACCTCAAGCAGCGAGTCCCCCAAGCTCTTTAAAAGTTTAGAGATGTACAGCATCAATACAGGCTTCTGGCCTCGCAAGCGGCTAAGGCACCGGCTCAGGCGACTCTGCATAGGCTGTATGATGTAGGGGACAAGTCAGGCAAGCTTCTAGCGTGGCTTAGCCATAAAGAGGCAGAAGCTCAATGGGTGGCGAGTGTGATGGATCTCCAAGGAATATCCAGATGTGAGTTACGCAGATAGTACAGGCGGTTGTGTCCTATTATCAACACTTCTAGACGTGACGGCGTTTCTAGACATAACAGACTACCTGGCAGACATTCATGCTCCGCTATTAGATGAGGATGGTAGGTAGGGGTTCGAATCTGATATAACGTTAGATGAAATCAAACTGGCTATATCAAGATTACGCCCTGGGAAGACTCCAGGCGCCAACGGCCTCCTGGCAGAATTTGATAAGAAATACATGGATCTACTGGGCCCCCACTTGCGGAAGCTCTTCCAAGATGCATCCCAGGAAGGAATTCTGCCCCTAGACCTGCATATGGCCACAATTATTCCCATCCATACACAAGGGAAACCTTCTACTGATTGCATCTCATACCACCCTATCTCCCTTCTAAATATGGAGGTGAAGACACTGGCAACCATCTTCACCTTGAGGCTCCGTCAGGTAAGCACTACTCTGGTGCATCAGGACCAGACTGGTTTTCTGCCCAGGCGGGCGACCCAACTAAATCTGTGAAGGGCCCGAATTGGCTCATGGAGGTCTAAGACCAAGGAGACCCGCATTTGCTCCTCTCTTTAGAAGCATGAAAGGTATTCGATGCGGTGCACTGGCCCTTTATGGAGGCTACCCTGGTTAAATTTGGTAATGGCCCCCGGTTCCGGCACTGGGTTGGTCTCCTGTATACTGATCCCAGAGCAAGGGTTAAGGTGAATGTTGAGCTCTCCGTTGACTTCCCTGTTAGACGAGGCACCTGACAGGGCAGTCCTCTTTCCCCATTGCTATTTGGCCTCACGATCGAGACTGTGGCCTGTAGGATCAGGCAGTGTCTGGAGATTCAGGAGTTCTGAATAACACCGATCGATACTGGTGAAGAAAAGATCTTGCTTTATGCGGACAATGTTTTGCTCTATATCACCCACCCAACTGCCACGATTCTGGCCTTATTCGAGGTATGGATGTATATGGTACCTACTCAGGTTACACTATAGACTGGCACAAATCGTTCTTTTAAAGCTCACATGCTCTGGAGGTGTGGCCCACTCTTCCTGGGGCCCTTCAGATAGTTCACACCAGGTTTACCTATCTGGGAATTTACCTCACCACAGACACGAAGCTCTCCTACCAGAGATACATCCAGTGGATAATAACCAATTTTGTAGAAGACACACAGAGATGGAAATCCCTGCCCCTCACGATTCTAGGCAGAGCTGCCATGTTTAAAATGATCTCCTTGCCTCACTTTTTCTATGCCCTTACAAATGAGGATTTTCCCCTCCCACGACAAACCTTTAGGCACGGTGGATGTGGAATTGCGCTCTCTTCTATGGCTCGGGAAACAGCCAAGGATTGCGCTGACGACCCTACACCGTAATCAATACAATGAAGGGCTTTCGCTGCCAGACATAGAGGCCTACTATTGGGCAGAGCATCTAACATTGGTGAATGACTGGATACACTACATGGCAGACCACCCCACATATAGGCTGGAAAGGGACACTATGGCGAACCGTACTTGTGTCTGCTATCTCTATGGGGGACAGGGGAGGGGGTGACTTCTCCCAGCCACCCGAGTCACGTTGGAAATATGGGATAGAGCATTGACGGCATTGGGTTGGATGCGTAAACCGACTAAGCGGACGCCTCTCTGGAATTGTCCATGGTTAACAGAAATCGACAAGTTGAAGGGCTTCACGGGGTGGGACGCCATAGGCATCTCTGTCATAGGTGACGTGGTGGCTAAAGGTAAACTTAAAAGTTTCTGCATGCTGCAGACAGAATTCGGGTTGCACACCTCCCAGTTTTTTAAATATGTGCAATTGCAACATGCTTGGCAGGAGGAAAGCTCCCTATCCTCCTCACTGCCAGAATATGCACCACTGGAGTGACGTCTGCTGCAGGAACAGCTGCTCACTAAAGCAGTATCACTCACATATCGCACCCTGAATAATAATACACCAGACTGGTTGCTTTGAGGCATCATTGGAAGGTGGCCATCAAATCCTGTCTCTGCCTAATCCAATATAAGATATTTCACAGAGTATATTCTGATAGGGCCCGATTACAGTGAATGGGCCGCGCTAGTGACCCTAGCTGTCAGAAATGTGGTCACGGGCAGTGCGACTTCTATCAAACCCTTTGGGACTGCACCAAAATGCAGACCTACTGGAGGAAGGTATTGGGGTAATTGAGCAAAGTTCTAGAAACAACACTCCCACTAGACCCCAAATTCATACTGCTGGGCATACCCGGGGTCGTAGATTTGGGACACCCGCAGTTAATTTCTGTTTTGCTAGCCCTGGTGGTGGCGAAACGGGATGTAGCACAAACATGGGGCGGCAATGGCGCCCCAGCTCTGAGAGTGGAAGGTGGAAATGGACATGTACATGGCAGCAGAAAGACTCACCTACAAGGCAAGAGGATGCCCAAAAAAGTTCCGCAGGGTATGGGGCAAATGGAGGACATATTATGGGTGCAATGGAGGGTTGGGTGATGGCTATCGGGACTTTTGAGAAATCCCACTCCAACCCCAACCAGGAGTACTTGCTCTCTTGTTTCCTAACACCCCAGTAGGGTAAGATGCATGAAATATTACTACAAAGTTGGGTGTTTGGGCGAGACTTGGAGGATTGTGTGGCCCTGTGGGATATGAAGGTGAGATTATTTGTGATATGGACGGTATATGAATGCCACTGTAAGACTGTACCTGATTTTGTTACGATTTATTTTGATTTTTGTTTGTACACGGCAAAAATAAAAATATATTTTATTTTTTTTAAAACATGATCACGATTTTTCACATCACTTTTTTTTTGAATGCCAGAAAGGGGATCCTGGTTGCAGATGGACTGTTACCCTTGCAAATCCGAGCTAAAAGTGCAACGCATTGCACAACAGTCTTAGAATGACTGAATGAACAGTGTCCTTCCCTGTTTCTTAACAGTTCCAGGAAAGGAATTCATTAAAGAATAAAGGGTAAAGATGCTGTGTATTAGATGTGACTACTGTGTTTTACTGTTGTCACTTAGGTCTAGCAGCCCTCTATGATAGCATGAAAAATTGAGAGACTTACACCAGCAGTAAACTCACAATATATGCGGATTACTCAGTGCTGATGGAACAAACATCAAAAGCTCTGTGCCTCCTAGTACATGCTTTTGTGGATTTTATAGGCGTACTAGATCTGCAAACTAATTTTACCAAATCCTATATTATGGCATGTGGCCCTAAAAGATAACAGCTGATAATACTTACTGTTGGCAACCATAATTTAAAATGTACCACCATTTGTGCATACTTGGGGTTAATTTTTGCTGCAATTAGATCATGGGCTCCACTTATTACTCAGTGTTTGACTAAACTGAAAAGGACAAATGGTTCACTTTTCAACATATCCCAACCTGTGGGAGGGGGAGCTCTTTCGCTACTGTTGAAAATCTATAAATCTCAGTGTATCCCAATTGCAACATATGAAGCTGAGATGTGGTGTACCTCTAAATGAGATACTATTCAGTTCAAAGAAAAAAGGTTTTGAAGAAAGCTCCTGGCAGCCCCTAGTTGGTCTTCCTATCTAATTTGCCATGAAGACTTGGGCATCCCTTATATCAGAGTTCTTCAAACTGTGGGGCGCGAACCCCAGGGGGGTCGTGGAGTCCTAGGAAGGGGGTCGCAGATTGACCAGCTTCACTTGTCCCTGCAAAAAGACAGCCCTCCTAGGACAGCTAATTGAGATCGTTATCAGCTCCTTGTCTGAATGAAAGGCAAGTGTGCCTTATCTGTTAATCTGCAAGTGTAAAGGATGCTTAGGAACAGTCCTGGCTCATTGTGAAGACAAAGATGTGTTTTGCAAAGAGTTAACAAATGGGCTGGGAAGTTCTTGCTTTTAATTTTAACTGCATTTAAACAGGCCTTAGTGCCCCTAAAGAGGTTGTGTAAAACTTCACTCTAGTATTACTAAAACCTACATTTTCAAAGCACCATGTTATTGTAAAACTATTTGCTATTTGCACGTTTTGAAGCATTCTATCTTACCCTGTGTGTAATACATATATAAAAAATTGATTTACATATTCACAGTGCTTTCTGACACAGGCTGCGACTACGTAGTACTAAAAATACACATCACTATTCTTCACTGCACCAATCAAGATTTAATCATGTGGTTCTCTGGTTACACACAGAACTCTGCAGTGCATTAAGTAATACAGGTTTCATAATGTACTACAGTGCTTTTCCCACTGAGAAATAACTTTTTGATTTTATTTTTCATTTACGCTGCCCATTATCTTATATGTAGATACCTGAAGGTGAAAGACCTAAAAAACATACAGAATATTTTGGGGTTATTTATGAGAGGCTTGCATTGCCGGGGCATCACTTTTTTTGATGCTCCGATGGCGCAGGCATTATGCAGCTCACATAGATATATGAAAACACCATCAGGATTGTTTTGGTGAATGAAGGTGCCTCTTCCCGGACAAAAACAATCCTGCCAACGCTGGTGCTAGGCAGCAATTTGTGAAGGAAAAAGGACTGCAATGCACCGTACTTCATAAATACGGTGCATTCCTGCCCTTTAACATTGGCATATGGCAGCGCCGCAAGAAGACTTGCAGCGCTGCCCTATGCCAATTCCTCATAAATTAGGCCCTTTGTTTTTGCTACACCTTTGGCTACACCCCTACGCTCAATGACTTTGGTTTGCTAAACACTGTTTAATGTAATATCCCCAGCGTAAAAATTATTTGCTGTAGTAATTGGTTTGCACCTTTGTCCAAGTAGAAACCCTTCTTTATAGTCAGGGTAAGAGGGATCTATTACTGAAATAACCCCCTGCTCACCCCCTTGGTAGCTTGGCACGAGCAGTCAGGCTTATTTAAGAGGCAGTGTGTAAAGGATTTATACATAATCAACAGTAATACAGAGAAAACACTACAAAAGGACACCACACCAGTTTAGAAAAATATCCAATACTTTATATATTCAAAACCAGACGTAAACGATAAAAATTCAACATGCAGTACTTAAAAATATGCGCTTTGCGGGGAGCTGGTATCGGTCAGTCCAGACTGCGGTGTTTGATGGGGCAGTGTATTGCAAAACAAATGAGCAGTGCCCCCAAGCCATGGTGCAGTCATGGTTGTCGAAGTCAGCAACGGTGTTAGTGAGACCAGGACGGCGAAGTGAAGCGTGACGTTGCGGAGTGTGGTGCCCACAGGTCACAATACAATTAGCAGCTTGGGGGCCATCATCAGTGAGACCAGGCTTGTGGTGCGAGATGCTGCGGTGCCCTCTGCAGTGCCTTCAGGAAGAACACAGAGCCAACGGCAGAGTCAGTGATGGAGTTGGTTGCTTTCCCCCCTCTGTGGCAACT
Organism: Lissotriton helveticus; assembly: GCF_964261635.1. Taxonomy (NCBI): domain Eukaryota; kingdom Metazoa; phylum Chordata; class Amphibia; order Caudata; family Salamandridae; genus Lissotriton; species Lissotriton helveticus. The sequence goes on from NC_136065.1 coordinate 1,610,303,739, forward strand.
GAAACCACAGTTCCAGAGGCGGTACCCAGATGTCAGTGAGGGTTGAGGTGGTCCCTGTGACTTCAGAACAGAGGGCAAGCTCAACTTCAAGCCCTTGGAGATACTCAACAACAAGTAAAGAAAGTTCAGTCCAGTGCTTTCACTGCCCAAGGAAGAAGCAGCAACTACATGCCAAACCAACCAAGCAACAACACAGCAAATTTGCAGTACTCCTCTTGGCAGTATTTCCAGCTCTTCTTCTTGGCAGGTTCCTTGATTCCAGCAAGTTCTAAAGTCCCGGGGTCTGGACCCCAATATTTATACTCAGTTTCTCTTTGTGCTTTTGGGCAGAGAGTGCCTGTGCAGAGCCCATACCAGTTCCATTCTCTCTGGCCCAGCTTTCTGGCAGGAGGTGGAGACAGCATTGTCCAAGGCAGCCTAGGCCCATGCAGGTGCAAGGAAATCTCCTCCCACTACTATAAATACAGCCCAGGTCTATTCAGCCTTGTCCTGACTCATCGAGGAAAGGCAGGACACACCTTGACCCCCAGTGGCTGTCTGATGTGAATGCACATTACCAGTCCATGTCACTTCAAAGCAAGGCAGTCAATCCACAAACCCAGCAGACGCACACAGGATGGCTAAGCAAGAAAATACCTACTTTCTAAAAGTGGTATTTTCAAACACAGAACATATAAATCATCTTTACTAAAGATGCATTTTTATATTCTGCGTTCAGGAATACTCAGCACCATTTCCCTATCTTGTCCCATTGGGAAGATATGCTTTCAAGATGTTATAAGTAAACTCCCATTCTATCCTATGGGACAGATAGCTTTTCCATAGTAAAAAAGGAAGCAAACTGTAATTAACTACCAGGCCATGTCACATACACCCGGACATGTCATACCTTTAATATACATGGCACCCTGCCCACAGGGGTTCCTTGGGCTTACCTTAGGGGTGACTTACATGTAAGAAAAGTGAAGATTAGGGCCTGGCAAGTGGGTGCACTTGCCAGGTGGACATGACAGTTACAAACCATGCAGACACATGCAGTGGCAAGCCCTTTTTCAGAGCTGCATGGGTGAGTGGCACAATCAGTACTCCAGGCCCATCAGCAGCATTTGATTTACAGACCCTGGCACCCTCAGTGCGCTTTACTAGGGTCTTGCTAGTAAATCAAACATGTCAATCATGGAAACACCAATCCATAATACAATTTACAATAGGAGCACTTGCACTTTAACACTGAACATCAGTGCACAGACAGTGAACCAGCAACAACAGAGTCAAAACTAGGTCAGAAAGGAAAAAACAGGGGAAACGCCAAAAGTTGCCAGATCTAACAGGGGCATTTATGGTTGTCGATAGATGTTGATGATGAGGAGAACCAGTTTCTAGCAAATGTTGTCAGTAGGGGTCCTTACCCCTAAAAAGGTTTGACAAGGGGGTCTCGACATCAAAACGTTTGAAGACCACTGCCTTATATAAATTATTACATTTGAGCCCGCCGATCATTACTATGGCTTGCAGTATGGAAAAATTAGGAGGTGGGTCTAACAAAGAAAGAGATTATTTTGGACTGCTTCACCTGTGATTGGAATCTTAAAATTCCATAGTTAGTTGGCGTGAAATTAAGCTTCCCTGGGATCAGTTTACCGCATGGTTTAGTGGTACATGCAATTAATACTGATAAAAATTCCTCATACAGCAAGCTTTATATAACATTGATTATACTTATATAACATTGATTATACTGCAAGAATGACTGATAGAGAGGGAAGACAAGTATTGCAGCCTATGTAAATACCGTTATACAAAGCCCACCAACTAGTTTCATCACCGTAGTAATGGGAGACCGGAAACATAGCCTACTGTTTCGCTTTACAGCTGGCACAGTAAAATATTTAATGTGTATCCCTCTGGGCTTTTAAAGAAACCTTGACCTAATGCTCTGTCCCTGCGATGGGAGATATGGCCCGTCAATACAGCATTTTACATTCTTCTGTGATTTTTCTACAAAGTAATAAAAGTATTTTTCACGTTTGCTTATTTAAAGGTGCAACATTAGCAATTTTAGAGTAGCTTTTAATCTTTTGTTTCAAATTGTTAATGACGAGGTGATTTCCCATTCAAGCCCCTTTCAGAGAATTGTTGTTCGGGCTCGCAGCTCTATATAGGCTGAATACGTTTGCATTAATGATTAGGATGTACTGTATTGATTACTTTTCCTAAGGTTTTGGATTTTACTTGTTTGTTTTTAAGAAATTGATTTGTATGACGTACTTAAACGTCTCAATGTTCATGTGTGTGCTTTCATTGATATTTTGTGCATCCAAATAAAGATATCATTCATTCATGCATTCATTCAAACCCATAAAGGAAATTAAAATTTGACTTGAAAGTTGGATGACTTCTTCATGAAGCACAACATTGTCAACATTTTTCACAGGCAAAATTAAAATATTGAGCACCCATGCATGAAGTAAGGAGTTAGGACCTGATTACGACCTCGGCAGTTGAACAGCCAGGCTGCAGCATCGGTGGTTGGGCAAATGCGCCAAGCCGGTGGCAATCTGACCAGTGCATTTTTACTTTACCACTGGGCTGGCGGTGTGCCAGTGGCGGTTTTGTGGCAGCGGCATCTTTCAGCTCGTGTACAGAGACTGGAGGCAATGCCGCCACACTGCAGCTCCTCCATTGTTGTGCACACTCTGTTGCCAAGCACCATGTCATGCATGGCGCACAGTGTGCACACAACTGTGGAAGCTTAGGTGGGTAAACATGTGCACCTGACCACTACTCACACTGGACAGAATCACCCTTGTTTGGGGCCTATTACCTTCCTTTCTGACTTATTTTCTATGGTGGAGTTTTCCCAACATGAAAAGGTTGGCGGAAGGGAAGGTTGTGATCTGCACAGGGCATCCTGCATCTGCACTGCTGCCACAGAGCACACCTTTCCCCACCACATTACCCGCAGTATTCTAGATCCTGGGGGTGGCACTGGTCTTGTGGCGGTTGACTGTCATGGTCCTAATAGAGCAGTTGGACCGCCAAGGAAGTGGTGGATAAGCACCGCGAGTACAGCTGATTTTGGATCGCCGTACTCCTAATCAGGCCTTTAGTTGTAGATAGACATTTTTATTTTTCTATTTTTTTCACATTGCTGACATAGCCTACATTCTGGACTGCTTTGCCATCAACTATCAATGTATATTGTCATTGGTGGCATAGAGGTGAGCATAGCAGATTGACTAAATCAATGCATTTTAACAGTGTGGCATTGTACTGTAAACATCTAATCATTACATTTGTTCTTGCCTCATTCTTGAGATAAGTTATTAAAATAGATAATTGGCAGCAGGAATACAGGGATATCCTTTGGGGATAACTGTGGAATCTCAAAGGTAGGACCCAGGGGGCTACAAAGTTCAATTTAAAGCACACTAATGCTATTACATGTTCTTGCAGTCATCGTGCCAGACTGTACTAGAGATGTTATTGCCATGGTAGACACCTCTAGCATGGCGGGCAGAGAAAATTGTATTTTAATGGATCCATCTTTATCCCTTATTCTACTGTAACTATATTGGTCCACCTTCGTTGTCTTTCTCATCTTGGAATCGATATTTCCTGTCAGCGAGGTAAGCACAGCCTCCATGTGGCTTAGAGCTATGTTTTAAAATTCAGATAGGCTTTCAAAATGATCATCAAAAGTGCAAATAATATCCACTGAAATTCAATAAGTGTAAAGCACCACATCGGTATCTTTTGCCAATAGCCTGAAAACCTTTTTAGAAAGTTCTGTTTTTTGGTTTGAAGAGCCCTCACACTTATAATTTGTATTCTGTGTTACATAATTTCGTCCTAGAATAGGAGACTGAAACTAAACAAGGAGTCTTCATCAAACAATAGATATACTGTGTCGATTCAAAAAACCAATTTTCCGCAATCAATGTGTTTCAAACAAAATGAAGGTCATTTTTATTCCAAGTGATTCAAAATACTTATCATATTCATCTTCCCTGAATCTGAGGAGAGGAGCAAGGAGAGGAGGGCTGTACTTGCTGAAACAACACATCTAGGCCTAGATGTAGGTAATTTTATTTTACCACTTCTTAAATACCGAATCATACCGATTCGGTATTTAAGAAGAGGTAAAATAGAGGGGGGGGGGGGGTAGGATGTAGGTATTTTAGAATCGGTAATGCCCATTGATTCCTATGGGCATTGAAGCCCATAGGAATCAATAGGCATTACCGAATCGGTATTTACAGATTCGGTAAATACCGATTCCAGCAAGGGTGCAAGGGGGTGTCACTTTGACACCCTCTAGCACCCCAAATACAGGCATGTGTGCCATGTGGCACACAGACATGCCCTAAGGGCATGTCTGTCTGTCACATGGCATAGGTGTGCATGCACACATGTGCATGCACACCTGGATTCGGTATTTTACCACCCAATTGGATTGGGTGGTAAAATACCGAATCTGAAAGGCCTTTGGGACTCAGAAGAGTCCCACCTACATCTGGAAGTTACCGAATCGGTAAAAATACCGATTCGGTATTTTACCGATTCGGTAAATTTACCGAATCGGCAAAAATGGCCCCCTACATCCCGAGAACACATTTACCGGTCGGTAACGGCCGAAATCGGCCGTTACCGGCCGGTAAATGGCCACCTACATCTGGCCCCTAATGGTTAATTCAACCCTGGCTAAAAGCACGAAAGTAGCACAGTATTTACCGTGTCAGCCAGCAACGTTATTGTTCCCAATTTCTATAACTCATCATCTTTTCAATGTACCGGACAGCAAAGAAAGTTACACAGTAGCTGCATTTCAAAAGGATCTGAGTAGTAAAATAGTTTTCTACAGTGAAACTGAGAGTTCAATATTACAATAGCGATAATTTTAGCGGTTTAGCAAAGATGTGTTTTTTCTACTTGCTTTAAAATTCAAAGATATTTTGCTCTCAAACATCGTATGGTAGTTGCATCCTTAGGCCAAATGCACTATTCTTGCCTAAAGTGTTCACAAAAGGGGACAATTTAGTGAAAAGAAATAGAATAGCTTTGGACAGCCTAAGTCCACATTACATTAATATGTGTGACTTGTCAAGTGCTTAATTTGTAAAGGTTTTTTTCTTAGGAGGCCGTTAATGGTGTTTTCTCTGCCATGAAATGGAATGGAAATATATGTATAAAATGCATTGTTTACCACCTAGGGATTCTTTGGCACTAAATGCCCCTGACATAACAACAACCAGAACTGAAGCACCACTTCACAAAACAAAATAGTATTTAAAGCTTTCCTAAATTATTCCTGTGACAGTCATTCCTGCTGTTGATTGCAGTGTGGAGAAGCGTGGCTCAGTGGTTAGAGGCGGCAGACCCGAAAGCTGAGATCGGCCGTGGACCAGGGTTCGATTCCCCGCCTCGGCGGGTCTCGGGCTCAAATATTCCACGGACTCGACAATTCTCGCTCTGGTGCCTACTCGACTCACGGGGTCACACTCTGCGACTCTGGGCAATAGCTTGCTTAATCTCCACTACGGCCCCTCGCGGTGGGATGCCTGGCTTTCACCTTGTGGATACCCTGCCGGGGTATCTCACAGGGGAATACCAGGACGGGTTCCCTAAGCAAGCGCCTTGATGCTTTCGGGTGATACGTGCGCTATATAAGTCGCAATACATTTACACATTTACAGTGCTTGGTTGATCTACGGGCGTTCGTTTCATACAAGCAATGCATCACTTTTATGCAGAGATCTTGGGTTGTCTAATGACTGATGTGACAAACTTGTACAGTACTGTGTTCCAATTGCAGATTGTTTTGTGTAGTCCGGCTTTCATAATATACACCTAACTGCAATGTCCAACCTTCAAAAAAAGTAATACATCTAACTAAGGGCCAGATGTAGGTAGCCAAATACCGGTCGGTAACGGCCGAAAATACAGAATTTCGGCCGTTACCGACCGGTATTTGGCTTTTGAGATGTAGGAGGCCAAAATATACCGATTCGGTAAATAAGAGTCGGTAATTTACCGAATCGGAATTTACCGAATTCTTATTTACCGATTTCTTATTTACCAAATCAGTATTTAGGGAAATGACAAAAAATGAGTTTTGAGATGTAGGAAACCTAAAAAATACAGAATTTCATGGAATTCAGTATTTAGAAGTTGGTATTTACCATGGAGTGAAAGCAGGTGGTAACCAGGTGCAGGCTATAAAAAAGGCCCCAAAATGCAACAGTATGACCAGAATGGCGGCATTCTACGTCATTGCAAGGCGACTACGGCTACAGGCAGCAGGAGAGAGGGTCTGGAGAAAGGAGGAGCAAGTCTACAGGCAGAGGGTTATGCTCTTCCAACTCACTGAGCCAGAGATATTGCAAAGGTACAGGCTACACCCACAAACCATCCTGGACTTGATCAGGGACCTGCACCCACTCCTGGAGCACCCAACCCCAAGGGCACACGCCATCCCACCCCATATGCAGATGCTCTGCAGCCTACACCTGCTTGCATCTGGGAGTTACCAGAGTGTGATTGCTGCGGTAGGTGGTGAATCCCAGAGCTGCCTGTCCCGTTTCTTCAGGGGGTTCCTGGAGGCCAAGCTACAGAGAATGCATCATTATATCAGCTTCCCTGACACACATACAGAACTGCTGAAGACCAAAAGTGAGTTTTATCAACTGGCACACTTCCATCATGTTATAGGCTATATAGATGGCACCCACATCCCAATCTGCCCACCTGCAGCCACAGAATACATATACAGGAACCGAAAGTCAACCCACTCTATCAATGTGCAGGTGATATGCAACGCTGACAACATTATAACAGACATTGTGGCCAAATTCCCTGGGAGCACCCACGACTCATACATATTCCAGAACAGTGGGATCTACACACGCCTTGCTGCTGGAGATTTTGGTAAAGGATACCTGCTAGGTAAATAACTGTGACACACCCTGATAGTTACTGCAGATAAATGTATTTTGAGTATGTAACTATTGGCACCCCCTTTTCCACCTAGGTTATAGTGCTTATGCTCTGCGGTCCTTTGTTCTCACCCCCTACCTGAATCCATCTACCAGGAGTGAGAGGCAATACAATGTGGCACACAGAGCAACACGCAACGTTGTTGAACGCACATTTGGACTTCTAAAAAGCAGGTTCCGCTGCCTCCACAAGAGCAGAGGTGCACGGCAGTACACTTCTATCATCTGCTGTAAAATCATTGTGACCTGGGCCCTGCTGCATAACCTTGCCACCAAGAAAGTCACAGAAGTGGAAATAACACATCATGACGACATTGATGATGAAACAGAACAGCTAGAGCCTTATGCTGCAGGAGCAACGCCAGCAACAGATGGGAGACTGAGACGGGCAGAGATCACATGCTGCTATTTCTAAGTAAGTAATGAGACACAGCCAGGCATTGGATATGAATGACGTAGTTTAATGGACACTACAGTAAATTAGTAAAGGCACCCCATGGTACTCAAATGTCTTACTACCTCACTAGGCGGTCACAGGTTACTTCAACCTGACATGTCCTGTGGAGTGTGGGCTGCATTATTGTTTGCGCCCACGCACAACAGTGCAGAATGCCCGAGGCTGGGTTACAACAGTGGGTGTTGATTCAGGGTCAGCAGATTGGTGCCTGCTGCTTGGTGTGCTAGTGCTGCTCCTGCTGGTGTTGTCTTCAGTGCCCCCCACACCTAGGTCCCCAGCGTTGGCTGACTGGTTTGTCAGTAGCAGCTCCATGGCAGATGTCACTCTACCCATCCCCCTAGACACATCCGTGCAGCAGTGCACAAGGCCCTCTTGCATGGCCACAGAGCGCCGACATATTAGGGAGGTGGCTGTTGCAAGTAGGTTCATTGCCTTCACATTTTGCTGCATGATATGCCTCACGGCGCCGCTGTGTGCGTTCAGACTTTAGAGTTTCACAGAGAGCCATCATGGCCTGCGACATGTCCCTCATTCCCTCTGCCATGTCTTTCAATACTCTCTGCCATGGAGCTAATGCCCCGGACTATGTTGCCCATTTTGGTGTTTAAGTTGCGCACCAGTCTCTGAACAGCTGATATTTCTTTTGCCTGCAGGCGCTGCACCTTGACCATTGTGGCCTCCAGCCCACAGAAGACCCCCTCTCCATCATGGGTTGCGCTTCTCTCCTGTACCCTACGGCGCCTGGCACCGGTACGCACAAATTCTGATGTGGACTGCTCCCCAGCGTTCTCTGCCTCCAGTGGAGCCGTTTGGGTGTCACCCTCCCTTTCTTCTTCATCGGACGACTCAAAGATTCTGAGAGGGGGCACATCATGCCTCCTTGGCCTTACCAGTTCAGAGGAATCTGTACCTGGTGTGGGAGAGAGTGCTGCTGGGTCCTGCTGTGGTGAGTCGTACAGCAGACGAGAACAAGGCTGTGCTGTGGTGGGTCACTCTGGTGTTGATCCTGCCTGTGCTGGGGTGCGGGTGGCGGCTCTGTGCTTTGCCCTGCACTTGTGCCTGCATCCTCACTCCTTGCAGTTTTGGGTCCCCTCTTCTCCCTTTTCAGCGCTGTCCTGCACGATGACTCTCCTGTGAAGGTTTCCTTCCATCTGGAGGTCTATGGTTTTATAACTTGATTGTGCCATTACCTAATTATTCTCACAATAATTATTGTAGAAAAATGGGAAAAAATACTCCCACTCAACTGATCGCCAAAGGGAAACAAAGGGTAGTTTCTAATACTTCCCTACCCAGTTTGACAGCAATAGATCGAATGCTGCAGAAGACGATTGGGGCGGTCGCTTCTGCAATTGAAAATACACAAAGACTTTATTCACTACCACCTGGTACCCTTCCACCTTTGCCAAATACAAGCATTTCTATGTTAACCAATAATTCCCAAGACTCTATATTAGCCCCATCCTATGTAGCTTTGCCATGGGCACATCCTATTTCGCCAATACCCACTGATACATTTGAACTTCCGCCTCTGACTTCGAGACTATCTGTGACCCCCACAATATTTACTAGTAATCAAATAGATGACCATGCTCCTCCAAATGAGGATGCATTTGATAAGGAGGGACAAGGAATTGCTGGGAGTCCATTCTCTGTTCTAAATATCAGTGATAGCTCCTGTGTGAGGACCAGAGGGCAGAAGGCTAGATGTAAACAAAAACATATTGATAGGGAAAGGCAAGCTACTAAATCTATTAACAATAGCAACTAGAACAATAAAAATAAACAACTTTACCGCTTCCGTGCGGAGCCCATTCCGCCCCTGTGCTGGACGTTCCAGAACAGGGTGCGGTCGTGACGGAACCATTCCGTCATCAGCACAGCTCAGCCGTGACTGATGACGGAATGGTTCCGTCACAAACATCGAAGGGGTTAATGCTGTTGAAATGCCAAACGGGAACAGAGGTAGCGAGGAAAATAATCAACCTGAAACTGTACTAATTACTGTCAGGGACTCAATAAAAGAAGATTTTTCTGGAAAAGAATGGAGACTCTCCTAATGACCTTCCTAGAACCGCTCACCTTAAAAGTTAAGAACATAGAATCAAGGTTGACGAACATTGAGGGAAAGCTGGACAAGAAGCAGAGAACAATTGGGGAAAATCCAACCTTTCAACTACCTCAACCTAGTGCCACTTCTCTGAATACAATTCCTAAAACTGCCACATCTGCCCCAGTTAATGCAGCATCCTCAGCTAATGCACTAGCTCCAGCTAAAGTGCCAGAGAGAGTTAAAAATCTTAATCCAAAGCCCATTGGTAGACCAGATCACAAAGACTCAAGAAGGGATATTATAAATAATGATAACAGGCAGTCTGTCTCAGTCTCGGTAGCTTCCGATGCACCTCCCTATGTACCACCACACCAAAAGGGAAGAGCAGAAGACAAGAGCAACATCAAATTTACTTAATTTGAATCTCCCCCCTGAAGCAACACCATATACTGTGGTTCTGGCGAATGTTCCATCATTACCCCCTAATACCTCTGAAGACTGGTCGACGTTAAGAAATAAATCCCTTTATTTCCTATCCTCTAGGATCGGATTTAAAAATCATCTTTTTTCGGAGTTCAAAACGGTTAGAAGAGCGAGATGGGTGGGCACCTCAAACAAAACACTGAGGGGTGATTGTGTAGTTTTATCATTTCAATCCCCACAAATGGTTCATACAGTGCTTGAGAGAAGAGCCATGGGGACACCTGATCCACATTTTGTTAATATTCTTCCCCTTGGCTACTTTTATCCTTCGTCTCGGCCAACTAGGTGTCTTTCCCTCCCTTGCCCGCCTTTGAACTTAGAAGAACCATGGGGTAGAAGATATGGCATCCCAACATTCAATTATTATGAAACTCTTAGTGGTCTGGAAAACATTGATTGACTACAGCCGCACATTAATATTACCAGTGCATCTGTTATTGAGATAGGCCTTAACCCCGACTATAGTAAAAGAGAAAACATAGATGTAACTGGGGAGAAGTTATCATGTGTAGTTCCAGCCATATGTGAGACTCATGAACCCGTGGAGGGCGCTTCAACAGCAGATGAGGATATAAGGGGGGGAATTGATCACATGGCCCCCTTCTTACACAATGGCCCCTCTATTGTGATCCCTGATGTCATGTCCACTCCCTCGACAGATCCAATGGTGCTTAAAATTTCATCTTGGAATATAGCTGGAATTAGATCTAAATTTGTAAATCCAATTTGGTGGGACTTTATTCAAACACAAGACCTGCTCTGTCTTCAGGAAACGTGGAGTCTTGAACCTGTACACCTGAGTGGTTACAGGACTTTTCATACTTCGGCCCTTCCTGTTTTGCATGGAAGACCAAAGGGCGGTCTGAGTCTCTATCTGTCCAACAAACTGGATCCTATAAGAATTGTTGAACCTGTTATAGACACTTATTTCCAAATGTTGGTACTTGTTTTGGCTTGTGACACTCCAATTGTTATTGTCAACCTTTATAACAATATTCCCTCTGGTGATGTATCGATTGTTTTAAGCAAATTGGGTAAAGCTCTGATTATACAGGAAAATATTTTTAAACAGAATTTGATGATAATTATTCTAGGGGACTTTAACTGTAATCTGTGTGAATTAACACAGGATAATAGGCGTGGCCTAGCACAGGATGATGGTGAAGGCCGGTCACATTTTAATCATTCTTTCTTAGGGGAAGAGTTTAATAGTCTGCTAGCTAAATTTGACTTTTGGTTTGCAAATGAAATGTCTACCTTACCCTCGGTATCATCCTCAACATTCAATGGTAGGGGCTGCTCCACAACTATAGACTATGTTACCGTCTCCAATAAATATGGTCCTAGAATCCACTCCTTTAGTGTCTCTGATATAGTACTGAGCCACCATTTCCCGCTTTGTGTGACTGTCCTGCTACCTACTGCATCCACTCCGACTAATGAGAAAGAAATTAACAGTTTGGATATGAATTTAGATATTGGTAGCGCTAATGGGTACATGCTGTAATGGGCTATGGTAAATGAGGCAGAGATAACTAAAACAGTCATAAAGAAATGTTTTGCAGAAATTATGATCTGTTTAAGGGCAGATACACCCCCCAAAACTAGTCTTGTATCCTCCCTCTCAATTTCAAACGAAATTAAGGCTTCCCTTACGAGACAATTTAAGAACCAAAAAAAGGAGGGAGGTTGGTTTGACTCTAAGTGCACCAGGGCCTATGTGCTTCTAAAGAAGGTACTGCACAAAAAACCTAGATGTGCCGAGGAGGTTAGTATATGTAGGAAGGATTACAAAATAGCAATTAAAGAAAGAAAGAACACTCTGAGAACTGAAGCTTGGGAGGCTCTCCATTCTGCTTCCTCAAGGAATGATAGTGCAAGCTTTTGGAAAATTGTTAGAGCCCCCTTTCTTAGGGAAGAGGACGTACCAAAAATAGAAATAGAAATCCCTGAATCAGATTGGGTTAGACACTTTTCGAGAGTATGTGAGGGTGAGGAACAAGAAGGTTCCTTGATTCCTGTCTCTGACTATTCTCCTAGTAGAAATTTGCATTTTACTCTTGAGGAGGTTGAAAAAGCTCTGTGCAAAAGTAATGGCGGGAAAGCACCTGGCCCTGACGGGGTTCCCATAGATATATTTAAGACTACTTTCTCTCTCTGGGCCCCCCTTCTGGTCCAGGTGCTTAACGCCAGCTGTGTCGCTGACTTCTTGCCCACTTGAGTGGAATCCGTAATAGTCCCTATCTATAAGAAGGGAAATAGACATGACCCGGGCTGTTACAGGCCTATTTCCCTTCTGGATTCCTTTACAAAAATAGTCGGCAGAATAATTTTGGACCGGCTTTTGGACTGGGCCAAGGAAAACTCGGTTCTGTCTGATCTTCAGTATGGTTTTCGCTCTGGTCTGGGAACAGTGGAACAGGGACTGAATCTTTTAATGTTGGTCAGGAAATACACAAGGGCAAAACGGGGTAACCTGTATTTGGCCTTCGTTGATCTCTCGGCCACATTTGACTGTGTGATCCATTCTAAGCTGTGGCTGTTATTAGAACAACTTGGGGTTGAACCTAATATTATTTATTATCTTAAACGTTTTTATAGCAACGCTTCAGCTTGCGTTCGCTTTGGTAAAAAGGGAGAACGCACTGACAGAATTCCATTCAGGAGTGGGGTCAGGCAGGGCTGTGTCCTGGCCCCTTTCCTTTTTAACTTGTATATAAATGGATTGGAAGATATCTTGTGCAAGGATAGCTTGGACCCCCCCTACGTAGGCGGCCGCCCAATACCAACACTTCTGTACGCGGACGATGCTGTACTCATGTTGCGTACTCAAGTGGGTTTGCAGCGTGTGGTTGATAGCTTTTCCCGTTTTATGAATGGGTTAGGCTTAAAAGTTAATACATCAAAAACATTCACTATGTATTGTGGCAGGCAATGTAATCTTAAGAGGCCAATATTTATAGCAGGACAGAAGCTCGAATTTGCCATGCAGTTTTCCTATCTTGGGATACTCTTCGCCCAGAATGAGACGAGGACGCAAGCTGTGTCCGCAAAAAAACTTGAGCTATTAAGATCGACTGCTGCTCTTAAAATCTTTTCAAATAAATTAGGGACCAGACCACCTGTAGAATTAATAAAAATGTATCAAGCTAAGTGTGTGGCTGGCGCTACCTACGGTAGTGGGGTTTGGGGTTTTGTAAACCCCGCACCCATCCAGATGGCTGAAAACTCATTTCTAAAATATGTTCTGGCACTCCCCAAAAGCTCTCCTAATTATAATTGCCATGCAGAACTTGGTCTTTCATATATATCTGACCTAATTAAGCTAGAGCCTGTGCTATTATGGCACAGGCTCTGGACGCAAGAAGCGACACATCTAAATAGAGACGTTCTGACAGACATTTTAAAATTAGAGGGAGCCACAAGGATACCATGGGTGAACTATGTTCATAACTTTTTTAAGGATATTGGGAGAGAAGATTATTTTATGAAGCCTACTAATGTTTCCGCTATCTCACGGAAAGAGTTGAAGAGGGAGGGTCTAGCCTTCTTGGACTCTCAAAGAATGGCAACGGAGATACTAAAACCTTCTGTCCTGCAGCATTAAATGGTTTTAATGACTTTTACTATTCAGCCCTACCTAATTTATGTACTTAATAAATATGAGCATTTTTTTACTTTCACGATTTAAATTTGGTATTTTCCACAGATTAGTTAGTTTTCCTATGATTAATAATTGGATCCGCGACCTACCTCCCTGCCCCTGTGACAATATTTCACCTCAGAGTACCATTCATGTTATTCTTTTTTGTAAATTCTACAAAGTAATAAGAAAGAATGTTTTATTCCCATTTTTAAGAGAATTAGGACATCGCCAGTGTCGTGTGGCAATGCTTAATATCCAATGCCTTGACAATCATTTATGTGTAGCAACATTAACACTGTATCTAAAAAATGTGATGCGCACAAGGAAAAGCATGAATATTTAAATGCATCCTAAAATTTAAAATTCCTTTTTTCTGATTCCCTTGAAATTGATGAATTCATGTATTGTAAATATGTATTTTTTAATATTGTAATGAATATGTTTTTATTTGTACTTTTATGATTGCTTCTAACAATCGAAATAAAGATATTTTGACTTGACTTGACATTGGCTCAGCGGTGCTGTACACCTGTGTGCCATTATTAAATCACATTCCTGTCACACACTTGCAAAGTCCTAAACTGCTTATGGATGTAGTGTGTGGCATGCCTTGCTGTTTTCTGTGATGAATGTAGTGATGTATGTTACTATGACTACGTCTCCCATGATGCATTGCAGGTAAATCCTAAAACCTGTACTGGAGTGTGAAACACGCAACCACATTGGGGAAGGGGGACAGGGAAGGGGGGAGGGTTGTAGTCCATGCAGCTTACCTTGCTTTGATGCAGCTCTGGCTGAGCTGTGAGCATCCCCTATCCCATGGACACTCTCTGGCTCCAGGGTGGATTCCACCATCTGCTCCGGCTCTGTTACTGCAGGTGCCCTGCTCCTTCCTCCCCCGGTGGCACTGGCTTCTTTTTTCTGACCTGCAAGCTTTTTTTTGGTAATGATCCTCAGATCATATCACGTTTTTTTAGGTCATCAATTTCCCTTGATGTGACCCCGATGGCATTCACCTTTGACTGGATCCCCAGCCAGGTGTTTCTTTTAACAGACTCTGAAACCTGCAGAGACTGCCTGCCAAATAACAGGGTGTGGTGTCACACAAGCTCCTCCACCAGCACCTGCAGTTCAGCTGTGCTGAATTTCAGTGTTCTCTTGCGCTCTGCTCTTTCCCTCAGTGACTCCTGGGAATCCATTGTGCACTTCAGGTAAGCTCAGGGCAGCCAGTTGCTCAGTCTCTCCCAGCTCTCCAGAATGATCAGTTACTCAGCACCTGCATGAGTATGGCCACTTCCTGGTTGTGGGGTGGGGTAGATGCATTTGATTGGTTGAATCCTCTGTTGCTTTGTTGTGCGGTGTGGTGGATGAACATGATTAGTTGAGAAGCTCAATTGGATGTATTTTGTATTTCCGATTCGGTATTTACCGATTTGGTAATTCCCAGAATGGGTATTACCGATTCGGTATTTAGTGAATCGGTGAATACCGAATCGGAAATCCCGAATTTTACCGATTCGGTAACTTTTACCGATTTTTGACCTACATCCCATTTCTCGAATCGAAAATACCGAATCTGTAAAATTTGGTATTTTCGAGTCGGTAAAATAGGATTACCTACATCTGGCACTAAATCTTGCAGCACATGGATGAAGAGGATAATACACTGTCCTTGATAGTACCTTATTAGGATGAGTGGGGCAGTAGGAGGTGTACAGCTTTTGAATCTGATGCCTCAATATCTCTGCTGGGATTAACTGGCGTGGTGTGGAGTGCAAAAAAACGATGGATTTAGGCCCAGATCTCTGTACTGGGGTGAATGTATGACATTGTTCTGCATTCTGTCCATCAACTGTTGTTTTTGCATTTGTCACCCCGAGTGGGATGCGTATGCTCCGACGTGAGTCCCATGCTCTAAACACCACTGGAGTCAAGCTATCCTGGCTGAAGATGGCTGATAGCCAGAAACCGGTCCTAGGATGCTTGATTCCGGTCCAGGGAAGACATGGCTTGGCAGTTCGGGTTGGACTGTTCCCATGAGGCACAGGCTCAAGGCTGATTTGCATATGACCATGTCTGAACTGGGGTGGTGTGGAGTGCAGAAAAACAATGGATTTAGGCCCATATCTCTGTACTGGGGTGAATGTATGACATTGTTCTGCATTCTGTCCATCAACTGTTGTTTTCGGGATTAAAATGAAGGCATCTTTCAGGACTGTAGGGTCATTCAATGTCAAGCAAAGGTAGAAGTTTCCACATGGAATTTAACAGTCGGAATGCCCACCATTTGTTTTGCTTTATAATTATCATGCATGTTTAAGAAACATTCTCTTAATCATGTGTATATATTTAGGGGAAAAAAACCTTCAAGTAAAAAAGATCTGCAAGGACAATGTTAAAGATTTCTGGACAATCCACAATTTGCTTTCAGATCAGGCTACTTCAATGAGGGACAAGAAACCCTTATTATCAAGCGATGCATACATAGGACCCATCACACTCACTAGAAATCCTGTTACGCAACAGGGAGGAAAGTCCTCATGTACCCACTGTCCAAGAAAAGATGCTGGCCTGATCCCTGTCACAAGATTGACTAAGATACTGGTAATATAGGCTGTTTACCCTTCAGTTAGGTCACTAGATGAGAATTCCTGCAAACTGGCCAATCTGATAAATATTCTTTCACTACTCCAATGATAAGACTAGAAAGAAGAACATAGATACATTGTGCACATCAATGAAATCAAGTATGTGTGTGCTTAGTGTGACACTATCACAACAGTAATTTCATCAATGGGTGGACATGGACTGTAAGTTCCATAATGACACAGGCCTCCGACAAGACTCAGGCTGCTGTCTATGCCTTCTTGAGCGGTAAGAGCACAAGACCCGAAATGCTACAGTGACCATCACATTAACCAGATGAAAGTCAACTGTCTCAGAGTCAACACCAACAAGAGAGAAGTAGCGATCTCTGGCCATCAAACTTCACCATGGGACACAATCAGGTGGCTGGCTGAACTCAACCCACGGCCAGAACCCACACCAGGAACTTTGAAACAATCATTGACATCAACTGGAAATGACCGCACTTTGAAGATACTGAGGAAGATCTTTAAACGGCTTCTAAGCAACACGATCCAGGATTGTCAATCAACTCACTAGAGGACTACAAACCACCCAGAACTCAGCAGTCGAGCTCATCTTGAACCTCCCACAAAGAAATCACATTAGACTGCACTACACAAGAGGGAACTACAGTGGCTCTTCATAAACAAAAGTGCTCAATTCAACTCAATGCAATTCAGGCACCACCTACCTCAACAGTCTCCTTCACCTACCACCCAGACACCTCCTCTCTGCAGGACTCCTACTTGTACACATTCTATGCAAACACAGAACCAGATCAGGAGAAGTGGCACTTTCTTACATTTCTCATAAGGCGTAGAATGACTTCCCACTCAAAATCAGAGTTTTGTCCTCTCTTTTTGAATTTCACAAGAACTTCAAGATCTGACTTTTCAATTAACTAGCATATCATAGACATTTACAAATACACATAACCACATGATGCAATCCAGGTGTTCAGCTTCAGAGGAGGGAAGGGGTGTTGCATGGCAGATTACAAAAAGGCAATGGGCAGCTGGGGGAGGACATACAAAACAGGTGGGCAGAGATGGAGATGCATGTGTATGTATGACCTTTGTTGGCTGAGCTGACCTAGTAGAATATATCAGACAATGTGAGGACTGCCAGGGTTTAGCAGTCAGTCACATGATGAGTGATATATCACTTATGCCACAGGATGTAGTGAACAGTGGCCTAAGCCCATCCTCGCTGATGATTTCCAATGATTGTTTTAGTGTGAACATTGTCAACTTACCAGCAGAATAGCGTCAGATGAAAAAAGAATGCAAGTTTAACAGTTGCATACACTGGCACAAGTTAAATTCTGAACACAATAAATGTTCAACCATGAGATGCAGATGTTTCCAGAAATGCTACTTGAAGCTAGTGCACTATTTTGAAAAGCAGTTGTATATACTTTAGTTGGCATTGCAGTGTGTACTTTACTATCTTTTTATGTATTCCCATTCCGGTATGTCTTATGGCTAAATTATATATGCCATTCTGAGAATCCAAATCTTAGGGGTATTTACATACATTGTTGGCATGCCTATGAGTCTAAGTTTGTGCAATGGACTCAGCTCACCATCTTATCCTATTTTCAATGTGACAATATCTCCACATACATCTCCCTCTTCTTTCCTCCTATCTTGTAACTCATGCAATAACATTGATACATTGTTTTGTACTGCTTATATCAGGACCATTCCTTGCACAATTTAGGCATTGAAAAGTGTGCCAACATCAAGTCCAATCATTTGTAAATATTCCTAAAGTTATTTTAGTGCATTCGCTAAAGTGTGTGTGCTCACTCCTTAAAATATGGTAACATTGACTTACACTGACTTAGTACATTCAATTCACTTATAATTTCCTAGTAAAGCGGTACTACGTGTATCCAGGGACTGCAAATTAAATTATTGGACCTGTAGCACTAATTATGCACCCACATAAGTAGCTTGTCAAACATGTATCAGGCCTGCCAATGCAGTCTGTGTGTGCAGTTTTACACTGCCTTTTCAACCTTGCAACATAAACTTTTTATCAGTACTAAACCTTATTCTTTTAATATGCATAAGTCATCCCGAGGTTAGGCCCTAAACAACAATAGAAAAGGGTTGAGATATTTAAAAAGTGGGACATGTGCCTTTAACTTGTACATGTCCTGGTAGTGAAAACTTCTATATTCGTTTTTTACTAATGCAAGGCCTGCCTCTCCCTTAGTTTAACAGTGGGTTACACTATTACATTTAATGAGTGATAACTTTCAATTGGAAGCAGGGTTACTTTCTACCGAATTGCAATGTAATCCCTCTTTAATGATTTAATCAGATTTTATGTCACAATTCTGTAAATGCCCCATTTAGAACATTGACATTTTCTTGCCCCGACCATTTCTTGCCTGCAGCCTGTATCCTGTGTCACCTGCCCAGGGTATTTGTCACTAGGTTGTTGTGTTACACCTGGACAGTGAGACAAAAGGGGACTAGGTGTTGGCAAGATGGGCCACCCGGGCTTGATTGAGTGGCGGAGCTGTCACCTACCATACTTGCACATCACAAAGACTGGACAAGCTGGATCCAGGACAGTGAGTCAGGAAATACAAAGCTCCTCTAGAAGTGGACGCCTCCAGAACCTTCTCCTATGTCAAAGCAGGCACCAAGAATAAATATTGGACTCGCAGACCCAACTCTCCAGATCACATCTGGACCTTGTCAGAAATAATGACTGCCCAACTTTGATGTCTGCCCTGCTGATCAGCTTGCTGACCAAGGACTGATTTTACTGCCAAAAGCTGCTGTTGCTGTACTGGGACTCTTTTGCGGCTGTTGCCTGTCCTGCTGGGTATCAGACAGAATATCGAAAAAAATATAGCCCAACAACAACTTTGATTCTTAAATATTGTGATACAGAAATATTGTGTGCAAGAATATCTCTGTCACAAATATCAAAAGCATTCACATAGTTTACTAAAATATTAAAAGTATTAATGTAGTTTAATAAAATATAGTTGTTAATATTTTTTTATCATTTTATTGAAGTTTAGCATGAAGTTTAATTGTATATGTTTTAAAGTGTATGAATACATATTGGTAACGTATTTTTGATATTGTTACTTAATTTTTAGTAGCTTGGTGATTTCATGTCATAATTTCTTTTTCATTTTTAGTACAGTAGCAGGTTGCGGGGTTTATAGAGGTAAGGAATTGAATTATAATTCATCAATATTTTATTTGTAATTCACATTTTATAGTTGATTTATTATTTAGTTATGTTAATTGTATATATTTTTTTATTAGGTTTTAGGTTTGGTTTGAGTGTTTAGTAGGGGGATAGTGTTGGAATGAAAATGTTTTAATTATTTTGTCTGCGTATTATTCTATGTAAGTTAGCATTCGCGGCACCATTTTATGTTTTCCCGCCATTTTAGACCATAATAGAAACTAATCCTTATTTTCTTCTTGAGAAACAGCCTGCGGTAATTTTCTGTTCTCCAAGATTGGGCCTTGCTTTGCTAATAAATACACTTTTCTTATTAGGGCATGCCTTTCATACTAGATAGAGGCCTTATACCACTAGTCAAGTGATGGACACGGACAGAGTGACCTTGGCTAGGAGATAGTGTGTGCCCTGCCTCAGAATCGAACCCTATCCTTCTGTACTTCTTTTTTTAACTGCATCTGTCTGGAAAAGTCCATTATGGGCATTCCTTCTTTGGTTCTGAATTGTATATAATGTATCTCCAGGTTTGCTGATGTCAGTCCCTCTGCAGCAATCTTTAGAGACTGGGCAGACTGGGCTCTGCTTGAGTGTATCTGAATAAAGATATTGGTTTGTATTCTCTACTGTGTGACCGACTCTTCATTTGTATGGAAGGCTGAAAAGTGGTCACGAGTGACCTGGGTGACCCTAATCGGGTCTCTCCCTACAATTGGCACCTGAACAGGAACTCCATTGGGCGAGTGACCCATCTCCTCCTGAGGACGGGAGGGGAGGTCAAGGCCTTTGTTGGGTTGGATGGACAAATCCGGAATCCCTGCACAAGAGAGTTCCTGTACTCGCAGATGCCCCTTCTGTCCCGCCAAACAGTGCCTCGCCCTGTGGTTATCCAGACTGGAGTCCTGAACGGTGAAACCCTTGGCTGTTTGGTATGAAGAGTCAACAGTGGGGAATACATTTGTTTTGACCTGCATATATCAGGTGAGTTTGTTTTGGTTGTTTGTGGATATGGTACCATTTTGACTTGTATTTGAAATGGTTTACAGAACGTCTTTGGGATCAAGCAGAGGAGGGTCTGTTATCTAATAACTTCTCCATAAACTTATCTTGTTCTTCTTGGGCCACGTGAGATTTATAAATATGTAATCGAAATCTCCTATCTTCACGTTCATTCCCTATCTCTTGTTTCTCTCTATCATGCGCTACAGCTTTCTGAGTCAATGTTTGCATTCTCTCCTTTTGTGCCTCCTTTTCCATATTTAATCATCCCTGTTTGTCCTCCTTTTGCTACGTTCGAAGAGAATCAAACATAGACTGCCTACTTTATTCCGCCAACAATTTTTCATGGAAAAGTACTATTTCCCGCAACTCGGCATTGTCTCTCATATATTTTTGTGCCATAATGTACTAAACATAATAGGTCCAAGATCATGTCTAACATACATACCAAAATTATGAGTGCCTTCTGGAGGGCCGGGGGTTTATTTAATTATTATTAATTATAATGAATTTGTAATTAATATTAAAATATGTGATTGGTAAGTAATAATGCTAATTGTATCATTATCTTTTTAAATTAAGTTTCTGGTGTGGGTAATTGTTTGTAGTAGTAAGGGTGGGATGGAAATTAATGATAAATAATTATTTATAACATTTAATAAAGTGTATTTCTTTAATCGATAATTAAATATGTTCTTTGCATAAGAATTCCTTTATTTGAAATAAGTTTTTGGTGTGGGGTCTGGGTTTTGTAGGTGTATTGTTGGGAAGTCAATATCTACTTGATCAGTAATTATGCTAATTGTATAATTAAAAAACATAGTTTTAGTTGTAGTTTGTGTGTTTTTGGGGTATAGGTTGGGGCATCATGTATTGTTAATTCATTATTTATTATGTTTTAATTAATATTAATTATTAGATACATCAGTCATTATTTTAATTGTCTAATTTTTTTTCTAATTACATTTTAAAGTTTGAGTAGTGTGTTTTGTATGGATATAGGGTGGATAGTAATTGAATTAAATTGATTTACTAATTGCATTTTTGTTAATGATAAAATATTAAATGATAGTTAATTGAATAAAATCTGAAGCATATTAACAGTTTTTATTGTTTTTATATGAGTTGGTGTTTTTGTATATGGAAAGGGTGTGTAGGAAATTATACTAATTAATGAATACATTTTAATTTATAATATTTATAGAAATGATAATTACGTTATGTTAAATATGTGAATAAAATATGTTCTGAATTATTTATTAGGTGTAAGTTGTTGAATTTGTAGGAGTAGAAGATGGAAAGGTATTTAAATATTATAAATTAATTATTAGTACATTATTATTAATATTGTGTATTTGAGTTTTAATTATGAAAATGGATAAATAGTAATTTGCTGATATATATATAATTAGTGGGGGTTGTTTTATTTTTATGGATACATGTTAAGGTGGAAATTATAATTATTTTAGAAATAAATATTTATTATAACAATTTCGGAAGCGGAGTTACGTTTATCCATAACCGAAGATGAGCTGGGACAACTGAAAACCCAAGTGGCTAGCCTGCAGAATCAAACCTCAGAACTACACCATCGAGCAGAAGATGCGGAAAACCACGCGTGGCGGAACAACCTGTGCCTGGTGAGTTTCCCCGAAGGGATCCAACAGGGATGGGCGGACACCTCTGTGGAGACCAGGGTGAAATTGGGGATACCTAAAACGCTCTCTGTGCGTGGTTTACGGTTGAGTGAGCTCATCGCTCCTTGGTGCCCAAGCCTTCTCCTGTGGCCCTATTCCACCCCCTCATCATTCGAATTCTCAACTTCCGGTATAGAGATGCCATCCTTAGAGAGGCTCGGGCACAGGGCCCCCTGAAATATCAGAACAGCACAATCATGCTCTTCACAGACTATACACAAGAGGTGCAGGCTCAGCGACGAACATATGCAGAAGTCAAACAGAAACTCTGCACTCAGGGACTTGGATATGGTCTCCTCTTCCTGGCCCATCTCAGGGTCGCTTTTCAGGGCAAGACGCTATTTTTTGACACCCCACAGGCTGCCTGGAATTGGCTCACTAAGGAGCGGCCTCTTTGGATCCGATTTGCTTCCCGTCCCGCCCTGTCTGAACCTCCTAAACATGCTCTTCTCCTCCCAAGCCACAACAGAGACATATCCAGTCCCGCCGGAGGGGAGACCGGGCGACGGGGTCCATACGGTCGCCAGGACTCGTGTTCCAGTTGTTGATCTCCTCCGACGCCCCTCCAGCTCTTCCCAACCACAACGGAACCAGTTCAATGGGCAACCTGAGCCGGGGCTCGGACCCCCTGGGGCACTGCGCGCTGCCCTGTCTGACTCTGACCTGTCCAGTAGCTCTGCGCTCCAGGAGTCCGTGAGGATGCTGTACTCTGACTGTTAGAGGCCTGCAAGGCCAGGACTGCGGCAGAACTTCTGTGATACTTTAAGCCTATTATGTAGCTGATGATACTGTGACATTCGTTAAATGTGGAGGGGTCCATCATTGCCACAAACTGCCCTGCTAAACATTTTGGATTAGCTAATTGTTATTTTAGGGCAACAGATGCTTCAATTTTGGAAGTATAGGGTGGGAGATGGTTGGGGGTTCGTGAGGGGGAGGGCCGTTGCCCTCTGAACTGCTTTTCTCATGGCTCCGTTTGAGCCTTTGTTTTTTCCTTTCCTGTCATCCTGTCACTTGCACACGACATTGTCATCATCGAACAGTATATCATCTTCCACAGGCTACGCTTTTTCTATGATCCGGTTGCTCTGGCCTAGTACGAGCCACTGTTTTACGCAACCAAAGCCAGCCGATTGGCTGCGCACACCATCACCACTGACAGACAGCACACGTCCTTGCCATTGCCACATCTCTACACCCTAGCTGTGCAGCGTCGCTTTCCTTGAGCCCGAGTGTCCTGGGTACCCCGTGTTCCCATGATACCTGTTACCCAGATGTCCACTCACGGTAAATCTCTTCATGTCCTGTCGTGGAACGTGAATGGCTTGTTGGACCGCATCAAGCGGACGGCGTTCCTCAAGTGCACCCAACGTCTTGTGCTGGATGTGCTCCTCCTACAGGAGACTCATCTTCTGGGAATCCGTTGCTCCTTCCTCGGGAGATACCGGTTCAACAAGGTGTGGCACTCCGGTTTTACGCTGGTTTCTCGTGGGATGGCCATCTTGACCCGGAGAGGTCTGTCCTTTCCTCCTATTCATGTGAAGACCGGCACACAGGGCCACTATGTTGCCATCTCTGGTAAGCTTGAGGGTCATGTCCTGAACCTACTATCGATACACACAAAAATATGCCTACACCCAACCAATTTACAAAAACGTACCTATAACAAATAGGGCAAACACAAAATATTTTACTTTGACCCGGTACTTTTATTTATACCTGTCTATTTTGAAAAAAATAATTTTAACTCGTTTTTCAAATTTCGCCAAAAAGGAAAATACTACACATTCAAGATTTTCAATTACAATACATGACTATATACAAACAAATATTTACATTTCCTATACACAATTATCATACGTTCCACAAAAATACAGTATATAAACAACAAAAATTGTAATTTTACAGTGGAGTTAATCAGTATTCAAAAAATAAGAAAAGACAAAGTCATAAGAAGGAGCACAGTCCTCAAACGAGGATAACTTTACAACTAGCCGAGGCTAGTAGAGACACTTAATGATGTGAATAGCTCCCTCAGTTGTGCTGACGCGTTTCTAGTCCAGGGAAACCAGTTCCCGGACTTTCATCAGGGCTTTGTCACCTCTTCTGTTGATATCTGGTGTCCTTGCCCCTCGTGATGTCAAACACAGGCTCAGGAATAACCTATTTCAGTCTTTGTTTAAGAAATAGTGGCTGATATTGGACCTCACGGCATTTTATTCATTGCCTCAGTATACAAGTCGATGCCTCGCTTGTAGCCGCTATTAAACTTGTACTCCAATAATGCAGGCAACTTCTTTACCAGTGCGTCGCGCCAAAGGTGCTCGATCTTATTTAATCATTTGCCAGTCCGGCAGCATCCGTATAACTACTGATTATATCTACGCGTTGAACGCCGATGGTTTTAAGAACTGGCTCTCTATTGTCGCATGACTCCTTGTTTTGAAACATGCACTTGAGTCACTCGATGTCTCTGCTCTGCGCTGCCAGCTGCCAGCAGCGCAGAGCAGAGACATCGAGTGACTCTACGCCTAGAACTGACCCTTGGGGGACTGAGGACGATCAGCCCGCCAGACATCTTGCGGCAATTCGCAATGAGATCTGTCAAGTCTATCTGGAGTCGGCCAATATGGTATGGCACTCCTCTCTGGCCCGTGTATGCCGTTTGGGTGATACGAACGGAAAATTGCTCCATAACTTGATCTCCTACCCCAAGGCTAACAAAAGCATTTCTGAAATTCAAGACGTGGATGGAACTCACCACTGCACCTCACAAGACATTGCCCAGATCTTCGCAGGCTACTACGCACAGCTCTATTATGCTCGGCCCCCAGGGCCTCTCTGGTTGACCTACTGTAACGATCAGGGGTCCAATTACTCTGTCTTGCCCAGTCCGAATTGAAAGACCTGGATCTTCCTCCTACCTCACAAGAAATCCATTGGCCCATTTCCCTACTGCACTCTGGGTAGACGCCAGGGCCCAATGGCTTTCCACAAGAGTACTATGCAACTTTCCGTTAATTATTGGAGTCCCATCTGGTCGACCTTTTTAACCACGTGGCAGAGAGGGGTGCTTTCACCTCCGAGACTGGTGTCGCCACTATAGTGGTCATTCACAAGACCCAACCACCTTCTCCTTCCTGAGCGGATTATAGTCCAATCACTTTAATTAACACAGAAATTAAAATCTTCGCCACAGCCCTGGCCCAACAACCCTGTCTATTCTTACACAAACTGATTCATCCAGACCAATGTGGCTTCATGCCAGCACGTGCTACACAGCATTGCATACGACGCCTTGACCTTGCCATGGCCCACCGCCATCTCCTCACGACATATCCGGCCCTCTTGCTCATTGACTGTGAGAAGGCTTTTGACACGGTTGACTGGGGATACTTGGAGGATGTTCTCAGTACGATGGGGTTTGGCCCCTTTTTAAGACGCCTCATCATTGTCTTGTACTCCGATACCAAAGCTAGAGTCTTGACCAACGGTGCATACTCGGAGGCATTTCCAATTCGCAGAGGTATGCGTCAGGGGTGTCCTCTCTTGCTGCTACTGTTTGCATTGGTGATGGAGCTCCTGACCTGCCTCATACGCATTAACGCTCAGATCCGAGGTTGGGCTTGGGAACCTCACCAGTTGGATAAGATTGCCCCCTACACGGATGACCTCCTCCTTTTCTTGGCCGACCCAGAGAGCTCTGGTCCGCATTGCCTGGAGGTGCTCCAGGCTTTTGAAACCACCTCGTGCCTGCGACTTAACCCGAAGAAGTCCATTTTGGTACCCCTCCATCCCTTGAAAGCCTGCTTTGACTGGCAGTCTAGCATCCCCCTACTGAGGCTATTGTTAAAATATCTTGGGATCTAGGTGGCTCTGCTCCCGGAGTTGGAATGGGCCCTCAATTTTACACCCCTGATCACAAAAGCCAAACAAGACCTCAAGCGAGGGCAATCTCTACCTCTTAATCCCCTTGGCACAGGAGCACTCTTTAAAATGATGATTTTCCCCCATTTTCTATACATTTTCCAGAACATCACCTTTCACCTTCCGGGTAGTTGGTTATTGTTGTCCACGATTGGTACACTGGCAGCTGGTCAGTCCCAGCTTATCAGACTAAACTCCACAAGATGGACTTTCCGTGAATCCAAGCCTATTTATGCGGGGCTCCCATCCCACAAACAATTTCACCTATCACTAGGGCAGTTCTAGTGGCCTGGCGCTCCACCCTGCGTTACACGGGGTGTGACAAGAGACTCCCCCAACACACATCTTTATGGCACGGCACATGGCTGAATGGAACATCGTCCCTCGAGGGCTTTTGGCAGTGGGATTGGATCGGGGTCTCGTTACTTGGCGATATCTGGGTGGGCGATCATATTAGGGCATTCTCAGATTTGCAACATTTTCACTCTCTTACCACCACCCAATTTTACTGGTATCTGCAACTCCCTCATGCCCTTACTACACATATCTCATCTTGCACTTCGCTTTCGGAGTTCAGCCCGCTAGAGGCTCAGGTTATGATGGGAGACTTGGGCAGAGGGGCGGTGTCCCGGATATACCGCTCCCTCGTTAAGAACGGCCCTGCAACCCTGGTCTCAACGCGAACCGGCTGTGAGGTTTGGGTGGATCCCCTGGAGGAGGCAGTTTGGTGTTATGCCCTTATGGCCCCAAAACTCTGACTACTTCCTCAAAACTATGCCTCATCCAACTCCATTATCTTCACATGGCCTACCTCTCTCCTGCGTGCCTGTATAGGGCAGGGATGCGTGCCTCCCCTGACTGCACACGCTGTTGCCGAGTCACGGCTGACTTCTATCACATGGTTTGGTCCTGCCCTGCCATTGCCTCTTTTTGGTCGGGCATGGAGTCCGAGCTTACACAGACTCTAGGGTGGCAGTTGCCCCATGATATATATAAAAATGATGCCCTGCACTCCAAATATATAATCTTAATTTTTACCTTGGTTGTCAATTAAGAATCACGTTCTTAATGGTGCTGCCTCTGAATCTGACTGGCTCCTGTCAGCATGCAAATGATCTAGGCAAACAGATTCTGTTTGAGAAAGGCGCACTTTTCACTAGCCTCACTAGGGTGCTAACGCTTTTGTGTATTTTTACTGTAATCAACCTGTAGTTTCTAACATTCATAAATATATAAACATCAATGTGTTGAGAATATCATCAAAAAACATATTCAATACGACATCTTCAAAACGCAACAACAGTTCTCTTGTCCAGAAAAAAGAACTCCAAATGTTGCTTCCTTCTTTTATTCTTCTTCTTTTGCATCAATTCCTGAATGCATTCACTCCATATATTCATTTATGTACAGCAAATTCCTTCTTGTTTCCCAATGCATTTCGGTATAGAAGATACCTTCGTCAGGGGAATGCTATAACAAATTAACAAAAGACTCATGTGTACAAAACTCATTTTCCTCAATAGGGTTTCATGAGACCACCACCTGTGATCAAATAATACTGTAGTGCTTATTTAAAATGAATCAACCAGCTACTTAATGGAAACTGGATGGTACTAATTCAACCTTAAACCCTACCCAGTGTGTAAACAGATGTATAGTTGCTAACCCTGTACCACAACACCAACTCCTGATCTACTCTAGGTTCACAATTATGATAAAAATGTACCTGAACAAAAACCTCACGTGATCCAAATAGACCCGTGTACTGTCGAAAAACTGAAAATAAACACGATAAGTCCCATTAGTTTATCTAAGTTGTACTTAGAATTGCTTTAATGCCAACTATTAGATAAACACCGTCCTACCTGCACTCAAGTTGGCTTGTAAGTACTGGTATGTATTTTCACCTATGCCCCGCCTCCTCCATCCTTCGGTGATCTCCAAACAAAAACTGTACCTAAACACGATACAAAACGTTTTAACCTCTCTTCCCAATAGATCCCATACTCCTTCTGGGAGTTTTCGATGGCCGGGACGGCTCCAGGGAGGACAAACGCTTCCTGGATACAGTGGTGGCTCAGGCCAAACCTCCTACCATAAGAAAGTGTCAGCGGGGGGTGGATTGGTGTGCGGCTCAGGAAGAACCCCTCTTTGAGGCCCAGGGATGTCCCGAGACATTTCATAAGATATTGGGCAAAACGTTGAATCTACTGGCCATGTCTGAACTGGGGTGGTGTGGAGTGCAAAACAGCAATGGATTTAGGCCCAGATCTCTGTACTGGGGTGAATGTATGACATTGTTCTGCATTCTGTCCATCAATTGTTGTTTTTGCATTCGTCACCCCGAGTGGGACGGGTATGCTCAGACGTGAGTCCCATGCTCTCCACACCACTGGAGTCAAGCTATCCTGGCTAAGATGGCTGATAGCCAGAAACCGGTCCTAGGATGCTTGATTCCGGTCCAGGGAAGACATGGCTTGGCAGTTCGGGCTGGACTGTTCCCATGAGGCACAGGGTCAAGGCTGATTTGCATATGGCCATGTCTGAACTGGGGTGGTGTGGAGTGCAAAAAAACGATGTATTTAGGCCCAGATTTCTGTACTGGGGTGAGTGTATGACATTGTTCTGCATTCTGTCCATCAATTGTTGTTTTTGCATGAATCTACTGTCTTAAAATATGTGTCTGCTGTTTCGCCTATACAGTTGTATTGTTGTGCTAATGCCGGGACTTGCTTGAAAGATGTATATTGTGGCTGGAACTTGTGCTATTTGCTAAAGATGGATTTTGACTCATTGTGCAATTACCTACAGTCTTTTGTTTGCCTTTTCCCTATAAATGCAAATACATTTGATTATAAAAAAAAAAATCTCCAGCTCTGCTGAGAGCTGATTTTTTGTTGCTTGTACTTTTGTCAATATATGGAAACTGTTCATGAAAATCACTCGCCCCTTGATGGTGGTTATCCTCTCAAATGCACACAGCATCTCTCAAAATGAAGAAATGGAAAAAGGGAAGGTGTACATGAAAGCAAAATTGAATGCCTCTGTACATGTTTAAAAAATGGCACCGAGAGGATTAGCTTATGTTCTGTAAGGTCCAGATACTACGAACTCATGTGGCAGCGTGTTATGGTGAATAGGTGGGCGAGGTTAGTGATCAAACTTGCAAAAATTTAATTTTATGAAATTGTGTTCTGAATAGTTTGGAGTTTCCGTTAGGCTTGGGAGGCCGTTAGTTTTAATTGTTTCTGCTCCGTGTACGGGGAATATGGATCATGTTTTGGATGCTTAAAAAACTTCCCTGTTCCGAACAGAATTACTTGAAAGATCATGAAGAGTCCCATACCTTGTATATTTGTTGGGAGAATGAGTTCCTCTGACCTAATACACTTAGAATAGAACTGTAGGGGGCATATTACCAAGCAATAGTGATAATTATCGCTATTGCTTGGTTAGCGGGGACAAAATATCGCCGAGCACCGAGGATTTTTACCGCTGGGATACCTTGATATTATCAAGGTTTATCTCAAAAGCTGTAAAAATCCTGCAAAATGCATGAATATCGCTGAAAAATCAGCAATATTCATGCATTATCGTGACAATGCTCTTAGCCATATTATCCACCTTCCATTGGATAACATGGCTAAGAACTGCTTTTAGCAGGCGTTAGCTTTTGGAGATATTCGCGCTTAGCGCGAATATTTCCAAAAGTTGTTATTAGGAGTTAGAGATGTTAGCGACTGTTTTCAGTCGCTAACATCTTGGCACGCCCACTTTGCATGTCATTAGCGATAATTATCGCTGACATGCAAAGTGGGCCCCTAAATGCCCGCTATCGCCTACAAGCTGTCGCTAACTGGTGTTAGCGACAGCTTGGTAATAGGGCAATAAAATTATCGCCGCATTAGCGGGAAAAAGTCCCGCTAATGCGGCGATAATGGCCCTTGGTAATATGCCCCTAGATCTCTTTAGGGACGCAGTGTGTATGCCATTGGAATTGGAGCTTGCACTTCTAACTAGGATACCTTGCAATGACAAGCCACAAACAGAACCATTCTTAGAGTTATTTCGTGATGAAATTAATGTAAGTTTTGGTGTAGCTACTCTTTTAGTGACATTTATTTATTGTACCATGTAATTTACGTTTATATTTCTGCTGTGCCCTCATTCATTTGCAATTGGTTTGCCACTCTGTTTAAGCCTCCAGGACACTCATTACGAGTTTTCTGGTAAATTGTGGTCTGTGCACAAATGGTTATTTGTGAAACAGCGAGGCAAGTATAAGGTAGTCAGTGTTTTCCAATGCCTGGAGTTAACTTTCGTCAAACTTCAGTGGGCAAAAAACTGCCTGCTAAACTCAATGAAGCTACAGAATCTACATTTTAATTTATTGGCCTTTTGGACGGGTAAAATGTTTGATTAGGGTTATATCAAATCACAATGCAGAAAGAAGAGATACGAGAAGCTCAGATCTTGTGTCCTCCAAATTAAGTATCTAAAGCGAATATTCCTTGCTCAATACTTGAGAGACAGTGGGGACACTATACTAGCTATGGAAAACAGATATAGGCCCTGTTAATCACATTGGTAGACAAACAGAGATGGTAAAATATTCCCATTTGTAGGTTTGAAAGATGTGTTGATTAAATCAACTAGCATAGGGAGGCCCCTCCGCTACGACTCAACCACACTCACGCACTCAACCCCGGAAAACACGCAGACTGTAAAAAATCCTCGCCTAACACCACCTACAGGCAGTTCTCGTGCAGACCCTGCCCCAAATCCTTCACAATCGACATAGCTCCCACGACCGCCGAAAACACACCTGAGGCATGCACCACCACAACCCTGACCTTTATCCTTCTCAATGTGAGCTCCCTGCACCAACATACCATAAAGATATGGGACCTGATCGACACCCTCTCGCCCAACGTCGCCTTCTTCACGGAAACCTGGACGAATCCCACCTCCGGCCTCACATCGCCACTGCCAACCCCGATGGTTACAAAATCCAGAGAAAGGACTGGCCGCACTGCCTAGGAGGAGGACACCTCCCTTTCAGGATCCAGACAAACCCCAGGACCACGCTACGCGGCACCCTCATCTACAGACCACCAGGACCTCGCACCCACCCAGTAACAACCATAACCATAACCGAGCTCGCCGCACCCCACGCCATCACCTCCATGGACTACATTCTACTCGGGGACTTGAACTTCCATCTTAACAACGGAAACAACCCAACTCCACCACTCTCCTCGACAACCTTGCCAACTTAGGACAGAAGCAGCTCGTCAACATGCCCACCCACAGAGCGGGTCACACCCTTGACCCCATCTTCGTGCGAGGAACAAACATCCGCTTCAGCCACACCTCCGAGCCCCTCTGGATTGACCACCACTGCGACCACTTCTCCTTTAACACCACCTCCATTGACAAACCCGCCCTGCGCCCACCACAATTGAAGTGGAGCAAGGTCACAGAGGAGCACCTGAACAGCACCCTCCATCAAACCCCCCCATCGTCATGACCAACACCAACTCTGCAGCCAGGGAATTTCACCGCTGGGTCTCCTGCTGCGCCGACAAGCTCGCACCCCTCTGCCCCACCAAACAAACCCCTTTGAAAGACACCTGGTTCACCAGAGAACTTCAAGAAGCCAGACTCTCCTGGCGTAACCTGAAAACCACGCAAGCACGGAACAACCATAAGAATGCCCAAAAGGAATCTCACCAGCACATTAGAGACACCAAATGAACATTCATAAGAAACAAACTCCAGAGCAACGTGACCTATGCCAAGGAACTGTTCAACAGCATACAGCAGTTTGCAAAACCCACCTGCAAAGCCACAGATGTCACACCCTCCCAGGAACTCTGCGACAAGCTCAGCTCACACTTCCATCTGAAGATCAAGGCCCACTATGACAATTTCAGCAAACCAACGACTAACAGCACCCCCCTACCCACAACCGCCGATGAGCCGACCATCACGTGCTGGGATCCCGCTACTGTGGGACTCATCACAGCGACCATGAAGAAAACTCACTCAGGAGCCCCTACGGTCCCCTGCCCACCTCACATATTTCACAGTCATTGCACCC
Source organism: Lissotriton helveticus (assembly GCF_964261635.1). Taxonomy (NCBI): domain Eukaryota; kingdom Metazoa; phylum Chordata; class Amphibia; order Caudata; family Salamandridae; genus Lissotriton; species Lissotriton helveticus. The sequence goes on from NC_136065.1 coordinate 1,610,335,946, forward strand.
GAACTTGGACACATCATCAACGCATCCCTCGCAACAGGCATCTCCCCAGACGACTGGAAATGGGCAGAGGTAAAATACCCCTCCTCAATAAACCAATTGCCGACCCAACGGACCTGAAAAACTACCAGCCCATCTCTCTCCTCCTGTTTGCAGCCAAAGTAACAGAGAGACTCGTAAATGCCCAGCTGACCGCATTCATCAAAGAGAACTAAATCCTGGACGCCTCCCAGTCTGAATTCTGCAGCAACACACAGCACCGAGACTGCCCTCCATGCTGCTACTGATGACATCCGCATGCTATCGGATCAGAGACACACTGCGGCCCTCATCCTCTAGACCTCTCCGCAGCCTCCGACACATCTCACATACAGCCAGACTTCACAAAGCAGTAATACAAGAAGCCACCTTCGACAGGATCCAGTCCTTCCTCTCCGGCAGAACACAGAGGATTCAACTCCCTCCCTTCCACTCCAAACCCACGGAGATCAACTGCAGAGTACCCCAGGTATCATCAATGAGCCCAACGCTCGTCAAAATCTACATGGCCCCCCTCGCCACCATCGTCAGACAGAATGGGCTCAAAATCGTATCCTACGCCGATGACACCCAGCTCATCCTCTCACTCACGAAGAACCATGAAGATACCAGACTCTGATTCCAGGAAGGAATGAAGAACGTGGCAGCCTGGATGAAGGACAGCTGCCTGAAGCTAAACTCAGAGAAGACCGTGGTCCTCCTCCAGGGACCCTGCACCTCAGCCTGGGACAACACCTGGTGGCCCCCACCCAACCCCACAAACCTCGCTCAGAACCTCGGGATAATCCTAGACTCCTCCCTCTCCATGAACCACCAGATCAACGCCAATGCCTCCACTAGTATCACCTACTGTCACATCCTCCATAAGACCTTCAAATGGATCCCCCTATTACAGAAGGACCGTCACCCTCGCACTACTAACCAGCAGACTAGACTACGGCAACGCCCTCTACGCTGGAATCAACAAAACACTTCTACACAAACTCCAAACCATCCAGAATGCCGCAGACAGACTTGTCCTCGGGACACCGCGCCACAAGCACATGACCCAACACCTACGAGGCCTCCACTGGCTCCCCGTCGAGAAGAGGGTCACCTTCAAACTCCTCAACCACGCCTACAAATTACTCAACAACATGGGACCGTAATAGCTCAACGAAAGAGTATCCTTACTCGTACCCAAGGAGCCTCCGCTCAGGTGACCTTGCCCTGGCGTAAGTCCCCCGCATCCACAGAAACAGAACTTGTGGGAGAGCTTTCTCCTACATCGCAGCCAAAACCTGGAACGAGCTCCCTGTAAACATCAAATGCTCCCCGACCCTGCACATGTTCAGGAAGGACCTCAAGTCCTGGCTCTTTGACTGAGCAGGAGCCGCCCCCCTAGCACCTTGATACCCTCACGGGTGAGTAGCGTGCTATATAAACCCCTGATTGATTGATTGATTGATTGATTGATTTATTGATTCATGTTTCTGCCCAGAGGGTACAATCAAAAGTGGCGTATGGGCACTCATCAGTAAACTTTAGTCATCTCTGCTATTAAGGCACCTCAGAAAAATGATTAGCAAAATGTAAAGCTCATCAATATAAAGGATTTACAACCACTGGGCAGGGCTGAGGCTAGTAGATCCACATGCTTGGCAACATGTTGTGGGAAGTAGAGTGAGAGAGATTACCATAGGTCAAGGGTTGAAACTGCAGGATGTATGTCATTACATCACTTGTTTTCACCACGCTTGGCTTTACTTCATACTTCTAACCTCACATTCAATTAGTTCGGAATTGTATTCTCTGCAATACAAAATGCCTTCACCATGCTAACAGAAACATATACATCATATTTGTCATTTTAGTCACAGACTTGCAGTGCCACCTTGTGTCCGAAGTAAGTATTTTAAAGAAGTAATTCCAAAATAAGTGTGAATCCTATTTTAGTGAATTAGAAAATATAGATATTGGTTTTATAAAAATGAAATCTTTCATTTCCTGGTTAAGTTTTTATTTGGGGAAAAGACATTGTGAGAACTGAAGAAACTGAAGAACTTTTTTCAACGTTTAGGTGTGGAAAAGATTGTCCCAAACTTTCCAACGTACTACCCATAAACCATAAGAAATCATTTTTTTTAAATATTATAGTTTAAATGTATTGCTTGTGTATCCCACCCCATTTAAAAACTCATGCACAACAATATTTTTAGTTTCAAACTAATGCCCATGTGTTTTTTTTAAAACTTGAATATTGGGGGCGTGGCTTGGCATGATGTGAGCTGAGCACGCTCTGTCCCACCTCACACTGATCTTGCACTTATCCTGCCTCCTCGGCACCTACTTCTGTTCCTGGGCTGCCCTGTCGCTGCGGCCCACTGAGCGCTATTCCCAGAGCCGGTCCTCAGTGCTCTCGGAGGGCCGCGGGCAGCGGAATGGTGGTCGGCGGCGATAGTGGCCTGCTTGCCATTCATCGAGCCGCAGGGTCACGTTGAATTTCTGCCCGCATTGCTTGGCCGGGGCGGCTGCGGTGGAGGTGTGCCCTACGCCGGCAGCAGTGGAAGCCCGGTGGTGGTCCACGGAGCAGAGTCCACCCGCCAACATTGGTGCCCGGAAGTCCCCAGTGGGGGATGCAGCTGAAATCGGTGGCCTGTTCGGGTCGTGAGGCAGTGAGGTGAAAGCCTCAATAGTACGGGACATGGCCGCCAGTCCGCCATCTTGGGGTCATAGTATTCGTCTGCAAAGACCATCATGGAGTGGGGGCCTCCAGAGCCAATTGAGCACCCCCAGAGTGAGTACAGCCACCTTTATTTCCGAGGTGTGGTCTGGCGGCATCCGGCGCTCCCGCTTTATCGTCCTTCCCCCGTCTCCTTTCGATGCCTGAATTACTTGAGGGGTCGGTGGTCGGTGGTCAGGTCGGACCACGGAGGAGGGTTTAGCGGGCGATAGCATCCTTGGGAGATGGGGAAACTCTTGCGAGGTGCCCAGTCCAGAGTGGCCCTCTCTGCCCCTTCCCCGGCCCCCACAGACTACCCAGGCATACCGGCCAGCTGCCGGCCAGATAACGTGAGAACCCAGGGCTGGGGCAACTCTTCTGATCCTGGTGTGAATAGACTGGTGTGTTGGGGACCACGGGGACTGAGTCGGGTCGCTGTGGGGAACGTCGCTAGGTTCAGTGCCCATGCATCCTCGTTGGAGACCCGGCCCTTTCCGGCCCCTCCCCTCCCCCATCTGGAACCTATTCCATCCTACTCCAGTTCAACAGCAGTCTATCCTGGGCGTTTCTAACTGGGATCGGTGGCAGTGATTGGGCCACAATGACCAGGGACAAGGTCGGTGGGGGCTCTGCCAAACAGAGCACCATGGACAAATTCACGGGCCAGGGGGCATCAGCAGCGCCACCCAGGGGATCTCCAAATACTATGTCTGATAATGCCCCTGCGCCAAGATCTGAGGAATGCAGTGGCCCGCATTATGGAAACGGAGACAAGAATATCGGGCATGGGGGATGTATTGGCCACGCTGCAGCATAAAGTGTGGTATCTCGAGACCGCCCGGCTGTGCTTGGCCGTACGAGTGGAAAACGTAGAGGGGTAGGCGTGATGCAACAACCTGCGATTTGTTGGCTTCCCGGGAGGATTGTGAGAGGGGGAATAAGGAGCAATTCCTTACGGACTGGCTCAAGAGTTGGCTTCCAAGTCAGATCTTTCGCCCTGCTTCGTGGTGGAACGTGCACACAGGGATCTCATGCTGAAGCCCCCCCCCGGGTGCCCGTCCAGGGTCTGTCATCACCAAACTCCTCAATTACCATGGCAGGGACACCCTTCTGAAACAAGCTTGAGCTAAGGAGCCATTGTTGTTCAATACCTCCCGCATTTTGAACTTTTCGGACTACACCAAGCTGGTACAGCAGCGGACTCAGTCGTTCCTGGCCGCCAAGGCCCGTCTCCATGAACTCAAGCTCCCTTACGCTCTACTTTACCCAGCCAGGCTGCGGGTAGTGTATTGATCTTGCTCCCATTTCTTTGGCTCCCCGGAGGAGGTGTTTCACTGGACAGATGAAACTGTTCAGTTCCGTCCTCACTCCCCCCGGGTAGGGAATCCGACTCATCCTGGGGTGGGTCTGCCTGGACTCAACATGGGCCGAGGGGAAGAGGGGGCAGACACTCCGAGTCCAGGCACCACTCACAATCCACAGGATCCGCGGCCCAGGAGGGGTCCGAATCGCTACCATGTGTTTCAGCTGTACTTCACTGTTGGCTGGGGTTTGTGGGGTTGCTGCACAGTCTCATTGTGTTCTGGACTGTATTGCCGGAGGATCAGGGATGCTGCCATGGTATTGTTTAAGATATGCATGGGGTAGGAATGCCTGTTAGCATGTGGGAGGCCCCTGGTCTTGTGCGTGTTCATAGCTGGAATATTAGAGGGGATCAAGCGGTGGGTTATTCTGAAGTCAGCCAAACAAGCTCAAGCTGATAAAATATTGTTGTTGCAGGAGAGCCACCTCATGGGGACAAAAGCATTATGCTTCCAGCGTTTCAAATTTACACAGATATTTCACTCCGGGTTTGTGAGAGGCTCCGGGGTGGGTTGCTATTTTAATAAATCGAAGGGTTGCATACACACACTTTAAGACCTGGGGAGATCTTCAGGGCAGATACTTATTTGTGCATGGCACAGTAGGGGGTGAGACTTTTGTACTAGGGAGTGTTTATGCCCCCGCCTCTTTCCTGGGGATTAGCCGAACAGATTCTGACCCTGTGGGTGGATATACCGAGGGCTTAGCGGTGGTGTGAGGGGATTGGAATGATGTGATGGATGTAGCCCTTGATAGGTGGAGGTCCGGGGATCTATCTGCGGCCTGCCATCCCACGAAACTTTACTCCTTAGTGACAAGCCTCGATTGGGTGGAACCCTGGCGCAGGATACATGGCAATGTGCAGGGCCATACATACCTTTCGGTGGTCCATGGTTCTTTCTCCCACCTCGATTATTTGTTCATCCCACGGGTATTTGATGGTAGAGTGGTAGCAGCTGAGATGCTGCCACGAGGACCTGCTGACCACTCTCCAGTTGCACTTACCATATGGACTGGGGGTGCCTCTGGGCCATTACGATGGCGCCTCTCAGTCTGGAACCTTCAGAAGGAGGACTACACGGAACGAATGGGAGATGCCCTTGATTGTTATTTGGACATTAACGTGGGCTCGGTTTCGGGGGCTGGGACCCTTTGGGAGACCTTGAAACCCACTATTCGAAGGGTGGACATTTCCTTTTGTTCTGTGGCCCGGAAACAGAGTAGAGAGGTTCTGGTTAGAGCGGAGGCTACTATTCTGGACTTGGAGGCGTGCGGCAGGAAGAAGGGCGGACGGCTGGCTCGTCATCGGCTATTGCTAGCGCAACAGGAATATTCCCATATCCTATCGGATGAGGCTTTGCTTGCTACCCTTAGTAGGATATGCTAATGCAGTGACAAATCTAGTAAAATGTTGCACCGTTTGTTTCAAGGTACACTTCCCCCCCATGTCCTCCCGGGTATTTTGGGGCTGGACGGACTCCCTGTTGCGGGCACGTTGGCTATCGCGAGCAGCTTTACAGGGTATTATACTAAATTATATGCCCCTGCGGAGTGCCTCTCAGTGGAGATCATTGATTACTTTTTGGACGATCTCCAGCCGAAGGCAATCTCAGATGCGGTAGGAATTGGAAGGTCCACTCACTAATGAAGAATTGGGGGTGGTCCTGGGTGATCTTAATTCTGGGAGGGATCTGGGCCCTAATGGCTTCCCATGTGAATTCTTTAAAAATATTTCTTGCAGGTGGGACCACACTACTGCAGGTTGGTCGAGGAGGCCAGGGACCTTGGGCGTTTGCCCAGCCACTGGAGTCACACGTAGATAGTGGTTTTTCATAAGCCAAGTAGGCCGTCGGAACTACACACTTTGTATCGCCCTATCTCCCTCCTGAATGTGGAGGCCAAGATATTGGCAAAAGCTTCGGTGAATCTCCTCCACCCACATATAGCCCAGCTGGTACACCCCGACCAAGCTGGGTTTATGCCCCAGCGTGCAACCCACCACAATATTAGATGGGCACATGTGGCAGTCTCGACGATTCAAGGTCTGGGGGAGCGGGATGCCCTACTGTTAGCAGATATGGATACTGTGTTTGATTCCTTGAGCTGGGTCTATTTATTCGCACTTTTCCGGCGGCTGAATTTCAGACCGCTTTTTTTGCCCTCTCATACCCTGCTATATACCGACTTGACAGCCTTGGTGTGAGTGGCGGCCTTTGTTTCTTCTGCATTCTCTCTTGGGTGGTGCACCAGACAGGGGTGCCCATTGTCCCCATATCTTTTCGCCTTAGCTAGCCTTAGCTATGGAACCTTTGGCAGCTTGGGTGCGGATGGATGCTCTGGTGTCCGGATTTGAATAAGCGCAGGGACTGTCTGATCGCATCGCCCTTTATGCTGATGATGTCTTGTTCTTTCCTACCAATCTTGAACGAACGGGCCCTTGGTTGCTGCATATTATGCAGATCTTTGGGGATAACATCCGGTCTGTATATCAATCCTAGGAAGTCTACACTGTGAGTACTGTGTGTCCAGGTTGAGCTTGGTTCTTGGGCATCGTCTGTACAAGTACTACAAGGAGGCATCAAATATCTGAGGGTATATTTGTCTGATTCTTCTGCCATGGCATGGGAACGTAATCTTGCACTCGTATGGGAGCGGGTGCGCAAGGACATTAAGATATGGTCCCATATGCCTCTGTCCATCTATGGCCGGTCGGCCATATGTAGGATGATGTCACTCCCACGATTATTGTACCAGCTACAAAATCACGCTCATCCAATTCCTCCATTGTGGTTCCGCCATGTGAATTCAGTTCTGGGTCAGTTCCTCTGGGTGGGTTGAGCGGTACGGGTGATGATTCAGCCGTGCTTTCTTCCAAAGTATAGCGGGGGACTGGCAACCTCTGATATCTAGTCTTATTATGTTGCATCCCACTGCCTTGTCTTATTAAATGGTGGTTTGGAGACAGGGCTGACCCAGTGTACAATGTGGAGCGACGATGCATGGGCTTTCACTCTCTCCATGTTATTCTCTATTCTGCACCACTGAGGCTCAGGCCGTCGGCTACGCAATTGTTTTTCAGATTTGGCAACAGGCATTGCGGAAGATGAGCTGGTGGAATAAATTGACATGGGAATCTCGATTATGGCATACCGGTCATTTTCCACAGCTCCTGAGTCTCACCAGGGTCCGTGATTGGGATAATATTGGGAAATCTACCCTGGGGGATGTTATGTGTGGCACAGTGTTGAAATCCTTCCAAGACATCCAGACAACCTTTCAGATGTCAAAGACTACGTTTTTTAAATATTTACAATTTTGGCATGCCATCGCCCCCAGATTTGAGGGTCTGGATTCACTACTGGAGTTTAGTCAGGTGGAAGTTAAAGTTTTTATGGAGGATCTCCTTGATCATAAGATTACCAAGATCTATCAATCTCTTGTTACACACTGTTCCCCCTCCTTGCAGCGTTTGAGGGAGGCCTGGGAGGGAAATGTGGGTCCGTTGGAGGAAGAAGACTGGGCCGAAGCTTTAGCATCCCCACGTGGGGCATAGCAGTATGCCTGCGGTTAATCCAATTCAAATACCTCCACCGGGTTTATTTTACCAGGGTGTGACTATGGAGGGTGGGCCTGGTGGCTTTCCCGGGGTGTCTCCGCTGTGGGCATGAAGAGGGGACCCTGATACACACCTTATGGCACTGTACAGCGCTCGCACGCTCCTGGAGGAGGGTACTTGCCTGTCTCTCTGAGGTTCTGGGGTGGGAGCTTTCTCACTCACCAAAACTAGTCCTCCTCCATGTGATGAAAGGGATTGGGGCCAACATTTATAAGCAACATTTCATGCACCTGGGCTTTACTTTAGCGAATCGAGACATAGCTAGAACCTGGAAGGCGGTGGTTGCCCTTTCGGTTTCAATTTGGAAAAGTGGTCTTGACTTTAGTATGGGTCTCGAGCTCCCCATCTTTGAGACTAGATGGTGCCCTAGGAAGCACTGTAAGATTTGGAAGCGCTGGGTGGATAACCGTGGCTTGGAACTGGAGCCGCCGCGGGAGGACCGGGGTCAAGGCTCCGAGTAACTGGCTGGCTATTCTCGCCCCCTGTATTGTTCTTTTTATGTGTGGCCCATGATTCCTCAATAGACACTGGCATTCTTGATGTTTGAGCTCTGGTGTTGATTGATGGCAGCTTAGGATAGTAATGTGTTGTTCCGGTATATGTAGACAATGTGCTGGAGAGGTGGGGAGGACACTGGGGTAGTTGGTTGGTTGCAAGATTTGATTTATATTGTATTGCTTTTCATATTCTCAAGTCTTTACTAATGTAAAATGATCAAAGTCTAAAATCTGTATCTTATATGCGGCAGTTGTCTCTGGGGTTCAGAGATCTGCATTATACGTTCTATATTGACGAATAAAATCTTGAACATTAACACGCTTGCCCACCCATTGCCTCTAAACTCCCTGCACCCCATCCTGAAAGGATACTGCTTAACAGTTCTAATAATAAATGAGTAAATTAATGCTCAGGTATTTTTTATGTTAAGAAATACCCAAGTATTAACACACTTACCTACCCACTGCCCCTATACCTTCTGCACCCAGTCCTAGTATTTTTTATTTTATAGACAGACGTATGTATTTGGTATCAAATTAATACTCAGCTTCTTTTGTTGTAATACCTGAATAATAACAGATTTACCCACCCATCGATCATAAATCAACTACCTCTCAAACAAGAGTAGCTTAATCATTAAAATATAAATAATTAAATTAATATTCAGTTATCTATTTATGTTTAAAAATACAAGAAAATGCACACACTTACCCACCCACTGCCCCTATACATTCTGCACCCCGTCCCGGTATTTATTATTTAATAGGCATCATGCAGAACTATTTACTTGGTATAAAACAAATACACATGTTTTTTAATACAAACCTGAATAAAACATGCATGCCAACCCATAGCCCCTGAACAATAATGTTTATTTTTTATTTAATAGGCAGAACAATTTAAATGATATTAAATTAACACTCGGCATCTTTTGTTAAAATTGCTCTTAAAACGTAGTATTGACATACATCAACGTACTGTTTTATTATGGAACACTGCCACCTAGTGTACAAAATCAGTGGAAAAGTCTTGCGATTTAAAGAATAGCTAGCGAGGAAAAAGTTTAATCGAAGCGTGGTGAATGTACTCCGAAGTAAAAACTTCGGCGTACAGGCTGTTTCCTGAAACTGCACACTTAGAGGAACAATGCATATTGTGTGAATACTCCCGTGACAAACACACAGTGGGAAGGAATATGTGAGCACCTCACATTATTCTCATTCTCATTTCTATAGTGCAAACAATCTTAGCCATCTGGTCTAACATCTCATCTCATTTGAGGGTTCAGGTGTCAGGTTCACTACATGCAGGGATAAATATAGGATATAGACGGACAGCCTACAATCAGATATATTGTCACATGATTTGAGTAATCAGTTTATCTACAAACGTCTTTGCATGTATTTCATTTTGAGGTCCAAATCTATTTGGGCCATCGTTTTGTAAGGTTACACACCGAGCAAAAGCCACATGGGTATATGTACAATCACTTTTGTCAGACCTCACAAAGGGGTTTGGGTGGTAGTTGCTGTTTTGGGGGCATGTCTGTACTAGGCTGCACTTCAGGTTCTGGCTGCATTTAAACCCAAATAAAGGTCATCAAGACCCATAAAGATATGTGTCAGTGAGTCACATTCTAGGGTGTCTAGTTGGTATCTCAAGTGTGAAGGAATGTTGATTATTAATGGTTGCAGCAACCAGACTGTGAAATGTGACATGGGTCCTATGACTAAACCTATGTCAGAGACAAAGGGTTTGCTTAGAGGCAGAAATTGGACTGTATGTATTGAAGAAGCATGGCATTTTCAGGTTAGCAGGTTGTAATAATGTGACATTATGTTTAGTGATTTAAAACCAATCTAAAGCAGTTCTTAACATCTTCTACATAGAGTTCTGCAGGCTTTCGTAGCATATGTTTGGATCTTCTGCTGGTATGTTATTATCTTATTGTCTGTGGCATTCCTGCCTGTAGTCTTCTGTTAGTAGTTAGAACAACGCCGCCACCTTTGAAAAAACATTTAAGGTATGTATTCTTGCATATTAAATCCAACTATATCCAGAGAGAACATATCCTAACTGATGTGGGAATGAAGCCCATCCCCTTGCTGAGGCCTCCTAGTTCCATTTTTCTATAGGGTGTGGTCACTCACATTCACCACTAGCTGGTCCTGTTGTTGCTGGTAGCTTGTTGGAGCTGGGTATGATGATGGGCTCCAGTGTATTTTGGGTTGTTTATTATCTTTTCTCTTACTTATTGTCTGCCTCTCAGTAAAAAAAAAAAGTCATAGGTTCATAAGGTGCTGGAAAGGTACTCCTCTTGACTGGTGTCAAGAGGGATACATTGACAAAATGCTCCACCTAAGAGTCGATAAGAGCTTTTCATGCTACAAATAACAGTGTTTTGTTCGAATCTGTTTCTCAGAGCAACTATAGTGCCTTTACTGCCTCTTAACGATGGAGTTAAGATAAGTTACTTGGGGCATCACCATACACCAGGATGATAAATAAAATGACTCCTTGCAAGATCACTTGTATTGGAGGCCAAAGTCTTTGTGATTTGCTGACTGCATACGCGCAATTGAAATAAAGAATGCTTTATCTGTGTGGAAACGTGGTGCAACTTTGATCTAAGAACAAATGTGAGGGCCATACATTTGCTTTGGGAACATAGTTGTAAATGTAAATTGATACTTGTATAGCGCACTACTCACCCGCAAGGGTCTCAAGGCGCTTGTACGAATACCGCTGTGGAACCCATCCTGGCTTTCCCTGTGAGGTGTCCACTCCTGGGCACCCCCAAGGTGGAGGCCAGGCATCCTTAGCGTTGTGGGGGCCGTTGTGGAGATTAAGCAAGCTATTGCCCAGAGTTGCAGAGTGGGACTCCATGATTGGAATAGGACCCGAGGCGGAGAATTATCAGGTCCGTGGAATTTTGAGCCCAAGACCCGCCGAGGCGGAGAATTGAACCCTGGTCCCGTGCTAGACCTCTGTATCAGGGTCTGCCGCCCTAACCATTGAGCCACACTTCTCCACCAGTTGAAAAGACATTTATTCCTAATTAACTTCTTATTATGCTGGGCACATTATTACATCTTCTTAGACACACTTCCAACTGGCCTTGCTTATTCGTTAATAAGCTATGGTTTGCTCGAAACCGGATGTATTGCTAGTCTAAACATCAATGTATAGTAGCTATGCCTTGCAATCCAATTGTCTGTAGTCACTGATCAGTGAAGACTATTCAATCCACCCAGATTTAGTTGATATTTGCTCTCATTTATGAATACATCACATGTGGCTAAATCTCTGAAGGAGTGCTTTCCATTACATTAACAATCAACTAGATCTCTGGACACCTTCTTACTCAATATTTACTACATTTCATGAATAACGTACTATTCAGACTGCTGTATTCTTCTACCAATAGGCACACACAGAATGTCCTTTTCATTTGAAATAAACAGAGTTCATTTAACCACTGTTTATAATACTTATAAGAAGTTAAATTCAATGGAAAATGTGTATCTTTGATAACGAGCTCGAACCGTAACTTTTAAAGAGTTAGGGCCTGTTTCAGAAAAGCCCTCGGCATTTGTGGTGGAGATCCCGCGTTCATGGGGGAGTCTCCGCACACATGGGGGCAGATTTATGATAACTGGTGCATCCCCAGGTATGCGCCAGTTATTTTGCGCCGCTGCTCCGCCACCCATGGTGCGCCGCATTTACAATGCGGCGCACCATGGGGCAAAAACGGCACAGATGAGTGACGCATCTGTGCCGTAAATGTGGCGCATTGCTGGAGTTGCATCGCAAGCGCGACGCAGCTCCAGCAAGGCTCGGGGGTGCCCCATCTTTACAATGCTGCGTCAAGACCTACGCCTGCTTCAAGCAGGCACAGGGTTTTGACGCAGCATTGGCCTGACAGTGACTGAGTGAAATCTTATAGATTTCACTCAGCCACTTTTGCGAGGCGCACCTGCCCCGGAACGCCCACCCTGCGCTGGAACGCCCACAAGTGGCCCAGGGCTTTACAACGTGACGCATCTGCCTAGATGCGTCACGTTGTAAATGGGTCGTAGAGATGCGCCACGTTTACGCCGCAGTTGCGTGACGCAAACGTGGCGCATTCCCAACATAAATCTGCCCCATGGTGTAATCTCCACCTTTAGAATTCTGATTGCAGAGATTTAGCCAGAGTGCAGAGACTCCCCCACGACTGCAGGCCCTCTGCCACGAGAGCGGAGGCTCTTTGTGACTCAGGTCCTTAGACTTTGCTTCCCAGAAGATTCAATAGGTAAATTAGCATTAACCGGCCTATAGTTGCCCACCCTGTCAATTCTTTCTCCATGATGAGCTGTGAAACTGCCCCAGAGCAGAGACAATTACCTGGACATTTGGCTGGAAGACTTAGATTAAATGTATGTGACTTATCATCTCTCAGGTAAGGCTGCAGGGGATTGTTCAGAAACTCCATTAATTTGAAAGGGTCCAGTCTCAATCATATTTAAGGGTAAAGTGAGGACTGGGGTACAGTGGTCTTCAAATCCAAGGACACACTGTAGTAATCCTGGCTCCACTGAGTGGGAGGAGGAGCTGGTTCTAGAAACAGACGGGTGTCATTGAGAAGGGGACTGCTCATTTACCAAGACACATTCTTGGTGGGCCACCAGTCTCCTCCAGGAGTAGAAAGGTTCTTACTTATTTACTGCCTGTAATGCTCAGCTGCTCCTGTTTGCAGATGGTTTGAAGCCAGAAAATGTACAAGACTATTTTCAGGTTACTGGTGTGGAAGTCTGACAGTTTGGTGGTATCGCTTTTTGTCATCTGTCTGAAATCTAATACAAAAATACATTGGCTCACAACTGGGTGGCATATTTAATTTTCTTGTAAGACCCCATAAATCATTATTTCATATACCCAAATCTGGTCAACTAAATGATACTAGTGGGCCTGTTGCACCTATTGTGCCACCTACCTTTGTAGCCCCTTAAAACATGTCTCAAGCCTATCATTGCAGTCTATATGCAGTCTTAAACTGCCAATTTGTCCTGGCAAAATAAACACCTCACCATGCCTAAACCCTTCATTTTTATACATAAAGTTAACCACAAAGGTATGCCCTAGGGAAGGGTGCAGTGTGTTTAACAAGTTAGATATGTGCCTTTCAGTTTTACATGTCGTGGTAGCTAAAAACGCACAATACTTTTTTTCACTACTATGAGACCTAACTCTACCAAAGTATAACATTGTATTACCTTTTCATATTTAGTAATTGCTAACCTATGTTTTAGAGCAAATAGAATGTCATGTTTGGTATCTAAGGAATTGTAATTTAAACCCCTCTAAAGGTAAAGTCAGATTTTAGGTCACAACTCTTAAAATGCAAATTTTTAGAAGGTTTGCATTTTCCTGACCTAACCATTGGGTGCCTGCATCCTGTTTTCTGGGTCACATGACCAGTGGCAGCTGGTGACATTTCAAAGTGGTGCGGAAAATAAGAAGGTCAGAGTAATGTTGTGACTGAGTGAAGAGAGTGAGCTCGACTGACATAAGTTGGAGTTGAGGTGACTCCCCCAAAGAAGTGTCAAAAAAAGAGTAGACAAAACGAGTAAACAAATTGTGCATTATAAATTTCCATCTATAATTGAATACCAGCTCCATAACTCGAGCACTGTGTGTGATTCTGCAACTCAGTTCACATATCTGTAGATATTTCAAGTGCCTAGAAAACCAAATATTTGCATGTGCTCACATCACCTTACATGACTCAGTGGCTACTAACCACATGTGGGTATTTTTACAACTTAGCTAACAGCACGAGGTGAGGGACAAATGCAGCTCTAAGTGGAGACAAACCCTGCTTTATGTATATTTTAAAGAATTTGTATTAAATTGGCCTCAAACTGTGGGTACAAGGGTCCACACGACAAAAACAACTCCTTACAACTATGTTTTATTGCCATTTGTACAGTTTTCAAAGCATTCCTCTTAATTTATAACTGAACTGAACTGAATTGCATAAAGCCAGTTGTTTAATCTGCGCTTCTGCTGGCCAGAAGCCATCAAAGTCTTCCATTGCAAGCATGAGGAGATTAAAGAGTTTAGTCAGCAAAAACAGTAATCCCTGCATATAGTTTCAAGCCATGCTAGTGGTAAGAAGCCCTGTACAAATATTACAATATGATAAAAGAAAGGAATTAGACAGCACAGATTTACTCAAATGTTTTGAGTGCGATTGAGACATGAGGCGGTGCTTCAAAAAGCAAAGTGTTAGTAAAAGCTGAGCCATACATTTTCATGTACAAAAGGTTCTTGTGTGCCTAATGTTGACACACACATGTACCAAATTATTTGGAAATGTGATTCTTCAACTCCAGTTAACAGATTGACAACTTTCCCAGACATGCAATGCAGTGCTGCAGATTTATACAGATTGCCTCACAACTTTTAGTAACTCTATCAGTCCTTACTTTATTAAGTTTAAAAGCATGTCTGCATTTATCATGCCTGATTGTGTGAAGCACTTTGTTGAGTTCATGATTATTGTCCTGTGGCTCCAGTAATCGTGTTTGCCCCTCTGTGAGCCAGTCAGAATAAACACGCCCCCATCCGTGCACTATTAGGGGCATATTATCAATAGAAGCCCATGTTCAAACCAGAACATGGACGCTATTGGAATTCTCAAGGGTATATTATCAAGCTCATTATCGCAGCTTTAGCTGCAGTTTTCTGCCGCTAAAGTGGGGATCATTTTTAACCTCGTCCTTGATAATATGACCCTTATTAAGTTGGTAGGGTGCTACGATTCTGAGCTGATATACAAACTTGCCAGGGGACTGAGAGGGGAGAGGTGCTGGTGTACTCCTACTTAGGGGCATATTAACAAGGGCTTTATCTCAGCTTTTTTGGCTGACAAAGCCAAAAAAAAGGAGATAAAACTAGTGCCCTATTTACAAGAGGGTGCTTACATGCATAATCGCATGTTAGCACTCTTTTTTCCAACGCCTCTCTTTGCATCTCCAATGAGATGCAAAGTGGGGATTACTGGGCGTACCCCAGATGAACTACCTTGCAAATATTGCTGATGTTTACATAGCGATATTTACAAGGCAGCCCACATGATTTTAGCACACAGCAGATTCTGGCCAAAATCTAACGTCTGCTAAAATCCTGACTTAACCATCCCTAACATAGGGGGTGGATAATGCTGATATGACCCTGTGAGTCGTATCAGAAAGGTTATCGCCCTTTTGCAGGTAACATCGCTGGAAAACGAGTGATGGTCCCAGCAAAACAGCGATAACCTCGCTATCTCTGGAATTATTATCGCCCTCGAGTAATGCGTTGTTAATTACGCGCTACCAGGGCGATAAATACCAGAGATAGCTTACGATAATATAATTATCACTAAGCATGGCCAGCGATAATTATCGCTGGCCATTGTTAATATGCCCCATTGTTCTTTAGGCTTTCTTAATTCCTGAAACCTGAACATAATTGCTGTGATAACAATGCAAGCCCTGAAATAACAGCAGGTGTTTATACACATGCACTGCAAATGCCTTAGAAGTGCTAAACTTTAAACTCACAATAGAATTTCATGTTAAGAATTATCTGTGTCAGTTTGCAGCTTGATACTGCTACACTTTTCAGGGTCATTTTCATCCTTTTAATCCTTAAAAAAAAGAGCCTCTCACAGGTTCCGGAAGCATGCGCTCTCGGCTGGAGAGAAAAAGAAAAAATGAATGCTTCCTTAAACCTCACATCCCTGGCATTGATAGGCTGGAGAGGAAACGAAAAAATGAATGCTTCCTTAAAACCATCCAGCCCTCAGGTATGATTCTTACGCGCTGCTCTCAGTGCGCCTGACAAGGGCTAGCCATAGCTGTAAGGGTCACCTTCCCACCGGTCGTCTCTGGGGCCCATTCTCATGTCGCTTCTGTAGATGGTCATCCTTGGGACACACTGGCGTAATCTCTTACCCACTCCCTCCTCCTTTACACACACCTACCACCTTTAACTGCGGACTTATCAACGCCAGATCCTTAGCATGTCATGGACAGGACATTCACGACCTCATACTCTCCTACGACCTTGACGCCTTTTTTATTACTGAAACCTGGCTAAACGACGCATCTAACCCTGACTTAGCAACCACCCTCCCCCCCGACTTTACCATCCTCAGGCGGGATAGACCCTGCGGAAGGGGAGGGGGGATAGCCATCATCGTCAAGAAATCCTTTATGTGCCACACATTTGATCTGGCCTCTCTTAAGGACTGTGAGGGCATAGGCTTTGTGATTCAAATCAACTCATCCACTTCCTTTTCAGGAGGACTCGTCTATCGCCCCCCTGGGAACACTACGCCTTTCTTGGATTCCCTGGACGAGACTCTTGGAGCACTCATGACCCACTACCCCACCTTCACCCTTCTCGGTGATTTTAATCTTCATTTGGAATCCTACTCAGACCCCCACACTTCGAATTTCCAACACTCACTTGACATTTTCGGCCTCTCTCAACTGGTCTCCCCCCCAACGCACCGGGCCGGTCACACGCTAGATGGCATTTGTACAAACTCAGTCACTCTAGCTGTTTCCCCCCCGATCCCACAAATATGGACTGACCACTGTTTTATTCCTTTTTCCATCAAGGCAAAACCCTTAGCGCGACCCAATATTACGTGCTTCCCTACCCCCTTCTCTACCAACTGGAAGAAAGTGGCAGATCACATTAAGTCGAACCCCCAGCCCCCTGCCCCCCCCCACTATAGTCGGAGATGTATCTCAAGACTCTAAAAACTTCCACTTCTGGATTGACAGAGTGGTTTCGGCCAACTCCAACCCAACCAACCTAAAATCAGTCCATCGCAAAAGAAAGCCCAATGCCCCCTGGTACACCCAGGCCCTTACAGAATGTCATCTTAAATGCAGGGTCCTTGAAAGAGAGTGGAGGAAAACCTACGATCACACTTCCAGATCCCTCTACATCCTGCAGAGGAAACAATACCTCTCCAATATAAAAAAAGCTAAAAAGGAGTTCTTTACTACAGCCATAGAGGAAGCTAAACAGAAACAACATACTATTTTTAATATAGTCAAGTCTTTCACCCACCCCAAGGCCCTGGCACTCGAAATCCCTTCATCTCAAACCCTTTGCGATCAAATAGCTGATTTTTTCATCGATAAAATAAATAACATCCACAAGGACTTTCCCCTCCCCTCAATCCACATACAAGATGCCGTCACTATTTTACCCTCTCTGGGCAATTTTACTCCAGTTTCTCTGTTACAAACACAGAAGGCCATCATGACCTGTAAATCGGGAGCCCCCACGGACTCCTGCCCTCCGATTATTCTCCACCATCTCATTGAGGCCGTCAACCCCTCAATCAATGCCATTGTTAACGAATCCCTCAGCTCAGGCATTGTCCCCGCTGAATGGAAGAAGGCTATAGTCAAGCCCCTAATGAAAAAACAAAATAAATCCCCGATAGATCTATCTAATATGCGCCCAATCTCCCTACTCCCGGCACTTGGCAAAATCACTGAGCAGCTAGTTCATGAGGAATTAAAAGCCTTTGTGGAAAACAATCATATTCTGCACCCACAGCAATCAGGTTTTCGCCCTGGCCACTCAACGGAAACTGCATTGATTGAGCTATCGGACACCATTAAGTTCCTGCAGGATGAGGGGAGACAAGCTGTACTCATCCTGCTCGACTTAACCGCAGCATTCGATACCATCTCACACGCCATCCTCATTATCAGAATGCCCGAGATTGGGGTGTCGGGTACTGCATTAATATGGATAACAACATTCCTATCCAATAGATCACAAACAGTTTCACTTGGCCCCTTCCTCTCTGGCGAAAGACCCACTACATCTGGTGTGCCCCAGGGGTCCATACTTAGTCTGCTCTTTTTTAATATATACATGGCCCCCCTTCTCACACTGATTGAATCCCATGGTATCCTCGTAACATCCTATGCTGACGACACCCAGCTTGTCGTCACCATCGATAAAAAATACCCCGATGCCGCCCTCAGATTTCAGAATTGCCTCTCCCAAGTCTTCTCTTGGCTCAACTCTAACCATCTTAAGTGCAACAGCGCTAAAACTGAAATAATACCCTTAGGCAAAGACATCTTCTTCTCCCCAAAGGATTGGTGGCCTCAAAACTCTGAAGAACCGCCGAGTGCGGTCTCTTCGGCCCGCAATCTAGGCGTCCAATTTGACTCGTCCCTTAGTTTTGATGACCATGTGCGCATCACTGCAGGGTGCTGCTTCAATCTTATCAGACAGCTGAAGAAATTTTTCGACTTCCTCCCCATCTCTGCCAGGAAATCAGTCGCGGTGGCTCTAATCCTTTCCCGGCTGGATTATTGTAACGGCCTCCTGGCAGGAATAAAGAAGTCTTCCCTCAAGAAACTGCAAAGCGTCCAACACGCAGCGGCCAGGCTCGTCCTTAAACTCCCAAGAAGGTGAGGAAAATTGAATTTTGCCCTGTCATGTGTCCCTACGTATTCCCCATTATATGTTATATGTGCATGATCGATATGCATATTTATCCCTTGCCCGAATAAAGACGCAATTATAGTTGTGTCCAACGTCAGTATGCCAGTTATCCAGTCCTCCTGAAAGCAAAAAGTATTAGGCCTATGTTGCCAACGTCTTTACATTGTACATGTTAAATCATCGAGTTGTCCCCGTTTCTAGGCCTCACAGGGCCCGGACACCAGATTCAAGCCTCGAGTCTCCTGAAACCACTCCGAGGAGTGATGCAGCCCCTCCCGCATCCCTGACCCTTCACTTACTTTCTGCCAAGCAGCGCGGTGCCCGGCCTGGCCTGCCTGCCTGTCTGCCAAGAATATGTTATGCCTCTAGTTATCAGTTCAGCTCCCCGGCTTCACATTCCTAGCTAACGAACTGCATAAACATCTTCATCTATAGTCTAGTCTTCCTGTCTCCATGCAAGAGAATTACTGAATTAGTATTCATAGAAGATTCATAGCACACGCAATATCCAAAGAAATATATGCATGCACTAGCCTTAGTGACAAGTAGCCTTTACCCTGATGACTTTTAGATTCTATCAACATGTACTCCAAACACAAGATATCAGATATGCTATAGGTACATGTCGTCCTGACATCCCAGACTTTAGTCTCCTCTTCTAGTACTAGAAGTCAGAGCCCCCAGCTCTCCCCGGTTACACGTCATGGCCCGTTTTGCGCGCACCAGTAGGTTAAAGGTTCCAGCTGCCCAGGTAGCCCCCTCCATGTATCCACCCATTTATGACACTTCTGTGACGTTTACATCACATGTCTCCGTGCACGCCCTGTGCACACCTTCTTTCACGCCCATATGTTCTTATCTTCCGTTTGTCACTTGTTACGCCTACTGTATTCAATGCAATTGTACTGTTTTACTATATATACTGTATGATGTTAATGAGATGGTGCAGCTGCCATTCCCCCTTTCCTTGTGTCTGTCCCTTCCTGAACCTTCGCAGGTGATGGAACCCGATGGTCCATTGGCTCGAGCCATCTGATTAAACCCCGTTTGACTCAGATACCACGGATTCTGCCTCTTATTTATTGAGCTATCCTTTTCAGTTAATGCATAGAAAAATAGTACCGGTAATTATTTATTTATTTACCACAAAGGTCCTCGGCCTCTGCAGCCCTTAACACTCTTCACTGGCTACCCCTCCACAAGAGAGTTCTTTTCAAGCTCCTTGTCACGGTCTTCAAAGCCACTAGGAACACCGGCCCTTCTTACCTGGCCAAGCGCTTTCGGCGCTATATTCCATTGCGCTGCTTGAGGTCATCAGAAGCTAATCTGGTTACTGTACCCAGAACAAAGCTAAAAACTAAAGGTGGAAAAACCTTTTCATTCCTGGCGTCCAAGGCATGGAACGGTCTCCCCTGCAACCTTAGGCACGCCCCTACAGAAATCCTTTTCAGGAAACTCCTGAAGACTTGGATTTTCCTTCAGCCTGATCCATCGGTTCTCGCAGCCATCTGATCTATGCCGCCCTATGCTGGTTCTTCTGTTTGCCCAGCGCCAAGATGCTCCTTCCGGAGCGATAGTCGCGCTATATAAATCCCAATAAATATCAAAAATATCAAACCGCATATCCCTGGCATTGATACTATGCATGAGGTAAAATAAATGTAATTCCTCAAGAAACAAATCGATAACTAATTACTATACAGCTTAAACATAAAGCTACACAGTGATTGATCACGTTCTCAAGCACTCCAACCCCCACTAAGGGGTATATTCACAAGAATGTGTGCTAAACATCTCAAAAAAATGTGAACGCAACTTTACACATCGCAGCCTATCTTGGGAAAGTACCCCTGTGTCAATGTGGAATTCAATACACGGCGGTACCATGCAATAGTCCGCAGAAAACGCGTCCAAAGTCTGCAATACAACCACCTCGACGGAGATTAAAACACATACCTCAACGCGAAAAAAACATGCTATGGGTGGGCCAAAGCACGATGAGGAAATCAGTGCTAAGCAGCACCAGGCCTGCCATACACCCATGACAGGTGGGGAAAATCACTATAAAAGTACAATAAACACTCAAACACAAACTGCCCAACACCCAAGCTCCATGGAGGCAGTCGGAGCAGGCACAGAGGACGATCATAACCCCTCAAGCACCCCAGACGACCAGCCTGTGACCTCAGGGACAGGGAAGGGCAAGGACAAGAAGAAGAGGAAGACGAAGTTCAGTCCGCAGGAAAACAGGATCCTGATAATAGAGGTGATGGAACACCATCAACGTCTGTTCATTACCTCCAACGGTTCATTCGGCACCAAAAATGGGATTTGGCGGGACATCGTGGACAAGGTGAATGCCATCAGAGAGCACAAGAGGTCAATGGACGAGGCCAAGAGGCGATGGATTGACTACAAGCGCAAGACCAAGGAGAAACTTGCAGCCAACCAGAAGGAAGCAATGCCGACTGGAGGTGGGAGCCCAGCACCACAGCTCGTGCTGGATGACATGGAGAAGATGGTGTCGACAGTCATCAGGGTGGAGACTGTGGCCAGAGTCGGGGGACTGGACACTGCCCGACAGGACACAACACAACCGCAACAGGGTGAGTGAACACCAGGTACTGGGGGGATGGGTGGAGATGGCCACAATAGCACACATGCACAATCAAGCAGAGCACAGTGCACAACCACAATGACTCTTGGTCATGGCCCTGATCTACAGACTGTCACAATGTACAATACCATGCTGTCTGAATGTCAACATGTACCATGCTGCTACATATATGTGGACACATTGTAATACACCAACTCCTCTTCACATTGCAGAGGCACCATCAACAAAACCTTCTCAGCAGACCCAGCCATTCTTCACTGATGATGAGGAGGACAGACCCAGAATCAAAACCGATGCCCTCCAACACATCATTGACATCATCCGCAACTCACCTCCAGAATCAGGGCAGCCCAGCTGCATCGAGGAGACCCCACCCACTACCCAAACCACCCAGCAGAAGGCACCCACAGCCCCAGCAGTCTCTCAAGACCCCCAGGAACAACACATGGCCTTCCAACGACATGTGCTGGAGGGCAAGAGGGAGATGGCTGAGCAGGTGCGTGTGGGGTTCGTCCTCATGGCTAGCAAATTTGATGCCATCCATCGGTGTCTAGGTCCCATCAGGGACCAGCTCCAGTCCCTAATGGACACCTACGGCTCACTCCATGGTCTCAAACGAGCCCTGACTGACATCGCTGGAATCATGACGCGGAGAGAAGAACACCTGTCCGCTCAGACTGGCTCCAGTGATCCCAGCCGTGAGCTGGCACACATGCGGAGGCTAATGGAGGACATGGTGTGGATGGAGGGGGAAAGGATGGCAGCCACTGCTGCACATCAGCAAAATATAGCTGGGATCTACCCTGCCCTGCAGATCCTCATCATGGCATTGCTGCCACAAGGCGTGGCGCTGATGAATGCTGCTGCCCCATACCATCCACTTCTCTGCCCCCTGGTGTGTCAGTGCCTCACAGTGCAGCAAGCATATCCACTCCGGCACCTGATATGTCACTGCCACACAGTTGCGGCCGACAATCCTCCTTCGGTCCCTGATGTGTCAGTGGCACACAGTGCCGCAGTCGGTACTGCAACACCCACAGATGGGGCAGAGCACACATCCGAGCACGAGGACGTGGATGGGAATGAGGACAGAGGGCGGCACTAGAATTAATTTCCGCCACCTGGCCTGTTTCTGCTTGGTGCCACACATGGCCCCATGACCTTCCACTGACCCCCGATACACTCTGCTGCACTCACCTTGGACCGCGACATGGACTGCCATATCCTGTACGATTACCAATGATACAGCGAACAGACTGCGCACTGTACCCAACCCCGGATGGACTCTGGCTGGCCCTCCATAGGCCCATATTGTGTAGTGTACTTGGAATGGCCCTGTACGGCTCCATCTGCAATACTCCATTGGATATGCAATAAACATTCAGTAACGCATTGCTGGGTCATGTCTTTCATCATTCATGTATGAATGTGTGGATGAATTTAGAGACAGTGATTTCCCTTACGTCAATGATGCTCATCTAGTGGGATGCCAGTCACAGTGTGCTGCATTTCCTATTGTGTTCCGGGTGCCGTGGACACTACAACAGGGACACATGCATTAGTCACTTCCTTTTCCAGACATAGACTGAACCACGCCCAGAGCCCCCGAGTCATATTTGCAAGCCCATACGCCATGCCAGACCACTCTACGTACACTCCGAGGGGGGGCTCACATTGCTACCTGTCGCAGGCATACTCGCTGGTGGTGTGCAGGTCACTGGTCTAGTTGTCAGCATGTCACGGCCACTCCCTGAGGGCAGGTTTGCACACACACTACACCCATCCTGCACAGGCATCACAGGCCATGTGACCCCACAAATATAAAGGGCAGAGAATGTCACATTCCCCTCTGCCAGTGGTGACTGGATGACGGATGCTTCACGGTACTCAATCATAAAGGGCCCATGAGTTTTTGCGCACAAGGTTAGTGGCACCCGAAGCCTTGCGGCCGTCACAGGCCTACCACCACGTGGCACTGACTGGGGTTGCACAATGTTAGTGGCACCCAAAGCCTTGTGGCCGTCACAGGCCTACCACCACGTGGCGCTGACTGGCGATGCACAGGGTTAGTGGCGCCTGAAGCCTTGCGGCCATCACAGGACTACCACCACATGGCGATAACTGGTGTTGCACAGGGTTAGTGGCACCGAAATAGCTGAGCGGGGTGCAGCCTGCGTTGAAGACGTGTGCACTGATGTGGTCTTTGCCATTGATGACTCAGGACTCAGCATCACGTGTGGGACCAGGTGGGCCGCGGGATGGGCACGCATGATGTGGACCATGCCATGGCCTGTCTGTGCAGGGGCGGCGGTATTTCTCTCTCTCTCTCTCTCTCTTCCTTTCCTTCTCTCTCTCTCACTCTCTCCCTTCCCTCTCTCTCTCTCTCTCTCTCTCTCTCTCCCTCTATCCCTTCCTTTCCTTCTCTCTCTCTCTCACTCTCTCTCTCCCTTCCCTCTCTCTCTCTCTCTCTCTCGTCCTTCCTTTCCTTCTCTGTCTCTCACTTTCTCTCCCCTCTCTCCCTCTCTCTCCCTTCCTTTCCTTCCCTCTCTTTCTCACACTGGCTTACTTTCCTTCTCTGTTCCTCTGTTTCTCTGTGTCTTGCGCTCCTTTGATGTGCACATGACACATGTCCTGATTTTGTGCTTTATTTTCCAGGCTGTGACGTCGAGATTGTCCCTGACAGACCCGGCAGGAGTCTTCCGCATTGGTGTTTTGTGTTGTATTTCAATAAAGTTTGTGACTGTA
Organism: Lissotriton helveticus; assembly: GCF_964261635.1. NCBI lineage: Eukaryota > Metazoa > Chordata > Amphibia > Caudata > Salamandridae > Lissotriton > Lissotriton helveticus. The sequence goes on from NC_136065.1 coordinate 1,610,360,039, forward strand.
ACTCGATCTTCTGGCCACCCATGTGTGTATTTATTTTAGCAATGTGTGTCATCATGTGTTTTTTGTGTCTCTTGTGTCGTGCACGGTATGTGTATGTCGGGGGGTGGAGGGGTTGGGGATGGTGGCAGGGGATGTTGTGGCCCTCATGGGTATCGGAGTTGCATGTTCATTGTCTCCATGGCATCCGTGGGTCTTCAGGTGTAGCTCTTGGCTGGGCTCCCTTTCATGCTGTGAGTAGTCATCCTGCTTAACACCTGCAAAAGGCAGGTGTTAATTCCCTACGTCTACTGCAGCTTATTGCTTGTTTTTGGTTCTCATCGCAGACCTGCCAGTTCATTGTGAAAGTGGTGTTGTCGTTTTTTCATGAGTTTTTGCCTAGGAACGCCTACTCTGCATCTCATTAGGGTTAGTTGGTGGTGTCCACCGTGAGGATCAATTTTGGGGCAGTTATAGCGGGATTACTGGTGATGTCTGCAATTTGCACCAGCTTGTGAATAAGGAGTTAAATCTATCTCCACTTTTGTTGCGTTAAGGTGGGGATAAATCGGAGATAAGTACTTGTGAATATCCCCCTAAGCCTTCTGACACTGAGCCAGCTTGACCTGCCTTGAAAACAACTAACACCTGTGTTGCTTTCATGCAGTTTTTAGCAATAAACAGTGTGAGAACAATGCAAGGAGTGGTGGAGGCATGTTAATCCATCCTCCACTGGAGAGTGGGGGAGCTAGGCAGGTGTTCTCCATCATCTTGATGTTTTTCCTATTTTTGCTCTATGTGGCCAAGGGTATGCCCAGACCTGGGTCTTTTCTAATGAGGAACAGGTTCATGACTGATTTGCATTTGGATGGATCCAATCTAGGGTTGCATAGTGAGCAAAAGAATGATGGATGAAACACAGATCTGTGACTGTGGGTGAGGAGTTAAAAGTTTCAACACTTCGTCCATCATCTTGTTGTGTTTGCTCCATGATTCCAACACAGAGCTGGTTCAATAGACGTAAAGTGCCCTTGTAGGGCTGGTCACACTAGGAGACCTGTCCAACCCGACATGTGTACTTGACTTAATACCTGTTGTCTGGCAATCAGGGGAGAGGACGTAGCCTTACGGCTAGAGTAGTTAGACTAGAAGCAGGGGAACCGGGTTCCCGTCTCGGCAACGGCGCTCAACATCCTGTGACTCTGGACAAATCATTTAATCTCCCCGTGCCTAACACAAATTGATGTGACTGTCTGTATTGAAACTGGTGCTCATGCAAAACGCTCTGATACCCGATTTCTCGGGTCTAGTTTGAGCTATATGAAACACAACATAGCACCCGATGATGTGCTGTGGTAAATCATTGGTGTTTTCAATTAATGTTAATGTGTGTGTCAGCTCTAAAAAGGGGTCATATCCATGAGCTAACACCCTGAGAGGGGGCTGAGTAACATGAACCTGACATGATTATATACTGACCTAGTGAAGGGTCACCCACCTGCTCAGAGTCCGTCACGCTCCTTCCTGAGCAAAAGAAAACCAAGACAGGACAAACAGGCAACCATAGTACACAGACTTACATTTTCTCAACAGGGAGTGGTAGGTGAGAAAGAAAGATGAAAGTCAGGCACAGAAAAGGGGATAGAAAAAGGGCAGCACAGCGAGGAGACAGGGGACAGAATGAATGGGAAAACGGAGGAGACACTGCCAAAGAGGGAAACAACCAACCAAAACCCAGCCACTTTTGGTGGAAGAAGTAGAGAGCCAAGGAGTAGCAGTCCCTTCGAAAAGTGGAAAACAAGTAAGCATTACGTCAAGCTTTTGGTCGATGGACCCCAAGGAGCCTAACAACACGGGACTCAACACCTGGAGAACACCAATTCACCTGCACTATCTCCCAGGTGCTATTGGGAATGGGGAGATGCCGAGCCCAAGCCACAATCACCGGTGAGCGTGACTTATCCAGGTGAGTTCCCACATACTGGAGTGGTGAAGACATTCTTGCAAGAGGGTTGAGGGAAGAGGGAGGAGGGAACATTTTAAAAGAGGGCTGCTCAGCTTTCTTTTTGCTCTTTCTTTTGTGCTCCCTTAAGACGCTAGGGGAGTGATTTTTTCTTTTAAAGCAGTGGAAAGTAAATTTAAGTTGTTCTGTTTTTTGGTTTCTGCCACTTCAAAGCTGGCACCAGGTTTAAAATGAGGACCATCGGATCAACTCTTCAGTCCACTTCTGGACTTGTGAAAGGACTCTTAAAGGACTACCCTGCTGTCTGTGCACTGCTGTGTACTTCAGAGGACTGTCATGCAATACCAAGATGACTGCCCTGCTGCCTGAAGCTTTCCCTGTGTCCTCAGAGGACTGCATGTTGCTTGGGACCTCCTTCTCTGCTTGACCACAGAACTTTCAGAGTGATTCCAAGGGCTAGTTGGCAGGCCTCCTGATCACAGCCTCAGGGAGAGAAAAGGCTCCTACCATCTTAAACTTAAATCCAATCTGAGTGAGCCCTGACCCTCCAAGTTGCGCTCCTCTAGTCATGGACTACTGGAGGTTATCATGAAGGTGCTGAGACAGCCCAAGTCCAAAACTTGGGACTAGGAATTATTTCAGCCAAAAAGTGTCCTGAGAACCAAGAGAAGACTTGGACCTATCTGCTTATTGATCCACCCAAGCTGCAAAGCCAGTCCGCTTGACTTCACACCAGCTTCCACTATGATCTTCTAAACAGCAGCAAATCCTGTTCAGTTTATCCTGCCTCATGGAGCCCTCATCAGCTCCTTTTTTGTGGAGATCTTTGATCTCCAAAAGAGAGATTTAGTTCAAACATGAAGATTTTTACTGCACCCTTGTTCAGTTACTCCCCGTTGACCATGCCTCATCCTCACACACAGCTGGTTGCTTATCCCCACTGGATTTTGCCTTCTCAGACAATTTTCTTCAAAAATTCTTCAATGTCTAAAGATAAGCTGAGAACGAGCACAATATACCTGTGGTATCCGAACCACACACCATCATGATGAGGCACACCTTTTGTTTTTCCCTGGTATGTTGCAACTAGATGTATGCAATTGGAGCGTTGATTGTTTATTTTTATTTTTTAAACATACTTTATTGGTTTTTACATTTTTTATACCTCGTACCATCACATTACATACTTGTATCATCAGTAGTACTTTCTTGATATCAAATACAAATATTCATGACATAGTCCTGCTGTAGTACAACTGTACAGAGTCAATCTACGCAAGCATTGCAGCAAGTCACTTTCCTTGTGGTACAGCACTTCCAAGTGATAGTAATGCAATAGCATATTAGTACGATAAACAACCCCCAACTCCCCCTCCCTCTTCTCCCCAGTCCCACACGTATGTCAGAGTATTGATCATTTTACATCATCCGATACATGCTTGCGTCAAATCCATGTGTGTTTATAATACCGCTCCCTGTCCATGTACTGTTAACAAGACTTAGTTACCCCCCTGTGCAGGCAGTTTTACTCTACTCTAGGTCTTAAACTTCATCCACTGTTTTTATGGCTTCTAGCATCACATCCCATTCCATTGCTATTGGTGTTTTCTGCAGGCCCTTGAGTTCTTCCCTACGTAGCGCTGCACTCTCAGCAGTGCCCCACCACAGTAATTGCGCATGCCAGGTCAATACTTCTGCGGGTTTCCGCGATTTCCATCTCATAGGTATATTACGTATAGCTAAGATGAGCGTTAGATCTATAAAGCGGTATTGCAGTTTGTGCTTGGATAGTTGTTTGTGAAGTCCTAAGATGCATTCCTCTATTGTGTTCTGTATTTCCTGGTTTGTCGCTTCTCCTGTTCTTTGCCTGACAGTGTCCCAGTATCCCCGCACTTTTGGACAGGTCCATAATATATGAAGTAGATGCACTCCCACTAGCAAGCATCACGGGCAATAATGTTAGGTTTGGGGGAACATTGTGCAATAACATTGTCTGTATGAATTTGAATTTTGTGTTCCTCAACATCTTCCTTGGGTGTTCCGGTATCCTCACCCATTCTTTATCTGTTATGTCCCTATCTATGTCTCCCACCCACGCATTCCTCAGTGTGTCTAGAGCGGCTTTGGTATGCAGGCTGATGCCTGTATAGAGCCATCTTATACGGTGTCTACCTGTCCCCATATAGTATATCATCTTGACCAGGTCATTGGTAGGGGGTACTTGCCTTTGCAGGCCCAGTGCGTTAATGTATCTCATCAGTGCAGTGGGTAGTATGTATAAGTGCCCCGGGACCCCAGTTTCATTTACAACGGTATCATGGTCTAGCAATATCCCATCCCCAAACAGATCTGACAACCTACTAACCCCCGCTTCCAACCAAGGCTTCAGCTTGCGTTTCGTGATTTTGCCTCCCGACATGGGAATGTTACCTGCATATGCCGGGGGTGCATGCGTGTATTGTAGTGCCGCTTTCCAACATCGAAGCGCCGTGGCTAGTAGCGGAGGAAGGTCTCTCTGGGGGCTTCCACCAGGTAATAACAGCATATATAATGCTCCGTTGTCAATGTCTGCCTCTGTGAGCCCTTTTTCCTATAAGTTTCATCCCGCCGTCCAATATGATAGCCACTGCAATTGCTTGCATAATAGTACACTCTCAAATGTGGCACACCCAGTCCTCCCATACATGTGCATACTTGCAGCTTCTTCAAGCCTATACGTCTTCTACTGATCCCCCAAATAAGGTCAGTAAGCATTGTGTTCAGCAGTTTGAACGTGGCCTGTGGCAAGATTAGTGGTAAATTCGTGAAATAGTACAAGAGCCTCAGAAGCACTACCATTTTTGCCAGTGTCACACTCCCCATAACAGATAATGGCAATGCTGGAAAGAAAACTATACTGGACGGCAGAGCCCGGATTGCTTTATGCAAGATACCATCTAGCATATCTTCATGCGCAATATAAATTTGTATGCCTAAATACTTAAAATAAGTCGGGCCACCACTAGGTGAGCGGCTCCGAAGTCTATACTTTCAGTTTCTGCGTGTTCTGTGAAGAAGAAAACATGCAACTTCCCAACATTGATGGCCAATCCAGACATAGTTTCAAAGCGACAGAGCGTGTCATGAATTGAGGCCAGTGGCATATTGTGGTCCTATAAATATTTTATTTATTTATTTATTTTATAGTTTTATAGAGCGCGGACCAGACTGTGAGGGTATCAGAGTGCTTTACAGGATTAAGGGGTAGTATACAATCGTAGGGACGGGGGGGATACATTTGGAAAGGTAAGGGCTACATTATATAAGACAAGCACGCTGCACCTTGAAAGTCCAGACTACATGTGATATAAAAATTAAAACAAGTAAATACATTATACAAGAAGGCATGCAGTCTCGGCTCTTGGTGGGATGCCAGGAGTGCTGAAAAGGTATAATCCATATAAGCCATGGATATTGCTAAGGTGGAGAGTTGGGTAAGTCAATGCGGTGATTGTAAAGTATTTGTTAGGCGAGGCATTTTCCCATTAGGAATGTTTTGGTTTCCTTCTTAAAGTGTGCCAAGGACGGAAGTCTTCTGATGGTGGGAGGGAGAGAGTTCCAGATTCTTGGCGCGGCCCTAGAAAAGGCCTGATTGTAGGTTTTGTTCTTCCGGAAGCGTGCTGGTTGCAGCAGCAGGTCTTTGGCAGATCGAGAGTTTTTAGCTCCTCCAGATAACACGAGTTTTGTGCAAGAAATGGAGAAAAGGGCTTTGTGAGTAATGCAGGCCAGTTTAAATTGGATTCTGGCCTCTAGGGGAAGCCAGTGCAGAGCTTTGAGGTGGGGAGATGTGGTTGAATTTCCTTGAGCCAGTAAGGAGTCTGGCGGCAGTGTTGAGGCAGGCTTTCAAAGGGGCCAGGAGTTCTTGGGTAGCCCTGCAAGAGTAGAGCATCCATATTCTAATCTGGAAATAGCTAGTGCCTGAGTTGCCGTTTTAAGGTCAGGCACATTGAGGATGGGTTTTAGGTTTCTTAGGTAACTCAGGTGGAATCTGTCTGTTTTGGCCATCAAGTTTATATGGCCGTGTATGTTCAGGCTGCTGTCAAGGGTTATTCCAAGAGATTTCGCCGAGTCAACAATGGTAGGAGGACTGTTAAGCGCTGTGATGGTCTTGATCCATTCCTGGATGTCTGGATTGGGTTTGGGTGGGGAGATAAGGAGAAATTTAGTTTTACTTGCGTTGAGTTTTAGCTGGCTGGCGGTGAGCCAGTGGTCTGTCAGCTTCAGGGCCACGTTCAAGGAGAGAATGTCCTCAGGGTGTGAGATTTTCATGTAGATCTGAGTTTCGTCAGCGTACATAAGGTACGAAATGTTGGCGGCACGTAGCACCTCGGTGAGAAGTTCAAGGTAAAGGTTGACGAGGGTAGGGGAAAGGGTTGATCCTTGGGGAACTCCAACCATAACCGGAGAGGGGGCGGATAGATTACCGTTGATGAGGATTCTCTGTGAGCGGTTCTGGAGGAAGGATCTAAACCATTCAAGGAACGTGCCATCCAACCCCATCCTAAGTTTGAGATGTTCTAAGAGAATTTCGTGGTTAACCGTATCAAAGGCAGAGAACAGGTGTAGGAGGATTAGGAGACAAGTTTTGCCTAGGTTGAGGGCTTGGAGGGCATCATCCACTATGTGGAGAAGGGTGGTTTCCGTGCTGTGGCCAAGTCTGAACCCTGATTGGAAGTCATCAAGCAGGTGAAACTTGTTGATGTGTAGGCTTAGCTGCTGTTGCACACATTTTCCCAGAACTTTGGCAAGGAGAGGGATGTTGGATATGGATCTATAGTTCTCGGCAGAGGCAGGGTCCAGCGTTGTTTTTTTCAGGATGGGGATAACTTGGCGAGCTTTGAGCAAGTCAGGAATTGAGTCCTGTAGGAGAGAGGTGTTGATTATTGAGGTCGAGGAAGGGATGATAGCCTGAGAGGTGGCAGCTAGGCAGTTAGAGGGGAGAGGATCATTGAAGTGATTGTTCGGTTTTAAGGAGGCAAGGATTCCGAGATAGAATGTTCGTCATAGGTTTGAAATTTGGACCAGTGCGCCGACTTCTTCCAACCAAATGTGCATGCGCGGGCGCCCACGCATGCGCATTTGGTTTGGAAGAAGTCGGCGCAAAGAAGAAGATGGAGCCCCAGGACGCCGCATAAAAGGTAAGTGTTTTTCTTTACTTTTTAACCTATTTAAAATCCAAATTAGGGGTGTAGAAGAGGGCGGGAGGGAGGCGGGCGGCGCGTAGTGGGGCTACGCGAAGCGCGTGGGTGGGCGTAGATTCATGCTCACTTCACGAAGCTTCGAGTAGCCCCACTACGCCCACTACACCCAGGGTTAGTGTTAATTTCTGCCTGTGTAATGACTTTTGTCCCGTCCACTGTTGCAATTTCATGTGTTACCATGGTGAGGGGGGGCATCTCGGAATAGTTTGGCAAGTAGAGCCCCAGACCTAACTGCTTCTGCGTGTGTTTTCCTCGTGTATGCTTGATAGTCTATTACCCGCAGAGACTCTAGAAATTCTGCGTGTTTTATTCTCGCTTCTTGCAGTGGGTCCTTTTGGTCATCATTTGTTATGGCCTCCTGTTCCAATTTACCCATTCTTCCTTCCACATCTATCAATGCCTTATGGAGTTCCTGTCGGACACCCACTGTTGTGCTTATCGCCTTCACCTGAATCATAGCTTTAAAAGCGTCCCACTCTATGAGTCTGTTTGTCGCCATATTGCAATTCTCCACAAAATAGTGGTCAATGGTCACTGAAAGTTCGCTACGGAATACTGAGTCTTCCAGCAGCTGTGGCCATAACCACCATGTGGGAACCGGTGTGGGTACCCTCCCCCAGGCCATAGTTATCTTCACTGGGTTATGATCTGAAAAAGGTTTTGGTAAGTACGTGGCATGAAGTGTTTGCATGTCTATCCTGGCGGAGCAGTATATCCTGTCTATTCTGGTATGTAGGTCATGCACTGCAGAATAATAGGACTATTCCCTGTGCGTGGGGTGTCTCATTCTCCAGACGTCACACAACTCCCATCCTTGTGCCCACCTATCCAATGCCTCCACTTGCTTGAACACACCTGCTCCATGTAGTGGCGGATGAGACCTATCTAGAGCCACATCCATTACCGCATTGCAGTCTCCTCCCAGTATCCATGGCTGCGACTCACATCCCGCCAGTGCCCCGCTCACTATGTCCCAGTACTTATCTTGCTCAAAGTTCGGAGCATACTCCGTGCCCAGTATTACAGGTTGCCCATTTAACGTACCAGTTTGTCCACCCTCTGTTCCAGGGCTATAAATGATACTCCATGTCGAACCCAAATAGTGGTTCCCCTGGCATAACTGGAGTAAGAGGTGGAAAAAATGTGCCCCCTCCATTTCTTATGCAGTTTTGCTACCTCGATGTCCATCATATGAGACTCTTGTAAATATACCATTTGTGCATTATGACGCTGTAGTTGCGCATATTCCATGTTGATATAGTGTATTTACCCTGTGCAGTCATTGCAACTAGTTTGTAGCTTGTGGGAGATGCGTGTGATGCGTAAGCAAAATAACCTGTTGTTCCATTGCCATACCGTGAGACTCTCTCTTCCCCTGAACATCCCAATACTCGGTCTGGTCTTCCAACTATTACGGACCATACAACTTAACTGAAACAATAAATACTCAATGGTCATCCATGGGGGAGACATCGCTAGCGCCTTTCATGTGGTGTATTCTCTCAACAACAGTTCAGTTGAGCTTCTGCGGAACCTAAGCCTAATCATTAATAAACAGTGTACATGAACCGTCATTACTGTATACATTTTACAAAAGCCCATTGTGCAGTTACATAACATATACTTGCCGGTACAGTCAGCCATATAAGTCTTTAATGACTTGCGGGGTCGCTGATGGGAACAGAGCCACACTGCATTCAGAGTCCGATTTGTGCGTTACTTCTTCTGAGGCGGTCTTAGCTTCCACTCCCAAAGCATGCGTAAACTTGGCTGCAGCTATAAGTGCCTTAAATTTGTTCTGTTGCATCTGTTGAGTGGTGAGGTACTGTCGTGCAGGAGTCCATTGTGTTCTCCGGTTACCTCGCCCAGTGGACCTCCCAGAACACGTTTTGCTCTTAGCAGTGAGTTGAGAGTTAGTCAGTGCGGCATTTGTTAATTCCATCACCTCTAGCCAATCTTCCACATCTCCAAGGCTTTCAAAGAAATAGGATTTTTGGTTGTGCAAGATTTTTAAACGTGTCGGAAAAAGTAGAACATATTTCAGGTTTAAGTCTCGAAGTCTTTTCTTGACTGCTATAAAGGAAGAGCGCTTTCTTTGGACCAACATTCTGTGGTCTGGATATAGGGACATTTGTACATTCTTGAAATTTATTGGAGAGCACTCACGTGCTTTTTGTAGGAGAATGTCTCTGTCGCGAAAGTTCAGCAGTTTCACAATTATAGGTCGAGGCAGAGCTCCTGGCTTTGGACAGCCGGTAGGTATCCTATGTGCTCATTCTATGCAATATTGCATGGAGAGTCTTTCATTGGTGACGTGGTCCCAGAACCACTGCTCCATATATCTAGTCATGTTGTTTTCTTCACATTTCTCCGGCAGTCCGATTACGTGGATATTATTACATTGGGCCCTTCCTTCTGCGTCTTCCACCCTGTCTAGTAGGGTAGCCACTTGATCCTTCAGCTGTGTAATGTTAGTTTCAGCTTGTGATTTACACAGGACCACCTCCTCCAACGTTGCAGCATTATCTTTCACTTTATCCGCAAGTTTAGCGTGGTCCGCCCTGAGCAAGTTAAGGCCAGTAGAGTTCCAATTTGAAGTTCTATTGCCTTCCTTGAGTCAAGGACTTCTGCAGTATGAGATCTAGCTTGTCCACAGGTGCAGGCGCTCCTGTCTGTGAGGTACACTCAATCCCAGGTTTGGGAATCACAGTAACCTCCATCCTGCTCTCCCTGGTCTTGTTGTTTCACTCCCTTGCGTCCCATCATTCAAATCACTACAACAGCAAGCAGCTCGGGTGGAATGGACGCAGGTTTACAACGTGTCTCACTCTAAGCTCTCCAGTCCACCTCTTCAGTACTCCTTCTAGCTCCCGCTCAGCAGCGCCCAGTCTACTCGCTTATCACACCCCCCTCAGAGCCACTCAGTCTATCACCTTGTCCTCGGCCATTCACTGTGCAATATGTCTTGCAATGCAGCCACTTTGCCATACAACTGGGTGGGAGGCCTTAATCTATCCCCATTGCCCATGTAGCAACTGCAATCCCTGTATTGGTGGCTCAGTATTACTTTCGGCAGCTTCATGCACAGACAGTGCCTCCCTTAGTAGTTAACGAGATTGTGGTATGCCACAACAGCTCGGGGATCTCATGCTGTGCGGTTTTACCAGGGTCCGCTGTAGTCCCTTAATCCTCCGCCCCCCCCCCTAGCAGTGCATGCAGGTCTCGTGTCCCTGCCTCTTTATGGGTATGTGTGCCCCAGCTATGGCCACAAGGGTTGTTCCAATCTCCACTCTTCTTCAGACAATGTGGGCGTAGTTATATCGACGTATAAGCGCTCACTGCCTCCGTTTGCCTCACAGCGCCCAACACGTCGCAATCAGGGATTGTGAGGTACCTGCGCGCCGAAGTCTGGGGTCTCCATTCAGGTACTTTCTCCCGCTCCATTGGTCGCCGGTAACTGCAGTGTGTGTCTCTTCCTACTCAGTGCCGGGACCGCATGAGAGGCGCCATCTGCAGTGCTCTGTCTATGTTGCCTTCCTCGCTATGGGCAATCAGGCCACTCCGCATCCCTGGCCTTGTGTGTCTGCTCGGTCGGCAGCGTCGGCACTCCTGCCACGCTGTGTCTCCCTTGCGGCACCCAGCGCTGCGATTTTACTCAACTCTGCCCAGCAGCAGGATAATCCTGGTCCCTTGGCCGTATTTGTGTGCCCCAGCTGTAGCTATATTGCAGTGTAAGCGCAGGGATCACTCGCCTGAGTTCCGTCCCAGCTCCTCATGCTCAGGAGCACCTACGCCATTAGGCCTCCATAGCCACAATTTTGGCGATGTTCGTTCCTTCATCTCCTTGGCGGCACCGAGTCTTCTCTGTCTTTTCCACCATGTACCCACACACATTATGATGTTTCTGCAATACTTAGGCTATTTACTCCAGGATTATGTTGGCCCAGGTCCGGAGTTCCTCTAAAAGACGGTCACCATGATTGGCTGCTAGCCACACCCCTGGTGCTTTCATCGTTTAGTCACTATTTTTCTCATTAAACCTAAAAGATTCATAACTCCAGTTCTACTGATTGGTTTTTTGTGTCAAATAATTTAATAAAATGTTCTATATTTGGTAAATTGGTGTGGGATTTTTCTTTTGTTGTGTTTTAAATTTTTTTTTTTTTAAATGTTCTTTTTTTTTCTTTCTTTTTTTTCCTTTTTTTTTTGTCCTCATATTTGCCACCAGATGGAATGACTCTAGATGGAAACTCTCAATTCTACCAACATAATGCCTAACTGTGCGCCCTGGAATACTTTATTTTATGTTTAGCTTTCGAGAAATCTCCCAGAGGTAGGTTCTCTACCAGTCCAACTCCCCTGATCGATGTCTCTATACCTTGTCTTGGGGAGGACCGGACCGCAAACCCCTGGCATAATCATTGGACGTTTGTTGTCTAACTGTCCGACCATCTTATCAACGGAGCCCAAATCTTTGCCGCCTCCTATCCTCCACACAAGAGGTCTATTTTACTGATATCCATAATGTTTTTTGGGCAGTCTGCAAACCTAGGGGGGGTTGAAGATTTCCATTCTCTGCAGATCTCCCTCCTGGCAATAACAATCACATAGAATATAAACTGGGTGATGCTGTCTCTAGTATTGTATTCCTCTAGCAAACCCATAAAGATCAGTCTGGGACTGCACGTGACTGATCTAGACAATACCTCTTCAAAAAAGATGCAGACCAATGACCAATAATTTTTAATCTTTATGCAGTCTGCAAAAATATGTAAATCGTCTGCCTCTGTATTTTTGCATCTGGGGCAGAAGTGTGGTATTCCCGATAATTTTGAGAGCTTGGAGGGAGTCCAATAGACCCTGTATGCCGTGTAGAGATGATTTCTTCTGAGGTTGGCAGGTTTTACTGTTTTTTGAGATATTACAAATGAGTCTAACCAAACCTCCGATTGTTTCTCCGGGTCATCTCCTATTATATCACCCCAGAGTTTCGAGATCTCTTCCTCCTGCCTGTCCTTTGCCCCAATTAGTACGTTATACCATGCTGAGACCTCACCCTTCCACCCTTCTTGTCTGTTGACTAGATCTAAGAATTCTCCGCCCGCTGTTTCTGACACCCAATTTTGACTTCCCCACCATGATGATAGTTGATAGTATTTAAACCTCGCGAGGGACCCTCCTGTCAGATTAGATATAGATGTCCAATCTAATAATTCTTGATTTACCTGGACATCTCCCCATCGTTTTAAACCGGCCTCTCTCAAGGGAAGGGAGAGTCGATCTAATAGACATTCGGGTGTTCCGGGGGAGTCCCAAATTGGTGCCAAAAAGTTATAGTAGGGGATTTTCCAAATTTTGCAGGCTGTTTGCCATAGTTTTAAGGCTGTTAGTAGAATTTTAAGGCAGACTTTTTTGTAATATTCTTGGGCGCAAAATTTAAACAAAAAAAATTCAAGACCCTTAGGAAGGTCGGATAACAAAGCTTGAAACAAACGACCATGTGACGATGAGTCTAACTTATTGGCGGGGGTGTCTAAAATTTTTCAACTGAAATGCGTAACAGTAGAATAGCAAATCTGGGAGAGCTAATCCTCCTATTTTTAGCCCCCTCCTCAACTTCTTCCAAGCTATTCTTGGTGACTTAGATCCCCAGATGAATGAGCTAATTTTTCCCTGAAGGTTTGAAATATCTTTGTTATAAAATGTTAGTGGAATGCTATTGAATAAGAAAGTCACTTTGGGTAATACCACCATTTTAATTAAATTAACTCTTCCGTAGATACTAAGAGGAAGATTGGACCATCTTTGAAGAAGTTTAGTTATCCCTTTAACCACGATCTGCCAGGATATTTTGGGTGTATCTTGTAGTTCTTGAGTAATGTATATACCTAGGTATCTGATCTTTGTTTTAGTATCTGGTATGGGAACAGGACTATTCCAACTCATTATATCTGTATTGTGTTTGTTAATACCATAACCTGAGACTGCTCCAAACTCCTCTGCTAGATTAAACAGCTTCGAGATAGCATCTAAAGGGTTAATAGTATATAACAACAGATCGTCAGCATACAATGCCGTCTTTAACTCCAGCCCACCCATATTAAAAAGAGAAATTGTTGGGTCAGATTGTATCACTGACACAAAAGGCTCAATATATAAGTCAAAAAGGAGAGGAGACAGGGGGCAACCCTGCCTCGTCCCTCTTGATATCTCAAACCAATCTGACAGGGCCCCGTTAAATAAAACCTTAGCTCGTGGACGCCCGTATACATTTTTGACAGCCTGAATAAAGAGTGGTGGAAAGCCAAACCTTGTTAGGGTGTCCCACAGAAACACTCAGTTAACTTGATCAAAAGCCTTCGCGGCATCTATTGCCACGATGGTAAGTGGCAATCCCTTAACTTCAGCATAATCGATTGCACCGATGACCTGAAAAGTCAACTCATTCAGTTGTCGTCCTGGAATAAAACCCCTTTGATCAGGGTGAATGACAGTTTTAATAACTTTGGATAGTCTCTCAGCTAAAATCCCCGAAAATATTTTAAGGTCCGAATTTAAAAGAGATATAGGTCTGTATGACTCTATCAGCCTGATTCATGTAGGCAATAGCGCTCGCAAAAGGGCCAGATTCTAAGAATCTGGCCCTTTGCGAGTGCGATTTTTGCATTTGGTATTCACAATCCCAAATGCAAAAATCGCTATTTAAGAATTCGCATATTTGCGAGGAATGGCATTTAAGGAATCTCTAATAGAGATTCCTCAAATGCTATTCATGACACATCTAGAAATTGCGATTTTGCACTTTTGGGGCCGCTATTTACCGAGAGGTCAGACCTGTCGGTAAATAGCAAAAACTCAGAAAAATGCTTTTAAAAGCATTTTTCTAAGTTGCATGTTGCACACACACATGTCCTTTGGACATGTGTGTGCGCAACACCTGTTCAAATGTGCCTTTTAGGGGTGCTACAGGGCGTCCTTTGGACTCCCCTGGCACCCTTAAAATCGCTATCTTATTTGCGAGTAGCAAATTGCTACTCGCAAATAAGGGATACTCCCCATTCATTCCTATGGGCCTCTTGGCCCATAGGAATGAATGGGGAGTTTTTGCAAGTAGCAATTTGCTACTCGCAAATAAAGAACATGTAGGAATCGCTATTTTATTAGCAATTCCTACATGAATGCCGTTTTGCGTGTCCTCAATAGCGAGTCGCTATGATTCGCTATTAGGGCCACGCAAAACGGCATGTACATGAATCAGGCTGTATATTCTTTGGGTCTTTGTTTGGTTTTACTATTAAAGTGATGGTGGCCTCGAACCAGGAGGATGGAATATCTCCTCTTGGATGATAAATATTGTTGAAAAGGGACAGTAGGTATGGAATAATCACATATTCATTATCTTTGTAGATCTCCGTTGGCAGGCCATCTGGGCCTGGAGTTTTATTCCTACTCATCTTTTTTAACTGAGCTCTAATTTCCCCCTCAGTAATGTCTCTCGACAGGGTCTTTTTATCTTCTTCGTTCAATTGGGGTAGAGCCCTTTGGTACCACCACTTCTCCAAGTCTTCTATTCCAACCTTAATATTTTCCCGATATAATTCTTCCATGAATCCTCTGGCTTCATTCCTTATCTCTTCTTCCTTAGTTAGCTGATCTCCAGAAGTCCTTTGGTTCAAAGTGTCAATGTTATTTCTAGTCCTGTCTGCTCTGGCCTTCGACGCCAAAAGTGCCCCGCACCTCTCTCCATATTCAAAGTTTTTTAATTTACTAATTTCCCATCTAGCATGAATCTGTTTGTCAGCTCTAGCTTTAAGACTCAACTGTAACCTTTGAAGCTCCTTTTCTAATTCTGGAATCTTCGCCCTTTCCTCCGAGGCTGCATGCTGAAGCTCATGCTCTTTCTTTTTAATAGCATCCAGTTCTTTAGTTTCTATATCTTTTATCTCATTTCTTTTTAGTCTCATGTGATATCCCAGTAAACCTCTGAGGAAAGCCTTAAATGATTCCCAGACGATCTGCTCCAGTGCTGAGCCCACATTAAATGAAAAAAATTCCCTTATACTATTTCTAATTTTGACTCCAATATTATCATCTAAGAGAATAGTTCTATCTAAGGTCCATCTTTGTTCAGTAGCAATATTTGCGAAATTAATGTTAAGTTGTACTACTGAGTGATCAGAAAGGCCCACTGGAATATGAGTGACAGATGCCAAGACTGATTCCAAAGAATGGTCTACCAAAAATAAGTCAATTCTCGAAAATTGTTTGTATCTTTTACTAAAAAAAGAATATTCTCTAAGGTTGCCATTCTTAGTTCTCCAGGCATCCAACAAGTTATGTTCTTTCATTATATTTTTGGGAACAGAGAGGGATTTTTTAGGCAGGATGTATTTTGCTCTAGAGGTGCGATCCAGTTGAATATCTAAAATAAGATTGAAGTCCCCCCCAAGAATCAGAGGTGCCCTACTGGTGATTAAGACCCTCTCAAGTTTGCCCAGGAAAGTTTTGTTGTCCTCATTCGGGCCATAAAACACTGCAAGAGTATATGGTGAGCCAGCAATTAAAAGCTCAGCTACCAACCACCTCCCGGTCTGATCTGTATCCCATCTCTGTACTTTAATACCCTTATTTGCTCTAATAATTATTGCAACTCCTCTGGATATTCCCTTTTGCCTTGAGCATAAAATGTCCTGTACCCAATGCCTTTTCTCAAAAACCTTCTTGCACTCTTTTTCTTCAAGATGGGTCTCTTGAAGTAGATATATACTAGCTTCGAGATTCTTTAGAAAATCACATATTCTCTGTTGTTTCTTGAAGCTTCCTATTCCATTTAGATTCCAGGAGATAATCTTACTACTTATAAGGGAATTTACTGCCATAGCCAAATTTTACTCTCCCAGTTAATTTCTAGGTTATTGTCTTGATATCTATATAAATGTTTATATGTCTTTGTTTGTCTATGTATATAGATGTTAGTTTTAGAGTTTCTGTACATGAATGAGGACTTTTTTCTTTTCTCCCCCTCCCCCCCACTCCCTCCCCCAAGGAACCCTCCCTTCATCTTCGGCGTTTGTCCTGCCCCTGTGGAGCTCTCCACCTTACCGCACCCTATCTATCTATCTTATCCCTTGCCTCGTTAGCTACATCTGCTATTGTCAAAGTGGATTAGTGTAAATTGGTGTGGTTTTAATACTTCCCTTTTTCCCTTCTCCCTACCTACTTTCTCCCCCCATTTTTTCCATCAAATGTGATGTGCGAACCCCATTATTGTGTGTGTATATGTTTTTTTTCCCCGTTTTTTTTTCCTTATATACATCGTGCAGTTTAATGTATAGTTTTTGTATTTATCCTAAATCTCTGAATCACTAAATTATATCTTTCCTAACCTACTCCCTCATTTTCTGTAACAATTCATCTACCTCCTCCGGCTGATTACAGGTGTCAGTTTTATTATTCCACATAACCTTAAGCAGGGCTGGAAACTTCATCTGCACTTTTGCTCCCAGTGATCTCAGCTCCGGCATCCTTGATCCCAGTTCCCATTGTCTCTGAGCCGTTCTGCCTCCTATATCAGACCTGATCTGATATGGGTTGGCCCGATAATGAAGAGAGGCACTTGCAAGAGCTCTACTCAATATCAGCTCTTTAACAGGGTAGGTCTGGAAATAGACCAATATTTTCCTGGGCCCTTTACGATCTTGGTGTATTCGAAAAGGGTCTCTGTGAACTCTCTGGATCTCCGCTTCAAGGTCTATATCCGGACGATCTTTCAATAACCCCTCCCTTAGGAGTTTGCAGACAAAAGCTTTTATATCCCCTACTTCCTCTCCTTCAGAAATCTTTAAAATGCGGAGGTTGTTC
This sequence comes from Lissotriton helveticus, assembly GCF_964261635.1. Taxonomy (NCBI): domain Eukaryota; kingdom Metazoa; phylum Chordata; class Amphibia; order Caudata; family Salamandridae; genus Lissotriton; species Lissotriton helveticus. The sequence goes on from NC_136065.1 coordinate 1,610,377,079, forward strand.
CGTCTCGAGTGAGTCTCCAATCTTTCCATATCCATCATTAAAGCCTTATTCGGTTTCTTTAAGGCATTTAGTTCCTCACTGTTTTCTGTTGTGGAAACTGAAAGGGTAGAGACCTTTTTCTCCAGGGTAGCTGTTCGTGCTTCTACTCCTTCTAATCTGGTTTCTAATAAATCAAACCTGTCGTGTAGTCTTTTCTGATTTGTCTCAGAAATTTCTAACTTCTCCAACAGGTCGCTTCTTAAAGAATGAAGCAGAAGACCAATCTTATCAAACTCCTGGGAGGGAGTAGAGATCAAACCAGTGTCTTTTTCTGTGGCTTTTTCTGACGCAACATAAATTTTAGGAGCTACGGTGGATGCACTTTTGGAGTTTTCCACAGACTCAATATAACTACTTCCCACAGTCTCTGATGTCTGTAGATTCAAGGAGTCTTGATGAGGAGGAGGATTCTCGGAGGGACTATTGATTTTGTTACAACTTATTAGAATGTCATTGTCTGTATTGACTGGACTCTCCGAATCTTCTGAAATTTCCTCAGTTTGCATATCAGCTAATGGGGAATACCTGTTAGTCAAGACTGGACCAGGTAAGGAGGGGGGCGCCGTATTCTGGATGGACCGCTGGGCCTCTTCCCTATTAGCTCCTCCTTCTTCTAAAGAATTCATTTTCTCTACACCTTGAAGTAGCTTTTAAGAGAGGGAGTGCTCTTTTGCGTTGAAATCTGCTGGGGAGGTTTACTACTAGTAATTTTCTTAGAACTCGTTTTCCTCTTACTTTTATGTGGAATTAGAGGTGAGGGTCTCACCTTCTCACCAAGTTCAGCTGAATCTAGAACCCCCTGCTGCTTTAGTTCTTGTTTTGACCTCAACTGGTATCTGTTCTTAACTACCTCTCCTCGACTCTTAGCCTGCTTACTGTTAGCCCGATATTTCCCCTTATGCTCTGAGACTCTAGTAGTTTGGGCTAAATATAAATCTACTGGCACGAGAGTATCAGTATAAGACACCGTATCTGGGCTTCCTTCCCTCTAATTCAACAGAACTGGCACCACTACTTCTACCTTTAGCAGGGATAACTGGAGTAACTGGAGAGAGGTACCTGTTAATTGAAAAATGCCCTCAGCAAACAGGTCCTCTGTAATGTTGCAGCGGAAAAACACTTCTCATGTGGTGCCAGATATCCCACTTCCAAATAACCCCCTCCCGAATTTCACCGCAGCGTCTCAAATTAGCACTTATATTTAGTATGTGGGGCTGCCTTGGAAACACTCCCGCATTCGTTGCAGATTCCTCCACCGCGTTTCCCGGGTCTGCTTTCGCCGTTCTCGCTGCCTCGCCTCTCACGTCCTGCATCCGCTCTTCCTCCGCGTGCTCCCGACTCACGTCCGCTGCAACCATCCCCTAGGTCCAAGGTACTAGCGCCGACCGCCGACCGCTGCTTCCATTATTTTCCGCCACCTCGATTCTCCTCGTTGGTTACATACAAGTGAAAAGCAAAACCTCATTTTTCTGCCAGAAAATAGCTCGCATCTTCGCGCTACCTATTCTCACCAAAAAGGTTCTGTCGGGACATCACATCCGTCAATCCAATGCGCTCAGGTGAAGAGCTCCACGACAGCCGCTAGCCTGCCGCCGCCATGTTCCTTCCGTGAAATGCCGTGTTTTTAATTTATTACTGTTTGAGTGCTTCATACTTTGCATATTGCTTCTAAGTTAAACCTGAAAGCTTTTGTGCTAAGCTACCTGAGGCGTAAGCACAGGTTAATTTAATAACTTTTTGTGGTTCACCCTGACAAAGTATTGTTTCAATTGCTTGAGTAAGGTTTTACCCCCTTCAAACAACAACTCAATTTTTCACAATCTGCATTGTCATGGTCCTTTAGTGTAGAGAACAAGATCCATGTAATGCCACTGGCTTGGTCTTCAGTTGTGCGCCGCTTCACTCAGCTGATGTCTAAATTGAAAACCAGTGCTGACATCATGCATCCCTCTCTTACAGCGGTTCAGACTTCGAAACTATCATCACTATCTCCCACCTTGCAGGGGGATACACACTTTAGTTAACTCCTACTCACCCCCTTGATAGCTTGGCACGAGCAGACAGGCTTATTCAAAAGGTAAATTGTGAAGTATTTGTACAACACTCACAGTAATACAATGAAAACACCACAAATGGACCCCACACCAGTTTAGAAAAAGAAAGTATCTTTATCTAAACTAAACAAGACCAAAGCAACAAAAGTACAACATACAAAAACTCAGCATAATATCTTTAGAAGCGTTGTTGCAAAAATAAACTTGTAGATGATGAAATGCAACATTTTACTCCCAAAGTACCTGGGATACGTAACACAAAACAAACAAAAGGGTTGCACAGAAGGCAGTGCCTCAATTCTTCCAGTGCTCCTGTTACAATGCAACAAGATGGCGCCTCGATGCGTTGCGACAATCCAGTGTGATGCGAGAAAATGGTGTCTTTGTTGAGATGCGAAAACGTAGAGGTGATGCGTGCACGCCCGATAGCCGTGCGGTGAACTCAGTGGTTTTCTGACCCACAACAGGCCCTGCGACATGCTTCTCCAATGATGCAACGACACCCTGGATGACGGCGACCCACTTCTGCGGTGTTACGGGGGCAATCAGCTTGGGTACGCTTCTTCAGCGATGCGACCGACCTGCTACACGCTTCTCCGGTGATGGCACCCAGCGGCGACCCGCTTCCTCGATGATGCGACCACTGCTGCTGTAGCGGCATCATGCTTCTTTCTCGTTGCGTCACACTTCCAGCTCCCAAAAGCAAAAAGGCCTCACACACAGTTACAGGTTCTCCTGGCAGACTGGAACTCACAGCAAGGAAGTTCATGGAACCTGGGGGTGAAGTCCTTTTGTGCCGGGGACATCCGAAACAGGAGGCCAGCTCTTCTCAGGCCCTTGGTGACTTTTCTTCAGATGGACTCAACACCCAGCAAAGTCCTTCTTCAGACAGGGGACACAGCACACGGCAAAGTCCCTTAGTCCTCTCCTCAGTAGAAACAGAAAACTGCAGGCCAACCCCAGACACACAGCAAGGGCAGTACTTCTCCTCAGTCTCTTCAGCTGATCTTCTTTGGAAGGAATTCCACTTGAGTACGAAGTAGTCTAACTTTCAGGGGTTTCAGCTCTCAAATTTGTACTCAAAAAGTCTTTGTTCTCTATGTGTGAGGTGTCCTGTACCCACTCTAAATCAATCTAAACCAGTTCTGGGTGCACTCTGCCAGTGCACAACTTCTTCCATTGTTAGTGTTGGCCCGGGTCATCAGACACACTGCAAGAGGTGGAGCCGGCATTGTGGAAGGCAGGCACAGCCCTATTCAGGCCCAGGTGCTACTCCTCCCACCACTCCAAATGCAGATAGGTCTATTCAGCCTAGTGCTGTCTCATCCAGCCTCCTGGAGCCACCCCAGCCCCATACAATCTCAAACCAGACAGTCAATCCACAAACAGGCAGAGGCCCAAAGAAAGGTTGAACAAGAAAATACTTACTTTCTAAAAGTGCTATTTCCAAACACTGAATTTAAAAAGCATCCTTCCTAAAAGATGTGTTATTAAATTCTGAGTTCGGGGATACCAGATTCCAAATTTCTATCTTGCTCCTATGGGAAGATATGGAGGTAAACATGTTACACAGCATTCCCCATTCAGTCCTACTGGCAAGAAAATCTTTCAACAATGAAAAAAGAAAGTGGCAGTATTTCACTATCAGGGCATGTTACCCACACCAGTACATGTCCTACCTGTCACATACACTGCACCCTGCCGAGGAGGTACCTTGGGCATACCATAGGGGAGAGTAAGAAAAGGGAAGGGTAAGGACTGGCCAGTAGGTGTACCGGTCCGGTCGACATGGCTGGTAACAAACTGCGCACAGGTACTGTGGTGGCAGGCCTGAGATCTCTTTTCAGCGTACTCCTGTGGGTGACACAATCAGTGCTGCAAGCCAGCTAGTAGCATTTGAATTACCAGCCCTGTCACACTGAGTGCAACTAACTAGGTACCTACTGGTAAAACAAATAAGCCAATCATTGATAGCAAATCACAATCATATTTTATACAGGGAGCACATGCACTTTGGCACTGATCAGCAGCGGCAAAGTGCCCAAAGCATATAAACCGGAAAAAACAAAATCCAGCACAGTGTAAAAAATTCAGGCGGTAGAGGCAAAAAGTCAGAGGAATCCACACCAAGCATGGTAGGTCTAACAGTTCCAATCATCTAGAACATTCATTACCTCCCAAATTGATGCAAAATTTGGTTGGAGAATTTTAGCTGATGTCTTAGGCTCTGACTTGAAGAACATTTCTGCATTCAACTTGTTTTGGTCAGGGGCTTTTCCATCCTTGTGAAATAAGATGGCAGTGACGATGTCTTCTCTGTGTGATGGGGTGTTTTTCAAATCTCTCTCTGCTTCTTGGATGTCATTGTGCTTGTTGGAAATGGTATATTCAAAAGTGCTCAGTCCAGTGTGCTTCCTGTATCTGTTAAGAGTAGTCTGCCTTGCTTGTGCATGAAAGGGCCACTGTATTTTGCACAAAATGTGCCAATGACCATCTTCATGATCTTGAAGACCTTCCCCTGTTTTCCACTGCTTGAGGTCTCTACTGCTTGGCTGGCTATTTTATCCATGGACATCTGCTTGTTACCTCTTTTCATTATTTTGGCTCCTCTGTCTGCTTCCGCGATCTATTGCTTGAACTTTACTTGCAGTCGCTCAGATTTGGCCTCTCTGAGGCTGCATTTTGCTGCCCTCCTGTCTTCAATAGCATGCCATGTGTCTTGTCAGGTTCCAACTCCTGGCAGGCACAGATGATCATTCTGAGGCTCCTGCAGATGGTGTGAATTGGAAAAGAGAACAAGTCTCTTTAATAAATGTGAAGAGCAGTGATGCATGCTTGGGGAGCAAGACAAGGAAGAGTAACAATTACAATAGACAAGAAAGGTAATGTCATCTTGATTTTTCCTGGAAAAGGTGGAGTCTGGGATAGTTTGGTGTAATGCAAATAGAACGTGCTGCAAAAGAGTCAAGGTTTGCTTTTAGGAACTTTTTCCCTCATGTTAGTGAATTGTACAAAAGTGGCACCAAACCCTCAGATCCTTAGAAGACATCCCAACATATGGATGAACAGAAGAGGAATGGACTTGCTGTCTGTGACCTGTGTGGAGCCTGTGGGCTAGAATTGCTTCTTTGCTAGGGCTAAGAAGTGTACTTCAAGGGTCAGTTGGCTGACTTCCTTAGTGGCTGCAGAGACATCAAAAGCTAAAAAAGACTCTTCCTGGATTACCAGTTATCCAGTGGCAGGTGGACATATACTGGGCTGTTATGCTGGACTCTGCTGGAGGGAGTGGTCCAGAACTATGAGTGATGTCTGTGTGGTCATTGGTGCCTTCAAAGTAGCCAAGAGAAGCTACTTAAGAAAGATACAAAACGTAGAACTGCTTTTCAACTTAAGTCCCCTGGTAGACCACGATCAATTTCCCAAGACTAGCTGCCCAAGGTGCCACCTCGACAGGCTAGACAATTAGGAGTTCGGAATGTTTTGCCACCTGACAGAAGAATGCAGCAGAATCTCAAAAGGTAAGTATTTGGCTTTGGTGCAATTTGCTCTGCTATGGCTTCCAGCCTTGTCCTGCTAGAGGTTTCTGAGCTCCAAAAAAGAGATATAATGGAGAAATCATGATTGGGAGAAAGCCTAAAAAGCATCTGGTCAAAAAATGGATATTGACAGGAAGACAATTTGAAATTTCCTGTTCAGGGTATCTGATTTCAAGTGGACCTCTTCAGATACAGCATGCAAGCTTGCCCTACAGAAGGAAATCTACATCCAAAAAGTAGACAAGTAGTCAAAAAGTAAAAACTTTCATGGAGAATGTTAGATCTGGGGGTCTCTAGTTGGCAGAGGTAGGTACCAATGTCCAAATAGGGACCCTTGCTTCTAGTCGGGGTAAGGGGGATACACTCTTTGGATAACTCCTGCTCACCCCCTTGGTAGCTTGGCATGAGCAGACAGGCGTATCAAAGGCAATGTGTAAAGTATTTGTACCAACACTCACAGTAACACAGTGAAAACACCACAAATGGACTCCGCACCAGTTTAGAAAAATATCTTCAACTAAACTACACAAGACCAAACCGACAAAAATCCAACATACACAATTCAGGGATGTGATTTTAAAAGAGTTCTAGGGTTTGCGTCAAAATAATGCACAGTTGTGTCACTTTTAGTCCAAAGTACCTCGAGATGCGTCAAAAGTTCCTAGCGGCAATTGCAGCATCGAAAAGAAGGGATGCGTCACTCCTGGGACCCTGGGAAGGCGATACAACAACCCCGCTGCACGCAGCGGGCGTGTTGCGACAAATCCGATCTGTATGGGGAGCGATGTGATACCTTGTGTGGATTCCACAGTACAGGTTCTCCCGTAGAAGCGTCTCGCACAGGCAGGATGCAACGAATTTAAGGACAGCGACGATCTTCGGTCCAGCGGTGATGCACGGCGCAGCGTTGATCCTCTTCTGCCGTAGCCCCTCAATGCGTTGATGCTGGACTCTGCAATGATGTTCGCAGCAATGGGATGCGGTCCGCAAGCAAGCGATGCAATGGTCTTACAGCAACATCAGGCTTTGCAATGATATTCGCAGCAACAGGAATCTTCCCGCACTGCGACGAAGCGCTCCGCAAGCGAATGATGTGTTGTTCTTGCAGCGGCAACAGGCGCTGCGATGATCTTCGCCATGATGGAAATTCTCTCACACTGTCAACGAAGCGCTCCGCAAGAGAGCGATGTGTGCAAATTGTAGATCTTCTTCTTTGCTTCTTTTCCAGCACCCCAAACAGCAAGAAACAACCTCCAGAGGCCCCACAAATGGATCAAGCACTCTAGGCAGGTCAGAACTCACACAGCATTGTTCAGGGGGGAAGCTGGGGTGAAGTCCTTTTGTTCCTGGGACTTCTTAGCAGGAGGCCAGCAGTTCTCAGGCCCTTGGAGATCTCTTCAAGCAGGGGACACAGCAACAGCAAAGTCCTTCCCCTCTCTTTGGCAGAATAGCATCTGCAGGTCAGCCTGCAAATACACAGCAGGGCAGTCCTTCCTCTTCAGTCTTCCAGCTTTTCTCCTTGGCAGAGGTTCCTTCTTGATTCCGGGATGATCTAAATTTCAGGGGTCTGGGTATCCATTTTTATACCAATATTATATTGTTCTCTGAAGGCGGAGAGGCCTTTGCCTAGTCCAAACCAGTTCTGGTCAGTCCTGGAGCACTCTGTTTACATGACTCATTCTTTCCTTTGAGAGAGAGGGGCAGTGTCGTCAGCTGCCCAGCAGGAGGTGGAGCCAGCATTGTGAAAGGAAGGCACAGTCCTATTCAGGCCCATGTGCTATCCCCTCCCACCACTCAAGATGCAGATGAAGCTAATCAGACTAGTGCTGACTCACCCAGCCTCCTGGAGCCACCCCAGCCCCTGTCGCTCACAAACCAGACAGTCAATTCACAAACTATCAAAGGCACACAGAAAGGTCAGACAAATAACAGCCACTTTCTAAAAGTGCTGTTTTCAAACACAGGATTAACAAACATTCTTCCTAAAAGATGGATTATTAAATTCTGAGGTCAGGGATACCAGACTTCAATTTTCTATCTTGCTCCTATGGGAAGATATGCAGGTAAACATTATACACAGCATTCCCCATTCTAGCTCATGGGCAAGATAACCTTTCAATAGTGAAAAATAAAATTGGCAGTATATCACTATCAGAACATGTCACCCACACTACAATGACAATGAAAAATTCTTTATTGTGTAGTTAATAAAAACCATTACAATGTAAGATGCAACATTGACTTAAGATGGATCAGAGAAAGCACGTTCTTATAGAATAATTAAACAAACATTGATTTAAAAGGTAAACATAGTTGTACTGGTATAAAAAATTGTAAATGCTGATTCAAATTCTATAAAATACAGGTTAAAAAGTTCGGGGAAAACAAATTTGTAGTAGGTTTTGACACAATTTCTGTTTTTTTTCAAAATTGATAACATATTTAATTATTCGACAGATAAATTGAGGGTCCGCTGAGTCCAACACTTGGACTATGGCTGAGCGGCATGTGCGGATTCCTAGTTTGTTAAATTTTGCCTTGAGCAGGTGCCGACGTTCACTGTCTAGTTGCGGGCAAATGCAGATCAGATGAATGAGATCTTGTACCGCAGCGCCACATAAGTTACACTCCTTTAAGCCTGGTGTCCTCCAGCCCGGTTGGTCAGCATTTGTAGGCAAATTACCCATTCGTAGGGTTAGGTATTTGCATTTCAGATGTGAGGAAAAGGCTAGCCCTAGATAGGGTGCCGGGGCCAGCTTCTTATATGATTGGACTATCATCCAGGAGTGTGAGCGTTGTCTCAGGATTGTTTTATCGTCAATCAGCGAGTGCCAATTAGCTGCCTTTTTTGTAGCCTGTTTGAATGAAGACACGGGTAACTGCTTTTCCCACAAAGACGCCAGCGCTGTGGTTTCTAGGGATGATTTTAAATACTTTACATGCTGGGAGTTTGGGTTGCTTTGCATGGCTTCCCAGAGAGCAAGGTTTATTTGTATCTCACGGTTTCGCCACACATTGTACCAGAATCTAACTGTGTCGTATTTTTTTTGCAATGTTTGACACTTCAATCCAAATTCAAGCCGAACCTGGGCGGGTGAGGCATCGCATGGCAATCTGAATATGCGTTTTTACACCCTTGTTTGGATTTTGTCCAAGAGCGGCGCGCTCTTTCCACAATGAACCACACTGCCATAAGCTATTGTTGGAAGTAGCTTGGCTTTGATGACTGTTAAAAGGGGGGTGAGCAAGGGGCCCTTAAGTGATTTTGATAAACTGCTGAATGCATGGAGCAGCGCTGTGCCTTTCTTCTCGATGTCATTGAAGTGCGCGGAGAAGGTGAACCGTGTATCCAAGTATATTCCCAAGTACTTATAATTATCCACTACTTCCAATGTGTTATTGTCAATTATAAAATTCGGTACAATTGGGCGACGGTGAGTTATAATCAAGACCTTTGTTTTCGTGGTGTTTATTTGTAGAATATTCTGTTTGGTGTGTTCAGCCAGTTCGTTTATGAGACGTTGCAATCCTATTTTCGTCTGGCTAAGGAGAACAACAAACTTCACTAGGGAGGGTCAGAGGGAAAGTTTAATGACCGAGAGTGCTACGTCCCTCGTAAGTACTAGACACCAACTAATAAGTAACACTCAGTCAAAAACCTACTCAGAAATGAGGGTTGGAAGATTATGTGTGCTGCTTGCAAAATCAGTAACAGGACACCCTTACGATAGTTACAGTGTTCCCATCAGGGTTCCAACCTGTACCGCCCTTCATCATTTGGGAAGGCCACCATAAGTACACAGGGAGACCCCATATACGATCAGGCACAGCATGGTGGAAACCAATGCCCAATGAAGTTATGACAGGTCGGTGGCAGGATGTAACCAATAAGCAGTGCTAAATAATGAAAATAAAAATTTTTCAAAAAGTGGTGATGTTAAAAAGGGGTAGGAGAAGGAAAATAGATTTATTAGCAACCTTCAACTCCCACTCTCTAAAAACAGTGCAAAAAGGTAGTGTGAGCAAATTACTACCTCGACAGTTTATAAAGTCACGGTCGACATGTTTCTGCAGCTTTTACCTGTGCCCCGGGGTCACTTGCTGCTTCTTCAGGACCTATCCTGCTACTGCTTAATTAGTGCATAATAAACAAGGAAACTTAAATAAAATAAATGTCACCTTAGATTCTCCTGTTGGAGGAACCAGTGGATTTCGCAATACAGCACACACACATAGAAAAGAAGAAAAAGAGAACAAGCCTATTAGCAAAAGCTCTCTGGGCGAGACTCGGATACAAAGCAAGGTCTCGCAATTAATGGTTTATAATCCATTACCTTCCACACTTATTTTGAGATAACAGCAATTCCCAAAAGAGCCAGATTGCCACTTAAGTACAGAAACACTCACCCCATGTTATGGAGAATGCTGCCCCACCTCACCCGGCATTAGCTCAGGTACTGCGGAGCCCCGCTCTGTATGAATCACAAACACATATAAAACCAGAATTAATTAAAGGAAGTACTATAAGGTCAAGGCAGGCCACTCGATATAGCGTGGCTTACAGAGGCGCCTGTTCTGTCTGTTGACTCACCTATCCGTCGGTACTCCAGACGTCCAACTGGGCTGTCTGTGGGAGGTACCGACGGTAGGAGTCGTGTTGCTTAAATAGGCTATAGATCTTATGGGTGTACCGGCACATACCGTGAAACACGGACGCGCTGCCCCGGTCCTTGCTGCTCGCGTCAGTCTGTCCTCTTCCGGGTATGCCAGAGGAGTGTTCTGATTGGCTGGCGTGGAGCGTGACGCGGACGCGTCACGCGAGGAAATATGGGCTTTGTAGTTTAAAACCCTCGTGTGTACTCTATATACATTTATCTATTGTATCGGGACTAAGAGGTCTCCCAGACTCCTCAGATTTTTTACATACACAATCAGCGCTGGCGCGCAAATTATCGTGACGCCCTCGTACTGATGTTAGAAAATTGCCAAAAATTTTTTCAATTTAAACAGCGTATAAAACAGCCTGGCGGCAAATCCTACGTGACAAGGAGGGGGGCACCAAACCAAGGCCCCTTGTGTCTTTATAGCAAGGTCAATATCATGTTTAGGCTAATGGCGCATCTGGGTAAGACATGGACAGATCTCGCCTCAAAAGGCCATTATAAACGCGCTACTCCTGCGCTGTATCCATTGTACTGGACAACAAAAATCCTGAGCTTCCATGCACCCAGGCAGCGAAAATGTTCTGTCACTGACAGCCCACATGCCGCACACATCATCTAATCATCAGGTACTGATACTCAAGGGAAGTAACAGATATACCTCTCTCCGGGCATGTCATTCATTGGTGAAAAAGCACTGATTATCTTGTGCCTCTAACTCTTGAGTGACATCCAAGGAATGTCTTCATTCAATCCTCGCTTGTCTGTGCCCAACTTATATACCCATCGCTGTTCACGCTGGAATAGAAAACTCTTAGTGTCAGTGATATGGGCTGGTATTAGAGGCTGCTCTATCACAGTCCAATGCAACTCAGACGACATATGCTTGGCTGTTAAAAAGTGGTTCGTCAGTCTGGTCGACTGTCTTGAGCACCGAATAGAGCTTTTGTGCTCACAAATGCGTGTCTTGATTTTGCGAGTAGTCATACCCACATACCTCTTGTTACATGGGCAGCTAATTAGGTACACTAAATTGGAGCTGTTACAATTTGTGAACCTACGCTGTTCCCATGGTCTCCCAGTCCCTATATCAATAGTTTGGGATTTCGTTGTGTTCGGACAGGCCGCGCAGTTCCCACAGGGATGGTGTCCTGTGGCCGCAGGCATGTCCCATAATGTACCTAATGCTCGTGGTATGTCCCCTTTGGGACGCGTGTGAACCAATCTGTCCTTTAAGCTCTGCCCTCTCTTAAAGGCAAACAATGGAGCTGGAATAGTGTCCCCTCCAGTGTTCAAAATGCCCCAACGTTTCTTTATTATTTTCTGGATGGCATTTGATTGCGGAGTGAAGGTGCTCACACAGGTCATTCGATTTTGAATGGGTTTGGGTGGCAATATCTCCAATAGCCCCTCACGGTTGTTATTGGAGGCTCTCTTTTTTGATTTCCGAATCAGGCCTATGGGATAATGCTTTTGTGCAAGATCTTCTTTGAGGCAATCGGCATGATGTTCAAACCGGTCTTTCTTCGAGCAATTTCGTTGTATGCGCAAAAATTGCCCATAAGGTAAATTATCTCGAAGAGATTTAGGATGACAGCTGTTATAGTCTAGCAAAGAATTACGCGACATCGGTTTGCGGTACAGCTCTGAGGCCAAACCTGTAGTCGTGGGTGTAATCAGTAGATCGAGAAACGCTAGATGAACTCTACTCTGCTCCATTGTGAAGCGTAGAAAGCGATTTCTCTCATTCAACCACTCATGGAACCTGGTTAATTCTTCTTCACTCCCTCTCCAGATCACTAAAATATCATCAATATACCGCTTCCACAGACGCAACTGGTCTGTGAAAGGGTTATTGTCCGAGAAGATGTGCTCTGTTTCAAAGTTATGCACATACAGATTTGCTAGCGACGGCGCAAAAATGCTGCCCATGCTCGTTCCACTGACTTGGAGATAGAGTGAGTCTTCAAATTGGAAAAAATTCTCCGTCATGGCTATATTAGCCAGAGTCATTATAAGATTGACGGGAGTGATGGAATCTAGATCTCTCTCTAAGAGGAGCATTTCCACTACTTCTAATGTCTCTTTCTGTGGAATGGAGGTATACAAACTCTCCACGTCGAATGATACTAAGATATCAGTGTTGCGATCAAAATCAACGTCTCTCAATAGTCTCAAGACATCCTTCGTGTCTTTGAGATACGTAGGCATTGCACTTACCATTGGCTTTAGAAATACGTCGACGAAAGTCGACAGGGGCTCCAAAAGGGAGCCGATCCCCGAAATGATGGGGCGACCTGGTGGTGGTCGCTGGGGTTTGTGGATTTTGGGTAAGTGATAAAAGTAGGGAGTTCTTGGGTTAGCAGTGCAAAGGAACTGTCCTTCTTTAGCTGTTATCCAGCCCTCGCTGAGTGCTTCCTCCACTATCTGTGCTATTTGCTTTGTTAATCTAGCAGTAGGATCTATGGTCAGCTTTTGATACGCACTGGTGTTTTCTAGTTGGCGAAGGCATTCTTGTCTGTAAGTATCAGAGTCTAGTAACACCGTCGCCCCGCCTTTATTGGCCGGCTTTATGACCAAAGCGGAATTGTTTGCTAAACTCGTGACTGCATCTTGTTCTCCTCGTGAGATATTTTGAAAGGGTCTATGTTCTCTCTCGAACAACTCTTTTAGATCTTGGTCTACTGCTTCCTCAAACGTGATGACTTTAGCTGGCATCCCTACTGTCGTGGGATTAAACGTTGAAGGTCGTTTAAGGCCAGTGTTTTCGTCTCTCATAGTCATATGACTAGAATCCAGTTGTTTATTTGCAAACAGGTAGTGTAATCTTATTTTACGATAGAACTTGCCCATCTCTATTTGCGTGAGAAAGGGATCACTCCTGTTTGTTGAGACAAAGCCTAAACCTTTGTTCAGAACTTTCTCCTCCATCACTGTGAGTTGGTGCGAGCTCAGGTTTATTACGATGTTGGACCGCTCGACGTCCCGGCTTGGTCCTGTCCTACTACCTTCCCGCTCCTCAGTCCCATTGGCTGAGCTGGTGGTGGAGGGACGGTCCAGCGCACATGACCTTGTTGTGCCGTCCGTTGGTGTCCTCGCCCTCTCCGGCCAGACCCTAAAAAAGGCTGCTGACCATAGTTTTGAAAGGTTTGGTTTGGCTCATACATCCCCATCATTGGAGGGTAAGGTCCCCACGGTGAAGGTTGCCACCACGGTGGTGGTGGTGGTCCAAACTGTTGACCATAACCTCTCCAATTCCTCCTGTTATTACCTCTTCCTCTCTGTTTCTTAGAGGGGTCCCCCTGTTGAGGAGTATCCGAATCACTAGATCCGGTATCAGAGGCGGAGGAACCATAATTAGAGCTTACTTTCTGGTTGTTTTTGTTATGTGTTGGCGGAGAGTAATCATCACTAGTGTAGGGATAGATCTTGGTAGTACTGAAATTCACCAGATCTTTCTTGAATTTCTCTAGTTTCGTGAATAGAATTGAGTCCCGAAAGTCCTTACTGGTCTTATTGCTTTCCTCCTGCTTCTTCGTGAAGACTTTAGTAGAAGACAGGGTCGCTCTAATTTGCCCTTCTAGAGTCTGGATCTCTATCAGAATGTTATCCGCTGTTCTTTTGGCCGTCTTGATAATCAAGACAAGCCAATCGCGTGTACAACGCCACGCGATAAGATACCAGTCTCTGAGGAAGTCCTTGTCATCTAGAAATAAGCGAGGAGCATTGGTGACTATCAGCCCACTCGGGGCGCAATTGCCACGCAAATACTCCGCCATAATGGTGCCATGCACACACACCCTTGCTTGGTTTTTTTTAAGTGTGAGAACTTTGGTCCAGCCTTCATCAGTATTCGTTTGTGCAGTCGGTACCATGTCTACAATGCTCGGATTTTCAGATAGAATATTCTGTATTTCCTCCTCATCGAAGGCTAAGCCTAAATTCATTGCCATTTCTCTTAAAGGCCACGTTGTCTCAAGGCCTACAACCTCAACCAAATGTTGTACCTCAACTTCAATCTCGTCTAGCTACGTGTATGTATGACTAGTGATCATGAACTATACATGTACGCACTGTCTACTAAAAAAAGGAAAGAGGAAAATTAATAATGACCCGCAGCCATGCGACTGCTCAAACTACAAACTTCACTAGGGAGGGTCAGAGGGAAAGTTTAATGACCGAGAGTGCTACGTCCCTCGTAAGTACTAGACACCAACTAATAAGTAACACTCAGTCAAAAACCTACTCAGAAATGAGGGTTGGAAGATTATGTGTGCTGCTTGCAAAATCAGTAACAGGACACCCTTACGATAGTTACAGTGTTCCCATCAGGGTTCCAACCTGTACCGCCCTTCATCATTTGGGAAGGCCACCATAAGTACACAGGGAGACCCCATATACGATCAGGCACAGCATGGTGGAAACCAATGCCCAATGAAGTTATGACAGGTCGGTGGCAGGATGTAACCAATAAGCAGTGCTAAATAATGAAAATAAAAATTTTTCAAAAAGTGGTGATGTTAAAAAGGGGTAGGAGAAGGAAAATAGATTTATTAGCAACCTTCAACTCCCACTCTCTAAAAACAGTGCAAAAAGGTAGTGTGAGCAAATTACTACCTCGACAGTTTATAAAGTCACGGTCGACATGTTTCTGCAGCTTTTACCTGTGCCCCGGGGTCACTTGCTGCTTCTTCAGGACCTATCCTGCTACTGCTTAATTAGTGCATAATAAACAAGGAAACTTAAATAAAATAAATGTCACCTTAGATTCTCCTGTTGGAGGAACCAGTGGATTTCGCAATACAGCACACACACATAGAAAAGAAGAAAAAGAGAACAAGCCTATTAGCAAAAGCTCTCTGGGCGAGACTCGGATACAAAGCAAGGTCTCGCAATTAATGGTTTATAATCCATTACCTTCCACACTTATTTGTGGTTTCTAGGGATGATTTTAAATACTTTACATGCTGGGAGTTTGGGTTGCTTTGCATGGCTTCCCAGAGAGCAAGGTTTATTTGTATCTCACGGTTTCGCCACACATTGTACCAGAATCTAACTGTGTCGTATTTTTTTTGCAATGTTTGACACTTCAATCCAAATTCAAGCCGAACCTGGGCGGGTGAGGCATCGCATGGCAATCTGAATATGCGTTTTTACACCCTTGTTTGGATTTTGTCCAAGAGCGGCGCGCTCTTTCCACAATGAACCACACTGCCATAAGCTATTGTTGGAAGTAGCTTGGCTTTGATGACTGTTAAAAGGGGGGTGAGCAAGGGGCCCTTAAGTGATTTTGATAAACTGCTGAATGCATGGAGCAGCGCTGTGCCTTTCTTCTCGATGTCATTGAAGTGCGCGGAGAAGGTGAACCGTGTATCCAAGTATATTCCCAAGTACTTATAATTATCCACTACTTCCAATGTGTTATTGTCAATTATAAAATTCGGTACAATTGGGCGACGGTGAGTTATAATCAAGACCTTTGTTTTCGTGGTGTTTATTTGTAGAATATTCTGTTTGGTGTATTCAGCCAGTTCGTTTATGAGACGTTGCAATCCTATTTTCGTCTGGCTAAGGAGAACAACGTCATCAGCGTAGAAGAGATGTGTGAGGGGCATTATTCCTAAGCGTGGGGGGTGTGCATTGGTTCCATCAAGCCTTGGTGTCAAGTCGGCCATGAATAAGTTAAACAGATGGGGGGCCAGGACACAGCCTTGTTTTAGACCATCACAGGTGCCGATCTTCCTCGTTAGCCGATTGCCGTTATCAATCTTTACCTGCATCCAGGTGTTGGTGTATAGGTCCATTATTGGGTTTAAGATCGCGTCCGGCAGGCCCTGCTGCTTTAATTTTGCCCAGAGTAATTGTCGGCTGACACGGTCAAAAGCCGCCTTAAAATCCACGAAGCATAAGTGTAGTACTTGATGATTTTGAAGACTTTTTTTTGCAATCAGGCTTATCGCTACGGCGTTTGCCATGGTACCTATGCCACGGCGGAACCCTGACTGGTTTACAGGTATTTTGTTGTAACTGTCAGACCATTTTGTCAGGTCGGCTAATACCAATGAGGCATAGTACTTTGCCTCGGCGTCAATGAGCACTATCAGGCGGTAATTTACAGGATTTTTTCGGTCACCACCTTTGTAGATTGGGTTGATGATCGCCCCTCACCAGCTTTCTGGAATCCGACCACCGATGTTTATTATACGAAACAATTTGTAAAAGTTGCTGGCCCAGAAGTGAGGATCCTCCTTGTAAATTGCCTGAGGAACGCCGTTCGGTCCTGGTGCACTATCTTTCCTGCTTTTCTTTATTATTTGTAGTATGTCTGCTTCCTCATGTGGTTCAGGATCTTGCTGATTGATGTTAATAAGATCAAGCGCTATTGTATCAGCATTGGATCTTTGAAATGCTGAAATTTCTGTCAGCGGAGGAGATTTCATAGGATTTATTGAAAAGGTATCAACTAGATGCTGTGTCCATGCCTTTTCAGTAATGCAGGTCATGCATATAGGGCTAGATGATCTGTTGAGTGTGTTTACTTGAGACCAAAATGCTCTAGAATCAGATTTTTTTGCATTATGTATTATTTTTGTCCAAAAATCAGTGACCTCGTGTTTTTTTTCGATCCAAATTTGTTTCTTATAAAGTTTCTTTATGTAACGTACGTCCTGCCATGCCTTGGATTGTGAACTGTGACCTTGTGCTCTCCTCACGGACTGTCGCAAGCGTCTTCTTAGAGAGCGTATTGCATGGCTGAAATGGCTAATGTTCTTTGCCTTATCCCTTATATTGTCATGGAGTTTGGTCTTTGCTAATTTATCCACAAAGGTAACCCACGTTTCCATGGCTAGTTCATTTTCTAGGGTAAGCTTATGCAGCAAATTCTTTGCATCTTGAGCTATTTGCGGGAGTGTGGCACTTGTCCACTTTAACCGTTTCAAGTTTATCGTTGAAGTGACCCCTGCTAATTTTGGTGCATTTAGGTGTTTTGAAGGTGTAAATTTAATTTCAATGTGCTGGGCCAAATGATCACTATCTGGAGAGCATATAATTTGGAACTTTTTAATTAATCCCAAGAGTGGAAGGGAGACAACGGTGTAATCCAGAATTGTCGATGAGCTAGGGCCAATGTAGGTGCTGTTCGGGGGTCTGTCCTGGCTTATTCTCCCATTTAACACTCGTAGTCCTTGTTGTTCCAACTCCCAAAACAACTGTCGTCCCGTTTTATCCAATCTCTTCGCGTGCGGGATTTCCTGTGTTTCGACAACCCACAGTTCATTAGCTGTGATGATATTTTCTTCATCCTCATGAGGGTGTAGTAAATTGGCATTGAAATCGCCTGTGAGTATTATTTCCCATGTTGGCTCTTCTAGGCGGAATTTTGTTATTACCCCACTGAGTTTCTTGAATAACTCTAGTTTAACCTTAGATTTTGGGTGGGCGTAGATATTAATAAGAATAACAGTTCCGATGCCAACCGGGGATCCCATTTCTAGTTTAATTATTTGCATATCTGCAGTGGATGCTGGTATCTGGGAGGACTTGATGTTTAGTGCTGTGGAGATATAGACTGAAAGACCCCCCTTTGCTCGTCCGTAGTTTTGGGTTCGAATGGCACTAACATGGAATCCTATCCTGCCTGGGACATCAACTATAGATGTTAGCCATGTTTCCTGTAGTGCAATGATGTCATTGGTATCCCAGGAGTCCGTTTTATTTTTATCACTTACGATGTTTTTTGCTCCCGCGATATTCCAGGATAGAATTTTTACTGGGTTTTGATCCAAGTGGGTGCCCTGAGTATTATTTCAGGCCTCTCGTGTTCCATGGGTTAATCGGAATTGAACTTCGGGCTTCCAATTTTCCGCGCCCCTGGCACCTTGCAGTACCGAGTGTGTGATTCTTTTTGCAACTGGACTGTTTGCTCTTGTACGGTGTTTCATCAAGAGAGGGGACGGGTAACCTGGTGTTACCTCTACTTTCAGGGTAATCCCCCACTCATCAAATTTAGTGGTTTTGTTGAGTAATTTCGTGACCGTTACGCTATTCCTCCAGACTGTTAAAGTGCAGTCCTGCATTGAGTAGTTGTCTGAGTTTACAAATTCTATTGATAGTAAATCATCAGTTGTTAGATGTCTGAGACTCGGAATTACATCTGTTTGGGGTCTATCTAGGTCTGTTGTTACTCTGAGTGGTAGATATTCTTGCAGACTTTTGTCAGCTATCAATGTGACTTGCCTCTGTGTTTTGACGTCCCTTCTTAAGGTTGTTGTTACAGGACTTAATATTGTGTGCAGGGTAAGGGATACTTTTTGTGTGTTTTTGTCAGCTTTAACAATAGCCTCCCTTGTGTGTCCCTTCTTCGCCATTGCACTTGAGGTCTGGTTCTGGACTCTTATGAACTGTATCTTGTCTGGTTGAGATATATCGACTGATGGTTTTAATTTTGTCCCACTGTTTTTAAGGTGACCCTTTGGGCTCCTCATGTTTCTGTTCGATTGAGTGGGTTCAGCGACCACACTCTCTAGGATCCAGTCTGCACAACTTTTTTCCATAGAGGGGGTTGGAAGTTCATCATCGTCGCATTCCTCTATGGACATTAGTGAATTTGATGTTGGCACCTGGGGACTTACATTACAGTTGGGTACCAGTACAGTTGGCTGTTGTACTTCATTTCTTGAGGTCTTACTCGTAGTATTTGACTTATATTCTCCCTTATATGTTTTAGTTTCAAAATTCGTTAGGGCCTTGGGGATATTAAAGATTGGGTAATTGATCAAGGCCTGCTTATTGGCGGGTCTACTGCTCAGTTGTTGGTTTCTGCTTTTTCTTGCACGTTTTTTTTGTCTTTTAGTTAAAACTTGTTCCTGATTATTTGTGGCGTTTATCTTATCTGCTTTTGTTTGTTCTTTTACTGTCGGATATTGACGATTGTTAATCTGGTCCTGGGATATGTTCTGTTTTTCCGATGGGTCTCCGGATTTTGTTTTTGTTACTTTACTCTGCTGAGCGTTTGTATCTGCCACTTGTTGTAAAGTTTCTATTTCTATCAAGGTGTTTTCACTCCTTGCATCTGAATGCTGGTCTCTTTCTTCCAATAGGTGGTTGGAGCCAAGATTTGTACGCCTGCATTCCTGCAAGATACTTTTGAGGATTCACGGGAGGTCCCTTAGTTTTTCAAGTATGGGACTACATGTACAGTTTGGGGAAAGAACCCGTTGGATGTTATGGTTCTGAAGAGATTCAAATGTGGTTGCCATGACATCGAGCTTGTTATTGATATCAAAAATATACTCAGCGATTATGCTCATGAGATTGATTTGGATGTCGTGTTTATCCGACTGCATGTTCAGCGTTTTAATTGATGTTTCTAATATTTTTCCTAGGGCTCCATGGAGTTTTATTATGGATTCCAGATTTTGATTAGAGCCGAGCTTTCCGGCATGTTGGCTCTGATTATCCTGGTAATTGGATGTATACGCTAGGTAGTTGGGATGTTCCTCGACATTTTCCTCTGCCGTGGTGACTCGTTCTTCTGTGACCACATTGGCCAGGGAAGATACTTTGTCTGTCGGAATTTGGCGTTTAGAGCCGGACAATTCCCAGACGCTCGATATTTCTATTATTGTTGCATCCTGAGGGGGTACTTGATTTGTTTTTTCGATTGATCCAAGGGTGGGTATGCTTCCTCTTCCGACCCACTGGTTATCTCGATTAGGTTTTCCTTTGTTGGATCTTGAAGTAGTTGGTAGCTTGCATGGCAGCCAACCTGGGCTTTTACTTTCACATCCTTGGCTGTACTTTCAAGTTTATTGATTGGTTTCATTTTTTCCAGATCGGATTCCCTAATGTTTTTGATTTGCTTGTCATTGACATTGTTTGTATATTGACCTTTTAGTGATTCCTTATTGTCAAGGAGAATTTTGGGTTCCGACCAGGAGTTACACACCACATCCTTTTCGGTGAAAACAAACTTTGTGTGATTTAGACATGACTCATGTCTAGGTGTCGAGTGCTTGGTTGGTTGGTCTTTATATGCCTCATCTAAATTGCTGGGGTTAATGCATCCCTGGTCGTTATGTATGAATAGATTGGTGCCAGCCCCTAGTTGGTCTAATTTTGTGTCTCTAATTGTTAATGCTGGGGGCGTGTTTGTCCTTACTGAGCTCTTTTAGCTTATATGCATTATGCTATTTTCTAGGGCATTTTTCATGGTGTTGTCTGAGATCCTATCAGTGGGACCTTGCGGTGTGATGAATTTTGTTTTGAGTTGCACCTGGTCATGGCCACCATTTTCCGTGTGCACTTGTGCTTGTGTTTGAATTGTGCACTTGTTAATCTCCAGACCTGTTGGTCTGTACGCCTCAAGGGTTGATGCTGTATTCCTGCCTGGATCCTCTGTGTCGATACCATTTGTTATATTGATGATTGTATCAGGTATGGTAGTGGATGTTACTGGTAACTGCATGCTTGGTTTACTCTGTGTCAACGGTTTTTGAAGTCCATTTAGGGTTGCTGGCATTGTATAAATGGCTGTTACTGGGTCTTTCAAAAATGTGAATTTACTTGTGGGGGTTATTGCGCCGAAAATCGAGTACATTGGTGGTATTAATGAGGTTATAAGGGAGCTGACTTCTTTTTTCTCAGAGTTAATGGTTACTGTTTTGTTTTTAGATTTCCGTTTCGTGGATTGCTGTGGATTCCCTCTTGTCCGCCCCAACCTCATTGCTCAGTTTTTTTTTTGGGCAGGGGCAGAGGGTGATGGGCAATGTTGATTTGTTGTCCTGCGCGAGCGGAGCACACGGGGGGCCGCCGGCTGCGCCTGGCCTAGACAGGTCGCCTCTGCAAGCCACCCCCGGCTCTTACTTTGCGGCTACCGCTAATGGCAGTCGCGCTCGCTGCTCCTTGGCAAACGCTACTCCCACCTGTATCACCTGTACCAGGGGGAAGTGTCCGACCAGGCGTAGCAGCTCTAATGTGGATTTTCAGCTGTTTTTTATGCGTTCATAAATTATTTTTTTCGTTGCAAGTTCTTATATTCTTATGTCAGACCTAAGCGGGGGTATGGTTCTAACTTTCAATATGGGGCGGTATTACTGAGGCTAATGCTAATGCAGAGGCAGAGTCCAAGGCGGTAGATTGCGTTAAGGGGGCTACTCAGCCGCTATTGCCTCCTTCATGCGCTGCCTATGATGCCTGTGCTCACTTGCAGCCGTGATATTTCTGCCTCCCGCTCCTGCTTGCACCAGCACCACGCCAGCTCCGCATCGAGGTCTCTGACGCTTTCTGCCGCCTTCCACAGCAGCTGTGCTGCACTCGTAAACCCCCACCGCTAAAGCTGAAAATTTTGCATTCAGCTGCGGCCAGCGGCCCCCGGCACCCGGCACTCGAAGACCGGCCGTTCCAAGTAGGTCCGGTAACTCCGGTAACGTTGGCGGTCGCGGCTCCTCTGGTCGCGTCTCACGTGATGGGGCAGGTCTTCGTTAGCAATACGCCATTCCAAGCCGCAAAGCCACAGTGACGGTGCTGCTGTGGGCTGCCCGCCTCTCGCTCTCTCCTTGACTGCTATCCCGCTGTGGCAGCAATAGCGGTAATGGCGACAGGCGGCTCTGTACCCAGTCGCTGAGCTCACCAGACTCACTACTCGCTGGCCGCTGTTTTCCCCGTCCCGCCTCGGCTGTGGGTCCCAAGCCGAGCCGCATGCCTCGACCACTTTGTTCTCCCGCTGCAGCTCCGACGGTGGCTCCCAGCTCGGAGGCGCGGCACTGCTCTCAGCTGCTGCTCTCAGGTCAGGTCAGCAGCCTCAACTCCGGGTGCAGCGAAAACCAGCTTCTACAACAGTCGGCAGAAACTCAGTCGGCCACACTAGTACATGCTCTACCTTTCACATGCACTGCACCCTGCCCAGGGGCGTACCATGGGCCTTCCAAAGGGTGTCCAATGTGCACAGAAAGGGAAGGGTTAGGCCTGGCCAGTGGGGACACTGGCTAGGTCAACATGGCAGTTAGCAACTGCACACAGGCACTGCGGTGGCAGGCCTGAGACACCATCTTAGGACTACTCATGTGGGTGGCACAATCAGTGCTGCAGGCCCACTAGTATCATTTGGTGCACTGGTACACTCAGTGCACTTTACTAGGGATCTATTGGTGAAACAAATCTGCCAATCATGGATAACCAATCATACTAGCAATATAAATGCAAGAGAATATATGCACTCTTGCACCGATCAGCAGTGGTAAAGTGCCCAGAGTCCTATTGTCAACAACCACAGGTCTGGAAAAACAAGGGAGGAAGAAGCAGAAGGTTTGGGGATAACCCTGCAAAAAAGGGCCATTTCCAACAGAGACTATTTGCTTGATGTAGTAAGGGTCTTTCGCTGAGGTGGAGGACCGCTGTCCCACTGCGCAAAAAGGATAAAATTATAATACAGTTTTGTTATTGTCATTTTATTTTTCCTATTCCATGCAGCGTGTGTGCAGTGTGGGGCGTGACAGGGCTGGCCAAAGGAGGAGTGGTTTGCACTCCCAAAGTGTGCATGAATTGTTTGTCCGACCCTCTTTGGTTGACCATAGAGTTCATGCCCACTTTGCATGTTCTTACCAGTCTGCATTACAGAGCCTGGTCAGGAACATGCACGGGGTCCCTGTTCCAGTCTAAACGCCGATCCACGGTGCTCAGATAAATCAAAACGCTGCATTGCCGGACTGCAGACGAAGAAGGAAGAGGATGCAGGGGAAGTAGAGGCCAGACGTTCTAAGGTAAGTGTTTTTTACTTTATTATTACCTCCCGCCACCCCCAGCCACTACCCCCATCTGGTAGCAGCCGCTACTAGTAAGGGATGGCTTGAAATTGTGTCTGTGTTCTAATCAACCGTGAATAATGCCCGTTGATTGCCTTGACTTTTTCTTGGTGTTTTTTCTCTACTACTTTAAGAACTAACATGCTCAGTTCTGCTGATTAGATTATTATTATTAATTTTTTCTTGATTTTTAGAAATCAGTTATGGGATTTTCATTTGTTTGTGTAGCAACATTTTATTGTGTTGGTACAGCTAAATATTTTACACATTTTCCTAAATTACCAATTTCTGCTCTTGGCCATTGCTACCAGGGGTTGAGGCAGGGTTACATCACAGAAACTGTGAGGCAGATTTATTAGCTTGTTGTTCTGAGTTTGCATCAAAAAAGTGATGAAAACCTGCCCAATATATTTAATTTAGATTAACTTTTCAGGGCAAATCACTTTTTCTGTGCAGGTAAAAATATCCAAATGAAACTTATTTTAGCACTGTGACGTTGTTTGAACATAAAGCAAAGATGTCTATGTATATGTATTGGTATTTATTAAGCACAAATATACCACCCGTAGGTCTCATAGCACTAGCTGAGAGTCAGAAACCTAGAAAGTACATGCAGAGTATTAGAAAAGCCACATTTTAAGAGCTTTACGAAATGATTTGTGGTTAGTTTCTAGACGAAGCTGCAGAGGTAGTACATTCCATAGCTCTGGTGCAATTCTGGAAAAGGATTTACAGCCGTTCCTTACAGTGCAGACTTTGGGAATGTTTGGAAGGTGTTTACTGTTAGAGGGGAGAGTTCTAATTTGCTGTATTTTGGTCAGCTTTTTTGCTAAGTAGATTGGTCCATTATTATTTTAGCCAAGGGTGACATGTATAGGTTAAAAAGTGTAGGGTT
Organism: Lissotriton helveticus; assembly: GCF_964261635.1. Taxonomy (NCBI): domain Eukaryota; kingdom Metazoa; phylum Chordata; class Amphibia; order Caudata; family Salamandridae; genus Lissotriton; species Lissotriton helveticus. The sequence continues at coordinate 1,610,401,067 of NC_136065.1, forward strand.
TAGAATTGATCCCTGGGGTACGCCTTTGTTGATAATCTTACCTTTGGACGAGAAACCACCTACTTGTACCTTGAAGGACCTTTCTGTTAAGTAGCTCTTGATCCACTGAGGCGGAAGGAGCGCCTCTGCCTGCTAGACCGCTTTTCTCCGCTCTCCACACAAACGGCACACAGCCGGGGTGGACCGGGTCGAGCAGGCAAATAGAGGTGAGTAAACACTTCCCCTCCTTATGTTGTGCAAGAGCTCAATATCGAGAGCTAGTGCAATTTAAAACATTTCAAACATTCAGACACACTCAGTCTCACCTCGAGTGTAGAGGACAGGATAGTTTATCCAGCATTGAGATATAATAACTTTCTGGTATTAGGCGACCTAAACATACACTTTGATGACAAAGAAAACCAAGAAATAAGTGCTATCTGTAAGGACCTTCTTTCACTACATCTGGTGCAAAAAGTAGATTCTCATACTCATCAGGGGGGCCTCATTCTAGATCCTATTTTTACGAACTGCAATGAGTTAGAAATAGGAGCACCGTGGCAAGTTCCGTGGTCAGATCACTATCTGGTCCCATTTACTGTGCCAGCGCAGAGGTGGAAGGCAGAATATCAAAGGGAGGCAATAACCACTAGAAAGTGTAATACATTTAATGGCACCTCATTTACACGAGCTTTAAAGGAGCAGAAGCCAAGGTTTGACAATGATATCAACAGAGCCAATGACCAGATAGGGACATGGAGTACTGATGCACTAGATAAGGTAGCACCCTGGAGCACGAGAATCCCTAAAAGACCAAGGGTAACAGCACCCTCGTATAATGATGAGCTAAGGAAGGCGAGGAAATCATGTAAGAAATTAGAACGCATCTAGAGGAAAAATGACTGCAATAAATCTAAAGATGAATATAATAACAGAACTAAAAGTCTATCACCTATTGATCAAAAACACCAGATGTGAATACTATACAGATAAAATAGACAAGGCCAATAACTCACATAAAGAAAGGTTTGCAATTCTAAAATCTCTCAAAAAACAAGAAGAGAAGAAAGAGAATATCCCAGGTACGAAAGAGATCTGCAATGAGATAGCAGAATTCTTTGCAAACAACGTAACAAACATATATGATTCCTTTCCTACAGAGGTGTGACTTGGCACCTCCGCACCTGCTGTTAAAACTGTGAACCCTGTAAGAGTAACGTTTGATGAGTTTAGAGCACAGGAAAGTGAGGATTTAAAAGCCATAGTAAAAGGAATAAAATCTGGCTCTCCTCGTGGCCCAGCACGACCAGAGAAAATGATGGAAGGGATGGATACAATCCTACCATACATCGCAGATCTTATCTCCTGCTCCTTCCAGACGGGTATAGTTCCTAAGAAATGGAAACAGGCCATTGTTAGACCTCTTAAGAAAAACCTAGCACTAGACTATACCAAATTAGACAATCTGTGTCCCATCTCACTACTTCCATTCGTGGTGAAAGTCGCAGAAGAAATAACAAACAAACAGCTGGTAGACCACATCAACATGAACTACTTACTTCACCCCTCGCAGTCAGGCTTTAGAAGGGCTCACTCAACAGAATCAGCGCTACCTCTGGCGACAGAGACACTTAGGAAACATGCCGATGAGGGACAAGCAGCCGCACTGATATTGCTGGATCTCAGCGCGGCATTCGACACCGTTTCGCATCTCTTGCTACTTCAGAGACTTGAAGCCTGTGGTATCAGGAGCAACGCTCTGAAGTGGCAATCCTCGTTCCTAAATGAACGAAACTTCCAAGTTGCCCAACTGACATATCAGTCTGATAGCTACCCTCTGCCTCAAGGGGTCCCACAGGGATCAATCTTAAGTCCCACCCTGTTCAACCTGTATGTGGGACCACTAGCAGAGTGTATAGAGAAACATGAGGTGTCGATAGTGCCGTATTCAGACGACGCGCAGCTAATTGTACTGCTATCCCAAAACAAAGCTCAGGCCGCAACCCACTTTGCTAAATGTCTAGAGGAGGTGGCTGACTGGATGTCAAACCACTGCCTCAAACTAAACGGGAATAAGACGGAGGTCCTGGTGGTGGGTAAGGCACCTACCATCTGGTCATCTGCATGGTGGCCAGAAGTACCTGGTCAAGTCCCGCACCCTAAACCAGAGGTGAAAAATCTTGGATTCTGGTTCGACTCCAAAATGTCTTTTGACACTCAGATCCAAAGGGTAGCGGGGGAGTGCTATGGTGCCATGAGAACCCTGAGGAAAATCATAGATTTATTACCATCTAAAGCCAGGAAAGTCATAGTACATGTAGTAATAACCTTACAATTAGCCTATGGCAATGTACTGTAGTTAGGTGCCTCCAAAAAAGGCCTTACTAAACTACAAAGATTACAAAATGCTGCAGCATGCCTGGTTCTCAGCCTTCCAAGGAGAGCTAATACTAAGAAAGCCCTGACCACTCTACACTGGTTACCAGTAGAGAAGAGAACCATGTTCAAGGCAATGTGCTATTGTCAGCGCATTCTTTCACAAAAAAGCCCCAGATTACTACAATCACTACTGACTAAATATACTCCAGGACGAAATCTGAGATCCATGGAAATGGCTTTAGTAAGCATCCCAAGAACCTTCAAAGCCCGTATGGGGGCTCGCTCTTTTAGGTATATGGCAGAAAAAATCTGAAACACCTTACCAATCACCTTAAGAACAGAACCCAGTGAAGGATCTTTTCGCAGACAGCTGAAGACATGGCTGTTCTCAAAATCTGAGGATGGTACAACATAAGAACCATGTAAGAATTACAGTCACTCTCATCTGGATATGTCTCAGCGCGGGGACGCACCGTCGGTGTAACCATGCGCTCTACAAATGGAACAAATAAAATAAATAAATAAACTGTAGAGCGGTGTTTTGCACTGCTTTAAATTACTTCTGCAATTTATGTTTTACTGTGTTTTTTATAATCTTCCCCAAAATGCTCTTTTAGTACCTCCGTTGAAATCTTTGCATTTTGTCCAGGTTAAGCCTGCTGTTATGTATCTCCAGTTACTTTCAGATGTTCACATAACTTATGTTGTTGCTTGCTTCTTGACCTCAATGTTGAGGCTGTGGAAGACATTTGACCCGAGGCATGGATCAGTCAGAAATAGAAACATAGCATGAACTTTATCTCTGTTATGAAATTTGCATGATTGTTCTATGGCCAATTAAGCTAGTTGGATGTAAATAATATGCATTTATATGTGAGCTGCTACTTTTATGGTTTTCTCTATGGGGGTCACAGTTAGGTATGTTCTGTGTTGGACTTGAATTGCCTATTTGGTTCCTGTTAGTGGTTAATTTTCACAATATGCAAATTTTATTTTTATCCATCAATAGTTTAGGAGTGAATTGCTGATGTTTATATCTGTTTGTATTGTGTTGTCTTCTTTATTTATGTCACTTTATTTGTATTAATTGGTTAATGTAATGATGTCATTAAATACTTTTATGGTCTACCTTAGATCAAATAACATTGTTTTGATTGATTGATTCCTGATAGAGAGTTAAAAACTATAACTAGAAAAAGGCTCTAGCAAAGCCAAGGGAAGCTGCAATTCATTAATAGTTGGATCTGTCCATTAGTCATGGGTGTCGTCAGCCGTTTCTTTCCTATCCAATTCTGCAACATATAACAAAATTTGTTGTGATAGAGAGAAGAGAATATTTGGCTGTCCAAAGAAGATCCTCCCATATGACACAGCATAATCAAAAAAACATTAAGGTTATAGAACCTACGTATAAACTGAGGCAATTCCTCAAATCTCTTTCTATCAATCAATCAATCAATCAATCAATCAAGCCATTTGTATAGCGCACTACTCACCCGGGAGGGTCTCAAGGCGCTTGGGGAGAGGGGTATGCTACTGCTCGAACAGCCAGGTCTTGAGTTGTTTCCTGAAGGCGAGATGGTCCTGGGTCAGCCGAAGGTGGATGGGGAGGGAGTTCCAAGTCTTGGCAGCCAGGTAAGAGAAGGATCTTCCTCCGGCGGTGGCTCTTCGGATGCGTGGTACGGCTGCGAGGGCGAGGCTGGTGGACCGTAGCTGGCGGGTGGGCGTGTAGAAGGTCAGGCGGTCGTTGAGGTACTTGGGGCCCAGGTCGTGGAGAGGCTTGTGTGCGTGGGTGAGGAGCCGGAACGTGATCCTCTTGTCGACGGGGAGCCAGTGCAGGTTCCTCAGGTGGCTGGAGTTGTGGCTGCGTCGGGGGACATCAAGGATGAGTCGGGCGGAGGCGTTCTGGATGCGCTGGAGTCTTTTCTGTAGCTTGGCTGTGGTTCCGGCGTAGAGGGCGTTTCCGTAGTCCAGTCGGCTGGTGACGAGTGCCTGGGTGACAGTCTTCCTGGTCTCGGTCGGGATCCAGCGGAAGATCTTGCGAAGCATACGCAGGGTGTTGAAGCACGATGAGGAGACGGCGTTGACTTGTCTGGTCATCGAGAGGGAGTGGTCCAGGATGAAGCCCAGGTTGCGTGCGTGGTCGGTTGGCTTGGGTGCGGTGCCCAGGGCTGGGGGCCACCAGGAGTCGTCCCAGGCGGAGGGCGAAGATCCCAGGATGAGGACTTTCGTCTTGTCCGAGTTCAGTTTCAGGCGGCTGTCCTTCATCCACTCGGCGACGTCTTTCATCCCTTCGTGTAGGCAGGTTCTGGCGGTGTCAGGGTCTCTGGTGAGGGAGAGGATCAGCTGGGTGTCGTCGGCGTAAGAGATGATGTTGAGGTTGTGCGATGGCTGCGAGAGGTTTCATGTAGATGTTGAAGAGGGTGGGGCTGAGTGAAGATCCTTGCGGGACGCCGCAGATGACTTCGGTGGCCTCGGAGCGAAACGGGGGGAGGCGGACTCTTTGTGTTCTTCCGGCGAGGAACGAGATGATCCACTCCAGTGCCTTCTCTTGGATACCGATGTTGCTGAGGCGCTGGACTAGGGTGCGGTGGCAGATCGTGTCGAACGCAGTGGAGAGGTCCAGGAGGATGAGGGCCACTGTTTCCCCCTTGTCGAGCAGGGTCCGGATGTCGTCGGTGGCTGCGATGAGGGCGGTCTCGGTGCTGTGGTTGGCTCTGAAGGCGGACTGCGAGGGGTCGAGGGATCCGTTCGTCTCGAGGAAGGCGGTCAGCTGTCTGGGTGTATTAGTTAAAAATAACATAACTCCTAGCCCACCAGTCTAGTTTTCAAGCTTCATTATCTGGGGCTCTTCATAAGTACTCCTTTGCTGGTAGTACGGATGGGCTCTATAGTCAGAGTAAAGAATACAATAATGTGACAAAATATGTTGAAACACATTTTGGAAATCCCTTTTTAAATCAAATGAGTGAGATATCTAGATACATCATAATATGTTTCTCCTACCTCATAAGCAATTCTGCTAATATTCTCATCGTTTTACTAAATGTTGTCATTTAATGTAGTGGGCCAGAATGTATGTGTTCCTTTACCAACACTCCGCATTGCTTTTATCTACCTTTAATCTCCTCAGAGCTGACTCACAAAAATTGCAAATTACTGTTGCAATAATCCTGGCTTACTCTGGATTCAAGTCCTGAACTGGGAGTACTCGTGGCCTACTCCTCACCTATCCTTTTAATTCTGGAATAAGCCACGAGTAAATCACAACACGATCTTTGTGAATTGGTCCTTTAATGATTATTGCAGCAACAGATATATTTACTCACAGAAACTTCCATTGCCATAATGCTGCCATGATGGATAGAATTAATAACAGTAAATGAGTTGCAATATTGTTCCATGTGGCTGGTACAATCAATCTTTTAATTTCTTTGACTTCAAAGCAGCACAGGTAAACGCGGTGGGGCAGGATCGGGGGGGGCGATAAGTCAACAGGCAACTGTATAAGTACAATTAAATAAATAAATAATACCTATTCCGTCGTCTGTCTGCTTCCCCTTGCTGTGCCTTGGCCCACCCCACTGCGCTTTTTCTTTATAATGCCCTTGTCATTTTAGAGCAGCATTGTCAAACATATGTCAAGAAGGACCATTCACATGCTGGGTTGATTGTTTGTAAATTTATCCTAGAGTATCTGGAACATCTGGTTTAGATCTGACCCTCCAGGACATAAGCTACACACCGGAGCTTTATGGTAAGTCAATTTTGCTATTCATTTGATATCAATCAGTTTTTAGCAAAGACATTTCATAACATTAGTCAATCACTCCGTTAGTCAATCAAATACGTTATTCAATTTGGAAAGTTAAAACCATAAATGTCAAAGTATAGATAAAACCAGTAGAGTATGTAGACAAAATTTTTAAGAAAAGTACAGTATCAGTCAATATCCATCAGATTTCTTAATCTGACAGCACAATTTAAAAAGCAAGCAATAGACCAACACATATGAGCATCACCAAGTAATTGTAAGTACAACAAAGCAGGGCTGGCCTTGTTAATATCTGTCCTACAAAGTAGCTTTAAAAAACAAAGCCTCAATTATTTAAAAATAGGACAAAACTAAATAAATTGTATAGTGTGTTTTTTTAAATGTTGAGCCACAGAGACAGGGTTGGCGATCCACATCGCTTTACTATCCCTGAGGTACACACAATCAAAAACAAGTCATATTTATCCTAAAACGAGTTAACCGAAAACAATGAAATTTTGCCATGTCATATAAAGGACATGGTTCTAAAGACATTGTAGTATGTGTGGCATCTGCTTACTTCCTTGGTTACTTTGGATCTTTGGGTTGCATCATTTGGTAAGTGTTCCATTGTACATCACTGTGGTTGTATGTTCTAGAATAAGGCTGTTGGTCAGTCAGCTTTTGGACCAGATAGGATGAGGACTTGTATAAGTACCTGCTTGGAATAAATATACTTGGACCAACACTAGGATCTGTCTTTATTACAATGGCGATGTTTTGGGATCTTGTTCATTAAGGAACATCGAACCCTGACTTCTACAGATTTTGAAGGTCGTGCAAGTATTATTTTTCTTAAAAAAAATTAAAAAAATTGTTTTTCCCGCGGATTATATCGCGTGAACTGAACGAGCAGCAATCAACTTGTTCACCCAAGCAGTGCGCGCTGCTCATATTTATAGAAACAATAATTTTTTTGCCGTCAATATCTTCTGGACTAATCGACTCATGTTGTAATTGTGGGAGACAACGTATGAGTATTGCCTACAGTGCAGGAGATTCTCCTTTGACCCTGTGAGTAACTTTCTATTACTTATTATTTCCTTGGCTCCTCGCATTACAAGAAGTCTTACCGGCTTTTATGTGTGCATCTTTTGACTCTACACACCATTCCAGGCGCACGCTACTCATGTTGGAACTTGGGCTCGCTTTCTCTTGCCTGCCAAGTGTTCTAAGCGCACTCTTCTCTTGAAAGTACTAGCGTCATCGTCTTCTCCGAGGACATTGTAGCGGAACGTGCGTGATGACGTCATCGCGCTAGAAACGTGGTGGCCATTATGGGTAGTGTCCATAGCAACCATTATAAGGTGCACTTTTAAGCCGATAAACGCTGGTTTGCTGCAGTTTTTCAAGGAAATTGAACGAGTTGGTTTAAGCAACAACTTATGTTCATTTAGTTCACAAGGAATAAAAGTACTTTAACAGGATACCATTAAATAAAGAACATAATTTTTTTTTTTTAATTAAATAATTTTTTTGGTGTGCATTGGTTCCTAACATCTATAAAACATGGCATCACAGTCTACTGGATTAGTTACACCTGTACCTTTTCTTTCTCGACCTGGAGAGCCTGCCATCAAATAGATAGATTGGAAAGAATATTTCTTGAACTATGTTGCCGCATTAGAAGAAGAAAATGATGAAGCATTTCCTCCCTCAAGGAAGAAAAAGATGCTTTTGCACAATTTGGGTCCTGAAGGCATAAGGATTTATTTACAAATGAAAAAAAACAAGTCCTGATGATAGTTCTGATATATTTAAAGACACCTTAGCTGATCTAGATAGATATTACCAACCAACTGTATGTGTAGGTATAAGCCGCTATGAATTCTTCCAGAGGAAACAGAAAAAATCAGAATCCATCGAAGATTATGTATCACCTTTAAAAAAGCTATCTATTACTTGTCAATTTGAAAATCTGCATGATATTTTTATCAGAGATCAGTTGGTAATGCATTGCAATAATTCAGCAATTCAAGAGAAACTATGGGTTTGTGGTGATTCACCTTTGAATGGAATAATGGCTATCATAAAAAAAGCAGAAATGTCAAAGAGATGTGCACAGGTTGCTCTAAAAAAAGATCATGAGAATAACGTGGTTGCTAATGTGCAAGTAAAAAAGATTGAAGGGGAAAAGTATAATTTTCACAGTAGCAAAGGGAAGTACAAAGCAAAGAATAGTAATGATAATAAGAGTACATGTTACAGATGCGGGTATGCTGGTCACACTGCGTTTGATAAAGTATGTCCTGCCAGAAATTCAAAGTGTACTTACTGTAGTATACCTGGCCATTATGCTAAAGTGTGTAGAAGACGTGTCAACAAAAATCAAAAGAAACATGTTAGTTTTATAAACGATAAAGAAGAAAAAGATAGTAACAATGAATTGAGTTCAGATGATGAAGAAATACTTTGCATTCTGGATTTTGATGATAATGAGGATTGTGTTTTAAATGTCAACATTAATGGTAAGAAAAAAACAGTTTGTGATATTGACATAGGGGGTGTGTTCATCAAAATTGTTGCAGACTCTGGTTCCCCTTACACAATCATACAGAGAGAAGTTTGGGATAAATACTTTGCTAAGGTTATCAACAAAGAATACACCCTCTGACATTCATCCTGTCACATATACTGGAGAGAAAATTCCCATGGTCGGGTATATTGAAGAATTGTTTAAGTTCAAAGGTAGATCCACCATGGGAAAATTGTATGTCGCTGAAAAAGGCCCATCAGTTCTTGGATGGATTGATCAGGGCGAAAATGGGTATTATTTTAAATCCTAAAGCCAGTGCTCAAGTCATGCACGTTGATGATTTGAATAAGGACTTTATTGAAAATTTAACAAAGAGTTTTCCTAATGTTTTCAATGGGGACGTTGGAAAACTTAAAGGATTTTCACATACGATCGTGCTAAAGAAGGATAATAACCTGGTAAGCCACAAAGCAAGAAACATACCCTTGAGCATTAGGGATGATGTATTAAAAGAGTTGGATCTTCTGGAGGAAAAAGGAATTATCGAGCCTGTGGAGAATGCTGAGTGGTTAGCCCCATTGGTTATTGCACGCAAGCTTGATAATCCCCTTCGCTTATGCATAGACTTAAGAGATTTAAATAAAAACATTGTTATAGACAAGTTTCCCCTACCAAAAATGGATGAATTACTGGCCAAAACTAAGAATGTGAGGTGGTTCTCAACGTTGGACTTAACGTCGGCGTACCACCAGGTGGAATTACATGAGAGTAGCAGAAGTCTGACCGCTTTTATCACACCCTTCGGGTGTTACAGATTTATAAGGATGCCATTTGGTCTCGCTTCGGCTGCTGCTGTTTTCCAACGCATAATGCATAGGTTATTTAGAGGGATGGATGGTATTACCTACTTTCAGCATGACATATTAATAATGGACGGGACTTAAAAGAACATGATGATAGATTGAAACTAGTTCTAGAAAGATTGTCTGATAAAGGGTTAACAGCTGAAATGAAAAAGTGCAAATTCAGAATGAATTCTGTAACTTATTTGGGACATCAAGTGAGTAAAAAAGGTATCTCTCCTAAAAAAGTTTTAATGGAGGCTATTGAGAAAGCACCGTCTCCTACCTCAAAGGATGACATGAGATCTTTTTTAGGGTTATCAGAGTTTTACTCCAAGTTTATCAAAAACGTTGCTTCCAAAACTTTTAATCTAAGACAGCTTTTAAAAGTTAAAAATGAATTTAAGTGGAGTGTAGAATTGGAACAAGATTTTCAGAATATAAAGAATGATCTTGCTAACGCTTTCCCCTTCAGGATTTTGACAATTTGGCTCCCAGCATCATAACTACGGATGCGAGTGAAAGAGGATTAGGGGCTGTTCTAACTCAAGTTAACGAATCAGGTAAAGAAGTTACCATAGCCTTTGCTTCACTTTCATTGTCACAATCAGAGGTTAAATACTCAGTCATAGAAAAGGAAATGTTAGCTACGGTGTGGGCTATGACGAAATTTAGGCAGTTTGTTTGGGGAACCAGGTTTCTCCTACGTACAGATCATAAGCCATTATTAAAGGTTCTAACTTCTGAAGGGATTATTAAGGCCACTCCGCGTATTGTGAAAATGAGTTTAAAATTGCTTGATTTCAATTATGAAGTTGAGTATTTACCTGGGAAGTGTAATCAGATTGCTGATTATTTAAGCAGATCTCCCATTAGTGGAAATTCTGTAACTTGCGAAACAGAGGTGGATTTTAGTGTGGCTGTAGTATTGGAAGGATCTGAATCCATATCCAAAGATGAGTGGAACAAAGGACTGTGTCAAGATGTAGTGTTATCTCAAGCCAAAGTATTTGTTACAAATGGTTGGCCAAACAAAAGTGATCTAAGTGGAGATTTAAAGGCTATGTGGGAAATTCAAGATGAATTGTCTATTGATGATGAAGGTTACATTTGCAGGGGCAAAAGGGTGGTTGTTCCATTGGTTTTAAGGGATAAGATTATAGGAATTAATCACAAAGGTCATTTGGGCATTTAAAAATTAAAGTCAAGGATCAATTTACTTTACTGGTGGCCTGGTTTAGATAGGGATACAGAAAATGTTGTGAAAAATTGTTCTATCTGTTCTAACTCAGATAAATCTTTGAAGACATTACGACCCACCCTTGGTCTGAGATCTCTTCCTGAAAATCCTTGGGAACACTTATGTATTGACTGGTTAGGTCCCATTGAGCATAATGAAGGTATCATCAAACATATTTTAGTGGTCATGGATGTTTTCTCTAAGTGGCCTGAAGTGGATGTCACAGACAATTTTGACGCAAGACATGTTATTAATTTTCTTCAGGGGTTGTTCATCAGGGAAGGAATACCTAAGGAAATTCTTAGCGACAATGGCCCTCAATTTATCTCATTAAAATATGTGACTTTTCTGGAAAGGAATGGCATTTGTAAAAAGTACACTCCTATATATAATCCTCCCAGTAATGGTTGTCTTGAAAGATTTAATAGGGTCGTAATGGGGAGTATTCAAGCTGCTGTGAGCTCTGGCAAAGATTGGGAGAAGGAGCTTTTAGCCACAGTATGGGCATATAGAATTACGGCTACTGGTACTGGCTATAGCCCTTTTAGAGTATTAAGAGGCAGAGAACCGTTTTGCAAAGATAATGTGGCTTGGAGTTTCAAAAAGATCCATAGCAAATGGTCTCCTGCCCTGGTAAGAACAAATTTGAGGAAAATGCACAATTCCGGGAAAATTCATTTTGACAAAATGCACAAAACTAATGACTTCACTCTAAAAACGGGAGATGTAGTTAAAGTGAAGTTGCCGAATAAAGTCAAAAAAGGATTAAGTAAATTTTCGCCTCCCTTACAAGTTGTAACTCCATATTCTAAATCTGCCAAACTTAGTGATGGTAACATTTGGCATTATAATAGGATGTCTGTCTACAAGAACAAGTGTTTAAATATGGATGAAGCACATCCATCGTCTTTTTCATGGATGTGGGATGATGTGATAGATTCTGTTGTCCTTAGTTCAACAAATGTTGGGGGTTGCTCTAATACAGTCAACATATTTCAGCTGATGAAGTGACTATCGATGCTTCTACTTCACAAAGTAATGTACAGATTGTTCCTAGCGCTACCCATGCTGGAAGAATTACAAAAATTCCTGTCAAATACAGGAGTTATGTCATGTAACATGTTTTTGGTAAAAAAAGGGATTGGGTTGTATTATTATTTTATTTTCCTTTCATTATTCTTTGTGATGGTATGATTCATTATATTGTTAAGGTATCATTCTTCAGGGGTTCGAATGGATGTTCACTTTTATATCATTCTTTTTCCTACTTCCAATTTATGCATTTCCTTATATACTTGTTGTTGTTATATAAAGAAGGGAGATGTGGCATCTGCTTTGCTTACTTCCATGGGTTACATTGGATCTTTGGGTTGCATCATTTGGTAAGTGTCCCATTGTACATCACTGTAGTTGTATGTTCTAGAATAAGGCTGTTGGTCAGTCAGCTGTTGGACCAGACAGGATGAGGACCTGTATAAGTACCTGCTTGGAATAAATATACTTGGACCAACACCAGGATCTGTCTTTATTACAGTATGCAAAAGTACATACGATTTTAGTGATAAATTCAACACAGCAAGGACTCCCCTCATCATGGATCATGTTGCTGCTTAACAAAGGTGTTTTTTCGCCTAGATTGGTTCTGCTTTAATAATACACTCAGGGTTGTTATAAAGTGCAGGCAGTCTAGTTTATAAAGCTTTCCTTAACATAACAGAGACACGGTATCTAGTGGGCTTGATCCAGGCTCATACAGGTCTTAACAATCTTCCTACTAAGTCCAGCTCAGGTTTAATCCAAACTGATAACCACAAAAAAAGCTGTCCCAGCCGGATGGTATCCCAGCTCTTCACGTATAATAAACATGCAGGAGGTACTGGGCAGCACAAGAAGTCTTCTCAGAAACGTGTTTTCAACCTACTCCAAGGTGGAAGAATTGACATAACCCCAGATATCATGTCCATAGGATCAAAGGGCAAAGGGCAAACATTTGGCCTTATAAATATTGAGCATAGCTCCAACAGACTTACATCCTAGTCTGGAAGATAAATCAAAGACCAAAGCTATGCTTCTAATGAAAGTGTGCTTCCTGACCTTGATTGATGGTGCCCAAGTGAGGAAAGAGTCGAACAGAACACCAAGATAGGGGAAGGTTTTAACTTTACAAAGTGCTCTGCCATTACAGAAGTAGGATCTACTTTTGGTGTTTTAAGGACCTATTTTCATAGTGTGGGATTTAATGGAGTTAATCCTCAGGTCCAGAGTGTCCATGTAATTGGCAGTGATATCTAATAAAGTTCGCAGACCTTCGGCTGTTCTAGAAACTAGAATAATATCATCATCATAAAGTAGGGCATAAAGAAGGTCACCAAACATGGGCATATCCATTAGCGACCCCCCTATGTTAATTCATGTTCCAACTTATTGACATATAAAGTGAATAAAAGGGAGGTGATAATGCAACCTTGTCTGATCCTCTGTTAAGAGAAAAGTGCTCAGTGCATTCCCCTTGCTGACTACCTCATAGAGGCATTCAAATTAGGAGATGTTGTCATGCAACAAAAGGGCAATGTTTTAGTCATTAAAGGCTACACAATGTCGCTCTTTTGACCCTGTCAAAAGTAGAACTCAATGCCATAAAGGCCAAGAATATAGCTATCAATCTAGCCACTGTGTACTTATAAATTAAAAGATGTAGGTTCATGCATTGATTCACTGTGCCCTCTACCTGATCTTAAACCACACTGCAAGTAAAATAGCACACTGTGGTCTTTGGTTCATGGCATTGGCCAAGATAATATAATTTTCCCTATTACCTTCACCTCTGCATCTATCAATGAATGTGGATGAAAACATCACCGTGTTGTCTCTTAAGCCCTTTTTGTAAACTGGCAGTATTGCAGATTTCGAACATGGAGATGGAAGTCTGACTAAGAGCAGCATTAATATTAAACTTAAGCAGAGGAGCCTCTTGAAAATGTTAGAGTTAAATAGGTCCAGCGGGTCCCCATCGGCAGACCAGCATCTCTGACTTCCTCCCAGGCAAAGGAAAGAGAATCCACTGGGAGGTGAGAAAATAAGTTGGGCCCAGTGACATTAACATTGGGACATGGCACATCATAAATACATTCAAAATATTTGACCCAAGAGTTGGGCAATATGCTGTGATTATAAATTGCCTGAGTCACGGTTAAGACATTCACAATCTCCCAAAAGCTAGAGCTACTCCTACAATTACCTGAATTACAACTATCCTGAAAATCTGGTATAGATCTGAAGGAGCTAGGCTAGACACAACTGCTGTATGAGGGGTAAATGTTGCTATTCAATGATAAAAAATAGATTTTAGTACATACCTTTTTTATTAAAACGAGGCATATGCCAGGTTCAATTAAGTAACTTCACCTTTATTGCACCCACCATAGGGGCACAATCTTCCACCAGCCAGCAAACTCCGAACTGACTCCAGTTGCCAGTTCACCTACAGAGTTCTGGTGATGCACCTAACACTCCAACAGATGCATCACAATTAAAGGCAAGTTACAGCACATCTTCCCTCTTAACATATTATGATTGAACAAAGAAACAATTCAGCAAAGACACATATGGGTAAGGAAACAGGGAACAAGTAGATAAAAATGACGAAATAGGTGATAAATAATTTGCCTACAGAACAACTAAAATGAGGGAAGCAGTGGCTCGAATACAACTAAAGTTCACATTCCAACCACCATACCCCCATCGATATCAATAAAAGGTGAACACTATGAAAAAATATTACTACTCCAATATATAATACTGAAGGTAATGAGGTGATCTCCTCACTTTTTGGCACTCTTGGCTTTGACCTCCCTGACTCTCAAAATGTCAGTTGGCCGTACTACCTGAAATCTCGATACCTTTAGGTAGTCAAGACATACTCCAAACATCGCCCACAAAAAGCACAACTAAATTATTTTTCACCTCTTCAATGTGTTTTGGCCCTGGAAATTGTGTTTCACCCGTTGTAGACCATACAGTATTTTTTACATACACCATGTCTCCAATTTTCCATTTATTTCTCTTCACTCCTTTCCTGGCATCAGACCTCTGTTTGTATTTTTCTTTGCAACTCAACCATAAGGGACTTTGACTTTGGAACCAGCCACTCTGCCTTTTAGCTTCTTAAAAGGTGAGAATCCTGTAATGCTATTAGTTGTGTTCCTGTGTGTCGACATTTCATCCCAAAATATCCCTTCCATAGACATTTTATGTCCACTGCTGTTTGTGAACATGCTCTTACTAGCCGATTCATACTTTCAACTGGGTCCTTTTCTGTGGTGCATAAAGAGCTGTGCGAGGGTGAGCAATAGATTGAACCTTTAAAAACCCCACCATCTCTTGGGATTTAAAAAGTACTCTATTGTCTGGTAAAACGACTACAGGTATACCCTCACAAGCAAATACATCCTTCAAAAAATTCAATAAAATTTCTAGTAAATACAAGGTTCAAACTACACGCTGAGACCCATTTGAATGTGTAGTCAACAATACTAGGACAAATCTTTCATTGAGCGATAACACCTCATAAGGTCCAACAATATTCATAACTAATTTGTTGCAGGGTTCTTCAGGTATCTCCACAGGTGACAGCACAGATGTTCTTACCTTCGTGGATTAATCATAGCCAGCACCTAAACGCTTCCTCCAGCTGTCGGTCCACACATGGGCACCAATAAAACTCTCTCACCCTAGAATTCACAAGACTACATCCAAAAATACCTTCATGTGCTAAATTGATAACTTTCTCACATAATTCTCCTGGTGGATTCAATCTCTCTCCTCTGCACAACTCATCTTCCACAATGCTCAACTCATCGTGCACATTAAAAATGCCCTTACACACTGAGGAACCTTATTGATGTTGGGCCATTCTTTAACCAGTAAGTCATCACAATCTTCCGTGTAGCATCTCTGGCATCACTAACACCCCATTCAGACTTGCTGAGTGCTGGTTCCTCAGTCCAAGATACCGATGGTTCCATACTTAAAATTATCAACTTGCCTAAGGCATTCTAGGCAAGTAACCTGCTGATACATTTTTGATACCTGGTAGGTATTTAATCTTAAAGTTGTATTCCCACAGTCTTTCAACCCACCTTTTGATTCTGGGCGGGGCACCGTCTACATACCTGCATGGAAACATCTGGACTTCCAGTTTATGGTCAGTTCTAAACAGTAAAGGCAAAATCTAAAATGATTGATGGCCCACATACATGCCAATGTTTCACGCTCTATCACTGAGCAGCATTTCTCTGTCCCCGTTAACAGGACATGAGGCAAAACCTATCACTCTGTCCTTCCCATCAACAATTTGTGAGAGTACCTCACCAAACCCTCCCAAACTTGCATCTATTTTTAGGATTTTTTTTGTTGCATCAAAATGCCCTAAAGTTGGCATACTTGCAATGCCATGCTTGATCTTACTGAAAGTTTCCATACAATCATCCAACCACAGCAAAATCTGCACCCTTTTTAGCAATAATCTCCAAGGCTGCACCACACTGTCAAAGTTGTAAATAAATTTAGAGTAATATTCTTATAGACCAAGAAATGGCCTAACTTGGTCCCTGTCTGTCGGCGTTAGTGCTTGTAAGATTGCCTCAGCTAATTCAATCTTGAGACTAATGCCATCTCACAAGATGGTATGACCAAGGTAGGACACATCTCCTACACTGAATTCGCATTGGTCCAGTTTGACTGTGAGCCCTCGCTTACGTAGTCTAGATAGCATTCTGACCATAACCTAATCATGACTTATTCTGTCTTTCCCATAGACTAATATATCATCCTGAAAATATAGAACTGAGATTCTGCATGCTAACACCTCCTTCATCAATCTCTGGAAGCATTCAGCAACAGATGCCAATCCAAATGTCATTCTGGTGAATCGGTATGCTCCCAGAGGTGTGACAAAAGAGGTCAAAGTCCTTGATTCCTCACGTAGCATAACCTGGTGGAGTACCGATGACAGATCCATCATGCTGAAAACGCACGCACCACCGAACTTTGCAAAGCTTCATTTATTTTTGGTTATGGCTGTCTATCAACTCAAATACAACTGTTTAAACACCCCAAGTCAACACAAATTGTGATCTTGCTGCCCTTTCCCTTCTGAGCAAAAACAATTGGGGCCAACCATTCAGAGGACTCTGTCTCTTCTATCCCTCACAGTTTCAACAACCTGTCAAGTTCTTCCTGCAAGGTTTGGTACCTTCATAAATTGATGTACTACAGGTTGTGCCTTTGCCTTCACAAATATGTTTCAACCATTTAAGGAGGCCTAAGTTGTCACAGAAAACATATGGGCATTTTCCCTAATGTTCATGTCATCACCCTGTTGCATAACCAGCATTACTTGATCTTTTGTGTTAGGGTTCAATGTAATTCCAAGTTCCCTCTGATGATGCCATCCACAAATTATTTCACCACTCCTGGAAACATATACTTGGCCAACGTTTTCTCTTCCTTTAAATACAATAGTTTGAACCCTGCAGCCTACCAATTCTATACTTTATCCTCCATATTTTTTTGTTTATTTATTTATTTATGTAATGAAGTTTTGTATAGTGCTAGTTGGACCCGAGGGTATCAGAGCGCTTCACATCAAATACAAATAAGCACCATCAAGACAGTGAGGACGGTAAGCAAGAGCAGGGAGCACAGGCGGGAAGTAAAAGTCTCCACAATAACAACATGAGCGCACCACAGGGCGGAGATCGAGAGCGAATCGTCCGGCTCTGGGATCATAGAGATAGTGGTCTTTCAAAGTCAAACGTTGGATTCTCGTTACGAACCAGAGCGCTCAAGGAAGAGGGCTTGGAGTAGCATCTTGATTTTTGGGAAGGAGGCGGTCATTCTGATATGGGGGGGGAGGTGGAGTTCCTTATTTGGGAGCATTACCCGCAAACGATTTACTAGATGTTTTGTGTTTCTATGATTTGAAAGGAATGAGTAGGAGCGTGTTGGAGCTTCTGAGATTCCTAGACTGACCGGCCCTTTTGAGTTTGGTGGCCAGATATTCTGGCTTGCCTGTATGCAGGGCTTTGTGTGTGAGGCAAGCTGTACGGAAGCTGGCTCGTTGGTCAATAGGGAACCACATCAGATCCTTGAGAGCCGGGGAGATGTGCTCGTATTTATTTGTTCCCATGACCATTCTTGCTGCGGCGTTGAGGGTAGTGGTCAGTGGTCCCAGGTGAGATTTGGCTGTTCCAGTCAGAGCTGCAATGCCATAGTCAATTCTGGAGAGCACCAGTGCCTGAGTGGCCTGTTTCAGATCTTTCGTGGGGAGGAAGGGTTTCAGTTTGTAGAGCAGTTTCAGGTTAAGGAAAGCACTTTTGGCAGTTTTTGAGATGGGTTCTTGCATGTCCAGTTTGGGGTCAAGAGTGATCCATAGGGATTTTACAGAGTCTGTAGGTACAAGAGGAGCATTAAGGGCGTTTAAGGCTTTGAGCCATTCTACTATTTGGGGTTTTTCATCTTTATTCGAGATGAGGAGCACTTCAGTTTTTTCTTCATTGAGTTTGAGGTGGTTGGATGACAGCCAATGTTGAACCTCTGTGAGTGTGCCATTCAGTCTGTGAATGTCTGCGATCGAAGTGGTTTCCAGATAGAGTTGTGTGTCGTCCCCGTAGAGGTGAAAGGGGATGTTGGAGTTCCTTAGATTTGATGTGAGGGGCTCCATGTAGATGTTGAAAAGTTGCGGTGAGAGTACTGACCCCTGTGGTACTCCTCTACTAATGGGGAGGGGGTCCGATTCGAAGCTTTTGATTTTTATTCTTTGTGTGTGGTTGTTGAGAAAGGAGGAGAACCATTTTAGAACCGTCTTTTCTAAGCCCGCTCTCTCCTGGAGGACATTGAGTAGCAGGGTATGATCAACTGTGTTGAACACAGCCCAGAGGTCTAAGAGGATGAGAAGGCTACATTGGTTGGAGTCGAGCGACATGTGTAGATCATCCAGGACATTTAGGATTGCGGTTTCAATGCTGCAGCCCTTTCTGAACCCTGATTGGTGTGGGTCGAGTAAGTAGATTCGTGTTCTCTAGGTGTTGGGTTAGCTGTGACAGCACACATCTTTCAAGAATTTTTGATAGGACCGGAAGGTTCGAAACTGGTTTGAAGTTGTTCATGTCCTTGGGGTCAAGGCCAGGTTTTTTTAGGATTTGCTTGACTTGACCTAGTTTGAGGCAGTCAGGAATGGAGACCTCGCTCAAAGAGCTGTTGAAGATCTTTGCCCAAATTGGGGCTAGAGTGAGCTTCAGGTCTTTGGTCAGTCTCGGGGGGTAGCTGATCAAGGGAGTGTGACGAGGGTTTAGCGGTGGCTATGAGATTGCTTATCACTTCAACCTGGATAGGCCGGAAGGATGACCAGCGAATAGCTGTGGTTGCTGGCCTTATGTGGATAGTTGCCGGGGGTTGGGACTCTGTGCGGGATGCGGGCATAGCTCTGAATGATCGATCAATTTGGGCGATTTTTTCGTTGAAAAAGCTAGCAAAGTCGTCACAGTGGGATTTGGATGCCGCCATGCTGGCTATCACTGAATTAGAGGTTTGGTTCCTGATGATGTTGAAGAGTTCTTTGGGGCGGTTTTTAGCATTGTCTAGAGCAGAACAGAAGAAGGATGACTTTTTGCTCTTGATATGATTATAGTAGATTTTGCGTGCTGCCTTGAGTTGGTCCCGGTTGATGGAGGTGGGGTTGTTCCTCCAGGTTCTTTCCATGGATCTAAGGTGTCTTCTTTCTTCATTAATGTCAGTGGAGACCCAAGACCTGGAGGGGATGCTTCTGGTTTTTTTTAGTTTCGGAGGTGCCAGCTGATCTAGGACAAGCTCCAGGTTGGAATGGTAGAGCGAGGTGAGTTCCGTGGTTGAGAGGAGCTCCGTCGAGTTCGGGAGGAGTGAGCTAAGTCCATCTTCTAGCTTGTCCGGGGGGGGGCTCTCGATATGTTTCTGACCCACTTGGGGGAGGTTTGAGTAGGTGGGAGGGATAGAGCTGAATGGTTGATATGAAGGAGAATGACGTGATGGTCTGACCAGTCCACCCGGATGATGTGATCAATCGAAATTGCATTTTTGTCCACAATGATTGCATCCAGGATCGCTCCTCTATGGTGTGTTTCCTCTGAGCAGTGCTGGATCATACTGTAGTCTTGCAGAAGGGTGGTAAGAGATGGGATGAGCGGGTTTTTGGTTTCATTCCATCTTAGGTTGAGGTCACCCAGAATTATTCTGAAGTCGCTATTGAGAGCGGCTTGAGTGATCAGATCCGTCAACTAAGCGCCAAGTTCGATAGAGTTGCCTGGAGGATGGTAAAGGAGTAGGCATTGAAGTGGACTGTGGTAAGGCGAATTGAAGTTAACCGAAAGGCATTCAAAGGAGTTATACAGGTAGGAGGGGGATTCAGTGATGAACATGTCACTTTTGTGGATAATTGCTATTCCGCCACCTTTGTGTAAGGTCCTGTCTTTGTGGATAATTGATAAACCGGGCGGCACCAGCATGTCCATGATGGGGAGGGATAGAGTGTTTAGCCAAGTTTCTGTGATGAAGGCTACATCCAGGTCATGGGAGAGGATGGCTTCGGCTATTTCCGTTGCATGTTTGACGGCGGATCGGCTATTGATAAGCATACAGTTGATGGGGGGGGTCTTCATTCGAACTCAGGTTGTCAGGATTAGCTCTGGGTATGGAGGAGAGATAGGCTGGGGGTCTAGCGGCTTTTCGGTGGGGCGGGTCCCTACCCACTCCAGAGATGACTTGAATCGAGGAGAAGGGAGAAGAGTATAGGGGTAGTGCTTGGGCAGGCTGGTTAGGAGGGTGTTCG
Organism: Lissotriton helveticus; assembly: GCF_964261635.1. Classification (NCBI taxonomy): domain Eukaryota; kingdom Metazoa; phylum Chordata; class Amphibia; order Caudata; family Salamandridae; genus Lissotriton; species Lissotriton helveticus. The sequence continues at coordinate 1,610,421,659 of NC_136065.1, forward strand.
TAAGATGAGACGAGGGTGCTCACTTCCTGGGGGGAAAGGGAGGGAAGAGTTCTTCTAGGACTGTCAACTCGCGACTCAGTCCGGGGTTTAGTGAGTGGAGGCCGGGCACCTGGGGGGGGGCAGGGACCCGATAGGGGGCAGAGAGTCAATCCTAATGGGAGGCAGATGGATGTGGGGTGGTGCGACGTGAGGGGAGGGCAGCTGGAGTTTCTCTAGGGAGGATAAGGTTTCCTTCAGCTATAAATCAGGGTAGCGATCTGCGCTTCTAGAAGGTCATGGCCTTGCATCAGCTTGAGTGCTGGGGAGGGGGAAGGGAGAGTGGAACTGAACCCTGAGTGGGAGGGGCATTGGGGCAAGTCACTATTAGGGGGGATAGTAGGAGTTTGAGGATCAGGTTCAGGTTTAGAGTTCGATTGTGAGAGGACTAGAGATGGAGAGGGGCTTTGGGGCGAGTTACTGTTAGGGGGATAACAGGAGTGGGAGGATCTGATTCGGGTTTCGAGTTCGGTTGTGAGAGGGCCAGAGAGGGAAGAGGGTTGCGTCCCTTTGGAGGTGATAGTTATCTTCACTGAGGGGGACGATGTGAACTAGTGGAGTGGGGGTTAGCACAGGGGGCTGTGACTCGGAGTTGCTAGGTGGTCTGGGATCACTTCAGGCGGGAGACTGAGAACTGGGAGTGCTTAGGGAGACGTGGGGTGAAGGGTTGAGAGTCGGATTGGTAGGAGGGGGGGCATAGTTCTGGAAGGTTGGGTCAAAAGGGAGGAGGCCAGGGGTTGGAAGGTATTGGGGGCAAGGGCTGGGGGAGACGTATGACTGGTGTAGTGACTACGCAAGGGGGGATGGGATAGTTGAGTTGATTTATATCCAGTGGCTGCAGTACAATCTTTTTCTTTCTGAAAATATCACCTCCCAGAGTGTACAGGGAACAATAATCAGCTAAAACTGGAACAGTCTGCCCCCTATGCTAATTTCACACGTCAGCATTGTCCCCGCATGAATGTCTACATTCTGTGCATACTGGTCTGCACACCCATCAGATGTAGATATGTGTAGGACAGTTTACTCAGTGAACTCCTTCTCATCTTCCACAAATTTGCACCTTATCATTCCTACATACTAGTGTATAATGTCCCTTCTTAGCAAAATTCATATAATCCACATTCTGTGCAAAACTATTTGGATAACTTGGGCCATAACCTTGAATTCTGCATTTGAGACATCTCTGCTTTGAATCTTCACCCCCATTAGCATCCCAATATCCCTTTTCATTTTTTCCCACACATTTTTCTTTTTTCCCTGATATCTTTTGGATGACTGTGCACCTTGCTCCATACACATTGAATCTCCACCTTCAACAACTGCCACAACTTATTGTGGTGCAAAAGCATTTCGCATTTCATTCACCCAAGTTGACGTGTGTTTCATACTTTCAACAATAGCTATAGCTTCCTTCAGGCTGGGATTTTTTGCCAATAGCTTCTCTTGATTTCTGGTGTCATTTTCACAATGCACTAGTTGGTCTTGTATAAGGGAATCAGTTAATATTTCAAATTCACATGTTTGTGCAAATGACTTTAGCCCTACTGCATAATTCCTAACTCTCTCTCCTTTTGCTTGTACTCACATGAAAAACATGTCTTTTCATTAATACATTCAAATTTGGCCCAAAATATGTTTGTAATAGCAAAAGAGTATTTCATAAACATCACTTGCTTCACCTTCCTACCATCAGATTGTTATTGGATCCAAACAGTCATAAATATTCCGCCCCTCAATTCCAAGATTGTGTAGTAACACTTCTTGTTTTTTTGCGGCTGAATTTTTTTTCCCACCAAAAACTATCAGATATGAGTCGAATAGGGGTTTAATTTTTTCCAAGTAAGTTCTGGCTCCCTACCCTGTTTCCATGAAAATGTATGTGGGTGGCTCATACTACTTGATGACGTACTGCAAGATAAACAAGCTAACAAACTAAAATAAGAAAATAAATATAGCAATACAACAATTTAAAATATTAACAACACAATGGATTAAAAAAACTAGTTAAAATAAATAAATCCTTACTGCTTATATTTTCCTTACACTGGAGCTAAATGTAATTCGATTTGGCTGGGTTTTCTTTACTTATTTGCTGGGTTCCCTTTTCTTCCCAGGTTTTATTTCCTTTTTATTGCTTTATGTATAATATCAGTACATTTGTTAACGGGCACCACTCCACTGTGCACTGTATGCACACTAGAAGTTCAGCACTGGCTAATGCTTCCAAGCATTGTGATTGCTGTGTTGCTGGTTCTTTCCCTAATTCATGAAGCAGCATGATGTACAAATATACACTGCACTCATGTGCCATCTACACATTCCCCTCAGTTTTGGCTTGGAATACACAATGGGCTATCATGCGACTCTAATTCTGGAAACTGACTGCATGCTATAGTTTCTATCACGCATCAAGTCAGTACATCTCGTTGTGACGTTGCATGTTAGTGATTCAGAAATCAGCATCTGAAGCCGATTGTGCTTGCGGCCCATGTCAAAGGCTGGTATTCAACATACACTCTTCATACTGCATTTTTTTTTCTTTAACCCTCTATGTTACGCAAGGATTGAATAAAACGCAAAGTCCATAAACTGTTCTTTATTTCTAACAATGGGGTTTGCAATGACTTTTTAAAAAAATAACTTTTTATTACATTTTTAGGTGCAGACAACGTATACAAGTGTAAACAACATAATTTGCTGTTATTCATCCGTTAGTTACATTATATTGCCAGCGTGGTGAACAAGTGTTTTTTTTTTTTTTCGTTTTTTTTGTCCTCATTAGCCAAATAGTCGATCCAGGGGTGCTCCAGCCACAAGACCCGATCGCCGCTGTAGCACCAAGAGACCAATAAATGATCTCCCAGTGCCCAGAAAGGCAGACTAGGTATCTCCGGCAGAAAGAGAAACCCTGCACGAACAACCTCCATTCGGGCCAAATTGGCGAGTAGTCCGATAGCAGTATGGCTTGGGGTGCCTCCCTTTGGACAAGGAGATTTTAGGCCTAATCATCGGACCCGGGGGAAAAAAAAACCCCGGGTTGACTAATTATACCTTCTCCACTCAATCAAAAGGTCCCAAAATCTCATGGAGCGGGGACTACATGTTCTAGTTAGATCGACCTTTGATGTTGCGTACAGTGAAGACAACCACTCTGCATGTGTCGGAGAGTTTACATTGACCCAGTTCTTACAAATTTCTCTTCTTGCTAATAGAATAGTGTAAAATAAGAATTCTCTTTCTGATCCCTTGATATTCTTGTTTAGGCCAAAAATGATTAAAGACCATGTCCACGGGATAGGGGTTCTAAGGATGGATTCGAGTGATATCCTGATTTCTTGCCAATAAGCAACTATATTCGGGCACTTCCAAAACATGTGTAGATCTGAGGCTGCTAGTAAAGAGCATTTACTACAACATTTTCCGGGTTGAAATTTCGAGAGTCTCTTGTGAGAGTAGTATGCCCGATGTAGCGTGTAGAGATGAGTGCGCCTCAGCCATGCTGGCTTGATGATTTTGTACAGGAGGGTGAAAGATTCCTCCCAAATATCCTCCATATGCGGTTCTCCCTCTCCTCCCCAAAGTTTTTCCGGGAGATTGGGGTCACCCTCTCCATCCTCTATGATATTCCAATAAAAGAGTGCGCCTTCTTTTCTTCCCACGGGTTTCTCCACTAAGTTGTTTTCTAAGGGACTGTGTTCACCCATCATTACTTTTTTTTTTGTTTGAGTTCGAAGCCAGCTAGCCAGTTGTATATATACTAGCCAGGAGAGTGGTGATGTTACCCTAAGCTTGAATGGTTCCCATTTCATAAGGGAACCCTCTGCCACTAGTTCCCCCCACTGTGTTATACCCGCGTCCAATAGGACCCTTTTAACTGTATTGGAGTGTTGTAGTGAGAGCCGAGGTTAGACAGATATCCTATCCCAGCCTTGGATTTGATTTGGGACCATTCTTTTATGGTGCCCAGTAATGACTTTAGTCTGACTTTTTTTAAAAACTTCTGGTGGCCGAACTTAAATAAGAAGCCATTCAATGGAAGGTCAGAACCCAATAGCATTGCCTTAAACATATTTCCATTTGCATTGTCCAAGGGGATCTTAAGTAGCATCCTGGAATGCGTCAAATGAAAAGACCAGGCGTAGCATTCCAGGTCTGGCAAGGCGAGCCCCCCCTTTTCTCTTCTTCTTAGTTTCTTCGATGCCAGTCTGCTAGATTTTTGGCCCCAAATAAATGAGTTAATATTTTGTTGACATTTTGCAAGTTTTTTAGTGTCGAAAGTTAGTGGAATAGTATTAAAAATGAATATATATTTGGGGAGAATACTCATTTTTATCAAACTAGTTCTCCCGAAGATGGTAAGCGGGAGAAAGGACCAAGATTTCATCAAAGTTTGGGATTCACGGTAAATCCGGGCCAGGTTATTTTGAGCCAACAGATCCAGGTCTTTGGTTATTGTTATTCCCAGGTACCTCATTGAGGATTTTACCGGGAGTTGGAAATTAGAGATATTCCAGACCATTATTTCCGTCTTCCCGGCATTTATTTCATATCCCGAGAATCTCCCAAATTCCTCCGCCTTCTTTTTTTTTTTTTTTTTTTTTTTTTTTTTTTTAAAAACCTTTATTTGAGTATGCAATAAAATACAAGGATGGGCCTACAACCACACGGGCCAGCCGCTAAAGAGGAGAAAATACACAATATACACTTCCGTAGCGGTAACGATCAATCGTCAATGCAATACTCCATATAATATACAGAACAAAAACAGATTTTGTTTTATAAAAAAGAACAGACACACAAAAAAGGCGAAAGTGTATTACTGAAGGTCAGCTCAAAGGACGGGAGGGGACAGCAACAAAAATGGAATCAAAGCTGTAAGCTCCAAAGAGCCCGGATGGGGGGGGGGGACGGGGCACGAAGGAGAAAAAGAAGGGGGGGGGGGAGCCGGAAAACCAGCACAACCCCTATATGCAAGGTTCCAAGAACGCTCGCCTAAGGAGACCGGGAAAGCTCAATGTCATCCACAAGGGGAGGAGTACAGATGGCACCACGATACTCATTCCATTGACCCCACACCCTAGTCCATGCCCTGGGTCTGCCCCTAGCCACGTAGACAGTCTTCTCACGGAACATAGACCAATCCATGTTGTCTTCCCATTTCGATAGTTCAGGGGGCTTGGAGGCCCCCCAAAGTTGAGCAATATCTCGCTTCGCAACCATATAACCCAGGGTGGCCCACCTAGTCTGGGCCACCGAGCAGTCAGTGGGCTCCCAAACATTCAAAAGACAACGACGAGGTTCCGGACACAAGGACACCCCTGTCACCACAGCCATAACCTCAAGCACAGCCGTCCAGTAAGCAACCACCATCGGGCATTCCCAAAGAATATGTAGGAAAGTCGCACTCAAACCACATCCACGCTTACACAACCCATCGGAAGAAAAACCCATCACAAGCAAACGAGGTCCCGTAACATACACCCGATGAAGGATCTTCAATTGGACCAAACGGAGACGAGCCGGGATAGCCACCTCTTTAGGAGAAGAGAGGGCCGACTGCCAATCCTCGTCATCAAGCTCCAAACCATCACGAACCCACGCCTCCCGAAGTCGGACCAACAGATCAGACCGATTATTAATCAGTTTCTTATAAATCAGGGAGATAGTGCTGTCAGGAAGATGTCCGTCAAGGACACGGTCTTCAAGGGGGGAAGAATCAGGCGGAATCTCACCAGGAGCAAATACAGCGGTCAAGGCGTGCCTAACCTGTAGGTATCGAAAGAATTCCCGACCACTCAAGCCATATTCAGCCTGGAGGGCCTGAAATGTTCGCACTGAGCCCTTGGAATACACATCTCCCACTTTAGAAATTCCAATCATGTCCCAGCGATCGAAACCCTTGGTAGACCAAAGACCGCCCAGACGTTCGGAAGCATAAAGCGGCGTGGCTAACGTCAAGCGATCCTCCCAGCCCAGGCTCCGAGTCGCGGCCCGCCACACCGCCAAAGCAATCGACGTAGGACCCACAAGATGGCGCCCAGCAGGGCGAGAGTAAAGCACTCTGTTAAAGTCACCTCCCGGAAGCTGAAGTCTATCCATCTCAAACGCCGGATTACTACCCGGCGAGAACATGATGTGGTTGATAGCGGACAAGTGTGAGGCCCAATAATACCTCTTAATATCGGGGAGTGCAATGCCACCGTCATACCAAGGAATGGAAAGCTTAGCAAGAGCAATACGCGGGCGTCCATCCCAGACAAGTTGTCTCTGAAGGGCCTCAATCTCCCGAAAATAGGACTGAGGGACAGGATCATAATAATTCTGGAGAGCGTAAAGAAACCGCGGTAACGACATCATCTTAAACAGGGCTGCCCGACCAAGGGGAGACAAGGGAAGCCTGCGCCAACGAGCAACGTCCAAACGCAGTCGAAGCAACGGAGGAAGGAGATTACGATCAAAGCGAAGAGACGAGTCCAGAGTAACGAAAACTCCCAAGTATCTGAAACCATCCCGGGCCACCTGAAGAGGGAGCCTGCTCGGTAATGGAGGCAAGACACCAGACAAAACATACACACAGGACTTGGTCCAATTGATTACGAGGCCCGAGTTAGCACCAAAGGACACAAGAACGTCGAATAAAACAGATAAAGACTTACGAGGGGAGGTAAGATACAAGAGGATATCGTCCGCATAGAGCGAGACTCGGTCCTCGAAGTCCGGGGCCCAGCGGATCCCTTTAAGAGACGGTTCCCAGCGGAGCCAGGCCGCCAACGGCTCAAGGGCGAGCGCAAACAGTAGCGGGGACAAGGGGCAACCCTGGCGGTTGCCCCTGCCCAAGGGGAAGGGAGCAGACACCCTACCATTCACAACAACCTGCGCCAAAGGTTCCGCATACAATAACTTAATCCAGCTAATAAACTCGCACCCGAAACCGAATTTCTCAAGAGTCGCCCATAAATAAGGCCACTCCACAGTATCAAAGGCCATGGAGGCATCCAAGGACGCCAAAATGGCCGGTTCAGTCAGTAGCCCCGCCCTCGCTATCACGCCGTGAAGACGACGTAGATTCAAAGCAGTGTTGCGATGCGGGATAAAACCAGATTGATCCGGATGAACTAAGTCCCCAAGAACCGATAGGAGTCGGGTCGCCAAAAGTTTCGCCAGAACCTTGGGTTCAACATTTAACAGGGAGATGGGTCTATATGAGGAACAAAGGTCGCGAGGTTTACCGTCTTTAGGGATGACGACTATCGTCGCCAAACGCTGATCATAGGGAAGGCGGTTACGCTCACGTGATTCCAAAAACATATCGCGGAGATATGGCGCCATTTTATCGGGTCGCAACTTGTACAACTCAATAGGCAAACCATTTGGACCCAACGCCTTGCCCGAACGGAGCGAACGAATGGCAGTAGCTATTTCATCAACCGTAAAGGGGGAGTCCAAAGCGATACGGTCCAAATCAGAGACACAGGGCAATGCAATATCACGCAAAAGGAGGCGAGAGTCAGCCACATCCCTCACAGACACAGGAGCATACACAACACGGAAATGTTCCGCAAAACGATCCACAATGGCGATCGGATCAATCACATTCTCACCACTCGCAGACTGAATCACAGGCACCACACGATTAGCTCTTTCTTTCTTGTCCAACCACGCCAGGAGTTTACCCGCCTTATCACCAACATCATACAATCTGCCTTGTTGCTCACGAAACATCACTTTTGCAGCGTCAGTAACTAGGGATTTATATGCAAACTGTTTTAGACCCAGGGCATGAAGTTTCTCAGGCGTGACACCAGATCCCAACTCGTCCTCCAAGGCAGAAATTTCCCCCTCGGGGTCCACCACCTCCCTCCTCCCGGCTTTCTTAGCTTCAACAATCAAAGAAAGGGCCTGTCCACGAATCACAGTTTTGAAGGCTTCCCACAGGGACACCGCCGAAGGGACCGACCCCTCGTTTTCCAGGAAATAAGCATCTATGGACTTGAGCAAGAGGGCACGAGTTTCAGGGGAGGAGAGATACCATGGGTTAATGGGAGCCACTCGGCCCACTGCCTCTATCCCAACCTCAAAACGAAGCCAGAGCGGCGAGTGGTCAGAGATGCCCCTTGGCAAATGTATAATCTCACGGACCGCCGACGACTGGGCAGCGGGCATCAGGAAATAATCTAGCCGAGATAGGCTACCATGGGCACCAGAGTGAAAAGTGTATTGAAGCTGAGTAGGATGTAATAATCGCCAGCAGTCCACAAGGCCAAAAGTATCCAAAAACCCACCCAACCAACGCTGGGCATGCGGGGTATCCCTGGGGGGATGGCGATCGTGAAGGCCAGAAAGGACTGAATTAAAGTCACCGGCAAGAAAGAGTACACTATCAGGAAGGTCCAACAAGACACGGCCTAAATCAGTGAAAGTAGCAGTTTGCAAGCCTGGGGGGACATAAACATTAAAGAGGGACAGGGTGCGGCCCTCATATCTACCCACCAGAACAATATATCTCCCACGATCATCCCGAATCACCTCATCTATCGCCAGAGGGAGGGAGTTACGAACAAGGATACCCACACCCCTGGATCCTGAAGTAAACCCCGAGTGTGCCACAAGGCTGTAGCCCCATCTATTCATTGCATTACATACATTCCCAATCAAATGGGTCTCTTGCAGGAATACAATGTCCGGTGACAGACGTCTTATATATTTCAACACCACACTGCGCTTGATGCGATCTCCCAGGCCATTAACGTTCCAGGAAACAAACTTCAACCCCCTACCCCCCATCCCACCCACCCGAGCCAGGACCCCCCATCCAAGAGCTAGACATCAGAAACAACAGTAAAGACAGAAGCAATTCGCCTTGAAAACAACACACAAAAAAATAAGAACTTCCCATCCCCCCTCCCCCAAGCTGAAAGGAAACACCCCCCACCCTGCACCCCTGCAAAAAGCTAAAGAGCCACCCCAACCTGCAGTGTGCCTGTCGCCCCATAACCCCTAGTCTACACAAAGACCCCGGAGGAGGAAAGGTCTCCGTTCCACCCGCCCCCAGACTACAGTAAGAGCAAGAATCAACACACAAAAAATAAATAATCACATTGCAGAGGTACGCCGGCCACCACTCCTGGGAACGTATTCAAAACGAGACATCAGAGTCAAACAATCAGATCTCCACACCACCTTCGGCACCACCAGGGTGAGCGGCAGACTCAGTCTCAGGAGGACGGTCAGGCAAGGAGTCCAGCCAGTCATTAACAGCATCCGGTCTATCAAAGAACAGAGTACGCTCATTATACTCGACACGAAGTCTGGTGGGGAAAAGCATAGCATAGCGTAGACCCCGATCTCGAAGACGTTTCTTAGCACCACGAAACTCCATCCGTTGTCTTTGAACCTGTTGGGAGAAGTCCGGGTAGAAGTTCACTGTGGCATTCTCGGAGGCCACCGGGCCCTTCACCCGTGAGGCCTGCAGGATAGCGTCCCGATCCCTATAATGAAACAGTTTAGCCACAATAGGCCTTGGCGGAGCACCCGGCTTAACTTTGCCCCCCGGGACACGATGTGCGCGTTCAACCGTGAAAAATTTGGTAAGCCCGGAGGGGGCAAGATGGTTTAAAATCAGACCCTCAACCAGGAGATCAACAGAGTGGGGTTCAGGGTTTTCCGGTACACCAACCAGGCGAACATTGCAGCGACGTGCCCTGTTTTCAAAATCCTCCAGGCGTCGAGTCATGTAGTCGTTCACCCGACGAAGATTCCCAACCTCTGTCTGGAGCTCCGAGACGTCTTTCGTGAGGCTAGATGATTTAATATCCAATGACTGCACCCTCTCATTCGTCTTGCCGAGATCAGCACGAATCAGATTCACCTCAATGGCCACGGTGTCAAGTTTGTGGGCCAAGGCCTCGTACTGAAGGCCGGTGGATTCCCTCACTCCCGAGATGGCGCCCATGATATCCTGTAGGGAAGGCTCCGCCGACTCTTCCAAAATTCGTTCAGAGGCCGTACTGTGGCCAGGTAGGGCAGCTCCGGGGGACCCCTTAGATTGAGTATAACGGTCCATGACGTTCGTCTGAACCGGCGCTCCGCGCAGAGGTGTTTTCGTCTTGCGCGTTTCTCTGTCCCCTCTGCCCGCCATTTTGAAGATGCGGCACAGGACAAGCCACCAGGGTCGACGGGCCAAACACCCAAAACTCAGGATCAAAAGTACACCAAAAAGAAGGGCTCAACTCGGGAGGAGGCCACCAAACCAGCAAATAGACAAGAGGAAAGCCCCGTGTCCGAACTGTCTCCAAGTCTCAGCCAAGCGCGATACGCACACTCGTGGCACAGGTCGAGACAGAATCGAAACCGAAACTCAGGAAGGGGGTCTCACAAGGCCAGATCTCCTGCCGTTGTTGTTCAATTCCAGGACGGCCACAGATCTGCACCCCGTCCCGGGCGCACCTCAAGGGCGGAGCCCAAAAGTTCAGACCACCGTAGCTCAGGAGTACGAGATCCAAAGCAAATTCCGAAAAGTGCCAGGGTAATCAGCCAAACGTCCTCTACTTGAATTCTTACAAGAAATCAGGATCTAGTCAGGATAAATCGCCGGGAGCGGCGAGGGTCCGGAGAGCGCTGTGCTCAAGCGGCCATCACGGATGCCCGCCAAGCTCCTCCCCTCCGCCTTCTTTATAACCGTAGGAAATGCCAGAGAGGGGTCAGTTGTATAGATAAGTATATCGTCGGCATATAATCCGACCTTCTTCTCCCAACCGGAAAAAGTGAAATGTGGTATATTGATATCCTCCCTTATGGACTGCGCAAATGGCTCTACGTACAAATTAAAAAGGAGGGGAGATAGGGGACAGCCCTGCCTTGTTCCTCTACTGATTTTAAAGGGAGTTGATCGCGTGCCATTTACTAAAAGGCAGGCCCTGGGGTTGTTATATAATAGACCAATGGCTCTGCGAAATTTGGGACCAAGATGGAATGTGTCCATTGTTGTATTTAAGTATGCCCAGTTCACCCTATCAAACGCTTTTGTGGCGTCAAGTGTCATGGTTGCCAGGGGTAAACAGAAAGTTGAGGCAATGTCAGCGGCTCCCACTAAATCATATGTTAAATCAGCCAGTTGCCGGCCTCTAATAAACCCCTTTTGATTGGGGTGGATAATTGATCCAATCTCGCTTCCCAATCGTGGAGCCAAAATTGACGCGAAGATTTTATAATCGTTATTGAGAAGCAAGATTGGACGATATGATCCACACTCAACTGGATCTTTGCCAGTTTTTAGTATTAGAGCTATGTTTGCTTCCCCCAGGAACTTGGTGGTGTCTCGCCTCTGATTAATATATTATTAAATAGGATCGTAAGAACCGGGGTGAGAGTAGAGTTAACCGCTTCAGCGCGGCGCGAATTTTCGCGCTGTGCTGAACGTTCCATTGAGCTTATGGAACCATGACGGAACGGTTCCGTCATGAGCACAGCTCAACCGACGCTCATGACGGAACCGTTCCGTCATGAGCATGGAAGGGGTTAAGTACCCTAAATAGTTCTCCTGGGAGACCATCCGGTCCCGCGGCCTTGCCCTGTTTTAGTTGTTTGATAGTATTTTCAACTTCTGTTTCCTTTATTTCTTTATCTAGATTTTCTCTTTGGGACCTGCTCAACTTTGGGAGAGTTATCTTATCCAGCCATTCAGAGCTTTCGTCAAGATTGGTGTTAATCTCTTCTGTGTAGATGTCCTGAAAGAAATCGCTAAAAGCTTCCCCGATTTCAATATCCGTTGTCCTGTTGGCAGTTTCCCCAGCCACTCTCACTTCTTTGATAAAATTTCTAGACTGGTCAGCTTTTATTTTCCAGGCTAGCAATTTTCCAGCAGATTCGCCGTATTCAAAGTGCGAGAGTTTGCTAGCCTGCCATCTTTTGTTCAGTCTTTCTTGCAATAAGGCATCTAATTTAACAACAAGTGTTTTGTTGAGTGTTTCTGAGTGTTTTGTCCTCCTTACGTGGCATATGCACTGTACAGTGTTCTGAATCTGTGATGATACGTTTGGTTTTTGGGACCAGGTCAGTGTAACCCTGCTTCAGTTGTGGATAGTGTGTGAGTTTCACTTTGAATGAACCAACTAGTGGGTAAATTGGGGGTGGAATTAGGGTGCAGGGTTTTCTACAGCGGTTTTGGAATCACTAGGGGTCGCTCCCTCACCCTGGAGCATACTCACTTTGTGTGGGGGAAGGCGAGGTAGGTTCCCCTTGAACGGTTGTGCATAGAGTGTGGGGGGTGGTGGGACACTGTGGCGCCTGGGTGGCTGCCTGGGATTCCGTGGGTGTCCTATGTATTTGTTTTAACTCATGGAGGAGAGCTGCCCATTCCATGGAGATGGGGTGACGGTGCATTCCCCGTGCCTCCTCCAGCCTGATCGCTTCTTCTTCTGCCACGCCCCATTTTATGACCACTCCTCTCCACGCTTTTATTGGGGGACCCGTAGGTGAGCACCAATGCACTCTGCCTGAGTGGCCATCTCCCAAAGATCTCTCAAAGTTCTTGAAAGAGAGGTGGGTTCTGCATGACACCCAGTCCGGGTTCAGGCCTATGCATGGTACGGAGTCCGCTCTCCTGCTGGCAGCCGAAGTATTGAGGGCTGCGGCTGATGAAGATAGGACTGCGGGCTTGATTCTGTTGGACCTGAGTGCCACGTTCAACATAGTTTCCCACTGACTTCTTTTAGAAAGGCTAAGGAAAGCCGGGGTCGGAGGTATCACGTGGACCTGGGTGAAGAATTTTTTGGCAAGTAGATCCTTCCAGGTCTTGTAACATCCTTTCAGTTCCATAAGCTGTCCTTTAAACTAGGGGGTGCCGCAGGGTTCGGCTCTTAGCCCAACCCCTTTTAAAATATTTATGCGCCCACTTGCAGATATTGTTCTGAAACATGGAATTCAGCTGGTATCATATGCAGATGATACTCAGCTAGTTGTGACCCTGGAACAGTAGGAACCTGAAAGGGCTGCCGATTTTAGAACCTGCCTGGGGGAACTCATGCACTGGATGAGAATGAGATGTCTCCAGCTAAACGCAGGGAAGACAGAGGTGATGGTGGTTGGAAAATAGCCCTCTCTCTGGTCAGAGCATTGGTGCCCTGAAGCACTGGGAACCAGTCCAGCGCCGCAAGCCAAGGTGAAAAATTTGGGAGTGTGGCTCGACGATGGTCTCTCCTTCTCGCAAATATCAGCTGTGGTTGAGGCGTGTTTTGGCATTTTGAGGATGATACGTAAGATCTTGGACTTTCTCTCCCTAAATGCTAAAAGGTCGATTGAGCAGGAGTTGGTTACATCTCGCCTTGATTACTACAATGTCCTTTATATGGGGGTAATGGTCAAAAATCTGAACATCCTGCAGAAAGTCCAAAATGCCACAGCCCAGCTCATCCTGAATGTACCTAGGAGGCCATCGGTGGGAGAATCCTTAAAGGTACTGCATTGGCTTCCTATTCGGGCTAGAGTTACCTTTACGGCTCCAAGCCTGAGTCACAGGATCCTGGAGGAGAGGGGACTGCACTTTATAAGGCCTCTCCGGACAGCTCACCAGCCTGCTCGTAATTTGAGATCATTGGGTAGTGCAAGAGTGATTGTGCCCAGGGTGCGTAAGGAGTGGTTGGGCGAAAGATCTTTTGGCTTCCTGGCAGCTAATGCCTGAAATGAGCTTCCAATGGATCTTAGGACAACTGGGTTGGGGTCTCTGTTTCATAACAAATTGAAAACATGGCTCTTCCGTTCTCCCCGGGGGGGAATGTAGTGGTAAGGTGTCATCTGGTTTAGATGCCCGCGTTTTCGGTGGCAGCTTGGGAGGGTTGTTGGGGTTCAGCTATGTTCTAGCGTGGGGACACTCCGGTTGGACTAACCATTGCGCTTTATAAGCTCACCAAATAAATAAATAAATGCTTCATTTCACTCAGAGCAGGGTTAGCACTGCAAATCGTGTTTCAATCGTTTTCTTTTTTTCAGGCGTTTAAATATTCCCAGGGCACATGCCACCCATGAGTTGAGGTTTGTCAGACCGGTGATTGTCTGTATTGTGGTGTGTATTTTTGACCAGTAGCGCTGCAAGTCGGGGCAAGTCTGGAGCAAATGCACTAATGTAGCGCTGGGCCAATGGCAGGGGGGATTTGAATTGTGCCATAGGATAAAAATGCTGGAACTGTGCTGGAGTGGGATACGCCCAGTGTAGTATGTTAAATTGGATATTTTTGAAGCGCTGGTTGTGCAATACTTTCTTATGATGCTTTACGGCTGTGAGCCTTTCTTTGTCATGAAGTGCAAAGTTGAATTCCTCTTCCCATTTTTCTCAGAGCTGCTTTAGCGGTGTGGCCATGAGTGTTATGATGGATTTGTAAATCAATGTGATGAGGTGACGCCGTGTGCCCATGTTTAATATCGCTTGTAGAGTGGGGGGTATGTGTAGTTCTCTGTCCGTCAGGTTCCATGTTTTTTTACAGTCAATAATGCGCTGCCTGCCTGTGCAAGAGGAAATGCCCTGGGATAAGCCTGCTCTCCTCTGTCAGACTCTCAAAGGACGCTGGTTAAGCCTCAATGAACAGTGATTCTACTTCTTAGTGCATTTTTGTCCAGACCTGCACATCCCGGGAAGTGTAATGGATCTGCTCCTTCGAAAGACCTGCCAGTGGCAGCAGTAGAGAAAACAGTGGTGTGGAGTGGGACAGGTGGCAAAGTCTTAGCATGCAGGACCTCGCTACTTTCACTAGGATGGGATGGGCTGGATTCGGCTTAGTGCCTGGAAGAAGTTAATGTATCATAATGATAATCAGGGGCCCCGATTGTGAATCTTTCTCTTCTATTTGATGCCCGGCTGTCCAGCATGATAGCCATTGCAGCTACGCTGCAAGGAAGTAGGCTTCAAAGGATGGGGCGCCTAATCTGCCCTGGTCGCGTGGGTGTTGCAATGTCGACACAGCTACCCTGTGGCGTCCTCTCCCCCAAATTAGTTATACCAGTGAGGAATTCAACTCCTGGAAGAAGGCTTGCTGAGTGGATCACCGGGACATTCCCTAAGTAATAGAGGAGGCAGGGTACCACCATCATTTTTGATAGGGCTACCTTCCCTATGGGGCTAGGGCCCTGTAGTGGTTGCCCTCGAGGAGATCACTCGGGGAATGGTAGAGCCTGATACCCAGGTATCTCGGGACGTCCTCATTACATGCCATCCTGTCTGCACCAGCCCGTATTTCCTGATGAGGAGCAGGGGGTGGATGGTAGACTTTTCCCAATTTGCGTTTAGTCCTGCTGCCCTTCTGAACTCGTTCAGCCTGGCCCAGAGTGGAGAGAGGTCCATTGTAACATCCCTGATATAGATAAGGAGGTCATCTGTATACAGTGATACACTGTGGGTGCTGCCTTGCAGTGATATTCCCCATTGTTTGCCTCCCTCCCTGAGTCTGATTGCTAGTGGCTCCATTGCAGGAGCGAATAATAGGGGGACAATGGGCATGTCTGACATGTTCTGTGTGTTACCTGGAGGGGGGCGATATAGGGGGGACAATGGGCATCCCAGACATGTCCCGTGTGTTACCTGGAGAGGGGGCAATATGTGCCAGCCTATACGAACCCGAATCGTGAGGCCAGTGTACAGCAGTTTGATATGCACCATGCGGTTGGAGCTCATTGCAAAACCACAAATAGGTATTGCAATGCTAGGGTGTGAAAAGCCTGCTCAAGGTCCAGCACTAGGCATGCTGCAAGCAGTCCTGCACCCAGTCCTGGACATGGAAGAGCCTACGGATATTCTGGGAAGTATTTCTCCTGGGCACGCGTCCACACTGGTCGGGGTTCACCCGGTTGGGAAGCGCCTCTGTGAGTCTGTCCACCAGGATCTTGCTTAATATTTTACAGTCGCTGTGAGCAGAGTGATTTGTCTGCATGATGACCTGAGTAAGGGCTCATGGTCTTGTTTGGGGAATGTCACCAGTAAGGACTTGTGCATAGATTTGGGGAGTGTTCCGGTTACTAAGGCTGCCTTGTAGACTATGTCTAACCTCGGGGCCAGTTGGGAGGAAAATGTGCCATAGTATTCTATTGGGAAGCCATTGTGGCTGGGGGCTTTGTTCTTGGCTAGGTTGCGGACGGCACTTTTAATTTCTGCCAGTGTGACCTGTTCATCTAGGATCATCCTGTCAGCGGCGGTTAGCTGTGTCATGGTGACGGAATGTAGGATTTTGTCTATGTGCTCCCCCCTGCTTGGATATGGCCCCCCTATTGTTCTCCATAATACTCATGGAAAAATTGTATGATCTCTGACTGCGTATAGGTGACTGTGCCTGCTGCGTTTATAATGCTGGTAATGGGTTGTATGTCTATGTTTTGCCGGATTAACTAGGCTAGTAGGGCCCGGCTCGATTCCCTTCTCTGTGGGTTCTAGCAGCATGGGCGCGGAAGTTGTCTCTGCAAAGATTTGTGCAGGCTTCTGCATACTTGGTTTTGGCCTCTGCTAATCGTGCGGGGATCGCGTTTTTTTTCGCTTCTTTGGATAGCTGCGTAAGATGCAGCTCTGTTGTTTGAATAGTCTGGTCCAGTGTTTTCCGCACTCCTGTGATTTGCATAGTGCCCGCTCCCCTCATTACTACCTTAAAGGCATCCCACTCTAATGCTCTAGTGGTTGCCATGATCGCTTTGTCGATGAAGTAATGTTGTATGTTTTCCCTCAGCACGTGTTGGAATACTGGGTCCTCAAGGCAGTCTCGAGGGAGTTGCCACATAGGGATTGGTGGCGCCATCTGAGGGTTACCTCTTGTGCTTCATGGTCTGAGAGTACCCTGCCTAGGTAATCTGAGTGTTGGATCTTAGGGAGAATCGTGGACATACAGAGAAATCTGTCAGTCTCAACTGTAGATCATGGAGTGAAACAAATAAAGTTTAGTTGTCTTGGTCGTGTGCCATCAAGCATCAGTTAATGCCCAGTGGTTTGACCATGCACGGAAACGGGCTGTCTGCGCATGGGCTTGGGAGGTAGGGATGGGAGGATGGGATCTATCCAAGTTGAGATCTAGTGTACATTTGTAGTCTCCCCTAAGATTCATGGTGAGGTGGTAAAATGGGCTATGCTTTTCAATAGGGTCTCCCAGAACGCCTCTTGCTCTGTGTTGGGTGCAAGGGTACTGCCTATTAACACTGGTTGGCTTTCTAACAGCCCTTCTAGGAGGGCATATCTCCCTTCAGTGTCTACCCTCCTAGCAGTCTCTAGAAAAGGGGTTCCTGGTCGGAGCCAAATAAGCGCCCCTCGTGAGTATGCGGAGTATGTAGTTGGGCAGAAAATGCCACACCATCTCTTTTGAAGCTTTCCAAGTTCTCCTTGAGTGAGATGTGTCTCCTGCAGGTGTATGATTTGCGCTTGTGGGTGCTTGATAAACGGGTAGAGAACGTATTGCTTTCGGGCTGTGTGGATGCCCCGGGCATTTAGAGTGAGAAACGTAATGTCTGTCGTGGAGGCCATAGGGGCTTGTGGAGTGTACAATGGGGGGAAAAGGGGGATCCTGGTGGTCCCGCTTAGTGCCCTTTGGTTGTGAGCGACTGCACCTGGTGTGAAGCCTGAGTGTGCCAATGTGTAAAGAAGCCCTGCAAGTAGGAATGGGTGTGGGATCAGGATATAACACAGGATTGAACCACATCTGCTGTGCGTAGTAGTAGACCCAACACATGAGATTTGCTACATCGGACAACACATCCAAACTGGTACTAACATGTACCCTCTAGTGTTTTGTAAGGGGGATTCTTTGGATGTTTGCTTCGCACACATCTTTGAGACTCCGGCCCGGGGAGAAGGGATTGTGGGCCATGTGGGTCTGCATTTGTAGTTTGAGGGGGCTGTTGGGTGCGAGTGGTTTTGCGGCACGGCTGCTCTTGTCATGTACTGCATGTTTGTGGTCAGAGGTGCAGAGTGTGGGTCATTGCATAGCATCTCCCTATGAGTGTGTCCGCCGTTTGCGGGGTGACTGTAGGTAGTGTCTCAGAGTCCCCATCTGAGGTGCAGGATCCGTTAGGATCGTCTTCTGGCATTTAGACTTGTGGGCCATCTCCAGTGTGCATTGTTGAGAGGGTCTCCCCTAGCCCTGCCGCCCTTGGATAGCTTTCTGATGCTCTGCTGTTATTTGTTCCCAATTCGGGATGTCAATATTTTATTTTTGCTTTGATTAACTTACAGGTTCAGTAAAAAAGTTTGATACCTCGTTATGGATGACTTTGAGCCAAGCCGAGAACAGAGGAGAGTAGCTGCTTTACTTCCAGTATTGATGATCTCTTCTGTTGCACTGTCTTGGAGAAGTCTGGGAAGAGCATGACCTGTTTGTCTTCCACCATGATGGGGCTGTTCTGCCTGGCGGCCCTGAGTATGGAGTCACTGTCTCTGAAGTGGAGAAGTTTGACTAGCGTAAGACGTGAGAGCAAGCCTGGGGGTGGGTGTCTTGCCGGCAACCGTTGTGCTCTCACGACTGAGAAGGAGGTGGTCAGCTCCCTGCAACGTTTGAAGGATTGGAGCCAGATCTGTTTGTACTCGATGGGTTCTTTCCCTTCCACTCTTTCCAGTAGGTTCAGTGTGCACAGGTTACTGCGCCACTTTGACCACCAGCCTCCGGTGATCATCTCATAGCTGTTTGAGGTCACTGTCTAGAGTGCCAGACCATTCCACCATGTTAACACATGAGTGTTCTATGGCCGCTAGGACCTTGTCGAGTTTGACTGACATGGAGGCTTTAGTGGCAGGGTCCGTGGTTTGGACTTCTTGGGTTGGTGACTTGGATCACCCCACTTTGAGAGTTTGGGGTCCTCCAGTCGTTTTTGGGCGTCCAATGGCTGCGTGTTTTTGGTGCTGTTACTGTTGTCCTGTGAGGCCTAGGGCTGTAAGGAACATGTGGTGTTCTGCTAGTCGACTGGCACCGGTTGTTGGCAGGTAGCTGGTTACCCTCGGTCCCTCTGCTGGTGCGGTTTGAGCAGGCAAGACTTTCTAGTTGCGGCGTATCATTTCCCTCAGTACGTGGGCTCTACAGGTCCAGAGGAACAGGAGAAGGGGGGAAGGTGTGACGCTTGATCCTCTGCTGGTTCACGCTGTCCATCAAAGATCTGGCGTTGCTGAATTGTCCCTGCTCTGTGGCTGGTTGGATGAGAGTCTGTGCTTGACTGTTTGTTGCCTTCACTCGGTTATACTGGTGTCATTATTTCTTCCCACCTGTTGTTCACTTCCGCCTATTCCCTTGCCAACGGTCCGGCACCTCTCAATTCGCCTCTCTCTGCTGCACATCACGTTGGATTCTCAGCGCTGAGATCAGCAGCCGCCAAACCTCTACTCCTTAGCTGCCGGTCTTGTGTGCGTTGTTAGGGCTGCATTGTCTTTGAAGGATGGGCCCTCCCGGGCTCTCTGCTCCCGGAGTCCCACAGCAGCACGACTCGGCCTGCGGCAGTCAATTGGCAGGTGCCATTTTAAGATCAGGAAACCGACCTTGCGGCGGCCCGAGAGTGCATGCCCGTGTCTGTCCTCCAACCCACAGTAGTTCCAGCCAGCCAGTGCCTCCAGTGTTCAGGGACCCGGCATGAGTCCCCTGGTTGATTATCAATCCCCCGTTATAGTGGATTGGTGACGTTTATCGGGCTCTCACGCGGAGCCTCAGCAGAACGTGTCATCCATTGTGGCAGGTTAAGCCATGCCCTCGTAATTACCTTTTTGTTAATGACTGTTGCCAATTTAGATGGCGTTTTCCCAGTATTCTGCACGCAGGATCTTCTTGTGGACGCTGTTGTCAACTCATCGCTAATGTTAAAATGAGACACACACCAGGTATATTTTAGTAACTTCACATTTATTGCACCAACCATAGGGACACAGCCTTCTCTCAGCCAGCTAACTCCACACAGACTCTGGTTGCCAGGCCACTCACAGGCATCCCAATTGAAGGCAAGGTACAGCACATTTCAGAATATTAGTCAAAAGATTATAATGGACGTTGTTCTAAATTAGCTGTTTTCAACAACAATCTATAATGATTCAAATGTGGTCCCCAAACTTTGTGTGAATAATTTATTAGGTAATTTGCTAAGTTTTAGCACTGCCCACTTCTGAACATTATTGACTCTGCTTTACATCTTGTCACCACGCTACCCTTTTTGAAACCATATACATTATACATGTTGCCTTATCACCCTGCTGCACCTGTCTTATTATAATTATTATTATTATTAATGGAAATTTGTATACAGAGAGCGCAACTAAACCCGAAGGCATCAAGGCGCTGGAGATGGTAACCAGAGAGCTCAAATATCAACCAGAGGGGGAATTAGAGATAGGCTTCTTGGAATAGCCAAGTCTTGAGTGCCTTACGAAACTGAACGTGAGAGGAAATCACCTTGAGGTCATTAGGGAGCGTATTCCAAAGTCTGGGTGCAAGGAAACGAAAGGACCTTCCTCCCCATCTGACCTTGGCAATACGGGGGACAGCGAGCAAGTTTTTGCTGGATGGGCAGAGTGTTCTCCCGGGGACATAATGGGCCACCAGGGCACGAATAGCCTCCGGTCCAGATTCATTTAGGGCACGATGAGTAAGGCATAAAGCCTTAAAATTGATCCTTGCCTGCATGGGAAGCCAATGCAGGTCTTTTCTGATGGTGGTGCCCGAGGAACGTTTGGGAGCACCTACAACGAACCGGGCAGCCGCATTCTGCACGGTCTGGAGGTGCTGGATGAGACCACTGCTAATGCCAAGATATAGGGCATTGCAGTAGTCCAGTCTGGAGGCAATGACTGCTATTGCTACCTGTTTGCGTGACTCAGGGGAGAGGTAATGAGTGATCTTTCTTAAAATCCTCAGGGCATTGCAACAGGTGGACACAGTCCTACTGACCTGCTTATCCAGAGAAAGGGAGGTGTCCAATATGATCCCAAGGTTGCGGGCAGAGAACGTCGGCATAGGACAAGCCCCAAGAACAGACGGCCACCAATCCATAGACCAGATCTCGCTTTTGCCCCCAAAAATAAGGACCTCCATTTTCTCGCCATTCAACTTAAGGAAGTTCTTGACCATCCATCCGGCGACCGCCTCCATGCAGATTTTAAAATTGTAGGCAGTTGAGCTCACAGATTGGGAGATGGAAGCCATAATCTGCGTGTCGTCGGCATAGGAGAGAACTTCCAGCCCAAAGGACCTTTGCTGCTCGTTTATCTCCTGAGGCGGAAGCCGAGAGGCATTGTTTTGACAGCGTTTTTAAACTTATTCTTACTCGATCATTATTTTACTGTGTCATTGCTCCTTGCCCTTTGTGTCCGCTCCCTCCCTCCTCCCAGCGTCCATGGAGCTTATCGTGACGCTTTCTATATTTTAATACTTACTTGTGCGCTCTGAGGAACTCTCCAGAATTTGCACTTTGATTCACAGACAACACTTGATAATTACTGCCTAGCACCCAGGGCGGCTATCGGCCGATTTACGGGCTGAGGCTCCCGGGCGCCGCATTTCGGCAGCGGCCATCTTTGAATGGGCACTCGTGCTTCAGGCGCTCTAGTCGCCAGTATTTAAGCAGCCTACGAGAGCATCTGAGTGATTGCTGCTCGTTTATCTCCTGAGGCGGAAGCCGGGAGGCATTGTTTTGACAGCGTTTTTAAACTTATTCTTACTCTTTCATTATTTTACTGTGTCATTGCTCCTTGCCCTTTGTGTCCACTCCCTCCCTCCTCCCAGCGTCCACGGAGCTTATCATGGCGCTTTCTATATTTTAATACTTACTTGTGCGCTGTGAGGGACTCTGCAGAATTTGCACGTTGATTCACAGAAAACACTTGATAATTACTGCCTAGCACCCAGGGCGGCTATCGGCCGATTTACGGGCTGAGGCTCCCGGGCGCCGCATTTCGGCAGCGGCCATCTTTGATTGGGCACTCGTGCTTCAGGCGCTCTAGTCACCAGTATTTAAGCAGCCTACGAGAGCATCTGAGTGATTGCCGCTCGTTTAGTAGACTAGGTCACATGACCACGAACATTTTAGTTGTACTTTTCGAATTTCTAACTTTCTCAACTCAATAATCTACCAACTCCACTCTGATTTACTACCACCCCCCTTAAAATGCCGCCACTTGCCTCTACACATCGTGTTGGTCTCTGCATCCATTACAGGATAATCCTAGACAGTCATGCAACCAGTAAGGTTCTGCAAGACTTTATATCCCTCACTAACAAGACAAATGGTATGAAACACAGAAGAGGTTGAGGTGGCCGAAGAGTCAATGCAGATCCTCATTTTATTCAGGTTACTCAGTCAATAGTAAACCAGGAGTGAAAGGGGATACTGCTTACTGTGGTTTGCTCCTTTTGCAAAAGGAAAGATGTTGTGAGCTCTATTTTGTAACTGTGGTTTTCAAAGGCCTTTATTGAGCCCTGTAGTGATGCAAAATAAATGCAAAATAATGTTCAAATTTTGCATTAGCCTATTAGGAAATGTTTGGGGTCTCATGACCAAAAGTAAAATAAATCATGGTATTTAAAAAGAATGTATGCATGTTCACATTTCTTTCTTCTATCCACAGAGTTTACTCATCATGATGAAAAAAAATGCAACCTTTGTGAGTGAATTTATACTTTTGGGCTTTTCCAGCTACACAGGCCTAAAGATTCCTCTCTTCACAATTTTCCTGATGATCTACATCTTGACAATTACAGGAAATATCCTAATCATTACTGTAATATTGAGAGATTTGCATCTACACAAGCCGATGTACTTTTTCCTCACAAATTTGTCAGTCCTGGAGATCTGCTACACCTCCAATATTGTCCCAAACATGCTCTCAAGTATTTTCTCTGGAAGTCGATTGATATCTTTTCAAGGCTGCATTGTACAGTTATTTTTTTTTGGTTCTCTCGGCTCCACTGAATGTTTCCTACTTGGTGTCATGGCTTTGGACCGCTACTTAGCCATCTGTGCACCACTGCGGTACTCAGCAATAATGAATAGCAGGATGTGCATTCAGTTGGCAGCTGCTTCTTGGCTGACTGGCTTCATTGCTACATTCATTGCAGTAATTCTGATATCTGTGCTGACTTTTTGTGGCCCTAATGAGATCCAACACTTCTTCTGTGACCTTCAACCAGTATTAAAACTGTCTTGTACCAGTGCCCAAATCTCTGAGACTTTAGCTGGCATTTTAGCATCAACTATACTGCTCTGTTCATGTTTAGTAACAGTCATATCCTACTTTAAGATAATCACAACCATCATTAAAATACCTACAAATACTGGAAGACAGAAAGCTTTTTCTACCTGTGCCTCCCACCTCATAGTGGTTGTCATTTTTTATGGTGCCATGATTTTTATGTATGTGAAGCCACCAACAAGTCAAGTATTCTCTTTCAACAAGATCATTGCAGTTTTGTACACTGTGGTGACCCCACTCTTCAATCCATTCATCTACACACTGAGAAATAAAGATGTGAAACAGGCCTTTATGAAGGTTATTTGGTCAATTGGGCACCTTGGACTGCCAAAAGGCATGTCTCGGAAGAACTCTCCTGCATAGCATAGATGGTTGTATTAATCTGAGGAAGTCTTGCTGTAAACTGCTACGATCTAAGGTACTTTATTGGTCAAACACAAGCCTCATATGTATGATCAGTCTAAGCATAGCTTTCTGATTAAACATTGGGTACCACTTACGGGCCACTATATAGCTTTCTTGAGTTCTGTATGTGCATGCTCTGAATGAATGAATGATTGGGAATTTATAAAGCGCAAAATAAGCCCAAGGGCATCAAGGCGCTCTGTTCTGATAAGCCTACAGACACAACCGGCAAACATACTCAGACTCGTCACGCAGGGAACAGCCAGGTCTTAGGGGTCATACAAAAGATAGGGTGAGCATGTTGGCCCGAGAGGGAAACAGGAAGGGAGTTCCATGCCCTGGCGTGGCCTGCGAAAAGTCCGCAGCCAGGGCATGGAGAGGAATGATGGTATTCTCTGAATTTGGTTTGGATTACAATGGTATATTTCCCATCAATTAACATACTTTGTCATTTGCCAGTGTTTTTCAGAACATCTACATCTCATTTAATCCAAGATATTACACATTTGGAGCTTGAGGTCTCAATAGGACCTTGATTGATGTGTTCCTAATTGAACTGTACTAGGAAAACACATATTCAGTAACTTAAAATTCATGCATTTCTCTGTGAATATTTCAACACTCAACTTTTCATCAATCCATCATTCAAAACAATCTTCTCAAACATGTTACACAGGGTATGAGTTTAAATATAATATTATTACAACCATGAGGAGAAACACCTCTCGAAGTTAGATATACATCCCATGCATTCCACTCTCATTGATAGTTTGCTATCAAGAGTATATAAGGATCTTAGTAGATAGTGATTGTTTTTGTTTAGAACACACTTTAATAGCAATTATGTGACATTAGAAGACTAATGTATCACATTGTTTGTCAAGCAGATAAATAGGGACACTTTTACAAATAAAGCATAAATCATACTTTATCAAAATTATGAAATCACATCACAGATTTACTAGCATCAATGCCAGCACAGCTACAATGTAACATTACCCCCTTAATGTATCACTTTCTGATCAAGGTTGTTGGATTGAAAGATGGATACTTTTGTGCAAAGTGTGAAAGGGGGAATGATGCATTTATTTTAATTGCAAAAATCCAGGAGAAAAATATGAAAACATTCTGGGGGTCATTAAGATGTTGAGCGGAAACACTTACTCCCAACACCACATTCGTCATTAGACCGAGACCCGGTCGGCGGTCACGACCGCCCCATTAGGATTTGACCAAACGATGTTCAGTCGCATTCCTACATTTTACTATGGCAGCATACCTTCTGGTCATAAACCGCCAGAATGCTTGCTCCCATAGTAAAATGGGAGGTGCATTTCATCCCTACACCCTGTGACAGGCACTTCAAGGTGCCTGCCACGGGGTGCAGGGATCAAAGGGGGCACCGCTGGGGGTCCCCGAATTCGAGTTCCACCAGCCTTTTCCTTTTGGAAAGGCTGGCATGGAAAGGCTGCCAAAACACCAACATTGTAATCTCAAGTGCAGAAAGGCCTGCCCTTGAGATCACAGGCACGATTCTTATTGCCCGATGGGCTCAGAGAACCCATCGTCAGCCAGCCGGAATGAACAGAAGGTTTACTTTAGGCCCACCTCCATCATAATGAGGTGGTCGTAAAGTAAATTACCTGGCCCATTATGAAGTGGCTGTAAAGGCTCCGGCCCAGGGTCAGAGCCTTTTACGGCTGCATCATGATGGGCCCCTCTGTATTTAATTTACAATGGTTTCTACATTCATTGATATTTCTAGAGCCCTGTTTTGCATATATATTTGTAGAAACAAAGTTTCAACTAGATTGTGCATAGAATTACACCAGTAATGTGAAATGTTGATAGATAAAAACTGTCCAGAGGGCCACAGGGCTGAAGGAAGGGACCCGATTAGGGCCACCTGGGTCACTCTCGACCTCTAACCTTCCAAGAGTTGATGATGCAGTGAAGAATACAATTAAACTAGTTTATTCACAAAGTACACTGCAGTGGAGTCCAATCAGACCAGCCTCCTATGATGGCTGATGAGGGACTGCCTTTTACAAGCATAAAGTTACATTAAGTATGTTGCAAAGTCCACAAAGATCCTCCTACCATGCTAAAAATCTGGTAGGTGTCCTAATACAATGGAGTAACCAAAGAGTGAGCAACCCAATATACCCTTGAGGGTTTGGGCAAAAGATATGGTAGGGTATAGATACCTTCAAGGGATTTTGTTGCTATGCAATAAAAACAAAATTTCATACAGTACTTAGCGGCCTTACATACATGAGGCCGATAGTGCAAAACAGCAACCACAGATATTTGATCAATGTAGATAAGTCACCATAAGTGATCCAAAGTGAAAAGAGAGTTAAAGGGTGTATATGAAAAAAGTTTGTATTTAATACTCAAAATTGAATTAAAAAGGGTACAAAATAGATAACAATGTTATAAGAAGGACATTTCAAGAATGACAGTCAATGAACACTTCTCTATAACAATTGTATACGCTTATCTGCCTATTCACAATTGATCTATTAGTTGAGCAGACAAGGCGTGTGTCGACGTTTCGGTCTCTAGTCTTGAGTTGTTCAGACCATCTTCAGGACATGTAAATCATATCTTGGAAACCCTTATTGATTTGAAAAACGAGTAGCCTAGATATTGCAGCAATCTCCGTTTTGTCTCGTTCAATGGATACACAACTTAATTCAGAACAGAAGGCTGGACAACAAGGCGATTTGTTCGCTACTGGTCAGGCTGAAAGTTAAGTCATATGTTGACTTGGTAAGTAGAAATCTTGATGCCTTCTGAGCTATATATTGATAATTAAAAAGGCGATCAACGTAGCCTGCGCAAAAATTGTCACAGGGAATCCTCCGCTTCAATTTGAATCCTTACGAAAGACGAAAGGTCTGGGTATAAAATCCTCAGACCAACAGCATAACAGCGTGCACAGGATTTTATTTTTATTGACTAGCAACAAAATCCCTTGAAGGTATCTATACCCTACCCTAATACAATGGAGGCACAGAACATACGTCTCAATTCCGCAGCCAGGTACAAGCTATCTATATTTTAAGGTCATCTGGCCTATCCTCCCCTCTAGACAGGTGGGATAAGGCCTTGATCTAAGAGAACAGGCATGCGCTAACGAGCTAACATGGACATTGGAGAAACAAAACTTACTAAGGACCATTACTCGTTAATGAGTAAAATACAGTTTCGAGCATGCAAGTAACAGTTTTGATTGCATCAGAACATGCGTCTTCTCTCTAACTAAAATGGCGGTACAGATGTCAACCTAACTGATGTGACATCCGTATCAACCCATTGCATCTTACACACATACTAACATAACATAGAGTAAAACACGAGTAACATACTACAACTATGTTTCAAACCTATCAGACCCTCCTTTTAGCATTTATAAGCTTTAGCTCTTTATTTGTGCTATCAGGGAAGGGACTTTACAATTATAATAACTAGGAGAAGCACTATTATAGAGACAATAATCCATCAAATATAGATACATATATGAATAGAGCTCACTGAAAGGGAGATGCAATATTAGTCATTAGCAATACAAGTAACATCAGGAATCGAATCAGCTAGGGAAGTATCTGATCCAAAAACTCCCTCATCCAACTGCATACGTTTGTCAAGCTCTTGTTGAAGCATTATTTTTTGCATTTGTAGCATGAATCAAATTTCTTTTGGATGTCTAAAATGTGTTGGGTAATATTTTTTTCCATATTCATGATGCTGACCACACACTGCTATGACAGCACATGCTCCATCATTCTTAGCTAAAATAAAATCAACAGCATATCTTGTTTGTTCGGAGTATATGCACATACTTTGTAAATGGGTGGCGATGTCCCATAAAGCTGCCACTGTCAATTTGGATAAAATCTGTAATTTACACCCAAAATACTCTCAGTCCCTAGCACGTTCACCTCTGGCCATAGTAGTACCACCAAACGTGATAATGTAATGGAAGAAAGGATCTACCCAAAAGTAATACCATTGCTATAATAATTAACTTCCAAATCCGTCACTCTTTCCAAAATTCCTTGGTCAATGATCTTTTTACCCATCTGATGATTGGCTTACTATGTCTGAAAGGTACCCCAAGAGGTAACACCATTCCCAAAGCTACGTCCTCTGTAGCGTTGTACATATTAGAATATGTGCCATTGGATAGAAAATAAAAACCTGGGTGTGCATACAGTGGGCCTTGGTAATATAATGGAACATATTGAGTACTCATTCCTTTCATACTGGGGTCATCATTCTTTCCTAAACAGAAAATGATTGTATACTATTTCAGCCTGTCATCGTAGGGCAGGGGCAGTGGCACTCTTTTACAGTGAGAAGGCATGCACCTAGTTCTTCCGACCTTCCACTCTCACCGCCGTTCTCGTGGTGATGAGGACCAAGTAGGGGCCCTTCTATCTTGGCTCCAAGCTGTCCTTTCTTTGAAAGCTTTGAATCTGTGTCCAGTCACCAGGCAGAATAGTATGCCCAGGCCCCTCAGGTGCTGGAGGCAGCGCCTTGTGTATCTGTTGGTGAATAGAATGAAAGCTGTTAGTAAGTTCATACAAATAATCGACCAACAGAGGATAATCTATCTCAGAGAACTTCTTTGGTCTAGGGACACCCCACACATTCGCTGGACGACTGAACATTACCTCGTAGGGAGATAATCCGGTCCTGGAATGTGCAGTAATTTTAGTGTACCACGAAGCAAGGGGTAATGTATCTGGCTATTGCAACCCAGTACTCTCCTTCACCTTTGCCAACTTTAACTTGAGAGTACCATTGCTGAATATGCAGACTGTCACATATCAGCTGGATCAATTTGGCGTTGAAATGACTTCCATTGTCACTCCACGTCAAACGGGACAAGCAGTAATGGGGGAAAAACTCCTTAATAAGGACCTTTGGCGTTGTTTTCTTTTGTGGCAATAAGCCTCAATCTATTTGCTAAAAGCTCAAACTACCACTAGCATGTATTTCAGATTGTTAATCCATGGCAATTCTATATAGTCTATTTGGAGTACCTCAAAAGGTAAAGAGGGAGGTTCAAAATTACCAGAAGGTGTAAGGGTACGCTTTCCAGGATTGTGTCTGAGACAGGTCATACAGTATTTCACCAAGTGAGTAGCAACCTTTGAAATATTGTCATTTTTCCACACAGGATCTAGCAACTTACAGATACCCTTAGCGCTAATATGAGCTGGACTATGTGCCATAGTAACTACGGGAAGTACATATGCATCTGGTAACATCCATCTCCGTTTCTCTGACAAATCAGTCCAACATCCCTCATCATCTAAATGCCCTATTTTCTCATGCCACACTGCCAACTCCTCCATTGTTACTTCACTTTGAATCTCCTTGATATGGCTAGTGTGTCCTCAAACATCCAATTCTCGGGCACTCACCTGGCTGGGCCCACCACAAACATCTTTGTCATTTTAGATCTAGCTGCCTCCTTTGCTATCTGATCTGCAAATGCATTCCCTTTCCCCACATCATCAGTAATAGCTTTATGGGCACTGCAGTTGACTATTGCCAATCGTTTGGGAGTGTCAGAGCTGCCAAAGCCTCTCTATCAACGGACCATGTCGAATTTTTGGCCCATGTGATGTCAAGAATCCTCTCACTGCCCAGAGGCGTCCAAAGTTATGGGCCACCCCAAAGGCATAGTGGCTGTCAGTATAAATATTGACAATCAGTCCTTCGCTTAACTCACATGCCTGGAAACAGCTCCCCAGCCTGTGCTTATTGATAAGGAACACGTGACGTCTCAACTTCAGTGTGCAGCGTGGTAATAGCATACAGCCCTGTAGTGGTGCCATCTGACAAATGAAAACAAGAGCCATCGACATAGAGTTCCCTGTGTGGGTCAGATAAGGGAACATCAATGAAGTCTACCCGTCCCTTTGTCTCTTCGTCAGTGCCGAACAAGCAATCATGGACATCCATGTCCACTTCTTCCGAAGGGAGGGGTAGTAATGTGGCTGGTTAGAAGCTTTTGCCAGCTAAAGCAAAACCGAATAGATATCAGCTATCAGGGTGGATAGGAATGCTAAAGAAAGCATTTTTTAAATCGATCACGGAGAAGTATTTTGCCGAAGAAGGTAAAATTGTGAAAGGGCTGTTATATCAGAAACCACCGTAAACTGGGGTATTACAATCTTATTTACTGCTCGCAAATCAATTATGAACTGGTAAACAGCAGAGTGTGCGTCAGAGGAATCCACAGGTGCCTTTTTAAGAATAGGAAGAATGGGCCTATTACACATATTTGCTACTGTCTCCTCGACGACCCCCAACTTAATCAAATCCTGTATATTCAGCATCCAAGCCTGTTCTCCAGCTTGCCATATTTTGTATTGAGGAATATGAGGGAGCACAGCATTATCCTTGATCTTGATAGAAACGGGTGGTATCTGCAACAACCCAACATCAGTGTCCCCTGTCCCCCACAAAGAAGATGGGACAGCCTGAAACTCAACAGGAAGTGGAGCATCCTTTGCAAAACACTGTCTTGCGCTTTCCACATTAGGTCCAAAAGTCATATGCGGCCAGACAGGATGGCCCCAGGGACAAAGTGAATGAGAAACAGAGCAATTCATTGCACCTATATCCACCCAAAATGTCTGCATTGAACCATGTAGGTCTATTGTGACATAAAGACCATACTGATCTACTGGAATCTGGACTTGTCCCTTACTCTGTCCCTTGTTGTCCTAGCTATAGGACATCCCTGTAACTTCACCGATATCATGATCATTGTGATAATACTGTCTTCCTCAGGATCATCAAAATAATTCTGATCAGACCGACCCCCCGAGGATGCCTCCACTTGAGTCTCGCCTTGGCTACTGTCACCACGACCCCTGCCATTCCACCTTCTTCCCCTCGATACTGCATCTTTCTGCAACAGGTTTGGGCACTCACTTCGCCAATGCCTCTCCTTTTTACAATATGCAGACTGAGTCAGCCCCAGCGGCACACCACCCCCACCTGCACCTCGGGAGCTCTGAGCCGAACCAGTACCCCGACCCCTGCCAGATCCCCTTGCAACTTGCTGCAGGAATACCTTTGTCTTTGAATTCATACTCTTTTTTTCCACCTTATCCTTCTCCTCCTTTTCTCGATGTTCATAATATTAAGCCATGCTCAATATTACTGAAGGGTAGGAAGTTGTCCATGTACTCAGAGGCTTGTAATCGAACTGCAATTTCAGGAAGTAAATTGGTAAAAATCCTGTTAACAAACAAACAAATCCCACCTTCCACTGACAAATTGTGCCCACTAAAATCCCAAAACACTCCTTCAAAACAGAAACTTCTTTTGGTGACATGTCGTCAACGTATCCCATTCCACTCATCTGGGTGGAATAAGAGAATGCATGTAAGTAATAATACGATTTGGTAAATCCAATATCACAGCCCTAGGTTTATCGTCAGGCTTATGTTCCTTATCTCATGCCTTAATCTCTTGCCATGTACCACCCAATTCCACTCTATGATCCTCGGTATGCTCCTGTCGCCAAATATCTAACCACACTAACAGCTCAAAAAATATCTCAATATTCGCTAACGTCATAACTTACGAGGAAGTAGCCTCTGTTAATTCTTTTTAACATGCAGTAGGATTTTTTCTGGGATCCGGTAACTGACTCTTCCACGGGGTATGAACCCATTGCTCCTATAAATGAGCCTCTACCTTTTGCTGAGTATCAACGTTTGACGCATTACGCTGCTCTGGAATCTCAGGGTGGTAAATGGGATGCACTTCCCTCATCGGAAACTGAGATACTGGAATCGGGGTACTATGATATAATTTTGCCCGATAACTAAGTAATTTCCCAACATTACAATGGACTTCTGCCGGCGCCATACCAGCGGTATATACGCAATCTTGAAAATCATAAATTATTTAAGGGGTTCTACTTCCAATGCACTGTTCCCACAGACCAATTAATGAATTCGACATATGCTGAAGAAAATGCTGTTGTAAAAACGGATCAAAATTCTTCACCATACTCCATATATCCTCCAAACCATAAATCACATTCTGAGCCCATTGTGCTGCCTGAATTGCAACCATCTTTTTCTCTTCTTTATCTACATCAGATCGAATCATTGCCTGCTCTAATCGCTACTGTGCCACCGCCCAATTCCCGCCATCTGACCCTTGCATTGAGGTCCCAGCACTACTCAATACTGTAGGGGATACATCTAGGGGAAACACATAGGATGCAGACACAGGTGACAGTGTCAACAATGGCTGTGTAGTAGGTGTAAGAGAAGGAGGAGAAACGGAAACGGAAGCAGCTGACACTGCGAGGGTGCCCGCAGTCACTGTACTCGTAATTTGCGAAACCGGGAGAAAGACGGATACAGCCATGCCCGAAGCTGTTAAGACTGCTGAGGGATCAGGGGAAGGCAAGGGAACAGCGGAGGACTGAGATGGCAAAACAGCAGGATAAATTATATGCAGGGCATAGGGCGTGGGAGGCAAGTTTCCAACAAGTCCTCCACTAAAGGATCATCTTCCTCTCAAACAGCATTCGCCCTATCACAATGTAATCACAACTTCCTATCTGCGCACAAAATACCCTTCTCTGTTGTTTCCTTATCATAGTTTACCGCTTTCTACACCACCGTTTGCATTGCCTTCTTCCTAGACTCCTTTTCAGCACGTATAAGCCTCTGCTTAGCTACCTTCTGCCATACCTGCAAAGTATCAAACATCGACTGCCTACTTCTTCTAGAAAATATTTCATCATGTAAGTAATTACATTTTTGTTCATCAAAGGTACCATCCGGTGGCCACTGACGCTCAGTATTGTCCTTCGTATACTTGTGCAACAATGTACAAAACATAATAGGGCCGAAACCATGCTTCACATACATATCAAAATTCTGAGTGCCTTCTCGAGTTGCAGACTGTCGCTCCTCCAAGCGATGTTCTACAGAGCAGCATCAGCTCCCCAGGCACCACACATTACTCCAACAAGGCATCCCTGCATCAGGCACAAGCACATCCACGTAATCGCTCGATCAACATGCGCCCTCACAGTAAAACACACATACACAGAAATTAGATATCATGGTCATTGGAGAAACAAAACTTACCAAGGACCATTTCTCCAAAATGAGCAAAATACAGTTTTGAGTATGCAAGTAACAGTTTAGATTGCATCAGAACATGGCGTCATCTCTCTAACTAAAATGGCAGCACAGATGTCAACCTAACTGACGTGACATCTGTATCAAGTCATTATATCTTACACACAATGCGTAACTATAATGTATTAGCCATATAAATGCTAACATAATATAGAGTAAAACATGAGTAACATAGTAAAACTATGTTTCAATTCTATCAGGCCAAGCAGAAGCTACTGCATCCAACCATGAGGGTTGAAGTCTTTTACTACCGATGTTCTAGGGCATAAACTACTATGGATCCTGAGCAACAGGACCAAGTACCCTTTCAATGGTAAACTGTCAGTGGTTGCGTGGGTCGAGCAATGCAAGGCTTCTTAGAGAAGAAGAGGCAGACACAAGGGTGTAAATATAGGCTCACAACTCAAAATATGTTTATCCGTAGCAATGGTTAAAGGTCCAGTCAAATTTTTGCTTTTATGAAAAACTGAGTATTTATATACAACCATAAAGCACAATGCAAAATTGACAAAGAATTCACACAGTCTTCTGAGGTCAGGGCTCTAGTGTTTCATAGGCGGGTGCATAAATCCGACTCCCCACTCTCTAGTTGTAGGGGTTATTCACTATTCACAATTGGCAATATTCAAGTTATGGCCCACTAGTAATCTGAGTCTCAGGAGTCCCACTGCAAGTCTGTTATTAAAGGTAAAAGTGTGAAAGCAAGGGGCATGGCCAGGAAACCGACCAAGATGGCTGTGTAATCCCGGAGCTATGCTAGATCACTCCACAAATAAGCATGTAAACCCCCTAGAACAAACATTTTCAAAAGCTGAAACAACAGTTGAAGTGGCAGAACTGTAGCGACATAGGTTCATGTAAATCTCAGCACTCTGGAGGCACCCGGAGGTGCCATTTATGCCAACTGCGTGGGCTCCGCAGCCCGTGCTGTGAGCGTGCCCGGGAGGACATCTCCTCCCCCTCATCAACAAGATGCCGCACAGCCCAGGAGAACAAAGACTCCTGTGACCCAATCCAACCAACAGGAGGCTGCATCATCTGTCTGGAATCATCAATAATCTGGAACGGCCTCGGAGGGTTGCCGTAACACACCAAATCCGCTGTGAGGTAGGTCTTTGACTGTTATGGCTCTGGCCTTCTTGCGCCCTTCATGGCGCATAGCAGGTGTCCTGCATTGAGCCCTGTGCCCGCACCTCTTCAGGCGTTAGTGCCCCTATCATACATCCTGGGTTAGGTCAGGCCCCTGGTGTAGACCATCGGTCCGCCATCTAGGAACCTTGCTGTGCAGTGCGACCTTCTTAACACAAAACCGCACTAGCCCCCTCATGAACTATCAGCAATTCAGCATTCAGAGGCCTGTTCTGAGGTGCAGTGATTCTGCAGCAACCCCGTTTAGCAAATCGGAGTTCACACACCTTCACTCTCCAGTATACTCACCAACAGGAAGACATGCGGATCTCATACTCAAGCACGCATAAGTGGCCCCTGAAACCTCAAAGGGAATAAACACTGTTTTAAGTGACCAGCATGCTTGGGCTACTGCCATTCTTTTTGACGGGCCACCCAGAATTGTCTTTAGCAACTCACACCCACCAGCCTCCAGTTTCCTGGACTTCTCCACCGGAGAAACCCACGTTACAGATGAAATTCATAGAAAGGAGGCCCATAGCAGGACATCAACTCAACTCTTGTCTGCCCAGTGGGAAGAGCCAGTTGACAAGAACATCACCAATTATATGCGCCTGAATCTTTGATGACTGTATGTAACTGGGTCCTGTTGCCTCCGGTGCGCGCGTTCACTTGGGGGCTCCCTGTCTGTTGCATCATACATTAGAGAGGAGACTGTGCCCTGAATATACTCCCTGATTGGGCCTACACTACAGTCCCTGGACGCTGAATTGCTCACCTGGCTCCCTCGCTGGGACACCTAGCTACACAATGACATTCGAGGCTACTGCAGCCCACCTGAAACCTAAACCAATCAATCAATCAATCAATCAGGGGTTTATAAAGACTGCTACTCAGCCGTGAGAGTTTCAAAGCGCTGGATGGGAGTCTAGCACCGGATCAGTTGAGGAGACAGTGCTTGAAGCTCTTCCTGAAGGTGTGCAGAGTGGGGCAGCATCTGATGTTGACTGGGATCTCATTCCAGGTCTTTGCTGCGACATAGGAGTAGGGAATTCCACCTGCTCTGGGTCTGCGAATGCGTGGGGTCTCTGCCAGGGCAAGGTCGGCGGAGAAGAGGTTCCTTTTGGGTACGTGGAAGGAGATTCTTTCATTGAGGTAATTGGGTCTGATGTTGTTGAGGGATTTTTAGGCATGGGTGAGTAGCGTGAAACCTGGCCTACACTCCCCATCCAGCAACCTAGTTGATCACCAGCTCAATGTCAAATGTGGCCCCAACTACCACAGCACTGTACCACGTGCACTCACCACTAACAGAAGGCTGGTGCCATGCCCATCTGGTCACTACGGGACATGGTTCTTAGCGACCAAAAGCAATGCAGGCAAACATTTGAGAAGGGTGGGCACGCAGGCAACACCACAGGACCGGGACAGGCAGACGGGAGGTGTGGAAAAGTAAATTTTGCCATGTTCTGTGTCCCTACGTGTTCCCCATCTTATGCTATATGTGCATGATTAATATGCATATGTATTCCCCATGATCGATTAAAGACGCAATTACAGTTGTGTCCATCTCTAGTATGCCAGTTTCCAGTTCTCGTGAAAGCTACGAGTATTAGGCCTATGTAAAGCTACGTTGCCGCGTTTCTCAGTGTGCACGTTATTTCATTGTAAAGTCCCCGTTTCTAGGCCTCAAAAGGGCCCGGACTCAGATTCAGCTCCTGTCTCCTGAACCCTCGCTGAGGAGCGATACAGCCCCCACCTGTATCCCTGACCCTTCACTTACTTCCTGCCTCACAGTGCCCGGCTCGGCCTGGCTCTGCCTGCCAGTCTGCCAAGAGTATGTTATGATTCCAGTTATCAGTCCAGCCCTCCTTCTCTGCATTCCTAAGCTACTGAATCGCATCAATAGTTTCAGTCATCGTCTAGCCTTTACGTCTCCATGTAAGAGAAATACTGTATTTATGGTCATTTAATATTCCTCAACACACACTACATGTAGAATAATGCATGCACCAGTCTTAGTGTCTGTTAGCCTTTGCCCTGATAACTTTTGGATTCTATCAACATGTTCTCTAAACATCAGATACTAGATAGTGTTTAGGTACATGTCGCTCTGACTCTCCAGACTTTCGTCTCTCCTTCTAGCTCAGAAGTCATAGCCCCCAGCTTCTCCCTAGTTACACGTCATTGCCAGCTTGCGCGCACCACTAGGTTAGAGGTCCCGGCTCCTTAGGTAGCCCCCTCCATGTTTCCGCCCCATTTATGACATATTCCGTTACATTTACATCACATGTCTATGTTCACGCCTCTTGTTACACCTACTTTCACCCTTATCTTTCGCGACTGTTACAAGCCCCACCCACTGTTACGCCTACTGTATGTATTGTAATGCAATTATTTTAAGTATATATACTTGTGCACTGTTATTAAAAAAGTTATCCCTTCAGCGCGCTCATTCCAGCTCCTGCCCGACAGCTGTCGGGGCCCCCCTGTTGGCTAGCCATCCCAGATCTTGCCCGTGCAGGTTGTCCTGTTCCTGTCCTTTATGCTGTATTAAAACCTGCAAACTCCTACTACCTCGAATCTTGACTCTTATTTATTGAGCTATCTGTTATTGTTATGTCCAGTCAAAAATAGAGGTATTATTTATTTATTTACCACAGAGGGACAACCCAAAAACCAAAATTGCTGTGCAGCAGGGGCCTGACCCTATTTTGGCAGAACTACTTGCAAGATTTAAGGCACTGGACACTGGATTTGATGATTTAGACAAACGCGTGGATGACATAGGAACACAGCTCGACAAACATGATGCCCGCTTTGACACCGTTGAGGGCAGAGTATCAGACCTCAAAGATGGCCCAGAGCAAACAACCAAATGTCTGGAACACATTGAAAAACGTTTAAAGACTGTTGACATGTAAAATGAAGATTTGTAATCCAGGAGCAGACGCAACAATATACGGATAATTGTCGTGCTCGAATCCACCTACACAGGCAGCCTTGATGGCTCTCTAGAACAATTTTTGGCAGACCTCTTCAGAAGAGAAGTCTTCTCCCCCTTGTTCTTAGTGGAGAGAGCACACTGCTCGCTGGGGCCTTTTCCGAACACTGGCTTCCCCGCACCATATTTGCCCGCTTGTTAAACTTCAGAGACAGAGACACTGCATTGTGACAGCCACAAGAAAAAGGTCCACTATACTGGCAAGGTTCAACAATCTCTCTTTATCTAGGTTACACCATCATGGTAAAGGAATTTACTGGAGTCAAGGCCGTCATCATGAACTTGGGAATGAGATATGGCATGATATACCCAGCACGCCTTAGAATGGACATTGACGCCAGGTCTCAGATATTCTAAACACCGGCGTAGGTGCAGAAGTTCTATCATACACTGTCCTCAAATAATACCAAGCAAGTGTCAACCACCCCTACAAGATCACCACCTGGCTCTGGTTCTGTTGCTAGTGTAGACCTATTTTCATCAACCTAAAAAGATAGACCTTACACAATGTACATGTTATCCTAGTAGATGTGGAACATTGTAGATTAAGCTAAAACATTTTTGCATGCCATATCAATCAATAGTCTTTATACATATTGGAGGATCCGGTGTGACGTTGCAACTCCCCTTATGTTGACATACTAGTGGTACATCTAGATCGTTGTTGCTATGTTTTGGGTACACAATTTGGGTTTGGTATCTCCCCATAGCATGCGAAATGTGAAATTTTTAATACAGTTTCTTAAACTTGAGAAATGGTTCAATGTTGTGCAACTATATAACCAGAATAACATCATGATTCCATTTTTTGACTATGAGTGCTGACAGCAGAATCCAAAGATTTGTAACACTTAAATGAGCATAATGGAATGT
The DNA here is from genome assembly GCF_964261635.1 of Lissotriton helveticus. Lineage (NCBI taxonomy): Eukaryota > Metazoa > Chordata > Amphibia > Caudata > Salamandridae > Lissotriton > Lissotriton helveticus. The sequence continues at coordinate 1,610,459,487 of NC_136065.1, forward strand.
ACAGGGACCTAACAACCCTCACAAAGGCAAACAGGTAGTTCAGCACTTGCAAAGATACCAAATAGATATTGTATTCCTACAAGAAACCCACTTTTCTCCCAATAACCCCACATCCTTCGCTAAGACATGGGGTGCACACAAATTACAGCTCGTCCACCAGTCTCAACAACAATGCATAAACAGTTCCGTTTTAGCCCATTGGAATTTAAAAGGGACAGGGAGTGGTGTTATCTAATGTTAACCCCTTCGCTGCTAGGCCTTTTCCCCTCCTGTGCTAAGGCTTTTTTTGGCGTTTTGGAGTAGTGCGCGCTTAGGCCCTTGTAACTTTTTGACCACATAAGGTATCCACGCCAAATTTGCGTCCTTTTCATGTGGATTCTAAAGGCGCCCAGGGTTTGTGGATTCCCTTGGAGGGGTCCCAGAAATTAACCAAAATATAGTGATTTTTTTGTTTTTTTCAGAAAAATGGGAAAAACGGGCTGCAAATGAAAGCCTCTGGGGTTTTCCCTGAAAATGTTATCAAAAAAGGGTTTGTGGGGCTGAAATCTCCATTTTCTCAGATTTTAGGGAATGACAGTCTTTTGTCAGAGAACCGAAATTTTTCACTCAGTTTTGGCTTTTTTTTGGGACATAGCCTATTTTTGCTATTTTTAGAGCTTTTCACCTCCTTCCAGTTAATGGTAGAAATGAGTTTGAAAGCAATAAGGGATCCTGGAAATCTTTACATTTTCGAAAAGTAGACAAAATACTGAATTCAGAAAGGGGTCATTTGTATAAATCCATGAAGGTTTCGTTATAGAAACTAACAGTTAGATATTGGAATAATTGAAAATTTGTTGAAAAAAACAGCTTTTTGTCTCAACGTTTTCACCTATAACTTTTTCTAATTTTGACAGCTCTAGGAAAACAATATACCGTTACATCAGTTAGACCTTCCTGGTTGTGGGGATATATAGGACTTGTAGTTTCACCAAGAACCGGACGAACCCAGATCCAAAAACTGAGCAGCAACTTGCAATGGTATTTTTTCATTTACTGGGTATAGAACACTTTGTCTTGGAAAATGTATACATGGAATAATCTGTATGAAAGACACCTATGTATTTCTGAATTGGGTACAAATTATAGAGTTAAGAAACAGTATATAATTGCACATTTTCAAAATTGGGAATACTCATACTAGCATGAGAATTATTGGTCATTTTTCAAAAAGATTTTTTTTTTACACAATGTCTTTCATTGAAAGGGAGAAATGCATGAAAGCTCAATTGGTAATAACAGTTGATTTACAAATCTGAAATACCCCAAGTGTCCCGATAAAAACGGTACCTCACTTGTGTGGGTCGGCCTTGTGCCTGCGACAGGAAACGGCGCAAAATGCAACGTGGTCACACCTAAATTTTGCAGTTACAAATTGACCCTTTTTTGGCAAAGTGCCTAACTGTAGTGTTTGCACCCTAGCTCTGCCGGCACCTAGGGAAACCTAGCAAACCTATACATTTTTTAAAAGTAGACACCCAGGGGAATTCAGGATGGGGTGACTCGACTGCCTACCACCAGGTTGTGTTACCCAGAATCCCTTGCAAAGCTAAGATTTTGACAAATAAAAACACATTTTTCTCACATTTCTGTTGTGGAAAGTTCTGGAATCTGCCTGGATCAACAAATTTCCACCCACCCAGCGTTCCCCCGGTCTCCCTATAAAAATGGTACCTCACTTGTGTGGGTCGGCCTTGTGCCTACGACAGGAAACGGCGCAAAATGCAACATGGTCGCAACTCAATTTCCCAGTGAAATCTAGCACGTTTTGGACAAAAAGACTACCTTTTGTTTTTGCGCCGTAGCTCTGCCAGCACCTGGGGAAACCTAGCAAACCTATACATTTTTGAAAACTAGACACCCAGGGGAATTCAGGATGGGGTGACTCGTCTGCCTACCCCCAGGTTTTGTTACCCAGAATCCCTTGCAAACCTAAAATTTTTACAAACAAAACACATTTTCTTCACATTTCTGTGGTGGAAAGTTCTGGAATCTGCGTGGAACAACACATTTTCACCCACCCAGCGTTCCCCCAGGTCTCCCGAAAAAAATGGTACCTCACTTGCACGGGTAGGCATAGTGGCTGCAACATGAAACAGCGCAATACGCAACATGGCTGCACCTCAATTTCCCAGTGAAATCTAGCACGTTTTGGCCAAAAAGACTACCTTTTGTTTTTGCGCCGTAGCTCTGCCAGCACCCAGGGAAACCTAGCATACCTATACATTTTTGAAAACTAGACACCCAGGGTAATTCAGGATGGGGTGACTCGTCTGCCTACCCCCAGGTTTTGTTTCCCAGAATCCCTTGCAAACCTAAACATTTGAAAAAAAAACACATTTTCCTCACATTTCTGTGGTGGAAGGTTTTGGAATCTGCGTGGTTCAACAAATTTCCATGCACCCAGCGTTCCCCCAGGTCTCCCCAAAAAAATGGTACCTCACTTGCGTGGGTAGGCATAGTGCCTGCGACATGAAACAGCGCAAAACGCAACAGGGTCGCACCTCAATTTCCCAGTGAACTCTAGCACGTTTTGGACAAAAAGACTACCTTTTGTTTTTGCACCGTAGCTCTGCCAGCACCTAGGGAAACCTAGCAAACCTATACATTTTTGAAAACTAGACACCCAGGGGAATTCAGGATGGGGTGACTCATCTGCCTACCCCCAGGTTTTGTTACCCAGAATCCCTTGCAAACCTAAATATTTGACTCAAAAAACACATTTTCTTCACATTTCTGTGGTGGAAAGTTCTGGAATCTGCGTGGATCAACAGATTTTCACCCACCCAGCGTTCCCCCAGGTCTCCCGAAAAAAATGGTACCTCACTTGCGTGGGTAGGCATAGTGGCTGCGACATGAAACAGCGCAATACGCAACATGGCTGCACCTCAATTTCCCAGTGAAATCTAGCACGTTTTGGCCAAAAAGACTACCTTTTGTTTTTGCGCCGTAGCTCTGCCAGCAGTTAGGGAAACCTAGCATACCTATACATTTTTAAAAACTAGACACCCAGGGTAATTCAGGATGGGGTGACTCGTCTGCCTACCCCCAGGTTTTGTTACCCAGAGTCCCTTGCAAACCTAAAAATTTGACAAAAAAAACACATTTTCCTCACATTTCTGTGGTGGAATGTTCTGGAATCTGCGTGGATCAACAAATTTCCACCCACCCAGCGTTCCCCTAGGTCTCCCGAAAAAAAATGGTACCTCACTTGCGTGGGTAGGCATAGTGGCTGCGACATGAAACAGCGCAAAACACAACATGGTCGCACCTCAATTTCCCAGTGAAATCTAGCACGTTTTGGACAAAAAGACTACCTTTTGTTTTTGCGCCGTAGCTCTGCCAGCACCTAGGGAAACCTAGCATACCTATACATTTTTGAAAACTAGACACACAGGGGAATTCAGGATGGGGTGACTCGTCTGCCTACCCCCAGGTTTTGTGACCCAGAGTCCCTTGCAAACCTAACAGTTTGACAAAAAAACACATTTTCCTCACATTTCTGTGGTGGAAAGTTCTGGAATCTGCGTGGATCAACAAATTTCCACTCACCCAGCATTTCCCCAGGTCCCCCGAAAAAAATGGTACCTCACTTGTGTGGGTAGGCATAGTGGCTGCGACAAGAAACAGCGCAAAACGCAACATGGTCGCACCTCAATTTCCCAGTGAAATCTAGCACGTTTTGGACAAAAAGACTACCTTTTGTTTTTGCGCCGTAGCTCTGCCAGCACCTAGGGAAACCTAGCAAACCTATACATTTGTGAAAACTAGACACCGAGGGGAAATCAGGATGGGGTGACTCGTCTGCCTACCCCCAGGTTTTGTTACCCAGAGTCCCTTGCAAACCTAAAAATTTGACAAAAAAAACACATTTTCCTAACATTTCAGTGGTGGAAAGTTCTGGAATCTGCGTGGATCAAAAAATTTCCACCCACCCAGGGTTCCCCTAGGTCTCCTGAAAAAAATGGTACCTCACTTGCGTGGATATACATAGTGGCTGCAACAGGAAACGGATCAAATCGTACGGTGGTGAATTTACAATACCCTATTGCAAAACTACCTTGATTTTGGGGGGGCATCTGAGTTTGTGGCCCGGGCTGGGTGGTATTCTGTGCAAAGTAGCAAACCCAAACAGTTCTGAAAACTAGACACCCGGGGGAGTCCAGGGAGGTATGGCATGCGTGGGTCCCCCGATGTTTTCCTACCCAGAACTCCTTGCAAACCTTAAAATTTGACAAAAAAAACACATTTTCTTCACATTTCTGTGGTGGAAAGTTCTGGAATCTGCGTGGATCAATGAATTTTCTCCCACCCAGCGTTCCCCCAGGTCTCCCAAAAAAATGGTACCTCACTTGCGTGGGTAGGCATAGTGGCTGCGACATGAAACAGCGCAATACGCAACATGGCTGCACCTCAATTTCCCAGTGAAATCTAGCACGTTTTGGCCAAAAAGACTACCTTTTGTTTTTGCGCCGTAGCTCTGCCAGCAGTTAGGGAAACCTAGCATACCTATACATTTTTAAAAACTAGACACCCAGGGTAATTCAGGATGGGGTGACTCGTCTGCCTACCCCCAGGTTTTGTTACCCAGAGTCCCTTGCAAACCTAAAAATTTGACAAAAAAAACACATTTTCCTCACATTTCTGTGGTGGAATGTTCTGGAATCTGCGTGGATCAACAAATTTCCACCCACCCAGCGTTCCCCTAGGTCTCCCGAAAAAAAATGGTACCTCACTTGCGTGGGTAGGCATAGTGGCTGCGACATGAAACAGCGCAAAACACAACATGGTCGCACCTCAATTTCCCAGTGAAATCTAGCACGTTTTGGACAAAAAGACTACCTTTTGTTTTTGCGCCGTAGCTCTGCCAGCACCTAGGGAAACCTAGCATACCTATACATTTTTGAAAACTAGACACACAGGGGAATTCAGGATGGGGTGACTCGTCTGCCTACCCCCAGGTTTTGTGACCCAGAGTCCCTTGCAAACCTAACAGTTTGACAAAAAAACACATTTTCCTCACATTTCTGTGGTGGAAAGTTCTGGAATCTGCGTGGATCAACAAATTTCCACTCACCCAGCATTTCCCCAGGTCCCCCGAAAAAAATGGTACCTCACTTGTGTGGGTAGGCATAGTGGCTGCGACAAGAAACAGCGCAAAACGCAACATGGTCGCACCTCAATTTCCCAGTGAAATCTAGCACGTTTTGGACAAAAAGACTACCTTTTGTTTTTGCGCCGTAGCTCTGCCAGCACCTAGGGAAACCTAGCAAACCTATACATTTGTGAAAACTAGACACCGAGGGGAAATCAGGATGGGGTGACTCGTCTGCCTACCCCCAGGTTTTGTTACCCAGAGTCCCTTGCAAACCTAAAAATTTGACAAAAAAAACACATTTTCCTAACATTTCAGTGGTGGAAAGTTCTGGAATCTGCGTGGATCAAAAAATTTCCACCCACCCAGGGTTCCCCTAGGTCTCCTGAAAAAAATGGTACCTCACTTGCGTGGATATACATAGTGGCTGCAACAGGAAACGGATCAAATCGTACGGTGGTGAATTTACAATACCCTATTGCAAAACTACCTTGATTTTGGGGGGGCATCTGAGTTTGTGGCCCGGGCTGGGTGGTATTCTGTGCAAAGTAGCAAACCCAAACAGTTCTGAAAACTAGACACCCGGGGGAGTCCAGGGAGGTATGGCATGCGTGGGTCCCCCGATGTTTTCCTACCCAGAACTCCTTGCAAACCTTAAAATTTGACAAAAAAAACACATTTTCTTCACATTTCTGTGGTGGAAAGTTCTGGAATCTGCGTGGATCAATGAATTTTCTCCCACCCAGCGTTCCCCCAGGTCTCCCAAAAAAATGGTACCTCACTTGCCTGGGTAGGCATAGTGGCTGCGACATGAAACAGCGCAATACGCAACATGGCTGCACCTCAATTTCCCGGTGAAATCTAGCACGTTTTGGACAAAAAGACTACCTTTTGTTTTTGCGCCGTAGCTCTGCCAGCACCTAGGGAAACCTAGCACACCTACCCCCAGGCTTTGTTTCCCAGAATCCCTTGCACACCTAAACATTTGAAAAAAAACACATTTTCCTCACATTTCTGTGGTGGAAAGTTCTGGAATCTGCGTGGTTCAACAAATTTCCATGCACCCAGCGTTCCCCCAGGTCTCCCCAAAAAAATGGTACCTCACTTGCGTGGGTAGGCATAGCGGCTGCGACATGAAACAGCGCAAAACGCAACATGGTCGCACCTCAATTTCACAGTGAACTCTAGCACGTTTTGGACAAAAAGACTACCTTTTGTTTTTGTACCGTAGCTCTGCCAGCACCTAGGGAAACCTAGCACACCTATACATTTTTGAAAACTAGACACCCAGGGGAATTCAGGATGGGATGACTCGTCTGCCTACCCCCAGGTTTTGTTACCCAGAATCCCTTGCAAACCTAAAGATTTGACCAAAAAAAACACATGTTCTTCACATTTCTGTGGTGGAAAGTTCTGGAATCTGCAAGGATCAACAAATTTTCACCCACCCAGCGTTCACCCAGGTCTCCCGAAAAGAATGGTACCTCACTTGCGTGGGTAGGCATAGTGGCTGCGACATGAAACAGCGCAATATGCAACATGGCTGCACCTCAATTTCCCAGTGAAATCTAGCACGTTTTGGACAAAAAGACTACCTTTTGTTTTTGCACCGTAGCTCTGCCAGCACCTAGGGAAACCTAGCAAACCTATACATTTTTCAAAACTAGACACCCAGTGAAATTCAGGATGGGGTGACTCGTCTGCCTACCCCCAGGTTTTGTTACCCAGAATCCCTTGCAAACCTAAATATTTGACACAAAAAACACATTTTCTTCACATTTCTGTGGTGGAAAGTTCTGGAATCTGCGTGGATCAACACATTTTCACCCACCCAGCGTTCCCCCAGGTCTCCCGAAAAAAATGGTACCTCACTTGCGTGGGTAGGCATAGTGGCTGCGACATGAAACAGCGCAATACGCAACATGGCTGCACATCAATTTCCCAGTGAAATCTAGCACGTTTTGGCCAAAAAGACTACCTTTTGTTTTTGCGCCATAGCTATGCCAGCAGCTAGGGAAACCTAGCATACCTATACATTTTTGAAAACTAGACACCCAGGGGAATTCAGGATGGGGTTACTCGTCTGCCTACCCCCAGGCTTTGTTTCCCAGAATCCCTTGCAAACCTAAACATTTGACAAAAAAAACACATTTTCCTCACATTTCTGTGGTGGAAAGTTCTGGAATATGCGTTGATCGACAAATTTCCACCCACCCAGCGTTCCCCCAGGTCTCCCAAAAAAAATGGTACCTCAATTGCGTGGGTAGGCATAGTGGCTGCGACATGAAACAGCGCAAAATGCAACATGGTCGCACCTCAATTTCCCAGGGAAATATAGCACGTTTTGGACAAAAAGACTACCTTTTGTTTTTGCGAAGTAGCTCTGCCAGCACCTAGGGAAACCTAGCAAACCTATACATTTTTGAAAACTAGACACCGAGGGGAATTCAGGATTGGGTTACTCGTCTGCCTACCCCCAGGTTTTGTTACCCAGAGTCCCTTGCAAACCTAAAAATTTGACCAAAAAAACACATTTTCCTCACATTTCTGTGGTGGAAAGTTCTGGAATCTGCGTGGATCAACAAATTTCCACCCACCCAGCGTTCCCCTAGGTCTCCCGAAAATAAAGGGTACCTCACTTGCGTGGGTAGGCATAGTGGCTGCGACATGAAACAGCGCAAAACACAACATGGTCGCACCTCAATTTCCCAGTGAAATCTAGCACGTTTTGGACAAAAAGACTACCTTTTGTTTTTGCGCCGTAGCTCTGCCAGCACCTAGGGAAACCTAGCAAACCTATACATTTGTGAAAACTAGACACCCAGGGGAATTCAGGATGGGGTGACTCGTCTGCCTACCCCCAGGCTTTGTTACCAAGAGTCCCTTGCAAACCTAAAAATTTGACCAAAAAAAACACATTTTCCTCACATTTCTGTGGTGGAAAGTTCTGGAATCTGCGTGGATCAACAAATTTCCACTCACCCAGCATTTCCCCAGGTCTCCCGAAAAAAATGGTACCTCACTTGTGTGGGTAGGCATAGTGGCTGCGACAAGAAACAGCGCAAAACGCAACATGGTCGCACCTCAATTTCTCAGTGAAATCTAGCACGTTTTGGACAAAAAGACTACCTTTTGTTTTTGCGCCTTAGCTCTGCCAGCACCTAGGGAAACCTAGCAAACCTATACATTTTTGAAAACTAGACACCAAGGGGAATTTAGGATGGGGTGACTCGTCTGCTTACCCCCAGGTTTTGTTACCCAGAGTCCCTTGCAAACCTAACAATTTGACAAAAAAAAAAAATTTTCCTCACATTTCTGTGGTGGAAAGTTCTGGAATCTGCGTGGATCAACCAATTTCCACCCACCCAGCGTTCCCCTAGGTCTCCTGAAAAAAATGGTACCTCACTTGCGTGGATATACATAGTGGCTGCAACAGGAAACGGATCAAATCGTACGGTGGTGAATTTACAATACCCTATTGCAAAACTACCTTGATTTTGGGGGGGGGGGCATCTGAGTTTGTGGCCCGGGGCTGGGTGGTATTCTTTGCAAAGTAGCAAACCCAAACAGTTCTGAAAACTAGACACCCGGGGAGTCCAGGGAGGTATGGCATGCGTGGGTCCCCCAAGGTTTTCCTACCCAGAACTCCTTGCAAACCTTAAAATTTGACAACAAAAACACATTTTCTTCACATTTCTGTGGTGGAAAGTTCTGGAATCTGCGTGGATCAACGAATTTTTTCCCACCCAGCGTTTCCCCAGGTCTCCCCAAAAAAAATGGTACCTCACTTGCCTGGGTAGGCATAGTGGCTGCGACATGAAACAGCGCAATACGCAACATGGCTGCACCTCAATTTCCCAGTGAAATCTAGCACGTTTTGGCCAAAAAGACTACCTTTTGTTTTTGCGCCGTAGCTCTGCCAGCACCTAGGGAAACCTAGCATACCTATACATTTTTGAAAACTAGACACCCAGGGGAATTCAGGATGGGGTGACTTGTCTGCCTACCCCCAGGTTTTGTTTCCCAAAATCCCTTGCAAACCTAAACATTGGACAAAAAAAACACATTTTCCTCAAATTTCTGTGGTGGAAAGTTCTGGAATCTGCGTGGATCAACAAATTTCCACCAACCCAGCGTTCCCCCAGGTCTCCCGAAAAAAATGGTACCTCACTTGCGTGGGTAGGCATAGTGGCTGCGACATGAAACAGCGCAAAACACAACATGGTTGCACCTCAATTTCCCAGTGAAATCTAGCACGTTTTGGACAAAAAGACTACCTTTTGTTTTTGCGAAGTAGCTCTGCCAGCACCTAGGGAAACCTAGCAAACCTATACATTTTTGAAAACTAGACACCCAGGGGAATTCAGTATGGGGTTACTCGTCTGCCTACACCCAGGTTTTGTTACCCAGAGTCCCTTGCAAACCTAAAGATTTGACAAAAAAAACACATTTTCCTCACATTTCTGTGGTGGAAAGTTCTGGAATCTGCGTGGATCAACAAATTTCCACCAACCCAGCGTTCCCCCAGGTCTCCCGAAAAAAATGGTACCTCACTTGCGTGGGTAGGCATAGTGGCTGCGACATGAAACAGCGCAAAACACAACATGGTTGCACCTCAATTTCCCAGTGAAATCTAGCACGTTTTGGACAAAAAGACTACCTTTTGTTTTTGCGAAGTAGCTCTGCCAGAACCTAGGGAAACCTAGCAAACCTATACATTTTTGAAAACTAGACACCCAGGGGAATTCAGTATGGGGTTACTCGTCTGCCTACACCCAGGTTTTGTTACCCAGAGTCCCTTGCAAACCTAAAGATTTGACAAAAAAAACACATTTTCCTCACATTTCTGTGGTGGAAAGTTCTGGAATCTGCGTGGATCAACAAATTTCCACCCACCCAGCGTTCCCCCAGGTCTCCCGAAAAAAATGGTACCTCACTTGCGTGGGTAGTCATAGTGGCTGCGACATGAAACAGCGCAAATCGCAACATGGTCGCACCTCAATTTCCCAGTGAAATCTAGCACGTTTTGGACAAAAAGACTACCTTTTGTTTTTGCGCCGTAGCTCTGCCAGCACCTAGGGAAACCTAGCAAACCTATACATTTTTGAAAACTAGACACCCAGGGGTATTCAGGATGGGGTTACTCGTCTGCCTACCCCCAGGTTTTGGTACCCAGAGTCCCTTGCAAACCTAAAAATTTGACAAAAAAAACACATTTTCCTCACATTTCTGTGGTGGAAAGTTCTGGAATCTGCGTGGATCAACAACATTCCACCCACCCAGCGTTCCCCTAGGTGTCCAGATGAATTTACAATACCCTATTGCAAAACTACCTTGATTTTGGGGTGGGGCATCTGAGTTTGTGGCCCGGGGCTGGGTGGTATTCTTTGCAAAGTAGCAAACCCAAACAGTTCTGAAAACTAGACACCCGGGGGAGTCCAGGGAGGTATGGCATGCGTGGGTCCCCCAATGTTTTCCTACCCAGAACTCCTTGCAAACCTTAAAATTAGGTAAAAATAGCACTTTTCCAAACTTTTTGGCGTGGGATCACCGTGCCGACAAAAATGTCCTACCACCCAGCGTTCCCCTTGTTCTCCCGAGTAAAAGGATACCTCACTTGTGTGGGTGCCCCAAAGCAGAACACACCAAAAATGAATTTTGAAAAAAGTAGTATTTAGTAGTATTTAAGTTTTACAAATTAAGCCCCCCAGCCTGAGTCACATGCCTTAGGCCCACCCACACAAGTGAGGTATCATTTTACTCGGGAGAACAAGGGAAACGCTGGGTGGTAGGACATTTGTGCCGGCAGCGAGATCCCACCCAAAAAAGTACGGAAAAGAGGGTTTTTTGACCAAAATTTAAGGTTTGCAGGGGTTTCTGGGTAGGAAAACATTGGGGGACCCACGCATGCTATACTTCCCTGGACTCCCCCGGGTGTCTAGTTCTCAGAACTGTTTGGGTTTGGTAGTTTCCAAAAATGCCCGCCAAGCCCCGGGCCAAAAGCTCAGGTGACCCCCTCAAAAAATAAGATTGTTTGGCTAAAGGTAATTTTTTGGTCTCCACAGTAAGAATTGGGCCTTTTCCTAAGCAGCCACTATGCCTACCCACGCAAGTGAGGTACCATTTTGATCGGGAGACCTTGGGGAACGCTGTTCTTTTAAGGCAAACCGACCAAATTCTTGCCGCACCCGCTTCGCGGGTGCCGCTTCGCACAGGAGTGCGTGGAGCTACGTTTTCCGGGGAAGAGGAGCAGTAAGGCGGCGGCTTGGGCGTGAGGCTCGGCGGGGCTGCGAGCGTGCGGGGACTCCAGCAACCAGGAGTCCCTGCGAGACCGGTGAGCCACCATCCGGTCCGCTCTCCCTGCTGGCCCGCCCCCGCACACCTGAGGCTTGTAAAGGCGACCTCCACCTTCACTTGTTGGGACACCGTATCTTACCGGCCAGAGGCATCACAGACCAGGCGCTGTTCTTTTAAGGCAAACCGACCAACTTCTTGCCGCACCCGCTTCGCGGGTGCCGCTTCGCACAGGAGTGCGTGGAGCTACGTTTTCCGGGGAAGAGGAGCAGTAAGGCGGCGGCTTGGGCGTGAGGCTCGGCGGGGCTGCGAGCGTGCGGGGACTCCAGCAACCAGGAGTCCCTGCGAGACCGGTGAGCCACCATCCGGTCCGCTCTCCCTGCTGGCCCGCCCCCGCACACCTGAGGCTTGTAAAGGCGCCCTCCACCTTCACTTGTTGGGACACCGTATCTTACCGGACAGAGGCATCACAGACCAGGCGCTGTTCTTTTAAGGCAAACCGACCAACTTCTTGCCGCACCCGCTTCGCGGGTGCCGCTTCGCACAGGACTGCGTGGAGCTACGTTTTCCGGGGAAGAGGAGCAGTAAGGCGGCGGCTTGGGCGTGAGGCTCGGTGGGGCTGCGAGCGTGCGGGGACTCCAGCAACCAGGAGTCCCTGCGAGACCGGTGAGCCACCATCCGGTCCGCTCTCCCTGCTGGCCCGCCCCCCACCCACCACGCCCCTATATCACGACATCAGACTCCCGCAGCGCGGGACGCAGCTCGGGGCGAAGACCGGGCTAAGAACGGGCCGGTTGAGGCCGTTCGAGGTCTAAGAGGTCTGGGCTGGGCCATTTCCCCTGGTTGTTGACTATTGCGATAAACTTTACTTGTGTCACAGTATTCTGTTAAATATCCATTATGTGTTCACGGGGCAGTCGCAGCAAAACTGCCAAGGGCCTTAATAAACCCAATGGGACCCTGGATGATTTCCTCACAAAGACCAATTTGGCCATTGATGTGGAAATCAGCAAAATGCAGCATAGGGTCTCCTTAGAATTAGAAGCTGCGCGAAGACTCTCCCTTACCTTAGCTTCCTCCAAGAAATCATCTTTAGGTAACCTTGCTCTAGCTTTAACCCCTGAGCGTATGTCAGGTCCCCGCCCCTTATTAACATCGGCAGACATCCATCATCCACCAGCTACATCCCTACCCGAGCCTACTCTGAAATCTACATTACCACTTTTCAAGCCCTTTGAGGAGCTGGTACCGCCTATCCTTGTGGCTGGTACAAGCTCCCCATCTAAAAATGCTTTGCCCAAAACTGTGGTAAATGATAAAAAAGTTGCCCTACAAAAGAAGAAATACTTCGCTAGATCTACTTATGCTCGCAAAAAGGCAAAAATTGCGAGATCTCAGTTTTTTAATAGTAGACGACCCTTGGGCACATTTGGGGCAGGGGAAGAAATAGCCAAAACTAAAATTGTTTTACCGGGTAATGATACCGCCTTTGATTTAAACTGTGTTGTGCTTGATCCCCCGGTGGTAACTCTCCCAGAAAGGAGCAAGGAAGGGTCAATAGAGGGTGGGTTGAGTGCGGTGGAGGGGGATAGGAGGGGGGATGAGGAATTCCTTAAAACTGTCTGGGACACACTAAAACAGTTACTTACCCCCCTGGAACTTAGGCTTTCCCGAATGGAAAACCACCTGTTAGAAATGGATAGGACTATAATTACATTGGCTAGCTTTAGTCTTAAACAAATGGAAGCTAGGCTTTCTCAGGGTGAGGGTCTTACCCCTCAGGTACAGGAGTCAGAATCCCCGGCCCCTACACCCCCAAGACTTAAACCTATACCAAAACCCCGTACCAAAGTCGGTGTTACCGCTGCTACCACTTCAAAACCTATTATCCCCAGCGCTTGTCCCCCCCAGAATATAGTACCATCTAAACCTAGGCCACAAGCTGTCATACACCAGTCTAATCAATTGGCAAATAAAAAATTATCAGCTAATGAATCTAGCCGTTTAAACTTTCGTGGTGGGTATATTGACCTACCACCCGAGGCTAGTTCTTTTGTCATAGTACTAGCTGGTGTACCTACTCTCGACCCTCAAATTAAAGAGAATCATTGGTCGTTAAAAAATAAGGTCATACATTGGCTTAACACAAATAGACAGCTCCCCAATCACCAAAGAAGTCGGGTATTAATGGCGCGCAGAGTACCATGGGTTGGGCCTACGCGCAAATCCATCGATGGTGACTGTATAGTGGTGTCATTTGCAGACCCCCATACAGCGCAGCATCTTTGTTGATGGGCCCCTTGTGAAGAAGACCCCTCTGTTGTTGTTTTTAGACCGCTCACCTTTTTCTATCCTCCTCGACAACAGTTTGACATAGAGGGGCCTTGGTCAACAGTCCGAAAATTTAGACAGAGGGGGCGTAGGAATGATTGGCAAAACCAAAACAACTGGTGGCAAGGGGTCCCTACTACTAATATGTTTGGTTGTCTGGATGAGGTTGACTGACTAGGGGGAATTGATGCCTCGATACAGTCAGTGGTATCAATTTCGACTGTAATGAACAACCAACCAGTATCCTGTGTAGATTGTTCTATACCACAAGTAGGTCCAAAAATAACACTGGACCATGTTTATACTCCCACTTTGAGTGAGACAGGGGTTCAGGGACTACTAGAGCCTATTCTCATCAGTAGCCCGGTTAATGAAATCAAGGTGGCTGAGACAGGGGTTCAGGGACAACTAGAGCCTATTATCATCAGTAGCCCGGTTAATGAAATCAAGGTGGCCTCATGGAATATAGCAGGATTGAGGGGTCGCCTGGATGGGTAAATTTCATTACTACACATGACATCATCGTCTTCCAGGAAACCTGGTCAATCGATCCCCTATTTAGGGTAGGCTTCCTAAACTATTATAAACCAGCCATACAGGGCCCCAGGGGTAGGGCCTCGGGAGGTCTTACTATATGGATTAGAAACTCCCTGGGCTTTAGCGTTAAGGAAATCATGGTGGATAATGCTGACCTCCTTTGTATTTCCCTGAGCAAGGACAATTGTAAGGATATTGTTCTAATTAACATCTATGCCCGAGGGAGTCAGGGTGGGAGGAAGCAACCCATTCTTAATGACCTGGAACATTTCCTGAATGAGTATATAACTGATCATCTTGTCTTAGTAGCTGGTGATCTGAACTGCTCATTCGAACCCATCCTGAGTTTGGCTGAGGATGTGGGGATTGATGAAGACACCGCTTGGAATATCCCCCCGTTAGCTATAACTAAGGGTGTTAGGGGAACGGAGGCTGCCCTCCACTGGCTGGGGCTCTTTTTGGAATGGGGGCTACGGGCAGTGAATGGCCGTTGTCCGTCTGACAAGGTAGGGAAACCAACCTTCGATAATGGAATTAGTACAAGTCGCATTGACTATATATTGGTCAATATAGAATCCTGGTCACACGTAATTGATATGCTAATAGAGACCAGGCCAGAGAGTGATTATAATCCTCTCTCCCTAGGGCTCAGGGCTCCTGGATTAGGTGTCCCCCACGCAGAAACAGCTTGTATAACATCAGACCTAGTCCTGTGTGACAACAGAAGACGGGTCAAATGGTCAAGGGTCATAGCTGACTCAGAGCTTATTGGTCAAATAGAGAAGTTGGTCCTAGATACAAGAAATAGGATGACTGCATCTTCTCCCAATGGCGGGGTAGAGTCCATTACTGTTGACCTCCATGAGAAATGTTTTGCGGCTCTTAAAAAACTTCTCACTAGGCCATCTAAAAATCAGAAAGTTAACCCACACAAACGATGGTATAATAAAAACTGTAGAGAAGCCCACAGCGAATTAATAGCAGCTGTTAAAACCAGAATAACCGCTGACATTAGGAAAGCTAGACAGTCTTACAAACAGACCCTTTGGGAAGCTAAGAGGGACTGGGACGATTCGTACTGGCTGGATCTTCTTAAAGCCTGTGAGTCATCTAACCAAGTAAAATTCTGGGAGATAGTTAGATGGGGCAGGGATTCGGATTCCCAAACCCCTGTAAATCATGTTTCAGCTACGGATTGGGTGGAATTTTTTTCCACCCAGTTTGAAGATACAAATATTGAACAGGAGCTGGCAACTGAGCCCATAGTGGGGATAATACCAATATCGTCTGGGGATAGGCTTATTTTCAGCACCTCAGACACTGTACATGCCCTTGGTTCTATTCAGTCTGGTAAAGCCCCAGGTTTAGACGCCATACCAGCGGACCTTTTTAAATTGAACCTTGATCTGTGGGTTCCATATTTCACAACTCTAGCAAATTCTATTGCAGCAGGCGCAAGGGTACCGCAGTCCTGGAAAGGTGCAGAGATACTTCCAGTTTATAAGAAAGGGGATCGGTCTTCACCGAAAAACTATCGCCCCATTAGCCTGATCGACACTATTCAAAAAGTTGTATCAAGAATGGCCCTGGCAAGAATACAGGGGTGGATTGAGCAGAACAACATACTCTCCCCCATGCAGGCAGGGTTTAGATCAGGCACCAGCACCCTAGATCAGGTGTTCCGACTCACCATGCTGTACTGGAAGGTGGTTTTCCTGGGCGGTGGGGTCATCTATGCCGCCTTTGTTGATCTTAGGTCGGCATTCGACTTGGTCCCTAGGGCAAAACTATGGGAAGCTCTCAGACTCATGGGTCTCCCACCTGAACTTTTAGAGCTAGTCAGGCGTTTACATGAGGATAATTTTGGCCAGGTAAGATGGGGGAAACAGGGCCAGGTGACCAACAGCTTCCCAGTTCAACGAGGGGTGCGGCAGGGTTGCGTGTTGGCCCCTACCCTGTTTCTCCTGTTCATAAACCAGGTGGTTGCATTCTTTAATGATATGCAAACAGACGCACCTATACTGGGGGGTTCGAAATATCCCATGTTAATATTCGCTGACGATACCCTGCTCCTTTCTAAAACCCGGAGCGGGCTACAGGCAGCCCTAAATAAATTTGCTGAGTTTTGTACTAATAATGACCTAGAGATCAATGTTGACAAAACCAAATTCATGGTTTTTAATAAAAACAAACCAATTAAAAGTTTGGTTACATTAAATGGTGCCCCAATTGAACAGGTCAAGGCCATGACCTATTTGGGCGTGACTCTTGACCATCAATTTACTTGGAGCCCCCAGTTGGAGGTTTTTAAATAAAAATGTGTTCGCCTTACAGGATGTTTATTGCAGGAACAAAAAAAAACCTTGACCAAACGCATTATACCCGCGGTTAAAATTTATGAGGCCAAGGCTAATGCTGCAACCCTGTATGGAGCGGACATATGGGGTTACAAAGATTTGTCAGCACTAACCACAGCACAGAATAGGTTTTTGCGGAATTTGGTGGGGCTTCCGCAATCATCACCAATAAAACCATTGCTTTTAGATCTAGGCTGTAGACCTCTGAATGAGATGGCGCAGTATCGTCTCGCAGCATTCTGGCGCCGCCTTTGGACGACCCCAGAGCTTAGTCTTTTCGCTCATGAATTGGGCGAGATCATATTGTTGTGGGGTGCTCATAAAATTCCATGGCTCCGGGAAGTAAAACAAGTTTTGTATTCAATGGGTCTCCCCGAGATATGGTTGCATCCTGAATGCTCTAGGTTCCCATCCAAACAAGAATTCAAAGATCATTTTTGGGCTGCAAAGAAATTTACTCTGGTCTCTCTTTCGTCAGAGAATAGCTTAACGGGACTCTTTTAAACACATAAGGTAACACCGTCCCTTGAGTCCTATTGGGACTTGATCTGCAAAACCCTAGACCGTAAGCTGTATCATCAGTTTCGGGTGGGGACTTTGCCGATCAACTCCTTTACTGCAAAGTGGGCGAAGAAAGCAAGTAATAAATGTTTTTTTTTGCCCTGACCAGGTGGAGAGTATTGGTCATCTGTTTTTTGCATGCCCAGCATATCGATCTGAAATGGTTGAAACCTATTTGCAAAACTTTGAATTGTGGGGGCAATCGGGAAGCCCTGTTGAAATTACGTGATATACGTATTGAAATATCTGTGATCTGTGTAGCCAAATTTTTGGGGTGGGCATGGCTGATTCGTGCAAAGAAATTGAAAACCCTTTTGAATTAATTATTATGAAATGACTGTATGTCAATTGAGACACATTCTTTTTATATATTGGGGGCTTATTTTAAGATGTTTTTAATGTGATATTATGTATGTTGTCTTTTATGAATTTTATTCGAAATAAAGACATAATGAATTCTGAATTCTGAGTTTGAAACGGGGGATAACTAGAAGCTGAAGATGGGTGGACCTCAGGGTATGGGAAGGACAGTAAGGGATGATCAGAGACTGCAGGAAGGCAGGGGAGGGGCCAGTTAAGGCTTTGGAGACCAAACAACAGACCTTGAAGGCTGTTCTTTTGCTGATTGGTAGCCAGTGTAATTGATGTAATAAAGGTTTGGCCGACTGCCATCTAGGGATTTTGAATGCCAGTCTGGCAGCCTGGTTTTGGATGATCTGTAGCCTAGACAGCAGGGATTTGGAGAAGCCATGGTACAAGGAATTGGAGAAGTCCAGATGGGACATCACCAATGCTATGACTTGTAGCAAAGCTTCGGGGGTCAAGAGGTGGGCAACTTTCCGTATCCTGTGTAGCTGAAACATACAGGAAGATGTTACGGCACTCACCTGGGCCTTGAGAGTAAGCTTGGAGTCAATAATGACCCAGAGGCTCTTTACACAGCCAGCAGGAGAAGGTGGTGAACCAAGCTCAGTTGGCCAATACTGGGGGCCCCAGTGGGAAGCACTTCTCCCAGGAAGGAGAAGCTCAGTTTTCCCAGGGTTGAGCTTTAATTGATTTTGATTCATCCGGTGCTGGATGTGTATCATGACCGCCTGAAAGTTGGTAACGGCGTCAGGGGAGGTGAGGGGGAAAATAATTTGTAAATCGTCAGCGTAGTTGAACACGGTGACGTCCCACCTACCCAGGGAGTGAATAAGAGGTTGAAGATACAAATTAAAAAGAAGGGGGGACAGAGATGATCCCTGAGGGACCCCGCAGGATGAAGGAGAACTGGTGGCACTAAAGGGGCCCAAGCTGACTGCTTGAGATCTACCCTCTAGAAAGGACTTAACCCAGGATAAGGCAGGCCCACGGACTCCGGCGGACTCGACACGGTGGAGTAAGATGTTGTGATCCACCGTGTTGAATGCCGCCGACAGATCCAGTAGGACCAATGCCTGGGAGAGTCCTCTGTCGGCGTTGCTTCTGAGGTTGTCCAACACGGCGAGAATCACAGCCTCGGTAGAATGGGCTGGTCTGAATTCGGCCTGGTTTATTTCCAGGAAGTTGGACTCCTCGATGAATTGCGAGAGGCAAGTAGTAACATGTGCCTCCAAGATTTTAGACAGGTAAGGCAAGAGGGAGATGGGCCGGTAATTGGCGAGGACCGCTGGGTCCGCGCCAGGTTTTTTAACAAAGGCACCAGTACGGCCTCCTTAAACGATCTAGGGACTGTGCCGGAGTTGAGGGAGGTATTAAGTAAGGGTAAAATGCAGTGCGGAAAAGTATGGCAGATGTCACGAAGCACTGAAGCAGGGCAACAGTCCTTGGGGGAGCCAGATTTCACTCGAGTAGCCAGCTTGGCTAGGGACTCGGGATCATGTGTGGGGAAACAGGTCAGAGTGGAGGTGTTAATAGGGGAGGCTGCAGCTATAGGCGATAAAGGGGAATGAGGGATGGAATTTTTAATAGCCATGATCTTATCAATAAAGAAGGTGTTTAAGGCATTGCATGACTCAGCGGAGGGGGGCAGATTTGGAAGTGTCCTGGCGTCCGATGTTAATTCGCCCAGGACCTTAAAAATCTCTTTAGATTTGTTAGGGGCGATTAGTATTCTCTCAGAGACAAAAGCAGACTTAGTAGTAGTAATAGCTTTTTTATATTCTTTACGTGCAAGCACGTACGCCTCCCTGTCAGTACTAAGATAATTACGCCTCCACCAGCGCTCCAGTTGGCACAGCTCGAGATGTTGTAATTTCAGAGCTGAATTGAACCATTTGTGGGATTTACTATGGCGTGAACGAGGGAAACGGGACAGGGGGGCAAATTGGTCGCTAGCCGTCGTGAGCCCGTGAGCGATATTAGCGTCCACTATATTGACGCCTGGAGTGTTACTGGATAGGGGCTGAGTCTCCGCGAGAAAAGAGAGGAAGACAGAGGAATCAAGTGCATTCCATTTACGAGCAATCCCACCCTCCAAAGGGGGGAGCCTAGCCAGGCCCTTTACAGAGATGGAGGACTCAATCAGCGAGTGATCGGACCAGACGCAGGGGGAGATGGTCGGGCAGGAGAGCGATACCCCCTGCGTCCAGATGTGATCAAGGATGTGACCTCCGATGTGAGTAGGG
This sequence comes from Lissotriton helveticus, assembly GCF_964261635.1. Lineage (NCBI taxonomy): Eukaryota > Metazoa > Chordata > Amphibia > Caudata > Salamandridae > Lissotriton > Lissotriton helveticus. The sequence goes on from NC_136065.1 coordinate 1,610,479,310, forward strand.
GTAGTGACATGCTGGGTCAGATTTAAACTGAGGAGTGCCTCGAACAGTTCGGTGGCGTGAGGACCGGCATCGGCATGATTAAACCAGTAATTAAAATCGCCGAACATGGCAATACGGGCCGAAGAGGTCATCAGGGCGGCGAGCTGTTCGCTAAGGGCAGCAGGGAACAGGGGCATAGGGGTGGGAGGGCGATATAGGACAATGAGGGTCAAGGCACCAGCTTCCGTTGCCAGGTTGATGACAAGATTCTCAGCCTAAGGGAGGCATAGCGAAGAAGACGCGATAAATGTCAGATCTTTGCGTATGATTGCCGCCACCCCACCGCCACGATGAGCAGTAGGCCGGTTGGCATTCAACATGTAGTAATTAGGGGGTAAGGCAGCCAGGATATCAGGGAGGGAGAGATCAGACAGCCAGGTCTCAGTGAGCAACAGGACATCGGGGTACTCAGCTGTCAGCAAGAGAAAAATATCGACGTGGTGTTGGGGAAGGGAGCGTGTATTGAGATAGAGTATACGAATACAGGTCTCGGGCGGGGTGAGGGCCGACAGGGGGTTCCGGGTAAGTCTGGGAGAAAGCAGATCAGCCGAGATGCCAAGGGACACAAGACGATCCCAGGTTGTAGACAGAAGGGCGCAAGGAGGGTGCTGCAAACATCTAAGTGTGGCAGGAGAGTAAGTGATGGAGGGAGCAGCATCCCAAGGCCCTGGGCCCGTCTGGCCGCGAACGGGCGCAGACGGGCTGGACTTTGGCGCGACTTTGGCGCGCTGACGGCGTGCCCGCTGCGCCCGTCCGCTGCGCTCCCTGTGAAGGGGCGCCATTTTATAGGGCTGAGGGCGTGAGGGGCCGAGCGCTAGACCGCTCACCTAGTCACCCTCCTCACCCAAGATGGCGGCCAGCTACGAGTCCCGGCAGGACTTTAATCTCCTGCAAGGGACGAGTAGTAGTAAAAGGAGAGCAGATGCGGCGCTATTAATGCCCAGCGCGCATCGAGGGGAGTACCTGCACAACAAAAAAGTTATTAAGCACACAAGAAGTAAAATATTAATAAAATGCGCGGAAAGCGCAGAACAAGTCAGGCGAGTGGCTAAAATCCCACTGAGCAGCTCGGGTGAGCCACGAGCGTCCAATCAATTGGGGGACTGAATTACAATGGTTTTTATAGGGCTGAGGGCGTGAGGGGCCGAGCGCTAGACCGCTCACCTAGTCACCCTCCTCACCCAAGATGGCGGCCAGCTACGAGTCCCGGCAGGACTTTAATCTCCTGCAAGGGACGAGTAGTGGTAAAAGGAGAGCAGATGCGGCGCTATTAATGCCCAGCGCGCATCGAGGGGAGTACCTGCACAACAAAAAAGTTATTAAGCACACAAGAAGTAAAATATTAATAAAATGCGCGGAAAGCGCAGAACAAGTCAGGCGAGTGGCTAAAATCCCACTGAGCAGCTCGGGTGAGCCATAACTTTGATTTTTTTTGGGGGGGCACCTGAGTTTGTGGCCCGGGCTGGGTGGTATTCTTTGGAAAGTAGCAAACCCAAACAGTTCTGAAAACTAGACACCCGGGAGAGTCCAGGGAGGTATGGCATGCGTGGGTCCCCCAATGTTTTCCTACCCAGAACTCCTTGCAAACCTTAAAATTAGGTAAAAATAGCACTTTTCCAAACTTTTTGGCGTGGGATCGCCGTTCCGGCAAAAATGTCCTACCACCCAGAGTTCCCCTTGTTCTCCCGAGTGAAATTATACCACACCTTAACAGAGTTACTCAAAAGTCAAACATTCAAGCACGGCTATCTATTCCTCAAAGACACACACATACAGGTTGGATTTGGCACGAGGGCGAGTGATGGTTCAGTACATAACATTTTATTAGCAAGATATTTCAAAAAAATTAAATGCTCTGTCAATAAATAAATGCATAAAAACCGAACCAGTGACTTGCAACTTGTGAGCTGTAAAGCCATGACAAGGCACCAACCGTTTTACAGGCCATTCACGCACCTTTCATACCTGATACAAACCAGACCATTGACACCACCATCCGAATGGAAAAGCAACACATAACAACAATCACAATAAGGGACAAGGTACACCCTACTGCAGAAAGGGAAAAAAAACAATAATTACTGCACACCCATCTAATCCGCAAGTACACACACATACTGGTTGGATTTGGCACGAGGGTGAGTGATGATTCAGTACATACAATTGTATACGCAAGTAATTTCACAAAAATGAAATACACTGCGTATAATTGAAAGTACGATAAACTGAACCACTGACTCACAGCTTGTGAGCTGTAAAGCCACGTCAAGGCACCAACCTCTTTACAGGCCATTCATACACCTTTCATACGCGTGACACATACAAAACATTCACACCGCCAGCCGCGGACCCATCACATTTCAACGCTCACACCAGCAAACAGCGCCATTCAAGGGCCCATCACTTTCACACGCCCACATTTCTGACACTGCAACTACACAAAATGATGGACTGTGTGGAGTGTCACTCAACTAGCAGTGTGTGTAGTGACCAACAGAAAGTAACTACTCACACACCGCCTGTCGAGCGCCAGTCCACCCACACCACCATCCAAGCACCAGACCATGCACACCGCCAGCCAAACACCACTCAGCGCACACCAACAGCCAAGTACCACTCCACACACACCACCAGCCAAGCATCACTCCACGCACACCACCAGCCATGCGCCACTCCACAAACACAACACCAGCCAAGCACCACTCCGTGCACAGACAGCCAAGTACCACACCACGCACACCATCCAGCCAAGCGCCACTCTACACACACCGCCAGCCAAGCGCCACTCCACGCACACCACCATCCAAGCACCAGACCATGCACACCGCCAGCCAAACGCCACTGAGCACACACCAACAGCCAAGTACCACTCCACACACACCACCAGCCAAGCATCACTCCACGCACACCACAAGCCAAGCGCCACTCCACACACACCGCAAGCCAAACACCACTCCGTGCACAGACAGCCAAGTACCACTCCACACACACCACCAGCCAAGCGCCCCTCCACACACACCACCAGCCAAGAGCCACTCCACAAACACAACACCAGCCAAGCACCACTCCGTACACAGACAGCCAAGTACCACTCCACGCACACCATCCAGCAAAGCGCCACTCCACACACACCGCCAGCCAAGCACCACTCCGTGCACAGACAGCCAAGTACCACTCCATGCACACCACCAGCCAAGCGCCCCTCCACACACACCACCAGCCAAGCGCCACTCCACAAACACAACACCAGCCAAGCACCACTCCACAAACACAACACCAGCCAAGCACCACTCCGTGCACAGACAGCCAAGTACCACTCCACGCACACCACCAACCAAGCGCCACTCCACACACACGACCAGCCAAGCGCCACTCAACATACACCCCCAGCCAAGCGCAACTCCACACACACCGCCAGCCAAGCACCACTCCACGAACACCACCAGCCAAAGACAAATCCAAACACAACACCAGGCAAGCGCAAGAGCACGCACACTGCCAACCAAACACCAGACCACGCACACCGCCAGTCAAGCACCAGTCCGCAGACACCGCCAGACAAGCACCAGTCCACAGACACCGGCAGCCAAGCGCCAAACCATGCACACAGTCAGACAATGGACACTACACGCAAACCAACATCATACTTTAGTTTTTTTTTTAAATAAAAGAGAAACAAAAACAAATTGCAAATTGATACAAATCTACTAACTCGACAACTAAATCTAAAAAGAGTACACAAATACAAACTTTGACACTGAACAATAAGTTTTACAGAATAAAGACCAACCAGTTCACTTTACCACTCATTGATACTCCCAAAAATTATTTTGCGTGTGGTACAATCTAAAACAAGCAGGTACACACAGCCCGGGGTTTGAAGGGCAGTCGGGGCAGTACATGCGAACCTCCTTCTGCAAACCTCTTTGCCAACAGACTCTACATCTCCGACTGGGAAAGTCTTTTGAGGTTGTAGGAGGAATTGTATCAGGAAAGTGGCGATCTTTCAATCTGGCAACATCCTCCACCACTCCAACTCTAAGAACACTTGCCTGTTCCGCTAAAACAAGGCTGCCTATTACAGACTCCTGAAACTTTACAAAAGTCATCTTTGACTGGGGACAAGATTTCTGGAACACAACAAAAGCATTAAAGGTTGCCAAGTGGAAAAGATGGATAGCCAACTTCTTGTACCAAATGTAAGCCTTACGAAGAGCAGCATACGGTTCCAACCTCTGATCTACTCTGTCAACACCACCCATGTACTTATTGTAGTGCAGTATGCACACAGGTTTGCGCACTTCTGCAACCTGGCCCCAAACAGTCACCAGTTCAGTGCTTTCATCATGTATTGTAGTCAACATGTAGACATCTCTCCTGTCAGAAAACTTCACAGCTAGAAGCTCCTCACAACGCAATGCACTGCACTGTCCCCGAGCAAGCTTTCGACAAACAAGTTCTTTTGGGAAACTTTGCGGTTTGAGCGGATTGTGCCACAAGCAACAGTGTCCACTTTGGCCAATTCCCTGAACAACCGCACACCAGTGTAGAAGTTATCGACATACAAATTATGGCCTTTGTTAAACAATCCACGACCAAGTTCCCACACAATTTTCTCAGTCACTCCAAAAGTCGACGGACAACCAGGGGGGTTAATCCTGGATTCCTTACCAGTGTACACCCTGAAATTAGAGACATATCCAGTCTCACTGTCACACAGCATATACAGTTTGATTCCATAGCGTGCCTTCTTACTAGGAATGTATTGCCGAAATACCAAGCGGCCCTTGAACAACAGCAAAGACTCATCCACTGCAATTTCTTTCCCAGGATAAAAGATCTCAGAAAATCGATCAACCAAATGATCAATGACAGGCCGAATCTTGAAAAGACGGTCACAATCAGGGTGATCTCGTGGCAAAGCAAGACTATTGTCAACAACATGCATCATCCGCAGCAGAAGCAAATACCTATCATGACTCATGACTGCCGGAAATATAGCTGTTGCCATCAAGGGACTAGTAGACCAATATGAAGCCATTGATGGTTTCCTAAGCAAGCCCATCAAAAAAGTTAAACCCAAAAACATTTTCATCTCCTCCAAATTTGTGGGAGTCCACCGGGTAGCTCTAGCGTGGGGCTTAAGGCTGGCACTGTTCACCCTCAAAAACTGTTCAGCATACAAATTAGTCTGCTCTACAATCTCTGCCAAAAACACATCATCCATAAACAACTTGAAAAATCAATAGGCAAAAAGTTTTCAGTGTTCACCCTACACCCCGGAACACCAGTAAATTCAGGCAATGCCGGCTGCACCATGCCTGGTGCAACCCAGAGGTCAGAACTTTCATCGTCAAGTCTTGCAGCCGCAGGCTGCCTCCCAGCTGCCTCTTGTCTCACTACACCAACTGAAAGTCTAGCAGCCCCAGGCTGCAGCCCAGATGTCTCTTGCCGCACTATTGGCACAGCAATGTCCTCCGCAACCACAGGCACAGCAATGTCTTCCCCAACCACAAGCACAGCAATGTCCTCCCCAACCACAGGCACATCATCCACACCAAAAGTAGCTTCATCAGCACTCAAAGTGTCTTCATCATCAGATGAAGCCTTGTGTAGAGAAAGCTCACTACCTGAATCTTCACCTCCCACCTCTGGCTCAGAATCAGAGTCAGACTCTGGACCATGGTCAGAGGAAGAATCAAAAAGCATTCCAACAACTTGCTGATCAGTAATCCGGCGGCTAGCCATTATCCTTACAAATAAAGGAGTCTGCACAAACAACTCAACAACCCCAACACTGCGCAAAGTAAGATAAAAAATGTAAGACTTTTTCACAAAAAAACTATATTTAGAAAAAATATACAATTCACTTACAAGACACAACTACACTCACCAGCACCTACTCTACAAAGACACAGCAAATAGGCAACGATATCCCACTAGAAAGAAGAAAAAAAACCTTACATCTACAGAAGGACACATCAAAAACAATTGCAAAACATGTTTTACAATCACAACAAACAGAAACCAAACATACTCGTATTACTACACACTTTGCAAAATAAACAATGACATTACAATTGAACAAAAAAAAGGTCTCTTACCAAACACATGCAACTACAGAAACAGCAGAACAACAGAACCACCAGTAACGGAACCGCACACTGCAACAATCTGAAGAGAAAAAAAAACAATACACATTAGAAGAAACAAAAACAACACACATTACAACAGGCTATGTCACAGGGTATGTCACAAATGGGGTGTCTGTCCCCAAGGGGGGAAGATTATAAATCATTATAAACGTGGGCCCCCTGGAAGCAACCCTACAGAGGGCAGAGAGGCCAAATAAAGACACGGCAGAACATACTGAAAACAAATGGGCCCAAGGAAGCAACCCTTGGCCAAGGGGTCGCTCCCTATAAAAAACTAAAACCTGGAGTATAGTGGGCTTTTCTATCCGCCCCCCCCCCCCGGGACCAGAAACTGTAAAAAAAACAGCCACTCCGCCCCCAGGGGGGGGGGGGGCAGAATAGTCTACAATATTTATAATGCCCCCTTGAAGCGACCCTTGCCCAAGGGGTCGCTTCCTTTATAAATATACTAAAATCCCTGGTGTCTAGTGGACTTTTCTACCCCCCCTGGGTCCAGATGTGGCCCAAAAAACGGCTGATCTGCCCCCAGGGGGGCAGACAAGTCTAAAAAAAATGATGGGCCACTAGGAAGCGACCCTTCCCCACGGGGTCGCTTCCTTTACAATTATAAACAAATCCCTGGTGTCTAGTGGGCTTTTCTGCCCCCCCCCCCTGGGTCCAGATCACGCGCTAACATGGGCGATGTGCCCCCAGGGGGGGCAGAAAAGTCTACACTACATTTATATGGCCCTGGAAGCGACCCTTGCCCAAGGGGTCGCTTCCTTTACTAATAAAAACACAATCCCTGGTGTCTAGTGGGCTTTCCTGCCCCCCTGGGTCCAGATTCCCGAATAAAATGGTCGATCTGCCCCCAGGGGGGGCAGAAAAGTCTAAACAAATAAATAATAAATTCCCCAGGAAGCGACCCTTTCCCAAGGGGTCGCTTCCTTTTATCAAAAAAATAATCCCTGGTGTCTAGTGGGCTTTTCTGCCCCCCTAGGTCGAGATCGCTCGCTAAAACGAGCGATCTCGACCCAGGGGGGGGCAGAAAAGTCTGACCTGCAATATTATGGCCCTAGGAAGTGACCCTTGCCCAAGGGGTCGATTCCTTTTCAACAAAAAAACATCCCTGGTGTCTAGTGGGGCATTACTGGTGCAGGATCGCGACGCTGTGCGCGATCCTGAACCAGGAATGCCCTGCATTGGAACATCAGGGGAGAGGAAACAGTGTTTCCTCCCCCCTGATGCCTCAAGGCATGGAGTAATGGCCCCCCCACCCCACCGGAGAGCAGGAAACAGACCTACCTGCTCGACGCGCTGGAAGCAAATGGCTTCCAGCGCGTCTGGCACTTCCTGATGACGTCGGCGTGCGCGACAGCGCGCTGACGTCACCAGGAAGTGCGGGGGGGTGCGGGGGGAGCAGCGCGAAGTCTTGCGCTGCCACCCCCACTACTACCACCACGATCGGAGCCCCAGGGGGGGAGCGACAGCGCTCCCCCCGAGGGCTGTACTGATGATGGAGCGGTTCCGTCATCAGCACAGCCCAACCGATGCTGATGACGGAACCGCTCCGTCACCAGCATCGAAGGGGTTAAAGGGAAACTTGCTAGGACACACCATCCTTTTAGTGAACGTATATGCACACAACATAGATGACCCTGATTTTTTCTCAGATCTCACAGGCCAAATAGATCACATGGAGACAACACAGATGTGTCTGGGACGTAATTTTAACATTTTATTAGACCCTACTTGAGACAGCACCACACCGTCGCCAAACACAAAACTCAGTGCTCGACTCACACTCTTGTATCGTCAACAAGAATATGGCACCGTTTGTACCCTCTACAAACAGCATAAAGGCACTACTCAGCATATCACAACACATGGAAGCATCTTGACTACTGGCTTTTATCGCCCAGTTTATTAAACTGGACAACATCAATAAAAAACCTACCCCGCACTCTGTCCGATCACTCGCCAGTTTTTGCAGAGATACGCATTCTTCAGGCAGGTGGATTTTAACGTAAACTATCTATGAACCATCATCATAAGCTGCTACACTTTAAATTTATATGGGGGTCATACATTACTCCCTTCAGGTTACTTCATAGGGACAATGCTCGCTCACACGAATGCCCTAAAGGCCAGTTTGCCCATACAGACTTCCTCCATATGACCTGGACTTGTAGTAAAATAGCCGGTTTTTGGACAACTGCATACATTGAATTATCACACATGATAAACTAGACACTCTCACCCAACCCATTACAAGCATTGCTGGGGGTTGTTCACAATGTCCCCAAAACAGTACGTAGATATGTAGCTCTGCTAGAGCAAATCGCGAGGTTGCTATATGCTGGGGTGTTAAACATCCACCGACACTGAAGAGCTGGACTGCTAGCTTGATATATTGTAGCAGCAATAGAGACATATATTTTCAAGTTCACAGGCATTGCGTTTTTGTGCAAAGGAGCCTTTAATACAAATGTCAAACTATGACCTCTTACTTCTCTCCGGCCTGACCTGCAAGGGGAAAATTCATTGGTCTAATTGTGAGTTGTGCACGCTGTGCTGCACTGTCGAAAGTGTCCATCTCGATTTAATGTGCCCAAGGTAATAGTTATGATATAATTAACATGCAAACATGCACGATTTGAATGCAATATATTCTCTTTAATGCAGAATTTCCAAAAAACCTTGTTTAAAATTCTGAAAAGCTTGTGTGTGATCATTATGCAAGCTGGTGTGAAAGTCTAAGGGAGGTAGGAAAGTGGTTGGTGGAAATTAAAGATCGGTAAGGGTGTAAGAAGGTGGGTGGAACTGCATGGAATCTTCCAGAATTTTTATGTCACTCCATGGAATTCTGCAAAGTAAGTTCTGCCTACCCCTACTGGCAGACAATTTTTCCCAGGGGCTGTTTTGTCTGTAAATCCGTTTTAACCACACGAGTAGGATCCAAATGACCGGAGTGAGTGATCACTGAGCCTGCCCCCGTTGCGGGTGCTAAAACTGCAGCTGCTGCCTCCGGTAAGGCGTTCACTCACAGCCTGGGAAGGCTACGGTCAGGTGTTCTCGAATTCCTCAAAAACCACAAAGAGGGGGGACTGGGAGCAAAGGAAAGATTAGGTCCAGTACCCCTGCTCTGTAGGCCAACAAAATAATCACTGGAGGGTAACTTTTCTTAACAGGAAGAATGAGGTGTGTCTATTTAGTAGCTAAAGGGACTAGAGAAGTGCCTGTCTCAGAGAAACGGTTGAATGAGGAATATTCAGGCAGTGGAATTCCTCCTTTTAGGAGAAGTATATTCACACACCCATGCAGTTGTCATGCTTCATCATCAGGCATTGCTCTTTGTGGGGGGACCCTGCAGTCCCCCACGGGCCCAGCGAGAGTGCTCTTTGTAGGAGATCTTTTATGGAGAAAAGCCACAGTGGTGAGTGTGGGGAGTGATGTGGGTGACTTAAAAATACCTGCACTGTTACCCAAAGAAAACTTTATTCATGGATCAATGTGGAATGGTTAAAAAGGTAGGTGACTAGAGAAGACCTCTTGATCTAGTAATCAGAGGGGTGAGTATTTTCCTTCTGCTCAGTCTCGGTGAAGTGGTGGTGAAAGGTATAGAAGTTCTTGATTCCCCACATGTGGTCCAACAGCAGCCAGGAGCTTTTTGATCCAACTCCAATGTTTGGTGAGTTCCTCAGGATTCTCCCCACAGGCAGGGTTGGGATTCAATGCTCCAAGTGCTGGTCCTCGGTCACAACCTCCTTTCTCCTCCAACAGTCACAACCTAGTCAATATCCTTGCCTTGTCTCACCTGTAAATGGGGCCACTGTTACCCCTCTGTACACATGCTGTGACCCGATTGGCACAGTAGCAATCTTCACGGGGTCACCAAATTCACACTGCTTAAGGCCTGTGGCCAGATTGAAAAAGGCAGCATGCTTCATGGCAGCCCCACCTGGTATACAAATGTCGTCGACTTACACATAGGCGAGGACCTGACTGGTGCATCAGCATTCCGGGCTCACTTTACCGTGGTCCTCCTCAGGCATACAAGGGCCATCAACCTTTCCTGCGTGTGGCCAATGAACTGATTGGTGCAGCTGCCGCCTTCTCATACATCCTTACGAGGATCCAATTGCTGGTATCTCCCACAGGAACCTTGCTCCCTCCAACGCTCTCCTCTCCCATCTGGGGAAAACTGCTCTTGGCAAGAAGTCAGGCACTGGTGTTTTATGCTTCAGGGGAAGGTGGTCTTGAGGACCCTGGGTGAAGTCCCTTCACCCAGCTCAGAGACTGGCAGATCTTGGTACCCAGTCCTGGTCAAAGGCAGAAGTATTGCAGAGCATCTTCTCCTCAAACTGACTGCTTGACAGTTGACAGTAATGAGGGCCCAAGCTCCATTTCCAGAACACAATTGTGATTTAGAGTCTGTCTTTGATGATTATGTTGATAGTCTGCTTTCTTTTGATCTGCCCTCTCTTCTCCCTGCGCTTCCACCAGAAAGCAGTCTGTCACAGTAGGAGCAACTCCATATCTGATAGTCCCACAAAATGGAAGTGACTAGAATTTCACACCTGAATGCCAGCGACAAAGATATTGCGAATCTAAATGTTACCCCAGGGTCTCATTCGTGCTCTTTATGGTTCTCTCATTGTACCCATTTCCATCCTGAGAAGTGCCCAAGCCCATTCTTAGTGACACAAACAGCAACTTTTTAAGTGTATTGCAAAGCCTGGCTCTCCCTTCCTCCAGTGTGTTCGACCCAACTGACAGTAATCCACAAATCTGTCTGAGGGATTCATCTACGTCCTCTCCTCATGTTCAACAAGTCAGCTCTGGGTTTCCCAAAATGCAACTTATTGCACCAATCCAGGCACACACACACCCATTATCTGCATATAGCGTACACACACTGAAAAGCATTACATCCTACATGTATAGTATAATCAACAGGCAGATATATACCCAGCCTGTAGGTCTCACTAAAGTGACAGTGGTAACAAGCACTGGCCATGCAAATGTATCTGGCGTTAAAGGACTTTTTCATGGGAATGTGAAGCATTACAAGTAAGTAGCATATATATTTGTTTGAAAACAAAGAAATATAGATTAATATTGATGTAGGTTAAAAGGTCAGGTGACCATTGAATTATCAAGCCAAACTTAAAATCCATGTAGGTTAATCACTGCCCTCATCCGATTTGTGCTGCTTTCAAAGTAACACAAACACTGTGAATTATCTAGTTATCCAGTGCATTTTTACAACATTACCAAGTCTGCTGTGTGCCCCTGAAAGTTCAAGTTCAGTCAGCTGAAAAATAAACAAAAGGGTCATAGCTGATGGAGGGCAGGCACGTTTTTGTGGAAACACACAACGTCTGCCCAAACAAAATATGTGCTCCTGGCTCCCAACATAAGGGCATACACAAAGCCCCTTTTTGGTGGTGCTCACATAATTGTTGGGGGCAGCTGCGCTGTTAAGCCAGACCATAAAAAGGACTTTTACAATCCTACTGGTAGCTACACAGTATGCTGCTGCCATTGTGCTCATGCTGCTTAACTCCTGGTAGCCTTTCACTGCTATGAGGGTAATGCTTTGGGGGCCGCTCCCGGTCAAAAAGACCATAATATGTGAGGCAGGTATATTTTATGGTATACACACATGATCCGTATATGCCCAAGAGAACAGAAATAAGCATTAGGGATCCAAGCATCTTTTCTGTGGACACACTCAGGGCAGGTGTGCACATTCATCACCATGCAAAGAACTTCTCCGTCCCAACACAATATTAAACATAAATGCAGAATATATCTGCAGAACTTAAGAAAATGTGTCCAGAATTTCAGAAACCTTTCTAACATTCAAATTTCAGATAAATGTAATAAGATTCCAAAATGATTCGCTCTGAAGTACAAGGGTTGTTATATTCAGTAATAGAATAATAGTTATCTCAAGGTATATAAATTTCCATGGGTGAGCAAAAGTGATCAGTTCCTTTTGATTAGTGTATTTATCTACTTGTCTAATACAGGTTTACCTGAAATCTTTTCGGCACTAATAGAAATGGCTTACTGACAAATGTTCATTTTCATGTTATTGATATTTGAAGACTTGTTAAAGATTAAAGTTAACTCCTGTGGAGATGAGAATACTCCAACTCTTGATGTCTGAGTATCCATCACTCAGACATTAACAGTAATTTTGAATTGACATCATCATAATCACAACAGACTTTGGGGCATATTATCAACAAATAGCGATATTTATCGCTAAGTAGGGTTAGAGACAATTTTTTTATCGCTAAGTATCGCTAAGCATCGCCTATTTTTATCGCTTAGGAACCTTGCTATTATCAAGGTTTATCTCCTAAGCGATAAAAATCGGCCGAAATGCATGAATATCGCTGAAAAGTCAGCGATATTCATGCATTATTGAGCTAATGCTCTTAGCCATGTTATCCACCTCCCATTGGATAACATGGCTAAGAACTGCTCAGGGGCAGGTGTTAGCTTTTGGAGATATTCGTGCTTAGCGCGAATATCTCCAAAAGTTGATAATATGAGATAGCGATGTTAGCGACTGTTTCCAGTCGCTAACATCTTGGCACGCCCACTTTGCATGTCATTAGTGATAAATATCACTGACATGCAAAGTGGGGCCCAGGATGGTCGCTATCTACTACTAGCTGTCGCTAACTGGTGTTAGCGACAGCTTGGTAATAGGGAGATAATTTTATCTCCGCTTTCTTGGCTTTTAAAGCCAAAAAAGCGGAGATAAACCCCCTTGATAATATGCCCCTTTGTATCTTGATCTAGTTTGCCAATACATACCATGAGAGTGTCAGATCATTCACTTGTGTACATTTGTTTTGATTGTATTTCTCATATTTCAAAATATGTGGCAAAGCACCTTTGTGTGGTTGCTAATAAATGACTTGGTGGTTACTTCTAAATTTAAGGGGAAAATTAGTATTATTTCCATTAAAGAAATCGGTGTAGTATGTGCTATATTAGAGCATCGTTCTGGTGCATCGATCCACATTTTGAAGAGGTAATACTAGAGAGCCCCTACCCACAAAATGGTAACATAGTGAATACTGATGTATGACCTAATCAGACTGGAGGTGCTTCATCTGACTTGAGGGAAGAGACCTACTCATTGAGCAGGAGATGTAGTAAAAGAGAACTCTTCAGAAGGAAACCACCTAGAAAGAGGAGACCACAGTTGTGCAGGAACACCTGTGACCCCATTAGAGAGGAGATTCCAAGCGTGGCAAAGAATTCTATACCAGCTTACTTTTTTTGATCATTAGAAAGGAAGCTTCTATACTAGCAGCAGTGATCAAAAGATTATCACTCTCACACAAAACATTTGGGTGACCTCAAGGATCGCAGCAGCATGCTCGGAGAGAATGTGACCAATCAAATATTGCCAGGAGGGAGAAGACAGATTCCTCTAAGCAGGTGGGTGCCTGCTTTAGCTGCCAGTAGTAGACTAATTTTGGTCGAGACCCTCGAGCAGTAGGTTTGTTATGGAGTCTAGAAAAGTTTACAAACCAGCCAGAAGAAATTATATAGCACTATTGACTTGCAGCTCATTGTGTAGGGCTGTTATTTCTGGCCGTTTGGCAATGCCACTTAGTCCAATTTGAAAGGGCTAGAGTATGCTCCTATATTCACAGGGCAGAAAAAAATGCCTTGCACTGGCCATTCCAGCTGGCCCATTCACCTTGCCAATCTGCTACACTGTTTGAAAGGTCAGTTCAACAAAGACAAATCCTTTAAATTTAAAACATAAGGCCTTATAATGAAGTTGGCAGTCTGTACCCTAGGTAGCAGTGCGCCCACCGCTGCATCTGTTGCTGACTGCCATATATCAGACTTACGGTACAAAAGGGGGTGGTAATGGACGGAGCATCTGAACCAATCAAACACTCACACCCAGTCAAAAGATCTGGGTTTAATCCATCACCGTTCTTTAGCCCACTCTGCCACCCCAGTTCAGACATGGCTATATGCAAATCAGTCTGACCCTGTGCCTCATGGGAACAGTCCAGCCCGAACTGCCAAGCCATGCCTTCCCTGGATCGGAAACAAGCTTCCGAGGACCGGTTTCTGGCATTACAGCCGTCTTCAGCCCGGCTTGCTTGAATCCAGTGGCAAAGTGAGCAAGGGACTCACGTCTGAGCATACCCTGCCACACTTATGGCGGCCAAATGTGGTACTAAAGGGGGTGGTAATGGACGGAGCATCTGAACCAATCAAACACTCACACCCAGTCAAAAGATCTGGGTTTTATCCATCACCGTTCTTGAGCCCACTCTGCCACCCCAGTTCAGACATGGCTATATGCAAATCAGTCTGACCCTGTGCCTCATGGGAACAGTACAGCCCGAACTGCCAAGCCATACCTTCCCTGGACCGGAAACAAGCTTCTGAGGACCGGTTTCTGGCATTACAGCCGTCTTCACCCCGGCTTGCTTGAATCAGAGTCACGGTAGTCTGACAGGCCTAATCAGACTGGAGGTGCTTCATCTGACTTGAGGGAAGAGACCTACTCATTGAGCAGGAGATGTAGTGGAAGAGAACTCTTCAGAAGGAAACCACCTAGAAAGAGGAGACCACAGTTCTGCAGAAACACCTGTGACCCCATTAGAGAGGAGATTCCAAGCTTAGCAAAGAATTCTATACCAGCTTACTTTTTTTGATCATTAGGAGGGAAGCTTCTATACTAGCACCAGTGATCAAGAGATTATCACTCTCACACAAAACATTTGGGTGACCTCAAGGATCACAGCAGCATGCTCGGAGAGAATGTGACCAATCAAATATTCCCAGGAGGGAGAAGACAGATTCCTCTAAGCAGGTGGGTGCATGCTTTAGCTGCCAGTAGTAGACTAATTTTGGTCGAGACCCTCGAGCAGTAGGTTTGTTATAGAGTCTAGAAAAGTTTACAAACCAGCCAGAAGAAATTATATAGCACTATTGACTTGCAGCTCATTGTGTAGGGCTGTTATTTCTGGCCGTTTGGCAATGCCACTTAGTCCAATTTGAAAGGGCTAGAGTATGCTCCTATATTCACAGGGCAGAAAAAAATGCCTTGCACTGGCCATTCCAGCTGGCCCATTCACCTTGCCAATCTGCTACACTGTTTGAAAGGTCAGTTCAACAAAGACAAATCCTTTCAATTTAAAACATAAGGCCTTATAATGAAGTTGGCAGTCTGTACCCTAGGTAGCAGTGCGCCCACCGCTGCATCTGTTGCTGACTGCCATATATCAGACTTACGGTACAAAAGGGGGTGGTAATGGACGGAGCATCTGAACGAATCAAACACTCACACCCAGTCAAAAGATCTGGATTTAATCCATCACCGTTCTTTAGCCCACTCTGCCACCTCAGTTCAGACACGGCTATATGCAAATCAGTCTGACCCTGTGCCTCATGGGAACAGTCCAGCCCGAACTGCCAAGCCATGCCTTCCCTGGATCGGAAACAAGCTTCCGAGGACCGGTTTCTGGCATTACAGCCGTCTTCAGCCCGGCTTGCTTGAATCCAGTGGCAAAGTGAGTAAGGGACTCACGTCTGAGCATACCCTGCCACACTTATGGCGGCCAAATGCGGTACTAAAGGGGGTGGTAATGGACGGGGCATCTGAACCAATCAAACACTCACACCCAGTCAAAAGGTCTGGGTTTAATCAATCACCGTTCTTGAGCCCACTCTGCCACCCCAGTTCAGACATGGCTATATGCAAATCAGTCTGACCCTGTGCCTCATGGGAACAGTCCAGCCCGAATTGCCAAGCCATACCTTCCCTGGACCGGAAACAAGCTTCGGAGGACCGGTTTCTGGCATTACAGCCGTCTTCCGCCCGGCTTGCTTGAATCAGAGTCACGGAAGTCTGACAGGCCTAATCAGACTGGAGGTGCTTCATCTGACTTGAGGGAAGAGACCTACTCATTGAGCAGGAGATGTAGTGGAAGAGAACTCTTCAGAAGGAAACCACCTAGAAATAGGAGACCACAGTTGTGCAGGAACACCTGTGACCCCATTAGAGAGGAGATTCCAAGCTTAGCAAAGAATTCTATACCAGCTTACTTTTTTTGATCATTAGGAGTGAAGCTTCTATACTAGCAGCAGTGATCAAGAGATTATCACACTCACACAAAACATTTGGGTGACCTCGAGGATCGCAGCAGCATGCTCGGAGAGAATGTGACCAATCAAATATTGCCAGGAGGGAGAAGACAGATTCCTCTAAGCAGGTGGGTGCCTGCTTTAGCTGCCAGTAGTAGACTAATTTTGGTCGAGACCTTCGAGCAGTAGGTTTGTTATGGAGTCTAGAAAAGTTTACAAACCAGCCAGAAGAAACTATATAGCACAATTGACTTGCAGCTCATTGTGTAGGGCTGTTATTTCTGGCCTTTTGGCATTGCCACTTAGTCCAATTTGAAAGGGCTAGAGTATGCTCCTATATTCACAGGGCAGAAAAAAATGGCTTGCACTGGCCATTCCAGCTGGCCCATTTACCTTGCCAATCTGCTACACTGTTTGAAAGGTCAGTTCAACAAAGACAAATCCTTTAAATTTAAAACATAAGGCCTTATAATGAAGTTGGCAGTCTGTACCCTAGGTAGCAGTGCGCCCACCGCTGCATCTGTTGCTGACTGCCATATATCAGACTTAGGCAGACGGCACACCAATATCTTAAAGAGTTTAGTGTAATTTCTATCATTTTAGGGGCATGGAAAACGTACTGCAGTATCACTAACAGAAAGGGAAACACCATCTCGTTGACTATCGTCATTAGTTTGATGTAGAGCAAAGCTCCCATCCTCTTAATTGTATTAGGGAGTGGCAGTCCTCTCTGGTCACACCCTGTGCAGTGTCTTCTGCTTTTTCTTTTGGAATTATTTTTGTGGAGGCATCCTTCAATAAATGGCATCTCCTGGTGAAGACCTGGAACAGCATATTCAGTATAGCACTTCCCAATCCATTTTCTGGGAGTTCTTCACTATTCCTTCTGTAAAAATTGTCAGGTGCAGCCTCTGCAAAAAGCAATTTTCCAGAAGTACCTCAAGGAAATATCGCCTCTGGAATGATCAAGCACCTCAAGTCGTGGCACTCTAGGCACCTGAATGTTGATAAGAGGAATAAGCAGTAGGATGATGGAGCCTCAACATCACTTGCTCCAGACACATTGTCCAGGTGGGCAGCAGTACTCCTGCTCAAGTTACAGCAACCCTTCAATGGACAAAGGCCTTGTGTTCAAGCCCATTGGGCTCTTCCACAAGGATTGTGGACAATTAGTTCAGCCGGATATCAAAGTACCCCAGTCAGGAACCACATTTAGGCTGCACACAAACGTGCAAATGGGGGTGACTTTCTGAAATTAACCTGTGGCCAGGCCCTATTCTCAACTACCCCATGGACGGTCAGTCCCTCCACAATATATGGACATCACTTTTAGATGCCATTTCCTTCTATCATCTATGGTAATGACTACACATTGACTTCTTATTATTAGGTATATGATTTCAATGAAACTCATATTTATGATTTTGTTCGGTATGGCTATGCTCATGGTACTCGCACCTTTCTGCTCCTCCATCGATTCCCCCATCAATGAAGATTGAGGGTAAACGACTCCAATCAACCCTCGGGACAGAAAGACTGCCTTTGTTACATCAAGCCTATTGCACCAGCTCTGATACTTTATAGTTGAAAGGCTGTGAGCAGTGCTCTCTACGGAGCCGAGCTGTGGGGTATGGAAAGAGCAAGTGAACTGACAACCCTGGAGAATAAGTTCCTCAGAAACCTGACCTCTCTCCCGCAAAGCACCCCCCTTTGCCAACTTTTGCTTAATAAGGGCATCAAACCCATTAGTGACCTAGCAAAGCTCTGCCCTCTGTTGTTCTGTCAGCATACGGTTTCTACCCCAGAACTGTCATCTTATGCTGCAGCTTTGAGGAGGTCTATGCCTTAGACACTGCGAATAGAATAAGCTGCATCAAATATGTTAAAAGCCTCGTGTCCAGCTTAGGCCTCCCTGGCCATAGCATTGCCTGCCATCCAACTCAGAATAGACAACAGATTAAGTTACTATATTGGGATTGGGTTGAGTCCAAAGCATATACAGATGGCACACAGGACAGATTAACCGAAAAATTCAGAGACTTCAAAATCAGCCGCACTCCTGAAAGAATCAAAGTGCTGGCTGATAGGAAGCTATACATCCAGTTTAGGCATGGCAGCCTGCCAGCCAATGCATTCACAAATTCATGGTTGGCCAATAGAGCACAGCAAAAGGGTTGCCCCTGTTGTGGTTGCTCGCATGAAACCATGGGCCATTTCTTTTCTGCTTCTACAGCATATGTAAAACCTAGGCTAACTCCTGTTTGCAGGCAACGTGGTACCAGAGATTTTAGAGAGGCCATGCGCATACTGCAATCTGATGCATCACAACCATTTGTGTGCGCAACGTGAAATTTTTAGGCCACTCATGGGCAATCAAAAGGAGGGCACAGACTGCCATCCGGCCTACTATCGAGAACTGTAGTAGCGATGCCCCGCCGACGTAAGTTTTTTTCTGGCTATCTAACTTCAAGATGTAGATAGCCAGTTTATGCTTCTGCTCAATGTACTTTCCTGATGCTGTCTATTTATTTTTACTGAGATGATTGATCTTCCAATTGACCTATATATAAATGTGCATTTTTTCTGTTTGTTTCTATTTTATAATGCACATGCACTTTAGACAAGGGACCTCCTCAATCTGCACATTAACCTTTCCATGGTTGGAAAGTACTTCTGATGTAAGCTTCAATTGTATTATATCTCTTTTTAAACTTTTACTGCTTGCTATTTCACTTTTTATTGACTATTATTTTTAACTGTATTGTCAAGTTCTACCGTATGTTTTGCTTTGTCCCTTTATCAACATGGGCAATGCATATCTTGTATCTTTCTTTCTTTTATGGTATTTTACCGAAACAATGAGAGTTTGACTGACTGTAGTCATTTTTTTAAGGTTAGGGACATAAGCTTAGGCCAGCTCACTCCTTCTTTTCTGTTGGTGTCCAGTTCCCTTTCTGCCCTCCCTGGGGACAGATTGGGGATAAATCCTCATTCTGTCCCAACAGGTAAGAATGAAAGGTGTGACCATTATGGTGTTGGAGGATGGCATTATGCCTGGGTGATCCCCCACTCCTCTTCTTTTCTGTGGCCTTCACCAGGAGGATTGGGGCAGCTGATGAAAGTCTTTACTGCCAACCTGCCCGCTGATGCAGAAAGTCTGCTTTTCCTTGGGGAAGGGGAATTACTATCCCATTACCGGTAGGACCTTTTCCCCCTAAAAGAAATACTTTGTTTATAGGAGGTAGGTTCCTGACTGGAATTGCCCTCCGGCAGCAATCTGGCAGTAAAGATCCACAAGGGAGAATTCTTTTTTTAAAGTAGAGATGCTCTCAAGCACCAAATCAAACGAAAGTGAAATGAGTCAGTATGCCTGATTTTATTCATTTTGAAAGAGCTTGTTAAAAGTTGTAGCCTTGTTTCTGGTTCACAAACACCTCTTTCTAAACTAACGATTTTAATGACCTTTATCTAACATCCCAAAACCTATATCGAAGCTTTTCCTTCTAAGCAGTGGCGGCTCCTCGAGTAAGTGCTGCGGGGCGGTGGGCAGGGCGGGGGAGCGGCAGGGTGGTGTGTAGTAAACTCTTGCATATGGCCAAACAGAGTTGAGTAAATGAATAAATAAAAAATAACATTGCGCGCGCTGCAATGCCAAATCGGCGATGCAGTGCGCAATGTAATTTGTTTTATTTATTTTCTCAAATCTGTTCAGCCGTATGCCGGAGATTACTACCCCCCACCCTGCCCCTCCCCGCACCGCCCTACCTCCCCGCAACACTCTCTCCAAGAGCCGCCACTGCTTCTAAGTATTGCCTAACAAGTTCAGGATTCTAAAATTAATTGGGCAAATGATTTCTCACTTGAAGGACATAACATTGTGGGAAATCTAACCAGATAACTTTATTCTTGGGTAAAAGTGCAGCTCGCAGAGAAACACTTGATGTGTATTTCACCTCAATCAACTGAAATATACACTCATGGGAGGGGTTGGCAATTTTATGGAATAATCAAAGAAAGTACAGTCAAGGAACTCAGTTTTGTTTTCATGGAAGCATTAATATGCTGATGACATCCTTTCTTTATGACTCACAAAGATATTTCTAACGTGGGGCTAGTTCAAACCACCAAGGTTATTTTATTCAAGTGTAGCCCACACACTATAACGCCTCTTACCACCTTCCTTTTGTAGTATGTTAAGTGGTACTAGAATAGTACTAATATACTACAAAATGCTATTTACATACCTACATGTTAAAGTCTCGCCTCCCCAATTTTTTTATATTCATACAGCTACACCCTGACTGCGGAGACCACAGCACACAAAGGTCTACATTTTAGTAGTAAATGTCGGAGAGATGTGGCGAGTCGCTGGAAAATATAGGATCCTTACTACAAAATGGGAGGGATTAAAAAGAGGTGCAAGGAGGGATTTTGAGAGGGACAAGCACCCATTCACAAAAAGCCATTGCTATTTACAAACTGGACTCCCATAGGTACTACAAAACAAAATGACCCAAAACTGTTTTAAATGTACTTCACCTCAGACCTAGAGTACATCCTGCCCCACACATTGTCAACTACTGGTTGGGCAACAGCCTTTCATAGAAAATAATGCTTCTTATGGGTAATACGTTTAAAATAAATTAATTTATTTAAACTGTTTAAAAACAATTAAGTTAGATTTTATGGTAAACGATATATAAAGAATATACATAATAAATAATAATATTGTTTTCCAACATATAGGGGCCGATTCTGATCTCGTTGGGAAAGCCCTCTGTCAGAGTCGTATCCGGAGTGCTTTCCGACCGACTCGCACTCCGGGGCTCTGAACGCCCGAGTACGATTCGAACATGCGCTTACAGACACAGGTCGCTCGGAGCCCCATTGAAGTCAAGTGTACATAGGCTCCCATTGATGAAAAAGGTACATTGTGCAAAAGGGTGCCCCCTGTAGTGGGGACAAGTTTGGGCCACCCACACCATACATGCACTTGTCAGGGGGACCCTTCGGTCCCCCCCCTGTGACTGACTCGTAAGGCTACGGGTGAAGGGGGGTCCGGCGACCCCAGAAGTACGCTTCCCAGAGCTTTTATGAGTCGGAAACTCTGTCTCGATCCAGCTGTCCAAATCGTGCATCGTACTGACTCAATAGAAAATCACCTCTTTCCCACAAATTATTTATTTTATGATAAATAACCTTTAATTCAATATTTAATGTGAAAGAACGTCTCTATTGTGCCTTTTTTAGTTTGTCCTACTTTCAAAATAAATATACCGATTGAATGTGCATTCAACTTTAGGTTATTTCTTGCTATTTTATTTTGAGTTTTATAAACTATTACTATTCCCCATACTTTACCCAAAGTAGATCTCCACGCCAGGGGCACAGACCTCTATTTTTGTGTGAAAAGCTACTTATAATACTGCGCTCATAAATCAGGCTTCACAGCCCCAATCCCCGAATTCAAGTAATACACTACACTTGTCAATCGCCCATATACATTTACTCGTGTAAATGTTCCTTTGTCAATAGGCCCACTAACTACTGCTTTTTTTATTCAAATTAAAAGAGAGGTGGTTGAAGGAACAAGAGCTGTAAGCCGATGCTCATTTAATCGTCAGCATACTGTAAACAACAAACAGCTTCACCTGTTCTCTCCAAACTGCTCGCTCGGCCTTTTAGCTACATGATAAATAATATAGGCATAAGGACGCACCAAGAGTGGATTCTATTTTGGGAGAAAATGAAACTACTTTCCCATTAATTTAATTCTGGTTCATGTTTCATTGTATAATTCTTGTAGTCCTAAAATGAAAGTTCTTGGTGCACAGATCTTTCAGTTAACACAGACATTGACATGAATACAGTGAAGCCTTTGAGTGCATTGTACACGCCACCAAAATTAAAAGAACACAAATGATCTATAGTCTAACAACCTGCTTTAAGTTTAGTTTAGTATATGGAAATGAGTTCAATGGATTGAGACCAGGACTCCAATGCCCTTAATGGTTCCTCTAATATAGTATTTTACCTCCACTTCAATGATAACAAGTATTCCTATATTTCGTGAAATCAGGTAAATTGCAATTCTTATGCAACGCACATAGTGTAGTCCCTCTCTATGCTTGAAGATATTGTAGCAGGCTGAATGTAATGCCTGGAATAATAGAGCCCATGTGTGTATATCCTATTTGAACAGAGTGTAGAGGATACTTTAAGGGCATGACGCACTGGCCATCCTTCTTGAGTCAATCATTTTTTCAATGACATTTGTTGTGCAACTAATATTAAAAGATGCAACCTGGATATATAATGGGATATAAACCTTAAAGTCTGAAGTACATAATGACATAATATTCTGTATCCAAGCAGCAATTAAAAAACTGTTTCGCTTTGCATATGGCTGGCTCCAAACTGGGGTGACGTGGCGAGCAAAATAATGATTAATTAATCCCAAATCTGTGACTGTGGGTGAATGTTTGAAAAGCTTAAACACTCCGTCCAACATTCTATTTTGTAATGTTGCTATGCGCACCTTAAGTGGCTAAGGGTATGCCCAGAAGTTGTTCCCTTGCTTGCTGTGCCACTGGATTCAAGCTTGCCTGGTGGATGAGGGTTGATACCCTGAAACAGGTCCCCAGATGCTTATTTCCACTCCAGGGAGTACCTGGCTTAGCAGTTTGGGCTGGACTGTTCCCATGGGGAGTCAAGACTGATTTGCCTATTGCTGGGTCTAAACTGGGGTGACGTGGTGAGTGAAATAACAATGGATTAAACCCAGATCTGTGACTGGGGATGAGTGTTGGAAAAGTTTCAACACTCAGTCCAACATGGGTCCATTGCTTGCTGCACCACTGGATTCATGCTAGCCTAGCTGATGAAGGTGATACCCCAAAATCTGTTCCAGGATACTTGCTTCAGGTCCAGGTAGGACCTGGGAGCAGAGTTCAGGCTTGACTGTTCCCATGGAGAGCAGGGTCAAGACTAATTTGCATATGGCTGGCCCCAAACTGGGGTGACGTGGCGAACAAAATAATGATGAATTAAACTCAAATCTGTGACTTGGGACGGGTGTTGAAAAGTTTGAACAAGCTGCCCTTCATTTTATTTTGTGATGTTGCTATGTGCGCCCTAAGTGGCTAACGGTATGCCCAGATATAGGTCCCTTACTCCCTGCGCCACTGGATTCCAGCTAGCCTGGCTGATTAGGGGTGATACCCCAACACTGTCCCAGGATGCGTTTCTGGTCAAGGGATGACCTTGCTTGGTAGTTTGTGCTAGACTGTTCCCATGGGGAGCTAGTTCAGCACTGATTTGCATTTGGCTGGGTATTAACTAGGGTGACAACACAATCATAATAAAAATGGATTAAACCCAGATCTGGGAATGAGGATGGGTGTTTCAACACTCTGATTTCCATTTTATTTCGTGATGTTGCTATGTGCATCCTAAGTAGCTATATGTATGCTCTGACATGGGTCCCTAGCTTGCTTCACCACTGGATTCAAGCTAGCCTGGCTGATGAGGAGTGATACCCTGAAACTGATCTCAGGGTGCTTGTTTCCAGTCCGTAGAGGATCTGACTTGGCAGTTCGAACTTGATTGTTCCCATGGGACTGAATTGCCTATGACTGGGTCCAAACTGGGGTGATGTGGCGAGCGTGGATTAACCCACAATCTGTGACAGGGTGTGAGTGTTTGTAAAGACTCAACACTGATCAGTTTTTGGGGTGAGGTAGCTTTGTGGACGGCACACCTTTTTCTACATTTTAAAATATTGTTTGGGCCAATCAACTGATAAAAATTCAATAGAAAAAAATCCTAATGAGGAAAAGTGGAGAGTTTGTGTCTCATATGTTTGCTTTGACTCACAAGGTGCCTTTTTGTAGTTCGTTGAAAGACAACATAGTCTGTCTTCTTTCTAAGATCTACCATCATTTTCACTCAATGGGCACTTCTCCATATTAATTTCCGTTTTCGGGGTTTTCAATTACTTGGAAAGCTAGCAGCTGCATCCTCTTGAAATTAGAATGTATCTGAAATTAGACGGGCTTGATGCTTTTAGACCATCCTATATAGTTCCTAAACTGTATCCCTACATGTTCCTTCAAACAAATTATTGCTTCACTAAAGATTATGCATTCATTCTAACCTGCTATGGTTTTATACGACCATTTTAGTAATTGGCGTGGAGGTATCAATTTCACGGACATGTAGACATACATTAATACCAATTTCTCAAACTTTCCCCACGAAGTAGTCCCATCAAAGAAACACAGGGGCATATTACCAAGCACTAGCGATAATTATCGCTATTGCTTGGTTAGCGGGGAAAAAAATATCGCCGAGCCCCGGGGATTTTTACCGCTGAGATACCTTGATATTATCAAGGTTTATCTCAAAAGCGGTAAAAATCCTGCGAAATGCATGAATATCGCTGAAAACTCAGCGATATTCATGCATTATCGTGACAATGCTCTTAGCCATGTTATCCACCTTTCATTGGATAACATGGCTAAGAACTGCTTTTAGCAGGCGTTAGCTTTTGGAGATATACACGCTTAGCGCAAATATTTCCAAAAGTTGTTAATAGGAGTTAGAGATGTTAGCGACTGTTTTCAGTCGCTAACATCTTGGCACACCCACTTTGCATGTCATTAGCGATAATTATCGCTGACATGCAAAGTGGGCCCCTAAATGCCCGCTATCGCCTACAAGCTGTCGCTAACACCAGTTAGCGACAGCTTGGTAATAGGGCGATAAAATTATCGCTGCATTAGCGGGAAAAAGTCCCGCTAATGCGGCGATAATGCCCTTGGTAATATGCCCCACATTCCTTATACATCTACTATTAAGCCTGTAGAGTCCAATTGCAAGTGTGATGTCTCATATACAGTCAACCCCATTTAGGCCTTCTTTTGTTAGCCTTTCAAATATCTTTGGCCATGGTAGTAGTTTTTCTGTACAAGCTCTACTTAACGTGATTGAAGGCAAGGATTAATAAGAATTATAGAACATTTCTATTTACCAACTGAGTTGCAAAGAAAATAAGTTAATGCTTCTTCTATTTACCTTACTAAGCTATGCTGGCATAACATTTCGTTGTATAAGTAATAGTTAAAGGCATGATCCTCTGGCCTTCTTGCTCAAGGTTACACTAGTTTATATTTAGTGCAAACAAGAGGAAATCTCAAGGTGTTATGCTTTCTAATAAGTTGGTATTATTCCTACCTATATTAATTGACAAGCTCCCCTTTGGTGGCAGAAAAGTCTGTTAAAGAGTCTCATTGAAACCCAGATCTCGAGGAAGACTAAACAAACAATTATAGAGAAGAATTCATATCAATGCAACGAAAGTTATGGCTTTTATCAGGACAGTACATGTTGGCCATCTTGTACCTGGAATGGCCCACAGTGTGTGGCATAGGTGATGAGCACATACATCTGAACATTTGTTGTATTTATATGGTTTGCGGTATATTTACTATCTTTTGAATTTATTTTCCAAGAGCAGCAAGTATCGTGGATACTCTTGAGCTTAATGGCAATGTCTGAAATGATTGGTACTGCATCCCGAACTAAAGCCTATTGCTTTGAGCCAGGCCATTACCCAGGAGTCACGGAAGTCTGACAGGCCAACCTTCCCATTGGTCAGTGTGCCCGGAGTTCTACATAAGAGGGAATACTTGCGAACTCAGCATAAATATTGCTAGGTTGTGCCTGATGTTCATAGTCACATCTACGTTTCATCAATTCCGGAACAGAAATTAATTACTGAAACTGATATTTATCTTGTATTGTTCAATATAAGAAATTGCCTTTGTATCTTATATTCGGACCCATTGGTGTAGATGCAATACTTGTGAATAACAAGAAGATAGGATATATGAGTATGATATTGCACAGTCAATATATACCTTGACGAGCAGGTTTGGTTTTTGGCAAAAAAATTAGTACATCAATCTAGATGCAGATACAGTGATCTCATTTCCCAGGGTGACGTAATGTCTTGAGAGCCTGTTTGGAGTCAACCACTATTCATAAAACTACTGCAATTTCAAGTAAATGATGACGGTGAAAGGTCAATATGGTGGCAGTTACTTTCAAAATTTCTTACAATTATGCACTTCTAATGGCTAATAGCTAGCCAGTCTCAAATAAAGTAACTAGACAGTAAATATCATTGAGTGAGGTCTCTGTTTTTCTCTAAAGAGCTCATTAAGGCTAGGGTCGAGCTTGGTTCAAATGTACTACAAGGGTTGAATTCCAAACTTAGGCCATATTCTTGCACTAAAATCCACCATATACAGGTTTATGCCTAGGAATGGGGACTAACGTGACAGGCGCAGAGACACTGGGCCCTTTACTATGAGTGTTTTCCTGATTCTGAGAACAAAGCCACAAACAACTTCTGTCTGCTCTGAGCAGGCAGTGTTTAGCGGGTGGCGCGCTCTGGGGGTTAGGGGATGTTAGTGCCTGCGGGGGAGGGGGAGCGTAGTCTGCTCCCCTCATGCTGCTGCAGCGGACCTGCAGGTCCTTCTAACTACAACAACTGGCAGGTCCAGTGTCTCCGGAACCTGGGCTTCTATGGGTATCACAAGGGCATATTATCAAGCCCATTATCTCAGCTTTAGCAGCAGTTTCCTGCCGATAAAAGCGGCGGTAATGTATCGCCCTTTCTTGATAATATAGCTCCAAATTAGTTGTAAATGTTCGCAGAAGCTGAACTAACTTGCTCACAGTGGCCTGTAATGCCCAGTTGTATGCAAAGCACCACACCACACTCTGGGCGTTAAGTCTGTACTATTTGAGTAACATGTAGATAACCAAACAGCAAAACATGTCTTATGGAAGATGCTTAACTGACAAACCCTTTTTTTATAGGGGGGTGCAGATTCCTGTGGGATCAGTTCATAGAATAATTACAAGTTTTTAACAGTAGCCTTGTTTTGAGTCATCTGTTTTGACATTTAAACAGAGGTATAGCATTTCTGAGTCGTTTCGGTGAGGATATGAAGTTTGGCTATTGATATAACATTTTCGTGTTTGGCTTGATTCTGCTATGCTGAAGACAGACATTCTTAAAACGTTGACTCAACGAGCTCTTTTAAAACACAGATGACACAGGTTGGGCACTACTGATTTACATAGGCGGATGGGAGCAAATTACACTCATGCCTCAATGTCTGCAATCAACCCAATTCTTCTTTCAACTGGTCCAATATTCTGCCAAACTTTGAGCATTTTGCCTCCTTTTTCCTGGGCAAGATCAAAATATTAAAAAATATTCTGCAGACAGCAAAGGAGCTCTTTCCGGTTATACCACAAATAAACCTGCCTCATTCACAGAGAGCTGAGCCTCCTGGTCTCACAGGAAAACATCCCTAAATACAATGCGTCTTGGCATACATTCACAAAACTCAGTGAAAGCAGCATTTATAACATTCTTACAGCGCTGAAACCTTCAAAACACTTTAACGACTCATTAACATTGAATATCTTCCAGGAGATCAAATCTTCTATAATCCCACTTAGACCAAAATTGTAAATGCATCGCTTTGTCAAGGCACTATCCTGGACTGCCTAAAAGTAGGGCAGGTAACTCTGATTTTGAAAAACTAAGTGCAGATCGCTTGGACCGTAACAACTTATACCCAATCTCTGACATTCCCACTTTGGAGAAGCTCCTTGAAAAATGTGTCTAGGTCCAACTTTGCAACCAGATAGAAAAATTCCAACTTCTAGACCAATTCCAATTCCGCTTCTGTAAGGCCATAGCACTGAATCAGCTCTCACGCACATCGTGAATTAGGTGCTAAAAAATCTGTATCAGAAAGAATCCTGCCTTCTAATCCTCCTAGATTTATCATCTGTGTTCAATATGGTTAAACATGACTGTCTGCTAGATTTACTTGAACGGAGGATGGGGAATTCAGGATCCGTCCTAAATTGGTTTACCAAGTTTCTCCTCAACAGAATCCAAATAATTAAGGTTAACCAGTCCCTGTCTAATGCCACATCGGTCATGTTAGGGGTCCCACAGGGATCCTCTTTCTCATCTACTCTCTTAATCCTATTCAAGGAGCCTCTATCTGAATTTTTGAAATCCTCCAAAATTCTTTATCAGATGTATGCTGATGTCAGCCAATTGTACTTGGAAATCCCTCCCTCCTAAAACATTTGGTCCCTTAACACAACTCTACTAAATACCTAAACCTGGCTAACTCATAACCACCTCAAACATAATGCTATCGAATCAAATTGCTCATAATTGTCCCATTCAAACCCAGGCTCGAGACAGATTTATGTATGAAGTATTTCACTGCCCTCAACTGCTCACCACACATTTTCGTTTCCACAGGAACTCTGGGAATAGCACTTGACAAGAACCTGAACATGCAGGACCACATCAGTCCCACCATCAAAGAAGCAAACCATCAAATGAACATTTTAAGGAAATTAGAACCCTTCCTCCACCATGAAGACCAGCATCAGCTGTCCAAGCCCTAGTTATTCCCAGGTTGGACTAAGGAAAATGCAACTCTTTGTGGCATTCCTTGATCCAAGTTGGCACCAATAAGGGCCTCTCTTAACACTACTGTAAGCTCATAACAGGAATAAAAAGAAACAAAGACATCTCCCTGGATCTAAATTTCCTAAACTGGCTTACATATGAGACAAGCATGCAACTAAAAATTGTTTGCATAACCCATAAAGCTTGACACTACAACACCCCAAGGTACTTGCCATAAAAACTAGAATATAAATGGATGCAGATCCTCCAGATGCACCAGCACCTTGTTGCTAAACCACAGAAATTCCATAAAAAGAAAACTTTCAACAGAGCCTTCTAGGGTATTGCCCAGTGAATTTGGAACTCCCTACCACCTGAAATCAGACATATCTCCACTATTGTATCTTTCAAAAAAGAAGTTAAGTTGCAACTTATGAACACGTTTCTGCTCTAGGTCACACATTTTGACTCTTGATTTTCACCCATGATTATTACTAGTTTGTTGGGCCATGGCTATTGTCCTGTTGACTTATACCATTTGTGGACTTATACAGTCTTTACCTCTCTTGATTATGTAGTACTTTGTTTTCTTGCTTCTTAGTTCCTATCATCTATAGCGTGCCCTGATACCCTCATGGGCCATGTTCACACTGTATAAAACTTTAAAAATAAATAAAAAACTTAAATAACTAAATGTTAGTTGAACTCGGACCAAACTCTCATTGTTCTAGACATGACTAAATCAATTCAATTCAATTCAAAGTTCTTTATTTCGGCACAAAGGCCATTAAGCTCATAAAACAATTCAAACAATTTAAAATATAAATAGTTTAAAATATCATAAATACAGATACCATACAATCCATATAATCTTGTTACAAACTTTAGTCAAATTTGAAAGTTACAAAGAGGAGAGAAAAAAAGACTAAGGGAGAGCAGCCAAATAGTACTATTTGTAGACCAGACATGCATTTTACAACATATGAAATTAGTGCAACTACAGTGGATTGCTTATCAGATGATGCACAAAATATTGCCCTGATTCTCCACAATGTCGTCAGATACAAGAGAGACCAAAAACCGATGGCTTGCTAAGGTCAGTTCTTAGATTTCATAGGGCAACTTTATTTTCCCTAGTGCCCAGATTTCGACTCAATGGTAGTAACCAGTAACTCATGACGATCTGGTAAGCCAAACAGAAGAACATAACTTATTCTATAGTCATCTTTGGAGCACCACAGGCTAGGCACTGCCCGTCATCAGTGCTGTGAACTTGAGCCCATATAGTTGTGTGGGACGGTAGAGGAAGCATTCCATAGCGAAGTTGCAAAAACAAGCACCTAGCAAAGGGAGGTTCAATCTTATCCAGGAAGTCCTCTCTGCTATAAAAATCTTTGATTGTAAGGAATACATCAGTCATAGGGCATTGACAATCCTGGGAGCATAAGGCAAGATCGTTATACTGCCAATAGGCTGGTTTGATAGTGCTCCTGGAAATTCCTTCAGCCTCATTGGGATCAGTGCACATAGATGTAAGCCCTATTACTCTAAAAGTATTTTTACATACTTAAACCAGGGTATTTTACAGGAAGCCATATAAGTAAGTATCTCTGCTAAACCCGCCTGATACAGTTGGATCTCTGGGGTAACACAGATCCTCCCACGGTGCATACCAATTTTTGCTGAATGTGCTCTCAACCTGAGATCTAGTCTTCGGGGAAGTTAAGGAGTATTTATCATGATGCCCACAAGCTGTCAAATGAACCAGTTTTCTACTACCTAAAGCAAGGATGTGTCTAGGTGACCCCAGAGCTCTGCACCATAAGATGCCACTGAGGGCTTGCAATAAAAAAGCTTGTAGGGCTGAGTGGACATGTCGAAATTGTGAGCTGAGTGCCATCTTAAATACACCCCCTGCAGCTTGCTTTAACTTAAGCCTATGCTGGGTAACATGTGCCTGCCACCCCAAGCGCCCGGTCAATGTAACGGCCAAATATGTGAAGGTGTGTACTCTTTCTAGGGAAGTTCCTACTAAGACTGGATAACCCTAGTCGAATGCCCCGGGTTTAGGCTCATGTAGTTTGTTTTACCTACATTGATTTCAAGACCAAGACACCAAACCTTACAAATATATTCAAAACAGTCCAGGAGATTTTGCAGACACATGGGAGATTTGGACAATAAAAGGGTATCATCAGCAAACATGATGACCAATGTATTTAGAAAGAGAAGAGCATTGGGGCAAGTAGGCAGCCCTGCCTTACCCCCTGTTTACAGGAACTGTCTCAGTGAGCTCTCCAAACTACCCGCACCTCACCTGTGCATAAATATTAATATGCAGCCGCACAATAAAATTGAATACATAATTCAGTACCCCTAGTTCTTGAAGTATCTGCCACAAAGTTAGCCTATGGACTAAATCAATTGCAGAATGGAGGTCAACGAACACGACATTCGGAAGACCACCCCCCAAAGTAGCCACATTCCAGTGCACCATCAGGAGGCGGAACGCCTGATCAACCGTGCTTGTTGCCTTCCTAAAACCAGCCTGAAGGGGTGACAGAATACCATTCCGATCCATCCAATCCTTTAGTCGACCAAGTATGACCCAACAGAACAGCTTTTGCAAGCTATCAATCAAACTTATAGGTATGTAGTTGATGGGTACATCATGAGGGACTTTCTTGTGTATAGGACCAATTTCAGTCCCAGCCCAAGTAGGGGCCTGGGGGGCCCTTTCAAAAAGGCTGCAAATAATGGTGATAGAAAAGCACCCCAAATATCTGTCTCCCTCCCTCTGGAATAAATCCCCTGCGCTGGGTACAATACCCTGAATGGTTAAGCAAATTTCCTGGACTGAGACTTCCTGCTCATTAGGGATTCCCCCAGGGCAGAACCATCAGTCTGGATGAGGGTTGTTTGCCGCAGGTGCCATGTGGAATCATTGATCATATAGGTCGATTCTCCCTTCTGCACATACAAGCCTGAGTAGTGAGCTACCCAATCACTTGCTAAATAAATAATCTCCACTGGTCCAACCCCTTTCCTACAGCTGGAAAATAGTATATATGTTCCAAAATGTGGAGCATGGCCTGTAGTATTAAAAAAGTCCTGTCTTAGGACGGGAGAAGAGACAGGTGGCTCGTAACAAAACCCGAGCTCCTTGGTGCTCAGAATATTACATACACATGAAGATTTATGAAAATGTATAACAACACAATCCCCTACAATGTTGTTCTTAGATTGGCCTAGCCTCCTGGACATTATTATTTAATTTGGGTCTCAAGCATTAAAATGTTTATGCTTACAATGTCTATCAGTGGCCAATCAGGGGCCTTGTTATGTAGCTGATCCCTGGATTCTCGCTGCCCAGTTCTTAGTGGGGGAACCCCGGACAAGATTAAGACTCCCATCGATATTCTCATTCTCTCTTGCACGGCCTACACTGGAGGAGTTGTCACTATGATTAGAAAGCCTTCAGATTCAGTAGGATTCATACTTGATGTTTCTAAGGCTGGTATTGCACTCACCCACATTCTCCAAATGTATGATCTGGTGGACACATGGCATGTTACATTAAGACGTGGATGAATTCTCATTTATTCGCCTGTGCCTGATATTTGATCTTGGATTGATGAATGGCTGCTCTCCCAGTAGTCGACACCCCTGGGGGGCGCGGAAGAGGAATTTTGTCTGATCATTAGCCAATCATTTTGGCATTGGAAACACCTACCCCACCACTACATTTTATTTCTTGGGGCCTGAAAGTCACAAAAGTGTGTGCTGAAGCATTTTGAAGCCATTATTGATCACTATAATTTCAATGACTACTCGTTATTCAGGACTGCCACAGTGTGAAAGGCATTAAAATCATATATATATATTTTTTGTTTTTGTTTTTTGTTTGCAACAGCGATTAGATATTTAATGTGTGATCTTAATTTAAGAATTTACCAGTTTGGCACATTACAGAGTCAATGGTTCTGTCCTTCATTTTTTTTTTCATATTTAATAAAAAACTGTTTTTATAAAAGCTTGGGTGTACTTCAATTGCTGGGCACTAGGCTGTAGAGTCTTGATGTGGAACTAAAGCAGCTAAAGATCACTAATGCTTCAATCAAAAGTAAAGCTATTCCTGCTAAGCAATAAGAGACCCTGATGGAGTTTTGTGAAATGGGGGTTAGGGAGGTCCTCTACCTTGGTAAATGGGATTGGACACACTTTTTTGGGGTCTGGGAGGACAAACCAGGCAGGACATTAGTGTGGGTGACTAGATCTGCTACGGAGCAGGGACAGATTTCTTGTATCAGCACTGGTGAAACCATAATATTTTTTGCACCTGCAAACATCCTGGCTATGTTTAAAAAAATCCATAATTGCCTCTACACTCTGGGAAGGAGTGCCAATGCAGCAGCTATATTACCATAATTGAATCCAGTGGCTCCTGTATGGATGGAAGGTGCGACTAGAGAGTTGCTAAATTCACCTCTATCCCTGGAAGATGCCAAAAGGTCCATCATGTTTATCTCTTGTGGCAAGACTCCTGGAGGGGACGTGCTCTCCCAGTGGAAATGTATAAAGCATATCTAAACCTCTTGGCACTGAGATGTTTGAGTCTTCTTTACAATTCAGCCATCACTAACCATTGCTAGACATCTTTTTCCACAATGAAGGATATAATCAATATCTTACTGAAGCTAGGGAGAGATTCCTCAGCCTAACATCAAAAGCCTAGGGGTATGGCTGGACAGGAGTCTCTGACTTAATACCCAGGTCACAAAGCTCTCAGCCACCTGCTTTGGTCTGCTCAGGACACTGAAGAAAGTTCTTCCTTTGCTCCCAATGGAGGCAAAGCAGATAGCTATACAAAGCATGATACAGTCATGTTTGGACTCTAACAATGCCCTCTATCTGGGTGCTCCAGAGTACACACTAAAGAGACTACAGCTAGTACAAAACTGCGCTGCCCGCACTCTACTGCAGATCCCACGCAGAATGCCAGTTAGAGCTGCACTGATCAGCCTACACTGGCTCCCAGTGCGTAAGAGAGTCACTTTTAAGGCAATGTGTATTGCTCACCAGGCCTTCTGGGACTCAGGACCTCAAATTACTCGGAGCCTAGTAAGCCAGTATCGTCCAGGTAGAGACCTGCGATCTAGCCAGGCTTTTATGGCAACAGTCCCTAGAATTAAAAGGACAAGATCGGGTGGAAGGATGTTTTCTTTCAACGACCGTAAGATCTGGAACTCCCTCCCTTCTCATTTGAGATCCAACCCTGACCTCGTCTCCTTCCGCAAACAACTAAAGACACACCTGTTCAACTCTCCTTAACAAATTCAGCTCTACATCCCTTTTCCCCGGTCTGCAACCTCACTCAGCCTACCAACAGGTTCCTCTAGCGCTTGGACGCCTCAGGGCAGCAATTCGCGCTCTAAAAATTCACTTTCATTCATTCATTCATTCAATTCTCTCATAGGCTACTCCCACTAATGAATATAGATAAAAAAAATATTGGTTAAAGTATTTGTGCAAAGTTTACCGTGCCTAATGCAATTTATTTTCCTACCTGGTCAACAGCCTTTAATTTACATAGTTCAATGGCATTTCTGCACAGAATGGAATCACAACTGCTACCTGTGACAGTATCTTCAGATGCTCAACACTGCGGCGATACTGCTTCTGTGGTAGAGGAGCGTCACCACCCCAGAAATGGCAGAAAAGGGGAAAGAAACAGCACTTGTTTTATTTTTTCTTTCCAGGAGAGCCCTGGGGGCGGGTCCTGCTAGGGACAGGCAGTGAGGACAGTGGTAGTGCACTCCCATTACTGCGCATGATGGTTTGGCTGGCTCAGCTCTCTCCAACCAAGCAATGCAGCTGGGTTTGACAGAGCAGGCAAAGACTCACATTCTGTCTTGGAGCACAAATTGAGGGTGCTCAGGCCAATCCTGAAGCTGCTCTCATGCGTGAGAGAAGACAAAAGGCATTCTTGGAGCCTGTACCTTCCTGAAGAGGTGAAGAAGAGCGCAATGCAGCAGGCTGGAGGTAAGTTATAATATTTGTTTTAGTCCCCCCGCAACCCCTAGTGCCCTTTTCCTTGATAATCGACTAACCCACCTATTTGGCTCTTCCTGCTGCATTTTTCGTGGTCATTTACTTAATTTGATTTTTGACTCCTTCGGATACCATTGCCACCCTGGAACTGTGTCAGTATTTTGGAAGTGCTAATATATGGAGACCTTATCTACTTCTACTGTGAGGGCTGCTACCACTCCTAGTATTATACCTACTGCTGACAAGGATACAAATGCTCCCACTAAAAGACAGAAAAAGGACCTGGACTCCCCTGCAAAATCCCCTCTGCTTCTGATAGTGGAGGATATTATGGAAGAATTCAAGCACCTGAAACCTTTTGTCATGGAGACCAACATCACACTTCAACATACTGAGGAGAAATGGTCTACATTGGTGTCCAGGGTTTATGTTGTTGAACAACAAATTAGCGACGTGCAGGATGCTGCTATTAAAAGTGACACTATGTCCAAGGAGATAATGCTTCTAAAGAAGCTGTCATGACTCATCTGGCTAGTCCTGTCATCATGGTTTTGTCATCATCCAGTATATGCAACATCCAGTGTATGAAACAGTGTGGCAACAGTGAATGCAACATGAGATATTCAGCATACTATGACTATTGACTATTCCTCCTAAGCACAGTGCAGGTTGTAGTATGTCATTCAGTGCAAGCTGCGCTTTATTTTCCGTCACTCTATTTGCACATCACCTTGCTGACAGAAATAAGGGGATGTACACTGAACCATTGACTAAACTAAGCATCCAAGAAGAATATGTGCTTAGTATTTAATTTGTGACCGTTTTTATGTATTTTGTTTCCTTTTTAGTCCAGTTTGCCTAATGTTTACTTTAGCCGCGTTTTCTCCCACTGTAAAGGCAGCCTCGCCCACCCGCTCCCTGCAGATTATTCCTGTTGCATTGCTCGTTTTCGGAGGCTGTTCTCTTTTCCTGTTCATGACTGAGTGATCTTCTGTGTGGAACTTCGCCCGAGTGCTGGAAATACGAGCCCGGAGAGAGTCTTTTGGTGAATTCACTTTGTAGCAGCAATTCCAGGTAGGAGACGACAGTTCTCTTTCTTTCCAAAAATCCGTGCAGTGGAACGGATGCGGTGCCAAAAGAGAAAGGGAACTGAAAAGTCTTTCATATTTGTTTTTATGGTACATTGCTGATATTTAACTCTGAGCTCAACTTCAAAGGTGGAAAGATCATTTATGAAAGTCTCTAAAGAAAACTGAAGAAAGAAAGGCTTTCATGTTTGTTTTTCGGAGTGTGCACATTGCTGATATTTTACTCCGCGCTTAATCTAATCCATGAAACTTTAAAGGTGAAGAGGTCAATTACAGAAGCCTCTAAAGTAAGCTAGACAAACTAAAGGCTTTAATATTAATTTTACAGAGCTTGCAAACCATATAATTACAGGACATTTTTGGGAATCAAACTCTTTAATGCTTCTCTGAACTCCTAGTAAAGTAAATTCATTAGAAGTTTATTTAACATGAAGATATGAATCTTTTCAAAGACTTTAAAGAAGGTATTCACTTGTAGTGGATATACATAAAGACTATTTTGAGAAGCTTTCAAGAAGTTTGTCAAATGTACTAAGGCATATTTTAAAAGACTTGCTGATTATTTTTATTTCAGGTAAGGTTTGATCTAAGTGCATATAATATATATTTATTATATATTGCATAACTATATTGATTATAGTAAAGAAGTTGAATAACAGCTCACTACTGTGATTAGCAGTCATTTCAAGATCTCCCACCCCACAGTACTCTCCCTATATTCCCTTCCCCCATCTCACCACTTTGATCCTCTGGTTTTTTTTTAACTCAGAGTTAGAGCTGCTGGAAGGTGGGCCTCTTGAGGTTACTGCTCCCGAGGAACTACACTCTGAGCAGACTGAAGATTTAGAAATTCGTAACAGGCACAATAATCTTCTAATTTATGGTATCCCGGAGGGAGCAGAAGGAGCAGAATATGCTCATCTTTATTGGAGTTTATACTCCTAAATTGGTGGGTCCTAAAAAAAAAGGGTACATCTTAATCTACAGCAGGCTCACTGCATTGGTCCTAAACCTTCTATATGCCCAATTCTGGCCGACCTAGAGGGATCATTGTTCTTTTTTGAAATATACAGAGTTCCTGACAGTGTTGTCAGCAGCAAAGCAAAGAAAACAAATATGATGGTCTGGCCAGAGGGTATATATATCTCAGGATGTGTCATGAGCAACTGCTGCTCGTCGGAAATAATTTTTGTTCTTGCGGTCAGCCCTACGTTCCATGAAGGCAAGATATGGACTTGTGCACCCATGCTTCTTTAAAGTCACCAATAAGAATCAAACCTTTTCTTTTGCCTGCCCAGCTGATCTGAGGAAATGTATCTTACATCACAAGGGTAAAGCAGTGGACCTTGGGAAAGTTTAAGCTTCCTATGTCTAAGATCCTGTTTCTGCTTTTGGAATTGTTCTGTTTTCTTTGTCTTTATATTCTATTCATTATGCGTTTATTTCTAATATTTTGATTTGTTGTACTAATATATTCAACATTACCTGTTGTGTTTTATGGTTGTTCTCTTTAGTTAATTGTAATAGTTTTTAATATTACTATCTATTATTCCTTTTTGCAGTCGTATGGTGTCTCCCTTGAACTTCTTCCCTTGATGTGATGTGTTGTCCTCCATATACCTCCTTCCCTACATCTATTGTTTCCTATCCTCTTCGTATCTGGTAAGTTGTCCCAATGATTATTTGTATATCACATACTGCTCCTCATCATGTGACTGACAGGAAAGTGTTTACTTCTCTGTACGCTTGTTGTTTTAAAAAAGAAAAAAAAACACTATAATGGATGACTCCAATGTCGTCTTTTCTTTTTTCCCCTATTTGAGTTGAATGCATGTCTCCTGTTTGTCTTCTGTTTTTGTGCTTCTCCACCTCCTCACTTTATTTTTTCACAATACGTGTGTTTTCATTCTCTTCATGGCTAAAGCTTTTTGGCTTCTGTCATCTTCATTCTTTCGACCAAAGATCTAGATTTTCTTTTCTTTACTATTCTTTTCTCTTTCCCCCCTTTTTCATCTATATTCTTGTGTCCTTATCTCCTAGATTTTTTTTACATGTCACAGCCTTTTTTTGATTCTTCTCCTTCGCTTGTCTTATGGGTTTTACATGTTTAAAGAGTGTGATGCTGGCTTTTGCAATCTCTTGTTATTTTGGCTCAGTACATCTGTTAAGATAAAGTTATGGTGAATTCCCTTAATATTGTTTCCTGGAATGTCAAGGTTCTACGCAATCCAATTAAAAAACAATGAGTCATGAGCCATCTGGCCCGCCTTAGCTGTAATATTGCCCTATTACAAGAAACACAATTGCTTGATAAGGATTTCAATTAATTACACAAACATTAAGTTGGTCAAGTCTTTAGTTCTGCAGCTCTTAATCACAAAAACTGAGTTATTATTCTGATTCATAAATCTCTCCCCTTGGTGATTGTGGAGAATAATGAGGAGGGCCATTGGGTTCTATTGCTTGCTACCCTTCCTCATATGCCTGTTTCTATATTAAATATGTATGGACCCACAGGTATCGATGTATCATTTTGGAACAATATGTCGGAGGTTTTGCGTTCCTGCTCAAATGCACACTTCATAGTTGGTGGAGACTTTAATCAAATTGTGGACCCTTTTCTGGACAGGAAGTCTAAAGGTAAATATGGTACTAATAAAATGCAGAAAACATTTACACGTTTTATACACTCTAGGAGATTAGTTGATGCTTGGAGATTATACTTCCTGAACACTTTGGAAAACACCTTTTTCTTTCCATCACACCAGTCCCAGTCTAGGATAGATTACTTATTCCTTTCCCCACCTTTAGTTGCCTCACTTACCCATGCTGAAATTGGGTCAATTTTAATATCAGACAATGCACCGGGTATAATAGATTTAGATCTGTTACCTGTACCTTCTAAGTCTATAACATGTCAGTTTAACATCAACCTACTGAAGGATAAAGAGTTTTTACCGAATTTGGAAGGTTTCATAAAATAGGTTTTCCTTTATAATGTTACGCCGGATATCCCATTTCACACTGTTTGGGATGCTTTCAAGGCTTCTGCCCAGGGGCATATAATTAATTTTGTTTCAGATAAAAAGAAGAAAGCTCATAAAGAATCCTTAACTTTATTTGAATCTATAAAACAGCTCAAACATGAATTTTTCACGACTAAGAATGACACTACGTTGCAGCGATTAGTGAGGGCCAAATTTGAATTTAATAAAAAGTCTACCAAGGAGGCTGCTGGTACACTATTAAAAATCAACTCCAAGTTCTTTGGTGGGCGCAATAAGGCTGGCAAATTACTCACCAACTATTTGAAAGTTAAATCTCAAAAGTCTAAAATAGTTAAAATCTTGGACGAAAATGGGAATTCCTTTTTAAAATTAAGATATTTTGAAATGCTTTACTGACTTTTATACCCATTTATATATACCGGATCACATTCCTACAGATGGCACCAAACTCCTACTTTCGCTCTCTCCTGCTAAGATCACGACAGGCACAGGATCTATTATCTCTAGAAGAACCCATTTCAATCTCTGAAGTGAAGTCTGCTCTTCATTTCTTTCCTAAAGACAACGCTCCAGGTCCGAATGGCTTTACTGCTGATTCCTTCTCCCATTTTTTGTGTCTCCTACTTCCCCATCTCCTTACGTTATATCAATCATTTTTATTGCAAGGCAATGCCAAAGTAACCTTCTTAGAGGCTATGATCTGTTTGATTCCTAAAAAGGATAAAGACCCTTCTTTATGTGCCAATTATAGGCCCATATCCCTTATCAATTTGAACTGTAAACTTTTTGCCAAGATGTTAGCAATTCGAATCTCTTCTCTAATTCCTGATATGGTTGGACTCAAGCAGACTGGATTTGTCAAGAGCAGACATATGACTGACAATTCCAGATTGTTTCTCAATATTTTACATATGGTATCTTCTATCAATACTCCTATGGTTGCTGTTTCCTTGGATGCAAAAAACGCTTTTGACCGTGTCAATTGGAAAATTATGATGCAGGCTTTACAGTGGCATGGCTTTAGTCGAACTTTCCGTTAATACATAAGTGTACTTTATTCTTCACTGATGACGTCCGTCTTTCTCAACGGTTCCCAATCTGCATATTTTCCCATCTTACTTGGTACCAGACAGGGATGTCCTCTTTCACCATTACTTTTTATTTTATACTTGGAACCCTTTCTACATACATTACTTAATTCACCATTATTTCATGATTTTCAACATAAAGATATAAAGATTAAGTTCTCAGCCTATGCTGATGATGTGATTCTTTATGTCTCCGAACCTGAAACCACCATTCTTGTTTTTACTAATCTTTAATTGTTGTACTCTAATTTATCTGGATACAAATTGAACTTTTCAAAATCTGAAGTCCTTCCCCTCAATTAATATTGTCTAAGGAGTATGTTTGCAAATCCTGGTTTTAAATGGTCTTCGCACAACATTAAAAGCTTAGGAATTAAATATTCTACTTCCATTGCTAAGACAATTCAGATCAATTTAGTAGATGTTTATAATAAGTTTCTTCTAATGACAGAAAAATGGTAAAAATTATATCTGTCTTGGTGGGGAAGGTTGGCAACGATAAGATGATATTTCTACCTGTAATTAACTTTTACCTGTCTATGTTACCTATTAAATTACAGGTTACATTTTCTAAGTCATTAAATAA
Organism: Lissotriton helveticus; assembly: GCF_964261635.1. Classification (NCBI taxonomy): domain Eukaryota; kingdom Metazoa; phylum Chordata; class Amphibia; order Caudata; family Salamandridae; genus Lissotriton; species Lissotriton helveticus. The sequence goes on from NC_136065.1 coordinate 1,610,519,967, forward strand.
ATCAATTACTGCATTGTTATGGAAAGGTAAAAAAGGGCGCATTTCTTTATTATCTCTTTGTAAACCCAAGGAGCTGGGAGGTGTAAGTTTCCCAAACTTTCAACAATATCATAACACCTTTGTCTTAAAACAGATTCTTCCCTATATAATAGACAATGATTCTTTGCCCAATAATATCTGGCGTAGATTAGAGACTCACTTTTGTCTCCATTTCCTTTGTACTCGTTACCATTTTTCTTGAAACCTCCCCAAACATTTTCACCTCTCCACTTAATAAGTACTCTAGTCAGGTGTCTTCCCTTATTCTCACAAGACCCTTTTCTCTGATACAACAATTTCTAGAATCGTCTATAAGGCATAATAAAGCTCTTAAAATTTCTAATCAAACTATTTTTGGGAAAAACTGGGTTCTGCAGGGTATATTTCAAATCAAACAGCTGATGTGCGACATGATTCCTCTTACTTTTTATGAAGTTCAAAACAAATTTGATATTCCTTACACAAGCCGGCAAATATGAGTCTCTCAGAGGAACACTTGGACAAGCCATTTCCACTCTTACTCAGCCCACTCTCATATTAGTTCCCCATCCCCTGGACCACTTGTATTATCCTCATCTCTTAATGCTTCCCATCTATGTATATATCTGCATTACACTACTCCATCTCATCCTAAGTCCAAAATTGAGATGTTGTGGGAATCTGACCTGTAGCATTCCTTATCTTTAAGAGACTAGGGCTCCATTTGGAATTAAATACATCACACATCCGCTAATACTAGCACCACAAAACCCTTTATTATTTTTTATAATAGGCTATTTATTACTCCACCTTTTTTACAGAAATGTAACCCAACATTCTCAAACATGTGCTGGTCCTGTAAAACTCTACCTGATACATACCTACATATGTTCAGTTCAATGTTCACCAACCAATGTGTTTTGTGTACTGATTTGCAAGAAAATTTCCCCAATTTGTTTGATTGATTTCCCTTTTGATGTCAAGTGTATTTTTTTAGGAAGCTTATCACATAGTTGGCCAGCACTGTCTAAACTAGGCAAGTTTTTAAATTTGTCACTTGCTGTTGACTCACAAGTTATTACCTCCAATTGGAAGAATGCGAATAATATTAATGCTATGAGCTGGTGGAATCTTCTTTGTTCTCATCATAGACTTGATATAGCACCAGATACCTCTACACCACAAATGATAAACAAGAATCTTTTTTGGTCTCCGCTTACTGAATACCTAAATAAAAAGCGTAAAAACCCCAGTGATTCCACTTGGGTTTTTCAACCACCATGATGGGTTTTTCCCATGATGAGTTTTTCCCTTGATGTTTTAGTTCTTATATGTATTACTTATTATATACAATAGGATTTACTATTTGATACACTTGCAGTTATGCACTAAGTAATATTTATTTTTTCTCTTCTTTTCTTTTTCTTTTCTTCCTTCTTCTCCCTCTGTCTCTTCCTGCACACAATATAAAAAAACGCGATATTTTTTAGTACAGAATGATATCATTTAATACGTTTCTGTTGTTTTCCTTCCTTTTGTTAAGTGCTGGTAAATTTTGCCTTTCTGGTTACAAGTACACTTCATGTCTGGATTTCTTATTCTATGTGTTATATAACTATGTACACTTCTATTTTATGCAATAAAGCTTTGTTATCTTAAAGATAAATGGAACTTACTTTTGCCGGATCTCAACATGTAGGGGGACTCGGCAGATGTGCCACCTGTCATCGCTGATTATTGTATTAGCCATTGCACCACTGCCTTGTGTTGTTCTGGATTATGACACAAATAGGTTCACAAATCTTGCCATGCCTCACTATGCGGACAATGTTGTATTGTAACTTAAAAAGCTGGAAGAAAAGTTGGCGCCAGTCATCAGGGAAGTTATACGATTTGGAAGCCGTTTGGGTTTATGAATAAACTGAACAAATCGGATGTCTTCCCTCTCACAGACTTTCCTACCGACCTCGGGATTTAATATGCTCTCATGTGGTGCCCGAACGGCCTCAAATACTAGAGCGTGTTTGTCACACATGACAACCTTGAGCTGATAAAGGAGTATTTTTGGTGCAGCGTGGGCCAGCTTAAAGGTTGCATTGAATGCTGGCTAAGTATCCCACTTACAACGATGGGGAGAATGTTGCTCATTAAAACGATTGTATTACAGCATTTTTTGTATTTTTCGCTAATGTTCCAGAGTGCTTCCCCATGGAGTACTTTCAGTTATTGAAACACATGCTCCTTAAAATAATCTGAGGGACGGGTAGCCTCTGGTGAAATGGTAAGTACTAGCATGGCCTAAGACAAGGTGAGGCCTTGCTGTACCAGGACTCCATGTCTATTATCCAGCGACCGGGCACACTACTAGAAATACTGGGTTGTAGGTACTTCTGTTCCGCTGTACCTCAGGGCTGAACATGTAACAGTTTGCTCTAGGTCGATCTCCGCTACTCTCATAGTCCACAGTCCACTTTACCCCCCACAATAGGAAAAAGGCCCTGTGAAACTGTTGCACAGGATGGGCATCATAGCCTTAGTTGACCTTTTCGAAGAATTATCCTTTCTGTCCCTCCAGATGTTTGAGGATAAGGGAGGGAACTGAACATTAGCTATTGTCAGCACTATTGGCTGCATTCAGGGATTTCCCTTCACCCCCTACCCAGACAACACTATTGATAACTACTTCTATACAGCGCACAGATTAAGGCAAATCCATCTCCTATCTATACTCTGCATGGACTGACTATCTGCATAGGTACCTTAACTTTTAAAGCCAGAAACAATGGGAAGATGATCTGGGGTAGCAGATTTCAGATACGATTTGGGCATGCAGCTTTAAGCAGCTCAAGGAAACCCCATTTACCTACAAACACACATTAATACATTTTACATTTCTTCATAGATATTATTATACTCTGAAACAATGGTTAAATTCACACAGAGTAGCTAAGCTGTATGTAAAACATGTGGTCTCCTAGCTGCTTAAGGTTTCCAATTTGCATGGAAATGCCGCAAATCCTTGCAGTATTTTGTTGATTTGTTCACTTTACTGAAGGGGCTGATAGATATGCAAATGCCCCCTCACTTCAGCTTTCGCTACTGGGGGACACTTCTGCTCTAACTGGACCTGCTTGCCAATAAATCGCCATGGTACTTGTCTCTGCTAAGAGGCATATGGCACTAGTATGGATGCAGAAATTGTTCACTCACCTGGCTCGCTGTTGGAAGGACGACTTATTGTAGTGATCAGTCCGAGACTCATGAAGAGAAGTGCATCCCACAGCCTGCCCTAGAACCTTCTTAGCCCTCTCAGGTTCTATTTACTACAAACGGCTGATACTACTAACCCATACCATCTGTAATTGTTGTAACCTTGTGAACATTGTTTCTTGCAAGTAATCAGTGTTTTTCATCTGTTTCACACTTTGCAGCACTACTATATCTTTGGCAACTATGCATTCATCATGTTGATCAGTGTGGTAGTGCTTATGATATTCTATATGCACTGTATCCTGCGGTGCATTTGAACACACATGTAATACAAAAAATCACAGCAAAATGAAGTTGAGGCACAATTTACACCTTGTACTACAAAGTGCAGGTTGTGTATCACTCATAAAGTGTAAATTAAAAGTCACTCTCTGGTTGATCAGGACCTTGTTGAGATTTTAGACCAAACATGATAAAGTCAGATAAACCAAGCAGGTCACACTGATCAAACATTTACGTTTAGGCCCTTTTGGTTCTGAAAGTCCTCCAGCGTGACATCACATGATGGTGAAACTAGAGAGGGTCCTACAAAGTAAGAGACATAGGCACTGAACTTATGTACAAGCCTTCAATTTTGAAGCCAAAAGCTCTGTGCAGGACAAAGCAGTATGTCACAGTCGTTGAAGTTCATTTGTCACTGGAGTAGAAGTACTGTCTTGCTCCAGGTCTATGTTGTACCTTTGGATTTTCATTTTTTGTTCTCAAAATCCTCCAGTAGGAAGAATTTGAGGGTATAATCAGGCAAGGCTCCAGGGAGCCAGATACCTTCACTCTGAGATTCTATTGAATCGTTTTTCTCAAAGCAAAAACAGATCAAATTGTGATAAACTTGCATTCCTTGCCTGCCAAAGCTATGCCTTCCATGGGAAAGCTAAATGGCCTTATTCTAGTCCTCTAGATGTGTAAAAATGACAAAGTCACACTTTTCTCCAACTGCTGACAACATTTATTTTCTTAGATAAGGTTTCTACGTTCTAGGCATGTTTCAAACCAGGGCTCCCTCAGTGTCTCGCAAAGACTGGTCAGCTTCAACATCTTCAAGCCAGTGAGCTCTTTCTCATTCATGTTCCAGTTCCAGTGCCTGGATCCCATCAGGATTAGCGTCTCATTTCTTCAGATGTTTCTTCACATATTCCTAAACGTTCTGAGGAAGTGGTGGTGAGGTGCCAGTCTTATGGGTACTCTTCAGTGATTCAACAATTCCCTACCACCAATCAAGACAAGGTTCCCATCAAAACCCAATCTTTTTTTTCAGCTTGTCTTTCTCCGTTTTCTCTAACACTTCTTGGAGCCCCTGATACAAAATGGCTTGGCCTTACTCAAGAGGCAGTAGTATTTACCCTCTTTCTAGAAAACCCATGCAGGACGTTGAGGTTTTCCCCCTGTGGCAGTGCTTTAACTGTTTTCTTCCAACTGGGAGTATGGACAGAAATTATTTGAAGGTGGCTGACAGCATGAGTGGATATGTTGTTTAAACTAAGGCTTTGGTTTACTTCTACAAGGCTTTGTTTTCCCACCCATGGAAGCCAAAGCTTGTTTCAGTTAACAAACGCTTGAGCGTGAAAGACCACGTTTTTGAAGCCCCACATGTGTCCGCTGAACATACTCACTCAGCATTCATGTTGCTAGTGAGTGGGTAGATTTTCCACCATTCTTTTGCATTGGAAGCTCAAGAACCAGCACTACGGCATTCTAAAGGTAACATTTACAATTTAAAATTGATCCGACAGACTCAAGATTTCTAGTCTGATTACAAACCTGAGGCTCATTGTTGTCCTCATTTGCTCATAGATTCTTTTCATTTTTGCATGGGTTTCTTGCATCAAGACATAATGAGATTTTTGCAACCCATAGGCAAATGAAACTTTTTCTCTCCCAATCGACCACATCTCTCCCGAGCTAGGTGCAGGGCCTAACCACCAGCAGTTTGAGCAGAAATATATCCATCAAAGGGCCCTCTGAGGGGCCAGCTGTGAATTGCAGCCCCAGCTGGGTGAGGAGGACAGCCCAATGATGAAGCCAAAATAGCCAACTTGAAAGGGCTAATGTGTGGGCCAGTTGCTCTGTCCCAAGTGGCTCATGGGGCAAACACAATGATCCGCACACTCGCCCTTTCATGTTTGTCCACCTGATAGTGCCACAATGCCTGACTGGCAAGCCCGACGCAGGTGACTATAGTTCTACACATTTTGTCAGAACCAGGAGAGCCCCACACTCACTAACAACCCCTCTGCTCTGCGAGGCACTGAATAATATTTCAGGTACCAACCATATCATATTTCATTGTGAATGTTCCAAAATATACCAATAGAAAGGCAATCATCACCTTCTCATTGATGCAACAGTAGACGTGTGCAGGTTACACCTAAACGTTCTTCAAGGGAATTCTCTGTTTTCAGGCCTCATTACGAATGGCTCTGTAACCAGATTTTGTCAGTAACAAGGTATACCAGCACAATGGCATTACTGATTCCAGCACTATTGGGAATTCTAGGTGTGAGAATATTGCATGAGCTTTCCCATGCCAACGATATTGAGGATCCTAGAACAGTGGCATAGATAGACCTTGTATATGTAGCTCAACATATATGTATGAAATGCCCATCATTTACTCTGACTCCCTTGGTAGGCCACACGCTACAATATACATTTTCTTTGAGACAAGGCCCACCTTCTTACACTGAGCATTTGTTTTCTCCTAAAAATGACCAAATGATGAGGTACTGTTCCACCAACCCTCTATCTAGTGACTCATGGAATTGTCTGTAATACAACTTTTCCGCAAATGTAGGTGATGTTCTGCTTTATCGATGTTGTCTTGTAGAATTAATAAAAATGGTGATGGTAACATGGTGGAAAAGACAGTAGAGGCAACAGTATAACCCACAGCAATTGCAACCGCACTTACAGGATGCATGTTCATTTTGGACAGTAAAAGTTGCAGCGTATTGCTGACATTCACTTCTAAATGTTCACTCCATCAGTCTTTCGCTTCTTCCACATTTGCAAGCATTAATGTCACACAACCTCCAAATAATTCCTAATAAGTATGTCAACATATATGTGTATATAGAAGACCTTTCTGTTATCTCTCTATAGCCATTGGCGTGGCCAAGTGTCACTCACGTTTTGCCTCTGCCCATAATAGCTTAGTGTTGGTCTGGCCACTTCAATCATTGGCTCTCTAAGCAGTGAGTGACGGTATTTGGTTCTTGCCCATTCGCGCATCTATGTAAAAAGTAGTCCATTTCAGTGGCAGGGTAATCTCCTATCGTTGTTGCCCCAAACATGCATACCAGCTTTTAGGTGACAACACCTTTACTTTTTATTAACACCTTGGCTGCTAGGGAGATTTTCCTGCTGGGCTGAAGACCATTATTTACCATTGTTCATGACGAGCTGAGCTCGTCATGAGCACACGAGCAGTGTACTGCATGACGAGCTGAGCTCGTCATGAGCATCGAAGGGGTTAAACTTAAATCTTTAATTTATCTTGCAAATTTTTTTGCAAAAGGAAATTTTAAAACATTGATAGTTTTGCAAGGCCAGACCTTTTGGATTTGCCAGTTTTTGCTTGGTCTTTGAATTGACATGGATTGGGTCATGTCTACCCTGCCCATTTTTTAAAAGCAGTTGCATGGCCGAAGAGCAGTGTAAGGGAGTTCACCTCCTTAGAAGGTGACTCTGTGATTTCAGAATGACATCAGTTCTTTAACTGTTACAGCATCATCCCCTTTAAACTTTGAAACGCTATTAGATGCTTGGGTAGGATTCTTATTTCTGCTGTGCCCATGATTTTGCTTTGGCTTGGTTCATGGAAGCCTATATTAAGTCCAAGACCTTGAGACACTCACGGGTGAGTTACCGCACTTTATTAGTCCCGCATTGATTGATTAACCACCCAGTAATTTCCAGAATTTTAATAAAGCAGGGCAGCAAAAATGATTGGTAGATCCAGTTACTGGTCCGTTTTTAGGGCTGGCATAAGGAGCTATTTCAGAAACCTATTTTTTCCAATAAATAGTAATACAATACTTTTAATGAAGAGAATTTTCTTCAACTCTCTTCATCCATTGGTCTGTTTAAGTGTCAATGACATTTCGCTTCTGCTCACCAAAGCCTAACTCAGGTTGCAATGGCATGGCCCTCTTCAGTCATTGGCTCTGTTGACTCTGAGTGACAGCATTTTGCTCATACGCACGTGCACATCCATCTAGAAAGCAGCCCAACTCAATGCTAGAGCTAGCAGGCCAATCTCTGCTTTCACTTCCACTTTTATTTCATTTTTGTGATTTTTGTCAAGCTTTTTTTCCAAAACGTTACTTATAATTATTTTTGCACTATATATGCCTATTGCAGGTGTTTGCAAAAAAGTAAATACATTCAAAACCTGCTGGGTAGCCATGACAAGACTAGCTGACTTTGACAATGCTTGTTTCAATATTTCAGCTTTAACAGAAATTGATAAATTACTACATTAATCCTCTTAATGCACCTACTGCCCTCTGCTTCATGTACATTGCATTCACTTCTAATTGTTCATCATTCTAATTCAAAATGAGAAATACATAATTGTTGTACGGCATTTATAGTCTCCAGTGTCATTAAGGGAGCTATCCTTTCGCCATAAATGATGAAATAACATGCTTGCAGGGCTGATGATTGTTATGCCCGTGGGATCTAATCGTAGTCTCAGAGCAAGGCAAATAGGGCTTAAATAGGCGTCTTTATGCAAGTGCTTCTCTGCCTTCCGTCGGTGCATGTGCAGACTGTTATACTAGACAACGAGGTGCAGTTTTTATGAGACATTTTATTGTGGGGGTAGAACGATGTGCAAATGTAGAGAAACAAGTTATTATTATCTTTTTTGTACCTATTAATTCTTGCTGAAATGCAAAATATATTTCGATATTTAATGACCCTTTACAATGAGAGATTCCTTCTTTGGAAACTTGTGACATTACTGTTCAATGCTCCGGTTTTACTGAGGTGTGTGTCATACGTAATAATCTCAACTGCTTTGGTCATATGGGCCAAGTCGGAAAAAGTGATCTAGAGACATGTTACTGAAAGTTTGCAGTGGTGAAAAAAGCAGGCAAAATTCATATGGCCCATTTTCGATGAAAAAGTTATCATAAGGGAAGACTACCCATGGTCTTCACTTGTTAAATGTTAAAGATAGGAATGTGTTTAAGACAGAGTAAGCTGCTTTCTTTCTTGGTTATATTCAGTTTTCGTTGCTTTATTTGTGACTTGGATTTTTCGCAATCTAAATGTTAACAGTGGAGGCATAGAAAATAAGAAATTGTACCTAAGCAGCGCGGGGGATCTTAACATCGATCTATTGGGTTTCTGTACGACTGAATTTAAGGCCGTTTGTTCACCAACTTGGGATATTGCACTTAATTCATTAGTGTAAGGGTGATGAGGGTACAGAAGATCAGGCCCACGAGAAAACCACTTTTTATCCCAATATGTTTAGATGTAGGGTAACGAGCAAGGCTGTTAAATGCTGGATGGAGATGGTCAGAGAGAAAACTTGGCATTGCACAAAGGGTCATGGCCCTAGGATTCCACTTAGGACTTATAATTTGGGCACAAAAAGTTGTCGACGTATCATTGATATTGGTGATGCTGACTGGTCCACTCTTGTGTTTTGAAGTGATTTCTAGAGCCGAAAGGGACTTTGATCCTATAGTGATACCATTGATATTGATGCCCTGTGTGGTTGTGCAAGACTCACAGTTTCAGGCATCTGATCTAGAAGCAATTCCAAATGGCTTAGTCAATAGTTATGAATGTTGCTCTTTCGACACAGATGTGTTTGCTTGTCGATTTAGATTTTTTTGTAAAATTGCATACTAAACAAATGTGTACACTAGAATCAGTATCTAGAGATGAAACTAATATTCTTCTTACAGTACTATCCTGCATCTTGCCTCAAGGTAACCATAACCCTCACCATGCACTGCTATTTAACCCACGTATTATCTCACTCATGATATCTTCACTGGCATCATTGATAATATCACAGCAACATTTGCGGGAAAATAATTGATGGAAAAATGCTGAATGACAGGGGGGCAATTTATAGATACCTTAGTGCATGCTTTATAATTACTTGAAATAAGTATAACTTCTGAATTCCAATGGTTTTGTGGTTGCAAAATCTGAACAAAACTATAAAGTCCCTGTAACCAGTTTTTAGTTAATTTCTAAGGGTTTTTAAATTATATTTCCTAACTACAACGTCTCTGTAACCTTTGTTTTTTTAATTAAGAATGTCGCTCGGATATGAATTTACCTTCAAAAATGAAAAGACAAGTGTAGTTTGGCAAAACAGGAACAAGTTGGTTTAATTAAAACGCAGTTGCCTGGAGAGTATCGACAGAGTAGTGTCTGAAGAAAGTCTTTCATTATACAGAAGTTTTTGTTGACCATTTATACCATTCGGTAGGTACAATAAACCGATCTGGCATTCTTGGCCTAGTCATAAACAAAACGTGCAACCATCTGATAAGGGGGACAGAGGAGGCCCTCGACCTCAGGGAGAGCTAGTGTGGACCAGTGTGTCTGTGTCCAGGTGTCTACTGTTGGGAGCATGTTATCAATCCGTGTGGTGTGTATGCTATGTCTTGAATGGCTGGCTGTGCCCAACTTTATGTGGCATCTATCTTTGTGGTACTTTGGTCAAACGTGTTTTATTGGAGCCAATTCCTTTGACCTATTTGCGGTGTAACTGCCTATTTGTGGGATTGATCAGGGTTTTCCATGGGTGCGCATTTGTGTTTTGGGCTAAGTGTAGCCCCACCTGTGACCTGTCAGTTTGTAGACTCCGGTTTGGGTCTCAGGGCCTGTCTGACCACATATCTCTGACTTGGGGCTGATGGGGAGGTCTCCTTGGATGCTTTGAATTTTGTTAAAATGTGAACAATTAGCATGGCGAACACTGATATAATTTTTACCCACATCCTCAGTATTGTGCATACAGTTGTCATAGCGCACATCAATATTGTCTTTCCTGATATTGATATTGTTACACATGCATAGATTATAGCATGTATTAACATTGTTTCTACTGGTATCAACATTGTTGTGCATGCATAGATTATGGCATGGTGTCAACTTTTTTATGTGAGCATATGTTATGGCGCACATCAACATTGCATTTATTGGTATTGCTGTGGACAGGTCTGCATATATCAATGACATCGTATTCATGGACATCACGGATATTAACCAACATACATATATATATATATATATATATATATTTCTTTTTTTTCCTGCCCCCTTGTGGAATGTGGACTCAGAAGCCCTCTGCTAGTTATCCCTGCCTAGGGTAACTGGACACTGATTCACCCCTCTTTTAAATCCTACTGTGCTGCATGAGTGAGGCTAGGCAGCACATTGGGTGACTCTTTGAACAAACCAAATTCTGACCCTGATGTGAAGAGAGGGTGGAGGATACGTAAGCCTGTACCACATTATGAGTGACTCTCTTTCAAAAACTGGGGCATGTCTTTGTTTTAGCAGAAACTGACAGAATGGTGGGACAGTCCTTTAAAAACCAAGAGTGTCCTCGCAAATCTGGGACGTCTGGTCATTCCTGGAGAAAGTCATGCAAAACTGTGCAAATATCCTCTTGAGTGGCTTTGTAAATTCCATTTAGGGACTTGCGTTGCCTTGCAATGACTAGCTTCATACATCTTAGAAACAGTGTTTTTCAGATGATCCAGCTTAAAAAAAGAACACAGAGGAGGAGTTGCAGGTATTTAACAAACATAACATCTGTCTGAGGTAGTGGTTTATGAACTGTCCATTATTAAAGGTAAAAGCTTCCCAAGCCAAATTTACTTTCAAAATGACTCTGAACTGGAACAGATTCTCAGGGCAATTGATACTATGCAGCAACCCAGTGAACTGATTTATAAGCCTATGGAAGAAAGACAACTCTTGCAGAGAAGTAGTGCACATCCCCGAGTGCACTAAATACTGCTTGGTATGTGAAGGCTTGTGCAATGATGCAACATGTTGAGAACATAGGTGATAAAACTAAACGAGCCTCAAAAAGTCTGATTTTTAGTCAAACACTGGTAAAAATATACCTAATGCTGTCACCTCTACATAGCAAATGGGAGAGGATTGTGGGAGTACCATGGAGAGTTTGGTTGAAAGAGAATTGAGGGGTAACACCATATGCGAAAGAGCAAGAAAACACATGTACTCTTATAGTTTTCTCAGAGAAAAAGAGTAGTTCCCTGACATGGAGTTGTGGAAGTATGCAAGTCATCCCATTACAAGGATGGTAAAGAAGCCATACTCTGGGGAATAGGAAAAAACATGAAGAGGAAGGAAACTATTGAATAAGAACCAGGCATATTACATTGATTAAAAAACTGGGCATTGATCAGGAATCTGCAGTGCAAATCCCACTGTTTGTTTTGGCATTCTCTACAATAGGTCTATTGACAAGAGTGACGTGACTCTTTCAGACGGTGAGGAAAGTGCCACGTTTTCAAAATATGGTTACTTTTCTCAAATGCCTGCCTTGCTTCCCAAAGTACACCTGAACAGTTTTTATTGTCTTTACCTTTCAGGTAGAACTAAGTTTTTTATTCAAGTGGGCCCTCAAGCACATACTTATAAGTACTCAAGAGGAGCATTTTGTGGTGAACTGCAGGGATTCCAGAGTACACAGATAGGGCAGTGTGTAAGAGTGAGTGGGAATAAGAGACAGTGTGAGTAAAAATTAGCGAAGGGCAGTGTGAGAGTGTGTGAAGGATCGAAAGGAAAGGAGTGTGTATGTTATTAAGAGTGAGTGAGTGGATGTAAGTGAGCAGTAGGGAGAGTGTGTGTCTCAGTGTGCTTCACATTAGTGGTACATTAGAGGTGATTCTTGGCCTACGGGACATCCATGGCAACAACAGGTGATGGCAAGCTGGATATAATACTTGGCATAAGTGGAACCCTTAGTCAAATGTAGGTACTGGAATACTGGAAATTGTTATTGGTGTATGGGACCCTATGGCTAAATGGTTTACCAGCAAATAGGAGCTAATTCTGAGAATATGGGTGCCCATGGTAACATTTTGGCACTGGCACTCTAGAGGAAATTTGCGGCATATGCACAATGCAAATTTTTTGTCATATGGGTTACCTGTGGTACGTGGAAAAAGTCAATAACAAAATCCTGGCACTAGCATTCTGTTTGTAATTCTTAGCATGGTGGAGTACCTATGATACATGAAGATCATCCATGAAAAAATGCTGGCGGATCCTTACATACTGGAGCTAATTTTTGTCATTTGGATAACCCATCTTATACACGTTTAGTCAATTATAAAAATGTGTCACTGGCCTATTGCATATAATTCTTGTCATAAGGGAAAACTTATGACATAGGTGGGGCATCCATAACAAAATGCTGGCCCGTGTATGATGAGGATAATTATTGACAAACGGGGCACCCACTGTAAACAAATTGGGTCAACTCATCAGGAACATCCGGCTTCATTGATTTAGCACTGAGCGCACTTTCAGAGTGGATGATTTTTAAAGGAATTTCTGGGGGGGCTTTAAAATACACTATTTGACACATTTTTGCCAAATATTTTTCAAGGAGAGAACCCCTCCACTTTGAGCCCCTAGAAGTTGGGTCTTATTTCATTTACTGGCTGGATTCAAATGCATGTGTTGCACCTCACCTTTTTCAAAGATCGCCATTGTGATCCCCCCTTCCGAGCCCACATGATCTTCAAGAAGCATCCATAATGTCGGCATCATGTGAGAGGCCAGGATATCAAGAGGCTGAAAATCAAGAACTGCAAGATGGAAAGCTAGAAGGCATGCCTCACAGAATTGTTCAGTGCAAGCTCCATCACACAATACTCATTGCACAGGAAGCAGGGGGAAGTGGAAGCCTCCCTCACAAATACATGAAAAATACAGCCAGGGACAGAGGGAACAGTGCAGGCCTCTGTCAGAAAATAGATGCAACACTGGAAGCAAGGAGCAGGGGAATAGCCCATCACAAATGAGACGCAGCACACAATGCAGGAGTAGTGCAAAGCTCCCTCACAAAACACAGATGGCATAAGCAATGACTGCACAAGCCTTAATCATACAATCAGAGGTAGCACAGAAAGCAAGTATCAGTGCAAGCCCTCACATAACACAGCAGCGTGGAACACCTCTTGTTCAGAGGGTGTAATGCTGCTCAAGGGGTAGTCAGCCCAACACATGCGAGGGATGTTGAGACATCCGAGTTCACACATGGCTATACAAGCCTATCTCACGAAACAAGTAGAGTTTGATATCAACAGCAGTAAGGGCCGTTTGGGCAGGACTATTCCTATTGGATCAGGATCAAAACTGATTTGCATATAGCAGAATTCCAAACTGAAGTGGCATGGTGTGGAAAATAACAATGGATTGGGATGTGGCCCGAGTGATTACCAGTGGCTGAGATTAATTCAAGGATTCCCGCCATCACTGATTTTTATACTTATTGTGTCACCCTAAGCAGGACATGTATACCCAGACATGAGCACCATACCTTCTGGAAGCAAACTGTACCTGGCTAAAAAGACCATACAAAAGGGTTAAACTGGTCCTGGGTTGCTTGTGTTCCCATTCAGGGAGGGCCTTTCTTGGCAGTTCGGACTGGACTGTTCCTATTAGAACAGGGTCAAACTAATTTGCATATAGCTGGATCCAAACTGAGGATACATGGTGTGCAGAAAAACTAGGGATTATCAGTGGCTGTTATGTATACGTAACAAAACTTTTGTAGCATGATGAACAGTGAAGAATTGTAGTAAACATTCACAAAGGTACACATAGTGCAAGGCAAAGAATGTACACTTGAAACAACAGCTAAACATGGACATAAAGATAATACATTTAGCATTCAAGGGAATCCTTCACGGTTTTCAAAAATGAATTCAAGACCAATCTCACTGTATGTCCTCCTTAAATATTGAAAACCATGGAATCTGTACAACATTGTCTATCTTTAAACAGTCTTTAATAACATCATGTGAAAAAGTTAAATCCTCCGATGTCCATATCTTGGCACCAAGGAGCAATGCCTATAAGCTCTTCTATAAATTTTAAGGCCCGTTCCATGTGGCAAAATAGTGTAGGAGCTCTTTCAGGGAGCATCTGTAGACTTTTCATAATGTGTTTTTGATTACTACTAGCTGTTGGATTTTAGCATAGCCCTAAACCCCAGCTCCATACGTGGCAATAGAAATACATTTGGCTCTATAAACGTGAAATAATTCCTTCACAGGCTTATACCCCAATTTACCAGCAAAACACATTAATGCATCCATTGCTTTAATTGTCTGCTGTGATCTTAAAGTTAAAAGAGGTTCCTAACTTAGCTGGCGATTAAAAAGATTACCAAAATATAAAAAATTACTGACCTTTTCTATCTTTCTTCCCTGTACATTAAAAGTTTTGGTTTTAGGTCCACATCCCATTAAATAAGATTTAAAATCAAGCAAGGTCAAAAAATCGGTAAAAGCATCAAGGGATTTCTGCAAGGTCATAGCTGTCCTTGCTAATAACACTGTGTGATCGGCTTGAGATAAAAGCGGGACAGGTTAATTGACAATTTTGGGAAAATCAAATGCCTCCAATCCGTTTATCTAAATTAAAAACAGGAAGGGGGCTAGTATACACCCTTCCTGACTCCCACTGTAGAAATAATTGGATGTTTTGTTTCCCTTTTACAGCCATATATTATCTCAACTAAACTACTGGAGTGGAGCCTGCAGAGTAGGCTTACCAGCACTTTTTCCATTCCCATACCTTCCAACAAGGCCAATCATTTATCTCAATTGAGTGTCAAAAGCACTGGATAGGTCCATGAAGGCCAGATGGATAGAGCTCTTCATGGACCTTACTTGCGTATTAATATTTAAAGGTAAATTGAGACATTGTTCAATGACACCCAAAGCTCTCCTGAAGACATTTTAAAGATTAGACATGATCCCATTTTCTGATGCCCACTCTTCCAAGTTTACAAGGGCGACCCTGCCCAAAACCTTAGCCATGGCAGCTATCAGCGAAAGGGGCCTAGGGCACATCGGATCACTTTGTGCTCGTTTTTTAAAGACTGGGTCCACTGTTGCTTCCATCCATTAGGAGGGCAATGAGCCAATAATGTCTGCTTTGAAGATATTCATAAACAAGGGTGCCCAGAGCGAACCTATTTAAGTAAACACATTTATTTTAAAGTAAGCATGCTTTTAACCTTTGTACCACACTCGGTTTGGTTGTTTTGGTTTGTCAATTACACTATAATGCCCCCCTACCTTATGTTTTAGTGGGGTGCAACATTTTTATCCAACAAAGCCACTGATTGATTGATATCTTTTGAAATTCCACCGAACATTAGGTTCCTGGAAAGCACAAATACAGAATGGCTTCATTAGCACTATAATTTCTTTGTGAAAGATTAGACACTTACATGAAAAACCTTGTTAAAAGACTAACAGCCTGATTCATGAAACGAAAATCATCCCGCAAAGGGCCAGATTCTGAGAATCTGGCCCTTTGCGAGCGCAATTATTGCATTTGGGATTCATCATCCCAAATGCAATAATCGCTATTACAGAATTCGCTATTGTGCGAGGAATTGCATTTAAGGAATCTCTATTAGAGATTCCTTAAATGCAATTCATCAACCAATTTTAAATAGCTATTTCGCTATATTTGGCCGCTATTTACCACGAAGTCTGACTTCGTGGTAAATAGCGAAAAAATAGATTAAAGCACTTTAGTGCATTTTTTTCTTTTGCATGTTACACACACACAAGTCCTTTGGACATGTGTGTGCGCAACTCCAATGTAGATTACATTTCAGGGGTGCTACAGGGTGTCCTTTGGACACCCCTGGCACCCTTGAAATCGCTATCTTATTTGCGATTAGCAAATTGCTATTAGCAAATAAGGAATGCCTCCCCATTCATTCCTATGAGCCTTTAGGCCCATAGGAATGAATGGGGAGTTATTCCTTATTTGCGATTAGCAATTTGCTAATCGCAAATAAGGAATGTGTAGGAATCGCATTTCTTTATGCAATTCCTACATGAATCCCGTTTTGCAAGTCCTTAATAGCGATTCGTTATGAATCGCTATTAGGAGCTCGCAAAACGGGATATTGATGAATCAGGCTGTAATTTCTTCAGGAAGGGTGCAAAAGTTTGAAGGATGAAGGCGACACAAACAAAATATAGAATGTCTAGTTCAAGTAACATCCTACTGCATGCAAAACACCCACTGCCATTCAGAACTATTGTCCTTTTCCTAGGAAGGCCCTCCCATCATAAATCTGAGCTGCACCCTTACTTTCTGTATTTAACGGTGAGGTCAAAACACAAATCCTAACTTCTGAATGTCAGTGTAACCATTAAACCGAAATATCTGACATCCTCAAGATGATGTACATATGACCTTCCCTGTAAATATGCATCCATTATGCTTTACATTCTTCCCATACCAAATATATGCCTAGAGCCATCCATAAAATGTTGATCTCCTATCACACCTTCTTTGTGCTATCTAGAAATTATTTCTATATACAACCTTTCCACTTATTGTCAAATGGGTTAATCTAAATAAACAAATACATCAAAAATAGTCTCACCTGGATGTCTTTTCAGCCAAGGTCAAACACTAGGGGAACATACAACTCTAGGCATTTAATTAACAAGCATTGGCATAGCCAATAGGTCTCGCCTTTGGGCCCTTAAAAGTGTTTAGCCATGCAGCACATTATCCCCACTCACACACTCACACATACACACTCCATCAACACAGAGTATGCTGGGACCAGGAGGGCTAATTTTATAAGAAGAAAAGTCAACAGATGAGGTTGGTTATAAATAACAGAAGTGGAAGAAGCGCATCATCAGACATAGGTCAACTTAAAATCCAAGCAGCCTTCAGAAAGAAAAAACTGTCAACAACCACAGACGCTAATTGCCTTGTTGGTGCTAGTGTGATGCATCGAGGGGCAAAGATGCTCGAAGGGTGGTTAAATAGCAATTGTAATGTCAGTAGATGAAGGTTCTCAGGCTAATCCAGTCGGTCATTTCCCTACAGAAAGTAGCATTCTAAGCCCCAGCTGGTTTTCAGCTGAGTCCACACATGTATGAAGCACAGTACTGCGCTACCCTGGAGAACATATCATGCACAGCCTCAAAAGACAACGTTGGTCAATCTGATGAACACACATGGCACTAGTGCCTATGCGTTAGTATGAAAATATTTAACATCTCCGGGGTGGGATCATGGGCCGGATTGCAGTGCTGCTCTTTTTAATCAAGGAGGAAGTCTCCCTCAAGGGAGCTAGTAGCCAATGACTCATTAATGGATGTATTTTCCTTCTCAGATTTCAGCATTGGCTCATAATGCACGATGTACATACCACACACATACATTTTCAGAACTCACTAAAAGTAATGAGGAGACTGACTTCTCAGTGATGGGCCTAACCTCCCGAAGCGCATTCACGATGCCCGTGCTTATTCAGGACAAACCAAACGAGTGCAAGGACCCCGGTCCCCTGACATGCAAGGCCATGGACCGATGCAGGCTGACCACATGAACTCTTTTGTTAGGTGTCCGAGAGGCACAGAGAGACATTTCCCCGCTGAACACAATCCTACCAGGGGAAGTTGTTCACAAAAAGGCATGCGTCATGGGGCTACGTTTTGAATGGGCACGCTTCAAAACTCCTAGCACTGGTATATGTGTTCCAAGGGCACACATATACCGTATATACCACTAATGGAAGACATATGTGCCTGACCCTTGGCACTCCAGCTGTATTTCACTGCTGGGGAGCTTGCAAACACATAGAAGTTATAGACGCACGCCTAATTTGTGACAACGGACCTAAAATCCTATCTCAGCATTATTCTTTGAGCAATTTGTGTGACCTTGGGCAAATTCTTTTATCTTCCTATAAACTCATATCCTTTAACACCAACAAATGTCGATCCTTGCAGACAGGATGTGGCAGTGATTCAAGTTGTATATCAAATTAAACAAGCATTTACAATGCAATGGTTTCGCCTTTGGAAAAGTTTGAGCTATTAGAATGTAAATGACAATTTTTTTATTTATGTGTTGGTTTTGAAAATAGATAAATAAATGGCATTGTCATTTACAATGCCAATAGCTTAATCTCTTGCAAATGCGAGACCTATTGCATTTGCACCCACACAGAGCAACACACAGAGCCACATGCACCCACACAGACAGAACCACACACACACAGACGGACGCAGACAGAAAAGCAAACACAGAAAGGGC
Organism: Lissotriton helveticus; assembly: GCF_964261635.1. NCBI lineage: Eukaryota > Metazoa > Chordata > Amphibia > Caudata > Salamandridae > Lissotriton > Lissotriton helveticus. The sequence continues at coordinate 1,610,538,588 of NC_136065.1, forward strand.
ACACCACACAGACTCTCACTAGCAGGCAGGCACGGGCAACAGAAAAGTACAGGGAAAGAGACAGATGGATACACGAACAAACAGCGCCAGAACACACCGTGCCGGAAATGGAAGATCCACTCTCCCCCCTGACCAAGAACGGACTGTGTGGGTCACACTTCACTGGAGACCTCTTTGCCAATATGTGACTGGGTTCGCCACACCTCTACTAACCATTCAGAGGCATGTGGCGTACGGTGGGTGGGGATGGAAGGTGGGGGGGGGAATCAGGGGGGGAGTCAGGGAAGGGTGGCAGTCATGCTTAAAATAATGATTAGCAACACAAGTCAAGTCAAGTAAGTAAATGTATAGATTACTAAAACTATACACATACACACCTTCTAACACTGCCTTTCAAGCTGGATCATTAATCAAGTGATTTAATTCCTTCTCAGCACTTCAAAAATAGATGCATAAAGACGAGGTCCGAGGCAGATCACTGTCGGAGTCAACAAAGTCGCACTTACTTTTGTACCGGAGGCATAAGAATGTAAACACGGGGCATCTTAAACGTACAAAATGCAAAGAGAAACAGATAAAGAGAATAAGCCAAGTTAGAGCTATTGGCATTGTAAATTACAATTTTTTTATTTATGTGTTCGTTTTGAAAACAGATAAATAAATGGCATTGTCATTTACAATGCCAATAGCTGAATCTCTCGCAAATGCCACCCACACCCACAGAGAGCCCCCCCAAACACACCCACACAGAGCCTTCACACACTGCGAGCCCCTCCACACACCCACACAGAGCCCTCCACACACCCACACAGAGCCCTCCACACACCCACACAGAGCCCTCCACACACTGCGAGCCCCCCTCTGCAAGTTATACACTGTTGTTAGAGATGAACCGACCGCATAGGTAACCAACAGGTGTAAAAAGGACTTCAAAGGTGACAGACTGGGGAGAGAGATGATGATGTAGGAGTGAGAGAGAGAGGGATTGTGCAGATAAAAGAGGAGTGTGAAAAGGGTTGTACACAGCAAGAAGTCTGAGAGGGAGTGTGTAGATAATGGGTAGGTTTGAATGGGAGAAGCTCTTTGTGTAACATCAGGTGTACAAGGGATTGTACAGGCAACAAACAAGTGTGAAAGGGGCTGCAAACATGGTGAGGGGTGCATGGGAGAATGAAAGTCACATATGGCGAAGAAACGTGTACCCCCCCCCCCTTTGTGGTGCTCTAGGCTCTTGGAGAAGAGGGAGAGTTTGAATTTCATCTTCGGTTGTACAACCATCCAATAGCGTGAGGTCAGATCTGCAGATTGGTGACGCGTCCCAGCACTTGTGAGGCAGCAGTTACACGCATGTAGGTTTGTGTGCATGGATATATCCACAAACAGGCGAGCACTGCACACACAAAGAAGTGAACACTGAACACGGATGTAAATGTGTCGCCTCGTATCTCCACGGCATAAACCCCTGTGGGCAGCACAGGGAAGCAGAGAGCACAGCGGCTTTTTGGAAAAGCATATACGGGACTGTGGTCTGTTTGTGGTGTGTACATGTAGCGTGACTAGCGTCTGCCCAAAAGGATGTGGCTGAAAGATCCGTACACGGGTACTGCGCGGGGGGAGGGGGGGCTCACCTATGAATGCCATGTAGAAGTGCCCCCAGCCTGCCCTCCACAGCCCCCGGCTCACCTTTGGACACCAGGTACATGCGCCCCCAGCACCCCGGCTCACCTATAGAAACCAGCTTGATGTGCTCCCGGTCCAGGAACTCGAGCGCCACGGACACGTTCTCGAGCTTCATCTGCCGGAAGTTGGGCCGCTGGTGGTACTTGCGGTACATCTTCTTCTGGCTCAGCACCTCCAGCAGCGCGATGAGCTTCAGGCCGTCGGCCAGGTCGCGCTGCAGGTCCCCGATGTGGGGTTGGGAAGGCCGCAGGAAAAACATGAAGCACACGGACAGGGGGGGGGGCGGGAACGGACAGCGGGAGGGTGGTCGGGAAGGCCGCAGGAAAAACATGAAGCACACGGACATGGGGGGGGGAACGGACAGCGGGAGGGGGGTCGGGAAGGCTTCCTCCGTTGGCGGTCGGCCGCCGAATGGTCAAAACAAACCTGGACGCCCAAAAAAAAATAAGCCCCGTCCACGGCCGCGATGACGATGCGAAAAGGGTGGAGAGGGAAAGAATCGTCGGGAACGCCCACCAATCGCCTCGGGAAATGACGGTCAGTTCTCTCTTCCAATGGCTAGCCTCCATTTATGGAGCAAGCCAATGGAAGAGAGAGGCTGAACTAAAGCACACAGTGTAACTCAAAAGATTTCGACCTGCGCCGAAAAGCTGCGCGGCGCAGCTTTTCGCCAGGTCCAAATCTAAAAAGGGCTGTTGCGGGTTACACACTCTTTCTTTTGTGCTATAGAAGTTATTTCTGAATTCAATGGTAAAGTATACTGTTCTTAAATGTAGAGAAGCCTGGTGGATATGGCATTATGGTATACCCACCACAAAGGGATATGTTTAGGACAAAAAGGTCACTGGGTACTAGAGGACAACAGAATTTGTTGGCTCTTAATAGGATGCCGGTCTATATTACCGAACTGGTCCATACCCCTCCCAGTCAAAAGCATCATAGTAACATGGGGGCTTAGCTGGCAACCCTCGCTACATCCACAATCTCTGGTATCTTCGGGCACTCAGTGACTTTTTGTCCATATTAAATTCCTGTATACTATAACACTGCATCCTCCAGTCCTCTTTACATGCCTAATGCAGTGATATGCAATTGGACTGGCTATGTGGGCCATTCTTTCACTGTGAATACAGTTTACTTTGAGCTACAACGTTTTTGAAAAAGTCGAATTCTGATTTAAAAAAAAGTTTTAGCTGTTCATAGGGATTGATCATTTCAACAAGTAGTGATGTTGACTACATTGAGTGTATATTGAAAATTATCAGAAGGCGACAGTATTTTGCCTCCCTAACTTGTGTCTGAAAATAAGAACTGTGTAGTTTATCACTGAATGCAAAAAATAATTTTTATACCTAGTAGTATAAAAAGGTTCTGCTTTTGCCCTGTTATGATAAACTTGCCTAAGGCAAGTACTTAATACGGTCCATAAAAAAACACGTTCCTGTACTAGCTGGAATTGAGGGCTGGAAGCAAGGAAAGTAAGAGAAAGGGTACAGTGACAGTGAAGATCCATCGTTCTTTTCTATCAACAACCGTGCCAATATACATGTATAGGGACTGGTGTCCCTAGACTTCAGACCAGTAAGTCACTCGCTCTCTTTTATGCTCCAACATGTCATCCAGCCAGACTGACGTGCTTAGAAGCTGGAACCTAAAGAACTGCACTTCTTTGACTACAAGAGTCCCGGAGCCTCAGAAGGACTCACTGCAAACTAAATAGTGCAAGTTAAATTGAGGACCTCGAGGCGAGGATGTGACATGTTCAAAATAACACATAGTATCCGCAGGAAGTGGAACACGGAATTTAAGTTCTAAAACAATCATTACAGCAATATTTCCTCCTACCTGGCTATTCTAATTTGCCCCCTAATCCGAAAGACTTAAGCCTAACGTCAGTGGACCTGCAAAATGAAAGCCATTTAAACCCGCCCTCAGGATATGCAATTTCCACGTAGTGTGAACACATATATGAACATGTCTCTTCCTGGAATAGTTAACAACAAGGGGTGGTGATGGACAGAGTTTCTGAATTAAGCAGAATACTCTCACCCAGTCAAGAGATCAGGGCTAGATCCAACACCGTTTTTTAGCTCACTGCACCATCCCAGTTCAGAACCTGGCTATATGCAAATTAGTCTGTTCCTGTCCCAGTGCATGATGGGAACAGGGCAAACCAAACTACCAAGCCAATTCTTACACTGGGAAGGAAACAAGCTTCCGGGGACCGGTTTCTGGCATTTCAGCCATCATCGGCCCGGCTTGCTTGAATCCTGATGGTGCAATGAGCAAGGGACTCACATCTGAGTATACCCTTCCACGCTTAGGGTGGACAAAATATTTAACAACAAGGGGTGGTGAATCGTTTTGGCCACTACGAGCACATGTGGCCAAAGTGCATTCTGGCTCTGTTGTTCTTGAAAATAGAATGAAACAGTGCAGTGTCAAAGCAGAGTTTTAAAAATTATTTATGGCCAAATCAGCTTACATGTATTTGGGGGCGAGGGAGGGATGCTGCAGCACCTTAAGTGCTATTACTAAAGTAAATTACAGCATTTTGTATTCGTGGCTATTCCAACTATTAAGATTTGTGTAAAGTAAAAGAAAAAAGGGAGGCAAAGTGTCTGTCTGTATTTGAACTGTTATATTTTCTACAAAGTTAAAAATACTATTCCGTTTAATCTCACCACACAAGGTTACAATGAGCACTGCAATCAGGGCTGTGTGAAGTGGAAGGGGTAGCCTTTCTAGGGGCAACCTTGGGAAATGTTGTTGCTGACTCGAGGTAAATCAGGGGTGGATGATTCATTTCGTCCAATGCCCAGACAGCAAGATTTCTCGCAAGGGCACCTTTTAATGACTGTTTTTTCCAAAGGACAAGTAGACAATAAATGATGATAAACTGATAAGAAGTTAGCCTCTGACTTTCAAGTTGCAAAACAGCACAGGAGCACTGTGTTTAACCCGAACTTTTATAGTGTTTGCAGGGAGTAGAAGGGACAAAAAGAGCTTTCAGAGACTCGCCTGTTGTAAATTAGATAAAATGTGGGATTTTGGAACACCTGTGGGCATGCATGTTGTGAGACCAGAGCTATAGTTAGGGCCACTGGAATTCAGCGGCAGGAGAGAGCCAAATTAGGTAGCAGGGTTGAGTAAATTACATGGCAAGTAAAAGGAAAATTATGCGACACAATGCAGCACATTTTGTAATAGAATTCGTTTATTGTTTTATCATTTTTAAACGTGCTAACACTCTGTGGGCATTACTTGCAACTCACTACTAGTTTATCATCCAAACACAGCAATAAGCACCTGAGGGTTGACTATTCCAGCTTTAGAAAAAAGGGTTCCACTGTGAGACAAATCTATAATTATGTGAAAATCGCCCGTAGTGGCTCAGTCACATAATTCCAGTGGCCCTGGCAATAGTCTCTGTGAGAGCCTGAGGTCGCATCACGTAGCAGATGTCAATGGATGGCCTTTGTCCTGGCTTAACCCCTTGCGCGCTAGCGGTTTTCCCGCTGTGCGCTGGATTTTTCGAAAACCCGCGTTACATGGCGAGCTCAGCTCGTCATCAGCACAGGAGCGCCGTAGCTCTCATCGAAGGGGTTAAAGAAATCACCCTCAGTCTAGCACCCCAGTGCTGCTTCAAAGTCACAATTGGTGCTGCACATAACAGCTTATAAATCCCTCATAGTTTCAAGTGCAAGGTTTTGTTGACATTGTATTAATGACAGTAAGGCTTAGGCTTTTAGTTTGTGGTAAATGTATCACTGCAAACCTGCCTGCAAAAGCAAACTCTGTTTTGCACGTTTTGTTTTCTTTTTCAGGCCTCTTGATTCCCAGGTGCTGGTGAAGGAATAAATCAAAGCGATCGGGGCTCATGAAAAGGAAAGTGATTTGGGTGGGCCTGTAAGCTGCATGTGAGTCCCACAGAAAAAGTAATGTGCTTAAATGTAGACCTGGATGAAACATGAATGGCCGAGAATAGCGGTGAGAGGCACCGGATGAAACAGACGGTAAGCAACTTGTGAAGGGAGGGCCCAAGAATTGCATGACAAGAGGAATCAAGGTGCTTCACTGCAAGCCTCGGAAGTGAAGGAAGGGGATAGGAGCGGAGCGACCTCGGTTGAGCACGAGAGGCCCAAGGGTGGAGCAAAAGAAAGGGCAGGAGGATCAGAAGGGGTAAAAAAATAACTTAGAGGTTTAGCCCCCCATGCACAGTGTTTAAGAGGTAAAATGAGAGTTCTTAAAATCCATGTGCACACTCTCGGCACTGTGATTTTCTGAGTGTTAGCTCCATAAAGCTATGCATCCTATGTAATACAAGCGGTAATGGATCACTGCCTGCATCATGCCTCACTTTTCAAAACAATCGGTACCTGGGGTGAGCAGAGCCATTCATAACTCATTTCTCCTGGCTGGAGTCTGACTCGACTGCCCGGGTGGGTTCAATTATCACAAACAAGCTCCTCTGCATCCTGGAAGAAATTGTCATGTGTGCGTGGCTGGATGGATCTCGGCCTGAAATTTCAGTGTCTGTTTAACTTGAGCAACTCGCTAGACCTTCATTAACCAATAGGGAGGGAGCTGCTGAAGGCCTACGTGACAGGTAACAGGCATTAAGAGTCCAGCCTTCTTCCGCTCATCAAGGGGCTCTGTAACTTGCTCGAAGGGAGGGGGGAAGGGGCTCTGTAACTTGCTCGAAGGGAGAGGGGAAGGGGCTCTGTAACTTGCTCGAAGGGAGGGGGGAAGGGGCTCTGTTACTTCCTCGAAGGGACAGGGGAAGGGGCTCTGTAACTTGCTCGGAGGGAGGGGGGAAGGGGCTCTGTAACTTTCTCGAAGGGAGGGGGGAAGGGGCTCTATAACCTGCTCGAAGGGAGGGGGAAGATTAACCACGGAAATAAAGACAGCTCGTGGGGAGCCCGTTTGCTTTTTTTTATTAGTGAAAGCACGAAAGTTGAAATCCAGCCACCAGCCAGCCAGGAGTCAGTACATGCCTTGATGAATGGGAGACAGTGAGACGAGGCTGAGCAGCACAGACGACGTGGAAAAAGATAGGCTGTCTCACTCTGTGTCTGTATTTTTGAAAAATTACCTTCACCAACACTGCCTCCTGAAAGACATGTATAGCCCCGGCCCTGACAATAAAGTACCGGTGCTGAGCACCGGAAAGCTCCGACACAAATTAAGCACTGCTCCAGTGGTTACAAATGAAGGGGCATATTAACAAGGAATAGGGAAAATTAACGCTAAGGGCGCTTAACATTATTTTTTTTAACGCCCGCTATCGCTGGATAATATGGCCTGGTTATCACGTTATTAACAATGCTAACCACCTAGGCGATAAAAAATCCAGCTATAGCGGCATTTTGGGAGGTTATCGCTGGTAATGCAGCGATAAAATTACAAGGATAGGGATATCCTTGTTGATAGCCCATGGTGGATTTATTGGTATACAGTCAAAATATCGAGAAAAAAATATTGAATTACATTAATATCGAGTTAAAAATATAGAATGGACAGAATATAGACAACAAAAATATCGAAAGTAATGGACAAAATAGCGAATGGACAGAATATAGACAACAAAATTATAGAATTTGAGGTAAGTAAGTTAATATCGATTTACATAAATATAGAAAGTCAAAATATGGAAGTATTTAATATAGATGTAAAATATATCGATTTTTTAATAATATTGAATTTTTTAAAGTGTTTTTAATGTAAGTATATGTGTGAAAAGTGTATATTTATTTTACAATTTATTTTAAGGAATGAATTTTATGGTTTTTAATTTTTGCGTAATTTAATTCTGTAGCGGGTTGTGGGTTTATAGGGGAATAGGGTGAGAAGTAATTTAATTATAATTGATTAAATGTTTTAATGTATTTATTGGTATTTATCTTGAATTAATTGGTAAATAATTTTTAATTGGTAATTAATTAAATTATAATTGGTAATTAATTTTTATTAATTGATTAATTGATAATTATGTTAATTTTATTTATTTATTTTCTGTAGCGGGTTGTGGGTTTATAGGGGAATAGGGTGGGAAGTAATTTAAATATAATTGATTAAATGTTTTAATTTATTTTTTGGTATTTATCTTGAATTAATTGTTAAATAATTTTTAATTAGTAATTAATTAAATTATAATTGGTTATTACTTTTTATTAATTGATTAATTGATAATTATGTTAAGTTTATTAATTTATTTACTGTAGTGGGTTGTGGATGTATAGGGGAATAGGGTGGGAAGTAATTTAATTGTTATTAATTACATTTTTAAATGTATTTATTGGTATTTATTTTTAAGTAATTGTTAATTATTTTTCATTTGCAAATTAATTAATTGTAAATTGGTAATTAATTTGTTTTATTAGGTAATGATTATTAATAAATAAAATGTTTTTGTATTTTTATTTGATTAATTATTATATTATATTAAATTTGTAATTATTTTTAAGTAATTTTTAATTGGTATAAATATTGATTTTTTTTATTAATATATGAAGTATTTACTTTCCCTACTGTTGCACTCACTGGAGTGGGAATAGTAATTTTTACCCCTACGCTATCCTACGCTTTCTCTACTGTTGCATTCTCTGGAGTGGGAATAGTAATTTTTTCCCCTACACTATCCAACGCTTTCCCTACTGTTGCACTCTCTGGAGTTGGAATAGTAATTTTTACCCCTACGCTATCCAACGCTTTTCCTACTGTTGCACTCACTGGAGTGGGAATAGTAATTTTTACCCTTCCACTATCCAACGCCTTCCCTACTGTTGCACTCTCTGGAGTGGTAATAGTAAATGTTACTCTTTCCGCTATCCTACGGTAAAAATATTTTATATTTTTTATTAATATTACGTTTATATAAATATATATATGCATTTATAAATCAATTTCTATGTTTTTTTAATTACATTAATTATTTATTAATTTTAAGGTTATTTAAGTATTTTAAGTATGTTTAAGTTAATTATATTTATTATTTCATTAATTGTTAATTGTAATATGTAATAATAATCTTTATTTAGATATAAAACAATATCTTTAAAAGTTTTTCCCCAAGTCACATTGAGTACAATTTGGTATATAAAATAGTTAAAAACAAAGAACCCGTATGGGCACACAAAAAGGACATAAAATAATAAAAATTTAAACAGTTTTGTATAACATGACCTAGCGTCTCTCATGCGGCTCCCATTATGTTCAAATAATAAAGTCGAACCGTAAGCATACCCGCCACAGAGTTTCAATTTGAGTTGCGGCCTTCATAATTGTCAGAAAAACTGTTACTGTACATTATTTGATCTAAATAATGGATGGCAAAGCCAAGACAGTTTTCTTTGTATTAAAATTACGATACGCTTGCTGGATAAATGTAGCAAATTTTATGTTTAAAGCAGTATTATCCGTAGACAGGGCGGCAATGATGGCATGCCTACAGGTCCGAACTCCCAGCCTATTCCATTCTGACCTGAGCATACACCTGCGCTGAAAGTTGAAGGTCATTAATTGTTAATTACTTTAAAGCATTTAAAAAATTAGATATTTTTACTATCTATATTTTTTACAACAATATTTCTGATTTGATATTTTTGTACTTACCTGTTTGGATATAGGAAGTCGATATTTTTGTATTCTATATTTTTTACTCAATATTTAGGTACTTCTATAGTTGTGTCATCGATATTGTTTCAGTGATCCGGATTTATCCGTGTAATCCACCTCCCATGGGATTACATGGCTAATTCTGAAAATTAGCAGACGTAAAATAGCAGCGTTAACCGTGGTTAGCGCTGCTTTTTTTGTCTTTAACAGGGTTAGCGTGAAGATTGATAATAGGAGAAATGTCACTTAGCGACATTTCTCCTATTATTTTGCACTAGACCGCCCACTTTGCATCTCATTAGAGATGCAAAGGGAAGCGTAGTGAAAAAGGGTGCTAACATGCGATTTTGTATGTTAGCACCTTGTTGTTGATAGGGCGATATTTTTATCTCCCCTTCTTTGGCTTTTAAAGCCATACAAGCAGAGTTAAAGCCCTTGTTAATATGCCCCAAATGTTCCTTACAGCCTCTCTATGGGGAAGGCCTCATGGGTTTACCCCACAAAAAGCAACAACGTCATAAGGACAGCCTAGCCTCATAGTGCATTCCCTTCAGAGTTTTCAACCTGCAAACATATGCACTAAAATTATGAATGAGGACAAATAAATTACAAAACATTTGAAGAATTGACAGCAACACAAAAAATAGCATGCTATCCCAAGGTTAGAGAACAAACTAATGAAAACACAAAGTCCTGTTGATAATGCTGATAATGGAGAGAGGAAATAAATGCATTCTTCTTCAGGTGAGATGGAGAAATGAAAATGCAATCTAGAGGCAAGTCAACTGAGTCGTGCTTGGACAACAAACATTCATCTGATGTTTCAGATGAAAAGAAGTGTCCAATAATATTTTTTCCAGCTGCCTCGTAGTCTAGGCAGTCCTAAGAGCAGTTTAAGACAATACACAGACAGGTCTCAACCATCTGTTCCTTTCTGCCTCTTTTAAGCGCATATCCCACGCCGTAATCTCACGTGTGAATTATATACATTCCTCCCCTTAACAAGCTAGAGTCACATAAACCAAAACTGTTGTATGCAAGACATTCAAACTTTTACCAGACATTGGAGAGTGCTGGGAAGGAGCTCCTAGCAGAATATTTATGCATTTTGAAAAAAGGCGCAGAGGGTGCTTAGCCGCGATGAAGGTAGTGTGGAACCAGTCAAAACAAAAGAAAGCTGTGCAGTCTACGGAAGTAGCTGCCATGATTTAAGATTAGCGTGGTGGCCATGAGGCAGGGACCGTGCTAATCTTAAACAAAATGTTACATTCAGGCGCATGCACACAAAATAAAACAAGCATTGGCCGCGCAGCCTTAAAAGACATGCGGCATGAAACAAGATGCGTGGCCACGACATGCGCTCTGTGGTGGGGGAGGGGGAAGGGCAAAGTACAGCCGCCAAGTGTGAGAGGGAGGAAGGACGGACATGAAGCCCAGCAGAGTGACGCGATCTGTGGTGGGGAAGGGGGAGGGAATTGAAGCGCAAGCAAGCAAGGCGGTGAGAGGCACTCAAAGCTTAATGAGCCATGACAGAAACCCACATGGCGGCTGCAAGCTTGAGGCCAGCAAAAGCCTCTGGTAGCACTTTGAAAACCCCCTTACTAAATGTCTCGCAGGACAGCGCATGCGCTGGCTCAGTCGAGACCTAAACATTACTTAGGTTTTACTCAAGAGTCAATTAGAAATCATTCATAATTGCGCTCAGCTTCCACAGCACCTAGTTAGCCAGGGACAGTAAAAAACCTTCATTATCACGCATAGATCAGAAGCGGGTAACAGTTGGATCCAGTTCCTGGTCTTAGTTCAAGAAAAACTTGCATGTTATTTTTAAAAGTGACAGGCAATATTGTAGATTATTTACTGATTTAATATACTTAAATGTGTCCGGGCGCTGTGAGTTATTTACAGCATCTATTGATTTCAAGCTCTGAAGTAATCTGCTGTACTGATTCAAGAATCCATGACAGAAGATCATTGCCCACCCAACAGTCTTGCAACTATTTTCTTATTTGAGTATTTATTATTATTATTATTATTTACCATTATAGCCCTGGGGAGTACGTTGTTGTGAACCATTCATGAAGCCGTCTTTGTGCAATACATTGGATGATCGAAAGACCACTTATGCCAGAACTAAAGGTGGCGATTTGATCGAGTTCGTAATTCACTTGGGAGTGGAGCTTGGCTTCTGTCTGCTGGGCTTGGGGGCCTATCTCAAAGTGGTCTTGCAATGACATGAAATCCTATGTCAGAAGGCTCATTTTATGGACCCTTTCTAATGGCTGGCAGCATGAGTTTATAAGGGCTAGGTTTGAGGGAATTCATAGATATCGACCCAGGCGTTAAGAGAGGCATTTAAAAGCTCTAGCCTTAGTGATGATACATACATTTTCTCAGCTGAGGTTGTGGCAAGCGGTTTAAGGAAATGCCAGTTTCTAAATGAGTTTTGGGTAAAGGGGTCCAAATGCTTTAAATCATTACACTTAAATTTGAATTAAATCAGAGTTGCTAAAAATAAGTATTTAAGAGTCAGGGGCAATTTGAGTTGATTTCTTTTAGATTCAGGCAGAACTTTCCTGTCTTATTTTGTATCCTATAAGGCGTCTCAATATCATTTATGTACAGAACATGTTGAACCAAACCAGCTAGGATAGTATTAACTCCCTAGTCAGCCTAATGCACTGAATAGTCCGAGTGATAGGAAGAGTGATTTTTCTAAAAACAGGCAAATTGCAAAATGGATAGCCATTTAGCCAATGAAAAAAGAATAGGCCAGGGAATTTTTTGTTCTGTACAGAAGGAAGTCACTCCAAGTGTTTCATGCACTCTGTGATATTGGTGATAATGATGCTGTACTTTCCTGCAAGGGTACCTCCATTGTTCAGTCACCACGATGTTGTTACGCCACCCACTTAAGAAGCCCTGTAACCACGTCTTATGCCTGCCATTGCAGAGCATGTGTGTGCGGTTTACACTGTCATGGCGTCATGGCAAAGAAACCCTCTTGCAAGGTCAATCTAAAGGAAGTGGGAAACATAGGAGGATTCATAAAAAATGATAAATTAAATAAGTCTTAAGAATCTACCACATTCACGTTTTGTCAGTGCCGACAGCCAAAGAACGGGACAGTGTTGATATGAAAATCAATCATTCCATTGTTAACATTCTGCCCACGCTGAAGAACTAACCATTACACTACTTTTCCCTTTACCTAATAACAATACATCATTTTAATTCATTGCACATTACATGACCATCTTTGTTTACAGAAAAAAAGAAATAAAAAACAACAAAATAAAACAAATGAGCAATATTCTTCTCTGGACTGACGAAAGCGGTCAGCAATTAAACAGTGAACATTTTACAGAATCAGAGAAACACTGTCCACGGCATAACATCGTGGCGAAAGAAGAAAACTTTACCTGAACTTAAGAGGAAGATACATAGAACAGCTGCTTCTCTGGACCATGGGACTGGCACTTATTTCTGGAACAGAACCGCTTGTGGACTTTAAAACTTCACCTGATACTATTAATTTACCACACCTCTCTTCAGGAACCCAACATCTCCCTCGGTCAACCCTACTACCACACTTGACAGCCTTCCTGAGTTCCACAAGTTGTAACCTGCATTTCCACACCATTTATCCACAACAACCAGATCACTAAACTTCTTGCTACCCATTTTGACATGCATTCCCTTTTTGGTGCGAACTATATCTCAAATCTCCACTTACACTTTGCTCACACTATTGCTTTTATCAAAGGATTTCTTGGTTTAAATTTAGCATCAGCAAGGTTTCTCTTGACCCTAGCACCATGTTCATTCAGTCAAGCAAAAACTTTGACCCATTCACGCATCCAATTGGGACAGACTTTGATTGCTGGCTTCTTTCCTCTCAATAGCTCAAACAGGGAGTAGTAGAATGTGAACTCATGCAACAGAACTATAGCATGGAGAGAACCATATTCAAAACCATACAATTATTAGCAATGGCCCATCGGACACACTGTCACAACACTTTATTCATTCGCTTTTCCTGACCATTGGTTTGGGGATGATAGAGTGAGGTCCTAGGATAAGAAAGGCATCCACTTCTCCATTTATAAACTGGAGCCCATTGTATGATATCAGGAATTTGGGAAAACATTATCGAAGGAAAAAATCTCCTTTAGGAATCAGCCTTAGCATTGGTTTCTGTCATAAATGTCACTTCTAGCCATTATGAGTAGAGGGCAACCACCACCAACATATAGCATAGTTGATAAGACAAACAATAAAATGAACCAATCAAATATATGCCAACGTACTCCCAAGCTGTGGAAGGGCACTCAATTAGCTGCAATGGGGGCTTTCTCCCTACATTTTTATTTTCTGCACCAGCACACAAGACACATTCCCCAACAACAAAGTTGAACTCTCTGTCCATGGATGGCCACCACAAAGTTGTCTAATCCTGTGTTTAGTGGATGCCTTCAAGCAGTTCCTTTTCAATTGTTGAGTAATACACTTTTGACTTCCTCAGGTTGATGCATAACGAATAGTATTGTCAATCTTACCATCAACTTGTGTTAGTAATGCACCCAGTCCCTGATTGCATGTATCAACTGTAATACAACACTTGTGCTCTAGATTAAATGGTCTCAACATCCTAGAACTTACCAACTATTTTTAATTGATTCAAACAACTCATTGAACATGGCGTTCCATTTGAAGGAGACATTCTTCTTCAGAAGAACAGTCAAGGGTTTTATATGAGCTGCATACTCAGGAATGAAATTGGAATAGAATTTGCACATCCTTAAAAATTACTTCAGCCAGTCTTATCGGCCTGTGGTTGTGCAACAATAATGGCACTAACTCAGCTTAATTTTGATTCAATACCATACCCTGATGCAATATGCCCAGATATTCAAACCTTGTCTTCCCAATCTCTCATTTATCCATTTCCAACACAACTAACCCTGGGCGTAGTAGGCGTAGTGGGGCTACGCGAAGCTACGTGAAGTGGGCATGATGCTACGCCCACTCACGCGCTTCTCTTAGCCCCACTACACGCCTCCCGCATCCCTCCCCCCCTCCTCTACATACATAAATTTAAGTATTAAGTGCAGTAAAAATAAATAAAAGCACTTACCTGGTCCGCGGCCTCCCGGGGCTCCCTCTTCTATTTTGCGCCGACTTCTACCATCGAAATGCGGATGCGCGGCTGCCCACGCATGCGCATTTCTCGCTCGGAGCGTGCGTAGTGTTGCCTACTACGCCTACTTTGCAAAATGCAAAGTAGGCAACACAACGTACACTCCGTGGGAGGAGCGTAGTCTTGCGCCCACCCTTAAACACAACCCCTTTTTCCTGAAGGATAGACAACATATGAACTAAAGTAGCCTCACGTTCCTCTCTTGTTGGTGCAAAAATGAACACACCATTCTGAAAAGCAACCACTCTTTTTACGTCCATGAATGACTGCTAAATAATCTTGATAAACACAGATGCCATGGAGGCTAATCCAAATGTCATCCTACAGACCTGGAAAGTATTTATAGGTGACACAAAAGCTGTGAGGGGTCTAGACTCTGATGATATGTAGATGCTAAGTTGAGCTTGGAAAACCACCTTGCACCCGCCAATTAAGCCAAGAGATTGGTAATTTTTGGGAGAATGTGCAAATTGATCCAAATGGACCTGTTGAGACTTTGCAAATCCATACAAACCCTCAATTCTGCAATTTGTTTAATTCCTGGAGACAACAAGGGGTGATAACCACAACAAGTATTCAATGGGTTCCATTATTCCACTATCACATAGCTTTAAAAGCAACTTCTCTAGGTCAACTCTTGCAGAAAATAGGACACTCCACAATGTGTTCTTTATCGGAATAGACCCTTCTTTAAACCAGCCCGAAAAGCCAAGCCATGCCTTCCCTGGTCCATTACCACCCCCTTTTGTACCGCTTTGTTCGCCATAAATTGGCAGGGTATGCTCAGACGTTGAGTCCCTTGCTCACTTTGCCACTGGATTCAAGCAAGCCTGGCTGAAGACGGCTGGAATGCCAGAAACTGGTCATAGGAAGCTTGATTCCAGTCTAGGGAAGGCATGGCTTGGCAGTTCGGGCTGGACTGTTCCCATGAGGCACAGGGTCAGACTGATTTGCATATGGCCATGTCTGACTGGGGTGGCAGAGTGGGCTAAAGAACGGTCATGGATTAAACACAGATCTGTTGACTCAGTGAGAGTGTTTGATTTGTTCAGATGCTCCGTCCATCACCACCCCCTTTTGTACCGCTTTGTTCTCCATAAGTTGGCAGGGTATGCTCAGACGTTGAGTCCCTTGCTCACTTTGCCACTGGATTCAAGCAAGCCTGGCTGAAGATGACTGGAATGCCAGAAACCAGTTCTAGGAAGCTTGATTCCGGTCTAGGGCAGGCATGGCTTGGCAGTTTGGGCTGGACTGTTTCAATGAGGCACAGGGTCAGACTGATTTGCATATGGCCATGTCTGAACTGGGGTGGCAGATTGGGCTAAAGAACGGTCATGGATTAAACCCAGATCTGTTGACTGGGAGTGAGTGTTTGATTGGTTCAGATGCTCCGTCCATCACCACCCCCTTTTGTACCGCTTTGTTCCCCATAAGTTGGCAGGGTATGCTCAGATATTGAGTCCCTTGCTCATTTTGCCACTGGACTCAAGCAAGCCTGGCTGTAGACGGTTGGAATGCTATAAACCGGTCCTAGGAAGCTTGATTCCGGCCTAGGGAAGGCATGGCTTAGCATTTCGGGCTGGACTGTTCCCATGAGGCACAGGGTCAGACTGATTTGCATATGGCCATGTCAGAACTGGGGTGGCAGAGTTGGCTAAAGAACGGTCATGGATTAAACCCAGATCTGTTGACTGGATGTGAGTGTTTGATTGGTTCAGATGCTCCGTTCATCACCACCCCCTTTTGTACCGCTTTGTTCGCCATAAGTTGGCAGGGCATGCTCAGACTTTGAGTCCCTTGCTCACTTTGCCACTGGATTCAAGCAAGCCTGGCTGAAGATGGCTGAAATGCCAGAAACCGGTCCTAGGAAGCTTGATTCTGGTCTAGGGAAGGCATGGCTTGGCAGTTCGGGATGGACTGTTCCCATGAGGCACAGGGTCAGACTGATTTGCATATGGCCATGTCTGAACTTGGGTGGCAGAGTAGGCTAAAGAACGGTCATGGAATAAACCCAGATCTGTTGACTGGGTGTGAGTGTTTGATTGGTTCAGATGCTCCGTCCATCACCACCCCCTTTCGTACCACTTTGTGTGCCATAAGTTGGCGGGGTATGCTCAGACATGAGTCCCTTGCTCACTTTGCCACTGGATTCAAGCAAGCCTGGCTGAAGACGGCTGGAATGCCAGAAACCGGTCCTCGGAAGGTTGATTCCGGTCTAGGGATGGCATGGCTTGGCAGTTCGGGCTGGACTGTTCCCATGAGGCACAGGGTCAGACTGATTTGCATATGGCCTTGTCTGAACTGGGGTGGCAGAGTGGGCGAAAGAACGGTCATGGATTAAACCCAGATCTGTTGACTGGGTGTGAGTGTTTGATTGTTTCAGATGCTCCGTCCATCACCACCCCCTTTTGTACCGCTTTGTTCGCCATAAGTTGGCAGGGTATGCTCAGGTGTTGAGTCCCTTGTTCACTTTGCCACTGGATTTAAGCAAGCCTGGCTGAAGACGGCTGGAATGCCAGAAACCGGTCCTAGGAAGCTTGATTCCAGTCTAGGGAAGGCATGGCTTGGCAGTTCGGGCTGGACTGTTCCCATGAGGCGCATGGTCAGACTGATTTGCATATGGCCATGTCTGAACTGGGGTGACAGAGTGGGCTACAGAACGGTGATGGATTAAACCCTGATCTGTTGACTGGGTGTGAGTGTTTGATTGGTTCAGATGCTCCGTCCATCACCACCCCCTTTTGTACTGCTTTGGGCATGACATGAGGCGTGACCTGACCACATATCATGGACATCTCTTCTACTTGTAAAGGTAAGTGCCACTGCCAAATGACAGCTACAAGCTGGCCCCAAAGTAACCAAGAAGGTGGATAGTAATTAGAAGAAGGAGCTCACCCCCACTTGTATGTCCACTCAGATCTTTTTTAGGAAAAAAAAACGTGTGGCTGCTGCAACGGCCTCCAGGGAGCAAGCTGTGAGCAGCAACAAAGCATCAGCTGACCCACCGCAATCGAAGCCCAAGCCCATGTCTGTCACAGAGACAGCGAGTCTAATCACTGCAACCCCGACTAGCAGTTCCGTTTATATTGACTTGTCTCTTTTGTAAAGTAGTATTCAATCATGTCAGAAAACTCAAGTAAGAAGACAGCCAGCATTAGTAGTTCCTCCTGAGATAGGAGCGGTGCAAGAGATGGAGCTTCATACAGAGGAAGTTAGAGGAAGCCACCCTTTCAGAAGATCCATTGTCATCCAGATCTCCATCTAAAAAAAGAAGTGGTTATTCAAACCATCTTCTTCTCCAAGACACCCTTCGGTTGGTCTAGCTACCACATGGATCCCGCATCGGGCTGAAAGCGTGACACACCAAGGAAGGTTAGGAAAAAAGGTAGGTTCCTGAAAGCCTTAGACTGATAGATGTAGAGGAGGAGGATGACAACGAGGCAGTCATCATGAATGTTATCCCAGCCCCAGTGGAGATTAACGTTACCCATCCCAAACTGACATGAGGCATGTGGCATTATACTTATCACCCAAAAAGTAGGAGCGTGTTTGCGCTCCTTGCACGGACGCACAGCGTTGTCTTTTAGATCACCAATTTTCAGTTTTTCAACAAAATAGTTCATATCCTCCACAAATTCTTCATAACTTCATTTATTTTTGAGATGTTAAATCACACGTGAGACAATATGTCTTGAAATGCTTCTAATGCCTCAGATATGCCCATCCGAGCCTTTCTCTGGGCACGACACAACACATAAAACATCTTCAGAAGTGGATTTTAAAATACCCAATGCATTTCGAGCTATAAGTGAGCTCTTCTTCAGGGGTTTCACTAAAAATAAGAAAAACATCAGTCAATACATTGCAGCTACCGAGTCTTAACAACGAAGAATTTGCACTTTTTAGATATTTTAAATGTCATGCTTCATCTTATAACCAACATTAAGGCAACGTGTTCCCTCTACAACCGTAACTTTCTGTTACCCAATAAATGTCCTGAAAGTCCCATAATCCTGGTACTTCACATTGCACTTTCTATCCTGTTGTACAGTTGTTAAAACCCACAACATTCTAAACCAACATCAATCTTCTATAACTCGATGCCCTCACTCCAATGTTCACCATGGTTTTCGCATACCTTCGTATTTTCTTGTATCTATATTCCTGGGCTTTTATCACCCATACTTTAGACTACCCTCCCCACAATGCAATGTATTCGTACGTGCTCAATTGCGAACTTCATCTCCAGCTCTTTCCTCAGTAGTTAAACGATCCCTCCAGTTAACAACCCAGACATTTACAAATTTGCCCCGCCCTCCCCTTCGATGATTATATCACGCTGCTCAAAACGTGCTGTTGTTCGTGAATGCCGATTACAATTTTCACACACCATTGTACACAAGACATTATTTACAGAAATCAGATTCTTCCATGAAGCTGCTACTTTTTGACGGAGTTCATTCTCATGCTGAAATGTACAGCTCACGTGTGAAGTAATTCATGTGAATTTGATCCATGATTTTCTATAATCTTACGGGTGCAACAAGTGGTTAGGGCAGAGTCCATACGTAATTATCAATTATCAATGCTTCTGTGCACACCTTGTTTCTTTCATAATTTTTCAACGTACTCTAAGATGAAGCATGACATTTAAAATATCTAAAAAGTGCAAATTCTTCTTTGTAAAGACTCGGTAGCTGCAATGTATTGACAGATGTTTTTCTTATTTTTTGTGAAACCCCTGAAGAAGAGCTCAGGCATTAGAAGCATTTCAAAACATATTGTCTCAGGTGTGATTTAACATCTCAAAAATAAATGAAGTTACGAAGAATTTGTGGAGTATATGAACTATTTTGTTGAAAAACTGAAAATTGTTGATCTAAAAGACAACACTGTGCGTCCGTGCAAGGAACGCAAACACGCTCCTACTTTTTGAGTTAATTACGCAAGCGTAAACCTGGGCGGATCACGCAGCCGGGCGGCACGCTTAGCATGTTTAAGAAGAGTACGTTAAAAAATTATGAAAGAAACAAGGTGTGCACAGAAGCATTGATAATTGATAATTATACTTATCACCACTAATGCTTTTATGATATGCTAATATATCGAAATAAAGCTATTCAACAACTTATCACCACCAGCTGCCATTTTTGCATTGTTCTGGCAATGATCTACATCTACATCCACCTCAGTAGAAGTAGGTACTGCTAAGGTCAAAACTCCCACCTTCTGCCATTTCATCCAACTTTGGGAGTTTCACCAGCATCAGATAGTAGACCTCCCTAGTTTGGGGCTTCTTTATTGTTAGCAAGAAGGAGCAGAACATTGGCACTTGCTCCATTTGTAGAGCAAGTGTCATTCGGGGTAAGCCTGTTACAAACTATACACTATGTACTAATTTGAGAAAACACCACACAATCCAGTGGGAAGCTCATCTAAGCGGCCAAAAAAAAGACAAGTGTTGCTGATGAAGGATGTGAAAGGATGAGCAAGGAATCCAATCAAGTGGATGATGAAGAAGAGGGAGACCTTTTTGTTACTCAAAGCAGCCCTGTTCCCAGCAGTGCAGTAGTATTGCCCACATCAGCAACATCTCAATGGCACAAGTCCCAAGTCGAGACACCAAGACAAGAGAGTACAGTGACTCCCCTACTAAGAGTACATTGAGCCTACCATTGTCTGCTCTCAAGAAGTCACCTGCATCAGTAGCAGCAGAAAAGAAAAACAAATCCAGGCAATTTTGGCCTGAATGTTTAGGCAGGAGGAGCTGTACAAATGCAACACCAAGGGGCACATTTGTACAATGCAAAGCAGCCTAAAATGATAGTGCTGGATCTCCTCCCTTTTTCTTTTGTGGAATGTTTTTTCAAGAATTTGTGGCATCCATCTGCTCGAAATGGAAGTTTCCTAGCCAGTCCAATTTTGCAAGAGTTGCTCTTTCAACACTACATCATAATATGCTAGTGAGGACTTCTGTCCAATGAGATCCGGGACAACACCCCAGAGCATGTACACTTCCTCCAAAGTGTGGCATAATCTTCTCCCAGAAAGCACCATTCTTCTACTAAACTTTAATGTCTCCTCCCTCTCCACTGGCATTCCTGTGTAGCAGAGCACGCTCCAACAGATAGCCTCTCTCTGGGTGTTCCACATATCACTACATCAAAGCAGCAGCTACTCCTGTTAACTCTGACCAATCAAGGGAGACCACAGTAAGGCTAAATTTTGGCCTACAGACAAGAAAGTCTCATAACGTCTGTTCTCTAAACTTTAGGATAAATTTGCAATATCGTGATCTTGGATTTATCAATTCTATCCTCTAAAGTCCTTGAATGATATTTTTTATTTAAATCCTAATGATTGCAATGATATCCTATGGGGCTAGATATCCACAATGGGGAAACAGCAATGGGCAATTTTTCCATCGCTAGGGCATATAAAACATACTGTATATGGGCCCTGCTTATAGTTACAGTTACAGTTACAGTTACTCGAGACTGGGAGTGTGAATGTCTTTGTGATCAGGTGATTGAATTTAAAATTATGAATCTGTAGTGATGTCTAAAAGGAACTATATAGGATAGAAGAAATATGTGTGAGAAGGTCTGCTGTAAATAGAGAAGGTGTTCTGAATCTCTTAAGCCTATGCAGGGCCGGCTTTAGCACTGTTGGCGCCCGGTGCGACAATCATTTTTGACACCCTCAATCCCCATGACCGCATCCTCAGATTCTGGCACTATGATTGGGTGAAAGTGCCCCTCATCTCTCCTATCGCTAAACACAGCACCCCCCTGAGGTCAGCGCCCCCTCCACAGGTCAGCGCCCAGTGCGGCCGCACCAGTTGCACTGCCCTAAAGCCGGCCCTGAGCCTATGGTTACACCGTGGATGAGTTGCTGGGTTAAAAGGTTTACAATGGTGGAACCAACTGAGGCTCTGCCCATCGTAATCTGTTGGTTTCAGTCTCTAAACAAGGTGGGGGAACAGCATATTTGTTAGAAAGAAAGACTGGCTAATTTACTGTGGTTCTTCCTATAAAAAGAACTCCAAGTGACCTGTTTAGGGGCCTGGCTAATCATGTATTTTTATAAGGGGGTGAGAATTTGGGAACCATTTCCTATTGCATATCATGATGGTCACCTTAGCCTGCACTTGAAAAATCTATAGCCTTCATTCTGATGTGCCTTATACTTTATTAATCTCTATGCAAACACTTTTTTCTGCAAGGATCATAATTAAAAGTGGTAGGATGTTTACCACACCTGATAATTACCGGAAGGGAAAAAGACAAGTACATCTGTTTTTTTCACCATTAAGGTTAGACAGGTCCTACTCGCCAAAATGTAACTCTGGATAAAATCATGTAAATATCGGAGCTTCACATGTTTTTGCCAAAAGTACCAAAATGCACACATTTTGTCCCATTACTGAAGGCTAAACTTGTAATGAACGGTTTTTACAGCACCCACTAAATTAGTGAAATTGTATATTAATGTGTATGGTAAATATCAACTTTACCACCGGGGCACTTGTAATTGTCACCTCTATGTCTTTCATCACACTTTTCTATGCTTGCCTGAAACTTAACAGTTTCTCTTCTTTTCCATAGCGTAATCAGGAAAAACTCAGCTCTCCTTTTGCAGATTTGTAAATGTATCTATCTTTCAAACAATGTGAAGGGGCTGACGTTCCACATTAATTTGGTCACATTTCACATCAGGAAATGGAGTGGAATACCTAGGGACATATTTACAAGCCCCTTGAGTCACTTTTGGGCCGCCATTGCATCACTTTTATGATGCAGCGGCAGCGTAAACTATACGGCCAATTTACAACATGATGCATCTGGGAAGATACGTCACATTGTAAAGCCCTACATCTCATTATAGCTGCGTCAGGTATAATGTATGCAGGGTGGGCATTCCCACACAGGAAAGCCTCTTATAAGTGATGCAGTAACATCTATAAGATTTCTCTGTGCCACTTCCATGAAGCCACTGCATCAAAACATGACGCCTGCTTGAAGAAGGTGTAAGGAGTGATGCAGTACAATAAGTATAGGCCTCAACATGTATTGCAAGAGTTGCATTGTGCTTGCGACACAACTCCAGCAATGTGTGACTTTTGGGCCAACAGATGCATCAGAATTTCTTATGCATCTGTCAATCCTTGCATTATGGTGCACCATATTGTAAGCATGGAGCATCCATGGTGGTGCAAGGGTATCGCAGGCTGGCGTAGGGAAACTGATGCATCTCTACAGATGCGTCAGTTTCTTCTAAATCTGCACCCAAGTTTTTTAGACCTAACTGAAAACAAATCATCCACTATTAAGTCACACTTCATCCTACTCCTGGTTCCTCAAAATTAATAACAGCAAAAAGAACAGATGATGGACGGAATGCTGAACAAATTAAACATTCACCTCCAGTCACTGATCTGGGTTTAATCCATCACTTTTTTGCTCAGCACGACATGCCAGTTTGGACCCAGCCATATGCAAATAAGTCTTGATACTGCTCTTCATGGAAACAGTGTTGCAGTGAGCACAGGTACCAAATCTGGGCATACCCTTCCTACTTAAAGCAACAAAAGCAAAAGCAACAGATGACGGACGGAATGCTGAACAAATCAAACATTCACCCCAGTCACAGATCTGGGCTTAATCCATGTATTTGTTGCTAACAACCCCACTGCATGATTGTTACTTTTTGCATTGGTTGCCCTTGGAGGAAATGGCATGCCTAGACGTGGGTTCTGTGCTCACTTTGCCACCGAATTCCAGATTGCTTGGCTGATAAGGGGTGATACCCCGAAGTCAGTCCCAGGATACTTGTTTCTGGTCCAGGGAGGACCTGGCCTGGCAGTTCGGGCTGGGGTGCTCAGGGCCAAGACTAATTTGCATACGACTGGGTCCAAACTGGAGTGGTATGGTGAGCAAGAAAAGACAGATTTAACATGGATCTGGGACTGTGGCAGAATGTTTGATTTGCTTAGCATTCCATCCATCATCTTTTCTTTTTGCATTTCTTGCCGTCAGTGATAAGCGTATGCCCGGACATGGGTCCCATGCTGGCTATGCCACCAGAATCAAGCTAACCCGGCTGATGAGGGTTAAAATCCGAAGCTGGTCCCATGATGCTTGTTTCTGGTACAGGGAGAACCTGGCCTGGCAGTTGGGTCTGGACTGTACTCATGCATAGCAGGGTCAAGATTGATTTGCATATCCCATTTGTTCACTTATAGCAGAAATTTGTTCCTCAACATCCTTGTCATCACCCCCACACTTGCTCATTAGCATATAATGCAACCTACTGCTGTTCTAATTGCCCCTTTATGCTGAACTTCCACAATTAGTCAGGAGCCACTCGGACCCAACCCATGTACACAAATCAGGAGGACATCCTCTTAGTGCTCATAAACTCCAACTCACTCCCCAAAGATAAATATGAAATACCAGACTTCCTAACAAACCACAACCTAGACATCTTATTTAAAACGGAAACCTGGGGAGACCCTTCATCTAGCCCAGACTTCTGTACCCCAACCCCAAAAGGGTACTGCGTAGTCAGGCAGGACAGAATCAAAAAAAAAGGAAGCAGACTTGCAATAATGCATTCAGATAAATACTTGGTCAGGACAGAAAGAATACCCACCATGACATGCGTAGCTGTTACATTTATCATAAAGCTTAATCACTCTCAATCCTTTAAAAGAACCCTCCTCGACCATCCCCCAGGCCCTCAAACAGAATTTCTCTCTACTCTGAGTAGCCCATTGGAACCCTTAGAAGGAGAAGCTGATTCCACCATTTTGGGTGATTTCAACATCCATCCGGAAAACCTCGACGACAATGATATTGTCACCCTTCTCACAGAACTGGAGGCGGTTGACCTCCGCCAGTTGGTAACCAGCCCTATGCATGCAGCTGGTCACACGCTCGACGGGCTCTTCACAAACAACATGCATCTATCACTAACAAAAACCATACCCCTGACCTGGACCGACCACTGGGCAGTTATCTTTAGCATTCAGGCAAATAAAATCCCCCCCTCACATACGCCCACCAACCCACTCAATTCAGAGCCTGGAACCACGTAGATCAGCAGCTCCTCAAAACTCATCTGTCATCCTCCAACTACGATCCCACACCAGAACCCACACTGGCCTCTTCCAACTACTCAGAATGGCTCAACAATCCCTTTAATGTATTAGTACCTCTGAAAAACCTCTCGAAAAACAGAACCACCCCTTCAGCCCTCTGGGTTTCTGATTCCCTCAGACTTGAAAAACAATGCTGTAGGAACCTTGGGAGACACTGGCGTAGAGACTATAATATCACTGAAAAAGCTCCCTATAAGGAAGCCATCTCTCAGTATAAACATCTTATCATTTCGAAGAAAAGCAAATATTATACCAATCATATCGAATCGGCCCAAGACTCCACCAAACCTCTCTTTCAGGCAGTCACCAAATTATTAGGATCCATAGCAAATCCCTCACCAGCACCCACCCAAGATCTGTGCAATGCTCTAGCTAGCGCATTCCTAAACTAAGTCAGCAAAATATATGTCAACTTAGCCACGCAGCCTAAAACTGACTACCCGAGGACCCCCTAGTCAATAACGATAATTCTCCTTCCTTCGCGTATTTCAGTCACGTCTCATCAAAACAGATCAATGACCTCATCTCAGGTTCCCCAACTGACCCGTGCCTAGCCACGGTCTCAAAACTCATTCCTGACCTACTAGCCCCAAACCTCACAGACATCTGCAATTCCATGTTTAACATCGGCATCTATCCTGCCATATGGAAAAAGACAATAAATAAACTGCTGCTGAAGAAGCAGTACTTTGACCCGCAAGACACAAAAACTATAGACCTATCAGGAGCCGCCCTTTCCCAGCAGAATTTTTTGAGAAAGTGATGAACACACAACTAGCTCATTACATCGAAAAAAACAACCTCCTGGATGAGACATAATTTGGTTTTAGGAAAGGCCATGGCACAAAAACGGCCCTCATCAAAGCAGCAGATGAAATCAGAACAATTCTAGACCAAGATGGGGCTGCAGTTTTAGTGCTGCTGGACCTATCAGCGGCTTTTGACACGGTCGACCACGCTACATTAATCGCCCGTGTCTCAAACATGGGCATCAAACTGAAAGCCAAAGCCTCGCTTCTGTCCAACCGCACACAACTAGTGAGTCTCGGCGAATACAAGTCCTCTCCATTCACCCTCCTGTGCGGTGTGCCACAAGAAGTCACTTTAGTTGACCAACTCCAGTTGAGAGCCAGTCAGGGGGCTAGCAAGGTCCTTAAGATTACTTATCTCAGCAGGTGAAGCAATCTTCAGGCTTCCAGGTGCTTTTATCCTTTGCAGGATTTTCCTATAGAAGGGTCCTGATGCAAGTGATGAACATTGCTGAAGATAGTCAAGGATGCTATGAAACTGCGGTGACAGGTGTTTGATGCAACTAGTCCTCAGTCAACAAAGTGGGTGAGGTGACCCTTTTAACAGTGTTGATGTCCCTAGGAGTCCTCTCTGAGCTGGCAGAAGCCCAGTTGCCACTGAGCTTCCAGTCACCCTGTATCACAGTCACTGGTCA
The DNA here is from genome assembly GCF_964261635.1 of Lissotriton helveticus. Taxonomy (NCBI): domain Eukaryota; kingdom Metazoa; phylum Chordata; class Amphibia; order Caudata; family Salamandridae; genus Lissotriton; species Lissotriton helveticus. Next base: position 1,610,564,691 of record NC_136065.1, read on the forward strand.
ATCCTTCCTGGGTCAATAACTCATCATTTGGCGGTCCCAGCTGCATTCCAATGACACTCCAAGGGTCAGCAAACGTGGATGCAACTTTGTGCATTGCGTCTTGGCCCCTGGTGCTGCACAGCTGTGGTTGGTGGCTGGTTGAAGATTTTGGGCTACCAGCTTACCCCAGCAGGTTTTTTCAGCTGTTGTGTCCCTGTGCTGTGAACAGTATGCCAGTCAGCTGGTTTCAGAAGTCTCTTTGCTGTTGCTGGGCTCTGGATATGACTTCTCCTTGAGCAGGACACAGCAGGCACACTCCCTCTCCTGTGCTAGCCACCCGGTGCAGCAAGTGCAGTCCACGATTGTGCAGACTTTCTTTACCGGTTCCACAATGTTGCAGTCCAGTCCATCCTCTGTCCTTCTTCCACTTCAGTTGAGATCTGAGTTCAGGGTTCCAGGGGTGCACCTACTCAGGGCAGGATGCATTTGGTAGCCAATGGGTACCAGGTTCCTTCCCACCTGATGACCACTTCCTACAAAGTGTGGCATCTGGATATACCAGAATGCACCATGCTGCCCACCATTCTTGCTACCAGGGGGCTACATGCCTCTAGAAGACAAGTATGGCAACTGTTTCCCCCCTCTGCTGTGCCTAGTACAAGCCTATCTGACTGAATAATAGAGCAGCCCCTCTCCCAAGTGTTACCCATTTGCCTTTAAAGGTGGTTTTTCCATGAAAGCTCACTTTTTGGGCCAACAGCCATGTGGCTTCCTGCAGGAAGCCACAGCCTCTTGCATAATTTAGTATACATATATCTCTGTGGGCCAAATGCCAATCCTTGCTTCTCATTTGTTTGTTTCAATGCCCTTTAAACATCCTTGCTTACTAGTGGCCAATCCTGACTCTTTGTCCCTCCTTTTTCATACAAGGATCAGGGGCTTAGTACAATATCATTACCGTTTGCTCTGTTGATCTGCTAGTGGGTGGACTATTTTAGTATGTTTTCAACCTTGTGTTACACTAGCGGTGCTCAGACGTGGCTGCTTACATTTTATTGCAGCATTCACCCTCCTAGTTCCTTACATGAGGCTATCATTCTTTTGTTTTGTTCCTGAAGGCAGCTCCCACGCTGTGTGGAATGCAAGCTATTCATTATTGTGGTTTTAATTCTGTCTCCTTTAAATTCCTCCTGAAAAAAACACACAAACACTGCAACAACAGCTCTGGGCCTCACAAGGATATAAATGGCATTGATTGCCTCTTTAACGGGTGCCTTGAAACCACCCTGGCTGGCTCTCTTCATCTTTCCCTTCCTGTCTTCTCTTCCCCACATTGATACAAGCTCCAAAGCTAGCAGCAGTCAGCATTGCCCTTTAGCTACTGCAGCTCTAAATTATATAAAACGTTATACCACTTTTTAAACACAGTGCATCATTTCATTTCCATTAAAGCAACACTTCACAGTGCATTATTTCATTTCCATTAAAGCAACACTTCAAATGCTACTTTAACATGCATGCTGCTTGTGTTCTTTCCTCCCCTCTAGGACCTGTGCTTGACTGCTGTCTGAGTTTGAAGTCTCTCTCGTCAGCTCTGAGGCCAACATTCTTCCTTCTGGAAGAATGTCTCCTGTAAAATGTGCATTTGAATGTACTACATTTAATAAATGCAAAACAAGAAGGCAGGACCAGCACAAGGGCGGTGCGATCGCACAGGATAATGACTCCAGAGTGGCAATGTTTCCAAGTTTATTTTGCTTTTAAAAGCACTCACTGACACGTTCCTGGCCTCCAGCAATTTTCGGAAGACTCCAGTGATTAATGTTCTTGCTGGAAAGATTGGGATTGTCTAGTGGAAGAAGTTGCGACTCATAGCAAGGTAGCACAGAGGCTTATATGCTGGCTGCAAAGAAAGTATACCATGCAAATCACAAAGTAGATAAAATGTAAATAGGGCAGTGGGTTACTGCTTTTCTGTTACTCGCAGATTATGAATTATCATCCTAACAGCCAACAGGGTATTTATAACTGTCATCAAAGAACTGCATGCACTGCAAATCATAGATTAGAGCAGATATTGGTTATTTTTATTTAAGAGAACACCCAACTATTCTGTTCTGATTTCAATTTTGAGATTGTGCTTTGGCGGCCCAAACACTCTTTAGAAATGCTGTCTACTAATATCCATGATTGTGACTACTAAACGCTGTAGTCCCCTGTTTTCTGTAACGATTCCTATACGCAAATTTATACATAGATGATTGATTCTCTCTGTGTAATTTGTGTGTGATGTAAAGAAGGTGCCCTGACACCCTACACTGGGATGAGTGGCGCTTTATACCTAATTAAATGCATCTGAACGTTAGTGGTTATGGAGCCTTAAGAGACACTGTTAAAGGGTGGTGGTAGTGAGGGAAGCCACATCACTCAGCCTTGCCTCAACATCACTCAGGACCACTTCATCATCAGCACAGAACCACCTTCTCATCAGTGCACCATTACCAGTGCAGCTCCACCTCATCATCAGTGCAGCATCATCTCAGCTTTCGCACAGCACCATCTCAGCATCAGTGAACCACCACAAACGCCGGCCCACCTCGACAGCAAATCAGCACCAACGCAGAACCCCTTTAGCATCAGCGCACCACCACCACAGTATAGCACAAACTCAACATATTGTGCACTACCTAAGTACCAGCTCAGCACCTTCTCAGAACCAGTTCAGCACCACCACCTTAACATCACTCAGCAACACCACAGCATCACTCAGCACCACCTCAGCATCAGCACTTCATCACCTCTTCATCAGTATGACACCACCAGTGAAGCACAACTCAACATCAGTGCAGCAGCACCTCAGCATTTGTGCAGCCACAGCTCAACACATTCTCCGCATTAGTACATCACCAACTGAACACCTCATCAATGCAGCTCCACCTCACCACCAACTCAGCACCAGTGCAGCACCACATCAACATCAGCACAGCACCATCTCAGTATTAGCACAACACATTATTTGCATCAGTGCACCGCCACCAGGGCAGCACACCTTAGAAGCAACTCAGGACCCATGAAGCACCTCTTCAGCATCACCTCAATGCAGCGTCCAACTCAGGACCACTCAACACCACCACTGTACCAGTGCAGCAACACCACCTCAGCGTAACTCAACACCACTCAACATCACCTCAGCATCACTTGGCAGCACCTCAGCATCACTCAGCACCACCTCAGCATCACTTAGCACCATTTCAGTAGCAACACACCACCACCTTCTCATCAGTGCACCATCAACTTAGCAATAGTATTGCACTACCTACGCACCAGTGCAGCACCACCTCTGCATTAGCACAGCACCATATCCACATCAGTGCAGCAGTACCACAACACAAACACCACATCAGCATCACTTAGCACCAACTGAGCACCAACTCACTAAGTGAGCACCAGTGCAGCATCACTACCTCAGAATGACTCCGCTCCATCTCAGCACCAGCACAGCACCACCTCAGTCTTAGCACAGCACAATTTCCACATCAATGCACCACCACCATCTCAACACCAGCTCAGCACCAATGCAGCACCACTTCAACATCAGCACAGCATCACCTCAGCGCAGCACCAACTCAACATAACTTACACCACCTGCGAACCAGCTCAGCACATCCTGAACATCAATGCATCATCATTACCTTGAGCATGAACTAGCACCTCAGCATCAGTCAGCACCACCTCATCATCACCTCAGCATCACCTTCTCATCAGGCCACCACCAACTCAGCATCAGCGCAGCACCACCTCAGCACCAGCGCAGCACAACATAAATATCAGCACAGCACCATTTCTGCATCAGTGCACTACGACCAATGCAGCCCCAACTCAGCCACAATTCAGCAACCAGGCAGCCCCACCTAAGCATCAGTAGAGCATCACCTCAACAAAGCACAAACTCAGCATCACTCAACGCCACCTCAGCATCACTCAGTACCACCTCAGCTTCACTCAACACCAGCTCCGTAACACTCAGTAGCACCTCCACACCAGCATTCCACTACCTCTGCATCACTCAGCACCACCTGAGTATCACTAAGCATCACCTGAGCATCACGTCTGCAGCAGCACTGAACCACCTCAGCACCACTTCAACATTAGTCAGCATCACCTCAGTGTGCCCTCAGAATCTGTTGATTCTCTCTGTCCGCTGTTTGTGTTGTAATTCAGGTACTATTTCTCCATATCCATCCTTCTATTCTTTATGTCCCTTCAGTCATAACCAAACAAATCTATAACCAACAAGCATTACAACAGTCAGGAAGAGGTTGCCAGCATTGAAAGGACTAAGAAACTAGAAAAGATATATTGTTCATTGCACTTAATGTCTTCTTTAAACTCCTCTAAATAACACACTAAAACACAAAATACCATTCCACATACATACACTCCATTACACACATTCCCACTCCAAATAATTCCATGCACTTGAACACACATAATTGCTAGCTACATAATACAATTGCAGACCATACCACATAATTCCACTAGAAAAAGCCATACCACATACATCCACTCCAATCCAAAACACATAGGCAAGATATATTAAATTTACATGTACAATGCGAAGTGCTCCAACTCATTCATTTTTCTAAACACACAGATCTGATGTTTAGCTCCTACATATGAATTCTTTGTTCTTTTCGGCCACCAAAAAACAGAAACTTATACCCACAGTTCCATGCCAAACAATTCAGATCCTCACAGTTCCAATCCACACAACATAATTTAAAACCAACCCACATACTACAACTCAACAACACAATTACACAACACATAACAGACATCCCTTCCACACCACACAATTCCACATTGTGCCTCAAAATTCAACAGCACAACATAAAATTACTGTACTCCTTACCAGACCACAACACACAATCCCACTCCACATAATGGCACTACACTGAATGCCAAATGTAGGAAGGTAGATACCTGACTATGGATACCCCCTGATTTTTTGCCTTGTGTTTAGCTGGTTTTCGACTTAGTTGGCCTGGGATCCTGCTAACCAGGGCCCCAGGCTATCTGCTCTCTATTTAAATGGACTCCATGCACCCTAGGTGCATAACCAAATTGGTACTGGACTCCTTGTCAGCCCCTGTACAGTGCACTATAGGTGCCCAGGGCATAGGGGCATCCAAGGCCTACCAGGGGCTGCAGCATATCTTTTGCCACCCCTGGCTGGTACTTAAATCGACACAACTGGCTGTTCACACAGCTGGGGCAAGGTGGTGTAATCACCCCTTGCTTAGATATAGTATACCTATGTCTAAACCTATATCTGGACACATATATACCTATCAGCCACTCCTATAGCAGGCCTTAACAATCCTGGAGGCAGAGTGCTTGGGTTTATGTGAGATGGTGCTCTAGCATGAGCTGAGCCTGTCTGCAGTGTTCGGAACCATTTCCTTACTGCTGTTCCAGTGATACTGCCATACCATATACTCTTAAGTGCATTATAATCCTCGCGGTTAATGATAACTTTGGTTTGGCTTTATCAACACATGTCGTGTTTGGTGTCATACATTTTGGAATACTACCCCCTCGCCAGTTCTGGCGACGGGGGTAGCATTCCACTTACTGCGAATGCGGTTAATCCTAACCAGAGCCCCAGCATTACAAAATGGATGCTGCTGCCACAGACACTGGTCTGCCCTCCTGCTGCTGACCGAAACTCGACAGAGGAGGCTTGATCAAAGGATCTCCTGTCACAGGGAGGTGTTACACCCCCCCAGACAGGAGATAGTGGATTGTAGCAGGGAGGGTTGAATGAAACTAGACACTGCCTGTGGCACACAAGGTGTCACTGGGGAGATTCCAGTCAAACCGGTTCAGGGGTCATCCAGCCCCAGTCTTGGCGGCAAACTGGACAAAGGAAAGGGGTGTAACCACCCCCTTCCTGGGTCCCACCCATAGGAGGGACCTAGCAGGTAATCCAGCCCCCAGATTTGGAATATAGGTGGGAGCAGTGCCAATGCACATCAGATTATCCTGACTGAAACTTATGAAATGAAACTCTGGACCCTTCGACATCCTACTCGACGTAGAAGACTGAAGAATCTCCCTTGTGGTCAAGGAGTGACCACCTTGTGCAAACAGGCACCATCCAGCCCCTCGACATTTGATTTGTTGCAGTTCCCGCCGGAACTCGAGCGACAGAGATCGACAAGAGCCAGCTTTCCTGACTTCCAACAGCCCGATCCACAGTCCATGCAGAGCTGGGACCCGTGGAGGCGACCTGAAGCGTGGGAGCGGCCATCTTGAAGTAACTACGAAGCGCTGACCGTGCAGCATCCGAGGCCCCCTCGAAGCTGTGCATTGGAGCGTGAGAAGCTCCAGCCCCGAGCAGCTTTTGCACCGAAGCTCACCCCTCTACACTCGACGAGTGCTGCGTGGGGCCCTTCTGCATTTTCCTGCTCGACGCGTCGGTCTGGTCGCTTGCCCGTTGGCTAGTGGCCCTTGAACCGACGTACCTTTGAAGCCGACACCGCCGACAGCGAGAGCCTTTGTGGGACAGCTCATGATCCACTCCAGGACATCCTCGGTGCCCCAGAGTCCACGTGGCAGCGGAGACAAGGCACCCGACATCGACCTGACTGCGCCCGACATCGCCTGGTTCCTTCCTGGTTCCTTCCTGGTCACTGGCTAGTGACCCAGACTCTGTCCCCTCTGCTTTCAGGTACCCTTCAACTTCGATCCACCCTTGAATCGCACCGGACACTTCTCTCCTGGACGCCTGCAGCATCTTCATCCTCAGGCACCATCGAACTGCGTGACGAAACCCGACACAGGTTGGCACCTGTGCACCCGCGTCCTGTGTGTGAGGTAACTTACTAGCGCCGGAGTTCCCACACTGGTAAACACCTCTAGTGCCTAAGTCTAAAGTTTGGTAGTCCTAGTCCAGTCGGAAGACTCTTTTTGCAATAACATTGTAACTTTTACGCACCATTGACTTTACATTGGTGAAAGCCGTGCTTCCCCCACTGCTCCCGAATCCCGCGGGCTACTCCCGTCCTAACTGTGGTAAGTCCAGTGTAGTCCCAGCAATTCACAAGGCCCTAGGCCTTATCCCCGATCGATTAGTGATTGTTATACCACTTTATTGATATATGGTTTGAGTGGCCACCGGCCTCATCCAAAACGTGCAACTTGTCTATGTTATACTGTGCTTTTATTTAAACGCTTGTGCTTCATTGCTCATAAAGAGTAGTGGGGATTATTCTAAGAATAAATACATATATTTTGATAATATATTACTTGTGTGGTGTCCTTTCATTTGATATTACAGGATTGTATATGGTAAAACAACTGGCTTCACATGTCCTCTTGAGTTAAGGCTTTAGGCTGCTTAGTCCATGCTACCCCTAGGATAGCTTGTCTTCAAGGTTGACTTACAACCACCACCATAAGGGATTGTTTGGACTGATACAAGGTGCCCACAGAACTGTGGACATCATATACCAGGCCAACTTCTCACATTGGTGAGCAGCGGTACGGATTTGAGCTTGCTGTTGTTTTACCTTTGCAATCTTTTTATCAAATTGAAAGATCACATTAAGTACCATAGGTACATATAAATAAAATCTTAGCATATTTAAGTTCTACTGAACATAGTGGTTGTAGGTAGAAGGGCTTAGCACACCCTGACTACAACCCACTAGTAAGGGACAGTAGGAAAACACTTAGGGCCTCATTAGGATCGCGGACATGAGGGAACGTCCGCATGGGCTGCGGTGTTCCCTCATGTGCGATTAGGATGTGACGGTCACATCCTGGATATTTAACATTGCGGAGGGTGCTGCTTCAAGCAGCACCCGCCGCAATGTTAAAAGTGCATGTTTAACATTTACATGCACAAAGCGGCAGGCACCGCGCGGTGCCTGCCGCTTTGTGCATGTAAATGTCGGGAGGGTACCATAGGTACCCCCCATGTGCACACCCCACCCGCCAACACCCTGGGGGCCCGCAAAAATCAAAAGTACACATGCTTTTCCACGGCGGAAAAACCGCCGCGGAAAAGCATGTTTAGAAATGCATCCTAATTCGGCTGGCGGTGTCTGATAGACACTGCCAGCCAAATGAGAGCTTTTCCGCCGTGGTTGTAATCCGACCGCGGCGGAAAAGCGGCGGACAGAAACCAAGACCCACCAGCCATCGTAATGCGGCGGTGGGTCTTTGGTGAGTCCGCAGTGGATTTTCCGCCTCCTCCGGGCCGGAGGTGGCTTCCGCCGGCCCGGAGGAGGCAGAAAATCCTCCATCATAATGAGGCCCTAAGTGTAGGTAGGTGCATCACTTACACCACACTAGAGTCATGTCTGGCACAGGTGAACCTACAGGGTCTCTACCTGTGAGGGTGACCCTCCACAGGCAACCTCCAGCTATGACAAATTCAGCTACAAAGACTCGAGTGCCTTGTGCAATGCAAGGAAGCTGAGAAAGGGTCACAACCCTACCATTCCTATCATGATAGCCATCCTAGAAAAGGATGACATTGAGAAAGCTATAGTTGCTCCCTCAGGATCAGGAACAGGAGTGAATCCCCCAGACACTGAGAACACCTCCCAGAAGTAGAAAATGAGGAGGTAGACCCTGAATCGAATGGTGAAGAGTCAGATCAGGATCAAGGGGATAACCAGGTACCAGTGGTAAGGCTTAGCCCAGCCAACTTGGACCTACATGGAAATGGAGAGGGCCAGCACCTCCCCAGAGTACATACCCGGATTCTCCCAGGCAATAGGAGAGAGAGAATCCACATTTCTAGTGCCTCAAGGGAATCACAGAGAGGAATGACTTCCCCTCAAAGAAAAGAGCATAGGGCCAGGATGAGAGCAGTTAATCTCTAAATAGAGAGAGAGGAATTAGCCCTGGCCCAAGCTAGACTAGCTCTTGCAAGAGAGCAAAAGTTGAGTGGGGAGACTCCCACTGGTGGCAGCATTATCCCAAGAGATAAAGACAGGTCCTATGATCATAGAAACCTGAGTAAGATTGTGCCCCCCTACAGAGATGGGGATGATATCCACAAATGGATAACTGCTCTGGAGAGGGCCTGCATGGTACAGAGGGTCCCCCAAGATCAGTGGGCAGCAATCTTGTGGCTCTCCTTTTCTGAGAAAGGGAGAGATAAGCTTCTCACTGTTAGAGCTGAGGGTGCTAAAAATTACACTGTCCTGAAGAGTGCTCTTATTGATGGGTTTGGATTAACCACTGAACAATACAGGTTGTTGTTCAGAGACACCCAAAAAGCACAGACTCGGGACTGGACTGATTTTGTAGATTGTGCTACTAAGGCTCTGGAAGGTTGGCTACATGGCAGCAAAGTACATGACTATACAGGATTGTATAATTTGATTATGAGGGAGCAGATCCTAAGTAATTGTCAGAACCAGCTGTTACACCAGCACCTGGTGGACTCAGATCTGACCTCTCCACAAGAATTGGGTAAGAGGGCAGACAAATGGGTCAGAACCAGGATTAGGCCTAAGAATCAGGGTAATGACCAAAAGAAGGATACTTCCAAGGCTCAAGAGAAGGGTGGGGATAAATCTAAAGACAAGTCTCCCACGGGCCCCAAAACTCCAAGGATGGGGGTGGGTCCCAAAACAACTCCTCTACCCAGAAGAAACCTTACTGCCATGACTGTAAACAGCCTGGCCACTGGAAAACAGACAGCTGGTGTCCAAGGAATAGCAATAAAGAAAATATACCTCCAAGTAAAGCTCCAACTTCTCCTGTTACTGTCAGCAGTAATCCCCCAGGTGGTGGGAGCACCCCCAAAAATGTGGGTGGGTTTACTTTTGGAGCTCAGGTGGATTCTGGCCTAACCAGGTCCCCTAGTCCAGATACTCTTGTCTATGAGCATGGCATGGGGTTTGCCAACTTCACTGATTGCCCAAACACTTTGAGCAACTATAGACAAGAACCCCTCATCAATGGTCAAAAAGTTGAGGCCTACAGAGACACAGGGGCTAGCATCACTATGGTGACTGAGAATCTAGTCCCCTAAAGGCAACTTTTACCTGGTGCCACATATCAGGTGACAAACATTGATGGAGTTCAGAAGAATCATCCCATGGCAGTAGTAAATCTCAGCTCGGGAGGTGTCGCTGGCCCAAAGAGAGTGGCAGTGTCATCAAACTTGCCTGTAGATTGTCGACTGTGGAATGATTTAGAAATCTCAGCCTGGGCCGAGGTGGAACAAGAAACCCATTCTAAAATGGTAAATCTCCATGGAAAGGTTAGTGAGGCTGTGATGGCCACAGCCCCAATCCAAGATGTCCTTCCTGAAAAGGTTGGTAGGGCTGTGCAAGACTCAGCCCCATCTTCAACAAAATCTCTTCCTGAAAAGGTTAGCAAAGCTGTTATGATAACAGCCCATACCCAAACTGAGTCCCTTCCTGAAAAGGTTGGTGAGGCTGTGATGGCCACAGCCCAAACTCAAACTGATTCCTGTGTTGTGAAGCCTGAAACTATGGATCACTCAACACAAACAGAGAGCATTGAGGAGGAAGATACATCTCCCTCCCACCAGACATTAGGAAAGGATCAGCCTCCTCAGGGAACTGATCTTACCCCGTGTGAAGGAACTGCCCCAGAGGTAGTCAGGCCTAGCCTGGCAGAACCCCTGATGTCAGTGGACCCTTCCAAGGTGGGACCCAGTCTGGAGCAGGTGACCTGCGCCTCTCTACCCTGCCTCAGCCAGCCCAGGGCTGCAGAGGTCAAGGAGGACAGTGAGCCCCAAAGGGCCCCCTGTCAACTAAAGCACCCCCATCAGCAGATTAGGGGCACCAAAGCTAGCAGCCCTAGCAAGGTGAAAAAGTTAAAAACTCCTGAGGGATCCCCCCTACCACTAGTTAGGGACCTCCCACAGATGGAAACTGTTGGGCACAGCCAAACCTGGGACCTAAGGGCCCCAAACCTGACCTGTCCCTCCAGTAAGCCAACAGAAGGGACCCAGCCTCCAGCTGTAGGCAGCCAGAGGTTGACCCTGAGAGCACAGTGCAACTCAGTCAAGGAAAGAAAGGCACACATGGTGGAAGAGGATTGGAGGAAGCTGAGCCCTAATCTAGTGGAGCCTCACTTCAGTACTCCATCTCAACACCAGCCTTTAACTTTGCCAAAACACACCAAAGGTAGTGATTCCCTATGGTGGAGACCCTCTGATACCCCTGGGGTGAGGGATTGCTTAGTGGACCATGAGACAGGGGGTAACCATGCTAGTGCAGGTACTTCCTTATATGGCCACTTAGGCAATATAGGCTTACCTGGTCAAGGATAGCCTTATCTCCTTTCGTTGGGGGGGGGGGCTATGTAGGAAGGTAGATACCTGACTATGGTTACCCCCTGATTTTTTTGCCTTGTGTTTAGCTGGTTTTCGACTTAGTTGGCCTGGGATCCTGCTAACCAGGGCCCCAGGCTATCTGCTCTCTCTTAAAATGGACTCCATGCACCCTAGGTGCATAACCAAATTGGTACTGGACTCCTTGTCAGCCCCTGTACAGTGCATTATAGGTGCCCAGGGCATAGGGGCATCCAAGGCCTACCAGGGGCTGCTGCATATCTTTTGCCACCCCTGGCTGGTACTTAAATCGACACAACTGGCAGTTCACACAGCTGGGGCAAGGTGGTGTAATCACCCCTTGCTTAGATATAGTATACCTATGTCTAAACCTATATCTGGACACATATATACCTATCAGCCACTCCTATAGCAGGCCTTAACAATCCTGGAGGCAGAGTGCTTGGTTTTATGTGAGATGGGGTTCTAGCATGAGCTGAGCCTCTCTGCAGTGTTCGGAACCATTTCCTTACTGCTGTTCCAGTGATACTGCCATACTATATACTCTTAAGTGCATTATAATCCTCGCGGTTAATGCTAACTTTGGTTTGGCTTTATCAAAACATGTCGTGTTTGGTGTCATACATTTTGGAATACTACCCCATCGCCAGTTCTGGCGACAGGGGTAGCATTCTACCCTTCTAGAGGGAGAAGACATGTTACTTACTGTGAATGCGGTTAATCCTAACCAGAGCCCCAGCATCAAAAAATGAATGCTGCTGCCACAGACACTGGTCTGCCCTCCTGCTGCTGACCGAAACTCGACAGAGGAGGGTTGAATGAAACTAGACACTGCCTGGGGCACACAAGGTGTCACTGGGCAGATTCCAGTCAAACCGGTTCTGGGGCCATCCAGCCCCAGTCTTGGCGGTAAACTGGACAAAGGAAAGGGGTGTAACCACCCCCTTCCTGGGTCCCACCCATAGGAGGGACCTAGAAGGTAATCCAGCCCCCAGATTTGGAATATAGGTGGGAGCAGTGCCAATGCACATCAGATTATCCTGACTGAAACTTATGAAACGAAACTCTGGACCCTTCGACATCCTACTCGACGTAGAAGACTGAAGAATCTCCCTTGTGGTCAAGGAGTGACCACCCTGTGTAAACAGGCACCATCCAGCCCCTCGACATTTGCTTTGTTGCAGTTCCCGCCGGAACTCGAGCGACAGAGATCGACAAGAGCCAGCTTTCCTGACTACCAACAGCCCGATCCACAGTCCATGCAGAGCTGGGACCCGTGGAGGCGACCTGAAGCGTGGGAGCGGCCATCTTGAAGTAACTACGAAGAGCTGACCGTGCAGCATCGAAGCTGTGCATTGGAGCGTGAGAAGCTCCAGCCCCGAGCAGCTTTTGCACCGAAGCTCACCCCTCTACACTCGACGAGTTCTGCGTGGGGCCCTTCTGCATTTTCCTGCTCGACGCGTTGGTCTGGTCGCTTGCCCGTTGGCTAGTGGCCTTTGAACCGACGAACCTTTGAATTTACAATGCTGGTCTGGTTGCTCCAGACTGGCCCTCGCTCCACTGAAAAGGAGCACCCGCTCAGACCTTGCTGGTCCGAGTGAAACGCCATCTTCGAATCCTGCGTGGGTTGCCCTTGCCAAGGTTTGTTGACTCCGATCCGGAAGCCGACACCGCCGACAGCAAGAGCCTTTGTGGGACAGCTCGTGATCCACTCCAGGACATCCTCGGTGCCCCAGAGTCCACAAGGGAGCGGAGACAAGGCACCTGACATCAACCTGACTGCTCCCGACATCGCCTGGTTCCTTCCTGGTCACTGGCTAGTGACCCAGACTCTGTCCCCTCTGCTTTCGGGTACCCTTCAACTTAGATCCACCCTTGGATCGCACCGGACACTTCTCTCCTGGACGCCTGCCGCATCTTCATCCTCAGGCACCATCGAACTGCGTGACGAAACCCGACACAGGTTGGCACCTGTGCACCCGCGTCCTGTGGGTGAGGTAACTTACTAGCGCCGGTGTTCCCACACTGGTACACACCTCTAGTGCCTAAGTCAAAAGTTTGGTAGTCCTAGTCCAGTCGGAAGACTCTTTTTGCAATAACATTGTAACTTTTACGCACCATTGACTTTACATTGGTGAAAGCCGTGCTTCCCGCACTGCTCCAGATACCCGCGGGCTACTCCCCTCCTACCTGTGGTTAGTCCAGTGCAGTCCCAGCGATTCACAAGGCCCTAGGCCTTATCCCCGATCGATTAGTGATTGTTATACCACTTTATTGATATATGGTTTGAGTGGCCACCGGCCTCATCCAAAACGTGCAACTTGTCTATGTTATACTGTGCTTTTATTTAAACTCTTGTGCTTCATTGCTCATAAAGAGTAGTGGGGATTATTCTAAGAATAAATACATATATTTTGATAATATATAACTTGTGTGGTGACCTTTCATTTGATATTACAGGATTGTATATGGTAAAACAACTGGCTTCACATGTCCTCTTGAGTTAAGCCTTTAGGCTGCTTAGTCCATGCTACCCCTAGGATAGCTTGTCTTTAAGGTTGACTTACAACCACCACCATAAGAGATTGTTTGGACTGATACAAGGTGCCCACAGAACTGTGGACATCATATACCAGGCCAACTTCTCACACCAAATAATTGCTAACCATATATTTCCAAAGCTCCCCATGCCACATAATGCCTCTACACAAATCCACTACACACCACACAATTCCACGCCACACAATCACACAACTAACTAATCCAATCCAACCCACATAGTACCACTATACACCACATACATACACTCCGTAACACATAAGTAAAATACATTGCCATTTACAATGCCACTAGCTTCAGCTCAAACAAATGCGAGACAGATTGCATTTCCAATGAGTGTTTGCTATTTGCTGTACTTTGTGCTTACACCTCTATAACTTTTTTTCCACATATGGTGTCTATGCTTAATTTGTTTCCTGTTTACTGAATACTACGGGTATTCTAATATTACCCGGAGTTTGTGGATTCCCATGGAAAATAGCCAGAATATAGACATATTTTTTTTTTGGGGGGGGGGGGAAATGGGTCAAAAGTGCTGTGTAAAAGAAATTCATTTTTTTTCTAAAAATAGCATCAACTGAATGCTTCTGTCTTAAAATCACCATCTTTCCAGCTTTCGGAAACATGCAGTGTTATATCAAAACTTTTTTTACCACAGTTTTGGCATTTCTTCTAAGAGGTAGCCAGTTTTTCCTAATTTATGTGCTTTCAAACTATTTCCAGTTTTGGGAGCAAACTTGTGTAAAATCAATGGGTGATGCCAGATTTCTGACAAGTAAAGCAAATACTGAATTCTGCTAGACACTTCTGGTTACAGGGACATGTAGGGTTTGTAAGTTTTTCAAGAACCAGAGGTACACCTTTTATTGTGTTTTCATTGTTTATGTAGTTTAGAGTAATTCACGTGGCAAACTATATAGGAACATCATATTTCATCCATTCTACGCATGTCAGGGTTGCTTCAGAATTTGGGATGCTAGCTCGGTGTCCACATGTAAAACCTACTGTATCCACAAATTTCTCAAAACTAGATACCTGGTGGAGTCCAGGATAGTATGATATGTGTGGTTCTAACAAGGTTTTCCTACCAAGAATCCCTCACAAACCTCAAACTGTGTCTACAGTCACACATTTTCATCACATTTCCATAAGGGAAAGTTTTTGAATATACAGGGATCCACAAATTTGCAACTACCCATCATTCCGTCACAGCTCAATAAAAATGGTATCTCACATGTGTGAGTGGGCTATGTGCCCAGAACAGAATAGGGGACGAAATGCAATATGGACAGATCAAATTTAGCCACCCAAAAACTGACCCTTTTTTAGAATGTTGGTGGCTGTGGAATTTGAGCAACAGCTCAGACACCCAGGGAAAGATACCTAACTGCACACTTGTTCGGGGTGATGGGCACCATGCAGATTCCATGACATTTCCTTACCCACAATGCCCGAAAACCTCAAAGTTTGCCTAAAACACACATTTTTCTCAAATGTTTCTCACATTTTTCCAAGGGAATGTTTTGGAATATGCAGGAAGCCACACATTTCCTACTATCCAGCATTCTCCCAAGTTTACCAATAAAAATGGCACCTTGTTTGTGTAAGTGGTCACACTGCCCGCAGCAGGAGAGTGTCCAAAATGCAACATGGACAGATCAAATTTTTCCATTCAAAACCAACCATTTTTTTGCAACTTGGCTAGCTGTGGATTTTGGACCCTAGCTCATTAGGGACCAAGGGAACCCTACTAAACCTGCACATTTCTGAAAACTAGACACCAGAGGAATCGAGGATGTTATGCTGTGCGCGGATCCCATGACCTTTTCTTATGCACAATGTCTTGAAAACCCAAAGTTTGCCTAAACACACATTTTATTAATATTTCTTTGAGGGAACGTTCTGGACTCTACTATTCCCCCAGGTCTCCTGGTAAGATCAATACCTCACTTGAGTGAGTGTGACCTCAACTGTGTCAGGAAAGGTTCCAAAACACAACATGAACTGATCAAGTTTTTCCAAGGTAGTGTGCCTTGCAGGGGTCATGTGATGTTTTCCTATTAGTAATTTCCTGCCAATTTGACAATCTGAAGGTTGGTTTAGTTTTCCTAAGAATACATACTTTCCTCACATTTCTGTGAGGGACTGCTGTGGAATTGTGGGGGGCCACACATTTCCAACCACCCAGCATTCTCATCAGTCTCTCTATATTATAGAGGTCCTGTCAAGGCCTATTTAAGGAAGGGTTATCTATTCTATCTCTGTTGGTGGTATTTCTGTGATGTCATTCCTGTCTAGGCCTATTTAAGGAAGGGTTATCAATTCTCTCATTGTGTTGTGATACTCCAGGTCTTTTGTGGTGTGCTCCAGCACTCCAGTCCTTCCTGCTGCTCCCAGAAATCCTCAGTCTTCTCCTGGTAATTTGCAGTTTGTCTCCAGCCATTACAGCACCCCAGTATTTCTTTGGTTCTTTCCGAAATCTCCAGTCACCTCCTGTTGGTTGAGTCTTTAATCTTGTCTTAACTCAAGCTCCAACTCTGCCCAGAAGTCATCTTGAAGATTTTTTGATAGCCTGTTGTTTCTTCCCACCTGGAGCCTATTCCAGAAGGCACTTTTTGGAAAGACGTTTCTGTGTCTGTAGCAATGTTGCTACTGGAAGGGGTCCCCCATACTTCTGGCATTTAAAAACTGTGAAAATCTGGGCATCCAGTCCAACTCACAGCCAAAGACTCTCCGTCAGGTGTCAGCTTCTTTACAATGAGAGAATGTGGTGTGCAGCCACCTGAAAAACTCTGTGTCGGAGAAATAAACATTTTTAACTGACACTACCACATGGTTATATGAAAGACAGTGCTTAGCGCAAATAGAGGTAATCATCACATTAGGAAAGAAGCCTACGGGGGGTGGTAACCTGTGACAAGAATAAATGAGCATCCTTGTTGTGGTATTTAGTTGTAGTGAATTGGGTATGTGTTATACTATTTTTTTGCTGTTGTGCTTTTGTGCTACATTATTGCAATGTAATTGTGTTGTGCTCACAGTTTGACTGCTTTGTTGTTTCCTATTATGTGTCAATTCTTTTTAATGTTGCTTTTTATGTTATAGTGTAATGTTAAGTTGGTCACTTTTGCGATGAAAAAACATGCTGCTATATTTCCAACTTAATGGAGCATTGGCCTTTAAAGTTCCCATGACAAGCACTCTTTTAACATTGTCTAAGGAAGCATAATATCAGTGCTGCAACTCTTCAAATATTTAAGGCATGCCCAAAATAATGACAAAGATCTTTATTAAATTAACACATTTTTTTCACAGGTTAGCAACTGTTAAATAATTGGCAAAGTTGATTAAGTTGTGAAAAACATAAATGAAAAGGAGTAAGGGAATTTTCCGGCAAACCAGTTCTTGACAACTACTTTCTATTAGTCATGATTTCCAAAATGTGCATTGTTGCATAGTTCCTTGGGGGGGTCAACTGGCATGTGTGCCAGTTGTGTTTGCCCCTAGGGCACCACAGTGCCATAGAAAGGGTCACAGATGCTTGTGCGTCTGTTTCTGTAATACTACCTGTTGAAATGTGGTTTATTAGTTAGGGTAAGTAAGTACGTACAAATAGTAGAAATACCACAAGCACAATATACGGTACAGTCCAGGTCTCAATAAATTAGTTCCTTATGCAACCCTTGGCAGCTGGCGACAAGCTGACAGGCTCAACTTAGGAAACAGGTGTGTAAATTATTTAAAAACTCCAATGCAAGAAAAAAGTAAGACACAATACAGAATAAACAAATACAACACCAATTTATAAATGTGGAAACTATTTTCATGATTAAAATGACACCATAATGACAAAAGTTTTTAAAGAGTAAAAGTAAAACTCGCATTAGAAGTAAATTTCGCTCAAAGGGTTAAAAAAACTCGCAATGGACCAGATCAAATACGAGACTCCAGGCTGCCCACGATGTAACACTTTTACACTTACTTCCAGAAGTCTTTCTTGATCCAGGAAAGTGTTGCAAAACACCAGCCAAGGGTTAGGGTCTCGGACTACAACTCCCACAATGCACTTGGTATATCCAAGTAAAATCCAGGTGCATCTTGTCAGCTGGACGTGTCCTCATCATTGATGTTTCAGGTTGGCCATTCATCAGCTTGTCTCTCCTCGTTCCCTGGGACCAGACAGTTTGAGTACACTAGACACTGGCGTACCTTCTCTTGCACACAATGAGTCATGATGGGATCTTTTAGAATTAAATTCTACAATCCTGCATAAGTACTCACTTTATTACCATCCATCCAGCCACCTAGTGCCTTCACTGAGATGTCCACAAAGTCCACACAGGACTGTGTTTTTAACTTCTGCTTTAAAAATGTCAATACTGTCCAAGATCTTATACCTTTATTAGGCCCTCACACTGCATCGCCTAAAGGAAATGATACGTCGATTACAAAGGGTGTTTGAAGAATTTGTCTGGGCAGGCAAGTGCCCCAGAATGACCCAAGTCTGCAGTTGAGATCCTTCGTCGATGGGTTGTTTGGGTATACCGTGTTTGCTCCATTATTACCAAGCAGCTCAGCTTCGGTTTTTGGTGGAATGGTCAAGACCGGAGTCCAGGAAACGGTGGCTCTTTATGGACAAGGCCTTAGCTGGCACAGAGCTATGGAAGGTTCCTTTCCTGACACAAACCTACCATTCTACCAAACTCTATCTTTCTTTGATTACATCACCCACCCTGCCGGCTTGGGATGAAGTGGCCCTTACTCAGGTGGTAGGAAATGGGGACTTTCCCCTAGGACTAGATGCAAGTGGGTTCAAGGTATGGCAGGGGCCAGAATGCCGTTCAGTGTGCCACTTTTTTAATGATAATGGTCTCATACCCCTTGATGAAATGAGGAGGGATTTGCCCATTCCTGAGATGTAGAGATATAGTTACACACAGATAAGGCATTGGTTGACGCAACCCTTGGTGAGGGAAGCTGCTTAACACCCACTAACTTCTTTTGAGAAATGGTTAATACGTAAGGACCCAGACCGTGGTTTGATTACAGAATTATATTGGCATCTTAGAGGGGGAGGGGTCGACTCAAAATCACCCTTGCAGTTTATGTGGTACCCAGAGGTGGGTAGACTGTTCTCCTCGAGGGAATGGATAGATGTTGTCTACTGAGCACGACACACAGCATCAAATACTGCTAGTACTGAGACAGCGACAAAATTAATCTCGTACTGGTACCTAACACTCAAGAGTCTACACTGGATGAACCCTTAATGAAATGGCAGATGCGGAAGGGATGTGACACGCAGGGAACATTGTTACACATACTCTGGGAGTGTCCTAAGCTGAAGCAATTTTGGTAAGAGGTATTACACGATATAGATACACACTTCGACACTCAATTGCCCAGGTTTTCCACCTTCACAGTACTAGGCATCCCTAACCCACTCACTTTTCCTTTATTCTCTAGACGGGATAGGCACATAGCGTTGGCATTGGGGGCAGTGTACCAACCTATATTGGTGACATGGGCAACAGAGAGGACCCCAACAAGATTAATTTGGCTACATAAGCTCTGGCATATCTTGGGTATGGAGAGTCTTTCATTGCTTTTGACACAACAACATTATGCATATCAAGAGCTATGTAAGCTGCTCCTTTGACTCCTATCAGAAGGATTTACTGAACTCACCTGTCCTGAACACTTGCGGCTGCTTTGGCTTACAACACATACAGAGAGCTCCTGAGAGGGAGCTGACAGTGCAGTGCAAGGTTGTCCCAGACTTTTTTTCCTTATTGTAGTAGATACTGGATTGTTGTTTATGTACACGGAAAGAGGAGGGTGAAGAGGCAGGGGGAGGAGAGTGAGTGGTCTTGTATATCTGCATAAAGAATTAATATTTTGTATGTAATGTCAGATGCATGGTTTCAATAAAACTGATTTATACCTAAAATTACATTAGGCAGCACAGCATTGCACAATTAAGTGCATTTAATCTGCTGAGCCTCTAAACCTACATGCCCTACCAAATATTTGGGGTAGGTTACCATGGCAATTCTAATCATACCTAATTACTATATACCTACTATATACAAGGGCCAGAGCACTGACCTTGGTACTGGTTAGCAGAGGCCAACACACAATAAGAGTCTTTCGTTTGTGATAACTTTATTTCGGTCAATGACCATAAAAGCACAGATAAAATATGTACATACAATAAAATACATAAATAATTAAGAACCAACAGTTAAAACATTATTATACAGTCAGTTATCAAACGAAAAATGGCCATCATTATAATCAGTCACAATTAATCAGAGTGGACCTTCTACGCCACATGCCGTGCAAAAAGCGGGAGACCGAAAACACAATGAGGGGGGATGTATCATATTTTAAAATTCTAACGGCTTGAGCACAATGTTTTAGTCCCAAATGTTTACATAGTGGTACCAGCCAAGCTCTCCGGATTGCGCTATAAACAGAGCAAAAGAACAAAACATGGACAATGTCTTCTTTGCTATTGTTGCAGACAGGGCAGATTCCCTCCTCTTGACCTGCCCATTTGCAGGTCAGTGTCCCAAGTGGCAGGCAACCGTGCCGTAATTGTGTATATAGTTTTCTTGCAAGGGGAGGTTCTATTTGGTCCAGAAATTCCTCCCTTCTGGGCACGAGTTTTACCTGCAAAAATTCCGAAGACAACCTGCCCATACTTGGCAAGCGGTGCAGCAAACTTAGGTTGTAGTGCTTCAGAGAGGCCAGCAGCTCAGTTCTCCGCACCACTGGACAACTCTCCGCCGGGGTCTCCCATATTTGGGGCATTCCTATTCGATAGGCAATAGTTTTAATGTGGAGCAACCAGGATATTTTCTTACTCTTCAACCACCCCCAGACAGCAGCGAACTCAGCTCTGTAGTCCGCAAGCTCAGGTACTGTCCAGAGCCTTCTCCAGGCCGCTAGTAGTTCAGAGATGGGCTCCACACCTAGATCAAATCTCAAGGGTATGAGCGGGGTGCTTTGGGGTAGACCAATCAGATTCCTCATAAAGGCCCGTTCAACCCTGAGAAGGCTTGCTATGCCCGAATGTCCTCAAAGTTCTGCACCGTAGGTTATAGCAGGTCTAACTTGAACACTGTAGATTTCAAGCGCTGGGGAGACTGGCTTAAATTGCGTTGTCCGCTGGAACTTGCCTATGCCCCCTAGAATCTGTGAGAGCTTTAGGGTAGATTTGGCTACCTGGGGGCCCCAACCAAAGTCCTCAGTCAAGGTGACCCCCAGGTATACAAAGGTTCTCACCCTTTCGAGCGGGGTGCCGTTTAGTGTAGGGCTAGGCCGGGTGCGTTTCGGGGGACCGAAGATCATATATTTCGTTTTATCTAAATTAATCTCGAGTCCCCGCGAGGCGCAGAATGAAACAAAACCGTCCAGAACCCGCTGGATGCCTGTTGATGTTCGTGACAACAATAAGGTGTCGTCTGCGAACATCAGAGCAGGCACCCAACCTGACGCCAACCAAGGGGCGTCGCTATCCCTGACTCTATCTAGTTCCCCCACCAGGCCATTTATATATATACTAAACAGCGTAGGGGCGAGGGCGCAGCCCTGGCGTACGCCTCTAGTTACAGGGAAACGTGCAGATAGTTCCCCGTTCCTCCCGCACCTCACCCGGGCATAGTTCCCTTCATGAAACCGCTTCAAGACCTCCAATAGATAGGGAGGAAGGCGAAGGTCTTTTAAGACCCTCCACAAACTCCCCCTCGACACAAGGTCAAAAGCGGCCAGCAGGTCAACGAAGACCAGGTAGAGGCTGCTACCCTCAACACTTACGGTCTTCCAGAAAAGGACCTGCAGCCTAAAGAGTTGATCCATGGTCGAGATCCCTGATCTAAAGCCGGCCTGAAGGGTAGTCATTACTTCATGCTCCTCCGCCCATCCCAGTATTCTATCCAGGAGTATCCGGCCCATCAGTTTCTGGGTAGTATCCAAGAGACTGATTGGTCTATAATTTGACGGCTCCAAAGGGCACCCCTTCTTAAAAATGGGGCCGATCTCGGCCCCCGCCCAGGTGTCAGGTATCTTTGCCCCCAGTAGGACTGCATTGAACAATACAGTTAGGTACGGAGCCCAGATCTTTGGCTGAGAGCGGAAAAGGTCTCAGGGAGTTGACTTGTAATTGCAGTCTCCACCTCCCTAGCTGAGATACTCTCACCACTTCTCGGTGCCATCCTCGCCTCGGTGCCCCTATGGTCTATCTGGTGTCCCATGCCCGAGGCCCCCCGCAGTCGACACTCGTGCGGGGGGTCTTGGGCAGGAGAGATCCAGGAGGGACCTTCTAGCTCTAGCATCCCAGACCTATCTAAATGGTCACTGTCGCCGGTCACAGGGCTAGTGTAGAGTGCAGAGAAATGCGCCTCCCACGCTGATGGGGGGATATTTGGTAGAAGGATCCCCCCACCATCATTTGGTCCGGAATTTACTAATGCCCAGAATAGTTTCGTATCTTTTGTCACAAGGGCACCTCTGAGTTCTTCCCACCTGTCTTCTTCCCACTCTCTTTTGCCCCTGGTCAGCTCCTTTTTGTAAATCAGTCTAGCTGCCCTAATATTCTCTCTATCTTTTACCTTAATTGCCGCAAGGAACTCCTTTTTTGAGTTCCTGCATGCATCATTAAACCAGGGGTGTGTTTTTGGAACATGCTTCTTAATTCTACTTATGGGGTAAAACACATCCCCTAGTACCTCAACTAGCTGTTTATGCGTATCTAGTGCCTGCTGCCAACCAGGCGAGTCACCCATCTGCTCTATTAAAGGGATAGCGAGTTGGTAGATTTTTGCAAGCTTCGAGGTTGAGTCTACAAGGTGGGGCCACTTAACCCTCCTTCTGTTATTGGTCAGCGTGAGAGGAAGTGTCATCATGGCAGGTATGTGGTCAGGGGTGGTTAATCCAATAAGAGTCAGTTACCACCAGTATCAGTCAAGAAATGTGGGTGATCAGGGCAAAAAGATGACTGTCTCACAGTAATTATGTTGGTGCACGTGTATTACAGCCCTACTCTGAGAGGGTGCAGCTATAGGAAACTAAGGGAGTCACTTTGCCACTGTGCCAGCACCCTATTACAGACTTGGGTACAGAGGCAAATAGAGTAGACAAGACCCTTAGGAATTGCACTGACAGTGCATCACAATAAGGTGGTGCATCATTAGTGTGCCGCCTCAAGCCAGAAATCTGCAGGGGGTGAAGAGAGCCTCACCGACCCCAACGCCATCTCTCTGCAGGGGGTGTAGTCACTTAATGCCCTTGCAGTAGGGGGATCTTTGTCTCGTCTTGCTGCGGGCTTGTGAGCATCACTGGCTTGCTGCCATCAGGGCAGCCACAAGTTTGTGGATGCCCTAGTGGCAGCACATTCATGATACTAGGGTGCACTTTCCCGGTTTGCACCAGGCACCCCTTTTGAGAGATGCGTCTGTCGTTTGTCATTTCAAAAGCTTTATTCGGTTTTGTAAACATAACCATATAGGCAATATAAAAAATACAGTAATGTTGTAATCATCCTGCTATAAATTCACAAATATTTCTAAACAACCTGCGTGACTTTATGTACAACATAAGTTAAAAGAACTTGTGCAAAAACGCAAATAGGTGCTATATGCTCACTATATTACACAATATGCAAATGTCGCAGTGCAGTACCTTATATAATTAATTTGTTCAAAAATACAATACAGTACCTTATGTAATTAATTTGTGCAAATACGCAAATAAGGGCCACGTACTCTCTATATTACATAATGTGTAAATGTCACAGTACAGTACCTTATGTAATTAATTTGCATTTCGTGCAAATTTTCCAAAGTGACATGTGCTAACGATTGATACATTATGTGCAAATTTCGCAATAAGGTGCCATATGCCAACAATATGCATTTTTGTGCAAATTTTGCAAAGGTGCCATGTGCTACTAATACTAAATTTAGTAAAGTAATAACATTATAGCATATGTTTACCGAATGAATTATAAAGCGTAAGACATATATAAAAAAAAAAGACTTTCACAAAAAGTTTATAAAATGCTACCGTGTTATCTTAATTAATATACTTTGAGGGCGATAGATTTCTTAACAGCAATGACTTTTTTTAAATATATGATGCAACATAAAAACAAATGTCTGGGCCTTCCAGAGAAAACATTAACTTCATAGCATTTTTAGTGGATTGAACATTATGTTTTAAAAAGATGGGTGTGGTTCCGTGGATTCTGGACCCGTGTCATAAACATCGTCGAATCATGACGATTTTGGTATCAACAGACCGAGAATGACGAGTATACTATATACCAGTATTTTCGTCATGTTCGAGTGACGAGATCACCATTAAATCAGGGATTCCGTTCCGAACCCTCGTGTTCCATTTTGTGTACGGCAGCCATTTTGTGGTTGCCCTCACATAGGCTGATGACTAAGGCCGAAC
The DNA here is from genome assembly GCF_964261635.1 of Lissotriton helveticus. Classification (NCBI taxonomy): domain Eukaryota; kingdom Metazoa; phylum Chordata; class Amphibia; order Caudata; family Salamandridae; genus Lissotriton; species Lissotriton helveticus. Next base: position 1,610,589,040 of record NC_136065.1, read on the forward strand.
GAGTCTTTGGGACACGTACACCTTTTGCTGACTTCTGTGTGACCTGGGCAAGCTGACTCCATTGCCTGAAGCCAAACCTGTTCAGCCAGTTCCTTTCCCAGTGGCCGATCGAGATTAGGGATCAAGGCATAGCCTAGCATAAACCTTTCATTGCACACAACTATGTCTAAATCTTACACACACCTGTCTCTGCTCCGTTCTTTATGACCTGTTTTACGATGAGGAGGTGCCCGTTTTTATTGGGGGTGCAGCCGATTTATCTGATGAAGAATGTTAGGTCTTCCCGGGTGCTTGATGGTGGGCTGGACAATGAAATGTGGGCTTGTCATGCAATGCTTTTATTGTACACATGGGATTGGTTTACTGTAAAGAAGGAATGTTTGCCAGAAGCATAATATTTCGTATAAAAAGGGTTGACTGACTTTGTAAATTTGAGCAGTCTCCTACGAATATACAGCCACTGTACTTCGTGGACCTCTGTTACTGGTTGCAGCCAATAAATTTGTACTTTGACGTCACCAAGAAGTTTCTGCGTTTCTGCAGTCTGAGACAGGAGAATCCAAAGTCTTTGGGTGTGTCCCCTGGCACCGCTGGGTTCTAAAATAACCCAGTACTTCATTTGGCGCCCAGCGTGGGGCGATTTCAGCGGTACCGGTCCAAGCCTGATGATCGTGAGGAGCTTTGTGTGAAAATTCTGGAGGAAGGTCAGCCACTTCATCGACCCCTGTATGTCGTTGTGGTCCAAAAGTCTTTGCTGCGAGGTTCCCCGGTTTCCGACGGCTAGAAAGGACTGCTGCCCTGACTATCGCCCTGTCTTGGATCCTTTGATGATTTGTAGAGCGAGACGATAGACGGGTCTTCTGGTGACGTCATGGATACCTCAGTTAAGTATGAGTGGAGCGTCTCCCAGTACTTAGTTTGTTTCTTAGTTTTGGATATCCCATGGGATCTTTGATTTGTTAGGATCTTTGATTTGGAACTTGCAAGTGCCAAAGCCGAGGGACTCGTATATTCACGAGACTATCGTGTTCGATAATCCTTTGAAGTTTGAAGCTAGACTAGTGAGCGAAGATGCCTGGTCTTAGCAGACTTGGAAATTTGTTTTGTCTTGGTTGTAATAGGGATTCCCGATTGGAGGATTCGTGTCCGGTTCCTCCAATTGGAACTCCAACCTATGAGCTCTACGTGAAGCATGTAGTGGGCCCTATCACGTATAATGAAGTATGTGTTAGGTACACAAGGAAAGACGGTGTCCTAAAGTGGCCCCAATATGGTAGTTTTGACACCGAAGTTCTGGATAATTTAGAGGTTAAGGGCCAGATGTAGGTAGGAAAAATTTACCGATTCTTATTTACCGAATTTTACCGATTCGGTAAATAAGAATCGGTAAATAAGAAGGGGGAGATGTAGGAACATCCAGATGTTCCTTTTACCGAATCGGTAAAAATCGGTATTTACCGATTCGGTAAATACCGACCGGTAATGCCCATTCATTCCTATGGGCTTTGAAGCCCATAGGAATGAATGGGCATTACCGGTCGGTATTTACCGAATCGGTAAATACCGATTTTGACAAGGGTGCAGGGGGTGTCACTTTGACACCCTCTAGCACCCCCAAAAAAGGTTTGGGGGCCATGTGGCAGGCATACCTGCCCTAAGGGCAGGTCTGCCTGTCATATGGCACAGGTGTGCATGCACACATGTGCATGCACACCTGAATCGGTATTTTACCATCAAATTGAATTTGATGGTAAAATACCGAATTTGTAGGGCTTGTGAGACTCAGAAGAGTCCCACCTACATCTCAATTTTACCGATTCTGTAAAAATACCGGTCGGTAAATTTACCGACCGGTATATTTACCGATTCGGTAAAATTACCGAATTGGCCTGTTTCCTTCCCCCTACATGTCAAAAGCCAAATACCGGTCCGTAACGGCCGAATTCGGCCGTTACCGACCGGTATTTGGCTACCTACATCTGGCCCTAAGCTCTTTAAGAAGAAAGCCCAGCCGGCGATGTTTGACTCTTTCCGCCTATGGTGAAAGGAAGCCAAACAGAAGGAAATTAAATTAGCATCTCGATAATGCAAGCTGCTATGCAGTTTAAAGATAATGAAGAAGAACAGATGAGTGAGCAGTTGCACAGGCAACGTAAAATGGTGATCGATAAATGCTATCCAGCTTTGCCGCTTCTTCAGCAAGATACAGCGAAGGAACTTGAGAAAGACCCTTTCATGTCGCATTTGTTGAGTTTGCCACCCCCTTATGCGCAGAGTGCTACAGCACCCCCTCAACCTTTAGTTGCGCAACCTCTGGTTGTGTTGCCTCCTGCTCCTCCACAACCGCCAGCACCTCTTCAGTTGGCAACTACTCCTCTGGTCCAGCCTTCTCAAGGGCCACTGACTTTGCTACCTGCTCCGCTACCTGCTCCGCCCTTAACTACTGCAACTTTTTCACCTGTTCTTACTACCTCCTCTGCTACTGCTCCTACGTTGACCTTGTCTCAGCCCGCTTTTTCTCCAGTCCTGTCGACTTCTCCTTCTGTTCAACAGAGAATGACTGATATTGTTGCTAGTCTTATATTTCCTCTCTTTGGGTCATCTGGTGTGACCCCTGATTCGGAGCGTAAACAGTCGCGTAGTCAACTGCCTGATTCTCGAGAGAGAGAAATGTTTGACCGTATGGCGCGTAAATGGGTTACTCGCCCTTTAAGATATGATGTGGAATCTGTTACGGATGTCTTCCATCAATGGGATGCACCGAAGCAGAGATATGTTTTCGATAAAATGTGTACTTTCCTTCGTGAAGAATGGGAAGATGATGATGTGGGACAGACTCCTACCGAGTTGTTCCAGATACAGTCGGAGTTTGCGAAAGGTACGATTGTGGGTTCCGATGTTGAGAAAGCAGTTGTGACGTTGTTGTCGTTTAGGATTGAGGATCCTTCTCAGTCACTGTTTGAACCTGACTCCTCTGTTAGGAAAAAAGTGCGACAGTATCCGATGAGAGAAGTTCCTCCGGTATGGAAGGAAGCAACTCCGGCTGATGCCGTTAATCAAATTGATGCTGTTCCAGCTCATTTTCAGCGTCTTTGGGTACATGTTCCATGGAAGAGATCTGAAGTTTTGGCTCTTAAGCAGACTTTACCTGACCCTCGTAAAAATCCTGCAGGGTATTACAAGGAATTATCACAGACTGCAGATTCATGCATTATGAATTTAGCCGATATAGACATGTTGTTTGGGAATGTTGTTCCGCAGCCTTTGTGGGGTTTGATTCGCCATACGGATCATGCGCAAGAGTTAGGTGAGTCATGGGCTAATATTAGTGCTGCAAATGATAGACAAGTTGGTGGTGCTAAAGCTGAACCTTTGGTAGCAGACCTCCCTGGTAGGATTGTTACTTACATGAAGACTTTAATGCCTGCGATGCATGTAAATTGGGATAAATTGTCTGCATGTAAGCAGAAGAAAGAGGAGACCGTGTCTGATTTCTTCACTAGGTTTGAAGAGACGTTTATCGACCACAGTGGTCAAGATATGAGTACAGAAGGTGGTCAAAGGTTGTTTGTTGACAAGTTTGTGCAAGTTTGTGCATAATTTGCTTCCCGAGTTGTGTAAGAAATTGAAGGATTCAGAGAGTTCTTGGGCCGTTTCCTCTTCAGCAAAAATACTGGCTACTGCACAGTATTATGAGAATAGGGATAAGGACGAGAAGGATAGAGCAGACAAGAAGACTAAAGAGTTGAAGACAAAAGTACTTTTACAGCAAGCGTATCCGCCCCGTAATAATCAGCGTGACTATCAGCAACCTCAGCAGTTTCAGAGAAACCGCAAAGGTTCGAGTCTTCTCAACCACGTTTTCCTGTAGGCCCTAACCAATGTGCATATTGCAAAGAAGAGGGTCATTTTAAAAGTAGCTGCCCTGCCTTGTTGCAGCGTATGAATGGTGTCTCTAGCGCAAGAGGTCGAGGTGTTCCACAAGCACCTAGAGGGAGAGGACGTGGAAATTTCCCCCAGAGCGCACGTTCCTTTCCCCCACAAAATTCAATGAATAGTTTTGATCAGCAGAATGGTGCATCTGGTAGAACGACTCAGTATTATGCTGACGACTACTATGTGGAAGGTGAGAATGTAGACGATGATGATTGCTAGGACAGCCATGGACAAAGAGAGGGAGTTGTTTCAGTTCCAGTAGATCAGAGTGGACCTTATGTTGAAGTGATTACATCAGGTGTGTCAGAGCCTTTTCTGTTGGATACTGGTGCTACGAAGAGTTCTATTATGCACTCTAAACTCCCTGGCGCACCTTTGTCTGGCTTAACGAATGTTTCAGTAGGATTTTCTGGCGCCCCAGTTAGAAACCCGATTTCTAATCCTTTGTTCATTTCTGTTGGACCTCGTGAATTTGAAGCACCCCTTATTTTGACGACAGGTTGTGGTGAGTACTTGTTGGGATTGGATCTGTTGAAAAGATTGTATGCGACGTTGTATTGTTCTCCTTCGGGAGTACAACTTACACTCGGTAAGAAAGTGGTCTCTCCTATGTATTTGTCGAAGGATAAACTTCCGACAGAATTTTCCTGTCTTCCTGATGTTCTTAGGGCAACTGGTCCTAACGATGTAGGTCTCCGGGAAATACCGCCATATGTTGTGACGCTGAAAGCAAATGTTAAAATGCCACGTATTCCCCAATACAAGATCTCTAGTGAAGGTGAAAGAGCGTTACTAGCGATCATTTATGATCTAATTGAGAAAGATGTAATTGAAGAAACAAGAGGTAACGTTTGCAATAGTCCTGTTCTGCCTGTTTTGAAACGTACTGACTCTTCTCAGCCACCTGTTTACAGATTTGTGATTGATCTTAGAGAGGTAAACAAGGTAGTTGTGCCACAGTTTCCAGTTGTTCCTGATATCACTGCTTTATTGACTATGATTCCAGCTTCAGCGACTTGGTTCTCGGTGATTGACTTGAAGAATGCTTTCTTCAGCATCCCGATTGCCGAGGAGACTAGGGATATATTTGGCTTCAGTTTAGAAGGACGAAGCTTCCGGTTCAAACGCGCTCCTCAAGGCTATTGTGAGAGTCCATCAATCTATAGTCAGGCTTTGAAAACACAACTTGATGCGATTGTTTTACCTGATGGTGCTACTCTTCTTTAGTACGTCGACGATTTGTTAGTGGCCGCGATACAGAGGAAATTTGTAAAGAAGCTACTTTGTCATTACTACGTCATTTGTCTGATTTCCATCAAAAGGTGTCTCTCTCAAAGTTGCAATATTGTGGACAAGAAGTGACCTACTTAGGTCATCTCTTAAGTGGAAGAAGATTGACCCCAGAAAGAATTCAAGCAATTGCGAAAATGAGTGTGCCAATTACACGGAGAGAAGTGCATGCTTTTCTGGGTATTACGTCATATTGCAGACAATGGATAGCAAATTTTTCTCTGTTGGCCAAACCGCTGGTGGCATTGACCTGTAAAGACACACCGAATCCCCTCCCGTGGTCCGAAGATTGTCAGAAAAGCTTTTCCGAATTGCGCGATGCATTGTGTGCGGCTCCTGTGTTGGGTACCCCCGACTACAGTAAGCCCTTTACGCTGTATGTCCACGAGAGAGAGGGATGTGCGTTTTCAGTGTTGACACAGTCTTTTGAGGACAAGCAACGTCCATGTGCGTATTTCTCGTCGACTTTGGATCCGGTAGCTGGAGCGTTGCCGAGTTGTCTGAGAGCCACAGCGGCAGCAGCTGTTTCTATTCGACAGTCTGCTGGTTTGATGATGAATAGTACATTGATCGTGATGGTTCCACATGCAGTGGATACCTTGTTAAACAGAACCAAGACACAGCACTTAACTAGTGCTCGATTGTCAGGTTACGAGTTGACACTCCTAGCGAGTCATGTGCACATAAAGAGATGGAATACGTTGAACCCAGCCACATTATTGCCGATTTCAGTGGAGACAGATGATGTTCAACAGCATGATTGCTTTCTCAGGACAGAGGAAGAAACGAAAGGGAGAATAGATCTTAGGGTTACTCCTCTTACTGAATGTGATGGTACCTTATGGGTGGATGGTTCGTGCTTCAAGCTTCCGAATGGTGATACGACTGCGGCATATGCTGTTATGACTTTGCATACGATTGTTGAAGCTGCACGTATTCCACATAATTCAGCCCAAGCAGCAGAGTTGATTGCACTTACGAGAGCATGTGTGTTGTCAAAAGGAAAGAAAGTGACCATATATACCAACAGCCAGTATGCGTTTGGTGTGGCCCATAGTTTTGGACGCTTGTGGAAGGAACGTGGGTTCCTTACGTCTTATGGTACTAAGATACAACATGGTCAATTGGTGAATCAGCTCCTGGAGTCACTTACCTTGCCGTCGCAAGTTGCGATTGTGAAATACAGTGCACACAAGAAGGTTACCGATGATGTTGGTCGTGGGAATGCGTTTGCAGACGAAGTTGCGAAAGACGTGGCAAGGGATGTGATGAGTCGAATGTATGTTGCAGGTCCGGCGAGAGGGGTTCCGGATAGAGGAATGTGTGAGGATACAATAGAAAGTGTGAAGTCAATTCAAGCTGAAGCTACAGAGAAAGAGTTGAGTGTGTGGAGAGAGAGCACGGGTAAATTGGATGCGAATGGTTGTTGGGTTGGGTTGTCAGAACATCAACGATGGTTGTTACCCGATGCGTACGTGCTTGCAGTAGTTATGATGGCACATGGAATGGCTCATATCAGTGTGAAAGGGATTTGTAAGTTGTTGGCTCCAGTATGGAAAAATGCTGGAATTGCTAAGTGTGCAGAAAATGTGGTCAAGAATTGTATGGTGTGTTTGAAGTACAATCCTGGTAAGGGAACTCCAACTCCAGCAGGTCATTTTGCTCCTCCAACGTATCCGTTCGAGGTTTTGCAGCTAGATTTCATCCACATGGAGAGGTGCAACAACTTGAAATACGTACTCGTTGTTGTTTGTGCCTTTTCACGATGGGTAGAAGCATATCCCCTAAAAGATAACACTGCCTTATCCACATCTAAAGCCCTTGTCAAAGAGTTTTTCCCTAGGTTTGGTTTGCCGAGAATGGTCTGGAGTGATAATGGGTGTGAATTTGTGGGTCAAGTGATGAAGAAAGTATGTGAAGGGCTAGGAATCCGGCAGAAATTTCACGCTGCAAATCACCCCCAATCAGCTGGACTAGTAGAGTGCTATAATGGCACGTTAAAACTGAAACTGGCCAAGATCCAAGCGAGCTCTGGTCTTAAATGGCCTGATGCTTTGCCTCTAGCACTTTTATCGACAAGAATGACTGTGCATTCACGAGTGGGACTTAGTCCATATGAAGTGATGTTCGGTCTCCCGGCAAACATTTGGGGAGTGCTGAGGCCAACAAAATACAGCGAGATTGAACACCCTGTACTGCTCGATTACTTGTATGATTTGACGGCTAAATTGCGTGTTTTAAACCAACAGGTTCACGATACTCTGCCTCAGGCTTCTACAGATCCAGGACACATCATCGATCCTGGCTCGTGGGTCTTAGTAAAGAACTTTCAACGGACAAAGAATGATCAGCCCCGTTTGACCGGCCCCCATTTAGTCCTGCTATCAACGAGATCCGCAGTACGAGTGCAAGGAAAGAAGAACTGGATCCACGGCGTACACTGTAAGAGGGTCCCTTTGCGTCTGCCGTACGACCGGTGGGTCCAGGAGGGTATTGCTGACTCTGAAACTGAGACTGTGCCTCGTTTTCTGCCTTTCAGTGATGCACGTGTGAAAGGGACAAATTCTGAGCGTGAAAGCGACGATCTTCTGCAGGGAGCCGTGCCATCTTCAGTTCGATTGGACACTACTGAGCCTGACCTTCTATTTCGTGATGAGACATTACCTTTGAAAAAAAATTATAATCTGAGATCGAGACCTATGGACAAATAAAACAAAAATTCTTTTCCTCGCTATTTTTGAAAGTGCAGCTCTCTCATCTGAGAAACTATTTTGATTTTTGTTTTTCAAACCACCATCCGGGTTCAGCTGTAGGGTCGCGGCGTCAAGTCTTTGAAGTGCAAGCCGAAGACACAAGGTCGACGGTTCTGGTTGGTTCTTGGGCGTTTCCCTTGGACTGACAGGCGCATTCCTTAGCACGGAACACCCTACCTCCGCGAGCAGCAAGGTTAGAGGATGGAGTTTTTTGAGATGGAGAGACCTGCCGAAGAAATGAATTTCTGGACTAAAATGTGTACAATCATGACTAGAAAACGTTTTTTGATGTTATGCCTTTTGATATTGTTTAGCGTAATGATGTTTTTAATAGATATGTTTTATTCTCTTTTCAAGTGACGTTTGCACCCACTATACAGCCTATGCCTTCTTCTACTGTTTCCTCACATTCTTCTCACCCTCTGCCTGAACATGAGTCTGTTAGAAGATTAGAGTTTGTCAATAACTCTTTCGTTCAACTTCTACACCAACACCAATTAGTAGTGAATATGACCAACTGCAGGGTGTATGGTCTCATGCCTCATACAACAGATAAAGGTATTCCTTATCTAGTCCTGCCATTCAGTCATAATGGTTCTGTGTGGGTATACAGAACGATGTTCATTTATGCCCGTGAAGTCCACCCCTTACGTTCTGTGAAAGATAATCCGAAGAATAGTGATCTAGTTAAGGGTATAGTCGATATGATTAGAGGAACTATCTCTTATGAGACTATCCCGAGAGATGAGACACTAGCGTACATTGGATGGAACGTAACAGGATATGGAGTTAGTCTGAGTGAGAACCAGCGAGCGGAAAGATCCTCCCCGATTTGGGTTGTACCCCATCAGGGTCACTACTGTCTGCAAGGTAATGGCAAGAATCCGAGAGCTCAGCTAGGGAAGAGTATCTGCAATGAGACATATGTCTTTGCATCTCAGACTTCCCCTTTGTTCCTAGCAGCTAGGGGTACCTATTTCATCTGCTACGATAGAGCTTACAGATGGTTGCCCCCTGATTTCTCGGGCACATGTTTTGTCTCGTTCCTGTTGCCTCCCACCTATACAGCTGCGGCAGATTACCACAAGACAAGGGTAGTCAGAGGTGTCTTTAGTAAGGAAGATACCACAGGACAAGAATTGGGAGACTTTCTGAAGGGTTTTCTGCCGTTCTGGGGACCTATGGTTAACAGCAGAAACATACGACAATTGACGAGGGTGGTTGAGTCCACCGTAGTTGAAACTACCGGTGCCCTTAGTAACTTGACTGCTGAGCTCCAGTCGGATCGTCTTATGACTCTTCAGAACAGAGTTGCGTTAGACGTCATACTTGCAGATCGAGGTGGGGTATGTAAAGTGATCCAATCAAGTTGCTGTGTTTTCATTCCAGATAATGCTCCGACAGTGTACCAGGCCATTTCCAAACTACATAAGATCTCCGAATCCATACACGTGGATAAAGGAGATTGGTCGTTGATGGGATGGTTTTGGGAACTGATATCAGCCTGGGGATGGAAGATTCTGATGGTCATTGGGATGATCTTAGCCATCCTTTTCCTGTTCTGTCTTTGTGTACAGTGTGCTCCTGCTATATGTGGCCTCTGTGCTACATCGTGTGTGGGACGAGCTAAGTAATAGGATGATGCTACAGCAACATATCAATGACTTTATGAATATAGACCTGGACTCAGATTAGCATGAGTGTAGGTTATTGCCTATGTAAGGGCAAAAGGAGGGTCTGTGGTTCCGTGGATTCTGGACCCGTGTCATCAACATCGTCGAATCATTACGATTTTGGTATCAACAGACCGAGAATGACGAGTATACTATATACCAGTATTTTCGTCATGTTCAAGTGACGAGATCACCATTAAATCAGGGATTCCGTTCCGAACCCTCGGGTTCCATTTTGTGTACGGCAGCCATTTTGTGGTTGCCCTCACATAGGCCGATGACTAAGGCCGAACGAGTCTTTGGGACACGTACACCTTTTGCTGACTTCTGTGTGACCTGGGCAAGCTGACTCCATAGCCCGAAGCCAAACCTGTTCAGCCAGTTCCTTTCCCAGTGGCCGATCGAGATTAGGGATCAAGGCACAGCCTAGCATAAACCTTTCATTGCACACAACTATGTCTAAATCTTACACACACCTGTCTCTGCTCCGTTCTTTATGACCAGTTTTACGATGAGGAGGTGCCCGTTTTTATTGGGGGTCCAGCCGATTTATCTGATGAAGAATGTTAGGTCTTCCCGGGTACTTGATGGTGGGCTGGACAATGAAATGTGGGATTATCATGCAATGCTTTTATTGTACACATGGGATTGGTTTACTGTAAAGAAGGAATGTTTGCCTGAAGCATAATATTTCGTATAAAGAGGGTTGACTGACTTTGTAAATTTGAGCAGTCTCCTACGAATATACAGCCACTGTACTTCGTGGACCTCTGTTACTGGTTGCAGCCAATAAATTTGTACTTTGACGTCACCAAGAAGTTTCTGCATTCTGTAGTCTGAGACAGGAGAATCGGAAGTCTTTGGGTGTATCCCCTGGCACTGCTGGGTTCTTAAATAACCCGGTACTTCATGGGTTTCAGATAAAACTTCCATATAAAAAAAAAAAAAATTTGCAGAACAGTCAAAAATGGCAGCAGCTTTGTTTGGATGTGTTATCACATGGGCATACAGAACTAGTACTTTTTTTCATAATCAGAAAAGCCACAAGGTGGTGAACAATTCCTAGTCGAGTCGTGTTAATACGAAGCGGTGGGAAGATCTTGTCACTTCAGTTAAATATGCCTGAAAGCCAGTTCTAAGGTTTAGTTGCTGGTAAAATACAAAAGTAGGTTGTTCCCCAGTCAATCTCCCTTGGGCCTCCCTTTTAATGAGCTAAAAAAGTTACTTTTAGCTCCTTTTTTAGTATCGAGGCTGCATACTCTGGCTCCGCATAGATGTTACAATTAAACAAATCGCTGTACCAATAATGAATGTATTTCAGCCAGGGAATAAGGGAACAATGGTCCAACTTCAGGCAATATTTAATAACAGACTGCGTGAATAATGTTTCTTTTTTGGACCAAATAGATCGCCATAATAGCAGGGGGCGTAGGGCAGCTAAATCTGAAATATAGATAAGTCCAACTTCCTGGTGTGTTAATTCACTGGAAGCAGATGTTTGTACACACAGCAAACGTTTAAGAAAGATATTTTCATCATGCTGGAGTGTTTTTCCACAATGATGACCCTAAACTCCTGCCCCATATAGTGCTGAGGATACACACCTAGCATTCTAGATTGCCACTATATCTTTTAATCTTCGATCCCCCAGTTTTTTTTTAAAATCTAAAAATACTGTTGGTATTCCTGCTCATTTTATAGTGGACATTTTCATGTTCGTGTGACCATTTCCCGTCCCCAGTAAATGTAACACCCAAATAGCAAAACATTTTAACCAATTGCACCTTATAGTTATCTATATAAAAAGTCCTAGTTGACTTGACTTTCTTCCCGCATGTCATAACAAAGGTCTTTGATTTGTTAAAATTTTATTTAAATTTTTTTTATATATATTTTTTTATCTGTGGGATGTCACTAGGTGGAAATCTGTCTAAGGTACCTGACACTACAGCGTTAAAGTCACCCCCTATCAGTAGGCGTGCCTCGGGAAGTGAAAGGACCAGTTTACCCAGATCTTGGTATGATTGTGTCTGAAGACCAGGTGGTATGTACACTGTAACTAGGTTAAGCTTATAGCCCTCCCAGGAACCTGATACAGCAGCGAAGCGCCCCAGGGGGTCTGAGTCCGAATGCTCAATGACTAAGGGGAAGTTGCGTCGGAGCAATATGCCTACCCCTCGAGATCCTGAGGTGAAGCCTGAGTGAGTCGCCATATAGTAGCCTCACCGGTTCAGTGCGTGGCATGAGTTACCCAATAGGTGTGTTTCTTGAAGGAGTACAACGTCAGGGAGGTGTTGTTCAATGGCCTGCAGAACGATAGTGCGTTTGAGCTTTTCCCTCTGTCCGTTGACGTTCCAACTCAGTACTTTTAGACTCTTATCCCACTTCATCAAGATGTGTATGAACTATTGGAGTCTCCCTCCATACCTCCAGTAGGTGTAGAGAGGAGTATTTCTGGCCGGAGACCCTGCCCAGAATTGCGCTTCTTGTACCATAACAATAGCATGATTGATGTGACATTGCCAAAATCACAAAACTGTTCCCAACCACCCCCCATCCCTTCCCTTCCACGTCCCCAACACCCTGTGCTCCAACCCCCCTCCCTGCCACACTGCTCCGCGGGTATAGAACGACCCACATCCCCAATTAGCAGAGTGCCTTTCGCCCCAGTTACACACCCCTGAAAGGGAAAAAACTACAACAGTTAACAACCCATCCTCCCCTTAGATGGACCTTTCACTTGGAGCGTGTATTGGCCCAGCCCCACCCGCCGCCCGTGACCCTCCCCCCCAATTTCAGTATGCGAATTGTTCATGAGTCCCGCAACTCGGAATGCCCAGCGTCTACATTAAGTTATGAAGCCAGATGGGTCACTAACCCCTTTTAGGACAGAATCACAGGGTAAAAGGCAACAGATCAATATTCAAAGTGACACTTATCGGCATTGTGGGTCTCTCGGTTCTCTTCTCAGGACGTCTTGCTGCTGTGCCTCTTATCTCAGACTCGCGGAGCGAGATCTCCAGGAGCGTTGACTAAGGCCATCTTGTTCAGATCTCCTGGCCGCTGAGCCAGGGGATGCGGTCTGAGTGTCTCTCCAGTGCTGACCCTCCGTACCCTCGCCCGTCACGGGCACCTCCTTGTCGATCCAGTCCTGCACCTCCGATGCTGAAGTGAAGAAGAAGGATTTGCCTCCCATGAGAACCTTGAGTTTGGCAGGGAAAAACATCATGTATTTGATGCCTTTTTCTCGAAGCACCCTCTTCACACCATTAAAGGATCTCCTCTCCCGTTGAACCTGGAGGGTGAAGTCAGGGAAGAATCGAATTGTGGCGTTCTCGTAGAGTAGGTCCCCAAATTGTCTGGCCGCATGCAGGACGGCGTCTCTGTCTCTGTAGTTAAGAATTTTAGCAATGATCGTCCTCGGCGGTGCTCCCGGTTTAGGTTTTGGGATGGACGCTCAACAGTAAATATTTTAGACAGGCGTTTTTGGCTTGAGGTAATTGAGGATTAAGTCCTCAACAAAAAGCTCCACACTGGGCCCCTCGAGGTCTTCCGGAACACCAACAGGCGGACGTTACTCCTTCGGGCCCTCCCTTCCTGGTCGTCCACCCGTATCGTCATCTGTCGGTGTTGATGGACCAGATCATTAACGCGCTTCTCCAGTTGCTTCGTAGACGCCTGCAGGCCAGCGATGTCGGCCTAATTAGACTTGGTCCTTTCCGACGTTTTGTTAAGGTCAGTTCGGAGAAGGTTGACTTCTATGGCCATCTTGTCTATTTTGGTTTCCAGAGTAGTGCCCAGTGATTGAATGGCCGTCATAATACTGGCCAGCGACGTTTTTTTTGGACTCTGATGGTCGCCTGCCGTCTCCTCCGCCCGCGGCATGCCCCTCTGCACTGTGTATTTATCGAGGTTATTTAACTGGGTGGACGTACCCTGTTTAGGCCTCATGGTGATGCTTCAGTCGAAGATCAGTCCCGTGGGTTGGAACGGTGGTCCGTCACGACAGAGGTCCGCCGGCAACAGTGTTGTGGCTATTCAGAATGTAGTCTCGCCGTAGCCACCCCACCAGCACCCCAGCGCCCCAACCGGCCGGGCAGCGGACCTCACCGCATCCAGGATAAGACCACCAGGGAAGGCGGAATAAGTCTGTGCAACAAGAGAGTGTGTTAAAAGCCAATGAGCGTGGAGTAAGCAGCGTGGGTACCAGGGGCAGCAAAACCAGGCAGCTCGGCACTACTGTGGATCACTTGCGAGGGCGGAAACCGTCTCCGCGCCGTCCTGTCTGGATCTTGACGTAGGGACCACTGCTCAGACAATAAGGCCCATCTGACTACCAGGCCCAGGCACAACAGGGCCACAGTCACCTACACAGGCCAGTGCGCCACACTCACGGTCTCGCTGGCGCTGCACCAGGCACAACAGGGCCACAGCCACCTCTTCAGGCCAGTGAGCCACACTCTCAGTCCCGCTGGCACTGCATCGGTGGTCCTCCGACCCAGAAAGACTCGTCCCCACCGGATGCCGCACAGAGGAGGTCGTGCACCTGTTTCAGGGTCAAGTCCGTCCCTGGAGAGACTAGGCCGCAGGCCGGGGCCTCACGTGGCGCGGCACGCCGGCCGCGATTCACTCACGCGCCGCCTCCTTCTCAGGCCGATGCACCCCACTCGCAGTCTCGCTGGCTCCATTTCGAGGATCAGACCATCCAGAAGACCTCACCCCACCGGGGCGCCGCACAGAGGAAGTCGGGCGCTCGTTCCAGGGCCAAGTCCGTACCCGCAGGGTTTAGGCCGCAAGCCGGGGCCTCCAGTAGCGCGGCACGCCGGCCACGGTGCTCTCATGCGCTGGGCCCTCTCCCGGGCCGCCACCATGAGGACCGCCCCTCGGCTCCGCAGAGGCGCAGAGGGGCCAAAGTTAGACCGCTCTGTGCGGCGGGATTAGGGGAACACAGCGACGCTGCGCATTTGCGGGAAGGAGCGGATTATGGACGGATGGAAGGAAGTTGAAGGCTCGGGCCAGTGGAGCTCCCGGATCAGGCGGCCATTTCAGCCGGCGCCAAGCCACGCCCGCCTTTGATTTGTTAATTAAAAGTTTTCTCCCATTAATAAACAGTACAAAATTATTGATGAGTCGCCGGAGGCTAATTGGGGTACGTGATAACAAAACAGCATCATCTGCATATAACAAAATGGGTACAACTTTTCCGTCTATCAATGGAGCTTCCGCAGGTATCTGTCTCAATATTGCGTCAACTTGGTTAATAAATAGTGAAAACAAAAGCGGGGCCAAAACGCAACCCTGGTGGATGCCTCTCTTTACATTAAAATGAGGGGTACATTTGTCAGCAGGCCCAAATCACACTCTGCTGGATAACCTCTCATAAACACTTGCTAAAAAGTAAACAATTTCCTTAGGGGCACCAGAGTCAAGAGGTGTAGGCCACAAAATTGATTGGTCCACAAGGTCAAAAGCACTACTCAAATCTGCAAAGCATAAAAACATATTGCCTTCTTTCACTGATGTGTACTTATTAATGAGGAGGTCAAAATTGACGCACTGCCCAGGGTTCCTAGGCCCTTTCTAAACCCATATGGTGCTTGTGATAAAATGTCGTTATCTAAAGCCCAGGTTTCCAACCTTTTTAATGGAATCCTGCTCATAACCTTGATAGACGAGTCCAACAATGATATTGGACGGTAGTTACATGCTTCTGATTTCAAACCTTTTTTAAAAAGAGGGATAATTAGTGACTGGCCCCAGGACGACGGGAATTGACCAACTGCTGCAGCGTTAAAAATCCTAACTAAGATCGGGGCCCACAAGTTCATTTCACTTTTGTACAAATCAACCGGCACCCCTTTGGGGCCGGGTGCTTTGCCCCCTTTGCTATTCACTAGCCCTTCATAAACTTCTTCTATGTTAATTAGTAAGGGCAGTGTGGGCCATGTAGAATCTTTAGTTGATAATGACTCTAAAACCTCCCTATCTGGATTAAAAATATTTGTGAAATGTTTGATCCATGCATTACAGTTTGCATACGAGGTTAGTTCTGGCACACAATCATTCTTTAAAAAAGGGCTATTTATAGCCTCGCAGAACAATTTGCTATTGTTTGTGTCTGCTGCTAAGCTAAGTTTATTCCAAGCTTCAGCCTGAAGTTCTCTTTTATGGGTATCATTAGTTAATTTATAAGTATAGCGTAAGTCTTGGATATATACTACATTTCGTGGTTTAGTGCCTAGGGCCTGTTTAAGACTGTGTAAGGCTTGAGTACAATTTTTGCACCTGTTTTGTTACACTGTGGTTTTTAGTTAATAAACCTTGTATTGTTTTGTTTATCTTTAAAAAGCTAGAAATCAGTGTGTTTGAATTAGCCTCATCACCAAGACAGTACTCTATTTCACTACTACATTTTATTACCAAATCCCTTTGTATCTTTTGAGGGTCAACACCAGCCCATTTTATCCTCATGTCATTGGGTCTTATAGGGGCAATATTGGAAATGTGGGCACTATTACTGGGTTGTTTATTTCCCCAACGTAACAGTGATATAGAGATGATGTTATGGTCATTTACGGCCTGTTCTGTAATCCATAACTTGGAATGATCACTGTTACAAGAAATCAGGATGTGGTCAATGTTAGTAGCAGCATTCCTACCAGTGAAGGTTGGGCATTTAATATTTCCTCTTCTCATGGTGCAGCTTAATAGTTCAAGATCTAATTCCGCTATTAGAGTGTTTAAGGCTGTGCCATATTCACAATGGGGGAAATGATTGTGGTCGGTGTTATCATCAACGTCAGACCCCCTCTTAAATCCACATGTCTTGGTTTGGGCTAGTGGGCATACTTGGGTATTGAAGTCGCCGACCCAAAGTGTGATGGCTAGCTTACTTGACAATGCCAACACCCTTTCGATTTCTTTTCCTAGTGCCTGCACAGCTAAACCCCTACTATTATCAAAAATATTATTGTAGTAATTAACTAAAACCAAGTCTTTGCCTCTAAGAAAGTCGAGCCGCATCACCTGGCTATGATTATGCACTGTTGTGCAGCTTTTAATTTTGCTTGCAGTTAGTTTATTAGATACAAGAAGCAAAAGGCCACCCTTTTCTCTGCCTGCCACGGAATTAACAGCATTTAACCAGTGCGAGGTGTAACCCTCTCCGAAAATCGGCACCAGGTTTCCTGCAGGCAGATGATATCATAATCTGAGGTGATGAAATCCCTCCAAAATGGTGTATCCTATTTCTTGCTGAGGCCTGCAATATTCCATGTTACAACAGTGTAACCTTCCTTTGAGTTGTCAGTTACAGGCTTACTTTGGGGGGTAACTGAGTTCTCCTTTTGGGAGATAACAAGCATTTCCCCAGTTGTTATTATTGGGGTTTCTATTGCCCCCCTTTGGGATGTACTATTTGTTACACTGGTAGTAGAAGTAACTATTTATTTTTTAAGTTAAAAAAAGACTTTATTAGTCAAAATGTAAGGTATCAAGTAACAATATACGGAAAATTGAGGGACAACTAAAAGAAGGGAAGGGGAGAACAGGAGCAATCAGAGAAAAATAATACAGCAAATTCAATAACATGGGTAGATCATGGGCAGTAAATATGACAGAGATAATATAAAGGATATATAAGCAATCAGGTAACAAATGGTAATGGAAGCAAAAGGAAATGCGAAGGGTATTCAGGGTGGCTTAGGAACCTCTTGTTGGGGTGGCTTTGGACAAAAGGAGCGGATAGCACAGTTATCTAAATACAGTGTAATAGGGAGCCATAGTTCTGCACGTTTCGTGGCCATGCGAAGAGGAAAAACAAAAGCAGTTTCAAGTCTATGATTATAACAAACATTATACCACCAAGCCTTGAAGGAAATGTTAGTTGAAGCCTTCCAATTAATAGTTATCTGTTGGAACGCAATAGCCAACAATAAATCAACAATATGAACATCACAATCAGCATCATCCCAGCAAGGCGAGAGACTTCCCAAGAAGACGTGAGTAGGAGGAAAAATAATGTGAGTGTTGAAAATTACATTAATTTGAGCCCAAACCTGTATCCAGAAGTTATGTATGTGTTTACAAAGAAACAGCATATGGAATAGGGTGGCATGCGGAGAAGAGCAAGACCAGCCAACATCTGGTGTGTTTGGAAATCGTTTGCTGAGGGCAGAGGGCGTGTATAGCAACCTATTGTAAAAGAAGAATACAGACTGTGTTAGGGACGCCGCTCTGGATGATTTACGAATCTTAATCCATAACTTGTCCCACAGGGAAACGGACCAAGAAGTATCGAGGTCGTGCTCCCACTGCTCCTCCACCGTAGACTTGGTTCTAGTTGACTCATGAAGGTATTTGTAGAGAGTAGAAGCCTTGGGAGTAGTGCGTAGTAAAGAGTGAAGTCGTGTAATGGGTGAGGGGGTGGAAGAGGGAGTTTGCGCCTGCAGAAGCCGGTTATACGTAGTCAGTACTGCTGTTTTAAGTAAAAGGTATTTAGGAGCAAAAGACTGAGGTAAATCAAAGGAAGAGCACAAAGTTGAGAAGGGCATAAGGGTTGAGCGTGAAAACAGTTGCAATACCCAAACTAACCCTTTATTCCTCCAGGATTTCCAATAAAAGGGCTTGTTGTGGATTAGGAGATGAATATTATGCCAAATGGTGGAAGAAAGGAAATCAGCAACGGTGATAAGAGGGGTGGGTTTAGAGGAGAGGAGAAGTTTGGTGGTGAATTTATGGATGGGAGTGGAGATCGAAGGAGGCTTCAGAGAAAAATAAATATATTCAGCAAAAGGAAAGGGGGAGAGGAAAAGGCGCTCAACCTTAGCCCATAGAGGACAAGGAGAGGTGGGGTCCTGCAACCAAAAAGAAGCTTGGCGCAACAAAAAGGCTTTCCGGTAGGAGGGAAAATCTGGAAAGTTCACTCCGCCTTCTGAGGCAGGATGGATCAATCTAGCGAGGGACTTTCTAGATTTTTTGTTGTTGCACAAGAAGGAAGATAAGACTGTGTTAATCCTCTTAAAAAATTTGGAGGGAATAGGCACAGGAATGTTGGAAATGGTATAGAGAATTTTAGGGGATAGCATCATTTTGATAGTATCATGGAGGCCCCACCATGATATATAAAGAGGGTGCCATCTAGTTGCTAAATCCGATATTTTTTTAATACATTTAGTAAGGCATAGGGAGACAGTGTTAGAGATGGAAGGGGTAATGTGTAAGCCTAAATACTTAATGTGGAAAGGGCTCCAGGTGAAGTTGGAAGCACTGAATTTAGGTTTAAATGTAAATTTTGTAAGGGGCAGGATCTCACATTTATCATTGTTAAGTTTATAACCAGAAATGAGGGAATAATTCCGAACTTCCTCCAGAAAGGCTGGGATGGAATCTGTAGGATTGGAGAGGAAGAGCAGAATTTCATCTGCATATGCAGCGAGTTTAATGTGGGAATTTGCAGTCTGAAAACCATGAATATTGGGATTTTGGCGAAGTTTGGACAAGAAGGGTTCCAACGCCAAGTTAAAAAGGAAAGGGGAAAGGGGACAGCCCTGACGGACACCTCTTCCAAGATCAAAGAAGGGAGAAACCTGACCATTTGCACAGACCGCCGCGCGAGGGCTGGAATACAGGAGGGAGACCAAGGAAATAAATTTAGGACCAAAGCCAGATCCAATCTAGAGTGTGAAAAAGGTAGGACCATTCGACTCTGTCAAACGCCTTTTCGGCATCCAGGGGGATCGCTGTAAGAGGATGCTGTAGACGTGAGGATTTAGACAAGATGTTAAACAATAATCTAGTATTATCAGTAATATATCGGCCCTTCACAAAACCAGACTGTTCCTCACCCAGAAGATCCCGAAGCAGAAGGTCAAGTCAAGCAGCTAGCGCCATGGCGAATATTTTGTAATCGATATTCACCAAGGAAATGGGCCTGTCATTTTTACAGTACTTGGCGTCTTTTCCTTCTTTGGGTATTAAGCATATGTGGGCATCGGAAAAGGACCCAGAGGAACTTCCAAGTACAGTAAACAAGCCCAAGAGAGAATGGAGTTTTGGAATGAGTGACTTGGAAAAGTGGAGGTAAAATTCCACAGTGAAACCATCCAGCCCAGGAGCTTTATTCAGTTTAAGATGTCGAAGTGCAGTGGTCAGTTCCTTTTGAGAAATGTCAGATTCTAAATGAGTTAACTCAAGAGGAAAGTGCTCAGGTTTCTGGATGGTGGAGAAAAAGTGTGTGAGAGAGTGGGGGAAAGGCTGAGTTTCGGAAGAATACAGATTTTTGTAGAAAAGGGAGAACTCAGTAAGAATATCAGCATCTTTATGTTGGAGAACAGAGTTGGCATCATAGATGTAATCGATGTTCAGCTTATTGTGCTTAACCTTGAGATAGTTGGCAAGAATTTTCCCAGCTTTGTTTCGTCCCCCATAAAACTTAGCACTAGACTTTAACAAATACAGTGAGGCATCTTCCGTGGACTTTTGATTAAACTTCAGTTTAGCAGCCACGAGAGCAGTGAGGCTGTCCTGTGAATGCGAGGTAAAATAGACATGTTCCAATCTCTTAATGTCATTAAGGAGATTCTCAGTAAATTTACGGGCAGTTTTACGTTTCTGCGCTACAAAACTGATAATAAAGTCTCGTGCTGCGGCCTTAAATGCGTCCCAAATGGTGTGTGTTGGAATAGAGGGAATATCGTTAAGTAAGAAAAATGCATCCAAAAATGAAGTAAGAGAGTTAGTAAATTTGGGATCTAATAGGAGAGAATTGTTAAAGCACCACCTCTTAGGGCCAACAGATTTAGGGAGTACATCTATGCTAATCAAAACCGGGGCATGATCCGAAAGTAAAATCGGACCAATTTCAGCGGTATTGAGGGTCTGAGCGATATGATGAGAAACAAAAATGTAGTCAATTCGTGACTGGGAATGGTATAAGGGGGAGTAAAAAGTGAACTATTTTAATGTTGGATTACAGAGACGCCATGCGTCGATAAGCTTATGTTGGGAGATGGTTTGGGTAAAGAGCTTGTGGGATTTATTAGGGATGTAATGAGCTGCAGAGTGCCTGCCCACAAAGGGATCCAAGGGGTGGTTGCAGTCGCCAGCAAGGACGAAGTTATCATCCATAAATCGGGTAATATGTTGGGAAAGCTCAGCCCAGAAGAGAGGTTCACTCCCAGTTGGAGCATAAACATTAAGGAAAGAGATTGGGACACCCTTAAGAGATACCTTAGCATAAGCCCATCTGCCGTTAGCTTCCGATTCCTGGGAAATAAGCGTAAGGGGAAGCGACTTGCGACATAAGATTGCCACACCATTGCGCTTACCATCACCATGTGAGTAAAGCACCTCACCCACCCAACCTCTTTTAAGTTTGGCAGATTCATTATCCGAGAGGTGAGTTTCCTGCAAAAAAGCCACATCAACATTCAACTTGGCTAGCTGGGACAAAATACGTTGACGCTTAATTGGAGAATTGATACCCTTAACATACCTTAACCTCTGGAAAAGGTGCCTCATCACCGCGCTGCGGTTTGTAAGCGCCTAATTTTAATTACTTTAGCTATTTTACTATAGGCTCGCTATTTTCATTTTGCTCAAGTTTTATAGTGAACTGGCTGGGCTTCTCCCCCCCCCCTCTTACCTGCATTTAAAATTTGGAAAGTACACCACCGTTTTGGTGGATACGGCTTCTGTGGGTAGTCTGGGGATCGACATTCGGCGCCATTTTGGATTGGGACGCTGGTCTTTCGGCGGGCGCCATCTTGGAGCGTCCCTGCGCTCCTCCCTCCATTTCTTCGCCTATTTAAGGCGTTTTAAGCAGTGGGCAGCCTGGAAAAGGTGCTTCATCACTGCGCTGCGGTTTGTAAGCGCCTAATTTTAATTACTTTAGCTATTTTACTATAGGCTCGCTATTTTCATTTTGCTCAAGTTTTATAGTGAACTGGCTGGGCTTCTCCCCCCCCCTCTTACCTGCATTTAAAATTTGGAAAGTACACCACCGTTTTGGTGGATCCGGGTTCTGTGGGTGGTCTGGGGATCGACATTCGGCGCCATTTTGGATTGGGACGCTGGTCTTTCGGCGGGCGCCATCTTGGAGCGTCCCTGCGCTTCTCCCTCCATTTCTTCGCCTATTTAAAGTCGCTCTCTCCCACGCAGCGGGAACGCGCAGCCGGACACCGTCGCTTGCCGGAGTCTTGCCAGAGTCCTGCCCGTCTGCGCCCGTCCGCGCTAAGGACGCACTGGACGCAGCAGGCTCCTTCCATTCAGCACCCTCCGGGAGGTAGGATGATTGTTTACACCAGTGCAGCGCTTCGGGAGATTGGGCTGTCCGTCCCACGATGCGTTTCTGCACCGACCCATCCCTTGTGTGGCCCCTATCAATGTGTCTGCAAGGGATGGTCGCTCGACCAGCCAGTGGGTATCCGGGACTATGACAACTCGGCAGCTCTATCGGAAGGCAAAAGTGTGCCTCAGCTGAGCAAGTGTCGTGTCCACGGTCTGCGTATTCTAAATCTCAATACCAGATCCCTGGTTAAACATCATCTGTCTATTATGGACCTTATTACCGACGAGGAGCCAGATCTGTTTACCATTACTGAGACCTGGCTTCAGGACACAGACGCAGCCATAATTAATCTGGCTTGTCCTCCAGGATATTCACTTTTTACGTGGAACCACCTGTCAAGAGGTGGAGGTATTGCGTTAGCTATAAAATCCACCTTTGTGTGCACTTGGACGGGTCTACACATTGCTGGGTGTGAGAGCGCCCTGTTCAAGATTAACATCAGCCCTCAGTTCACGCTGTCTGGGATGGTCGTGTACCACCCCCCAGGCAGTGATGTAGCATTCAGGGGAGCTTTCCCTGAGGCGGTCAGTACGCTAGCCAGTGACTGTGCCAATTTCTGCATCCTAGGTGACCTCAACCTCCATTTTGACAATCAACAGACCCCGGCTATCAGTGTTTTTTTGGCGGATCTGGAGGCTCTTCAGCTGACCCAACTTGTCACCCAACCCACACATGTGGCTGGTCACATCTTGGACCCGTTTTTTACCAACTTATCAGATGTCCAAGTCTTGGCTATTTCTCCACTGGGTTGGACGGATCACTACTTGGTATCTGTCTGGCTACCTCTCCCCGAAACCCCTATTATTCCATCTCCTAAGTGGATCCCTCGGCGGCACTGGAATAAGCTCAGGCTAGAGGACCTACATTACATCATGGCTGAAGAGCCACTAGGCCCCCTGCTCAATGTCACCTCGGGCTACGACCAATTCTGCAGCTGGATTACCAAGGCGCTTGACAAACTGGTGCCTATCATCTCAAGTAAATCCAGCTCCAGGCAGTCGAGCCATTGGTATGACAGTGCCCTCCGCGCCCTGAAGGGTTCATGAAGAAGGGCAGAAAGGGAGTGGCGGAAGACATATGATGTCGCCAAAAAAACCTTGTATTTGGCTTCCGTCAAGCTCTACCATCGAGCCATTTGTAGAGCCCGTGCGGCTTTCTATGCGACGGAATTCCGAAATAGCCACAATCCATCGAAGACCATCTTTAAAGCCCTCAAAAATCTGATGGCTAAGAGAGTGACTCCGCAAGTGGATGGTTCTACCTCCCATTGCGAAACTTTGGCCGCTTTCTTTTTGGAGAAAGTTAAGACCATTTATCAGTCGTTTCCCAGCACAACGCTATCACTTATTCCTTTGACTGGCGCTCGCAGCTGCCCGACATTTCACTCTCTCCCTGCTCTGTCCTGGGATGGGTTTGTCAAGCTGGCACAACGAGTCAAGTCCGGCTCTCTGGCGGACCCGCTTAGACCTGCCCTCTTCAGAGACTCCTCTTTTCAGGGGCGTACTGCGGTGTGTTCGCTTATCAATCTTTCTTTGACCTCAGGTACAGTTCCTGCCAAGTGGAAGCAGGCGGTGGTTTCCCCGATCCTGAAAAAACCATCATTGGATCCTTTAAAACCGGAAAACTACCGCCCGATCTCATTGCTTCCTTGGCCGGCCAAAGTCATGGAGGCCCACGTCAACCTAGCGCTAACTGAGCACATGGCCCGGGCCAATGTCCTCGATCCTACGCAAAATGGGTTCCGTGCTGGCCACAGCACGGAGACTGCCCTTCTTGCAATGGTAGAACATCTGCGGAGTGTGTTGGATGCAGGTCAAACGGCAGCGCTTATTTTATTAGATCTTAGCGCTGTCTTCGACACGGTGTCCCATCGCATCCTTCTGCACCGCCTGGAGGACATTGGCATCTGTGGCTCTGCTCTGCAGTGGTTCTGCTCCTTCCTTAGCGATCGCTCCTTCTGCGTTGTCACCCCTCCTTTTCAGTCCAAATTCCATCAGCTGGACCTGGGGGTACCTCAGGGCTCTTCGCTGAGTCCCACGCTATTCAACTTGTACGTGCGGCCGCTGGCTGATGTCGCCAGGCAATGGGGCCTAACCATGGTCTCGTATGCCGACGACATGCAGCTAGCGGTCACGATCAGCGGGGATGCCGAACAGGATGCCCCCAGGTTTCAAGATGGACTGAGAGGGGTGGCCAGCTGGATGAACAACAACTGTCTCCAGCTGAACGCGAAAAAAACTGAGGTGATGATCGTTGGGAAGGGAGCTGACCGCTGGGGTGGCGTCTGGTGGCCTCCGGAGTTAGGGCCGGCCCCTACACCAGTGATGGAACTCAGGAACCTGGGAGTGTGGCTTGATCACACCCTTTGCTTTACTACCCATACCAAGAGAGTGGCGGCATGCTGTTTCGGTGTCCTGCGTGGGCTAAGGCCGGTGCTCAAATTTTTTGACGCCCCGACGAGACAGCTAGTCATACAAGCGACGAACATCTTCCGGCTGGACTATGCCAGCTCGCTCCTGCTGGGAGTAAACCAATCTGAGATCGTTCGCATGCAGCGAGTACAGAATGCTGCTGCGAGAGCGGTGGTGGGTTTGCCGAGGTTCTGTCCCACTTCCAATACCTTGCGGTCCCTACACTGGTTGCCAATCAAAAGCCGAATCCACTTCAAAGCCCTCACCCTTGCATTTAAAATTTTAAAAGGATCGGCACCTGAGATCCTTAATAACCTCTTATCCGCCTATGTCCCGACCCGCCCGCTTAGATCTCTTGGGCAATCTCTTGCGGTTACCCCGCGCTTCAGGCTTAGCCGGATGGGCGGTCGTTCCTTCCGTGTGAGAGCTGCGGCTCTCTGGAACTCCCTCCCTTTGGAAATCCGCCTGCTGGAGGATCTATTAACATTCCGTAGGGCCGTGAAAACTTATTTGTTTTAATTTTCTCATATGGAGTCGTGTATTTTCTGTTTCCTGTTGCGTTGTGTTATGTCCACCTTTTCCATGCGCCAGGACGCTCCTTAGCTGGAGCATCTGTGCGCAAAATAAATTATAATAACATAACATAACATAACATTCCACGAGATTATATTCAAAGACATTGCATGTAAGTGAAACAATGGTTATTCAAGAGACAAAATTGGAGAAAAATACCCATGGAAAAATAATGGAAGTACAAAAGATGAGTGTTCATCAGAAACAAAGAAAAGGAAGAAGGAATAGGAAGTTTCAAGTGGAAAATGAGAGAAGGAAAGGAGAAGACTGAGAGAAAAAAGGGAAAAAGGGAAAACATTGGAATAAAGGAAGCAGAGATATATAGACGAAAAATTACGATGAGAAGAAAGGCGTCACCCATGTAGAGAAGGGGAAGAAAAAACTCAAAAGGGGGAAAAATGAACCAGGAGAGGGACAAAAGGGAGAAACATAAGGAAAACATACCTGCAAAAGGAAAAAACGAGAAGGTGTCGAGGGGGGATGGAGCCACACAGGTAAGGCAGCACATCCAAGGTCAGCTGAGCAGGGAGCCAGGGAGACATCATTAGACGAGGGAAGGTTCCTGTGGAGGTGGGAAAGGAAGACACGAGATTAGATTACAGACGCAGGTCGGAGAGGTACATGAACAACAATCAACATCAATGCAATACAACTTCAGGATAATAAGTATAAAAAAAAAGTACAACATGGCAGCTAGGAAGAATATGACCAAGAAGCAAGAGCAATATGAAGATAATGAAGACTTCAGCTCATCCGGGGCAAGAGGAGGAAGGTCCAGAGGAATCCATAGCGGCAGTCTGCGTTGATGAAACTCTGCAATCGGACCGGATCTTCATAAGTAGTTGTCTTGTTGTTGTAGGTGACTTTGAAAAGACACGGATGATAAAGGCCATATCTAGCACCCATGAAGCGAAGGTCTTCTCTCATGCCTAGGAAGGCCTTCCGGCGATTAGCAGTTGCTTTTGCATAGTCCTGGGCAAAGAACAGAGAGGAGCCAGACCAAGTTAGTTTTGGAGAGGCCTTGGCAGCTGATAAAACCTTTAGAAGATCAGTGTACTCCAGGAAGTAGAGAATGACACCTCTTGGGTGTTGTGAAGAAGAGGCAGAAGCAGGTGGTCAACCTAGTCAATGGCCACGTTGAATGTTGAGAACCGTACCATCTGGCAGACGGAGCAATTTGGGAAGGAAGGACTTGAAGAAAGCAAGCGAGTCTGAGCCCTCAAGTCCCTCTGCCAGACCATAAATGCGGAGGTTGTTCCGCCTATTCCTATTTTCCAACTCCTCCACCTGCCTCTGAAGTGTACACACCTGCGAATTTAGATGGGATACCGTGGAGCACGTTTCCTGAAACGAAGCAACAGAGTGTTCAACTGAGGAGACTCTTGTTTCAATTTGCGACCAATTGTCAGTAAGGGCTTGAAACTTGGCATTAGTTTCCACCATAAAAGGACGCAAGGAACTGATTTCCTCCAGAAAGGGGCAAAAAGATCGTATCTCCTCCAACAATAGTTCCATTGAGACAGGCGCAGACTGTTTGAGTGGCGAAGGAGGGTCTTTCTTCAATCTTTTGACAGTAGTTTTCCCCGAAGCAGGCTGAGAGGACTCCATGGTTGTGTCCGAGCCAGACGGCGTGAGAGGGTCTTCCAATTTAGAGAAGGCGGAGAACACTTTGGAATTTTTAACAAAGGCAACCTTTGTCGTTGACGAAGGTAAGTGCGACATAGATTTAAGCCTCCCATAGAGAGATAAACCAGAGTATAACAGTCATACAGCGTGCGCTGTCCTGCAGTGAGGTGAAAAATATCACAGGGAAGTGTGTAGGAGTTATGAAGAGGTTCTCACATCAACAGCAAGGTCGCATGTAGTGCTAGGCATCTAATATGAGTAAATAAGAAGTCCAGAAGACACCTCTGTTGCTGGGAGGTATGACAGCTAAGCTATATCCAGAGGAAGATAATAATGATAGTCATAGTCAGCCACATTCTACAGTTGCCATGCAGACATCCAAATGAAAACATCAAAATGGAGATGTATTAATATGCTGAGAGAGCAAGTATTCCTTCCCTAATTCAGCAACACAAGTGCACTCAGCGCTGGCCTAAAAAGACATGAAGGGAAACGGCTGCTTATCACATAGAAGCTCATGCACCGTGACCAAGATAATAACGAATTGTCATTCAGCCGCTACAAAATGGCGGTCAGGAGTTGAGGTAAAACGGCAAAACCTCGCGCCAGACTCAAAACGGAGCAAAAGGGCATAAGCCATCAAAGAAATGCAGGGAGCAAAGTCCTGAGGCAGAAAGTGGTCAGGAGTGAGAAGACGCTCCGTCTTATGAAGAGTCCCGCTCAGTGATCAGAAAGTCTGGTGACAGCCGCATATCAAAATGGCGGCCACACTCACGGAGATATCGGAGCCACTTACTTCGGTGAAATTCTCCGGCCTCAAAGTATGTCGAGCATCTGGAAACAGTTCAAAGGCGTCCCGCCATGTTCCGAAACACTGTCATGTCCTTCCACCAGGAAGAAACGGTATGCTAGCGGTGCGTCTCCCGAAGCCTCAGCAGAGCGTTACTCGGGCGCCGCCATTACCGCCGGGCGCCAAGCCACGCCCCCCAGAAGTAACTATTTCTATACAAGGTTTCCTACAGACTTTTAACGTTAAAGGGGTAGATGGCCTGGCCTCTGATGCTACCCCATCAGCATCCTTCTGCAAGACCCCTGGTAGATTAAGTTTCTGAGCTGGCCTAGCACGAGTCAATCATTGTCTTCTATGGAATTTAGTACCTGAAATCTGTTATAGATTGGGACAGTGATACAAGGTGGGGGTATTAATAATGATGTCATTTTGTTAGAGGTAAAATTAGAGCTACAATTTGAGCTGTCCTAGTTGTTAGCCGCCATCAGGTGTCTGTAAAAATACCCTAGGGGCAGAAGGGTCGTATTATACTCCCACCATGATGGGGAAGGGGCATTTGCTAGAGCATTCTGTGCCCACCCCGGAGTTCTAAAATGAATGATTATACAGTCACTCTCAAAGTTTTTCTTGAGGGGACCAATCCATCCCACCCTTTGAGTTAACAGAAACTGATTTGCCCCACCCATTGGAAAGCCACAGTTGTTAGGCAGCCAATGTAGGGTTTTGTTCTTGAGTGCTGCATGGTTTTCCATCTGGTCTGTCCGTAATTTTGGCACATTCACAAGAACCGCTACATAGGCACCACACTCGGGCGGCAGGTTGATAATGCTGGTATCTTATTTGTAATGAGGGGCATAGGGTCAGAATAACCTGATTTAGTTGCTTCCATTGGGGTTAATTATGTTGGTGCACGTGTATCACCAGCCCTACCCTGAGAGGGTGTTACTGTAGGAAAATGAGAGAGTCACTTTGCCACTGTGCCAGCACCCTATTACAGACTTGGATACAGAGGCAAACAGAGTAGGCAAGACCCTTAGAAATTGCACTGACAATGCATCACAATAAGGTGGTGCATCATTAGTGTGCTGCCTAAAGCCAGAAATCTGCAGGGGGTGAAGAGAGTCTCACCGACTCCAACGACATCTCTCTGCAGGGGGTGTAGTCACTTAATGCCCTTGCAGTAGGGGGATCTTTATCTCGTCTTTAAATTTCAGGTGGCTGCTATCTACATCTTGAAATATGCAGTCGGCGTGTGAGAATCACTGACTTGCTGCCACCAGGGCAGCCACAAGTTTGTGGATGCCCTAGTGGCAGCACATTCATGATACTAGGGTGCACTTTCCCGGTTTGCACCAGGCACCCCTTTTGAGAGATGCACCTGTCAAAGACAGGGAAAGTGCGACCAGTTTCAGTTAATGATCCTTTGGTGAAAACTCATATATTTCCATTACTTTTGATGTAGCGGCGGAGGAGCTCCTAGGCAAAGCTTTGACGTGAAAATATGTAGACGCCACATTGGAAGATTTGTTAAAGAACACCACCACAAAGTGCACTTTGTTTGTTCTCATGGATCATTTTCAAGCTTTGAAACGAGATGGTGACATTCCCGAAAAAGCAACTGAGGAATCAGGCTAATCCCCACATATCATGAGGAGCATTAAAACTCCAGCCAGGTTTATATGAAAGAGATATTGCTAACTGCTTCAATGTTCAGTGAACTTATGAATGTGATTAACCTGTAACCTCGTATGTTTACTTTGCAATGTACTTATAATGCACTTTATTCCATATGTAATGATTTGCATACTGCATAGTTTGGAACAAGGTCATTGATGGATTTTACATCAAAGACAGAAACATAAAATATTAGGGAATAAGACAGCTTGATTTGTCACAGAATGTTAGTTAGGAGATGTTATTCCAGCCCATCCATTGTACATGTAATAGCAAAACCCAGAAACTACTTTTTGTTTCATCGTTGTTTCTCCTACATTTTCAACAGGATCTGTGGAAATGGCTTTAAGAAACCAAACTTTCTGCACAGAATTCGTCCTCCTTGGGTTTTCTGATCTGGCCCACCAGGTGCAGATTTTTCTTCTGTTTGCATTCCTGCTTCTCTATGTGAGCACCCTTTTGGGGAACCTCACCATACTTCTCCTGGTGAACATAGACTCTGCACTACACACCCCTATGTACTTCTTCCTCAAACACTTATCCACTGCGGAGATCGGTTTCATAACAACAACTGTTCCAAATATGCTATATGGACTTATGACTGGGGACAGGGGCATCTCACTTGCAGCATGTGCTGGGCAGATGTATTTTTTCCTTCTGTTTGGTGCCACAGAATGCTTCATTTTATTAGTCATGTCATATGACCGCTACTTGGCCATCTGCAGCCCTCTGTTCTACACACAAATCATGACAAACCAGCGATGCCTTCAGCTTGCTGCCACTTCTTGGATAACCTGCACTGTGCTGCAGTTGGTGCAAACTTTCCTAATATTCATGTCACCATTCTGTTGCTGGAGAACCATCCCTCACTATTTCTGTGATATTTCCCCTGTGTTACAGCTGTCGTGTACGGATGTCTACGTGAATAATATCATGATGTTTTCGGCCAGTGTTCTATTCCTGGTGATACCCTTCCTGATGACTGTGCTTTCCTACATTTTCATAATCTCTGCCATCCTTAAAATCCAGAGTGAGGAAGGTAGACGCCGAGCATTTTCTACATGCGCCTCTCACCTGACATCAGTTACTCTTTTCTTTGGGACCGCCATGCTGAACTATCTGCGCCCCTCTTGGACTTATTCATTGAAGACAGACAGGATATTTGTGGTGTGTTTCGGGTTTATAACACCAGTTTTGAATCCCATTATATATTCTCTGAGGAACAATGAGGTCAAAGGAGCCCTACAAAGAAGAATTGAAAGGCTCAGGGAAGTTGATTTTTGATGAGGAGCCTAACGCACAAAGACATTTTTAGCCATAAGTGTAGTTTCCAGTGACATTGGCTAGAGACATAGGGGGCAGATGTACAAGAAACTGACACTTCTCTGCGCTAGTGGAGAGTTACACCAGTTTCCCTGCGCCCAAGACTTTTGCCCCAACATGGGTACATTGTATTTACAATACAGCGACCCATGGCACAAAGATTGACAGATACGTCAGAAATTCTGACGCATCTGTTGGCACAAAAGTCATGCATTGCTGGAGTTGTGTCTCAAGCACGACTGAACTCCAGCAATGCATGAGGAGGCTTATACTTATTGTGCTGCATCACTCCTTACGCCTACTCCAAGCAGGCGTATGGTTTTGACGCCAAGGTTTCCTAAACGTGGCGCAGTGAAATCTTGTAGATTTCACAGCATCATTTCTATAAGGCTTTCCTGTGTGGGAACGCCCCTCCTGCATACATTATACCTGACGCAGGTATAATGTGGCGCAGGGCTATACAACATGGGCATAAAAATAAGTGGTTTCCCTTTTAAGATTGTGATCGCCATTGGATTGCCAGTGGATATGCCATTTATTTAATATATTCAAAAGCTTTGGTCCAGCCTTCTCTCACATTGAAATGGATGAGAATTGGATGTCCCAAAGGGCTGGAGTAAATCTCTTTCCAAATTAAGAAGACAAATGTTACACTCCCAGAGGATTCTCCAAAGAGAACAAATTCTCGGATGCATTTATGGAAAAGTTTGTGAACTAGGAAAATATATGTCTTCACCTTTGTGGAGTAGTACTTTAATGGCCGCATGCTGATGATATTATAAGGAATGATGACAAAGGTGCACAAGGCATTGAACCAACAGAGACCCATGAACAAAAAAGCAGAATCTGGCAAAATTATGTTGAAGCTGCTGAGTCACCTATGGGCCTGGAATACCAGCAAAAATAAAGAGGTCCAATGCAGAGCCTTTCACTTGACCCTGAGGGAGCCAAGCCTCTGTTTTAATATTGCCTGCATAGGCTACTGTTGGACAATAAACTACCAAATGCTCTTCTGGGTGGTGAATGGCACCTTGCGCCGGTCCCAGATTTGGACTACACAGGCATATCAGACATTTCCAGAAGCAAATACAGAATGGCGCTTAGGGACTTCATAAGGGACCACTCTCTTATAGACCCCTGGCACCTCCTTCACCCCTGACATCTGGTAAATAACTTTTGTTGTTACTGCCATACCGTGAACTCAAGAATCGATTTCTTCCTACTGTCTGGCACCCTGATGCACAGCTTTTCATACTACGACAAAGTGGATTACGACATCTCAGACATTTCATTATCTCTATTGAACAGGAACTGGGCCGTCTCAAACCGCCCAGGGGACACTGGAGACTGCCTATGTGGCAGTTTAATGAGCCTGCAAAGAAGATTGTGTCAAAAATATCGAGCACAAAAAAATTGTTCTCCTATACCTATAATGTAAATGACAAAAATATCAAAAAAATATCGCTTTATACTAATATCAAAAATGTATACAAAAATATTGTTTTTAAGATATATATATTTAAATAATTGGTCAAAGAATTTTTTGTATTTAATAATTGTTTCATTTGATTCGCAGACTATAGTCCCACATACCTAGCAACACACATTTACAATATATGTAAAACATTATAAACATTTCTCAATGTACTTAATTAATGAACAATTAATTAATAATAAATACTTAATTTTAACGTATCAATTATTTAATTATATTTCCACCCTATACTCCTATAAGCCCAACAACCCACACCTAAAATATAATTTAAAAAATATTATTTACACGATTTACATACTTAATAATCAAATCATTAATACTAGTTATAGCATATATAAATACATTCTAATTAATTCACTTCCAACACTGTATCCCAAAAACCTTACAACCTGCTACAACACTATAAATTAATATTTTACAACTAAATTAACATTTAAATAACTTAACATTACATGTATATTTAAATACATTAACAACTATTATACAAACAATACAAAACATATACAATTAAAATATTATTTAAACACATACAGAAATGTAAGCAAAATAACCATACCTTAAAATATTGATATTTTTGTCCGTGAAATTTCTGCACACAATATTTCTGTAACATGCATAAACATGTGATATTTTAGATTTTCAATATTTCTCTCGATATTTTGTCTGAATATCAAAGCAACGCCTTCAAGACTCCACTATTGAGGCCCAGTGGAGATTCTGCATATCCTGTGGTGGCTAGGAAAGACCACATGAAGGGGCAACTGATGAAAAATCAACCCTCCAAAGGAAGAAATGCACTGAGAATAAACAACTAGTAAGGAGTATCAAACTATTGGCTGAGGACTAAAGACAACAACCTAGGGGGGCCAACTACCAACGACTTAGCCAAGCTAAGTTGGATTTCACCTCCATGATCACATTTCTGGCTGCAGAGGTACTTGGACATGTTAAACAACAGCAGTACAAATTTGGAGAAAAAGTAGACAAACTATTAGCCCATCAAAGATGACAATCTGAAGCTCATTGTTCCACATCAGCCTTGAGGATACCAGCGGGTCTTCTTAAGCAGCACAGATTGGTAAAGAATGTGTAGCCTTCCACATGGCTGTATATTCCTCAGCAATGGGGGCTCTCCAAATACCTGTAGAGGAATCCTTCTTTGATGGACAGCTCCTTCCCTGCCTCACCGAAACTTTGGCTGTGGAGCTGAATTGGGATATCGCAGAGGAAGAAATAGCAAAAGC
Organism: Lissotriton helveticus; assembly: GCF_964261635.1. Classification (NCBI taxonomy): domain Eukaryota; kingdom Metazoa; phylum Chordata; class Amphibia; order Caudata; family Salamandridae; genus Lissotriton; species Lissotriton helveticus. The sequence goes on from NC_136065.1 coordinate 1,610,622,177, forward strand.
CATCCAATTAATGTCAACGGGCAAGGCTTCAGGGCAGACGAATTTCCCATTGAATATTATAAGATGACTGCCACACTTCTGGTTTCTGTACTCAGCATAATTTATAAAGGCATGAGATACTCATTTTAACCACCCCCTAAATTTAGTTTTTCAGTATCATAATCCTTCCAAACCCGAACAAGGGCCTGAAGCTCTGTGGTAGTTATGGACCCATCTTACTGATAAATACAGACATTAAACTGTTTGCAATTTGCTGGCTATTAGATTGAAGTGCCACATCTCCTCATTGGTTCATAGGTCTCAGGTGTGCTTTGTTATGAGACAATCCTTCACTATCCACATGAGGCTGCTCTTTCATATGATATGACAGTCTAGTGGAAATGTGGAACCAAAGGTCTCAATTTCACTCTATGCCAAAAAAAGGCATTCGACCCAATTTAATAGACATATCTGTTCCATATGCTAAGATGAGCTGATTTTCAGTCTAGGCTCTTAAATCTGATACAACGTTTATACATCTCACCAACAGCCTCAGTTACTTGTAATAACTCGTGTCCAATGATATGATGTTTGCCATAGGGGTGTGTCATGTGTGTCCTCCATTGCCAGTTCTTTTTTCCCTGTCCTGGAAACCCGGCAAAGAAAATGTGAATGTCTCAGAAGGGAAAAAAGAATCTACACACCTTGTGGAGAAATTAAACTGTCTTAGTAAGCAGACGATAGCCTGGTATTGATGACACAGTGACATGGCTTTCTCTGCTCTTTTGGCCCTGATCGCAACATTTTAAAAATTCTCAGCCTAAAAGATCAACTGGAATAAGAATGAGGCCCTGCCCTTGTGCAGATCTATTATCTCTGATGTCCTGCTGGGATCCAAATGCAGTTGGTCTGACACCACTATTGGATACCTGGGAATATTCATTCGCTATGATCAGATCATAGCTACAATGAAAAATATGGACCTCTTGGAAGCGAAAATTAGGCTTATCTTCTCAAAATGGCCTCATATATCACTTTCACTCTGGGTTCCCATACAACCTTCCTTAATTATCTCGTGAGCCTTTCCTATTGATCAATCTTCCAGGTGTGTAAATCAATCAAGGATAGCAAAAGACCTTGACTTAAGATTGTTAAATTGCATGCTCACATGCCTTCTGGAGGCATATGCCACCCTAACTTGTCTCTCTACTAAAACATTGTACAGATTGGCACATTTGGAGTATATCTATTCTTGTGATTTGGAGAGATTGGATTGGGGCCACTTTGAACATCATCTCATAGGCAGCCCGATCAGCCCTCCCTTGAGCTTCTTGACAAGACCACTCTTCTGTGAAACTGACAGAGTTAGAAAAGATACACACAAATTGTTGCAGGTACATGCATGACCAGGTCCCAATCTGAAACAATAGATCCTTCCAAATAAATGGCAGAGAGGTAGCCTGAACTGCTTAGAGTGACTGTGGTATCCATGTGTAGCTGTTATTAGAGACCTGAAATGATTTGTCACCTTACAGGAAGAGTTTGGATTGCAGTCCCATCATTATTTGTGATGTCTAAAACAGACCCACTACCTGAGGGATGTCCTTCAACATCTCTCCTGGCCTCTCCTCAATCAATGAATATCTCAGGTGGTGGAGCTCTTTCATTGGCGTAATATACGGTATGTTTTGAATGTTACTAGAAGAAGTATATTCCTCTGCTTTTCACAGCAGTCTAAGGGAAACATAGTGTGGAAAACTGGGGATCGATTACCTTGTATCAGGCTGTATGGAGATCCTTGATACTCACAACAGAGCCCTGAGAGAATCAAGGCTCAAGTGCAGTTTTTTTTAAAGACCTGAATGGCTGGCACTGGTGCCTTCAAAAGCTGGCAGGAGTCCACTTTACTAGTAATGCAACCTGCTGGAGATGTGGCAGTCCTGATGCATCTCCCCTCACTCCTGCTCCTAGGTATATAAAGCAGCACGTAAGCTCATCAGACTCTGGTTAGAGCAGTGACCGCACTTGGAGTGGTTATGTCTAGCGGGTCCCGGTCTCCTGTGGGCTGGCTGTAGGAGCCCAGTGCTTCGGTGGCGGCCATATTGGGTGAGGGGCGCGGGCGGTGCGGTCTAGTGGCGCAGGCGACGGACTGTTTATTAGGGAGTCATGCTTACGCGCAGCGGTCACGCGCAGCGGATGCGCCGGATCACCGCCGGAGTCACGCCAGAGTCCAGCCCGTCTGCGCCCGTCAGCGTCCCGGAGGCGGGCGGTGCGGCGGGCTGGGCTCCACCATCGTCCGTCTCCATTCTTGGGCCTTCCTTGCTCCGTTATACACCACGTGAGCTGCGCTCACTTCGCCCTTCCCCACCTCCTTTGGGGGAATGCCGTACCGTTTTCCCCGGTCGGTGTAGGGGTAAGTGTCGCTGCCCTGGATGCGGTTGGCGTCCGAGCTGTACCGTGTTCTTTTCCCCCAACAAACCAATCGAGCATGTTGGCCATCCCTGCATGCTGCTTAATACCAGATCTCTGGCTAGGCATGCGCAGGATATCCATGACCTCTTAGACTTGGAAAAGCCCCTCTGTCTCATGTTAACTGAGACTTGGTTGGGGGAATTCTCCAACCCTGATGTGGCAGTTGCTATTCCTTCTGGCTATAATATCTATAGGCAGGACAGACTCAAGGGCAGGGTCGGAGGAGTGGCCTTGGTGGTGCAGGAAAGTGTGGCTTGTTCCATTCTGCCGGTTGACGACATCCGCGGCTCTGAGTCCCTGGCCTTTTCCATCACCTTGGCACCTCACCAATCCTTCAAGGGTCTGTTGGTTTACAGACCACCTGGCCCTTCGGGTACCTTCTTTGAAGATTTTGAGTCTGTCCTATCAGGGCTGGTTCTGAAAGCGGATCAATGTATTGTCGCTGGAGACTTTAACTTCCACATGGATGACCCATCAGATTCGGATACCATCAAATTCTTGGAGGCCACCGCCCCCTTGGGCCTGACTCCGTTTCTTGTGGGACCCACCCATGTGAAGGGGCATACCCTGGATCAGGTTTTTTCGACCTCCCCTCTTGAGGTTAAGGAGATAATTCCGGTGCTCTGGTCGGACCATAGGCTGGCCAAATTTTTGCTCAAAGGCACTATGAGACTTGTCAACACTGGTTCTCTGCAACAGCGTCGCGCCCAACGGGCCTATCATTCTGTAACTCCGGCAATGCTCGCGCAGATTATCCGTGCCCCTTTACAGGGGACCTTGACAAGGACTTGGAAGCGCTGCAGGGCTGGTTACTGGACAGACTTAACGATCTTGCCCCAGTGATGGCCCCCCGTTCAACATCGAAACGGGTCTCGGCCCCGTGGTTCACGGCGGCACTGGCGATCGCCCGACAGTCTTGCAGGGCGGCGGAAAGAGTTTGGCATGCCCAATATGACCCTGAGGCAAAACTGCTTTATAAGACTGCGGTTAAGGCATATCAGCGGGACATTCGTCTTGGGAAAAGGGTTTACCTTGCTGGGAGAATAGAGGCTGCCTCTAACTCCTGCAAGGAAATCTTTACCATTGTGAGAGAATTTACAGCCCCTCGCTCGAATGTTTCCCATGACATGCCCCTAAAGTCCTGGGCCGCGGATCTTGCTAAGTTTTTTACTGGCAAGATAAAGCTCATCCAGGACTCTTTCCATCTGGCGGTGCCTGCTGGTGTAACCTGCATAGAGGAGAACCCGCACCTGGCAGTCTCACCAGGCCCATCGCTGGCAGTCATCCCCCTTCTTTCAGCCGCTGCGTCGTTAGGACTCATGGGCGCGCTTAAATCTGGGTCACCCCTGAACCCCTGCCCGGCGAAGTTTTTATCTAGAATGGCGGAAGTTCTAAACCCTCTGGCCACCCCTCTTTTAAATCTATCACTGAGCCAGGGTCTGGTCCCACCAGCGTGGAAACAGGCTATGGTGATTCCCCTTCTGAAGAAGCCTGGTCTCGATCCCGAGGCGTTGGTCAATTATAGACCAATTTCTCTCTTGCCTGCCCTGATGAAAATTTTGGAGAAGCACATTCATACGGTGCTCTCCAACTTCCTGGAATCGCATGAGCTTTTGCATGCCTCCCAATTGGGCTTCCGCCCTAATCTCAGCACTGAGACAGCACTCCTGGAGGTGTCGGAAGACATCAAAGGAGTTCTGGACTCGGGAGGCAAGGCCATGCTGGTCATGTTGGACTTGTCGGCGGCTTTCGACGCCGTCCCCCATGATCGCCTTCTCTCTAGACTTCACGAGATAGGCCTCAGGGGGACGGTGCTCAGCTGGTTTTCATCATTTCTAGCCGACTGCCGACAAACGGTCTGGGCCCCCCCGGACTCTGCTGTGATGCCGCCACTGGGTGTTGGGGTCCCTCAGGGCTCTATTTTGAGCCCTACCCTTTTTAACATCTTTATGACCCCTTTGGCGGCACTGGCGGAGTCTTTTGGGGCCCGGATCGTGTCCTATGCCGACGACACACAGCTCCTCTTCTCCTGCGAGAGGGGAGGAGATTTTAACGGGGAGAGCATCCGGGATTGCCTTGGGGCTGTTTTCAGATGGTTTCATCTGAATGGCCTCAAGTGCAATTCTGAGAAGTCTGAGGTGCTCTTCTTTGGGTGTGCGTCGGACCCTGACTGGCATGGCTGGTGGCCTATCAACATGTTTCCACCTTCCTCCCCATCTTTAGTTGCCAAGAATCTGGGGGTCAAGATGGACAAGGGCTTGACGATGAGAGCTCAGATTCTGGGAGTGACAGGCACCTGTTTCGGTCTCCTTAAGGTACTAAGGAAGTTTCTGCCCCTTTTGTCGGAAGAACACCGGAAACTGACTGTGCAGGCTCTGATCGGGTCCAGGCTGGACTATGCCAACGTCCTCTACCTGGGCCTGCCGGAGTATCTGCTACAGCGCCTCCAGGTGACGCAGAACGCTGCGGCAAGAGCCATCTATGGCTTAAATAGGCGAGCAAGTGTGGCGGGCCTCTTGCAGGCCCTACACTGGCTGCCTATCCGCAAGCGTATTATTTTCAAGACGCTGAATTTGGCCTATAAGGCCCTCCACTCTGGAGGCGCAAAGTACCTCCAAAGGAGACTGTCCTTTTACCATCCGGCCCGGGCGCTCAGATCGGAGTCACAGTTCCTGGCTGTGGTGCCTCGCGTGGAAAGAGCTCGTATCGGAGGTCGCACCTTTGGACTGCGGGCTCCTCAGCTGTGGAACTCTTTGCCACTGACACTCCGGGGCGCTACCAGCCTGTTGGCTTTTAGGAAGGGTCTAAAGACTTGGTTGTTTACTCTATAGGCCTTTCTTTTCCTTTTTTATTGCATTTCTCTCTCTGTTTTTATTGCCGTGTTATGTTATTCTGCCGTAGGTCTCGCTGTTAAAGCGCCGGGATACTCTTTTTGAGTCGCCGCGCGCTATACAAAAAGAAATATAACATAACATAACATAACAGCTGAGGCATTGAACTGGACTACTGCGGGTGCTATCAGTGAACTGACCATTGCGAAAACCCATGGACCACTGGTCCTGTATACACAGAACATACAATTTGTATAGATAATATATACTCAGTTTTTGCTTACACTAATCACTTTCACAACAGTAGCACATTATAGGTCCTAAGAAGGCCACAACACTGACTAGGTCACCGGCCAAAACATGGTGAACCAATAAATAGCAGGATTGCGTTTAATGCCTTCCATTGTTTCTTGGTTTTATTCCAAGCACAGGACTGCCTGAAAAAACACATGTGGCATGTCCTGTTGCTAGTTTAGCTTTCACCCTTTCACCTACACTGCGTTCCTCACAGCAACCCACAACTCACATTGGGTATTTAGTCACTACCATGCTACAGAATATGTACAAAACATCCCTGAGCTCCTCCCTCTCAGTGAGGGGGTTGTAGCTCGCACCATGACTATGCTTCACTGTGCAAGGAGGTTAGAGGTGTAATTTTGTCACCCAGGGCTCGTCCTCTCTTACCTGTCAGTTTCACTCCCGAAGTCCCGAGGATCATTTGGTGGTAGCTGAACATATCTCGTGGAGTCCTTCAGCCTGGCACTCTTTCAGTTTTGCCTTAACATCGCATACTTACAAACCTTTCTTCCATATGTAGCCACCCCAGTGACATCACGCACTTCTCCAGGGTTGACATTGTGCCTTCATTGTAGTTCTCATCCTGCTGATGTACTGCTCCCAGAGATAATTTATAGTATATTTCTCCTTTTTTACTTATGACTTTCTTCCTCTTTCCCCGCAGATATGTTTTCTTTTTTTGATTCTTATTTGCATTGTGAACCGGCATTTGCCTCATACTGTGCAGATAATACTGTTTGTATCCGATGGCTAATGTGTGCTTAAAACCAAGTAAGTGTGTTGTATTTAGAAACCAAATAATAAATAAATACTACAAAAAAATAGGAAAAAGTGTCACACTCCCATACTTTTGAACCCTTTTCATCACGATTTTTCTAAAAACCTCTTCAATGTTTGGAGTATGATAACAATGTTGGTGCATTTCAAAATTCTCAAATAGCTAAAGCCACTTCGAACTACAGAGTCTTTGGAGGTGAATCCTCTCAACATCCATACCATCAGTTGTAACCCCAGAAGCCGGGTCTCTGACAGACATAAACATTTTAGAAGAGATGGCCAGCTTGGGAGCAAAAAAGGTTGCTGGACCAACAGTTGCTTCAACAACGGAAGTGGGAGCCACATGGTCAGAAAAGAGCGACTAGAATTGAAAATTAAATAAGCCAGATCCACTAGAAGCTTGCTTTTGTGTCCCCTGCCTGATTCTATACCTTGTGGCAACCTGTTTGTTAGTCCTGTTTAGGACCGATATCCCCTTTGATGCTTTTAAGGCTAGACAAAAAATTGAAGAGCGTAGCAAATTTCCATCAGCTCATTCTTGCCCTGTAATTAGCTGCTCATCACTTCCAGTTTCTCCAACGTTGGAACACACCCATACCGGCTTGCATCTGATATAACCACTGCTGGGGTTGGATACTGAAAAAGTATGTATTGATCCATGGAATCAGCCAGAGTGTAACCTCTGTCTTACTTCTTCCGACAGTGGAATCACAATGGCGGACGGTGGATCCTAAATGTGGTGGGCGAAAAGCTGACATCTAGGTTGAAGGAGGAAGTGAGTAGAGCAAGGAAAGTGAAAGAGTGTTCAGGGCTTCAGTCAGTTCCGGCAACATTTAAAAAATATATGTTCAAATTGTGCATTACGCTATAGCATACCTTCCAAGGAAACATGATGCAAAAAAATTGAAAAAAGGGAGTTCAAATTGAATTTATTACAACATTCACTAAATGTTGTTAGAAACATACCAAAACATACCACTGGCATATGTTAGCATGTTTTGTAAAGCGCACAGCTGCCTCAGCAAAGAGGTGTCCCATCGCTGAAGCACCGCATTATGAACTTGCTGTAACCTCCGGGTTTCGGTCTCATTTACCCAACGCTGAAGCAGCTGCATTTTGAACTCGCTGGAACCTCAGAGTTTGGGTCTTATTTACCCCTAAGTACAGTGCATTGGCATAGTCCAGTCTTGATAAAATGGTGGCCTAAATAATCATTTGCCTAACGGGTGGGTCAAAAAACCCGAGCAATGGTTTAAGCCACTGAAGTGTGCCAAAGCAGGTCCCCGTGACTTTCTTGGTTTGGCATAACACAGTAGCTTGGTTTACCAACTGGCAGTCTCTTCATGGCTTAGGACAGAGCTCTTTATCCACCACCAGTCATATAAAAAAATTGAAATGCAAAACCTAGACAGGCAAAGTTTGATGACTGAGTAGCCTGCAATAGATAAGGTACTGCAGGTGCCATGAGGACAGTATACATTTCTGTTTTCAGTTATTCTAGTAACATCTAACACTCGACAGAGAGATAAGCAGCTAGCTTTTGAAAATACCATATAAAACCTTAATTTATTCTCCTAAAGTAAATTATGTGGATATTTGTCAACAGCGAGTTAGAATTGGCCTCCTATTTACGTCACAAGGTGATATTGGAATTTCTCACCTGAACTCAGATGCACCTCTCTGGAGTCCAAGCTGCTGCCTTTCCAGTTAAACACTGATGGCAAAAACACAGTAAGTCACCATGGCTGGAGTCAGAAGGCCAGGATTCAGCTGCTCTTAGGAGTGAGATAAGATCCATAGAGCTCTTCCACAGTTTACTCATCAGGGGCAAGAGAGTGATGGCGGGGCTGACACTCTATGCCTTAATCGGCCTGGATCCAGGTCCCCATTCATGGGCAAAGTTCTGCACTTCATAGGACTCTCTCCGAGTATAAATAACAAGCATTTACAATGCAATCGGTCGCGCCTTTGGGACGTTACACGTATTTAACGATTCAGCATATTTAGGGTCGGGCATGAAATAGGGTTGACCAGCTGTGTTGAATAAAAAGCTAACACAGTTAGGTAGACTTTAAGGACAGGTTTTTGGATAGTGTGACAGAGGGAGATGAGAGAGTTCTGCAGAAGGACAGAAAGTGGGGTCATAGATAGAGACCAACAGAGAGTTTGGAGAAGAGGAGTCACTTTAAAAAAAGATAAACAGAGGGTTAGGAGTGAAGGAGAGGAGAAGCCAGAAGAGAGAGAGGGACAGAGATTTGGGTGGAAGGATAGGCAGGGAGAACGTGCATTTGAGAGAAAGAGTTTAACGAACAGAGGTGCATATTATCAAGGAACGGCGTTAAAATTATCGCTAAAACGGCGTAAATGGGCTTGATAATATGCCTAGAGAATTCCAATAGAAGCCCATGTTAAAACCAGAACATGGGCTTCTATTGGAATTCTCAAGGACATATTATCAAGCCCATTAGCGTCACTTTAGCGGCAGAGAGACATGGTTTGGGGGTGAGGAAGAAGAGAAATTTTTTAAGAGAGAGACAGTTTTGGGGTGGAGGGAGGACGCAGGGTTTAAAGGGACTGCATATTAGACATAGAGAGTGACTTTGAGGGGCAAACAATGAGTATAAAATATTGTTTCAGGGGAAAGGGGAGTGTTAGAAGGTGGGGCAAACATAACTGGCACAACAGGCAGAAACATGATTGTATGTCACTTTCGGTTGTCACTAAGCACTCACCTTCCAAGTTTTCGAGGACTTTAGCAAGTTATACCGTCCTCGTATTGTTAAACGTATTTCTTTCATGTGTCTAAGGTTTTTTGGAGAAGCTTAGAAATACAAGTTCCCCCCGTATCTTCTACAGTTAAACCACAGGCTTTTCTAAAGTCAACTACTATGGAAAATAAATAAGTTTAACAACTTTAAAGATATGGGTAAATAATAGGTATTGGGATTTCAAAAACAACACTAAACAGCAGGAAAAATATATTTACCTGGCATAATGGCAAGGCACCCTTGTATGCACGGCACAAACTTTTAAATGTTCGTGAGCGCAAAAAAAGCAGTGACACAAATCCCATAAATCAGAGTCACTGGGAGCTTCAGCATAGAACTCTCCCTATCTTGTTGTAGCATCTCAACGCCCAGCACTAGGAAAGGAAATCGTGGTCTGCAAAGAATGTACTTGAGAAATCCGACCTTTCACCTGGAAATGATTTGCATTTACTCACAGAGCTCAGCTAAAACACCACTTGAATAAGAACCTCCTGGCTAACCTTAAAACAAAAGAAGACATACCAACATTTTGTAAAGAGTCAGTACGGCTGGTATTGAATCATTCAGTTGCTCAGAAATTTAAAGCATTTAATGTATCCTCAATTTAAATATAATTCTTCTGATTGTTTTTGGTTAAAGATGTTACTTACCATCTCGAACTGCTAACCTTAAACCTGGAGAACCTGTTTCAAGTTTTGGCATACTTTTTCAGTGCAATGCCAAACCAATTGAGTCCTGTTGCAGTTTCTGAATGTGATTTTAAAAGTGCAGCCCCCTTGGGCCTGAGAGCTACGCAAGCACCACATTCCTGCTGCCGAATAAACACACAACCCAGAGGGGAGGAGAGATAACAAGCAATGGAATAGCCAAAATGTCTCGCTTTTGGGTCCCTATAAGTGTTTAGCCAGAGGTATTGGCTTTGCTAATGTTTTTAAGGTATATTGTAGGGCAGAATGAGTGCTGTGCAGCATGTAGTTCGCATAAGTCCACTGGCATATTTTTGCCCTACCAATGTACTACTACTAGTGGTAGAATTAGGGCCCTAGTCCAAGAGCAGATGATTGTGTGCGCACGGTGGAAATGGGCCTTCAATTCCCCACTGCAATATAAGAAATTATAAAATTTTTTACCCACATAAAAAATATGCAGCTAAATTTAAATATAAAAACGCCAGATAAAAAGCTGCTAATCGATAATTCACCGGGTCACAAAAGTACAAGTGAACAATACTGATGTCAACGCATGTGTAAAAGACACTCCCAAGTTGACAGCCCAATTCACTTTTGCCATAAAATGTATACTGATCTTTAATTGGGATCAAGTTTATTTTACTTTTTCGTTACCATACTTAGAAAAGACATTATGTATTAGCAAAGATGCTCAATCAACAAGAAATTACATTCAGCTCTGCATCTGCAAGGTTGCGGTCTAGTGCCCACCCATCCAGTGACACCTGTCCTATTTGCACATGCACAAAAATGCACATAAAGTAGACATAAATAATAAGTACCAACCCGGAAGCAGAGTTGCTTCTGTGCCGTTTACAGGACAAATAAATACTACGTTTAATCACCCCGTATGAATCATCCTGTGGACAAAACGCAATTTTGTTTCTACTTTGCACGTTTGCGATGTGAAAGTTCTGGGACCTGCTCTGAAAAGGAAACGTCTCGTCTTGCTTTCCCACAATTATAATGATCTAAAAGTATTGAGTAACCAATGAGAACTTAGTAAATAAGCAAGCAGAAAATGTCAGTTTTGTTTACAAACTGCCCGTGGTTTAAAAAGGTACTTGAGGTCAGACTCCAAATCCGATGATGCCCAGAGTCAGTTTCCAAGCAGGCCCCCTCACTATTCCTTACCCCAATTTCAAACACCATCGCCCCCCACCATATCACACTCTAACGGTAAGCGACCGTATGAATAATCATATCCGTTTGGGAGAGCCGAAGGGAGGCATTACTTGGCGCAGAGTGGTACTCGTCTCTGGCCCAGGCACCGACAGCCTAATCCGGCCTAGGACCCGAACTTGGCCTCAGATTTGTGAAAATAAAAGTACGGGCGGCAGCATAATATGTCCTGTATCATACCCGGGAGGTCAGTGGCTCAACGAGCCAGCATCTTGAATAGATTGAGCCAGACACAGACAACTCTCTGGCTGCTTGTGGGCCTGGAACCGAGCCATATGTAGAACGGGAGCGGCATATAGCTGCCAAGGTTTCGGGATTACTATTTGTGACATTTTCATAATTTAAGTGTAATAATGAGTGACATTTTAATGACTATGAGTGACACTTTTTTCCAGCAAAATCAAGCAATGAAGATAAGGGAAGCATAAATATCAGAATTTACACCCATTTGAGAAATGAGAAGCTCTAAGAAAGTCACTAAACTAAAGTGTGCTAACAACAGACTACTGAAAACTAAGCAGAGTCAGATTGCATGAATGTCACTCATAATTAAAGTGAAATTATGAAAACACCACAGTTATCAATCTGAAACCGTGGCATCTATGGTGAATCAGTGGGGAAATGTGCTCTAATTGAGATGTGTTCCTTTGCACCCTCAAACTGAAGCCTGCCAGATGTCTTTGCCCCTGGCAGGTGCCAAGAAGATTTCCATCAGCTATAAACTAATGTAACAACAAAATATAAATACATAGGATATTCTCTCTAGAAATCACGTTATACTTACTCCAGCACTTTATAAATGTCAGTTCATTCAAAGTGCAATCAGGCCTCCCATAAGTCTGGTTACTCTGCATAGAAATGCTGAAAGGTTTCTTTTATTACTAATGTGTGGTCAGATTAAACCTTCCAAAAAGAGCACCTTTCACCTGTGAGTAATATAATCAGACCGTTTCTAGGATGCTGATAATCACAGTAAGATGCAGTGACCTTTTGTCTGATGCATGGTGCAGAGAGGGTGAGGGGGAGCATTAACCCATTGATACGAAATAGCCTGGCTGGTAAGGCCGCCTTTTAAAGGGGGCTCAAGAAGTAACTCCCCTTCAACTGGCAACAGGGTCTGAAACTGCTGAGGGCGCCTGAGCACGAGCCTCCATAGGAGGAGCCAGGGGGGGCCAGGCGGTAATGGTCCAGCAGCAGAGCCAACTTCAGTCTTTGCAATTGTGTAAACAACAAGCAACCACTGCACAAACAACAAACATTGGCATAGCCAATAGGTCTTGCTTTTGGGAACTTATAGGTATTTAGTTATGCCGCACAATATTCTTGGTGTAACAACATCAACTGTTGCATGGCTAAACACTTATAAGGTCCCAAAGGTGAGACCTATTGTCTATGCCAATGCTTGTTTGATTGGTGCCTGGGTACATTTTTTTGTTTCCCTTTCTGACCCTGAACCTGGGAAACTTTAGCGGCTGTGTGGGCGCCACAGCGCTTCCGGGTAACCGCATTGCATTATTTTGCCTTGAGCTGCAGAGAACATTTTGTCCTGCAGCCGGCAGGGACCATTTTCATCTCCTTTATTTTCTGCCATTTTTTTGCACTTGACAGAACTGAAAAAAAGTTACAATGAAGTCAAGGAGCCCAACATCTCCAATTCCCAAACTCTGCGTGGAACCATCTGTCATTCCTGGATTTTTACCAACAGCCTATTGGATCTGGAAGAACAATGTTGACAGGGATTTAAGTGGGATAAAAAGAAAATGGGTGGAGGGGTCTCCCAGAGGGGCATGGCTGGTGTATTCAAGGGTGTGTCTTAAAAAGCACCTAAGCTGAAGATCTATGCTTAGCTTTGTGGTATTTTGTTACTTCTGTCATTACATGCAGATATATATAATACAACAAGTAGCATTACACTTACAACAAGCCAGTACTATTGGCTTTGTCAGAGGGTGTTAGTTGCATAACATGAATAAGCAACAACCATGAATTCGTAGTATAGAATATTGAAAATGCTTTAGTTCTGAAGTGATGAGGCTGCGAAGGAACTATAATGAGTTTCTTTGAAGTCACATCAGAGACAGTAAAGGGTTGCACTGCTGCAGAGTTAAGAATCATGTTTTTTAATCCAGAGGGTGAGGGCAAAAATGGAGAGCCCGATAGGGACCCCTATCAGCACCTGCTTTATAGAACTGTTGGTGCTGAACACCGGCAAGACGCGGCCCACTAAAAGCCTTGAATGTTGAAAGCTAAAGTACAATGTACTGTTTGACGTTAACGCCTGCGCATAGTGCTGTACCACCTGGTAAATTAGATGTATTGTCATATCTGGATTAAAAATTCACTAGTTTGGGAGACTCTTCCAATTGACTTGGTCTGCTCGTGTTTCTTACTAACTCATCATGTTGTCAGAAAAGGTCCAGTGTGTGGATTTGATTTCTCATTTCAATTGGCCTCAGCAGTCCGTCAGTACCTCACTCTCCTGCGGCTGTTAGTAATTTAGAGTAATAAAGGCCCGGTATGTGTGACTTCACTGGGCGGCCATCAGCTTTCATGCAAAGCTCCGCACCAGTTTCCTGGCTCTTCTCTCTGCAGGCCATCTGTGAGAGCCCATCCGGGACAAAGTGGAAAGAGAGAAAAAAACGCGAGGAATACAGGAAGTACGGGAGAGAGGCGAAATAGTGAGACTTAAAAAGGAGGCAGAGAAGGACAAGGAAAATGAGGAAGAAAGAGAGAGAAAAGGAATGAAAACAAAGATATGAAGATGAGATTAGAACGAATGAAGGAAAAAGAGAAGGAAACAATGTAAACAAACCCTGCGGCCGCACCACCTGGTAAATTAGTGGTATTGTAGTGCTGGATAAAAAAAAAGAGCTATGAGCGATAATTGTTCCCATATGGTGTCGCGCGCTCCATCGAGTGAATTGCCAAACATGCACGCGTTGCCATTGAAGGAAATGGAACGCATGCACGTTTGTGGTTGAAAAACCGAAGCGATTGTGAAAAGTCTTTCTGCCTAAGCAGCGCATGGGAGCTGTGTAGGCAAGACCTAAAAAAAATAAAGCTCTGGTTTGAAGATATTGGTGGATGGGCACGACCATACAATGATTAATTAGGAACACAGAGACTGCTGTGCTAGGAATGTGATTACCATTTAAGGACTCAGCAGCCACATGGAGGTCACAGGGTCAAGAGGAAGGGTGTTGGCTGGTAAAAGTGGGAACAGGGTATTGTCAGAATCACCTACACAGAAGAAAATCCAAGCAAAAAGAGGCACAATATTGCAGCAGAAGCACTTAACTAGCCCTCGTGCGTGAAGTCAAATCAAAAGAGTACTTACACCCTCCCACTCCATAAAAACATATCACATCAGTCATAATACATACAGTGAATACATACATACTCAGGCAGCTGCAGCTAAATGATGAGACGGGTGACAGGCGTATCAACGCGGAGGGGTACACATCTTCCATTCAAAAAATAATGAAAATGTAGGAGGAACTTAGAAATGTAGCCGTGCCTGCTGCCACAAAAATAATTCTGCAAAATGCATCGGCAAAAGTAGTTCAAGCCATCAAAGCAGATGAGAACGAGTAATTTAGGCCTTGGGATACTGATTAGAAAAGCACACCAAAAAACAAAAAAAAGGAATACAACACTCAACCAACAGAAAAAAAGGAAAACTAAAGTGACAAGACCATTGAAAAATAAGAAGTGAAGGCGTGATGTAAGCCCATTTAAAATATATTAATTACAATAGATTTCACAAGCAGAGCACAAGCGCTTTGCAGGCAGAACCTAAAAAGGAGCACGAGTCAGGCCTGGGGAGAACTACAGAGGGAAACACCAAGCATGAGGGTCGGGCATTTGGGTGGCATGAGGAGAGAGTTGGAAAACACCTGCACTCCCATGGAATACTTAAGCAAAAAAAGAAAAAAAAGTTTTCTGAAATTGAGCAGTTAAGGATAGAATCCTGACAATAAGAAAGATGATTAATTGGTTCTACTCCAGGGGAATGGAAAAGAAGATGGGCGAGCAGGGTATAAAGAAAACCATTTAATAAGAACAAGCTAATGAGTGGGGCGAGGCAACACTGTAGTTGGGCTGTTAGCCTGTCCTAAGGTGTTAGCAAGTCCACAAAGTGCACATTGGGTATTTAGTAACCAGACAGCTTGCACTTCCTGGTATGTTCTACCTAATGTATAGTTAACTAAAAAGGCTTACAGCAAAAAAAACTATCTTTCTCTGATCCCATATATTGTTTGCAGTACCACAGTAATAACATTAACTGTCCTTCATGCAAACTGCCCAGTTCTAATATTCTTATGGCTTCAGTTTTTGTGAAAAGCGAAGATGTTTAAGACAGGAAGAGTCTTAATTTATGCAATGCTTTTGTTTAGGTCTAGCATTAGCAAAGACCTATTTACGTTGAGAAAATTATATATGTATAGTCTTATAGGGCTTTTCATCCAGCTCTCTTCATCCACTGGTCTGTTCTCGTTCACATTTTATCTCCACCCACTACAGCATAGGGACCTCGGTCAGCAAACGTCAGCCATTGGCTAACTTCACAGTGAGTAACAGCATTCAGCTCTTTCACAAAGAGCACATCTGCACATAAAAGTGTGCCCAGTTTAATGATAGAGTTTACAATGGAAAAGTATAGTTTGAGACCAAACAAGCAAAACAAAAAAAAAAACACTTTTAGGCATTTTTTTTCTCCATATCCGTCAGCCCAGCAGTTCCGCAAGAATAAAGATTGCCAAAAGCAACGAGGAATCAGAACAAGCATTATCAAGGACAAAGCTGGCAGCCAATGCCAAACCTAGTGGTTTTGCCAATGCTCATTTAAATGGGTAATTTTGTATGAAGTTTAAAAATACAGCTCTACAGAGTAATCCTTTGCAAGAAAGCTGTAGCAGTCCAAATTTTTAGGGTGGTCCCACCAGTTTATAGATGTATGGCAGCCTCGATATGCTATTAGGTATAACTTGGGGCTTACACAGGGGGAAAACAAACTATCCACTTTTGGATTCATGAAGAGGACATGTTATGTAACCTGTCTGCCGGTAAAAGACGATTTCAAACAAAGGTCAAGATGGAAAACATGCACCTTTTAACAGATGCATATATGTTTAGGGACAATGGTATTTTGTCTTTTTGAAGAGGTCTGCACTACAAGCAAGTGCTGAGCATCAAAGTAATTCTCCCGTACATCAATGCTGAGCTCAATTAGAAATTCCATACTTCGTCTGAACAAGTGATTTTATTCAATACGAGTAGATCCTGCGATTTGAAAAGATGTGTAAAAACAAAACAGGCTTTATCACCACACCCACATACAGGCCCATGTAAGCAGGTCCTTCGGTTACTACCTTTTTCCTCACAGCTATGAAAATCTGACAACTTCAAGCTCCGCTAAGAATTGTTTATGCAATGCTATATTTAGAAAAAGAAATGAGCACCGTCAAAAATAAATGTGTATGCAGGAAACGCACATGTATTAAATTACATTGCAACCGGTAAACGGGAAACAGTAACATGATCACAAGACGAAACAAGGTGCAGTGAAGATTCACGAAAGTGATCGGGGGAGGGAATTGAAAGTGATAGCGAGGAAGGGGAAAAAGTGACGTGGCCGCGCTGGAAGAAAATTAAAGTGAGCGGCTTGCCGCGCGGCCGCGAAATTGAACGCGGAGAGGGAATTGAAAGTGATTGCGGGAGGGGGAAAAAGTGACGTGGCCCGTGGCCATCAAATTGAAAGTGGCCAGATGGCACCCGGAGCAGCAGCCAGCGGGAGGAACTGGACGTGCTCTGTGGTGGGGTAGTTGGAGGAGCATTCAAAAGGAAAGCCTTGATCCAGCCATGTGTGGAATGCAGTAGGCCATATTGCAAACTGTTGGCCAAGCAAAGCTGGTGGTAGCACTTTGAAATGCCACTATTAAATGTCTCGCAGTGCAGCACATGCGCTGGCTCAGCGAGACTCAAAAATCACCTTGAGGCAAAAACAGCATTGAAAACAGCCCCTTTAACGCTGTTGTGTGAACAAAAGCAAGCAGTACAGAGCAGGGACTTCATAGACCATCCTTGTAGGCCATGAGCACACCTGCTTGATGCCCAAATCGGTAGTATGCAGGGCTCGAGTCGGGGTACCACGCGGGTGGACGGCGTCCGCCCACTTATTTTACCGGGGGGACGCCATCCACCCTGCCAAACAGCCTGGGGGACGCCATCCCCCCTGCCAAACAGCTGGACTTCACTCTTTGGCCTCTCTAGGACGAGGAGCTCGGCACCTTTCGTGACGTCACTTCTTATCATGACGTCACTTACGGTGACAGCATCCCCCGACTTCTTTTTTTACGACTTGTGCCCTGGTAGTATGGCACAAGAGAGAGGTATTGCTCAGTGTTGAGTGCGTCAGTAGGAAGAGCCTGAAGTGAGGTGGCAGGAAGGAGGCTTAGTATGTGTTACGCTGGGTGTTGACAGTGAGACTGGTGGAGGGTAGGCTCAATCCTAGTAAAATGCAGATAGTCGGACAGGCACCACTGCAGCGCGCTAGAGCTATTAATATGATTTAAAAGAACATGAATATGCAGGGTGGTACCTCACGAGGCATCACTCACCAACTTTGCGACCTGACTCTTCATATTGGCCACACCTTGCCGCAAGGACTCCCGCTGCTGGGGATAGAAGAAATTTAAAAAGTACATCGGAAGGGGGTGGCAAGAAAGTGAATATGGAGAACGGAGGGGGCGAGAAGAAAGTTAACACAGACAATGGGACGGGTTAGGAAGAAACTGAAAATGGAGAACAGGAGGGGCGGTAACAAAGTTAACACAGACAACGGGAGGGGGTGGGAAGAAAGTGAATATGATCGGATTGTGTGTGTTGTAGTTTGCATATCTATTTGGAGAACATGGACAATGGGAGAGGGCAAGATCATGGAGAACGCGGACAATGGGCGGGGAGCAGGAACACAGGGAATGCATACAACAGGAGGGGGTGGGAGGATGGAGTACACAGACAATGGGAGGCGGCAGGAAAAAGCACAACATGAAACTAAGAGAAGAGTACAAGTACAATGTAACAACAAAAAGGGGCCAGTAGCCATGGGAGGATACAAATGACATGGGCTTACTAAGGAGGAACTCACAAGCCTAGTAAGGAATCAGGCGCCAACAATTATGAAGGGCAAAAATACAAGCCACTGAAAAATGTGGGCCAGGCATCTCCACATACTCTACCTACAACAGATCGCCAGAGCAGTGCTTGCCTGCTGGCTCACGCTCGACCTAAAAAAGGGGAAAGGTGTTGTAGAGGGCTCAGAGTACAAATGTATGGGCTAAAAGAAAGGTAAAGTGAGCACAGGGAGAGGGGAGGAGACATGCAAGGGGATCCTAAACTTTCCTGTGGTCGGTTATTTAAAGCGGTTGAAAAACACAGAATGCATTATATATTATTACCAGGTCAACAAAAAGCTCCAACTTCAACTCCGTGCAGTAAAGAATTGTGCATCATATCAATATAACTATTTCCTCCATGTCAAAAAGTTTCTACCCTGTGATATCATGGAGCCTGGTTAATCATCTGACCGTATCGAGGTGGAGTAGGAACGCATTATTGATGGCGCTCTGCTCTTTATCTCCACATTATGTTTCACTCTGGACTTGATATCAGCTCACAGCTCAACCCCCTCCTGAGCAAGTGATCAGTTGATTCATCGCCTGCAGCCTGCATACTGTTCTGGGTCTCTATACAAAATGGGTGTTTGTAATATATTGCGGTTTTATCAAAAGTCCCTGAGTAATGGCTGAGATCTGTCTGCGTATTAAGGTGCACAGAGGGGTCGGTATACTCAGACTGCTGAGGCTCACTGGTGCGCGGTGCTTTTACCGCCCTCTGGGATGATGATGCTCCCTGTGCATGGATGGTAGCAGCAGCACCTGGTGTGTGTGAGCTGAGGCAGTCTGTTACATATGATGTTACTGAGCCAACACAGAGAGCAGCCACCAGACACAATAGGCTGAGATTGCTTTGTTTACGCCATAAACACAAGACTAAGAGCTGACAACCATAAAGCAGTGATGGGACACAAGTGGCACATTTATGAACAATGACACTGGCAATAACAAGCTGTGAGGGGCGGGAGATGTTTTGGGGGGAAGACATGGTAAGATTAGCTAGCCTGCAAGCAGCGCTATGCCCCACAAAGTCACATGCAGGTCAGAAATGAAAGGAAAGAAGGACTGCACGCGAACAAAACATATCGGCCATTGTAAAAGGGTCCTTGTAGCAGGGTCAGTAGCCAGGATGGGAACAAAACAGTCACAAGGCGGGGCAAATGTGCACCATACACCAATGAAAACTATGGAATTTATAAAGGCAGACCAAGCAACTAATGAAAAGCGGTGGGTGTGCAGTGGGCTTTGTTCATATCTCTCAGAGCAGTGCATGCACGCTGACTCTAGGGTCAACCTAAAAAACACATAAAGGTACAGACAGAACGGGACAAGAGTGTACATACAGGCGGCCCAAGTTCCCCGACCAACGGAAAAGAACATACCACACGTGTGCACAAAAGTAGTGGCAGGACTCCTCCATCAGCCAACTCTCTTAGTAGGTAAAGCCCATGGTAGCTGGAGGCTACTCCTTCCTTGTGACTGCGGTTGCCATCCACTACCTCAATATGCCCTGTCCAGGCTTTACAAACCGCACTGTCGCTCTGCTTACTAACCCCACCCTGGGCCACAATACACAACGTCTTGGGGCAAGCACATGATTCCAGGACTAAATGGTCATGCCTACCATCATCACATCACCAATCCAGAATGTGTTTTGAGGGTGATTGACACCAGTGCCCATTCAGTACATGCATTTATGACCCCCCCCCCCATATTGTTTTTGACTTTAAGCTATTTCTATGGTGATGATTTTCCCATTATTTTCCTTTTGCCCCTCCTGCCTCCTCCTACATAACTTGTAGAGCCAGCCGCTGTTGCGAAATCAAGTTGTCATATTCCTGTTATACTGGTGGTCAGAAGCCAAGTGGATTATTTATCAGAGGTTTTAGATGGTTTTGAGCCTATGGAACTATTGCTGCAGTCGATGTCAGCAAGCCTTGTTCCCACAATCTGGTGAAGCATGGGATTGGACCAACAAGTCTTTTAGTTAAGTGTGTAAGTTTTCTCTGCTTGCTTCCAGGATGAACACTTGTCATTTCAAGGAGAGTTAGAAACTGTACTCCTGAAGGTATATTATGAGTTCCAGAAAGTCCACACAACTATACACCATGCTCAGACTTACTTTGAACTTAGGAAAAAAGAAATAGATATAAGCCAATCATCAAGGCATGGAAAAATATGTTTCCATTGTAACTGCATAAATGCTACTACTTGTGCTGGTATGTTTCTGAACATATCGGGAGTCGGAGTCCGACAGAGGGGTAAAGCATTGCAATGATAATGAAGACACCACTGCAAACTTTAGATATTAGTGGCTGTTCTGATGATATGGAACATGAAAATAAAAGCCCTGAAAATAAATACAGTGGGGTCAAAAAGTCTCTCTTTTTTATTAGAGGTATTATGCACTATAGAAAGGATGTGTAGAGTATAAATCAGCTCAATGATTTTAGATGTAAAACTGGTCTGAACTACTTGTCTTCCTTTTGCACAACAAGAATTATCCATACCATTGTCTCTCTGCAATTGAGGTACTGGTTCTATTGCCCCTTTTTGGATCGACCAGTATACACTTTCCAGAACTACTTACCTAGACATACAACCTGGACAGTGAAATCACTTTATAAAAAGGCACATGCAGAAATCTCGAAAAGTTTAAATCATATCAATTTAAGAAATATTTAAAACCCACTTGTGTCGTCAATCGAAGAAAAATTTTCTTTATTCTCCCACCCACTAGCCTGATCATAAAGTCACAATTTCTGGGTTTGAGTGGTGTTGCTTGAATGCAGTTGGGTTTCTTAAGGTAGCACAGCCACCTGACCTCAGACTCAGCTTTGAGAGGGGCAACAACTTTATACTGGAGAACTGGAAATGCTTTCTCTGCATAAAGGATTTTGTGGGAAGCTACGGCTTTGAATTGCACTGTTCTTTCTTCTACTATCTTTTTCACCCTCTTATAATGGTAATGACTAAATAATTTAGAGCCATGAAAAGGAAGATCATGGATTTAGGCCCTTTGGGAAGGGTGTGGTTTTTCTAGCTCAAGCCACTAAAGCCTGCCTTCCTGCTACTGTTGCCTCGCTGACATTGTTGATGACTACAAGGAATCAAAGGCAATATCTGAGGGAAATTGTGGTAACAGTCTGTTAATACAGATGTTTACCTTGCCTTGCTGAACCCCTTTTAAGTTGGCTTTTAGATCTCTTTTCACTTTTCACCTGCTAATCAGCGGGTAAGTGTTTGCGCTCTCTCATTTAAACATAGTAAGATTAACCTAGGGTGGGAGATACAATCTTGCTCTAACAGCAGAGTTGGTGGAGTTTTGGGCAGAATGCAGAGCTCTGGCCAAATTCTGCCAACTGCTGTGTGGTGGAGTTTTTTCTTGCACGAGGTTTCCCAACTGTAAGTTGGTGAATGTGAGTGAGAATTGGAGTCCCTTAACATGATTTTCAGGTGCTAGGAGTGCACCCGGAGAGATTTCCCAACTCAGGCAATTCAAACCATACACAGTGGTAAAGCTGTCATTCAAATAGTAAATCAACCTGAGCAGCAGCAAAATTATCTCGAGAAGCAGTGACCTCGGGTATATTGTGTGGTGCCGTTCGCACTGATTTTTCAGTGTGTAACAAGCTCCCAGCACTACAGCAGTGTAAGCAGCATAACGTGCTGATTCCCGTGAGTTCCAACCATCCCTATCTACACCTGATTGATGCATTTAATTCATTGGCAAGTGTCCCAAAACAAGTCTCTAGTCTGCCACCCTGTAGTGCATGTTTCAACTCCTATTTGGACCTGTCAAAATAAACATTTTATCAAGACCAACCCTTCATTTTTAATATCTATAACTTATAGATTATAAACTATAAGCCACCCCTAAGGTAGCTGTAAATCTCAAAGGGCAAGGTGCATGGTATTTAAAACAAAATATTTAATAAGCAGGACATGTGTACCTGAGTGGTACATGTTCTGGCAGTGAAAAACTAAAGTCTTTTACCACTGCTCTGATTCTATCCTTCCCTTAAACCAAACCTGGGTTGCACTTAATGAGTGAAAACGTCAGTTTAGGGTTAGACAGAGAAATTCTTTTTCCACTCAAATAAATTGTAATTTAAAATCCTCATTAGTTGTCATGTTGGGTTCTAAGTTATAATTTTGAAAATGGCACTTTTCAAAAAGTTAGTATTTTTCTACCTGATACTGTGCCTTTCTACCTGTGTACTGCATCACATGACTGTGAATGGCTTATCTACTGTGGGCTGTGCATTCTCTCCAGAGTTTGCGACAAAGGAGTCATAGGTTTTAAGGGGAAAGACCTCCCAGAGAGTATGGCTTGGTAGGAGCGTTGTCCTGCCCTGATTACACTTCAAAGGGCCCTACCTTCAATACACACAAATGAACCAGATACCACGCCTGCCATTGCCTTTGTCACCCTAGATAGTTTGGTGCCAAAGCCAGCAGAAGGGGGAAGAACTGACCAGTGTCAATTTTGGGGTAGGCCAGAGAATGCCCCCACAAAAGTTTGGTACCAGGCATAAAAAGTGGGACCTTCATAACCTCTCCTGGAACACTCCTATACTTGTGAAAAATTCAGAAGAAGGACTGCTTTGCTGCCTGAAGAAAGAAGCCTAGACCTGCTTGTTTGTCCCCATGAGCTAAATAAAGGAAATCAGCATGCTTCCAGAGGCCTTCCTGTGACTGCCCAACTGACCAACACATACTGGAGCTGTCTGGAAGTGACTGAGCTTGCTGCTGTCATCAACTGGAGTAGGTCCTTGTCTTGATCACCCAGTTTTGGCTATCCTACCCTTTTGTCCTGTTCACTACCCATGGGCCAAGTAAAAGATGGGAAGCTGGTCGTCCTGCGTACACACATGGAGACACAGACAGCGGGTTCCCAGTATCTTCAGCAGTACTGAGTAGGTTCCTGTGTCTCCTGAGTCATGAATTAATTTACAAGGGTCAATGAGCCCATTTGTTGAAGGACACTGGGGGTCTTACCACCAGCACAAAGTACTATACAGCACAGTTCAATAGGGAGGACCATTGGTGTGGAGCACTGGAGCATTCCAGATTCAGTCACTCGAAATTAGGAAATCTCAGTGGCCCTTAAGAACCATGGAGACATTTATTAGTGAATCGTGCTCCTAGCATCAACGTAACCACTTTGGCTAAATAGAAATAACACAGTTGTTGATGAACCCCACTTCTAGTGCAACGCTGCATGTTCAAGTGTTCATGGACTATTGAAGTTATTTTGCAATGGTTGTCATGACTCTTGTATATGAATGTTTTCTATTAATTAGAAATTAGCCCTCTTATTAGATTGGGTCATAAATGAAAACTTATGGGTAATAGGTAATGAAGAATGTGGTTGAAAGAACTTGAATTCTACCCCAATGTGTGTTGTTCAATATTGTTTGAAGACCTCAGTTCAAGATGCAACAATTGAAGACCAAAGAAACATGCTCTCCTTGGTTGTTTCTCAGGTTTTCAGCTCTAGGAGTGGAAGGGCGTGCTGGCCAACTTCTTTCAGTTTGAAGAGTCTGCCCCGGGGAGTTGGCTGTCCCCGGGGCCAAATACATCTCCCTCCACCTTTATTTTGTATTTCTGCCCCCATTGAGGTGGCTGGGCAAAGAGGGTGGTCCTTGCGACACACCTCTAATTTACTATTGAAGCCCTGGTGAGGTGCTTGTCCCCATTGGCGCCTAAAAGCCATATTGGGGTTCTGGGCAGCACCCCTTCAATTTAATAATTAAGCCCCGGGTGGTGGTGGTCCCCGGGGCTCTTGATAGCCTTAGGAGGGGGGCCTGAACACCCCCCCTCCTAATTAAAAATAATGTCTGGGGGAGTTGGTGGTACTAAGGGATCTTAGGAGCCCCACATTTATCAAAAAAGCAATGGCCCCTGGACCTGGACAACCCGGGGGCTGAAATGTAACAAGCATTGGGATAGCCAATAGGTTTCGCCTTTGGGAACTTATAAGTGTTTAGCCATGCAACAGTTGATGTTGTTGCACCAAGGATATTGTGCTGCATAACTAAATACTTATAAGGTCCCAAAAGCAAGACCTATTGGCTCTGCCAATGCTCTTTGTTTGTGCGACTTGAAGTTGTTGCATGGGAGTGCTGTTCAACTGCTCGGAAATATTTCTGCAGTTTGTTTTTGGTTCTGGCGTGCTGCGCCATGGCCATGTATAAAATATAAAGGGAGAGTCAGAGACTGGCGCTTGAGAGCGAGGCAGGGACGGTCAGTGGAAGAGAGAGAGAGAGAGAGAGAGGAAAAGCAGACAAGAGGCACAGATAGGCACAGTATAAAAGTCAGAGAAACTGGGGCACAGAGCGAGGCTGAGGTAAGTTGTGGAAAAGCTCGAGATGCAGAGTCAGTGGAAAAGGTAGAGACAGACAGCAGAAAAGAAAAACAGGTAAAGATAGAAAGATGTCCTGGAAAACAGAGAGTGGCAGAGACTGAGGTTTGTGGAGAGATGGACCGACCTTTGAAAAAGGCAGCGACAGACACAGTTCCAGTGTTTTTCCACGTGTCGATTTAGGGTGCTCCGTGTGTGTAAGAACGCCTTCTTTCTGTTTCAATGAAATGGCGTCATACTGGAATGTAAGCAGGCGGGCCTCTTCTTGTTGATAAAAACAGGAGACTTGCATTGGCATTCCGCGCCGTCCAAAGTAATTGCCCTTCTATATGTGACGGGGATAAGCGGCAGGCATTTCTAATCTTTCTAAACCAGCCTAGACCAATTGAGCCAGAGAACCCTTTTTTAGGTTGATCTGCATTGCACTGAGTTTTGGGATTTCTTTAGGGAGCAGGGAGACTGTGTTCTACTGATAGTGTCAGATACCAAGGACAGCAAAACGGGACCCAGAGAATGCTGCATGGTATTCACTCGATGAAGAGAGCCAGATGGACACCAAGAGAGCATCTATTGCAAAAGAGAGAAAAAACACCTACTCAACGCATGGTATGCGTATCTACCTTTGGACCTCACACGCATCCAGTGCAAAAAATCATCCGTGACAGCTGACATCTACACGCCCGGCAACCAAAAAAGATACACAAAGCACATTGTTCAATCTCAGTCCGGTAAAAGGACACCACAAATGTGGTACCTGCTCTGTGTGCAGTACAACGATGGAGGGCACACTATTCACCGATGGCAAAAAGTACTGGCGTCATGATGAATTTACTAATTGTAAAACAAAGTACGCAGTCTACGCGATTGTGTGTCCGTGCAAAAAAGTCTACATCGGTAAAACCACACAGGAGGTGCGACAACGCATAATCCAGGACCGAGCCAGAATAAACAAGAAAGTTCTCACTGCACCATTGGTATCGCACTACCTGCAAAAAAATCACTCTGCTGACGATCTAAACTGGACAATTCTATCAGTCATAAGCAGCCCAGCAGGAGCGGGAGGCGATCCTGATTTACGTCTCTCACAAAAAGAAGCCTATTTAATTCTCAAATTTGACACAGCAATGACAGGTCTCAATGACCTAAATGAACTGAGTAACCTCTAAACTCCAACTCTCCACTAGGGAGATCCAGTATAATTCAGCTGCCAGGCGTCTCTCAAGTTTGACCGATCGTAGCAAAATTACTCGAACTACAAACCCCAGAATTCCCTCTGCACGCCACGTATTCTTGTAGTGATTGTTGCCACTTTAAATATGAGTTCACACGTCTTTTACGTAACCACGCGTCACGCCTGGAGCTAGGAGATGGATGCCGGCACTAAGGAGCTAACAGCAGCTTTTCAAAGTAAGTCCCTCGATTGTTTTTCAATCAGCCACTTCCCGTAACTTGCAAGCACTAGCCCCCACTTTTAACGGCATCATATCTGATTAGGTTGCAGTAAGGACTTTTGCCGCGCGGCTCCCGTAAATACCAGCTTCGGCGTTTGGAACACCCAACAAGGTAGGAAGTTTTCCATTCGCCTCTTAAAGTCCGTGCACATCAATTCAGCGTTTGATTTATAACACGCCCGTTCCTTTACAGGACGACTATTTTTCCAGCGACTAAGACTAAAGTGAAGCCACGTCTTGGGCTGAACTGAATTCGGCATTCTCCTCCCCACGCCCAACATAATAAGTTACGCTAATTCACATAGTGGCATACATTAATAAAAAACATAGTCCATCTAAGTGAAACTACAGCGGTTTCTCAATTTTTTGTTCGCTTCCAGAATAAAATTGGGCGTTTGTGAAGAAATCTTCTGACCTTTGTGGCCTGAGAAGTCTACAAGAGGTACAATCCGGTTAGGGTTATAGAAGTCTGAGTACAAGAGAAGAACCTACATAGGTTCACTCACATTGATACCACTGTTTGTTATTATTGTTTACAGTGACAGCGACCCCCAGTCCGTGTCCTGAGGAGAACCCGAAAATAACAAAGGGTTCGAAACGCGTTGACTTTCCGCCTGAGATAGAACAAAGGGAGGGGCCAATCAGGGGCAAAAGAATGCACTACAACTGCGCAATTGATCCTGCTCATTCCTCCTGAATTAGACCCCCTTGCAAATAAAACTACAATTCTCAGGCTGGTTTAGACAAGAAGGCTGTTACAATAAATTGAATGTCCGCTTGTCTTGATGTTTATATAAAGGACTGGTGCCTCACAACTAAGTAATTTGAGGCATTGCAGAGTTGTCTTTGTGATTTTGTACAGTAATTGGTTGTTTATGTTATTCTCAAATTTGTGTATTATTTTCAATGTATGTTATTGTAAATGAATGTGTTCTTTTTATGACATATGATGAATTTCTTTGAAAACAGTTTTTTTTTTTTTCTTTGTCCTCATATCCACCATGGTAAAAGAAAGCCATCTAGAAACAAGCCCAAGAACTGCTGTCTCAGTATTCTACTGGATGGGATCATACCACGAGGGGGAGGGGCCGAGATCCCACAGCTGTTAATGGCTGAGTCTCGTGCTTGGCTGCCACTAGGAAAACCCTTAGCTTGTCCTATACCGGGCTTGACCGGTTATCTACAGGATCAAAGGCTGAAGCATGGGCACCATATTAGTGTAATCATTGGACCCGGAAAGAAAAAGAAAAAAAAAAAAAGAAAAAAAAAAACCCCGGATCTTTATTGTGCCCAAACCAGCATGTGCCAAAAGGCTCTTTTATTCTTATTTCCCAATCTAGCTAGATCCATTCTGGCCGTCTGTAGAATAGATGCCAGCCAGTCCCCATGTGAGGGGGTAGAGGGTCCTTCCACCTTCTACAAATCTCCCTCCTTGCCAAGAGAATAGTGTAGAAGGCAAGACTTCTTGCTGCTCCTTGTGCACTTGTCAGGATTCCAAAAATTACTGAAGATAAATCGATGGTAACTGGGAAACCCAATGATGTTGTAAGGGTCTTCCCTATTGCTTCCCAAAATGTAGCGAGACAAGGGCATTCAAAAAACCTATGGGTGTCTGGTGCTGCCTGGAATCCACACTTAGGGCATGCCAACAGTTTTTTACAATACAAAAATCAATTTAATCAAATTGTTGTCCAACCTAGTAATTTATTGACTAGGGGGCAGTACTAGTAATCGAACCTTTCTGGCCATTTGCTTCGGTTCCTTGCATGGTATTCAGGGCACCCCAAGGCACTGTTATACCTCGAGGTGTCTTACTGCACCACTGGATGGAAAGAAGACCATCCCAGGGCCTGTCTGTCTCACTGCACACATTAAGGTGCTGATTAAGAAGAATCTAAAGAAAACTGTGTAAGTTCTAGTAAGTAAAGTAAAGTGTGCTCTTCGGGTGAAGTCGATGGGTGCAAGAGCAAAATGGGTGCAGCTGGTAAATAATGTGGATCTATGATGCCCTTAACTGGATTGATATAGTAGGGGTGGGCTCTTAGAAGGAATGTAGAGAGCTCACAGGAGCCAGGATGGCAGGCGCAGCATGAAGAAAACTAATAGTACACTTACTGAAATAATGTTGCATTCAGGAATGACTCATGTGTGAAGGAACACTTGTGGGAGCTTCTCAGGTGCTGTATTCAAGCCATATACTAGTGGGGGAGAGGGTACAATAAGTATTGTGATAGGCAGAGAGGGGGAACCATACTGCAGCAGCTACCACTTACTTAAGGTATGCAACAAGCGTAAATAATTAGCAGAAGGTCTGTTCGGAATCTGGCAAGCGCTGTCGAGAGGATCAAAACATCCGGGTTGAAGGTGCCCTCATGTGACACAGCGTGGATAATGTAGGACGCTGTGGGGAACATTAGTGTTATTACTCGGAGGTCTAAGGAAGGGCTGGAATTACGGGAGAGCGTGCAGTGAAGGCACCTACTTAATTGGAGCATGGGGGTATAGTTCCAGTGAGTTTGGGGATTAGACATAACAGCCGTAATGTCAATCAGAGTGTGAGTTGCCGTTATTAAGAACAGAAGCCCTCAGAGTTGACAAAACTGGACCTAGATGATATTAATAAGGGGTTAAAAAAAGGGGGTGGACGCGAGTCACTTGCAAGTGAGGGTTCTTTGTGACACGATCCCAGAGTGAAAGGACCGGCAGCCGCTCCTTCAGGGAAATTGCTTGCACTAAGCCCGGATTAGGCATGTGTTAAAAAAAAAAGAGTATCATGAGAAGCAGCAGAGGCGCCAGTTTCCCTTGCGTTTCTCTTGTGGGAACGAGCAGGGGCACCATATGTTTGCAAGTTAATTACAAACATATGGTGTCTGAGCTCGCTCCACAGGAGAATCGCCAAACGTGCACGCGTTGCCATTCAAGACAATGCAACGCGGGTACGTTTTTGCCTGAAAGGCTGAAGCCATTACTGAAGGTCTTTTTCCTATGCAGCGCATGTGTGCTGCGTAGGCGAAACCTAAAAAGGGTGGGAGACAGTGCTTGTTTTTAAAAAAAGAATTATGGGGATTTAGAATCTTTCTATTTTTCTCTGCACATTTTTTTAAACAAAGACTTTTACGCTCAGGCAGGGTTGCTGGGGATCCCACCACTTGGCCTAGGGGGACAAGGTATTCCTACCCTGCTCCCTTTTTTATACGATTGTTTGCTTGGGACTCAAGTGACTCTGAGTCTCAAAATGGCTGCCAACATTTCCTGGTTGAATTTTTGGCAGCCAATCAGATCTCTGCATGAGATCGGTAAGATTTAAAGGGTGTTCATCTCTAGGTGAACACATGTGTATTTCTATTGATTACTTCCAAAACTATTGAACGTATTTGCACCAAAAGCTAGCATTCTGCCAAGTTTGGTGCCATTTCAGCTTGCAGTTTGGGCTGTAGTCCTGTTCAAAAATCCTAATGGAAATTGCATGAGAAATTCAACCCTCTCCCTTTTCTCCGCCCCCGCTTAACGTATCACCTCGAAACTTTCCATGCACATCTGGACACTAGAGGGCACTTTTTTTTGGAAACTTTTTTAATGATTTAAACAGCTGCAACGTTATAAGCAAGTAAAGTAAAGTAGTGTCCCGGAATACAAAGACAATGGAGTCGTGGCCTCAATCCAAAGTGCGATTTATTTTCTCGACACTATGTCTAAAGCGTTTCGGAGTTAAACACACTCCTTCTTCACGGGCATTAGACTGTGTGTTTGTGATTACTAATAAAGTGCAACAACGATCATGTGACAATAAACATAAAAGAAATCTTCAGTGTTGACAACATCTCAATAAAGTTTTGCCTTAATACATTTCATTGTTTAAATAAACAGAATCAGTATTGAATTCATGTTTCCATCACAGATAAAGCATATTATTGTTTATACAAAACACCACACAAGCAATACGCTAATATTGCGGGCGGCTCCGTGAGCCTTCACGACCTGTAGTTGCATGTTAAATAATAAATTGGTCCAGAAATAATGTATAATAACATTAAACCAATATAATAATACACTGGATAATGGAAAAGATAAATATAGCCTCAAAAGCCAAAATTAGTCACAAGCGGCATTAGGACCCAGCCGCGAACCCATACTGATGCCGGATTATTAAAACAACAGCAGACACGCAATCATCTTGAGCTAAGTGAACGTTCTAATAAACGGCATGTCGTAGCTCAGTGGTTTAAGAAATGAAACTAAGATGCTATCACGAAATAGCATACGTCTATTTAAACCCAAGTGGGTAAAAGTAACATGATTACAAAGTGTATCAGTAGCACACGATGATAATGGGTCCTGCACATATCTGTATTAACATGTAAGTGTAACCAAAGTTAATTAATAAGCCCAAGTGCGCCAAAGTATAAAGACACATCATAGTAGGTGACACATTCTTCAAAAAGTGTGTGGAGCTCTTGATCATCAGCCATAAAGATAACACATATGCTTCTCAATTCTGTGTACATATCTGTAAAAAAGTCACAAAATGAGATAAAGAAGTGCACAAATAAATATATAATAAACACAAAAATCTAAATAATAGCAATACAGACAATAAAATCATGAGAGGATATATAGCAGCAAAAGGATAACTGGCCCCATTCAGAAATGTACAGACATTTCTTTGTCACGGTTAAGTCCATTGGGGGCCATCGTATTAAATCTGATAATGAGCCTAGATTCTAATCTCCTGAGTTCAGCTGTTCTGTTCCCACCTCTGACTTTTGGTGGTATGTGATCAATGACAGCAAATCTCACTAGATTGGGGTTACTTTTATGGAATTCCTGAAAATGTCTTGCGACAGGGTAAGTCTTATAGTTTTTCATATTGGTGTTCAAGAACACATTTTTCACCCTTGTGTATGGTACTGCCTATGTAGTATTTAACACAAGGACATTTGAAGGCATAAATTGCATATTCAGCGTTGCAATTAATATGTATTTGTATGGTAAAGGGTGCCACAGAATTTGATGGATTTGGTGTTACTGCTGAATTTACATGCTTTACATTGATTGCATGTGAAGAATCCCCTTATTTCATTGGTCTTTTTGGGACTCGGGATCATATTACTACAAAGATGGTCACAAAGAGATTGAGCTTTGCGAAATGTCAAAGATGGATATTCGCCTACATCAGGGGTCTTCAAACTGTGGGGCGCGACCCCCAGGGGGGCCGTGGAGTGATGCAAAGGGGGTCGCTCCTTCACAGTGTCACTTCTGCCCTGGCCTTCAGGGCTCTTCAGCCCCCCTCCTCCCCCATCCAGTGTCTCAGCCCAGGCTGCTGCAGTGCAGCTCGCGCTCCTGGGGCCTCGTCTGGGCAGTGTCTGGAGTCAATATCTCCATCCCGAGTTTTTCACAGGTCTTTAAAGACAATTAGCATATTTACATGCCTTTGTTAACTGATTACCAAAGCTTAGTTTTTTTATGGTTCCAGGGCCCAGGGGGTACTGGAACCATAAAAAACTAAGCTTTGGTAATCAGTTAACAAAGGCATGTAAATATGCTAATGGTCTTTAAAGACCTGCTGAAGCGTTTGAAGAGCAGCGCCTTTCTTTTTTTTAAACACCGAACAGCCACCTTACAAGCAGTGATGGGTGGGAAAGGCATAGCGAGGCGCCGAAGCTAAACACGCTCACATTAAACTATGCTTTAGGGGAGATGGAGTTAAACTGACCAGCAGGAAGTGGTGGTGAGGGGATGGCTAGGAGCAGACAAAGAAATGCGATTTCGGGAGATAGTTTTTTAAAGAAGAAATGACTGCATGTATTTCTGCATTCTAAATGAAGATCGAGTTTGGGGTGAAACAAAAGTGCACATGATCTATTAGTGGAAACTCAGGAAGTGATATCACAGTCTGTTTATGTACCACTAATGCTTGTTGATTGAATCCTGCATTGGAGCCATCCACAGCCTACGTGCGTGGGGGCGAAGTGTTAGTAAATGAGTGGCACACATTGACTCCAGCTGTGCGGCGACCGCTGTTATCTGAGAGCTGAAAAGTGCCTCACCTGCATTGGGAATTAAGTTATATCATGATCGCTTTTAAGACGGCAGACACTCATTAAATGTGATCCCCCTGGGCCCCCACTCTGCCTATTCCTTACATTTGTATTTTTACACTTACTGCTGTAGTGTGAGAATGCATTTAATGAAAAGAAATATAAAGTTGGGTTGCCAAAAGAAACATGCCTGCTATGTGTTGTTTAAAGATCCTGCAGAGACCTCCTCTTGACACTAAATTGAGGTATAAATAAAAAAAGTATGTATTAATTCGTTTTTTATTTTTTTTATTTTATTTTATTGTTCTTGGCACAACAAACTGCATACAATATCGCAAATTAATGTATATCAAATTCTTCATCAAGTAGCAATGTCCAAATATTTGACTTTCAGGTGAAATGAACTCATGATTCATAATAATCTCGGAACGCGCTCCAAATTTTAATACCCAATCTCTTTTTCCTGGATCCTTTAATTGAAAATAAGCTCCACTCCAAATTATATAAACTCAACATTTTAGCACGCCATTGATGAAAGTCCGGTGGTTTTTCATGTGACCATTCCCTAGCAATGCATAGACGTGCTACTGTCATTGCAAAAAATATAAAATGGCGATGCTGAAAAAGTGTTTCCGTATTATTATCCTTTTGAATTTTACCTAGCAACATCATTGCTGGAGAGATAACAATCGTTGATTTAATCACCAAAGAAATTTTTTTTTCCAAATGCTCAATAAATCCTTTCAACTTAACACAGCTATAAAAAATATGTATCGCCCCAGCATCCTCATCACCACAACGGAAACATTTACCCTCATTTCCAGCTCCCCATTTTGCCATTTGCTTAGGTGTGTAGTATAAATCATATAGTGATTTAAAAAACTGAGCTTTCAAATTCGCCGACATGAGCGCCTCTTTAGACAAAATTAAAAGATCCTCTACATCAATCTCTAAATCTCCTAGAGATCCTCTCCATTTCACCTGCACTTTTTCTACATCATCTTTCTTAGCAGAGACCAAGGATTGATAGATTACTCCGATTTTAACTGATCTCCTAATTTCTTCAATGACTTGATGTTGAGTTAAATTCCCACCCCTTCGATTTAAATAATCCCGAATTTGAAGATATTTGAAAAAATACCATCTGGGCAGTGAATATTCATCCTTGATCTCTTCAAAAGATTTACACATCCCATTCTTATTAACAATATGTCCGAAGGTCTTAATACCTTTCTGGTGCCACTTGTTAATCATTGCATCAGAGAAAATACCAGGTAAGATCCTATGTGCGTTAAACGGTGTGTAGTATGACACTCTTGATAAATCCATATTTTTCATGAACCATTTCCAGACCTTGAAAGCCCCCATGGTTACCTTAAACCTTGTTCGCTTAAAATAACTCCCATCAATTTCTTTAACTAAAATATGCTTTGCATTTATACCTAACTGTATATCAAAAATATTTGGCATGCTTGCATCATCACTTTCATTTACTCCTATTATCAAGACTTTCATTTTCAATAAAAAACAAGTTATGTAATAAAGAAAAAAATCGGGTACCCCCATTCCTCCCCTTAGGTCTGGCAGCATCATGTATTTCATTGCCCTTCTGGGTCTCCCAGGGCTCCATATAAATTTCCCACATTTATTTTGCAGCTCCTGTATTTTACCTTTAGTTATCTCTAAAGGTATGGATCTAAATAAATACAAAATCTTTGGCAATATATTCATTTTTATAACATTGGATCGTCCAATAATGGTTAGGTACAGCCTTTCCCACCTATCCAAAGATGACGTGATTTTTGCCATTAATGTGTTCCAATTGACTTGCACTAATTCGGTCATATTTGCCCTAATTAAAATTCCCAAATACATCACTTCTTTTACAACCCTACTATCTTGCCAGGTAATCGTATCAGAACAGAGAATTTGGGTTTTTGTCTCGTTCAATTTATAACCGGTTATAAAACCGAATACCTGTGCTAGTCGTTCGATTTCCTTTATTGCTGTTACAGGATTGGTTGTGGCCACTGCTATGCTGATGACATTGCAGTGGGCACAGTATGTATTAATTAGTTATGTGACTTTTCTGTCTTTATTCGCTTTAATTATTAGTCATGGATCATTGAGGCATATAAATAATGAGCTGGTAACCCTAATCATTAGACTGGAAGTTTGTTGCAGGATCAGCACATTCTTTATTTCCTCCACCCTCGAACCCTGATTAATGCCATTATAGCAATAGTTTAACTTATATCTGAAACCCTACGCTTCAAGTTTCTGGGAATGCACCCTGCTTTCAGACTACTCACTTCCATTCTCGCCTTCACTTTCACGTTCACCCTGCACTCCCAGCAATCACAATACACTCACACTGATCACAATGCACTCACACTGATCGCCATGCACTCACATCATTCACTCGCTCACCCTGCACTCACACCAATCACCATGCACTCACATCATTCACCCGCTCACCCTGCACTCACAGTGATCATAATGCTCTCACACTGATCACAATGCACTCACACTGATCGCCATGCACACTCATCATTTACTCGCTCATCCTGCACTCACACCAATCACCATGCACTCACACCATTCACCCGCTCACCCTGTTCTCACAGTGATCACTGCACTAAAAATTCGCTTGCATTGTTCACTCTGTACCTCACCCTGCAGTCACACGAGCACACTTCTTACCCTGCACTCATGTGACACTTCACTCACCTGTACCCCCCTTACTGCTCAATCTGTAGCTAACTCAAACAAGGCCATCACTAACCATGCACTAATTTGTCCCACTCTGCACTTACCGCCGAACCCAAATTCATATGGTCACCTCACTCACCTTGCAGTCACTCCTTTTACCCTACTCTCACACTGTTGCATTGCTCACTGTGCAGTCACATGGGCACTCTTGTCACCCACACAGTGTAGAAGGTTAAAGTGCCTGGTACAAAGAAGATGTACCATGCACATCACAGAACTGAGTGTGAGTAAACTATGAGTAGCGCTATAAAAAAATGAAATGTTTGTCAGACAGGTGCTATAGAGAGATGAGGTGTATTGTTGGTGAGTGGTAGTGAGGGAATTCATGGAGAAGGTGGAAAGACTGTTGCACCGTATGCTAACAGTGCTTGGACAAGCCCTGGCTGGGAGTGTTAAACCCCCCCCACCCGAATTTCGGGTCTAGTGGATACCCTGCTTCTGCCTATTATTTACATTGTAGTGCGCTACTGTTACCAAAAGGTGTCCTGGGGCTAATAACCATCTGCCTGCAATGTGAGAGAGGGATCCGGGGCCGGGAGAGGAGAGAAGAGAGGGATGGAAGGAAGTGGAAGGAAGGGGGTGAGAGGAAAGGGGCATGGGTAAACTGCTTAACTCTGCACAAGACCGCCACGGTTTGAATGCACCCTTGCTGCTCCCGGCCATGGCCAGGTGAGCTTCTAATGTGGCAGCGCGTATTCCTGCGGATTGGGAGGCCCTTCACAGAGGTTGACTAGACATCTTTCTGATGTTAATTGCTGTATTTTGGTTATAAACTGGTACTGGTGGGGTGAAATCTTTCCTCAGTATTGCTGTGTTAAAAAAAATTCTAAATAATAAAGCAATGCTACCCCAAAATATGCAGCATCACAGAACATTATTTACATTTTCTACTCACACAATTTAGTCAAGCCTGTCGCATAATTTGGTCCTCACCATCCTCATAACCTAGACGTTTAGAAATTTTTGTCAGGAGGGGGTCCTTATGCTTGAAAATGTTAACAGGGGGGTCTCGGCATCCAAAAGTTTGAAGACCTCTGGCCTACATGTTCATGTAGATCATCGTCATTTTTTAGGACCCCCCAAAATTTCTTCAGGCTTCGTGTTATCTCCCAATCATGGGTATTGTATTTATTTATGAACCTTAAAGGTTTCTTTTTCTCAGTGGTATTGGCAGTAGGGAAGATTAACTCATCTCTGTTAAGTTTGTCTACTTTATTAATGGTGTCATTGATGAGAGTTTTACTATATCCTAGTGCCAGGAATCTTTTAGACATGTGTTCCTTTTCTGCCTGATAGCTCTTATTAGTACTGCAGTCCCTTCTGGCCCTTAACAGTACTCCAAAGCAGCAAACTATTGCCAGCCGTGGTTTTCTTGTAAAGTTTGCTAAAAATTTTGGTTTTGTTAATTTCAAGTTTGAGGTCAAGGAATTCAATAGTTCTTTTAACGGTCTGACTGTGAACTATGGATTCAAATCATTAACGTTGAGTGCATCAACAAACTCTTGTGCCTCCTTTTCAGTCCCATTCCACACACACAAAATATCATCAATGTACCTCAACCAGAGGAGGGCGTGGTCAAGGAATTGTCTGGTCTTATAGACAACCTGCTCTTCAAACCAGCCGAGGTACAAGCTACCACTGTATAGGCAGTTGTCAAAAAGAAAGAAATTGTTGCTTAGACATAATTGTACCATGTCTAAGAGCATCTCAGTATGGAAGAGTAGTGAAAGAGATCTATTGCTAAGGAATGTACGACAAGCCTAGATCCCTAGTTCTTGTGGAATACATGTATATAAACTACTGACATCCATACACATCAGTAAATAGTTGTAATTTCATTGAACATTTTCTATATGTCTCAGGAAATCACTTGTATCTTTAACAAAAGATGGAATAGACTGGACAAAAGGCTGTTTTAAGAAATCAACATGTTTTGAAGTATTCTCCAATGCAGTCTCACAGAAAGAAATAATAGGTCTCCCTGATGGTTTCGTGGCCTTCTCATGGAGTTTAGGGAGAAGGTAAAGTACTGGAATTTAAGGATATTTACAGGCCAAGAAAGAGAATTCATCCTCACTTATCACCCTTTCATCCCTCCATCCAATGTGTCTACTGGCAATGATTTTCATGGCTTGGTCATATTCAGATTTAGAGGCGATATAGTACCTATTTTTATCTGATAACTGTTCAATCCCTTCATTACGGTACATCTCTAAGGGCCAGATCACTACGTTCCCACACTTGTCGAATTTTTTAATGACAAAGCTTTTGTTGGACTCTAATTCTTTCAGGGCATCTCTGTGGGTCTTTTTGAGGTTATGTATATCATGTGATCTATGCATATTCAATTTTCTGAATTCGTTAATAACACCTTTCTCAAAGAAATATATTGCCTCACAGCTCATCTGTGGCAGAAACACCGATTTAGGATTAAAGTTAGTTTTTGCCATTTTGTCTAATACAATATCTGTATCAGCTAGATTTAAGTATGGGTCAGTGGAATAACCAATTACATCCGCTAACTCATGTACTGTTTGTAAACTTTCAGTATCCCCTATTGCAAGAGTAGATTAAGTTTAAGTTTTCTAACAAAATGGAATAGATCAATGCGTGCTTCTGTAGAACTGAATTCAGATGTAGGGCAAAAAGACAAACCTAAAGGCAATACTTCAAATTGATCTTTTGTTTTTTGATATTCAACTTTATTTGTTTTGCATAAACAATGAAAATTCCTCGGGTGCAGTTCATCATACATCAAAGGGAACAGGTCAGGGATGATGAATGTTACAGGTGGGGTCAGTCCATTACAATCCAACACGGCAATTTGTATAGCAGTTGCAGTATGACATAGAACAAAGAGAAAAAAGAATGTCATGGTGGCATCATAATAAACCATTTACCCCACATTCTGTGAAATAAGTCCGGGCTTCCCAGGGCTTCAAATAGGGCCTCTTCCTGGATCCCAAACCAGTCCTGCCCCCTCCTCCACCCCTTTACTGTAGGTGCCTTAGCCTGTGACCAGTGCAGTGCTATTTCCCTCTTGGCCACCGCCACGGCCGTCCCCAAGAGGTGTTTGTCCATCCTAGAACCGGCTAGACCATCAAAGACCCCCAACAGCATCCGCAGTGGGTTGTGTGGAACTTCCCAGCCCGGGGCCTGTGTGAGCTCCCGCTCCACCCCTCCCCAGAATGCTGCCAGCGCCGCGCAAAGCCACACCATATGGCAGAAATCGGCCGAGGCCGTACCACATCTCGGGCACTCCGATGAGGGTCTCAGGCGGGCTCGGAATAGTCGCACTGGGGTGAGGTATGCCGCTTGAAGGTAGTATAATTGTACCAGGCGCAGCTTGGAGGACGTGGTCAGGGTCCTGGGCGCCATAAGGGAATCCCTCCAATCTGCCTCTTCTAGAGGGCCCAGCCATTCCTCCCAACGGGCCCTAAGCAGGTCCAAGGAAGCGGGGCCATTTTTCACCAGGGACCGGTAAATGCGGGACATTCCCCCTCTGCCCAGATTCCCCATCATCACTTAGGCCTCCAATGGGCTAAACTCCAGAAGCGACACAGGCGGTGAGAGATGCGTGTAGAGGGCGTGACGGAGTTGTAAATACCGAAAGTGTTGGGAGTGAGTGAGAGCATGTTGTTCCTGTAGGTCTGCGAAGGAGTGGTTGTGATCCCTCACCCAAACATCCCCGAGCACCGAAATACCAACAAGGTCCCATTGTAGGAACCCCCGCAGGGACGAGACATCCCGCATCCAGGCCCCCAGCCAGAGTGGTGTCTGCCGAGTGAGTCGCCGGTCCCACCCCACGTGTTTCAGGGCAGAACGCCACGTCAAGAACACTGTTTTTGTGACTGGGGCCATCGCCTGCGGCACTGGGCTGCCGTACAGAAGTGCCTGGACTTGGGGAAAGTCCATCGTGGTGAGTTCCACCCGATAGGCAGGGTCAGACCAGCCGCCTGCATACCAATCGTGGATGATGATAAGTTTTGTGGCCAGGTAGTAGAGGTGGAGGTTGGTGACCCCGATCCCTCCATCAAAGGGGGAATGCGGCAGTGTGCCAGGGATATGCGCAATCTCCCGCCTCCCCAGAGAAAACGGGCGAGGGCCCCGTCGAGTTCGCGGAACCAACTGCTTGGAAGGGGGATCGTGATGTTCTGCAGGATATAAAAGACAAGCATTTACAATGCAACGGTTTCGCCTTTGTAAAAGTGCTAAATAGTGAAATGGTTCGGATACAGGACATAAAGAGAGTGTGCAGCCATCAACAGAAACAAGTCACATGTTAGAAGATAACACCTACAAAAAATTCACCTTGCGTAATGATTGATAGATGCCAGCACAGTGTGTTAAATAAAGCATCCTATTGTGTAACTAAACCCAACGCATTTGGTAAAAAGAAATATCCTTGAACCATACAATGGAAGGCAACCAAAACGTAAAACTAGCTGTGCTACTTAAAACATGAGGGTATGGGGATTCCCACCAATCAAATAAGTCTCACTCAGTTTAATCAATACATGGAAGCATATGTGAAATGGGAGTATAGGGCCTCCAAGCCTGTGGCAACATAAGCATGCCACATCCCACAACATCCGCCAATATCTGAATGTGAGGTCTAGGCCTGGAACAATAAATGTATGGGGGGCATTCAGACCAACAAATAGGTACAGGGGTGCTTCATTGCCTTTCTGATGAAGCCCATGGACCTGTACCAATGGCAGACCCAAATCAATTGAGAGTTGAGGGGACCTATGACAATACAAACTTTGCAGCACTTTAGTCCTGTACCAACTGCTGTGCGAGAGCATCCAGGTCCTGTCACTACATGCACTGCAACCCTTCCCTTCAAAGTTGTGCGAAAAGCACGGGCCCTGTCTAGACTGGGATAAGGGGTTTCAAATGGCCACAGACAATAGTATTAGGTACCACCTAAGGCCAGTGGTAAGGACTGCATGGGTGCTCCAGCTCACGAACCAATGATGGGTACCATTGGCCTGTTCCAACAGTGCACATAAGTACAATCTGTTCTGTGCCTGTTGAACAGTACACCCAGACCCAGGTCATTTAGGGATACTGAAGCCCCAGGACATGAGCCAAGTGACTCATGGGAAACGACCACCAGCCTACATATACGCTACCTATAAAACAAGCTGGTCTGCACACTGTGGAATTGAGAATACCCAGAACCTCAGCCAATGGGCTATCCCAAAACAAGCACTTCAAAGCACGTTCTAGTGAATATAAAGGAAGAACTGTATCTTTCTTAGCTAGCAGTATACTTACAGTAAGCGAGGTAGATTATAGTTTGGACCGTGCGCCTGTTTACGTAATATAGCACTTAGTTTCCAACCATAAGATTTCGTGCAATAACGCAGCGCATTCGGAGAGTCAGAGTCCTGATTCACTTCAATCTCATCAGTTTGATTAATGCATGTGAAAACACTAATCTTTGAAAACAAATTCTATGTAACGGCACCAGTAATGCTACTGCCAAAACTTCCAGTGTCTCCGTTTTTGTGCAGCAATTAGAACATATTGGGTGCACGAATGGCAACACTGCTCGGTTCTAAGAGCCAGCCGCTCAGCTACAAGAGGACCTGCCTGCAAAGGTCTGTCATACCACGTAACCCACCCACTTCAAGAGGACTCGCACATCCCACCAGTCTGTCAC
Organism: Lissotriton helveticus; assembly: GCF_964261635.1. Taxonomy (NCBI): domain Eukaryota; kingdom Metazoa; phylum Chordata; class Amphibia; order Caudata; family Salamandridae; genus Lissotriton; species Lissotriton helveticus. The sequence goes on from NC_136065.1 coordinate 1,610,662,688, forward strand.
CCCCTCCTAACATAAATCCCGTAATCCATTCCCAAAGACCAGCCGCTCGCTCACCCAAGACTGGGCCCCGGCCCGCTTCATCTATTCCCAGGCAACACGGCTCGCTGACACACAAAGGAGGCACAGCAGAGCTGAGCCTGCTGCTGCAGCTGTTGTCTTTCTCAAACTCGCTCAAATCCATAATGCAGACACACAGTCAAACTCCCGCGCTCAGGACGGAGAAGGATGCAAGCACTGCGCACGCTCGAGGAAGTAGAACGCTCCTCCCCTCAGCTCGAATCTCTTTTTTTTTCTGTCATTGTGCACGGCGGACATTTTGGAACTGGAATGTTAGCGTACAACTTAATTGAAAAGGCGGGCATTGGCCAGCCCTCATATGTAGAATGTTCCCGTACGACGTCTGAAAAAAGAGCTAGAGTGCTAACGTATCTCGTAGAATATGCACGCGGTGATCGCCATTCTGCTGTACAGTCCAACTCTAAACGTCGACTTGCAATATAGTATGAATCCCACTCCTAAGTTTTAAGTTACCTAATCTTACATATAAAAGTAAGTTTCACCGTTCTCTTTAATATGTACTTTTTTAATATAACATTTTTATTGGAATTTAAACCTTTGTGACGTGAATAAAGCACTGTCCAGAAAAATAAACACAGTACAGTTTCATGTCCATGCTTTCTCTAAATACTTTCTTGGTTACAAGGCAAAAAACAAGAAACAACGGCACAAAAGGGGGGCAGAGGCTTACCTCATGGCCTCGGTAGACGCTGCTCGGAAAGCACAGCGTCCTGTAGGGATTCGGGGGCGTGCTCTCCCCTTCCCATTGGCTGGAAGGTAAAATTCCAGCCAATGGGAAGAGGGGAGGGCGGGACTTAAAAAAAGACCCAGAAACGCCCCCGAATCGCGTCAAGGCGGGCCCTGAACTGAGTGACGCTCCTCTCCTCCAATGGCTGGCCAGCATTTACGAGGCCAGCCAATGCAGGACAGGGGCGTCTTCAGGCGCCCATACTACAGACAAAAGATTTCGGCTCCGCCCACTGCTTACGCAGTGCGACGGTAGCCGAAACCTAAAAACGGGGGCGGACCATCATTTTGAAGAGCGCACTTCTGCCCAGGGGGTTCAAGGGGAGAGTCTGCCACTTCTTTAGATCTGCTTTCATCCGGACGACCAGGGGTGTAATGTTCAGGACCCACTCAAGCTCAGGTAAGAGAGCCACCCTTACACCGAGGTACTTGACAGAGCATTTTCCGAGGGGAATAATCGACTGCCAGTCGTAGCATTCCCTGGAGGGGTGTAGTGGTACCAGAGTGGACTTGATTCCGTTTCAGCGATCCGCACCGTGGCATTCCGGAGGTTCTTCCGAATGAGGGCCACATCCACCCTCACCTCCCCGATCCTGTTTTCAATCGAAGCTTGGGATGCGCTTATCGCCTGCAGGATGGTGGAGAGATCTCCTTCGGTGGCCCCTTGGGCAGGCGGAGGGCCAGCACTAGAGACACGGTCCAGTCTGGTGAATTGATCCATCTTCATCTGAGTTGGGGAGACGGGGTTTGGGTGTTGCGATTCCTGCCCATGGCCTCGGCGAGTCAGGCAGTGGTGTCCGGAGGGGGCCAGCCGCCCCACGACGTCTCGGCCACAACCCCGACCGCCCGGGCCTCACGGAAGGGGAGGTCCCCCCACAGAGAGCTCAACTGGCCACATCGCAAGTAGCCCCAGCAGTCCCAAGATCCACAGGCTCTCTCCGTTGGTCCCAGCAGCAAGGCCTCAGGCGTCCAGAGGATGGGAAAGGGGAGGGGGGTCCCCGACGCGACGGCCGATGCACCGCCCCGCCAAGCCACAGGGCAGCTCAGCCTCAAATGGTGAGAAAAGGTGGGGACCTCCCAGCAGCGGCAAGACAGACACAGGCCAAACGCCCCACTCCACTTAGCTAAGACAGCAGCGTTGCACACCTTTGATTTCACTTACATGTTAATACAGATATGTGCAGGACCCATTATCATTGTGTGCTACTGATACACTTTGCAATCATGTTACATTTACCCACTTGGGTTTAAATAGACATATGCTATTTCGTGATAGCATATTAGTTTCATTTCTTAAACCACTGAGCTACTACGTGCTGTTTATTAGAACATTCATGTAGCTCAAGATGATTGTGTGTCTGCTGTCGTTTTAGTAATCCGGCATCAGTATGGGTTCGCGGCTGGGTCCTAATACTGCTTGTGACTAATTTTGGCTTTTGAGGCTATATTTATCATTTCCATTATCCAGTGCATTATTATATTGGTTTAATGTTATTATACATTATTTCTGGACCAATTTATAATTTGACATGCAACTACAGCTCGTGAATCCTCACGGTGCCGACCGCAATATTAGCGTATTGCTTGTGTGGTGTTCGCGTGCTATGTATACACAAGGATATGCTTTATCTGTGATGGAAACATGAATTCAATACTGATTCGGTTTATTTAAACAATGAAATGTATTAAGGCAAAACTTTATTGAGATGTTGTCAACACTGAAGATTTCTATTATGTTTATTGTCACATGATCGTTGTTGCACTTTATTAGTAATCATTAACACAAGTCTATTGCCCATGAAGGAGTGTATTAACTCCGAAACGCGTTGGACGTAGTGTCGAGAAAATAAATCGCACTTTGGATTAAAGACACGGCTCCATTGTCTTTGTATTCCTGGACACCTGGAAGACATGCTTTGGTAATCCGTGTAGATATTGTGGGGGTGGCTACCCCTGCCGTGAGCCCGCCATGTAAGAGGCTCAGGTGAAAGCCATCAATCGCATTTGGATATATATATATATATATCTATATATCATTACACCAGATAGGGTCCTTCCGGGACCCGCTCCCGTAGTCAGTGGGCGCGTTAACGGCGAACCCTTGTGCCGAAAGTCATTAATCAATCCAAAGTACAATACAAGCAGAGCACTGTGTTAGGTAACGTGTGAACAAGACACACTTTGTCTCGAAACGCGTAACGTTTTCTTCGAGAAATAAACTAAGTTGAATCTGTACCACCGAGTGCGCGCTTTGCTTATCAGCAAACTTTGGATTGATATATATATATATATATATATATACTATTACTATTACTATTGCAACAAAACATCATCAGTAGGGTAAAACGAACCTGTCTCACGACGGTCTAAGAAAGTTTTAAATAAGGGATTTTTGGCCCTGTTGGTGTCACACAGGGTTCCCACCACCACACCTAGGGGGCAAGGATATTCTTACCCTGCCCCTTTCCTTTTTGTTAAACGTTGTTTGGGGACTCAGCTTAAACCGAGTCTGTTTATAAATGCCAACGCGTTTCACGGTCCTACGCCGCTTCTTCATGGGCTGCTCCCGAACACAGAATGATGCACGCATTTTAACATTTCTCTGCTTTATTGACATGCTCGCCCTTCAATGGGCGTGTGCTGAAGAGCATTCACTATTGCATGCTGGGCTAAGAAGTTCCCAAATGCGTGTCACAATTCAAATTGTGTCCAGTGTTTAAAAGCAAATATTGTTTTGTACCTTTGGTAAGGGTCGGGGCATAACTGCAAGCTTATGTGCACATTTAGAGCAGTGTGCTGTCGTTCTCGAAAAGTTTGAAATCTCCGCCTCAGTCAGCTGGATCTGTTCTTCCATGCTGGTGATGGTTCCCTCTCTGCGGCAGGGAGGCCGCGTGCAAAATTATTCCACAAAGTTCCCATCGAGATGAGAGGGCACTCGACACCGCTCAGCCATCCGGCAATTAATTGCAGCTAGCATTCATGCCCCCACGTGTTTATAAATGCCAACGCGTTTCACGGTCCTACGCCGCTTCTTCATGGGCTGCTCCCGAACACAGAATGATGCACGCATTTTAACATTTCTCTGCTTTATTGACATGCTCGCCCTTCAATGGGCGTGTGCTGAAGAGCATTCACTATTGCATGCTGGGCTATGAAGTTCCCAAATGCGTGTCACAATTCAAATTGTGTCCAGTGTTTAAAAGCAAATATTGTTTTGTACCTTTGGTAAGGGTCGGGGCATAACTGCAAGCTTATGTGCACATTTAGAGCAGTGTGCTGTCGTTCTCGAAAAGTTCGAAATCTCCGCCTCAGTCAGCTGGATCTGTTCTTCCATGCTGGTGATGGTTCCCTCTCCGCGGCAGGGAGGCCGCATGCAAAATTATTCCACAAAGTTCCCATCGAGATGAGAGGGCACTCGACACCGCTCAGCCATCCGGCAATTAATTGCAGCTAGCATTCATGCCCCCACGTGTTTATAAATGCCAACGCGTTTCACGATCCTACGCCGCTTCTCCATGGGCTGCTCCCGAACACAGAATGATGCACGCATTTTAACATTTCTCTGCTTTATTGACATGCTCGCCCTTCAATGGGCGTGTGCTGAAGAGCATTCACTATTGCATGCTGGGCTATGAAGTTCCCAAATGCGTGTCACAATTCAAATTGTGTCCAGTGTTTAAAAGCAAATATTGTTTTGTACCTTTGGTAAGGGTTGGGGCATAACTGCAAGCTTATGTGCACATTTAGAGCAGTGTGCTGTCGTTCTCGAAAAGTTTGAAATCTCTGCCTCAGTCAGCTGGATCTGTTCTTCCATGCTGGTGATGGTTCCCTCTCCGCGGCAGGGAGGCCGCGTGCAAAATTATTCCAAGAAGTTCCCATCGAGATGAGAGGGCACTCGACACCGCTCAGCCATCCGGCAATTAATTGCAGCTAGCATTCATGCCCCCACGTGTTTATAAATGCCAACGCGTTTCACGGTCCTACGCCGCTTCTTCATGGGCTGCTCCCGAACACAGAATGATGCACGCATTTTAACATTTCTCTGCTTTATTGACATGCTCGCCCTTCAATGGGCGTGTGCTGAAGAGCATTCACTATTGCATGCTGGGCTATGAAGTTCCCAAATGCGTGTCACAATTCAAATTGTGTCCAGTGTTTAAAAGCAAATATTGTTTTGTACCTTTGGTAAGGGTTGGGGCATAACTGCAAGCTTATGTGCACATTTAGAGCAGTGTGCTGTCGTTCTCGAAAAGTTCGAAATCTCCGCCTCAGTCAGCTGGATCTGTTCTTCCATGCTGGTGATGGTTCCCTCTCCGCGGCAGGGAGGCCGCGTGCAAAATTATTCCACAAAGTTCCCATCGAGATGAGAGGGCACTCGACACCGCTCAGCCATCCGGCAATTAATTGCAGCTAGCATTCATGCCCCCACGTGTTTATAAATGCCAACGCGTTTCACGGTCCTACGCCGCTTCTTCATAGGCTGCTCCCGAACACAGAATGATGCACGCATTTTAACATTTCTCTGCTTTATTGACATGCTCGCCCTTCAATGGGCGTGTGCTGAAGAGCATTCACTATTGCATGCTGGGCTATGAAGTTCCCAAATGCGTGTCACAATTCAAATTGTGTCCAGTGTTTAAAAGAAAATATTGTTTTGTACCTTTGGTAAGGGTCGGGGCATAACTGCAAGCTTATGTGCACATTTAGAGCAGTGTGCTGTCGTTCTCGAAAAGTTCGAAATCTCCGCCTCAGTCAGCTGGATCTGTTCTTCCATGCTGGTGATGGTTCCCTCTCCGCGGCAGGGAGGCCGCGTGCAAAATTATTCCACAAAGTTCCCATCGAGATGAGAGGGCACTCGACACCGCTCAGCCATCCGGCAATTAATTGCAGCTAGCATTCATGCCCCCACGTGTTTATAAATGCCAACGCGTTTCACGGTCCTACGCCGCTTCTTCATGGGCTGCTCCCGAACACAGAATGATGCACGCATTTTACCATTTCTCAATTTGAATTGTGACACGCATTTGGGAACTTCATAGCCCAGCATGCAATAGTGAATGCTCTTCAGCACACGCCCATTGAAGGGCGAGCATGTCAATAAAGTAGAGAAATGTTAAAATGCGTGCATCATTCTGTGTTCGGGAGCAGCCCATGAAGAAGCGGCGTAGGACCGTGAAACGCGTTGGCATTTATAAACACGTGGGGGCATGAATGCTAGCTGCAATTAATTGCCGGATGGCTGAGCGGTGTCGAGTGCCCTCTCATCTCGATGGGAACTTTGTGGAATAATATATATATATATATATATATATATATATATATATATATATATATATTTATATATATATTCACAGACGAACTCCATACTACCTCCGGCAAGCAGCCCAGCAACTCCTGCGAAGAAGGAGACGGACCACAGGCTCAGGTACGAAAATGTATTTCCTTAACAGAAACAGCTACGCGTTTTGGGGTACAAGAGCCCTTGTTCACATATATACTGCCAGTTTCCAGCTGCCAGTAACGAGTGGCTGTGTTGAGAGGCTCTATAGGAGAGTGACTGGCTGTATGAGTAGATGTATGGGTGGTAGGGGTGGGCAGAGTTTGCAGAGATACACTACACAGAGTTTCATATAAATTCAGTGGAATTCTTTGGAGTTCTGCTCCGCTGTGGGGTTCACAGAGGCTCCAGATGCCAACTGTGTCCTGCTCTGTAGGGGCTTTCCAGTCACCCTTTGATCCACACGAGGGTGCCGGTGCTGTGTAAAGCATACACGTAGTGGCACTATGTTTGCTGATTGGTCAGATGCGGTTCGTCCTTCAATGTTATGTTCAGTCAGACACAGACAAACACCCTGTATGTTTCATAAGAACCCTTGCTTGTGCTAGAATGGTGGTGTCTTCTGCACCAGGTGCAGGCAGCACAGACAGGGACAGCATAATGCTATAAGACTAGAGTAACATACATTTTATCAAAATAGATTAGGTAGAGCAGCCAGATTTTCCAGCTCCATATGTGATGTGCTGCTACGATAGATTTAACAAGGCTTTCTGCCCTTACTTCGTTTCTCTTGCTGCTCCAGGTATGTGAACTGCTCCCACAGGGACAGCTCCTGGTCAGCCCTTGCTGTTCTTTCCCTACCAGAGCCTGTCCATCAAGGTCACCTGTCCCTGGTGAGGAGTGACGGATGGCCTGGTGCAGCCATGAGTGAGGGACTGGCCTGGTGAAGCCATGATGAGTGAGGGACTAGCCTGATGCCAACACAAATGAGGGACTGGCCTGGTGCAGCCGGGAGTGAGGGACTGATCTGCTGCAGCTGATCCTTCATCCACCGTCTCCATCTGACCTCCCTGCAGCAGAAGCACTTGATGCTTCCCTCGGGTGCCTGAGTAGGGCCAGACTCAATATCCAGATCCAAAAGTGAAAACAAGCACAATGCCCCAACAAAACAAACACAAAATAAGCATAATTTTCTGCAAAAAAAGACCAAAACAAGCCTAGCCCTGCATAAAATGAACAGAAATTACAAAATTAAGCATGGGAATAAAAGCATGAAATGCCCATGACTGACTGTGAGCAAACCGTGTTCTTATCTTTTAAAAAATGTATTTCCTTATAAATTATATGGGAAGCAGCTATAGTGTGATGATCAGACCCAAATGTAGGACTATGTTTTGTAAGAGCCCACAAACAGACATGTTGGTCTGATGCCGGTAGACCCTGCTATGCTATGTGGGAGGCAGAGTTCTTTCCCAAGCTCTGTGTTCCCATTGGAGAGGGGAGTAACAAACAGTTTTCAAGCTCTGCCAGTAGAGGGGAGTTACCTGACCACCCCAATGAGTGAGTGAGTGGTTGTGTGAGAGTCTGTTTGATTGAGTGAGTGGGTATGTGAGTGCCTGTGTTTGTGAGTGGGTTCTATAATTGAGTGAGTATTTGGGTACATACTAATATGGGTGGCTGTTTGAGTGGTTATATAGGAGTGTGAACGGGTGTGTGACTGGTTGAGTGGATGATGTCATGAGTGATGTCACTGACCATGTCATGAGTGATGTATTATGTGAGGTCATAAGCAGTGTATTCTGGGGCATAGGTTATAGTTAGCTCAGGTTACTATAACTGCTGAATTTTTCTGGATTTGCATGAGTGAAATGTGAGCCTAACATTAAAGTCTCTGTAATCCTTTCTTCATTGACTTTCTAAATTATTTTTAATTCTAATTTTCAACTATAATGTCCATTTAACCTTTATTTTCTTAAGTGATTTTCTTGTGGATATCAAAGTGTATTTCCTAACTTTAACCTTTGAGAGCGTGAGTGTGAGTAGCTGCATAAGTAAGTGAGTTGGAGTGTGAGTATCTGAGTGAGTGAGTGGGTGCATGAGTTCGACAGTGGGTTTCTGAGTGGTCATGTTACTCTTACAGTGGGCCTGTGAGTTGGTCCCTAAGTGCCTGAGATTATCTGGGAGTGGGTGCGTGAGTCTCTGAGTAAATCTGTGAATAGGAAAGTGAGTGTCTGTGTCGGTCTGTGAGTGGGTAGATGAGTGTTTGAGTGGTTCTGTGAAAGTGAGCAAAAATCTCTGAGTGGGTCTGTCAGTGGGTGTGTGAATCTCTGAGTGGGTCGGTCAGTGGGTGAATGAGTGCTTGAAAGGATCTGTGAATGGGTACATGCGTGTCTGAGTGCATCTGTCATTTGATGTTTGAATCGATGAGCGGATCTGTGAATAGGAATATTAGTGTCTGTGAGTGGGGGGATGAGTCTCTAAGTGGGACCTGTGAGGATGTGTGTGAGTCTCTGAGTGGATCTGTGAGTTGGTGCATGAGTGTCTGAATGTGTCTGTCAGTCGGTGTGTGTGTCTCTGAGTGGGTCTGTGAGTGGGTCAATCAGTGGGTGCTCAGTAAAAAAATTAGGGGCACACACGGGAGCAGGTCTTAATGCCTCTTTCTGCTCACTTCTGACCTCTATTTTTCCTCTTGTGCGATTATGATCTTTCTGCTGGTTGCTCACCTTTGTTTTGTTACCTCTTTGTGCTGATTTCTCACCTTTATTTTGCCTCTTTCTGCTCACTTCTCACCTTTATTTTACCATTTGCTGATGGTTTCTGACCTCTATTTTGCCTCGTTCTGCTAATTTCTGACCTTTATTTTCGTCTCTTGCTGCTTGTATCTGACCTTTATCATTCTGCTTTCTGCTTGTTGCCTACCTGTATTCTGCCTTTTTCTGCTCATTTATCATCTTTATTCTGCCTCATTCTACTAGTTTCTAACCTCTATTCTGCCTCTTTTTGCTCATTTCTGATGTTTATTCTGCCTTTTTCTGTGTGTTACTGACCTTTATTCTGCCACTTTCTGCTCATTTCTGACATTTATTCTCTCTCTTACTGATATATATATATATTTTTTTTGTGTTTATATTTCGCAAACTAGACCCGAGACATCAGGTATCAAAGCCCTTTACATGAGCACCAGTTTTGTTATAGATGTACGCATTCATTTTTTTTGTTAGGCACAGGGAGATTAAGTGATTTGCCCACAATCACAGGATGTTGAGCGACGTTGCCGAGACTCGAACCCGGTTCCCGAGCTTCGAGGCTTTAGCCATAAGGCTACATCCCCTCCCCATTTTATTTATTTTACGTCTTTCTGTGTGTACCGGGATTGTGGAGGTAGCCTCAAGGCCCCTGCAGTCCCAGTTGTCTTCTGACCTGTGGCACTGTTATTGCTGCTGCACACACGGAGCTGTTGGAAATTAACTCCATGTTTGCAGGAGCAATACATTCAGCAGGGAAAAAGATGAAATATCCGCTTCCATCGAGCGGGAGTCCTTTGACAGTGTCACAGCTACCGCCAAGAAAAGCAAACAGATATACCCTGGGGTTGGGCACCCCAGGACATAGCAGTCAGCCCTGGGGTGGGTGATGGTCCACAGAGCCATTATTGACTCCATACAGCCCCCTCCTTTAATTTTCAAGGTTAGCCTTGGATCAGTGGCCCTATGTCCCCATTTTAAACATAATATTTGGCCCTGGGGATGTGGTGGTCCCTGGGGCAGTCTGTGGGACCCCCATTAGGTGTTATTTGGCCCTGGGAGCTGGTGGTTACCGTGGCTCAGGGGTGTCCGCGCATACCCCATCAATGTTTCTTTAGCCCTGGTTTGTGGTGGTCCCCGAGGCATTTAGAGCCCACGAAGGGGGCCCTGTGTGCCCCCCTCCTTTGTATCAATAAAGACCTGGTGAGGTGGTGGTCCTTGAGGCTCAATAAGCCTTAGGAGGGGGATCCGGTGCACCCCTCCATTTTAAAAACAATACCTCAACTTTGATATTGTATTCAAAACAAGCGGAGGAGATTCATTTTCAGATCTGATTAGTGATGTTATCAATGTAATTAGTGAACATGTCATGAGTGATTTAAGGGTAAAAGCAATGAGTGGCAAGGGTGCACATTATAGTTCCTGTAAGGTACTGTACCAGATATAGTTACTTGAGATAACTATAACAGACAATTCCAATGGTTTGTTAGTTTCAAATGGTATATTTTACATTACATTTTCACATAACATCCTTTTAGCCTTTGTTATTTTCAGTGAATTGTTTTCGACAGCAAGTTTATGTATTCTTGAAATTCCTAACTATAGTAACACATTAATCTTTGTTTTTTCAGTGAATATCTAGTAGGTTTTTAATGTAAAGTCAGATGTCCATCGTAATGTTCTGTTGGGGGTTGGAAGCAGGGTCTGGACTGGCATTGTCCGTTGTGCTGCTTAATCCACACGTGGTGCCCCTTCCCCCTTTGCCCTCTATTGTTCAAGTCCATATCCCAGCCCCCTCATTCAGTCCTGTGTGGCTGTTGTTCTACGACTTCCTTTCCGCCTGACCTGTACAGTTAGCTTGCTGCCACTACCCACTCCCTCCCTGCCCTCTGTTGTCCAAGTCCATTCAACTGCCCTCCCTCCTGCCCTGTATGGTCTGATGTGCTGTCACTGTCCTCCAATTGGGTTGTTGTCCGTGCCCACTCCTCCGATCCTCTGTTGCCTGGGTCTATGCCCTTATCATTGCCCTCCAACTTAATCTCTGTGCTTAGCTCTTTGCCCCTATTTCCTTTCCCCTCACCCACCTATGTCTGTATGCATGCCCCTCCTACCTCTTTTTGTCCTCAATTTTCAATGGATCTGGCAATGCACCTCCTGTCTACTCTGATTTTTCTGTTGAGCTGTCCCTGCCCTTCCCGTCTGCCCAGCATGGTCAGATGGCTACCACCTATCCCTGCCCCTCCACCCTGTCCTCCATTGTCCAAGTTCCATGCCAATATCCTGTCTGTCCTGTCCTCCATGGCTTATTTTGCTGCTGTTCTCTTCTACCTTCCATGCTCTGTTGTTCTGCAACTGCTCATCATGCCCCCTACAGGGTCTCTTGTGAAATCAGAAGTGCCATCTCTTCTCTGTGTCCCTACCTCTCCCTCCTTCTCTCTATGGTCATTCCTACATGGCCCTGCCCCTCCTTCTTGCCCAATGCCGCCACTGTGCTGCCATTATTACTCCCCCTTGCTATGCCTGATATTTTGTGCTGTCACCTCCCTCTCAACTGCCCTCTGTGGTCAGCTTCTTGCCCCGTCACCTCTCCATTGTATGTGTTGTGCCTCCAGTGCCCATCCCACCAGCCCTGCATGGTCATCTTACTGTTCCTGCCCCCCCTTCCCCTGTCCTTTGATTTCCATGTGTGTGCACCTATCCACTCCCTCCTGCCTTCCATGGTCCATTGGCATGCCCCTGCCCCTGCCCCCTGACTCCCACCCTTCATGTAATGTTGTGCTGCAACTGCCCCTCCGTTATGTCTGTCTGGTATGGTCAGCTTGTTGCTCTGGCTTCTTTGCCTTCTGCTCTCTGTTGTCCATGTGCATGGTCCTGTCCCCTCCCTATTCCTTTACATGGTCTCTTGTGCTGCACTGCCCTCCTGCTTGTCCTGTGTAGTGTATTGTGGTGCTGCATTCGCTGGTGCCTACCTGGTAAGGTCAGATTGGTGCCTGTGCCCACTTCCCTCCCTCCCTCAATTGTCCGAGTCCATGTCCCTACCCCATTGCCCCTGATACTATTGAACCAATTTACCATACATGCCAACATTTTAAACATAGAAGGAGGGAGATTTTGAAAAGAAATATGGGGGATTGATTTTCCCCATTGTCAGGAGTTGGTGTTGGCATGAATGGTTGTACTGCCTCAGCCTTTCCCTTCTGCCCACAATGGTGTGTTGTATTGCCAAAGTCACTCGTGCTTGTCCTGCATGGTTTGTTTGGTGCAGCTGCCACTCATATCCCCAAATAGTCTGTTGCGATGCCACTGCCCTTCCTGCCTGAACACCATGATTAACTAGCTGCCTTTACCCCCTCCTCTCTTCCCTCAGTAGTCTGAGTCCATGCCCATAACCTGTGCCTCCCTATAGTGTTCTAATGAACAACTAGAATGCTAACATTATATATTTATTACAAAAGGGTGGCACGCCTGAAGTCTTCTTGATGTAATCAAAACTGTAATACCTAACCCACATCCCTTAGAAATTATAAAACATGAGGGGGTCTTTTTTCCAATACAAATTATCGTTAGTGCTCCAAAAAAACTAAAATGAGGAGTAATTATTTGCTAAATCTATGTCTTTTCTTCAGTTTATCACTTCATTATTTGTTGCACTTAGGGAAGACAATGTGGCATTACGGCCAGAGTTGCTGACTTTGCAACTATAGAACCAGGTTCTAGTTCCAGCGTCAATTCAACATCCTGTGATTCTAGGCAAATCACTTAATCTCCTCAGGCCTAAATCCAAAATGAATGTGTCCTTGTGTAATTGAACTTCAGGTCAAGTCTGTACTACATAAAATTGCAAAAATAAATAAATAAATTAGAGTTTTGCACAGTACTGTTATTGGGCTATACTTGGACTACATTTGGGTTACATTTGTGCTACATTTGGGCTCTTTTTTCTCTGCTGGCCATCTTGGCACACATTTGTGTTATTAATCTCTTTACTTTCCCCTTGTACTACAATATCCTCAGTAGAAAATGTTTCAGTTTTCCAATTAAATTCCAGCTTATTGGAACACTGTGAAAACTGTGGTAAAGCTGCTGCTCACCAGGGACATAACTGGTTTTAAAAGTGCATGTTAAGTCAACAAGTAAAAATATTTTCATGAAATAGAAGGGGATATTTGAGAATTGATTGAAAATGTGCCTAATTGTGTTTTCTACAGGACTAACCATAATTTCTATGACAAAATGAACACCCTGATTTTGTACCTTACTAAATGAAATCTTTTCAGTTTTACCTGTATGATTCAATCAAGAATGCTTCAGGGGTGCTATACCTTTGTCATAAGTTAGACTGGGCTCTAGTTGTTATTTGATAATTCTGTGATATTTCAGTAGAACACAGAAGAATCTACTGACAGGCTGCTCCTCTTGGGAGTACATGTTTTACTGAGAATATCAGACTTTATTTTCACATGGCTGAGAAATATACTGTGATTGTACAGAAAATATGCTGCAATTTTAACTTTCGGAGCGCCTTCCATAACCTCAATGAGAAATTAATGAGAAAACTGTTTTCTCTCAAATTTAATTCATGAAATTCCAAAAAAGAAGTCAGTGATGAGGACTTTGCCTTTAAAAGTGTCTGACGGGGATCAGAAAGCAGAATGTACCCTATGTTGACGAAAGAGGAGCTACACCTAGTATTGAGAGACACAGTGTTACTTGGAATCAAGGATTTTTCAGGTAAAAACATCAGACTTACCAAAGGTGTTAAACTAGTCCACATCACAGTGAAACCTAAAGCTGAGTACCGGAAATCCCACAATATATTCTGACTCCTGAAACCATTGCTGTTATTACTCCTGTGATTAACTCTATGATTGAGCACGGCATTCTGAAGGATATTATTAGGAGGAGTCCATGTAACGCACCCATTAGGGGCTTCAGAAATCCAAAGGCAAAAACCCTGTAGTACAGGTTTTGAGAACGGTAAATTCCATTGTTGTTCCCTGTTTTTCTGTGGTTCAGAATCCAGCTGTGATTTTGTTTCAGATTCCATGTGAGGCTGATTGGTTCTCTGCCATTGATTTGTGTCAAGTCTTCTTTTCTAAAAAATTGCATTACGATAGTCAGTTTATTTTGCTTTTCATTTTGGCAGCTGGGTTTACCGTATACCCTATACCCGTATACCCTTGTGCCATGTCCCACAAGGGTATACGGAAAGCTACTCAATCAGATATTTAAAAAGAATTTGAGTCTGTGGTGATGCCCTATTTCTCAGTTCTAGTGCAATACATTGATGACCTACTTGTAGTGTTAAATATGCAGGAGGCTTGCAAGAGAGAGACAATCATCTTGCTGACCCACTTAGCTGATAATGGAATAAAGTGTCCCCAACCAAATTGCACTACTGCAAGAAAGAAGTCCTGTATCTAGAAGATCACATTATAAAAGGAGGAAGGAAGGTGTAACAAGAGAAAATCTCAGTGGTTCAGAAAATGAATCTGCTAACAACTCAGAAGAACTCAGAATGTTATTTGAAATGATGGGTTACTGTTGAAAGTGGATTCACACCTTTTCACTGATGGCAAAGCCTTTATAGAGGCTTACACACAGAGACGTGTCAGAATCTGTACCATGGGATATTAGCTGCACGTGTGCCTTCACAGAGATAATAGAATGGCTCTGCCATACCCCAGCTCTAGGAATGCCTGAATATAATATAAGTTTTGCTTTGTTATGCAGTGAGAGAGAGGGCTGCACTCTTGCAATTCACAGGAATGATCGCACACTTGTTGAATATTTTTCTGCCACACTTGATCCTGTAGCTGCTGCTTTGCCCACTGTTTTAAAGCCATTGCCTTCATCAGTTCATCCTGAGGCATTCTGACGGGAGACGGGTTCGACTACATTTTCCGCCGCATTGAATCCGGTCACGGCACACAGCCAATACCTCTGCGCACATGTTAGTTCTGGGTGGACCCCGACCCATTGCGACTTGACCACTAGTTTCTTCATTTGACCCATATTGAGAGTTCCTGACAAGTCTGATTTAATATCACTTTGGATGTTGAAAGATTATAGGTTGTCAAGGTATTCTATTCTCTGACAGAAATACATTCCACTAAATATAGGCTTTTGTTCATCTATGCACTATAAGATTTGCAAGAAAGACTTGACTACTCCAGCTACTGTGCATAACTTGTTGACTCAAATTATCGTTTCCTATTGCCTACATACTATTCATGCCCTGAAGAAGTCCATGTATATGGACAAAACGCTTCGGCTGTTTAATTAGTCAGGATTGCGGTTTTAACCCTGTCAAAATAAAAGAAGAACTTTTTGAAGAATACATTCTGCACCTGGATTGAATATAGTTCCTTGTTTTGTAGTGCACCTTTTGTATAGTTGTAACACTCCTGAATTTGGATTGCATTGTGACAGTGGGTGGGTTTACAGTGTGCACACATAGATCTGGGTATTTCCAGTTTATATACATACCAAGAAAGAAGGTGGGCCAGATGCTGTGCTGTATAGGGTTCCACTGTCTAAGCTTTTTTATTTTGCCTTCACCAGTGTCAGCATTGTGCAGGGCAAGAGCCTTGTTATGGGTCATCCACTTACAGTCTTCTTTCCCACATGTGTGGAGGTGTTGCTAACCTGTACAAGGACACTGCATCTTTCAAATAGTTGGCTTGCTAGGTTTGTGCAATTCATCCTTGGAACCAAGAATGTAACATTGAGGAGATGTACTGCACTAAACTCTAATACCTGTTTGCCCATTCCTTGGAATGATTTTGTTTTTTGGGATAAACAAGTTTTATTGATGTTGCATAAAATAAATTAAAAAAAAGAACAACATGGTGACACACAGGTAGCTTGTCATAGAAAGCTATTTCTTTTGTATGCCTTCTATGCCTTATTTTTAATTCAAAACATAAATAAAACGAAAATATGTGGAACATTTAAAACAAAACAAGAAAAGAGCAGATTGCAATAGTCTGGAAATGGTAGAGTGAATATGCAACACAGTTCGCTTCCAAGAATACATGCCTCATAATAAAAACCATACAGCTTGGAATAGAACCATATTTCTAAGGTTTCTGGTTTTCAGTGTTTAATATTTGTGAGTTACCGTGTGTATTTTCCAGTGTTTTCACAAATTCTGAAGAACCGTGGTTATCATTATTTGTGTATTTTATTCCTACAATCGCACAAAGCTGCCACAAACTATGTTTTACAAATTCTACAAAAAGATTGCCTCTTTTGCAGTGTGTTTACCAGAGCCTTTCTCGCTCCCTGCTATTGTGCTCTTTGCTTCACGAGTCCCCTTTCCAACAGTCACAGTCGCTCAGAGCAAAACGTTGCTTCTCTTATTCATTTAGAACTCTCAATGAAAAGGTTTTTTCTGTTGTAAATGTTTTTATTAATGTCCTGTCATACACAAACAACGTTACAAGATACCAGCATTAATATGCCACCTACCATAGCTTGTACAAATCGGGCACAGGGACAGGGGGCAGCCCTGCTTGGTTCCTTGGACAATAGAAAAGGCATGGGAGAGGACACCATTGATCTGCACCCGTTCCATTTGGCTCAAGTATAGGGCCTCAAACATTCCTCAGAACCGGGGCCCAACCCCATCTCTGGACAGCACCTGCTGGAGGAGGGAGGCAAGTCAGTACAGCAGCCTTCAATTTGTGTCTCCCTACCCATAAACTCTAGCAGTTGTGGTGCACCAGAGATGATTGACAGCCCCCAGGGATTATACACACATTTCTTCATAAAAAAGGCTCAATTGGGAAGGGATGTCATCCTGAGGGTCCGAAGCGAGACTCCCTTCCAATCGGAGGGTATGTGCCTCTAGCAGAGTGATGTGAAGGGAGCAGGCACACTCCTGTGCACTGATATGTCACCTATCAAACCCACATATGATTGCCTTGCTGGTAGCCCATAGAGTGCCAGCTGAGCGACCAAGCCTTCATTACTGTAAAGATAGGCCTAGAGATCATAGTTAAGAGCCTGAACACGGTTCTGTCTTTGGAAGTTACCAGGGAGACTTGGATTGATGTGCCATCTCTTCCGGGATCAAGTGAGATATCTGCATGGCTTGAGTTCCAGTGTAGCTCAAGCCAGTCCAGAGGATCCAAGTCTTCACAGCGAAGGAGCTGCATGGGCCTGAAGTGGATGTTCCTCTGTAAGCCATAGCGAGGTCGACTCTGGTGTGTCAAAGAAATTGGATTGGTTGCCAAAGATGACTCAGAGCCTAGCAGGAAACAGTAGACAGTATTGAAGGTCAAATGCCCTTAGTTTCTGCTTGACCTCCATGTATTAGTGACATTGCTGTTGGCACTCCAGAGTGTAATAAGGGAAGAGGGGGACCAAGGAATCTCCACAACGGAGTTTGGTTTGGGAGTGGCCCTCTCTGATGATAGCATCTCTGTCTCTGAATTTAAAGACACTTGCAATCATTGGTCTGTGTGAGGTACCATGGGGAGGTTTGGGCATCACAGCTTGATGGTGTAATGGTGCATTCAAGTCAGTGAGGTCATTGGGCAGGCGGCTTTATCTTTACCCATAGCCAGGGTCAGGGGTTTTCTTCAGCCCCTTTGGCGATGGAGATTCATCCCCCTTGACACAGCTCTGCAGCAGCATAGGCAGCCAGTCTCTTAGCAGTAGCAGATGTCCTCTGAGTCAAAGGAGAAGAGGCCAAGGCAGAATCTAAGAAGTCATCAGGTGCCACTGGGGACACCGTGGATAAGGCAGGAAAACCCTCTCTCTCGGGCAGAGCGAAAACGGGGTATCAAGAGAGGATGGTTAGTGGCTCCCCAGCTTGGCAGCTACCCAGGGGATACAAGAATGCAGTGCAGCCACCCAAGGTATAATGCCAGGTGGTGAATCAGGTAAGTCTTAGTTTACCAGCGGGGACCTCGAGCAGGCGTGGCGGAAGGCTGGGCAGGAAAACAAGGACTCCGAGATTACACGATCAGAGCCAATGTGCATGGGTAGGTGTTTGTTATAGCATGTGGTGTGCCTTCATCCACCCAGGTGTGTTGTGAGCAGAGCACAGGGTAAGGAAAAGAACAGCAGGTACTAGTACTAACTGTGTCCTATTGGAGGTCAAGCTAGGCAATGGACGGGAGGGTTATGGCCGTCTCAGGGCCGCTGGGTCCTTGGATGATTGTGGTCCAGAGTAAGGAAGTCTATTTTCGCCAGTGGACCCAAAACAAAATCTCATAGCCAGCACTCCCAAGTGGAATCATGGGCACCCCAAACCTCCCCAAACACCCCCACCACAAGCAAGGCTTTACTTGATGTCTTGGCACCACTGCACACATCACCAGGCCACACCACCATCTGCAGGACATCCAGCTCCTGTGACATCAAACAGGCTTTCTGCTGTTTAGGGCCTCACCTTCCTGGCTCTCCCAGACCACCCCTCTTCACAATTTTGTGGCACTAGGGATTGCCTTCTATGCTACTAGGTCAAGCCATTAGCAAGGCAGCAGCGAGGGAGGAGGTCATAGTGGGCACATCTCACAGTGTACCACGGCCTCTACCAGGCTCATACCTTACCTTCCTCTAGCTGGTGGGAGTCAGAAGAGGTGACCCCATTTCAGAAGGCTCTCACCCCAGCACTGACACAGGGGGAGAATGAAACGTGCTGCTTCATATGGTGCCAGTATGGCCAAGTCACATGATCGGTAGAAAAGCGACACCCCTCTAAAGACTGGCATAGCAGGGTAGTGCTGAATCTATTAAGTAGGCATCTAAGAGGTTCTGGCAGCCCAGGTGGGAGTCGCCTGAGCAGCCTCATGGAGTCAAATTGATTCCCCTGGCAATGAGGCGCCAATTACTGACTAAAGTCAAGCCGTCAGTACAACTTTGTAAAGTCTCTGTGGCAAATGGGATTTCTAACTAAAGATTTTTCATCATATCTCATGGCAAATTGAACCGTTAGGCACTTAGAAGAGGTTTCAACTATTTTTTCACACACAGGGCGACACACATCGTGCCGCTTTCAAGATATCAACCTTTTCCAAGTCCGGAGTAGAATCTGTAAATTGTGTGGATTCGAAACGTATTGGCTCTTGTGAGCTCGGGGGATGGTGTATATATTGTGCCTTAAGGAATGTTGTAATAATTGTTTCTTCTTGTGTAGGCAACATTGGGTTGAAGACATAACCCCCTGTCTCTTGGCCTAGGCAGGACAGTTAACAATGTCTAGTTAAGAATCTAACGTCCGCTTGGTGCCTTATGAAAAAACTAGGACTTGTGTTGTACTTTCAATGTTAATGTTATTTCACACGATTGTCTAAGTTTGTTTCACTAGTCATGTTTGTCTTTGAATTTTTTTGTTTTTAAATGGAATATAACATTGTGTATCAATGTGTTTTTGTAAATGTGGTGTTTTGTAAATGGAAGGTTTCTTTTCTAAGACATGAAAAAAAATGTATTTGCTTCGCTAATCTAAATAATTTAAAATAAGCTAACTAAAGCAATATGAACCCTAGAATTGATGGTCTGGGGTATTCTCTTTAAAGTGTGCAAACTAGTCGTTCTGTGCACACTCTTTTCTCTTGTATCAACATGAGCAGTGGCATGACCTCATTCCCAGTGACTGGGTTATGGTGAAGATGCATGCACGCAAGTTGTGCTTGCAGCCTTGGTGTTGTGGGCTGTACCAAGGTATATTGGTCACCACAACTGCTGTGAAGTTTGGAGGTCTCCCTAATTGGGTATACGCTAATCATACTCGCAGAGTCCCTTATCCCCTCCATGATATAGCAGAAACTGTTCCTCATGTACGGGTGGTTAGAGTGAGACAGAGGGAGAAGGTTAGTTAGTCTGCTGGGGACCCACAAGTAGCTGATACAGCACCTGTTCAGCCTGAGGGAGGTCCGAGAGAGCCAACAGATGAAGTTGGTATAGAAAGGTCCAATCCTGTAGTGTTGACTGTGCAAAATTCAGACCCTGACAAAGGGCCTAGTGCAGAAGTAATGCAAGTTGTAACAAGAGACCGGTGGCGAAGTAGATGGGAGACAGGGAGGCAAACCTGTCACGATAACTATTTTTTACAGAAAAGAATGCTAGTTGTAAATATTAAATAGGGTTGAAGATTTTGTTTGGCTTTTCAAGGCCTTCTTATTAGACAGTGACTACTGATTGTTGCTTTCCTTTTTGTTGTCACCGTGTGGCTTAAGGCTTTGACATTTCAAATGTACGTTCCCGTTTGGGATTTTTTAGCTTTTTTGTGTCATTTTGTCCATTCAGTATGTCTCTTTTTTTTACATATTTATTGGGTGAATTTTATTGTGCTGTGTTTTGTTACTTAAACTTCTAATTATTTTACACGTTTTCCTTTCTTTAGCTATTCTGCTCTGTGCCACAGCTCCTACGGGGTTGAGCTCATGTTTAAATTATTGAAATTGTGTTTTACCCTAGCAGGTTTCTGGATTTATTCCTTGTGGTGGACTTCCATGCACCCTCATTAATAACCCACTGCCCTTCACTAATCATTCTGTTGATTCTAGCAGCATTGAGCCTATATCAGAGAAAGAGCTCTACAAATTTCAAAAAGCATTTTAAAACATACAGCTAATATTTCGTTTTGTTACACACTATCACAGTGTTTACATCCTAGGCACTACAAACGCTCTAGGTACTGTACACAGAGTAGCATGGGTTTCATGTAGCAAAGTAGGAGTAAAAGAACAGACATTACACAAAAATAGGTTACTGCATCATAAGAACTTCAAAGAGTGGAGTATTTTTTACTGTCCTGGGACCTATCATCTCATACAATCAAGTTACATCAGAATATAATGTTAGGGGCGTGTAAGGCTCTGCTTTATTTTCTCCAAACGTGGCATCCTGTAGACATTACCATGTACGTTTTAAGGACGTGTGTAGGGTGGTTTTCGTTGATGTGAACTCCAACCTGCAGTAGTACACGTGTATTTATTGTAAGCAATACTATTTTATTAACTTATTTAACTCGAAAAGTGATGGACTCGAGGGAGAGAAGTCTTTCTCGATAAGAAATGTTTACGATGATGTTTTGTCCCCTCTTGTAAATATTCTCCGACAGTCCGTTATCATTTTTTTCATGGAATTTTTAACTTCTACATTTCTTAGTGTATATATTATGGGGTTCAGCAAAGGTGTTATGACAGCGTAAAAAACAGAAACTATTTTATCCATTGATAAACTGCTAGAGGGTCGTGTGTAGATAAAGATGCAGGGCCCGAAAAATATTGTCACAACAGTCAGGTGGGCGGCACAGGTGGAGAGAGCTTTATGCTTTCCTTCGGCTGACTGTTGTCTTAAAGAAAGTAAGATAGAGGTGTAGGAGCCAAGCAAGAGGATGAAGCTGACCAAAGATATCAGCCCACTGTTGGATACAATCAAAATACCTGTGATAAAGGTATCCGAGCAAGCTAAATTCAACAAGGGTGGGATATCACAAAAGAAACTGTCAACTTCATTGGGGCCGCAGAAGGGAAGTCGAATCATCAGAATTGTTTGCACCACGGAATGCACCACACCTCCCAACCAAGAGCCGAGCACCAGCAGACTGCACACTCTCTTGTTCATGATGGTGGTGTATCGCAAGGGGTTGCATATGGCCACGTAGCGGTCAAAAGCCATCACTGCAAGAAGAAACACCTCTGCCGAAATAAAGAGATGGAAAAAGAAGAGCTGTGAAAGGCATCCATTGAAGGGGATGGTGTCACGTCCGGATATGATATTCACAAGCATCTTAGGGATGGTGACGGTTGGATAGCACAAGTCGATAAGGGACAAGTTGCTGAGAAAGAAGTACATGGGAGACTGAAGAGATGAAACAACTTTCACCGCAACGATGATGAGACTATTTCCAATCACTATTGCCAAATAAAGTACTAAAAATGCCAAAGCCAACACTATCTGCATCTCTGCGTTCCTCGAGAGTCCAAGTAGAACAAACTCTTCTATATTTGTTCTGTTTCCCATTTCTAAGGGGTTATTTTTCTATGAGTTAATATTCTGTAGACGAAAAAAAAACATACAGGAAAATTAAATATCTTAAATTTGAGATAGTGTTACAAAGTTATATTAACGTCAACATTATAGTTTTGGCTCATTTTATGTCGAAGTTGTTTTATACTGGAAATAGTTCATATTACTTAATTAATGAATTCCCTGATTTATAAACAAGTAATGTGTATTCATGAACTCTGGAACTTGTAAGATTTTACGTGAAAAAATAATACACTTTGTAATCTTCTTTTTGGATCTAGGTCAGAGAATACTTCACTAGCCTTAGGAAGCAGTACAAATTCATTTCCATCCCTTTGTTGTTTTTGCCTTATAACATGGAGCCATAATAATTTCACCCTAGTTTGCCATTAAATAAAATGAATAAAATATACCCGTCTACTTTTTTTATGTAAAATATGCAAAGACCCACATTTCAGATGCAAACGGGTGAAAACGTACTTCAAAATAAGTAAGAAATCCATGTTGTTATATCTATACCATAAATTCCAAGTTGGTATTGAAAGGTAGGGTTTTGTTCAGATGTAGTCTGTCGAGGGGGCCTGCAATGGGTCTGCGTGTATCAATAGTAGTTAAAGGTGTGTGAGACGGTGCAGACAGGAGGGGGAAACACCCAGAACCCCCCTTCCAGTAAGTGTCAGATTGGGCGAGGTTTGTGCTGTACTTGGGATACCTGATGGGCTGGGTTAAGGTGCAGCCCCCCAGGCCAAGAAAAAGACTATCATGACCTGCAAGCCTCCCAAAACCTGACTGAGGTCTGTGCATTATTGGGCCTCATTGGGTTCTACAGGAGGTGTGTCAAGGGATATGGCATCATTGTTGCCCCCCTTGATAGAGCAGACTTCGAAGAAGCTGCCAGAAATGTGATGCCAAACTGCATTTGACTCCCTGAAGCATTCTGTGTACACCCCTCCTGTGCTCAGAGCTACTCTAATAGGCTAGTATTGGGATTTCCTTAAACTACTTTTAAGTTGTAATTCCTGCTTGGAAAGGAATAGTTAAACATTATTTCATATTTTTGGAATGATAATGACAAATCCTCTTTAGTGGTAAGGGTAAATCTGACTTTATTATTTTATAAATGCCATGTTTAGCAGGTGTAAAATTAACAATAGATAGACAGAATGTTGAACAATGTCAACACTCACCCCAGTACAGAGTTCTGAGCCTAAGTCCATTGTTTTTTTGCTCACCATGTCACTCTAGTATGGGCCTAGTCATATGAAAATCACTATTGACCCTGCTCCCAATGTGAGCAGTTCATCCTGAACTGCCAAGTCAGGTCTTCCCTGGACCAGAAACAAGCATCCTTGGACAGGTTTCAGTGTATCAACCCTCATCAGCCAGGATAGCTTGAGGAAAGTGGCATAGCGAGCACGGGACACATGAATGGGCATCCCCATCCCAATTGGGGCGACAAATGCGAAAAGATTAATTGATGGACAGAATGCTGAACAATGTCAAACACTCTCCCACAGTAATGAGATCCGGGCCTAAATCCATTATTTATTTGCTCCAGATGCCACACCAGTTTGGACCTAGTCATCATATACGTTTAGTCTTGACCTTCTCCCCAGGGGAACAGTCCAGCCTGAACAGCCTGAACTGCCAAACCCAGTCCTCCCTGGACTGGAAACAAGCATCCTAGAACCGGTTTCTGGGTATCACCCTTCATCAGCCATGATAGCTTTTATCCAGTAGCATGATGAGCACAGTACCCATGGATGGCATTCGTGTTCCACTTGGGGTGAAAATTGCAAAAAGAACATTTCATGGAAGGAATGCTGAACAATGTCAAACACTCACACCCAGTATAGAGATCTAGGCCTAAATCCATAATTTTTGTGCTCAGCACACCACCCCAGTTTGGACCTAGCCAGGGTATAACCCCTCATCAGCATGAATACTTTGAATCCCTTGCCATGGTGAGTATTGGACCCACGTCTGGGCATCCCGGGTCCACTTGCAGTGCCAATTGCAAACGGAACAATTGATTGATGGAATGCAGAACAATGTCACAGAGATATGGGCCTTATTCCATTGTTGAGTTGCTCTCCACACCACCCAAATTTGGACCTTGTCATATGCAAATCCGCCTTGACCCTGTTATCTATGGGAACATTCCAGTTGGAAGTGCCAAGCCAGGTCCTCCGTGGACCAGAAACGATCAACCTAGGACCGGTTTCAGGGTATCATTCCTCATCAGCCAGAATTTAGGACCCACATGACCTTAGCCACAAGAGTTTTTGTTTAAACTCACCCTGCAAGTGTCACCTGTGTTTCCCCCATTCATTTCAATGGTGCCAGTTAGACAGAAAAAGCTCACCTATTTTGAACGCTTTAAAAATCCACAACTCCAGTTGTATATATGATACAAAGTTCATTTTGGTGTCTGTATTTATATGAAAATATACTCTATTTATATAAATTGGTGTCTGATTTCTTTCAAAGTTATCTCAATTGCTTATGCACCATAATGGTACTGTAAAATGCTTAATACATGTTCATCCAGTAATGCCGGACTGGTCTTTGCCACACTACCAGGATTGAGATACGGTTTATTGTTGTTGAATCCAAGGATCATCCACTGTGTATTGTGAGAATATTGCATGGTAAGGCCTCCCAGCCTTACCACATGACAATTTTCCATCTTTCAACAAATACTGACAAACAAATGTAAGAGTATTTCACTATCAGAACATGTAAATCTTAAACGTAAGTCATGCTTGTGAAAAGCACTGCACCCTGCCCTCTGGACTGTCCAGGGCCTACCCTATGGGTGACTTAAAAGTATTAAAATGGAAGGTTTGGGAATGGCAAAAGGTACACACAAGCCGCAATGGCAGGCCTGAGAAATGTGTTAAGGGCTACTTAAGTAGGTGGCACAAGCAGTGCTGCATTAGCATTTAATTTAAGGGCCCTAGGTACATGTAGCTCCACTTTACTGGGAATTTGTAAGTAAATGAAATAGGGAGGGTAAGCCAATGTTGCTGAGTTTAGGCAGTGAGCAAATGCACATTAGCCCTGGTTAACAGTAAGCCTGGGTGAAGCTTGCGGGGTTCCGCTAAGCGGACCTCCGTGAATTGTAAAACAAACTCCACTGTGCTATTCAAACCTCTGCAAGCGGCGCAGTGGTTTCGAAAAAATACTGTTCGCAATAGTTTTTTAGTGCTGGGTGTTTGTTTGTGCTGTGAAATTATCGCGAACGGCACAATGCACACCGCAGGTGGGCGCTGCTTCCTTTCTGCTGCTTGAGTAGATTTTCTCCCCGAGCTGCTGGTATCTCAACGCGAACAGACGGTTTCTCAACGTGAGCAGTCACGAGCGTACGCGGCCACTCACATTTAGATATCTCACCTGATGGTTGATTTCCCTTGCGCGAACGAAGAAATATTTCGCCAAGAGGTTGATGAGTGCGAGTGAGGAAATAAACTCTGCTCCCCTACGCAGAGTGGAGTTTTTACAGAAATCCACAAGCTCTGTGTAATGCAGAGTTCACCACCCAGACTTAGTTTAGTGGCAAACTGCACAGAGTCCTATGGCCAACACAAGAAAGATCAGAAAAATATGGAGGAGTAAGGCAAAATGTGGGCGGAAGACCACACTAGGATGGCAGGTCTAACAGTTACTTTTTCCATGTCTGAAGCTCCTGGAGGCTAACTGTTATTCTAGTTGTGGCCCAGTGACTGTGTTGCTCTGATGAGATATGAAAATGGCTTCCAGAACAGATAGATGTGGGGCGTGTTTTCTCTTCCTCTTTCAGGAAAACTAATTGGGGTGTGCCCAGGAACTTTATTCACTTTGGAGGACTCTCTCTGCCAAGCTTTATAATTTGTCAAGATTTATATTTGGATTATAAAGAGCATAGTTTACATGACTGTATTTCTGAGTAAGACCGGCATCAGATGTATTCCATGATGACTGATAGCGGTTAGGTGGTAAAGCAGTTCATGTGTAGGTGTGCACTAAAGTGTCTAAAAAGTCCTAAGGGATCATCCCAAGAAAGGTGATCTATTCCCCCTCACATGGCAGAAGGTAGCAACAATGATAACAAGAGAGAGTACTGACAAGGGCCCCAAAATTCTAACAAAGAGGGGGAGTCCCTTACCTTTGTACATTTCCTAGACCTAGACTTAAGTGGAGAGGAGCAAGTGGAAGAGACCCTTTGACAACTCTAAGGCCAAGGAATCCCTGGACTGCCATTAGCCCAGAGACAAGAAGGGAGAATCTGTTTGTTCCAAGAATTGCCCCACCAGTGGAGGGTACAGAGGAACTGCAAGTATAGGCAGCGGAATGGAAGTTGACCCAGATGAAGCCAGGGGTTGGTTTGAAGATACTTTAGGTCTGGTGGGTGGGATGGATATTCAGACCATGGTCACGTTGACTACCAGATTTGTGAAGTATAGGCAATGGTCCACCATTGAGACCGAAATAGAGGCTTTGACAAAACAGGAGCCAGACCTACTAATGTGATTGAGCAGCTAGTGTCTGCAAATCAGATCATCCCACATGCTCTCCATAGGGTAGTCAATGCTAATAATGAAGTGAATTTTTATCCCATGGCAATATTCACCTAAGAATGGGGCGGTAATACTCGCCCTAGCCCGGTCATACCAGAGGAGTGTCTGTTGGGTAATGTTCATGAAATCTCTGCCCAGGCAAAGGAGGACAGGAGGACCCATACTGAAATGTTGGGTCTGCCTGAGTGGATGTGTGTGTTCACATGGGCCCAAACAGCCCATCAGGGACAACAGTGGAGCCCAAAACAATAGCCCAGGTTTCTGCAATCAGGATGAAGGGTAAGAGAGCATGGGAAACCCGCCTCAAAACTTCCCATGGCCTGGAAGGAGTCTGGGTGGATCTGGAGACTAAAGGGCAACAGGATCCTGCTTTGAGAGACCTGCCAGAAATCTCTGAGTTACTTGTGGTTGGCAGACCCTCCAGAAATAGAATGCAGAAATCATGCCCACATTTCCAAGGCCTTTGGCACCAGCTGATGTCCAAGAACAGGTAGATAAGAGTAATATTCACAAGATCTACTGTAAAGAATGTGTCCTGCACAGCAAGGCTAGAGTCCCAAACCTTGGGCAACTAGACAATTGGTAGTCCCCCAGCATTGCAGGGTATACCTCTTAGACTTAGCCCATGATATCCACTTGGCTAGTCACCTAGGGCAGAAAAACACATGGGACATGTTGATGAAGCACTTTTGCTGGCCCGAGATGCCTGAGTAGGTGAAGGAGTTCTGTTGCTCTGGCACAACCTGTTAAGTCAGTGATGAAAACAACTTTTGAAAGGGTGAGAATCAATATTTCCAGGCCCCTAAACGCTATGAAAATGCCAAACAATAGGTCAATATTGGTGGACCATGCTGCTAGGTACCTTGAGACCATACCTCTAATGACAGTGACAGCACCTGTAGTGGCCAAGGCCCTGTTTGGTATCTTTACTAAAGTGGGCTTCCCCAAAGAGGTAATCCCAGATAGAGGACTAACTATGTGTTTGCATACTTGAAGGCTATATGGGATGAGAGTGGGGTGACTTATTATCATTCCCAAACAAATGGGCTAGTAGGGAGGTTCAATGAGGCTCAAAACACGTATGGCGTTATTTGAAAAACTCTGATGTAAGTGGGAAGTCCTGTTACCATGCTTTTTATAAGTGAGTGGGCTTCAGACCTTTTGAACCTGTGTATGGGCACCCTGTTAGAGGTCCTTCAGGTCTAGTCTGAGAAGGGTAAGAGAAAACCATTCATGGAACTCAAACAAGACATAACAGACTATGTCCTGGGCCTGCAATCCTGTATTACTGAGTATATGTAGAGCGCTAACAAGAACTTGAAAGTCAACCAGGAACTAATCAAGCATTGATATAACTGGAAGTAACGCTGGTGGAAGAGAAGCCAGACCCAAGGTATAGGTTTTAGAGCATGTGGCTCCCAGTCCCCTCCAGGTTTAGAGGACTGGCCCTTAATGGTTAATGAAAAGAGGTATAGCTTTACCTACTTGGGGATCCTGGCACCCTCAGAGCCTCCACTAGGTGATCCATGTGAACTGCCAAAAACCCACTTTCACGGGGCAGACATCCTCAAATTGATGGTCACTGATGGAGGAGAGAATGATTAAAGTGACTGTTTACCAAATCGCCTATGCCGCAATGCAAATAATCAACCAATCAAATAGGATTAATAGAACACAGCTAATCACCCATGACGGTATCAGGTTCATTGGAGGAAGTAGGACTTTCCCAGACACAGACCCAGCAAGCAGCGGAGAGACTGTCGACACTTGTTGGGCCAGTTTTCAGGAGTCCTCTCCCTGACACTTGGGCTGACATAGTTATGTGTCCATGAACTTACCTTTTACTTACCTTAAGTTTTACTGACATCTCAGTGGTAAAGGCTGCATGGTAAAGGCATGCGTTGTAAAGTCATACAACCATTTATGATCATTTGTATGTGGTAAAATAGCACACCTGATGTTTTGTCATGGATATTTTACCTGCCAAAAGCAGGTTAAATGTGTTGGTGTGAAACCTTCCAAAAATTAGGAATTCGGTACACAAACATTTATTTGTTAAGGTTTTCTGACACCTCAATCATACTGATCTTGATAGAAAAAGTAGGTCTGTGTGCAGTGCTTAAGTGCTGCTGCCCAAGGCGCTGCTCAGACACCTGCTGTTGGTGCTATTAAAAGTCAGCCCACCGAATACCGAGGCTGTATAGTCTTGGATTTACATCATACCACTTTATTCCACTCCCAGACACTCCCTGTCCCTCTATCTCACATTTTCACTCTTGCAGGCTACTTTTGTCTCCCTCTACGACGTTTTTTCTATCCCTTTCCTCCTCCTATTTTCATCTTTGTGTGTTTTTCACTCTTTTGTTCTCAAGAAATAGCTGAAGAAGAATATTAGGTGACTGGTCCTTAAAATGAAGGGCAGTGGCCCTCACCGCAACTACCAGCTCAAATTAAGCACTGCGTGTGTAGGATTATCACAGTAGTGCTCCCAAGTACCCATCAATGAGGGTCCAAATATGCTCCCCCTTTTCAAATGTAGAGTATCTGTTATTATTGTCTCCCTCATGAAATTGATTCTTTCCAACCCAAGCCTATGAGCAATGAAACACATGCCAGATCCCTGCGAAATGTTAAGTGCGAAGCAGACTAATCATGAATGCTACCTTTCCATTAGTCTTCGTTGCAAGTCCCATGTCCCTATTTCCCATGTTTTAGGGCTAACATGTAGTGTGGTGGGAAGTAAGTACGGAGGTAGTGGACCTTGATTAAATCAATAAAACATTTAGCTATGTAACAAGATTGGGAGTCGAAAGCGTCCTGGGAAGCAGTCTGGGATCCCAGACGCAAGCTTATTAATCGTTTAAAATAAGTTTCACAAGAAACATGGGATGCGGGTCTACCCTAAACACCAGGAGACTTGTCAGGAGGTTCGGAGGAAGTGTGACAGGCGAACAGAAAGTACTGCAGAAACAGAAAGAACGTTTGCAACCTTAATTATAGGCATTCACAACACTAATGCGCACAGCCCCAAGACATCTATAGACCCTGTTTGATAAAAAGAGATCTTTCTTTGATCTAGGTGCACAGCGTTTAGAACAGGGATTACCATATGTTTGTACATTTGACACATTAGAAAATATGAAATGCCAGCACCTCGCAAAAGATCTGTACTCATTGAGCAATTTACGTCTGTTGCACCCTAGGACGACCAATGAGTGGACAAACTGAGTCTGGCTACGAAGGGCAAAAGAGGGGTACCATATGTCAAATTGCCTAGTAACTCACTGAGGGTTAATATTCATGGAAGAAAGCTCCGTTTTTTGGGCCTTCCTACCAAGACCAGTTTGCACCGATCTTTACATCAGCGTGGAAGTGAAGTTGATACCCCAACTCCCCTGCCTGGTCACAGCCTATCACAGATACCAGAACACTGGGATGACTGGGACCTGGTGGGGGAAAAGGGAAAGGGATGGCTCCACTCTGCACCATGGATAAACTGGATATATGGCAATTATAATACTTTCCAGCTTCTGATATCTTTAGTATTCTTGTAAGTTGAGCTCAGGCTGTGGGAAAGTCTCTTGACCGGATACCGATGTGTATTATCCTGAAGAGAGTAAAAGCTACAATTAACAAATGCTTCGCAAACAGTATCTTTGAAAGATGTTGACATTTCAGCATGCATTCATGACATCCTAAAGGTTTGTTTTGTTCTTGGGTCTATGGGTTAGTTAGGGAATGATGAGCCAGGTGTACATAGATTCGACGGGCGATTACCTAATAGCAAAAGTATGCAATTCGCTGTTTGGTAATAGCAAACAGTTATGCTCGCATATATGGTTTACACGTTTAGAGATTCTCAGTGGGTCGCAAATAGACCTACCTCGGTAATATTCATGAGGTAGGTCACAATATGCGCCCCTTTGGGAATAGATAAATTCACAGGTATGGTGACCCGATGGGCCAGCAGACCACCGTGTCTGTAATTGCTGTTAAATAGAACAATGTTTTTTTGGTCTCGGCTAGGCAGCACATGCGTTGTCTCGTCGAGAGATGCTGTATACAGTATGGTGAGGAAGGCTCTGCCTCCTTTTTCTGATTGGTTCTCCTGTTGTTTTTTTAAAAATCTGCTTCTTGCTACTTGTTATGCGTGTGTTACTTCCCTCCTTTTTCCTTCTTGGGCACACCTCTGGCTATTGGCCTCTTTACATGGGATTCTTGCTTTCTTTTCCTGTCTGTTTTTTTAAGCGTGGATCTCTTTTTTTTATGGGGACTTGAAGGGAAGCTTGCTTTACTTTGGCATTTCGTTCAAGGGAATGTTTTGGTTCAAGCTACAGCTTTTCCACCGAAGCAACAGCTTTGCTTTCGGCGTGTTTTTATTTTCATTTTTGCTACGGCATGTGTCTGACCGCATTATTAATGCTCCCTGCATTATTAGTGCTCCGTGCCTCTGCATCAACCCCTCTCGTAGATGGTTGGTGTCAGTCCCACTGGCGCAGACACCTGGCTCAGGCATTGGATTCTGTGGAGGGGGCGGGTGTCTTTGGAGTCTGGGGAGTGGGTGAGATCTTTGGGGGTCAACGCTCGACCGCCGAATCTATCTTTCCTGCGGAAGCCGCCTACTTACAGAGTAAGCCAATCCCAGGCAAGTGAGGTTAAACAACAAACACATCTCCACTGGACGGGTCATGACATTGGTTCAGGTCCTTGCAGATCCAGAGCCGCGGCCCTCTCTCGCCAAAACAATGAATATCTGTTAGTTTCGGGAGTCTCAGGGCCCCCATCATGTAAGTAAGGTGACAGCAGCCATCACCCCAAATCCCGCCCTTTGTTACAGCTCCATACTTCATGAGACTTGGAGCTTTCTCTTGCAGAAACATGTCACATTCACAAGTTTTCCACCCTTTCTTTAGTGCTCAGACCTTTTTTATTTGTTTATACTGCTCTGCACAGCGACAGGGGATCAGCGGTATGAAGGTGTAGAAGGGTGATATGAATTACACTGTTTCCTTATACCGTTACAGAGTAGTCTGCTACTCGCCAAAAAGGCAGTTCAATTCGTCAGGGGTAGTAAGCGCTATATAAATGCAATTACAATACAATACAGTGACGGGAGGATAATGCTAGGTACTTATACCAATCAGTGCAGTTTGTGAATGGTCGGCTTTGTTAAAGCAGGTCAGGGGGTACTGATAGCGCAGTTTTCCTTAACCGCTCTATACAGACAGGTGTCATCACTCCGTACAGTAAGTGAAGGGTCACTGGTGTGAAGCGTCACCCCGAAACCTTTTGCTTTTTCCTAGCCTGTTTCTGGAACCTGGTGTTGGTGATTTTAGGCCTTTGCGCACTTTTTCACTGTGGTACCGTGTAAAGTGCATGAGCTCTCTGTGTATGTGTGGTGAGTGACCTGCCCTCCCATAGGAATGAATGGGGAATATCTATGCCCATGGTAGTTCCTGATGTGTGGGGAGTGCAGGGTCGAGTTTGATATGTGCAAACTCGTGAGATTGAATGCTGCGTAATGGTGTATGCGGCATGATTGTGTCTAGTCTAGAAGTGCCACTTTTAGAAGTTGGCATATTTGTGTAAATTGTGGCTGGCGTGTGATTGGCTGGTGAGCCTGGCCCAGAGTCCCTGGGCCTGCTTGTGGATTGACTGTCTGGTTTGAAGTTGACAGGGGCTGCAGAGCCCCCAGGACGTTGTCTGAGTCAGCCCGTGGATGAAAGGCAGCATCTGCTGCCAGGGAAGTGGGAGGAGATAGCACCTGATAGTGAATAGGGCTGTGCCTGCCTGACCACAATGCTGGCTCCACCTCCCTGCTGGGCGACTGTCACCTCTGTCCCTGATACTGAAAGAAAGAAGGAAGCCAGGAAGCCCAAGGGCTCCAGCAACACCTAAGAACTGGTTTAGACCGGGTACAGGGCCCACTTGCACAAAGACATCAAAGACTTTTCTCTGTATAAAAAGGGGCTGTGTCCCCTTCCAAAATTTTCTTGTTTTTGGACTTGAATCTGCCAGGGGCGTGCTGCTGCTTGGGCCCTGGGGAATCCCTGGGCCCTGCCCAGCCCCTGGACACCTGATGGACTTACCTGGATGCCTGGAGGACTCCTGGGGGACCCCTCTGCCTTGCTTGGGCTGATGGGGGGGACTTGGCTTTGCCCCCTGGGAATCTCTGGGACCTTTGCAGCATGAAGAAGCTACATTTTCCTGCAGGGAGCACTTGATTTGTATTTCTAGCGCCTGGAAGTGCTGTGCTTCCCCCTGAGCGCCTGGGAGCGCTTTGCCTGTTTTCTAGCACTTCGGAGCGCTTTATTTCCCCCAAGCGCTTGAGAGCGCTTTATTTGTACTTACAGCGCTGGGAGCGCTGTACTTTGCCCCAAGCGCTTAATAGCGCTTTTATTTTTATATTTATTAACGAGGGTGCCCACCCCTCATGTTGTGCCTCGTGGAATCACCGCCGCCGGCCCGGAGACCTTGAAGGAGGTGCTGCGCCCGCCTCCCCACCGAGGGCCGCGCTGCCATTGGCGGCCCTCGAAACCCGGAAGTCAGGTAGGCCCGTCCGTGACGAAGGCGGGGCCTGCCATGGAGAGGAAGTGCGGCCGGGAGAAGAGGCGGAGAGGAGTGATGGCCGCCCGGGGCTCCCGTGATCTGGAGGGAGCCCCGGGAAGAGAAGAGGTAGCGCGGCCTGTCGCGGGGCTCCCATGTGCTAAGGGAGCCCCGGAGAAGAAGAGCTGAGGCGGCGGAAGGCGCAGGCGGGGCTCGGTTGGAGGAAGGAGAGCCTCGCGCTGTCCAGAGAAGCCCCTCGCTGCCTGAGGAAACCCGGTGAAGGGGGCAGAGGAGAAGGGAGGGGCACCGGGACACATTGTCGGTGTCCGCCCCCCCCAGTAGCGCGATCTCGAGCTCGTTGTTAGTATGAAGCCACGAGGGCTTCAGGGGGCATTTCTTTTGGCCAGTTTCTTAATTCATTTCTTTTGGCCAGTTTCTTGATTATTCGAAGCCCCAAGAAGGCCCCAGGCACCCCACTTGTTTTGCGAGTCAGAGAGGCTCAGGGGCATTTCTTGGTGTAGGGCCCGGAGAGTCTCCCTGCCCCCCCCTGGTTGTTTTGCGAGCCCAGAGAGGGCTCTTAGGGGGCACAGTTAGTTTAAGAGCCTGTGTGGCTCCAACGTCTGGGGCATGTGATATGCCCAGAGCCTGTGTGGCTCCAGCAGTGGGCGCAGTTTGCGCCTAAGGGTCAGTGACGACCCTGTCGCAGTTTTTGATTCACAGCTGCCCAGCAATTAGTAGGCAGCTGCACCGTTTAGGTCTTGTGTGGTTCCCAGGTGCCCAGCAAGTAGTGGGCACCTGCTACGTTTAGGTTTTGCGCCAGTGGCGCACCCCTGACTGGCGCTGCATGGCAGCGCGCCCTGACATTCTGGACACAGGGCTCTTTAGTCCCTTTATTAGATGGGGGCTGGTATGTGACTTTATTTAGGCGCAATGTGATTGTCTGTGTGATGGTAATTGCCTAATGTGAGTTTTGCGCAATGTGATATGGTGCTAGGAAATGTAATGCATTTAATATGATTACGCACCTTGATCTTACACCTCTGAATGTTTGGCATCATGTGTTTTTGCGCTATTGAGTTATGGTCTGGCACCCCTGAATGTTTTTATACATCATGTGTCTTCCTTGATTTTACACCTCTGAATGTGTTGGTTGACGCATCATGTGTTTTCTTTCCTTACACCTCTGAATGCTTTATGCATCATGTGTTTTCTTTCCTTACACCTCTGAATGTTTTATGCATCATGTGTTTACCTTTTTCCCTACACCGCTGAATGTGTTTTTGATGCATCATGTGTAATGTGTTCTTGCTTCTACCCCTAAATGTATTTTATGCATAGGTGGTTGTTCTTTCCAATACAGGTGGTCCTAGTGAGGTCCCGGTTCCCTGTGTGACATTCTCCTAAGGTGTTTAGGGTTGCGTAGGTGGTACTGTTCCCAGTAGTTAAGGGATGTGATTTATAACTGTTATCTTGTGCTATACTTATTCTAATTTCTGACAGTATTTCTATTTCTACTAACTGCTGATTATGACAGTGGCCCATGTGGCCCTGTCTTGTGAATAGTCCCTTGTGAATATTGCCCGTGCCAGTTGGCACAATGTACATGTGTGATTTCTATCTGATGTGATTTTGACAATACAGAAGTATTTTTATTTAACCTTGTGTGGAGTTCCTTTTGTGGTGTGGCTAGGATGTTGTTGCTGTTGTGTGCTGGCGCAAATGTTTTACACATTGCCTCCGGGTTTAGCCTCACTGCTCGTGCCAAGCTACCAAGGGGGTGAGCAGGGGTTATCTTGGCGTGTGACTCCCTCGCCCTGACTAGAATGGTGGTTTCTGCCTGGCTTTGGCGTCAGCCTTAGCCTACCAGAAATAGCCAGTTCTAACATTGTTGGTCAGCGGTGCGGATTTGGACTTGTGTTTGCGCAGTGCCATGGCGACAGCTGGCTACATTACAAAACTCTGCATTTTTCATAGTCACATGTTTGGGATTATTGTTGTGATTTTGTTTTTCCTCAAGAGTGTCATTTTCAAATTGTGTTCCAGCGCTTTATATTTAGTGGCAGATGAGAGAAAGTGACAGGGCGGGACGCCAGTAGAGGGGGAGGTTCCCATAGATTAGGAATCCCTTGCTGGGTCCAGTGTCCAATCCCTGTTCCTGTTCCTGTGTGGGTAGATGGAAGAGAGGGAGTGTGGAGGAGAAATGGCTAGCTCAGGAGGGTGGTTATCCCCTGAGTGTAGTGTGTGTGTGTCTGGATTCCCCAGTATGGTAGGATCCAGTGGTGGCAGGTAAAATATGTCCAGTGCGTGAAGTCCCATTCCCAGTTCCCAGAGTATGGTGCCTGGTGCTCAGTAAGAGGGGTACAGGTTGAGAGTCAGGGGCAGTGAGGAACTGTCTCACCAGTCTGGAGGGGGAGTGTGTGGATTATTGGTGTCTTGAACTGGAGGAGTTGGTGTGAGTTTTTTTTAAGGAGCTTGCACAGGAGGTGTACATCTGGTGGTGTGCAGGAGGTCCTGCAGAGGCACTGGACAAGAAGGTGGATGTCTGGCGGTGTGCTAGATGTCTTGCAGAGGCATTAGGGAGTGATTCTAAAAGTAGTGGCTTGTGTATCTGATGATCCTGTGTAGGTGAAGAGGTTCATGTGTAGCCCAGCTAGGTCCCATTAGGATGGTAGGGGTGTAGGGACTCACGTCCTGTCTCAGTGGAGGCGGAGTGAGTGTGGGACGGTGTGTCCCACGTTGGCCCGAAACCCTGTCTCTGGGCCTGGAGGGTTCCCCCGGGAGCGCCAGGTCAGGGGCCCAGACTGTACTTACAGATCATTTGAGGAGGATCTTCCTGTGTCTAGAGGACGGGGAGTGTCTGTAACCAGAACTCCGGCGGTCCTGGTGTTGAGGGGTGCCGCTCCTAAGTGGAGGGTGCAGAACTCTGGAAGGGGGTGCAGAGGGACGGTGTACTTCTGACCCCGGTGCAACCTGAGGGTTTAGATCCTAGGTTGGGAGATTGGGAAACTTCCAGGTCAAGAAGGAATCTCTGCCAAAGTAGATCAGCTGAAGAGACTGAGGGGGCTGACCTTGCTGTGTGATCTGGGGCTCACCTGCAGTTTGTTGTTTCCACTAAGGTAGAGGAAAGGGACTTTGCTGTGTGCTTTGTCCCCCCACCTGCTTGAAGAGGGACTATGCTGTGTGCTTTGTACCTCTGAAGTGAAATAGTTTCCAGATCTAAGGTGGTAGACCAGTGATGGAGTGAGGTCCTGATCTGGTAGGAGAATTGTGTTCTGGTGGGTGCTTCCCTGTGAGGGTGCCGAAACCCAGAAGTAGAGGTAGGGTGGGGCATTCTTGCCCGTGACCTCTGGTCAGCCTGGGGGTGTGGAGTTGTGGACCCTAGGTTGTTGGATCAGTGGTAGTTGTAGCTACCCTGAGAGGGAGAGTGGAGAGTGGCTATTGTGTGCCAGGGGTTACTGCCCCCCACTCTGTGGTTTGGACAGGACCTGTGATATTTGGATGGCCTAGGGCCTGGTCCTGGCTGTGGATGACTAGTGTCTACCAGTGGGGTACCCTAGTTGGGTCAGAGAGTTCTGGTTTGGAGGTAACCAGGTGGGTTCAGAGTGGCGTTGAACCGGAAGGTGTCCCTGCCGTGCGGGCCCGTGTCCATGTTTTGTCGCCCAAAGCAAGGAAGCCCATCAGTGGAGTGATTGGTCTACCCTGCGTTTTGGCTGGAAGGGGGTTGTGTTGGACCTGGCCCTTTTGGCAGGTTCACCCCGAAACTTTTTGCTTTTTCCTAGCCTGTTTCTGGCACCTGGTGTTGGTGATTTCAGGCCTTTGCGCACTTTTTCACTGTGGTACCGTGTAAAGTGCATGAGCTCTCTGTGTATGTGTGGTGAGTGACCTGCCCTCCCATAGGAATGAATGGGGAATATGTATGCCCATGGTAGTTCCTGATGTGTGGGGAGTGCAGGGTCGAGTTTGATATGTGCGAACTCGTAAGATTGAATGCTGCGTAATGGTGTATGCGGCATGATTGTGTCTAGTCTAGAAGTGCCACTTTTAGAAGTTGGCATATTTGTGTAATTTGTGGCTGGCGTGTGATTGGCTAGTGAGCCTGGCCCAGAGTGCCTGGCCCTGCTTGTGGATTGACTGTCTGGTTTGAGGGTGACAGGGGCTGCAGAGCCCCCAGGAGGTTGTCTGAGTAAGCCCTTGGATGAAAGGCAGCATCTGCTGCCAGGGAAGTGGGAGGAGATAGCACCTGGGAGTGAATGAGACTGTGCCTGCCTGCCACAATGCTGGCTCCACCTCCCCGCTGGGCGACTGTCACCTCTGTCCCTGATACTGAAAGAAAGAAGGAAGCCAGGAAGCCCAAGGCTCCAGCAACACCCACGAACTGGTTTAGACCGGGTTCAGGGCCCACTTGCACAAAGACTTCAAAGACTTTTCTCTGTATAAGAAGGGGCTGTGTCCCCTTCCAAAATGTTCTTTTTTTTGGACTTGAATCTGCCAGGGGCGTGCTGCTGCTTGGGCCCAGGGGAATCCCTGGGCCCAGTCCAGCCCCTGGACACCTGATGGACTTTCCTGGATGCCTGGAGGACTCCTGGGGGACCCCTCTGCCTTGTTTGGGCTGATGTGGGGACTTGGCTTTGCCCCCTGGGAATCTCTGGGACCTTTGCAGCATGGAGAAGCTGCATTTTCCTGCAGGGAGCGCTTGATTTGTATTTCTAGCGCCTGGAAGCGCTGTGCTTCCCCCTGAGCGCCTGGGAGCGCTCTGCCTGTTTTCTAGCGCTTCGGAGCGCTTTATTTCCCCCAAGCGCTTGAGAGCGCTTTATTTGTACTTACAGCACTAGGAGCGCTGTACTTTGCCCCAGGCGCTTAATAGCGCTTTTATTTTTATATTTATTATCGAGGGTGCCCACCCCTCATGTTGTGCCTCGTGGAATCACCGCCGCCGGCTCGGAGACCTTGAAGGAGGCGCTGCGCCCGCCTCCCCACCGAGGGCCGCGCTGCCATTGGCGACCCTCGAAAACCGGAAGTCAGGCAGGCCCGGCCGTGACGAAGGCGGGGCCTGCCATGGAGAGGAAGTGCGGCCGGGAGAAGAGGCGGAGAGGAGTGATGGCCGCCCGGGGCTCCCGTGATCTGGAGGGAGCCCCGGGAAGAGAAGAGGTAGCGTGGCCTGTCGCGGGGCTCCCATGTGCTGAGGGAGCCCCGGAGAAGAAGAGCTGAGGCGGAGGAAGGCGCAGGAGGGGCTCCGTTGGAGAAAGGATAGCCCCGCGCTGCCCATAGGAGCCCCTCGCTGCCTGAGGAAACCCGGTGAGTGGGGCAGAGGAGAAGGGAGGGGCACCGGGACACATTGTCGGTGTCCGCCCCCCCCCCCAGTAGCGCGATCTCGCGCTCGTTGTTAGTATGAAGCCACGAGGGCTTCAGGGGGCATTTCTTTTGGCCAGTTTCTTGATTAATTTCTTTTGGCCAGTTTCTTGATTATTCGAAGCCCCAAGAAGGCCCCAGGCGCCCCACTTGTTTTGCGAGCCAGAGAGGCTATGGGGCATTTCTTGGTGTAGGGCCCAGAGAGGCTCCCTGCCCCCCCCTTGTTGTTTTGCGAGCCCAGAGAGGGCTCTTAGGGGGCAAAGTTAGTTTAAGAGCCTGTGTGGCTCCAACATCTTGTGCATGTGATATGCCCAGAGCCTGTGTGGCTCCAGCAGTGGGCGAAGTTTGCGCCTAAGGGTCAGTGAGGACCTGTCGCAGTTTTTGATTCACAGCTGCCCAGCAATTAGTGGGCAGCTGCGCCGTTTAGGTCTTGTGTGGTTCCCAGGTGCCCAGCAAGTAGTGGGCACCTGCTACGTTTAGGTTTTGCGCCAGTGGAGCACCCCTGACTGGCGCTGCATGGCAGCGCGCCCTGACATTCTGGACACAGGACTCTTTAGTCCCTTTATTGGATGGGGGCTGGTATGTGACTTTATTTAGGCGCAATGTGATTGTCTGTGTGATGGTAATTGCCTAATGTGACTTTTGCGCAATGTGATATGGTGCTAGGAAATGTAATGCATTTAATATGATTACGCACCTTGATCTTACACCTCTGAATGTTTTGGCATCATGTGTTTTTGCGCTATTGAGTTATGGTCTGGCACCCCTGAATGTTTTTATACATCATGTGTCTTCCTTGATTTTACACCTCTGAATGTGTTGGTTGATGCATCATGTGTTTTCTTTCCTTACATCTCTGAATGCTTTATGCATCATGTGTTTACCTTTTTCCCTACACCGCTGAATTTGTTTTTGATGCATCATGTGTAATGTGTTCTTGCTTCTACCCCTAAATGTATTTTATGCTTAGGTGGTTGTTCTTTCCAATACAGGTGGTCCTAGTGAGGTCCCGGTTCCCTGCGTGACATTCTCCTAAGGTGTTTAGGGTTGCGTAGGTGGTACTTACCTGTTCCCCGTAGTTACGGGATGTGATTTATAACTGTTATCTTGGGCTATATTTATTCTAATTTCTGACAGTATTTCTATTTCTACTAAGTGCTGATTATGACAGTGGCCCATGTGGCCCTGTCTTGTGAATAGTCCCTTGTGAATATTGCCCGTGCCAGTTGGCACAATGTACATGTGTGACTTCTATCTGATGTGATTTTGACAATACAGAAGTATTTTTATATTACCTTGTGTGGAGTTCCTTTAGTGGTGTGGCTAGGATGTTGTTGCTGTTGTGTGCTGGTGCAAATGCTTTACACATTGCCTCCGAGTTTAGCCTCACTGCTCGTGCCAAGCTACCAAGGGGGTGAGCAGGGGTTATCTTGGCGTGTGACTCCCTCGCCCTGACTAGAATGGTGTTTTCTGCCTGGCTTTGGCGTCAGCCTTAGCCTACCAGAAATAGCCAGTTCTAACATTGTTTGTCAGCTGTGCGGATTTGGACTTGTGTTTGCACAGTGCCACAGCGACAGCTGGCTACATTACAAAACTCTGCATTTTTCAGATAGTCACATGTTTGGGATTATTGTTGTGATTTTGTTTTTCATCAAGAGTGTCATTTTCAAAGTGTAGTGTAGTGTAGAGTGTAGTGTGTTTGTGTCTGGATTCCCCAGTATGGTAGGATCCAGTGGTGGCAGGTAAAATATGTCCAGTGCGTGAAGTCCCATTCCCAGTTCCCAGAGTATGGCGCCTGGTGCTCAGTAAGAGGGGTACAGGTTGAGAGTCAGGGGCAGTGAGGAACTGTCTCACCAGTCTGGAGGGGGAGTGTGTGGATTAGTGGTGTCTTGAACTGGAGGAGTTGGTGTGAGTTTTTTTTAAGGAGCTTGCACAGGAGGTGTACCTCTGGTGGTGTGCAGGAGGTCCTGCAGAGGCACTGGACAAGAAGGTGGATGTCTGGCGGTGTGCTAGATGTCTTGCAGAGGCATTAGGGAGTGATTCTAAAAGTAGTGGCTTGTGTATCTGATGATCCTGTGTAGGTGAAGAGGTTCATGTGTAGCCCAGCTAGGTCCCATTAGGATGGTAGGGGTGTAGGGACTCACGTCCTGTCTCATTGGAGGCGGAGTGAGTGTGGGACGGTGTGTCCCACGTTGGCCCGAAACCCTGTCTCTGGGCCTGGAGGGTTCCCCCGGGAGCGCCAGGTCAGGGGCCTAGACTGTACTTACAGGTCATTTGAGGAGGATCTTCCTGTGTCTAGAGGACGGGGAGTGTCTGTAACCAGAACTCCGGCGGTCCTGGTGTTGAGGGGTGCCGCTCCTAAGTGGAGGGTGCAGAACTCTGGAAGGGGGTGCAGAGGGACGGTGTACTTCTGACCCCGGTGCAACCTGAGGGTTTAGATCCTAGGTTGGGAGATTGGGAAACTTCTAGGTCAAGAAGGAATCTCTGCCAAAGTAGATCAGCTGAAGAGACTGAGGGGGCTGACCTTGCTGTGTGATCTGGGGCTCACCTGCAGTTTGTTGTTTCCACTAAGGTAGAGGAAAGGGGGCTTTGCTGTGTGCTTTGTCCCCCCACCTGCTTGAAGAGGGACTATGCTGTGTGCTTTGTACCTCTGAAGTGAAATAGTTTCCAGATCCAAGGTGGTAGACCAGTGATAGAGTGAGGTCCTGATCTGGTAGGAGAATTGTGTTCTGGTGGGTGCTTCCCTGTGAGGGTGCCGAAACCCAGAAGTAGAGGTAGGGTGGGGCATTCTTGCCCGTGACCTCTGGTCAGCCTGGGGGTGTGGAGTTGTGGACCCTAGGTTGTTGGATCAGTGGTAGTTGTAGCTACCCTGAGAGGGAGAGTGGAGAGTGGCTATTGTGTGCCAGGGGTTACTGCCCCCCACTCTGTGGTTTGGACAGGACTTGTGATATTTGGATGGCCTAGGGCCTGGTCCTGGCTGTGGATGACTAGTGTGTACCAGTGGGGTACCCTAGTTGGGTCAGAGAGTTCTGATTTGGAGGTAACCAGGTGGGTTCAGAGTGGCGTTGAACCGGAAGGTGTCCCTGCCGTGCGGGCCCGTGTCCATGTTTTGTCGCCCAAAGCAAGGAAGCCCATCAGTGGAGTGATTGGTCTACCCTGCGTTTTGGCTGGAAGGGGGTTGTGTTGGACCTGGCCCTTTTGGCAGGTTCACCCCGAAACTTTTTGCTTTTTCCTAGCCTGTTTCTGGAACCTGGTGTTGGTGATTTTAGGCCTTTGCGCACTTTTTCACTGTGGTACCGTGTAAAGTGCATGAGCTCTCTGTGTATGTGTGGTGAGTGACCTGCCCTCCCATAGGAATGGATGGGGAATATGTATGCCCATGGTAGTTCCTGATGTGTGGGGAGTGCAGGGTCGAGTTTGATATGTGCGAACTCGTGAGATTGAATGCTGCGTAATGGTGTATGCGGCATGATTGTGTCTAGTCTAGAAGTGCCACTTTTAGAAGTTGGCATATTTGTGTTATTTGTGACTGGCGTGTGATTGGCTAGTGAGCCTGGCCCAGAGTGCCTGGCCCTGCTTGTGGATTGACTGTCTGGTTTGAGGGTGACAGGGGCTGCAGAGCCCCCAGGAGGTTGTCTGAGTCAGCCCGTGGATGAAAGGCAGCATCTGCTGCCAGGGAAGTGGGAGGAGATAGCACCTGGGAGTGAATGAGACTGTGCCTGCCTGCCACAATGCTGGCTCCACCTCCCCGCTGGGCGACTGTCACCTCTGTCCCTGATACTGAAAGAAAGAAGGAAGCCAGGAAGCCCAAGGGCTCCAGCAACACCCACAAACTGGTTTAGACCGGGTTCAGGGCCCACTTGCACAAAGACTTCAAAGACTTTTCTCTGTATAAGAAAGGGCTGTGTCCCCTTCCAAAATGTTCTTTTTTTTGGAATTGAATCTGCCAGGGGCGTGCTGCTGCTTGGGCCAAGGGGAATCCCAGGGCCCAGCCCAGCCCCTGGACACCTGATGGACTTTCCTGGATGCCTGGAGGACTCCTGGGGGGGCCCCTCTGCCTTGCTTGGGCTGATGTGGGGACTTGGCTTTGCCCCCTGGGAATCTCTGGGACCTTTGCAGCATGGAGAAGCTGCATTTTCCTGCAGGGAGCGCTTGATTTGTATTTCTAGCGCCTGGAAGCGCTGTGCTTCCCCCTGAGCGCCTGGGAGCGCTCTGCCTGTTTTCTTGCGCTTCGGAGCGCTTTATTTCCCCCAAGCGCTTGAGAGCGCTTTATTTGTACTTACAGCACTAGGAGCGCTGTACTTTGCCCCAAGCGCTTAATAGTGCTTTTTTTTTTATATTTAATATCGAGGGTGCCCACCCCTCATGTTGTGCCTCGTGGAATCACCGCCGCCGGCTCGGAGACCTTGAAGGAGGCGCTGCGCCCGCTTCCCCACCGAGGGCCGCGCTGCCATTGGCGGCCCTCGAAAACCGGAAGTCAGGCAGGCCCGGCCGTGACGAAGGCGGGGCCTGCCATGGAGAGGAAGTGCGGCCGGGAGAAGAGGCGGAGAGGAGTGATGGCCGCCCGGGGCTCCCGTGATCTGGAGGGAGCCCCGGGAAGAGAAGAGGTAGCGTGGCCTGTCGCGGGGCTCCCATGTGCTGAGGGAGCCCCGGAGAAGAAGAGCTGAGGCGGAGGAAGGCACAGGAGGGGCTCCGTTGGAGGAAGGAGAGCCCCGCGCTGCCCAGATGAGCCCCTCGCTGCCTGAGGAAACCCGGTGAGTGGGGCAGAGGAGAAGGGAGGGGCACCGGGACACATTGTCGGTGTCCGCCCCCCCCAGTAGCGCGATCTCGCGCTCGTTGTTAGTATGAAGCCACGAGGGCTTCAGGGGGCATTTCTTTTGGCCAGTTTCTTGATTCATTTCTTTTGGCCAGTTTCTTGATTATTCGAAGCCCCAAGAAGGCCCCAGGCGCCCCACTTGTTTTGCGAGCCAGAGAGGCTCAGGGGCATTTCTTGGTGTAGGGCCCAGAGAGGCTCCCTGCCTCCCCCTTGTTGTTTTGCGAGCCCAGAGAGGGCTCTTAGCGGGCAAAGTTAGTTTAAGAGCCTGTGTGGCTCCAACGTCTGGGGCATGTGATATGCCCAGAGCCTGTGTGGCTCCAGCAGTGGGCGCAGTTTGTGCCTAAGGGTCAGTGAGGACCCTGTCGCAGTTTTTGATTCACAGCTGCCCAGCAATTAGTGGGCAGCTGCACCGTTTAGGTCTTGTGTGGTTCCCAGGTGCCCAGCAAGTAGTGGGCACCTGCTACGTTTAGGTTTTGCGCCAGTGGCGCACCCCTGACTGGCGCTGCATGGCAGCACGCCCTGACATTCTGGACACAGGGCTCTTTAGTCCCTTTATTAGATGGGGGCTGGTATGTGACTTTATTTAGGCACAATGTGATTGTCTGTGTGATGGTAATTGCCTAATGTGAGTTTTGCGCAATGTGATATGGTGCTAGGAAATGTAATGCATTTAATATGAGTACGCACCTTGATCTTACAGCTCTGAATATTTTGGCATCATGTGTTTTTGCGCTATTGAGTTATGGTCTGGCACCCCTGAATGTTTTTATACATCATGTGTCTTCCTTGATTTTACACCTCTGAATGTGTTGGTTGATGCATCATGTGTTTTCCTTCCTTACACCTCTGAATGCTTTATGCATCATGTGTTTTCTTTCCTTACACCTCTGAATGTTTTATGCATCATGTGTTTACCTTTTTCCCTACACCGCTGAATGTGTTATTGATGCATCATGTGTAATGTGTTCTTGCATCTACCCCTAAATGTATTTTATGCTTAGGTGGTTGTTCTTTCTAATACAGGTGGTCCTAGTGAGGTCCCGGTTCCCTGCGTGACATTCTCCTAAGGTGTTTAGGGTTGCGTAGGTGGTACTTACCTGTTCCCAGTAGTTACTGGATGTGATTTATAACTGTTATCTTGTGCTATACTTATTCTAATTTCTGACAGTATTTCTATTTCTACTAAGTGCTGAATATGACAGTGGCCCATGTGGCCCTGTCTTGTGAATAGTCCCTTGTGAATATTGCCCATGCCAGTTGGCACAATGTACATGTGTGAATTCTATCTGATGTGATTTTGACAATACAGAAGTATTTTTATATAACCTTGTGTGGAGTTCCTTTTGTGGTGTGCCTAGTATGTTGTTGCTGTTGTGTGCTGGCGCAAATGCTTTACACATTGCCTCCGAGTTTAGCCTCACTGCTCGTGCCAAGCTACCAAGGGGGTGAGCAGGGGTTATCTTGGCGTGTGACACACTCGCCCTGACTAGAATGGTGGTTTCTGCCTGGCTTTGGCGTCAGCCTTAGCCTACCAGAAATAGCCAGTTCTAACAGTATTATTGTATTGTGCATTGTGGGACACCAGGGCCAGGATGGTTTGCCTCTCTATGTCTGTGCAAGGACGATCAAGCATGTGGTCCCAGTGGTGTCGCAGTGAATTAAGGGGCAATGCAGCTCGATTGCGCCAAATTGCTCCATTGTCTGCTTCTTAGCATTTC
Organism: Lissotriton helveticus; assembly: GCF_964261635.1. Taxonomy (NCBI): domain Eukaryota; kingdom Metazoa; phylum Chordata; class Amphibia; order Caudata; family Salamandridae; genus Lissotriton; species Lissotriton helveticus. The sequence continues at coordinate 1,610,707,492 of NC_136065.1, forward strand.
AACTGGAATTCCAGACGTTCTAGCTCTCCCAGATGGGCCAGCGTGAAGGGGCATGTGGAGTGAGTGCTATCGTCCCTGCAAGGGACGCTCACAGTGCCCTGGCTGCCACCCAGGGTTAAAGGTGGGTCCAGTCAATGTCCTGTGGACCCCGTTAGGGTTCAGGCTTCCATTGATCAGAATTTGGTACGTGGGTTGGCAGAATCAGCATGTCCCAGTATGTGCCCTCCCACAAATACTTCCTTTCGCTGCACACTCGGGCATTGGCTCTCAGTTGGGGCAGCCGCCACCAGGCATGGCATGGCACAGGGCTCTGCCTCACTATGGAAGCAGCAGTGCGACACAACTCCCTCAACATCCAGCTCACTGCAGGATAGTGGGGTGCCCCGTGATGCTTGTTTTGTCTTTCTTTTCTGCCCGTGGTGGCAAGCTTTCTATACAAACTACATATTTTATTTCAATATCTATTGTCTTGAATAAACGGAAAAACAACAAAAAGACACACAGAGGATCAAAGAGGATCAAAAAGATTGATCCCACTGAAATGCAATTCCCCAAACCATCAAGGTATGGAGCAGTGCCAAGGTAAGTGGCCCCAAGCAACAGCCCGCGCAAAGATGAACTAAAAACAAATTCATAGTATGCCTTAAACAAGCATTGAAAATGCAATATGTCTCGCCTTTAAAGTAAACAGAGTATTTTATTTTTCTGTTTGGTAAAGTGTAAAATACGTCAAAAACTACTTTTTTAGCAGCTTTGAAATTGCGTTATTGATCGAGTTGAACTGCTGCCGATCTTGTGCCTGCTGCTTGGTTTGGAGTTTATCACTGCTATTCTCCTAGATCTGCAGTCACGGCTGTGATTACTCTTTTGCTTCTCATACTACTGACACCAATGTTATGCTACTGCTCTTACTACTTTTTTATGAATTATACTGTTGCCACTAATGTACTAATGCTGCTGTCTCAAAGCTACTCACACCCCTATTACTGCTCTCCTGCTGCTATTCTGTTCTTCTCCTTTATTACTGTTACTGCTATCCTGTTAGCTGCTAACACTGCTATAACTGCCTACTGCTGTCTTTGCTATTCCTGGCACTTTTGTTACTGCTGTTCTACTCACACTTCTGTTACTGTTGTACTCCTCACACTACTATCACTGCTGTTTTACTAACACTACTATTAATGCTCTCTTGCTAACTTTTATCACTGCTCTCTTGGTAACAACTGCTATCACTGCTCTATTGCTCATGCGTACTGCTTTACTAGTAAAACTGCTGCATTACTATTCTGCTATTTCTGAAGTCATTGCTAACCTGATAACTTATTCATCTGATACTAAACACAGTATATTAATGTATTAATAATAGCAACTACACCACTAAGCTCATTATTATGCCGAGACCAATTGGCATTGCCAAGTGTTGTTATTTAATTGCAGCCCATTTTCCTTGAAGTAAATGGGGATTCGTTTAAAAGAAAAAAAGAAAAGTTTTCATTTTTCATTTTTCATTAATAAATATTTTCATTGCCCAACCGGCCTGCTCTGCCCTTCTTTCTCTCATTCTCATACATTCTTTCTGCTCCTCTATTTTTTAATTTTTTTTTTATTTTACAGAGTTTTATATATAGCGCAAACTTGACCCAAATCGGATATCAGAGCGCTTTACATAGCACCAGTTGCATTACATGAGGACACATTCATCTATGTAGAGTTCATTCACCACTTCCTGCACACTCTACCTATCCCTATCTTCCTTTCTATTCTTTGCAGCTTTCACCCCATCTAGTCACCATACCACATAATTCCATCCCACATAGTTCCACAACTAACAATTCCAACACAACCCACATAATTCCACTCCAAACCATATACATCCAATACCCACCAAACCAAAGCACAAAAGTAAAAACATTGTCATTCACAATGCAACTGCTCTAACTTGCACAAACGAGAGACCTATTGCATTGCAAAGTCTAGTTTCATTGCCTGTTACTTCTATAAAAGGCGGTCTATTATCAGTAATCCACTTACAGTTTAGAGTGACTTCTGTAGTGTAAGGTTCATGGTTGACCACCTAAAATACATTTTGAAGAGTAGCTGAATCAAACATGGCCCAAAGTCCATTTTAAAATAATGTGTTAGGTCTAGGTAATACAACAAAACAATATAATCAAATCTTACTGTTGAAATATGATAATGCACAAGGTCGGTTTAGTAGCATGAAAAGAAGTGGAACCACTGAAACCGCGAAAGAAGGATAAAGTTGGTTATCTTCTGCTCTTTTAGGATACAAGGAAAATGAATAAACCGGTGATAAGAGTTTTCTGCTGGATACCCAAGCCACTGGAAAGATGAACATTTGTTCATGGAATATAGATGGTCTGGCTTGTGTAGCACTAGATTGATGTAGTAAATATTTGGAAATAATTTTATTTAATTCAACTCCAAAAACCACTGGGCCCAGATTTATCAACATTTGGCACAATGCAATGCAGCAAAACAGCTTGCTGCACTGCGTCAAAAGAGAAACAGGAAGGCGCCATATTTACTAACATATGGCTCAGCCCTGTTCTCTCTCTTTGCTGATGCCTTGGCACAAGAGTGCCTGTGTTACAGGCTGGATTGTTTTTGTGCAAGGATTGTCACCTTCTTCCAAAAAACAATCCTCAGAGGCAGTTTCCTCCTTCTATGTGTGCTGAAGAATGCACATATGTCTCCTCCTTATGCCTCAACTGGGAAGTTGTAGTATTTTTAGTTATTCCCCAGTTTATGAGCCTTAGCAAATCTAGGAATGTTTCAAATACCATAGTGGATGTGTGGAAACACCCACGCTCCACTAATGCAGAGTAACGCAAAGCAGCGAGTAACACTACTTTGTGTTAATCCAGATTTACTAAGCCACGCAGAGCTACACAAGGTGCTCTGCATGTCTTAGGCTCTGCGTGGTTTACTGTCTGAAGGACTTTCTTTGCCTTTCATGATGCAAGAGCATTGCAATTCCTTTTTAAATATGGCCCTGGTGTGGGAAAGAGTTGCTAATGTTTGGTGACTTTCACAATTTATGTAGCACTTTAGCGAACAACACATCAAACAAGCATTGGCATAGCCAATAGGTCTCGCATTTGGGACCTTATAAGTGTTTAGCCATGCAACAGTTGGTGTTGTTGCACCAAGGATATTCTGCTGCATAACTAAATACTTATAGGGTCCAAAAAGCGAGACCTATTGGCTAAGCCATTGCTTGTTTGCTTTTGGTTGCTGTTTTGTTTAAGTTGCCACATCTTCAATAGATGGACATAATTTTTGTTAACAGTTCTTAGCATCAAATGAACTTTTTTTCATTGCTCTGAATGTTGTTTTCTTTCTGGTTGTAGGAAGCAGCCATTCCCGGGGGTGTGGGTCCTGCCTAGCTGTGCGCAAGCGCCAAACTTTGCAAATGAGAAAAAGCCTGTTGCAGGCACAATTTACAAGTGTGGAATGAGAGAGCCGCAGGCAGCATGACTCACTCACACAGGAGTTCATGCACTATACCTGCATACTCAGCATGGTATAAGGAAACTCGACCCACTCCCTCTCAGGCATCGAACACATATTTAACAAGAAACTCTGAGAAGAGCCTGCCTGCTGCACTGATGGCTGGTAGTGTGTGTGCCTGGTGAAAGCGTGCACTGACGGCTAGTGGTGTGTGTGCCTGGTGAAAGCGTACACTGATGGCTGGTGGTGTGTCTGCCTGGTGGAACCGTGCACTGACGTTTGGTGGTGTGTGTGCCTGGTGCAAGCATGCACTGATGGCTGGTGGTGTGTGTGCCTGGTCAAAGCATGCACTGATGGCTGGTGGTGTGTGTGTCTCGTGAAAGCGTGCACTGACGGCTGGTGGTGTGTGTGCCCAGTGAAAGCATGCACTGACGGCTGGTGATGTGTGTGTGCCTGTTGAAAGCGTGCACTGATGGCTGGTGGTGTGTGCCTAGTGGAAGCATGCACCAACGGTTGGTAGTGTGTGACAGTTGGTAGTGTGTGTGCCTGGTGGAAGAGTGCACCGACGGCTGGTAGTGTGTGACGGCTGGTAGTGTGTGTGCCTGGTGAAAGCGTGCACTGATGGCTGGTGGTGTGTGTGCCTGGTGGAAGCGTGCACTGACGGCTGGTGCTGTGTGTGCCTGGTGGAAGTGTGCACTGGCGACTGGTGGTGTGTATGCCTGGTGGAAGCGTGCACTGATGGCTGGTGGTGTGTGTGTCTGGTTGAATCGTGCACTGACGGCAGGAGGTGTGTATGCCTGGTGGAAGCGTGCACTGGCGACTGGTGGTGTGTATGCCTGGTGGAAGAATGCACTGACGGCTGGTGGTGTGTGTGCCTGGTGGAAGCGTGCACTGACGGCTGCTGGTGGTGTGTGTGCCTGGTGGAAGCATGCACTGATGGCTGGTGGTGTGTGTGCCTGGTGGAAGCATGCACTGACGGCTGGTGGTGTGTGTGCCTGGTGGAAGCGTGCACTGACGGCTGGTGGTGTATGTGCCTGGTGAAAGCGTGAACTGACGGCTGGTGGTGCGTATGTCTGGAGGAAGCATGCACTGACGGGTGGTGTGCATGCCTGCTGGAAGCTTGCACTGATGGCTGGTCATGTGTGTGCCTGGTGGAAGCGTGCACTGACAGCTGGTGGCGTGTGTGCCTGGTGGAAGCGTGCACTGACGGCTGGTGGTGAGGGTGCCGATGAGCATTAATCACAGCTAGAAGACACAAATGAAGCTGACCAGGAGGGAGCGGGAAAAGGGATGGGGTAGTGCAAGCAGAGTAGCCTGATTACAGCAATAAAAACACATATGGCAGCTGTGCACCTGCACAAGCTTGTGAACGCAAGCTGTAGGCCAGCAAAAGCCTCTGGTGGCACTTTTAAAAGCCACTTACTAAATGCCTTGAAGAAACAGCGCATGCGCTTTTTCAGGCGAGACCTAAAAAGGGACAAACCAGAAGTGGACATGGAACATATCCATCACTTTAGAATTTAGAGATAGAATACGTTCAGAATTAACGTTGTTTTATTTGCAGTGTATTGATAAAGAACTACTCCAATTTGACAGTTGTAATGATGTGTTGTATTGCTAAAGACCTCTAATTTGGCAGTGCCAAGTCATAATTGTAAATACTCAATATTTATGTTAATACATTGCAACAGAAATCAAAAAATATATGAATGACACGAAAATGTTAGTAACAGATTTAAAGTTACAATGGCCCGATACTCAATGGTTTGGTGACTGCTGACTTTTATAAGAACCTGATGTATGAATCAATTCAAGAAGATATAATATATAGGCTAGATGAACTTTCATTAGTGAACTGTTATTACCCGTAGGTCAGACAGCAGGGTTAAGGGTTCCTAATGGCAGGTTCTTAAAGGACCAACCAGATTCTCCCATTCATGTCTCCTTTTCTATGAATCCAGTTTCAACTATTAACTGGTTAGTTTGTCACTATTTAACCTTGTGAGTAGTGTCAAAATAATAAAAAGGTAGCAATAGTAATTACTTTCTACAAGTTTTCTCTACTGACAATGCTAATATGCCACTTGATCATATAAAGAGAATTGAGTGGGAAGGTAAGTTTAAGGAATAATTTGACCAAAGTATAGCAATTTTAGGATCTTGGCTGAACTCATTTAATTTCACAAAAAACTGGATAAATGAACAAAACAGTTTATGGATTGTGCGATAGTATCTCTGTTGCATGGTCATCCCCAGTTTCCAGTACTGATCCTGCTGTCTTTTGGCTGCACTGGGATGCTGTTAACCTGGGCCAAATGAATGTGCTCTGACCCCATAAATATGCCACAATTTGCTAAATCCTAATTGGCATATTTAATTTTTTTTTGTTTCAGAGTTTTATATAGCGCAAACTAGACCCGAAGATATCAGGTATCAGAGCGCTTTACATGAGCACCAGTTACGTTACAGATGGATACCTTTTATTTTTGTTAGGCACAAGGAGATTAAGGGCATCAAGCATGTCTTGTCTTTAACGGCCGATTCGCGGTGTGCGAACCCAAAAAATTGCCCTTCTGATGCAGCAAACCCTATTTGCGATTGGGTACCCTGTTACCGAATCGCAAAATGGTTTGCGATTTGCTATTAGGAAGGGATCTGTTTTACAGAAAAAAAGATGGCTTTATTTAAAAGCAATCATGGACTTGCGGACTGCTGACCCCAGCAGGCCACCATTCCTGTGACTATTGAGATTACTAGGGGGTCGCAAATTGCAACCTACCTCATTAATATTCATGAGGTGGGTAAATTGCGATCCCCTAGTAGTCGTAAAAAGTGTTAAACACACTTTCATACATTCCATTTTACGATTTTCTAATTGCGAACAGCAACGATTCGCAATTAGGTAATCGCAAAACGGTTTGTTGATGCATCTGGCCCACAATCCTTGTGAGGTCAACCACAAAAGTCACTAAATAAATGTATGCTTAACAGTCTTGTAGCTTGGCACAAACACATTCAGGCTTTCCTTAGAGGCAGGTTGTTAAAATAATTATGTAGCACCCGAACTCTTATGAAGTGAAAACACAACAGAAGAAAAGCCCTAAACTAATGTAGAAAAACAGAGTAAATTGTAATACAGAGAGTAAAATTGGAGCCATGATTTTTTTAATTTTAGGTACAAATAGCACCAAGAAACACAAAGTACATATCATGGTTATCTGGCCTTGCTGGACTGGGTCAAAGTAAAAAGTTCAGGCCAACCGCAATGAAGTGAGGGTCTGAAAAAGAGACCAGGGTCATCCCTGATGAAAGTTTACCTTCCAACTTAGTCCAGTTTTCATGCTAGAAGCACTGTTCAACAAGGTCATTGGCAGTCAGGATGCAAACTGGATCTGGAGAGGGGTTGATTGATGGCTGGTTGCTGAGATCTAAAGCCACGGTTTGAACTTCATGTTGAAGGTGCAGTTGTCACCAGTGCAAAGACATGGTGGTCGATTGGAACTTCACATAGGCAGGAAACTCAGTCAGGTGTTATTGACATGAAGAGTTCCAGTCGGTGAATCCAGGGTTTGTATCCGGGAAGATCTTGTTGGCAGGTAGATGCAGTTCCTTCATTGGCCTCTGTGAGGTATGCTGTGAGGTATGCTGGAGAGGAGACCAGAGATTGGCACAAAGAGACTAGAACCTCACTATGAGTCCAGTCCTTACAGTCTTTGTGTCAGAGGAGTACACTCTGACAACAGCAAAGGGTCCAGGACCTTGAAGGAGACCTTTTGGGGGATAGGACTCACACCAGCATGTGGGTTTAGGCAGGTCCTGTCGGTACTCTTTAGCTGGGCAGTTGAGTGACTTCTGAGATCTCAAGGAAAGCAGGTCAAGTGTTCATCTAGGCTTCAGAGAGCAGGGGCAGTCCCTCTTATTTCCCTCTTCTGAGTCTTCACAGGTCCAGAAGTAGCTTGAGGAGAAGTGCCGAAGGTGCCATTTTCATAACTACTGTCAGCCTGTGTGTGTGGTATCACCTTTGTTGCTTAACCCTAAACTGGTACTGGTCAGTTAATTCTTTTTCAAAGGGCTTGGCTCTAATCAGTCTAGAGTAACAAGGAGCACGCAGGCCCAGGCGGGAGGTGCATTTGCCAGTGATAGGGCAGGAATCTTTAGAAAGTCAGAAAGTGGCTCCACCTCGACGCTCTGGATGAAAGGAGTACAGTCCCTGGTGATCCAGCTCAGGGTAGGAACATCCTTCCCCATAACCTGAAAGGCAGACATTTCACACCACAGGAGAGGCATTAACAGTCATGTGACTCATGAGACAGGCAGAAAGACACACTTGTTTTAGGCAGAAAAATGAACCCTTCCCTAAAGTGGCACTTCAAAATAGTAATTTAAATTCTGAATTTACCATTAAAGAGAATTTTAAAGTACAATTCAGATGAGTGGAATAAGTATTTTTCTGTAAAATAACAAAGTTTTTGTTTATGGGAGAGCTAGTCTCTTTGCAGAGAGAAACAGCTTCATGGCTTTTTTACTGCTAGGACATGTAAAACAAAAGTACACATGTCTTACTTTTTGAATATCATGCACTCTCCACTATGAGCCTATAGGGCCTACCTTAGGGGTAACTTATAAGAATTAAAAAGGAAGTTTAAGCATGGCAACAGGTTCAGTTTGCCAAGTTGAACTGGCAGTTTGAACCTGCACTGCAGGCTGCACCGGCAAGCCTGAGACATGTTTTTTCAGTGCTACTATTGTGGGTGGCACAATGAGTGCTGCAACTCAATAGTGGCATTTTAGTGTTGGATTTTAAGTCACAACTCTGAAAATGCAACTTTTAGAAAGTGCACATTTTCTTATCCTAACCATTTGGTTACAGCTGCCAGTTTCTTGGGTCACTTTACCCTGCTGTTAGGTGTTGTGTATTCCTTCAAGACAGACCGATAATAGGGCTTAGGTGTGGGCAAAATGGGCCATCCTGACAGGATGGATAGGGGCGGTGCTGTTCTCAGCCCCACTTGCATTTAAATATGGGCTGCCTCCAGTACACACAAAGAACCTGACACTAGTATTTTGTCTCCCTAGACTCTTTGCAGCCTTGGCAGGGGAAGGAAATTTTTTCTAGAACCAGCTCTGGGTTTAGCTTAGAGGTTCCCCACCTTCAAAGACTGGCACAAGCTATGAATATTAGACCCTTAGACCAACTCTTCAGTGTATTCCTGGACTTGTGGAGGAAAATAGGAGGACTGCCTTGTACTCTAGATAACTGCCCTGATGCTTGAAGTCTGCTTTGTACTGAAGAGGACTGTGCTGCTGCTACAAGAGGACTGCCCTGATACTTGAAGCCTACCTTGCTGCTTGAACTCAGGACTACATGAGTGAATGCAAGAGATAACTGGCTGGCCTTCTGTGTGAACTGTAAGGATATAACACACTCCAAATAACTTGAACCCTGCACCTGGCCTCTGCTGTAGTGAGCGGTGCCCCTTCAGTCTTGAACCTAGGTGGTGGTGCTAAAAGTGCTGCTCCAGACTATCCCCAAAAGTTAGGACTTAGAAACCTTTTCCCCAAAAAGTGGTTAGAGAACCGACAGAAGACAGAAACCTACCTGCCTGCCACCAGACCTGCCTAAGGTGCAGCACTGGTTGGTGTGACAACATTTGCAGGCAGAAATCTTAACCACCAGGGGCTCCCGACGATGACACCTACTCCTTGGACACCACCTGCTGTGTTGCCCCGCTGAACTTTACCTTCTCAGGAAATGTTCTTCTTAATTTCTTCTAAGTCCAAAGGTAAGCCAAGATTGGGCTCAATCCAGCTTGTGTAACCAAACCATGTTTTATTGCTGTCACCCTTAACTTTTGACTTTGCTCCTGTCTCGTGCATCTAGATACCGGCTGTAGGGACTTTGATCTTTTAGAGCAGTGGTTCACAAACTTTTTTGACCCCCAGCTCCATTGACCTGTTGGCCGTTGGCCACTGGCTCCCCACTGTGTTACTTTTGTTTGGCGGGGGAGGCATGTAAGCCTACTCTCAGGGGGTTCCCGCATTTTATCCCTGAAAATATTTGGAATAAAGCCGATGAATGTATGATAATCAAGGAGTCTGGGAAAGAGTGTCAATGGTAGGTGTTGATGTGTGTGACAAATCATGGTAACACATGTAGGTCAGTACTTCCATGTAGTGATTTCACTCACAAATGAGTTTTGAAGAACTATTACCTTAACACAAGACTTTGCATGTATGTCTGCTTGTACACGCGGTGCTCTGTCACTAACACGTGTTTATTTATGCATCAAACTCCATAGTTTGCACAGATAGGGAAATGTGACATTCCGGCTGTGATTATGCAGATTGGATGATGAAGTGTGTGAGATTCTGGAAGCATGGAATGGAGTGGTGGCAATCACAAAACTAGGCTGATGTGGCGCATAGCCCTTGATCCTGACACCCACCCTCTCTCTCTCTCTCTCTCTCTCTCTCTCTTTCTCGCTCTCTCTCTCTCTCTCTCTCTCTCTCTCTCTCTCTCTCTCTCTCTCTCTCTCTCTCTCTCTCTCTCTCTCTCTCTTTCTCTCTCAGAGAGCTTTGCTAGTCTAGCAGGGAAAGAAAAGAAGGAAAAGCAAACCACTTCAACGCTAGAGATATTCCTCCTTCCATATCCCCTCAACCTCCAGGTACAGGGACACCTGGTATTTACAACACTAAAAAACACAAACTCCCAAAGCTGAAGTAGCGTGCATTACAATTTCCTGTGTGTTATGGTGAAGCTTTAGATACAATGACAGCCAATACGGAAAGGCACTGTGCAGTGCAGTGAATTACTCACTTTAGTAGGATGCTGCCAGGACATATTCTCCGTAGTTTTCTTTGTTATCTCATTATAATAAGTCTGTGGCATTAAATTCTGCCTTTAAAAGTAAATAACAACCACAAAAAGAGAAACATTAACAAAACTAAAACTAAAAGACCCGAGACCCCGAGACCCTCCCACCACATCCTCTCCAGGTGAGCCAGTGAATGCACTTGTGCGAATGGATGTGATATGGTGTGATAGTTACCAACAGCGGTTTGTCCCTACGAACTCATCAGAAGCCATTAGGTATTAACCACTCTCTCGGCTTTCCAGAATCAGTTTCAAAATCCGTGAGTAAGTAGGGCATGTCAGTTCCTGAAACTCTATGGATAGGATGGAAATAAATGGGTCCCATGTCTTACCGTATTCGGATTTGTCCCGTAGGGTAGCCATGGAGAGTCTCTCCATGCCCAAAAGGGACCACAGCTAGTGAAGTCATTGCGTGTGATCTAGAACCCTGTCCGATTTCCAACCAGATAAAAGTACCCGATGTGCAACATTCGACGTTAGGGCAATCTGTCTGCCTTTGGTTGAGCGCAAGGGGAAAGTCAGAGCATTGGGTAATTCTGAGATAGTGTATGCAGGGAACCTGGAGATGGTAGTGTCACAAGCTTTATTGATCTCATTGAGGATCTTTTCCTAATATCTTGTGAGCTTCAGGCAGTTCCACAGGAGATAAATGAGGGTACCCGGACTCCCACAGCCTTGCCAACAGAGACCATCGCACTGTGAGTTCCATTTAGTTAAACGAGCTGGGGTGTAGTACCAGTAAGATACAATTTTAAAAGCAGTTTCAGTGTTGCCCCTAGAGTGTGCAGTGTGGTGGGTCCTATAAAAAGTATCCTCCCATTCTGTGTCTGGCAGGGTTCGACCGAGTTCCGCCTCCCACTGCCTCTGTCTGGCCGACTGAGCCACAACCGAGGCCAGGGAGAGAAACATGTAGATTTCAGAGATAAGTTTACAATCATCTTTTTTTTTTCAGAAAAAGCCACTTCTCAAACAGGAGCATTCCCCTGCTGACCAAAGGACGTACCAGATACCGGGACACCCAGTGCAGCATTTGCCCATGAAGGTAGTGGTCTGAGTCGGTGAGGCCATAATCCACCCGAAGTTGCTCAAAGGGGATATACCCCTGGGGGTCAAACAAGTGCCCCAAACACTTACAGCCACACGCTAAGCACCGTGAACTCACCCCTTATCTGTCCCGGGTTGGAATTGGGGATTCGAAAAAATGGGGGACATAGGCGAAGGGAATGTTGTAAGGATAGTCCATTTGGATACTGTGTCCCATACAAACATAGTGGGTCGAGTGACCGGCGAAGAGTATAGTCCCCAGGAACGGGATGGTCTAGGAAGCCAAGCTTCCCTCCAGATATGATGGCCAGTCACCAATTGGTCCATAAATACCCAGTGTTTCTCCCTCTTTGGACGGTTCCATTCCATGAGATAGTGCAATAGCGAGGCTTGAAAGTATCGAATGATCTTCGGCAACGCAAGGCCACCTTCCTTTTCGGGGCATTGCAACAGAGACTTCTGCAACCTGGGTGAGACCGAACTCCACATGAAACGTTCTGTCTCCTTTTGTATGTTTAAGAGCGTATGTGATGGGGGCAGCAAGGGGAGGGTTTGGAACAGATGTAGGGCCCACGGTAGGACATTCGTTTTGACCGCAGCTAGTGTCCCGAGCAACGAAAGAGGCAAACGTTGCCATTGAGTTAGATCTTTATAGATGAGATGCAAAAGAGTAAAGTAGCCTAATTTTCTTCCGCTGTCTTACCTAGACTCTTATGAAAGACCAACCCCAGGAATGTTATGCCATCCGTCAACCAGTCAAAGGGAAATTGGACGCGTAAGGTGTCCACCGTTGTTTTTGTTGCTGTAAGGTAAGTACCTGTGATTTCTGAAGGTTCATTTTGAATACCGAAATACGACCGACAGCATGTAGGTCATCTACAATGGCTGTCAAAGAAGTAAAGGGTCACCTCACCGAGAAAATTACGTCATCGACATAAAGGCTAATTAAGTGGTGTTCGGCATCAAAAGGGACGCCCTGGGCGTATGGATTGTCCCGGAGCTTCTGAGCAAAGGGCTCCATATAAAGAGCGAAGACGAGGGGGAGAGAGGGCAGCACTGCCTAGAGCCCCTCCCCACCTCTAAACCGCTTGAGAAAATCCCATTTACCATGACTGCAGCAAAGAGATTGCTGTAAATGCTCGCTACCCATTTGCAAAATGTCGTGCCCAGACCAAAGCGTTCCAGAGTAGCAAACAAGTAAGGCCAGTGCAGGTGGTCGAATACTTTTTTGGCATCAACCCCCAGCTACAGCGCCTCTTACTTGGAGCGCTGTACCTTATCAATCAGGTGACAGATCTGTTTAGTGTTATTCCCACATTGTCTATTCGGAAGGAAACCCGACTGATCTGGGTCTATCAAACCGGGCATCAGATGGTTCAGCCTGTGGGCCAGAATGCTGGAGAACAGCTTCGCTTCAATGTTTAGCAAGGAAATGAGCCCGTATGAGCTGCAAAGCACAGGGTATTTTCCTGGTTTGGGGATGACCAAAATTGTCGCCTGTAACATATAAGCCATATGAGTGCCCGTATCTGTGAATGAGTTAAACAATCGAGTGAGCCAGCTCTGCACAAAAGTTCTTGTAAAACAGTGCATTGAAACCGTCCGGGCCCGGCTCCTTCATAACCTCCAGACCATGTGCTTCGTTGGATGGGAGAGAGGTAACCGTAGCCCCATTGACATACTCATGGGTGTCCATGAGAGTTGAGGACTCAGCGGTGTAGAGATCCGAGTAAAAGGTCCGAAAAGCCGCCACAATGCCTGAATCATACGTAATCTCGGAACCCTGTTCTCTGCGCACCATCTTAACTGTGCCTGTCATTTACTGCAAAGGCAGTGTGCTAACATGCGACCTCCCTTGTTAGATCCCACATAATATTTATATTTCAACCGAATCACTGCATGTTCATCCCTGTCCAGATCCAAACGATTCAACTGGAGCCGCTCAATCTCCAATTGGCACCAGACCCGTTGAGCGCCCCTGCGCTTGTGGATTGCCTCAAGTTCTTTAACTTTAGATTCTAGTTCCTCTCATTTGGCCTGCTGAGTCTTATTATCATAATCCACTTTAGTGATCAAGGCCCCTCTCGAGACCAACTTAAGAACCTCCCAACGGAGGCTAAAGCTGTGGAGCTATCATCGTTAAGTGCTATGTAATCTTTCAATGTACGCTGAAGGTCTTCTACCACTTGTGGGGACTGCAATAGGGAGTCCCGCAGGCACCAGTGTGAGGGGTATGAAGGAATGGGAGGCAGACGTAGAGTCAGCATAATGTGTGCTTGGTCTGAAATAGACCGGGCTTCAAAAGTAGATGCCTGAGTGCATGCCCAGGTGGCCTGGGTGACGAGAAAGTGGTCCAGTCGGGTGTAGGACTTATGGGCCGCAGAGTAATGGGTTTAGTCTCTATCATTTGGGTAGAGGCTGCGACATGCATCCCTGATCCCACAGTCCGCTAACCACTCCTTATCATTCCCTGACAAAGCTCCAGCCCCACCAGTCCTCAGGCTAGAACGGTCTGTCCCTGCATCCAAAAATACATTAAAATCGCCGTCCACTACTACTAAGGAATCTGGCATGTGGAGATCCTCGCAAGGCCCCAGTGAGAAACTTCTCTTGATGGTCATTTGGGGAACAAATTGAGGCTACCATGAGATTGGAAGTGCCGCTTTGAAGCCTCAGTGCTAAGAGGCACCCCTTAATCTCTGCCACAGAGGCCACTATGGAACCTCTAATGTGTTTGGAAAACAAGATGGCTACCCCGCCCTTCTTACTCATCGCTGAAGACCAGAACTGCAAGGGGAAACCCCTGTGTTGCATACAGTGCGTGTCTTTGTGAAGCAGGTAAGTTTCTTGAAGAAGAATTATATCCTCCTCCATATGCTCAAGTAAGGAGAGTACCGCCCTTCGCTTGGTAGGATTGGTAAGGCCATGGACATTATAGCTGACTACCTTAACTTCCATAATTTTGTAAAGAACCATGGGGTGATATATCTTACGCTAAGAAGCTGATAGAGAGGAACAGACCATGGAAGGGACCAACCGTGCATATGTGATTGGACAAACCTAACCAGAAGGGCCATAAGTAAAATGCTCACCAGAGAAAGGGCCCCCCATCCAATAACAATGTGTAAACAAACCCCAAAACAATAAACCAACAACAAAGGCCAGCTCACGGAGTCCATCTCAACAGAGGGCCTGAAAGAATTGGAGACTGCCAAAAGATTGAGGGACCTCCCCATTAAGCGAGTGAAAAGTCCCCCAGCTCCCGCCGGGCCCAGGGAAGAGAAAACAAACCCACACATATGTTACCCTCAGTTAGTAGAGTCCAGAGAGTTCCCCTCTGTACTAGCGAGGGTCCGGAGAACAGCTGAAGGCTATTTGATCATTGTAGCTGGATTGGGATGGTGGCGATCAAGGCCCCGGCCACTCCGGGGACCACGTCTTGCAGGACAGGGTGTTCCCGACCCCAAATCATCCGGCTGGGTGGTCAGACCATTGAGGTTTAAGTTAAGCACCTTACAGGCCTCGGTCATGGAGTGAACTTGGTGTAGCTTCCCGTTGAGACAGAAAATGACATGAAAAGGGTACCCCCAGGAATAGGATATACTCTTTGATCTGAGATGGCAGGTCACGGGCAAAAGTCTCTTCTTTTTTTAAGGGTACTGGCTGCCAGGACTTGGAAGAGCTGTGGTGTGTGCTCACAGAAATGCAGAGGTTGACAGGAGCTGGCCGCTTTGAGGATCTCCTCTTTTTCCTTAAAATCATACACGCACACCAGAACGTCTGCAGGCGGGCGATTTGGCTGACGGGGGGACCTATTCGATGACATCGATCGATCTTGATGGAGGATTCTGCTGTTGCTTTCAGAACTGCCAGGAAGAGGTCTTGAACATATCTTTCCAGATCTTCCCCTTCTACTTCGGTTGGGACAGACCGAATATGGATATTGTTGCACCTCAACCTATTCTCCAGGTCTTCGGAGTGCAACTGGAGGTCCAGCTGCTGATACCTTAGCCATAAGATTTCTTGTTGAAGTGCAGTGATTTCTTCGTCACTGGTATTGGACGAGTCCTCCAGTGCAGCCACCCATTCCTCAACTGCGTCCACATCTCCCCGTACTTCCCGGATATCTTCCTGCAGGTCCGTCTTGATGACCAAGATATCCTCCCTCTGGAAAGCGAACAGGGCCTCCAGAAATTCCCTCCTGACCGCACCTTCTGAGCCATCTCCAGTTGAGACCGGAACGGCTCCTTGAGAGCCCCCAGGCGATTTCATAAGAAAATCCCGGACCGACCGGTCTTTTTTTACCTTCAGCCTTCGTCATAGTGGAGTCCCAAAGCTGTGCCACCCGTGGAGAGAAGTTGCATCAAGGGGAAGAAATGCACGGTCTCCATGCGGCCTCCGGACAAACAAGTAATCAAATGTATTCAGACTTTAAACAGACAGCACAGTTGGCATGCTACAGCAGGTCTGGCCCCGGTGGCTTCACTTGCCATGCGTCAATTGCAGTCAATGGCAGTTATGCTTCCCCTGGGGACTGCCCACTTTCTGGTGTGGCTAAGGTCAAAACTCTGCAGGACGACTGTGCACCCATTACATTCATCCGGCTGCAGCCCGAGGCGCCGCTAGGTTCCAGCCACACAAGAGCGATGCTAAGTGTCAATAAATCCAGGCTCTGTTTTGAGTTATAGGCCTCTTGTGCGCTTACACCACTCTAAAAGGCCCAAGCAAGGGAAAGAGATCCGGGGGCCTCCACTGCACTGCAGGCCACACTGCTGCCCAGCCCAAGTCTTCACCGACGGCCCCAAGGTGTCAGGAGGTTGCGATATTGTCAGTCACTAAGACAGGGGCACAGCAGGAGGCCGCACACATACCACCGCAACTCACACATTTCCTGGGCCTGAATACCTCTCAGTGACTCACCAGTAGAGTAGTGTGTGGCTCTGCTCCTTGGCCGCCAGCTCCTTCTCTGAATAGGCCTCCTGATGCTCTCCCCACTGGAGGGAGGCCGTGTCCAGACTGTGCATGCCATTTGGGCAGCCGGGTCTGAGCCAGACAAGTTGATGGACGCCCACCTGTCCTCAGAGCTCTGTCCGGGCAAGGTGCAGCAAGGGACCTGGCCCCCCAAACAGCAGGGAGCCAGGCGGGACAACCACCGTGGCCTCGCGTCATGCAAGAGGCCGCCTCACAGGCCCTGAACACGGTCTTGGTGCAGACGTGGTCCGGGGACCGCGCAAGGTGTCACGTTGATTCGTGGGGCCCCTTCCGAGCTTGGCAATAGGGTCTGTGTGCCATTACGGCCTCCGTGAGAGCTTGACCGGCTCCCTTTACCATCTCAGGTCCTCAACATCTCGCGGCGTGGTGCTGCAGGAATGCCAGAGGTCACCCAGCTTCTCAACGACAAGCATACAAGGCGCTTCAAGGTCCCTCGCCCTCAGGTAGGTGATCCGAGTGCCGTGGGTTCTCTAGTGTGTGCTAAAGGCCCGGCAGGAGCGGACCTCAAGCAGGACACGTCCGCACACTCCTCCATCTTGGCCACAACCCCCAACGTATTCGTTTTAAAGGAAAAACTCTTGTCTAAAGTCCTCGTCCTATAACAGCTTTTTTTGTTAAATAGTCAGCATTTGTGTGATCTATATGTAACTGCTGCAATGCAATTGGCAACAAGAACAGTTGTGGTAGTAAATATGTTCTTGCATGTGTAAATGTTACAAATAGGCTGCGATTTAAAATACATGAGGTTAAGGTGCCTGCAACCAAGATCTTTGTGTACCCAGCAAGTTCTGTGGAGAGGGGGGGATGTACCTGTCTGTCCTCTTCAAATCTGTGCACACAAAGTACTTTAGCCAGTGTATTAATCCAGTTTTTATTGGTTTGTGCTTATGTTATTTAATCTGAAGCTTCACAGAATTCTTACCTCACAAAACCACAGGTCAAGAGTGCGCCGCTGTACACTGAAGGATTCTTTAAAGGCAGGGTCTATTCGCTAGACACACTATCCAGTCTCCAACTCTACCATAGCTGCGATCATTGGGTTCCCAACATGTGTTGAACACTTCAGTAAATGCTTCTACTGGTGGTGTCTACGCCCCCTCCATGCTACCCTTGTAACGCTCCTCCTGTCAGCCCCTCTCTCCACCCAGGATTCTTTCTCCTCCGTCTCGGCCTGCTCTTTTAGCTCTGGTTTGCCAGGTCCATCCCAGGTCTCTGCGATGTACCTACCACTAGAGAGCTTTATTTACAAACACTAGGAGTGGCTCTGGCCCAAGCCCCAGTGGCCGCTGTAGGTATTGCACCCCTGGGCAGTATTTCCCTGTTTGTGTGCAGGTGTGCATTTCTACTCTGGATCACTGACTTTTTCTACAAGTAAATTTGCCATTTTGTAATCTATTTTTGTATTTATTAGCATTTCCACACCTTTCGTACCACATACAGTTTTGAACTATCGATACATCGGGATAAACAAATGAATTTGGTTCACTAATTGTGCATTTGGTGCACAGCGCCCCTGGGTAGTTTTTATGGCGCACTGGGGTGCTGCGGCTCACAGATTCACTGTTTTAGACACTATTTTTCACTTAAAACTTTAGAAATTCAAAACTCTGGTTCTACTGATTGGATTTAGTTATCATTTTATTTATCAAGATTTACTCTTGTGAGTTTTCACTTTATTATTGTTTGTCTGCTGCAAATAAAATTAACACCGTTTCTGTAAGTTAAGCCTGACTGCTTATGTGCCAAGCTACCAGAGGATTAAACACAGGTTAATTTAGTGTATTTTGTGGATCACCCTGACAAGGATTGTGGTTGTTCTTTGAGTGGTTTTTACACCCCCCTCAACCAATACCCCATTGCTTGCAGTCAGTTCTCAAAATACCAAATCATAGTGGTTCACAATTTAACCTACTTATTAAATATGTCAGATCAGGTTGCAAATTGTTACTTACTATGACTGACCACAATCACTGGGATAGTGGCCTTCTGGGGGTTGCAGAACACCATGTATGTGACTGCTTTTACATAAAGCCATATTTTATTTTAATGTATTCAGTTTTATAAAAAAAAAAATCAGTTGCATTTAAAATAAAATGAAAAGTCACACATACCTTTTTTAGCAGTTGGCAGCAGTGGTCACATGGACCACTGCCTATTCCTAAAAATCATTTTGTCAAGCATTCCACAAAAGGGAAGTGATCCCCTCGCAAATGGCTTACCTCCTCCTTTAAGTTTGTTGTAAAATATTAGCAGTTCAGGACTGGATTTTGGTCTCAAAACATTAATACATGCCATAAAGAGTTAGTGCTTTGAAGAAACTCCCTTAACATGCCCCTTCCAAATACTGATTATTTATGAGTTCCCAAAACCATTTTAATAAATTGAAAACCTTTTCTGAATCATCAGGTGGGTTTAGTACGTTCCCAAAATTATTTTAGCAGTCGTAAACCCTCAGAATTACAGCATGTGTGTTATTGTGACTGTATAACCCTGATCAAGCAGTAACCACAAACTTTGGGCCTCATTACGATGGCGGTGAATCCGCATCCTCCGGGCCGGTGGAAGCCACCGCCGGCCCGGAGGATGCGGATTCACTGCCGCGGCCACATCAAACACCCACCGCCAGATTAGGATGGTGGTAGGAATGTGGTGGGACCTGCCGTCCGCCGTTGATCCACGTGTTTTGCCGGGCCATTTGGTGGCGGTGTCTGCAAGACACCGTCAGCCAAATTAGGAAGCATGAGTAAACATGCTTTTCCGCGGCCGTTTTTCCGCCGTGGAAAAGCATGTGGACCTTTGCTTCTGGGGGGCCCTTGCGGGTGTGCATGTAAATGTGAAACATGCTTTTTTAATGCGGCGTGTGCTGCTTCAAGCAGCACCTGCCGCAAAGTTAAAGATCCAGAATGTGACCGCCAGGGTGGCGGTCACATCCTAATTTGCATGGAGGGACCGCCGCTGCCCATGCGGACGGTCCCTCTTCCACGGGGTGGCGGACGGACGCAGGTCCGTCCGCCATCCTAATGAGGCCCCTAGTTAGGGAAAGGCACAAGCACATCCTATATTGACCTGTGCTCACCCTCTGGCACGTGACACAGAGCAGTCAGGTCTAACTTGAGATGAAATGTGTAAAGTATTTGTGCAACTCTTCAAACAGTAAAATAGGAAAAGCACCACACAAATAGATTCCATGCCAGGTTATAAAATAGAGCTTAATGTCATAAATAAAATAAAATCAAAATGACATAAATTGAGGAAGTAGAACTTGAATTATGAATTTATAAAGTTTATAGTGAAAAATAGTGCCTAGAAGTACAAAGAACTGCTTGAGCTATTTGATCGCGCCGGACTAGGACAAAGTAAAAAATTCAGGCTGACCGCAATGGTGCGCAGGACAAATACAAGTTAGGCCCCCTGAATCAAAGTACCGTAATCCTGGTTGCAGAGCGATGCGTGGCTCCGCGTCAAAGATGCATCAGTTCACAGATGTGACGAGACTGTATTGTGAGGTCCCGCTGTGTCGGCGTCAAGAATCCTGTTGGCAAGGTTTGCGATGTGACGGCTGAGGATACGAGGCGCAGTGGAGACAATGTGTGAGTTCCGATGAGCGGTGAATCTGCAATGTGGAGGTTTTGCATCAGTGTCCCAGCTGCCGTTGACAAGGGAGGAAAGGAGCTTACACCGGGACAAACATTGCGCAGTGGCAGTTCCAAAGGTGATGTGTCAGTCTAAAGATGCAGTATAAAGCGGCGATGTGAGTTTTTTGCAAATGTGTTCAGTCCACACAACACTAGTGATGTGTTGGTTCTGGTCAAAGATGCACCTCTTAGCCACAGAGATGTGTTGTTACTGCTTGGGGATGCGTTGTTCAGCATAGGGTGCTTTGGTTCCACTAGAGAAACACCTTTGACCCACTTCCAAGGTTCCAGGACTAGGGTGGAATCACTTGGTTGGGTAAACTCACAGATGGCAGAGTCTAGTAGCAGAAGCAGGTTGATTGGAAGTATTTTATGTCCCTTAAATGACAGATCAGGAGGCCAGTCAGCTAGCCCTTGGAGTCTCTCCGGGTTCAAATGACAGAGGCCCAGTCCCCTCAACCAGACAAGAGGACAGCAGGCAGCAGGTCTGCACAGCAAGGCAGGAGTTCAGGAAAACGCAGTCCAGCAGAGTTGCAAACCTTTCAGTAGCACAGCTGTCCATCTTTCTGGCAGTCTTCACAGGTCCAGAAGTGTACTGAAGTGGTGGCGTCGGAAGTCCAGAACTTATAACCAGTTGTGGGTTTGAAGTGGGGGAGATTTCGAAGACAGGCCTTTGAAGTGCAACAAGGTCCTCCCTTCCTGCCCTGGCTCTAGACTCACTACAAGGGGGTATACAGCCTTTGTGTGCGGACAGGACGCAGCCTATTAAGTTGTAAGTGAGGCTGTGTTCAGCTGCTCCCTCCCAATCGGTCAGGATGGCCCATTAGGTCCCACCTAAGCTCCTATTGTTTGTGGTTGTCTAGGTGACAGGCGCGGCTGGTCCATTGGGCGGAAGGGCCCTGCCCCGCCCTCTTTTTCCCCCAGTAGGAACAGTGTCTGTCAGGCAGAACAAAAGTCAGCCTGACAGACACTATTCACTTTCAGTTTAAGCAGCCAGGAGACACACATGCGCATTTAGCACTGGCTCCTGGCTGCCTGAACTGAACTTTGCTGGTCAGAGAAAGTCACAGCTCCGTTGGGTGTGACTTTCTCAGCTCAGCAAAGGTTAGTGAGGCCCTGCCCTCAGTGACGAGGGATAGCGTCACTGATTGCCTCGCACCTGGGTGCTTCAGTTTTAAGCCCTGAAGCGCCCAGGGTTGGGTGTCAATCAGACCCTTCATCACAGAGTGGGGTGGGGTCAGTAGTCTCCCTGACCCCATCCCACTCTGTGATGAAGATAGGACTGCTGCCTTCCCTCATTGGCTGACCAGGGAAGGCAGCAGTCCCAAGCCTCCTGGAACCTCCGAGGCAGAGCAGAGCCGGCTGAAGGTAAGTGTGATTTATTTTCTTTTTACATTGTTTGGTGAGTGCGTGCATGTATGAATGTTTGGGAAAGAGTGTTGTGAATGAATGCGTTTGTGTGTGTGTTTATATGCGCCTGGTTGTGAGTGTTATGTTTATGTGAGTGTGTGTGTGTGTCCCGTCCGCCCCCTCCCGCCAAAACTTACCGGCTGCCACTGCTAGGTGGAATACACAAATCCCATCTATCACCCACCTCAGCCATGTGATCATAGACAAGCAGCAGGTACCAAATGGCTAAAGTAAGAAAATGCCAACTTTCTAAACATGGCTTTATGAGAATTGTAATTTAAAATCTGATTTCATTGTAAGTTAGAATTTTAAATTAAGATTCCAGAGACACTAGACTTGTGGGTCTTATCTCTTCCCAATTGGAAATTGCACTTACAAAATGCAATAAGTAATCACAGTGCTATCCTGTGTTAGTGATGGGCCTTGCTGTAGTGAAAAATGGCTTTGGGAGTTTTTCACTACCAGGACATGTAAAACTTACAAGTACATGTCTTTCCTTTAAAATACATTCCACCCTGCCCTCCGGGTTGTCCAGTACCTGCCTAAGGGATAACTTATATACATAAAAAAGTTTGTTTTACCAGGAAGACCTGGAAGCGTAAACTGCACACACAGGCTCTGCCATGGGAGGCCTGATACATGGTTGAAGGACTATTTAATTGGGTGGCACAATCATTGCTGCAGACCCACTTGTAACATTTAATTTTCAGGACCTGGGTACAGGGACTACATCTTTAATATGGACGTGTACATGAATTAAATATGCCTGTTGTGGATGAACCAATGGTACCATGTTTTTGGGACAGAGAATAAACACTTTAACATTAGTCAGCAGTGGTGAAGTGTGCTGAGTCCTCCTAATACTAGTAAAAATGAGGCCAAAAAAATGGAGGAGGAAGGCTAAAAGTTGGGGCAAAGTCAACACCAAGGCTGTCAGGTCCTCCACTGAAAAAGCAGCATCTTTGCCTGAAACTAAGCACATATTATTGATGAAAACTTTGGGTGACAACATAGTTCCCCCATACATTTGTAAAATACTGCTGCATGCTTCTAGAAGCTTATCATAAAGTATGCTGTCATGTTTTTATCCTTGAAATGAAATGTAATATTTTTTTTCTATTCTGCACACAAGAATGTCCAATGTTTCTCTCATTTCTTAACTCCACTATAATAATTACTGAAATTTTAAGTAGATACTGAAAAATTGGCAACATTATTTTTTTAAATTCGGTGCACATCTGCATATGGTAAGGACTGCAACGAGAAGATGGGATGTGGAAGTAATCTTGAGTTTGCATACTTCTTCTCCCTAAGTAATTATTTTAGTTTTTTTTTTTAGGGTTGGGAGTAACTTGTGTATTTCTGTGTAGCGTAATCATGCAGAATGCAAAGAGATGATTGCTGGAACACTGAAACTATTCAGACACTCACCCCCAGTCACAGATCTGGGTTGAATCCATCATCGTTCTTTAGCTCACTTCGCTACCCCAGTTCAGACATAGCCATATGCAAATCAGTCTTGACCCTGTTCCTCATGGGAACAGTCCATCCCGAACTGCCAAGCCTGGTCTTCCCTGGACTGGAAACTAGCATCCTGGGACTGGTTTTGGGGTAACACCCCTCATCAGCCAGACTAGCTTGAATCTAGTAGCAAAGTGAGCATGGGATCCACGTCTGGGCATACTTGCCAACTTAGGGCAAACAAAGAGAGGATGGACGGAGCACTAAACCTTTTCAGACACTCACCCTCCCAGTCACAGAATTTGATTGAATCCATCATCGTTCTTTAGCTCACTTCACCACCTCACACAACCATATACAAATCAGTCTTGACCCTGTGCCTCATAGGAACAGTCAAGCCCGAACTGCCAAGCAGGTTTTCCTTGGGCTGTAAACAAGCATCCTGGGAACAGTTTCCGGGTAACACCCCTCATCAGCCAGGCTATCTTGAATAGAGTGACAAAGTGAGCAAGGGACTCACATCTGGGCATTCTCTGCCAAATTAGTGTGAACAAAGCAAACACAAACAGATGATTGACAAAGCGCAGAAACTTTTCAGACAGTCATCCCCAGTCACAAATCTGGGTTAAATCTGTGATGTATTCCTATAGGTTCTGTATCGATCCCCCTATTCCTGACCCTATTCTGGTTAACAAGTTAACTACCAGCCATCCCATGAGGCAGAAAACCCCCATGATGCAGGAACCGTTATCTGATAAAGCCACACTACGGCACAGGAACGTGTTATCTGATTAGGTCATAACGCTTGCCATCTAATTAGACAAGCGATATTCCTCCAGCCCCTGATAAGGCAAACGGAGTTCTCAAAACAAATCAAACCTATGACAACCTGGGAAAAACCCTGCGGCCATTGTTTTGATTTCACCGAGAACTTCAGCAAAAGAATGTGCTAACGACCTGGTCGTATGACATCCTTATTGACGTATCTATGTCCATCCTTACGTCAATCTCGGCACCTTAAAGGTATAAATATTACCGATATTGCCCTATGCAAACACACGCGGTGGTGACGAGATCGGAGCAGCCAGACTTGCCGAAGCCCAGAGCAGAGCAGACCCCGCTGGCGCAGCCCCGCCTTCCTGACGCGCTGAGAACGAGACGCTGCCTTTTCTCCTGCCGAGAAATCCAGCTCCGGCGTTTCCGGGTAGCCCACGCAGGCAGCCTGGGATATCGAGACCAGAGACGAGAGATACCATCCCTCATCCATCCTAGATTCCAGGTACAGAACTGAATAACCCCTCACAGAGAATTCTTTAGTCAGTCACTTGGCAAAACAAACTTAACTTAAACTGTAACTTTCTATTCCCGCCCACGCATTAGACTTAGGTCAGGTACACGGGGTAGGCGTAGTTAGAAACACCAGTTGAGTACGATTAGTCAAATGTATATGTGTATGTAATATATCTTATTCATTTTAAACCTTCATATGGCTTAGAAACCATATCAATGTTTTTACAGTATTATTTTATACTTCTGCTTTTAATGTATGCACTTTACTTAACCATAAGTATTGCAATAATATCGATCCATTTCTCTTGTATGAGAAAAGAGACTGATCAATAAATAACATCTTTTATTGAACACGCCCGTCTCTTCCTTTTCTCTACAATCTGATGAGACTAAGAATGCACGTACTGACTGAGTAAAATAAATTGCCTTTTGTTCACACGACTCTCGAGATACACTCTTGATTAGGGGAGAGCAAAGTTGTCATGTTCTATGGTTGTCAGAAACTAAATCCCTTCTTGTCTATCCAGGGAGGTTCAACTCCTCCTTGCCTATTCGAGAAAGTTTCTAGTAAACTCTGAGCTAGCTGGCAAACCCAAAACTTTAAGTCTAATATCGACAGTAGTAGACCTAGTTAACGTCTGGTCTAGGCCTATACTATTGAAGGTATTATTCCAATGCGCAGAGCCTATTGGGATAATAGGAACTACACTACATGGCGCCCAACGCGTTTGGAAGGGCGATAAAACTAACGTAAGACATTTAGAGTAACTCAGTCGTGCTTTCTCACTCAGACCCCTTTTTTCCCATAATACTCCAAAGACGTCTGGAGTGGGTGAAAGGTAATATCCGCCAAACCTCGCAGGAGGAAACTCCTATGTATGGTACTTGGTTTAGTCAACGTTGAAGGATAAACCGTTCCAAAATATTGTGCATCTAATCTTTGTTTCCATAAGAAACCTGATCTGCAAACAAACAAAGTAACCATCCTGTCGGTAAAATGGTAGACAGTGATGATGAAAGAGAGGCAGTTAGATTAGCAACTGAACTCGCAGCAGCTGATACTGCACTGCAAGAAGCAGACCAGGATATAATACTCATCCCGGTCATCAAAAGGAAATCTATAACCTTAAAACTTATAGAAAATGGACAGACACCTAGAGGTGGTACAGTCATATTCGTAATTGAGGCACACGAATATCGGCAGACAGAGGTATACTATTCATGGATACATTTTCCAGCAGCAAATGCTGTAACAAAGTACTTCCACTATTACAAAACAGAGGAACCTCCTGAAGAGTATACTCCTTTCGAGGAGGTGGAAGTACCACTTAAATTTCAAGAGCACCTGCTCTTATTTAATGGCGCCCTAAAACACAATAATCACATCACCAGGCTCGGTCCTTTAGGTAGACCAGGAGCAACGTGGCCGGTCCTAGCCGGATACACACCACATCCAGAGTTCGAAAGAATGCCTGCAGCAGATCTTTTAGTACAACTAAAACAATTAATAAAGATACATAGACAATTAGTCCAATATGTGATGCGGACTTCAACAATTCAGCCAGCAATTAAAATTCCACAGCTGACCCCTCACCAGGGGAACACAAATAAAATTACACCACAGAACATACAATCCTGCCTAGGTAAAGTACCAGCTAAACGGGAACAAATACCATTCTGGTTAGCACAAAAAATCACCCAAACAGAGGCTGTGTTTCCAGACACCACCCCGTTAGAAAAACACAGGATTCTGACTATCTGTCTTCCAATGGGAATCGCACCACACATTGAGGACTGTGACACTTGGGGTACAGTCTTTGCTTCCATCTACACAAAAACGCACGGTGTTCCATCCATTTCGGTAATACCAGATGTGCTAAAACAAATTCAAGACGAATATGGTCCAGAACCCGCTTTAACTCTTGGTATGAAATTACTAAAAGACTTCAAGCAGGTCTCGGCTATATTATTAGCCAACATAAAGGGAGAAGCAGCAAACGTGGCGATCCGCCAGAGGTTAAAAGAGACAGATATAGCAGACCAACCAGCTGAAATTGCCAGAATCATAGAAAAATCCTATGAGGAACTAGGTAGAGATAGTTTAGGTGGAATACCAGTAAAACCACGACTGATTGAAAGTCCTGAAAAAATATTTTTTAATAATAACTCAACATCACAAAAAAAGAGCTGGGATGGAAACAAACAATCCAATCCTAAAGAAAAGAAATTCCAGTCCAGAGGAAGGTCTCCTAGGCGAAGAGAAAAATCTCCGAACCAAAGACACAGGTCACCCCAGAGTGACCCCTCTGGGAAAAGATATAACCTTAGAAATAGGGATAATATAAAGAAGCCTGATAGATATCAAGACATTGATACACGTCCCTCTCAATCTTTTCAGACTTCCTCGCAGAAATCGGAAAGAAGAGGACGATCAGAACAAAGAGAAGAGCACGCCAAGTCCAAAGACAAGGAACCTGCTCAGCTAAAAAAGAAATTACAATTTCCAAAAAAGAAGGTAGCCAGTATCAAGGTAGTTAACAATGCCGAGAATACTGAGGACACAACTGAAAAATGGAGAATGGGCTCAGACAATGCTAGACAGCGCAGCAGAAGTGAGCATAGCTCGCAAAGTCCTTATGAATCATCTGGAGACAGTGGACACGAATGAATATCTTCAAGTGGAAACTGCAGACACCAGAGTTAGCAAACCTCACAAAATATATGAAATAACTTTACGTATAGAGGGGGATAAGACTAGAAAAATAAGGGGACTATTTTGGGATAATCTCTCCAAGGGCTATGACATCCTTCTAGCTGAAAAAGACTGGCCACCAGAGTTTGTCAGGGAGTGCCCTCATGGCGAAGAAATAATTATGCCTGCCTTCTCAAATCATATCCCAATTCATAAAAAATACACACTTGCCAGAAAGTGGGCAGTAGCTCAAGCTCCTGCTTTATATAAAAATCATGTAGGATGGGATGAGGACTCTCCTCCTCACAAAATCCAGTTAAAATCACAACCTACTGCACAAAGGCAGTACCCAATTAAGCAAGAAGCTAAAAAGCAGGTAAAAGAAATCCTAGATCAGCTAGAATACCAGGGGGTGATTGAAACTTGCACCTCACAAATGAACAACCCTTTGTTTCCGGTCTCCAAACCAGACAATTCATATCGTCTAGTTTTGGATTACCGACATCTTAACTCATGTTGCAAAACTTTTGCAGTGCAAAACTCGCATAGTGCTGCACTAATGAATAACATAGTGCGCAAAAAATACAAAACAACATTAGACATCTCTAATGGATTCTTTTGTCAAAACATAGCACCAGAGAGCAGATATTTGTCTGCATTCTCAATAAATGGCACTCAAAAACAATTCTGTCGGTTAGCCCAGGGGTACAAGAACAGCCCGGGAGTATTCTCAGCGAGAGTAACAGAATTACTACAAACATATGATGACGAAGCATGATCTTATGTCGACGACATATACTTAACAGATGATGACTTGGATACTCACTTGAAGAGAGTGAACACCATAATACTTGGGTTCGCAGCAGAGGGTTACAAATTCAACCTTAAAAAATCCAGAATTGCCCATCTAACAGTCCTGTTCTTAGGATACGAATTATCAAGTGAAGGCAAAAGCCTGGCTGACAATTTCCTAGAGAAATGTGCCGTACTCCAAGCACCTAGAACACTAAAAAACCTACAGTCAATTCTAGGCTTCCTAAATTTCGGAAGAACATACATTGCAAATTACGCAGAAAGGGTCAAACCCCTTTATGATCTAATAAAACCAGATTTTAAAAGAACCAATTGGACTCAAATACACACAGAAATTTTGAGATCCTTACAAACAGACATGTTAATTAAAGCAAAATTAGAAACACGTGATAACACACGCAATCTTGTGATTCGAGTCATCCCAGGAAGATGCGGATTCACATACCTGACCTCTAATGAGGGAGAAAAGGTACCAATTGCATTCAAATCACACTTGTACACCAAGGCTGAAATGAAATTTAGCCCAACGGAAAAAATTCTTACTGCAACACAGACAGCTATAGCAAAAGAACGAGCCCTGGCACAAGGTAAACGAATAATAATCGTGACACCAATACCAGCCCTAGAGGCTGTAACAAAAGCAAGCATTCCAAATGCTAAAGCGCTCCATCCGAGATGGATACAATGGGCTAATTCTCTTGCTGCAACAGACGTGGCATACGAATTTGATCCTAACTTAAAAACACAAGAATTTCTCCAATATGAATTTGAATGTCCTCCGCCGACCGAAATTCTGCCTCTAGACCATTACGGCTGTATAATATACACAGACGGATCAGCACAACCCGCAGTAGGGGGTAAACAAGCCTACAGTGCTGCGTGCGCGATCGTTAAAGGTCGCTGGCACGAAGGGAAATTTAAACCAGCTATCACTAAAACACAATCTCTAGGAGATTGTACAGCTCAGCGAGCTGAACTACTGGCATTCAAGATGGCGCTTGAAAATACCGATCGAGAATTCCTCACACTCATAGTGTGCGATTCGTATTATTGCGTTCAGTCTTACAATGAATACTTGCAGATCTGGCTTCAGAATGGTTTCAAGGATGCGAAAGGTGGCACAATCAAGCATAAAATGCTCTGGGAACAAGTAGTTCTTTTACAGAAAGAACTACCAAAGACTCACGTGATACATACACTGAGTCATCAACGTGATGGCGTTCACGTTGCAGGGAATTCATTGGATGATGAGGCCGCGAAGGCAGCTGTGCAAACGGCTTCCGTAGCTGCCATCACTCGGTCAAAAACAAAAATAGACAGCAAAATATTACAGGCTGTCAGCGCTACAGAAAAGGATTCGATAGAAACACTCCCGAAAGGCTTTCCAGTAAAATACTCATACATAACTGATGCAAACAATGTTCCTTTTGCTCGAATCCCTGGAGTGGGGGATAGGGCAATTCCAAACATGGAGCATAGGTTAGGACTGATAATAGCGGCACACGAAGGGCTTGCTTCTATACATGCTGGCGTCTCAGCCACAGTATCATTATTAAAACAGAGATACTGGTGGCCACAAATGAGAAGACAAACAAGGAACTATGTTTTAGAATGTGAAATATGTCAAAGAATGAAAGTATCAACGGTGAGACGCCCAGCGCAGACGCCCCTTCTAATCTCGGATAAACCATTAGCCTGTGTTTACCTAGACCACTGTGGTCCCTTACAAAGGGATGGTAACTATAAATATATCTTGGTTGCAGTGGACTCATGTACGAGATTCATATGGATGTGGCCCCAGCGAACGGCTAACGCCAGAACTGTTATAAAAGATTTGCGAGTCTTTATCGGCACATACGCAATTGGCATGCTGCATTCGGACCATGGTCCTGCTTTTAGCTCTAGAGCTTATAAGGAGGCCATGGTCAGCATGGGTGTGACATTGCGGTACTCTTGTCCATTTCACCCTGAGGGGAACGGAATTGTTGAAAGAAAAAAACGTGACATAAAGCAATCTATAACGGCAAAGGTATTAGGTTCGGGAGCTGGGTGGGTCAAACATCTAATAAGTGTCCAACGTAGTCTAAATAACCTGCCAAGAAATTCTCTGAAGGGATTCAGTCCGTACGAATTATTATTTGGAACTAGGATGTTAATCTCTGACCTTGACAGTCAGACTTCAGTGGTAAAGGAAAAAAGCTTTGATATCAAAGATCGTTTGGCTATTTTACAGGACTTAAATGAAACAAGAAAAGACCTGAGCAACATAAAGTTGAAACAGCAGCCAACAACCACTGAAGAACCACCACCTGTCCCAGCAAGACCTGTCTGGATTCCAAAAGTCGGGGATCTAGTCAGAGAAAAGATCGCGGTAAAGAAGGAATTTGGGCCTTCTTACAGAAAAGCAGTTCCTGTCTTGTCTGTCAACGGGACAAGATCAGTAGTACTACCGCCGCTTGCTGGTAAAAAGGAGAACCGAGTTGTATCCATCGACCTGGTAAAACCACAATCATGTGGCCGATAACAAATAGTAGGCCAAGTGGACTCCCCATAAGTAGCAGAACACCAAGGTTTGCTACCAGTACAGAGGTCCTAACAAAGAGGCTAATCACATTCGAAACGCCTACAGAAGAACAACAAGGACTATGCAAAAATGCAATGGAACTTAGACCTCTGAACACCCAAATAAAAACATTTAGCAGAGACACACCAACCTATAATGAAGTAACAAACGACTATGCAAGAAACAGTAATCCTGAAGCAATTGGAACAATTGACAGAACTGCATCCGGCTACTTCATAAACTTCGATGATTCCTCCGAAGGCTTGACTGAATCAAAAACACAGCCATCATCAAAAACCTTTAAAGATAAAGCTAAAGAACTTTTGAAACAACTGAAAGAAACATATCTAATTTCTCCATGGATTGAATTTTGGGTGGGTTTTGGTGCATTTATCCTCATACTTTGGCTCATCATGATACTAACTTTGGGACGCTTCATTGAGGGAAAATATGCTAAAATGGACACAGCAAGTCAAAAAATCAACTTGATCCTCAAACCACACACATCTTCACACGTCGAGAAAAGAGAACTTTCCTCAGTCAACTTCACAGCCAATCCTATACCGGGTGGGGTAGCATGGGATAACACTGACTATGAAATCTATGGTCCGGTTGAAATCCTGAAATATCCACACCAGATTAAAATCTCATTGAGTGACTTCGTAAAACCAAGCACATTTGCTGATGATTGGGACTTTGAAAGTATAAACAATATGATGTCTGACTTAGTGATGTCTGCTAAATTTACCAAACATGATTATTTGCAGGGTTCGACAAATTATGATAGTCTGTACTGTTATAACCACTATGGTAACCATTTTTTACATAGATCTGCACAACCTAGAAATGTTTTAAATTATAATCAATGGGAACATTGTGCAACCCCTCCAAAAGGAAGCTCAAGAACCGTTTATGACAAATATTCATACTTTTCAGGTTTTAACACAAGTAATGCCGAAACATTTTATTTCAAATTGTCAAATAAGACAGGGACAAAGACCATGATAACAAACACGAAATTGATATATTCAGACTCATTCTTTGAACAAATGAATACTTTTGGTTTTGATTATTGGGACAAAAATGTTGAATTGAAAAGTGTTTGGGGCACAAAAGAATGGCAAATACAGGGTATAGAATCTTTGTTTAGAGCCTGCATGATCCCAGAACAAATTATATTTTTAAATGACACTGTTCAACAAACTACCTGTCTTGGCTTAGCCAAAATCAAAGACTTAAATAAACCGTCTATTCCAAAACCAACAATGAACAGCAATAGCTCTACAGATGAGGAGATAGACGTAAATTATGTATTAAACCAAAACAGAACACATCCTGATTGGAAACAGTGGTTGATCTGGCCCACAGATACTAATTACTGTCAAGACAGATTCCTGAACAAAACACAGGGGTTCAAAATGACCAGGCCAGACCCTAGATATCCCCAAAGACATCACCCAGGGATAATAACCACCTACAGTGTGGGCAAATTATGCCTTCAATGGCTACAAACTTCCACACTGGCAGAAATTAAGCAACACCTAACTTTACTTACTGATGGTGCTGACTTGCGTGATTTCACTATGAGACCACGCAAACAACGTCAAACGCGTTTCATAGCAGCCTCTGTATATGCAGCATACAATGAGGCCTGGAAGGTTACTCAAATTGAGACAGCAGAAAGGATACGGGAAATTGACCGTATTAATTTGGAAAAATCACTTTCTGTAGTGGACAATGGGTTAATGACTCTGTCCTCCAGAATTTTTTCTCTGGACAGCATTGTGTCTTCAGCAATCGACATAATATCGTAAGACTTAATGTTGTTACAACACGGTCAGTCTCAATTGCGTTCTATTGTACAGCTTGGCTGGACGTTACAAAATCTGCGTTCAGGCTATGTGCCTTGGCGTTTAATCAACACAACGTCACTTTTCAATATCTTTAACCTTACTGATAAACAAATCAGTATGGCCCAGAAGGGTGCTGATTATACAATCCTGAGCATTGAGAAACTCGAAAGATTACCAGTGACAATGTCAGAACGACCTGTCAGTGAATGGATAATACATGGGATAATTAATATTCCAATCTCAACCTTCCGGTTTCAATACTGCCAAAAATATATACAGGCTGGCATGTACGAAAAATTGGGAAAAGGGTACATTAAAACAACATGGGACTTGCCCTATTCACATGCATGTGTCAGTAATAAAGGACAGAAAGTGTTTCTTAGTGGCAATAATTGTGCGATGTCACTAAGCGGTACACTTCTGTGTAACGGAATTAGTTTGCATGGAGCCTGTGAAGGGAACTCAAATAACCTTTCATGTCACCAGCTAGGCACACCTGCTACAGAGATAGAACCATTCTTTCAAAGACTCTATAATGGGAGTTACATTCTAATTGTGGACCGCAGATGCTGTAGTCTTATGCCCGGGACTCCTTATCTCGTAACTACGACTGCGAAGGTCAAGTGCTGTGGACGCTTATTGTTCCCCAGCTCCCTTCCAGACAGGGAGGCAAGGGCATGGCCCAACTTGAAAATTACTTCTATTTGAATAGATACTTTAAGCAGAATGAAAACAGTGCTTCTTCAGACGCCGACAAGGCTCAAGTCATCAAAAGAAACGTATGATCTCCTAGTCGCAAGGACGACTGCAGAGATACATTCATTGTTATCGACTAATTCCCCCATACATTTCGCAGAAATCCTGAATGAAATCTTAAATATTTCTGATACCAGTGGAGTCTCAAAAGTATTTAAGACGGTATTTTCGATGGCATTAACACCATTCAAAGCCATACTGGGTATTTTTCCAGATTTCGTCCATTCGATTTTTGGCGAACTTCCCCTCATTTTAGGACTAATTGCAGGAATCCTATTCC
This sequence comes from Lissotriton helveticus, assembly GCF_964261635.1. Classification (NCBI taxonomy): domain Eukaryota; kingdom Metazoa; phylum Chordata; class Amphibia; order Caudata; family Salamandridae; genus Lissotriton; species Lissotriton helveticus. The sequence continues at coordinate 1,610,740,629 of NC_136065.1, forward strand.
TAGTCCTTATATTTCGTTATGGCAAACCATGTCACAGACAAAACACCTGCGACAAGGGAAGAAACAATCCTAGCCATTGGATACCGGGACCGGATATCAAAAATCCTGGGACTATCCCGGCTTAGAGACCTGAACATGACTTGGTTTCTATCATTTCGACCCATGTGGCATCGATGTGTTTTACCTGTATTAAGGTGCCTGCTATGCGGAGAAGAATGCGTGTTAGACACCTATCTGACGCTACAATCGGATGCGCCAATGGATGCAGAAACATTGTTGAGTCCGATAAAGGCTCATGCTTTGTGCTGCCCTCAAAGGCTACCAATCCTGATGACGGCATTCGTGGAAGCTTCACCACTACGATTAAGGGGTAGTGAAGTTCAAGATGAAAGCAGCATCGATCAGGTACGACCTTCTGTCAGCGACATTAATCAGAATGTCAATGGAGTCAATCATGCGCACGAATGCATGGTTACACCTATTTCCGAGTTAGTGGAACTCTCCCAGGAAGCTGTTGACAACTTTTTCGAGAGTCTAAATGATATGATGTTCTCACCAGAGCAGAAATAGAGACTTTTGAGCAAGCTCGTACACGGCGTTCCCTGATTTTGGCCTTCAACTTGAAAAACAAAATACCATGAACAATTTTCCCTCCAGTTCACGGACAGCAACTTTTTTCAGCAGCCCCAAAATATTTTTGCATATTTTTCGGGACACTATCTTCTGCTTAAAGTAAGAACTATTCTTGGAGAACTAAAATTTCTGATTTTAGATAGCTTATAGACATTAGCTGCCCGCTGGTATGTTCATAATTATTTTTATTCTGTGATGAAATGGTCTCGAACCTTTTTTCTGTATTAAGAGCCATTTCATGTGTAAATTCTCATATACATGTTAGTTATAATGTATAGATATGCGTGATTACTTTAGCATTATTCTACAGCTTGTGTGCATACATTACATGTGACTGTTTTCCGTATATTTGATATTTTCAAAATGCATTTATGTATTTTGGGGTGGTAAGGTATACACAATACTCTACAGTATGTTTTACTATGCATAGATTAGTAAATATGTCCATAGTTAGCGTGGAGTGGGTGTGATGTATTCCTATAGGTTCTGTATCGATCCCCCTATTCCTGACCCTATTCTGGTTAACAGGTTAACTAGCAGCCATCCCATGAGGCAGAAAACCCCCATGATGCAGGAACCGTTATCTGATAAAGCCACACTACGGCACAGGAACGTGTTATCTGATTAGGTCATAACGCTTGCCATCTAATTAGACAAGCGATATTCCTCCAGCCCCTGATAAGGCATACGGAGTTCTCAAAACAAATCAAACCTATGACAACCTGGGAAAAACCCTGCGGCCATTGTTTTGATTTCACCGAGAACTTCAGCAAAAGAATGTGCTAACGACCTGGTCGTATGACATCCTTATTGACGTATCTATGTCCATCCTTACGTCAATCTCGGCACCTTAAAGGTATAAATATTACCGATATTGCCCTATGCAAACACACGCGGTGGTGACGAGATCGGAGCAGCCAGACTTGCCGAAGCCCAGAGCAGAGCAGACCCCGCTGGCGCAGCCCCGCCTTCCTGACACGCTGAGAACGAGACGCTGCCTTTTCTCCTGCCGAGAAATCCAGCTCCGGCGTTTCCGGGTAGCCCTCGCAGGCAGCCTGGGATATCGAGACCAGAGACGAGAGATACCATCCCTCATCCATCCTAGATTCCAGGTACAGAACTGAATAACCCCTCACAGAGAATTCTTTAGTCAGTCACTTGGCAAAACAAACTTAACTTAAACTGTAACTTTCTATTCCCGCCCACGCATTAGACTTAGGTCAGGTACACGGGGTAGGCGTAGTTAGAAACACCAGTTGAGTACGATTAGTCAAATGTATATGTGTATGTAATATATCTTATTCATTTTAAACCTTCATATGGCTTAGAAACCATATCAATGTTTTTACAGTATTATTTTATACTTCTGCTTTTAATGTATGCACTTTACTTAACCATAAGTATTGCAATAATATCGATCCATTTCTCTTGTATGAGAAAAGAGACTGATCAATAAATAACATCTTTTATTGAACACGCCCGTCTCTTCCTTTTCTCTACAATCTGATGAGACTAAGAATGCACGTACTGACTGAGTAAAATAAATTGCCTTTTGTTCACACGACTCTCGAGATACACTCTTGATTAGGGGAGAGCAAAGTTGTCATGTTCTATGGTTGTCAGAAACTAAATCCCTTCTTGTCTATCCAGGGAGGTTCAACTCCTCCTTGATTATTCGAGAAAGTTTCTAGTGAACTCTGAGCTAGCTGGCAAACCCAAAACTTTAAGTCTAATATCGACAGTAGTAGACCTAGTTAACGTCTGGTCTAGGCCTATACTATTGAAGGTATTATTCCAATGCGCAGAGCCTATTGGGATAATAGGAACTACACTACAAATCCATCAACATTCTTTATATGCCATATGCAAATCAGTCTTGACCCAGTTCCTCATGGGAACAGTCTATCCTGAACTGCCAAGCCAGGTCGTCCCTAGACCCTAAACAAGCATCCCGGGCAAACAAAGCAAACACCGAGATGATGCAGAATGACCTGAGAATTCCACAAGATTATGCAAAATTATGAGAGAAGAGCAATTCTGCATTTAGTCCTATTTCCTAGCACAAAAATTCCCACTTGCATCCATTTTGAATGTGAGGGGTCATTTGTGAGCTGCAAAATAGTGCTAAATGCCACAGAGCATTTAGCACTATTATCTTAGTGCAAAATGCATCCTTGCATCCATAATGGAAGTACGGATGCATTTTGTTGCTAAGAAATAGCACTAACTCCAGCAGAAAATGAATAGAGAGAGTTATTGGCTGCTCACACTAGCTAAATGTGCTTTTACAGTAGGAGTTTTCCCCCCAAGTTACACAAGGAGGAGTCATCATGTAATTATTGCATCAAAAGTAACACTAAATTACTGAAATTATTCCGATTACTGCTGCAAAATTGAAATTCCGCACAGGCCTAGGTTATTTTCGAAGTGCATACCCACGTGGTCTTGTGCTGCTGAAATAACCAGTCTGAAGCAAATGCTGGTGATGTGATTAATCAGTTAATAAAAAGTCTAATTAGTGAGTGTTGGGCCTGGCCCTTTTTGGCAGGTTCACCCCGAAACTTTTTGCTTTTTCCAAGCCTGTTTCTGGAACCTAGTGTTGATGATTTTAGGCCTTGGCGCACTTTTTCACTGTGGTACAGTGTAAAGTGCGTAAGCTCTCTGTGTATGTGTGGTGAGTGACCTGCCCTCCCATAGGAATGAATGGGGAATATGTATGCCCATGGTAGTTCCTGATGTGTGGGGATTGCAGGGTCGAGTTTGATATGTGCGACCTCGTGAGATTGAATGCTGCGTAATGGTGTATGCGGCATGATTGTGTCTAGTCTAGAAGTGCCACTTTTAGAAGTTGGCATATTTGTGTAATTTGTGCCTGGCGTGTGATTGGCTGGTGAGCCTGGCCTAGGAGTGCCTGGGCCTGCTTGTGGATTGACTGTCTGGTTTGAGGATGACAGGGGCTGGGGAGCCCCCAGGAGGTTGTCTGAGTCAGCCCGTGGATGAAAGGCAGCATCTGCTGCCAGGGAAGTGGGAGGAGATAGCACCTGATAGTGAATAGGGCTGTGCCTGCCTGACCACAATGCTGGCTCCACCTCCCTGCTGGGCGACTGTCACCTCTGTCCCTGATACTGAGAGGAAGAAGGAAGCCAAGAAAGCCTCAGTGCTCCAGCAACACCCAGAACTGGTTTAGACCGGGCTCAGGGCCCACTTGCACAAAGACTTCAAAGGACTTCAAAGACTTTTTGGGGTATAAGAGAAGGACCCCTGACAACAGAAAGATTAGATTCTACAATCAAGAGGAACCTCTGCTGGAAGAAGGACTGCGGAAGAACTGAAGGAAGATTGCCTTGCTGTGTGCTCTAAGGGCTGACCTGTTCTGCTGACCAACTGAAGCTGAGGAGAATAGGGACTTTGCTGAGTGCTGTGACCCTGCTTACTTGATCACAAAGAGACTTTGCTGTGTGCTGTGTCTCCTGAACTAAATCTCCAAGGGCCTGAGAAGAGCTGGCCTCCTGTTTGGTAACTCAGGAACAGAAAGGTTACCGAAGACAACAAAGCCCTGCTGTGTGCTGCAGAGATCGTGAGCTGTTTACTTAAACTGTCGATCGTCTGCCCGTGTGGAGCGCTGGCTGCCCTCTGTCTGGCTTGAGAGCGCCGCGCTGTGTATTGCCTGCCCATTCCCTGCTGTGCCGGGATATCGACGTGCTCATCGGCACGTGGGAAGTGGTGGTAGTGCGCCCGAAAGCATTTCCAGGACGAAGGAATCCTTGTGGGGGATTTGCGATACTCAGATCGCCCTTCTGTCCTTGGGCGCATTAAATTCATTTGCCTGCAATTCACCGCCGCGGCCCGGGGGCATGAAACTGATCCGAGTGGTTCCCGGAGCTGAAGAAACAAACACGAAGAGGCCCGACCTGATTGGCCGAGCCCCGAGGAGAGCCGCGCTCTGATTGGCCCTTTGCAGTAGGCCTGCCCTGAGAGCCGCGCTCCGATTGGCCGAGTCGTCCTGCAAGTGCCCCGCGTCATAGGGGCCTGTTCCAGGAGCCGCGCTGCGAGTGGCTGACTCCTGGAAGCTGTGTGACCTCATCAGGAGGCTCGTCTGTGGAGCTGCGACAGGATTGGCTGGCGGGACCGGGACCTTCAGGAAGCACCCGCGAGCCGTGAGAGAAGGGCCGAAGCCGGGAAGACCGACCCGACCTCGCCGAGGTATCCAGTGTGTGTGATCTCTGCCCCCTGGCCTGTGTCCCTGCGCTGGAGCGCTGAGTCAGCTCCCCGCCTCTCCCCGAGGACCTGAGAGCGGGCGGAGGGTTGCTGGGACCGACCGGGGCAGAGAGAAAGTCTGCACTGCTGGTGCAAAGATCAACGGTGAGGCGTGCTGAGAGTGCCTGGGGCTAATCAGGTCGAGGGACTGACCCTTGAGGGAGATCACGCGCTGATATTATTTCACAGAGCATATTAAGGGCATTTGTTCAAGTAGATCAGTAGCATTATTATTTTACTACTGAACTGAAGAGACTTGAGACTATTCTTATTAAGAAACTTCCTGATAATACATGTACAGACGAGCCCCGAGAGGCTCATGGGGGCATATGTGTGCAAGAGCCTGTGTGGCTCCTACCTTTTGGCGCAGTTCTGCTCAAGGGCTGGTGAGAGCCCATGCCATAGGTTTATTGTTGTCCCAGCTGCCCAGCAATTAGTGGGCAGCTGCACCGTTTAGCCCTGACATTGAGACACAGGGCGTCCTAGCCCCAACAAGGCTAGTGGCCTAGGGACTGCCACAAGTGGTGGCTTATGTAAGGTTTGGCGCAATTGTGTGGTTTTTCCTTGCACCACTGAATGTTTTAGGCATCATGTGTCTCCTTCGCTATTGAGTTGTGTTTTCTTTCCTGGCACCTCTGAATGTTTTTAATGCATCATGTGTCTTCCTTGTTCTCACACCGCTGAATGTATTTCTATGCATCATGTGTTTTCTTTCCCTACACCTCTGAATGTGTTTTTGATGCATCATGTGTAATGTGTTCTTGCTTACACCCCTAAATGTAGTTTATTCTTAGGTGGTTGTTCTTTCCAGTACAGGTGGTCCTAGTGAGGTCCTGGTTCCCTGCGTGACATTTTCTCCTAAGGTGTTTAGGGTTGCGTAGGTGGTACTTACTTGTTCCCAGTAGTTACTGGATGTGATTTATAACTGTTATTTTGTGCTATAATTATTCTAAGTTCTAAAAGTGCTATTTCTAATAGTGTTGATTCTGACAGTGGCCCATGTGGCCCTGTCCTGTAAATAATCCCTTATGAATATTGCCCGTGCCAGTTGGCACAATGTACATGTGTGATTTTTATCTGATGTGATTTTGACAATACAGACGTTATTTTCATATAACCTTGTGTGGAGTTCCTTTTGTGGTGTGCCTAGGATGTTGTTGCTATTGTGTGCTGGCGCAAATGCTTTACACATTGCCTCCGAGTTTAGCCTTACTGCTCGTGCCAAGCTACCATGGGGGTGACCTGGGGTTATCTTGGCGTGTGACTCCCTTGCCCTGACTAGAATGGTGGTTTCTGCCTGACTTTGGCGTCAGCCGTCGCCTACCAGAAATAGCCAGTTCTAACAGTGAGGAATTGGATAGAAGAGATGATGGTAAAGAGTTCCACCTTTTGTCTGCTGAGACAGAAAAGAAACAATCACTAAAGAACACAGTTTTAGTTGTTGGAACTGTGAGCAGATGTTTATCATGCATGGACTTTTGCCAACTATATTTATATACTATAAAATCAGAGAAAGTTTGAGGCACAGCTTTGTTGATGATGACCATAAACTTGAATGTAAATTATTAAAGGAGAGATGTGCTGGTGTCTGCAATATCACAATTTTTGTTTTTTTTAAGTTTTCTATAGCGCAAAAATTACACCTGAGGATATCCGAGCACTTTACATTAGGGTACGTACTAGATAAGTGGCGGAGAAGACAAACAGTCACAAATATGAGAGAGGTGCAAGAAAAAACAAATATTAGGTTGATAAATTTGATCTCTGTAGCAAGTCAGCTATACAGTGGTCTTGGTAAGCAAACGAGCCACAGCCACCGATAAAAGATCATGAAACAACAGGAGTGATCTTAGGGTAAAGATGTATTCATCATGAGTTTTTTCACTTCTTTTTTGTAGGTGGCAATAGATAGAATAAATTAGATTTGTGGCGGAAGAGAGTGCCAGGTTTGCAGGCAGATACCCGAAGAGGCTCTTTTGCATGTTTTCTTTTTATGGTAAATCTGTGGTTTCAGCAGCAGGTACTTGAACTTTACGATGATCTGCAGCTGGCAATAGGTCTAGTTTTTGTGCCCAATTCCTAGGCATATCGAAATGTAAGGGTTCATGAGTGATGCACGCAATGTTTGGTTGCATTCTTTCCTCATAAGGGAGCCAGTTCAGGGATTTTAGATCCAGGGAGATGTGCTTATTTATTTATTTTCAATGACGAGTCCTGCAGCAGAGTTTAGGGAGGCCCTTAGAGTGGTCAGCTTGTATCGAGGCAAGCCCGCGCGTGTAGCACTTCTACAGTCCAATTTGGGCAAGACAATAGATTTGACCGCAGATTTAAAGTCGGCCAAAAAAATGCTCTATATTTTGCTCCTTCTGTGGCAGAACTAATGTGATTCTGCATGTTCAGTTTTTTGTTTCAGATAATTCCCAAGGTTCTTGCAGAGTCTACAATGTGAGGAGAGCAGTTACGGGCCGTTAGATACTTCATCCTTTGATCGATCTTGAGATTATGGTTGGGTTGGGTAATGAGGAGGAATTCTTTTGGCGCCTATCTTTTGAATCAGCTGAAGAGTGATCCATTTAGAGAAGAAAGATGAATCATAGTTTAATAGTTTTAGTGGGTTGATTGAACAAGTAACTTCATGACAGTAACATCAAACCTCTTTTCAATGAATAGAAGGATTTTACAAAGTGTCTTAGGAAGGAATGTTTTGGAATCCAGATAAATAACCGTGGGGCATATTATCAAGGGGGTTTATCTCTGCTTTTTTGGCTTTAAAAGCCAAGAAAGCGGAGATAAAATTATCTCCCTATTAGCGACAGCTAGTAGGAGATAGCGACCATCTTGGGCCCCACTTTGCATGTCAGTGATATTTATCACTAATGACATGCAAAGTGGGCGTGCCAAGATGTTAGCAACTGGAAACACCCGCTAACATCGCTATCTCCTATTACCAACTTTTGGAGATATTCGCGCTAAGCGCAAATATCTCCAAAAGCTAACACCTGCCCTGAGCAGTTCTTAGCCATGTTATCCAATGGGAGGTGGATAACATGGCTAAGAGCATTAGCTCGGTAATGCATGAATATCGCGAACTTTTCAGCGATATTCATGCATTGCGGCCGTTTTTTATCGCATTTGCGATAAACCTTGGTAATACCAAGGTTTATCTGCGATAAAAATCGCCGCAGCTCAGCGGTACATTTTTGTCTCTAACCAAGCAATAGCGATAATTATCGCTATTGCTTGGTAGTATGCCCCCATGTTACGAATTTCCAGAGAAAAGGCATGGCAAAGGCACATATCAGTAGGTGAAAAGAGGTGACGTGGGTCCAGCAATTCACAAAGGATGTTAAACAGTTCTGTTTTAGTGGTATTCAGCTTTATAAAACTTCTAGCCATTCACCACTTGCCAGATGGAGTCTAGGGGACCTTGTAGAAGATGATGAAAGCCATAGTGAAATCTAAAGATCATTTAGGTGTCGTCAGTGTACATATAAAATCTTGCTTCCATTGAATTTGGTAGTTTGTTAAGCATTCGCATATAGATATTGCAAAAAAGGGGTGACAATATAGAGCCCTGAGGGGCATTGTAGATCAAAGCTTTAAGTTTGGACCTATGTAGTAGTAGTGCATTTACCTATTAACAGCCTATCAGGTATACAACATTAACAAGTGTTTTACCATGTCTGAGATTTCCGCTGACTCAAGTCTGGAAATTAGAATTGTGAAGTGAAGCGTGTAAAAGCAGTTAATGGCTCTAAGAAGACTGTTGCACCTTTATTGCCCAGCCTGTCCAAGTCATCTAAGACTGTGACCAAGATGATGACTGCACTTCCTACTGGTCTAACGCCTGACTAAAAGAGTCTAAGTTACCAATGCCTACCATATAGTTTTAAGTATGATGAATTCTTTGCTTCTTGAGTACTTTAGACTAGGGGTTTATGAAATTATGCTTGATTACAAGAGGATGCATTTTGCACTGGAAACATACGCAAAAAATAAAAAGCACCACAAACAATGGTTGCTTGTATTCTATTGTTCCAATGTGTGTGCGGTAATTATTTTTACCATGAATGACAGCTGGTTACATGAAGAGGTGTAATGGCGTAATATGAGGGATTGTGTGCATATCGTGAAATTACAAAAAATATTCATTTTATTTATTCATTTATAGAGCGCATGGTTACACCAACGGTGTATCCCCACGCTGAGGCATGGTCAGAAGAGAGACTGCGGTAACTGGGTACTTTTACATTTTGTCCTCCGTGTTGGAGAATAACCAGGTCTTTAGCTGTTTATGGAACACTTTCTCGCTGGGTTCTAGTCTTAACGTGATTGGTAGGGCGTTCCAATTTTTTGCTGCCAGGAACCTGAAAGAGCGGGCTCCTGTGCGGGCTTTGAAGACTCTGGGGATTTTTACCAGTGCTAAGTCCGTGGACCTAAGGTTGCGTCCAGGAACGTATTTTGTCAGCAGAGGTTGCAGGTATTTAGGGCCTTTTTGTGCAAGTATGCCTTGAATTTGGCTCCTTTTTCCACTGGAAGCCAATGAAGGTTCTCCAGAGCCTTCCTAGTGTTCGTTTTCCTAGGGAGACTGAGCACCAAATGTGCGGCGGCATTCTGCTCGTGTTGCAGTTTGGCTAGGCCTTGTTTTGAGGCCCCAAGGTACAGAACATTTCCATAATCCAGTTGAGATGTATTGACTGCATGGACTATGGTCTTTCTTGTTTTTGCTGGAAGTAGCTCTATGACTTTCCTAAGAGTTTTTATGATGCCATAGCATTTCCCGGTTACCTTCTGTATTTGGTTATCGAAGGATAGTTTGTGATCTAGCCATATGCCTAGGTTCTTTACCTCCTGCTTGGGGAGGGAGACTTGTCCTAGTTCTTCCAGCCACCACGCAGATGACCAAATGGTAGGTGACTTTCCTACCACTAGTACCTCCATTTTATCCCCGTTTAGACGAAGGCAGTTCATTTGACATCCAGTCAGCTACTTTCTTAAGACAACTACCAAAGCGGGCGGCTGCCTGATTTTTGGTTTGGGATAGCTTGACAATAAGTTGCGTATCATCCGCATAGGATACTATCGTCACTTCATGCTTCTCCACACATTCCGCTAGTGGCCCCACATACAGATTAAAGAGTGTGGGGCTCAGAATTGATCCCTGAGGGACTCCCTGGGGTAGGGGGTAGCTTTCGGACAGGTGTGTTTTTTGGGCCACTTGGAAGCTACGTTTGTCTAGGAATGAGGCCAACCATTTCAGGTCTGTACTTCTAATGCCGCAGGATTCCAGTCTCTGAAGTAGTTTTGTTGTGTGAGACGGTGTCAAATGCCACGCTGAGGTCTAATAGAATCAGCGCGGCCGTTTGACCTTCGTCAACGTATTACCTCAGAGCCTCCGTTGCCATAAGCAATGCTGACTCTGTTGAATGTGCCATCCTGAACCCTGACTGTGATGGATGTAATAGGTCGTTAGCGTTTATGTGCTCAACTATTTGTTTATTAATAATTTTCTCGGCGATTTTTGCCACAAAAGGAAGTAGTGAGATCAGGCGCAGGTTGTCCAGCCTAGTGTACTCCAGGGTGGGTTTTTTCTTCAGTGGCCTAACAATTGCTTGCTTCCATTTTGTTGGGACTACGCCTGTTTTGAAGGAGTAAGTAATGAGTTCTTCAATATAAGGTTGGATGATTTCTAGCCCTTCCAAGATTTTCTCTGGTCGTGCTGGGTCTCTTGGTGAGCCTGATATTATTCCTTTTATTATGGCATCTAATTCCGTGCTTTCTGGTATATTAAAGCTCTCTAGAGGGGACTTAATTAGTGCTACAGGTTCGTCATCCTGTTCGGTAGTCCCTAGCCTTGCTCTGCTGGAAAGGTCTCGTATATTTTTGTTACTTTACTCGAAAAAAACTTGGCTATCTCGTTACAGATTTCTTTGGTGTCTGGAATATCAGCTGTCCTTTCTTTTTGAGTTTTAAGGGATTTTAGGATGGAGAACAATTCTTTGTGTGAGTTATCGGCAGTATCTATTTTGTGTGTGTAGAATTCACGTCTAACTTTCTTGATAAGTGCGTGGTAGTTTTTAAGTTCTTTTTTGTACTCTTCCTTGGCTTTATTACAGTAGTCTTTCCTCCAGGTTCTTTCTGCCTTTTTAGATATTTTCCTAGCTTTCCTTAAATCATCATTGTACCAGGGTGCTGTTGTTTTAGGTCTCTTAGGGAATCTAGTACTCCAGGGTGCTGCTTCATCAAGGGCATTTGTAATCCAGCTCCCTAACTGGTTATTAGCTATGTTAATGTCCTGGTCCAGTATGGGTTTCTGTTTCATGAGAGTGCGCGAGAAAGAGGCAGAGTTGAATTTTGCCCATTTTCTAGTAGTGATTGGGTTGGTACATTCCTGTGCCTCCATTTTCTGAGACGGTAGGGTGAAAGGAACTAGGTAGTGGTCAGACCAAGGGAGTGGGTGTGGTGTTCCCACTTCAATATCAGGGCAGTTGGTGAATAGTGGATCTAGGATGTGTCCCCCTTGGTGGGTTTGTGATTCTACCTTCTGTGTAAGATTTAATGCAAGAAGGTCTTTGCAGATAGTGTTTCCTTCTTTATTATTTTCATTGTCAAAGTGTATGTTTAGATCCCCTAAAACAATACATTTATTATATCTCAATGCTGGGTGGACCACTTTATTCCCCAAACTGGTCATAAATGTAGTTGCTTGTCCAGGTGGGCGGTAAATAAGGAACCCTGTAATAGTGGTGTCATCTGTTATTGTTAACGTAAATAAGAGGGCCTCACAACTCTCTAGGTCACTTTGTTGGACCTCGCATTTTATCTTATCCTTATGGATTATGGCGATTCCTCCTCCTCTCTGACCTCTCCTGTCTTGTCTTACTAGGCCATAGCCAATCGGGATGGCGTCTATCACATCAGGTATTGAGGCGTCATTAAGCCATGTTTCAGTCAGAAACAAGGCATCTAGTTCGTTCTCCTCTAGTAGGTCGTGGATTTCATATTTGTGTTTTGCCATGGATCTACAGTTTAGGAGCGCCAGTTTTAATTTTACTTTGCCCGTGGGTGTGCTTGACCGCTGAATGTGGTATTACAGTGCCTGCATGTAGTTTCCCCTGCGTCAAGTTGTATTGTATGTCTGCAGTTAGCATTATTTAGTTGAATCCATTTTAAGAGCACCTCTTTGGTGTATTTTATCTGTGTTAGATGCTCCGCCAGGCCAGGGTTTGTGGCCCCAGGGCCCCGGCCGGCCGCGAACGGGCGCAGACGGGCTTGCCTTTGGTGCGCCTTCGGCGCGCAGGTGGCGCGCCCGCTGCGTGCGTCCGCTGCGCGTGGTGAAGATCATCCGGTAAAATGGGGTAATGCCAGTGAAGGTCCGCCCCCTCCTCCCCTCTTGCCCGGAAGTGCTCCGCGCTCCGCTCCTCCCTCCACAACAATCGGGAAAATCCCGTGGTGGACCGGGGAGGCGCGGGGAGCCTGGGTGTCCAAGGGTGCAGGAGGACTATGGGTGAGTAGTGAGTGAGTTTTAAAAAAGAACGCCGCTGCTATTTCAGGCCAAATCGCCCCGTGCAATGTTTAAAAACAATGACTTAAATCTGTCACAAGTATACAATTTTAAAAAGGTGGTCAGGTACCGGTCTCGTAGTTGCTCTCACTGTGCCTGCCTCCGCTATGCGAGCGCGGAGTGTCAGGCTTTGTAGGGTGCTGCCAGTGAAGGTCCGCCCCCTCCTCCCCTCTTGCCCGGAAGTTCTCCGCGCTCCGCTCCTCCCTCCACAACAATCGGGAAAATCCCGTAGAGGACCGGGGAGGCGCGGGGAGCCTGGGTGTCCAAGGGTGCAGGAGGACTATGGGTGAGTAGTGAGTGAGTTTTAAAAAAGTATGCCGCTGCTATTTCGGGCTAAATCGCCCCGTGCAATTTTTAAAAACAATGACTTACATCTGTCACAAGTATACCTTTTTAAAAAGGTGGTCAGGTACCCGTCTCGTAGTTGCTCTCACTGTGCCTGCCTCCTATATACAGTTGTAATTTTAATTTTGCCTAGGCCTACCTTTTAGACCAGAAGAGCAGCAGTGAGATGGTTCTAAAATCGTTGAGGTCAATAGGATCAAGAGAAGGTTTTTCTACAACAGTTTTACTAGAGATACATTTCAACTCCCTGGCAAAATGTCAGAGCGCAAAAGAACATCAAAGATAGCATGTGAACTGCATTTAACGTACTAAGGGAACAGAGCTATTTGAATGGTCAGGGATCAAGTGGAGAACCACAAAAATTGCTATTTTCGAATGTTTCCATCAAGACTTCTTAAGAGATAGCTTCACAGCTTAGCAGAACTGATCATGAGAACGTTGTGGACTGAAGTTTACAGAATAGCTTCTACAATAATACCCACTCTGCTATTAGCTATCTTATTGTGAAAGACTTTAAAGAGACTCTTTATATTCGAAATCTTAAATAAGGTCTGTGTAATTGGTTAGAGCTTGTTAGAGATTTATATGCTACAGTTCGAGGAAGTAAAATCACGTTGTTATGACAGGCTTTTTCAACTTACTTTATCTGAATTAGGTAGATTTTAGCCTTATGGAAGTCGAGTGCTGTTAGGTTAGAAGAAGTTGATTATCCCTAGACTCTTTCTGCTTTTCAAGTCTCTAATTTCAAGTTACTACATGCTGGAGAAGCCCAAGTTTGGGGCATTTCATTGCTAACATACTTGCTTCCTTTATAGAGTTAGAGTGGTCATAAATGTCATCTATCCATTGGCTTCCTTAATATACTTGATCATACACAATTGAAATTATGGGAAGAGGTCAACAAACTTGTGGCATCTGGAAAGTTGATAGAAAGATAGGTAACACTCGGAAGGCACTGTCTCTGGAGCAGATACTGATCATATGGTAACCGCAGTGACATCAAGGACTAGGAGTAATGAGGGTTATCATGAGTAATCAGGACTCCAGTCCTGACCCAACAGCCTACCCTAAACCTTCCCTCAATGATCTATCTTTTCAGGAGACTTTCTCTCTTTTGAGTATTCAATTCCTCTAAAACTAGGTTTGTGCTATACAACTACTAACACATACACTAAAAAGCACTGAAATTTTAAAAATCTAGACAGATATACAAACTCCTATAATTGGCATTCTAGCAGAGGCCACTCCGGAAGAGGGCCTCACAGGCTGGCATCATAACCACCACTGGCGACCCAGAAAAAATGGTTAGGGCAACCACAGCGTGCCCAACTACAAACGAGGGGGGGGGGGTCCTCCTCAACAACCCCTCCCTGAAGAAAAAGGTGCGCCAAAGGTGGCGCAAAAATACCTGGCCAAAGGGGGCCAAGGCGGTGTTTTGAACACCTCAAAGGGGGATGCTGCAGCCAGCCAGAAGGGACCATGAGGGGGTTATAAAAGTGCACTGCTGCCCAACACAGGCTGGATTTTGGAGCTGGGGAGAGGTGTGCTGAGCACTTTCGAGAGGAGATACCCATTAAGGATCGCCGTTTGAGGAAGGGCCATTCGTCGAGGGACCACTGCATCTCAACAGCGAGCAACCTCCTTTCTGCCCACAGCAGTCCGACTCAAAAAAATGTCCTGAAAGGGTGTCGGTGGAGCCTTTCAGTCAGTGGAAGCAGCTCACCATGAGCCGTCATCAACCTGCACAATGGCACAGCCCGGTAATTCCCCTCTGGGCAGAAAATCAAGCCGAGTGCACCGCCGCTACCCGGCTTTGCAGCTGTGTGAAGGAGCGGTCCACAACCATCCATCGAGGGTGTAATTGGAGCCTTGCAGTTGGTGTAAGCAGTAAGAATCCAGCTCGGTGCACTGCCTCGGCCAGGCTTTGCAACTGTGTAGTGGAGCAGTAACCGGCATGGCCCAGGGAAGAATGGACAATCGAAAGCCATGCCCACCCCGACTGCAGCAGAGAAGGACTGGGCATAGAAAGAAACCAGCCGGTGGAGGGCGCAGGGGCTGTGGCAACACAAATCTACACAGCCAGTGCAAAATGAAGAGTTATACTGCCCCCGTAAGCCCCGTCGACCCACTGGAGTGCTCGGCTGGGCAGAGAAGCCGAGTTAAAGGTGCAGCGCGAGTGCCTGCAGCGAAGACACTCATCTCGCTTAGCTACAGTGGGCCAGATAGAGCTTCGGAGGTGGGCAGAAAAAGGAAGAGACTCTGAAGTATAGCTCAATAGTAAATCCGGTGCCTAAGGTTGCACTGGCTCTGAAAGGACAAGGGTTAAAATCGGGCCAAAACTGAAAAAGCATGCTATGGTGGTAAAATGTTAAACAGGGCTTTAACAGTTTGACATTGCATCTCAACGTGTTCGTGCCCCACAGACAGGATATTTGGTGCAGAAGAGAGGCAGTAGCATCCTTATGTATTTATTTTATTTTATTTTATTTTAAAGGTTTTATATAGCGCTGGCTAGACCCGAATGTATCAGAGCGCTTTACATGAACATCAGATAATAGTTACAGGTTACATCATTACAAAGGTTACACAGTTATTAGAGCATGGCAACATAGTTACTTGTAAGGTCAAGATAAACCAACAGCACAAATATGTAAGGGGCAAAGCAGGCAAGGGGAAAGATTCAAGGGAGGGGGGTAGGCGCTGGGGTAGTAGACAGGTAATGAAGGTGGGAAAGAGGAGGGGAGGGTGAAGGACACAGTATGGAAGGGCGACGGGGACACAAACCGGTAGACGAGTCAAAGCAACGACCAAAGTCCAGTAAGCTGTGATCCCAGGAGAAGTGGTATCACTTCTCTATCTCTGTTGAGGGAGGCTCCCTTTACGCAGTGGACTCTCTCAGAAGGGTCTCTGAGACTTCAATGCCTACATACTGGATCCTTCCTCAAAAAGGGGAGAGTGAGTGCTTTGGCAAGGGGTACCATATCATATTCAATCACAAAAGAGGGGAGAGGGTCAAATTAGTTTAAACTCTACCTCCCCAGACCCCCAATGACCTCAATTATACACACAAGAGGGGTGAATAAAATGAGTAACATAAGAATACACATGCATGTATACACAACAAAAATAGAGAGGGCCCCAATAGGGCAAATCACTCTATTTGAAAAAACTGACCTCACTCACATACTAAGGTATGTGACATGCTTCATCATCGGGCCTGCTTACAATTCGCCCTGGTGTACCCCACACAGGGCGGAGCATAAGGGAGGGCGAAAAAATAATAAATTTCACTTAACACGACTTAACACGACATATAGTCGAGACAAATAGACATAGACAACACTGAACACATAAATTGGTGAAAGTCGTGCAAACACCAAGTGATCTCAACCGAGGAGTTCGACAAAAAGGTGCAGTATAAGGAGTGATTAAAACTGATTAAAGGTGTCAACCAAAAACAACCTTTATTAAACTTTTCTTGACACCCCTACCAGGGTTAAAAAATAGATGAAAAAGGATGGGAATAAGCCTCTGAGAAATAATTAGGAATCTCAAGGCATCCCTCCTACCACTGCCAGACTCTGCCCTTATGCTCCGCCCTGTGTGGGGTACACCAGGGCGTATTGTAAGCAGGCCCGATGATGAAGCATGTCACATACCTTGGTATGTGAGTGAGGGCAGTTTTTTCAAATAGAGTGATTTGCCCTATTGGGGCCCTCTCTATTTTTGTTGTGTATACATGCACGAGTATTCACCTCTCTTGTGTGTACCATACCATATCTCAGCTGTGTGTGGCTCCCTTGGCGCAGTGAACTCTCTCCGCGGGTTTGCTGAGACTCCACAGTATAAATATTGGATCTTTCCCCGACAAGGGGAGAAGGAGTGCTTAGTCAAAGGGCACAAAGGACAGGGGGCTAGGCAGACTAGCAGGCAAAGTGAGAGATTCATGGGAGAGGGGATAGGAGCAGGGAAGTAGACAAAGAGAGAAAGTGTACTAAATGGGAATATAATTAATTAATGAGTTATTATATAGCGCTGGCTAGACTCGAAGGAAACAGAGCGCTTTACATGAGGACCAATAATGTTGCAATTTACATCAGTTAAAAATTAGATAAGTATCAAGAAAAGCATTTAAAGAACGTAGCGGACAAGGTGAATGGCGTAAGGAAGGGTAAGGGGATAGGGTGAAGGGGTGGGAGGAAGATAAGACGTAGAGACGAGGGGAAAATCTGCCCAAGGTCCAGCTGGGCCACAAGAGGCTAGGCACATCTCCTTTCAGGATGACATGACCCAGCCCCTGCAACAGTAAAACATGTGCTCTTTAGTGGCACAAGTCCTCACAGGACAGTGGTGAGGCCGAAAGGGTGTTGAGGATCAGTAGAAGCAGTAGGCTAGAGGGGGCTGGGGACAGCTCTTGTAGAGCGATGCGACCCGGTCTCTGCAAGCGTCAGTAAAGCTGGAAGGGCTAGGGGCAGCTCTCCTTGGAATGATGCGACTGAGCTCTTGGAAGACAACACCTCCCACGCGGAATACAAGGTGAATTGGCAGCAGCTGCATCTGGTCGAGGACCCAGGTGAAGGGCCAAGCGGCCGGCATAGGGGATAATCACCAGTCACCAACAGAATGCTAGCTACCAGGAAGCACCAGAGACCCACACAGAAAGCACTGAAGAAGGCAGAGGCAAATAAAAGGTGTAGGCAGATGGACCCTCTGCCTGTAACCATCCCATTGATGGCAGGATCCAGCTGCTAAACCAGCAGCACAGTGGCAGGCGGTGAGCATATTGGTGCAATAGTACGTGAATGTTGAAAGTCAGTTTCTCGCTTGTTGTTTAATGTCTTAGGCATGCAAAGGTAGGGCTTAGCAGGCATGCGGGAACCACGGGAGGTCTGGGCTCCCATGGTACCTCTTGGACCCAGGTTCACATGGCTAGGATGGCTGCAGGGGCAGCAGGACAGCCCAGCTGGGGAAGTTGGCAGACCAGGGCTGGCAAATGGCCAGGCTACAGGGCAGGGCAGCAGCGGGTGATTAGTGTCCCCTCTGGTAGCCTGGGGCAGTAAAAGCAGAGCAGGCAACCCGGCACTAGTGGGCAAGCTGCAGAGGAATACGCAAGGCCCTCAACAGGACTGCTATCAATGACCACTAGAGAGATGGAATGGCAAGCCTCATACCGCTAGCAGTACAGGAAAGTACCCGGAGGAAGGAATTATCAAAAGTTTTTCACTACTGGAAATACAGTTAGATGGGTTGGCTCTAACTGTGTGACAAAAAAGAGGAAGACAGGAAGGAAAGGAAAGGGGTGAGAAAGGAGAGAAGTTTGGACAATTGGCTGTATGCCTTCAGAAAAATGGCATGCATTATTGTACAGAAGTGTCCACATTGTGCAGTGCACCTCTGGCTGTATGAGGCGAACATCCATGGGGCACATAGGTAGTTCCCTGGGGATGTCTGGTTGGAATACAATAAAAGTTTTAGATTAAAAATGCAGACAAACTCTGAAATGGAATGAAGAGGATGTGTCCGGGTTCATTCTCAAGATGTTGGTAGAAAAGAAGGTCAGGACTTGGGCAGGGAAGGGCCTGGAGTCATTTTGGAACACCCCCTTTCAGAGGAGGCACAAGGCTTATTACAAAGCTATATCACACAGAAGCTGGAAATTCCCAACCCAGAGGAGGCCAGCAGCTATTTGTTGAATGTACGAAGCCAATGAATGCACACAGGATGCATCGAGCAAATTTCAGCACATATCCTCATTATGCGTGAGGGTCACCCATCTCCAGGATGCAGGTGTAGCAAACAGCATGCGGATAAGAAAGAAAAGGAGAAGCACTAGCAGGGGCACAGAGGCTGGGGGAGCAAATAAGATGCAGGCCAGGGATTTAGGAGTACCTTGGGAAAGGAAAAACACAATGGGTCCTGCAAACAAGCTCACATTCCTAGGAATAGAACTAGACTCAGAAGCAGAATTCCCAGGCTGCTAGAAGACCAAGTGAAGGATTTCCGTCCCATCGCTAGGCTCCCCCTCCCTGCCAAAATCATGGAGGGCATACTGAATAAACAGCTCAGCAACTTTCTAGGCGCTGGAGAGAGGCTGGATTCATCCCAACATGGTTTTAGGGCTGGGCACAGCACAGAATCGGTGCTGATAAAATCTGCCAAAGACATTCGAATGGTGCTGGATGCTGGGGGTAGAGCCGCCCTGATCCTGCTTGATCTATCTGCGGCCTTCGACACGGTCCACCATAAGTTATTGGTGGGCCGGTTGAAGGCCAGTGGGATACAGGGAAAGGCGCTCGAGATTTTGAAAGCCTTTTTGGCTGGGAGGACTCAGTCGGTGGCCTTGGGGGACTTCGAGTCCGAACCATTTGTGCTCCCTTGCGGAGTCCCCCAGGGGTCCTCCCTGAGTCCGACTCTGTTTAATGTCTATGTCTCTACCTTGGCGCCAGTGATTAGATCCTTTGGATTTAATCTTACATCCTACGCTGATGACACCCAGATTGTGGTGTCACTGCGCCAGGGAGATCTAGACACCACGGCAGATCGGTTTAGATGCTGTATGCGCGAAGTGAGCAACTGGATGGCAGGAAACTGCCTTAAGCTCAACTCCGCAAAACAGAGGTGCTACTGTTTGGGACTAAAAATAGCTTTTGGTCCCCCCGCTGGTGGCCAGAAGAAATGGGAGTGCCACCGGTCCCAGTAACAAAGGTTAAAAACTTGGGTGTCCTGATGGATGATGCCCTATCCTTCAGGCCCCAAGTTAATGCTCTATCCTCTGCGACGCACTTTGTGCTCAAGACTATCAGGAAGGTCTTGCCATTCCTCCCGCTGGAACATAAAAAGACAGTAGTCACGGGACTGGTCATGTCTCGGTTAGATTACTGCAACGCACTCCTTCTTAATGCCCAGCAGGGCCTCCTAGACAAACTTCAGATCCTGCAGAATGCGGCGGCACGTCTGATCACAGGCACTTCCAAGTTCGCTTCAGTATCCCAAGACCTGGTTAAGCTACATTGGTTGCCAGTGCGGAAAAGAATCCTGTTTAAATCACTTTGTGTGATTTTTAAAGCCCTGCACGGCATTGGCCCCCACTGCTTGACTCCCCTCTTTCAGTGGTATAAACCAGCCCGAGCACTTAGATCAGCCGAGCAGTGGCTGGTGGTCGTCCCTAGAATTAGGAAATCTCGCTGGGGAGGCAGAAGCCTATCACTAGGCGCTGCCAAGGCATGGAATGCATTACCGGGCAGTGTAAGACAGACCCCCGACCTACTCAAGTTCAGGAAGGCTCTCAAAACTTGGCTTTTCTCTCTTTAGGTCTCTTGCTCACCTCCACTAGCCTTCAGTTAGCGCCAGGACACCTCCGGGTAATAGTGCGCTCAAAAAATGTCCAAATAAATAAATAAATTCTGAGAAGAGATATGGGCAATGTGTGACAGGGAGAAAGTGACACTTCGCGAGCTGCAAAGGTTGAATGGAAAGCTCAACTTTTCCGCTTGAGTCCACACGGCATGGCGGGTCTTTGTCAGACGCAACTAAGGGCAGGGCTCAATGAACAGCACCACCACGTTATGCTAGGTGCAGGGTAGAAAGGTAACTGCTCATGTGGGACTCATTTATCACAGACTTCCATAGGCCACTAATATGGAGAGAATGCTGGGTAACAGCCAGACCTAGAGCCCTTTTCAATGTAGCAGCCAACAAAGTTGTAGTCCAGGTAATCAACAGAGGTAATGCAAGGTGCCCCGACATACTGAGATTAATGCATTGCATGGTTAAATTGCTGCTGGAGGGAAACCTAGAGCTGAAGGCATGGCATGTTCCAGGGGTGGAGAATTCTGTAGCGGATGAACTCTCACAAGCGCATATGGACAAAATCAGAGACTTGGCACCCGAAAAGGAATTGAGGATGACCCCTTTCCCAGAGGATTTATGGGGCCTGGCAGAACAGACTTGTTAGTCCTAGTTCAACAGGCATGCACCCCTGGAATGGCAAACCATTAAAGGAAATACATAGAGACAGTAATGCAGGTCGAAGTGGGCTTAAGACACTTGGAGATTCAGAGGACACCACCAAGTCAGTGGAATGCTTCATTGAAGTGGGCATGCACAGAATAAACCCACCTTCATACATGGTCCTTACGCATTGGTCACAGGCAGAAGGGCAGGCAGTAGACAAATGTGTCAGGTAGTGGGGCCACTCAGGGATGATATGGAACCAGCTTTCGGCAACCCTAAAGGGGGGTACAGGTGTCGGCCACCCGGCGCCCCGACGTCTTGGTTATAAACGCAGCTGGGGAGAAGGGGCCTCCTGCATGCCATCCAGACAGGCTTATAGAGGCGACCAAGCTATTTGGCAGCACCACTATCATATGCTCTGAAATAATAACCATCCTGGAATGGTGAGGCGCCACATCAAATAGTGCTATTGATAACTCGAGGTGGAAACTGAACATTTCATTCAGCAGATTTTTCAGGATCACTGGCCTGAAGAGCATAAGGCATGGCCTGATCAACCCAGGGCACCCAGAGTTTTATGCCCACAATGTGGTGCATGTGTCAGAAGAAGGGATGAAAGTTTTCTGGGCCAACCTATGGGGAGCCATGGCACTGACAGGCTGCATCAAAAAAGGAAAAAAAAGGCATAAATAAAATGCAAGGAGGACAGGGGAGCCACCAGGATACGGAAGCCTCTCTTGTAGGGTGGTGGATAAGAAGGGGTATATTTGTTGGCTATGGGGCGCACCGGCAGGGCGGTGTTCAGAAGGAAGGTCATTCACCTGGGGATGCCTTACGGTAGGGTGAGTAATCTGGAAAGATGGAGCAAATGGAGACAGCAGTCCCAGCCCAGACCCACCGGATGGCAGGGCACCAAATGGACAAACAAGGTAGCAATTAGGGGCCTATCTCCAGGGAGAGACTATACCCTACGCAATCGGCGTGAAAACCTACAGGGAACTTTATGACCCCCATAAAACGGCTTGTACGATGGCCTGAGCAAACAAACAGGTGTCACAAGTAGGGAAAGCAGATAACTGAACCAGATTGGAGATGTTACAAATGATTTATGATTTGTCAGACATTGGGAGTATGAACTCTCAGATGATTTGTGATCCTGGCAAAAAAAGATTTATGACTTCAAAAAGGACTAATTAACCAGCTGTCATGTTGATTATTTATGAGCTTGTAAGATTAGCAGAATGATTTATGACTGTTGTTTATGACAGCCTGTGATATTGATTTATAGCCTGGTCAGATCGGGTATGACCATGGCACTGTACTGTAAGAAGTATTTCATACATATTATGCAAATGAACTGGGACCAACATGTGTTGGTAAACTTTATTGAATGTATGTAAGGAATCGCAAGTATGGCAGTTTGGAGTGGTACTGGTGTAGGGTTATAGCAGAGGCCGCCCCCAAAATGGGCCTCACAGACTGGCACCATAACGACCACCGGGGACTCAGAAAAAAAGGTTTGGGCTGCCACAGCATGCCCAACTACAAAGGGGGGGTCCTCCCCCACACCCTCTCCCTGGGTAAAAATTTGCACAAAGGTGACGAGAAAATACCTAATTAATGGGGGTGCCAGGAAATGTTTTGAACCCCCCCAAGTGGTAATGCAGCTGCTGGCCAGAACGTGTGGGTTATACGTGCACTGCTCCCCCAGCACAGGTTACTTTTTGGAGCTGGTGGACAGTGCGCAGAGCAATTTTGAGATGCACCCACCCACACCTAACAGCATCATTATTGCAGTGCTGGACAGCAGGCGAGGCGTATAGGAAGGGGTACTTTTGTTGGTTATTGAGGCACATAAGCTGGGTGGTGTGCAGGAGGAAGGCCACTCAACTGGGGATGCCTTGTGGCAGGATGAGTGGTCCAGAAGGGGGGAGCAAACAGAGAGTGCACTCACTGCCTAGACCCACCGGATTGCAGTGCACAAAATGGTCAAATACAGTAGCAAATTGGAGACTAACTCCAGGGAGAGGCTACCCCCCTCACACAATCAGCATAGAAACCAGAGGGAACTTTATGAGCCCATGGGGGGCACTAGGTGGCGGCGACCTAGATGGCCGCTCACCCATGAGGCTCTCACCGGACCGGGCGGATGAACAAACTTCTACCCCATCCTGAACTGAATCTACAACCCCAAAAGCATCCCATCGAGGAGCGAAATGCTCGCTGATTGCGGCGACACCACGAATGGGTAGCAGCGCTGAGCCTTTCAGCACCTTCATTGCAGAACTCCTCCGCGCGGCCGACGGCAGAGACTGGCTGGAGAACTGGGCCAGCTGCAGTAACTAGGAAAGGCAGGGGCGGACTATGCCCATTGCATACAAGAGACTCCGTGGGCCAGAGACACGCCAGAGCCCCGAGACGTGGTTCGTGAGGACACACAACACCCGGAATAAACGGGAAGGATACTGATGAGTCCCCGAGGCCGCTGCAACACCGATGCGGCATACCCCCTGCAGTGAGTGTGCAAACGGAGGCGGAGATTGGGCAGGGAGATGCGCGCTAGGGGCCCGAGTGGGAAGAGGATACACCAGCTAGTCATATAAACAACAGGGAGCACGCAGACGTGGGCGCACCCGCATCTAGACAGTAGAGACACGGCAAGGAGCACACGGAAGCGGGAGGACACCATTACAAAAGTCTAGTGGCGGCAGAGAGGCAGAGAAGCGAGGGTGCCATTTTGTGCATACACGTTGCACCTTCCCAAAGGAGTCAGGCCCTGGTGGGCAGCAAGCCTCACACCGGGGGACAGAGCCCAGCCCTGGCATCATGAAAAAGTGTACCCAGTGAACAGAGGGAAAAGATTGGCATAATCAGTGGCTGGTTGCAGGCAGGAAGATTATCGCTATCAGGCAGCCATTTTAAGGCAGGAGTTTGATGCACCATAGCGTCACTTCAGCACCAAGTGACCAGAGAGCGGTGGGTAGCTGACCAGGACGGGGCACACTGAGAAGGTAACAACTGTGGGTGCAGGGGCCACCCACCCTCATGGAAAGTGTAAGCAATATGCCGGATTGCCATCTTGGGCAGAACGGACGCTAAACAGGTCAAACTATCATTTGATTCCTGCGAGGCGCCCAGCTCGAAGTCAATGGACCTGGTGGGATCAGACTCGACAGAGCAGCAGGAGGAGGACTGGAAGGTTTTGCTAGTAGGTATGAAGCGGAGCCTAGCATCCATCGACGCAAAGATGGATACCATGAACACCAGGCTGGATGTGGTGGTGACCAAGCTTGACCAGCATGACCCACGAATCAAAGAGGCGGAACACAGGGTATCAGAGCTGGAGGATGGAGCGGAATAAAACGCATGTACAACAAATAGATAAACTACTCAAAATAATAGCAGACAAGAATGAAGAATTGGAAGCTCGCTCCAGAAGAAATAATGTTCGCATTTTAGAGATTGCCGAAACGACAAACACGGGCGAGTGAAGGATTTTGTGGAAAAGCTGTTGCAGGGACTATTTGGCAAAGACTCGTTTTCAGCACACATGATGGTGGAGAGGGCCCACAGGTCGTTGGCGCCGCGCCCGCCTCCAGGAGAGCAGCCGGGCCCGGTAATAGTAAGATTCCTGAATTACCGCGACAGGGAAACTGTGCTGAAGCTTGCCCGAGAGAAAAAACAAGTGAGGTATGAAAATACCACATTAGCCTTCTACCCCCATTTCACACAAACGGTACAGGAGGCCAGTCGCAAATTCTCAGCCGTAAAGAAAAAGCAAAAAGCAGGACACATCATATGCCATGTTATACCCTGCAAAATTGCGGATCACTCATCTTGTGAATCAGCACTTTTTCACTACCCCCCAGCAGGCAGAGGATTACCTCCGACAAACACGACGAGCAGCATCCCGAGAGGAGACAGTGCGCAGAAGATCCAGATCACATTCACCATTGACGGACCCGGGATGATGACAGCCAACTACAGAATGGCATTGAGGACTACTAATATGATAAGACTCACAAAGCACAGCTCAATGTTGAAGATGTATTCAGTTTGATTACAGTTAAGTAACTTGTTCTGCGCAGATGCTCGCCTTCATCCCACTGAATGCGGCATGCTTAGTTAAGCGGTGCAGCGGGTGGGTGAGATAGGGATGTTGAGTGGGTAAGGTGCGAGCCTCTGGCGTCACCCCCAATCAGGCGAACCCCCCTTTTACTGTTGTTACTCTGGGGCGAGGGAAGAGAATAGACTGATTGAGAACCTAAGTTTGGGGGGAGGGAATCATTACTCAGCATCTTTGGGGAGCCGGAGTGGAAGGGGTGAAAGGGAGTTGGGAGAGGGAAATGCATGCATCATAGGGGGGGCGGAAGCGGTATACATAGGTGCGTGATTTGTATAACTACATGGAATGGCAGACAACACAGGTGATGTGCAGGAATTAAATGTGTTATCTTGGTACGTAAGGGGATTGAATAATCCGAGGAAAAGGAGGCAGATATTAGGATATTTAGACCGACAGCATGTTAAGGTGGCCCTATTGCAGGAAACACATATGCACCCCAGTAGCACACCCCACT
Source organism: Lissotriton helveticus (assembly GCF_964261635.1). Lineage (NCBI taxonomy): Eukaryota > Metazoa > Chordata > Amphibia > Caudata > Salamandridae > Lissotriton > Lissotriton helveticus. Next base: position 1,610,765,961 of record NC_136065.1, read on the forward strand.
TTGCGGCAAAGTGGGCATCTCATAGATGCTTTGCGTCCTATTCGGGGTACGCTAGAGGGGTGGCCATTCTTGTTAAACGCGGGGTAAGGTTTGTGCTGGGTGGGACGGACTCTGATGCAAATGGGAGGTACCGTCTGATGTGGGGTAGATTGAACTCACGTGAAGTGACCATTGCCAGTTATTATGGGCCAAATACAATTGACACACATACCCTGCTCCTGTTGTGGAGTAAATTCCAAGCGATAGGCTCTGCCTATGTTATATGGGGGGGACATTTTAATACTGTTGTGGATCTGCAGTGTGATCGCTCCTGTGCCTCCTCTGCGTACTATACCAATGTGCAGCGAACTTTACGAGATATGATAGACTCAAACTACCTGTTGGACGCATGGAGGTACAAACACCCCACACAGAAGGAAGGAACACACTACTCAGCTGTACATATGACTTGGGCCAGATTAGACTACCTGATAGTGTCAGTAGGCATGGCCCATTGGCTAGAAAAGTTCACCCACCTTGCTCGCACAATTTCGGGCCCTCCCCATTTAAGATGACGCTGCAGACCCCGGTAGAGCAGGCACCCTTTGCTAATTGGAGACTTAACCCCTTACACTTACAGGATGCAGTATTCAAAGCGGAAATTGAACAGAACGTTCAGGACTTTTTTGCCAGGAATATAGATTCAGTCGCAAGTATCACTACGGTATGTGAAGCATTTAATGTGACAGCCAGGGGGTGGTGTCTATCAAAGGGGGTAGGGATCCTTAAGGACCTCGGCAGAGAGCTGCGCAAACTAGAGAAAGAGATAAAGGTGCTTGAAAGGGAAATAGAGTAGGGAGGTGATGTAGGCGGTAAAAGGGTCAAATTACGAGATAAAGTGACAGAATTTGGGGTAGCAAAAGACAGGGAAGGTAACTTTCGGGGGACACCTCACATGGCATGGGTGTATGGGGAAGGAGACCACCCAGGAAAGGCTTTAGCTAGCGAAGTACATCCTCCCAAGTTTGCCAACTACATACCAGAAATTCAAGATGCGCAGGGGCAGGTACATACGAACCCCGCAGTGCAGCTGAATACCTTTGTAACTTACTACACTACACTATATGCCTCGCAGAGAGGGTCCCCTCTGGATTTGCAGGCCTATTTTGAGGACACAGCCTTGATGTGGTTGGGAGACACTCAGTGCAAATTCTTAAACTTGGAGCTGGAAGGGGACGAGATCACGAAGGCAATTATGCATATGCAGTTGGGGAAGGCGCCAGGACCTGACGGATTACCGGCCGAATTTTATAAAACATATGTGGAGACCCTCGCGCCGATTCTGAAAGCAGTGTTTTACGAAGCGTAAGAAGAGGGGGAACTACCCATGACCATGCGAGAAGCACAAATAATTTCCCTATTCAAACCTGGGAAACCTCAGACCCATTGTGAGTCATACAGCCCCCTGTCGCTGCTGAACTGCGACACTAACATTTTAGCGAAAGTACTGGCAGCCCGCCTTAATCTCCTACTAGAACGATTGGTACTGTCTGATCAGGCAGGATTTGTCCGCAACTGCGCCACGTCCCACAACCTTAGAACGCTCTTCGTGATCCTACAGGACATCGACCCGAATAGCGCTGCGGTGGCAGTCTTTTTGGATGCCACCAAAGCGTTTGACTCAGTGGAATGGGATTACCTACTGGGGACGCTCCAATACATGGGATTGCCAGACTCCTTCTTAGGCTGGATAAAACTGCTATACAGCTGGCCACGAGCCACGGCGCTACTAAATTTGACCAAGTCTGACACATTTGCCATACCTAGGGGCACGAGACAGGGGTGCCCGCTCTACCCTGTACTCTTTGCTCTAGCAATTGAACCCCTTGCAGTGAAAAATAGACAGCACCATAATCAAAGGGCACTGGTATACCCGGCTAGCAGCTGCTTATCTCATTATACGCAGACGACATGACACTCTATGTGCATAAACCACAAGAAAACCTAAACCCAGTGCTCCTTGAAATCACTAAGTTCGGAGCTATATCTGGAGTACAGGTGAACTGGTCCAACTCTGCAGTCTTTCCCCTGACGGCCAACACCGCTCATCACAAATTGGACTATCCACTGGTATTGGAGACAGAAGATTTTAAAGATTTAGGAATATATGTCACACGAGATAAAGAGAAGCTAATGCGCACAAATTTTTGGCGAGCCATAGACAAGGTGACTGATAGCATATCCAAGTGGATAAGGCTCCCCCTTTCAATGGCAGGGTGTAAATCCCTAATCAAAATGACGATAGTGCCGAAATTCCTATACTTGTTTTGAAATATCCCTTACCACCCGGGCAGATTCTTTTTTAACACACTGAGAACACAACTCATACGACTCATATGGGGGAAAACAGGCACGGTTTAGTCTAGCCACATTGATGTTGCCATATCATCAGGGTGGATTCAATGTGCCTAATTTTGAGCAGTACTAATACTGCACACAGGCACACTTCGCAGTTTATTGGTTTCATCCCCCTCCTTTCATGCCACACCTGGCAATTGAGGACGGGTATATGGCCCGACACCCCCGGAGGTATATCTATTTATGCAGACCAAAGAACGGGAACGTGACCCGTCTACGGTGGACTACACAGTGAATGCATGGCAGTGGCTGGCGCGCCTGGGACAGGTGCCACTGATGTATTCCCGTAGGCTGCCACTAGGTCGCTCCCCGCTACTACCGGTGACAACCAAAGGGATATGTCGTAAAATGCTTGATAAGCTTCAATATAGAACCTGGGGAGACCTTTACGTAGGAGGTTAATTTCTCTCCACAGAGCAATTATAAATCCTGCGAACACGCAAAAAGCCCCGCGAACATGCAAAAAGGCCCGCGAACGCGCAAAAAGCCCCGCAGACACGCAAAAAAATTTTGCTAATTCGCGGATTTGGCGGACCGCGAATTCGCTTTCGCGCGAATTCGCGGATCGCAAATTAGCAAATTTTGCCCATACTTAATGTTATCCTGTGCAGGTAACAGACACCAATAGGCCATGGGCGGAGCAACGCTGTGATTCACTATCAGGACCTGACACACACACCAGGGCATTTCCTACCTTTTACATACAATGCACCCTGCCCATGGGGGTACCTTGCTCCACGGCGGCATTGCCGCTGAAAGCACCATCCGCCGCAATGTTAAAAATGCAGGATGCACCTGCCAGTGTGGCAGGCACATCCTATTTGTATGTGTGGGACCGCCGCACACATAGCGGGTGGTCCCATTTCCTGATGTGATGGAGGGCGGACAATGATAGACCCCTAAGTGTTAATTACTTGCCTTACATCGCCTTGGGCTAGCAGCAGATGATGGGCTGATAAGAGATCTGCTATCTGTCAGAAATTAGATGGACAGAAGAAGAGGGTGAGGTGAAGGGGCCAGCACACAGAGAAAGATTGGGTGGAAGTTAAAACGAGTAACAGGCAAAACAAGTGAATGAAAGTAATGTGCTGATTAAATGAAAGCAGCGCCTGCTGGTTTAAATACAAATGTAGATGCCTGAAAGGCTATTATTAGTAAACTCCAAAATCAATTGTAAAGGTGGGAAAAGTACTGGAACTGGTGATTTTTTTAGGTCTCGCTAGAGCCAGCGCATGTGCTGGTCTGGCGAGACATTTAGTAAGAGGGTTTTTAAAGTGCTGCCAAAGTCAGCCACCAGCTTACTCTTACGCGCACAAGCATGCGCGCCTCGCTCCACCTCTCCAATGTTCTGTTGCTTGTTTAACTTGTAGCATGAGGCACGCACACTTGTCTTTTTTTTACTTTTGCCGGCGCGCGCACACGCACCTCTCGCATGCTTTTTTTTTCTTTCAGGTCATGCGCACACACAACACCCGGGCTTTTTTCTCCCAGGCTCTGGGTTGGAAAGGACAGCTCATCCGGGGCTGAATGTTACTGCTCTGAGGAGGCATTGCCACAGGTCCGTGTTCTCTGGGGTCAGACCTTACGAGTTCACACTCCATTCAGCATTATCTCTAGCCACCTCGGGGGCATATGGACTCGCCCAGCCATCTTCTGGCCAATAACATAAGGTCTGCCATCTTTTCTTTCCTATACTCTTAGTACGACAGGATTCCCTCGCTCAAACACTCACAGGCAGTAGTCCTTCTTCCATGGTGACTAGGGGTTTGCTTGAATTTCGGTTTAAGGCCTGTCTGACCTGACTTATGGATTCAGGTGTTTACTTGCGCGGTGTCGCTTGAGACGTTGTCTGATTCCAGTTATCCCTTGTACCCCCTTCCCCACCGGACGTGCCTCCTCGTATATAGGTGCTCGACTTGTGGTTGGTGTTGAGTTTGGTTCCGGGTGCGGCGCTGGTGTGATCACCCTTTACCCTAGGCAGCCCTACGTACACCGCACGTTACTTTGAAGCTCGGTTCTTACATTCCCCGGGAGTCGCCGGTGTACCTTCTGGGCTGGTTTTAGTTGGTCTGGTCGGATTTTGGCATGTGCGGTCTGCTTTTGCAAACTTTCAAGCCAGTGTTGCAGTAGTCAAAGCACTCCAGCACCAGTCCCCTTCCATACCACTGACTGGTCTGCTTGACACTGTATCTTATAATTCTTCTGACACAGAACCTGCACAAGGACAACTTGCGTGTAGATTTCTAGATTCCCTGAAATGCTGCAGTGAATGGAAAAATGCCACTTTGTCTATTGAGTACGAGTGGTAGAAATACAAGACAATTTAGCAAATATAGTTCAGCAGAGAAAAATTAAGCAGAAAAGTCTTAGAAAAGCATTGATTTGAGCACTTCTGTTACACCCTAAAATACATTCGGTGCATAAACATGTACCAGGTTAACAAGCATCAAGACCTGTGTACCATATATAATTATCAAACGTCTAAACAAGCATTGGCATAGCCAATAGGTCTCGCCATTGGAACCTTCTGCATAACTAAATACTTATAAGGTCCCAAAGGTGAGACCTATTGGCTATGTCAATGCTTGTTTTAAATAGAGGTGGAACTTTGTAAAATTAAAACAAAGTGTTCGAATTATTTACTTTACATCGCCTGGCGCCAGCGGCAGATGGCTGCTGATAAGCCTAACAAGAGATACAGTATTCGCAAGATATGAGAAAGACAGACAAAAAGAAGGAGGGGGGGCTGGTGGAGACAGCACAAGGAATGCAAGTCAATAAAAGCAATCGCATCTAGATTTGCACATTAATTAAACCGCACGCGCAATTAACATCAAAGCACTGCAGGGGTGTGAACAAAGGCTCCTGACCTCTAAATGGCGACTTCCTATTTGATTGGTCTCTCAAAACTTTAATAAAAGAAGAAACTACTGGCAGTTATCGAGGAACGTACACCCCTCCCCCTTCGCATACATCACTCTGAGACATGGTCTGAGGAAGAGCCCCCCTCCCCTGCCTCCCGCATACAGCCACAATGGTGTCCGGCACCACACTACAAAATCTGCAAACACTTGTGCATCACTAAGGGTGAAAAGCTGCAGTGTGCCTGGCAACTGACGGCCTGTGTAACAACCTTACCTGAAGCTTGGCCTGCACAAACGCACTGAAAGTCATGCCCGACAGAAAGAAAGCAAATGGCGCTCTCGGTATAGTTGCTCCGGATACTTGATATGGTGCCTCTTCCAATGTACACAGAGTGCCTTTAAAGAGGACCGGGTTTATGGCAGCCAACGAGTACTGCATCGGGGAATGATGAATGGGAGCTGGAAGCGGCCGTCGCAGTGAGAGTCACCGTGATAGCAGTGGGGCGGCCACGGCAGAGGGGATGGTATGGGCAAAATTGCCTCGGCTTAAGCACAGATTATTTCCCCACTCCGAACAGTCAACAAACCAGAATCTACAGCCAAAACAAATTAAGGAAATGGTCCTGCCAAATTAACTAAAATGCCCCTGCCTTGGAGTGTTGACACACGTAAGAGGGCAAGTCGCCATAGGCGTGAACCAAGCCAGGGAAGGATGGACTGATGGGACCATTAACCACTAAAAAAAACATATTTAGATAGGCTCTGAAAGGAACCAATTTAAAGTGAGGGTGTGCAAGATGCGTGGCCAAAGTTCATACAGTAGAGGCACCAGGTATCCCAGAGCATCCCATACGCGCTCGTACCTAAAAACCACAATGCAACAGAAAAAAGAGTTACATATATTGCCACTTCACAAAATGTAACACAGCAAAATGCACATCACCACCTCCACAAGACTGTTTTCATTCTACCGTGGAAAAAGGTGTTTGAAAGAAGAACTGCCTTACTTACCATCAAGAAGATGAAATAGTGCTAGTCAAAAATGTTTTGTAAGTATTTTGCGCCATTTAATCCTTATGCACAACAGGTGAGTCTGCAGCGCTTCCCTGTAATTCAGAGGGTCAGGGTACAGCCAGGGGTAAAAAGCTGCAAAGAAAACATGAATACAGGGATTCATGTTATGCTATGTCTACTTAAAAGGGAGATAAACTGATCTTAAGGCCAAAGCTGCCACCTTTGGAACTGGGGAGCCAGGTTTAAGTCCTCAACATCTTGTGTTTACGGGTAAATCTAAAAAAAAAAAAACATACAATCTGTCCTTGTGAAATGTGACCTGGTGCTCATGTGAAGTGCTATAATGGCTTAGGTTCAAACTTGCACTACATATAAACTGCAAAAATCTGTGTGCGAATTCCGTTTTGTTTACTGTGTTTGCTTAAAAATCTGAATTTCAAGGCACCATCATGTGTAAATTTCCAAAAGCCGTTAAGGTGATGTTGCAATAGGAGAAGGACTGTTTGCAGGCGTCTGAACCATAGTTGAAAGAAATAACATAGAATGTTATTTACTATTCTGATGCTGACTTGAAATCATTACGATATAATGGACCCTGTGCCAACAACATGAAGGTATCATTCACATATACATAAATGAAGTGGCACTCAATATAACAGCTGCAATTAAGATCTACGAATAGATAAAAAAACAGCCCTTATTCTTCAAGTGCAGATAAACTTTCAATAAACTGTGGGAATAGAAGAATTTCCCTGGTCAACCAGAATGCTTTTGAATTTATTCCGAATGTGGTTCTACGGCTCATTTCAATGTATCCTTCCCAGAAAGCACTTCAGGCCTGATTTCAGAAACACTCCACCAATTATATCCTATTATGTACTCAGAACTGATCTATCTAGTACAAATTAAGTTTATCTCTGAGGCATTGAGAAGGGCGTATGGGATCATCTAAGTTTTCATTTTTTTATTACGACGTGCAGGTTTATCTACCATCTTTCTTTAGATCCTCTTAAGTGGTTTTCATTATCTGTGAATATCTCAAAAGTGGAGGTTGTGTAGGTCAGGTTTCATCGTTGCCAAATGTACTGTAGTATTTAAGCATTTTCAAATAAATATTGTTTCGTTGTTATTTGTCGTGCATTCTATCCATTAATCGCGGAGCAGTATCACGTCTGTAATGTTTTGCAGGATGAAGACTTTGTTCAAGTTTTGACCGATGAGGTTTGGGGATTAGCTATTTCACTTGCCCAGATTCATCAAGCATTCATTTTGCGATTCCTTATTAGCGAAAAATAAGGATTCGCTAATAAGGAATAGCAAAAGGCTATGCATAAAGAACTCACTTAAAACATAGCGATTTCTTAAAATTCCTTAATTGCGACTCGCAAGTTGCACGTCGCAATTAAGGAATACCTCCCCATTCATTCCTATGGGCCTAGAGGCCCATAGGAATGAATGGGAAGACAATCTCAATTTGCGATTCTCAATTAGAGAATTGCAAATTGAGATTGCAATTTCAAGGGTGCCAGGGGTCAAAATGACACCCTGTTGCACCCCTGAAATCTGCATATGGGTACATCTTAAACACACACATGCCCTAAGGGCATGTTTGTGTGTAAAATGGAACTTTGAAAAATGCACTTTAGTGCATTTTTCAAAGTTTTTGCAAATTACCATGAAGTTCAACTTCATGGTAATTTGCTCCCCCTATTAGCGAAATCACTAACTTTTTAACTTTAAAGCATTGCATTCCTTAAATGCAATAGCAATTTAAGTAATTGCAATTTTGTGATTTCTTAAATATAGATTTTTGCATTTGGGATGATACATCCCAAATGCAAAACTACCGGTCGCAAAGGGGCAGATTCTCAGAATCTGCCCCTTTGCGAGCAGTGTTTAGCTTGATGCATCTATGCCTTGGTTTCTTGTGGTGGTCTCAAGGTGTCAAGGCATGTTATTAACAACACACCTACTCAAAGTGAACTTATTGCTTTTCTTAGTTTAGCTGCATTCATAACACATAAAACGTTTCACACTAGAACTATGTTATAGATAGCAATTAAACAATGTGCCAATCACAAATGTTATTATTCAAATTACAAATTGTTTTCTAATGGTTGCTTTCAAAATCCTTACCTTGTGTCCTAACGATGACCTTTTAAATTGACAAGGTCGAAAAACAGTCCAAATTCCTTTTGGAAACTAGGACGCATTCAATATACTTTTGATCTTGTGCTTTATCAGACATTTTGTGTATCATTCCTCTGCCATTATGTTTTTTTTTGTTTAAACTGTAAATTGTTTTTTCCTATCTCTAACATGTGTAACTATATGAGCACCATCTTTGTACTATTTGTAATCTACTTTATGTTCTGTAATAAGTTATTTCAATAACAAAAAGCTTTTTTCAAGAAGGTGTTGTCCGTGGGTACCATAATATATAAATTTGCACTTTTTCATGCGTTATGTTATTTTGTAGGGTGGATAAATCCAGTCTTTTTATGCAAATGTCACCCTGAATCATTGGAGATGTTGTTTTGTTATAAATAATCATCAATTTCTGGCTGTTGGCAGATGACAACTTTGCTGTCATTTGCGATGTCGCTACACGCTGATGCTTTTGCCCAGCAGCTTGCTGATATCTCTACGAGGGGTTCCCGGTTTTTGACCATGATGGGGACCTACATTCTTCTTCTTTCCCTGCAGGTAATGGGGGTTGGAAAATCCAGTGTGGAGATTCCTGTCAAAACACTCACACACACACCCTAGACTTTTAGGTTAGGGGACGAATAGTAGGAGGTTCACCATATTTCTATATTGTTTTATATGCTTGAAATGTATACATCGTTTCAGCACAATGATGGAACTTTTCACTCTGATCAATGTCCTAGTACTTCTAATAACTTTCATTTGCTTCTGGCTATTGATCATTGCAGCACATATATTTTATACAAGAATCACGTTGATTCAATAAATATTGAAAATGTCCCACGGTGTAGTCCTTGTATATTTCTCTGAGCGAAAGAAAGCACAATTGACTGAGCAAAAGGTTTATAGATCTGTTACCATAATTCAGTGGAGATCAGGGTTGTAATATTCAGTGGTTGCCATAGCCATTTCTTACTTGACTGGGGTTTAGGGGGCTCACAGTGGCACTGTGAGCTAGCTATTGGACAACACTTCCTAAAGGGGTGTATGGAATAAGTTATCCTGTCCACAAACGTGCAGTTCCTACCATAGAGTGAAAACTACACAAAACACTGAAATGGACCAAATGATTTGACAAGTTCTTTACAATTTGTGCGCAAAGTATTAATCGCTCTTCACTCATTTGCAAGACTCACCCAGAAAAGCAAATAAAAAGGATACTAGCAAGGAGGACAATCTATGTCAAAATGTTCTTGGAAGCAACGATGATGTAATGGCTCACCACTGGAGTGAAGAGACAGGTTAATGGTTTTAAGGGTAACTAGAGCAAGATTAGAGCAGATTGTGGGAATTGTAAGTATCATAAAGATAAGTACATAGGAAGATGCAGTTAGCATCATCCACTCACACTGAAAGTCTCACCTACCTCCTATTGAATCACCAAGCTTGCTCAGATGGAAAGATGTTTAAGATGTGTTCAACAGGCATATATATATGTTCTGCTTCCATAATGTAATTGCTGAGAATGTAGCATGTTATTATCTAGTTGCTCATTAGTTGTACATCTGGGATTAGGTAGAGATCATATTGGGATGAGTAATAGTAATGAACTGCATCAAAGGGTGAGGCAATGTGATGCTTTTCTAAGCAAAATATGAAAACAGTTTCTTCACGTTTTGATTTTAATCAGCAAAATGCATGATAACAGCTAGGCAACAGCATGGAACAAGTATTGCAAAACAAATATATCTGCCTTTTTTTTATTTGTGTGGATTGTTGAGTGGAGGAATGACAGAATGGTAGAATGAGTGGATGAATGCAATTATGAGTCGGCGTAGGGACCAAAGGCTTATTGACTGTGCTTGGATACATCAATAGGTAAATTGTTTGGTGCGTGATTGGATTGATGGCGATTGAATGCATGGATGACTGGTTGGTACAATGAACATGTAGGTAAATGCATGGACAGATGAAGTTGTAAGTGTGTGCATTGATGGATAAAAAAGATCAATGAGTGAGCAAATGGAATGATGAACAGTAAAATGATTAATGAGTGTTTGGATTTTTGAGACCATTTTCCTCATGGTTGTGGCCATCACATTTTTGGCATGAGGCTGATCTCTACCTCTGCTGCTCATTAACTCAAAATTGAGCTCACTCATCCATCCACATGCACCTAATTATACTGACATGCACTCACTCATCTATTCATTCATCCACGTTTTGGCTAATTTTCATATTAAACCATTACCACAAGCACATCAACATACTAATAAACGAGGATGCACTTTCACATTAAAAACTGTCTCTTTAACTACCACATTACATGATGCTGCCGTCAAGCTTAGATTTGATAGCTATTAGATAACCGTGACATATCTTTTCCTCAAGCTCGACAACGATTGTTACAAGGTTAATCTTTTCCATCAACAAATCCAAGCATTCTACCTAAGTTTCCCACGCGCACAACAGGCATATCACTCGCTCAAACGATCTTTCTCGATGTGTTTTGGGAGCAGCTGAAGAGTCAGACTCCTTTACCCCGGCAGTGTCCCAGTCTGTCTGCCTCTGAGTGATGTGCACTTCCTAAATCGTTCATGCAAACCCTACTCTAACACTCCAGCACCGTCTCCATAAAGGGAGGTAGCATTAACCCCTGATTAATTGCAACATAAAAACACTTCATTCAAACCAATTTGTGTATTTGGTTTGTAGGGTTTATGTATTTTTTCTTTATGACAATAGTTCTAAATATATTTAAAGCTGACTATATGCCAGACTTAAATTGTTTCGGAAAGTTTATGCTATTTTTCTTTATCTTAAAACTTTGGTCAGTCAGTGAGATCGGAGTTTATGCCAAATTTAACAAAAATAATAAACATATAAGCCTGAAAAAGGTAGCACACAAAAATGAGGATCAAAGCAGAAGTGTGGCTCAATGGTTAGAGCGGCAGACCCTGATGCAGAGGTCTAGCCCGGGACCAGGGTTCAATTCCCTGCCTCGGCGGGTCTTGAGCTAAAAAATTCCACAGACCTGATAATTCTCGCCTCGGTGCCTATTGCAATTATGGAGTCCCACTCTGGGCAATAGCTTGCTTAATCTCCACAATGGCCCCCACAACCCTAAGGATGCCTGGCCTCCACCTTGGGGGTACCCAGGAGTGGACACCTCACAGGGAAAGCCAGGATGGGTTCCACAGCGGTATTCGTACAAGCGCCTTGAGACCCTTGCGGGTGAGTAGTGCGCTATACAATTTACATTTTACAAGCATTATTGCCTGCACCAGTCCTGACATCCCAAAAGGTAATATACAGCACAAAAAGGTGCAACGGGGCTTAGGACACAATCCCCTATGTCCCAAATAGAGAGACAAAAAGGTAAATTCCCTTTATCACTCTAAAACAATATACACAAGCTAGCCCCGCTCAATTCAAAAAGGTTCATATGTAGGATTTTACATCTCATTTTGCTGTATCCATATTACAAACGATCTACAGTACACAGTTGTTTTCCCAATTAAAGAAGTCGATGAAAGCTTTTGAAGTTCATGAATTATTCTTTATTCATGTTCTTGAAATTGAAACAGCCAACATGTTTCGTCCTCTATCAGACTTCTTCAGGGCTTGAACAGTAAGTAGTCTTGGTTCATAGAATTAGTCTTAGTAAATTGAACCCCATAAGTTTGAGAGTTGTATATATTCAAAAACTTGTAATTGGCAATATTTACAGGGGATTAGATACACATGACAGGGCCAATTGGGCCACCACAAAACACAAATAGTAAATGTAGAACACAACCAGTAAGTACTGGCAAAACACTGTACTCAGCATTATATCCTGCAATATAAATCATATTATGCAATCAGCATCACATTAGGCGTAAACCACATTATGCGCCAACCTCATTAGCCTAAACACATTATGCAATAAACTCATAAACATAAATAACATTAGAGGCAAAAATCAGGGTGCATAAATCACTTTTATCATAGGCACAATATAAATCACATTAGGGCCAAGCGCCCTACAAACCGAACACTGACCCCTTGGCCAACTGGCCTTCTCAGAGGGCTCAAATGCCCTATCTCCCAAAATGTCAGGGCTAGCTGTCACTGCAGTAGAACCAAAAGTATGCAATTGCGCTGGCACCACTGTGCCACCTGGGTCCCAACTAGGACTCCTAAAAATGATATGACATAAATGGTGCAGCTGCCATTAATTGGGATGCAGCTGTGAAAGTAACTGTAGGCATTGTCACTCACTGTGCCCTCTGGGTCCCCACTGGGACTGTGTGAAATAAATGTGGCCAACGTTGCAGCAGCCCACACTGGTGCTGCGCAGCTGGGGAAAGTAAATCAGTACTGGCACCACTGTGCCGCATTAGCCCCACTCTGAGACTCTTTAATAACAAAGGTGCCCCCTTGGTGCAGCTGCACACTATGGCGGTGCAGCTGCGCAAGAAACATGGTGTGGTGCTCTGGAGCCCCGCTCTGGGGCTCTCTTAACAAATATGCCCCCAACATGGCAGCGATCTGCTTTCCTGCGGGTCCGCTCAGAAAATAGGCACTAATAAGGTGCCAAGCCAAGCCCTAACTCACCGGGCTATTCTGGGACTCTGCTCCTATGGACTCCTTTTGTCTTGGGGCAAGCAACGGGTAGGACGTTTGTGCTGGCATAGTGACTCCACACAAAAATATGTTGAAAATGTGTTTTTGCAGCTAAATCAGAGGTTTGCAGGGGATTTTGGGTAAGGAAATGATGGGGGATCCATACAAGCCGTACCTCATTGAACTCCCCAGGGTGTATAGTTTTCAGAAATGTGTAGGTTTGGTAGGTTTCCCAAGATGGCGGCCGAGCCCGAGGCCAAAAACCCAGGTGCCCCCTCCCCCCCTCAAAACAAGGAAATTTTGTAATAGGTAATTTTGAAGTCTCCACTGTACGATTTGGACCATTTTCTGTTGCAGCCACTATGCCGACCCACACAAGTGAGATACCATTTTTATCGGGAGACCTGGGGGAACGCTGGGTAGTAGGAAATTTGTGTCAGCCCGGTGATCCTACAACTTTCCCACACAGAAATGTGAGAACATTTATATTTTATTCATCAAAATTTGAGGTTTGCAGGGCAATCTGGGTAGGAAAATGTTGGGGGACCCAAGAAAGCCATACCTTGCTGGACTTCCCCGGGTTCTAGTTTTCAGAAATGTGCAGGTTTGGTAGGTTTCCCTAGATGGCCACCGAGCATGGGGCCAAAAACTCATGGGACCCCCCTTGCAAAACCAGGTTGTTTTGTGATAGGTCGTTTTGATGTCACCTCAATAGGTTTTGGGCTCTTGCCTGTCACGGGTACTTGACCCCCATGCGAGTGAGGTATAATTTATATTGGGAGTCCTGGTAGATTGCTGGGTGGTAGGAAATTTGTGAATCCACGCTCTCGGCTTGCCCACACAAGTGAGGTACCATTTTTCTCGGAAGACTTTGGGGAATGGGGGGTGGGTGGAATATTGTGGATCCACGCAGATTCCAGAACTTTCCAACACAGAAATGTGAGGAAAATTTGGTTTTTTTAACAAAGTTTGAGGTTTGCAAGGGATTCTGGGTAACAGAAGCTAGTGAGATCCAGTCAAGTCACCCCATCCTGTATTCCACTGGGTGTCTAGTTTTCAAGAATGTATAGGTTTGCTAGGTTTCCCTACGTGCCGACAGAGCTAGGGTTCAAAATCTACAGCTAGGCACTTTGCCAAAAAAGGGGCTGTTTTTACTGTGAAAATGTGGCATGTCCATGTTGCATTTTGGGCCATTTCCTGTCGAAGATGCTGGGCCTACCCACACAAGTGAGGTATCATTTTTCTTGGAAGACTTTGGGGAACTCAGGGTGGAATTTTGTGGATCCACGCAGATTCCAGAACTTTCCCCCACAGAAATGTGAGGAAAATGTGTTTTTTAAAACTATTTTTAGGTTTGCAAGGGATTCTGGGTAACATAACCTTGTGAGAGCCACAAAAGTCACCCCATCCTAAATTCCCCTCAGTGTCTAGTTTCCAAAAATATATAGGTTTGCTATGTTTCCCTAGTTGCCTGCTGCGCTAGGACCTAAAATCCACATGTAGGCACATTCCCAAAAAAAAGTCAGTGCCTAGTGGGCTTTCTGCCGCCCTGGGAAGGGGGGAAATAAGGGGCTAATACCCCGATATGCCCCCGAGGGGGGCAAAAAGACTGTGGCTATTCTTTTGGGGGGTTGGAGGCATTGGGTAGCCTATTCTGGTTAGCCCCCACCCCTGCGTATAATAAAGCCAGCATACTCGCTGGCGCATAGTGGGCTTTCTGCCCCCCCTAGGGGCAGATCAGGGTCTTCTGCCCCATCTGCCTCCTGGGAGGGGCAGAAAGACTGTGTCATATTTTTGGGTATGAGTGGGGGTAATGGCATGTCCATTCTTGGCAGCCCCACCCCGAACCTTGGAGAAAAAATAATGCCTAGTGGCTAGTGGGCTTTTGGCCCCCACGGGGGTGCAGATTAGGTGCTATTGCCCCATCTGCCTCCCGGGGTGGGTGCAGAAAGAATTTAGCATTTTTTATTTCAGTGGGGGCATTGACATGCCCATTCTGGGCAGCCCCCACCCCTACCTATATATAACAATAAAACTGGGCAGATCAGGGGCTATTGCCCACATCTGCCTCATGGGGGGTCAGAACGTTTTTTGTTTTCTTTGAGGGTAGGGTCATTTGCATGCCCATTCTGGGCAGCCCCCACCAGGGGTCTATAAAAAAATAACCCCTGGCATCTAGGGTGATCTCTGTCCCCCTGAGGGGGCAGATTGGGGGCTACTGCCTCCATCTGCCCCCGGGAGGCCAGAAAGACTGGGATTTTGTGGGGTGGGGGCATTGGAATGCCCTTATTGGGCAATCCCCACCCCTAAATTCTTTGGGAGAAAAAAACCTGGGGGCCGATTCACAGAACTAACTTAAGACAAAATTCTAAATTTACTACTTTTGGTATCCACAGAAGTTAGGATTTTGCCTTAAGTTTGTCTTAAGACAGACTTAAGACAGACTTAAGTTAGGATTTTGTCTTAAGTCTGTCTTAGGTCTGTCTTAAGACAAACTTAAGACAAAATCCTAACTTCTGTGAATACCAAAAGTAGTAAGTTTAGGATTTTGTCTTAAGTTAGTTCTGTGAATCGGGACCCTGGTGTCTAGTGAGCTTTCTGCCCCCCTGTTGGGGCAGATTGGGTGCTCCTGTCCCAATCTGCCTCCACGGGGGGGGGGAGGAGAATGTAGCTTTGTAGCAGGGGGGGGCATTGGCATGCCCTTATTATAAGTTTTAAAAAACAAATCCCTGGTATCTAGTGGGCTTTCTACCCCCTCCCCCCTCCCCTGGGGCAGAGACACTGTACCTTTGCGGCGGATGGGGGGGCCTCCACCCCTAACTATAGTTGAAAAAAGAAACCCTGGTATTTAGTTGGCTTTCTAACCCCAGTGGGGCAGATTGGGGGCTATTACCCCCAGCTGCCCACCAGGTGGGGCAGAAAGAGTGTAAGTTTGTGGCCAGGGGGGTTGGGGGCATTGGCATGCCCATATTGGGCAGTCTCCATCCCCTAATTATTATGGAAAGAAAAATCCCTGGCATCTAGTGGGCTTTCTGCCCCCTGGGGGCACATTGGGGGCTACTGCCCCTGCTGTCCCCAAGGGGGGGGGGGGGCAGTAAAACTAAATTTGCCCAATTTATTATGGGGGAGAAAAGGCCCTTGCCCAAGGGGCCGCTTCTCCCTCCCTGGTGCCTATTGGGTGGATCCCTGCTTGGGGATCTCCCTCCTGGGGCAATCCTCAAGCAGGGATCCACTGGGGAGGGGTACCATTGGAAAGGGGAGAACCTACCCTTTCCCACGTTACATCGCCAGTCTTTCTACGTGCTCATGGTGCTGAGCACGTAGAAAGGGAAACTGAAATGAGCCTCTTGGCTCATTTCAATTTAGTTTTCGCTGAATTGACGTCAGCGCGATGTGCGGACAGATCGTCATTTTAGGAAAACCCTGGGGGGGGGGGCCTTTGCGAGTTGGGAAGCTCTTCCCCAGCTCCGGAGGCTCTTGGGGGGTGAAGGGAATGCCTCTGGTGCCTGTTAAAAAGATGTAACAAATACCAAGAAAATCATTTTTAAACATTAACAAATAATTTAAAAACAAAAAAATATTTTTTGATGGAGAATTCTTATAAACAAAAATATTATTTATTACATAAATGTAATATTATTTATTTCCTACCTTATAACACAACACGATTCACAACCCACATTTTTTCAAATGTACCTCCAGAATTAACATAATTAATTGTCAATTAAACAAATATTGTTAATTTAAAAATATAAAAAACAAATAAAATTACATTTTACTCCCCAAATGTTGCCCCCATAAAAACAAAATACACACTCAAAATAAATAAATATTAATTTAAAAGATTTTACTTCCCACCCTTTACCACTATAAACCCCACAACTTACATCAAACATTAATTACACAATTGCTATATTTGAGTAATTAATTCATTATCATTATTTAACAAATAATGATTAATTCATTATGAAAACATTACTTTCCATACTAGGGGGTCATTACGATGATGGGCGGACAAAGTCCTACTGGGGACATCCTACCGTGGATTGGGACCGCCCGCTATAAGGGCAGGGGGTCCCGGGGGGGGGGTATTAGGATGTGCCCGCCACAGTGGCGGGCGCATCCAGCATTTTTAGCATTGTGGCGGGCAGTGCGCTCAGCACCGTCCGCCACAATGCTAAAAATGCATTAATGCATTTGCATAAACAAAGCGGCAGGCACAACACGGTGCCTGCTGCTTTGTTTATGGAAATGCAGGGGTACCCCCAGTGTGTACCCCCACCTCTCCTTCACTCTGGGGGCACGCAGGGGGCCCCCAGAGTGAAGACCGCATGCCTTTCCGTAAAGGCATCTCTTTTGGCCCATACTAATATGGCTGGTGGTGTCTAATAGACAAGGCGACCGGGCGGAAAAGCGGCGGACGGTCTTTCCATCCGCCGTGGTCCCCCCGCCATACTAATATGGCGGGGGGGGGCATTTAGGAGAGGATGGCGGGCAGATTGCCCCCGCCAGGCCGTCGGTGGCTACCGCCAGCCTGGCGGGGGCAATCCACCCTCCATCCTAATTGGCCCCCTAGTCTCCTATAAACTCCAACACCCACTCCTAAAAAAAAATTACAAAATTAACATCATTATTTATAATAAATTAATTAATAATAATTAAGATCACTTAATTAATAATTAATAATACATTAATTCCCACAATTAACCCTATAAAATCTAAATTAAATAACTACAAATACAGAATTTTTTTAATTTAAGTTCTTATAATTAAATTACTTCTTACCCTTTTCCCTATAAACCCACAACTTGCTCCTCTAAGAAATGAAACAATAAACATAAATGGTTAATAAAAATAATTAACAACGAATTAATATTTAGTAATACATTAATTCCACAATTAACACTGTAAAATCTAAATTCAATAAATACTAATACATACAAAAGTATCATTAATTCATTATAAGTACATTACTCCTCACTCTATTCCCCCATAAACCCACAACCCGCTACAGAACTTAAGAAAGCAAAATTTAATTAGGATAAAATGAATAACTACTAAAAATGTAACATGTATACAAAAAAACCTATTTTTTTTACAAAAAATAGATCACATACTTCTAAAATACATACTAAACTACATAACACTAATTAAAACATTGATATTTTAAAGAACTATATTTTTGCAAACGATATCAACAACTTCGATATTTCCCCCAAAAATATTTCTTACCTACCAGTTGGTATTCTTGACAATGATATTCTTCCTGTCGATATTTCTGTATCACAATATTTGTGTACGTCGACATTTTAAACTAGATGTTTGGTCTGTGCACCACATCTGAAAAACACAGGCATATATCTATTTGTATTTTCTTTTATATATGATGCTGCTAGCAAAATGTACAGGCATATGCATGCATGGTTTCAGGAATATGGTGAGGCTTATAGCTGAGACATATGATGGGTTGTTGCTTTATAGTTGGCTAGGCCCAACAATTGGGAACATGGTAATAGGAGAATCGCAATTTCATTACAAGAACGGACTCTACATTATGAATGTTGGTAGCTTTGTAATACAACATTAGACATATGTTCGATAGGTTCACAATAATGTCTAGCAAAGGTAATAGCGTTCAACCAGTCGGCCACTTTAAGAATATCATCTAACTTACCTCCAGACCATAGAGATTTACTGGCCATAGCACCTGAAATAGAATGAGCTTGAAATGTTGCCAAATCAATTCCTGCCAAGTTCATGGCTGTCTTAACCCATCTAGCAATGGAAGTAGAGGTTATAGCTCTTTAATAAAGGAAATATGAAGTTTTTTCTCATCGAAAGAACATAAACTGGACATTCTTTGATCATATACTTTCATGCACTCTACCACGCAAAGTTTTGGGCAAGGGTCGAAATGCGGATAGAAGATAGAATCAGCAATGGTTTTGGTTCTTCTGTAAACCTCGAATTTGACACCAAATATGTTATCAGACCTATTAGAGATCTCCAGGGCTTTTTCATCAGAGACTCTATGACATGAAATACGACAAAGAAGAGTTGCTAGTTTGATGGAGAGGAGTTTTCTATTCAGAAGGGAATTCTCAGGCCAGGAGTTGAAAAGATCTAAAATTAAGTTCACATCCCATAGGGTATCATATTTGGGTTTTGGGAGTCTCTTCAAACGAATGCTCTTCATTACTCTGCAAACAATAACGTTTTCCCCCACAGTTTTTCCATTGACAAGTGCATGACCAGCGGAGATAGCAGATCTATAGCAATTGATAGATCTATAACTTAAACCTTTATCAAATAATTCAACCAGAAAGTTTACCCCATCAACGATAGGTGCCTGAAGGGAATCCAAATTCCTTTCCAGGCACCAACGTACCCAGAATTTCCAAATGTTATTGTATCAGTAGTGGGTACCTGGTGCCCAAGACTCTCTAAGGAGAGTTGCAGCTGAGGACGAAAGTCCTGAGATTTCATTAGATCTCCTGACACTTTCAAAGCAAGAAGGTTCAAACTCCCCGTTTGGGTTAGGAGATGGGAATCTCCGTTTACGTCTGTGAGGAGATTCTCTAGCGAAGGGATTAGAAAGTGAATGTCGCATGCTAGTTCCAGAGTGGTGGGGAACCATGCTTGGGATGGCCAAAAAGGACTTATCAGGACCAGAGAGCACTCTTCTTGTCTCCCTTTCTGTAAGACCCTCTGGATCATGGCAAAGAGAGGAAAGGCATATGTGTTGATTCCTGACCATGGTTGCAGGAAGGCATTCACTGCTAGGGCGCTGGGATCCGGCATCCAGCTGAAGTAATTCTCTAGTTGAGACGTGAGACGGCTCACATAAAGGTCTATCTCGAAAGGACCCCAAATCTTGTTCAGGGAATTGGAGACAAGTGGATTGAGTTTCCAATCGATGTGATCCAATAGGAACCTGGAATTTCAATCGGCAGAGATGTTCGATTTCCCTGGAAAGTATTCCGCTCTGAGGGCAATTTTGTGTTCTAGACAGAACATCCAGAGTTTCCTGGCTAAATTGGAAAGATCGGCAGATTTGGTACCGCCCAAACGATTGATGTAAGCTACCGCAGACAAATTGTCCATCTTTAAAATGACCGACCTCCTCTGGAGGGAATGTTTGAAGCTCATAAGAGCATAAAGCCCAGCCATAAGTTCCAGGAAATTGATGTGGTGAGATGATTCTTCCTGAGACCAGATCCCTCCTGTGTTCTGGTCCAATAGGCATGCACCCCAACCGTGAAGGGAAGCATCGGATTCCAAAACAAAATCTGGTTCCGAACCAAAGATTGCCTTGCCATTCCAGGTCTCTAGGTTGTCCAACCACCAGACTAGTTCTGCCTTGGCGTCCTGATCCAGGGTAATCCGATCTTCGTACCAGAGGCCTGATATCAGAGCTCTGCCTTTTATCCTTTGTAAGGTCCGATAATTCAGGGAGCCTGGAAAAATCACTTGAATAGAAGAAGAGAGAAGACCCAAGAGTCTGGCTAGATCCCTCAGTGGAAGGTCTGTTTGTCTCAAAATATGTCTTATATCTTTCTTGATTCTTGATATTTTGGTGGAAGGAAGAAGGAGGAGTCACTTGGAGATATCTAGGGTAAAACTGAGGAACTCCAGTGATTTTGAGGGAGTCAGGATAGACTTTTCTTTGTTTATAATAAAACCTAGACTTTCTAGAAGATTCATGACTGTCTCTAGGTCTAGGAGAATCTGTTGAAGGTCTTGAGACATTATCAGAATGTCGTCGAGATTAATGATAAGGCGAATACCTCTTTCTCTCAGGAAAGAGGCGGCCATCCTCATAACCTTGGTAAAACACCATGGGGCGCAGGAAAGTCTGAACAGAAGTGCCTGGAACTGATAAAGATGATTTTTCCACATAAATTGGAGGAAAGGCTGATGGATTACGGCCATAGGAATCGTGAAATACGCATCCTTTAAATCCAGTTTGACCAACCAGTCTTCTTTCAAGAGGAGGTCACTCAGGTGGTTGATACCCTCCATTTTGAAATGTCTGTAGACTAGAAATTTGTTGAGACTTTTCAAATTTATTACCGGTCTCCAGCCTTTTTCTTTTTACTCTACGAGGAATAATGTACTTATGAATGTTAAAGTGTCCAAAGGAGCTTCTATTATTGCACCTTTCTTATGCATAGATGATATTTCCTCTTCCACTATTTCTGGTTTTTCCAAAGAGAGAGGTATGTCTCCTGGGAAGGAAGATTGAAAGGGAACCTGAACAAAATCTATCATGAAGCCTTTGACTGTGTTCAGGACCCTTGGGTCTTGAGTTATCATCTTCCAATTCTGGAAAAAAAACATGAGTCTGCCTCCCACCTTTAAGGGGAGAGAAGGGGCAGTGGTGGGATGAGCACTTACATGGTGGATTGGAGTTGAATGCCCCACGGGATCTCGGTCCTCTTGAACCACGAGTTCCTCTCCCACACTGGGGGTAGAAGGTGGATCCGCTGAATTGCTTGTATCCCCGACCAAAGCCACGGTATCGTTGATAGGGACTCTGGTTAAATCGGCCAGAAGAAAGGCAACTTCTCCCAACCCTTCCAAAAAGGTTATCATTAAAGACTCTTTCCATATTCTGTTGGGCCTTGTCTAGGGCTGTAATGGTTGAGACATATTTTCCAAGTGACTTTATTAATTCTTCACCTAAAAGAAGTCCTTTTGGATTCGAAGATGGCTCTTTGAGGGCCATATCGGAAAGCTTGGGGTCAATCTAGTAGAGAATCAATCTATGCCTCCCAGCGCTAACGCTAGCATTAGCGTTGCCTAAGAGTATTATTGCCCTTTGACTCCAGCCTCTAATAAGATTAAAATCAAGGGGAGTCCTGTGGATATGACTATCCTAAGCCGATTCAAGGATTCTTGTTAGGGGGCCAAGGACGTCTAGAAGACGTTCCTGGCAACCTTTAAATGATTTTTCTATGCCCTTTCTCGGGTCACGACCAAGTTTAAAAATAAATTTAATAAGCACTGGGTCAAGATTAGGAGTTTGACAAGTCTTATCTTCGATGGTGGGTCTTGAGCATTCTGCTCCAAGAATATTTCTAATGTCCCTTTCCAGCAGGTTGCAAAGCCATTTCTTAATGAATTTAGAAATGTGGTCCTGTGGCGACCATTGTGAAGATCTAGGATGCTTTAAGTGTAAGGGCGAAAACATTTATTTCCCCAAAGGGTCTAGATTGTTGTCTTTTGAGGATGGAAGGTGTTCCTCCTCTGTTCTGAATGGGTCATTGTCTTCTTCATCTGGATCTAATATGTACTCGTCAGGTAAATCAAAAAATTCATAATTGAGAGTATATTGGTCATCTTTGATATTGTCTTGAGCACTATTAGATATTGTGCCGCTAAGGGCATCCGAGTTACTCGTGCCGCAAAGGGCACCTTCCGCTGTTGTGCCGCTTGGGACACCTTTTGAAATTGAGGTGCGAGGACCTCCAATTAGATTCAAGGTGTTAAAACCTCCCACTTATGAAGAGGTGGTGGGACCTTCAGTGCTCATAGGGGTGGACATTTCTATATTGTAAGATTTCCTAATGTGTTTGCCCCTTAAATCAGATGCTCCATTAGATATATCCTCTTGAGAAGGAAGAGGTCATTTGTTGGGGATGACCTGACCAAGGGTCTCTAACATACATGATCTCATTTAATTTTGAAGCATTAACCTAAAGCTCTCATTATCAAAGGTAGGAAAGAAAGCGCTAGCCTGCTCGGAATCAGAGTCAGACATAGCTTACCTTCTTTTTTAATTTTTTTTATAGATGTTCCTTAAGTGATTAAGTGAAAATAAATATATATCAGAGGGGGGCAAGGGTCTGATTGTATACCCCATACAATTCTCTCTATATCCCTCTTAACTCTCAATAATAATAATTATGTCTCCTAATCACACTCTTTTTTTTTTTTTGGGCTAGTGTGGGCAAAAGAAAGGTATTTAATCGATTTCTGTGAAAAAAAGCATCCAAAATCGTCCTATCTAGTCAACTGACGATCGTGAGCCTCGTTGTCATGGGGATGCTAGAAAACAATCCCCCAGGCTTATAGCTGGACGTGGAGGCAGAAGAAAGGCCCTTGGCAGCCCTAGCGCGTGACATGCCTGCTGCCAAGGTACTTTCCTTTAATGTCATCTTCCGTGTGAGGCCCGCATTGAAGGGAGAAGGAATCTCCGATGGCAGGTTCAGGGATTGTTAAAGCGCGTCAGGGGGTCAGCGCCTCCAAGCTCGTTCGCAGGACAAGGCACTGCCCGCATCGCTGGCGCTCCCTGAAGGAGGCTGCATGCTCGCGAAGCCCGCCTGTAAAGTAAGTACGTGTTAAACTTACCTGACGATCTGCAAAGGGAAGGCTTGTTAATAAGTATGAGGAAAGCGATTGGAAGGTAGGGGATCTCTGTAAATTGGAGGTCAGCAAGGAAGTGTAAGGAAAAAAGGTGAAAGAGGGGGGTTAGCACGCAAGTAGGACATGAAACATAGTACATGAAACATATCAAAAACCATTAAGAGTCAGGTTTAAATAAGCATTAATGTTATGTTGAAAGGATCCACAGAAGCGGTGATTATCAGTAGATTGTTTAATTCAAGTATTAAGGAAACAACTCCACCCGATGCGCGATGCCTCCGTTCACTCTCAGATCCCAACGGAGAGTCCTCGCCCGTTAGGTTGATCTGGTTGAACGGCTGCATCGCACGACGGTGTTACATCAAGTGTAAACATAACACGCGACCACAACACTCGTGGCCACACATTTAAAACATAATACATTTCGCGTGGTCTATTCGCGCGACACACTGCGCGAATAGCACGTGCCACTTAAAGTGACCACTACATCACCTTCCCCCTTACAATAATCAAAAACAACAAAACAAAGAAAATAAAATGAGTCAACGTCAATTCAATATCTTACGAAATCATTGAACTTCCTAGGTTCTTTGATAACTCTTCCACGTGAGGTTGCCTGTGAAGAAAAAACATTCCTTGAGTTGGAAACAGGAGGTAAAACATGGCTGGTAGATGGTTGTACATGATCATTAACACAATTGCTGACACCAACTGGGTCATCCAACCAATGACACCACTCTAGATTTTCAACAGGCTCCTTCTTAAATTTCTTAATTATGTCAGCTTGGTGTGGTAAAACTTTCACTAAATGACGTTTGTTCCACCAACCTTTATTATCCACAAAGGCCGCGCCTCTGCTGACCTTGAGCACCCTTAAAGGGCGAAGAAATTTCGACTCTCCTTTCTTACCCTTTACAGGATTCTTGATTAAAACCCAGTCACCAGTGGAAATATCCACCGGTGGAACGTTAGACTTAGGCCCAAATTTCTCTTTCATAAGCTTTTGGTTATCAATCACCTTTTTGTGAACGGCATCTACGTCGATACTCTTCCCACCAGATAACTTTTCCAGCCATGATGGAAACAATTTGGAATGTGAACCTCTGTTTCTTAACAAAACAAAAGGAGACACTCCTGTAGTGCAATGTGGGGAGGTATTGTAATGCCAAACTTTGTTTTTAACGAATTGAATAGTATTTGCCCCACAAGCCAACACAGTTTGTACCCCCTCTTTAATCACCTTATTTCCCGCTCCACCAAACCATTAGAAGATGGAGTATACAAGGCGACTTTAAGTTGCTTAATATCCAGCCTACTGAGAAACTCTTTCATTTTATCAGATACAAAATGTGTCCCGTTGTCACTAACCAGAACTTTAGGTGCCCCTTCAATGTCAAAAATCCTTTTTAAAAATGAGATAGTCGAATCAGAATCAGGTGACTCGACGAAATCATGGTACATCCACTTTGAATAATAATCTACCAATAAAATGACGTACTTGCATTTTTGATCCAGAACTGAATAAGGTCCTGAAAAATCAATACCGACTTTTTCCCAAGCAGTACGTGGAAATTCGGTAGGAGACAATGGAACTTTTGTAGTATTCCAATGTTTATCAGACACTAAGCATTCAGGGCTTGAATCAATTAAACCCTTGACCTGTGTATCCAAAGAGGGCCACCAATAATGTTCCTTAATTCTCATAATAGTCTTAGTGATTCCTAAATGGCCTCTATGTGCTTCATTAATGATTAAAGGTCTAAGTTTAAAAGGGGGCACAAATTTGTCACCTCTACGAACAATGTTGTTCTCCACCGAAAGATCGCTAGCTACCTGCGAAAACCTACGTAACTCCCCTTCTAGGTTCCTAGGTTCAGGCCAATTGTGTGTTGAGTAATGTATAACTTTTAAAAGTACTGGATCTCTATCGCATGCTTCTTTCCAGCCAACTTCGGACAAAACTGGAGTCAAACTCCCGACAGCATCCACCAGAGGGACACATTCAATATCTTTGTGAGAAATATCTTCATCATCATCATTGACCATAGACAGTCTGGAAAGGCAGTCCGCTCTAAAATTTCTCCCTCCACTAATGTGTTTGACCTCAAAGTGAAATTCCTGTAATTTACTGACTAATCTCATGAGCCTAGCGGACATACTAGAAGAATCAACTTTCTCAAAAATGGAAACGAGAAGCTTATGATCGGTAACAAGCTCAAACTTCCTACCCCAGATGTATGTTCTAAACTTATGTACAGCCCATACACAAGCTAATGTCTCTCTCTCGATCGTGCTATACCTGGTCTCGAATGGTTTCAATGAGCGTGATGCAAAAGCTACTGTCTGTTCATTTCCACCTACTCTCTGAGTCAAAACTGCACCTAAACCAGTCATACTTGCGTCCACTGTTATGGATGAAAACAATCATCTCTAAATGCGTGGAGGGCTTTAGCCGACACAATCAATTTCTTCACATCTATAAAAACTTTATCCAGCTCATTGGTCCATACAAAACTACTACCCTTTTTCAACAATTTACGCAAGGGTTCTACCAATTCTGAATAAGCTGGGACGAATCTAGCATAATATTCGGCCAAACCGAGAAAAGACCTGAGAGAATCCTTGTCTGATGGAGGTTTGGCATCCTCAATAGCTCTCACTACAGAAAACTTTGGCTTGATCCCTTCTTTGGATATTGTATGCCCCAAATAATCCAGTTCATTGACTGCGAACTTACATTTGTCTCCGCGGACAGTCATTTTTCTAGACATTAAAATGGTGAGCACACGTTTTAAAATGACATCATGTTCTTCTAATGATTTGGCATATATCAAAATGTCGTCTAGATAGGCCTGTACCCCAGTTATCCCATGAAAAAGAGTGTCCATGAGCTTCTGAAAGACGCTTCCAGCCGAAGCTAGACCAAAGGGAAGGCACAAAAACTTGAATGCGCCGAACGGGGTGATGAAAGTGGTCAACTCCTGTGACTCCTTTGATAAAGAGACTTGATGATAGGCGGATTTTAAATCTATCAAGGAAAACCACTTTGCACCACTCAGATTGGCGAGAAGCTCATGGATCTTTGGCAGAGGGTGGCGATCCACAATAATATTTTTATTTAATCCGCGTAAATCTGCACAGAGTCTAATCTCGCCAGTCTTTTTACGAGCTACTACAATAGGGGCGACCCATTGAGAGGAATTAACTGGTTGAATTATCCCTTGCTCACACAGATCTTTCAAAGACTTATCCAATTCAGCACGAACACTTAGGGGTACTGATCTGACTTTATGAGCTACAGGTTGTGCTCCTGGAATCAATCTTATTTTATGCTCAAATCCTTCTACACTCCCTACCTTGTTGTTAAATACAGGCTTAAACTCCTCCATTATTTGCTTTGTGTCTAAAGGTTGCTCAATTGACATGCATTCCATTTTGTTTTTCCGTAAGTCTCCCACTTTAACTGGGTTCTCATCACCCGGGACTAAATATAACCTCATGCGGGCAAGATCCATCCAGCCCACTATATTTTTGCCCTTCTCGGCCACATAAATTTTGGTAACCGTTTCTCTCCCTAAACATTGTACTAGGCCTTCAAAATACCCAATCATGTTAATATTCTTCTCCCCAAATGCTTTGGGGTTTACATCTGAATCCAATAATTCAACTTTCCTTTTCCACAAATCATAGAAAGTTGAATCCCTCAGGATGGTATAGGGGGAACCGGAGTCTGCCATGACCTGTAAGGGAATACTGTCAATTATGGCAGAGCACAGAGGGCCTTTTATATCATTTACCTTTCCATCATCATCTAAAGTAACAACGATATTACTAAATGAATTTGTACATTCATCCAACATCTCAGGTTCAACAAAGTTCACAGAAACAGATTTTTTTGCATTCCTACAAACCCCTTGAAAATGTCCCATTTTTTTGCAAATGACGCAACGTCTATTCAGTGCAGGGCATCCTTGAAAGTTACCTAAATGATTTTTAGATCCACATCTATAACAAGTAGGAGATTGTCTCTTCTGTACAAATTTTACGTTTTTGTTTTTAAAATTCACAGCACAAACAGCATTGTCAAAACTAGATTCTGAAGGATTTACTAAATTAACACCAAATTTAGGAGATTCAGCCATTGTAGTGTAGCTCCTATTTTCCCAATAGGCTCTGCGCATTGGAATAGTACCTACAGCAGTAAAGGCCTAGGCCAGACGTTAACTAGGTCTACTACTGTCGATACTAGACTTAATTTTTGGGTTTGCCAGCTAAGCTCAGAGTTCGCTAGAAACTTTCTCGAATGTTCAAGGAAGGATTAACTTCCCTGATTAGACAAGAAGGGATTTAGTTTCTGACAACCATAGAACATGACAACTTTGCTCTCCCCTAATCAAGAGTCAATCTCGAGAGTCGTGTGAGCACAAGGCAATTATTTTACTCAGTCAGTACGTGCATTCTTAGTCTCATCAGAATGTAGAGAAAAGGAAGAGACGGGCGTGTTCAATAAAAAGGTGTTATTTATTGATCAGTCTCTTTTCTCGTACAAGAGAAATGGATCGATATTATTGCAATACTTATAGTTAAGTAAAGTGCATACATTAAAAGCAATAGTATAAAATAATACTGTAAAACATTGATATGGTTTCTGAGCCATATGATGTTTAAAATGATTAAAATATATTTACATACACATATACATTTGACTAAACGTACTCAACTGGTGTTTCTAAATACGCCTACCCCGTGTACCTGACCTAAGTCTAATGCGTGGGCGGGAATAGAAAGTTACAGTTTGAGTTAAGTTTGTTTTTGCCAAGTGAATAACTAAAGAATTCTCTGTGAGGGGTTATTCAGTTCTGTACCTGGAAGTTAGGATGAATGAGGAATGGTATCTCTTTCTCTGCTCTCGATATTCCAGGCTGCCTGCGAGGGCTGCCCAGAAGCGCCGGTGCTGGGTCTCTCGGCTTGAGATAGCAGCGCGTCTCTCAGCGCGTCAGGAAGGCGGGGCTGCTGCCAGCGGGGTCTGCTTCTGCTCTCGGCTTCGGCAAGTATGGCTGCTCCGTCTTGTCACCACGCGTGTGTTTGCATAGGGCAAGGTCGGCAATATTTATACCTTAAAAGGTGCCGAGATTGACGTAAGGATGGACATAGATACGTCAATAAAGATGTCATACGACTTGCTCGTTAGCACATTCTTTACTAAAGTTCTCTGTGAAATCAAAACAATGGCCGCACGGATTTTCCAGGTTGTCATAGGTTTGATTTGTTATGAGAACGTCGTATGCCTTATCAGGGGCTGGAGGAATGTCGCTTGTCTAATTAGATCTCAAGCGTTATGACCTAATCAGATAACACGTTCCTGTGCCGGAGTGTGACTGCGTCAGATAACGGTATCTGCATCATGGGGGTTTTCTTGCCTCATGGGCTGACTGTTAGTTAACTTGATAGTTAGTTTAAACAGAATAGGGTCAGGAATAGGGGGACTGATTCAGAACCTATAGAAATACACGACACCCACTCCACGCTAACTATGGTCATATCTACTAATCTATGCATAGTATAACATAGTACAACATACTATAGAGTATAGTGTATACCTTACCACCCCAAAATACATAAATGCATTTCGAAATTTTCAAATATACTGAAAAATTGCAGTCATATATATTGTATGCACTTAAGCTATGAATTAAATGCAAAAGTAAACACGCATTTTTATGCATTATTGCTTATCGGTATATGAGAAATACACATGAAATGGCTCTTAATATGGCTATACAGAAAGGAAGTCCGAGACCATTTCATCACATAATAAAATATTTGTGAACCTACCAGCGGGCAGCTAAAGTCTATAAAGTATCTAAAAATAGAAATTTTAGTTCTCTAGGAATAGTTTCTTACTTTAAGCAGAAGATCAGTGTCCCGGGAAAAAATATGTAGAAAAATATTTTAAGGGGCATGCTGAAAAAATTGCTGTCCGTGAACTGGAGTGAAATTGTTCATGTGACTTTATTTTTAAAGTTGAAGGCCGAATTCAGGGAACGCCGTGTGCGAGTTTACTCAAAAGTCTCTATTTCTGTTCTGGAGAGAACATCATATCATTCAGGCTTTCGAAAAAACTGTCAACAGCTTCATGGGAAAGTTCCACTAAGTCGGAAATAGGTGTAACCATGCATTCGTGCGCATGATTGTCTCCATTGACATTCTGATTCGCATTGCTGACAGAAGGTCGTACCTGTTCGATGCTGCTTTCATCTTGAACTTCACTACTCTTCAATCGCAGTGGTGAAGATTCCAGGAATGCCGTCATCAGGATTGGCAGCCTTTGAGGGCAGCACAAAGCGTGACCCTTGGTAGGAACCAACAGTGTATCTGCATCCACCGGCGCATCCGATTGTAGCGTCAGACAGGTGTCTAACACGCATTCTTCTCCGCATAGCAGACACCTTAGTACAGGTAAAACACACCTTTGCCACATTGGTCGAAATGATAGAAACCAAGTCATGTTCAGGTCTCTAAGCCGGGAGAGTCCCAGGATTTTTGATATCCGGTCCCGGTATCCAATGGCTAGGATCGTATCTTCCATTGTCGCGAGAGTTTGATCTGTGACATGGGTTGCCATAACGAAAAATAAGGACTAGGAATAGGATTCCTGCAATTAGTCCCAGGATCAGGGGAAGTCCGCCAAAAATCGAATGGACGAAATCTGGAAAAATACCCAGTATGGCTTTGAATGGTGTTAATGCCATCGAAAATACTGTCTTAAATACCTTTGAGACCCCAGTGGTATCAGAAATATTTAAGATTTCGCTTAGGATTTCCGCGAAATGTACGGGGGAATTAGTTGATAATAATGTATGTATCTCTGCAGTCGTCCTTGCGACTTGTAGATCATACGTTTCTTTTGATGACATGAGCCTTGTAGGCGTCTGAAGAAGCACTGTTTTCATTCTGCTTAAAGTGTCTATTCGAATAGAAGTAATTTTCAAACTGGGCCATGCCCTTGCCTCCCTGTCTGGAAAGGAGCTGGGGAATAAAGAGCGTCCACAGCACTTGACCTTCGCCGTTGTAGTTACTAGATAAGGAGTCCCGGGCATAAGACTGCAACATCTGCGGTCTACAATAAGAATGTAACTCCCATTATAGAGTCTTTGAAAGAATGGTTCTATTTCAGTTGCAGGTGCGCCTTGCTGGTGACATGAAAGGTTGTATGAATTCCCTTCACAGGCTCCATGCAAACTAATTCCGTTACACAGAAGCGTGCCGCTTAGTGACATAGCACAATTGTTGCCACTAAGGAACACTTTCTGTCCTTTATTACTGACACATGCATGTGAATAGGGCAGGTTCCAAGTTGTTTTAAGGTACCCCTTTCCCAATTTCTCGTACATGCCAGCCTGTATATATTTTTGGCAGTATTGAAACCTGAAGGTTGAGATTGGAATATTTATGATTCCGTGTATTATCCATTCACTGACAGGTCGTTCTGACATTGTCATTGGTAATCTTTCTAGTTTTTCAATGCTCAAGATTGTATAATCAGCACCCTTTTGCGCCATACCGATTTGTCTATCAGTAAGGTTAAAGATTTGGAATAGTGACGTTGTGTTGATTAAACGCCAAGGCACATAGCCTGAACGCAGATTTTGTAACGTCCAGCCAAGCTGTACAATGGAACGCAATTGTGACTGACCATGTTGTAATAACAGTAAGTCTTGCGATAATATATCGATTGCTGAAGACACAATGCTGTCCAATGAAAAAATTCTGGAGGACAGAGTCATTAACCCATTGTCCACTACAGAAAGTGATTTTTCCAAATTGATACGGTCAATTTCCCGTATTCTTTCTGCTGTTTCAATTTGAGTAACCTTCCAGGCCTCATTGTATGCTGCATATACAGAGGCTGCTACGAAACGCTTTTGACGCTGTTTGCGTGGTCCCATTATGAAATCACGCAAGTCAGCACCATCAGTAAGTAAAGTTAGGTGTTGCTTAATTTCAGGCAGTGTGGAAGTCTGTAGCCATTGAAGGCATAATTTGCCCACACTGTAGGTTGTTATTATCCCTGGGTGATGTCTTTGGGGATATCTAGGGTCTGGCCTGGTCATTTTAAAACCCTGTGTTTTATTCAGGAATCTATCTTGACAGTTATTTGTATCTGTGGGCCAGATCAACCATTGTTTCCAATCAGGATGTGTTCTGTTTTTGTTTAATATATGGTTTACGTCTATCTCTTCATCTGTATCAGAGTTATTGCTAAACATTGTTGGCTTTGGAATAGACGGATTATTTAAATCTTTGATTTTGGCTAAGCCAAGACAGGTGGTTTGTTGAACAGTGTCATTTAAAAATATCATTTGTTCTGGGATCATGCAGGCTCTAAACAAAGCTTCTAAACCCCGTACTTGCCATTCTTTTGTACCCCAAACACTTTTCAAATCAACATTTTTGTCCCAATAATCAAATCCAAATGTATTCATTTTTTCAAAGAATGAATCTGAATATATCAATTTTGTGTTGGTTATCATGGTTTTCATCCCTGTCTTGTTTGACAATTTAAAATAAAATGTTTCAGCATTACTTATGTTAAAACCTGAAAAATATGAATATTTGTCATACACGGATCTAGAGCTCCCTTTTGGAGGTGTAGCGCAATGTTCCCATTGATTATAATTTAAAACATTTCTAGGTTGTGCAGATTTATGCAAAAAATGGTTACCATAATGGTTATAGCAATACATACTATCATAATTTGTAGAACCTTGCAAATAATCATGTTTTGTAAATTTAGCAGACATTACTAAGTCAGACATCATGTTGTTAATACTCTCGAAGTCCCAATCATCAGCAAATGAGTTTGGTTTTGCAAAGTCACTCAAAGAGATCTTGATTTGGTGTGGATATTTCAGGATCTCGACCGGACCATAAATTTCATAGTCAGTGTTGTCCCAGGCTACCCCACCAGGTATAGGATTGGCTGTGAAGTTGGCTGACGAAAGTTCTGAAGAAAGTTCTCTTTTCTCGACGTGTGAAGATGTGTGTGGTTTGAGGACCAAGTTGATGTTCTGACTTGCTGTGTCCATTTTAGCATATTTTCCCTCAATGAAGCGTCCCAAAGTAAATACCATGATGAGCCAAAGTATGAGGATAAATGCACCAAAACCCACCCAAAATTCAATCCATGGAGAAACCAGATATGTTTCTTTCAGATGTTTCAAAAGTTCCTTAGCTTTGTCTTTAAAGGATTTTGATGATGGCTATGTCTTTGATTCACTGAAGCCGTCAGAGGAATCATCGAAGTTGATGAAGTACCCGGATGCAGTTCTGTCAATTGTTCCAATTGCTTCAGGATTTTTGTTCCTTGCATTTTCACTTGGTACTTCAGTATAGATTGGTGTGTCTCTGCTAAATGTCTCTATTTGGGTTTTCAGAGGTCTTAGTTCTATTGCAGTGTTGCATAGTCCTTCTTGTTCTTCTGCAGGCGTTTCGAATGTGATGAGCCTTTTTGATAGGACCTCTGTGCTGGTAGCAAACCTTGGTGTTCTGCTACTTATTGGGAGTCCACTTGGCCTACTGTTTGTTATCGGCCACATGTTGTGGTTTTACCAGGTCGATGGATACAACTCGGTTCTCCTTTTTTCCAGCAAGTGGCGGTAGTACAACTGATCTTGTCCCGTTGACAGACAAGACAGGAACTGCTTTTCTGTAAGAAGGCCCAAATTCCTTCTTTACCGCGATCTTCTCCCTTACTAGATCCCCGACTTTTGGAATCCAGACAGGTCTTGCTGGGACAGGTGGTGATTCTTCAGTGGTTGTTGGCTGTTGTTTCAACTGTATGTTGCTCAGGTCTTTTCTTGTTTTGTTTAAGTCCTGCAAAATAGCCAAACGGTCTTTGACATCAAAGCTTTTTTCTATTACCACTGAAGTCTGACTATCAAGGTCAGAGATCAACATCCTAGTTCCGAATAATAATTCGTACGGACTGAATCCCTTCAGAGAATTTCTTGGCAAGTTATTTAGACTACGTTGGACACTTATTAGATGTTTGACCCCCCCCAGCTCCCGAACCTAATATCCTTTCCATTATAGATTGCTTTCTGCCTTGGTTTTTTCTTTACACCATCCCGTACCCTCAGGAAGGAAGTGAGAAGATTCCCGCTGGGCTGTGCTCATTTGGCCATGTTTCCCCCCCAGGCTGGATTGCCTGAGTGAAAACAATGGTCGAACGTAGCATGCTCTTAGCGTATATGCCATTTAGACTCGCAAATCTTGTATAATAGTCCGGACGTCAGCCGAGTGCTGGTGATCTACATTATAAGTGGAAACTAGCCTGTATATGTTAATCGCAAGCCATTCTTTTTGCTGGTAATATTATCTGCCTTGATACGACGAGGTATTAAACTGCTTCTCTCCCCACTGCGATCTCTGTTGCAGTTTGGGCAGTTTTTTACAAACATGGTGTAGTGCAGGCTCATGCCTGGCCACCAGTACCGTGATTGTAATTCTTCCAGAGAATCTTTTAATTTAAGGTGTCTGTGACCCTCGCCCATGTGTGCGTCTGCGATTAACAAGTTTCTCCTGTCCATGTTTGGAATCACTCTATCCCCCACTCCAGGGATTCGAGCAAAAGGGACGGAGTTTGCATCGATTATGTATGTATAATTGAGTGGATAGTTGATCGGTAACGCTGAGCAGTCGCCTTTTGATGACGTTTTCACCGCCAGCATTGTTTCACCGTCAATGTATTTTAATGTACGCTTTTTTCGATCTA
This sequence comes from Lissotriton helveticus, assembly GCF_964261635.1. Taxonomy (NCBI): domain Eukaryota; kingdom Metazoa; phylum Chordata; class Amphibia; order Caudata; family Salamandridae; genus Lissotriton; species Lissotriton helveticus. The sequence goes on from NC_136065.1 coordinate 1,610,800,137, forward strand.
CGGGAGCCGATTTAGTGGCTGCCGCTGCGGCTGTTTCAGCCAATGAATTCCCTACAACGTGAACACCATCACGTTGATGACTCAGTGAGTAAGTCACGTGAGTCTTTGGTAGTTCTTTTTTCAAAAGAGCTACTTGTTCCCAGAGCAGTCTCTGCTTTATTGGTGCATCTGTGTCATCTTTGTAACCGTTCTGAATCCATGTCTGCAAATCCTTGTTATATGCCGTGACGCAGTAATATGAATCTGACACTATAAGCGTCGGGAATTCGCGATCCGCATTATCTAGCGCCATTTTCAAAGCTATTATTTCAGTTTGTAGTTCTGAATTAGTTTCTACTGAGTGTGATTTTGTTAATAGAGGTCTTAGTTTACCTCCGCGCCACACTTCTTTTGTAATCTCACATGTGGGGTTGTATGCATGTTCTCCCCAAACGGAGGGTTGAGCATGTCCGTCTGTATAGATTACACAGGCGTAATGTCGTAGAGGAAGAATGTCGATTGGCAGAGGATACGTCTTTTCATATTTTAGATTTTTTAATTCTTCTAGTTCTGGATCAAAGAAGTAGTATACTTTGTCCATTGTGATTGAATTCACCCATTGTATCCATTCCGGATTCAATGTTGTTGTTGGTAAATTACACGGTGCTGTTAGTGCCTCAAAGGCTGATTCTGCTGTTCTGACTGTGATATGTCTACCGTCAGCTATGTCTTTTTCTCTAGCTATTGCGGTTTGAACTGCACGAATGATTTTTTCTGTATTACTGAATTTCTGTTCAGCTTCTGTGTACAAGTGTGATTTGAATGCAATTGGTACCTTTTCTCCCTCATTAGAGGTCAGGTATGTGAATCCGCATCTCCCTGGGATGACTCGGATCACAAGATTGCGTGTGTTATCACGTGTTTCTAATTTTGTTTTAATTAGCATGTCTGTTTGTAAGGATCTCAAAATTTCTGTGTGTGTTTGAGTCCAACTGGATCTTTTAAAGTCTGGTTTAATTAGATCATAAAGGGGTTTGACCCTTTCTGCGTAATTTGCAATGTATGTTCTTCCGAAATTTAGGAAGCCTAGAATTGACTGTAGGTTTTTTAGTGTTTTAGGAGCTTGGATTACGGCACATTTCTCTAGGAAATTGTCTGCCAGGCTTTTACCTTCACTTGATAACTCATATCCTAAGAATAGGACCGTCAGATGGGCAATTCTGGACTTTTTGAAGTTGAATTTGTAATCCTCTGCAGCGAACCCAAGTATTATGGTGTTCACTCTTTTCAAGTGAGTCTCCAAGTCATCATCTGTTAGGTAAATGTCATCAACATAAGATAATGCTTCATCATCATATAGTTGTAGTAATTATGTTACTCTCGCTGAGAATACCCCCGGGCTGTTCTTGTACCCCTGGGCTAACCGACAGAATTGTTTTTGAGTGCCATTTACTGAGAATGCAGTTAAATATCTGCTCTCTGGTGCTATGTTTTGACAAAAGAATCCATTGGAGATGTCCAAGGTTGTTTTGTATTTTTTGCGCACTATGTTATTCATTAGTGCAGCACTGTGTGAGTTTTGCACTGCAAAGGTTTTGCAACATGTGTTAAGGTGTCGGTAATCCAAAACTAGACGATATGAATTGTCTGGTTTGGAGACCGGAAACAAAGGATTGTTCATTTGTGAGGTGCAAGTTTCAATCACCCCCTGGTATTCTAGCTGATCTAGTATTTCATTTACTTGTTTTTTAGCTTCTTGCTTAATTGGGTACTGCCTTTGTGCAGTTGGTTGTGATTTTAACTGGATTTTGTGAGGAGGAGAATCCTCATCCCATCCTACATGATTTTTATATAAAGCAGGTGCTAAGGCCACTGCCCACTTTCTAGCAAGTGTGTATTTTTTATGAATCGGTATTTGATTCGAGAAGGCAGGCATAATTACTTCTTCGCCATGAGGGCACTCCCTGACAAACTCTGGTGGCCAGTCTTTTTCAGCTAGAAGGATGTCATAGCCTTTGGAGAGGTTATCCCAAAATAGTCCCCTTATTTTCCTAGTCTTATCTCCCTCTATACGTAATGTTATCTCGTATATCTTGTGGGGCTTGCTAACTCTGGTGTCTGCAGTTTCCACTTGAAGGTATTCATTCGTGTCCACTGTCTCCAGATGATTCATAAGGACTTTGCGAGCTATGCTCACCTCTGCTGCGCTGTCTAGCATTGTCTGAGCCCACTCTCCGTTTTTCAGTTGTGTCCTCAGTATTCTCGGCATTGTTAACTACCTTGATACTGGCTACTTTCTTTTTTGGAAATTGTAATTTCTTTTTTAGCTGAGCAGGTTCTTTGTCTTTGGACTTGGCGTGCTCTTCTGATCGTCCTCTTCTTTCCGATTTCTGCGAGGAATTCTGAAAAGATTGAGAGGGACGTGTATCAATGTCTTGATATCTATCAGGTTTTTTAATATTATCCCTATTTCTAAGGTTATATCTATTCCCAGAGGGGTCACTCTGTGGTGACCTCTGTCTTTGGTTTGGAGATTTCTCTCTTCGCCTCGGAGACCTTCCTCTGGACTGGAATTTCTTTTCTTTAGGATTGGATTGTTTATTTCCATCCCAGTTCTTTTTTGGTGAATTATTATTATTAAAAAATATTTTTTCTGGACTTGTAGTCAGTTGCGGTTTTACTGGTATTCCACCTAGACTATCTCTGCCTAGTTCTTCATAGGATTTTTCTATGATTCTGGCAATTTCAGCTGGTTGGTCTGCTATATCTGTCTCTTTTAACCTCTGGCAGATCGCCACGTTTGCTGCTTCACCTTTTATGTTGGCTAATAATATAGCCGAGACCTGCTTGAAGTCTTTTAGTAATTTCATACCAAGAGTTAAAGCAGGTTCTGGACCGCATTCATCTTGAATTTGTTTTAGCACATCTGGTATTACCGAAATGGATGGAACACCGTGCGTTTTTGTGTAGATGGAAGCAAAGACTGTACCCCAAGTGTCACAGTCCTCAATGTGTGGTGCGCTTCCCATTGGGAGACATATAGTCAGAATCCTGTGTTTTTCCAGCGGGGTGGTGTCAGGAAACACCGCCTCTATTTGGGTGATTTTCTGTGCCAACCAGAATGGTATTTGTTCCCATTTAGCTGGAACTTTACCTAGGCAGGATTGGATGTTCTGTGGTGTAATTTTATTTGTGTTCCCCTGGTGAGGGGTCAGCTGTGGAAGTTTAATCGCTGGCTGAATTGTTGAAGTCCGCATTACATACTGAACTAATTGTCTATGAATTTTTAGTAGTTGTTTTAGCTGTATTAATAGCTCTGCTGCAGGCATTCTTTCGATGTCTGGATGTGGTGTGTATCCGGCTAAGACCGGCCACGTTGCTCCTGGTCTTCCTAAAGGACCGAGCCTTGTAATGTGATTATTATGTTTTAGGGCGCCATCAAATAAGAGCAAATGCTCTTGGAATTTGAGTGGTACTTCCACCTCCTCGAAAGGAGTGTACGTTTCAGGAGGTTCCTCTACTTTGTAATAGTGGAAGTACTTTGTTACAGCATTTGCTGCCGGAAAATGTATCCATTAATAGTATACCTCTGTCTGCCGATATTCGTGTGCCTCGATTACGAATATGACTGTGCCACCTCTAGGTGTCAGTCCATTTTCTATAAGTTTTAAGGTTATAGATCTCCTTTTGATGACCGGAATGAGTATTATATCCGCGTCTGCTGCTTGCATGGTAGCATCAGCATCTGCGAGTTCAGTTGCTAATCTAACTGCCTCTCTTTCATCATCACTCTCTGCCATTTTACCGACAGGAAGCTTATGTCTTTTGTTTGCAGATCAGGTTTCTTTATGGAAACAGAGATTAGATGCACAATATTTTGGAACTGTTTATCCTTCAACGTTGACTATACCAAGAACCCTACATAGGAGTTCCCTCCTGCGAGGTTTTGGAGGATATAACCTTTCACCCACTCCAGACGTCTTTGGAGTATTTGGGAAAAGGGGTCTGAGTGAGAAAGCACGACTGAGTTACTCTAAATGTCTTACGTTAGTTTTATCGCCCTTTCCAAACGCGTTGGGCGCCATGTAGTGTAGCTCCTATTTTCCCAATAGGCTCTGCGCATTGGAATAGTACCTACAGCAGTAAAGGCCTAGGCCAGACGTTAACTAGGTCTACTACTGTCGATACTAGACTTAATTTTTGGGTTTGCCAGCTAAGCTCAGAGTTCGCTAGAAACTTTCTCGAATGTTCAAGGAAGGATTAACTTCCCTGATTAGACAAGAAGGGATTTAGTTTCTGACAACCATAGAACATGACAACTTTGCTCTCCCCTAATCAAGAGTCAATCTCGAGAGTCGTGTGAGCACAAGGCAATTATTTTACTCAGTCAGTACGTGCATTCTTAGTCTCATCAGAATGTAGAGAAAAGGAAGAGACGGGCGTGTTCAATAAAAAGGTGTTATTTATTGATCAGTCTCTTTTCTCGTACAAGAGAAATGGATCGATATTATTGCAATACTTATAGTTAAGTAAAGTGCATACATTAAAAGCAATAGTATAAAATAATACTGTAAAAACATTGATATGGTTTCTGAGCCATATGATGTTTAAAATGATTAAAATATATTTACATACACATATACATTTGACTAAACGTACTCAACTGGTGTTTCTAAATACGCCTACCCCGTGTACCTGACCTAAGTCTAATGCGTGGGCGGGAATAGAAAGTTACAGTTTAAGTTAAGTTTGTTTTTGCCAAGTGAATAACTAAAGAATTCTCTGTGAGGGGTTATTCAGTTCTGTACCTGGAAGTTAGGATGAATGAGGAATGGTATCTCTTTCTCTGCTCTCGATATTCCAGGCTGCCTGCGAGGGCTGCCCAGAAGCGCCGGTGCTGGGTCTCTCGGCTTGAGATAGCAGCGCGTCTCTCAGCGCGTCAGGAAGGCGGGGCTGCTGCCAGCGGGGTCTGCTTCTGCTCTCGGCTTCGGCAAGTATGGCTGCTCCGTCTTGTCACCACGCGTGTGTTTGCATAGGGCAAGGTCGGCAATATTTATACCTTAAAAGGTGCCGAGATTGACGTAAGGATGGACATAGATACGTCAATAAAGATGTCATATGACTTGCTCGTTAGCACATTCTTTACTAAAGTTCTCTGTGAAATCAAAACAACGGCCGCACGGATTTTCCAGGTTGTCATAGGTTTGATTTGTTATGAGAACGTCGTATGCCTTATCAGGGGCTGGAGGAATGTCGCTTGTCTAATTAGATCTCAAGCGTTATGACCTAATCAGATAACACGTTCCTGTGCCGGAGTGTGACTGCGTCAGATAACGGTATCTGCATCATGGGGGTTTTCTTGCCTCATGGGCTGACTGTTAGTTAACTTGATAGTTAGTTTAACCAGAATAGGGTCAGGAATAGGGGGACTGATTCAGAACCTATAGAAATACACGACACCATGACCTTGCTTGTAATTGCTGATCGTTCAATGCTTAAAGAAAGTTCAATAACTTCACTCAAGGTTGGATTCTTGCAACCTAGAATTCTTTCTTTAATCTTTCTAGAGGAACAACTAAATACGAACTGGTCTCTGATATAATTATCGCACAGGGGACCAAATTCGCATGTAGTTGCTAAAACTCTTAGTGCAGATATGTATTCCTCTACCTTTTCCCCTTCTCTATGTTTCCTGGCATAAAAGTTATGTCTTTCTAACATTATATTTGGTTCTTCTGCGAACTGTTTTTTTAAACGGGCTATTGCTTCCAAATAAACATTCCAGTTGCGGTCACCGCTCTGACCAGCAGGAGGAGGAATTGGGGGAATACTCTTAAATATGCGTTGAGCTGCTTGGCCCAGGCAACCAAAAAGAATAGCAAATTTTCGTTCAGCAGAAAATCCCACAGCGTCTATAGCGATGAGGTGATTTTCAAATAAGGAAAACCATTCTTTCCAAATTATTTCTGGACTACCGGGTTTGCTCAAAAAATGTGGTGGTTGAGTAATGTGCTGTAATTGTAAATTCGCCATTTCTAAAAACAACTTGTAAATAACCCACAACTGAATAAAACCCAAAATGAATCTACTATATATATCAAATGTCTCCGAAATGTAACTAGAAAGATGCTCTGTAAATGATTAAAAACCAATTTTCAATGAATTAAAATGGCCAAGTCTTTATAGCGAGCGTATCGCTGAATTGACACGCAGGAATGATGTAGATTTCTTAGTGTGCGTATCACTGACGTAACAGAAGCGTTTATAATCCTAGCGTGTACATGCCTGAAGCAAAATGTCACAAGGATCACTCCCAACACGTTAAAGTAAGTAAATAGGTATTAAATTTGAGGTGTCCGAGGCAAAGTCTAGTTAACTCCGTATCTTTAGTTACCAAGCGTGCGTATCGCTGAAGCAATGCGCTGTAAAATACAGTTAGGTATATAATACAGTTTAATTAAACGATTTGGCAAAATCGGGGATAGATATTTTAAAGCGTGCGCATCGCTGTGGCAAATGCGCTAAGACAAACATTTACCGTAAATTCTCCTTCCAAACAGCCCATCGCCAAGAAATAATAGAGTGGTGCGAGTCTTTGGTCAGGCGGATCAACGTTAAATTCACCGCCGGGAGACGAAGGCTGGCCAAAATGAAGCGTCTCTGTGATTGGAAGACGCGGTGGCGAATTGGAGGTAGTTTCTATCACGTGGTTCCGATAAGCCAATCCTGAAATTTTAAAATGAAGCGCAGGATTTCATAACCAATTAAGTAAGGGCTTTAAATTTGGTTCAACCTGGCGTTTATCCTGGCGCTTATCTTTAATCGTTTGCGCATAAACCAGATCGACGTACCTTGTGAGGAGATCAAAGTTCAGTGAGATCTTCTGTCGATGATGAGGTACGCTTAGACAAACAGTATTCATCCGTTTAAACAAAAATCTTGCGTGGGTGTGGAGTGGAGTTTAATCCCAAACGTTGCCAAATGTTATGTTGAAAGGATCCACAGAAGCGGTGATTATCAGTAGATTGTTTAATTCAAGTATTAAGGAAACAACTCCACCCGATGCGCGATGCCTCCGTTCACTCTCAGATCCCAACGGAGAGTCCTCGCCCGTTAGGTTGATCTGGTTGAACGGCTGCATCGCACGAGGGTGTTACATCAAGTGTAAACATAACACGCGACCACAACACTCGTGGCCACACATTTAAAACATAATACATTTCGCGTGGTCTATTCGCGCGACACACTGCGCGAATAGCACGCGCCACTTAAAGTGACCACTACAATTAAACAAGTCAAAATCCATCAAAATACTCTTTTTTTGGGGGGGGGCTAGTGTGGGCAAAAGAAAGGTATTAAATCGATTTCCGTCAAAAAAAGCATCCAAAATCGTCCTATCTAGTTAACTGACGATCGTGAGCCTTGTTGTCATGGGGATGCTAGAAATCAATCCCCCAGGCTCATAGCTGCACGTGGCGGCAGAAGAAAGGCCCTTGGCAGCCCTAGCGCGTGACGTGCCTGCTGCCAAGGTACTGTCATCTTCCGTGTGAGGCCCGCATTGAAGGGAGAAGGAATCTCCGATGGCAAGTTCAGGGATTGTTAAAGCGCATCAGGGGGTCAGCGCCTCCAAGCGCGCTCGCAGGAGGAGGCACTGCCCGCATCGCTGGCACTCCCTGAAGGAGGCTGCATGCTCGCGAAGCCCGCCTGTAAAGTAAGTACGTGTTAAACTTACCTGACGACCTGCAAAGGGAAGGCTTGTTAATAAGTATGAGGAAAGCGATTAGAAGGTAGGGGATCTCTGTAAATTGGAGGTCAGTAAGGAAGTGTAAGGAAAAAAGATGAAAGAGGGGGGGTTAGCCCGCAAGTAGGACATGAAACATAGTACATGAAACATATCAAAAACCATTAAGAGTCACGTTTAAATAAGCATTAAACATGTCAAAATCCATCAAAATTCAGGCAAATAAGCGAGTTAAAGCACCAGATTAAAATCTACTAAGATAAACTGAGGAGATACTCATCTGCTCTGAGCCGCATTTAAAAGAGGCAGATTGTCGTCATGCCATACCATTTACCTTGTTTCAATGTTCTTTATGGAACCTTTGTATTATGACATATGTGGCTGCTAGGAGACTGCAATAAAAGGCATTGCATAATGTAGCCTCTGTTCTTGGCTAGGCCTAACTATCTAAGTACTTGGAGAATGGTGAAGTGCTGCAAAAAAGTGAGGTTTAAGGCATGTTAGGAGAAGGATTAGGGATTTGGCTACTTGTATGAGTCTGTGGAAAGCTACCATTGGAATGTGAAGTGAAGTCTGTTTAAAGTTAAGGTCTGCATGGTGTTGTGACTTAAATATTTCTCTACTTGCACATGTATGCTTCTTTTATATATGGTGTCACTAGCAAAAGGTAAAGACAAATACATGCATGCTTTAATGAATCTGGTGATACAGCAGAGATATGTGAAGGGTTGCAGCTTTATATTTGGCTAGGTGCAACATCCTGAGTAGTTGCAGAATGGTGAAGCTGCAGCACAAAAGTGATGTTTAAGACATGTTGGCAAAGGGATTAGTGATTAGGCTACTTTGTATGAGTCTGGGGAAATGTACACGTGAAGTCCACAGCATGAATGTAGGTGTCTGTTTCAGTTGATGTATGTCTTTACTTGCATATGTATTCTCATATTTGTTATGCATCTGAAGATGCTGGACTGATAAAACATAAATATATCTCTATTTGTGTGTTTCTTTTATATATGGTAATACTACGAAAGGGTACAGACACATGCATACATGCTTTCAGGAATATGGTGAGATTTACAACAAACTCATGTGAAGGTTTGGTGATTTATATTTGGGTAGGCCAAATTTCTGTGTAGTCGGAGAAGCTGTAGCATAACAGTCTACACCATGTTGTTAGCCTCACTTTTGTGCTGCAATTGTACTATTCTGTGACTATTCAGGATGTTGGGCATAGCCAAATGTAAATCAGCAACCCATCACATGTTTCAGCTGCAAGTCTCACCATATTCCTGAAAGTATGTATAGGTATGTCTGTGCCTTTTTCCTATCAGCATTGTATATAAAAGAAATAGACAAATATATATATACCTTTTTTTTATATCTATCAACTTCACATGCATAATACGTATTAGAATACATGTGCAAGTAGAGACATACCTCAGTCATAAGACCATCATCATGTTAAAACTTGACAGACTGCACCTCACATTTCAAACAGACACCTAGATGTATGTGACATACTTCAAGTGAACTTTTCCACAGACTACTAAAAGGTACCATAATCACTAATTTCTTACCTAACATATCTTAAACATCACTTTTCAGCTGCTGCTGCTTCACCATTGTACTACTACTCAGGTATTGGCCATAGATAAGAACAAAGCAGTAACCCTTCACATGTCTCTGCTATAAGTCTCCCCATATTTCTGAAAGTATGCATGCATGTGTCTGTACCTTTTGTTACTGACAATATATTAAAAGAAGCATTGAAATGGATGTATACCTGTGTTTTACACATCTAGCATCTTCAGATGGAGAACACATATCAGAATACATGTGTAGACAGAGATATACTTCAGTCAGAACACCATGGAGACCCTAAATCTTGAGAGACGGCACTTCATATTTCACACTGACACCTACATTTATGCAGCATACTTTAAGTATACCTTTCTACACACTCACACAAACTAGTCTAATCACTAATCCGTTTCCTAACATGTCTTCAATCTCACTTTTGTGCTGGCAGTTGACCATTGTGTGACTACTTAAGTCTAATCACTAATCAGTTTCCTAACATGTCTTAAATCTCACTTTTGTGCTGGCGGTTGACCATTGTGTGACTACTTATGGTGTTGGGCCTAGCCAAATATAAAGCTGCAATCTATCACATGTTTCAGCTGTAAGTCTCACCATATTCCTGAAAGCATGAATGCATCTGTATCTTTTTGTAGCAGCATCATATATAAAAGAAATATCCAAATAGATGTATGCTTGTGTTTTATATGTCTAGCATCTTCAGGTGCATAACACATATCAGAATACATGTGCAAGTTGAGACATATCTCAGCCACAAGACCAGGAAGTCCTTAAACCTTGACATACTGCAGTTCACAGTTCAAGCAGACGCTGAAAATGATGCAGTTTATTTAAAGTGTGCCTTTCCACAAACTCATACAAAGTAGCCTAATCACTAATCCCTCTCTTAACATGTCTTAAACCTCATTTTTGTGCTGCACCTCACCACTCTGCAACTACTTAGGGTGTTGGGCCTAGCCAAATATGAAGCAGCAACCCATCACATGTCTCAGCTGAAAGCCTCACCATATTCCTGAAAGCATGCACGCATATGCCTGTAACTTTTGCTAGCAGCATCATATATAAAAGAAATATCCAAATAGATGTATACTTGTGTTTTATACACCTAGTATTTTCAGATGCATAACACATATCAGAATACATGTACAAGTAGAGATATATCTCAACCACAAGACCAAGAATGCCTTGAAACTTGACAGGCTTCACTTCACATTTAAAGCACACACTGAAAGTTATGCGGTATATTTAAAGTGTACCTTTCCACAGACTCATTCAAAGTTGCCTAATGACTAATCCCTCTCCTTAAATGTCTTAAACCTCACTTTTGAGCTGCACCTCGCCATTGTGCAAAGACATAGGGGGTCATTAGGATGACGGGCGGACATGTGTTTTATACATCTAGCATTTTCAGATGCATAACACAGATCAGAATATATGTGCAAGTAGGGACATACCTCAGTCACATGACCAGGACGGCCTTAAAACGTGACAGACTGCACTTCACATTTCGAGCACACACTGAAAACTATGCGATATATTTACAGTGTACCTTTTCCACGGACTCATACAAAGTAGCCCAGCCACTAATCCCTCTCCTAAAATCTCTTAAACCTCACTTTTGTGCTGCAGATTCACCATTCTACGACTATTTATGGTGTTGGGCGTAGCCAAATATAAAGCAGCAATCCTTCACGTGTCTTTGCTGTAAGTCCCAGTATTCTCCTGAAAGCATGTATGCATATGTTTGTACCTTTTGCTAGTAGCATCATATATCTAAGAAACACCAAAAAAATGTATACCTATCTTTTATGTGTAGCATCTTCAGATACATAACAGATATCACAACACATGTGCACATACACACATACCTCAATCACAAGACCATGAAGACCTTAAAACTTGACAGACTGCACTTCACATTTCAAACAGACACTTAGATTTATGCGGCCTACTTCAAGTGAACCTTTCCTCAGACTCATGCAAAGTAGCCTAATCACGAACTCCTCGCCCATCTGTCTTAAACATCACTTTTCTGCTCCTGCTGCTTCACCATTCTTCTACTACCCAGGTATTGAGCATAGCCGAACACAAAGCAGCAACCCTTCACATGTCTCTGTTGTAAGTCTCCTCATATTTCTAAAAGCATGCATGCATGTGTCTGTACCCTTTGCTAGGGCCACCACAAATAAACGAAGCATACAAATAGATGTATACTTGTGTTTTACATATATAGTATCTGAAAGTATTTGTTTATTTATAGATGTGAGTATTTGTATATATATTCATTGAAGAATATAAAATTATTTACAGAAACCTTTAGTCTTTTTCAGATATTCACGATTGTTAGTAAGAAAGATTGAGTATGACAAGAAATGATCAAAAGAAATAACAACAAAAAACAGTACTATTTAAAGAAGAGAGAAAACCAGAAATTAGATGGAGTTCAGAATATGACATGGAAGAAAAAGAATTTCTGTTAAAGAAACTAAATAATTTGTTAAAAGACTTTAAAGGTATGTAATGAATTTTCAAAATGTAGAAAAGAAAAAAGGAATGTTCTACAAACAATTGGAAGGAAATGAAAAAAAGACATATGAATAGAAAATTATATTATGGCAAAACAACATATGTTGAAAGAAGGCTGAAAGAATATAAAGACATTAGGAAGAGAATGTAAAAAGTACTGCAAATTGTATTGAAATATTGTAAAAAATATAAAAAAGATCAGCAGCTTATAAGAAAAAACAACAGATTGAAAGTGTTGTAGAAAAGACATTTGATTTGAAAAGAAAATTATTTATATTGGTATTGAAGAGAATGAAAACATTGAATAAAACAAAGCACTTTATGAAGGAGAAAAGCAAAGGAAAAAGTCTGGTTAATAGGAGTAACTTTTGCAAAATTGTTACTGGTGAATGGAAGTACACTTCTAGTACTGAGCCTTTCTTTAATGAAGAAAGCTATTTTCAACTAAATATATAAGTTCATGCAGTTGATACTAGTGGTCGATGTTATGATGTGAAAGATGGTTGTGCAATTGCAAAAGAAAATATGCTATTTAGGAATGTGGAACAATTAACAGTTGAAGAGTATCCGAGTGGGATTGTAGCAGTATCTGTAGTATTCAACAGAAATCTATTGAAAAATTACTCACTTTTTTACGAGAATATGCCAAAAAAAGTCTTAACCAGAAGATTAGAGATGTTACAAGGACTAGATCCATGTAAATATGATTTTTTTTTAAATATAAGGGTCATTCTCTGGCTTGCCTTTCAAGCTAAGTATGTCAAAGTACTTCCCATCATTTAAGAATGGTAGCAGTTCACCACTCAGAGATGTTGAAGTTAAAAAGGAGACTCTATTATGAAAAAAGTCCTGCATTAAGTTTAAGTGAAATGAACACAGATCTTGTGCATTGTTCAGTATCAGATGTAAAAAAAGTTTATGATGATATACGGTTTCATTTCTTTGGTTTGCTTGAGGAGTATAGAGAAAGTGAGAGCTTGATAAGTGTAGGAGTTGAAGAACAGGTGGTAGAAATTAGTACCGACAAGTTTGCAGAAGAAAAATGTAAAGTTGAAGACTCTTACATCTGAAAAACCAAACTATGGGGGTTTTTACGATGGCAGGTGGACTTGAGTTCGCCCACGATCATAGCAGGGATTAGGACGACCACCTGTCATGCAGTGGTCCCGCACTCCACATTACGATGCGACCACCAACATTGCAGTCACATCCGGCAATTTAATATTGCGGTGGCAGCTGCTCGCTGCAGCACTCACCACAATGCTAAAAATGCATGTAGTACATTTCCCTGCACAATGTGGCAGGCACCACACGGTGCCTGCCACTTAGTGCAGGGAATTACAGAAGTGTACCATGGGTACCCCCAGTGCACCACCACCTACCCCCAACACAACGGGGGTTCGCTAAGGGCCCCTGAAACCACTCCCTGCCAGCCTTTCCATGGCGGTTTCGCTACCATGGAAAGGCTGGCTACATCCAGCATTGTAATTTGGCGAACAGTGCCTTCTAGGCACTGCCACAATTTTAGGCATGCTGACCGCTTTACTAGGCAATCGGTACGATTGCCTGTAGAGGAAGCATGGCGGGCGGTCTTTGCAACCACGGCAGTCCAAAAGCAATTCCCTCACCATCTTAATTTGGGAGGGGGAAAATGGCTGTCGGATGGCGGAGGGCCCACCACCGCACGGCTGCCAGTGGCAGGACTTCCGCCCTCGTAATCACCCACTATTTTTGTATTTGTTGTTGACGTTCTCACTATGGAACTCAAACTAGGAATGTCAATCTACTTTTAAAAAGTGAAAAGGAAAACAATGATAAGTGGGGCAATTTGGTGCCTATTTGTTGGTGGAAGGTCGTTTTGAGTTGGCTACTGATCAACATATTTGTAAATATTTTTACAATAAATTATAAGAGAACAAAATGCCAGCTTGAGCTGTAAATAACAAATTAGAGCTGATAGTTATTGCGCTGGAACTGGCAAATTTAAATTCACGAGTCTATTCTTATTCAATTTGTGCAACCATTTCAGACTTTAGTTCGTAGGGAGCCTAAAACAGATAAGCTGCTTCCAACAGATTTACAAAGAGGTCTGAAAGGAAGAGTTGTGTACTTACCTTTAGATTTTAAGAAAAATATTTATACTGTTGGTATAGTGAGGGAGGAAAGTTAGCCTGTAGTTATTCTAGTTAATGCTGTACCAACAAAGAGTCAAAAAATATGGAAAGATTTTGTTGATGTTCACACACTTCAGAAGGCTCCATTGTATCTGGTGCAGAATAATATTTATTATAAGAATGTAAACGTTGCTGAACAGGAAATATAGATTAAATTAGAAGATGAAACAGAAATTTCAAATGGCCAAATAGGAAAAGTGGAGTCTAGGAGTGAAGAGATTTATAAACAATACAGTTTACATCCTCTACATCCAAAAAAAGTGATAGGAAACAATATTGAATTATTTCAAACAAAGAAAGTGAAGGGAACTCTCATGAGTGTACGGGATAAAAGTTTAGAAGCACGCTGTTTTCCACAGCTGTGGAGTCTAGGAGTGAAGAGATTTATGAACATTACAGTTTACACCCTCTACATCCCAAAAAAGTGATAGGAAACAATATTGAAATATTTCAAACAAAGAAAGTGAAGGGAACTCTCATGAGCGTACGGGATAAAAGTTTAGAAGCACGTTGTTCTCCACAGTTGTACCCCATTGGAGAAGGTGGACTATATGATGAACGAGCAGTACAGATTCCAGCTTCAGAATACTGTTTGACAAGATTGTACTCAGAAGATCCAAGATTTTGACAGTGCATTTGCCTGCACTTTCATATGCAGTACGATTTACTTGAATTTCTACGAGAAGCAAATTCAAATGTAAAAAATATTGAATTGGAGACATCTGGAGAACTGTGGGGTCTATTAGGATGGCAGTCGGAAAACCAACCCGACGGCCATGGTAGCGGAAATCAACCATCCGATGGTACCACAGCAAACCCGGCGGCCCGATTAGGATTAATTGCAAGAAATTTCCAACCGCGGCAGAACGATGCCACGAAAGACTGCCCGTAGCGGGCGGAGCTGGTGAAAATCCGCCCGTGGCGATCATATTCGTGGTGGAAACACACAAAACCGCTGCGAGGCCAGCGGAGTCACCGCACGGAATATTAGAATTTCATTGTGGTGACAGTGGGACGATCTGCTGTTTCCAACCACCGCAATCGCGAACAGAGATGAATGGGAGAGCCGGCGGAAGGGCTGTTGCATAGCCACCGCCGTGGATGCTCCGTGACATATATGGCGGTCAAAAAAAACACACAACAATGCCACCAAGTGCACACATCAAACTAGCTCTGCCCCCCAAAATACCTAACACACCCTAATGACTAACCCCCATGGCAACTTAAAAAAATACAAATCCCAGTACAACCCACACAACAAACCTGACAGCAATACTCCAGTTTGACACACCCACATAGCTGAGTTTAAAACCAGCTCCAACCAGAATCCTTTGCAATACTCCAGCCCTGAAGGAACCAAACCCTGTAGCACATTGGATAGGAAAAACACCACACATCTCACCAGCACAACAACACACACACACACACCACCCACACCACCCCCACCACCCTAACAACTGCACCTCAAATCATTTGCACATCACACACCATGGCCCAAAGAAAATGCCCAAATTCATTGACAGTGAGTTGTCAGTCATGACAGATGACATAATCAGAGTAGAACCAAAATTGTTTGGTATCCTGGTCCAACAGACACCATTAGCCACCAGAGAACAATTGTGGACAAGGATAGTCAACAAGGTCTGTGCAGTAGAGACTGTCCCGCGCACCAAGAAGGAAATCGTGAAGCGATGGTATGATCTCAAGAGCAAGGTGAAAGAAAAGAACATATAAAACCATCAGCTGGCTCAGATGATTGGAGGTGGCCCTCCCATTCCACCCAGAACATTCACTGCATGGGAGGAGAAGGTGCTTGCCATATTGCATCCAGAGAGTCTCACAGCAATTCCCGGGGAGTGCAGGCTGGTAAATACAAATAAATATATACCATTACACTGCTATGTAATGTCTTGCACAACTACAAAACTACACCTCCTAGGCCCAATTCCATTCATCTGCATGACAATACCCAACACAGGTCTCACAAATGTAACATTCACTCCATCTGAATCTCCCCAAAGGTTGCCAGCAACATTCCCAGGGTTGCATGCGTACAGGCATCCAGCATCAAAACTCCTACCAGGTCCCCTTGTGCCACAGCTCAGCAAGATGGAACACTCCCCCCACCCAGAAGCATGTAGCAGCCATTGTATTGTTCACCTTCACCTAACAGGTAGGTAGCCATATTCCCAGAGAGGGGTGTTTGGAGGTGGGAGGCCTGCACTACAACTCCTACCAGGCACCCCTGTCCCACCCCTAAGCAGGATGTAGCACTCAAACACACCCAGAAGCATGTGACAGCCGTTGTACTGTTCACCTTCACCTAACAGGTTGGTAGCCATATTCACAGGCATGAGTATTTGGGGGTGGGAGGCCTGCACTACAACTAGCACCAGGCACCCCTGTCCCACCCCTAAGCAGGATGTAGCACTCAAACACACCCAGAAGCATGTGGCAGCCGTTGTACTGTTCACCTTCACCTAACAGGTTGGTAGCCATATTCAAAGGGATGAGTATTTGGGGGTGGGAGGCCTGCACTACAACTAACACCAGGCACCCCTGTCCCACCCCTTAGCAGGATGTAGCACTCAAACACACACATAAGCATATGGCAGCCATTGTATTGTTCACCTTCACCTAGTAGGTAGGTAGCCATCCGTCCAGGGAGGGGTGTTTGGGGTGGGAGGCCTGAACTATAACTCCAGCCAGGGACCCCTGTCTCACCCATGAGCAGGATGTAGCACTCCACCACACATCCAGTGAGATGTGTCTGAAATTCCACCCAAATGGGACAACAGAACCGGTAAGTAGACAGTGCATGCACCCCACCATTCTTCTAAAAAAGCATGGAGCCACATGATAACTCCAGCCCTCACATCCCACCAAAATTGACACAGATCCAATAGCCACTTACAGTGTTCAGACAGATAAGCGTATGTATCTGTCACAGCAACCAATGTGTGACTCACCAAATCACAAGTAGAATAAATTCAGGGTACAATCATGCACAGCACTGAATGCCATCTGTAAGTTCCATGGGGGCAGAGCATGAAGGACCATATGAAAACAAAGCAAGCATGGTCTTTAGAACAAATAAAGCAATGCACATGACTTGAAAAAGGTATGCATGAGTTAATAATGGCTAGTTCATGCTCAGCAGTAATGTCTGCCAGGCAGAGTAATCAACAAAGATGCTTCACATAAAGTCGTTGTGCTGCTAGTCGTTAGATGACAACATGTCCTCGTAATCACAAAATCTGCATGTGGCGCATTATATCCATTGACATGTCACACCATGGACAAGTAATGTATGTACCTCCACATCATGTCACGATGCACAGTATTGTGCAGACATAAAATGTGAGAACTAGTAAACTCTGTGGTGCATAACCTGTAAATAAGATACATCTAACACCAAGCTTGAGGGGTGCAGTCAATGACCATTTCCCCTCTTTCCCACAGGTGACCAAGAACTGACAGCAGAAGAAGATGGCACTAACCTGCAGAACCAGTCTCCACCCACAGAACATGGGCTCCCTGATGATGACTCCCTGGATTTCGAGGATGCGAAGAAAGAAGCCGACCTATCAGGCAACAGGTCCCAGGACCCCACTATCCTCCTTCGACCACATCAGCAACAACAACTGCACTGACCCCTGCTGTAACAACCTGCACGGCCTCCACCACCACCAGTGCTGCCTGCAACACTCTACCTGCCCCAGAGGATGACCACCCCAGCCCACCAACTTAGCAGGGCAGGGAGAGTAGGCAGGTGCGTAGAGCGGTGAGGCAACGGGTCAATGACAGCAAGGCAGGTAGGAGGGCAAGTGGGAGTCAAACACAACCGGACACTTAGACTGAAGCCCTGGCCAACATCACCAGAGTCCTTGGGGCCTATGAACGAGCCCAGGGACAAACGGGCCAGATGCTGGAAAATTCCAGTGAGCTCTGCCTGCTGCTGAGGTCCATAGACACCAGCATGGGCCAAATTGTGGAGCTCTTGGGCCAGCTAGTGGCGCTTCTGTGGGACAGGCCTGCGGCACAAACAACACTTCCACCTCCCTCCAGTGGCCCGCAAGATGACAGTTCCCCAACTTCCCCTGCGGCCACAGAGAGGTGGGAGTCCTCAGACCCCATTGAGCCCGCAGTGGAGGCCACCCCTGCCAAACGAACAAGGGGAGGTCCAAAGAAATCCTAGTGAGGATCCAGTATCAAAGCACCTGCCAAACTCCAGTCAAGGAGCCAGCCATGATGGCACCCCTTTTCACCTTGCCATTCACTTTGTTGATTGTCCTTATCCACACTGCCACGTTGTTGGCAGGAGTCTGTTGGACTGGGTCACCATATTAATGTGGTGACTATTCGATTGTCTCATCGTCCATCACTGACAACTCATTCATTCACTTGTCACCTTTTTGTAAATATTCACTTCCCTGTCACATATACCCATTGTAAATAAACACTCCTTACACAACTATATATTCATGTCTGCTCCATGTTTATCACAGGATGTACAATGTTGACCATGATTACAATGTACCAGGAGTACGGATTGTTTGTAGGCAAGGAGTGGCTTAAGGGACCTAGGAAAACACAGCACAACAATATTCACTTGTCAGGCGGTGGCATCACAGCCATTACACAACACTTGTCATCAAGGTACTCCTATCTGAACACATTACAATGAGCAACACTACCGACATAGACATCCTGTAGCTGTGCATAACGACCCTGTCCCAGAAACATTAGCAGCCAGCACAGAGCCAACAACAGGCAGCAGTCACAAAGCTATCCTAGGCCTTTTCACTAACAACAACATCAGAAGACAATGGGCCCGTTGTACGTTTTCACTCACCTTCAAGGGAAGACGCGATTAATGAGCTGTTGACGCATGTCAACACCTTCCTCCTCTCAGGTCAACACCTTCCTCCTCTCCACTATCATTGTCACTGGACAGGTGTGGGTTTGCAGGCGGGACCCTCGGCTGCTCATCAGTGTCCAGGAGCAGGGGGATCTCCTTGCGCAAGGCCAGGTTGTGGAGCATGCATCATGCAACTACAATCTAACACACCTTTTTGGGCGAATACATCAGTGTACCTCGGGTCTTGTCCAGGCAGCAAAATCGTGACTTCAGGAGACCAAATGTATGCTCCACCACACAATGTGTCCTCTCATGGGCTTCATTGTAGCAGACTTCAGCCTGGGTCCGGGGATTCCGCAGTGGGCTCAGCAACCAAAGCCGGTTGTGATATGCAGAGTCCCCTAGGTGTGAGATACACATACTGATTAGGTGATATAACTGTGGCAGAGGACAGCACGTCACACATACAGCACGCTACTTGACTCTGCTTACTCACCCACAATGCATGCACACGCCAGAAGCAGATTAGCCATCAGCTGTGGCACAATGCTGTTACGCAGGATGTACGAGTCATGGGCAGAGCGGACAAATTTGGAACAGACATGTAAGATGATCATATCCGCCTGTCACGCCATTTGCACATTGATGGAATAGAAGATTCCTGTTCCTGTAGATGTGTTCACATGCCTGTGGTGGAACCAGGCCAACATGTGTGCAGTCAATGGCACCAGCAAAATTAGGGATGTGCCCAAGGGCATAAAAATCATCCTTCAAAAGCCGCCAATTCATGCCTCTTGGGGAAATGGATGTATCTGTATTTGTAGGTCACCAAAGCAAACAGGACATCATGGTGCACCATTCTGAACATAGGTTGCGACATCCCACCTGCGTTGGACACCGTATACTGGAATGAATCAGTAGCAAAGAAATGCAGGGCCGCCATCACCTTACACGTGGGTGTCAAAGCAGTCGGATACGTTCTGCAAGGCTGCAGGTGGGGCTCAAACAGAACACATAGGTCTTGTCGGGTGGGTCGATCCCGACAGAATTTCCGTATGACATCCTCATCCGCCATGTCCGCTAGCACAAAAGGAACGATGCACATTTAGTTGCCTCCTAGGTGAGATTAAAGGGGACACATGTCATTGCAATCCACAATGTGATGTGTCTAAGATCTTACGTTTTGACTGACACAAAGCCAACAATGACTGGCATCACAGTTAAGCTTACATCACAACTTACATGTAGGGACACCTTCAGCTATACTAGTCGTACACATGTCCACTGTCCACACAGTGAGTACCTCCAAAACAAAATCTGACTATGTGAATGCCCAAAGGTATATGTCCACATCTTGCATAACAACAACTGCCAGTAGTTCGCACAGCATATGTGTGAAACAGCAACACTAATGGCTCCTATCTATCTGCTGTATTTGCCACACCTTCTTGCGTAAGTCAAAAAGGGCACACATCAACAAAACAATGAGGACAGTCTGTGAATTAAGATCAACTATGTACATGAGCAAAGCAAACTAGACAGTCAAATATGCACATTGTGTAGTCAGACATTCATCACTTTGAGTTGCTTAGCCATATCACACATTGACATATGTACCCATTGGAGAGTCCATCACAACACTGATCTGTGTACATGCTCAGCAATATCACAAGTGGCATGTGAGGGAGTATATGCAAAGGTTTTCAATCATATACACCAACATGGCATGTGTAGTCAGCAGTGGGCTAAATGTTACATTGGCATTGTGTGCACTATCTGGTGCCATGAATCACATGATGTGTCCATAGGTGCTGTCAACGTGCTCCGCCACCCAAATCAAGGTCATTGGCACCAATGGATAGCAGCCATATCGCGGTATCAACCGTCTGGCCCCACCTGTGTGCCACCGCAATCATGGTAGTGATAAACATATTGTAAAATGGCGGTTGGTGTGCTCCGCCAACATGACCACGGTCATTGGCACAAATGGAGAGCATTATTATTCAAAATAGTAATACCTAGCAGCCATATCGTGGTAGAAACCGCATGGCCCCAGCGGTGTGCCACCGTTAATGCCCACCGCAATCGCGGTAATGAAATAAATATTGTAAAACGGCAGTTGGTTTGCTTCACCAACACAATCACGATCATTGGCACCAATGGATAGCAGCAAAATCACGGTAGCGACTGCCTGGCCCCAGCGGTGTGCCACCGCCAAACCCCACCGCAATTGTCGTAATGATACACATATTGTAAAATTGCGGTTGGTGTTCTCCGCAAACACAATCACGGTCATTGGCACCAATGGATAGCAGCCATATTACGGTAGCGATCGCCTGGCCCCTGCGGTGTGTCACCACCGAATCTATGACAGAATATCGAGGGTCAGAATATCGACAGACAAAATATCGACGCTGGAATATCGAAGGCAAGTATATCGACACCCTATCTACAACATGGTAAGTACAAAAATATCGAAACTAAAATATCGATGTTAAAAATATCATAATTAAAAATATCGGTTTTTTTTGTAAAATAAAAAAAGTGAAACTAAGTAAATAATACGTATATATAATTTAAACTTATTTAAAAATATGTTATAATGTTTAAAATGAATAAATAATACATATTTAATATTAAACATTTAATTAAAATTAAACATACAATATATAATATATACTTAATAATATATATATATTTTTTTTAATTAATTAAAAAATATTAACAAATACTATAAATTACAAATACATCAACACTCATAAAATAATAACATAAATAATAATAATTAATTATGTTTAATAAATAAAAACAATTAAATATACTTTCAATATTTTAAAAATTAATTAAATATAACATTATGTAACATATTAAATACATAAATAAATATAAATAATATTGGATAGCGTAACGGTAAAAATTACTATTCAAACTCCAGAGGGTGCAACATTAGGGAAAGCGTTGGATAGCGTAAGAGTAAAAATTACTATTCCAACTCCAAAGGATTCAACAGTAGGGCAAGCGTTGGATAGTGTAGGGGGAAAAATTACTAGTCCCTCTCCAGAGAGTGCAACAGTAGGGAAAGCGTTGGATAGCGGGTGGGTAAAAATTACTATTCCCACTCCAGTGAGTGCAACAGTAGGGTAAGTGTTGGATAGCGTATGGGTAAAAATTACTATTCCAACTCCAGAGGGTGCAACAGTAAGAAAAGCGTTGGATAGCGTAAAAAGAAAAATTACTATTCCAACTCCAAAAGGTGCAACAGTAGGGAAAGCGTTGGATAATGAGGTGGAAAAATTACTATTCCAACTCCAGAGGGTGCAACAGTAGGGAAAACGTTGGATAGCGTAGGGGGGAAAATTACTATTCCCACTCCAGAGAGTGCAACAGTAGGGAAAGCGTTGGATAGCGTAGGGAGAAAATTTACTATTCCCACTCCAATGAGTGCAACATTAGGGAAAAGGTTGGATAGCGTAAGGGTAAAAATTACTATTCCAAGTCCAAAGGGTGCAACAGTAGGGAAAGAGTTGGATAGCGTAGGGGGGAAAATTACTATTCCCATACCAGAGAGTGCAACAGTAGGGAAAGCCTTGGATAGCGGGTGGGTAAAAATTACTATTCCCACTCCAGTGAGTGCAACAGTAGGGAAATCATTGGATAGCATACAGGTAAAAATTACTATTCCAACTCCAGAGGGTGCAACAGTAGGGAAATCATTGGATAGTGTATGGGTAAAATTACTATTCCAACTCCAAAGAGTGCAACAGTAGGGAAAGAGTTGGATAGCGTAGGGGGGAACATTACTATTCCCACTCCAGAGAGTGCAACAGTAGGGAGAGCGTTGGATAGCGGTTGGGTAAAAATTACTATTCCCACTCCAGTGAGTGCAACAGTAGGGAAAGCGTTGAATAGCGTACGGGTAAAAATTATTATTCCAACTCCAGAGGGTGCAACAGTAAGGAAAGCGTTGGATAGCGTAGGGGGAAAATTTACTATTCAAACTCCAAAGGGTGCAACAGTAGGGACAGCCTTGGATAGCGTAGGTGGAAAAAATACTATTCCAACTCCAGAGGGTGCAACAGTAGGGAGAACGTTAGATAGCGTAGGGGGAATAATTACTATTCCCACTCAAGTGAGTGCAACAGTAGGGAAAGCGTTGGATAGGGTACGGGTAAAAATTAATATTCCAACTCCAGAGGGTACAACAGTAGGGAAAGTGTTGGATAGCGTAGGGGGAAAAATTACTATTCCAACTCCAGAGGGTGCAACAGTAGGAAAAGCTTTGGATAGCGTAGGGGGGAAAATTACTGTTCCAACTCCAAAGGGTGCAACAGTAGGGAAAGCGTTTAATAGCGTAGAATTTTATTTTAACATACTTATAAATAATGTTTATATTTGAAATAAAGTATAATACATTTTTTTAATACATCAACATCAATAAAAAACTATTAATAATTAATAAAACCAATAACATTTGAATAATTAATTGACAATAAATTAACAACAAATACCAATACAAAATAATTATTAAATATTACTCACCAAATAATAAATATAAAAAAATTAACTATCATAAAATAATATATATTTTTTAAATTTAAATCACAATTAAAAAACAATAAAGAAACAATATACAAAATACAATACATTTTAAAAAAATGTTTACCAATTAAGTAATGAATGTTTCTACTGAATAAAAAATAATGACAAATTACAAATATTAATTGCCAATTAAATAAATTAATTATGTATTAAAATAATTAATTGCCAATTAATTATTAATTAATACATTAATTATCCATAACAAAAAATGTATAAATAATTAAATATTTACAATTAAATTACTTCCCACCCAATACCCCTATAAACCCACAACACGCTCCGGTACTAAAACATAACATTTAATAAAAATTAACATTATTTACCAATTAAATAATTAATTTATCAATTAAAATATTTAATTGCCAATTAATAACTAATTACAAAATAAATTATGCATACAAAAAAATTAATTAATTACAAATAAATTACTTCCCATCCTATTCCCCCATAAACCCACAACCCGCTCCGGTACTAAAACATAACATTTAATACAAATTAACATTAATTACCAATTAAATAATTAATTTATCAATTAAAATAATTAATTGCCAATGAATAATTAAATAAAAAATAATTATACGTAAAAAAAATAATGAATTATTTACAATTAAATTACTTCCCACCCTATTCCCCTATAAACCCACAACCCGCTCCGGTACTAAAACATATAATTTACTTAAAAATACATTTATTAATATATATAAATAATACACATATAATATAAATTAATTTGAATATTTAACAGAAACATATAACACAAACATAATAAAAAACATAAAAATAATAAAAATATCGATATTTGTGACATCGATATTACTTACATCGATATAAATAAATTCGATATTACTTACCTTAGGGTCGATATTCTGTCCTATGATATTCTTGACAATGATATTCTGTACCTTCGAAATTTCAAACACGATATTTTGGTAGGTCGAAATTTAATACTCGATATTTTGACTGTGTACCATCACCACCAATGCCAAGGCCCTTACAGCCAATGGGAACCACAATCGGGGTAGCCCAATGCGTTTTTTAAAATAGCGGTAGGCATGCTCTGCCACCGCGGGGCTGGTCATTGGATGCAATTGAAAGATGTACCATCGGGGTAGTGACCGCCTGGCCCCTGCAGTGTGTCACCGCCAATGCCAAAGCCCTTACAGCCAACGGGAACCGTAATCACGGTAGCCTAATGCATTTTTGAAAATAGCGGTAGGTTTGCCCTGTCAACGCTGGGCCAGTCATTGGATGCAATTGTAAGATAAATGATCGTCGTAGAGACCTCTTGGCCCTGCGGTGTGTCATAGCCAATGCCAAAGCACTTACAGCCAATGGGAACTGCAATTGCGGTAACCTACTGCAATTGTGAAAATCGGGATAGGCGTGCTCTGCAACCATGGGGCCGGTCATTGGATACATTTGAAAAAAGGAGACCTGGAACACCAATTGCAGCAGCTTAGAACCACTGCCACTAACTCAGGGGGCTATATATGTGTGGGAGAGAGCCTCACATTTCTACTGCTCCCTGACACTCTTCACCACCAACTGCTGCTGCTCCTGTCTCCTGGACCCAGACACTGCTGCCTGACCCTCCTCACCACCAACTGCTGCTGCTCCTGTCTCCTTTACCCAGACATTGCTGCCTGACACTCCTCACCACCAACTGTTGCTTCTCCTGTCTCCTGGACCCAGACACTGCTGCCTGACACTCCTCACCACCAACTGCTGCTGCTACTGTCTCCTGGAACCAATGATGTCAAGGACTGAAAACATCAGGGCCTGTCCCTTCACCACAGAGGAGCTGAAGGTCCTGGTTGACGAGGTGCTCACACAGTATGGGAGGCTATATGGTGCTCCTGATGTTATGGTTTGTGTTTCAGGGTGAAAGTAGGGGAGTGCAGGGAGTGCCCACATGAAGTTGATCTGCTGCAGTATGTGCCTGATAGTGTGGCTTTGTGTGATACACTGCCTAGTATGCTGACTTCAGGGGAAAGGGGGTTGTTGCCTATTTGCCACATTTCCCTGGCTGCATATCAAGATGGGAGGGACATGCAGTGTTTTTTTGAGCCATACATTGACACTGCAAGTTTGGTAAGCTGGTGTCAGGACAGCAATTGCCTGTACTAAATGGATGTTTGGGTCCATGAGGTTCATCACAGGCTCATCTGTGACATTACCTAGAGTTTACGTCCAGAGGGTACTGTGTGTCTGACCTAATATTGCCAACATGGATGTGTCAGCATTATGCACAAGAGTGAAATGCCAGAGGTTGACACTCTTGGGGGGAACCAAACCGGAGTACCATTCCAGCCGTGAGGGAAAAGGCGTTGCACACCAGCTCTTCACCTTCTGGTCCCGCCGTGAGGGGAACGGCTCAAGCGCTTGCCACCAGTCGCCCGGTGCCTCATGCAGCTGGGGAACTACAACACCCAGCTGCCCCGGGGCTCGCGCGGCAGGACTGATGCTGGTCACGCACCAGGAGGCGCCTTATCTGCGGGAGCGCCGAAGCGCTCGTGGGGGAACCAAACCGGAGTACCATTCCAGCCGTGAGGGAAACGGCGTTGCACACCAGCTTCTCACCTTCTGGTCCAGCCGTGAGGGGAACGGCTCCAGCGCTTGCTACCAGTCGCCTGGTGCCTCACGCAGCTGGGGAACTACAACACCCAGCTGCCCCGGGGCTCGCGCGGCAGGACTGACGCTGGTCACGTGCCAGGAGGCGCCTTATCTGCGGGAGCGCCGAAGCGCTCGTGGGGGAACCAAACCAGAGTACCATTCCAGCCGTGAGGGAAACAGCGTTGCACACCAGCTCCTCACCTTCTGGTCCCGCCGTGAGGGGAACGGCTCCAGCGCTTGCCACCAGTCGCCCGGTGCCTCACGCAGCTGGGGAACTACAACACCCAGCTGCCCCGGGGCTCGCGCGGCAGGACTGACGCTGGTCACGCGACAGGAGGCGCCTTATCTGCGGGAACACCTCTCGCCCACATGAGTCGCACGCGGGAGCGACCGGGAGAAGCCCGGGACAAGGGCGGGACCGTCTGTGGCCGTCCGGGGCCGATCGAGGCTGGGCTGGGCCACGGACTTTGGCTCATCTTCCTTCATCTTAAAACTGTGAGACATTTGTTTATGTTTCGACTTCTGTTTTTAAGCACGTGTATTTTTAGCAGAGACCTGGTATAATTATGTCTAAACTTAGATCGGCAAAAACTCCCTTGGTGACGAGTACAATGGATAACTACTTGGTTAAAGTAGTAAGTAAAATCAAAAAAGAAAGGTGTCTTTCATTAAACCGGATAAGCCCTCCGGCTTCACCTACTTTCTTGTGCGATCCCACAGATATTTCTGTTCCCGATTTTAGCTGCACCCAAGGCTCCCAATTACTAACCGGAAATGAAATAGATGCCCCCCTAGTGCTGAGTCAAATAGTTCTAGATAACTCCCAGGACACCTCACTACAACTTTCCCCGATAACTTCTCTAGTACCATCTCCGGTACGAAGAGTAGTAAGGGCTTGCAGGAAGCTACCTGCTAAGCGTGGGGGGAACAGGAAAACTAAGAGAGCCAGCACGCCACCCATAATTGAAGGGGGAGTAAATGAGCCCTCAAATAAGACTGAGGTGGCTAAGCTGAATTCCGAACAAATTGACCTGTTGGCCAGCCTCATTGAATCTAAATTACATCTTCTGATTAAACCTCTTATGGCCAAAATAGACCAGGTCTCAAAAGAAGTATCCAGACTAGATGGCCTATTGAATTCTCAATTATGTATGTTAAATAAGAGCAATCAGGGTGGGAATAATACTAATAAAGTCGCAGCTGCTACTTGTAATGGGGGCAACAGGATCACACAACCTGTACCAACTATACAATCTGCACTAGTCTCCCAACTTCCCCCTGTAATTGTACCAGCCGCTATACCACCCCCCCCTAGTCACTCAACCACCCCTAACGACTTCGAGAAACCAACCTATTCCGACAGGGGAGCACAACAGTGAGGGGAATAGGGAGATAAAGAGAAGACCCTCAGTTAATCTCCCCCAGATTGCGCACCATATATAGTGGTTTTAACTAACGTACCTGGGGTGGATTCTCATCTTACTGAGTCGGGGAAAGAATCTCATGATTCGTTGAAAAACAAATCAGTGTCGTGGCTGAATAGAAACTGTGGGTTCCCTCTATCCTTCTCAGATGATATAATATCTACTCGGAGAGTTAGCTGGATAGGAACCTCGAGGAAAACCACCAGGGGGGATTGCATTATTGTTAATTTTAGGCATCCGCAGCATGTCGCCACAGTCTTGCTTAGAGCGGCCTCTCTGCCAATTGTTGACAATACTGTATGTGCTCGCCCCCTTGGTTTTTTCTATAACCACCATGGCAATACACCACTCTTACATACTAATTTGCCTAAGTTAGTCCCATCTTTGCTTAGGCGCGGCTGCGATATACCCGCGCAAACTGGAAATTAGCCTGCGTATAGGCTGGACCCATTTCATTACAGGCTGCCCAGGCCAAATAGTCATCTTGATCATCCTCTCCCACTGGCCAATCGACATTCCCCTCTATCATCTCTGGAGGAAAATGATTGACTGCCAAACACTCCAAGGAACAATGTACAGCACCTACATTCCTCTTGTAGGATCTTGACATGGAACATTGCAGGAATTAAGGCCAAAGCAGGGAATGACACTTGGATCAACTATTTAAAAACTTATGACATTATAGCGTTTCAAGAGACCTGGGATCTGACGGATAGCTTTTCTTTGGATGGGTACAGTCACTTTTGCATTCCAGCAACCTGCAGTACGGCAGGCAGAGCTAAGGGTGGTTTAGTGAGCTTATTTAATCTTGATCTAAAGGGCACACCTACTCTGTGTAACTCTGGATGTCAATATTGTTTAATTGTTGAATTATCCTCTCCTGACATTCCTAAAATTGTATTTATTCATTTTTATAATGCACGTGCTAATGAGTTAACTAGCTTAAACCTAGATTTTCTGGAGAAATTTTTGTCAGTCTACAGAAGCAATGTGAATACTTTTGAAATAATCCTTTTAGGGGACTTTAACATCCATCCCTGCAATGAACCATGTGCCAATATAGAAGAGGAGGGCCCCCCTTATTCTTCTCCTATTCATCTTGAACATTCGAAACGGGGTGAGGCCCTAGAAAACTTTTTGGCAAGATGTAACCTTTATGAGTCTGGTTGCGGGGTAGGTGGTTCTAGGACCCCCACTTTTAAAGGGTCAGTCGATGGTACCATTATTGATTATATTTTTATGTCTTCTTTTGTATTATGTAAGGTTTTATTGTATAAAACTGAGGTCTCGGTTTTCAGTGACCATAACCCGGTGTCAGTAGACATAATATCTGCAGATTTATTAACTTTTAAAAATGTGACGCATAAGGGCTGTCTAAATGTGATTGCTAAAGATCAAGGACGCAGGTTAAAATGGTCCAATATAGTTCCTGAAATTTTCCTGCAAGATGTACTGGGCAAGGTTGAAGATGATGTGGCCATATGCTTAGAGAATTAGAGATTGAGGAGCACTCATGTAATTTTGACAAAAATAATCAAATTTTATCCAAGGGTGCTACACTACGATATTGATTGATTATTTTAAGGATACTGTCAAAAGAGATCTGTCTAAGATCAGGTATAGATCAATGAAACAAAAAAATAACGAATGTTTATTCTCATATAGCTCTACTTCTATGTACAAAAAGATTTATATCTATGATGTTTTTTCTGTAAAAATGGTTGAATAACAAAAGTATGAAGTAAAATAAAAAACAGAATGTGTAAGTCCACATAGTTTTATAGCATTGATTCATTGGAATTTGTATAAAAAGTTTTGGAAAAGGGTCTCTTTTCCCGTAGGAACAGTGCACACTACAAGTAGGTTTCCCCTGCTTAGTTTTTCTTGTTTAGCATCAGTTTGTGTAAGCCAAACTCAATATCGTAGTGTAGCACCCTTGGATAAAATTAGATTATTTTTGTCAAAATTACATGAGTGCTCCTCAATCTCTAATTCTTGTAATTTCACTTTTGGCGTTTTGAGGAAGCACCACTGAAAAGAATTCCAGCTTTTTGTTAGAGGAATTATGGCATCTTTTGATAGCATAACACATATTACTGAAAATAGAGCTAGCACTCTTGCATATACAGCAGAAGAAGCCACAGATATATATGCTCTGATCAATGAAATTAAACTGGTAGACATCAAAGGGGGTTCAACCATCCAACGCCTAAAACAATTAGAATATGTAACCAGGAGACAACTTAACCAGCGTCTTCATGCATCAAAACTCGTTCAATACCACCGAGCAAAAAGAATACCGAGGGGACTTAGGATAGCATTAAGACCTATGCTATTTAGATTCCATCTAAATCCACAATTCATGGATAAATGGTTCTCCATTTTGAATAAATGCTCCCTAGATTTGATTCTCCTAATTATAGAAGAATTATCTCGCACTATCAAAGATTTGGATGAAGAAATCTTCAATCTAAAATAAGACCTATCATCAGTCATTGACCCGACCATCTGGGAAACTACATTGGAAGAATTAAACGCAAAACTTGACCGCTATAATCATGAATTGCAGGAAGGAAAGATCAGGAAGTATCGTAGAGATACTATAGATTATAAATTAAACGAGGTCTATACGTGGGCAGAGCTATATGCCAAGAGACGCGCTACCCCACGTAAAACCATGACTTCTAGTGAAGAGAGTATCACCACCGATCAGGATGTTTCTGCATCCCGACAACCTTTGGCAAAAATAGGTTTACCATCCACATCAGCAACTAGTTCCGCTCCAGCAAGGTCTGCCACAACGGTACAGATGTCTGAGAAAACTACATCGGGTTCTTTTTTATTACAGGCCATGACGGAAGGACAACCACCTCCACCAACCATAGAAGCCTTACCAGGACCAACAAGCGTCCCACCAGGAGAGGGAGAGGGAAAGATACTACGCAGTGGGAAAAATCTACCCTCATCATAAACATCTCCTCCTGTGAATTATCAAAAAAGCAAATTATGACTTTGAATAAAGGCATGTCTTTTGTTCCAACCACCGATACCACACCATTGGAAACAAACGTGGCATTTTTCAAATTTATGCGCAAACTGAGATTGCGACATTACTTTAAGAATGTTATGGAATGTCAGTCTGATCAAGATCAATCATTAGAAGAGTTAAAATGCAAACCAAAAAGTAAATACATGGCTCCAACATCCCATAAGATTCTTGATTATTTTGAGGACACTGTCAAAAGAGATCTGTCTAAGATCAGGTATAGATCAATGAAACAAAAAAATTTCACGGTTCATGACTACCATACAGTACAATCCATCACTCAGCATTCTCATCTCACCCTTAAACCAGCAGACAAGGGTGGCGCCTTGGTCATTATGGATACAGAATATTACAGAAAACAGAAAAGTCAACGAACATGTGCAAGATCATAATACCTACTTACCACTTGAAAGTGACCCAACTACCTTTCTACAAACAGTTTTAGCTGGATTACTTCAAGAAGCTTGCCAAGCGGGGATTATTTCTGAGTCACAAAAAATGTTCCTTACCACACAGAATCCACAAAGACCATCTCTCTACATGACACCTAAGATACATAAACACCCCACAGACCCACCATTTCGTCCAATTGTGTCTGGGTGCAGCTCTATTTTTGATCCCATCGGGAAATACTTAGATCACTTCCTGCAACAATTTGTGAAATCTTGGTGCACGTATATTAAGGACACAACTCATTTTTTGACTAAACTAGAATCTATTCAAGAATACTGGCAAGAAGATTGGATACTATGTACAATCGATGTGACAGCGCTATATACATCCATCAATCACCAACAAGGGATGGAAGCTGTTGAATGGGCTTTATTGCAAATGAACTTTCCCCAAGAAAAAAGTTTGTTCATTCTGAAACTGTTACATTTCTGTTTGCATAACAGTTACTTTCAGTGGCAAGATCAATTTTTTGGACAGATGACAGGTACCAGCATGGGATTTTCAGGGGCCCCAGCTTATGCTAATATTTCATGTCTCTTTTTGAGCATGAACACTTTCTTGTGATACATCAATGGAATGAAGGTTTGGTCATTTATGGTCGATATATCGACTATATCTACTTGGTATGGTCCAAAACTCAGTCAGTACTTGAACATCTCATTGCAGATATAAATACGAAGAATCCAAGAATTCAGCTCACCCATTCCATAAGTTCTACTTCTGTACATTACTTGGATGTCCTTGTCACCAATGATCAGATTAACAAAAAACTCATGACTGACATTTATACCAAACCCACCGACAGAAACAACACACTGATGTACACCAGTTTTCATCCAAGAAGTCTCATCACGAATCTGCCATATTCTCACCTCCTGAGAATGAAAAGAATTTGTGCAACACAGACATTATTTGAGAATCAAATACAAGTTCAGTGTAGGAGATTTGAACAGCGTGGATACCCTTGTGAAATCTTAAACCAAAGTATTGACAGACTTGCGATAATTGATCGTCAAACATTGTTGACTCCGGTCAACAAAGCACTTAAAAGCACATTTACATTTGTGTCTAAATATTCAACATCTGCTAGACAAATTAAACGGAGTATATTGAAGAGATGGCAACTACTTCAAAACGAGAGTGAATTCAATGGTATATTCCAGGAGAGACCCATATTTGCCTACACCCGAGGACGGAATTTGATGGATATAATACGGTCACCAAAGGGTCCACAAATTCAACCTGTATATAAAGGCACAATGAAATGCAAAAATTGCGTACATTGTAATAACATTATTACTGGAAATACTGTGACTCATCCGATGACAGGCAAAAACATCAAACTTAAGCATACATCAGATTGCAATAGCACCAATATAGTTTACTGTCTTAAATGCCCATGCGGTAAATTTTATGTGGGGAAAACAGAACGTAAACTAAAAATTAGGCTCACAGAACATAAGAGTAACATCAGGGCTAAGAAGAAAAGTACCCCTATAGCCACTCATTGGGATGAGAATCACCACAATATATCACAATTACGTGCTCAGATTTTAGAGGTAGTACCCAAAAAAGATGTCCAAGATAACTCCGCCAGAATATTGCAGCGCGAAACATACTGGATACACTTTCTGTGCACAGGAATCCCCAATGGTCTTAATGATCGGATAGATTTGGGATGTTTTCTATAAACACAGTGTCAAGTTTTTTTGAGCATATGACACTTTAATCCTTTTACACACCTATGATATATCGTTATATATTGTCGATACTCCATGAGAGATTTTGATTTACTTTTTCAAACATTAGTTCCACGACAATTGGGTTAAAGTAGCGTTACCTGTTCATGTTTTATTCACTTGTAGTGAATGATATATTTCAGGATACAAAATCATGTAAGATATAGTGATGTTTCTGTTGGGAACTGATATAGGCACAACAGTATATATTTTCCTGAGCATGAATAATTGTGATGTAATTACATTATAATTTAGATTGGTGAATATATATGCATAAAGTGTATTGAAGGTTGGTTTTCAATTATGCCACTGAAGACAGGGTATAATGTCAGCTGTGCTTATTACTAGCAACTAGTGTTATGAAGGTTGGTTATTAATCATGCCACTGAAGACAGGGTATAATGTCAGCTATACTTACTACTAGCAACTAGTGTTATGTATGAGTTTTATATATTAGTGTATTTAACATACAGAACAGGAAGTATGTTTAGTAACCACTTCGTTTTTCTACTCGGAAGTACCCCTGTTTGAGGAAGGATCTACAAACTATACTTTATTGGTACATTTTGTGAATACATGGCAACACGAGGTAATAACACAATGGTCTCCCAGTCGCCCGTATGTTTACAAATTAGAGACTTGTCACGTTATGTTTATTTACACCTCGTGATTAACACCATCACTTAGATCTCATACCCTTCCTGCCATAGATAGGTGTCGACTATCATCTTTAGTACACATTTTTTGGACTACATTTCCGATAGGCATCCCCTGATGAGTGTGGTCGAAGGAACTCTTTATATACCTGTAAGGTAACCTTGCGCGTTCAGTTGGTTTCGCACACTCAACACACAGCGGGGCTCCGTATATCATTCGACCACTAAGGTAAACTTGATTTTTTAGTACCGCTATATTATTATTTTTTGCCTGAACTATTTCTTGTTCAGGTGCACTTTTCTTAACATTTTGCAGCAATATTAAAGAGCATTTGTTTGAGACATGCTCGTTGTTTTGTTTTTAGCAGACTGTGGCTCGAAATTATCCTGCAACCGCACATAGCACGGGTTCTGCAATACGGACACACTCTATGGGCTTTCTGCCAGAAATTACGGAGGTACATTAATTCATTTTAATACTAGTTTCTCATTTGACCAGAGAAACATGCAATATTGTCGAGTTTCTTTATTTCCCTAATATTTCGATATTTTATTGGTGTACTTAGATTTGTTATCCCGCAGTCACAGAAGTCTGGACGCATGTTTGCTCATAACCTACCGATATCAAAGACCCCGTCCGCCATACTAGTGAGATAGTTGCAGGTATGCGGTATTTGTAATCTTTGATCCACATGCCAGCCGCAAGTGCTAATTAGTTATGCATCACTGAACGTTATATTATGTCACTTTTACAACTTTTTTAGTTTGAGCTGAATGGCTCGGCGGTCCATCAATTTTGAACACACAAGGGCTAATGCCAGAATTTTGACAGTACTCCTAAGATTTACAGCGATTTAGGTAATTTTGGCTCACCATTTAATTTTTTCTCCCCAACAACTTGGAATACTTAGCTTACAGAAGTATTTTATATTTTTAGCCTCGCAGTCATCACGTTTCTAGGAGAGTTTAGTCTTTCATACCTGAACATAGGAACCCACTCCACAAGCCACATATAATTGCAGAGGTATGTGTTCACAGCATTTATGATATTAGTGAAAACCATAGGGATATTATTTGTATTCTGTTGTGAATTGTGTTATATCTATATTCAGTTTAATGCTGATCAAAACTGATTCATTCAAATGTGTGTTCAGGGTTTCCTCCCTTTTTTTCCCTTTTTTCCTCATGGATTTTTAGTAATAAATGACATAGAAGTATCCAGTTATACTGTATTGAGGTGTAAACATGTGAGGATTCACGCTATGTATGTCTATCTTGTGCATGATTAAGAACATGATGTTACCATCGTATGTATTGTTTTTTTCCCCCTGAAGTGTCTGACAACTACAGTTTTTGATGTAATTTGCTTGATAACATATTGTATATAGTTCGTTTTAACTTTATTCATTGATTAGTTGTTTGTATATTTTGTAGGATTTTACCCCTGAAGAAGGGTACCTTCAGGTCCCGAAATGCATTGGGCACCATGTCGTCAGAAAATTGAGTCAACTGAACTATAAGTTACTATGGATTATGGTTTCCCAACTTACAAAGATATGAGTTATTAACATATCTGGTTTGCAACTTACCGAATTTGAAAGCATAAACGAATGTTTATTCTCATATAGCTCTACTTCTATGTACAAAAAGATTTATATCTATGATGTTTTTTCTGTAAAAATGGTTGAATAACAAAAGTACGAAGTAAAATAAAAAAACAGAATGTGTAAGTCCACATAGTTTTATAGCATTGATTCATTGGAATTTGTATAAAAAGTTTTGGAAAAGGGTCTCTTTTCCCGTAGGAACAGTGCACACTACAAGTAGGTTCCCCCTGCTTAGTTTTTCATATGCTTAGAGAAGCAGGCTCAAAATACTCATGTGGTCATCGCCTTTAATAATATTTGTAAACAAATTAACCAAAGCCTACTTGCTGGCCCCAGACAGACAAGACATCATGGGAAAAGATGGTTCAATAAAATATGCTCTGGGGCACATGCACGTTTACTTAAGGCTCTGAAGGCTACCCCTAAAGATAGAGTTCAAATAGCAAATTTGAGATCTGCATATAAGAAAGCTATCTTGGATCGAAAAAATGAGTTGAAAGAAGAGGCCTGGTTGCAATTACTTGTCCCTGAGACTTTAAAAAATAGTGGGCAGTTCTGGAAAATCGTTAATCAACCACTATTTTCGGCCGAGGATAACTCTCTTCTAGAGACAAATATCCCGGATGAGGGCTGGATCTCACATTTTGGGAAAATTTACTCAACCCCAGATTTGGAAAAACAGCAGATTAATATATTTCCTGGCTCTGAGGGTTTACATGTGATCTTTGAAGAAACAGAGGTAGAAAGAGCGATTGAACAGACCTTAAAAAATAAGGCCCCAGGCCACGATGGGGTTCCTTCAGATGTTTTTAAATGTGGCCCAAAATTTTGGTCTAAAATCCTGTGCAGTGTTTTTAACGCCCTAAATCAAAATAATATACCGGAGTCTTGAAAAAAATCTATAATTATTCCAGTCTTTAAGAAGGGAGACAGGCAGGACCCCTCCTGTTATAGACCTATCTCCCTAATAGATTCCTCACTAAAAATCTTAGGACGTGTTATTCTGCACAAACTAACGGTCTGGTTCAACGATAGAGGGGTTCTGTCGAACCTGCAATACGGGTTTAGATAAAAAAAAGTACCTTAGACCAGTGTCTCAACTTGCAATTACTTTTAGATAAATACACCAAGGCTAAAGAGGGGTCAATGTATCTGGGGTTCATGGACCTCTCATCGGCATTTGACCTTGTAAATAGGTCCAAGCTATGGCAAATCCTACTTGACATGGGACTAGATCGAGCCTTAGTTAAACTCTTGGCGGATTTACACTTGGTACTATTGGCATCTGTCCGGGTTACCACTGAGGGGCGATGCTCTAGTCATTTTAACTCAGAACGGGGGGTCAGGCAAGGGTGTATCTTGGCCCCCCTTCTTTTTACGGTATATATCAATGCCCTAGAATCAGCATTAAAGGAGGCAACCCTTGATATTCCGCGTATAGTGGAACTTGACATTCCAGTTCTCCTCTACGCGGACGACGCTGTCCTACTTTCAAGGACGGGGATCGGACTCCAAAGGCTGCTAGATGCTTTTGGACACTTTATGGGATCCCTGGATCTTAAAATAAATGCAAAGAAGTCTAAAATCATGATTATAGGGAGGTGCAGCAGGAAGAAGCAATCAAAACCTTTTTACTGTTGCGAAGAAGAACTTTGCAGAGTGCCCACATTCCCCTAACTTGGGATGACTTTTGACGAGAGGGGGAATTGGGGCCCGCGACTTAAAAACTGAAATATCTCTCTTGCTAGAACTACTCCTGCACTCCAGGGATTCTCAAAAAAACTGGGTACAAGACCCATAGCTGCTCTGATGAAGATATATAAAGCGAAATGCATTGCAGCAGCGACCTATGGCAGTTCAATATGGGTCTATACAGAGTGCCTACAGGTAACAGAAAATACATTTTTGAAATCAGTTTTATCAGTCCCACACTCTGTTCCCTCATATACTATCCATTCTGAGTTGGGGGTAGGGTTCATCTCTGACATGATAAGAATGGCTCCCGTGATATGCTGGATGAAGACCTGGATGAACCAGGAAATATCCTTGAACCATATTATCATGAAAGACTGTCTCCTACTAGAAAATTCCAGCAAGATTCAGTGGCTGACTTATATTAAAAATAGTTTTTTTAACTAGGGAGACCGGAGCTTTTCTCCTCCCCAGAGATAATAACTTCCAGGGACATTACACAAATTAAGGGAGCCATGGCACAGCTGATGTCTCTGGAAAGAGAGGAAATAGAGCTCAGAAAACCCACTGTAAGGGCTAATCTCATTGTTGCCAGTTCACTAGGCCCAGAAATGTATCTCAATATGGTGAACCGTCCTTACCATAGGTTTCTTTTAACTCGCTTCCGTTTTAACCTGATCCACTTGAATCTTGGTCATTTTCCAAAATGGAGCACACCTGAAAATGCATTGCCGTGCTCCTGTGATAATTTTTCCACCCAGAACACATTGCATTTTGTGATGTTCTGTGGTCACTTTACGGAACCTAGAATGAAATTTTTGATCCCAATACTTAGGGAGGCGGGGTTCCTGCAAGTTAAGCCCGCTCTCTTGTACTTGCAATTACTAAAGACTCCTCGGATCACTTTTCATGTCGCTAGCTTCTTAGTGAGTGCAGTCAGAATCAAGAACAGGAGGATGATTAATTGCACATAATTGTTCATGGGTGTAATTTATAAGGATGTTAAACTGATTGCTAGGGCACCCAATTTGTTTTTATCCTATTTATTGTGATATTTTAACCTATGAAATTGCTGAGAACTCTTCTTAATTGGCTTAATATTTTTTTCTTTTATTATGTGTAAATAATGTATTTACTGTAAGTGTTGTTTTGTACCATTGTCTTTTTATGATATTGATTTATCGAAATAAAGTATTCTGACTGACTGACTGACACTCTTGGTGGAAATTTACCTATGACACAGCAGATTGTTGCACTTTTGAAATGTCCCCCTTCCCTTTTCATCATTATGTGTACTGACTCGCATGTGTAGGCACTGTTTTCCCTGTCATATTGTCCCTGGATGTGAAATTTCTGATGCCCCACTTTGAACCTCAGTGTGAGCCCCCCTGGCCTGCGCAGTCACTGCCCAATTTGACAAGGACGCATCACTGAATTGACAGAGTGAGACATATGGGTTGTCTGATACCCCATCAATCAAAGAGCTATCTCAGGTGAGGAAAATGAAATTTTGCCTGACCAAGATGTCCCCTACGTACACCCTATGTTACATGTATGTGCATGTCATCCATGCATATTTTCCCGTAGCGGCCTGAATCACAAGGCCTCTGCAATAATGTCCTGCATTAAGGTGCCTGTCATCAAGTTTCCCAAAAGTTAAGCTAACATGAAGGCCCATGTATTTTGCATTGTGCACTTTTAAATAAATATCGTACTGAACCCTTTTTGTGGTTCAGTCTGAATCATCAGTCCCTGAATTAGTGTTTTCATAACTCCTGACACACTGAAGGCTGCAGTTACGTATCTCTGACCTCGCATGCTTCTGGCCCAGCCGAGCGAAGGGTTGCCAAGACAGTATTATGAATAACAGTTATCTGCATGCCCAGTGAGGAAGGTAAACAGAACCCGTCCACGGAAGATAGGGCCTAGCCTCTCTGTCTCCATTGAAATAAATCACAGTACTTGTGCCTGCAGAAAGCTCACAGCCCCCATGTAATGAACGAAGAAATATATGCCCTTTCTGTCTTTTAGAGATGAGCAACCTTTGCTTCAGATAATACATCCCTGACTCAAGATATCAGATAGTACCAGATGTGCTGGTCGCCTTGACACTAAAGATCTCTCTACTAGACTGAAAGTCAGCTCTCCTCCCAGTTACACGACAATTGCACGTCATGATCCAGTTGCGTGCACAAGTAGGGCAAAGTTCCAGCCTGCCATGCAAACTCCTCCTCTGTGTACCACCCACCTATGACACCTACCTATCACCTACCTATGACTCATCAAGTGTACACCCTCATGCACGCCTACATGCTCTTATCTCATTTTCTGTCTTGCTCTGCCTCGAGCTCCCTATGTACAAGGAAAAAAAAGTATATATACTGTTTTTTGTTATTAAATGTTAGAAGACCCTTCCTGATCCTCAGTGGAGATGGAACAGATTCTCCCTTAACTCGAGTCATTGGAATAAAGCCCTTTTAACTTGGACATCACGGACTCTCTGCCTCTCATTTTATACATGCTAATTGTTAATGCCTAGAAATTATGCCAGGGTAATATTTTATTTACCACATTAATCTGGCGCCCGAATAGGGACTATCCCTTTCCCCATGCGCCGGTGACATAGGTACAGCTTTTGCCCCCTTCTACAGCCGTGACGGACTCCGAAGTGCACGCAGCGGGATTTCCTGCTTACTCCCTCAGGCCCACGGAGGAGACGGACTGTGACCAGGCGTCCACACGAGGCGGTGAGGATCGCGGATCATCCCAACCAGAGCCCACCCGTGAGAGAGCAAGGTCCGAGGTTTCCAGAGTTCCAAGGCGCAAGCGTAGTATCGAGTTTCCGAGGCCTTCAAGTTTCAACTTTTGCTTCCCGGTGAGTACCAATGTGGGGAATGCATAAAGTGTCAAGACGGGTTCATTTTATATGAAAACGGTCAAGACGGGTCCACGTTATTCGTGGAAACGGTCAAGACGGGTCCACGTTATTCGTGGAAACGGTCAAGACGGGTTCACGTTATTCGTGAAAACGGTCAAGACGGGCCCATGGTAAACGTGGGCACGGTAAAGACGTGTCTCATTTCTGAGACCGGTATGGTTGTACTGTATTCCAGTGCACAAAGTTTTTCAAGTACATGTTTAATTTCTCTGTATTAGTTTAGATCATGTTTGTTTTAATGTTATGATGTTTTAGTGTGAATGATTGTTGATTGTTTCAGTCTATTTTTGTGTATTGTATTTCCATTGTGTTGGTTTCAACATGCCACTGTTTTCAAAATTGCGTCAGATAGGGACCAGAAAAGGTATACTAGAAGAGTCAGTTAACATCCCGCCTAGAGACACACCTGGTCGTTATATGTATAATAAGCATGGATTAGACGCTATCTTGTTTTTAGATTTATGGGTAAACTGCACGAAGGATCTAGAGGAGAAATATAGATGGCCAATCTCGGGAACATGGGATTCTGAATGCACTATGGGAGTGGAAGAAGCGCTATGGAAAAGGAAGTCAAGACCCTCTCAGAAAGATGCCATTGAATTGTGGCGCAAAGAGTCACATAGGAGAATAGAGAAAGAATTGAATAAAGCAGATAGAACTAGACAAGCAGGGGAAAAAGCCAAAGAAAAAGAACTACGGGAGGAGGGGGAACGGGTCAAAACAGAACAGACTGACAGAGAAAGAAATGCCGTCATTACTGGTATTTATCCCGTCCTCTCGGAAGAACTAGCTAGAGTGACCACCTCAGTAAGTCCCAGTAGGTCACGAACGCCACCACCTGTACCATTTAGAGTATGTAGAATAAAGCAGACAGCATCAGAGGCTTTTATTTCCTCCTATCTAGAAGAGCCCGCACCGGACTACGTAAACGCAGATTTCCCTCTGCCCCCATCGACCAGATAAGTTTACTGTGGAGTTCTTTGTAAATAGCTCCTTGTAAATATGGTTTATGAAGAGCATGTCATTATTACGATTTGTTGAGTTTCTTGTGAATATGGCTTGTGAATAGCGCCATGTGGTTATGGTTTGTGCAGAGCCTGTTATCATTACGTTAGGCAGGAGAGAGCTGGATCTCTTTCAAGTGCTTGGAGAAAACGTTTTGAAGATGTGCGTACGTGTTATGTGATAACGTGGAGAAATGAGTTCATGACTTTCCCATGTACTGCAGTCATTGGGGAAAGATTGTGCTTCAGCTGCCAAAGAGTTAATATCTTGTATTGAGAAGGCAGTATTTGTTTTAACATGCTGTTTGACAAGGTGTTGAGGGATTTTGGCGTTTTTTGCTGTTTGCGGGGGGCGTGTGTTTTGAGCGGAAATTCGTACCCGTTCCAGTGGAGGGATTTGGTTGCTTTTTTGTGAGAATTTAGGGAATAGCTTGGACTACTGTGATGCCAAATTTGAAAGGGATCTGAGCTGTGGAAGTGGTGGAAAAAGCATGTTTTGTGCGGAGGTGCGATTTGCCATGTTATCCAATGGGCGTATTTCTGAAAATTGAGAAATTATTTTGGGGGTGTTCCAGGTGCGCTAGAGGCCCGGGGGTTGGATCAACGGTAGAGGAGGTGGATGGCCAGATGTGCTGAATTTTGGGGATTTTTGGCTTGGGCCGAAGGGTGTGTTTGGCTAATGTGTATTTTTGGATAATGGAGCTGTTTTGATTTGTGCACGCATTTTTGATTTGTGCGTGCCTTTAGGCCGAGATTTCGTGGTGTGCTAAATAGTTCTTAACTGAGTCTGCGGGATCGGCTGAAACTTGGGAGTGTCTAGTTTTGCGGCAAAGTAGTTTGAAGGAAATTGGTGGAGGGGAAGGTGTCTTTTTGGCGTAGTTTGGAAGTGCGTTTTAGCACGATTTCGTGGCTGTGTAGCTCACATGCATGGTTATGTGAGCTGACACTAAAAGTCAGTGAGTATTGAGATGAATGATGGTTTGATTTAACTTTTTCATTGGTTGCTGGGTCTGCCTATGTGCTTTGTCAGCTTGCAGACTGAATTGGTAACATCTTGCATGGAGAGTAAAGAAGTGTTCATTTAACATTCTATCCGTGTATTTGTATGGGTTTGCCTTGGAACCTTGATTTAATGTGTTTGACTCAGAGGTCGGTAAGCTGTAAATAAAGCAGTCGAATTGAGATAAGGGTTTGCACGGAGGGTGCTTTACTGTTTTCACGGTTGAGAAGAAAATGTAAAACAGACCCATCATAGAATGTGCTTTTAATTAGTGTAATGCAACAGAGTGTTTTTTTTTTAAATAAGAAATTAGTTCTGCAAAATATACATTAATATTTTTCCCAATGCAAGCTGCCCTTTAGAATAGCGTGTGACAGTTAATACAGTCAATTAGAAAACACGGTCTATTGAAATATGATGAATCTGGACCCCTCAATATGGCCCTTTTTAATAGGTAGAATAGAAGAGCTTGCACACTTAATTATGAAAATCTTGGTTATGCAATGCAAAATTATGGTGTTTCACATGTTATTTTCAAAAAGTAAAATGTGGTGTGTTTCCATGCCATATTGTTCTGTTTCTTTTTTTCCTTTGCAGCTAGAATCAATATTTTATGATATAATTATTTTAAAATGCTAGCATGTGTCTAAGTTACTAAATAGAAAATATGTCCTTATTAATTACTGATTTTAGGATGCTTTTTATCACGTTTTAAATTTGCATCAGTTAAGTTAGAGAATGTTGGTTAGCTGTCTTGCCTGGGTACAGATATGTTTTGAATTACAGAGAATGTGTTTTTCGACCTTGAAGTAGCCTGACTCCCAGGGAAAGATATTATGTAAAGGGAGGGCTTTTCACTCTTGGAGCTCCCAGCAGTGCCTGTCTTGTTATGATTGGCCATACTCCAATTCCTGTCCGCGAAAGAAATGTTTATATTAGGTGGGGGTCAGTTGCTCTTCCTTACAGCCAGCACTGAAAGCTTCATTGGCTTCAGATGAAGTATGCTTGCAAATGAATAGTTTTTCCCTCGTAGTGTAAACAGAATAATTGGCAGGAGTTTTGCCCTTGCAATGAGTTCAGCATTTGGCAGTCATTCAATTTTAGATCACAATGGAGCTCGGCTTCTACTTGTTATGCTTGGAGTTGATTCAAGACTCTGAGCGCGAACATCTTTTTAGAGGGAGGGGCTGCTTCTCAAAGGAGCGAGGAGTAGCTAGGCCCCAGCCCTTCTGTCTATGCAAGAAAAATCTAGATTTTATTCAAATACATTTAGGGAACATATTGTAGGTAGTATGGTCATACTATTCCCAAGTTTTAGAGTAGGATTTTTTTCTAAACTACAGAGCTTTTGGAAAGAGGTTTCCCCAAAATAAAAATCGTGCTTTTGAATTGGAAATTTATTTTTGCTAGATTGATGACAGAGAGCCCTAGCATTTATGTAAATGTAAATGTACAGGAATTTATATAGCGCAAATCACCAAGCGGTTTCTAAGCGCTTGCTTAGGGAACCCGTCCTGGTATTCCCCTGTGAGATAACCCCGGCAGGGTATCCGCAAGGTG
Organism: Lissotriton helveticus; assembly: GCF_964261635.1. Classification (NCBI taxonomy): domain Eukaryota; kingdom Metazoa; phylum Chordata; class Amphibia; order Caudata; family Salamandridae; genus Lissotriton; species Lissotriton helveticus. Next base: position 1,610,843,348 of record NC_136065.1, read on the forward strand.
AAAGCCAGGCATCCCGCCGCGAGGGGCCGTTGTGGAGATTAAGCAAGCTATTGCCCAGAGTCGCAGAGTGTGAACCCGTGAATCGAGTAGGCACCGGAGCGAGAATTGTCGAGTCCATGGACATTTTAGGACTCAAGACCCCACCGAGCCGGGAATTGAACCCTGGTCCTGGGCTGACCTCTGCTTCCAGGTCTGCCTCCTCTAACCAGTGAGCCACACTTCTCCACTTTACAGTCAAGCATTGAAAAGACAGCTGGACAGTATTTATATGCCTCCCAACACAGCACTGATACAGTATGTAGACGACATCCTGATTACAGCACGTTCAGAAAAAGAATGCGAAAATGCATCACTGACAGTTTTACACTTTCTGGCTGACAAGGGGCACAAGGTGCAAGGTCCCCAAAGTTGCAATTCTGTGAAAAGCAAGTGGTGTACCTTGGACACTTACTTTCCAAAGAGGGGAGACAGCTAACACAAGATCGTATACAGTTAATTGCTAACCTTTCACAGCCCAAAACACAGAAGGAAGTACGGGCCTTCATAGGCCTCACTTCATACTATAGGCAATGGATTCCCCAGTATGCCTTTCTAGCCAAACCACTCATACAATTGACAACTCAGGAAGCAGCACTCCGACTGTACTCCCTTGGACACAAGAACATACCTTGGCATTTGAGGAATTAAAAAGAGCATTATGTCAAGCTCCAGTTTTTAGCGACTCCATGTTACAGTAAACCTTTTATGCTTTTCGTAACTGAACTGGACGGAACAGCGTTATCTGTCCTCACACAAGATCAAGCAGGAAAACACAAGCCTTGCGCTTATTTTTCTAGTACCCTAGATCCAGTGGCCCAGGCTCTGCCTGCGTGCCTGAAATCAGTTGCAGCAACAGCCCTAGCCATAAGACAAAGTGACTCGATAGTGCTAGGACACCCTCTGACAGTACAGATTCCACATGCAGTGGAGGTTCTCTTAAACAGGACACAGACACAACATTTGACTGTAGCGAGACTGACAGGATATGAACTGACATTATTTCAACCACACATAGAGATCAGACGTTGTAATATTCTGAATCCTGCAACACTTTTGCCCTCAAGTACAGTAAATGCACCACCACATGACTGTGTGGAAGTTATGAATATAGTGACGAAACCAAGACAAGACCTGACAGATATTCCACTACCAGACCCAGACTTGACGCTCTATGTAGATGGATCATGCATGAGAACGAGTGCAGGAGAGTTAGTAGCCATGACCACAGTTACTGAGGTCATAGAGACACAAAGAATAGACACACTATCAGCACAAGCAGCAGAGCTCATCGCTCTGACACAAGCCTGCATAAGAGCTAGGGACTTGAAAGTAAACATTTATACAGATTCACAATATGCTTTTGGCGTTGTTCATGATTTCGGGGTACTTTGGAGGGAGAGAGGTTTCTTGACCTCCCATGGGACCAAGATTCAGCATGGTCCGCTTATTCAAGCCCTGTTAGAAGCAATACATTTACCTACAGCCATTTCTATCCTGAAGTGCAAAGCTCACACCAAAGTTACAGACACCATTTCCCAGGGTAATGACCTGGCAGACCGAACAGCTAAACTTACAGCCCAGACAGCCCAGACAGCCCAGACACCAACAGACACGACAAGGACAGAGGTACCATTACTGACAACATGTATGACAGTCAGGGATCCCACTCAAGATGTACAGAAAGTACGAACATGTATGATCTGTTGCCAGTTCAATCCAGGTAAAGGCATTCCGGTGGAACAAGGCGGATTTCATCCTCCTGACCACCCTTTTGAGGTTCTCCAGATGGATTATATCCAAATGGACAGATGTAAAGGTTACAAGTATGTCTTAGTAGTAGTGTGTGCACTATCTAGATGGACAGAAGCATATCCAATTCCAGATTATACTGCTGTGACAACAGCCAGGCAATTAGTGCGCGAGTACTTCCCCAGGTATGAGTTGCCTCGGGTCGTATATTCTGATAACGGTCAGCCATTCTCCTCTGAATTAATGAAACAAGTGTCTCTTCTGTTACGATATACTTGGAAATTCCATTGTGTAAGACACCCTGAAGCAACAGGCCATGTAGAAAGACATAATCAGACAATCAAAACAAAAACTTGCTAAAAGAAAATAACTGATGTTGACAGTAACATGCTGACAGATTACCTGGCTTCCTTGATGTCTGCACTACTCTCTTGTCGTTCACAGGTTGCTGCCGCCTTCCCTGACAACACCCAAGTCAAGGAGCACGCCATATCACCAGGAGACTATATTCTCATCAGGAATTTTGACCGATCAAGCCCCCTTGAGCCGCGCTGGAAGACACCGAAGTTGGCGCTACTAACCACGAGGACCGGAGTGAAAGTGGAAGGACGCAAGGGGACACGCAGCATTGAGAAAAATATCTTGGAATATCTGGAACATTAAAAACTATAGACAATACAGACTTTGCGCCGCTTGCGCCGCCTTTGCTAGAAAAGACTCCACAGCAGGAGTATAAATCTAAGTTGCGATCTAGTAAGTCAGATGTAGTTTAATTGTCTAAGTCCACTCGGTGGTGAATCGGTTAGACTAGATTTCTGACATGTATAAGATCACAGACGAGAATAGTAAGAGAAACAAAATGAAAGCAAAATACTGCAAGTTATTACACAGTAGATGTATAGTTACTTTGATCATTCTTTTTATCCTGTGCATTGTTATAATATGTATCAGTTTATTACTACATGTTTTCTTTCCTATTTCCTCACATATACACTCTTCCAGTAACAGCACCATAGAGCATACATTTAGTGAACTGCCACCTCATGAACTGTCATATCGACTTGCACTACGTAACAATACATTCATTCGTATGTTACACCATTCTCACCAGACCAGCAATGCAACTGACTGCTGGGTATGTGGCCAACTGCCCCCTTATCAGAAAACGAAGGGAGTTCTGCCATTCTATCCTTTACCGTTCTCACACAATGGTTCATGTGGAGCATGGTTTGCTTTAATGACCTCAATAGATAGAAAGTACATAGCTTATCCAGGTGGCTGGATATATGGAAACCTGAATAAAGTAATGAATGAAGCATGTTTCCCAGACGAAAAAGGGTTTCCCCAAAGGAAAGGAACTGATCTAGAAAATGAAGAGTGTGAGCAGGGAAATGCATCCGTTAATTTTATAATGTTAAATGTTCAGCCCAAGCAAAATACAGGTCCACCGTTTATTTCAGTTCTACCAGCAAAAGGTGATTTATGTGTTAATAAGAAAGGCTCAGTACATATGGGACACAGCGAGTGTACAGTTGTAGTACAGTTTAATGATAAAGGACTCTCTTCTTTCAAAACATCCCGCCATACCTATTTCATTTGCGGTCAGACAGCCTATGTACATCTGCCCTTAGACTGGGGTGGGACTTGTTATATAGCATTCTTATTGCCACCTGTATTCTTGGCCCCATCCAATTATCATAGAGATTCACGACTAGAACATGTTAGACAAAAAAGAGAGACAGATTCCGCAGGGATTGATCAGACTGAAACAGCTTGGGAGCAATATACAGATTTCAACAAAGGATTCTTTTTCTTCATAGGTCCCGTTCAAAATAGTAAACTGATTCGCAAGTTAACAAGAATCCTGGAAGCAGTAGTGAATGTGACTGCATCTGCCCTGGCGAACTTGACCCAGGAGCAGTCTGCCATGAGACTTGTTGTTCATCCCAAATAACGCACCATCTATGTACGCAGCAATAACAAGACTCCACAAGATTGGTCATGATATACATCAAGACCCAGGCACATGGACTTGGTCCAGTTGGCTCTGGGGTGTGATATCTGCTTGGGGATGGAAAGTGTTGTCCTTCCTAGGACTGATCCTACTCATGATATTTGGTTGCTGTCTCTGTCTGCAGTGTGGCCCAGCCATTTGCGGCCTGTGTGCAACTGCATGTGTTCCACATCCAAGTATACAAAGGGTTAAGGACGAACAAATGATGCTGTATGATCAAATATACGGTCTCATGAATATAGATGTATCCTGAAGGGTAATGTAGGGGACAAGGAGGGAATGAGGAAAATGAAATTTTGCCTGACCAAGATGTCCCCTACGTATACCCTATGTTACATGTATGTGCATGTCATCCATGCATATTTTCCCGTAGTGGCCTGAATCACAAGGCCTCTGCAATCATGTCCTGCATTAATGTGCCTGTCATCAAGTTTCCCAAAAGTTAAGCTAACATGAAGGCCCATGTATTTTGCATTGTGCACTTTTAAATAAATATCGTACTGAACCCTTTTTGTGGTTCAGTCTGAATCACCAGTCCCTGAAATAGTGTTTTCATAACTCCTGACACACTGAAGGCTGCAGTTACGTATCTCTGACCTCGCATGCTTCTGGCCCAGCCGAGCGAAGGGTTGCCAAGACAGTATTATGAATAACAGTTATCTGCATGCCCAGTGAGGAAGGTAAACAGAACCCGTCCACGGAAGATAGGGCCTAGCCTCTCTGTCTCCATTGAAATAAATCACAGTGCTTGTGCCTGCAGAAAGCTCACAGCCCCCATGTAATGAACGAAGAAATATATGCCCTTTCTGTCTTTTAGAGATGAGCAACCTTTGCTTCAGATAATACATCCCTGACTCAAGATATCAGATAGTACCAGATGTGCTGGTCGCCTTGACACTAAAGATCTCTCTACTAGACTGAAAGTCAGCTCTCCTCCCAGTTACACGTCAATTGCACGTCATGATCCAGTTGCGTGCACAAGTAGGGCAAAGTTCCAGCCTGCCATGCAAACTCCTCCTCTGTGTACCACCCACCTATGACACCTACCTATCACCTACCTATGACTCATCAAGTGTACACCCTCATGCACGCCTACATGCTCTTATCTCATTTTCTGTCTTGCTCTGCCTCGAGCTCCCTATGTACAAGGAAAAAAAAGTATATATACTGTTCTTTGTTATTAAATGTTAGAAGACCCTTCCTGATCCTCAGTGGAGATGGAACAGATTCTCCCTTAACTCGAGTTATTGGAATAAAGCCCTTTTAACTTGGACACCACGGACTCTCTGCCTCTCATTTGATACATGCTAATTGTTAATGCCTAGAAATTATGCCAGGGTAATATTTTATTTACCACACAGGCCTGTGAATTGCAGAAGGGTGTGAGATTGTAAGATCATGTCCCTAAATGTGACGTCCATGACACAGTGAGCCATTCACAGGGCAAGGGCATTGAGGGGTGTAGAGTGTTGGATTTCCAATGTAATGTATTTCTTGCTCACCCACAAACTGTATAGCAGTTGTGGGTCTCCTTCACATTGCTTTCTGTGCTGGCATTCTGAATGTGAATTAGATTGGCAGGTACTGTCTCCATCTTCATAGCTGCATGCATTTTGGTATGATTATCCCATCCTTATGTACTACATGTTATGCTGTATTGTTTCTGCTAAACATATCTGTGAAGTAGTGCTGAGTGTGTGCATGCTCCTGTGGTACATAACCCAGTGTCACTGAGATTTCCTCTTCTTGTCTCCCATGATTGCAGCTCAAACCCCACCAGCGGAAGGTCGTATGGAGGGCCATTGCACACACAGTGTGGGCTCTGGGTATTTCCAACCGATGGCACACATACTGCCACAAAAGGCGGGATGACATCTGCCGGCTGAGCAAAAATGTGGCAGAGATGCTACTGGGGCTGCTCCCTTGGACTGGCAGGTTGGCATGCCGGAGCATGACACCACTAATGCCCGCATCTTGGCTGTGACACAGCCAGAGCTGGATGCACGTTTAAAGAACCATCAGCAGCATGCTGGCGGTGAGTAATCTGGGAAGAGTGACTTTGATTGTGAGTGACTGCATGTATGTCAAGCCTGAGCCAGTGCTGAGCTCTGTGATGTTGCTAGTGTGATGCAATGGCTTGTAAGTGGCCTCTGTGTTGGGTGCAGCTGTCATGCATTTTCGCTACATGTACTGTCTCGTGTCATTAATGTAATGGCTCTTGATGTTGCATTCTGAGTTGTGGCCTTATCGCATCAGCTTCATTGGTGGAGTCAAGGACATCCCATGGCAGTGAGCCTCATCTGAGTGTGCTTTTATCATTGTGTGCAGTGCCTGACCTCAAAATTGTGAGAACTACACATCTGACACCAATGTGCAACTGTAGTTGTCCCCCAAAGTAGCATGGGCTCATAGCCATTGCAAACTATTATTTAGGAGTCTGAATCTGTGTTGTCCCCTATGTGACTCCATATGTGACTGTGACATGTTGGGAGGTACATCTTTTTCAGCCACAGAGACCTAGGTATGCTCAGAGGGATCTGTATGTCTGGTAACAAGGAGGCACAGGCAAGCTATTTGGCTGTATGGTCATCCCATGGGTCAATTATGCCAAGTTTGCATGATACAATGCAATTTTTGACTTTGGAATTAAGGTTACACAATGTGACTGCACAGGGTGGTGTGCAACATGGGGGTATCATCATATTGTTTTGTATTTTGCTTGCATATGATGTTTGTGTGAATGTCACTAAACTGAACCTACGTCTCTGTCTCTTTCAGCAACTACCGAGGGCACAGAAGGACAGGGGACAGACAGCAGTGGTGAGGCATCAGGTATGACTGCTACACATGAGCACACTGACACTGATGTGACCAGCACCTCGGAGGGGGACAGGAGTTTGCTTAATGAATCACAGCCAGAGACACCAACCCCACCTTCATCTGATGCCAGCAGTGACTCCTCTATGTTAGTGGGCACAGAGAGTGGGAAATCTGACTCCTCTTCCTCCACACATCATCCAGTGCCTACACTCCCAGCTACTTCCACTGGTGCTGCACGTGCTTGCAACAGTAAGAAGGGAAGAGAGTCTTTCCCCCAGGCACAGCTGCCCCAGCCCCTGTCTCCCCTGCTGCCCTCAGTGTTGAGGAAGTGGAGCTTTTGCGCCAGCTGTTTGTAGGTCAGACAACTCTCCTGAATGCCTTCCTAGACCATGACAAGAAGTTGGCACAGGTAGTTGCCTTCATGGTGGACATTCATTCAGACATGGATGGGCTACACAGGACTGTACAGTCTTTGCCCTCCACAGTGACTGCAGCCATTCAGCTCTCACAGGTTCAGAGTCCAGCTCCAGTTCCTTCGGCCACCCCCCTGCCAGTGGCTACTTCTGACGAGAATGAGAACACACCTCAGACCCCAGGCTCAAGATACACCACATGCAGCACACAACAGCAGCACCCCAAGCGGGCCAGAGCACAGACACCATCACCCCAAAAAACTAAAGTCACCCCAGAGCACAAAGGCAAAAGCCCTTATGGTGACCCTCAGGGGCATCAAGCCAAGAAGCAGACCTCAGGCTCACATGCCTCGAAAGCATCCCCATCCAAGGGCACTCATGTCCCAAAAGCGTCTCTCAAAGACAAGCAGACAGTAGCTATGCCTGCTGTGAAGCTGGTGCCTGCTAAGAGTTCGAAGAAAAAGCCCTCCAAGGCAGACTCACCCACAACCTAAACTCCCATCCACACCCCTATGAAGTTGGGAAAGGAGAGTACTGTAAGGGGTTTACCTGGTCAACAGGGAATGGAGGGGAAAAGGCAAGGCCAAGCTAAGCGTACCACCCAAAGCAGCAGATCCCCGGAGGGAGGGTCACCACCTGCACCTGATACAACAGTGGTGGAGATTGACTCTGTTGTGCCCGCCCCACTTACCACTCCACCCAAGACAATAATTTCCTATCGAGTCCCCAACAAGTGGAAAGGCACCCTCCACATTCTGCCTCCCACACTGTCTCACGGCAGCATGACGCCACCGCCATGTGCCACTACACCTCCCAGTCCAAGCAGGCCTCTGGCCCCCAAATCCACTGATGCCGCTACCTCAGCTGGTCCTCTCTCTCCCAGGTCCAGTCTTCCAACTGGCCCGACACCCAGCCACCTCCCACTGACTGACAGCCAAGTATGAGTCTAAGTCTCCCTCACACACCTGTCTCTTCCCAGGCGGTGGCTGGACTGCCCATTGTTATCCCTTTAGCTGTGTTGCTGACCATGGCAATGCACAGTCTCACCCATTCCCTGTGCATCCTCTCATGGACACATGTGCCTACTTGGAACTGTGGACTGGCCACTCGTCTTGCAGTTCATCACTGTTGATGCCCACTCCCTGTGCAGCCTCTTTTGCACACATGTGACTACTTGGAACTGTGGACTGGCCACTTGACTTGCTGTTCATCACTGTTGATGCCCACTCCCTGTGCAGCCTCTCATGTACACATATGCCTACTTGGAACTGTGGACTGGCCACTGGCCTTACTGTTCATCACTATTGATGCCCACTCCCTGTGAGGCTCTCATGCACACATGTGCCTACTTGGAACTGTGGACCGGCCACTGGCCTTGCTGTTTATCACTGTTGATGCCCACTCCCTGTGCAGCCTCTCATGCACACATGTGCCTACTTGGAACTCTGGACTGGCCAAGGGCCTTTCTGTTCATCACTGTTGATGCCCATTCCCTGTCCAGCCTCTCATGCAGACATGTGCCTACTTGGAACTGTGGAATGGCCACTGGCCTTGCTGTTCATCACTGTTGATGCCCACTCCCTCTGCAGGTTCTCATGTACCTGCTTTGCACTTTGTACTGGCCAATGGCCTTGCTGTTCATCACTTAGGATGCCCATTTCCTGGGCAATTTCTCATGCACAAGAGTACTTTGTTCTACTTTGTACTGTCCAGTGGCCTTGCTGTTTATCACTTAGGATGCCCATTCCCTGTGCAGGTTCTCAGGTACCTACTATGCACTTTGTACTGTCCAATGGCCTTGCTGTTCATCACTGTTGATGCCCATTCCCTGTACAGGTTCTCATGAGCCTACTTTGCACTGTGTACTGGCCAATGGCCTTGCTGTTCATCACTTAGGATGCCCAATTTGTTATGTCCACATGGTTATCATCAAGAAGAAGGGAGTGTGTGAAAGTTAGTGCTCATGCGAAGAAGAGAAAAGAAAGGAAACAATTGGGTTACATCAAGAGGGTAATTCAAATAAATTATAACACGAGGGATCCAGCATGAATTGGAAGGTCTCCCTTTACACATTCAGGCCTACCCCTGTATACACTGTCAAGAACAGTACATTTTCTTAATTAGTTTCCTCACAGTGTAACATCATCTATGTTTCGGGTTTAGGGAGTCAATGTAGGGTGTAGGCCTATTCAGGGGTGTCGATGTTTCGACTTTAGCGCAAAAGGGTGAGTAGGGTCCTCTGCTGCAGTCTTCCTCAGGACGGGGCCAGGAGGTATTTTAAAGTAACCGTATTGTTTCAGAAAACGTGGCTGTGCAACATAAGGTGCAGTTCTATAAGAGTTTGTGCCTAAACATATAATGAAGAATGTGCCTCAACATATAAAATAAGGTGTGGCTCACCAATGCACATAGTCTGGTGAGTAACCAAGGGTTGGCTCCCTGGTTCAACAAGTATCAATCCTGTAGGTTTATCAAGTTATGGGAACGTTTTCACAGCACTACAAATAATAAACATACAAGTGGGGGTATTAGGACAACATGTAATCGTATGTTTAAGTTAGGCAGGAGAGAAACGTGTAAACAGACTCGCCCACTGTGTTGAGGAGCGGCGTGAGAGCGTCTGGGCTATAGTGAAAAGGTTTGTTTATCTGTGGGAATGATAAAATAATCAATCACCCTGTGCCAAACAACGAAGGCTGGTAGCCTGAAAATGCTGAACTAATGAAGAGTGGGCTCGCAGTGGGTATGAAATTACCTTGAAAGTGAAAGATTTCTCCGTAAGTTGTTTCCTTGAGTGCCAGCACGCCGCATCCATCGGCCTCACTGAGTCATGCAAGAGTGATCGTCGGTTGCAGCCGGCTTAAGTAACGGCGTGCACGTGAAAACCAGGAGCTCTGACAGTGGTGTGATGCGCTGAAACTAGTTACAGCTTAAAAAGACTGGGCAGCGAGCGATGTCTATTTCCAAATGACACAGAAATGTCAGGTCATGGAAGCGGAAAGGTGATTAAAAAGGGGACACGTTATTGATTAAAAACAGATTGGACAAAAATAGAGCGGGGCTTAGCAAAACAATATGAGAGATGCTGGACCTAGGGTGTAAATAATTAGCATGTGGGATCCTGAGCCCAGTGGGGTTATTCTCAATGCCTATTGCAAAAACACAGTTCACGTACAAACATATTCCACATACAAACATATTTGGAAAACAATAAATACAAAACAAAATAAATCACAGCTTCATATGTTGGACCACATGCGGCAAAGTCTCAATATTCAAGGCAATTTGTAACACAATTCTGTGAATGCAAAACATGACATATACAGAAATGTTATATATCTAACAGATATATCATGGGTTTATCAGGCAAAAAAGAGTGTTATATAGATATAGGCAATTCATACGGCAAATCTGGAAATGCAACACATGACTTATACAGAAATTTATATATCTAGATACAACAGAACCGATCCATCATAGGTACATCAAGCAAACATGAGTGCTATATAGATAATTGGAAAACTGAAGCTTTCTGAACATGTCCAACTACCCATTGTTGAGGGTGCATATTTGTCTGGAAATTTCCTCGTACTCATTGAGGCCTTTTCCGCACTGTGTCAAAAATGTGGATCACTTTCCGCACAGTTTGTCCTATGTATAAGTAATCACATGGGCATGCTATGGCATAGATGACTCCAGCAGAGTTACAGTTAGCGTGCTGCCTCATTGTATGTGTGTAGGTGTTATACGTACATTGTTTGAGTTCCTTGGTTAAGGGGCATGCCTTACATGTCCCACATTTGTAGTGTGGGACATGTAAGGCACCTGTGGAATATTCCACAGGATCGACTGGTTTTCTCTGGGTTTTATGGATAGCAGTGATTTCACCACAAAGTCCCTCACATTTGGGCCTTTCTTGAATGCATGCAGCGGAGGTTCAGGAATGCCAATTTTGTCTGACACCAGATGCCAATGTTGGTTGACAATCTTCCTTACCTCACTGCTTCTGGTGCAGAACGTGGGGGCGCAGATCGATTTTGTGATTTGGGTTCTAAAAGAAACTCCAGGTGACAAAACCTAGCACCTTTCTGGGCATTCTTGAGCAGACTTCTAGGGTACCTCAATCACTGAGGCGTTCCATGAGGTCAGCTGATTCCTCAAAGAAATCCTTTTTTTTGCTACAATTCCTACGCAACCTTAGGAACTGGCCGAATGGTAAATTGTCCCTGAGGTTGCACGGATGGTGGCTGGCGTAGCACAGGAGTGTGTTCCTCTTACTGGGTTTTCAATAGAGAGTAGTATGGAGTTTACCATCCTCCTCCTTAATCGAAATGTCAAGAAAGTTTATCACCCTTTTGTCTGAGTCCAAAGAGAACTGGATATCCTGCAATTGAGTGTTTAACCTGGTGTGAAACTCCAACAGCTGTTGTTCATCGCCCTTCCACATCATTAAGACCTCATCAATATACCCGTGCCACAGAGAGACATGATCTCTGTAGGGGTTTGCTTCACTGAAGACATGCGTGTGCTCATATGTGTCCATGTAGATAATGGCTAAATCCGGGGCGAGGCTTGCCCCCATCGCCACCGCCTTCGTTTGCACATAATGCTCTCCCTAAAAATAGAAAAAGTGCCTCGTCATGGCGATCTCCAGTAGCTGAATTAAAAATTCAGTGGGGAACTGCCATGGTCTGGGGCGTTTATCAAGTGCTACTCTGATGGTATTCAGTGCTACTAGTTGGGGGACGCTTGTATAAAGCTATGTTATGTCCATTATTACTAAAAGGTTCTCTCTAGGGTTGAAAGGACGTTCATCTACCAATTGTATGGCTTGCATAGTGTCACGTAAATAGTCTGTAGTGTTCCCTGCGATCGGTTTTAGAAAGACATCAATATATTTACAGAGAGGTTCTAAAACCGAACCGCACCCTGAGATGATGGGTTTCCCGGGTTGGTTGGTTAATCGTTTATGCACCTATTTTTTATTTTGAGGGAGAGCACAATGTGCAAGCGAAGGGCGTGGCGATGGGGGCATGCTTCGCCCCGGATATAGCCATTATCTACATGGACACATGTGGCGTTGGTATATCGACGACCTCTAAATGATGTGGAAGGAAAAACCACCACTGGGTTGGGCTCCCAACAGCAAGGCCAAGCCACTGACCAATAACTAACAACACAGGTGCACACTGCTCAGGTACACTGCAACTGTTTGTGCTGCACAGTCCTCTGGGCATGGTGTTTGCACCTGGGTGTCCCTCAGTTGAGCACCTGTGTGTTGGGTTAGCTGCAATGCTTAATGTGTAAAAAAACATAGAGCCAGGGCTCTCGACAGGAGGACACTGGAGCTTGCACCATCCGTTGCACCTTGCAGCACTGCCAATGACAGCACCAACCCTTTATTAATAATCAGACTCTTAAAGGTTTGACCATTCATACTATTACAGGCCCCCAAAGCTATAAGATTGGCTTTGGAGTCAAATACTATTAATTGGAACGTGAAATGGAAATAATAAACAGAAGTTGTTGTGCTCATATGTAAATTTGCAGACACCACTACCATGTGGGAGACAGTCATAAGCCCCTGTGTTGGCAATAAGTGCTGGTACGGAGCACCAGAAAGCACCGGCACAAATTAAGCACTGGTTAGCTGTATGTGTGTTTGCTGAGGTACTGCTACCCTTCCTGAGTGTGGTATTGTCTGTGTGCGGTGCTGATTTGTGTTGTGGGAGTACTTGTTGTGACACTTAGATGTGTGTGCTACTGATGTAGTTGTTGTACACACACTGCTTGTTGTGCATACAGTGCTGTGAGTGTATGTTGCCAAGTACTTGCCTGGTGCGCATACCCTGATGTCCAGCTGAGTTTGCAATCTCATGGATTGGCATGTGCATCTGTTGTGTTTTTGTTGTGGATGTATGCAGTGTTTGGCTGTGTTGGCTCTTTCAGCTGACATATGCTCTGTGTGTGATGTATTTCATGACAGTGTATGTGAGTTGTTTATGCATTATGATACATTCAGATGTGTGTTGCAGGTGTAGTGTGCATTACTTGTGTGTCTGTCACATGCAGCAAGGTGGATTCTTGTTCCTGAGCTTGATTTGAGTGCACATTTGTGGTTTGTACACCTATTTTTGACTTGTCAGGATTGTGCTTGCAGTTGTTACAGTATAACACCATGTTTACTTGATGGTTTGGGTGATATGTATGTCTGTGTTAGCTTATTGTCCCATTGCTACCAGTTTGTGTCCATGATTGTTTTGAGATGATGAACTTCTTGTTTGTGTTGGGGTATGGTGTGTCTGCATTGGTCGGTCCTGATTGACAATGTTGTGTGCTCCTGTTCTGTCTGGGTTCCCCTTGCCTGTTTGGCTGGCCATATGTGGGCCTGTTGTACTTCTGTGTATGTTGTTTGTGAAGTTTGTGTTTGGCTATTGTTTTTGTGGCAGCATTGGTTCAGGCTTCCCTGAGTGTGTGTGTGATGTTTGTGGATCCACCCCAGGGAGTGTGATGGTTTGTCAGTGTACTCAGAGGACATTATTTGCACCATTCTGTGCGTTTGACACTGGTTTTGAGTTGTGCAGGTGTGAGGTGGGTGGAGGAGGGGAATGTGTGAAGGATCCAGCTTGTCTTTGACAGTCAGGGAGTGTGACAATGAGCCATGTGTTTTGTGCTGATAACATACACTTGTCAAGTAAGTTGAGACAGATGTGTGGCTGCTCACTGTTTGACTTCAGATACTTCCGATCATCCCTGTGCCAATGCACGGCTTGCCTTGCTATCTCCCTGATTTGTTGCACAGAGGTCACTGTGGTTTAATTTCACTCACTGTGCCAGCCATGTCTGATTTGATGGCCTAAGGGTGTTGTGATATGATCCTTCACTTGCATGTGATGTTTACAAGCTTTGTGGCTTGCTCCATGGATTTCCAGCACTGTCCATGTCACTTTTGTCTATCCCATTTATTGTCCTTCATTGCTGCTGACATCTGGTATGTGTACTATGTGGCTGTATGTCAGTGTGGGGTGTGTCTGGGTGACTTGACAGGCAGTGTGTACAGTTAAGTGGTTGTTCATATTCAGTGTGAGTGTTAATTTTGTGATTGGAAGCAGTTTACTTGACATGAGTGGATTGTAGGTGTGGGGAGGAGGGGTTTCCTGCCCCTATGCTTCTGAGCAGGGTCTACTCTTCACCCCCACCTTCTGAGACAGGTTCCCTGGTTGTTTGGTGTGTGTGGTGCAGAGTCTGGGTACACCAGGCTGGTTAATTGTGCAGGAGCGGCAAAGGAGGGGCAGACAGCATGTTCCCTAATGGGTGACCAGGAGATTGCAGTGATTTTGTGGTGCATGGGTGACCTGAATGTGGAGGGGTGATTTAGTGACAGGTAGGACATGTATGGGTACACTTGTGAATGTGTTTCTGTCCCCACCAGAGTGTCTGGTGTGGACAGGAACCGTATTTCACCCCAGGAGTTGTGTGTTGTGGTTGTGTGCCGAGTTGTGTTATTGCGTACCAGTGCAGTTGCCCGCGACGGTGCATTACTTGCTGGTAGTGGATCAGGTACAGCACCGGAAAGGAGTGTAAAGCTGGATCCATTGTGTTCGGGACCGGGTGGAGGGGACTGGGAGTCCGGTTTGGCTCTCCTCTGTCATGCTTCTGCCATCTCCGGTTGGGTGATTTCTCCGCTGCGGTGTGACAGGCTGTTTGGGGCATCATGTTTTGTACGGTGGTCGGGATGTCATTCCGCATGACAGTGAGTCTCTGTTGGCTCACACCGCCATTGTGGCAGGCTCATTTTTATGGCTGTTCACGTCGCACCGTGGCGGACAGGAAATGGGTTATGTTTGGCCAATGTAATATGGCAGGCATGAGGACCGCTGCTGGTGTGCAGAAAATTACATTTTCCGCCACCGCCAGCACCGCGGACGTGCCTCCGCCCACCATCATAATGAGCCCCTATGTTCCTTGGATTCTGTAAATGTGTGCAGATATTTTAATGATATGTTTCAAGCTATGATGTCTTTTATCCGCAATAAAAATAATCTACCTCTTGGAGAAGTTACTGAATTCTTCTGGAGAAAGTAGTACCAATACAGAGGTGCTCCTCATATACACATGCTACTATGGATCAAAAATGTACGAACATTTGGAACTGATATTGATAAAAGAGTTTTGTCTTTCATTGAATAGTATGTTACCTGTGCTATTCCAACGGAAGGAGGAGAAAATACTTTGAGACAAAAAGTTTACGGTCTCAAAGTCATCAATGTGGCAAATACTGTTGAAGAAAATACAAGTCTAAGGAAAAATGTTATACAAAGTTTCAATTTGGATTCCCACGTCCAATAGTTTCAAAAGGAAGAGCAAATAGTTTTATGTCAGCAGTACGACATATAATAACTCGGAAATCTCCAAAGAATACATTCAACTTAAAAAGAACTGAAGATTCAAAGTATATTAGTGACTACAATCCAGTAATTTTGACAATGTGGAAGGCAAACATGGATATTCAATATTTTGCAGGTAATTCAATTGCTGTAGCTTGTTATGTTACATCATATATAACGAAATCTGAAAAGACAGAGATGAAAGAAATGTGGGAAGAAATTTCACAGGAAATGCTTCTGAGCAAGAAATTGTACAGCTTTAGCTTGAACATGCTTTCCCACCGAGAGATTGCATCCTATGAATGTTTGGAGCGGTTGAGCTCTGCCAGTTTATATTCACAGTTAAGAGGAATCATTTGGATAAGTTTAGGCCTTGCCTGCAGATGAAATAGAGTATTGAAAACATTATAAGAACTCAAATATTTAGCACTGAATGAACCTGAAAGTACAGATATTGTTAAAACTAATATGATGTTTCCTCGGAATCTGGGTGGCCCTGTTACCCAATTTAAAATGGTCGCCTAATATGGCCCCATCGATGAAGAAAGCCTGAGTCGTTGCTCTGTTCAAAATGATGACATTCTCCAGATTTTTATACATAATTCAAAACACACCATTTCATATCCCATGAACCTGGTTCAAGAAATTAGTTAGCCTGACCACTAAATTCCTTTGGAGAGGCCGAAAACCTAGATTGGCCCTGTCCGAATGCCGGGTTCTCTCCTTCGATGGTGGAATTGGCATGACTTATCTATACCTGTACTATTTGGCAACCCGCCTACTCACAATACATGACTGGTTCAACGGTGGCAGGTCAGACCCTGCATACAGGTTAAAACTGAATATCTTGGGCCTACCCAAGAACCAGGAGATAATGTTTGGGGGACCTAGCTCCAGACTCTTACCTATGGTGATACGGGGAGTTCTCTTGGCCTGGCACGCCTCTCAGCACCACACCCAATGGTCGAATAAACTAACCCAATACACACTGCTCTGGCAGGGTTCCTGGCTACAGGAAGTCAGCATCTTAAAAGGATTTAAAGCCTGGGATCTTATTGGTATCTCTCAACATGGTGACATATGGGGAGGGTATCACATGTGCACTTTCCAAGACCTACTAGCCCGATATTCACTACATTCCACTCAGTTGTATAGATACCTGCAGCTGCAACAGACACTCCACACCCGCATATCCAACGGCACCACACTACCAGAATATAGCTCACCGAGGCGCAAACCATGACAGGTAACTTGGGGAAGGGAGGTGTGAGAAGTTGGCCTGGCATATGCTGTTCACTATTCTAGTGGGCACCTTGCACCAGTCCAAACGACCCTTATTGATGGTAGGTTTAAAGACAACCTATATAGAAAGCTATCCTAGTGGTAGCTGTGGAGAGCAGCCTTCAGGCAAAGTCTTGAAGGAATGTAAAGCAGCTTGTTTTACCAGTCTATAATCTTGTGAATGACCACATGAAAGGAGAACAACACCAGGTATATATATATATATATATATATATATATATATATATATATATATATATATATATATAATATGTATTTAATCTAAACACATCTCTCTAGTCTCTTAATGAGGCTAGAGGCAAAAGTACAGTTAACATATTTAGCACACAGTAAATTAGCACAGTATACGTTTAGCCCTAAGAGCGTCACAA
The DNA here is from genome assembly GCF_964261635.1 of Lissotriton helveticus. Taxonomy (NCBI): domain Eukaryota; kingdom Metazoa; phylum Chordata; class Amphibia; order Caudata; family Salamandridae; genus Lissotriton; species Lissotriton helveticus. The sequence continues at coordinate 1,610,860,443 of NC_136065.1, forward strand.
ACCATATACTTAGTGAGTGGTATAAGGACCACAACAGACATAGGGCTTGTAGAACCGCTGGGGCAACCAGGAACCACCCAAGTTGTGATGCAGGAGACCCACGGGGGACGCGTGCAGTGTCTAAACACAGCCGCGAATCACCATTGGCTTTTATGGAGAAAATTCCGATTCGAATTTTAAAGATTAGGGACACTTAGGAGTGGACTTGAAGCAAACCCTTTTAGAAGTAGACAGTTCGAGAGTCAAGACCCACGGGAGCACCAAAGTACTTGTGTACCTCAACCAGGAAATCCGGGTGCATAGATGTCTTTTCATGTCGGGTTTCGTCATTGTTTTCTATGACGAGCTGCAGAAAAGTGCTGCAGGCGACCAAGTGGAAAGTGTCCGTATGGATCCAAGGGTGGATCAGAGATCTGAAGTAACTGAAAGCAGAGGGGACAGAGTCTGGGTCACTTGCCAGTGACAAGGCGATGAGAAGATGCCCACCGATGTTGGGTGATTTCAGGTGCAGAAGGTGAAGTTTGACTCTTCAGCCACGAGGACCAGGAGGTGATGACGACAACCAGGAGCTGGACTTGAGCTGTCCCATGTTGGATGTCGAGTTCTGCGATGTCGTTTTCCGGATTGGACCCAACAATCCTTGGCAAAAGCAACCCACACAGAATGCAAAGATTGGCTTTGGAGCAGACCAGCAACGTCTGAGGGACTCACCCTTTGGAGGGGAGTCATGGCCCTTCTGGAGCAACCAGGGAAGCCCAAGAAACAAAAGAGTTACCTTCGTGGAGACCCCCCAGTTGACAGACCAGGGATCGCAAAGGGGCCTCAAGCAGAAATGCTAGAAGTGGGCCCACAGAACACTTGTGGAGTGTAGGCCCACAATCTTCGATGCAGATAGTGCTCAGGGCTTGGACTACGAGTAGCCCAATTCACAACTTCAGGAAAGCTCTGGAAGTAGATGCAATTGCAAATGTGCATGGTGTACAGGGGTTCTGGTCCCACATCTCTCGTGATGGCTACAGGTATCAGCTTTGCATGGATCTCCTGTCGGCCTCAGAGATATCTGGAAGTCCATGCCCTGTGTCGTAAAACCTTCAGGTTCCAGCAGTAACCTTGGAAATGCAGACTAGCAAGATGCTTCATTGGTGCCTGTTTGCACAGATGACTCAGTCCTTGACCCCCAAGGGAGAATCTTCTGTCTTCTAGTCGAAATAGAATGTCGAAGTTCCAGGATATATGTTGCAGAGTTTCGTCCAGGGTAATCTAAAGTCTTATGGACTGGGTTCCTACACTTATACTCAGTTTAGGGGTTGGACTTACTCTAGGGTCCCACCTATGGCAGGACCTGGGGAAGGGGTGGTTACACCCCTTCCCCTTTGTCCAGTTTTGTCCAGTTTTGCGCCAGAGCAGGGGCTGAGTGCCCCTGCAACTGGTTTGAACTGGGGTATGCACAGGGACACCAAGTGTGCCCTCAGCACTGTCAGATAAGCATTCACTGAATGCCCCTGCCCAGCCCCAATACACTAAAGCATGTCTGGGGAGGTGGTTGCACCTCCCTGTGACAGGAAACCTATTGTCCAGGCCTCCCCTGCTGGAGTTTCATCCAGCAGCAGGAGGTCAGACTCGTGTCTGTGGCAGCAGCATCCATTTTGGGATGCTGGGGCTAAACTATTGCCAGTCAGGTAAGTGTGTACATGTCTTCTCCCTCTAGAAGGGTAGAATTCTACCCCCGCCGCCAGAATTGGCGGTAGGTAGGATTCCAAAGTGTTTGACACCAATCACGACATGTTTTGATGCAGCCATTCCAAAATTAGCATTTACCGCGAGGTTACAATGCACATAAGAGTATATGGTATGGCTGTATCACAGAACAGTTACAAAGAAGTGATTCCGGAAGCTGCAGAGGTGCTCAGCTCATGCTTGGGCACCTTCTCACACAAAAACAAGCACTCTGCCTTCAGGATTGTTAAGGCCTGCCATAGGAGTGACTTATATGTGTCTGTATTTAACGGTAGATATAGGTAGCCTATATCTTAGTAAGTGTTCAAGCATCACCTTACCCAGGCTGCAGTAGCAGACCTGTGGTGCCATTTTGGAAGGCTTCCCAGGGGCGGCATAATACATGCTGCAGCCCCTGGTAGGCATCTGGGGTACCTATGCCCTTGGTACCTAAGGTACCATATACTAGGGACTCACAAGGGTAACCCAGTAACCAATCTGGTTTGTAGCTAAAGTACATGCAATCCATTTCGAGAGGAAGCAGCTAGGCTGGGTTCCTGGTTAGCAGGGCCCCATCCAGACTAGACACCAGCAAAAAGTGGGGGTGACCATAGTAAGCAGATCCTACTTTCCTACACAATCCCCCCCCCCCAACCGCAGGGACATTAAACTAACCTTGACCAGTTGAGTCTTCATGTTCTAAGTGGAAATATCTGGAAAGTCCATCTGCATTGGCATGGTTACTCCCAGGTCTATGTTTTACTGTAAATTCCATCCTCTGTAGGGAAATGGACCACCTTAAAAGTTTGGGGTTTTCACCCTTCACCTGTTTTAGCCATAAGAGGGGCTTATGGTCAGTCTGAACAGTTAATTGAGTGCCAAACAAGTATGGCCTCTGCTTCTATAGAGCTCAAACTACAGCAAAGCTCTCCCTCTCAATAGCTGACTAACGTTTCTCTCTAGGGGTCAGCCTTCTGCTAATAAAAGCTACTGACTGGTCCTGACCTTCATCATTCAATTGTGACAACACAGGCCCTACCCCCAACTCAGATGCATCTGTTTGGACAAGGAATTCTCTGGAGTAGTTAGGACTTTGCATAATTGGTGCAGTGCACATGGCCTGCTTCAGGTCATCAAATGCCTTTTGACAGCTGACTGTCCACGGAACTTTCTTATGCATTCTTTTAGAAGTTAAGTCACTCTGGGGTGTCACAATGGAACCATACCCCTTGACAAATCTCCTGTAGTACCCAGTCAGGCCCAAGACAGCTCTGACCTGAGTCTAGGTAGTTGGAGCAACCGATTCCATGATGGTTTGGATTTTGCTCTGCAATGGTTGAACCTGGCCTCCACCTAAAAGGTGGCCCAGGTACACAACCTGACTCTGCCCTATCTGGTAATTAGTAGCCTTGATAGTTAGGCCTGCCTTCTGCAGTGCCTCCAAAACATTTCTCAGGTGGACCAGGTGATCCTCCCAGGTGGAGCTAAAGAAAGCAATATCATCTAGATATGCTGCACTATAGTCTTCCAGGCCTGTTAGGACTTTGCTCACCAATCATTGAGAAGTGGTGGTGCATTCTTCAGACCAAAAGGCATTACCACAAATTGATAATGTCCACTAGGGGTTGAGAATTCTGTCTTTGGCTTTGCATCATCAGCTAATCTGATCTGCCAGTAGCCAGCTGTAAGATCAAATGTGCTCAGAAATTTGGCAGAGGCCAACATATCTGTGAGCTCATCTTCTCTTGAGATTGGATGGGCATCAGTCCTAGTGACTGCAGTGAGACCCCTGTAGTCTACATAAAACCTCATCTCTCTCTTACCACCCTGGGTGTGAGGTTTGGGTACCAAGACTACTGGACTAGTCCAAGGGCTATCTGAGGGTTTAATCTCTCCCAAATCCAACATTTTCTGTACTTCAGTCCCTATAAAGTCTCTGAAATGATCAGGTTGCCTGTAAATCGTATTTTTAACAGGTAGACTGTCCCCAGTGTCCACTTCGTGCAGGCACCAGGTAGTCCGACTTGGAGTCAGAGAAAACATATTTGTGAACTGTTGGAGAACTTGTCTGCAATCAGTTTGCTGCTGATCAGTGAGGCTGCCTGTCAAGGCTACTCTATCGACTGATCCATCATCAGGGTTCTGAGAGAGCATGTCTGGGAGAGGGTTACTCTCTTCCTCCTGTCCTTCATCACTAGCAATGAGCAAGCCCATGTCTGCCCTGTCAACATATGGTTTCAGTCTGTTGACATGAAACACCCTATGGGAGCTCCTGGGAGTTCCAAGATCTACCAAATAGGCAACCTCTCCCTTCTGATCAACAATAGTGTGGGGTCCACTCCACTTGTCTTGGAGAGCTGCTGGGGCCACAGGCTCCAACACCCACACTTTCTGTCCTGGCTGGTAAATAGTCAGTACAGCCTTTTGGTCATGCTTAGCTGTCTGTAATTCCTGGCTAGGCTCACGTTTTTTAGTTGCCTTTTTCATGTACTCAGCCATCCTGGAGCGGAGACCAAGTACATAGTCTACAATATCCAGTTTAGGGGGTTTGAGAGGTAACTCCCATCCCACCTTCACCAGACATATTGGTCCTCTGACCGGGTATCCAAACAGAAGTTCAAATGGGCCGTACCCAAGCCCCTTCGGAGGAACCTCCCTGTATGCAAACAAAAGGCAGGGTAGCAGGATGTCCCATCTCCGCATGAGCTTTCTGGGAGACCCTTAATCATACCCTTAAAGGTTTTGTTGAATCTTTCAACTAAACCATTGCACTGTGGGTGATAGGGTGTGGTGAATTTGTAGTTCACTCCACACTCCTTCCACATTGCATTCAAGTAGCTGAACATAAAGTTTGCACCTTTGTCAGATACTAGAGCCTTAGGGAAATCCACTCTTGAGAATACTCCCAAAGAGGGCTTTTGAAACAACAGGTGCTGTAGTGGTCCTAAGGGGAATAGCTTCTGGGTACCTTGTGGCGTGGTCCACCACCACTATGATAAACCTGTGTACAGATGCTGTCTGAGGATCCATTGATCCAACAATGCCAATCCCCACTCTTTCAAAGCGAACCCCCATCACAGGTAGTGGTATCAGGGGGGCCTTTGCAGTGCCACCTGCCGTACCACTGGCTTGAGAGGTTACACAGGAGCGACAAAACTCCTTTGCGTCTTCAGACATGTGGGGCCAGTGAAAGTGAGGGATAATTCTGTCCCAAGTCTTGTTCTGGCCCAGGTGTCTTGCTAAAGGAATATCGTGGGCTTGTGTCAATGGGAAGCCCCTGAACTTTAGAGGTATAACCAACCTCCTGGCAGTACCAGGCTTGGGGTCTCTACTCTCTGAGTACAGGAGTCCATCATCCCAATAAATATTATTAGCGTTACCATTGTGACACTTGCCCCTGTGTCCCTGTAGGCCAAAGCCTCTTTTTCATTTATCAAAGGCCGTTGTCTGTACTTGCCCAGGTTACTGGGACTCACAGAGGAGGACATATCCATGCCTCCATCACAGACTAACACAGCCTGAGTTGGAACTCTGACTAGGCCAGAGCCCATCTCAGTTCCCAGTGTCAACCCTCCTACACCCTTCTGTTGTGAACCACCATTTGAAGCTAAACTAGGGGGAACAGTTGCCTTAGGGGCAATGGTGGCTGGAGCTGCATCCTTCTTGGTGCAGTTACGTGTCCAATGGCTATTCTGTTTAAATACTTTACACCATGGTTTTGATTGTCCTTTTCCTTTCTTAGAAGATTGGGGATCCCCACCATTAGAAGCTTTTTTGAGGGCCTTGTGAAGACTTCTGGTCTTTACCCTTCTCTCCACCTTTTTGATCTTGCTTCTTTTGGTCACCACCTTGGTTCTGTACCTTCTGCTTCACCCGGGCTCTGACTAACCCTGGGCGCATGACTACGATCTGCCCACGGAGTGTACATAGTGTTGCCTACTTTGCATTTTGCAAAGTAGGCGTAGTAGGCAACACTACGCACGCTCTGTGGACGGAGCATAGTTGCCCGCCACCCGCCTCCCTCCCGCCCTCTTCTACTTAACTAATTTCTGCTTAAAAATACTTGAAAAGTAAATTAAAGGGACTTACCTGGTCCGCGGCATCCTGGGGCTCCCTAGTCTATTTCGCACCGCGTCTTCCATCCAAATGCGCATGCGCGGGCTTCCGCGCATGCGCATTTGATGGACCTGCTACAACATCTTGACACTATACCGTGTATTTAAAGTGTAATAAAGGATGGACAGTTTGCAATGATTTCAACTTGCAATTTAAATCTAGGTTGCCTTTCGATTTACAAGATTCATATTTGATATTTTTTAAGCCAAAGTTTTGAATACATTATTCAGCCTATTTGGAAGATGTCAACATGAATTATCACATTTATATTAGTTTTTCTTTAAGTGAAAGTTTTGAATACAATATTCGGCCTATTTGGGAAAATGTGAACACAAATTAACAAGTTTATATTGGATTTTCACCAAGGAAAAGTTTTGAATACATTATTTCACCTCTTGGGAAGATGTGAACAGAATGTGGACAGGATTGAAACAAACAGTATTTATAGTTAGTGTTTAGGTTATTATTTGTGCTAATTGATATTGGATTTGGAAAGTTGTTTTTAAAAGCAATAGTTTATATATTCGTTTTCTATATTGTACCGGATAAAAATGAGAGTATACACTTTAGGAATTGTACTTCAGAGCAATAAAAGACTTAGGGGTCCATTAGGATGTTGGGCGGTGGCACCACTGCGGTGCCGGCAGTGCAGAAAAATGCTTTTTTCCGCCCGTGAGCAGCGGTACTCTCGTCCGCCATATTAGTATTGGCAAACATAGACCTATTCCCGTCCGCTGTGGTGCGACGCGCACCGCCATTAAAGTACACCCGCGGCGGCGGTGGGAGCCAATGGAGACTCACCGCAGTGCGGAATGACGTCCGCCCCGCTACACAGATTAGAATGCTCCAAACTAGCAGACGCATTGCAGCGGAGACACCACCCAAACAGAGGCGGCGTAAGCTTGACAGTAGAGCGCAATACCAGTCCTGGTCCACACCACCCAGTCAACATTGCCATGGACCCAGTTATACACGTTTTTATGGTACTGTACCTGCTACATCACCAGCAACTCATGGGCGGACGCCACCGCTGGTACGCAATTACACAAACACAACACACAGGCTGGCACAGGGTCCAAATCCACATCAGGCACCCTGCTGGGGACAGGAACACATCCACAAGGGCACCCACGCACAACCCACCTTCCAACAAGTCACCCCTCTGCATCCTCAATCAATCAATCAATCAGGAGTTTGTTAAAGCGCGACTACTCACCCGTAAGGGTCTCAAGGCGCTAGGGGTGGGGGGGGTTGGGGGGGTGCAGGTTCCATTCCATCAAGGAGGGGGTCTGTCGAAGAGCCAGGTTTTGAGGTTTCTTGCGAAGATGGGGAGCGATGTTGTCTGTCTGAGGTGGAGCGGAAGGGCGTTCCATGCTTTGGCCGCGAGGAAGGAGAAGGAGCGGCCTCCCGATCTGGTCTTTCTGGTGCGGGGGACCACAGCGTAGGAAAGCTGGGCTGATCGTAGGGTCCTTTGGGGTGCGTGGAATTTGAGTCGGCTGTTCAGGTATGCTGGTCCGGTGCCGTCGAGGGCCTTGTGTGCGTGGGTGAGCATCTTAAAGGTGATTCTCGCCTCAACGGGAAGCCAGTGGAGTGTGCGCAGGTGCTGGGAGATGTGGCAGTGTTTTGGCAGGTTGAGGACCAGTCTTGCGGCAGCGTTCTGGATGTTCTGTAGCTTGCGGATGAGGTTTTTGTTTATTCCGGCGTAGAGTGCGTTGCCGTAGTCGAGTCTGCTGGTGACCAGGGCGTGAGTGACTGTCTTTCGGTGTTCGAGGGGGATCCATTTGAAGGTCTTACGAAGGAGGCGGAGGGTGTGGAAGCAGGAAGATGAGACAGAGTTGATCTGGCGGTCCATTTTGAGCTCGGAGTCCAGGATGATTCCCAGGTTGCGTGCGTGGTCTGTGGGAGTTGGCGGGTTTCCGAGGGCGGTGGGCCACCAGGTGTCACTCCAGGCGTCGGGGTTTGGGCCCATGATGAGTACTTCTGTTTTGTTGGTGTTTAGTTGTAGGCAGCTGTTTTTCATCCATTTGGCGACGGCTTCCATGCCTTCTCGAAAGTTGCGTCTGGCGGTGTTGGGCTCGTTGGATAGGGAGAGGATGAGCTGGGTGTCGTCTGCATATGACACGATGTTGAGTCCGTAGGTTCTGACGATGGGGGCAAGTGGAGCCATGTAGACGTTGAAGAGCGTCGGGCTGAGGGAGGAGCCCTGGGGGACTCCGCAGGTGATAGGTGTGGGGTCCGAGAGGAAAGGGGGGAGTCTGACCCGCTGCGTCCTGCTGGAGAGGAAGGAGCAGATCCAGTCGAGGGCCTTGTCCTGGATTCCTGCATCGTAGAGTCTGCGTATTAGGGTGCGGTGGGAGACTGTGTCGAACGCCGCTGATAGGTCGAGGAGGATGAGGGCTACTGTTTCTCCTTTGTCCAGTAAGGTGCGGATGTCGTCTGTTGCGGCGAGGAGGGCGGTTTCCGTACTGTGGTTTTTTCTGAAGCCGGATTGGGAGGAGTCGAGGATGTTGTGTTCTTCAATGAATGTGGCGAGTTGGCTGTTGATGGCTTTCTCGATGACTTTCGCTGGGAACGGGAGCAGGGAGATGGGTCTGTAGTTTTTGAGGTCGGTGGGGTCCACTGAGGGTTTCTTTAGGAGGGGGTTGACCTCGGCGTGTTTCCAGTCGTCGGGGAATGAGGCGGTCGCCAGGGAGCGGTTGATGGTTTGGCGGAGCATGGGTGCGATGGTGTTGGCGGCTCTGTTGAAGATGTGGTGGGGGCAGGGGTCCGTGGGGGCCCCTGATTGGATTGACTTCATTGTCTTCAGTGTGTCTTCGGTGGTGAGGGCTGTCCAGTCATCAATCGCTGGTTTCCGGGTGTCGGGGGTGGTTTGTGAGGGTTCAGTGTGTTGGTTGTCTTCGTCGAAGTTGTCGTAGATGCTCTTGATTTTGTGGTGGAAAAAGATGCTGAGTTTGTCGCAGAGGTCTTGTGAGGGAGGGATGTCGGTAGACTCGCTGGTGGGTTGGGCGAACTCCTTGATGATGCTGAAGAGTTCCTTGCTGTTGTGTGCGTGGGTGGAGATTCTGTCTTCAATCGCTTTTTTCCTCGTTTCTCTGATGAGTTGATGGTGGGCGTTGGTGGCGGCTCTGAAGTTGTTGTGGGCTTCTGTGGATTTGGTGTTTCTCCAGGCCTTTTCGAGGCGGCGGCATGTGCGCCTGGACTCTCGAAGTTCGGTGGTAAACCATCTGGCTTTCTTGGCACGGGTATTGTTGTTTTTCTTGAGGGGGGCTATGGTGCTGGTGCTGTCCGAGATCCATCTATGCAGGGTTCGGGCTGCGGTGTTGGGGTCGTCGTTTTCCACGATGGTTGGGGTGGAGTTGTTGAGTGAGGAGGTGAGCTGGTCATCGGTGATTTTGGTCCAGTTTCTTTGTGGAAGCAGGTGCTGGTGTCTGTGGATGGTGGGTGTTCTGAAGGTGAAGTGGACGCAACGATGGTCGGTCCATGGGAGTTCGGTGGTGTGGCTGAAGGTGATGGAGTTTCCTGTAGTGAAGAGGGGGTCGAGGGTGTGTCCTGCTGAGTGCGTGGGCTCGGTCACGATCTGGCGGAGTCCAATGTTGTGGAGGTTGTCCAGGAGGGATGTGGTGTTGGGGTCCAGTTGATTGTCGAGGTGGAAGTTGAGGTCTCCCAGCAGGGTGTAGTTGATGGATGCGATGGCCTGCGGGGAGATAATGTCCGTGATGGAGTTGGCGAAGGGTCCGCGGGGTCCAGGGGGTCGGTAGATGAGGGTTCCTCGAAGGGCGGCGGTGGGGCTGGCCAGTATCTTGAAGTGAAGGTGTTCCATCAGTTCTGTGGACTCGTCAGGGAGTGTGCTCAGGCGGAGGCTGGATTTGTGGACGATGGCGATTCCTCCTCCTGGGTGGATGGGGCGGTCCTTCCTGGAGATCTTGTATCCTTGGGGGATGGCGATGGCGATGTTCGGTCCCGAGGTGGTGTTGGTCCAGGTTTCGGTGAAGAATGCTACGTCTGGGGTTGTGCTGTCGAGGAGGTCCCAGATTTCTGTGGCGTGTTTGTGGAGGGATCGGACGTTGAGGAGGATGCATTGCAGGGTCTTCAGTTCGGTTGTGTTCTTGTGGGCGGGTTGTGCTGGATCCGTGTTCTTGGCGGTGCTGCAGGTGTGCCGGCAGCGGTGACAGCTGAAGGGTCCATGGGTGTCGGCTCGTGATGCTAGCTTGCAGTTGTTGTTGCAGCCTGGGTTGAGTGCGTGGAGTGCTGCTGGCTCGTAGCGTTGGCGGGGCGGAGGTCCAGGGTTCCTGGTGCTGGTCGCGGACGGGTCGCAGACGGGCGCAGACGTGCTTGCCTTTGATGCATCTTCGGTGCACCAGCGGCGCGCCCGCAGCCCGCGGCCGCGCATTAAGTAGGGGTCAGGGAGGGCTGGACAGCTGGGAGGCGGGAGCGGGGAGGGGAGCTGGATGAAGAAAAAAGGGAAAATAGGCAGAAATAAGGCACAAAAGAGCAGAGATGCAGAAAAGAGCAGAAAGGTGAATGATAGAAAGTGTAAAAAAAAACGAGTGAAAACGAGAGAAGGAGCAGAGGGAGAGAAAGGGAAAATGGGCAAGAATAAGGCACAAAAGAGCAGAGGTGCAGAAAGGTGAAAGATAGAAAGGGGAAAAAACGAGTGAAAACGAGTGAAGGAGCAGAGGGAGAGAAAGGGAAATGGGCAGAAATAAGGCGTAAAAGAACAGAGGTGCAGAAAGGGGAAAGATAGAAAGGGGAGAAAAACGAGTGAAGGAGCAGAAAGAAAGAAAGGAGACAGAGGTCCACTGGACCACCAGGGATGAGGCGCAGGGAAACCTGCGGGTGGAGGAGGGCCTCGATCACCAACACTCAAGAGTGCAGGGGCAGGGGCACCTCACTTAATGGTGGAGCTGCGAGGGTGGGAGAGCAATTTCACTGACAATGAGTCAGTGGTCTTGCTCGCCTGTCCCCGCAGTGGCCGCCATTAAGTAGGGGTCGGGGAGGGCTGGACAGCTGGGAGGCGGGAACGGGCAGGGGAGCTGCATTGGGCCGGTCGTGCTGGGGGGGAGGGGCCGCGGGGGCAGCAGCGGCGGGGAAAGGTAAAGGGAGGAAAGAAGGGATAAAGAAAAAAGGGAAAATAGGCAGAAATAAGGCACAAAAGAGCAGAGATGCAGAAAAGAGCAGAAAGGTGAATGATAGAAAGTGGACACACATCTACCGCGATCTTGCAGCAATGTCCCGGTCACGTCACCGACGCGGAGCACACAAGGGAAAACATGCACAGAAGGCAAGGCCAGTCCAAATAATGGGCATTCATCGTAGAAAAAACCGTCAATACTAATCTGGGAACAATTGACGGTATGTGCATTTTCAAACAAATTATTTTGCACTTTCTAGTTACCAGCCTTTTAATCGGTCTAATGCCAACTCACTTTGTTGTAGGTAGTTCCAATTCTTGAACCCTCTCTTCAATCTGCACTGCCACACTTCCAATGAATTAGCCTCCTCTAAAAGCGGTAGGTCCCCCCAGCTGAGTGTCACAATTTAGGGAGACTGTCTCTTTTTCATGATGCTTATACAATTTTTTCTTCTCTTTGGCAAACTTACAGACAGAATAACCATGCCCTGATGAGAATCTGGAAAGTAATTCTCTGGATTCGAAACGCGTCGGCTAATTAGGAAAGGATAATTCATACACCAGCTACCACTGGTGACACAAGATTCTCGAATTCACTTCGCGTCTCTTTTCTAATTTTCCTTTTTCTTTACTTTTCTTTTGCTTTAATCAAATGCCTAAATGTATTTACCATTGATTGTAATGTATGTTTAAATGTTATTGTCTGTCTTCCATATATTGTCTGTTTAATTAATGAGTATATTGAGTTTTGCTCACATTCAGTTTTGACACTGTGGTGTATTTAAAAGTCTTACTTTGGTTTGATCTTATGCTATACATAGGTCTTGTCTGCTCATAATATGTTTTGTTTGACAAATGAAGTATAACTGTCCAATTAAGTGGTATAAATAAAAGTACCTGGTTGGAAACGACAGCTTGCGTTTTCAATGTTCCATGAATATGGTTGTAACTGAGTTGTGGAGAGGCACCCTTTTTTCTGATTCCAAATAATGGGCAGGGCACAAAGACCCCAGGGCCACACCTCCTCCCACCACACATTAGCACACCCCATGAAGGCACATGCACAACAACAAGCCAGGTCAAACCACACCCTGCACCACACAACAAACAACAAGGGAGACAGCCACAGCAGGAGTGGCTGCACATGAACACACAACACACAGCACAGTAGCACAGGGCCAGGGAAACACACACACACCACAACAACATCACTCACATGGAAACAAAAATGAGTACAAGTACCAAATGAACACATACAAGGAACAAACATACAAATGGACACACAGCCTGCATAATCACACACACATACCACACACTGACACACAGACACATACACACCCCAAATGCCAACAGCAATGGAGCACAACAATAGGAAAGCCAAAGTCGGATGCACACATATGGAAGGCCATGGAGACACACAAGAAGCATGTGTACATCACATGTAAAACAAGGGACAAACAACCCCAGACCATCAAACCACACATGGCTGGTACAGTCAGTGAAGTCAAACCACAGACATCACAGTGCAACAACATAGGGAGATAACAAGGCAAACCATGTGTAGCCACAAGGATGAAAGGAAAGCCCAGAAGTCAAACTGGGAGCAGACACCCGTGCACACAACCACCTCACAGGAGTCCACCAGCAGCACAACAGAAGGGGCCCATTGACACAATCCATAACTGCCAAACACCAGGAGGAATGTACACACATACCCCCCTCACACCTGCAACACATAACACCATTGCCAAACACACTGAAGGCTAGCAATACTTGCCAGTCCATACACCCACAAACAAACACACACTCTGGGTTTAGCCACCAACATCACACACTGGCATGACAGAACAAATATCTGCAACATAACTACCGACAAACACAGAACCAAACATGAAAACACACATAACCACAACAGAAACACACATGCAGCCAAACTGTGGAAAGGCATTGGGAGGACACACCAACAGGAGTGCACAACCTAACCACTCAGGAACAATGCACAGACAACATACCACACCACACACAATAATTCACTATCACAGAACAACACAGCCACATCAAACAAACAACAGATGCACAGACAAAAGAACAGAGCAAACACTGCAAGACATCAGGGGATGCACACCAGGCAATGACAAGGCAACACACACACAGCACTACACGCACAACAAGCAGTGTGTGCCTACCAAGCATAACAGTCACACACAGACATCAGTGACACAACATCAACCCACACTACACAAATCATCACAGCACAAACACAACAGCACACCCAGGAAGTGAAGCAATACCAGAGCCAACACACATACATCAAACACAACAACAACAGATGCACAAATCTCGGATACGAAGGCAGAATCATCTTGACCAGAGGACGAGCCAGCACACACATCTGTACGGGCAGAGGAGGAGGTGTGGGGGTGATATTCAAGGAGGAGCTGGACCTTAGACTCCTGCAGGTAGATGAAGTGGAGGGGTTAGAAATGTTGGGGTTCTCTCTACACTCTTCCAGTGGGAGCCTCCTCACAGGACTGCTGTGCTATAGACCTCCAGGTGGGACCGTACACTATCAACATTTTCTTGAAACCATCACCAATCTGGCACTGGCACATTCCAACATGATCATCTTAGGATACTTCAATCTCTGGGAAGATGGGAATGTTAACAGCCATCTGCGTGATTTGAGGCAAACATGCACACCTGGCTCTTATAGAATTCCGTCAATATATGAACTAATAGTAGGAGAAAGGGCTCGGGGGCTCTTAACACGAGAAATTAACATTTTATACTTTAAAAGGAGTAAAAGCAAAGTAATGCTAAGCGCATGGGGCACTTGGAAGGCAATATTGAAATTTCTGAAAATCCCGAAGATCAATGGTACGATTGACTTATGGAGCTCAAAACCCTTTTCTCATCTTGGACAGAATAGAAATAGCAGTACATGGAAGATGCTGGGTATCAGATGTCTGGGGGATGTCATGTGTAGGGATGAATTACTAGGGTTTGATCTCCTACAACAGAAATTTGGTATTCCGGCCAGTCATTGGTTTTTATATAATCAAGTCAAGCAAACGATCAGTTCATTTAGACCGAGATTAGCAATACAGGAGTTAAATCCTCTTATGAAGTATGTAATAAATGGTGGCAAGAGGATCAAAATAGGGTATAGCTATCTCTTGAAGGGGCTGGGGGACGATATTGGACAAATAGAGTCTGCCTGGGCTCAAAGAATAGGGGATCCAAACATAGATGTAGATTACGTTCTTGCATTGAATAAAAGGGTATTAAGAGCAACTAATTTAAAAGCGCAGCATTACAAGATGGTTTTTAACCTGTATTATACCCCCGCAAAGTTGTTTCAATGGGGTTTAAGAGACAACGATAAATGCCCCAGGTGTAATCAAGGCCCGGCGGATTTACTGCATATTTTTTATTCTTGTCAGAATCTTACACCTGTTTTAACAGAAATGGAAAAAATTTTATCGGGGCTGCTAGAGCACCAAATATCTCTATCCCCAACCACTGTCTTGCTCGGCAGGGATGAAAACTTATTAATTGAACATGGAGCTGAAGCTTTTATTTTTCTATCAGTGGCTGTTTTTAGAATCTTAATTGCAGCGGCCTGGAAAGACCCGACTGCGCCCTCTTTTCAGATGTGGTTAACTAGGCTGCTAGGGATCCATAACATAGAGGAATGCCTATACAGTTTTAAGGGTAAAAGGAGGAAAGATTATGGTAAAAAGATCTGGGCTCCTCTTAGGAACTGGAGAGAGCTGAGATGAATAGACTTTTTTGAGCTGAAGGGAGAACGATCCTCCTACACTGTCAGGACTGTAACATTCTTGCATATTTCATGATTTTTATGAAGATACAGAAATTGGTATATATTAACTGTCGGATTTTATTACATGCTATCTAGTTTAAGTATATATGTGTAAATGTCTGATTGTATCACATGGTATCCAGTTTGTATTTGTAACTTTGTTTTATATTCTGATCCATCTCAATAAAAAAATATTTAAAAAAAAATAAAATTAAAAAAATAAAAAATAAAAATGAGGCAAACATGCACAAACTTGAATCTTTCCCAATTGGTGGAACGTTCTACACATCGGGGGGTCATATCCTAGACTTGCTATTCTCCAACCAGTCAACTACTAGGATACTAAATATAGCACCTCAGACCTGTTCTGACCATTATTTTATCCATTTTAGCATTAGGCTGGAAAACTCCGGGGATAGTGCTGCTCAGCAAAGGTGTTATAGGAAGGGCAGGGAATGGGGTAAACTAACCAAGTCTGGAACTCCAATATCTGACCTGGACGTTACCTAATTTGAACAAACGCTGACCGTAGAAGAAAACTATAATGTGTTTACCAAACACATAGATGACATCCTGGACCAGGTAATCCCCATAAAGGATATAAAAAACAGAAGCAAAATGTCGGCTCCGTGGTTCAATGAGGAGCTCAAACAGCTCCGTGCGCGCCCGCAAGAAGGCGGAAAGAAAATGGAGGAAAAGCATTGATGAGGATGACAAGAAAGATCTTAGACAGATACAACTGCAAAACAAATAGGAAATCCTCAGGGCCAAGGCAGATTTCTATGCCAGCTCTATTACACAGGCGCCGAATAGTACTAAAGCACTCTTTAAAATTATCAAGGACCTCTCCTCCCCTATATGCATGGAAAATAAAGTGGTAGCCTCCCAAAAATTATGTGATATAATAGATATACATTTTCAGGATAAGATTGCAAAAATTGTGAGCAACCTGCATGTCAATGACAAGGGTGAACAACTTAATCCTGAACAAGGGATTGAGGTAGTTTCACAACAGCCTGTATATTTAGATAATTTCCAGGCTCTAACAGAAGCGGAGTTTGTCTTGTTGGGAGATAATGTATCCTCTGGCTCCCCCCTCGATCCTCTCCCTCATAAAATGTGGAAATCTCTTGGGCGCAATACCTTTCCATGGCTGAGGCAGATATGCAATCAGTCTCTGGAAGAAGCAATAGTCCCGGAGTGCTGGAAACTGGCGGTGGTGTCTCCACTGATTAAAAAACCTTCTCTGGACCCGTCAATACTGGCAAATTTTAGATCCATCTCTCTCCTCCCCTATCCGGTGAAGATACTTGAGTAGGCAGTCAGTAGGTCCTTCTTGCGTTTCCTGGAGGAGAACAATCTACTGGACATAGACCAGTTTGACTTTCGCCCCGGGCACGGGACCGAGTCGGCTCTGGCCACCGTGATGGACAATCTGCATAGGCGAGCCGACAACGGGAATGTTACCGTTGTAGTACTTCTCGATATGTCGGCCGCATTCGACACGGTGAACCATCTCATACTAGTGGAAAGACTGAAGAGGATAGGAGTGAAAGGCCGGGCGTTGCAATGGCTTCAATCCTATCTAGAAGGTCGACAGCAGGTGGTCACCCTAGCACCATTCTCCTCTGGTAAATCTTTAGTCACCCATGGGGTGCCGCAGGAATCTGCAATCAGCTCAATCCTATTTAATGTCTACCTGCAACCCCTGCTCTCCATCATAAAGTCTTCTGGGGTCTGTTTAGTCAATTATGCCGATGACACACAATTAGCCTTCTCTTTGGAAGGGGACCATGCACTATCTCTAGACTCGTTCCAACAATGCATGCAGCAGACGACTGAATGGCTCAGGAGGAACTCATTGCAATTTAACAGCGGAAAGACCGAAGTAGTATATTGCTCTGCAGGTAGGATGTCTAGACAATTTCCATCTGACTTTAGACTCACACCAGAGGAGGCACCTTTAACACCGGTCAGGAAGGTTCGCAATCTGGGGGTGATGTTTGATGACGACCTCCAGATGGAATCACAGGCAATCAAGAACGCCAGGGTCTGCTTTGCCTTAATTTGCATGCTACGGAAAATACTCCACTTAATACCTAAAGAGGCTCGTTCTCTGGTGGTAAGTAGCATTGTGGGAAGCAGGCTGGACTATTGCAACTCCCTATATTTGGGGGCCCCTGCTTATATGCTCCAGGGACTGCAAAGAATCCAGTCTGCAGCAACTAAACTGGCTCTTGGTAGGTCACGGAGTTCCTCCTCAACCCTGGCTTTGAGAGAGCTACACTGGCTGCTGATCAGGGAGAGGGTCCATTTCAAGACTCTGTGCATGGTCTTCAGAGCGGTGCATGAGTTAGGCCCCATTTCCCTTCAGGAAAGGTTCACATGGTATCGCCCCACAAGGCAGCTCCGCTCTTCCAGTGCTTGCCTGCTGACGATTCCCGGTTTAAACGTTTGAGGTTAGGAGGAAGGGCAGTCAGCGTGGCTGGCGCACGGTTATGGAGTGAACTCCCTCAGAACCTTAGACAGGTCAACTCCTTGTTAGAGTTCCGTAGGAACCTAAAAACCTGGCTTTTTTCTAAGGCCTAAGTCTTGGCTCCTTCATCCTTCTCTGTTGCGACCTGTTCCACTCTGGTCATAGTCTGTCAGTCTGAAGCGCCAGGATACCCATAGGGTGACAGTATGCGCTATACAAGTTTTAAATCAAATCAAATCATGAGCAACCATGCTTGTGAAACAGCACAGGGACATCACAAATAAACAATTTGGCAAATATCCTGAGTGGCACATTGCTCCTGGCCAAAGAACTGCATCATGAAGCACAGTGCCACAAATGTAGTGATGAGGAAGCACACAGACACAAAGAAAGCAAGGGGGCAGCTGACATCTAAGTGAAGTGTACTGCACATCAGTAGTGGAAATGGCAGGAATGCACCATACACAAACAGAGGGAGTTCAGTCCTACAATGGGTAGGCATTTTAAGCACAGATGGGAGATGGCTTCACACCACACACGACATGCCATACTGGAGGCAAAAAGGCACCATGTGACAGTAATGCATGAGAAAACACAACCACAATGGCAGTGTGGAGCAGCAGGCCTGCCCAGTCTACACAAACAGAAACCACACACATGGATGAACAACCATACACCACACTGATGTGCCAGTCACACACTCTGCATACTCACAAGTGACAATAACAACAAGTAGGAGTCAGACAGAACTGCATGGCCACACCAACACACTGCACAGTGCACAACACACAACTCACACATGTGCATACAACTACATCCACAGGGCTGAACATGACAAACAACAGGCACCCAAATCCTGGCGGACACATGTGTGTTGTTGACAATACAGAGGCACACACACATCGACACTCCCTACAAAGTCACACCCTTCACACTGCACACTTCTTGACTACCCAAGAGCACACATATAAGGTAGGCCATGGGACCAAGATGACTGGCCATCACAAGATGAACACACAACTACACTGCTGGGCACAAAGAAAGGTGCAACACACACACATCATGAAATTGCCAAGCCTGCCTGCAAATATGTGGACAGAATCACACTCTGTGCTGGCAGTGTCCCCCAACCTGACATTTGAAGACAATACCCAACAGTGAAAATTCATCAAAATGACTACTGCAGTGCAGGCTACATTGTCATCGTAGACACCCCAAGTATCAGTGTCAGGAAGAACTGAAGTCCCTGTCACCCCTGTGAAAAAAAGAGTAGGCGAACATAGACATTGGCAATGTTGAAGTGGCACGCAGAGCATGGGGCATAGTCAACCATATGCACACACCAAAATTACTTTATTCAGGAAAGGACACTGAAAAAACAGACAACAGGAGTAACTGTCTTTATTCACAGATTGCACAGATAGGCACCAACAGTAGAGAAGAGCAAGGCACAAGAGGCAGAGCATATCCATGAGAATCTGCACATGCAAGCTCAATACAGGAAGGCCAGTGGCCAGTTCAGGGTGCACAACATATCCACGAGAATCTACACAGGCAAGCTTAATACAGTAAGGCCAGTGGCCAGTTCAGGGTGCACAGCATTTACATGAGAATCTGCACAGGCAAGCTCAATACAGGAAGGCCAGTGGCAAGTTTAGGGCGCACAGCATATCCACAAGAATCTTCACAGGCAAGCTCAATACAGGAAGGCCAATGGCCAGTTCAGGGTGCACAGCATATCCGTGAGAATCTTCACAGGCGAGAGTCCAACACAGCAAAGAGCAACAAGGCCAGTGTCCAGGGCAAAGTGAAGGGTGGGTGCATGAGAGGCTGCACAGGCAAGAGTCCAACACAGCAAAGAGCAACAAGGCCAGTGTCCAGGGCAAAGTGCAGGGCGAGTACATGAGAGGCTGCACAGGGAAGAGTGCAAAATAGCAAAAAACAACAAGACCAGTGTCCAGGGCAAGTGCATGAGAGGCTGCACAGGGAAGAGTCCAACACAGCAAAGAGCAACACGGCCAGTGTCCAGGGCAAAGTGCAGGGCGAGTACATGCAAATCTGCACATGCAAGGGCAAAACAGGAAGCCCAGTAGGCATGGCAAAGTACAGAGTGAGTACATGTGAATCTGCACAGGGAGTGTGTGCAAATGTACCCTTCCATGGGCAGCAACTCAGTCAGGGGGGTAACAATGGGCAGTAGAGTCCCACCTGTGTGAGAGACAGGTGTGTGAGGGGGACAGACTTGACTGTCACGTGGACTGGGAGCTGGCTGTATGTCGGGGACAGCAGGAGCACTTGATTGGGGAGAGAGCGGCCCAGGTGAGGTAAAGCTATCAGTGGCTTGGCAAGCCGGAGGGCTGCTTGGACCAGGTGGTGTAGTGGCACATGGAGGTGGAGTCATGCAGACCTGAGACACAGTGTGGTTGGGAGATATTTGCGGGGTGCGTTTCTACTTCTTGGGGATTCGAAATGGCTTCCCTGTACTGGGATTAATAGGAACTGGTGTGGACACAACAGGTACACACCAAAAAAGCTGCATCAGGTGCAGACGCTGGCACTCCCTCTGGGGACGTGCTGGAACCAGCGGAACGCTTCGTCTGGCTTCGCCCCTGACCCTCCTTCCCCTGTTTGCCAGGTGTACCCCCTACAGTGCCCTCCTTTCCCTGTTTCACTGTGCTTGGAATGGAAGTCGAGGTGGTGGGTGAATCTGCCCTGGAGCCCTTCTTAGGTGTACCCTTGCCATGCACCACCTCCTCAGTGGGCACAGAACTTGCATGCCTCTCTTTGCGAGATGCTTTAGGGACAGGAGAGTCCTTAGCTGGGGAGGTCTCTGAGGCATGTGAGCCTGAGGTCTGCTTCTTAGCTTTTTGGGCCTTGGTTTTGCCTGACAGGCTTTTGTCTTTGCATTCTGGGGTGGCTTTGCTCTTCTGTGGGGATGGTGTCTGCAGGCGGGGATGCTTGGGTTGTTGCTGTTGTGTGCTGCGTGTGCTGTATCAGGACTTCGAGGTCTGTGGACCGTGGTCACTATTGTCAGACATGGCCATAACCTGGGGGCTGGACAAAGGCCCCGGACCTGGACTGGTAGTATGTGCCTGTTGAAGGGCAGACGTCACTGGGGCGGACAAAGCCTGGACAGTACTGTGCAGCCCACCCACGTCGGAATGTATGCCCTCCATGTAAGCAACCACCTGGGATTGGTATTGAAGGCATTGAGCAGCGCTGTCTGACCCACACAAAGCTGGTGCAAAAGCTCAACGAACTCAGCACTGAGGGCAGCAGGGGGAACAGGGGCAGCGGTGCCAGGTGTGAAGGTTAATCAGCCCCTTTTACTGACCCGGACACAGGCAACACCAGAGGAAGTGGCTGGGAGGGTGGGCACTGGCTGCTGTGTGGTTGATGATGATGCAGAGTCTCCATTCCCTGTGCCCGCCAACATGGATGCATCACCGCTGGCATCAGATGATGTGGTACTTTGTGTCTCAGGCTGGGATTCCTCCTGCAGACTCCAGTCCCCCTCTGAGGCACTGGTGACATCTGTATCACTGGGTTCCTGTGCAGCTGTTGTGGGAGTATCATCCCCACTGGTGTCGGGCTCCTGTTCCTCCGTGACCACTGGTGAATCTGCATGAGAGAGAGAAGCAGGGTCAGGTTTGTGGCAGCAACAGAACAAACCAATGCAATCAATGCAGTACAAAAGAGGACCAAATCGACATCTTGCACACCACAACCTGCAATCACAATGTGGCAAGTCACTACATATACCCCAACAGTGCATCTAACCCTGATCATCTGTCATGACTGAGCCATTTCATGGCCACACAGAACAGCACCCTGCCTGTGGCTGTAGTCTACGTGTTGCCACTGACAGACCTGGATGGAACAAGAGGGGACAACACAGACACCGATTACAACATGACAGTCCACAATGGCAAATAGCCCATGCCAACCACCATGTTGTACTCTGGGGCCCAAAGACTGGTGCACATTGTTGTCAGATGTTTAGGCCTCCAAATTTTGCGTGCATGCAATGGATGCATTGATGAAGTCACCACCGCACGCAACAAATTCCCGCAGATGCTGGAGCATAATCACCACAGACCAGCTCCTCTCAGCGCTGAGCCAGAACCCGCAAGGCAAACACCGCTGACACCAACGACGCAGCCCACAACCTCGCACAGTGGATAACGAACTGCGCCGATGACCTCACAGCACTTAAGAACCCCCCAGGCAGGTCCGGCAACAGGAAAACCTCATGGTTCACAGATGCCCTCAAAGAATCAAAGAAATCCTGTCGAACCCTCAAAAAAACCTGGCGCCATGAACGAACTGCAGGAAACATGAGAGCCCTCAAGATCGCCACCCGTGAACACCACCAGCTGATCCGCACCACCAAAAGGACATAATTCAAAGAGCGACTCGACAACAACACCCACAACAGCAAGGAACTCTTCAACATCGTCAAAGAGCTCTCCAACCCCAGCGCCAGCAACAGCGACATCACACCATCACAAGAACTCTGCAACTCCCTCGCCACATTCTTCCACCAAAAGATCGCAGATATACACAACAGCTTTGGACCCCAGACTCCGCCTCCAATCACCCTCAGGGCCTGGACCCCCATCAGCACTGAAGACACCACCAACGTCATGAACTCTATCCACTCCAGCTCCCCCTCGGACCCATGCCCCCATCACATCTTCAACAAATCTGACACCATCATCGCACCCCATCTCCGAAACATCTTTAACAACTCCTTCACGTGAGCCACCTTCCCGGAGAGCTGGAAGCACGCAGAAATCAACGCACTACTGAAGAAACCCACAGCGAACCCCAAAGACCTCAAGAACTTCCGCCCCAACTCTCTTCCTCCCTTGCCGGCCAAAGTCATCGAGAAGGCCGTCAACAAACAGCTGACTACATTCCTCGAGGCTAGCAACTCGCTCGACCCATCCCAGTACGGGTTTCGAGCCAACCATAGCACCGAGACTGCCCTCATCGCAGCCACCGACGACATCAGGACCCTGATGGACAACGGAGAAACAACCGCCCTCATCCTCCTGGACCTCTCTGCAGCCTTCGATACCGTATGCCATCGCACCCTAATAACCCGCCTCTTCAACACTGGGATCCAAGGTAAGGCCCTGGATTGGATCACCTTGTTCCTCTCGGACAGAACCCAGAGAGTCTGCCTCCCTCCCTTCCGCTCAGAAGCCACCGAGATCATTTGCGGCGTACCCCAAGGCTCCTCGCTCAGCCCGACCCTCTTCAATATCTACATGAGCCCCCTCGCCGCCATCGCACGCAAACACAACATCAACATCATCTCCTACGCCGACGACACCCAGCTGATACTCTCCCTCACCAAAGACCCAGCCACCGCCAAGACCAACCTACAGGAAGGAATGAAAGATGTCGCAGAATGGATGAAGCTCAGCCGCCTGAAGCTGAACTCAGACAAGACGGAGGCCCTCATCCTCGGATAATCCCCATCCACCTGGGACGACTCCTGGTGGCCCCCAGCACTGGGCTCCACACCGACACCCTCGGACCACGCACGCAACCTAGGATTCATCCTGGACTCCTCCCTCACGATGACCAGGCAGGTCAATGCCATCCCATCATCATGCTTCAATACCCTGCGCATGCTCCGAAAGATCTTCCACTGGATCCACACCGAAACCAGAAAGACGGTCACCCAAGCCCTCGTAACCAGCCGACTGGACTACGGAAACACCCAATACGCCAGAACCACTGCCAAACTTCAGAAACGACTACAACGCATACAGAACGCCTCCGGGAGACTCATCCTCGACATCCCTCGCCACAGTCACATATCCGCCCACCTGAGAAAACTACACTGGCTCCCCGTCAACAAGAGGATCACATTCAGGCTCCTCTCCCATGCACACAAAGCGCTCCACGGCATGGGCCCCGAATACCTCAACAACCGCCTCTCGTTCTACACTCCAACTTGCCAGCTCCGCTCCACCAGCCTCGCCCTCGCCACCGTCCCACGGATTCGCAGAACCACCGCCGGAGGAAGATCGTTCTCCTACCTGGCAGCCAAAACATGGAACTCCCTCCCCGCACACCTACGAATGACCCAGGACCATCTCACCTTCAGGAAACACCTCAAAACCTGGCTTTTCGAGCAGTAGCAGCACCCCCCCCCCCTTCAGCGCCTTGAGACCCTAACAGGTGAGTAGCGCGCTCTATAAATTTGATTGATGGATTGATTGATTGACTCGGATTGTGAACACTGCTGTTCCCTCCCATTTTGATTCCCCAGACTACCCCAATGCTGAATAAACCAGAAAAGCAAAACTCAGACTGCAATGTGAATGCACAGCATGGAGAATTACCTTTGTAGGAACATGTTGGACAAGTGCATGACACTGACACCCAGCCCAGCAGCCACTTACATGACACTGCATTACTACACCAACATCACATAGGCCAGCGCTGGCACAGGCCCTGTACACATGCAGCCACTCCCAGACAAAGTCACCCTCCCCAAATACTCACCCCTGCCTTGCTGCTGATGCTCCTTTAGAATTGCAACCAGCTCAGGGTGAGTCACCACCAAGATAAGGGCCATCAGTGGTGTCATGCTGCACCATGCTAAACGCCCACTGTGAGGAAGCAGCCCCAAGGTTATCTCTGCCACGTTCTTTGCCAGCCGGCTCATGTCATCGCACCTATTGTGACAGTGGGTGCAGCATTGGTTAGAGACCCTCAGAGCTCGAACCTTTGCTGCAATGGCCCTCCACATGGCCTTACGCTCGTGAACCTTGAGCTGCAGGCATGGGAGACAATAAGGGGAAATGATCAGTGACACAGTGTTGTGTACCAACATCTATCAGTATAGTAGCAAGACACAAACTCGTCACAGATTCTACTATATGTCCATCAAGGACTAGGGTACATCTCACATGGGCACTCCGCATTGGATATGTTGATGTGATTGCAGGCAGTTGTGAGGGGGAACCTAGTCCCTGAACATCTCGCAAACATGCAGGATGCCAACACTGAAACCCCTATGTGGCCTGCACACATCTCCAGTTCTCAGCATGTTTGAGCAACACATAGGTCACATATCAATCTGTGTGTGGGGGTAGGCTCACTGTGTGCAAGACTGTGCAGCACTCAATATCCCCTGCCATTTGATCCGATGCGTATTTCATGTGTGTGGCACTGAGGGACATGTGCCCACAAATAGCAATACCTCAACACAAGTCCGGTTGTGTGCAAACTAATGGGCTGAGATAGTGCATAGCTGGAGTGTAATGCAAATAAACTTAGGACTAACACATTATGTGAAGTGATGTGTCCCTGTCTTGGTGGACGGGCACTGTGCAGAACATCTGGTCTCACGCTGAGGTGGACGACAGGGGCACACACAGCAATTCTGCCAAACAATCACTGTCCTGGCTCCTGCATGACCAACATACTGCGTCACTGTATGGCTGACATTGCAAATCAGTACACTTATACCCACAACAACAGGCACGCCAACCTGTCACATTTGGACACTTACGTTTCACCTGGAGACTGCATGTTATGCAGTGCATGACACAATCACACACCCTCAGGCATATTCTGCATCAGTACAACTACATGTGTGCCCACCCTGCCCTACACCTCCGCTATTCATGACTTACCATGACATTTGGAGCACCATAGAGCCTTGGGTACTGTGTGAGCACCTCGTCCTCCAGCACCTCCAGCTCCTTGCATGTGAATGGACTGGCATGGATCTTCTCAGTCCTTTGCCCTCACTGTGGCCATGGAACAACTGTGGTGGGATTTGGTGGTCAGGGGTCTCAGGCAGCAGTCCCTGGAGGCAGCAGCAGATGAGGGGTCTCAGGCAGCAGTCCCTGGAGGCAGCAGCAGATGAGTGGTCTCAGGCAGCCGTCCCTGGAGGCAGCAGCAGCAGGTCAGAGGTATGTGGCAGCAGGCTCTGTGAGCTGTGGAAATGTGAGGCTCCCTCCCACACATAAATAGCCCCCTGGGTCATTTCAAAGGTGCCAAGCTGCAGTAAGCAGTGGTCCAGGACTGCCTCATTCAAAAGCAACCAATGACCACCTCCGTGGTGGCGGAGCACGCCTACCGCGATTTTAAAAATTGCATCATGCCACCCCAATCGTCATTCCCATTGGCTCTAGGGAATGCTCCATGGCGGTGTTACACCGCAGGGGCCCCGGAGTGCGCTACCGTGATGGTGTATCTTTCAAAATCATCCAATGATCGCCTCCGCGGTAGAGGAGCACACCTACAGCGGTTTTCAAAATTGCATCATGCCACCCCAGTCATTCCCATTTGCTTTATGGCATGCTCCATGGCAGTGACACACCGCCGGGGACAGGCAGTAGTTACCGTGATTCGGGGGCTATACAATGAAATGAGGGACTGCAATACATGTGGTGGAGCATTCCAACTGCCATATGGGCATGTCTCCATGCCAATGACTACTGCACCTGTGTGATTGAGGTTGCCGGTGACACACAGCCGGGAACAGGAGGTAGTTACCATGATTTGGGGGCCATACAATGACATGAGGCACTGCAATATGTGTGGCAGAGCATGCCAACCGCCATACTGCATGTCTCCATGCCAATGAGTACCGCACCTGTGTGATCGGGGGTGCCGGTGACACATCACCGGGGACAGGCAGTAGTTACTGGGATTTGGGGGAAATACAATGACATGAGCACTGCAATATGTGTGGCGGAGCATGCCAACTGCCATTTGGGCATGTCTCCATGCCAATGACTACCGCACCTGTGTGATTGGGGGGTGCCGGTGAGACGCCTCCGGTGAGAGGCGGTAGCTACCGCGATTTTGGAGCCATACAATGGCAGTGGCCATCTGGCACACTTCTACAGTGCACAGTGACCACATGGTCAAGGGCACTTCATCGTGCACACAATACCAATGTCTCATTGACCCCACTGGTGGCTACACATGCCATGTTTGTGTATGTGTGTCGTAGATTGGCCTGTACTCCCTCACATGTCACTTATGAATTAGATGGACGACGAGGGAGGACAGTGTTGTAGTGGACTCTGTGATGTGTACACATGTCAATGTGTTGAGGTGCAGTGATAATCATGGCAATGCTCGTCTCACTGTATGATGTGATGACTAGCATGGCCTCCTCTGTCTGCTCATACACGCAATTGTCAGTTCAGTGCCAACTGTGGTCATTGTGTTGTGGATGTGTCAGAGTTTGAAATTATGCATTGAGGTGTGATGGGTACAGCAGCTAAGTATGAGCCAGTGTTGCTCAGTTGGCTGGATGCCATGCTCCCAGACGTGCACATGGTAAATGTGACGAGATCACACTGTGCATTCACATGGACCTATGTGGTGTTTGAGGTACTTGTGTACTGTAATTAGAGAGCTGTGCCCTTTATGTTGCTCTAACGTACACACATGTAAGGTGGTATGTCACTTAACTGTTGAGTTGCTCTTTGTTTCCGCTGTGTCATCCCAAACATGATATGGTGTACACATCTCTTGATGGATTGCATTGACATGTGCCCACTTTCATCTCATCGCGGAGGAGGCCAAATCTGCTTTGTCACTTGACAGTGCCTGAGGACATGGAGGATGTTTCGATTATCCGCAAATTCCGTCTTGATAGAGCCATCCTGAAAACCCTTTTTGATATTTTGGAGCCCCACTTGCAGCCTCGCCAGACATATCCAACATCTTTCACCCCAACTTATAAAGTGATGACAGCCCTGCATTTTTTTGCAACAGGATTGTTCCAGGAGACAGTGGACAGTACTCGTGGGATGTCTCAACCGATGTTCAGCATGGTTCTGCATGATGTTCTGTCTGCCATGATGATATACAAGGACAGATATATCCATTTCCCCAGGGTTCCTGAATTTCAAGCTGTGAAGGAAGACTTCTATCCCTTTGGGTAAATCCCCAATGTTGTTTGTGTCATTGATTGCACACATGTTGGTCTTGTGCCCCCACAGGCAAGTGAGCATATATTCAGGAATCGCAAACATTACCACTCCATTAATGTGCTAGTGGTGTGCCTGGCATATATGATCATCTGGCATGTGTCTGCCAGATTCCCTGGATCTGCACATGACTCCTACATCCTGCGGAACAGCATTGTTCCCAGGCTGATGGCAAATCTGCTTCCCGAGCGTGCATGGATTGTGGGTAAGTATGGCTAGTCGTTTGGCGTGCTGGGTGTGTGACCTGCTGCCCTCTGACTATGCAACATTGCAATGTCTATTTGTCACACCTAGGTGACTGCATATCCTAACCGTCCATGGCTGCTGAGCCCACTGCGGATTCCCAGCTGAAGTCCGTTTCAATGAGGCCCATGGGAAGACACGTCGTGTGGTGGAGCGTACTTTTGGTCTGCTGAAGTCACGTTTCCGCTCCCTGGACAAAACTGGAGGTGCACTGGCATACTCGCCCAAGAAGGTGTGTCAGATCATAGTGGCATGCTGCATGCTCCACAACCTGGCCATTCACAAGGAGATTCCCCTGCTCCTGGATGATGATGAGGACCCAAGGACAGTGGAGAGGAGGAAGGTGGTGACATGCATCAACAGCACATCACCTGCTTCTTCACTTGAAGGTGGGTGACAATGTACAACATACCTAGGCTGTCCTGTTTTCAGTTTCTATTTTTGGTGAATTCTGGTGGGTTTTTTTCAGTGTTTTCAATATCTTAAAAAACAGTTGTTATCAGTGGTTACACATTTTCATGCCACTAAAAACAACAGAAAAAGTGTTTTTCCGGTGTTTATGGAACGTTTTGCTTTTATCATTGCTTGCTTTCTGCACTGAAAGAACATGGTATATAGAGTGTGTACGTATAGTCTATATGAGGTCCAAAGAGATTTTTGCAAATCTTTTTGTAGTACACCATACAATACTTCTTCAGTGAGTCTTTGTTCATGTGCGCTCGCGCTTTCCTTCCCATGTAAACGTCTGTGAAAAGGCCCTCTCAGCATTCATAGCCCCTTGGGCTGAAAACCGTCAGCTAAGGGACACAGTTGAGATGACTCTTTCTTTGATGCCACGTAAAGCACGAAATGATAAATATTTGTGTTTTAGTTCCTGGGCATAAGAAAACAGTGCACCAGATTGGACTAAAAAGTCAATAGCATCCCTCATTAACTCTGTAGATTGTAAAGATGCATTCAGCAAACCATCTAACAAGTGGCAATGATCTCCTACAGGGAATCACTTCAGCTCGGGTATCAATTTTGACAGGTCATCACACACATTTTTTATATACGTAGCTGAATCACTGCAAATATAAACAATATCACTCCAATCTTTGTTGAACTTGGAAAGAACCTTTTTTGCAGAGCATAACAAGTGACACTGCGTTCCATGTTTTTCAAAAGTCTGGTGTCATGTTTTCACCACTATCCCAGATGCTTGGTGATATATATACTTGTCACTATACCTTGCATTTAATGTTTAAAGCCTGAGGTGTTGGCACTTCACCTACTATCAATACTGAGCCACTAGAAACTATGGTCTGATGTATTAAGGGTTTTTACCCATTCTCGGTGGGTAAATGTGATGACACATATTAGGAAAGATTTTTATGAAACTAGCCATTTTACCTATCAGTGAAAGAATCAAATGCAGAAAAAATATCAAATATGAGTTTGATATGTCCTGATTCTCTACAGTTTATGAAATAATTAAACTAGACCTAAAACATGAAACTAAACCCTGCATCTTTAGACCAAAGTCCATAAAACTGAAAAAAGTCAAAGGAAGAAGAAACAATATTTTAGTGGCATCCCTAAAGAACAAAACTCAAGCAGAATAATGTTAGCCAGTCTTTCTTACTGCTAGCTTGTATAACAAAGTTACATTGTATTGACCCCTTCAGTAATAACAAAATGACTCTTTCACTTTCTTTTTCCTTTCTTTGAATGGCATTTAGTTTGTGGTTGTGCAGATGTTTTTTCAGTGTTTATATGTTTTCACCAGTGAGGGGAATTTTTGTTTCAGTGGGGTTTTATCAGTTATTACAGGGTTAAACCTAAAACCCCACAGCCTAAACATACCCATTTTCCGGTGATATTGCTTTTGTTGTGAAGGGGTACATGTGACTTGTAACAACAG
This sequence comes from Lissotriton helveticus, assembly GCF_964261635.1. Taxonomy (NCBI): domain Eukaryota; kingdom Metazoa; phylum Chordata; class Amphibia; order Caudata; family Salamandridae; genus Lissotriton; species Lissotriton helveticus. The sequence continues at coordinate 1,610,889,831 of NC_136065.1, forward strand.
CTAGTTGCAAACTCAGCAGTGGGTGGCTATGTTACTGGGACAAGTAATTTGTGACCGTATATGGGACCTGTATGTTGACACTTGTTTCCCATTGTACATCTGCCCATTGGCTTATGTAGATGGTAGGTGTTGTTTAATGTTTGTGATGCCACACTCAGACCAGTGATTGTTGTTCTGTTGTGTTTCCCGAGGTGCCTTAAACTGATCCTTGACTACATACAGTACATACTCCTGATACATTATGTTCATGTTGGAGACTGTACATCCTGCACTAAAGACAGACCTGACACAAAAAAAATGTGTGTAAGGTATTTTATTTACAAGGTTGACATGTGAGGGGGGTGCACATTTACAATCAGGTGGTGTTGGAGCAGTTAGTTGACAGTCATGCTAAATGAGTTGAAAGAGTAGTTACCACATTGATGTGGTGACCCTGTCTAACAGATAGATACCATTCACAATGCAGTGTGGTGAAGGACAGTCCAAACAGTCAATGCAGTGGTGAAGAGGGTTGCCATCAGGGCTAGCTCTGTGACTGGCGTTTGGCAGGTGCTTTGCCTCCAGACACCCCAAGGCTCTTCTTAGGATGGCCCCTTGGTCGCTTGGCAGGAGAGGGCCCTGCTGTGGTACCACTGGTGTCTGAGAACTCCCCCCTCTCTGTGCCCGCAGGGAAGGATGGTGAACTGTCATCCTGCGGCCCACCAGAGGGAGTTGGAGGTGTTGGTTGTTGCGCAGGCCTGTCCCTCAGTAACGCCACTTGCTGGCTCATGAGGTCAACCATTTGTTCAATACGGGTGTCGATGGACCTCATCAGCAGGATGAGCTCGCGTAAGAGGTCGTCTGACTGTCCACTTTGTCCCTTGACCTGTTCGTATGCCCCAAGGACTCTGGTGATGTGTTCCAGGGATGGGGTCCCAGCCACCATGTGTCTAGGGGTGACCCTGGCCCTCCCACCTACCCTGCTACCACGGACCTGTTGCTTCGCCACTGTGGGTCCCCGCACACTCTCCCTGCTGTTCTCAGATGGTGGTGTGGGGCGGTCATCCTCTGGGACAGGGAGGTTGTTGCTGGTGGCACTGGTGGTGGTGGTGGTGGCGGTGGTGGTGGGCGCACAGGCCATAACAGTAGGGATCTGCTGTGCAGTTGGTGTTACAGCAGATGTGGTGGTGAGGAGGATGGGGTCCTGGGACCTGTTGCTCCCTGGCACACCAGATGGGCCGGCCTCAAGCTTGTCCAGGGAATCATGGGAGTCTTCTTCCGAGAATCCATGTACCTGGGGGGAGACTGGCTCTGCGGGTTGCTGGCGTTGTCCTCTGCAGTAAGTTCTTGTTTATCTGTGGGTTAGATGGAAAAAGGTCATTGTAGTGCACCCCGCAAGCTTTGTGTTAGCTGTGTGTCATCCACTGTTAGTACAGAGTACAATTGACTGATCATCATATTGCTTGCTATGTGCAATACTGTGCCTCCTGACATGATGCAGTAATACATCTATTACTTGTACATGGTGTGTGGTATCAATGCATACCATGCAACATATGCAAAAATCATGTGCACAGGGACCTGTTGCCATGTAGGGACCAGCACAACATGTTTTCATTGTTGACTCCTTGTTTATTTGTCTGACCTGGCAGACGTCACATCTGACCATGTACTGAACATTGTATTCTCCTGCATACCTTTGTCCTGTCATGTGCATATCTTGATTTATAACCACACACAAGCTTTCTCATTCTTAAAATGGCCCGTGTTGTTTGGGCTCCATGGCAATGCACTGATCAGTGAGTGCTGAGCATGATTGCGCCCAGTCTTTCTTGTACATGTACATTGTTGTGTCACACTTTGGTAGCTGTGACAGTTCCCTTTGCTTACCAGTGTGCACACTGTGCATGGCAAGTGGGGTCGGTGTGCATATTTGTGCAATGAGAGGGCTGGTGTTGCCAAATGGCACCATTTATTGTGTGACATATGTGTGGCTGCATGTACTGGCTACTTACCTGTTACGTGCCCACATTTGGCTTTGTAATGTGGCACATCTGTCTGTGCCTGGAGGAGGATTACATTTTGCTCAGTGGTGTCATGAGACAGAATGATATGTCTACCTACCTAGTAATTTGCTTGTGGTGGTCCATAATATACAACATGCATCTGTGTGGTCTGGAGTGCTACATCTAGCTGTACTTGGGGGACAAGTGTACATGGTGGGAGTAGTAGTGCATGCCTCCCAACCACAGACACCCTCCCAGGTAAGATGGCTAACAACCTGTTAGTTTCTTTGGTATACTGCAATGTGCTTCTGGGTGGGGTGGGGTGGGGTCCATCTTGCTGATGCTGTGGGCCAGGGGGCATGGTGGGAGTAGTGGTACAGGCCTCCCACCCAAAAACACCCCTCCCATGGAAGATAGTTTGTTGAGGGTAGTGTAATGGCTGAAACATGCTTCTGGGTGGGGGAGGGCTTCATCCTGCTAGGCTTTGGGCCAGGGTGCATGGTGGGAATAGTGGTACAGGCCTCTCACCCACAAACACCCTCCCAGGGAAGATGGATACCTACCTGTTATGTCATTTGGAGTACTGCAATGGCTTCCAGCTGATTCTGGGTGGGGTGGGGGAGTGCTCCATCCTTCTGGGGTGTGTCCAGAGGGCATGGTGGGAGTAGTAGTGTAGGCATCACTCCCACGTGCAGCACTCCATGGCAAGATGGCTACCTACCTGTTAGTTTGATGTGGGTTGTGTAATGGGTGACACATGCTTCAAGGTGGGGTGGGGGAGGGCTCCAACTTGCTGAGGTATGGGGCAGGGGGCATCGTGGGAGTAGTGGTACAGGCCTCCCACCCACAAACACCCTCCAAGGGAAGATGGCTACCTACCTGTTAATTTGTTAAGGGTGGTGTAATGGCTGACACATGCATCTGGGTGGGATGGGGGAGGGCTCCATCCTGCTAAGCTGTGGCCAGGGGGCATGGTGGGAGTAGTGGTACAGGCCTCCCACCCACAAACACCCCTCCCATGGAAGATAGCTACCTACCTGTTAGGTTAAGGTGAATAATGCAATGGCTTCCAAGTTCTTCTGGGTGGGTGGGGGAGGGCTCCATCTTGCTGATGCTGTGGGCCAGGGGGCATGGTGGGAGGCGTGGTACAGGCCTCCCACCCACAAAGACCCTTCCAGGGAGTCCTGGGAATTGTTCTTTTCATTTTTAGCATGTGTTTATGTCATTGGGAGGTGATTTTGTGTATTTGGTGGGCATGGCTACTTTAATTTGTGAAATGTTTGGTCTTCTTGTGGGGTTTTTGCATCCTCCGCCATGTTTTCCACGGATCGTCTGCAGTGGTGGCTAGGCTGCAGCTCTTCAGCTGGTTCTACCATTCATTCCAGACTGTGAACACGGCAGTCAAAAACAGCAGAACGTACCGCAGGACCATCGGAGATGTGCTAATTTCCTGTGCGGTGTCTCCGCTATGCTTGCGACGTGTTGTTTTTTTTCCATTGCGTTTCCGACCGACGCGGTCGGATTTTGGACATCACTGCCTGCTACGAGCGATTTTTCTTGGGCACATTCCGCTGCAGTCGGTCTTTTTTGGCAGATGATCCTAATTTGACCGCCGGTTTTTCCATGGTCCCGGCGGGTGGTTGTTTTCCGCTTCCATGGCGGTTGGGGTGATTTTACGACCTCCATTCTAATGAGCCCCTTAATGTATAATTGGACGTAATTTAGAAACTGTAGCTAGGTAAACATATAGGTAGAGATATTGAAAATAACGCTTTGGGGTACTTTTTTTTCACAATCTCGTTTATGTTTTTTTTCCCCGCTATTGTATGATGATACTATGTTGAAATCACTGTGTATGGTGAAGTTCAGTAGAATCTGAGAACAGCAAACAAAGAAAATGTTATGTAATTCTAAAATTATGTAGTTTTCTTAAAAGTGTATATGTTAATTCCTGTAATACATTACATTATATAACTTTTTTCTTCAATACTGTAGTAATGGAGAAGTTTGAAAAGTGTTTTATTTCTGTTTACAACAATACTATTCTAAAATAGTTCAACCAAGTTATGTATCAAAACATAATATATATGATAACATTTATGTATGTATTATTTATTTCTAATAAAAACAATGTTGAATCTTTACACTATTTAAAAACTTTCCGATATCATCAGACAGGTAATATCCCTGCACTCATGCACTCCCCCCGGCTCAATATATGCACTCATCCAATTATTCAGGCACTACTCTTGCACTCATGCAATCACCCAGGCACTTCTGTTTAACATTCCCTCAAACACTGCCTATGCACTCATCCATACATTCAGGCACTACACATGCACTGCTCCAATTTATTTATTTATTTATTTATAAAATTTCTATAGCGCACAAATACCTTCCGGTGTCTCGGCACTGGAGTTCATGGAATTGCAAGGGGTTCCTGCTAAATTTTACTGGTCAAAGAGCCAAGTTTTAAGATGCTTCCGAAATATTAGTAAAGATGAACTGAGTTCCATAATTTCCATAATTTCGAGGCAGCACCCACAAAACGTTTGTCTCCCCAAGTTGCTTTCATGGTGCGTGGGATGTTCAGCAGTTGAAATGCCGATAAACGTAAGGATCGGCTGGGTTTGTAAACACTGATAGATTTTTAAAAAAAATCTGGTCCAGTATTGTTCAAAGCTTTGTAAATAATGCACAAGGCCTTAAACTTTGTGCGACATTTAATCGGCAACCAGTGAAGTTGGCGAATGATGGGAGAGATAGATGAAAATGTGGGTGTGCTGGTCAAGATCCTTGCAGCAGCGTTTTGCACAAGCTGTAATTTGTTCATAACCTGTTCCTGTGCATTCAACAGTAAGCCATTGCAGTAATCCACCTTGGATAAAACCAGGGTGGACATTAAGGTTTTGCCTGCATTAGGCGGTAGGAAAGGGAGTAATTTCTTTACCATTCTTAAGGTATAGAAGGACGCTGAGACCACTGCGTTAGCATGATTGACAAAGGTTAACCTGTTGTCAAATAGAACTCCCAGATTTCTGACTTTTGATACCGGTAGAGGTGGAGCTCCCAGCTCTGATGGCCACCAGACTGGGGACCAAGACGGGGTCAGCTCACCAAATAGCATGACCTCCGTCTTATCAGAATTTAGTTTTAAACAGTTCTGATCCATCCAGGTGCTAATTGCTCTCATACCCTCCTGGAAGTTAGCGGCCACTGCTGCTCCATTTTTGTGGATTGCCAGGACTAACTGGGTGTCATCGGCATATGATGTTAATCCAATGCCAAAAGACTTAATCACCCTCGCCAAGTCCGACACATAGATGTTAAAAAGCGTCGGACTTAGCGAGGAGCCCTGGGGAACTCCACAAGGCAAAGTGAAATTAGGCGAGTAATAACTCCCCATTTTCACAGACTGTACTCTGTCCGATAAAAAGGATGACAAGAGAGCCTTGGCTTTGCCCTGAATGCCAAGAGCAGCGACACGGTCGATCAAGATGTTATGATCGACCGTGTCGAAAGCTGCGGACAGATCTAAAAGTATTAAGACTGCTGCACCGCCCTGGTCCATGATTATCCTGACCTCCTCTGCTGCTTTTATCAGAGCGGTCTCGGTCCCATGGCCCTTCCTGAACCCAAATTGGGTATCATCTAGCAGCTCATTCTTGTCAATAAAGCTCGACAGTTGTAAATTCATTGCCTTTTCAAAGATTTTTGATGGATAGGGAAGCGAGGCAATAGGTCGATAACTTTTTAACTCTGTTGGGTTTAGCGTCGTTTTTTTTAATAGGGGTTTCAAAATAACTTTCTTCCAGATTGTAGGGTAGTCACCTGTCAGGAACATGGCGTTACAAATATTATTAAGCACCGGAGCTATCAGATTAGAGATTGGTTTAAGAATAAGCGGGGGCATGGGTCCATAGGTGATCCTGATTTAACAGTATTCATAATTTCTTCCATGGACGCCTGAGAAAGTAAGGAGAAAGCCTCAAAAGTTGGCTTTACTGATGTATGAGGGTTAACCGGACAAGCTGAAGCAGCAATATTTTTTTTAGTAAAGTTATTGAAAATATCTTTAACCTTATCTTTGAAAAATTCTGCAATTTCATTACAGAAAGTTTGAGATGGTTCTATAGAGTCAGGGACCGGGGGGTTAGCTAATTTTTTAACCACCTGAAATAGCTGTTTACTCGCGTTTCGGGCTGATTCTATTTGTGTACTGAAAAAATTGCATTTTTCCTCAATGATAAGTTTTTTATAGCTAAGCAGGGCTTTCTTATATATCTCTTTGTCGTTGTTGTCATAATTCCTGCGCCAACGCCTCTCTAGGTTTCGGCATCGTTGTCTCTCGAGCCTTAATGGTTCCGAAAACCAAGGAGCAGAGGGTTTATTGCGGTTAGGCTGCACATTTTTCACAGGTGCTACATGATCCAATGCATTGTTCAGCCAGTATCCATAATTACTAGATGCTTCGTGTGGATCATCTGTGTATTCGGGTATTGTAGATTCAAGGAAGTTATTGAAGACAATATGATCAATATTTTTCCAATCACGACATTTAATTTGAGATCGTATGGTAGATGTGAAGTTTTTATGGCTCTTAACTAATATAGAAAATGTTACTGCCGAGTGATCTGTCCATGTAAGCGGGATCACAGTGGGTTGACTTATAAATAAATTGTTTGTAAATAGACCGTCCAAGGTATGACCAGCTAGATGAGTGACTGAAGAGACCCGTTGTTCCAAGCCAGCAGCCAGAAAATCAGAGATAATCCTAGTTGTATCTTTATCCGCATGATTTTCTAAATGGAAGTTAAAATCTCCCAGTATTGTATATTCTATGTTAGCGGCTACTGGTTCTAGTAGAAGATTAAGGGATTTCAAAAAAGATGTGCGTGAGGTGGGTGGTCGGTACAGTAGAGTTCCTTTAAAAGTTTGTATAGGAGAAAGGATAATAGTGAAACCCAAAGCTTCTACGAAGTCATGGTTCAAGGGTTCAGTTTTTAACGCTAAGCTAGCTCGGTGTATTATAGCTAGGCCTCCTCCCTTTTTTCCTGAGGATCTATCTAATCGAGTCACGTAATAGCCATCCGGGGTGGCTGTACTGAAATCCGGGCCAGATGCTAGGTCTGCCCAGGTTTCGGTTATGAACATAATATCTAAGTTTTGATTGGCTATTAGTTCAGCCACATCTTCCCTATGTTTTATGAGAGAGCCAGCATTTATAAGAGCACAATTTATGTATTTTCCTGTGATTCCAGTGATTCCAGTGACCGTAAGGGCTCCTAATTGTGAATGAGGTGAAGTTGTCTTAAAGGCGCAGTTTGGACATGGGTTAGTCGGTAAGTTACGCAAGGAGTCCGCATAGAAATGAGAGCATCGTTTGTAATTAAGTGTGTTTCCTATGCTCAGAAGCTGTGATCTGGAATACGTAATTACCTTCGACGTATGGTGGGAGTTACATAGGCCAGGGGATGTGGCGCGCAGCGCGGTCCCAGCGCGGACTGGCGCAGACTGGCACCCCTTTGGCACGGCTTCGGCGCGGTGATGGCGCTCCCGCTGCGCTCGACCGCTGCGCTTCCGGGTGGCCATTTTATATTCTGAGCCCCGCCCCAGCTGGAACGCTAACTCCGTTCTGGTCGGGGAGCCGGCTCTAAAACAATGGAGCTCACCCTGCCCTCCACACAAACGGCACGAAGCCGCGATGGAACGGGGCTAGGGTACAGGAACAGTGATGATGGTAATTTTAAAATTTTACGAAAACAATTAGTAAATCAATTGCGTCAAAACTAAAATGCAGGTAGTGCAAGGTACATTATAAAAACAGCGTTGTAGATGGGCTTTAAACAGCGTGCAGAGGAGGAGCCCCTTGCAATCTGCACGAGCTCTTACAGCAAAAAACACACACGGAGCTGCCACCACCTTGATTAGTTGCCCGAGCCCCCAGTCACGCTTGTTCTTATAATCTAAGCCCCGCCCCCAGCTGCAACGCTAACTCCGTTCTGGTCGGGGAGCCGGCTCTTAAACAATGGAGCTCACCCTGCCCTCCACACAAACGGCACGAAGCCGCAATGGAACGGGGCTAGGGTACAGGATCAGTGATGATGGTACTTTTAAAATTTTACGAAAACAATTAGTAAATCAATTGCGTCAAAACTAAAATGCAGGTAGTGCAAGGTACATTATAAAAACAGCGTTGTAAATGGGCTTTAAACAGCGTGCAGAGGAGGAGCCCCTCGCAATCTGCACGAGCTCTTACAGCAAAAAACACACAAGGAGCTGCCACCACCTTGATTAGTTGCCCGAGCCCCCAATCATCTAGGCACCACTGCTGTACACCTGCAATCAGGCAGATACTAGCCATGCACTCATGCTATCATTTAGACACAACTGTTGCACTCATCCACTCCTTTAAACACTACCCATGGATTCATCCATGCACTCAGGCACTATCTATACACGTCTCCAATCTCCGAGGCACTACCCTTACACTCATCCAATGAGCCAAGCACTATCCAAACCCTCATACAATCACTTAGACACGACAGTTACCCTAATCTATTCCCTCAAACACAACCTATGCACTCATCCATGCACTCAGCATCTACCCATGCACTGATGCATGTACCCAGGCATTACCCATGCAATCATTCAAACACTACTGTGCACTCATATATATACTCAGGCACTACCTATGCACTGCTTCAATCACCCAAGCTCTACCCCTACACTCATGCAGTCAGCTAGGCACTTCTCTAATCTCTCAGGCAGCTCTAATGCACTCATCTATTCCCTCAAACACTACCCATCCAAATGCCCCTTCTACGTCGTCGCAGCAAGCTCCTCCTGCGCCAAGGCCCCACATTGTTCCCAAACTTTTTGAAGCTGCACTTATTTGCAAAAAGTGTGAGACTAAACTCTGCATTGAATAGTAATGTCTCAATGTTATAACAGCTGCCATATAAGCACATAAATGTTAATTCTTTTTTATAATGTGCTCTTCTTATTGTTAGCAGCTTGTTCACTGTTTTTCATTTTTCTCTAAATCAAAAACACACAAAAAAAGGTTTATAAAAACAAAAAAAATCACAATTGTTTGAAAAAAGGTTCTTACAGAACCACAATATTGGTTAAAAAAAGTACAATTACCTGAGTGATTGCATGAGAACGAGGACATTGTGTGGGTGATTGGAAATTGCATGGGTACTGCTTGGATGATTATATAAGTGTGTGGGTAATGACTGGGAGATTGCATCAGTACAGAGGTAATGTATGGGTGATTGCAAGAGTGCATCAAAGTACCTGTGTAATTGGAGAACTGCAGGGGACGTGCACAGGTGATTGTAACAATGCATGCTTAGTGCCTGGATCATTGCATTAGTACATGGTAGTGACTGGATGATTAGAGTACTGCATGGAGAGTACATGGTGAATATATAAGTGCTAGGGTTTTGGCGGAGTGATTGGATAAGTACATGGTGCTGGCTGGATGATTGGACCAATGCATGGGCAGAGACAGGGAGATGGCTGCACTGCATGGGTAGTGCTCAGGGGATTGTAGCAGTGCATGAGTTAGTGCCTGGGTCATTGCATATGTACATGGGTACTGACTGGATGATTGGAGTGCTGCAATGAGAGTGCATGGTGAGTTTGCAAGTGCTTGTGTATTGGCGGAGTGATCGGATAGGTACATAGTACTGGTTGGGGGATTGAAGAAGTGCATGGGGAGTGAGAGGGCGATTGCTGGACTGCATGGGTACTACATGGGTAATTGAAGAAGTGAATGAGTACTGTGTACGTGGTTAGAGGACTCCAAGGGTAGTGCACAGAGGTTTGTAGCAGTACATGTGTTAGTGCCTGGGTCATTGCATGAATACATGGGCACTGATTAAATGATTAGAGTACTGCAAGGAGAGTGGATATTGACTGTATAAGTGCTTGGTTTATTGCCTAACTACATGGGTAGTGATTGGCTGATTGGCAGAGTGCAAGGGTAGTAGCTGGGCGATTTCATAAGTGTGTTTCTATGGTCAGGTGTTTCAATGGTTCTCTTCATTCCTCCGCCACAAATCACAAAGAGTCAAGGCAAACCACTCTGTCTCCCAGCCCTCTTCAGTACTCATGGTCATCCCCCAAGGGTCCGCCCTATCCCCTATCCTCTTCAATCTCTTCTTGGAACCATTAGTTAATTAACTAAATTCCACAAACATTCTCTTCCATATGTATGCGGACGATACGCAACTCTATTTGAAAATCTCATTCCCTGATAACATCATTTCACTCAACACTACCCTAACTTCTACTCAAAATTTGTTAACTGAGAACCATCTTCTGCTCAACACCTCCAAACCTCACTGCTTTCAACTGCACCCCTCTCATCATAGACTCAGCCAAATCTCTCGGAATCACCATGGACAAGCACCTGAATATGAAAAATCATATCAGCAATGTGTGTAAGGGAGCTAACCACCTGATGAGGGCACTCAGAAACATCAAACCATTCCTTCCACAAACTAATTTCAAAAGGGTGGTCCAAACGCCTGTCTTGCCGAGGCCAGACTACGGCAGCGCTATGCTCTGTGGCCTTGTCAAATACACCCTGGCTCCATTAAGGGCATCACTAAACAATTGCGGCTAGATGGGTTACAGGTACCAAAAGAGTAAAAATCCCCAGTCCTAAAATCTCTTAAATGTTTGCCCTTCGAAGCTTGAATTCAGTTAAAGATTACTGTTCTGGTGCACAAAGCCCTTCACTTCAAAACTCCCAGGTACCTAGCACAAAAGCTTGAAATATCCTGTGGTGGTAGAGCCTCAAGAAGCGCTAACACTTCCCTATTGAAACCACTTATCCTTAACAAAAAGAGAACTTGTCACCTAGACTTCTCGGGCGCTGCCCTTAAGACATCGAACTCTCTTCCACCAGAAGTACGCAGAATTTCCTCAATTACGGCTTTCAAACTGGAAGCCAAAAGACTCCTAATGAATACATTCTTACCTTAATTGGGAGAGGCTCATCTGCTCGAAGTCATTGATCCTACAACCACTCTACCATCATGTGATACTGCTCGTCGTTATAGGATAGTGTGCCCCCTTCACAGCCCGCTATATACATGTTTATTGTACTACTCTTCGTGACTGAATTGAACTGTAACTATGCAATCTTTTCTTGTTTCTTATTCTTACTTGATGCCGTTATTGCATTTATGTCCTTCCTTCCACCCTATTGTTAAGTGCTCTGATATCCTTCGGGTTCTTGTTCTCACTATATAAAACTTTAAAAATAAAATAAAATAAGTGCTTGGGCAGTGGCATTCTGATTTCATGAGTGCTTGGATACCAACTGGGTGATTACAGAATATGGAATCAGTCAATCATTACTCATGTAGTTTTAAAATCACCTAGTCTCTACCTTTGCATTCCTCTAATTGGTCAGGCAACTCTCAATACTTCACTAAGCCTACATATAACTGTATAAATACAATTAGAACACATAGATGAGTCGTTACATATCATCTAGTTAAGTAGATAAGTACAACATGCCTGCAAGGCTAATATGTGGCAGTTTACTTTTGAGCTACATCTTGACCATTCTATCAACAAATATATGACATCATTAAAGTATACCTTTCAACAGACTTAAGAGAGAAGGCTAATTAACAACACCTTTTAAGAGCATTTTTAAAACCACTTTTATTCTACATCTTCACCTTTGTATCTAAAATGATATGGCATCATTCAACTTTACCTTTGTTCACACTACAAAAAGAAGTCTAATTTACAACACCTTATTTCACCATTCAATCTAAAAATATGTGGCATCATTTAACTTTACCTTTGTACAAACTAATAAAAGAAACGTAATTATTAACATGTTATATAATCATCTTTTATAGCATGAGTACATGGGTACTGATTGAAAGATGTGAGTACTGCAAGGAGACTGCATGGTGAATTTATAAGTACTTGGGAATTGGCGGAGTGATTGGATAAGTACCTAATAATGTCTGGGTGATTGGAGGAGTGCATAGGGAGTGACAAGGTGATTGCTGGACTGCATGGGTACTACCTGGGGAATTGAAGGAGTGAATGTGTAGTTGGTTAGATGACTGCATGGGTAGTTTACAGAAGATTGTAAAAGTGCATGTGTTAGTGCCTGGGTCATTACATGAGTTCATGGGTACTGACTGAATGAGTAGAGTTCTGCAAGGAGACTGCATGGTGAATATATCAGTGCTTGGGCATTGGCTGAGTGATTGGATGAGTACATAGTACTGGCTATACCAAAAAAAAGAGAAGAAAATACCTCAAGACAACACTCCACTTAATGTGCATTAAACATTCAAATTCACACAGATATCTATGATCAATCGAGTGTAGAAGTATAGAATGAATCTAAGTTCAGTGATTCCCCCTTACATCCATATTGCTCATGTTCTGGGACTTGAGTCACAGGGTGCAACATTATCGATTACGCTTTGGGTGGTGCGACACTACTACAGAGACACACCCATTAGTTACTTCCTTCTCCAGCCCAGGACAGAACAACACCCAGAGTCCGGGGTCATTCTTCACACCCCCATGCTTGACTGGCATACGCCAAGCCAGCCCACTCCGCTTACACTAACAGGGAGGGAACTACAATGCTACATGTCCCAGTTCTTCCCTGTAGTGATCTCCAGATCGCAGGTCTAGATGTCAGCATGCCACAGACACTCCCTCAGGGCTGATTTACACCCACACCATACACATCCAGCATAGGGGTCACAGGACATGTGACCCTGCCAGACTTATGGAAGAAAACAGTGGTTTTCCCATTAATAAAAAAGCAAGCCTAAGAATTCATGACCCAGCAAACTACCGTCCCTTATTCCAGCTGCCATACCTTTCCAAGGTTTTGGAACAATTGACTACCTTCCTAGAGACTAATGACTTGCTTGACCCTTCACAGACAGGTTTAGGACTAATACCAGTACTGAAGCCACCCTGTTAGCCATATCCGACAACATCAGATCACTTGTCGATGAGGGCAAAGCCGTAGCTTTGATTCTATTAGGCCTCAGTGCAGCTTTTGAGACTGTCTCCCACTTTCATCTACTACGAATTCGGCACAAAAAAGGGATTTGTCATAAAGCCCTTGCTTGGTTTGCTTCATTCTTAAAAGACCGAACACAAAAAATACAAATGGGATCTTGCTCTTCTAATCTTCTAATCCAAAAGACATTGTTATTGTTATTGTTAATAGGAATTTATTAAGCACGCGTACACCCAAGGGTTTCATGGTGCTGGTAGCTGAAGTCAAGTGCGATCCGGGCCCTTAGGCATACGCCTGCTCAAATAACAGAGTTTTTAAAGATCTTCTAAAACAGAGGAGGTCGTTGCAACTTCTCAGAGCTAGGGGAAGGGAATTCCACAATCTTGGGGCAAGGCGAGAAAAGCTACATCCTCCCTGACGTTTCAGTCTGAACGGAGGGGTATCAAACAGAAGATGATGGGCTGAATGCAGGCTGCGCCGGGGAGAGTATTTGGTAAGAATGCTACCAATAAATCCAGGGCTCCTTCCATGAAAGGCTTTGAAGGCTAAACAGCCTGTCTTGAAACAGATCCGGTGAGCTATTGGCAGCCAATGAAGTTGGGCCAGGTAGGGTCTGACAGATGACCATTTAGGCTGTTTATAAATAAGTCTGACAGCCTGGTTTTGGACCATCTGAAGTCGTTTTTGCAAGCCAAGAGGGAGTCCAAGATAGATTGAGTTGGAGAAATCAAGCCGTGAGAGGACGAGGGCAATCACCACCTGGATCAGAGCAGAATGAGTAGGCAGATGGGCAATTTTCCTTATTTTTCACATTTGGTGAACACTGGAAGATATCACAGAGCCGACCTGTCCACTATGTGAAAGGTCAGCATTGATAGTGATGCTGAGGCTTTTCACAGATTGGGAAGGGACAGGAGGAGGACCGAGTTCAGATGGCCAGAATTGCGGACTCCAGATGTGCCTTCTATTTCCAGGCAGGACTAGCTCTGTTTTTCCAGGGTTGAGCTTCAGATGATTGACATCCATCCAGCGTTGGATATGGAGCATGGTGGTATGAAAGTCACTCACAGCACTGGGGGAGGTGAGGATAAAATAATCTGAAGATCTTCTGCATAATTAAATACTGTAATATTTTTGTTTTTTAATGAATGAATCAAAGGTTTTATATATAGGTTGAAAAGCACAGGGGAGAGCGAGGAGCCCTGTGGCACCCCGCAGGTAATGGGAAGTTTAGGGGCAGAGAACTTTCCTAGCCTAACCGCCTGGGTGCGGCCGGCTTGGAAGAATTTAATCCATTCCAGAGCGGGGCCTTGCAGGCCGGCCTGTTCGACACGGTTAGACAAGATGGTGTGGTCGACCGTGTCGAACGCGGCCGACAAATCCAGAAGTACCAGGGCTTGATGCTCACCTCTGTCAGCATTGACTCTGAGAGTATCCAGTACCGCCAGGATAACAGCCTCAGTGGAGTGACCCGGGCGGAACCCCGCTTGATTAGGCTCAAGGTACTCAGAGTCTTCGATGAAATTAGACAGGCAGCTGGGTACATGGGCCTCCAAGATTTTTGTGAAAAAGGGAAGGAGGGAAATGGGACGGTAGTTCAGAGGTTTAGTGGGGTCAGCCCCCGGCTTTTTTAAGAGAGGAACTACTGTAGCATGTTTGAGAGCCATAGGGACTGTGCCTTGTGATAGTGACTCATTTAAGAGAGGGAGCACGCACTGGGGTAAGGAGGTAAATATCTCTTTAAAGACATGCGGAGGGCAGCAGTCCACAGGAGAGCCTGATTTAACGCGGGACGCAAGTGAAAATAAGGTTTTTGTACAGATAGGTGAAAAAGAGTTTAAAACCCTTTGATTTATGGAAGTGTCTTCCAACGGTTCCCAATTGAGGGTATTGGGGAGACTGCATTTTATGGAAAGGATTTTATCTAAGAAAAATTGGTTTAAAGAGTTGCAGAGTTCCTCAGTGGGGGTCTGTGTCAAGGAGGTTCTGGTGTCATTGCATAGCTCATTGACAATCTTAAAGATCTCTTTGGATTTATTTGTGGCATTAAGGAGTTTGGAGGAAAAGTGGGCTGTTTTGGTGGTGGAAATGGCAATCTTATAGTCTCTACGGGCGTTAACAAAAAGTAACCTATCAGTGTTTAAATATTTTGATCTCCATTTCCTCTCGGCTTTGCACAAATCAAGTTTTTTTTGTTTGAGTTCAGGGGAGAACCATTTGTGTGCCTCAAAGTGACGAGCCCGAGAGAATTTAACAATGGGGACATGAATATTAGTGGCTGAAGATAGCCATTCTGTGATTTCTTCCATCATGATGTTAACGTCATATCCGAGGGTCGGTACAGAGTTCTCCAGGGTTTCGAGAAAGTAAGACATTAAGTATGGGGTTCCCCAGGGAGCCACCCTTAGCCCGACCCTCTTTAAAGCTTACGTCTTATCACTGTCAGACATCAGCAGGAAATGGGGATTTGAAATCTGGTCATATGCTGACGACACGCAATTGGTGAGTCCCCTCACAAATCAGCTGACAAGCACCGATACTAAGAACAACCTTATAAACTGCCTATCAGAACTCGCAGGTTGGATGTCCAAACCCTGCTTAAAATTGAACACCAATAAATCAGAGGTCTTGCTCTTCGGGGGAGCCCGTACAGTCTGGGACAACAGCTGGTGGCCCCAGGCCTTGGGCACCACCCGTGTACCTAAGCAGTTTTCAAGAAATCTTGGCATAATTTTCAACGATGCCCTATGCATGCAAAAACAAGTCCACACATTCTGCGGAAAAGGTTTTGCCACCATAAAACTTCTCAGAAGACTTTTTCCTTGGATTCCCTTAAAATGCTGAAAGTTGGGGACTCAAGTTCTGTTTTTAAGCAGCCTGGACTATGGAAATGCTCTTTATTTGGGCAGGGCTGATTATTTGTTCACCCACCTTCAATTGGTTCAGAACGCCGCTGCTAAGTTAATTTGCAATAAAAAGAAATTCAGCTTGGCTACCAGCTGCCTAAAAGAGCTCCACTGGCCCAGTAAGACAGAGAGCTAGTTTCAAGATCCTCTGTTTTGCACACAAAACATTGCATAAAACAGGCCCTTACGATCTACGAGACAGGCTAGAATTCCATGCTCCTTCGAGGAACTTAAGATCACGCTATCAGGCCTTTGCTTCAGTCAAGCATACATACAAGGTCAGAATGGGTGACAGATCTTTCTCTAAAGCAGCAGCAGCCCTGTGGAACAATCTCCCGCCCGATCTACGCCTCACAGAGGACCATGTACTCTTTAGGAAGAAACTAAAAACAAATGTCTTTCCTAGGTACTGAAGCTATCTAAACTAGGTTGAGAGTAAGCTGCTTAGCACATGCATTCTTTCCCAGCGCCGTGATGTCCCTCGGGATGATTGATGTGCTTTACAAGCACCATTAATACAAATACAAATAAAAAGGGCCGGGCGCACGTGCTCGTTGCGATTTCCAGTCTCTATCTGGGTGTGTCCTTGTGGGGACTATTTATGCATCAGGCCCTAGGGACCTACCACATCACATTCCCCATTGCCAGAGGTGACATGATGGCGTCCGCACCACGATAAAATGCCCATGACTTGAGGTGCACAGAGTTAGCGGCAGCTGAAACACTTTGGCTGACACGGGCCTCCGGCCACGTGGCGATGACTTGAAGTACACAGAGTTTGTGGCAGCTGAGGCACTTTGGCCTACATGGGCCTCCCTCCACATAGCGATGACTTGAGGTACACAGAGTTGATGACTTGAGTTGCCCTGAGTTAGTGCCACCAGAGCTGAGTGGGTGTGCAACCTGCGATGATAGGTAGGCCTCGATATGCTATCCTGGCAATCAAGACCCGATTTGAATTGTGAGCTCAGCTGGACCGTGTGTATACAAAAGGCAGCAGTCAGTACAAATAAGACTCGTCGGTGCGGTGCAGCAGGATGCACTGGGGGCCTATTGAGCGAAATTCAGCGGCAGCTGAGGAGGTTGCTGCGGCACATGGTGGACCCTCTTGGAGTCATGCCGGTGGCAGCAGGTTAGCATTGAGGTCTGGGTGCGCAGGGTCGGGCAGTCATTGCTGGGTGGTGCACCGGTCTGGAGACCAGGGCTGGGGAGCTTGCGGTAGATGTAGGAATCATGCACACTGCCTGGGAAGTTTGGGACAACATTAGTATACAGGCCCCTGTGGTCCAATTTTGCCTGCATATTGTTAGAATGCATGTGGTTTCTGTTGCGGTGATTGTATGGTGTCGACAGGGGGCACAAGTAGTACATGTGTGCAATTAATTGCCCCAACATGTGTGGGAAGTATGCTATGGTGTGGTTATCTTGCTTAGTCTCCAGCTGTTCCTGCGCAATGTGGGTGAAGTGAAGCTACAGGTGTACAAAGCTGAAACAAACCCTGATGCTTCCAGGTATAATAAATCCTGCATAATGAGACCGTTACTGAAAATCATGTGGTTGTAAACTTCCTTTTCTTTGCTACGAAGGTTAAAACCACACAAACGTCTGTTACGGTCGTTCTGTGCAGGATTGATCATACCTGTAACCATTCCGGTTTGTCCAAGTGCAATACATTGTACCAGATTACATTTGTGACCATACCAATGCTTGGCAAAAGAAAATGTCCCTGTATTTTAATATCGAAAGCAAGAATTCCTTACTCAGAACCCAGTGTCTAAGTTACTCTTTCATAT
This sequence comes from Lissotriton helveticus, assembly GCF_964261635.1. Taxonomy (NCBI): domain Eukaryota; kingdom Metazoa; phylum Chordata; class Amphibia; order Caudata; family Salamandridae; genus Lissotriton; species Lissotriton helveticus. The sequence goes on from NC_136065.1 coordinate 1,610,907,547, forward strand.
CCTATTCCACAACTTTTTATTTAGATAACATCTCATAATCTATCAAAAGACAACAACTTCTAACTGCTAGGTTGTTTGTAATTTCTCAAAACAATTTATTGGCCACAAAACTATTTTAAAACATACAAATAAAGCTATTGCTAGCTTCAGTCAAAATCATAGTACTCCTCCCACTAGGGGTTACACTCTAAAATTATGCAAGTTAAAGAAAACTTTATTAAAAGACAGTCGATGCAGCTTTTCGGTGATCCCTTGATGCCTTCAACTTCTTCAGGACTAACAAAGTTTAAACATCTTAAGTTGACTTTGGTTATGATTTAATGCCATACTTCATAATATTATATGTCCACAGAAAAGATTGCCAGGATAAAAAACCTTTTTGACTTCATCATTTATCTCTGAATTTTGTCTTTTAGAACCACCATTTATTATAAAGTAATCTTATAAATCTTCATTCCCATTTAAAACAGGACAAATCACTGTATTTATGTGAGCCCAACGGTTGTTCAATGGCTGTGGGTGCGCCTTTAAATCAGCAGCGTCATATTCAGCATTACGGTAGTTTTTCAATTGACCGGCCATGAAGTCAGATTCTCGTTCCGCTGCCTCCCTGTTCTAACAGATTTCCGAATATGTTGTGCAACAAATCCGGAAGTGTTCCCCCAAACCTTTTACCTTCCTCAACTATTTTTGCTGATTTTGTTTTTTCTGTTCTTAGCACTGTGCACATTTCCAATGCTAACCAGTGCTAACGTGCATGTTATTCCCAATTGATATATTGAATTTACTTATAGGTCCCTAGTAAAGTGGTGCTACATGTACCTGGGGTCTGCAACTTAAATGCTACTAATGGTCAGGCACACTGATTGTGCCACCCACTTAAGCATCCCTTTCATACATGTCTCAGGCCTGCATTGCCGCCTGTGGGTGAAGATTTAAACTGACATTTAAACCTGGCAAAATAAAGCAGGTTCCAGGCCCAACCCTTTAATTGTTGTACATATAATTCACCTCAAGGAAAAGCCCTGAACACCCCAGAGGGTGGGGTGTAGTGTATTTAAAAAGTTGGACATGTACCTTTACGTTTTACAGGTTGTGTTGTGAAAAACTCTTAAGTTCATCTTTCACTGCTGCAAGGCCTACCTCTCCCATAGTATAACACCAGATTTGCCTTATTACATCTAATAGGCTGTCTCCTCCAAATGGAAACAGGTGACTAGGTCATGTTTGGTATCTTTGGAATTGTAATGAAAAATCCTCTCTTACGGTAAAGATGGACTTTTAGAAATTTGATAAACAATAAGAATGTTTGGCCTATTTATTGTCAGCAAGGCTCGGCCACTATGCATAAAGAAGGACAACAGAGGAACACCAATACAGACACATCTTAATGTGAACCTTTTAAATAACTGATCACGACTCGTAATCAACCTGATCAAATCTCATATCTATTATTCCTCATCAGTATGGGGTAGAACACTTGATGAAATCATTGTCAAAGTCCCAGTCAAGCATATCAAAACAGAAAATACATGACATACATCTTGAAACACATTTGATATCAATTTTTGCTGAAAAGTACTACACATTATTAACATAAATTCCAAAACAAAAACACAATAATTAACATTAGGGCCCCTATATTTTCCTGAATTGACGTGGGCCCACTAATGGCAAGCCAAAGCACCAGGGGTATTGTTACATTACTTTATTTTAGTAGGCTTTCTAAAGGTAACTAAAATCAAAATCAGTCAAAGTGTCCATGAACAAAAAGTCCACAGTCCAACATATTCACTTCTGTTGCACTGACTGAAGTGGGAATAGTAAATGTTTCCTCCTTTGCAACAAAAACCTACGTTGAAATGGTAAGTGGGGGTCTGATAATTTGTCACTGATACTGAACCCTCTATGCAAAGGTATATTTGCCACACCGTAGATATCAGTACAGTGCATGAAAGTGGGGCTCATTTTGCCCAATCAAAAAAATAGAGGGGTGCTCATGCGGTTTACACCCTAAAGGTGGCAGGACTACGCTATGAGTTGAACTTCTGCCACTAAAACAAGCAGTAATTTGCAGAGTTTGAACCCATTAATGCAGACTTAGCATACCACCTCTCTCATGTCAGTAAATTGAGTAGCATTGAATTGTTCAAGAGTAACGAGATACTTAGAGGTGCGTAAAGGAGATGTGTAAGAAATGGTCGTTATTATGATTGTTTTTCCTATGTTTTGAGCAGGACTGTTATTTCCACAAATTGTGTTAGGTCGTCTTTGTCGTGTTACTGTATACAGGGATGCAGTAGTACCTTTAGTGATAGTACACAAAATCAGAGTATGAATATCACAGAAACTTCAAAGAATCAAGCTTTCTTCTGTGATGTAAAACATCATTACACTCAGCCAAACACTTCAGAGCATACTGATAGGGTTGTCTAAATATTAGCTTTTTTCTGCAAAATTGCCTTTTTGACACAATAACCATGCTCATTTTATTTCTATCTTTGTAAAGATGTTTTGGCTCATCTTGCAGAGATGTTTAAAATGTGAATTATTTCCATAAACAGTGAATTCTGGTGAAAAGACAAAAACATGCTTTACGTGCTTTGCTTGACGGATGTATGACATTACAACGCATGCTTTTACATCGAGTGCCTTTACAACACGGTTTTTACAACGCAAACCTTTACAACGCATAGCGCTTTGGGGTGCTGGATAGTGAATAGTTTAATTTACTATTCCAACTCCAGTCCCCGTGGACACAAGGGAAGGTGTTGGATAGTAAATTGAACGTATTCCCTATCCTAGAGCGCCCCCCAGCGCAATGCGTTGTAATGGTTTGCGTTGTAAAAGTTGCATCGTAAAGGCACTGCGTGGTAAAAGTTGCGTTGTAAAGGATGTTTCCCTTGATTGACATGAAATGCATGCAAATCCTGCAATCATTCGATCTATCATCTGATCCACAACATTAATTTACAATGGTATTCCTCCTCGTCATCTAAATATTCGCTGACAGTCAGTTAAAAGTTTTCTCATGGAATTTTTAACTTCTTCGTTTCTCAAAGTATATATTAAGGGATTTAGCAGTGGGGTAATGACAGCGCAAAAAACTGAAACTATTTTATCCACGGGTAAACTGTTTGAGGGTCGAGTGTAAATAAAGATGCAGGGCCCAAAAAACAGGGTAACAACAGATAGATGGGCGGCACAGGTGGAGAGAGCCCTGTGCTTTTCTTCGGCCGAGTGTTTTCTTAGGGAGAGCAGGATAGACGTGTAGGATCCGAGCAGCACAATGAAGATGCCCAGAGATAAAATCCCACTGTTGCACACAATCAGTACACCTGTGAGGAAGGTATCAGAGCAAGCCAGGCTCAGTAAAGGTGGGATGTCACAGAAGAAACTATCAACCTCATTGGGACCACAGAAAGGTAGTCTAATCATCAGGACTATCTGACCAACAGAATGCATAACACCCCCCAGCCAAGCACCACATACCAGGAGACTGCAAACTCTGTTGTTCATGACGGTGGTGTAACGCAAAGGATTGCATATGGCAACATAACGGTCATAAGCCATCACTGAAAGTAGGAGCGCCTCTGCAATGATGAAGAGATGGTAAAGGAAGAGCTGAGAAAGGCAGCCACTGAAGGGGATGGTTTTACTTCTGCACATGATATTCACAAGCATCTTAGGGATGATGAGAGTCGGGTAGCACAAGTCAATGAGGGACAAGTTGCTGAGAAAGAAGTACATGGGAGACTGTAGTGATGAGACAACTTTCACTGTCACGATGATGGCCACATTTCCAACCATAATTGCCGTGTAAAGCATGAAAAATACCACACCTAAAACAATCTCCACCTCTTCGTTCTTCGAAAGTCCTAGTAGAACAAATTCCTTCACATTTGTTACATTTCCCATTTTTAAAGTTAATGTTTTGCACTAAATTCTCTGTATCGCTTTGAATCAATGTGTTGCTCGAAATTCACTGTATCGCTTTGAATAAATACAATCTGAAAAAGAAAACAGGGAAAGGAAAATAAAATGTGCACACTTAATAATTTTAACGTAATTTTACAATGCTCTTTCCAACACTTACATACTTTATTTACCTCAGTTCAATAGACCCACTCTTTAAATTCGAAGAGTTTCTTGTGTGAGATTTGGCATTCTCCTGTTTTGATGGCGAGGCTGCGAACTTCCCTGTCAAATACATATACATTCAATGGAGACCATTACTTGATTCATTGCTATAACTGTTTACAGTATTTCTTCACATACAGCTTATTTCAATATTGCTCTAAAACCACGGACCAAAGATGTGGCCTAAATAGTAGAGTATGGAACACCGTGGCGGTTTTAGAGTAGTTGAGGTGGCCACATACACTCACCTCCATCCACTGACAAGCACACACACTCACATACGTGTGTGCCCATATGCAGGCCCATACATTCACCAACACAAACAAACACACATACTCACACTCACCAGTTCACAAATGCACACATGCAAACACATGCACACCGAATTAAAAGCACACACATGCAAATACGCATACATTCATTCACACACATGCCCCAACTCATTTGATAAAGCACATACTGGGCTGTGGCAGTGAGTGGAGAGGGTGGCCTGAGGGAAAACATGATGGTCCAGGAAAGAGCTGGAGGTTTCAGGGAAGGAATGAAGAAATGGAGGATCCCACCATCTCTTGTTATTGGACTGGGTCAGCCAATAAATGGATGACCTTCCTCAACTCATCGAAGAGTGGGTAGCGGTGAGTGAGAGTTGTTGATTACACCAGCCTGTGAAAGGGTGTTGTAGGGCATCACCGATGGTAAGCCCTGGGCACGACAGGGCATAAACCTGAAGCATGTAGGGCTGACTCTCTCCTTCATCATTGGGAGAATACTTGCCTGGCATTTTACAGGCTGATGATGTTATTGCGGTCAGAGCTGTGACATATTGAAGTCTGCATACTTTGGCTCCGGCTGCAATGTTCATGCACATTAACACATGTAAAGCACCTGGTTTCCTCACACCGATATGATATGATGAGTGTATGTCAGGCTGACATCGCTTGGCCTAACAGACTCTCATCGTGCGTTGCAATTGTGGGGGCAGCAGCTTAGGCACTTATGATGGAGCAAGATTTCGCATGTTATGCGACTTGCTTGGATTCAAGAACCTCAAATAACTTATAACCATGTAATTCAACCTGTTTGTCTTACTAATTTCCCTTTATGCTGACATTTGGGTGTCCTAGAGACGCTTGCTTATGTGGATACTAACTCAATAATGTTTGTATCTAAAAATGGCCGCGGCTTGGCGGGTTTCTTTCTGCGGATGCGTTAGTCACACTCACGTGACATGACGTACTTGCAGTTCTGGTGGGAAACTTTGCGCCTGCGCACTTGCTTTTAAAATGACTGTCTGTGTCTTCACATGGTGAAGCTCGCGCTGATGTTTTCATGTTAATGTCTGTCTGCACTAATCCTTCACGCCATAGTATATTTAAAGTAAGGGGTATAGAGTAGCTATTCATGGTATACAGTGTATTCATTTATTTCTATGTTTTAACTTGTTTTCGCTTACTTTTCATGTACTGCGATATTGGGGGTCTGAGGGATACTCGAGCCGCCTTGAAAGTCTCTACTGCGCATGTCACCCTGGCAGAGAGAGAAGGCAACCTTGAACAGTGGAACTCAGCCAGCTGGCAGCCACAGTCCAGATGCTCCTGAGAGAGTGACCTGCGACCCAGCAGGATAGAGTCGAAATGTACTGCAAATGATACAATTGTAATTTTTCCATTGTATTCTGTAGAATATCTCATGGGAACCCCAAATTCAAATAGGCGGTTCCAGAGTATGTAAATGTGAGCTTACAGACCTAAATTGTGATTGGTGTGTTGACTTATCCTACTTGGGGACCAATCGAAATTGGGGATTCTGACACTTGCAACATTTGGGGGGTGGTACACTGACCCGAAAAGAGTATAACTAGCCTAGGTTTAGCTAGAGAAATTGTCCGACTTGTCCGAATAGCTGACCTGTCACTGACCCAACGCACTCAATAGGAGACTGATACAGAGGTGCTGCGGAGCACTCTGTCCGAAATATACCATAGACTCAAGAGGTTTTACTAAACCTTAAGTGCTGGCAAAGCACTTTGCTGGGGAATTTCGCTAACCCAATCGGGGTTCTGGCTGATAGCTGCAGAGAGGGTGGAGCGCAGGCGTTGCTTCCGAACTGCGGGTGCTGGTCGTGCCTTGGTGGTCCTGTCCTGATCCTAATCTGGGTTTCCTGTCCTGTCCTGGGGTGTCCATTCTGCACCTGCTGTCCTGTTGATGACTGTCCTTCCGTGGGGTTTATCCTGTCCTTAACTGACCCGTGGCCAGGGTTGGTCTTCACACCAGTCTAGGTAATTATAGTGCTAACAGTCTATACTGCACCTTCTATTTTTCTGTCTTTGCTTCAATAAAGACATACCTTTGCATATGTTAATTTTCCATGCTTTTTGCGCAATCTATTATATAAAAGTCATGCATTATTTTTCTTAGCATGTTCCTATGTTACCCTTCCTTTATGCACCTTTCACCATACCGTTTATGACATATAGATGTGATTTATAATTTTCTCCTGCAAGCTGATTTGAAGTAAAGTTGCTAGAATTTAGCGTGTTCCATTTTTCCCCTTCCTATAGATGCATAGGATTTCCAAACTTTCATCCAACCTTTTAAGTATTTCCCAGTAGTGAAATTCTAGTACGTGCATAAATGTGCCCATTTATAGTTATCTATTCTTGAGTTCCATTCTTGAAATCTGCTTAGCATATTCCCTGTTCTTACCTCACATTAAACTCATAAATCGTTGCCCTGATTTATTTTATATACGGCTATGTGCTCTTTGTTATCTTAATCATCGATTGCCTATTAGGTATAAACTGTATGCTTTCTGAATCTGAAATCTAGATAAAGCTTTTAAAACTTCTCGAGTTTGTGGTCATTTTATAATTACAAAGAAAATATAAAGTTGGTATTTGTGTTGCCTGCCTTTCTTTTACAGCCAGCTCTCTGATCCATTGTGGTCATAGGTGGATTGGTAAGTCGGGTACAGTAGAAATAAATAGGAAGGAATCAGGGTTACTGGTAGTAGAGTGTAAGGTCACCTGATTAATGTATATGGTGAATTGAAGTTTATGGGCCCGATACGTATATGGTAAAATTGTTGGTTGGGTGACCTGCGCGCTCTATCAGTAATTTTCTGGTAGCAGCGCTATGGTTAGGGACTAGTTAAAGTTAGGTAGGACTAGTTAAGATAGATAGGTAGGTCGGATGCTGCTAAAAATTTTATTGCTGCTAAAACGAGAAAATTATTGCTGCTAAAACGGTGAACATTTTTTGTGAATTGATCAATCACGTGAAATGTTTTGCTTTGGAAAATTATGAAATGTTTTAAATTGTTTTTTCTGCTGATATACTGATATATGTATTAACCCACTCGTTAGTAATTGTTTAATGTTTGTCTGGAATCCCCAGGGAATTGAATAGCGAGTGGTGAAGAGAATCCACTTCGCTTTGAGGTCACTGGCTCAAGGAAAATTGGTGCAGGTTAGGCAGAACTGGAAGATCTAATTAGGGTTTTCTGAATGTAGGTTTGAATAAATGATAGCAACGAGTTCGCTGGCAAAACTTTTATTGTGATATAACCTAGTAAGGGTCTCACCGGAAGGAGTAGCAGGTTCGTCGGAGCTTGGGTGATAGCAAAGGGGTTCGCTGGTGAAACTTTAGACTTAGTCTATATCCCGAAAAGAAGTGGATAAGTCAAAGAAGTAGCAGGTTCCCTAATGCTTGAGTGAAGGGTAGGCAGAAGAGATCTATCCGTAGTGTGTGAAAAGTAGACAGACGAGGTTTACTTGCAGTAAAACGTAATCTTTCCTTTCTAGACACTCGAGTACAGTGGCGAATGTGTTTACGTTTTTAAATAACTAAAGCACTTGCACTTTAAAAGAGAAATCAAGTTTCCGTTACCTTGTAGAGGAGGGAGTCAGTTGCGGAGCTGCTCTGACGTCGCTCTGTGCCGCGCTGGTATTGGTCGAAACAGCGGGTGTGTAGCGGAGCTGGAATTGTAAAGGAGGGGTGAGTGCCGAAGCGTGAGAACCGTCTCGCGAAAAGAGCCGCGCACCCATTGGTCGAGATCATTTGAAACCGTGCACTTCATTGGTCGCACGAAAATAAAAGATGCACTTGGATTGGGAGTGATTTTGTAAACAAAGTTGCTCGCAGAAATCGTATGTGGCACACGTATAGACCGAATACTAGACCTGATCCACGACATTTAGGGTTTGAAAATGATCAGTGGAAAGGTCATAAAACCGACATTATGTACGGAAATAAGAGAAAATTGTCCCTGGTAAACAAAGTGAAGAATTATTTCAAAAAGGACAAGCCCATCAAAACTGGAGAAGGAGTTGTCATTCCGCCACCTAATACTCCCGCATCTTTCATGATGTTTGATAACGGGTACCATTCGTGTGTATTGTTGGAAAATTGGGAGGAATACACAAAGGATGACGGAATTTTGGCTTTTCCGTTAGAGGGTACATTTAATGGCAGGATTTTATTTAATTTGAGAACCCGAATGAATGATTTGTATCCCAGACCTAGATTAACGCAGTACGAAGCATTAGAGGAATGGGAGATCGAGGCTTTTGAGAGAGATAAGCCCCGAATGGATAAAGGGTTAACAAAGTGGTATCCGAAATTGAAGCAGGAGACCAGAGATAACAAAATGAAACAGTGGAGACAGAATATGATAGTCGAGGGACTATATCCAATGATGTCAATGGGAGGTCCTGCGGGAGAGAAAAAGACAGAAAAGACCAAGCATTGGGTGTCCAGTGGGGATTCGGATGATGATATATTGGATGATATGTTTATGAAAAACCCACCTCCTTATAATGAAGGACCCAGATCCTCTAGTGTAGGGGATGCTTCCCGAAGACCTCCTCCTCAGGAAGGGACTAGGGGCCCGATGTAGGTAAATCTAATTTACCACTTCTAAAATACCGAATCATACCGATTCGGTATTTATGAAGTGGTAAACTAGAGGGGGGAAATGTAGGTAATTCTGATTCGGTAAATACCGAATCTGTAAGATTCGGTATTTACCGATTCTGTAAATACCGAATCGGTATCCCCCATTGATTCCTATGGGCCTTGAAGCCCATAGGAATCAATGTGGAATACCGAATCGGTATTTACCGATTCGGTAATTACCTATTTTTACAAGGGTGCAGGGGGTGTCACTTTGACACCCTCTAGCACCCCAATTACAGGCTTGTGTGCCATGTGGCACACAGACATGCCCTAAGGGCTTGTCTGTGTGTCACATGGCACAGGTGTGCATGCACAGATGTGCATGCACACCTGGATTCGGTATTTTACCACCCAATTGTATTGGGTGGTAAAATACCGACTCTTGAAGGCCTGTGGCACTCTTCAGAGTGCCACCTACATCTCTATTTACCGATTCTGTACATTTACCGATTCGGTATTTTACCGAATCGGTAAATGTACAGAATCGGTAAAATTACCGAATCTGTACTTATGTAGCCCCCTACATAAGAAAAACGTAATACCGGTCGGAAACGGCCGAATTTGGCCGTTTCCGACCGGTATTAGGGCTCCTACATCGGGCCATAGATCTGTAAATGTAGGAGATGGTTGTCAAATACCTCCCTATAACGAGGGCCTAGGACCCATAGGTGCTAGAGATACCTGTCCAAGACTACCATTTAGTGGAGAGGCAAGATACTCAGGTGAGAGAGACTTCTGTCCCAGACCCCCCTACGAGGGTGAGGCAAGACCCTCAAGCACAGGGAATCCGTTCTCAAGACCACCGTATGAGGAAGAATTAAGCACAGGAAGCTTGTTCCCAAAACCTAATTATGGTGAAGGACCAAATATGACTCATCCAACTGCCCCAACGTTGTCTCCTCAAATAGTACCTGAAATAAGCCTGGAAAGAATACTGCAGGAAAGGGAGCGAGAGGCCGTAGCCAAACAAAGAACCGAAATAATCAGAAAATCTCCCAGTTAAATACAAGCCCCGAAGCCCTGACCATCCCAGTAACTATTGGACCAGTTGTTCCTCTGTATGGGGATAGACAGGGGAGTCCAAAGACTCCGATCATTACCCCAACCATAGTGCAGCCAAGAAAAGAACCCTTAATTGTGGATGATCAGACAAGTGAATGCGAATCTGAGGTCTCTTTAATGGATTTACCAATTAGGGACCCAGGAAGGCGCTTGCCGAAAAGACATAATCCTTTCAATACGAAAGAGATTCAAATGGAATCGACTTCAGGTACCAAGAGTGTCACATTGGTGACTCCTGAAGAAATTGCGAGATGGAGTCGAGACATAGAGAGGCAAACTCCACAGACAAAACCATTAGATATTTACAAATTGAGAGTAGAAATGGAAGAACTGACGGCCGGAAACGTGGGGTTAGATAGATTAAATACCTATTCTGAGGAAGAGCTGCTGTTTATCTGCAAGAGTCTTACCAAGAATACCAGAGTGCTCCATGAGAAACTAACAGACACTGCAGCTAGTATGGGAATAGATATTTCAAAATCAAAGCCATTACAAACACCCTATAGAGCTGAGTTCTCAGACAAAGATCTGAAAAATATGAATGTGTCAGGGAAAAAGGTGCAGATCAAAGAATTATTGACTGTGTTGCAAAAATGGGGAGACGTAGAAAAGTGGAAAGCCAGGTGGGCAAAAAAAAAGGATGAGGCTAGATCTAAACAGACGTCTTCTGAGTTTGTTCTAAAGGAAGCTGACAAGCCAGAGCAGTTATACCCTATGCGTGAAGTGCCAGGTGGAAAATACGTGCACGTTCCATGGTCCAGACAGGATATTGTGTCCTTTACCAATGACTTTCCAAAATTACGAGAAAGGCCTGTGGACTGGTACAGGCAGGTGGAAAGGTTTGTAAATGTGCAAAAATGCCTATGGAAAGACCTGGATGGGTTTTTCGACATAGTGGTTCCTGTGGATTTGTGGACTGAATGTAAGGTTGCCGTTGGTTGGCCTAGTGAGGAATACCCGAGGGACTCTAAAACAGGAGCTCCTTCCGATGAGGTGATGAGAAAATATGACCAGTTAATATTACACCTAAAGGGAAAAGTGCCTGCATAGGAAACTGATTGGATCAAGATAGATAGAACCACGCAGGAAAGAGATGAGACTGTGCACTCATTTTATGAAAGACTGTTACAGGTGTTTAAAACGTACAGTGGTATAGATAACATCGAGATGAAGGATATGACCCACTTCATTTACAGGTTTGTAAACGGTTTAAGACCCGAAATTTGCCAGTGGATCAAAGACAATAAAATCTGTTGGCAGTCTAAGAAAATGGATGAGGTCTTACGGTACGCAAAGTACTGTGAAGACGAGATGGCTGATAAGCGAAAGGCTCTGAAGGAAAAGGTTATGTGGGCACAAGTAAAACTAGCGGAACAGCAGGAAAAGCAATTAGGTAAATTGAATAAGAATTCCCAAAATCAAGGTTCAGGGGGTGGAGGGAAGAACCGAGTGAAAATGAGTCGAAAGGAAGCCAAAAAGAAATTTCCCTGTCACCAGTGCGGAGAAATAGGGCACTGGAGAGACGAGTGTCCATATGCACAGCATAATAACCCTCAAAACCCTGATTTAAATCCACAGACGCAGAATGAAAGGCCAAGAAAGACCCAGCAACAGGTAAAGGCAAGTCAGTTGCCCCATGGACCTAAACCGAATTATAAGGGAAAAACACCGCAGGGTGATGACATAGAGATCTGGGGAGGAAACAAGGATAGAAATGCAGCAACTTCGCAATTTCTGTTGAGTGATACTTTTCTCTGTGACGATCAATACTGACGGGGCCTGAGAGGGAAGGATGAGGAGTGCGTGCTTGGCGCCTCCTTGCCGGTAGACCAGTCAGGGCCATACATTGAAGGAAGGGTTGATGGAAATGATGTCACCTTTCTGTTGGACACTGGTGCTACCCGTTCTACTGTGGGAACAGCAGACGTTCCAAACCTACCCCTCTCGGGAGAAGCAATCCAAGTAGTGGGTGTATCTAATCAATTGATTAGTACCCCAGTTACTGAGCCTATGGAGATTACAATAGGGAATTTCAAAGAAATGCATAGATTTGTAGTTTGTGATACCAGTCGAGTAAACTTACTGGGACGTGATTTGTTGTGCAAAATGAATTGCACCATCTTTTGCACACCAAAAGGCGTCGAAATTCAGACCCCAGACGAAGATGGCATATACAAATTAATGTTAATCAGACCAGACTCAGAAATTAAACAACTGACTAACCAAGACTTACCTGAAGAACTCCAAAAGACAGTGAAACCAGAGGTATGGGACTTTACTGGAAAGGATGTTGGTTTAATGGCAAATGTAGACCCAATCAAAATAGCTATGAAAGAAAATGCAGTTTACCCCAATACCAAGCCTTACAAAATGAGTGCAGAAGTGAGAGCAGGAGTTGCCATTGAAATAAAAAGATTGCTAGAAGCGAACATCATACAAGAAGTGATGAGTAGCCCATGTAACTCACCCATAATTGGAATCAAGAAACCTAGTGGCAAGTACAGGGTAGTGCAGGACCTGAGAAAGGTAAACAAGATTGTCGTTCCTTGCTGTTCTATTGTCCCGAACCCAGCAGTGATCCTGTATCAGATCCCCTGGGATGCTGAGTGGTTCACTGTGATTGACCTATGTCATGCATTCTTTTCGATCCCATTGCATCCAGACAGCAAATTTCTTTTCTCATTTGCTTTCGACAGTCACGTGTTCGTTTGGAATCGCGTCCCTCAAGGGTACACAGAAAGCCCCTCAATCTTTAATCAGATTCTGAAAAAGTGCCTTGAATCTTTAGTCTTACCTGGAAAATCAGTTTTAGTGCAATATATAGACGACCTCTTGGTGGCGTCTAAGAGTCAGAAAGACTGTGTTGTTGACACCATTGCCTTACTCAATCACTTAGGTGAAGGAGGACATAAAGTATCACCTGACAAACTGCAATTCTGTACAAAGTCAGTGAAATATCTGGGGCACCAGATAGAAAAAGGTATCAGGAAGGTTACTTCAGAGAGAGTCAGGATAATTCGAAACATGCCGTTACCTCGCACTCAGAAAGAAGTCAGAATGTTCCTTGGAGTTGTAGGTTATTGCAGGCAATGGATTGTGGGATTTGCAGTCCTAGCAAAGCCTTTGATAAAGATGACCAAGAAAGGAGCAAAGGACCCCGTGGAATGGGATGAGGAAAGCTTGACAGCATTCACGAAATTACGAGAATGCCTGTGTACAGCCCCTGCTTTGGGAATGCCTGATTATTCTAAGGAATTTTCATTGTTTTGTGATACACAAGACAATTGTGCATTGTCAGTTCTAACCCAAGCCCATGGTTTGACTAGACGTCCTGTGGCATATTTTTCTGCCACTTTGGATCCAGTGGCTGCTGGATTACCCGGATGTCTGAAAGCAGTAGCTGCAACCTGCACGAGTCTAGAACAGAGTGAATCCATTGTCATGGGACATCCTGTAACTGTGTATGTCCCACATGCAGTTGTAATTTTACTGACCAGAACTAAAACCCAGTATCTCACCCCTAGTCGGCTGACTAAGTACGAGAGGATTCTCGTAGGTGCTGCAAATGTAGTCATTACTCGGTGTAACATTCTGAATCCTGCTACCCTATTACCAGACTCAATAATTGCAGAAGCTAAGGGAGAGGTCGAGCATGACTGCATTGACCTGACAGAGTTCAGTACTAAACCACGCCCAGATATCAAGGAAAAACCCCTGCCTGTGGAAGATAGCGAGCTGTTTGTGGATGGCTAATGTATAGGACACGAACTTGTAGGCCTAAGTGCTGCTTATGCTGTAGTCACAGTAAAACGCATTGAAGAAGCATCCTGTTTATCTGGAGTGAAGTCTGCACAAGTAGCCACATTGATTGCATTGACAAGAGCCTGTAAAATTGGAAAAAATAAAAGAATAACAGCATATACTGACAGTCAGTACTGTTATGGGGTTGTGCATGACTTCGGCCAATTGTGGCTACAAAGAGAGTTTCTGATTTCTTCAGGTACTCCTATCAGAAATGGAAAAGTTGTACAAGAATTACTGGATGCAATCCAGTTACCAAACGAATTGGCAGTGGTCAAATGTGCTGCTCACAAATCTGGCACTGATCATGTGACAGTAGGAAATAGATTTGCTGATGAAGTGGCCCAACATTGTGCCAGACATCAAATGTCTGTAAACATCAAATTGGGGGGCTATGGAAACAGCTGCCAACTTATGGTGTTTGAGGATGTGCCTACCTGGGAAGAATTGAGAGATTGGCAGCATGCTGCGACACCAAAGGAAAAGGAAAAATGGAGGAAACTTGGTTGTCAGCAGAGAAGTGAGGATGGTATCATTGTGGGCCCAAATGGTATGCCTGTGTTACCTAGACATCTGCTTGCTTCAATGGCCAGACTGATACATGGAGATTCACACGTTGGTAGGAATGCCATGGTTCTGGTTTTCCAACAAACAAGTTCAGGAAAGTAGCAGAGTCACTCTGTCAGAGGTGCTTAACATGTCAACAGTTCAACGCTGGGAAGAGAACAGTAGTCGAATTGGGAAAACTTGGGAAATCAGGAGGTCCCTTTGTAAGATTATAGATAGACTTCATTCAGTTGCCCCTTTGTAAAGGAATGAGATACGTCCTTGTCATTGTCTGCCTGTTTTCAAAATGGGTGGAAGCTTACCCAGCCAAAAAGAATGACGCCATTACTGTAGCCAAGTTGTTACTGCGAGAACTAATACCTAGGTATGGGGTTCCAGTCACAATTGAATCAGATAGAGGTGGGCATTTCCAGAATGAAGTGATTGATCAGCTCTGTAAAGCATTCAAGATTACACAAAAGCTGCACTGTGCCTATCGTCCAGAGGCTTCTGGAGTGGTGGAGCAAATAAATGGCACTATCAAATCGAGACTAGGAAAGATGTGTGAATCTACTGGCATGAACTGGATAGATGCTTTACCTCTTGTTCTGATGGGAATCAGAAGTATTCCAGACCGAAAAACAGGCCTGAGCCCCCATGAAATCCTGATGGGAAGAGTGATGAGACAAGCATGGGTACCAGGATACAAACTGATAAGCATTTCTGATGATTTGGTACTTGAGTACTGCAAGCAACTGGGTGACCAAGTGCGTTCTATCTCTCGCCAGATTGGGGAAGACGCCGTCGCCAGTCCAACAACTCCAGTCCATAAATTGGTTCCAGGCGATTGGGTTGTACTGAAGAAGCATACTCGTTCAAATTGCCTTGCACCGAAGTGGGGACAGCAACGCCAAGTGATACTGGTGACCACGACATCGGTGAAGTGTGCCGGCGTTCCAAAGTGGATCCATGCCAGCCATACCAAGAAGGTGATCAGAAACGAGAAAATTGACGCTGAAGGTTGTACAGCTGAGGGGTCCCCAGACGATGGTCCTGAAGTAGCTGATGATGAACAACCGAGCACCAGTCAAGATGAATGGATACCCATAATTGACCTAACTGATGACCCATTCAGAACAAGAAGCCAAACCTACGCAGATAGAGAGTGGAATAGTGAGGAAGAGGTAGGAACAGAAGGAGCTACTCAGATTATTGAGATTCACGTCAAATCTGAGGAGGAAGAAGATCAGATAGGGAGAGAACAGGTGAATGACACACCTCCACAAACTCCTGAGATTGAAAAGGGACAGACAGAAATTAGGGCGAAAGTTCAAGCGGAAGAAAATCAAAGGTTCGAAGTGCTTGAACCGGACCAGATAGAATTAGAAGAACGTGTTCAGGACACAGAAATAGAAACGCCCAAAAGCCAAATCCAGTATACACCTGAACAAGGCCAGCTTAGCGACCAGGCAGAAGAAACTGAGATAAGACCTGGGACTAGTTAGACAGGAAGGGAAGAAGAAAAAGCAGAAGTGCCACAAACAAACAAAAATAAAAGAGCGTTAGAAGAAAGCCAAACCACAGTGCCAGCTAAAAGACTCAAGAAAAAGAAAAATATTGAACCCAGATATATTAAGAGATTGAGACTGAGACTAAAAACAGTAGAAGAAAAACTTGAGGAAAGAAGGAAAAGTTCTCGTATAGGCGAGCAAGCTGGAGAAAGCTCTAAAAGAAGAAGTGATCGAATAAAAAGACTGAACGAAAAATATAAAGATCCTGAATGGACTTACTTGATATTAGAGGAATTTGAGGATCTTGATATAACTGACGAAAGTGACGAAGAACAGACGGCTGATCAGTCTGCCGAAGAAGACGAACCAACCTGAAATTGCTCAGCGTAATCTACCTGTGCAAAGTTACAAAGAGGGGTTGGCAAACTTCTGTTAAGCAGAAATGTCTGATTCAAATGTGAATGGAAGGCCTAGACGTAATTGTTGTAAAACATGCTGCAAAGTATGTATATGTAGTGTAGCCATAGTATTAATATTATGGATAGGACTAACAGTTTTTATTCCTTATATGGTGAGCAAAAATACTAATATTGACCCTACACAGACTGTGACCAAAGACACTGAAGAACTGACAACACGAAGTGTAGAAAGAAGTGAGAAAGCACTTAGCATCAGACAAACAAAAACAGACTTAGAAGCACCAGATGAGGAAGGACTACATTATCACGGAATTAAGAACCAAACTCATTTAAATGTATTCGCAAACCTGTTAGTGCGTTACGTAGAAACCATGGAAATAGAAGACTGCTATGTCTGCATGAAGCTACCTACTTCTGTAGCTGAAGGCGTGACTTATCATCACCTGTCCCTGACTTATGGAATTTCCTGTAGTATTTTAGCTAGCTTATTCTACAAAAGAGGACCGTTACAGTACTATTACTCTAACTCAGACGTGATCTTTTCTGAACTTCCTATACGTGGAAATCTGAATCCTGTACATACTAAAAGTGACGTTACACGTTATATGGGAGAATACTTTCTGACTATAGGTACCATAGACTTAAATGAAGCACACAGAGATAACTTGACCTGTTCATTACATGAACAAGAAAAAAAGTTTCTAAACATGGCAGAGAAAAGAAGGGAGAGTTTCCAAAGAAAGGCAAATGATAAAAGACAGAACACTCCTAAATGGGCTGAAAACATGGAAAGCACCTCAAATGGTGGGGCTGGTCCTGCTTTGTAAATCATCACCCTGATTAGCACACATCAATCATCAGACATACTTATACATACATACAATTTCACATTCATCCTACTAACAGCCTGCTACCAGTCAAGAAAACAATTCCTACGGTTGAGGTAACACAGTTGTTGCTTGTGTGTAGTTACACGCCAGGCGTGTAACTACACACAAGCAAAAACTGTGTTACCTCAACCTCAATTGATGTGTGCTAATCAGGGTGATGATTTATTTGTTTACATAAATGTCACATATGTTTTTGATATAATACACTGTATTTTTTATAATTGATTGGAGTAATACCATTAATCATGATACTGCTGTACATGGAAGAAATGAGCTAAAAAAGAGAAAAAATGAAAAAAATATATCTTTTTTATGAAAAAACGTAAATAAATATAATCATGAAATGATATTATTGCTTGTGTGATACCTATAGTGAATAGAAGGTTAATGGATTCATTTATGAGTTCTACCGCATGAAAAAGTAAATAGTGACCACGGGGGAATTTTTGTATGATTTGCTGGTTATTTCCTCTCTTTTCCCTGGTCCTTAAATTATCAATAGAGGGGGTCCCGATATTTATGCTACTGCCTATACCTACATTCAGTGCTTTACAATTCTACGTTTCTTCATACACGTTTTCAATAGTGGCTCCTGATTTTGAGATGGCACAGTTCTTTCTTCGTTTTTTCTCTGATCTCTTCAACTCGAGAATAGTCCGCACTATATTTAAAATGTTTGAAATTACAATTGAAGATATCTAATGCTAGTTCACGGTGTACCTAAAGACTTAGCCAAAAACCTGGAATTTATATTTCAGAGTTAAAAACTTACATGAGCATGAAGTCATGTTTAATTTTCTTTACCGCAATATTCACTTGATCGAAATTCACTACCACTATGTAGGACTATTACTGAGGGCTCTAAAACAATTCTGAACACTCGGTCAATCTTGATGAGTTCCATCTTTATACTCTATATTTTGTGACATTTCCATGTATTATTAACCCCTGCACTTTGCCCTACTCCAGAGCATATGTACATATGTATCCAACCTATGGTGATACTCAGAATGAACAAGCAAACAACCATTTGGTTTCTTAGTGGTCAGGGTTGGCCGCAGTTTTTATTGATAATACATGCATATACTTTTTGTCATAACTCATATGCGATTTGCAATTCAATACTATTGGGGAACTATCATACATGGGTCATAAATCATCAGTCTGTGTTTGCTGATCAACTTCCATTGTCCATTCATGATTGTACTGGCAGTTCGTCCGTTAGTTCTTTCTGTAGGCGTCTCTCGTTTTTGCCCCATGTGAGTCATTTCCTTGGTCGGTTGTCTTTGTGCTTACTTTGCGCGTGGGTATCATCCTTCCCGGAGTTAGGACCATACTAGCTACCTTGTTAGGCTCTTTTGTGCCCTGCCATCCGGAGGGGGCTGGGCAGCGAGTGCTGACTCTGTTTGCTACCCCCTTTTCTTTGTTTGGCCACTCACCCTGTCGTCCGGCATCCCAGTGTGAGGGGACCAATTCTTACACACCGCCCGTCGGTGTGTCTCCTTAGCAACCCTTGTATCCTTAGTTCCTGCCCATTCCCTGCCCACATTCCAGGACTGCGACATTGATGCTCCTTTGGTGTGGGTGAGTGGGTCAAGATTCCTTCGAAGCGTGCCCTGACGCAGCCCCCTGGTCCATGATGATGCCAACTGGTCCCGGGAGAGGCGTTTATATGCCCCCCTCTGCATAACTGGCTAGCTGGCCGCCTGCCCTATTGGGGGGTTTGTACCCCGTGACGGTCCCCATTGGATGGGGGGCAGGCGCCCACTTTGCGCTGCCAGCAGGGGGCACGGCATTTTCCTGCTTCTGGGGCGCGCCCGGGCACCCAGAACAGGTTCTCTTCTGGTGCTTGGCGCGGGTTAAGGCACCGGCCCCTAAAGCCCACTGCGGGGGCGGCCTCTGCAATACTAGAGCTTTCGAGTTAACATAGACAACACCATAATATGACACATTTTGACCACAGCTCATCGTCTCCCTTATAATTGCAAATCCGTTTAGTTCAGGTTCTCAGAAGCTTTCTCAGTGATGAAGGAAATGATAACCATTGGCTACAGAAGAAGAAAATGAATGGCGACTGCAACGTTCTTGAAGACAGACACTGGAACCCTATTACCAATTTATGGCAATCCCATTTTTCATGCCTAAAAGACCTGGTGCCGTCATGACACATGAAGCGGTGGAAGGCGGATGCTGTAGGGCATTCTGAGACATCTTTGAAGCAAGTATTTCTTCACATAAAGGCAGGAATAGTCAGTGAAAACCTCAAACAATTTTACACAGTTGATTACCAGGAGTAGAGGTTTTACACTGACCTTGAAATGATGCTTCTATATGAAGAGGACACAAATCCTAAAAGTTTTCAGTATTAAGCTATTTTTCCATATTAATGTAGTGCATGCAGTAGTAAACTCTTCATGTGTATTGAACACCCACACGAACACCCACACACACACCCACGAGAGCGCTGACTAACGGAGTCTGTTGCAGCATCTGCTTTGGATGGTTATAACTGAGTATAGTACCTAGTGAAGACTTTAGGGAAGGGTAATGCATTTTTACATTGCACCGCACCTTTATCTTCAACTTCTAATGTTTCGTGGGTGGTTTCATGAGGGCTCATTAGTCTGGCCAGTGCCCAGTCCTGCCACTTCCCCTTGCCATATCACCTGGCTGACACATTTTTATACATGTATCTCATTTTGCTGTCTGCTTGTCCTCCAAATTCTAAGAGATGTTTGTTCAAGGTTGCCAGAGTCTTTGGATTGTGAGTGAGAGAGAATTCAAATTCCAGAATATATGAATATTTTTTGCCAATTAAGCCAGGGTAGCGCATCTGACAACACTGCATCTATGTGTGCCTCATGTGGAAACATTCAGATTCCACGCCTACTCTCTCCATCTAACAGCAAAACTCTCAGAGTTACCGGGTAGTAATCTGGCTGTGACTCTGTGCAGGAACTACCTCTATGTTCGTTACATAAATGCATACGTTGTGAGTTAGTCAGGGGTGACGGAAGAAGGGTGCTGGATGTGATGGAGCACACCGACACCGAACATTTTGTCTTTGAGCTCAAAGACGGAGGCCCATTTATGCCATATATTCAGACACACTGCCAAGTATTGAACATGGAGATTGGTGCTTACTGATTGCAACCCGAGGGAGTTTTGTAAGGTGAACCAAGTTCATTCTTGTTGGTCTTCAGGAGGTATGAAAGAATGGGTTGTAGAATGCTGAAGGTTTTCTAAAACACAACATTTAAATACCTGCAAATCTACTTTACAAACAGTATCAAATATATCAAAAGCAACAACAGTTTAGCTGAGGCACATTGTGTTTTTTGTAAATCTGAAGCATAATTTAAACAAATATTTAATAAGATCAAAACAAACCAAGATAGGTTTGTAGTCCTAAAATGATGTATGTGTGTAGAAATCTGATTTCCACATTACTACTTGTGCATCATGTAAGAAAGCAGGCTCTTTTGCCAGTGTGCCCCCCTTTTTTTTGACTGCACGTTGCTGATGTGCAACTCTGAAAATGCACTGAAGACTGCTAACCAGTCTCAACTGCCAGTGATCTCAGCCTAAAACTGATGCATGTGAATTGGTAACCTCAATTGGCAATGAATGTATCCCCTGCATATATCCATAGAATATGCTGACAGTGGGACAGTGGGCATGGGTGTTAATAGGGTCACCAGGGCCTGAATGGTCACCCTGAGTGACCCAATGAAACTGATGACTACCATTGCAGACTCAACTTTGCTCTCACCATGTGAGGCAAGGTTAATGCACTATTTTTAATAAATACATGTCACCCCTAAGGAATGCCTCCTGTGTCCAGGAGGCTGGGTGCATTTTGTTAAGGGTGAGGACATGTAAGTGCAATCTGATATTTCCCTCTATTGGTCTTTTCTCTTAAAAGCTAGTTTAAGTGATCACCAGTCCATAGGCTAGCATGGGATGACACCTGAGCAAACTTAAAGTATCCACGTCCATTATATGCTGCCAAAATATGTCCTGTTTGGTATCAAACAACGTGCCTCCCTACCACTGACATGAATGTTGTGTCACAGATGAAGTGGCATGCACCTAGCCTGGATTGGACGGAGGTCACACCTCCCTACCAGACAGGATGGATAGTGAAGTGGCACATCAAGGCGGTTAGCTTCAAAGTCTTCACTGCCACTAATATTCAACAAGGATGCCTCTCAAAGAAGGAACTAGTGCTCTCCCTGCCCTGAGGTACATTTGCACACGAGCAGCAGTGTGCAAATTAAGTATTCAGGAGGTGTTCACTCCCACAGGGCTAGCCACATGCATTAGGGGGGGGGGGCTACCTGGTCCATACAGCTAAGAGAGGTTTTGGCACTTTATTGTAGTGGCAGAACAGAGGGTTCTCTTTAGAAAGCTGCACACACTCCTGGATGTGGTCACCTCAGGTTTGGATTAGCTACTGTGACTAGCAGTCTATTAGCCACTTGCACCCACACCCCTAAAATCCCTAAATCTAGGATGTGAGGGGCCCATCCTGCACTTGAACCTCAGATTTGATCTTAAACAAAGGATGCAGAAGAGACTCAAGTCTGTGACAACAGGAACTGCACAAACCAGAGGTGTGATACTTTGCACCTGTGGCAACCTTCCTGGTACTGCACAACAGCGACTCATTCCGGACCAAAGACTGGTGCCCCCAGACAGAGGCACCCCTTTGAGAGCCAATGACAACTCCAGACTCCCTTGGACTAGTGGTCCACAACATACCACAGGTAAAAACAACATACTGGAACTAAAGAATTGCTCGCCATCAGGCCCTCCAAGTGATTGCACACATGCAGGTGATCCAGTGAATTGTGAGAAATGCAGCCCTGACCTCTAGCAAGTCTCAGGCAGCCACTGTTTTCAACGGACCTTCACATGTCAAAATAACTGTGTGCTGAGCTTATCACTGCCAAGACTTGTTGATGACCTGATTAGCAACTACCACCTTTACTAGATGATGCAACTCAAGGGAACACTGCAAAGCCTTCTTCCGATGTCAGCAGTAACCTCTTTGTTGACTTTTTGGACCCAGTGTTTAATCTGACACAGTGCAATCAGTAAAAAAAATCTTCCCAGCAGCTCCTTTTTCAGCACCCAGGACAATTTTGAAAAAACAGGGCCACCGAAATTATGATAATTCACCCCGACAGGGATATATACTTCAGCTTAAATCACCACATAGTTTCACCGGTGTTCCCTACGAGGTTACGCAGTAACAGCTACATGGCAGCCAAAGAGGGAGATAAGTGAAAGCTTTCACCTTATATCTTGGATTGTAGAAACACCGCTCTGTATCAGACCCCCCTATCCTGCGACTAAACAGCAATAAAGGATCGGTATAATTTATTTTTTAATTGTTCTGGAATAGTGTGCCCACTTCTCATACAGTCAGAGTGTGGAAATCATTGAAGAACCAGCCACCTAGTCCCCAGCAGTAAGAATAGAAACGGAAGTTGTTCATCAGAAGATTGATTAGAATAAAATTACAAAAGCATAAATACTGTATCTGCCATAAGTATTCAAAAACCAGACCAAGCAGGGCCACCTCATTTTGTGCCGACGCAAAAGAACCTGTGACGGAGTCTGACTCCTGATGAAGGCCTATGCTGAAACGCGCGTAGTTAGAACATAAACCGCCAGTTTCTCTACATCAGGAAAACAAGATACGTCTATTGAAATTGTTGGGTGTATAATTCACTGTAATATTGAATGATTAGACAAACATGATGATCTTGCCTTTTGGAAAATATTTAAATGATCTGCAGATATAAGACATTTGGAAATGTGTGAAAAACTAACAGTTGTATATGGGAAAAAAATGTCTTGCTAATAATTGAATATATATTTTAGTAACACTTGGTGGAATGAGAAAAACATTTTTGAACAAAAACTAAAAAAAGTAACTATAATTATTTATCAACAAAGAAAATAAAAAGAAAATAAATACATATCAGACATCAGGTTTTTATGTGTTACATATATGTATTGTTATATCTATGTTCGCCTGTTGTTGATATGCCTGTAATTGTCCCAATTCACCTTGCCCAGGTGTTCCTTTTCCTGTTAGCACCAAGGACAACAATGACAAATACGGAACTGGGCTTCTCAAGCCAGGTAAAATTGAATTGACGGTCATGGCTTAGTCCTGGGACCCTCATCCCCTTTACCCTCCATGGGTTTTCATGCAAACTGACCTGCAAGATGACTGATTGTCACCAGTGCTTTTGTCCCATTGACCACAATAATGAAGATTTGCAGTATTGTTTTGCACTGATTAAATTGTATTTCTAAAATCCATAGCTCTGGCTAAACATATCTGGTTTACTTCCTTTTGGAGTCTAAATTCATATAAAAATCAGGGGGTGTGGGCAAGCGGTCCTAAATGGCGGACACGCCTTAACACTGCTCCCATAGCCTGCCGATAATTGTGCATTAATTCTGCCATCCTACTTCAGCTGCACCCATACCAACCTTCCACAGGACACATAGAGGCAGTGAGACACCTGTGACGCCCCCATCGGGTGCTTAATCCTGCCATAGAGCTGCAGATGTCGATAAATTGTGTGTCTTTTGCGATTACTAGCAAGGCTGGACCCGGGAGTCGCCTGGGTGTGCCTTGCCTCCAGTGTGATGGGCCTGCTGCTGCTAGCTGAGGGTGGACGCAATCCTCGCTTGTGGGGGCATCTCCAGGCATGGGACTGGGCACCGGCTGGACCATCTTTAATCCTGGGTCCGTTCTCTATACCCTGGACTGGGGAATTGGGCTGCCCACAACCAGAGACAAGCTACGCCGCCATCTTGGGGGTTGTCGGGCGGGCCTCTCGCTCTGCGGCCACCCCAGAATCCCGGTGGTGAGCGCTGATGGCATCAGTGGTCGGATTGGACCGCATGCCACTGACTCCCCCCTGTCACAGGGTGCACCTCCAGGCTCCCGGATCTGGCTTTGGCGGCCTGATATACTGTGGCTGGAATCGTAGGGAGGCCTAGACGTGCGGTCGCTCACTACCTGTCCTCCTGCCCGCTGTATGGCCTGGCGGGTGCAGCCTGCTGCCTCCCCGCCCACCCACCCACTTCAACATTGGATGCCTGATGGCTTTGTTGGACCGCGTGGGAGCCACAAATG
Organism: Lissotriton helveticus; assembly: GCF_964261635.1. Classification (NCBI taxonomy): domain Eukaryota; kingdom Metazoa; phylum Chordata; class Amphibia; order Caudata; family Salamandridae; genus Lissotriton; species Lissotriton helveticus. Next base: position 1,610,932,036 of record NC_136065.1, read on the forward strand.
AACTGCCTGTGGTGAGCATTGCCCTGGAGCTCGGCGGCCATCCCAACCGCATCCCCCAGGAAGCCTGCTCCTGCTGTGGTCCTGGTATGGAGCCTGACTGTGACCCAGGATCTGTCTTTCTCCACTGACGCCCCAGTGAGTGTGTTGGGTCCCTGCTCACCTCCTATTTCTGTTGCTCCTATGCCAGGGGGCTAGCGCACCTTCCTAATTGTGGCGCTGTCCTGGAAGTTATTTACTCTGGAAGGTGCGAGGCTCGACCCTTGATATGATGACATCGCTACCTGGCTCCTAATGGTGCTCCTGGCTGATTCTGTGGGCTACCCTACCATCAGTGATGCTGGCCTGGACGTTGCTGGGTGTTGGGAGCTGGAGAGACCCATTAGGAGGGGTGGGTGGTTATCACCTACAAAGGCGGCCAAGCTAGGTCCTGGTACGGCATGTCGGTGTTGGGTCCTCCCCCCGTGGCCATTCCTGGTAGCTCAGTGATGTGTCCCTGACGTTGGTCCAGGCTCTGGTGACCTACTGGTCTGCCACTCATTGCAGACTTTCATCTTGGGCTGCCCCTCCCCGGCCTCAAATATAAAGGCTAAAGATAAGCCTACCGGAGCCGCATCTAAACAATCCACCAGGGACAAATATATTGGTGCTAGCGCCCAGCTGCCTGGCCCAAGACTGCCGTGACCACTATCCCTGACATCGCTGTGCTATTGGTGGCAATTACGCAATCTAGGGATGCATTGGAAGCCAAGATCGGCGCCGTAGGGTCAGATGTCATGCTCTTTCGGCAAGACCTCCACAATGTGGTCCAACGGATTACTGAAAAAGAAAGGCAGATCTCCACGTCGGAGGACGCTGTGACCACCCTTCAAAAAAAGGTGTCCAACTTGGAGTCACTGATGCACAGACTCGCAGCCAGAATGGAAGATGCAGAGGGCAGAGGTCAGTGGAATAACCTCCTTTTTATGGGGTGTCCTGAGGGCTGTGAGAGCAACAACACTGTTGACTTTTTAACTAATTGGCTTATCGAATGGCTCCCTGCTGACTCCATGTCCTCATGCTTTATAATTGAATGGGTGCATTGTGTCCTGCAGCAGTAGCCAACTCCGGGGGCGCATACCCATCCACTAATCACACGCTTCCTCAACTACAGGGACCATGATATGATTGTTCAACAAGCTCAGCTCAAGGGAGTCCTTACCTATGCCAAGGCCGGCCTTCATGGCCAGAAAATTCAATATTGCTTACTATTTCCAGCCTGATGCATGTCTCCTACAAATCACGGACCTACTTATTTGATTCACCGGAGGAGACTCCAAAGCTTCATCAGTGGGCTCCAGCTGGGACCTACCCAGAATCAACGGGAAACAGCCACGCCAGTCGCGCACAAGACGAAGATCCCAAGCCCTCAGCAACTCTCGTAGACATGCAATGGATGGTTGACAATCTCCCTCATCTTCATAAATGAACACTGTTAAACTGTTGATATGACATACTCCTCTTGATGGCAATTTAAATCTAGGCTTCATGACTGCATTTTCGTGAGACTGAAGACTTTTTAATGTACATTTCATGTGCTTTTGGGATCCATTGGTTGGGAATGGATCCTACCCCGGTTGGGGACGGGACGTTGGCCATACCACGTCAGATACTTCAACATTATTGAGGTATTGGGGGGGGAGGGGGCAGGAGGGAGTGGGGTTTTGGGAAAGTTCCTGTTATTTGTCAATGTCACAATACTCTATTTCCTGCTTAGACTATGGCACACTATACTTCCCACAAGTTGGTCTGTTTACATGCTATATACCAGACATGAAAGGTGCTCAGGTGAGGCGATTAAATGTTATTAGTTGGAATGTCTGTGGTTTACTGGACAAGGTTAAATGAGGGGCTATCCTCCGTCAGGCTAGGCGAACAACACAGACATCCTGATGCTATAGGAAACTCACTTGCTGGGCAATGAGATGCTCTGCCTGGTGCGTTTTGGCTTTGTTTTGGCTTATCACTGGTTTTCCTAGGGGATCTCAGGGAGTGGCAATATTAATCCATCGCAGAGTGCCATTTGTTCATGAATGGTCTTGGTCTGATCCCCAGGGCAGGTAGATAGTGATGACTGGCACGCTCTACTGTGAATGTCTCACTCTAGTCTATGTGTATGCCCCCGTCCCTTGTCGTCGACCTTAGTGGAGTTTCCACAGGGCCTGCTGTTAGCTGAGGGCAACTGGAACGATAATATTTGCCTCATAATGGACAGATGGCATAGTACGGGGCCGCTGATTCACATGTGCAATTTGAGACTCCATACGCTGACCCAGGGATTGGGATGGGTAGATTCCTGGTGAAAATTACACCCAGCCGCAAATTAATTCACATATTGTTTGACCATACACAATTCCTTCTCTCGCCTTGACTATATATTAATTTCTGCCCCTCACGTCCACAAAATTCAGACTGACGAGATCTTGCCCAGAGGCTTGTCTTATCAACAATCTCCAATAACACTGGTATTGCGATTGGGCACTGAGCTCTCCCTACCCCGCAGGCGCCTCTCGAAATGGCTACCACAAGATGATCCCTACCATCACCAGATGAATACAGCCCTCACTGAGTATTTTTCCCATAAAATCGGAACCATAGACTCCGCTGGGACCCTTTGGGAGGCCATGAAGCCAACGCTGAGGGGGTGGACATTGCTTTCTGCACTGCGCGGCGTCAACAGCGTCCCGAGAAACTGGCCTGCACTGATTCGCAAATATTACACTTAGAACGCAGGGGCCGAGAGGCCACAAACACCCCATGGTGCAACAACTATATGCCAGCAACCTGTGGGACGGAGCCAACATTTATTGGCTTGCCACACATAGCCGCATATATCAGTGTAGCAACAAATCTAGTGCCCTTTTGCATCACCTATACCTGCAAATGCTCTGACCCGTGACTCTTCCCAAACTGTGGGGACCAACAGGTGAGGTGCTTATGGATCCTGCTCGCATTGATACCAGCTTCGCTGATTATTACACAGACTTATATGCCCACAGGAAACGCTCCCTGTGGCCACCATTGATCGATTTTTGAGTATTCTATCCCCGAGGTCCCTGCCAGATTCAGTGCGTGATGACCTAGATGCCCTGATTACGACAGAGGAGGTTCAGAGTGCCCTTGCTGATATGCGCTCAAGTAAATCACCGGGCCCAAATGGGTTTGAGTTTTACAAGAAATACTGGTCTCAAATATCAACACATTATCTGGTGGCTCTCCACGCTTCTTTAAAGGATGGCCACCTCCCGGCTGACTTGCACCACGCCGTAATAGTGATCTTCTTAAAACTGGGTCGACCCCCAGAGATTCATGCCTTATATAGACTGGTCTCCTTACTCAATGTAGAGGCCAAACTCTCGACCAAAATAATTGCAAATTGTATTGTCATGCACATTAAGACATTATTCCATACTGACAAGGAAGGCTTCATGCCCAGCCCTGCTACCTGACACAATATTCGTCGCGCACACAATGCTATCGCCTGCGTAGATAAGCCGGCGGTGCTCCTTCTAGCTGATATCGATAAGGCCTTCGATTCCCTCAGTTGGATCTATCTCTTAGCACTCCTAAACCACCTACACGTTGGTCCTACACTTCTTAAATATATTTGCCTCCTGTATCTGGACATCACCACCTTGGTCTGGATCGCTGACTCAATCTCAGGACTGTTCCACATCGGAAGAAGCACTAGACAGGGATGTCCTTTATCTTCCTATCTGTTCCCGATCACCTTGTAACCACTTGCGGAGTGGGTGCGAATTGATGTCCAGGTATATGGCTGCGAGTGGTCATACAAGGCCTCCGATCGTGTAGTGCTATACGCTGACAATGTTTTATTTTTTTCACACGTCCAAATAGATCCTGCCCACATCTGCTTTGAATAATGCAAATTTTCGGCCAAAACTCCAGTCTTTATATGAATGCTCACAAATCCTTTCTGTGGCCTCTGTGCGGGGTGATCAGCTTGGGACCTGGACACAGGAGGTGATGGTGGTGCTGGATAACTTTAAGTATCTTGGAGTTCAAGTTCAAGTTCAAGTTCAAGAATTTATATAGCGCGCTACTCACCCGGAGGGTCTCAAGGCGCTTAGGGAGGGGGTTCATTATTTATCGAATAGCCAGGTTTTAAGTTCTTTTCTGCAGGAGATGTGGTTATGTGTAAGGCGGAGGTGAGTGGGGAGTGAGTTCCAGGTCTTGGCCGCCAAGTAGGAGAAGGATCTACCTCCCATGGTGGATCTTTGGATACGCGGAACTGCGGCGAGGCCTTGATTGGAGGATCTTAGTTGGCGGGTGGGAGTGTAGAAGGATAGTCGAGTGTTGAGGCATTCGGGCCCTAGTTTGTAGAGGGCCTTGTGGGCGTGGGTGAGGAGACGGAATGTTATTCTCTTGTTGACGGGAAGCCAGTGGAGGTCTTTCAGGTGGCCGGTAATGTGATCTTGGCGAGGGATGTCCAATATAAGTCTAGCTGAAGCGTTTTGGATGCGTTGGAGTTTTTTCTGTAATTTGGCTGTTGTTCCGGCGTAGAGGGTGTTTCCATAGTCCAGTCGGCTAGTGACCAGTGCGTGGGTGACAGTCTTTCTTGTCTCGACGGGGATCCAATGGAAGATTTTTCTGAGCATACGAAGTACGTTGAAGCAGGAGGATGAGACGGCGTTGACTTGTTTGGTCATCGAGAGTGAGGAGTCTAGGATGAAGCCAAGGTTACGTGCGTGGTCTGTGGGTATGGGTGCTGATCCCAGATCCGAAGGCCACCATGAGTCGTCCCAGGCAGAGGGGGATGATCCTAGGATGAGCACTTCCGTTTTGTCTGAGTTAAGTTTAAGGCGGCTGTTTTTCATCCATACGGCTACTTCTTTCATGCCTTCGTGAAGATTGACTTTGGCGGTGTTGGGGTCTTTGGTGAGGGAAAGGATCAGCTGGGTGTCGTCGGCGTAGGAGATGATGTTAAGGTTGTGTTGATGCGTGATGGAAGCGAGTGGACTCATGTAGACGTTGAAGAGGGTGGGGCTGAGTGATGATCCTTGTGGTACACCGCAGATGACTTCGGTGGCCTCTGATTTGAATGGGGGAGTCGGACTCTCTGAGTTCTCCCAGCTAGGAACGAGATGATCCAATCCAAGGCTTTTCCTTTTATGCCGATGTTGCTGAGGCGTTGTATGAGGGTGTTGTGACAGACAGTGTCGAAGGCGGCGGAGAGGTCGAGTAGAATGAGGGCCACTGTTTCTCCGTTGTCCAGTAGTGTTCGGATGTCGTCTGTTGCTGCGATGAGGGCGGTTTCGGTGCTGTGTTTAGCTCGAAATCCGGACTGTGAGGGATCGGGGGAGTTGTTGGATTCGAGGAAGGCGGCGAGTTGGCTATTGATGGCTTTCTCAATGACTTTGGCCGGGAAAGGGAGGAGGGATATGGGGCGGTAGTTTTTAAGTTCAGAGGGGTCTGCTGTGGGTTTCTTCAGGAGGGCGCTGACTTCGGCATGTTTCCAGCTTTCTGGGAAGGTAGCAGAGACGAAGGAGCAGTTGATGACATCACGGAGATGGGGTGCGATGATGGAGTCTGCTTTGTTGAAGATTTGGTGGGGAAATGGGTCGGTTGGCGAGCCAGAGTGGATGGAATTCATTAGGCGGATGGTGTCTTCAGTGGTGACAGGGTTCCAGGCGCTGAGGTTGTTAAAGGGCGGTTTAGGTTCTGGGGGGGTGGTGAGGATTGTTCGTTGGAACTGTTTTCGAAGCTGTTATGTATGTCGGCAATTTTGTTGTAGAAGAAGGAGGATAACGAATCGCAGAGGTCTTGGGAGGGGGTGATGTTGTTTGAGGCTGCGGTGGGGTTGGTGAATTCTTTGACGATGTTGAATAGTTCCTTGCTGTTATGGGCGTTGTTGTCGAGACGAATCTTGAATGATGATTTCTTGGTGGATCGAATCAACTGGTGGTGTTTGCGGGTGGCTGCCTTGAAGGTGGTCATGTTGTCGGTGGTTGGGGTTTTTCTCCATGTTTTCTCGAGAGTACGGCATATCTTTTTGGATTTCTTAAGGTCATCGTTGAACCAGGGGGCCTTTTTGCTGTCTTGTTTGGTGTGATGGTTTTTCAAGGGTGCTCATTCGTCAGCGCTGTGAGTGATCCATTGTTTGAATTTGATGGCAGCTTGGTTTGGGTCCGATGAGAGGGCGGGTGGGTTTTGGTTGAGTGATGTGAGGAGTTGGTCGGTGGTTATTTTGTTCCATTTTCTTCGGGAGATAGGTTGTGGGGGGTTGTGGGTCGGGTGGTTTTGTAGCTGAAGTGAACACAACTGTGGTCCGTCCAGTGGAGAGCTGTGGTGCGAACAAAGGAGATGTGTTTGCTGGAGGTGAAGATTGGGTCGAGCGTATGTCCGGCTGCATGGGTGGGGGTGTCAACAAGTTGTTTGAGGCCGAGATTGGCCAGGTTGTCAAGAAGGGTGGTGGTGTTGCTGTCGTTTTTCTTTTCCAGGTGGAAGTTGAGGTCTCCTAGTAGAATGTAGTTCTCGGAGGCGAGGGCATGTGGACTGATGAAGTCAGTGATGTCTTTGCTGAATTGTTTACGGGTTCCTGGAGGCCTGTAGATGAGGGTGCCTCTGAGTGTGGTCCTAGGGTCGGTATGGATCTGCAAGTGGAGGTGTTTGGCTGTTGCGAGGATATCCTCGGAGCTGGTCTTGATTTTGATGGTGTTCTTGTGGACGATGGCGATGCCTCCTCCTGTTTGGACGGTGCGGTCTTTACGGATGATCTTGATGATGCGTTCATCCATGTTTCAGTAAGGAAGGCGACGTCCGGTGATGTAGTGTCGAGTAGATCCCAGAGTTCGGTAGCGTGTCTGTGGATCAAGCGGGTGTTCAGCAGGATGCACTTCAGGTGGTTAGAGTCGGAGCTGTTTTTGGGGTTAGTGGATGTGGTATGGGTCTTGATGCTTTTGAACTTGCAGGAGTGGCACGCGAAGGGGCCGTGGGTACGTCCTGGGGCAGCTTCGTAGCATTGTGGGTTAAGGGCTAGGAGGGTGGCAGAGTCATACGTTATGCGGGAGGAGTGCGGTATGCGGGGGCCAGGGGGTCTGGCGCTTGGCGCGGTCCAGGCGGGGACGGGCGTAGACGGGCTTACCTTTGGCGCGCCTTTGGCACGCATGGGGCGCGTCCGCTGCGCGTGAATGCTGCGCGCAATTGCTACAGTCATAAGTGGAGGAGTGGAGGGGGGAGGGGCGAGGGTGGGTCGACTGGGAGGCGGGTGCGAGGTGTAGGGGACGGTCTTCAAGGCAAAACAACAACAAAATGGCCGTAGCAGCCACAAAAACGAAACTAGAGAGAGGCTGGGCTACAATCAAGCAGCTTCTACGATTATTCTACAAAGCGCTGCAAATCTCCAAAGCAAAATTCTGTAAAGTCTACAAATATTCACAGCACAAACTTATGGCTACGAGCAAAACAGCGAGCGCAGACAATATGAATATAAATGCAGTTTGGCAGGGCTTGTCGCAAAATAGCACGATTGTACACGGCAGTCAGCACAGCTATACTTTATTATGGCAATGCGCGCAGCCTAGCGATCTCAGGAGTGAGTCAGGGAGCCAAACGATGTCAGGATCAGAGCAGGGAGCCTGAGGAGCGACCGCTACTGAGAGCGTCAGGGCGGTCACACTCAGGGAGTGTCCTTGTCGTTGTCCCAACCTGGCTCCTGGACTAAAAACCTGGCCCCTCTGCTACCTCAGCTTAGACTCCTGGTCACCTCTGCCCCTGACACTGTTCGGCGGATCGGCCAGTTTTAAAATAGTCTTGCTACCTTGCTTTCTTTACTAACTCCAAAACCAACCCTTACCCAAGACCGCATACATGGTCTCGGCAAATAAATTCAATCCTTAGTAACTTCCTTTGGGGTGGGGGCTCAATGAGGGTGGCACTTCAAATGTACTTTCAGTCCATGTACTGTGGGGTCTTGCGACCTAAGATATCCAGGCTTCCCATGCAGCATCCCATCTCCTCATCTTAAACGATTGGTGGTATGGTGATAGATGTGACCTTGCCTATGCAGTCGAGAGTTGGCTAATGGACTCTAAATCTCTACACACGATTCTATACTTTAGTGCGATGCTCAAGCAGATACCGCCTGCAACCTGGATGGTTTTTGTGATCTGACTGACTGACTGAAACATTTATAAAGCGCTCGAATGCCGTGGCGTCTTGGCGCTATAGTACAGAGAAAGCGGTGAGGGCAAGTTCTACTGCAGAGAGAAAAGCCAAGTTTTCAGTGCCTTTCTGAAGCACATTTTGGATTTTTGTGAGCGCAGTGCGGGGGGCAGAGAGTTCCATAATCTGGAGGCTTGGTAGGAAAAGGACTTTCCACCCAAACGGGCTCTCCTTATTCTAGGTTGGCGTATTAAGTCTTGGTTGGCTGATCTCAAAGTGCGTGCTGGCAAGTACCGAGGAAGGAGTTTCGTAAGATCATCAGGTCCCTTGCCATACAAGGACTTGTGGACCAGGCAGAGGGCTTTGAACTGTATTCTGCTTCTAATTGGCAGCCAGTGAAGTTCACGGATGGCTTTAGAGGTTGGATGACGGCGTGGTAGGTTCAGCAGGACCCTGGCTGCGGCATTTTGGATTGCCTGTAGTTTTGTCAGCTGTTTTTCTCCTGTGCCCAGGTAGAGTGAGTTGCAATAGTCCACTCGGGACATTACCAGGGCACCCATCACCGTCTTTTTTAATGTTGCCGGGATGTATGGTAAGACTTTTCTGAGAACCTTGATGGTATAAAAACAGGTGGAAGTCACCTGATTGATATGCGCCTTACACGAGAGATCTTTATCTAACATGAAACCAAGATTCCTGACCTTGTCTGCAGGATCAGGACATGAGCCCGCCTCAGGAGGCCACCAGAGGTTACTCCAAACGGAAGGTTTTTTGCCGAACTCAATTATCTCGGTCTTATCCGTGTTTAATTAAAAAAAATTACCACTCATCCAATTTTTTACACAAATGAGGCATGTCTTGAAACGCTCTGCTGTTGCTTCAATTGACTGGGATACTGACACTACAATTAGAGTGTCGTCGGCGTACAACACTAATTGTAGGCCATGAGATTGAATTAGGGCGGCCAAAGGAGTGACATACAAGTTAAACAATGTAAGTGATAATGCCGAGCCCTGGGGGACCCCACCCGGGAGGGTGAATTCATCAGATTGAAAGCCTTCCCAGTGCACCTGCTGAATTCGAGAATCCAAAAAAGATGTTAAAAGGGTCAGCGCTGTGCCGGCAAAGCCTAAGGCTCTCAGTCTACTTAGCAGGACCGGATGATTAACGGTGTCGAACGCCGATGTAAGGTCCAGTAAAATCAGGGCCGTTCTACCACCCTCATCCATTGTCCTGCGTATGTTTTCCGTTGCCATGATCAAGGCAGACTCTGTTGAGTAACAAGGTAGAAATCCATGTTGTGAAGGATCTAATAACTTATTAGAGTCTACATATCTCATCATTTCTTTATTCATAGCTTTCTCCAGAATCTTGGCTGGTAGGGGCAGGCAGGATATAGGCCGATAATGTTTGAGTTCGGCAGGATCCAATGTGCCTTTCTTAAAGATGGGGTGGATACAGGCTTTCCTCCAATTGATGGGGAATTCACCTGAGATGATAACCTTGTTTAACAGGGGAGTTAGAACAGCTGACACAATCTCTGGAATCATGTGCAGTACATGCGGTGGGCAGGGATCTAACGGTGAACCTGATTTCATCTGTGTGATTAGGTCCATCACCTGCATCTCCTCTAATAGAGGGAAGCAGGAGAAGTTGGAATGAGACAGCATGGCGGTCGTATTGTTGTCGGTGGATGAATCTGCTGCTGAGGTACTAAGATCATCATAAACTGTCTGGACCTTCTGTTGAAAGAAGGTGGCAATGCTTGTCACCATGTTCTGGTTGGGACTAAAAGCAGTATCACGGGGGCTCTTTGTCAGATGGGTGACAGTTTTAAATAGTTCTCTAGCAGTGTTGGAAGCAAGTTGGATTCTATTTGTAAAGTAGGCTAATTTGGCCAGAACTATTGCTGATTTATATTCATGCAGGGCTTTGGAGTATTCCATTTTGCTTTGGCGACTGTAATCTGAACGCCACAACCGCTCTAGTCGCCGGCATTTCAGTTTTATCAGTTTCACCTCTGCAGAATACCATTGCGCAGTGGCAAACCGTCTTCTAGATTTTTTTATTACCACTGGAGCCAGCTCGTCAACTGCCTGACTGATCCAGTTATGATATTTAGGTGCCCCATTATTAGAGTTATCATGCTCAAATACAGAGAGATCCCTAGCAAGTATATTGGCTAAAAGAGTGGGTTCGAGCTTCTTCCATGGACGCATTTTTTCAGGGAGTGTAAGACCTCTCCGTCGGTTGACCAGGTTATTTAATTGCAGATTAAAAAAAATAGCATTATGGTCGGACCAGGGAACTGGTAGAGTTGAGATAACTTTAATATGATTATTATTTGTAAACATGCCGTCCAGGGTATGTCCTGCAATGTGAGTGGGATTTGAGATTAGTTGAGTCATGCCAAAAACTGAGAAAATTATCAGTTAATGTGGTTGATGCAGAGTCGTTATTTGCTTATAAGTGGAAGTTAAAATCACCCAAAATTGTATGGGTGGTAGAGTCAGAGGTGGTTTCTAGGTAGGTATGTAATGCTCTAATAAATGGAGCTCTCGGACCTGGCGGACGATAGATCAACAGGCCATCGAAAAACAGGCAGTTATTGTCTTTAATTTTAAAACTCATGGCTTCGGCTTCTAAGTCCTGTTGAGGGAGTGCAAAAACTTTTAAGTGGGATTTATAGATTATCCCGATTCCACCACCCACTGCTCCTCCTCTATTTACATATTCCATCGAGTAGCCTTCAGGGACAGCAACATTCCAGTCCGGGCCTGAAATATCAGATGCCCATGTTTCTGTTAGAAACATTAGGTCAGCAGCGTGGTCTGAGATCAGTGCTTCAATTTCATGTTTATGTTTTACCATAGATCTAGTGTTCAACAAAATACATTTTAAGAGTCTTTTCCCACTACCCGTACACCCTGCCCCAGACTTCTGGTTGTTGTTGGGCCACAGATGAACATTAAGGCACTTACTCATGGCCAGAAGCGGGTTGGGCAGTTTGTGTGATGCAAAGGGGGGTTATTAAGCATCTGCAGGCCACAAGAAGCACACCTGAAAGTAGTGGAGAGATCTACCGGGTTTATTCTTTGCAGATGTTTACAGGGATCTATATCCATCCTGAGCAGCTCCGCTCTTCAGTAGTGTATTTTTGGGAAATGGGCATAGTCTCCCGCGATGGGCGTGGGTCCGGCACGGACGGGCGCACACGGCTTGCCTCTGGCGCGCCTTCGGCGCACCGCCGGCGTGCCCGCTGCGCCCGTCCGCTACGCTCCCTAGGCGAGGTGGCCATTTTATACCCCTCAAGGACGTGAGGGGCCGAGCACTAGAGCGCTCGTCTAGTCCTTACCCAAGATGGCGTGATCTAAGGCAGACCCCTGGCATCACCTTACTCGGCTGCGGTATGACTGACAGCAAGCTCAGGAGGGCACACAGCACTCTGACACTCGAGTGCAAATAGTACTTTTACAAAGAACAGTGACAGCAATAAAATACACGGCGCGGTGAGTTTAAAATAAATTGACTTTCGATCTGCACAGAACACTCTCTTGTCCCGGCTTCCACCTCAGGACACAAACGCTCTCGCAATCAGAAGCGCGCGAGTGATATGATGTTATTTATAAACTCAGGGACGTGAGGGGACGAGCACTAGAGCGCTCGTCTAGTCCTCGCCCAAGATGGCGTGATCTAAGGCAGTCCCCCGGCAGCACCTTACTCGGCTGCGGTATGACTGACAGCAAGCTCAGGAGGGCACGCAGCACTCTGACACTCGAGTGCAAATAGTACTTTTACAAAGAACAGTGACAGCAATAAAATACACGGCGCGGTGAGTTTAAAATAAATTGACTTTCGATCTGCACAGAACACTCTCTTGTCCCGGCTTCCGCCTCAGGAAACAAACGCTCTCCCAATCAGAAGCGCGCGAGTGATGTGATGTTATTTTTAAACTCAGGGACGTGAGGGGCCGAGCACTAGAGCGCTCATCTATTCCTCGCCCAAGATGGCGTGATCTAAGGCAGTCCCCTGACAGCACCTTACTCGGCTGCGGTATGACTGACAGCAAGCTCAGGAGGGCACACAGCACTCTGACACTAGAGTGCAAATAGTACTTTTACAAAGAACAGTGACAGCAATAAAATACACGGCGCGGTGAGTTTAAAATAAATTGATTTTCGATCTGCACAGAACACTCTCTTGTCCCGGGTTCCGCCTCAGGACACAAACGCTCTCGCAATGAGAAGCGCGCGAGTGATGTGATGTTATTTATAAACTCAGGGACGTGAGGGGCCGAGCACTAGAATGCTCGTCTAGTCCTCGCCCAAGATGGCGTGATCTAAGGCAGTCCCTGGGCAGCACCTTACTCGGCTGCGGTATGACTGACAGCAAGCTCAGGAGGGCACACAGCACCCTGACACTCGAGTGCAAATAGTACTTTTACAAAGAACAGTGACAGCAATAAAATAGACGGCGCGGTGAGTTTAAAATAAATTGACTTTCGATCTGCACAGAACACTCTCTTGTCCCGGCTTCCGCCTCAGGACACAAACGCTCTTGCAATCACAAAAACCACCTGGATGAACAACTGTATTTATGCTAACATATCACGATTGGAGTCAATATCTGAGAATGTGCACATGGACATTGCGACACTGCTGTTTTTAGTTTATAATGTATATCTATGTTTGATTCAGTCTTGTTTATCCTCATTTTCTCGACAGATGTATTGTAAAAAAGTTAACATCTTTACTAATGCCATGTCATGCATAGGATGTATGGCCCTGGGTCTTCCTGGGCCTATTTTGCCTGTCAACAATATAATCTGCTGTGAAAAAAAAAAAATATATATGTAAAACTCAGCTTTATTTGCATGAATTTGCGCAGGATTTTTTCAAGTTGTGTCAATTACTTCTCATCCATGTGGTTACTCTGAAATGTTTACCATATGTTCATCTATTATAGCCTGAATGCTCCTTGCCACCCCAGCTACTCTACCAGGTCTGAACTAAAGATTTATAATTTTCAAAAAGCAATTGCAATAGAAAATTATCAAAATGAACCATTATGGTCACAAACGATTTGCCTGCCATTCTCCTGATGATAGGTGCTGCGCATTTGCTATACTTTGTATAAAGGTTGGATTTTTCACAGCCACAGTACTTCATTGAGGTAACATTGTTAGCAGTTTCCCCACACTTAAAATTGTTCCAGCACTTCGCCACAAATTTATGAGGGTTTCTTAGTCATGTTCAGAAGAATAGAATTGATACTTCTTTATCCTGGAGTGTTTCTTCAGTGACATTCAAAAACTTGTGCACATGAATAATATTATTTGACATGTGTGAAGTTGCTGTCTGTGTTGAAGTCTTGAGTGAGGATTTATCAAGCACAGGTCTAATATTGCATGTATTTCAGTCAATAAAGGCAGCAATTACTTCTTCTTGGAGCTAAAGACTGTCCATATTTGGGCCACATCCATTTTTTGGTTGTGTTTCTCTATTGATTTTTAATGATTTGTACAAATCGTTAAAGTTTTTATCAACAAACATCACAAAACCGGTAGCTGTTGAAGATACAAATGTGAATACAAATTTAGTAGATTGCCGTAATGTCAAACATGTGCAATAATAATATAAAGAAAAAATAAACATCACATTTTCAGTGTAACACGTTAAAGAAGCATCCATTATTGTCTATTTCTCCCATTGTGTTATATAACACAAAAACAACGGACATACTTAATTTTTACCCATCACATGAGTGCAAGGGCCTACTTTGGTTAGCTGTCTTCCCAAAAGTGTCTTTTTGTAGTCTATAGTCCAGCTACACGAGTCTATAATTCCTCTCCCCCAAGGCCTCTTGTTCCTTAAGTCTCCACATTCCAGTCTCCTCTCCCCATCTTGTTTCTTACCCACACTTCATCTCTAACTAAATCCCCCCTCCTAGTTTCAGACAAAGTAGAAACAGTTGCCATAATTTTCCCAAAGTACGTATATATCTCAATAGCTTGTCTGCTATGCATGGCATAATTGTTAGATGTTTGTTCTCCTAAAATCAGTTCTGATATGTGCCTTCATTAGCCATTCTGAAGTGTTGCCCTTTAACAGCCATGTATCAAATGCTGCAATCTCACTATATGCGCTACCTTACCAACAGCAAGGTTCGGCCTTCACCACGATTGCTGAAGGGATCACTGTCAAAATTTTGAAGGTCAAAAAATAGACCTACAAAAATGTCGGAGCAAGAATATCGATGTCAAGAATATCGACATCCTATCTACAACATGGTAAGTACAAAAATATCGGGGAAAAAATATCGATGTCAAAAATATCGTTAGTAAAAATATCGTTTCTTTTTTAGTTAAAAAAATGATGTAACAAACTAAATAATACTTATAAATAGAATAAATATAGTTAAAAGTATTTCATATTGTTTAAAATTGATAAGTAATATATATAAATTAATAAAACATTAATTAAACATAAACATATAATATATAATATATATACTTACTTAATAATCAGTTTTAATAATTATTTTAATAATTTATAAATTATTAAAAATATTATAAATTACAACTACATCTATACACATAAAACAATTACATAAAATAAAAATTAAATAATTATTTAAAACAAATTAAAAAAAATACTTTTAATATTTTTACAATTTCTTATATACTACATTAGCTAAATTAATACAAAAAATATTAAACAGCGGAGGGAATACAACTACTATTCCAACTCCCAAAAAAACGATAGTAAGAAAATTGTTGGATCGCGTAGGGCTTAAAATGACTATTCCCACTCCAGGGAGTACATAAAGAGAAAAATTCTCCCTCACGACCTAAACGCTTATTTTACCTACATTAATTCAAATTACAAAGCGTGCGCACAAAGAAAATTTGAAATACTCAATCAATTAACAAAAATATAATATTTTATTTCATTTCTTTTTTCAAAAAATGTGTTTTCATCATCTAGTTCTTTTTTTGACAGAAGATTTTCTAGAACATACATGAGACAACACTGCAAAAATTATTAAAAATAAAGATACACATATATCAATAGAAAGAATAATAAAGCATTATGTACAAAAATAATAATAATAATTTCCCCAGTTAGAGACACAAACCAAATGCACACAGCACCATTCATACCACACTCTCACCAACCCAGACCAACCTTCACACACATCACATATATCTGGGAAGCTCAGCTACAGTATAACAATTGTAGTTTAAATGACCAAGTCCAGCAACTGCAGAAAGCAGGATCTTAACAAGGCTATGGTTGTCGCGTTTCGGTGGCTACAGACACGATGACATGCCACCTTCCTCAGGACCTGCCATATATAGAGCCTTAAAAAAGCTGCTCAACCAGGGGGAGAGGCACAACCTAAAAAAGTATGAAGACAATAAGAATTTAAAATTACTATTCCCACTCCAGGGAGTACAACAGTAGGGAAAGTTTTGGATAGCGTACAGGTATAAATTACTATTCTCACTCCGGGGAGTGCAACAGTAAGGAAAGTGTTGGATAACGTAGGGGTAAACATTACTATTCCCACTCCAAAGAGTGCAACAGTAGGAAAAGTGTTGGGCAGCGTAGGGGTGAAAATTACTATTCCAACTCCAGAGAGTGCAACAGTAGGGAAAGTGTTGGATAGCGTAGGGGTAAAAATTTGTATTCCAACTCCAGAGAGTGCAACAGTAGGGAAAGTGTTGGATAGCGTAGGGGTAAGAATTACTATTCCAACTCCAGAGAGGGCATTAGTAGGGAAAGTGTTGGAGAGCATAGAGGTAAAAATTACTATTTCAACTCCAGAGAATGCAACAGTAGGGAAAGTGTTGGATGGCATAGGGGTAAAATTAATACTTATGAATAAAGTAATGTTTTAAAAATAATTATTCTTTTCATTATTAAATAACTATAATTTCTTTACAAATACCAATAAATAATTATAAAAAACATAATTACCAATGAACAATTAACAATAAATTAATCATAAATACTAATACATCATAGTCAATGAAAATTAATGACCAAATATTAAATATTGAACAATAACATGTTTCCCATAATAAAAAAACATATTAATTATAAAGAAGTCATTACCAATAAAAATATTAACCAATTACATATTTTTTCTATACCAAAGATTAATCATTATAAAAAATTAATTAGCAATAATAATTACATAGTAATACATTAATAAAAAATACACATACATGATATTTACTAATATTTAGTTACCAATTAATGATTAATCAACAATACATTGATTTTCATAACTAAAAAATGATAATTTAAAAAAGTACCAATTAATAATTAATGTCCCAAAATTAATTATCAATACCAAACAATACATTTAATAATTACTTAATTCGATTTCAATTACTTTCAGCACTATTTCCCTATAAACGCACAACACACTCCAATAATAAATGAATACACTTAAGATAATTATCAATTAATTAACTAATACAAATATTTACCAATTAATACAAATTCCTTACTAATTAATAATTATGAACAATAAAATAATTATCAATACCAATAAATTAAAAAACATTATTACTTAATTACAATTAAATTACTTCCCACCCTATTCCCCTATAAACCCACAACCCGCTACAGAACTTAAAACAAAACAAATTAATTAAAATAATGTATAATTCCTAAAAATTAATAATTAATTTAGTACAATTAAATTACTTCCCACCCTATTACCCTATAAAACCACAACCCCCTACAGTACTAAAACACAAAATTGACTTAAAAAAATATTATTAACATATTAAAATTGTATACATATATTTTAAAACCAGTAAATTACTTAACAAAAAACATATAACACATAAATATTAAATACATGAATGAAAGAGTTTTGTAAAGCGCGTTACTACCCTGATGCCTCGTAGCGCTATGGACGGACAGAGCAAGGGCAAGGTGAAACCTGTTTGTAAGAGATGAGTTTTAGGAAGTCGACAAAAGATTTGGAGATTGGATTCCCTGCGAAGAGCAGATGGCAATGAATTCCAGAGCACAGAAGAGTTCCAAGAAAACGAACGCCCAACCCATCTGGATTTGTGGACCTTCCTCGTAGTTGCGAGGAAGGTCGTGCTGGAATGTAGATTCCTAGATGGTTGGTAGGCAGTGACAAGAGAGTGTATGAGGGCAGGTCTAGTTTTCCAGATAGAACCGTGGGCCAGGCACATGGCCTTGAAATGAACTCTGGACTGAATTGGCAGCCAGTGAAGCTTCCTCAGAGCAGGTCTTGCCGATTGTCACCATGGAATCTCGAGGAGTAGGCGAGCCGTGCAGTTCTGGAATACCTGCAATTTCAGGATGGAGGCCTGCGGGGCGCCCAAGTACAAAGCGATCCCATAATCCAAATGGGACAGGATGATAGCGTGCACCATAATCCTTTGGGCCAAGAAGGGAAGTAAGGGGAGGATCTTCCTTAACATTCTCATAAGGCCAAAGCAGGTAGCAGAGAGCTTAGTGGCTTGATAGTTGAAGCAAAGGGAGCTGTCATGCAATATACCAAGGCTCTTATTTGGTGCATTGGGGTAGGAATTGTGCCAAGACAGGGCGGCCAGGAGAGGGCTGACGACAGTGAAGGAGACTTGCCCAGAAACATTAATTCTGTCTTGTCACCGTTCAACTTAAGGTGGGATAGTGCCATCCATTCGGCTACCGCCTCTAAGCAGATGCCAAGGTCGCATGATGACCCTTCGGGTTGGTTTAACGCAACCACCAACTGGGTGTCATCCATGTAGGTAATAATTTCAATGCCGAATGGGAGCACTATCCTAGCCAGCGGCGTCATATAGATATTAAAGAGCGTGGGGCTCAGGGAAGAGCCTTGAGGAACCCCACAACTCAGAGGCCAATGATTAGAGGTGGCCATACCCTCAGAAACCTGGAAAAAGCGGTCCTGTAAAAAGGAACGGAGCCAGGTAATGGCCAGGCCTGTCACTCTGAGATTTTGTAGGCGCGCAGCTAGGATATTGTGGTTCACAGTGTCGAAGGGGGCACTAAGGTCCAGCAAAATAATACATAACAATAATATAAATATTGATATTAGTAACATCGATATATTTGATATCGATATTACTAACTTCAAAATTATTTACATCGACTACTCACCGTGTTGAAGATATGATCATCACTGCCTCTTCCTGCCATGAGAGAACATGATACAAGTGTGACAAATGTTTCGCTCTTGAAACATCATGCAATGAGCCATCTTCATTTTTTAGCTACTGAAAGAAATTGGGTTCATGTTTCAACGTGAGTGAAACCTTACTCAAGCAGCAAGAGAGTTGGAGCAGAATCTGGGAGCCATTGTGTAGAGTTCAGCTCAGATGGTTGCAAAAAAATGTAATGTCCAGTCCCGAGGAAGAAGTGCACATACCCAGAGTCATGGTGCCTGACTTCAAGGAAAGGGATGACATACACCAGGAGGTTTAGGTTTATGAGGTAGCTCCAGGGACATGCAGGCCCCATGAGGTGGATTGGGGAACTGACACAGGAAGTCATATTCCTATTGGTCAGAGGAACACTCTAATGGCTCTAGGAGAGTGTGGTTGGGAGATGGGTTCCCACATGGTAGAAGCCCTCGTAAGTATGAAACCACCCAGAAGAGTGTGGGTTGAGTTTCAGGGACAGTCAGCTATAGTCTTTTGAAGGTGCAGTGGGGTTCTTTTTTAAGGCACTGGATGGTGGGGTGGAGGGTAGTATAGTTATCACACTTGGGGGGCTGTAACATTTTATTGCTGGAGACCATATGTTAAGTCATGGTTTTACAGAGCTATGCCAACAACTGGGGGAGTGTGAGTTCTCTGACCACAAGGATCTTGCCCTGAAGGCAAAACTGTTCATTGATTCCAGAGGGTCTGAAGAGGCTTTTCGAATGGATCCTGAAGGGTTTGGTGCAGGTTTCCCTCAACCAAGGGAGATGGCGGAGGCTTGTAGTAGTCAGATATGTCCCAGCGTAGTGGGATTGGTAGAGGCCCCATGTCCTTTCTCAGGGAAAGAGGAGAGATGGGGTGGGCATACGTCAATGTTGCCCAAAACTCAGCACCAGGGCCTAGGTGGTTCCCAGAGGGTGCACCAGAAGGGGGTCTAGTTTGTACTGGGAGGCCACCCACTCGGGCACTCGGGTAACTCTAATTGCTGAATTTCTATGGTTTTGTACAATTTACATCTGAGCCTAACTATAATATCCTTGTAACCTTTGTTTTTGGAAACAAGGCAAACAAAGTATAAGAAACTACCAAGAGTAAGTGGAGAAAAATCAGAAGGGATATGAACCTGCATGAAGAAGCAGCTTGCAGCATAGCAGAACAATGGCAGAGCAAGAAAAACAAATTATGGGTGAGAAAAGATTAACAGGTATTCATCTATCTATCCATGAACTTACCAATGATGAACAGTCCTTATTAGAGCTAGCGTTGTCCTTATGCCCTATTGCTAATTTGAACTAAGCAGAGACACAAACTGATTTTTTTCTATTTATTAGAAAACTTAAGTTACTTAAGACATTCACACAGCATAAAGATAGGCAGACCACTAGACCTAGAGCTTTGGGTGAAAGCACAAGAGATCCTACTTTTGACAGTCTGAACATTGGTGACATTCGAGGATTGGCAAGTATACATGAATCTGAACAGGGAGGCTGAGATTTGGGTATGGAAAAGGAATCATTGTGCAATTTTGAAATATAAATGGATAGACTAATCCGTAATGAGTTTTGATCTGAGTCTAAATATAACCCTGTCACACCACATGATAATATTGACACATTTTACAAGATAGTAGCCCATGAACAGCTGAAGCTCTAGTAGAGAAGTGACAGTGACTTTGCTGAAAATCACACATCTGGCCAGACATCTGCTCTTACTTGGATTAAGGGGAGGAGCCTAATCTGTCCTCAATCCATCTGATAAGGGCAGAACTGTTGTCTTATGGGACATGCATGAATATGTTCAAGAGGGTAGGTTAGAGTTTAAAAAAGATTTGATTGCTAAAATGCAGGGTGAAATCAACAGCTTCATTTGGGCCTCCAAGGGAGCTAGAATCTCATGGAAGAAGCTAAGAAGGAAACAGGAACATGGAGGGATAGCCAGCCTGGACCTATTCCAATACTACTGGGCGTTCCATTTTGAGAACATCAGAGTACTCTTTAAAACACTTAACTCCTTTCCAGTTTTTATGCAAGCAATGACAGGTCAAGAAGGGGACCACTTTCTATATTAATTCGGCCACACAGTTTTTCAAGAAGATTAAATAAAAAAATCATGGGAACAGCCAATAGACTGTGGGTTTAGATAAGACATCTGTGGAAGATTCCCTATTATTGTCACCATGCCCCCATCTGGGATTCGCCTGGCATGCCTGAATGCTTAAAGGTTTCGCTATCAGTCCCACTGAGAGAAAATGGAATTGTGGAATGGGGACAAATATTAATTGGACTTAATCTTGTCAACTGGGATAGTCTTGTAGATCTAACAAACGGGGGCCTGTCGAAATTCAAATACTGTCAGTTAATAAGCTGTGCTAGACCCCTAGGAAAAGATGGGTCAGGAAATTCAGAATTAAAGGCGAGAATCCTTGGGACATTTGAGAAGAAAGAAGTAGGCTATTGGTACTGGGCGCTTATCGATTAAGGACGAGAGGAATTCACTTTACCTAAGGAGATATGGGGTAAGGCGCTGCTGTCGCAGGATTTATCAACATTATGGCCAGTATCTGTTGCAGCATGTCGGGATGTGATTAAATCCGCACTTTTGAAAAAGAACTCTGCACAGAGCATACTGGACACCCAAGAGGTTGTTGAAAATTAACAAAGGGAGTGTAAGGGATTTCTCTAAATGCAATGAAGAGAGAGTTGATGACATCCACATGTTTTGGCAGTGCCCGCACCTCCAGACCTACTGGTGTCCTCCATCAAGAAATACAGGTAAGTGCCCAACTGATATTATTTGGGGTGAAATTAGACGATAGTGGGGGATCTAGTCTTAACAAAAGGCAAAGGAATCTATTATTTCTGTTGGTTTTAGCAGCCAGACATGAGATCTGTATAAAGTGGGTTAATTCCCTTCCCCCTACAGAAGAAAAATGGTTGAATTCAGTCATTAGAATAAATCAGTTGGATAGAGCGAGGCCATATAGCAAAAGGTTGGAGTTTTGGAATAATTGGGAACAGTACTTGGCTGAGAAAGTGTAATAAACCATGATTCGGCAACCTTTTGAAGTCAAATGATTAAGGCATTAATAGTTTTGAGTGTCGGTTACAAAGTACTTACCTATGAAATGAGTGGACAAGCCGCGGAAGACATGCTTAACAATCCGTTAGGATACCCCCACGTAAGATATAGAGTGATCCTAGTGCCGGGGAAGCGCCATGGAAGCTTTTCTTGATGGTACAGACCATCAAGAAAAGCTCTCTTTAAGTGGTTACCATGCTACAACACTTTATTTCTCGAAACTTTGAGTGATGAGGAGTAAAAAAAAAAACAGAGGGTAGGAGGCAGTTAACTCTGTCAATATGTTATGAAATGTCTTCTGATATACTGTACAAAAAGACCATCACACAATATCACACCCTCTTTTCTGGCTGGCATGGAATTGGTTTGTTAAGATTTGATGAGTTTCAATTCTTGATGGTGAAATGTTCCACTGCACTAGGTTTCTATATGTTGCAAAAGGTGTATAAACATAAAACAGCTCCCCCAGGAAGAACCATAATACTGGGCAACAATAACTTGTGAGAGAACATCTCTATTTATCTGTATTTTTTCTGTCCTCAGTCTTCCAGCCTATTGTAGGAATAGCACAGATATTCTCATGAAAATGCAAACCTCCCCTGGAAAAATAGTTTTTGATCATTACTGATGTAGTGTCCTTGCTTACTTGTATAGATCATGAGTTGGGGATGGAGGCCTGCAGGTATAAACCCATTGTTACGTACAATCATTCCATGATGCTCCTCAGTATGCTGAGATTTTGCCTGGTGAATAGCATCTTTCTCTCTGGAGATCGGTGGCATAAACAAATTGCCAGGACTGGCATGGGAAGTTGCTATGCAAAGTTTAGAAGGAATGTTCAAGGAGTGGTGGGAGGCACAATGAATCTGGACACAGACAAACACAAGATGGTCACACAATCTGAGATTTTGGACGTGTTACATTGATGACCTATTCGTACTAAGGGATGGACCACAAAAACACTGGACTCTTTTTAAACTAGATAAACACAAACTAGTTGAACTTAAAGTTCACATAGAAGCCACATATGACTGTCACTGGATTCCATGACATGTTAGTGACAGTTAAAGATGACATTGTTCATAATCAGACTCTTTAGGAAAGATTCTGCTGGAAACAATATTCTGCATGTCTCTAGCCATCATCCTCCCTGCTTGAAATTGAAACTTCCTAATGGGTAAAAGCTCAGGGTGAAGAGGAACAACAGTACTTCTAAGAATTTCAAGGAGGAACAAAGGAAGAATAGATTCAGGTCAAGAGGTTATCCAGTTAAGGTTATCAAAACAGCTTGCATGGATGTGTCAGGAAGAGAAAGATAGAGCTTGTTACAACCTATGCCCAAGAAGCATGGAGAGAATGTAGTCAACCAATAGCCAATTTAATAATTAATCTTACTCAGTGAGACAGTTGATGAGTAAGCAATAGAAACTGGTCACATCTGACCAGGTGATAGACCATCTTGTGAGCCCACATCCGCAGATAATGTAAAGGATAAGCAGGTCCCTAAAAGAGTAGGGCACACATGTACTCCATTAACCACCAAGGGAGTTCAGGGTCCCAGATTAGGAATCAGCATGGTTTCTATAAATGTGGAAACTGCTGGACAAGCTCTCACAGAAAAACAGAAAGACATACACACTACCCACAGGCAGGAAAATGAAGATATATAAATTCATAAACTGTAATAGTGATTTTGTCATCTATGTCCGGGCATGCCTTTGTGGATTGCAATAAGTGGATAGTAACATCTTCTCAGAAAAGAAAAGGATTCTCAAACATCAATGTGCGATCAGAAATAAAGATCCTAATTACCCATTTGCATGACACTGGCAGCAGCAGCATTTATCCGCACTGACGAAGTTTATTTTCTTAGAATTGACAGGGTGACTTTAAACAAACGAGGCGGGGATAGAAAATGCAACTGGAATCAGAGTTCATTACCCAGATGAACAGTCGTTACCCTAGAGGTCTTAACCAGGATGAAGAGATGCATGTACACCTGGCATACTTGTATGAGGAGGCTTATACTCTAAGGGGCCCATTAGGATGTCGGGCGGATCGCCACCGCCATGCGGGCCGGTAGCGATCCGCCCGACATCCTTTGCCGCCCGCCACCCATTTCCTCCTGCCATATTAGTATGGCAGGGGGGACCGCGGCGGACGGTCTTTCCGGCCTATTAGACACCACCAGCCATAATATGATGGGATTTGGGGAATGCCTTTCTGTGGCAGCAATGCCACCACGGAAAGGCATGTGGAGACTGCCTGCGGGGGCCCGTTGCGATCCCCCTGGGACTGCAGGCAGTGGGGGGTGCTCATGGGGGGTACCTATGGTATTCCCCCGCATTTCAAAGTGCAACATGGCAGGCACCCCGCGGTGCCTCTCATGTTTTGCTTTGAAATGCACAACATGCATTTTTACCATTGCGGCGGGCGGCGCTTTCAACACCGCCCACCGCAATGGTAAAAATACAGGATGCGCCCGCCAGTGTGGTGGGCGCATCCTAATGGCCAAGGTGGGACCACCGCTCCTATGGCGGGCGGTCCCGTTTTGCACGGGGATGGCGGGCGGGCAATGCCCGACCTCCATCCTAATGGACCCCTTAATATTTCTCAGATTGTATAACCTCCATGGTCATCTGACAAAATTATGTAACCAAGCTCAGCATATCATGTGCTTGTTCCTTATACTGCAACTCTTAGCCACTCTTTTATGTCTTTTCTTTCTCAGATCCTTCTTATTATCAAGCCTATTTAAAAAAATAGTGGGGATAGAGGAAGTGTCCTTTTGTTTTTTATGAGTAACACAATTATATTTATGTTTTACTTAGGGTACACCAAAATTATTATTGTTCTGTTTGTGGGATAATAGCAAATCCTAAATGTATGGTTATGGATTATTTGCGAGTGATTCTTAAAAATGAAATAAGGTTGGGGGCCATTTTATTGAAGCATGCATCAAACCTGATCCTAGGGTGGTTTTGATGCATGTGGGCAAATGGAAGGGGCTTATTTACAAGCCCCTTGCGCCACTTTTGCGTCACTTTTCCCATGTTAAAAATTACGCAAAAGTGGTGCAAGGGCCTTGTAAATCTGCCCCAATGTTTTCCTAATATAGCCACTTGGCAATGATTATGTTATTGGATTGAGGACAAAATAGACTACGAATGGATATGGGATATGCTTCGCAAGCAGAGTCAAAACATTGCTGTGCGCAGGGGAAGTAATGAGTCTGTACACAATAATTAAATGTAGGCACTGGGATTGGTGTATTTATTTGCATTGAATATACTTTTCGGTATTCATATTTTGCATAATACTCTTATTTCTTACATTTAAAAAAACTATTTTCTGAATAATTTCAAAGTGCAATATGTTGTTTCTTTTTTCCATACTTTGCATCTGAATACAAACAAGAGATTACCCAAGTCTTTTTACAATGTTGTCTGGGAGGAGTGAAACTTCACTGTTTTTAAAGGAATTAGGCACAATTCACTCTGTTTTGAGACTTTGACAAAGACCACAAGTTCGAAGCTCATAAGTCGAGGGATGAAATAAATGAGTGATTTGAGTTCTGGAGCACCTGCTTGTTCTTTTTGGTGGATTCACATCGAAGGCATTTCTATGGCTTTGTACAGGTAGTTATAGTTAGGACCTAGTGTCCATTGGAAAAGCATGTTTTGACTTGGCTATATCTTTGCCGTCATTTGACCAATCTGCATGACATTTTCCCCAAAAAGTGTCATGGTGGGTAATAGTGTTATGGAAAGATTGGGGGTCATCTTTGCTGTGGGGACCAAGAATTATGGGTGTCAAATAAGGTTGTGTTTATAATGTTAATTCCCATATGAACCTTTAGGCTCATGTACACCCCGATCCGCTGAACTAACTTAACCCAAATTTGACAGGGAGGTAGATGTCAGTTCAAGGAGGTGCCATTTGTTGTTTGGAGTTAATCCTTTCATTAGTTGTTGAGAAATTTAAGTTTAACTTTATATTTACATCTCTGGCCATGGATATTTTGTGGTGGTTTCACGATGAATTGCGAATGAATGAGCCAACGAAAATGCTCTGATTGGCTAGATGAAACCTGAGCAAAAAGTTGGGGCCAGCATTTTCTCTATTGGGAACAGTTCCTGGAGCTGAAACTCTGTGTGAAAGTCCACATAAGAGGTCAGGGTGGAAATACTCTGACCCATGCATGGTTGAGAAATGGGGGTGTTAGTTACACTAGTTATGTGTCCAAGATTAATTGTTTTATTGGCGTGATATTTTCAGCAGCACTGCTACTGCCAGCAAGGCTCCCGTGTACCAACATGGGGACATTGTGAATATTACGACGTCATCGTGAATATTGGTGAAAATATAAAAAAATATTAATTAATCATTAGTATGCATTTTTATAGAGATATTGACATATTGATACATATTTTTATAGATGTATTTATATAGTGAGTTATCATCTGTGATGGTTATAATTAAATATATAGTTATAATTGTTTTTATGTGATGGCTGCTATTGAATTCCTGCTTTTGCAACGTTACCGAGGCGATCACAATTACCAACATCATCGTGATCTCCGGCCTCACAGCAAAAATGGAAAATAGGTTTTAGAGATGGTTGGTCTATAAATACACTAGAAGAAACATGAGTTTGAAGTGTACAGTAATAAACCCCAAGTGTGTATAATACTGTAACATTAGTGCATATACGTGTTTTGAGTTGATGGGGAAGGCACGATCGACGCTGTTAACAATGTCATTGCGATGTCCTGAATAACTGCAAACTGGGAAAATAGGTCTGAAACATGGTTTATAAAGAAACGTAGTACAAAAATATGAGTTTAAATATGCTTTGAAAGAAGTATGTATATAGTAATATGTGTAGGGCAATGTCAGAATGGATTTTTTTAAATATTAATTTTGGATGTGTTGGAGGTCATTGAATGTCTGCTTTTGTTTTACATTTGGGATCATGACGTCCGCACACAGATGTGCAAAAATTAAAGAAAGAAACACTTTAGAAAAAACTGTTTCAATATTTTGGGTAATAGGGAGGCTCTGATAAGAGCCATTGTGGTGGTTGTGTGTATATGGCTGCTATACATAAGACCGGATGCAGAGTTTCAGATAACTTAGAAACACCCGCTTGACTGCCTCAGTGAAGTACCCTTTATCATTTCTATAAATTCCATGCATGTCAAAATGTAGACTGTTGTTATAGATACAGCCTGTGCTATATTCTCTGAGGAATGCAGAAACTGTTTTATTAACATGTTTCCTGGCTTTGTCAATCTGTGGACATCATTGATTTGACCACTTCCATTTCTCTCTTTAGCATATATTAGAGTACAGCAAGACAGTGTGTGGGAAAAGCGACATTGGTTCTGCAAATGTTTCTTTCGTTAGGATTTTCAGCACTACTCCAGTCAATGTGCCTAGGTCATTGCCACTACATTGCACAATCATGAGGTGAGCAGTTCAGGAATCCACAATGGATTTAACACGAGCCTTCAACCTATGAAACGTTAACTCTCTCTGGCCAATCCAAGTAATCGGCTCCTTTGGCAACCCAAACCCTGTCTATACCTTTTTTTTTTGCAGTCTCTTTAGCCCAATAGATATAGCTGTGGCCCATAATTCAAACTCTAAGAATGCTAAAGTGAAGTAGCAATACTAGTCATGAGAAAGCTGGAGCGGAATGATGTAGTTTTTCAAAGAAAAAATAGTTAAAATGGAGGTGTTTGTTGAAAAATATACATATATATATATATATATATTTCATTAGATGATGTCAGCATGAAGGTGAATACAATTAGGTAGTATTAGATGCTGTCAGCATGAAAGTGAATAAAATTAGGTAGCATTTTGGATGTCTCAGGAAGAAGTCTTACTATAGACTGTTGTTTAAAAATTACAGACATCAATATGCTTTTGAATCTGTGGAGCAAACCACACCTCGTAGCATGGTAGCATGTTCCTTCTAGAATGTGTTGTGAACTTGTGACCTACCGGTTCCACTGGATTTCTAGGTACACTGAGCTAAGACTGTATTGGGGGAAGGATGTTAAAGAGACTGAACATTTTTTAAAAGGTTGAGGGCTTATGACACAATAAGTAATTTCCAACTCAGGACTATGTAATAAACTGCTCTGCAGCATTTAAATTTCAGAAAAATGAAGCCAGATATAGGTATTAACTTCAGGTTACAGGGACATTATAGTTAGGAATTCGCATTTAATAAACCATAGAAATTCACTGAAAAAAATTAAAGGTTACAGGGACGTTATAGTTAGGCTTACATTTCACTTGTACAAAACCAGAGAAAGTCAGCAGTTATAGTTAGCTGAGAAACTATAACTGGCACCCATGAGCAATGCACTGCTTATGATCTCACATATTATATCACTCATGAAATGGTCAGTAACATCACTCATGACATAACTGACCACATCTCAAATGACATAACGTATTTTCTTGTAGAATTTGTGGAGGCCTCAATTTTCTGACTCTGCATACCAGAGTTGACTGCATCTACATCCTCCTCTGCTACTGGGTTGGTTAGCAGGAGTCCTATAGTAAAATTCCCAGATGAGAGTTTGGCCTATCTATGAGATACAGAGGATAGAGAGCTTTCCAACATAGAAGCAGGCTTTGGTAATTAAACCTGGAAGGGTGTAATAGAGTGGTCCCACCAAATGACCTGAATAGGGTCTTTCAGGATAATGGAGATAGAGTTAGAAAACACTGGATCTAGAGTGTGCCCCAACCGATGTGTGGAGCTTTGAACTAGCTGGGTCAGTTGAGATATTGCCAGATCCTCAGTCAGAGAGTTAGCCATGCAACATGTTTCATCCTCAAAATGCAACTTAAAATCACTTAAAATGAAAATATGTTCCTAGTGCAGTGAAAAGGAAGGTAAAAGGTCTGCCAATGCAGTGATAAACTTCATAGCTAGTCCAGGAGGGTGATATACTAAGAAACCCATGAGAGTGAACTTGCAGTTAAGCATAAAAGAAAAAAAAGCTACTTTGCAGTTGGCTAAATCCATGTCCATAAATGAGCACTAGAGAGATTGTTTGAAGATAATAGTGATACTGCCACCTCTCTGCAAGGCACGGTCAAGTTGTACAATTCCATACCCATTAGGGATAGCATTTAAAACGTCAAGAGCCATGATGTCAGAGAGCCAGGTTCCTGTTAAAATGAGTACAACCGGTGTATGTACAGAGAGGAGGGCGAATATCTCAAACTCATGTTCAGGCAGTAAGGTGCAGTTGTCAGACAGTGTAATGGTTGGGCTGACTGTGCATTTACTCCTTCGGTTAGGAGCCCAGTGGGCTGTCCTTTTAGACTAAAAATGCCCTTACCACACCCAGAGCCAGCTTTAGAAATGGCCAGTGGGGTGGCATTCCTCTGTTAATGCTGGGGCAATAGGGCAACGCTTGTCTCTCGAGTACCTAATGGGGAAAGGCCCCAAATATTCAGGCCTTTACTTGCGTATCCCCACCTTTATAATCAGGCACACATCAAATGACATATAGGTGTAAGGTATGTGCAATTGGTTTATATTTCAAATGCTAAAAAAGAACTTCTAAACATTTCAGTGGCTTGGATGCGTGCATAAAAAGTGGGTCATTGTGTGAAGATAAATCAGTGGCTAATGTGTGACTTGTTCATATAGGTAGTAGTTGCCCTCCATACATACAGAGACTTGGAGAGTTGTATGCATTCTTTACCATGCAGTACTGGTCTCCCAATTGTTTTAGGTTCAGGTTGTGGACTAGGAGGAGTTGGGATAAGCATTTTAGCTCATGTGTGGTTTACCAGGTTGGTAGGTTGGTAGGCTTTACAGGTGACTGTTGATTCCAGTTGCCTGAGGTACCTAACTTGACCCTGCAGCAGTAGACCTGCATAATCTGCATTTCCATAGAACCCTCATCCACTAACACCCAGAGATATGTCCAGTGATACCTCACTCTAGAAGGTCATGCAATGTCTCTCTGTGTTATACAAGACATGCCCGTATCTGGAAATGATAGGGTAGCATGGCCTCTCTCCTCTTGGGAATTCCATCCTATGCATAACACTGCTATTCAAAAGGATGATCCTCCCTGAAAACAAGATTTGCCTACGTAATTTCCTCTTCTTGTGCATTTTTGCATATTCATTTGACACAGCCAACTAATTGGCTGTGGGTGGGAGTTTGATCAATGGAAGCCAAGTAATCCATTTGTGTGTATTATGTAACTGAGAAGATGGAAAAGATGGAGAGTGGACAGGTGTTGCATTTTGTTGGGAGACAGGGAACGCAGCTGATTTACTTCTAGTATTTGCTTCTAGACTGTGAGATTGTCAAAGGTGAGTCCTGTGTAACCCAGATAAGTATATGTAGTATTTTAGAAGTTGCCGTATAGTTTTCATTGGATGGCAATCTCTGGGCAGGAGACTGCTTGGACACTGGGAGGTGTTATTTGTGGGTTAAATCTGTCTGAGGCTAAAAATCTATTCTTCCTCTTAAACAGTGGTGCCTCTAATATGACAGCTTGTAAGAGGATAGAGTATAAAGTTTTCTCCTCAGTCCATTTTCTACTACTCACAGATGGTAATGCATGATTGTCAGGCTGTTTATTACCATGAGCTGATAGGCATGGAAAATGTAAATAGTTACATAGACATTAAAGGGGCCCACACCATACATGAAGCAGATAAGATATAAGTACAAATAACATTTCAGCAAAGAAAAAATAAATCAAATATTACATTGGAAAATATGGGTATGTGTTGCTGGAAAAGTATATCTACACAAGAGACATAAAAGTGGGTTATGTGCGAACACCACATCTGCCAACTTTGGGATCGGATCCCTTGATGTCACTGCTAGGCTAGAGAAGTCACCTAGAATATGGTGGAGGACATGAGTTCCTGATTCACTGCTACAAAAATGAATACTGAGTAATGACAATGTAATTAAGGAGAACCGTGGTTGTGGATAGGTGAACGCAACTGTGTCATTTGTCCTCAATGTAAAAAAGAGATTTATTCTTTTATCATATAGAAATGTTTTAATGGCAAAGGAGGAAAATACGTTACGGATCATTCTTCGAAGTCACATATGTATTCTGGAATAGTGTAACCTGACCTATAGACAGTTGAAATGCTGCTTGCATAATATAATCCAATAATCTGATTGATGGGGCAGTGTGTACACTAGAGACTAATGTAATATTGAAACTGTTAAGAAGAGCACATGGAAAGTAAAGAAATATCCAAACACACGTTGTATGAGGATATGATAACTTGTTAGTAATATGTAGGAGGTAAATATCCGGAAAGTTCTCACCTGGGTGACAGGTATGGAGAGAAAGGTGTCAGGAGAGGATGTGGTCTCACGGCTAGACTGCGGACTTTGGAGCTGGGAAACCAGGGTTTGAGCATCGGGGTCGACTCCACATCCTGTGATTCTGGGAAAATCACTCAATCTCCCAGTGCCTACATAAAAAAATGTATCCTTGTGTAACGTCACTGGTGCTCATGTAAAGCGCTCCAATAGCTTCGAGTCGAGTCTGCACTATATAAATCTGCAACAACAAAAAATTACAGGCAGTATTTGAAATATTGTGAGAGATTTCAATATATTGGTACAAATTACATATCACTTAATGTTTTTTTTCAATGTGGTCAGGGGTCACTTAAGTGTGTATATATTTAGTGATAAAGTAACTTAATTGAGCGTTGACTACTGTGATAAGGACAGAGACATCAGGCCTATATGTTCACCCGTTGTTGAGACATGTTGAACATGGGGCACCTATTGTGTCATAGAATCATATTCTCACTATCCACACATTTATACTGATGTGGAGTTCTGCTTGGAAAAGCATACAATTGATCCAGTTGCACACTGCTCAGCCAGAATCTGATGCCAGCTCTTGTGTTGGCAAGTCATTAGAACAGCAGAAGAGATGATAACAGATGGTGGTGAGCTGATGTGCAATATACGTATGCAAAGAATGTATTACTAACAAGGTACAATAATCAGTTTTAAGATACAACTATCAAAGATGTGCATTTCTACAGAGTGTGGTTTTTATATCGACTGCATTAAGGCTTAACTGCCCAAGTGGTATGGATGTACCAGATTTTTGCCCTGTCAATAATTGGCTACTGCCACTCCAGCTGTCACAATGAATGCACTAGACATATACAATTTAGAGTTAAGATATGTCAGTATTAGTTCAATCGATTTATATTCTGAAGGGTTCTTAGACTGTTTGTGAGTGACTTAAATTGGGATTTACAATATAGATGAAACATAAGGTGTTTTTTACTTACTGGCATGAATGTGGGATTCCCAGACAGGCAGTCCATAAAGTAGGTCAGAGGGCATGGTGGAAAGGATATCCTCCTCGAGGTGGGATGGGATGTGGGTAGGATCCAGGTCTGTGTACAGGAACAGAGTTTGCGACCTGAATCCTAGACAACTCTCCTTCAGTTGCATCATCTCATACTACCAAGTGACATGCCTCCTGCCTCAATGCATTTACAAAGTCTATAAGCTCATGCCACAGGACTACCTTTCCCAGTCTACAGATGGTGGTAGAAGGCAGACTACATGTTTCCTTGTAGCGATTTACAACAAAGAGAACTAAAACATATCCCCCCACCGCTGTGAAATTCTCCTCCACTTTAGTGGGTTGCCTGCATTCTTGAGGCTGCAACCGGTGTTTGGCATCCACAAGGTCAAGCAAGACAAGTGGAAAAGGGCAGGCATTTGAGTGGGCTGTGATTACGTGCCTCCATGGTTAATGTGTGGCAGATGTGTGAGAGTTGTCGTTCAGAGTTCTACCTAAGAGACTTGGGGCCATATGTATCAAGCTAATTAGCATTCGCAAAGGGCGATGGTATGTATCAAACATGTTTGATGCAAAATAAGGAATAGCAAAATTTGCAATTCCTTATTTTGCGATTGCACTTAAGGAATCGCAAATTTTGCGATTCCTTAAATGCAATGTATCAAACAAAAAATATTCAAAAAATGCCATTAAGGATTCGCAAATTACCACCAACTTCTAGTTGGTGGTAATTTGCGAATTCCTTTCAAAAAGCTTTTTTCCAAAAAACAAAAGGTGCCATATGACGCCCATACATGCCCTTAGGGCATGTATGTGCGCCATATGCCCCCAAATGTCTTTTTCAGGTGTGCAGCAGGGTGTTCTTGAGACACCCCTGCACCCTTGAAGAAATTCCTAATTTGCGATTAGCTAATTGCTAATCGCAAATTGCACCTTCATTCCTATGGGCCTCCTGGCCCATGGAAATGAATGGGTAATTTGCGATTAGCAATTTGCTAATCGCAAATTAGGAATGGCAAAGAATCGCTATTTAATAGCGATTTTGTACATACATACCGTTTTGCGAATTCCAAATAGCGATTCCTTAAAATTCGCTATTTGGAATTCGCAAAATGGTAGTATGATACATATGGCCCATAGATCTCTTTTTACTCAGCAGAGATTTCCACCTATAAACATATGCCAAACATAAGTCAAAAGTTTCTAATGATGACTTCATGGTTTTAGTTTCAGTAAAGTGAGTTCCTAGCCCCTCATTTAAGGGGATGGAGATGCGAACCCTTACTACTGGACGTAAATCTCTGTCTGCATTTTGGGAGTAGCATGCAGGTAGAAATATCATTTAAGATGTAGGCAGAAATATACATGTGTGGATAGCTCCATATGTTAATTTCCTTAGGTGAATATAGTTGATGGTGAGGAACTATAATTTTAGCTTGTTAGTTGTCATTGGACTGGAAAATGGAAGGACTCGTTTTGTGGCAGCACTTCTGCCAAATGCTAAAGGATACCTTTGTTTTTTCGTGTGTCCGTATGTAGATAGGAACATGTTGGCCTTTAAAACACTGCATGAATTTCATGCAATACGGTTAGATTTAGAAGTGCTGCAGTAGGGAGTTCTAAATATATTAGCCTTCGTAATGTAGAGATCTGTATAACCTATGTTTACTTTGATACTTCCATCAAGTTCAGTTTGTCAGTTCAGTTTATTGAGCCAATATAAACAAAATAGAAATGTTGATATGATGTACCTCATTATCGAACGCGTTACATGATAATACAGACAGTGTCTGAATTCTTTTATTTTCTTTAATTATATTGGTACTTGGACATATGTGTTGGCCCTCCCTTGCTTCCTCTCTCTCTCCTTCCCCCCCCCCCCCCCCTCTCTTCTCTTGCTCTCTCCTCTAGCATTTGAATGCTTACCTGAAAGGGCGACTTGCCCGGACGTAGGCGTTTAGAATATTGCGGCACATTTTTAAGGAAAGTTTCTTTTTTGGGTGGGATATACCCAGGGAGGGTTTAAGGGGTTACGTTTTCTGAGAGGATAAAACAAGTTTATTAAAGTTATAGCTATGTACATTGCACCATAAGAGCTAGTTTGTAAGAGCACATCTGTTTTAGCTAAAAGCAAATTGGGATGCTATGGAACATGAGTATATTACAAATGTAGGCAAATATAAGTATCACTGTATACTGGTAATGAAAAATGTCAATAATTCATACGCAACTGTATTTACTACATGCAAGCCATTGACCTCAATAACAAATATGTGGGGAAAAAATTATGTATCCAATTGTCACTTTGAGATAGAGCTTTAACTGAATGATTTTATGCAGTCTGTAAGAGCATGGATTCACATGTACACACTAAAGTGCTTTCTAAATCCTGGACAAAAAATCTCTGGACAACAATGATTACATGTGGGGCACAAATATATTTGCATCTGATCTCTTTTGTGCCATATTCTGTGTACTATTAGGCTATTGATGACCCCCTTTCAGCCAGTAGTTGGTTGCATTTTTAAAGGTTGTCCCTAAAGTCATGGCATTTTGCGAACTGTGACATAGGACTTTAATTTTGGCATTTGCCAGTACATAATTGCTTTGCAGCCATTGGCTACTGACATGTTGTTCTCACATCCCAAGTTCGAAGTTCATGGCTGAGGACTGTAGAACGATAGACGTCTGCTCTGTCAATTCCTCATATGGCTCCACACAGTAGTACCTTGCTCTGTTTAGTGGAGGTCAGTGTTGAAATGGCAATTAAAAGCTTCCAAAGAAGGTAAATATTCTAGGGCTTATTTATGAGTTATCAATAATCAATGTAGGGAGTGAAGAGGCAGAGCTCCAAGATCACTAAGAGGTGGATACGTCGTTCTCGAGTCAGTATATAGAAAACAAAAAGGATCCAACCCAGAGCGAATGTGTAACAGTGAATAACAAGATCAAGTGTGTTTCCTACAGTGGTGTGAAGCTCACAGCTTTGTTAAAATACCTCTCACACACCAAAAGGACCCTTGGTGTCGAGCTTCAGCATATGGGTCTTCCCGCCCCGCTGCGGGACAGGGCGTGCTACAACCTATGGCTACATGGGAGCACTGATTTCTTGAAACAAAACTGTATGCAGTGTATAAAAGTGAGTGGATGGGTCAGGAGTGAGTGAAGGAGTGATAACAACTTAAAAAACGCCTGGCACTCTTGGAAGAGAAAACTTTAATATTCCGTTGGGCTGGTGTTATTAAAAATGGGGAATGTGGTAGAGACAGCGTGCCATAATGAGTATCATATGTCATCAACATGTTTCAAAGCCCTCCCCAGGCTTCTTCATCCGGACTAAAAGGATCCCTTCTATACTCAAAAATAGTATTAGGTAAAATGTATGTACAAGAGGTAATACTCAATGAAGTGCAAGTCCCTAGTTATGCATGCACTGTATACAATACCTCAGTAGGTATGTTATTAGTAAGCCCGGGAGTAGTGGGCGTAGTGGGGCTCCGCGGAGCTACGCGGAGTGGGCGAGAAGCTACGCCCACTCCCGCACTCCGCGTAGCCCCACTACGCACCTCCCTCCCGCTCTCCTCTACATACATTATTTAAGCAAAATACCCTTAATAAAGCAATTTTAAAGCATTTACCGTGTCCAGGGCTCGTCCGGGGCTCCCTCTTGGAATCGCGTCGTCATGGATACCAATGCGCATGCGCGGGCGGCCGCGCATGCGCATTGGTATCTATGAAGGGACGCTATTCCAAGAGGGAGCCCCGGACGAGCCCCGGACACGGTAAGTGCTTTAAACTTGTTTTATTAAGGGTATTTTGCTTAAATAATGTATGTAGGGGAGGGCGGGAGGGAGGCGGGTGGCGGCCGACTCGACTACGCACACGGAGTGGGCGTAGTGTTGCCGGCTACGCTGTCTACGCAAAATGCGTAGGAGACAACACTACGCCTACTCCGTGGGCGTAGCCGATTCGGACGCCCAGCGTTAGTTATTAGACTCATTTTTTTCGTAGAGTAAAATGTCCCATGAGCTTCTGAATGGGGTGGGAAGGAGTGTCTGTAGTCAAACATACACCAACATGCCTCACTGCGGCTCCATTGAACCATGGTGCGCTTGTGTCATTTTTGCACCGCCGGTGCGTCACTTTTTGTGATGCACCAGCGGTGTGAAAAATGCACCATGTTGCGTCATATTTACAAAGTGACGCATCTAAGTAGATGCATCACTTTGTAAACCCCTGCGCCACATTATACCTGCGCCAGGTATAAGTATGCAGGGTGGGCGTTCAGACGCAAGTGATCCTCGTAGAAGAGATGCAGTGAAATCGATGAGATTTCACTGCGCCATTCTAGGATTCAAATGCATCAATATCTTACGCCTACCTCACAGCAGACGTAAGACTGTCACAGGCACATTTGAAATGAGACTTGCTACCTGAAGATAATGCAATGTTAAGACGATAAGCCCTCGCCTGGATGATATTGCATTCCTATACAAAATCTGGCTTGCCCCATGTGAGATGACCCATTGCTGGAGTTGCATCACT
The DNA here is from genome assembly GCF_964261635.1 of Lissotriton helveticus. Taxonomy (NCBI): domain Eukaryota; kingdom Metazoa; phylum Chordata; class Amphibia; order Caudata; family Salamandridae; genus Lissotriton; species Lissotriton helveticus. Next base: position 1,610,968,375 of record NC_136065.1, read on the forward strand.
TTTGTGACACACTCCAGCAATGCGTCATTTTTGCTCCTACAGATACGTCAGAAATACCGACGTATCTGTAACTCCATGCGACATGATGCATCATACTGTAAATATGACGCATCCAGCATGTCGCAAAGAGAGCAAAATGAAAAGTAACACATCGCTATTTTCATGCAGCGATGCATCACTTTTCGTAAATGAGGCCCCCTATCTCGACTTTATTGCTTTCAATAGGCATCCAGCCACAAGCCGGTCCAGAACTAAATAACCTGAATAAAACTCCCTACATATATTCTCTGCTCCCCATTGAAAACATAACCACCCACGAGCCAGGACAAGATCATCCACCACAATTTGAACGATAATACCAAAACATGGGCGCAAGGATACCTTAAGCTTCTGTACTGGTATGTACCGTATGGTGGCACACACACACACACAATGCCAGGCTGACACCAGCGCACTAGCGCGCTCACGCACATTCAACACCCCAGTAGAATGTACAACAATCAGAATTAGGTCTGCTTCAGATTATCTTGCTTATGAGTGTACGTCATGTTTAACTTGTCTATGACCATGAGTGCACAACCTCAAGTCTAGCAGTGCACATGATATAAACAATCAGGAGCTATTGTTTTATATATTGCAGGCACAAGTTTATGGAAAATCAGGCATCTTCTTTTTTCCAGTCATGAAACGCCTTTATTTGGGTTGAGTCCTGAAAGGACTTACACTGCACTGCCAGTGAATTTCATTTTAAAAGGGCATTTATTTCTGACCTCTGCAGAGGCACTCTCTCAGATTTAGTTAGAGCAGTTGGTGGTGCCAAACACTTCAGGCCTGATACACAAAGGTAAACTTAGACCAAAAGTCTAAGTTTTTTTTGTTGTTTTTCAAAAGCCTTTATTGACAAGATTGCTTAGACAAAATACAGTTTTGAATCAGAGCAAGATATCGCACACAGTGATACACCTGAGGATTACAAAGAGGGTCAGGGAAACAAAGCAGCATTGGGCACCAATTTTCAAAGACACCACAGTAGCAACCATTGCACAATAAACATTTGTAGGAGTGAGGCATACCTTTGGGAAATGAAGGGGGGGCAGGCCCAACTGGAGGGGAGCTAGGGCAGGTGGGGGGGTGGCTACTGACCTACACCGGTGGCCGCCGCAGGCAGAATGTTGGCGGGGAGCACGGGAGAGGCAGTTCACACAGATGGTTGAGGCAGTGGCAAAATGTCCTTATCCGTTTTGCTGCATCCTCATTCGAGGAACCGTTCAATTTCCTGAACTCCTGTTAGTCTTCATGGATATAGAATTTAGGTCGAGACTACCTCCTACATTCATGTGCTCTCCATGCCCCTGGTTTCCTTGGTATGAGAGGGGGTTTTATCCCTTGTGGGACCGCTGGATTCTGCTGGGTTGCATCATTTGGAAAATCTTAATCTACTGCCTCTGAGGTACAAGGTGTAATACATTTCGAAAGCTGATTTTCATTTGAATCACTTTCCTGGGAGAAGGAGAAAAAACATAGACTTTCATTTGAATTCTACACGTTAGTTTGCTACTAATAGAGCGTGGATGTTATCTTGCATCTATCTTTACCAATTCCTACCTAAGAAACCGATTTATGACACTTATTCAATGGATGAGACAAAACAATGATATGTTTACCTACTGAGAGAAATTACATCTGCAAAGTCGTGTTTCAGATACTGCATCGTAAAAGCATGCAGAATGTTAGGATAAAGATTATATGGCAATGAAAAATTATGTTAAGAAACAACTATTTCATGCAAAAGGCAGGGATGAACGAGCATGAAGGTATGTAAAAAAGGGGCCCCATATGTCAAGGGGCCGAGACCTCGCAGGCATAATGTCCCAGAATTCATATAACAGGGTGTGGCATCGCAATACATCCTCAAGCCAGTGGGTGAACTTAGGCGCAGGTTTGAGACCCTAACACATGGACACCGTACGTCACGCCAAGACAAGCAGCATAGCAATCAAGCGGCGGGAGGAGTCTGGGCAGTACTTAACAAAGCCTAAGAGGCAGAGCAGGGGGTCGGGCTGAACCGAAGAGGAGGTGATCTCGGATATTGCAGTGCAGACCTCCCGCCAGTAGTCGGAGACCTTTGGGCAAAGCCAGGCTAGATGAGAGAAATTCGTCGCAGGGGCAGAACAGCACAGGCATCTGTCGCTGGCAATGAGTCCCAATTTGTGTAGCTGAACGGGGGTGTGATAAAGCCTGTGTAAGTATTTGAAGTGTATAAGACGCAAGCAATAGTTTGGAGATAAGCACTTCATTTGATTGCAACAATAAAGCCAGTCAGCCTGGGAGATATCCCCATCGAGGTCCTTGCCCCACACCACACGGGCGCAGTCAGTGGAGATGGAGGTGACTGCCAGCATGAGGGCGAAAAGCTTGGTAACCAATTTCTGAGCAGTGGGGGACGAATAAAGGAAGTCAAGAGAAGTCATCAAAGGAGGAGGCAGGGGGAACGTAGGATGCAGTTCCCGGCAAATCGCCCGCAACTGACAGAAAAGCAAAGAAGTGGCAGTGGGAGAGTAGAACATATCCCCAGGATAGAGGTCCACCAAAGTTGCCAGCCCCAAGCGTGTGGCGTGTTTAGCCATGCCGGAGGGCTGGAGAGGAGGGAAGGCAGGATGGCGAACAATAGGCATCGGACTAGCCGAGAGCATCGGAGCATTGGAACAAAAGTCTAAGTTTTGACCTTATGTCTAAGTTTAGACCAAAAGTCTAACTTTAGTAGTAGTAAAGTTAGACTTTAATTCTAAACTTAGACTTCAGGTCTAAACTTAGACTTTTTCTCTAATTTTACCTTTGTGAATCAGCCCAATATCTGAAGAAATGCTGCACGGGCTCTCTTGGTGTGACATTTTATCATTTAATGTGTACAGGCATTTCACGCACAGCTGATCAAAAGTTATTCTTTATTCGCTGGATAACAGTACCTTCTGCAGGAATAGTGCTAAACAACCTTTCAAATTATCTGTCACGTGATAAAAACATCTGTGCTTTTCTATGGTTACCCATGTAGTTTGTTTGAGTGGTGACTTTTAAATATGTACTTATACATGTAAAAACCAAAACTATGGTTTTGACTATCTAGTAAAAAAAAGTATAAAACATTTTAATGATTAGTTTGATTGTGAGCTAACTTCATTGCATCATATCAGTCAACAGCCAGTTCATCCTCTTCTTTCCTGACAGGGCGGTGGTTGCTCTAACACAACACATCAAGATAATGTGATATCATTGTAATGTGCCTGAATATTTTAAACAAGAAATTACATTCCCTTGGCCATGGGAAAAATTGTATTTAAAAGGAAAAATATTTTGAAAACACATGAAAGCAATGTAGCCTGAATAATGCCCAGGAGGACAGGTTGAATCAAGCTACTGTGGAACATCTTAAGGTAGTGTTGACTGCTACAGTATGGTGTGAGTAGCGTTTAACTAGTAGCACCTCTAGTAGCAACTGTTGATGCTCTAAATAATAAATCAAGAGGGTTGTTCACCGGGAACAGGGCTAACTGAGTCTCTCAAAGACTTTAGAATTTTAAAGTTGTCAACCTTGTGGGTTTATTCAAAATATAGTTTCATTGCAGAAGGGCAAATTAGTGAGTGAATTAAGTACATTAACACCAGACTGACATAAGGGCTGTCTTCTAAAGAAAAGATCAAAGAGCTCTCAAGGCAGAGAAGTAAATCTCAAAGCAAAGGGCTTGAAGCACAAGAATCTGCTAGCAAGAGTTCTGGCTCCTCTCCAAATAGCATGCTATTTATCGTTTCATGAAGAAACGACATAAACTCGTGCTTACGCAATAAAGGAATACAATGTTTTGTCAAAATACCAACAGACTGTACTCGGCTAACAGCCTTGACATTGTTTAAATAAGGCTTCCTTCCCTCAAGAACAGGTTAGCTTTTTAAACTGAGATCAAGGCAGAGGATGAGTTTTTGAATTTTTTGTGCACAAGCTTTTCGAAGCTTGTGCACAAAAACTAAACATTCCCTTTTCTGCAGCATTTCATGAAGGATTGTCAATGTAGCCTGGTGCAGCCTGGTTATGTTAACTGAAACATGCCGTAATGAGTCATATTTTCTAGCTAATTAAGCTTCTGTAACACAACCCACCACACTACAGACTGCTGCAGCAAGGCAGGATCCATGTCTTGCTCCTGGCAAATCAGAGAGCAGCCCAAGGTACTTCAGCCTGTCACGGAAAGGATTTGTGTCAAAGTCCAGGCACCTCTGGTGTCAGTCCAAAGTACAGCAGCCTGCAAGATTTGGATCAGACTCACAGGACCTCTGGTGAGAAGAGCCTAGGGTACCCTAACCTGAATCAAGAAAATGCTGGTCACACATTGTCAATGCCCAAGAGAATGTGGATTTTAATGCTGATTTAAAGAGCTCATAGCTTTTATAACCAAATGATGAGTCAGTTAGGTGCCTCCATTTATGGGTTTCAGAATGGGAGACCCGGGGAAGAAAGTGCTTTCAAAAGGGTGTGGGTCAGTCCTCGGGCTCGGAACATCTAACCCTGTCCGAAAATTAATAAACTTTACTGAAGTAGAGGACAAGATGCATAAGTCAAGGAAACCTCTAAACAAAGCAGTCGATTGCATTTCACAAATAAGCAGAACCAACCGCGAGAACATGACAAAGGGTGTTAACAAAAAGGAAAAATTCAGAAAGCACTTACTTTTGTAGAAAAAGAGAGATTGGAGAGGGAGTCAGCAAAAAAACAAGCATCCTCTCTTGGAGCAATGGCGTTATCATGGCTCACTCTTCATTATGGACATGATAACAGCATGTACTGGTTTTGAGGGAAATCAAGTCAAAAATATGACTTTACAAGTAGGAATAAGGAAATGTCCCGGATATGAGAACATAGAGCAATACATTCAGCATCCGCAACTCGCATGGGAAATACCACCGACCATTTTCAAGCTCAGCAAGGATGTAAGCAGCTTGAGTTTAAAGATCATCCACAATTCTTCAGCAGATACAGAGTTATATATATTCAAGAATTCATATTGAAAATGGTGGGAGAATAACATGTTTATATCTCATGCTCATCAGGGATTAGGTAGAGAACATCAAGGGATGAGACACATTAATGAACCTCACAAGGACACATTCTGATAGTAACATTTTAAAAATTCAACAGTATTCAATATGCATGTGCTAAGCTGAATGGTGTACAGCAGACAATTAAAAATAAACAAATTCCATGTACAATATAATTTAGCCCCATAATCTGGGCACTATAACTGCAGTTTAGTTTATTCATCTTTTCAGCCACCATAATTGGTCATTAACTGACCACTTGAACTCGTTAGAACCTAACTTGAATAAACAAATCCAAAAAGGTGCTCCATTCACATAGTTGTTGCTCATGTGTTCAATGGATTGTACCTGATTTGATTCAAACCTGGACTCCAAGCAATATTTGTTCAGATATGTCTCATGATAAACCCTCTGTGCAATGCTTTTATTAGACCATTGTGCAGTAATCAACATGCATGAACGCACCACACACCTACAGTTCTAAGTAACTCTACAATGCATTTACCATTTTACTATATAGACCCACTCACTCATCAAATGGTGGTGCTGTAGTAATAAGTCCCAGCAGGTCTTGCAAACAGAAGGCAGATGCAGATTTACGAAAAAATATCTGCATGTAAAACCCTGAAGCAAAACCAAAGGGGTTGATGGACCGAGTGTTGAACATTGCAAGCACTCACCCCCAGTCAACTGATCTGGGTTTAATCTATCATCATTCTTTAGCTCACTTTGCCACCCCAGTTCAGACATGGCCATATGGAAATCAGTCTGACCCTGTGCCTCATGGGTACAGTCCAGCATGAACGGCCAAGCCATGTCTTACCTGGACCGGAAACAAGCATCCTGGGACCGGTCTCTGGCTAATCAGCTGTCATCAGACAGGCTAGCTTGAATCCAGTGGCAAAGTAAGCAAGGGACCCACATCTGGGCATACCCTGCCAACTTAGAGAAAAAAAAGCAAAACCAAAGGGATGATGGACGGAGTGTTGAACATTACAAGCACTCACCCCCAGTCAACTGATCTTGGCTTAATCCATCATCATTCTTTAGCTCAATCCGCCACCCCAGTTCAGACATTGCCATATGCAAATCAGTCTGACCCTGTACCTCATGGGAACAGTCCAGCCCGAACTGCCAAGTCATGTCTTCCCTGGACCAGAAACAAGTATCCTGGGACCGGTTTCAATCTAATCAGCCGTCATCAGAAAGGCGAGCTTGAATCCAGTGATAAAGTAAACAAGGGACCCACGTCTGGGCATACCCTGCCAAATTAGGGCGAATAAAGCAAAACCAAAGGGGATGATGGCCAGAGTGTTGAGCATTGCAAGCACTCACCCCCAATCAACTGATCTGGGTTTAATCCATCATCATTCTTTAGCTCACTCCGCCATCCCAGTTCAGACATGGCCATATGCAAATCAGTCTGACCCTGTACCTCATGGGAAAAGTCCAGCCCAAACTGCCAATCCATGTCTTTCCTGGACAGGAAACAAGCACCAAACTGGAATGGCATGGTGAGCAAAACAAGCACCAAACTGGAATGGCATGGTGAGCAAAAAAACGATGGATTTAGGCACAGATCTCTGTTCTGGGGTGAATGTATGACATTGTTCTGCATTCTGTCCATCAATATTTTTTTTTGCATTTGTCCCCCCTAGTGGAACGTGTATGCTCAGACGTGAGTCCCATGATCCCCATGCCACCTGAATCAAGCTATCCTGGCTGAAGAGGGGTGAAACCCCGAAACCAGTCCTAGGATGCGTATTTCTGGTCCAAGGAGGATCTGGCCTGGCAGGTCGTGATGGACTGTTCCCATTGGGCGCAGGGTCAAGACTGATTTGCATATGGCTGGATCCAAGCTGGAATGGCATGGTGAGCAAAAAAACGATGGGTTTAGGCCCAGATCTCTGTGCTGGGGTGAGTGTATGACATTGTTCTGCATGCTGCCCATCAATAGTTCTTTTTGCATCTGTCACCTCGAGTGGGACGGGTATGCTCAGACATGAGTTCTGTGCTTTCCATGGGGTTCCTTTTTGCTGTTTGCTGTTTGTCTGAGGCGGAGAAGAGCGCAGGATTCCGAGACTCAGGGGGTTGCCTGCCGCCAATGACCCTACCCTAACAGCGCCTACACCCGGGGACAGGACTACACTCCCCAGGGTGCACCTGTGCTTACACACCTGCACAGTCTCAGGGGGAGGCGTGGACATCGCGCACATAAGCGCAGCCTCTACCCCTGCGAAGAGCGTTCCTTTTTGCTGTTTGCTGTTTGTCTGAGGCAGAGAAGAGCGCAGGATTCCGAGAATCAGGGGATTGCCTGCCGCCAATGACTCGAGCCTAACAGCGCCTACACCCGGGGACAGGACTACACTCCCCAGGGTGCACCTGTGCTTACACACCTGCACAGACTCAGGGGGAGGCGCGGACATCGCGCACATAAGCGCAGCCTCTACCCCTGCACAGCGAGTTCCTTTTTTCTGTTTGCTGTTTGTCTGAGGCGGAGAAGAGCGCATGATTCCGAGACTCAGGGGGTTGCCTGCCGCCAATGACCCGACCCTAACAGCGCCTACAACCGGGGGACAGGACTACACTCCCCAGGGTGCACCTGTGCTTACAAACCTGCACAGACTCTGGGGGAGGCGTGGACATCGCGCACATAAGCACAGCCTCTACCCCGCGAAGCGGGTCCCTTTTTGCTGTTTGTCTGAGGCGGAGAAGAGCGCAGGATTCCGAGACTCAGGGGGTTGCCTGCCGCCAATGACCCGACCCTCACAGCGCCTACACCCGGGGACAGGACTACACTCCCCAGGGTGCACCTGTGCTTACACACCTGCACAGACTCAGGGGGAGGCGTGGACATCGCGCACATAAGCGCAGCCTCTACCCCTGCGAAGCAGGTTCCTTTTTGCTGTTTGCTGTTTGTCTGAGGCGGAGAAGAGCACAGGATTCGGAGACTCCGGGGGTTGCCTGCCGCCAATGACCCGACCCTAACAGCCCCTACACCCGGGGACAGGACTACACTCCCCAGGGTGCACCTTTGCTTACACACCTGCACAGACTCAGGGGGAGGAGTGGACATCGAGCATATAAGGCGACTCCCCAACACTCCGTGGCGCGAGGCGCGGGTCGAAGCCAGGACCAAGCCCGGGACCAAGGGCGGGCCTGTTTGTGCCTGTTCGTGACCTGCAGGGACTGGACTGGGCTACCCTCTATACTATCCGGTACTTTCACTGTGTATTGGCTAAATGACACAATAACTTTGAACTGCTGGTCAATATTACGTACATATGGCTAGAAAGGTCTGATGAGCGTATAGCAATACTTCGAATCATCGAGCGAGGTATTCCTAATATCCATTTTTCCGAAGGGGCATAGGACTCACATAGTTTACCTTCACCCCCTGGTTAGAACATGGGAAAACCTAACCCCTCTATTTCCCGCCCGCAGACTCGGCAAAAAATGTTATCAACTGCCCAAATATCCAGCGCAATGGCTATTGATAAAATGTTGCAAAAGGCAATTGGAGCAGTGTCATCGGCAATAGAGAATACCGAGCGACGCCTCTCAATAACTCCTGCAACTTCAGAAGCCATAATATCACAAGGGTCTCTGGTTGCGCCATCCTTGGATATTTCTGGCACATCGCATGATCCATTTATTAATGAAATCCCTTGTGCCCAGCCTATACAATATGTTACCCGTTACCCTTAACCCCTGCCCACCTTCTACCCAAGTCCTGAAATCTACCAAAAGGCACTATAAGTGCCATCCCAGACCAAAGAAATCTAAAAACACAAAGTCAACTTCAACAGAAGAACTCGATCAACTAGAGGGCACGTCGGTTGCCACGGCACCCATCAATCTAACCCCACTACCTCCCCTTTGGGCCACCCATCCTTTAATTGACATGCAAACTCATCTAGAACAATTTATCAAGACCCAGTTCAAGTCTGTAATGAGCCGGATTGACAGGGTAGTCTCTCTATCAAATAACAGGCTTGAGGGTGGTAGTAATTCTCTTCCCCCCAATAGGAATAGCGCTGATGACACTTATCCGAATAGCATCCCCCGATCTGCCCCAGGACCCCTCATTAGTGATGGTTCCCACGCAGTAAATTCTGCACCTGATAAGGCCGAGGGGAACACTAACCTAACTGCCCCAAGAATGAGTCAGATAGTTCCCTCCACCACAATCGAGGCTTTTTCTACAAAGCCTTGACCTACCTCCCAGGGAAGGCATCCCCAGAGTAATAACTTGAGGCAAATAGAACCGCCAGAGGCACATATATTTAGTAATTTACAATTGGAACCTTCTGTATTTCGACACCCACTACCATGCTTGCACTTGCCCCCTGCTGCTTCACCCTATGTAGTCATTCTTGCAGGGGTAACTCCTCTATCCCCAGGTCGGGGTGAAACTTTTTCTGAGCTCAAGAACAAGATCGTACATTGGCTCAGTAGGAACAGACCATTAACTTGGCAAGGGCAAGGACAAATTTTGTTTGCCCGTAGAGTTAGTTGGGTGGGACTGAAAAACAAGGATATTGACGGGGATTGCGTGGTAATAATTTTTAGAGACAGCGGGTGGTTAACCATATACTCAAGTGGGACAATTTTGAGTCGCATGGCCTAATCCACACCCTCCCCCTAGCCTACTTCTACCCCTTAGATTTAACATCCAGAATCAGTACCATAAATCAATATCCTCTTGGAGCACAGGGAAAAGATTTTATACTCCCCGTAGGAAACAGATTCAACCCCTTGAATGCTGTAGACTGACTATCTTTACTACTTACCCCCGAGATCGACCAAACTACATCTGGTAAAGACACTACTTGGGAGTCGAAGGGGACAAATAGGCGGCTCTCCCCTACTAGGAATAGTGGCCAAGCTGGGAGGAAGGTAATGACGCCATATCGCCCCGCACCCCGATCCCCCGTATTTACCAATCATAACCAACTTGAGATGGCGAGTCCAAACCCTGTGAGATGCTCCTTTCCTGCTCTCACCCCTCCACAAGAGGAGACCCCTACCCTCAAGCTCACTTCATGGAACCTAGCTGGGATTAATTCAAAATTGAACCACCCGGAGTGGGGGATTTAATAGACCAGTACGATCTTTGTCTATTTCAAGAAACTTGGGCCCGACCGCTCCCATAGAGAGGGTTTTGCAACCTTTTGTACTACTGCTCTCCGAGGGATTAGGGGTAGACCCTATGGGGGACTCTGCATCTGGGTGGCTACCCACCTGGGTTTTACAGTGAAAGTGTTAGACACCTATTCCCCTGATATCCTTTCCATCCTTCTTAATTTTCCAGATGGCCTAAAGGTGGCAGTGGTCAACATCTATCTTCGGTCTTCACCATCAACGGAGGCTTTAACAACTTTAAATCAGCTAGAAGAACTACTTTTATCACTGCAAGCCTCGATTCATAAAATCATTGGGGGTGACCTTAACTGCCACTTTGAACCCTTAAGAGGCACTACATCTGTCACCCAGGATGAGGATTCAGTATGGTCCATTCCTGATTGCTCCATGTATCCAACTAAGGGTTGGACCCCGCTTGTTTTACAACTAAATAGACTAACTATGTCATACTCCCTTAGAGCCTGTAACGGAAGATTCCCCACAGATAGTCCTGGCAAGGTAACATTTAATAGACCAGGAACAAGTACCACTATTGACTATATAATGGTCAACCTCGAACTCTGGTCACACATTAGGGCCTTTGCAGTTATCTCGAGAGTAGATAGTGAACACAATCTTCTATCCTTAGATCTAAAGTACCCAATCGGCTCAATCCAAAATCTCCGACGTGATGAGGGATCCCACCACCAAAACTTATTCGCCACTGGTGGAGGTAGACGAATCAGATGGGGCAACTTTCAGCAATCACATGATAAGGTTACTGAAATGTACCAGTTGTAAACACTCTACAGAGAGTTTCCACTCTTCCTGTGGACAAGCTTGAAACTGTCCATTTAAATGCATTGCACAATACCCTTTCCGATCTCATCGACAAACTACTTTTTTTATTCTACTGCTATTAATATGGCCACCTCGCCAAAACAAATGGTACACTAAAATGTGTACTCCAAAACAACAATAGAGGAAGTGTAGAGGTAATGATAGAATTACACTCCTTACTGATCTATATAAACAACGGGATTCTATCAATGTGTATTAGTGAGTAAGCTTAATGTTGGTGATGGTGGGTCTAAAGGTGAGGTATGGCCCTTTCTTGTGATGACAAGATGAGGGCAGTATGTGCTTTTAAAATACCCCTCACACACTAAGAAGCCCCTTAGTGTCATACTTCATCATCGGGGTCTTCCCCTCCCACTACGGGGCGGGGCGTGCTACGACCTACGGACTACGTGGGAGCACTGGTAGTTGTGACGATAGGCTATGTGTGGTGCAGTGAAAGTGATATCAGTGAAGTGTAGGGACCTATTTGAGTGATTGCAAAAATTAGGGCTTCTTAGTGTGTGAGGGGTATTTTACAAGCACATAGTGCCCTCATCTAATACACATTGATAGAATCCCATTGTTTATATAGATCAGTAAGGATGGTGATTCTATCATTACCTCTACACTTCCTCTATTGTTGTTTTGGAGTTACTGGCAGCGCACACCTCGTGGATCTGCACCTAATTAAACGCCTGACAAGTGGAACTAGAGGAAAACCTTTTTGAAAACCATGGCCGACCTAGGCCTTGCATTTACTGAAGAAGAAATCTCCAACCTGATGGCATCTTTGGGGACTTTTGAAGGTTCAAATTCAGCTGGCCCTTCCGCCAGCAACAATGATTGGGATGAGTTAGAGGAACTTAGAAGAACCCAGATAAAGACTGCCATTCACAGTCTGCTTATGTCCGAGTATCTGAGAGTGAACACAGCCCCTTCAGGTCTAATAGTTCGAAACGAACCATTCATTTTCTTAGATGACAAAACCTTCAAAATAGACTGGTCACAGATATATTGGCGATGTACACGAGATTGGATTGTTCTTATAATAAAAACTGCCAGCAGAATAGCTTCTGAACTCAAAGTTGAGATACAAGCCATTGAGGTACGGCTAAAGAGCTATGAATCACCTACCAACCTCAAAAAACATCTAGATGAACTGAACAAAACACTCAATAAATTTGAGACATCACTGAAAAACAGCAAATATGAAAAACTAAAAAAAGACACGAGTCGCTGAACGAAAGAAAAAATCTACCCCTATATCAAGGATGATTACAGATCATCACGCGATAATGCCATGGATGATGACGCATCAGAGACAGGATCTAGCAGTTCGGAATCCAGCAGGGGCAGAAGTCCTAGATACCAAGGCACAAGACGGAACTTCCGAGGCCCTAATTACCATAGCACAAGAGGATGGAACAACTATCCACCACAAATGATGTATCCACAACAACAGTATGGCCCAATGTCATTTCCACATCCACAAGGGCCATACCCACCATGGGGTTACCAACAAAAGAACTATGGCTTTTTTGACCAACCGCCTCTTTTATGGAACACGCCAAGGACAGAGCAGAGGAAGAAACCGAAGGGGAGTGAATGTACATTGGAACACCTAAGAGGAAGAACCTCCAAGAGTGTCCACGAGAAGCATGACGGGAGCATCAAAGAACCAGAAATGAGCCTGGTAGTTAACCTCAGTGATATCGAATTGTCTGAAGCCCAGAAAAAAGTCTTGGAGAAGGGCTTAGGATATGTCCCCACTGCCAACATGGATAAATTCCTGCTCTGTAAAGAAGTGCAGGATTTCATGAGACGCCTAAAACTCCAAATTTTCTTTAAAGACAAGGAAATTACCACTGACCAAGGAGACACTGGATTAAAACCTAAATCAAAATTCACTCCAATGGACAACACACTACCCATTGAACTCCTTGCCTTTGAAAAGGCGGTAATGAGAGATCTTGAGGAACTTGATCCATTGAACAAACAAGTGTTTCAAAATGTTTCAAGTGAAGAGCGGAAAGCATTACAGGAGATGAGTAGCAACAACAAAATAGTAATAAAACCAGCGGATAAAGGCGGGGCGACAGTAATACAGACAAAAACACAATATGACAATGAGTGTATGCGACTCTTACAGGACCAACGTAACTACAAAATTCTCAAAACAGATCCCACTGAAAGCATCAAGGTAAAGATAAACACAAGGGTAGAGGAGGCTCTAGCGCATAATTGGATAACCAAGAAAGAAGGCGAATTCCTATGTCAAAAAGATCCTAGAACCCCTTATATGTATACTTTACCTAAAATACACAAACGTTTGGACAACCCTCCGGGACGTCCCATTGTGTCCGGGATTGACTCTGTCCTGGAACCGGTCTCCAAGTTCGCTGATGCCTTCCTAAGACCTTTGGTGCAACGGACATCAACTTACCTCAGGGACACAAAAGATGTACTGAACCTTCTGGAAAACCTGAATTTTGACCCAAAAACTCAGCTCTTAATGAGCTGTGACGTGGAGAGTTTATATACTAGCCTCCCGCACGATGCAACACTTAACATCATTGAAGATGTCCTGTTTGAAGACGATTGGGAGTATCAGACACCAAGAAATGTGATTATGGAATGCTGCTCATTGGCTCTAAAAGAGAATTTTTTCGAATACAATGGCACTCTATACTTGCAACAGCACGGGACCAGCATGGGAAGCACGTTTGCTCCTAGTATAGCGGGCCTCTACGTGCACCATCTAGAGGTTACGGGAATACTGAACCCCAGGAATCCATTCAGAGACAACATCAGGACCTGGAAGAGGTACATCGATGACATTCTCATCATCTGGGATGGCGATGAAAAAGCTGCCCAACAATTTCTAACCTGGCTGAACCTACAGGATGATTTCCTAAACTTCACCAGCACCTGCTCAAACAGTAACCTGGTATTCCTTGACTTGAACATCTTCGCCAAAAATGGTTAACTGATGACCACTACCCATTTTAAAAACACCTCAAAGAACTGCCTCCTGATGTACCAAAGTTTCCATCCTAAACACCTGCGAGACAATTTACCTTGTGGCCAATTTCTGCGCTTGGGTAGAAACTGCACAGAAATTGAGAACTTTAAACTTCAGTTAAAAGAACTTAAGAAAAAATTGGAAATCCGCCAGTATCCTGAGAGAATCATCAACCAGGCTTATAAAAGGGCGAGAAATAACTGCAGAGAAAGCCTCCTGGAAGAGAAGTTACCGAAAGAGGAGGAACGGAGACCTATCTGTATAACCACTTACAACACCAGTTCTAACGAGGTCACGAAAATCCTGAACAAGAATTGGAAAATTCTCAACAGTGGAGGTCTTCAGATACCTAAACCTATCTTCTCACATAGGAAAGGGCGCAGCATAAGGGACATATTAGTCCATACAAGACCCAAAGCTGTAAGAAACGACAAAAACCCTAATTTTGTACAAGGACATCACCCATGTGGAAACTGTAAGGTTTGCTGTCTAACCAAAAAGAGCACAGAACTGTTTTTCCAGAATGGGGCCACCTGGGAGAAAAGAGCCTTCACCAACTGTAACAGTACCAACGTGGTATACCTCATCACCTGTCCCTGCAAATTGGAATATGTGGGCATGACCAGTATGGCCATCAAAACCAGAATAGGAGAACACAAAAGTACAATAAGGTGCAAAAAAAACAGTACCAAGCTGACCACCCACTTCTTAGAGAGTGGTCACAAACCTGAGGATATTTCTTGGACAATTATTGAGTCAGTGGCCCACGAAAGACACCTTTTAGAGAAGGAGCAGAGATGGGTATACCGCATCAAATCAAACAAAACTGGCCTGAACAATGAAATTCCATGGGGACAACTCTAATATGTGCCTTCCTATGCCTTTATATGGTCTATAAGGGTACAACCTTTCATGGAGCTCTATAGTTAAGACACTATGATAATGACCGATACTCATAAAAAGATACTGAGCATACATGAATAATCCAACTGCACTGTTTGGCTATACCTTTGTTTCTAATTAGATACATTAGAGCGAACCACCTTCGATGTATTTTGACTCCAAAATAACTTTATAATCCATACTGGTCGTCACACCACCAGAATACTTATTTTTAATGCCTCAATCATTTAAAAAAAACAGAAGAAAGACTAATAACAAGTCGTTTTTCATACTGTTGTGCCACCAGCGGCGGCCATCTTGGGTGAGCGTTCTAGTCTATGTGGTTCCAGCAACAAGTTAGGAATGATTAATCACTTCCACCGCTCAGTGAAAAGACGGCATAAACACGGCCACACCGTTCCTCGGAGTGGCAAAAGGGTAGGAATAAGGCATTGCTCCATGAAGCGGCTACGTAAGTAACAGACTCTGACCACGAGTCTTTAATGCACTGGTCGCGCCCTTTACCAAGGTAATAACAACTCACTGATACCGGGGAGTGACTGTAAGATGCGGTTTCTCGTTTCAGTACACCTCGGAGAACACCCTTCGTTTTGCCAGCTCATGAGGCACGCTAGAAGTGTCTAATCAGTATGTATATAACTATTCGATTCCGCCGCACGTTTAAATCGCGTCTGCTTATGTATTTAAGAAAACGCTAAAAGCCAGTGATTGAAAGGGAGTGAATGTTTGTCACTGTCCACCCCCTCTTTTTTTCAAGAGCAATCACATCAGTATTACTATTATTGGCAGTTATTCCCCTGTTTTCCCTTGTCTGGTATGTATATTCGGGTGCATTGAGACGTGAGTGTACGTGTTTTTTGAGATGGGATGCGCTTATCCACAGAACCTGTGGCTGAGAATCTATAAATATATATGAACCATATGACGAATTTTTCCACATTGATGGACACAACCATTTTTTGTGTCCTGGTGTACATTCAATCAATCAAGCAAGCGTATACCTGATATGGCCACGCAATGACAATATGATCTTTATGTAAATAGAGACCGAGTATCATTTGAATGGATATATGTAATAGTGTTTTACATGTTTTCTGTGCTTTTTCTTCCCCCTTTTCCCTTTTCTTATTACAGAGACCACATCCGGTCAGATTTTTCAACGCTTCCCCCAGGGCCCACTCAAGCCCGGAAGCTTAACTAGGTAGCCGATTTTTGCTACTCAGTTATAGGACTATAGGCATATACTCTTTAGATTATAAAATTGAGTTTATTTTCCTTGTAGGGACCATCAGAGGTCCTGATGAGTAAGTAGTAGGGGACTACTTACGAAACATGTCGACCGGGTAGTAAGCAACTTGCTCTACCTACACAAAACCCCTTTTTAACGTTCCCAGCCAGAGAACCTAATAAATTATTTTTTTCTACTAGCCAGTGAATTTTTATTTTTTTGCAATCACTCAAATAGGTCCCTACACTTCACTGATATCACTTTCACTGCACCACAAATAGCCTATCGTCACAACTACCAGTGCTCCCACGTAGTCCGTAGGTCGTAGCACGCCCCACCCCGTAGAGGGACGGGAAGACCCCGATGATGAAGCATGACACTAAGGGGCTTCTTAGTGTGTGAGGGGTATTTTAAAAGCACATAGTGCCCTCATCTTGTCATCACAAGAAAGGGCCATACCTCACCTTTAGACCCACCATCACCAACACTAAAATGTGTAGACAGCCGAAATCCAATCTCTCATGGGAGGTTAAGGGCGGGATCAGTGAAACAATCAGATTAGCAAAGTCTCATTATAAGAACATTATTGCAAAGTCTAAGATAGAATGGGAGGAAGATAGATGGGCTGATAATAAAACAGCACTTGATAATCGCGACTATAGGGCCTTCTGGAATATGGTAAAAACAGGCAGGGCTGATGGCTCTTCTGCCATAGCCCCTAATGTAAGCGAAGAGGCCTGGACCTCGCATTTCAAAAAACTGTATTCTCAAACCAACAGTTTTTCCTCTGAGGCCTCCTTTTGCTCCGCTGAAGAGTTACTAGAATACAAAGTTTCTGAATATACAGATTTGGTTGTCCCACTCTGCACTATGACAGAGGTTTTTGAGGCCCTGAGGACCTTACCCCCAGGAAAAGCGCCGGGCCTGGACAGGATCACAGGTGACTTGTTCCTTAGCGAGCAGAAGGTATGGGCCCCGTATATTTGGGTGATGTTTAATGCCATACTCCAGGGTATGGAGGTTCCGCACACCTGGTTAGGAGCAGAAATCATCCCCATCTTCAAAAAGGGCTCCCCCTTGATCCGATGAACTATCGCCCGAGCAGCCTTATTGACATCTTACAAAAACTGTTTGCCCGAATACTACTCTCTAGGCTATAGTTATGGCTAGATGAACACGAGATTCTTACCCCCCTTCAGGCGGGGTTTCGGGCTAAGGTCTCCACTACCGGCCAACTTTTCAGATTACAACTAATCCACTGGAAAGTGGTGATCAAGGGGGGACATATCCTGTACTTGATCTTCGTAGATCTCCGATCTGCATTTGACCTTGTACATAAGGACAAGCTCTGGGCCATATTGCAAAAAATGGGCATACCACCCTATCTCTGCCATATGCTACAACGCCTGCACCAAGGCAATTATGCAAGGGTGCGCTATGGAAAAAAGGGGAGCTCTCGGCACCCTTTAGAATCGAAAAGGGGGTAAGGCAGGGGTGCGTTTTGGCCCCCACACTCTTCTCCCTATTCCTTAATTGCCTGGTTGACCACCTTCAAGGAATGAAGGATCTAGATTCTCCTCGCTTGACAGATCGTACTGCACCAGCTCAACACTGGAAGCATTTTGCAATTTCTGTTCAATAAGGAACCTGGAGATTAATCTCTCCAAAATCAAATACATGGTTTACCACGCCAGATCAGTAAATTGTCCTCATCCTCATATGAACGGTCTGGCCCTGGAAAGAACCTCCACATTTGATTCTCTGGGGATTACCTTAAACGATCGGATGGATTGGCGGTCCCATGTGGCTAAAGCAAATTTAAAACTTGCACAAGTTTCAGGGGGCATTTTGAAGGTACATAATGATTGCCCTCAGAAAATTCTAGGGCCTCCACTAGAAATATACAAGTCCCAAGCAAGGGGAGGTGCGCTGTATGGAGTCGAGCTCTGGGGACATGCCAACGCTACCTCCTTGGAAGCGATTGAGAATGGTTTTCTGAGACGTCTTTTACGTCTTTCCCAGAGCACCCCCATGCTTCCATTACGTTTAGATGTGGACTTGACCCCAATTAGGGATATAATTGCTAATCGCCCCCTACTTTACTGGAGACGTCTCTGGAGCACCCCCGCGCTTATTAACTTCAGGGAGGAATTGAAGGACTTGTTACTTACTCTGGGTGCAGGGAAGATCCCATGGCTCATACACATTAAACATCTATGCTACTCATTGGGAAGGGCTGACCTATGGCTTACACCAGAACAGACATGCCCCTATACCTCCAAAAAATCTCTTGCACTAACACTCAAGTAATATCATCTAGCCAATATACTACAGAATAGCGCAATAGGGGTGTTAAGCTCAAGATTTCTGGAGGTTAAGTGCACATATCGTTTTGAACAATTCTTGGATAGTATCCAGCCCCCCCTAGCAAAAAAACGTTAAGTGCAATTCAGACATGGAACATTATCAGTAAGGGTCTTCACGAATAAGTGGGCAGGTGTAAACTCTCCATCTAAGGGCAGCCCAGGTTGGAACGCCAGTGTAGAATCTGACTTGCACGTTTTACTATTCTGTCCTTTATATGCCAAGGTAAGAGCCAAATGGATTATCCAACTCTGTAAAAACCGGGGCATTAGGAACTACCCGGAAGTGTAGCGTATTTTAAAATATGATTCCTCCCCTTTATTTGTATTTGTGGCCTCTAGGTTTCTATTTTCCATGTGGTGCCATAGAAGTGACAAGCTTAAGGCACTTGAAATTGCTTCTAGCGCCTATGTGGTTCTTATTTCTTACCAACAAAGAAGGGGGTTGGCAAGCGGCCAGATTTCTAAGTTTAGTCCCCCAGCCCAGCATCTAAAGTCCCATCTTTAGTAATAGAACTGCTCTGTGATTATTTATTTTACCAATAGTTCAAAATCAATTTTAAGCATTTTATCAGATATCTTCTAGTTTTAACCTCAGAGTTTTATGCTAAAAATGGATTATTAGATACTCTTGTATGTCGTGACTAGTCTAATGTAGTTTTATTTTAGTATTGCTTTTATGGCCTACGGCCGATAATAAAGTATGATAACTGACTGGCTCTCCATGCCACTGGAATCAAGCTATCATGGCTGAAGGAGGGTGAAGCCCCGAAATCGGTCCTAGGATGCTTGTTTCAGGTCCAGGGAGGACCTGGCCTGGCAGTTCGGGCTGGACTGTTCCCATTGGGCGCAGGGTCAAGACTGATTTTCATACGGCTGGGTCCAAACTGGAATGGCATGGTGAGCAAAAACAAACAATGGGTTTAAGCCCAGATCTCTGTACTGGGGTGAATGTATGACATTGTTCTCCATTCTGTCCATCAATAGTTCTTTTTGCATTTGTCACCCCGGGTGGGATGGGTATGCTCAGGCGTGAGTCCTGTGCTCTCCATGCCACTGGAATCAAGCTATCCTGACTGAAGAGGGATAAAACCCTGAAACCGGTCCAAGGATGCTTGTTTCCAGTCCAGGGAGCACCTGGTCTGGCAGTTCGGGCTGGACCGATTGGGCCCAGGGTGAAGACTGATTTGCATATGGTTTGGTCCAAACTGGAATGGCATGGTGAGCAATAAAATGATGGATGTAGGCCAAGATCTTTGTACTGGGGTGAATGTATGACATTGTTTTATTTATTTATTTATTTTACAGTTTTCTATAGCGCGAACATGACCCGTGGGTATCAGAGCGCTTTACATTCTGTGATCAGGTTACAAACATAATATATATAGCAATTAGATCGTAAACGTTTGATATGGTGAAAAACACTAATGTGATGGAATTGATTGCGATTTAAGTTACACTGATCTGAGGTAGTATTTCTTCAAAGTTCAGTCGTTCAAATCCTACTCCCATATAAGGTATACTGTCATACAATCTGCGGCATGTCTTCGGTAGAGTATGTTTTGTTATGGGAGGAACTTGCTCATAAGAAAGTTCTTAATTTCTTTCTTGAATGTTATCGTATTTTTGATTTTTCTGATGTTTGCAGGAAGGGCGTTCCATATCCTGGGAGCTACGCCTGAGAATGTCCTCTCATAAGTTTTTTTCTTCTTAAAGATAGGTGGTTTCAGGAGTAGATAATTTGCACTCCTGACAAGTCTGTTTCTTCCTGAGATTTCTATTTTGTGGGCTAGATATTTAGGTGTGTTGTGATGAATCGCTTTATGGGTGATACATGCCATTTTCATCTGTACTCTAGCTTCGTACGGTAACCAGTTTAAGGTCTTCAGGTGAGGCGAGATATGATCAATTTTCCTAGATCCAGTAATAAGCCTTGCCGCTGAATTGAGGCAAGCTTTTAGTGGTGCTGTAGAGATTTTTGGAAGGGCAGCAAGTGTAGTACACCCATATTCTATCCTAGAGACAACCAGAGATTGCACAGCTAGTTTCAAGTCTGTCTCCGTTAAAAAGGATTTAATCTTCCTTAGATAGTTCAAATGAAAGCGGGCGTTTTTTGCCATAGAATTAATATGTGTTTTCATATCGAGGTTCTCATCCAATGTGATTCCGAGAGATTTCGCCGAATCTACTAGAGTTGGGATGCAATTTAAAGCTGTAATCATTTTGGACCATTCTTTCACCAATGAATGTTTTTTTTGTGGTGTGATGAGTAGGAATTCTGTTTTCACAGCGTTGAGCTTGAGATGATTGTTAGTTAACCATTTTAGCGATATTTTGAGGGCGTCGTTCATTGTGGTTATGTCTTCCAGGCTAGCAATCTTGATGTAAAGTTGCGTGTCATCTGCGTACATGTGGTAGGATATTTTCGAATTCCGCAGAATTTCTGTGAGAGGTTCAATGTATAAGTTAAACAGTGACGGAGATAAGGTGGATCCTTGCGGTACTCTGAGTGTGTTAGGGCAAGATGGCGAAAGTGCTTGGTTTACTAGGAATCTCTGAGTTCTGTTCTTTAAAAATGATTCGAACCATTTCAGTACTGTGCCAGATATTCCCATCCTATCTTGCAGTCTGTTTAGTAATTTTTCGTGATTAACTGTGTCAAATGCTGCTGACAAGTCTAGTAGGATGAGTAGACAGGATTGATTGCGATCTAGAGCTTGAAGAGCATCGTCGACAATGTGTAGGATTGCTGTTTCAGTGCTATGATTTGCTCTGAATCCAGATTGGCAGTCATCTAGCAGTGCGAAGTTGTCGATATGTTGACTCAACTGATTCTGTACACATTTCTCTATGAGTTTAGCAAGAAAAGGGATGTTGGTCACTGGGCGATAGTTGTTTGGATCTGTTGGGTCCGCTGTGGGTTTTTTGATGATCGGGACTACTTGTCCAGTCTTCATTCATTCTGGCAGGCACCCCTGTGATAGTGAGGCGTTTATGATCTCTGCCCATATTGGGATCATAGTATGGCTGATTTCTTTCTGGCATTTCGATGGTAGTGGGTCGTTATAATGGTTGTTGGGTTTCGTGGTCGCAAGTGTGTTAGCAAGTTCCTTATGATCTAATAATTTGAAGGTGCTCCAGTGTGCCTTGTTTTTAGTCGATTTGTTTGCATGGTTCGGGTCAGATAGTGCTAGTGGCATGTTGTCTTTAATGTTATCTGCGGCGGTCTTAAGATCATCTTCCAGCTTATTTGCTTTGTTAATGAAGAAGGTAGAAAATTCATCACAACTTAGTTGTGTTTTGGTGACCTCTTGGACAGATTTAGCCAACTTGTTGGATTGTTGTTTTATGATTTCGAAGAATTTACGTGGTCTGTTTTTGGCGTTATCCAATTCTGTTCTGATGAATTCCTTCTTTGTGTTGATGATCTTCTTGTTATATTCCTTTCTGATGTTTCTAAGAGATTTCAGTGTAGGGGAGGAAGGGTGTTGTCTCCATTTTCTTTCTGCTCTTCTCAAATTGCGTCTTTCTTCATTCAGTATCCCGTTGAACCATGGATTTTTATTCTTTTCCGTCACTCAATTTGAGTGGTATAGTGGCATTGACTATTTCCGTTACCGTGTTGTAGTAGTGGTTCGTTAGATCATTCACATCTTTCAAGTTTTCAGATGGGTTTAAGTCAGATGTTCTGCATTCTGTCCATCAATAGTTATTTTTGCATTTGTCACCCAGAGTGGGACTTGTTGTTTGCTCAGATGTAAGTTCTGTGTTCTCCATGCCACTGGAATCAAGCTATCCTGGCTGAAGAGGGATGAAACCCCCAAACCGGTCCTAGGAGGCTTGTTTCCAGTTCAGGGAGGACCTGGCCTGGCAGTTCGGGCTGGACTGTTCCCATTGGGCGCAGGGTCATTACTGATTTGCATATGGCTGGGTCTAAACTGGTATGGTATGGTGAGCAAAAAAAACGATGGATGTAGGCCCAGATCTCTGTGTTGGGGTGAATGTATGACATTGTTCTGCATTCTGTCCATCAATAGTTCTCTTCACATTTGTCACACCAAGTGAGACGGGTATGCTGAAACGTGAGTCCCGTGCTCTCCATGCCACTGAAATCAAGCTATCCTGGTTGAAGAGGGGTGAAACCCCCCAAAAAGTCCTAGGATGCTTGTTTCCAGTCCAGGGAGGACCTGGCCTGGTGGTTCGGGCTGGACTGTTCCCAATGGGCACTGGATCAAGACCGATTTGTATATGGCTGGGTCCAACTGGAATGGCATGGTGAGCACAAAAACAATGGATTTAGGCCCAGATCTCTGTACTGGGGTGAATGTATGACACTGTTCTGCATTCTGTTCATTAATAGTTCTTTTTATATAACCCTGAAAGAAATCTTGAGTTGTATTTGCTGTTTCACCCTTCGGTTTCAAAACATATTCAAATGACAATGAATATTACATGCAGTGCAACTGTTTTCAAAGGGAATCATGTTTTATTAATGATTGGTTTGTTTTAGGATTTTCATGGTTACATCCTGGTACTAGTTAAAAATGATTGCAATTGTTGATCTCATTTGAATCTGGAAATATTAAAATGTTACTAGAAACCATACTCTTGGCCTAGCTTCTGAATGTATTCTCTATAACCTGGACACCAATGACTAGGATCCATTAAGAAGGCCACTGATTTACAGGCAAGATTAGGTGATTTACATGTCACATATGGCATTCTCTAGAATTATGTTTGTGTACTTTTACAGGTAATATTTGATGTGCATGTATTACCCTTAAAAGTCTACTTGACCCCTCTCTCCGAAGTTGTCAGATCCCATGGACTGAACATCATCTCCTAAAACACCCAACAGATTCTCTTGCAAACGAGGACCCCTCCATGGCAAAACCAACATCTGCAACGCCATGACCAATTTAGCAAAATGGATGAGCAGAGATAACTGCCACCAACTCAAAACCGAAGTACTGATCTTTTTGAAGAGCACCTCGAAATGGTACCACAGCTGGTGGCCTGCCGAACACGGACCCCTACCCACACTGACAAACCATGCACACAACGTAAGCATCATCCTCAACAACCAACTGACCCTGAAACAACAAGTCAACACAGTCAATCCCTCCTGCTTCCGAACACTCCACATGCTCTATAGAATCTTTGGATGGATGCCAACCATCATCAGAAAGACCATCACTCAGGCCTTAGTCACGAGCCGTATCGATTACTACACATCCCTCTACACTAGCAATTCCACCCAGCTCCTCAGAAGACTCCAGGCCTTGCAGAATGCTGCAGTATACTCATCCTGGATCTTCCCAAATAAACCCACCTCATTCCCCACCTGAAAGAACTCCACTGACTCACTATCCAGAAGAAGTGGCAGTTCAAGATTTTCCCAAAACACCTACAAAGCCGTCCATGACCTAGAACTTGCCAACATTAACAATGTACTGAAGTTCCATCAACTAGTTAGACTCCACAGCTCCTCTTCACTTTCCCTCACACACACATCCTGCACCCGTCACTGCTGAAGATGTGGACGCTCCTTCTTCTATATTGCTGCCAGGACCTGAATGACCTTCTCTTTCAGCTCCCTTCAGCTTCCTTGCTGGCCGATTTCAGAAAGAGACTCAAGGCCTGGCTCTTCAACAGAGACACAGTGCCTAGATACCCCTAGAGTTGACAGCGCTGCACTTTAAAAATGCTGTTTGATTGATTGACCCACCTTTCAAAGCTGCATGTTTAAATACAAATTTCTTGTCTAACTTGATCCTATCCACTTGTATAGCCAAACAAATTATTTTACTGCATGACAGACAAAATTATCTCTTCTGAGGAATGGTGTGTACATTCCTGTTTCTGCTCAGTTAATCAATAGCATATAACATTAGTTTTGGTTCCTTAACCAAACATATAGAACAAGGAACCTACCTATATATGAACCTTTGTTTGAATTTTGTTGATCAAGACGTTTTGTAGATTGGCAATAGTTAGTATTAGATAATTGTCATGTTAGGAACTTCAAAGAACACAACGGAGTGGCTATACGTCAATTATGGCTGGAGGAAACCTTCTGCACAAACATTCCAAAATCTTTCACTGTTGCCCTGTTTATTTCAAAACCATCCATCCTCAATGGTTGAAAGTTTCCAAGTGCTATATGTCCCTTCTTTCTATGGCTATCACAGTTGTTACATGCCTTCTCTACTTTTATTGGCCTGCCGCTCAAGCCTGTAACTTTGGAGGTCTTTATCAACCTTCACAGCCCTCAGCAGAGGGCTATGGTGCTGGTCCCAGAACCAAGTTGGTGTGGGTAGGTAGGAGGGGACTGGTAATTTCATTTTTTTTATATATTTTTATTTTCATTTTACCTGGTACAATACATTAAATCCATTAATTCATAAAGGAAAAACAGACATTTCAACCATGGAATATCATAGTGTGATAGATTACAAATCGAGGAAAACAAAATATACAATTCGCAAGTAGATAGAATTAGGAAGAAGATAGGGATAGGAGGTAAAAGATAAAGGATAAAAGATACAGATAAAAGATAAAGGATAAAAGATAAGTTAGGCCTTAGGGGAGAAATTCATACATATACGCAGACACAATAATAACCTTTCAGGGGGTGTGTCTCCACAGCGCAAGGGGAGCCCAGACGCAGAGCCCCCACTCCCTCATCTTTTTCCCCCTATTTTTATAGAGAGCAGCCCCAATAATATGAATGCCTAGCAATCTAGTAAGCCACATTTGAAAAGTAGGTGCAGTGTTATCCTTCCATCCCGCTGCCACCAGGATCCGATGGACTGCTAAGCATATAAATAAGAAAGCCTCCTTATCCCATTCTAACTCAGGATTATTACCAATACCAGATATCATAAGGGTAGGGGATAGGTTTACCTGGTTATCTAGCAGCCCCAGACACTTCTCAATCTCTGCGCAGATTCCCCTCTTTTTTTTACATTGAGAGAACATGTGGATTAGGTCGGCAGGTCCCTCCTGGCATCTTGGACACTTATCGTCCTCCCTTTTAACCCATTTAAAAAACTTGGCCGGGGTAAAATATAGATTAAAGAGAACTTTATATTGTTGTGCCCTTAGGTTGGTAGAGCGAAACACTTTATTCGCAAGCTGTAGAGCGTTATCTAGGTCAAAATCAGGGTCCCCTAATTTCGTCATCCACGATGTTTCAACTTTATCCCTATCGTCTAGTTTAGATAATTTTAATCCAAGATACGCCTCCTAGCAGATGCTCGATTATTTTAATTTTCCCGCCTGGATGGATACGGGGCCTCATCCCAAGCATTATTTGGTGAATCTGAAAGTACTTCAAAGTGTGGGTAGACGGGATGCAAAATTTAGTTTGAATATCAGTAAGAGCTAATAGTTTCCCTGTGCCCTTATCAAAGATGTCCCCCATTCTTCTGATTCCTTGTTCTTCCCAAATAGCCCCCATCCTATCATTGCTTAATTGAGGGAAGATTTTAGAATCCCATAGTGGGGTTTAATAGTTTATTTTAGGAATTAGTAATATTTTCTGGATAGCTTTCCACATTTTCCATATACCATCCATAATTTTGTATTTAGTTCTATTATAATACCCTCTTTCTGTGCGACGTAACAGTAACCCTTGAGCATCGCCACCCACTAGTAGTTCGAAAATAGAGGGGGGCTCTAAGGGCTGAGTGTGGTTAGGAGAGGTATCTAATAATATAGCCATGTGACTCATAAGGCATGCCCATTGGTAGAATCTGATATTAGGTGTTGCCAAGCCACCCCTCTCTTGCGGAAGTGATAAATATGTTAGGGACCTTCTGATTTTACCATAGGACCATATAAAATTTGAGAATACTGCTTCTATACTTATGATCCACCCCTCACCAACCAGAAGCGGAATTGAGCGGAAGAGATAAAGAATTTTTGGTAGCATAGTCATCTTTAAAACATTTACTCGCCCAATAAAAGAAAGATGAATAGTATCTACTCTTTTTAATTCCTGCGTAATGGAGGCAACAAATGGAGCGAAATTATCTTCGATTATGGAATTAACTGCCGGGGTTATCCTGATTCCTAGATAGATTGCAGAGTCGACCCACCTAGTATCCTGTCTTACCATATTGTTAGTGCATATTATTTGAGTCTTGTTTTCATTGAGACTGTATCCAGAGTAAATACCAAAATCCCTAGCCATATCTGTAAGAGCTATTATTGCCGGTTCCGGATTAGGAGTTATGACAGCCAAATCATTGGCATATGCCAAATTTTTTGTCTCATAGCCCCTACATACTACTGGATTGATTGCCTCACATCCTAAAATTCTGCGAATCATGGGGTCTATATATATGGCAAACAGTATTGTGGAGCATGGGCATCCCCGTCGTGTCCCGCTAAATATTAAAATATATTCCGAACTTTCCCCCATCATCTGGATCCGGGCCCTGGGGTCGCGATACATCGCTTTGATTGCACTGACTATTTTAGGACCAAAACCCCTTCATACCAATATCCCCCATAAAAACCGCCGGGTGACACGATCAAACGCTTTCTCAGCGTCGAGGAGGATCATCGCCATCTGATCCCCGAGCAGCATGGATATCGAATAAAGCAATTACCCATCTGACATGGTCCGTTGTTCCCTGACCCGGGATAAACCCATGCTGCCAAGAGGACACCAGACTGGCGATGACCCTTCCCAGTCTATTAGCCAGGACTTTGGCGTAGATCTTTGAATCTGAATTTATGAGGGATATCGGTCGATAGGCTCCGGGTTCATCCTTAGGTTTACCCTTTTTATGGAATACCACGATGTTTGTTTCCTTCCATGAACTAGGGATATCCATAGTATAAATTATACCATTAAATAGATCTGTTAGTAAAGGACCTTTGTATCTTGTAGACATGTATACACTTCCAGCGGGATGCCATCTGGTGCTACAGCTTTCCCTATTGCTAGGTCCCTTATAGCCTCGATTACTTCCTCACTTGATATCTCTTCCTCCAGCGCGAGTCTATCTTACTCTAGCAATTTTGGGCCCAGATCTTCCCAGCTCATATTAGAGAAGTCCGACCTTATCTATTCCTTATACAGTGCCTGATAGTAATTTTTAAAGATTTCTCAGATCTCTTCCGGCTCAGAATAATTCTCGGTTCCCTCACGAATGTTTTTAATGATATTTTGGCTACTCTTTTGTTTAATTCTAAGAGCCAATAATTTACCCGCCTGTTCACCGGTTTCGTACAATGAGCCCCTATCTGTTTGATATTGATCGGCCGCTCTTTGGGATATCAACTGATTTATTTCTGCTTTAATAACCATAACTTTCTGTTGTGTTTCTATGATCTCCCGCCCCATGGCTATAGCTCTGACCAATAGTTCTTCTGTATCTGCTAGCTGAGTCAAAAGAACCTCATTATGGGCCTTGATTTCCTTCCTAAGCCTGGCAGAAAAGCTAATTACCTCCCCTCTTAAAGTTGTTTAAATGAGTCCCATACCATATTACGAGATGTACTACAGTGATTGATATCGAAGTAGCTTTGGTCCCAATTCTTTAGGTGGATGACAAATTTACTGTCAGCTAGTAACTTTCTCTCAAAAGTCCACCTCGATGATGGTCTAGTCAGGGTATCGATGTGGTATTGGAGTATCAATGGGTTATGGTCAGAGATTACCTTGCGTGCTTTCTTTATTTCCACCCTATTTGAAACCAGAGCAGAATCAAAAAAATAATCTAGTTTAGAGAACGTTTTAGCAGGACAGGAAAAATATGTATATCCAGGATTATTGGGCTCCTTTTCGCCCGAGACATCTTGTAGCCCGTGGGTTTTAATTAGTGCGGTTATAGCACGAAATACCCTAGGCTTCCGTCCCTGATATGGGGTAATTATACCTGATTCTGTAAAATCCGCAGAGATATTAAAGTCCCCACAGACTACAAGAGGGGAGGGCCAATTCAATAATTCAATCTCAAGGTCTTCAAAAATTTCAGGATCATCGTAGTTTGATCCATATATCGTACATAATGTAAAGCCCAGTTCCATTTCAACCACTGCCCAGCGACCATGAGCATCTGCCAGGTGTCGTCTGCCCCCCCCCAAATCTGGTTTAGCCAGTATGGCAACGCCAGCAGCTCGTATCCTCTTATATTTAATAGATGTTTCTTAACCCAAGGTAGATGGGTCTGGTAGATGGGTCTCTTGGAGACAGAGTATATCAGTTTGGCTTAATCTAATGTATTGGCCCAACCGCTGTCTTTTACCCCAATCATTAAGACCCCTGACATTAACAGAGCAGATACTAACTCTCCCCATTGCGTGCTCGTAATTCAAACTTTAATACTTTTTCTCTTTTTTTCAAACATTTCATATGTTTCCAAAAATCCTTTTAACAAAAACTTTATACCAGGTATAGTGAATTTTTTAAATCTTTTTTCCCCCCTTTGTTGAACCCTCCTCCCCACCTTGAGCCCTCCCCCCTATCCCCATACCCACTAACCCTGGGCGGGCAACTTCGCTACGTGTTGCCTACTTCACCCTTTGCAAAGTAGGCAAAGCAGGCAACACTACGGCCACTTCGTGGGCGTAGCGAAGTTGCCCGCCACCCGGCTCCCTCCCTCCCGCCCTCCCTAAATGCTTAAATGAATATATAAATGAATTATAAAACCACTTACCTTGTCCGCCGCGTCCCCGGGGCTCCCGCTCGTCATCGCGCCGCCGTCGTCACCGTCTTAGATACTAATGCGCATGCGCGGGTGGCCGCGCATGCGCATTAGTATCCAAGACGCGCGCGCCGGCGGCGCGATGACGAGCGGGAGCCCCGGGGACGCGGCGGACAAGGTAAGTGGTTTCATATTTCCTTTATATATTCATGTAAGCATTTAGGGAGGGCGGGAGGGAGGCGGGTGGCACGTAGTGGGGCTACGGGAAGTGCGTGGGTGGGCGTATTTTTTTGCCCACTTCGCGAAGCTTCCCGAAGCCCCACTACGCCCACTACGCCCAGGGTTAATACCCACCACCCTTCCCATCCCCCTCACCACCCTAGCATTCCCTTTTACCCCATTGAGGCGCTCAGACACGAGTCTGAGCATGTGATGTAGTCTGTGGGAGTGGGCAGTGGCTAACTTATTGTGCGTCTATACCTTCACAGTGACCCTTAATTATCATAAATTGATACAGGTAATTCAGAGGTCTTGCCTCAAACAGGAGGGGAGAGAGTGAAGTCCTACTCAGATTCTTCTTGATTAACAGCTTAAACTCAATGACCCCACTAACCCCATATTACTTTTCCATTTTACTTGGAGTTACAGACACAGACCTAGACCTCCTTTTTCTTTTCCCAACCCCATGTGCCCCCTATTCTCCTCTACTGCATGTTAAATTAAAAAAACAGCCTTCCACACCCGCTATACAGATTGACCGACAGCTCCATAGCTTGGTTGCTTCTTTTTAACAGGAACTAGAGCAAGATAGCCTCCTAATTACCCAATGTTTCCAGGTATTCTTTTGCCTTTATCTCTGAAGCGAAATATACCACAGAACCATTATTAATTACTTTTAGTTGCGCTGGGTTGATCAAGAACATGTGTACTTTTTTGTCCTTAAATGGTTTGATGAGCTGTCTGAGCCGCCAGCGTCTCTCCACTGTCACATGGCAGAAATCAGGGCGGACAAAGAAGGAGACCCCCCCAACTGATCTCTTAGCATCTGACCTCGCCTTTTCATTTATTACCTGCCGCGGAAGGAAGTTGCCAAAAAAGCCGAGTAGAGCTCGGGGTCTCTCCCCATCTTTAGCTGGCGCCCGTGGTTTCATCGGGATGCGGTGTGCCCTTTGGATTTCCGCTGGCCAGTTCCATTCTGATAATTCTGGGAAGGCCCCTTTGAACAGGTCGATTACATATCGTCTGGGGTCGGCCCCTCCAAGGCCCTCTTGTACTCCGAGTACACGAAGGTTATTACGTCTCTGCCTGTTTTCTGAAATTTGGGTTTCCACTGGATGTCCCTAATTTGTGCCGAATGTTCCTCTGCCGTGGATGTAGCCTTAGATACGTCTGCCTCAGTCCTAACAATCCTCTCCTCCAAGTTAGAAACTCTGTCACCCAAATTTGAGAAAGCCTTTGAGAGCTTACTTACAACACCCTTCATTTTCCTCATCCCGGCTTGTACCTTCCAACTACCTTATCTGGCCTCTTCTCTGTGGGCCAGGATGGCCTGATGTATTGTATCTAACGTTGAGGCTCCGCTTTCCTCAGCTGGCATAATTTCCTTTGATTTCGGCACGGGGGTGATGGAGCAGTTATCCTGGGCTGAGTCATTTTTTTTCCCTAGACCGTCCTCTCCTATTCTTCATACCTTTCAATACGGATTCAACAGCTGTTTGCGGCATTTCAACTTTGTCTTCGTCTTCTGAGTCTTCGTCATTTGAATCTGGACTGCTCCCCCCTAGTGAAGTGCTATCTCTATCGACTGACCACTCTGCACCTTCAGACAGTGAATACTCACTGGGCTCTTTCTCCACTTTTTCCCCCCACTCCTTTCTTTTCTTCTTTCGTACAACTCTTTGATAGCCTGATTTAGATGGCTGGGCCTGAGAGGTTTTAGAAGATGAGTTTATCACAGTATATGCTACTTCCTGATGAAGGGTAGCCTGTGGAGGTATATCTGTATATGTTTTGCCTCCGGTCTGTCTGTATCGCGCCCCTCTCTTAAGGCCGGGATAATGTCAAGGCACGCGGGACTTCCAGCCTCCTCATTTGCCTTTGCATGTATCATAGAGTGGGGCACCCTCATCATCCGTGATTCCCTTTGTAGCTGCCAGGCTGGCCTCATCGCCTAGGGGGATGTCCTCCTTGCTTTCTGCACCAGTGTCCTTGCCTGAATCCGTATTATTGACAGTCTCCTTGGGTGTCCTCCCCCTCTGCAGAAGTTCCACTACAGAAGGCCCTGCCACACAATCCTTGGGAGGAGGGGTGCCCTTCCCTCTTCTTGGAGGTAGTGGCGTCAAACGGTCAGGATCAGGATTAGGGGAGAGCAGCTTGTTCTGACCCGGTGACCGGGGTGGGGGGTCCCAAACATCACTCCCCCAGCTCCCCCGGCTCCCCAGCTGCCATCTCCACCGCCCCTGCAGCCTCTGCGGCCCCCTCCACACGGGCCTTACGGGCCGCTGCAGCCGCACTTGCCGCAGCCGCTGAGAGTGCTTTCGGAGGCATTGTCACGTTCAGGGTTCCCCCTCTGTCCCCGCTGGCCCTGTGATTAGACGATGCGATCGTGTAATTAATCAGCTTCTGTAGTTGTTTGCAGACTTGCTCACGTAGTATCCGTGCCACTACCGCAGCAATGCAGGCTTTCCAGAGCCTCTGCTGCCTTTGCCTCTCGTGAAGCGCCTGACTCACTCCTACGAACCTCGGCAGAGGGAGTGTGGAACACAGAGCAAGAGAGCAAGAGAGGTAAGGCGGCAATGAGGTATGAAGACCGGCCGATGAAGGAGGGAAGAGTGAAGATGGACGAGTATGAACGAGGATTAGCTTCTCCTGATGGCTCGCTAACGTGGTGGCCAGGTGAGCAGTGCGGGATGCTGGCTGAGGAGCTGGTAGGGTCAGCAGTGGCTGCAGGTCTTCCCTTACAGTCACCAAATTGAAAATGTAAATTGAAAGTGTGGGTGTTCCGCCTGGGCACTGAGACACCCATTGTAAAAGTTAAAATGTCAAGCTCCGCTAGCACCGATAAGGAGTGCTGGCTTTGGAGCGGGCAGGGTACATAAGGCCCATAGAGCTCCCTATGTGGCCCCACATTTAAAAAAAACAACAGTGGGAGCCCTGTGTGGGACCAGAACACACAAAAAATATAGGTCTGAGTGGGACCAGGACACCCCAAAAATATAAGCGTAGGAGCAACCCATGAAGTCTTTTAAAATATATTGTCTTCCTGTTTGTTCTCATTAAAGCGGCAGGGGCACCTGCACCCATTTTCCCAATATTGTGTGTTGGCGGGGGCCCTGCAGGGTGTGTAGAAGCCCTCTATTAATGTTTTTTTAAAACAGTAAGTTTCCTGGTGCATTGACTCCAAGACCCAGGCTAGAGCTGCATCTTCTGCAGCTGGAGTGCAGGGACCCCTTGTTGTGGATTCTATGATTGCATTTAGTGGCCTGGAAATTAAAAAAAAGACTCAAGGACATGTTGATTTTTCTTTTCTTTTAGAAAGACTTTATTACAAATATTCTATGACAGCTTTATTAAACATTGCACTGCTTGAATTGATAAAATATGCATTTTATTATAGTTATTGATGACATTGTGACAAAGTAAATAGGTGCTTTATATATGCTGATGTGCTGACTCCTTGATACAGCCAACAGGCCAGCTGTTTATATTTACTTTTTCTGACATTTTTACAAAGTCAGTAGGTCTGCCTTACTTAGAACAACATCCTTTATATTATTACATTTTAAAGACAGCTTTGCGCACCAACAGAGGGTTGGGCCCAGCGCCTGGTCGCAGTGATAGTGAATTTATGGTTGGAATTGCTTATGAATTATGTTTTAAAAAAGGCTATGAAATTCATGGAAAGAACCCACAATGAAAGAAAAATGATTAATTAAAACCCAAAAAACACAGAAATTAACCATTAATGGTTAGAAGAGTCATTTGCAAGCAATAAATGGATGCAAACTATAACTCGCACACAATATGTACTGCTCATTGCCTCACTAATATAAAAGATAACGTTAAAAATACAAATGATTTTATCTGTCACAATAGATGTTACATTGTCATGAACACTAATAATGCATCACTGAGTTGACTATAAATATGGCATTAGTTAATAGTTTCAGCGTGCCTTTTTATGTAATGATGTTGTGCGGCTAAAGCTACTTAGTATAAGTATTTTCAGCTCATAAGCTGCCAATCAGGTGTGCAGTGTACAGTTTGCATGGCTGTTTTGTAAGTTATATGAGTTGAGTCATCTTTAAATGGCAAATTTCTGTGTGTGTCTTAAAACATACATTAAGGTTTTATAAACCACCCATCCCTCTGTGGGGGACAACACACCCCCATACACAACCAAATACTGTTGGCAGTGGTGGGCTGACTATTCGGCCGGTCCTTTGCTAGGTCCTGCACCCATCTCTAGTGGTGGCCTACCCCTCCTATACATGATCTTGAGCTCTGCACTTGAGGATTTGCCAAACAGTCACACCTTCAAGCTGGAATAAATCTCTGAGCCTGATTCACCAAGGCATTGTTGGCCACTAAAGCCCCAACATTTCTTCATTTACTCTCCATGCAATCCACAAGATTCTTGATAGGATGAATTTGGGTTACTGCTGTGTAATTTCTTACCACAAGTACATAGGATTATACAGGAATAAACCTAAGGCAAGTGCGGGGACTGAGCACTACATGGTTTTCCTTGTAAGTATGTGAATAACCCTTTAGGGGCCCATTCCGATCTCGCTCGTAAGGGCACCGAACACAGTCCGGTCAGAAAAAGTACGAACCGTATGCGAGTTTTCCGCCCGACTCGTACAGCTGTACGAGCGAGCAAGTACGATGCGAGAAACTTGTAATTCACCGACTGAGTCGTTTCCAGGTCCGAACCTCTCCATACGTCTCGTCCGTAAGTAAACCGTGCTGTCAATGGATGCAATTTACGACCAAGCCAGTACGATGCATGGGTTGGACTGCCAGTGAGATCCGAAGTTTCCGGCTCGCAAAACATCCAGGAATTAGCCTTTCTGGGTCCGCGTCGCGCCCCCTGTCACCGGCAGCCTTACGACTCGAACACAAGGGGAGACCCAAGTGTCTCCCCAACACAGGCATGTGCAGTACGGATGGCACCAATGCATACTCACTGCAGGGGGCGCCCTTGTGCAAGACATCCCCATTCAGTCATGAGAGTCCATGTACGGATCGTACGCATCGTACAACTGGCTTCCATTGACTTCGATGGGAGTCCGACCGAATCGAGTCCCTCAACATGCGGCTGCATCGTTCTTGCTTGGTCGGACTGCAGGACTCCGACTCAGTCAGGAAACTCTCTGGATCCGGCTCGGTCGGTGATCTTTACTACCCAGATCAGAATCTGCCCCTTATTAGTGAGCTTGTGGCTATTTACAAATTCCAACCTGATGCTTTCCAACAGTTAAAATGGTTGAGGCTTACTCCAGCAAAAGGATGGCGTACCTCCCTTCCTTTTAGTTGGGGAGCGACATGATACTCTCAGTTTGATATGTCAGCCTTCAGGTGGCTTTATTCTAAACGTTTTGCCTACTTGCCTCCAATTCTTGCTGGATGTGTGCTTCTGTAGGCCTTAGGACTCTGTGCACTTTACTACTGCTACCCAGTGCTAAAGGGCTTGTGCTCACTCCCCTGAACATGGTTTGATTGGCTTATACCTAAGTGACTGATTTAATTTACCTGTAAGTCCCTAGTAGAGTGGAGTACCATATATCCAGGGTCTGTAAATTAAATGCTACCAGTGGGCCTGTGGCACATATTGTGCTACCCACCTAGATAGCACTTAGTCAGTCACACAGCTTTATTCAATCTTTTGTAAATAGACCATAAAAGCACATTAGCTCATATAAAATAATTTCAAGTTATTAAATACATATTTACATTGGTTAAAATAAGTATGAAACAAGTTTGCTGTGATCAGAAATAGGACCTTTAAAATCATTTGTATGAAAGGAGAGAACGGTTCATGATTAAAAAATTACACACTACTATCAAAAAATAGTCCCACCTTTTTCCTCTTCCTAAAACAGGCCCATAGAAATGAAGCAAGACAAAAACATATAAATGGGTCTGGTAAAGGTTCTAGAAAATACATGGCAACCCAGCTTTGCCTATATTTATGATGCCTAAGGATTGGAAGTATAAATATTTTCCTTTCCTCAAAGTAGTTTTTACAAAATAGTAAAATATGCAGGTCCGACTGGTCAGCATGGTTGTTACAAGGGCACGATCTGCTAATCTGTATTTATTTTGTGGGTAGCCCAAGAATATCAGGATCATATTCAGTCTGAAGCAAAATAATATGAATCTGTGCTGTGCATTGTTTATGCAAGATAAATAATGAAAAACCTCTCCTGATAATGGTGGAACCAGGTCTTATGCAATAGAAGACGGATTTTTTTCCCTACAGGCTTGTTCTGCTTTTTGGGAATATAGATCCGTTAACCATTTCTTCCTGACTTCTTTGCAAATATCGGGGTCCTGAAAAAGTTTTGCCATCCCTAGGGCTTTCAGTACTGTTTCGACATAATTTAGTCACCCGGTCATTTTGTAATGATCTAGATTACAGAATTCTCTTATAATGGTTTGTGTCAGGTCAACCGTGGTTCTCTGCCATAGTGACAACCACAGGAGGACAGGAGCCATCCTTATTGAGTCACTCAAGTAAGGAAGCCCCAGTTCAAGATGTAAAATGTGGTTTGTGGCTGATTGTGGTAAAGACACACGATTTTTTAAAAAGGAGTCTTCCATTTGCTGTAACGGACCATCACTAACTATCCCAGAAAACACCTGCTCCATATGTAATGGCTGATTTTACTTTAGCTAAATATATGTTTTTAACTGCATCCAATGGCCTTCTGACAACTTTTTTGCGAATCTCTTAACAACGTTGAGGCTTCTTTGCATGCCCTGGCCTCTTGCTTTTACTAATTTAGACCAGGAGTGATCCTTGTCAAAGAGCACCCCTACCACCTTTATTTCCTTTCCCTCCATCTGGAAGCGGGATGTTTCTCACCTCTAGCCTCTCCGGCCACAATTATAAATGTTTTTGCTTCATTTACTTTCAGGTCTAGGGAAGCCATAAAGATGGTGCAAGCTTTGATTAATTTTTTGAAAGGCCAACCCAGTTCTTGCCATCAGTACCCTGTCATCGGCGTATGCCAGAATCGGGAGGGGGGTTTGATCAAATTTTGGCACATCCAATGAGAGAGTCGACAAGGAGGACTCAACTCCGTTCGTATTAATTGAAAAAAAACCCTGTCTAACTCCCTTTTCAATTTTAAAATGACGAGTGCACTCCCCCTTTCTACCATACCTTACACAGGCAGCGGCATTGACATATAGCTAGCAGATAAACCCAATGATCGGCGGGTCTATGCCCATAACCTCCATCATGGACCATAGCCTAGAATGTGCATGCAGTCGAAGGCTGATGTTAAGTCCATGAAAGCCATATATAGCTTCCCCTTTCTAGCCTTCGAGTATTTCCCTATGGTTAGGGAGAGGTTTAGGCACTGATCAATTGCCCCATACCTCTACGGAACCCATACTGTGACTTCATGATCATGTTATGCGAGTCTGCTCAATCCTCCAATCTAGCCAGTAGGACCCGCCCCATTAGTTTAGCAGTGGTATCAAGCAAGGATATGGGACGGTAATTCTTTGGGAGCCCCTATCCTCTTTTTTGTAAATTGGAACAATTACACTCTGGTTCCATGATGATGGTGGACCTACTATCAGAATGCTGTTAAAAGATGTTTGTGAGTAAGGGGGCCCACATATCATAATCGTATTGAAAGAGGTCAATTGGTACACCTTCTAGCCCAGGAGCTTTACCAGGGTACAGGATTCTAGTGCCTTTTGAACCTCAGATACTGTAAAGGTTAATCCTTCCTGAGGTAGAATTTCTGGGGGGACACTAATATAGGTGGAGGAGTTGGTAGCCCAAAGATTCCTTCAAAATGTCTCACCTATGACTCTTCGTCTATGTGTACATCTAGCGCGGGGTCCCTAATGTCTTTAAAATAAGTCACGTTTACAACTTCCCAGAAGTCTTTACTGCTGCCATAACTGGCTGCTTGCTCAAGGTCTTCCCATGCCTGTGCTCTCAGATCTTTCTCTCTCCCCCTCCTGGATGATTTATACTTATTACATAGTGAACGAATCTTGATATAATCTCTAGGGAGAGTTTTTAAGGCATTTACGAGGGCTGTTTTCGCTTTGCCGCAGGCTGAATCAAACCAGTGTTTTTTTGCTGTGGATTTTCATGCCTTCACTCACGTAATTGCCATTTTTATTTTTGCCCTAGAGGGTGATGAAATTAGTGACCAGATCTAATGGTGGTTCCCCTTCTCTCAAGCATTCCATGCTATCTTTTTTTTACCTGCGGTAGAATTCCGGGAACTAAATCTGATTTTATTACCACTGAACATTTTAGTTGGTAGCCATTTTTCCTGGACAGGATCACATCCTCAATAGCCTGGTTATGTTCTTTGGGTATGGTTAAGATTTTTAAATAGGTCAAAAGCATGGCATGATCACTATGGGACGTAAACAGGAAGTTCATGAGGGCCACTTTTGGAAGTAGCTGGCCAGACACCGAAACAAAATCGATAGTGGATTCCTGTTTGCCCCTTCTAAAGGTTGTCCCTTGCCCTCTCTCATTCATCATGGCTAGCATAGAGAGATTCCACTGAAATAACAGA
Source organism: Lissotriton helveticus (assembly GCF_964261635.1). NCBI lineage: Eukaryota > Metazoa > Chordata > Amphibia > Caudata > Salamandridae > Lissotriton > Lissotriton helveticus. The sequence continues at coordinate 1,611,006,384 of NC_136065.1, forward strand.
CTATTTAGAGTCTCTCCATACCCATTATGTGAAAAGTGAGAGAAGGGATTACCGTGAATGTCTTACATGCCACAAATCCTGGTCCCATTGAGCTTACATGGGTGGGTATTAAAATCCCTTGCCCATATAAGATTCAGGTTGCCCCCTTTGTCCCCTTTGTACAATTTCTCCATCTCCACCACTAAGGCATCCACCACAGCCTTCGAAATTCCTCCCAAACTCATTGTTATAAAAATTAATGAGAGTACAGATAGTCTGTTTCTTGATGGTCAGCTCTAAGATCTGGAAATGGGTGTGTGGGGGTCAACCTTGTCTGACTTGGAGTGGGAAATTATTTGAAATCAGAATAAGTAAACCCCCCTTTGCCCTTCCACATACTGAGGGGACAGCTGGAGAGTGGAAAGTGCAAAACCCCATGAAAAAGCTCCATAGCTTGCCACTCATTTAGCCAGAGTGAATCCGCAATTTTGGAGGCTAAGCCTGCCACATTCCATGATACCATATTTGCTCTAGTGCCCTCAGTTTTGTTTGTTGCAGGTAGTTAGATCTGCCCATGGCCCTGAATAACTTGTTTTAAAGTTACAGCTGCAAGGATCACCTCAGAGGGAAATATGATGTGTGGAAGTGTCAGTGGGCTACATTCTACTGGAGTCACACTGGGTGGGCTAATGGATAATTTGAGTGGTAATGGGGTTAGTCAATCACAATCCTCTAGATTGGACATAGCGGCCAACCTATTTTGTAATGTAATCCTGTGATTGGTAATCAGACCCCCATTCTGGGCGATAATTAGATTCCTATTTCTGCCCGTAGGCACCCTCCCCATAGAAACACCCTGGACAGTGTAAAAGAATTCCAACGCTAAAGGTATTATCTGGGTATTCCTTAGAGCGGGACTGTGAACATTAGCCAGAAGGTAAGCACTTGCATATACGTTATTAAAATTGATTATCACACAATCGCCATCAAAGGCTTTCCTTTGTTTCCCCACCGAAGCAACTCTCCAGGCCATAATTAGTTCATGGGCCAACAGCCTCCTCCCCCGGTCGATCACATTAATATTATTCACTAACCAATGCAAGCATTTGTCCATTAATTGTCTGGTAGATTAACTTTTTTTTTCACGGAGAGGGGGGACATTTGCTAGAACCAGAACCAGAGGGGCAGCGGTGGTGGATGATGGAGAGTTTGTTACATAAAATACTTTTGCGCTCCGTTACTTTTATCTTGATGTGTTGCCTTATGCGCTACTCCTGTTGGTCCCTTCTGGAATAGTGATGGCTGGGAGTTGAAGTATCCTTCGTTCGAACCTGTGAAAAGTTGTGTAGCCCGTATCAAATTAGAATTAGTGGGAATATTAGAAGGCTGTGTTGCTTGGTTAATGGTGCCACCAGGTGGTATAAGTAATGGTAAAGGCTGCACCATACTTGCCACTAGAATTGGCCCCCGTATTTCGCTTGGTGGTACGTGAATTGTAGATTTTATCTGGACTGGATCGTTCAATACAGACATTCTGGCAAGTAGGGTCTGATTCTGTAACTCTAATTCCTCCAGACGTGTTTCTATTTGGGATAGTCTGTCCAGAATAGGAGCCATTATTTCATTCAGTTTTGCTTTAAACTCCAACCCCATCTCTAACCTGATGGGGACCGGTTGCAGTACCTGAGAGGATGAGATATTTACTGGCTCCGTTGGTGCTATCACTCTAGGGTTTGTGTAGCACACCCTTATTTGGACAGATTTGGGTTTAAGAGCACACGTGTTTTTTGGTTTTTTGAGTATTGTACCTTTAGTAGCCCCCCTGCTCTGGTTCGTTTGGCAGGTGGCAGCGGTGAGGAGGAATCCTGCAGGGAAACATTCTGAGATGAGAAGTCTGAACCCCTTCCTGTGGCGCACTCTGTGATCTGATTTGGGGGAGAGAGGCCACTTTTGTCTGGTAAGAGAGCTGTTGGGATTATAGGAGCTGGCAACGTAGTAAGTGGTAAAATATCAGTCTCAGGAGCTGGGGCCGGGACTAGGGGCAAGCCCAATGGTAATGAGGTAGGGTCCAGGGAGAGACGTCTTTCGGTCAGCTCAATCTCAAGCGAAATAATGCTTGCTGCTCTAACTAGGAAAGAGTCCAGAGTCGCACCAAAGCTCCCTCCAGGCTTCTCTCTCGATTCCTTTCTATTTGACAAATTAACAAGCAGGGAAAGTAAGGGTTAAACAGTACCTTGGCAGGAGGCAGATAAAAGGGAGTGGGCCGAGCCCAACAACCTCTGGGAGTGGACGGCCAGCCCTTCGCCGGGGCTTCGCTGTGGTAGAACTCCTCTAGTTAACGAACGCGCCTCCTAGCGCGGCGAATCAGCTGTGGTGACCTGTGGTGACCTGCAAAGGAGCCTGGGGCGTGTAGTCCGGCTCCCGCTCCTGTCAGATGCCGGTATCGCTGCTGAGCTTCCTGTACGTGTAGTAATAAACTTGTAGTTTTACTAATCAGTTTGTGGCTCAGTCTGTATCTCTAGAATACCGCCAAGCGTTGCTATCAAAAAGGAGTTAAAACAGCCCACAAAATCCAGTTAACCGTTCGTTAGCATGAGGAACGGGTTAACAATTAGGCCCGATCCAGGCGTAAAGAGTAACAGAATTCCTCCACGCTCACACGACGGTGAATGAAAGGCAAACGGCTCCATCCGAATGCCTAAAATGGTTCTCTCAGCTGGGGAGACTGGCTCCCGGTGAAAAGAGAAAAGAGAAGCCACTAGTGGATAATCCCAGCAGGGGATCCCAGCACCATACAGAGTCAAGGAAAAAAAAAAAGGTATCGGCTATCCAGGAAGTCAGCACACTGCTAACTGAGCTGAGCTGATTAACTTTAAAAGTGAACAAAAACGAGGTGCACTCGAAGGCTCAAAGGCTCCTTGCTCACAAGTGAAACACAAATGTCCTCTCTGGTTGTTGGCAAACATGAACCCGGTGCACCCTGGGGCGCCAGTCACTCGTACAGGCAGACTCACAACTCAAATGGGTCTTTACTCATTTTTGTCAACAGGTCTGCAAGAGGAGGGGGCTCAGTTCCCAATCCTTCCGTTCCTTCTCGCGTTTCCCCAGCTTCCAAAGTGGCTTCCGAAAGCATTCAGACAGCACTCTAAAACCTGTCCCAGGCCTGCCATTGCAGTCTAAATGCAGTGTCACCATGCCATGTCAACTAGGCGTGTAATCCTTGTTGCCAAGCCTTAAACTCCCCCTTTTATCTCATGTATATCACCCATAAGGTAGATCCTAGATGGTCCATAGGGCAGGGGGCTGTACAATTAAAAGATTGGAAATGCATTTTTAAGTTTTACATGTTCTGGTGGTGAACAGCTCCTTAATAATTTTTCACTAGTGTGAGTCCGACTCCTCCCTTACATTAGGATTCCTTATGACATTTAATATGCTCTAATTACTAATTAAGGGGATATAGATATATCATGTTTGGTACCTATGGAATTGTAATGGTAATCCAAGTCAGATTTTTCATCACAGTTTTGAAAATGCCACTTTTTAGAAGGTTAGCATTTTCCCTTCTCTTAGTCCTTTGTGCCTGCAGCCTGTCTTGGTTCACATGACTGTGTGTAGCTTAGAGTTTGACTTTGTGAATTCCTCCCAGACCTTCAAACAATACTAGGATCAGCTGAGCCCAAATGGGCCATCAGCTGGCAGGATGGGGAGTGGAGCTGAGCACAGCCACACTTGCACCTGAATGAGCTGTGTCCTGTCTTCTCACAAAGGGCCTGACTGCCCTGTATTGTTACTGCAGCCAGCTTGGAGCCAGGGCAGGGGAGTCAGGAAATTTCATGCACTTCAAAGACCCGTTCCAAAACCTTCTCACACCTTGCAGAAGAAGGGCGCCTGGACCATCCTGATCTCATTGGAGGCGGTCGCTCCCCACGCTCCCTGGTCGTGCTGGGTATCGTTAAATGCCATTTGCGCTTTGCCTGCTGCTCGATACTTGTGCTGCCTGATCTAGACACATAGCGCCTTATTAACGTGTAGCGCTCGATTGGCGCATTAGCATTTTAATAGCATTGCGCATTGCCTGCTGCTCGTTACTAGTGCTGCCTGATTTAGTTATTTATAGCCCTATTGCCGTGTAGCGCTCGTTCGCTCATTAGCTTTTATCATCATCTGTGCTTTTAATTTGTGTTGCCTTGTTGTGCTCAGCGCGATCCCACTCTGTGCCCCCAGCCTGCCTGGGTTTCACTCTTACTACCATCCATTTTGTTTGTTGTGCCTCGGACGCCCGTCCTCTACACCCCGCCCCCGCCTCCCAGCTGCTCCTCCCTCCCACGGACTCCTAAGGCTAACTCCGTCCTCACCAGCGCTGTGACCGTCCTGATCTCATTGGAGGTGGTCGCTCCCCACGCTCCCTGGTCGTGCTGGGTATCGTTGAATGCCATTTGCGCTTTGCCTGCTGCTCGATACTTGTGCTGCCTGATCTAGACACATAGCGCCTTATTAACGTGTAGCGCTCGATTGGCTCATTAGCATTTTAATAGCATTGCGCATTGCCTGCTGCTCGTTACTAGTGCTGCCTGATTTAGTTATTTATAGCCCTATTGCCGTGTAGCGCTCGTTCGCTCATTAGCTTTTATCATCATCTGTGCTTTTAATTTGTGTTGCCTTGTTGTGCTCAGCGCGATCCCACTCTGTGCCCCCAGCCTGCCTGGGTTTCACTCTTACTACCATCCATTTTGTTTGTTGTGCCTCGGACGCCCGTCCTCTACACCCCGCCCCCGCCTCCCAGCTGCTCCTCCCGCGCTCCGCCCCCCCCCCCCACTTTCCACTTTATTTTTTCGGAACAGCTGACGCCACATGCGCGCCGAAGGTGCGCCAAAGGTAAGCCCGTCTGCGCCCGTCCGCGCCTGGTCCGCGCCCAGCGCCCGTCCCCCTGCTATATGCCGCTCCCAACCCCCCAGAGTAACTTATGATGCCGCTACTCTCCTCGCCCTCACCGCTGGACGCACCCCACTTTGCTGCGAAGCTACCCCAGGACGTACCCACGGCCCATTCTCCTGCCTCTCCTGTAAGTTCACCTGCTTCAGGTCCCTCACCAAACCCACTTCCTCCACACACAGCTCCGAACCCAACGACTTGAAATGCATCCTACTGAACACCCGCTCGGTCCACAGACATGCAACCGAACTCTGGGACCTAATCGACACTGCGTCACCTGACATCGCCTTCCTTACTGAAACATGGATGAATGCATCTTCTGCCCCCGACATCGCCATAGCCATACCGGACACTTACAAGATCATTCGAAAAGACCGCACCGACCAAACTGGAGGAGGCATCGCCATCGTCCATAGAAACACCATCAAAATTACAACCAGCTCTGACGACAATCTTGCAACCGCCGAACAACTCCACTTTCAGATCCACACCGACCCCAGGACCACCCTTAGAGGCACCCTCATTTACAGGCCCCCAGGCACTCGATCTCAATTCAGCGACGACATCACTGACTTTGTCAGCCCGCACGCCCTCGCCTCCGAGAACTACATTCTTCTAGGAGACCTCAACTACCACCTTGACAACATTCTCGACAACAACACCACCACCCTTCTGGACAACCTGTCCAATCTCGGACTCAAACAACTTGTTGACACCCCCACTCACATAGCCGGACACACGCTCGACCCTATCTTCACCTCCAGCAAGCACATCTCCTTCGATCACACTACAGTTCTCCACTGGACGGATCACAGCTGTGTTTACTTCAGCTACAAAACAACCCTGACCCACAACCGTCCACAACCCATTCCCCGAAGAAAATGGAACAAAATCACCACCGACCAACTCCTCACATCACTCAGCCAAAACACTCCCACCCTAGCAGCGGACCCAGACCTAGCGGCCACCAACCTCAGGCAATGGATTACCCACAGTGCAAACTAACTAGCACCCCTGAAAAAACACCAGTCGAAATCATCCAGCAAAAAAGCTCCCTGGTTCAATGATGACCTTAAAAAATCCAAGAAGACATGCCGCACCCTGGAGAAGAATTGGAGAAAAGAACCAACCTCAGACAACATGGCCTCCCTCAAGACAGCCACCCGCAAACACCACCAACTGATTCGATCCGCCAAGAAATCAGCATTTAAGGACAGTCTCGACAACAATTCTCATAACAGCAAGGAACTCTTCAATATCGTCAAAGAATTCACCAACCCTTCCGCAGCATCCAACGACATCACTAACTCCCAAGACCTCTGCGATGCGCTATCCTCCTTCTTCTACAACAAAATTGCCGACATCCACAACAGCTTCAAGAATACTCCCAATGACCAACTCACCCCACCCCCTTCAGATCCCATCCCTCCAACTAACTACCTCAACTCCTGGAACCCAATCACCATTGAAGACACCATTCGCCTCATGAACTCAATCCACTCTGGCTCACCTTCTGACCCCTGTCCCCACTACATCTTCAACAAAGCTGACTCCATCATCGCTCCCCAACTCCGCGATGTCATCAACTGCTCCTTCAACTCCGCCACCTTTCCAGAAATATGGAAACACGCCGAACTCAGCGCCCTTCTGAAAAAACCAACAGCAGACCCCTCAGAACTGAAAAACTACCGACCCATTTCTCTCCTCCCTTTCCCGGCCAAAGTCATCGAGAAAGCCGTCAATAGCCAACTCGCAGCCTTCCTTGAATCCAACAACTCCCTGGATCCCTCACAGAACGGCTTTCGAGCCAAACACAGCACCGAAACAGCCCTCATTGCGGCGACCGACGACATCCTAGCACTCCTGGACAACGGTGAAACAGTGGCCCTCATTCTACTCGACCTCTCTGCCGCCTTCGACACTGTCTGTCACAACACCCTCATAAAACGCCTCAACAACATCGGCATACAAGGAAAAGCCTTGGACTGGATCATCTCATTCCTAGCCGGGAGAACGCAGAGAGTCCGACTCCCCCCTTTCTACTCAGAGCCCACCGAAGTCATCTGCGGCGTACCTCAAGGCTCCTCACTCAGTCCCACCCTCTTCAACGTCTACATGAGTCCCCTCGCCTCCATCGCACGTCAACACAACCTCAACATCATCTCCTAGGCCGATGACACCCAGCTAATCCTTTCCCTCACCAAAGACCCCAACACCGCCAAAAACAACCTTCCCGAGGGTATGAAAGAAGTAGCCGAATGGATGAAACAGAGCCGCTTAAAACTCAACTCAGACAAAACGGAGGTGCTCATCCTAGGATCCTCCCCCTCAGCTTGGGACGACTCCTGGTGGCCTTCCGCTTTGGGATCTGCGCCCACACCCACAGACCATGCACGTAACCTTGGCTTCATTCTAGACTCCTCTCTCTCAATGTCCAGACAAGTCAACGCCGCATCGTCCTCCTGCTTCAACGTCCTTCGCATTCTCAAAAAGATCTTCCGCTGGATCCCCCTCGAAACAAGAAAGACTGTCACCCATGCACTGGTCACGAGTCGACTGGACTATGGCAAACCACTCTACGCCGGAATTACAACAAAATTGCAGAAAAAGCTCCAGCGCATCCAAAACGCATCAGCGAGACTCATATTAGACATCCCGCGCCATGAGCACATCACCGGTCACTTAAAAAACCTCCACTGGCTTCCCGTCAACAAAAGAATTACTTTCCGCCTTCTCACCCACGCACACAAGGCCCTTTATAATCTAGGACCCGAATGCCTCAACACCCGACTGTCCTTCTACTATCCCACCCGCCAACTAAGATCATCCAATCAAGCCCTCGCCGCAGTCCCGCTCATCCGAAAAACCACCATGGGTGGCAGATCCTTCTCCTTCCTGGCTGCCAAGACCTGGAACTCACTCCCCACCCACCTCCGCCTTACTCAGAATCACTTCTCCTTCAGAAAAGAACTGAAAACATGGCTATTCGATAAACAGTAAACCCCTCCCTCCAGCGCCTTGAGACCCTCTGGGTGAGTAGTGCGCTTTATAAATGCATGAACTTGAACTTGAACATTAGAATAGGGCATTCAGACCCACTCTTCAGTTCACTACTGGACTTACGTGAAAATAATTGAAGGACTTCCTGCTGCTGTGACCTGTTGTGCACTCTACAAGACTGCTGTCAGACCTAGAAGGACTGCTTTGCTGCCTGGAGCTTTCCATGAACCCTCAGAGGCCATCGCTGCTGTTGAGCCCTGCCTCTTCACCTGCACCCAGGTTTGCCAGATGTGATTCTAAGGGCTTGTTTGCTGACCTCCTGTTCAGAGACAAAGGACATAATATACTCCAGTTCTACCAACTGGATTTTTGTCATTTTGAAGTCAAATGATTTATTTTTCAAAATTGGTTTGGGTTTTGATTGTGTTGTGTTTTCCATTTTGTTGTTGTTTTGTGTTCTGCATAAATACTTTATACATTTCATCTAAGTTAAGCCTGATTGCTGCCTGTGCCAAGCTATGCAGTATTGAGCACTAGTTAATCTAAGGATTTTTTGTGGCTCACTCTAAAAGGGATTTTGGCTGTTGGTTGACTATAGCTCTCACCACAGTCAACCAACAAACAGATATCTCACAATCTTAAACATTTGAGAGAATTCAGGGGAAGGGGTAACTCTATGAGAAAACATGTTTTCGATTTGCAGAAGAAAATATTGAATTTATGGAGTGCATGGTACACTACGGGATGTTTAGAGTTAGTGGACAAATACTCCATCATAAGTGTGACAGCGTTCCCATCTTCTTTATTACTGGTGCCATAGGATATAATATTCTTCTAATAAGGGGGACGGGATATGCATTACGTTCGTGATGGAATAACCTTTCTCCAAAACTCCATATCAGGCCCTATTTGACAATGCACAATTGTGTAGTGGTTGAATGGCAGCTCTACAAATAATTAATTTGATCATTACAGAACTATGACTGAAGAGTGTAGCTTTCTAGGAGTACTACTCGGACTTTTGGTGCCCTGCAAACAAAGTGTAAAAGTGTGTTCAAACACAGATGTAAATATATGCACGTACATTTTCACTTCTTTGTGAATCGGCCCCTGGTTCTTTCTCAAATGTTTTGTCTCAAGTACTTTCCAGTTTCCATGCAGAAATTGTGGATGCCTTCAGCAGCACCTGCTATGCTATGATGAAACCAATCTCTCCGTCTCATATTAGGCCCGTAAGAGGAACAGAAGCTGAATATATCCCATTCTCTTCTCACATCCAGCAAAGTTAAGATATATTTTTAACAGCTACATTATTGGCGTCTTTATATAGTGAGTAATGCTATCATTTCTTTGATAAGCACATCTTAAAAGGTATCGCTTTTCTCAGTGCTTCTTTCATCTCTTTATTCCTGAAAGTGTATATAATGGGATTAGCCATTGGAGTTACCACAGTGTAGAGCAGGGATAAGGCTTTGTTGAGATTGAAGGAGTGGCCTCGTGTTGGTACCATGTATATAACCGTGAGAGTCAAAAAGTAGGTGATGACGACTGCTAGATGAGAACTGCAGGTGGAGAATGCCTTTTGTCTCCCAGTCAATGATGGGATTCTCAGGATGGCAACAATTATGTAAGCATAGGAGACAATGATTAAAGTGAGTGGAATAGAGAGTACAATTATGGACATGATAAAAATTTCCATTTCAACCAAAGTGGTGTCTGAGCAGGTAGCTTGCAAGAGGGATGTCAAATCACAGAAGAAGTGCTCAACTTTATATTTTCCAATGAATTTTAAGCCACCTAGTAAAAATCCGGTGACAGAAGTGTTTATTAATCCAGCCATCCAAGCACTTACAACCAGTTGAATACAAAGCCATTGGCTCATGACAGTGTGGTAATGAAAAGGATTACATATCGCTACATATCTGTCATAAGCCATTATTGTTAAGAGGAAACATTCTGTGGACACCAGCCATCCAAATATGCAACATTGTGTGATGCAGGTGCGGAAGGAAAGTGTGCTGCCCTCTACCAACAAACTACCTAACAAGGTGGGCACAAAATTAGTTGTGTACCATATTTCCAGGAAAGATAAATTACCAAGGAAGAAATACATGGGCGAGTGAAGGCGGTTGTTGGTATATACAATAAGCACAATCATGACATTTCCAGACACAGTCAGTGTGTACAGTATTAAGAATATTAAGAAAATTAACGTCTGTAGCTCAGGAAGAACTTGAAATCCGAGGAGTTGGAATTCTGTGACAATGGACAGGTTTTCCAAGCAGTCTGTCGGTTGGGTAAGCCCCATCTATTAGGAAAACATAACGAAAATAAATTAAAAACTAAAGCGGATGCTAATTTCTCTTTTAAACAATTGATCACACAAAATATTGTCAAAAGCAATGTCAATTGAGAAGCGTGATGAGCTTGAGACCAACAAATACACATTTATTACCCAAATAGTGTTAATTGGAGTAAAGGAAAATGTGGTGTGGAGGTAATAAATACATAAATCCAGGTAATGGGTCATGTTTGGGGTCGCGGGCTGATAGCATGAGGAACGGATACCAATTGCATCAACCAAAGACTAAAATTAGATAGTAGTTCAAAAGTATCAGCTATCAGTGGAACGCAGCGGTTGTTATTACATAATGAGCTGTCTATCACCAGGTCGTAAACTGGTCCTATTGCTTGGAAGTACTGAATGCCCATACTTCACATCCAGCTTGAGGCAAACAGATAGCTGGCTTCTTCTACCAGGAGTAGCTCATTATTGGGAATTCCATGGCAAGCAGAGTCTCCACCGGTCCCTGTCATGTGAGTGGCTAGTCCCATGTAAATTTGACTTCTTGTCCCATGGAACTCCAAATAATGAATCAGCACTACCGACCCATTAAACAAAACTGAGGGGTATATGTACAAGCCCCTTTCGCCACCACAAAATCACTTTTACGGACGTTGTGGTGGCGATAGGGGCTGCGCCTTATGGACAAGGCAGTGTTAAGCCACTTTAAGTGGCTTAATGCTGCCTTGTACATAAGGCACCCTTTCACACGATGTTTAGCATGAAAGGGATGTGCAGAGGGTGTTGCAGTGGGTGTTCCACTACAACACCCATTGTATTTGACGCTGCCCCCTATGTACAAGGGTGGCGTACATAGGAGGGAGCACCAAAATTAAGATCAGGAAAATCCTGGTCTTAAGTTGGCAAAACGAGGAGAAATGCATTTTTTCTCATCTTTTTTTTTCTTTTTCAATCTGTGCTGCCTTGTTTAGCACACATGGAAAATGGAAAATGCCATGATTTGTTTATGTATAGGAAGGTGTCCCTTCCTGTACATAAACAAACCTTTTAAAAAAGTGCCATTTTGTAATTTCATGTGTGCTGTACGAAGCAGCACACATGAAAGTTGCAAAATGGCCCTTTAGGATTGGTTATGTGCAGGAAGGGGCACCTTCCTACACATAACCAATCCTCCCCTACACACAGAAGGCCTTGCACTCTGCTGCAAGGGTGCCAGCATTGGCGTTTGTTAAACTTAGCGCCATCGCAGTGGGAAACAAGGCTGCACCACATTCTTGTAAATAAGGGGCAACCTTGCATTTCAGAAGTGACAGAGCGTGTGGTTAAGCCAAGGAGGCCTAAGACACGCTCCGCCACTTCCTAGTACATATCCCCCTGAGTGTGTATCTCCTTGAAATCGGCCATTCTGTGTTTCCTTCTCCAAGAGGTAGTATTCCACTGAGATTTATAGTATCAAGTTGGCCGCAGACAGAGCCCTAAGCCAAACACCTATGATAAAACTGTATTTTATTCGTGGATGAATTTAATTTACCCTTTTAAAAAATCTGTTATAAACGCTGTCAGCTACCAGGTAATTCCTGGCTGATTTGAATGTAGACTCTAAAGCAGATCAAAACCTCTACTGCACACTTGGGCTACCGCTGTACCAAAGAGATGAAAAAGCACCCCTGGTACAACATATTCCAAACAGAGATTCAAGTAGAGGTCACGAAAAAATGTCTTCCATCAGTTAAGTATGAATCCCTTCAACCTCTTTCTTCATTAAGCTTGAACTAAGGATCACGGAGTGTATTGTGTTTTTTTTATCATTGTTTTTAAAATGGACAAGAACATCTAAATTAAATCTGTTCCTAATTTGGCTCACTTTACCTGTGGTTTAAGTCAGGTCATGTCAGAGGGCCTTATGAGTGCAGAAGTCTCAGGGTCATAATATGTTAAAATCAAGGTACGATTATCCAAGAGATTTCTAAATCAATCGTTATTAGACTTTACAAAAAGTCAGAGTGCATGGACATTTTTCACTTTCATTATACATTCTGCATTTTATTCACTGATATGTGCCACCTTGGAAACATTAAAAATATCAAAAGCATTAACCTTAACTCACGTACATGTCAGATGATGCAGATTGTACAAAATTGGCTCATTATATTTGACAGATAAGACGAACATAACACAACCAGGTTTGGTCAGATCACAGGTCTGAGACAATGTGTGCTCTGTCTTTGTTTGTTATGGCAAAAGCACCAGGCAGTGCCTCAGAAGTGTGTAGTAAGTTCAAGTAGTATCACCAACTCTAAAGTCAAGAAAGCAACCCAATAAAGTTCTGAAACCAATTTAGAAAAATAGATAACTTAGTAAGCAAAAATACACCAAGATCATCAAACTGGATAACAGTCAAATGCTATACAATTGTAAGATAAAAACAACTACAAAAGGAAGAGCACCTTTCACAAACAAACGTTTGCAGTTGACGTGGATCAAGGGATGCTGTCAGATCAACCTAAATAGAGTGGAGGCCAGATAGAACAAGTAAAAGTGTTTGCCTTAGGACTTAAAGGTCCACATATGTTGTTGGAATCTTTTTTATTGAGTTTGCACTGAAGCTGCTGATTTCGGAACTTAAAGTTTCCAGCTGGACAATTCCTGATGTGTGACTGTCTACGGTGCATCACTGGAAACACAAGGAGATGATGGACGGAGCACTGAAACTTTTCAGACTCTCATCCCCAATCACAGATCTGGGTTAAATCCATCATTGTTCTTTAGCTCACATCACAACCTCAGTTCAGACCCATCTATATGCAAATCAGCCTTGACCTTGTGCCTCATGGGTTCATTCCAGCCCAAACTGCTAAGCCAGGCCTTCCCTGAACTGGAAACAAGCATCCTAGGACTGGTTTTGGGGTAACATCTCTCCTCAGCCAGGCTAGGTTGAATCCAGTGGCAAAGTGAGCAAGGGACGCACGTATGGGCATACCCTGCTAACTTAGGGCGAAGAAAGCAAACACAAGGAGATGTTGGACAGAGCGCTAACACTTTTCAGACACTCACCCCCACTACAGATCTGGGGTGAATCCATCATCGTTCTCTAGCTCACTTCGCACTTCAGTTCAGACCTAGCTATATGCACATCAGTTTTGACCCAGTGCCTCATGGGAACAGTCCAGCCCAAACTGCGAAGCCAGATCTTCCCTGAACCGGAAACAAGCCTGCTGGGACCGATTTTGGGGTAACATCCCTCATCAGCCAGGCTAGCTTGAATCCAGTAGCAAAGTGAGCATGGGACCCATGTCTTGTTATACCCTTCCAACTTAGTGTGAACAAAGGAAACACAAGGTGATGGATGCAGTGATTAGACTTTTCAGATACTCACCCCCAGTCACAGATCTGGGTAGAATCTATCATTCTATCTTTACACTTCTCCACCTCTGTTCAGACCCAGCTATATGCTAGTCAGTCTTGACGCTGTACCTCATGGGAACAGTCCAGCCTGAACTGCAAAGCCAGGTCTTCCGTGAATGGGAAACTTACATCCTGGGACCGGTTTCGGGGTAACAACCATCATCCATCAGGCTAGCTTGAATCGAGTGGCAAAGAGAGCAAATTACCCACATCTGGGCATATCATGGTCCCATGCTCTCCATGCCGCTAGAGTCAAGCTATGCTGGCTGATGAGGGGTGAAACCCCGAAACCAGTCCTAGGATGCTTGTTTCCAGTCCAGGGAGAACCTGGCCTGGCAGTTCGGGCTGGGCTGTTCCCATTGGACACAGGGTCAAGACTGACTTGCATATGGCTGGGTTCAATCTGGAATGGCATGGGGTGGAAAAAAATGATGGATTTAGGCCCAGATCTCTGTACTGGGGTGAATGTATGACATAATTCAGTTTTTGTCCACCAATTGTTCTTTTTGCTTGGTGCTCCACTGGTCAGATGAATTTGCTTAATTATCCAGGTCCTACGTTTTACTTGCAGATTGAGGGCCAGTTATACAAATGCATTTACATCCTACAATTCAATACATTGTAGGGTGTGCAATAAGTGAATGTGTTTTTCAAATGTACTAAACCCATATAATGATTTAATAAGAGGTTAGTGAATGGCTGCAAGGGTTTAGGAAACCATACCAAATCTGTTTGAAAGACAATAGTTTAGGGTGTGCCTTCCAAATTCTGATTACATTTGATATGAGTTAATGATTTACAACTGAACTCGCTTTGCAAAACATTAATATTTTACCAATAACTGAAAGCTAGTGGTAACCCATTTGCAAACAGGAAGGGTGACCAAAGGGCAAAAACAAAATGTAGGAGTTGGAAATGGCCCTTGGAACCACTGCTTGCTCTTAAAATTTTTTTCAAAACTTTCATCATTTTTTTAAAACACATAGTAGGTCACAAATTGCAACCTACCTCATTAATATCCATGAGGTAGGTCAGATTCCAACCCACTGTGATATTTAACAATCTACCTATTAGCACATAGAAGAGTTCGAAAATATATTTTAAGCATGGGCTGAAAATTCGTTCCGCTCGCGGAATTTGCGGATTTTCCGCGATTTCGCAAACTCGAATCTCGCGAAATCGCGGTAAAATCCGCGAATCAGCGGGGACGAATTTTCAGCTAAGCACTTACAGGGTTACAGCAGCAGGTGCAAAAGTTGAAGCTAATTTTTTGTAACCTTTTACAAAAGGGTTACAAAGAAATTAACTTCAACTTGGGCACCTGCTGCTGTAAGCCTGTAAGTGCTTTCTGGCGCCTCGTTGCCTACTTGCAACTATTCTCTGACCCTGCTCTGACCCTTGAAGTAGGGTCAGAGAATAGTTACAAGTAGGCAATGAGGCACCTGTCAGGAAAATTAAACCTCAACAGGAAGCACTGACAGATATAAAAACAATCATTTGCAATGCAATAGGTTTCGCATTAGGAAAGTTTGAGCTATTGGTCTTGTAAATGACAATTTCTTTTATTTATGTGTTGGTTTTGAAAATAGCTAAATTAATAGCTTTGTCATTTACAATGCCAATAGTTATAACTTTCGCAAATGTGACACCTATAGCATTTGTAGTGCAACATGTTTTGTATTTACGTGACTTAGCTGTATTGATATTACAAATTACAATGGCTTAAATAAAAGTGATTTTAATTTATAATGGCAATAGCTTAAACTTTTGTAAATAACTTTTGTGAAGATTATGTTCAGTGTATTTTATTGTGACGAAATTCCAAGAACGGAAGTGAAATATTAACATCTTTTTGTGACATTTGTAATAAAGTTTGAAACATTGAGAGAACATATTTGAACCAGTTGTTGTTGAATGGTTGCGTAGATTGATGCTGGGGTGGTGCTGAGTGATGCTGTGGTGGTGCTGAGTGATGCTGTGGTGGTGCTGAGTGGTGCTGTAGTGGTGCTGAGTGATAATGTGGTGGCGCTGAGTGATGCTGTGGTGGCGCTGAGTGATGCTGTGGTGGCGCTGAGAGGTGCTGTGGTGGTGCTGAGTGATAATGAGGTGGTGCTGAGTGATAATGTGGTGTTGCTGAGTGATGCTGGGGTAGCGCTGAGTGATGATGTGGTGATGCAGAGGGCAGAAAGGCACAAAAAGCAGTCTAACAGTGGACAGAAGGGCAGAAAACCAAGGGAAAAACGAGTCTAACAGAGGGCAGAAGGGCACAAAAAACGAGTCTAACGGGTGCAGAAAGACACAAAAACGAGTGTAACAGAGGGCAGAAGGGCATAAAAAACGAGTCTAACAGAGGGTAGAAGGGCACAAAAACAAGGGAATAACAGAGGGCAGATGGGCACAAAAACGAGTCTAACAGAGGGCAGAAGGGCAGAAAAACAAGGGAAAAATGAGTCTAACAGAGGGCAGAAGGGCACAAAAAACGAGTCTAACAGGGGGCAGAAGGGCAGAAAAACAAGGGAAAAACAAGTCTAACAGAGGGCAGAAGGGCAGGAAAACAAGGGAAAAATGAGTCTAACGGAGGGCAGAAGGGCACAAAAAACGAGTTTAACAGAGGGCAGAAGGGCAGAAAAACAAGGGAAAAACGAGTCTAACAGAGGGCAGAAGGGCAGAAAAACAAGGGAAAAACAAGTCTAACAGAGGGCAGAAGGGCACAAAAAACGAATCTAACAGGGGGCAGAACGAATCCCGCCCTGCGTGTTTGTCCACGAAGATGCCACCTTTTTGTGCAATACCTCTACTCAACTGGAGTACTTTCTACTGTCTAATCAGTAAGAGCTCCCTCGTTGGCTAAATTTATAATGGCAGATTTACAATAACTGGCGCATCCCCATGGATGCACCAGTTATTGTGCGCCGCAGCTCCGCCACCCATGGTGTGCCGCATTTACAATGCGGCGCACTATGTGGCAAAAACGTCACAGATGCGTCACGCATCTGTGCCGTAAAAGCAGGGCATTGCTAGAGCTGCGTCACGCTTGCGACGCAGCTCCAGCAATGCTCTAGGGGGCCCTATCTCCCCAATGCTGCATCAAGCCTTGCGCCTGCTTTAAGCAGGCGCAGGGTTTTGACGCAGCATTGGCCTAAAAGTGACTGAGTGAATTCTTGTAGATTTCACTCAACCACTTTTAGGAGGCGTTCCTGCGCAGGAACGCCCTCCCCTGCGCCGGAACGCCTCCTGATGGCGCAGGGCTTTACAACGTGAAGCATCTCTCAGATGCGTCACGTTGTTAATACCCAGCACCATGGTGCATCTTTTGTGCTGCCGCTGCGTCACGAAAGGTCTCGGTAGAGGGTGGCAGTGGTGAACCAGAGGGTGGCAGTGATGAACCAGAGGGTGACAGTGATGAACCAAAGGGTAGCAGGGGTGAACCAGAGGGTGACAGCGCTGAACCAGAGGGTGGCAGGGGTGAACCAGAGGGTGGCAGTGATGAACCAGATGGTGGCAGGGGTGAACCAGAGTGTGGCAGTGGTGAACCAGAGGGTGGCATGGGTGAACCATAGGGTGGCAGTGGTGAACCAGAGAGCGGCAGTGGTGAACCAGAGGGTGGCAGTGCTGAACCAGAGGGTGACAGTGGTTAACCAGAGGGTGGCAGTGGGCAGAGGGTACAAAAAACGAGTCTAATAGGGGGAAGAAGGGCAGAAAAACAAGGGAAAAACGAGTCTAACAGAGGGCAGAAGGGCAGAAAAACAAGGGAAAAACAAGTCTAACAGAGGGCAGAAGGGCACAAAAAACGAGTCTAACTGGGGGCAGAATGAATCCCGCCCTGCGTGTTTGTCCACGAAGATGCCACCTTTTTGTGCAATACCTCTACTCAACTGGAGTACTTTCTACTGTCTAATCAGTAAGAGCTCTCTCATTGGCTAAATGTATAATGGCAGATTTACAATAACTGGCGCATCCCCATGGACGCGCCAGTTATTGTGCGCCGCAGCTCCACCACCCATGGTGCGCCGCATTTACAATGCGGCGCACCATGTGGCAAAAACGGCACAGATGCGTCACGCATCTGACCCGTAAAAGCAGCGCATTGCTGGAGCTGCGTCACGCTTGCGACGCAGCTCCAGCAATGCTCTGGGGGGCCCTATCTCCCCAATGCTGCATCAAGCCTTGCGCCTGCTTTAAGCAGGCGCAGGGTTTTGACACAGCATTGGCCTAAAAGTGACTGAGTGTATTCTTGTAGATTTCACTCAGCCACTTTTAGGAGGTGTTCCTGCGCAGGAACGCCCTCCCCTGCGCCGGAATGCCTCCTAATGGCGCAGGGGTTTACAACGTGACGCATCTCTCAGATGCGTCACGTTGTTAATACCCAGCACCATGGCGCATCTTTTGTGCTGCCGCTGCGTCACGAAAGGTCTCGGTAGAGGGTGGCAGTGGTGAACCAGAGGGTCGCAGTGATGAACCAGAGGGTGACAGTGATGAACCAGAGGGTGGCAGGGGTGAACCAGAGGGTGACAGTGCTGAACCAAAGGGTGGCAGTGCTGAACCAGGGTGGCAGGGGTGAACCAGAGGGTGGCAGTGATGAACCAGATGGTGGCAGGGGTGAACCAGAGGGTGGCAGTGGTGAACCAGAGTGTGGCATGGGTGAACCATAGGGTGGCAGTGGTGAACCAGAGAGTGGCAGTGGTGAACCAGAGGGTGGCAGTGCTGTACCAGAGGGTGGCAGGGATGAACCAGAGGTGCTGTGATGAACCAGAGGGTGGCAGTCATGAACCAGAGGGTGGCAGTGGTGAACGAGAGGGTGACAGTGCTGTACCAGAGGGTGGCAGGGGTGAACCAGAGGGTGCTGTGATGAACCAGAGGGTGGCAGTGGTGAACCAGAGGGTGGCAGGGGTGAACCAGAGGGTGGCAGTGGTGAACCAGAGGGTGGCAGTGCTGAACCAGAGGGTGACAGTGGTTAACCAGAGGGTGGCAGTGGTGAACCAGAGGTGCTGTGATGAACCAGAGGGTGGCAGTCGTGAACCAGAGGGTGGCAGTGGTGAACCAGAGAGTGACAGTGCTGAACCAGAGGTTGGCAGTGGTGAACCAGAGGGTGGCAGCGGTGAACCAGAGGGTTGCAGGGGTGAACCAGAGGGTGGCAGTGGTGAACCAGAGGGTGGCAGTGATTAACCAGAGGGTGGCAGTGGTGAACCAGAGGGTGCTGTGCCCGTACACGACCGCATGGGTAACTTCGCCATGCAAGCGGCCCGCGAACACGCAAAAAGCCCCGGGAACACGCAAAAAACCCCGCGAACACGCAAAAGACCCCACGAACACGCAAAAACCAAAAAATGTTGCGGATTGCGAATTCGAAGTAACTTTTTGGGATGTCAAATGGTTCCAGTGGACAGGGCTTGAGAAGGCTAGATACTTTTATTGTGAGACCCCAGTGTATCTGTTTGTTATCTGCTCAATAAAATGTTCATAGTAGGACAAATATAGTTTTCTTGACCATCTAGGGTGTGACCTTGATTGGCGAGTCACAGCACCTCGGCCAAGTCTTCCAGAAATGAAATTTAAGTGGGACTAGGTTCCTCTTTTCTTGAATGACTGGCACATTTTCTTCTTGTCAGTCTTGCATTCCCTAGCTCCTCAGTATGCAATCTAAGCACCAGATTGTTCTTCAGCCATGTATCTTGTGGGATCCATTCCTCTCTGATCAACTGTGCACTCTTGGATTCAGGAGTCACTTTGCTTTTTGTATTCCATAAAAAGGCAAACAGCAGGCCAACCACTTGATCCTAGGAGAGTAGTTTGATTACCAATGTCCCATAATTAATTAGGAGTTTTTAATCCTTGAGTGAGGCCTTCATTCCTTGAAGGAGTCAGGAATCTTCTGACAGCAAGGTTTTTTTCATCAGGAGTAAACTTCATGTAACTGGAATGTTATGGGGAAGTGGATGTTGAGGGTGAGATTTATGTAATGTACAATATAATGTCTGGAGAAATTCAGCAACCCAATGTTAAATATTTTCTCACTGTTTCCTCATTTATTTTTGTAACACTTCATCTTTACCTACAATAAAATGACCCAGGAGAAGCTGCTTCAATATGGCAGAACCCCTCTACTGGCAGATAGGCATGTCATCATCTTGTCACCACTTCACTATTTAGATGTAGCTCTACCTCCAGCTGACTGGGTCCAAACTGCTTCTGTCTCGGTCAGAAAGGGATATACTATTTGTGCGTAGTCACGCTCAAAGGTTTGAGGACTGCTGCAACTGGGTATTGAACTTTGGACACTGGGACAATGGTGTCTACTCCCCAATGTGTCCCTCTCTACCTAAATCCAAAATTGACAAACTCTTCCTTCTCTGTGCAGAGTTTGTGTGCCTACATCAGAGATGTGGCCAGGGAAATGAGCAGCCCTACCTCTGGGGTCACACTAAACCACTTCTGTTAGCAGGCTCTCTCTCACTGGGACTGCTGCCTACCTGACTGGAGGAACACACAAGTGTTTTGTGGGCACATAGGCCTCAGGCAGTGAACATCACCATTTTACATTTTTATGTTTAAAGTTGAAATCATTCTTAATGATGACACACATTTACTTTTGTACCCAAATGGGATAATATTCTCTAAAATAGATTTCCTTACATTCACTCGTGTTCATAGGCATATTATGAGGGCCTTAAACAATCTGTACCAGGACTAAGCTCACTGCGCAAAATGTTGATGATTGTTGTTGTCCACTAGACGACAGCTCTGCAAAGATAAAATCAATAATGATGGCTTGACTGAAGCCCTGGCATGTTAACATGGGTGAAGTTCTAATATATAAGCAAAATCAATCCTTTGTTTTGACAGAGGAACATTTTGCTGGCACTGTCAAGATCGCCCTGTGCTAGAATTCCAGCCCAGCTGAATCCTGTTACTTTCCTGACAACGGTGGCCTGCTCTACACCAAAAACGGGCACCCAGATGACACTTACCCTCACCTAAATGGGAAGGTAGCCCACTGTAAGGTATTCTAGCAGATTTACACATCCTATGCATACTAGGATAGGAAGAACTAAGTGGGATGATAGATATCATTATGTGTATTCATAAATTCAATGTAACACCACAATGGGTCAGCTGCTTATTTTCTTTACCATTCTCATAATGCTGATTTCTCTGTTTTGTTTTCTTCTATTTATCATTGTAGCATACACATTTTACACAAGAATCATATTGCTTCAATAAATGTTTGAAATGCCAATGTGGGTATTTCTTGTGGTTCCATTTGGTGGGCATGCCTTAAGGAAAGGGTTTGCTCTATTGCCACAACTTCCTTGAGAAGTCGGGGTTGTCACATTCTAAGGTTGCACATGCCATCCAGTAACTTGTAAGGTTTAGAAGTCCAGATCGTACATTGTGAGCTAGCCAGGACTAAGGTCAACATATCCTGATGATGTGCACAGACGCAGTCTTGCATAGTTTTGAAGTTTATGTTGTCTAAATGTACAGTTTTACTAAAACAGTTTGAACCATACCACAGGAGGGCCAGTCCATGGACCAGCTAACAGCTGCCTTCGATAGATGATCATCATGTCAGAGGAACAGACACACTTCCCCATATCCAGGCCCATTGTCCCTACTCTGGGAGCACATTTACATCTCATTAAGTGCCAGATAATAGCTGAAGCTCATGCAAATAGGGCTTCAGAGGCTAAAGGTAGGGAAAAGGTAACTTTTTATAAGTACTTTTCAAACAATCCTTATTAGAAATCTAATTTTACTAGTGGACTGGTGTTGGACTTGGCTTTTTGTGCAGGGTTATCCCCAAACTTTTTGCTTATTTCTCCTATTTTTTCCTGACTTATTGTTGTTGGCTTTAGGACTCTGGGCAACTTATTACTGCTGATCAGTGCTAAAGTGCATGTGCTCTCTGTGTAAATTGTTATTAATATTGGTTCTCTCTGATTGGCATATTTGATTTACTGGTCAGTCCCTAGTAGAGTGCACTGAGTGTGTCAGGGCTGGTAAATCAAATACTACTAGTGGGCCTGCAGCACTGATTGTGCCACCCACATGAGTAGTCCTGTAACAGTAACTCAGACTTGCCACCATAGTGTCTGTGCACAATTGCTAACCCCTTCGCAGCGGGGGTAATTCACCGCTGTGCTGGGGGGCTGGGGGGTGCGCACAGCGCCCCCGTGCTCATGACGAGCTCAGCTCGTCATGAGGCACAGTGCTCATGTGCTCATGACGAGCTGAGCTTGTCATGACCACACCCATTTCCGTGGAACGTTCAGCACAGCAGGGGAATTATCCCCGCGTGTGAGCGTTCCATGGTTCATGATGAGCTCAGCTCGTCATGAGCACACAAGCACTGTACCTCATGACGAGCTGAGCTCGTCATTAGCATAGAAGGTGTTAATTGCTATGTCGACTTGGCAAGTACACCCACTTGCCAGGACTAACCTACCCTTTTATTGCATGTTAGTCAGCACTAAGGTAGGCCCAAGGTACCCCTGTGGGCTGGGTGCAGTGTATGTGAAAGGCAGGACATGCCCTGATGTGGGTGGCATGTCCTGATAGTGTAATACTGGTAATTTAGTTTTTCACTGTTTTAAGGCCCTAAAGGAAAGCATGGGAGTTAATTTATAACATCCTATAAATATAAATTACCATTGGGACCAGATAGGAAAATGAAGTTTAGTATGCCTGAACTCATAATCTAAAGATGCGTCTTTTAGGAAAGGTGATTTTTACATTCCGAGTTTGAAAATGCCACTTTTAGAAAGGGCTATTTTCTTGTTCAACCATCCTGTGTGCCTCTGTCTGTTTGTGGATTGACTGTCTGGCTTTGGAGTGACAGGGGCTGGGGAGGTGCAGGGGCTCCAGGAGTCTGGATGAGTCAGCAGTAGGTTGAATGGGCCTGATCTGCATTTGGAGTGGTGGGAGGAGTGGCGCCTGAATAGGGCTGCAACTGGGCTTTTAATAAGTATTTCAAAACATTCAAGAATATAACTTTAAATGAAGGAAATTATACATACTAAAACGCTATCGGCTAAAGTGATTGTAGGAGACTTTAATCTGCATCACCTGGGAACACATACGAATGAAAGGTCGTGTCTAACCAGCTCTGAAAGAGTTTTCAATTCCTTTCTGCAAAATTATGACTTAAAGTCTAACAATGAAACCTGGAAAAGTTTAGATTCCAAACACTCTGGTATTGCCACATTTAAGAACGGTTCCACAATTGATCACATCTTTCTATGCAGCCTTCTCATACAGAACATAGTTAACTTTGAAGTTAAATCACATGAAACTAGTGATCACAAACTGCTGCAGGTGGAACTAAATTCCAGCATTACACAGAGGGAACACGCAGCTGTAGTATCCCACTCAACAGGGATTGAAGAACACACACTACTTAGAAGGCTAAACTGGAATAAGCTTCAGACCAGGCTATTTAATGCATAGAAAGAAAAACAAGAGTTTAAAGGTAAGCATCCTGGAAACTAAACCAGTGTGGATAATTGGAAGAGGTGGATTGGTGCTCTAAAAACTATACTTGTCAACAACCATAAAGTCAGCCCACATGGAATGACAATGTACACTTTACAACTGAGACATAACAATATAAAACTAACCACAATAATACATAAACTAAAGAGGGCAAAAAGAGCACAAACAATTGCAGGAACCCAAGAAACAAGGGAGATGTGTAAAGACCTTTCTAAAAAGCGCAGACATCTGCTATGGTGACTTAAACAAAATATAATAGAGAAAGACTAGGTAACAATACACAAGCTCTCAAAACCACATAAACAACATCAGCTTTGGCAAATTCATAGCCAGCCTGGAGAAAGGTAAAGTAAACAGGCGTAATTCTGTACACGCAGATGCATGGCTGAGACACGTTGCGACAATCTATATTAAAAAAGCAGGCTCCATATACCCTGAAAGCTCTGAGATTTGTCCCTCGTCCAGCGCATATATAGACGAGGAGGTCCCAGTGGAACTCTTGGGCAAAGAACAAGATTGTACTGCAGTCAAACAAGTAATAAAAAAGATAAGAAAATACGGGACACCCGGGCCCAATCGTCTTCCAGGAGCTACCTTTAGAGAAGATCCAGTATATTGGGGAAAAATTAAATCAAAACGTTTCATCAAATGTCGACCGAAAGCAAAGGTGCCTGACTCATGGCGAGGGTCATTTATACACCCAATTTTCAAGAGAGGAGACAACACAGACCCAACAAATTATAGATTAATCGCCCTCTTGGACATTGAAGGAAAAGCCTACTCCAGCACCTTGCTGAATGAATTAAATAGATGGATTAAAGAGAACAAAATCCTCCCCCCTTATCAGACCGGATTTTGTAAAGGCTGCTCCACAACTGATAACATTGTGGCCATGTCGTATCTAAGCCAGCAAGCAAACAGCAAAAATAATAAACCAGTCTTTGCATGCTTCATTTACTACTCAGCTGTCTTTGATGGGGTGCCCCGACATAAGCTTTGGGACAAATTGCGTAACTGGCATATCCCAGTAGGTCTCCTCAATGCCATTATTTCATTATAAAGTAATACCTGGATCAAAGTGAAGTTAGCAGACAACACCACAACGAAGAAGTGCTTGATAAATCGCAGATTGAACAGGGATGTGTATTTGCCCCCACATTGTTTAACGTATACACCGCTGACCTGGGGAAGAAGCTTCATAATGCCAGTCTGGTAACTCTGAAAAATTGGAACCAACAAACTGCAAATATTACAATACGCAGACGACTTAGTGGTTATGGGCCACACAAAAATCAGGCAACAAAGGGGCCTAGAAGCCCTCAATAATTATAACGAAAGAAATGAGCTTATCATAAATGCTCAAAAACAAAAGTAGTCATTTTCGGTCATTTTTCCAAAAAAGCTTTACTGAAATGGCATGTGGGCAAAGAGATCATCGCTACTGCGAAATCCTACAACTACCTCGGGTGCTGGCTAAGTGAAACAGGTAAAGCAAACCTACATCTGCACAAAATGAAGGCCAGAGCACAGTCAACAACTTATGCCCTATGCAAACTAAATGAGTTAATGCATAGTCCAACAACAGCCCCTATCAGAAAAGTAATACAAGCCAAAACTAGGGCAACTGCAGGTTATGCACAGCAGGCATTTCCAGGCAAAGCAATCTTGTCCAAGCAATGTTGGACAAAGCACAATGCCTGGCCTATAAACGCATTTTCAAACTTCCTAAATACACTTGCAACAGCTTAATTTGTTTGCAAATTGGACTGAATCAACAAAGTAAAGAATGCTTGGGAATGCATGTGAAATATTACTATCAAGTATTGACAGCCCCAGTCTGAAGCTTAAAAAGCATGCTGAAGCCAATCTATGGATGGTCAATCAACCCATGGCAATGCTACATGGAGAAAGCAGTGGAAATGTTGAGTTTGGCAATTGAAAATTGGGATGAAGGGTCGATAAACTATTTGGCCATTAAAAACTCAATTAATAAACAATGTTACCAACTGTCTTATATAAATGACCTAGTGAAAAATGCTACAGGAAGAGGTCCTCCAGGGCTGTTAACATCATATGCAGGGCACAAAATCCAGCCCTCTCTTAATCAAGCTCTGCGAAGGAAAGTACTCAAAAACATGGCATGGGCCAGATTAGTGCCCCTCCAAATTAAAGAATTAAACCCTGGGCGGAAGTCCCTTGAACACAAAATCAGATGGTGAATCTGCAACTTCAAACATGAATCTCTGCTACACTTGATTTGTTGTTGTCCTGGTATGCTTCAGCCCCATCAGATCCTTCTAAAACAAATATGGCAGCGTAACAGGGTCCGGACTGTAAAAGAAACCGCCTCAATACTCTTTTCCTGCACTCTACCGCCAGACTTGGCCAGGTTTGGGAGATATATGGCCGAGTTCCTACTTAGGCTTATGGTAGAAGAGGGGGCCAGGCAATACGAAAGACAATCTGGTTTATTAAATAATTAGTCTCCAGTAACCAGCTATTGAAGATGTTATTTTAACTACCAAACCATGGAACTCGTATCAAACTTGCAAAAATGTTGCACTGGCAATCTCTCGCTGTTTTACTAATGTATATAACCCATCCTTTTATCATGTTTTGATAATGCTGTATGTGAACTCATTTTATTATGAATGTTCTTTAAACAATGGTTGTTCTAACTCTTAAATAGTATGTAAGTCATATTGCAAATGGTTTTAAGTAACTGCAATATAAATAAAAATTCATTCATTCATCCAAGAATTAAGTTTGTATGTGTTTCTTAGCTGGAGATGCCATTATTCAATGTAATATCAAATCCCATTTTTTCCCGATAAAACAGCGTTGACAACTGTTCTTGGGGCCTTTTGGTCATAAGGGCATGTTTAATATTGAACATTTATGTGTCCAACTTTTGAATACCATGCACCCTATTTTATAAGCAGTAGCACCTACTTACGGGTAACATTAATGTTTAAAAATAATATTTAGGCATGTCTAAAATGGTTATTTTGACAGATTAAATTTGCAGTTTAGAACTTCAAAGCCAGGGTACAAATGGAAGGCCTGCAATCATGTTTACACTGTCACAGTGGTGAATGGCACAATGGATGCTGAAGTTCACTTGTGACATTTAATATGCATGCCTTGAACATTCTCTGATACTATGGTCATATAGGTAAGTTAAATATGTCAATTAGGGGTATTGTAATTTAATTATGTTTAAAGGGGTAAGGTAAACAGAGTTCTATAGCTAGTAAAAGCAGTCAAGGCAAATATCTGTGGTATACTACTCGAACAATGGTAATTTCCAATAGATTCTAAGTTATTTGTATAATGAAACTATTCTTTATAACTAGTTGTGGGAATGTGAGTGTGTTGTGTTTGACTTTTTAATACATTGGTTTTGGTACTGCTAAACAGTCTATACACCCTTCCTTATGGGAAGCATGGCTGTTTTGTGTGACTTTTGACTGATTACTTGGGAAGGACTCATGACCTTCCAACTAATAATTGCTTTTTCTATATGTCTCTATGGTGAATTGGGAATGAATAAGTGAGGCCATTCCTGGCACCTACTAGCCAGAAGAGGCTGTGTTAAAGCAGTCCTTTTTTCCCCACACTTTTAGCTCACTCTCAAGTAGCTATTCTTTGCTAAGTTGTTAGCAATTAACATCATTCTATCCTTCCTCCAGAGGTAGACCTAGAATCCTTCACATGGGTTTTCCCCAGACTTTTTGCCTTCAACCCTCTTGTTGTGCTGAATTTGTTTTTGCTGGTTTTAGGACTCTGCAGACTTTATCACTGCTAACTAGTGTTAAAGTGCTTTTGCTCTCTCCCTACAACACTGTAGAATTGGCTCATTCACAAATAGCTTACTTGATTTACTTGTACATTCCATATCAGGTGACCCTACTTAAGACTAGGGCCTTTAAATTAAAATGCTACTAGTGGGTCTGCAGCACAGATGTTGCCACCCATTCAAATAGCACTTTAAACATGTCTCAGGTCTGTGATGGCAGCCTGTGTGTTCAGTTTTTAAAATTACTATTTAAATCTGGCAACGTAAGCCTTTCCAGATCCAAACCTTCATTTAATACATGCATGTCACCCCGAGGGTAATCCATGGAAAGCCCACAGGGTCATCACCACAAGTCCTACCCTTCCCATAGGCTATCATTGGAGTTACGTTATTACATCTAATAAGTGATAATTTCTAAATGGGAGCAGTTTAGCAGTTCATGTTTGGTGTCTCTGGAATTGTAATGAAAACCCCTCACTCATGATAAAGTCAGATTTTAAATTGCAATTTTCAAAGTGCCCCTTTTAGAAAGATGACACTTTCCTTCTATAGCATTTCAGTGCCTGCAGCCTGTCTCTGGGTTGCATGCCTGGGGGTAGCTGACAATTGCATAGTGCAAATTCCTCCTAGACAGCCACACCAAAGAGAGAGCTTAAGTGTGCCTGGATGGGCCATCACTTGCAGGATGGAGGGCAGAGCTGGGCCCAGCCCTACTTACACTTGAATAGGTTGTGTCCTATCTCAGCACAAAGGGCTGCATACACCATGTAGTTAGTCTGAAGCCAGGGCAGGGAAGGCAGGATGCACGGGGACTTCAAAGGGAAACCCCTAGAAGCTTCTAGCACTTCAAATGAGGCCCAGGTCTAAGTATTGGACCCCATACACCAACTCCTCAGTACACTTTTGAACCTATGGATATTATGGCAGAAAGAAGGTCTACTCTGCTACTGAAAGGACTGCCATTCTGTTGGACTACTGATCTGAAGGTCTGCTGCCCTGGTATGCTGATCTACCTCTTGCTGCCTCATCCTTGAATGAGAAGGACTTAACATGCATTTGTTGAACCCAGAAAGTCAATTTAAAGCTAGTTGGCTGTTCTCCTGACTAGAACCTCTGGGCCTGAAGGCTCCAACAACCTTAAACTCAGCACTCAGTCTCTGCATCTGTAAGTCCTAGTCCACATACTTGTACGAACCTGGTCCTGGACCCATGGAAGTGGCCCTAAAGGTGGTCTGCAAGTCCATCTGTGGATCCAGAAGAACTGAGGGATTGGTTTTTCTGCAAGGCTTCTGCTACTGAAAGGACTACCATATCAACCCTGCAGCCCGCATGTGATCTGCTGCTGTGAGAATTTTCTTTGGCGCAGGCCCCCACATCACCAATCCCTCATCCACAGCAGCCTCAATGATGGCATTGCATACTCACAGCTCCTCAGAACTAATGCATCGTCCTAACTGTGTGACACATCACTGATGTTGGAATTGGAATCGCAAGTCCTCATCACATGGATCCTCGACGGTGAAGCAGGACATCGCATCGTAGCTCCGCAGTTCCTCATAACAGAATCATCGCCTCAGCTGCACGCATATGAAGCTGATATTAGAGTTAAAGACAGTCTGGCAACCCTGGGGTCCATGGCCTCTAGGCAAGGAGGAAAGCACCAAACCCCCAAAGTGCACCGCCCACTCACCACCCACCATAAAGACCCAGAGAGAAGCTACCTTACAGGCCAGTTTCGATTTATTTGTCTACCTTACTTTTTATCAGACAGTATCTGCAACTCTGATGTCATCTGGGCATTAGATAGTACTAGTGGTTCTGAGCAGGTTGAATACACAGGAAACAGCCTTTACAACTAAGCCAGAAGCCTGCATATCTTTACTCTGTAGGCTTTTCAATGCATGCTACTTTACCACGTATGCCATTACCACGCATGTCTTTAACACAATCATGCCTTTACCAGATATGACATTACAATGAATTTTATTGGAAACGTATTAATGGTAAAGGTATATGTGTGTTAAAAGTTTTCAAGGTAATTACTACGTGCTTTCATACATATATATATATATATATATTCACTGAAAAAAGCATAGGTTATAGACCATATATAGTTAGGAATTAGCATTTAAAAAACCTTATTTTACTCACACAAAACCATTGAAATTCCATATATAGTTAGTTGCACTAACTATATATCGCGCACCCGCAATCCACTGCTGATGATGTCACATATTACATCATTCATGACATGGTCAGTGACATCACTGATGACATCACTGATGACATCTCAAATGACATCACTGATGACATCACTGATAACAACATCCAGTGATTTTTTGTTTCTGTAAAGTTTAAATATGTCTTACATATTGAAGAATGAGTGGATGTATAAGTGTCTGGACGAAGGATTTAGTAGGTGCATGACTGACTGTATGAGTGAGTGATTAAATGTGTCTCACTGAGTGCACGGGTTAGTGACTAAACTGTCTTAATTTGTGCATCATTATGTTTGTTGTTCTGTAAACTGCTGCATGTGTTGATCAGTAGCTATATGAGTAAGTATATGGGTTATTGATTGGTTGCTCAAGTATTTGTATGGGAGACTGAGTGTGTGTGTGGGTGGCTGGGAGGTGTATGACTCTGTGCATAGATGTGTGAGCAGTTGATTCACTAGATGTATGGGTTCAAAAGTGCATGTGGAAACAGCTGTATGGGTGGTTGACTGTGTGCATGAGTGCATTGGTGAGTGAATGGATATCTCAGTGCTACATGTCAAAGTAAGTACATATGTAAAACACAGTACATGTGAGAGTTGGCATATATAAATAACTGTGCATGAGAGCCACTGAATGTGTGAGTAGCTGTATGGATCATTGTGAACTTGTATCAGGGATTGTATAAGAGAGTAAATATGTGTTAGTATATGCTTGAATAAGTAAGGTGTGTATAACTGTATAGTTGAGGAAATGGAGGTGAGATTGTTTCTTTGCATGACTGACTAGGTGTGTGAGTAACTCCATGGATGAGTGACGATGTGTGAGTTTCTGTATACGCTGAGTGTATCTAAGGTTATATTAGAGTCTGAAGAGGTTTATCGTATTAGCACAAGAATGATGTCAAATGAGATGTCATCAGTGATGTCATCAGTGATGTCATTTGAGATGTCATCAGTGATGTCATCAGTGATGTCACTGACCATGTCATGAATGATGTAATATGTGACATCATCAGCAGTGGATTGCGGGTGCGCGATATATAGTTAGTGCAACTAACTATATATGGAATTTCAATGGTTTTGTGTGAGTAAAATAAGGTTTTTTAAATGCTAATTCCTAACTATATATGGTCTATAACCTATGGTTTTTTCAGTGAAGTTTCAAGGTTTTGTAAATGCTAATTCCTAACTATATATAATCTATAACCTATGGTTTTTTCAGTGAATTTCAATGGTTTTTTAATAGCAAATATCTGTAGCTGTAAAATGTATTCTTCTTTAAATCCCAAAATATATTTTATATGTTTATTAATAACGTTTTTTTTTTTAAATCTTTTTTTCTTCGTTCCCGCTTCGCGAATCGGGAAGCTTCCCGTTAGCTGACCTTGATGCCGCGAAATAGACCGCGAGCCGGTAAACGTTTCTTTACCGCAACTGCCGCGTTAGAAAACAACATTGTGACGCCTCCCGTCCGCATGACGTTTCGCGTTGTCGCGTGATACGTCATATGACGTACTACGTTAGCGAACTGGTACGCTTACCGAGTCGCAAAGCACAGGTTTCTGGAAGCAAACCGGGAGGCCCTGCAAAGCGTGTAACGTAAACACAGCAGGTCATGTGACTTGGTAATAACACTTTTCATTGGTTCATTTAACTTTTGGTTTCCTAATGATGTCAGACTAGGTCATATAATCTAAAATGAACACTTTTCATTGGTTGAGAACTATTGTTTTTCCCAAATGATGAAAATCCCTCTTTCTTTCCTCACTCTGACTTTCATCATTGTGAGAGAAAGACCCTTTGTTACCAGTGAGCAATGGCTTCTTTAGTAGCTTCAGCTGGTGCTTCCCCACCACCTCCACCACATCCAAGGAAGAGTGGACCGATGTGTGAATGTGTTCACTGTATGCAACAACTTTGACACTTACAGAAGCCTCACCTTCTCCATGCCTCCTACACAGTTCTACATGTACATCATAAATGCAAACAGAACAGAATTAATTATACATGTTAAATGGTTTATTTTTGCTGTTCTCAGAATGTATCAAATTTCACTAAAAACAGTGACTTGAAGGTATTCATCATATAACAGCGGGGGAAAAAAAACACAATCAAAATGATTGTGTTTAAAAAACCCATACAACATAACAAATCAGAATTCAGAACTCCTTAAAGTTAACTTACTTTCCATGACGGCCAAGGATGTCCTATGAACAGATTACACTCTGTTGTGCTGTTATTACTTTCAACCCGCCACTTTCTGAAAGAAAACCTCCATCGTTTTCAAAAACATGTTACATACAATAAATGACTTCTTGCTCTCTACCACAAGTTTCCACAAGGCCAAATCTTGTCAGACCCATTTATAACTCTTGGATTTCTTGTAAGCCAATCCCCTCTTTTCGCATTTCCGCAACTTTCAGAATTAAAATGTTGAAGATCATTTACACAATCCTGGACTAGTAATATCTTCCCCTTCTTGCTCAATCATGTTCTACATTTCCTATCACACTGATACTGCTTACTATGAAGCAGACTTACACTACCTTTATGACTAGTACAATTATTTAATTCTCTACATCACTTTTAATCACAAAGCAATGTAAAACAGTAGACAGCATTGCAGACTTACATTCCCTCTACTCCATGTTTTGATTGGCTGCTTCAATTAGCTTATAAAAAGAAATAGTTTTTCTGAACTCATTCAAAGTGCACGTATTTCTCCATGACGTCCAGTGTTATGGTAAGAAGTTATGTCTCTGTACTACACTTATCCTCAAGGCCAAATAGTGTAGGAGCCATGAGAACTTCTTGAAATTCCTCAGAGCACATCCCGAGATTCTTTCCCTAAAATTTTGGTTTTAAAAACACCAGGTAAGAGTTTTTAAGGTCATACGGCAATTTTTTTTTGAAAATTAAAACAGAATCATTGCAGAATGACCAGCCATTTCTACACTTTAAATACGCTGTATAATGTCCTGATGTTATTGAAGGACCATCATGATATATAATTGCTACAGTTACAAAAGTCCTTCCTGATATTGACAACTGTGAAGCCACAAAATTTTTTATTAAAGTTGTCAATTTTGTTCCATCAGGCCTACATCGTTGGAACATTAAAATGACATACTGGCCATATGTTCGTATAAATAATGTGGACATCATTTCAGATTTACATTGGCTACACTCCATATTGTGATCAGCTGCTTTTACTAGCTTATTAAAAGAGACTGATTTACTGTCTGGCAAAGTTAAATATATAAATCTTTCTGAGTCTACACTAGTAGTACTTGATACCCTACAGTTCTCGCAGTCATGCTGCCATTGATAAGAAAGCCCAAACAGGTGATCTACATCTACACCTTCAGCATGCAATACATCAAGTATATACATTAAAAACTCCTGACAATCTTGCTGACTATTTTGAGAGAATTGTGTTTGGCCTGAACATCTGTCTAACAGATTTCGAATTTCAGACACACTTTCTATGTTTGTTCTATCAGTGCTACATTTCTCTAACACAGAATTTAACAAACTGCAAAATCTTTGATGAGAATTGACCACAATCTCTTCTTTTACATTTTCTAGAGAAAACAAAACATTAACCACTACATTAGCATAGCAGTTGACACCAGAACTGTTTTCAAATTGAAAACCAACAACATCTTCAACAGAATCCTTTTTGTTTCTGCTTATAATTTCAGGTTCATCGACTTTTCGTCTTTTTGCTACAACCTCCCCAGTATTGGTCACATTTCTTCGTTTCCGGCCTACCACATGTTTCTCAAACAAAGGATACTGAGGCAAATGTGGCGCATACTCTCTTCTCAACCTATTGTATTCCTTAACACAATCTAGATCCGCACAAATGTTTGAGACATCACACTCAATCAAGTACAATCCCGATAAAGTCCTAACTCGTGACAATGCCACATATGCCATACCCTCCTTGAACACAGAACTGCCAATATTCACCAATGCACAGTCTACACTTAAACCTTGCGATTTATGGATTGTCACCGCATATGCCAAGCAAACAGGAAACTGCTTACGACGAACATATAAGTCTTTTACAAGCAAAAATCTAGCAGAACAACGAGCAATTAGCTGTACTTCCTCAATGCCATCAAATTTAATTTTTAAAAATTCAATTCCATCTCTATTTCTGTGTTTCACAAAATCAACAACATTACCCATTGATCCATTTACCAGACCTCTTTCAACATGTAAATTCCTTCTTAAAATTATACGGCAGTTCAAGCACACATTCAGAGTCTTTTCAAAACCCGCAGTTTTAGATATACTCTTCTCTAATGAATCCAATTTTGTTTTCAGATTCTCAGACAAAATAATTGTTGATCCCATATGCTCTACTCTGTCAATAGCTTCCAGTTTCACAATCTCTTGCTTTTCTAAATGCAACATTTTGAATTTGGCACATTCTGCAAGAGTTGGCATCAAACATATTCCAGATTTTTTCTCAGTAACTTTCTGAAAAATATTCTCAGGCACAACATCTTCGTCTGGATATAAATTTGTCAGTAATCGTGCATGTAAAGCTTCTTTCCCATGCTCGGTCACTTTTCCAATTCTAACATCTTGTACAATAGTCTTGTAAACTTCATCCTTTGCCTGACGCATATTTTCATGCAGTTCAGCATAATTGAAGTTTAACCATATATTGACGTTGCCAATGCTCCCTAAGCACTTCCTGGTATCTTCATGCGTGAGCATTTTGAACACAGGTTGCCCTTTCACTGGTGTCAGCTGCAGAAGATCTCCGAAAACAATGATGTGTTTGCCACCAAATAACACATCATACTCTGTTTTGAGAACTTCTTGCATTCTCAAATGCACAAAGGCAAGCATGACATTGGAAACCATGCTTACTTCGTCAATGATAAGAAGTTTCATTTTCCTCAAGACTCTTGAAACTTCAAAACAAGCATCTCCAGATAGCTTGTGATATTCTAATTTGTTGTCATGCTCCACTGGCAGCATCAGTAAACGATGTAAAGTAATACCTTTAATGTTATGTGCTGCCAGTCCAGTTGGAGCGGTGACAACACAAGACAGCGATGACTCTGTCCTTTCCTGCAAATAACACAAAATTGCTTTAATAAGGAAACTTTTTCCAGTTCCCGCTTCTCCACTCACGTACAGTCGGACAGGCTTCAACGACGTACATGAGCACTCTTTCTTGTCATGACGTAATCCATGATCAATTTGCATGGTAAGTTCGTCATATATTTTCCTCTGCTCAACGTTGAGTTGTCTTTCCAACTCTTCTAAGTTAACCGCATCCTCCTGAGCATGTGCCATGGCTCTTTCCACTTCATCCATAGCAGTGGCAGCTTCATTTTCGATAAGAGGTCCTCCTAGTGGATCCTGACTCAATGAAGCAGAACTCTGACTGTCCTGAGAACTGTCTCTGGCAATCTCGGCTGCAATCGTTGCTTCCTGCTCAATTTCCACATTCAACATTTCTACATATTTGGGAAAAGCAGGACATTCTATGGTCTCCTTGGCAGCATTGAATGAGTCTTCGTAACAAAGGAAATCTCCAAGCAGTTCCTCTTCTGCACGCCAAGGCTTAAAAAGTTGCAAAAGTGCTAAATAGAAAAACTCCTTTTTTTCAGGAGATTCGCCACTCAATTTTCGATGGTTTATCAAGTGGCATTTTCTTTGCTTGACCAGACATCCCTCACTTCCAATTACAGCATACACTCCTTTCTCAGTATCTTCTTTGATGTTCCTCTTGAATATGTAATTTTGCAGAACCTCATACAGACAAACATTCTCGAGGTGACTGCTTCGATTTGGATAATATGTATCCAACATGTTGCTCTTCAAAATGTCGGTACTGTTTGGCTCCTTTTCCGCCAAATACTCAATTTCCCGCACAGGTTTCAGAACTCGATTACGCGTTGCAGCAAGACCAACACTCGCCCAAACGATACTCCTGGACTTGGCATAGAGACTTGCTGAAGACAACCGGTCAGAACATTCGTAAGCTCCGATTTCTCGATGCGACAACATCTTCAGACTGAAACTGTACAACTTCTTGCTGAGGCTCTTTTCATGGGAAATGTCCTCCCACATATCCTTCAATTCTGTCTTCTCTTTTTTGGTGATGTAAGATGTCACATACCGAGCCACAGCCATACAGTTATCAGCCACAAACTGTATATCCATGTTAGCATTCCACATGGACAAAATCACCGGGTTGTAGTCGTTGATGTACTTAGACTCTTCGTTCCTCTTCAAATTCTATGTGTTTTTAGGTGATTTCTTCATCACATTATGTCGCAGCGAAGACATCAAACTGTTCACTCTTCCTTTAGAAATCACCGGTCGTGGAAAGCCGAAACGACATTTGGTGTAGAACTTGTCTTTGTTCCGGAATTTACGACGACAGTACTTTCCACATCGATGGCTTTGGAAACGTAGAACTTTTTCTCTTAGGCTTTTTTTCTCCTTTGCGTTTGGAACAGCACACGTAGAATACTGTTCTATGAAACTCATCACTGAGTCTTCTGCATCCGTTCCAAATTTAGGTGCATCCTTGATCCACAGCAACATATGTATATAAGGAGCACCTCTTGCTTGGTACTCCTTCCTCCAGAAGAAATCCAACACCTCTCCAAGAGGTGGATTCTTCTTATTCATGATGAAAGACATCATACCTTCAAATCTATGATTGAAGTACCTGCATACATTGACTGGATCCAAAGAGCACAGTTCTCCGGGTGTCTTGAATTCGATGTTTTCGATGTTTCCATTTGCCACTCGTAGAAATTCAAGTAAGTCTTCCCAGCCATACTCGGCACAGCTCAGAGTGAGGAACCATGTGGGAGTTCCTAAGTTCCTCAGCATACATTTTAAATCACCATGACGACGGTACCAGTACTCATTAGTACCACGCTGACACGCCATGAGATTAATCAGGTGACAATCTAAAATACTGTCTTGGACATTGACTTTATCCATAAAGTCACTTGCCGAGATGTTTTGCATGTGTATACCACTTTTCAAGATGTGGTTCACTGCATATGACAGTCCAGACAGATCGCTTTCAAACAGGAGATGAAACAAATAGGGAATACATTGTCGAAACCTAGCATCTCCTGCATACAATCGCAAAGTCCAGTATTCAGAAGCAGGAATTTGATGAGGTCGCTCATCATATCTTCCTCCCTGACCTGTTGGAAAAAGCTGTGGGAAACACCGAGCTTCCAAACTTTCCTCCCAAACACTAATGGGACTCCCTTTGGCTTGTTTCATTTGAAACAACTCAATAGCATTCCCCATGACTTCCTTGGAATGCAAAGGATGAACACTATAATGTTCATATATTTCTTCACTAGTAGAGGGTTCTACTTTCTCAATTTGACCAGCACACAAATCGCTATCCTCTTCCTCACTTACTTCCTCTTCTGCAACATATACATTCTTATAGTGTTTATTATTTTTTTTCAAATACAATGTTGCCTTTTTGACTTTCCTAACATCTACTAAATCTTGCCATATTTTCTTATTCTTTGTCGGAACCCCATTAACTAAGATAACCAGAGGTTCCTCTTCCACTTTTTCTACTCCAATTGTGTTAATGTTTTTCTTCAAATCTAGAGGCAAATAAACAACTCTTCCCTTTAATCCTCTCTGTAAATCTGATGGAGGCAATTTCCCTGTCTTTGGCTCCATTCTTACAATAGCCTGAAAGGGATGGATACTTTGAATCAAAATAGATTCATAAGTATTTAAATCCTTCAATTCAGAAGGAATCTCAACCAATTCCAGATTATTATGAACTGCTCTAGCAGGCATCTGGTTTTGATTTAATTTGTTACAACAATAAGTACACACACGTTGATCCAATCCCAAATCAAAACAATTTTCTACCATCAAGTATGTTGTGAAATCCTTCCATTCACTATTATTTTCCCTTTCACTTTTTGCATATAAATCCACTAACTTAGTCTGATTCTTATAATAAGTGCGTCGACAACACACACAAGTGAAATTTGGCCTCTCACTTGATTTCACCTGAAACGTCGCAATTTCCCTCTGAAACTTATCTGTACTGGAAACCTGTACACTATCTTCCACATTACCCTCTTCTTCTTGGTCAATTTCAACATTCTCCTCTTTACTTCCAAAGTAACAAAACTCAATTTCTTCACATATATTCTTCACATCTATTTCAGAACCATGCAGAAGAGCAGCGCATAATTGTTTAAGCATAATTGCTGGACTCTTAGCATAATACAACATTCTAACTAATTTCCTCACTTTATTATGATGCACTGCTAGCATCCTGAAATGATGAAAAACACTCTGGCATACTCTTCTGGAAAGACAAGCCAGTGAATGACCATGCAAACCTGTCACTTCTCTCACTCTGTAAGGATCTAATTCTTGCAACAACTTCATTTTCTGCTTCAAACTTTTCTTATTAAATGTCCGTACAAAATCACAAAGCAAATTGATGGAATCTTGTCGCACACTGCAAATACTACTACACTTCCAGGTGTACACAGGACCCTTAGGACGTCTTCCTAAAACCTCATTACCTAACACCTCTTCTGTCTCTGTTGTCACAAGTTTTTCTTTTTCAACTGGACAACCATCTTTCACTTCATAAGCTCGACCACTGGTGTCAACTGCATGCACCAAATCATTATCCTGGACATAACTCTCCTCATTAAAAATGCCTCACAACTTGAACTATGCATCCATTCTCCAGAAAAAACTTCACAAAAATTACTACGATTAACTATTCTCTTCCATCTACTATTTCTTTTGAAATCATAAATTGCCTTGTTTAGCTTCCTAATTCTATTGATTATCAAAATAAATAACTTACGTTTAATTTCAAATGCCTGATCAATAACTTTCTCAACTATTTTTTTTCTCTTTTGTAAAAAACCACTTTCTGTTGACCTTTCTTAATATTTTTTAACAAATTGCCAATTATACTGTTGCAGAACATTCGTTTACGAATGTCCCTAAACTGTTGTTTCCTTCTACTATCATGCAGAGAGTTATCTCTTGCTCTAGCAGTAACATTTTTCATTGGCCTTTCCTTTCCGTTTAAATTGCTTCTCTTTTTCTGGACTGAAACATTTTCTGTAGTAATATTTTTTTTACTACAGATATTTCTTATGAATGTTTTTGTACTCTTACCCGGTGCTTTCTTGGTGACTTGACAAATCTTTTTCTTAGAGGACTGCTGCATTTTTTCATGGTCCTGCTGTCTTTGACGTTTTGCAGCCTTTCTCAGTCTTTCTTTGGTTGGCATGCTGAAATCTTGAAATGATCTGAAGTTGAATCTGTGGTAAAATATAATAAAAAATGTTATTAACCACTATTACCAAACAGTAAATCAATAACAGTCATCAAAAACTTAACACACTACTTGACATTTTTACATAGAATATTTTTTAGTGCTTGGCAAATTTAGAATACAGAAATAGCAGAAAAGAAATGGAATTCATATTCATTTTACCTGTGCTGTTTTATATGTGAATCTGATCTAATTTTATGACCATATTTTAATATTTTATTGAAGACACTGCACATAACCTGTTTTTGAAGGTGTCTTTATTTTTAAATGAAACGGTTTACATTTTTACTTTTCATTTATTATAAATTTTTAAAATAAATGTTTATAGTTCCATAGGCTCAAGCACGTCAGCTTCCCATCCTATGTCATACAATTCTGACAAATCTGCATCCTCATCATGTTCTTCTTCATCCTCAGGATTTAAATCATCCAAGGGATCAACATCCACTGATGTTTCAATTACGAGTTCAATGATGAGGTCGAAATCAACTGATTGCTGATTGTCGCTCATGTTGATGTTGTCGTTATCTTTAAAGAAAGATAACAACAATGAGATGTTGCAGAGTAAGACACAAATCTCAGAGATTATAATAGTAAAATTGTTTAACAAGAGTAACATTTTGCAGCTATTATTTAGCCATGTCCAGAGATGCTGAGGAGGTGAAGCCTATGTCCAATTTTTCAGTGAATAGGACTCATCTCTTCTTAACCTTGGATAAGCCTCACCGACTCTGTGTCCCCTGCACATACTTAAATGTAAAGGGGCAGATTTATGTTAACTGGCACATCCCCAGGGATGCACCAGTTAACGTGCACCGCTGCTCTGCCACCCATGGTGTGCCGCATTTACAATCAGATAGGACAATGCTGCGTCAAAACCCTGCGCCTGCTTGAAGCAGGCATAGGTCTTGACGCAGCATTGTGGAGATGGGGCACCCCTGAGCCTTGCTGGAGCTGCATCGCACTTGCGATGCAGCTCCAGCAATGCGCCACCTTTACGGCACAGATGCGTCACGCATCTGTGCCGTTTTTGCCCCATGGTGCGGCGCATTGTAAATGCAGCACACCATGGGTGGCGGAACAGCGGCGCAGGATGATTGGCACATCCCTGGGGATGCGCCAGTCATCATAAATCCATCCCTAAGCTTCTTATCTTGTTGGAGATGAACCGCCATATGTCTCATCAAACTATTTTGCATTTCCTAAATAGCGAATTTTAAGGAATCGCTATTTAGGAAATGCAAAACGGTATGTATGTACAAAATCGCTATTAAATAGCAATTCTTTACAATTCCTAATTTGCGATGAGCAAATTGCTAATTGCAAATTACCCATTCATTTCCATGGGCCAGGAGGCCCATAGGAATGAAGGTGCAATTTGCGATTAGCAATTAGCTAATCGCAAATTAGGAATTTTTCCAAGGGTGCAGGGGTGTCTCAAGAACACCCTGCTGGACCCCTGAAAAAGAAATTTGGGGGCATATGGCGCACATACATGCCCTAAGGGCATGTATGGGCGTCATATGGCACCTTTGGTTTTTTGGAAAAAAAGCTTTTTGAAAAGAATTCGCAAATTACCACCAACTAGAAGTTGGTGGTAATTTGCAAATCCTTAATGGCATTTTTTGCATATTTTTTGTTTGATACATTGCATTTAAGGAATCGCAAAATTTGCAAATCCTTAAGTGCAATCGCAAAATAAGGAATAGCAAATTTTGCTATTCCTTATTTTGCATCAAACTTGTTTGATACATACCATTTGTCTAATTAGCATTCGCAAAGGCCGAAATTCGCAGAATTTCGGCCTTTGCGAATGCTAATTAGCTTGATACATATGGCCCCAAGTGAGGCCTGTCTTGCAACATGGTGCATCTTTTGCATCACTGCTGCATCGGTTTCATGTGGCACGGTTTTTTTACAGCATGACACATCTGCCTAAATGCATCAATTTGTAATTTTGTCGCCACATAGCAAATCTTTTGCACCGCCACTGCGTCACAAAAGTGACGCACAGTGGCGCAAAAGAGGCATACACCTATCATAAATCTGTCCCTAGCATTTTAAATGATTGATTCAGGATGACGATAAGGTATGGCCTATCCAGAGGTTTGTTTAAGGTGAGGCCTACTCAGGGTTGCAGATCAAAGTTACGCTTGTTGAAGAATACAGAGGAAATAATACATGTAAAGGCCTACCAATGAAGTAAGTGATGTCCACTTCACTCTTGAACAAAGGCCAGACCTCTGTTGTGTCCATGGACAGACCTAAACTTCATCTGCACAATGTCATTCGTAAACTTAGGAAACACAGTTGATGAAAGTGTTTTTTGATTGCCTTTGCAGCATGTTTGTGTCACTTTTAACATGGCTATGTAACTCAAACAATCAAAATCTGAATTTGCCATGCACAGGTGGGAGCATATTTACAAGGAATTTGCACCACGGGGAAAGGTCTTTTAATTTAAAATGGGAAAAATAACATCAGAGACACTCAAATGCCTTATAAAGAAGCATACACCATTATGTCCTTGTCATAAATTTTAAAACCATTCCTTTACCTCAAAAACGATTTTCAAGTCATAATTTGAAAACACTGCACATGGGGAAATGACTTAAAATGTCCTTAAGACACATGAAAGCGTTTTTTGATTGCCTTTGCAGCATGTTTGGGTCACTTTTAACATGGCTATGTAACTCAAACAATCAAAATCTAAATTTGCCAAGCACAGGTGGGAGCATATTTACAAGGAATTTGCACCACGGGGAAAGGTCTTACATTAAAATGGGAAAAATAACATCAGAGACACTCAAATGCCTTATAAAGAAGCATACACCATTATGTCCTTGTCATAAATTTTAAAACCATTCCTTTACCTCAAAAACGATTTTCAAGTCATAATTTGAAAACACTGCACATGGGGAAATGACTTAAAATGTCCTTAAGACACATGAAAGCGTTTTTTGATTGCCTTTGCAGCATGTTTGGGTCACTTTTAACATGGCTATGTAACTCAAACAATCAAAATCTAAATTTGCCATTCACAGGTGGGAGCATATTTACAAGGAATTTGCACCACGGGGAAAGGTCTTACATTAAAATGGGAAAAATAACATCAGAGACACTCAAATGCCTTATAAAGAAGCATACACCATTATGTCCTTGTCATAAATTTTAAAACCATTCCTTTTCCTCAAAAACGATTTTCAAGTCATAATTTGAAAACACTCCACAGCTCCTATGCACAAAACACCCTGTCAGTACTAATACTTCACATTTTCTCCAATTACAATTTCTCAAAGAAACAAAATCTATTTGTAAAACACTTGAGACAAAGCAACATTTTAAAAACACAACTTTCTTCATAATTTTCTCCTTAAAGCACACTATTCTCTATCTAAATTAAATAAATCTTTTCTCACCTTAGCAAATACTTTATGAGTTTCAAAACAGTCTCAGAAACACACCAATTTGTCTTCAGCAGAGCAAAAGGTATGCACTCCAGAGTCTGCAGCTATCAAAAGCACAGAAATGCTGTAATTCTTCACACATATCTCTCATGTCACCCAATCAAAACTCTTCCCTCACTTTTTTCAAATCAAAACCCTTCCCCCCTCTGCCCTCTCTGCCTTTTTTGCATAGCAACCACCTCTTGGAAGACCTCTGGTGTTTGCAAGTTCACACAACAATGTTTCAATTGAACTCTGAACTCTCAGTGCACCTGCATATCCAGTGCAATCTTTCATTTAATGATTTTTTATTGACCATTCAAAATACATCTTTCAAAGAACTCATCCATGCACCCTAACTTTCTGTTTTCAGCAATCAAAATCCACCAATCACTGTTACTGCTTCATTAACACAGAAACTCCACAGTTTTTTTCATTTTAAACTCTTATTTTTTCAACTGCCATTTCATTGCCACACTTCATCTGACTGCAGCAGAACCTTCTCTCACCATGTTTTCTGTCTGGATTGTTGGACATAGTTACATCTATTGGGCTCAGAGGTATGCTGAGAACAGAAATTTACCTAACCTCAATTTACAAGATGTGGAAATTAAGTGGTTTGGCCACAGAGGATTAAAATGTCACCAATTGATACCATTGGTGAAAACCTTTATGCATTTGCCAAAACCTGACCTGTTAATTGTGCACTGTGGAGGTAATGATTTGGGCACTTTGACTGGGGTAGGTCTGGACACCTTTGAGCAATTGATGGCACTTTTTCCTCAAACTGCCTTCGTATATTCAAATATATGCCAAAGACAGAAATGGAGGTGGTCAAACCAATTTTGTCCACAAATTGAGAAGTCGAGGAAGCATGTAAACAAATCTGTTTCAGCTTACATGAGAGACCATGGAATGGGCTCCATGTACAACAATAACTTGCGTTACTACATGCAAGATATCTACAGAGGAGATGGAGTTCACTTCTCAGATGAGGGCAACAGAATTTTCATTCTGAATTTAAGACTGTGCATTGGTACCTACTTATAAGTACCTAAATGTACCATAAACCCAAAAGCTCTTCTCAGAGCTACCCTACATCTGATCACTCACAATTATTATTTTACTCTAACT
Source organism: Lissotriton helveticus (assembly GCF_964261635.1). Taxonomy (NCBI): domain Eukaryota; kingdom Metazoa; phylum Chordata; class Amphibia; order Caudata; family Salamandridae; genus Lissotriton; species Lissotriton helveticus. Next base: position 1,611,049,443 of record NC_136065.1, read on the forward strand.
TTTTTCACTAATTTTCAACAAAGTACGCTCCCCGGGGCGCTACCCGGTACGCGAACCGGAAGCTAACCTCGCGAAATTTTTTACATTTTTTTTTTCGCACATATAAGCCTCCTCAGCCACCCTCAGAAAACCTAGGGGGTCAAGATAAGTCTACCGTGCCCCCTTCTACCCATTCTGAACATTATTTGCCCTCCATCTTGTATCTTAATTCGACCGAAACATAAAATGGTGGACTCCCGTAACGCTTCAGGTTCGCGTACCGGGGCGCTCGCCAGTTCGCGTACTGGGGCGCTCCCCGGGAAGCGCTCCATCAAAAAAAGGTGGGAAAGTAATTTACAGAAAAACGACTGGAGACACTTTCACCAAATATAGATTAGCTCATACTACATACCAATCCCTATCATTTTCACAAATTTGATTGAAATTCCATTTAGCCATTTAGCCTGTAGACCTCTCTAAATACCGTTAGGTAAATTACTTCACAAAACACATCTGAAGTGTTGGAATTGACAACCAATGAAAATGTTACTTTCATTTTCTACTTTTTTTACCTGACATTTGATTGGTTATATACCTGAATATATATAAAGGAAGAGAAGGAAACACAGCCATTTTGACTACTACTTCTTGTTGTACATTTCAATAGGATTTTCACTAATCACTTCAACTTCTTTGTAAAGGTAAGTTGTTATTTTAAAAACTGAAGTATATTGTGCACTTTAAGTTAATATGGTAAACTTTTTCTGTTAGTTATATACTATCCCTCTGTTGTACTTATAAATTTAGATAGACTTCTCTGTTATAGTTATGGATGGAGTTAGGCTTCTCTTGTATAATTATCAATTTACTTACGTTAAATCACATACACTTTTTTATATTCCTACTTCCACTCTGATACTGTACACTGCCCAAAGATAAATTCACTGACAAAAACTGCCTATCTAAAATTAATCCCAACAGTGCCCTATCTCTACTAATATATATTTTTTTTTATCCAAATTTCAGGCAAAATGGAAGGCGAACACAAAGTTTCATTTCAAATTGTCCTGCAAGAGAGCAGCCAAGAAATAATTGATCCAAATTATATAGAATTTATGGATGAAACTTGGGACCAAGAACTACTGCAATGTGTGCAAGCAGTAGATGACCTCCTTCAAAATGAGGACATTTTACACACTCAGAGATTACAAGCTATGTTCAATGAAAATAACGACATTTCAGACAGTGAAATGTTAGAAATGTTATTAAATTTTGAAGCACAATCACAATAATAAATAATTGTTTAAATAATAAAGAAATTTAAAAATAATCAACAAAACCAACAATCAATTAACATACAGTATTTAAAAAGTCTATCATTCTTTTTTCCTTATAGTACGCTCCCCAGAACGCTTCCCGGTTCGAGGACCGGGCGCTCCCCACGCAAAAAAACAAAAACATATATTTTTTTTTTTTGCCCTGCGGGGCCCTTTTTAAAGCCTCCACATCAAACCTAGGGGGTCAGGGCGGCCGCCAGTAGGTATATATAGTTAGGATTTTTTCTATATGGGATTTTTGAAAATTCTATGTCTAATAACTTTGGCGTTTGTGGACGGAATTGGCTGAAATTTTCAGGAAAATGGAACATTTTGTTTCTGAGCAGCCCCTGAAAATTTGGGGGGGGTTTGTCAAGGGGGGGCCGAGAAAAAAGGGGGGTCCCAAAACACGTTTTTCCCATGTTAATTTCCATAGGGCGGTTGGACTCACTTTTAGCTCGAACGGCTGAATGGATTTGCACGAAACTTGGCAAAATTGTAGGGACTGGTAGCCCGATGTGCCTTTGCTAGGTCTCAATATATGTGCTCCAGTGGATTTTGAGAAATTAACGTTCAAAAAAAGATATATATCTGTGACAGCGCTCCGGGCAGCGCTCCGCTTCGCGTACTTTTCGCGTTACGGAGCTTTGCGAAGCGAAGCTGATTGGTTCTCTGGCGTCTGTAAACATTCCAAACAGTCCGTAGCGGCCGCCATCTTGTCTCTCGGTAGGATCGAGAGACAAGAGGAGGCCAAAGCGAAGGGGCAAATGACCATAAGGGGGCATAGTAGATCCTCCCTGACCCCCTACGTTTGATGTGGAGGTTTTACAAGGGCCCCGCGGGGCAAAAAAAAAAAAAATCGAACGGGTGAATGGACTTGCATGAAACTTGGCAAAATTGTAGGGACCGGTAGCCCGATGTGCCTTTGCTGGGTCTCAATATATGTGCTGCAGTGGATTTTGAGAAATTAACGTTCAAAAAAAGATATATATCTGTGACAGCGTCCCGGGTAGCGCTCCGTTTCGCGTACTTTTTGCGTTACAGAGCTTTGCGAAGCGAAGCTGATTGGCTCTCCGGTGTCTGTAAACATTCCAAACAGTACGGAGCGGCCGCCATCTTGTCTCTCGGTAGGATCGAGAGACAAGAGGAGGCCAAAGCGAAGGGGCAAATGACCATAAGGGGGCATAGTAGATCCTCCCTGACCCCATAGGTTTGATGTGGAGGCTTTAAAAGGGCTCCGCGGGGCAAAAAAAAAAAAAAAAAAAAAACGTTTTTTTGGGTGGGGTGCGCCCGGTTAGCGTAACGGGAAGCGGACTGGGGAGCGTACTACAAGGAAACAAGAATGATTGACTTTTAACTTATTGTATGTTTATAGACTTTTTTTTTCTTTTTTTTCTGCTGAGTGACGTCTCGGCCTATCTCCACGGGATGCAGTCCCTACCATCTCGGCGTTTAAGCCCAGGGGGACCGGTAGTGTGGGAGAGATAACGTCTGTTAACGTTCGATTCGAAGGAAATCAGGAAGTGTTGAAAAACATTGTCTGCGCCATCTTGCCTTTTTTCAAATGCCACACTTTTGTCGTGCACGGCAGCCATTTTAGATGCCTTGACCAGACCCACTCTCTGCACGCTGTCGATCCTTAGCATGGCTCCCCACCCTCGCAAGCATCTCCCCCAGGCACTGGTCACCCCCGCTCTCTGTCTTATGCATGGGCAATAAACCTCCCCCCATCGGCGCTGCTCTTCCCTGAGAATCACACCCTGTGCCCGCCCGACACCTCCCTTTCGCCCTATTCACTACCGCACCCTCTGACACTCCTCTTCCTCTGTGTCCGATTGTCCAGGCCGGTCCCAGGCTATCAGGTAGCCCTGCAGATGTAGTTTATGGCCCCAGCTGTAAAGAATCACCCCTCTTCAAAGGAGTTACAGTAGATCAAGGCCCCCACCCGATGAGATCCGTCACACCACACGCGTTCCTACTATCTGAAAACCATCCTGTATTGTGATTGGGGAGGGGACCGAGCCTGAAGCGGAAGATTCCAGGGATGCCTCTTTGTACATCAAAGTTTTTACAATTATGTGTCACATTAAAAATATATAGCACTCCAACAAAGTAGTAGGATTATAAAACTTTAATAACTTATAAATATATACAACGCAACAAAAACAGTAAAAACATTTAAACATTTTTAGGAAAAAAGAAGGAACAATGGTCAGTAGCGGTCGGTTGTGCGAATAGTCCCAAGGCAGCACAACGTCCTGAGTTCTGGATGGCACCCAGGTGATGTTGCCTGGGTGCCGCACTGGTTTTGGGTATCCTACAATGCTGCTCCGAATAACGGCGTGGGGCGTCCCGGGCGGTGGCTCGTCAGTAGCGGTCTGTTGTGCGAATAGTCCCAAGGCAGCAGAACGCGCTGAGATGTGGATGGCACCCAGGTGATGTCAAGTAAGTTGCCGCACTGGTTTTGGTATCCTACAATGCTGCTCCGAATAACGGCGTGGGGCGCCCCGGGGGGGGGGGTGAGGCGGCGTGAACGGGCCTCCCCAGGTGGAGGCTCGTCTGCTGTAGTGGGGCGCCCCTTTACCGTTTCAGTTGCCATTCCGCCCGCTTTTGGTACACTGTGTCAAAATCCGCCATTCAGCTGAGTTGCGCCCACTCTTGCGGTGCAGCGATAGGCGGCTGCCACAGGACTCTCAAAATGGCGGCAGGCTCTTTCTTTTTTAGGCCTGGTCCACTGAAATGGCCCTGGGACACCTTGGAAATCGGACGCTTGTCTGCTAGGTCTTGGACCCCATTCTCGAAAGCGTCCCCTCAGCCTTGAGGATTCTACAAAAGTCTTGGGGGCCCCCGACTCCTGCAGGCTTCCGGTGGGGAGCGGCTGCCATGATTGCTCGCGGAATGACCACGACGGAGCCACGACATGGTGGTGCTCTCATGCGGACGCCAGCTTCAGTCTGAAACATCCAGAAACAAGGTGGGGCTTTCATCATTTGGGAAAAAAAAAAGTTTTCATCCAATGAAAAGTGTTATTTTTAGGTCATATGATCAAGCCTTCCATCATTAGGAAACCAAAAGTAAAATGAACCAATGAAAAGTTTTATAAACAAGTCACATGACCTGTTATGCGGCATAGGGTATAAAAAGCGTAGAAAATCCGTTGGCACGTGAGGCGGCGTCAGTAGCGGACCGATGTGCGAATAGGCCGAAGGCAGCACAACGCGCCAAGATCCAGATGGCACCGAGGTGGTGTCTAGCAAGTTGCCGCACTGGTGTGGCCATCCTACAATGCTGAAAGTCGGCGTGGGGCGCCCCGTTGGCCTGTGAGTTCGCGTCAGTAGCGGACCGATGTGCGAATAGGCCGAAGGCAGCACAACGCGCCAAGATCCGGATGGCACCGAGGTGGTGTCTAGCAAGTTGCCGCACTGGTGTGGCCATCCTACAATGCTGAAAGTCGGCGTGGGGCGCCCCGTTGGCCTGTGAGGTGGCGTCAGTAGCGGACCGATGTGCGAATAGGGCTAAAGGCAGCGCAACGCGCCAAGATCCGGATGGCACCGAGGTGGTGTCTAGCAAGTTGCCGCACTGGTGTGGCCATCCTACAATGCTGCGCCGAAAGTCGGCGTGCGGCGCTCCGTTGGCCTGTGAGTTTGCGTCAGTCAGTGGGGGTTGTTTGAGGATCTGACTGCATTGGAAAGCAATGTGATGCTGTGCGTCGCCCCCAAGATGAAGGTTCCTCGGCTGCAGTGGGGCGCCCCTTGGTGTTTCACTCGCTATGCAGCTGAGTTGCGTGCGCACTTGCGGCGAATAGGCCGAAGGCAGCACAACAATATTTTCTGAATAGAAGACACCACAAGGCGCTGAGATTCGGTTGGCACCGAGGTGGTGTCTAGCAAGTTGCCGCACTGGTGTGGCCATCCTACAATCCTGCTCCGAATAACGGCGTGGGGTGCCCGAAGGGGGGGGGGAGGCGGCGTGAACAGGCTTTCCCAGGTGGAGGCTCGTCTGCTGTAGTGGGGCGCCCCTTTACCGTTTCAGTTGCCATTCATGCTTCCGGATCCAGCTAAGAAGCTTTTGATGCGTGGTTTAATCCTGTCGAGGCTCGACTATGGAAATGCCCTGTTTCTTGGCGCCCCCGAAGCGACCTTTAAAACCCTCCAACAGGTGCAAAACGCAGCCGCCAGAGTCTTGATGGAGATCCCTAGAAGGCAGTCTGCTGCCCCGGCCCTTAAAGCGCTTCACTGGCTCCCTGTTAAGGAGCAGGTGAAATTCAAGGCGCTGTGTACGGCCCATAAAATTCTACATGGCAAAGGCCCCCCCATCCTTTTTAATATGGCCCGTCCTTATAAACCTCCACGCCTTCTGCGCTCGGACCAGCAACATCTTTTGCAATCTGCGAGAGTTAAGAGAGCTCGGACTGGGGGCAGGCGTTTTTCGGTACAGGTGGCATCTCTGTGGAATTCTCTGCCCCTTAAGATTCGCTCAGAGCCCAAGATCCTACTATTCAGGAAACTCCTTAAAACCTATTTGTTTCCTCAGTAGTGAGTAATCGAGTCTCTCCTTCTTGGTTTGTCGCGCCGGGATGCCCCCGGGTAAGCTGAGCGCGTTACAGGTTTCATATAATAATAATAATAATAATTCAGCTGAGTTTCGGCCGCTCTTGATGCTACAGCGACAGGCGGCTGCAACAGGACTCTCAAAATGGCGGCCTGTTCTTTGGATTTGGGCCTGGTCCACTAAAATGGCCCTGGGACACCTTAGAACTCGGACGCTCGAATTTTTTTTCCTTTCCTCTACATGCAAAAAAGGTAAATGCCCGGTACGTTACCTGCCTCATCTGCCACGATGTACTCTCCAGAGGAACCGAAAAAAAATATAGTTATGGTAACTATACCATGCATCGTCATATGGAGAGGTGGCACCGATTAATTATAGTGCTGCACAAAAGAGAGATTTGGAGGAGAACCCCCGACCTGCCAGTACATTCACCAAAGAAGTGGCACTGACAGCATCAGAGGCAAGGGAAACGGTCCCAAATATTTAGAAGAACTTTGGAAAGATTAAAATGACAAGTTTAGATTGTGGCAAATTAATTTCATGTGGACAGATGAGTGTTACTCTAATAAATACAGCATATGAACATCATCATAGTCGATGGTTGGTAGAGACATTTTGACTATATCCTGGACCTGCCCGTCCTCGCCCAAAATGGCGCCGGAATAAATGGGACTCGTAACTCCTTGTTGTGTACTGGTTGCAGAACCTTGAAATCACGAGATACGTATGCAGTTTTGAAGCACATGGCGGGCGGGGATGAGAATTGATTGAATATTTCGACATCCCTATTGATATTAAGTTCTGATGTGTTATTGATTACTGTACTATTGAAAGTTCGAATTAACGTCACCCATGGTACTTGCCCGCAAATGTATATCTAGATAATTTTATTGTAACTGGCTCTGTCGTATTTTAATTATAAAATGTACGGTACGTCCACCGATTCCGCAACTGTTAGACACCTTAGTTCTTGCAACCTAATGGCCCGCCCGTTACGTTCCTCTACAGTGTAAATGTCTACTCATCATATACGATTACAGTTTGCTCCGTGGCCGGCCCACGTGGTTATAGGCCCGTATTTGTATACTGACATTTTCAAAATAAAGGTTTTTAAAAGAAAACATGGTAGTAGTATTTACATTGGTAACGTTTTTAATAATAGTCACTGTTTTAGAATCAGTAAAAGGCAAGTGAAATAAAGCAGTCCAATTACATGAAGGGTAAAAGGTATAATACGCAGGAACGCAGTAAAGATAAATGGTCAAGGGCTGTTGTGTTTCTACTTCTGCAACATAAAGTGATCGATAAGAATCTGATATTCAGGCGTATCGGCGACTAAGACAGCAGGCCGAGCCTCTTTTGCTCAACGGCTCCGTCATGGGACGAAGAAACGCCCTTTTTCTCGAAAAAGGAATATATTTTACTTGCAGGACAGTTGTAAATTTTCCGGGAAAGTACATTAGCCTGGAACATTATAACATATATGTTTAAGAAAAAATAATGTTCGAAAGCAATAAAAAGCGTAATTTTTAGGTCATATGACCAAGCCTTTCATCATTAGAATAAGAAAAGTAAAATGAAAACCAATGAAAAGTTTTATTAACAAGTCACATGACCTGTTATGCTTACGTTACGCGCTGCGCGCCGCGCCCCGGATCGCTTCTGGGAAGCTGCGCTTTGCGCACCGGAGCACTTCCGGATGCGCTAACGCGGCGCGTCATATGACGCATTACGCGACAACGCAGGTCCAGAATATAGTCAAAATGTCTCCACCAACCAGCGGTCGGAACACAACCCCTTTCAGCAGGCTAAATAGTTCTGTTAAATGACAACAGAAGGGACAGGCAACAAGAACCATCAGTCAAAGAGGGGAGGGCAAGTTCTTCTCTACCGGGTCACGTTGGGGCGCTACCGGAACTGATCGAATTGGTAGTCTACAGTGTTTCTGGATGTTTCAGACTGAAGCTGGCGTTAGCATGAGAGCACCACCATTTCGTAGCTCCGTCGTGGCCATTCCACGAGCAATCATGCTAGCCGCTCCCCACCAGAAGCCTGCGGGAGTCGGGGGCCCCCAAGACTTTTGTAGAATCTTCAAGGCTGAGGGGACGCTTTCGAGAATGGAGCCCAAGCTCTAGCAGACAAGCGTCCGAGTTCCAAGGTGTCGCAGGCCCATTTTAGTGGACCACGCCCAAATCTGAAGAGCCGGCCGCCATTTTGAGAGTCCTGTGGCAGCCGCCTATCGCTGCACCGCAAGAGCGGGAGCAACTCAAGTACATGGTGAGCGAGACGCTGTAGTCGAAAGAGCGGGCGGTAAACAGCTGAATAGCGGAAGAGGCACAGTGTAGCAAAAGCGGGCGGAATGGCAACTGAAACGGTAAAGGGGCGCCCCATGACAGCGTGTCTTTAGGTGAAACGGATTGTGGGACAAGGTCAAGAATGGAAGAGTCACCAAAAGGCAAAAAGTTCCGCTTGACCCCGGGAGCCGGCCACCTATGTCGGGGGCGATCTCAGGCCACACCAGGGCAACACGACTTGCGGAGGGGGCCGGAGCCAAGCGCCCCCTCCGAGTCCGCGCCATGACACCGTCCCCCGGGGGCCTCCGTCAAGCGGTTCAGGGTGGCACCGCATCACATTGTTTTCAAATGCCGTCACGTCCTCAAACAGCCCCCACTTACATTGAGAATAGTGAAGCTGTAGCAAGTGCAAATAGGCTTCAGACAGTGTTACAAGCACTCCTCAAAACTTTGAACTATCAGAGTGCATGAGTTTCATGCTCGATCGATTGAGCTAGCCGGATCGGGCAACAAAAAGTATAAAATAGTTATGTAAATAGTTATTTAATAAAATGTTTTACCCTGTTACTTTGCTGGTGTGTTGTATATATTTGTAATATTTGCATAGAGTTTATCGTTATTTTGGGCGGGGTGGGTGGCGGAGCCGAGCTGTCTTGCAGCCATCATGGTGTGGAGTTCAGTTCATCTCACTAGTTTCGTATTTCTCATGAGGGGTTGTTCCTAATGTTTCTATTTTAGCGAGGTCAAAAAGAGATCCCATTAGTGGCCTACTGATTTTGCTCGATTCCTTTTGTTTTTTTACACGATTGTTCGCTATCTGCAAAGACTAAACAGAGTATTGCGACTCTGTGCTTGTTTGTAAATAGAGAATGAACCAAAGAGAACCAATTCTAAAACAGTAAATGCTTGGACAACAATCAATCAAATGGAGAGAGAAGCAGGCACGACGGATTACAACGGGGGCAAAGGCCTGCGTTAACTACCCTTCACTATCTGCAAAGAGAGAGTACTCCTAATAGAAATGAGGGGGGGGGCAGCATTCAAAGCAGATCAGTGTGCATAAACACGAAAATGTTTTTTCTTACCACGTACTTGACATTCGACAGCTTATGATATTTGCTATTAAAAAACCATTGAAATTCACTGAAAAAACCATAGGTTATAGACCATATATAGTTAGGAATTAGCATTTACAAAACCTTGAAAATTCACTGAAAAAACCATAGGTTATAGACCATATATAGTTAGGAATTAGCATTTAAAAAACCTTTTTTTACTCACACAAAACCATTGAAATTCCATATATAGTTAGTAGTACTAACTATATATCGCGCACCCGCAATCCACTGCTGATCATGTCACATATTACATCATTCATGACATGGTCAGTGACATCACTGATGACATCACTGATGACATCTCAAATGACATCACTGATGACATCTCAAATGACATCACTGATGACATCTCAAATGACATCACTGATGACATCACTGATGACATCTCAAATGACATCACTGATGACATCACTGATGACATCTCATTTGACATTACTGATCACATCACTGATGACATCATTCATGTGATAATACGATGAACCTCTTCAGACTGTAATATAACCTTAGATACACTCAGTGTAAACAGACACTCACAGACTGTCACTCATCCATGGAGATACTTACACACCTAGTCAGTCATGCAAAGAATCAATCACACCTCCATTTCCTCAACTATACAGTTATACACACCTTACTTATTCAAACATATACAAACACATATTTACTCTCTTTTACAATCCCTGATACAAGTTCACAATCATCCATACAGCCACTCACACATTCACTGGCTCTTATGCACAGTTATTTATATATGCCAACTCTCACATGTACTGTGTTTTACATATGTACTTACTTTGACATGTAGCACTGAGATATCCATTCACTCACCAATGCACTCATGCACACAGTCAACCACCCATACAGCTGTTTCCACATGCACTTTTGAACCCATACATCTAGTGAATCAACTGCTCACACATCTATGCACAGAGTCATACACCTCCCAGCCACCCACACACACACTCAGTCTCCCATACAAATACTTGAGCAACCAATCAATAACCCATATACTTACTCATATAGCTACTGATCAACACATGCAACAGTTTACAGAACAACAAACATAATGATGCACAAATTAACACAGTTCAGTCACTAACCCATGCACTCAGTGAGACACATTTAACCACTCACTCATACAGTCAGTCATGCACCTACTAAATCCTTCATCCAGACACTTCTACATCCACTCATTCTTCAATATGTAAGACATATTTTAACTTTACAGAAATACACAGTCACTGGATGTTGTCATCAGTGATGTCATTTGAGATGTCATCAGTGATGTCATCAGTGATATCATTTGAGATGTCATCAGTGATGTCATCAGTGATGTCACTGACCATGTCATGAATGATGTAATATGTGACATGATCAGCAGTGGATTGCGGGTGCGCGATATATAGTTAGTACTACTAACTATATATGGAATTTCAATGGTTTTGTGTGAGTAAAAAAAGGTTTTTTAAATGCTAATTCCTAACTATATATGGTCTATAACCTATGGTTATTTCAGTGAATTTTCAAGGTTTTGTAAATGCTAATTCCTAACTATATATGGTCTATAACCTATGGTTTTTTCAGTGAATATATATATATATATATATATATATTACCTACTGGCGGTCGCCAGTAGGTATATATAGTTAGGATCGATTTCCATAGGAAAATCGCAACATTCTATTTGGAATAACTTTGGCGCCGGTTGAGCAATCAGGCTGAATTGTTCAGCAACTTTGCCTCACGGCTCTCCGCTCCTTCCCTGAAAGTTTGGGGGGGATTCGTCAAGCGGGGGCTGAGATAAAAGGGGGGTCCCAAAACGTGTTTTCCCCATGTTAATTTCCATAGGGCGGTCTGTCGCAGTTTTAGCTCGAACGGCTGAATGGATTTGCACCAAACTTGTCAAAATTGTAGGGACTGGTAGCCCGATGTGCCTTTGCTATGTCTCAAGATATGTGCTCCAGTGGATTTTGAGTAATTTAGGTTTAAAAAAATATATATCTGTAAGCGCGCCCCGGTACGCGTACCGGGGAGCGCTCCGGGCTCGCCACGCGACTTGCGCACGGCAAGCTGATTGGTTCTCGGGTGTCTGTAAACATTCGAAACAGTCAGCAGCGGCCGCCATCTTGTGTCTCGGTAGGATTGAGATACAAGAGGTGGCAAAAATCAAAGGGGAAATGAGCAAAAGGGGGCAGGGTACACCCCCCTGACCCCCTAGGTTTGATGTGGGGCCATAAAAGGGTCCCGTGGGACAAAAAAAAAATAATTCGATTTTTGCGGGGGGAGCGCCCGGTACGCGCACCAGGGAGCGTACCAGGGAGCGTACTTAGGTGAAAAATAGTGAAAATAATAGTGTAAAATAATCATTTTGAGTAATTACAGGTAGGGTAGCACTGAAAAGAGCTTTTGGGTTCTGTGGTTGTTTTAGGTACCTACAAGTGTGTCCCACACACACCCACATGCACACAACCCCACACCCACACACCCACACACTCCCCACACACACTTCACACATGCACACTTTCACCCACAGTCAAACACCCCACACCCCCACATCGACACCTATACACCTCATCCCCCCTAGACACACACACACACACATACACACCTCACAGACACCCCCGCACATCCCCCACACACACCTCCCCCATGTCTACACATGGGGAAAACTAAGTGAAACACTAAAATAATAATTTAAAGTGCTTAGAGGTAGGGTATCTCTGAATAGATTTGTTGTGTTGTTTGGGTGTTTTAAGTACCAACATGTAGGTACCAATGCTGAGTCTTAAAGTCAATGTACATTGTCTCCTCTGTAGATAATTTGCATGTTGTTACAGAAGTTATTGTGGTATATGGAATCTATACCATAGTCTGTCAGGGAAGCAGAAACAACATGGAGGCAGGAGATGAAAAAGAGATGTCAAATACACATTGGAGATAATATAGTGGGAGAAAGGAAGTAACTATGAGCAAAATTATTATGTAACAGAAATACGTTGCACAGTATACTATAAGTCTGAGTTTATATTATAATCAATTTGGTACTAGTTTATGAATTACATATAATAATGAATAATGTCTCGAACAATTTTTGATTATTAAATATAAATTTATTTTTCTGATTCTTTTTCAAAATTTAATAGAACGTCTAACATTTGACTGTCCGAAATGTCTTCTTTTTGACTGAACATAACTTCCAATATTTGACTGTCAGAAACGTCCTCATATTGAATTAAGAAATCCACAGATTCTACACATTGTAGAAGTTCATGGTCCTGTGATTCATCCATGAATTCCAAGTCAATGGGTTCAATGATTTCCTCATTGTTCATCTCTAGGACAATTTCAAAGGAAATGTTCTGTTCTCCTTCCATTTTTGTGCTGACATTTGCATTAAAAAAATCAGTAGAAATATGGCACTGTTGGGTTTAAGTTCAGACAGGTAGTTTTGATTTTTTAATAGTGACATTAACTTTGGGCAATGTATGGTAACAGGCAGGAAGTAGAAATATTAAAAAGTGCCTGTGAAGAAGCGTAAGTAAATTCATAATTATAGCAGAGAAGCCTAAGTCAATCTAGAAATATAACAGAGGAGCCTATCTCTATCTATAACTATAGCAGAGGAACAGTAAATAACTATCAGAAAATGTTTTTAAAAAATAACTTAAAGTGCCCCTTACAAATTATCAACTTACTTTACAGAGAGGTGAAGAAGACAAAATGCGAAAATCCTTTCAAGATGTACCTCAGGTAGTTGTAGTCAAAATGGCTGTGTTTCCCTCTCATTTTTCATTTATATTCATGTACATAACCAATCAAATGTCAGGAAAAAAATTAGAAAATGAAAGTAACATTTTAATTGGTTGTCAATTCTAACACTTCAGATGTGTTTTTGTTATGTAATTTACCTCAGGATATTTAGACAGGGCTACAGGCCAAATGGCTCAAAGGAATTCCACTTTATTTGGGAAAATGGTAGGGACTGGTATGTAGTATGAGCTATTCTATATTTGGTGAATGTGTCTCCAGTGGTTTTTATGTAAATTAACTTTTAACATTTTTAGGGAGCGCTTCCTAGTGCGCGCCCCGGTACGCGTACCGGCAGCGCTACGGGAGTCCTCCATTTTGTGTTTCGGTAGATGTAAGACAGAAAATGGCGGACAAACAACGTTGGGAATGGGTATAAGGGGGCATCGTAGGCACTCCTTGACCCTCTAGGTTTTCTAAGGGGGTCTTAGGAGGCCCAAATAGGCAAACAAAAAAAAATGTTTTTATTTTTCGCGGGGGGAGCGCCCGGTACGCGCACCGGGAAGCGTACTATAGTCAAAAATAGTGAAAAAAGTTAGAAAAAGATAATCATTGGAGTGATCAGAGACAGGGTAGCCCTGAAAAGGTCTTTTGGGTTCTGTGGCTGATTTAGGTACCTACAAGTAGGTACCAATGCACAGTCTTAAATTCAGGAGGAATATTCTATTCCCTTCATCTGAGAAGTGCACACCATCTTCTCTGTAAATATCTTGCATGTTGTAACGCAAGTTGTTGTTGTATATTGAACCCATTCCATAGTCTCTCATGTAAGCAAAAACAGATTTATTCACATCTTTCCGTGCTTTCTCAAATTGTGGACAAAATTGATTGGACCACTTCCATTTCTGTCTTTGGCATATATTGGAATATACCAAGGCAGTTTGTGGAAAAAGTGCCATCAAATGATCAAAGGTGTCCTTTAAAAGCATTTCCAGACTTACCCCAGTCAAAGTGCCCAAGTCAAACCATTGAAATTCGCATATATAGTTAGTTGCACTAACTATATATTTCGCGCACCCGCAATCCACTGCTGATGATGTCACATATTACATCATTCATGACATGGTCAGTGACATCACTGATGACATCACTGATGACATCTCAAATGACGAAATGAAACAACATTAACTACTACATTAGCATAGCAGTTGACACCAGAACTGTTTTCAAACTGAAATCCAACAACATCTTCAACAGAATCCTTTTTGTTTCTCTTTACAATTACACTTTTATCTACTTTATGCCTTTTTGCTGATACCTCACTGCAATTACTCTCATTTCTTCTTTTTCGGCCTACCACACGTTTTTCAATCAGAGGATATTGAGGCAAATGTGGAGCATACTCTCTTCTTAACCTATTGTATTCTTTTACACAATCTAAATCTGCACAAATCTTTGTTTCATCACACTCAATCAAGTACAATCCTGCTAAAGTTCTGACTCGTGATAATGCCACATATGCCATACCCTCTTTAAACACAGAACTTCCAATGTTCACCAAAGCGCTATCTACACTTAAACCTTGAGACTTATGAATTGTCACCGCATATGCCAAACAAATAGGAAACTGTTTTCGGCGAACAAATAAGTCTTTTACAAGCAAAAATCTAGCTGAACAACGACAAATTTGTTCTATTTCATCAATGTCATCAAATTTAATTTTTAAAATTTCAATTACATCTCTATTTTTGTAATTCACAAAACCAACAACATAACCCATTTCTCCATTTACCAGACCTCTTTCAACATTTAAATTCCTTCTTAACCCCTTCCACACTCATGACGAGCTGGGCTCGTCATGAAGTAGCCTCCTCGCACGCTCATGACGAGCCCAGCTCGTCATGTTGTGTGGGATTTCAGATTTCTCAGCACAGCAGGGGAATATGCTGAGCAGCCAAGTGGTTAAAATGACACGACAATTCAAACACACATTCAGAGTCTTTTCAAAACCAGCAGTTTTAGAAATAGTCTTCTCTAATGAATCCAATTTTGATTTCAAATTTTCAGACAAAATAATTGTTGCTCCCATATGCTCTATTTTATCAATAGCTTCCAGTTTCACTATCTCTTCATTTTCTAACTGTAACATTTTGTTGTTGAACATGGAACATTCTTTCAGAGTTGGCAACAAACATATGCCAGATTTCTTCTCGATAATTTTCTTAAATATGTTCTCTGGAAGAATGTTTTCATTTGGGTACAAATTTAAAATTAATCGTGCATGTAAAGCTTCTTTCCCTTGCTGACTTACTTTTCCGATCCTTACATCTTGCAGAATATTTTTATAATCTTCATCCTTTGCCTGCCGCATATTTTGAAGCAGTTCTGCATATTTAAAGTTTAACCATATATCAACGTTTCCGATGCTCCCTAAGCACTTCCTGGTATCTTCATGAGTGAGTATTTTGAACACAGGTTGTCCTTTCACTGGAGTCAACTGCAGAAGATCCCCAAAAACAATAATATGTTTTCCTCCAAATAAGACATCATAGTCTGTTCTAAGAATTTCTTGCATCCTCAAATGCACAAAAGCAAGCATTATATTTGACACCATGCTTACTTCATCAATGATAAGAAGTTTCATTTTCTTCAGGACTCTTGAAACTTCGGAACACGCATCTCCAGATAGCTTGTGATACTCCAATTTGTTATCATGCTCCACTGGCAGCATCAGTAAACGATGTAAAGTAATCCCTTTAATGTTTTATGTGCTGCCAGCCCAGTTGGAGCGGTAACAACACAAGACAGCGGTGATTCAGTCCTTTTCTGCAGATAAGTTGCAATGGCTTTAATCATAAAAGTTTTTCCAGTTCCCGCTTCTCCACTCATGTACAGTTGGACAGGCTTAAATGATGTACATGAGCACTCTTTTTTCTCATGACTGAATCCATGTTCAATCTGTTCTGTTACTTCGTCATATATCTGTTTCTGCTCAAGGTTTAGTTGTTTCACCAAATCTTCTAAGTTAACTTCATCATCTTGAGCTTGTTCCATAGCTCTTTCCACCTCATCCATGGCAGTAGCAGCTGCATTTTGGATAATTGGTCCTCCTAGTGGATCCTGACTCAATGAAGCAGAACTCTGACTGCCTTGAGAACTGTCTCTCGCAATCTCTGCAGCAATTGTGGCTTCTTGCTCTATTTCCTCATTCAACATTTGCAGATAATTTGGAAAAACAGGACATTCTATGGTATCCTTCGTTGCATTAAAGGAGTCTTCATAACAGAGAAAATCTCCAAGAAGTTCCTCTTCTTCACGCCACGGTTTAAACAGTTGCAAAAGAGCCAAATAATAAAATTCTCTTTTGTCTGGATTATCACAACTCTCCGGTGACTGTCAACATTCTAAACAGTCCGGTGCAGCCGCCATCTTGTCTCTCGGTAGGATCGAGAGACAAGAGGTGGAAATAAACGAAGGGGGAAATGAATAAAAGGGGGCAAGGTAGAACCCTCCTGACCCCCTAGGATTGATGTGGGGCCTATTTAAGGGCCCCGCAGGGCAAAAAAATTAAACAATATATGTTTTTGATTTTTCGCGGTGGACGCGCTACTTGGTACGCGAACCGGGTAGCTTACCGGTGGCGTAACGGGAGTCCGCCATCTTGCGTTAAGGTCTAATTTGGACACAAGATGGATGCTAAACAATGCTGGGATTGTGTAAAAGGGGGCAAGGGAGACATATCCTGACTCCCTAGGTTTTGTGAGGGTGGATGAGGAGACCCATATATGTCCCAAAAAAATAAACTCCTTTTCACTCAGTCCGTCTTTCTAACAAAAACTGTCACTGTCTCTTCACTCTTTTACTAGTTGTTCTTTATGCTTTCTCTCTGTAGTTCAAGCACACTATCTTATTTTCATTTTTTTGCTGCCTCAATTATTCTTTTTCTATCACTTCTTCTTTTCTTTTTTCTGTTTTTTCTCTCTGTCATTCCACATGTTTTAATCCTATTTACTTTCACTCACTGTTTTTTTAACACCTTCTCTCAGGGTTGTTGTTTTAGTCCAGTGCTATCCCTACCTCTTACTCCACATCCTTTACTCTCTTTCTTTTTAATTTGAAGATTCATTCACATTCTCCAAGTAACTTTTGTTTATTATTCTTCTACACTCTTTTTTCCTTCACTTCCTTTTCTGTTTTCCTTTTCTCAATTTTTCCCTATTATAACTTTTCTTTGTATATTTATCTATTATACAGTATCTCTGTGTTACTCCCTCTAGCTGTCTTTCTTTTAACATTATTCTCTCTGTCTCCTTCCCTTATATTCACTTTTTTTTCATATTTTTTTTTGGTTCGCTTCCGGTTCGCGTACTGGCGCGCGAACCAGGAAGCGAATAAAAAAAAGAAATTGCAAGAGTGCTAAACATTTTAACAATTTTTTATAAATGGGAGGTAGTTCTGAAAAGAACTTTTTTTTTATTGTTTTTGTTGTTTTATATTTTTTTATTATTTTTCTGAATTTTTTTTTTTTGTTGAATTTTTTGAACAATTTCAATTTTTTTATGTTTTATTCTTAGGGGGGACAACGAAAAACAGGCATTAGAAACGGCTCAACAGGAGCAAAAAAAAAAAACAATTTTTGGGGCGTTTTGAGCACTTGTGATTTTCAAATGCTCTGTTCATTAAAATCACACTCATCTCCCCGTAGCAAAGTAGTCCCCCACAATATCTACACACTAGCTTGATGTGTTGAAAATTGCTCTGGATATTGGGGACCGTCTCCCTCGCCTCAGGTCCCGAAAGACTTTCCTGTGTTGAGGTGGTGGCCACAGGAGTTCGTGGGTTTTCACGGAGGTCACGCAGCTCAGCCACACTGTAATTTATTGGATGCCACCTTTGCATGTGGCGATGCATAGTGTAGTTCCCATAACTATATTTTTTATCTGTGCCTCGGGACAGAACTCCTTTGCAAATCAGGCATGTCACATGACGGGCATTGACTTTTTTTTGGCCTTCAGGGAATGTAAAAAATTGCCAAATGAAATTGTCCTTGTGGTGGGATTTCCGGGGCCTGTTCAGGCAAGAATATTCTCTCATGTACCTCCTCTTCCTCTTCTTCCTCCTCTTCCTCAGGGTTGGGAAGGGACTGGGTAGGTGGTCCTTCCTTCCTTGGAGGTGGTGGTGGTGGTGGGGGTGCACCAGCTGCAGCTACTATTGAAGCCATCTCCTAATAATGAAAATAGGTCTTCCTCTCACAAAGTTGAAAGTCAGAGTGAGAAAAAAGGTGGGGCTTTCATCATTTGGGAAAAAAAAATGTTCTAAACCAATGAAAAGTGTTATTTTTAGGTCACATGACCTAGCCTTACATCATTAGGAAACCAAAAGTGAAATGAACCAATAAAAAGTTTTATTAACAAGTCACATGACTTGTTACGCTTACGTTACGCGTCCCGCTACGCACCCGGAGCGCTTCCGGAGTGCTGCGCTTCGCGCCTCGGTTCGCGCTCCGGAGCACTTCCGGGTGCGCTAACGCGGCATTTCATAAGACGCATTACGCGGCAACACGATACGTCGCGCTTATGCGACACGTCACAATGTTTTTTTCTAACGCGGCAGTTGCGCTAACGGAACGTTTACCGGTTCGCGGACCGGGTCGCGGCACCAAATTGAGCTAACGGGAAGCTACCCGGTGCGCGAACCGGTAGCGAAACAAAAAAAAATTATTAAAAAAATATATATACATAAAAGAATTATATTAAAAACATATCAAATATATTTTTCCTTTAAAAGAAGAATACATTTTACAGCTTTTGATATTTGCTATTAAAAAACCATTGAAATTCACTGAAAAAACCATAGGTTATAGACCATATATAGTTAGGAATTAGCATTTACAAAACCTTGAAAATTCACTGAAAAAAACCATAGGTTATACACCATATATAGTTAGGAATTAGCATTTACAAAACCTTATTTTACTCACACAAAACCATTGAAATTCGCATATATAGTTAGTTGCACTAACTATATATCGCGCACACGCAATCCACTGCTGATCATGTCACATATTACATCATTCATGACATGGTCAGTGACATCACTGATGACATCACTGATGACATCTCAAATGACATCACTGATGACATCACTGATGACAACATCCAGTGACTGTATGTTTCTGTAAAGTTAAAATATGTCTTACATATTGAAGAATGAGTGGATGTATAAGTGTCTGGATGAAGGATTTAGTAGGTGCATGACTGTATGAGTGAGTGATTAAATGTGTCTCATTGAGTGCATGGGTTAGTGACTAAACTGTCTTAATTTGTGCATCATTATGTCTGTTGTTCTGTAAACTGCTGCATGTGTTGATCAGTAGCTATATGAGTAACTATATGGGTTATTGATTGGTTACCCAAGTATTTGTATGGGAGACTGAGTGTGTGTGTGGGTGGCTGGGAGGTGTATGACTCTGTGCATAGATGTGTGAGCAGTTGATTCACTAGATGTATGGGTTCAAAAGTGCATGTGAAAACAGCTGTATGGGCGGTTGCCTGTGTGCATGAGTGTATTGGTGAGTGAATGGATATCTCAGTGCTACATGTCAAAGTAAGTACATATGTAAAACACAGTACATGTGAGAGTTGACATATATAAATAACTGTGCATAAGAGCCAGTGAATATGTGAGTGGCTGTATGGATCATTGTGAACTTGTATCAGGGATTGTATAAGAGAGTAAATATGTGTTAGTATATGTTTGAATAAGTAAGGAAATGGAGGTGTGATTGATTCTTTGCATGACTGACTAGGTGTGTGAGTAACTCCATGGATGAGTGACAGTCTGTGAGTGTCTGTTTACACTGAGTGTATATAAGGTTATATTAGAGTCTGAAGAAGTTCATCGTATTATCACATGAATGATGTCATCAGTGATGTGATCAGTCATTTCAAATGAGATGTTATCAGTGATGTCATCAGTGATGTCATTTGAGATGTCATCAGTGATGTCATCAGTGATGTCATTTGAGATGTCATCAGTGATGTCATCAGTGATGTCACTGACCATGTCATGAATGATGTAATATGTGACATGATCAGCAGTGGATTGCGGGTGCGCGATATATAGTTAGTGCAACTAACTATATATGCGAATTTCAATGGTTTTGTGTGAGTAAAATAAGGTTTTGTAAATGCTAATTCCTAACTATATATGGTGTATAACCTATGGTTTTTTCAGTGAAATTTCAAGGTTTTGTAAATGCTAATTCCTAACTATATATGGTCTATAACCTATGGTTTTTTCAGTGAATATATATATATATAATCATCACAGGGTACAATGCCTATCACACACAAGTACGCAGAATTTTGTATAGGCACTGGCCCGTAGTACGTAGTGATCCCACACTAGGAACATCATGTGCCAAGTTGCCGCAGATAACATACAGAAGGGCCAAGTCGATGAAGCAGGAACTGGTATCTAACATCCCGAGCCAAGTTAGCAATATCAACTGGCTTCAAAGCAAAAAAGGGATTCTTCAAGTGCCCTGAGTGCAAAGCATGTCAACATGGCATAAACACCAGCAAAGTGCAGCTCCCACTTAGGAAGACACCATTAGAAATAAGAGGGAACTTCAGTTGTAAAACAGGCTATGCCATCTATGTTTTACAATTGCAAAAAACACAGTTGATGGACAGAATGTAGAACAATGTCATACATTCACCCCAGTACAAGGATCTGGGCCTAAATCCATCGTTTTTTTGCACACCAATGATTCCGGTCTGGGAAAGACATGGCTTGGTAGTTCGGACTGGACTGTTCCCATGAGGCACAGGGTCAGAGCTGATTTGCATATAGCCAGTGCCTAACCCAGGGTGGTGTGGAGTGCAAAATAATGATGGATTTAGGCCCAGATCCTTGTACTGGGGTGAATGTATGACATTGTTCTACATTCTGTCCATCAACTGTGTTTTTTGCAATTTTCACCCCGAGTGTGCTGGGTATGCTCAGACGTGAGTCCCAGGCTCTCCACACCACTGGAGTCAAGCTATCCAGGCTGATGAAGGCTGATAGCCAGAAACCGGTCCTTGGATGCTTGATTCCGGTCTGGGAAAGACATGGCTTGGTAGTTCGGACTGGACTGTTCCCATGAGGCACAGGGTCAGAGCTGATTTGCATATAGCCAGTGTCTAATCCAGGGTGGTGTGGAGTGGAAAAAAACGATGGATTTAGGCCCAGATCCTTGTACTGGGGTGAATGTATGACATTGTTCTACATTCTGTCCATCAACTGTGTTTTTTGCAATTTTCACCCCGAGTGTGCTGGGTTGCTCAGACATGAGTCCCAGGCTCTCCACACCACTGGAGTCAAGCTATCCAGGCTGATGAAGGCTGATAGCCAGAAACCGGTCCTTGGATGCTTGATTCCGGTCTGGGAAAGACATGGCTTGGTAGTTCGGACTGGACTGTTCCCATGAGGCACAGGGTCAGAGCTGATTTGCATATAGCCATTGTCTAACCCAGGGTGGTGTGGAGTGCAAAAAAACGATGGATTTAGGCCCAGATCCTTGTACTGGGGTGAATGTATGACATTGTTTTACATTCTGTCCATCAACTGTGTTTTTTGCAATCTATGTTTTACAATGCACATGAAAAAACGTTATGTTGGTAGTACATTGCATCCAGTGCATGTAAGGATCTTACAGCACTTAAGAGCGGTTGCCAACGATGACCAAAGCTACCCTGTGGCACGCCACATTAACGCTTTTCATGGAGGGAGAATAGAAGACCTGCAATACTATGTCATCGACAGTGTTAGCAAAAACATAAGAGGGGGCAATAGACTCTTAGCACTCAGAAGATTGGAGTCGAGATTTATCATCATGCTCGACACCAAAACTCCTAATGGCTTAAATTCAGACGAAGCATTGAGTGTGCATTTATAACCTAACACACAAAGGTAGGTCCTGTATCTGTAATATCAACAATATTTTGCTCCATTTGATGCTGTTAATCTTAGTCCTCTGAAAACTTTGTGGTAAGGGTGCTCAAACAAGTACAACAGCACCAATAATTTGATTCAATTTAATTTTTCACATTATGGTATATCACTATTTGGAGCGCATTGGGTAATTCACATTTTCACTAATTTACACACACAAAATATATTAGCTACAGTACTGAGAGATCCAACATCTGGCATAGAGAGCTATTGGATGGGATAATTCATTACCAAATAGGAATGAGAGGATATTAGTAGTCCATAGTAGGTTCAAAGCCCACTGGGGCAAACACACAATGTAAAAATGGTGACAAATGGTCTACGGAAATTGATATATGTTTGCCACATGAAGCTCATAATGTAATTCAGTACTGTTTTATTTATTTTCAAATTTCATTTTTCAAGTTTTACTATTTCATTATTGTTCTACACAAAATCTAGGGGTTGCATGTATGGTTATCATTTGTTGCCTTCCTATGAAAGAACAGATATATCATAGAGGATATATTATCAATAGCATTAATTGCAAAGTATGTGTTTAAATAAGATCTTTATAAAATGTTTTTTAAATCAAACATAATTAACTACATACATACAGTTCACATGAATTGCTGTCTTATCAAATGCTGTATATAATTTGAAGGAAAGACTATATGTCATGTAATGAATTTTTCGCCGAATGCAACATACCTCTTCCATGTCAATCGAAATGAGGAGGGGTACCATAGCAACCGATGCACGTCACTACTAAGCTCCAAAACCTTGTATATATTCCCGTAGCACCCACTGTGAAGTTGTTGTGAACAAGGCGGGTTCCCGGCCGAAACGCGTAGAGCCATTTTCGTTGAGAGAATAAAATAATTCCTCTTTATTAAGAATCCCACGGTGTAAGCGCCTTTTTTGGTATCAAGAAATGTAGGATTGGATGACATATATATATATATATATATATATTGATCACCAAAAGAGAAACACGAACGCTGCAATAACTGTTCTCACTGCCGGCCGCAGTGACTTTTATTATAACCAAGTGCGCATAATGTCAGGCAGATGATGCGTTTCGGCTAACGAAGTAGCCTTGTTCACATATCTGTACTGCTCAATTCAAACCATTAAATACACAGGTGCTAATAAACCACGTGACTACACATACCATTGAGAGTGAAAACATACTGCGTTTCAAAATGAGAACTACAAATAAAGAAAGAGAAAACTTGTTTTCAACATTGCGGTACAAATACTGAAAATCATTATAATTTTCGTTACTCTTTCTTGGATTTCATTTCGTGGAATTTTTGTGCCTAGTCATGATAATATAATGTGTACAAATACACGTACTCCATATCCAAATAATAGCCAGTGCAACTGATGGGTAACCTAATGGCATAAAATACCTTTTATGTTATTGTAAACAAACTGCCTATAGAAAGACAAAACGCCAGATTAAATTGGTTCACTATTGCCAAGTTACATTACACATTTCTGCCACAGCTTAATCGGGTGAAATATGACTATTGTAATCTGTCAAGACTGGTACAATTAGGATAAACAACAGTATGGAAAATATAAAGTGAAAATGGGAAAATTAAGTAAAAAGGATGTGATAGTTAAAATCATAATACAATGTCTGTATTACTGGGCTAGTGTGTGTATATCGATGGAATATACAAAGAGAGAAAAGGAACTCAAAAAAGGCCTCATTCTGATACATATAGTTTACTGTATTCCCATCACTTCTGATTACCCCCTGGGGCATAATGTTTCCTGCTTATATATGGGTAGTGATATAGGGAAGGGAATATATATAGTTGTTTCATTAATGTAACAGAACAAAACCTGCAATAATGACAATTCATATTCTATAAAAATACAGTAGGAAGGCAAAAGAAGTTCTCGTGGACAAGCTAAATTCATTTTTAGATGAATGCCTGATATACTTGTTGTACTGATTGGACTGAGGTGTAGATAGGCTACATTGCTACATTTCAAATGCTATCTTTTGAGAACAATTCACCGGCTACCCGACCACTCTAGAGGTAGTGATGAATGTCCTCACACATATTTAGTCCCCTCGGGGTCTTGGTGTCGAGCTTAAGAATGTAGCTGGTTTCCAATTGCCGCAATTTCTTTTCGAGGTCCCCACCTAGTTTACTTAAGGGAACACTGTCAATAACGAAATATTTCAGCATATTAATGTTACTTTCATGCTGTTCGTTAATGTGACGGGCTACAGGATATGCACTATCTGAGTTTACGGTTGCCCGTAAATGCTGTAAAATTCTTTGGTAGACTGGCAACTTCGTGCTACCTACATAGCGCAATCCACAGCCACATTGTAGCACGTATATCGCATGGTCAGTGCGGCAAGTGTAATGTCCCTTAAGTTTGTACAACACCTCTGAGAAACCCGTAGTGTAGGTCTTGGTATTAACACCAAATTTACAGGCACGGCATGTGCTACATTTATAGAAACCCAGACTGGCTGTTATCCGTCCTTTATTCACATAGTTCAGCACAAGTTCTAACTGAATCATTCCGCATGGAACGAGCTTTCCTATATGAGTGATTGGGTCTGGGAGGAAGTATCTGGGCCATAATCGTATCAGTTAAAATGATTGGCCATTGGGCATTAATGATTTTTTTGATAGCTCCTGCCTACCTGTTAAATGTGGTTATGAACCTGCATATATATATATATATATATATATATATATATATATATATATATATATATATATTACCTACTGGCGGTCGCCAGTAGGTATATATAGTTAGGATTTTTTCTCTATTGGATTTTTGAAAATTCTATGTCTAATAACTTTGGCGTTTGTGGACGGAATTGGCTGAAATTTTCTGGAAAATGGAACATTTTGTTTCTGAGCAGCCCCTGGAAATTTGGGGGGGGGGTTCGTCAAAGGGGGGCCGAGAAAAAAGGGGGGTCCCAAAACGTGTTTTTAACATTGAGTTTTCCATAGGGCGGTTGGCCTCACTTTTAGCCCGAACGGCTGAATGGATTTGCACGAAACTTGGCAAAATTGTAGGGACTGGTAGCCCGATGTGCCTTTTGTAGGTCTCAATATATGTGCTCCAGTGGATTTTGAGAAATTAACGTTTAAAAAAAGATATATATCTGTAACAGCGGACCGGGCAGCGCTCCAGTACGCGTACTTTTCGCGCAACGGAGCTTTGTGAAGCGAAGCTGATTGGTTCTCCGGCGTCTGTGAACATTCCAAACAGTCCGTAGCGGCCGCCATCTTGTCTCTCGGTAGGATCGAGAGACAAGAGGAGGCCAAAGCGAAGGGGCAAATGACCATAAGGGGGCATAGTAGATTCTCGCTGACCCCCCTAGGTTTGATGTGGAGGTTTTAAAAGGGCCCCGCGGGGCAAAAAAAAAAAAATAATAATAATAATCGAACGGCTGAATGGATTTGCACGAAACTTGGCAAAATTGTAGGGACTGGTAGCCCGATGTGCCTTTGCTAGGTCTCAATATATGTGCTCCAGTGGATTTTGAGAAATTAACGTTCAAAAAAAGATATATATCTGTAACAGCGCTCCGCTTCGCGTAACGGAGGTTTGCGAAGCTGATTGGTCATTCTGTCACTGGGCTATAGTTGGGCTACATCTGGCTGATATTTGGGCTACATTTGTTTTTTTTGTCTCTGGCGGCCATCTTTGGGCTACATTGGGCTTCATTGGGCTTCATTGGGCTACATTGGGCTACATTTGGGCTCCAACATATATATAGCCCAATGTAGCCCAATATATATTTTTCAAAGTTAAGTAAAAACCACTGGAGCATATATCTTGAGACATAGCAAAGGCACATCGGGCTACCAGTTCCTACAATTTTGCCAAGTTTCGTGGAAATCCATTCAGCCGTTCGAGCTAAAAGTGAGTCCAACCGCCCTATGGAAATGAAGGAAATGAATGGGTAATTTGTAATTAGCAAATAGCTCATCGCAAACTAGGAATGGTAAAGAATCGCTATTTATTCCTTAAAGTTCGCTATTTAGGAAATGCAAAAAACTTTGATGATACATATGGCGGTTCATCTCTAACAAGATAAGAAGCATAGGGATAGATTTATAATGACTGGCGCATCACCATGGATGTGTTAGTCATTCTGTGCCGCTGTTCCGTCACCTATGGTGTGCTGCATTTACAATGCGGCGCATCATGGGGCAAAAACAGCACAGATGCGTGACGTATCTGTGCCGTAAAGGTGGCACATTGCTGGAGTTGTATCGCAAGTGTGATGAAGCTCCAGCAAGGCTCAGGGGTGCCCCTGTCGCAGGGTTTCTGTTCTCACACAGAACTGTGGACAGAGGATTGGAACCTCGGAGAATTAGGGTGCCCCAAAACTCACCTTAGTAATCAAAAACCCCTTAGCAAGCTAGGTACAGTGTCACATTGGATATAACAAACTCTCAATGTTTAGACAATCCAGAATATGAACTTATAGTACCTCAGGATACGTGGAACTCATGAACAGTCGGTCGTTATATATTCCTTAGAAACCAGAACATGGAGTTAAGAAGAACACATGTGTATTTGAAATGTTTATTTACTAATGCCGTCTTCTCAGGCGTAGTATCTTAGATAATACAAGTACACATATTATCAGTAGCAAAATTACCAGCATAGTTACTAGTACATAAAAAGCGAATGGTGACAGTATGTTAACATGCTGTAAATGAATAAGAGTTAGCAACACTTATAAGCAGCCGCGGGCTGTGAAGGGAGTTACGGTGGGGCAGGGAGGCGGGGAGGGGGAGGGGAAGGGTGGAGAGGGCTTCACCCTGCCCCTCCCCCTCCCCGCCTCCCTGCCCCACCGTAACTCCCTCCACGGCCCGCGGCTGCTTATATCTCACCCTCCCTAATACACATATTATATTATTTGCTAAGAAGGTCTGTTTGTGTTGGTTTAGGGCGTGCCCATACTTTAGTGTCTTAGATTTGAAGGAATCACATCAGCATACAGCAGCTCTCTCTTCATGTGAACCGCATCAAGTGTTGTGTATGTGTGTTCGGCAAAGCAATATAAAACCCGCCTCATGCCCAGAATTGGCAGAAGCTGCACTTATGTTATGAGTATGAAGTCGTGGAGATCAGACCTCATAACAATTCTGTATCGTGTTGTTCTTGAAACTTCAGCACTCGCTGTACAGATATAGTTTAACAAGTAAAGCAGATAGTAGAGCAATAACATATTATTCTCATGTAAACCACGATGAACTACTAGGTTGAAAGCTAAAGCAACAACTAAGTGTCGTGTGCAGAAGTTGCAAAAAAGGAAAAATGGTGTTTAAACCGGTAATGAGCCCATGCTAACTTAACACGGTGTAAAGATATCCAGGACCTAGATGACACCTCCCCATGATCCGGAAACGAACTGAATAAGATAATAGAAGTGCCATCTCATGAGAGCAGATTGCAACTTTATATGTGGACGGTCCGCAAGGTAAAACATTAAAAACTAGGAAAATTTAATGCTAAAGAAAAATAAAACAGCCAAGTACTTTATCGAGTCTTAAGCCAATAGGCAAGCTAAATAATAAAAACTTGACAAATAAGTCAATGAATTGTCAATGAAATGCTAGTACTCAGCATATCAAACATGAAAAAGGTCTATGACATAACTGTGTATGCAAAATAAGCTGCAACAGCCTCCAATAGGAAGTCACCGTCTTCATCCGAAAAGAGTTCAGCCATCCAATTTAAAAGCGGAAAAGAACATACGTGCTCTCCCAGCACCGGATCCTCTATCACCATCAGAGGACAGCTCGGTGGGTTTTCAAGAAAGCTCTGTTACAAGAAAGACTGTGTTGCCGCCTGTAAATTCCAGGGACCAATTAGTCCATGCATCAATGCCACAGCCATAATCCTTTCGCCAGGACAAACCAACTCGTGAGCAATGATAGGACTCATCAGCTGATTAAAGTCGACGTCAGGAGAAACCGGTCCGCAGAGACACAAATCAATGGCCCAATCGAAATCACAGGTATATTTACAACAAGGGGTGGTGAGGGACAGAGTCTCTGAATTAAGCAGAATACTCTCACCCAGTCAAAAGATCAGGGCTAGATCCAACACCGTTTTTTAGCTCATTGCACCATCCCAGTTTCAGAACCTGGCTGTATGCAAATTAGTCCGTTCCTGTCCCAGTGCATGATGGGAACAGGGCAAACCAAACTACAAAAGCCAATTCTTACACTGGGAAGGAAACAAGCTTCCGGGGACCGGTTTCTGGCATTACAGCCGTCTTCGGCCCGGCTTGCTTGAATCCTGATGGTGCAATGAGCAAGGGACTCATGTCTGAGTATAACCTTCCACGCTTAGGGTGGACAAAAATATTTACAACAAGGGGTGGTGAGGGACAGAGTCTCTGAATTAAGCAGAATACTCTCACCCAGTCAAAAGATCAGGGCTAGATCCAACACCGTTTTTTAGCTCATTGCACCATCCCAGTTTCAGAACCTGGCTGTATGCAAATTAGTCTATTCCTGTCCCAGTGCATGATGGGAACAGGGCAAACCAAACTACAAAAGCCAATTCTTACACTGGGAAGGAAACAAGCTTCCGGGGACCGGTTTCTGGCATTACAGCCGTCTTCGGCCCGGCTTGCTTGAATCCTGATGGTGCAATGAGCAAGGGACTCATGTCTGAGTATACCCTTCCACGCTTAGGGTGGACACAAATATTTACAACAAGGGGTGGTGAGGGACAGAGTCTCTGAATTAAGCAGAATACTCTCACCCAGTCAAAAGATCAGGGCTAGATCCAACACCGTTTTTTAGCTCATTGCACCATCCCAGTTTCAGAACCTGGCTGTATGCAAATTAGTCTGTTCCTGTCCCAGTGCATGATGGGAACAGGGCAAACCAAACTACAAAAGCCAATTCTTAGACTGGGAAGGAAACAAGCTTCCGGGGACCGGTTTCTGGCATTACAGCCGTCTTCGGCCCGGCTTGCTTGAATCCTGATGGTGCAATGAGCAAGGGACTCATGTCTGAGTATACCCTTCCACGCTTAGGGTGGACAAAAATATTTACAACAAGGGGTGGTGAGGGACAGAGTCTCTGAATTAAGCAGAATACTCTCACCCAGTCAAAAGATCAGGGCTAGATCCAACACCGTTTTTTAGCTCATTGCACCATCCCAGTTTCAGAACCTGGCTGTATGCAAATTAGTCTGTTCCTGTCCCAGTGCATGATGGGAACAGGGCAAAACAAACTACAAAAGCCAATTCTGACACTGGGAAGGAAACAAGCTTCCGGGGACCGGTTTCTGACATTACAGCCGTCTTCGGCCCGGCTTGCTTGAATCCTGATGGTGCAATGAGCAAGGGACTCATGTCTGAGTATACCCTTCCACGCTTAGGGTGGACAAAAATATTTACAACAAGGGGTGGTGAGGGACAGAGTCTCTGAATTAAGCAGAATACACTCACCCAGTCAAAAGATCAGGGCTAGATCCAACACCGTTTTTTAGCTCATTGCACCATCCCAGTTTCAGAACCTGGCTGTATGCAAATTAGTCTGTTCCTGTCCCAGTGCATGATGGGAACAGGGCAAACCAAACTACAAAAGCCAATTCTTACACTGGGAAGGAAACAAACTTCCGGGGACCGGTTTCTGGCATTACAGCCGTCTTCGGCCCGGCTTGCTGGAATCCTGATGGTGCAATGAGCAAGGGACTCATGTCTGAGTATACCCTTCCACGCTTAGGGTGGACAAAAATATTTACAACAAGGGGTGGTGAGGGACAGAGTCTCTGAATTAAGCAGAATACTCTCACCCAGTCAAAAGATCAGGGCTAGATCCAACACCGTTTTTTAGCTCATTGCACCATCCCAGTTTCAGAACCTGGCTGTATGCAAATTAGTCTGTTCCTGTCCCAGTGCATGATGGGAACAGGGCAAACCAAACTACAAAAGCCAATTCTTACACTGGGAAGGAAACAAGCTTCCGGGGACCGGTTTCTGGCATTACAGCCGTCTTCGGCCCGGCTTGCTTGAATCCTGATGGTGCAATGAGCAAGGGACTCATGTCTGAGTATACCCTTCCACGCTTAGGGTGGACAAAAATATTTACAACAAGGGGTGGTGAGGGACAGAGTCTCTGAATTAAGCAGAATACTCTCACCCAGTCAAACGATCAGGGCTAGATCCAACACAGTTTTTTAGCTCATTGCACCATCCCAGTTTCAGAACCTGGCTGTATGCAAATTAGTCTGTTCCTGTCCCAGTGCATGATGGGAACAGGGCAAACCAAACTACAAAAGCCAATTCTTACACTGGGAAGGAAACAAGCTTCCGGGGACCGGTTTCTGGCATTACAGCCGTCTTCGGCCCGGCTTGCTTGAATCCTGATGGTGCAATGAGCAAGGGACTCATGTCTGAGTATACCCTTCCACGCTTAGGGTGGACAAAAATATTTACAACAAGGGGTGGTGAGGGACAGAGTCTCTGAATTAAGCAGAATACTCTCACCCAGTCAAAAGATCAGGGCTAGATCCAACACCGTTTTTTAGCTCATTGCACCATCCCAGTTTCAGAACCTGGCTGTATGCAAATTAGTCTGTTCCTGTCCCAGTGCATGATGGGAACAGGGCAAACCAAACTACAAAAGCCAATTCTTACACTGGGAAGGAAACAAGCTTCCGGGGACCGGTTTCTGGCATTACAGCCGTCTTCGGCCCGGCTTGCTTGAATCCTGATGGTGCAATGAGCAAGGGACTCATGTCTGAGTATACCCTTCCACGCTTAGGGTGGACAAAAATATTTACAACAAGGGGTGGTGAGGGACAGAGTCTCTGAATTAAGCAGAATACTCTCACCCAGTCAAAAGATCAGGGCTAGATCCAACACCGTTTTTTAGCTCATTGCACCATCCCAGTTTCAGAACCTGGCTGTATGCAAATTAGTCTGTTCCTGTCCCAGTGCATGATGGGAACAGGGCAAAACAAACTACAAAAGCCAATTCTTACACTGGGAAGGAAACAAGCTTCCGGGGACCGGTTTCTGGCATTACAGCCGTCTTCGGCCCGGCTTGCTTGAATCCTGATGGTGCAATGAGCAAGGGACTCATGTCTGAGTATACCCTTCCACGCTTAGGGTGGACAAAAATATTTACAACAAGGGGTGGTGAGGGACAGAGTCTCTGAATTAAGCAGAATACACTCACCCAGTCAAAAGATCAGGGCTAGATCCAACACCGTTTTTTAGCTCATTGCACCATCCCAGTTTCAGAACCTGGCTGTATGCAAATTAGTCTGTTCCTGTCCCAGTGCATGATGGGAACAGGGCAAACCAAACTACAAAAGCCAATTCTTACACTGGGAAGGAAACAAGCTTCCGGGGACCGGTTTCTGGCATTACAGCCGTCTTCGGCCCGGCTTGCTTGAATCCTGATGGTGCAATGAGCAAGGGACTCATGTCTGAGTATACCCTTCCACGCTTAGGGTGGACAAAAATATTTACAACAAGGGGTGGTGAGGGACAGAGTCTCTGAATTAAGCAGAATACTCTCACCCAGTCAAAAGATCAGGGCTAGATCCAACACCGTTTTTTAGCTCATTGCACCATCCCAGTTTCAGAACCTGGCTGTATGCAAATTAGTCTGTTCCTGTCCCAGTGCATGATGGGAACAGGGCAAACCAAACTACAAAAGCCAATTCTTACACTGGGAAGGAAACAAGCTTCCGGGGACCGGTTTCTGGCATTACAGCCGTCTTCGGCCCGGCTTGCTTGAATCCTGATGGTGCAATGAGCAAGGGACTCATGTCTGAGTATACCCTTCCACGCTTAGGGTGGACAAAAATATTTACAACAAGGGGTGGTGAGGGACAGAGTCTCTGAATTAAGCAGAATACTCTCACCCAGTCAAAAGATCAGGGCTAGATCCAACACCGTTTTTTAGCTCATTGCACCATCCCAGTTTCAGAACCTGGCTGTATGCAAATTAGTCTGTTCCTGTCCCTGTGCATGATGGGAACAGGGCAAACCAAACTACAAAAGCCAATTCTTACACTGGGAAGGAAACAAGCTTCCGGGGACCGGTTTCTGGCATTACAGACGTCTTCGGCCCGGCTTGCTTGAATCCTGATGGTGCAATGAGCAAGCGACTCATGTCTGAGTATACCCTTCCACGCTTAGGGTAGACAAAAATGTTTACAACAAGGGGTGGTGAGGGACAGAGTCTCTGAATTAAGCAGAATACTCTCACCCAGTCAAAAGATCAGGGCTAGATCCAACACCGTTTTTTAGCTCATTGCACCATCCCAGTTTCAGAAGCTGGCTGTATGCAAATTAGTCTGTTCCTGTCCCAGTGCATGATGGGAACAGGGCAAACCAAACTACAAAAGCCAATTCTTACACTGGGAAGGAAACAAGCTTCCGGGGACCGGTTTCTGGCATTACAGCCGTCTTCGGCCCGGCTTGCTTGAATCCTGATGGTGCAATGAGCAAGGGACTCATGTCTGAGTATACCCTTCCACGCTTAGGGTGGACAAAAATATTTACAACAAGGGGTGGTGAGGGACAGAGTCTCTGAATTAAGCAGAATACTCTCACCCAGTCAAAAGATCAGGGCTATATCCAACACCGTTTTTTAGCTCATTGCACCATCCCAGTTTCAGAACCTGGCTGTATGCAAATTAGTCTGTTCCTGTCCCAGTGCATGATGGGAACAGGGCAAACCAAACTACAAAAGCCAATTCTTACACTGGGAAGGAAACAAGCTTCCGGGGACCGGTTTCTGGCATTACAGCCGTCTTCGGCCCGGCTTGCTTGAATCCTGATGGTGCAATGAGCAAGGGACTCATGTCTGAGTATACCCTTCCACGCTTAGGGTGGACAAAAATATTTACAACAAGGGGTGGTGAGGGACAGAGTCTCTGAATTAAGCAGAATACTCTCACCCAGTCAAAAGATCAGGGCTAGATCCAACACCGTTTTTTAGCTCATTGCACCATCCCAGTTTCAGAACCTGGCTGTATGCAAATTAGTCTGTTCCTGTCCCAGTGCATGATGGGAACAGGGCAAACCAAACTACAAAAGCCAATTCCTACACTGGGAAGGAAACAAGCTTCCGGGGACCGGTTTCTGGCATTACAGCCGTCTTCGGCCCGGCTTGCTTGAATCCTGATGGTGCAATGAGCAAGGGACTCATGTCTGAGTATACCCTTCCACGCTTAGGGTGGACAAAAATATTTACAACAAGGGGTGGTGAGGGACAGAGTCTCTGAATTAAGCAGAATACTCTCACCCAGTCAAAAGATCAGGGCTAGATCCAACACCGTTTTTTAGCTCATTGCACCATCCCAGTTTCAGAACCTGGCTGTATGCAAATTAGTCTGTTCCTGTCCCAGTGCATGATGGGAACAGGGCAAACCAAACTACAAAAGCCAATTCTTACACTGGGAAGGAAACAAGCTTCCGGGGACCGGTTTCTGGCATTACAGCCGTCTTCGGCCCGGCTTGCTTGAATCCTGATGGTGCAATGAGCAAGGGACTCATGTCTGAGTATACCCTTCCACGCTTAGGGTGGACAAAAATATTTACAACAAGGGGTGGTGAGGGACAGAGTCTCTGAATTAAGCAGAATACTCTCACCCAGTCAAAAGATCAGGGCTAGATCCAACACCGTTTTTTAGCTCATTGCACCATCCCAGTTTCAGAACCTGGCTGTATGCAAATTAGTCTGTTCCTGTCCCAGTGCATGATGGGAACAGGGCAAACCAAACTACAAAAGCCAATTCTTACACTGGGAAGGAAACAAGCTTCCGGGGACCGGTTTCTGGCATTACAGCCGTCTTCGGCCCGGCTTGCTTGAATCCTGATGGTGCAATGAGCAAGGGACTCATGTCTGAGTATACCCTTCCACGCTTAGGGTGGACAAAAATATTTACAACAAGGGGTGGTGAGGGACAGAGTCTCTGAATTAAGCAGAATACTCTCACCCAGTCAAAAGATCAGGGCTAGATCCAACACCGTTTTTTAGCTCATTGCACCATCCCAGTTTCAGAACCTGGCTGTATGCAAATTAGTCTGTTCCTGTCCCAGTGCATGATGGGAACAGGGCAAAACAAACTACAAAAGCCAATTCTTACACTGGGAAGGAAACAAGCTTCCGGGGACCGGTTTCTGGCATTACAGCCGTCTTCGGCCCGGCTTGCTTGAATCCTGATGGTGCAATGAGCAAGGGACTCATGTCTGAGTATACCCTTCCACGCTTAGGGTGGACAAAAATATTTACAACAAGGGGTGGTGAGGGACAGAGTCTCTGAATTAAGCAGAATACTCTCACCCAGTCAAAAGATCAGGGCTAGATCCAACACCGTTTTTTAGCTCATTGCACCATCCCAGTTTCAGAACCTGGCTGTATGCAAATTAGTCTGTTCCTGTCCCAGTGCATGATGGGAACAGGGCAAAACAAACTACAAAAGCCAATTCTTACACTGGGAAGGAAACAAGCTTCCGGGGACCGGTTTCTGGCATTACAGCCGTCTTCGGCCCGGCTTGCTTGAATCCTGATGGTGCAATGAGCAAGGGACTCATGTCTGAGTATACCCTTCCACGCTTAGGGTGGACAAAAATATTTACAACAAGGGGTGGTGAGGGACAGAGTCTCTGAATTAAGCAGAATACACTCACCCAGTCAAAAGATCAGGGCTAGATCCAACACCGTTTTTTAGCTCATTGCACCATCCCAGTTTCAGAACCTGGCTGTATGCAAATTAGTCTGTTCCTGTCCCAGTGCATGATGGGAACAGGGCAAACCAAACTACAAAAGCCAATTCTTACACTGGGAACGAAACAAGCTTCCGGGGACCGGTTTCTGGCATTACAGCCGTCTTCGGCCCGGCTTGCTTGAATCCTGATGGTGCAATGAGCAAGGGACTCATGTCTGAGTATACCCTTCCACGCTTAGGGTGGACAAAAATATTTACAACAAGGGGTGGTGAGGGACAGAGTCTCTGAATTAAGCAGAATACTCTCACCCAGTCAAAAGATCAGGGCTAGATCCAACACCGTTTTTTAGCTCATTGCACCATCCCAGTTTCAGAACCTGGCTGTATGCAAATTAGTCTGTTCCTGTCCCAGTGCATGATGGGAACAGGGCAAACCAAACTACAAAAGCCAATTCTTACACTGGGAAGGAAACAAGCTTCCGGGGACCGGTTTCTGGCATTACAGCCGTCTTCGGCCCGGCTTGCTTGAATCCTGATGGTGCAATGAGCAAGGGACTCATGTCTGAGTATACCCTTCCACGCTTAGGGTGGACAAAAATATTTACAACAAGGGGTGGTGAGGGACAGAGTCTCTGAATTAAGCAGAATACTCTCACCCAGTCAAAAGATCAGGGCTAGATCCAACACCGTTTTTTAGCTCATTGCACCATCCCAGTTTCAGAACCTGGCTGTATGCAAATTAGTCTGTTCCTGTCCCAGTGCATGATGGGAACAGGGCAAACCAAACTACTAAAGCCAATTCTTACACTGGGAAGGAAACAAGCTTCCGGGGACCGGTTTCTGGCATTACAGCCGTCTTCGGCCTGGCTTGCTTGAATCCTGATGGTGCAATGAGCAAGCGACTCATGTCTGAGTATACCCTTCCACGCTTAGGGTGGACAAAAATGTTTACAACAAGGGGTGGTGAGGGACAGAGTCTCTGAATTAAGCAGAATACTCTCACCCAGTCAAAAGATCAGGGCTAGATCCAACACCGTTTTTTAGCTCATTGCACCATCCCAGTTTCAGAACCTGGCTGTATGCAAATTAGTCTGTTCCTGTCCCAGTGCATGATGGGAACAGGGCAAACCAAACTACAAAAGCCAATTCTTACACTGGGAAGGAAACAAGCTTCCGGGGACCGGTTTCTGGCATTACAGCCATCTTCGGCCCGGCTTGCTTGAATCCTGATGGTGCAATGAGCAAGGGACTCATGTCTGAGTATACCCTTCCACGCTTAGGGTGGACAAAAATATTTACAACAAGGGGTGGTGAGGGACAGAGTCTCTGAATTAAGCAGAATACTCTCACCCAGTCAAAAGATCAGGGCTAGATCCAACACCGTTTTTTAGCTCATTGCACCATCCCAGTTTCAGAACCTGGCTGTATGCAAATTAGTCTGTTCCTGTCCCAGTGCATGATGGGAACAGGGCAAACCAAACTACAAAAGCCAATTCTTACACTGGGAAGGAAACGAGCTTCCGGGGACCGGTTTCTGGCATTACAGCCGTCTTCGGCCCGGCTTGCTTGAATCCTGATGGTGCAATGAGCAAGGGACTCATGTCTGAGTATACCCTTCCACGCTTAGGGTGGACAAAAATATTTACAACAAGGGGTGGTGAGGGACAGAGTCTCTGAATTAAGCAGAATACTCTCACCCAGTCAAAAGATCAGGGCTAGATCCAACACCGTTTTTTAGCTCATTGCACCATCCCAGTTTCAGAACCTGGCTGTATGCAAATTAGTCTGTTCCTGTCCCAGTGCATGATGGGAACAGGGCAAACCAAACTACAAAAGCCAATTCTTACACTGGGAAGGAAACAAGCTTCCGGGGACCGGTTTCTGGCATTACAGCCGTCTTCGGCCCGGCTTGCTTGAATCCTGATGGTGCAATGAGCAAGGGACTCATGTCTGAGTATACCCTTCCACGCTTAGGGTGGATAAAAATATTTACAACAAGGGGTGGTGAGGGACAGAGTCTCTGAATTAAGCAGAATACTCTCACCCAGTCAAAATATCAGGGCTAGATCCAACACCGTTTTTTAGCTCATTGCACCATCCCAGTTTCAGAACCTGGCTGTATGCAAATTAGTCTGTTCCTGTCCCAGTGCATGATGGGAACAGGGCAAACCAAACTACAAAAGCCAATTCTTACACTGGGAAGGAAACAAGCTTCCGGGGACCGGTTTCTGGCATTACAGCCGTCTTCGGCCCGGCTTGCTTGAATCCTGATGGTGCAATGAGCAAGGGACTCATGTCTGAGTATACCCTTCCACGCTTAGGGTGGACAAAAATATTTACAACAAGGGGTGGTGAGGGACAGAGTCTCTGAATTAAGCAGAATACTCTCACCCAGTCAAAAGATCAGGGCTAGATCCAACACCGTTTTTTAGCTCATTGCACCATCCCAGTTTCAGAACCTGGCTGTATGCAAATTAGTCTGTTCCTGTCCCAGTGCATGATGGGAACAGGGCAAACCAAACTACAAAAGCCAATTCTTACACTGGGAAGGAAACAAGCTTCCGGGGACCGGTTTCTGGCATTACAGCCGTCTTCGGCCCGGCTTGCTTGAATCCTGATGGTGCAATGAGCAAGGGACTCATGTCTGAGTATACCCTTCCACGCTTAGGGTGGATAAAAATATTTACAACAAGGGGTGGTGAGGGACAGAGTCTCTGAATTAAGCAGAATACTCTCACCCAGTCAAAAGATCAGGGCTAGATCCAACACCGTTTTTTAGCTCATTGCACCATCCCAGTTTCAGAACCTGGCTGTATGCAAATTAGTCTGTTCCTGTCCCAGTGCATGATGGGAACAGGGCAAACCAAACTACAAAAGCCAATTCTTACACTGGGAAGGAAACAAGCTTCCGGGGACCGGTTTCTGGCATTACAGCCGTCTTCGGCCCGGCTTGCTTGAATCCTGATGGTGCAATGAGCAAGGGACTCATGTCTGAGTATACCCTTCCACGCTTAGGGTGGACAAAAATATTTACAACAAGGGGTGGTGAGGGACAGAGTCTCTGAATTAAGCAGAATACTCTCACCCAGTCAAAAGATCAGGGCTAGATCCAACACCGTTTTTTAGCTCATTGCACCATCCCAGTTTCAGAACCTGGCTGTATGCAAATTAGTCTGTTCCTGTCCCAGTGCATGATGGGAACAGGGCAAACCAAACTACAAAAGCCAATTCTTACACTGGGAAGGAAACAAGCTTCCGGGGACCGGTTTCTGGCATTACAGCCGTCTTCGGCCCGGCTTGCTTGAATCCTGATGGTGCAATGAGCAAGGGACTCATGTCTGAGTATACCCTTCCACGCTTAGGGTGGACAAAAATATTTACAACAAGGGGTGGTGAGGGACAGAGTCTCTGAATTAAGCAGAATACTCTCACCCAGTCAAAAGATCAGGGCTAGATCCAACACCGTTTTTTAGCTCATTGCACCATCCCAGTTTCAGAACCTGGCTGTATGCAAATTAGTCTGTTCCTGTCCCAGTGCATGATGGGAACAGGGCAAACCAAACTACAAAAGCCAATTCTTACACTGGGAAGGAAACAAGCTTCCGGGGACCGGTTTCTGGCATTACAGCCGTCTTCGGCCTGGCTTGCTTGAATCCTGATGGTGCAATGAGCAAGGGACTCATGTCTGAGTATACCCTTCCACGCTTAGGGTGGACAAAAATATTTACAACAAGGGGTGGTGAGGGACAGAGTCTCTGAATTAAGCAGAATACTCTCACCCAGTCAAAAGATCAGGGCTAGATCCAACACCGTTTTTTAGCTCATTGCACCATCCCAGTTTCAGAACCTGGCTGTATGCAAATTAGTCTGTTCCTGTCCCAGTGCATGATGGGAACAGGGCAAACCAAACTACAAAAGCCAATTCTTACACTGGGAAGGAAACAAGCTTCCGGGGACCAGTTTCTGGCATTACAGCCGTCTTCGGCCCGGCTTGCTTGAATCCTGATGGTGCAATGAGCAAGGGACTCATGTCTGAGTATACCCTTCCACGCTTAGGGTGGACAAAAATATTTACAACAAGGGGTGGTGAGGGACAGAGTCTCTGAATTAAGCAGAATACTCTCACCCAGTCAAAAGATCAGGGCTAGATCCAACACCGTTTTTTAGCTCATTGCACCATCCCAGTTTCAGAACCTGGCTGTATGCAAATTAGTCTGTTCCTGTCCCAGTGCATGATGGGAACAGGGCAAACCAAACTACAAAAGCCAATTCTTACACTGGGAAGGAAACAAGCTTCCGGGGACCGGTTTCTGGCATTACAGCCGTCTTCGGCCCGGCTTGCTTGAATCCTGATGGTGCAATGAGCAAGGGACTCATGTCTGAGTATACCCTTCCACGCTTAGGGTGGACAAAAATATTTACAACAAGGGGTGGTGAGGGACAGAGTCTCTGAATTAAGCAGAATACTCTCACCCAGTCAAAAGATCAGGGCTAGATCCAACACCGTTTTTTAACTCATTGCACCATCCCAGTTTCAGAACCTGGCTGTATGCAAATTAGTCTGTTCCTGTCCCAGTGCATGATGGGAACAGGGCAAACCAAACTACAAAAGCCAATTCTTACACTGGGAAGGAAACAAGCTTCCGGGGACCGGTTTCTGGCATTACAGCCGTCTTCGGCCCGGCTTGCTTGAATCCTGATGGTGCAATGAGCAAGGGACTCATGTCTGAGTATACCCTTCCACGCTTAGGGTGGACAAAAATATTTACAACAAGGGGTGGTGAGGGACAGAGTCTCAGAATCACAGGTCAGGCAGTGAAATACAGGCTGGACACAGGTGAAGTAGGAGAATCGAAAAGATAATCCATATGCCGTGCTTAATATCGCCAACGGCATTGTGCCATAATATTCTAGCATGCGATTGCGGAACAGCGTCAGCAGCTGCAGGGCGGGAGCTTGCACAGGAGGGACATCCATATTTAAAAATGTAAAAAAGCACAAGAGGGTCCGCTGGTAATGCAAGTAAAAATGGGAATCCACCAAGCACAGTGGAAAAAATAGAATGAAAGAAAGCAGGGATGACTCCAAAGATTTTCTCAAATGAAGTCACGAGACCACTGTTAACAACTTTAAAAAAGTGCGCCAGGGCCTTTGTGGAGGACGCGTTAAAGATAGTCCGAACCATCTTGCTGAAATAGAAAGGCGAATCAGTATTGAAAAGGGTCTGCACCTCTGTACGGGTGTTCGCTATGTGAAGCACGAAAGTTTCACGGGCCGAACTCAAGGCCACCTCTCTCTGAGACAAAAGAGCTCTTATTCTTGCCATGCCGTTGAAATCTGCTCCCAAGGTTGGTATTTGTGGCCAGATTGAAAACTCCCTATGTTCATGTGTGGGAGGAAATAGAACATTTCTGCAGCAAATAACCCGTTCACTTACTGGTACGATAAAAGGAATACTTTTAATTAACCCAGAACAATCTTCATTATTGAGCATCAAATAACTACCATTTTCCAACAACTTGAACGTGGGGATGATAGCAGGAACTGGCGTGCCTTGCAACACGCAAGCCATATTTGGTCGGTGTTTGTTGCATGAACCGTGTAACTGTATGTGCCTACACATTAGTGAATGATCTGGCGTCTCAGTGCATTCCTCTCCATTCAGATAAACTTCTTGATCATCTTTGAAACATCTGTATGTGTATGGAAGCGACCAGACCTCATGAAGAAAAGCACTACCTAAAGGTTCATAACGACCTATTGGTATATATTTCATACAATTTGAAAACTTATATAAAGCAAAAGGCAGCGTTATTAAACCGTGGATAAGGCACGTTGCCAAAAAACCCGCAATCCTCTGCTGATGATGTCACTGAGCATGTCATGAATGATGTAATATGTGACATCATCAGCAGTGGATTACGGGTAATAGTATCTCTAGTTTACTCCCCTATAGCTGTCTTTCTTTTAACATAAGTGTCTGTTTCCTTCCCTTATACTTACTGTTCTTTTTTTAAAAAACATTTTTTGGTTCGCTTCCGGTTCGCGTACCGGCGAGCGAACTGGGAAGCGAACTACGAGAAATCGAGGTTGGCACAGTTCCAAATATTGTACCAATTTTTTAATAACGGGGAGGTAGTTCTGATAAGAACTTTTTTTTTATTGTTTTTGTTGTTTTATATTTTTTTTATTATTTTTCTGAACATTTTTTTACTTTTTTTGAATTTTTCTGAACAGTTTTATATTTTTTGGGGTTTTTTTTCGGAGGGGGCAACGAAAACGATTCATTGTAAAGGGCTCAACAGGAGCAACAAAACAAAAAAAAAGAATTTATTATTTGGGGCGTTTCGTACAAACTTGCATATGATAGTCAATAGCTCTGTTGATCAGAGTGATGCTTCTTTCTCCGTAGCAAATGAATCCATTGCAATGTACGCAGACTTGTTTTACTTCACGAAATCTCTGTATATTTGGCACCATCTCCCTGCCCTCTGGTCCCGTTACTTCCGGTACAACAGATCTTCTGGCCATAATAGGGAGATTATCTAGGTCGTTACGAAACTGTGCAGCACTGTAGTTGTTAGGATGCCACCTAGTCATATGGCGATGCATTGTGTAGTTTCCGAAACTGTATTTTTTGTCGGTCCCTCTGGACAGTCTATCTTG
Source organism: Lissotriton helveticus (assembly GCF_964261635.1). Lineage (NCBI taxonomy): Eukaryota > Metazoa > Chordata > Amphibia > Caudata > Salamandridae > Lissotriton > Lissotriton helveticus. The sequence continues at coordinate 1,611,090,810 of NC_136065.1, forward strand.
ACATATAAGGCAAGTTACGTATCTTGCATTTACTTTTTTCTGACCTTTGGGAATTTTAAAAAATTGCCAAATGAAGTTTTCTTTCCGGTGAGACGTCCTGGGCTCCTCAGGCCTCTCTTCGTGCTCGTCGTCCTGTTCCTCTTCTTCCTCTTCTTGCTGAATTATAACTTCAGCAAGTGGTCCACTCTTCCTTGGATGTGGTGGAGGTGGTGGGGAAGCACCAGCTGAAGCTACTAAAGAAGCCATTGCTCACTGGTAACAAAGGGTCTTTCTCTCACAATGATGAAAGTCAGAGTGAGGAAAGAAGGAGGGATTTTCATCATTTGGGAAAAACAATAGTTCTCAACCAATGAAAAGTGTTAATTTTAGATTATATGACCTAGTCTTACATCATTAGGAAACCAAAAGTTAAATGAACCAATGAAAAGTGTTATTACCAAGTCACATGACCTGCTGTGTTTACGTTACGCGCTTTGCAGGGCCTCCCGGTTTGCTTCCAGAAACCTGTCATCACTGATGACTTGAGATGTCATCAGTGATGTCATCAGTGATGTCACTGACCATGTCATGAATAATGTAATCTGTGACATCATCAGCAGTGGATTGCGGGTGCACGATATATAGTTAGTGCAACTAACTATATATGGAATTTCAATGGTTTTGTGTGAGTAAAATAAGGTTTTCTAAATGCTAATTCCTAACTATATATGGTCTATAACCTATGGTTTTTTCAGTGAATTTTCAAGGTTTTGTAAATGCTAATTCCTAACTATATATGGTCTATAACCTATGCTTTTTTCAGTGAATATATATATATATACATACACACACACACACACACACCAAGGTGTATTGAAGTATGAATGGGTGTATGAGTGTCGGAGTAGATGATTTAGTAGGTGTGTGAATGACTGTTTAAGTGAGTGATTAAATGTGTCTTACTGAATGCATGGGTTAGTGAGCAAACTGTGTAAATGTCTGTATCAATCTGTCAGTAGGTGTATAAGCAGCTGCATGGGTTGTGAGTAGCTACATGATTGTCTACATGGGTTATTGATTGGTTGTCTGATTATCTCTCTGGGAGCCTGAGTGTCTGTGTGGGTGGGTGGAGTGTGTGTGACTCTGTACATTGATGTGTGAGTGGGTAATTCACTAGGTGTATGGGTTCAAGAGTGCATCTGTGAAGAGCTGTATGGGTGGATGGGTGTGTATATGGTGTGTTGGTGAGTGAATGGATGTCTCAGTGGTATATGTGTGAGTAACTACATATGTGAAAGGCAGTATATGTGAGTGTTAGAGTATATAAATTACTTAATGTGAGAGTGAGTGATTGTGCGAGTGGCTGTATAGATGAGTGTGTGCTTGTATCAGTGATTGTATGAGATTGTATAAGAGAGTAAATATGTGTTAGTGTATGTATGAATAAGTGAGGTGGTGTGTGTATAACAGTATAGGTGAGTAAATGGGAGTGTGAATGATTATTTGCATGATTGACTAGGTGGGTGTGAAACTCTTTGGATGAGTGGCGATGTGTGAGTGTCTGTAAAGGTGTATGAGTGCAAATGATAGTGCTTTATTGATAAGTGACTGCATGCATGAGTGTCTGTATGAGTGAATGAGTGGACGTGTGTGTAGACGTAGGAATCAGTGAGTGGGCATGTAGTAACTTGGTATTGGTGTGTCTATGGTTCCGAAAATGGTAGTTTTTATTTTAGAGTGTGCGCATCAAAGGGTATATTAGTGTGTGAAGAGGTGCATGAGATTATCATGTGGATGATATAATCAGTGATGTCATCAGTGATGTCATTTGAGATGTCATCAGTCATGTCACTGACTATGTCATAAATGATGTAAAATGTAACGTCATCAGCAGTGCATTGCAGGGCATGAGTTATAGTTAGCTCAACTAATTATAAAGGCCACATTTCTCTGGTTTTATACGAGTAAAATGTCCAACAAACTATAACATCCCTGAAACCTAAGGTTTTTTCAGTGAATTTCTATGTTTTTGATAATGCTAATTTCTAACTATAACGTCCCTGAAACTTATATTTTTTTCAGTGAATTACAAAGGTTTTTTAAATGATAATTTCTAACTATAATGTCCCTGAAACCTATGGGTCTTTCAGTGAATTTCAAAGGTTTTTAAAATGTTAATTTCTAACTATGCCTACAGAGGTAGGACATGTTAAGAAAGAGGAAGGAAGGCGTTGAAAGAAGCAATAAATATGCAGACAGAGGTAAAAGGAGAAGAAAAGTGCAGAAAGAAGCAAGAGATATGCAGAAAGAACCAACAGAGGTGCAGAAATAGGCCTTGGTGCAAAGTCATCCTGTGCCCCCAACTTTTTACTGACTGGTACGGGTGGTAACTGACTATGACTGACCAGGCCAGGAGCCAGTGCTATGCTGAAAGTCACTTAGAATACAGTGAAAACACCTACATACACTGAGAAACCCTATGGGTTGGGGTACCCCTGTGATTGGCATGACCTCCCCTGTAAGACCCTAGTACATAGGGCAGGGATTTAAAACTACCTCTAACTCAGAGGGCAAAAAGAGGCAAAGGAGGTGCAGAAACAGGCAGGAAAGGTACAGCAACAGGGAATAGAGGTGCAGAAAGAGGCACATGAGGTACAGAAAGAAGTAAGAGTAGTTCAGAAAGAACCAACAGAGGTGCAAAAGGAGGCAAGAGGGGTGCAGAGAAAGGTAGGAGAGTGCACGAAGAGGCAAGAGAGGTACTGAAAGAGGCAGTAGGGGTTCGGAAAGAAGAAAGAGAAGTGCAGAAAGAGGCAAGGGTATTGCTGAAAGAAGCAACAGATGTGTAGAAAGAAGCCAGAGGAGTGTAGAAAGCGGCAAGTGAGGTGCAACGGGCCCCCGAAGTGAAGGTCCGTATGCTTTTCCACGGCGGAAAAGCCACCGTGGAAAAGCATACTTTTTACTCCATCCTAATATGGCTGGCGGTGTCTGATAGACACCGCCAGCCATGTTAATGCATTTCCGCCGCGGTCGAACGGGCCCCCGGAGGTGAAGGTCCGTATGCTTTTCCACGGCGGAAAAGCCACCGTGGAAAAGCATACTTTTTACTCCATCCTAATATGGCTGGCGGTGTCTGATAGACACCGCCAGCCATGTTAATGCATTTCCGCCGCGGTCGGAACGGGCCCCCGGAGGTGAAGGTCCGTATGCTTTTCCACGGCGGAAAAGCCACCGTGGAAAAGCATACTTTTTACTCCATCCTAATATGGCTGGCGGTGTCTGATAGACACCGCCAGCCATGTTAATGCATTTCCGCCGCGGTCGGAATGCGACCGCGGCGGAAAAGCGGCGGACAGATCCTAAGACCCACCAGCCATCCTAATTTGGCGGTGGGTCTTGCCAGCATCCGCGGCGGTTTTCCCGCATCCTCCGGGCCGGCGGTGGCTTCAGCCGGCCCGGAGGATGCGGGAAATCCGCCATCCTAATGACCCCCTAGGTTTGCAAAGGGCCTTCCACCACGCTGTAACACTTCTTGCTGCATTTTGGTAACATTTGAGCCGATTGAGCTAGAAACAAGGCTTTTTTTGATCACATCTGCAGATTTGGGAGCAGGTGAAGAATTATGTGTCTAATGCAGAAAATGTATAATTGTGTGAAAGTCGGTGCTGCCAAACAGCCACATAATTCCAGTGGCCCTGCTCATACCACTGATGAGGTCCACAAATGTTCCTCAGTGATTCCTTCTTTTTTTGTCTTACTGAGTTCATAGTTGAGCTTCTATGGAAACGGGGAAGAATAAACGTGAGGTTACTACTCAACAACACAGACTACCATACCACTTAATTACTCTCCATAACACATAATCCCACTCTACATAATTCCTATACACTGAATACCATATACTTTCTATCCATTTCACTGCACAACATACCACATAACTCCACTACACACAACATACATCCACTCCACTCCAAAAAACATTAGTAAAATACTTTTACATTTACAACGCCAATAGCTCTAACTCTTGCAAATGCGAACCCTATTACATTGCAAACACTTCTTTAACTAGTAGTCACATTTGCAGAGGTGTGAAGATAGGGTGCTGGGCCTCCAACCAGATCTCAGGAATTCCACTGCATAGGAGTTATAGAAGGTACCAGAAGGTCTTCTTGGCCTCAAAAGACCCTCAGGAGTAAAGTGGACTTCACCCCCCATCCCGTATTTTACCAGGAGGAGCGTTTGCATAGTAGTGGAGAAAGGGGGCATGGCCTCCAAAGATGTCTTAGCAATCCTACTGTGTAGCACTTACTGGAGTTAACAAGAGGGGTAGTTGGCCTCCAAGGACATCCTTGGGGGCCAACTACCCTTCCTACTACCTCCAGTAAGTACCACACATCGGGATTGCTAAGTTCTCATAACAGCCCACAACCCCTTTGCCCACCACTCTGTAAACGCACTCCCTGGAGCCCTCTCTGATATAGATTAAAGTCCCCTTCACTGCTGGGGGCCCTTAGGGGCCAACTAGCCTACCTCTTACCTCCAGTAAGCCCCACACAGTGGGATTGATGAAAGGTGGACACAGGCAATGCCCCCTTTCTCCATTGTTCTGCAAATATGCCGTCTGGTCACTTCTAAGTTGGGGGATTAAGTCCCCTTTCCTCCTGAGGGTCCCTAGGGGCCAAGTAGCTGGCCTGTTACATCCAGTAAGCTCCATACAGCTGGATTGCTGAGAGTGGTCTCAAGCCACACCCCCTTTTTACACCACTCTGCAAACGCGCCTCCTGGTGCACTGCTGCTTGGGGGATGAAGTCCACTTGTGTGCTGAGGTCCTCAGGACACAAGAAGGCCTCATCGCCCCCCAGCAGTGCGCCAAGAGGTGCATTTGCAGAGTGGTGTAAAAATGGGCGTTGCCTTGGACCACCTCTATGCAATCCAGCTGTGCGGCACTTACTGAAGGTACCTGGTGGGCTAGTTAGCCCCAAGGGACCCGCGGTATTCAAGGGGACTTAATTCCTCAACTTAGAACACACCAGGGGGCGCGTTTGCAGAGTCATGGAGGGAGAGGCGGGGCTTCCGGTGAGTTCCTGGTTTCTGTTTTTCATGTATATATTTTTAAGAGGTGGGAATGTGTGGCCCACTTCTTTCAGTTTTTTTGGGAGCCCTGAAGACCCCATCCCCTAGGGCCTGACCCTTTTGAAAAAAGAAAAAAAATTAAATGGGAAGGGGGCCGCCTGGCCCCCCTCCAGAAGCAGATTTTGACCCCGGGGACCCCATCCCCAGGACATGGCCTTTTTTTAATATATAAATAGGGAAGGGGGACCCCATCCCCCAGGCAGGACTCTTTTTTAAATTTTAATAATTAAAAGGGATGTGGCCGAGTGGCCCCCCTCCCAGGCCACTATTTGCCCCAGATGCCCCATCTCCCAGGGCATGGCCTGTTTTAAAACATAAATAAATAAATAAAGGGGAGGAGGGCCGAGTGTCCCCCTCGCACACCACTTCTGACCCCAGGGACCCCATTCCCTGGGGTGGGACATTGCAGGATACGGCCCTGAGGATTGGCAGTCCGAAGGTCCATAAAGGGCTCCACGAGGTAGGCCGTGCAGCACCACTCAACATGTAAATAGCCCCAGGGAGGTGGTGGTCCCCTGGTCAGGTGGCCCACACTTATTTCATACCCCAGGGAGGTGGTGGTTCCTGGGGCTTGGGATGGCCCGTGAGGCCCACCTACCCAATTTTATTAAAGCCCCAGGGAGGTGGCAGTACCTGGGGCTGCGGGGGGGGCTGCATGCCCCCACACATACATTTTAGAGCCCCAGGGAGATGACGGTCCCCAGGGCTGTGGGCGCAGCCACCCACACAATGATTCAGAAAAGCCCCCGGGCTGGACCACCTGGATCTTTTTAACGAAGTAAGCACAGGAGACCGTGCTTCATTTAAAAACAAAAGTGTTTCAGCCGGATTTGTGCACCCAGTGGCCAAAACGATTTTTTTCAAAATGCTTCTTTGGCCCTACACTCCTTGTGAAACCCCTGGAGCAGGCCTAGGGGATCAGGGTGTTTCTACCCTGCCCCCTTTCTTGTTTTTCATCTTTTTGTCTCCTTTTTCTTGTGACCCAGTTACCGAGTCACAAGAAAAGGAGGATTTGTGAACCCTCCCGAGCATGAGATGACTTCGCATGTCGGCAGCTCCCCTTGCCCAAAAGCAATGCCAGCTCCTGCAAGAGGCGGGGAGTCGGCGGGGACCGTGGGGGCATTGTGGCTCCCCCCACAGTCCCCAACACACTGGGACAATCTTGAAGGGATGTCTGGAAGGAACGAAAAGATGTCTGTAGCTGAGGTAGTCAGTTGATAGAATGAGAGGTATCTAAAATGGTGGAGAACATGTTGTTTTTTGAAAAGTTGATATATGATTGGCTGTTCATCAAGATTGTGCACTCAAAAATAGGATGAATGTTACTTTGCTGAGGTTTCATATTTCTGATTTGTAATTAGAAAATGTTTCAAAGGTACAGTAGATATCATAAGGTAATATTTTGCAAAAGTCAACCACACCTGCTGTTTGCATTAGTAAGCTTGTGTTCTGAACTTAAAACTACGGTGAACATATAACATGCTAGTACAGTTGAAAGCTCTATGACCTGTTACTATGGAAACTGGCATTAAGTTGAATGGGGGAAGGGTTGAAACTTAACTGTGGACTTAAAATGTGAAAAGGATACTTAAATATAAGTGAAAAGTTAGTAAATTAGGTTTTCTAAGAGAGTAGTATGTGGAGAAGTAGTGTGTAGCTGAAAATCTATATTAGTATTATTGAAAATAGGTTTTTGAACTCCTATATGGATTTGCTGCTCCACCGTGGCGAAGTTGTGCATCCAGAAAAATACAGAAGAAGTTTGGGCACCTTTTAAAGACAATTACAAAGGGTTAATATGTGCAACCAATTGAAATGTGTTTTAGAAATTGAAATAATGATGGAAGCAATGTGATTTGATACTTACATGTATTAGAGTGCAGAAAGAGCAAGGGAAAGTTTGCCATTTCTGGTTTCACCTTTCTGAGAGAGGTGCATTACATTTCTTGTGTAGAAAAGGAAATCTGTTAAGAGTTTTTGATAGTTGGTATTCTGCAATACTACCACAAATGTGAGTAACCAATTTGCAAGGTGTATTGACAGTTTCTCCCCGGACTGTCTAGTCGATGACAACTACGAGGCCTTTTGTCTCAGGATATCCATGAGAGTTGACTCTCTTGCTCCACTAAAAAAATGCAAGCATAAGGGCAGAGTGTCATCTCCGTGGTTTAATGATTCTTTAAAGGCTCTAAAACTGGCCTGTAAACAGGCGGAAAGGAAATGGAGGCAAGGTTACTCCAATGCCAACAAGCTACTCTGGAAAACTAAACTTTCCGAATATAAATGCTCGATCCAGAAATCTAAATCTGATTATTTCTGCTCCACAATATGTACTGCCGCAAACAGCTCCAAAAGTATTTTTCAGATTCTGAATAGCCTCACCCACCCTGACTGTTCAAAAAAATCGACCCATCCCACACAGGCTCTTTGCGATAGTCTTGCTCTGTTTTTTAATGAAAAAATAGAAACCAATATTCGCAACCTGAGCACCCCCCCACACTGGTCCGCCCCCCCTGCTCTGGGGAAGGTATTATAGACATCAGAGTGGAGAACCCAGGATGGAAGCCTGCGGATTGTCTGCTGGAGCTCCCCCCTATTACTGAGGCGGACTTCAACAGACTGGCTTGTGGTATTTCATCTGGGTCTCCTCTGGACCCTATCCCCCACAAAACCTGGAAGGCCTCCGGAGAGGAACTCTTCCCCGCTCTTTAGAGGATCTGTAACCAATCTCTGCGTAGTGGCTCAGTCCCTGCTTCTTGGAAGCAAGCTCTTGTTACGCCATTGTTAAAAAAAACCTCCCTAAATCCAGAGTGCCTACAGAACTACAGGCCCATCTCCTTGCTACCATTCCCCGCAAAAATTACTGAGCGTTGGGTGAGCTCATGTCTCTCCAAACATTTGGAGCAGCATCATTTCCTGGACGAAATACAATTCGGTTTCCGCCCAGCCCATGGCACTGAAACAGCCCTACTCACTGCCATGGAGGACCTTCGAATGCGTGCAGACAGGGGCCAGGCAGTAGCTCTGATTCTGCTGGACCTGTCTGCCGCATTTGATACGGTAAATCACGGGATTCTATTGGAGAGACTGAGGGAGGCCGGGGTGGGTGGCATTGCCCTGCACTGGTTTCGCTCCTTCCTGCGGGATAGGAAGCAGGCTGTGTCCCTTCCCCCGTTTCAATCCGCCTTCTCCCCGGTGTCCTACGGGGTGCCTCAAGGCCCGTCAATTAGCCCGATTTTATTTAACATATACCTCAAACCACTGATCACGCTGATAAAATCTCACAGGCTAAAGGCGATCAATTACGTTGACGACACTCAACTCATCCTCTCTTGGGAGGGTGAGGAATCGATCCCATTGGAATCCTTTCATGACTGTCTACGAGACACGGCTGGCTGGCTACACAACAAACTCACTACAGTTCAACCCCTCCAAAACCGAGGTTCTGTTCTGTGCCGGAAGTCGGATCCCTCGCCCTTTCCCGGTGGATTTTTGGCCCCCTGAATCCTCGGAAAAACCACAGCCGGCCACCACTGTTCGCAATCTGGGTGTTATGATGGACAACAAACTCAGCATGGAAGCCCAGGTTGCAAAAACAGTGTCCACCTGCTCGGCCCTCATTCGCTCCCTACGTAAGATCCTGCCACTACTTCCCTTACAGGCCTGGGCTTTAATAGTCAGATGTACTATTCTTAGTCGCCTCGACTATTGCAATGCGTTGCTACTCAAGTCTCCATCCATGTTGTTAGATAGACTCCAAAGAGTCCAATCTGCCGCTGCTAAATTGCCCCTTGGTTGGCCTAGGAGATCATCGGCCACAGCGGCAATGGCCGAACTACACTGGCTCCCGTTGCAGCAGAAAGAGTGGCCTTCAAATCCCTCTGTCTCGTTTTCAAAGCCCTGCAGGGAGTTAGGCCCAGCTCTCTGCAAGCCATGTTTGACTGGTACATCCCAACCAGAGCCCTTCGATCTAAAACGGCTTGCCTTGTAAAAGTACCGAGATTTTAAAAAGTTAGGACCGGAGGCAGGTCCTTCAGAGTTGCGGCTGCTAAACTTTGGAACAGCATGCCCCTGGACATCCGTCAAACGAAAGAACTCCTCCTTTTCAAGAAACGGGTCAAAACTTGGCTGTTTCCTAAATGTTAAACTTTTGGCCACTTTATTGCTGCCTCCCAGAGCCTCCCCCTCTGGAGATATCTCAGCGCCAGGATGCCTGTAAGGTGACAGCCGCGCTATACAAATATTTTAAATAATAAATAAATAAATATTATATATTTTTCAGCACTGCTTTATTGTTTCTAGTGATATTTTTACTTTTAAAAAAGTGTTGAAATTGTAAGACAAAAAAGCAATATGTTATGAAATTGACAGCTCTTGATTGTACTTTGTATTATCGTAATGAAATGAGTATTAAAATAGTATGTAGATAGTAACATGGTAGAAGGATTTGTGTTGGCTTTCTTAACACTTATCTATTATCCCTGCATTCATACAATCACCCACACATTACCCAAGCACTCCTTCAATCACCCATACACTACCTTTGTACACCTCCAATCACCCAGGCACTACCCCTATACTCATGCAACTACCCAGCCAGTACTGATGCACTTATGGAATCACCCAGGCACTATACCTACACTCATGCAATCAGCTAGACATTACCCCTATACTCATGCAATTACCCAGGCATTACCCATGCACTCCTCTAATCCACAAGACATTACCCCTGCACTCATTCAATCACATAGCCTTTACCCATGCAGTCCTTCAATAACTCAGTCAGTACCCAGGCACTTATAAAATAACCCAGACACTACGCATGCACTCATGCAAACACAGAGGTACTAGTGATGCACTCATCAATGCACCTAGGCATTATTCATGCACTCCTCCAATCAGCCAGGTACTATCCATGTACTTCTTCAAATCACCCAAGCACTACACTTGCACTCCGTCCAATAACTCAGGCCCTAGCACTGAACTTATATAATTACCCAGACAAAACCCATGTACTTATAAAATCACCTAGGCACTACCTCTGCACTCATGGAATTAGCTAGACATTACCCCAACACTCATTGCATTACTGAAGCATTACCTATTCACTCCTCTAATCTCACTGATATTACCCCTGCACTCATGGGATCACTTAGGTATTACCCATACACTACTCTAATTATCTACACATTACCCCTGCACTCATACAATCACTTAGGCATTACCTCTGCATTTCTCCAATGACGCAGACATTTAACCTGCACTCATGCAATCTCCTAGATATAACCCATGCAGTCCTTCAATCACTCAGGCAGTACCTGTGTACTTTAAAATACATGCATTAACCCAGGCACTACTTATACACTTCTGCAATCACCCACAAACTACCACTACACTCATGCAACCACCCAGACATTACTCTTGCACTCATGCAATCACCCAGGCACTAGCTATGCATTCATACAATAACCCAGGCAATACTCTTGCACTGCTGCAATCACCCAGGCAGCATCTATGTGGTCCTGCAATCATCCAGCCAGTACCCATGCACTTAAAAAATCACCCAGGCACTACTTATACACTTTTCCAATCAGCCTTGCACTATCACTACAGTCATGCAATGACATAGGCATTAATCATGCACTTATGCAATCTGCCAAACAATAGTCATGTACTCCTCCAATTACCTACACATTACCCCTGCACTCATGCAATCACTTGGGGGCAGATTTATGATGACTGGCGCATCCCCAGGGATGCGCCAGTCATCCTGCGCCGCTGCTCCACCACCCATGGTGCGCCGCATTTATAATGCGGCGCACCATGGGGCAAAAACGGCATGTAGGCAAAAACGGCACAGATGCGTGATGCATCTGTGCCGTAAAGGTGGCGCATTGCTGGAGCTGCGTCGCAAGCGCGACCCAGCTCCAGCAAGGCTCGAGGGTGCCCCATCTCCACAATGCTGCGTCAAGACCTATGCCTGCTTCAAGCAGGCGCAGGGTTTTGACGCAGCATTGTCCTGAAAGTGACTGAGTGAAATCTCCTAGATGCGTCACGTTGTAAATAGGGTGCATTGTTTGCGCCGCCGTTGCGTCAAATAAAGTGACGCACCGGCGGCGCAAGGCCTTCATAAATCTGCCCCTTAGGCTTTACAAATGCTCTTCTCCAATGAACCTGACATTATCCCTGCACTCATGCAAACACCTAGCTATTACCCATGTAGTCCTTCAATCACTCAGACAGTATCCATGCACCCTTGCAATCACACAGGAACTACTAATGCCCTCCTCAATGCACGTACACATTACCCATGCACTCCTGCAGTCATCCAGCCAGTACCCATGTAATTAAAAAATCACCCATGCACTACTTATACACTTTTCCGATCACCCAGGCACTTCCACTACAGTCATGCAATGACCCCAAAAATTACTCTGAACCTCCTGCAATCAGACGGATATTACTCATGCACTTCTCCAACTACCCACACATTACCCCTGCGCACATGCAACCACCCAGACATTACTCATACACTCCTCCAATAACACAGACATTACCCCTGCACTCAAGCAATCACTTAGGCATTACCCATGCACTCCTTCAATCACTCAGGTAGTACCAATGCATTTATAAAATCATCCAGGCACTATGGATACACTGCTCGATGCACCCAGGCATTACCCATGCACTCCTCCATTGAACCTTGCACTATCCCTGTACATCTTCAATCATCCAGGCACTACCCTTGCACTCCACTAATAACTCAGGCTCTACCCATGTACTTGTACAATCACCCAGGCACAACCTCTACACTCATGCAATCAGCAACACATTACCCCTAAACTCATGCAATTACCCAGGCATTACCTTTTCCCTCCTTTAATACCCTAGTCATTACCCCTACAGTCATGCAATCAGCAATGCATTAGTTATGTACTACTCCAATCATCCAGACACTATACTTGCACTCCTCCAATCACCCAGGTTCAATGTATTCCTCCAATAACCCAGTAAGTACCTATGCACTCATGCAATGACCCAGGCATTACCCATACACTCCTTCAATCACTTAGACAGTACTCATGCACACCTCCAATCACCCACTTAAATATTACCCATGCACTCATACCATGACCCAGACATTACCCCTGCACTCATGAAATCACCTAGGTACTACATATGCACTCTTCCAATCATGCAGGTACTACTCCTGCACTCATCCATGCAGTCTAGCTCTATTCATGCACTCATCCAATCACTCAGACACTACCCATGCACTCAGCCAATCACCCAAACACTACTCATGCATTCATCCATGCACTTAGGCTCTACCTATGCATCCAATCACTCAGGCAGTACTATTTCCCACATCTATTCTTTTAAAGACTACCTATGCACTCATGCAATCACTCAAGCTCTACTCTTGCAGTCCTGCAATCACTCAGGCCCTACTAGTGCACTCATCCATTCCCTCGGACAGTATCCATGCACTCATGCATTCTCTCAAACACTATCCATGCACTCATCCAATCACTCATGCACTACCCATGCACTCTTCCAATCACCCAGACACTACCCCTGCAGTCGTGCAATTAGCCAATCACAATCCATATACTCCTCCAGTTAACCAGGCACTACGCCTACAATCATCCAATCACTTAGGTCGTTTTTTTGCACTCATCCATTCCCTCAAGCAAAATCCATGCATGGTTGTGTATTTTTAACCGAATAGTCGGTTCTAAAAAGAGCCATTGTTGTTCTTTTAAAAAAAATTGTGCTTTTTGAACTCTTTTATTCATTTTGTTGTTCTTTTTTTAACAAAAAATCTACAGAATTAACTGAAGTTTTTTTTTGCAATTATATAGCCATTGCAAAAACAAAAAACAAAAATTAACACTGGTGGTTCCTTGCAGCAACCACAACAGTTTCAACCTTTTACTCTCCAGCACAACTTAGTTTTTTGCACTTTATGCACTGTTTTTCAAGTCCAGTGAACTCTGCAATAATTTGTCCAGTGCAGGTGGATGCAGAAGAACCTGCTGAAGTGCTAGGCCCTGCAACGTGAGTATAGAAAAGAAAGCCCACACAACACGCTCCTTTCGTCGGTTGACAGGCTCTTCCATTTTCTTGTCTTCTGCAGGAATAATGTATGCAGGATGGGCGTTCCCCCGCAAAGAGCCTCATAGAAGTGGCACAATGAGATATAGTGATGAGTTTATTGAGTCACTACTCATATACTCATCCCATCTCTCAAGCACTACAGTTCTACTCATGCATTCACCCAGTCACTACCTAGGCAGCCATCCAATCACTGAGGTACTGCACTTGCATTCATCCATTCTCCCAGCCACAACTCAGGCACTCATCCAATCATCCAGGTGGCACTCATGGAGTTATGCTTTCACTTAGTCACTACTAATGCAGTTTAGGAATCACCTAGACACTACACTTACACTCTTTAATTCATCCAAACAAGCCATTTGCACTCATCCAGGTACTATTTATATATTTATATAGCACAACTAATACCCAGAGGTGTCTAGGCACTTAACGTCCAACCTCCTGCTAGCCATGAGGAACGAAGACTGAAAGGGAAAAGGAAAAGAAGCAAATCGCCGCGACTAGGCCTTAAAAGGCCAAGTCGGAGCGCAACCACCACCGAACAGCATGGCCGCATCTTGAGGCGGCTCCTTCCACGATCAGCCATTCCACAATAAATCCCCTAATTTATCCTGGTGTTGCTGACCCACTAGTGGTAGAATCGAGTCCCTGATTCCATCAGGATCATATTGAGCCATGAATGCACAGGTGTGGACCCGGTCCGACCGAGTTTGAACGAGCGATGCAACTGGCTGACAGAGGAGGTAGAGGAGGAGCGAGGAGGCCTGCCTGAGCTCTTTAACTAGCTTCCCGGCTCTCATTACCCTAGTTCGCCTGCATGGATTTACTCTGCAATGTCCAGAGGGTGCAAAGAGAGAAACGGCTTGAGGCCCCAACGAGACATCGAACATACGGAGGTCCGGGTAGGCGGGGTGTGACTCTGCAGGAGCGGCCTCGGACATGGCCGGCCCTGGAGCATGGGAGAAGCAGTGACTTCATCTGCACTGGGTCCTGCCTGCTGGGTGAGCTAAGAATGTGTGCCTCAGGCACTGGAGCCAGCCTTTCTCGCCCCGGCTGGTGAATAGTGCAGTGACGTGATGCGGGAGCCTCCTGTCGGCTTTCCTGGTGGCAGGTGTGGCCCACATTGGCTGTCTGTTGAGATAGAAACGGCTGTGATATCAGATCCATCTATTGCGGGTCCCACCCTGCTGGGGGACGGTGCAGCTGATTGAGGCACAAGCTGGGGGCCAGTCCTGTGACTGGGGAGATGCCAGGCCACATGCAGGTGGCGGCGAAGATCATGAGAAGGGTGAGAATTTGCTGACTTGATTCCAAATGGCCGCGTTAGTACAGCCAATGATTTCCCCCGTGACCACAACGATAGTGAGCTTTACCTTCCCCGTCTTGGCGGTAGCATCACAGATGAACGGCACTTGTTTTGCAGCAAGGGGGGGACTACTGTACTCACTGAGGCTCTTGTTGGTGGGCATTCGCTGTAAATCCATTTGCTCTGCAAATCTACTAGTGCTGGCACAAACCTCTTGGCACCAGTCTGAGACTGGACAATTACCATGCCAACAGAAGCAACCACAATATTTCACTGGCTGGTGTGATATAGTCAGTCCTACTCACATGCCACAGTGCATGAGCTTGTGACTCACAATACGTATAAGTTGCCTTGAACAGGGGGCGCATCCAGTCAATGCTATTCTACACGTTACAGTGGAATTGCCCCACTGGTACCCATCCACTTTTACTCAGACCGGTGCTGCCCGTTCATGGCTGAGGGCCACAACCCAAAGACCTCCACGAAGGCCAAGCTGGAAAAATTTGCCTAGGACAAGGGCCTGGGCCACACCTAAAAGGGATGGGAAGAACCATGAGAAACAACAGGCACCAGACTAGGCGAAAGAGCTGGCCTTGCAGGAGATATTGACAGCTATAACAACAGTGTGAACGTCATCGGAGGCTAGAATTGATTCTGTTTCCTCTGAAGTCTCCCATATCAGATCCTGTATGCCATCCATAAATAGAAGACTTAAGGAAGCTGAGTTGACCACGAGCTCCCTCATTACTGACCAGACAGCAGAGGGTGGACGACCTCCAGATCTTGAGTAGGAGGTTGGAGGTGCAATTTGATGAATACGGGGGACGCTCATGGCGTGATAATATCCGCATATTGGGGGTCCCAGAGCTCACTGAAGATTCTGCGACGGACTTTTTAATTGAAGACCTGGTCACGAACTACCTTAAACCTATTAGACTGTCAAATTCTTTTACTGTGGAGAGAGCACACAGAGTACCTGGAGGCAGACCGAAACCCAGTGCTCCCCCGAGACCTATCGTTGTGAAAATCTTCAACTATAGGGACTGGGATATTATCCTTCAAACTGCTCGCACTGCCCCACCAATAGAATTCCAGAATAGTAGAGTGACTTTCTTCCCGAGTTTCAGCCTCAAGGTGCAATGACAGCGACCTAGACGTCAAGTCAAGAAGGCACTTCCGGACAAGAACGTCAAGTATGCAATGCTCTTACTAGCCAAATTGCCAGTGCAGTCAGAGGGAAAGGTCTGGTTCTTTGCCGCTCCTGAGGAGGCCTGGGACTGGATTGATGGATGGAGGCAGGCAGGCCGGGAAGAGAGGCAACCGTTGCCAACATCATGGATGAGAACATTTGGAAGGAGATCAAGATGCAAGATCTCCGCTGGTGGAGCGTGAGACAGCAGCTGGGGACTAACGAGACCTGGTTGGTATACACTGTTGAACTAGGGTGGGCTCTATAGGTCAACTCTTTCAGAGCTAAGTGATTACTCGCTGGGTCAGAGTACAAACTGGTAATGTAAATAGCAATGTGTGGACTGCCAAATACTATACAATGTTGTAACTGATGGTTAGTTTTCGTCATGGGTTCAGCAGAAGCCACAAATGCAGTGAACCGTGTCAGGTTGATCCAAGCACCTTTAAGTTTCAGGGGTGGGCGAAAGGCACTCTGCAGGTTTGGGGTGGCGGAAGGTTCCGGCACCGCCATGCATGGATGCAGGGAGGGCGATAAAGTTATTCAAGCTATTTGGGGAGGATCCTGTGCACTTTGTATCACTGTTGTCGGACATGTTAGGGAAGATGATATCCCAATATCTTACTCTTGTGCCTGAGTGGGGGGGAGGGTAGTTCTGTTAAGTTTTCTATCATAGACAGGGATGACAAACGAAGCGTAATTACTGTCACAGTGACTAGCATACTCTAGATTGAGATGTCAATGTCTGACGGGGTAGGTCGAATAGTGAATACAGGTTATGGCGACATGGGGGGTTCCCCTTGCGACCACACGATTAAACCCTAGACAATGACGGGTAAGTCTGCTAAACCAGGGCTCAAATTGTTGTCCTTTTATGGGAATGGACTTGGGGACAAGATTAAAAGGGGCATAGTGCTCCACTTTCTTTTGCGGCGCTCCTCGACGTAATTTTCCTATAGGAAACACACTTACTTGGTAATGCTTGCAATGCAATGTTGCGATGGGGGTTTAAACTGGTGGCTCATTTCGTATTTGGATCGGGTTCCAGGGGAGTGGGTATAATGTTGCGAAAATCATTCCCCATCACGATTGACCTGGTCCAAACTGATAGTTTGTAAAGATTTGTAGCTATTTCCGGGTCATGAGAGGGGTGCACAATTCACCTAGTTTTGGCTTATGAGCCACTAGGTTTGCAGGCACAAGCATTTGCAGATTCTGGAGGGTAGGCTGCTGATCCGAGGCGACTTTAACTCCATTGTCTCTGATTCTTTTGACCACTGGCCCCAGAGGACATTGCCTCCATCCCCGATGCAAATTCATAGTTTATTAGGGTCACTGGGCCTCGTGGATGTCTGGAGAAGGTTGCATCCTGTTGAACAACAATACACCTTTTTTTTTAGGGGCACACTGTAGCATGTCCTTGATTGAGTACATCCTGACGGTAGACCAAAAGATAAATAGCATCAAGGACATACATTACTTGGCCAGGCCCATTCTGTGCCGACTGGAGGTGGGTGAGCCCACTGTGGGCAGGACAGCCCTGAATAACCCCTGGTATTTTAAAGTTCTCCAAATCAGTGAGAAGATCCAGAGTGACTCAGAGCTTTACTTTCAGGAGAATGAGGGATCAGTATAATTGTCTGTGATGTTTTGGGAGGTGTACAAGGCTGTAATTTGAATTGTGGGCCTATGTACAGAGAAACGTGCAAGCATAACTCGCCGGGAAGGCGAGATACTACAATTAGAGTGGGACCTTCGGGCACAAAACATGGACGAAATATAGCAGGTGTTACATGTTAAGACGAAGGAATATACTGACTTGACCTCCGATGCAGCCAAATCACAGCACAGAGCCACAATTAGCAAAATTTACGAGGTCAGGTACAAGGCAGGTAAATTGCTAGCCTGGCTAGAACGTAGAGATCAAGTTCACCAAGTTGTAGTTGAAATAGAATCAGAAACTGGGCCCCGACTTAAAGCGCCACACGATATCTCCAACGACTTTGGCCAGTGCTTCCAGGCCATGCACACGTCCCAATCTCCGCACACGTAAGAGGAAGCATTCTCTTCCTGAAAGATATCTCGCTTCCAGTACTTACCGATGATGAACGCCTTGACCTTGACCAAGAAATAACTAGTATGGAGGTGGGAAAAGCCATCAATGACTTGCGTAGTGGCAAAGCATCAGGCCCCAATGGCTCACCTCAAGCAAGATTGCTCCCTACCATACAAAAATGTTTCAAGAGAGTAAGGCGGTGGGTCTATTATCTTCTGACCAGCAACTGGCAACTATTGTGGTTTTCCATAAGGAGGTGAAACCAAATAATAAGTGCTCCTCCTACAGACCAATCTCATTGCTAAATAGAGAAGCTAAGATATTGACGAAGATCCTTGCCACTCGCTTACTGCGGGTTATCACACAATTGGTTCACCCGGACAAATCGGGATTTATGTCTGCTAGGAACACCTCCCTTAATCTGCGGAGGCTCCATGGAATTTTGGTTAAAAAGAACAATGGTCATGGGTGGCCTAATAAGGACCTTATTAGGCCACCCATGACCATTGTTCTTTTTAACCATACGTTGACCCCAGGTTTTGACTAAAGGGGTACCCTTGTTTCTCATAACTCCATGGAATTTTGGGCAGAGCCACGACAATTAGGGAAGATGCAGTAGGTGCGTCCCTAGATGCGGCCGTGGCATTCAACACTATTGAGTGGCCCTATATGCTTGCCATGCTTCAGAAACTCGATCTGGGCCAGGACTATATCGGGTGGGTTTGGCATCTTTATCAACAACCGTTGGCCCAGACAGTAGTCAACAACAGAAAATCCAGCACCTTTACACTCAGCAGAGGTACTAGGCAGAGCTGTCCCCTATTCCACTCCATGTAAAATACCGAGTGTGACTGCAGCAGCAAAACACTTTGGGGCAGATTGATGAAGGCCTTGCGCCGCCGGTGCTTCACTTTTTCCCGTGTTAAAAATGACGAACCGGCGGCGCAAGGCCTTCATAAATCTGCCCCTTTAGGTTAAGCAAGCTGAGATTCGGGCCATCGGAAGTTTACTTTAAATGTGTCTTTTAACATCTGCGAGATAAAAGAAACAATATCTTTCCGCATTGTTCATTAGCTTTTCGAAACAGTCTCCACAAATTTGGCGATTTCATTATATGGAGGAATTGAAAACGCGCACCGATGGGCACAGCATCTAGGAATGATGCGTTGCACATTGTTTTTAAGAATTACACTCTGGGCATTGAATCGGCAGTCATGTAACCTGTGCCTAGGTACTTTGTAAACAAGAATGCACGATTGTGCATTAATGAGCGCTGCCTTTCTGATTCTTTTAGGTCAATATTGCATCACCTAACAGAGAGAATAATCCTCATAAAAGTGGAAAGAGGTAATCTTTGGAAAGATTTTTGGACAATTGGTGCAAACTAGACGACAATCATAGTTTCATGTTCAATTCACTTCTATGTTTCAGAGACAGCACAAGCAAGCAAGGATGGCTATCCATGCCCTTTAAACATAGAAATCCAAGTAAGTGGATAATACCGTACCCCTGACAGTAGTATGTTGTAGGGTTCATATAAATACTGACGGTTATTTATTTTTATTTTTCCTTTCATTGATTGATTGGGTAACAGAAAAGACTATGTGGAGACAGTAACTCATTTGAATACTGAGATCGGCTGATCTCACGATGAAGAGGTAACTCAGTGACCAATGGAAGTGTAAATAGGAAGTGTGACCACGCACTATTCAACAACAAGTGCAGCAAAAAAGAAAAAGCCCCCGTATCTCGCTATAATGGTTTAATAAGTTAGATTGTGCACTGAGATTCAGTCTTGGCGAGAAGAGGGTGTCAGAACAATAGACACTGTTGTTTCTAGTGATTGCGTTTAGTGATATTACGAATAAGTATATTTTCTTATGTATTATATATGTCATGTTTGTTTTTTGTACATTGAATGTTTTTGCTTTTAATGTCATAAAGCCAATTGTGTTGTTTTTTGCATAAATGTGTAAAGAAGGGTGAGGGTTGTAAATATGAAATGTGTATAGCATACTAAGTATTTTTGATAATAATCGATTGAAACATTTGAAAGAATAAATACAAGAAAAAGAAGTGAATTCATCGTGTCACATTGAATCAGGGATGTGCACTATTTAGAGAATAGGGAAGGAAATCAGTGACAGCATTGGCATTTCTTATGGTGTTTTGTTCCCTTGTCTACAAAGCACCTAATTTCTTCAGACGCCATGATCAGTGCAAGCACGGTGCTGTGTCTGCCTCAAAAACCATATTGAGATAGATCCAGAATGTCATTGTTATTGATAGACGGGGTAAGTTCTGGATTAATATATTTTTCAAGAGCTTTTGTTGCAGTGGCAGGTGAGCTATCGGGCGATAGTTACCTGGGTCTGATTTATCCAGATTGTTATTTTTAATAGTGGTGAAATGGAGGTCTTTTTCCATATTTTACGGACAGTACCAGATTGGAGATCTAGATTGCATAGCTCTGTGAGTTGGCAGGCTATACGTTCGATTGCTGAGAGTATGATCTTGGGAGGGCATTGGTCCAAGGGTGAGCCATATTTGGCAGCAGAAAGAGGTCTCTGAGTACCTGCTCATACGGTATTGGTGGAAACTCAAAAAGATGTGCGAAATCAGGGCTGCAGAAGTGCTTCAGCAGCCACATGGGTAGGATCCAGCGTAAATTTGACAGAAATACAGTGAACCTTGCTTCAAAAGGTGGAAGCGAAACTATCACAAAAGGCTTGATCCGCAATAATACATTTGTAGACCTGCAATTGACTGAGTATTTGAACTGTCACAAACAGTTTTTTAGAATTTTTCTTGGCTTATCTCTTAAAAGTACTTTTGCAGTGTGAATCATTCCTTTATACTGAGTAAGTAATTCCCTATAGCGCTCTTTATCCTTGGGCTCTGACTTGAGTCTACAGTGCCTTTCTTGCCCGAGGCTTTGCCTTTTGAGAAGTCTGAGCTCTTCTGAAAACCAGGGTTTGGTGCAAGCTGTCCTCGTGATTTTCCCCGGTTTTTGGGGGACAGTCACCTGGACTGCTGACCCAATCTAGTCGTGGTATTCTAAAGCTGCTCTCTCCAGGGCGAGGGATAGGAGCTGTTTGCTAAGGCTAAGTTTTGTAAAAAAAACTCAGTGTGGTCGAGGCGATGCCAGAGGAAACACCTGTGGTTTTTATAGGCACCTGCTTATTACCTGCAGAGGAAGGCTATGTGGGAGTTAGCTTGACTGCAATGTGGTCAGATCAAAGTAGCTGCAAGGTGCCTTTAAATTTCAAGAGAGGACAATCAGAGAAAACCACATCTAGTAGAACACCGGCTGTATGGGTACGACCTTCGGTCAACTGTGTCAGACCAACACTAGTAAGAAGGTCCATCAGGGCCTTTGAGTCATTATCCTGTGCATTTTCTAAGTGGAAGTTTAGGTCCCCAAGGATGGTATAATCCTGGAAGCTAACTTTATGTTCGAGTAATTGTCCCAAGGATTGAAGGAAGGTGCCCCTGGGACCAGGGGGCGATGGATCAGAATTCCATTAAAAGAATGAGTTTGATTGATAGCTATTTGAAAGGAAAGTGTCTCACAGGATGGTCCAGTGGAAATATCGTTGAAGGTGACTTGAAGTATTTCCTATAAACAACTGCAAGCCCCCTCCTTTTTTCCCTCAGTCATCTTTACAAGAGATGGAGAAACCAGGCGGAAGAGCTACCCCCTGGTCAGGCCCTGAAGTTCAGGTTTCTACGATTGACAGGATGTCAAGCTTCTGCTCTTCAGCAAAGTTGGCAAATTCAAACTTATGTTTGATAAGCGAGCGTGCATTAATAAGAGCACTCTGGAGCCTTGACTCGGCCTTATGAAAGGTCCCGGTGAATGTGCTTTTGATTTTGGCAAGCTCTAGGATGCATATGTGACATTTCCAAGGGAATGAGCGTTTTACACATTTAAGCAGCGCGGACTGGTAGTGGACAGGGCCAGCAGAGTATCTCGAGAGTACGTGTACATAGTGGCAAGTGGGTTTTACCTGAAACCGTCAGCCTGGCTGGCACTGTGTGCAGGTCGAGCGTGGATGGGCGCAGACGTGCTTGCCTTCGGTTCGCCAGCAGTGGGCCCGCTGCACATCCGCGTCAGGGCCGATTAAGTAGGGAGCGGGTTCTGCCTGAATTAGACTACTAGACGTCAACCTCCCCAATATAAAGGCCGTCGATGAGGCTGTCAACTCCTTCTCGCCAACTCTCTCCACACAAACGGCCGTAATGCACCATGGTGGACCGGAGAATGGCAGAAGTTAGGTGCAATTAATGAGACCAAACACTGATAACACAGCTGAGGCTGTAAACTAAAATGCGAACATCGAGCTATAGTGCGAACTAAGCAAGTATAGCAGCATACTAGAAAGTGCAAGTGCGAGGGACTGCTGAAGCTGGAAATAGCAATCAGAAAACTCATCCGTGGTTGGGAAAGGCGGCACCCCGATTGTAGTAAGGCCGATGATGACTGCTGCATGTCTGTGTCAGGGCAGATTAAGTAGGGGGCAGGCTCTGCCTGAATTAAACTGCTAGACCATCAACAACCCAAATATGGTGGATGTCGAGGCGGCTGTCAGCTCCATCTTGCCAGCTATCTCCACACAAATGGCCCTAATGCAATGCAGTGGTCCGGAGAGTGGTGGAAGTTAAGTGAGACTAAAAAATTGATAACACAGGTGAGGCTAAAAACTCAACTGCGAACATTGTGCAATAGTGCAAATCAAGCAAGTATAGCAGCAGACTAGAACGTGCTAGTGCAAGGGACAGCTGAAGCTGGAAATACTCAGCAGAAAACTTGTCCATGGCTGAGGAAGCGGGCCCCCCGAGTGCAATAAGTCCGATGATGACTGCTGCGTGTCTGTGTCAGGGCCGATTAAGTAGGGGGAAGGCTCTGCCTGAATTCGATTGATAGACCATCAACTGCCCCAATCTGGTCTCTGTCGATGTGGCTTTCAGCTCCTTCTCGACAACTCTCTCCACACAAATGGCCATAATGCTCTGCGGTGGACCGCAGAGTGGCTGACGTTAAGTGCAATTAATGAGACTAAAATACTGATAACACAGCTGAAGCTAAAAAATAAAATGCAAACAGCGCTCAATAGTGCAAATTAAGCAAGTATATCAGCAGACTAGAAAGCGCATGTGCAAAGTACAGCTGAAGATGGAAATAGTAATCAGAAAACTCATCCTTGGCTGGGGAAGCGGGCCCCCGAGTGTAATAAGGTGATGGTGACTCATCCATTCACTCAGCACTACCCATGCACTTATCCATTCAACCAGGCCCTACCCATGAACACATCCAATCACCCAGTAACTATCTTTTCACTCATCCATTCACTCAGGCACTGCCCTTGCACTCATCCAATGAGCCAGGCACTACCCTTGTACTAATCCATTCACTCATGAGGTACTCATACACTCATCCATTCACCCAGGCACTACTCATCCACCTATGCAATTACCCAGGCACTACCCAGGCACTCATCCAATCTTCCAGGCACTACCCATTAACTCATCCATTCACCCAGGCTTTACTCATGCACTCATCCAATCACCCAGGCACTACTCACACACTCAACCAATCATCCAAGCACTATCCAGGCACTCACCCAAGCACCCATGCAGTAGCCTTGCATTCATCCAATTAACCAGGCACTACACATGAACTCATTTAATCACTCAAGCACCTCTGATGCAATCATTGAATCACTCAGGCACCACTGCTGCACTTATTGTAAAATCCATGCACCATTTATACACTCATTTAATCATCCATGCCGGTCATACACTCATTCCAACATTTATACATACTTTATCTTTTTTTAACTGTGAAGGGCAACTCCAACTTTTTTATTGTTTTAAAGGTTTTTTTAGGAAGAATTAAAAAAATTGGACTGAAAAATGTGCAAAAAAATATAAAAGGGGAAAAGAAAATAGCATGGATGATGTATTACAGCATTGCAAATAGCTGTAACACACTGCTCACCATTAACTCTACACTTCAAGATATGTGTGGCCATTCATGAAAACCCTGGAGCCATATCTGTTGTAGAGGTCTGTACCTCTGAAGCGACTTTCTGGCTAGGAATTTTTGCTGCTGCCACTGATGTTGATGGTGATCCAGCTTCTGCTAAAGATTGTAGGAATCGCTGTTAGCATGAGCTAAAAGCCATTTTGTACTTGGCAGCCATTTTAGTTAGCCATGTGCTCGCCATGTGCTTTCTCCCTCTTCCAGAGCCTTGC
Source organism: Lissotriton helveticus (assembly GCF_964261635.1). NCBI lineage: Eukaryota > Metazoa > Chordata > Amphibia > Caudata > Salamandridae > Lissotriton > Lissotriton helveticus. Next base: position 1,611,114,849 of record NC_136065.1, read on the forward strand.
ACATGCTCAGAAAGGCCTAGCTGGTAGAATGCACTTGCTCCTACTGTAGAACTGTCAGGCTATTCTTACTGATGTGTTCAGTTTAGTCTCTCCTCCCACTCTGATCACTAAGCAATTCTTATGCATCCATATATGTATTTGTGTGCACATTTGTACCGCCTCTTCTCTGAGTCTTCATACTAGCTCAGCAATAAACTGTCCATAAAAGGCCCCTGTTCTCTGTACTCCTTAGACTGCCTCCTACAGTGGCCTGAGGGTACTGTATGATGCAGTCTCCCTCATGTGAGGTTATTAAATATGTTCCTTTTGATATTACAGCTTCCGTGCCAATGTCTTCTTTGTTGGTTTAAGGACCAGGTGTATCAGTGAACCCCTTAGAAGGTTTTGATTTCTTTAAATGGCGCTTAAATGTGGGGCTCATCGATAAAGCTGCTATCTGAGTCTTCATACTGGATCAGCAATAAACTGGCCATAAAAGGCCCCTGTTCTCTGTACTGCTTAGACTGCCTCCTACAGTGGCCTGAGGGTACTGTATGACGCAGTCTCCCTCATGTGAGGTTATTAAATATGTTCCTTTTGATATTACAGCTTCCGTGCCAATGTCTTCTTTGTTGGTTTAAGGACCAGGTGTATCAGTGAACCCCTTAGAAGGTATTTATTTCTTTAAATGGCGCTTAAATGTGGGGCTCATCGATAAAGCTGCTATCCAAGAGAGTGGTCTTGACAGGAGACAGGAATCTACTGAGGAGGACAGGGCATTAATCTACTGAGGAGGTACCCTGCGCACAGAAATTCTTTGTCTCTGTAGACCCATGTGTTTCTGGGTTTCCAGATCTAGCCTTCCAGGTGACGGCCGCTCCCGACTGAGATCCTCTTTGAAGTGAGTATTCTAAAAACGATCGTTAGGTCACTCAGAACTTGGCAGTGGAGGCTGGAGATTTGAGCTTGGTAAGGTTGTCGACATTTAATTTGTTTCTTTGGCCAATGACTTTGGAATTTGGAAATATTAGTAAATTGCAATTTATGTAGGCAGGTAATGAGGAGATTTATCACTAAATTGTGAAAATTTGTAACGGCTCATATTGTGTTAAGTTCCACTGCTGTATAATAGTGTATATGCTGCAATATTTTTGGCATGACTGATTTAAGCGCACATCGAAGAATGTGCTGCTTTTTTTGGAGGTACTATGTGAACTCAGCTGGTTCCCCTAGATACCTAAATAGGTTTAGGTATATTAAAAAAAAGTATTTCTTCCTTGGTGACTTAGTACACCATGGAACTAAATATACATCAAAAGGATCCTGGTCTGTGCACTCAGTAACATTCATAAGTGGTGATATGCAGAGCACTTTTTGAGTGTTCTGCCAGCCAAAACTGCTAACTTTGGTGTATTTTGGCTTCTTGAACATGGAACAGTCTTTGGACTGCTTTTGTGCAGTCTTTTGGACTACTTTTGAGAGCTTTTTTTGTAACTATGACTTACAATTAGTATTTACAAATGGTTTGGTTTCAGTACAGTCTGTGGGCTGCTCTTGGTTTTGTTCTAAGTGTTGGTGTGTGGGTTGATTGTGTGTTTGAATGTCTATGTGGTTTGTGGTTTGACATCGATGGTACTTGTGTGAGTGAGTAGCGATTGCGCTCTTTGTGTAAGAATGGCTAACCTTAAGCGTGCAGTATTGTGTGTTCTGAGTGTATGACCCCCTTCTAAAAATGTCTGGAATGAGCTCAATTTGTTGTTTTTTGTCATCATTCTGTTATGCAAATGTCATTGAATAAATTACATTTAAAAAAATACAGAAATTAATTATGTAAAATATGCTAAATAGCTGCACACTACCATTAACATTGAAAATTTAAGAAACTATACACGTGTGCAAATTGCCACAATGCTGAAGATAAAATTAGAATTTGCATTCAATAGGAGAAAAATAGGCCTCAAAGAAAGGAAGACAAAACAAAATGTTGTGCTTTGCAATAACTAGGACTAAAATACAAAATGTTAAAGCATTCTGTTTAGATACATTGTATTAATATTAAAAGGCATTCATAAAATCTGAATAAATTGGTTGCTGCTGAAAAAAATACCACATTACAAAACGATAGATTTTGACTGGCTTGAAATGCCTGAGTTTTAATTAAACTATAACGTGCTTACGTTTCAGCAGCTGAAAAAGAGCTTTCAAACAGCTGTGTTTAAGCTGTCTCACTGAGAAGAAGCTGTCTGACACAGCAAACGGAGATTACACTTTTTCAGGACATTACAATGCAGTAAGAAAAGACAGTTTTATTATTTTGGATAACAGAGAAAAAGATGAAAAGTAGGGATTTTCTTTCTTATTGCCTTTTTAATAGGCACATCTGTGGTTCTGATGTTAAATAATTACTGTCCTTTAAAAAGTGACGCAGACTTTTCATGTTTCAGTAAGGCTTCTGTGCTTAGTGTTATAAACAAATGTATTTAAAGGTGATAGGAAAGGAATGAGGCGTGCTTTTCATATGTGGAACCATCAAAAGGGTTGGTGATCACTATTAAAAAAAATGACTATATGAAGACATTTTTTATTAAAATCGTTATTTAACCACAAAATGGGGAATAAAGTGTGTTTTAGGTTCCCCAGAAGTGATTTTGAAAAAATCCCATGCTACACTAGCTCTTTTATGGAAGCTGCTTTCTTCTAAATCTTCAGTCTCCACCTCCTCCACATCCTGGTCCTGCTGTTGTTGATCTGAACCCCATCTCCTTCATGTGTTGCTAGTTTTAATTTAAAAAATGGGCACAAGCTCTCCACAGCCAGATCGATCCACCTGCTCAAAATAAAGTTTTATGAAAGACAATTCAAGAATGAGTGGGTGTGTATTTCCAATGGGTTATGCTCAAAAGTATATTATCCAATTATATACTTTGCTTTCACGGTCATGTGATTTTCACAGTGACCGAAGTATTCGCGATTCCCGTGCAGAAGCAGAAATTCAAAATACAAGTTGAAAGTACTTTTCTTTAAAAATCTAAAGAAAAGCAGAACTTTTATACTATAATGGTGAACAGCTATACTGAAACTAGTTCACAATATCTTTATATACAATTTCAGAGTTGTTACAAAACATGCAATATTAGCGATTACCGACATCATTGAGACTTTAGCTGTCTTCCCGGAAAATAGTGTTTAAAGATGATTGTTTTAGAAAATATGAGTTTGAAAAGTACACTAATAAAGCTCTACTTTTAAATATACTGTAGAATGTGTCAATATATATATGTTTTAAACTTTGTCAAAACACATACTCGTCAGGACTACTGACGTCACTGCAATGACGTCGGTAGCCGCAAATATAAACATTTTTGTGTGAAGGTGGTTTTTTCTCCTAAATGGATCACAATAAATAGCTTAACTCTGCCTTGTAAATAAGGTGAGGCCCCTATCGCTATCACAATGTACACCCACTCCAACTTCCACACTACCATTCTCCGAACCACTGAAACACCCATACTGGTATTTACACACCCACTCACTGAATCATGGGTTTACACACATATTCACTCAGTCAATCATAATCAATCAATCAATCAGAACATTTGTAGAGCGCACCGCTCACGAGTGAGGGTCTCAAGGCGCTGGGGGGAGGGGTGCTGCTACTGGTCGAAAAGCCAGATCTTGAGTAGTCTCCTGAAGGCTAGCATGTCCTGGGTCTGCCGAAGGAGGATGGGGAGGGTGTTCCAGGTTTTGGTGGTGAGGTGGGAGAATGATCTGCTGCCGGAGGTCGCTCTTCAGATGCGGGAGATGGTGGCAAGGGCGAGGTCGGCGGAGCGGAGCTGCCGGTTGGGGGTGTAGAAGGTGAGTTGTCGTTTGAGGTATGCCGGTCTGGTGTTGTGGAGTGCCTTGTGTGCATGGGGAGGAGCTTGAAGGTGATCCTCTTGTTGACGGGAAGCCAGTGCAGGTCTCTCAGATTGGGTGTGATGTGGTTGTGTTGGGGGATGTCGAGGATCAAGCATGCAGAGGCATTCTGTATGCGTTGTAGTCGTTTCAGGAGTTTGGTTGAAGCTCCGGCATAGAGGGCACTTCCGTAGTCTAACCTGCTGCTGACGAGGGCCTGTGTGACCGTTTTTCTTGTTTCTTTGGGGATCTACCTGTAGATCTTACAGAGCATGCGGAGGGTGTTGAAGCAGGAGGACAAGACGGCGTTGACCTGTTTAGTCATGGAGAGAGTTGAGTTGAGGATAAACCCTAGGTTACTTGCATGATCGGTGGGTGTTGGTGCAGTTCCCTGTGTGGTTAGTCCCCAGAAGTTGTCCCAGGCCGATGGGGTGGAGCCAAGGATGAGGACTGCTGTCTTTTCCGAGTTCAGCTTCAGGCAGCTGTTCCTCATCCACTCGGCAACGGCTTTCATTCCTTCGTGGAGGTTGGTTTTGGCAGTGAGGGGGTCCTTCGTGAGGGAGAGGATCAGCTGGGTGTCATGGGCGTCGGAGATGATGCTGAGTTCATGCAGTCGGGTGGCATGGGCGAGTGGTGCCATGTAGATGTTGAACAATGTCGGGCTGAGGGATGAACCTTGGGGAACGCCGCAGGCGATCTTGGTGGCTTTGGAATGGAAAGGGGGAGGCGTACGCTCAGGGTTCTACCGGAGAGGAGGGAGGTGGTCCATTCCAGAGCCTTGCTTCAGATCCCAGCATCGTGGAGGCGTGTGCATAGGATGCGGTGGCAGACAGTGTTGAAGGCAGCTGACAGGTCGAGTAGGATGAGGGCAACGGTTTCGTCATTGTCCAGTAGGGCACTGATGTCATCAATGCTGGCGATGATCGCAGTTTCAGTGCTGTGGTTGCTGCAGAACCCACACTTGGACGGGTCCAGGATGCTGTTCTCCTCGAGGTAATGTATTAGTTGTCTGTTGACGGTCTTCTCGATGACACTCACTGGGAACGGGAGAAGGGAGCTGGGTCGGAAGTTCTTGAGGTCCTTTGGGTCAACCTTGGGTTGTTTGAGTAAGGCGACCATGAGGTCGATGGTCTCAGTGGCTGTCGGGCGGTCCAGGTGTTGTAGCTGTTGTGGAAGTCTGCGATTTTGCGATGGAAGAAGGTGTCAAGGGGGTTGCACAGGTCTTGCGAGGGTGGGATGTCATTGGTGTTGGAGCTGGGGTTGGAGAGTTCCTTCACAATTTTGTAGTGCTGTTTGCTGTTGTGTGCATTTTTGTCTAGGCAGACTTTAAAGGAGGCCCTTTTGGCAGATCTGGTGACGTGGTGGTATCTGCGAAAGGCGTTCGTGTGGGCTGCGTAGTTGTCCGGTGTCTGTTCACAGTGCAGTTTCTTCTCTAGGTTCCGGCTGGTTTGCTTGGAGGCCTGGAGTTCCGCAGTGAACCAGCTGGCTTTCTTGTTGGTGCGTCTGTAGGAGGGGTTCTTGATGGGTGCGGCAGTGTTTGTGTAGTCGTCGATCCACTGTCTGAGGTTGCTGGCGGCGGTGTCGACATCGGTGGGGTCAATGGGTGGGCTTCGGGCAAGGGTGGTGTTTAGCTGGTCCTCAGTGACTTTGCTCCAGCAGCGGCGGGAGATCTGATGGGTGCGGTGATGCCTGGTGGGTTTTCGTAAGGTGAAGTGGATGCAGTGATCGTTGGTCCAGTGGAGTTTGGTGGTGTTGCTTAAGGAGACGTGGGGGTTTGCATAGAAGATGGGGTCAAGCGTGTGTCTTGCAGAGTGGGTGGGTGTTGAGACAAGCTGGTTGAGTCAGAGGTTGGTGAGGTTGTCAATCAGGGTGGTGGAGTTGGTGTCGTTGTTGTTCACGAGGTGGAAGTTCAGGTCCCCTAGGAGGATGTAGTCTGTGGAAGCCAGGGCGTGCGTACTGAGGAAGTCCTCGATGGAGTCGTTAAACTGTGGCCGGTGTCTGAGGGGTCTGTAGACGAGGGATCCTCTGAGGGTGGTTTGGGGATCAGTGTGGATCTGGAAGTGAGGGTGTTCAGCGATGCTGAGGGTGTTGTTGGTGCTGGTTGAGACTCTGAGTGTGTTCCTGTGGACAATGGCGATTCCACCTCCTGTTCCGTTGGAGCGATCCCTGCGGGTGATCTTGTAGCCGTCAGGGACGGCGATGGCAATGTCAGGTGCCGAGGAGGGGTTCATCCAGATCTCCGTCAGGAAGGCGACGTCTGGGGAGGTAGAGTCAAGTAGGTCCCAGAGTTCAACGGCATGTTTGTGGGCAGAACGGGTGTTGAGTAGGATGCACCTGAGGTGGTTGCGTCCTTTCTCGGTGGGTGGGTTGGCATGTCGGATGCTGGTGAAGCTGCAGCTCCGGCAGGAGAAGGGTCCTTGGGTGTGCTTCGGGGCAGCCAGGAAGCAGGTGTGTGATCATCTGGTATTGAGTGCGTGGAGGGCGCTGGCGTCATAGCGGAGATGGGCGTTGTGCCGTTCACGGCGGCCAGGGGTCTGGCGCTGGGCACGGTCCAGGCAGATAGGGTGCAGACGGGCTTGCCTTAGGCGCACCTTTGATGCACCAGTGGGGTGGCTGCGCAGCGGCCGCCATATAAGGGGAGGTGGGAGGGAGGAGCAGCTGGGAGGAGGGAGCAAGCGGCAAATGGGCGAGCAGGGGGGCAGGCCGCAGGGGATGCAGCAGCAGGAGGACAAGCGAGTGGAGGGTACAGAAGGCAGAGAGGGACAATCGGCAAGTAGGAAAATAAGTAAACCAACTTAAACAAAATACAGGCGTGGATACACAATTATCATAATGGAGATACAGCAATTAAGGAGATAAGGAAAAACACAGCAGTTAAGGAAATGAGGAAAAAAAACATGGCGGTTAAGGAGAGAGACAGACAGCTACTCATACACCAACTCGCTCACTAATACAGCCAGTAATTTTTTCACTTATATGGCCATACAGCCACTTACACACTGTCAGTCACTCATAGATCTACTGACATCACATACCTACTCACCCACCTATAGAGTCAATCAGACAGCCATTTACTCACCTATCCAGTTATACATGCACATACTAATTTATTCATACAGATACTAACACATACTCACTCACTTATACAGTCACTGACACAAGTACACACTCACCCATAAGGCAAATCTCTCAATCACGTAGTCACACAGACACTCACACACTCATATAGTCCAATACTCACCTATACTCCCTTTCACATATACAGTTACTCACCTATATACCACTGACATAGTATTTCACTCGCCGATACACCCATACACACACTCACTCATCCATACAGCCCCCTATACACACACTCACTAACCCATAGATTCACTGACTCACCCACTCACTCATCCATACAGGCAGTTACACACCTCCTCACCCACCCATACATGTATTCAGACAACCAATCACACACCCATATAGAACCTCACATACTCAATCACGCACTTATAGAATTATACAACTAATTAGATACCAACTGACAGACAGATACAGACACCCACTAAATTATCCATACAGGCACTCACACACACACACTGATTCATAAATACACCTTGGTATATATATTTAACACTCATAACCATTTTAAGAACTCTCACAGTCACTGGATGATGTCACCAGTGATGTCATTTGAGATGTTATGAGTGATTTCACTGACCATGTCATGAGTGATGTAATATGTGGGGTCACAAGCAGTGCATTGCGGGGGAGGAAGTTATAGTTAGTTTGGCTAACTATAACTGCTGAATTTCTCTGGTTTTGTAGGAGTGAAATGTCAGCCTAACTAAAACGTCCCTGTAATCTTAGTTTTTTCCAGTTAATATCTAGAATTTTTAAATTCCATTTCCTAACTATAACATCCCTGTAACCTGTGGATTTGTTCAGTGAATATATATATATAAACTCTTAGGGGCATATTTATCGCAGATTGGAGAAGTGTGGTGTTAAGCAAACATTGCTAACACCATGCTTTTCCATTCTGAAAATGCAGGGATGTGCCATATTCAGAAGAATGTGGTGCAGCCATGCGTTTCCCCTACCACTGGCGCTGAGTTTAGCTGCCTGGTGCCAATGCTACATTGGGGGAAGATTTTTATGTGCAGCAAGGTCCCCCTTCCTGCACATAAACAATCTTTAAATCCTGTTTTGTAGCTTTTCTGTGTGCTGCTTAATGCTACACACATAGAAGTTGAAAAACCGCATTTTTTAAAAATGATTGTGTATATGCAGGAAAGGGGACCATATAGCACCTAAACAATAATAGTCAATTTGCTATTTCGATTCGTGCTGCCCAAGGCAACCCACATGGAAAGAGAAAAAACAAGAAAAAATAAAGCATTTCTCCTCGTTCAGCCTGTTTAAAACCAGGATTTCCTGGTCTTCATTTTGGTGCAGCCTCCTATTTATGCTGCCCTTGTAAGTAAGGATCAGCTTCAAATTCAAGGGGTGTTGCGGTGAAACGCCCACCACAATACCCATTGCCCTCCCCTTTCACGCTAAGCACTGTGTGACAGGGTGCCTTATTAACAAGGCAACAATAAGCCACGTTAAGTAGCTTAACTCTGCCTTGTAAATAAGGTGAGGCCCCTATCGCTTTCACAATGTCACTGAAAGTGACATTGTGGAGGCAATAGGGGCCTGTAAATATGGCGCTCTGTACTTACCTGTACTTGCCTTTACCATTCATGCCTTTGCAGTGAAATTCATTTTAATGGCATTTGTGTTAAAAACATAATTGTTGTAAAGACACATGTGTGTAATTGCATGAATGGCAGTGCGACATGCATCTCAAAAACACTAAGCACTTACCTGTAGTTACCATGGAAACTTTTACCATGCATATGCCTTTACCAATCATGCCTTTACAACAAAACTCGTTGCATTGGCATGTGTGGTAAAGGCATAATTGTTGTTAAAAGTGTACCAACAAAAAAGGGTACTTGTTCCTGTCTAGTAAAGAAGAAAATGAAATGATTGGAAAAAGAAAAATGTGAGGGGATTTTACTTTTCAGGAAGTGATGCCCTCACACATCCATGTGGGTGTCATGCTTTATCATCTTGCTTTTTGCTCCTCATGGGGCTGGCGCTGCAATGCCCTATGAACTCCACAAGAGGGCTCTTTGATGGACATCTTTTCGAAACAGAAGCCGTGATGGTATATGTGGTTGAGTGGAGCTGACAGTGGAGTGAATAAATGATATTAAAACTACCTCAAGGGTGCCCTTTGATAGGTTTATTAAGGGGTCCCTGTGGTAGGGATAAAAAAGGGATAAATACTTGGCAGTCGATGCAAGGTTAGGGAGCACAACCATCTGGTAAATAGAGCATAAATGCAATGTAGTTTATGTTTGATTAGGTTGAAATGTTTCATGTTCTGGTGGTGCAGACAAATCCTTGGTATTTCTTCAGGGCCAGTGAATGTAGGGAGGCCCTTCTCCAGGTCTAAAGGTGTGAGGGGTTTTATAATATGTAGTCTATTCTGTTGGAACAACATAGGGTCATGTAAGTAGCTAAAATAGGCCGCCCTGTTATATAACAGAATCCAACCCATAATATTCAGCCTAAGTGCACCTGAGATCTATGCAAAGCACAGCGTAGTCTACGGTGAACAGTCTAATATGTGTGAGCTCGCGTCAGACCTACTCCACTGATCATGTCATGAGTGATGTAATATGTGAGGTCCTAAGCAGTACCATGTGGGGGTGCGAGTTATAGTTAGGTGAGCTAAATATAACTGCTAAGTTTCTCTGGTTTTGTGCTTGGGAAATCTGAGCCTAACTATAACGTCACTGTAACCTTTGTTTTTTTCAGTGAATATCTAAGATTTTTTTAAATGGTAATTCCGAACTATAATTTTCCTTTAACCTGAGTTTTTTTCTATGAATGTTTATGTTCTTTCAAGTAGAAATGGTGTTTGCAGAATAGTGTGAAAACTCTCAGGAATCTCTCTGTGTAGGACTTACAGAAAGTACCAGGGGGACTTCTTGGTCTCCAAGGTCCCTCAGCATCCAAGGTAACATTAGTAGTGTGCCACGAAACACCTTTGCAGAGTGGTGCAGAAAGGGGGCTTGGCCTCCGAAGACCTTTCAGAAAACTGACTGTGTGGGACTTACTGGAGGTAACAAAGACCCTCAATAGCCAAGGTGACTTCATCCCCTAACAAGTACTCTGCTGGAAGGAACATTTACAGAATGATGGAGAAAGGACTTCCTTGATGATTGCACAGGTAGTACCTGTAAGATTTTATGAGTGCCATTGCCAAAGACACACTGCGAATACAGGGTGTTTTTGACAAAGTATAAAATACATAAATAAACATATCTTACATAAAGTTTCACTTTAGCTTTTTAGTAAAATTCTGATTTAACCCTTTCGCTGCGGTGGCAATTCCGCTGCAGCGCTAAGGGGCGGGGGGGTGCGCTCCAACGCTTGTGACGGAATCACTCCGTCACGCCCCTTGGGTGGGCTGTGCATGTGACGGAGTGGTTCCGTCACGGCCCCGCCCGCTCAATAGAATGCGCCGTGCAGGGGCGAAATCAGCGCCGCGCAGGCACGGCGAGCGGGCTGTGACGGAACAGCTCCGTCACCAGCACAGCCCACCCGAGGGGCGTGAAGGAGCGGTTCCGTCACAAGCGTGGGAGGGGTTAACCTTCTCCATTGTATACATTTGTCAATATTACTTCATCAAAAATGCATTTTCCTTCTTCACAGCAACATCGAACGCCACAATGACATTAGTAGTCACAAATACAAATGACAAAATGTAAAACAGATATTTAAACATATTTTACCCAAACTTTGAGTCCAGATGTTTAGTAACATAATTGTTTAACTTTATCTTAACAACACATTTAACAAAAAGAACAATTTCAAAAAATAACTTTCAACATCTGAACTCACGAACAGAACATATCTACAAAACACCCATAAAAATACCAATTCTTAACCAAACTCAACAGAATTAAAACTGCTCCAAATTGAAACAATGCACACTCTATAAAAAGATCCAAGCTAGCGGGACAAATACAAAATATTCATGTGGGATGATGTCCATGGTGTATCATCTTAAAACCTACCATAGAAAATATCTCTGACCTGCAATCAAGTAGAGGGAAGCTGGCGGACTATCTACATCAGTGGCACTAGCAACAGCAATTCCAAGAAAGAAAGTGCCTTCAGAGGTATCGATTTCTGCAACAGATATAGCCCCAGAGTTTTCAAGAATGGCCACTTATTGCATAGACTGTACTGTTGTTATTACTGCTGGTGAGCAGTGTGTTACAGCTATTTCCCCTTCTATATTTATTTCAAATTTCAGAAGAGGAGTTCATGGTTGTAGGAGAGTATGATCTGCTTCCTATGGTTACCCCCACCTTCTGGTGTGTTTCACTGGTTTTTCGACTTTAGTCTGGCTGTGGCTGTGGCCATGTTAATCAGGACCACAGCCTAGCTGTTCTCTCTCTAAATAGATTACATGTACTTTAGGTACATACCAGATTGGTTACTGGGTAACCCTTAAGTGTCCCTAGTATATGGTACCTTAGGTACCAAGGGCATAGGTACCCAAGAGGCCTACCGGGGGCTGAAATATGTATTATGCCACCCATGGGAAGAATTCCAAAATGGCACCACTGGTCTACACTTGCTGCCTGGGTAAGGTGGTGTAAGCACCCCTTACTGGGATATAGTATACCTATCTCCATCATGTAAAACAAAAACATGTTAACCTATAAATCACTCCTATGGCAGGCCTTGACAATCATGAAGGCAGAGTGATATGGCCATACCATATACTCTTAAGTGCATTATAATCCTTGCAATTAATGCTAACTTAGGTTTGCCTTTATCAAAACCTGTTGTGTTTGGTGTCAAATACTTTGGAATACTACCCACCATCCCCCCGCCAGTTCTGGTGGCGTGGGTAGCATTCCACCCTTCTAGAGGGAGAAGACATGTACACAGTTACTTACCCGGTAAATGTTTAAAATGGATACTGCTGCCACAGACACGAGTCTGACCTCCTGCTGCTGGATGAAACTCCGGGAGGGGAGGCCTGGACAATAGGTTTCCTGTCCAGGGAGGTGCCAGCACCTCCCCAGACAGGCTTTAGTTTTTTGGGGTAGGGTGGGTTGCATTCAGTGAATGCTTTTTAGACACTGCCTGGTTCACACGAGGTGCTTCATGCATTTCCCATTTTAAACCAGTTGCTGGGCACTCTGCCCCCCCTTTGCCGCAAAACTGGACAAAGGGGAAGGGGTGTAACCACTCCCTCCCCAGGTCCTCCCATAGGTGAGACCCTAGAGTTAATCCAACCCCCTAAACTTAGTATAAGTATGGGAACCCAGTCACTAGTACTTTAGATTACCCTGGACGAAACTCTGAAGAAGAAATCCTGGACCTTCGAAATTCCATATCGACTGGAAGACGGAAGAAATCACCCTTGGGGTCAAAAGTGACCTAACTGTTCAAACAGGCACCAAAGAAGCATCTTGCAGGTCTGCATTTTCGAGGCTCCCACCGGATCCCGAAGAATCTGTGACACAGGACATGGACTTCCAGACATCTCTGAGGCCGACACGAGATCTGAGCAAAGCTGAGACCCGCAGCCAAAACGAGAGACGTGGGACGGAACTCCTGGACATCCTGCAATTTTGCAACTTCACCTACTTCCCAAAGTTTCCCAAAGTTGTGCATTGGCCTATTTATTGCCCTTGCCCCGAGCATCTTTAGCACCGAAGCTGAGAGGCCTGCACTCCACAAGTGTTCCGTGGGCCCGCTTTCTTCACAGTAGCTCGAGGCTCGTTCCAGATCTGTAGTCTGTTGGCTAGTGGGTCCCCCCGAAGGACAATCCTTCATTTCTTGAGCTTTTCTGGTTGCTCCAGACGTGCTCTGACTGCCCTCCAAATGGTGAGTCCCTAGACCTTGCTGGTCTGCACCAAAGCCAATCTTGTCATCTTGCGTGGGTTGCTGTTGCCAAGGGTTGTTGTGTCTAATCCAGATACCGATGCTGCAGCACTCGACATCCGATGTGGGACAGCTTGAACCCGGCTCCTGGTCATCGTCGACGCCTCCGGGACCTCGTGGCTGAAGAGTCAAGCTTCACCTATTTCACCTCAAAGCACCCGACATCGGCTGGCATCTTTTTTTTGCCATCCTGGTCACTGGCTAGTGACCCAGACTCTGTCCCCTCTGCTTTCAGGTTCTTCTGATCTCTGATCCACTTCGCTCCTGGTTGCCTGTAGCACTTCTTTGCAGCTCTCTATAGGAATTGAAGACAAAACCCGACATGAAAAGACACCTATGCACCCGACTTCCCTGGGTGAGGTAACACGAGTACTTCGGTGCTCCCATGGGTCTTGACTCTCGAAGTGTCCAGTACTGAACGGGTTGCCTCACATTCCACTCCTAAGTGTCCTAAATCTTTAGCTTTGTAACTTAACTTAAACTATGGTTATTCGCAGCTGTGTTTAGACACTGCACATGTCCCCCGTGGGTCTCCTGCATCCCTACCTTGGGTGGTTCCTGGTTGCCCCAGTGGTTCAACAGGCCCTAGGCCTAACTTTTATCCCTCATTTGATTCTTATGCCACTATTTTAGTATATGGTTTGTGAGGCCCCTAGGGCAAAATGTATACTGTGCTATTTACTGTGTGCTATTTAAGTTCTTGTGTTGTACTTTTGCCTCTAGCCTCATAAAGAGACCAATGGGGAGTGTTTTAGAATAAATACATATATTGTATATATACACCTGGTGTGGTGCTCTTTCATTTGATCCTTCAAGAGATTATAGGCTGGTAAGACAAGCTGCTTTACATTCCTTCAAGACGTAGCCTGAAGGCTGCTCTCCACAGCTACCACTAGGATAGGTTTCTGTAAGGTTGTCTTTAACCTACCATCAATAAGGGTCATTTGGACTGGTGCAAGGTGCTTACTAGAATAGTGACATCATATGCCAGGTCAACTTCTCACAATGGTGAGCGCCACAAAGGGAACGCAAAGCTTAACGACCCTCAACTTAAATAGCAGCACAATACCAAAGCAAGACCCCTGACCTTCTGGCCAGGTTATTGCTCTCCCGGCGCACAGCTCCACGGTGAGTGCTTCTCCCTCAGCGCCCACCATTTTCCGCAGTTCAAGGCCCTGTGCCTCGCTCCGCTCCATTTAGCCTGCTCCTCTTCTGTGTCTCCTCTCCTTTCCTATTACCTTACTTTTTTCTTATTATTCCTTTGGCCTTTATTCTCAGCCTCTTTTTAACCTCTTTGCCTTTTCCTTTATTTGCTTATTTTTCAGCCTTTTGCCTTTCTCCTTTTTTAGATTCTTCTTTCTTATTTTTTCCTGATGCTGCTGCCTCTGCAACCCCTACCCCTTCTGCGTGCTTCCTCTCCTGCCTCCCAGCTGTCCCGCCCTCCCCGAGCCCTACCTAATGGGGGCCGCAATGCATCCACGCTGTTGGAGTGCCGAAGGCATGCCAAAGGCAAGCCTTTCTGCACCTGTCTGCAACCCAACCACAACCAGCGCCTGAAGCCCTGGTCCTCTGACCCGCCAATAGAACAGCTCTTCAGCTCATTACACACTCAACATCAGCAAAAACAACAACTGCAAGCCCTCTTCACCTATTGACACCCACGAACCTTTTACCTACTGACACTGTTGCCACTCTTTCTCTTTCACTGAGACCCAGGAACCACCTCCACCCTTCCACCACAACTCCATGACACCCCAAACCCTGCAATGCATCCTCCTCAATGTCCGCTCCCTCCACAGGCCCACATCATGGAAATCTGGGACCTCCTCAACAGCAACATCCCTGACTTTGTCTTCCTTACTGAAACCTGGACAAATGCTGCCTCGGGACACGACCTCACGATTGCAAATTCCCAAAGGCTAAAAGATCACCCAGAAGGACTGCCCCAAACACCTCGGGGGATGCATTGCCATCACTGACAAATCCAACCTCCGTCTCAGCACCTACAGCGATGGGCCCACCGACCTGATAGAATTCCTCCACTTCAAGATACAGACCAACCTGTTCACAACCCTCCAAGGCACCCTCATCTACAGACCCACCGACCCACACACCTTTCTCCAACTCCATCACCATTATCATCACCCCACAAGCCATCACCTCTGCTGACTACATCTTGCTGGAAGACCTCAACTTAAACCTCAACAACTGCCAAGACCCAAACTCCACTTCCCTCCTGGACAACCACCACAACATTGGATTCAAACAGATCATATCAGAACCCAAACACTCAGCAGGACATACCCTTGACCCCATCTTCACAGCAGGAAACTCCATCAGCTTCAGCCACACATCTGAACTCCCATGGATGCACCACTGTTTTGTCCACTTCACCTTCAAAATGAACTTCCCCTGGAGACGTCCACACCAGTGCAGGAACTGGAAAAAGATCCCGACGACCAGCTCACCTCCTCCCTCAGCAGCTCCGCTCCCACCACCACAGAGAACGACCTATCACCACCACACGTACCCTTCACAATTGGATCACTGACTGTGCCAATACCATTGCCCCCTCAAGAAAACCTCCAACCCACAAGCCAAGAAAGCCAGCTGGTTCTCCACCAAACTCCGAGAATCCACACAAACCTGCAGATGCATTGAAAATCTTTTGAGGAACTCCCAAACCCCAGCACACCTCGACAACTTCAAAACCGCCACTACCACCACCACAAACTCATCAGATATTCAAGGCAGAAAGCACTCCGGGACAGAATTTCCACCCACGCACAGAACAGCAGGGAACTGTTCAGCATCATCAAATAGTTCGCCCAACCCAACAGTGAGACTACCAACATTCCACCCTCCCAGGACCTCTGGAACAGATTCAGTGGCTTCTTGCATCACAAAATCAAGACTATCTATGAGAGCTTCCATGACAGCAATCTCCACGAGGAACCTACTCCCACAAGTCCCTACACTACGGAGCCAACAACGGATACCTGGACGACCTTTAGCATCAAAGACACCCAAACCCAAAAAAGACTATGAAGACAACCCACTCTGGGGCCCCCACGGACCCCAGCCTCCAACACATCTACCACAGAGTCGCAGACTTCATCGCCCGAGAGCTCCAACGAATCATCAACAGCGCCTTGGAGAACAACTCCTTCCCGACAACTGGAAACATGCTCAAATCAATCATCTCCTTAAAAAACCCTTGGCAGGCCCCACTGACCTCAAGAACTTCAGACCGATCTCCTTACTCCAATACCTGGCGAAAGTCACGGAAAAGGCCATCAACAGTCAACGAGCCTCCTTCATAGAAGAAAACAACATCCTCGACTCCTCCTAATCAAGCTTCAGAAAGAATCACAGCACCATAATCTCCCTTCTCGGAGCTATAGACAACATCTACTACCTTGTCGAAAGAGGAGAGACCGTGGGCCTCACCCTCCTGGACCTCTCCACTGCCTTTGACAGAATCACACCACGACATAGCCCACAGACTCCACCACACAGGAATCCATAACAAGGCCCTCGACTGGATCGGCTCATTCCTCTTTGGCAGAATACTGAGGTTCAGACCCCCTCCTATCTTCTCAGAACTCAAACCAACCACATGCAGAGTTTCCCAAGGATCCTCCATCAGCCCAACCCTGTTCAACATCTATATGACCCCGCTTGCATCCATCGTCAGATCACACAGACTCAACATCGTTATGTATGTAGACAACACCCAACTCATCTTCTCCTTATCCAACATACCTATCATCTCAAAACACAATGTTTAAGAAGTCACCAAGTGGATGAAGAACAGCTGCCCACAACTCAACATGAAAAACAAAACACACAAGATGATGGATGGAATGTTGCACAATGGCAAAACATTCACCCCAAGTCACAGATCTGGGTTTAATCCATCATTATTTTGCTCACCAAGCCACCCCAGTTCAGACATGGCCATATGCAAATCAGTCTTGACCCTGTGCCTCATGGGAACAGTCCAGACCGAACTGCCAAGCCATGTCTTCCCTGGATCGGAATTAAGCATCCTAGGACTGGTTTCTGGCTATCAGCCTTCATCAACCAGGATAGCTTGACTCCAGTGGCCTAGTAAGCACGGGACCCACGTCTAGGCATACCCTTCCCACATAGGGTGAACAGCAAAACGCACAAGATGATGGACGGAATGTTGCACAATGGCAAAACATTCACCCCCAGTCACAGATCTGGGTTTAATTCATTGTTACTTTGCTCACCAAGCCACCCCAGTTCAGACATAGCCATATGCAAATCAGTCTTGACCCTGTGCCTCATGGGAACAGTCCAGACTGAACTGCCAAGCCATGTCTTCCCTGGACCGGAATCAAGCATCCTAGGACCGGTTTCTGGCTATCAGCCTTCGTCAGCCAGGATAGCTTGACTCCAGTGGCCTAGTGAGCACGGGACCCACGTCTGGGCATACCCTTCCCACAAAGGGTGAACAGCAAAACACACAAGATGATGGATGGAACGTTGCACAACGGCAAAACATTCACCCCCAGCCACAGATCTGGGTTTAATCCATCAGTATTTTGCTCACCAAGCCACCCAAGTTCCGACATGGCCATATGCAATTCAGTCTTGACCCTGTGCCTCATAGGAACAGTCCAGACCAAACTGCCAAGCCATGTCTTCAACATGGGCAAAACCGAAGTAGTCATGGGCCCAGACCTGATTCCTGCAACAACACCTGGTGGCCCCGCCTTGGAAAACCTTTCCCCCCATGGACCACGCACTCAACCTCAGAATCATCCTGGACTCCGTACTCAAAATGGACTGCCAGATCAATGCTGTCACCTCCTCCGGCTAACAGACCCTCTGCCTACCCCAAAAGACCTTCAACTGGATTCTCCTTAAACACATGAAATCTGTCACCCACGTCCTCATCAGCAGCAGTCTGGACTACAGCAATGCACTCTACTCCAGGCCATTGCCATATCAGGAAACACCTACAGACACAACACTGGCTCCCAACTGAAAAGAGAATCACCTTCAAATTTATTCCCCACAAAGCCCTCCACAGCAACAGACCCACCTACAGGAACCACTGCCTATCGTTCCAGGCACACCAAAGATCCCTCTGCGCAGACCAGCTTTCTCTTGCAATGGTAGCAACCATCTAGAAGACCAGAACAGGAGGACGCTCCTTCTCCCTACTCGCGTTCAAGGCATGGCTCCCCCTTCCTCTCTACCTCCAGCAAACACCAACACTCTCCAAGTTCCTAAAGGACCTCCAAAAAACACAGTGATCATCCAGGAGCTGAGAGACCCCCCTCGACCCTCTCAGCGCCTTGAGGTCCTTTCGGATGAGTAGCTGACATTTCAAACACCTGATTGATTAATTGATTAAGAGAGTCCATTCAAAAGTCCAATCTCAATTTCAAGATTTGGCTCCACAGTTTTCCCCAGTGGAAAGAGTATTAAATATTGATTTTTGTTTTTGGGGCTCTTCATAGTTTTTCTATATTAGCAGACATGTTATTATCTTACAAAATGGGTATCTAATATCTATGTGTTGTTAATTTTATCTTCCAATTTTAACCCTACTTACATATAACTTGCTGTATAGACAAGTCAAATTGTCCCTCTGCAAATAAATACACAGGTAACTTTTGCCAATTATTATAATTCATTTTTTCACATTTTAACTATAAATCAACAGCTTGTGTTTTGATCTTCTAGTAAGTGCATCAACACCATGTACAAACATACTCTGTTTTTACAGAACACTATGGTATATTGTGTAATCTCTTTTTTAAAATGATCAACTGTGATATATGTGTGTTGTTCCACAACTCTTCCTCTTAACAACTCTTAATTTTCCCTAGAGTCCTGCTCAGGACCAAAGAAACAAAACTGCACATCACCACAAAACTTTTTTACATCTGCCACACTACCATGCAAAATTGCTCTATTTATCTCTAGTGAACATATAGCAGGAGTTTTCACATACTACAGCCTCCTACCTAAAGTTTGCATTGTTGAGTGGTATAACTTATTTTGTGTTTTGAACTTTGCCTTGGAAAGATACGTAGAAATGTTCTTAATATATCTGTGGATTGCTGTCTAATACTAGAATCAATGCTACAGTTCCATTTCTCTACAGTACCCTGACTACGTCTTTTTTGTACCTCTTCTGCAATACCTTCTTCTACATTTCTCTTCTAAGTAATCACCTGTTTTGCTAAATGACTACCATTCTTCATTTAATAACATTGTCCTCTTTAATCAAAAGCATGAACTACTTTGTTATCCTGGAGATAGCTTTAATTAAAGAAAGCCTATGTACAAGTAGTATGTATCCATTGTCCACTAAAAACTGTACAACAGTTATTTCAATTTACTGATCTTTTATTCTGGTTTTGTCTCCTCATGCACAACACGTTGTTGTCAAGTCTTAATTTTATTTAGAATCAAAATTAAAAGCTTCCTCTTCAAAGCAAAGGCCTTCTCAAATACTCTCTCAACTCGTTATTTCTGTTGCAAGGCTGTAACTACACAATCTTCATATCATTTTAGCAGAGTCTACACAACCATCTAAACAACCACTTACAACCCATGTAGTCAATGAAATACTGAGGCACACAAATGCACTAATGAAACACTCAGGCTCTGCTCATGGATTCATGTAATTATGTAGAAAATACCATTGTAGCAAACCTAGCACCCATATTGTGTAAAGACTACATTCCTCAGTAAATTTGTGAATACAAAACCTTTTGCGAATGGCATACCTACATCATTTCTTAAATACTTCTTCTGCTTCTAAAACAAATATTCAGCATATCTCAAAAAAGTTACACTTGAACTGATGCTAGCACAAGAATTCTCAAAGCATTCTACACTAATAATCCTTCTCAATTTTAAACAAAGCATGTTTAAAGAAAAATGCTACCCTCACTATATACATGAATTTTTCATCAGCCTTACTGAACATAGATCAATATGTAAATATATATGTTTCTTAATATATATACATCTTTCCCAAAATACCTCCCTGCATCTTTAAGCCATCTCAAAAGTTCCACTATAAATATAACTATGAACAAGCACAAAAACTATATCTCACCATCTAAGCATTTGCAAAGTGGTCATATAAGTTAGAAACCACATTGACAAATACTTCACAATACATACCTAAAAGTATTACTTCTTTTTACATCATATACAGGCGGACAACATGTTCACATCCTTTATTTATCACTACACTATTCCTGTTTAATAATATTACTAAAAGTTTGTGTTTAATTTACGTTTATTTGGACCTTTGGTCCTCAAACATTACATATCATAAAATACATCTAAAATTACATCATCTTAAATATACTAAACACATCTTTAAATACGATACAATTAATACACCCTCCATTTATTAATTAAATATGGGTGGGTCAAAAACTCATTTAAAACCGTTAAGAAGAAGTGCCTTGACTCTTTGCATGAACTTCCCAATAGCAACAGCAATATCTAAGTGGCTCATTTCCGCCACCAAAATTACAGCCTGGGCCCTAGACATAGGGCCATATGTATCAAGCGAATTCGCATTCGCAAAGGCCGAAATTCGCAGAATTTTGGCCTTTGCAAATGCGAATTTGATATATGGAATGTATTAAGAAGGATTTGGTGCAAAATAAGGAATCGCAAAATTTGCTATTCCTTATTTTGCATTTGCATTTAAGGAATCACACATTTTGCGATTCCTTAAATGCAATGTATGTAGCACCAAAAGTAGCAAAATGCCCTTAAGGAATCGCAAATAGTTGTGAATTCCTTTAAAAATTTAAATTTTTGCATTTTTCAAAGTGCCATGTGATGCACATACATGCCCTTAGGGCATGTATGTGCGCCACATGTGCACCCATGCATATTTCAGGGGTGCAACAGGGTGTCCTTTGGACACCCCTGCACCCTTGAAATTTTCTCAATTTGCGATTAGCAAATTGCGAATCGCAAATTGAGAATAACTTCCCATTCATTCCTATGGGCCTCCTGGCCCATAGAAATGAATGGGAAAGTATTCCTTAATTGCGAGTCGCAATTTGCAAATCGCAATTAAGGAATTTTAAGGAATCGCAAAAATAATGCGATTTTGTACATACATACTCATTTGCGATTCTCAAATAGCGATTTCTTGAAAACTGCTATTTGAGAATCGCAAATGGGTATCTTGATACATATGGCCCATAATCTCATATTTACTAAAAATCGGTCTTAAAAACATGATTCAAATATCACAAAACTTCTGGCAATCTATTAAAATATGTATCAAATCACATGAAGAGCCCAAAGTGCAAATACATCTTCCCATCTTATCAATCATTAAGCTTTTTACCACATTATTTACATAACACGGGTTTACCCCAATTCTTGTCCTTAGAACCCCTCTTCTCAACCAACAATCGGGTAATCTGTCAACATAGGGAAAGCATTGTTAATTTTTCCTTGCCACAGTCATAAAGTGTACTGAGGTTTTATTTGCAAGGTACTTTTGATCATGTGCCTGCAATATTTCATTTCCCAATGCCCTTAGTACCTTCTTATCACAATTAATCATGTAAGTAATGGGACACAATTTAACTTTCATCGTTCTACACAACTTCGTCATGGTAGCTCTAGTCTCTTTTGCCCTTTCTAATTCACTATTCTGAATTTCGTTTTTACACCATTGTGATATTTTGGTGTTCTCACCTACTCCTAGGCGTTGCCAAAAACAAAGGAGGGCCATACTGGCTAAGATGCCCCAAGCAGTCAGTCCTAGTTCAAGTCTTATGGCATGTACCATTGCCGACGAGGGGAGTTAGAATCCATTTTTTTAGATTTTTACCTGCCTCGACATCCCAGCCCTTTTTGCCACTCAAGCATAAAAGTTCTGCATCATACAGAAACTGCGGAGGTACCATGGCAGAGTAAGCTTTTAACACTGGTCTATCTGACATTGCACCATAGGTTTTGTTAAACAATTTCAGTCCACTAATCGATGCTGATGTTCTTAATTTTAATGAATCTGAATGGGTATGCCATTTCAAATTTCTTTCAATCCACATTCCTAAATACATGTATTCTGTGATGGTTTCTACTTTCTCAGACCCCAAATACCATGCCAACCCAACTTTCTTCCGACCAGAGCTCAGGGCTTTAATCTTCTCCATATTGACCACCAGGTTTTTTTTGGAGCAATAATCATGAAATATATTTAGTTTCCTTTGTAGGCCGATTTCGGTCTGATCCATGATCACCAGGTCGTCCGCATGGAGCAAACATGCAATATGCTTACCATCTTGTTTTGGGCTTGCCCCATTGGCGTTCTCTAAGGTCAATGGCAAGTCTGCCAAGAACAAGGAGAACATCAGGGGAGCCAATGCACATCCCTGCCGCAACCCATTTCCAATCTCAATCTTCCTGGTTAAACTTCCATCTACATGTAAAATTATCTGAGCCCAATTCTTTATGAGGAGCATTTGGATCAGACTTAACAAATCTTTTGGGATACCATAACTGATTATGGCCTCCCACAATAGCTCCCGGTCCACCAGATCAAAAGCTGCGCGGAAGTCTACAAAACAACAAAATAAATTCCCCCGCTGTTCGATCGATTTCCGCACTATGGCCCAGAGAGCAAAACAATGGTCAATTGTGGAATGGCCTGCTTTAAATCCCCCCTGTTCTGGGGATATAATCTGATGTTCTTCCGCCCACTCTGTAATTAGTCCCAAAAGGACTTTTGCAAAGACTTTCTCCCCTATATCTAGGAGATTTATTAACCTATAGTTCTTCTGTAGATTTCGATCACCCTTCTTGTGAATTGGTCTTATAATAGCATCCCTCCAACTTTCTGGTACACTTCCGGTCATCAAAATCACTTGGTACATCTTTGCAAAAAACTCTGCCCACCAATCTGGTTTAGTCTTTATTATTACTGCTGGAAGATTGTCTGGGCCAGTGGCGTGAGTGAGGTTCAAATTAACTATAATTTTCTTTCTATAACTGGGGGCAAAATTATCCCTGGGCGAAGTAGTTCGCTACGCCCATGAAGTGGGCGTAGTGTTGCCTACTTCGCCATTTGCAAAGTAGGCGTAGCAGGCAACACTACGCCCACTTCGTGGGCGTAGCGAAGTTGCCCGCCACCCCCTCCCTCCTGCCCTCCCTAAATACTTAAATAACACTTTTAAAAAGAATAAAAACCACATACCTTGTCGGCTGCGTCCCCGGGGCTCCCTCTCGTATTCACGCCGCCGTCTCGGACACTAATGCGCATGCGCGGCCGCCCGCGCCTGCGCATTTCTCACTAGAAATGCGCATGCGTCGGCGGCCGCGCATGCGCATTAGTATCCAATATGGCGGCGCGCTTACGAGAGGGAGGCCCAGAGACGCAGCGGACAATGTAAGTGGTTTTAATTCTTTTTAAGAAGGTTATTTAAGTATTTAGGGAGGGCGGGAGGAAGGTGGGTAGTATTTAGGGAGGGCGGGAGGGAGGCGGGTGGCGCGTAGTGGGGCTACGTGTGCGAAGTGCATAGGTGGACGTAGTTTCTTGCCCACTTCGCGTAGCCCCACTACGCCTACTACGCCCAGGGTTAGGCAAAATGTTCTTTTAGGTCGTCCCTCACTAGCGACCACCCTGTCCCGCCATCCTTTTCTTGTACCGGCCAGTTCCCATATATCTCTTCCAGGTAACCCATCCAATCATCCTCAGGGACCATACAATCTAGGGATCCTACTTTCCTACCAGCGCTTTCTTGGACCAATCTCCAAAAACCTTTTACATCTCTGGTTTCAATTACCTCCAACATATTTGCCCAGCAATTATCTTTATAAGTTCTTTTTTTATTCCTGATTAATGTTTTATATTTTACCCTAAGGTATTGAAGGGACTCAGACAGTTCCACTTTGAACCTAGCCCTTAACCTTCTTTCCTTTTGCCTGATATGAGCCTTTGCTACCCGGCATTCATCGTCAAACCAGGCATGCATATTTGTATGAACTCTCTGGCTTTCAGGCCCTGAATTGATTGATTTAAATGTTATCCTTAGGGTGTCCACTAGCTTACTCATGGTGGTTTCGAACCAGATACTTCCATTCCTAGAGTGGATTTCTTCTACTGGGATTGCCAGCTGAGTTTGTTTTAATTTCCCAATGTGTTTCTCTGTTATACTGGTTGTCAACCATTTAGGGTAATCCACATGAACCTGTAGAGCCCTTTCTCTCTTTTTACTGTTTGGTAACTATAATCCAGTAATCAAGGGGTCACCAATTTTGGTATTAATCCCCGAAAAATCCCCGAAAAATCCTTGCAAAAACCCTATCTGCGACCGGGAACAGAGCGTGTATAGAGCGTGCACATTACGGAGTGGAAGAAGGAAAGAAAACGACGAGATTCGACTTACAGACGACCAGCCCGCCTTGACTGCAGGACTGCAGGACAGAGGTATATGGCGGACGGGAGCTGGACATGAAGAGTCCACAGCCAACAACAGACACGAAGAGAGACATCAGCAACATCAGCTATACAGCGCTGGGCACAGTGAGCCGCGCTGATCTGCCTCGCTACAGGAGAAGCGGGTAGCAGTCCGGGAGCTTCGGGAGGACTCCGGGCACTGTCTGGACACGGCAGACGGGGAGAGCAGATCGAGGCAGGGAGAGCGAGCCTGCGCAAATAAAGGTAGGGGCATCCTAACCCCTCCGCGTATCCCCCCCCCCGGTCCCCCTCCCTTGGATCATCCAAGGACAATTAACGGGAGAAAGGAAAAGTCCGATGTGATCCGTCCCGCCTGATCTAACAATGGCGGCGAGAGCGGACAAATGAAATACACACTGTCTGCAATCTCGGAATTGTTATGAAGGACTAGATGCTACCAACCACTAACAAGCAGCGCATGACTAGATGATACAAATAGGAAAGACTCACCAACTATATAAACGGAGTAAATAAGGTCCGGCTTGCCTGACCTTAAAATGGCGGCCGTCTCTGACATCGTCAGGCATGAAACAGAGACTGCATCAAAATAAACACAGCAGGCAGAAAGAAAAACATAAGAGGACTAAGAGGAGAAAGTGAAAAGGGACTTTTATCGCAACAACTACAAAGAAAGGCAATTGAGAGAGGACTACACGCAAGGGAAAGAGAGAAGAGACTTTAGCTCTCACTGTGAAAGAGAGAAGAGACTTTTCACCTCTCACTCAGACAGAGTAACAAACGGCCATCTTGGAACTGGGAGCTACCTCATCAATAACAAAACATCCTAACACAAGATTCACAGGCAAACAAGGAAAGATAAAGAGGACAAGTGTGGTAATAAAATAAAAGGGCTAAGATAGTAGCAGCTTACAAAGAGAAATGAAAGAGATCAGGTAAAACAGTGGAAAGAGTAATGAGATCATAGCTATAATTTAAAAAAGATAATAAGGTGGTCTCAGTGAAACCTGGAAGGACAGAAACTAGAAACACTTAAAGATCTACACGAACTAAAGAACAATTATGCCGGTCAGGTACACAGAACGTGAAGACATGAACGCGCAAGTAATAACATACCCACCCAAGATTTCTAAGAACGCGGCAAAAAAGGTCAAACACAACTTACTGAAGAAACATCCAGAACAACTGTTCTTGGACCCCTCGTTTAACACAGATAGGGGCATTATCATAAATGACCTGATATTCTTCACTAGAAGAACGGCGACCTGGCGCAATGTCGTGACAAAAAGACTAAATATTGAAAATATAACCAACATCCCACACGGCACAAAAATTAGGAGCAAACCTTCAGCATGGTGCAGAGCTGTCCTAAACATAACTATATACAAAAATGGAATTGTACTCATCCAAGCAGCTGACAGAGAGCTAGTAAAATTTGACAAAATATTCTCAACGTTAAAAATAGAAGCAGAAAACTCAAGATCCCAGACACCTCGAACCCAACGAGTAGTCAATATAATCAAGAACACTTCTTCCAATACCGATGGCACACCAAACATAAACCTTCATGATCCACCACAACCAACACACCAAGGAGAAAGACCTAATCACCAACAAAACTTGACTCCACCAGATATCACAAATGACATAAACAACTCTGTCTCCAGAGTAGCCAACAAAACGGGCTGCCGGAACGTTCTAATCCCGAACACCGGAGATTTACCTGAAACTACGATGGCCATACCGGAGAAGGAGATTAAAAGGATAGGGTTAGCTCCTAACCCTCGAAACAAAGAGAAGAGCCAGGCACAAATAGAATTGCCGGTGTCGATACCACATGAAGCCACAACACTTGAAGAGGGTGGCTCAGCGCCAAGTGAGATCGCCTATGAAGATAACCATAAAAAGAACAGGGCAGAGGCTATCAACATTCCCCAATCTCCCTCGGATGCGAACCTGGAGTCCATTAGATCTTTATCCACTAAAACACCCGCTACAACTAATATCATAGGAAGCAATGGAGACACCCCTAATAAAGTCAAGAAACATATCAAAAATAAGGATACAGCGGTAAGACCGGTAGCAATGAGAAGAGACCTGTCACGGAGGAGGGAAAAATGTAGAACGAATACAGCCAGGTCTATTTCACATAAGAAATCTGCCCGAACATCGAAAGAAGTCAATGAACTCAAGAAACTAATAAGCAACCTGGCACAAGACGCGATGCATGTCGCAAAGACAATTGAGAAAATCTGGGAGATGACGATGAATACACACACGAAGGTCACACAAATCCAAAATCTTGTACTCCGACCCAACAGACCAAACAGGACCAATCCCTTAACAAATAAAGAAGCCCTGGCCTTACTGCAATCTTATGAACAACCGGCTCAGGGAAAGGAGGAGTATATCGAAATTGTACCGATTGACTCGAATAGAACGTCCAGAAAGAATGACAGGAAAGCAATCCACCACAACCTACAACATATTCAGGTAACTACAATCGACACTGAAAATGAAAACCCCGTTAACTCACAGAAAGCCCTGAAATGCCTACTTCTTAATTGTCGCTCGCCAACTAAACATGCATCAGATATAGCCGCCCTCATCATCAACAAGGAAATCGACTTGGCCATCCTCACGGAAACATGGCTCAGTGAATCATCATCCCCTACCATGGATCTCCTAGTACCACCTCAATATAACATTGTCAGGTTAGACAGACCAAGGAAAGTGGGAGGAGGTATAGCGTGTATTCACCGTTCCGAGATTAAGGTCAACGAATTCCAATCTGACCCCACGGAATCCTGTGAATACCTCGGTCTTAACATAAGATCACCAAATAATCAAAGCTATAACCTGCATGCGTTCTACCACCCACCGGGAGAGAACACTAAGTTCACAGAGCAACTAATAGAGATTATAACTGCCAACTCTAACTCGGATGCCAACAACATATTCCTAGGTGACTTTAACCTCCACTGGGACGACGGCAACGACAAAATGGTGAACGTGATTAAAGACTTCCTCAATGAGCTAAACCTTACGCAAGCATGCACCCAGCCCACGCACTCACAAGGAGCGACTCTTGACTGGATTATTTCAAGAAACAAAGAGACTTCAATCCTTGCTATAGACCCGTGTGATTGGTCGGACCATCACGCCATAACATTCGCGATATCCACAATGAAAAAAGGGAAGACCGTGCAACCTCGCAAGTGCAAAAAACTGATTCGAGACACAAAAGAAGCCAATATTGAATTACTAGTGGAAAGATGCGAGAAGGACCTGAAGCCTGGTAACAACAGGCAGAATGTCAATGTCAACGAGCTGACGGATCATTACATAACCTCGATCGGTAATATAGTCAACGACACCCTGCCTCAAAAACAGAAAAATGTCTCAGAAAAACCAAAAAATCCCTGGTTCAATGAATCATTGAACGAAGACAGGCGAAAACTGAGAATGGCTGAAAGGAAATGGAGACAACATCCCTCCTCCCCTGTGCTGAAAGACCTTAGAAAAACGAGAAAACAATATAACAAAAAGATAATCAACACCAAAAAAGAATTTTTAAGGGCTGAACTTGACAATGCCACAAACAGACCTAGAAAACTCTTCGAGATCTTAAAACAACAGTCTAATAAACTAGCCAAAACGTCTCAAGAGAGCTCAAAAACTCCCATAAGCTGCGAGGAGTTCTCTTCATTTTTCACGGAAAAAAACAAACTACTAGAAGATGAGCTCACAAGTGCAGCAGCTAACCTCATGACACTTCCCTCACCTATAAATGAAGCCAAGGCGACAACTGAAGATCCTCAGACAAAAAATAAGGCAAATTGGGACACATTTGAACTATACGAACAGGGAAAGATCGCCAAAACGCTAGCAGAACTCAGACCGAACAACCACTATCACGACCCTCTACCGGCAAAGTGTGTAAGAGAAATCAGCCACACCCTAATTCCTATCTGGACTGAGATAATAAATGCTTCACTTGCACAAGGGTCCCTCCCTGACTGCCTAAAAACTGGGCAGGTAGTTCCCATCATCAAAAAACCGACAGCGGATGCAACAGACCCGAAGAACTATCGACCAGTGACCAACATCCCTCTACTTGCCAAACTTATTGAGAAATGTGTGCAGGGCCAACTGAGTCAGCACATCGCTAAATTCTCACTACTAGATGACTGCCAATCAGGCTTCAGAACTGGGCATAGTACTGAAACGGCGATCCTGCATATTGTGGATGACGCCTTACAAGCCCTAGACCAAAATCATGCGTGCCTACTGATCCTACTAGACCTATCATCAGCATTTGACACTGTAAATCACGAACTTTTGATGACCAGGCTACGTGACAGGATGGGCTTATCTGGAAACGTACTGAATTGGTTTAACTCCTTCCTACAGAACAGGTCACAACTATTCCTGGTCAACCAAGCAATCTCCTCCCCGTGCCCTAACACAATTGGGGTCCCTCAAGGCTCAACGTTATCCCCAGATCTATTCAACTTGTATGTTGAACCTCTCACGGAGATTCTCCGCAAATCACAGATCTCCTATCACATGTACGCAGACGACACGCAAATTTATATGAAAATCGCCTGTCGGGATGACATTGACCTAATGAATGAAACATTAAAGCGAGCGTTACAATGGCTAACAGCCAATCATCTAAAACTTAATGCCGACAAAACAGAATTCCTACTAATATCACCTGGAAGGAGTCAACCTGAGGTAAAAGATTGGACTAAATTGGTAACTGCTCTGAACTGTACTCCGACCCTAATTAACTCAGCTAAATCACTAGGAATCACGTTAGACCAGAACCTTGACATGAAAGACCACATCAACACAATGGCCAAGAGCGCCCGTTTCCACCTGAATTATCTAAGAAAACTGAAACCCTTTATCTCAGAAGCAGATCTAAAACTGGCTATCCAATCTCTAGTGATCTCGAGAATTGAATATGGCTGCACCACGTTAGCTGGCCTACCAAAAACATCCACTGCACCACTAAAAGCCTGTCTCAACGCTGCGGCAAGACTCATCACGGGAACGAGGAAATTCGATCACATATCTCCTCACCTAAAGGCACTAAACTGGCTACCCTACGAAGCGAGAATTAAAATGAAGATGGCCTGTATTACCCACAAAGCAGTTCACTACAGCACGCCTAGATATCTAGCCAAGAAAATTAAGCTATCGGGAGGCAACAGACCAACGAGAAGCGCCAAGGAGCTGCTACTACGACCGGCCTTCTTCCGGAAGAAAAAGACCTATGACCGAGCATTCTCCGGAGCCGCCCCCAGAGTCTGGAATTCACTCCCTCCTAACATCAGGGTGATTCAAAACACTGTAAAATTCAAACAGGAACTTAAGAACCATTTGATGAGTAAATACCCTACATAGAGATACATACCGACCATTATTATGAACACTCAAGACAAAGAAGATCGGTCGCACCATTAATATTCTGAAGATCAAGTAGACAATGACAACGACTCGATCAAACAGCGGCTACACAACCTAAGATCACCTCATATATATGTAAACCCTACACTATATCTCACAACCATAATGATATAATTCTCTTCCCTACTTGGTTTATCTTTTTAATCCTTGCCACAAGCCATACCTAGCCAACCCGTATTGCTGATTACTCATGGAACTGCACTGATATTACTATATAACCCTACCTCACCAACCTGACGATATGACTACGACACAAACCAAGCCTAGGCCCCTCCTAAGGCTAATGTCACAGGCGTTAGGAATATACAGTTATTTAATCACCCCTGATAGCATATCGCCTACTACCTCATATATGTTTGTTATCATAGTTTGCTATTATAATGTCAATCTGTAATTTGTAATCTTGTGTTTTTATGTTTCTATACTTTTATGTTAAGCGCTCTGATACCCACGGGTCTTGTCCGCGCTATACAAAACTCTACAAATAAATAAATAAATAAATAAAAGGGGTAATGATCGCTTCCTTCCATTTTCACCACCTCAAAAATGTTGATTAGCCCAAAATGCCAAGCATGGATAAACACATAATCTATTGGGCAGAGTTGCCGGCCCTTCATAAAAGTGTGACTTGCTGGCCAATCCCCCTGCATTCTCCCATTTAGGCATACCATGCATAATGAACCCATCATCTGAGTAAATTTCTTATCTTGTGGTAAGGACTCTCCTCTAGGGAAGTTGGCCACTTCAATATTATAAGATGTTAATAATTCCTTATGCCAACTATCTACCCTTCGGGGATCTAATCTATGATTAAAATCTCCTAACACCAATAATATATCCTTCTGATAATTTTCACTTACGGACGCAATATCATCTTCCAACTTTGCCAGGTTCTCCTCATATTCATGGTCCTTTCCCTTCTGTATATATACATTTATAATGCATATCCCTTCATAACAGGGAACCCACTTCTGCAGCAGAACCCTACAGCCTAGAGCCCAAGCACAGTGTAACTTCACATTTTCAACCTTCCTTGCTATCTGTGTAGAGATCAGCGTTAATTGCCCCCCTTGATGACCTCCCCAAGGGGTTTTTCCTTGCTGCTTTAGCATTTTGAAAGAATCCTGCTATAACTAGGTTTGCTAGGGTATCGTCACACAGCCAAGTCTCCTGTAAGCACACAATATCGTTTCTTTTAATGAATTTGTCAACATTAACTTGAGTCGATATTTTCTTATATCCGGTTATGTTCCACAACAGGATTTATAGGCTGTGTGACGACCCATGCTCCTGGTCTACTTCACTCAGGAACCCCTCCTCATCGTACTCCCTTAATTCTGTGTTTGCTAGAACATTATACCGGTTTCCAGCGAGTACATCTCTTTCATGCATTGCAATTTAATTATCGGTTATATTTGTTGCAATACCAACTTGAATTAACTAACCTCACCTGCCGTATCCCTAAAACTGAATGTTTTGTAAGGAAATGCTGCCCCTGGATTTTCCTCCCTTCTTACCAGTCTAATCTCCTCCTTTTGCAGCTCATTTTTTGCTTTTTCCACCGCGGCTTTTACCAACGCAGAATACAAGAGAACCTTAGTTACTTCACCCCCTTTACTACTCTTAAAAAAGCCTACTTCTCTCAGGTCCACAGTGCCAAGGCTTCCATATTTTGACAAGGAAAAATTACTACAACTCCCAGATTGCAAATGACAAATGTATCTAGTCTGCAAATGATGTTTTGATATTTAAAACATTTTTCTCTTATTCCCAAAACATTCACCACTAACCTCTTAAACCTATACCCTCACATACATTTCATCTGATACATTTTCTCTCAACACTGTGATACTCATTTTAATCAAACTCCCATATACATTATCATTTTTATTGTATTTTTTAAAATATTTACACATTTATAAACAAACCTCTGAATTCAGTTTCTAGATTATATTTTTGTTTTAGCTCTTTCTGCATAGTTTTGACACTGTTAAGATTTGTTAAAACTAAGCACTAGAATGGAATACCACTCTCATACAAAGCAACTCAAAAATGGCAACCTCTTCAACTTTCCACAATATCATCATGAGAAAAGTAGCAAATGCCATTGTGTATTTCATTTTAGGCTACTGCATCTCCACTTGTGAACAGTTAGTGTCTGTTAAGCCTTTGCCTCTCTTTCAAAACAAGGTTCCTGTGGCGCATTTTTGTGATTCTTGCAGAGAAATCATGAAAAAACGGGAGTTCAAACCTATATTTAGCTTCATTTTTATGAAATGTAAATACTACACAACAGTTTATTACAAAGTCCTGAGTTGGAAATTAAAACTTACCATTACTTACATTGTGTCAACACTCCTCATCTTTTAAAGAAATGTTAACACCCTTCCCCCACCCCATTCTGTCTTAGCTCAGCATGCCTAGAAACCCAATGGAACCAGTAAGTCAAAAGTTCACAGCACATTCTAGAAGGAACATGCTGCTTCAAAATAAAATACAGCAGGTGTGAAATTGAAAATTGAAATTGATTTTTTTTTATTGTTTAGTTAATTAACCCCTTCCATGCTGGGAAGATTCCGCCGCTGTGCGGTAAACAAAAGAACAGGGCGGGCTGTGACGAACCCCAGCCATCATCAGCACACAAGCACCGTGGAGCGTGACGGCTGGGGTTCATCATCAGCATGGAAGGGGTTAAAACCAGAACAATTTCCAAAACATCAATTGTATTGTGCCACTAAAACACACAGACATATACATGTTAAAACTTCTAATTACCTCCATTGCTTTAAACATTCCATCAGAAAGGTTAAAATTGATATGAAAGGGTGATACACCACATTTTTTGTTCAATACATTAAAAATAATTGATTCATTCTATTTACAGTTTTATTGTTGTTAAAAGGCAGACAGTCACCACAGAGCGGCTATGTGGCCAATTTCATTGTGTCATGACTTTCTTATAACAGATGAAACATTTTATTAAGTGGCAAAGGAGCTGCAGATCATTAGAGTCAAGGCATTTGAATATGGCAGTTCAACAGGTATGGATGCCTCTTTCGTTGAACTATCTCCTCAACAGATGACGGCGATAAGGACCTAAGGCTGGGCAAATGGATATTAGATGTATAAAATCCTGTGTTGGTGACCCACAGAGAGTGCATGCTTTTGAACCTTGATACTTCCTGCTGGGTAGGTCTGCGTTAGAGTGCAACTTTACCATACATAACTCTAAAAACTTGGGGCCTCATTTATGAGCAATGACGCAACGCTGCGTGAAAGCAGCATTGCATCACTTCTCAGTGTGCATTCCTTGCGACATACCTGATGCATCATATTTAATGTATGATGCATCATGTCGCAAGGAGTTACAGATACGTCAGTATTTCTGAAAAAGTGACGCAACGCGTCCTTTCACATGGGGCATGCCAGATTTTGTATAGGAATGCAATACCATCCAGGCGAGGGCTAGTCATCTTAACATTGCATTATCTTCAAGTAGCGAGTGCATTTTTACCACCTTTTTTATAATTAGCTGAAATGAGGCCAGAGGTAGTTTCCACTGCCAGAGGTCAGCCGTCCTAGTGATTTGTAGTGAAGGCTTTTCAGTACATTGCGAAGACAGACTAGGGGTCACCTTGCAGGGCGTCCCAAAGCACGTTATTGATCTCAAGCCTACGATTAAGCCAGATTTTATACCAAATTTTGATCGCCTCATACCTTTTGTATAGTTGTTGTTGTTGCAGCCCAAACTTTAATCGAACCTGGGCTGATGAGGAGTCGCATGGCAAGGAAAGTACCCTTTTCTACACTCGTGTCTGAATGCTGTCCAGGATTGCAGCATTTTTTCCATGCTGAACAACACTTCCGTATGCAATAGTTGGAAGCAGTTTAGCTTTGCTAACTGCTAGTAGTGGGGTAAAAAGTGGGCCTTCCAGAGTATTTGATGAACTACAGAATGCCACTGTTAG
Source organism: Lissotriton helveticus (assembly GCF_964261635.1). Taxonomy (NCBI): domain Eukaryota; kingdom Metazoa; phylum Chordata; class Amphibia; order Caudata; family Salamandridae; genus Lissotriton; species Lissotriton helveticus. The sequence continues at coordinate 1,611,148,629 of NC_136065.1, forward strand.
GCCCTTTTTTTATGGCCTTGTTCTGCTTTAAAAAGGAGAGCCTTCGATCCAAAGGTCACCCAAGATATTTAAAACTGCTCACCACTTCTAACCTTGCGTTATTGATTGTGAACATCGTATGATTATGAAGACTGTGAGTTATGATCATGATTTTTGTTTTTGTAGTATTTATTTCCATCGAGTTTGTTTTGACAAAGTCAGCTAGCTCTCTAATTGCTCTTTACAAGCCAATTTGCATGTGGCTTAGGAGGACAAAATCATCTGCGTATGCCAGGTGTGTTAATGGCAGTATACCCAGATGAGGATAGTGCGAGTTAACCACGTCTAGCCTTGGTGTTAAGTCGGCCATAAAAACGTTGAACAAGTGTGGGGCCAAGACACAAACTTGTTTTAAACCCTCTCTGGTATAGATCTTCCTGGTGGGCCTCTGGCCATCTACAATTTTTACCTGCATCTAGGTGTCGATATATAGATCTATCATTGGTTTTAAGATTGATTCTGGTAGACCCTGTTGCTTCAATTTGCCCCAGAAAAGTGTGTCTACTGACATAGTCGAATGCCACTTTAAAATCCACAAAACATAGGTGTAGTTTTTGTCGCTGCCGTAGGCTTGTATCAGCATTAGCCCTAGGGTTTGTCATTGTACCTGTGCCCCTGCAGAAGCCTGACTGGTTGATGGGGATTTTTTTATTCGCGTCGGACCAACTTGTCAAGTCTGCTAAAATCAAGGATGCATAGTATTTAGCCTCAGCATCTATTAATGCAATCAGTCGATAATTGGCGGGGTTTGTGCACTCTCCTCCTTTAAATACTGGATTAATTATTGAGCCTCTCCAGCTTTCTGGGAGGCGGCTGATTGAGCCTACCAGACAAGAGAAGCAGTACATCTTTGTTGCCCAAAAATTGGGATCTTGTTTATGAATAGCTTGGGGTACTCCATTTGGGCCTGGGGCCCCATCAATCCTACTTTTTACTATAACTTTTGAGATTTCCTACCGGAATAGGGAAGGTAAGGTTGTTGTGTTTCCCCATTCTGTGTTATGCCATTTCCTGTTGTTTTGGTGTTTTGGGAGAACTTATCCACCCTTTTACTGTGCTTGTTTGGGGTCACCAAAGCTATATGCTCTACCTTAAAAGTGGTTTCAAGGGAGTTTGTCCCGCCCTCGTTTGACACTGAGAACGTGGTAATTAGATGTTGTACCCAAGCAGACTCTGTGACACAAGCCGCAGTTATGAATTCTGGCGTTCTAGTTAGAGAATTCACTTGATCCCAGAAAGCTCTGGCGTTCAATTGCATTGTGTTTTTATCTTCCCAAATGTATTTTTAATTTTTTTATGTAATTGGCATACTTGATCCCATATTAAGAAGGATGGGCTTTGTTGATGTGTCGCTCTAACTGTCCTTCTCAATTGTTTCCTTATAGTCCGAGCATCTTGACTAAGGTGTCCTCTTTTTTCTTGGCAGTTTTGTCGATGCCCCTGACTGTGAAAGATTTGCCAGGAAAGTAATCCATTTTTCAATCGTAAAGGTTTTTTGTAACTCAAGGGTCACCATCAGATCTTTCACCCTCAAAGCTATGTCCGGTAGTGTGTCATTTGTCCATCGCAGTCATTTTAGGTTTCTTGTTGATGTAGACCACTCCACCATCGGGGCCTTTATACGTCTTGGAAATGTTGTTTTTAGTTCGAAATGCTGACCCGAGTGATCACACTCTGTGGTGCATATTATCAGAAACCTGTCTGTGTGCCCTAAGAGTGGGAGAGTTACAAATGTATAATGTAAGACTGAGCTTGAGTGAGGGCCATGATATGTACAGGTGGCAGGGGTATCCTCTTTCATTCTACCATTTAGTACACTCATCCCTAGATGTTCGAGGTCTGTTATCAGCAGTTGCTGTCCTACATTGTCACCTCGTTTTGTGATGGAAGAAGATTGTGTTTGTACTGCCCAGGTTGCGTTTGCTGCAGTGACGTTATTGACTTCTTCTGGAGCGTATAATAGATTTGAGTTGAAATCTCCTGTTAGGATTATTTCCCAGGAATTCTAGAAGGAACATGCTGCTTCCAAATAAGATACAGCAGGTGTGCTTTACTCCACAGATTCAAAAACATATCCATGTCTGTATTTCATATACACCCATGGTAACACCCATGGAATGCCCCTTTCACTCAAAGTGCTGTGTGTAAAGGTGCCATATTTACAAGGACAGGAAAAGTCACGGAGGGTGACTTTTCCTGTCCTTGTAAATATTTAGCAGTAAAATGCGCCATCAGTACGTCACAATAAGTGACGCACCGGTGGTGCAAGAGTCGAGTAAATCTGCACCGGAGTGCTTTTTTCCAAACTTTCATCCATGCTGTACAGAAGCGATGCTGCTGTAAAACATGTCTGAAGTGCTTTTAAGGGCAGCCATTAGCGTTGTCAAAGTTTTTTAAGAATGTACACCAGTGTGGCTTCCACACAACATGCTTAAAAGTTTTTTTTTAAAGCGCTAGGACACGAAGTGCTGCAATATCGTAGTGCTTTTTTAAAAACATTTAAAACGCCAAACACTCTCATAGGTGATACCGAGTGCTTGACCCACTGCTAGTTTATGCATTTAGGGTAGTTGGGGGGACACAGTTCTTCCACATTACTAACTCTTCTCCAACCCCAGGGGCATTTTAGCAGCACTGTTCTGTCAGATGTTTTTGAAAACCAGAGTGCACCTCGTTGTTTATATCACCGACTTCTTGGTACAGATAATGTGCTGCTTAGTAGGGTGGGTGATCCTGGGTGAGAATCTTTATGAGAAGTTTTTAGGTTTCGCCTGGTGTCCACCGCGCAGCAGCGTTCGCGCAGGCAAAATCTAATATTAGAACAGTATGGGGGACTTGAACCCGCCCCTTCTTCCATTGGCTAGCTCCATGAATGGAGGCTAGCCATTGGAAGACATGATTCTCCATCACTGTTTCCCCCGTCACTACGCGATTTGGGGGCGTTTCCGGGTCTTTTTTTAAGTCCCGCCCCTTTTGTCATCATGCCTTTCTGGGCGTCCCGCCCCTTTTGTCGTCATGCCATTCTTGGCGTTTTTGTTGCCGGGACTTCATACTACCGGTAAGCATTTTTTTTATTTATTTAGTTATTTTCCGGGAGCTGTCTTAGTGGAATGGGCAGAACGGAACAGTTGCCGGCCTGGAATTAAAGAAACACAGACTATAAAAGGGACACCGGCGCATCAAGGTCCATTGAAGTCACGGGTTTGCAGGGGGCGTATGACGTCACGCGGGACCTGTCGCCTCAGCTGCCGCCGCCATGGGGAACCGTGGGATGGAGGAGCTGATCCCGTTGGTGAATAGGCTGTAGGATGCTTTCAGTTCCCTGGGCCAGTCCTGCCACCTAGACCTGCCACAGATCGCCGTGGTGGGCGGGCAGAGCGCCGGCAAGAGTTCAGTTCTCGAGAACTTCGTGGGCAGGTGAGTACGCATGTGCCACACTGGCTGCGCTGTCCTCTACCCCATGCATTGGCCTGCGCAGCGCTTTCGGAGCACCTGGGGACGTGAATAGTGGGTGGTAGTGGAACAGCTGAGCAAAACACTTAATGACCCAAATTAGTATAGCACTAGCCTATGTTGTACACAGACAGTAAAAGGGACACCGGCGCATCAAGGTCCGTTAAAGTCACGGGTTTGCAGGGGGCGTGTGATGTCACGCAGGACCTGCCACCGCCATGGGGAACCGCGGGATGGAGGAGCTGATCCCATTGGTGAATAGGCTGCAGGATGCTTTCAGTTCCCTGGGCCAGTCCTGCCACCTAGACCTGCCACAGATCGCCGTGGTGGGCGGGCAGAGCGCCGGCAAGAGCTCAGTTCTCGAGAACTTCGTGTGCAGGTGAGTACGCATGTGCCACGCTGGCTGCGCTGTCCTCTACCCCATGCATTGGCCTGCGCAGTGCTTTCGTAGCACCTGGGGACGTGAATAGTGGGTGGTAGTGGAACAGCTGAGCAAGACACTTAATGACCCCAATTAGTATAGCACTAGCCTACGTTGTTTCCTTGTTCTTTGTGAATTTAGGCTGAGTATCACCCCACCCTAGTAGATGATCTTGATGAAGACGATCAGTTTTCGAAGATATATAAGTGCTTTCCGCATTGTCACCTCTAAGTACAGACGGGGAAGCGGTTGTCACCTTCCAATTCACAAACTAAATTCACGCAGTTGGCTTACTGTTTCTAAAAGGCAATGAATGGAGCCAATTGCGTTGTTTACGTGAATCGTGAAAAAGTGTGAAAAAAATGATAACCCGGCGACGGACCCCAAGCCCCTTTTATGAAAGGCCTATTGGTTATAGAGAGACATGAAACAAGAGATGCTTCTGGAGGAGTGACGTAATATTCACCCTTAAATGATGAAGTGCTACGTCGGGAGCTCTTGACTGATAAAGTGGTACTGTGTTGGGGGCCCATTTAATGGAGTGACGCTGTACAGGAGCCACGCCGCTCGAAGGACCATAACAAGAGCCCAGCCGGCGTCATATTTGGCACTTAATTGATTGGTATTTATTAGCAGTGATAATTTCCAGACATTAGCGCATTCAATCATACCCCCTAACGATCATTCTATTGGTGATTCAAGCGTAAATCCGTTGTCCTGTAGCTTATGTGGCCTAGGTTGTTACTATAGGTGGAGCAATATTAAAGTCTACTAAAATGTAGACAAGAGCTTTTTGTACAGCACACTTCCTGGTCTCGCATATTTTAATGGCTCTGAAACATAATGATAAAGGAAAAGGAGGCACAGTGATGTAAGATAACTGACTTGGCTCATCCAATTTGGTCAAGGAGGAAGCTGGAAATGATCCCAAGTTTCCTGGTTGTGCATTCAAACCACTAGAATGCTATCTTTTTCCATAAATATGGTTTAATGTCAGCAGAGCCCTGTCACGTTAAATAATAATATTAATGCGGGTGGATGAAGAGTGTGTGTGTGGCTGTGTGTGTGTGTGTGTCTGTCAGTAGCTGTGTGTGTGATTGTAGCTGTGTGTGTGTCTGTGTATGTGGCACTGTGTATGTGTGTGTGTGGCTCTGTATGTGTGTGTGGCTCTGCGTGTGGCTCTGTAGGTATGTATGTATGTGGGTCTGTGTGTTTGTGTGTGGCATTTGCGAGAGATTAAGAGATTAAGCTGTTGGCATTTAAATGACAGTACCATTTATTTATCTGTTTTCAAAACCAACACATAAATAAAAATGTTGTCATTTACAATGCCAATAGCTTTAACTTTTTCAAAGGCGAAACCGTTGCATTGTAAATGCTTGTTTTTCAGGTTGTGAATGTCAGTGGTGACGCACCCCTGCTATTGATGGCACTTTACATGCTGAATTCTATCAAGAATTAGGGACTTCAGAACTGTGCAAGACGAATATTTGAACAGATAACACTTGATAGGTAGAAGGCCTTGTATTTGTGTACCAGAAACCAAGAGAAAACGTGAAATTGAGAGTATTTTGGATGTTTCCGTTTACTTTGTACTTCTGCAATTCTGTTGTCATAAAATCCAAATCACAAGTCAAACCATTTGGGCTGTATCTTCAGCATGTGTGTCGAACTATTAGATCACACCATTTTGAACAGTCACCAACTACCACTGATTAGAATCTTAGTGCATATGTCATCTATGTTACCGTAAAAGTCGATAGAGGCTTAAACTAATAAATTTAAGGACGCAAAGGATGCCTGTTGTAAAGATGGCAACCAGCATACTCCCTTCAAATAAATGTCCACCATGTTCCCCACACGATTGTTAAGACGCAAATTGTTTAGCCAGCATATATTGTTCATGAAATAATGACGATGCCTGTCATAAGGTGTCATGAATATATGCCGTTACTGTAGGGGGCACGCGGGATTTAGGAATAGCATCATTTACTATTCCCACTCCAGTGTGTGCAACTGCAGGGAAGGTGTTGGCTTGCAAATCCAACACCTTCTGCCCGCTACAGCAAGTAACCACTTGTGATGTCATCGTAGTAATGGCATGCGATGTATCACACACGAACTAAGCGATGTCTCCTGTACTTTACAGATGCATGACAATTTAATTGTGAGAGTAAAAAATAGTTTGTTACCTTCGCAGTTCATTTCTTGGGTGTACAAGAATTTTCAAAATAGTTTCCCTTTAAAAAATTGCACTGTGGATGAAATCGTTTCAAGTCTGCAAAGTAAAAATGATTGTAGGAGCATTAATCCGATGTTGAGAACATGGTTGCAACAGGCAAGGGTCGTCTATCTCTACAGCTTAATGCAAGCTGGTGCATCTAAGAGGGCTGGCTGATCACTGAATGCAAGGGGCAGAGCATCACAGTGCTGTATGGAACATGCCACACTCTTTAATAGTCACATCTGCTAATGAGCTTTGGTTCTGACTGTGTCTCTGAGGAGTCGACTACATGTAAATTAAGAGAAATATAATTAAGCGTGTGCCGTGTAACACATCACATTTTCCAAATCAAAGCCCGGCAGACTTATATGTATAGACCTTGTAGACAGCACTATAGGACATATACGCGGGGACACGTTGCAGCAAACTGGGCTCTGGCCCATGGCACCAGCCTTTCAGAGGGCCCCTCTAATAAAGTATTAATAAATGTCTGCCTGAACCTTCAATGTTCTGCTGACAGTACTGCCCTACCTACCTGGAATGCTGTTCAAACATAGATTACTTTACCCACAATTTATTTGTATTTATTGTTTAGCGAGCAGGGTCAGGGTGGTGTGGGAGTTTTTTATAGAGATAAGTTACACATATGTACTTTAACCCCAGCCTAAATCAATTAAAAACCTTAATTTAGAGCTAAAAAGCATCTCACCAATAAATAATTGAAACCTGCATATTGGGGCCTACATTTCTGATGACACATGATTATTTCCCATATTAGTATATCTTTGTAACCCAGCAATACTGTTTCAAAATTGTTCAACTCCTTGATTTTCTTTCTGATTCAGTGCACTGTTATTGGTGGAGGACAGTTCTCTTAACTTAGAAACTTTACCTGCAAGGACGTTGTACCCTCTGGTATAGCTTTGCTATACGAAGTCTGCGTCTATAAGGATGTGTAGCATGATGTCGTTCTGTCAGGAGACTTAGCTGGAAAGACGTACGTAAACTTTTCTTAATAGGGAACTTTATTTTGTTATATACTGATCCTCTAAGATGCGGGTCACCACGGGAATAATTTATATTCGAGGTGATTGATGTAACCGCAGAACAGTCCGTCTCTTAGAGATCTGAGGGTTAAACTATTGTGTAATTTGAGAAATGTCGAAGCTATCAGAGGATAAGCTTCAATGATCCTTGAAGCATACAAGAGAAGAATTGCTGCCCGGCTGTGGTCAATCAACCGGTTTACTGGCTTCAATGTCTGTTTATACAATTTCAGAGAGGACTAAGAATTTCGAATGTAGGAGATCTCTAAAACCTAATGAGTAACAACCTGGGCAGGTAAAACATATGTAATCTTGTATACAGCGTATACCGTGTGAAGCATGAGCCTGTATTTAGACCTTTGTACATGGAGATATTCTTTTGCTGTCGAAAGAAAACTGTGAAGAATTTATAGAAGTCTAAAACTGTTTACAGATTGTATAAAATATTCCTGAACATGATGCAATACATCCCACGTTTTCCGTAAACAATTTTCATTTTGTAAAAAAGTCTTAGGTACGTTTCTTGTTTTTCAGGTTCCTGATGTTTATTGATGAATTAGGGTTGTAATTTTTGTAAGTCAATGTTTTTTGCAAATACCAGTCCTTCTTGCTTTCCTAAGTAACTCAATGGGTAATACCTTAATACCTTGTTGTAGATCTGTGCCCTTTAATAGGAGTAACTTATCCAAAAGAGGATCCTCAGAATATGATCGTGGCAAGGTCCCCAAAATCCCTACAAAATGGGCTAAGAGGGGACGAATAGGCTACAGATGGATAATAAATTCAATGTTGTCTTCGACAGGCCCCCCAAACATATCTTTGTAGAAGGGCCCAGAACATTCTAAAGATGTCCCTGCTTAAATGAGGAAATATCTACTCTACTTGAAAAAATAATAATAATTTAAAGAAGTAGTTAATTCATGAGATCATCAAAAAATTTACATGTAGCAGACTAACAGCTCGTTCTTTTTTTTGGTATAGCCTAGAAATTGATTTAGCTGTCTACTAGCTCACTTAATGAACAAAACAATTTTATGAGAAGGGTCTTTGGGTCAGTGACCGACATCCACTAGGTGATGACACTGGAAGGGAGGTCACACCTTCACCTACACCCAACCTACACCTACCCTTGCTCTTTCCCCTTGTTTGACCCCTACCACCCTCCGCTTTATTTTGGTATCCCTACCCTGTCCTCTACAGTTACGTGCACTTCTATGGCTACTCATACTCCCACCTCTAGACTGACTTCCACCTTTCACACCCTTCCTGCTACACATTCTCGTTTCTTGTCCAAATGCCACTCTTACATTTCATCTGCTCCTACCCTTTTCCCTATCATTTATTTTCCTTTGTTATACTCCTGTTCTTTCTGTGTTGCTCATTCTACTACTCATTCACCCACTCATATTACTACACAAACTATTATTCGTAGCTACTCATGATATTCTTCCTACTGCTAAAAATGTCAGCACTCCGTCCCTCATCTTGTGTTTGCTATGTTCGCCCTAAGTGGCCAAGGGTAAGTCCAGATGTGGGGCCCTTGTTCGCTGTGCCACTGGATTCAAGCTAGCCTGGCTCATTGGGGTGAAACCCCCAAATCGGTCACAGGATTCCTGTTTATGGTCCAGGGAAGACCTGGGCTGGCAGTTCTGGACGGACTGTTCCCATGAGGAACAGGGTCAAGACTGTTTTGCATATGGCTGGGTCCAAAGTGGGGTAGCATAGTGAGCAAAATAACGGTGGATTAAACCCAGATCTGTGACTGGGGGCGAGTGATAGGTCAGTAGCTATTGTGTTCTGCCAGATCCAAGTTGTGTTTCTTTAGGCGAGGCAAAATATAGAGTACTTTTCCACATGGAAGGAAAGACTCCAGTACTAAACATGGAATTGAAGATGGATGATTTCAGGGGCCTGTTTGAGAACCAAAGGAGAACAATCTGATCTCTATGAACTGGAGAGAATTTAGAGAAGGAGCATAGGCTGGAGTTAGACTGGGCACTAACATACATTGCTGCAGAAGTTGAAGCTACCTTGAAATTAGAATAGATTTATTCCACTTTATCCTGGAAATCCAGTGCTACTGTGTCACAAAAGGCTTGGGAGTGCTTCTTACTGCATTGCCAGGGTGTGTAGTAATTTTAGATACCGCCTGAAAGAGTTCTTTGGTGCAGTTTTTTGTTCTCTCTATTAGTGGAGAGTAGCATTTGCTCTTTTCCTTGATAAGAAGGTTCTTATATTTAGATAAGATAGTGTTGTAAATGGAGAGCTCCCTCTCAATATATTGTACCCACCAGCATCTTTCCTGTCTTCTACAGTTTTGTTTTTTAAGTCTAAGCACTTCAGAAAACCAAGGGGCTGATGGAGTTTTCCTATTGTTGGAGCGGTTTTTGTAAGGGACTAGTTTATCGCCTGCAGAGTTAAGCCAGTTGTTACAAATATGAAAGGCTTGTTCAGGATCTTCTGACAAGTTAGCTTGAGATTGCAACAGATGCTGAGTAAGCGCGAACATGAGAGCAGGGATTATTTTCTAAGTTAAGATGATGAGCTTGTGGGACATTGACTTCAATTAGGAGGGCATGATGATCTGTCCAAACTAAGTAAGTTCTCCTTGATGGTGGTCAGGGCGCTATTCATGAAGAAACTATCTAAGGCATGTCCGGAAACATGCATGAGTTCATTAATAGTTTGAGTTAGTCCTAACATACTCATGGTATTTGGCAGGATTATGGTATGGTTATTTGCCGTTGCCTCGAGATGAAAGTTAAAATGGCCCACAATATGAAAAACGTTTTCGCAGGTGCAGACCACTAGGAGAGAGCTAATGTTGCTCTGAAAAAAATGCCTTTAGGCCAGGAGGGCGATAAAGTAAGATGCCTTAAAAGGTAAAATTATTAGTTATTTTGAAGTTGAAGAGAAAAACTTTACAAACTTGTGATGGGATAGTTCTTGAAGATGCCCCAAAGGCATCACGATAAATCACAGCAAGTTCACCCCTCCCCCCACCCATTTAGGTGGTCTGTCCTGTTTGTGTACTGAGGAGCCTGATGGCGCTGCAATGCAAAAGTCCGGGCTAGCTGAACGACCTGCCCGGGTTCTGCGAGAAAGGGCAGGTCGTGTTTCTGAGACTCAATAAAGTCTGCAATTTCCAATTTATATTTGGGGAGAGAGCATGCATTATTGAGGCCCCCCGGAAGATTAATTTTTAGGACATGGCTGTATCGTAACATTGGGAAAGGAGGAGGGAGAGCGCATGTTGGAGGTGGGGGCAAGAAGACTAAAATGTCAGCAATACAATATTGTTCCCAAACGATAGTGGGACTAAACTAAAACAAGTACACATTAAGAGATGTAGATGTGGTGATGAGTGTTCAGAGTTCCTAACTGGAAGTGTTCCAACCATGTCTGTCATTGCAGCAACAAGTGTACCTAACTAATGACATCCATCAATGTCATTGGATATGTGTGACTCACCCACTCATGTATAAACACCACTGTATGTGTTTACACCTACTCTGTATGCCTGTCACTGATTTACATTGTTATCTCCAAATTGGACAATGTACAAAAATATGAATGATTGTGTTTGAGAAGCATGAAGACCCACATGATCATGTATGCAACAGCTGTACATGTTATCGTACAGCACATAAAGGTACACATGACAGCATGTAGTCAACAAACTATATGGCACCAATGGTGTTTGCCACATTATGTTACTCTACATTCCCCACTTACCAAGGGGATGTAATGCTCTGTGTCTGCATCTGGAGTGCATTGTGTCCCATGCCATAAGTAAGTGGTCTACCATCAAATGAGACACAGTAGTGAGGGAGCATCACTCCAAACACAAGGTTGACATGCGGCCTTTTTGGGATCACTGTCACACATGGCTTTCAAAGATGATGTAGGTCATCCGAGCCAAAAGGTAGATATGTGGCTGCTCAAAAACGGAATCACATATTTGACTTTAGCATGCTTAGTTCCTAGTGACATGTATAATAGTCAAAGGTGAACACAATGCTCCTACCTATACATGCAACAACACTTCCATTGTGTGCAGCATTTGTCACCTACAAGCTTGAAGGGGTATTAGCTCCCCGCAACAAAAGAAAGATGTTCATGCATATTGTTTTACTCAGGGAAGTAAGTATTCACTTAATCCTAGCTGCTGTTGGGCTCTCCATGGCCCATTTTGGCCCAGGTATGCCACTGCTAGAGTGTGGTCCATTAGGGCGATCCGGGTTCGGCGAGTGCCCCTTCTGCCTGGGGAGGACATCCCCAGCTGGACCTTCATGATCCTCCCGGTCCAGCACCTCATGTCCTCCCACCTTTTTACTGAAGTGAACACTGTGCCGATTAGCAACCCCCAGAGCCCGCACTTTCCGGGCAATGGATTTCCACATGGACACCTTCTGTTGGTCATTGACCTGTATGATGCAATGGATGAAGAGGCGGAGTGGACACACAAGATATAGCTTATCAGCTAGAGTGACACAGAGGTAGTAGACAGATAACATAGACATCTAACAACATTTAACACATTACATGTCTGAAGCACACATACTGAGCACCAGAAAATCCATTATTGCACATTTCAATGACCTCTGAGTACTACCCTCTATCATGATCATGCCTATGCTCACTGCATCATACCTCTGACATCAAGCACCCATGGCCCACACCACATGTAGTCGGAAAAGTGTTTCCATGTAGCATAGCACACCAATTAGTCCTCATGAAGGCTACAGTAGTTTAGCAGACATAATTGACACCTGAACAGTGTGGACTATGGATGATTTTCGGAAATTAGGGGCAACAGTACAACTTAAATTCCCAGCCTCGCTTCGAATAATGTATAACAATAAAATGCACATGGTAAGGAGCATAAGGGAGGCAGATGAGATGTTAGAAAACATTAGGGGGTTGGTGCTAGAGGGAGTGGGAGTGGTAAATGAGGAAGTTAGTGTTAGAAGCACATTGTAACACATTGGTATGCATTTATTGATAGACACACAATATGTTTTTTAGTCTATTGGGAATAGCAGAGCAAATAAAATAATTTTGATTAAGATCAGGTCCAAGAAGAAGAAGCAGGGGTGGGTTCTCCAGGGCACTGGGTGGGAGGGCTGGGAAGCAGGTCAGCATGGGATGGGGAGCATATGGGAAAAAACAAAAAAAATAAAGTCCTCAAACACCATGGATAGAGAAAAGAGTTCAAATACAGTAAAGGCATGTCCATTCAAATTTTGACCTGGAATGTCAATGGGCTGAGCGTAAAGGGCCGTAGGGATAGTATACTACAATATCTTAGAGACTCCTCTGCTCAAATCCTTATCTTACAGGAGACACACTTAATAATAAAGAAATGTGTTGATCTTTTTAAAAAACAAAGATGGGTGCAGCAGGTGATTTGCACGGATCAGAGTGCGAATGTTAGAGGAGATGCTATAGTTGTGAAAGAACAAACAAAATAATGCGTGACTAAATCAAGGGTGGATAAAGTAGGGAGGTGGGTTATAGTAGAAGTAAAAATTGGGGATAACCCATTAACGCTCGTAGGCTACTATGGTCCAAACCAGGATGACTGTGAACCTTTAAAGATTCTCTGTACTAATTTGTTAGAATTCCCCGCCCCAAATATACTGAGAGAAGATTTTAAAGTGGTTTTAGACTTAAAATTAGATAAGTCAAGTAGGACAAGAACAACACCGACACCTAATATGCTTGAATTCTTTAAAACCATGATGGCGCAGCGCAACCTCTGTGATCTTTGGAGAGAAAGTGTAGGCAACCAACAGGTCGTATCTTTTTAAATAAAAAAATATCGTAGTATATCCAGAATAGACTACTTTTTAGTAGAATGGAGCCTTAGGGAAGATATCCCATATATCGAGTATAAGCCAGCACCCCTTTCAGACCATTCAGCAGTTTTATTAACATTGGAAAATAATACCAGCTATCAGGGAAAGACGTGGACCCTAGATCGCACAATATTGACCGACACTGAGATAATGGGTAAATTGAAAGAGGAGGTTCAGGAGTTTATCGCAATTAATAGGGGTTGAGCTGCAAATACAATAGACTGGGACACCTTAAAAACATTCATTAGAGGAAAGATCACCAGTGCAACCTGCTATAGAAACAAACAGTACAAAAGGTAATTCACAGGGCTAGAGGAAAAAATGGAGCTATTGAATATAGAGTTGAAAGGCATAGTGTCAGGGGAGCAAAAGGCAGATCTAGAGAAGAAGCAGCTAGCACTGAAAAACCAACAATCAGATGTTCCCCAAACAAAGGTTAAAAATAAGTGGGAAGCTAGTAAATTAGCCCACTTTGAAAATGGAGAGGGGGCAAGCAAACTTCTTGCCTGGAAGGTCAAGACAGATCTGAATAGGAATAGGATTGGGGAGATTAAAGAAGACCAATCTAATATTGTTCTAAACAGAGATACAGACATTAGGGAAGCCTTTAAAGAGTTTTATCGTACCCTATACACGGAAGAGAAAAAAGGATCATCGGATGTCGAGATAGAGGGCTATCTAGCGGACTCAATCCACCCAATGGATCTGAACCAACAAAATCTTTTAAACCAAACGATTACTCAGGAGGAAGTAATCAGGGTTATTCACTCAAGTAAGGGGGGTAAAGCAGCCGGGCCTGATGGCATTCCCATAGAGCTCTATAAAATGCTAGCAGAAGTATTATCGCCTATATTGACAATAGTTATGGGTGAAGTACTTGAACAGGGCATGCAGTTACCGAAATCTTGGATTGAGGCTACAGTTACTCTGATCCTGAAAACAGATAAAGATCCGATGGTTTGCGAGTCGTACAGACCGATATCACTTTTGAATTCAGACTCCAAAATCTTTTCAAAAATATTGGCTAGCAGACTAGCCAAGCTGTCAGGCGGCACAATACTTGAAGGTCAGAGAGGGTTTGTGAAGGGAGCTACTTGCATGAATTCACTTATGAATTAATCGAAGCTATTGATATTGCGACATCTTTCAATACTCCCTTTGCAATAACAACATTAGATGCCTCAAAAGCTTTCGACAAGGTGAGATGGTCTTACTTATTAGCTGTATTAGAAAGATATAACCTTGGTGATAAATTTTGTAGAGCTATACAGTTAATAAATCAGGAGCCTGTATCAAGGGTGTTAGTAAATGGGAAGTTATCCTCACCTTTTGAGATACTTAGGGGCACAAGACAGGGCTGCCCCTCTCCCCGCTACTTTTTAACTATTATATGGAACCACTTGCATTCAGTCTGAGAAGTGCATCTGACATCCCTCCATTCCAACAGGGAGATTGGGCTAGAAAGGTTGCACTTCACGCCGACGATTTAATTGTGTACACTTCAGATCTGAGCACTGCCCTACCCACTATTCTAAGAATAGCGCAAGATTTTGGAGACCTGTCTGGGTACTCAGTCAATGAGCATAAAACAGAAATCATGGTATGGAACCAAATAAGCACCAAACCCTAGGTTAAAAGGGAAATGTGATATCTTGGGCTAAGGATAGTTCAGGATATTAATGAAATTGCGGAAACTAATTTGAGGAGGGTCTTTAAAGAGATCATGCAATTAATGAAGAGCTGGGTGCATCTTCCGTTAACGATCCTAGGAAGAGTCAGTCTGGTTAAAATTACCATATTGCCAAAGATAACCTTTTTGTTTAACTCCATACCATTACACTTCAATACAATTACCATACATAAAAGCAACGGACGTGCACATGTTCTATCAATGTCCTGAGATCAGAGGCTTTTGGTACAAAGTGGAGTAATCATTGTCAGATATTTTGAACCAGCAAATAAAGGTAAGCCTGTCCTTGGTTATATTTGGAGTAGGGGATGCTTTTACGGGCCACTCAAAAAAATCTGCTGTTTTATTCTATGCTACTTGCAAGAAGAGAGATCTGTCATAAATGGGTGAGCAATATATCCCCTCAGCACTCTGAATGGTTGGAATCCTTTGTGTATATATCCAGAACTAAGAAGAAAGATTTCTGGAAATTGTTGATGGCATGGATGGAGTCCCCAGATAGGACAGTGTAGAATTTGAAGGGTATGGTGAGGGTATGGTGGATAAAGAACATAGTTATGTCCAATGATCACACCGGCATTTCTACTCTGGTCTGCTAAAGCTCTTCTTCCTCGATATACCGAAACCTAAAGCAGCGCCGGTGTATGCCCTTATACCGAGTGAGAGATATCGCCGATAGAAGGAATATGCCCATCATAGTAAGCCCAACAGTGGTCAGTATCACTCGCAGTTCAAGGGCTGAAAAAAGTGGAAATAGGAACCTTCTAAGGTGAATGAGGAATTTTCTTTTCTATGATGGGGGAGCCCTACTCTCATCACCAGTAAAGTCAAATCACCATCGCCTGTTGTATGCTCCACAACCTTGCACAGCAACAGAACATCCCTCTAATTGCAGAGGATGGAGACCAGCAGGAGCCACCAGGTGAAGATCCTGAAGAGGCAATTGATTATGATAGTGGTGTTGAGAAAGGAGTTGACATGTGTTAAGAGCTCATCAACAACTTCTTTTCATGAGTGTAATTATGTTATGTGCTGTCATTACTTAGCCTGTTACATTGACTGTTGTTGTGATGATGTGGGGCAGTCTTATCGGGTACATGTTTGGTATGTATATCTGTGGAAATCTCTGTGCAGGGGTGTTTGTGGAGGGAGCTTTTGACACATATTCATGTAATAGTTGTTGCTTTGTGAAAGTGATATTTAGACATGTACTGTGCAATCCAGAAGTGGACTGTGTTTGGTGTCACATGTATGGCTTCCTCGCTAATCTTTTTGTATTGGTCTGTTGTAGGTACCTTAACTATGTTATCCTCAATTGGGCATTTCAGGGATGTGACATCAGCAAGTATGTAATGATGTTACAAAATACGAAGTACACATGGATTGTGCCTGAGGATGGCTGACACAGACATTTGTGTACAGCTCCAGTAATAAGCCTTCTTACACTGTGATAGGATGGAAGTTGCAATGAATCCATTGGAATTGTTCCCTGTCGTGTGGTGGTCATATTACCTTATGTGTGCCATCATGATGCTCCAACACAATGTTGTTGCTGGGCCAAATCATGCTAATCTCCCTTTTACATAAGCCTGAATGTGATGTAGCTGTCTCATCAGTGTGAGCCATAGTGCATGTGGCTTACCGCTTCCATTTCTCTGTGACATTCCACAAGAGGCAGCCATACTGGATTGGAAAGTACATGTGCAGAGAATCTATTGTACTGTCATTTATTGGTTTCTGTATTGCACTGATCTGTAATTCCCATTGGCACCAGCTGATGACATGAACAAATTGGCACTTGCCTATACATTTTGACAATTTGTCTAACCATCTTGTCCAGGCCTGGATGTGCCATTTATGGCGACTGACACTGATCACTGTTGTATTATTAGCTCTGTTTCTTACACTATGCCAGCCAGAGGTTGAAACCCTGGAATAAACCTCAGATGCGTTTATACACATGTATATCTCTGTTTGGATTACATAGTTGTTGTTAGAACTGGCATTCTCTAGTTGGCCGAGGTAGGTACCTTAGGCCAAGTAGGGACCCTCGCTTCCACGTCAGGGAAATGAAGGACACCTTCTCTGATAGCCCCTGCTCACCCCCTCGGTAGCTTGGCACAAGCAGCCAGGCTTATCTTCAAGGCAAATGTGTAAATCAGGCTCTCAGTGACCTAATGATGACACCACAAAAGGACTCCTCACGAGTTTCATAAAAATAGAATTATATGTTCATATAAAGGGATATTCGAAGAGACCACACAATAAAAACCCAACATATGTGTATTTGTAATATTCCTCCTGGCGGGTTATTAAGCCATCTAGCCCTTGTAGGTTCTGGCAATATTAATGAGCAATTCAAAATGATCCAATGCTGTCCTAATGCAATGCTATGCAGTTCGTAATGCAAGAATCAGGCACTTCACAATGTAAAAATAATGCAGTTCGTTATGAAACAATAAAGCAGTTAATAATGCAAAAATAATGCAATGCTTAACAAAACAATCAGGCAGTTTGTTATGCAAACTAATGCAAGACGTAATGCAACAATCAGGTAGTTTGTTATGCAAAAGTAATGCAATGTGTAATGCAACAATCAGGCAGTTCATAATGCAGAAATAATGCAATGCGTAATACAACCATCAGACAGTCCGTAATGCAGAAATAATGCAATGCGTAATGCAACAATCAGGTAATTCGTAATGCAGAAATAATGCAATGCGTAATACACAACTGTACCAATAATGGTGCTTCAGACAGTCTCTCTGACCCTCGTACTGACTCCCCGTCATCTTCCGCCAAAATATGCCCCCAACATGGGTATGGTGTAAACCAACGTGCAGCTTTGCACTCCGGCCTCGGTACTGACACTCTTTGGCAAGTGGGGGCCGCAATATGAGATGAAGCAGAGGCTCGCATTGTAAGAGAGGTAGAGGCCGAGAGCGTCTCTCCCCGAGACCGCACTCCACCCCAGATGGCGACATACGTCACCTGGGGTGTGCGACCTTGCTCTCCTCTCCTGCTCTCGCATCCTGTGCCTCCGATGCGACTTTGTGGATTCCGGGCAGTGGCGATAACGAAGATCTCAGGCTGCAACAGGGCCCACTCACAAAGCGTCGCTGAGACTCCCTTGAGCATCGGGTGTGCACGGTCACAGGTCAATTCTCACGAAGGTCTCAGGCTGCACGAAGCACAGGCACACAGCGTCGCTGAGACTCACTTGATTTTCTTGTGCACACGATTACAGGACAAACCTCACGAAGGTCTCAGGCTGCACAAAGCACATGCACACAGCGTCGCTGAGACTCACTTGGATTCCGGAGGCACACGATCACAGGGCAATCCTCACAAAGGTCTCAGGTTGCACAAAGCACACGCACACAGCGTAGCTGAGACTCACTTGGACTCCTGGTGCCCACGATCACAGGGCAATCCTTACTAAGGTCTCAGGCTGCATAAAGCACATACACACAGAGTCGCTGAGACTCACTTGAACTTCGGGTGTGCACGGTCACAGGGCAATCCTCACGAAGGTCCCAGGCTGCACAAAGCATACGCACACAGCGTTGCTAAGACTAACTTGTACTCCTGGTGCCCACGATCACAGGGCAATTCTTACAAAGGTCTCAGGCTGCAAAAAGCACACACACACAGTGTTGCTGAGACTCGCTTGGACTCCAGGTGCCCACGATCACAGAGCAATTCTAACGAAGGTCTCAGGCTGCACGAAGCAACCGCACTTAGCAACGCTGAAACACTTCTAGAATCTTTTGTGTTCCTGAGTTTCCACAACTGGGAGCCAGCTCTCCTCGGGCCCTTGGGGTTAAGTTACTTCAGGACACATCACAGCAAAGCCTTTTCAAGCAGGGAGACACAGCACACAGAAAAGTCCATTTAGCCTCTCCTTGGTTAAAGCAACAAAGTGCAGGTCAGCCCCAGATGAAACAGCAAGGGTCAGCCCTTTACTTCAGTCTCTTCAGCTGTTCAATCCTTGGCAGAGGTTCCTCTTGACCACAAAGTAGTTTTAATCCTTTACAGTCTTGAACAATCCAATTCATGTTCTGTTACGCTTAGTTCCATTCCAGCGTTCAGGGGTTTCCGCTCTCATAGTTATAACCCTAAATGTCTTTGAAGTCTTTGTTTTCAGGGGGACACTGACCCCTGTCCAAACCAGTTCTGGGTGTCTCCCTTTCAATGATACCTTCTTCCTTTGATAGTGGGGGTCTGGATCCTTAATCACTCAGCAGAGGATGGAGCCATTGTTTTATGGCAGCTGCCCAGCCTCTTCACCTCTAGGGGCTACTCCTCCCCACTACACTCCAGATGCAGGGCAGCCTATTGCTGTCTCATCTCCTCCCCTGTGTCAAGGCAATCCCCATATTCTATCACTTTCATATCCAGACAGTCAATCCACAACCAGGCAGAGACACACAGAAATGTTAGAGCACAGAAACCCAGCCACATCTAAAAGAGTGGTTTCTAAACACACAATGCAAAAACCAACTTCAGAAAAAGTTGTGTTTTTGAATTGTGAGTTCAGGCACAATAACATCACTTCTCCATCTTAAGCCTTTGGGAAGATAGGCTGGAAACATATTACACAGCCTCCCCATTCTATCCTATGGCCAAGATGGCCTTTCCACATTGAAAAACTAAATGGGAAGTATTTCACAGTTAGGACATGGTACACACCTCAGTACATGTCCTACCTTTCACATACACTGCCCCCTGCCCAGGGGGTATCTTGGACCTACCATAAGGGGTGTCTGATGTGCATAGAAAGGGAAGGGTAAGGCCTGGCAAGCGGGTTCACTTGTCAGGACAACATGGCAGTTTAACCAAATGCATGCAGGCACTGCAGTGGCAGGCCTGAGTTCTCTCTTTAAGTCTACTTGTATGGGTGGCACAATTAGTGCTGCAGGCCCACTAGCAGCATTTGAATTGCCAGCCCTGGCACACATAGTGCACTTTACTAGAGACTTTACTAGTAAGGCAAACATACCAATCAAGGACAATCAATTACCATTATACTTTACATAGGAAGCACTCACACTGTGACACTGATCAGCAGTGGTAAAGTGCCCAAAGCATCTAAGCCAGTAAAATGAAATCCATCAAAGTCAGGGGTAATAACTCCAAGAAATGCCAGGTCTAACACGTGTCTCCTCAAGCCAAAAAGTGGGGGGAACTACCCACTCTCATGGGAATTCTCATCACTAAGGCGGAAAAATCTGGACAGACCATCAGCATTGGCGTGTTCTGTTCCAGGCCAGTGTACCACCATGAAGTCCAACAGTTATGGGTTCTCACCCCTCATCTGATCAATCATCTGAGGGGCCTGTGGTCTCTCTGAACCAGGAAGTGTGTCCCAAACAAGTAAGGCATCAGCTTCTTCAGTGCCCAGACCACAGCAAAAGCTTCCCTCTGAATTGCACTCCACCTCTGTTCCCTGGGAAGTAGCCGTCTACTAATGAAAGCAACAGGTTGGTCCAAGCCCTCTTCATTCAATTGTAAGAGTTCTGCCTACACACCACGCTCTGAAGCATCTGTCTGCACCACAAACTCTTTGGAGAAATCAGGAGCCTTGTGTTTGACAGTTTTCAGGGCATCAAAAGCGTTCCGGCAGACATCAGTCCAGATCACCTCCTTGGGCTGTTTCTGTGACGTTAGTTCTTTCAAGGGGGCAACAATGGTGCCATACCCCTTCACAAACTGTCTTTAATACACAGTAAGTCCTAAAAAGGCTCTCACTTCTGTCTGGGACTTTGGGGGGTTAGCAAGCAACAATAGTATCAATCTTTGCCTGTAGGGGCGCTACCTGGCCGCTCCCTACCTGGTGCCTAAGTACACCACAGAACCCTGCCCCATCTGGCTCTTACTTGCCTTGATAATTAGCCCTGCCCTCTGCAAGGTCTTCAAAACTTAAAATAGTTGTCGCAAATGTTCCTCCCAACTGGAGCTGAACACAGCAATGTCATCCAGGTAGGCGGCGATGAATTCCAGCCCACTCAGCACCAGGTTAACTAATCTCTGGAAGGTGGCAGGGGCTTTCTTCAACCCAAAGGGCATACCTCTGAACTGGTAGTGCCCCTCTGGTGTTCAGAACGCTGACCTCTCTGCCAGTGCCCACACGTCAAGTGAAATGTACTGAGGTACCGGGAAACTCCCAGCCGATCCACAAGCTCATCAGCTCTGGGGATGGGGTGAGCGTCAGTCTTGGTCAACGCCTTGAGCCCGCGGTAATCCACACAGAACCGGAGTTCTGTGGTGGCACCTGGTGCAGCAGCTTTTGGCACAGGACAACTGGGCTAGCTCAGGGGCTGCTGGATGGCTCGATGACCCCTAGCACCAGCATCTTGGAAACTTCCTACTTGATGCTGGCCCTGACCTTATCAGTTACCCTGTGAATTTTTAGTTTTATAGGCAGGCTGTCTCCAGTGTCCAAGTCATGGATGCACCAATGGGTGACTCCTGGGGTAGGGAGAACAGTGAGGCAAACTGACTCAATACCTGGTGACAGTCCCCCTGCTGTTCTGAGGTCAGGGTAGGCGAGAGGTTCACCCCATCCACTGACCCATCCTTCTCTTGGCTGACAGGAGGTCAGGAAAGAGTTCACTCTCCTCTTCCGCCCCGTCATCTGTAGCCAGAGCATGGTCACATCAGACCGCTCAGAGTGTGGTGTGAGGCGGTTCACATGGAGGACCCTCAATGGGTTCCTAGGAAACCACAAGTCAACCAGGTAGGTCACTTCTCTCCTGCGCTCTACCACCTCATAAGGCCCAGTTCATTTGTCCTGGTGCACACAAGGCTCCACTGGTGCCATCACCCACACTTTTTGCCCAGGTTGAAACTCACCGGAGTGGCATTTTGGTTGTACCACTGTTTAATTTTGTCTTGGCTGTCTTCCAGATTCACCTGAGCGAATTGCCTGAAAAGCCTAGTTTGGTTCCTGAAGGTGAGCATGTAGCTATATGCATCCAGGGGGGTTTACTAGGAGCCTTTTCCCAGCCATCCTTCAACAAACTCAAGGATTCCTCTTACAAGGTGCCCATACTGGAGTTCAAAGGAACTAAACCCTAAGAACATCTGTGGCACCTCTCTGTAAGCAAACAGCAGGCATGGTAATAGGATGTCCCACGTACACCTCATGGGTTTCTCAAGACCCATAATCATGCCCTCCAAGGTCTGGTTAAATCTCTCAACCAGACTATTACCCTGGGGGTGGTAAGGCCTGGTGAACTTATAGGTTTCACCGCACTCCTTCCACAGAGATTTCATATACCTAGATATGAAATTAGTACCCCTGTGGGAACCCACCTCTCTGGGGAACTCCATGAGGGAGAAAGTTTCCATCAGTTCCCGGCCCACCAAGGGGGCTGTCACCCTCCAGAGAGGGATGGCTTCCAGGTAATGGGTGTCATTGTCCACCAAGACCAGGATGAACCTGTTGCCCCTGGCTGTCTTGGGATCCAGAGGCCCCACGATGTCAATACCCACCCTTTGAAAGGGGGTGCTGACTACAGGGGAAGGTTGAAGGGAAGACTTGCACTTCCTTCCACCTTTACCACATGCCTGGCAGGTCTGACAGGTCCTAAACTGAGTATCGCAACTCTTGCGCAAAAAAAGGCCAGTTGAAGTGGGTGACAAGCCTCTCAAAGGTCTTGTCCTGCCCCGAAATGTCCTGCTAAAGGTACATTATGAGCCAACCCCAGTAGGAAGGCTCAGAAGCACTGGGGTACCACCAGCGCACGGGCTGACCCAGGCTCAGCAACCTTAGGCTCACTATATAGGAGATCATTCTCCCAGTAAATCAAGTGTGACCCGTACTGATCACCTGCTGCCTTAATTGCTGCCTGTTGCCGCAAAGCCACAAGAGAAGGGCACTTCTTCTGCTCTTCACAGAATTCCTCCCGGGAAGGCCCTTCCTTCTGCTGCCATTCGGTCAGCTCAGGTATTTCCCACCGTTCAGCTACTTGCTCCCCAGTAGTCTCCAGGGCATCCCCCTCGAGGTTTGCCTCCTCCTGGACCATGGGAATTTTGGAGGCGGCGATCCCATGCCCCCTGCCTTTTTTTTCTATGGCAGGCACCTGGGCCACTGTTTCAGGCTCCAGGTCCTCTTGAACACCTTTACTGGCTGCCATAGACGCAGTCAGGCAGACCCAACAACTCCAAATGCACCTGTCCCTCCACCTCCTTCCAGGGGGAACACTCCAGGTCATTCCTCAGCAGACAGTCTATAGGCATTGGACGGACTTACAACAACCTTCAAGGAACCTGACCCCCCCCATTCCAAGGCAACTAGCGCCACCTTACAGAGGCACACAGAGTTGTCTGCTGCAACTACAGGGTGAAGTACATTGGGAATTACCTGCTCCTCAGACACCCACTGACAACTGACAGATGTCAAACTGGCTCCTGTGTCTCTCAGAGCCTCTATCCTCCTTCCATTTATGGTCACCCACTGCCTGTTCTTGGCACTCTCAGGCAGAGAGACTTCCTGGACCATTTCTCGATCTCCTAATTAGACTAGTGTCATAACTGATCCTCCCCATTCCAAGAACTCAAATTCTCCCCCAAAGCTATTCTCACTAAACCCGGTGTTGGAGCACCAGTGGGTGCAGGTGACTTCTTGGGGCATTTAGGGGCAATGTGACCCACTTCTTTACAGAAATAACAAGTAGTAGGACCTCGGGTGTCAAGCTTTCCCTTATGGGGCCAGGACCTCTTAGCCTTGGGGTACTGGGACTCTTTCACCTGGGAACTACTTTGGGGCCCTTTAGAGAACCCCTTGTGGTTACCCTTGTTCTCCCCTACCTTCTGCGGGGGAACCTGTACACTTTTGGTAGTGCTACCTCCAATCCCCTTGTGGACCCTGGTGCAGGTCCATTGGTCAGCCACTTCAGCAAGCTTACCGGGATCAGTCAGCTTACTGTCCAAAATATGCTAGCACAGCTCTGGAACACACATACTACTCAAGTGCTCCCAACTAATTAAATTGCATAAGCTTTTAAAATCAGTTACCTTGCTGCTCTTCATCCAACCATCCAGTGCACGCCTGTACGCATTCACACTCTCAACCCAAGTACTGGATCCAAGTTTCGTTAAGTTCCTGAATTTCTGCCTGTACTGTTCGGGAGTGAGCCCATACCTGAGGCAAAAAGCCTTCTTCATATTGGCGTAGGTCAGGGTTCCCGCTCTCTCTAATGGGGGTAAAACATCCCTCCCAGAAGCCTCAACGTGTTTCCATGGACCCGCCCCCCAATGCTTCTCAGGTACCTCATTCATCCTCAGTGCGATCTCATATGCCATGAATCATGCATAAATATCATCACCCCTTTTGTAATCTTGCACTAACTCTTTGGGAATGTACACTTTCCCCACTGGCACTTGTTGTGTGCTGCCACCAATTGAACTGGACACCGCCTGTTTAACCTTCATTTCCAGTTCCCTCATGCTTAACTCATGATCTAAGAGAATCTTCTTCTCTTTCAAGGCGAGTACATTCCTGATCTCCTCTGCTCGCTTTTCACTTTCAGGGAGCAGCTACTTCTCTTCTGCTTGTGTTTTAAGTTTTAAAACCTCCAACTCATGTTCTCTGACCCTTTGGTTTTCCTCCAACTCTGGGGAAAAACTCCTCCTTGAATGGTTACTATCAGCCCATGATGCTGGTTCCTCCACTGGCAAACCCTGTGGACCAAATCAATTCCCTGGGTCATCCTCATCCACCTCAACATCACCTGTCTCCTGATCCCCTTTGGCTTCCCACCAGGCCCTCAAGGCCATTTGCAGCTCCTCCTTCTTGGCGCTACTTTTCATGGGACATCCCAAAGCTCTGCAGAATTGCCTCAATTGATCAACTTTGTAGGTAAGCAATGCCTCAATGTAAAACTCTAATTCTGCAGCCTCACTGGCTACTCGACTCGTCTGAGACATATGTGTGGCTTACAGGTTGCTCAAAAATAGAACCAAAAATAAAAACCCAATATGCAGTTACGTCGTGGTCTGCGCTAAACTTGTGATGTACATGAATCACAGTGAGTGAATTTGCAAATACACGTTCAAATTCCAAACCCGCTGGCGGAAGGTCTTAACCGCTGCCTCGAATGTAAGCACCTGAATTCCCTAGTTGGCTGTGGCAGGCACCTTAGGCCAAGTAGGGACCCTCGCTTCCACGTCAGGGAAAGGAAGGACACCTTCTCAGGTAGCCCCTGCTCACCCCCTCGGTACCTTGGCACAAGCAGCCAGGCTTATCTTCAAGGCAAATGTGTAAAGTATTTGCAACCACTCTCACAGTGACCCAATGATGACACCACAAAACGACTCCATACGAGTTTCATAGAAACAACAAGTATATGTTTATATAAAAAGATATACGATGAGACCACACAATAAAAATCCAACATATACGTATTTGTAATAGTCCTCATGGCCGTTTATAAGGCCAGCTAGCCCTTGTAGGTTCTGGCGATAATAATGAGCAATTCAAAATGATCCAATGCAGTCCAAATGCAATGCTCCGCAGTTCATAATGCAAGAATCAGGCATTTTGCAATGTAAAAAAAAGCAGTTCATTATGCAACAATTAAGAAGTTCGTAATGCCAAAATAATGCAATGCGCAACGCAACAATCAGGCAGTTCATTATGCAAACGTATGCAAGGCGTAATCCAACAATCAGGTAGTTTGTTACGCAAAAGTAATGCAATGCATAATGCAACCACCAGGCAGTCCATAATGCAGAAATAATGCAATGCATAATGCAACAATCAGGTAGTTTGTAATACAGTAATAATGCACTGCGTGATGCAACAATCAGGTAGTTCGTAATGCAGAAATAATGCAATGCGTAATACACTCCAGCACTGATCAAGGTGCTTCAGACGGTGTCTACGCCCCTCGTACTGACTCATGGTCAGCTTCCGCCAACATATGCTCCCAACACGGGTCTGGTGTAAACCAACGTGAAGTTCTGCACTCTGGCCACAGTACTGCCACTCCTTGGCAAGTACGGCCTGTGATATGAGCTGAAGCAGAGGCTCGCGCTGCAAGAGAGGGAGAGGCAGAGAGTGTCTCTTTCCGAGCTCGCACCAGGCAGCAACACACATTACATGGGGGGTACGACCTCTCTCTCCTCTCGTCCTCTCGCGTCTTGGGCCTCCGATGCAACATTGTGAATTCTGGGCAGTGGCGATAACGAAGCTCTCAGGCTGCAACTGGGCCCAATCACACAGCATTGTTGAGACTCCCTTGAACCTCTGGTGTGCACGGTCACATGGCAATCCTCACGAGGTGTCAGGTTGCACGAAGTACACGCACACAGCGTCCCTATGACTCACTTGAGTTCCGGGTGCACACGATCACAGGGCAATCCTCACTAAGGTCACAGGCTCTACAAAGCACATGCACACAGCGTCGCTGAGACTCAAGTGGACTCCGGGTGCACACAATCACAAGGCGATCCTCACAAAGATCATAGGCTGCACAAAGCAAACGCACACAGCATCGCTGAGACTCACTTGGACTCTTGGGGCCCACGATCACGAAGGTCTCAGGCCACACGAAGCACGCGCTCACAGCATCGTTGAGACTCACTTGAACTTTGGTGTTCACGGTCACAGGAAAATCCTCACGAAGGTCCCTTGCTGCACAAATCACACACACACGGCGTCGCTGAGACTTACTTGGACTCCTGGTACCCACAATCACAGGGCAATTCTTACAAAGGTCTCAGGCTGCACGAAGCACATGCACACTGCGTCGCTGAGACTCATTTGAACTTCGGTGTGCACCGTCACAGGACAATCCTCACGAAGGGCTCAGGCTGCAAAACGCATACACACACAGTGTTGCTGAGACTCACTTGGACTCCAGGTGCCCATGAGCACAAGGCAATTCTTACGAAGGTCTCTGGCTACACAAAGCACATGCACACAGCATCGCTGAGACCCTTCTGGAAACTTTTGTGTTCCTGGATTTCCACAACAGGGAGTAAGCTCTCCACGGGCCCTTGGGGTTAAATTACTGCAGGACACAGCACAGCAAAGTCCTATCAAGCAGGGGGACACAGCACACAGCAAAGTCCCTTTAGCCTCTTCTTGGTTAAAGCATCAACTTGAAGGCCAGCCTCAGAGCACACAGCAAGGGTCAGTCCTTTACTTCAGCCGCTTCAGCTGTTTCTTCCTTGGCAGAGGTTCCTCTTGACCACAAAGTAGTTTCAATTGTTTACATTCTTAAACAATCCAATGCCTGTTCAGTCTTGCTCAGATCCATTCCAATGTTCAGGGGTTTCAGGTCTCTTACATTGACCCCTAAATGTCTTTGAAGTCTTTGATTCAGTGAGGCACTGACCCCTGTCCAAACCAGTTCTAGGTGTCTCCCTGCCAGTGACACCTTCTTCCTTTGATAATGGGGGTCTGGATCTTTAATCACTCATCAGGAGATGGAGCCATCTTTTTATGGTGGCAGCACATGCCTCTTCACCTCCAGGGGCTACTCCTCCTCCCTACACTCCAGATGCAGGTCAGCCTGTTGCTGTCTCACCTCATCCCCTGGGTCAAGACATTCCACAGATTCTATCACTTTCAGATCCAGACAGTCAATCCACAACCAGGCAGAGACACACAGAAATGTTAGAGCACAGAAACCCAGCCACATCTAAAAGAGTGGTTTCTAAACACACAATGCAAAAACCAACTTCAGAAAAAGTTGTGCTTTTGAATTGTGAGTTCAGGCACACTAAACATCACTTCTTAAGCCTTTGGGAAGATAGGCTGGAAACATATTACACAGCCTCCCCATTCTATCCTATGGCAAGATGGCCTTTCCACATTGAAAAACTAAATGGGAAGTATTTCACAGTTAGGACATGGTACACACCTCAGTACATGTCCTACCTTTCACATACACTGCCCCCTGCCCAGGGGGTATCTTGGACCTACCATAAGGGGTGTCTGATGTGCATAGAAAGGGAAGGGTAAGGCCTGGCAAGCGGGTTCACTTGTCAGGACAACATGGCAGTTTAACCAAATGCATGCAGGCACTGCAGTGGCAGGCCTGAGTTCTCTCTTTAAGGCTACTTATGTGGGTGGCACAATTAGTGCTGCAGGCCCACTAGTAGCATTTGCATTACCAGCCCTGGCACACACAGTACCCCTTACTAGGGGCTTTACTAGTAAGGCAAACATACCAATCATGGACAATCAATTACCATTATACTTTACACAGGGAGCCTTTGTACTTTGACACTGATCAGCAGTGGTAAAGTGCCCAAAGCATCTAAGCCAGTAAACTGAAATCCATCACAGCATCAAATATAGAGGAGGTAGTGGCAAAAAGTCAAGGGTAATCACTCCAAGAAATGTCAGGTCTAACAGTTGTGATACTCATTTGCATATTGTAGACAATCCCCATGCTGATGCTTACATAAGTTGGCCACAGTTAAATTTAGTTATTCACATGGGGATTACTTCAAACCTTGTTAGATGTGAATGATGCTATAGGAGTGAATGAATTTGGGAGCAGTGAATTCATTGCAGTGCACAATGTGAAATAAAAAATTGATTTAGCATACAGTTATTGAAAATACAAGAGTGTAGCAGTCACTGTAGATGGATGATTCATTTTTGCAGTACCCACATTATCTCAAGTCCAAATTCCAACAGACTCCTACCATCAGAAATAGAAAAATGCACAGGAAGAGTCAACAAACTGAACATGTTGCAAACAAAGTGGGACTTCATGAGTGAAGTTTCTGCCTGGCGGTCTTTGGTGCCTTGCCACCTGAACATCCTAGGCTTTTCCTTGCATGCTCTGGCTGGCAATGGGTAGGGCGATCCACTGCTGCAGCATTAGGAGTGCCTGACGAGTCTTTTTCTGTCAGGATCTCCCTTCCTGTGGCTGCTCTAGATGTAGAAGGGCCAGATGCAGTTGTACCAAAGGAAGGGGTAGGTGGTGGGGGAAAAGCCCTGCAGAGTGTAGTGTTCATTTCCCTCAGCACCCCAATCAGCTGCCCATGTTGTCAGTGTGTGTGTTGAGAGGCAGATCTAAGGACCTCTGTAGCTGCTTTATCTCTCAGAGTTCCTCAAGTACCTGGCCCATCACTCCTTCGTTGGCATGGGTGTGATTAGCACCAGAAGCCCCACTTTGCTGCCCCACTGTTACCATCCCACAACCCCAGCCCCCACTAGCCACCAGACAAATCTTATCAATTGTGATACCATGATGCATTTATGATATTTGATGTTCACATTTGATATGGTGTCACTCATGGCCTCATTCTTTTCATGTATGGAGACCAGGAGAAGGTCAAGATGAGTAGGCATACAAGTGTCTGAGTGTGTTGACTGCTTAGCCCATAAAAACTTAGGGAACAATTGAAATATGGCTGACAACTTATTATGGAGGAAGACAATCATGACTCTTGTTTAGGGTCCAAGCAACAGAGCCTCATGGTAGACATAGTCACTTCAGGCTCCCATACTCAGATTCTAACAACGGCTACCTGCATGTGAGCTGCAAATCAGTTGTGTGACAAGTGAGGATGGTCAAACAGCACTAGTACATCACTAGTACATCTTGTTTAGTGTCCAATCAACAGGCACTCATGGTAGATGTAGTAATTTCAGTCTCCTGTAGACTACACTTGGCCAATGGCTACCTGAATTTGAGATGAATGTCAGTTGGAAAATGGATGACAAGTGAGCATGGAGGGAGTAAACTGATGCCTCGTGTTTAGCAGGTTTAGTGTTTAGGTTGCGGAGTTGTGATACGTGGAACTCCACCAAGTTACAAAAAAATCATCAAAGTTAGGCAAGTGGCGGAGTGCAGTGCTAACTGCAGTTTGTGTTGGTATTCCTGCCTGTCACGGTTAAGCACAGTTAAGCGCAGGCATACTAACAGACGTGCACCGTAGGTACACGAGGGAATGTATGAGGAATGCATGGGGTGACCTACATCTCCCAGAATGCAGAGAGACAGTAGTCCTATTTCCTTTTCTATCTTCTTTCTCCACTTAAACTCCTCCCGCACTTCCCCTAGTGCTTGTCACCTGGAGTCTGCTCTGAAATTTGCTTTGCAAGCGAAACTGCTTACCAGTCTTTTACCATGGACTCGCTGCATTCATTATCCGTCGGCAAGCCTTTGCCTTGCTTCCACTCTGGTGAGCGTCTGACCTCGAGAAATGCACAGACGTGTTAAGCCATTC
This sequence comes from Lissotriton helveticus, assembly GCF_964261635.1. Lineage (NCBI taxonomy): Eukaryota > Metazoa > Chordata > Amphibia > Caudata > Salamandridae > Lissotriton > Lissotriton helveticus. The sequence goes on from NC_136065.1 coordinate 1,611,178,564, forward strand.
ACTACCCTTGCACTGGGGCGCTATTACAGAAACCTCTTTTTTCTATGTCATGACCTCCGCGCTGGGGCGCAAACACGGAAGCGCCTCATTTCCCTATAGAGGCATGGAAATGCTTCATTTGCTTTTGATCTGGAAGGAAATCTCAACGATTACCAAGAGCTGCTGAGAGGCTCGGAGTTCGTGGGGTGTTATTATCCATTTCCATGTTATTTCACACATGTTGTTTGTGTGGATGAGAAGAAAACTTATCCTGGAACCCAAGATATAAACATCATTACCAGAGGACTATCTGGTGACAGATAAGTACATTGAACTGACTGTGTGCTGGTTCTTAACCTGTGTCTGTGTTACTGAGGGAACGTTACCACAGAAGAATGGTGATGCTAACATACCTTGCTTTCCTTTTTTATTTTTACCTTTTGTTCCTTTTTAAGTAGAAAGAATGCAGCAGCTTTAACTCTAAGTGCAGTACACCACATATATACCATTGATAGATATTTAAGGATCAGTGTGGGAATTCATGCGTGTTGTGTTGTGTCTCTTATACAGGAAACACGGGGCTGTCTTTGGAGTTAGGTCAACAACTTCGAACCAACGCTCCATTGAGTGTTCTCACAGCTGCAACTTTATTGTTTTGTATGTCCCTTTTTTCCCCTTCCCCTATTGTGGTGTGATCTGTTGAGTAGTCTTTGACTTACTCGCAGGTGGTTCCATATAGGGGGAAATGGTTACTTAGCATCTTCTCTCACTCCATCCATCAATCAATCAATCAATCAATCACAGCATTTATATAGCGCACTACTCACCCAGAGGGTCTCAAGGCGCTGGGGGGAGGGGGTCCGCTACTGCTCGAACAGCCAGGTCTTGAGCTGCTTCCTGAAGGCGAGGTGGTCTTGGGTCAGGCGGAGGTGGGTCGTGCTTAGTGTTAACCTATACCTGTATTGTGACACTGCTGCTCGGATGGAAATTCTACCCGAGCGGCAGCTTGATCTTACAAACTTACCGATTGTGCTTGCAAACTTACTGTTCATGCTCACAAGCGGGAAAAGATTCAGCTGCACATCGCGAATCAGAGTTTTCCGCAGAAAACTCCGCAATCGCCATGAACGGAGCGAAGTTCACCGCCCTGGCCTATTGTTTAGTGTTCAATAAACAGGGTCTCATGGTAGATGTAGTCACTTCAGTCTCCCATGCACCTAACCTTAATAATAGCTACCTGCCTTTGAGCTGAACATTAGTGCAGACATGGCTGACAAGTGAGTATGGAGGAAGGTGCCTCTTGTTTAGTGTTAGTTGTAGTGATATATTCTTACAATAGAGAAACTGGTTTTGCAAGAATAAGGAGTGCTGGTCCAAACTATTAGCCATTTACACATGATAAGGGTCCTTGGATGATGTGATGATGTTAATGCACTTATAGGCAGCATTCTCACATGTGGGATGTGATGAATAGACGTACATGTGATCTTATGTGCAGGGCCACTGATCATTAAGGTCATCACATATCTCTGATACTTCGACTAATGCATGTTTGTATAGCAGATGGACATTAATATAGCAAGAGCTGTGATGTGTGCATTTAAACATAGATATGCTGTGACAGTATCTGAAGCATTACTTACAAGACCCCAGGTATTCCGGTCAAACCCTCTGAATACAGGATGGCATGTACTTTTGCCTGCAAGGGTATGAGTTCTAATGATGGAGAGGGATGACCACTGCCAGTTTTCTGGGCCGCAAGGTGGTGCTTGGAGGCCAGGTTCTTGACCCTCATCATCATGTTGTATCACCTCTTCCTGTTGTCCTCCTTTCTGTACAGGGTGATACCAATAGCAGTTAGTGAGAGGATTTTGTTTGATGTCAATGTGATCAAACTAAGGTATGACAAAGATATAAGTGCATGAAATGGGTGTGGAGTGTGTGTGATGGGATCTTGTGTTCAGGCGTGCCTGCTCTCAAAACAATGTGATGTGACTTGTTGTGCTGGAGTGTAGCAGCAAACGATCATGTCTGGGATGACAGGGGTTTTCTACTTTGAATTGTAGGTGTATCAACTTTAGCAATGGCCATGAGCTGTGTATTTTTCATCCAAAGGACACTGTTGGGGTGTTTCATGTTTGCAATAGCGTGTCGGTGTATCGCCATGGTGCTACCGCCCACGAGAAATGCCACTACAATGGTTTCATCGTCATCTGCTGGGTGATAGTACCACAGCCCTGTCAGCTGCAAAATCTCTATCGGCAAGATTTGCAACCACCAAGGTCCATATCTAGAGCTTAGCGACGACCAAGATCCATGCCGAGTGCTTTCTGACTGCCGAACTTCATGCCGAGGCATTTCTGACTGTCTGCTCCATGCCAAGTACTTTTTTGACCAACAGAGTCCATGGCGAGTGCTTTCCAACCAACCATTCTGCGTTCTTTACAACAGGTGCGAACAGAGGTTAGGCCTGCATGCACCGTAGTACCGTGGAGCATAGTTTGCAGCCTTGTGGGTTGAAAGCAGGCCATGGCAGTCAGATGGTAGGTCTAGATACCATTTCAATGAGGCCCTGAATTTGAAATCAACAATAATTTGTCTATCTGGTTCACAAAATATAGTTCTTTGGTAGAGATATTTTGGTGAGATTTTCCTCACTTTGAATGGTATAGAATCAGAACTTAAAAACTACCATGTGTGCCGAAGCACCACCGGAGTCAATGTAACTTTTTCCCTTACTTTACAGTACCAATTTGAATGCATTTCTATGTCTGTAGATCTACCTGTGTGAAGGAAAACTACAAATAAAACCTTTAGAAAACCAACATTTTCCAACAGCACTTTATTAATCAAATCTGGTCATCTGGATAAACAGAAAACTAAGGCAGTTTATGATGGTCCGCCTGCCATTGTAGCAGTGTTTAGGACCACCACTGCCATTAGGATGCGCCCGCCATACTGGTGGGTGCATCCAGGGCTTTTAATATTGCGGGCGGTGCTGCTGGCTGAAGCACTGTGCGGAGTGTTTAAAGTGCTTGCACTGTATTTCCCCGCACTACGTCCAGGCACCAGGCAGTGCCTGCCACTTGATGCATGGAAATACAGGGGGGTACCATAGGTACCCCCAGTGCAGCAACACCCCTCAAACAAGGGGGGGCCACAACGAGCCCCGAAACACAAATCCCACCGGCTTTTCCATGGTGGGATCGCCGCCATGGAAACGCCTTTCAAATACCCAGATCCTAATTCGGTGGTCAGTGCCTGCTAGGCACCGCCATCATTTTAGGGGCACTGCACCGTCTGCCAGGCAATTGGTGTGATTTGCCTTTGGCGGTGAAGCAGCAGATGAACTTTCTGTCCACCACAGTACCCACCGTAATTTGCAGTGGGTAATACGCTTGGTGATGGTGTGTGGTCCTTCCACCATCATAATGATCCCCTAATGGTCGATATGGTTAATTATCACATTTGAAAAGGAACTTTAGTAAGCCCGGGCAACAAATTTTGCACTGCTCATGGAGTTTGAAGAATTCCAAAACTCTGTGGTCCACGGAGAAATGCAAAGTTACTGAATTTCGACATTCAGTGTAAAGGGGAGTTTTTTTTCCATCCGCGCGCTTGAGTTTTTTTCTGGCTCTCAACCACGAGCGCCAAGAGTCTAGGTCCACTTGCGAGTGTTTGTGAGACTTCTCACACTGGTAGCGAGCTCCCGTGAGACTTTCCACTCACTTGCATGGCTTCCGGGCACTAACGTGCCAATCTGGAGTTTTCCTTTTTATTTGTGTGAGAAGCCATTTTTTAAAACTTTTTTAGAAAAAATTAAAGTAGGTGTCCTAAGACTTCAACTTCCTGTTCCTATATAGCAGTCTCCTCCAAGAGCTTTGCCTCTCTCCTGGTCACTTCCATTGTGATTAGGATCTGGAAGGATCACTCTACTAGTCTGCCTCGTATATACCTTTGGATTGAAGAAATTTGTATTTGAGATTTCACAAGTAAGTTGAAAAACTATTGTATAAAGGTGTTGTTTGTTTGACTGGCGGCATGCATCTTGATTTTTGTTCAAATATTTAAAATGTATTGTGGTGGGTGGCCTGCAATTTGAGTAGAGGCCTAGTTATATTTCTGCAATTATTTTCTTTTCTTTTGTGAAGGAACAATGTTGCACAATTCAGTAAGTTTTCTTCATGTGTATTGAATTTGCAATATTTTTTTTTAGTTTACTGTATGGCCTAGTCTGCCAATGGGCCATACAGTCAGTAGGCCCAGTACTAGTCATGGGTGCATGTAACACATTTTTCTGTGGTGTCTGTTAAATTAAATTTCATGCAAACAGTGTGTAGGTGGGTATTGCCTTTGGAGGATGTCTGCGGTACACATTTTTAGCACGGTTAATTCTCGTTTCTGGCATTTATCAATTAATGCTGTGTTCTCTGTGTTACCATGCCTCATTTGTCTGGCCAGTGTGTGAGTGCCATAGGCTGCCATGTGCTTTTATTTCCCATGACATATGGCAAGGGACCATTTTGTAATGTAAGTGTCCATATGCCTGTATGTGTTCTTTGTTTTCCACGCCTCCTGCTTGTTGTGTAGCCAGCCAGTGTGCTTTTGCATTAGACCTGCATGTCTTCTTTGTTGTGGCCATTCCTGCTTGCCTGCTTGCTGGTAGTTGTTGTTGTGACCATCAGGCTGGTGGCCACTTTGTGTAGCCAGCGAGTGTGCTTAGTTTGCCATAGGCCTAAATGTCTTCCTTGTTGTGCCCATTCCTCCTTGCTCACTGTTCATTGTTGATGACCGTGTGGCACTGGCTGGCAGCCATTTTGTTTGTCCAGCCATTGTGGCCCTTTGTCTTAGGCTTGCATGGATGTTGAAGAATGATAATTTCACTTATCTACCAAAAATATATTGAATTTAATTTGTTTATTTTTAATTTTATTTATTTTTATTCACATTTTCTAGTGATTTTTTTTTTTAATTTTGATTTAATCTGGCATCAACCTCAAGTCTGCTATAGGTGCACTGCACAACAGCATACTATGTCTAAGGATTATTTCATTGTCATCTGCACCTCCCTGAGTACCACATACCAATGTAAAGCGCATAAAGCAAACTGTTACATCGTTATGTTGTTCTATTTGCTCTTTCTGATCCTTCTTGAGTCTACTGTACACCATGAAAGTTTATGATGATATGGTTTTACAAATGGATAGTTAGACTGTATTGATAATTATTTAAAATAACTTAAATAACCACACTAAATGATATTGTTTGTTTCAGCTACTAATTTAACTGCAACAATGCCACATTTCGCTGATGTTATTCTTGCTTGTTTGCTTTTAGGGGCAGAAGAGAAGAGACACCATCACCCACAGCACTGATAGACAAATGACCTGTGCATGACACATGACTGCCTTTGCAACACAGTCATCTCATCAGCTTGTGACCTAACTGCCACTGCCAACTTACAGCTTCAATGTGGCCCCAAAGAAAGGTGGTGCCAAGAAAGTGGCCAGTGGAGAGGATAAAAAGCAAATTTCCACAACTGATGTGCCGACCACAACATTTTTAGTCAAAGTTGTGCTAAGCTCAGGACCATGTTTTGTTTTCAGTGAGGCAGCAAGTGCAATCATGTTGATGCAGATGACTAGTGATGTTGAATTGGATCTGTCCCTTTCGCAAAGTAGTACACAATCATTTCAGGAAACAGAGCAAAGTGGACAGCAGCTGCAGCTAGCAAAAAGTACATTTACCTGATGTTGGAGCAGAACAGGAGGTAGAGTTTTCTTCTGAGCAAGACGTTAAACCTCCTCTTTTACAATCTTTGACTCTCAGATCTCCAGCAAAGAAAAGGAAAGGTACTGCTATACCATCTTCTCGAAACACCACTTCTGATGTTGATGATAGGGACTTGGAGTGGACCCCAGCAGAATCCAGGAGACAAGAGGCAAGGGTAGAGAAAAATTCCCAAATTACTAAGACTTATAGAAAGGGATGAAGAGGAGGATGAGCACACCAAGGTAGTCACTGTGGAAGGTGACACAGAGGAGTCTGATATTGCTATTCAACCTGCTCCATGGGATGTGGCACAGTTAGCAGTGCCACCATCTGTCATATTTGCAAAGCCCCAACTGAGACATGCACCAACCCCTACCTCAGGACTCAGAAGTAGCAGAGAGGCAATTGACGAGACACCCACACACCTCCAGTTCTTCTTCAGGCATTGGCAGTAGCACAGTAAAAAATTACTAACCACAAGTAAGGGGAGAGGGTCAACCGTATCTACAACTCTACCACCCCGAATCCCCTAAATCACGTTTATACACACAAGGAGGGGTGGAGAGACTCAAAAAACGTATAACACCACAAAACAGACAGAAATACTACTGTTTTGGGAAAACTGCCCTCACTCACACACCGAAGTGTGTGACATGCTTAATCATCGGGTCTGCTTACAAAACGCCCTGGTGTAGCCACACTCAGGACGGAGCATAAGGGAGGGGGTAAACATAAAAGACCAAAAGACACAATATAAAACTAAACAACATATATACATAAAGAAAGTGATCAGTGAGTGTCACCCTGTGACTAGAACTGGTGTGCGACAAAGTGCAGTTAATAGGAAAGTGCTTTAAAACTGGTTTGGGGATACCAAATAAACCTTTATTTGTGAGTTCCACAACCAGGATTAAAAGGAAAAAAAATAGGATGGGTAGTGTTTAAAGAGTAGATTTAAGTTCTCAAAATACCCCTCCTGATACAGCTAGTGTCAACATGTTTCGACCGACTTTCTGCGCCTTAAGAGGTCACTCCGGTCTTCTCAAGGACATATGTCGTTCCCAGTCCTGATGTTGGCCTAACCGCAGTTCGGTCAAAGTGCCAAATGACTGATCACACAAGGTTTCAATTCAATCATCATGTGTGGTGGGAATCCCAACAACACGGGAAACAAAAACTGAAACAATAAATAATCACAATTAGATATGTTGTATTTAGGTGCCAGAGAGTTGTGTACTGTCTCAGGCCACCCCATCAGCTATAACAGCATGTGCCCTGTAAGTGGTCCACTTTAAAAGCCTGCGAGGTGAGTATATTTATCACCCCTGGCTCCGAGTCAAAAAGAAAAAGAATGTATGTACAATGCTACAAGAAACGGGTCACTACATCCATCTAAGTCCAAACGCTCTTTCAACCTGTCTCAATTGTCAAAGAGTATATGTATCCCACACACTTCTCAGAGAGACGTATTACTGCTCCCATTTATGTACTCACCGAGTTTATTCTAGTTGTAAACTCGACATGGCGCCCTGCAGGGAGGTATCCTAAGAACACAACCTATATCCCAAGGGACGAGACAAGTACATGTATGTCACAAACTCCTCTTATCATCATGAGCAATATATGAATCAGCCTCTTCCACGGACATCTCATCGTAAAATGAACTAGTCATGCGATGCGATGTGAGGTAAAAGCAAGCCCGGGGATATGAGCCCGTTTCTGGATGCTTTGATCACCATCTCCAATGGTAAAATAACAACTTCCATTTTCACCAAGGCCACTGACCGCAATAATACCTTAGCGTACAACAGCTTTCCTCCTTGGTCACTCAAGCGCCACCTGCCCTATTCACAGTTTTTGCATATTAAGCGCATCAACTCTGATGAAAATATTGGCATGCAAACGATAGAGGTATTCAAAGATAAGTATAAACAAAGAGGTTACCCAGACACAGTTTTGGAGCAGGTAGCCTCGAGGGTTACAGCCTTGAGGCGGGAAGATCTTTTACAGAAAAGAAGTAAACCTGTAACTACACCTAGAGAAGCGTTTGTATCAACACTTTCAACCCAATCTAAAATGATGAAATCCATCATATTGAATAGATGGTCATTACTACAGTCAGAACCTGATTTCAAAGGGATGTTCACAGCACCCCTGTTGTTTGCATATAAGAGATCGCCAAACCTTAAAGAAATCCTGAACAAAAAGCCTCTGGTAACACAAGTGACACACAAAGGATTTCTCAAATGCTTAAACTGTTTGAACTGTAAGAATGCTATCACCGGCAGAGTTCTACATCACCCCAGATCAGGGAAACCTATCCCGTTGAAGTACAATGCAACATGCAATAGCAACCATGTCATTTACTACATAAAATGTCCTTGTGACCTATATTATGTAGGTAAAACTGAACGTGCTTTACGCACACGCATAACTGAGCATAAGAGTCGAATAAGAACCAACATGACTAGTTTTCCAATAGCACAACATTGGAATACCAGTATGCACAACATAGCACAATTAAGATTCGGCGTTCTTGAGCTGGTGGAACCCAGCCCAGAGCGCGACACAGCTAAGTTGCTATCGCAACGTGAAACACACTGGATCTGATATATGCAAAGCTTAACCCCGACAGGGCTCAATGATAAATTCGAGTTAGCATGCTTCCTGTAAACTGATATTGCTAATATTTCTATGCTATATAACACAGAATAGCTCAGTTAACTGTGTATCCATTGCCTGTTTCATTATGCACATGTTTACAGTCCGAATATGTACTGATGTTTACCTGTATGTACTAGATTGTTTCATTAGTATTTATAGTGGATTACTTAATAGTAATCATGTGAAACGTTTTCCCTTCATTACTGTACCTGTTTATCAAGAACAAACGGACCCAAACCTGCAGTGCCATCTCTATTGTTTTTCAAATGAGATTGCTTTTTAATTGAGATTGTTTTACCACCTCAGTTTCGGTGCTCCATTCGCCACTGTTCACCCGCTTTCACGAACTCTCTGTAGTTAGTTTCACACCCGTCTAAGATGGCCGCCACTTAGTTACACATAGTCCTTTTTCTATCACCACTCTACATCACGCTATTAATGATAACGCTAGATCCACGGAGGTCTTGCTTACTCCAGAAGGCTTGAACTGTTTCGTTGCCTCAACACACGGTCCAATATCGGTGAGTAAAGGGGTACTCTTTTTTCACCATACAGGTTTACTTAATGTCCCTTGTGCCGATAGATTAATGGTAGCTTTTCTTGCTACAGGCGCCGCGTTAGATACTTTTCTGTCTACACGGATCACGCCCAGTGCTCCGACGGGTATGTTCCCGAATTGAGCACGTACTCAATCTGAGGTTTCCTAATATAGAACCACAAATTTCCAGTATGTTTTTTAATATTCCATTAGAGCCACTAACGCATAGAAACTTTAGTTTCCATCCTTCCACTTATCCTGGCCAAGTGACCCACCGGGCTTTGTCTAAATGGAGCCAAACCACCCCAAAGGAAGCATTCTTTTCTTCTTAGAGCTTTATTTCTTTATTACATTTTACACAACCGGAATCCTTTCGGTGTATGTCTCATCATGTTTCCTTAGTTCATTTTCATTAACACTACGTCATCTGGTGGTTTGGTATTCTCTGTAGCACTGAGTTTTCCTATATTGTTACAGCACTTATGTATTCTCCCTGACCAAAAATTTGTGAACCATGTGTACCACGCTGCATTCTCTTTGTAATATGGTTATAATATTATGAATTGTAGATTCCCCTGAAGAAGGGCATAATGGATTGCCCGAAATGCATTGGGATTTTTAAATATGAAAAATTATGCCATTCGCTTTGGATTTTGTGATACCCCAACAATCTCCACGAACATGAAATAAACAAGAATTCAACCGATTATTGAAGAAATCTTCATCATTGAGTTAAATGTTTTATCGTATCATGTTTAAATTTGTAAAAATCAGTGAACTTAAGCCTCAGCTTTTGTAAATATTCAATAGATAGATTTTTGAGCACACTCTTTTGAGTGAACAGGCTGTGCACGGTCTTTCCTGGGGAGTGACCCAGGATTTCCTTTTTTGCTTTAAGTTTAAAGGTCTAGCAGGGCCTTTATTCCAGTTGCACGCCACATAGAGAACAGGATTCTTTGGTTAAAACATTTGACAATACTATTTATATTGTTTATTGAGTGCAACAGCGGCTTCATTTACTTACTTCTATATTTTTCTAGACAGTGAGGCAAGATGTATCAATACGTGATTCAGATGGCACAAAGAGACGGAATACACCTGATCATACAGCTAATACAAAGGGAGTGGGCATATATGTATATATATATAAAATAGTCTATATATACATATGGAGAGTATGTACTCCCTAGGTAGGGGTAAAACAAGGAGACTACAAATAGAACAAGAGTCCAGGCTCACAATAGTGGAATAGAAATGGAAATCGCGAGGGGATGCCACAACTCCCTCTCAAATCCAGGTACAACATGGGCCTGGTTGATGTATTGCTAGAAGTATCCAAGTGTTTATGTTCAAGCCAACCAATACATCTATTATCTCCCCAGAGTTTGCCAAGATATATCGTCGTTGAGACCAGTAGTATGACTTCTGAGGCGATAGACCCATTTCTGTTCCCGGAGGAGCAAGATACGCTGGTCGTCTGCCATATGCCTTCCCAGGTTTCATTTCTCAATGATAGTCCACCTTAGCTCATCAGCAGAGTGTCCCCTTTCCAGGAAGTGCGCTGTCAGTTTGGTGTTTGATCTGCCGCATCTAACTGTGCTATGGTGCTCTGTTATCCGTGTTCTCACCTTCCTGCTCGTCATCCCCACATACAATTTATTGCAAGGGCATGTAACAAGATAAATGACCCCCTGGGAGTTACAGTTAGTGTGGGATCTCTGTTCCCAGGGGGTAGGAAGGCCCAAATCAATGTGTTTGGTGTTAGAAGTGAGGTTCCATACACTACACGTGCCACATCTTGTGTGGCCCATCAGCCTGGGTAGACCTGCCACTGAGATGGTGTCCCTAGTCACAGTAGTAACTCTAGGTCTCGTATGGGCTAAAAGCTCCTTAAGGTTCTGACTTCGCCTGAACGGAAATAGTGGCTTCTCCATATAAATGCCCCCAGTGTTTGGAATTCTCCAGTTGCGTAAGACCAGGCGTCTGATCTGCTGTGACGCTGTATTAAAATTGGAAACGAAAACAGGTTTATTTGTCTTCGGTCTTACTGTTTTAGAAAGGAGAGAATCACGCTCGGCATTCAGTGCCCGTTTCTTGGCTCTCTTGATGGTGTTAGGTGGATACCCCCTTTGTTTTAATTTCTGAGTTAGGGCACCAGCTCGATGACAAAATCAGCACGATCCAAACAGTTCCGGCGAATTCGAAAGAATTGACCCACCGGCAAGTTCTCCCGTAGGGACTTGGGATGGAAACTTTCGAATGCCAACAAAGAATTCTTGTCTGTAGGTTTATGAAACACTCTTGTTTTCCATCTTGCCTCACTTGGTTCTAACAATAGGTCCAAGAAGGGTAGGCTGGTTTTTGTGACTGTCGGGGTGAACGGGGGAAGCGGGTTTCTCTTGTTTAACCAATCAAGGAAACAGACCACAGATGAATCATCACCTCTCCAAATCACCAAGACGTCATCGAAATAACGACGCCATAACCTGAGGTGGGAAAACCACGGGCCCGTGGTATCAAAAATCTTGAATTGTTCAAAAGCCCCCACATATAATCCGGCCAAACTGGGTGCAAAAACACTACAAATGGAAGTACCATGGGTTTGTAGGTACATTGTGCTCTCGAATTCAAAAAAGTTCCTCGTTAGAGCTATTTCCGCTAGATGTAATTTAAAGGCTCTAGGTGTATGGTATTGCCACTCCTCCTCGAATAAAATGGTCTCCAGCATTCTGAGGGTTTCTCTCTGAGGAATTTGCGTATATAGAGCCTCTATGTCAAGGCCTATGAGAAACTCAGTGTCTGGGTCAAATGGGATGTCTTTGAGAAGATTCAGATTATCCAAAGTGTTACTCAAATATGCAGGAAGTTTCTGGACAAGAGGTTCAAAAAAGAAATCACAAAATTGTGACAGGGGCTCAAGTAGAGATCCCATCCCGGAGACAATAGGTCTCCCGGGAGGGGGTCTCACTGCCTTATGGATCTTTGGTAAGATATAAAAGTACGGGGTTTTAGGATGTTTATTAATTAGAAACTCCGCCTCATGACCCCTGATCCAGTCGTTAGTTCGAGCCTCCTCCACCACCATCGTGATCTGCCTGGTGATGGTGTCAGTAGGGTCGTCCGTTAGTCTGCGGTAAGTTCTAGCGTCAGATAGTAAGCGGGTGCATTCAATGCGGTAGGCGTCCCGATCTCGGATCACCATTGCCACGGCTTTATCCGCAGGCTTAAGGATGATTTCTTTGTTATCCACAAGATCCTTAAGTGCATGTCTCTCTAGATTGGACACATTTGAAAAGTGATGATGTTCTAGATTCGAGTTCTCTGAGTATTGAATTACCGCCTGTTCAAAAGCTGCCACTTTTGGAGGTAACAGAGATAATTGGGGGGTGAACTGAGACTTAGGTTGGAAGGAGGTGTCCCCTCTGTCAGAATCTAAGGATTCCTGATGCTGAAAAAATACTTTTTGTCTGAGATTACGGAAAAAGGCTGCTAGATTTTGCCAAAGTAAGAATAGATTAGGAGGGTTCGTAGGAACGAAGCCCAGCCCTTTGTTCAGTACCTGTTCCTGTAGAGGGGTTAAAGGACAAGAGGATAAAATTACTCCTCCCCAGTTTGGGAATGTTTTATGGTTAGCAAAGATGGGGTGCACATTGCAATTGCCACAAAAATTTTCATTGAGGTAAACCCGGTGCAGATTATAGTACTGGAGGCCTGACAACACATTTTATAAAACACCACAAAATCAAGAAAGAAGAGCACCTTAAAAAAATGATGAATCGGGTTGTGGTGGTGAGGAAAGCCAGGCAACATCAGATATTTGTAAGCATGGGCGTAAAATCCGCTCCGATCGCGGATTTTTCGGATTTTCTGCAAATTCGCAATCCGCGAACTCTCGCGAATTTGTCGAAAATCCGTGAATTCGCTCGCGGCGGATTTTTTGCTTGGTGATACAATATTGCGGCGCGCGGCGTGGTGCACGGCGTTCACTTTCAGTCATTCAGCGTTTGCCGAGTTGTTTTTCTCGATCATATTTTGCTAGTGCTGCGCCATTTTGGATCTTGCTGCGGGATCCCGCGGGAGTTTGGCGCCCGCGAATACGTAATCGCGGCTTGCCACCTTGCACAGCACGCCTCGCGAGAGTTCGCAATTGCGAACACGTAGTTGCGGCGGAAAGGAACAATCTTGCACTCGCGAAATAGAGATTTTGCAATTCTGCACAAGAAATCCACCAGCAAACAGGATAAACCTTCAGAAAATGATGATTTTTATCAGATTCACTCCTCAGGTTGACATTTGCATGGCCTTTTTTTTTGCAAGGAGTCCATTTTTGGGGGGGGGAGGAAGGAAGTGCCCCACAGTCTCCAACTTCCTGTTCCTGTCCAGCAGGCTCCTCCCAGTGCTTTCTTCATGTGCTGGTCACTTTCATTTGGACCTTGACCTGGAAGGATTACTTTTTGTGGGTGGTGCTGGATATTTGGATTTGAGGCCTTTTTGACTTTCTTTGGATCACTTTTGGATTAGAAATCAACTTTCACAAGTAAGTTTGTTTGGGGCATTACAGTTGCTGCAACTACAATTTTGGAACTTTTTCAGAACATTAAATAAAATATATTGTGGGTAGGCACAGTATCCAGTAGGACCAGGGTTGGTTATGGGTGCATGATACAACTGTTTTGTTGAATTTAAACACCATTGAGGCCATGGATGGGCTGGGATTGTGCTGATTTTTTTTGTTTTTGTCGTTTTTTTGGGGCTGCTGGTGGGGCCCTTTGCCCAGGGGTGGTGAGTGTTGCATGGGCCTAGTCTTTCTGTGGGGTGTCTTCTTGAATGTAAACACCATTGAGGCCATGGATGGGCTGGGATTGTGCTGATTTTTGTGTTTTTGTCGTTTTTTTGGGGCTGCTGGTGTGGCCTTTTGCCCAGGGGTAGTGGTGCTTGAACTGAGTGTGCCTGTGGTGTGGTCTCACTCTCTTTAATGTAAACATCCTGGATGGCATTGGATTGTGGTGATTTTTGGGTGTTGTTCTGTTTTTTTGGGGTGTACTATTGATGTGGACTGGCCATGTGGGTGGTGGTGGTGGCCATCTTGAGTGCTTGCTGGTACAGGCAACATGTGCATGGGGTGCAAGGGGCCATTTTGAAGAGAGACAGTGTCTGGGGCCTGCACTTATTTTGCCTACTTTTCATCCATTATCCCCAGGGGTAGTGAGTGTTGCATGGGCCTAGTCTTTCTGTGGGGTGTCTTCTTGAATTTAAACACCATTTAGGGCATGGATGGGCTAGGATTGTGCTGAATTTTGTGGTTTTTGTCGTTTTTTGGGGCTGCTGGTGGGGCCCTTTGCCCAGGGGTGGTGAGTGTTGCATGGGCCCAGTCTTTCTGTGGGGTATCCTCTTGAATTTAAACACCATTGTGGCCATGGATGGGCTGGGATTGTGCTGTTTTTTGTGTTTTTTGTCGTTTTTTTGGGGCTGCTGGTGTGGCATTTTGCCCAGGGGTAGTGGTGCATGGACTGAGTGTGCCTGTGGGGGTCTCACTCTCTTTAAGGTAAACATCCTGGATGGCATTGGATTGTGGTGATTTTTGGGTGTTTTTCTGTTTTTTTGGGGTGTACTGTTGATGTGGACTGGCCATGTGGGTGGTGGTGGTGGCCATCTTGAGTGCTGGCTGGTACAGGCAACATGTGCTTGGGGTGCAAGGGGCCATTTTGAAGAGAGGCAGTGTCTGAGGCCTGCACTTATTTTGCCTACTTTTCATCCATTATCCCCAGGGGTAGTGAGTGTTGCATGGGCCTAGTCTTTCTGTGTGGTGTCTTCTTGAATTTAAACACCATTGAGGGCATGGATGGGCTAGGATTGTGCTGAATTTTGTGGTTTTTGTCGTTTTTTGGGGCTGCTGGTGGGGCCCTTTGCCCAGGGGTGGTGAGTGTTGCATGGGCCCAGTCTTTCTGTGGGGTGTCCTCTTGAATTTAAACACCATTGAGGTCATGGATGGGCTGGGATTGTGCTGTTTTTTGTGTTTTTTGTCGTTTTATGGGGGCTGCTGGTGTGGCCTTTTGCCCAGCGGTAGTGGTGCATGGACTGAGTGTGCCTGTGGGGTCTCACTCTCTTTAAGGTAAACATCCTGGATGGCATTGGATTGTGGTGATTTTTGGGTGTTTTTCTGTTTTTTTGGGGTGTACTGTTGATGTGGACTGGCCATGTGGGTGGTGGTGGTGGCCATCTTGAGTGCGGGCTGGTACAGGCAACATGTGCTTGGGGTGCAAGGGGCCATTTTGAAGAGAGGCAGTGTTTGAGGCCTGCACTTATTTTGCCTACTTTTCATCCATTATCCCCAGGGGTAGTGAGTGTTGCATGGGCCTAGTCTTTCTGTGGGGTGTCTTCTTGAATTTAAACATCATTGAGGGCATGGATGGGCTAGGATTGTGCTGAATTTTGTGTTTTTTTGTTGTTTTTTGGGGCTGCTGGTGGGGCCCTTTGCCCAGGGGTGGTGAGTGTTGCATGGGCCCAGTCTTTCTGTGTGGTGTCTTGAATGTAAACATCATGGATGGCATGGGATTGTGCTTATATTTCTGTGTTTTTCCATTTTATGGGGTGTATAACTGAACTGATGTTCCTCTTTCTTCCATTGCTTTTAGGTGCACAAGACTCTAGAGAAAATAAGTAGAAGGGAGGTCTCCTATCAAATCCAATCAGGGACGAGGAGAAATCAACGATAAAAAAAGTAGTAGTCCCTAGCTAACCAAAAGTTTTGGCAAGAATGAAGTATCTTCCTTACAAAAGATAAAAAAAGGAAGGGGGGGGGGAAAGGCAATTAGCCTATGGACGCCATAACCACATGAAAAATAATTCACAATATTCGAGGGAAAAGTACATAAAACAATTTGTAACACAAGATGTAGAAAATTGTACAATTTTTAATTCACAAATTACATATACAAAAATTAATATATAGTGCCGATTAAATACAATTAAAAATGTACTTAAAAATGTACATAGGTACACATAGATGTGTTAAAAACATGAACACAAGTTGTCGACGCAGCGTTTCGGTATCTAGGATGTGACCTTCATCAGGACAGGGTTCTAGAAGAAGAGACATTAAATTAAACATGGCTATATTTCTCTTTTTTTTATCCATTTGTTACAACAATACACAGAGTTAAAAATCCACACTTTCAACAACTTATCTAACGGACAATGTCTCTTCATGATTATTTACAAAAACAGGCACAGTTTTCACCTCTTTTATTAAGCATGTGGTATGGACTTGGAAGTGGGGGCAAGTCATCTGGGCTTATCCTTCATTTACATATGCAAGATAGCAAAAAGAACTAAGTTAGGGATTTGGGGATAGTTCTCAAAAATGATATATCTATACTTTGCTATGTAAAGCAGTCCTTTTAGCACTGATTCTATGGGGGTTCATGATCCAATGCAAAAAATAAGAGGAGGGAAGCCAGTTGACAAATTTCAAAAATACCTTAAAAAGAAAGAGTATAGATCCTCTCTATATGATTCTTCGTTACTTCGTAACGTCACATCATGTGATGGCACATTTTTTTAGGTGCCAAGATGGTTCTAAATAATTGGAAAACATTTCAATCATTATTATTAAGCAGTTATTAAATTGTTGCTTCAGCATTGTTGGGATAGGAAAGGCATTGTTTTACCTTAAACAGAGGGCTCTTGGTGTGTTATCGACTTATCTACACCGCCGTTAAAGTTCAGCTTATTCTTTGCGATGTTACCTTTATCAATTGGTAATTTCAAGAATAATTCTGTTAAGTCCTAAATAGCAAAAAAACAGTATAGAGAGCATGTAATGTTTCTACTTCATACATGCACTTCATTATTTTATTACCTAAAGTCCTAAATAGCAGAAAAACAGTCTAGAGAGCATGTAATATTGCTACTTGATACATGCACTTCATTATTTTATTACCTAAAGTAGTATTCAAGTTACCTCATGTTTTGGGAACAGAGATGGAGAGTGGAGGTAGCCACCGTTGATCAGTTGATTAGTGTAGGGTCTAAATAAAAAGTGGTGGACATATATTTAGTGTGTCTTCTTATTTTGGAGTTTACTAAGGATAAGGTACTGGTAGCTGGATACTTACCAAATGATATAGGCTTAGGTGTATTTCCTAGTTGTCGGGATATTCTAGTCCCTTTTGTGTTGGATCATCGCATAGTCAAATTGGTATTTCATCACCAGGCTAGGAAGAGAATTACATAATTTAATTTGTATGCTATTTGTATGTTGTATTCAGTCTACTACTACCAGTTATATATAATCAACATCTTTGGCTAATATCCCACACTGTTTGTGATTTCTATTTGGGTCTTTCTATTACTTACAGATATAATATGGGTCATCGAATTTCAATATCCTTAAACTGCCGCCCTTACTCATAATGTTTAAGCGTGCTGCTCTTTCTAAATAATATTTACAAGGCTGCTAACTCTGACTACCTTGGTGCTGTTAGATACAGTATGGTAACGTGGGCTATCTGAGCATATGGCTCCTTCTAGGAACTCTATCGCAGAGCGGCTAGACAGGATCACTCTAGGTCCATGCGTAAAAGGTTAAGATGCGGTGGGCTTTCTGATAGTATCCCCGTGGCGGTTTCTCTTACCTTTCGAAAGTACTCCGGCCTCCCTGCTACCTCGCCTCTCTCTGTTTGTGAATGAGGAGGGGTGGCTGAACACCATGTTTATAAAACGCCCAGTTGATTATCACAGGTGGCGCTCGTTGTTATTAATTGGTTTGCGCGCGTTTTATCAATCGCGATGAACTACTCGGGTAGTTTTTTTGTAAAAGAACTACACGTGTAGTTTTGCTTGTGGATTCCTAGTTTACTCGTCATTTCCTATTTCCTATCCTGACGCCAATGCTCGCCATTAAGAAAAAAACTACTCTGGTAGTTCATAGCTGGCTCATTTTGTTGATGTTATCCGAGCGGTGTTTGTGTCCTGATGTTATTGACTTATGTAACGATTACAATGCCGCTAATTCAGTTGATTGATGTTCGACAGGAGCGGTTATATATATTTATTTGTAGACGTCTCCAGACCTGACGATCTACTTTCTTTGAAAAAATAAAGAAATAAAAATTAATGACGTTTATCTCTTAGCGTTTAAGAATACTTTCTGTTCCAAATAGAGACGGATTTTAGCCTTTAGTATTTATTTTCAACTAACATTCCCGCGGATGCGCTTCATAGTGGTTGCTGTAGTCATGTTTATACTAAAGGCTTTCCATTAAGCTGTTTCAGTCATAGGAAACCGGAAAATTAATGTCTGTGATAATTAATTATACTAAAATGCTTTCCCAGTCCTCTTTGTTATTTAATCCATTTTTCACTGTGTTAAATTTTGATGTGACGTTACGAAGTAACGAAGAATCATATAGAGAGGATGTATACTCTTTCTTTTTAAGGTATTTTTGAAATTTGTCAACTGGCTTCCCTCCTCTTATTTTTTGCATTGGATCATGAACCCCCATAGAATCAGTGCTAAAAGGACTGCTTTACATAGCAAAGTATAGATATATCATTTTTGAGAACTATCCCCAAATCCCTAACTTAGTTCTTTTTGCTATCTTGCATATGTAAATGAAGGATAAGCCCAGATGACTTGCCCCCACTTCCAAGTCCATACCACATGCTTAATAAAAGAGGTGAAAACTGTGCCTGTTTTTGTAAATAATCATGAAGAGACATTGGCCGTTAGATAAGTTGTTGAAAGTGTGGATTTTTAACTCTGTGTATTGTTGTAACAAATGGATAAAAAAAAGAGAAATATAGCCATGTTTAATTTAATGTCTCTTCTTCTAGAACCCTGTCCTGATGAAGGTCACATCCTAGATACCGAAACGCTGCGTCGACAATTTGTGTTCATGTTTTTAACACATCTATGTGTACCTATGTACATTTTTAAGTACATTTTTAATTGTATTTAATCGGCACTATATATTAATTTTTGTATATGTAATTTGTGAATTAAAAATTGTACAATTTTCTACATCTTGTGTTACGAATTGTTTTATGTACTTTTCCCTCGAATATTGTGAATTATTTTTCATGTGGTTATGGCGTCCATAGGCTAATTGCCTTTTCCCCCCCCTTCCTTTTTTTATCTTTTGTAAGGAAGATACTTCATTCTTGCCAAAACTTTTGGTTAGCTCTGGACTACTCCTTTTTTATCCAAGACTCTAGAGAACCACCAGTGCCAGGAAGAAGTCCTGCAGCGGTGTGTGTGTGCAGCATAACGTCACGCGACGTCACGTCTGGACACAGACAACTCTGCAACTCGTGCAACTGCTGCCTGCTGTTCTGAAGAAGATGGCCCCAAACAAAAGTTACCCGTAGCTCCTCTAGCAAGAAAGTTGCCAGTAAGGAGCAGAAGAAGCAAGTTACCAAGGAGACTGGTGTGCCGGCCGCCCCTTTTTTTGGGAGTAAAAAAAAAAGTATGCCTGCAGCAGCAGCTGGATCTGCTGGGTACCAAGCTGGGAGCAGCACCCCCGCTCCATTGGGCTCAGTGCTACCACTACCACCACGCCAACTTAAGTCCAAGCCCTTCAGTGCTGCAGAGGCACTTAGTCTAGTTGTTCAATCACCATCGACCAGTGATGTTGGCTCATCGCAAGAAAGTAGCAGCAATGTCCCTCAATCAACACAGGTTGTTGTAACTCATCTGACGAGTGTTGAACAACCACAGCCGCAACAAAAACCACATGTGCAAGTACAAGCCCAAGTACAGGTGGAAGGAGAGGCAGCGCAAGGAGATGCGCAAGCAGAGGTGCATGGAGGGTCACAAGTGCCCACAATAGTTGTTCCTCCCGAAGTAGGGGCACATCAGGAAATCGACAATCAAGGCGAGGTATCATTTGAGGAAGACACTCCTCCTGATGATCATTCATTGTCTTCCACACCCCTAGCAAGGAAGAGATCAAGGGTGGTGTCTACATCTTCTTCAAGCACACCTTCTTCTGATGATACGGATCAAAATTGGGAACCAGCACCACTGCCGTCTGAGAGTGAGGCACATGATCTGACAAAGGTAGTTAAGCGTAAAAGGAAGCTCGTCCAAAGTCTCAGAGTTATGGAGTGTGATGATGAGGCTCAACAAGAAGTGGCGGATACTGCTGCTGATGAAGACCCTGACAACGACGACCCGGTCATCATAAAGGTCACTGCAGCCCCAGCGGACATGCAGCAAACAGACATTTTGACCCTAGCCCGAAAAGCTGCTGAGCGTGATGATGATGATGTTGTCGACGAGGAGGCAGTGGAAACACCACAATCATTGGAGTTAAGTACACCAACTCGTACCACTTCCATATTTCTTTCTCACAAGAAGGGACCTCCATCCACCTCGACCTTAATTAGTGGCGGTGAAAGTGCACAACGTACAAAAGTTGGGCAATCCAGATCCTCCACTTCATCTGGCATTAGCAGCCTGACCACCACCACCAGTATCGCCGCCTCCTCCAGGCCCCACAGACACTTCAAGTCCCCAGTTTGGGACTTCTTTACTGTTTGCTCAAAAAGGGAAAAGTTCGCCATTTGTACCCTTTGTAAGCTTGCAGTTAGTCATGGCAAGTCAGGTACCAACTATGGTACCGGAGGCCAGAGAGGTCATCTTGAGAGACAGCACACTGTCCAATGGTTTGTGCACCTAGATGCGATCAAGGAAGCCCGAATTGGAAGTCAAGAAAACGTTGGTGTTGCATCTGATGATGACGAGGAGGAAGAAGACGTGTCAAACACTTCACTTAGACCCAGTACCCCTGTCAGCAGCACACCCCGTGTGAGGCACACTAAGAGTGTTGGAGCGAGTGAGACACCAACGCGCAAAAGTTCACCAGCGAGCATAATTGGGTCAACGAAGTCATTATCATCCCGTAAATGCTTGGTCCAGGACAACATTAGAACCATGTTTTCTTCAGACGCGCCATATGAACGCAACCACCCACGCTCTGCCCTAAATGGAAGGTTCCTAGCCGGTTCTATTTTGCCAGAGTTGCGGATCCAGCACTACATGAAGATGTGCTGGAGGCGATTGGGGCAGCTTTGCAGAAGAGTGCTGTTCACACAATACATCTGACAACAGACATGTGGACCAGTGGCGCAGGCGCTGATTACATGTGCATCACTGCACACTGGGTCTCTTTTTCAGGTGTTAAAGCAAAGCTAAACGCAGGTGTTGACCCGGACCAAGTTTTTAAAGCTGCTCGGAAACATGCAACACTAGCCATGTTTGGCTTGGAGAAAAGTCACACAGCACAAAACATTTTGGACGAGTTTAACAAAAAGGTCTTTCACTGGCTGTCCCCAAAAAAACGCCAGATTGGTTATGTTTCCACGGATAATGGCACCAATGTAGTTAAGGCCATGGCGCTGGGTGAATATTTCAGAGTGCCGTGTTTGGCGCACTGTATCAACCTGGTAGTTCAAAAATTCTTGAGTGATAAAGACAGTCCAGCGTTCGAGGTAATGGCCACCTGCCGCAAAATGTGCAACCATTTCAGCCATTCTTTTAAGGCCCGGAAGCATCTGAGGAGCCTGCTACTTGAACGTCGAATGCCAGTGAAAGCACTCATCCAGGAGGTGGCAACACGTTGGAACTCAACTTTCTACATGCTTGAGCGTCTGTATGAGCAGTATACGATACTGGATCACTATTTCTTAAAAGAGGGTACAGCTCAGAAGGACCTGCGGATGGGTGCGGCGCAATGGGACATAGTTAAAAGCCTGACAGACATGCTTCGTCCTTTTGAGTTCTTCACGCGTGCAGTCAGCCAGGAGGACTGTAATTTGGGAAAAGCTATCCCATTGTTGTGCATGCTGGAGCACCAACTGAAGGCGGTGTCTTCTGAGTTAGAAAAAGATGGAAAAAAAAGACCCTTTTCTTTTGTTGGAGAAATTATTAGAGCGCCTACGTGGTGATGAACGTCTTAAAAAGATCAACTCAGAACAGCATTACATTTGTGCTACTATTCTGGATCCACGCTACAAAAAGGCGCTGGCAGGCCAAGCATTCTTTCCTTTTGCTGATGAAGATGTTAAAAAGTACAAACGTTGGCTAGCCTGGTCAGCCAAGAGGTTTGAAAAAGAACGGCAGGATATTGAAGGAGAAGGCAGTACATCAGCATCAGCATCAGCAGGCCATCCCCAGTCAAAAGAATCCACTTCTGCACCTGTGGCTGTGGCACAAGTGACCTCTCAGCCGTTAAAAACACCGGCAACCGGATCATCTGCACCACACACAAGAGTAACAGTGGCTGCTGAAGAGGATTGGCTAACTTTGCTTGGGTATGGTTCTCGAAAAAAGGTCACAGGCACAGCAAAAAGTAAGCAAAGTGGAGGAACCGTTGAGGACCTTGAGTCGATGGTGCAGGACTATCTGAATGACTCAACAGAGGTCTTTCTTAATGATGAGCCATTGCAGTATTGGCATGGGAAAAAACAATTGTGGCCACAGCTCTCCAACCTGGCTATAAACTATTTGACGTGCCCACTCGCAAGTGTGTCTTCTGAACGTGTTTTCAGTGCTGCTGATGGCATTGTAACTCCCAAACGGAGCCGCCTCTCGCCCAAAAATGTGGAGAGGCTAACAATGATCAAGATGAATCAGCACCTCATACCACCAGATTACAAAGTACAAGAAAGCACGCCGCATGAAGATGAGGAGGACGGCAACGTAGATGAGGGGATTTGTTCTCTGTTCGGTGACGCTGACCTCATCCTGTCTGAATTCGCAGAGTATGATGACGAATTCTTCTTCTTATTCCCTGACACCGAGCCCTGAAAATGAGACAATGAATCAATAACTTTCTTTTTCGTCCTTATTCACTTTTATTCCTGTGTGTCTGTCTTTCTTTGTTTTGCACAGTTAATTTAATTCAAACTTTAATCACCTAATCCCAAAAACAAGCCCATCAGCAGAACTGTCTTCACTTGTTTGCTTATTGATTTGAAGGTGCCGCAGTCTACATTCCTCAGGTTCACAAGTTCAGAAGAACATGCTCCTCTATCCTCCTCCTCCTATTTCCCTCAAAGCAGAGGGCTGGATTACGCCCAATGAAGAAAGACTCAGCACTTGTGGGGGTGTTCTACTTCTTTGCGGGTGAGTTGACGGCTCTGGGCCCATTGCTGTGAAGCTCTAAAAACGGATAAAAGTGTTTTGGACCAAATATGAGGCGGAAATTTCTTGCCTTTTTTGCTGACTTGCTTGCCTTTGAGGTGCTCTTTGGCGGGGTTCCGGGTGTTTGTGGGTGAGTTTTTTTTTTTTTTTTTTTTTTTTTTTTAAAAACCTTTATTTGAGTAAGCAAAAAAGTACAAGGATGGGCCTACAACCACACGGGCCGGCCGCTAAAGAGGAGTAGACACATATCATATATGCCCGCAGAGGTAAAAGTCAATCAACAATGCAATACTCATCACTATTTACAGGACAAAAACAGATTTTATTTATATGAAAGAACAAACACACACAAAAGGCGAAAGTGTATTACTGAAGGTCAGCTCAATGGACGTAAGGGGGGGGATAGCAACAGAAGTACAGTAGCAAAACACTAAGCACTGAGGAGCTCGGGGGGGGGGGAGGGACACAGAAGTCAGTACAAAAAGGGGGGGGGAGGGCCGGAGACACCACCCCATCCCTATATGAAAGGTTCCAAGAACGCTTGCCTAAGGAGACAGGGCAAGCTCAATAGTGCCCACAAGGGGAGGAGTACAAATGTCGCCACGGTAGTCGTTCCATTGACCCCACACCTTCACCCATGCCCCGGGTCTGCCCCTGGCCACATAGACAGTTTTCTCACGGAACATGGACCAATCCATGTTATCCTCCCATTTCGAGAGGTCAGGGGGCCTGGAGGCCCCCCAGAGTTGTGCAATATCTCGCTTTGCAACCATATAGCCCAGGGTGGCCCATCTAGTCTGTGCCACCGAGCAGTCCGTGGGCTCCCAAACATTCAAAAGACATCGACGAGGTTCCGGACGCAAGGACACACCTGTCACCACAGCCATCACTTCAAGCACGGCCGCCCAATAAGCAGCCACCATCGGGCACTCCCAAAGAATATGCAGGAAAGTAGCACGCAAACCACACCCACGCTTACACAATCCATCGGAGGAAAAGCCCATCACCACCAGTCGCGGTCCCGTCACGTACACCCGATGAAGGATCTTCAATTGGACCAGACGGAGACGAGCCGGAATAGCCACCTCCTTCGGGGAGGAGAGGGCTGATTGCCAATCCTCTTCATCAAGTTCTAACCCATCTCCCATCCACAATTCCCGGAGTCGGGCCAATAAGTCGGTCCGATTGTTACTCAACTTTTTATAGATCAGGGAGATAGTGCTATCAGGAAGATGTTCATCAAGGATACGGTCCTCAAGGGGGGAAGAGTCAGGCGGAATCTCACCAGGAGCAAACACCGAAGCCAGGGCGTGCCTGAGCTGTAAATAACGAAAGAATTCCCGACCACTCAGGCCATAGTCAGCCTGGAGGGCCTGAAACGAACGCACAGAACCCTTAGAGTATACATCCCCCACCTTAGAAATCCCAATCATGTCCCAACGGTCGAAACCCTTGGAAGACCAAAGACCGCCCAGACGTTCTGAAGCATAAAGCGGCGTCGCCAACGTCAAGCGATCCTCCCAACCCAAGCTCACATTCGCGGCACGCCACACCGTCAAAGCAGTCAATGTAGGTCCCACAAGATGGCGCCCAGCGGAGCGAGAATAAAGCACTCTGTTAAAGTCACCTCCCGGAAGCTGAAGTTTATCCATTTCAAACGCCGGATTACGACCTGGCGAAAACATAGCGTGATTGATAGCGGACAGATGGGAAGCCCAGTAATATCTCTTAATGTCGGGGAGCGCCATGCCCCCATCATACCACGGGATGGAAAGTTTCGCGAGAGCAATGCGCGGACGCCCATCCCAAATAAGCTGCCTCTGAAGGCTCTCAATCTCCCGAAAATAGGACTTAGGGATAGGATCATAATAATTCTGGAGAGCATAGAGAAACCGCGGCAATGACATCATCTTAAACAGGGCCGCCCGACCCAGGGGAGACAGGGGAAGTTTGCGCCAACGGGCAACGTCCAAACGTAGCCTAAGCAACGGGGGAAGGAGATTACGATCAAAACGAAGGGACGAGTCCAAGGTAACAAAAACCCCCAAGTATTTGAAGCCATCCCTGGCCACCTGAAGAGGAAGTCTGCTCGGCAACAGAGGCAAGACACCAGATAAAACATATACACAGGATTTAGTCCAATTGATGACGAGGCCTGAGTTAGCGCCAAAGGACACAAGAACGTCAAATAAAACAGTTAAAGACTTGCGAGGGGAAGTAAGGTACAAAAGGATGTCATCCGCATAAAGCGAGACGCGGTCTTCGAAGTCCGGGGCCCAGCGAATCCCTTTAAGGGACGGTTCCCACCGGAGCCAGGCCGCTAATGGTTCAAGAGCGAGCGCAAACAACAACGGGGACAGGGGGCAACCCTGACGGGTACCCCTGCCCAAGGAGAAGGGAGCCGACACTCTACCGTTTACCACAACTTGTGCCAGAGGTTCCGCGTACAACAACTGAATCCAGCTAATAAACTCGCACCCGAATCCAAATTTCTCAAGAGTCGCCCATAGATAGGGCCACTCCACAGTATCAAAGGCCATAGAGGCATCCAGGGACGCCAAAATGGCCGGCTCAGTCAGAAGCCCCGCCCTCGCCATCACGCGTGAAGGCGTCGCAGATTCAAAGCAGTGTTGCGATGCGGGATAAAGCCAGACTGATCCGGATGGACCAAATCCCTGAGAACCGAAAGGAGACGGGTCGCCAAAAGTTTTGCCAAAACCTTGGGTTCAACATTTAACAGGGATATGGGTCTATATGAGGAACAGAGGTCACGTGGTTTACCATCTTTAAGGATGACGACAATTGTCGCCAGGCGCTGATCATAGGGAAGGATGTTACGTTCACGAGATTCTAGAAACATGGCGCGAAGATACGGCGCCATCTTATCGGGGCGTAGCTTGTACAACTCAATAGGCAACCCGTTCGGGCCCAACGCTTTGCCCGAACGGAGCGAACGGATAGCAGTCGCTATCTCATCATTCGTAAAAGGGGAGTCCAAAGCAATACGGTCCAGGTCGGTGACACAGGGCAGAGTGATATCGCGCAAGAGTAAGCGGGAGTCAGCCACGTCCCTCACAGACACGGGAGCATATACAACACGGAAATATTCCGCAAAACGATCAACAATGGCAGTCGGATCAGTCACATTCTCACGACTCGCAGACTGAATCACAGGCACCACACGATTAACTCTTTCTTTCTTGTCCAACCACGCTAGGAGTTTACCTGCCTTATCACCCACATCGTACAATCTGCCTTGTTGCTCACGAAACATCACCTTTGCAGCGTCAGTGACCAGGGATTTATATGCAAACTGTTTTAGACCCAGGGCATGGAGTTTCTCAGGCGTGACACCAGATTCCAACTCGTCCTCCAAAGCAGAGATCTCCCCCTCAAGGTCCACCACCTCCCTCCTCCCGGCTTTTTTGGCTTCAACAATCAAGGAGAGGGCCTGTCCACGAATCACAGTTTTAAAGGCTTCCCACAGGGACACAGCCGAAGGGACCGACCCCTCGTTTTCCAGGAAATATGCATCCATGGACTTGAGCAAGAGGGTACGAGTCTCAGGGGAGGAAAGATACCATGGGTTAATTGGAGCCACTCGGCCCGCTGCCTCCACCCCAACCTCGAAACGAAGCCAGAGCGGCGAGTGGTCAGAAATACCCCTTGGCAAATGCAAAATCTCACGAACCGCCGACGACTGGGCCGCGGGCATCAGGAAATAATCCAGCCGAGACAGACTGCCATGAGCCCCAGAATGGAAAGTGTATTGGAGCTGAGTGGGATGCAAAAGTCGCCAGCAGTCCACAAGGCCAAAGGTATCTAGAAACCCACCCAACCACTGCTGAGCCTGCGGAGTATCCCTAGGGGGATGGCGATCGTGAAGGCCGGAAAGCACCGAATTAAAATCACCGGCCAGGAAGAGAGTACTTTCAGGGAGATCTAACAAAACACGGCCCAAATCAGTGAAAGTAGAAGTCTGTAAACCCGGGGGAACATAAACATTAAAGAGAGATAGGGTGCGGCCCTCATATCTACCCACCAAGACAGTATATCTCCCACGGTCATCTTGAATCACCTCGTCAATTGCTAGGGGGAGGGAGGTTCGAACAAGGATACCCACACCCCTAGATCCGGAGGTAAACCCCGAGTGCGCCACAAGGCGGTAGCCCCATCTATTCATTGCATTACAAACATTACCAATCAAATGGGTTTCCTGCATGAAAACAATGTCTGGCGACAAACGTCGTATACAATTCAAGACCACACTGCGCTTAATACGATCTCCCAGGCCATTAACGTTCCAGGAAACAAATTTCAACCCTCTACCCCCCATCCCATCCACCCGAGCCAAGACCCCTCATCCACGAGCAAGACACCAGAAACAGCAGCAGACACAGGAGCAATTCGCCTTGAAAACAACACACAAAAAAGAAAGAACTTCCCAGCCCCCCTCCCCCAAACTGAAAGGAAACACCCCCCACCCTGCACCCCTGCAAAAAGCTAAAGAGCCACCCCAACCTGCAGTGTGCCTGTCGCCCCATAACCCCTAGTCTACACAAAGACCCCGGAGGAGGAAAGGTCTCCGTTCCACCCGCCCCTGACAAACATCAAGAACGAAAAGTAACAAAAGAAAGATAAAATAATCACAATGCAGAGGAACGCCGGTCAACAATCCTGAAAATGTATTCAAAATAAAACATGTGAGCCAAACAGTCAGATCTCCACACCACCTTCGGCACCACCAGGGTGAGCGGCGGATTCAGTCTCAGGAGTACGGTCAGGCAAGGAGTCCAGCCAGTCATTAACAGCATCTGGGCGATCAAAGAAAAGGGTACGCTCATTGTACTCGACCCGAAGTCTGGTGGGATAGAGCATAGCATAGCGTAAGCCCCGATCCCGAAGACGTTTCTTGGCCCCACGAAACTCCATCCGTTGTCTCTGAACTTGTTGGGAAAAGTCCGGGTAAAAGTTCACCGTAGCATTCTCAAAGGCCACCGGGCCCTTCACCCGCGAGGCCTGCAGGATAGCGTCCCGGTCTCTATAGTGAAAAAGCTTCGCTACAATGGGTCTCGGCGGGGCTCCCGGCCGAACTTTGCCCCCTGGAACACGATGTGCGCGTTCCACCGTGAAGAACTTCGTAAGGCCGGAAGGGGCAAGATGGTTCAAGACCAGATCCTCAACCAGGAGATCCACCGAGTGGGGTTCAGGGTTCTCCGGTACACCAACCAGGCGAACATTGCAGCGACGTGCCCTATTTTCAAAATCCTCCAGGCGTCGGGTCATGAGGTCGTTCACCCGACGGAGATTTCCGACTTCTGTCTGGAGCTCCGAGACGTCCTTCGTGAGGCTGGACGATTTAATGTCCAACGATTGCACCCTCTCATTCGTCTTGCCGAGATCAGCACGAATAAGATTAACCTCAATAGCCACGGTGTCAAGTTTATGGGCCAAGGCCTCGTACTGTAGGCCGGTGGATTCCCTCACGCCCGAGATGGCGCCCATGATGTCCTGTAGGGAGGGCTCCGCCGACTCTTCCAAAACTCGTTCGGACGCTGTACTAGAACCAGGCAGGGCAGCTCCGGGGGACCCCTTAGAATGAGTATAGCGGTCCATGACATTTGATTGAACCGGAGCTCCGCGCAGAGGTGCTTTCGTCTTGCGCGTCTCTCTGTCCCCTCTGCCCGCCATTGTGAAGATGCGTCACAGGACAAGTCACCAGGGTCGACGGGCCCGACACCCAAAGCACAGGATCAAAAGTACACAAAAATGAGGGGCACAACTCGGGTAGAGGTCGCCAAGCCAGCAAATAGTCCGCAGGAAAACCCAACAGCCGATCCGCCTCCAGGTCTCAGCCGCAACTCGATAGTCACACCCGTGGCCCAAGTCGGAACAGAATCGAAACCGAAACTTAGGAAGGGGGACCCACAAGGCCAGATCTCCTGCCGTTGTTGTTCAATTCCAGGACGGCTACAGAACCGCACCCCGTCCCGGGCGCACCTCGAGGGCGGAGTCCAAAAGTTCAGACCATCATATCTCAGGAATAAGAGATCCAAATCAATTTCTGAAAGGTGCCAGGCTGATCAGCCAAACGTCCTCCACACGGATTCTTGCAAGAAATCAGGATTCAGTCAGGATAAAATGCCGGGAGCGGTGAGGGTCCGGAGAGCGCTGTGCTCAAGCGGCCATCTCGGATGCCCGCCAAGCTCCTCCCCCTGTGGGTGAGTTTTGAGGTCTGGGAGCACTGCTGCGACAGTCTAATCTTGATTGCATTTGCTTTTCAGGAAATCCGTGGTGGAAAACAGGAGTTATGATGATGATGACCTAGCTGCACAGCGCGTTTGGACCGAAGGCCGAGAGATATTGTAAATATGAGATTTTGCTTTTTGGCTGTTTGGGGGTGTTGTCACGTGCTTTTTTGCGGGTGGGTTGGCGGGTCTCTTGGGGCATTCCTGGGAAGGTCTAATACCGGATAGAAGTGGTTTGGACAAAATCCATAAGGAAAAGCCTTTTTTTTGCTATTTCTTCTGACATCTTGCTCAATGTAGCGTTTTCGGGGGCCTGTTTGGGGGGCTTCCTGGTGTTTGTGGGTGGGTTTCGGGGTCTCTGTCGAAGCACTGCTGCGACAGTCTAATCTTGATTGCATTTGCTTTCCAGAAAATCCGTGGTGGAAAACAGGAGTTATGATGATGATGACCTAGCTGCACAGCGCGTTTGGACCGAAGGCCGAGAGATATTGTAAGTATGAGATTTTGCTTTTTGGCTGTTTGGGGGTGTTGTCACGTGCTTTTTTGCGGGTGGGTTGGCGGGTCTCTTGGGGCATTCCTGGGAAGGTCTAATACCGGATAGAAGTGGTTTGGACAAAATCCATAAGGAAAAGCCTTTTTTTGCTATTTCTTCTGACATCTTGCTCAATGTAGCGTTTTCGGGGGCCTGTTTGGGGGGCTTCCTGGTGTTTGTGGGTGGGTTGCGGGGTCTCTGTCGAAGCACTGCTGCGACAGTCTAATCTTGGTTGCATTTTCTTTTCAGGAAATCCGTGGTGGAAAACAGGAGTTATGATGATGATGACCTAGCTGCACAGCGCGTTTGGACCGAAGGCCGAGAGATATTGTAAGTATGAGATTTTGCTTTTTGGCTGTTTGGGGGTGTTGTTGCGTGCTTTTTTGCGGGTGGGTTGGCGGGTCTCTTGGGGCATTCCTGGGAAGGTCTAATACCGGATAGAAGTGGTTTGGACAAAATCCATAAGGAAAAGCCTTTTGGCACTTTTTGTAACTTAGGGTTCGTTAGGGTTAGCCCTAGCAGCAGGATTGAATGTGTTTCGGGGTGTTCCAGATTTTTGCAACTGAGTTCTTCTGGGGTCTTAGAGCACTCTTGGAGCGATGCTGGCTATGGATACTTTTGCTTGCTTGCAAGTGGTTTGAATACAATCCACGGTGGGTAAGGGTGTATTTGGGCCTACTTTTACTTTCAAAGTACGTTTTGTCACCATTTTTCTGCTAGGCCTCGTTTTTTGAGATCTGATTGGGGGTCTTCTACATTTTTGCGACTGGCTTTAGTAAGGGTCTTGGTGGGAGCATTGCTGGGAAGGTCTAATTTTGTTCTAAAACACAGTTTACAGTACACCTAGCTTGAGGGGAAAGATCCGCTAAATTAATTTGGCCATACTTATTTATCCTTAAAAAGGTGACTCAGACAGATTACGCAATTTCAAAAATTTTGTACTGTCTATTAGGAAAATCAAAGTGTGACTTTTTGCACCACACAGCGTACATACCTTATATTTATTTATCAGTGGTATTGTAATAGCACTTCCTGTTTTCCGTTCAATAATTACAGGCCGGGTTTCAGTCAACATCCGCCAGGCAGGCAGTGGACAGGGTGTCTTCTGTCAGTGGTCACTGGTCACCAACATTGATGGACGAAGCGTCAGCTGGAATGGAGGAGTGCCGCTAATAAGAGGAATTGTTTGCTGCATGCAACTTACTTACCAAATTCAACAGGACAACTCCAACAACATACAGAATACAGATACAGTATCTATTGTTTTCTTGTATGAGTGTGACTGCATGTGGTTAGCTTTAGTTTGTACCCAAAGATTTCTTTATCTTCAATTATTGTTTGTCCATGCTGTGCTTTTTTTTTCTTCTCTCAACAAAACCTACCCAAAAAGAAACCCCCATTCCCATCCATTTTCCAAACCCTAACCCTCTTCCCCCGGGCTGTGTGGTTTTGCTTCATGTCTGACTAAATGACATCAATAATTCCACACACTTGCTGGGGAGGATAAGGTCATAGCAACAGGCTGGTGAAGGAATACGAGGATATATTCTAGACTTACTCAGCTTCAGTACTATTTCTTGTAGTAGTAGGAGCCAATGTCAAATAAATTCAACGCAAGTACTAGTTATACTTGCAATACTTTACCATTTGTTAGGCTACATTGTGGCACTGTTCTAGTGTACTGTCACCTGCTATATTCTCTATCGTACCATAACCGTTGTAATGCTACAGTAAGGACAAACCAGGTTTCGTTTTCTTTTTTTCCATAGGCATGCAACTGCCACTGAGTTACACCACTAGTACCACCGCAGCGAGGAAATTTCATCCGCCCAGGATTGCCAACCTTAATCCCCATTTCCCGTGGAGCCAGCCCTGGGCCTAGCCCTAATTTCTAACACAAATTACAGGTAAGATAAGAGTTTGGTGGGAGGTAGTATAATGGAGTATTAGGAGTAGACGAGAGATTGACGGTAGTACTACTAAAGTCCTAGGACTCTTCAGGAAAACAAACTTACTGTTAAACCCCCACCCACCAGACTGAAAAGCAGTAAAAAACAGGTATGGTCAGATAAAGTTTAAAAAAGTATATTTATGTAGCCCTAACAAAATAATCTCCCTCAAGACCCTCCCTAACCCCAACGATTGTCTTTGAAAAGTCCCAAAAAGAACCCAACTCCCAAATCCCACCCCCCAAAAATCTCTAAAAAAAGGGCAAGGGACACTCCACTACTGGAGGGTGCTGGTGAATTTTGCGGCCAGGGCATCATACTCCTTGCGGAGGGTGGCATGGTCGAAGAGGAGGCCCTCCACCAAGTTCTTGTACCTAAGGACCTCCTGCTCCAGGTAGGACATTCTGACTCCTAGGCGGCGCTGGCGTGCCTTGCAACTCCTGTGGGGGGCAGCTGGTCTTTTTGCTGCTTGGCGGTGGCGGTTGGCTTTGTTAGCCCGGCTCCGTACCGCTGGAGCACTGCGCTGGCTGGCAGCCCGTGGGGGCACGGAGGAGGATGCAGCTGTCCCAGTGGAGGATGTTGTGGTTCCACCAGTTGACTGCGTGTCCTCCTCCTCCAGGGCCACCAGCCGCCGATATTCGGCGACAGTGGCATCCAGCCTCCGTTGCAGGGCCATTCGAGCCTGCTCCCTCCTTGATGGTCTGTTTGACTTGGAAGGAGCAACTATATGAAGAAAGAAAGACATAGTCTGTAACCAATGCTCCTTAACATTAATAACACAAAGTGATTGAGCTGAAAGTTGTCACAGTACAAGTAGCAAATTGAAAGCACAGTACATAACTATTGAGGACAGTATCTATCTAACCTCCCACTTCTGCATCCTTGCTCTAACATTAGTGGGAGTTTAATGAACAAATTCTATGACCACTATGGACTTCCATTACAGTCGACTATGACAGTACACCAGTCTTCTTCTTCTTCTTCTCTCTTGTTTAGGAAAATTGGTACGTTATCTTATGCAAGCCGGCAGAATGCCAGCGCAGTGAACTTGCACCCGAGAAAAACAGACGCACACCATGATGAGTGAGACAGACTTGCGTTACTGTACCGGTTCAGTACATGCAGGTGGTGAAGCTATTACTTTTCTATTAGGGGTGGCACTGAGAATACTCTGTTACAAGGGCTACTGCTTAATTAATTTACCTTTCACCCTACAGTGCAAATGAGTACTAGAAAAGGAAAATGAAGAAGCTAAATAATTTGATTATCTATCACTTCACATGGGATGTATTTGATGACATATGGGATGACTTTAGGTGCTTTGCTTATTATTGAGTGAACAGTGATACACCCACACATGAATGACGTACTACTACTAGACTTAAGTTATTAAGAGAGGTACGGAGTGTCCACCGTAATAACCGGATATATGCTGTGCTTGCAGTTGCAATACAAACTACTGCTACTATTCATGGTAGTATTGGACAAATTTACAATTTATTTTCCTTGCCTTCCCTACACTGGAACGGACGTGCGGGTGCGGTGTTACATGCTCTTCAAGGTAACACTTAGTTCATCCAGTGACCATCTACTCTCTCTAGATACACGTGTGCTAGGTAAGAGTCAGATAATACCATGCTCCAGGCATCCATCCATTCAAAGTATATGCACACATACAGTTTCTGTTTCACCCACCCAGGCTGTTGTCCTTCCACCCATCCTTGCTTCATCATTGACCCAGCCATGCACCATACCATATTCTTTCCTTCCCAGCCACCTCGGGGGCCAAGCAAACACATATCATTCTTCTTTTCCAGCCATCATAAAATTTCTCGTCCTTCCACACTTACTTACACCCTTCTTTCGCTTTTCGTTCATCCCATCCATCAAGTTCATCTAAGATCTTATTGGGATTCTTCTCACCAAAAACTTCACAGCTAAGTCGAAGTACATTTAGAGGAGGCTACTACCTGGTTGATTTATAATACACCCGTGCAGAAAGCACACTATGCAGTATTCAATCTCAATAAGTAAGGAATATATAGCTTACCTCTTCCCGCCACCACTGTGCGAACCCTCACAGGAACGTCCGGCACTTGCACCGCCTCCTCCCCAGAGTCCTCGCCCAACACCACCACCTCCGCGCTGGCCCCGCCACCAGATGTTCCACCTACAAAGTACATTTAAGAATGTTAGAATACACCACTCACTACTATATAATATTTGGTCTAGGAGGAATAAACAAATGTTACAAAAACGAAATACAATGTAATAATTTGTAACTGTCTACTCTAAAGTAAAAATGTCCCTTTTTCCACAAGAAATGTGTCCAATTAATCGTTAGCACTAAGCACTTTTCCATTTTCAGTTAAACGTTTACTTTTATGACAAATTTGATTTTAATAAATGTGTTTACTTTTAATAAAGCTTTTAAACTTAAATAGACTCTGTGGTTTTTGGTCCTCCAGACTAGAGTGGATGAGCTAAAGGTTTTGGAATTTTTGCAAGCATGAGTGCCTCTGGCACTTCTTGACTCTGACTCCGTACTCTTGTCCTGCGTTGGATCATCTAATGATCATTGGGGATCAATCTTCGGTGACTTTTGGAGCTAAATGACTCTGCCACACTATCTAGTCATTAAGGAGATTGGGGGGTTCTTCAAAGTCTGATATCACTGAGGTATGTGGAAAGAAAGTCTACCTGCGCCTATTATAATTGATAAACAATGCACTATTTAGTGTTCATAGTTCGGTTTGTGCAGATTTGTCCCTGCAACTGTAGTAGAATGGATTGTCCTCCTATCCAAACCAAAAGTAAAGTAGTATCTTATTCTTTCTTGGTGGTCATTCACCTTTTTATTGTTGGCAATTGTCAAAGCATAAACATTTAGAAGACTTGAAAAGACATTATGGACAATCCCAGAGGACTGCACTCAGTGCATAGAGCTATTGCTGACTAGAATGGGAGTCCAATGGAATTGCCAAATGTGCAATCTTAGTTAGCTACACAGACAGACTAATAAGAATAATCTAGTAATACCACAGGGAGTCATAGTCGAGGCAGGATAAGAATTTAGATCCAGTCTACAAGATCAAAGACGATTTAGAACAAATCGAATGAGGAACGCTAGGAAAAAATAGGTGCTCTATATTAAAATTAAAACTTACTGGGGCCAGCAAAGGAGCCCTCGCCTGCCCGATCCTGGCCTGCATCCTCCTGAACAGCACCCTCCTCCTCCTCCTCCTGTGTCCTCTTGCCCTTGGGGGGAGCTGATGTACAACATGAAAGAAAGAAAGACCAGAAAACATGGATGAGATTTGTCAACCAAATCAAACATTTCAAAAGAACAATAACAAAATATTTTGGAGAAATAGCAAATAGATAGACAACTATTCCACGGAATATATTGACCTATCTCATGTGGTATACTACGTTATTCGTATTGCCTGATTTGCGGACCGTTGGCTTTGAAAGTTCCTATGTAACTCACTAAACAGACTACTGAAAAGGTTTGCCTAGGCCTGGCAGGCAGCAGTCCGCAGCACGCGAAGTGACAGACAAAGTCCATCCTGCTTGCAGATCAGTGAATACTCAAACTATCAATCCACCGACCACCACCACTATTTCTTCTTATAGCCATGTGTCTAAAAGGAAGTACTGGACTTCAGTCTGTTGGGGCTGATTTAGAAGTCCCTTGCGGCTCACATTCCTCCATTCCTCCGGCGCAAGGGAGGGCGTTCCTGCGCAGGAACGAATCCTAAAAGTGGCTGAGGGAAATCTACAAGATGTCAATCAGTCACTTTTAGGACAATGATGCGTGATTGAAACCCTGCGCCTGCTTGAAGCCGACGTACGGCTTGATGCAGCATTGGGGAGATAGGGCACCCCAGAGCATTGCTGGAGCTGCGCCATCGTTGGCACGCAACTCCGGCAATGCGCCGCCTTTACGGCACAGATGCATGAGGCTTCTGTGACATTTTGGGCCCATGGGTGGTGGTGGTGGCATGACGCACAATTACTGCCGCATCCCTGCTACTTTGCAGGGATGCGCCGGTAATTGAAAATATGACCCTTAGTGTCTAGCATTACGCAGTTCTTTACACTACACTCATACATAATTTCTCAGGCCAATGAAATGAACACAAAATACAAAACAAATAAGCATAGTAGCAAGCAAGGCTACTGAGAAGGAGAGCAGTGCACCTGAAATGCATAGAAGATTTTGAAATATAATTTACCTACAATGTAATCGGCAGCATTATTGCTCTTGGTAAAGAACAAAGATTTGCAAATAACAGAGCCGGATAAAACAGAGTAGTGATGAAATAGCTAGAAATAGCTACTACTACTCACCAAGCCCGGGGACCTCAATGCCGAGCGCGTCCAGCAAGTCCCGTTCCCGGTCCATGACATCCGTACAGCGGTGGGTGGCCTGGTTATAGGTGCGCCGGACCCCAGAGAGCTTAAACATGGCCCGGCACACCATCTCCCACCGCTTCCGGCGCTCCCGGATGCCATAGTCGGTTGCGATATTGCCGCCTCCCAGGATGGTCTTGGGGAGGCGGCGCTGGACGTAGAAGATTAGTGCGCCCACCTCCTCCGCGCTAAAGATCTCCCGTGGCATCACTTCCTCCCCCCTCAAACGCCCGCACGGGAGCCGGGCACGGGGTGCGGGACCCTTCCCCTTCTCAGGGTGCTTCCCGGCTCCCTTTACCATGGTCTGGGCAGAAATGAAGTTAAATGATAAAGAAGAAATAGAATAGGGAAGAAGAAAAGAAAAGAGTTTAAAAAAGTAGTTTAAAATTAACTAAAAGTAGCAGAAAACACAAAAATATAGAGCTAGAAAAATAGAGGGATAGATAATAAGTAAAATAGATCAAATAAACTTCAAACAAGCAAAGGATTGCAGAGATTCAGAGAGGATACAGAAAGCATGCCCAGAACCATAGCAATGAATGAGAAACAAGATGGCCGCGCCCATTCACGACCGCGTGGGTAAGTTCGCGCGAGATTTTCCTCGCGAGCACGCGCAAAATTGTACTAGCGAGCAGCACACTTTGCGAGATTACACATAGCGGCCGGAAACGGAATAACGTCACGCAAACAAGATGGCCGCGCCCGTGTACGACCGCGTGGGTAAGTTCGCAAACGTATCACTACAAGCGCCTTGCGAACACGCAAAAAATCACGCAAACATACACGCCGCAAAAAAAAAATAGTGTATTCGCACGCATTCGCGGCTTCCGAAATCGATCTCGCACGGATTCGCGCCCCGCAAATTGCGCGAAATTGCAGAAAAACGATTTTTGCTAAACTGAAAGCAATCACCAGGTGCAAAAGTTCAAACTTAACATTAGTAACCATTCACTCTAGTGCTTCCTGAGGGGCCCCTCCAGAGTTCAGTTGCCTATTTGCAACTATTCTATGACCCTGCTATGACCCAAACAGCAGGCTCATAGAATAGGTACAAGTAGACCATAAAGGTCCTGTGAAAAAAAATTGCACTGCAACACAAAGCAAATTACAGATAAGGAAGGAAGCAGGTGCCATCCAGACTGGAAGCTTCAAAATTACTGACACATTAATCACCCCCAAATTAATTCATGGCAGTTGAAGAAGGGCAGGTGTGCTTGCTTTCACTGCAACAGAAAGCAAATTACAGATAAGGAAGGAAGCAGGTGCCAGCCAGACTGGAAGTTTCTAAATCACTGACACATTAATCAACCCCAAATTAATTCATGGCAGTTGAAGCAGGGCAGGTGTGCTTGCTTTTTTTCACCCCCATAATCTACAGTGATAAACAAACCTAATGGGTGGCAGTGAGGATGTACCAGAGGGTGGCATGGGTGTACCAGAGGGTGGCAGTGGTGAAACAGAGGGTGTTGTGAACCTGTGATGATAAACCAGACGTAGAAAAAACATAGTCGCGGCCGTTGCGAGCCGAAAAGTAAGTTCGCAATTGCGAAATGGTCCACAAATCCTCGCGAACGCTCGCCAACACAAAAACCGTAAAAATCCGCAAATCCGCGAGAGTTCGCGTATTTTTGCGGCTTGCGAATCCGTAAATTCTCAAATTCGCATACGCGAGATCCGCTAGATCCGCCCATGCTTAGCTATATGTCCAATCATGGTGGAAGGTGATGATGAGGATGAAGAGGGTGACATCTTCATGCAAAGCACCCCTGTCCACAGCAGTGCACCAGCAGATTCACCCACCATTTGGACTTCATAATGCAACAACATTCGGAGTGAGTTGGAGACACCATAGCATGCTGCCTCACCACAACACACATTGAGTCTACTATTACAATCTACTTCTCAAAAGTGGCCTGTGTCTGTGCTCCAAGAATAAAAGACAATCCAGGCTACTATTATTGGCATGTTTAGACAGGAGGAGCCATAACCCAACCCAACCGCATGTTTGTACAATCAGAAGCTGGCAACATTTCTAGAGCTGGACCTCCCTTTTTCTCTTTTGGAAGTAGTAGGATTCCTAGAATTTGTGACAGCCGTCTGCCCAAAGTGGAAGGTAACAAGTAGGATCTATTTTGATAGAGTTGCTGTTCCTGTGCTGCATTACGATGTGCTGCTGTTGGTTAAACAAGCTTTGCAGCAAAGTGTTGTTAACACCATTCTCCTGATGACAGACATGTGGAACAGTTGTCAGGTGACTGATTACATGTCCATTACTAGACCATGAAGATCGTTTTAAGAGTGTTTAGCGGCATACAGCAGTGGCCATGTTCACCATGGAGAAATCACATACATATGTAAACATCTTGGAGGAATGTGTATGGTTGGCTGTGGCTCAGAGGTCTCAGGATTGGAATTTTTGCCATGGACAATGGCAGTATTTGTAAAGAGACAAGGGAACCCTATCAGTCAAGAGGGACCAAGGTTATTTAATGTATTGCAAGAGACAGCGGTCCCTCCAAGAAGTTTATGGACAATGGTTCACAGAACCGCAATGAGATCAAAAGGCACACAGAAAATATACACAAAATCCTGTGGGTAAAGGGTTAGCTAGCCATTGTTTTCCTCCCTCCTATGTTCCCTCCCCTCTTTGCCCCCACCTTTCTTATCCTTTGCCTTTTACAGGGTACTTCTCAGGCATATATTCCTGCGTCCTGATGATGATCCCCCTATATTTAGCTGGGTTTGAAAGGTCGTCAACTTGTACATCTTGACTCCAAAATGACTCATTTGGATTTCTGTATTTGTATTTGTATGGGGTATTTCTAAAGCGCTAACTGTCGCTCCGAAAGGAGCATCCTGGCGCTGAATAAGTGTACAATACAGTGGTAACCCTTAAATTGCAGCCATTACAAAACCGTCTGACAAACTGTAAATCAAGGTTTTTAAATGTTTCCTGAAGACGTTCTCCTGAACAAGGAGTCTGAGGTCTTTGGGCATGGCATTCCATGCCTTGGAAGACCTCCTACCTCCCTTGGTTTTATACTTGAAGCACAAGATGTTTTGTATATTCTGACTGTTCTTAATTTACATTTTTGTTGAAGTCACTAGGGGCATATTATCAAGGGTGTTTATCTCTGCTTTTTTTGGCTTTAAAAGCCAAGAAAGCGGAGATAAAATGATCTCCCTATTACCTAGCTGTCACTAACACCAGTTAGCGACAGCTAGTAGGAGATAGCGACCATCTTGGGCCCCGCTTTGCATGTCAGTGAAATTTATCACTAATGACATGCAAAGTGGGCGTGCCAAGATGTTAGCGACTGGAAACAGTCGCTAACATCGGTATCTCCTATTACCAACTTTTGGAGATATTCGCGCTAAGCGCGAATATCTCCAAAAGCTAACACCTGCCCTTGAGCAGTTCTTAGCCATGTTATCCAATGGTAGGTGGATAACATGGCTAAGAGCATTAGCTCGGTAATGCATGAATATCGCTGACTTTTCAGCGATATTCATGCATTTCGGCCGATTTTTATCGCTTAGGAGATAAACCTTGATAATAGCAAGTTTCCTAGGCGATAAAAATCGCCGCAGCACGGCGATAAAAATTTTGCCGCTAAGCCAACATAGCGATAATTATCGCTAGTTGTTCGTAATATGCCTGAGGTATGGAAATCTGGTGACTTCCAACCTTTTTTCCACGGAATTTCGTGTACATTTTTCTGTGTGTCTTTTGATTGTGCATTTAATAAATATCTACAAGAAACGAATGCAGCACAGTGCCGCAAGTCAGTTTGCTGTGCTGCACTGCGTTAGATTCAGAGCACTGGGATGCTACATATTTACAATATGTCACATCTCTGTGCTTCCCCCTGCGCTGGCAAACTGCTGCCATGCGCCTGTACAGGCACCCTTGCACCATGGTGCAAGGATGCCTGTGTCGTGGGGGAGATTCTTTATGTGCAGGGAGGGGCACCTTCCTGCAAATAAACAATCAAGTGAGGTGATTTCCTCTTCCAATGTGTGCTGTAGAATGCAGCATGCATTGAAAGTGGAAAAAAAGGAGGAGAAATTAAAACATTTCTCCTTGTTGCACCTTGCTACGCCACCTTTAGGGTGGCAATGCATTCTCATGCATGTCCAGATTTACAATTTCTCGTAAATCTGGAAATGCATCAGTGGACATAGGTGTTGCGTGGGAACACCCACAGCAACACGAATGTCACACCCCTAACATGCTAAGTGTTGCGCGAACAGGGGCAATATTTACAAGAACTGGTTAAGTAAATCAGGGTGACTTTACCTGTTCTTGTAAATATCAATTAGCAGTCTGCACCACCGGTGCGTCACACAACGTGATGAAACGGTGGCGCAAGGGACTTGTAAATCTGCTCCACTGTCTCTCTATTTAGAGAATTTTGACACAGGTCTCATTGAGGTTCTGTGAACCATTGTCCATAAACTTCTTGGAGGGACCGCGGTCTCTTGCAATACATGAACAATGGCAGTAATATAGCCCAGGCCAAGTCAGAAATAGGCTATGTCAGAGTCCTGTGTTTGGCCTATTGTATCAATTTGGTAGTACAAGGCTTCCTCAAAAAGGAAGGCATAGTCAGCAGCATACTGATCACCTACAGAAGAATCTTTATTCATTTCAG
The DNA here is from genome assembly GCF_964261635.1 of Lissotriton helveticus. Taxonomy (NCBI): domain Eukaryota; kingdom Metazoa; phylum Chordata; class Amphibia; order Caudata; family Salamandridae; genus Lissotriton; species Lissotriton helveticus. The sequence goes on from NC_136065.1 coordinate 1,611,219,466, forward strand.
CCAATCTTTTGAAGCCGGAAGCAGTCCTGGATTATTCAGGTAGTAGTAGAGCACCAGTTAAATCCCTGATACAGGAAGTACCAGCAGATTGGAACCCGACCTTTTACATGTTGCAACGTCTGTTTGAGCAGTACAAAGAGATCAATGACTATGCCATTCAAAGAGGAGGGGATTCAGTTGGGAAAGCTATGACCATGTATGCGGACAAATTGGGAGTAATCAAATGCCTGACACAGATGCTACTCCCTTTTGAAGTTTTCACACAGGAAGTTAGCAAGAAGGAGAATGCGATGGGCCAAGCTATCCCGTTGTTACATCTCCTACAGGACCAGGTAAAGAAGGTGTGTGAAAGGTTTGTCCCCGCAGTTGTGAATGATGACACAGAAGCTCATGCCATGGTTGATACCTTAATCCTTTACTTGCCTGTAATACAAGGCTGCACCATGACATCATCATGTCCAAAGAGTACCTCTGTCCCTCACTACTGGATCCATGTACAAACAAAACTCTGCACACTTTCATTCCTTTTGACTGGGATGTTTTAGAATACAAGAGGAGGTTTGTAGAGCAAGCCGGAGACTTGGAAAAAAAATGTGTGGAACTTTGAGTGGAAAAGGTAACCATTGCATCAATAAGTGATCAGAATATCAAGTGACTGTGAGTAATGATTGATGTGGAGGCTCACAGTGAGGAACGGTGTGTCGAATTGTAACGCAGGTAATGTCTTGAGATGATGGTTGATTTGCAATGTTGGAGGGTTGAGTGTTGGGTGATCATTTCTTTCCTGAAGGTAATTGGCCGTTTCACATTTAGCCAGATTTGATTGCAGAGTCCTTTCCTTCATTCGGGTTATTCACAGAACAGAGAAGGCACTTTAGTTAACAAAACAAAACCATGCAAAATACAGCAATTCTGTTTCTCTACTTGCTCGGGTCATCATGGTGATGACTGGTCTTGGAAGGAGTTACTCGGAGTCAGGAGGAGAATCATAGAAGAACTCAGGGTGGGAGCTGTGGGAATACCTTGTCAAAAGCACAAACCAATAAGTTGTCATGTATCAACTTCAGTTAAAAGGCAAACCAAGAGTCTGAGGTCTAGTACTCAGCTATGTGGAATAGAGAGAGGTTCATTTGTGAAATGTTGCTGTGTGTGTATGTGTGTGTTGGACTTGTGACAAGAGTGAAACTCTAAGCCATCTTCTTAGTTTTTTTGCTACGTCTTTGTCCCTTCTTGATACATTCCTCATGAAGCTTAGCTTCCTTCAGTCCTTCTCTTTAATGCTAAAATACAGTTTCTCCTTTATAATCCATAGGCCTTCTTCTAGTCTCCTGCATGAACGAAAGGTGAAAGTTAGCTGAGCTCAGCAACACTCCTGCTTACCTAATGGACTAGTCCAGACAGGCACTAAAGAGTGGACATTGCGGAAGAAAATGCAGATGCACCACCTAATTTTGCAATACCGTATAATTTTTCTTTAAAAATCATATTAAGAACTGGGTGGGTACACTCCCTGCCTAGAAAACCACAAATTTACATATCTGATAACCTGGATTTCTGGAGCAGAAGAACTGTTTACAATGCATTTATCTGTACTCTGTCATACTCATTCCTTTGTTTACTTCTAACAACAGGTTGGTGGCAAATTATGCGCTGGTGCTCATTGCCCAGATGAAGGTTGTCTTTGTGTTGTAGTGTTTGTCTTTGTCACACCTTTCCCCAAATCTCCTTGACGTTCCATCAAACCCCTAAACTCTTCCCTCAGGCTGTGTGATTTATTGAGGTGTGCCTTAATTTACATTATCAATAGATCACACACTTGGAGGGGAGGATGTGGTGAAAGCAACATTAACTTACTACTGGAACTTCTGAGGAATAGCCCACACTGGCCCATTACCCACCCGTAGATACAAAATTAACCCTGGGCGTGGTTCGCGTAGTAGCTCTACGGGTAGCTACGCGAAGTGCACTTTGCACTACGCGAGCTACGCATAGCATTACGCTAATTGCGTAGTAGCCTGTTTGCACTGTGCAAGATGCCGTTTTCAATGATTGCACAGTGCGGACAAGCATCTGGCACTGTGCAATCATTGAAAACGGCATCTTGCACAGTGCGAGTTGATTTTTACTCCATGGCAACTTTCTCAACGCGGACTGGTAGTTTCTCATCGCGAGCGGTCGCGAGCATACATGACCACTCGCAATGACCTGACCTCCCCGCGTTGAGAATCTCGCCGTGAGGTTTATTTTCCATGCTCGCGATCGGCAACTTAATGTTGCTGAATGCAAATGAGGAAATGAGGAAAAAGTCTCGCCGGGATGTCTTTTGCTTGCTCACGGTCCCCAACTTGACATTGAGGACCGTGAGCAAGCAAAAAATGACTGCTGCACTACGCATGTTTGCACTGTGCTACGTGCAATTCGCGTAGTGGGACTTCACAAACTACCCGAGTGTAGTGTAGTGCTTTGCCCAGGGTTATAAAAAATGATCAATATTTTAGATATAGAATGAAGAACACTAGTCATCTGCATCATCATTCAGGCCTTGTGTTATGTAACTGTAAACGCCTACATTTGTCCACTCCAGACTTTGAGTCCATGTTTTATAATTTGAGGATTTCACAAATAACACCACTAGCTCCACATTAGCCAAAACCTACTGGCATTGCTAATTTTGTATTTTAGAACTATCAGGAATTAACGCTGTGTCATCATGTAGTACTCAGGTGCTGTCAATTCATTGTAAATCCTTGATCAATAAAACAATATAAAACCCACTAACACAGTCTTTTTATTTTCATTTAGTTGCCTACGATAGATAATCAATCAATCATTCAGATTAATCCTACATTTGGCACCCACCTGGGTGGTATTAGAAGTGGGACCTTGCTTGTGAAGTTGTGATGGCTTACCTGTTATTTATTCATCTATATTCAGGTAAGACATCTAGTATGGATAGAATTAAACTTAGAAAGGAACTAGGTAACTGCTACTGTGGTTTATCAAGGTTGTTGTACACAGTATATCTCATCATGGCTGCATTCCATCTAATCTTCAAGATGGTTAGAGAAGTATAACTCTATAACTAAGTGCTACACTCACTCTTAAGCTACAAGCACATAAACAGTCTGCATAAAATTACTTGACGGCAGCAGTGCAAAGTAAAAGTAAAACAAACTACTTCAGGCATGAATTTAAATTGAATAACCCTGTTTTCCCCTTAATTTATTTACAATGACACCCACCATCTCTACCCAAACAACATGCCCATCCTCTCCACAAACAAAACTGACCCAAGCCACAAAACTCAAAGGGGCAGATTTATGAGGCACTTGCGCCACGTTTACGCCGCTGTTGCGTCACGCAAGGCGGCGTAAACGTGGCGCATCCCTACGAACGATTTACAACGTGACGCATCTAGGCAGATGCGTCACGTTGTAAAGCCCTGCGCCGCTTGTGGGCGTTCCGGCGCAGGGTGGGCGTTCCGGGGCAGGTGCGCCTCGCAAAAGTGGCTGAGTGAAATCTATAAGATTTCACTCAGTCACTTTCAGGCCAATGCTGCGTCAAAAGCGTGCGCCTGCTTGAAGCAGGCGTAGGTCTTGACGCAGCATTGTGGAGATGGGGCACCCCCGAGCCTTGCTGGAGCTGCGTCGCGCTTGCGACGCAACTCCAGCAATGCGTCACCTTTACGGCACAGATGCGTCACGCATCTGTGCCGTTTTTGCCCCATGGTGCGCCGCATCATAAATGCGGCGTACCATGGGTGGCGGAGCTGTGGCGCACTGTGGCGCATGTTAACTGGCGCATCCCTGGGGATGCGCCAGTTAACATAAATCTGCCCCAAATTATCTAAGGGAGACGTCACTCCAATCCCAACTCCCTTCCCACCCTCTCCACCCAGCCGCAACAACAAATAAGTCCCTCCCACCAAAACAAAACATTTGAAAAGGAGATAAAAAGGGCATTATGGATAATGGTCTGGAACTGGTCCAGGCTCAGCTCCATCGTGGTGACCCAGCCCCCGATGGTGATCAGCCCCTGCAGTAAGGTGCGCAACAATGGCCTCTTATCAGTGTGGTAGGGGGTAGCAGCAGTTGGCTGACAGCGGTGCCGATGATGGGATAGCCAGGAGGCTGGAGGTTTAGGGGGACCAGCGCACTAAAGCCCAGCTATTGTGCATTCATTTCCTCCTCCTTCTCTTCCAGGACCACCAGCAGCTAGTCTTCCAGCTGGATACTCTCCAACTCTCCAGCCGCTGCCAACACTTGGGCCACTATTTCCTGCCTGTTGGGTGGTCTGGCTGGACAAGCAGGAGCAGCTAGCTTTATTGAGAAAACAAAAAATACAAATTGTAAATAATGCTCTGTGCAAACACTTGTTTAAATTTTCTGGGTCGCCCAGTAGCAGTACAACGCTGATCCCCTGGGGCCTTTGACATTTATTTGATGTAATTATGAGTGACAAGGCAGGTTTTTTGTTTTACAAATAAAATTTTTGCTTAAATAAAGCGCTGACTGCATGGCAGAAAAGTATTAACAAGCAGAATAACATCACTGGATTAATAAACATAGTGATTTGATTACGTTTTGCTTCTAAAGGCTTTTTAAAAATTTAAAAAAATTCATAAGAGTTGTGTTCTAAAAAACATAAGCCCACCACTGGAAATATACTGGGTCCAAGCGGCCACTGTTATACCTGTGGTGGTTGTGGAGCACCCCAGAGCTGGTTAGCTTTAAGGAGGAGCTAAAAGTGGTGCTGTCCACACTGGGGGCGGGTAATATACCCTGGTTTTCTTGTGTAAAACACTCCTTTACGACCATTGGCATGGAAAAACTATGGACAGATCCTGAAACATTCTGCCCAAACATTCTTCCAAGAAATCTCTGGCGAACGCATTAAAAGAGCACAAATTAACACTAATATTCCAGTTAGCCAACCCCTCGAGCCTAACGCATATATTCCTTGATTTTAAGTGCCACTATGAATTTGAGAGGGCTTTGGACATCATTCATCTGAACCTAGCAAAGAAACTGTTCTTGCAGTTTAGATATGTAACCCTCCTGCTATTCGTGATCACCAACAAGTGGGCAGGAGGTTGTTCCTACCTTTGCCCGGGGTGTCAGATCGAGGAAGAATCTTTGATCCATGTTACGCTCTTTTGTGAAGCATATAAACATCCAAGGCATAAATGGATCATCCAACTTTGCAGGAACCTGGGAGTCAGGAACTACCTAGACTTCTTTAGGATTCTAAGGACTGATACCGATCCGGTCTATGTGGTCGCAGTATCAACATTCCTGTTCTCTATGTGGCTAATCCGCAGAAATCTGCTAAAATCGGAACTATCTATAGCCAATGATTAGTGTGGTAACTATTTACATGTAGAGTACCTGGACACACATCAGAAGTATATATATATACATCGGCTGAGGAGGGTGTTCTGGTGGGATGTATACAGGGATCTGAGTGATATGGATGGCTCTATATGGAGTTTTAAAGTTTTTAGAGCTTTAAATTTGTATGAAATTTGTATTGTAAATTATATTTTTATAGGATTTTAGAATCATGAATTCCCATAATGACGATTGTATCTAATGGTATTTTTCTTATTTCGCCCAAATGCCATGTTTACTATGAATTGCTTATTTTGACCTTGGATTGGTAAAATTAATTGCTTTTATGTGAATGTGCTTTTATGGCTATATCTAGCCGCAATAAAGTTCCAATTGAATTGATAAAAAGGGCATTATGGATAATGGTCTGGAACTGGTCCAGGCTCAGCTCCATCATGGAGACCCAGCCCCCGATGGTGATCAGCCCCTGCAGTAAGCTGCGCAACAATGGCCTGTTATCAGTGTGGTAAGGGGTGGCAGCAGTTAGCTGACAGTGGTGCTGATGATGGGATGGCCAGGAGGCTGGAGGTTTAGGGGGACCAGCGCACTAAGGCCCAGCTATTGTGCATTCATTTTCTCCTCCTTCTCTTCCAGGACCACCAGCAGCTGGTATTCCAGCTGTATACTCTCCAACTCTCCAGCCGCTGCCACCACAAATGGGCCACTATTTCCTGCCTGTTGGGTGGTCTGGCTGGACAAGCAGGAGCAGCTAGCTTTATTGAGAAAACAAAAAATACAAATTGTAAATAATGCTCTGTGCAAACACTTGTTTAAAATTTCTGGGTCGCCCAGTAGCAGTACAACGCTGATCCCCTGGGGCCTTTGACATTTGTAAATTACATCTCATAAATAAATATAGTGTTATACACTATATGGAGTAGAAGTTGTGTGTTGTGCTAAAATAATGAAGCCATATTCATTGCCAGCCAGCTCATCAGCTCATTTGCTACTGTCTGCAGCTGTTGTTGACAAATATTTATTTTTAATTCAGCTGTCACTGCTCCTCATGAAGCACATTAATAAATAATAAGATACTGCATCACACACCTCATGTATGAAATGCGGATATTAATATATAATCCTGTCTGTCATAAGTAAACTTTGAGGAAAATTCATCTGACGGGATGTATAGATTTTATTTAGCATATCTATCACTGTGTATCCCATACTACAAACTTGACTGAAATCATACACCTATTCCTACTTTTCTCTGTAACGTAGCCCACCAACACATACTTCCAACAAATTAATTTGCTGGGCAGTAAGCAAAGAAAGGAACCTTGATTTATTCTACTGCAGGAGGTAGGCTAGAGGGATTGGACAGGTAGGGTAAAGCTTTTTGATATAGAATAGATGAGCCACTACACTGATCATTCATTTGTCATCTTGGGCCTATTTAGTCACTGTACCAATCGAAAGGGAAAAGTGTTAACAAGTGTAAAATACATTTCTTTTGGGGAACCATAATATATATTCTGGAATCATTTCACTTCACATGGTTATAGAAATGAATGTGGCACATGCCGAGAATGTATTTTCCAATTTAGTAGGCTGGGATGGAATACTTAGGAAAAAATAAAAGAGTGAAGTACTAAGATCTAACTGAGTAGTCAAAGGGAAACAACACACCTTGTGTGTTCAGTTTGAAATGTATTGAAAACATTGTAAATGTTGCATTAACTCAAGCAGACGCACATTACACAGCCAACACTGCAGTCGATAGATAGATATTTATTGACCATTCAATTAATTAAAATCATTACAGTAGAAAAAAACGTCATTCCAGTTCTCTCCTGTCCCACATCCCCACACCCTCCAATGTCTTATTCCTCAGATCAGCAATAGTCCCCAGGCAGCATATGCTAATGCTCAAAGTTATTTGTACTTGCTTATGGAAAGGAAGATTCAGAAGCACAGCATTTGTTGGTGAGGACAGATCCTGCTCGAGTTGGGCCTGTGGTATGCTTCCCTGCTCGATACCTTCCTAATTTTAGTGATTTATTGTGGACTAGAAATTTATTGGCCAAAGTGAAATGAGTGAAAAGAAAAGAAAGAAACTGTAGTCATGAATTGACCATTACTGCACTTCTGTCCTAGTTGGCAAAATGCCATGGGTGGGGAGGGGAGATGATGAATGATGAGTGGAATACATCTGGCTCACTTAACAAATACATATAGTCAAGGGAGTAGAGCAAATAATAAAAACAACCCCACACTTAGAACCATAGCTTTGAATATTAACCCCACACAATCCAAGTAAGCAAAGTAGGTGAGCAGCATGCCCCTCATTAGAAGAACGGCCTTGCTTATTCATATAAACAATCCATATGTACACCCATAGTCACCATGATTAAGCTTTACTTTCCCTTATCCAGTCTTTCACCAAAATTTCCAATCCATTATCCTTTCATTCAATAGCCACTTTTTCTTCAAACCATCCTTGAGCTCATCCATCCCTTTGTCTAATGAAATAGAGGCCTCAGTGCCCAGCCTGTGGCTGCTGGGAAGTGGGGCTCTCTGTCTGAGAGACGCTTTGTGCAATAGTAATCTCATTCATAATGGTGTCAGGTGGAATGCTGAGGAGAAGCCGTTGATGCCACGCAGAATGTCCGTTGTTGGCCGTACCATAATTAGCAGAGGCTGCTACCAATTCCCAGGTGTGCAGTCCTGGCATGGGCTGTAAAAATGTTCTCTATTAGTTCAAGCGTTGATCATGTACTTCACTATGTTTGATCCTGGACAACTTAACGTCTCTCACTGTGTACTCTTAGCAAACAACAACTGTGTACTCTTAGCAAAAAACATTGAAATTTCTTTGTGTCACCCACAAAAAAACACAATTTACATCCATGGCATTTGGCCACAAGCCCTTCGTTTTAGTGTAGTTCACGATGTACCCTACAACACAGGTTCTCACCGCAGCCTAACACACAAACTTCATGGCGCAGGGATACGGAACAAGGCCCTCGACTGGATCCACTATTTCCTCTCTTGCAGAACACAGCAGGTCAGACTCCCTCCTTTCCTCTTGGACCCTATACCAACCACCTGCGGAGTCCCCCAGGGATCCTCCCTCAGCCCCATGCTAATGAATGTATACATGGCTCCACTCGCCCCAATCGTCAGAACCCATGGACTCAACATTGTTTCATACGCAGCCGCCATTGGAAGCCTGACTACCCCCACGGACCACGCAAGCATCCTTGGAACCATCCTGGACTCCAAACTCAAAATGGACTGCCAAATCAACTCTGTCACATCCTCCTGCTTTCACACCCTCCGCCTCCTACGCAAGACCTTCAAATGGATCCCCCTCAAGCACAGAAAGACCGTCACTCACGTCCTTGTTGCCAGCAGACTTTACTACGGCAACGCATTCTAAGCCTGAATAAGCATAAACCTCATCCGCAAGCTACAAAAAATCCAGAACGCCGTCACAAGACTAGTCCTCAACCTGCCAAGACACTGCCACATCTCCCAGCACCTGCACACACACCTGTCTCCCCATCAAGGATAGAATCACTGTTAAGATTCTCACCCACGCACACAAAGCCCTCCACAATACCGGACCAGCATACCTGAACAGCGGACTCGAATTCCATGCACCCCACGATCAGTCCAGCTTTTCTACGCCATGGTCTCCAGCGCCAGGAAGACCATATCAGGAGGCCAAAAAAAAAACTTGGAACTGTATGAGCTACATAATGAAGTCATACAGAGAATGTGCTACTCACGGAACCACTATAGGTGCAGGAGAACAGTCTGCAATGGCTTCTTAATTAATCAGCCAAAGTGAGCACCAATGAAGAGTACGATTACGTAGCTCTGAGCACATCCCTAGAAGAAATGAGAAACTGGAACACAGAATAATATACCTGTGTAAATTAAACATTACCTTTGAGTGTGCCTCTAAATGTGAGCAGCATGCTATTCAGACAAAATATGTTAGCACTGTAGAAAACCAACACAACAAATAATTAATATACTCACCGAGCCCCAGAATCTTGATGCAACGCAGGTTGAGCAGGTCCTGTTCATGATCCAGAGTGTCAGCCCAAAGGTACGTTAGCTGCTGGCTGGTGCACTGAACCTGTCTCCTGCGCTGCACGCACCTGTGCACTGTCCCCCAGGGCTGCTGAAGTTCCTGCAGGAGGTATCTGCTTCCAGGTCTGCCGCCTGCTGCTATCATAGAGAGGAGGTGGCGCTACACAAAACAAACTAGTGATACCACCTCCTACTCTTCAAAGATCACCGGAGCTGCACACCTGGATGGCTGTGTCGCTTGAAAAGAAGCCGTCCTTCTGCTATGGCACTGGGTGGGGTAGAAAAAAGAAAGAAAGGGAAGGGTAAAGAAAGAAAAGGAAATGAAAGGAACGAAAAGGAAAGGAAAGGAAATGAAAGGAAAGGAGAAAGAAAGAAATAGGAAAGTAAGAGGGAACAAGGTTAAAAAGTCACAAAAAACCTTTAAAAGAATTCCCAAAAACGTAATATTACACAAACACAAAGACATACACTATTATAGAAAATAAATATGAGGGGTAGACGTTTTAAAGGAGGAGGATTAGAGAGAATAAATGAGATTACAATTATGCTCAGGACCATAAGAGAAAGCTGTAAAACAAGATGGCTGCACCCATGTGGACTGCATAGTGCCGTTTGTACGTGATTTAGAACACAAGAACACAATTGAGAACTGCATAGTGCTGAGGACGTTCAATTTGGAGCTAGAGGATGCACTCCGCGTTCCGACTGCAATGCGAACAGCAATGCGAACAGGCGTGCTGGGAAACTCCACCCTCTAGCAGAACTCTGCATAGCACAGCAGAGCTTTTTCCAACTCCCCGGAGTTCTGCGTAGCAGACCTTTGCAAACTCTTACCAGGCATAAATTTTAATACTGATGCTACATATTGATGAGAACCATCCGTAGCAATCTCTAGATCGTTAACTTATTTAAATTGATAGTGTTTATAAAGTGCACAAATGCCTAATGGTCTTGGCTCTAGTGTTTGCAAGGTTCATGGCAAAGGAAGACTAGTAGGGGAGTGCAAATAGCCTACATTTAAGTTGTTTCCTTCAACAAGTCAGATTGGACACATTTTCGGATAGGGGAAGGAAAGGGGCATGTATGTTGCAGCCACCAAGAAGGGTTCTAGGTGGAAATATCTTTGCCAAAAATGTGAGCACCCTAGTTTCCTCTACATTCATATTTATTTTGCAGCAATTGCGTCTCACTTAACAAACTACTTCGCTCATGAAGCTCTTGAAGCATTGTAAAACATCCTCAACATTGCTAGAAATTACCAACATGATTTGGGTGTCTTCAGCATAAGGAATTTTTGAAAAGCCAAAGGATCATATAAGCCTAGCTGGAGGAACTATATACACATTGAAGAGCATTGTGTAGTGTAGTTCCTATATTCCCAATAGGCTCTGCGCATTGGAATAATATATCCTATAGATGTGACGTAGGACTTATGTCTACTAGGTCTGTGAGAGCCAACTAGCTCAGAGGTCACTAGAAACATTCTTGAATTCACAAGAAGAAATTTAGTTTCTGACAACCGCATAAACATGACAACTTTGTTTCCCCAAGATAAAACTGATCTTCAGAGTCGTGGAAACAATAGATAGATATTTTACTCTGTCATTTGTGCATGCTTTGTTTCACCAGAGGTGCAGAGAAATAGAGAGATGGGCGTTGTCAATAAAAGTATTTATTGAACAGTCTTCTTTCTCAAGCAGAAAAAATGAACTGCTACAATCGTGATACTGGTTGCAAAGTATAATGCGTACAGTAGGAAGAGTATTATAAAATAATACTGTAAAAGCATTGTATGGTTCCTAGACCACAAATAAATGCATACATAAATAACGGGAAACATACTTTACAACGCAACTTTTACCATGCAGTGCCTTCACGATGCAACTTTTACAACGCAAAACATTACAACGCATTGCGCTGGGGGCGCTCTAGGATAGGGAATAGGTTTAATTTCCTATCCAACACCTTCCCTACTATCCACGGGGACTGGAGTTGGAATAGTAAATTAAACTATTCACTATCCAGCGCCCCAAAGCACTATGTGTTGTAAAGGCATGCGTTGTAAAAACAGCGTTGTAAAGGCATGCGATGTAAAAGCATGCGTTGTAATGACATACATCCATAAATAACAAAGGTTAAAAAGTACTCAACTGGTGCTTCTAAAATACGCCTACCCCGATGTACCTAACCTAAGTCTAGTACGAGGGAAGAAGTAAGTGTGGTGTAGCATAGGTTTTGTATTCTTTTACCAAGAATCTATCCAAGATTTCTCTTAGGGTCTAATCAGCTCTGTACCTTGGTTTAGAATGAAGGAGGTCAGTCTCAGGGCTCGATTTCCCAACAACCAGCAAGGGTAGCTTGGAAACACTGGAGCTGGATTTCTCGGTCAGAGAAAAGACAGCGTCTCTCTCAGTGCGTCTGCTGGAGGGTCAGCTTCCTTCGGCACTTACAAGTAGATAGTCGAACGGCTCCAAACCAATGTGTGTTTGCTATGGCAAGTGTAGGCATATTTATACCTTGAAGTTGCCGAGTTTGACGTAAAGGTGGACATAATAACATCATCAAAGAGTCTCAGTTCTTTGAAAACTCAATGAGTTCTTGTACGAATCAATATTCAAGCAAGGGGAAGTCCCTAGCTGCTGAAGCCGAGTTTTCCAAGAAACCGTCGTGGATTCTCAGAACTAGTGGAAGTAGCCATGCCGTATTTGGACTGCATGAGGTCTGTCTAAATATGGGTATGATTTCTATGCCTATATAAGGATATGGTGATTTATACCTATATAAGGACTTGAATCGGGAAAATTACACTAGGGTCCTAAAATGCTATACAACACCCACTCCACTTTATTATATTCAACATTGCTAAGTCTCAGCACTAAAAACATATCTTAAGCATGTGTTTACAATCCCACCCAAAAATACATAAAATGCATTTGAAATGGTTGTACGCGAATAAGTGAACATTTAGATTGAAAGCATTTGAAAAGCAATGATTTCATTTCAATCATGTAGCATGTTGTTAGTATTGCTAACTGAATGAACCATAACAATTACATGTATGAAATGGCTCTAAATACAGAAAAAAAGGTTGAGACCATCCCATAGCAGAATATATAAACTGTTTTGGTTTCTTGATAAGGTCAATATTGTTTCTAGGAAGTGTTCAAATAAATCTTGTCCTCTAAGAATATTTCAACTTTAAGCCGATTGGTATGTGCCAAAGTTCATTGTTTTTGGAAAAAATTCAAATCAAATCATAGAAAATAGAGTTCCAAAATTAGCAGTTTTTGTTTTGAAAAAGTGAAGGTCGAATTTCAGAGTTGAAAGAACGCTGTGTGCTAACTTCAAAAAGTTATTTTCGGTGTCAGGAGAAAACATTAAATCATCTAGGCTGGCAAAGAAATCGTCTACCACAGTAGATGAAAGTTGAACCACTTCATTAAGTAGATCAATCGTACACAGATGAGAAGCATCGCCGTTAGCGTCAGCAGCGTTAGCAATGTTCGCAGTAGATAGTACCTGTGTGCCTGGTGGTCCGCGTATCTCACCCTCAACTGGAATTGCTAGTGAGATCTCAATGAATGCCGTCATCAGGATTAGTAGCCGTTGGGGGTAACACAATGCATGAGCCATTACCGGACCAAGCAAAGTGTCAACATCCGTAGGCAGTGCTGATGGAAGTATTAGACAGATATCCAACACGCATTCCTCTCCACAAAGCAGGCATCGTGGAACAGGTAAGATGCAATCTTGCCAGATTGGTCTGAATGACAGGAACCACGTGGTATTCAGATCTCTCAAACAAGCCAAGCTAAGAATCTGTGTTATTTGTTCACGATACTGCATTGCCAGAAGAGCGTTATCCATGGTAATCTGGGTATCGCTGGTGACCGGACTTGCCATGACGGAGCAGGAGGAATAAAAATAGTATCCCTGCTACGAGTCCCAAGCTGAGAGGCAGGCCGCCGAACACAGAGTGCACAAAGTTAGGAAAATGCCTAGGACTGCTTCAAAGGGTGCTAACAGACCCGAAAAAATCATCTTAAATACATTTACAATACCACTGGTATCAGACATGTTTAACATACGACCTAACATTTCTGCGAAATGTATGGGGCAGTTTGTTGATAATAAGGGGTGTATCTCCACAGAGGACCTTGCAACTTGCAGATCATACGTCTCTCTGGACGAGGTCAGTGGCACAGTTTTTTGTAAAAGAATGGCTTACATTCTGCTTAAAGTATCAATTTGTATAGAAGAGATGTTCAGTGAAGGCCATAGTGGCGACTTCCCGTCTGTTTTCGTTTTTGGAAACAATACTTGCATACAGCAAGTGACCCTGGCTGACACACTAACGAGATAGGCTATTCCTGGCATCATTCCACAACAGCTGTGATCATTCAGCATTATGTAGCTCCCATTGGAAAGCTGCCTAAACATTGGATCTATCACTGCTGCCGGGGAACCCTGCAGGGGGCATGATAAGTTGTTTGAAGAACCATCACTGGCTCCATGTAAATTAATGCCTTGACATAGAAGTGTACCGCTTAATGTTGTTTTCCAATTTTTACCACTAAGAAATACCTCCTTTTTCCCACTCCAACATTTGTGTGTGTATGGTAAATCCTCAGAAACAGTTAATGGTAATCTTTCCAGTTTTTCTATGCTCAGCACCGTATAGTCTGCTCCCCTCTGTGCCAAAGAGATTTGTTTATCTGTAAGGTTAAATCCAGTAAACAATTACGCGGAATTGATTAGATGCCAAGGCACATAGCCTGAACGAAGGTTTTGTAACGTCCAGCCTAGCAGCATTATAGAAAGTAACTCAGACTGGCCATGTTGTAACATTAGCAAGTCCTGTTCCATTATGTCTATGGCAGAGGATACTATGTTGTCCAAAGAATAAATTCTGGACGACAGAGTTGTTAACCTATTGTCAACTACAGAGAGAGCTTTCTCCAAATTAATGCATTCAATTTCTTGTATTCGATCTGCAGTTTCTATTTGAGTGACTTTCCATGCTTCATTATAAGCAGCGTATATATGGGCGTATATGAAATGTTTATGACATTGTTTGCGAGGTCCTAGTAAGAATTCTCTCAAATCAATGCCATCTTTAAGTAAAGTTAAGTGTTATTTTATATCTGGGAGTGCGGATTTTTGTAGCCACTCAAGTCACAGTTTTCCTACACTGTAAGTTGTTATTATCCCTGGATGTTGTCTCTGGATATATCTTGGATCTGGCTTAGTTACTATCTGTGTATCTTGTTCAGGAATCTATCTTGACAGTTATTCGTGTCTGTGGGCCAGATTAACCATTTTTTCCAATCAGGATTAGTTCTGTTTTGTTGTAAAATTTAATTTACGTCTACCTCCTCATCTGTAGTTCTATTACTAACAGGTGTGGGCTTAGGTATGGGCGGTTTATTTAAATCTTTTATCTTAGCAAGGCCAAGACAACATGTCTGTTGAACAGTTTCATTTAAGAACATTGGGGCATATTACCAAGGGCCTTATCGCCGCTTTAGCGGGAATTTTTCCCGCTAAAGCGGCGATAATTTTATCGCCCTATTACCTAGCTGTCCCTAACACCAGTTAGCGACAGCTATTAGGAGATAGCGATCATCTTGGGGCCCACTTTGCATGTCAGCGATAATTATCGCTAATGACATGCAAAGTGGGCGTGCCAAGATGTTAGCGACTGGAAACAGTCACTAACATTGCTATCTCCTATTACCTACTTTTGGAAATAATCTCGCTAAGCGCGATTATCTCTAAAAGCTAACGCCTGCCCAGAGCAGTTCTTAGCCATGTTATCCAATGGAAGGTGGATAACATGGCTAAGAGCATTGTCACGATAATGCATGAATATCGCTGATTTTTCAGCGATATTCATGCATTTCCCACAATTTTTACCGCTTTCGAGATAAACCTTGATAATATCAAGGTATCTCAGCGGTAAAAATCGTCGGAGCGCGGCGATATTATTATATCCGATAACCAAGCTTAGCGATAATTATCGCTATTGCTTGGTAATATGCCCCATTATTTGTTCTGGGATGATGCAGGCTCTGAATAATTCTTCTGAACCTTGTACCTACCAGTCTTTTGTGCCCCAGACCGTTTTTGTCTCAATGTTGTCTTTCCAAAAGTCAAAACCTAATGTGGACAATTGAGCATAAAAGGCCGCAAAATAAATTGGCTTAGTAAAATGTTTCTGGATTTTTGACATTAAAACCTGAGAAGTATGGAAATTTTTCATAAAATGTTTTTGAGCTACCCTTTGGTGGCGTTGGACAATTTTCCCATTGATTATAAGTTAAAACATTTCTAGGGTTTGCAGATTTGTGCAAATAATGATGACCAAAATGATTAAAACAATACATTTCTTCAGAATTTGATGAACCATATAAGTATTCATGTTTTGCATATGTTGCTGACATTTCTAAGTCTGCCATCATGTTATTAACAGTTTCAAAGTCCCAATCAGCAGAAAATGTACTCGGTGACACAAAATCACTCAAGGAAACCTTAAATTGGTGCGGAATCTTCAGCAGCTCGCCCAGCCATAAATGTCATAATCAGTTCTATCCCATGCTATACCACCAGGTAGAGGAACGGCTGTGATGTTTACTGATGACAGGTCTCTTCATTCATGATGAGATAATTTGTGTGGCTTCAGGAGCAAGTTGATGTTCTTACTTGCTGTGTCCATTTTACTATATTTTTTATCTATCAGCGTTCCCAAACTTAAAACAAGAATGAGCCATAGTAGTAGAAAAATCCAAAATTCAACCCATGGTGAAACCAGATATGTATTAACCCTGGGCGAAGCACTATGCTACGCTCGCGTAGTTTGCGAAGTTTGCGCAACTTCGCACTACGCGAGCTGCCCGTAGCACAGTGCGAACACGCGTAGCGCAGTGTAGCGTAGTGCAGCGGTCATTTTTTGCTTGTTAGCGTTCCTCAACGTCATGTTCGCGACCGCGAGCAAGCAAAATGACATCCTGGCGAGACTCTCAACGCGGGGAGGTCAGGTTTCTCATTGCAAGTGGTCGCGCATGCTCGCGCCCACTCGCGATGAGAAACTCCCAGTCCGGGTTGAGAAAGCTGCCGCTCGAGTAAAAATCTACTCGAGCGGCAAAAAACTACAGCTCGCACTGTGCAAGATGCCGTTTTCAATGATTGCACAGTGCCGGATGCTTGTCCGCACTGTGCAATCATTGATAACGCATCTTGCACAGTGCGAACATGCTACTACGCAGCTCGCGTAGTGCTACGTGAAGTTCGCGTAGTGCGAAGTGCACTTCGTGTAACTTCGCGTAACGCTACTTCGCGAACTACGCCCAGGGTTAATATGTATTTGCAAGCTGGTGAAAAAGTTCTGTTACTTGTTCCTTGAAAGTTTTGTTTGTTGCCGTTGTTTCAGGCTCACTGGGATCCTCAGAAAAGGTATCAAAGTTGATGAAATAGCCAGAGGCAGTTCTGTCAATTGTTGGTATTGCATCCGGATTATTTGAGATCGCTGGAGCGGCTTGTTCCCTTGACATGTTAGTATAGTCAGAGGCTATATCATTGTAGACGGGAGTTTCTTGACGAACTGTTATTTGGGTTTCAAGAGGCACAAGTTCCAAGGCTTTATTGCATAGTCCTTCTTTTCTCACTGCAGATTCTTCAAAGGTGATGAGTCTTTCAGTTTGAACCTCTCGGATGGTAGCAAGATTTGGTCGTCTGCTACATCTTTGGAGTCCACTCGGCCTACTACTTATTATCGGCCACATGGTGTGGTTTTACCAGGTCAATTGATACGGACCGGTTCTTCTTTCTTCCAGCAATGGGCGGCAGTAACACTGTACTTGATCTGTGGACTGCTAGTACAGGTACTGGTTTTCTGTAAGAAGGCCCAAATTCCTTCTTGTCTGCTATTTTCTCTCTGACCAGATCCCCAATCTTTGGAATCCAGACAGGTCTTGCTGGGAAAGGTGGTTTTTCTTCAGTGGTCGTTGGCTTTTGTATTGTGTTGCTTAGACTTTTTCTTGTTTCATTTAAGTCCTGCAAAACAGCCAAACGGTCTTTGATATCAAATGGTTTTTGTTCTACCAAGTATGAAGTATGACGATCGAGGTCTTTGACCGTCATTCTAGTACCAAAAAGGATTTCATATGGAGTGATTCCACCCAGAGAATTTCTTGGCAGGTTATTAAGACTATGTTTGACACTTATTAGATGTTTGACCCACCCGTCACCCGAACCTAATACCCTGGCTGTTATAGATTTCTTTATGTCACGGTTTTTTCTTTCCACAACCGAATTTCCCTCAGGATGGAATGGACTTGAGTACCGCAATGCAACACCCAAGCTGACCATGGCCTCCTTGTAAGCCCGAGAGCTGAAAGCAGGACCCTGGTCAGAATGTAGCGTGTCGATTGCGTATGTGCCGATAAAGACTCGCAAATATTTTATAACAGTTCAGGCGTCAGCCGAGCGCTGAGGCCACATCCAAATGTCGATAGTCTAATGCTATCTAACAATGTGGGGTCTGTACAGGGCTGGCTACACTGTAGTCAGGAATCTGGTGGCTCTCCAAGCTGTGATCTCTGTAACCAACATCGCAATTAATTCCAAATTCGTAAAAGTGGGCGCTCATCCCTGGCCACCAGTACATATCTTGTAATTCTGGTAGAGATTTAGAGATCCTTTGATGTATCATACCCTCTCCCATATGTGCATCTTGAATCAAAGCACCTCTCCGATTCCTGTTTGGGATTACCCTATCTCCCACTCCAGGGATTCGAGGAAAAGGAACAGAGTTTGCATCAATTATATATGTATATTCGAGTGGATAGTTTAGAGGTAACACTGCTCCACTGCCTTTGCTTGTGGCATTGACAGCTAGCATTGTTTTGCCATCTATTTTTTTTTTGTACGAGTGATTGTAGCTACGGAAGCTGTTTGTACAGCCGCCTTTGTGGCTTCATCAGCCAATGAATTCCCTGCAACGTGAATGCCATCACGCTGATGACTCAGTGTATGGATCACGTGAGTCTTCTGTAGTTCTTTCTGTCTGTAAAAGAACTACGTGTTCCCAAAGCATTTCATGCTTGTTTGTGCCACCTTTTGCGTTTTTGAAACTGTTTTGAACCCAATTATGCAAGTATTCATTGTAAGACTGGACGCAGTAATACGAATCACTCACTATGAGTGTGGGGAATTCGCAATCTGTATTTTCAAGCGCCATCTTGAAAGCTTGGAGTTCAGCTCGCTGAGCTGTACAGTCTCCGAGAGATTGAGTTTTTGTGACCAAAGGTCTGAATTTACCATCGCGCCAGCGACCTTTAACAATCGCGCACGCATCACTGAAGCTTGTTTTCCTCCAATCGCGGGTTGTGCTGATCCGTCTGTATAAATTATACATCCGTAATGTTCTAGAGGCAGGATCTCAGTGGGCAGAGGACATTCTTGTTCGTATTGGAGAAATTCTCGAGTCTTCAAGTAGGGGTCAAATCAGATTCAACGTCTGTTGCAGCAAGATAATTAACCCATTGTATCCATCTTGGATGTAAAGCTTTTGCATTTGGAATGCTTGCGTTCGTCACTGCCTCTAAGGCAGGTACAGGAGTAACAACTTTTTTGCGTTTACCCTGTCCGAGGGCTCTCTGTTTTTCTACTGCAGTTTGAACTGCTGTCAGAATTTTTTCTGTTGAAGTGATTTTCATTTCAGCTACTGTGTACACGTGTGATTTGTAAGCTATTGGTACCTTTTCACCTTCATTAAAGGTTAGGTACGTGAATCCGCATCTCCCTGGGATGATTCGGATTACAAGTTTGTGTTTATTTACACGTGTCTGTTTGCACTGAATGCAACATTCCTGTGTGTTTTTGAGTCCAATTAGTAGGTTTGAAATCAGGTTTGAAGACAGGTTTAACCCTTTCTGCGTAATTTAGAATGTAAGTTCTTCCAAAATTCAGGAATCCTAGAAGTGACTGTAAATTTTTCACCGTTTTTGGAGGTTGGAGCAGCGCACATTTCTCTAAAAAGTTTGCTGCCAGGCTTTTGCCTTCACTTGAAAGTTTGTGTCCCAAGAATAGGACGTTGAGGTGGGCAATTCTTGATTTTTTAAAGTTGAATTTATACCCTTCAGAGGCGAATCCAAGTATTATGATGTTCACCCTGGTCAAGTGCCTGTCCAAGTCATCATCTGTAAGATAGATGTCATCGACATAAGATAATGCCTCATCATCATACGTTTGCAGTAATTCTGTTACTCTGGCTGAAAATAACCCAGGACTGTTCTTGAATCCCTGTGGGAGATGACAGAAGTGACGCTGTGTCCCCATAATTGAGAAAGCGGTCAAGTACCTGCTTTCAGGTGCGATATTTTGACCGAAGAAACCGTTTGAAATATCTAATATGGTTTCATATTTTTTGCGCACAATGTTATTCATCAGTGCTGCACTGTGTGCATTTTGTACTGCAAAGGTTTTGCAACGAGAATTTAAATGTCTGTAGTCCAAAACTAGATGATAAGTATTGTCTGGTTTGGAGACAGGAAATAAAGGATTGTTCATGGACAAGGTGCATGTTTAAATTACTCCTTGGTATTCAAGTTGATCTAGGATCTCCCTGATCTGCTTTTTAGATTCTTGTTTAACCGGATACTGCTTCTGAGCAATTGGTTGATTTTTTAACTGGATCTTATGGTGAGGAGAATCTTCATCCCATCCCACACGATTTTTATATAATGCTGGAGCCTGGACCACAGCCCATTTTCTGGCATAGGTGTATTTTTATGAATAGGAATATGATTTGAGAAGGCTGGCATAATGGTTTCTTCGCCATGTGTGTACTCTCTGATAAATTCAGGTGGCCAGTCTTTTTCAGCCAGAAGAATGTCATAACCCTTAGATAGTTTTTCCCAAAAGAGTACTTTTATTTTCCTAGTTATGGGGAGTGTTACTTCATATAACTTATGTGGTACACTAACCCTGGTGTCTGCAGTTTCAACCTGAATGTATTCATTCAGGTCCACTGTCTCCAGATGATCCTTCAGGATCTTGCGAGCTATGGTAACCTCTGCTGCGCTGTCCAGCATTGTCTGGGCCCACTCCCCGTTCTTGAGTTGTGTCCTCAAGATCCTTGGCATGTCTGATTTTAAGACTTGCTACGTTCTTTTTGCTGAATTGAATTTTCGTATTTTTTGGAACGTGTTGATCGTTATTGGACTTTACGCGTTCTTCCTTGTGTTCTGATCATCCTCTTCTTATGGATTTCTCCGAGGAAGTCTGAAAGGTACGAGAGGAACGTGTATCAGTATCTTGATATCTATCAGGTTTTCTCAAATTTTCCCTGTTTCTGAGGTTATACCTCTTTTCAGAGGGCTCCTTTTGAGGAGACCTTCCTCTTGAATGAGAACACTTCTCTTTAGAAAGTGTCTGTCTAGTATTTTCCCACTTTTTTTTAGGAGTAGTGAGATTGTTTTTAATAAAAACATTTTCAGGAATTTCTGTTAGGTTGGGCTTTACTGGTTTCCCTCCCAAACTATCTCTTCCTAGTTCTTCATAGGATTTTTCTATTATTCTGGCCAGTTCATATGGTTGCTCAGTTACATCAAGTTCTTTTAGTTTTTGGCGGATTGCCACGGATGCTGCTTCACCTTTAATATTTGCTAATATTATAGTTGAGAGCTGTTTGAAATCTTTCAGTAACTTCATACCGAGATTTAGAACAGGCTCTGCCCCGTATTCATTTTGAATCTGTTTCAGGACGTCTGGTATTACCGCCATAGATGGTACACCATGAGTTTTTGTGTAGATTGCAGCAAAGACTGTACCCCAAGTCTCACAGTCCTCCAGGTGTGGTGCGATCCCCATTGGTAAACAGATTTTTAGAATCCTGTGTTTCTCATGAGGTGTACTATCGGGAAATACTGCCTCGATCTGAGTAATTTTTTGAGCTAACCAGAATGGAATGTGGGGCATATTACCAACCTATAGAGATAATTTTTGTCTCTAACTTGTTTAGAGACAAAAATTATCACCGCAAATCGGCGATTTTTATCGCAGATAAACCTTGCTATTAGCAAGGTTTATCGCAAATGCGATAAAAACGGCCGCAATGCATGAATATCGCTGAGAAGTCAGCGATATTCATGCATTATCGAGCAAATGCTCTTAGCCATGTTATCCACCTCCCATTTGATAACATGGCTAAGAACTGCTCCTGGGTAGGTGTTAGCTTTTGGAGATATTCGCGCTTAGCGCGAATATCTCCAAAAGTTGGTAATAGGAGATAGCGATGTTAGCGACTGTTTCCAGTCGCTAACATCTTGGCACGCCCACTTTGCATGTCATTAGTGATAAATATCACTGACATGCAAAGCGGGGCCCAAGATGGTCACTATCTCCTATTAGCTGTTGCTAACTGGTGTTAGCGACAGCTTGGTAATAGGGAGATAATTTTATCTCCGCTTTCTTGGCTTTTAAAGCCAAAAAAGCGGAGATAAAGCCCCTTGATAATATGCCCCTGTATTCCCTTTTTGTGGGTAATTTACCGATGACTGACTGTATAGTCTGTGATGTTATTTTGTTTGTGTTCCCCTGATGGGGGGTTTGTTATGGAATTCTGATAGTCGGTTGGACCGCTAGAGTCCGCATGACATATTAAACCAATTGTCTGTGTATTTTAATTAATTGTTTTAGCTGAGCTAACAGTTCTGGACCCGTCATTTGTTCTATGGCAGGATGTGGTGTTTAGCTGGCTACTACGGGCCATATTGCTCCTGGTCTACCTAGTGGACCGAGCCTGGTAATGTGATTTTGATGTTATAGGGCGCCTTTAAACCAGAGCTAATGCTCTTGGTAAGTTAGTGGAATTTCAATGTCCTCAAAAGGAGCGTAGTCCGCTGGATGTTCCTCTATCTTATAGAAGTGGAACACATGTGTTGTTGAATTTGCTTGTGGAAAGATAATCCATGAATAGAATACCTCTGTCTGCCAATATTCATGTGCCTCTATGACAAATATAACCCTACCACCTCTTGGTGATAGGCCATTTTCTATGAGCTTTATAGCTATTGTTTTCCTTACATTTTGCGGGATGATTATAGCATCCGGGTCATCTTGTTGGAGACCTGTAACGTCTGCACCCGGTCTGGTATTATTTCCTGCGGGTCCACCGTTCTCGTCATCGGTATCCGACATTTTGTTGAAAGTCTTGCAGAGCAATTTTCAAGGAAACAAAGATAAGGTGCACACTATTTTGGAGCACTGTATCCTTCAACGTTGAACAAAACCAAAGCTAATACATAGGATTTTCGTCCTACTTAGTTATGGTGGATATTTTATCCTTTTACCCACTCCAGACGTCTATTGGAGAATTTTACTGGAAAAAGGGGTCTCTGTGAAAAGCACGACTGAGTTACTCTAGTATCTAGCGTTAAATTAGTGCCTTGCCAAACGTTGGGCGCCATGTAGTGTAGTTCCTATATTCCCAATAGGCTCTGCGCATTGGAATAATATATCCTATAGATGTTATGTAGGACTTATGTCGACTAGGTCTCTATCGAATATATTAAACTTAATTGTGAGTGCCAGCTAGCTCAGAGGTCACTAGAAACGTTCTCGAATTCACAAGAAGGGATTTAGTTTCTGACAACCACATAAACATAACAACTTTGTTTCCCCAAGATAAAACTGATCTTCAGAGTCGTGGAAACAATAGATAGATATTTTACTCAGTCATTCGTGCATGCTTCGTTTCACCAGAGGTGCAGAGAAATAGAGAGAATAGCGTTGTCAATAAAAGTATTTATTGAACAGTCTTCTTTCTCAAGCAGAAGAAATGAACTGCTACAATCGTGATACCGGTTGCAAAGTATAATGCGTACAGTAAGAAGAGTATTATGAAATAATACTGTGAAAGCATTATTTCACTTTCATTTTCATTTTATAAATAAATACATACATAAATAACAAAGGCTAAAAAGTACTCAGCTGGTGCTTCTATAATACGTCTACCCCGATGTACCTAACCTAAGTCTAGTACGAGGGAAGAAGTAAGTTTGGTGTAGCATAAGTTTTGTATTCTTTTGCCAAGAATCTATCCAAGATTTCTCTTAGGGTCTAATCAGCTCCTTACCTTGGTTTAGAATGAAGGGGGTCAGTCTCAGGACTCGATTTCCCAACAACCCACAATGGTAGCTTGGAAACACTGGAGCTGGATTTCTCGGCCAGAGAAAAGACAGCGTCTCTCTCAGTGCGTCTGCAGGAGGGTCGGCTTCCTTCGGCACTTGCTGTAGCAGGATGCGTCGGGCAAGTAGATAGTCAAACTGCTCCAAACCACTGTGTGTTTGCTATGGCAAGTGTGGGCATATTTATACCTTGAAGGTGCCAAGTTTGACGTAAAGGTGGACATAATACCATCATCAAATATTCTCAGTTCTTTGAAAACTCCATGAGTTCTTAGACAAATCAATATTCAAGCAAGGGGAAGTCCCTAGCTGCTGAAGCCGAGTTTTCCAAGAAAACTTTGTGGATTCTCGGAACTAGTGGAAGTAGCCATGCCGTATTTTGACTGCATGAGGTATGTCTAAATATGGTTATGATTTCTATGCCTATATAAGGATATGGTGATTTATACCTATATAAGGACATGAATAGGGAACATGACACTAGGGTCCTAAAATGCTATACAACAATGGGAGTAGTAGTTATTCACTTGGTACATGTGTTGGAATATTGGAATGTTCTCTTTCTTAGATTCCAGCGTTCCAATATGTTAGGATGCCTTTTGGGTTGTCATCTACAGTGTCAGTGTTTCAAAAACGTATGAACTTTCTGTTTGGTAATACAAACGGGATAGCGGCATTCCAAGATGATAAGTTGATTTATTCTAATTATTTAAACAAACATTGTGAAATTGTCAATACCGTGCTGTCAACTTTGGAAAAGAAAGGAATGACAATCCGTATGGACAAATGTAAGTTATTTGCATTAGAGGTGGACTACTTGTAAAGTTATTTTACCTAAGAAGGATTTGTTGCAGGCAGTTTGTGGTTAAGAAGAACCACAGAACAAAGAACAACTTTAGTCATTTCTGGGACTATGTGAATATTATTCTAGGCTTGTATGTACATTTTTAGATGTACTTAGATGTGGTTCTTTCTTTAAGAAACATAATTAAAAAAGGGACCAAGTTTGAGTGGACTTTGGAACATACACAAGCTGTCAGCCCAATTAAAAATTCTATTTTGGACTTAAACTGCTTTCTCCATTTTTGCAGTTTGCAGACAAAGTAGTCACTGTGGATGCTAGTTCAACTGGTCTTGGTGCAGTTTCTAGTCAAGTGAAAGGAGGTGTTGAAAACACCATTGCCTTTGATTCAAGACTGCTATCTCTACCAAAAAACAGAATACTCCACAATAGAACGGGAAGCTTTAGGATGAGCATTTCAAGATGTGTCTATGGGAAACGTCTTTCAAATTGCAGACGAATCACAAACCACTGATATCTTTATTTTAGAAAAATGGTGCAGGAAAGCCCTCATCAAGGTTAGGGAGGTTATTGGCCAAGTTATGCAAGTATACTTTTGTAGTGATTAATATGCATGGTTTACAGAATGTAAGAGCTGACTGTTTATCAAGACTCACAAATGAATTGCAGCCACAACAGTGTACTTTGCAGCAGGAAGAATGTGTAGTTGCAAACGTTGAAGAAGTTGTTTTGGCTGCTGCTCAGGTTGTTCCTAAAGAAGAGGGCAAGTTTAGAGGATGAAATGTTGGAAATAATTGAGAACTATTTTGTAGATGGTTGGCCTTTGGGGAAGTTTGTGTCTAAAGAATGTTGTGTTTTTTGGAAGGTGAGGGATGAACTATATGTTTAGAATGAGTTAGTCATGAAGGGGGTATTATTTGTGTCACCTGTTGGTATCAGGAAGAAATTGATCTCTCTTGACCATCTAGGTCACATTGGTCAAACAGGCACAAGTAAGAAGCTCAAGGATTTATTTTGGTGGGCTTATATGGACACTGGGGTGGTTCGTTTTGTAAAGAATTGTGTGTTATGCAGGGATTTTGGTAAATTTCTCAAAGTTTAACATTCTAACATGGTAAGAACGTCAATGCCAGAGAAGCCATGGGGAAAGTTGGTCATGGATATTTGAAGGAATTGTTTCTGTAAAAGTGTACATTGTTGTTGTGATAGATTACTTCTCCAAATGGGTGGAAATGAAGTGGGTTTCTCAGGTGAATGCTCATATAAGTCTTGATTTTCTGAAGAATGTTTTTAGAAAAGAGGGTATTTCTTTAAGTATTGTGTCAGACAATGAGACACAATTTACATCTCAAGTGTTTTATACATTTTTGAAGGAACATAACATTATACATGTAAGAACTGCATGTATTCACAATATATGAATGGATTGATGGAAAGGTTCAACAAGACTTAAGTAGAAGGAATTCAGTTGGCATTGAAAGCACGCATTGATGTGAAGAAACATACTTCAGATTTGTTATGGTCATACCATTGTACTCCACATTGCACTACAAAGTTCTTTCCATCGCAGTTGATCAAAAGGAAGGACGCCGAGATATGAACTGAACTTAGATGGAATTACAAACAATGACAGAAATGTTGATATAAGAGAAATGTTTCACCAAGTAAGATCGAATTGTGAGTTGAGTGTTCAAAAGGATGCTAATGTGAGTGGAAAAAGTTACGTGAAGAGTGCATTACAAATTCGAGATTCTGTTAATATCAAGTTACCTATGTATGTTAAAAATTGACAATCAAAATTTTCGGGTGTTGTTAAATGCTTAAAGTTATTTTATTGTATTTATTATTATTTTACGGAGTTTTATATAGCGCAAACTTGACCCGAAGTTGTCCCAGTTGCGTTACATGAGGGCACATTCATTTTTGTTAGGCATGGAGAGATTAAGTGATTTGCCCATAATCACAGAATGGTCAGCGACAATGCTGAGACTCAAACCCAGTTCCCCAGATTTGAGGTCGACCACTCTAGCCGTTGGGAAGTTATCTGCATTGTTGGACAATGGATCTTGGTGGGAATGATGAGACTAGCCAAAGTTAACAATTGATTTCCTAAGTTTGCTGATGTAACAGCGGAACCAGACTTTGGAAGTGAGTCAGTTCTGATCTCTGTCAAGAAAGAAATTTCTTCTTTGGAGAATGATTGTCTTTATAGTATAATTGTACCTTTTTTCACTTTGTTCGATTTATTTAAAGAAGGAAGATATGTAGTAGGTATATACTGGGTGCATTTGTTGTATTATTGGAATGTTCTCTTAGATTCCAGTGCTCCAATACATGTCCAACATTCTAGGAATATTTCTTAGGAAGGTGCATCTTTGAATAAGGTTTGGAATGTGTGGTATTTCTGTTGGGAGTTGTCTGAGGACGAAACTTGAGCCAGGATGCTCCAATCAAGGGACTGTTCAAGACGCTTGTGTTGTGTGTATTTTACTACAATGGGGTTCAGTTATGACTCCTGAGGGACACCGCAAGGCAGTGAGAAAGATTTGGATGCAAATTCTCAAAGGAAGCAGACTGCTCTCTGTTGGAGCGAAAAGAGCAAAGCAGATCTAACATTGCTCCATCAATCTCCATCTTATCTCCATCTTATCTACGGAGTAGCTCACAGCATTGAAGGCTGCAGATTGGTCCCAAAGGATCACTGCAGCATTCCCCCTTTGTCCATGATGGCTCCAACCTCATTAGTGGCAGCTATCAAAGCTGATTCTGTCCTTTATCTGTTTCCGAAATCATATTGAGAACCATCTAGGGCATTTTTGTCTAACTAGTGTGAGAGTACAGTAATGAGGTGTGTTTCGAGGATTTTTGCTGGCATTTACAAGCTCAAAATTGGGCAGTAGTTGTTTTCCTCATTAGGATTGAGATTGGATTTCTTTAGCAGAGAAAGTATAGAAGCCTTTTTCCAATTGGTTGGAAACTGTAAAGAAATAATAATGTTATTCAATAGGGTAGTGGGAATGGCTTCTACCCTCCATGCTATTTCATTGAGAAATGTAGGTGGGCAAGGGTCAGTGGGGGCCCCTAAGTTTGTGTTAATGATACTTTTAGTCACTCCTTCTTCTGTGAGTAGGGAACTTAGTATGCCTGGTGCCGGAGGTTTCAGTACCAGAGCCAGATGGATTGACATTGCGACTGGAGGTTAAGTTTACCATAGACAGTCCCTTAATTTATTTTGAAAAAAACAGGTTAATTTGTAGTAAACAAATGACTAGGAGTGAAAACATTAATATAATTATGGCAGGATAGTGTTTAAACAATTTAAAAATGTTATTTTGTAGAGTTTATTGCTAAATTTATTTTCAATGTGACATAATTAGTTTTCTCAGATATGATCAGGTCCATGTAATCTTGAATAAGTTATGCGTATTTACCTCTTCCAACTTAGCTGTAGTATTCTCTCTATTTTTTCTCCTGCCTACAACATCTTTGTTTGAGTGCACTGAGTTTGGGGGAGGCACTGGAGCCATGGGCTTGTTTCTGTGATCTTTAGCAGACTTAAAAGGAGCCACTTGCAAGATGGGGCAGAGTGGCAACTAAGATATCTGTGAGTTGAGTTTTATTGGTCTTGTTCCAGGCAGAGAAGTATATGGCCTGCAAGGTTGTACTGGCCAATGGGTTGAGAGCAGGTAGATTTAAAATGAAACTGATGACTATATGATCAGACCAAATTACCTGCCACACAATTTCTAGCACCAGATCTGAATTACTCAAAAAATGCAGGCTAAGGTATAGCCTGCTGTGTGTCGGGTGGTATTCACCAATTGTTTGATATTTACACAGTTCATATTGTCAATAAGTTGATCTGTTTTATTGTTGTTAGAATCCTCTAAATGAAAATTTTAATTGCCTGAAATTGTGTAATTAGCGTAGGATCTGCACATTGTTTAGACAACATAAATAAAGGGCTTGGTGTCAAGACTGATTCCGGACACCCCACAGGATATTTTGGCAGATAGACCAGCTAGATCACAGTGCCACCGTAAACCCCCCTAACCTACCAGGGAGTAAAAGGCTTTCTGGCAACTACTAAACGTGACAACCCTGACCCCTCTGGGATCATTAAAACAGTACAGTACATTTCGCTCAGTCACTCATGCTCACTTATTCTAAGAGAAATATACAGAGAATACACAGTGGGATGTTTTCAATAATATTTATGAAACCAATAATATTTTTGAATATAAACAAGGCAGTAATCTAGCTTACTTCTTCTATGCAAACCCTACTCTAACTGTACCTAGAGTGTGTGTAGGTTTAAAGCCAAGAATCCCCCCAAGGGACGACCCATTTCCTGATAGGACAGAATGAAGGACCCCGTCATGGTCATGAACTGGACACCCCTCATGAGATGTCAGACCACTGCATGGTGATTTCTCACCATGCAAGGACCCTTGGTGTCAGCAGAATTACCTCCTCTGCTATTCTATTTGGATGCTCATCTTTTACAATAGAAAGCAGCCTTGCAATGTACGCAGACATTAGTGATGTTATGGATATATAGATAGCAATGCCGCCCCATGGATGAAAATAGTGATGACATTTGTACGTAGTACAAAACATCCCTTGTACATGATGTTCAGGGTATTGTGATAATGTTGTGCAAAGCTAGATGTCAAAACAAATTTAGTTTCAGAGAAACGAATCCAACATAGTCATGTTTGCCAAAGTGTTCAAAAGGTCAACTATGAAAAGGTTATTTGTGAGGACAATGTAGAAAATAAGCTGCTTCACTACATGTGCCTTACTCTAGAATTTAACACCCACTACCCATACTAAGGGTAAATATCTAAAAAGCTATCATAAAAAAGCCAGCATACAGTTTAAAAAAACGACTCTTCAAATTATCTAAAAGTAGGCTTCCCAATTAAGTACTCATTAAAAGTCTAAAAAAGACATTATATTATTTGAGACCCCCGGTACTCAGAATACCATAGTGCCTACAAAAAGAAAAATCTGTTTTGGTGCATTTTTATCCCCCATGAAAGAGTCCAAATTATTCCCACATGGAAAAGGCCAACAGTTTATGCGTTCCAAGTGGTAGACGCAGCATTGCTGTTGCCCACATCTGCCGACGTTCCCAGAGGCACACCTCGTAACATGTTTATGTAGCAAAGGTGATTCCATTGAGTTCCCACAGCAGCCGCTGAGGGAGGTGTTGTGTCCCACCAGTTGTCCACAGAGCTGTTGTTGACATCACTAGGGGCTGAAGCATTCCAGGGCGGCCTTAAGAATGCAGTCATCATCAATGGAATACACTGGGGACAACAACACACATGGGCCTTTAAGGGGTCCATCAGTACCTCAATGTCCGATGATGTAACCGATCCTGATGCAAGACATATATCCAGGATGCATTTGTGGCTGCAAAGTAGGCAGCAGAATACAGGTTCCATGCAGTCAAGCAAGACGAGCCTGAATGGCAAGAACCAGTGCTCATTTAGTTCTTGAAGCTGAAGTGTGCCGAAGCAGTGTTATTTGGGCTTACAGCAAAGCAGCACTAACAGTGCTGTCTCCATTCCAAGTTGAACTTGATTGTCCATTGCGGAGCAGAAATAACAAAATCAGTATTCCAGCCACAAGTAGCAATGCAAATGGGAACCCTCCAAAACACTTCCCAACACCGAGTGTTTGAAAGATGTCTGAAAGGTACTAAAAAAAACAGAGCTGATACATTTACATACGATGGACCAGATTCCCAAAATGCAGTGTGAAGTTAGTGTGTAGTGTCTGTTTCTCTGACGAGGACCTTGCAACCTGGAGATCCAATGTCTCTTTTTCTGAAGTTAAACCCAAATCCTTCTGTAAAAGCATGGCTTTCTGTTTGCTTAGGAAATCAAAAATTTTTATAGTGGAAACATTTATTTAAGGCCACAGCACTGCCTCCCTAACTGTGCGGTCTGCTGGAAATAGTACTTGTGTACAACAATTGTCTATGGAAATAACTGTCACTCAATAAGTGATGCCCTGTTCCATTACACAGCAACCTTGATAATTCATCATCAAATAGCTCCAATTCGAGAGCAGCTTGAACACATTATGAATCACGGCAGCTGGGGAACCCTTCAGATAACAATACAAATTTGTCATTGAAGTGTTGCATGCCCCATGGAGAGAAATGTCTTTCCAAACCAAGAAGCTGCCTAAGGCATCTTCACATTCAGACCCACTAAGAAAAGCTTCTGTGTCCACATTCCTGCATCTAAACCTGGATGGCAATTCCCAATACTCATGCAGATATCCTTCCCCTAGTGCTTCATGTCTGCCTACCTGTTGGTATATCAGACCATATTGGAATTGAAAGGTTATGTGTGGTAGGGTGATGTAACCATGTATTATCCAGTCAGTGGATGGTGTCTCAGCTACAGTAAAAGGTAATTGGTCTAATTTTTCAATGTGCATATGGTATATTTCACATCATCTTTGCACCATTGTGGTCTGTCTTTCTGTTACAACCTATGCAGAAAACAGATTTGTACTGTTGATATTACGCCATGGCATATGGCCAGAACGTACCATTTGTAACGTCCTACTTAATATTACTATTGACCTTAATTGTAACTGTCTGTGTTGTAAAATAGACATGTCTTGTATCATGTCAATAGTGCAAGGTACTATGTTGTCCAATGAATACACTCTGGATGATAGAGTGGTCATACCACTGTCAACCAAAGCCAAAACTTTTTCTAGGTTAACCCTATCAATCTTGTTCAATCTCTCAGCAGCTTCTTGTTGAGAAATCTTCCACTGCTCGTTGTATATACCATACAAAAAGAGCTTTTAAAATGGATTCCTGGAACCTAGTAAAAAATCCCTGGGATCCATGTCATGAGAGAGAAGAAAGAAATGTTGTATCACCTGGGAGAGAGTTGAGGTTTTTAGCCAATCTAGGCATAACTTCTCAACAGTATATGATGTCACCACCCCGATTGTTCTGTTTGTACATATTGTTGATAAGGCCTAGTGATCTTGAACCCTTCGGTGTTACCAAGGAATCTACACTAACACCCATTTGTGTCCACAGGCCAAACCAACCAACCCTTCCAATTGGGTTTTGATGAAGAGAAAGAACCATTGCATATCATGGTGTCTAGTGTATCCTCACTAAAGTATGTAAAATGCTGCCAATTCTCGATACATGAGTATGCAGGACTATGTGGTGTGTTTAAATCTTTTGTTTTCACTATACACAGACATAAAGTTTGTTGTACTGTCTAGTACAGGGATATCATTTGATGTGGAAAGAGACACGCTCTAAAAAGAACTCTGTCCCCTGAATCTGCCAATCTTTTGTCCCCCAGATAGACCTTTTGTCTGTCGTGTCTTTCCAAAGTTCAAAACCCTGTATTTGGGAAATAAAGAAAGCGGAGTATATCAGCTTGGTGTTTGTTAGCATATTTTTCTTTGCCGTATAGGTGCAAGCCTTTAGAAATATGAAGATGGGTCTGATGTTTCAAAACTTGAAAAATAAGCAAATCTTTGTGCAAAGGTCTATGAACTACCATTTGGTGGTGTTGGGCAGTGTTCCCATTGTGTGAAATTACAAACAGCCGGTGAGATACTAGCTTTAAGTAAAAAATGGTGACCATAATGCTGATAAGAAAACATGTCTCTAAAATGACTTACCATCATACAATTCATCATTATAAAATACATCTTCATTGCTCAAAACCTGAAAGCAATTAATACCAGTGTCAATGTTCCAATCATCAGAGAAAGTAGTACAAGTGATGATACCATTTAAAGAAATTCTGAGCCAATAAGGAATTTCTAAAAGTTCAGTTGAACCTTATACAGCAGGCAATACCCTGCCCCATTCAATCCCTTCAAGAACTGGAACCGCTGTAATGTTTACCAGGGACCAGTCTCCTAGTTCACAGTGTGATGATGCCACGTGGTTTCAGAACCAAATCCACAAGTGTCAAGTCAGAAGTAGGAAAAAGACAGTTACCATGCCAAACTAAAGTCCCAGGAAAAGTAATCCAATTGTAATCCATAGATGTATCCAAGGAACAACAAAGTCTTTTTCAGCCAAAGATAGAAAGCATAAACTCGAAGCTTTAAAGGGAGAGGCGGTTTCGGCAGCTCAGGTTTACTTGGATCTGATGAGAAGTCATCATAATGCAAGAAAAAGCCACATGCCGACCTGTCTATTCTCGTAGAAAATGAAAACAGAAAGAATATTTCGGTGTGCACTCTCTGAGGCGGTACTACCCCTCTGCCAATGCTAAATGATAGGGACTACTAGAACCAAGAGTCTCAGACGGAGTGTGCACTACTGTTGCGCTTCTTGAAGCGTCACACCAACATTAATTACTATGTTAGTTGTATGTAATCCAATTACACTTGATCTAACATCATTTACTTAATACATGCAAACAAATATTCCAACAATAAATTACATTTTCTTCAATTCTTTGCTTCATAAAGCTTGATTTCTTCACTCAAATTTTCTTTCTTGGTGATAAAATTCAATGTAGAAGAAGATCACAAACAAATGGGCATCAATCATTCAGTCCCATCCAATGCATTTCAGGTGCTGGAATGCACCCTCGTTCAGGGGCATCTATAAGCAAATAATAACTCTGATCAATGAGTGTGATTATATGAAAACAAAAACTGATAACCTAGCAATGGCCTGTTTAAACCAGAACATGTGAAGAATGTGATATGTGTACATAACACATGAGATGCAAAAAGACAAGTTGTCATGGAAGAATGGTGAAAGAGGTGCTCAGAAAAGGCTGCTCCACGGGAACCTGGTGATGTGCTCCTGAACATGCTATCGCCAGCACAACCTGCAGTGCATCTCCCTGAATAATCAAGGTGCTAACCCCATAGAATGTGTGTCCAGACCATTAAAAGAGTGATCCTTAACCAATGGGAGCTTCTACAGTCAGAACTAGATTTGAAGAACCTATTTCAAGACACCCCTATTTTTGCATACATGAGGTCCCGTAATCTAACAGAGATTCTGGAAAAGAGGGATTCAGAGCTCAATAAACAACACAAGGGGATGCAGAACTGTTACAACTGCTCACATTGCAATAATGTTTTAGTAGGTACAGACATTTCTCACCCATTATCCGTCTGGACAGCTAGTTCATCTACATTACACAGCAAATTGCAACAAGCAGAACGTAATGTAAGCAGATAAATACCCTTGTGTCTTATGTTACGTGGGCAAGACAGAGAGAACACCACGCACCAGAATCACGGAACACAAGAGTAGGAGTAAAACCTACACAAAAAGCTCTGTCCTAACATGTCACTGGGTGGAGAAGCACCATACAATAGCACAACTAAGGTCCACTATACTAGAAATGGTCAGAAGTAGGTGTGATAGAGATATGTCCAAATTTCTTGTCCAGTGTGAAAGCTTTTGGTTTCGATTTTTAGACATGATGATGCCCAAAGGTCCAAATGACAAGCTGGAATTAGCATGTTTTTTTGTGATTCAGCTGAATACAGTCATGATAGATGCCTTTGTGAGCAATTTTCAAGACCATGCTCCTATATTTCTCATTCTTCTATGGGCTTGTTGACATGTGAGAATGGAATCTTTTTTTAAATTCACATAGGTTTTTATTGGAAGTTTCAGTAGTAAATAAAATACACATAGTACAAACTCAAAAACATACAATATTACAGAAGAACAGTACAGTAAAATAAATAGAAAAGGGGTAAAAAGCAATATACAATAGGTCACATAATAATACATACATCCTTAGGCGGTGTATCCGGACAGTAACAAGTAAATTATAGCACCAAAGATATGTAGGAGGGACTCAGTATGTCAGGGTGAACCGAAGTATCATATTAGCTCCACACTGTTGGATTGTGATGGCGTTAAATGCATCGGAGCGGGGGGGGGGGAGAGTATCTAAGGTGGTTTATGGGTGGTAAAATAACAGTCAAGGGTAGACCACATCTTTCTCATATCGGGGCGCCATGGTGATTGTTGGAGAGCTATGTTATCCGCTCCCCTGAGGCTAATTATCCAGTTGAGCCAGCAAGCAAATGTAGCTTTGCTAGAATCCTTCCAGTTACTGAGGACAATTTTAACAGCTGCAGTGAGCATGAGATCAAGTAGTGACCTGTTGTCGGCATGGAGGGAGGGTTCTAGGGTGAAACCAAAAGCTAGGTAAGGAAGTTCTCTGGACGGGGAGATGGGGAAAAATTTACTGATGAAGTCGAATACCTTGTCCCAAAATGGGGTAACACAGTCGCAATGTAGAATAATGTGTGCGAGGTCGCCCTCCGCTCGTTTACAATTCCAGCAGAAGGCGTCTTGGCTAATGTTATGGGCATAAAGACGTGCAGGAGTCCAGAAGGTTTTGTGGAGGAACCAATATTTGGTCTGGGATAAAGTTGGGCTAATTTTATGTCGCATGCATGATATCCAGGTATTGGCCCAGTCCGCTTCTGAAATCGATCTACATGACATTTCAGACCAAAACTGAGTTAGTGGTGCGGTGAGATTGGTATGTTGGGGGCGAATAAGTTTATAGAGATGTGACATTTGATGTCCAAGTCTGTTTAATCTACTGAGGTAGGATGGGAGGGAGGGTGGTATTAGGGAGAGTTTCGCCTTAGAGAGTGCGGCTTTTATGTTTAGGAAGGAATAAAACTCTAGAGGTGCCAGGCCATAGGTAGTTTGCAATACTCTGAACGGGATAGAGTATGACCCCTCGAATAATTGGTGCGGGAAGAAGATACCTTTCTTAATCCACTGAGAATTATGCAGGTATTTGCCTTTGTGCTGTATGTATCGATTGTTCCATAAAGACTCCCAACCCGAGTGGCATATGCTATGATCTAGAAATTTATCGATTTTAAGAAGAGCCGTTTTCGTGTTACGAAAGATCGATTTCGAGTGGGCTAGTACATTTAAATTGAGTGAGAGGGCCGCAGCCGGGGTAATTCCGTCTAGGATAGCTTGCTCGACTTCCAGCCAAACTGGAGTGTAGTTTACTGCGGGGGCTAGCCAGTGGGCGCCTTGCTTCGCTAGAAAAGCGGTCTCGTAGTGTCGAAAGTCCGGTAGGTTGACCCCTCCTAATGATTTGTCTAATCGCAATTTTTTAATGCTGATCCTCGCTTTTTTCCCTTTCCACAGGAAGTTGGCTATATATTGGTCCAATTTATGGAAGAAATCTTGGGTGAGTGTTAGAGGGAGCATTGAAATAAGGTAGTTTACCAGGGGGGAGATCATCATTTTGATGGTTTCTATTCTACCCCACCACGTGATGAAGCGAGGGGACCATCCATCTAGTTGTTTTTTTATTTTATTTAGGGTGGTCTTCTCATTTTGTAGAAGGGTTTCCATAAGGGAGTCCCCAAACTCTATCCCCAGATACTTTATAAACCCTGATTGCCAGCAGAGCCCAAAGTTCCCCAACATGTCCTTAGTGGCTACGATGTTTAGCGGTTTGACCTCCGATTTTTCCCGATTAAGTTTATACCCTGAATGGGTGGAGTATGATTCAATGGTTGACATCAAAGCCGAGATGGAAGGCTCCGAGATTCAGTCACTATCAGGATATCATCCGCGTAAGCGGCTAGTTTAACACAAGTTTCCCCAAAGCTTACTCCCTTGATGTTGTCGTTCTTTTTAATGTTGGCAATGAGAGGCTCCATGGCCAGGAGGAAGAGTGATGGGGAGAGGACACAGCCCTGTCTGGTCCCCTGTTCCAGGCCAAATGGATCTGACAATGAGCCATTTATGGCAATGCGGGCAGATGGGGAGAGATACAAAGCCATGACCATGTCTATGAAGGTGTTACCTAAGTTGAAGGTGGACATACAATGTTTAAGGAAGAGCCAAGAGACTCTGTCGAATGCCTTCTCTGCGTCCAAGGTAATCGCCACAGAGGGGGCATCAAACGCCTTGGCCTTTTCTATAACATGGCAGAGAAGTCTCGTATTGTCATTAGACATACGATGCTTTAGGAACCCAAACTGTGATGTACTGATTAATTTAGGCAAGAACACGTCCAGTCTGGACGCGAGGATTTTGGCGTAGAGTTTGCAGTCCAGGTTTATCAAGGATATCGGTCTATAATTTTTTGTTAGTAGCGGATCCTTCCCCTCTTTGGGTATGATAATAATGGTGGCCTCACTCATTGATTTCGTTACTCCTTTTTTTGAGGGAAAGGACTGGAACAATTTTAGAAGGGTTGGGCTTAATGCGGGTCCAAGTTCCTTATAGAAACTGGCAGAGAAGCCGTCGGGGCCAGGAGCTTTATTGCGTTTGAGGGTTTTAATGGAGTCCGAGACTTCTTGTAAGGAAAGCGGGAATTCAGTTTCAGATTATCTGCGTCATTGAGTTTTGGGAGGCCTAGGGAGCTCAGGTATGTAGAGCACGCTTGAGGATCAAAATCTAATTTATTCTTGTACAGGTCCTCGTAAAAGGACTTGAAGGAGTGTAGGATGTGGTTTTGTTTTGTTTGGATCGTGTTGTTTTGATCCTTGATTGAGGTAATGTTGAATTGTCTATTTTTGTGTTTTAGATAGGATGCTAGTAGTTTCCCCGCTTTGTTACCTTCACACAGCTTCAAGGATTTGAATTTATTAACCCACACCCCCGCTCTTCTGCTCAGGATCGCGTTATATTCGTATTTCTTTTTAGTGAGGTCATTCAGAATCGAAGTATTATGGAGGTCCGCCGCATGGGATAATTCCAGGTTCTTAATGTCCCTTTCTAAAGTAACAAGCTCTAGATTCAGTGCCTTGTTAGTTTGCGCCCTAATACCAATAATCACCCCTCTTATAGTGGCTTTAAGTGCGTCCCAGACATTCGCTATGTCCGAGCCCAGAGTATTGTTTAATTCAAGGTAGTCCTGTATGGCCGCTTCAATTTTTTTCTTGTTCTCTGGCTCTGTGAAAATGTCGTCATTGAAGCGCCATCTCTTTGGGGGAAGAATAGATCTGGAGCCTATTAGCTTAGCTTGGATGCTTGAGTGGTCTGATACGAGTTTGGGGGCAATGTTGGTTTCTTCAATAAGGTGAGTGAAGGGACTATTGATGAGGATATAGTCGATCCTGGAGTAGGAGTTATGGGGAGTCGAGTAGAACGTGTAATCACGACCATCTGGGTGCTGTAGTCGCCAAGAGTCTTGTAGGTCAAATTTTGAGCAGAGACGCTTCAAACTTTCGTGTGAGCGTGTGGGGTGGTAGGTACAATGTGACTGGCGGTCCAATATCGGGTCAAGAGGCAGATTGAAGTCCCCCCCAACCACAAGTAGTTCATCTTGGGGTACTGTTTCGAGTATGGGAGAGAGGTAGTCCCAAAAGATCGGATCGTCACCATTTGGGCCATAAATATTCAGGACATGGATGTGATCATCGTTCTTTAGGAGGTGAGCCATGATTAACCTACCATCAGTGTCTTGAGTATGTGACACAACGGAGATATTGGATTTCTTTGCAATAAGTGTAATGACCTCCCTCTTTTTGTGTACAGCTGAGGAGCATAGGGTATGTGAAATCCAGTGTTGATTGATAAATTCAGCGTCTTCGTTGGATAATTTGGTTTCCTGGAGTAGGAAAATGTCACCCTTGGCTTTGGCTAGATATTCTAGGACTTTCCTCCGTTTAACCGGGTGGTTGAGTCCTTTGACGTTTAGGGAGACAATGTTAAGGCCTTCCGATATAGCCTTGGTGTGGGTCATGAATCCGCAGGGTATCGCCTGTGGAATAATAAAGCTACTGTTGTGAGAGTTACTGTATGGGCGGTTTCTGGATCTTGAACTGGCCTAGCTCGGCGGTACGATTGGAATATGTCAGAAAAGGGCTGGATGAGCATATGACAAACACTCAGCCGGTAATATTTCTGTTTGTTAGATAACTGTACTGTTGAGCATGGAAAGAAAACATAAAGAGCAAAACAAGAGTACAAAAGGCATACTGAAACATTCCAAAAGATTCCCCCCCTCCCTCCTCCCCCTCCCACACCCTCTACCCGCACCCTCAATATTCCCACCCTCCCCTCCCCCCCAGAACTAGAACATAGGAGTAGGGACGGCAGTACCGTCCAAGCACAACGTAGGATGAGTCAAAAGTGTCATCATAACAGGAGAGATCTTATACCTAGCGAGTATTTACTAACAGTGTAAATCTAGGTTATGCAAAGCCATTAGAGAAAGTGGCTGTAAATGCAGGAAATGGTCGGTGCTACCAGTTTCAATAGTATACCGGGCTATATAATTATAGGAACTACAGTAGAGCATGATGACTATGTAGGGTAGACTGGTGTGAACAATACATATCAGAACCGAGATAACATCAGAGTCAAAATGTAACAACATGACTCATTAAAAAAACTAGCTAGTACAACGTAGAAGTGTATATCTTAAGCTAGTCTGAATGACTAGTACCATAAAACCATTACAGATAACAAATAACCACAGTGTCAGTAGGCAAGTCTTTGGATCATGGGTCTTCCAGTTTCTTCAAGTATCAGTGCGGGTAGTCTAGTGACATGGTGCTGGACCCAAAAAGTAGCTAAAAGAAGGGCCTACCTGTTGGTGAGGGTCAACTTGGGGACTGGAAACCAGCTAGTTTAAGCACAGACTTACAATTGGTCGCGAAGTAAGCTGGCATATGTAGGTATATGCAGGTAGCATAGAGAAAACGGGCATATACAAAGTGGATGTAGGACACAGCGAGACAGAGGACAGCTCAGCCATGACCCGTGCTCGATTGATCAGATTCATGTCCGTCCGTCTTCCTCTTGTTAGATGCGAAGACAGATGAGTCCATTGCCTGCATAGGTGAATCTTCCAGAAACAGCGCTAGCTCATTAGGATTGGTGAAGAAGCGAGGTTTGCCATTGGTGATGATTTTAAATTTCGCCGGACCTGCAAAGGAGAACTGTATGCCTTTTGACCTCAGTTTTTCCCTTAGGGCTAGGAAGCCCTTTCTAATTTCCATCGTGTCCTTCGAGTAGTCTTGAGTGAAGGTGATTTTGTGGCCTCCCCAGGTGACGGAATGATCACGCCTGGCGAATTGTAGGATAGCTTCAGTGTGCTGGAATCCCAGCGGTTTACAGATCAGCGGACAAGGGCCCTTGTATCCATGAGGGATGAAGGTTGGGACTCTGTGAGCTCGGTCAAGCTCCAATTCATGGGTAAATGAGATGCCCGTCATTGAGGGAATCCAAGCCTCCAGAAATGCTACGCAGGATTCAGCATCCTTCTCCGCATTCTCAGGAACTCCAAAGATGCGCATGTTACCCCTCCTATTTCTGTCTTCCAATCCCGCATTTTGGCGTCTGAGGGAGTCGGTCGATCTTTGAAGCTGGGAGATATTTTTGGCCGAGAGGTTGGATTTGTCTTCAACATCGCTTATCCTTTGCTCCGCTTCATCTAAGCTCTTGTGGACCGAGTTCATGTCCGCCCTTATCTCCGTAAGTTCAAGCTGCATAGCATCAGTATTGGATTTTGTTGATTTTGCGAGATCATGTACCTCCGCCAGCTTTTTTAGGATCATATCCAGGGTACTATTAAGGTCAGCTTTTGCCTTGATGGGCGAATCAGATATGGACGATTCCGGTTTTACTTTCTTGGTGTTCTTCTTATCAATCCCCTCCGCCATTTTGTTGGTTTTCCGTAGTGGGCTAGCGCTGAGGCGGAGATTTTCCAGCTTGGCGGAAGAGCCAGATCCAAAGAGGAACCAAGAAGATGGATGGGCCAAAGCAGAGGAGGTGTTTAATCACTGCCCTGAGTGATAGAACAGAATTGGGTTGCGCCGCTTATTGTGAATTGCCTCGTGAGCAGTTTGAGTGTAGGATAGAAACTCTTCTGATTCCCTGTACTTCTATAGAAGTGCTGATGGTGCCGTCACTTGAAGCAGGCTTGTGAGACTTGGAATCACCAGGGTCCCCTCAGAAACCTTGGGGTGGCAGAGTAGTGGCTGGGCGGAGAGGTGAGGGACACACAGTAAGTCCAGTTGACTCAGGGCTGGCAGCTGATCGCTTTGCGCAAAATAATTGAATCACTGAGTCATAGGCACCTAAGAGGTATCGGGATCAGCATTGGTGACACTGGAGGCTGTAGTTGGGTCATCCAGGTGTGGATGGGTCTTCCAGGTGTGGCTGGGCAAGAGTGGAGCCCTCATGCCATGAATTGTGCTTTTCGCGCTGAAAAAACTGTCCCAATCGCCGCCATTTTGAGGTCAGGCAGGCTCCCAGGGAGGGCTGAGCAGGAGGACTTCTAGGCAGATACGGGCGGCGCAGTGTCGCAGGGTCGCTTTGTGGTAGGTTCCTCTGGATTGCAGCAGAAGCGATGAGCTGTGGTCGCCAAAATCGCGATGGGAAAGGTCTCAATCGCGTTTCATGTCAGAATGTTATGGTGCGCGGCGCCATCTTAGGGGCAGACATGGCGGAGACCCGGGAGCCGATCACTCCGATCAGCGCTGGAAATCAAGTAGAATGCGCACAAGGTAGAGACTTGCTGGGGCGCGCTCGTGATTCTCACCTCGGGGGTCCTTTTGGTGATATCGGCGCAGTTGGAGGCTGAGGGCAAGTCGCGTGAGGCGGTTCACTCGCTTACTCGTGCATGGCCTGGCAGGCGGTGAAGTGCGGGTGTTGAAAGCACATTACCCGACTCAAAATCGTTTCGTTTTTTCGCACCGAGTGTGCAGCATGGTGTCGGGAGCCCGGATCCGTTGATTGATTGTTGATGTGCTCGATGGATCTCTCCTGAGGAGAAGGGAATCGCTCTCCTACGCGGCAGGGAGCAGATTAGGCGACCATTGCCACTGCCGTCCAAGCCACGCCCCGCGAGAATGGAATCTTTTTAATTGGAGATTTATATCTCCAACGATTTTGCATTTCTATCTCTCTTTGTTTACTCCATGGGTAATATACTTTCCTTAGGAAGAATTTAGTTGGGATAGAATTTACCTACTATTTTGGGACTATGGTTTTTTGTCACAATTGGTTCAATAACATTTTGTTTGTGATTTGTTTTCACTTTTGAAGTTACTTTTATATTAGTGTTCACCACTTGATCAAGTTGGATGGCTCTAATGATGTATGTCTCCCAATATATGTTTTCTATTAGTTGTTCTGATGCTTACCAAAAAGAATGCTCATCTCTACACCATTGAAGTTGACAGTGGACATCATGTTTTATGACCCAAATGAAAAGTTCACATCATTGTTTACGACTGGATCAAGTTTTAGGATTGTAATGATGTACGTTCCATAACACGTTTTCTACTAATAGATTTGACACTGTTTAAGGTGCATGTTTATTTCAACATTATTAAAACTGATAGTATATATTTTTCAGTATTTCACTGTTTGCAATCATATGGAATATCCGCAAGTGGTATTTTTAGTGTGTTGCTGTGCTCATTGGTGTGAAGAATATTCACAAGATCGGCATTGAGTATGTCTAGTATAAAATGTATATAATTATAAGTGAGCATTTGGTCAGGATCGGAAAAATGATATCTGAACAAGCCAGGAATTCGACTATAGAATGCATTTTTTCTTAGGGTTCAACAATGATAGACAAATTTAAATCTATATTGTGAGTTATTTTGTATTATCTATTTTGATATATACTGAATCATAATGACGTTGTTTGAATTCTAAGTAAGCCATTGTAAAAAGAAGACTATTTTTGGCAAGATAAGCATGCATTCAAAACTGCTAAATTGCGACTTATAGTGATATGTGGAAATACATGGGCATGAAATTGGCTGACATTTTGTCAATCCTCAATAATCTGTTAGATCTTCTAGTCCTTTGTCTATTTCTTATTCTCAAAATCGGTGATGGGATACATCATGCAAGTGATTGTAAAGCGTCAGTTTCTAATATGGCAGACCACATTCTATGGGGTTAGCACCTTGACGAGCGAAGGAACTCTGTTTGAGTAATCTCAAGATACACGCCAAGGGGCAGATTTATGAGGCCCTTGCGCCACGTTTACGCCGCTGTTGCGTCACGCAAGACGGCGCAAACGTGGCGCATCCCTACGAACGATTTACAACGTGACGCATCTAGGCAGATGCGTCACGTTGTAAAGCCCTGCGCCGCTTCTGGGCGTTCCAGCGCAGGGTGGGCGTTCCGGGGCAGGTGCGCCTCGCAAAAGTGGCTGAGTGAAATCTATAAGATTTCACTGAGTCACTTTCAGGCCAATGCTGCGTCAAAAGCCTGCGCCTGCTTGAAGCAGGCGTAGGTCTTGACGCAGCATTGTTAAGGTGGGGCACCCCCGAGCCTTGCTGGAGCTGCGTCGCGCTTGCGACGCAACTCCAGCAGTGCGCCACCTTAATGGCACAGATGCGTGACTGCGTCACGCATCTGTGCCGTTTTTGCCCCATGGTGCGCCGCATTGTAAATGCGGCGCACCATGCGTGGCGGAGCTGTGGCGCACTGTGGCGCACATTAACTGGCGCATCCCTGGGGATGCGCCAGTTAACATAAATCTGCCCCTAAGTGATTAGCAGTTTTTAACATTAGGTTAGAGATTGGGCAAACACACTTTTTGTAATGGATTTGGCACCAGGGATAAATATAATTTTGTGTTATAGCTTGCAGTGGAATTCCCATCACAAGAAAGCTAGTCGCCAGCATCGTTTTTCAGAGGAGGAGCAAGCACATATTGTCTTTTTAAAGTAAGTGGTTTACGTGTTGGAAATTGGTGTTTTATTTTATAACACGTGACTGATGGCAGTAGCTGGGTTTATTGTTTTTCTGTGCACATTACATTTAGGACGTATTGGCATGCTGTACATTCATTTCCTTTAGAACAACTGTGTACTTTTGGAATCTGGTGAGTTCAAAAGTACTGTTTTACATTAGAGCCATTTGTATAATTATTTAGGCTACAGAAATTGGGTACCTGAACCACAGCAGACATCAGCTTGTTGGCTTAGGCATAGTCCTTGGGGATTGTGCTTTATGAATAATGACCAGAGCATTTATTCGGTCTCATAGCCCGTTGGCGCATAAAACATTGGGCGTAGAGGTATGAGATACACTATTGCATTCTGTTTTTTAACATTCACTTGCATGAGCATAGCACTATTTTGGTCATGAGTACTTCATCACATAAGGTTTCATCTTTTGTTGTGAGTATTCAGAGAGATGCACGGCTGCTTGTGTTGGAGATATCATGTTCAGGAGAACACCATCAGATGCACGTGGCGCAGCCTTTTTTTAGCACCTCTTTCACCATTCTTCCATGACAACTTGTCTTTTTTCATCTCATGTGTTATGCACAAATATCGCATTTTTTGGTTTCTTCAATACCTAATATTTAACCCCTTGTGTGCGAATGATGGAACCACGCCGTCATGAGCCATGGGCGGCGTGTGCTCATGAAGTCGTGGTTCTGTCATGCTGCGGCACTGATTCCCCAACTGTGTGGGCGAATTAGTGAGCGGGCGGTTCCGTCACGATCGTGGAAGTGCCACGCTTACCTCCCACCCCCCAGTGCCGCGGCAGAATTCACGTCACGGCCAAGGGGTTAAACAGGCTGTTTCTAGGTTATAAGTTTTTGTTTTCATATGATCACACTCGTTGATCAGAGTTATTATTTGCTTATAGATTCCCCTGAAGACGGGTGCATTCAGCAACCAAAATGCATTGGGATGGGACTGAATGGTGTATGCCCATTATTTGTGATCTTCTTCTACAAGGAACTTTATCACCAAGACAGGACATTTGAGTGAATAAATCAAGAATTATGAAGCAAAGATTTGATGAAAATTTAATGTATGGTAGGAATATTTGTTTGCATGTATTAAGTAAATGATGTTAGGCCAAGTGTAATTGGATTTCATACAACTAACATGGTGATTAATTTTGGTGTGACGCTTCAAGAAGCCCAAGAGTAGTGCACACTCTGTCTAAGACTCGTTTTGCTAGTAGTCCCTTTGACCTGTCTATTCTTGGCAGGTTTTGTGGAACTGGCAGATAAATTTATCTGTGGCATGTTGACATAGACGTTGTCAATTTTCCAAATTAAAATTTCTGCAATTGTTTACTGTACAGTTGTAGTTGTTTCAACTGGGAGAAGCATTATTCCATTGTTGTTCAGTTTCTCTTTGGAAAGTGGAGTTTTCATTCATTACTAAAGTTTCCATCTGAACTTCCTGTATGGTAGCAAGAGTAGAGGGTGAGCTACCCAGGAGCCCATATGGCCTATATCGGTCACATAGTATACTTTGATCAGATCTGTCTTGGTGGCTGGCAAAGGGCAGAAGAAGGACAGTGCTCGTTCCTTTGCTGCTAGGACAGGTACAGGTGATTTGTAGGTCCCTACATATCAGGTTTATCCTACCAAAGTGTTTTCTTTTCACTGTCCAAGAATTATTGTTTTGCTAATTCTGTTTCACCAATCTTAGTGTCTCGTTATTCCATTGTCTTAGTTCTTCCTGCCCCATTGTGTGTGTGTTGGGGAGTGTGGG
Organism: Lissotriton helveticus; assembly: GCF_964261635.1. Classification (NCBI taxonomy): domain Eukaryota; kingdom Metazoa; phylum Chordata; class Amphibia; order Caudata; family Salamandridae; genus Lissotriton; species Lissotriton helveticus. Next base: position 1,611,264,372 of record NC_136065.1, read on the forward strand.
TATTTGTGTTACTATTCTTTTGGGGACTTGGGTGTGATAACACACTCATTCTGTGGGGTCTTGATTGCACTGTGGGGTACTAAACCCACGTACTCACAAGGTGATGTCTTGTAAATGATAAAAAAATAACTTCAGGAACATCTGTGTCAATTTTTTACAACTTTAAAAAAATGTACTTGTGGGGACCCGTGTTTCATAGCGCTGGAACACCTCTTTGGAGGTAGGTGTTTGCACTCTACAAATGGCCGTATTATTAATAATATTATATTTCTTTGGTCAGCTCTGCCCCTGTGGGCAGGAGGCTGTACTGCAGTCTTAAACACACTTTGCATTTAAACACACTTAGCTCACCAGACATTTCATAGCAAAAGCTGCATAGCACTATGTTTAGCCAAATATTTATCATTCAAATGAACGTTTTTACTATTTATTAAAATAAGACTTTATTGACATCAAGCTAGTGAATTTAGACACATGGGGTTGGAAAATTGTTTGTGTTTTTATAAAAATTCTAAAAGCAATTTTGGTCAGTTTAGATTGTCAGAATACTTCACTATTGCCGTTTTATCCTTATTTGCAAATAAAGACTGATGGTAGAGTAGAGTGGGATAGAGTTGAGTGGAGTGGTGAACAGTTAAGTTACAATTTCACTTATTGGAAATGGAAAATGAAAGTGGACCATATTTGTCACTCTTACACAACCACCATCAATTAACATGTATTCTATGCAAAACTGTAAAATTGGGCATACGTATTGGATTAGAAATTCAAAAACATTTCTTTATTTCTTTATTTCTGCCTGTAGAGTCAGTGTCAACAACATGATAAAAAATACATAGAATCAAATGTTAAATACTATTAGACACTTCAGTTCTTTTGCATTACAGTGACACTGCTCTTATGTACTCCAAAACAGTGTGTTCCAATACTTGAATTTTTTAATAGATTAAAGGCTGATCCATTTAGTTTTACTCATAAGTATCTATACATCTCTTCATCTACATTTAATCCTGCAGGTCACGAGGTGTCTAGTCATACCATATACCTAAATTCTACCTGTCTTAATGCCCTTTTCTCTATCCCCTCCCCAGGGGGATTTCTCTATCTGGTCAACCACACTTTAAATTAGATGTTTGGAGTAACAGACATGGTTTTGCTTGAAATGTCTTTCTACAAGATATGCCTCATCCACATTCTTTATAACCCGTATATGTTGTAAAATGCATCTCTGTAGCTTTAAAATAGTACTACCATTGTATCTTTTCTTTTAAGGGCATGCCAGCATATAGATTACAAAATTAGACTTGCAATTAAGAGATTTCTTAACTACAATTTTTTTCTCCCAAATCTGTATGAATTGCTGTGATTAACCCTAGGCATAGTACTAAGTTACGCTTGCGGAGCGTGCGTAGTTTATGCTACTACGCACTATGCGGATTGCACGGAGCATAGTGCACAAATGCGTAGCAGGAATTATTTGCTTGCTCGTGGTCCTCAACGCCAAGTTGGTGACCGCGATTGAGCAAAATCACCATCCCGGCGAGACTTTTCCCTCAATCACGATCAGCAACATCAAGTTGCCGATGGCAAGCGTGGAAAATAAACCACCCAGCGAGATTCTCAACGAGGGGAGGTCAGGTTTCTCATTGCGATGAGAAAATACCAGTCTGCATTGAGAAAGCTGTAGCTCGAGTACAAATCCACTTGGGCAGCAGAAAACGACCGTTTGCACTGTGCAAGATGCCATTTGCAATGATTGCACAGTGCAGACAAGCATCTGGCACTGAGCAATCAGTGCATACAGCATTTCTCTACCGCACTACGCAGTTAGCGTAGCTACGCCTAGCGTGCGAAGTGCACTTTGCGTAGCTATGCGTAGCGCTACTATGCAAACTACGCCCAGGGTTAGCTGTGATATTAGCTCCCTGTGCGCAAGCTTTGCACTTGCTGCTTCTCCTGAACCCATTCGGGGATTTCAGACAGGTACTTTGAATGTTGAACTGGTTCTTAACCAAAGTGCTCTTGATCGATAATGACCTCCTATATGTATTCAAAAGTTTTGTTTCAATATTTGCCCCAACAACATGATCTTGCTGGATCAGATGACAATGTTTTTGAAAGGCGTGTCTTACTTTATTGTGTGCTTTGTTGTATGTCGTAATGAATCTACACTCCTTTTTTACATCATTTTCATATTCTTAAATTTTTTTGGTTCAGGTTTTTTAAATAGCAAACCAGCTCTGGTTTTGATAGACACCTTTAGTTTGGCTTGTCTAAGATAAAGTTCACTGTACCCTCTTTTGCTTAAGCTGTTGACCATCTCATCTTCGGTCTGCTAAAAAGATTCTGTGTACTGCATATCCTCTTTGTTCCTAATAACTCCCCATATGGGTGTACCTTTTTAAGAGCAACTGGATGAGAGGTTGTGGCATGTAGTGTTGTATTGCCTGAGGTTTCTTTCCTAAACACTCTTGATGTACTAGTTGACACTATTACCTATACTCTGACATCTAAGCATTCAATACTACTGTCACTTAAACAGCTAGTGAAAGATAAGTTCAGGCCATTGTTGTTTATCTGTGCAACAAATTGTGTTACAGATCTATGGTCACCTTTCCCTAATACAGAAAGGTAATCAATGCGCCTAAGCCACAAATGATGTTAGATGACCAGTCTTGTACTCCAAGTGTTGCGGAGCAACTGCACTTCCCACCCGCCCATATGCAAATTCACATTAATGGGGATGAAGCAGGTTGCCCATCACAGTCCCTTAAGGTTGCTGAAAAATACTATTTTTGTGGAGTCTTATAAATGACACTCTATGCCTATGAGGCATTAAACATCCCTATAGCAATGCACTATCTCTATGGGTACTTGTTAATTACAGTAACTGTACACAAGGGGGCTTATTACAAAGTTGGGTATACGCATGTCCAACTGACACCGTTGCAAAACAGGGCTAACCAACGTCCAGTTCTGACCACCTGATTACTATGCAACGGCACATGGTGCAGTAGCATACTCACATTTCCCTATGGGAGCATGTGTTATGGTCATAAATCTCAGGGAGCCTGCCGCAAGTGCAGGGATCAACATGGGGACACAATAGGTGCCCACTCAGCCCCCAACCAAAGCAGCAAACAGAAGGGGGTCCTGCTAGGGGCGCCAAAAACACACTTTTTGAAAGGCTTTCCAAGGTATGGAAAGCCTGCCGTAAATCATACCTCGTAATCTGGACAGCGTAAAACGCTGTCCATATCAATCAATCAATCAAAACATTTATAGAGCGCGCTACTCACCCGTGAGGGTCTCAAAGCGCTGGAAAAGGGGGGGGTGCTGCTACTGCTCAAAAATCCAGGTCTTGAGGTGTTTCCTGAAGGTGAGATGGTCCTGGGTCGTTCGTAGGTGTACGGGGAGGGAGTTCCATGTTTTGGCTGCCAGGTAGGAGAAAGATCTTCCTCCGGCGGTGGTTCTGCGAATCCCTGGGACGGTGGCGAGGGCGAGGCTGGTGGAGCGGAGCTGGCGGGTGGGAGTGTAGAATGAGAGGCGGTTGGTGAGGTATTCGGGGCCCATGTTGTGGAGTGCTTTGTGTGCGTGGGTGAGGAGCCTTAATGTGATCCTCTTGTTGACGGGGAGCCATTGCAGGTTTCCGAGGTGGGCGGATATGTGGCTGTGGCGAGGGATGTCGAGGATGAGTCGTGCGGAGGCGTTCTGTGTGCATTGTAGTCTTTTCTGAAGTTTGGCGGTGGTTCCGGCGTATAGGGTGTTTCCGTAGTCCAGTCGGCTGGTGACGAGGGCCTGGGTGACCGTCTTTCTGGTTTCGGTGGGGATCCACCGGAAGATCTTTCGGAGCATGCGCAGGGTGTTGAAACATGATGACGAGACGGTGTTGACTTGCTTGGTCAACGTGAGCGAGGAGTCCAGGATGAATCCCAGGTTGCGTGCGTGGTCCAAGGGTGTTGGTGCGGAGCCCAGTGCTGATGGCCACCAGGAGTTGTCCCAGGCGGATGGGGATTGTCCGAGGATGAGGACCTCCGTCTTGTCTGAGTTCAGCTTCAGGCTGCTGAGCTTCATCCATTCATTCCTTCCTGTAGGTTGGTTTTGGCGGTGGCTGGGTCTTTGGTGAGGGAGAGTATCAGCTGGGTGTCGTCGGCGTAGGAGATGATGTTGATGTTGTGTTTGCATGCGATGGCGGCGAGGGGGCTCATTTAGATATTGAAGAGGGTTGGGCTTTGCGAGGAGCCTTGGGGTACGCCGCAGATGATTTCTGTGGTTTCTGAGCGGAAGGGAGGGAGGCGGACTCTCTGGGTTCTGTAGGAGAGGAACGAGGTGATTCAGTCTAGGGCCTTTCCTTGGATCCCAGTGTTGAAGAGGCGGGTTATTAGGGTGCGATGGCATACGGTATCGAAGGCTGCCGGAGGTCCAGGAGGATGAGGGCGGTTGTTTCTCCGTTGTCCATCAGGGTCCTGATGTCTTCGGTGGCTGCGATGAGGGCGGTCTCGGTGCTGTTGATGTGGATTACGGCCCGGTTCTGACTGGTTTGCGGGCTCCTTGAGCCCGTCAGGAGCCAGCCAAAATGACCAGTAGGTTTCACTTCTGACTGCCTAAATTATATTTAGGCGGTTGGAAGTGAAAACGATGATCTCAGTCGGAAAGCCTCCAAACTATGATCGGAGGCTTTCGAACCGAGATCATAGTCAGCCCCTACATTTGTAGGCACAAGAACAGCACTATAATCAAACTCTATCTTTGTGGGGACTTGAGCATCTCTATAATCCCACACTGTCTCTCTAGGGACTTGAAAATCACTATAATCAAACATTATCGTTATGAGGACTTGAACCTCACTATAATCATGCACGATCTCTATGGGGATTTGAACATCACTATAATCACACACTATCTCTGTGGTAACTAGAATATCATTACCTTTCATTCTAAGACTGCATGGATATGACCATGACGTTCTCCAGACACTCTGTTGGTAGGGACACGAAGATCATTATCAAACACTACCTTTGTGAATCAGGTCCAATCTGTTTGGACAGGTTATCTACATGACGTTGAACATGCCTACCCTCACACAGCATCTCCTTGAGATCTTGAAAATCTACATAACCAAACACTATCTCTTTTGGGACTTGAAAATCCCATGCAACTACACAATATCACTGTAGGGACAGGAACATTCCGATAATCACATACTACCTCTGTGGGGACTTGAACATTACTATAATAACACACTATCGCTGTTAGGACTTGAACATCCCAATAATCATACACCATCTCTGTGGGGACTTGAGCATCACTATACTAACAAACTATCTCTGTGAGGACTTGAATATATGTATCTTTACACACTATCACTGTATGGACATGGCCATGATAAACTCATTACACTTTGACAGACTGTGAGGGTGTTTTAACATGGCTATAATCACACACTAAATCAGTAATGTCTTGTCTTCACATACTGTCTGTGTGGTGATTTAAACATTATCTTCACACACTATCCTTGAGGGGAAATGAATATGCCTACCTTCACATACTATCTCTGTGAGTTCTTGAACATCCCAATAACCAAACATTGGCCCATTAATCGCACACTCTTTCTGTGGAGACCTGAACATCCCAGATACCACTCACTATCCCTTTGGCCATATGAACATCCCAATAAACACACACATTCTCTGTGGGGACTTGAGTATCACTATATTCACAAAGTATGTTTGTGGAACTTCAATAGGATTACTTTCATACACCATTTCTTGTTAGGACTTGAGCATTCTTATAAACATGACCTATGTTTATAGTACTTGACCATCATTATCATTATCTGTGATGAGTTTTATTTAATTTGTGTATTTTAGGAGTTTTCTATAGCGCTGGCCAGACCCGAAGGTATCGTAGCACTTTACAACAGTCATCATGTGAGAGTTATACAATCTAGCAAAAAGTATACATATTAGCTCAAGGCGCTTTGAAAGTCTCAGAGTAATGTACCATATTGATGCATTGAGGTCAAGTAGTATTCAAGTTGTGTGCCAGTTGATTTGCACCAAGCCTCCTTTGGGGAGGGGATCGGGAGAGAATGATTGAGGAAGAGGTCTTTGAGCTGTCTCTTGAATTTGCCAAAGGAGTTGATAGTCCTGATATGGACTGGAATGGAGTTCCCGATTTTTGGCGCATTTCCAGCGGAGGACCGGGCTGCGTTTTTTTGTTTGCGTGTTTTCATAGGGATGAGAAGTAGAGTGTTGGTGCTCCTGAGGTTCCTTGCCTGGCCAGCTTTCTTGAGTTTGGAGGCCAGGTATTCTGGTTTCCCTGTGTGCAGGGCTTTGTGTGTAAGGCAGGCAGTTCTGAAGTTGGCTCACATTTTGACTGGGAGCCATTTTAGTTCTCTGAGTACGGGTGAGATGTTATTGTATTTCTTAATTCCCGTGACTATTCTAGGTGCTGCGTTGAGAGTTGTTCTGAGGGGAACTAAATGGGATTTTGCATAACCTGTGATGATCGCATTCCCGTAATCCAGTCTAGACAGCACCAGCGATTAAGTTGCATGTATGAGGTCCTTGGATGGAATGAAGGGTTTTATTTTGTTGAGTAGTTTCATGCTGAGGAAGGTGCTTTTTGCGGAGTTCTTGATGTGTTTTGCCATGTCTAGTTTTGGATCTAGGGTGATTCCCAGTGATTTTACACACTCAGCCAGGATGAGATTGCTGTTGAGAGCATCAATAGATTTTAGCCAGTTTAAGATTTGGGGGTTCTTTTCTTTGTAGGAAATGAGGAGGATTTCCGTTTTGTCTTGGTTGAGTTTTAGATGATTTATTGTTAGCCAGTGTTGGACTCCTCTTAGAGTGTTGTTGAGTCTCTGAATGTCATCAATGGAGGATGTTTCGAGGTAGATCTTGTTGTTGTCCGCACAGAGGTGGAAGGGGATGTTGGCATTTTTTAGTATGCTGCTGAGGGGTTCCAAGTAGATGTTGAAAAGTTGCAGGGAAAGTACTGATCCTTGGGGGACACCCATGCTATCGGGTGTAAGTCAGACATGAAGTTTTTGATTTTTATTCTTTGGGTGCAGTTGTGGAGGATGGAGGAGAGCAACTGTAAAACCCTCTCATTCACACCTACCCTTTCTTGAAGGACCTTGATGAGTCGATTATGGTCAACTGTGTCGAACGCTGCTGATAAGTACAGGCGAATGAGTAAGCACCATTGGACCTTATCAAGTGACTTGTGGATATTGTCCATGACGTCGAGAATCACAGTCTCAGTGCTGCAGCCTTTTCTGAAGCCCTATTGGTGGGGGTCTCGAAGGTTGATGCTGTAGGAGGATGCACCTTTCTAGGATTTTGGATAGGAGAGGGAGATTGGAGATGGGTCTGAAGTTGTTCAAATCATTGGTGTCCAAGCCTGTTTTTTTCAGTAATGGTGTGACTTGGCCAACTTTCAGGCAGTCAGGTATGTGTCCGGTTCATAGAGAGCTATTTATGAATTTGCCCAAAAGCGGGGCTGGGTAGAGTTTAAGCTTTCAGGCCATTTGGGCGGGACTAGGATCTAGGAAGTGAGAAGAAGGTTTGGAGGAGGAGATTAGATAGACTGTCTCCTTTTCTGAGATGGGGTTGAAGGATTTCCAGGGTTCTGGGGGGTATTTGGGTGTGGGGTCTTCTGTCCCTGGTGGAGGGATCTTGTGAGGGGGACTGATGTTGTTGTCCAGTAAAAGCTCGATCTTGGTGATTTTGTTGTTGAAGACGTTTGCAAAGTTATCACACCGCTCGTTGGAGGCCTGACCTGAGGATGTAGGGGGCTTGGAAGGTTGCTAAGGTTGCTGCCTAATGAGGTTGAAGAGTTATTTGGGACTCTTTTTTGCGTTGTTTAGAGCGCTGCAGAAAAAGGCAGATTTTTCGTCCTTTATGTGGTTTTTGTATTTCGTGCTAACTGATTTGAGTTGATCGTGGAGGATTTTGGGAGGGTTGTTCTGCCAGAGTCTTTCTGTAGCTCTAAGTTGTCACCTTTTAGCATTAATGTCTGTGTTGAACTAGGCCCCGGATGGAATGTTCCTGACTCTTTTTAGTTTCAATGGGGCACATTGGTCCAGAATGGAAGTCATATTTGTGTTGTAGAGCGGGGTGAGTTCTGTTGTGGAGAGACCCTCTATGAGGATGGGACGGAGCGAGCTTACATTTTCTTCTAGGTCCGCCAAGGGAATCTGATTTAGTTTTCTCACCCATTTGGGGGGGTCATGCATGAGGGATTGTTCTCAGGCGTTTGGTTGATGTGGAATAGGATGATGTGGTTGTCGGACCAGTCAACAGGCAGGATGTGGTTGATCTTGATTGTTTCTCTTTGGGCAATAATTACATCTAGGATTGCTCCTCTGTTGTGTGTTTCCTCCGAGCAGTGTTGGGTGAGGTTGTTGGTGTGGAAGAGATCCTTCAGGGTTTGGATTAGCGAGTTGTTTTCTTTGTTCCAGTGTAGGTTGAGGTCCCCCAGAATTAGGTTGTTTGCATCAGGGAGTGAGCAATTGGCAATCAGGTCAGACAAGTGTTCGCCAAATGTGTTGGTGTTGCCTCGTGGATGGTAGAGGAGATGACAGAGTAGTGATTTTTTTGTCCCTTGTCTTAATGTTGGCGGTTAGCCATTCAAAGGAGTTATAGTTGAAGGTGTTGGTTTCCGTTATGGAGATGTTGTTCTTGTGAATGATTGCTATACCTCCTCCTCGTTGCTCCTTTCTGTCTTTATTAATGATTGTGAAGCCTGGTGACTTTCATCATGGTTTTAGACGGTATCTCTGAAGAGTCTATGATATTTCCAGGATCATATATGGATCAGTGTGCATAATCACACACCATTCCTATGCAAACATTAACATAATTGCTAGGGAGATATGGTCTATTAGCTACTTTGAAATAAATGAAAATAATCACACTAAGTTCTACTTGGCAAAATTGATGATTCCATCATTTAATGTATCCATGTGTTAATCTCTTTTCTCTAGACCTGAGTGAAATCTTCATTAAGCAGATTAGTGAGAGTAATTACTGTAATTTCACATTACTCTGCCCATTCGCGTATTTATGTGTAATTTGACACGGAAATCCTTCCCCAGGAGCATAGGAACAACAAACACAGTGAGCATGAGAGCCAGAGGACTGCTGCTGTTCGGGTTCTGTTACATTTAGAACTATTTTTGTAGCTTTTTTCTTGGCACAAAATACATCCTCAGGTCCAATTTAGTGCTAAATGCTGGGCTATGCTCCTTGCATAATCCTTCAAAAATGTTCATAATTTTGCTGTAATTTCATGGAATGATGCTACAGAAAATAATGAGTTACTCTCACTCCTACTTATCTCTTAAGACTTTGAGCACTAAGAAAAGAGTTACATGCAGGTTTAAATTCCCTTCTACAATCCTGATATATGTTAATTTCTGACACGTTATTTACACAATTCATCTATAGTGTAACCTTAGAATACATGACGCCTTTGAATTATGAAAAGATGATGTTATTTGCAAATTTTACTGACAAAATAAAAATGTAGCCATGTGTCCATGACTGTATTTATTAGCAAATGAAAATTATATAGCAAGTCCCCACAAAGATGGTAACACATTTTCAATTACCCACATAGATGGTTCTGGGCACATGATAAAATAACAAAAAATGTACACATTTGAAGAAGGATCCTGTATTATGATTTTTTCATAACATTTTTCCATTACTGGCATATTTTTAAAACATTGGGAAAGGTTAGTCCCCACAAGGCAGGTACCTACACGTAGGGACTGATTCACAAAGCTAAACTTAGACCATAAGTCTAAGTTTAGACCTGAAGTCTAAGTTTAGACTCTAAGTCTACTTTTACTAATCGTAAAGTTAGACTTTTGGTGTATGTTTGGACCAAAAGTCCAAATTAGACCAATAGTCTAACTTTACTAGTAGTAAAGTTAGACTTTAGGCCTAAACATAGACTTTAGGTCTAAACTTGAAATGTTGGTCTAAGTTTACCATTGTTGACCAGGACCATAGTCCCCACAAAAATGGTAACATGTATATGTGCATCATATCTGTACGTTTGAGTGATTATCACTTCACCATGTAATAATATCGAAACATGCAAGGGATTTTCCAGGATAGACAACCATTCAGTGTGTGTGAGTGACCAGCCTGGGAGCAAGTGGAAGCAGATGTATAGCATATTAATACATAATACACCTTAGTATGTTATATGATACTCTTTCAACCTGATATTCCCATATTATAGATTATTGGACAAGGGACTGTGACCAGTGTGGTACATTTTACTGCTCCCCAAACTCCCCCCACACTGATGGATGGGGTGAGGTAATATTTCAGTCTACTGGCATTCCGACTCTAACTTGCTCAAACCAGTGTGTGAATATCATTATTTCCTCACTGATCCATTGACGATATTGTTGATGTCAATCAGATAACCTACATTTTGGATACAGATCTAGAGACATAAAAGTAGACAGGGGATAGAATAGATAGAAATGCCTAGCACTGCCTACCATGTTAATCAATCTTCATATTGCTATGTACATGGTAAGTCCTATATTTGGGTCTCCATGTCTTAATGAATGCCGTAGTTCCACCGGGGGAAGTGAGTAGTCTCACTCATTAGATAATGATACAGGTAAAAGCCTAGTAACATATAGATTATGATAAGTTGACACTAATGCCAGTCAAATAATGGCCTAGGCACATAGGGGCATATGTAGGTAATTCACATTTTGCGATTCTCAAATAGCGATTTTTAAGGAATCGCTATTTGAGAATTGCAAAATGGAATGTAGGTAAAAAATTGCAATATTTTTGCGAATCTCTAAAATTCCTTAATTGCGATTAGCAAATTGTGTATCGCAATTAAGGAATGAGAGTCCCATTCATTCCTATGGGCCAAGAGGCCCATAGGAATTAATGGGGATACATTCTCAAATTGCGATTTTCAATGAGAAAATCGCAATTTGAGAATCGCAATTCCAAGGGTGCCAGGGTGTCCAAAGGACACCTGTTGCACCCCTGGAATGTGTCTGTAAGCACATGTGGCACACGTACTTGCCCTAAGGGCATGTCTGTGCGCCACATGGCAGTTTGAATTAAAAAAAAATGCATTTTGACAGGAAATCGCAAAATACCATCTACTTGAAGTAGGTGGTATTTTGCGATTCCTTAAGTCTAAATCGCAATTTTAAAGGCACCCCTACATAGCATTTAAGGAATCGCAAAATTGGGATTCCTTAAATGCTTGAGCAAAATAAGGAATCGCAATTTTCCGATTCCTTATTTTGCTAAGTGGCACCTACATACCAAAAGGCCGTTTGCGAATTCCGGCATTTGCAAATCGCAAACGCCTTCCTACATATGCCCCATAGACTATAGTGGATCATGCTCAAAAGAGAACCAGATGGGTTGGAACTCCCAATTACCTTAGAGACTAGTACGCTTGTGAGTAAATGTCAGTGTCATAACTTTTTTTAAAGAGAAAGAAAATAAACCAAAAGTTGCATACAATTGTATATCATATCATGGAACACGTGTAGAGCAAAAAAGTCAATGCACATATAACATAGATCCACTACATTTATGTATGGATGCTCTTGTATAGTAGGCACTCGGAAGCAGGGGCACTTCAGCAATACCCTTTAGTGTCTCTCCTGCTCTCGGGCATTTCGGCCAACTTAGTTTATCTCAGCTAACTGCTAAATCAACATACACAACAGTTCAGATGTGTGTTGGTGGTCAGCCAGACCCATCAGAGTCCCCAGCCACCCCCCACCCCTGATGGCCAAGATTTACAAAATGTTATGAAGCATTTGGTAATCTCTGTTCAGTGTTCAATCTCGTCCATTGCTTTGTCATCATTTCTAATGGCTCTTGGGTCCCTCTCCTCAGACATAGCCAATTCAATCAATCAATCAATCAATCAAAATATTTGTTAAGCACAACTACTCACCTGCAATGGTCTCAAGTTACGGAGAGTCTTGTGATCCTTCCTGAATTGAGTCAGGGATAGCCTGAGCTGGAGAGGTAGGTTCTTCCAGGTTTTAGCAGTGAGGTAGGAGAAGGATCTTCCTTCGGTCCCGGTTTTTCAGAATCGAGTGATGGTTGCATGATCCAGTTCAATGGAGCAGAGGTCTCTGGTGGGTAGGTGGAATAAAATGAAGTGGTTCAGATATGCTGGTCTGGTGGGACAGAGCACTTTGTAGGCATTCGTAAGGTGCTTGACTGTATTTTTGATTGGGAGCCAGTGCAATTCTTGCAGGTGTTCAGAGATTTGTCTTAGGCAGGGGATGTGAGGGATAGACCGGCTGCAGTGTTCTTGAATGTTCTGTTGTTTCCTGGAAGGTTTCTGCATGACGCCTGCATAGACTGTGTTGCTGTAGTCAATTCTGCTGCTGAAGAGTGCGTGGGTGACCTGCTTTCTGGCCTAAGTGGGGCTCCATCTGAAGGTCTTTCAAAGCAAGCAAAGAGTGTAGAAGCATGATGAGGAGATGGCATTGATCTGGCAGTTCATCGTGAGCGAGGATTCCAGAAAGATGCCAAGGTTTCGTGCCTGGTCTGTGGGTGTGGGGGGGTACCTGACACGGCGGGTCTCTAGGAGTTTTTTCAAGCAGAGGTGTTGGGTCCCAGGGTAAGGACTTCAGTCTTGTCTGAGTTGAGCTTGAGCAGCTGCCTCAGATCCAAGCAGCAATGGCCTTCATCCCATCGAGGAAGTTGTTTCTGGTGATTGTGGGCTCATTGGTAAGGGAGAGGATCAGCTTGGTGTCGTCACCATTGGAGACGATGTAGAGTTCGTGGTTCCTGGCTATGGCTGCAAGCGGGCCATGTAGATATTGAAGAGGTTGAGGCTCAGGGATAAGCCCTGCTGGATTCCGCAGCCGATCTCTGTGCTTGGATGCCGGCGTCATGGAGTCTCATGCTTAGGATGTGGTGGGATATGGTGTTCAAAGCGGCCGAGAGGTCTAGGAGGATAAGGGCTGCTGTCTCTCTCCACTTGAGGAGATAGCTGATGTCATCTGTGGTGGTGAGGAGGGCGGTCTCCATCCTGTGGTTGCTTCGGAAGCCGGATTGATAGGAGTCCAGGACTTGGTTGGCGTAGATTAACTCAGAAAGTTGGGAGTTGATGGCCTTGGCTGGGAAGTGGAGCAGGGAGATGGGGCTGAAATCCTTGAGGCCTGTCAGGTCAGTGGATGCTTTGGTCAGCAGGTGGTTTATCTTAGCATGCTTCTAGTCATCAGAGAAGGTGGCGTTCTTGATGGAGCAGTTGATGATGCAGCATAATTGGGGCGCAATGGAGATGGTGGCTCTGTTGAAGATGTGATTCATGCAGGATCCAAGGGTGCTCTGGATTGAATGTTTTTCATGGTCTTGATAGTGTTGTTTTTTGTGTGGCCCAGTTGAGCATGATATGTTGGGGGGCATCATTGTCACATATGGTGATGGCAATTCTTGGGTGTCTAAGCTGTCATAGATCTGCTTGATCTTGTGGTGGAATTAGGTGCTGAGTTTATTGTAGAGGTCTTGAGAGGGTGGTATTTCTGTGGTCTCACTGTTGGGTTTGGCGTTATTTGCTGTTTTGTGCACTGGCATTGATTCTGTCTTGAAGGGCCATTTCTTTTATAGTTTTGAAAAGGAGGTGGTGTGCAGTAACGGTGGCTTTGAAGGCTACATTTGCTTCTGGCATTTTGTTGATCCTCCATCTCTGCTCAATCCATCTACAGGTTTATCTGGACTCGTGGAGGGTGGCAGTGAAGCATCAGGTTTTCTTGAAGTTGTGCTTGCTGGGTGCTTTCTTGAGCAGCGCCACCATATCAGAACAGTTTGAGAACCATCAGTTGAGGTTGTTTGCTGCGATATTGGCATCTGTGGATGTCTGCGGGGTGGTTGTGCAGAGGGAAGTGGTGATATGTTCTTCTGTGACCTTGTTTTTGATACGGCAGTGGGTGTTGTGGTGTATGACTGGTTTGGTGAAGGTGAAGTGAACGCAGAGGTGATCAATCCAGATGTCTGGCTGTTGGTGATGCTTTCGCTGGCCGAAAAGAAGGAGTCGAGCGTGTGCCCTGCTGCGTGGGTCAGAGTGGTGACCAGCTGCTTGAGTCTGATGTTGGCTAGGTTCTCCAGAAGAGATGTGGTGTTCTGGTTGTTGGCGTTGTCCAGAAGGAAGTTGAGGTCTCTGTATAGGATGCATTTGGTAGATGCAAATCTTTCAATCATATGTTTCAGCCAAGTGTATATAATAATGTTGTTAAGAATCTTAACATGGAATTAGTGGAGACTTAGTGCCTCTAGTAAGCGATGCAATCTACTAGCATACCACAAGTTAGAGATGGTCCAGGTCATTTTCCTGCAGAACACACATTTGACAATCGGCGAGGGCCATGCCCTAAAAAAACAATAGAGATGCAAGGTATATAACACGGCATGCTCTGCATATGCGGGAGGGGTACTGATATGGATTCAACCAGGGATCCCCTTTCGGCCTCATTTGGAGGCGGTGGATGTAGAGGGGAGCTACTAACTCCTAACAGGATAGCTTGATGTAAAAGATATTGCATTCCTCAATGTTGATTAGTACAAGGTCCTAGACACTTTGACCTCTGTTACTGGCCAAAATCATTCATTATCCCATATTGGTTGGAGGGTACTTCAATTGTGTAACTGATACACTCCTTGATAGGTAACACCCCCTCTACACAATGCCACAGTGCACTCGCTGCATTTCCTAGATAACATTCTATCCAATTAGACCTCACCGGGCAGAGTGCTGACAGCAGAATATCTGACCAGAGCGGGACCGGGTTTTCTAGGATACACTGGGGACACCAAAGACCAACACTTTATGGAAAATGAGAACACGGCCTCCTCCACCATGTTGGAGTGGGACACTTTCAAAGTGTTGTTACTGGGGCACTATATGGCAATGGTGAGCAGGGTCCGCATTCAGCTGCACACAGAATTTAGCTGCAGGAAGACCTCCTTCAGCACTGGGAAAAAGAAATGAGTGGGGACCTTGCTGCCTTAGCAAGATTGAGTGAGGAAAGAGAGTCTCCCCTCGGGCTAGTAGAGCACTTTAGGGGCTATGACTATCGATCTTACATCACTAAAGCTCACAACAAACTTGAATAATCTGGTGGATTACTGGCCTGGCTCCCTAATCCTGACAGGAGTGGGTCTCAGGGATTTAGATTCAAAGCTTCAAAGAAGAAAATAACAAAGTGGTTTACACGCAGACAGCAATTAAAAAGAGTACTTAGACATTTATAAATGGCTATATTCATTTGGCGATGCATGCAGTGCACAATTTCTGCATGGCGTTGTCCTAAGTGCTCAGTTGAGACACCTATTTATAACATAGGTAGAACCACTGGGGGGAGACAATATTTGAATGAGTGGTTAAAAGGAATGTCAAAGCTTTGCTGCAGGGAAAAGTACTGAGCACAGATGGTCTCCCATTTGAGTTCTATGTGACTTACATGGACCACCGGATTGCCAGACCTGCATAATTGTTTAACATGGCCAGGGAAGAGAGGGAGCTTCCAAGTAGCATACAAGAGGAACTAATAATGGCACCACCAAAATAGGGGTGTGATAAAGAAAGAGGTGAATTGAACACACCCCTCTCCTTATTGAATGCCAATTATAAGATACTTAGCCGAATCCCGGCCTGGTTTATTCTGACACTTAGCACCTTACAGAACATTCCACGATTGATAGAGTTGTTGGACCACTCCATGTAACTCTCTGTGACATCCATTGCATTGGCGTTTGGCATTTGATTTCGAAAAGTGTTTGACTCCCTCCAACTCCTGGGACCTCCTTTATTTACCAATACATGAGGCTGGGCATTGGATTAAATCACTGGACTAGACTGCTCTTTATAACTTTTGTGGCCCAAGTGAAAATTGGGGGAGTCATCTCAGCTAGCTGTAGGGTGGGCAGGGGCACCTGGTAGACCTGGCCACTATTGCTCATGTTGTTCACACTGGCACTTCAACCTCTGGCAAATGTGCTCCAACAGGGAACCCAGTATCAAGGGCTTAGACTCAATGGAAACCCACTTTATTTATCTATGTAGGCAGACAACATGCTGTTATGTGTGCGAGGCACAGCTGTGGACAAACAAGGAGCCGTTGTTGCATTGGAACAATTTGAGTCGCTCTCTGGATTGATGGATAAATGGGACAAGTCCTGTGCATTCACCCTGACAACCACAGGGGGACACTCTGGAAGCTCTGAGGGACACCTTATGATGGACTCCTGGCAGTCAAGTTCTGGCTGACATCTCCCTTATCTGGTATAGGTAGAATAGTGCTGACCAAAATGATTATTCTACCAATAATATTGTATTACGTCACTACCCTGCCCATAGTGATCCCTTAGGAAGGTTAGATGAGACATTGAAACCCAGACCTCAGGTTAACATGGGGCAATGGCTGAAAATAAGTAGCACTGGCAAAAAATGAAGCTCCTAGAAGTCAGGCTGGCAGTCCCAGATTTTGAATTATACTACCTGGCTGTACAACTGCAGAAGGCACCACTTAGGCAGGAGAATTGTTATGGTGATCGCTAGCAAAACCTAGGTTCTCCTTTAGGAAAACATTAGCAAATTTACTACTGCCACCAATGTGCCCTCCTCGCCAATGGGAGGGGATCCTGAAAGTGACTGTCAGATATTTATGGCATTAAGGGCAAGTGGAGGAAACTCTATGACTGGTTAGCACTGGACCATATCAGGGAGACTGATATATGAACGATACACTGGCGGATTTTGAAAGCATGAGAGATCAATATGGGATTCTAGCTGGAACCTTTTACCCACAGGGCACTCACTGTGGTGATGCAACATCAGTAGTTCACTGGGTTGAATCAACCCATGACCCAACCACCTCAGATGCATCCTTCTCAACACCTGCTCCGCCCGCAAACACGCTGTTGAACTCTGGGACCTACTTGACTCAAACTCCCCAGGCGTCGCCTTCCTGACGGAGACCTGGCCGAACCCCGCCTCGGCACCAGACATAGCCATAGCCGTCCCGGAAGGCTACAAGATCACCCAAAGGAACCGCAGCAACAGAGCAGGAGAAGAAATCGCCGTCGTCCACAGGAACACTATCAGAGTCTCAACCAACACTGACGACACCCTCAGCACCGCCGAACACCTGCCCTTCCAGATCCACACTGACCCCAACACCACCCTCAGAGGAACCCACATCTACAGACCCCCCCGGACCCCAAGCAGAGTTCAGCGACTCCATCGCCGACTATGTCAGCACACATACCCTCGCCTCCACGGACTAAATCCTCCTTGGGGACCTGAACTTCCACCTCGAGAACAACGACACCAACTCCACCACCCTGATCGACAACCTAGCCAACCTCGGACTCAGACAATTCGTCACAACACCCACCCACTCAGCTGGTCACACACTTGACCCCATCTTCTCCGCAAGCCCCCACATCTCCTTCAACCACACCACTGAACTCCACTGGACGGACCATCGCTGCATCCACTTCACCTTCAAGAAACCCACCATGCACCACCGCACCCAACAGATGCCTCGCTGCTGCTGGAGTAAAGTCACCGAAGGCCAGCTAACCACCACCCTCGCCCAGAGACCACCCGCCGACCCCACGGACCCCGACACAGCTGCCCGCAACCTCAGACAGTGGATCAATGCTTGTGCCAAAACCCTCGCCCCGATCAAGAAACCCCCCAACCGTAACACCAACAAGAAATCCAGCTGGTTCACTGAAGACCTGTGGGCCTCCAAGCAAGCCTGCAGAAAGCTGCAGAAGATCTGGCTCCGTGGATGAACACTGGACAGCCACGCAGCCCAGAAGAACACCACCCGCAGACACCATCACCTCATCAGATTCGCTAAAAGGGCCTCCTTCAAAGACCGCCTAGACAACAACCTGCACAACAGCAATAAGCTCTTCAACATCGTGAAGGAACTCTCCAACCCCAGCTCCAAAACCAACAACATCCCATCCTCGCAAGACCTGTGCGACTCGCTGGCCACCTTCTTCCACCGCAAGATCGCAGACATCCACGACAGCTTCAATGCCACGACCGCCCCAACAACCACTGAGACCTCAGCCCCCACGACCACCATCCGCACCAACCACCTGCTCTCCTGGACCAACATCAATAATGACAACACCATCAAGATCATGAACACCATCCACTCCGGATCTCCGTCAGACCCATGACCATACCACATCTTCAACTTAGCCAGCACATCCATCGCACCCCATCTCCGGAAGGTCATCAATACCTCCTTCGAGACAGCAACCTTCCTGGAGAGCTGTAAACACGCCAAGATCAACGCCTTACTCAAGAAACCCAAGGCGGACCCCAAGGACCTCAATAACTTCCGGCCCATCTCCCTGCTCCTGTTCCCGGTAACAGTCATCGAGAAGACCATCAAAGAACAACTGACCTGCTACCTCGAGGAGGACAACATCCTGACTCTTCCCAGTCCGGTTTCCGCAGCAACTACAGCACCGAGACTGCCCTCATCGCCTCCACCTATGACATCAAGTCCCTGCTGGGCAACGGAGAAACAGCGGCCCTCATCCTCCTGGACCTGTCAGCCGCCTTCGACGTGGTCTGCCACCACACACTATGAACACACGTCCGCAATGCCGGGATCCAAGAGAAGGCCTTGGACTGGACCACCTCCTTCCTCTCCGGAAGAACGCAGATCGTCCGCCTTCCCCCTTCCGCTCCGAAGCAACTGAGATCATCTGCAGCATACCCCAGGGCTCATCCCTCAGCCCAACTCTGTTTAACATCTACAAGGCACCGCTCGCCTACGTCACCCATCGGCACGACCTCAACATCATCTCCTACACCGATGACACCCAGTTGATCCTCTCCCTCACCAAGGACCCCCACACTGCCAAAACCAACCTTCACGAAGAAATGAAGGCCTCCGCTGAATGGATGAGGAATAGCCGACTGAAGCTGAACTCGGACAAGACGGAGGTCCTCATCCTTGGATCCACCCCTTTGGCCTGGGACGACTCCTGGTGGCCGACCACACTGGAAACCGCTCCAACACCCACCAACAACGCACGCAACCTAGGGGTCATCCTCAACTCCACCCACTCCGTGACTTAACAGGTCAACACCGTCTCCTCCTCCTGCTTCAACATCCTTTGCATGCTCTGCAGGATCTACTAGTGGATCATGACTGAAACGAGAAGAACGGTCACCCAGGCTCTCGTCAGCAGCAGGTTAGACTACGGAAACGCCCTCTCCACAGGAGACTCACCCAAACTCCTGTGACGGCTCCAATGCATCCAGAATGCCTCTGCACGCCTGATCTATGACATCCCTCTCCGCAGCCACATCACACCCCACCTGAAAGACCTGCGCTGGCTCCCAGTCAACAAGAGGATAACCTTCAAGCTCCTCACCCACGCAAACAAGGCAGTCCACAACACCAGACCAACATACCTCAACAGACTACTCAGCTTCTACACCCCCAGCCGCCAGCTCCGCTCCGCCGACCTCACCCTCGCCACTGTCCCCCACTTCCGAAGAGCGACCTCCGGTGGCAGATCATTCTCCCACCTAGCCGCCCAGACCTGGAACACCCTCCCCATCCACCTATGGCAGACCCAAGACATGCTGACTTTCAGAAAACTCCTCAAGACCTAGCTTTTTGAGCAGTAGCCGCATTCCCCACCCCAGCGCCTTGGGACTCTCACGGTTGAGTAGTGCGCTTTAGAAATGATATGACTGACTGATTGATTGATTGATTGATGTAATGCACAGCTCAAACTTATACAATATTCCTTCCTCCACAGGGCACATATCACACCCAAAAGAATAAACCTGAATATCACCAGATGGGAATGCAAGTTGTCCCAGATGTATAGAAGTTCACACTGCCTGTCTCCATATGGTCCAGCGATATCCAGTTATCTCCCCTTACTGTAACAAGGTAATTGAGGTTGTGACAGTGATGATGGAGCACCATTTAACTAAAACACCAAGACTTGTCTACTAGTCTTGTTCCCCTGACCTAAAGCAAATGTAATAACAACCATATTGATAGATCTGGTATTACTTATTGCTAGATGCAGGCTAGCTGGTGATGTCCTGGAAGACCTGAGGGGGCCCCAAATCAAGTAGATGGCTTTCTGAACTCCAAAAAGAGGTGGTTTGTTAGAGAACAACACTAAAGCAAGAAGCTGGCAGGGGGCTGCGCCCTGGGATTTGAGTGGGAACTTGGCTGCAAATGCTAGATCTATCTCAACTGGGGAGGAATGAAAAATAGTCCACTGGGCAGCGGTAGAAAGGGGAACTCAGTGATGAGTACCGCCTAATTGGAACTATCCACTATTGAAGGTAATCCATTAAGACTTACTGACACCTCAGCCCTGGATGACCAAGCCTGAGGAGCTGTAAAGAACCCTCTCAAGAGTACATAACCCACATGAACGCTTTCATGGCACTAAATGCATTAACACTTCTCTTTCAGGTTTCGTCAAGGTTCACTATGTTTTTACTCTTTTTCATGATTGTGTTAAAATGTGAATTGACCTTGTATCACATGGCTTATAGTTAAAATATGCTAGTGTCCGTGCACCCACAGATGCTCTACACTTATGGCATACCAAGGTGTTGCCTGCCCTGAACCCTGAGTGGGTTATAGTGCTGGCAAAATGTGGCTGTATACAATGACCTGTGTTGTGAAAAAATCAATAAATATACTTTTTGAAAAAAAGTCCCCTGATAAGCATTTATTTTCAGCAATGTGGAAGCATGTAATGCTCTCCTCTGTCAAGTCACCATTTTCCCTCCCTCAACTACCCTAACAATCCCATTCCTTTATCCTCCGCCTACCACCTCACCGCAGCTCACATTTACCACCTGATCACTGCAGATAGTACATTTGAGTGTAAATGCACCAGGAACCCAGAAATCAGTGCCGAGTACTGGCTGGTAAAACTTTGTCTGAACAGTTGTTTCGCATTCTGTGGGAAGTAATACACAGTGCTGACAGGATGTTACTGCATGGTAATGTAAAATGTTTGAGAGGAGTTTGACCCCTGCCATTCGTGCGCAACACATATTAAAGGCTGTAAAACAATAGCATATTAGTTGTGAAGTCTTTGAGCCCTTCACAAGTAATAGAACTGCAAATTTCTCTTTACTGGGAACTATCAGCCACATGCATCATTTGAAAATGCATTCGCAAACGGTGCGAATCACAAAATTTGCCCGTTTGCGAATGCATTTTCAGTGTTTGGGATATAAACTCATTTTCGCATTTTTAGGAATCGCAATAATTTTAGCGATTTCTAAAATAATTCGCTGAATTTAAAGAATCGCATTTTATGTGTGAAAATGTGCATGCATGAAAATTCGCAATTTGCGATTTCTATAGAAATCGCATTTTGGAATTCTTATTTTTAGAATAACTCTGACCTGATGGTAATTTTTTTTTTCTCAGAAACAGGTGAAAATTATTATTAATTAAGGGTTCCCAAAATGAATTTCACAATTTTACACAATGGCAGCAGTGATTGCAGTAGCACGTAGGAGGAGGTTAAGGGCAGCTGCTTTGAGGAGAAGGATGATAAATGAAAGAATTTTCAGAGTGCGCATTACTTTGTTAGGACAGACAGAGGCTGAAATTTATGATAAGTATAGGCTCAATGGTGATTCTATTTTGGACTTAATAGCAGATTTGGACCCTATTTTACAGAGACCAACACGTAGGACCCAAGCCATTCCTACCCATGTACAGGTATTGTGTTCCCTCCATCTCCTTGCTTCTGGATCTTTTCAGGGTGTCATAGCCATAGCTGGTGGTGTGTCCCAGAGTTCCCTTTCCAGATTTTTCAACAATTTCTTAAATGCAATGTTACAAAGGATTAGGCATTACATTAGCTTTCCAAGTTCCCAGCAGGAATTGCTGCAAACTAAGTTGGACTTTTACAACATGGCACATTTTCCACACGTCATAGGTTGCATAGATGGCACGCATGTTCCAATTTGTCCACCTTCAGAAAATGAGTACATTTTCCGCAATAGGAAATGTTACCATTCTCTGAATATTCAAGCAATTTATTCCAAAACAATTATCACAGATTTGGTTGCTAGCTACCCAGGAAGTGCCCATGATTCCTATATATTTAGGCATAGTGCTATCTATACACAACTGCTGGCTGGCGTATTTGGAGATGGATATTTGCTTGGTAAGTACTTTAAATTTGTATGATAATTTATAAATGGCATGTTATCATTCATTTTTTCTGAAAGTTTGTTTATTTCATTTCAAAATGCCATAGGTGACAGTGCACATGGTATAAGAACATTCATACTCACACCCTATCTCAATCCAACTTCCCGCAAAGAGCAGCAGTACAACCATGCCCATATTGCAACCCGCAAATGTCATAGAGAGGACTTTTGGTGTCATGAAGTCAAGATTTCGCATATTACATAAAACAGGTGGAGCATTACAATATCGTCCAGATGTCTGTTGCAAAATTGTAGCAACTTGTGCCATGCTGCACAATGTAGCCATTAAGAAAGGCCTTGAACTAAATGTAGAGGATGTGCTACCTAACATTGACAAACAACCTCAACAACCTCAAGCAAGACTACATGGGCCAGATGCAGCAGAGGGGAGGAGAAGGAGGGCAGAAATTACACAACATTATTTTTAAGAAAGGTATGATACTTACTTGTTTTACTGATGCCATAAAGTACTTTTTATTAACTACAAATGTAAATGAAAGTGTTGAAACTCTTAACACCATAATGCATGTTTTTAGAATTAAAACAATTTTCTTCCATTTTTGGTTAAAAAAAACAGTTTCACATGTAGTCTTATGATGTCATTCATTGTGCTAGTAAATTCAAAAATGTCAACTTTTTCTCCCTCGCACGCCTAAAGCCTTACTTACTAAACAATTACATTTGCAATGCCTTTAGTGCTAGCTTTCTCCTTTTGTCTGTTGCTACGGCGTTCAAACACTTCAGAAGCATTTCCTTGAGTATTCATTGTTGAACAAACATCAGTGACTCCTGGTTCAAATGACATTCCTGCAGTTGGCATCACTTGTATGTCTTTTGCAAGACTTTGGAGTGCCTTCATTCCTGAGGAAATCTCCTCACAGCATTTACTCATGTCCTTCTGCATGCCAACTGCATGCTTATTAAGTTGAATGGTGCTGTTACACATCCTATTTATTGATCTACAGCATGACTGCATAGTTAAAAATGATCTGCTAGACCTAGATGAATTTCCATCATGATGTGCCTGCATTGCTGTACTCATATTTTCTAAGGCTACTGTCATGCGGTCTAGTTTGTCTCCTGACACCATATGTGATTTTTCTAGGACGTTAGTCATTTGACTGAGACACTTACTAATGGCACTGATGTCTAGACTAATGTGACTAATTTTTCCTTTCATCACCCTTATGTCTTTTCCCTGCAGACGTTGTACTTTCAACAGCTTCCTCTCAAGTACACTAGCACTGGTGTCTTCATCTAAGTCGGTTCTGTGCTGTGCTGGACGTGGCCTTCGCCTAAAAAAATGCTGTAATCTATGTCGCCTTCTAACTTGTCTTGGTTGTGATGCAGGGGTTGGAACTGAGTTTTCAACAGCAACAGGGACATTTGATGGTTCACTACTGTCAGAGTCTGCAATTTGACACACTCTTTGTCTATTATTTCTTCCCTGTATTGTTGGTGATGATGGTGGATCATTATTATTTGTTGCAGTATTAAGCATTTCTTCAGTGAATGACTCTGCAAATTCAATGAAGTCAGTGTCCAGGTCTGCATCTAGGTTTAAGTGAGTGCAAACAGTGTATTACTTTAAGTGTAATGGCTGTGAAGTTACAGTTAATAAATTGCTTCTGAGAAATAACAATTATGCTTTAACCCTAATTGCCTACTCAACTTACTTTAAAGTTTCAAATGTTTTAAACCTGTTATTGTGTTAAAAATAAACTTGCAAAAAAAGCTTTGACTACAAGTCCCATGATGCACTGCAACTAACAATCAAAGTAGCTTTTTAAGACCTCCCTTTCAGTAATATGTACAACACCCTCATACATTTTTAAGGAAGCATATGCAACACTATCACTACTTTTAAAG
Organism: Lissotriton helveticus; assembly: GCF_964261635.1. Taxonomy (NCBI): domain Eukaryota; kingdom Metazoa; phylum Chordata; class Amphibia; order Caudata; family Salamandridae; genus Lissotriton; species Lissotriton helveticus. The sequence goes on from NC_136065.1 coordinate 1,611,288,528, forward strand.
GAAAAACAACCGACAGTTTAAAATATTAAAAAACTTTCTTTACCTTGAGATGTGCCAGCTTGCTCAGATGTATCAATGTCAATGACTCCTATCACCGCCTCAGTGGTAAGGGTCCCTTCACCCAGGTCCTCCAGGGTGGTATTTGGCCTGTCCCTTGGTGTTCCACCCCCAGTTTTTTTGGCACTCTTGATGCGGGTGGCTAACCTTTCTTTGGCACGACTACGCAGGTCATACCATCTTTTTTGCAGGTTATTAATGTCTCTGTGTGCGACGCCCACAGCATTCACTTTAGCTTGAATGGCAAGCCAAAGTTTTCTTTTAATTCCTTCTGGAACCTTGAGGGACTGCTTCCCAAACAGCTGTTCCTGCCTTGCAGTCACTTCTTCTGGTAAAATTTCAAGTTCCTTTTCGCAAAATGTTACTTTCCTCTTTCTGGCATGTTGGTCTTCCAAAACACTTTCTGAAGCCATTTCCAAAGCAGCACTACACAAACAGCCTCCTCCAGGGACAGAAACCAGAGCTCCAACTGCCAAAAGACACTCCTGCATCTGAATCAGGGCTTCAGTCGGGTGTAATTGCTCTTCAGGCTCCCTGGCTGCAATTACAATGAGATGCATCATGTGTGACTTTTTGCTAATTCGCAATTAAGAAAACGCAATTTTTATGCGATTCGGTAAAAATAGCGATTTTTACTGAATCGCAAAAAAATAGAGAAAAAAATGATGCATTGCTTTTTGCGATTCCTTATTAGCGATTCCTTAATTTTCGTAAATAAGGAATCGCAAAAAGGTACGATGATGCATGTGGGTGTAAGTAACCTATTTTAGCACTTGACTCTCTCATATTTTTTTTTTTTGTCCTTATTTGTGCAATATAGTTAGTAAGGAGTTGTCGGGCCCCAATATATCTTTATCCTTTGCCTTCACTGCCATGATTCTGGGTGTGCGGGACTGGGCAGTACCCCTGTGGAGCTTTGGAGATAGAAGGGTCCCCTTATTTCCATTACTTTGTCGAAGGATTTACTGAGTGGGGGGAGCTAGCCATTCTGGGTACTCTTGCAGGCCTTCTCCTGACTTTCCATTGCTCACACATAATCATTGAACTGTGGTAAGACAGTTCTGTGCCGATCCATCTGTCAAACATTAACCGTAGGATTATCCCCAAGGCTGTCTAAGTTATTCCTAATTGATAGTTTTTCCCAAATCTCACAAAATGTGAACTTTTTACTAGGTATTTTCCTTTTGTCCAGTTTGTATGTTCTTAATATTGAACCCAACCATTCTCTGTGTAGGGGGGGAACTGGGCTGACCCATTTCACACAGATTTCTCTCCTAGCCAGTAATATCAGTAAAAAAAGAAGGTTTTCCTGTGTTTTTGACACTTTTTCTAAGACATTTGAACTCATTACCCCAAAAATAATTAGATCCATACTTACATTCAGATGTCTTCCTAGTACCACAACCAATGTCTTACCCACATCATTCCAGAAACCATCGAGAAGGGGACACTGCCGAAACATGTGGAGGTCGTCGGCCTTTTCCAGTCCGCATTTCGGGCCGACCTTCACTGATGCCCCGGTGAATTTGGAAAGCTTTTTCGGAATCCAGTATGCTCTATGAGACGTAAATAAATGGTTCCTCTTTAGGGCAGCCGATGTTACAATTGTCCAGCATTTGCTCATAGATACTTGCCATTGGTTATTTAACTCCAGCGTCGGCAGATCTCTCCCCCATATTCTCTCTGGTATCCCGAATTCTTCCTCCCCTGCTAAGATCAAGGCCCAGTACCAATAAGAGATTTCTTTGTAGATAGCATCCTTTTTCAGCATTGCATTTTCCAAAGTTATGTTCCCTGCTCTAACTTCTTTTAAAGATTTCGCCCAACTTGAAAGCTGGTAGTATTTGAATTTTGCTAGGGAAGCATTTGTTGTTGAATATAATATATCCCAATCCCTTATCTTGTTCTGAGACAAGAGTTGCCCCCACTCTGTTATTCCTGCTGCTTTTCTAGGGAGTGCTAGTTTGTCTTTAAGACACTCAGGAGTGCCTGGTGATTCCCATATTGGGGCTAAATCGCTGTAATAAGGGATATTTAGAGTACATCTTATGCAATACCATAATTTAGCAGCTGACTTCAACATCTTTAGTTTAACTTTTTTGAAGAATTTCGGATGCCCGAACTTGTATAAGATGTGGCTGGTTTTATTGGTCATTATTTGAAGATAAAGCGGGTAGTTTTCGTATGTGCTTAGCAATTTCCTGCTTGATTTAAATTGGAAGGCTCTACAATACTCCAGGAGGTCAGGACTGGCAATTCCCCCTTGTTCTTTTTTCCTTCTTAGCTTACTCCAGGCAATTCTAGGGTTTTTTGATGACCAGATAAAACTCGTGATTTCTCCTTGGAATTTCTTTATTGTTTCTCTATTGAATTCCAGTGGAATAGCACCAAAGGCAAAAGTGGATTTCGGTAAAATTGACATTTTTATTATGTTGGACTTGCCCAGTAGTGTCAAAGGCAGTCCTCCCCACACTTTAAATAGTTTCTTTACTTCCCTTTCGATTCTTTGTATGTTGATTTGTGTTACTTTGTCTAAGTCTTTGACGAGGTCTATACCTAGGTATCTGATTTTATCCTTATTGTAAGGGCTGGTTGTGTGTTCATTCCAGCTCATGGTTTCCGTCTTAGCTTGATTAATTTGATAGCCAGAGATTTTTCCAAAGCTGGACAGAGTCTCTTCTATTGTAGTTCGGGACCTGCCTAAGTTGTTTGTGAAGATCATTTGATCATCTGCGTAGAGTGCTACCTTCTTGGTCCAACCTTGAAAGGAGAAGGGGGATATTGATGGTTAGTTTCTGAGACACTCTGCCATTGGTTCAATATAAAAATTGAAAAGCAAGGGGGAGAGGGGGCACACTTGTCTTGTTCCTTTCTTTATCTGGATGTTCGCAGTGAGGTTGCCATTAATTAGAATTTGTGCCCTAGGAGAGCTATAGATTTTTTCCACCATATTTTGAATGTTAGTCCCCAGATTAAAATTCCTTAGTACTTCGTTCAGATAGATCCAGTTAAATCTATCAAACGCTTTGGCCGCGTCAATGGTGATTATTGATAGAGGGAGTTTCTCGTCGATGGCTATGTCTATAGCCCGATCAGTTCTTGTGTTAGATCTTGTAGATGTCTCCCGGCTACAAAACCCTTTTGATTGCTATTTATTAGTGGGCCTGCTATTTTACCTATTCTCTTTGCCATAATTTGCGTGAAGATCTTGTAGTCGCAGTTCAAGATGGAGATTGGGCGGTATGATTAGCATTTTTTAAGGCTTTTGACTGGCTTTAAAAGGATAGAGATTGTGGCGTCGTTCCAAGACTCTGGGAGGTCGCCATTTTCTAAGAAAATTTCATTCATCAAAGTTGTTAAAGGGAGAACCAATATCTCTCTTAAGTTTGTGTAGAATTCGTTCGGCAAAGCGTCCGGGCCTGCTGCTTTTCCTCTCTTGAGGTTTTTTAAGACTTCTTCTACTTCTTGGATTGTAATTTCTGCATTTAATTTTTCTCTCAACTCTGATGCTAAGGATGGAAGGTTCTGGGCCCCTAAAAAATTTCCTATTTCTTCAATTTCGGGTTTGCAGTCTTCATTATAGCGATCTGAGAAGAATGCGGAAAATTCTTGTTTTATTATAGCTTCCTCTAATCCGTTTTGAGCAGGGTTTCGCGGTTCAATGTAAGCGATTTTGTTCCTAGATTGATCTGTCTTGGTTTTCCATGCAAGCAACTTGCCACAACCTGCCCCTACTCGTAGTGGGCGAGTGTGCTAGCTTCTCATTTCTCCCTAAATTTATTTTCCAAAATTTCTGTTATATTTTCTTTTTGTTTCATTCTATCTGCTTCTAATCGTTTTTTACAAGAAGGGGATGTTGCCGCAGATATTTGTAGATCACGTTTTTTGATCTTATTTTCCAATTTATAGATTTTTTGTTTAATGCCCTTTGATTTATGTGCTGCCAGACTCAGGATTTTTCCCCTAACCACTGCTTTATATGCATACCAGGTTGTCTGTACGGAGGCACTATCCTTATTATCCTCGAAAAATAACTCTGTCTCTTTTTTAAGCTGCTCGACTATCTGGGAATCTAAAAGGATTGTACGATCCATAGTCCATCTTGTACCTTCCGTACTATTCTTCAGTTGTAAGGTGATTAGGACCGCCGAGTGATCTGAGAGATGAGCAGGAATGTGCTCTACTTTTAAATTTTTTTCGACTAGCCCTTGGTCCGCGAGAAAGTAATCTATTCTTGATTGTATTCCAAGTTTTTTGTTTTTGAATGTAAAAGTGTTTTGCTTATCACCTTTCTCTTTCCAAATGTCTACTAAACTCAGATCCCTTTTATACACCCCTAACCAGTCTCTCATTTTTGGTAGACTTGTTTGTCTTCCACTAGGGGAGCGGTCCACTTTTGGATCAAGTATAATATTAAAGTCTCCTCCTAAGATAATGGGTGATGAAACTGTGAGTAAATGTGAATATAGAGTTTGTAGAGGGACTGGGTCATCCGTGTTTGGACCATAATAGCCTGCTACTGTAAAGACATTGCTACATATCCTCACCTTAGCCATCGCCCACCTTCCTTTTGGGTCTGTTTCTATTGACTCTACTTTCGCTTTTAAAACGACTTTTTAAAGAGGATGGCAACCCCCTTACCAACACAATCTTGGTCCGTGAACATGTATGAATTGACCCAGTGTAATTTTTTCATAATTTCGTACCACTCTTTTTTTAACAGATGTGTTTCCTGAAGAATTATAATTTCACTATCTATTGTTTTTAAGTATTCTAATATTCTCCTTCGCCTACTCTTGGTTCGTAACCCATTAACGTTCCAGGAAGTTATTTTCACATATTTAAGATCTTTTTTCATTTTATTCTACCTTTTTTCTTTTGTCGGCCTCTGAATTCCCCCTCTTTCTTATACTTTGTGAAATACTGAGGACATATTTTTTTTTCCCTAACTTGCTCCCATATTCCGTGCTTGATTTTTCTGCCTTTTTTTTCCCCCTTTTTGTAGTGTGCAAGTTAAAAATCCCCCCCTCCCTGGAGAAACCTCCCCTTCTATTCTCTGGGCTTTGCTGATAGCCTTCTTTGAGCTCCGTGTTTTATTTAATTTACGCGATAAATACTCTGATTTGATGATTTTCCAGTCATGTTTATTTCTGCGTCTGATCACGCGTCTGGTCGCGCAACTGTTCCAGGAATGTTTCAACTTCTTTAGGGTCCCTAATGTTATACATTTTGTTCCTCCACATGATACGGAGGGAGGCCGGGAATTTCATTTGGACTGTAGCGCCAAGAGATTTCAACTTGGGCATCATCTGCCCCAACTCCCATTGCCTGTCTTGTGTTACTTTTGCTATATCGGAACGTACCCTAAAGGACCAATTGTCTTTATTGTATGTTCCAGTTTTTAGAGTTTCACTTAGTATTTTCTCTTTGAGAGAGTATGTTCAGAAATTAACCAATATTTTTCTCGGATTTTTTCTCTCCTTGCCTTTTCCAAAAGGGTCCCTATGCACCCGCTGGATGTCGTCTTCTAAGCCGAGGTCTTTACACCATGGAAAGAATTCCTCCAGAAGAGAGACAATAAACTTCTTTATATCTGTGCCTTCTCGGCCTTCCGGTACATTTAATACTCTAAAGTTACATCTTCTGGATTGATTTTCCAATGATTCGAGCTTATCGGTGATGGTTTTGTCTGATGCCCTCAGTGTTCTAATTTCTTTCTGGTTTGACTCTACTCTTCTACTTAGTGAAACCACTTCTGCTTCTACTACCGATACCCTTTCTCCTAGGGCGTTTATCTTTGAGTCTAGTAGTTTGCAGGCCTCCTGGATCTTGCTTTTATTCCTTTCTGAGATCTCGAATCTTGACCTGATTTCTTCTAGCATTTTTTCTAGGAATATATCAGTGGAGTTTTTCATTTGACTTTGGGATTGAGTCTCGGTTTGGTCCAGACAGTGGACAGGGTTTGGATTAAGCGGGTCTGCTTGCCCTGATGTTGGCACTGTTGAGTTTCCTTTCCTGGCCTTGCTCTTGTAATTTGAAGAAAGATCTTAAAGAGGGAGTTATCTTCATTTTTGTGCAGTCAGCCTCCTCACGCACGTCTGGTATACCCCCTAATTGTGTTGTTATTTTGCCTGCCTTTGCTTGAATTTTAGGGGATCTTTTTTTTTTTGTGCTGTGGGGGATAACGAGTTGTTTAGAAATTGCGGGTTGGTTTGTTTAAAAAAAACTGCCTATTCCTTAAGCAGTAGGTGGATCTTCCCTTTGATTCTGAACTCAGGCCTGATTCCTCCTCTATGGCATGAGCTACCTCAGTGGGTGGAAGATTATCTGGGTTTCCTGTGCCCCCAACTGTTATCGTACTCCCCTCCTCACAAGGTGTACGAGAAGCTGTCCCAAAACAAAAAACTTGTTGTTTCTGCTTTGTGTTTTGTTTCTGGTGTCCAAACTTTCAATTTGCTCCCCTCGCTCCACCCTCCGACCTTTCTCCCGGCTTACCCGGCTCATGTGTTGATCAGAGGAATCCTCTGAACTCTCCCCTTCCGACTCCGCTGTCCGTGGGATTATGACAGGCCCCTCTGCTGCTCCAGACACTTTGACCCGGCCCTCCAAGGCTGTTGCATATTCTTTCTGCCTCGCGTACAACACCGACTTATTTCCACTTCGTCCGCTCCCACTGGTGTGTGCTCTGTCACCTCCTCCTTTCCCCCGGAAGAAAACGGCTATCCTGCCTGCCGCCCTCCGGCAGTTCCTGTGTGCCTCAGAAGCCGCCTCCCACCAACCGACGTGTATCTGGTGCTCGAGACCAGGAAGCGCCGGGTGCTCAAGTCCAGGAAGCGCCGGGCTTTTTGGGCGTGATACAGCAGGTAAGCTCCCGGTTTCAAGGTCCAACGTTGTTTTGGGCATCCCCATGTGTCTGATCCCTGTTGTGGGGTGACGGGGGGCAGCGGATGGGAAAAGGGAAAACGCTCCGTTCAGAAAGTACTTGGAATGCTTGAAATGGATGGAGTCTGGGTGACTCTTTTTTTTTTTACCGCCGTACCACTCAGCTCAATCAGTCAGGTATGGAGGAAAAATAAGAACAAAAAACTTAGCTAGGAGACCCTCATGACGATGCGATGTTACTGGGCTGTATTTGTGTGCATATTCCTGGTATCCTTGCAGAGTATTAGGGCATCTCAGCGCAGAGCAACACGGAGCTCCAGACCGGACTCACTGACCGGCCGCCATCTTCTCCCCACGTTGACTCTCTCATATTAGCAAAGCAGAGCAGTTCAAGGCCTCCATAGGAGAAGTTGTGTGGGCTAGTACCCAGATCATTGCTGCGCACCAACAATGGTCAGTAAATCAATGCTCAGTCAGTCTGTTTTCTCCAAGAAAGGAAAGTTATTTTATTGAACACATACTAGCTGTGTCTCACAGCTACTTGCCGCCACTTGTACCAACAGAGCCCTTTCAGCTCCAGAAACGGAGCAACCGGACCACATGCCCGCAATATGACTGACACACCGTCAGCGCTGCCACGTCGTGCCAGGAGGTGCTTAAGTTACTTCCAGTGCTCCTGCAGCGTGGGTCGCAAGGAGGCATGGCCCGGCGAAGCCCATGCTAAGGGCAAGCCCTTCTGCGCCCATCATCACCTGAAGGAGGCTCGGCCCCTCCCTTGTTGTCAGGATGCGCCCATCGTCTCGCCAAATGGGGTGTTTGAAAGGAGTTGGCAAGCTGAGACACCCTTGCTGGAGGACTTCATTGCGAGTTCTAGTGGCAGCTTTGCGGCGATCCGCCATCTTGGGAATGCAGAAGTAATTCCGTTTCCCGACCGGTGGTCAGCTTTGTAGTTGTCCTAAGAGCTTCTGTACTTCGCGCATGCGCGCAATACGTGCTGCGCACTTCAACCGACAAATTCACGGGAGTAGAGAGCAGCTTAACGCTCTTCCACAGAAAAAGCTTATTTCAACAAGTTTACCAGTACAAGGCTTCAGAACTGATACCAAATGAAAGTAACTGTAAAAACGTTATTATAGAATTAAAATTGCGTTTCTTAACGAACGTTTTTTCCCTCAGCATACTTGTGACCAGAAGTGTGTCGACGCCAGAGCACTCGAGAAGTTGAGGTGAAGAGGAGTCAGGGTTGGGAAAACTTCAGTCAAGAGAAGTTCCCTCAAAGACAATCAAGTAAGGGTATTTGTTTTGTTAAAAGACGAGTCTCAGGCGATGAAACAGGGGCACTAAGGACTCTTCCTAGCAACGAGGCAGGAGAGCATATTGCGCCCTGAGCCTGTCAGAGACTAATACTAAAGTGAAGTAACTGTAAAGACTTTTGGTGCCTCAAAGTATTCAAAGACTTTCAAAGACTTTAGCATCTGAAAATTTATCTTCGAAGGAGTCCAGGAAATCTCGTGAGAGAGAGAGTTCACAGTTTTGAGTTCAAGACTTTTGAAGTTTCACAGTTCAGAGTGTTAGGAGCAATTTCTTCAGTAATCGGTTTCCAAAGAACACTAGGAGTTCTTCCGGTTAATCAGATATAACACATTCCAGACAAGACAGTTAGGAAAGTGGCTAGCTTCCCAGTCTGTATCGGTAAGACTCAGAGTTCAGGGAATAGAAATAAAACTGGGTCAAGTAAAAGTTAAGTAGGGAGGTTAAAAATCTGTCTTTTCCCTTTCAGAGAGTTCACCAGAAAGACTCCCGAGGCAGATCCACTGAGGAAGAAGTCTCTCTTGTTTTGTCTGTCCACTTCCCCTTTCCCCCCCGGGTTAAGACTATGGACTGCATTACTAAAAGGTAGTTCTTGGCTTGGCTTGAGGGGGTCTGGGGTAAGAGCTTCTGTTCCTGAGGGGGCCGAACCAGTGTATCCTTTTGACAGATTGAAGTGCCAGCCTCTTAATTGAGGAATTAGGTCCCCTCCTGGACAGAATGGCGGAAGGCTTTGACATGAAGACTTTAAGTGAAATTCTAGGTAATATGCAGGTACAGTTAAATAATGCTCTAGAGGAAAACAAGGCCTTAAGGGAGGAAGTTAAGAGATCTAGTCAGGAGTCCTTGCAGACTCGTCAGAGGTTAGAGAAATTGGTGACAGCAGGATCTTTATATCAAGATAAAACTTCGGCACCACAGCCGTCATCCTCGTCTGGGATTTCAAGTCAAGTAATTCACTCCATCTCCCCTATCATTCCATTAGCGTCCCCAGAAAGGTATGGGGGGATCCGATGAAGGCTCAAATTTTTCTGACGCAGTGTTCGTTACACTTCCTGCGTCGCCCTGTAATTTTTACTGATGATCAGGCAAAGGTGGCTTTCATATTGTCGTATCTGACGGGAGACGCGGCTGCTTGGTCTATGTCATTGGTCACCAAGAACGATCCAATCCTAACAAACTATGAGAATTTCAAAGTGGAGTTTGCCCGAATTTTTGATCGACGGTCTGCCGCGCAATCTACAGATAATGAATTGTTGGACCTTAAACAAGGAAGTCGAGACTTGGTGGGATATTTGGCTAACTTTAATAAGTTAGTGGTGGAAACCAATTGGCCTGAGGAGAAAAGAGCGGCAATTTTTTACAGAGGTCTTCGAGATGAACTAAAAGATGCTCTTGGCCAAATCCCGCAAAGACCCACAGAAGTCTCAGCTCTCATAGATTTGGTATTGCAGTTGGATCATAGACTAAATGAGCGAAAACATGATAAACAAAGAGACTTTCGTCCAATCCCTCCTCGGTTTGATCGAATGCGAAGTGACTCTCAAAAGAGTTCAGATGCACCATCTGCTGAGGAACCCGTGCAAATTGGATCGGTTAGAGGGCCTTTGTCTAAGGAGGAGAAGGAGAGATGAAGAAATTCACTATTGTGGGGGATCTGGACATTTCGTAAAAGAATGTCCCAAGCGATTGAAAACTTCTCTGCCAGTAAAAGATCGGCTTCGCCCGTAGAGAGAGTTGCACGGGTGGAAGCGACATCAAAGTCAACTCCTGAATCACAACATATTATGAATACACTACAGTCAGCTGCACCACATTTGATAGAAACTTTTGTGGTAAAATTTTAAGATCAAGAGATCAAGGAAGTATCTGTTATGATTGACTCTGGAGCAACCGGCAACTTTTGTGATCTAAAATATGCTCGGCGGCATGGACTCCAATTTGTAAAAAAGATAATCCCAGAGCCTGTACGTGCTGTGGATGGCACCAACTTGTCCTCAGGCCCCATTACTCATGAAACTGAGTTGGTTCAATTGACAGGGCTTAAAGGACATTCGGAGTATATCACTTTTAATTTAATTGATGCTCCGCAGTTTCAGTTATATTTGGGACTTCCCTGGTTAACTGAGCATAATCCGAGAATAAACTGGAGTCGAAGAACAATTGAAATGGACTCTCCTTATTGTGCCGAAAATTGTTTTGGTTTAATGAAAACTTCGGAAGATGAGTCACAGGTCAAGATCTTAGCTTCTGTCCATCTGGCCCAAATTTGTACAGTGGAATCAAGATCAATTCCAGTGGAATATCAGGACTTAGCAACGGTGTTTGATAAGAAAAAAGCGGAAACGCTTCCTCCGCATCGCCCTTACGACTGAAAAATCGACATTGAGCCCGGAGCAATTTTGCCCTGCAGTCGAATGTATGCGCTCACTGAAACTGAAAATCGATTTTTGAAAGAGTACCTGGACAAATACTTGGCCAATGGATTTATTCGTCCTTCACAGTCTCCCGTTTCCTCGCTTCTTTTCTTCATTCCAAAACGTGATGGAGATCTTCGGGCCTGCATCGACTATCGAGCACTAAATCAGGTGACTGTCAAGAATAGGTACCCACTACCATTGATCTCAGTATTGTTAGATCAAGTAAAGAATGCTAAGGTCTATACAAAGCTAGACCTTAGGGGGGCCTATCATCTGATCGGAGTGGCCACTGGAGACGAGTGGAAAACGGCGTTTCGAACTCGATATGGACTCTTCGAGTACCAAGTAATGCCATATGGCCTTTGTAATGCCCCTGCAGCCTTCCAACACTTTGTGAACGATGGGTTGGGAGAGTTTTTGGATCGAGTGGCTGTGGTTTATATCGACGACATTTTGATTTTCTCCAATAGTTTGGAAGAGCATATTCCTCATGTGAGAGCAATTCTGATCAAGTTGATGGAGAATCATCTCTATGTCAAGTTAGAAAAGTGCGCTTTCCATGTCACCAGAGTCGAGTTTTTGGGTTTTGTGCTATCCCCTGATGGAGTGAGCATGGATGTCACAAAAATTAAAGCAGTTCAAGATTGGCCCTCTCCCAAGTCTGTGAAGGAAGTTCAGAGTCTTTTGGGGTTTTCGAATTTCTACAGGAGGTTCATTTCAGACTTTTCGCATAAAGTAACCCCCATCACTCGACTCCTTAAGAAAGGAATCAAATTTGAGTGGAAGGATGACGCTGAGGAGGCCTTTCGATTTCTCAAAGATTCTTTCACTCGAGATCCGATATTGCTGCATCCTCGAACTGAAGACCCTTTTTATGTAGAGGCTGATGCTTCTGAAGTTGCGATTGGAGGAATTTTGTCTCAGCGACATCCAGTTTCAGGTCAGCTTCATCCAGTGGCGTATTACTCTAGGAAGCTAAATCCTCCTGAGTGCAATTATTCCATTGCTGATAAAGAGCTTTTGGCAGTAAAAACTGCTTTTGTGGAATGGCGCCATTATTTGATGGGAGCGAGACACAAGATTACAGTCTTTACGGACCACAGGAACTTGCAATTCCTCAAGTCTGCTCGTACCTTAACTGCGAGGCAGTTGCGATGGTCATTGTTTTTTGCGGACTTTGACTTCGTCATTACCTTTCGCCCCGGAAAGAGTAATGCCAAAGCTGATGCCTTATCTAGAATCGAGTCCACCATTTCAGAGAAGACAGAAAGAGAAGAGCAGAGCATCATCCCAAAGGAAAAAATCATCATGGTAGCAGATGCAAGTGTTATGGCGGACAAGGTGCAGGAAGCTATGTCCTTTCAAGAAATGAAAGATTGGTCTCAGAAAGAGAAAGGTCGAGAGATTAAGAATGGGTTGCCATATCAAGATCAACGTTTATTTCTTCCGACACCAGAGCTTCAAGAAAAGGCATTGGAATCTTGCCATCATCACTTGTTAGCAGGGCACAAAGGAATTCTCAAGACTACAGAATTAGTGGAAAGGAACTTTTGGTGGCCAGACATGAAACCGCAGATTCGACAATATGTGACTACCTGTGAGAGGTGTTTACGAGGAAAAGCTGATAGGAGATCACCTCAGGGCAAGTTAAAGCCATTACCTGTGCCGCCCTACCCCTGGCATACAGTGTCAATGGATCTTATTGTGGAGTTACCTCCTAGTCGTGGGTTCACTACTGTCTTAGTGTTTGTAGATGTATTTTCTAAAATGGCACACTTCATCCCTCTAAAAAAGAATCCCGATGCCCCATCGTTAGCGCAACTTTTCTCTCAGCATGTTGTGCGACTGCATGGAATTCCCAAAATTCTGGTCTCAGATAGGGGGACCCAGTTTGTCTCACATTTATGGAAGGCCTTTACCCACAAGTTAGGAATTGACACTCGCTTCTCCACTAGCTACCATCCAGAAACGGATGGCCAAACGGAGAGAGTGAACCAGGAACTTGAGCAGTACCTCCGACTTTACCTATTGGATCAGAAAATGGAATGGTCTGAGATGGTGTGGGCTGCGGAGTTTGCTTATAATAACTCGGTTCGCTCTTCCACTGGTTATTCGCCCTTCTATGTAAATTATGGCAGACATCCTACCTTAATTGTGGAGAAAGAAGAGAGTTCAGTCCCTGCAGTAAACAAAATAGTTTCAGAAGTTCAGAGATCCCTTGCTCGGGTTAAAGAAAACTTGATCAAGGCCAAGGAATCTTATAAAAAATATGCTGACAGGAAGAGAAGAGAAGACCCAGTATTTTGTCCGGGGGAAAAGGTGTGGTTGTCCACAAAAAACTTGAAATTAAAAACTAATCGGAAATTTCAACCCCGATTTTTAGGGTCATTCACAGTAGAGAAAATGTTAGGTCCAGTGACAGTCAGGCTCCATTTACCCTCATATTTGAAGATTCATCCTACCTTTCATGTTTCTTTAATTAAGAAGAGTCCAGTAAATCTGAGAGTTGGGTTGACTCCTAGGCCAGTTCAGGTAGATGGTGAAGAAGAGTTTGGGGTACATCAAATTTTCGATTCTAAGTTCAGGAAAGGCACACTATATTATCTGATTGATTGGAAGAACTTTGGTCCTGAGGAAAGATCATGGGAGCCTTATGAAAATGTACATGCTCCAAAATTGCTCAGAGAATTTCATAGACTTCATCCTTCAAAACCCAGGTTGGGGAGAGCCTCCTTGGTGGGAGGTAGTGTCAGGATGCGCCCATCGTCTCGCCAAATGGGGTGTTTGAAAGGAGTTGGCAAGCTGAGACACCCTTGCTGGAGGACTTCATTGTGAGTTCTAGTGGCAGCTTTGCGGCGATCCGCCATCTTGGGAATGCGGAAGTAATTCTGTTTCCCGACCGGTGGTCAGCTTTGTAGTTGTCCTAAGAGCTTCTGTACTTCGCGCATGCGCGCGATACGTGCTGCGCACTTCAACCGACAAATTCACCGGAGTAGAGAGCAGCTTAACAATCTTCCACAGAAAAAGCTTATTTCAACAAGATTACCAGTACAAGGCTTCAGAACTGATACCAAAAGGAAAGTAACTGTAAAAACGTTATTCTACAATTAAAATAGCGTTTCTTAACGAACGTTTTTTCCCTCAGCATACTTGTGACCAGAAGTGTGTCGACGCCAGAGCACTCGAGAAGTTGAGGTGAAGAGGAGTCAGAGTTGGGAAAACTTCAGTCAAGAGAAGTTCACTCAAAGACATTCAAGTAAGAGTATTTGTTGAGTTAAAAGACGAGTCTCAGGCGATGAACCAGGGGCGCTAAGGACTCTTCCTAGCAACGAGGCAGGAGAGCATATTGCGCCCTGAGCCTGTCAGAGACTAATACTAAAGTGAAGTAACTGTAAAGACTTTTGGTGCCTCAAAGTATTCAAAGACTTTCAAAGACTTTAGCATCTGAAAATTTATCTTCGAAGGAGTCCAGGAAATCTCGTGAGAGAGAGAGTTCACAGTTTTGAGTTCAAGACTTTTGAAGTTTCACAGTTCAGAGTGTTAGGAGCAATTTCTTCAGTAATCGGTTTCCAAAGAACACTAGGAGTTCTTCCAGTTAATCAGATATAACACATTCCAGACAAGACAGTTAGGAGAGTGGCTAGCTTCCCAGTCTGTATCGGTAAGACTCAGAGTTCAGGGAATAGAAATAAAACTGGGTCAAGTAAAAGTTAAGTAGGGAGGTTAAAATCTGTCTTTTCCCTTTCAGAGAGTTCACCAGAAAGACTCCCGAGGCAGATCCACTGATGAAGGAGTCTCTCTTGTTTTGTCTGTCCACTTCCCCTTTCCCCCCCGGGTTAAGACTATGGACTGCATTACTAAAAGGTAGTTCTTGGCTTGGCTTGAGGGGGTCTGGGGTAAGAGCTTCTGTTCCTGAGGGGGCCGAACCAGTGTATCCTTTTGACACTTGTGGAGCCACAAGAGGAATATTGAAACCTTAGGCCCAGGGGTGAGTCTCCCACCTACTGCTCTTTTCTTTTTTAAACTGTGTACCTTGTTCCTTTGGCAAGTCTGGCCTACACTCAGCCTTACCTCCTGGTTTCTGCCTTGAAAGACAGTCACAGATTCTTAATGGAGAAGCGCAAAACCCCAGGCTCTCATGAGCCAATCATTAATTTCAGTAATAGCACCACCTTAGACTCTTTCTTGGCAAGAGCAGTGAAGGTCATTACTACTGAAATTGACTTGGGGAAACGGACGTTATCCCTGGAGGTGGGGGGGCTGGTCCTTCTCTTGGGGGGCTGGTTACGCAGGCCTTGCAGCCTGCCTTACAAGATCATTCAGTACCCCAGCCTAATAAAAGCCTTTCCTGCTCACCTCCTGTGGTTCAACCCCCTGAAAACCCCGCTATGGTAACCCCTAACAACAGTCTATGTTCACTACTACTGCCCAGCCTACTACTCAGCCCAGCGCCAACTGTTCGGTCCTACTGAATCTTGCTGCCACGGATTGGGCAGATTTGTGTGGCAAGCTCAAAGACGCAATCCAGCTAAGTATACACCGTCTGATTGAAAGAATATCCGCACAGGAGACAGCCCTAACAAAACTAGCGGCCTGGTTTAATCCAGGTGAGGATGTCAGCCCCCGTAATCCTCCTTGGGAGGGAGGATTACGGGGGCTGACCTGTTTATTACACACAGGCAGGATACCTTGTGAGACTCTTTGCCAGGGGTCAAGTTGCAGACAGGGCAGCTATCTCCACTTTCAACCCACCCCAGCTGCTCCTCCAGCCTTTGGCTCCCTGAATAAACAAGCTGTAAGAGGAGCAGTGTGGCTCAGGGGTTAGAGGCAGCAGACCCGGAAGCTGGGTTCGGTCCTGGACCAGGGTTCAATTCCCCGCCTCGGCGGGTCTTGGGCTAAAAATTCCACGGACTCGATAATTCTCGCCCTGGTGCCTCCTCGACTCACGGGCTCACACTCTGCGACTCTGGGAAATAGCTTGCTTAATCTCCACAACGGCCCCTCGCAGCGGGATGCCTGACTTTCACCTTGTGGATACCCTGCTATCTCACAGGGGAATACCAGGAAGGGTTCCCTAAGCAAGCACCGGGAAACCCACTGCGGGTAGCTGTGCGCTATATAAGCTCAACTACTACTACATTTAAGAAATCCTGTAGCAGCCAATAGTTACCAAAGGACTCATATGGGCCAAACAGTGCCCGGGTAGTCGGTGGGCAGACTTGATAAGCCAGGTGTACAACTCCGAGATGGTTACGAAAGCTTCTGCTTGGTAGCCATCCCTACTCCTAGTCAACGTCCTCCTAGTAAGATTTGCTGCTAATCTGAAAGTATATCGAATCCCTGTCAAACATAGCGGCATTCAGATTATTTGGGTCCTTAGTTCTAAAGAGTTTAACTTCTTGAATGTATTTATTAACTTTAAATTAATTAAAACCATGCAGTAAAAAAGCATAAAAGCGAGCAAATAAAAGAAGGGTCACAGTAAAAATATAGAGGCTACCGATACATTTGTTTTGTTCATGTACTATATCCCCTCCCTGCAGCACCCATTCGATCTGCCAGCACCTACCCATCCGATCGTCTGACATGGTTTTCTCTGTGGTCGCCACATGGTTCTCTCCGACCACCGCACTCTCCGCTGTCCTCCTCTCTATCTTCCTCTCCTATCCATTCCCTCTCTTCCCCGAATCTCTCTCCCCTGCCGGCCTTCCTTCCCCATACCTGAGCGATTCCTTTGTAACTCTTGTATCTGTAGTATCTACGTTCCTGAAACTGTTGTAGCTATGTAATTACGTTTTGAATGCAATTGTACCTCCCCATGTAAAGCGCTCTGATACCTCCGGGTGTAGCCAGTGCTATATAAAACTTTTCAAATAAAATAAAAAATTGTCAAGAGTCCTTGTACAGAGTTTCTAAGACACCTGTGTAAACCTTTGCAGTTTTCTACTATGGCAGTCTGTAGGTCATTCTCCTTGGCCCTTCCATTTAGAGCCATAGGTATGGTGCGGTCTATGTAGGACGGGTGGGCAGGATCCAGCTCTGTACTTGTTTGAGGGGAAGCTACATTATCCCCCTTACTATACCGTGCTGGACAACCTGGTTTGATCATGTTTGTGTGCAGCCTTTAGAGACATTCTAATCAGATGAGTACAAATCCCCAGTCTCACCAAGGTCATTGTGGTTGTTTTAGAAAAGCACAAGGCTGATGCTTCGTTACATGTCTTGGTTTCCTTGGTGATAAAAACTGGGCGAAGAAGTCGTAGCGTTTGTTCCTAAGGGCGGGGCAGCAGCACAGAAGGTGTAGCCAGGATTCCCTCATGTAGGAGCACAGTCTGCAGTTTGTGAGTTCCCCCTTGTGAGCCCATGCGGGGCTAAAGTCAGTGATTCCTAATGTGTATATTCTCATGGAAAGAATTTTAGTTCGGGCTTGTCGTGTCAGGGCCTCGTTTAGGTAAGGATTTGCCTTGCCTACCATATAGGAGCTATTCAGCGGGACTAGTTCGGGGCTAGAACGAATAGATTTAAGATCCAGCTCAAATGAGGTTTCACGGACTTGTCTATTTATGGCTTTTTTCCAGGCATTTAGTGGGATTTCAGGCAGTGGTATGCTCTTTTCCTCGATCTTTAAAGTCTTGAGCGCTTTGCCAATACTGGTGTGCCATACTGAACTTGGCCCTTCAGAGATGACTCTCAGTTTACGTCTTAAGGAATTTGTTGGGACCCTTGTAATCCTTAAGTATAGTTTTTTGAACTCCCCTTGGCACATCAGGTCTGGCCTTACCAGGCCTAGCTCCAATCTAAACCTTGACTTCCTTACCGACCTTGGGATAAAGAAGACTGATTTATATGTAGGCTATCTGGTTTTAAGTTTAAACCTATAATAACTGATAAAACACCACCGTAGCAACAACAAACTAAGTGCCATTCATTGAAAGGAAAAGATGAGTGAAATAGTCATTTTTATTTCTTCCTGAAGGGGCCAATACAATGTAACTTTGTTATACAAGGTAGCATCAAGAAAAACTGGGCTAACATTATTCTGCTTGAGTTTTGTTGTTCAAGGATGTCGCTAAAACATTTTCTCTTCTTCCTTCTGCTTTTTCCAGTTTTGTGGTCTTTTTTCTAAAGATGCAGTGTTTAGGTCTTATTTCGTTATTTTATAAACTGTAGAGAATTGGGAAGTATCAAAATCAGATTTAAAATGTTGGCTACATTTAATTTTACTAATAGGTAAAAATACTGGTTTCATAAGAATCTTTCAAAATATGTACCATCACATTTACCCACCGACAGAGAATGGGTGAAATCCTTTGATACATCAACTCCCTTTCTAGTGATTTAGTATTGATTGTAAGTGAATTGCCAAACACCCCAGTCTTGAAACATACAATGCAAGATGTAGTAACAGGCATCTGTGAAAAGAATGTTGTCACCAAGCATCTGAGATAGTGGTGAAAACATTACACCAGGCGTTTGGTAAACCCGGAACGCAGTGTCACTTGGAATGTTGCTGAAAAAAATTCCTTCCAAGTTCAATAAAGATTTGAGCGATATTGTTTGTATTTGCAGCAATTCAGTTACGTATATGAAAAAGTTGTATGATGGTCTGTCAAAATCGATACCTGAGCTGAAGTGCTTCCCTGTAAGAGATCCTTGTCACGTGCTAGATGGTATGCTGAAAGCATCTTTACAATATTCAGAGTTAATGAAGAATGCTATTAACTTTGTAGTCAATTCTGGTGCAGTAAAAATGTATTTGGACCTCATATACCCTGTGCATACGCTACCTATACACATGCACTATCAGTGCAGAAAGCAAGCAATAATTAAAATTAAATTAAAATTCCATAAACACCAGAAAAACACTGTTTCTGTTGTTTTTAATAGCACGAAAATGTGTAACCACTGATAACCACTGTTTTTTAAGATATTGATAAAAGTGAAAAAAAAACACCAGAATTTACCAAAACTAGAAACTGAAAACAGGAAAGCCTATTTATATGCTTTGGCTTTGGTTGCGATGTTAAGACTGCCCTGTGACCCCAGAAAAGCCTGGTGGCCATAACTGATGGCTGGCAGCAATTTTGCCTTTAGGGCAGTTAATATTGGTCCGGCAGTGGGGCTTATCAGGTGTGAACTTAATTGCATTGCATAAAGAGGAATGTCACCTTATTGGCCTTAGAAGACTGCTGTTTCAGGTGGATGTTTGCCTTGGCCCGTTCCGTAAGCCAAACCCCTAGATAGTTGGACGCTGCCACAGTACTGATTTGCAGGTCTCCCATTAGCCACTGCGCTTTCTTTTTCTGGTGGTAGCTCCCAAAAATGATAACCTTTGTTTTATCCTGGTTGACTATAAGACTGTTATCTTTGTTGAATTGGTTCAGTGGGTTTAGGGCTCTCTGTAGGCCCTCCCTCGTATG
Organism: Lissotriton helveticus; assembly: GCF_964261635.1. Taxonomy (NCBI): domain Eukaryota; kingdom Metazoa; phylum Chordata; class Amphibia; order Caudata; family Salamandridae; genus Lissotriton; species Lissotriton helveticus. The sequence continues at coordinate 1,611,307,615 of NC_136065.1, forward strand.
GTCCATTATGGCAGTGTCATCGGCCTATTATAGCACCGGTAGCCTCATGCTGCCTAATCTCAGTGCTACTAGGGTGGCTCCTTTCAGGGCGTCCCCCAAATCCGCTGTATACAGGTTAAAGAGGATGGGAGCCAACATGCATCCTTGTTTCAGACCGTTGTTCATTGTTATTTTGGGGGACACTGTGCCAGAGCTGGTTTTGACCCACACCCAGGTACCTTCGTATAGTGATCTAATTGCCCTCAAAAGGTTTGGCGGAACGCCCCAGTTTTCTAATTTCCGCCATAACCTATTTCGTACCACTTTGTCGAAGGCTGTGCTGTAGTCAATGAAGCAGCAAAAGAGTGGTGGATTTTTCTTTTTTGCTGCTTTAGTTGGTAGGTGTGCTAACGCCAGAATGTTGCCCATTGTTGATGGCTCCGGTCTGAAGCCGGTCTGGTGGCAGCGGATTATGCTTTTTCCTTCGGCCCATTTCTCCAGATCCTTCAATATGAGGGGGGGGAAGCCTTGGCTTCAAGGTCGAGAAGAGCGATGAGCCTATAGTTTGATGGCTTTAAACGGTCCCCTTTATAAGAAATCGGGACTAGTATGGAGCCTCTGTAAGAATCAGGGGTTTTTGCTGTCATTAAGGAGTGGTTATAAAGAGGAGTGAGAACGGTTGCCCAAAAATCAGATGCCTTTTTAAAAATTGGTGCGGGTATCCATTTTGATCCAGGGGCCCCATCGTTCTTCATGTTCTTAAGTATCTTGTTGACTATTTGGGGGCTTATCTGGGCTGACGGTGTGTAAAGCATCTCTGCCTGGTCTCCCTGACCCTCGGGTGGCTTTCGGGGGCTAGAGGTTGTTTCTTGAATCTTTGCCCATCGGTTGGTTGAAATTGTCTACCCCGCAGTTAGACTCCTCTGTGTTGCCTGTGTTTACATGGGCGATTGAATATAAATGCTTTACGTGGACCAGCCAGTCTTGCTCTGTCACTCTGTTTTCTCTTTGAACTCCTCTGCTACTTAGCCTGTTTGTGTCTCCATAATCCTGCTAGATTCATCAGTTTGAGCAAGGAGAAAATGTTGATTCATTCTCTCTCTATGTGGGCTTTTTTGTGTTCCCACCATTTCTTTATTAGGGCTGCCCTCAATGATGAAATCGAGGTATCAACCGATTGCCTGCCCCCTCTTTTCTTTATTTCAAGTTCCTTATGCAAGAGGCGTTTGCTGTCCTGTATGTCCTTAGTTGCGCTGATGCTTCCAGCTGTTGATTGTTTTTTGGACCTTGAGCGTTGTGGCTGGGGATGGCCCAGGCTCACTTCTATCTCCTGAACTGTGGTTTCCCAGTTTTTTATCGGTGACAACGACATTGCTGGGATCTCATCCAGCCAGTTTTGAAGCTACGCGCCCATCTCGTATGTCCATCTATTTCTCCTGAGGAGGCTATGATTTTCATCCCCTCTGGACTCTCCAATTGCTTGGAACTTAAAGGCTGATTGAACATCCAGAATGAACACTGCTATTAGTGGCCTGTGATCACTTTCCGACCTATCTTCGACTGTAAAATCTTCCAAACTGGCCGCCATTGCTTCACTGACCATGATGTAGTCGATTCTTGAGATGTCCCGGAAGGACAGTTGTAGCTGCCCAACATTCGAGTGTATTGCTTTCACAGCGTAAGTTGTAGATAGCTTATGTAGGTCGTTTAAGGGTGCAGCCCTTCCCGACCCTCGATATGGAGGTGCAGCATTGTTGATGTCTTTCAGGTTAAAGTCCCCACCTAGAATTACCTGATAAGTTTTATATTTATTTAGGAGGTCGTCTATTTCCCACGTCAATGCCTCCAACTGATCTTTCACGATGGTTTGTGCCGGGTGAATGTAGCATTTTATTATTAGGAGGTGCATTGGCTGTAAGATGTGTTTCAGGCCTTCGATCTGTAGGGCTTGCAGCCCAGGTGAATTCAGGTTTATTCATGTCACTACAAGGGAGCTTGCATGTTTTATGTAAACTGATAGACCGCCAGACGGACGACCAAAAAGGTTCTTTTTTATTGCTGGAACATAATGTTTGTAGAACCCTGCCGAAGGTGTGCTAGATAATGCCCACGTCTCTTGAAGGCAGAGTATGTCTCCTGATTTTCGGGAATTGCCTCAGGGTTTTGTCCCGCCAATCTTGCTGCTCCCGGCGATGTTCCATGAGATTATAGTTAAGTTCTTCTTAGGAAATAGTCCTCTCTTAGCTTCATGCCTGGCAGACCTGGTCTCGCTGCTATTAGGAATTCTTTTTTGTACTTCCTGAGGTTCTGGATTGTTCCAAGAGGGAGGGGATGGCACTGATAACCTTTGGCTGTTTTGGTATGCGATCCTGATTCCCGTACGGTCCTTATATCTCTTCCATCTATTCTCGGGGATACTGTGCTATTTGTCCCATGCAGGACCGCAAGGGCCCATGTCCCCCTTGTCTGGTGCAAGGATGTATGGGTATTTTGGGTTGGGTAAATTCCGGGCAACGATGCCACACTTGGCGAGTTGTGTAGAATTGTTCAAGATGACTTGTACGGTTTCCTCTTTCTTCAAGCCCAATACTGTTAGTTGCTGTGCGTGTCCCCCTTCATGCTCAAGAATCTCACCCATTCTATATCCGTTTGTAGCTGGTCTAGAGCGGCAATTTGCTTAAAAAGGAAGAGAATGTTGCACCTATTCAAAATATCATTCTGTCCAATGCTTAAGCATCTCGGGGCGAGGACTACCTCGTGGATAATGGTAAGTGTTCCTTACGAGTGGATCGTTTTGTTCCTTCCTAGATCTTGTGCCGCCTGGGTTAGTCCGAGGGTTGGGCATCCTTGATTGCTTATGACTGATCCTGCTTTGTGTTTCGGGTTCTGTCCACGTGTGTACCTGATACTGAGCTGGTGCCCGGGGCTTTGCTGTAGTGGTTTTAGATCGTCCGGCAGTGACGGTGCTGTTGACCTTGATTGCGATGTGGTTTTTTTCAGCTGGTGCATCACTTGTGTCCTCTGTCGTTTGGCTACCTGGAGTTTGTCCTGCTCTTATTTGCGGCTTTTGAGCTGTCGCAGGTAAGTTACTTATTATGATTGGCTGTTTTTGCCGTTCTCGAGAGGGAAGGACCGTGTCAAGGGGCTTTTTGCCCCAGTTTTTATTTATCAAGATTGGGTAGAGCTGAAAAGCTTTGGGGTCCCTTGTGGGAGTCTGCCATCGGTCTTCCTTGACTGCAGTTGACTTCTTCTTATCTTAGTTTTTAGGGCTCGCCTTTACCATTCCGAAGGAATGGGAAATGGCGAGAATTCAAGTGCTCGAACTGATTGTCAAACCACCGCTTTTTTTCGTGGCGTTTTCTTCGAGTGCACGTACAGGCACGCGCTTTTGGCCCATACACTTTCATGGCCATCTGTTCCTGTTCCTCAATGTCCCTCCCACCCTTCGTTTGATCTTGCCGCGAGTTCAGGCTAATGGCCCTCCCCCAGCACAGAGCGCGCATCGCGGCCGCACAGCACATCAAAGGGCTTCTCCCAGCGTGTGCTGTGCGGCTTCTCCTCCCCTAATTATGTGGCCGGCCGTACTTGTGTTTCCCGGCCGCTTCCCGGCCGCTCTTGTATTTAATTAGCAGCAGCAGCATTTCTCCTGCGCCACATCAAAGGCTCTGTGCCACTTTCACCCACACAGCAACACTTACAGACACGCAACGCCACTCACACCCACGCAAGCCCACTATCATCCACGCAACACCACACTCACCCACGCAACGCCACTCACCCAAGCAACACCACTCACACACGCAACCCCACTCATCCACGCAACCCCACTCATCCACGCAACCCATCTCATCCACGCAACCCATCTCATCCACGCAACGCCACTCATCCACGCAACGCCACTCACACATGCAACGCCACTCACCCACGCAACGCCACTCACCCACGCAACACCACTCACCCACGCAACCCCACTCATCCACGCAACGCCACTCATCCATGCAACACCACTCACACATGCAATGCCACTCACCCACGCAACACCACTCACCCACGCAACACCACTCACCCACGCAACACCACTCACCCACGCAACGCCACTCACCCACGCAACGCCACTCACTCACGCAACGCCACTCACACACGCAACGCCACTCACACGCAACGCCACTCACGCACGCAACGCCACTCACGCACGCAACGCCACTCACACACGCAACGCCACTCACACACGCAATGCCTCTCACACACGCAACGCGACTCACACGCGCAACGCCACTCACACGCGCAACGCCACTCACACGCGCAACGCCACTCACACGCGCAACGCCACTCACACGCGCAACGCCACTCACACACGCAACGCCACTCAGGCACGCAACGCCACTCACGCACGCAACGCCACTCACGCACGCAACACCACTCACACACGCAACGCCTCTCACACACCCAACGCGACTCACACGCGCAACGCCACTCACACGCGCAACTCCACTCACACGCGCAACGCCACTCACACGCGCAACGCCACTCACACGCGCAACACCACTCACACATGCAACGCTACTCACACGCGCAACGCGACTCACATGCGCAACGCCACTCACACGCGCAACGCAACTCACACACGCAACGCCACTCACACGCGCAACGCCACTCACACGCGCAACACCACTCACACATGCAACGCTACTCACACGCGCAACGCCACTCACATGCGCAACGCCACTCACACGCGCAACGCAACTCACACGCGCAACGCCACTCACACGCGCAACGCCACTCACACGCGCAACGCCATTCACACACGCAACGCCACTCACACACGCAACGCCACTCACACACGCAACGCTACTCACACACACAACGCGACTCACACGCGCAACGCCACTCACACACGCAACGCCACTCACACACGCAACGCCACTCACACACGCAACGCCACTCACACACGCAACGCCACTCACACACGCAACGCCACTCACACACGCAACGCCACTCACACACGCAACGCCACTCACACATTGTGGGTGCAGATTGTGGGTGCAGATTCAGAGAAAACACAGCAGCACCACCACCATTGCAATGCAATAGGTCTCGTTTTAACGCAAATTTAAGCTATAGGCCTTGTAAATGGCAAAGCCTTTTATTTATGTTCCAAAGACCAGAACGCAAAAATAAAGGGCATAATCATTTACAATGCTAATAGTTCAGACTCGCGTTATTGCGAGACCTATTGCATTTTCAATGCTTGTTTTCTGTTATTTCTTAATATTCTTTTTGTTCTCTTCTTGATAATGGGCGTTCAAGCTTACCGTTTTTGTAGGGAGTGTGTTCTTTGAAGTCAGTTTCCGTGACATCCGGGACTTTGTTGCGCTCTGCTGCCCTACTTTTGGGGATTTGCATTCCTTGTGCCATTTTGGCATTGTGGGCGGAGGTCTCGCTCCTTTGTGCTCCTTTGTGCTCCTTTTTGATCCAGCCCTGCTGGTGTCATTAAACCGAGATCGGTTTCTTCCATTTGTCTCACTGCCGGATGGTGGCCCCTTGCTGTAGTCCTGCTGTCTGTGTTGCTCTGGAACCATTTTTCTCTGCTTTCTTTGAATGTCTTTACTATATCAGCTAGGATCTCGGGAAGTAACGCCCATTTTCCATGAGTATTGAGCAGGAATAGGAACATTCACCTCGGTTGGATAGCAAGTACTGGTCAATCCTATTTTCCAGCTCTTCCACTCTGGAGCTTATGTTGACTAAGCGGCCAGAGTTTAACTTCTTTCTTGTGAATTTTGTACCTCTGTTGGCGACCCTTGGTGCCAGATTGAAGCGCTCTTTGAAGTAGTATCTTGCCTTGAGCTCAGATCATTTGCTTACCTCAAGTCCTTCAGTATAACATTAAGCAGGCATTTTAACGCAAAGCTGGGTCAATTTTACTATGAAAGTAACCATTTTATGTTAGAAGACCTTGCAATTAGGTTTCAGCGGTGACCAGAGGGGCCAGAAGCTTTTGGGGGCTCTTAGTCAGGCTAGGTTAAGAAATGTATTGTCCGGGAGTTCTAGTCTGTCTAGGGAATTGCCCACTTTTGTGGGATGGGGTAAAGTGACCATTCTAGACTATATTTTTATTTCAAGATCCCTTAATGGTTTGGTTAGCCCGTGAGTTGTTCACCACCTTCAGCGACTGTAACCGCGCACCGAAATTGTGCTAGTAATTAACGTTGACCTGGGTGTAACTCCTGACCCTTGCCTGGCTGGTATATCCACCAAGGATAGGGGTCTGAGGGTGAAGTGTCATAACATCCCAATAGCCAAAGTGAACAAATATGTGGTTACACTGAACATCAGTATTATCCTGGAGCCCCTGCTAGCCCTGGAAACATCACCCACCCTGGTGGTGGAAGCCTTTGGACAGCTAAATTAATCCACGGTTAACACTATAAGGACCATGGAGAGTAAATCCAGGGGTGCAAGTCGGGCTGGTTCATTAAGACATGCAGATCCGCGGGCCATTATTTGCGGGAGGTTCTAAACACTTTACCCCACAACCAGGATAATATTAGGGAGGCCAGGGGGGTGTTTAAACTTGCCTTAGGGAAGCGTTAGTTGGAGCTCAAAGAAGCTTCTTGGGACCGGCTGCAATTCACATTCTCCTCTATGGATTCCAGGATTTTCAGGTTGGTGGTTAATGGAAGGCAGCTCAATTGTGCTACGCAAGATAATAGAGGATCCCTCCGGCCACTTGGGTTACCCACTATCATAAGGTGTATGCACTGGATAAAGACTTCCCTTTTAATCAGGGTGATGTGGATAATTTATACCCTTTAGGGATGAGGTTTGAGTTTCAGGAGGTTTACAAGGCAATCATGGGCAGCGTCAAACAAAGCACCTGGGCCAGACAGAATACCCATGGACTTTTACAAAGGTGAACCTCATCTCTGGGCCTCAGTCCTGGCTAATGTTCTTAATGCCGTAACCCAACTGGCCTTCCGCCGATTTAGAAATCAGCCACTTTATTCCCTGTATTTAAAAAGGGGAATCGGCAGGACCCTACCTGTTACAGACCAAGTTCTTTGTTTTGTTCAGTGGTAAAGGTGGTAGGGCATATTGTTCTTCAGTGATTGAAAGTTTTGGCTCCAGCCACAGACATCATCTGCCTTGTCTAATATTGATTTGGGGAAGGGATTGGCACTATAGAACAATGCCTGAACCTCAACCTTATTATATGGAAATACGATGTGGGGAAGCAGGGATCTATTTTCCTTGCATTTATGGACCTCAGTAGTGTGTTTGATCGGGTGAACAGGTCCAAGCTCTGAGACATTCTTGGAGAGATGGGGCTGCCTGGTGACCTGATCAACTTCCTTAGAGCTTTGCATATGGATGCAAATGCATGCTTTAGATACGGCACAGATTGGGAAACTACTGAAAGTTTCGGCCTACCGAGAGGGGTTAGGCAGGGATGTGTGTTGTCCTGATTCCTGTTTTTATTATACATTAACAGCCTAAACACATGTTTGAGTAAAAATGGAGCTGATCTGCCAAGGGTAAAGTCAAGCAGGATTCCGTCCTCGCTATACACTAACAATGCCTAGTTGATGGCCCGGACGACTAATGGGCTAAAACTCCTGGTGGATCTGTACGTGAAATTTATGGATGACCTGGACCTAGATACTAACATCTCTAAAACACATTACATGGTCTGCTGGAGTAGGGCAGCCAAGACAAGGCCTTTTGATATCACAAGGCAACACATTTCCTTGCCTGGGGATTTCTTTTCACCACCATAATAACTGGCTTCCTTGTATGTACAGTCGTTGCTCTAAATTCACCCAAGCCTTTTGTGCGTTATTTAGATTTTTGTTGTCAGTAGGTCACAAACAAGCCCGTTCTGCCCCTGTTACAAATATTCAGAATGAAATGTATCCCAGTCCTGACTTACGGAGCTGCTATCTGGGGGTACAGTAAGTGCAAACTAATCCAGCTGTAAGAGGACCGATTTTGTAAGAAACTCCTGGGGGGGGGTCCAAACAGTTCCCTTTTTTGTCACCCATGAGGAATTGGTTTTAAACTACATGGAGGACAAGGTTAAACTGGTTCTACTGCTACTATGGATTTCTGTATGGGCTAATGAGAGCCTGTGGTTCAACAGGATTGTGATTGAGGACTTTGTGGAATCCACATATGGTCAAAACTTACCATGGATGGACATATTCGATAGGCCACACCTCCTCAAAAAGGGTGATCATAGTCTTCTTATGGACATTTTTTAAAATAAGGCCAAAGGAAAGGGCAGCTCGGGAGCTGACAAAAAATTCTATTTGATCTTTCCTGCTGTTGAAATCTGTTTGTGGCCCTGAAAATTATCTCACTGCAGTTAGGCACCCCATGAATAGATCTCTACTTACCAAATGTTGTTTGGGCACTATCCGCACGATGATTTGCTTCTCTCAGGTCAGTTTGATCCCCATGCCCTTTTAATCTGTCCTTGTGATGACCGTTCCCCCCCAGACCCTAACACATTTGGTCCTGTTTTGTAAATACTATGAATTTCTCCACATAAGATATCTATTCCCACTTTTAAAAGAGAGGAACTTCACTCAATTTTGACCTGCTTTTTTAGTTTTACAGCTACTACAGGATCAGGTGGTCATGGCGACAGTCATCGGCTATTTAAAAAGCGCCTTACACTGGAACAAAATAATGTGTGCATAGCAATAACGATGTATATGATAGACTGGGGACTTGATCCTAAATGGATTGTATATGTTTATGAACCTTTTAAATTGGATTAATTGAACTGGTTTGTGTCTAAAAGTGTTTTTTAATGTTTTATGTGCTCCTTTTTAACATGCGTTAATCATCTTTTATGATTATAACGTATAGGTGAGAGGTGTGGCGCCGCGGCCAGGGCGACTGACGCTGGAATCTGGGGATCAGGGTTCGATCCCCGGCTCCGGCGGCAGGTTAGCCCAGCACCATGTGACTCTGGGCAATAGCTCGCTTAATCTTCCCGACGGCCCCCAGCGCCTGGAGACCCTTACGGGTGATTGTGCGCTTTACAAATGTGGATTATTATTATTATTATTATTATTATTATTAACGTGTAATCGAATAAAGATTATTTAATATCAATCAACACATACGAGTAAATGCAATGCATTAATTGACAAATCTAAACATTTAGGTATCCTTTGATGACACCTGCAGAGCATTTCACACCTGAGCATTCTTTAAACCCATCGACATGTAGCTATGTTAGGCCAGGGAGGAAACACTACCATTTTACATTCACACTTTAAGTTGACTTCTTTTCAATACAATGACTATTGGCACACTTTTGCTTGCATGACAGTGCAGGATTACGTTCTCTGAAACCACATAGCTTACAAATTCCACTGCATAGGTACAGTATCACAACACCTTGAAGATATAATAAAAGGCTGAACACACATTGTGCAACAGTTGTTGTTTGTTATATTATGAGGTGACATGGCTATCACAAGAGAATAAACACTATCAGCCTGGCTGAAGTCTGAACATGGAAGCATGGATACTGTTATTTTAAATACTCATTCATTTCCTCACTGAGACCTGGCTTAATAAGTCATCTCCCCCCTGCCTAGACATGCTGGTTCCACCGGGATTCTCCCTCATCTCCAAAGACAGGATAGAACAACGAGGAGGTGGAGTTGCTATCATCCATAGGACAGCTGGAACATCACAGAAACCTCCCCCTTTGAATACAACTCATTTGAATGCCTATCCGCTTCCATCAAAACCAAAGACAATGACTCTCTACTCTGCCATCTTCTTTATCACCCCCCGGGCAGAAACAATGAGTTTGGAGACCAACTATCCAACCTGATCGCCCAAGACTCTCTCGATGACTCCAAAAACATAATTCTTGGTGACCTGAATCTCCGATGGAATGAATCCCATAACCCTCTAATTAGATCACTATCCAACCTCCTCACCGACAACAACCTCACTCAACATTGCACCGAGGAGACACATTACAAAGGAGCCACATTGGACGCCATCATTGCACAAAAGAATTCAATCACGATCAACCACATACTCCCTGTTGACTGGTCAGATCACCATATGATCCTATTTCACATTAATCACCCCATCATCCCGCTTAAACCTCCCCAAGACCCACCCAAATGGTCAAGAAACCTCTCCCAAGTCCCCCTAGACATTCTAGAAGGGCAGCTAAGTTCTCTTCTTCTAGACAACTCCCCACATCTTTCGACCAACAAACTCACTGACCACTACAACTCTGAGCTAGTCTCCATTCTCGATAATCTAGCTCCTCCAAAGCTCAAAAGAAGTCGCGCCACCCCATCCAGAACGTGGTTCAATGCGGACCTCAACGCAGAAAGAAGATCATTGAGAGCCAAAGAAAGAAAGTGGAGAAACAACCCAACAACCACCCTTCGCCTACAACTAAAAACAGCCCGCAAGAAGTACAACAACAATATCAAAAGCAAGAAATCCAGCTTCTTCCGAGAGGCTCTAGCCAACTCCAAAAACAGACCTAAGGAGCTCTTCAACATAATCAGACATCAAACATCCAAGCCTCTACCCCCACCCTTGCAAGCGTCCAAAGAACTTTGCGATAGCTTCGCCAGCTTCTTCAACGACAAGGTCCTAAAAATTGAACTATCTCTAGACATCAGTAACGCGGCCATCCCTCAGACCCTCCTCTCTGGGCCCCTCCCCCGCCCCGTGGCTAAGCTTTCGCCACGTGCAGGAAACTGAGATAATCTCGCTGATCTCGACCGCCAAACCATCAGCTCACATCTCAGACCCCATTCCTCCCTCACTAGTCAAAAAAATGAAGCTCACTTTAGCTCCCATCTGGGGCAAAATCATGAACAGCTCCCTACAAAGCGGAGTGGTCCCTGACTGCCTAAAAATGGGACAAGTCACTCCTTTACTGAAAAAACCCGGTCTAGACTCTGCAGACTTAAACAATTTCAGACCGATATCTAACCTCCCTCTACTCGCCAAAACACTGGAACGATGTGTTCTTCTGCAACTGACTCATCATCTGGAGAACATCAATCTCCTCGATCCCCTCCAATCTGGCTTCAGACAAGGCCGCAGCACAGAAACCGCGATGCTGAACATCTTAGATGACATTCACGGTTCTCTTGACGCTGACAAGTGCTGCCTTCTCATACTCCTTGATCTATCCGCAGCCTTCGACACGGTAGACCATAAGCTCCTCATCAAAACTCTGCAAGCAAGAGCTGGCCTCGGCGAAGTTGTCCTTGATTGGTTTTCTTCCTTTCTCCACAACCGTTCGCAAATAATAAAACTGAAGAACTTCACCTCTGAAACGCAGCAAGTCAACAAGGGTGTCCCCCAAGGATCAGTACTTTCTCCTCAGCTCTTCAACATTTATATGGAACCGCTCGCCAAACTACTCAGGAATGCCAATATCCTCTTCCACCTCTACGCGGATGACACGCAGATCTACCTGGAAACCTCCTAGCTTAATGACATCCACAGACTAAATGCTGTCTTAAAAGATGTTCAAGACTGGCTAACAAAAAACCACCTGAAACTCAATCCCGACAAGACCGAAACTCTTCTCATCTCAAACAAAGAAGACAATCCTCAAATCACTGAATGGCTGAAGTCGATCGATGCTCTTAAAGGTTCTCTCACGCCAACTGATTCCGTCAAATCCTTGGGTTTCACCCTTGACCCCAAATTAACCCTGACAAACCACATTAAGAACTCGGCAAAAAGTGCTTTCTTCAACCTCAGACTGCTGAATAAAATAAAACCTTTTATTCCAAACAAAGACCTCAAACTAGCCACCCAATCTCTAGTTCTATCTAGACTGGACTACGGGAACTCAATCCTTACAGGCATACCCAAATCACACTTGGCTCCATTAAAAACAACACTACATGTGGCAGCAAGAATGATCACAGGATGCAAAAAATTTGACCACATCTCCCCAGCACTCAAAGAACTTGAATGGCTCCCGGTGGAAATGCGTAGCTCCTTCAGAACGGCCTGCCTAACACACAAGGCCCTCCACACCGGTAAACCAGAATACTTGGCTAACAAGCTCAAAAAAGCAGGCCAAAGCAGATATTTGAGAAGCTCAAACTCCCTGCTGCTCATCCCACTAAAAACCAGAAAGAAGAAAACTGCGGACTGCTCCTTCACTGGAAATGCCCCCAAAATATGGAACTCTATCCCCCCTCATATCAGAACTCTACCTTCCTATCCGGACTTCAAGATCCAACTCAAATCCTTGTTCCTCACCCGTTCCTTGGGTCCTAGATAACGAGGATCTCCCTCTGAACTATGCGCTATCTCTGTATCCTTCTACCAAAAGGCCTACTGTTACGAACTTCTCCTCCCCCAACATTGTCTTGAGGACTGCCTTTATGTGTTACGTATCTTTTTGCTCACCATGCCTTTCCTCTTACTGTAAAGCGCTCTGCTACCTTCGGGTCTTGTTAGCGCTATAGAAAACTTCTAAATAAATAAATAAATAATAATTTCCATGTTCATATCAGAGGAGCACTCTGCTGTTTTTGCGAGGTTGCGGTTGTCGGAGTCTCTGCCTAGCTGATTCCTATTTACCCTCTGTGAGGAAGGATGTAAAACTTGTGACCACAATGGAGACCTGCACACACTTATCATCAGGTAATGGGGAGTTGGATCAGTAAGGAATTTTTGTCTGAACACCCTCCCTAGGCAAATAGTTTAATAAACATAGTAGGTGTACGCGATACACAATACTTATTTGTCAGCATATATATACTGCTTCAGCACAATGGCAGAATCGATTATTCTTTTCACTGTCCTTATATTGTTAATCACTCTAATGTGCTTGTGTCTGTTAATCATTGCAGTGTATATATTCTCCACAAGAATCTCAATGGTTGAATAAATATTGAAACACCCTTTTGTGTATTTCGTGTATATCTTCCTGAGTATGCATGAGTGACTGAGCGAAAAGGTTCTAGATCTGGTACCACAATTTCTGAAGAAGTCAAGCTTGTCATGTTATGAGGTTGACCAAATCATTTGTTGCCTGACTAGGCATAGGGTAATTGTGAGGGCATTGTGAGCTAGCAGGACTATCATGAAACATATCCAGAAGAGATGCATGCAATCAGTCTATCACCATCCCAATATTAATTTTGTCTAATCAAACCTACAGTTACTTCTGAGAAAGTGGAAATCATACAACACAATAATCTCAACCCCATACCTATATTTGATACATCACAATAAAAGGTTGTGTCACTATCAAGAAGTCATATCAATTAGCTTTGTATGGGTGTTAACATATATGGAGAAGCTGTAAGATGTCACCGTTCATCAAATAAAGAACTTTACTTTATCAGTAAGACATTGTATTACATAACTTGTATCCAGTGGCTTGTTTTTACCTTTACACCGCTGCAACTGCAGCTTTAGTACCAACCAAAAGAGCTTCCTGCACTACAGTGTCCATGTACAAATGTACAGGCTCCTGCAGTGCTTTAAATCTTGAAAAACCTCTCCTCCTGAGGCCATGCATTTTATCCCCTGAGAGTCCTAGAGTCACTTTTGGGGAAACATTTCTGGGGGTGCTGTTGTACTTACTCCTGCCCCCAAACACCATTTAAAAATGTTGGTGGGGCTCCTCCTCACTCTGGGGACACCATAAAAGATGCCCACCTGGCCCCTAGGGATGATGATTGGCTTTATTCTGGTTTTTTAAAGATTCTGGAAAGCAGCTCTGGCCCATAAAATAATTTTCCTAAGAGCACCTCGCCTTTAAATGGTACTTCTTAATGGGGAACTTTCAAGGTTCCTTTCACCAGACCTTTTCTCTGCCTGGGTTGCTGCTCTCTCGTTCTTGGATTGTGTCTAGGACTGGGTGTATAATTCTGCTCAGCTTGAGGAGTTTGTAGAGTTTGTCCCACTTGAAGCTCTGCGTAGTTCTGAAAAATTCCGCCTAGCGGCGTGGAGTTTTTCCTCTCTCGTGGCTCACCAACATTATGTTAATGAGTGCAAGCGAGGAAAATCATATGCTAGACCACCTTCCGGCGAGATTTCTCAACTAGGTGGTTGTTGCAGGTCGATACCACTTGTGTTGAGGAAGCTGCCCCTTGAGTAGAACATCTACTTGAGTGCAGCCGAAATTAGCTGTGCCCTCTTGTGCTGTGCATGGTGCCATTCGTGTTGACTTCACAGTGCAGGACAAGCACCCAGTGCTAACAATCTGCACGAGCAGTGCAATTTACCTCTCTCCACTGCTTGCGGAACTCTGCAGAGTGCAGCAATTCTTTTTATCACTTAGCAGAGAACTGCATAGCGGAACTCCTTGAACTCCGCCCAGGCCTAGTTGCAACTTGCAAAACCCCTCCATATCCCCTCCATATCCATGCTGTACATTCCAGGCCCCACAGATTTGGTTGTCATTCTGGGCAGCAGTTTGTCTAGCGGTGGAGTTAGAGGCTGGTCTACAGAAGTCTCTACAGAGCCATCCATGGTCCTCAAACAGGTTCATTCCCCCTACTGATTTTTGAGGGCCAGCACCACTGGCCCTGGAGAAATACATCCTACTCTAAGGTGCTAGTGTGAGTCCTTCAGTCCATCTTTTAAGTGGGGTCAGGTGGCTCCTCCAACTAGGTGATCATTCTTTAGCTGTTATTTCTCCCAGATCCAAACAATTGTTAAGTCTCTCTCTCTCTTATGCAGAGGTTTTTGAGTTGATGTTGAGAAACTCTGCACAATTCGAGGGTACCTCGCCATCACGCCAATCCTGCACACGCCCTCTTGCACAGCATTCTGAGATTTTTAAACATGGCATCTTCACATGGTTTATGGAAAGACTGCCCTAAGAGCCTCAGATCAATTCTAAATGACAAAGCTGTGTTTAGCCTTCCTACTTTGTTTCTGTGAGTTTTGGTTTGTGTAGTATGACAAGTTAATTACATATGCAGATTTTCCTCCCACCCTTTTCTTTTCCAGGAACTGGGCCACGCACTGTTAATGGCTCTTTTGTATGAGAAGGGCTTTGATCCTCCTGCTTGCCAGAAGCTAAATTAAATTGGCCCATTAGGGTAAATAAATGCCTTGAATCTTATTATGGATGAATCAGACAACGTCAAAATGAGTACAGTTATAAGAAATGTAACAGTTGATCTGCACTCAATGTAAATGTTTATCCAAATATTGATACATGATCAATGTCTCTATGTCTAAGTATGGAAAAACTGGGTAGTGGTGTAGATTTCACAGATAAGTTATAAGGAAGTGACCACACAGCTTTTCAGTGAGCACTAAGAAGATACAGTATGAATGCCCACTAACATTATAAGGCCTACACCAGATCTGAACCAATCCCTGAAGACTTCATTCCGCAACAGGCTACCAGTGTGGAAATAACAAGCAGTACTAGATGGTAGTTTGATATTCTCTACCAACACTTGTGCACATGTGTGTGCTCACATGTTTGTGTGCCCAGTCCAGTCACCTCCCCGAGCTGTGCAGCAGTCACCTCATCTTAAAAGATTGGCACTTGGGGCTACCACTCTCAGTCGATGGAAGGTCACGTGACTTGGATAAATTGGAAACACAAGACTCAGTAAAGACGAGGGCGAGGAGAGTGAGGCTTGTGCCCATAGCTGCTCCCTCCTCAGCACTACAACTTCATTGGCGCCTCCATCTGATGGTTTCGGCAGTGGCCGAGGCCCAGTTCCATCAGCTTTCTAGCTGAGCCAGACCATGCCAACGTTTACTGTGCACAAGGGGTAGCTGCATAGCCACGCTACACTAGAATCCAAGATCTTCCAGCAGCAAGGCAAGAGGAAGTAGAATTGAGCAGGCGCAGTTGTGATCTGTCTGACCGCAGGTCAAGGAGCATGGGGTCATGAGGCAGCAGGGGGGGGAGTGGTGGCAGTTTGAACCACAGTATTTGGCATTTCGTTGAATCACTTGGTCATGGAAGCAGCCCCACAAGGTTCAGGTGAGGCTTGCGGCCTAGGGTGAGCTTCTGCCACTCCAGCCTCCAAGCTCCTTCTACATCCACCATCCACTATCACCATACGATCATCCAGGGACACCCACCCCATATTTATCTCGCTGGGGGGTATATATTCAGCAGGTAAGTCCTAAAGCCCTGAAGGCACCTGGAAAGGGGGGCTACTTACAAGGACAAAAGGGAAAAGGAAAAAAAGGCCACAGTTCAGTTCAGCAGTTCTGTTAATTATAAAAGTGCCCAAGAAGAGGCCCACTTCTCCACAACACAAGCATACACACAAGCTGATGACAGGGAAGAAACGGTGGGCAAGGTGAGTAGCACAAAAGTGGCTGACGTGCTCCTTTACCACAGCGCCCACT
The DNA here is from genome assembly GCF_964261635.1 of Lissotriton helveticus. Taxonomy (NCBI): domain Eukaryota; kingdom Metazoa; phylum Chordata; class Amphibia; order Caudata; family Salamandridae; genus Lissotriton; species Lissotriton helveticus. The sequence continues at coordinate 1,611,323,956 of NC_136065.1, forward strand.
AGCCAGCCCACCATCCAGAGCCACCAGCAAGCATGCAACTAACTTAATTAACCATACATCCCTTCCAATAAGGCAAGTGATAGGCCTGCCTATAGCCCCCACAGCAAGTTCAATCCAGGTGCACAGCCCCTGGTAGGGACGAATGAATCATCACAACTCCACACAAAAGCTTCTTGAAGAGTATCCAGGGGCGCATCCATGGAGAAACAGACAAATGCATGCTCATATTATCGCTAAGCCGACCCCTTGCTTTGTGGCTATTTGGAAGGTTGCCTACTGGGTATTTCTATAAAGGAGGTCAGCAGCAATAGTGAAGGGGGGTAAGCAGAAGAATCAAACAAAAACAGAGAACTGTGGGGAACTGAGGAGACAGTGAAGGCAGGGGCAGCATGAACCCGACTCAATCCCTAAACCCTTTAGAAGAGGACAATGTACAGCAAAAGGGGACACCCCCAAATACAACACACATGAAGACAGGGGTTCGTGGAGAAGCAGGCATACCAGGCAAATGTCTCCAAAGTACAGCTTACATGTCATTGGAGAAAATAGCGGGCAAACAAGAGCAGAAGACTAAGACTCTGACTGAGTACTTAATTATAATATCAAAGGGAGACAACACCCTCATCATCGGGGGTAGCCATCAAGCTTGCCAACCGCTCCGCATAAGACAGATTTGGGCCCTTGTGAGAATTTAACCTCCATCATGGCTACACAGAGTGGAACAACAAAAGGAAAAAATCTCCCCAAATTCCAAACAGGAGGAGGCATCCAGCATCATTGAGTTGACCTCCCTCCACCTTAATAGATTGCCCAGGCACCTCAAAGTACTGTAAACGCTCACCAACAATACCAGACCTCAGCGGCCCACAACAGAAAAGGAAGTTAAGGACAATGGCACAAGTACATGCCAAAGGTACAGAGGAGGAATCGATTAACAGCACCCGAGCAAACCCACTAGAGTACAAGCTAAAAGGTTGAGACAGAAGCTTGCAGGAATCATGGACAGAGGCACATCGTCAAGGACCAATTCAGTTTGGCAAGAATTATTTGGCAGATAAGTCATACGATGACTCACAGGATGACTATTAGAGATTCAAATGAATACCATGCAAACAATAGATTTTGCTATAGAAAATATGGCAAGCACGAGTGATAATATTGCTATCAGACTTACAAGAAAAGAATGCCACTGTAGAGAAATAGTGGACAAACTGTTAAACTTGCCAGATGGTCTCACAACAATGATATGGGAACTAAGAAATATCAAGCCTGCAGATGTACCAAAAATAGGGATAGATAAAGTTAGTCTATATGTAAACGCAGAAAGGGGCCAAAATAAAAACAGTGGCTCAAACCCAGCATGGTTTGGGGGAATACAACCTACACTAGAGTCTGTCCATGTTAATCCAATAAGCGCAGTTAGCAACATCAAAAACCAACTGGACACAAACCGTCAAGATTTGAATTTTTTGAGCTGTTTGTAAAGCGCACGTTCACTGGACAGTTTCTTGGCGCTATAGGATTTCGAATGAGGGAAGGGAGGAGATAATGAACTGAATGCTTGTTGAAACAGAAAAGTCTTGAGATTACTGCGGAATTCTGTGTAGGAGGACAGGGATCTGAGGGAGGGCGGAAGGGAGTTCCAAAATGTGGGGGCGAGCACCGAGAATTTCTGGCCAACGGAGCGCTTCTTTTTAAACCGAGGAATGACTAGGAGAGATTTAGAAGAAGAGCGCAGGTCTCTGGCGGGAATGTAGTTAGTGATGGCTGCGTTAATAAAGGCAGGAGCGGTGCCAGCCCGGGCCTGAAAGGTGAGGCAGCCAAGTTTAAAAAGGGTCTTTGCTTTATTGGGAGCCAGTGAAGGGTGATGAGCAAAGGGGAGGAATGATGGAATTTTAATAGGCCATGAACCAGGCGGGCTGCCTGGTTCTGCACCAGCTGGAGGCAATGGAGTGCATAGGCCGGTGCGCCGTTGTAAATGATGTTGCCATAATCGATTTTGGATAAAATCATGGCCATAACGATCAATTTCAGGGCAGAGCTAGAAAAGAAATCATAATAAGAAAAGATCATAATACCAACCCCCCACCCCCCCCTAGCACCCCTCCCCTCCCCCATGAAAAGAAACAGCGATAAATCTTGACACCAGACCATTGAAAAGACAGGCAAGAAAAGACTAATTAAAAGGGAAAGGCGCAATGTAATGTTAACATAATAAGGAGCTGGGGGCAGAAGCCTCCAGTTTTACCACTGCATACAGGAGAACCTACATCAAAGGCAGAAGTCATAGCAAGCAAACTCTTCTGCCCAATATTTAGGAAAGAGTCAAATCAACAAATTGAGGATGGAAGTGCAGAATCCCAGGAATTATCCACAAAGGCCCCCCACTAGGACAGTCCAAAACAAAAGGTAAATCTCCAGCTGTTCAAGATACAATCCAATTAGGCCCCACTGCAGTTTGAAGGGTGGAAGCCTTGAGACGTTTACCCAACTTTAAAAGGGGCACAAGGTATAAAAATTAGGAACCTTAGACCCACTCTTCAGTTCACTACTTGACCCATGGTTGGACTCCCAGGGAACTGTCCTGCTGCCTGTGGCCTGCTATGTACTTCCGAGGACTGCCCTGCTGCACTAAGAGGACTGCCCTGCTGCCAAAAGTCTGCCCTGTGCCCACAGAGAAGTACCATGCTCCTGGAGACCAGCTTGAACCCAAGACTTCTAGAGTGACTCCAAAGGTTAGTTGGCTGGCCCCCTGATCAGGGAATCAGAGACAGAAAATGCTCCAACCATCTTGAACTCATTCCTGGACACAGCCTGAGTCCTTCTTTCCAAGTGGTGCCCACCCAGTTGTGGACCCTTGGAAGTGGTGCCCAAATAGCCCAAATCAAAAACTTGGAACTTAGGAAATTGTCCTGCTAAAAAGTGTTCTGAGAACAGACAGGTGAATGGGACTTCCCTCCTCAGTGATCTGTCCACTATGTTCTGATGCTACTTGCAGAAGGGTTATCCCCCCTCTTAGAGCACTTGTCAGCTACATCCTGTCGATTTATCCTAGTTCCTGCATAGCATGACCTTTTCTGTCCATGCCATTAAGGAACTGTCTTTGGTGTTCACATTGCGGGCGTATTTTCAGGGCACCACCATGGGAATGTAAAAAAAGCCTGCCAGACACGAGAAACACTTGTTATCTGGTGAGTAGCCGGACCACAGGTTTGGCAGTAGTTGGGCCCTAAGTCATAACACAGAAATCTTCAACATAACTTCTTCTAATGGCTGTTGCTTTGCCTCGCTAAACTTTACCATCTCTGACATTTTTCTTTGAAATTTCTTCTAAGTCCAAAGGTAAGGGGAGGCCGGACCATATTCAGTTTGTGTATCATCCCGTGCTCTATCGTGGTCAACCATTACTTTTGACTTTGCTTTGTCTCATGTCCTGTATGATGACTAGATGTCCACGTTGGCACTTGTAGGTGCTGTTTTACACTAAACTTTCGAAAATCATAACTCCTGTTCTATTGAATGTATTTGTATTGTTTTAGTGTCAAATAATTTAATAAAATATTATTATATTTTGCAAAATTTGCATTGGATTTTTCTTGTGTTGTCTTTTTACTTCATTACTTTTTATAAATTGTTTACCAAGGCCTCTATAAGCGTGGCAGCTTTTGTCCCACGCTACCTGACGATTAAGCACAGGTTAATTTAGTGACTTTTGTGGTTCGCCCTGACAAGGATTGCGGCTGTTGCTTGAGTAGGGTTTCACCCCCTCAACCAACAACCCAATTTCACACAGGGGGGAGATGTTTTGAATGCTTGTGTTCAAAATTCAAATAAAAAGAATATTTTGGACCACAAAAAAAAGATAATGCTGTGAGCAGAATCAGTGCACTAGGAGTCAGAATACCTACTATCCTTTTTTCAGTGCTATGTTCCAGCACAAGAGATGCCAATGATATCAGGGTACTGTAGCAAGTTGCAGACTGCTATATGTTACTACAGCTTATAGGAACTTTTCTACATGAACATGAACTAAAGACAAACATATATACCTGGGCCCTGAAGCTCGAGAAATAGACCTTATTCCAATCACAATCCTTACCAACAATTGTGCGGAAACGCTTGAGGTGTAACACATCTCCAGGAAGTAGAAGTGACTGAGGAGAAAGCGCATGGGAATGTGAAGTGTACATCAGGCCCTGAGGCTAACCTCAACAGAAACATTAGTTGAGATGGTACACATGTACATAAAAAGAAACACAATGAATAGACAGAGTTGTAGCTTGTCACTTTCATAAAATCACACAATCCTTCATTATTATTTTATTTTTATTTTCCTTTCCATATTTCGCAACACTTGATATCTGAAAAAAGAAAAGCACAGAACTGTAAGAAGTAATAACATAGTAAGCACTGTGTGAACAGCAATAAAAATCATTCTTAACAGAAAACAATGTTTCATGTAACTATGGGCCTGATTTATTTCTTGTTGATTGGGTTGTTCGTCCTATGCGATGAAGGTTTTAATCCATCTGCTGTGCCTGAGTGGCTTCTCCCCCCTATGTATTTGTCATTGCGGGTATATTGCTCATGTGGTAATATATAGAATCCAATTTTTATTAATGAAAGTGATTGTAGCAGTTTGATGATTTTTTGTCCTAACCTGCTCACATTGCAGTTTTAAAGAAAATTTCAGATGGAGATTCTAATAATTAAATATATTTTGTGAACTATTTTTGTTGTCAGTTGCCTCTTTGACTGCTTGATAGCAATGCCTCAAATAGAAACCTATGGCAGCTTTTAGCAATCCCCTTGTTGATTTATTCAACGTTGAGGTAATAAATAATATTGTCCTCTTTTGACTTTTTAACGCCTTAACCGCTGCGGTTTTCCGGCGCGGTGCGGGCGTTCTAAAGGGTTGGCGGGGCTGCAACGGCCAAAGGTCGTGCGCAGCACTGGGGAGGGAGTGCTCACATCGGCCGTTGGCTGACGGGAGCACAGAAGGGGATAAAATCTATCCTGCTTGAGCTCTTTTCTTTGTTTATTTACTTTATGGTGAAGCCTAGACTCTAGAGATTTATTTTTGCTCATCCCTCACTCGTATTTCCGATTTATACGCTGGTCAGGAGAACTACAACGACAGTCTTGATGGAAATATTTCTGTCCGAACAGCAGTCATCCTTTGTCAATGGTGCACAATCATTTGTCTTTAGACAATACCCCATTGGTGTCAGATTGTATACCACCCACCAGATTTATGTGTACTACCAAAAAAAATATGTTGCAGACCTGTTTTAGCTGATTTTATCCATTTGTCTTAAAGACAAATGCGTATGTTCCAAACCTGAGATGAATGGGCAAAGTACTCACACCTACACAGCACAGTATAAAACATACCACATTTAATACCATAATCCTTTGCCTTTTTCATCTTAGAGCAGCAACAAATAGGTTTTGGTTGCCTTCTATTGATTCAGTTTTTGGTGTTGTTTATTTCCTCTGGTTTTCTTGTAATTTTGTAATTATTATTTTTCATTATCTTCACCATATCTGAAAGAAAAAAAAACAGATTCTCAGACACAGAATTGACAGTCATGGTTGATGAGATAATTAGAGTAGAGCAACACTTTTTTAGAGTCCTTGTGTAAAGTACCCCAATAACTCATAGAGGACAAATGAGGGAGAGAAATGTCTCAAGAGGTAATGCTGCATCTAACAACAGATGTTCACAGGAAAAAACTAGGAAGGAGTGGAGTAAACTGTAGGGGAAAGTAAGCTCCCTGGCCTCTAGTACCCACCTAGAAGCTCAGCAGATTGATGGGGGTTCTCCTAAGCCCATTACCCACTTTGGTGCTCATGGCGGCTTCAGGCCATCATGAGTCACAGTAGTCGTGTGCTCATGACGGCATGGAGCCGTCGGAATGTTGCCGCTTTGCCCATACGCGTTTAATTCCCCGTCTGTGCGGGTGAATTAATGACTGGGCGGAGTTCTGAAGTACAGGCCGACCGTGACTCATGATGGCTGCGAGCTGTCATGAGTAAGGCGACTTCGCAACCCCCCCCCCCCCCCACCCGCCTGCACGGCGGCAAAATTTGCGCTGCCACAAAGGGGTTAACCTCTTGCCGTGGAAGGAGAAGTTATAGGGGATCCTACACATTGAAAGCTTTGCAGGAATCCCTGGTGGTTTTGAGACTGTTAAGTACAATCACTGTACATTAAACAGAAGAGTCTATTAATTAGTGTCATATTAATATGTTAATGTGTGCTCTTCATATAAATTTATTTGTAAAGATAAATTTGGTCTTGAATATGTTTATTTTAGTGGTTTGTGGAAAGTACCTTACTTCTGAATGTTGAATGGTAAAACATATTTGAAATGTTTTCCTTTTCAGATTGTAATCTGTAAGCCCATTATGTTTGCCGATGATACCCTCCTGCTTTCCAAATCCCCCATGGGGATTCAGAGGAACCTGGATGGGTTTGGTATTTTCTGTCGCCAGCACGGTCTGGAGGTGAACACAGAAAAGACCAAGTATATGATCTTTAATCCACCAACTAAAACTAGGCCCAATCCCACCCTAGGTACTGTTAGCCTTGAGAGGGTCTCTACCTTCATATATCTGGGGGTAACACTGGAGGAAAATCTATCTTGGGACCGCCAGATAGCACGATCAAGGGCTAAACTGTCCCAATTGTCGGGCGCAATCCTGAAGGTGGCTAATACTTCCTCTTTCAAGCCCATAAGTCCGGCTCTTGAAACCTATAGGACCCAGGCCAAGGCAGCGGCCATGTACGGCAGTGAGTTATGGGGGCACAAAGCTGGAAGGGACCTCCCAATAGTTGAAAATGGTTTTTTAAGGCGCTTACTAGCTCTCCCACAAGCTACGCCACTCCAGCCTCTGAGAATGGACATGGGTCTTCCTCCTATTGCAGAGGAGCTTGTGTCAAAACCAGTGAAGTTCTGGCACAGGCTCTGGTCCACAAATGAACTTCACCACTACAGGGAGGATCTCACCCATGTCATGAGCTTGAACTGCAGGGGCAAAATTCCCTGGCTCACCTTTGTGAAAAATCAACTGTTTGCCATGAACCTCCGAGAGCTATGGGAGGACCCAGTGTGTGGTTGTCAAGCGATCTCCCGCAGAGCCCTGTCCCAAATCTACAAAGACAGGTCCCTCGCACATATGATGGATGCTCAAAACAGCGGCACCCTAACCAAACGATTCTTGGAATCCAAAAATTCTTATGTTTTTGAACCTTTTATGGATTTTATTTTCCCCATCCTGGCGAGGAAATTGTTTGTCCAATGGAGGCTTGGTACACTTCCCATTAACTCATTCACCTCCAAGTGGACCAACGGGGGTGATAAAACTTGTCCCTGCTGCAACATCCACGAGGAAGATGACCTTCACATCTTGTTTGTGTGCCCTGCATACCAAAGGCCCAGAAATTATTGGATAGCGCCGCTTTGTAAGAACCTAGGGTTCAGAGAGTATGCGCAGGCTTACAGGATCATGAAAACCAGCACCTTGGGCCACATTGTGTTTGCTGTATCCAAATTTCTAATGGCAATGTGGCTCATCAGAAAGAAAAAAGCCCCCTGAACCTTTTAATGTCATTTTAAATTCTTCCTCGCTGGTTGAGTGAGCATTTTTACTACGTATTTTAAAATTTATTTTAATGCATGTCTGTATTATATTGTGTCTTTTATGGTCTATATGGCCGAAATAAAGAATTTTTGGATTGGATTGGATTGGATTGTAAGCCCACATGTATTTTAGAATTATATTTGTTATACACTGGTATCAAGTTACCATTATGTGTGCTGTTTTACAGAAACTACATTATATGTCATATACTGAATTCTGTAATTAGCTTTGTATGGTTCTGGTCAATAACCTGTGAGTGTTCAGTGTTCATAATATATTTTTAAGTGTAAATTGTGTATCTGAGGCTTTTAAATATATGCATTGTTGCATTCTAAAATACAGTAATCAACTATTTCAACAGTGTTAGTGGCCATTGACTACGCCTCCCATAATGTATAATAATGGGAAACCCATGCGATGTGACACTTTCATCATACCATATATTGAACTGATAAGAGATCTACGGTAATGTGATAGTCATCTAAAAAGTTATGCACCAACGTATGAACTCGTCACTCAGAAAGTTGTGTTGCCTTTGCTTGTTGTCTCACACTTTCCATTGCAGATGTTTTATCTCTGTGCTCCCTGGAGTCTATAGGGTCATCAACTTTCAGGTGCATTCTCATATTGCTGTTAGCCTTTTCAAGTCATTCTAAATTTCATATAGATAATAAATTACCGGAAATAACTTTCCAAAGGAAAAATTGTAATGAGAAAGCTTAACATGATAAAGAAAGCTTAACATGAGAAAGGACATTACTGTTACTTTTGTGTAATGACTCACAAGTGTTATGTGATATTGTATTATATTGTAATTGCATTTATGTAGCACATACTGCCAATATGAGGCAGTTAAGCACTTAGCACGCTACTCCGGAACCCATAAAGTATTAGTGGTGAATTAGTATAGTGAAAATATGAAATAATTTGAGTGGTTCATATGTGAGTCGGTTATTTGGATAGTGGAGGGATAGATATATTATACAATATTAATCATCTGACTTGATGTTATATATGTAATGTTTGTGGGCATCATCTCAGTTATACTGAACATTGGGTTTTAGAATTGTAATATTGGATGAAGGTTTTAATACAAATGCAGATACTGAAATGCATACAAAGGTGTCATACAAATCATAATTGTCCTTTACATTGTAGGACCCGCTCCCAGAGCTGAATTCCAGGAAACTGCACCAAATACTCCAACCACCAGCACTACTTCTGCAGAAGACATCAGTGGAGAAACAGTTCATGCTGATCCAGATCCTGATAAGGAGTAGCGTGATCTGTCACATTTGTCTCTGCAGGCTGCTATGGTCATGCTGCCTAGCATCCCAATACCACTACCCTTCTCCAACACAGAGTAGTTGTAAATGCATCATATGGCCAACATCTCTTCCAACATCTGTAGTGTGCGCCCCAGTTCAGGCTCCTGTGTTGCCTAGAACAACTGCTTCTACAGTTGAGCCATGGACAACTGCTCTGGTGCACACAGGGTAGTACAGTTGGACAAGGGAAGCATTTGAGCAGTGGAGTGAGGCCACTGATGTCCATAGTTTTCAGGAAGCTATCGGTCACATCGTAGGAACAACCACCGCACACGAAGACAAGCACAACCCGGTTATTGGGTTCCTCAAGGAGAACAATAAGCTCATGCTGGGCATAAAGCAATAACAGAGGAAGATCAATGACCTCATGGAGAGGCAGATATATGTCTTCTGCTCTTTCTCTGGGGTGATGCAGCATGAGTTCCAGGACATATGCAAGGCAAATTGTGTCATCTACCCTTTTCCGTGGGCCTTCATCAGCAGAAAACTCTCCACCATTCTCCTCCATAGAAAGAGAACGCCCTGCAATCTGAGGAGTCACCTGTCATCAACTTGAAATCTGCAACTGTCTAGCCTTCTGTCATCCTCAGGAGGGGTCAGTCGGCTGGTCCTAGTCTAGGACACCCCCGCGCCGCACGGCCACCAGCTGCTGCGTGTGCCACCCCCGCCTGACTGCCTCGCTGCCCGGTTGCCGCCGCGGACCACGCCCCCTGCCTGTGAGCAGCGTGGTCCGTGCTCGCCTGTCCTGCAGGCTCCTGGGCGCCGCTTTTGCCCTGTGCCCCTGGCTTGTGCATTGTAGTATTTGTTTTTAATAGGCTTGTACATCTGTGTCTGTTTTCCTGTTTTCCTGACTGTAATCCCCTTCGTCTCTCCCTCCCCGCTTCCCGCCTCCAACGCTGACCCCGCCCCTTTTTTTCCTTCTGTACCCTCCCCGCTCCCGCCTCCCAGCTGCTCCGCCCCCCCCTCGCACTTGGCCATATATGGCGACCGTGCGACGCAGGTGAGTGTGTCCTAGTCTAGGACACCCCAGCGCCGCACGGCCACCAGCTGCTGCGTGTGCCACCCCCGCCTGACTGCCTCGCTGCCCGGTTGCCGCCACGGACCACGCCCCCTGCCTGTGAGCAGCGTGGTCCGTGCTCGCCTGTCCTGCAGGCTCCTGGGCGCCGCTTTTGCCCTGTGCCCCTGGCTTGTGCATTGTAGTATTTGTTTTTAATAGGCTTGTACATCTGTGTCTGTTTTCCTGTTTTCCTGACTGTAATCCCCTTCGTCTCTCCCTCCCCGCTTCCCGCCTCCAACGCTGACCCCGCCCCTTTTTTTCCTTCTGTACCCTCCCCGCTCCCGCCTCCCAGCTGCTCCGCCCCCCCCTCGCACTTGGCCATATATGGCGACCGTGCGACGCAGGTGAGTGTGTCCTAGTCTAGGACACCCCCGCGCCGCACGGCCACCAGCTGCTGCGTGTGCCACCCCCGCCTGACTGCCTCGCTGCCCGATTGCCGCCGTGGACCACGCCCCCTGCCTGTGAGCAGCGTGGTCCGTGCTCGCCTGTCCTGCAGGCTCCTGGGCGCCGCTTTTGCCCTGTGCCCCTGGCTTGTGCATTGTAGTATTTGTTTTTAATAGGCTTGTACATCTGTGTCTGTTTTCCTGTTTTCCTGACTGTAATCCCCTTTGTCTCTCCCTCCCCGCTTCCCGCCTCCAACGCTGACCCCGCCCCTTTTTTTCCTTCTGTACCCTCCCCGCTCCCGCCTCCCAGCTGCTCCGCCCCCCCCCCTCGCACTTGGCCATATATGGCGACCGTGCGACGCAGGTGAGTGTGTCCTAGTCTAGGACACCCCCGCGCCGCACGGCCACCAGCTGCTGCGTGTGCCACCCCCGCCTGACTGCCTCGCTGCCCGGTTGCCGCCGCGGACCACGCCCCCTGCCTGTGAGCAGCGTGGTCCGTGCTCGCCTGTCCTGCAGGCTCCTGGGCGCCGCTTTTGCCCTGTGCCCCTGGCTTGTGCATTGTAGTATTTGTTTTTAATAGGCTTGTACATCTGTGTCTGTTTTCCTGTTTTCCTGACTGTAATCCCCTTCGTTTCTCCCTTCCCGCTTCCCGTCTCCAACGCTGACCCCGCCCCTTTTGTACCCTCCCCGCTCCCGCCTCCCAGCTGCTCCGCCCCCCCCTCGCACTTGGCCATATATGGCGACCGTGCGACGCAGGTGAGTGTGTCCTAGTCTAGGACACCCCCGCGCCGCACGGCCACCAGCTGCTGCGTGTGCCACCCCCGCCTGACTGCCTCACTGCCTCGCTGCCCGGTTGCCGCCGCGGACCACGCCCCCTGCCTGTGAGCAGCGTGGTCCGTGCTCGCCTGTCCTGCAGGCTCCTGGGTGCCGCTTTTGCCCTGTGCCCCTGGCTTGTGAATTGTAGTATTTGTTTTTAATAGGCTTGTACATCTGTGTCTGTTTTCCTGTTTTCCTGACTGTAATCCCCTTCGTCTCTCCCTCCCCGCTTCCCGCCTCCAACGCTGACCCCGCCCCTTTTTTTCCTTCTGTACCCTCCCCGCTCCCGCCTCCCAGCTGCTCCGCCCCCCCCTCGCACTTCGCCATATATGGCGACCGTGCGAACGCACAGCGGTCACGCGCAGCGGTCACGCGCAGCGGTCACGCGCAGCGGGCGCGCCGATTGTGCGCCGAAGGCGCGCCAAAGGTAAGCCCGTCTGCGCCCGTCCGCGCCTGGACCGCGCCCAGGGCCTGGACCCCTGGCCCCCACCGACGGAAGACGACCCGACGAACCTACAACGCCGCCGATCTCATCGCACTCAACACCGGCGGCACCCCGGGATGCCACCGAGCCACCCCGAGGCACACCCACGGACCCTTCAGCTGCCACGCCTGCAAGTTCACCTGCATCCGGACCTACCCTGCACCCGCCAAGCCGAACACCAGCAGCAACCACCTCAAGTGCATCCTGCTCAACACCCGCTCCATCCACAGACACGCCGTCGAACTCTGGAACCTCCTCGACACAACTTCACCAGACGTCGCCTTCCTCACGGAAACCTGGATGAACGCCTCCTCAGCGCCCGACATCGCCATCGCCATCCCAGAGGGCTACAAGATCTCCCGGAGGGACCGCCCCGCCAACCAGATGGGAGGAGGCATCGCCATCATCCACAGGGACACCATCCGCATCACGACCAACACCGACGACACCCTAACAACCGCCGAACACCTGCACTTCCAGATCCACACCGACCCAAAGACCACCCTCAGAGGCACCCTGATCTACCGACCCCCGGGACCACGCACACGATTCAGCGAGGACATCGCCGACTTCATCAGCCGGCATGCCCTCCCCTCCGCCGACTACATCCTCCTGGGGGACCTCAACTTCCACCTGAAGAACAACAACGACCGTAACACCATCACCCTGCTCGACAACCTCGCCAACCTCGGACTCAAGCAACTGGTGTCCACCCCCACCCACCTCGCCGGACACACACTCGACGCCGTCTTCTCATCCAGCAAAGACATCGCCTACAGCCACGCGACAGGACTCCACTGGACGGACCACAGCTGCGTCCACTTCACCTTCAAAAGAACGCCGATCCACCACCACCAGCAACAGGTTGCCTGAAGAAGCTGGAACAAGATCACAGCCGACCAGCTCACCGCCTCCCTGAGCCAGCACCCTCCGGCCGGCTCAGCGAACCCCAGCCAGGCCGCCGACAACCTCACGAAGTGGATCAGCAACTGCGCGGACGAACTCGCCCCTCTGAGGACCCCGCCCAGCAGACCCGGCAGCAGAAAAGCCCCATGGTTCACCGACGAACTCAAGAGCTCCAAGAAGAACTGCCGAGCCCTCGAGAAAGTATGGAGAAGGGAACCAACAATGGACAACATGACCACCCTCAAGCTCGCCACCCGGAAACACCACCAACTGATCCGCGCCACCAAGAAAAATGCATACAAGGACCGGCTGGACAACAACGCACACAACTGCAAGGAACTCTTCAACATCGTGAAAGAGCTCTCCAACCCCAACGCCGGAAACAACGACATCACCCCATCGCAAGACCTCTGCAACTCCCTCGCCTCCTACTTCCACAACAAGATCGCGGACCTACACAACAGCTTCAGCTCCCAACCGACGCACGCCACAACCGCAACAACGCCACCCACCACCACCCTCCGCGCCTGGACTCCGATCAGCACCGAAGACACCGTCCGCACAATGAACTCCGTCCACTCCGGATCTCCGACCGACCCCTGCCCTCACCACGTCTTCAACAAGGCCGACGTAGTCATCGCACCCCACCTGCGGGACATTATCAACACCTCCTTCGACACCGCCACCTTCCCTGAGAGCTGGAAGCACGCTGAACTCAGCGCTCTACTCAAGAAACCTACAGCGGACCCCACCGAGCTCAAGAATTACCGTCCTATCTCGCTCCTCCCGTTCCCGGCCAAAGTCATCGAAAAGACCGTCAACAAACAGCTGGCCGCCTTCCTCGAGACGAATGGATCCCTCGACCCCTCACAGTCTGGCTTCCGAGCCAACCACAGCACCGAGACCGCCCTCATCGCCGCCACCGATGACATCCGAACCCTGATGGACAACGGAGAAACAGCGGCCCTCATCCTCCTGGACCTCTCCGCGGCATTCGACACTGTCTGCCACCGCACCCTAGTGCAGCGCCTCAGCAACATCGGAATCCAGGAGAAGGCACTGGAATGGATCACCTCCTTCCTCGACGGAAGAACACAGAGAGTCCGCCTACCACCGTACAAGTCAGAGGCCACCGAAGTCATCTGCGGCGTCCCTCAAGGATCCTCGTTGAGTCCCACCCTCTTCAACGTCTACATGAGCCCCCTCGCGGCCATCGCACGCCAACACAACCTCAACATAATCTCCTACGCCGACGACACCCAGCTGATCCTCTCCCTGACCAACGACCCCGCCGCCGCCAGAGCCAACCTGCACGAAGGGATGAGAGATGTAGCCGAGTGGATGACGACCAGCCGCCTGAAACTGAACTCAGACAAGACGGAGGTCCTCATCCTGGGCTCCTCGCCCTCCGCCTGGGACGACTCCTGGTGGCCCCCCGCCCTGGGCACCGCACCCAAACCAACGGACCACGCACGCAACCTGGGCTTCATCCTGGACTCCTCCCTCTCCATGACCAGACAAGTCAACGCCGTCTCCTCGTCATGCTTCAACATCCTGCGCATGCTACGGAAGATCTTCTGGTGGATCCCCACCGAGACCAGGAAGACGGTCACCCAGGCCCTCGTCACCAGCCGACTGGACTACGGCAACGCCCTCTACGCCGGAACAACCGCCAAGCTCCAGAAGAGACTCCAGCGGATCCAGAACGCCTCAGCCAGACTCATCCTCGACATCCCACGAAACAGCCACATCTCTGGACATCTGAGAGACCTGCACTGGCTCCCCGTCAACAAAAGGATCACCTTCCGTCTCCTCACCCACGCACACAAAGCCCTCCACGACCAAGGCCCGAGCTACCTCAACAACCGAATCAACTTCTACGCTCCCAAACGCCACCTCAGATCAACCAGCCACGCCCTCGCCGCCGTCCCTCGCATCCGAAGAGCGACAACAGGAGGAAGGTCCTTCTCCTACCTGGCCGCCAAGACCTGGAACTCCCTCCCGACCGACCTGCGCATGACCCAAGACCACCTCGCCTTCAGGAAGAAGCTCAAGACCTGGCTGTTCGAGCAGTAACGGCACCCCCCCCCTCCTAGCGCCTTGAGACCCTACGGGTGAGTAGTGCGCTCTATAAATGTCTTGATTGATTGATTGATTGACCAGTGGGAGAGGATCCCAACAAGACCCCCACCAAGAGGCGCACATCCTACTTTTCTCCTGTGAAGCCATACCATTCACACTTTTTTCCACATATTTCATCTTGTCAACTTTTTGTGTTATACTTGAAAGTGAATTTTAACTTTTCAGTTTAAGAAGGGGCCCTACAAAGAAGATGCACTCACTTTAGGTTTTCCACTTCACTGACGACTGAAAGCTAAGCCAGCAACTGACATCTGATATCTTAAATGACAGGCTCAACGCGTTTCAGGCTATGCAGCCCTTGCTCAAAGGCCAAAGAAGAGCAAACAACAAACTGATTGCAACCACATGGTACACTTAAGTAGACGTTCCGCCCACAGTGGGCCTTGAAGTAAGTTGCAGTGCATCCTTGTTTGTGGTGCATACGCATCCAATTTTACCCAAGTGGGTTTGTTGTTGCTCCCCCAGTAAATAAAAGTTCAACACCCATTTACGCGTTGTACCATGTGGTTGCAATCAGTGTGTTGTTTGCTCTTCTTTGGCCTGTGAGCACGGGCTGAGTAGCCCAAATAGCGTTAGGCCTGTCATTTAAAGTGATCAGATGTCATCTGCTGGAGAAGGTTCTGAACTGCAAGAGGTGCTCCCCTGGATTGAGACCCTTGGCTAGCATCAGTGAGATGTTTTGGGCTCCTCACAAAGTGACCTCATGAACCGAGTATCGACTGCCCACAACAATCGTCACAGCTCCAGAGGGTTCTGCTCTTCACACCAATTACATTTGTCCGTGATGTGTGACAGTGCAAAGCCTTCTCTTCACACTGATAATGACTGCCCACACCAAACAATAAACGTGATGCTCAAGCAATGACCCGATCTTCGAGCTACAGCAAAGACGATCTGCAACACTCAACCTTTACCTTGCACCGACATCCTCCTCCTTTTTGTGCTCGAAAAAAGATTCACTCACTGTAGGTTTTCCACTTCAATGAAGACTGAAAGTTAAGCCAGCAACTGACAACTGATATCTTAAATAACAGGCTCAACGCGTTTCAGGCTATGCAGCCCGTGCTCACAGGCCAACCAAAACAAAAACAAAAATAACTTACTAAGAATGACACCTCTCCATATATTATGTGGTTTATTGTGTATAAAGAACCCCCTGCTTCCAAAGATTTACCAGGCTGCCAGTCCCCAAACTTCTCCTGTCGCTCTCGGTTGTTCAGCGCTGCCGCTCACCTGCACACTTGGGGCGGACCGGCAAACCCCGGAACAAGGATATACCGAGCATCAACTTATCTAAAGCTCTCCCACAGGAAATCAAGAGATTGGAACACATCTATAATACTTCACGCTCCCAAGATAGTTTGACTGCTCTTGTTGATGCTAAGATGCAATTTAACAAAAAGTCTACCGAAGATGCTTCCCTTTATTTACTGAAGTCAAGTGCAAAATTCTATGGGGGTAGGAACAAAGATGGGAAGATTTTGGCCAATTATTTGAAGGTTAAAAATAATAAGTTGAATATCGAATCAATTTATGATAACAACTCTAATCTTAAACACAAAGATGTTGATATTTTATCTGAGTTCTCTCTCTTTTATAACACCTTATACTCTTCTGAAACTCAGCCTTACCCCCAATCCTTATCACATTTCTTCTCTACAATACACAAACCTCAACATTTCCCCCCTGATCTTACCTCTTTAGAAACAGATGTTTACCAGCAAGAATTACTAACTGCACTCCAACATCTCAAAAAAGATAAAGCTCCTGGACCAGATGGTTTCACATTTGAATTTTACCTTCATTTCTCAAAGCGCCTCATACCAAAGTTGCACTCCCTATTAGGCGCATTTCTTTCTCTAGGTAGCTCCACAGGTTCCTTTTCTGACGCTCACATATGCCTTATTCCCAAGGAGGGGAAGGGCACTAAATATTGCAAAAATTACAGACCCATTTCTTTAGTCAACATTGATTACAAAATCTTTGCCAAATCTCTCGCAGCAAGATTAGATCTCTTGTTACCTGACCTGTTAGGTCCGGAACAATCTGGTTTAGTCAAAGGACACTTTATCACTGATAACACTAGACTTCTGTTCAATGTCCTGTCAAAATCCTCGCGTCTACAACACTCTCTTGCTGCGATTGCCGTGGATGCCGAAAAGGCGTTTGATAGGGTTGAATGGACCTTTCTCTTCTCTCTCCTCGAATGGTTTGGCTTTGGTCCCCGATTCATTTCTTTAGTGTCCCTTCTCTATTCCAACCCACGTGCAGCTGTTTGTGCGAATAGTTTAGTTTCTTCCTTTTTTGATTTAGGAAGAGGTGTCCGTCAAGGATGCCCCCTGTCCCCGTTTCTTTTTAACTTAGCTTTAGAACCTTTTCTTTTCAAACTTCGCCAACACCCTCACATTCATGGTTTCCAAACCCCGCACTCTCATATCAAACTGGCTGCATATGCTGACGATATTTTGCTTTTTATGTCCAATCCCACTGAATCCATACCTGCCTTTCTTGATGTAGTACATGAATACTCTCTAATCTCTGGTTACAAACTTAACAATGACAAATGTGAGATTCTGCCCCTAACAAAGTTCACTTTCAAACCTGATTTCAGTGATTCTAACTTCACTTGGAGTTTCTCCCACATTAAATATTTAGGACTACATGTTACCCCCTCATTCTCAGACACAGTCTCTCTTAGTCTGAACAAACGTACTCAGAAAATATCAGATTTAACGTCCAGGTGACACACTCTTTATTTGTGATGGTGGGGTCGCCTTGACACCATTAAGATGATGTTATCCCCTATAATTCTCTACACGATTTCCAATATTCCAGTGCCCATCTCCTTAAAATTCTTTAAGAAAATTAAAATTGTATCTTCCTTTCTTTGGAATGACAAAAAACCCCGGATGTCTCTTAGTAGACTAATACGACCGAAATTGGAGGGTGGAGTTAATTTCCCGGAGTTTCCAGCCTACCAGAAAGCATTTCTTTTGCGACAAACCTCTTTTTGGTTACAGGATCCTGTTGATCCTTGCCCTTTATGGGTCACGGTTGAGCGTCTTTCACTTTCCCCTTTCTCTTTTGCTGAATATTTGTCTTTTTCCCGCAAACCCTCTTCACTATCCACTCCCTTGCATAAATTCACCACCAAATTACTCCTATCCTCCACACCCCCCCCCTTTCTACAGTCGCTGATCTCCTTAGTTCCACCATTTGGCATAACACGCACTTATTAATTAACAATAAGCCTTTTTACTGGATGTCCTGGAGGCAAAAAGGGTTAATCTGGGTATCTCAACTGTTCTCTAACTCTATATTTATACCTTTCCTAACACTTCGCCAATCATTTGACCTACCCATTTCCTTTGCCCGCAAATATCTTTTACTTAAGGAAGCAGTCATGTCGGCATATACCCGACTCTTACAATCTGGTGCTTTTTCCACACCTCTTACTTCCACTTCACACCTTCACACTTTTTTGCGAACCACGTCTAAAGCAGATACCATTTACAAGTACCTTCATGTCACAGAATCCACCAGGCTTAACTCCAAGGTAGAAGAACAATGGGAATGCGACTTTGCCACATCTTGGCCAATGTCTATATGGACTAAGATTTGGACTAAGATTCGCAAATCATCCAGAGCAGCGACCTTGACACAATCCCTGTTCTTCATTTACAATAGGCTTCTCCTCACACCGTCGGATCCTAGCAAGAGGTTTTCCGCAACCCCAGATCTCTATTGGTCCTGCTCTTCCCCACACGCTACTCTAATTCATATGCTATTTTCGTGTAAAGTTGTCCATAATTTTTGGATACAGGTCTGGTCCCAAATTAACAAAATTTTCCATACCCTCATTCCTTTTTCTTTCACTCACATCTTCCTGGGTAGTCTCTTCCCTTGCTGGGAGGACGTTTAACTTAATATTCAAATTATTGATTTGTTGCTAGCTGTTGTATTTCAGCAGATTACAGCCAATTGGAAAAACTTTTCAAATATTTCCTTTAAAGCAGGGTGGTACAATGTATGCCATAAACACAGACTGGATACTGCTTTTGTCTTCCCTATTCATATGGCGACAAAACGTATGCATTTATGGCTTCTAGAAACATTATATCTTGATGTATGTGCTAAGCGTTCGTTTCATTTACGCCCTGCTCAACAAGAAGTTTACAAACCTCCTTAAATACCCCTGACGTTCCCTATGTCTTCATTATCTTATTATACTTCCCCACTATTGCATTGTTTTTGTATTCATAACCATTGTCTCTTCTCTGTTTTGCTTTAAAGCCCACTTTTAGTTTTAGTTATTTCTTATTGTTCTCATCATATTGTTTTACTTGATTGTTTACATTTCTCTCTTGAATTGTTTTTACTCTGTATTGACACCCTGCCTTTGTTCAATGAAATTCTTTTTGAACTTAAAAAAAACGTATCTAAAGCAGCCTTCCATGGGCCGGGACCAAGTCCCTATGGGAGTGGGTGGGGGTTGCTGTTGCCGGAGAGAACGGTAGGAAGCGGCAGGTGAGAGGTTCTTTTTGCATTTAGGGCATAGCTGCTGGTGCAGAGTAGGTTTCAGTTACAGTTAGATGGGGAGGGTGACAAACATCTGTCAGTAGCAGAAGTGGAGTGCATCCACCCGGCAAGCAGCGGGATGGAGCGAGGTTCATTTGGATTCAGGGAAGGGAAGGGCGAACCGGAGCAGGAGGATATACCGCCCTTCGAAATAAGTTACCAACATTATTTGGATTAATACCACAAGGATTGCTACTACACCATTTAAAAAAGAACAAGCCCCTCAAACTCTTCACATCGTGTCACCCCCGAAATTACCACTAAAATGATGAATACCTTCATCGTCCTGATTTCTCACATGTGAGATATCTCCCCGCAATGTCGCCCCCCACCTCAGCATTCACTTGAAGCTCTGTGTGCTCTTTCAGGGAGTCTGCAGGCCAACCTGCCAGCTCTACTATACCCTCCGCTGACCACAAAGTGTCCCCTCGGACGTGGGGGCCAGGTTACATCCTGTCTGCTAGTAAAACATTACACGCAAAATAAGCAGTCGCTGGGGACAATAGACCTCAACATCGTCTAATCCAGTCAGGGTACCCGTCAAGGTGAGGGAGCCCGGGGGCACAGAGAGACCTAACGGATCTCCAGAGCAGGTCTGCCTGGCTCCCACCACCACCCCAGGCCTTCCACCTGCGGCCTCCAGCTCAGAAGTTCACACACATCTTGTCCCTTTCAGCACGTCCCAAGTCCTGGTAGTTCCAGCGCAATTAAAGTTATCGCTTCCACTGCTTTTATGCAAAAATTAAAGTTTGAAACTCTATGATTGAATAAAATCACAAGCGTGAACGACCGTTGATGCTTGTGTTACATGATATAGCTTTGAAGATACAATAACCTTTCAACCCCCAGTAAGACATCCAGAATGTAATTTGTATTTCGTATTTAGTTTATCTTGCACATAGAAATACATTGAGCTCCGTCCATCAAATAACTTGAGTTGTCAAGTAACCACCCACAACAAAACACCTCTTCAAACTGCACACTCGCATAGTTTCAGCTTTATTTTCACCAAAATATTACAGCAAGAAGTAATTCTTCGACAAGGTGACCTCAACCACCTCCGATGCATACTACTGAACACCCGCTCCGCACGCAAACACACAGTCGAGCTCTGGGACCTGCTCAACACAACCTCCCTGGACGTCGCCTTCCTGACAGAGACCTGGTTGAACAACTCCTCCGCACCCGATATCGCCATAGCCCTCCCAGAGGGCTACAAGATCACCCACAGAGACCGCACCAACAGAGTCGGAGGACTGGCCTCCGCTGCATCCACTTTGCCTTCCAGAAACCCACCACACACCACCGCACCCAACAGATCCCCCGCCGCTGCCTACACGCAAACCTCGCTCTCAGCTCACCCACCGAACCCTCCAACACTTACGACGCTGCCCACAGCCTCAGACGAAGGATCGAGGACCGCGCCAACACCCTCGCCTCGCTGAAGAAACCACCCCACAGAGACACCAGCAAGAGGGCCAGCTGGTTCACAGCTGAACTCCTAGATTCCAAGCAAGCCTGCCGGAAACGAGGGAAGAAATGGCACAGTGAACAAACCCCGGACAGCCACGCAGCACACAAGGACGCCGTCTGCAACCACCACCATCTCAACAGGGCTGCCAAGAAGACCTCCTTCAAAGACCGCCTCGACAACAACGCACACAACAGCAACAAGCTCTTCAACATCGTGAAGGAACTCTCTCACGGACAGGCGCAAACGGGCTTGCCTTAGGCAGGCCAGCGGCGCGGCCGCATAGCGGCCGGCTTATATGGGGAGGAGGAAGGGAGGAGCAGCAGGGAGGCGGGAGGCAGGGGCAGCGAATGGGCAGTGGGCAGTCAGGGGAGCGGGGCCGCAGGGGACGCAGCGGCGAGGGCGGTGAGGGACAATGAAGGTAACAGAAGGAAAAAGGGGCAAAAAAAATTGGGAAAAACGAGTGGCACAGAGGGCAGAAGGGCACAAAAAAACAAGTGGACCAGAGGGCAGAAGGGCATAAAAAACGAATGGAACAGAAGGCAGAAGGGAACATAAAACGAGGGCAAAACGAGTGGCACAGAGGAAAGAAGGGCACAAAAAAAACGAGTGGAACAGAGGGCAGAAGGGCACAAAAACGAGTAGGACAGAATGCAGAAGGGCACAAAAAATGAGGGAAAAACGAGTGGCACAGAGGGCAGAAGGGCACAAAAATTAACAGGTGGAACAGAGGTCAGAAGGGCAGAAAACACGAGTGGAACAGAAGGCAAAAGGGGCACAAAAATAAGGGAAAAAAACGAGTGGCACACAGGGAAGAAGGGCGCAAGAAACGAGTGGAACAGAGGGCAGAAGGGCACAAAAAACGAGTGCAACAGAAGGCAGAGGGGCACAAAAAAACAAGGAAAAAACAAGTGGCACAGAGGGCAGAAGGGCTCAAAAAACCGAGTGGAACAGAGGGCAGAAGGCACAAAAAATGAGTGGAACAGAAGGCAGAAAAGGCACAAAAACGAGGGAAAAACGAGAGGCACAGAAGGCAGACGGGCACAAAAAACAAGTGGAACAGAAGGCAAAAAGGGCACAAAAACGAGGGGAAAACGAGTGGCACAGAAGGAAAAAAGGGCACAGAAATACCAGAAAAACAAGTGGCACAGAGGCAAAATACAGAATACAGAAATACAGGGGCAGCTGAGAACAGAAGGCAGAATGGGCAGAGAGGCACAGGGGCAGCGAGGGAAACAGAGGGAAAACCAGGGCAGGGACACGGGGCAGTGAGGGGTACAGAAAGAAAGACTGGGCAGAGAGAGCACAGGGACAGCGAGGGGAACAGAGGGGAAAAAAGGGGCACAGACCACGTACAGGCAGCAGGGGAAGACAGACAGCAGCAGTCACAGACACAACAATGAAAATACAGGCAATACAATAAAAGTAATAAAGAGGAGGATGTACAAACCTACCTACGGCCTACCACTGGCCACCAGGGATAAGGCGCAGGTGGTATTCTGCGGGTGGTGGAGGGCCTCAAACGTCCTCAGCAGCGGCAGCTTGGGCAGGGAGACACAGGCGGTGCGGAAGGGGAGCGACCTACCTGGTAGGGTCAAGGGTCTACTAACCTCCAGATAGGGGCCTCCTACGGGTACAAGTCCCAGTTTTCCAAATTTGTTTTTGCATACCATTCCTTGAGGGATATTTTGGGTGTTTGAACTTATTTTAATGTGTGGTTTCAATTTTTTTGTTGTGGAAGGAGGAATGATATGTTGTAAACTGAATTGAATTTATCTTGTTACTTTCTCCCTATGTGCTCAGCCAGTGTGAATGTGACGCATTGAATGTTGATGTGATGGACATGAATGGAATGTTTGGGTGCCTCGATACTTAAGGTGACAGTTGGAGTACATGCTGAGCAGGAGGCAGACTTCTCCAGGTGGGGCTGCCTTCACATCAACTCTACAACATGTAACTGAAGCTCAATAAATGTACCTAAAGTACTTCTTTGCTACCAGACTTTATTACTACATAAACATTATAGATTGTATCATTCAGAACCAAAAACATTTTCATATACTTGTGCAAACATGCAGTCATGATTCACTATACATTGCAGATGGAAGTCTTTGGCACTGGCAGGGAGCTAAGTACTGAAGAGACCAGTGTTCTGGAATTCATCAGTGCACCATCGGCAGCCACTCAACAAGAATGTTACCATGTGACCTTCCAGTCCACACAAGTCTTGTCACCCTGGGTGGCATATTTGGTCCTGAAATCACTCATCACTATGAAGCAGGGATCCTATGGAAGTGATCCTATCCATTATGGAGCCCATGGCGGAAAGCAATATCTGGTTTTCAAAAGTTAAATACAAAGTGAATGGTGCAGCTAATGGAAGTTTGAACATTGTCTTAAAAGTCCCCCTGTGGTGATGCAGATTGTACTGTGTCAGTGTTCATCAAATCAATGGGTATCATCTTAAATCCAAGTTAAAATCATTATCCACTATACTTTGCCAAAGTTCACTCTGTTTTTGCAAAATCCAATTTGTTAATATATGCTATGTGATGGCTCAGAGTTGTGTTATCTGCTTAATGTGGTTCTTATAGCTATACTGAATGTGACTACGGGTTTATATATGCTACAGTTGATGTACTCACCTAATTAGAACAGTAGAACCATGCTCCTTCCTACAGATGACTGTCGTGCATATATGTAGTGAAATGCGTGTGCCTTGTGTTTTATGCTGAGATCCACGTTTGACAAAAAAGTAAGGGACAATTAAAGGTGATAGGTATACGAGATGACATGTGAGTTGCATCACAAATAGCCATAGCATGTGGGTGGTGTATGGAACTATAGTATTAAGCTTTAAAGGGGAGTAGCCAGAATGTGTTTCACAACATATGTCACCATAAGATATTGATTGTTTTAGTTCACCTTATGGAATGTTCTTAAGTTAAGATGACTTCTGACGTGGTACATAACCCACTATTCTTGACATATATCACTTTTTAAGGGTTCATAGCCATAGCAGTAGTCAACATCAATTAATATGATTCAAATTGATCCTGTTTTGTATGTTTTGATACTTGTTTACATTATTAAGGTTCTGAATATATTGACAATTTCCATGTAATGACATTGTGCAGATAAATGTTTTAGTTTTAGTTTGTGGGATCAACCACAGATTTACCTTCAAGGAACATTTGACTCAGACATGTGTCATTTGCCGGAACAACACTGTTGGAACTGGGGTCACCAATTCCACCATGTTAGCTTGGCGTGAGGCAAAAAGGCACCCGAAGGCAAGGTGTAAAGCAGAAGTGCAGCACACACTCACACTGAGACAGGGAGGCACACGCAATAAAATGACACCACACCAGATTGTTGCTTCAAACTAGACTTTTTTATCTAAACTTTTTCAATGCAGGTAAGTAACTCCTTCTATATACTAGGCATCAAGTAAGGCATTGGACATTTCTTAAACATCAGACAAATATTTCTGTGAATACCTCGCTATTATTTAGGGCCAGACTAGGCATACACATTCCTCGTAAACAGGTTCATTAACTGTGACATTTTACAAGTCTGGTCTCAATACTAGAACATCCCTTTGTTAAGGGGAATCACAGGCATACTTCAACGGAGGGATAATGGCACAACAGAATCCCGCTTAACAGTTCCTTAAGTAGGGTCACACTACGAAAAACAGTACCCTAGAAAGGGGTTAACTGAGGCACAAAAACAGTCACCAATTCAGGCTAGCGCCCAGTTCAGGAGGCCCTTTGCCAACTTCCTCCCCACTCTAGATCTTTAGGGCCATCACAGGGTTAACCAGGGCCAACAGGGCCCAACTATAGTCTCCTGCGAGGGAGGGGCAGACATGGGGCTGCCACTCCGATGTGGCCAGGCTCCTCGGCAGCCTTGCTACTCCCGGATGTTTTCGCCCTCCCCCGGGGGGTGTTACCTTCAGTTCTGGCCTCTAGGGCAATGCGGGAGCCCATGCAGGCCAAGCGGGCCCCCACAGCTCCTCGGTGGTCTTCCTGGGCTCCTTGCAGATCTGGGGCCGATCAGGTGGCTCTCCGTCTCCTGGGAGCCCCCGGGCCTTCCGATGCCTTCTCGGGCCCGGGGAACAATCAGGAGGCAGAATGCAGAGACGCGTCCGCAGCCGCCAATAACAGCGCGGCTTGCGGGGGCCGGCAGCCTCCTCCACTGGCTGCGTGGCGTTGGCGGGAGCATGGCCTATGACACGGCCAACGCCCCGTCGCGCGACGGAGGCCGCAGCCTCTTCTAAGGCCCAACGCGGCCTACAGGAATACCGTGGCGGCCCTCCCCAGGCTTCAGGGGCCACAGTAGTGAATGTGGCAAAGGGGGAGGAGTGCACAGACAGGCGTCTGGGCTGCGGCGGTGATCTACAGGCCCTAGGCGCATTCCACAGCAGAGCTTCTTCTTGCCCCAGCACCACCCGGCGTCAGTCACGAAGTGGCCACGACGGTGGGCTTGGCAAGCGGCGCCCAAAGGGACACAGCGCCAGGGAGCAGATACTGGGGGGGGTCAATGCCCACGCGCTACCAGCGCTTGGCGAATCACAGCCAGTAGGGGCCCCACATCAGTCCAGGGCAGTCCGGGGCTTGGGCAGTGAGTGTGGAATGTAGCACTCCGAGGCCCCAGTGCTTTAAAGGGTACAGCGCTAGTAAACAGCACAGCACAGGGGGCACAGTCCTTGCATCAGCAGTCTCTATAAGTCCTGGCAAAATAGCGCTTGGGATCAGTCACAGCGCCGGGAGCCAGTCACACAGGGGCACAGCTTAAGGAACACAGGGCAGGGGGGGCACAGTTCTAGCGGTAAGCGCTCGGGTGGTACAGCGCTGATTACCTGGTTGATCCCCCAGCAGTGTTCACAACAGGCAGGTGCTTCCTCACAGCGCTTGAGGGTCACAGCCCCTTTCCTGGGAGGATGGACAGCAGGTCCCAGTGTAGGTTCTCAGGTAAAGAAGGGGGGGTTGAGTTGGTGGGCTCAGAGACAGGATGGTTCCCTCTAGCACATTGGAGGTGGTTCCCCGGGTTCCCCAATCCTGGGCTAGATCAGCAGGCTGGCAGAGTCCCTCATCTAACTTAGGCGCAGCAGTGCCTAGGCCCAGTCAGTCCCAGTAGTGTAGGTTCCTCCCCTAGGCCCAACCTCCTAAACTCCTGCAGAGGTTCCCCCAGGTCCAGTGGTGCCCCAACTGATAGTCAGGTTTCCCTCCTTTACTCTTATACCCCTAGGTCAGGTGACCCTCCTCTACAGGCAGCAAAGCGTAACCCCTCCCATGGCTGGAAGGTTCCAGGAGCTTCCACATTCTAGGCTATGGAACAAAAAGGTGGGATGGCAGTGATACTGTATCGGAATGTCCCAGCCTGCTCCTACCTACTAGTGCGTGTGTAAAAGGCCACTCCGCAGTAGCAGGGGCCTGTGGCAGCCACGTTGTTGGGAGAGAGCATCTGCACCTCAGCACTCTTTGGCAGTGGGAAGGCGCCCAGAGACCTAGGTCGAACACAAGACGGTGGTAAAAATAAGGCGAAAGGGACAAAAAAAACGGGGTAAGACCACCCTAGGTCTGACAGGTCTACCAAACACATTACCTACTGACTTACTGTTTGGACTGACAGGCAAGATCATCAGAAACACACAATTTACAAAACTGAGCTTCTCATAAGAATGTCAACGAAACAGACTCACATTTTACAGGTGGTTGCGTGGGTCAGAGATAGGAGAAGATGGCTTGTAGACCATTAGCACATTGTGATATGATATAATGTTCTTTTGTTTTTTTGTTTTTTATTCTTCCTTGTCCGCAGTTTAATTGTATCATGTCTACGTGTGTGCCAGGAAATACCAGAGATAGTCAGCTTGTCTGCAAGATAAGCAGGGTTGGTAATCCTAATGACTTTGAAAATGATGTAGCTGATCTTGAAGATAGTGCATGTTGAATCTCATAATTTGCATTTAGGTAATTACTCTAAATTTCAGAAAGATTAGGCAGAATCACTTATGCAAAGCAGTCATTTGGAGCTGTATTTTAGCTTGAAATGCATCCGTACATGCATTTTAAATATGAAGACACATTTCACTTAAATAAATAATGTAAAAAAACACAAGGACCACAAACAGGAGCTGCCTACAGTCTGCTTCTTCGCGTTATTGTAGTGCGTCATGCAAAAGCGTTTGCCATAAACACAGCAAATTTATTCTATATGTAATATTGGCATAATTTTGGGATTTCATGTAACAAACATAATGCAAATTTGCTGAAATGATGCAAGATTACACCAGCATAATGGAAGTTTGCCCAGGCATGGACTGTCAAACCACACTCACCTTTTTGTCATATTTATTTACACAAAGCGATAAGAACACATTTGAACTTAGTGAGAGAAATTGTCTCTCATTAACTCCATAACTAATGGGCCTCCCCCTCCCACCCCCCTCCGTAGAGCTGAGTCCTTGTTTGGCTATTTGTGGTAGTTTGCGCTTAAGGCTCCATAACTTTTTTCTGCATAAAGTATCCCATCTAAATTTGTGTCTTTCTTTCCAACATCCTGGGGATTCTAAAGGTACCCTGGGTTTGTGGATTGCCCGCAAGAGACTGAGAAAACAGGCAAAATATAGCAACATCTTAAGTTTTTTTTTTTAAGGGAAAAAGTACTCCGGATGAAAGTGTCTGATTTTTCTTCTTAAAAATGGCATTTACAAATGGTTAACTGTACTAAAGGCCCGACCTTGCCAGCCTGCAAGAAGAACATGCAGAGCTAAATCAGTAGACTTAATTTTGTTGCAGAGATTTGGAATTTTCCTAAGAGGTAGCCTATTTTCCCTGTTTTTTGTGCTCTCAAACTACTTCTAGTTTGTGGTGGAAACCATTGTGAAACCAAGAAAAACTATGAATTTATGAAAAGTAAACTAAATTCTGAATCAAACAATGAGTCTTATGTGGAAATCCCTCAAGGCTTTTCTAAGGAAAATACCAGTTGAAATAAAGAAGTATTGAAAATGAGAAGGAAAAAACTGGCATTTCTGACAATGTTCTCATTTGCGGTACGCATGCAAGCCATAACACGCTGGGTTCCCGCGGGTGTTCAGTTTTCAGAAATATCTGGGTTTTGAGGTTTCCCTAGATGGCTGCCGAACCTTGGGCCAAAAAAACAGGTTGTTATTTGATAGATACTTTTGATGTCTCCACAATACGTTTTGGGCCCTTCACTGTCACTGTCACTTGACCCCACAAGTGAGGTAACATTTTTATTGGGAGACTTGCGGGAACAAACACCATGTTGATGGAAGTTTGTGGCTCCCCTCCGATTCCAGAAATTTGCATCAAAGAAATGTGAGGAAAATTCTATTTTTCTAAAGCTCAATTTGAGGTTTACATGGGATTCTGGGTTGAAAATTCCAGGTGAGAGCCACTCCTCTTCCCTGTGCTACTTTCCAAAAATTTGAAGGTTTACCTATGTGGTGGCTGAGCTGAGATACAAAATCCACAGCTACCCATAATGATAAAAAAAGAGTTAAAAGCCATATTACTACCACAAATAAAAATCTGGCACTAATTTGTTAAAGTTAATCCACCATTTACACTGGTTGCTTTTCGTACCTCCCTAAATACTGGCTTCAAAGCACAAATACTGAAACCAAGCCCTCAGAAGGCTAGCCATAAAGCCACTTCATGGCACCAAACTCTTTATGGTCCATTCACATGCCATTCATGCACCACACACAAGACTTCCTTACCACCGGCCACGGGATCGATGCAATCAATCAGTGCACTTGCATCAACATACTACTGCCATTCATATGCCACAGTATGGAATCAATTTGACTACATTTTACCACCTGTCAAGTAACCGCCTCCTTCTTTCAGGACATTACCGAATGCATGCCTAGTGAACCTTTACTTATTCACATGAGACTCAGGAAGACATGTCTGTCATGCACCTTTAGTGCCCTCAGTGTGCTAAATGCATCTCTTTCCAGTTTGCGACTAAAAGTTGGGGGCTGTCCGAGTATGCTCCATGGCCAATTCATTGAACTGAGTTAGCATATCTAGCGTTGAAAATAAAGAAATCTGTTGGGGAATTTTCTGAAGTTTGCTGAAGAGATCATCATAAACTATGAAGAATGGTAGTTTTTGAAACACATGATAGTCTGTGCAATGTATCATATGTCCCATCCACTGTTATGTGTCGTGCTATGATTGGGATGCACTCATCATACAGCAAATTGAATATCTACTAAGTTCTGATTGAGGATGAACATGGCAAGCAGTTCAAGCATTGAACCATATGTGCCGTAGTAATTCAATGCGAGTGCGACATCAATGGGTTTATATTCATAGGTGAAGAAGAAGTAATGACGTGTACTACAGCACATATGGTACAATGCTTATCCTGCACCAACGCCTACAAATCCCTACAAAACACCGGAGCCAAATACCTCAACAAAAGAGTTTCCTTCTAGGTACCCACCCGGGACCTCTGCTCCACTGACCACGCCCTAGCAGAAACTCCAAGCATCCAAAGAACCAGAGCAGGTGGAAGAGCCTTCTCCTACATTGCGGCCACAGCCTGGAATTAGCTCCCAGTCAAAATCAGACACTCCGCTACGCTACACCCCTTCAGGAAAAGTCTCAAGACCTGGCTCTACGGCTGAACTGGAGCTGCATGCCCACCCCCCCAGCGCCTTGTGCCCCTCACAGGTGAGTAGCACGCATTAAACACCCTGATTGATTGATTGATTGATTGATAAGGAAGTACATGATTTCCTGAAGTGTAAGAACTAAAATTCAGTGACTCATTGCCTAGCAAGGTTGTGGCCCATTGACAGTAGGTATCCACTCACAGTCATTGAAAGATTTACCTAGCGGCAGCTTCACCTCAGTCAATTTCCCAGTATTTGCTTTAATATGATACATTATAATTTAAAGAGGAAAACCCAAGCCTGACTGAGATGGGCAATGCAGACAGTAACCGCATCTTCCCTGCCTCTTTCTCTGCATCGTGTACTCTTTACAATGACGGCATGGTTACTCCTGTTTGGGTGTTGCAGGAATGCGACCAGCAAAGTGTCACTCATGCAGCCTTGCCAAGTTCCCCAGATCATGTGAAGTGGAGTTTGCTGCTTCTGTAGCAGTGAAACTTTCAATGACAGACAACTGTAAGTCAAGGAAATACATGAGTCTTCCCGTGTTTGTCTGACAATAAACAACATATGCATTGTATGTTGCCATCTGGTCCAGGTGGGTAAACAGTTTAGCTGAATGACCTGGTCATTCTAGTCCACTCTGCCCATGTACTTGTTGTAATGAAGGAAGTGACCCAATGCAGGTCACTAGGGTCACTAATGACCGCCTCTCAGCCTTCCTTACAAATGAAGAGTCGGTCATACATTAGAGAATACAAACCAATATTTGCTTATTGAGGTACACTCTGATTGAAGCTCAGTCGCTAAGAGTGCTGTAGGGGGACTGAAATAGACAAGCATAAAGATACAAATTTTGTAACTAGGCTAGAACACACCCATAACGGAATTTTCAAGGCAGCTGTTGCAAAGGAAAGAAATACAGGAAATAAGTTTTGGCTCTGAGGCACACACTATCTACTCCTCAAGGTCGGCTGCCCGTGCCTGCCACTAGGTAAGTGGGAGAAGGCCTTTTCTAGTAGGAAAGGTATGCGCTAATAAAACAGTGGGGCACATTTGCAAGAACTGGTGCATCCCTGTATATTAGCAGGGATGCACCAGTTAATTTGCGTGACTTGAATATTGCCTAGCACCACCATGGATGCGCCGCATTTATAATGCGGCGCACTGTTCCGCAAGGATAGACAGATGTGTGACGCATATTGTTGACGTAACTGCATTGCTGGAGTCGTGTCACAAGCATGACGGAACTCCAGCAATGCTTAGGAATCCCTTTTCCTAACATGCTGCGTCACTCCTTATGCCTGCTTCAAGCAGGCACAAGGTTTTGACACAGTGGAGTCGTAAAAGTGACTCAGTGAAATCTTGTAGATTTCACTGCATCACATTTATGAGGCTTCCTTGCAATGGTACGCCCACCCTGCATACATTATGCCTGACTCAGGTATTATGTAGCGCAGGGCTTTACAAAATTATGCATCTCCCTGGAGGCATCATCCTGTAAATATGAGGCATCGTGGCGCATTGTTTACGACGCCACAGATGTGATGCAATAGGTGTGTAAAATCAGCGCAAGGGGCTTATAAATCTGCCCCAATGTATTCTTTAGTGAAGCACAACTCAGCCTTGGCGAAACGCAACTCAGCAGAGGCCTTTTTTCAGAAATAGCAAAGGATCAGTTTCGATCATGATTCAAAATGGCGCCCAAATGGAAATTTGTGCCGAAAATGCTAATTTACATATGGTAATACATGAACGAAATCATTTCTATTCTAACAGACCCTCCTTTGAGCTCGAGCTAAAACATTTTCTAATGATAGCAAAGAACAGAAAATTAATAAATCAGAAAATCGTAAGTACATTATCTATTATCACTCCATACTTTCAACATCAGGAAAGGAGAGAAGACGTCTAAAAAATGACGTCTTGCATCTCTTTCTGGACCATATTGCAGGATTGGTATCATAAATTGATATTTTTCTCTTAGGAGTGAGAAAGGTGGTGCCATAAGAGAAACAGACAGGAAGCACTGAATAAGGGCACAGCAAAGTACTAATACCACAATCAGGTAAATCACCTTTTTAAGAATCCAACCCCAACCACCAAAAACAGGCCAGCTCCAATTTCTGCTTTCCATCCCCTTGACATTTTATAGTATATCTAGAATATATTTGGTAATATTCTTTTCCATATTTGTTATCCCGACTACGCACTGGTCGCCAACTACTGCGCACACACTACCATTCTTAGCAAAAATAAAGTGAACTTCATAACGAGCTTGTTTGGAACAAATCCCCATGCTTTCTAACTGAGTGGTGATATCGCGCAGAGCAGCCACAGTCGTGTTGGATACAATTTGTAACTTACACCAAAAATATTCTTAAGCCGTTTCATCTCTTGCCATGGCTGTTCCAACTAATGCAAAGATAGAAGAGATAATATATTCCAATTTAATACCATTACAGTAATTACTTATCTCCAAATCTGTAACCCTCTCACAAAGCTCCTTCATCAATGTTCTTTTCACCAATTTTACCTTAGGTCTTGCACTTCAACAGGGCACGCCCAAGGGCAACCCCATCCCAAGGGCCACATTATTTGTCCTGTTATGAACATTAGAGTATGTCCCATTAGACAGGAAGGAAAACCCTGGGTGTACATAAATGGGACCATCATTATCCACTGTGGAATATCGAGTATTCGTTCCGACAGTACTTGGATCATCTGCCCTTACCAAAGGTATTGTCTCTTTATACATCTTTAATCCAAAACAATTGATTTACAATGATGTGTCCGTACTGTTAATAATAGGATAACAAGCAGGATAATAACTGGCTTGTCGGAGAATCGTCTATTCTTCTGTTCAGAAATTATCACAATAGGTGTTGTTATCACAGCCAAGATAAACCTCACCCAGTGGTTTTTGATGGTACTGGCATGGTCCTAAATAACCAGATCCAAACAACCTTTTATCTCTGCAAAGTCAGTGGGTTCAGTATATGTATAATTCACTAAAGATAATGGATAGGCAGTCCATAAACTAGTGACAGAATCAGGGGGGTAGCATGCTGTTTCATTACCGAAGAATCCTCTTATGCATCTCCCAGAATATAATACTCAAAACTACTCTATTATTTCTTTTTGGAGAAAGACCTTTACCTCCACTGTTTGAAGGTACACTATAAGCATTTTCCAAAGCCCACAATACCCAACATAAGATTGTCATAAACAAAATTGCAGAAAGCATATAGATCAATGTTCCTTTATGGGTCCACACTACATTATGTTGAGCAACAAGAACCTTTCCGTGGCAATCGACCTACCAAAATGATGCATAATGAATGACAGAATGGGGTGACATTTTGCAATGGAAATATATAGGTTCCCAGTGTCCGTCAGAGTCTCACTGGTACAGACTCCTATTGTCCATCAATTTGTTGGCACTCTTGAATACCAGCGGTGGAGCTTGCTCTGTCCTGAGCTCGTATCCCACATCAATCACGATGGTATACCTTCACAGTATACTTAGATTTGCCCTATCTAATGTTCAGACAACTAACTAACGTAAGCAAAAATTATTCACCAAGCTCAATGGGACTTCGTTGTTATTATAACTCAGTACAACCTATCTTATTCAGTACATCCCTAATCTCTTTTCTCCTTGGATGCACTTTTCTTCAGCTGAGGGTGCAAACTGTACCTGGTAGCTTCAGGCACAGAATGGTCAACAAATAAGGGCTCCTGGACAGCTCGTATTTCTGGAGGAACAGCCACATTCAGCACATTTTCATACTCCTTATGTTGTTTGCGTCCAAGCCAATTGGGCATCGCTGAATGGGCCAAACCGAAGCACCGTTTTGCACTCGGAGTCCCCGATGCCTTCTTTTACCCACTAGTTGTAAGGCAAAGGCCGAGGGACCCAGCACCATTGGGTCACATGGATCCAGTTCTTACCGCCAGCAACTTTCACTGCGATGCGTGTTACTAAAAGGACTTGCTCTGGCCCCTTCCACTGACAGGAGGCGGGGAGCCGGCAGGGACCGTGGGGGCATTGGGGTTCCCCCCCACGGTCTCCATCAAAGAGGGCAAGACCCGGTGGATAGGGGTCCCCGGTGGTCAAAGTTGGCCATGGGGAGGGGGGCCACGCGGCCCTCCTCCCTATAGTATTTTAAAAAATAAATAAAATAAGGCCAGGCCCCTGGGATGTTTTCCCTAGGTCTAAAACTGGCCTCAGGAGGGGGACCACATGGCCCCACTCTTTAAAAATGATTTCAGTAAAAAAAAAAAATATGTGGCCATGCCCTGGGGGATAGGGTCCCCAGGCCGAAATGGGCCATGGGAGGGGGGCCACGCACCCCCCTCCACTTTAACAAAAAAAGGCTCAGGCGGGGGGGATGGGGTCCTCAGAACCCAAAACTAATAAAGAGAAGGGTGGATAACAGATCCCCCCTTCCAAAAACCAAAATTTAAAAATGCCGGCATATCGCCGAGGCCCGTCACCTCCCAGAACCACTCTGCAATTAAGTCCCCTTCAATCCAGAGGGTCCCTGGAGCCAACTTGCCAACCAGGTACCTCCAGTTAGCCCCACACCGTGGGATTGCTGAGAGGTGGTCCAAGGCCATGCCCCTTTTTACACCACTCTGCAAATGTGCCTCTTGGTGCAATGCTGGTGGGGTTATGAGGTCCTCCTGTGTCCTGAAGACCTCAGGACACAAGTGAATTCCAGTTATTAAACAAACATAACAACAGTGTAGCCATCTGTGAGACTTTGACAACAAGGGCTTTGCTGGTGTACTGTGTATACTCAGGAAGGATAGGAAAGAAGAAGGGCAACAAACAAAAATACAAATATAATGGATGGAACCTGTTTGGCATTGTGCATCACATGGGGTGCAGCATTCAGGGAGCTGCAGATGGCAATGGGGATGGAAGCAGTAAGCCAAGAGGAACAAAGGAAAGATATGCAGGCCTATGGGCTGGCAAAATCAACACACTAACTACCACCACAAAATGGCAACCAGCCACATGGTCACTCACAGCAAGTAGTAGGCCTTGAAAATAATGAACTCAAGCAGGCCATATGACCAGACAAAGGAGCCATGCTAAACAACACAGCTTTAATGCAACAATGCAAAAACGAAAATCCACAGGGCTACAAAAGGTTTGCAAGTTACACAATAACCACACCCACACATCCAACAAAGGCATTTATTTAATGCACGCGAAAAAAGTGAAATACCACAAAAAACATTTTGCAATTTAATCGAATGCCATTCATGAACTAAATGGTTTTTCAATTAGACAAACACCACAAAAACAATTGCTTCAATCACCTTAATGAGTAGCCTTGGGCCTATTAGTTGGAAAACCAATTAGCAGACTAGGCCACATAATCAATAATTTTGAAAATGTAGTGAACTGTGTTGCATTTTTTCTGGGTAAAAGAAGAAAAAATGCATGTAAATCAACAAGGCATTGGCACCACAAAGAAGGCCTGCAGTCCTAATGCAGAAGTGCATTGGCTGCCTACACAAAATGACCACCAGCCACATGCCCAGGCCAGGCCACCGCAACAACAAGAAAGGGAAGAAAGACAATGCAGGCATATGGCAAAAGCCCACTTACTGCCTTGCCTTGACAAAATGGCCACCAGTCACATGGCGAGGCCACAACAACAAAAAAGGGAAGACAGGCATGCAGGCCTATGGCAAAAGCACACTGGATGCCTTCACAAAATGGCTGCCAGCCACATTGCCAGACCACCAAAAGTTCCCACTACAAGGGGAGGGACAGAAAATGCAGGTATATGGCAAAAGCAAACTGGCTGCCTTCACAAAATGGCCGACAGTCACATGGCAGACTAGGCCACATACTGAATCAATTCAAATCAATATTATTGCAAATGTATTAGGAAATGTAGTGAACGGTGCTGCCTTTTTTGCTGTGTAAAATAAGAACATCAACAACAAGGCATAGGCACCACTAAGAAGGCTTGCAGGCCTAATGCAGAAGCACACTGGCTGCCTTCACAAAATGGCAGACAGCCACATGGCCATGCCACAACAACAGCAAGAAGTAAGCCAAGAGAAACAAAGGAAAGACATGCAGGATTATGGCAAAAGCAGCACACTAACGACCACCACAAAATGGCCACCTGACACATGGTCACTCAGAACAAGGAGGCAAGCTAAACAACACAGCTTTAATGCAACAATGCAAAAACTAAAATCCATAGGGCAAAAAAAGGTTTGCAAGTTACACAACAACCACACAGCACACATCCAACAAATTCATTTATTTAACAAACATGAAAAAAGTGAAATACCCCCCAAAAACATTTTGCAATGCAATCCAATGCCTCCATGCCCTAAATGTTTACATTCAACGGACACCACAGAAACAGTTGTTTCATGTACCCATTAGTAACCCTGGGCCTACCGACTGAAAGGCCTATAGTATTGGCAGACTACTGGGCTAGTGAATTAAATAAATATTGCAAATTAATTCATTTCAAAAGTTGGAGAAAATGTAGTGAACTGTGCTTACAAAGAAACAACCAGGCTACCCACCAAAATATTTTTTTTTTAAAATGAGGAAAAGTACAATAAAGAAGGTGCAATGCCCCAAGTAAAGAAACAACATCAAGTTTCTAAATTACTTGTGAAATTTCAGAGCACTGGGAGGAGCCAGCTGGACAGGAAGTTGGAGACTCTGGGCACTTCCGTCCTCTTAAAAAAATGAAAAATAACATAAAGGACTCCTTGCACAAAAAAGTACAGCTAAATGTCAATCTGAGGAGTTTTTTTATTCCAAATCACCATTTCGAGAAGGTTTTGATGCTGCTGGAGAGAGATTCTTCTCCAGATTGCAATCTCCATGTTTCAATGGCGCGCTACCAATTCT
The DNA here is from genome assembly GCF_964261635.1 of Lissotriton helveticus. Classification (NCBI taxonomy): domain Eukaryota; kingdom Metazoa; phylum Chordata; class Amphibia; order Caudata; family Salamandridae; genus Lissotriton; species Lissotriton helveticus. Next base: position 1,611,360,334 of record NC_136065.1, read on the forward strand.
CATGGCGCTCGCGAACAGAAGGGAAATCTCGTCGGTGATCTCAGGCATCCCAGTGAGTCGCTCCCGCGCGTGTGAAAAAGCATTTTGAGAGCGCAAGCAAAAAAAAAACCTCTGCTCCGCTGCGGAGGACGGAGTTTTCAGTAACTCCATGTTCTACGTTGCCAAAAATCCGCAAACTCCGTGGGCGGAGCGTATTTTACACTCAGGGTTACATTAATCACATCCCATGTACCACCCAGCTCTGCAACATGGTCTTGACTATGAACCTATCTCCGAATGTCAACTGGAACAAGAAGACCAAAGAACAGTTCAAAGTCAGCAAGAGTCATTATAGTAGAAAAGGCAGCCTCAGTGTATTCTTTATAATAAGCAGTAGGATTTTTCCTAGAGCCGGGCAAATTAGCTTTAAGGGATAAAACCTCACTCCTCTTCCACAGAGTATATACCAATTGTTCCAGAAAATGGGTCACTACACCCAGTCTGGTAACATTACCGCATTGGCCTGTTAACTCAGATATTTCTGGGTTATATATAGGGTGAACCTACCGCGTCGGAAACTGAAATACCGGGGTGGTACTCTTCTCATGCAACCACCCGTATAGGCAATTAATGTATTGTTACTCCCATAAACTTGGCCAGGCTCCATACCACTAGCATATACGCAATCTTTAATATCAAATAGAATTTGTAGTGCATCATCCCCAAAATGTTGCTGCCAGTGATTAATTACTGTAGCAGGCATATGCCTAAGGGTGTGCTGCTGTACAAAGGGCTCATAATCTTTCATCACACTCCAAACATCCTCCATGCTGTAAATGGGATTACGACCCCAATACAGAGCCTGATTGGCTACTACCTTCTTCTCCTCATCTCCCACCACAGATTGAACAAATGGACCCATGCTCTCCTTAAATTTGTTCAAATCTCTATTCTCAAATCCATGAATTGGCGTTTCACTATGTAAAGATATTGGGGGATGGAAAACCAGGGAAGGAGAAGTGACATAAGTAACAGGTACAATCGTCTCTCGCACTTGTACCGTATGGGTAGATAGCAGAAGAGGATACTGGAGTCGAAACAGCAGGTGTGCTATTAACCAGGGTTGCCAAAGATGGCAAAAACAAAGAAGAAGCAGGAGGTGCTGTGACCAAAGTCATCGAAGCAACAACTGTAGATACAGGAGCAGTTGGAACAGATGTGGCAGGCTGTGGTGACTGTTAGGGAACAGCAGGATATATCCTCTGTGGGGCATACGGAGGTGGGGGTCGAGTATCTAGCAATTTAGTATCATTTTCTTCTTGGGCCAAATAAGATCCGTCAATTTGCAACCAAAACCTCCTACCTGCACATTCAACCACTGTCTGCTGTTTATCCTTATCATATGCAACAGATTTTTATGTTTAAACGTCTTTATTAGCATTTTCAAAAGGTAGAAAACTATACAAAGGCATAAATCACACAATTCAACAGAGGACACCAGCCGCGTACATTCCAAAACAGAAAGAAATATATCATCAGCGCGGTAAGTGCTCTGATAAATCCGATGTGTGACAGTAAGTGGATGGCACTCGCAAATGTTCTGCCTCTGTAATAAACCAAATTTGTAAACTCCCCCCCACCCCCTCCCGTAGTCTCCATTTCGTCTTGAGCAGGTCCCGCTTCTGAATTTCTTACAGCACTTACTAACAATAGGAAATGATGCTTGTTCTGTCCATAATTTCGAGAGACGCAGCACTCTTAGATATTTGGGCTGAGTGATTTCATTGAATTCAGATGAGAGCAGTGTTAGGAATGGGCTCCATACCTTCTGGAACGAGTCATTGGTGTTGTTCACGGTAACCTAAATCCATTCCATCCCTTAGATATATCAGGGTCTATGCAGCCAACCTGTATGTGTGGGGGAGGTGGAGAAACCCCAGTGTGACAATGTATTTTGCAATGCTGTGCTCAATGCCAACCCCATTTGACGTCCTTGCATGCTTTTAGGTGGGTATGTGACCAGGTTGGGGAGGCCTAGGATAACATAAACAAGGAGTCTTGGGATCTGTGTGTCAAATAGCTTGTCTATCTCATCAAGGATTTTAGTCCAATAGTCAGAAAGCAGTGGACAATCACACAGAATATGTATCAATGTTCCCTCATTGTCGCAGCCGCGCTAGCATGTAGGGCTTCGTTGTGGGTAACCCCTATGTAGGTGCACAGGTGTGAGATCCCAATAAGTAGCTATTTTCATGGCGGTTTCTATGCTGGTGACATTGCAAGCTATGTGTTTTGCCCTATAGTAAATTCCTTCCCAGTCTTCCTGCGTGAGCTCCCCACCCAGTTTTCTCCACCACCTCTGTTGGCTCAGTGTGGCCTGTGTTTGTGGGCTATTTCTAATCATGTCATACATGTCGGATATCAGTCCTTTGTCAGTGAGTTTGGTAATTAGCCATTTTTCATATTTGGTCAGCCGGCGGGACCCTTGTTCCCTCACCCCATTCTGAAGTACCCAGTGTCACAGTTACAAGTATCTCAATCTCTCGGATTCAGGAACTCCATACTCAAACTTCATTTGAGAAAATAGAAGAATTCCTGAGAGATCAAACAGGTGGCCAATCGATTGACAAGAGGTGTCCTGCCATTCCGGAAAAGCTTTGTCCTAGAGCCCAGGTGCAAATTTGCTATTGCCACACATGGGGGTCAAGGGTGAAGGGAAGGTAGTAAGGTTCTTTGCTGTCACTACCCCCTCCCAAACTGTCATCACGGATTTGGTAATGGGCGACCCTATCAGTCCATTGGGACGTTGGGCCTTCTTTAAAAAGGGGACCTTCCAGAGTGGGATCCCGGCCAAAGCTCTATCCCTAAAAAGCCATCTTTTTTTCTGATTCTGGCTGTGCCCATTCCACTAAATACCTCAATTGTGCCGCTTTATAACAGCTAAGTAGGTCTGGTATTCCCAATCCTCCAGCTTTGGGCCTCATATATACTTGGACCTTACTCATCCGTGGTTGTGCCCCACCACGAAAAATTGATTAATGTCCCATTGTAGTGAGGCAATGGCTCCCAGGGGAGGCAATGGCGGTAGGGTTTGGAATGGGTACAGTGCCTTTGGTAAAAAGGTCATTTTGACCGCCGCAATTCCCCCGAGTAGCGACAGGTGGGTATTTACTCCAGGCGCCCATGTCTTTTTTCGCTTGCATGGCTAACCTGGCATAGTTCAGGTGGGTCGTCTGGCGCACTGTTGCGCTAATTCCAAGCCCCAGTGTGGAATACAATCTACTACTTGAATACCGGATAGCCAGCCTTCCCTGGGGGTGAGAGTGGCTGACACTGGGTTTAAGTTCAATATTTGCGATTTCCTGTCATTAACCTGGAAACCTGAGACACGTCCGAATATGTCCATTTCTTCCAAAAAGGCGTGGAGTGACACCTTTGGTTCTGCCAATGCCGCAATCACATCATCTGCATATAGGCTGATCGGATGTGTTTCCCCCCGAATGGAATCCCTCAAATATTAGGGTTATCCCTGATCTTTTGTGCCATGGACTCAACACACAGGGCAGGAGGATAATGGGCACCCCTGCCTAGTGCCTCTTTGAATGGCAAATGGTTGTTAGGAGATGCTGTTTACTTTAATGGACGCCGATGGCCTGTTGTAGCAGCAGCTCACCCATTCCCTAAATGTCTCTCCCAAAACGAACTTGGATAGCATGTGACTAAGGAAGCCCCAATCCACCCGGTCGAACGCTTTTTCAGTGTCGACTGTCGGCAAAAGAGCATCCACTTGTGTTTGGTGGCCTTAATCTATGAGGTGGAGTAGCCTCTTTGTATTATCTGCGCATTGGCTGGTCTGGCTCGATCAAGTATAGCATGCCTGGGCCTAGACGTGAGGCGAGTATTCCAGTGAAAATTTTAAAATCTACATTGCACAAGGATATAGGGTGGTATGAACCACATTTTTGCCTATCTTTACCTGGCTTAGGCAGCACCACAAAGGTGGCTCGCTAACATTGTGGTGGGAATCGGATTTGGCACTCCCAAAGCAATTGAACACTCACTAAGATCGGGGCTAAGAGGTGGCAGAATTTCTTATAAAAAAGAGCTAGGAATCTGTCGGGCCAGGGGATTTGAGCACCTTGAGGAGCGATATTGCTATAATCACATCCTCAACTCTAATGGCAGCATCTAGTGCTGCCACCTGGTCTGGGATTAGTGTGGTAAAATAGCAAACCGAGTGAGAAGGACGGGACTGTGCGTAGCACGCAATTCTACTAAGGAGAAGACGATAGCAGACTGCGTATCCTGACAGCCGCCATTCCCAAACCATGTTGGCTCAAGCACTCATTTGATCCACAGACTCCAAGGCCACCCGTCAGAGGACGAGGCTCATCCAACTACTGCCATCCCGTCCACATAGTTGCAGAAGCCCGGCTCGGCTTCACCTAGACACCCTGGGTACGTTGACCTCACAGCCTCGCCTGCACTCCAGACGCCTGCCGAAGCCCAACCGCCCACCGTGGCTGGCTCCTAACAGTTCAGGCAATAGCATAAATACTAGTCCTGAAGATGATCCCAGTTAATAATTGGAGCTAGGGATCGAAACTTCACGTCGACTGTTGTAACAGAACTGCATGTCTTGAATGTATATATTAAGTGCAGTAACTGTTTGTGCGTGCCTACACAAGATTGCATTGTATTGTAAGCCGCCATTTGCTCCAACCTCGTTGCCTGTTTAAAACTTTCTTTACTCTTTTTATTCTTTCCCCTGACTTGTTACAGGCTTGTGCCCAGTTTTGTTGATTCACGTTGTGTCCTTTCTATTTGTCCATTTTCAAAAATCCCTCAAAATTAATAAATCCTTGTCCGGCTGGACATTGGAAACTAAGCCATAGTTCTTATTTAAGTCTATGTTTGCTATTTTACCGAACTATTTGTTAAGCTCAGGACCATTGTTCTTGATAAAATTACTAATTACCCGAGGTCCTTCGCTACCTAACACGGGTTCCCTTGTTCAAAATATTGGGATTAGTGTGGGCATTGACATGGACTGAAGATTGGCAGAGATTTTGCATTCTGATGTGGTGTCAGCTGTGTACAGTTTTCCATAAAATTCCCTGAAAGTGACGGCTAGCTCCTTTTCCCCGGTAACCTCTCTCTGGCCATCCCCCTGGAGTGATGAGACCTTTGACCACTGTCTTTGGGCCGGAGCCTATTGGCCAGGAGGAAGCCGGTGCAGTCGCCCTGATGTAATAGGAGTGTTTTAACCTGACTGCGGCGTACTCTGCCCTGTCCAAATCTAGCCCGGCTGGCTGTGCCCTTGCTGCTTTCAGCTGCCTCCAGACCCTGGGCACACCTGTTTGGCTATGTTTGGCTATGTGCCCTTTACAGTTCCTGTACTTGGGCTGCTAAGCTAGATCTCAGTTCCTTGTGCTCACTATTGTCGGCAGCCGACAACGCTATTAGTTCCCTCCGTACTACCTCTTTCATCGCTTTCCAAAGTGTTGTTGTTGCTATGTTCGGGGTATCATTAAGAGTGAAATATTCCTGAATGCACTTAGTAAGTTGCTGTTCCACTGTTTCCTTATGGAGCATATTCTCTTTGGGCCTCCAGCAGCCAGCTTGATGGGGGCTTGAGGGTGGTGATATATGTGTAATCAGTGTGTCATGCTCTGAAGGGGCCGCAGGTTCGATTCTCAGTGTTATAACCACATTATTAATCTCCCCCGTCCCTAAGAAGTAGTTGATGTGTGCATAGGATCTGTGTGCGTGGGAAAAAAGGAGTATTGCATCAAGGTGGGGTGTGCCTCCCTCCAGATATCCACGAAGCCCATTTCCATCAACCATTTCTTCCCCTCCTCTGACAATTCTCCCATGTGCCAATGTGAGGTCTGGGATCTCTCTTTGCTCGAGTCCATTACTATATTTAGATCCCCTCCGATTGATGCTATGCGATTTTGTGTGGCCATGACAGCCATCAGGGCTGCTTTAAGGAAGCTTTCCTGTCCCGAGTTGGGGGCATATATGGAACCTATCACTAAGAGTAGGGAGTCAAATTGTATACAGTAGGCCAGTAATCTCCCTTCCAGCTCAGCCACCTTGTTGCACACTATCCCCCTTACTGCGATTGGAAAGGGGCAGGGCCACCCCACCTTTTTCCTCCCTGCAGAAGAGAAACATTGGTGGGGGAATACTCTCCATCTCATGCGATGATGATCCTTGGCAAGGAGATGAGTCTCCTGTAGGAGATATATCGGCCACCGTATGTTCCAGATAGGATAAAATAGCCCATCTTTTGACTGGGTTGTTGAGACCCTTAACGTTAAGCATGAGTATTTTCACTTCTTCCATAACCATGACAGGTAGGTGTAGATTGATTTATTACAGCCCCCTGAGGTGTGCCCTGCTCTCGAACATAACTGAATGTCCCCCTAATGGGTCATGTCGGAGTTTATCAGTATGGAGGTGCGTTAGAAGATGTTCCATTGACCACAGGGACCACTTGGAAGGAAACTGTTGGCATACTGGACCCCCCCTACCCCCTCTCTAACCCCTACAAGCAAAACAATATATACCCCAGAAAATAGTCCAGAAGACGCAGTGTTCGTACGCGCCGCCATGGTGACACAAGTTGTAGGGGGCATCTTGCGGCCGTCAATGCTCCCCCCGCTCCCAGCCGGCCACCCGCTACCCCCTGATCGAATAAGTAAATTAGTCCTCAAATTTGGACCCTTATTCGGGGTCTGTGAGGCCAGCACGGCCTGACGTTCTTGAGCTATAGTCTCTGAGTCTGGCTTGGAGTTGGCTTCCCGCCTCTGTCGTCGACTAATGCGCTGCCATCTCTCTCTCTGGCCGTTCTTGTCTCGTCTGCTGACTCGGTTGAGTGGGGGTTATCGATACCCAGGACCTTGCACGCCTCTTGCAGCGACCTTATTTGCCTCAGCATGCCGTCCCACTTGAAGAATATGCAGAAGGGGTGCCCCCACGAGTAGGAGACACCCTGGTTGCGAAGATGCGTTGTGACTGGTCTGAAGTCTCTACGATTTTGTAACGTGTTTGCAGCTAGGTCCTGATATAGGGTGATGTTGTGCCATCCATAGGTAAGCTGTTGCGCTTCCCTGGCTTTCCTCAGAATAAGTTCCTTAAGTTGAAAGTCTGGGAGGTAGGCCAGTATATCGGGAGGAGGTGCAGGCACTTTCCTTTGCAAACCCACTATGTGGGCCCTGTCAATTTTTATCGCAAAGTCCTGTGATTCCTGCAAGATATGGCAGCAGAGGCCCTGGAGATACTGGTTGATGTCCGCGCCTTCTTCTTAAGAGGGAACACCCTTCACGCGGATGTTGTTTCTATGGGAGAGATTTTCTAAATTCTCTTTGTGGGCCTGGAGGTCTATGAGTTGGGTTTGAAGTCGGATCACCTCTTTTATTTATTTATTTATTTAAGGTCTTCTATAGCGCAGGAATCGACCCAGAGGGTATCTCCGCGCTTATGGTCTTCCAAGATGCCAGATCAGAAACATAAACATAGGGAGGCAAGGATATTAGATGGCTGGAAACAGATGCGTTTTTAGAGCTTTCTTGAAGGTCTGTATGTTAGTAATTAGTCTTACGGCGAGTGCAAATTGTTCAATTGATCCACTTATTCATCCTGTGATTCTTCATGATCCTCCATTGTTGCCACTCTCACTCTGACCCCGTCCACGTCTCATCGCATCGCCTTAATCTCATTGTAGAAGTCCTTCCTGAGGGCCTGTAGATCGTCCCGTAGAGTGGAGAATAGTTTTGCTAAGAAAGCATGCGTAACAGGCTCCTCCGTGGACTCCGCATCCTGCCCTCTCGAAGCGATTGGGGAAGCGTGGCTGTCTCCTGCGCTTACCCCCGCCATCTTAGTGAATATGTCTTTCACGTTTCTGTCCTTCTTTGCCTGTGTTGAGGACATGTCCGAACTGCGTTTGAGCACCTGAGGCAGCGGCAAATGGTTGCGGTTCGAGGGTGTTGCCAGGGATCTTGGACGCACATATGTAGGTATGCGCCCTATGTGGTGCAGGGAAGCGTGAGCAATTGGCCTTATAGTTGAAACCCCAGAGGCAGCTATGGAAGGGTGCGGGCAATACAAGGACACCACAGCATGTCCTGCAAGTGTTCTCTATAACTGGCTCCATCAGTATGTTACCACAAGGCTGCTTTCCATCTGGCCTGAACTCCATATAAGGTTTCCTGTGGCACTCCTGCCCCGGGGCCGCCCAAACCCCCTGTCCAGCACTGTTCCACGTGCAGCCTTGTAGTCCCAGGCACGCAGCTTCTGACAATTTGGCTCACTGTGATGCCAATCGGTACGGAGCTTCGGTCCAAGGTCACGCCCGGTGTGGTGCGCAGCTTATGGAGCGCGCCCTCAGGGTATGCCAATGGCTATTGGCCTGCCTGAATGATCCCCACCTCCTACCAGCGGCAAAGTGTGTTGTGCCCCTTTTTGTGTCCACTGGTCACGCGCTCCGACCCTTCCCTGGGTGACCACCGAGGCTTTAGCATCGCCACCTTCGGTGCTACAATGGAGCCTGTGCTGAAAGTGAGCGGGGGCTCACCAATTCACCCAAGTTCAGTGAGGGCCGCTGGGTAGCTCCCCTGCCACCTCTTCGGACTCAGGCCCTCCACCCTCAGCGGGTTGTGGCGGGAGGCCCAGTGGGTCCTCACCCAGTTATATGGTGGGCTAAGGCCTGCAGATCCCCTCTCTCTCATGTCCACGCTCTGACTGAGCACATGGTGGCTCAGCCCCCCTACTTATACACCCCTCACCCCACCTTCCAGACAGTGCCAGAAGCTTCTAGAAGTGTCTGGGGAACTGGCTCAGAGGGAGGAGTGGAGCACCCTGGGTACCAGGCTTTCCCTCCAAAAGCTGGGATGGCTGGGAACCGAACATCTAGACTGCTAAACCACCTCAGTCAGGTGGCACCACACACAGCCATGGCATCCATTTTAAAAGCGACATTTCACCAGGGTGCATTCTTATGATGGGGGAATTATAGGTGTGCACACCATTGCAGTACATTTAACATGGCATCTCACACCACACGTGGCCTATACATTTCTCAACCATGGGGGAGACATCTAAAACAGGGGGGTGAAAAGCGAAATATTTTAGGAAAATGGGCCATGTCCAACACGACTCCCCCCCAGCCAAAAGCCAGGGTAGACCAATCAATGCATTGATGGGCTTCCCTGCTTGGGACAAGAAAACGTGGACGCAGGCCCGCAACTGCAGGGGCATCTTCACGTTCTTTGCCATTCTGGAACCCAATGGTTCCCTCTCTCAACCCTCCCTTGTCCAGCTAAACCACCCCACTGGTGCTCTTTAGCTGGTTGCAGCCAGGGCCAGCCACTAAGCCATCCACATGTCTCTGGCCCTCGCTCTCTCACAGAGTGGGGGGCTTTAGCCCCAGGCCCGTAGTACCCGTTGACCACTCTCCTCCTCCTCCTCCTTGCAGCTCCAAAATGCCACTGGTACTCCCACCTGGGGTCCGCACCCTCAGGCTGACCAGCCCCCAGGGGCGAGGCTCTCCTCCCACTACCTCTCCTTCTGGGGTTACGCCCTCTCCTACGCGGGGCACCCTCAGACCACCACTCTCTCACACTTCCAGGGCCGTGGCCCTCCAACTCCTCCACCAGCCCAGGGTCTAAACCCTTAAGCTGCACCGCTGCCAGGGGCGAGTCCTCCCTCCCCTTGCAGTCCCTCCGAGAGTTCCGCACCCTCCTAACTGGAGTAGTACCCTTGGAAGACAATTCCTGGGGACACTGTTTACAGATGTCCCACCCGCCAGGTCAGGCAGTACCTGTCCCTGGCCTTCCAACCCAGGTTCTACGCCCTGTGGCTGAGCCGGTGCAAGAAGCGAGACCTTCCTCCCTCTGCACCCTCTACCAGAGTTCTACACCCTCCCACCTGGAGAAGTACCCCTGGAAGTCACACCAGTAGGGACCTTGTTTACAAATGCCCCTCCCTCCAGGTCAGGCAACCCCTCAACCTGGCATCCCAGCCCAGGATCTAAACCCTGCAACTGAGCAGACCCCCAAACCTCTGGAGCTCGGATTACAGATGCTCCGGGTTTTCCTGACACTAGGGGCTCCCCTTCACTGAATGGCACATCAGGACAGCCTAGGCTCCCAACTGAGGGTTCCCTTATGGAACTCTCCAGGCCCTGAGACTGCGGTTGGGGCACCTCGGGACACCTCCCTGTCTCACTCCTTCCTGTAGATAGGATGTGAGACCCTACAACCCTCTCACTTCCCTGGGACCTAGCTGGGCTATTCTGCACCTCTCCCGCCTCGCTGGGTCGGTAGATCCCTGCACCATTCCCTTCGGGACCACCCCCAATACCCTCCCAGACTCTCTGGCACTCACCCAAAGGTATGCCTCCTGTGCAAGTTCCCTGGGGTCAGAGAACCCACACTGTAACAGGTGGTGACGCAACCTTGGGAAACAATTCCTTAGCATGTGCTCCCTGATAACTACATTGCACAGCCCTTCTCAATCCTTCACTGCGCTACCCCACTACCCAATCCTCCAATGCAGTCCAACACACCTCTGCAAACTCTCCCCAGGACTGGTGGGACAGTTTCCCCTGCCCCTGAACTCAAACCCGTCCCCCTCTTCCTGAGAATCACCCCCCTCCAGGGTTATGGACTGGGACCCCTCACTCTCAGAGTCCTGCTCCTGGTCTCCACCAAATCCACCCTTTAAATATGCGGAGGGGTAATCGGAAGGGTCCGCACAGGGCTCTAAGGGTTCCCCCATCTTGAGGGCCTCATAGAGAAATAACTTCCTGCGAGTATTGCCTACTGGGGGAATCCCTCTCTCTTTGCAGAAGCCTATCACCTCCTGCTCAGTGTACTCCATAAGGTAATCCTCATCGTAGATTAACCCCATCCTGGCAAGGTACACCAGGGACACACCACCCACAATGCAACAGAGGGACACAGTTCAAAACAACACTTTGAGGAGGAAACAATAATCAGAAAAACAATAATCCCCACAAAAAAATAGTGATTACTTTTCAATGCTCTATTTGTAGTGTAACCCATTGCCGCTGCGGTACTGTGCAAACACAAGTCCTATCCCACCGCTCGCCAACAATGTTAGAAATGGGCTAGCATGGTGCAGAGCGGGCGGGCCAAACTCCAGAGGACATGTGCAAAGCATCCACGCAGTACACACAGGCGACACGCAAGGCACACCACAAAAAAGAGACCACACCAGATTAGGTGAAAAGAATACCTTTTGTATTGTCAACACAGGATAATAATCACAGTACTTTACACTGCGCCAACTTGCGCCAAGGCAATATGTACAGGGGGCATTATTTACATGGCAGGGCCAATGGGACCGCTGCCAGAACCATTGCAAAAGGACAAGGGAGAATCAATGCAAAGTCCATCAATAATGTTAACTGGAAGCAGTCTGTACCTGCGGAATAAAAGAAATGTGCTTATCTTCGTCACCTAAGGCAGAACAGTAAATGAACACTGACCAGTACATACTAGTGAAATAACAAGGTCAACAGTACGGCTGTAAGCATAACATTTAGGCAAAAAGGCAGGAAGTATCACCATAGGCCTAGAAGCGTAAGGGGCATATTCAGGTTAGTATAGGTGTAACCTTACCATAAGCCTACCTCTCAATAGCCAGGGCGTGGGCCGTAAGCACCCTAGGTGCAAGACCCACCAGCATCGCAGTGACAGGATAACATATTATGCATTACACGGGGGCATAAGTGACATTGACGAGAGGCACCAAACCTATGAAGCCTTAGGCCTAGAACAGCAGGGCAGACACTGTAGCACCTAGAACATCGTGCCTTAACATTAGGCCCAATCAGGGGCGTAAGTCACCTCCTGCATTTGCATGGAAAAAAACACAACAGCATAACATGTGAACATAGGGTCTTATTATGCACAACATCTTTCAGTGTGGGGCCATCCACATGTGTGCATGAATCCTGAGGCTCCTCATTAGCATAAACCCAGGAGTCCTAAGTACACTATGCAAAACCTACGCCACCTTGCAATAAGAATAATAGCATTACACCACGACATATGGGCATGGAGGCATTATCATGCGTAAGCAGGGAAACATTAGGCGCAACATCAGCAACCTCTGCAGCCGGCAAACATTAGGCCTAAAACCTTCCCTAGCATGAACACATTTAACATGGGGGCATACTGCATCAGCCTAAATCACGTTGGTAGGGGACATGAACCATTAGCATGAACATCATCGCAGTCAGCTGGCATCAACCCCTACAGTCCTGGCCCCCTACAGTACAGATGAGGTTCTGGTGCACTGCCTAGTCACAAAGGGGCCTCTAAACTCACAAAGGCCCAAACACAGTGCAGCTGCCACTGTCAGACAGGGCCAGCTGGGTATTCAGCACCGGGGGGGGGCACCGACAATGTGCCCCGACTCACCCAAACCACCATGCCACTTCCGGGGGCTCTTCTCTTTACTCCGAATGTGCCCCCACTACTAGTGTGGCCCTGTCCATGGTGGGGTCCCACGGGGGCTTCAAACAACTATAGTGGCAAGTTGCAGCTGCCCACTGATGGTCGGGGCAGCTGGAAGAAACAAGATTGGCACCTCCTCGAGGGCTGGGGCCACTGGGGGTAGGCACTGACCCTGTGCCTCGAACAACCCCCCGGACCATACACGCAGCCCCACTCACGAGGCTCCTCTTGCACAGCTCCTGATGTCCTCGTGGGCAGAGAAGGCACCGACAATGTGCCTCGGCAGTCCCTGCCCGCTTCTCTCCACACAAGGGCTTCCTCGGTCCTTCCCCAGGCTCCGTAATAGCTGCAAGGCTCACTCACCACATGGAGCCCTGCAGACGTGGAGCAGCTATCTCCTGCGGCTTCAGGCAGCTGCCACTACACCCGCGGGTCTCTTCTCTCCTCACGAGAGCCCCGCTGACACCAGCACGCCTCCGGGATTCACCCGGTTTCCCTCCTGGGATCCGGGGCTTCAGTCGGCCTCTTCCTGCTTCCTCCCCGGCAGGGCGGGACTTCCGGGTGACACTCCAGCCAGCACTAATCCCAGCGCTGCTCCCCTTACATCACGGGGAAGCCCGCATGGTACTCTGGAGCCTCCTGGGCCGCTGCGGTGATCTTGGGCAGCTCTGCGGGGTGGGGTAGGCTCCTGCTGCAGTTCACAACTGCCAGTTACCCACGGTGCAACTCGGCAACTCTGGAGTAGATGGCGGGGTGGGCACCCGTCGTTGTTTGAAGTTAGACAGTTCTCCCAGGCTGCGGCGATAAATCCTTCTTGGCGGCAAAGCGTGAGGTAGGCTCCCACCAAACTTAACATAAAAACCCCGGGGTAGGATTCTGTTAATTTTAAACAGGCACCAAAAGGGCGGCAATACACGGGGTGGGCACCCATTTCCTGTCTTCTTCTTCTGGCGACCCCCAGGCCAGTTCAATATAGCGCTCTTCTTCCTCAGGCGCTAGTCAGCAGTCAGGGCCCAGGGGTAGCGCTTATGAGGCGCTAGGCAGGAGAGCAGCAGGCAGTGCTAGGCCAGGTCAGAAATCAGTGGGTACTCATCAGTACAGGACAGCAGCTTCTCGGAACCATCATCCCCTATAGAGTGGCACTCCTCCTGGTACAGCAGCCTGTACTCTAGCAGCGGGCTCTCACGGGCTCTCACGGGCCCAGTGGACAGGGGAGGGGTGCAGATGGGCTCAGGGGCAAGCAAACAGGCCCAGGCAGCGGCACCCCCTCTTCAGCCAGGATAGCTTGACTCCAGTGGCATGGACAGCACAGGACTCACGTCTGAGCATACCCGTCCCAGTCGGGGTCACAAATGCAAAAAGAACAATTGATGGACAGAATACAGAAAAATGTCATACATTCACCCCAGTACCTAGATCTGGGCCGAAATCGATTGTTTTTTTTTGCTCACCATGCCATACCAGTTTGGACCGAGCCATATGCAAATCAGTCTTGACCCTGGGCCCAATGGGAACAGTCCAGCCTGAACTGCCAGGCCATGTCCTCCCTGGACTACAAACAAGCATCCTAGGACAGGTTTTGGGCTTTCAGTCCTCATCAGCCAGGATAGCTTGACTCCAGTGGCATAGAGAACACAGGACTCATGTCTGAGCCTACCCGTCCCACTCGGGGTGACAAATGCAAAAAGAACAATTGATGGACAGAATGCAGAACAAGGTCATACATTCACCCCATTACAGAGATATGGGCCTAAATCCATCGTTTTTTTGCTCACCATGCCATTCCAGTTTGGACCCAGCCACATGAAAATCAGTCTTGACCCTGTGTCCAATGGGAACAGTCCAGCCCGAACTGCCAGGCCAGGTCCTCCCCGGACTGGAAACAAGCATCGAGGGAACGGTTTTGCGCTTTCAGCCCACATCAGCCAGGATAGTTTGACTCCAATGGCATGGAGAGCATGGGACTCATGTCTGAGCGTACCAATCCCACTCAGGGGACAAATGCAAAAAGAACAATTGATGGACATAATGCAGAACAATGTCATACATTCAGCCCAGTACAGAGATCTGGGCCTAAATCCATTGTTTTTTGCTCACCATGCCATTCCAGTTTGGACCCAGCCATATGCAAATCAGTCTTGACCCTGCGCCCAATGGGAACAGTCTAGCCCGAACTGCCAGGCCAGGTCCTCCCTGGACTGGAAACAAGCATCCTAGGACCAGTTTCAGGCTGTCAGCCCTCATCAGCCAGGATAGCTTGCCTCCAGTGGCATGGAGAGCACGGGACTCAAGTCTGAGCATACCCGTCACACTCGGGGTGACGCATGCAAAAAGAACAATTAATTGACAAAATGCAGAGCACATTGTAGTCCACCTAATCACCAGAGACTCTCGAGGGTTTTTATCAAATGTCTCATTTAAATATATACAGCATGCAAATCAATTGTCCTGTAATGTAACCCTTCTCATTACTAACTGGTTCTCTATCTAGAATCTGATGCAGTAGTAGGACTATGTTTTGGCCGATGCACCCTGTCAAAAATTCAATTCAGGAAAACGTGGTAAATATTTTACCTGTGGTGTTGGGCAAAGCAATTAAACTATGTATAGTAAGACCATCATGTAGCCCATTTCATAGCAAGGAATTCTTATAATCTGTAGATAAATTGCAGGAAAATCATGCAATCCATAATTACACTTAGCAGCTCAACATCCCACCTCAACATCATCTGTTACAAAATTAAATTTTTTAGAATATCCCAACTAACCCTGGGCGTAGTTTGCATAGTAGCTCTACGCGTAGTGTACTTTGCACATTGCAGGCTACGCGTAGCTACGCGAACTGCGTAGTGCTGTAGGGAAATGCTGTTCGCACTGATTGCACAGTGCCGGATGCTTGTCCGCACTGTGCAATCATTGACTACGGCATCTTGCACAGTGCAAGCGGTCATTTTCTGCAGCTCGAGTAGATTTGTACTCGAGCGGAAGCTTTCTCAATGCGGACTGGTAGTTTCTCTTCGTGAGCAGTCGCGAGCATACGCGACCTCTCGCAATGAGAAACCTGACCTCCCAGCATTGAGAATATCGCCAGGAAGTTTATTTTTCACACTCGCAATCTGCAACTTGATGTTGTTGATCGCGAACGAGGAAAAAGCCTCGCCAGATGGTGATTTTGCTCACTCGCGGTTGCCAACTTGACGTTGAGGACTGCGAGCAAGCAAAAAATACCCGCTAAGCATTTTTGTACTGTGGTACGTGCGATTCTCGTAGTGCGTAGTACCGTAGAGTAGTACTACGCCCCGGGTCAGTGGGGTAGCGTGGGCGGGGCGAGGGGGGCAGTCCCCCCCATTCGGCACACTTTTTGAGGCGGCCGCCCGTTGTGGCCTCCTTTATAATTTATTTGGGAACAAACACAGTGTCCCCATCGCAATCTGCAACTTGATGTTGTTGATCACGAACGAGGAAAAAGCCTCGCCGGATGGGGATTTTGCTCACTCGCGGTTGCCAACTTGACGTTGAGGACTGCGAGCAAGCAAAAAATACCAGCTAAGCATTTTTGTATTGTGGTACGTGCGATTCTCGTAGTGCGTAGTACCGTAGAGTAGTACTACGCCCAGAGTCAGGGGGGTAGCTAGGGAGGGGGAGGGGGGCGGTCCCCCCCATGTGGCACACTTTTTGTGGCGGCCGCCCGTGTGGCCTCCTTTATAATTTATTTGGGAACGAACACAGTGTCCCCAAATAAATTATAAAGGCGGTCGCGCCTATGCCAGGTGCTAGCACGCTTCGGTGCCACCTTTGTGCGCCCCGGGCCGCTGAAGACTTCACTTGCGACTCGAGCAGCAGCAGCTCAACAGTTAAAGATCTGCTCTAGTCCTACAATGTTACATTATCTGCACTGCTTCCTGCGAAATTCCCGCCGGCGCAAATTTAGCCACTCTGACTGCAGCCCAAATAATGAAACCATGCAGTAATCATATTTTTTCAAAATATGATCGACGGCATCCACAGTTAAAACTCACAGATGGAGGCGGGGACTGCTTTACAGGATGTATGGGCCATATGTCTGCAAGAGTCGGCGGGTCTGGCATGGCGGGACCCCCGCGGCTGGGATATCTCAACAGGAGGCAAGAAGCGGACAGCAGTGAGTAAGTGAACAACCCTCCGCCGCCCCCGGGATCTCACAGCTGAGCTGAGTCTAACAATCAGCATATACCTCCTGGCGGGGGTGGGGGGTCACAGGGTGCTTCAACAGGGTAGACCCACACTGAAGAGAAGACCGGAGCCGCGGTCTTGCCCGATTTTTGCAAAAGCGGCCGGCTCTAGCAGCAGCGAACTTGACCTACTAACCTCAAGCACAGGAATGGCGCCGTGACTTCTAGATCCCAGAACACACTCGGCTGTTGAATTTTCATGCGGCTGGAGTGGTTGTGTTCACGAGGAGGCCGGGCCCGTACCAGTTTGCAGCAGCTGAAGCTCACTTCTCAAAGTAAGTAGAGTGAGATATCCTCACTCTTCTAAAATGTGGTTTCATCAGGGCCGTTTCTGCCATTAGGCAGGACTAGGCGGCCGCCTAGGGCGGCAAAAGGTGGAGGGCGGCAAAAATCAAGCAGGCAGCACCAGCAGCACCTATTAGTGGAGTGCAAATGCACCTGCTTTATGCTTGTACATTGCTGCGCAGCACTGAGCGCACCCTAGCATATTGGTGGTGGAGAGGAGCGGGCGGGCAGTACATACTAACAGTGTTGTATGTGCAGATACCTCCCCAGGGCCGTCAATCTAGTAGCGCGGGATAGCGCTACCAATGACGGCCCTGGGCATCATCATTTCGGCCAATCCCCGAGCGGTGCTACAGCAGCTACTGATGATGACGGCATGACGCGCACCCCCCTCTCGCTGTTGGTGCGCGAGGGAGGGCCGGACTGTGTGTGTGGCGCTGCTGGATAATGGAGAATTGACTGCCAGGCAGGCCTCCTGACCTGTTGGCTGCTGCCGCTGCCCCACAACAACATAGACCTGTCACCTGTCCCGGTCGACGGCCGTCCACTCCGAGTCCTCTGCTCTGGCTGTCCCCAGAGTCTCACCCTGTTAGTAGTTCTGGTGGTGGCCCGGAGCATCGTACTGAGGCCAGCAGTGCACGAGCCTCGGAGCCTGCTAACTGCACATCCGAATCCGGGGTCTGTTCTGCGCGTGGATGTGAGTCAAGTAAGAACATCATCATGCAGGCCTGCTGCGTGCAAACGTGCAAAATATTTGTAATGAGTACTGTAATTCTAAATGAGGCCTATGAGTGAGTCTCTAAGCTAGTCTCGGTCCTCACGGGCCCAGAGACGGGTGCACAACTGTGAGGGATATAGATGTTGGCGTGGGTTTCGTTTATAAATTATTTTTTGCAGCAGCAGGCCCAGACCCAAAAATCATAAAATAGCGGGCATTGGGATTGGTGGCAGCGGCCCCATGTCCAGGCGGCAGGCCTTGGCTCCAGTCCGTGAGGTGATAGATTCCCACCACCACTGTGCATGTGGCCGAGGCTGGGTCTCTTCAATGAATAATAGCCAACAGGCTTCCTGTGTAATATAAAGTTGATTTTTTATTGAGAGTTTTAGGGAGCTGGCATAAGCACCTGTGCTTGCACGTGTGGTAAACGGAGGTAACCGGGGGCTTCTGGTGTGTGGACAGGGTGGTGACTGGTAAATGTCAGCTCACCAGAGGTTCAAGCTGACAGCCCAAGTCAAATAAATCGCAATCTAATGAAAGTAAGTGAGGTCAGATATACATAACATTTTACAGTGGCAAACTGCGATTGGGACTGAACAGTTTTAATAGGTACAAACCCTATTTTAGTAGTCAATTACTACCAGCTTCTAAACCGGCGTAGGAACTTCCTTTGTAATTGTTATTTGGAAGACGTGTGTTGTAAGTGTCCTTTCCAAATAAAACAAGCATTGAGCTTTTTGCAAAAGGAAAGGGGTCTCTGGGTGGAGGTCAGGACACGGGAGAGGGAGCCGCGAAGAACGTGTGCCTTCCACTGCCTTAAAGTCTGAGGCCCCCCTTCCCTTGAGCTGCACGCATTCCAGCAATGTGTGGAACTGTCTGGGCCTGATGTCAAGAGTGCAGAGGCCCTTACGTGGTACAACATTAAAAGCTATACGCAGAGACAGCAAGCCATAGAGATCATTCACATTAAGACATTCTAACTGGGGGAATCATTCTTTAAAAATGTGTTTTCTGATCTACCAAATTAATATTTGTGAAATATCAAAATAATGTAATTTTAATTGTTTCTTCCAATATCAAGAACGTACCACAATGGGGCATGGCCGGGTTACTAATCATGATGAACGGGCTCCAATTGAGGTCTATCCATAGTCCGAATTATCCTACATAATCCTCCTAAATCTTTTAATTTGTACCACGGAAGGGCTGGCAGTGGTGAAATGCTGTGGCACTGACGCTCCGCGCTCTTGACACCAGGCCCAGACAGTTCCACATGGATAGAAAGTCTTAATTTGCATGCTCTTAGTGGCTTGCTGCCACTGCATATAGCTTTAAATGTTGATTTAACCTATTTCCATCAGAATTCATTTTAATTCCTCTTAGCTGAAACGGGAAGCAGGCCCTCAGCGGATGATGTGTCAATATTTATCATCCTTCTTCAAAAGGAACACCCTCTGGCCTGCTGTGGAACACAGCAAATTCTGTATACTTATTATATGTGAACGGCAAAAGCATGTTATTCAAAAGTCTTAGGCTATCATTTGCTTCACCAAATTACAAAATGTAGAAGAAGAGGTCCCCGTCCCCCCTGGGCTCTTCCCTTCCCCCAGGCAGGGAAAGTAGAAGTCTGCACTGCCCCAGGTGTGTGTGTGTGTGTATAGACACACACATATATATATATATATATATATTACCTACTGGCGGTCGCCAGTAGGTATATATAGTTAGGATTTTTTCTCTATGGGTTTTTTGAAAATTCTATGTCTAATAACTTTGGCGTTTGTGGACGGAATTGGCTGAAATTTTCAGGAAAATGGCACATTTTGTTTCTGAGCAGCCCTTGAAAATTTGGGGGGGGTTCGTCCAGTGGGGGCCGAGAAAAAAGGGGGGTCCCAAAACGTGTTTTTAACATTGAGTTTTCCATAGGGCGGTTGGCCTCACTTTTAGCCCGAACGGCTGAATGGATTTGCACGAAACTTGGCAAAATTGTAGGGACTGGTAGCCCGATGTGCCTTTTGTAGGTCTCAATATATGTGCTCCACTGGATTTTGAGAAATTAACGTTTAAAAAAAGATATATATCTGTAACAGCGGACCGGGCAGCGGCCCAGGACGCGTACTTTTCGCGCAACGGAGCTTTGTGAAGCGAAGCTGATTGGTTCTCTGGCGTCTGTCAACATTCCAAACAGTCCGTAGCGGCCGCCATCTTGTCTCTCGGTAGGATAGAGAGACAAGAGGAGGCCAAAGCGAAGGGGCAAATGACCATAAGGGGGAATAGTAGATCCTCGCTGACCCCCTAGGTTTGATGTGGAGGTTTTAAAAGGGCCCCGCGGGGCAAAAAAAAAAAATAATAATAATAATCGAACGGCTGAATGGATTTGCACGAAACTTGGCAAAATTGTAGGGACTGGTAGCCCGATGTGCCTTTGCTAGGTCTCAATATATGTGCTCCAGTGGATTTTGAGAAATTAACGTTCAAAAAAAGATATATATCTGTAACAGCGCTCCGCTTCGCGTAACGGAGGTTTGCGAAGCTGATTGGTCATTCTGTCACTGGGCTATAGTTGGGCTACATCTGGCTGATATTTGGGCTACATTTGTTTTTTTGTGTGTCTGGCGGCCATCTTTGGGCTACATTGGGCTACATTGGGCTTCATTGGGCTACATTCGGCTAATTAGCAAATAGCTCATCGCAAACTAGGAATGGTAAAGAATCGCTATTTATTCCTTAAAGTTCGCTATTTAGGAAATGCAAAAAACTTTGATGATATATATGGCGGTTCATCTCTAACAAGATAAGAAGCATAGGGATACATTTATGATGACTGGCGCATCACCAGGGATGTGTTAGTCATTCTGTGCCGCTGTTCCGTCACCTATGGTGTGCTGCATTTACAATGCGGCGCATCATGCGGCAAAAACAGCACAGATGCGTGATGTATCTGTGCCGTAAAGGTGGCGCATTGCTGGAGTTGTATCGCAAGTGTGATGAAGCTCCAGCAAGGGTCGGGGGTGCCCCTGTCGCAGGGTTTCTGTTCTCACACAGAACTGTGGACAGAGGATTGGAACCTCGGCGAATGCATTGCTGGAGTTGTATCGCAAGTGTGATGAAGCTCCAGCAAGGGTCGGGGGTGCCCCTGTCGCAGGGTTTCTGTTCTCACACAGAACTGTGGACAGAGGATTGGAACCTCGGCGAATTAGGGTGTCCCAAAACTCACGTTAGTAATCAAAAACTCCTTAGCAAGCTAGGTACAGTGTCACATTGGATATAACAAACTCTCAATGTTTAGACAATCCAGAATATGAACTTATAGTACCTCAGGATACGTGGAACTCATGAACAGTCGGTCGTTATAGATTTCTTAGAAACCAGAAAATGGAGTTAAGAAGAACAGATGTGTATTTGAAATGTTTATTTACTAATGCCGTCTTCTCAGGCGTAGTACCTTAGATAATAAAAGTACACATATTATCAGTAGCAAAATTACCAGCATAGTTACTAGTACATAAAAAGTGAATGGTGATAGTATGTTAACATGCTGTAAATGAATAAGAGTTAGCAACACTTATAAGCAGCCGCGGGCCGTGGAGGGAGTTACGGTGAGGCAGGGAGGCGGGGAGGGGGAGAAGCAGGGTGGAGAATACAAGTACACATATTATCAGTAGCAAAATTACCAGCATAGTTACTAGTACATAAAAAGCGAATGGTGACAGTATGTTAACATGCTGTAAATGAATAAGAGTTAGCAACACTTATAAGCAGCCGCGGGCCGTGGAGGGAGTTACGGTGGGGCAGGGAGGCGGGGAGGGGGAGGGGCAAGGTAGAGAGGGCTCCACCCTGCTTCTCCCCCTCCCCGCCTCCCTGCCTCACCGTAACTCCCTCCACGGCCCGCGGCTGCTTATATCTCACCCTCCCTAATACACATATTATATTATTTGCTAAGAAGGTCTCTTTGTGTTGGTTTAGGGCGTGCCCATACTTTAGTGTCTTAGATTTGAAGGAATCACATCAGCATACACCAGCTCTCTCTTCATGTGAACCGCATCAACTGTTGTGTATGTGTGTTCGGCAAAGCAATATAAAACCCGCCTCATGCCCAGAATTGGCAGAAGTTGCACTTATGTTATGAGTATGAAGTCGTGGAGATCAGACCTCATAACAATTCTGTATCGTGTTGTTCTTGAAACTTTAGCACTCGCTGTACAGATATAGTTTAACAAGTAAAGCAGATAGTAGACCAATAACATATTATTCTCATGTAAACCACGATGAACTACTAGGTGGAAAGCTAAAGCAACAACTAAGTGTCGTGTGCAGAAGTTGCAAAAAAGGAAAAATGGCGTTTAAACCGGTAATGAGCCCATGCTAACTTAACACGGTGTAAAGATATCCAGGACCTAGATGACACCTCCTCATGATCCGGAAACGAACTGAATAAGATAATAGAAGTGCCATCTCATGAGAGCAGATTGCAAGTTTATATGTGGACGGTCCGCAAGGTAAAGCATTAAAAACTAGGAAAATTTAATGCTAAAGAAAAATAAAACAGCCAAGTACTTTATCGAGTCTTAAGCCAATAGGCAAGGTAAATAATAAAAACTTGACAAATAAGTTAATGAATTGTCAATGAAATGCTAGTACTCAGCATATCAAACATGAAAAAGGTCTATGACATAACTGTGTATGCAAAATAAGCTGCAACAGCCTCCAATAGGAAGTCACCGTCTTCATCCGAAAACAGTTCAGCCATCCAATTTAAAAGCGGAAAAGAACATACGTGCTCTCCCAGCACCGGATCCTCTATCACCATCAGAGGACAGCTCGGTGGGTTTTCAAGAAAGCTCTGTTCCAAGAAAGACTGTGCTGCCGCCAGTAAATTCCAGGGACCAAGTAGTCCATGCATCAATGCCACAGCCATAATCCTTTCGCCAGGACAAACCAACTCGTGAGTAATGATAGGAGTCATCAGCTGATTAAAGTCGACGTCAGGAGAAACCGGTCCGCAGAGACACAAATCAATGGCCCAATCGAAATCATAGGTCAGGCAGTGAAATACAGGCTGGATACAGGTGAAGTAGGAGAACCGAAAAGATAATCCATATGCCGTGCTTAATATCGCCAACGGCATTGTGCCATAATATTCTAGCATGCGATTGCGGAACAGTGTCAGCAGCTGCAGGGTCGGAGGTTGCATAGGAGGGACATCCATATTTAAAAATGTAAAAAAGCACAAGAGCGTCCGCTGGTAATGCAAGTAAAAATGCCAATCCACGAACCAGAGTGCAGAAAATACAATGAAAGGAAGCAGGGATGACTCCAAAGATTTTCTCAAATGAAGTCACGAGGCCACTGGTAACAACTTTAAAAAAGTGTGTCAGGGACTTTGTGGAGGATGCGTTAAAGATAGTCGGAAACATGTTGCTGAAATTGAAAGGCAAATCTTAATTGAAAAGGGTGTGCACCTCTGTACGGGTGTTCGCTATGTGAAGTACGAAAGTTTCACGGGCCGAACTCAAGGCCACCTCTCTCTGAGACAAAAGAGCTCTTATTCTTGCCATGCCGTTGAAACGTGTCCCAAGGTTGGTATTTGTGGCCAGATTGAAAACTCCCTATGTTCATGTGTGGGAGGAAATAGAACATTTCTGCAGCAAATAACCCGTTCACTTACTGTTACGATAAAAGGAATACTTTTAATTAACTCAGAACAATCTTCATTATTGAGCATCAAATAACTACCATTTTCCAACAACTTGAACGTGGGGATGATAGCAGGAACTGGCGTGCCTTGCAACACGCAAGCCATATTTGGTCGGTGTTTGTTGCATGAACCGTGTAACTGTATGTGCCTACACATTAGTGAATGATCTGGCGTCTCAGTGCATTCCTCTCCATTCAGATAAACTTCTTGATCATCTTTGAAACATCTGTATGTGTATGGAAGCGACCAGACCTCATGAAGAAAAGCACTACCTAAAGGTTCATAACGACCTATTGGTATATATTTCATACAATTTGAAAACTTATATAAAGCAAAAGGCAGCGTTATTAAACCGTGGATAAGGCATGTTGTCAAAAAACCCGCAATCCTCTGCTGATGATGTCACTGAGCATGTCATGAATGATGTAATATGTGACATCATCAGCAGTGGATTACGGGTAATAGTATCTCTAGTTTACTCCCCTATAGCTGTCTTTATTTTAACATAAGTGTGTGTTTCCCTCCCTTATACTTACTGTTTTTGGTTCGCTTCCAGTTCGCGTACCGGCGAGCGAACTAGGAAGCGAAATAAGAGAAATAGAGGTTGGCACAGTTCCAAATATTGTACCAATTTTTTAATAACGGGGAGGTAGTTCTGAAAAGAACTTTTTTTTTTTTTTTCTGAACATTTTTTTACTGTTTTTGAATTTTTCGGAACAGTTTTATATTTTTTTGGGTTTTTCTTGGAGGGGGCAATGAAAACGATTCATTGTAAAGGGCTCAACAGGAGCAACAAAACAAAAAAAAGAAGTATTTATTATTTTGGGCGTTTCGGACAAACTTGCATATGATAGTCAATAGCTCTGTTGATCAGAGTGATGCTTCTTTCTCCGTAGGAAATGAATCCATCGCAAAATACGCAGGTGTGTTTTACTTCACCAAATCTCATTTGTATATTTGGCACCATCTCCCTGCCCTCTGGTCCCGTTACTTCCGGTACAACAGATCTTCTGGCCATAATAGGGAGATTATCTAGGTCGTTCCGAAACTGTGCAGCACTGTAGTTGTTAGGATGCCACCTAGTCATATGGCGATGCATTGTGTAGTTTCCGAAACTGTATTTTTTGTCGGTCCCTCTGGACAGTCTATCTTGACATATAAGGCAAGTTACGTATCTTGCATTTACTTTTTTCTGACCTTTGGGAATTTTAAAAAATTGCCAAATGAAGTTTTCTTTCCGGTGAGACGTCCTGGGCTGCTCAGGCAAAAACTGCCTCTCTTCGTGCTCGTCCTCCTGTTCCTCTTCTTCTTCTTCTTGTTGAATTATAACTTGAGCAGGTGGTCCACTCTTCCTTGGATGTGGTGGAGGTGGTGGGGAAGCACCAGCTGAAGCTACTAAAGAAGCCATTGCTCAGTGATCACAAAGGGTCTTTCTCTCACAATGATGAAAGTCAGAGTGAGGAAAGAAGGAGGGATTTTCATCATTTGGGAAAAACAAGAGTTCTCAACCAATCAAAAGTGTTCATTTTAGATTATATGACCTAGTCTTACATCATTAGGAAACCAAAAGTGAAATGAACCAATGAAAAGTGTTATTACCAAGTCACATGACTTGCTGTGTTTACGTTAAGCGCTTTGCAGGGCCTCCCGGTTTGCTTCCAGAAACCTGCGCTTTGCGACTCGCTTCGCGTACCAGTTCGCTAACGTAGTACGTCATATGACGTATCACGCGACAACGTGAAACGTCATGCGGACGGGAGGCGTCACGATCTTGTTTTGTAACGCGGCACTTGCGGTAAAGAAACGTTTACCGGCTCGCGGTCTATTTCGCGGCATCAAGGTCAGCTAACGGGAAGCTTCCCGATTTGCGAAGCGGGAACGAAGAAAAAAAAATATTTAAAAAAAAAATTATTCATAAACATATAAAATATATTTTTGGATTTAAAGAAGAATACATTTTACAGCTACAGATATTAGCTGTTAAAAAACCAATGAAATTCACAGAAAAAAACATAGGTTATGGACCATATATAGTTAGGAATTAGCATTTACAAAACCTTGAAAATTCACTGAAAAAACCATAGGTTATAGACCATATATAGTTAGGAATTAGCATTTACAAAACCTTGAAAATTCACTGAAAAAACCATAGGTTATAGACCATATATAGTTAGGAATTAGCATTTAAAAAACCTTATTTTACTCACACAAAACCATTGAAATTCCATATATAGTTAGTTGCACTAACTATATATCGTGCACCCGCAATCCACTGCTGATCATGTCACATATTACATCATTCATGACATGGTCAGTGACATCACTGATGACATCACTGATGACATCTCAAATGACATCACTGATGACATCACTGATGACATCTCATTTGACATCATTCTTGTGCTAATACGATAAACCTCTTCAGACTCTAATATAACCTTAGATACACTCAGTGTATACAGACACTCACACACTGCCACTCATCCATGGAGTTACTCACACACCCAGTCAGTCATGCAAAGAAACAATCTCACCTCCATTTCTTCAACTATACAGTTAAACACACCTTACTTATTGAAACATATACTAACACATATTTACTCTCTTATACAATCCCTGATACAAGTTCACAATGATCGATACAACCACTCACTCATTCAGTGGCTCTCATGCACAGTTATTTATATATGCCAACTCTCACATGTACTGTGTTTTACATATGTACTTACTATGACATGTAGCATTGAGATATCCATTCACTCATCAATACACTCATGCACACAGTCAACTGCCCATGTAGCTGTTTCCACATGCACTCTTGAACTCATACACCTAGTGAATAAACTGCTCACACATCTATGCATAGAGTCTCACACCTTCCAGCCACCCCCACACAAACTCAATCTCCCATAGAAATACTTGGGCAACCAATTAATAACACATATAGCCTCTCGTATAGCTAATGATCAACACATGCAGCAGTTTACAGAACAACAGACATAATGATGCACAAATTAAGACAGTTTAGTCACTAACCCATGCATTCAGTGAGACACATTTAATCACTCACTCATACAGTCAGTCATGCACCTACTAAATCCTTCATCCAGACACTTATACATCCACTCAAGACATATTTTAACTTTACAGAAAAATACAGTCACTGGATGTTGTCATCAGTGATGTCATTTGAGATGTCATCAGTGATGTCATCAGTGATGTCACTGACCATGTCATGAATGATGTAATATGTGACATGATCAGCAGTGGATTGCGGGTGCACGATATATAGTTAGTGCAACTAACTATATATGGAATTTCAATGGTTTTGTGTGAGTAAAATAAGGTTTTTTAAATGCTAATTCCTAACTATATATGGTCTATAACCTATGGTTTTTTCAGTGATATATATATATATATATGTGATTTTAAATTATAATTTTTAATTAACGATATTGAAAATCATGCATTCTACATTCTGTGGTATTTTTCTAATTGCTGTGGTATTTAGCAGTGGTTGTTTTTGAATGGGTGTAAGTATTTTGAATGATTGTAGTTTTATTTGAGCCCGGGGGAATTTGTAGCTGTTTGTATATATAACTGTGTACTCTTGGTAAGAGGGGTTTTCTTGCCTTTACCCGGCCTACTGTTGTGACCACGGCACAAACAAGCATAACAGTTGCCGTCCTGGTGTTGTGACCACAGGCCATAGAACAGATAAGTATACAGAGGCAGGGCTGGTGGCTGGTCTGTAGATGTGACCACAATCCATAGCACAGACAACCATAGAGTGGCTTAATGTTTTGGTGACAGTGTTGTCAGTCCCCTGAATAGCTAAGTGCAACATTTGTTTGACTAAAAGTTTCGCCTTCGTTCTACCTAGATGTGGCATAGCAAGGGTGGCTTGGGTCCTATTGCTTGAAAGAAAAAATGCCCTGTTTCCCCTACAGTTGAGTACTAAACTCTAGCCACAATTGGTGCTTATTGGGCCACATAGCCCATGATGTCACAATGTGTGGCATTACAGTAAGTGACATGACAAGAAGTAACATCAGATAAGTTAAGATCTCACTCATTGGTTTTTATTAGGTATATTATGAGTGCATTAGGGACATTATTTGGATCAACAAATTTTGCTTTAGGGTTGTGCTGAAAAAGTGGCACATTCCCAAAGCAAAATGCATTAATTCTTCCAGCCTGGATGACAGGGGCGAGAGTGATCGTATTAAAAGGGAGGGGCGGCATTTTTCAGTTCTCGCCCAGGGGGGCAAAACACCTAGAAACGGCCCTGGGTTTCATTTATATTATGTATCATGTGGGTTATCTTCGCCTGCCATACAGCTTTAGACTTAGTGCGAGTACTTCATTTTCAGCTGCGACATCATCTGTACCATGCTGGTGGCTGCGGGGCTGGGCTGGTAGCTACGCGGCGCTGACCAGGAGGATCGCAACTCTCGGGGTGACTGATTTAATGTCGAGTCATTATTTAAATAAAGATTGACATAGCTTGCACCTTGGTTGTGACCTATGTATGTGTTGCGCCTCAGCCTGAGGCTTCGATGCTCGGCTGTCGAGTCCGATAGTCAGCAGACTGTTGACTATTTCATTTTAATTACTTCAGCAGCTGATGAAGTTGTTGGGGCCTCGCATCCGATTTTGGCCGGGTCCCACGTGGGACAGAGTGGCCTGCAGTGCACATTTGCTCTGCATCTGATTGATTGCCAGGGAGTACCCAGAGGGGCCCAGTAGGCAAAGGCTGGCTAAAGCAGGGTCTGTTACCTAATTGTCTGCCGGCCCCCTCTGCTGGGGCACACCTGTTCGGTCACAGGTGCCCGAGTTGTCATTAAAAGACAGCATTGCGCTACTGCACTCTGCTCTGCACCACAGACCATGTCGATTTAAGGATCAAGCATGAGGGAGTTATACAAAAAAATGTCTTTGTAAAGTGTATATAGGGGCTTTACTTTCTGTCTTTATTTATGAGACAGTTATTAACTTCGCAGCTCCAGAACACTCCAAAGTGTTTTTGTTTTTACTGTTACTGTTTAAAATATGCGCTTATGAGGGGAAAAATATCGACTTTCATGGCTTCTCGGAATTTTTGTAACAGCCAGGAGAATAAAATACTGATCATGCCAGTAAAACAGAGCCTGATGGTAACCCTGAAAGTAAGTGACTGGTACAGTAGGAACTACATATGATCTGCTGCAGAATAGAGAGCAATAGTGAAGGCAGTAATCCTTGTTATTGGCAGGAGGGTAAATGTGCTCACTGAGCAGCATCTGCTGCTGCTTTTGTGCCAGTCCAGGCCTGGTTGCATCTTTTTGTTATTATGGTGGGGAGAAGGGTTTACATTACTTATCAGGTGACATTTGTTTCAAAGGGCGGCTGGCTCTCTGTGTCACATGACACCAAGTACTATAATGTGACCTATCCGTAGCTGCTTCCTGTTGTGTGCTTCATGCGAATTCTAACACCGTGAATCCTGATTTGTAATCCTAAATACTTTGGAATCTGAGATTACTAGTTTTCTCCTTTCCTATAATAATGCATGGGCATACAAACCCCAGAATACAAAGAACACCCAGGTATAAAAAGCAGACATTTGGTGATCAATAGGAAACTTTAGTTTCAGGTGCTCTGCAGCAGTTTCAAGATCTTTTTAGAGTTTCTCACAGCTCAAAAGAGTATAATTTGTAATATTTATCGGTTCCCATAGACTTCATTGCTTAGTTTTGCTTGCGAGAAATTGTCACTCATAATCATTGAAATGTCACTCATAATTGCACTGAAATTAAAAAAAAATGTCACACTTAGCAATCTGAAACCTTGGCAGCTATGACGGCCCTGTAGTGACATTTTGGCCTGCCCTCGCGATTAGAACGTAGCAGTGATGCGTTATGCGCTTCACCGCTACGCTCTTGTGAGGAGTCAATTCTGGCCTGGTGCTTGCTGCTTTGGGCGTCGTTTTGAGTCTGGCTGCTGTACTGCAGACTCAGTACAGCAGAAGTCATTAGGGGAACAACGTTCGAACCGAACCACCCCTGCCTGCCATAGAGACCCTGCCTGGATCGAGTGAGGTAAAAGGAGAGCAGCAGCAGGTTCAGAGGGGTGGGTGGCTGAGTCTGTGGCTCATCCATAGCTGCCACGGTTTCAGATTGCTATGTGTGGCACTAGAAGTCACACTTTCTCATGGGCAAACATTAATCACTCAATAAAGACGAAGGAAAGTCATATGAATACCAGAAATTACACCCATGTTTCAAGTGCTCGCCGTCCTTTTTCCCCAGCACCCCTCTCCCCCCCAAGGGGCGGCAATCTGAGGGATAGCCCCGGGCGCCACAAGCTCTACTACACCCCTGCCCAGGGTTAATCCCAACCCTAAACTTCCATGGATCATAGAGACCTAAAAAGGTGTCAGCTCTTTACCCCGCCTTCAGGCATTTTATAGCATTCATTTGTTTAAAAATTGTCCTTTTCTATGATTCAGAACCAAAGCAATTTTGACTACCAAGGAAACCTCTATATAATTTAATGTATAGGCTTTAGTTTCCAAACTCTAATAAAAAAATCTAAAACTGGCCAAAATAACGGCATTGGAAATATCAGTTACATTAAAGACTTGCTCAAGCAGTTCCTAAGTGGGACATTTGTTTTTATTCTGACTATGTGTAGAAAGAGGAGCCAATCTCTTCCCACTAGCCCCAATATGACATTCATTTTTTAAAATTCAGAGAACCAAAATCACTGTTCAGTCAAGAACTCTTTGCTTATGAAAGCACAGTCAACTACTTGACTACCTAATCTATTAATTGCTTTAATATAGTCTTTCTTATGCCTTGTGAGTCCTGTTAAGTTTCTCCACTTATTCACAAATGTGTTTTCTTTTGAAACTTTGCTCTTTCAATTTTTCTTCTCAATTTATATAAAGAACATTCCGGTCCTTAAGCCAACCTCAGTTTGAGGTGACTGAAAAATTCTAAAATACAAGTCTCCTGAAAATGGGGGGCGTGACCAAACCACAAAGCAAAATGGCCACGGGCTAGAGGAGCTCTGGCGCCCGTGAATTTCTCCTAACTATCCGCTACACTGATCCAGCTCCACCTGCGTTAGGAAAACGCATTCACCCTCGCTGCCACCACCCCGCTGTGCCTCGAAGGCTTGGGTTGCAAAGAATAGGAGGGGTTTGGCCCTATGGGAAAGAGGGTAGGTAGGGCCTATTTGAATACCAAAAACGAAGGGGTTACCTATGCCTCTTATAGAAACACATTACTCTAAAGCAAAAAAGAGAGAACCACATCAGTTGGTTAACTCGGACATGTGATTTATGTCATTTACTTCCAAGTTATTTTTGTTTTGATTATTTTAGAAAAACAAG
Organism: Lissotriton helveticus; assembly: GCF_964261635.1. NCBI lineage: Eukaryota > Metazoa > Chordata > Amphibia > Caudata > Salamandridae > Lissotriton > Lissotriton helveticus. Next base: position 1,611,391,094 of record NC_136065.1, read on the forward strand.
GAAAGATACATAGTCAACTTTACATAGAGCAAAACAAGTTATTGCAGGGAAAAGCAAAAAGACATTTACATACAATCAATACATTAGAACCAGTGCTATTGTGTAATCAAATTATAACAGTGATAAACAATTAATTTGAAACATGTGAGACGAACAGTATCATGAAAATGTGTTTAACACAATATAAATAAAGATGAGTTTATCCCTTATTCATACGAGACCAATTTCCTGTTGCCATATCATTATAAGAGCACTTTTTTTGTAGGCAAAGGATTGGGGACCAAAAGTGAATTTTGACAAGCGCAATAATTTATTGCCGACGCGTTTCAAATCCTGATGCATAAGTCATTGGATTCTCATCAGGGCGTGGAAAATTATCCACAGATACTGTTTAGGAAAAAGAAAGGGATGATTTTAAGATGGTGGGTCTTATAAATACGTGAAATTAGCTTTGTCCCAATAAATACGAGGATGTAGCATACCTCTAATGACCAATAATTTAGGTCAATACGTCATTTTAGAGACCAGTCATCATGCTGCGTGGGTGCCAACCTGCAAGGGAGCGACATCAGAGGAATGATCAGTATATGACCTGGGGCTTGCACTACTGAAACTGGTGAGTGCGATATTGTACAAAATTACCTTCGGGTCTAGTGCACCCGCACGGAATCGGGATGAAGGCAAAATGGATTCAATCGCAAGGATGTGTCCCAGAGACGACCTGAGAATGAAAAGGAATCGTGTTTTTAGCCACTATTTGTTGTGTGGGTCCCTGTCTTAGCGTGAGGATTAAAAGGCAAGGTTTCTTACTTGGGTCGCGGTTGTCTGCGACGGGACAGGAGGGACCGTCAGTTGTCCAATTGATTGAGCCCCCGGTGTGTGCTGTTCAGAAGCGGGTTGAGGGCAGGGCTAGTTGCTGGATGTTGGAAAACGGATTGAATCCTGAAAATAACAATGGCAGGATTACCGGATAGTCACTGTTGCCCACACGCGCATGAACGCGCAGGGAAGCAAGTCTTACCGTGCGTCCTTAATTTGCCACGGAGTCTAACCAATTTCGAAGCAGGAGGGGCGGAACGCCTCCGCGAGTGGGGTCTGAACATTAACTGGGAGGTCACATGATTCCAATGACCAATCCAGTTGTGTGGGGGTTTGGCAAGTGGCGCTCAGGATTGTGGGACTGGTAGTTTATGTGCAACGTGCAGATTCTCAAGGCAGCGATCGAGCCGTCTAAATCCTATTGACTTCACTCAATACATTGAGCCCCTTATTTACACTGTTGAATTTCATGATGAGGTACGCCTCTTTGCGTAAGAGTGCGGCCTCAATGTCTTGAGAACAGTGTTTGGGATCTATCCATGTGAGCACTGTCCATTTGAAATCGCTTTCCCCGTGGTTATTAGTCATGAAGTGTTCCACCATGGGGGCAGAGGAGACTTGTTTCTTTATCCTGGAGCGATGTTGCGTAATTCGGACATTTACTGATTGGCTCGTTTTTCCTATGTATACTCTATTGCAGGGGCATACCACGGCGTAGATGACATTCTTAGTCCTACAATTTGTAAACATTTCATGTTTCCATCTGACCCCGTCATGGTCAAATGTATTACCTTCCAAGGTGGTCGAACACGATACACAATTGCCACACTTGTGATGCCCGCTAACTGGTTTTAAGTTCCACTGTGATATTAGATCACCTTTTGGTTTAGGAATGAAGCTGTCAGCCCTAATCAGATGTTGCCCAATGCTTTTATTTTTGCGCATGGCGAAAATGGGTTTCCTTAAAGGTTGTTCCAAATCCTCCAGTAAATGCCAATTCTTCAGAATGATGCGTTTGAAATGGTTTGTGTGTGATCCAAAAGTCGTGACACACACCAATTCATTCAATTCATTTTTTTCTTTTTTTTGCAGAAGATTCTCCCGCGGGATGAATCTGGCACGTTTTTTTGAATGCTTAAGGAGTTTTTTGGGGTACCCCCTTCTCGCCATTTCCTCGCAAAAATTGGTTGCGTGTTGTTCAAAATCTGCCAAGTCTGTACAGTTTCTTCTTATTCTTAACATCTGCCCAAAGGGGAGATTTTCTTTCAAGCATTGTGGATGCGAGCTTTTGAAATGAAGGATAGTATTCCTATCTGTGGTTTTTTTGTGCAAGGTAGTTGTGAGGATGTCATCGCTGACGCCTACTGTGATGTCCAAGAAAGTCATTTTACTTTTGCTGGATTCAATGGAGAAGCTAATGTCTCTGTGTCGTGAATTAAGCCAATTGTAGAAATGATCAAGTTCGGTCTGGCTCCCCTGCCACAGGAGCCAGACGTCGTCAATGTATCTGAGCCATTGACTTATGTGGCCAACAAATGGATTATTATTGAATATGAACCTCTGTTCATATTGTGCCAAATAAAGTACCGCCATCTCAGGTGCGTAAGGGCAACCCATGGCGATGCCCTTTATTTGAACAAAAAACGCATTTTCAAACTTGAAGTAGTTGCTGCGTAGCGTAACTTCAGCCAATGATAGAATGAATGAAGTGGGGACTCTGTGCCGTCTTTCACGTTGATCAAGATATATTTCTAGGACCTGCAGCGCCTCATCCTGAGGAATTTGTGTATAAAGTGAGGCGACGTCCAGGGTGACCATCATGTGGGTATCTTTATTAAATGATTGTCCCTCTACTTTATTGATGAAGTCAGTAGTGTCCCTGATATACGATCTGACATGCGGTAGAAACGGTTTCAGAAAAAAGTCAATATATTTGGAGACTGGTTCAAGTGCAGACTCACATCCCGACACAATGGGTCGGCCTGGTGGTGTGTGTTCATTTTTATGAATCTTGGGTAAAAAATAGAGGACAGGCGTCCTTGGTGATTTTTTATTCAAAAATTCAAATTCTTTCGGTCCTAGGAACCCTTCCTCCAGTCCTGTCTTTGTGATGCTTAAAATTTTGTCTTGTATGGCATTGACTGGGTTTTCCTTGACTGGTCTGTACCACTCCAGATTATTGACATGCGCTGTGCCTTCCTCTAGATACATAGTGCGGGGCCAGATTACTACTGCCCCACCCTTGTCCGCCTGTAGGTCGTACAGAAACCGACGAAAGACGAAGACCCAATCGGCTTTCCCGTGCCGAGGGTTGCTGCACAAGTGACTGGGCGTGGCGACTTGGGTGCCCGGCCCGCAATGAAGTGAGGCCGGTGATCTGTGGAGAACATCAAAACCTCTCCTGCGGCAGAGCTGGGGAGGTGCTGGCAGCATCGGAAGGCCAGTGTACACACCTGTGCAGAAACAAGGTGAGTGCCCCCGGTTGTGCTGCCGATGGGGCTCTGTAGCTTCGGGCCCGGCGGGGATGGGTGCGGTACCCGGGTGGGCGGCCCGGCTGGAGAGTGGCCCTTGACTCTCCTCCCGCCCTTGACCTCTGCTGCTGCCTCCTGCAGAGACTCTTCCAGGACACATGACTCCACAGCTGATCCCATTGGCACCAGTTGAGAGGATCTTTGATTGTGCACGACCGGGGAATGCCTAGCACGGTGGTGTGGGGCGGATGGGTAGTGACGGGGCCAGTGATCCTCCAAATCCTGCCTCCTTGAGTCCCAGACAACAGTGAATGCCAGGGCGGGCCTCCTCTCCCTGCCCATATACTGCATCACCTAACCACCTGCTGGAAACGTGCCCAGGACAGTGCAGCAACAAAAGGGCTCCCACCACTCGCTCTACATAGTGCCTATTCTACCCTGGTACGGCCTGCTGCCTACCCGAGTTGCTACCAGAGCCCAAGGGGAGGCATCCAGTGACGTGGGCCCTCGCGACTTGGTCAGCAGTTGAACAGCCAATTTCCCAGTGGCCTTCCCATCTCAACTCACCTCCTCCTGTTTCTGCCTGTACCCAAGCCTTGGAGCCATGGGTGTCCATAGTGGTTGTGGAACCTGCAGGGCTGGTATATTACTGCAAATAAGTCGGGGTCCAGGGGGCAGAAAGGCATACAAACCAAGAAACTTGACAAGTACACTTGCACAAAATCGATGCTCCCAGACCCACAGCAAGTGGCCGCCACCAGTGACCGCCACTTCAAAGACTCCAGAAGGGGCCGCCGCAGATTTGACGCTCCAGGACGTCCTTGACGCCATATCCGGAGTCAGGGTGTCCCTTGAGCAGAGGCTGGACACTATCGCCATGGCGGTCACGCTCCTCAGAGCAGACCTCATGAAAAACGGGGAGAAGGTCAAGCAACTGGAACTCACCACATCCAGTCTGGTAGAGAACACGTCCCAGCTGCAATGAGACGTCAATGAACTGCAGACCTTCGGGAAGCATGCAGAGGAGAAGCTGGTCGACTATGAAGGGTTCACCCGCCGCAACAATCATCGGGATCCAGGAGAAAGCGGAAGGGCAGGCGGTGGATCTTTTTGTGGAAGACCATATCCTTACGCACCTCCGGCCCAAGGTACTGTCCAAGTTCTTTGTGGTCGAAAGGGCGCACAGAGTCTCGGGAGGGAGGCCAAAGCCTGGAGAACCGCCCTGGCCAATCTTGAACAGACTACTAAACTTCTGTGATCGAGCCAAAATCCTTCAGATCGCCAGGAATGCTCCGCCACTCCGCTATGAGAACTCGGATATCTCCTTCCTCCTGGATTTTACCCTCAATGTGCAGAACCAGAGACAATCATTTTTGGCAGTCAAGAAGAAGCTCTGGGATAGGGAGGGTTAAATATGCAATCTTGTTCCCCGCTTGCCTCCGGGTTGAGGCGGATGGTAGAGCTGGCTTCTTCGACTGTCCAGAAGATGCTGTGGACTGGCTTGAGGCCTGGAGAGGGGTGGTGGAGCCTAACGCCCACAGATGAGTGCTGGCGAGCTGCCCTTGGGCTCTGACTGTCCCTGGACTGTAAGATGCATGTACTAAGAATCTTGAAGGGATGGTTGAGCCTATGCTGGGACGTTCTGGGCCTTGAGAGGCCCGGGTGGGGGCTTGTTCTTACTAAATGGGGAACTGTATTGAAAATGCATAGTTCTATCAATTAGCAAAACTAAAATTGGAGCCTATTTGTTCTTGTTATCCAGGGGAGGGTCCACATGGAAACTGCCTCTGCCCCACAAGTTAAACTACAGTTAGTTACCATTGCAGGTGACAGGCTCTCTGCGTAGTGTTTGATGGGCAGTTTTAGGCCCATAGTGCAGGGGAGCAGGGTGGGGGTATGTTGTTTTTCTTTGTTCTTTATCTACACACTTCAACTGGTCAATTCTTCGAGCTGGAGCAAATAAGTATGAACTCTTTCCGTAATGCTGGGGACCCACCGTGGCAGACACTTCAGACTGTTAAGCTGGAACTTTAATGGTCTAGGGGACAAGCTCAAACACAGTATAGTCCTGCAACATGTCAAACAGCATTCCCTTGAGGTGGTGCTCCTCCAGGAGACACACCTGGTTGGCAACTCTTGTAAAGCGCTGGGCAGATGGGGTTATAGACTTGTGAGACACTCTGGGTTCACTACTGGGTCTCAGGGAGCAGCTATTATAATGAAAAATTCCTTTCCACTCGCAGTGCAGCACACATGGGTTGATGATATGGGGAGATATGCAGAGGTGTCCAGATGTTGGGAGGGTTCATCCCTTACTCTATTGTTGGTTTATTTCCCCCAGGGACTTCAGAGCCATACGTCGGAGGATCTGGGTGTGCTCTTACTCTCATTCCCTGAAGGCCATTTGGTAATGAGTGGAGATTTTATCTCTGTGGTCTTGGGGCTTCTGGACCGCCACCCCCCACGGGAGACTACATCTTCGCAGAGGTGACTCCCTGACTTTCTGAATACATTGAGATTGATGGATGTGTGGCGCACATTCCACCCTGACACCCTCCAGCATACCTTTTATTCAAGCCCACATGGAAGCCTCTCCCGTATTGACTATCTATTGACTCCTGCGGCCCAGATCACGGAAGTGCAGGAGGCTAAACACATGGCAAGGGGTATATGGGATCACTCTCTGCTCTGGGCACGATGGTCATGGGGGAGGGGCAGGTTAGAAGAATTGCGCTCATCAACCGCTGGTACCTCCGTAATCCAGCTGTTAAGAAAACACTCCTCCAAACTATTGTTAACTACGTTCGCGACAACGAGGGCACGGCCCAGTCTGCACAGGTCCTGTGGGAAGGGTTTAAGACAGTGCTCAGTGGGCATGCACTGTCCGCCTTTGCAAGAACTCGGAAGGATAAGCAGAAAGAACTAGTGCAGGTGGAGAGTGAGATTCTCGCCTGGAGGAAACTGAGGCGGAGGACTTCGCACCGAAGACGCCCCACACCCTGAAGCTCAAACAAGTTAAGTATAGAAGCATTGCCACAGACTGAGCCAAAATGCTAGGAAGTGAGAAAGCCGGTAGGCTGTATGACCTTGGGGACAAGGCCGGGAAACTGTTGGCCTTGTTGGATAAAAAAGAAGTGGCCAATCGACTGGTCCCTGAATTGACAGACAAGAAGGGGCCGACAGTGACCAACCTGCAAGCTATCTCACATTTATTTTCAGCCTACTATGGCTCTGTGTACAGCTTGACCTTTGCTCTCTCCGTTGCTGACTCTGAGGCGTTCCTCAGGGATATTCAGATGCCAACGCTCACTCCAGACGAAAGGTATGCACTCGATGGCACCCTCACAGATGATGAGCTGGCACAAGCCATCCGGGGCCTTCATCCTGGCAAGGCCACAGGCCCCAATGGACCACCGATTGAGCTCTACAAAATGAAGCCAGATGCTGTTGCTCCCCACCTGCATGCTATGTTTAATGAGTGCCGAAAGAAAGGGCTTCTACTGTATGACCAGCAAATAGCCACAATAGTATCGATCCATAAGAAACCCAGGAATCAATGCTTCTTTTACAGACCTATCTCCTTATTTAATGCTCAAAATCCTATGAACATGAAAAGGTGCCCCTCCATTTACTCTTTATCCCACTCTTAAGGGAAGTTGAAGCCGCTGTTTGTCGTACTCAACTGGGTATTTTTATTTATACCAATCGATTTTTTGATTTCAAATTCTATTTTGTCAAAAAAACATTATTATGAACAGACAAACACATATATACAATATACATTAAACATGTAGTGTGGCTTATCTACATGACAACGTGTTACAAAACAAGTTATAATCACTATTGTCACAAACTTGAATACAGGAACATTTGGCAACAGACAGTATTATTTACAGTGTAATGAATGAAAAACACATTATCAAGTGAATAGAGCTTTGTGCAAAACACCAAGAAATTGGTGAAAAAGTGGGAAAATAGGAAAGGAACGTGAAGGCAAATTCGAAATTAATTATCAGCCAGCGAAAGCTGGTATCCAAATTGTCCTTTTCTAATTGGGCCAATTAAACATGTAGATAAGCCACACTACATGTTTAATGTATATTGTATATATGTGTTTGTCTGTTCATAATAATGTTTTTTTGACAAAATAGAATTTGAAATCAAAAAATCGATTGGTATAAATAAAAATACCCAGTTGAGTACGACAAACAGCGTCTTCAACTTCCCTTAAGAGTGGGATAAAGAGTAAATGGAGGGGCACCTTTTCATGTTCATATAATTAATTAGGCCCAGCCTCCCCATTTGTCCATCAGGGCCAAGCTCCTTTTTTGTTTCTAAACTCAAAATCCTAGCCAAAGTATTAGCAAGCTGCCTTGTCCGAGTGATCTGTAAGCTGATACACCCCGATCAATCGGGTTTTTTGCCCCATCATAATATGGCGTTGAACCTCAAACATCTTCACAGTATCCTGGGAAGACTTGACACAATTAGAGAAGTGGTAGTGGTGATCTCATAGGATGCCTCCATGGCGTTTGACACAATAGAGTGGTCTTATCTCTTTGCTGTCCTGTCAAAGATGGGCTTCGGACCTGGCTTCGTCTGCTGGGTACGGCTCCTGTATTCTGAGCCTCTGGTGCAAGTGGTAGTAAATAATAAGAAATCAGAGGCCTTTGCCTGTGCCGGGGGACCCTTCAGGGATGTCCCCTCCCGCCTCTCCTTTTCTCCCTCTCCCAAGAGCCCCTAGCAGCATGGATCTTTTGGAGTTCATTCATACGAGGACTCAAGTGGACGGCGGGATGGGAGGACCGCATCTCGCTATACGAGGATGACATCCTCTTATTTCTGGCCTCCCCCAAGCCGTCCCTTTGAGTCGTGCTAGACAGCTTTACCGTCTTCAGGAGATATTCCGGGTACAGGATTAACTGGGGTAAGTCCCTCCTGTATGTCCTCAGCAGCGATCCCTCCCCTTACCCCATGATTGTCCCATGCAAATAGCAAAGGAGGGCTTCCGCTACCTGGGCATCTTTATCACAACAGACCCCTGGCTCCGATATGAGCGCAATCTACTCCCCCCACTCAATAGACTAAAAGGTGATGTCGCCACCTGGAAGAAACTTCCTCTCTCGCTATTAGGCATTGCGGCATTATTAACAATGATTTCGCTGCTGCGTTTTCTGTACGCTCTGCAAAACTCCCTTGATTTAGTTCCAGCCAGATACTTTGGTAAGATTAAGAGTCTGCAGAGAGATGTGCTGTGGGATGGACTGCTGCACATAGCGCTACAGAAGTTGGTTCCGGACTGGTACAACAGGGGTATTAGTTTACCAGATATGAATGAATGAATGAAGGGAGTCTTTTACCACGCAACTTAGCCCAAGGGCATCAAGGCGCCAAGCAGGTCATTTAATCTGTAATCCGCTGGTGTATGCTATTACAGGTATGCTTCAGAGAAGACACAAAGCAAAGCTCTCGCAACCACAATTTGGTGTAGACAAAGAAAATGATTTAAACAAGTAAATAACAATTTGGTAGTAAGCAACAGCGAATCCGTATGTCTTTAAATCTTGTCCTTCAGGAGGGTTGTTTATTATTCCACATTCAGCCTGAATTATTGTTATTTACTTGTTTAAATCATTTTCTTTGTCTACACCAAATTGTGGTTGCGAGAGCTTTGCTTTGTGTATGTTGATGACAACCTTTGGTTTGTCCTTGAACGGTTAAGGGCTTTTTCCGTTCGCTCTTCACGCACCGCATGTTCTACTTGTCGCTAATATACTCTTAAACGTAGATTCTAGGCAGAGCGCCTAATCCTACTGAAAACCCCAAAAAAACCTTCGAATTTAGTTTGAACATGCTTCAGAGAAGAGCTAGGTTTTTAATGCTTTGCAAAACAGAGCAAGTGAAGGTTGCCCTAAAAGTTCAGAGGGGAGCGAGTTACCAAGCCTGGGTACAACCGAGGAAAAAGCTCGGCCTCCCCATCTCACTCTTACAAACCTAGGAACTTCAAGGATATTTTTATTAGAAGAACAAAGAGCTTGACTAGGGGTTAGGAGTGAACAAATGACCTGATACCCTCTGGGCCGGTACCATGAAAAGCCCCATGGGCAAGACAAAGAATCTTAAAAGAGATCCTGGACTGAATGGGGAGCCAATGTAGGCTTCTCCTGGCTGACGAGGCCGAGGCGAGTCTGGGGAGATCAAGGACCATCTTCGCCGCCGCATTCTGGACCATTTGCAAACGATGAATAAGGCTCTTATTTATGCCCACATAAAGGGAATAGCAGTAGTCCAGTCTTGAGGAAACTAATGCCACAGTGGCCTGTTTCCGAGCATCAGGGAAGAGATAGTGAGCAATCTTTCTAAGAACCCTAATGATGCCACAGCAGGCGGAAACAGTCCTGCTGACCTGACGGTCAAAGGAAAGCGTAGTGTTCATTAGCACCCCTAGGTTCTTAGCAAACTGGCGGGGAGGAGGGCAATCCTCAAGTGAGGGCAGCCACCAGTCATTTGACCAGATATCCTGATTGCCCCCCAAAGATCAACACCTCCGTTTTCTCCCCGTTTAGCTTCAGGAAGTTCTGTATCATCCGCTGAGACATAGCCTCCATACAATTCTTGAAATTCAGGGCAGAATCCCTCACGGGCTGCCTGAGAGAAACCATTATTTGGGTGTCATCAGCATATGACAGCACCTCCAGCCCAAAAGATCTGACTACCCTGGCAAGTGGGGCCACATAGATGTTAAACAATGTAGTGCTTAATTAGAAGCCCTGAGGGACCCCACAATGCACAGGCTTAGGGGCAGATAGAAACTGGCCAAACTTCACTTTCTGTTCCCTTTTGTTGAGAAAGGAAGCCAGAGGCTTAGTGCAGGGCCTCCGACCCCTATCTCACTGAGGCCAGCGACCAGAATGGATGGGGACAGGGTATCAAAGGCCGCCGTAAGGTCTAGCAGGACCAAGAGAGTAGTATGGCCCTTATCGACTTGGGAGCGGATGTTATTAACAACTACAGTAAGGGCGGTTCCGGTGCTATGAGATCTCCTAAAGCCATGCTGGGAGACATCCAGGAGGGCAGAATCATCAAGAAAAGTGCTAAGGTGCAGATTAAGGTGAGATTCCTGCATCTTTGCAGGGGCAGGAAGAAGTGAAATGGGGCGCACATTTTTCAGAACCCCTGGGTCCAAGGTGGACTTCTTTAAAAGAGGTTTAACAACCGCCATCTTCCATAAAGAGGGAAAGACTCCCTCCGTAATCACATGGTTCATGACATTCATGAGGGGGGGAATAACCACTTCCCGGCAGGCCTTCAGGACCTTGAGCGGGCAGGGGTCTAAAGGGGAGCCCGATTTGATGTTATCAAGAAGCTGAGTCATCAGCTCAGGAGTAAGAAGGGGAAAGGACAGGAGACTAGGAGAAGGTCCATCAGGCGGACTCCCCACTATAGGAGGAGCAGAAGTAATAGGAAGTCCCAGCCCAAGATTCAAAGATTCAAGGGTGTTCATAAATATCCACGATCTTTGAATGGAAGAAGGCCGAGATACTATTACACAACTCCTGGGATTCCACTATGGGGTCAGCTGCCTGGGGGGAGGAGAGAGTGTCTATGATTGTAAAAAGGTCTCTAGGAGAGTTAAGAGAAGCAGTAATATTGGCAAAATGGGCCCTCTTTTCCTCCATGATAGCTAGCTTATATTCTTTTAAGAGAAGTTTATGTTGTTCCTTCTCCAAGGGATCCTACTGGGCTGCACATCTGGTGGCCATCAACCACTGTATACAGAGACAAGGGGATGACCCGGCATTTAGAATGGACAAGTGGTTGTTACCGGGAGGCACTTACTACAGAGCTCTCTACTCCAGGCCCCAAGCACTCAGTGGAAATTTGGCATGTTTCCAACAGGAGCATGGGGTGGGACAAAATATTCACTCTGGCTACCCCTCTATGGGACTTGGAATGATTGGGCACACTGGGCACCACAAAAGGGTTTGACAAGAGGGACCTGATCGGAATCTCCACTATTGGGACCTTTGGAAAAATGGTGCGATGATACCGTTCTCTGCCCTGCAGCAGAGCCACGAGCTCGCAGATTCGGAGCTCTTCCGATATCTGCAAATTAGGCATGCACTACAGTCTAACCTACCCAAAGACAGCCCCCTCCCTGAAGCTTTGCCTTTAGAGGACAGACTCTTAGATGGCTACCTGCCAGATTGGGTTATATCATTGACATATAAAAAACTCATTAACAACACTCCAGGTCCTCTGATGCTCTTGAGGAGCCACTGGGAGGGAGACAGACTAGAAATAGATGACGAGGAGTGGCAGGAGGCCCTGGCTTCCCCGATGGAGGTTGCACTCTCTTCCAGACTGCGCCTGGTCCAGCTAAAGATCCTCCACCGAGTCTATATCTCTGGCCCAACCCTGGTTAAAATGGGAAAGGTAGAAGAGGGGGGCTGTAGACATGGATGTGGGCAGCTTGGCCAATTCATGCACATTCTTTGGGAATGCCCCCTTATCCAGTCCTACTTGTCACAAGTGCACAAGTGTATGAATCATGTATCGGGGGTGACCATACGGCCAGAGGTCAAGAGGTGTCTTTTGAATATTTGGGAACCCACTGAACTTAAAAGCAGGGACAAACTCCAGGCTATGCTGGGACAGATGATAGTCAAATGAACCATTGTGCAGCTGTAGGGTGCGGGGGACCCACCCAGAGTGGAGTCCTGGAAAAATGACATGGACTGGTGTATGTTCAGGGAAACGACGGTCTATATCTCCCAAGGATGGCCCAAGAAATGGTCCTCTATATGGAACAAATGGAACAAATATTATGTGAGTATCTGTGCTCCCCCTCTTGATCCTGTGTCGGCTGACCAACTTACACCATAGTCATCGTTGTTATCCACATTCACCTGTATATGTATGCTTAAGATGGCTCTAGACTCGAATTATGTGTACTTTTTCAATGCTTGTCAAGTCGAATCTGATGGTTAATAAAAAGATTTTTTTTTAAAGTCTCATGAAAACACTAGTAACTCTCTCTTTGACTCAGGAAAAATCATCCCAGTCCACCAGCCTGAGCTATATGGCCCTTAATACCTGGTTTCACATCCTACCTATAGAAAGTAGCCACATTCTTCCCCAGTGGGAGCTATTTATAATGTCAACCAGTTGTCATTGCTTTCCACATAATATTAAGGCACACTTTTCCCCAAAATAAAATTCCACCATTGGTTCTGCCCATACTATGATTTTTCACAGACACTCCAAAAGAATAAACCCTAGAAAATATGCAAGCTCAGTAGGATATGTATCCAAGAACACTGTAAGGGAATGCTTATAACCTCCAGACAATCATCATTTCTGTGTGCAGACTGAGACCTGTAATGTTCAGAAGATACGGCTATTTGCTTGGCTAGAACCAAAACCAAAGCATACCACAAGCTATCACCCTGAGACTAACTAACTGGAAAGGAACACTTAATTGAAGTGATAACAGGACGAGGAAAGTCATAAATCAAAGGTTAAGGCAACACTTCTGAAAGTACCTGGTCAAAGTGGTGAATTGGGTAAGCTAATGGCCTTAGCTGTAACAAAAAGTGAGTTGAAAATGAAATGGAGCTCTCATTGGTCAATGCTTTGGAATCACTATGGGCCCAATTTAGAATTTGGAGGAGAGGGTACTCCATTGGAAAGATGAAAGAGGAAACTCTGCCAAATTCTAGGTCTGCCTGGCAGTTCTAGGACTGACTTTAAGAACGACACTGACAGCAGAGCCTACGCTGGTTTGCCTACTGACATTCTCCTTCAAAGGAATGACAGAGTATGGGTCACCAGAAGAAAGCTGCCTGATCATCCTGCCAAATAAAAGTGGGAGGTAGGAAGGCTATTTTATTTGGTTTCTGACACTGCCAAATAAAACCTGCTGGAGAGGGACATTAAAATGGTATAAATGACGCCTACCTCATCGGGGTAAACTCCCATGGTGTGGAGACCATTAGTTTTACATTTTTCAAAAGCTAAATTCCACTTTGGATTTTTCAAAATGTAAAACTTTCAAAAGATTTCTGTAGTTTTCCTCACCAATGAGAGACCCACACCTACCTATTTAATGGCTTTGCTTGAACTGCCCTGTTGGCAGTTCATACAATTGCATAGAGTAAGCCGCCTGGTAGGGGTGAACGCTCAATGCGGAGGGCAGAGAAAAGACATGAAGTCCTTCACCACCCTGACTGCCTTGACTTCATCCAAATTATGAATCAGGCACTGTTTCCTCCTATACGTCAAGATCAACAGGGAGGTGTTTGTCACAACTATAATGCCAAAATGAGAGGAGACATCCTCGCATTTCGGAGATTACTGTGTGCCTATATAATGAAGTAAGGGGATTATTCAGTTGGTGCAGTATGCAAACTGAATCCTGTATCTCTGAAGAAGATGTCTCATTTGCATGAGTGTTGAGTGGGGGTGTGGCCAAGCCGCGGAACATCATGGCCGTGCAGGCTTGAAGCTCCGCCACAGATCCATGACATAGCACCCTTATGGGGGCAGAATCAGATGCCTGTCGGGCTCGGGACAGTGTGTGGGGGTGTTTGGATGGCTCTGGTGCCCTTCGGCGAGCCCTGGGGAATGATGATGCAGAGCTGCGCCGTCTACAACTGATGCGACCTGTGAGGCCAGGATGTTGTTGTGTTGGGGCCTTAGGCCCGCAATAGCATAATAACTGCGACACGAACACCGAGGGCTAGCTGGTTAATGAGCCACGAGCACGTGCACTCGGCTCCTTTTATTATCTGTGTCATGTGCCTCGTGACATCAGTGGTGGGTGGGTGTTTAGTGTGAGATTACATCCTGTTATTAACTTGAATGTGTCACGCAGGACACAACAGATGTGAGGAGTGGGGCTGGGGCCTCACGTGATCGAGACGTGATTGAGACGGTGGTGCCTCGCGGATCCGGCACTGTGACGGCACCCACAGTGGAAAGGTGGGGATAAGGAGTAGAGGGGGGGGCTGCCACAGCATGCTTCATCACTGATCCTCAGCATGCAGTCACACCCCTGGAGGCCCCGCAGCGACAGGGAATGCGGGCGAGCCTGGGGACCCGTCGCCGGGCCAGGTGCTGCAGGGGCCTGTCTGGCGGCCTCCCCCCTACATACAGTAATGGCGCATCTCGCCTCCAGGGCGCTGCATACTGGATCAGCCCACCAACAGCTCCCACTGGGCAATTGGAGTAAAAGCAGGCGTTTGTGGCCCTTCTCGCAGCCCCATGTCTGTGGTGACTAGGTGATCTGTATGTAGATGATGTAGCCTCGTTTTCATTGAGCAGGCAGCGCTGAGGAGCTGCTGGTACGGGCTACATACTATGCATGCAGATTTGGCACTGGGGATGATGATATTGCCTTCTTTGCCATCTCCTTGGTGACTATTTTTCCCCTCCTCTTCTTGTCATGGCCTTGAGTGCTAGTGCCCCCACGCATTCCCCACTGTTGGATGACACCTACGTTTACTCTGCATTGTGAGCCCCCTGGAAGCCCGTAGCCTGGGCAACCCTGCAGCTGAGGCACCATGGGTCGCAAGGACCCCAAATAAAGCACCCTTCCCTTTAAGCCACCTGGAAGTACGGTCGCTACGAAACATGTAAGCATGACGGAGGGGGGGGGATCCTCTACTACTGAAGTGGGGGAGCCTGATGCTATCCTTACTGACTGAGGGCTGGGTTTCGGGCCTTGTATACGCGCTTTCATAGCCTTGATAAGAGGATGGAGGCGATGGGGGCCCGCTTGATAACCAGGTGTGGCGCTTAACTATGGTAGAAGGGAGAATATTGGATTTGGAGGATGGCACCACTCAATCCCCTAGGCCACTGGAACGTGTGGAGAGGCTCCTTAACCACTTGGATGCTGTGGTATCTGCAGGGGTATAATGTAATTTCCATTGAAATCAATGGAAACTCCATGACGAGTTACCCTTGTCATTAGCAGCGAAGGGGTTAAGGCTGTTGCAGTAAAAAACGAGGACTTGGAGGCTAGGGAGCACTGCAACAATGTTCGCATCGCAGGTGTGCCTGAATGTACAAATACAGGGCGGCTGAACCGATTCGTGGAAACCCTGTTCACTGATTTGTTTGGGGCAGAGTATTTTACCTCAACTTATGAGGTGAAACACACACATTGTATTCTTGGGCCCTGACCTAATCCTGGCTGCCCACCGAAACCGATAATAGCACACCTGCTAAACTTCAGAGACACGGTTTTGAGAATAGCACGGGAGAAGTGCACTGCCATCTCAATGTATCTGGACTTTAAGCGATGGTGCAGGAGGCAAGGAGGAAATATGCCAGAGTTAAAGCGAGTCTTTGCAAGATGGGCTAGCGGTACCGGATGCTGTATCCTGTGCATCTCAAGGTGTATGTGGATGGACAATCCCGTATCTTTGATTCACCTCATGAGGCCCAGGAACTTTACCAGAACTACTCCAAATCAGGGCAGCAGAGTAATAATAATCCCTCTCCGTCGCAATCGCAGAGTGCCCAGAGCTCTGGTACCAGCACAGATATTTTTACGGCTAGCTAAGTCTCTATCATATCCACAGCACAATTACACTTTACATGCTTCATCTTAGTTGATTAGGGTTGGAATTTTACCTGTAAGTTTTTTAAGGGGGGAGTGGGTTCTTGTCATGGTTTGCTTTCTTCATAGCTTAGTGGATTTGTTAAAATACAGTGCACGACTAATACTTCGTATGCAGGTACTGGCAATGATTGAGTTATTGGTAAATGATTAACAAGGTACAAGGCAAAGCACAAATTGGGTTATAGATAGGGGCGGGCGGAATTTTCATAGTCGCGCTACGCAAAGCTCCGCGAAACGGTAAGAAATCTCTGCAAGCTTGCAAAAGTTCTGCGAACACGTGGAATTGCTTGTCCCACCCGTTCGCAATGCTTTTTTCCTGTTCGCGAACACTATTTGCATGCTCGGGGAGAAATATCTTGCGAGCACACATTGTGAAAGTGCGAACAAGCAAAGATGCGGACCGCAGAATTTTTGGCAATTCCGCATCCTGCGAAATAAAAAAATTACCCAAATTCCGCAAATTCTGCCAATTCCGCGAGCAGAACGGAATTTCCGGTCAGGCCTAGTTATTGACCTGGAATGTAAGGAGTCTCAACAACGCTCGCAAGTGCAGGTTAGTGGCTAATTATATGCAACGTCACCAGGTTGATGTTGCATTTGTACAAGACACTCTACGAATCTACGAAATTGACCTTTGTGGGTGGTTGGGGGGCGCACCGCTACTATCCTGTTTATAGCTCTTATGCTAGCGGTATAGCAATACTATTACAAAGGAGAGTGCCATTCAGGGAGATGGAGGTGTTCTGTCATCCTGGGGGTCGCTACATTTTACTTAAAGGATCCATGTTGGAGCATTCTGTATTGTTTGTGAATGTATATGCACCAAGTGTTGATGAACCTGAGTTTTTTAATCTATTCACACACACATATTGTGCATGGAGGCTGACCTGATTTGTATGGGAGGAGACTTCAATTTATTACTTGACTTGATAGTACCTCCTCTGCAGCAGACAAAACCGAGGGCTAGGAGGGCATTGTCAGACATAATTGATAACTATTGGGCTGGTGGAAGTGTGGAGTAATATTAGACAGGTTGGATATACTCATTGCTCTGCACCCCACAACACATGGACCTGACTTAATTATTGGTTCCTGTTGCCTGTTATGGCATTCTGGGTGACGGACATGGTGGCCCCTCCGCTACAATCTCTGATCACTTGCCGGTGGTGGCGAATATGTGTGTGCCCCGTGCGGGGGAGTGGAGCGCCCATGGCGATTCCCTGATATGGCATTGAAAGATGCGGTATTTGTTGCGTAATTAGGTGCCACAATCAAGGAATGAGGGCTCCGTATCCTCCAAGGCCACCCTGTGGGAGGCATTTAAAACATACATTAGAGGTGTGTACATATCCAAGAATGCAGGAATCCTGCCTGACCTCCGACGCACTCTTGCCCGCATTGAATCACAACTGGCCAATTTAGATTAGCAAGACGGTCGACCTACAACTCCTTTCAGTTTACGGCAATGGGCGCCTCTTATGGCAGAGTTTCGGGAGTCGGCAGAACGTGAGGCACACTTCCTTGGCAAATACGCAGCAGCGAGGAGAAATGGGGAGGGTGAATGTCCAGGACTGACCCTTGCCAATATACTCGGAAACCCACATGTATTGCGGAATTAGCGGGTAGAGACGACCAGCATATAGTTGGCACAGTGGGTATATTGGGAGAAGTGCTTGCATATTACAAGGCACTTTACACCACTAGAGAGACTGAGCAATTAGGGACCTTCATGGACTATCTTGATGAGGTAACCATGGTTTGGATGGAAAAAGCTCATCAGGAGTTTCTCGCTGAACCTTTCTTGGTGGGGGAAGTGACTGAGGCTATTAATGACCCGAATGTTGCAAAGGTTTCAGGACTAGATGGGTTAACGGGCTGCTTTTACAAGCAGTTTAAGGATTTTCTGCGTGCCACACTTAATTGATGTGTACTAGGAGGACGTGGATGCCGGGGTGCTTCCGCCCACCCTAAGGGAGGCGGTCATAATGTTACTTCCAAAGCCAGGTAAGGATCCCTTGAGATGTGGGTCATACAGACCCCTGTCGCTCCTAAACTTTGATAACAAGGTGATAGCCAAAATGTTAGCCACACAGCTTACACTCATCATTGAAAAACTGATTTTCCCTGCACAGTCCAGTTTCATCCCCAATAAGTCTACCGAATAAAACCTACTTGATGCCAAAAAGGCATGCGATGTGCTCGAATGGCCATTTCTCTACACTACAATGAGCAGGTTAGGAGTGCCAGACCGGTTCTTGGCGATTGTGCTTTTGTTGTACACGCAACTAACAGTGCGTATTCGACTCAATGGGACGATATCGCCCGAATTGCTCCTCGAACGCAGCACCCAGCGGGGGTGCCCTCTGTTCCCCCTTCTGTGTGTACTGCACTTGGATCCCCTGGTGCGACAGCTACAGGAGCGACATTACCACAGGGCTTTACAATTTAACACTGGTTCATTGCTACTCACGCTATCTGCGTATAAACATTATACTATATGTCCGGTGCCCCGATCATAACCTAACACCGTTACTTGCTGAGGTCACCAGGTATGGTGGTCTCTGATTTAGTGCTTCCTGCATCTCTCAGTTCCCTGCTTCCTGTGGGATACCTGCGGTACCCTAATGATTTTCAAACTTTGTTCACAACTAGTTGGGCATGGCATAAATTACTGAAACTCACAGGCTCCCGGATTTTGTACTCGTCCACACTGCCAGTGGCTGGTAATGGGTGGATCCCTATCCTGCAGGAGGCGCTTGTGAAGCAAACACTTGCCAAGTTTCACTTGGTGACCTCGTCCCAAAATGGCATGTATTCTCCCGAATGGAGGACCCTCTCTTTCGTGATGCAACTGTTATGGATCACTTCCTACTCCAGAGGTTACAGGGTGCTTTGAGGGCCACCATATACAATTACCCGTTGCAACTGAAAGAATTCCCACTCTTGACTGGTACCATCAAAGAGGGGGATGGCACACACTTGGTGACTAGATTATATAAGGCCACAGTGGCAATATTGCCATCCTGTGACCCGGGAGTGCGTGGGGTGTGGGAGAATGATCTTGGGCACCCCATTACTGACACGCAGTGGGGCAGGTGCTGTGCACAAATTCGGCGAGTTTCACCGTATCATAGGCATAAATTGTTTCATTTCAAGACCTTGTGGAGGGCGTACAAATCACCTAGGGCCTTATTTATGAAGGTCTTGCGCCGCCGGTGTGTCATTTTTAAAATGGGAAAAAGTGACGTACCAGTGGCGCAAGGCCTTCATAAATGAGGCCCTGTTATGTTGCTGTATCTTTAAGAGTGTCATGGACAGTGACATCACTATTAGAATGATTACATTCCAATTGCTGAGAATACAGTTTGCTGTAACTTCTGCTTGTTGAGGGTTGTATCAATAAAGCTCCTGCTTCATCTACCAGTTTCCTGAGCTTTTATCACTGGCGACGAGGGTTAAGGCTTGATTGGGGACAAGCACCTACAACCATCAACTCCCCTACCTTTGGAATTTTGTTTTGGACTTGGATTTTTCAAATTGCTGACTATTGGATTACATTGGACACATTGAACACAGTATACTTATTGTGGACTTGGTTTCTATCATCTGGATCATTATTCTACAGACTAACTGTATTGCCTTTCTTGGATTGGATTGCGTTTTCTAAGACTTGGTACACTGAATTGGCTGACTCCATCTCATCGTTTTTTGGACTGCATTTGAAACCACATTGTTTTTATTCTACATTGGCAGACCTTGCTGTGCCTTCTTGCTCTGCCTTCTTGCTGATTTTCGGCCCCAACGGAGAACATACAAAAAAAAAAAAAACAGGTACTGTCACAGGTAATGCCTTCTCCTCGAGGCTTACCGTTATCTTGTTGCTGCTTGAATTGTATCGCGTGTGCCATCGCGTGTCCCAGTTTCGCGCGTCATTGCGCGAGTACCGTCAGCCTTCCCTTCCTCGCTCTGGCAGCCTAAGGCGAGCGTGTGTCATTGCGCGAGTGCAGCTGGAAATGAGCGTGTGCGATTACGCAAGTCTCGGTTGGTTTCTCCTCGCTCCGGCAGCTTAATCTGAACTCTGACTTCTAACGTCTGACGTCTGACGTCCTGCGCGTGACGTCACCACGCAGCGGCCATTTTGGGATTTTCCTGGCAACCACGCCGATGCGCACGGCAGCGCACATTATTTACCTTCACAACGGATTTGACTACGCCGATGCGCACGGCAGCGCATATTAACCATTTAATCCACAGCAGCCCAAAACAAAACTTCGTTTTACCCACGCTGATGCGCACAGCAGCACAATACATCAAAACAAAACTTCATTTTGCCTCTTTTCATCGTTGATGTGCACAACAGCACATTTTCTCTCTTATTATTTAGTCAACAGCTGTGCTATTCAGAAATTCTATGTTTGGAACTACCTGTTATTCTGCACATAGGTATTGTATTCACCTTTCATAACTTAGATATTAGAACTTATTTATCTTTATAATGGCTACTACTTCTAGCGTGTCACAACCACCTCCTTTTCTTTCAGAGGAAGGTGAACCCATTCTTCCTTGGAAAAGATGGAGGAATTTGTTTGATTCTTATTTGATTGCTATTGGGGGAGAGAAATTTTAAGCAGTCAGAAAACAAGCTATTTTGTTACACAATTTGGGTGTTGAAGGTAGACATACGTATGATAGTATGGACAGTATACCTGTGGGTGGAGCTGATGGTGAACCTGCAGATATTTTTTAAATGTCTATGACTATGTTAGAACAGTATTTTGGTCCAAGGATAAATGTTGTTTTGGAACGACATAGGTTTTTTACTCGTGTTCAAGGTTCTCGTGAACGTGTTGGAACATATGTTGCTGCTTTGAAGACTCTTTCACGCACCTGTGATTTTGGCGATCTTTCTGAGTCTCTTGTTAGAGATCAACTTGTTCGATGCACGAACAGCTCTAGGGTGCAAGAGAAATTATTATCCAAAAATCCCACATTGAAAGAAGCTTTAGACATTGTAGAAGGTATGGAAAACACCTCTACATGGGTTAAAGAGATAAGAAAGAATAAAGAAGATGATAGTCACACTGTCAGTGATGATAAAAAGAAAGCCTCTGATTCTGTACATATGTTAGAAGAGGAAGGTCTGTTTGCCGAATATCACGAAGATGCGGCTAAAGTTAGTGTAAGTTCTAAGGGCAAACCTATCCAAAAGACGTTTGCCCAGAAAAACACTCTTGATAATCGTTCTTCTTTGACCAAAGAATCTACCTTCTCTAAGGAACGTGATCCTCGCCAACAACGTCCTGTTAGTAACCAGAAGATGCGTTGCTTCAGATGTGGGAGTTTCTCTCACACTTCTAATTTTCCCCATTGTTTTGCTAGAGACAGCATCTGCAATAACTGTGGTATCAAAGGACACTATGCACGAGTATGTAGATCTGGAAAAAAGAGAGAAATTAGTGAGCCGACTTCCGATATTGTACGTACACTAGTGGTTTCCAATGTTAATGATGCAATGGTCGACACAGAACATATTTTTATGCCATTCTGTGATGTGAAAATTGACAAATTTGTATTTAAACTCATGGCGGACTCTGGGTCTCCATTTACGTTAATTGGCAATAAGATTTGGGATGAAGTGGTTGGGTTGGAAAATGTTCAATTGTTACCCCCTGATATCTCTCCCCTTAGCTACAATAAGTCAAAAATAGAGATCTTAGGATATATTGTAGCCAACATTTCTTTCAGTGGTAAATGTATATCTGGCAAAATTTATGTAGCTGTCAGAGGTGATAATCTACTGGGATGGCGGCATCAGCATGACTTAGGGATTATTCTTAATTCGGGAGCTGAGGATCCAAAAGATCAAGTCATGCTGATGGAAGATTTTCTTTCCAGTCATCTTCACCCCCAGATAGATCTTGTGTGTGAGTCTAGTAAATATTTTGATGATTATCCTAACGTCTTTTCTGACAAATTGGGGTGTCTGAAAGGATTTGAACATAAAATCATCCTTAAAAAATCTGCCAGACCATGTGTACACAAAGTCAGGAAAGTACCTAACATGATGCTGGAGCCACTTAGACTTGAAATTGAGAAATTATTAAACTTAGGAGTAATTGAGGAGATTGAGTCATCAGAGGGGTTGAGTCCAGTGGTTCTAGCACCCAAGGATGGCGGGAAATCGATTAGGATGTGTGTGGATCTTCGCGGTTTGAATGAATGGATCTGGGTAGACCGTCAGCCTTTGCCTAACATAGCAGAGAGCATCAGCATCCTAAAGGGAGCAAAGATATTTAGTGTTCTTGATCTCTCTTCTGCTTACCATCAAGTTGTGCTACATAAAGATTGCAGGCACTTGACATAGTTTGTTACACCTCTGGGTGCTTACCGTTTTTTAAGAATGCCGTTTGGTTTAGCTTCAGCAGCCGCATGTTTCCAAAGAGTGATGAAAATGGTTTTGGGCAGTCTCTCCAATGTAATGTTCTTTCAGGACGATATTTTGATTCATGGTGTAGACATGTGTGAGCATGACAAGGTGTTAAGATCTGTGTTAGATAAGTTAAACGAGAGTGGACTTACAGTAAAAAAGGAAAAGTGTCGTATTGGCTTGGAGTCTGTCACGTATTTGGGACACGTTATCTCGGGGAACGGAATTCAGCCCAAATTGGAACTAGCTGAGAGTATTGTTAAGGCACCTACTCCAGTGGATAAGGATCAGGTCAAATCATTTTTAGGGATGGCGGAATTTTATTCCAAATTTGTTAAGGGTTTTGCTAGTCTCGTTGAGCCCATTAGGTCTCTTTTGAAAAAAGGTGTACATTTTTCCTGGTCTAGTGATTGCGAGAAAGCTTTTGTTTTGGTTAAGAAAGAGATTGGTGAGATGCCAACTTTGGGTCATTTTGACTCCAAACTCAAAACTATATTGACTACCGATGCCAGCCTTAAAGGGTTAGGTGCTGTGCTTTCCCAAGTTGTTAATGGTGAAGAAGTTGTTGTTGCGTTCGCTTCAAGAGCTTTAAAGGAAGCTGAGCATAATTATTCTTGCATTGAAAGAGAAGCGTTGGCAGTATATTGGTCTATACGTCACTTCAAATTTTACTTATGGGGGATACCATTTGTGGTTAAATCGGATCACCGTCCTCTAGTTCAGATTTTTTCATGTCATCAAAGTGATCATATGACACCAAGGTTAAAAAGATGGAGTGAAGGTTTGCAAGAGTTCAACTTTTCTGTGCAGTATATTCCGGGATTGAACAATAAACCTCCTGATTGCTTATCACGTCTTCCCATAGATAGAGATTGTGTCACAGAGGTTACTATGAGTATAAATTGGGTTTTGGAGTCTAGCATTTCCGAGGAGGAATGGTCACGCAAGGTTGATGATGATGTTGTTTTTCTATTGCTAAGGAATGTTATCAGGAGTGGTTGGCCGGATTATGATACTCTTGAGAGTGTGTTGAAACCCTTTTGGTCCGTGAGGGATGATTTAACTTTTTTCCAAGGAAATTTATTGAGGGGTGATAGAGTTGTGCCTCCAAGTGAATTGAGAGAGAGGGTTGTCAACCTGGCTCATGAGGGGCATTTGGGAAGAAATTTGACGAAGGCTCGCATTAGGGAAAGATATTGGTGGCCTGGAATGGATCGCATGGTGGTTAAAGATTGTCATTTGTGTGCTGTCAATGACAAGTCACGTACCACCAGTCACTCTCCGTTGTCACCTGTGGAAGTTCCGGTTGCTGTTTGGACCAAGTTAGGCCTAGACATCGCCGGCCCTTTTGAGCTTATGCCCTCACATGAGAGATATGTTGTTTTATTGGTTGACCACACTTCGAAGTGGGTAGTGTCCAAATGCATGAGTGTGGTTAACTCAAGAACTGTGATTGAATTCTTAAAAGATGTGTTTGGGTCTGAGGGTGTTCCCAAGTTTTTCCTCATTGATAATGGGGTACAATTTACCTCCAGTGAGATGGACAGTTTCTTGAAAAGTCTCGGTATTATTCATCAGAAGACAGCTCTTTACTCTCCTCAAGCAAATGGTCTCACGGAGAGGATGAATAGGGTTGTGAAAAGTTGTGCACAGAGGGCTTTAGAGTCCAAGACTTCATTCAGCAGTGTTTTAAGGGAGACGTGGTGGGCACATCGCACGACTCCCAATGCTGTTATGCAAAGGTCTCCTTTTGAGGCTTTGAGAGGTAGATTAGCTTGTTCAAAGCTAAATCCTACTTGGCTTCCGGAGAAGGTGGTTGAGGACAGTGTGGAAAGGGAAGTGAGAAGGAGGGCTGTGTTGACAAATTATCAGCAGAAATACAAACAACGCTATGATACTAGAATGGTTGTCAAACACAGGAAATGGAATGTGGGTGACAGTGTTCTCGTGAAAAAAACGAAATTTGGTCACAAGGGTGTTTCGAACTTTATTGGTCCTTTCACCATTGTTTCCATTAAGAAAAATGTTGTCACCTTAGACAATGGTTGCACTTGGAACATGTCTAAACTGGCCAAATGCAATGATGTCAGAAATCATTACCGTGATGGTCCCAAACTTCCCTGTATTCCCAATGTTCCTCCTTCCACCAGTTACCAGAGGAATACTCCTAGGAGGTCTTTACAACTTCCCAAGAAGTTCAATGATTATGTGATGCATTTATGTTCACTGTTACTCTTTGATCTTTTTTTCCTTTTATGTTGTTTTGTGTCTTCATCAATATTCAATTTGTTCTTTTATTATGTATAGGGGATGTGTTATGTTGCTGTATCTTTAAAAGTGTCATGGACAGTGACATCACTATTAGAATGATTACATTCCAATTGCTGAGAATACAGTTTGCTGTAACTTCTGCTTGTTGATGGTTGTATCAATAAAGCTCCTGCTTCATCTACCAGTTTCCTGAGATTTTATCAGGCCCCTAGTGCGCTACACCGCTTCAACCCATCTAGAACACATTTATATCTGAAATGTCAAACCCCCAAGGCAGACTTCGCCCATCTCACTAGGACCTGTGTAAAGATTGGTGGGTTCTGGTTAGATGTGTTTGAGGAGCTTTCCAAAATGTTAGATTTTACCGTTGCACCCAGGCCCCTAATAGCGCTCTTGGGTGCGCCCACGACCTTCCTAAATCCAAGAATCGATATGCTGCCATTGTACTGCTTATTGATTGCTATGCGTGAGGTGGCCACAAACTGGGGTAGTAAGCGTACACCAACGATTACGTCATGGCTGTGCAGTATGACATATTGTAGCACGAATAGTGACACATATTCACAATTACAACCACCTGCGGCGAAACCCTTAGACATATGGCAACCGTTACATTTTTATTTCAGGACATTTCGGATGCCGCAACTACACTAGCAGATACACACAACCCATGAGTGCGCCTCTTGGGAGTGGGATAGTGGACCTGGGGGGGGGGGGGGGGTATGTTATGGTGACCATTGTAAAGTCAATACAGTGTTGTATTCTGTCTGCCCCTTGTTGTATCATTGACTTAGCTTTGAATTGTCCGTACGTACCTGCATGATGTATAATATCCAACACGTGTATTAATGTATTTTGCACTGCAATTGCTGCATATTCTGGTATACAAAATTAATAAACAACGTTTTTTTTAGAAACGAGTGCAAAGTAAAATATTGAGTACGTTTGAAAATATCTTTAGCCGAACTAAAGTGCTTGCTTTTCTTTTAATATAATAACCCTTTATCTTTTTCTTATTTGTTTTCTGTCTACAAGACAATGTTCTCTAGTGGCTTCGTACCATATATGAAAAGAATTTTCAAAATTCCAATTGCTCCAATCCATTTTACTTGCTGTGAGTGCCTGCATTTTTCAACATCTACTGTTGCTGACTGGCTAGTAATCAGTCATCAGACACATGGCTTTCCAATACTGTCACTCCGGGCTGTGTGCAGACGTCCTTCGCAATTTTACTTGTTTGCACCCCTCGAATACGGAGGTATTGCGCCTTGGTGGGCACCTAGTCAGGTAGTGAGACGAAATGGAAACGTTTAACCTCTCTCATGCCCTACAATCGGCTTTGCTCATTCCCCTAAAACTCAATGCTTCGCCATTTTCTGAGGCGTTCCATCGCTCGGTGAGCCTCCTTTCTAGCCAATGGATGGGACACAAGTCCTTCTCTGACTGGCATGAGCAGCCTGCTCCATTCGTTGATCTATAGTCTCACCCTGAAACAAAAAAACATTTCCACGTGCAATTGTGTCAGGGTCTTTTGGGGTATCCAAAATGTCAAGTAGAAATCTTGCTCGAGTGGCTGCAATGTTCAGGCAGGAGGCTCCAATCTATGAAAGTGTTGATGGATGTATCTTTTTAGTTTAGGTCTCAGTGCATACCACATATGCTTCCCTGCTAAATGTATGACAGGGAGGCCCCAGGATTAACAGAACCACATTTCTACAGTCACTTGTTCAGCTTCAACATGTGCAGCAGACAGAGGAGCAGGACTTTGTCTCGCTGCATGACAAGCAGGCCTGGTCACATGCCTGCAACACAGGAGCGACTGATGCTGGGAAAATGAATGCACCAGTGGCTTGGGATTTTACCCCGAACTCCTTTTGACCAAGCTGGCACCCTGTTGCAATTGGATGGCGGCTGCCTACTTAGAGGTGACAGTGGATTCTCGTCCACAAATACAGTGTATTTTGAGCATTCACAGTCATATACATATGGGGACGAGTACCGTACCTCTGATCGTACATTACATACAGATGGTGCTTTCAGGTGTGAGGTGGAATCAGTTTTTTATTCCCCATCTAACATCAGGATTGAGTCTACCTAGGCCTAGGGTATGATTCTAAGTCCGACTTCACACAGAAGGTGCAAACACCAAAAATAGGGTGTAGCTTCTTAAATTGTCGTCACGTGCCTAGAGTAACTATTACTCGCCATCGCCATCCCGGACGGGTACAAGATCATCAGGAGGGACCGCCTCAACCAGACCGGAGGAGGCATCGCCATCGTCCACAAGAACACTATCCGCATCACGACCGACTCCGAAGACACCTTCGCCGCCGCCGAGCACCTCCACTTCCAGATACACACCGACAAAAGACGACCCTCAGAGGCACCCTCGTCTACAGACCCCCGGGACCACGCACACAATTCAGCGAAGACATCGCCGACTTCATCAGCCCGCACGCCCTCCCCTCCGCCGACTACATCCTCCTAGGGGACCTCAACTTCCACCTGGAGAACAACAAGGACCGCAACACCGCCGCCCTGCTGGACAACCTCGCCAACCTCGGACTCAAGCAACTGGTCAACACCCCCACCCACTACGCCGGCCACACGCTTGATCCCGTCTTCTCATCCAGCAAGCACATCATCTTCAGCCACTCCACCGGACTCCACTGGACCGACCACAGCTGCGTCCACTTCAGCTTCAGAAGAACCACCACCCACCACCACCCGCAACAGGTTCCTCACAGGAGCTGGAGCAAGATCACCGCCGACCACTCACCACCTCCCTCAGCCAGAACCCACCCGCCAGCACAACGGACCCCAACGAAGCAGCCCGCAACTTCACGCAGTGGCTCACCGCCTGCGCCGACGACCTCACACCACTGAAGAACCGTCCCAGATCCACTCATCCTCCTGGACCTCTCTGCAGCGTTTGACACTGTCTGCCACCGTACCCTAGTTCAACGCCTCAGCAACATCGGCATCCAAGAGAAGGCACTGGAGTGGATCATCTCGTTCTTCGCCGGAAGAACACAGAGAGTCCGCCTCCCCCCGTTTCGATCCGAGGCCACCAAAGTCATCTGGGGCGTCCCGCAAGGATCATCACTCAGCCCCACCCTCTTCAACGTCTACATGAGACCTCTTGCAGCCATCGCACGCCAAAACAACCTCAACATCATCACCTACGCCGACGACACCCAGCTGATCCTCTCCCTCACCAGAGACCCTGACACCGCCAAAACCAGCCTACACGAAGGGATGAAAGACGTCGCTGAGTGGATGAAGAACAGCCGCCTGAAACTGAACTCAGACAAGACGGAAGTCCTCATCCTGGGACCATCGCCCTCCGCCTGGGACGACTCCTGGTGGCCCCCCGCCCTGGGCGCCACTCCCAAACCAACATACCACGCTCGCAACCTGGGCTTCATCCTGGACTCCTCCCTCTCGATGACCAGACAAGTCAACGCCGTCTCCTCATCATGCTTTCACACCCTTCGCATGCTCCGCAAGATCTTCCGATGGATCCCGACCAAAACCAGGAAGACGGTCACCCAGGCACTCGTCACCAGCCGACTGGACTACGGAAACACCCTCTATGCCGGAACCACAGCCAAGCTACAGAAAAGACTCCAACGCATCCAGAACGCCCCTGCCCGACTCATCCTGGACATCCCCTGACGCAGCCACATCTCCGGCCACCTGAGGGACCTGCACTGGCTCCCCGTCAACAAGAGGATCACGTTCAGGCTCCTCACCCACGCACACAAGTCTCTCCATGACCTGGGCCCCAAGTACCTCAACGACCGCCTGACCTTCTACACGCCCACCCGCCAGCTACGATCTACTAGCCTCGCCCTCGCCGCCGTGCCACACATCCGAAGAGCCACCGCCGGAGGAAGATCCTTCTCCTACCTGGCGGCCAAGACATGGAACTCCCTCCCCATCCACCTTCGGCTGACCCAGGACCATCTCGCCTTCAGGAGACAACTCAAGACCTGGCTGTTCGAGCAGTAACGGACCCCCTCCCCTAAGCGCCTTGACACCCTCCTGGGTGAGTAGTGCGCTATACAAGTGTTATGATTGATTGATTGATACATGACACAGAAGGTGGTCACGTGTGTTCAAACCTGGACCTATGCTGCATGTTAACTCGGCTTTATGAACTTTAGATGCAACACCATAGGCTCTACGAAGCGTTATGTTATGTTATGTTAAAAAAATGTATTGAGCGCGACTAACACCATTAGGTTTCTTGGCGCTTGTTCTGAGGGAACAGTGAAAGAAGCAGGAGGACAGGAACTAATTATAGACCTCAGTGAAAAAGAAGGTTTTAAGAAGGGATCTGAACCTGGTGTATGGAGAGGACAACCTCAGAGAGAGCGGGAGAGAATTCCAAAAAGAGGGAGCTAAAAAGGAAAACCTAAGGCCACCGTGTTTCTTCCTCTTGAATCTGGGAACTGAAAGCAAGGCCATCTGAGATGACCGAAGATTACGAGGAGGAGTATACGGATGGAGAAGGGAAGAAATAAAAAGGGGGCCATGACCAGTAAGAGATTTTGAGATGATGCAGCCTAACTTGAATTTGCAGCGGGCAGAGACCGGGAGCCAGTGGAGACTTTTTAAAAGAGGACGAACGTGTTGATCTCTTGGTTGGTGGTAAATCAGGCGAGCGGCCTGATTTTGGATCAACTGAAGTCTCTTAGTTTGGTAGTCAGGAATGCCTACATAGAGAGCATTTGCGTAGTCGAGTCTGGAAATGACTAACGCAAGCAGGGTCAAAGTAAGGGCCTCGGTAGTAAGTAGGCGAGAGATTTCACGAATTTTCCTGAGTTGAAATTGGCTGGAGGACACTACTGCGCTAATCTGGGGCGTCATAGAAAGATCGTTACTGATGACGACTCCCAGACTTTTGGCTGAGTTGACTGGGCAAGGGGAGCTGCCCAGACTTGCCGGCCAGAAGGAAGGTTGCCAGGGATTGGAAGGTCCCCCGACAAGAACCAACTCAGTCTTGTCGGGGTTGAGCTTCAGGTGGTTTGAGCTCATCCAGTTGCTAATAAAACAGAGCGTGTTTTGAAAAGTGGAGATTGATTCATCAGACGAGTCGATAGTAAAGACCAGTTGAATGTCATCCGCGTAGTTAAACGCGGTGACACTCAACCCACGGAGGGAACGAATAAGTGGAGCCAGATATAAATTAAAAAGAAGGGGGGACAGAGAGGAACCCTGCGGGACACCGCAGGTCAGCCCAACTTGAGTGGCGGAGAACTGGGACAGTCTGACTGCTTGATGGCGTTTGGTCAAGAAAGACTGAACCCAGTCCAGGGCGGTGCCCTGGATGCCGGCCTCTCTGACACGGCCGACCAAAATACCATGGTCGACCGTGTCAAAGGCGGCCGACAAATCCAAGAGGACCAGGGCCTGACAGATGTTAGCGTCGGCCCCTCTGCGCAATTCCTCCATCACAGAGAGGATGACT
This sequence comes from Lissotriton helveticus, assembly GCF_964261635.1. Classification (NCBI taxonomy): domain Eukaryota; kingdom Metazoa; phylum Chordata; class Amphibia; order Caudata; family Salamandridae; genus Lissotriton; species Lissotriton helveticus. The sequence continues at coordinate 1,611,421,189 of NC_136065.1, forward strand.
GCCTCTGTGGAATGCGCAGGTCTGAACCCAGCCTGCTGGGAGTCCAAGACGCACGAGTCCTCGACAAAAGTACTGAAAATGTGAGTTACATGTGACTCCAGGACTTTGCTGAGGAAAGGGAGGAGGGATATGGGGCGATAGTTGCTCATGATGGAGGGGTCTGCCGAGGGTTTTTTCAAAATGGCAACCACCTCGGCCTGTTTAAAGGAGTAAGGAACCTCCCCGGTGGCCAAAGAGTTGTTCAAAAGGGCCAGGGGGGGTTCAGGGCAGGAAGTAAAGGCTTCCCGGAGAGCCGAGGGGGGGCAACAATCGCTAGGGGAACCAGAGGAAACTTTGTGCAAAAGGGAAAAGAAATTAACTTTCGAAATGAGGGGAATCTGAGTTAAGATATGAGTGTTGGGATGGTGGCAAGGAACAACAGGCAGAGAGGGGGCTGACAGGACTTGAACAGAGATACTGTTTTTTATCTTAATAATCTTGTCCACAAAAAATTGGTTCAGGGAATCACATAAGGGCTGAGAAGGAAGGGGCGCAATAGTGACTCTCACCGGGTTGGACAACTCCTCAACGATTGAAAATATATCCTTGGATTTGTTGGAAGAGTCCAGGATTCTGTTGGAAAAGTAGAGAGATTTAGCCGAAGCTATAGCTGATTTATACTCTCTAAGCAGAGAGGAGAATGTCTGTTTGGTCTCGGGGGAATACACCCGACGCCAGCGCCGTTCTGCCTGTCGAAGCCCAAGTTTTTGGGCTTTAAGATCTTCGGTGGACCACCTTTGAGCATCGTGACTACGCCTCGCTCTAACTAGTTTTAAAGGTGCCACGGAGTCAGCAGCAGAGGTGAGCCAGTAAGTGAGACCCTGTGTCTGAGAATCAATGGAGACAAGGGGTCCAGTGCTGGGTGGGGCGGATGTGCTGAGAAGAGAGGTGAATTTGTTCATATCAGCCCTGTTCCAATTACGGGCCATAAAGTTGGTTTCTCGGACATTGGTGACAGGGAGGGGCATAGCTAAAGTAAAAGTGATTAAGGAATGATCTGACCAAAGACAGGGAAGAATATGGGGTACAGAAATGCCCAAGCAGGAAGTCCAGACCTGGTCTAGAATGTGGCCCTTAACGTGAGTGGGTGAGTGTATGTGCTGAGTGCAATTTAAACCTAGCATGAGAGCTGAAAAGGCCAGAGAGCAGGGAGTTTCATGGGCATCCGATGGCCAGTAATTGAAGTCTCCCAGAACCAAAACATTAGTGTTATTAATGGTGAGCTGGGAGATAAGGTCACCAAACTGGGCTGGGAAGCTGGGCATAGATTGAGGGGGCGGTAGACCAGGGCACATATGAGAGACGACCCTGGCTGCTCCAATCTGAGAACCAGGCAGTCAGTCATAGGAATAGTGGAAGTGGGCACTAGGGAGAAGCGGATTGGATGCCTAATGATGGCTGCAACGCCGCCACCAACTTTACCAGAGGGGCGGTTAACTTGCAGTATATAATAACCCGGAGGAATAGCCGCTAGGATGTCGGGGGATGAGTCGTCCGTGAGCCAAGTCTCGGTCAGAAACAAGACGTCCGGCTGTTCCGACCCCAGAAGATGAAAAATATCTAACTGGTGGCTGACCAGGGACCGAGTGTTAAGATACATTACTGACACAGTAGACTTCGGGGCTCTTACCAATGGAGAAATACAGGACCTAGGCCTCGAGGCTGGAGATCTGGCAGTGGCCGGGGAGAGAGTAATCTCTGGAAAGGATTTCCTGACCATAAGCAGGCCTAGTGAGGCGAGCCTAGGGGAGGACTCAGGGGGAGGGAGTGCAGCATTGTGACACATAGTAAGAAAGGAACGGGAATATGTAAGAAGAGAGGCAGAGTGGCGGGCCCCTTGCCCCGGCCGGCCGCGGACGAGCGCAGACGGGCTTAACTCAGGCGCAACTCCGGCGCGCCTTCGTCGCGCCCGCTGCGCTCGTCCGCTGCGCTGACACATGAGGGGCCGTTTAAGTAGGGGCGTAACTCGGGGGGTGTGGCGATGATGTTTTGATAGTCTTAGTACATGAATAACTAAATGTCACCTCTCGTTGCAATGCGAGAGATGCATTGAGAATCACAGACGTTCACCTGGAACTCTTAATGACAAAGCGAATGTACCTGTTTTGTGAAATAATAATAATAAAAATACCTTGAAAATAGAAAAAAAGTAGGACAAGTAATGATCTATAATCTTGCTTTCTTTAGACCAATGTGGCAGTATCTTTAGATAACGAACACGATGTGATGTATTACTTACTATTCAGGGCAGATGAATAGTGGAAGGAAGATGGTGCATTTAAATGAATTTAAAAAGCCTCTCTGTGATATTCAATGAGCAGCAGAAATGTACTCTATTTTTACAATTATTTTAGATTGCTGTTGTCCATCTAATCTGTTCTGGTCACAGATGAGACATTTGAAAGAAAAGAGACATGCAATAAAAACAATTTGTCCACTGAAAGGCTCGAAGACAGTACAGTCATAATTTTCAAATGAGCTCTCTTTTCCCTTGGGGAGCCAAGGTAGTCTCGGAGTGCCCTGACTCCCTTATAAAAGAAGGAGACATCTTGTTCCGAGACCTGAGACTTCTTGTCATTGATGCGGGACCTCCTCAGCCCCAGAGGCTGCCACCCAATATCAGAGCTACTCCAAAACTTGCTCTGTCCTCGCAGGTCAAAGGGGCTCTGTCGAAACGTTGAGTGTAGTGCCGAGACACCCCCACCTCCGAGAGCTGTGGACATGTCGGTGCCCTCCTTCGAGCCTAGCATCACCTCATAACGCAGAGGTTTTTTGTGAAAGAAAGGTATCTTCAGCATACGGACACTTTATTCTCGTCAACTGTTGATTCTATCTAACAGGTTGGCGTGTTTATTTCTTAATGTATGATTGACATAAATTGAGAACTAATGTTCACAATATTGTTTTCTTTTTTAAACAGCAATCTCCATGTCTTCATAAAGTTAATACATGACACTATCTTACGGAGAAATGAATGTGAGTCATAGATGTACAGTAGATAGATAGATAGATAAATATATAGATAGATTTTAATGCAGACATTTTTTTTAAATCTATTTACTGTATTTGAAAAGTGTTTAAATTCTCTTCAAGCTCTTTGGAGGAGGGAGGCGAGAAAAGATAATCCAGAGGGAAATGAAGTTACAGTGCAGCAGTGAGGACTCTGTAAACGAATCAAAAAAGGCCGGATTTCAAAGCTTTCCTGTACTTCACTAAGTTCTCTCCATGCAGCAACATAAATGGAGCTTGTTTCTGATGGGTCGACTTTTGGTAAAAGGGATCTACTCCCAAAAGTGTGGGAGGGTGTGGTGTAACAGCCAGAGGGGCTTACTGTGGAACTGGGCAACCAGATTTGAGTCTCTGAGTCCGCTCAACATCATGTGATTTTGGGCAAATCACTTAGTATCCTATGCCTAAAAAATAAGGCTCATAATTATCAGTATTTCCCAAAATGCAGCAAGCCACCTTGCTGTGCTGCTTTCTGTGAAATGGAGAGGGCAGGAATGCGCCTAATTTAACATCATAAAGCACATCCCTGTGCTCTGCCTTCCCAGATGCACAACCTGCTGCCTTGTGCCAGTGCAGGCACACTTGTACCATGTTGCACGGGTGCCTGCGTTGTAGTCAGGATTGCTTAAAGCAGGAAGAGACACTTTCCTGCTCAAAACAATCCTCAGAGGCATTTTCCTCTTTTCCACATGTGTTGCACAATGGAGTATGCTTAGAAAGAGGAAACAACGGAGAGAAATAAAGAAAGTTCCCCTCGTTGCACCTCTGGTAAGACAGCATACCATTCTGACGCATTCCCAGGTCTACCACTGTTGATAAATCTGGGAATGTGTCAGAATGCATGGTTGGATGCATGGGAACATCCATGCTCCACCCACTGCAAACCTCGTTGCTGCAAAGTAGCGCAAGACAGCAATTTGCTCTGCCTTGCTTTACTATATAAGTGTAAAGCCACATAGGGCTTTGTAAGGTGGCCTTGCGTGGCTTGTACATATTACCTTGTTTTTGTGTCACCCTATTGTCCCCTTGAGTGGGTAAGAGTGACAGAAAAACTTGATAAATATGGGCTTAAATGTGGCGCTCCCTCACAATGGTGGAGGAGTATCGACCCACTGCTTTGAGCAATGGAAAGGAAAGGAAATATAAAATGATAATAACTTTTATTTATTATCTATTTGTATTTACTTCCTTTGTGGGTGGGTGAGTGGGACTGCTCTGTTCTGCTCACGGAGCAGGGCAGGGGAAAAGTGGTTTGACCACTCCTAACTGCAAAATGACTGTTTGGTTGGCCCTCTAAGGATGGCTAAACCAGTCATGTGCACTTTTCCAGTTCTCTGTGCAGGCTGCATTACTGTCTGCATGGGAGAACAAGCACAGGCTCCCATTCCTTGGTTGAGCATCCAATCAGCATTGCAATGTTGTGATTGGTCAAGCAAGCCTTGCTGTTGTAACTGGCTTCCAGTCCCACTCCACGAGGACAGAGCAAGAGCAAGGAGCACAGATGCAATGTCAGGAACGGCAGTAAGCTATGTGTGTAACATTTTTTTTAAAACATGTTTTGTTTGTAATTGCGCTACCTCACGCTCGCACCTGCACACCCCCACCACATCCCCTCTGCACCCACCTCCCCACTTACGAGTCATGCCGGCCGCGACTGCTTAAATATTTAATGTAAGTGGTACTTAGGTAAAGCACTCCAATACCATCGAGTTAGGTTTGCGCTACATGAAACTGCAAAAAATTAAATAAAAATGAAAATTAATTGAGTTACTGAGTGTGTACTTTTTTATGTAAAATCGAAGACTTAGCGTAAAGCCCTAAATAGGTGCAGGTGAAACAGTAAGAATGTGGTATTGCCATTGCGAGGGCAACTGTAATCAATTAATGCAAACTATGAAAAGGGAGGGCCCTTCTGGGCCATCCCCTAAAGGGGGCAGAAGCAAAATGTATCTTTCCTTAAACAATTGCATTGACAATGAACTGAGAGTAAAACAATGGTGGCACGATGATCAAGGTAGCACAAGTTTATTTTAACGAGGAGACAAGAATGTCCAAGAGGGGAGGACTACAGGCTGCAACTGTAACAGATCCCAGCTCAATACTCACTCAGACCTTCAATGCCAGTTTACATTATACATCAAAGATACTTCAAACTAAACACATTCCATTCCTTTGGCCCAATAATTAGACTTGCCATCTTTAGTGTCGCCTTTCTTCAGACTTTTTGCCTTTTAACTCTTGCTTTTGCTAATTAGATTTGTTGCCAATAGGACTCTGAGGACTTTACCACTGCTTACCCCTGCTAAAGTGCAAGTGCTTGTCCCCTATACAAGGTTACATTGGTATATATACCTGACTGGCATATATGATTTACTAGCAAGACCCTTGTAAAGTGGCATAAAATATACCTAAGGCCTGTACGTCAAATGCTACTAGTGTTCTTGCACCAATGATTGTGTCCCCTCCTAAGTAGCCTTTCAAACCTGTCTCATGCCTGCCATTGTAGCGTCTGTGTGTGCAGTTTACTACCACTTCATCTTGGCATTTAAAAAAACTTGCCAGGCTTAAACTCTCCTTTTACTACATATAAATGACCCCAAAGGTAGGCCCTAGATAGCCCTAAGAGCAAGGTACTATGTAAGTAAAAGTTAGGACATGTGATTTTATGTTTTGCATGTTGTAGTAGTGAGAAACAGCTAAATTTGTTTTTCACTACTGTGAGGCCTGCTCCTCTCAAATATTAGCATTGCAAACTCACGCATACACTTTTAAGTGGGAATTCCTGATCAGAAAGGAGTAGTTCCTTCATGTTTTATATCTTTGGAATGGTAGTGATAAATCCTCCCTACTGGTGAAGTTGCATTTAACATTACTGTTTTCGAAATGCCACTTTTTGAAAGTAGAAATTTCTCAGCAAGTTTCACTCTCTGTGCATTGAAGCCTGTCCCCAATACACATCTTGGGTGGGTGACAGCTACACTTTGTGCATTCTCTTTAGACAACCACAAACACAGGAAACATAAGGGCATTTGCATTTATCTGCATACTGATGGGTCTTCCTGGGAAGGAGAGAAGGATGGAGCTGACACACTTCAATAGGTAGTGTCCTATCCTCACAGAAAGCACTGATGTATGCCTCAAGGATACGCTGGCAGACAGGACTGGGTTGAAAGGACACTGGTGCACTTCAAAGCCTTTCCTTTGAAGTCATCCCCAATCCAAAGGCACTGTTGGGTATAAGTACCTGGTCTCTGACCCCCGAAAGACAGACAGTGCATGAACTACAACTGCACAATGCCAGAAGGACTGCAATGGGGCTTAAAGGACTCTTCTATGGACTGCAGACTTGGAAAGCCTGCTTTTCTCTTGTACTGTTCTGCTGCCTGCTGCTCTCTGACTTTGATGAAGGGGATCTGGACTCTGCCTTTCTCTCCCAGTGTGCTCCAAGGGCTTGTTGGCTTGCCTCTTGTTGCTTGAGACTCAGGGATATCAAAGTCTCTACCCCTGTTCAGGTGCCTGGCTCACAAGAAGTGGCCCAGATACTTGCATGTCGAATCTCGACACATCGTCTGTCTGCGTGTAGCAGAACCGGTGCATCGACCCGGTTGCAAGAGTAAAATTGGTGCATACCATCACATCGAAACCAGCACTTTGACTCCTGAGTTCGACTCATCAGACAGTGTATGGCTGTAGCTTTGAGAGATCGACGCATCCCCTCGACTATGTGGAGAAACCTGGTGCCTTCTGCAATGCCTCTCGACTACTGCAACCGTCTACAGAACTGACGCATCACCATCAGCGTATGAAAAAGTTAGATTCATCCTCAACTTGCAGGATCAGCAGTGGTGCATTGCACAACGCATCTTGCTGTTTGCAATTAAGAAAGCTACTTTGTTCATTGAGGCCTGCATGGGTCCTGTAGCCAGCCTGCATTTTATAGCTGTTGGCCTGAACATTGACTTTACCCTGGTCTAACACGACCTCAACCAACCTCTGAAGTGGTATTTGCTGCTAAACGCTATTTTCCCCTCATTCTTTAATAATTCATATCTCGGCTTGTACTTATTGGATTTTTGTTGTTTTGGTCTTGTCTTGGTCAGAATATGATAATCAATGTTTCTAAATCTGCGTGGGGTATTTTTGTGGTGTATTCATCGTGTTGCTGTTTGTGTGTGTATTGCACAAATACTTTACACATTGCCTCTCTTTATATAAGCCTGACTGTTCTGTGCCAAGCTGCTACACATTGAGCACAGGTAATCTTTTAGTGTGTATCTAGCTTACCCTGACTAGAGTGGTGGTTCCTGCTTGGACAGGGTGAATACCTCTGCCAACTAGAAACCCCATTTTTCACAACAATAGTCAATACTAACACAAAAACAGAGATAATACTCAAAATCTATAAAATTTTAAATACACACTAGAAAAAGATGTCTTACCTCCCGCCACACTTCACACAACTTCATTATGAGTTTCATGATACAACTTTCATAAAAGACAATACAGATAACATGCACTGTAGTCAGAGTGACAATAGAGCAAATCAAAAATAGTTTTTACTGTTCCTGAGTTATGAAATGGGAGTTGATGTGCTGACAGCCTATGCCCCCATAATCTTAGAAACTGAAATTTCCAGAACATGTAAGATAAATACATTTAACAGGTTACTGTGAAGGCATGTGGAGATGCCAAAGACAAACATTTGCTGGTAAGTGAAATAGTCGTCACCAATAGCTCCACCCAGTTACTAAAAATTAGTTTCTCTCCTCCTAATGTGCACTGCGCCAAGCATGCACATTATAATGTCATGATTAGTCATTTATGTATATGCCAGGCATCTGGCAGGATAGGTTCTTAATATTGATTACTGATGTATATGTGCACACTAGCATCCCCTTTCACATTACTTTCACAAATACCTCCCATGTACTTATCACCCCACCCTTTGTGCACCTGTCTTTCAAAAAATGTTTAAACGTGAAACATATTGTGCCTTATGATTTGATTTATTCTAATATTGTGATAAAATAAAAACACAACCATTGGTGGAATGATTTAATGGTGGTGTTCGACTTTGATTAGATAACGTAGACTTTTGTACCACAATTCACCCGGGACCAGTGGCCTATCGGTTTTCCCCATTGCTACATAACTCATAAATGCGCACAACAGGTGCAACTGGAGGACAAGACTCCTTCTTGCACAGAACACATATTGTAGGTACAGCACTGCACAGGTTCAGCACCAACAGCAGCAATTTGATTTGATCTGATTTATAAAGTGCAACCATCACTCCGGATGAGCATCTTGGCGCTGTGCGGGATTAAGCAGTGATTAGACTAGTCTAGCTGCTGTCATAATTAAACCAAAGAGAAGCAAAGTGCATCAGAGGCTGTACAAATCCAGGTCATAAGGAGTTCCTGATGAATGTTTCTGATTCTAACAGTCTTAGCTGTGTGGGAATGAAGTTCCATGCTCTGCTTCATAAGTTGCAGAGGAGTTTCCTCCTTCAGTTTTGAGTTTAAATGGAGGGGTTTGAGAAGATTCGCTGAGGAGGATCTACGTGTCCTGGCAGTAATTGAAGCTTTTTCACATAGAATATGCACAGCTTATGGAACAGCATTGCAAGCTTCCCTTATACAAAACATATAGTGCAGTGCAAGCCTCTCCTAACCTACTGATGGTGCATTTGAAGTAGCAATCTAACACACACTCACAAAACAGGCACAGTAAATTAAGTCTGTGTGAGCCTGCTTTGCAAAAAACGTGAAAATCATGGAGAGCAAATGTGCAAACAAAACTGACCAACAAGGGTCACCTGCTAAGTGGAACCTCAGAGAAGGTGTCGGTGTACAAACCTGTCATGTTGCCACATGCCAAAATCAACACCTTCCTCCAGTCTTTGATTTTTTATCCAACAGCACTTTAAAAGCTTGAAAAGGTAAACAGCAAAAGTAATACTAACAGTCTCAGAAGTCAGTGAGAGATATCGGAATAGCTGGAATTAGCTTGTGCAGTTAAAAGCTCTGCATACGGTATCAGGCAGCCATTCCTAAAGATGATCTATCTATCTATCTATCTATCTATCTATCTATCTATCTATCTGTCTATCTATCTATCTATTTTCTGTGAATTTCAGTATTTTTAGCATAAAGAATTATGTCTATCGCCATGCACGGCCTGTGGCAAGGTCTTGTACCGGCCCTATGCAGGTACCCTCAAGCAGGGTGATGCGGTTTTGTGTGCACAGCGAAGTCATGTAACAATCTCAACAGTGTCATTTTAAGTAAGGCAAAGGATTAAAACACCAAAATATGAAAAGCAAGGGGTCCATTGGCGTTATCAAGGGGGTCAGTACATAAACATATATAATCATTTTAGAACACAAGGAAACCCTACAAAGGACCTTCGGACCATGGGTTATTATGATTATTATAGGCAACAGGGGTCCTAGGAAGTAATAATGCAATAAGGAATACTCATATAGACCACAATCAGTACTATATTGTTTTCGGCGCCCAGCCGGGCGTAAAATCATTTATTTAAGAATAACATAGAATGGTATTGACCTGAAAGGGGTCAAAGAATGAACAGTAAGATAGGGTACAGTCCTGTACCTATCCCGCAAGATTGGAAAACCAATAGAGTCAAGTGAGGTAGAAGGGAGGAAAGAGGTTTTTCAGGCAAGAAAAAAGGAAATTTTGTAGAGCCAAGGGTGGCTTGCGATTTCAATAGTAAGTTTAGCAAAATACACCCAACAGTGTCAACAATTGATTATACACATTAGGTCATATATAACACTGTTTAAAGCATCGGCGATGGCCACTACTCCAAAATGGCGATTGTAAACATAACTGGTTTGCAGTTTGGCCATACCGACCTTTTTGCCATTCCAATATGGCCGCCAAATACCAGGAAATAGTATCCAGTCCTCCCTTTATTTTTCGCCGGCCTTAAAATAACCTACCCAGAAGACATTCCGGTACAGCGGATTCGCGCTGTCACTGAGAAGGGGGAGAAGAACACCGAGTTTCTCCTACCACCCCACCGCCGCCTCCATCGAGACGCGAGGTAAGCTCACTCCCAAACGCAGCTCAGACCCCGACCCCACCGTCACCGGTAGGCTTGGTCCTAACCTTGATCCTTGTTATTTTTTTGCGTCGCATCCGCGGATCAAAACACAGGAGGTAATTTACTCCCGAACGGGAAGAAACCATTGCGTCAAAACTCCCAGCCCACGGCTGCCCCAAATGTAGCCAGGTAAGCCTGTAGCGAGACTCAACCTCTGCACAGTCGGCCCCACAATTCTGTCCATGGTCTTTTCTGAATTTCGATCCTTGTCATTTAGCATCGTGACTGCAGATCAAAACAAAGGAGATAACCCACTCCTGAAACAGGAAGAAACCATCGTGTTCAACTTCCACCCCACGGCTGCGCTAACTGTAGCCAGGTAAGCCCTCACCCCGATTCCTTGGCCTCGGTATCACTGCCCCCAAAAACCAGCTAATGGTAATGTTTTTTACCATACAGCACCCAGTTCAAAGAGCCGGAAAGAGAATTTTAGAACAATCGTGCCTTTGCAAACCATTCTTGGACCATTGAAGGTAATGGCCCCAACCAGGGTATGATGACTGACCAAAGCCAGCCCTTCCTTACCCACCCTTAGCCCTCACTCACCTTCACTATCACCACATGACCATGAGCCCAACAATGCTCCTAAATCTGGTTCACGGAATCACTTCACACGCATTAAGAGTTGAGTACTAAGTAGGTACCATTATTCACACTGACACAGTTTTATCACCATGTCACTGCGCCGTTTTCACTGTGCGTTCAATCTTATTATACGACACAAATATCACTACTCACTTTCATATTAGTCAAATGTCCGCGAGTAGTAATAGAAAATGGCCTTTAAATAGCACGTGGGCCCTGTCGAATGTTTTTAAATTCTTATCAATTCAGGCGGATGCCTTACTTCATGTTTCTATTTTTTCTCTATTTTTTCCTTTTTCCTACAGGCGTTCGTATTGTAATACAGGCAGTGATTGTAAATTGTCCTGATGATGATCCCATTCTATTAAGAGCCCTTAGGGATCGAAACGTCGACGCTTTAAACAGTGTTATATATGACCTAATGTGTATAATCAATTGTTGACACTGTTGGGTTTATTTTGCGAAACTTACTATTGAAATCGCAAGCCACCCTTGGCTCTACAAAATTTCCTTTTTTCTTGCCTGAAAAACCTCTTTCCTCCCTTCTACCTCACTTGACTCTATTGGTTTTCCAATCTTGCGGGATAGGTACAGGACTGTACCCTATCTTACTGTTCATTCTTTGACCCCTTTCAGGTCAATACAATTCTATGTTATTCTTAAATAAATGATATTACGCCCGGCTGGGCGCCGAAAACAATATAGTACTGATTGTGGTCTATATGAGTATTCCTTATTGCATTATTACTTCCTAGGACCCCTGTTGCCTACAATAAACATATATAAAGCAGATCTTCTAACCTCACTAATTATAATCAAGTGTTTACTTTATAAATTCACTCATTTTAATGTTTATTAGTAATGATTGTCACACCATGTATTCAACAAGGCATTTTTGAAAAAAAAAATAAACATGTATTTGAGTCTTAAAAAAAAATAATAGGCCACAAAGTGCAGCCATAGCATCAACAACAAAGGGTCCCTGCACTCCGACTGAAGAGCATACAGCTCTATCTATGGGTGCTTTAAAGATATTGTAAGTTATCATGGGGTCATGGATTCAATGACCCAAGAGACTTAGGGGCATATTATCAAGAAACAGCGTTAACATTATGGCCACTTCAGCGGCAAAAAACTATTGCTAAAGCAGCGATAATAGGCTTGATAATACGCCCTTGTGAATTCCCATAGAAGCCCATGTTCTGGTGTGAACATGGGCTTCTATGGGAATTCTCTATGGCGTATTATCAAGCCCATTATCGCCGCTTTAGCTGCTGTTTTCTGCCGCTAAAGCGGCGATAATATTAACGCTGTGCTTGATAATATGCCCCTTAATTTTTAATGTTGCTGGGGGGCTCCTGCGCTATATACAATCTTCTAAAATATCAATAAAAAATGCTTGGTGATGCCCCTGCCCCACCAAGATCAGAACATTTGACTAAAAAGCCCTCACAAGGTATTAAGGGCCAGTTCTTGTTGAAGCAGTGAATAATATATGAGCGGTTCCTATTGCACTTGTATTCTTTTTTTTCATTGTTTTCTATTTTGTAATAAAGTTTATGTTCCCTTCCCATACTTTCCCAGGCAAGGAATACAGCAGTGCCCCAGGTGAAGGGATCCCTGAAACACTGTTTTAATTGGGATGGCAGCCTACAAGATCTAATCTAGATATCAGTTGGTTGGGTTGTTGCTTCTTATTGTGAAAGATACATACATTTTAAACTGTAAATTCTCAAAACTACTGATCAGACTTACACCAAATCACAAAAAGTACGCTTTCTGGACCAAGGTTTAGCTTTCTGCCAAATGTGTTGTAATTCTGCTCAGTCGTTTTGACTTTATTTCTGTTTCGTTTTCCTAAGAAAGAAATAATATAAAATATGCGTTTTGAAGATTCCAAAGTCATTGCCAAGCAAAAAATGGTTTACCTATTGAGATGTGGTCCTAGCTAGCATTGAAAAATGTACCAGACATTTGAAACCTAAGCTTTGTTTTTCAATGCAGAGCGACCCGTAGCACTTTGAGAAATGGGTTTGAGATCCCCCTTCAAGCATGTTTAGTGTGTGACTGCACATAACTGGGAACATTCTTGAGGTGTCGCTGAAACATTTATGCTCTCTTCCCAAAGGATGCATGGAAAAGGTGGGGGGGAGGGTGCACTGACAGTGTGCCACTTTATATGTGGTGCATGTAAGAAAATGCCATTTTGCATGGTTGCCTGTTTTTTGAAGAATGTTATTGCTGTTGTTTAGACTCTGCTGGGGCACTGTTGTCCAGCCTTCGGGTTATGTGTTTGAACCCCAAAAACATGTAAACATTTGCTCATCCCTGAATGAAATAGTTAACTCTTCTTAAAGTTTTTAATGTATGGTATAGAACTTTGTCCGTGAAATACAAAGATAAATGTTAACTGTAAACTGCAGAACGTATTGTGCCTTCCACTAGTCTTACAAGCAAACCATGGCTTCAGACTTACAATGTGTAGCACCTTGAACACTGCTGCACAGATATGTCAATATCACTCTTTAGAGAGAGGAAAACCTGCTTTTAAATATTAAATAAGTCGCTACCAAGAACACCTTGATTCCCACAGATGTAGGGAGCATAATATTTAAGAGTGGAACATGTGTGATAATAGAAAGGGCATGTTCCCCGAGTGGCTATGCACAAAACAACATTGTGACTGGTCAGGCTGTGATTGGCACACATGGAAAATCCAGGTATAGACGGTACACTTTAAATATAAGGGAAATGCAACATTTGTAAATTTACCTTTACTCTGCCTGAAGCTACTGTAGGCTAATTTGCATGAACTCTACAACCACTGCCCATTAATCACTAGTCCTGGATGAGGAGTGGAATAAGTGTGAAAACTCCTCTGAGAGCAGGGACAATTGCCTAGAAGTAGGGAGGTGTTTTCTTTTCCTGGAAGGATCATTAGGGAAGGAGCACCCTGAAACTGAATTAATTTCAAAAGGGCCTTTCCTGTTAAAGGTTAATGTTAGGTGACACCTGTAAATGCTCAGCCTTTGTCCCCATAGTCAGACTGGAAGCACAGAAAATATAGGGCCAGATGTAGGTAATTCTATTTTACCGATTCATAAATACCGAATCTTACCGATTCGGTATTTATGAATCGGTAAAATAGAAGGTGGGAGATGTAGAAAAAAAAAATTCAAATACCGAATCGGTAAATACCGAATCGGTATTTCCCATTGATTCCTATGGGCTGTGAAGCCCATAGGAATCAATGGGAAATACCGATTTGGTATTTACCGAATCAGTAAATACCGAATGTTGCAAGGGTGCAGGGGGTGTCACTTTGACACCCTCTAGCACCCGAAGTAAAGGCATGTGTGACATGTGGCACACATACATGCCCTTAGGGCATGTCTGTGTGTCACATTGCACAGTGTGCTTGCACAGATGTGCATGCACACCTGGATTCGGTATTTTACCACCCAATAGGATTGGGTGGTAAAATATTGACTCTTAAGGGCCTGTGACACTCTCAGGAGTGTCACCTACATCTGAGATTTACCGAATCGATAAAATTACTGATTCAGTATTTTACGGAATCGGTAAATTTACCGAATCGGTAAATTTACCGATTCTGTAAAATATTGGCCCCTACATGCCAATTCCTAAATACCGGTCGGTAACGGCCTAAATCGGCCGTTACCGACCGGTATTTGGGCTCCTACATCTGGCCCCTAATCCTAAAACTGGGTTTGAATGAACCCAGAAGAAGGGACTACTCATTACTCTGATGTATGACTTGACCCTTTCTGCAGGCGATCCCCAAACCTTTGCATTCATCCTCTTATTTTGGCCTCAGGACTCTGCACATTTCACCACTGCTAACCAGTGTTAAAGTGCTTGTGCTCCTTCCTTAAAACATGTTAGAATGACTTATGGCTGATGTGCATATTTCATTTACTTGTAAGTTCCTATTAAAGTGGCACAACCTGTGCTCAGGGCTTATAAATTAAATGATACTAGTGGACCTGAAGCGCTGATTGTGCAACCCACTTAAGCAGCATTTTAAATATGCCTCAGGGCTGCCTTTGCAGCCGCTATGTGGGCAGTTGTAAACTGCCATTTCGTCCTGGGAACATAAACCTTTTGACAGACCCAAACCTTCCTTTTTAATACATAGAAGTGACTCGTAGGGTAGGCCCTGGACAGCCCGATGGCAGGGTGCAGTGCATTTAAGAAATGGGATGTGTACTTTGAAGTTTTACAAATCCTGGTAGTGAAAAACATCGAAATTAATTTTTGACTTCTGCAAGGCCTACCTTTCCCTTAGGATAACATTGGAGTTACCTTATTACGGGGCATATCATCAAGTCGCTGCGATAAAATTATCGCTGCTTTAGCGTCCATTTTTGGGCGAAAAGTGGCGATAATTTTATGGCAATATCAGCAAGGTCACGCTATCGCGTGAATCCATGCTTCAGCGCCTGTTTCCTGAACGCCCAGCTTTGCATCTCTAATGAGATGCAAAGTGGGCATTCCTACCCAAAATAACGTAAGAAATGTCGCTAACCGACATTTCTCCAATTATCTAGCTTCACGCTAACCTGCACAGCGATAAGAAAAGTAGCGCTAACCGTGCTCATCGCTACTTTTCTTAACCTGCTTTTAATCTGACTTACCTATTATATCCAATGGAAGGTGGATATTATGGCTAAGTCTGCCCTGCCCTCTCACCAAGCTATCGCCAATGGCTGTGCGAATGTCGCTGGATTTCCAATGATAATCGCACATTCATCAGCTATCGCTTGGATTGTTATTGCTTTGGAGATAAGCGTCGCTGATAGGCGCTATTTCAGCGATAGAATCAAGCGATAGCCGGCGATAATTATCCTCGCGCAAAGCGCGCTTAGCAATATTATCGCCGGCTGTTGCTGATATGCCCCTACAATTTTAGAGGTGTAATTTCCAAATGGGAACAAGTAGGCCCTTCATGGTTGTCTCTGGATTTGTAATTTCAAATACAAACTTATAGTGAAGTCGGGATTTAAATTACAATTTTGAAAATTCCACTTTTAGAAAGTTGGCATTTTCTTGCCTCCGGGTACCATGACTTTCTTTGGGTGACAGTTGGACGATGTGTATTCCTCCTCCACACATAGGGAGCTAGATGTGCCTGGATGCGCCATCACTAGAAGGATGGGAAAGAGGAGCTGGAGATAGCTCCACTTACACTTTAAGAGGCTGTGTCCTGTTGCCACACAAAAAGTCTGCATACCCCCTGTAGTTAGTCTGTATCCAGGGCCAGGATGGCATGGCATCAGTGCACTTTAAAGGTAAGCCTCTAAAAGCTTCTCCCTACTTCAAAGGAACATTTATGTATGAATACTGGACCTCAAACACCAACTCTATTCTGCCAAGATGAAGAATTGCCGTGCTCCTTAAAGGACTGTTACTCTGCTTGACTGTTGCTCTGACAGAAATGCTGCCCTGGACATAAGAATGACTCATTGGCTAGTCAGTTGGCCTCCTGATTTAAGCTTCAGGGACACAAAAGGCTCCCCAACATCCTCCACCAGCCTCTGGACCGAGCTGAAGTGAGTTGCTGACCTCCAGGCCCTGGATCGTTAATGTGGCTCAGGGAGCTAAAATTAAGCTTATTGTCTCTCAGTGACTTTGAACGGACCTGTTACAACTCTGACCTAACCGCTTACACCGTGATTCAGAGGAAAGATCAACCAGCCTGATTCTTTGCACAACAGCATCAACTGCCAGGGGGGCCCCAATGTGAAGCTTCAACAATGTCCACCCCTGACCCCAGGCATACTCTTTGCGCTATGCTGGCAGCCTCCCATGATGCTCTCCCTGCTCCTCGTGCCCCCAACCAATGTGAACAGGAACCTTGGCACAGGCTTTGAAAAGGTAAACTTCAGCAGACTTAACCTGGTGACTGTAGCCTACCTGCACTCCATTGGGGTCAGCCTGAAAGTGTGGCTGTGACCCGGTTCAGAGTAACCAGATATCCTGAGTTGGCACTTTGTGGTTTTTGATGCTATTTTTGCTAAAATCTTTAAAAAATTCATGACTCCGGTTCCACTGTGTCTATGTTGTAATTTTCTTTTATATATTAAATTCTACTCTCTTTTTCTAACTTGGTGTAGGAGCCTTTTTGTGCAGTGCAATTGACTTTATTACTGTCTGAAGTCTTTTTTGAAGTTCCCAGCTCACAAGAAGCAATTGGACCTGGAGAGGACCCTTCTGCTTACCTCTACCTGATACCCTATGAGTCACTACGTGCTTTCCCCTGAGAACTTGGAATGGAGGACACTGAATTGTTCTCCCTTGGTTGTTTGGGACGGATGTATGTCGTTACTACGCATGCTTTTACAACGCATGCCTTTACCAAGCAACTTTTACAAATCAAGTCGTTACAACGACTTGCGTTGGGGGGCGCTGGATAGTGTATAGTTTAATTTACTATTCCAACTCCAGTCCCCGTGGATAGTAGGGAAGGTTTTGGATAGCGAATTAAACTATTCCCTATCCTACAGTGCCCCCCAGCGCAAGTCGTTGTAACGACTTGCGTTGTAAAAGTTGTGTGGTAAAGGTAGTGCGTGGTAAAAGTTGCGCTGTAAACGCTGTTCCCCGTTTGGGACCCAGATTGATGTTTGGAAACTTCTGAAAACGTTTCCCCCAGAGCTTCCATGAGCCCCTTCAGTATCTGACTGCATTTGGACTTATAAACGATCCAGCAAGTAATCCCCCAAGTGTCAGTGAGACCAAACTGCTTCAGTTATCCTGCCTTCAGTTCCATACCATGAGTAGTGTTTTAGCAGTGACTCTCATGGGGAGGATTTTTCTTTTCTAAAGGTGACCAAGTTGAATTCTGCATTGAGACTAAGAATAAATGTCAATACTTTTACTCAAAGGAGCTACAAGGTCTATTTCTGAACCTTTTTGACTTCCAGACTCTTACCAGGACCAATCCGCATGGTGTATCTGACCCGAGTTACATCCCTCAGTCTGCAATTGTACCATTAGCACTTTTGTGAACTTGGTATATTTCAGCAGTAAAATCCAGACAACCTAGAAGGCTTAACATGTTTTTTGTTGTAGAAAGGAGAAACCCCAGCCACATCAGCTCAACTCCAAAGTGACCACTCTAATTGGTGCACCTTCACACCATAACATTCCAGCCATTCCATTTAGAACATGGCAATACCACATCAAGGGGGATAATTGGAACAAACCAATACATTACTAACAAGAATTGCTATACTAAACACACCCCTCATTTAAATCACATCACCCCCAAAACTAGAAAACCAAAATGCCAAGGAAAAGAACAAAAAAAACAATGCAATTCATTATTCGCAACTAATCTGTTGAAGTTACAAATTCTCCCACCCCCAATTTTGTGGCTCCCTTGAACACTTTAACATCGTGCTAAAGATCACTTAAATGAGAACGTCCATACGTCTTCCAAGGCAATTTTACTTTAACCATCAACTTTAACATCTACATCTTTGAAGGCTTTATAAATATCATAGCATTCCTTCTATTTCTTTGCATCAATATCACTCTAGTCTTTCCTCCAGCAATTCTCTCCTCAGTTGTGTGAAGTTGACCACCATAGGCACTGACCCAAGGAGGTAACACTGTGGTATTATGCTTACATTTATGAAACACCTCAAAAGGATATATTCTCGTTGTTGAATGTGGGGTGAACCTGAACTACTCCACCCTACACTTGACAATCTTGACCGAGTCCACCCCATTCAGCCTTGCAACCTGAATGGTTTCTTTCAACTTTCTACCATCATATTTGTTTCAGGGTGGTATATGGTGGACAATTCCTCTATCTGACAAAAACTTTTCAATTTCCCCAGCGGTAAATTGCACTCCATTATCAGTAAGAATGCAAATAGTATTACCTTCTCTCACAAATACCCCAGCCAAAAAACCTACACACAGTAAGAGTAGAAGTATCATGCACAACCTTAACTATGGACCACCTGGACAACATTTCCATCAGCACAAGCATGCACTTACCTGAGTTTCCTTTTTATGTCCTAGGTACCAACAATGTCCAGAACTATCTCCTCCCACACCTCAACAGGAATCTCACAACAAACCATGGGAGCCGTTCTCACCTTTTGAGACTTGTCACTCACGTGCATTTATTGCATTCCTTGACTACTCCTTCAATTGCAGATACATGCCTGGCCACCAATACGCAACCCTCAAACGTTCTTTTGCTTTATAAATACCATGATGTCCCTCATAAGCTAAACTCATTTAATGGACTCTCAAACACAGAGGTAGCACCAATCCATCACCCCACAATAAAGGTTTGTTGCATACAGAGAGATCACTTATGACCTTTTAAAAACCTCCCTATTTTGCCCTCACCAGGTTCTCTACGCTGCTACAATTTCAATAACATTTTTGATTACATCATCTTTTGTCATCTCCGCTAACTTTTTACTCACAAAAACACAACCGCTAGTCACCATACAAACTTTACATTCCTCTTCTTTCCATCAGCAACACCCATCCTCATCTGAACTTTGAGCATCCCCAACTAGCCTATGGAGGCAATATGTAGCCTTATTCTCAGCTCCTCAAATGCACACAACTGAGAAATTGCAATCCTGCACTGCAATCAGCCATTTAGGGATCTAAGGCGAAATGCAATCCAAACCTTTTCTACCAGAAACTTCCTGCAATGGCTTGTGATCTGTTTGTACCACAAACTTAACTCCCCACAAAATTTGTATACATTTCTTAATACCGCAAACCACTGCTAATGCCTCCTTTTCAATTATGGAGTACTTACTCTCTACCCCCTTCAAAGACCCGGAAGCAAAGGCTATGGTGACCTCCCCATTCCCCTACATCTGCTTCAACACTGCACCAAAACCTTTCTTACTGACATCAGTAAACACACAACATGACATCCCTGGGACAAAACTCTTCAGATGGTGTGCCTAAGACATACCTTATTGGATATCCGCCATAATCCTACTATAAAATGTAGCCGTCCCCAAAAAGGACTGCACATCCTCTTACTTCTCCAGATGAGGTAAACCAGAAATGATCACAAGATCATCTTTAGATTTAACCTATTCTGCTGAAATCGTGTGTCCCAAATAAGTAATCTCAGGCCGAAAGAATCTGCATTTTTTGACATTCAATGTAATACCTTTTGGACTGAAAATTCTCACACTTCCTCAATCTTGTTTATGTGAGCAGTCAAATTGTCGCTGAATATCAAGACAACATGCTGGGAGAATTGAACCCCTGAATCTTCCCCTAAAATATCATTCATTAATCTTTGAAAAACTGTGGCAGCTGAGCAAAAACCAACGCTCCAACTCCAGCTTCACTGCCTCTTGCGGGTTTGTAGTAATATTTCTAACTTTACTTACAGCAGGATCTGAGCCCTCTTTCATATTGATGTGGTGTACATGACCTTTAACACATCACACTGTGTCTGTATGATTGTTAGATGTTATAGTAAAATACTTAATCTTCCTTATCCAAACATGATGTTCTGAATTGGGGTCCAGATAAATCCTCAGCAAATTTCTGATATAACCAGCTTAACACAGTATGCCCCTTAACGGGAACACACATTTTATCTTTTACTACATTACCTTAAAATTCAATAGGTGCCTCAAAATAGCCACAAATGCAATGGGTTTACCCCCTAACCACAGGGTGATGTTGGGATCCCTCAGCTCAACTTACCCTCGAAAACATCTGTCAAAATCCCTATCTGAAATTATTGAAAGACTTGCTCCTGAGTCCATCATCATAGTAACTATGATGCCATTAATGGACACTTGGTCTGATGGATGCTCATAAACAGTGCCTGATACATACATTATATACAACTTGCCAGACCACCTCAGGAGCCTCAATACCAATTTCACAACATTTCTCACTGGGTACATTAGATTTACAATTTTTTGCAAAATGCCCTTTCTTACCACAATGCTTAAAATGTACTTTAGTGGCTGAGCAGTTTTGAAATTTAGCTTAGTGATTGGGACTCCCATACCTGGAAAAAAGAATCCCTTTTACCACAGTGGGAGAAGGTTTTTCTTATTGGATGTTACACTATGTACGGTAGTATCAGCTTCTTTGTGTTTTTGTAGTTCATGAATACACAGCAAAAATGTTCCACTCTCTTGGCAATAACCAGCTCCTCATTCAGACTGGGATCATTTTTGGACTATAGTACCTCACATTTTTATAACATGAATTGGTCTCTTATTATGTTTTATATATGGTCTCCAAAATTGTAGGAAGAGGCTGATTCTGACAGTGCAGTGATAAAGGCCTCAATTGATTCATCACAACATTGTGCTCTCTACCCAAAATAATAACGTTCCAAAACAATAGAGACTGGGTAGAAAATGGTCTTCTAAACATTTGACAGATCTCTCAAACTCATTAAGCATTTGTGATGCATCACCATTAGATTCTATATCAGGCAGATTTCTTGCCTTCATCCCATAAACAGTGGAGTAAATAAAGTCTTTTTTCAGGAGGCAAAATCGGGCAACACACGCTCAAGTAATTCATAAATACCCTTTTCTCTTTGGCCCAAAGAATTCGCGGTTTACCAGAGAAGGGAAGTTAAAACAGAGGTGATGCAATGTTTTGCATGATAGTAAATGAAATAAGATAGACAGTGAGATGAGAAAGCAAGTTGAGAAAAAGAAGAGAAAAGCAGAGTAACTGCAGGATGCAAATGTAGTAATGTAGTGCAAACAAACAGATGTATGACGTTACAACGCACACTTTTACAACACATACCTTTACAATGCATTTTTTACAACGCAACATCCATTACAACGCATTCCATTACAACGCATGCCATTACAACAAAATTTTAAAAACGACATTTACAACGCATTCCATTACAACGCATAATACCTTTACAACACATACCATTACAACGCACAACATTACATTGCATGTTTGGTAAGTATTGGATAGTGTAGGGGTTTTAACTATTCTAACTCCAGGGGGTGCAACAATAGGGTAAGTGTTGGATAGTGTAGGGGTAAAAATTATTATTCTAACTCCAGGGGGTGCAACAGTAGGGTAAGTGTTGGATGGTAATGTTATGCTTTGTAATGGTATGCGTTGTAATGACTGAGTTGTAATGACATGCGTGGTAGTGGTGTGCATTGTAGTGTCATGCGTTGTAATGGTTGCATTGTAATTGCATGCGTTGTAATGGATGTTGCATTGTAAAAGTTTTGTTGTAATGGTAGTGCATTGTAATAGTTGCGTTGTAAAGGTTGTTTCCCAAACAAACCTACAACACACAAAAATGTGCCTGAACTTCCCCTAAAAGTAAAAAAAAGTATTAACAAGACATTACTCAGTCTTTCCTCATACAATGAATACAGAAGTCTGTCTTTAGTTTCCTTGAATGAAGAGAGTAGAGTGAGTAGACCTGCAGCCTGTGTTAAGCTGGAATAATCCAGAAGTATGGCAATTGGCAGAGCTCTGAAGAATATCCTAAAGGTAGGTGAAACATTTCCAACAGTGAGCTTGCACACTCAAAACAAGCGCGATCTGTAGAAATGTACTGTGAAGCAGTAGTAAATTGGCCTCCGCGATGATATTAGGATGCAGTGGGCAAGAGACAACACTTGAACACAATGCAGTCAGCTGAATCCAGCATGTGATGGCATAATCGAGCTGCACTCAAGTGGCAGAGCAGCAGCACTGTGCACTGATGATGACGGAAGCTTGATTCAACAATAATCAATAGAAATAACAATGGAAAATTGGGAAATCTAGTGAAAGCACAGACCTTAAGAGCCAAAAGAGACTCTAAATTGAACATTGAAGATAAAGTGTTGAAGTTTCTCTGTGAAAAATGCAAACACAAACAGATTCTTTAAGTCATCGCCAATGTGAAGTGTGATAAACCAGGACCTGTTTGCAGTGGCCCCCTAATTTTTGCCCCCATTTTGACTACTAGATGCTGGTTTTCTGACTCTGACTGTGCCCTGGGGTCTGCTAACCATACCCAGGACTTGGGCTCTGTATAAAAAGCATGTGGTAATTAGGTTTAAGTACAATTGGTACTGAAAGTCTAGCTCTAAGTCCCTAGTACGTAATAGGGTATGTACCTTTAGAGGCCCAGTAGATTTTATGCACTTAAATGCGCACTGCTGTGATGCCTCATGTCATATATTTTAAAACCCAGCCCTGTCTTGCAGGCTGCTTTTAAATTGGAATTATGTGCAATTTTGACTTTGGAATAAAAGGTACTTCCAAAGTCCTTAATTGCTTTATATTTAGATATATATCACCAGTAAGTTCTCCCCTAGTTGCCCTAGGTGTTAAAAGCCCTGGTGAGGGAAAAAATGCCAATTTATTTCTTCCCCATTGTGGAAATATAGTTCCATAGTCTAACATGGGAGTTTTTTTTATGTATAAATGTTGACAGGAGCAAGCTCAAAATATAATTCTAGGACTCAAAATAAATGTTTTTTAATTACTTACTTTATTGGATTTTCCGAAAGAAACAAAGTACAAACTAAAGAAAAAGGCACATAGACAACGCAGCATCTAAGTACAATCAGATCACAGATTTCATATTACCAGTTACATTGTTATATGGCATGCGAGAGTGGAACCCCTTGTATGTAATGTTTTTATGTTAAAATTATTTATAGAGCTTACATACAACATATATTTTCTTGGCGCTGGATATAGGGAAGAGCATGCAGCTCTTGATTCAGGCATATGCTTTGGAAAACAACCATGTTTTCAATCAAGCAATCAATCAGAACATTTATGGAGCACACTACTCACCAGTGAGGGTCTCAAGGCGCTGGGGGGGAGCAGCTACTGATCGAACAGTCAGGTCTTGAGGAGTTTCCTGAATGTCAGCAGGTCCCGAATCTGTTGCAGGTGGAAAGGGAGGGGGTTCCAGGTCTTGGCGGCGAGGTGGGAGAATGATCTGCCACCGGTGGTCGTTCGTCGGATGCCTGGGATGGTGATGAGGGTGAGGTCTGCGGAGCGAAGCTGGCGGTTCGGGGTGTAGAAGGTGAGTCGTTCGTTGAATCATGCCGGTCCGGCATTGTGGAGTGTTTTATGGGCGTGGGTGAGGAGCTTGAAGGTGATCCTTTTGTTGATTGGGACCCAGTGCAGGTCTCTCAGGTGGACGGTGATGTTGCTGTGGCAGAGGATGTTGAAGATGAGGCATGCGGAGGCGTTTTGTATGCTTTGGAGACTTTTCTGGAGTTTGGCCATGGTTTCTGCATAGAGGGCATTGCGGTAGTCCTGCCTGCTGCTGGCGAGGGCTTGGGTGACCGTCCTCCTGGTGTCGGTAGGGATCCATCTGTAGATCTTGTGGAGCATGCAGAGGGTGTTGAAGCAGGAGGAGGAGACAGCGTTGACTTGCTGGGTAATAGAGAGCGCTGAGTCCAGGATGAAACCTAGGTTGTGCACGTGGTTGGTGTGTGTCGGGGCAGCTCCCAACGTGGCCAGCCACGAGGAGTCGTCCCATGTGGAGGGGGTGGAGCCGAGGACGAGGACTTCAGTCTTGTCAGAGTTCAATTTCAGACAGCTGGTCTTCATCCACTCTGTGACAGCCTTCATTCCCTCGTGGAGGTTGTATTTTGGCGGTGGCCGGCTCCTTGGTGAGGGAGAGGATTAGCTGGGTGTTGTCAGCGTACGAGATGATGTTGAGGTGGTGTGCTCAGACGATGTTGGCGAACGGTGCCATGTAGATGTTGAAAAGGTTCGGCTGAGGGATAATCCTTGGGGTACACCGCAGGTGATCGTGGTGGCTTCAGATCTGAATGGGTGGAGGCGGACTATCTGAGTTTTGCCGGTGAGAAAGGAGGTGATCCAGTTCAGGGTTTTGTCATGGATCCCTGCGTCCTGGAGGCATGTGCATAGGGTGTGGTGGCAGACGGTGTTGAAGGTGGCCGAGAGGTCTAGGAGGATGAGGGCCACGGTTTCGCCATTGTCCCGTAGGGTCCTGATGTAATTGGTGGCAGCGATGAAGGCGGTTTTGGTGTAGTGATTGCTGCGGATGCTGGATTGGGTGGATTCCAGGATGTTGTTCTCCTCCAGGAAGTGGGTTAGTTGCCTGTTGACGATCTTCTCAGTGACTTTCACCGAGAACAGGAGCAAGGAGATGGGTCGAAAGTTCATGAGGTCCTTCGGGTCCGCCTTAGGTTTCTTGAGCAGGGCGTTGATCTCGGCGTGTTTCCAGTTCTCCAGAAAGGTGGCAGTCTCAAAGGAGCTGTTGATGATCTTTCGGAGTTGGGGTGCGATGATGGAGCTTGCTTTGTTGAATATGTGGTGGGGGCAGGGTTCAGAAAGAGAACCGGAGTGGATGGTGTTCATGATTTTGATGGTGTCTTCGTTGTTGACGTGGTTCCAGGAGATCAGGAGGTTGGTGTGTTGGGTGGGTGTTGGGTCGGGGATATCGGCGTCTGTCATCGGTGTCTGGATGCCGAAGCTGTCATGGATGTCTGCGATCTTGCGTTGGAAGAAGGTGGTCAGTGAGTCACAGAGTTCTTGCAACGTTGGATGTCATTCATGCTGGAGCTGGGGGAGGATAGTTCTTTCACGATCCTGAAGAGCTCTTTGCTGTTGTGTGCGTTGTTGCCGATGCGTTCCTTGAAGGAGGTCCTTTTGGTGGATCGAATGAGTTGGTGGTGCTTGCGTCTGTCGTTCTTAAGGGATGCGTGGTGGTCTGGTCTTGGCACCACTGCTTCTATATTCTTCGGCAAGAGTCTGAATCGATTCTTTGGCCAGAATCTGAATCAAATATAGAATGGTGACAATCTAATATTAATAAAGGGAGATGGCATAGTCAATGTGGGAAATGACAATTCTCACAATATGCATTTACGTGAGGAAAATTACGAACTATACCCTACTAACTGTAGTTAGTAGGGACTAACTACAGTTAGTAGGGTATAGTTCGTAATTTTCCTCACGTAAATGCATATTGTGAGAATTGTATAGTATAAATGTTTTTGTATATTTGTAACATAATTGTTTGTTTATGGTGTTTAATGTAAATTTTGTACATAGCAAATACCCACTTGTGTATGACAAGGCAAGTCCCCAGACAATCACAATAATCCACACAAGTGACGAAACTTGTACATTGAAAAAAAATAACTATAACACCCACCGATTAAACACGGTGGTGTGCAAAAAATCTGCTCTAAATAAAAAAAGTGGCTGAATCAAAAAGCGACTGGGTTCTCAATTATTTCTTCCTACAGTATTGTGTCCTACCCAGGGCTAAATAGGGCACGACCCCCTTCTGATTCCAAGTCCAGAAGTATTACAGCACATACAGAATGAGTATTAAACAGCACTGGTTCTAAAATTAGGGATGAAATTAATAGGCAATCTTTTCCCTAATATCGACAATTATGTTGGGAAACATATAAGAGTGGGCATCTGTGGTGGCTATATGCCAACGCCTGAAGGAACAGGAAGGGAATTTACCAAAAATTGAAGATACATACGCTGGATTAGGTAGAGATTATTTTGGAGCTAGTCCTATGAAACCACAAGTAAAGTGAACTCATGAAAAGGATAATACTAAGCAAACACCTGAGCCTTCTAAAAACAAATGGGATAATAAACAACAAAAGAATATGCAAAATGCATCACAATCATGAGATGGGTCTCCTCAACAGGATCCTACAGACAGGAGGTATAACCTTAGAAACTGTGATAACATTTGGAAACCTGACAGGTATCGGGATACCGAAAAATTCTCCTCTCGTTCCTTTTAGGGTTCATAAGAAACTCTGAAAGGGAAGGACGGTCAGAACAGAGATCAGAAGAGCAAGCCAAGCCCAGAGAGACACATCACACTTCTGACTATAATATCAAAAAAGAAGATAAACCAGAGAGTAAACCTCAAATTAAAAAGATGAAAGTAGCAGGCTATAAAATAAGAAATGGCCAAGCTGCTGAGGACACAACTTCTGAACAGGGAATGTGCTCTTATGATGCTAGTCAGTGCAGCAGAAGTATCAATAGCTCGCCAGATCCTGGTGGAATTTCTGGTGACAGAGGTGTTGAATGAAAATATAACAGTGGGGACAACTGATACTAGGGAAAGTGTCCCACGTCAGTTATATGAAATAACACTCAATATGGAGAGGGAAATACCCAGGAAAGTTAAAGGTCTCTTTTGGGAGAACCTGTCCTTTGGATACAACATCCTTTTAGCAGAAAAATATTGGCCGTCTGAGTTTGTAATGGACTGCCAAAAGGGAGAAATGGTAATTTTACCAGCCTGCTCTGAACTTGTTCGAGTGAGTGGTAGTATTAGCTCCTGCATTATACCGCAATCATGGAGGGTGGGATGCTGTGTAACCTCACGATGAAATCCCAGTAAAAAATAATCCAACTCCACAAAGACAGTACCCAATAAAACATGACACAAAAAAAGGGCCAGGGAGATCTTAGATCAACTTGAATAGCAAGGTGCAATAGAGAACTGCACCTCTTCCATGGATTCCATGAATAATCCTTTGTTTCCAGTAATGAAACCGGATATTTCATATCATCTGGTTTTAGACTATAGACATTTGTACACATGCTTGAAAACATTTGCAGTACAAAATGCAAACAGTGCCGCATTAATGAATAACATTGGGTGGAAAGGAAAAAAAAACAACACTAGATATCTCAACTGGATTCTTTTGCCAAAATATAGCAACTGAGAGCAGACATTTGACAGCATTCTCAGCCCTAGCTCTCTTGGTCAATTCTGTAGACTTCCACATGGGTATAGGAATAGCTCAGGGTTGTTCTCAGCAAGAGTACGGGAGTTACTTCAAAATCCTGATAAAAAGGCATTGTCCTATGTAGATGATATTTATCTGATGGACGATGAACTATTGGATCATTTGGCCAGGGTGAACAACAACATTTCGGGGTTCACCTCTGAGGGCTACAAATGTAACTTTAAAAAATCAAAAATTGTCCATTTCAATGCCCTATTTTTGTGATATGAGCTCTCACATGAAGGGAAAAGTATTGCAGCAAACTTTTTAGAAAAGTGTGTGCTGCTTCAACCTCCAAAGACTCTGAAAAATC
This sequence comes from Lissotriton helveticus, assembly GCF_964261635.1. NCBI lineage: Eukaryota > Metazoa > Chordata > Amphibia > Caudata > Salamandridae > Lissotriton > Lissotriton helveticus. The sequence goes on from NC_136065.1 coordinate 1,611,449,053, forward strand.
TGCAATCCATTTTAGGATTTCTAACTTTTGGCAGAGCATACATTTTGGATTACGCAGAAATAGTGAAACCTTTCTACAACTTAATTAGACCTGATTTCTTGTTTCAACATTGGACACAGGAACACACAGAGATACTTTGTACCCTACAAGCTGACATGATAGCTTCCAAGCATTTACACACATGTGTAAACTCTACAAATTTGGTGATCGGATTAATTCCGAGTCAATCCGGGTATAGTTACCTCACCTTCAATGAAGGTGAAACAGTACCCATTGCATACAAATCACATTTGTACACAAACGCTGAAATGCGCTTTGCTTCCACTGAAAAATAGCGACAGCAGTACAGACTGCTGTAGTGAGAGAAAGCACTGGCTCAGGGGAAACAAATAATTGTCATAACTGCAGTTCCAACCTTAGAGGCTGTTACAAAAGCAAGCATTCCTAATGCTAGAGCACTACATCCATGATTGCTATAATGTGCTAATTATCTCACTGCAACAGATGTAGACTACAAATTCGATTCTACAACAAAAACAAAGTATTTCTGAAGTACGAACAAGAATATCCTCTCCCGAATTAAATAATACATCTAGATCAGTATGAATATATAATTTACACTGATGGTTCAGCTCAGCTATCCATAGGAAGTAAACAGCAATAAAGCGCAGCATGTTCCATTATTAAGGGTCGTATGCTGGATGGCAGGCTACACCCTAGCAATACGCAGACCTAGTCTCTAGGAGATTGCATGGCTCAGCTGGAAGAACTAAAAGCCAAGGTACTGGCACTAAAAAATACAGATTGAGAATTCCCCGTACTTACTGTGTGCAATTAGTTTTTTTGTGTCCAATTATACAATGAATATCTACACTACTGGTGCCAGAATGGATTCAAAGTTTCAAAAGGTTGCACAGTAAAACATAAACTGCTTTGGGAACAAGTGGCAGAGCTGAAAAAATTCTTGCCGCGGGATCACATGATTCATCAACGTGTTGGTGTATACGTTGAAGGGATTTCATTGGCTGATAAAGCCGCCAAGGGGACAGTGAGAACTGCTGCCATAGCTGCAATCACTTGTTCTCGCACGAGAATAGAGGGACAGATAATGGTAGCTGTCATTGCTTCGCGCAAAAACAGCACAGTGTTGCCAAAGGGTTTTGCACTCAAATACTCCTACAAGTTAGATGCAAAAAAATATTCTGTATGGTCAAATTTCAGAAGAGTGGGTTAAAGTAATACCAAACATGGATTGCAGATGTGTTTTAATACTAGCTGCACAATAGGTTCTGAGCTCAGCACATGTAGGTATCACTCTAATAGTTTCATTGTTAAAACAAAGTTAATGGTGGCCAGGTCTAACTAAACATACAAAAGCATTTGTCCTTAAGTGGGACATCTGTCAATGGATGAAGGATTCCACCATAGCTCTTTCACCACAAACACCGCTATTGATGTCAGTCAGACCTCGCACATGTGTCTATTTGGATCACTGTGGTCCTATACAATCTGATGGGACTTACAAGGACATCTTGGTGGTAGTGGATTCATGCTCTAGAATTCTGTGGGTTTGGCCTCAGCACTCGGATGATGCCCGAACTGTTATAAATATTTGCGGGTCTTCATTGGGACATACACAATTTGCACATTACATTCTGAACATGGTCCCGCGTTTAGCTCTCGGGCTTACAAGGAAGCCATGGGAAGATTGGGATGTTGCATTGCAATAATCCTCTCCGCATTATCCCGAGGGAAATTCGATTGTGGAAAGGAAACTCAGACTTAAAGTAATCCTTAACAGCAAGGGTATTTGGCTCAGATGGCAGTTAGGTCAGTCACCTATACGAGGTCCAGAGGGCACTTACTAAATGCAAAGAAGCTCCCTGGAAGGCTACACTCCATACGAGGTCCTGTTTGGGACGTGAATGTGGATACCCAACCTCAATGGTGGCAGCACAGTGCCGGATGAAAAAGCATTTGACATCAATGATCGTTTGGCTGTTTTACGGGAACTCAATGAATTCTGGGTACTACAAAGCACCGTCCAAGTAAAACATACCACCACTGGGGAACATTTGGCAGTTTCAACAAGACTTGCCTAGGTCCCAAAGATTGGGGATCTGGTCAGAGAAAAGATTGTGGACAAAAAAGAATTTGAGCCATCTTACAGAGCACCTGTACCTGTCCAGGCTGTAGAAGGAACAAGAATAGTACTTCATCTGCCTCTTTTCGGCAAAAAAAGAAAAGAGATTTGTCTCAATTGATCTGATGAAATCACACTATGTGCCCGATACTGAATAGCTGGCCGCATAGGCTTCTGGGAAGCCGCCGATCTCCACTCGCTACCATACAGGAACTTCAGACAGCAAGACTGATAACGTTTGAAGATTCTACTTTACGAAGTAACGGACAACAAGCACAAATGAAACACAGATCTCAGTTTGGCCTAATACTGACATCTACATGAACCTGTCTCACAACGATTCATATGCCAGTTCAACAAAACCTGCTGAGCTTCCAACAATAGATCGAACAGCATCTGGCTACTTCATTGATTTTGATACATTCTCTCTGGATCCAAGTGAACCTGTGTCACTGCCAGCTTCTGTTTCTCACAAAAAATTAGTATATAACATCTACATTTGGCTGAAAAAGACTTACTTTGTTTCTTGCTAGCTACAGCTTTTGATTGCAATTGGTCTACTTTTCCTAGTCTTCTGGATAGGTGTAGTGATTCATGTTTAGTTCTTTTTACTTATACCATGTTTTAGGTTTTTTTATACTCATATTTTACCAATCTCTTTATGCTTTTTCAAGAGGCATATTCTAGCATTTATCATTATGTCGGATGAGGAGAGGGTGTTATGAACCTATCATTGTTCTAACGGGTCTGGATCTGACTTTTTATCTAGTTAGGTGCTACATAACTGTTGTGTGGTTTTCTGTGAAAACTAGCCTCATGTATTATGCATGAGGATAATCACAGTATCACAGCAGGATTACCATATTCTGCATAATAACTTCGTGTAAGGGTCACCTCTATTATCATCCTTGCCCAACATGCCCATGGTACACTTCTAGGTAAAACCCCTGAGGGTAAAGCACTATATTTTCATTGGGCAAACTATAGGAGAAAAGACTTCCATGCTGCGAGCTGCTGAGGTCCCAGCACACAGACAATCCAGCACACAGTGGTCTGACATCCCTTGCGGGGTGTCCATCTGAAGATCAAGATGGGGTCCTTCACTCTCTCACATCAAGTAATGGGATTGGCTCTATCCTAAGTGGATTCTTGGCTTTACACCTACATACATCCTAGGTACACTTAGGTACATCTAGTTAGGGTTTGCATCCGGGAATACACATTATTACTGCCATGTATCCATATGCCTGCATATATTCATTGTTTTAGCACTATGGTAGAAGTCTATTTTTTCTTTATTCTGCTGGTGCTTATAACTGTATATATCTGTTTCTGTTTCATGGTTGTTGCAGCACACATATTTTATACTAGAAGGATCCTGGTTCAATACAATGCTTATTGGTAATGTCCCCACAGTGTATTCTTCTGTGTATATCTCTGAGACAAAGTGAGCAGGAGTGACTAAGTGAAAAGCACTGTATAGTTTTCACAGTCCCCGAAGGGTCATGGTTGTCATGTTCGATAGTAACCAGAAACTGTTCGCTCCTTGTTAGGAGGGGCTCATAGTGGGCCTGTGAGCTAGCTCGTCTACAGACTAACATATCCTCTGGGGGTGTCTGGAATCAGTCTGGACACCAATCCCTTAGTTTATGTTGTCCAAAATGTGAAGACCCTATATAGATTTGTCGGAACTACACAACACTCCAGGCTGGTAATTTAAGGGACTCGCCTACTTCCAGTGCCTTGTGATCAAGCATTACACTAGTATACGCCAGATCAGCAAACATCACCTGACCTTTGTAACTCTTAGGACATGGGTACAGGCCCAGCAGACAGCCCTCTGCCATGGTCCATGAGCGACTTCCATCCACCTCCAATATTGTGACCGCTATCTGTGTCAAGTAGGTGTAGAGGGCAGGACATGACTGTATCATGTGTAAGAGGTCAGCATCTTGTTCAGTACATCTCGGGCAGTTGGCTGCCACCACCCAAAACATCTGGTGGAGTCGATGTGGTATGAGGTATGCTCTTTGAGTTATATATTGAATACGGTTGAGCCAGGAGTTGTGGGAGACCACCCTTGGGTAAGCGAGAAGGAAGGCCCAGTCTTTGTTGGTCAGTACCCTGCTCATGTACATGTCCCACTTAACCTATAAAGTAGCTAGAGGTGAGGGTATGTGTGCCTGTATACCTTTGTACATCCACAGAGCCATTTGCTTTCCAGAGTCCATCAGGTGTACGAACTGCACCATTTCAAGTGTTGATAGTTCGGCCCCATCAGGAACCCAGTTAATTGGTAAAATATTATAGCACATGCCGTAGCATGACCATTTCTGCAATGGCTGAACACCCTGCCACTGATTGGGGGGGCATTGCCCAAAAAGTGATTTGGGATTGCAGGAAATTGATCACTCTCTGTACATTACCACCCAGTATATCCCGTTGGGTTCTATACACTCAGACTACCAGGTATTTGAAATTGATGGGGGCAACCACCATCTCATCCTCCACAAAGGGGATCACTCATGGTGTGAAATCCTCCTAAAAAAAGTATGCAAGTGATTTTTTGAAGTTAATGGCAAGCCCGAGATTGCAAACCTGTGCCGTTGGGGAAGTATTCAGATATTTGACCCATCAGAGAAATCCTTGTGGGACTCAGAATCTTGTGAGGGGGGGCTAGCATGTATTCCCAGCTAAGGGTGTCAAAAGCCTGGCGTAGATCTAAGGGGAGGCATCCTGCATTGGGCAGATGAACCAGAAGCACCCACATCACTTGGTATAGCCTACGGTTACTTAGAGATGTGCTCTGGCTGGGCACAAAGCCCAATGGTGATCCACATTTATCAGGAGGCCGCTTGCCAGAACTTTGCTCATTATTTTATATTCTGTGTTCAGGAGCGACAAGGGCCTATACGCCATGATGTGAATAGCGCGATTTTAAAAACTGTAAAATATTTTAACCGGTGCATTTTATTTATGCAATTTACCTACCTTGTCGCCCCTCTTGGACGAGACTAACATCGCTCCAAGGCTCCTGACACTTAGCTCTCCCTCCCGGCGCAGCCGAGTGAAGCGCTGACGCCGGGGTCAGAGGGCTCATCCGCCACCTTAGGGGGAGGCAGGGTAGCGCTCCAGCTCGTGGACGCCTCCCACCCTCCTCCAGTATGGATATAAAGAAGGGGACTTCCCGTCCGCGCAGCGGACGGGCGCAGCGGACGGGCGCGCCGATGGCGCGCCGAAGGCGTGCCTAAGGCAAGCCCGTCTACGCCCGTCCGCGCCTGGTCCGCGCCCAGCACCGGTCCCCCTGTTAGTTTGTCTACAAAAATCCGCTGGTCGAGTTCTCAGCTCCATCAGATCAGACAATGTCTCCCCAGTTCTCTGTTGCTGCCCACTTAGCCTAGAGAGTCTTCCTTTTAATTGCCGATGTTGCGAGTTCACTCTCACCCCTTTGTCTAATCGCTGCCCTCAATCTTTAAAATTTTCTAAAACCCAGAGCTGCCCTCTGATGTTAAAGGCTGCTCTACTCAACTGTCGCTCCCTACCTCGTCACGCTAGCGAGATATGGTTAGCACTTGATACTTATGCCTGGGACTTTTTATTCCTCACGGAAACCTGGATTAAAGACACGTCCAAACCCGATATACACTTGGCCACCCCTTCCGGGTATCGATTGGTGGGTATCAACCTTGATAATGCTAAAACTGGAGGTGGTCTAGCCATTATTCTAAAATCACACCTCAATTTAACTGTCAAGAAACTTACCAATATAGGGCTTATTGAAGCCTTATACTTTACGATCTCGGATTCAGCCACCACTCTTCTGGCTGGCATCTTGGTATATAACCCCCCCAATGCGCCAACGTCCTCCTTGGCCACTCTGCTGCACATGATCGCTGATTTTTCTCTCAGACACGCTTCTTTCACTGTGCTAGGAGATTTTAACTTACATGCGGATAACCCTTCCTGTTCTCAAGCGTCTCATTTAATTGAGACCTTGCAAGGACTAACTTTATCCCAATTAATCCAGGGCCCGACGCATGTAGCAGGTCATACTCTTGACCTGATATTTTCCAATCATCCTGGTATTACTACTCTCCCCTCTCTTCCCCTTACTTGGTCGGACCATTTCCTTCTCCCTTTTGATCTTACCGTCCCTTTACTTCCCCTTTCCTCTACTCGGAATGGGGAGACAGGAAGAAAATGGCACAAAGTCACTTGTGACACTGTTGATCCTTGTTTTTCCTATCAATTTGATCCCTTTTTTGAGGACCTTAACGAGAAAGTGTCGAAATATAACTCCGCTCTTCTAGCTGCGATTGACGCCATCTCCCCTTTAAACGCTATCACCTCCACTAGATCTAGACCCTCTGCCCCCTGGTTTTCCCCAGCTTTGAGAGAGGAAAAGAGCCGCTGTAAACAGCTAGAACGTAAATGGCGGCAGATTTATGATTCTGAGGCTAAAACTATCTATAAGACTGCTCTGAACAAATTCCAAAAATTGAAACGGTCCACGATGAGAGATTTTTACTCTCAGCAAATTAAGAATGCTGACAATTCTACAAAACCCCTTTTTAAGATAGTGAAGGACTTTGTTAACCCTCCCGCCATGACATCTCAGAGCTCTCCCAGCCAGGCTCTTTGCAATGGCCTATCGGATATCTTCCAGTATAAAATTATTAAATTATCCTCCTCATTTGAGCCAGTCCTTCCCTCCCTTCCGATCAATGATATTGACTCTCATAAAGGTGTGCTGAACTTTTTTAAAGAGCTTTCTCTAGAGATTGCCACAAAGTTATTTATCCAAGGCAAATCTGGATCTCCGCTTGATCCAGCTCCTGCCAAGGTGATGGGCAATTTGGCCCCGATTCAGCTCAGCCCTCTCCTTTCCATTTGGAATTCCTCGCTTCGCTCGGGTTAATTTCCCATGGCATGGAAACAGGCAATGCTAGTCCCTATCCTAAAAAAAACTGACGCTGACCCCTCACAATTCTGCAACTACCGCCCAATCTCCCTTCTGCCTAAGCCTGCTAAAATCCTGGAGAAGGCGGCTCAGAAGCAACTGGCAGACTATTTAGAAGCCAACCAGTTGCTACATGACTCGCAGTCGGGATTAAGAACCGGCTACAGTACTGAGACTGCGCTCCTAGAGGTATCGGAGACGATTCGTGAGTGTGTGGACAGGGGCGAGGAGGCCATGTTGGTCCTCCTCGACCTGTCCGCCGCTTTCGATACTGTGTCCCACGAAATACTACTGAACCGGTTAAGACAGTTGGGAATCGGTGGTACTGTGCTGACTTGGATCAGATCGTTTTTCACAGGGCGGACTCAGAAAGTATTTCTTCGGCCCTTTGAATCTGAGGGTAAGCCTCTTTTCTGCGGAGTGCCTCAGGGCTCGGCTCTCAGCCCTCTATTTTTTAATGCCTATTTAGGTCCGTTGGCTACAGTGGTTGAATCCTGGGGGGTCAGAGTGATCTCTTACGCTGATGATACTCAGCTGGTGTTCTCATTTAGAGATCACTCTGACTCCAATTTCACCAATTTCCGCCACTGCCTCAGTAATATCAGTTCCTGGATGGCTTTGAACCACCTAGTACTGAATGCAGAACGAGGTTTTATTTTTTAACCAAAAAGATCCACTGCCCGCTATTCAGTGGTGGCCTACGGAACTAAATCCCCCTCCGGTTCCAGTTCAAACAGCCCGTAACTTAGGCTTCCAATTCGACAACGATTTGTCCTGTCAATCTCAGATTAACAAGGTTACATCTGCCTGCTTCGGCAAATTACGCATGATCAGGAAGATCTTCCCTTATCTTCCTCTGGATTCCCGCAAGACCATTGTTCATGCCCTGATCACGTCGCATTTAGATTATGCCAACAGTGTTTATGCAGGCGCTTCCCTTTACCAAATTGAACGTTTGCAAATTGTGCAAAATGCTGCTGCGAGGCTGATTGGTAATATTCCTTTCCGTCACTCGGTTGCCTCGTACCGGAAAAAACTTCACTGGCTTCCCATTGCCCGCCGCATTCAGTTCAAAGCCCTGATCCTGGCCTTCCGCGCCCTCAATGGGTTAGGCCCAGGATATTTGAGAAAGAGACTTAAACTATCTCAGTCCGTTAGATCTTTGCGATCAAACAGCTTACGCCTCTTGGTGATTCCCCGATTCCGACGTGCCAGGAGTGGGGACAGAGCATTCGGAGTAGTCACAGCTAAACTCTGGAACAGCCTTCCACTGGATCTTAGGTTCATTGACTCAGAGTCTGTGTTCCGAAGCAAACTCAAAACTTGGTTGTTTACCATCTCCTAGTAGCCTTTCTTTTTAGCTCGCAATATGCAGCGCCGGGACACCCCCGACGGGGGTAGCTGTGCGCTTTATAAGCTTCTTAATAATAATAATAATAATGGTTCCTGCCTGGTTTCAACCGTGATGTTACTAGGGCTTTGTACTGTAGTTGGGGGTAGTGTGCCCCTCTCTAGTGAAAAGCGGTATAGGCACTTCAACTGGGGTACCATTTGCGTGGCATAGGCTGCATAAAACTCCACAGGGAGGCGATTGAGCCATTGGGTTTTGATGTGTGGAAGGTCCCTTATAGCCTCCCGGATCTTGGCAACAGAGATCGGTGCTCCAAGTTGTTTTCTCTCCGCCGCGGATAGCTGAGGCAATTGCAATGCATAAAAGAAATCATAATGTTCCTGGAAGGTTTAATTTATCTTCCATTGAGCGACAGCTAGTGTGCATAGTGCAATGCGTATTTCAAGTATGGGCAACATCCAGGGGAGTCCCTAATCAATCAGGCAAGCAGTGCTCCTTCTCTATCTGCCTCTCTATGTACCATTTTCATGAGCACACAATAGTCCACCACTCTGAGACACTTCATATCAGTATGCAGGCTGTTCAAGCGCAACGGGGAACCCACAGTGTCTCACTCCAGAGTGCTAAAGTGCGACTCTACATTATTTAACTCACTAAGGATAGTTTGTTGTGCCCCCACCACAGTACCATTCACTGTCCCCCTTGTTACCAGTTTGAATGTCTCCTATTCTATCAGTGGTATGGAGGCTGTATTGGCATTGGTCAAGAAATAGGTTTCAACAGTGGTGGTCATACATGCCCGAAAGGCACCATCTTCCAGTAGAAGGTGATTAAATTTCCGCATCAGGACAGGTGTAGGTACACGGCCTCAGGACATAGTGAGTTCCAACGAGTTATGGTCTGACAGCGCTTTACGTAGATGGGTAGTGTGAGTTATTTGCTGCAATAGTGAAACAGTCTATGTGGGTATGCAGTGCATGTGTTTGGCGAGTAGAAAGAATGTTGGTGCATTCCGGCATTGTTACTATGCCATACATCCACCAGTGTTACAGCAAACAAATGATGGATGGAATGCTGACAATGCAAACATTCTCCCCCATTCAAAAGATCTGGGTTAAATCCATTGTTCTTTTGCCCACTGCCAGGCAAGGTCCTCCCTGGACTAGAAACAAGCATCCTGGGACCGGTTTCAGGGTATGTCACCCTTCTTCAGCCCGGCTAGCTTGAATCCAGTGGCACAGTGAGAAAGGGACCCACATCTGGGCATACCCATCCCACTTAGGGCGAAAAGTGTAACAGCAAACAAATGATGGACGGAATGCTGACAATGTAAACATTCTCCCCAGTCAAAAGATCTGTGTTAAATCCATTGTTCTTTTGCCCACTGTGCCACCCCAGTTTGGACTAAGCCATATGCAAATCAGTCTTGACCCCGTGCCCCATGAGAACAGTCCTGACCGAACTGCCAGGCAAGGTCCTCCCTGGATCGGAAGCAAGCATCCTGGGACCGGTTACAGTGTATGTCACCCTTCTTCACCCCGGCTAGCTTGAAGCCAGTGGCACAGTGAGCAAGGGACCCACGTCTGGGCATACCCATACCACTTAGGGCGAAAAGTGTTACAGCAAACTAATGATGGACGGAATGCTGACAATGCAAACATTCTCCCCCAGTCAAAAGATCTGGGTAAAATCCATTGTTCTTTTGTCCACTGTGCCACCCCAGTTTAGACCCAGCCATATGCAATTCAGTCTTTACCCTGTGCCCCGTGGGAACAATCCAGATCGAACTACCAGGCAAGGTCCTCCCTGACCGGAAACAAGCATCCTGGGACCGGTTTCAGCGTATGTCACTCTTCTTCAGCCCGGCTAGCTTGAATCCAATGGTCCAGTGTGCAAGGGACCCACGTCTGGGCATACCCATCCGACTTAGGGCAAAAAGTGTTACAGCAAACAAATGATGGACGGAATGCTGACAATGCAAACATTCTCCCCCAGTCAAAAGATCTGTGTTAAATCCATTCTTATTTTGCCCACTGTGCCACCCCAGTTTGGACCCAGCCATATGCAAATCAGTCTTGACCCCGTGCCCCATGGGAACAGTCCAGACCAAACTGCCAGGCAAGGTCCTCCCTGGACTGGAAACAAGCATCCCGGGACCGGTTTCAGGGTATGTCACCCTTCTTCAGCTCGGCTAGCTTGAATCCAGTGGCACAGTGAGCAAGGGACCCACGTCTGAGCATACCCATCCCACTTAGGGCCACCAGTGACTTATCTTGTACCAAGGTTAACAGGGCCTTAACTTGCTTTACCATAGCAGCCCCCAGAAGCAGTGAATGCAAGTGGTCTACCTGTGTATCTAGTACTGCATTGTAGTCTCCTCCTAGTATTCAGAGATACATTATCCAGTCTGTAGATTTGGGGTCTCTAGTTGGTAAAGGTAGATACCTTTGATCAAATAGGGACCCTTGCGTCTAGTCAGGTTTAGGGGGTATACTCCTAAAATAGCCCCTCCTCACCCCCTTGGAAGCTTGGCATGAGCATGCAGGCTTATCCCAGAGGCAGTGTGTAAAGCATTTGTGAACACATCAGTAACCCAGTGACAACACTACAGATGGACACCACACAAGTTGTAGTATAAAAATAAGTATTTTTATATAGACTTAAACACAAGACCACAAACAACAAAAATCCACAATACTGTAATTTAAAAATGGTAGAAATAGCTTAGTTCTCTTTAGATGTAAAATTCAACACTTTGAGTTCAATGTACCTTTGGATGCGTACTGCTATACAATGAAAGTTTTGCGGGAAAGGTGATGCATCCGTTCCTTACACGCAAGAACAGTGAAGCATCGGGTTCCTACTGATGCGTAGGGGATGCGTTGGTTCTTCTTGGCGTGGGGAGGTGATGCGTTGGTTTCTTACTGCACTTCCGGGGTGATGTGATCAGCAGCGCTGTGATGCGATGAAGATCTGGTCCAATGAACAAAACGGCGTCTTCTCCTTGATGCGACATGATGCGTGCATGCCCGATGGCCGTGCGGCGACTCAACGATTCTTCTGAGCCGCGACAGGCCTTGCAACACGCTTCCTGGTGATATGGCGGCATCAGATGCATCGTTGATCCTCTTCTCCGGCGATGCGAGGCGCTTCGGCGACGATGCGATAGCTGCAGTGGAGACACACTTTCCCAAAGATGCAACGACAGCAGCTGCGACGCGCTTCTCCGGTGCAACGTCGATCCTCTTCTCCTGCGATACGAGGCGCTTGTGCGTTGCGAAGCGGCAGCAGCGGTGGTAGGCTTCTTCTTCGTGAGTCGCGCTTTCATCTCCTTGCAACACGCAGTCCCTCAGAAAGCCCAACACAACTGCAGGCACTTCCAAAGAACTCTTCGGGAGCTGGTGGATGAAGTCTGTTGTTCCTGGGACTTCAGCAGGAGGAAAGCTCTATCTCAAGCCGATGGAGATAATTCACAAGTTGAATGAAAGTAGCGCACATGTCCTTTCTCCTCTTTTTGGCAGTCAGGCAACCAGTGCAGGCCAATCCCTTATGCTTAGGGATAGTCTCTCCTCAGTCTCTCTGGTTCCTCTCCTCAGCAAGGTTTCTTCTTGTTTCCCAAAAGTGATCTACAGTTCTGGGGTCTGGGTTCCCTCTTTTATACTCATGTTCCCTTTGTTCTCTGAAGGCAGATAGGCCTTTGCCTAGTCCAAACCAGTTCTGGTCAGTCCTGGAGCACTTTGTTGACAAGACCCCTTCTTTCCCTTCACAGTGCAGGCCAGAGACATCAGACGCATCACAGGTGGAGCCAGCATTGAGGAGGGAAGGCAAAGCCCTATTCAGGTCCCAGCCGCAACTCCTCCCTCCCATCTGTATGCAGATCTCTCTATTCAGCCCTGTGCTGACTCACCCGGTCTCCTGGAATCCCCCAGCCCCTGTCACTCAAACTCCAGACAAGGAATATACAACATAGCAGAGGAAGGCTTGGATGGTTAGACAAGAAAATATATACTTTCTAAAAGTGGTATTTTTAAACACAGAATGTTAAAACCAACTTCCCTAAAAGATGTATTTTATCATTCTGAGTTCAGACATACTAAACTCAAATTTCTACCTCATTCCCTGAGTCAGTTAAGATTGTAAGATGTTATAATCAAACTACCCATTCTGGCCTATAGGGAAAGGTAGCCTTGCAATAGTGAAAAACAAAAATGGCTTTAATTCACTATCAGAACATGCCACACACACCAGGACATGTCCAGCCTTTTGTCTACAATGCACCCTGCTCTTGGGCCTACCATATGGGTGACTAATATGCAGAAAAAGGGAAGGTTTATGGACTGGCAAGTGGGTGCACTTGCCCAGTCAACATGGCAATACCAGGCTGCACACAGGCTCTGCAATGGCAGACCTGAGACAGACTTTTACAGGCTGCTTCTGTGGGTGGCACAACCAGTGCTGCAAGCCCACCAGCAGTATTTGATTTACACGCCCTGGTCACACTCAGTGCACTGAAATAGGGCCTGACAAGTAAACCAAACCAGCCAATCATGCAGTCACTAATCCATACATCAATTTACCATAGGGAGCACTTGCACTGTGGCACTGGACAGCAGTGGCACAGACCCCAAAGCATCTATAACCAGCAAAAACACATGAGGCAACAGCAAAAAATGGAATGGAGACCCACGCCAAGGTGCAGGTCTAACACAGTCCACTAACACTGTTATGACCCGTGCCAAAAAGGCATCTTGTTCAGTATTCAGGGCATAAATGCTGCCCAATACCACATGCACACATCTAGTTTGCCCTCAATCAAAGTGTACCTGTCATACAGCGGGAACGCGCAGTGGGACGCCGTCGCTTAGCTGGAGTCGTGCCAGAGTCCTGCCCGTCTGCGCTCGTCCGCGTCGAGGTAGCGGGCGCGGGCTATGGACTCTGGCCTTTTGTATTTATGTCATCATGTGCAACATAGCGACATTCAGGTATGATCGCGCTGATCTCTGTTCTATAAGAGACAGTCTACGTGTGTGCAACCATACCTCTGTACCTCCTCTTTCGGGACCTTATGAGTGTACGTGTGGTTGTTTCACTTTGGGCCCCCCCATCGGGGTGCGCCCTGTTGAGGTGACTGCCCGCAGCTCTTTTATAGATGGTACCGAGCGAGTACTTAATATATGGAGCTTGAATGTTAGATCTTTGGTTAAGCACTATCAGTCACTCCGGGATATGATAGATACGGACCTTCCGGATATTATCTTTCTTACTGAAACTTGGCTGCAGGACGCTGACACTGCCATAATAAACCTGGCCTTCCCTTCTACCTATACGGTGTTTACTTTGAACCGCTCGTCTAGGGGAGGTGGTATAGCCATGGCTACTAAATCCTGCTTTCCGGCAGAGTGGAAAGCTCTGGATCTTCCGATGTGCGAAAGCGCCTCTTTTAAGGTAATGGTCAGTCACCAATTTACCTTGAGTGGCGTACTTATCTATCGTCCACCTTGGAACGACACTGCCTTCAAGGCCGCTCTCGCTGATGTGGCTAGCTCGTTGGCTCTTAGATGTGCCAACTTTAACATAGTAGGTGACCTTAACATACATTTTGATCAGACGTCATCTCCACCCATCAGCTCTCTGTTAGTGGACCTTGAAGCGATGCAACTTAACCAACTAGTCACCTCCCCCACCCACACAGGAGGACATATACTCGACCCTTTCTTTACCACCTTAGTCCGGGCTAGAACATCTGACCCGATGGTGGTGGGTTGGTCGGACCATATGTTGGTTAAAGTGTCATGCCCCTTAGATAACACACAACTTAAACCCGTGGACAAACAGATCCTAAAGCGCAATTGGCACAAACTCAAGTTGGAGGAGTTTGTTAGGATACTGGAGGCACATCCTCTAGGCAAAGTGCAGAATGTGGAACAGGGATACGAACAGTTTTGTAACTGGGTCCTTACTGCCCTCGACTCTCTTATACCTCTGCGCTGGTCTAAATGTCATGCCAAAACCCGCAGTCCTTGGTATAACGAGACTCTTGCCGAGCTCAAGAGAACTTGCCGGCGAGCTGAGAGGGCTTGGAGGAAATCTTTTGATTCCACGTTAAAATCGCTGTATTTTGCCCAGCTGAAGATCTACCACAGAGCTATCTGTCAAACCCGAGCCGCCTATTACGCAGCAGAGTTTTCCAACAGCCCCAACCCTTCCAAATTAATCTTTAAAGTACTTAAAGATCTGATGGGGAAGCGGGCCACCTCGCTAGAAATCTGCACGGACTCGCACTGCGAAAGTTTGGCATCTTTTTTCGTGGAGAAGGTGCAGGCAATCTACCGAGGATTTATACCATCTGGCCCCGGAGATGCTCCTAGTGTTGTGAAGGTCTCGGTTTCTGAAACTCTGTCCTCCCTTCCGGCCATGTCTAAAGAGGTATTTGACACTCTGAGCCTCAAAATTAAATCTGGCTCTCCCTTAGACCCGTTGAAGCCGGAGCTTTTTACTCTCCTCCCGCCCCTCTGTCGTGAGCCCATTTTGGACCTGATCAACCTCTCCCTCAGTGAGGGCGTGGTTCCTTCCTCCTGGAAGCAAGCGGTGGTCAGCCCTATTTTGAAGAAATCCAACCTAGACCCCTTGCTCCCGGAGAATTATCGGCCCATCTCCCTCCTGCCTTGGACCGCTAAGGTCACTGAGGCACACGTAAATTCCATCCTGTCTGCCCATCTCTCTCGTAATAACATTCTTGACGAGAGTCAAAATGGGTTTCGCTCACAACACAGCACTGAAACTGCGCTGCTCTTTATGTCTGAGCATTTGCGGTCAGTGCTGGATGCGGGGCAGACTGCGGCGCTCCTATTGTTAGACCTGAGCGCCGCGTTTGACACGGTGTCTCATGACATTTTGATGCGGCGCCTGGAGGAAGTGGGTATTGCGGGGAAGGCTCTTCAGTGGTTCCACTCTTTCCTCTCGGACCGGTTTTTCAAAGTAGCTATTCCACCTGGCCAGTCCTCTTTCCACTCTCTGGGTCTGGGAGTCCCTCAGGGCTCTGCTTTAAGCCCCACACTTTTCAACCTGTATGTGAAACCGCTGGCTGCTGTCGTCAGGCAATGTGGCCTTACCATGACATCGTATGCCGACGACACGCAGCTGGCGGTGACACTTAGTGGGGACCCTGAGGTGAATGCGCCCAGATTCCGTGCAGGACTGATAGCTGTGGCTAATTGGATGCGTAACAACTGCCTACAGCTTAACACCAAGAAAACCGAGGTCCTGATTTTAGGGAAGCAGGCGGAACTTTGGGGAGACCAGTGGTGGCCTCCCGAATTGGGAGTGTCCCCCATTCCAGCGGCCGAAGTTAAAAATCTGGGGGTCTGGCTGGACTCTAACCTCTCTTTTACCAGTCATACAAAGAAGACAGCAGCTACCTGCTTTGGTATTCTGCGAGGACTGAGACCTATCCTCAAGTTCTTCGACCCCCCCACGCGACAACTGGTGGTTCAGGCCTCTATTCTTTCTCGGCTGGACTACGGGAGTGCTCTGTTACTGGGAGTTAATCAGGCTGAGGCTACCAGGCTTCAGAGGGTGCAGAATGCTGCGGCACGGGCCATTGTGGGCCTTCCGAGACGGTGTTCTGTCTCCGCGGTCCTGACCTCCCTTCATTGGCTTCCGGTCAGACAGAGAGTCAAATTTAAGGCTCTCTGTCTGACATTTAAAATCCTGAAGCTCTCCTCCCCTCCTGCCCTCGCGAGCCTTATCTCTTCGTACGTTCCCGCACGGTCCCTCAGGTCTGAATCTCACCATCTGGCGATTAAGCCTAGGTTCAGATTGAGTAGGATGGGTGGACGATCTTTCCGTGTTCTGGCGGCTGATCTGTGGAATTCCCTTCCTGTACACATCCGTGCCCTAAATAGCCTAATTCTTTTCAGGCGCGCCATAAAAACCCACCTGTTCTCTTCGGTTAATTGATTCTTTCCCTTTTCAGCTCTGACCTGTTATGTTACTGTACATGATCAGGCGCCAGGACGCCCCTTCGCTGGGGCAGCTGTGCGCTGAATAAAAGTTATTAACATAACATAACATAACATAAGTGTTTATGCATTAGTCATGTGCCTGAAACGGAACTTTCGATCTTATCCACACTGCTGCTTCCCTGGCAAATGCGGAGTATGCAGAATAGTATAATTGTCCTCTCTATTTCTTGCGGTGTTATTAGGCCTCAGGTGTGTGCATTGCTAAAATACTATCTGGGACGTGCACCTGCAAAGCTGAGCATACATGCGGTGCCGCTTATAAACTGAGCCCATTCCCCTCACATTCCAGGTTGTAACGTTATAGTGATGTAGCTCAGCCGTGCACGTCAGAGTTGATTCAGATAGTGTCCCTCTATGGCAACAGCCTGAGGGGTTGTGATAGTGTAGACTAGGAAAATGCACCCATTGTAGCCATCAACATTAGGAATATCAAAATCTCCAATACCCGGTCCAACCTAAAAACTGTGTTTGACCAATCATAAGCTTTAGAAGTCGACCATTCTAAAAGATTACATGCATTCGACTGAGGGGTTACAATAAATGTATTGGCCATCTGCTTCTGCCAGTAGGTCACTAAGATGTGTCTCATACTGGTTGGTCCCCGGCTCTATGACCCAACCTCTCAAATCCCCATAAGTGATGGAAAGAGTGAAACTAGTCCATCCTTACTATTGATGCATTGTTATTGACCTCTGCTTTGATAAATTGAGTGGGGCTGTTACTTTCGCTGTTTTCTGGTAGGCCAATTATTCTTATGTTGTTTCTTCTTGAGCACCGTTCAGTGTCTTCTTCCAGAATCCCTAGTTCTTCAACCTGGTGTTGAAGTAGAGTCGCCACCTCTGATTGTTCCTTGCACCATGGGGTCAAGACAGATAGTGTTGCCGAATTGAGTTGGACCTTCTTCGATAACTTCTTGTGATTCATCCTCTGGAGGCTGACATCAGTAGTGAGAGTGCCCAGCTGTTGTTCCAGTACGAAGCTGGACTCCCTAATTTCCAATAGGATGAAGTCTAGTTGTCAGGAAGGGGGTCTCCAATGTAGGGGTACAACATCATCTCTTGTCACAGGAGAAGAACCCTCCATTGAGCTGAGCTGGTGTGCGCTCCTCCAGAGGGGCCACAATCAAACAGTTTCCCCTTGGTGCAGCTCATTTTGTGACAGAGTGTAGGTCTACTGGGCACCAAGAGGCATCCCCTAAGAGCCGGAGAAAGTAAAGAGGCTTCCCTGGCAGCCCCCCAGTCTCAGTGCATTCCCAGCAGCAGACCTTCACATTTTGGGCAGCTAGTGTCTAGTGTCCGGTTCACTCACAGGTGCACAGGTATGGGCCCAGGATGTGGATGGTCACTCCGTGTGACACCCCTTCAGGTCTCTCCTATCTTCAGGCACGTAAGCAGCACTCTATCTCTTATGGCTGCCCCAGTCTTCACCTACGGGAATACCGCACCCCCCGATTAGAGGGGCAGATCACACAGGTGTCCTCTTTCTGCATGGTGATTCCAGGTGGAGAGCCGCAGCCAATGTTGGTGCCTGTTAGGTGCGAGCAGGGCCCCCAAAAGGCTTTGTGTGGCACTATGTCTCTCTGGGTCAGGGGAGTTGTCGCCTGTATCTCCCATACGCCAGGACAGGACCAACAGTCGAACACCAGCCAGCTCCACTTCAGGCCTCCCCAGCAATCCAAGGAGTGGCACGGTGCAGTCTCATTCCCAGTAGGGGGGTCCCTGGGGCTCTGCAGCAGTAAAAATACCCAGGACTCACTGGCTGCACCATCTGGCTTCACCGCAGCGGCGGGTCCCAGGACGCACAGGCCAGCAAATGGGGCCACACAGGTCTTGAGTCTCTTGACAGTGCAGAACCGGGGGTGGCTATCTTAATCCACCATCCGGAGTCGTTGCTCGAACCGGCCACAGCTCACCTTGTGTTTAGTGCTCAGGGTTGGCCAGATAGGGCCAGGCCTTCACAGCCCTCTTGGCACAGTGCTGGATACTGCAGGCCTCTGCAGGAAAAGGCAGCTGCACCAAGGGATCAACACCCCAGTCTACCCACTTCCAAGAGTGCCAGAGCAGGCTTCGTGGTTTCACTCAGGTCAGCAGTCTCCAGCAGGGACCACGCCTCCATAGGCATCAACAGACCCTACCTGTCTGGCCCGCTATCAAGCTGATCTGCTGGGCGACTCCCTGAAACACCGCCCCAGCGTACAGGAGCCCCGCAGGCCGTGAATTTCAGCCACGGCAGTCCACAGTACATCCAGTGGCAAAACAGCTCAATCCGGACACCGAAGAGTCCCGGAGAGCCCAGAAGGTGCCTTCGCAGCTGCTTCAGCAAGGCATCATCAGGCTGCAGCACAGCCAGCGGCAGGCAACTTGGTCTGGGTGCTGGAGAGCCCAGTAGATCCCTCCGCAACTGCTTCAATAAGGCATCAGTAGCGGTCTCACCCATATAAGCCTAGCGTCGGCCAAGCTTAATTTGTGGCAGCGCCTTCGGTCAAGTGCGTGCATCAGCCAGTGGAAGTATGTGGCCGGTCCACCAGTGCAATCAGCATTAAGGGTAGGGTGAATGGCTAGGGATATCAGGGTATTTGGCAAGGGTAGTCGGCCCAGGCCCTGGAGCTGCATTCCTAGGTGTCCGCCATCTTCAGCGGTTGGCCAAGCCCCCTTCCAGGACTCAAAATGATACTTATTATAACTCCAACACCTTACCACTTTTAGATGCATAGTAACTATTACAGAAAATAAGTTATAGAACAAAATCCAGCCTTCCAGATGTCCTCTCCTGAATGGTTAGCCTCTGCAAAGCTGAGCCAAGCTGTCCTAATTAGGAATGAAATGGTCTGCTAGAGAGACAAACAATTTCCTGTGAGTGGAGAACTGCAAGGGCTTGGGGTAACCAGCCTGTTCTTCAAAGGGAGAACATCACTTTCGCACAGTAAATCCCCCCAAATCCTGCGCCGCAGCCACAATGGAGCTCCTGTAATTAGATTAATGAAGTGGCTGGAAGGGGTGTGCTAGAGAATCTAAACCACGCCAGTGAGTTGGCTTAGACAGATCTAACCCTCCAGGACAAAGTTTCTCCATCTATGGATTTGGAGAGACTAGTCCTCTCTGGAGCAAGAATATGCCACACTTTGGAGGAAGTGGTGATTATTGGTGGCATCCTATTGGTAAGGGCTTGATGCCCTGGAGCACTGCATAAATATGGAAGAGTTGCCAAGCAACTCAGATCTCTGACTGGAAAAATCAAGAGAAGAAGGGCTGCCCTACAGGAATCCCGGGTCTGCACCCCAAGATTACTGCACTCATAAGGACTGCACCTGCTGCACACTTTGCAACTGCAGCAATAAAGTCTTGCTTCAAAATGATTAAGGAGGGACTCCCTTGAAGCAACAGGTTCAAAAGCGCTACAAGAGATCCCTGCCTGAACGTACAAGAAGATGAAGTGTGACTGCCCTTCCAGAACCATGGCCTGAACCCAGAGGATCATACTATGAATGACTGCACCTACTGTACACTACAGCCCTGAGGACTTTGCCTTTCTTCAGAAAGTGGAAGGAGTGGACTCTCTGAAAGCAACATGTTAAAAGAGTTCCACCTGCATCATCTCCAACAAGAAGAACCCTGCTGGTAGTTTGAGAAGTTTGGAGATGTTTGGAATACATTTTGTAAAAATCTCCATAACTTGACTAGGTGCATTGTGGGAGTTGTAGTTCCAGACCCCAGGAGTCAAACCAGAGCATCTGAATATTTGGCCATTACTGTGGACCATGTTTCTGCATCAAGAAACACATTGTGAAGTGAGTGTAAAAGTGTTATATCGTGGGTGACCTGAACTCTAGACTTTGTCCTGGTCTAGCAACTTATTTTTAACCTATTGAGTGCTATTTGTTTCTAAGCGCTAGTTTTACTTCTAAACTTTAAAAATTCATATCGCTGGTGCCTTACTTTAGATTATGTTTTAGTGTCATTATTCTAGGCGATTGAGATCAAGTTAATTTTACTGGAGAATTTCACTGAACCTAAAAGGGTAGTGACTTGATTGCTTGTGGTAGACTACAATCCACCCCAATTAATATACTACGGGCATATTATCAAGGGAATTATCGCCGCTCTAGCGGGACTTTTTCCAGCTAAAGCGGCGATAATTTTATCGCCCTATTGGCAAGCTGTCGCTAACAGCAGTTAGCTACAGCTTGTAGGCGATAGCGACCGGTTTGGGCCCGCTTTGCATGTCAGCGATATTTATCGCTAATGACATGCAAAGTGGGCGTACCCAAACTGTTAGCGACTGAAAGCAGTCGTTAACATCGCTATCGCCTGTTATCAACGCAGGCGAAGTGATAAATAAATTTGCGCTAAGCGCCAATATTGCCAAAACGCCAGCTAAGAACACTTCTTAACCTGTATATCCAATGGGAGGTGGATATTCAGGTTAAGACCCTATTGGCGATGATGATCTTCACGCATTGAGCCGCTATCGCCAGATATTTTATTGCATTTGAGATAAACGTTGCTAATAGCACGTTATTTCTGCGATAAAATCCGTCGATGCGCGGCGATAAAAAAATTATCGCTAAGCTCATTTAGCGATAATTATCGCTATTTGTTGCTAATATGCCCCTACTTTCTTCCAGTGCACAATTTACTTGTGTGCCTCTGCACGATGGCCAATATGCCACATGTGAAATGCACTTCCTCATTTATGGTGGCTGTGCCATCATGCAAATGAGGAAAACATACTTGGAACTACACAGGCCCAACCAATCATGCATCTGAAAAATTCACGTAACTGAAGGGTTTTCACAAGCGCCTTTATCCCAAAGGCACACAAAATAAGTAGAAATGTTCATTGAGCACGAGAGCAGTTTCTGCAATACACCCATTCTTATTCCACGTAGCACAGATGTGTTGCGTGGTCTTATTCATGTCTTATACTTCTTACCCTACATAGGTGAGCATTATACTCCCTCATGCATTAATTGTATAATAATTGCACAGTATTCTCTTTAATTCACACCATCTTAGTTCCTCATTATATATCCATATTTGTCTCTATGGGACTATCCATGGTCACTTAAATTATCATGTATCTTTGCGCTTCACACATTTCCATACTTAATTGTTTCTGCCTTATTTCTTTCTGTCTTTGGGTGTTTACTACAATATTTAATTCTGTTGATTCTCCACGCCTCTGCTTTTTGCAGTTTCTCTTTTTCTTTACACCTAATTTGTGTTTCTTCTTTGTCTCCTCTTCGTCACTGTCTGCCATTTGTACGATTATGACCTTCATTCTGCTCTCTTTTTTCATTCAAGGGGGAGGCACTCAGACAAAAAATGAACGTGGGAAACCAAACATCTATGGTTGACTTTATTCTCCTTGGAATAACACGTGACTCCAAGAAGAAGATTCTGCTCTTTGTCCTATTTCTGGTCCTGTATGCTGCCAATATGATAGGAAACATTGGAATGATTCTGATTATAAGACTGAGTCCTCGCCTTCACACTCCTATGTATTATTTCATCAGCAATTTATCCTTCAGTGACTTCCTGCTTTCCTCCATCATCGTCCCGAGCACACTATGGAATTTCTTGGCACTGGAGGCCATGATTTCGCTCGCTGGATGCGGTGTCCAGATATTTGGATTCATTGCTATGGGATGTGCGGACTCCTCGCTCCTTTCCCTAATGGCGTATGACCGTTACATTGCAATATGCCATCCTTTGCATTATCGAATCATCATGAGCAACCGCAAATGCCTTAAACTAGTGGCTCTTTCATACACAGTCAGCGTGCTGTACTCACTCACTCTCACGGTTCCTACCATGTGCTTGCCATTCTGTGGCAACAATGAAATCCCGCACTTTATCTGTGAGATGCCGACCTTGCTGAAGCTGGCATGTACCGACACGCTGCCCAATTATATTCTGCTGTTTACAGTCGGCGGGCTTCTTGGAATGTGCTTCTTTGCCAGTATCTTCATATCGTACATGTTCATCTTGTTCACTGTCCTTAAATGTCGATCTGCAGAAAGCAGGCGGAAGGCCTTCTCTACCTGTGGTTCCCACCTCATGGCTGTCACGTTATTCTATGGCACAGCTGGCACAACATATTTCCAACCCAGCTCTAGCAATGTCCTGACTCATAATGGCGTGGTGTCTTTTTTCTACACAGTGCTGGTTCCCATGTTAAATCCCTTGATTTACAGTGTGAGAAATAAGGACGTAAAGATGGCCGTTCAAGCGATAGCTAGCCGCTTGTCTGCCCCAGTGCACAGAGTGGCAGAGCCCTGTTCTTCAGTCAGCAAAGCCTGCGTTGACTTGAGGTGTCTGAATTCAACAACTTCTCACTCACTAGTAAATGCCAGATCAAAAACACTTTCTTGATAATGGCTATATTGATCTATTGTACCATTTAAGCATTAGTACCGATACCTATAGAGAGCAGCTTGATTACCCGATTCACAAAGTAAAGTTAGACGAATGTCTAACTTTACGACTGTCGGTATTCACAAAGGGCATTTACGAGTAGTAAATGCTCTTTGTAAATAACAAAAGTCGTAAAGTTAGACTTACGTCTAACTTTACCTTTTGAATCGCACCCTGTGTTTTCAGAACCTCGCTGCATTTATTGCATTCAATGAGTGCAGTGTGTCAGACCTGGAGAACGGTGAAGACGGTACTAGTGAAAGCATGCCAGCATTATGTTCCAAAAAGTAATATTACATTTGAAGGAAATATGGAGTCATGGCCGTAGACACATCAACAACGTTCATAATGGCAACAAAAATACAAAGTTCAAACCTGGTGTGCTATAACACCTTTTTGACAGTTGGGGGCTTGATGCAGGCCTATGACCAAGCCCAAGCTGCTGACGGCCAAAGGCCATGGGCAGCATGGAGTGGGTTACATGCGGGGGCAGGGGGTTGGACAAAAGGCCCTGCGGCAAACCCCACACAGCACATGATCAAATATCATGCTCAGCTTGGGATTGGCTCCCTTCGGAGGGGCGTGTGGGGGGTTGATTTGGCCAGAGGACTTGGTCATATGGCAGGCCATCTGGGCAAACCCTGGCCCACAAGGCTGAATGATGTGTGCTGCAGGTGGTTGGGTTTACATATAGTATACAAATATAGTATATAGAAGTATAGTATATAGTAAATATTACTTTTCATGAATTTAAAAAAAAACTAGAAATTCACTGAAAAAAGAATGTGTAAAGTCATAGGTAGGTGGGAATTTCAGGGCCCGATTATGACCTTGATGGGTGGATAGCCATTAGTCCATTGGTGGTGGTCCAAGTGCTTCACCAGTCTGACGACACACTATCGCAACCGCCAGGATCTAGGATCCCAATAGTGTGGTTGTCGGACTGGCTGTCGTGAATTGTGGCAGTGCAGAGGCAGACACCATTGACCTGATTAAGAACCTGACTTTCCTCCAAGCACTTCATGGCTTGGACACTGCCATGAAATGATTGGTGGAAAGGCTTGCAAAGCGTTCCACACAGGGCCCCAGTACAAATCTCCTTATAGGGATGTGTGCAGGGGGGGCACATGATGTGCCTCACCAAAAGTGCAGAGTCGTGCGTGCACTGAGTGTCATTCCTTGCTATGGCACATGCCACAGCGGGCACCGATAAATTGGAGATGCAGTGACGGCTCTCTTATGGGCAAAGATACTGCCACTGTCTCACACCCAGCCATGGAATGGCCAGCTGGACAGCATGGGCTTGTTGGCCTTCCTTGGACTGCTGCATCAGTGGTCAGATGGGAAGACTGACAAAGTTCTAATCAGGCTCTCTGCGTTAAAGTAAAGTTCTAAACAAACGAAACCACTGACATTCATTATAGTTATTGCTGCTAACTATAACTTGTACCATAAGGTATCTATAATTAGCGCCCTTGTCCTGCACTGCTATAGGACACACATATTACATTACTCGGTTCACTGACAAAATATCAAAACCACAAATATTATGGAACATAAATATCATGACAAAAGTATCAAGTACAAAAATATTGTTATCCTCTACTTATGTGTACATAACAAAAATATCAGAAGAAATATTGTTATACAGTGATATCAAACAAAACAATATGTGGTTATTATATATACGTTATTAAACATAGTAAACATTGACTATATTAACATTTAACAGTAATATAATGTAAATGATATCTACTTAAATCATTTTAAATTATATATATATTAATTTTCATTGAAAATAAAACTCATCTATATGTGTATGTTTATTTAAACATATAAAATGTAAAACTATTATTAAACTAATAATTATAATTTATGTTACAATTTACAAATCTTGTCTCAACCTTTAAAAAAGAACAAATATATATATTATAGTGATGTCACTGAGCATATCATGAGTGATGTAATATGTGACGTCATCAGCAGTGCATTGCGGGGGCGCGAGTTATAGGTAGGTCTACTAGCTATAATGCCTGAATTTCTATGGTTTTATACGAGTGAAATCTCCAACTAACTATACCATCCCTGAAACCTATGTTTTTTTCAGTGAATTTCTAAGGTTTTTTAAATGCCAATTTCTAGCTATAACGTGCCTGAAACCCATGGTTTTTCAGTAAATTTCAAAGGTTTTTTAAATGCTAATTTCTAACTATATTGTGCCTGAAACCTATGTTTTTTAAGTGAATTTCAAAGGTTTTTTAAATGCTAGTTTCTAACTATGCCTACAGAGGTAGGACATGTGAAGAAAGAAGAAAAAACACACAGAAAGAAGCAAAGGAAATGCATAAAGAAGCAACAGAAGTCCACAAAGATGAAGAAAAGTGCAGGAAGAAGCAAGACATGTGCAGCAAGAACCAACAGAGGAGCAGAAAGAGGCCTTGTTGCAAAATCATCCTGTGCCCACACATTTTTGCAGCCGGGTACTGGTGGTAACTTACTCTGAGTAATCGGGCCTAGAGCCAGTGCTATGCTAAAAGGCACTTAGAATACAGTGAAAACACCTACATACACTAGGGAACACTGTGCATTGGGGTACCCCTGTGATTAGCACAACCTCCTCTGTAAGGCCCTAGAACAAAATAGGGCAGGGGGATTAAAACTACCTCTAAGTCAGAGGTGCAGAAATATGCTACTTTAACTAGTAGTCGCGTTTGCAGAGTGGTGGAGAAAGGGTGCTGGGCGTCCAACCAACGCTCAGGAATTCTGCTGTGTAGGACTTACAAGAGGTACCAGGAGGGATTCTTGGCCCCCAAACTCCCTCAGGACTAAATTGGACTTCATCCCCCATCCCGTAGGCTGCCATGAGGCACGGTTGCAGAGTGGTAGAGAAAGGGGGCCATGGCCTATGAAGATGTCTTAGCAATCCAACTGTGTGAGACTTACTGGAGGTAACAAGAGGGGCAGTTGGCCACCAAGGACATCCTTGGGGGCCAAATTCCCAAACTATTACCTCCAGTCAGTCCTACACAGCAGCACTGGTAGGTATTCAAACTAGGCCATGCCCACTTTGCCCACCACTCTACAAACGCGCTCCCTGGCATGCTTTTGGATGGAGATTGAAGTCCCCTTCACTGCTGGGGGTCCTTTAGGGGCCAACTAGCCTACCTTTTACCTCCAGTAAGCCCCACACAGTGGGATTGGTGAGAGGTAGACAAAGGCCATGCCCCCTTTCTCCATCACTCTGCAAACGCTCCCCCTGGGTGTTTTAAGCTGGGGGATTAAGTCCCCTTGAATCCTGAGGGTCCCTGGGGTCCAACTAGCCCACCAGGTACCTCCAGTAAGCACCATAGAGCTGAGTTGCAGAGAGGTGTAAAAAGGGGCGTGGCCTGGCCCACCTCTAAGCAACGTAGCGCAGTGGTGCTTACTGGGGGTACCTGGTGGGGTTGTTGGCCCCCAGGGACCCTCAGGATTGAAGAGGAATTAATTCCCCAACTTAAATCGCGCCACAGGGAGCGTTTGCACACGTCACCTCAGGCCCGCCCTCTCTCTTCACCACTGTAGAAATTTGCTCTTTGGCGCGTTTTAAGTTAGGGGATTAAGTCCCCTTGAATCCTGAGGGTCCCTGGGGTCCTACTAGCCCACCAGGTACCTCCAGTAAGTGCCACAGAGCTGCGTCGCAGAGAGGTATAAAAAGTGACATCGTCTGGACCACCTCTCTGCACTGCAGAACAGTGGTGCTTTCTGGAAGCACCTGGTGGGCTAGGTGGCCCCCAGGGGCCCTCAGGAAGGAAAGGGAATTAATTCCCCAACTTTAAACGCACCACAGGGCGTGTTTGCACACATGTCTCCTCAGGCCCCAACCCCCTTCACCACTGTGCAAACGCACCCCATAGCAAGTTGTAAGTTGGGAGATTAAGTCCCCTTGAATTCTGAGGGTCCCTGGGCTCCAACTAGCCCACTGGGTACCTCCAGTAAGTGCCCCTTGGGGCTCGGGGGTCCATAACGGACTCCCAAATTAGCATTTTAATGCCCGCGGGAGGTTGAGGTACCCGGGGCGTGTGGGGGGGCTCGAGCAACTCCACACAGGTTTATTTCTTTTTGTAAAAACAAGCCCGAGGATGGTGGTCCCCGGGGCTGCGGGGAGGACTTGTGCCCCCACAAATATTTGAGAAAAACCCCGGGGGATGGCGGGCCCCGGGGCATAGGGGGCCTTGGAGGCCCCCCAACATAAAAAAAATCAAGTGGTAGTCCCTGTGGCTGTGAGGGGGGGCCCTGTGCCCCCGCAAATATTTAAGAAAAGCCCTGGGGGTGGTGGTCCTCAGGGTTGCGGGGGTCCCCCTGGGACTCCGCAATTATATTTCTCCATGCCCCCAGGACTTGGCCAACCCGCGGGCTAAATAATAACGAGCGCGGGAGCCCGCACTTTGTATTTTTTTTAAATTTCAGCTGGATTCGTGCACCCAGCATGAATTCAACTGATTTTATTTAAAAACAAAAGTTTTTGGGGCACTGTGGGTCCTTGTGGGACCACCTGAGCAGGCTTTGGGGCTCATGGTGTTTCTACCGTGCCCCCTTTTCTTGTGTTTTGCGTTTATTCCCTGTTTTCTTGTGCCTCGGTTAAAGAGGCACAAGATGGCTGCCAACACTTCCTGGTTTGGAGTGTTGACAGCCAATTAGAATAAACCTCATGATCGGGAGGGTCTGCGGATCCTCCGTGCCTCTAAATATCGAAACTTTTATTTTTTGATTTTCTCAGCAACTACTGAACGGATTTACACCATTTAAAATAAAATGATGCTTTCTGAAGCAAGCACTACCTTTTTGCCAAATTTGGTGTAATTCTGTTCAGCAGTTCTGGCTGTAGCCGTGTCTAAAGTTTCCGATGGAAATGACCACGGAGAAAACGCGTTTTGGAACCCCCTTTTTTCTCAGCCTCCGCTTGCCGAATCACCCCAAAACTTTTAAGATAGGAGCTGACTAGAGCGGGCCATAAGTTTTGAAAATTCCACGAAGATACGTCAACCGGCGGCAAAGTTATTGGGAAAACAAAAAATGCGTTTCCTATGGTAACTAGGTACTAACTATACCTACTATGTACTATATATATTTTCAAACAATAAACAGCTCATATCCTTCTCACACAGGAATGCAACACAGCAGCCAAGGTATCTAGTTCCAAAATTACTTTAATGGCATTTGATTGAGGGCTATGACGCGTTTCGTCAGGATCTTCCGCTCCAATACACCGTTCCAGGTGCACTCGAGGACAAGTGCTTTGATTGCGGCAGTGTACCGTGAAAGTATGCAAGCTCCTTCTTCCCCATTTCAATTCTCCATTTTAGAGTCCGTTTATTAAGAGTAAAACAAACGCATTTCGGCGGTTGCCTTTATCGATGTTTTGTGTTTTTACATGCCAAAAGAAACCATGTTTTTTATATACATTCAAAAATTTCCATCATGTGATATTTTGACAGACATAGATGATGGACTCCTATCACAACGTCTATAATGGTCGCAATATTGGAGTGATGTTTGGTGTAACATTTTATATCATTCACAAACCAATTTCTCAATTGTAACTTATAACACAATGTCCAATGTCCTATTTGTAGGAAAAGGGATGATATGTAGCAGTGTATTGCCCCCACTCACATTTCATCATGTTTTCAGAGAAACACCCCTAAATTTAAAACTTAAAAAATGGTAGAACTAGCTTAGTTCTCTTTAGATGGGACACTTTGAGTTCAATATACCTTTGGATGCGTAACTCTATACAACGAAAGGTGATGCGTTGGTTCCTTACACCAAAGTACGGTGATGCGTTGGCTCCCTACTGGTGAGTAGGGGATGCGTTGGTTCTTCTACATATGGGGAGATGATGTGTTGGTTTCTTACTGCCCTTTCATGGCGATGCGACCAGCAGCGCCGTGATGCGATGAAGATCCGGTGCAATGAAACAAAATGGCATCTTGTTCTTGATGCACCACGATGCGCGCACGCCCGACAGCAGTGCTGCGACTCAGCAATTCTTCTGAGCCAAGACAAGCCCTGCGACACGATTCTCCGGTGATGCAAAGGTGTCTGCTGCGACGGCGACACTCTTCTCCTTTCATGCGAGGCGCTTTTGGTGATGCTATGGTGACAGCGGTGGCACGCTTTTCCGGTGATGCAACGGCGTCTGCTGCGACCGCGACTCTCTTCCCCGGTGATGTGATGACAACGGCTTCGGTGGCGATATGCTTCTTTGTCTTGAGTTGCGCTTCCAGCTCCCAGCGACACACAGTCTCTCAGAAGGCCCAGCTCAACAGCAGGTACTTCAATTCCCAGCAAGGGAAGGCAGGGGAGCTGGTTGGTGAAGTCTGTTGTCCCTGAGACTTCAACAGGAGGCAAGCCCTATCTAAAGCCCTTGGAGATCCTTTACAAGTTGATTTGAAAATAGCACAACGTCCTTTCTCCTTTCTTTGGCAGTCAGGCAACCACTGTAGGCCAGTCCCCCAAACAGGACTCAGCTTATGGATAGTCTCCTCCTTCAGTTTCTCTCTCCTCAGCAAAAGTTCTTCTTGTTTCCAAAAAGGGATCTAAAGTTCTGAGGTCTGGGTCCCCTCTTTTATACACCCAAATCCTTAGTCTCTGAAGCCAGGGAGTGTCTGTGCCTAGTCCAAACCAGTTCTGTGCAGTCCTGGAGCACTTTGTTTACAGGACTCCTTCTCTTCCTTTGACAGTGTGGGCCGGGGCATCAGACGCACCACAGGAGGTGGAGCCAGCATTGTGGAAGGCAGGCACAGCCCTATTCAGGTCCCAGGTGCAACTCCTCCCACCCATCTACATGCAGATAGCTCTTTTCATCCCTTTGCTGACTCACCCTGTCTCCTGGAACCCCCAGCCCCTGTCACTCAAACTCCAGACAAGGAATACACAACCTAGCAGAGGCAGGCTTGGATAGTTAGGCAAGAAAATACTAGGGCTGGGCATAGTTTGCGAAGTAGCGCTACAGGTAGCTACACAATGTGCACTTCGTACTACGGGAGCTGTGCGTAGCACTACGTGAACTGCGTAGTACCCTGTTTTCACTGTGCAAGATGCTGTTTTCAATGATTGCACAGTGCGGACAAGCATCCGGCACTGTGCAATCATTGAAAACAGCATCTTGCACAGTGTGAACTTTAGTTTTCTGCCGCTCGAGTACATTTTTACTCGAGCGGCAGCTTTCTTAACGCGGACTGGTAGTTTCTCATTGCCGAGCGGTCGCGAGCATACGTGACCACTCGCAATGAGAAACCTGACCTCCCCGCGTTGTGAATCTTGCTGGGAGGTTAATTTTCCATGCTTCCAACTTGATGTTGCTGATCGCGAATGAAGAAAAAGTCTTGCCGGGATGTCATTTTGCTTGCTCGCGGTTGCCAACTTGACTTTGAGGACCGCGAGCAAGCAAAAAACGACTGCTGCACTACGCTACGCGTGTTTGCCCTGTGCTACATGCGGTTCGCGTAGTGCGAAGTAGCGCAAACTTCACAAACTACGCAAGCTTAGCGTAGTTCTTAGCCCAGGGTTAGAAAATACCCACTTTCTAAAAGTGGTATTTTCAAACACAGAATGTTAAAACCAACTTCACTAAAAGATATATTTTATCATTCTGAGTTTAGGCATACTAAACTTGAATTTCTACCTAGTTCCCTGAGTCAGTTAGGATTATAAGGTGTTATAATCAAACTTCCCATTCTGGCTTATGGGGAACAGGTGGCCTTCCAACAGTGAAACATGAAAATAAATGGCTGTAATTCATTATTAGGACATGCCATACACACTCCAGGGCATGTGCTACCTTTTACCTACAGTGCACCCTGCCCTTGGGCTGGGTGCACTGTAATATGCAGAAAAGGGAAGGTTTAGGGACTGGCAAGTGGGTGCACTTGCTCAGTCAACATGGCAGTACCAGACTGCACACTGGCACTGCAATGGCAGATGTGAGACACACTTTACAGGCTCCTTCTGTGGGCGGCACAACCAGTGATGCAAGTCCACCAGCAGCATTTCATTTACCAGCCCTGGGCACCCGTAGTGCACTGTACTAGGGTCTGATAGTAAATCAAATTAGCCAATCAGGGAGTCACTAATCCATACATCGATTTACAATAGGGAGAGCATATGCACTTTAGCACTGATCAGCAGTGGTAAAGTGCCCAGAGTCATAAAACCAACAAAAACAGGTCAGACAAAATACAGGAGGAAGGAAAAAAGTTCAGGGATGACCCTGCAAATCCGGTCAAGTCCAACAGTTATTATTCAAATGTGAAATGAATTTGTTTGCTAAATCTATTGGCCCGTTCCACATAATGAATATATCATCAATGTAGCGATGCCATGCTACTACTTTATCCATCCATTTCTTGTTTCCCGGTGCCCAGGCCACCTGCTTCTCCCACCAGCCCATGAAGAGATTTGCATAATTGGGGGAGAAGCAGGTGCCCATCACTGTTCCAGAAATCTGCCTGTAATGATATTCTGCGAATAAAAAGATGTTATTTGTCAGACAGAACTTCGTTAGTTACAACAGCATTTTGTTATGCTCATCGAACTTCAACGGTCGTTTGGATAAAAAGTATTCTACAGCATGGAGGCCTAGTTTGTGTTCTATACAGGTATAACGACTTGTAATGTCGAGGACAATTAATTTAAAATTAGGGTCCCACTGTAATGTTTCCAAAAGACCTAAAAAGTCTGTATATATGAAGATAACTCATTTACAAATGTGAACAAAAATTGATCAATGAAAGTAGAAAGTGCTCTGTCAAACTACCCTGTGAGTATACAATCGGTCTACCAAGGGGTCTTTATGCATCTTGGGAATATGGTAGAAGGGTGGTATAATTGGATTAGAACAATGAAGAAACAGGTATTCATCAGTTTCAAGCATAGTTTTGTCATACCACAATTTAATCAATAAATTATATTGTGTTATACTAGCACGGTAGTCCTCTTTGGTTATTTTCTCATAACAACGAAGATCCAAAAGTTGTCTTAAAGCTTCATCATAATAATGTTCTCTGGTCTGTATAACAATATTGCTACCTTTGTCAGATTAATTTTATCTCTATATTGGATCCCACTAAATGTGTATTATGTCAAATATTATCAGGGAGGAGCTATGTTGTGACTAAAGAACCCATTAGAAAATACACAATGTATCTTCAACTTTTTGTTATGATTTTCATCATCAGTCCAGTACTATGAACATTTTGTACTGCGTTTGCATGTGGGTGAGAATTTACATTTTTATCGTCCATCACAATGCAATAAGTGTTGCTTTATTTAACCAACAGAAAGAGTGGAATGCTGATCATCATGTGACAAGGGACCATCACTCTATGGAAATGTAATTGTGCCACGGTCAATTATATACAGTGCATCGTCTTTAGTTCTAATGGATATAAGCTTGCATCTATGGTTCACTCCGAAAAGGAACCACATGTGGCAGAGACTTTTTATCCCACCCTGTTTGATTTCTGTACAATGACATATTTTGAGCTAAATCTAACCTCGGGCATATCTTTCCTGAGATCTTCAAACACTATGGAAAATAATGATTTATTTATTTTCCACTGCATGTATTCCTTACTACAGATGGAGGCCATTTGTACTGAAATAGGATAAGATCACAAGTGTGAGTCACTTTTATAGAAAGTGATATGTTACTGTAAATTATTTCTATTTCTACATCTCTGCCTGAAATGTTCACATGATGATCTGGTGTTCCTATTTAAATGTACATATCAGGACGATTTGTGACTAGAGGCTTTTAATATTTCCATTCTGCTATCCAGAAGCGCTGTTGTTGACAGGAATTTCATTCTTTGAGGCATGCTTTTTTATTTTTAGTCCATATCCCTGCTGCTTTCCTCTTTTTATATTGAGCTTATGAATCTAAAGTTTTCTCCTCCTTATATAAACTGGTGTCAGTATCTCAAGACCTTGACTTGCACACTCGTCTGTTCTACAATACTCAATCCAGTCTCTCACTTCATCTGTAGAAGTACTGCTACAGCCTACTATGAAGCCTACTATATGTGATGAATCACTCCATGAATTATTATACTGATACTTATGTCACATCTTAATTCTGTTGCTGTCCCCCAATTCTAAATGCCTGCACTAGGCTCCTGCTAATATGAAGATCCAGTTAATTTGAAAAATTGTGTTGTTGGTTGTGTGCGGTGTTAGCCCTGCTCAATCAACAGCGGCACTACCTGTCAGAGCGAAGCACAAAAGTCACGAAATTATCCTGTGCTTAGTCCTCTGGTAGCTAATCAGAATTAACTTGAAGGCAATGTTTAAAGTATCTATGCAGCACAAAAACAGTAATAAACTAAAGCACAACACAAGAAGAATCGCACACCAGCAGAATATAATACTTTATTTGCCACCAAAATGACAAAAATCCAATTACGAGAACCAGAGTGTGGAAAAGAAGGTCCTCACACAAATAAGATGAAGTAAAAGTATAAGTATAATCTTTATTCGATCAAAAATATGATGATTTACAGTAAAAAAAGCTTTTCATAACTATAAAACGATAAAAGGTTAAAAACCCATATTTCATATAAATCTTATGACAGGTGAACTATAGCAGCACTAAAGGGAATACATAAAAAACATGATTTCATCACAAGAACTGTTGGAAATGGGATCCCCGGCTGACCAGGGCTTTCGCCAAAGTCAGTCAGAGACCACCACACCCAAGTCAGGGCAAGGGAGTTACACGCCAAGATAACCCCTACTCACCCTCTAGGTAACGTGGCGCGAGCAGCAAGGCTAAACTTGGAGGCGATGTAAGTTAAGTATTTGCGCACGCACCCCAGCAACAACAACCAAAGGCCCACCACAAAGGAAACTCCACACAAGGTTATATAAAAAATAGCCTTTGTATTATCACAAAACACATTAGATAAAACACACACTTTACAATGTGCCAGAGGCACGGGCAGAATTTACAGGGGGATATTTACAAGACAGGGCCACCTGGACCACTGTCAGGAATCAGAAGTAGCACTTTCAGAAATAGCACTTAGTACATAGAATATAGCACAAAATAGCACACAACCAGTAATCACTGGTAACCAGGACCTCACTAGCACCACCTGTACTAGGGAGAAAACAACCACCTATGTATCACAATACCTGTAGGGGTGTAAGAGGAAAACACATGATGCAATGCATAACATTCATTCAGAGGTGTAAAGAGGAAAACACATGATGCATCACAATACATTCAGAGGTGTAAAGGCACATGACGCATAATCAATACATTCAGAGGTGCAGAGAAAGTACAATTGCGCCAAACTCACGTAAGTCACCACCTGTGACTGTCCCTAGGCCCTCTGGCCTTGTTGGGGCTAGGACGCCCTGTGTCCAAAGTGTCAGGGTCCTAAACGTAGCAGTTACCCACAAAGTGCTGGGCAACTGGCGCAACAATGTTTGAGCCTGCCAGGGCTCAAGAACAACAGTGGGGCCAATGGGGGAGCCTCTCTGGGCTCTTAAACAACAATGGGGGCTCAAGAGCCTCTCTGGGCTCTTCAAAACGACTTTGGCGCCTGGAGCCTCTCTCCAGGCCCTAAGAAATAAATGTGGCCCTCCAGAGCCTCACTGGGCTCTACACACGAAATGCTGCCTTGGTGGAGCCCCTCACGGGGGACTCAACTTTGCAAATGCCCCCTGAGCCTCTGGGGCTTGTGAAGCAGAAATGCCCAACTGGCCACTTCGTCAGAGTCCCGCTCGGGCACTCAGGTACAAACAATGCCCAGGGAGCCTTTCACTAGGCTCCACACCGCGAGCACGGGAGCGCGCTACTGGGGAGGGGGGGCGGACACTGTGTCCCGGTGCCCCTCTCTCCCTCTCTGTGGCCACACTCACCGGCTGTTGGCTCTCTCTGGACTCCTCGTGCTGCAGGGGCTCTGTGAGGCAGCCGGGACGTCCTCTCTGCTGCGGGCTCCTCCTACTGCCTCCTGGCGGCACTCTGGGGCTCTCCCTCGGTCGGAGCTTGGCTCTCCTTCTTGCCGGGCCGCGGGCGGGGCTCTCTCACCCTCGAGAGCCTCGCCGAGGACAAGACGCTGGCAGTCTCCTTCTGGCTCTCCCCGGGGCTCTCCCTTCACATGGGAGCCCCGGCAGTCAGCTTCCGGCTTCCTCCTCTGGTGCAGGAGCGCGGGGTGGGCTCCCGTCAGCTTCCTGTTGTCCCGCTCGTCCCGCCCCCGGCCTGCCTGACTTCCGGCCGGGCGGCGGCGGCGATATGGACGCAGCAAAATGCGGCAAGGAGCGGGGCAATGCCGGGTGGGCACCGGCTGTGAAGATAACGCGCTCCCAAGCGCTAGCCCACCATAAAGCGCTTCCAAGCGCTAGGGGCGAACAAATACAGCGCTTCAGGCGCTAGGTGCCCAACAAAGCGCTCCCTCAGCTCTAAATGCAAAATAAAGCGCTCTTAGCGCTAGGAGGGAAAAGGAAAGCGCTATCAATCCAATTCAGCACCCCCAGGCGCTATAGGACAACAAAGTCCAGCAAAGGTCCTTCAGCAAGGCAGGGGGGGGGGCAAGGCTGGGCCCAGAGCCAGCTCACTGGGTCTCCAGGCAGGGAGACACTCCAAGTGGCGGTCCTCTGGCCCAGCAGCAGCAGCAGCCCCCTCAGGATCCTGGAAGAGAACAACCTTTGTGGGGACACAGCCCCATTTTTATACAGTGCATTTCTTTGTTCAAGGGTGCAGAGTGGGGGCGGAACCAGTCGCAGCTGGTTCTTGAGTACTCTGTTTACCTCAACCACCCTCTCTATTCACTGGCAGGGCTTGGGTCATTAGACAAACCACAGGGGGGCGGAGCCAGCATTGTGTGGGGAAAACCCAGCCCATCCAGGACACAGGTACACTCCTCCCACACATTACTCATGCAGATCTCCCACTCACCACCGGGCAGACCCATCCAGACTTCCTGGAGCCTGGCATGCCAGCCAGCTCCAGCCAATCACACGCCAGCACCCTCACAGCACACGTACAGCCATGTCTAGAAATGGCGCTTCCCTACTAGACACATACATGCTGCATACACCGTTGCGCAGCATTCACTCACACGAGTTCACACATACCAGACTCAAGCCTGTACACCCCACGCATCAGGAACTACCAGGGACACATACATTCCCCATGCATTCCTATGGGCGGGCAGGCCTAGCTCAGCACATGCACTCAGAGTGCGCACGCACTTTCCACTGGGACACAGTGAAAGTGCGCAGAATCCAAAAATCACCATCTCCAGGTCACCATTTCAAACAAAAAGTCTAGGGGTGAACCTGCCCTAAGGGCCAAAGTCCAACATAACCCCCTTCCAGCCAAAACGCAGGGGAGACCAATCACCACCGTGATGGACTTCCCTGCTTGGGGCGATAGAACACGGACGCGGGCCCGCAACTGCAGGGACACCCTCCTGTTCAATGCCACGGTGAACCCATGGGATTCCTTCTAAACACACTGTCTGGACCAACTGGGCTACCCCACTGGTACTCCCAAGTTGTCCGCGGCCAGGACCAGGCCCTGGGCCACCCAGGTGCCACTGGTCCATGCCAATTCGCAGAGCGGGGGGTAGTAACCCCTGGCACATAGGAGCCATTCTCCACTCTTCCTGTCTGCAAGATAGGACTAGACTGCCACTGGTACTCCAGCCTAGGGCCTACAACCTCAGGCGGACCAGGAGTCTCGGGGAAGGCTCTCCTCTCCCTACCTCTTCTCCTAGGGTTCCTCCTCCCTCTGCGAGGGGTACCCCTAGAACGCCATTCCAACCCAGGACTTATCCACTCAGGTTGCACCGGGGTCAGAGGTGGGCTCTCCCACCCTCTGCACCCCCTTCCAGAGGTCTGCCCTCTCCCACCTGGAGAAGTTCCTCTGGACGAAGAACCGGTCAGGACACTGGTTACAGTCGTCCTACCCTTCAGGTCAGGCTGATCCTGAACCTGGCCTCCCAACCTCTGGTCTAGAACCTTCGGTGGAACAATTGCCTGGCACTCCAGGACTTCTGGGGATTCACACGCAATCCCCCTGAGGCTAACAAATGTCACATCTGTTGCGTGACTGTCTGTCTGGCGCAGATCTCCCGCCCTCTGTCCACCTGACAGTGCGTGACGATCCCCCAGACCAGAAGTGGTGTTACCATGGTCACTACACGGGAACCTAGCCCAACTGGGTAGTCCCTGACCCACTGGTCCTTCCACTGGGGAACTCCCCCAATCACTCCTCACTCTGGACTCCTGTACCCTCCCTATCGGAGCGGTACTGCCAGACTCTAGAACCACAGGAGCTCTGGTTACAGACGCTCCAGGTCCTCTACTCACTAGGAGATCCTCCTCAACTGGGTTAACAGGACAGCCTAGGTCCCCAACCTGGTGTTCCCTCAAGAAACCACCCAGGTTCTGAGACAGGGCTTCGGACCTCTGGGGGCTCTCAGCCACCCACTGACTCCTGCTCCACTGAGCCAGGCAGTCAGCCCCTCCACCCTTCTCACTATACTGGGACCTCGCTGGGCTACACTGAGCCTCTTCCACCACGCTGGGCTGGAAGATCCCTGACCCACTACTTTTGGAGTCACTCACCAATGACTCTACAGAACCTCTGGTCCCTTCCCAGCGGTCTGCTTCCTCTGCCAGCTCACATGGTTCAGACAATCTACACCCTAACAGGTGTTGGCGCAACCCTGGTGAACAACAACTGAGCAACTGCTCTCTGAGAAACACATCGAACAATAGGTCCCAATCACATTTCGTGGGCTCCCGTACCCAATCACACAGGGCTTCACAACAGTCATCCTCAAAGTCTTCCCAAGACTGATGAGACGGTTTCCTAAGGTTCCTAAACCTCAACCTATTCTCCTCCTCTGGGGAAACAGGAACCATACTCTGGGAACTGGGACTTTCTAGACTGAGATTTAAATAGCTGCCACCACTGGACCCAACCCTCCCTGGGGGATCCAGAAACTCAACACTGCGCGCAGGGGATAGTCTACCCTCCAGAGCTACTTTGCCTCTGGTGGCGGCCCTCTCAGCCTCCTCTATCCTGTCCTGCGCTAAGACCCTCTCGGTCTCCAGCTGTTGCTTCTTAACCTCCAGCTGTTGCTTTCTAATGCCCAGCTGTGCCATAGCCTGGGCATGCTCCAACCTGAGCCTCTCTAAAGCCAGCTGGTGCTCCCTTTCTCTCCTCCTATCTTCCAGCTCCTCTGGGGACAGGGAAAGGGATGAGGCGCTGCCTCCTAAACTGGACCCAGCAAGGGACTCCCTATCTATGGGGTCCTCACTATCTGCTGGCGTCCCTGTGCTATCATCTTCTCCCTCCTCCTCAGACTCTTCAGGGCTCCCCTCTGACCCACCACCCTCATGGTGTGAGACCCGGGCCCTCTCCGCACTGTGCTCACGCTCCCAGTCATCCTTCTGCCATTGGATCAGGTTACCCCTAAGTTGGGACTGGGTGTCTGACTCATTCACTGCAATGTCTCTCTCTTCGCAAAACTCTCTCAGTTCATGCAAAAACAGACCCCAGACATTAAAAGCAGACTCCATCTTGGCAAGATGCTCACAGACACGTGCAACACAGGGGACTTAACAATCTGAAGTAAGAGGACACAATTCCAACTTCAACAATCTCCTTATCAAAGAGAACTCATACTCATGCGTCCAGGAAAACACACCATTCATCCACACACACCCTCCCCTCGGATCGGTAAGGCAGTTTCTACCACCCCTGACTTCTCAACCTGACCAAAAGCGACACAGGTACCAAACTCTGGAAGGAGGGCGGGGGACAAATGTACTGAACACAATCAAATGACACTCTTCAGGAGAAGAAACAATGGAATTTCAAAAACAATCCCCTAAAATGTGGTCATCTAAATGCAGAGTTTTGTGGTGCAGCCAGCCGCTACTAAGGTACAAGGCAAACACAAATCCTTATCCCGCCGCTTGCCGCCAATGTTGGAAATGGGATCCCCGGCTGACCAGGGCTTTCGCCAAAGTCAGTCAGAGACCACCACACCCAAGTCAGGGCAAGGGAGTTACACGCCAAGATAACCCCTACTCACCCTCTAGGTAACGTGGCGCGAGCAGCAAGGCTAAACTTGGAGGCGATGTAAGTTAAGTATTTGCGCACGCACCCCAGCAACAACAACCAAAGGCCCACCACAAAGGAAACTCCACACAAGGTTATATAAAAAATAGCCTTTGTATTATCACAAAACACATTAACACACACTTTACAATGTGCCAGAGGCACGGGCAGAATTTACAGGGGGATATTTACAAGACAGGGCCACCTGGACCACTGTCAGGAATCAGAAGTAGCACTTTCAGAAATAGCACTTAGTACATAGAATATAGCACAAAATAGCACACAACCAGTAATCACTGGTAACCAGGACCTCACTAGCACCACCTGTACTAGGGAGAAAACAACCACCTATGTATCACAATACCTGTAGGGGTGTAAGAGGAAAACACATGATGCAATGCATAACATTCATTCAGAGGTGTAAAGAGGAAAACACATGATGCATCACAATACATTCAGAGGTGTAAAGGCACATGACGCATAATCAATACATTCAGAGGTGCAGAGAAAGTACAATTGCGCCAAACTCACGTAAGTCACCACCTGTGACTGTCCCTAGGCCCTCTGGCCTTGTTGGGGCTAGGACGCCCTGTGTCCAAAGTGTCAGGGTCCTAAACGTAGCAGTTACCCACAAAGTGCTGGGCAACTGGCGCAACAATGTTTGAGCCTGCCAGGGCTCAAGAACAACAGTGGGGTCAATGGGGGAGCCTCTCTGGGCTCTTAAACAACAATGGGGGCTCAAGAGCCTCTCTGGGCTCTTCAAAACGACTTTGGCGCCTGGAGCCTCTCTCCAGGCCCTAAGAAATAAATGTGGCCCTCCAGAGCCTCACTGGGCTCTACACACGAAATGCTGCCTTGGTGGAGCCCCTCACGGGGGACTCAACTTTGCAAATGCCCCCTGAGCCTCTGGGGCTTGTGAAGCAGAAATGCCCAACTGGCCACTTCGTCAGAGTCCCGCTCGGGCACTCAGGTACAAACAATGCCCAGGGAGCCTTTCACTAGGCTCCACACCGCGAGCACGGGAGCGCGCTACTGGGGAGGGGGGGCGGACACTGTGTCCCGGTGCCCCTCTCTCCCTCTCTGTGGCCACACTCACCGGCTGTTGGCTCTCTCTGGACTCCTCGTGCTGCAGGGGCTCTGTGAGGCAGCCGGGACGTCCTCTCTGCTGCGGGCTCCTCCTACTGCCTCCTGGCGGCACTCTGGGGCTCTCCCTCGGTCGGAGCTTGGCTCTCCTTCTTGCCGGGCCGCGGGCGGGGCTCTCTCACCCTCGAGAGCCTCGCCGAGGACAAGACGCTGGCAGTCTCCTTCTGGCTCTCCCCGGGGCTCTCCCTTCACATGGGAGCCCCGGCAGTCAGCTTCCGGCTTCCTCCTCTGGTGCAGGAGCGCGGGGTGGGCTCCCGTCAGCTTCCTGTTGTCCCGCTCGTCCCGCCCCCCGCCTGCCTGACTTCCGGCCGGGCGGCGGCGGCGATATGGACGCAGCAAAATGCGGCAAGGAGCGGGGCAATGCCGGGTGGGCACCGGCTGTGAAGATAACGCGCTCCCAAGCGCTAGCCCACCATAAAGCGCTTCCAAGCGCTAGGGGCGAACAAATACAGCGCTTCAGGCGCTAGGTGCCCAACAAAGCGCTCCCTCAGCTCTAAATGCAAAATAAAGCGCTCTTAGCGCTAGGAGGGAAAAGGAAAGCGCTATCAATCCAATTCAGCACCCCCAGGCGCTATAGGACAACAAAGTCCAGCAAAGGTCCTTCAGCAAGGCAGGGGGGGGGCAAGGCTGGGCCCAGAGCCAGCTCACTGGGTCTCCAGGCAGGGAGACACTCCAAGTGGCGGTCCTCTGGCCCAGCAGCAGCAGCAGCCCCCTCAGGATCCTGGAAGAGAACAACCTTTGTGGGGACACAGCCCCATTTTTATACAGTGCATTTCTTTGTTCAAGGGTGCAGAGTGGGGGCGGAACCAGTCGCAGCTGGTTCTTGAGTACTCTGTTTACCTCAACCACCCTCTCTATTCACTGGCAGGGCTTGGGTCATTAGACAAACCACAGGGGGCGGAGCCAGCATTGTGTGGGGAAAACCCAGCCCATCCAGGACACAGGTACACTCCTCCCACACATTACTCATGCAGATCTCCCACTCACCACCGGGCAGACCCATCCAGACTTCCTGGAGCCTGGCATGCCAGCCAGCTCCAGCCAATCACACGCCAGCACCCTCACAGCACACGTACAGCCATGTCTAGAAATGGCGCTTCCCTACTAGACACATACATGCTGCATACACCGTTGCGCAGCATTCACTCACACGAGTTCACACATACCAGACTCAAGCCTGTACACCCCACGCATCAGGAACTACCAGGGACACATACATTCCCCATGCATTCCTATGGGCGGGCAGGCCTAGCTCAGCACATGCACTCAGAGTGCGCACGCACTTTCCACTGGGACACAGTGAAAGTGCGCAGAATCCAAAAATCACCATCTCCAGGTCACCATTTCAAACAAAAAGTCTAGGGGTGAACCTGCCCTAAGGGCCAAAGTCCAACAAGAACATATAAAAGTAGGTATTAACCAGTCATATTTACAGAGGCACTTTTATACAGTTTGGACCTTCTCCACCAAGCATACAGCAAAAAACTCGATATTGCAAATACGAGCCACCGTGTTGTATCAGATCTAAAGATGCGTAGAGCTTGGCTAGGAGATCTCAACGACAGTAGGCGGCATACTGGGATTATCCAGATTTTCCTATGATCAGCATGGGTGGGACAGTAAAAAAGAAAATGATCAATAGTCTCAGAACTGGTGTGACACGTAGGGCACAGAGGTGTTACAACTGCATTCCCCCCACGTGCTACTTCTATGATTCAAAGGTAAAGTCCCAAGTCTAAATTGAATGTACAAAGCTTTTGCCTGTGGGGGTTCAATATCGTCCATAAATATTTCAAAACCAAAGACTCCTTTAAAATTTAAACAACTAGTGGTTAAAGTGCCATGTGCAGTACCTTCTGTATTTTCGTAATCCATGTACTCCCAAAACCTTTTTTGAAGGAGAAGCACCATTGATTTTGTTATGGAGCCCAGGACCTCCCAGACGTACCCCAACCCCAGTGCCAGAAGCCAGTCCTTGATTTTATTGAACCATTTTATAAGGACTGATTGTTTGTGCAAAACAATTAGTTCTTCCAGGGTCACCTTCAACTGGACCTTTGTTTTACTGGTCCAGATTCTGATCTAAAACAGGAGTGCCCTGAGGATAGCAAAATGGTCAATGGGTTTAAGGCCAAGATCAAGTCTTAGCAGCAATAAGGGGGTGATCACAGGTAGGTTCAAGATCGCCCTGATGCATTTATTCTCAGCTAGGGTTAGATCTTTTAAATTTTCCAACCCCCAAAGCTCAGCACCATAAAGGGCTGCTCCTAGACCTTTAGGGCTATGGAGTTCCAAAATAGGCGACAGTAGGCGATAAGGAGATGCCCTGGCCCTCCTGACTATAGCGCAGTCAGCATGCTGGAGGGTCACAACGCTCTTCTCTATTTGGGGCGTCCAGGCCAACCTATTGCTAATGCGTACACCCAAATAGTCAAAGTATTTGACCTGCTCCAGTGGTTGCGAGCCCAGCAAGAGTTTGCCCTTATTTAATTTATAGGGATTAAAAGTCATGTATTTTGTTTTGGAGCAGTTTATTTCTAGCCCCTTCTACCTGCATACTTTGTCAAATATGTTTAAAAGATTCTGGATCCCACTAGGTGTCCTTGAGATTAACCGGGTGTCATCAGCAAAGAGTAGACAGGGCACAGAACTGCCTGCTAGTCTTGGGGGATCACCACCACAATTGATAGTTCTTCAATTAGACCATTAATATAGAGGGTGAATAGTGTTGGGGCAAGGACACAACCTTGGCGCACACCTTTCTGTACTAATATGTCTATTGTCAGGCTGCCTTCAGTGTTCCACCTAACCTTTGCATAAGTATTATGGTGTAAACGAATCAAAATGTTAAGTAAATAGGCTGGGAAACGCAGTTCGCTCAGAGCAAGCCATAGTTGGTTGCGGTCTATCGAATCAAAGGCCGTTTTTAGATCCACAAATACAACGTACGGGTGGCCACTTCTTATGGTCTCTTCCTTCCAGATTAGTAGGAGAAATCTGAAGACTTGATCAGTGGTACTTGTAGCGGCCCTGAATCCCGCTTGAAGGTCTGACAAGATGTTATTATCCTCGATCCAGTTTTGGATCCTAGTCAAGATTATTTTACAGAAATTGCTTTGAGAGACATCTATAAGGCTGATCGGCCTATTGCTGCAGGGCGACCCTGTATCTCCCTTTTTGTGAATAGGAATAATCTCGGCACACCTCCAGTTTGCCGGGATTTTGCCACCAGAAAGGATGGCATTAAAAACTGCTTGTAATAAGGGGTCCCAGATTGATGGTTCAGCCTTGTACAGGTCTCCCGGGAGCTTGTCTAGGCCTGGGGCTTTCCCTCTCTCTAGTGCATTTATGGCTATGATGGCTTCCTCTACAGTGATAACTGTCTCCTCAGTTAAAACTGTGTTTGGTAGACTGAGTTGCAATCCCGGATCAAGAGTAGCACCCTGTCCTGCGTATAACTCCTCCCACACGTGGGGCTGAATATGAAAATCAGTTTCTATCTTTGAGTTTGGGGATCC
Organism: Lissotriton helveticus; assembly: GCF_964261635.1. Lineage (NCBI taxonomy): Eukaryota > Metazoa > Chordata > Amphibia > Caudata > Salamandridae > Lissotriton > Lissotriton helveticus. Next base: position 1,611,492,731 of record NC_136065.1, read on the forward strand.
TTTGGAAAGAAGATGCAAAAAAGCTGGCTATTCTTCAGCTTTGCTGCCTCGACAAGCTTGGCCCAGTATTCTGCCTCTCAGTCTTTTTTGGCCTTGGCTTGAGCCGATTTATAAAGCTTCCTGCACTTCTTTACATCTAGGGAAAGTTTCGATTTAACTTCCATGATTAAGTCAGCTTTTGCTTTGCCACATGACATGTTATACCAAGGGGCTATGTTCTGTTTTGCGTGTTGGCCGTTTTGTAATTTGCAAAAGACTGGTCCAATTACGGCGGTCAATTGAAGAAATAAGGCCTGGATGTCATTTATGCTGGTATTCCGGTCCAGGGAAGGCTTGCCTTGGCAGTTCGGGCTGGACTGTTCCCATGAGGCACAGGGTCAGACTGATTTGCATATGGCCATGTCTGAACTGGGGTGACAGGGTGGGCTAAAGAACGGTGATGGATTAAACCCAGATCTGTTGACTGGCTGTGATTGTTTGATTGGTTCATATGGTCCGTCCATCACCACCCGTTTTGTACCGCTTTGGCCGCCATAAGCTGGCAGGGTATGATCAGACGTGAGTCCCTTGCTCACTTTGCCACTGGATTCAAGCAAGCCTGGCTGAAGACGGCTGTAATGCCAGAAACCGGTCCTAGGAAGCTTGAGTCCGGTCCAGGGAAGGCATGGCTTGGCAGTTCGGGCTGGACTGTTCCCATGAGGCACAGGGTCAGACTGATTTGCATATGGCCATGTCTGAACTGGGGTGGCAGAGTGGGCTAAAGAGCGGTGATGGATTAAACCCAGATCTGTTGACTGGGTGTGAGTGTTTGATTGGTTCAGATGCTCCGTCCATCACCACCCCTTTTGTACTGCTTTGGCCGCCATAAGTTGGCAGGGTATGCTCAGACGTGAGTCCCTTGCTTACTTTGCCACTGGATTCAAGCAAGCCTGGAGGAAGATGGCTGTAATGCCAGAAACCGGTCCTAGGAAGCTTGAGTCCGGTCCAGGGAAGGCATGGTTTGGCAGTTTGGGCTGGAATGTTCCCATGAGGCACAGGGTCAGACTGATTTGCATATGGCCATGTCTGAACTGGGGTGGCAGAGTGGGCTAAAGAACGGTGATGGATTAAATCCAGATCTGTTGACTGGGTGTGAGTGTTTGATTGGTTCAGATGCTCCGTCCATCACCACCCCTTTTGTATCGCTTTGGCCGCCATAAGTTGGCAGGGTATGCTCAGACGTGAGTCCCTTGCTCACTTTGCCACTGGATTCAAGCAAGCCTGGCTGAAGACGGCTGTAATGCCAGAAACCGGTCCTAGGAAGCTTGAGTCCGGTCCAGGGAAGGCATGGCTTGGCAGTTCGGGCTTGACTGTTCCCATGAGGCACAGGGTCAGACTGATTTGCATATGGCCATGTTTGAACTGGGTTGGCAGAGTGGGCTAAAGAACGGTGATGGATTAAACCCAGATCTGTTGACTGGGTGTGAGTGTTTGATTGGTTCAGATGCTCCGTACATCACCACCCCTTTTGTACCTCTTTGGCCGCCATAAGTTGGCAGGGTATGCTCAGATGTGAGTCCCTTGCTCACTTTGCCACTGGATTCAAGCAAGCCTGGCTGAAGACGGCTGTAATGCCAGAAACCGGTCCTAGGAAGCTTGAGTCCGGTCCAGGGAAGGCATGGCTTTGCAGTTCGGGCTGGACTGTTCCCATGAGGCACAGGGTCAGACTGATTTGCATATGGCCATGTCTGAACTGGGTGGCAGAGTGGGCTAAAGAACGGTGATGGATTAAACCCAGGTCTGTTGACTGGGTGTGAGTGTTTGATTAGTTCAGATGTTCCGTCCATCAACACCCCTTTTGTACCGCTTTGGCCGCCATAAGTTGGCAGGGTATGCTCAGACGTGAGTCTCTTGCTCACTTTGCCACTGGATTCAAGCAAGCCTGGCTGAAGACCGCTGTAATGCCAGAAACCGGTCCTTGGAAGCTTGAGTCCGGTCCAGGCATGGCTTGGCAGTCCGGGCTGGACTGTTCCCATGAGGCACAGGGTCAGACTGATTTGCATATGGCCATGTCTGAACTGGGGTGGCAGAGTGGGCTGAAGAACGGTGATGGATTAAACCCAGATCTGTTGACTGGGTTGTTGTGTTTCCATCTAGGACCCTAATTCGATATACCCGATTTATGCCCTTCTGTGGTTATAATAAATATTATCCTTATAAAGGCATACGAATCATATCCATATTTAGTCATAGCCCATGCAGTCCAAATTAGGCAAGGCTACTTCCCTAGAATCCTAGCAAGTACAACGCGTTCTTTAAACAAACCAAACCTCCAGTAACCTGGGAATTCCCCATGCTTCTGTTTTGATTTGTCCTAGAACTCCTGCGAGCACTGAAAGAACGGCCAGTTCTTAGTGACATCTTTTATTGATGTCTAATGTCCAACCTTACGTCAAACCCGGCACCTTTCAGGTATAAATATACCAACGTTGCCTTCAGCAAACACACAGTGGTTTGGAGCAGGGCGGCTATCTACTTGCCGAGAGCCCAGCTGATGCGAGAGCCCACGGAGGACGCCCCTCCCTTTTGACGCACTGAGAGAGACGCTGTCTTTTCTCCTGCCGAGAAATCCAGCTCCGGTGTTTCCAGATACCCCTGTGGGTTGCTGGGATATCGAGTCCTGAGAGAGAGATACCAGACCTCCTGCTTTCTATTACCCAGGTACGGAGCTGACTAAAACCTTAAGAGAATTCTTGATTCAGATTCCTTGGCAAAACCAACTTAACTTAAACTGCTACTTACTTACTCCTTCCCACATATTAGGCTTAGGTCAGGTACACCGGGGTAGGCGTATTTAGAAGCACCTGTTGAGTACGTTAGTTAATGTTTTTATTTATGTATATATTTTATCCATTTTAAAGTATCATATGGCTAAGAAACCATATCAATGCTTTTACAGTATTATTTCACAATACTCCTTTTACTGGACGCACTTTACTTTAATATTAGTAGTGCAATTGTGGCAATTCATTTCTCTTGCATGAGAAAGAAGACTGCTCTTTAAATAACACCTTTTATTGAAAACGCCCGTCTCTCTATTCTCTGCACTCTGGTGAAACTAAGTATGCACGATTGACTGAGTGAAATAGCTGTCTATTGTTTTCACACGACTCTAGAGATACACTCTTATTCTGAGGGAGCAAAGTTGTCATGTTATATGGTTGTCAGAAGCTAATCCCTTCTTGTCTGTCCAGGGAAGTTAAACTCCTCCCTGTTTATTCGAGAAAGTTTCTAGTGACCTCTGAGCTAGCTGGCAAAACTAATTAAGTCTAATATAGTCAGTAGAGACCTAGTCGACCTCAGTCCTACGTCTACACTGCTGTTTATATTATTCCAATGCGCAGAGCCTATTGGGAATATAGGAACTACACTACATGGCGCCCAACGTTTGGTAAGGCGATAATCTAACGCAAGACACTAGAGTAACCCAGTTGTGCTTTTTCACACAGAACCCTTTTTCTGTAAAAACTACAAAAGACGTCTGGGTAAAAGGTTAAAATCCGCCGGAACTTAGTAGGAAGAGATTCCTATGTATAGTTTTTGGTTTAGTCAACGTTGAAGGAAACAGTGTTCCAAAATATTGTGCACCTAATCTTTGTTTCCTTGAAACTTGATCTGCAACACAACTTTCTGTCAGTAAAATCGTGGAAAGTGAAGATGAAGCGGAGAGAGCTAGAATAGCAGCTCAACACCTAGCGGATGACAAGAGTCTCCAAGAAAATCACCCGAATGCTATATTCATTCTGGTCAACATAAGAAGAACTATAACTATTAAACTTATAGAAAATGGACTGACATCACGAGGTGGTACAGTCATATTCGTGGTAGAGGACCATGAAGAACCGGGTTTTCTTAGAACCCAGCGGTGCCAGGGACACACCAGATTGACGTGAGTTTAGGCAATGACCTAAACTCACGTCAATCTGAATCCAGGTCATCAAGGTGTTGCTGTAACATCATCTTATGATCTTTCACTTCTCTCGGGACGGGTATCTTCACACAGATCGTAGCACAAAGGCCACAAATGGCGGGACCACACTGGATGCATAAGCAATACGAGAAAAGGATCGCTAAAGCCATACCAAGAAACATCAGAATCTTCCATCCCCATTTGGACAGCAGTTCCCAAAACCATCCTATCAATGACCAGTTCCCTTCGTCTACATGTATAGACTCAGCAGACTTATGTAACTTCAAGATGGCTTGGTACACTGTCGGGGCGTTATCTGGTATGAAAACGCAGCAACTAGATCCGATCAATTTACATACTCCACCTCTATCTGCAAGTATAATATCTAAAACAAAACGGTTCTGTAATGTCATAAGGCGATCCGCTTGAAGTTCAGCTGTAATATTGCTAAGGGCACCTGCAGTCTCATTTATAGTGGCCTCAACCACTCTCGTAAGCTGACGGATATTCCTACTATTAGCCATAGGACCCCAAAAGGGTAGGAAACCCTTAAAGAAGTCTCCAACTTCTTGTGCGACAGTATCTTTCACATCGATAATACCTCTACCAAATCTTGTCTTATGGTAATCGAAAGCAGCTGTGTATGTAGGGGGAAGCAAAAATGCCACATAACATGTGCCTGAAAAATCAGATGGCAACCATGTATATTATCTGTCATAACAAACAAAATATGTGCCATTGGCTGGCACGAACGGTGGAGATTTCTGGGATGTATAAACATAAGTTTGAACACACACACTCTTACCAAGCTGAGCTCTCGGATTCTGACCATTACCTTGCAGACAAAAATGACCTCGATGGGGTACAATCCAAATGGGAGGAGACCTTTTCTGTCTCTCTTTTTCAGTCAAACTAATACTATATCTCGTCTTGTTCCAACCAACATATGCTCGTACCTCATCTTTAGGAATAGCGTTATACGCATCGATATCTCTAATCATATCGACTATTCCCCGTATCAAGGCATTGTTACTCACATTATCTTTGACGGAACGTACAGGAGATGCTTCATTCGCATAGATAAACATTGCTTGAAGTGCCCATACTGACCTATTAGGCGAAAAAGGCAAAACCAAATATGTTATTCCCTTATATGTCGTATGTGGCATAAGACCACAAACCCTACAATTTGTGGTATTTATAACTAGCAGATGTTGATGCAACATCTGTATAAACGAGTTGTTCACAAATTCTGATCTTCGTGTCTGTTCATGTTCAGGCAACGTATGAAACTCATGTGAAGAAACAGTAGGAAAAGAAAGAGTAGGTTTGGATGTAGATGCAAGCGTCTGTTGTGTGACATAGAAAATCCAACCCACACAAGCTAACGTAATATTCAAAAGCATGAGAAAACACAGTATTAAAAAACTTTTGCTACGAATCAAGATACATATTCTCACTTTAGCATTAACTTTCTCAACACTCTTATCAGACTCAAAAAACTCCATCCTCTAACGTGTTGCTCACAGCTATTACCATCTTCACTTAAGTGCGCGCCAAGATCGTACTAACGACCCTGAACCACAGACCTTATGTCAATACGCGGCTCACCCCTTAAGGCTGTCCCGCGACCCTGCAGCGGAGTCCGGATGGTGACTCGAAAAAGACAAAAAGTAAAAAAAGTTTCTTGATCTGACAAGGTGTAATTTACTGCATAAAAAAATCAAACTTTATTTGTCCATTATTCAGTCTTTCGTGATCTTAGATCGTAGCGTTCTTTACCAGGCACCGTCTGCTCTCGGAAAAGGACCTCAGGATTCGTAGTGTCGATTCTCATGTGGGGCGGCACAGCAGCTTGAAGAACGTCGTCATCTGCACGTTCTGACTGAGTCCATATCAAATGAGCATCACTAAATGGTACGAATCTAGGAACTCTTTCAAAATCAGAATTAGCTATTCCCTCCCTCACCCACTGATCATACGGTAAGGGCAAAGGAACTCTTTTACAGTGGGTGACATGCACCCAGTTCTTTTTGCCAGCTACTCTAACAGCAGTCCGAGTGACTAATAAAACTAAATAGGGGCCGGTCCACCTCGGCTCCAAGTTCCTTGTTCGTTGAAAATTCTTGGTCAACACGTAATTTCCAGGTTGAATCGTATGGCCTGGATCTGCAGTAGCTGTCGGCAAACTGTCATAGACCTGTTGTTGGAGAACACGCAAGTTAGCAGTCAAGTCATGTAAATAATCCACCAACATAGGGTACTCAATGTCACTATATTTCTTGGGACGAGGCACACTCCAAACATTCGCTGGACGACCAAAAACTATTTCGTATGGTCTAAGTCCCACACGAGAATGCACAGTCATCCTTGTTGATAAAAGAGCCAACGGCAAGGCATCCGGCCATGTAAGACCAGTGCTCGCTTGAATCTTAGCTAATTTCAGCTTCAGCGTGCCATTATAGCACTCAACAAGTCCAGCTGACTGGGGGTGATTCGCAGCATGGAATTTCTGCTTTATTCCCAAACCAACACACACTTTCTTCATGATTTGACCCAAAAATTCACTCTCATTGTCCGACCATACAATTCTCGGCAGTATTATCCTTTAGGGGGTAAGCCTCTATCCATCTGGAAAAGGCGCAAACAACCACAAGGACATACTTCAGGTTATTGCATCTTTCCATGTGAATGTAATCTAACTGTATCACCTCAAACGGATACGTCGGAGGAGCAAAATGACCAGCTGGAGTTGGAGTTCCCTTTCCAGGATTGTATTTCAAACAAATCATACAATGCTTCACCACATTCTCAGCACATTTCGGAATTCCAGCATTCTGCCATACTGGAGCCAACAACTTGCATATTCCCTTCGAACTAATGTGAGCCATTCCATGAGCCATAGTAACCACTGGAAGCACATACGCATCTGGCAACAACCATCGCTGGTGCTCCGACAACTCAACCCAACAACCTGTCAAGTCCAACATACCCGTACTTTCTCTCCACGTACTCACTTCTTTCTCAGTCGCTTCAGACTGAATCATCTTCACACTTTCTATTGTGTCTTCACACATTCCACCTGCCATAACCCATCTTGCGGGGACTGCAACATACATACAGCTCATCATGTCTTTCGCCGTTTCCTTCGCAACTTCATCCGCAAACGCATTTCCTCGACATACATCATCTACAACTTTCTTATGCGCACTACACTTCACAATTGCAAAGTTCTTTGGGAGAGTAAGTGATTCCAGAAGTTCATTCACTAACAGCCCATGCTGTATTTTCGTGCCATGGGAAGTAAGGAATCCTCTTTCTCTCCACAAACGTCTAAAACTATGGGCAACACCAAACGCATACTGGCTATCAGTATAGACATTCACTCGCTTTCCTTCTGACAATATACACGCTCTAGTCAGTGCAATCAACTCTGCTGCTTGCGCAGAATTCTGTGCTACACGTGCTGTTTCAACAACTGTATGCAAAGTTGTAACCGCATACACTGCAGTCGTTTCACCATTCGGAAGCTTAAAGCACGAACCATCTACCCATAGGGTACCATCAACATTTGTAAGAGGAGTGTCTTTTAAGTCAACTCTAGCCTTCGTTTCTTCCTCTGTACGAAGGAAAAAATCATGCTGTTCTTGAGCATCTGTCTCTACCGAAATCGGCAACAACGTAGCTGGATTCAACACATTACATCTTTTGATGTGAACATGGCTAGCCAACAGTGTCAACTCGTAACCTGACAGACGTGCACTAGTAAGGTGCTGTGTCTTGGTCCTGTTCAACAACGTATCTACTGCATGTGGGACCATCACAATCAACGTATTATCCAATACCAAACCAGCAGACTGTCGGATAGAAACAGCCGCTGCCGCTGTAGCTCTCAGGCAACTCGGCAACGCTCTAGCTACTGGGTCTAACGTCACTGAAAAATACGCACATGGACGTTGCTTGTCTCCGAAACACTGTGTCAATACTGACAATGCACAACCTTCTCTCTCGTGTACATACAACGTGAAAGACTTACTGTAGTCTGGAGTACCCAACACCGGAGCCGAACACAATGCATCACGTAATTCAGAAAAACTTTTCTGACATTCGTCAGACCAAGGAAGAGGATGCGGAGTATCTTTAAGAGTCAATGCCAACAAAGGTTTCGCTAGTAGAGAAAAATTCGGAATCCATTGTCGACAATACGAAGTAATACCTAAAAACGCACGCCCTTCTCTCTGTGTAGATGGCACACTCATTTGTGCAATCGCTTGAATTCGTTCTGGGGTCAATCGCCGTCCCTCCTTCGACAAGAGATGACCTAAGTAGGTCACTTCTTGGCGGCAATACTGTAACTTCGAATGCGACACTTTATGATGAAGGTCAGACAAATATAGCAACAAAGAAAGAGTAGCCTCTTTACAAATCTCTTCATCATCAGTAGCAACAAGAAGATCATCAACATACTGGATAAGAGTCGCACCAGAAGGCAACACAAAATCATCAAGCTGAGTTTTCAATGCCTGACTATAGATTGAGGGACTTTCACAATAACCTTGGGGAGCTCTCTTAAACTGGAAGCTTCGTCCTCCTAAAGAGAATCCAAAAATATCTCTACTCTCCTCGGCAATCGGAATGCTGAAGAAAGCATTCTTCAAGTCGATAACCGAAAACCAAGCTGCCGAAGCAGTAATCAGAGTCAACAAAGCAGTAATATCAGGAACAACAGGAAACTGCGGCACCACAATCTTGTTAACCTCTCGAAGGTCGATCACAAAACGATACACAGTTGGCTTAGAAGCATCAGTGCGCTTAAGGACAGGCAAAACAGGACTATTGCACACATTTCCTCTCGTTTCTTCAACTACACCCTTCTCAACCAAATCATAGACAATCGCCAAAAGAGCTCTCTCGAATTTGCAAAAGGCCAACATCATTTGGACCTGTAGCCCAAAGCGTATCAGGAAGCAAACACAATTCCAGTGGAAGACAATCTTTAGACAAATACATTGGAGAAATCACTCTCTTATCTAGGGTATGATGTACTCCCGAAGGAGAACAATGTAATGCCGCATACAATCTTTTCAGCAAGTCCAAACTCAACAGTTTCTCACCACAACCAGTCGTTAGAATAAGTGGAGCTTCCAATTCACAAGGACCAATAGACAGGGACAAAGGACTAAAAACCGGATTACGGACTGGGGCGCCTGAAAATCCTATTGAAACATTGGTCAAGCCAGACAAAGGTGCGCCAGGAAGTTTAGAGTGCATAATAGAACTCTTCAGCGCACCAGTATCCAAAAGAAAAGATTCTACCACACCTGATGTAATCACTTCGACATAAGGTCCACTCTGGTCTACTGGAACTGACACTACTCCCTCACTTTGTCCTTGGCTATCCTAGTTATCATGATAACCAACACTCTCACCTTCAACACAGTAATCCTCAACATAGTACTGGGCAGACTGACCACTCGGAACATTCTGTCTGTCAAAATAATTCACAGAATTCTGAGGGGGAGAGGAACGCTCATTTTGGGGAAACACACCACGTCCCCTACCCCTAGGAGCTTGCTGGAAACCACCACGACCCCTCTGACAAGATACACCATTTGCACGCTGTAGCAAAGCCGGGCAATTATTCTTAAAATGACCTTCCTCTCTAAAATAAGCACACTGATTAGGACCAGGAAAGATTCGCGGAGCATAAGGCTCAGGCTTCTGTAGCAATCTCAGAAACTGTGGACGTTGCTGAAACTGAGGCTGATTCGTACGAGGCGGATAAGCTTGCTGCAAAAGAACTTTCGTCTTTAGATCTTTAGTTTTCTTCTCCGCTTTATCTTTCTCATCTTTATCCCTATTCTCATAATATTGTGCAGTAGCCAATATCTGGGCTGACGAAGAAACAGCCCATGAACTCCCAGAGTCCTTCAACTTATAAGAAAGTTCGGGAAACAAGTTAAAGACAAATTTTTCCACAAATAACCCTTGACCGCCTTCCGTACTCATATCCTGACCACTATGATCAATAAACGTTTCTTCAAACCTAGTGAAGAAATCAGATACTCTCTCATCTTTCTTCTGCTTACATGCTGCTAACTTATCCCAATTCACTCGTAAAGGAGGCATCATCGTTTTCAATAAATTAATAATTCTACCTGGTAATTCTGCAACTAAAGGTTCAGGTTTAGCACCTCCTACCTGTCAACCATCTGCAGCAACAATATCCGCCCACGTATCTCCTAATTCTGCTGCATGATTCTCATGATAAATCTTCGCCCACAAAGGTTGAGGGACTACATTACCCATCAACATATCGATGTCGGTTAAATTCATAATACACGCACCTACTGCCTAAGACAATTCTTTGTAATAACCAGCAGGATTCTTACGAGGGTCAGGTAAGGTCTGCTTAAGAGCCAAGACCTCTGCTCTCTTCCAAGGAACATGTACCCATACTCGCTGAAAATGAGCCGGTTCGGCCTGAATACCCTGATTAACATTAGCCTGAACTGCCTCTCTCCATACAGGAGGAACTTGTCTCATGGGATACTGCTTCACTTTTCTCCTAACGGAGGAATCAGGTTCATGCGATTTCTGAGGCGAAAGCCTAGATCTGAAAGCAAGTATCGTCTCTACGGCATCTGTAACATCAGATTTTACTATCGTCCCTTTAGCAAATTCTGACTGAACATCGAGCACATCCTGCGGAATCAGACACAACTCATTGTCTTCCCATTACTGACGCAGAAAAGTACACATTACATCAAAAACATACCTCTGCTTAGGCTGTTCCCATTGAAAGAAAACATCCATAACGGCTGGCAAATCATACCTCGGAGCATTTATAATCCACCTACGAGCCAACAAATCCAACACTGTCCGTTCCTCAGAACTAGGAAGCTGACTACGACTCTGCTTACGTTCCGAAACAGAGGTCATATTCAATGACCCAAACAATGGAGACAACAGATTAACAACCGTCTCAGTCATTCGTTTTCGAGCAGAAGGAGAAGTAGACATAAGAACAGGAGAATAAGTATTCTGAGGCAAAAGAGGTGTAGGAACAAGAACAGTAGAAGTCATAGGTTCAGAAGTAGAAGGCAACGGAGTTTGAGGCAAAGCTGGTAGCAAAGCTGGCGACCCTAGAGGGGGTTGCACAGAAGAAGGGAGAACCATCTGGGGAACAACGGGTGGCTGAACAACAGCAGGATGTTGAACAACAAAGGGTGGAACAACCAGCGGTAATGGAGGCGCAGTAGCACCCTGCACATAAGGAGGTGACAATCTCAGTAAATGAGAGATCAAAGGATCTTTTTCAAGGTCTTCAATCACTTTCGGAGGAAAAGACAGCAAGGCCGGATAACATTTATCTATGGCCATGCAACGTTGTCCATCTAAAACTTCACTCGCACGCTCTTCTCCATTTTCCTTAAACTGCCTAGCAGCTTGTAGTACTGACATATTCTTATCTTTCCTATCTCTTTTGCTTGCTTAATTTCTCGCTGTTTGGTTTCCTTTCACCAAAGGCGGAAAGAGTAAAACATTGCCGGCCGGGCGTTCTTCTTAAATAGCGCAACTTCCAGATTGTCTAAAATATTTAATACGAAACTACCATGTTGGGGCCATTGTAAAACACCATCCTTCCTAGTATAGCGGACCCACACTTCATTATAAGTAATAGGACCCACTCCGTGTTTTGAATAGAGCTCATAAGTTGGAGTTCCAACCGGAGGTATCGGACACAAATCCTCTAGTCGGGAATCCCTGTTGCAACCACAACTAAACCATTTCCTAATTTTGCTAAGACCAGGCATCTTATAGCTCACTAATCTAGCTTCAAACTTCAAGGGGTTATCAACTATCGATACACTCGCAAATATACGAGCCCCTCGGCTTCGATTGCTGCAGTAACCGAATCAAACCAAACCAAGAACAAAACAAAGTCGTGGGAGCGACCCACTTATACTAACCAAAATATCTGTCACGCCACCAGAAGACCGTCTATCGTCTCGCTCTACAAAGAATCAATCGAGGGTCCAAGACAGGGCGACAGTCAGGGCAGAAGTCCTACGTAGCCGTCGGAAAGTGGGAAGCCTTGCAGCAAAAAACTTCGGTCCACGTCGACATACAGGGGTCGATGAAGTGGCGGCCTTGCTCCAGAATTTTCTCACGTGGCTCCTCACGATCCTCGGGCTTGGACCAGTACCGCTTGATGTCCCCCCACGTTGGGTGCCAACTGAAGAACCGGGTTTTCTTAGAACCCAGCAGTGCCAGGGACACACCCGAAGTCTTTGAGTTCACCTGTCTTGGCAAACAGAGACACGGAATACTTCTAGGTGGCGTCAGAGATCAAATGTATTAGCTGCAGCTAGTAACAGTAAACCAAGCAATACAGCACGGTGTACAACTCAGGAAACTGCTCAATTTTTGTAGAGCAAGACATCAACTTATATTCACAATTTCAGCCCATTACAAATGCACACCCACTGCGGCTAATTCTGACGAATCAAGTACATCTTACACACATTATTACATTCCAAGAAGCTCACTTTACATCGTACCAACCCACAAGTTAATTATTAGGATCGTCCCAAATTCGATTTCCAAAAGCCGGACAAACCCATAATTGAAAGCACTACCCATGTAATGAAAAGACATAAGAAAAGGAGCAATTCAGATGTTGAGTAGGATAAGATATGTGCAAGAAACTAAAAGTTAACGATATCCTGAACATTGATTGCTAATTTCAGACAACGATCTACTAGAGTAATTGGCTTCGTGGAAGGGTCAGTTTCATGTGATGGGGTCAGCATCTTGCAGTTCACTCGCAAGTCGAAAAGGCCATGTTAATACGTACATGAACAACGAAGCCCATGCAACTTTGTTCGTTCGTTTACTTCCACAGCCTACGTGAGGGCAACACAAAAATGGCGTCTCGAACAACGCAAACAAAATGGAGTCCGGTCCCCAAAACCACAGAACCTCATATCGGCAGACAGAGGTATTCTATTCATGGATAAACTTTCCAGCAGCAAACGCTGTAACAAGAGAATTCCACTATTACAAAATAGAGGAACCTCCGGAGGAATACACTCCTTTCGAGGATATTGAATTCCCACTAAATTACCAAGAGCACCTGCTCTGGTTTAAAGGCGCCCTAAAACATCAAAATCACATCACCAGGCTAGGTCCGCTAGGTAGACCAGGAGCCACGTGGCCGGTTCTAGCCAGCTACACACCACATCCAGACATTGAAAAAATGTAAAGCATAGAACTCTTAGTTAAAATAAAAGAATTAACAAAGGCATATAGAGAATTAGTTCAATTGGCAATGGACGATATAACATATCTCCAGAAATTGAAAGAAACAGATATAGCAGAACAACCATTTGAACTTGCCAGAATCATAGAAAAATCCTATGAAGAACTAGGAAGAGATAGTTTGGGTGGGAAACCAGTAAAACCCCAACTAACTGAAAATCCTGAAAAAACCTTTATTAAAAATAATCTAAATACTCCGAAAAAGAGTTGGGATGGTAATAAACAATCCACTCCCAAAGAAAAACGATTCCAGTCCAGAGGAAGCTCTCCTCAACAGAGAGAAAGATCTCCAGAGCAAGGAAACAAGTCTCCCCAGCGGGAGCCCTCTGAGAAAAGATACAACCTTAGAAATAGGGATAATTTGAAAAAACCTGATGGATATCAAGATATTGGTACACGTCCCTCTCGATCTTTTCAGACTTCCTCGCAGATATCGGAAAGAAGAGGACGGTCAGAACACAGGGAAGAGCATGTCAAGTCCAAAGACAAGGAACCTGCTCACCAAAGTAAAAAATTACAATTTCCAAGAAAGGAGGTAGCTAGTATTAAAATAATGAAACATACCGAGGATACTGAGGACACAACTGAAAAACTGAGAATGGGCCCAGACAATGCTAGACAGCACAGCAGAAGTGACAATAGCTCGCAAGATCCTGATGAATCTTCTGGAGACAGTGGACACGAAATAATACATTCAGGTGGAAACTGCAGACACCAGAGTTAGCAAACCCCATAAATTATATGAAATAACATTGCGTATAGAGGGAGATAAGACTAGGAAAGTAAGGGGTCTCTTTTGGGATAACCTTTCAAAAGGCTATGACATTCTGTTAGCCGAGAAAGACTGGCCACCAGAGTTTGTCAGGGAGTGCCCTCATGGCGAAGAAATGATTATGCCTGTCTTCTCAAATCATATTCCAATTCATAAAAAATATACACTTGCAAGAAAATGGGCAGTAGCCCAAGATCCTGCATTATACAAAAATCATGTAGGATGGGATGAGGACTCTCCTCACAAAATCCAGTTAAAAAACAGCCCACTGCACAAAGGCAGTACCCAGTTAAGCAAGAGGCTAAAAAACAAGTCAGGGAGATTTTAGATCAACTTGAATACCAGGGGGTGATTGAACCATGCACCTCACAAATGAACAATCCTTTGTTTCCTGTCTCCAAGCCGGACGATTCATATCGTCTAGTTTTGGACTACAGACATTTAAACTCCTGTTGCAAAATATTTGCAGTACAAAACTCACACAGTGCAGCACTAATGAATAACATCGTGCTCAAAAAATATAAAACGACATTAGACATCTCTAATGGATTCTTTTGTCAAAACATAGCACCTGAAAGCAGGTATTTGACCGCTTTCTCAATAATGGGGTCACAAAAACACTTCTGTCGACTCCCACAGGGATTCAAGAATAGCCCAGGATTATTCTCAGCAAGAGTAACAGAGTTACTACAAATATATGATGATGAGGCATTATCTTATGTCGATAACATCTATCTCACAGATGACGACCTGGAGACGCACTTGAAAAGAGTAAACACCATAATACTTGGGTTTGCAGCTGAGGGTTACAAATTCAACTTTAAAAAGTCACGAATTGCCCATCTAACTGTCCTGTTTTTAGGATATGAATTATCAAGTGAAGGCAAGAGCCTAGCAGACAACTTCTTAGAGAAGTGTGCTGTACTCCAAGCACCTAAAACGCTGAAGAACTTACAATCAATACTAGGTTTCCTGAATTTCGGAAGAACATACATTCTAAATTATGCAGAGAGGGTTAAACCTCTCTATGAATTAATAAAACCTGATTTCAACAAATAAATTGGACTCAGAAACACACAGAAATTTTAAGATCATTGCAAACAGACATGTTAGCTAAAACAAAATTGCAAACACGCGAAAACATACGCAACCTTGTAATCCGAGTCATCCCAGGAAGATGCGGATTCACGTACCTAACCTCTAATGAGGGAGAAATGGTACCAATAGCTTACAAATCACAATCACTCTTATACACACAAGCTGAAATGAAATTCAGTTCTACTGAAAAAATTGTAACTGCGGTTCAGACTGCTGTAGCAAAAGAAAGAGCCCTAGCACAAGGTAAACGAATAATAATCGTTACACCAGTGCCTGGTCTAGAAGCAGTAACAAAAGCAAGCATTCCAAATGCTAAAGCACTACATCCGAGATGGATACGCGTGGCTCAGTGGTTAGAGGCGGCAGACCCGGAAGCTGAGATCAGCTGTGGACCAGGGTTCGATTGCCCGCCTCGGCGGGTCTCGGGCTCAAAAATCCCACGGACTCGACAATTCTCGCTCTGGTGCCTATTCGACTCACGGGGTCACACTCTGCGTCTCTGGGCAATAGCTTGCTTAATCTCCACTACGGCCCCTCGCGGCGGGATGCCTGGCTTTCACCTTGTGGATACCCTGCCGGGGTATCTCACAGGGGAATACCAGGACGGGTTCCCTAAGCAAGCGCTTAGATACCGTGTCGGTGATTTGCGCTATATAAATACTTGTACATACAATGGGTTAATTCTCTTGCTGCAACAGACGTAGTTTAGGAATTTGATCCTAATTTAAAAACACAAGAATTTCTCCAATATGAATATGAATGTCCTCTGCCGACCGAAATCCTGCCTCTGGAACATTACGGCTGTATAATATATACAGACGGATCAGCACAACCCGCAGTTGTGGGTAAACAAGCTTACAGTGCTGCGTGTGCGATTGTTAAAGGTCGTTGGCACGAAGGAAAATTTAGACCACTGGTCACTAAAACCCAATCTCTAGTAGATTCTACAGCTCAGCGTGCTGAACTACTAGCATTTAAGATGCCGCTTGAAAATACCGATCGCGAATTCCCCACACTAATAGTGTGCGATTCATATTACTGCATTCAGTCTTATAATGAATACTTGCAGAACTGGGTTCAAAACGGCTTCAAAGATGCAAAAGGTGGCACAATCAAGCATAAAACGCTTTGGAAACAAGTAGTTATTTTACAGAAAGAACTACAAAAAGACTCACGTGATACACACACTGAGTCATCAACGTGATGGCGTTCACGTTGCGGGGAATTCATTGGCTGATGAAGATACGAAGGCAGCTGTGCAAACGGCTTCCGTAGCTGCTATCACCTGGTCAAAAACAAAAATAGACAGCGATATAATGCAAGCTGTCAGTGCTTCAATAAAAGATGATGGTAAAACACTCCTGAAAGGCTTTCCAGTAAAGTACTCATACATATCTGATGCAAATAATGTTCCTTTTGCTCGAATCCCTGGAGTGGGGGATAGGACAATTCCAAACATGGAACACAGGTTAGGACTAATTACAGCGGCACACGAAGGGCTGGCTTCTGCACATGCGGGTGTTTCTGCCACAATATCGTTATTAAAACAGAGATATTGGTGGCCATGCATGAGAAAACAAACTAGGAACTATGTTCTAGAATTTGAAATATGCCAAAGAATGAAAGTATCAACAGTGAAACGACCAGCACAGACGCCCCTTCTAATCTCAGATAAACCGTTAGCGTGTGTTTACCTGGACCACTGTGGTCCCTTACAAAGGAATGGTAACTATAAATATATCATGGTCACAGTGGATTCCTGCACGAGATTCATTTGGATGTGGCCCCAGCGCCAGAACTGTTATAAAAGATTTGCGAGTCTATATCGGCAAATACGCAATTGGCATGCTACATTCTGACCAGGGTCCTGCGTTTAGCTCTCGAGCTTACAAGGAGGCCATGGCCATGGCCAGCATGGGCATTGCATTGCGGTACTCTTCTCCATTCCATCCTGAGGGAAATGCGGTAGTGGAAAAAAAAAACTGGGACATAAAGCAATCTATAACGGCGAGGGTATTAGGTTCGGGTGATGGGTGGGTCAAACATTTAACAAGAGTCCAACGTAGTCTTAATAATCTGCCAAGAAATTCTCTAAAAGGTCTCACTCCATACGAACTATTGTTCGGTACTAGAATGTACATTCAGGATCTTGATAGTCACACTTCAGTGGTAGAGGAAAAATCCTTTGATATCAAAGACCGTGTGGCTGTTTTACAGGACTTAAATGAAACAAAAAGAAGTCTAAGTAACATAAAGTTAAAGCCAACAGCCACTGGAGAAAAACCACCTGTCCCAGCAAGACCTGTCTGGAATCCAAAGATTGGGGATCTGGTCAGAGAGAAGATCGCGGTGAAGAAGGAATTTGGGCATTCTTACAGAAAAGCACTACCTGTCTTAGCTGTCAGCGGAAGAAGATCAGTTGTACTACCGCCCCTTGCTGGTAAAAAGGAGAACCGAGTTGTATCCATCGACCTGGTAAAACCACAATCATGTGGCCAATAATAAGTAGTAGGCCCAGTGGTCTCCCAAGAAATAGCAGAACACCAAAATTTGCTACAATCCAAGAGGTTCAAACTGAGAGACTAATCACATTTGATAAACCTGCAGTGAATTAAAAAAGGACTATGCAACAAAGCTATGGAACTTGTGTCTCTTGAAACCTAAATTGCAACAGTTCGTCAAGAAACACTTGTCTACAATGATGTAGCATCGGACTATACTAATGTCTCCAAGAAAGATCCAAAGACTAAAGAAAATCCGGAAGCAATGGCAACAATTGACAGAACCGCATCTGGCTACTTCATCAATTTCAATGACTTTTCTGATGATCCAAGTGAACATGAAGAAACTTCAGCAACAAAAACTTTCAAAGACAAAGTAACTGAACTCAAAGAAACCTATCTGATTTCTCCATGGATTGAATTTTGGATTGTGTTAGGTGTACTTTTCCTCCTCTTTGGCTCATCATGGTTCTTTGTTTGGGAAAATTCATTGAGGGAAAATACAGTACAATGGACACAGCAAGTCAGAACATCAACTTGGTCCTTAAGCCTCACAAGTCATCTCACATCGAGAAAAGAGAACTGTCATCAGTGAACATCACAGCCAATCCAATACCCGGTGGGGTAGCATGGGACAAAACGGATTATGAACTTTATGGCCCGATTGAGCTCTTGAAATATCCACACCAGTTCAAGGTTTCATTAAGTGACTTTGTAAAACCAAGAACTTTCTCTGATGATTGGGACTTTGAAAACATTAATAATATGATGTCAGATTTAGTAATGTCAGCTAAATTCACTGAACAAGATTATTTGCAGGGTTCAGCAAAATATGAAGAAATGTACTGCTATAATCATTTTGGTCATCACTATTTGCATAAACCTGCACAGCCTAGAAATATTTTTTAATTCTAACCAATGGGAACATTGTGCAACACCGCCTAAAGGCAGCCCGAAAACATTTTATGAGAAATTTCCATACTTCTCAGGGTTTAACACAAGTGATGCAGAAACGTTTTATTTTAAAATGTTAAAAAAGACAGGATTGAAAACAATGTTGACAAATACTAAATTGATTTATTCTGAAACATTTTATGAAAAAATGACTACATTTGGTTTTGAATTCTGGAAAAACAACATTGAAACAAAAACCATCTGGGGTACAAAAGAATGGCAGGTCCAAGGTTTAGAAGCAATATTTAGAGCCTGCATGATCCCAGAACAATTAATATTCCTGAATGACACCATTCAGCAAACAACCTGTCTTGGTCTAGCCAAGATAAAAGACTTAAATAAACCGTCTATTCCGAAGCCAATACCTGAAAGTAATAGCACTACAGAAGTAGAGATAACGTATCCCATATTTTACACCAAAACAGAACAAATCCTGATTGGAAAAAATGGTTGATCTGGCCCACAGACACAAATAACTGTCAAGATAGATTCCTGAACAAAATACAGGGGTTAAAACTGAACAGGCCAGACCCAAGATACTCCCACAGACAACATCCAGGGATAGTTACAACATACAGTGTAGGGAAACTATGCCTTGAGTGGCTACAGAAATCCACACTGGCTGAAATTAAGCAACACTTGACTTTACTTAAAGACTGTGCTGACTTGCGTGATTTCATACTGGGACCACGCAAACAGCGTCAAAATCGTTTCATAGCGGCCGGTATATACGCTGCATACAACGAGGCTTGGAAAGTAACACAAATTGAAACAGCAGACAAAATACGAGAAATTGATCGTATTAATTTGGAAAAATCACTTTCTGTTGTGGACAATGGGTTAACGACTCTGTCCCCAGAATATATTCACTGGACAGTATTGTATCATCTGCTATTGATATAATAGAGCAAGACTTACTAATGTTACAACATGGTCAGTCACAATTACGTTCTATTGTACAGCTTGGCTGGACGTTGCAAAATCTGCGTTCAGGCTACGTGCCATGGCGTTGAATCAACACAACGTCATTATTCTCTATCTTTAACCTTACTGATAAACAAATCAGTTTGGCACAAAAAGGAGCAGACTATACAATTCTGAGCATTGAAAAACTTGAGAGATTATCATTGACAATGTCAGAAAGACCTGTCATTGAATGGATAATACACGGAATAATTACAATTCCGATAACAACTTTCCAGTTTAAATATTGCCAAGAGTATATACCAGCGGGCCAGTATGAAAGGTTGGGTAAAGGATACATCAAGTCAACATGGAAATTACCTTATACACACAAATGTTATCATGAAAAGAAAAAGGAGGTATTTCTTAGTGGTAAAAATTGTAAAAAATCACTAAGCGGTACACTTCTGTGTCAAGGTATTAACTTGCATTGGGCCTGCAAAGGGTCTTCGAATAACCTTTCATGTCACCTGCACGGCACTCATGCAACACAGATAGAGCCATTCTTTAGACAGCTTTCCAACGGCAGCTATGTTCTAACAAGTGACCACAGCTGTTGTGGCATGGTGCCAGGAAAAGCCTATCTTGTGAGCGTTAGTTCCATGGTCACTTGCTGTATGCAAGTATTGTATCCAAACAGCAATCCAGACATGGAGGCGGCAATATGGCCTTATTTGAATATCTCTTCTATTCGAATTGATACTTTAAGCAGAATGAAGTCTATTCTTTTACAGACAACTGTGCCTTTGACCTCGTCCAAAGAAACGTATGATCTGCAAGTCGCAAGGACAACAGCAGAGATACATTCCTTGTTATCAACAAATTGCCCCGTGCATTTTGTAGAAATGTTAAGCCAAATCTTAAACATGTCAGATACCAGTGGCATCGCACATGTATTTAAGACAATGTTTTTGGGACTGTTAGCACCCTTTGAAACAGTTCTGGGCTCAATCCCGAATTTTCTGCATTCCATTTTTGGCGGTCTGCCTCTTCTTTTGGGACTCGTAGCAGGATTTATTTTTTTTGATTTATTTTTTATTATAAACTTTTATTGACATACAGACACAGTTACACAGCAGTGTGCCTACAACCGTACATGGCCGGCAGCGATACACATATATTAACACAGTTGAGCGTTTGTCGAGTAGGAACATATATAGGAAGGATCTCAGATGGGTCTAAACCAAAGTCATAATCGGAGAGAGGACCTAACAAAACAAATCTAAGCACTTGGGCAGCTGCGATTTTAAGCTTGTAAATTGCTATATGGGGTTGAGGGTATCGGAACCAACAATCAAGACTTCCCTTCAGGAGGTTAGGGGGAGAAAGTACTTAACCATCTCTCGATGCACTGGAAACACTGTGAAACAGGGTATGCAGCCGGCAGATCAGGGGGGCGGGCCATGGGTCCTGTCAGTAGACTGTGTTTATCAGGCATAATTCCACACATCTGACATTATTGCTAGCAAAACCAATTCTCGTATGACAGAGATTCGAAAACAGCATAGACATATCACAGTTTCCCCCATCCATAACAAGACTAGGCATGCAGGTTCAGACTGGTTCAGCCGTTAGCGTACTATCCTCAGTGGCAACGTCCCCCTCTCCTTGTGTGGCAGTTGCGAGAAGATACGTCTGCAGAGGTCCCCATATGTCGGCTGGCCTAGCGTTGAGAGGCAGCAATTCTGAAAATATGCCGTACTGTTCTTGGCAGTATAACATGTCATGCAACCAGACTTTGAATTTAGGAGCCCTGCCCCGACCCCACCTACACGCCACGTGTCTTCTTGCCAGTAATATTGCCACATCGGTATACTTCCTAATTGTTCGTGCAATCTTTGCTGTGTATCCTAGTAGGAACAGCTGTGGATCTAAAGTTAGGGCCTCTCCTATCATTAGGGAAAGTCCTTCACACACCTGTGACCAGTATTCCTGCACTTGCGGGCAAGTCCACGCTAAATGGAGGAAGTCCGCCCCCTCCTGACTACACCTCTCACATCTGTCCGAGTCAATCAGACCAAATCTAAATTTCCTAGCCGGCGTATAGTATAACCTATGCAGGAACTTATAATGTATTATTTTAAAGCGACAGCTGGACATCACCGCTCCCGAAAGGGCACAACTATACTCCCATTGCTCGTCCGCTATCTCCCTGCCAAGATCTGACGACCAATGCGCCCTGGCCGTACTCTCCACAACAGGCAGTTCCTCTCGCAGGCTTCTATAAATATTAGACACTAAATGCGCACCATCAACGCTATTTACCACTACCGTGTGGGATCACACTGGGGGGTTCACGTGGGTATTCCGGCAGCAAGACCCTCAGGCCTTCCCGCAATCGTATATAATAAAACAACTCCAACGGGGTGGGTTCATGGTCCTGAAAGAAATCCTCTCGAGACCGAAATAGCCCTTTGCGGAAAAGATCACCCCATGTATGAATGTGTAACTGACGACACAGCCTTTGGAATCCCACCTCTTGAAGGAGCGCTATCCGCGGGTGATAAGACAGTGGCATCCGAGCCGTATATAGTAATGGGGCCTGCAATTTCCTCCCTATTCGATGCCATGCATCCATCGTACAGGTCACTGTATTGGAATGCATGTCCAATTCAGATGTAGGGGCATGAACCACGCCCGCCAGTGGTAGCGGATGGGCTATCCAATCCTCCGCCGCCACTTGCGGCATGTAGGGTGACGGTTTCAGCCAATAATACAGGTAGTGTGCCTGAGCACTCAAGTAATATGCCTTGAAATCAGGCACATCGAATCCGCCCAAACTGTACGGTTGTGTCATAATTGCCCAGCGAAGGCGTGCCTGCTTGCCCCCCCATACAAGACGGATAAGCTCAGAGCGTAGGGTTTTGAAGAAGAATGCGCCTGGGTAGTAAGGAACATTGAGGAACAAGTATAAGAAGCGCGGTAGAACCACCATTTTTATGAGGGAGATTCTCGCCGCCATCGATAAGGGCAATTTAATCCATCTGGTCACTGAGTCCGCTAGTTTAGTAATAGCCATTCCGTAGTTCGCACGTAAGGTATCCCCCCTATCTCTCGATATATGTATGCCCAGGTAGCGCAGTTCAGAGGTGCACCACTCAAGTGGGTATTCCAGCGGGAACTCCGATATAGCTGGGGTTATAGGGAAGAGTTGGGACTTACCCCAGTTGATAGAAATGCCCGAGAGGCCTCCGAAGGCGACAAATTCCCGCAGTAATGCATTCAAGTTAGAGCAGGGATCTTTGACGTATAAGGTAACATCGTCAGCATATAACGAGATAGAAAGCGGACGCTGTTGGTAATTGAAGGCGCTGGCCTTATGAAGTTGCCGGATTCGACAGGCCAATGGCTCTATCGCCACGGCAAAGAGTAAGGGGGAGAGAGGACATCCCTGTTGGGTTCCTCTCGTTATTGCAAAGGCGTCAGATAGTTGGCCATTCGCGAGTACTCTCGCCGTTGGAGCCTTGTATAACAACCGTACCCAGTTTACAAATATCGGGGGAACCCCATCCTTCGCAAGACTGTGAATAGGAACCCCCATTCCACCGAATCGAACGCCTTTGAAGCATCCAGAAAAACTGCGGCTAGAGGGATCTCAGGATGTACCGTTTGGATGAGGGAGAACACCGTGCGAAGGTTGTGTGAGGTCGATCTCGTTGGGTCAAAGCCCGACTGATCAGGCAATATGAGTGTAGTCATAAGTAAAGATAATCTCGTCGCCAACACCTTAGCCAGAATTTTGGCGTCACAATTCAAGAGCGACAGTGGGCGGTACGAGTCACAGTATGCAGCATTTTTCCCGGGTTTGAGAAGAGACGTGATAATCACTTCATGCATAGACCTCGGAAGTACACCCACTTCTAATGCATCTTCAAATACCTCCCGCAGAACAGGTGCAAGGACTTCTATATAACATTTATAAAATTCTGCGGGTAAGCCATCATGGCCCGGCGCCTTCCCATTGCCCAAGGACATAATGGCATCCCGCACCTCGTCCAACTCGAAGGGCGCCCCTAGAAACTGCCTGTGGACATCGCTTATCCAGCAGAGTGCAATGTCCCCCAGATAGTCATCCAGGTCCACTTCACCGAACGCCCGTGAGGTATAGAGTTATTCATAGTGTGTTTAGAGTGTATTCAGAATCCCAACGGAATCCCTGTGTATCTCCCCGTCTGTTGTAGTCAGTTCTAGGATAGTATTTGAACCCCGTGCCGCCCGCACTGCCATGGATAGCGCTCTTCCCGGTCTCCCTCCTTCGTTATAAGCGCGGGCCCGCCAGTGCTTTCCCTTGAACGATACCTCCCTCTGCGCTTCTGCCTCGTATTCCGACAGTTTAGCCCTGAACTTGCACCGTATGTCTCCAGTATCCCCTCGAACCATGCCATCCTCCAGTGTTTTGAGGTCCTTCTCTAACCTACTAAGAGCGCGTTGAATGTCCTTCAGCACCCCAGAGCTCTTAGCAATGCACCATCCCCTCACCGTGACTTTGAAAGCCTCCCAGACTGTCTCTACAGAGTCTACAGTATCTTTATTCCGGGGAAAAAATTCTTCTATGTCAGTTCTAAGTTCTTCGCGGAAGACAGCATCTATCAGTACACTAGGGTGTAAGCGCCAAGGTGGGCGTGGTTTATTAAATCCAGGCATGTCTAGGGCCGTCAAGACCGGGCAATGGTCGGAATGCGTTCTGGGAAGATGTTTAGAGTGCAGAATATGTGGTGCTAGATTAATGGATACAAAAATGTAATCTATTCTGGCCCATGTTCCAGTGTGCGGGGTAAAGTGTGTTCCATCTAAAGTATCAGGATGCACCTGTCTCCAACTATCGATCAAACCTTCCTCCTCAACTATCCCTCCAAGGGAATCTCTCGCCCTAGCATGGTATGTTGAACATCCATCCGCTCTATCTAATCTCGGGTGCAGGGCCACATTGAAGTCTCCACCCCAGATCAGGTGCCTAGAACCCACATCCAATATACTCCCCCAAAGTTGCGCAAAGAAGTGAGGATCATCAATATTAGGCGCATAGCAGTTGGCAATGGTAATCGTTTCTCCTCCCAACCTCCCCCATACAATCACATATCTCCCCTCCTTATCAAGCATTTGACCTTGCAGTGTGAAGGGGAGGGCTCGGTGTATTAGTATAGCAGTGCCCCTGGCGTAAGAGGAGTAGTTAGAGAAAGCCCTTACACCCGCCCATCTCGCGCCGAATGTGGAGGCAGCCGCTGGGGGTTCATGGGTTTCTTGCAGCACAACCACCTGTACACTGTGTCTGTCCCAATATGCTAACAGTTGCCTACGTTTCCGTGCATCCTTCAGTCCACGCACATTCCAGGATATAAAGGTGCATTTGTTAACAGTGCCTGCGCCTAGTGTGGCCTTATTCAGTCTGTGTTAGGATCGTACCATGGAGCACCCATAACCACAATGTAACATACTCAACAAGTCCACTCGCATCCAACCAGTATATCACTGTGTTGTCTTGCCCGTGTAATTCACATTCAACCAACTCAAAAAATTCCCACATTTTCCCCCATTCCCCACCCGCCACCCACAGAGGCTTCCCCAACTCGCCAATGCATTCTTCCACCCTTCCCCTCCCCAATGCCCTCAACAATCGAGGGCGATAACACACCCTGTAACAACTGTAGCAATATGGGTAATACCCGTTGGGTAGCAATCTAGGTGGCAACACAGCACCCCTTCCCCTCCACCAGATCCCAACAGTGGGACACCCTTAGCCATCAGGGGGAAAGGGGGGTGCCTGGCGATGAGGATCAAGACCAAATTGTGTCAGGCCAGAAAACCCCCACCCACCGCAAAATTTCAAGGAGTATAGAAATCAATGAGCATGTCTATTGCCGTGCAGTAGTCCACAACGTAGTACTCACAGACAGGATTTTAGGGCGATATCTGAAGATCAAGAGCCAGGAGGTCACTGTTCCTCATCTTCCATACGGTCTTCTCCGTGGTCAGGTGCAGCCATCCCGTCCCTGTTGTGGAGCGTCGTGCGTTTAAAATGTTTTATAAATTCCTCAACTTGCTGCGGTTTCGTAAAAAACTTTTGGCGACCCTGGTACGTGATTCGTAGTCTAGCCGGATAGAGTAGTGCATAATCCACCTGAAGAGTGCGAAGCTTCGCCTTGACGTCCAGAAATTTGCGCCGTTCGTCCTGTACCATAGGAGTGAAGTCCGGGTATATTGTGAAATTGTTCCCATCATAGTTAAGTGCTTTGGCGGTCCGAGCCGCCCGTAGTGCTGCGTCTCTATCCCTATAGTTCAGCAGGTGGGCTATGATAGGCCTCGGTTTCATGCCCGGTTTGGGTACCGGTCCAAGGGATCTGTGCGCCCTCTCTACAATGAACTGGGGGGAGAACGCTTCCGAGCCCACCGAAGCCAACAAGAGTTTTTCCACATAGTCCTCCATCCTGCCCACATTGGTGGACTCCGGAATACCCACTACGCGTATGTTATTACGGCGACTCCTCGCCTCCAAATCCTCGTTCTTCGCCGCTATTGTGCGTAGCAGGTCATCCATCCGCGTAAGTCGTGACGTATGTTGTCCTGAGGTATCTTCAACGTCTGTGATCCGTTGTTCCGCTTCCTTCAGTCTCCCCTCATGGACATCCAGCTTGTGCACGACAGCATCCATCCTGGACGATATTCTGTCCACCTTATCAGCAATAGTTGCGAATCCCTGTCGCATCTCGTGTAGGATTTCCTGGATATCCGCGGAGTTGGTCGTTTGACTGCTAGTAAGATTATTGGTTTCTGTCTGCTGCAGGTGCTCCGGATTGGTACGGGTTGGCTTCTTCGCGGTGTCAAACGTAAGCTTCGGTTGACGCGCGTCAGGTCGGCCCATCTTACCACCAAACAGACACAACAGCACAGTACTCAGTAAAGTGGGCTGCCAATTCACCACTGATACGCAGGCACAGTGAGTCCTGTCAACGCAGTCTCCGGCACGCGCAACTAGCGCCAGTAGAACTCGGCACCCGGGTGGGGTTTAGATCATAGGTAGTTACAGTATCTGTCGTCTCCTCCGTCCTCCAATCTCTTCTTCAACTCCGACTCAGGGGTCTCCCAGTGAGACCACCCCACCGCTAACTCACCGTGTGTCAATTGCCCTCAGGGTGTTAGGACGGCCTCGCACCAATGGTAGTACTCGTGGATTAGGCCCGCAGCTTGATCAGTCGCATGGTGCAGGTTCCTCTCCCAGGATGTGTATTAGCCGGCGAGAGGCGGTGGTCGCGGTCAATAAGCATTGGCAAGTGTCAAGGTTGTAGCGCACTGCAAACCACTGCCGTCACTAAGTAGCCGGTACCTCCTGCGTCTCCTACCTCCTGCACACCGTCATGCACTTTCACTGTAGGACCCAGTCAATGCCAGTAGCTAGATAGCAGTATTATGTCCCCAATAGTTGCCGCAGCTTCGGCCCCTGCACAGCGCCGCTCTTTCCACTCACCCCGCTGTCAAGGGGCAGCCAGATGCTAGAAGATGGATCGCCGAGATCAACCGATTCCCAGATAGTTCCCTAGGGCATATGCTGCCGGCGCTGCGTGCACCGCGATGTCTTCCACGCTTGGGGGGTATGTAATCAGCGGTCCCCTAGGTATCTCGTGGATAGGCTGGGGGGTCGTTCCTAAGATGGCCTCCACCCCCGACAGCCGTCAGCAGACCGATGGTCGCACTCAGCAGGAAGCAGTTTGCCCAGGGGATCTATGCAATTACAGCGAGTACCTGCTGGAGCAGATGGGCCGAGCGGCAGTCCGGCTATCCTCAAAGCGCCGCTGTGAGGAGCGAAGCTCTGTCAGCGCGTCCCGCCGCTTCGTCAATTTCGCGCCTTCCAGGGCCCAGCAGCCGTTACAGGATCCTCGACCTCGCGTTGTGCGGCAGGCCGGCCGGCCGCCTCAAGCCCTCCAGCAGTCCACGTCGCTGGACACAACGGAGCCTCCGTCAGCCTTGGGATAAGAGCGAGCAGCCCGAAAATTACACCGGAGCACCCGGGCAGCCTCCTCAGCAGGTGGTGGCAGTTTCAGCCCGATCACATATCGGTGCAAGGATCAATTAAAGGATTATTTGCGCCAGGCTGTCAGAGCCTTACGAAGAGGTGTCCATACACCAGTGCGCCACCTAGCGCCCCCAGGAATTTTATTTTTAATTCTTCTGCTCTGTTATGGCAAGCAAAGCCACAGACAAGACTCCAGAAACGATGGGAGAAACAATCCTAGCTCTACGCTACCGGGACCACATCACTAAAGCACTCGGATTAGCCCGGCTAAGAGATCTGAATATGACCTGGTTTCTTTCATTTAGACCAATCTGGCAAGAGTGCATCTTACCTGTGCTTCGATGTATGCTATGCGGAGAAGAATGCGTGTTGGACATCTGTCTTACACTACCATCAGCAGTACCAATGGATATCGATACTTTGCTAGGTCCTGTAACGGCTCATGCATCGTGTTGTCCCCAGCGGCTACCTATTCTGATGACGGCATTCGTTGAGACTTCACCACTACAAGTATGTGGCGGTGGGGTACGAGATGAAAGCAGCACCACACAGGTACAACCTTCTGTGAGCATTGCTGATCCAGACATCGATGATAGCAATCATTCTCACATGTGCACAATTTCAACTTCTTCAAACTTGGTCAAACTTTCACCTGATATTGTAGACCAATTTTTTGCAAGTCTGTCTGAAATGATGTTCTCCCCTGAACAACGAGAATAACTTTTTAAACAACGAGCACACAGCGTTCCCTGAACTCTGAATTCGGCCTTCAGTTTTGATAAACACAGCTACTGAAAACATTTGGAACAATTTTTTTTCCTCTGAAAGCGAAATTATTATTTTTTCACTTCCAAAATATTTACCCTTTTTCTGGCACATGGTAATCTGCTTAAAGTAGAACTATTCTTAGAGAACAGAGCTTCTAATTTAGGAACTCTACAGACAATATTTTACCTCAGCCTCTAGCACATGTACAGCATTTTGTATAAATATGTGATGAAATGGTCTCGACCTTCTTTTCTGTATTTAGAGCCTTTTCATGTGTAATTTTCGCAATTTATTCAGCTGATATAAATATGCATTTAACTGAATGATACCACTGCTTGAAAAGCGTACAGTACCAATACTCATTTTTCGTGTATTTACCATATACCATTTCAAATGCGAATTATGTATTTTGGGGTGGGTTGGAAAACACACATGCATTGTTATATGTTTAATATTGCTTAGTTTTAGTAATGATGGACATTAATTCGTGGAGTGGGTGTTGTGTTTCTATCTAGGACCCTAATTTGATATTCCCGATTTATGCCCTTATGTGGTTATAATAAATAATATCCTTATAAAGGCATAAGAATCATATCCATATTTAGTCATAGCCAATGCAGTCCAAATTAGGCAAGGCTACTTCCCTAGAATTCTAGAAAGTACAACGCGTTCTTTAAACAAACCAAACCTCCAGCAACCTGGGAATTCCCCATGCTTCTGTTTTGATTTGTCCTAGAACTCCTGCGAGCACTGAAAGAACGGCCAGTTCTTAGTGACATCTTTTATTGACGTCTTATGTCCAACCTTACGTCATACCCGGCACCTTTCAGGTATAAATATACCAATGTTGCCTTCAGCAAACACACGGTGGTTTGGAGCAGAGCGGCTATCTACTTGCCCGAGAGCCCAGCTGATGCGAGAGCCCACGGATGCCGCCCCTCCCTTTTGACGCACTGAGAGAGACGCTGTCTTTTCTCCTGCCGAGAAATACAGCTCCGGTGTTTCCAGTTACCCTTGCGGGTTGCTGGGATATCGAGTCCTGAGAGAGAGATACATGACCTCCTGCTTTCTATTACCCAGGTACGGAGCTGACTAAACCCTTAAGAGAATTCTTGATTCAGATTCTTTGGCAAAACAAACTTAACTTAAACTGCTACTTACTTACTCCTTCCCATGTATTAGGCTTAGGTCAGGTACACCGGGGTAGGCGTATTTAGACGCACCAGTTGAGTACGTTAGTTAATGTTTTTATTTATGTATATATTTTATCCATTTTAAAGTATCATATGGCTAAGAAACCATATCAATGCTTTTACAGTATTATTTCATATTACTCCTTCTACTGTACGCACTTTACTTTACTATAAGTATTGCAATTGTGGCAATTCATTTCTCTTGCATGAGAAAGAAGACTGCTCAATAAATAACACCTTTTATTGAAAACGCCCGTCTCTCTATTCTCTGCACTCTGGTGAAACTAAGTATGCACGATTGACTGAGTGAAATAGCTGTCTATTGTTTTCACACGACTCTAGAGATACACTCTTATTCTGAGGGTGCAAAGTTGTCATGTTATATGGTTGTCAGAAGCTAATCCCTTCTTGTCTGTCCAGGGAAGTTAAACTCCTCCCTGTTTATTCGAGAAAGTTTCTAGTGACCTCTGAGCTAGCTGGCAAAACTAATTAAGTCTAATATAGTCAGTAGAGACCTAGTCGACCTCAGTCCTACGTCTACACTGCTGTTTATATTATTCCAATGCGCAGAGCCTATTGGGAAAATAGGAACTACACTACAGGGTGTGAGTGTTTGATTGGTTCAGATGCTCCGTCCATCACCACCCCTTTTGTACCGCTTTGGCCGCCATAAGTTGGCAGGGTATGCTCAGACGTGAGTCCCTTGCTCACTTTGCCACTGGATTCAAGCAAGCCTGGCTGAAGATGGCTTTAATGCCAGAAGCCGGTCCTAGGAAGCTTGAGTCCGGTCCAAGGAAGGCATGGCTTGGCAGTTCGGGATGGACTGTTCCTATGAGGCACAGGGTCGGACTGATTTGCATATGGCCATGTCTGAACTGGGGTGGCAGAGTGGGCTAAAGAACGGTGATGTATTAAACCCAGATCTGTTCACTGGGTGTGAGTGTTTGATTGGTTCAGATGCTCCGTCCATCACCACCCCTTTTGTACTGCTTTGGCTGCCATAAGTTGGGAGGGTATGCTCAGACGTGAGTCCCTTGCTCACTTTGCCACTGGATTCAAGCAAGCCAGGAGGAAGACGGCTGTAATGCCAGAAACTGGTCCTAAGAAGCTTGAGTCCCGTCCAGGGAAGGCATGGCTTGGCAGTTTGGGCTGGACTGTTCCCATGAGGCACAGGGTCAGACTGATTTGCATATGGCCATGTCTGAACTGGGGTGGCAGAGTGGGCTAAAGAACGGTGATGGATTAAATCCAGATCTGTTGACTGGGTGTGAGTGTTTGATTGGTTCAGATGCTCCGTCCATCACCACCCCTTTTGTACCACTTTGGCCGCCATAAGTTGGCAAGGTATGCTCAGACGTGAGTCCCTTGCTCACTTTGCCACTGGATTCAAGCAAGCCTGGCTGAAGACGGCTGTAATGCCAGAAACCGGTCCTCGGAAGCTTGAGTCCGGTCCACGGAAGGCATGGCTTGGCAGTCCGGGCTGGACTGTTCCCATGAGGCACAGGGTCAGACTGATTTGCATATGGCCATGTCTGAACTGGGGAGGCAGAGTGGACTAAAGAACGGTGATGGATTAAACCCAGATCTGTTGACTGGGTGTGAGTGTTTGATTGGTTCAGATGCTCCGTCCATCACCACCCCTTTTGTACTGCTTTGGCCACGATAAGTTGACAGGGTATGCTCAGACGTGAGTCCCTTGCTCACTTTGCCACTGGATTCAAGCAAGCCTGGCTGAAGACGGCTGTAATGCCGGAAACCAGTCCTAGGAAGCTTGAGTCTGGTCCAGGGAAGGCATAGCTTGGCAGTTCGAGCTGGACTGTTCCCATAAGGCACAGGGTCAGACTGATTTGCATATGGCCATATCTGAACTGGGGTGGCAAAGTGGGCTAAAGAACGGTGATGGATTAAACCCAGATCTGTTGACTGTTTGTGAGTGTTTGGTTGGTTCAGATGCTCCGTCCATCACCACCCCTTTTGTACCGCAGTGGCACTCAGATCAACAAGAGTCTGCTCTACCTCGGAATATATTTTGGAAAGGGCAGTTGGATCAGCCTGTATAATTGACCATTTGAGTCTTTTGTTATTATTGCTAGTGATAATCGGATCACTCTTGGTCCCGGAGTTGCTGTACAATAGAGCTGAGCCATAAGTTTGAGAGCCAGGGCATTATGATCACTATCTTCACGTATTAATAATAATGAAGTAAAAGTAATTTATTCTCTTTAGGTTTATCCTGTTCAGGGAAAAATCACATCCACCCCTGAGACTAGCTTCTAACTCCTCCTTTCACAGGATGCACATTCTAAATTCTTCAACAAGCTCTCCATGACAACATATTGAATCCTACAATAATCTAAAATCTAAAACCTATACTTTCAACTATACCAAACATCTCCCCTAGTATAACAAAAAATGTAAATATGATAGTAATAAAATGTGATGATTGTATCACATTGTAAATACAATACATCTAAATCTGAAATTTGTACATTACACATACTCCCTAATGAAACTCAGTTTCCACGTTATCCTCCAACTTTTCCTACACTTTTTCTCTTCCTTAATTTCTTCCTTTTCCATGTTGGTCCAAATCTCTCTGTCAATTTCTCTGCCATGTTGAAAAAATATGATTCTACATAGATTCCATAATTAATTCTCCTCTAATTTTACTGCAATTGCTGAACTATTTGATGTCTCTAAGAGGATTTGAATACTTCATTTAACACCTGCATGAGTTTTCTTTACTCGTATCAAATCACCCACTGTCACCTTCGGCGAAGGCATATAGGGGTCCATTAGGATGGCGGGCGTATCACCCCCGCCAGGTCGGCAGTAGCCACCGCGGGCCTGGCGGGGCTGATCCGCCCGCCATCCTTGCAGGAATGAGCCACCGCCATATTATTATGGCTGGGGGGTCCGCGGTGGACGGAAAGACCGTCCGCCGCATTTGTGCCCCAGTCGCCTTGCAACCGGGGCAGAAAAGGCTGCAATATGGTGGTGGTGTCTGTTTGACACCGCCAGCCATATTACTATGTGTGTTGGGGAATGCCTTTCCGTGGCGGAAGGCATGCGGAGTCTCTACCTGCGGGGGCCCGTTGCAGGCCCCCAGGGACTCCAGGTGGGTGTGGGGGGTGCACATGGGGGGTACCTATGGTACCCCCCTGCTTTTCAAAGAACCACGTGGCAGGCTCCGTGCCGTGCCTGTCACGTTATGCTTTGAAATGCACAACATGTATTTTTAGCATTGCGGCGGGCGGTGCTTTCGGCACTGCCCGCCGCAATGTTAAAAATACAGGATGCGCCCGCCACTGGGGCGGGCGCATCCTAATTTACCCCACAGGACCCCCGCCCTTATGGCGGGTGGTCCCTTTCTACGATGGGATGGCGGGCAGACAAAGTCCGCCCGTAATCCTAATGGGCCCCTTGGTGTTTTAAATCCAACAATTCTTTCCTCCTCTCCATCCTCTCTTTTTGTTGCCTGCCAGATTGTCACATCAGGGAATTAGGTTTTATACCTCTGAAAAACTCAAAAGATATGTTCCCTGGGACTGAAAGTGGCATCAAACAATACACCTCCACCCTTTCCTGAATCACTTTCTTCCAGTCCTTTCCTTGACTTTTAGCCATTTGAATAGGTTCCATTCATTTTCAAATCTTTCTCTCTGCCTGGACATCAAGACCAGGCCACCAAAAATATAGTATAATTCTTACTTCCATATGACTTGTTGACTTATATGTGCCACTTGTACCTACGTTTCTCTGATACACTCTAGTGGAAGGAGCCACGTACCTTTACACAATAGATCTTGTTGAATAGGCAATTTGTCCCACACATTCCAAAACTTCAAACATTCTGTACTTATACTGTTTTTAGGCTTCTACCACTTTCAAAATAAGCCCATAACTTACTGAAGAACCACATCATCCTTAACAAACACTTTCCATTCCTTTTCATTGATGGTTCCCTCTGTGACCTCCCATTCCTCCTCTTCTTCCTGTTCATCCTGAACCTTGAATTCTTGTGCTGTGACCCACCTACACATTCTACTAGATATTGCATTGTGACAAGGAGTGGTGGACCCCCAGAACTGACCCTGTAATGCCTCCTTCATTACAGCCGTCTCCTTGGGAAATCGAACAGGACGAACCTGACGAAAAGGAACCCGGTCACTTTAACTGGGCGTATTCGGAGGAGGTGGCCCACCCTCCGGACCACGTCAGCCCAGCGGGATTGGACAAAAGCGAGGAAGTCTGGTTTGGTGAGTGTGACGTCACCCCGGTGGAAGAGGAGAGGAGCGGAGTCGAATGCGGAGAGGGGAGAAGAGGACGGAGCGAAGAAACCAGGCAGAGAACGGAGGAAGAGAGCGAGGAAAGCGGAGAAGGGTCCCAAGGGAAGCCAGGAGGCCAACAACATCGCGAGCCGCCGTGCCACGCTCCCGGGGGAGGAGTGTGGCTCACTCAGGTACGGCAGCGTATGGCGGCCTGGGTGGGAAGCAAGCGCGTGTAGATAGTATAAATAGCCCCTCTGTCCCTAGTCCGCCCCTCCTAGTATTCTTTACCCGCGTATACCCCTCAATTTCTGTACTCACTCTCTCTCACTTGTGTTGCGTGTACAGCCTTACCGGGTGCACCCCTCCCACACCACACGGTCCCAAGGGGTACGAACCCTCCCCCAGAGGACATAACACTAATGGCCCTGTTCTGTTGGTCTTCTCTTTCCGGGGAACCCTGAGCCTGTGGAGCCTGTGGAGAAGACGCCTCGCCAGGACAGCCCAGGGGAGAGACGCACTGCGACAGCTCAAAGGGGACATTTACCACCGCCAAAACGGATTCGAGTCAGTTCGCAAAAGAGAGACTAACTTTCAGGACAAGAAGGACACTAATGTTAAACACTAAACGGGGCATTCCAATAAAACCTGCTTTACCACAACCAACAGGTGTGTCGTTACTCCCTGACCCACCTGCTCAGCTCACATGCATCTATTACTTTTTTGTAAAAAAATACATCCTTAAGCATTTTGTGATCTGTTTACCCTACAAAATTAGTGTCCCATAAAAATTTCTTTAATTTCTTTACAGCTCAAAAAATACACAAAGCCTCTCTTTCTATTACAGTGTATCTTTAGTCTGGTCCTGCTAACGACCTCAAGGTAAACATGACGGTTCTTTCTTTGTCACCTTTTCCTTGTTTCCTTGTTTTAACACTGCACATAATCCTTTAGAACTAGCATCCGTTACCAAGGGATGTACGTTGTTACAACGCATGCTTTTAGCACGCATGCTGTAACAACGCGGTTTTTATAACGCATTCTTTTACAACGCATAACAGAAAGGGGTGTTGGATAGTGAATATTTTAATTTACTATTCCAACACCAGTCCCCGTTGACACTAGGGAAGGTGTTGGATAGTAAATTAAAAGTATTCCCTATCCTTGAGCGCCCCCCAGAGTCATGCGTTGTAATAGAATGCGATTTAAAGACCGCGTTGTAATAGCACTGCGTGCTAAAAGTTGCGTCGTAAACGACGTTCCCCGTTACCAAGACTTAACCCTCAGATTTGTCAATTTTTGCAGCAATGGAGACACTGTCACAGCATTAATTAAGTCATCAAATTCATTGTTATATTCTGTTGTCCACAAATATTTTACGCCTTTTTTTACATCCATCTTTGATGGTTTATGCGACTAGCAGACCTGGGAACAAATTTATTATAATGATCTGCCATTCTCAAATATTTTATCGATTTTTCTTTCTTTTCAGGAATTGGTAAATTCAAAATGGTTTTTACCGAATATTCAGTAGGTTCAACTCCTTTTCTAGACAACTTGTGTCCCAAATATATTATTTTTTTATCTCCAATGTTGAGCTTCTCTTCCTTTAAAGTAAGACTCCTCTCTCTAAATCTTTCCAAAGGTTTCCTCAAACAGTAATCATTTTCTTCATTTGTCTGCACAAAAACACATCATCCGAATATATCTTTACATTTGCTATGCCTCTCAAAATATTTTGCATAGTCTTGTGAAATACCGAAGCAAATTATATTAACCCAAACAGCATTCTTGTAAACCTATGCAAACCAAAAGGTGTGATGAATGTCATAAAAATCATTGAGTCATTACCAACCAAATTTGGTGATAGGCAGATCATAAATTGTGGCTAGAGAAAGCTACTACACCTTTAACTTGTGTCATCATGTATGTTATATTGGGAAGTGGGTATCTATCAATGACCGCAGCCTTTTTCAATCCCTCAAATCAGCACATCATCTCACATCTCCTGATGATTTGCAAAATAGAACCACAAGAGCTACCCACTCAGTTGCTTCCACTTTCTCTATTATTCCTTCTATATTAAGATTATCAATTGGATCCACCATGGCTTGCCCAGTGGCAAGTGGAACTCCACTTATGTTACTCTCACTGGGAGTAATATTATTTGTCCACCTAATTTCATGTGAATAATTTGTCAAACAATCCAGATCCTCAGAAAATACATCAGGAAATTCAAAACACAAAATATTGAGTACATCATTTCCACTTACACTCTTTCCCAAAATGTTATCTACAGTATCATTTGCACCACTTGCTACATCTGTATTATGCAATCCAATATCCTTCAAAACAATCAGTTTATACTATTGGGATCCAACATCACCTTTAAATCCCTCTGGTGAAACCAACTGAAGATACTGTCTCCTTTCATTGGAATTTCAAAATTTTCCTTATGCAAACCTCCCTTTGTATTCAATTTCTCCTATAAAAAAATTTGATTTGCCCTCTATATGCTGGATGACCAATATCAGTCTTGACCATGAGATGTTGGCTGCTGAATCAAAAAACATACCAACCGCAGAGCCATATGTTGACTAAATCAATGGGAATATGTGTGTTCTGCTGCCTAATCTGTTAAATTAATTCTACACAAAATAATTCATTATACTCAGTATCATCCTTTACAGCACCTCTTTCACTTTCTTTGAATTCTTTTGAGACTTACAATACTTTGCAAAATATTCAATTTTCTCACACAGCCTGCAAATAACTGCCCATGCTGGACACGTTTTGTCACTAGCTCAATGTCCTTGTGCACCACAATGAAAACAATTCTCTTTGAGCTTCTTCTTCTGATTATAAATACTTTTGTCATCACCATACTTTTTTGTACCTAAGAGCATTAGTTTACTTTTACACTCTCTTTGTGATGTCAGACACTTTGGTCCTCATTATATCGTCTGACAGACTGCCACTGACAGGCCATCGGTGCCAGTCGCCGGTCGGACAGCAGAGGTTAGAGGGAAAAGTGCTACCTCCGGCAGGATCCAAGATCCCACTGGTGAGGCAATCAGAATCGTATCTCTATCATGGGGTGTTGGGATTACGATGTCCCACTTCCATGAAAAGGTAGGGGGAAGGGGAATTTGGGGGCCGCAAGCAGGGCCCAATCCCCTGTAGGCCATTGTTAAGTGACCCTGAGGGCACTCACTCACGTCCATGTACCCTGTGCCAGGCCTGGCACCTGGTGCATCGATGGGCACAAAGTGCCCTTTCACACTGCATATTGTGCTGCATCTCTTTTACTGGGCTGCAGCACAAGCAGCAATGTAAAACTACACTTTTCCGACTACCAGCAAGGAGGTGGCATCATATTTTGGCAGTCAGACTGCCGATTGCTTTTCGGGTGGTCTTCTGACTGCTACAACAACAGTTGGCAACCCGACTGTCGAATATCGTAATCGTTCCCTTAGTATACCCTTTGCTCACACTATGGATCCTTTCTAATGACTTTCCTCTTTTATCATTTTCTTTTTTTATAACTTCAGCACATGATAGATAATGCTCTATTATATTCGCAATCAATAGAATCTCATCCAATTTAGGATCATCCTTTTGCTACAATTTATCCTTGACATGTTCAATTTAATACCCTGGCGTGATTTGATTAGTACACACTAATCAATAGTATTTTACATAATAAGCAATGTAATTCTCAGATTTCTGAGGACATTGTATCCTTCTGCCAAAATGTTACCTTTCTAAAATTGTACTTACTTTAGGTAGATACTGATTAATGAATGTCTTCATAAACACCTCAAAGTCATTTAGATTTTCTGTTGCTATATACCTTAGGTTAAGCAGATGTTCAAAATGTCTTTACCCTCTGGACCACGACAATGCAAAAGTAAAGGTGTTATTCCCTTTTTATGGTATTTCCAACTTGTTTTCAAGTATGCTGCACCCCTTCATCCAATCCTCCACTTTGCCACACCATCACTTTTGAGCTTCTATTCTGCATCATGTGAACACGTTGCAAGGACACATTGCTAAGAGTATTTTTACAAACCAGAGTAAATGCTTGCCCCTGACTCATTGAACATGTTGCCATGACAGAGATTTTATGCCTCTATCATATGTGCCTCAGGATGTTGCTAGGACACATTTCGATGCTGACTCTCAGATGAAATACTTTGTTCCACATGTTATGCTATCAATCAATACCAAACAGGCAAGGCTAAGGAAGCAAGGGTGTACAGCTTTAGTTCCTCAATTGATGTCAGCATGTAGAAGAGTGTGCTGGGTGGGGATTTAAAAGCACGTAAAGATGCGCATGAAGGTTCCACAGCGGCTCTCGAGAAGAGGCATAAGAAATTCAAATGTGCTTGTTCCCTTGCTGGCTTAGTACACAGCCTCCACTGTGAGTAAGCTTACCATTGAATTGCTTGCCGTACCTTTAATGATGTGTTGATTAAAATCAACAAATTCAACAACTAAAGTTTCAGATGAGTACACTTCTCTTGAAGAGTGGAACAGTACACTGGAATGTTGAGCCGTTTCCTTCTGTTACTCTTGAATGTAAAATTCCTCTTTACAGATAAGTTGTCTCCCGCATTGAGAGTTATTTCTCCATTTGTAAAGTTAAAAAGATGGTACTCACAAATTTATAATGAAGTAAAAGTAATTTATTCTATTAAAGTTAATCCAGCACAGGAAAACATCCCTTTCACCTTTGAAACCACCTTCTAGCTCCCCCTTTTACAGGATGCACATTCTACATACTTCAACAAGGGATCCATGACAAGATATAGAGTCCTATAATATTTTAATATCTTAAAGCTATACTAACAACTATTCCACTCAGTTATGAATTTTCTACATTTAAGGTAACAACTAGCATCCAACAACATCAAAACGCCAACCACTGACATCTAGTCACACAAGACAAATTCAAAGTTGAAAGATACGGCCCACAGCGATGGAGCACGAGTTGGATACAAGAAATGGAATGGGCCCAGTCGGCATTTACATTCGGAAGTTTAAAGAGAAATATTCTGAGAAGGTAAAGTTTAGTGGACATGGCTGCAGCAGGGTTCGATGAAGGAGCTCCATCATGGAGAGCCGCTGGACGAAGTTGCTGTTAAGATTTCTACCTTTAGACTTAGGTCCTGATTTAGATCATGGTGGTTGGGTTACTCCATCCCAACAGTGATCGATATCTCACCAAAATAAAAATCCTATTATATCCTATTGGATATAAATGTTGTGAGACAGGAGGTCTATTACTGTTGTGATGGAGTAACCTGTCTACCGAGATTTAAATCAGGCGATTAGTCTTATTTTTTAGAAGACAAAAATTTCCACTTGGACAAGGCTGGAGACTAGCCAATGAGAATTTCACAAGGCCAGATACTCCTTTGGCAAAGTACGGCTAAACAGGATTTTCTGTTGCGGGGAAGAAAGTACTGAGAGCTGCTGCAACATCAGGCTGACTGCAGATGTGCTTGGAATAGCAGGTTGGTCCTGGTCTGTTCTCAGTGATCAGGGCAGTTGTTAGCCAAAAACAGTCCCACGTTTTGGATTTGTGCTATCTGGGCTTCTTTAACATGATCACTAAGGGCTCAGAACTAGCGATAAACTGCTGGGGGCGGGTTAGGGCTCACTCAGTCTGTGTCCGGATGAGGGTTCGTGATGGTTGAGTAGTAGAACAGGGCTCAAGCAGGAGGGCAGGGCTCTGAGGGTTCAAGGCAGGCTTCAAGCAGCAAAGCAGTCCTTCCAGGTACAGCAAAGCAGCCTCCTGAAGTACAAAGCATGACACAGCAACAGGAATTCAGGCTGTCCGCTGAGAGTATTTCCACAGGGCCAGAAAGCAAATTGAAGAGTGGATGCGAAGGTCCTATTTGTATACCTTGGGCCCTCTCTCAAGTAGGCAGAGATTCCCATTGACTTAAGGTTTACTGCTTCCTCTGTTGTGACTCCAAGCTGAGTGCATAAACAATGTAGGTGGAACAAGTTATTTGTGTCAAGGCAGAGCACAACCTATTCAGTTGCAAGTGGGTATGTACCCATCTCCACCCTCCCTGCTGCCAGTAATGGCCCATTCATGCACATCTAATCAATTTGGGTGAAATAAACAAAGTTCGAACTGCTGACTGCACCCAGTCATGTGACCCAGAAAAAGGCTGCAGGCACAAAGAGGTAGGGCAGGAAAATCATACCTCTCTGAAAGGGGCATTTACAAAATTGTAACTTAAAATCTAACTTTTGTATTACAAAGGATTTTGAATTTCAACTTCTCAGACACCCCCAAAAAAATTGTTCACTTGTTCCAAATCAAAAGTTAGCACTTATGAAATGTATTAAGACAACCCAATGTTATCCTAAGGGACAGGTAGGCGTCACAGTAGTAAAAAATGAATGTAGGTGTTTTCATTCCCAGGTCATGCAAAACATAAAAGCACATGTGCAACCTTTTAATTAGGGATCCCTGTTTCATGGTATTTATTTGTTTAATATTTGGATTTATCCATATTTCTTTTTTGGGAACTTTCATTGGTATTTATCCATATTTATTTTATGTCTTGAAATTAAAATTGTGTATTTCCACATTTACTTAACTCATACACATGCATTCATACATTGATGCCTGTGGCTTTTTAGCAAAGTAAACAGCCAAATATAATAAAACAACATACCAGCAGGAAAATATTAGCATTATATACAAATATATGTTAACACATACCTGCAGGATGTCTGTTACTGTTGCAGTGGAGTAACCTGTCTACCGAGATTTAAATCAGGCCATTAGACTAATTTTTTGGAAGACAAAAATTTACAGTTGGACAAGGCTGGAGACTAGCCAATGAGAATTTCACAAGGTCAGATACCACTTCGGCAAAGTACTGCTAAAAAGAATTTGCTGTTTCAGAGAAGAAGGTACTGGGAGCTGCTGCAACATCAGGCTGACTGCTGATGTGCTTGGGGGATGGAATAGCAGGTTGGTCCTGGTCTGTTCTCTGTGATCAGAGCAGTTGTTAGCCAAAACAGTCCCACGTTTTGGATTTGAGCTATCTGGGCATCTTTAACTTGATCACTAAGGGCTCAGGACTAGAGATAAACAGCTGAAGGGGGGGTTTGAGGGCTCACTCTGTCTGTGTCCGGATGAGGGTTCATGATGGTAGAGCAGTAGAACAGGGTTCAAGCAGGAGGGCAGGGCTCTGAGGATTCAAGCAGGCTTTAAGCAGCAAAGCAGTCCTTCCGGGTACAGCAAAGCAGCCTCCTGAAGTACAGCACAGGAATTCAGGCAGTCCTCTGAGAGTCTTTCCACAGGTCCAGAAAGCGAATTGAAGAGTGGGTGTGAAGGTCCTATTT
Source organism: Lissotriton helveticus (assembly GCF_964261635.1). Lineage (NCBI taxonomy): Eukaryota > Metazoa > Chordata > Amphibia > Caudata > Salamandridae > Lissotriton > Lissotriton helveticus. The sequence continues at coordinate 1,611,533,903 of NC_136065.1, forward strand.
GTATACCCGTGGCCCTATTTCAAGTAGGCAGAGATTCCCATTGACTTGAAGTTTCCTGCTGCCTCTGTTATGGCTCCAAGCATGAACAATGTAGGGGGAACATGTTCTTTGTGTGAAGGCAGAGCACAACCTCTTCAGTTGCAAGTGGGTATGTGCCCATCTCCGCCCTCCATGCTCCAAGTAATTACCCATTCATGCACATCTAATCACTCTGGGTGAAATAAACAAAGTCGAACTGCTGACTGCACCCAGTCATGTGACCTAAAAAAAGGCTGCAGGCACCAAACAGGTAGTTCAGGAAAATCATACCTCTCTTAAATAGGCATTTTCAAAATTGTAACTTAAAATCAAACTTTAACATTAAAACGTACTTTGAATTACAACTCATCAGACACTAAGGGGGGTGCTAGAGAGCCCAGAGCAAGATGCTTTAGTGCGACTCTGCTGGTCGAGTCCACCATCCCCCAATTATTCTGAATTTATGGAGCCATCCATGGCTGCAACAACCATGCCCTGACTCATAAACTGCAGAGGAACACTTTGGGGCCCTTGATTTTGCCGCTCTGTGCCTCAAAACGCCTTTCACAGCGGGACCTTCCTCAGCACAAGATGGCGGCTGGGGAGGGAAATCGCCATTGAACTCTGCTAAAGGGATTCCTCCTACCCCTGAGCTGCAAACTGGGCTCCCGGCGGCTGTCCATTGTTGTGGGCCTTCCCCAACTGCCAATCTGTCATCGGTGCGCTCTGGTAGGACTGGGCTCTCCGTTCGCTCATCACCGCGAACCTCCATCTGGTAGGACAGCTGCCATTACATGGACTGAAATGCTGAGATGAGAAGACTGCACTGTGGCCCCTGCTCATTACGGCTGCTGCGGGGACACGGAGTGATCTGTGAGCGGCGGAATTGCCTGTGACGTGCCCGCACCTTGCCACATTACTGTACTTGCCGCTGGAAACCTGGTGCGCCCTGCGCGGCCTGCGACCCTTTCTGCCGGTACTGTCCCCCTCCGACATTGCAACTTCTGCTCTGGCGGCCCTGAGCTCATTTCTCTGTCTGCGCTGCCTGCTGTGTCTGCATTGTGACTCTGAGCAACGTGGCGTGGCACTGCATACCAAACATCACCGCCTGGAAAATGTGCCATCGCGCCCTCTTGTAAGCTGTTGTGCGGGGTGGACGTGCTGCTGGAGGGGATGAGGAGCGCTCTACAAGCGGCGGAATTGCCTGTGCCCCACTCACATCTTGCAGAAGTATTGTACTCATTGCAGCCATCCTGGTGCTCCCTGTGGGGCCTGCAGCCATCCCGCCTTCTGGATCACCACCTCTGTGGCCGGGCACTGCTGTTGTAGAATGCGCGGCTGACTTGGATGCCTTCATTATCAACACTGCTCCTTCTGTCATCATGCCTTCTGATTTGGTGGCCCCGTAATTATATTGTTGTCTACCTTACTTGCTGTGCCTACGTTGTGATTCTGTAAACCATGGGGCAGCTCTGAATAACGTTCATCATTGCTGATGCTTACTTCATGGACCACAATGCTTTGGGGTAACACGCTGATAGGACAAGCAGTGTGCGACCAATTGGACTTAGTTTTATATTCAGGCTCTCTTGAGCTGGTGGGGCTGACGAGCCCTGGTTACGCACCTGCATGCCACGAGTGGTACCGAACCTGAGAATATTTTTTGGCAGCCTGTCGTGTTTTGGCAGCTCCTGAGTTAGCGTTTAGCACAGCTACACGGTCTTTTCGTTTGCTTGACCAAAACGAACGGGGGCCATTTTGAATCCTTCTGGCTTCCATTTTCTATGAACACACTGCCTCGTAGTCAGTGTGCCCTTTCGTCCACCCTCGATACCCATGGTCACCTATTCTGCTCGGCAACAGGCTATTTTTAGTACTGGTCAAGCGCACATGCGCACTATGCATCAACTGGTCACTCTTTAGGAATGTTAGCACTAACTGACCAGTGCTATTGAACTCCTCCCACATGCTGGCTGTGTTCCAAAAATGACCTTATATGTACCGAAAATGTGTAACTTGTAACCGCCTATCTTTTTATTGCTATTAAACTGTATAAAAGAGGTCGCGCACCGATGTTCGGTGTGCTACTTCTTACATTGCCGAAGGGTGCTGTAGGAATGTATCACCACCTCATGGGGTCTTAATAAACTTGTCTTTTGCCTTTTCCAGTGTCCGTGCCAACTTCTATACTAGGTGTTCGAGAGTTTAGCAGAGTATGTAGGCCTGATTTGAACCCAACACCACAATTGGCGACCACGAAGGGACTCATCGGCGACTCGGATGCCCGAAGGAGAGGTCGTGACGAAGGTCAGGAAACTCGCCATGGACGCGTACGCTGCCACTGAGTGACCCGAGTCTTGGCACCCACGGTGTGTTTTTCCTTCCTTCCGATCTGACCTTCCAGGTGGCGCCGGTCTTCGACTGAGATTCTGATCTTGGATTGTCGTGATGTGCCGTTTTGGCTGATTCGACCACAGAACTTGGCAGTTGGACCTTGGACGTTTGAAAATATTTGGTAAGCTTTTGATTGGTGAGGTAGTCTACTGACACTTACTGTGGCTTTTTGAATTTTGAATTTGAATTTGTTTGAAGTTAGCGAACGTTTGAATCTTTGAATTTGAATTTGAATATGTGAAGTGCACCTCACATAGGCAGGCATGTAGGGATATTTCTCTGATTTATTTTGATTTGAACGATACACCGTGTTAGGTGCCATTTTGTGTAGTATCGCGTTTTCGTGGTACTTTTTGAACATGCCTGTTTTTAGCACACTCCGAAGGATGTGCTGTTTTGAAAATGGTACCAATTATCGATTAAATGAATCACAGCCGGCTCCCCCAGAGGGGACTCCAAATCGTGAGATGTATGTCAAATTCGGTATTCCAACAATAATGTACAGCACGTTATGGCATAAGTATACTAAAACTGATCGTGAATTACAGTGGCCACTATATGGGTCGTTTGACCTTCGAAAGGTTCAATATGTAGAGCAGTGTTTGTTTCAGCGAAGGTCTAGACAAGATATGTTTGATTGCGTGCGTATGTGGGAGAAAGAGGTGCGTGAACGAGTGAAGCGTGAGGAAGCCTTGGCGGAGAAGGTGCAGCGGAAGGCTGCACATGATAAAGCTTTACAGCTACAGGAGAAGGAATTACAGGAAAAGAAAGAGAGAGAGACGCGAGAACACAATTTACAGGTTAATGGTCAATTCCCTATCAGGCGTCCTCTTTATCCGGTCCTTACTAATGAAACAGATGATGTTTCATTACTAGATCGCTGTCCGCCTCCGTACGTCGCACCTACGGCTCCGAACGAGGAATCAGATGAGGATAGTGATCGTACACAGCGTACAAGGTTACATGCGGAACGAACTGCGGAATTACGTTCGTTTGCACGAAAGCTAAATATTAATACTGTTACTGTTTCTGAAATTACTGCACAAATGGAACAGTGGTCTGATCAGGAGCGACTGTATTTCTTAGATCATTTTGGAGATGAGGTTGTTGACCGGTTCAGAAAATATTCTCTAGAGTTAGAACCCAAGGATATATCCAAGGGTCGTGAGAATTTTCGTAAAGGTCTTTTTGTTCTTTCAGATGCGGATGAATTCTTCAAACGTTTGATTCATCTACGGAATGAGGCGACACGACTACGGGAGTTGGAAAAGTCGAAGAATCCGCCTGCGTCTGGAGCGACGGGGATATCCAAAGAATGCCCTATCTTTGGAACAGATAAGATCGCTGCGATTAATGTTAGACCTATGCGAGAAGCTGCACCTTTATATGTCCCTCATAAAGGGGATGGCACAGATGATGATAAAAGATCCAAAGACGCGAAAGGGTATTTTGTATATAACTGGGTTTATACGCCTTGGAATAGAGCAGATGTTATGGCGCTGAAGAATGCTTTGCCTGATCCCCGTAAAAACCCTGCGGCTTTTTATGAAAGTGTTGAAAGTGCAATTTCTTCGTGTATTATGACGTTAGTTGATATTGATCTGTTTTTCGGGTTGATATTGCCCCCTGATATGTGGAGAGCGATTCGTAAGTTTGATGACCACACGACTCTCGGGGCCACTTGGAAAGATCTTGTTCAAGCTGATTTGGATAGGGAACCAGCATGTAAGCCGTGTCAATTAATATTAGACCTCCCAGGGGCCATACTAACAAAATTGAAGACTCTTGCTCCCGCTAAAAAGATTGATTGGACTATATTAGCCTCTTGTAAGCAGAAGACGGATGAATCGGTTTCCGATTTTTTCTCTCGCTTTGAGGAAGCGTTCCATGATTACAGTGGTCAATCATTGACAGAAGATACAGGCAGGCATTTATTCGTTGATAAGTATGTGGCTAATCTCCTACCGGAGATTGCGAAACGATTAAAAGCGAGTGAAAGTTCATGGACCACAGCAACCCCTGCTTCTTTATTGACTATGGCTCAATATTATGAACGACAGGAATTGGAGGCAAAAGAAAGTAGTGAAAAGAAAGCGAAGGATTTGAAGACGAAGGTAATGTTAGCTCAGGTTCAGGCTACGAGAGGAAGCAACCGAGGAGGGCGAGGATCGTACAATAATGCTCCTCCCCCTCGTTCTGACATTTCTGTGAATCAATGTGCATACTGCAAACAGTTTGGGCATTGGATTGCAGACTGTCTGGTGTTTCGAGAGCAGTGTAATTTGAGGGGACGAGGAAGTGGAAGGTCTAGGAATAATTATGGAGGGCCAAGAGGATGGGGAACGCATGATCGAGGAGGTTATGGCACGAATGATCGTGGAGGATATGGAGCAAGGGGTCGTGGTCAGACAGATTATAATAGATTTGATAATCGCAATCAATATCAGATAAATGACGGTGGTTCTGCTGAGCCACGGGATGAGCACTATGCATAGGATTGCGTAGGATGGGGTGTGGAATCGGTTGAGGTACCAGTTGATCAAAGGGGTCCATATATAGAAGCACATGTTTTGGGTTCTACTGATCAATTTCTGGTCGATACAGGAGCTACTCGTAGCGCTTTGTCCAAATACTTGGTTCCAAGGGCTCCCCTGTCTGGCGAGGTAATTACAGCTATAGGGTTCGATGGAACACCTACTTCTAGCCCACTGTCTCAACCAGTTGCATTTCATGTTGATAAATTTGCTGCCCCTTGTCCCTTTTTGTTGTCTCCAAATACACCAGATAATATTATGGGACTCGACATGTTAAAACACTTTCGAGCTACTATTCGCTGTGCCCCAGAAGGAGTGCGAGTTGTGTTGAATGAGAATTACCCAGAATTTGAGCGAGTGTGTTTTCTCCATGAATCTGAAGTATTGGCCTCCTTACCAAAAACGTTGTGGGCCACTTCTGACACGGATGTAGGGCAGATGATAATTCCTCCAGTACGTATCACTGTAAAGGAGGGAGTATCTCTACCACGTGTCCCACAATATAAGATTTCGAGAGAAGGTGAACTTGCTTTGATACACATTGTGAACGATTTGATTTTGGCAGGAGTAGTTGAGGAAGTCCCCTACAATGTTTGCAATAGCCCAATTTTACCGATCCTTAAAAGAGATACAGATGCTAAGGTCTACCGTTTCATTATTGATTTGAGGGAAATAAACAAGATAGTAGTGCCTCAGTACCCGGTGGTGTCTGACATCACCACGTTGCTTACGTTGGTCCCATCGACTGCAACTACTTTTACAGTCATCGATTTGAAGAATGCTTTCTTTTCGATCCCTGTACATCCTGACAGTCGATATCTATTCGGCTTTACATTAAATAACAAATCGTACAGATTTTGTCGAGTTCCTCAAGGCTATACCGAAAGTCCTAGCATTTATAGTCAGGCATTAAAAAGACAGCTTGATTCCTTTGAATTACAAGATGGAGTGGCTCTTATTCAATATGTAGATGATATCTTACTTGCTGCAGACACACCAGAACAATGTGAGAAGAGTACCTTTTCCTTGCTTTCCTTCCGAGCCAAACATAATCATAAGGTTTTGAAGAAAAAGCTGCAATATTGTAGACCCAAGGTGACCTACCTCGGTCATCTTTTGTCTAAGGAGGGCCGTGCATTGACACCAGATCGAATTCAAGCAGTTCTAGACACACCAGTTCCTCGCACTCAGAAGGGTGTTCGTGCCTTTATAGGTTTGACGTCTTTTTGTAGGCAATGGATATTGGGTTTTTCACACATTGTTAAACCATTGTTGGCATTGCTGTCTAAAGGTACACCGATCCCCATTGAATGGACGGATGAATGTCAGAATGCTTTTGAACAATTGAGACAAGCTCTTTGTTCTGCACCAGTGTTAGGTACACCTGATTACACGAAGATTTTCACATTGTATGTACACGAGAAGGATGGGTGCGCATTGTCAGTGTTAGTGCAGACACACGGAGACAAACAGAGGCCTTGTGCATACTTCTCGGCGGTACTCGACCCCGTGGCTCGAGGATTACCTGGATGTTTTCGAGCAGTTGCAGCAACAGCAGTAGCGATACGACAAAGTGAGGGAATAGTTTTGTCACACAAATTGTTGGTGTTAGTTCCCCATGCGGTAGATGCGTTATTAAATCAAACGAAAACACAGCATCTAACCAGTGCCCGTCTGACAGGATATGAGCTAACGTTGTTGGCGCCGCACATCACACTAAAACGATGTGCGACACTGAATCCTGCTACTTTACTGCCGGATCCTGTTGCTGAGACCCAGAAGGAAGAACAACATGATTGTGTTTTTCTGACTGAGGAACAGACAAAGGGTTGTATCGATTTACAGGATACACCATTTCCAGATGTAGATGGGGAACTGTGGGTTGATGGATCGTGCGTGAGGTTACCAGATGGTACGACTTCCGCAGCCTACGCGATCACGACACTTAAGACAGTGGTAGAAGCAGCGCGAATACCCCAGAAATCGGCTCAAGCAGCTGAATTGATAGCCTTAACGAAAGCATGTGAGTTAAGTGCTGGACTATGTGTGAACATTTACACGGATAGTCGTTACGCTTTTGGAGTAGTGCATGATTTTGGCCTACTCTGGAAGGAACGAGGATTCTTGACTTCACACGGAGTACACATCATGCATGGAGAATTGGTACGCGATCTCTTGAATGCACTATTATGTCCAAAGAAAGTAGCAATAGTGAAATGCAGTGCACACAAAAAGGTGACGGACAAAATAGGACAAGGCAATGCTTTCGCAGATCGCATTGCGAGAGAGACCGCTATGCTACAAAATAATTCCCCCATGTACGTGGTGAAATCACAAGCCGAGCGGTGGCATGATGCTAGAGAAGAAATACTAGATATACAGAAGTCAGCATCTGAAGCAGAACTTACGAAATGGGCCACTGAAGGAGTATTGGATGATGAGGGTTGCTGGCGTAGTAAAGATATGGAGAGATGGAAATTACCCATGGCCTATTTACAAACAATGGTGCAAATGACACGGGCTGGCACACATTGGAGCTTTCGCAATTACTAAATTGCTTACACGAGTTTGGGAAAATGCTGACATTGCTAGCACGGCTAAGAGAGTAGTGCAGACCTGTCTGATATGTTTACAGCACAATCCTGGACAAGGGACTCATACTCCTAAAGGAGGGTTTGTTCCACCTACTGCACCATTCGAAGTACTACAAATGGATTACATCCAGCTGGAGCGCTGTAATAATCTCAAGTATGTCCTAGTGGTGGTGTGTGCCTTCAGCAAATGGATTGAGGCTTACCCTACGAAAGACAATACAGCATTGACAACAGCTAAGGTGTTACTCAAAGAGTACTTCCCGCGCTATGGTGTTTGTAAATTTATGTGGAGTGATAATGGTCCTCATTTCATCGGGAAAGTAGTGGAGTACGTCCTGAAAGGATTGGGAATCAAGCAACGATTCCACGCTGTCTTTCATCCGCAATCAGCAGGTTTGGTAGAAAGATACAATGCAACTCTGAAGCTGAAGCTAGCAAAGATAGTGGCATCCACATCTCTGAAATGGCCGGATGCTTTGCCTCTGGCATTGCTATCCATTCGAAAGGTGCCACATTCTCGATCTGGGCTCACACCCTATGAAGTGGTGTTTGGAAGGCCGATGAATATTTGGGGAGTTCCAAAACCTCGTTTAATACATGATGTGCCTTGTATAATGATGAACGATTATTTGGCACGATTAACAAATGATTTCCTTTCTATTCATCAACAGGTTCGAGAGGCGCTCCCTGATAACTCCACTGGTGAGGCTCACGATCTTCGTCCTGGTGACCATGTTATGATCCGGGTGTTCGAGCGCTCCAGCAGCTTGGAACCTAGATGGCATGGCCCTGAGCAAGTGCTGCTGGCGACGCGGACTGCTGTGAGAGTCACCAATAAGAAGCGGTGGATACATTCAACGCACTGCCGACGTGTCTCTCCGGATCTGGTGAGCCCTGTGGTGCTATCCGACTACAGAAAGATTTTGGATGCAGAAAAGAGCCCAGCTGTCACGCCTGATGAATTGGAGGGAGCCTTCCCGGACCACGTTGTTTCTGATAAAGTGAAGTACAATCTACGTCCCAGGAAATAAGATTCCTTTTTGTATTTTTGAACTGGTTGGTAACCGCTCTGAGGTTTGTGAAACGGAAGCCGGGAATATCAAGGGGGGGGGATCAGTTCTGCCCAGTGTAGCGACACCCGTCTTGAATCCCGGAGAACAAATCAACGGCAGCCTCGGTCCAGAACCATCGTTTTATTTTTTCGCTTAGTGTTGCTTTTTAAGAGTATTGTTTTGTGAACTATGGCATCTCCTTCGACACGAAAAGGGAGAATTCTTGGTGCTGTTTTGTTTGTCTTGACCGTAGTGGTGATCGCAGTATTAGCTTGGACTATAGAACTATTGTTTCCTGTACGAGAACATTTGCTGCCCACCACTCCAAGTCCATCTGAACATTTTCATTTTACTTTGCCTTTTCACGAAGAAAGACATAGGCAGACTTATTTGAATAACAGCTTTATTCAGATTTTGCATCATACTCATAATATGACCAACACGTCCAATTGTTGGGTATGTGGAATGTTGCCCGGACATCAGAAGAGGGGAGGAACTCCACTCATTCCTCTCCCGTTTTCTCATAATGGTTCTTGTCATGCTTGGTACACTCTTCTTTTCACCCTGCGATGGCCAACGAAAGGTGGACTACTTTTTCGATTGAATAAAATATGCTATAACGACAAAGATGGTTATCCACACGCTGAAGGAACTAAATTTGAATGGGAAGAGTATCGTCCGGACAATGTCTCTACACCTCGTGTATATACGAATCAAAGACTTATAAATGTGACGAGCTTGCATATGATAACAGTCATTGATACAAAAGCAGATTTGTGTATTAGAAATAAAGGTACAATCCCTGTAGGCCGCAGTGAATGTAATATTACACTTACCTTTGATACATCAACTGGAATTGCATTCGTAGCTTCACGTAACACATATTTCATTTGTGGAAATAAGGGATACCATCGTCTACCATTGGGATGGTTAGGAACATGTTACATAGCTTTTGTATTACCACCTGTATTTATTGCTCCTCCCATGTACCACAATGATTACGTTCTGTACCATGATTTCGTACTGAACAGAGTTAAACGAACATTAGATCTTGATGAAATCGACCAGACTGATACCACTTTACAACAATATGTAGATTTCAACTTGGGGTTATTTTCATTCGTAGGAGCTGCACTGAATAGCAGGAAGATAAGGCGGCTTACACGAGTGGTGGAAGCTGTCGCTAATGAAACTGCCTCCGCTTTAGGGAATATTACTGAGGAATTGCAAATTACCAGAATTGTAGCGCTCCAGAATCGAATGGTTCTAGATGTGATACTAGCTGATAGGGGCGGAGCATGCCGCGTCATCGGAAGTAGTTGTTGCGTGTACGTACCAGATAACTCACCTTCCGTGTATGATTCGATTACGAAATTACATAAGATAGCTGCTGAGATCCACCCAGAAAATGGAACATGGACCTTTTCTGGTTGGTTCTGGACCCTGCTTAGTACTTGGGGTTGGAAATTATTAACGATTCTCTGTGTTTTTATTGGAGTACTATTTTCCCTTTGTCTATGTATTCAATGTGGCCCTACATTATGTTCTGTATGTATCACAGCCTGTATTCCGTCTAAACAACTATTGTTAAGCAAGAGAAACTGATCAATGATGAAGTATTGAAAATAATGGCTATTAACATTGATGATGAACATTCTGATTACGTTCACTATGAGGTAGCTTTTGCTAAACGCTAAAAGGGCCGTCTGTCGTGTTTTGGCAGCTCCTGAGTTAGCGTTTAGCACAGCTACACGGTCTTTTCGTTTGCTTGACCAAAACGAACGGGGGCCATTTTGAATCCTTCTGGCTTCCATTTTCTATGAACACACTGCCTCGTGGTCAGTGTGCCCTTTCGTCCACCCTCGATACCCATGGTCACCTATTCTGCTCGGCAACAGGCTATTTTTAGTACTGGTCAAGCGCACATGCGCACTATGCATCAACTGGTCACTCTTTAGGAATGTTAGCACTAACTGACCAGTGCTATTGAACTCCTCCCACATGCTGGCTGTGTTCCAAAAATGACCTTATATGTACCGAAAATGTGTAACTTGTAACCGCCTATCTTTTTATTGCTATTAAACTGTATAAAAGAGGTCGCGCACCGATGTTCGGTGTGCTACTTCTTACATTGCCGAAGGGTGCTGTAGGAATGTATCACCACCCCATGGGGTCTTAATAAACTTGTCTTTTGCCTTTTCCAGTGTCCGTGCCAACTTCTATACTAGGTGTTCGAGAGTTTAGCAGAGTATGTAGGCCTGATTTGAACCCAACACCACAAGCCTATGCAGCGCCCCTACATATATGCCTATTCCCTGCTGACGAGAGGTAACAACCTCGAAACACGTGTCCAGGAATGGCCAACGCGACAGTGATTTTTGCTCAAGACTCTGGCAGAGGCACACCCGCTGATGCTTACATCATGGACCACAATGCTTTGGGGTAACACGCTGATAGGACAAGCAGTGTGCAACCAATTGGACTATCATTGCCTGTGAACCTCGCCATCATGCCTTCTGGTAAGCCGCTGTGCAGGGCAAATGTGTTGTAAATAACGCAGCTCTCTGTCATTGATGTGCTGTGATATACCTCCCACTGGAAAGCTAAGTGTTGAGTGCAAGGCCTGTGATTGTTGAGGATAACTTGCTGTCTTCAACCTGCCTGGCTGGAACTGTGGGACACTTCTATGCGCAATTGCTGCCCATCTATTACTGGGAAAATCACGACTGTGTGGTGTATTCTACCCCACCACGGGGTCTAATATACTTAGTTGTTTGCGACTGGGACATCGGTTTACGCTGGTTTTGGGCTTTGCACTGTAGAAGTGACAGACGCGCCTCCATATTCTATCTCTATGGTGCACTCCATGTGGTGGGACACGTTAAGACCCTGCTACCTCTGCGTGTTCCTTGTGTGATAGCTTCCTGCTCATGCATATATCCTTAATTCTGCTGCATACATCTGCTCCTGCCCATGGCCAAACATGGGTAGAAGGGACAAGCAGCAAAGCAAACTGCATTTTGAAGCCAAAAAGCATACGAAGTCCCAAACCCCAAATTCATCGGATACTGAGCCCGATCTTGAAGCGGGGACAAGTACTAAGCTAGAGCGTCTGATGTTAAACATGCAGCAGAGTTTTCAAACTATTGATGCGAAGAGTGATCACCTTAACTTGCGCATGGACAATATAGCGGCAAAAATAGACAAGCATGGCACACAGATAGCGAAGGCCGAGCAGCGCATCTCAATGATGGAGGATCGTATGGAGGTTGTCAGCGCATCCTTTGCCAGCATGGAGAAGCTTTTGGAGGTAATCTGGGCAAAGAACAAGGACATTGAAGCCCGTTCCCGCAGGAACAATCTACGAATTACTGGAATTTCAGAGTCTACCAATACCGGTCCCATGGAATCCTATGTTGAAACTCTGCTCACAATCCTACTGGGAGTGGAACACTTCTCTATAGTGCTAATAGTGGAAAGGCCTCACTGTTCCCTGGCAGCTCACCCTATACCAGGGGCACCACCCCGTTCTCTCATAGCCAGACTTTAGAATTATCGGGATCAGGACACGGTGCTACATCAAGCTAGAGAAAAAGGGAGTCTGAACTATCAAGGAATGGAAGTGGAACTTTTTCCTGATTTCACTGTATCTGTTCAACAAGCATGCAGAGAGTTTCAAGCTGTCAAAACGAAGTTGCAATCCCTACACATCCAATATGCGAAGTTATACCCAGCCACCATGAGAATTCAACATGCTGGGAAAGTGCGCATCTTCTCAACGCCCAAAGATGCACTGCAATACGCCTGACAAATCGAGCGGCAGGAGTCAATGCGAGAGAGGGGAGCAGATTTCAACACTGAGGGCTGATCACGTAAGACTCTCACTGTTTGTTGAATAAAGTTAGAGCATCGCTCACGGACTATAGTTGTATCTCATCTATTTTTTCTTGCTGTCTTCAGTGCAATATGCAGTTACTGGTCACTACCATGTCCTAATTGCACCTTCCAATATATTGTGATTTTTTTATGCAAACTGCATGTTGCTCAAGCTATTGATACTTTATGACACTCCTTACATAATGCTGGGGTATATGTAATGCTATGAGCTGGAGCTCGTTAACTGTCATTGGCCTATGGCTGGTTAGTCTGATTCTTCATGTTTCAACCCACCCTGTTCTAATGGGGGGCTAACGGCTACTAGCGACCCTCAGCAAGGGAATTACCCACAAAGTTCCTACCTATATTATGGCGCCTTTGGGTGCGTTCGCTGTTTTGGTTTCTGTTTTTCCTCTTTTTTTGTTTTCTGATTCAGGCATGCAAATGCACAGTTGTTGTTTAGATATGGGAGCTGGGATTCACAGCATGTTTCCATTGCTGAAGTGGGTGGGGGGGATGTTGCAATGGGCACATCATACTGGCAGGAGTCGGCTTACACAACACTCACTTGTAGGCAGCAACACAATCTTGCTCGTCAACATTGTTAGATATGACGGAATCTACAGTTTTGACGATTTCGTGGGTAACTTGGAACGTTAGAGGGCTTAACAACCCTAAGAAGGTGCGCCATGTGCTCCCGTACCTAGATCGCCACCATATCCAGATCGCTCTCTTACAAAAGACTCACCTTACTAAGCGCGCAGTTTCAACCATAGCCACTAGGTGGGCGGGAGTGCGGTTGGCAGCCTCTTATTCCTCCTACGCATGGGGAGTTATGATACATGTAGAGGAGGATGAGGTGGGTAGATACGTAATAGTGCAGGGAACGCTGTATGGGTCGAGGATGGTTATTGTGAATTTGTATGGGCCGAACATTGACGATCCTGCATTGTGTGATACACTATGGGGTAAGCTCTACAACGTGCCTCCCTGAACTCTTTACTGTAGGGGTGACTTCAATGTTGTTTTAGACTCTGCAATGGATAGAGTATCCACATCTGATCCCTCTCCCAAAAAAGCTGCTGCATCGATACATGAGGGTCTATTGAATCTGGGGCTCATGGATATTTGGAGGATGAGACATCCAAGCTCCTGAGAGGTTACATGTCACTCATACGCGTGTCAAACGTGGTCCCGCATTGACTATTGGCTATTCACGCAGGATGTCAATAGATGGACAATACTGATTAGGCATCTACCTCGGACGCTATCAGATCATTCCCCGTTATGTCTCAGCATGACATTGCCATCTTACATCTCCTCCCAATTTCAATAGCGAATGCAGTTGTCTAGCCTCCTGGACCAGGTCTTTTGCAAAGGTATACAGGAGGCTATTTCTGACTATTTTTCACATAACACTGGGTCAGTACAGACTGTGGAGACCATTTGGGAGGCTTTTAAAGTGACCATTATGGGGGCATGTATGGGTCTCCAGGCAGGGTTCTGAAATCTTTATGTGGCACTATGACTGCACTGGAACGAGAGCTGTCTGACCTTGAGCGAAGGTATAGTGATACGGCAGAACCCCCTACGTTGGCACACATTAAAATAAAAATCACTGAATATAATGATGTGGCCGATTAGGAAATACGGCATATGTTTTGGCGGAGCAAAGCTCGGTACCATGGTGAGGGTGGTAGGCCGGGCAGAGCACTGGCTAGTCGCATAACTGATTTCCGAGGCCTGTCTGGTTAAAGCAATCATTGCAGATGATGCCACGAATTATGACACACCCAATATACTCAAAACCTTTGCAGATTATTATGCTGGCGATGTATGCTCATCGAGAAGCGGCAGATGAAGCAGAACTAACACAATACCTTGGCGATATAGCCCTGGTATGGCTCTCGCACGGACAGCAAGAGATTTTAATGCATCCTATTACTCTAGAGGAAATACGGGAGGATATCACTGCACTGCCTAATGGGAAATAGGCTGGTAACGATGGGCTACCAGCAGAATTTTATAAAGAATACATAGACATATTGACCCGTGCCTCCTCGAGTTATATGTAGAAGCATATGAAACTCAAAGTCTGCCACCGACCTTGCGTGAAGTGCTTGTGGTCACACTGTTAAAGCCTGAAAAACCTCCGGACAGGTGTGATTTTTATCGACCCCTGTCGTTAATAAACACAGATGTGAAAATCCTAACAAATGTTTTAGCGAATAGATTGAAGCTGCTACTCCCAGTTTTTTTGGTTCCCGATCAATCTGGGTTTATCCCAACTCACACTACATCCCATAATTTACAAACACTCCTTGCTTTGTTACATGTACTAGAGCCCACCCTGCGGAATTTTCAGTGCTCCTTGATGCTGCAAAATATTTAACAACAAGGGGTGGTGATGGACAGAGTTTCTGAATTAAGCAGAATACTCTCACCCAGTCAAGAGATCAGGGCTAGATCCAACACCGTTTTTTAGCTCACTGCACCATCCCAGTTCAGAACCTGCCTATATGCAAATTAGTCTGTTCCTGTCCCAGTGCATGATGGGAACAGGGCAAACCAAACTACCAAGCCAATTCTTACACTGGGAAGGAAACAAGCTTCCGGGGACCGGTTTCTGGCATTTCAGCCGTCGTCGGCCCGGCTTGCTTGAATCCTGATGGTGCAATGAGCAAGGGACTCACATCTGAGTATACCCTTCCACGCTTAGGGTGGACAAAATATTTAACAACAAGGGGTGGTGATGGACAGAGTTTATGAATTAAGCAGAATACTCTCACCCAGTCAAGAGATCAGGGCTAGATCCAACACCGTTTTTTAGCTCACTGCACCATCCCAGTTCAGAACCTGGCTATATGCCAATTAGTCTGTTCCGGTCCCAGTGCATGATGGGAACAGGGCAAACCAAACTACCAAGCCAATTCTTACACTGGGAAGAAAACAAGCTTCCGGGGACCGGTTTCTGGCATTTCAGCCATCGTCGGCCCGGCTTGCTTGAATCCTGATGGTGCAATGAGCAAGGGACTCACATCTGAGTATACCCTTCCACGCTTGGGGTGGACAAAATATTTAACAACAAGGGGTGGTGATGGACAGAGTTTCTGAATTAAGCAGAATACTCTCACCCAGTCAAGAGATCAGGGCTAGATCCAACACCGTTTTTTAGCTCACTGCACCATCCCAGTTCAGAACCTGGCTATATGCAAATTAGTCTGTTCCTGTCCCAGTGCATGATGGGAACAGGGCAAACCAAACTACCAAGCCAATTCTTACACTGGGAAGGAAACAAGCTTACGGGGACCGGTTTCTGGCATTTCAGCCGTCGTCGGCCCGGCTTGCTTGAATCCTGATGGTGCAATGAGCAAGGGACTCACATCTGAGTATACCCTTCCACGCTTAGGGTGGACAAAATATTTAACAACAAGGGGTGGTGATGGACAGAGTTTCTGAATTAAGCAGAATACTCTCACCCAGTCAAGAGATCAGGGCTAGATCCAACACCGTTTTTTAGCTCACTGCACCATCCCAGTTCAGAGCCTGGCTATATGCAACTTAGTCTGTTCCTGTCCCAGTGCATGATGGGAACAGGGCAAACCAAACTACCAAGCCAATTCAATATACTCAAAACCTTTGCAGATTATTATGCTGGCGATGTATGCTCATCGAGAAGCGGCAGATGAGGCAGAACTAACACAATACCTTGGCGATATAGCGCTGGTATGGCTCTCGCACGGACAGCAAGAGTTTTTGATGCATCCTATTACTCTAGAGGAAATACGGGAGGATATCACTGCACTGCCTAATGGGAAATAGGCTGGTAACGATGGGCTACCAGCAGAATTTTATAAAGAATACATAGACATATTGACCCGTGCCTCCTCGAGTTATATGTAGAAGCATACGAAACTCAAAGTCTGCCACCGACCTTGCGTGCAGTGCTTGTGGTCACACTGTTAAAGCCTGAAAAACCTCCGGACAGGTGTGATTTTTATCGACCCCTGTCGTTAATAAACACAGATGTGAAAATCCTAACGAATGTTTTAGCGAATAGATTGAAGCTACTACTCCCAGTTTTTTTGGTTCCCGATCAATCTGGGTTTATCCCAACTCACACTACATCCCATAATTTACGAACACTCCTTGCTTTGTTACATGTACTAGAGCCCACCCTGCCGGAATTTTCAGTGCTCCTTGATGCTGCAAAGGCCTTTGATTCTATCTCCTGGACGTATATGTTTGCAATTCTGCACTGTATGGGTGTTCCATTTATTTTCACCAACTGGAATAAATTGCTTTACACGAATCCCATAGCGCGTGTAATAGTAAAAGGTCAGCTGTCAGAGGAATTATGAATACAGCGCCGCACATGGCAAGGGTGTCCTCTATCGCCCTTGCTATTTGCACTAATACTGGAATCACTGACTTGTATTCTGAGGCAACGCTATGCTCAGGCTGCATTACATTTTTTCCAGTGCCCTCTGGCAGTCTCTATGTATGCAGACGACATGGTGTTATATGTTCGTGATCCCACTACACACCTGGCGCAACTCATTGGTGAATATATCCGGTTTGAATAGTTCTCAGGACTGGAAATCAATTGGTCTAAATTGGTCATATTGCCTCTCACGGACAGCACACATCAAGTCGACCAGGATTATACCTTAGTGTAGTGGGCTGACACTGTAAAATACTTGGGAATATGGCTCCATAGAGATCGCAGGTTTTCATACAATCCAATTTTGGCACAGCTATCCGTGCCTTGAAGGCCAAGTAAGTCGCTGGATTAAGTTGTCCTTGCCATTTGCAGATCGCATAGCGCTAATGAAGATGGTAATTCTTCTGCGATTTTAGTATTTTTTTTTTATCTCCCTGTCCATTTAACACAACATTTTTTTATATGCTTCGATACCTCTTAATTACGCTGGCATGGGGAGGTAAGAAACCTCGACTTAAATGGGAACCACTCATGCTTCCTCACGATCAAGGGGGTTTACAGCACCCAATTTCCATCTATACTACCTTTGCACATAAGGCGGGCTACGCCTGGTACTGGCAGCAGGACCCAGCTTACATTCCCCATGTAGCGGTAGAGGAAGGCGATGGTCATCCGATACCGCTTAAAGCTATGATAGTCAATAAACATACGGTATTTGAGAAAGGGGTGTTAGACGCAGTGCAAACTATGGCCAAAGCCTGGCAAGAGCTATTAAAACGTGCACATAAAACTGCCGCTATATGTGCCTATAAACAAAAGAGTTGCCAATGCTGCCTATCTGAATTCACTAGCAATTTTTCATCTCACCTTTGAATCAAACATAAAGTGAGGAGACCTTAGTTTCTTGGATCAATCTTTTTACTTTGTTTTAATTCACTTCATTAGAAATATTTTGTTTTTATTTTGTCAAAAATTTTTACATTTCAAAAAGAAAATTGTGACACATTATATACAAAACATTCTATACAATAAACCGCAACCTCTCAAACCATTCACACTCAATAGCATACAAAATCATTTAAACATTCTCAAACATACGTGCAATCATACTAGTCCTATTTACAAGCAATAATCAAATAACTTGATAGAAAATATTTTTGCATAGCCATAGATTATAATGAACACATAAATGAATAATCCATATAATTCTGTATTTTAGTTGATTCCTTATGGCTTTGAAACAAGGTCTACGCGTTTCGAACTCTTCTTATTGCGGAGTTCTCATCAGGACCAAACACTGTGAATGGAGAGGGGAGACATGTATTAGGGATATACTCTTGCCCATATCTTACACTACTGGTTGGCTCAACAACTCCTAGTGCATCTCTTACCTTTAAGTTCAAACACACATAAATTGTGCTATTCTCTGGAAAACACGGCGCGGTACCACCTGAATGACATGAAATACAAGGTTCAGCTAATCTACACCAATAGGCAACAATTCAGCAAAAGAATGGAACTTGACACTACTTACAGTTAGAACGTGATTTTCGTGCACACACTACCCTGTAATGGAATAACGGCCGTTATTCCATTACAGGGTAGTGTGTGCACGAAAATTCTAACTGTAATTCACGTTCTAACTGTAAGTAGTGTCAAGTTCCATTCTTTTACTGAATTGTTGCCTATTGGTGTAGATTAGCTGAACCTTGTATTTCATGTCATTCAGGTGGTTCCGCGCCGTGTTTTCCAGAGAATAGCACAATTTATGTGTGTTTGAACTTGGAGGTAAGAGATGCACTAGGAGTTGTTGAGCCAACCAGTAGTGTAAGATATGGGCAAGAGTATATCCCTAATACAGGTCTCCCCTCTCCATTCACAGTGTTTGGTCCTGATGAGAACTCCGCAATAAGAAGAGTTCGAAACGCGTAGACCTTGTTTCAAAGCCATAAGAAATCAACTAAAATACAGAATTATATGGATTATTCATTTATGTGTTCATTATAATCTATGGCTATGCAAAAATAATTTCTATCAAGTTATTTGATTATTGCTTGTAAATAGGACTAGTATGATTGCACATATTTTTGAGAATGTTTAAATGATTTTGTATGCTATTGAGTGTGAATGGTTTGAGAGGTTGCGGTTTATTGTATAGAATGTTTTGTATATAATGTGTGTCACAATTTTCTTTTTGAAATGTAAAAATTTTTGATAAAATAAAAACAAAATATTTCTAATGAAGTGAATTAAAACAAAGTAAAAAGATTGATCCAAGAAACTAAGGTCTCCTCACTTTATGTTTGATTCAAAGGTGAGATGAAAAATTGCTAGTGAATTCAGATAGGCAGCATTGGCAACTCTTTAGTTTATAGTACATAAGGCTGTGGCTTGGCCTTGCTGCTTGGGAGCCCATACCCAGAGGTGTTTAGTAGTAGCTATATGTGCCTAGCATGCTGCTACTACACCATACAGAACACTCTGTTACTGGGGAAACTGGAACACTAAAGACCCTTAAAGACATGGCTATGTCTACAATGGAGGATGCGCTTCCTGGGGGTCAATTTATAACAACAGCGGCTATAGCCGCTGGAAAAACTGCCACTGCCATGTGGATGTTTGTTGACACTAGGCTGCGTTCCGCTATGCGTGCGCTCTATCCGCAATTTCCTACAGAACCGCCAACACTATAGGCGCTGCAACTTTTATGTACTGCCACGTTATGAACCAAGCTGGTCACAAGACTGTATCATGCATCAGAGAGGAAAGGGGCCGCAGTAGGCATGATTGCACTAGCTAAGTGGAATGCCATTCTACCAAACCCAATCTCAGAAGAAGAGCGGTCTGGCTGTTGCCACTTGACTGGGCAATTGATGGCGAGTGGTAACCTAAGATTGGTTCCCTTTAAATATTTACATCAATTATATTACACTCCGGCTCAACTATATAAATATGGGTTGCGCTGCCAATTGTAAGCGCTGTGGTGTATCGGATGCCGATTTCTGTCATTTAGCTTGGCCATGTCCGAAGGTGCATTCATATTGGAGGTCCGTCACGCACATTTTACACCTGATGGTGGAGTTGCCCATAGCCTGTACTCCCCAACTATGCCTACTGAGCTCGGTTGCTAACATTAAGGCATCACACAGGTAGTTTGTGGCCATAGCATTGTTGATGGCTAAGTGCAGAATCTCTATTGGTTGAGGGGCAGATTTGCACCTACAACTAAACTATGGTTGCAGGACCTAATTTACTGTCGGGATCAGATCACATGTTGTGCTAAGGAATTACCTTCATCATCGAAACCTCGCAATATTTGGGGTCTGCTTACTGTGTATCTGTTGACTGCAACTGCTGTCTGATGTCCCATGTTACCACAATAATTCTCTGCTCTGTACTGTCATGCAATGCACCTTCAATTCATCTGTCATCTTTATGTATGCCTGTAAAGCAGAGTTATGTAAGTATTGAATCATGCAAAATGAGTTGTACATCCTTTCTATACCCTGCCTGTGCTATGATTTGCATAACTGTACCTTGTTTTTCACTTTTGAAAATGTACAAATAAAATTAAAAAAAATATAACTTCTCATGCACCAAACCAAAAATGTTCACTTGTTCCAAATCAAAGGTTAGCGTGTATTAAATGTATTAAGGCAACCCAATGTTATCCTATGGGACAGGTAGGCATCACAGTACTAAAGATTTAATGTAGGTGTTTTTATTCCCAGGTCATGCAAAACATAAAAGCACACATGCAACTTTTTAATTAGGGCACCCTGTTTTATGGTATTTATGTGTTTAACATTTGGATTTATCCATATGTATTTTTTGGCAACGTTTATTGGTATTTATCCACATGTATTTTATGTCGTGAAAATAAATGGAGTTGTATATTTCCATATTTATTTAACTCCTACACATGCATTCATATATTGATGCCTGGGGCTTTTTAGCAAAGAAATAGCAAAATATAATAAAACACCATACCAACAGGAAAATATTAACATTATATACAAATATAAATGTTAACATATGCCTGTATTTATGGGAAGCTCATCCTGTTCTTAAATCCCATGGTGTCTATTTGCTTAGCAGTTGGTCTTGAATTAATCAAGGACTACAAGGAGAGTCACTCACAAGAAGCCCAAGTTTCTGTATTTTGGATCTAAAAAATAAAAACTGATAGGAAATATATTGTTTTCTGTGTGTATGCATCTGTAAAAATCTGTAAAAATAGAAATCTTGTACCTACTTTCAATTAGAATGCACTCAGCCCTACCGCTACCTAGAGTTTAACTGAGGGGTGACATATTTATTGAAAGGGGAGTTTAATGCTTTGCAAGTGGTTATATTGGCATGTCAAATTAGCAGTTTAAAACAATATACAGGGAACAATGGCAGGCCTGGGGTATGTTTTAAGTGGCTATTAAAGTGACTGGCACAATATGTGCCACAGACCCAAAAGTAGCTTTTAATTTGCAGGCCCTGGGTATATGATATAAACCTTTACTAGAGACTTAAAAATAAATTAAATAAGGGAATCATGCCTGAGACAATTTTAACATGTTTTAGGGAGAGAGCACACACATTTTAACACTGGTTAACAGTGATAAAATACACTGAGTTCTAAAGCCAACAAAATGAATTGAGAAAAAAGGTGGTTAAAGGCAAACAGTTTGTGGGAAGACTATACTAAGGCTGACAGGGTGTGTACAATACTTAAGGGCTTTACTGTTTGAGTGTAGAATAAATACTTAACACCATGACTAATCAGAGGGTCAAGCATAAGTTAATTGAGTAACTTTTATGATTCATCCTGACAAGGTTTGTGATTGTTGCTTGAGAATAATTTTTAACCCCTTCAATTGATTTGTAATAATTATTAATGAAAAGTAACTTTTAGTAAGTGACACAACTAAATAGAATTAGCTATTGTCATTTTCCAGGCATATCAGAGCAAGACATTTAAAAGAGGTGTTAAATGCCTCTAATGAGCACACAGTAGGTGTAAGAAATTGGGTTACATGTTGAGGGGGGTAAAGCCCTATTCAATCAGGAACAGCAATCTTTTTCATGGTGGAGCCCAAAGCAAACCCTAAATGAACCTGTGCTCAACCCTTGGGTATCTTAGCACAGAGCAGTCAGGATTAACTCAGAAGGCACTGGGTAAAGTATTTGTGCAACACTTCAAACAGTAGCACAGTGAAACAACACCACAACACTAGTTTTAAAATATAGCATTATTTTTAATAAATAAAAATACTCTAAAATCCAATCAGGGAGTCCAGACAGATGCAAATTAAGAAATTTCTGTGAAAATAATGCCAGAATGCACCAAACGCCATCTGTGGATATCAGGTTGCACCTCACATGGACGAATTAACTAATTCAGTTGTACCATGATGTACTGTGGGATGGCTACAGGGACACAATTAGGTCAGCTGAGCAGAGTACCTCAATTCCTGGTTTTTGGATTGTGGCGATGATCCACATTACATATGTGTCGCACAGCCTAATTGATGCACCAGTTCTGAGAAGTGCTGAGGCACAATGCAAGGTCTCAAATCATTGTCAAGGATCTTGCTGATGAGGGTATGCAATCTGAAGTTCGGTGTTAAAGATACATTGTGCAGTTGGGGCAATACGTCAGTTCTGAGGAGCTGCAACTTCGGCATTGAGTCAAGGCTGCCCTCGACGAGGGATCCGAGGGCCTACACCAAAAATAAGTCATGTAGCGGCAGTTCCAAAGAGGAGGTTAGTTGCAAAGGCATTACAGGCCTTGACGATGGGTCCAATCCACACAGCATCAATTCTGCTCAGGGTTGCGGTGCGCAACTGAGAAGATGCGTCAGTTCTGCTGAGTCCAAGGGGTTTAGCAGAGTACCTTAGGCCTACTTCCAAGAGTTTAGGACAGGTGTGGCACAACTTGCCATGATAGACTTACAGATGGCCCCTAGGACATGAGGAGCATTGCCTAAATCATGTACTACAAAGTAAAAAAGTTGTTTCTTGTTTTTAAACTACATGAAAAAGAAAATAAATGAAATTTGAATTATGAACAATGTTTGGAGTTATGTTGTGCAACATGAGATGACCCATTAATCTGATGTTAGTTGGCAGCAAAGAAATATAGGTCAAGTGGGAGGTTTTCTATTTTTCATTGTTGTCTCTTTTCCCCTTACTCCCAGACCTGCATAGGTATCCTTTTCAAGGGGGCGCCTTTCTTATTAGGAATAGTTTCCCCTGTTTGGACAAAGTGTATTTCCCCATTAAAATATTAAGGGTTAGTCCATGCTCCACTGTACCAAGAGCCTGTCTAAATCCAAATTGTAATTCGGATAAATGTTGTTTTCTTCTTCTTTCCTGTCCTGAAGTCAGTTAAGCACTATGCGCCCTGCCACCTTTACCTAGGAATCTATAAGTGAAATTGGCCGGTAGCATGCAGGGTTGTGGCTGTCATCTTTTTTAATAATAGGGACCAATACTGATTTTGATCATGTCCATAAAATCCATTGGAGAAACAGGCTGCTGAGACCTATGTTAAAAGAGTCCCTCATAATGACAGGTTTGATTTAAAAAGATCTACAGGAACACCCGTCCGGGCCGGGTGCCTTCGCCCCCTTGCTGGCTTTTATTGCACAATTGACCTCATCCAGAGTAAAACAGAGGTTGATAGGATATTTCAAGGTTGCAAAAGTCTTGTGATGACTATGTAGAATGTTCGGGGGCTCTCAGCTATGATCTATTCAAACACTTTTGAGAAAAAGCCCACCCATTGGTTTTCATCAATAGCTATCTCAATCGCAGGTATATTTTGAACTATGAGAAAAGGGGATTTAACCGCTTGCCAGAATGCCTTGTTAACTCTCTTCAGCGTGGCTTCATGCAAATCGGCCAAGTCCTGATTTTTCAGTTCGCCTTTATGGGTATTCAATGCCTGATTATAGTCTCTTCTGCAGTTTTTTATATCCGGACAATGTCTCGGAGTTGTATGTAGTGCATGTTTCAAGTTTGTGTAGGCTTGTGTACATTTTGAGTTAACCATCCTTGTTTGCTCTCATGTGCCCTTTTATTTTCCAACCTTAGGGCATTTTTTATTTCACATGTTATTTGTAAGTATGATTCTAAAATCACATCATGAGGACTTGTCTGTTCTAGGCAAATTCCCAGCACTTGGTCATTATTTTCTTAATGAACTCCATCGGGTCTACTTTAGACTAGCATAAGGATTACCCATTTATCTTATCCAATGATAAGTTCTGCACCATATATGGCAAATTCCCCTGGGATTTTACCATTTTGTTCCAGAGGATAAGGACACACTCAGTGTGAAGTGGTCACTTAGCAGATTTCTCATTGATTTTATGATTCTTAAGTCTTGAGGCATGGCTGTTAGATGAAATTATTAAATCAGTGGTCGAACTCATATCTATCCCATGAAAGGTCTGGCAAAAAGGGACTGGTAGAATACATAGGCTATTAGCAAATCCCAGATAATGTGAAAAAAGTATCTCATTTAAACAATACCCATAGATATTATGGGGAAAGTGAAGATAGGTACTGTCCTCAGCCACATTTAAACCACAATTTTCTCTCCACTCTAAAGGCATAAGGGGGTATTAAAATCCCCGCCCCAAACTACGAATAGATCATTTGTAATACTATTTTGTAACTTTTTTAGGCCGTTAGTTGGTCGGGCGGGCCATTATTATAGAAATATATGAATATGACACAATATGATTTATAAATTTGTATAGTTATAAAATCATAATAGGTCACAGATATCATCAAGGCTATTTTAGTGGCATTCACAAGGTTTGAGATTCATGTACACAAGTCCCCCTTAGGTCTCCCATGTGGAGAGGGCACAGCTGGAGTGGAAGGTATTATAACCATTGATGTGAACTGCATCCGCCACCCAGGTCTCCTGTAAACAGAGAAAATTGAATTTTTCTATAAACTCGATCCATATAGGGTTCATAGTCTTTGTACGTAAACCTGCAGTGTTCCCAAAAAGTATGTCTAAGTTATCATCCTTACCAATTCTCTCATGTGATATCTCTATTGTTTTCTAACAACTTGCTGAGTTCCCTTGTATAAAATCTTTATTTAGATTTAACCGGGTGTTACTAAAAACAGGAAGGATGTCTGGGATTGGGATCAAATTAAGTCTGCCTAACAAAGTTAGTCCAGATTCTCTGATGTACCGTTGTCTATGTCCAGGACAGTCCCAAACCTGGGAGTTATCCCACCAGTCTCAACTATGGGTTCAGGGTTATCTGATGAACTTATGGGCTGAGTGTTTAGTCAGTCTATGTCTAGGGTCTGACAAGTAAATCACATAACCCAATCATGGAGTCACTAATCAATACATCAATTTAACATAGGGAGCACTTGCACTGTGGCACTGAATAGCAGTGGCACAGTGCCCAAAACATCTAACCAGCAAAACAGTGTTGGGAGAATGTCAAACTGATTTTTAATTGGCACCTTATATGCATGCAGGCCAAGGTTTCTAGTGCTCCTTTTGTGATCCATCCTTAGATTTAGATTAGGTGGCACCTGGTAGAAACAGCCCAGTGGTAACTCGTTAATACCATGGTTCACTAAGATATAATTACCGGCTCTCCTTCAGATTGTTTCCACTAGTTGAGGAATTTTAACACCACACAATGCCTACCCAACGTTTTGCAATCTCTTCCAAACCCGCTCACTCTCTTGGACATTTTGAACTCCATGAAGAGTGATTCAGTTAAACCTGTTGTTAGACATGGTATCATTGGCGTGAGTCTCCCTTCCATTTTTTACTGATTGCCTCCTCTGTTTTTGATCTGTTTTGCTGGTTAGATGCTTTGGGCACTGTGCCACTACTATTCAGTGCCACAGTGCAAATGCTCCCTATGTTACATTGATGTATTGAATAGTGACTCCATGATCGGGTTATTTGATTTACTTGTCAGGCCCTAGTGCAGTGCACCATGGGTGCCCAGGGCTTGTAAATCAAATGCTGTTGGTGGTGGGTTTGCAGCACTGGTTGTGCCACCCACAGAAGCAGCTTCTTAAGTGTGTCTCAGGCCTGCCAGTGCAGAGCCTGTGTGCAGTCTGTGACTGCTGTATTGACTTGGAAAGTGCACCCACTTGCCAGTCCCTAAACCTTCCCTTTTCTTCATATCAGACACCCATAAGGTAGGACCAAGGGAATGGTGCACTGTAAGTATAAGGTAGGACATGCCCTGGTGTGTGTGGCATGTCCTAATAGTGAATTACAGCCGTTTTCATTTTTCACTATTGCAAGGCTACCTTTTCCCCATAGGTCAGAATGGGCAGTTTGATTATAACATCTTATAATCCTAACTGACTCAGGGAACTAGGTAGAAATTCGAGTTTAAAATGCCTGAACTCAGAGTTATAAAATACATCTTTTCGTGAAGTTGGTTTTAACATTCTGTGTTTGAAAATACCACTTTGAGAAGGTAGGTATTTTCTTGCCTAACTATCCAAGCCTGCCTCTGCTAGTTTGTGTATTCCTTGTCTGGAGTTTGAGTGACAGGGGCTGGGGGATCCCAGGAGACAGGGTGAGTCATCACAAGGCTTAATAGAGCCATCTGCACGTAGATGGGTGGGAGGAGTTGCACCTGGGACCTGAATAGGGCTGTGCCTGCCTTCCACAATGCTGGCTCCACCTACTGTGGTGCGTCTGATTTCCCTGGCCCATACTGTCAAAGGAAAGAAGGAGTCATGTCAGTAAAGTGCTCCAGGACTGCACAGAACTGGTTTGGACTAGGTACAGGCTCCTCTGCCCTCAGAGGACAAAGTATTTGCTAGTATAAATATTGGGACCCAGACCCCAAGACTTTAGATTACTTCTGAAACAACACGACAAACCTAAGCCAAGGAGAAGAATCAAGGAAGCTGTAGGATTCGGATTGCCCCCTGCCAGTGTGCTGTGTTGCTGGGTTGGCCTTCAGTGCCTAGGAGAGGAGAAGGAACTTTTTAAGAACTTTCAACATCTTGCAGAATATTACTCCAAGGGCTTGATTTGAGCTTGCCTCCTTACCGAAGTATCAGGGATACCAGACTTCACCCCTTTCTGTTTGCCTGCATCCGGAACTGGCTGTTCTAGCTGTAACAGGAGGAATCCTGCAACCTCAATGTCAACGAGCGACTTCGTCATCTGCATCGAAGTCTGAGCGCCGCTCCGCTGGGCAATGTAGACCTGGCGCCAGCCGCCATGCCACATCATTGCCACCGAACGACATCGTAACCCTGCAATAGCTGTGAGAGCTGCTCCGACTTGCGACGGCAGCCCGACGCCTGCTGCTATACCGCATCCACTCCAAATCGGACATCATCGCGGAGCCCATCGTTGTCGTGGGTGGTCAAAAATGCATCGACATCATGACATCATATGGAACCGTGGTTTAAGCGCCATCGGGACGTCACCTCCTCTCCAGTCAGGAACTGACGCCTCCCCGCCTGCGCAAGCATTCAGGCCCTGACGCATCATCTCCCCCGAAGCAAGGAACCAACGCCGCAACACGCCAATGAAGCTGTATCTCCCCGATGCCATGAGCTGTCTTTGTTTTCACCTTTCCAAGGTACTGTTTTTTGTGGGTCTGTTTTGACTCCAGGCCTGACGCCACGCACCTCGCGTTCGGTGCCGTACTTTGGGATTCCTTTGACCTTGGCGTTGTGATAACTCCTGTTGGGGTTATCTGTTGCAAAAGACTACTTTTAAGTGAATAACCTATTTTTGAACCATTTTTACCATCTTGAAGAATTCTTATTCAGTACAGTACTGTGAATTTCTGTCGATTGTGGTCTTGTGATAAGTCTATATAAAGAATACTTATTTTATAAAATTTGTGTGGTGTCCATCTGTAATGTTTTCAATGTATTACTGTATGTGCTCACAAATGCTTAACACACTGCCTCTGAGATAGGCCTGTCTGCTTGTGCCAAGCTACCAAGGGGGAGAACAGGGATTATCCACTAGTGTAATCCTCTTTCCCTGACTTAGAAGCAAGGGTTCCTATTTGGTCAAAGCTGTATACCATTGCCAACTAGAGACCCCCAGTTCTAACACCTGTGTTTACTCCCAACTAATGAAGGGCCTTATTTCTTAATGACTCCCAAGGTTCAGCTTCCTGTGCTTTTAATTTTGGGACATTAGCTAAAACAACTGTATAGGGAGTAGCAGCAGGGGTAAGTCCAAACAGGTCTAGTCAGGGGAACAATTATGTCCGGAAATACCTACAGGTGCCCCAATCTTGGGGTAGTTGTTACTACTAAAAATAAGTGGACTAGGAATTTGTTTATTAATCCCCTTATGAAATCATCCCTAACACCTTCTGGTTGGCTGGGAGGCAGGATGTTATTTGCAGTCTCTACTGGGGTCCTTAAGGATGTCTTTCTATCACATCCTGAATAGTGGATACCTGGGGTGTCCTTCACTTTTGTGGAAATCAAATGTTTAGTGGGGTTGTTGCTTCTCTCACTATAGCTAGGTTCCAATTTATCCATCCTCGCGTAACTCTGATATTTATTTAATTGTTCTTCAATCTGGGTAACTCTATTATTTAATTTGGTTAATGAATCTGTCTTATTGAGATCTTTCGAGTTTCCCGTATCCCTAGGATTTCCTGGGTGATTTGGTGGTGGTTGTGAATCAGATTGCTGTTCGCTATCTGATATGCGGTCTTATATATTCTGTATACAACCATTTTCTCCTTGTTTCCCTCTCATGCGGTCTAGTGGAATTGCATTTTCAGTTGATAGTTTGTTATTGACAGTGACTACTGCTCCTACTCTTTCCATATCCAAAGTTTCTTATACAAATTTAATCTGTTTTTCGATAGCCCCCATCGCTCCAGTAAGATAATTCATTAACATGAGGCACAAATCCCAGTCTTTAACAGTTGCGGTTGCTGTTTTATTGTTTCCTTTCTTTTCCCCATCTTTCAAACAGTATTGTTATCAATTTAATATCACTGTTCCAATGTCTCAATGTTTGGCGCACTGGCCTTGATTTGTATTATACAGAACGGATTATTATTATTATTCATTTATTAAATTTATATGGCGCACAGCTACAGAAAAAAAATAAAGGTACTACTGATTAAAAAGCCAAGTTTTTAAGCTTTTACAAAATTTAAGGTAGTATTGTACAACACGTAAGTGAGTTGGAAGAGAGTTCCAGAGGGAGGGAGCCAGATAAGCAAAGGATCGTCCTCCCATTCTGGCTCGTTTGATCCTAGGACCTCGGAATTTGTATTGATTAGAGGATCATAGTAGGTGTGGGGGTTGGTAGTGGTGTACCAAGGCACAAAGATAGTGTGGGCTAAGCCAAAATGTATTTTATACATGTGGCAGAGGGCTTTAAATTTGGCACGACTATCGATTCTCAGCCAATGAAGTTCACAAAGTGAGGCTGAGATGGAAGTCCTTTTGGGTAGTTTGCAAAGCAGTCTAGCTGCGGAGTTCTGGACTACTTGCAACTTACGGAGCACTTCCTTGCTTGCCCCCAGGTAAAGTACATTGCCGTAACCTAATCTGGAGGCTACTAGGGCATGGATGACAGTTTTTTGATTAGACGGAGGAAGCATCCAGAGAATTTTCCTAAGCCACTTGAGAATGGCAAAGCAGGTGGAGGCAACTTTAGCCACTTGTTGCTTTATCGACAATGGGTCGTCGATGATGACACCAAGGTTATGAGCCGATTCAGATAGGAGAGGGGGATCATCTATTCGTGGTGACCAGTGATGAGAGCCCCTGAGAGTTTTATTTGTACCGAAGATGAGGAGTTAGGTTTTCCCACCCTTTAGTTTTAATTTGTTATCATGCATCCAGTCAGCAATCTTTTTTAGTTCGGGCTGAAGCACTGATGTCTTTGAGGTTTCCTTGGAGGAGAGCGAGAAGATGAGCTTTGTGTCATCTGCATAAGAGTATATTGTTAGCCCTTCTTGCTCAGCTATGATAGCCAGAGGGCTAACATAGATGTTGAAGAGCAATGGACTAAGGGGCCGATTATGATGGCGGACGGACCTGAGTCCGTCCGCCACCATAGAGTAGGAGGGACCGTCCGCAGGGGCAGCGGCGGTCCCTCCATACAGATTAGGATGTGACCGCCAGGGTGGCGGTCACATGCTCTATTTTTAACATTGCGGCGGGTGCAGCTTCAAGCTGCACCCGCAGCAATGTTAAAAATGCATGCACGGCATTTGCGTGCACAAAGCGGCAGGCACTGCGCGGTGCCTGCCGCTTTGTTCACGCAAATGCAGGGGGGTACCATAGGTACCCCCCATGGGCACCCCCACCCCCCCTTCACCCTGGGGTCCCGCAACGGGCCCCCCAAAGTGAAGGTCCGTATGCTTTTCCACAGCGGAAAAGCCGCCGTGGAAAAGCATACTTTTTACCCTATCATAATATGGCTGGCGGTGTCTGATAGACACCGCCAGCCATGTTAATGCTTTTCCGCCGCGGTCGGAATGCGACCGCGGCGGAAAAGCGGCGGACAGATTCTAAGACCCACCAGCCATCCTAATTTGGCGGTGGGTCTTTAAAGCATGCGCGGCGGTTTTCCCGCATCCTCCGGGCCGGCGGTGGCTTCCGCCGGCCCGGAGGATGCGGGAAATCCGCGATCCTAATGAGCCCCTAAGTGTGGAGCCTTGAGGGACTCCATACTGGGATACCTGAGTCTTGGAATGGTCCTATTTGAAAGAAAGCTGGACAACCATTTCAGTGCCATGACAGTAACAACACTGAATTGAAGAATTTGTAAGAGAGAAGTGTCAGAAACAGTGTCAAACACAGCACTTAAATCCAATAAAATAAGTGCCACTGTCTCTCCTTTATCGACCTGTTCACAAATGTTTTCGGTGACTCCCAGAAGTTTTGATTCTATTGAAAAGCCGGCTCTGAAGCCAGATTGGGAGGGATGCAGGATATTTTGTGTCTCAGCAAAATTTGTAAGCTGGAGATTGATATGTTTCTCCAGAATTTTGGAGAAGACTGGAAATAGGGAGATGGGACAAAAGTCGGATGGGACATCCGGATCAGTGTTAGCTTTTTTTAACAGGAGTACGACCATGGCATGCTTTCAGGCTACAGGCACCGTTGCTTCGCATAAAGACATGTTGAGTAGTTCCATGATAATATTAAGTATAGGGAGGTCAAGTTTTTGAAGTACCAAGGGGGGGAGCGGATCCTTTGGGGCACCAGATTTGATACTGGTGAGAATACTCCAGAAGGAAGAGATGTCAAGTAGAGTCAATTTGTCTAATAAGGGTGTCGCTGTTAGCTTGAGCGACTTCCTGGGAGAGGTATTGTTTTGGGGGGTACTTAGGCTTAAAGCAAGATATATGTTTTAAAAGAACTTACAAAAACAGCTCTTTGCTTCAAGCCCAGTCTTCTAGTCATTCGACTCAGGTGCTGTGTCCATCCACTATCAAATCGTATCACTGCATACCCCAGCTTCTGTGGCTTATTCGGCTCAAGGGCTTAAAGAATAGGCCCAGCCTAGACTCCTTCAGGCTATGACCGGCCAAGAGGGGCTGCAGGATGCCTCCAGAAGACTTATAGCACTCCTGCACCTAGTGCCTGGTTCCGGCGTGTCCCCTCCCCTCCCCTCGGGAGTCAGGGATCAGCTGTAAAGTGCCTGTTGCCTGTTGCAGGGTCAAGGGAGCTGGAAAAAGTGCCAAGTGCTGCCTCCGGTTGTGTCCACAATCAGGTTTGTAGGCGTACATATATCATGCACAAAGCACCACACACAAAATCCCCTGCATATCTTGTCCAGAAAATCATGGTTTCAGGAGGTACAAGAAACTCCATGTCCACCAGAGACTTTGTGCTCCAGCCACCCCACTTCTGAAAAGAAAACACTTTCAATCATGCCTTCTCTGGGACCGTACCAAGAATCTGGAACTCGCTGCCATCTTTCATTAGAAGAATACCCTCTCTGTCATTGTTTAAAAAAGAAGCTAAAACCTTCCTAATAAGCAAGTTCTACACATAAATCTCTTTAATTGCGCACACCCCTCAGCGGCATTACTTTATGTTTTCTGCTAGATTCTTGATCGCTTGTTTGCTCTTTGTCTTTGTATTGACCTGTTCTTCCACAAATGTAACAGCTGAATATCTTGGCATAACGCTCACATGTTCGCTGCTCTGAATATTGTATACACCCTGATATTCCCTTTGATGTCACTTCCTTCTATGTCTGTCTATTGTCTATTTCAAACTTTAAAAGAAAGACCTGACAGCGGAACCTTCTGATTACCAGCACCTAACCTGTTTTTACACTCCTTGAGTAATGTCCCTTCTATACTAAGTGGGAGCTGTGTGCACACTGAGTAGTATCCATCATCACAATCCTTGTTCCCAACAGGAATTTAGTAATTCAAGACAAAAGCACAGGTGCACCACGCAACAAAACTTTATCACGAAGGACAAATATAATGTCCGTATCCAGTAAAGAAAGTTCTTCATTTTTTTTCTTTTTTTTCTTTCTGTTTTATGGTTTCATTTTCATTTCACGTAGATAAAACACAGCGTTCAACACACAGAACAGCTGGCGCGTTACGTCCAAATGCAGGACTTCTTCAGGGCTGTTAGATACAAACACATAAATAAACAAATATAAAAACACCACTTACAACAAATATTTATTTTATTTATTTGCGGTTTTTATAAAGCGCGACACTCATCCCGTGGGATATCACGGCGCTGAAAACCAGGGAAGCTGTTGGGGCGTGTGCTGAGAGATTTACGGTTTAGGGAAGAGATTGCTTTTCGAGTTTCCCTCGGAACTGGAGATAGTTGGTGGTATGTCTCAGGTCCGAGGGGAGCTCATTCCACCTTTTTTCTGCAAGGTAGGAAAAGGAGCGTCCGCCTGTTCTGACCTTGTAGATGCGTTTAGGTTTCGCCAGGGCTGATTGGCATGATCGTAGGTTCCTGTTGGGTACATAGAATTCTATCTTCCCATGGAGTATCGAGGGGCCAATTCCATGTAAGGTCCTATGAGCATGGCTAAGTAGTTTGAAGGCAGCCCTCTGGCGCATCGGGAGCCAGTGAAGTTTTTTTAAGCACTCTGATGCCGAGTCTCGCTTGCCTTTATTGAGAATGAGTTTGGCCGCCTGGTTTTGCACAATCTGTAAACGGGAGAATAACTGCTCATTCATCCCACTGAATAGTGCGTTGCCATAGTCCAGGCGACTAACCAAAAGGGCCTGAGTGACAGACCGTCTGCAGTCCAGGGGTATCCAGGGGAATATTTTGGCGAGAAGTTTTAGTATAGCAAAACCCTTGCCACAGAGAGATCGAACGTGGTCCTTCATGGAAAGTGCGTCATCCATGATGATTCCCAAATTCCTGGCATGTTGTTTAGGGATAGGGGCCGTTCCAAGTGAGGGTGGCCACCATGTGGCGTCCCACACTTGTTTTGCTCCCCCAAATATAAGACAATTTTTACATAAAAACGTGTGGGCTAACTTCCTGTCCCTATACACGAAAAAGACAGACCAACAGAGTATTAACCAACTATAAATGTTCCTATTTACATCAAACAAGCGATACATTAATACTTAATATTCATTGACAAAGAATGAGCATCCAAAGGTCCCATTCAGGACCGAATTAACCAAAACAACCTCATTTATACATGTCTCCAGTATCATCATATTAGTGCACTTCATTATATAAATACGTTTTAATCCATTGTCAATAGGTACAGGAAAGAAGAGAAGAACTAAGTGAAATTACCCATCGGGGCTTGAAAGCAAGAGGAAAAGGGAAAGAGAAGAAGGGGACAGAGCATCCAAGGGTTCAAAGGAAAAACCCAGCTTAAACAAATATTTAAGCTGGCCATGTCATTACTCTCTTCCTTGTCTTGTGGTTCTGGATTCCCATAGGTAAAGCACTGAGATGCCCCATGGTGAGTCATGCGCCATATAAGAATCCATAACATAACATAACATAACATAACATCTACGTGAAATAAAAATGAAACAATAAAAGAGAAAGAAAAAAATAAAAAATTGAAGAACTTTCTTTACTGGATACGGACGTTGTAATTGTCCTTCGTGAAAAAGTTTTGTTGCATGGTGCACCTGTGCTTTTGTCTATTTCAAATTTGTATATAACGTGTTACCCCTGTAAAGCGCTCTGATACCCTAACAGGTCGCTTTTGCTCTCTATAAAACACGAAATAAATACATAAATTAACATATGCAAATTTACACCTACTTCCAAAGTCTCAAACGGCATTTCTTTACATATAAGTCACCTCTACGATCTCCCTTAGGTGCCCCAGGGGTAGGGTACCTTGTAACTATAAGCAGGGGCATTATGAGAGATATTTTGTAAGGCCTGATGAGGTAAAAAACTGTCAATTATATTTTCTTCATTGTAGTGAATGCCTCCCTAGGTTAACAGTGAGATATTTTATTTAAGTATAAATAATGACTTTTACCTCCAAAAAGTTTATTTCAAGGTATCAAATGAATAGTGAAGTTGAATCCAAAAACTTGCCACTGTTAGATATGTTATAACTGTTACAGAAAATAAGTTATTAAACGCAATTTTTTGTGAGTGAAAAAACAGCTTTCCAAATGCCCTCTTCTGATTGGTCAACCTTCTCTAGGCGGAAGAAGAGCTGCTTAACATGGTGTGAAGTGTCCTGTCAGAGTAGGCAATGGATTTCCTGTGGTTGGAGAACTTTAGCTACAAAAGCCAAAATTCAGAAAGGGGCGTGGGAGCCAAACTGGTCTTCAAAGTGCAAGATTACAGTTTTGAACCAGCACATGCTGACCATCACATCCTGCACCCCCAGCCACACAGGAGCCTCATTAATAAGATTAGTCAAGGGGATGGAAGGGGTGTGTTAGTGAAACTGAGCCACACCAGTAGGTTGGCTTAGCCAGATCTGACCGCAAAGCAGTAGAATTCTCCATGTTGGATTTTGATAGAATAGTGCTTTCTGGGACAAGAATATGCCACACTTTTGAGGAAGTGGTCAAACCTGTGGGTGTCAAGGGACATCCATTAGTTGGGAGTTCCCCCTGCTTGACTTCATGAAATTGTGAATAAATATGGGAGAGCCGCATAACTGCTCAGGTCTCCTGCCTGAAACTACAAGAAAAAGAAGAACTGCCCTGCTGTAATATGGATCTGCACAATCTGGTACTACAACCCTAATAACTTTGTCTGCTTCAAGAAGGATTAAGGAGTGGATTACCTGCAAGCTACAAGTGAACATAGCCCATGTGCATCATCTCCACCAAGATGTCCCCATCATGGAGTGCGTCCAGTTGATTGCTAAGGATTTGGCAAGGTGCACTGTGGAAATAATAGTCCAGACATCACAAGGACCATCTCAAGACATCCCAAGGACCAAAATTCCAAATCATTGGATTTGTGTTTTGGACACTTTCAACCTTTAAGGAGACCTTCTGGAAGAAGATCCAGAAGCTTGGTGAAGTTTGGGAGCATTTTGTCGTAAAGCTTCATTTGTTGACCGATTCTATGTCGAGGGTCATGTCAGCTATCTTCAATTGAGACCCGGCCCGGATTTCAGGTTTGTCCCACTGAAAGCTCCAAACTTTCAGCATTAGACGAGGCCTCGTGGAGAAGCAATCTGACGATGTTGCTTTGAAATCAGCGGACTCTCTGCAGGGCAACCAATATGCAGAAGTTCTTTCTTCAGGCGCAGTCGGGAAGCAAAATGGAGTAATAACTATGATAACAAAGAGATCTAGGCTAGAATTAATTTCACTTTCAACAGACAATCAAGGGAGATGGATTACCGCTAAAATACCGAGGGAAAACTCCGTCCTCTTTGTAACTAATAACTACGCCCAGACAAACAACGACAGCTTGTTCTGGGAGGACCAAGAACAGAACATTCTCATGATCCTGGACTCTGCCCCCTCCGTAATCGCAGGAGATTTTAACCTACCATTAGACCCTTGCCTTGACAGGAACTCATCATGTAAATTCAAAGTTAACAAATGACAATAGGCACTTACACACTTATGCAAAAGATTCAATATGCTAGATGCATGGAGGTTGCAAAACCCCACTGAGAGGGACTACACATTTTACTAGTTTTCCCATAATTCATACTCACGTATGGAATACTTCCTGGTTTCAGGAAATATTATAAGCAGGGTTGATCAATCAACCATTGAACCAAGAGTGGTCTCCGACCATTCCTGTATTACACTGACACTCACAGACCCATCTACACAAACCAAAGAATCTCTCTGGAGATTCAATGATGAACTCTTAGCCTTACTTGAGCACAAAAAAAACATTGAAGAGGTCATCAAAAACCTCTTAGTAGACAAGAAAGGGAATGACACCTCTCATCTTACAAGGTGGGAAGCCCTAAAATTAAAAATACCTGAAAACGATTGAGATACAAATTGTTTTAGGAACTGTATATATTTTAAATTGGTGCGTTTTTATAGTAGTATCTCCTCTGAGGCGAGATTACTTCGCCGAGGTTTGAACTCCCTTTCACAGCGCCGCTTTGCACTTTACTCGGCCGCCATCTTCCATTGGGAAGGCTGGCCGAGAGCTCTGCGCCCCTCCCACCCTCCTCCCGCCCCGCCCAAAGTATGAATAAAAGCAACACCATCGCCCGTCCGCGCCGGCGGCGCGCCGAAGGCGCGCCAAAGGCAAGCCCGTCTGCGCCCGTCCGCGCCGGGACCGGGCCCAGGGCCATACCCCCTGCCCCCGGTCCCTTCTATTCCCGGAACGCGCTCTTGGCGATGTGTCCGTCTCACGCCCTGTCGTGTAATAAACTCGATATTTGCCTTATGCAGCCGGCAGCCCGTGCACACTGCTCACACTGCAACGTCCCGCTAGCATTCCTCAACCCAACTTTGGATGTTAAGTCATCTACTACCGAGGTGGATATGTTTTACTCTATGGCACTTATTAATGCTCGCTCGCTGGGTAAACACTGCCAAGATATAGCTGACCTCATTAGCGACTTTAGCCTGGATGTACTCTATATCACAGAGACATGGTCTGATGAGGCATCCGCCCCTGACTATGTCACAGCAGCCCCCCCCGGCTATAATGCCTACCGACAAGACAGACCTATAGGAAAAGGAGGAGGGATAGCTATAATAGCCAGAGAACATTTTAAAGTCCGTTGCTCGCCAATTCCCACCAATTCTTGCGAAGCTATGCTCTTTGACATAAAACTATCCCCCACCTACAATTTTAAGGGAACATTGATTTATAGACCTCCGGGGACAAGATCTGCGTTTCTGGCAAATCTTAGCAATATCACTGAGTCTATTGCTTCAGAAGACTCTATCACGATGATGGGAGATTTCAATTTTTATCTAGAGCTTCTTAATGATAGGGATACGACAACCTTTGTATCTGACCTACATATAATGGGCCTTAAACAACTGGTAACAACACCCACCCATCAGGCAGGCCATACGCTGGATGGTATTTTTACAAATGTAGAAGGACTATGTGTTACCTCAGTCCTTCCTATGACATGGACAGACCATTCAGTAATCTTCAGTAGATTAACCATCAAAAGTCCACATAGACCTAGAGTGGCCCCTGTGAAAAAGGGTACGTTTAAAGCATGGAAGGACATTAACCCCAATGACCTAACATTGCTTCTCAACACCACAATTCCAGAACTATCTGCTGATCCTACCATCGCAACCAACCAATTTCAAAAATGGTTGGGTGAAGCTACGAATCAGCTGGCTCCTACCAAAACAATATCTAAAAACAGAAATATGCCCACTGCTCAGTGGTATACGGCAGAACTAAAAATTCAAAAACAATTAACTAGAAACAGGGAAAGACACTGGCGAAGAACTTACAATAGTGAAAATAAGGAAAAATATAAGAAAGCCTTGGCTACTTATAAAACTATGATAATAGCTGCAAAAAAAGATTTTTTCACACGCCATATAGAAACTGCGAGAAATTCTAGCAAACAGTTATATCACATTGCTAAAACTCTTGCTGGCAGCGTCCCGGATCTTAATCCACCCCCATCGCAAAAACTATGTGACGCCCTCTCAGAGTTCTTTTTTGCAAAAGTCAATGACATTTACCAAGTCTTTAATTTAGATCAGGCTGGTAGCAGTGTCTCCACCCCCATGACTACTTTTAAAATTTCAATGACCTGTTTCAGCCCCCTTACTACTGACCAAATTAAGGGCATAATAACAACGATTAAAGCTGGATCAGCCCTGGACCCATGCCCAACCTCCGTACTTGCCATGGTATTAGACACAGTAATTCCCATTATTACCATGGTATGTAACATAATTCTAGCATCTGGAACCTACCCTAATTCACTAAAAAACACTCTGATCAAACCTCTGCTTAAGAAGCCTGGTTTAGATAAAGGGGATCTAAAAAACTATCGCCCTATAGCACGTCTCCCTTTCTTAGCCAAGGTCATAGAAAAGGCTATGAATCAGCAGCTGTCAGCCTACATTGAAAATAACAACCTGCTAGATGACACGCAGTTCGGGTTCCGTAAACATCATGGAACGGAAACTGCTCTCATCAAAGCAGCCGATGACATAAGAGTCATTCGTGATCAGGGAGGAACTGCTTTGCTGGTTCTCCTAGACTTGTCAGCTGCTTTCGACACGGTTGACCATAAGATTCTGGTCAACCGTGTCGAAAAGATGGGCATCACGCTCACGGCTAGGGATTTAATCGCCTCCTTTCTGACTAACAGAACTCAGGCGGTTACAGTGGGCCCTTTCCAGTCGGCTGACGTGTCGCTACCGTGTGGGGTACCTCAAGGCTCATCCCTTAGTCCGACACTGTTTAATATATACGTGTCGGACCTTGCTAGTGTCATCAAAGCACATGGGATGGGCCTAACCTCATACGCTGACGACACTCAGCTGGTGCTGGCTATAAAGGGCGATGGACAGAAGGTGGCAGAGAGATTCCAAAGAGGGATGATGGCTATTGGTGAGTGGATGGCAAAGAATTGCCTGAAGCTTAACTCCGATAAAACGGAGGTGGTCATCTTTGGTAATCTCTCTCCAGCTTGGTCGGCAACCTGGTGGCCAACAGCCTTGGGCACGCCTCCCAGTCCTACGGTCAAAGTCAGAAACTTAGGGGTCACTTTTGACGACCAGCTTAATTTTATGGCCCACGCAAACAAGGTAGCAGCTAACGCCCATTTTAAACTGAGAATGGTTAGAAAAATTACACCTTATCTACCAGACTCAGCAGCAAAAACTTTGGTCACCTCTTTAGTGCTCCCAGCGTTAGACTATTGTAACGGTCTGCTGCTCAATGCCCAGAGCAGAGTTACCAAGAAATTGCAGACCGTGCAGAATGCGGCCGCTCGCGTTCTGTCAAAAAAAACCAAGTTTGCACCTATCTCAGACACGCTTAAAAGCTATCATTGGCTGTCTATTCAAAATAGGGTTAAATTTAAAGCTTTATGCACAGTCTATAGGTCTCTACAGAATCAAGGACCTCGTTTCCTCAAAAACCAATTGATTCCTTATAATCCATCCAGAACCCTTAGATCCACATCTCTCAATCAATTAGTGGTTCAGCGAAGTCGTACGGTATCCTGGGGTGACCGCTGTTTTTCTATCGCGGCCCCTAGACTCTGGAATACCCTACCTAATCATATAAAAACAAGTCCCACACTTCTTCAGTTTAGAAAAAACCTGAAGACATGGTTATTTAATCAGTGACTCTTTTTTTCCGTACTTCTGTTCATGGTGAGACATTGATGCACTTTTAGCGCCGAGACGCCCAAGGGTAATTGTATGCGCTCTATAAATGCCATTAATAAATAAATAATAAATAAATAAATAAATAAAATCGACTGTGAGAGGAGTAATTATAAAACTTAAGTCTAAAATTAATAAAGAGGCAAACTCAGAACTGCAGAAGTTAGAGGAAGTTATCTCAGAACTGGAAAAAACACACATCATTACTAACGATCCAGGGACGCTGACAGAAGTTCAGAATAAAAAATACAAATATAATAAAATTATTAGTACGAGAGCGGGTATCTGGATAAATGAACAAAAAAGTATTTGCTTGTGTGAAGCAAACAAAGCTGGGAAAGCGCTGGCTTCTTATCTAAAATTCAAAGCCCAGAGATACGCGATCAGAGCAATCAGAGATGACAAAGAAACTGTTCACAGAAACCCTAAAAGAATTTCAGACAAATTTAAAGAGCTATATAAAAAGTGATATAGTCCCGATACCGATGTGAAACCACATAAAACACAAGAATATCTAGAAAAAGCAGCACTGAACTCGCTAAGTGACCAGGAGAGGGCCTCCATTAATGGATTAATCATAATGGAGGAACTGAAAATGGCCATTAAAAAAAATTAAAACCGGTAAGGCCCCGGGGCCTGACGGGTATAATGCATCCCTTTATAAATCCTTCGAAGAGCACCTACGGGAACCTTTACTACTCCTATATCACCGGTTCGCAGCCATGGGCCAAATAACTGGCAAACCATCGGAAGCCATAATCAGTTACACCAAAAGAGGGAAAGGACGATTCGCCACCAAAATACTATAGACCAATTTCACTAATAAACCTAGACTGCAAGCTATATGCTATGATTTTATCTACCCAAATACAAAAATATATAGATAAACTCATCCACTCAAACAGGTTTTCTAAAAAACAGGTTGTCCAGTGATAATACCAGAACCTTTTGTCACGCAATAGAAAAAGCAAAACTAATAAACTCTCCGGCAATCGCAATAACGCTTGACGCAGAAAAAACCTTTGATAAAGTAGACTGATCATTCCTATAGGCATCACTTAGGAAATATAATCTAGGAGAGAACTTGATCAGGATGATCATGACCCTATATCACAAACCAAGGGCTAGGGTGAGAGCCGGAGGAACTCTCTCAGAATTTTTTCAGTTAAAACAGGGCACCAGGCAAGGCTGTCTATTATCCCCCTCACTATTCTTACTGGACATTTAACCTCTCCTCAAACATTTACGAGCGAACCAGGACATACAAGGCATAGACTTCGGGAGGAATACATTCAAAGTGGCAGCATACGCTGACGACATACTAGTCGTGTCCAAGGATGCAACAAAAGCCATACCGGCTCTCATGAACTCGATCCAATCATATGCAGAAGTATCAGGTTACAAACTTAATAGGGACAAGACTGAAAGTTACACTTCTCAATTTATGTGGCTCCAGGGAAATTCTAGGTGAGTCTGGACTGTCATGACAACCCGGTGCAATAAAATATCTAGGTCTAGAATTTGCAACCGACCTCTTTGCCACTCTAGAGATGAATGAAACCATCACTTTAAAAAAAATCACGGACCTTCTAGAAGGGTGGTCCCCAAAATTTTTATTGTGGTGGGGGAGAGTTGAAATGATTAAAATGATGATCGCACCTCTCATTAACTATCGCATTTGTATGTTGCCCATATTGCTCTCGGATAGCTTTATAAATAAGGTAGATAAGGCAATTAGTAACTTCCTGTGGCAAGGAAAAAAAGAAAGGATCTCCTCAAGTAAACTGAGGCTGAGGAAAAACATGGGAGGAGTAGGCCTTCCTAATTTAAGAAATTATCAAATAGCTTACCTTTGCAAGGAAGGAGCTGCTTGGTTCATTGATAACCCTAACTACAAACCGCAATGGGTGGATGTGGAATTACACCTCACTAAAGGAATTCCACTCCAAGCAATTATGACAATGCAGACCAATAAACTGGAACACTCTAAATACATCATAATAAATACAAAAAAGCCCTAAAACGACTGGATACTCTCTCTACAACAAAAATGTTCTCCGATTCTATTCTCCTCACATATAAAAGAAAAGGGTTTATCTGAATTAGACTTTTACCATTTTCTGAAAGTAAAAGTCCAGATCTCAAAACGTAGCTCTATTTTTAACCCCCCCTCACTAACCTCAAGACTCACCCAATTAATAAGCGCTGGGCACACAGTCTCAAGGATTTACAAACTACTACTCCCTGAATCGTGCAACCAAACATTTGTATAATGTTGCAAAATGGGAGGCAGAACCAAAGAGCAAAACAATTACACTGGACTGGAAGCAAATACATACAATGCCTTTCAAACACAAAATCTCCCCTACTCTCTCACAAACAAAATTTATGATCATAAACAGGTCATATTGGACCCCAGCAAGAATATTTAAATTAAATCCAATCCAGTCCCCACTATGCTAGAATTGCAAAGCACACACGGGTGATCTATCTCACATCCTCCTGCTAGGCCCGATGCTACAATATTTTTGGTATAAAATTTTCAAATACAATGGACAGACACTCAACGTCTCCCCAACTAAAGAACTATCTTATATATTGGCAGGCTTTTTGGACCCTGATCTGACGGAGGAGGATGACCACTTATTGCTTGATTTAATGTTAACACTAGCGTGTAAAATAATCCTGTGTAATTGGAAGAGCTTTGGAAAAATTACATTCAAGAAATGGCAAGAATGGTTAATTTTTTTAAGAGGAGCAGACAATATTGTCTAAAACACATCTCCACGGAAACCCAAACACAGGAAACTATGGAAGGCGCTTGACGCTAGTCCCAATGTTTTTAAACCCCCCTGAGTTCTGCGCCTAGATGTTCATACACCATATCACCTCACAGCCCTCAATGCTGATGGAGACCTATTGGGATTAAATTGAGGTTCCCTTTTGAGTTTAAGTGTATACTGCTTCTAGTCTTAGCCCTTTGACACCGAGCCCTAGCGTCTCTCTTCTTTCCCTTCCTTCTTCTATACCTACTTCAGTCTCTGCTTTCCTATCCTTATCTTTTTTTTTATGGGTATTGTACTATTCATAATGCGTCCCACGCTAGAAATCGGATTATCTGCAACAGCTAGACTAATATGTTGTTCATAACTACAAGCTTCAATCGGTTTGTTCATCACGGTTCTTTACAGAGGTCAGAATAACTCAAGCGTATTGACCTGACACGGATCTGCTGAAGACAATTATCGTGTATGCTGTCTCTTCGATGCCTTGGTCTCGAGACCTTCTGCAGTCCAAGACCGTACACTCACTTACACGTGCTCCTTCCAGTAATGGCGACATGATTGACTTGATGTATCTACAATACTTTGCCCTGTCATTTATGTATTTTGTGTTGTAAAGAAAACCAATAAAAATGTCTTTGAGCATAAAAAAAAAAAAATTGGCCTGCTGCAACGGACCACGAACGTCGAGAGAAAAATCCTCCAGAAAACTATCTAGACCCGAAGGTAAAATTTGGAGCAATGCTTACCGGTTAGTGTATCCGACCAGGGTTCCATCGCGGTTGACCTCAAACTTTAACTTTGTCCCGATCAACCATTACCAGCTGTCACATTTCAGGGCTATTGTTTTAAGCACTAGCTTATTCTTTAGAAATTAATATCTGTGGTATCCTACATCGGATTTTGTTGGGTCTATTTGTTTATACAAATATTATCTATTTTTATAAATTGGAATTGGATTTTTATTGTGTGCTGTGGTTTGGTGTTTATAAATGCTTTATACACCTGTTTCCTAAGTTATGCCTACCTACTCGTTGCCAGCTACCAAGGGTTGAGCAAGCGATTAATTTTTCGAGACCTTGTCTGATCACTTTATTGTGTTTATGGCCATATCACTACTGATAAACCACTCTCCAGCACCTTTTTCTTTCAACCCAGACTCTGACTCTGGCTTTGTTGTGTATACAGTGCCTGCTTGAACTGAATTTTAGTGAGAACATTAGGATTACCATAGTTCCTTCCCCACACACACAACCAGCCTCAGAGCCTAAGTTTAGTTTGAACAAAGACCTTTGCGATCTTGGATTTACCCTGCTACATTTCATTTTGGGCCTGTTTGAAACAGAAACTACTGGTAAGAAAGGAAGGTCAGGGCCAGGGAACCTTTACTCCACTGATCAGAGAGGAACTATGAGTGTCTTAGAGTGCCCCCAGCCACAGTCTGGTAATAATAATAATAGTAATAATAATAAAACATTTATAAAGCGCCTGGCTGCACAAAACTGTGTGTCCCCGCGCTAACTGCTAATACAATACAGAACCAGAGGAGTAGTGACAATGGAGCTCAGAGAGGGATTACTTGCTAGGGAACAGATAAGTTTTTAGTTTTGTCCTGAATCTCATTTCGGATGGCTCCATCCGCAGGTCGAGCGGGAGTGCATTCCAATATTTGGAGGCTAGGTATCGAAAGGATTTTCTTCCCATTTTAGCTCTTGTGATTCGGGGAAGTTTAAATAACATCATGCCCGATGATCTTAGGTTCCTAGTCGGACGATGTATGGTAAGGAGATTTTTTAAGTATTCAGGGCCTTTGTCCTGAGCGATGCGGTGGGCATAGCAAAGGGTCTTAAACTTAATCTTCTCCTTGACAGGGAGCCAGTGGAGTTTGGATAAAGCCGCTCTAGCAGATGTTCTTCTTGGGAGACCGAGCACCAGTCTGGCGGCTGTGTTCTGCACACATTGTAATTGATGAAGGCCCTTCTGGCTGAGTCCAATCAGGAGGGCATTCCCATAGTCCAAATGGAGTGTTATCAAAGCATGGACAATGGTTTTCCTGGCTTCGGTGGGAAGAAGATCCAACCCCTTTCGAAGAGTTTTTAGTATACCAAAGCATTTTCCCGTTATCTTGTTGACTTGGGTCTTCTTGGAGAGGTCGGAGTCCAGCATAACGCCTAGATTTCTAACCGTCTCTGCGGGAGTAGGCAGATTGCCCAGTTCACTAGGCCACCATGCATGAGACCACGCAGAGACGTCTCTCCCCACCACCAGTACTTCTGTCTTATCTCCATTCAGACGGAGACAGTTGTTGTTCATCCAGGCCGCTACTGCCGACATACAGTCTGAGAAATTGGTGGCATATTCTCTTCGGTCAGGGGTTAACTTGAACACCAACTGGGTGTCGTCAGCGTAGCTGACAATGCCCACCCCAAAATCATCTACAATGTGTGCC
The DNA here is from genome assembly GCF_964261635.1 of Lissotriton helveticus. Classification (NCBI taxonomy): domain Eukaryota; kingdom Metazoa; phylum Chordata; class Amphibia; order Caudata; family Salamandridae; genus Lissotriton; species Lissotriton helveticus. The sequence continues at coordinate 1,611,578,807 of NC_136065.1, forward strand.
AGGGGTTCCATATAGATGTTAAATAAAGTGGGGCTCAGGCTAGAGCCCTGTGGAACCCCATGGCTCACCTTCCTAGGAGATGATCTGAAGGGTGGGCAGTGTAGCTGGAAAGTTCTATCGGTCAGAAAGGAGTGTAGCCAAGCGAGTGCTGGGCCCATTGCTCCCATATCCGAGAGACGAGACAGCAGCGTTGAGTGCAGCACGGTATCAAGTGCTGCACTAAGGTCCAATAGGACCAACGCCGCTGTCTCGCCCTCGTCCACCATCTTCCGAATACATTCAGTCGAATATAGAACTGCTGACTCAGTTGAGTAGCCTGATCTAAATCCTGACTGAGAAGGATGAAGGAGAGCTTCTTTCTCTAAGAACTCCATAAGTTGTTTATTTGCCACTTTACAGGGAGAAGTGAAATTGGGCGTAGATTTTGGAACTGGGAAATATGAATATTTGGTTTCTTTTTTAATGGCATAACTTGGGCAGTTTTCCATATTTCTGGAACATAGCACTCCTGGAAAGATAAAGTGATCATATGACTAATGTGATCAATTAATGTGCTTTCCATAACTCCCTTGCACCGATCCGGTGGACAGGCATCGGTGGGGGAGCTGGACTGTATGTCATTAATGATTTGCAATAGATCCTGTTTGTCAGGGGAAATGAAACTGGTAAGTGGGGATTTGTGTATTCGGGTAATTCTAGTATCCACATTGATATTTACGGGAGTTGTGTTGCTTACAAATGTGGCATGGATTCTTTCCACTTTTTCTACAAAGAATTTAGCGATTTGATCACATATCTCAGCGGAGTATGTGTCTTGAGCATCTAGCTGTGATGGAATGGTAAGCTCTCTGTAGATACTAAACAACTCTCTCGTGGGATTATCTGCTTCCCCAATTCTGTTTTTATAGTGGTTATTTTTCTCCACACTAACCAGTTTTTGATATTTTTTTAATTCAATTCTGTAGCTTTCTTTAAGTTCAGGTGCATAGCTTTTCCTCCACCTACGCTCCATAGATTTACATTGGGCCTTTGCTGTTCTAAGCTTCTCCGAAAACCATGGGGCGGTTTTGGATTGTCTTACTGGAGGTTTGGTTGTCCAAGGAGCAATTTTGTCTAATGCTTTTACCATCCATAATTCGTAGTTGTCCCAAACTTCCTGTAAGGAGTTACCTATTGTTGGAGGTTGCTCGGCTAACATGCTCTTAAAGAGTTCAGGGGTAAATTTTTTCCAATTGCGGTGTTTGTGAGGAGGATGTTTTATAGGTATAGTTCCTGTAGGTTCTCTTAGTATCTCAAATGGCACAATGCTGTGATCAGACCAGATCCGAGGGATCGGGGGTAAGATCTTAATGCCCTCCCAATTTGCAAAAATGGGGTCTAAAAGATGTCCCTGCGGGTGTGTGGGGATTGTGGAGAGAAGTTTTATATCTACAGCGTAACGTGCGGCGGCTAAAAATTGTGCTTCGCTGGAGTTAATATCTTCAAAATGAAGATTTAGGTCGCCTAAAATTATTAGATTTTTGTGTCTAACTGCTAGCTGGGTAGCTAATTCAATGAGTTGGCTGCAAAAAGGCGCCGCGGCTCCCGGGGGCCGGTAAATAAGTAGGCCATTGATCGTATTTGTTGGTTCTATTTTTATTGTAAATAAGCCACATTCACTATTAGTTATGGTTGATTTTATTAAAGTGCATTCTAGCTCTGCTTTATAGATAAGTGCAAGTCCTCCTCCCCGTTGTTTTTGTCTGTCAATTCTCAGAAGACTATAACTGGGAGGTATTGTTTCTAGAATATCAGGGGAGGATGATTCTTCTAGCCATGTCTCAGTAAGAAACATGGCATCCAGATCTTTATTTATCAATAGGTCGTGGATTTCCATTTTATGTTTACTCAAAGACCTACAGTTTAGCAATATCATCTTCAGGTTAGCTACTTTTCTTGGTATTTTGTTTATTATGGGAAGTGCTTGGTTGCATAGTCTACAATGGGAGGGTATGTAATCAGGATCTATAGTATGAAAGCAGGTTTGAGTCGGCTTTTCACTGAGTGTAAGAAGATCTGCTTTGGAATAGTAAAATCGGTGGCTGCAGCTGCCTAGGGCGTCTGTTTCAGTTTGAAGGGTGGGGCCATGGAGTCCTGCCCCGCAAAACCTTGATCCCCATTAGGTTTTCCCCAGAACCCTTCTGTATGCCACGCTAACTGAACCTGATGCACTAGGCATCTGTGACCTGTAAGAAAGACTGAGAAGATTTGGCTCCCTGCCACTTGAAATTGGAGGATATAAAGATCTCCAAGGATCATAAGGCTGATCCTCTGGGTTGCCAAAAGTACATAAAAAGCAGAAGACATTCAAGTGAAGAATCCTAGCTGACCAGTGGACATTTCTGTTGCCCTCTACCTGGCACCTTGAGAGTCTCAATGGGCCCTCCCTGAAGTCCAGGGGGACTTGGTAGTGTACTCCTGTGGATTTTTGTGCTCTAAAAGAAGTGTGGGTGTGTCGGAGTCTGGACTTTGAGGGCCCCGCTCTGAGCCTACCTAATGCAGTCACCCCTTTTTCTTCTCCACAGCCACCAGACACGGACTTCCCCCTGGCTAGACCAACACGCTCGCTGTCCCGTAAGACTGGCGCTTTAATGATGATGCAAACTTTCCTTGTTCCACCCTCTGGGGGTGGAGCCAACCCGTGTCGGATAAAGGCTTGCCAGCCAATAACAGCAGAGGGGAAGCCTGGAAGGAGGAAGACAGCACTCGAGGTGACTGAGGAAGTCAGGAGCTGTCGAACAAGCCGGAATCCCTGGAGAAGCCCGCAGACCCTGATGAGGAAAAGCCCGGAGGCCAACATCCCCTCGCTTTGCCCTGCCACATACCAGGAGGGACGTGGTTTGAACAGGTGCGTCAGCACTTGAGGGGAACCGGAAGACGGGAGGATTCTGCGGAACCAGGATAATTGGGGGTGCCGGTTGGGAAGCCGAACAGCGGGTAGCATGTTTCTAGTCCCATATTCTGTGCAATCCTGGTGACGGTTACCCTTCCTTTACCAACCGATAAGGAGATCCGAGTAATTTAACCCTCATTCCCTTTCCCTTCCATCACTCCATTTCTTAGAACTAATTTAGTGCTGTTTTCTTTTCCCTCCCTTATTGGTTTGTCCGCCTTGGTTCCACCCTGACGTGAGAGACACCAAGGAGCAACGCTGAAGATGGAGAAGGACATCCCCCTGCAGGACAACGTTGAAGGCTTTTTGTAGGAGAGTAGGGTCTGCTATCCTATGGTCACCCCCAAATTTTTGCTTTTTGCTTCACTGGTTTATGACTTAATGTGGCTGTGGGCCTGCTAATCAGACCCACAGCCTGCTGTTCTCTCTCTAAATTGTTACCCATGTACTTTAGGTGCATAACGACATTGGAACTGGTTCACCTTTTTGGCCCCTGTAACAGTGTACCCAGGTACCCAGGGCATAGGTGCTTCCAAGGCCTACCAGGGGCTGCAGCATGTATTGTACCACCCCTGGCCTGGCGTCCATATTTGACACAACTGGCTGATCACTCAGCTGGGGTAAGTCGGTGTAACCACCCCTTACTTAGGTGTAGTATGCCTATACCTAACCCAAAATGGACACATATGTTCCTATCAGCCACTCCTATGGAAGGCCTCATCAATCCTGGAGGCAGAGTGCTTGGAAATATGTGAGATGGTGCTCTGGCTTGAGCTGAGCCTGTCTGCAGCTTTCGGAACCATGTCCTTTAGCTGTTCCATGATACTGCCATACCATATACTCTTAAGTGCATTATAATCCTCGCGGTTAAATGCTATCTTAGGTTTGGCTTTATCAAAACATGTCGAGTAAGGTGTCATACGAATTGGAATACTACCCCCTCGCCAGTTCTAGCGACGGGGGTAGCATTCCACCCTTCTAGAGGGACACGACATGTACCTAGCCTGAACCCCGGTTAAAGTTAAACAGAGCCTCAGCATCACAAGATGGATGCTGCCACCGCAGACACAAGTCTGACCTCCTGCTGCTGGGAGTCATTCCAGCGAGGGCAGCTTGGACAAAGGGTTTCCTGCCTTGGGAGGTGCTAGCACCACCCCAGACAGAATTTTGTGTATTGGGTAGGACAGGGCTGAATAGAATCAGACATGCCTGGGGCACACAAGGTGTCCCTGTGCATAGGCCAGTTCAAACCGGTGCTGGGGCCTTCCTGCCCCAGTCCTGGCGCGAAACTGGACAAAGGAAAGGGGGTGTAACCACTCCCCTTCCTGGTTCCACCCAGAGGAGGGACCTAGTAGGTGATCCGGCCCCCCAGATTCGAATAAGAGTGGGAGCTGTGTCCTGAGACTTCAGATCATCCTGAATCAACTTGAAATACAGAAGAAGACTGGACTTCGACATTCTGCTGCTCAGAAGACGGAAGAGAATCTCCCTTGTGGCCAAGGAGTGACCACACTGTGAACACAGGCACCAACCAGCAACTCGACGTCTGCTTTGCCGCCGCCTCCCGCCGGAGCCCGAGCCCAGAGCCTGACAAGACCCAGACTCCCAGACTTCTCACCGCCCGATCCACAGTCCCTGCGAAGAAGGGACCCGTGGAGGCATCGAGAGACGTGGGACCGGACCTCTTGGAAGACCCCCAAAACGCTGACTGCGCAGCATCAGAGGCACCCTCGATGCTGTGCTTTGGGGTTTGAGAAGCCCCAACCTCGAGCAGCCCTTGCACCAAAGATCAGCCCCCCAGCATCTCCACGATCTGCGTGGGGCCCTTTTGCACCGTGCCACTCGACGCGCCATCCCGGCCACTTGCCACGTGGCTAGCGGCCATCTTGGCGACGAAACCTACAACTTTCACCACAGGTCTGGTTGCGCCAGACTTGCCCTTGCTCCTGTAAAAGGGAGCACCCGCTCTGACCCTGCTGGTCCGAGTGACAAGCCTTTTTCGATTCCTGCGTGGCTTGCATTAGCCAAGGCCTATTTGCTTCAATCAAGTCGCCGACACCGCCAACAGCGAGAAGCCTGCGTGGGACAGCTCGTGACCGACTCCTGGATGTCCTCGACCCTTCGTGTCCACGTGGCGGCCGAGAGAAGCTACACCTCGACGCCTGTTTGCACCCGACATCGCCTGGTTCCGTCCTGGTTCCACGGTAGTCACTGACTAGTGACTTTGAACATTGTCCCCTCTGCTTTCAGGTCTTCACCTCTTCAGATCCACCCTTGGATCCACCGGAACTCTTCACATCGAGCCGCCTGCAGCATCTTCAGCTCCAAGCACCATCGACCCGCGTGACGAAACCCGACACTACTTCGACCCTGTGCACCCGCTTCCTGTGGGTGAGGTAACTCAGCTCAGCCGGTGTTCCCACACTGGTACACACGTCTAGGGTCTGTGTCTAAAGTTTCATCCTTCTAGGTCCCTCGGAAAGTTCCTTTTTAACTAACTTTGTAACTTTTACGCACCATTGACATTGCATTGGTACTGCGTGCACTTTCCGCACTGCACCCGAGTCCCGTGGGCCTTTCCCGACTTCTTCACTGCTAGTTCCGATCAGCTCCAGCGATTCCCCAGGCCCTAGGCCTCTTCACTTTCCTCATAGTGGTTCTTATACCACTATTTTAGTATATGGTTTAGGTGGCCCCTAGGGCTCATCCATATTCGTGCAACTTTTGTGTATTTAAACTGTGTTTTGTTTTAACGCTTGTGCTTCTGTGCTCATAAAGAGTATAGGGTATCTTTTGAGAAATAAATCTATATATATTTTCAATATATATCTGTGTGGTGTCCTTTCATTTGGTATTCAAGGGATTGTGTATGGTAAAACAGCTTGCTTCACATGCCTTTACAGAGTTTAGCCTAAGACTGCTTAGTCCATGCTACCCCTAGGATAGCTTGTCTATAAGGTTGACTTTATAACCTGCACCATAAGGGTTGCTTGGCATGGTACAAGGTGATCACTAGAACTAGTGAGCAGCATATACCAGGCCAACTTCTCACACTTTTGTTATGACTGGCTATATCCTCTGTGAATCTAGTGTCTCAAAAAAAACCCTTGGAGCATTATACGTGCGTCACGCTTTTCCTGCCCATCTGATAGGGTGTTTTTTCTAAATTTTTTCCCCGGAGCTTTAAGGGATCGAAGGCAAAAAGTATCCGACTGGCAGTTCAGGGAGCTAAATTGCATGTCAGGTTTGTACGGAGTGGACAAGAGATTTTGCTCAGAAAAAAACAGTCCCTTTTCAGATTTGGACTTATTGAACGTCCCTACTTCAGGCCCTCGGAGTCACTTTACTTGGTGTTTCCTGCCATTGCTCTATTGTGGTGGGCCTCAAATCGCTCCTAGGTCCTAAGACTATTGCGTACCATTGGTGCAAATTTCCTTATTGGATCTTTCTTGTTTTGCAGTCATTTTGCTTATTACATATGTATCCTGTTGGACTTGGCCCTTTTTTTGCAGGGTCATCCCTGAACTTTTTGCCTTCTTCCTCTATTTTTTCAGACCTGTTGATGGCTGTTTTATGACTCTGGGCACTTTACCTCTGCTGATCAGTGCTAAAGTGCATATGCTCTCCCTAATGTAAATAGATGTATGGATTAGTGATTCCATGATTGGCTGATTTGCTTTACTTGTCAGACCCTAGTACAGTGCACTGAGTGTGCCCAGGGCTTGTAAACTAAATGCTGTTAGTTGGCTTGCAGCACTGGTTGTGCTACCCACCGAAGCAGCCTGTAAAAATGTGTCTAAGGCCTGCCATTGCAGAGCCTGTGTGCAGTCTGGTACTGCCATGCTGACTGGGCAAGTGCACCCACTTGCCAGTCCCTAAACCTTCCCTTTTCTTCATATCAGACACCCCTATGGTAGACCTAAGGGAAGGGTGCATTGTAAGTATAAGGTTGGCCATGCCCTGGTGTGTTTGGCATGTCCTGATAGTGAATTACAACTATTTTTGTTTTTCACTATTGCAAGGCTACCTGTTCTCCATAGGCCAGAATGGGCAGTTAGATTATTAAATTTGTATAATCCTAACTGACTCATGGAACATGGTAGAAATTCGAGTTTAGTACACCTGAACTCAGAATGATAAAATACATCTTTTAGTGAAGTTGGGTTTAACAATCTATTTTTGAAAATACCACTTTTAGAAAGCAGGTATTTTCTTGTCTAACTATCCAAAGCCTGCCTCTGCTAGGTTGTGTATTCCTTGTCTGGAGTTTGAGTGACAGGGCTGGGGGATTCCAGGAGACATGGTGAGTCTGCCCAGTGGTGAATAGAGAGATCCGCATCTAGATGGGAGGGAGGAGTTGCACCTGGGACCTGAATAGGACAGTGCCTGTCCCCCACAGTGCTGGCTCCACCCCATGTGGCGCGTCTGATGTTTCTGCCCTGCACTGTGAAAGGAAAGAAGGAGTCATGTAAACAGAGTGCTCCAGAACTGGTTGGGACTGGGAAAAGGCCCCCCTGCCCTCAGAGGACAAAGTATTTTGGGGTATAAATATTGGGACCCAGGAATTCCAGGAAATTAGATCACTTTTGGACAAACAAGAAGAAACCTTTACTGAGGAGAGGAACCTAAAGAAATTGAGGAGAGACTATCCCTAAGCTGAAGTGCTGCTTGAGAGATTGGCTTGCAGTGGTTGCCTGACTGCCAAAGGAAGGAGAAAGGAACTTTGTGTACTTTATTTTCAATTTGTAAGGATCTCCAAGGGCTTGGAGCAGAGCTTGACTCCTGCTGAAGTCTCAGGGACAACAGACGTCAACCCCCAGCTCCCCAGAGCTCCTTGGGAAGTGCCTGTTGCTGTTTTGGGCCTTCTGAGGGACTGCGTTTCACAAGGAGCTGGAAGCGCGACTCAAGAGGAAGAAGCGTGTCGCTGCTGCTGCTGTAGCATCTTGGATGTCGCAGCTGTAGCTGTCGTATTGCACCGCATCGAGAGAAGCGTCTCGCAATGAAGAGGAGGCGTGTCGCTGCTGCTGCCATCGCATCTTGGATGTTGCCGCTGTAGCTGTCATATGGTACAGCATCGAGAGAAGCCTCTCGCAACGAGGAAGAAGCGTGTCGTCATCGCTGCTGCTGCTGTCCCATCATGGATGTCGCCGCTGTAGCTGTCGTATTGCACCACATCAAGAAAAGCACCTCGCATCCACAGAGAAGCGTGCCACCGTCTGAGCTGCTGCCGTCGCATCTTGGATGTCGCCACTGTAGTTGTCGCATTGTGCGGAAGCCTCTCGTAACGTCAGAGAAGAGTGCCGCAGCCGAGGCTGTTGCCGTCGCATCGCTGAACAAGGGTGTCGCGGCTGTAGCTGACGCATCGAATCGAGACTTCTTGCATCATCGTAGAAGCGTGCCGCATCTGGAAGATCTTCACGTCTTTATTTCTTTGCACCGGAACCGTGCCGCATTTCCATCGCTGCAACACTTTTGTTGTGGAAGCGTCACGCATCGTAAGGTACATAGACTTAAAGTGTTGCATCTTTAGAACTGAACTAAGCTAAAACTACCATTTTAAGTATAGTATTTGGATATTTGTTGTTTGTGGTCTTGTGTTAAGTCTATATAAAGAATACTTATTTTTAATATACAAGTGTATGGTGTCCATCTGTAGTGCTGTCACGGGTGTTACTGTATGTGGTCACAAATGCTTTATACACTGCCTCTGATATAAGCCTGTCTGCTCATGCCAAGCTACCAAAGGGGTGAGCAGGGGTTATTTTAGGAGTGTACCCCCTTAGCCTGACTAGAGGCAAGAGTCCCTATTTGCCACAAGTACCTACCTATGCCAACTAGAGACCCCCAAATCTAACATATCCCTTTTTTAAATTGGAGTGGGAATTTTATTGTGTTATGTTTTCAACTTTTTTATGTTTTACTTCCAAATGTTTGACACATTGTCTCCAAGATAACCCTGTCTTCACAGTGCCACAGCTACCTGGAGTTTTGTTCTGATTTAAAGTACTGCAACCTTTGACTGAACCTAAACAGCCTACTGACTATACTACATGGGGTGGACTACCATCAACCTCTATTAATGAACCACTTTTGCAACTTCTTACATTGCCTGCACTTTGTCAATAACTGTTTTTATAGTCTGTGAGCTGCAAGAGTGCCAATTCTTGCATCTGTGGACTGTAATATATTCTGTCTCATATGTCTATATATATGTATATGTCTATGTATATGTCAAGTTGAAAATTATAACTGATAACTGTCTTAACTCATCTGCAGTCAGACTTGGGTATGTGTGTGTGGTGTGCATATCGCTACCAATGGCCCTGTGGGTCATGGAAAGCTCAATGGTACCAATTTAATTGGCTCCACTATGCATGTTCGTGATGTCTTAATGGGACATCCTTATATGAAGCAGTACAGAAAGGCATGCTAGCTTATATATTGTACAGTGCCAGTTGCAGACTCAAATAGGGCACACTTTGCACTTTGCTCATGCGAGAGTGGGGCTGAATCACTGTGGCTATTGTGGCCCATTCACTCCGAGTTACTGTACCCCTAACATTCACCCTTATTTAAACAGTGTAAGCCACATTTTTACATAATCAGAATGGGATTCCAAGCTGAATAATATAGTGTAAAAATGTTTTTCTCAGTTAAGTACTTTACAAACCCAACAACAATAGAGGGTGTTCCTATCTGACCAGAGGGAGGAAACATGAATGTTACAATGATGTGTATATACTAGTAGCAATTAGAAAAAAAACATTTATGTGGCAACGGAAGGTACTCAGATTACCAGTCCATGCATTGAGCACCATGTTATGTTTGCAGAAGGATTGTGAGCATGACCCAGCAGGTCCTTCTTGGCCAACAGGCAAGCACTGGTATGCTTAAATGTACAACATTGAGGAGAAGTAATGGAATCACCTTGTTATAATGTTCACTGTGCATGTAAGCACCTGGCAGTGACTGTCAGGCATTCGTGTTACTTGCTTTTAGCTTTGTGGATATTTTTCCACATGTGCACATCTACAAAAGATAAATGCTGTTATAATAAAAATGCTTTTATTTTAATTCAATTTTAGTGTGGAATAAATGTAACAAGATAATTGCAGTGATCAATAAAATTTTTGAACATGCTAAAACACCCAATGCAAATATTTTCAAAGCCGACAACACGTTATTTCATTTCAATTATTCTATTTCGATAAAACATATCCATAAAAGGCCAAACTCAAAATATTCATAACAAGGGTGCAATATAAAAATTCCACTACAGTGCCGAACAATTATAATACAGTTTACACAGTGTTCATCGTGTTATGTACGCGAACAGCAGTTTTCAAAATGGCCCCCACTCATATATTAACTTATCATCTTCTAAATTAAGAAGCATCCTATATGCATCTCTGTAATTGACGTATGAGTGTATTTTCAAAAAAGAAAGTACAAATAGTTTAGTGTATTGAACAAAATACTTACAAAAGAATAATACATGTAATGTGGTTTGGCCGCCAGAGCATCCTTTGCATGGGCATGGTACAGAATCAAGGTTGATTTGAAAGCAAAGAGGAAAACATAATAACAATTTCTCAGTGCCTGCCCTTAGACAAAGGAGGAGAGAGCGGCCAAGGTTTAGTCAGGTATCTAGCCAGTTGTTGACAATTCTCAATGTTTATAAAAGTGGCTACAGTATGTTTACTAGCATCCCTATCAAGTCTGTCCTTACCATAGTGCCTATATAGGGCCACCTGAGACATTTTTTATTTGCAGTGGCTAGCTCATTGGGACTATCAAAGTTATGTTCATAATTATTCCTACATAAATTAGTTCTCACCACTGCTGGTCATGGGATATCCATGCCTTTTTCACAATTGAGGCAGTATGTTATGATATCTCTAGTGAGGGACTTTGCCATATTTTTCCATACGGCTAGCCAAAATAGAGCAGGATGCACCCTAATACAGTCTTCGATATAATGTAGCTTCAGTTTACTGTGGCACATATATTAAGACGTACAGTTGGGGCTCCCAGTAGTTTCGACAGAACCTGTTATCTTCATACTGAATATTATTACTTTTAGAAATGCCTCATACCGCAGCGCCATAAGTTGCTATTGGTGTACACTGAGTTTTACTATTTTTTAATGTTGGTAAGACTGTCCCTCCTCCTAGATTGTTGAACACTAATGACTGTAATATTTGATTTAGAAAACGAATTCCTACAAAATACAGTGTGATCAGTCCATAAGCCATTAGCGGCAAAAAACATCCCCAAATGGGGAAAAGTGCTGGTGCATTTTAAACTCTGTTTTCTCCCAGGAATAACATTTAACAAGTGCTTCATCGGGCCCCAGGCCGAAATAAAACATGTTTTTAAATATATACATAAATCTAGGGAGCCCACAAAATTCACAAAGCTCCGAACTAAGGGGCTCATTATGATGGCGGCTTTCCCGCATTCTCCAGGCCGGCGGAAGCCACCGCCGGCCCGGAGGATGCGGGAAAACCGCAGCGGACTGAAAAAGACCCCCAGATTAGGATGGCTGGGGGATCGTTTTTCAGTCCGCAGCTTTTCCGCCGCGAGCATCGTTAAAAACACGTATAAGTTATTAGTCAGTCAGTCAGTCAGAAAATCCTTATTCGGCTGGGGTAGGAAACGAAAAAATTTGAAATGCCGAGCCTAAATCTTATGAGATAAAACAATTTGACGTGACTGAAGTGAAAAGAGAGATAGGGCTCAATACCTGGTGTGCAAACTAGCAAAGAGTGTTCTAAGACACTCTTTTTTTGTCATCTCAAAATTTCCTCTAATTGAGTATAAACCAGTTTAAAAAACCCTTTTCAATTTTACTTTTAGTATTATAGCAATACTACCTGGGTTGTAAAAACAGTCCGCTAGCCCCACGGTCTCTAACTGTTTTTATATAACTGAGCCAGGGTATTTTTGTCATATGGTCCAGTTTAAGACAGTCTAGGAAAATTGCATGATTAAGAGCTGGTTCTTCCTTTGTCCAGATTGAATGCCACAATAATATTGGTGCTAACTGTATTCGAAAGGACAAAGGTATCAGACCAAGTTCGCTATGACAGACAGTGGCAGCAAGACTTTTAGGGACTGTCAAAAGGGGTCTCATAAAAATATTCTGTGCTCTTTGTAGGCCCCCTACATTCCCAAAGTCCCATACTCCGGCACCAAATGACGTGGTGGGGCAGGAGCATGCCTTATACATATTAATAATTGCATCAATTGATTTAGAGCCCATCTTTTTCATAAATCTAAAAATTGTCTCCAGGTTTTGATTAAAACGTCTAATCCTTGCAGTGGTGGTGTGGGAGGCTTTGAAGCCCACTGTGCGGGGGGTGGATATTGCATGGACCACTGCGGCTCGCCGTGGGCATCGAGAGGCGATCGTGGCGGCTGCGGCGCTGGTGGAGACACAGGAGCGGCAGAGTCGGGGAGGAGGGGATGAGGTTGGTGTGCGGCTACTTCTCCAGGCACAGCAATCCTACGCGTCAGTCCTACTGGACGAGGCCAAACAGGCGTGGCTGGCCACGCGGAGCCGGATATACCAGTGGGGTGACAAATCGGGCTCCCTGCTCTATAGACTGTGCCAATATAGCATTAAACCTGACACGCTGCCCGGTCTCATTGCTGAGGATGGAGCAGTTATCACTGACCCCGCCAGCCTGGCGGCGAGCTTCGCCACCTACTTTGCGACACAATATGCTCCGTGTGATGGCTTATCAGGGGAGGAGGTAGCTAAATTCATTGATGACCTACCCCCTAAAGCAGTGTCAGATGAGGCCAGGAAATCCCTAGATGCTCCTCTCACGGCGGAAGAACTGGGGGAGGCCCTGGGACAGCTTAACGCGGGCAAGGCCCCCGGGCCGAGCGGTTAGACCTGTGAATTTTATAAAAATTTCATACGCAGTTAGGGCCCCACTTTCAGCGTGCACTTGAAGTGGCGCGTGCGGAGGGCAGGCTGCCGCCAGACTGGCGTCATGCCGAGATAGTAGTCTTCCCGAAACCGGGTAGGCCCCCAGATAGGCACGACTCATATCGCCCCATCTCGTTACTCAACATAGAAGCCAAAATACTGGCTAAGGCCCAGGCGAATCGGTTGCTTCCATATATAACGGAACTGGTACACCCCGATCAATCGGGCTTTATGCCTGGCAGGGCTACACGCCACAATATTCGGCGTGCGTGGGCTGCGATAGATGCTATGGGGGCCACGGGTGAGCAGGCAGCTTTGTTGCTTGCTGACATTATTAAAGCGTTTGACTCAGTGAGCTGGACGTATCTGTTCGCGCTCTTGCCCCGTCTCAACCTGGGCCCGGTTTTCCTATCCTATATTAAGCTGCTCTATACCGATATCACAGCTGCGGTGCGCATTGCCGGGGCGGTGTCGGAGACCTTCTACATTGGTCGGGGAACCCGACAGGGATGCCCTCTATCCCCATATCTCTTTGCCCTGGTTATGGAGCCATTGGCCGCCTGGATACGTATAGATGCGCAGATGTGAGGCTTTGTGTGGCCCCGGGGCCTCTCTGATAGAATTGCGTTGTACGCTGATGACGTCCTTTTCTTTCTTACGGACCTGCGACGCTCCGGGCCGCGAGTATTGGAAATAATGCGGGTCTTTGGTGAGGTCTCGGGCCTATACCTGAACCTGGGTAAATCTACCCTATGGGTCCTTGGAGGTGGTGCAGTATCGGACCCCTGGACACTGGACCTGCGGGTGGCGACCGGTGGCTTGCAATACATGGGAGTGTTCCTGTCGGAATCGGTGACCCTCGCGTGGGAACGTTCGGTGCTGCCGGTTTGGGAGCGGGTGCAGGCTGATTTGGTCCCGGATGCCGCTTAATATCTTTGGCCGGTCCGCCATCTTCAAGATGGTGGCGCTCCCGCGCCTCCTATATCAGCTGCAAAACTATCCCCATCCGGTCCCTACCTCGTGGTTTCGACAGGTAAATTCGGTCTTAGGGCGGTTCCTGTGGGCTGGGGGATCTGCCAGGGTGGCGTTGCGCACGTGCTTCCTATCTACGTACTGTGGAGGACTCGCCACCTCGGACCTTATGTCCTACTATCAAGCAGCTCACCTGCTCATCCTTAATGACTGGTGGTATGGTGATAGGGGTGACCCGGCGTATGCATTGGAACGCGCACTGATGGGTGATAACACTCTTCACATGCTCCTCTACTCTGCTCGGATGCGGCGGGAATTGCCCCGTGTCACGAAAACTGTCTTCCTTGTTTGGCGTCAAGCGTTGCGACGCATGGGCTGGTGGGGTAAGCTGACTGCGGAAACACCGCTGTGGCGTAACGGTAGACTGCCTGCACTGGCCTCCTTGTCGGGTTTCGATGGCTGGGACGCGATCGGGATCTCGTCGCTGGGTCATGTGATGTCTGGAACTGCTCTTAAGTCGTTCCAGGAACTTGGGGCGGAATTCCACATGCCGCGGACCCAGTTCTTCCGTTATCTGCAGCTCCGGCATGCGCTAACACCATACGTGGCCGATTTAGACTCACTCCCTGAATTCAGCCCCATTGAGGCGAAGTTGTTCATGGGTGATCTCGGAGACAAAAAAGTATCCCGAATATACCAAACTGTGGTCACTCACTGCGCCTCCGACCTCCTTCCCCTGCGGTCGGCCTGGGAGGCGGATGTTGGTCCTATGGACGAAGATGACTGGCGGGAAGCTCTGGAATCCCCACGGGGGACTGCCATCGCAATAAGGCTCAGGTTTATCCAATTTAAAATTCTCCACAGGGCTTATTTTACCCGTGAGCGCCTCTGGAAGGCTGGACTGATTGAATCGCCGGAATGCCTGCGTTGTGGGATGGAGGTGGGCTCGCTGCTTCATACGGTGTGGCTGTGTCCTAGAATAGCTGGCTTTTGGAGCGGTGTGTGGAGTTGCCGGTCGGAAGTGCTGCACTGGGACCTGCCCCGCACTCATCGATTAGGATTGCTTCATATTCTTGAGGGTGTGGGGGGGAATAGCTACAAGCGCCATCTACTGCTATTGGGGCTAGTACTAGCCAAAAGAGACCTAGCACGGGCTTGGAAGGATGAACGGGCACCTCCTCTGTGTGTATGGAAAGCAGGCTTAGATTTTTGTATGGGTCTGGAGCGCCCGATCTTTGAAGCGCGAGGGTGCCCTCGCAAGCACTTTCGGATTTGGAAAAGATGGGCTGATTATAGGGACTTGCCACTGGACCCCCAGTCGAACCCGAAGAGGAGCTCTAGGCTCCCCCATGGTGCAGGCCTGTGTCTTGCGCCATACCGACTACACTATACTCACACAACGCTATTTCCTTTTCACACGTGCACAGGGTTAGGGAGGGACTACGGGGCGGGATTGGTTGACGGTGGTGGGCAGTTGGGGTGGGGGGTAGTTTCAAATGAATATAATTTGCAATGATTCTAGTTCAATTTCAGATCCTGCCATATGTAATGTATCCAAATGCTTAGTGGTCTCTCCTGACTGTGGGGTGCCACATTGATTGCCGTGCTTGATTTCTTCAATAAAATCTGTTGTGAAAAAAAAAACTTCTAATCCTTGATTCTACTTAGTGATTTTGGTCGAAAAGAATTCCCAGGGAGGAAAAAGTGGGGACATAAGACAACTTTTCATTTTTTATGAAGCAATATCTTAAAATGGTGGGGAATTTACCCACCACCATAGTGCAAGATTTCCCTACATTAGTCTTTAATCCGAGGTCATTCATAAAATCATTAAATTTAGTCAAAAGCGTCTGCAACCCCACCCCAGTTCTAGACATTAAACACAGTCATCTGCATAAAGTAATGCCAGTAACAACCTACGGCCTATCAGGGCTTCCACGTTCCTATATTTAATGTGATTTTCGAAATCATTTATGTACAAGAAGAATAAAAATGGTGCGAGCACACAGCCCTGGTGAACCCCGCGATTCAGTTTTATTGGGGCTTGTGAGTTCACCAGCTGCTCCATATCTGAATCTCCCTGTCATATCTTCATGTATGGTGGCTAGGAAGTAGACAATAGATGGTTCAATCCCATGTTCAACATATTTTCCCACAATCTCCCTCTCTGCACCCAGTCAAAAGTGGACGTAAGATCCATGAACCCAAGGTAAAGGGATACAGGCTCGGCTAATGTGTACTTGCTTATGACCAGGTGCAGATTGAGACATTGATCCACCGTTCCCAAACCCTCCTAAAGCTGTATTGTATATCTGAAAATTTCCCACTGTCGTTTGCCTAGGCCTCCAACCGTTCTAATATAACCCTGCCCATCAATTTACAGGTGCTATCAATTAAGGAGATTGGCCAATAACATTTTGGGCCATACCTGTCCCCTTTTTTAAAAATAGGGACTATTATCATCGATTTCCACGATTCCGGAGGGCCCAGGGTTGCATAACAGCTTAAAATGTTCATCAACAGTGGGGGCCATGGGGGGGATTAGCTAAAACAAATCTGCTGAGATGCCTTTGGGGCCAGAGGCTTTATTCTTTACAGGTGGGCAGAACTTGCGTAGTTGCGCTACGTAAAGCTCCGCAAACCGATAAAAAATCTCAGCCAGCATGCAGAAATTCCGCAAATACATGGAATTGCTTGTTCCACCCATTCGCAATGCTTTTTACCTGCTTGCGAACGCTGTTTGCGTACTCGGGCAGAAATATCTCATGAAAAGCGATAACAAGCAAAATATTCCGCAAAGCCGTGGATCGCTGAATTTTTGCCAATTCCGCGCTCTCGGTGGAACGCAAAATTACCCACATTTTGCAAATTCCGCAAGCGGATTGGAATTTACCACCCAGGCCTAGTTATTTAAGGCCAGTTCCACCTCATCGAGTGTTCGGTGGGCCAATTCTGATGTCCCATAATTTAAAATGGAGTGCAGCTCACCATTAGTGCTATATAAACAAGAGAAATGTGTTACCCAGACCTCAGTCATAATTGTAACATCAATGTTGCTATTGTGAGAGCTATAAAAAAAAGTCTGAATTAACGGTCTTCCAGAAGAGTCTGGAATCTTTGCTCTGACAAGCTACATGGAGTTGTTTCCAGGCATATTTTCTTAAATCTGTTTTGCGTCTCCCTAACCCTGTTTATATTCAAATCATAGCTGTTTTACCTCCAAATTTTCTCTGGGTTTTTTCTTTAGTGACTTAACTAGTTTGTTATGAGAATGTGAACTCTCAGAGTTAAACAACTTACTTTTCCTCCGACATCTTGTTTTATAATTACTAGTTAAGGCAGGATTTACGGTCTAAATTATTGCCGCGAAGGATGTTAGCATGGATAAAGGATTTATACTGTCCTTTAAACAATCTAGTACTTGAATCATATTGGTTGTCATGATCTGATGTAAAACAGAATCTGTGTTTATGGTTGACCAATTCCGCAATACCCTTGTTTTTAACATAAGTTATTGGGCAGGATTTAGTGGGCATAACGGGGTCAACAACTTGAATCTCTAGGTGGAGAGATAGCGGATAGTGATTGCTAAAGCAGACCTTGTGTATGGCGAAGCGCACAGCATCCCTCTTATGGAACTCCCATCCTGTGACAATCAGGTTAGAATCCAATAGGGCTATTTTTAGGAAAATGATAAAGACCTGGCTCTTCTCAAGGTCTTAAGATCTGCTGTTGTCTGCAACATATTCACCCAGCGCCAAGACACCTCGGCATAAGTGCGCTTTATAAGCTCTTCAGTCAGTCAGTCACTCACAGATTGAGGCTTTAAATACCCAGAAAGGGCAATAAAATCAATTAGAGTCCCTTGACCTCTACCTACATATGACACTAAATCCAAACCAACCGGGTGGGTAAGATCATGTGTAAGGAAAAGAGAGAACTTCGAAAGTAATGAATTAAAAATGTTTCCACAAAAGTTGTGATAAAAATGACAATCGCTGTCCCTGGCCCCATCTAATAAATTACATGCAGACTGTTTTGATAGGGTGCATAGATTACAATTAAAAACGCCCCCTCAAAGAACGATAACATCAATGTTAATCTCCTGTATGGGTCTGCACAATGAATTGTCTAAATCTTCAGCAATGGCAGTATTCTCAATGGTAAAATAATTTTGATAAAAGTTAACAAGGTTCAAGGTCACAGTTTTTCTAAAAAGAATATTAATACATTGAAAGTGAGGCGAAAGAAGCTAATCTTGCCTGTTCTGCCTGACAATGTTGTTGATACCAGTGTTAATAATCCACCCTTAGAGTGACCACCTAAGGCTACGGTAGCTGGAATATGTATAGAAACATAGCCATTAATGTGTACATGCTCTCTCATCCAGTTTTCTTATAAGCACACAATGCTGTGCCTTTCTATAAAAGCAACCCATTGCTCAGATTTTAATTTATTGGACAGACAGGCAATGTTCCAAAAAAGGCTACTATAAACAGTTGTACTACAATGGCTACAGGGCACTTCCTCAATAGGGAGGGCAGCTATTCCCCCATAATTTTGTGGTATCGTAGCCATGTTAGATGGTACTGATGAATGTGCCGCAGAGAGATAACATTGGGAGCAGACAAAACTAGGTCTGGTGACTCAAGAGAGGGAGGGATAGCTGCATACGGCACAACAATCAGTATTAATTTTCCCATGGTACCAGTACAACTTTCAAGTGATCTAAGTTATTAGTACACAGACTAAAAAGTAATGGGGCTAAGAAGCACCACTTCCTTACCCCTCTAAAGACATCAATATCATTAGAGACCACCCCGTGCAAGTTGATTCTGATCCTGGCTTTCAAGTCTCTATGTAAATACGCTATAAAGTGTACTAGTGTCTCTTCTATTCTGCTTACTAAAAGGATAGACCACAGTCGGGATCAATTAAAGAAATCAAAGGCAGAGGTCAAATCCATGAAAGTCAAATATATTGGTGAGCGCTGGGCAATGGTGTATTTCCCAATTATTAAATGAAGGTTCAGATACTGTTCTATTGTTCCCATGTTATTCCTAAAACCAAGTTGGCAGGGATGCAGAATTTAATTCTCCTCAGCCTTAATTTTAATCTTGCTGTACAGAACCCTGCCTAAGATTTTTAGCGTATTATCTATCAGATTAAATGGGTCTGTAGCAACCTGGCTGGGAGTGGTCACCCTTTTTAAAAATTAGAACAATAACACTAGTTGACCATGAGCTTGGTAGCGGGGAAGAGACTAAATTGTTAAAAACATTAGAGGGCCCAGATATCAGGGTTATGTTCGATGAGATCTATGGGCACCCCATCGGGCCGACTTTATTGACCAGGCTTTGATATTGGCTTCCTCCACTTCCGACAGGGACATCATTACTCCTTTAGGAGTGGGCAACTCTGGCTGGTCCTTGTCACGTGGGATAGCTGTATATATCACAGAAAATTGTACTACCCATGCTTTCCTACTTATATTATAACTACATGGTGTTAGCATCTGTACCAATGCTCGCATTTCTTTTATAGTGGCACAAAAAAGTTTGGCATTCTTTAAACTTGGGACACTAGCAAGAGAGTCCTACCATTCCATCAAAAGGTGTAACTGTTGGTTGAGTGCTGAACGCTCATGATTGAACCATCTGGGGCCTTGGTTTATAAAACTGGCAAGTTTCATCAATTCTGTTTTCATGGTTGAGCAGAGATTAGAAAATGCGGTAATTACCTCATGATCAGATTCCTGCACTGTCAGACAAACTTCAAATAGTGCAACATTTTCCCTGACCACCTTATAAAACAATTCAGTGGAATCAACTCCTCACCATACCAATCATAGTTTATCTGATGAGGGCACCAGATTCCTTGCACCACACTCAATTTTATACTCAGGTCTTGAGGACAGTTCGAATACTACTTCGATCAGTTTATTGTTGCCATGGAGTGTAGCAACAACTTCAGTGTGCAATAAAGTTTTCTCTAGGTTGGGGGAAATAAAAAATATAATCAATGTAGTAGTGCAGCACCTGCCTCTAAATGTGGGCTATATAATGTCACTATTGTTATTAAGAGTAGCGACATCCATAACATAACTCAAATTATGAGATATCAAGTGCTCCATCAGCTCTGCACCCCTATTACAAGTATGTACTCTGCTATGGTTATCAGGAACAGAAAGAACTGGGTAGAATAATTTATCGAATAAAGCGCCTCCCAGATAAATGCCTGCTATTTCGACTAAACCCTTCAAGCTCCTTATGGTGGTCATATAGTTGAAGAAGTTAATAACCATTGTAGTAGGTGTACTCTGAAAGCCATTGTAATAAAAAAAAGTTAT
Organism: Lissotriton helveticus; assembly: GCF_964261635.1. Lineage (NCBI taxonomy): Eukaryota > Metazoa > Chordata > Amphibia > Caudata > Salamandridae > Lissotriton > Lissotriton helveticus. Next base: position 1,611,599,000 of record NC_136065.1, read on the forward strand.
CAAATACTGAGACATGCCCCTTTTATATTTTAAAGCCTGGAATTTCTCATTATGAGTTGGTAAAGCCTTAACATAGCCCCCGCCGTAATGTTTACCCATATGGCTAGACCACTGGACGGCCGTCCAGATGTAGAAGATGAAGCCAGAGTGTGATAACGCTCAAACCCTTCAAGATATATATATATTTAATAGCCCAGGATTCTTGAAATATTAAAATATCATATTGCCTGGCTGACTCCAGCCAGTCACCTATAACTATCTTTGATTGTAAGCTAGCCACATTTCAGCAGAGTATTTTCAAGACCTGGTTATTGCAGGCCATAGGGACCGTTATAGAAATATGGACGTATGTCTTAGGTGCGTGTGATGAGCATGTGGATAGAAGAACAACACCGAAGAATACACACTAGGGGGGCTAGAGGAGATTTAATGACCTGTGTGGGCAACCTCCCCACTCATATTATCAAACACAAGAAAGGCCACAGGTCCAGAGGAGATGAGCCCTGTGTTTCCAAGCTACTTCCGAGCGGTTGGATTGGAGCATTGTACCCTTTGCTTAGTGGGCCAGGACAGATGTGGTGAATTCTCAAACTATTGATGGTTCCAACAGTGAAAATACTGAACATCAGGATCACTGGTTCAGTAGAACACACCGTCGATAGTGCACATTTTCTTTTACATGTGCACGTATCTTACTTTGTTGCAGTAGCTGTATGCTCTACCCTGACGAAGGCCATGATAATTTGAAAGGTCACCAGGCCGAAACATGTTGGTCATACACTAACATAGAAGTCTCTAATGAGGGCATCTGTGTTTTCAGCTATCTATTTTTAATCCTGTGACAAGGTAGCTGAATAAAGTTGCTACATAGATAACCTTGTAGTCAGTTTTAATCACGTTCACTTTAGCACTGCACTACCTATCAAACACACCACGCTCACATAGGGTTTTAGTTAAACCCACCTCATCTACACTTAAAACATCACTGTGCTCCTCCCTCACAGGGAGGGGTTGTAGCCCGTGTAGAAACTAAGTCTTCTACGCGAGCAGGCACCCCTATGATGAATCATGTCACCTTTGGTGTGTGAGGGGAACCATACTTAAAAAGGGGTACCCCTCAAGTACATGGTTGAGTATACCTTGTTAGTTACACCTGACACCACTCTTTTGGACCTGTGGTTTTTCTTGTGTTTGATAGAAGATTAACACTGCCAGCTTGAGGAGGTGGTATTTGTCAGACCTTAGCATCAAGATCGGTTAGTGCTGCATATATGTCTGTTTGGCAAAAGGGGGTGGTCCTCGGGATAAACCCCTTACGAGTGGTTTATAGAGGTAGGGTAGCCTAGGGGTAAAGACTAGAGTTTGGTCTGTCTGATGGTGAGGATCTCCTGATGTTTTAAAAGTGCCCTTAACACTGAAGGTCTTCGAAAATTAATTACAACATAATCCCCTTCAATGCTTTTAGCTAAACCCCCAACCCATCCCACTCTCCGTACCATGATTATGTCATTCATGTTTATAACATTAAACGGTTTGTTATTCGACAGCCAATCCACACATTTGTTACGTTTTTTTTTATTTTATTTAATGCAATTTTATATAGCGCAAACTTTACCCGAAAGGTGTCAGAGCGCTTTACATAAGAACCAGTTGCGAAACATAAGGATTTAGGATTACATGTATTACATAAAAGATACAAGCAGAAAAAAATTGCAAATCTACAAGATGTAAAGTCACACAAGGAAGAGATACAAACAGAAAGAAAAATTGCAAATGTACAAGTAGTAATCTCTAAATACCTAAGGAAGAGATACGAATGGATATACTCTAAGTGTCACATAGGAATGGTAGAGAGTACAAAGGTCTACTGCATATGCTAGTTATTAGAGTTATCTCTATATACATAAGGAAGGGATACGAATGGATATAATCTAAGAGTCACATAGGAATGGTGGAGAGTAGATAGGTCTACTGCATGTACTAGTGATTAGAGTTATCTCTATATACATGAGCAAGGGGTACAAATGGATATACTCGAAGAGTCATATAGGAATGGTAGAGAGTACACAGGTCTACTGCATATACTAGTGATTAGAGTTATCGCTATATACATAGGGAAGGGATACGAATGGATATACTCTAAGAGTCACATAGGAATGGTAGAGAGTACAAAGGTATACTGCATATACTAGTGATTAGAGTTATCTCTATATACATAGGGAAGGGATATGAATGGATATACTCTAAGAGTCACATAGGAATGGTAGATAGTACACAGGTCTACTGCATATACTAGTGGTTAGAGTTATCTCTATATACATAGGGAAGGGATACGAATGGATATACTCTAAGAGTCACATAGGCATGGTAGAGAGTACAAAGGTATACTGCATATACTAGTGATTAGAGTTATCTCTATATACATAAGGAAGGGATATGAATGGATATACTCTAAGAGTCACATAGGAATGGTAGAGAGTACAAAGGTTTACTGCATATACTAGTGATTAGAGTTATCTCTAAATACATATATATATACACACAAAGTAGATTTTCTCAGGCAGAGTTCCATTAAGTGGGGTCAGAGGGGGGACGCAGTCACAGCACCAAGGGAGGGCGGGAGGGATGCAAGGGTATGGACAAAAGGCAAAACAGAAAAGGGAAGAAACATTTGAGGATCGTCAAGGGGGAAACGAGGGAGAAGGGTACAAGACGAGGGAATGGACAAGATGGTGGGTCGGGTCCACGGCCGAGAACAGCAGCAATTAATTGTTTACTTCCTGTTCACCTGAACCCAGGGGGGCTCGGGGAGCTTGCCAGTGTCCCCCTGGGTCCTGACTAGCCTGTTTGCGGTGTGTGCCCGCTTCGCAACCTGCTTTTGTATTCCTCCTGGATCGCTTTGTAAGTCCTGCCATGCCTCGCTGGGAGCTATCGCTGCCAGAGAGGGCCCCCCCATGCCATTACTTTGGCCCCATTCTTGCAAACTACCAACAGCCCCTTGCATTCAATGCTGCTAGAATATTCCATAGCAGGACATCTATTCCAGTGTCCGATAAGTACACCCCATCTGCTCTGTAATAGTGCGGCTGCCGCAAATTAATCAGGGTGTGCCTGATGCTACCTAAACCTACCCCTTTTAAAAATTTGGCCATGAGGCTATTTAGCCTCTTCCTTGACAACTCCATGCCGGTTTGGGAGTGCGCACCAGCCCATACCCTTCTTGGAATTTTTTCGGACCATACAACTTCCGTGGTGTCCATGCTCCTTGCTAAATTCGTGGGATCCCTCTTTAACATGTGAAATAGTTCCCCCCGCCCCATCACTGGAAGGTCATTTCCCCCTAGATGAATTACTAAAACACTCGGGTCCTTTGCACATGTGCAGAAGTCTTTAATGACGCTCCCCAATTCTCTCCAGTGCAACCCTGGCTTTCCAAACCATCGCACCCTTGTCCGTTGAAACGGGAACGTTGCATTCCACCTAATGCTGTGGGCTCTGTTAGCAGCCATTGACACGTAAGAGTGCCCGATGACCCACACTGTTTCGTATTCTGTGGAGTAGAACAGAAACACAGAAATGTTGGGTATCAGTCTTCCATCAGCCTTTTATTATACGTGTAAATTGCTGTACATAAGTTTAGTCAAGACTCCTACAACTGAATCGCCGCAACCCATGTCCTCTTCCATCCTCTACCCGTCGGATATTGGGCGAATGTACACCCGAAACCTGTCTGATTGCCATCTTCCTATTTGTTTTATTGCATTTGCCGACCTGCCTCCTGCAAGGCTGTGGTGGCTGCTCCAATGCGGAAGGAATGTCCAGAGGTTTCACTCTGTTCTACCTCAAGGGGTGGTATTACTGCCAGCATCAAAACATAGGAACAGGCTTCAGGTGGCAAGTCCAGCACACCCAAGTTAGGTCTACAGCTAGGCTCACTCAAGGAATAAGGGGTGGCACTATTGGGTAGACCAGGATTTGCTGAGCGACAATTAGGTATAAAGATGAGTTTTGATTTGGAATTGGAAGGAATAAGAGGACCTGCCCCAACTAAGACTTGCAGATAGTGTGGAGACCTGTGGAACTATTATGTTCCTTACAAGAGAGGGCTTCCGATCAATCAGTTGTGCACATTTCTTGCAAGGAGATGCAATTAAGGGACCATCTGGCAGACGCAGATCACCATAGGCTGAACTAATTACAGTTTGAGCAATTGGCAAATGGTAGCCATTCCAGCAGAGGTGTCGATATTACTGCTGGCAATCGTGGTTACAGATTGCATCCATCAGAGGCTCCAGGCAGGCTCCAGACAGGCAGGCGATTCATCAAAGGATTAAGTTTCATGTCTATCAAGTCACCAATCTGGTAACATAATGCCTTAATAAGAGGTTGCCCTATATCAGATAAATCAGATGTAGCTTCAGTCTGGGAATAAAAGCAATAATTAGCTGAAGAGACACGACAGGATAAATACTGCATCCAGGATGTTAAGTCACTCCATGGTACATCTATACATGAGGGCTGTTTCCTCTTGGTAAAACAGATTTCCCTTCTGACCTTTTGTGTTTTACTGCCACGGCTATGGTCAGACATCGTGATTGATTGCATCTTAGACAAGTCATGTCCAGAATTATATCCAGAGTTGATACTCCCGCTAATGGAGAGCTCAAAGTTAATGGCATCCACAGTGTGTAAGGACTCACAGCCAACAGGAGCAAGGATGGGTGCAGGAGCAGGTAGAGCTCAGCTTGACTCAATCTGTATCACCTCATGTCCCAATGACAATCTACATTTTGTTACCTCAATTTCATTCATTACAATATTGACCACCTTTTCCAGGATGCTATCAATAGTAACAGGGGGCGCGTGGGTGGGAGGGCCTGTTCCCTTTCCCATGGTGGCCTAATTCGCTGGGACGTACTATTGCCTTGTATTGTGATGTCATCGCTACTCCAGATGACAGAGAGGGGGCCCAGCCCAGCCTCTGTCGGCCACTGATTGGCACAGATGGGCCTTTTCTTGACCCGGTCTGCATGCCAAGCAGCTATAATACCAACCCAGGAGGAAAAGGCGTGGGCGGTGGCTGCCAGAGGCAACACTGGGGCTTATAGTCCTGCCCCTTTCTCTGTGATTGGGCTTCCCGCACAGCGGGGGCCACAAGCAACTAAAATACATGCCTCCTGGCACAGGAGTGCAGTTGTGGGCAGCGGCTGCTGCAGCAACTTTAAGGCTTGTAGTCCTACCCCTTTCTCCAAGTTCATGCTTCTGACACAGTAGGGGCCCAAGCAGCTAAAATATATGCCTCTCAGCGCAGTCAATCAATCAATCAAAAAATACATTTATTTGATTTCATGAAAATCATAAAAGGGTGGACGTACCACCATGTTTCATAAAACCAACAATCAACATTTTAAAGCTGAAAGTTAAATAGAGACAAGAGTTGTAGGAGGGTAATAAGACAAAAGGGGTTTGAAGCTAAATTGTGTCAACAGGCGCTAAATTAAGAAATTAATAAAATGTTTTGCTTCCTTTTTCCAAGAGTATGTGACATAATGAAGCCGTCCTGGACAGTTAGCTGCTTATACATTAAACAATTATATGATCAGAGCAGATAAATAACTGTGTACAATTATTTTCAAGCTTCTTATGATAAATTGCTACTTTTGTCCAGTTCTTTTGCCGCCATTTTCCAAAAGTTAATGGCTCTACAGGATAATTGAATGGACGTTCCTCCGAGGCATTTTATAGCTGCCGCTCTGCATGTCCTTATTTGTGCGTTTCTTAGTGCCTCTCGCGAAACAGATTTCCTGGTTACTAGTAGTGCCGGGCAGATACATAGGAGGTGCAACAAAGACTCGTCCCCCTTTCCACATAGCCGGCATGCTTTAGTTGGCCATATGTGTTTCCATTTGGGGGTTAGGTCCTTCGTAGGGTATACCCCCAGCCTCAACAATGTCAAATAATGCTTTTTGTAATATGAGAAATGTGCAGACAGGTACTGTTGAGGTTTAAGAATCTGGTACGATTGTATCACTAACCAAGCATGATTTTTTTTTGTGATAGCAGTTTTATCAGTTAGTAGCGATGTTCCTCTGATCATATTATTCATGACTTTTTTAAATCCAGAGAACGTTGTGATGGTCAACCAAGCATCCTCTAACTGTAGTGCCTTGAGCGAGTTTTTTAGCACTGATGTAATAGAGTTTTTTAGCCTAGTTTGCATTTTATTCTCCACCCAACAGCGATGTGCTAAAGTGTTCTCTTCTGCAGCTCTCATCCTCCAGTAATATTTAATTAGTGCACCTTGTCTGGCTGGTTGCTGGTTTTTTAATCCATATTCCGGTCGGATTTGGGCTTGCGAGATATATCGGGGAATTGAGAACAAGTGTTTGAAAAGGGTGGATTGTGCTGCGTTTAGTGCTGCGGCGTCTTAGCATTTAATATTTCTGAGCCATGTGCGATGGGGGGTAGAAATTTAGCAGCGATTACCTTGAGCAAGTGCCCTGTTGAGCAATCTGAAAGCTTTTGATGTAGACTTTTAAATGCAAAGAGCAGTTGTTTTGCTTTCGAGCGGCCTTGGTCCAGATGTTGTGTGTAGTTGAGGTGACAATCCAGTTGGAAGCCTAAGTATTTATACGAAGACACCCTGATTAATGGTTTCTCATCTAGTTTCCAGATAAATTTAGGTTTTTTACTTGTGGAATTCTGTTTGGAGAAGAACATCACCTTCGTTTTTTTATGATTGATAGTAAGTTGAACTGAAGTGACGTAGGCTCCAAGTTTCGAGATGAGTTGCTGCAGACCTAGTGGGGTTTGTGCTAGTAGGAATATATCGTCCGCGTATTGAAGACTTGGAATTGGAATTTTGCCCAATCTTGGGGGGTCAGCTTGAACAAGTTGGAGGTGTTTATCTAGGTCTGGGGTATAAATGTTGAATAGGCAGGGGGCCAGTACACACCCCTGTTTTAGCCCGTTAGATGTTGCATTCTTACTAGTTACGCTGCACCCATCTCCTTTCTTTATTTGGACACATGTGTCTGAGTACAGGTTGATGATGGCCGCCTAAAGCTTAGTTGGTGCCCCCCAGCTTTGCATCTTAGCCCATAATTTGGCTCTCGATATCTGATCAAACACAGCTTTGAGGTCTATGAAGCAAGCGTACAAGGTGTTTTGAATTTATATGGCTTTGCTAGCTAAGAGCGTGACTGCAGAGATGTTTGTGAGGGTGCCCATCCCTGCCCTGAATCCAGTTTGAGTGGTAGGAATAAGGTTTGACTGGCGAACCCAATCCTCTAGGTCTATCAACAGGTTTGAAGCGTACATTTTTGCCTCCACATCAATTAATGCTATAAACCTGTAGTTGGTTGGGTCTGAGCGTGCGTCCAACTTTAGATTGGGTTTAGGATAGTACCTCGCCAGGAGTCAGCAAGCGTACCAGACACAAGAGCCTGGGTGAAGAGAGGGGTCAGGAGACTGGACCAAAATGAAGGGTTGTGACGAAACAGGGCATTTGGCAAGCCATTAGCTCCTGGTGCTCCCGCCGTTTTCAACTTGTTGATGGTTTTAAAGACTTGCTCTTGTGATATCTGCAGGGAGAGGTCAGATGTGTTTAGACTTGGGGTGTCATTAACTGGTCCAGCATTGATATCCCCTGTTAGTATTTCTTGAGTTGGAATGCCTGGGGATGGAATTTCATTTTAAAAATGTTCGATGTGGGCTCTCCAGGTGTCCTCCATTACATTTGAGTTGTGATGTTGTTGCCTTCCATTTATTAGTTGGTTGATGGTTTCCCAAAAGACTTTTGAATCTCTTTGTTTGATAGTATGGAGGAGTTTTGCCCAGGTTTGTTCATTGTACATTTTCTTGGCTCCCCTGATGTCCTGTTTTAAGTCTTTTTTTGTTCTAGATATCAGTAACAAAATTTCCTGAGAAGATTCTGGATTCCTGTCTCTTAACTGTCTTATATATTTATTCAAACACTGTTTATTTTCCGCAAGTTGTTGGTGAACCAAGGTGCCCCAGGTTGTCGTCCGGTTTTATGGCCTTTAGTCAGGGTTGGGAATATGTTGTGTAATTCATGAACGAAAGACTCCCAGGACCTTGGGCACAATGCTTCTGATATGACGTTCTTTAAGAGGCTAATGCATTTGCACGTGATATCGTCGATACGTTGCAAAACAACAGTAGGGACAGAATGCAGAACAATGTCATACATTCACCCCAGTACAGAGATCTGGTCCTAAATCCATCGTTTTTTTGCACTCCACACCACCCCAGTTCAGACATGGCCATATGCAAATCAGCCTTGACCATGTGCCTCATGGGAACAGTCCAGCCCGAACTGCCAAGCCATGTCTTTCCTTGACCGGAATCAAGCATCCTAGGACTGGTTTCTGGCTATCAGCCGTCTTCAGCCAGGATAGCTTGACTCCAGTGGTGTGGAGAGCATGGGCTTCACGTCGGAGCATACCCATCCCACTCGGGGTAACAAATGCAAAACAGCAGTTGATGGACAGAATGCAGAACAATTGTCCGCTAATGTGTAATCTATTGTGGATCTTGATTTTTGATTTACCCTGGTGAAGGCCGCCGGGTGATCGATCTGGCCTTGTCCATTAAGCTTGTACATTGAGAGTTCGTCTAGATGGGCCGAGCATCTCTTGCCATGTCTATCGCTTCGATTTGGGGCTGATAAATTGCCTACTGTACTTTCTTTGGTGTTGTGCAGTAGGTTCATATTAAAATGTCCTGATAGTATTATGTTAGCATCTGAGAAAGCGAGTTGGAGTGTTTCTAATGTAGATGTTAATTTCTCAATTCTTGACCTCTTTTGATTGGTGGCAGGATGTATGTAGATGTTCAATATTAACAGGCTATTGTTGGACGGGAACTCAAATTTTGTATATTGCATCCAGGACGATTCGAGATCTATTGCTGAGGCCTGCCATGAAATGTCAGCAGAAATGAAAGTGGAAAGGCCACCTTTTGCTCTCCAATATTTTGTTGATCGCTTAGCAGGAATAAATTCTTTATACCCTACGATCAGAGAAGGAGTTATCTGCCAAGTTTCCTGTAAGAGAAGAATGCCATACTTGGTGATAAATTCCATGAAGTCTGGTTCTTCTAATTTCGTGCTGAGGCCATGCACGTTCCAAGAGCAGATGTTATTGCCCCGATGTGATTTGGGGGCCGATGATAGGAGTCTTCATGTTGCTGCGAGGGTAGTGCCGTCTATGTTCGGCTGTCGGGAGCCCGGAGGCTTGATTGCCTCTGGCTAATCGATGGTAATGGTGATTTTTCTTGCTGTATAATCAATGCCCTTAGCTGAGCTGAGGTGCTCCGGGCCTTTGGCTCTCTTTAATAGGCACTCTGGGAGGTTTGAAGGTTGCAGTGGGCTAGGATGGGGGGGGAGTGACCTTTTTTAACTCAATACCCCAATTAGCAAATGAGTCCGTCTGTTGCCAGATTTGCCCTATGAAGAAGGGGTCAAAAATTGTTACTATGGTGATTTCTTGACCCCCCTGGTATGGGTTTTGTTTGAACTCAATGCTATCTAGGTTACTTGAGTTGATGTGGCTCAGGAAAGGAAGGGCATTTTGACATAGATGTTGTACCATTTATACATTGGCAAATATTGTAACCATTTTCGCACACAAAGTACAATTTCCTTGAAAAAAACCCTAACAGTTCATCACATACTCATACTTCCTCTCGCATCCAAATTCCTGCTCCTCCATACCATCCACACTATCACCGCACCCCAGAACACATACACATAATGGTCAAACAAGTGACAAAGATGTTGGAGTCTCCGTGATTGTGGTATGGGCTGTGTGCAAACACAGATAAGTCAACGCATGTTTGGGTGGTGTTAGCCAGTTTTAACCACCTTCTTCAGGACCGTCAAATTTTCCAACGCTAAGCGAGTGGTAGAGTTATCTGTAATATAAAAAATTACATGTCTCAGAGAACCCATTTGTTAAATATAACTTATGCTAAATTGATTGAACCCAAGCAAGCCCCAAAAAGTGATTCACACTCAAAAAGGTAGGATGTAAAGACCTCATTTCAATGTCACAATAGATGTGTAAAGGCCTTTGAAAGCCCTAAAAAGACAAAAAATATGAGGAAAGGAAGGACATAAATATGTCCAGGAATTACTGCATCACAAAACACATGAGTTATTAAATAGGCTGATGTTATGACCTTCCAAAGATGCAGATTAAACTCTTTAGTGATCTATTAGCATAATTGTGTTGTATTTATCCCCTCAAGGGAACAGGAGATATGCATAGGTTGCAATGTTCTAACTTACAGAAGAATGCAATATAGGGAATCTGCTAAAAGCACCACTGCTCAATGGATCAATGATGGATATGTCACATCAGTGAGGTGTATAAGCCTCTTCTCTAAATGAAATGCTTGAACTTCTATATTCCACTGTGAGTAATAAGGGAGTATATTAGGGATGCCATTTATCTAAACGCAGTGTGTTGCTGCTACCTATATGCTAATACCTATTTATATCTAACTGACGAAAGTGAGAGTCCACTGCACTGTCTCACTTCAAATAAATATTATTAGCCAGGTAGTTTGTCAGTCATCTCACTAGGTATGGAGTGTCCCCAATCCCCATAGAGGGAAAACATGCATTTTTGTTTTGATTGTATAAAGGAGATAAGCCATAACCCATCACCAAGTCACTTCCATCCGTTACACGGAACTTAGACAGTGTGTGAACACGTTTGTATATTTCTTGCTACGCCATAAAGTATAAGGTCACGTCGACTATGACCAATTCTCACTGTGCAGAAGCGTAGTTACCAGATTATCCTAGTATTTCAGTCTTCTTTTATTTTGTAATCACTGGTACAGAAAAAGAGGGAGTATTTTCAGTCCAAATACATGATACTCATAATCATATTTAGTTCTCATTGCTATTGCCTACATAGCCTACAACTTGCAGACATTGGTATGTTTATTGATTGTGAGGCCACACAGATGGTATGTTTAATTTGTCTGCTGTGGCTGTTCTAGCAGATAAAATACCTGTAGTAGCAAAGACCAAAGTAGCTCACCTCAAATTGGGTTATACCAAATTGCCACGACTTGGCAACAAATAGTTGTATCAACAGGAACTACATTCCTCACACTTGCCACTCTTGTGTGACATGGTAATGCTCAACCCCTATGTCTAAACTCAGACATGATGTTAAACAAGACGCTGAATACATTTGCTCAACCGTCTATCAAGTTGAACTGCCATAGTTGAAAAGTTTTTTTAAATTGCAAATGACCATGAGGGCCACACATTTAGGAAAAAGGTTTGTGACATAGAGCCGAGCTTGATTGTTAACTACGCGTGGACTGAATCACAGTAGTTCAGAGTGCTCAATGCCTTTGCCCTTGATTAAAAAAATTACTTTCACAGCGTTGGGCCCTAATCAGTCTACAGCTATCATTCTGCTTACCTGCCAGTGCTCTCATTGGGTTCTCTGCATCCAGTGCATGTGTCACGCCGTACAGCAGGAATGCCAGACATATGTGTAGCATTATATTTCCTGGTTATGGGACGTGGTCTACGTCATAACGTCACATCAACGTGATGCCGAATGATGCATTGTAGAAATGCCCAGTTGAAAACTAGATGTGACAGTGGGTGCCATATTTGAATAGATGTTTGGCCCTAGTGCACTAAGTGTGGCAGCATATTATTTACATTATTGCTATTTAATTCTATTCTTGGTACGACACATGATGTCCAAACATTAAAAATTCATTATTTTGTCATAGATGCGCGAGTGCCTCCCCCTATGTAGATTAGTTGAGACTACATCGCTATTATTTAGGCTATGGTCATATGCCTTTTATGTACATAAGGTAAAGTAATTGAATTTTAAACGGTGGATGTCCAAAGTAGAATATTTATTAATACAGTTTATAATAACATTAGTGCAGTATTCCTTAAGTGACATCTTGGAATAGACAACTCACTATTAGGATCTCCACGCTACATAGGAAATTACTTGTACTATCATAATTAGTAGCGATGATGGTATTAAATTAACTATGTTTGCAAGATACCTTGTTAATCTGTACAATATTCGTCTCTGACAAAGACTTATGCAAACAATGCAAGGCTAATAAGCTAAAATGATATTCGTAGTAAGCTGTTCTTACCCTCATATATGGCATATTTAGCCTGTTGCATGCAAGTCACTATCTAGTTATAGGAAGTATCTAAATCAAGGACGATCGTAGTTGACTGCATATAATAGTATCAACACATCTGAGTCATGGCACCAGATCCAATCTAATAAGATGACTAAAGGGATCCATCAACTAAGTGTTTGTCCTACTGTCTCATTTATGGGTGGACCTTTCCTAACAGTGTTCAAAAGAAAAATCCAAAAAGTGTCTGTAGTAATGTGCATTATACATTTAGTATTGTAGAACTTTGTAGAATGTAGAATGTCATGTAGAATGTAAGTGTATTCTTTATTCCTGACTAGTAGAGAATGTAGAGTTCAGACGAGCTGTAGCAGAGGAGGCGTTCACAGCTTTGCCTATGTGCTGGAAGGGATTACCAATAAAACTACTATTCAACTTCAAGATTGTTACTGAGTATTTCACTACAGAATATGGTGACGAGGATGGGATGGTGGTGAAAATGTCATTGCTTTCGCATCCAGGTCACTTTCTCCAACTGAAGAAAGATATTCAGTTATAGAAAGGGAAACACTTGCTTGTGTATGGGCGCTTGAACATTTTAGGAAGTGTGTCTGGGGAAGAGAGTTTGTGGTACGAACAGACCACAAACCTTTAACGAAAGTTCTTACCACAGAAGGGTTGTCAAGAGCATCGGCCAGGATTGCCAGATTGTCCATGAGATTGCAAGATTTCATATACAAGGTGCAGTATCTACCAAGGAAAATTAATACAACAGCAGACTTTTTGAGCAGATTGTCTCTACCTTTGTCAGAAATTGATACTAATTCTTGGAATGATGTGTGTGTGGCTGGGATTTTTGTCTATGGGAAATCTGAAGGCTTGCATGAAAAAGAGTGGAGAGATGCGCAATCAAACAATAAAACGTTACAATTAGTAAAGCAGAAAATTGAGAATGGTTGGGCAGATTGTACTAAAAGTGAACTTCTTGGTGAGTTGAAAGCATTCTGGGACGTGCATAATGAGTTGGGTACTGATGGAATATTTGTTGTTAGAGGTGAAACGATTGTTCCACCATCTACATTAAGAAACAAAATCATAGCTCTATGTCATGAAGGACACCCTGGCATTTCCCGAATGAAACGCAACATCAAATCTTTGTATCGGTGGCCTAAAATTGATATTGAGACAGAACGGTTTGTTAGATCATGTTTAGAATGTGAGACAGCTGACAAATCGCAAAAAACGTTGAATCCTCTGTTAAGTTCACTTGCTTGCCCTAATCTACCATTGGAGGATATTACTTTAGATATAATGGGCCCTGTTTCTTGGAATGTTAGTTCTCGAAAATTCATTATTGTTTTAATGGATTTATTTTCTAAATGGTTGGAACTGAAGGTTGTGACTAAAATTGACACACATTCTGTTATCAAATTTCTTGAAAACATTTATATTAGAGAACGATTTCCAAAATCTTTACTCACAGACAATGGCGTCCAATTCAAGTCATTAGAAATGAATCATTTTTTAAATCATGCTTGTATTGAACATAAATTCACGGCTCTTTATCATGCCAGGGACAATGCTATTGTTGAAAGAGTCAACCGAGTTATCAAAGGTACTATACAACAAGCTTTGCGTAATGGTAAAAATTTATATATAGAATTATTAAATATGGTGTGGAGTTACAGAGTCACTGTTCATGACTCAACTGGTTTTAGTCCTTTTGGTGTCATGAGAGGCAGAGTTCCCCTTTCAAAGGTCAATCCAGGTTGAATGAGTAAAGGAAACAAAATAAATTGGAGTTCTGATGAGATTAAAGAGCATATTATGAATTCTCAGCAAAAAAACATTGCTTACTTTAATAAAAAACATGGTGTCAAAGATGTTACCTTACATGAAGGTCAATGGGTAAGAGTCAAATCTAGTAGGAAAGTTTCCAAAGGAAAAATGCAAATTTAGTTCACCGAAGAAAATTGTTTAGGTTAACAGAAACACTGTACAATTGGAAGATGGTTCTATTTATCATATGAGCAAACTGGCGGTAACTAAGAACTTTAATTGTTGTGATTCTATTTCTAATGACAATGTTATAATTAATTAGCAAAAGTACTGGTGGATCACTTCCGATGAAATCGGTGATCAAAGTTCTCCTTCCTGTGTCTCCACTCAAGATTCTGAACAAATTGGTGTTGCTGATGGTATCAATCACCATGTTTGTGGTTCTGGTATTGTCGGTCATCATGATGTTCAATCTGACACAAGCGAAACTAAAACCAGCAGTTTTGGGAGAAATATTATCCTAAACTGGCACACTGATAGAAATTTCAATCGGCACTTTGAGCAGAGTGATATTTTGCAAGATGATCAAGCAGGGCTGAGTTACCCATAAGCAGTTAGCGAACCCAACACCTCTCCAGTCCCCCACATGAAAGGCAGACACATGAGTGAAAACGGACTGAGCGAAGACCCAGAAATCGATCTTTGGGGTACCCGTGATTAAACATCCTTTGGGGACACTCATAATAGGACATTAATGAGAAAGCAACTCCTAGGGGGTAATGTAAATGGAAGTGCACCCTAGCGGAAGAGGGAATTGAATATCAGTCATAGTGGTTAATAGGTCTAAAAGGGTTGAGACAACAATGCCGAATGGGCAGTTACATGCAATGAACTAGATTGCTCCAAGATAGAATCACTAACTTGGTTTTATACGTTTTGCAGAGACTGACGGGAGCAGTTTTGAGGAATAATACGCGAACTGGTGATACAGACATCATCTATTAGAGAGGTATAGGTATGCCCTCTGACACAGGTGAAACGGTAAATATTTCACGATGTAGTCAGAATTTAATTGTAAATGTGTCCATCTTGGAACATATGTATTGCTGTATAACGAGTCAGCTCTGCACATACAACATCACTGACATAGAGAATGCTGTTTCTTCTTCTTTTTCACATTTACAGGAATACCAGTGAATGGGTGTAGGGTGAAGTGACACACACAAGCCCTGAAGAAGTTGCCGTAAGTTTTTTAAGAGGCAACGAAACATGTCGGCATTTTAATTTGAGCTCACTAGCAGCCTAGAATAAAAATAGAGCAGGCCAGCGAGTAGTTGCTCACTTTTAACCTCTGTCCTGTGGGGTACAGGCTTGCTGCACAAAATTCCTGGTGGGCATGCAGGCACTGTTGCCCGAGCACCTTCACCTATTCTTATTCTTTTCCTTTTCCACTTCACAATTTTTGTTAGAGTGGTGTATGCTAATGATGAGAACCTAGGCGGCAGGCGAGTACCTTCCTGCAGAGCCTCCATGGTGTTACTCCCGTGAGGCGACACCACTCCTTTCCTCACTTTTTCTCACTTCTTCTCACCTTTCTTTCATCGAGAGACAGGTAGAGATAGATGGGTGAACAGCGTTCTCTCTTTTTTAACAATTAGAAAGTGGTGAACCTGGTCTAGAAATACCAACCAGAATTGATGGTGACTACAATATCCTAAGAGAGACAGGAGGGGTGGACCAAGGGTATCTACATCACTGAAAGTAACAGGTCCCGTGTTGTTATAAGTACATAGAGAGGGGGACGACCTGTTCCTCGTATCCCCTGAGCTCCTATATGGAATAGATAAATAGAAATATTATCAAACCAAAGAAACTGAATGATTTTGTTTGTTATTTCAATTAGCTTATTATTGTTATTTTTTTTCTTTAAGGGGGGATATTGGTATGCTTTTATTGAAGAAAAGGGATGTGTAGTAATGTGCATTATACATTTAGTATTGTAGAACTTTGTAGAATGTAGAATGTCATGTAGAATGTTAGTGTATTCTTTATTCCTGACTAGTAGAGAATGTAGAGTTCAGAGGAGCTGTAGCAGAGGAGGTTTTCACTGCTTTGTCTATGTGCTGGAAGGGATTACCAATAAAACTACTATTCAACTTCAAGATTGTTACTGAGTATTTTGCTACAGTGTCGCTCTGTTTACAGATTAATTCAGTGGATACACCTTCCTTTGGTCTTACTTTCTCCAGAATGTATCATTTCAAATCTGTCTCAAAATTATTCTTTTCCTGGCATTGTTAGGCAAAGGGGGGAGTCATTTTACCTGTGCAAATAGCAGATTTGTGGTCACTATATCTCACATGGAATTCCCTGCTTGTCTCCCCAATGTATCCCAAATTGCAAGGGCACAACACAATGTAAATGATGTTCTTGTTTCTGCAATCAGTCATATCTTTGATTTTTCCTTTCTTGCATGTATACTCTCAGCAATGTCACAATGGCTGTATTGAATGCGTGACAAGAACCACACTTATGGTTGCCTATAATCGGTGGTAGGCTAGTGATTGTCTTCTATATACATTTTTTGTTGAGCCTAGCCCTAGTGTGCACTAGTGCATCTTTAAGATTGTGATTTCTTTCTGTGTGCTACTCTAGGGAGATGTATTTTTTCCTTGTCATCATGGACATTCAGTATTTTCCAATATTTGTTTAAAATGTTTTTTCTTTTGAAATTCAGTTGTGAATGATTGATCACACACATTATTTGGTCATTAGGTTCTCGAGTTGTCCCTTGTAACAACGCATCCCAGTTTGAAGGAAGTTTTCTCAGTGCTCGTTAAAATCTTTTATATTTATGTAATTTCAGTGAATTCATAAGAATTCACCAAAAGGGACTGAATCTTTTTGGAATGGAGGATGGAAACTCTGGTGTTGCAAAGATGGTGTTCTTTGCTGTTGGTTTCCTAAAGAAACCTACCTGCAATGTACCTGTTTGTCCAGGGATGAGTGTATCTAGAAATTCCACCTCTAAGGTAGTGAATTTGTCCACGAATTTGAGGCTCACATCACTAGCATTAAGCCATGCAATGTATTCATGTAGCATGGCAGTATCTCCACTCCATATTAAAAATATGTCATCAATAAAATGTCTCCACATTTTAACGCTTTCGTAGAATGGTGCTGCCTCTTTGAAAATATGGTTCTGCTTATATTCCCCAATGTAGATGTTTCCTTTGCTTGGGGCACAGCAAGCACCCATGCTCGTACTTTTTTGATATGTTGGTACATTTGTCCATTAAATTCAAAGAGATTGTTAAGGAAGACCACTTCACGACATTCCAGGATAAAAGCCTACCACCTGGAGTTCTTGAAAGTAGGGATGTCACACTTAGTGGGCAGAGGCTGCCGCAGGAAACACTGGAGCTTGTAGTCCTGCCCCTTTCTCCATGATTGGGCAGAATTGGACCTACATAGTGTTGAACCAGGTTTGACCATGGTTGGTTTGCACCGGCAGGGCACGGCTCTATATTTTCTGCCCCCTGCCCTCATTTGAATCCATTGCAGGGCGGTATCGCAGGTCAGCGTGAAGGTGCGCAATCATTATGACTGAAGAGTACAGGTGAGGTTGAGTTGTGGCTGGCACTGCCGACTTTGGAGTGGGGTGCGGGAAGAGGCAGGTTTGAGTTTCGGCATTGGACTCACCATTCCGCTATTCAGGGCATCGTGATACCCCCCAAAAAAAATTTAAATACCATTTTTGTAGATGGAACTGGTGCCCATTTAAAGTGCTCCAATATCTTCAGATTGAGGTCTCCTGCAGTCTGACCCTCTGTTGGGGGTCGGGCTCCTGCCCGCATGTGAGGGGCATGACTTACTATGTGCCAAGGGGTCAATAGTGTGTGGGTCTGCAAGTAGCAAATAAACCAGGTGGGCCATACAGCAATCGGCCACTAAAGGGTACTGGTGCATCATCAAAAAACAATTTTTGGCAAAAGAAATACTTAAAAAAATGATATTTTCCCAATGAGTTCCTGTATGTTATGACTGGGGAAAAGGTAACGGGATTTCAAACAAAGTGCTCAGAGAAGGGCAGATTGATTTAGCACTAATTTTCAGCAGGGCGATAATGAGGTAAAAGGTTGGTATCAGGGTGATTTATTGGCCCCTCCATCAATTTTGGTGGGCCACAACGCATTGACGCTTCGGTACAAGCATAACATTATGGCTCCCTGTCTAACTATAATGATTTCCTGGCATGTTGTAGTCAATAAACATTGATTGCTATTTTATTTTTCAAGATACATCAGCGAACAAGTATGGACTTCTTCAAGGGCCACAAGGCCTGAAGTAACCAGTTTTATGCATCAGTACTTAACGGGTAAGTGATAGGTACCAAGTAGCATGCCAAGTGATACTCTTGCGGTGGAACAGGGTGACCAATGGGGAGATCACCATTGTGGGGTGTATATTAGATCAGGCAGCATGACATAGTATTGTCCCCAAGCAAGCACAGGCAGTTCTGCATCCACCACCGCCTACCCCAACATGAAGCAGGCACAGCAGTAACAAATTGTCTCTAAGTTCCAGAATCAAATAAGACACAGATGCAAACGGTGGGAACCTAAGACAAGACGCTATAGGTAAGAGCAAGGTGTGCACCAAGGTAGACAGAAGCAAAACAGTCCCTCTGCAATGTAACTGGAAAGTTAGGAAGAGAAGGGTCGGTGCCGGGATACAACAGGATGGAACTCTGGAGCCCATGCAATACTGGGTTGCAGTATTGCATGGGCTGGACAGCCTTATAATTTGCTATCTCATTCCAGAAAAGATGTGAGTGCGCTGTTGAGCGAAGGGAGCCGAGGAGAGGTATTACAGGCAAGCTTGCATCAAGCCCTACCAAACGAGTAAGTACCAAGCAAGGGGATGGTGGTAAACAAGGGTAGGGGCCAGTTGCAGGACATTGGGACAGCAGCCTGATGATAGGACAGCTCCTGGGTCCACCTCCCAAAAGGTAGCGGTGAGCTAAAAAAGAAGCATATGAAAGAGAGATGACTTTTACATTATTTGTTCCAGACAAGGGCAGCAAAGTAAAAGACACAGTCCACATCACCATGCAGATGCAGACAAAAAGGGAGGAGAAAAACTCGCCTGCATTATTCTCCATGGAAGAGACCCTTAACCGTGGAGCAGAAAGGTAGTGCAGAGAGGTGGCTAATGTAGCTTTCTGGGCAGAATTTACGGCATTGGTGCAGGCACGGGCCCAACCGGCCCAATCAGGCACTGGCGGATTGAGGAGCTGCAAATACTGTGCCCCCCCCAATACAGAACAATGGTCAACTCCATGAGACAACAAGACTCAGAGTCAGGTGTGGCGCCTGTGAGCCAAGATGCCCATGCCACCAACAAGAGAGAAAGACAGCTGGACCCAGTAACACACCCAAGCTGAGGAAAGGAAGGAAGGCACCACTAGACTCAGCTCCACAAGTGGTCTTGAGCCCAGCTCAGCAAGCCAACAGCTAATGACACAGCCCCCGCTCCACAGTTACACAGTGCAAGAACCAGGGCAAAGCAACCCGGCAGGCAATATAAATCGATGATAATGGGGGAAGTTACCTAAAATGGTGGACATGATGCAAGAGTTTATGGGCACACTAAAATCACTGACAGAGTCCAGCTCTTTGGCAGGCAGAAAGAGGGACACTGGGGGGCAAGGCCTGAGATCTGTTTCAGACAAGGGCAATGGAACACTTCATGCCAACACTGGGAAACGGGACACCCCCACAAGCACTAGCAGAGGCACCACAGAAGGTAGCAGCACAGGAAGGACTGTGACAGGCCTGGGAAGGAACACAAGTGTGGATACCACACTAATAGTTTATGCACCGCCAGCATCCATCTTTATCACCAGGACATCACTTTCCTGGAGAATCCCATTAGCTGCAATGGAAAGGATTTGGAATCAGGAATTCATAGACATTTTCTCCCTACTGATGCACAGCAAAGAGGGCACAGGTACAACCATGTTGACAGGCAAGGAGGAAGACAGGAAACCCAAGTGTAGACCCAGGCCTAGGCAGGCACAAGAGAGCTGGCTTAAAGCATTCTCAATCATCCTGTCCACCATAACAACAGAAAGGTTCCCTGAGCAAGGCCCAGCGCTATGCAGTTACAATAGTACCATCCATGATGAGGGCAAGCTTAAGGGGGACATATGTTAGAGATTTCAGGCACAAGATGGAACACACTCACACAATAACATGGGACAGCAAGGATGTAGTAGTAGTATGAGCTTTATACGATATAAAAAATATCATAAAAGCGTTTACAAATTATAAATTCCCAAAGATAAAAAGACATACAGGAATAAAATGTCATCATACATCAAACTAAACAATAAAAAGGATTAAAAAAAACATTTGTTCAAAAAAAAGAACAAAAACCATAAAAGGCGAACCATTTTTCATTCTAATGATGTTAGATCAAAGCCATAAAAATGTCATCATACATCATACTACAGATTCCAATAAAAATACAAGTCCACATATTAAAAAAAGGTATTTAGAGCCAAAAAAGAGTGAACCATTTTACATGCTGGTGATACTATATCCGGACCATAAGGCTATTGCACTATACAGTTTTTCATGGTGCCATAGGCTTGTTTTGTTTTAACAGCTAGGCGCTTCAGCATTATTAGAACATATCACGCCCTTTTCCATGATCTTTTTCCGGGTCAACCAAGCGGAGTGCCGCACAATGGTTCATTGGGCCTCGCATTGTACACACTGGTTTAAGCCATTTGGCTCTGGCCGTTCCATAGGCCGGGCAGGCAAAAAAGAAATGGACGAGAGACTCATTATGGTAACCACAACCTGGGCAGGGTGCTCATAACAAATTTGGCCCCTTCCAAACAGCTGTCACACTGTTAATAGGAAGAGTCTCTAGTCTCATCTTGATGTACAGGGTCCTATCCCTGGGGATCTGTAGGAAATCTAAATAGGGTTCCAGACTACAGATAGTTTTAAGGTCAAAGAACCCCTCTGTAAGTTTCCCTATTTTGTGGTTCAGAAACTCTTGTGTCTGCACCCAGTCCCAGTAGGCCTATTTCAAATCCTGCTTTGAGGGTGGTACTTGAGTAGCCCAGGCCTCTTTAAATTCTATGTTGGTTAAAAGCTGGGCGAAGATTAACTAAGCATTTAATTCTATTCCCAGTATCAGCTGACACCAATTTGTCAAGGGCAGTCGCATAGTTGTACTGTTCAGCGGTCCTTCTTATGCATGCCCAAAATAACAGGGAACGTAAACGTACGATGTCCTGAATGGAAGGTCTGCCCATATCGTAAAATAAAGGTTTCAGCGGAGTAGAAACAGGGAGGGAAGTGAGGTCTCTCAAAAACTTATTTTCAGATCTGGCAAGCTCACTAAGGTTCTTGAAGCCCCATAGTTCGGCCCCATACAGGGCCGAGGGTAGCGCCTTACCGTCGTAGACCGCAAGCGCCGGGGCAACTGGCCTACTTGCGGACTTACGTTGTTCTCTAGCAATGCCCCCCGACACCCGCTTATGACTTAAGAGCATTTTGGCTAGATGGGGCCCCACCTCATATTCTTAGAAACACGGATACCCAAATAGTCAAAAGACTCAACGCTGTCCAGAGGGGTGTCGTTCAGAGTTATGCCATTCCTAAAACGCTTAGGCGGGTTGATTGTCATTAGTTTGGTTTTATTTGTATTAATTGTCAACCCCCGAGCTTCATAAAAAAGGCCAAACCTATTCAGAAGTTTCTGGAGTCCACCTGGTGATTTGGAAATCATAAGGGTGTCGTCGGCGAACAGGAGGGTCGGTGTCTTCTCACAGACCAAAGAGGGAGCGTCTGCTGGTTCCTGCCCAAAGAAATCCACCACCCCGTTGATAAATAGTGAAAACAGGGTGGGAGCCAGCACGCGTCCACGACGGACCCCTCTGTTCACCGCGATCCTCTCTGTCAGTTGCCCCTGTGATCCCCACCTGATTTTGGCAAAGTTTCCATCATGCAAGCGTTTTACTATGTCAAGGATCCGGGGGCAAATGCCCTGTTGTAAGAGGACCTGCCACAATTTGTCCCTACAGCAAATACATTTACAAAGAAAGTATTTCCAGGCAAGCCAGCGCCAGCCCCACCAGTTTCCATACCAACGGACAGCCCCACCGGACAATCTCATCTGAACTGACTCTTCTACCTTGAAATACTCAAAGGGATTTACAAGCTACAGTGAGTTGGAGGAGTAGTTCAACTACAACCATATTTGGTGTTCAAGTCACAACATTTGCTTCATAAAGGATTACAGTGATTTGGTGGAGTAGTTGCACTACAGCCACATCTGGTGTTCCAGCCATGTTGTTACCTACAAAAGAGTTTGGGCGGTTGGATGGGTAGCTTCTCTACAATCAGTTGTTGGTGTTCCAGCCACATCGCTCTACAGTGTCTACTGTGTCTTTAAGATAAAGGCACAATTTGGGATTCCTTGTCAAAAAAAGGTCAGAACTAACAGTGTGCAGTGGCTGCACAGATGGGGAATATTTGGTGCTTAATTGTCATTCGCAGCGATTTATAGTGCCTCCAAGACCACAGTGACTTTAATTGAAAAGGTATTGTGTCACAACAATATCCATGCAGTAGTAGCAAAGAAGGACAATGTTTGATGCCTGACAGGAATTTTAACCTCGGCGAGTATAAAGAATTTCTACCAAAGTCAGTACATCAATTGAATACTATGTTGCTGCAGCCTGTTTGAAGAAAAGTGTTTAAAGAAACGTAGGACCTGTCCCTGGTTTTTCTGCCTCCTGATGTCTGCTATAGAGGCAAGGTGCCAGCTCAATGTCTTCGGGCACTCCGTGGAGTCTACACATTAGCTCCTGTCTACATTGGAATAGATATCCCCACACAGGGTCTTGCAATAGTTTTCACTAGCACAGGGGCCGCTGTGTAAATTTTTGAGAATGAAGCTCTTAAACTGCCTTCTTGTGATTTGAAAATGAAGGCGCGCGCTGTCTACAGCCTGCGCGCAGTCTTACCTGCACCCATAATGCCTCAGTGGATCTTTGTAATGCTGGGGACAAGTTACCTGTGTTCTGCTGATTGCTTCCATGCCGCGTATGCTCAGACATCCTGTTAGCCATCCGGCTCTGCGTCTGAAAACGTCCGGCCATCTTGTGGTTGGTGGCCGCTATTGTCTTTCCCCTTTGGTGGTTCCTGTATGCTGCAGATTTGCCGTCCACACAGCTTCCAACTGCCAACCATGGTGTTCCGGTTTCATTCAATAATCACTCCTCCGAGTTCTTTCTGGAATGCCGTTTAACGCTTCACAACGCTGCGTGTGAGTGCATTAAAAGATTGTCTGCACGGAAAACTTTCTTCATTTCTCTTCACAGCTGAGCGGCGCGCAGAGTAGGAATTAATTACACTGATCAGCTGAGCAGCATTTGGACACAAGTTTGTTGCGCTCTGAGAAGGAAATTGATTATCATCTCATCTGTGCAGCTTTTCATCGGAAGGTTCTGATTTTACAATGTCACAGCTGAATGGAATCTTCCTTTTAAATAACAGGTTGTATTTCTAATCTACTTAGTGACATTTTCAGCGGTAACTTCATATCTCAGCTACTATTGTATTTAAACAATTTTTTTTTCAAAAGTGTGCCATATTAATATGAGCTGTCATAGACTGTCTGACTATAAGAATTCTGTGCCGTATTTCTGGCAAGTTACATCATCTGACTGTGTTTTAGTCTGTATCAACCAATTTGTGGGGTTATGGGGTGGAGTTTGTGGGGTTATGACTTATGGTGCTGCTTACCTATCTAAATGTTCACAGTGTTGTTATATGTCATTATCTTCGCAACTTGGCCTATTGTGCTTTGTATAGACCTATAGAGTTCTTATCTCTTGGAGGTTAGTTTTTGTAATTTTCTTCAACAGTACAGTTTATGTCGTGATGCCACATGTTTATGTTTTTCTGAGGATGGGTTTACCTTTATTTCTCGTGAGTGTTCATCACATTGTTCCCATACACGAGGGACGGTTGCGGGTCTAGTTTCCCTCTATGTTTCATTGTCTTTTACTCCTACTCAGGGTATGAAACCCTTCCAAGGGGGTTATAAGTGGGTTAGTTCCCATACATATGTAGCTAGGTTAATCCTTACGCTGGGTTGGATGTGGGTTTTATCCCTGTTACGGTTGCACGCAGTACAATAGTACATCCCTTCACGAGTGTTTAATGGGTGACGACCCATTTACTTTTTGTTTCCCTTACTCTTGGGATTGAAGTTGCAGGGCATTCTACCTTTAGTGCTGTTCTATGTTATGCTTTTGGGCATTTGTGTTTGTGGGGTCTTTTACCCTTTACATTATATTACATTACGTCACAGTGTATGATACAAAATGATACGAACTGTATTTCTTGTAATGTTACGCTTTTGCTTACGGTTCAAAATGTTTTATAATCTCTTTTTAGGGGGAATGGGGGATATTGCTGTTCAAATGTATGTATCTTAACCATCCTTTCTTGCCTTAATGGTTCTTTCTCTTGCAATGTTCGGTCTTTATTGCTGCATCCTGGAGTCTTGTACCAATATTGATTGTTCTTGTTTATAGTTCTTTGCTTGTTACATATTATTTTTGTTTTTCGTTCTCTTTGAAGAAAAACAAACTTAGTTGTTATTACATGTATTCCAGCCCTGCTGCTCCTAGCTGCTCAGCCAGAGTGTGAGTTGGTCATGGAATGTTGGTGTGCCTGTGATGCGTGGAATGCCTGAATGTCTGATTGGATGAGTGTTGGCAGTTAGAGATGGGCTGAGCAGCTAGGCAGGCTGCTCCTGGTGGGGCTGGTACCACGCCTCTGCTGGCTGGACTAAAGATTGATGTAACCTGAACTGGAGACTGAATAAAGAAGACTTGATAATACATCCTGGCTCCAGGTGTCCACCTTCATAGGGCACAACACATTACCCTGCCGATGAGCCATAGGGAGAGGAGCCTTCTGTTTCGTTTATAAGCTGGCACTATTAAATTTGTATTATGTTTTCCCCTTGGCCACCTGTGATGGCCAGAGTGGTCAATCTATTTTACACTTTTTTTTTTACTATTTAAAGTATATTAAGTGGCTCTTAACTCTGTATTTTGCAAAGAATATCCCCATCAATCTGGAAAACGCTTACTTGAGATCACTTACCCTGGATGATGAAGAGTTAGTCTTTCGCACAGGCACTTTTTTGAGATTACAGTTCGAACATGTCAAATGATGTCTAATCCCTGAGCTGTTATATCACCTATTTATGAATTTTAACGAACCTAAAGCTTATTGTATATTGTATGCTGCTATGGTTTTATAATGACTCTCTAATTTGCACATTTTTAACCTGTTTAGTGTTGTATATTTTTGCTTTCATGGATACAACGTTATCCGAATAAAGTGTCTTTAAACCTTGCACCTGAACAAGATTATAATGACTAAAACCTGATGAATTTATCTTGTGACTTAATAAAGACGAGCTACTAAAGGATTTTGATTAATAAAATACTTTAAACTCATGCATAACTCTTCATTGTCTGAAAATAATAATATGTATTGTGATGATTCAATTTACCTAATGCATTAACCTAATTTTTTTCAAACAACTGTAAAGATACACATGGCCCCAAGAAGGTAAACAGAGTGGAAATTAGACCGCATGATTGTAAGCAAAAGATTCTTAAATTAAAACTGATTCTCGCTCCAGCATATGTTTCCTTGATATAACGCACATCAGCGAGAACAAACTGACAGTGTTTATGGTGCTACGAAACGTGCTCCAGATTTTAACTTCAGTGGTAGTTTACTGCAGTGTGTCTTTATAGGGCAAAACCTGAAGATCAGGGTGTTTTTGATTCCGATGTCTTTAAAATAAGTTTACTTAACCTATTTTCTTAGTGAAGAAGCTCATTCAACAGACTCATTTCAATCAAATATGGTCCTACTTCTTACAGCGTCTTCTGCAGTTTAAATATGCTCCGGTGATCAATCGATCATGTCCTAAAGCTTGTCTTCAAATAAACTAACTGTCAACAAAATCATCTTTTCACAATATAAACGCTGAAGTTAAAATACAGAAAAATATATTACAATAAAGAACGGAAAATTTGAAAAAATATCAGCAGAGGTATGCTTTAATGCTTTATTTGCTTTATTTGCTTTATTGCTTCTTAGGGACGTTTAATTCAACAAGTTAGAAAACACAGCTTGATCAGTAAAAAAGCTTTTTATTGAATAAAAAATAAAAACATCTTTACAGAATATAAAATCTTTAAGCAGGTCCTGCAAGCATGGGAAATTTCTCAGGTTCATCAGGCCTCCCATGCACAGCGGCCTGCTCAACCAGTACTCAAAAGAGTCAGAACTGGAGATCAGGGGAGGAGGAAAAAAACAGAAGAAGCCTGCTCTCTACCCTAATATAAAAAGTGGGGTCCAAGGGGGAGCAATGAGCGAGCCGGTGTGCCCCGGGGTTGTTCGGGCAAGGGAACGTCCACGAGGTGCGAGGGGGGTGATTAGGGATTGATGAGGCGCGCGGGTGGGAGCTTATTTATGTGGGTCAGAAGGGCGGGAAAGTCACTGTGCCCGGGGGAGGCAGGAGCTGCACAACTTACTGGGTTAGTCGAGCTGGTTATGGCGGCGTCTGCTGATGTGCGGGAGGCCATCCGGGTGCTCTGCGCTGCCGGCAGAGAAGACCTGCTGCAGCCTGGAGTCCCGGGAGAGGCGTGGGTGGGGCTTGCGCACTCCACACTGAAGGCAGCGAGGGGGTCGCGAAGGCGGTGGCTGCATGCATGTCCCCACAGCCTGACGACGAGGACGACTGCTCCTCTGCCATGCTAGTGGGCGTAGAGCAGGGAGAGGCGGCACCGCAATGGAGCCTGAGGACCCCACCGTTATTGTCTCCAGTGCCGTGAAGGTACGTGCGGCCCAGCGCGTAGTTGCAGGCAAGAGGCTGGAAGTGTGCGGGCAGCGGGGGCGGTTCCAGGGGCGGGCCTCAAAGTTACAGGGCGGAGCCCTGGGCCGGGTAGCTCTTCGTGGTACGTTGGCTGTGCGGGGGAGGTGGGGGAAGAGCACCGGGGGGGCGGTCATCGCTGCAGCTGAACTGTCTGACCTGGTTAACGCTCCCTTTGCTCGGCAAGCTGGATTTAAATGGCATGGGGGTGCGCAAAGGTTGTCCATGCAAGGGCAGGATTATTTACTGTGCCCTGCTTCCCTCTTGCCTGGTTTTTCAAACCGGCTGTGCCCCTGGAGGCCCCTCTGGTTGGGCCAGGGCCGGACTAACGAAAACCGGCCCTGGCAAAGTGCTCGGCTGGCCCCCTGGGGGTGCGACCGGTTTCGGCCGATTTTGTTACAGGGCCGATTTTGCAGCTATGACGGGGCCCAAAAACGGCCCCCACCCTTTCGGCGCACTGGGGGATTGCCCTGTGCCCACAACGGCCAGTCCGGACCTGGGTTGGGCCGGTGTGCAAGTTGGCACATAAGGGTGTTCCACTACATTCAGATAGTGCTACACACAGGCCGGTCATTGGCAGTGGAGGGGTGACAGTGCATGCTGGTGTAGGTGTGAATGAAGCCTTGCAGTTACCCCTAGGGTCTCAGCCAGGGCCCACGGTTCCCTTGGGTGGTGCGGCGCGCAAGGTGCCTCAGCCTTCAGACAGTACGGCGTTGCTGTCAGGTCCCCCTGGTGTGAGTGTGGGTGCCCACGTACAGAAGGTGGTTCACAATCCCTGCGGCGGTCAGTGGTTATGGATTGGGTCGGGGCAGAGACGGCGGAGATGGTAGGTGGCACAGTGGGGGTTTCTGCAGGACTTTTGGGAGGGAAGAAGCCAGGCTGGAGCGGCTTGACGGACAAGGTTCCAGCTTTGTCAACAGGGAAGGCGGCTGGCAAATGAAAGCTGCGGGCTGAGCACGCTGCGGCTCAGTCAGGGGGGGTGTTCAATGGAAAGGGATCTGGAGCGGATTTCCTTACCAATACTGGCAATGCTTTGGGACAAACAAATATTCAATGGCAATTTTTTGATGGTGGGGTTGGTGATGGGGAAATGCCCGGTGGCAGTGGGGAATATGTTGGCTGTGGGGAATCATCGGGGTTTGATGATGACAGTGATGACTTGGAAGAAGGTGAGCTAAAAGATGGGGACTGTGGAATTGATGGGTCAAATGTTTTGGCTCCGGCATTAAAGGTGAAGAGGGGTGTTTCAGGGACAACCAGTGTTTCTAGTCTTTTGCAGACGTCAAGAGCGGACCAAGCAAATGTGCGGGACTCCTCACCTATCCATAATCGGCAGGATGAATCTATGGCCTTTCAGCGGAGAGCCTCTCAACTGCCCAAAGGTAAGAAAGGATGGTGGTCTGTTTGGCAACACGGAGATATCGCTAAAAAATCTACCAGGTTTATTGGAATTGGGGAGGAGTTGGTTGTGGACACAGTTCCTGATGGGATGCTGTCTACGGAGCATGTTACAGAAGGGGCTAAGGTGGGTGGGGTCACAGACAAAGTTGATCACGGTCCTAAGGAGGCGGAATCAGACAAAAAGGTGGCTGGAGAGGAGGATAAGAACATACATAAAAAAAATGCCTTTAGGCTCTCATTTGTCCGATAAGACCAAGAGTAGGATTTGGTGTCCTGAATTTTTGGATGTTTTTTAAATTAATACATCGTGATATTCAAGCAGAAGAGGGGTCAAAGGAGGAGGAGGGTGCGTTAACCCGACGTCCTAGGGTACCCAAAACGATTGAGAATTGGACTTCTGCCTTTTTTATATACGCCAGTGTTTATTGTGAGTAACACCAGGATAGAGCGGTAGCTATGTTCACGTATATGGACATTATCAGAAAAGCTCAGAGTTATTTTGGGGGTTATGCATGGCTCTCATATGATGAGGAATTCAGAGCTCGCATTAGTCTCTTTCATGATCGTCCTTGGGATGATGTGGACTCAGAGTTATGGCTTCAATGGATGGCGTCTTCACATCTGCCTGCTACTACACACACTGCAAGAGGGTTGCCAATATCTTACCAGCCCTTTCCATATCGTCCCACCCAGTCTGGGGTGGGGGTTGGTGGCAGGGGTCAGACAGCAGTTTTTGGGGCATGTTGGAATTACAACAGAGGTTTCTGCAGTAGGCAGTTCTGTAGGTACAAGCACGAGTGCTCCAAATGCGGCGGCAGACATCCCCTCACTCAATGTTTCCCAGGGCAGAGACTTGGTAATCAGTGCCGGGGGCAGAGGGGAAGAGGCCAGGCTTTCCAGTTTGTCCCAAAGGGCTCATACGCCTATTAGGGTGGAGGTTTTGGAGCATTGGTTGGCAGCTTATCCAGACACTGATGCGGCTACTAGATTGTTTTGGGGTTTCAAGGTGGGATTTAAGATAGGTTATCAAGGTCCCCGCCAGAGACCGTGGTCGGACAACTTAAAGTCTGCTAAAGAGTTTCCCTACGTTGTACAGCAGAAATTGTTGGCTGAAGTTGATGCAGTTAGAGTTGCTGGTCCTTCTGTTCATTTCCCCTTGCCTGACCTGATTGTTTCCCCACTGGGGGTGGTGCCTAAAAAGAAAGCTCGGGAGTTCCGATTGATACACCACCTGTCTTGGCCCAAGGGAGCATCTGTTAATGACTTCATATCCCCTGAAGATTCTAATGTGTCTTACACCTCGGTGGATGATGCATTGAGGTTGGTGAGATCAGCGGGAAGGGCGGCGCAATTGGCAAAAAGTGACATTTAGTCGGCATTCCGTCTTTTACCCATTCACCCCTCTGATTTTTGTCTGTTGGGTATGCATTTCCAAGGGGAGTTCTATGTGGACAAAGTTCTGCCCATGGGGTGTTTGGTATCCTGTGCGCTCTTTGAAACTTTCAGCACTTTCTTACAGTGGCAGTTTACTTACATTAGTGGCCATGAGCTTGTTTGTCACTATTTGGACGATTTTTTGTTCATTGGTGTTCAGCATACAGGGCACTGTCAACAGGCGTTACAAACTTTTCAAAGCATGGCTCAGGAACTTGGAGTGCCTTTGGCAAATTACAAAACTGAAGGGCCTTAACCACACTGACCTTTTTGGGGACAGAAATAGACACCTTGGAAATGGTAGCGAGATTGCCTGCGGAGAAGGTACAGGAAATTTCAGCCTTTTTGTCATTAGTGGTGGAGGAGTGTAAACTGGAGCTCAGGAAAGTACAGAAATTGTTTGGCTACCTGAATTTCGCCTGTAGGGTGGTTAAAGCTGGGAAGACATTCTGTAGGAGGCTTTGGATGTCTTTTTATGGGGCCTCTCTCCTACACCATAGAGTGTGCATTTCGGCAGCCATCAGGGCGGATCTGTACATATGGCTCACATTTCTCAAGGATTTCAACGGAGTATCTTTGTTTGTTGCGGACAAAAAATGATCTGGCAGGTGCAGGTTTACACTGATGCTTCTGGCGCTAAAGGCTTTGGCATATTCTGGAAGGGGCGGTGGTGTGCAGAGAGTTGGCCTTTGCATTGGCAGCGTTAGGACCGCAGCATTGCCTTTTTGGAGTTGTTTCCACTTCTGGTCGCCTTGCACATCTGGGGTGGGGAATTCAAGAACAGAACAGTTTTGTTCTATGTTGATAACTTGGCGGTGGTTGATTTGATTAACAAGCAAAGGGCCAGGGATTGAGAGTGTTGAGGTTGCTTCGTTCTTTCATGCTCAGGTGTTTGCAGCTGAATATTATTTTCAAAGCGAGACATATTCCAGGAGTCAATAATTGTATAGCAGACCCTCTGTCTCGTTTTCAGTGGGAGGAATTCCGCAGGCTGGCTCCTGAGGCAGAGACCAACAAAACTCAGAACCCACAGTACGTCTGGGCATGGGGGGAATGGGAATTGTCCAGTTGGTAGAGAAATCAGTGGCAGACTCTACAAGACGAAGTTACCTACAAGCCTGGAACGAGTTATTGAGTTATGGTAACAGGTTTAATACGCATGGGGGGATGTCTGAAGAACAGTTGTTGTTGAGTTTTGTTTTGCACCTGATAGATAAAGGTCTTTCCCACACAACCATTTCTGGCAAATTGGCCGGCATTTCTTTTTATAGGCAGCTAAGGTGGGGAAGGGATCCAGTGGGGGGGTATAGTAAGAAAAGTTCTTAAGGGGTTAGGAGGGGAACAGGCTGCTTGTAAACAGCTGCGGCAACCGGTGACTTTTGGGTTGCTGCAAAGGATGTTGCTTCAGTTGTCCTCTTGCTGCTATGATGAGTTAGAGTGTGGGAGGTTTAGGTTATGTTTTTTGTGGTTGTTTTTTTAGGGGCATTTAGGGCTTCAGAGTTGTTGGGTTTACGGAACAGGGCTGGCATAAACAGTAATGAGGTTTTTGTCGAGGGCAACAGGATGAGTCTTTGGTTGAGGGCCTCTAAGACTGACCAATTGGGTAGGGAAAAATGGGTTTTCTTGGGTAGGAGTGGTATGGAATTTCGTTGTCCGGTCAGAGAATGGGAGGTTTTCCAGGCCTCATCTTTTTTCACACCTGGAGTCATTTTTTGTCATGCACAGGGGAGTTCGATTTCAATTGCTCAGTTGTTGGCTGTTTTGATGAAGGTATTAATTAGTTTGGGGGAGAATCCACGGCATTTTGGAACACAGTCTTTTCGCATTGGTGCAGCAACGGAAGCCGCAAGATTGGGGTGGCCTTGGGCATACATACGTAGGATTGGAAAATACAAGTCCAAATGCTGCGAAAAGTATGTTAGGAAGTAGCTTCAGTGCTTCCTTTTTCCTTTGTTAATCTATGTTTCTTTACCTAGGTCCATTTCAAAGGCATGTACAAGGTAAAAGGACAACTTGGATAGTAGGACACTCCTTCGTTAAATGGGCTGCGGTTTATGCTGAGTAACAAATTTGTGGGAGATCGCTTGGACTCACAAGTGTTACCCATGAGGTGATATGGAATGGGAAAGGGGAAATGCGTTGGGGGGTTTCTTTCCGTTGTTGTCTCTGATGTGTTCCAGGGGGGCCCTCCAGATTTGCTGGTCATCCACCTCGGCGAGAACGATCTTGTAAACTTATCTGGCCTGAATCTGATCAAATCGATGAAATTGGATCTGTATGTCATCAAAGATACATGGGCGAGCACCACGGTGGTTTGGACAGAATTCATACCGCGGCTGCAATGGAGAGGAGTAATAAATCATGCCGCTCTGGAAAAAGCGAGAAGAAAACTTAATAGAGCACGGGGCACGGGGGTTAGCG
Organism: Lissotriton helveticus; assembly: GCF_964261635.1. Classification (NCBI taxonomy): domain Eukaryota; kingdom Metazoa; phylum Chordata; class Amphibia; order Caudata; family Salamandridae; genus Lissotriton; species Lissotriton helveticus. The sequence continues at coordinate 1,611,631,196 of NC_136065.1, forward strand.
TTTTATCTCACTCTAGTATACAATGCACGGAACGGCATCTTTTCCGGGATGATGGGGTCCACCTGTCACGGATGGGGCAAGCATTCTATTTACTAGAGTTGCGTGATTTGATTGCCCAGATATGGAAGGAAAATGTGTGGTGCTCTACCAGACGGGCCTGAAGGTTCTCCTTGGTGGGGCAGGAAAACTCTGTTCGGTTTTCCTGGTTGGCGGATTTGTCTGGGGGGTGGGCAGCCTGGAGCGGGTTTGTCCATCCTCAAATGGGGGAGGTGGGGTACTCAGTAAAAGGAAGATAGGGGGGTATCAACAGGAGTCAGTTCCTTCTAGGTTGGTTGGGTTAACTTTGTTGGGGTTCAGCTTTCATAGGGATGCTAAGCTAAGTTTGGGGGATTTCGATTTATTAAAGAATGTCAACATGTTTTTGGAAAAAGATTGTATTTGGCACCTGTCTTAATAAAGTGGCCTTTCTTGCTAAAAAAGAAGTTGTGGATAGTGAGTCATTGCGTGAGGGGGTATTCAGGGGGAGCTGTGCGCGAGCCAGTCTCCCCCTGAGTTGTTCGCGCAAGGGAACGGCCACCAGGTGCGGGGGGGGGGTAATTAGGGATTGATGAGGCGCACGGGTGGGAGATTATTTATAGGGGTCAGAAGGCTGGGAAAGTCACTGTGCCCGAGGGAGGCGGGAGGTGAAGGTCGCAAATTTTGTCCCACCCACCCTTCTCTCTGTTATCTTTTCTAAGGTCCTGTTTTTTGTATTTGTTTTGTCTGCTTTGGTCCCAGCTAGGGCTGTTTTTTCTCTCTTTGCCACTCTAAGGCAGGTCTAGCATTCTAGTGCATTTTGGTAGGCAGATTTGTCTGGGGGGTGGGCAGGTTGGAGCGGGTTCGTACATCCTTAAAGGGGGGAGGTGGGGTACTCAGTAAAAGGAAATGAGGGGGGTTCCAACAGGAGTAAGTTCCTTCTAGGTTGGTTGGGTTAACTTTGTTGGGGTTTGGCTTTCATAGGGATGCTAAGCTAAGTTGGGGGGTTATGATTTATTAAAATGAATGGCAAAATGATTTTGGAAAAAGATTGTATTTGGCACCTTTCTTAATAAAGTGGGCTTTCTTGCCAATAAAGAAGTTGTGGACAGTGAGTCATTGCGTGATACATTTTGGTGGGCAGGTAGGGAGCCACCTGAACCATGTGGGCTTTTGGCCCTCCATACGATATGCTGCACAAGGTGCATACATCTCATAAGAGGACACTTTGCAGTTATATGCATCAGCATGGGCACTAAAGAAAAATGAATAAGAAAACGAAAAATCTACGAGAAAAGCTTGACAGCGTTGCCAAAGAAAACAATGCCTTGTGGCAAAATTGCACCCCATATTGCCATGGGCACTAATTTGTATAATTATTCTGCTTCCCAGTGATGGGATTTTTGAGAGTGCCTAAAGTGTGGAAGCCCTCCTCTAGTCCTGCCGTGAATATTTTCCAATGTGCTACCCTTAGTCTCCCAAGTGGAGGAAGCATTGAACCCTTGAGAAGGTGTGGCATTCTCTCAAATGTATTTTATTTTATAAGTTGGATAGGTTACTTACCTTGTGTTAGCACAAGTTTGCTGTAATCCATTCTACTTCTACCTCATGAGTAGTGTGAGGATGTTCCATTCTGAATCTGTTGGACTGTTGAGTTTTGAATAATGCTGATTCTTACTTGTACTATATTTTGTTTCACTGTGCTTCCATTTGGTAATGAGGAGAGCTGGTCCCTAGACATGGAAAAATATTCACCACCAAGGAATACTTCAGCGCTTTGTTTTCTTTGACGCCTTTTTGTCATTACTGTAGACTCTGTGTTTGTATGGATCATGTGTTTTGCTTGACTACTCCATCAAGCCTTCATCAACCTTTCTTGAAGCATCTGTGCAACCCCGCTTCCATCTGTGGTAACTAGTTATCACCATCTAATGCCCTGCTGCCTCCCGGCAGCAGCACATGAATGCCTTTTACTATGTTGCGACATGTGGCTCTAATGTGCCAGCGTGACACCATCTTGAATTAAGCTAGACTTCACACATCAACGCTTCCGATACTGCGTGTCTATGGACTCCCATCCAAAGGATGTTGAATATTGATAACACATTTAAATTTATTGCATTCATTGTTTGCCCTTAGATATCAACTATCCCTTTGGGTTCATCCTCTTTCAAAGATTCAAGAGTTACTTCCACAGATTAGTGGAGCAAACCTTTTTACATCTCTTGATCTCAAGTCTGCTTATCACCAAATATATTTGGAAGAGGATTGCAGACATTTCACTACTTTCATTAACCCGGAAGGGGCTTTCTGCTACATAATAATGACATTCAGCCTAGCTTCGGCTGCAACTGTTTTTCAAAACATTTTTATTAACATTTATTGTGTCATCGCTTTTCAGGATGTCATATTAATTCTTTTCTGATAGTTTTAAAACACATACTGCAAGATAATCTCATGTTTTACATATTTTACATGACAAACGTAGGACCTTACAAGTGGAGAAGTGAGAGTTTTAAACCCAGGCAGTGGGATATTAGTGTCATGTTATTTCTAGCAAAGGTATCTATCCTAAATACAGATTGCTACAGTCCATGCCTACAACAACTAATAACAATGATTTTAAGGATAATATGAGTTTTACTTGAGATTGTTAGACACGTTTTCACATATTTCTTCATTCCTTATATTTTTGAGCAAGGAAGATGCATGGTGTATTTGGTTACAAAAGCATCAGCTTGCATTTGAAGAGATTATCATCTATTATGAATGCTGCTGTTGCTCTTGACTGTAAATGTCATTGTTTTTTATATACGTTGATGCTAGCTTGATGGGTTGGGAGCAATGTTAAACAATAAAGATCTTGATAATGAAAAAACTATTGATTTTTAATTCAGACCACTCTCTGTGGCTGAAAGTAAATATTTTACCTTAGAGTGTAAATGCTTTGGCTTGTGCCTTCGGGGTTGAACATTTTAAGACTTCTTGGTGAAGGAAATATTTTACTTTCAAAACCACTAGCCACTTTTAGGTTTGCCTAATCGTAAAGTCCAAGGCAAAACTTCTGCTCATCTGGTGAGAATTGTATCTAAAATACATAAATATAACTATTAAGCTAATCATATTTGTGCTTTTGCTTGTCAGGATTACCTGATTTTTGTCCAATAGATAATATGGGAATTGTTGAAGAGTGTGTTGTTGTGTGTGTTGATGAAGTTCTAGAAGTGTGGAATGAAACATTTTCTAAAGAATGCTAGTTGGAAGGTGTTCAGCAAGACAATGAACTGCTGCATGTAATGGAGCCTATTAGACTCGTTTGGCCACAGGAGAAAATGAAAACTTCTGAGATGCAAGTCTTTTGGAAGTTAGAGATGTCATTTTGATTGGTAAAGGTATTGTTATAAAAGATATGTGTGTCAAACATATTTAAAGTATCTGACAAATCATTGTTAAATTGTGTCGTGAAAGACATTTGGGTGAATTTTTTTGGGTGGCTGTACATCGATTCTCAAATGTCATCCTTTTTCAAGCAATGTTACCTTTGGGCTAATTCAGATAAGTGCTTGATTACCAATAGGGCTACATTCAGTCAATCTGAATTTCCAGGACAATCTGGGGAATAGTTTGCTGTGGATTTACCATGCCCCAATGAAAATATTTCTGTGAGGAAAATTTATGTTAATTGATTCTTTTGCAATTTGAATGGAGATTATTTGGATTTCTCAACCCACAGCAAAAATTGTCATTGAGTTTTTTTCATAAGAAAGGATTACTGTATTATGTGATTTCTGATAATGAAGTACCGTTTACCTCCCAGGTATTTGAACATTTTTAAGACCCACAGACATTAAGCATGAAAAACAGCAATGTATGCTTCCAATATGAATAGTCTTGCTGAGAGATTCAATAGAGTTATTGCTGAGTCTATTCAGGCTGCTTTAGCTAATAGTGTCAAGGTGATGCATTTGGTGGCTGAAAAAACATGGGTATATCAGTCTTCTCCTCATTCCCTCACTGGATTTTCTCCTTTATTGTTATTGAATGGGAGGATTCCACTTTCATGTTTTATGCCTTCATGGATTGAGGAAAAGTCACTCATTATTAACATCAAGGATATGTATAAAAAGGCCTGTGTAAATGATTGTTCCAAGCACGATCATCAAGCATCTAAGAATGAAGGTAATAAAATCAGTGGTCTTACATTGTCTGAGAGGGATTTTTTCAAAATCAAACTGCGTTCTCATTCCATTCAAGGGGAATCAATTTTTTTGAAAGTTTTCAGAATTGTCAGGATGTGCTATTTCTCTGCCAAACTCAATTATAATTCTTGTAAGAGTTTAAACAAATTAGCAAAGGTCATGATTAGGGTTGGCCAGTAAATTCTGGTTTCTGGAGTTGGATGACATTTGGCCACTGAGTGGCATTCTGGCTAAATTTCACCACATGCCGCTTGTTAGATTTGTTTCTCATGCAATAGTAAATTGGCAAGTGTGGGTGAGATTTGGTGTTTGAGCTCAAACAGCTGCTACTCTAATAGAAAATCTACTTAAGCTGTAGCAAAATCAAAGTAAAAAAAAGTCAAAAAAGTCAAAAAGCTTTATTTCGATAAAAGTCATTATCATAAAAGCAGATCAATTATATATAAAAAAATTACAGTTAAGTACAATTTTTAAAAAGATTCTATATCTCTGTTTCAAAGAGTAATTTCAAAAAGATGTATGTTCAGTTAAACATAGCCAGCTAGTTTGTTAAATTATAAAGATAAAACAATTATAGCAGCATTTCCAGTTTAAGAAATTTTTCTAAAAAAGAATTAAACAGATTGTTTTAGCTTTTTGGCTCGAATAGCCCAGGCCCAGGATAGAAATTTGGCTAGGGCACAAGCATAAGGTACATTACTATCCGAGATAAGTATCCTGATTGCCACAACATGACTCCTAGTCCCCAGCTGCCGGCATAGGTTTTTAAGCCAGACCCTTCTTGGAGTAGCATACTCGCCGCAGACAAACAAAAAATGTGCTAATGTCTCCGGTTTAGCAAGACACGATGGGCATAAATCAGACATTTCTATACAAGATTTCCATCTTTTAGTGAAGGTGTTAAGTGGTAAGGTTCCTGTTCTAAATCTGAAATACAAGGCCCTATCAAAGGGTTTTCCAATTGTGTCCAGATATAGTTCCCGCCTGGGACAGTCTTTAAACATCAGAAAGTCATCTGTTAACCTGCCTAGGGATGTACTAGAGTGTCTTTGAGAACAAATCCAGTCCCAATAAAGCTTTTTAAGTGTTTGCTTTGGGGGTGAAGTTCTACTTAGCCATGAATCAAGTTGGCCCACCTTAGTTAATAGGCTTTTCATGTCTTTTAGCCATTTAATTTTGTGCCAGCTTGATGATGACATAATTTCTTTAAGGCCTCTGGCATATCCACTTAGTTCTTCTACCCGCCAAATACGGGCCCATAGTAGTAACGGGCGAAATTTCGCAATTTCGCCAATCTGGGTACAGCCAAGGTCCATGAATAAAGGAAGTGTCGGGGTGCCTTGTGGAAGGGACATTATTTCTCTGCAAAATTTGTTCTCAGATCTTTGCAGAGCGTCGATGGATGAAAAGCCCCAAAGTTCCGCTCCATAAAGGGCAGAGCTAACACCTTTAGCTGTATAAATCTCAAGGGCTGTTCCTATAGGTCTTGTTGTACTGGAACGTTGCTCTCTCAAAATGGCGCCTGTAATCCTTTTGTGGCTCAACAGCATTTTGTCTAGGTGTGGCATCCAATCCATTTTGTCCGAAAGGCGTATCCCAAGATAATCAAAAACTTTCACCCTTTCCAGGAGCTCAGCGTTTAGGGTGGGGGAACGCACATGTTGTTTCGGTGGGTTGAGGACAAGGTACTTCGTTTTGTTTGTATTTATGACCAAGCCTCGGACGGTACAAAATGATTGGAAATTGTCCAAAAGTCTCTGGAGTCCCATTGGGGTTTTGGAGATTAAAAGCGTATTGTCCGCGAAGAGGAGGGTTGGTATACGTTCGCCAGCCAGGGATGGCTCGTCAGATGGATGTTTAAGGAGATGCTCGACCACCCCATTGATGTAGAGAGAAAAAAGGGTGGGAGCCAGAACACATCCCTGGCAGACTCCTCTCTCGACCGGAATACTGCCCGTTTTCTCCCCTCCAGGGCCCCACCTGACTTGGGCAAAGCTGTCCTGGTGTAGTCTGACTAGTAGAGATAGTAGATAATGTGGCAGCCCCATGTCAGACAGTACTTTCCATAATAGGTCCCTAGGTACGAGGTCAAAGGCAGTCTTTAAATCGATAAATGCGAGATAAAGACTGCCCTTGCCTATCACCACAACCTTCCAATATATCATCATGAGCCTGAATGCTTGCTCAATCGTTCCAGTGCCCACTCTGAAACCCGCCTGAAAGTCGGAAAGGATTTTATTTTCTTCTACCCAGTTAAGGATTCTGAGTAACAGGACTTTGCCGACAACTTTTTGGCTGGTATCTAGCAAGCTGATCGGCCTATAGTTAGATGGGTCATCCCTCGAACCTTTCTTGTGGATGGGGACCACCTCCGCCCCCTTCCAGGATGAGGGAATAGGGGCACCTCTACAGATGGCAGCAAGGAGGGAGTGAATCAATTTACCCCATTTGGCGCTATCGGATTTTAGCAGATCCCCGGGAATCCCATCAGGCCCGGCCGTTTTTTGTGGAATAATAGAGCTTATTGCGTATTCCACTTCCTTTAGCGTAAAGTCAAAGTCACTGGGGCAAGATACATAATTAGTGGTAAGAGGAAAAATGACAGGCCCTCTCCCGTTAGAGCCGTCGTGACAGGAGTAAAGTTTAAAGAAGTGATCCTCCCACACCTGGCTTGGGATGTTGCAGGTTAACAGATCACTGTCTGGTCTGTTACGTGCCCTTATAGTGTCCCAAAAACATTTAGAGTCTTTTTTCAAGCTGGCTTCTTTAAGGGTTAGCCAGTAGGCATCTTCCCACTCCCTTTTGGCTAACCACAAGACCTTTTTATGTTCTCTTCTAGCTATTTTAATTGATAGGGGGGACTTCCCTTTAACTGCCTCAATTAGACGTGCCTTGGCCTTTCTGCATGATGCAGAGTACCAGTCATGTCTGCCTTTGGGTTTGGTTGGAGGTTTGGATTTCCCTATAGTCCCTTTCACCCAAAAAAGGTCCCCTATAGTTTTTATGGCTACTTCATAGATAGTTGTTACCTTATCTGCTGCCATACATGAATCTATGGAGCTGATTTCATCCTGTGTGCCTTTAATCACCTCTTCTATAGTGGACAATTTATCAGGATTACACAAGATTTTATTCCACTTAAGGCGTCTTCCACAAGAGGAGACAGTAATCTCCTGTGGACAGCTCGGTGATGCTAGCGGCGCTCCAGTGGACCAAAAATTCATTAGGGTTAAGGAAAGTGAGTTATGATCACTCTCTATAGTAGGAACAACAACCATATCAATGACCGAACTCCAGAGCCCCCGGTCCAACAGAATATAGTCTATCCTTGTGGAGTGACCAACTCTGTTGAACGTTGGGGCACCCATCTGGTCAGAACGTGTACGGCCATTGGCTGCTCTTAATCCAAACTCTAAGGTAAGTGCATTAAGCTGTATTGCACTGCGAGACCATCGCTTAATAGATGGAATAGAGAGGGTGGGAATACCCCACCTACTGTCCTCTTCTCCTAAATCAGGTATTCCTTCTAAGGGGAGTGGTTCATATGTGCAGTTAAAATCTCCTGCTATTATGATATGGCCAAGTTCGCTCTGGTCCCCTAGTTGAGCCTCAAGCTCCGCTACTGTTGGTGAAATACACCCATTTTTAGAACCTCTAGCGTAGACATCGTAGAGATCTACAGGTGGTCCCCCACGTTGTCCCGAAAGAGAGATACCAAGGATATCTGGGTTTCCTGCCTTCTTTATAGTTATCCGACAGTTGAGCAAAATGCTCACCCAGATAATGTGCCCCCCTGATGGCCGCCCCTTCCCTGCAATAGGTTTTACAGCTCCTGCAATAGGTTTTACAGCTGTAGCAAAATCAACTTTAGAAGCAGTGTCCTCTGGTCACGTTTTTCAGCACAGAACTATCTCCCAGCACTAAAAATCATCACAAGCATCCCAATGTGCCTGTTTCTGCCCATTTGTGAAACTCTGTCGACTCCCATGGAGTTTCCATGTGACTCTATGGAAATCTGCGGAGTGAAACTCCATGAGTTCCCCATACCCCAAGTCTTGATAGATTGTTTGAACAGCATGTAGAAGGGGATGGTCTTGATAGTAATTTTGATGGTATTCCTGGGTGTATCTCACCAATTTCCTCTTTTTTCAACTGACTGTGCAAAGTCTGATTCAAGTACCCTTGGTCATCCTTCTAAAAAGGTTGTTACTGTTCAAACTCAAGTTGTCTCTGAGTCTAATAAGGTTTGTGCTGATGTGTTTGTATCTCTATGTTTGTATGTGTGAATTGAGTATGCCAGTTGCATCACTCCAGAGGCCATCATTAAACCCTGAGATAAATGGATTCTTAAAGAATTTTGATTTTAATTTGTTTAAATATTTTTTGATTTTAACTTATTCTATATATTGTTTTCTTGCTGTTGTTACTTTTATTAATATTTTTTAGTAAGGGGAGGTGTGTGGTATTCTCCTATTCTATTTTATAAGTTGTATAAGCTCATGTAAGTGTGACGCTGCTGTATTCCATTCTCCTTCTACCTTGTGAGTAGTGCAAGGCTATTGCAGTCTGATTCTGTTTGAGTAATGCTTGATACATCCAATGCTCCTGGGGACATTTTACAAAAAAGTTTTGACAGTTTCTTTTGTTTCACTGTGCCTGTTTCAGAGGGTGTTACTAATTTCAAATGCTTCGTGGCTGGGTGACTCTTGAGTGCATGTACCTTCATTCTCAGGTTTCCTCTGGCTTTAGGAAACTTTGGAAATAAGAAAATGACTGGAATGGACACTGTTTTGTACTTTTTACCAATTGGGCTAGTCTAACTCTATAGGAGAGAAAGTACAATGTACATTTTAACAACATTCGTTGAAATTACACAAGTCCATTTTCCATCTCAAACTTTTATCTTTTCAGGATGATGGAATTGGCAAAGTGTTATTTGCTTTTGTATTGAGTTCTAGCATAAATCATGTTTGGGTGACCAGTTTTATGGGTTTCTTTGACTGGTGGTCCATCATGCTTTTTACCTGGATCCAAGATGCCATATCTTATGCTCCACCTCTCTAGTGTAATTTCTATAGTGCTGAATATTTGCTTGAAGTTTTGAATTTGAAGTTTGCAGTTAATTTTGAAATGTATAAACATACCAGAACTTAATCTAACTTCTAGGCACCACTCATACATTTGTGCAGCAAACAAAATATGGCAGCCACATATATTATTCAAATGAGGAAAAGTATTTTAAGTAAACTTTCCAACTTGCAAATCTTTTCAAGTTATTTTAATTTTAAATAATGCAATTTTAAATCTTTCTTGAACCCAGAGGATTATCATAGAGACAGTGAGGCAAGATGCAAAATCTAGAACATTGCACCAGCCACTGTTAACTGCTTCCTCCGACTTTAGTATGGCATCCCTTTGGGATGAAAAATTGAGCGTCCACTGCAGAGTACAACTCTGGGGATCTATAAAGCACTTCGTAAACAGTTCATAGTTAAACTTTGAATTATTGCTGCTGTGTGTTTGATTTCCAACAAACATCACATTAACAGCAAATTTTATGAAAGTAATCTTTACGTACAGAATTTTAAGGCAAGAAACTTATCTGAATAAAAAATGACACATAACTTTCAAACTTTATACAGAATACTAGGGGTAAGGCAGATCTCCATTGGCCAATGAAAATACAGGTATCTGCAGTAATGGAAGACCCACTTCTAAGATCTTCATCTTGCTTGCATTGTTGCTTACATCATTTATTTCATTGTATTCACTAACAATTCACCAACCCATAATAAGGCAATTGATGGATGTGACGTTTTTGTGGGTGACATTCTTTCAGATGTTATCATCTTATGCAAAATCAGTTTTTGCGGTGCTTAAGGTTATGCAAAATTCTCCCCTGCTAAGCAGTAGTAAAGTACATGTGCTCTCCCTTTCAAACATATTTAAATTGGTGAAAGATTGCAAGCAACCAGAGGTTTGAGGCAAGAACAATCCACATTTGCCAATATATTGTGTGGACAATCAGTGCTGGTGCAGGAAACCAAGGAGTACACCCCTCTCTACTCCACAATTGGAAACAATCCAAGTAAACATAAAAAATGAGAATGGGTCTGCACACAATATTACAGTTGAGCTAAATACAGAAACAGAGAGCAGTATTAATGTGCACACTGAAGGATTTCGGATTCCACAATGTATATTTTTCCAAGAATAGTTCTTTGTTTTCTTTTTACAAAGATAACATCCAGTAGCCTAAGGTAGACCTTAAGTGTCCACATGGCACAGTGGATGAGATTTGAAAGAAATACAGGTATATTAAAAGTTTTAAATGTGATGAAAGTGGAGATCCTCCAATGTGGGTTTTTTCTGTGGCAAGGGTGGCTTTCCTAAAGGTTTTTTTTTTTTGCAGAGTTTTATATAGCGCAAACTTGACCCGTATAGGGTATCAGAGTACTTTACATAGCACCAGTTACTTTACGTGAGGACACACATTCATTTTTGTTAGGCACAGGGAGATTAAGTGATTTGCCCAGAATCACAGGATGTTCAGCATCATTGCCGAGATTCAAACCCAGTTTCCCAGATTCAAGGTTGACCACCCTAGCCGTTAGGCCAATTCCTCTCCCCAGTTAACAGTGGTTTACACTATGGGACCGAATGCGATGCGGCATGGAATGGGCTGCATCCGAATCAGCCACTCTGTTGCATTCTAATTCCATGGTCGGAAAGTAAACCAGATGGTAATTCTGGCTGGCTTCCCAGAGCCTCAGTCCTAACCGGCTCGTTACCTCAAAGGGCAGGCCTTTCCACCCTTGGGATTATGATGCACGGTTTCTGGCATGGTTTCAAGGGTTGAAGGAATGAACAGCACATCCCATTTCCCCATGGGAGCATGAATTACAGGCGGTTTACAGCAGTAATGCATGCTCTCATAGGGAAATGCATGAATGCGACCAAACAGTGTTTGATCGCATCCCAATAATGGTTGGTCCCGGGACCGAGATGGTGTTGGGTGCACTTAAGTCTGCCCGACATCGTAATTAGCCTCTATATGTAGGCCAGATGTGCATTCCCCTCAAATTTTTGCCTTCACTCCCTAATTTTTCCTGAATACATCAGGACACCAACCTCATCTCTGTCTACATAAAGTCCATGTGTACTTTCCTTATGCTAACCAGAGGCAATGTGTGGGTACTCTCGCCATTAAATATGGTAAAATAGGCATACACCCACATTTATTTACTTAAAAGCTCCATGTAAATGGTACTATATGTAACCAGGGTCTGTAAAGTAAATGGTGCAGCCCCTTTTCTGCCACCCACTAAAGTAGCACTGTAAAACATGACTCAGGCCTGCCATTAAAGCCAGAGTAGTAGTAGGTAGTGCAGGGTTACAATGCAATTTGACCGGGAAAAATAAACCTTTTTCCAGGCCTAAACTTCCCTTTTTAATACTACTAATGTAGGCCCTATCCTCCCATAGGACAGGGTGTAATGGTATTTAAAAAGTAGAAAATGTGAGTTTAATATTTACATGCAGTGGCTTTCCAAAAGACCTGGTGCCTTAGATGTAGCTGACCAGATGATGCATGCCCCCGTGAAAGCAGCCCTTATGACCAAGTTTGGTCTCACCCTAGAGATGTAAGGTTTGAAGTTTAAGGACAATCACAAACTGGCTAACCAGACTTTGGGGGAGTTTGTGGAATAGTCTGGTAACGTACTGAATTGTTGGGTGAAAAGAAACAAAGTGAGTGATGTTGATCAGGCATATAACCTGATTTTTAGGGAGCATATGTTCAGTAATTAATGTATGGAGTTGCACCAAAACCTGATAGTTGTCAAGGACACTGTACACAAGGAGCTTGCAAAGGTGGCTAAACTCTGGATCAACACTAAAGGGTCTACGTGGAGTACACTTCCTGGAAAGAGGTTGAATACTGGTCTTAACTGGAGATGTTAGGATTGCCAGAGTGGGTGTTCCTGACCACACAGTCCATGGTAGTCCAAGAGGGAAGTCAAATAGAAATTTGGCCAAGAAAATTGCCCAGGTACATTCCCAAAATAGGACAGGCAGGTGTGTGGAAAGCCCCTGCCTTAGGTTCCGCCAGTCTGAGAGGAGGCTGATCCCAAGTATGATGCCGCGGAACCTACAAGGGAAGACATTGGTGCCATGGAGGACCTACCTGAGTTAGCCAGATGGCCAGATAAAGTGGGGCTTCCCAGGCATAATTCTGCAAATAAACAGAATGAGTACCTTACTCTTGAGGGCTTCCAGTGGTAGTCCGAGGCCCAGGAAGCTGATGACACCTCTAGTGATCACCTGATCTATTGGAGAATGCTCTTATATAGTGCAACTAAGGTACCTGGGCCGGGAGCAACATGTGGGTTGGTAGACCCACAGTGATACTGAGCCTTCCTAATGGGGTTGGCTCATAACTTATCCCTGACATTACATGTAAAGTACGTCAACCTCTTTGCATGCTTGGTTAGCCCCGGGTGAGCATGATGTCAAATGCATTCTGAAGGTTCAGTACCACCTGCTAGGTGAGTGAGAAGTCAGGGTCTTCCTCTGCTCAATGGTGGGACCATACTTTGAGAGGGTCGGTATAGGCATTTTGGGCCTATGGAACTCAAGACTGCCATAGGCAACAGGTTCAACCTGGTGTTGTTGCACCGTGCCACATGGTACCCGGAGGCCATTCCCATTAGGACATGATTGCGCCTGCAGTGGCTAGGGCACTAATAGGGATATTTACCCTAGTGGGTTTCCTCAAGGATGTTGTTTCTGATCAGGGCACCAACCTCATATCTGTCTACATAAGGTCCATGTACGATGATTGTAGGGTAACATAAAAGTGGTCTGCACCATGCCACCCCTAAATGGGCTTGTTGAAAGATTTAACAAGGCCCTCCTGAACGGCATGATTATGGACCTATCAGAACCCATAAGACATAAATGGTATGTCCTCTTGTTATGTGTTCTCTTTGTTTACAGTGAAGTGCCTGAGTTGTATGATCTGCAGGAGGAGGTCCCTTACCTGGTCGACTTAAAGACACTTTTAAATCCCTTAAGGGTCCTACATGTCAACCGCCTCTAACACTGCCTTCAGTGGTTAAAAAAAACATGTTCCTGGTAAAAGAGAATGGTGTGGAGGAGGAGAGAAATCATTACCCCAACCTCAAATTTCCCAAGGAACAAAATGGGTTAAGTAGAAGGAGTTATCCCTTATCCTGCCTTGATCCAAGAACAACAGGTTTTGCCACTTTTCTCCCCAAACCCAGGGCTCACCAATTGGTATATCTATGATATTGATACGGGGGACAACATGCCTGTCAAAACAAAATGTAAAGGTTGTTTGACAGGGTAAAATCCAGTATTAATAAGTAGGTGTCTAAAGTGCTGGAGTTAGGGGAGAATGGGCACTCCAACAGCCATTGGTCCAGTCCAGTAAGTCCAGTATATGATGCATTCCACCAGGTGCCATACAGAACCTTATTTCTGTGTGGATTACTGAGAGTTCAATTCACTCATTAAGACTGGCAACACCCCATCCAAACAGCTAACAATCTCATTGACAGGTTAGGAGCAACCAAGCTCCTGCGCATCTTTGGCATCAGGGTATTGGCAGATTGCCTTAAATGAGGGGGCCAAGGAGAGGTCTGCATTCTCTACCCCGGAGGGCCACGTCTAACTTTAGTGGATGCATTTTAGGCTGAAGAATGCCTCTACCACCTTCCAGAGGCTAGTCAACTGATTCTGACTTGTTTGGCAGACTTCAGTGTTGCCTACTTAGACAACAATATGGTCAGTTCTCACTGCCATCACCACCTGCACCATTTCCCGGCAGTGCCTCTGGCCCCACAGAGGAAAGGCCAGACAGTCATGACCAGTTAGAGTCAGAAAAAGGCATAGTTTGGCTCTGTACTTAGGGTACCAAGTTAGTGAGGACAAGGTGCAACCCTCCAACCAAACTGACAACCCATCCTCTCTTGGGAAAACCCCAAGACCCAAACTGGGGTGAGATCCTTTTTAGGCCTCACCGGTTATTACAGGAGATTTTTCAAGGTATATGGCACCATTGCAACCCTCTTGACAGAAGTGACTTCCAAGAAAGGGATCTGGAAAGAGGTGTGCCAGAAAGCATTTGATACCCTAAAGGAAGCAATGTGCACAGCAATGGTGCTTAAGGTGCCTGACTATTCCAAGGAGTTTGTAGTGCAATTAGAAACTTCAGAGCATGGCATTGAGGCTGTGCTCTCAGAGCTAAAAGAAGAGGGCTTGAACCAGCCTGTAGCCTTCATCAGCAGGAGGCTCAGTAGCGGTCGGCAGTAGGTGTTTCTGTAGGGCGGTGACGTGGGCAGGGGGTGGGGCAGGGTGGGGGGAAATAATGTATGGATTACGGAGTTTTACAGGTAAGTAAACAAAACTAATTTCGTTGCACGCACTGCATCACCAAATGTGATGCAGTGCGCGCAACGAACTTTGTTTTATTTATTTAAATGTTTACTTACCTGTAAAACTCTGTAATCCATACATTATTTCCCCCCACCCTGCGCCTCCCCCTGCCCAAGTCACCGCCCTACAGAAACACCTACTGCCGACCGCTACTGAGGAGGCTACTTCCCCATGGTAGAGAGGTAGAGTGCAATAGTAAGGAAAACATTTGCAGTGGTCTGGGTAATGAAGAAGTTGACACCATACTTGTTCAGGGATCACTTTTACTTTTAAAAAGACCAAAAACATATCCCTACAGGGACTGGAATTTATTTAGGAACATTGCCTCTGCACTGACCATGCCAATGCTGGGGTCTTTCTAGGTTTTTTCACCATAGCAATTATAACTCCCATGAGGGTTGGTAGTTCTCCTTGGTTCCTGCTGTTGGATTGAGGAGTGGGTGGGACCACATATTAGACCTGCATTACTTGGCATGGTATTTCTCTACACATTTTGCTTTTACTCCCTAATTTTTGCTGAACTTGTTTTTGTTACCGTTATGACTCCTCTTAACCAGTGGAAAGGTGCTTGTGTTTTCTCCTTTAAACATGGTAAAATTGCCATTCACCCAATTTGATCTTTTAGTTTACTCATAAGTCCCTAATAAATGGTACTACACATACCTATGGCTTCTAAATTAAATGCCACAAGTGGGCAGTAGCACCCGTTGTCCCACCCATTAAAGCAGCGCTGTAAACCATGTTCAGTTCTACCACTATAGCCTGTAGTGCAGTTTTGAATTGCCAATACATGCAAAATAACCCTTTACATGGCCTAAACCATTCACATTTTAATGCTTACAAGTCATCCCTAACATAGGCGCTAACTAGCCTTAGCACGGGTTGCATGGTATTTAAAAAGTAGGACATGTGGGTTTCAGATTTACATGCCCTGGCAGTAAAAAACTCCTAAAGTCATTTTTCAGTGCTGTAATGCTATATTTTCCATAGCTCAACGCTATATAGGCTTATTACACTTAATAAGTAATACTGTAACTTAAATTTGGGACCAGATAAAGAAATACTGTTTCCACTTTATTGAATTGTAATTTAAAATCATCTTGACTGCTAGAGTCAGTTTTTAAGATACAATTTAAAAATATCTCTGTCTAACCCAAAAATGCCTTAATGCCAGTGTCCTGGGTCACATAACTGTGAATGGCCCTCTTGTTGATTATGTATTCTTTCCAGACATGGCGTCAAAAGAGGGCTAGATGTGAGGGGAGTGGGTCTTCCTGACAACATGGCTGGGGAGGAGTAGTGAGTTTGTCAGAACTGGTAAATTTCCGTTGGGTTCCTCAGGAGCAGTACCCTCAAGAAGCCCACCTTCCAGCAGCCTTGACTCAAGCTTAACTGCACTGAGTATCAAAGTGGCTAGACGGGGGAGGGGAATTAGGGTGGGTACTGCAGGGAGTGAGACCTGGAACAAGGCGTTGTCTTTGATTAACTTTCTTTTCGTGCTTCGTAAACTGTTTGACTATATTTAACATGGGTTAAGCAATGACAAGATACCTGTAAAAGAAAAGCAGGTTATGCATAGAACAGTTGTTGTGAACGTCTTCTCAGGGTTCACTGACAATTCCTGTTCCTATCATTCTCAAGGATACAATGTTATGGCTAAACAACCATGTTTCAAAACGAAGCACACATTCATATAAAGAGCCATTTGGCTTTTAGACACAATTTTTCTGTAAAGATGTGCTTTAACCACTGTTAAATATCGCAGTGGTACTTCCAACAACCTTTTTGCAATACATATGCTAATGAGGAAGATTAATATTCAAACGCCCAAGGGAGCGCTTCAGCGCTATGTATCACAGTTCAAAATATGCCAATGTTCAGGAAGCGATTCAGCGCGATGTGACACAATTCTAAAGTCATCAGGTATGCAAATGCCCCCAAGAGTGCTTCAGCGCGATGTGCCCAAAATGCCAGAGTAATCAATATGTAAATGTACAAAGAGTGCTTCAGCGCGATGTGCCAAGTTGCCAAAATCACCACACATGTAAATGACCAATGAGCGCTTCAGTGCATTGTACAAAAATGCCAAAATCACCAAACATGGAAAACAATGCCAAAATTACCAAACATGTAAATGACTAAAGAGCGCTTCAGAGCGATGTACAACAGTGCCAAAATTACCAAACATGTAAATGACGAAAGAGAGCACTTCAGCACGAAGTACAACAGTGCCAACATTAACAAACATGTAAATGCTCAAAAACACTTCAGTGAGATATGCAACTTTCATTCAAAATGCAAAATAACAAAAACAGCACAAAGTTACTTTCACGATGCTGTTGGTTATGAAAGGAACGGTCCTACCTGATTGTAGCTGAGAGAGGATCTACAACCTGGTAAAAGAAAACAGAAGTCTTTTCGCTGCAACCGGAATCCTCTTTTAGCAACCAGAGAACAGGAACAGCTGCTGCTCAAACTCATGGTTCTCAATAACCAGCAATGAGAACACGGTGTGGCCCCTATTTAAACTGCTCAGGAAGAAGCTTCTAGAACAGGGTGTGGTCCATATTAGGTTCCTGCCCCCAGTTCACAGGTAAACTACTGGAGCTGAAAAGGGACAAAAGGCCTTGATAACATCATAGTCTGCAACAAGCATTGGCAAAGACAAGTGGCAAAGTCCCAACAAGCATTGGCAAAGACAATAGAAAACAGTAAACCGGTGCCAGACAAGGTGCACCAGGAATCTGGCGTTGCAGAATCATGACAGAGTTCCCCTGATTATACTTCAAAGGGCCCTGCCTGAAGCACACACAAACAAACCTGCCATCACATATGCCCAAGGATTTGTCACCCTAGATCATGTGGAGCCAGGACCAGGAGAAGGGGAAGAACTAACCAGAGCCATTTTTGCGGTCAACCACCTCATTTCCCACACATAGCCTAGCACCAGGAAAAAAGTGGCACCTTCAGAACCTCTCATCAGACAACTCCTGGACCTGTAGAAATTTCAGAAGAAGGACAGGCCTATCATCTGCAGAAGAAAGATTGGACCTTCATGTCTTGACTCCAAGCTCCTTAGATGTGAGTCCAAAGTTCAATGGGATGTCATCTTGTTGAACTATAGGGACTTAACAAGCTTGCAAAGGCCTCCCTACAACTGCCTATTTGACCACCACCAACTAGGCCTGCCTGGACCTCACTAGTCCCTGGCTTCTGACTTTTACTGCAGTGAGTCCTGATCCCCAAGATGTGCCCCCTAGGTCCTTGACACTTGTCTGGTATTGGCATGTACTCCTCCTGAAGAAAAGGTGAAGACACAGGCATTTTGGCCTAGTCGTGAACACAAAGTGACCTCCTCACTACAAGAATCGACAGCCCACAACAACGGACCTGCTCATCATACCAACAGCAACTGCCCACAATGATCACAAATGTGAGAATCCAGCAACATCCGCACTTTTCCGTCATTTAAACAGACCGCATCAACATGCAACATGAAGTTAAATTGATGACTGGTTCCTCACACCAAAACTGCAAACCCCTAAAACATAAACAGCAACCCCTCACATGGACCTGGGAAGGTAACTCTTCAGTGGGGTAAAGCTGGTCCTTGTAATAGACCTTTGCTTCATTGTGGCCAGCTTGAACTTGGGATTCAAACCCAGTGCAGTACGACTAGTGGCGCTTTGTGATGTTTGGCACCCAATTCTCCTAATTTTTCCAGTTCAACTGATTGGATTTTTGTCACTTTAGTGTCATTTTATTTATTAGATTTTACTCCATGTTTCCAAATTGTTTTGTGATTTTTTTTGTGTTGTGTTTTCAATTTATTAATGTTTAAGTGCTTGATAAGTGTTGCATAATTGCTTTACATCGTTTAGTTTAACTTAAGTTAACTGTGAATGTTTTTGTGTCACGCTACCTGAGGTTTAAGCACAGGTTTATTTAATGACCCTCTCAACCAAGAACCCAATTTCATTCATTATTACACTGAGTATGTTCTATATTCAGTTATGAACATCAAGGAACATAATTCAAGAATTCATTCAGTGGTAAGTTAATATCCAATTTACTGGCAATGTTGGATTTTACATTACTATTTTACAAACTAAACTTTGAGAACATCTTGTTACTGTCTAGATCCAAAAGGCCTATCTGCCACTGTCCGACTGTTGCCTGAATATTGATTGCACCCTTTTTGTGAGGATTGTGTTGCTCCCAGTCAGTGGACTAAGGGCCCTGAGAATGTTAAGATCGTTCCCCCTTTGCAGGATGGCAAGGGGGCTGTGTCAACCCCTTCCCAGTGTCAAAGGATACCGATGTTGCTAGCACCTAGGTCTGCCTTTTTTGTATTCAAAGTCAGGCTGCTCTAAACCCAGCAAAGGTGGGGCTGCCCAGGACTTGTTTAGAGGGCAGACAAAGATTTACCCTTCACCCATAGGCTACCACTGGGCATGAAAGCAACATCCCAAGAGCTCTCCTCAGAAGACTCCTAGACCTGAGAATAACTAGAAGGTCTGTCTTCCTGTCTTAAGAACATAAAGTAAGATTGGACTTGCTTGCTTAAAACCGCAACATCAGAGATGGCTAAAAGGATCAGTTGGCTAACCTCGCAATTGACTTGCAGGGCTATAAAAATCTTCCTGAGGTGTTTTTTCTGCTTTTCAGCTAATCAGTA
Source organism: Lissotriton helveticus (assembly GCF_964261635.1). Lineage (NCBI taxonomy): Eukaryota > Metazoa > Chordata > Amphibia > Caudata > Salamandridae > Lissotriton > Lissotriton helveticus. The sequence goes on from NC_136065.1 coordinate 1,611,650,546, forward strand.
CGAACTGTACCTGCCCTGGTCCTCTCTACTGATCTCTGTGGGAGTAATTCCCGACCCCAAATACTATCTCCAAGTCTTACACCCTTGGTCAGAGTGTTCTCCTCTCTGCCTAACTGAAAGTTTCACCAGACTTAAAACTGAACATCATTGACATGACACACTTCATCAGCAACTTCCACATAATAAATGGTGAGCAGCACTCGATTCACGGCTTCATTAGACTCTAGGACAAGTAGCATTTGAGCAACAACAACAACTGTCATCGATAAATTCTCTGGGCGGGCACCTAGTAACGTCCGATTGACTTACAATTCTCACACAGTAGCTATCTATTGTTGTTGAGCCCAAAGGAGGATTTAGCCAGCTGTCAGGCCCCTATGAATACTGTTGACCTCTAAAAAATTGTCTAAAGATAAATTCCATAAGAAAGACCTCAGTCCTTGTATCAGGGCGGCGATCCATCATAGTTGGCCTTAACCTTTGATTCTGGCCTGGTCTACCACAACCTGATACTTGGGGTTGATGCATTGTCCTTTTTGGCTCTATTTTTACCTCAAATCTTTCAAATGAATATCTCTTGTTGTACATATTGGATTTTTGTTATTTTGGTGTTGTTATAGTTATTAAAATTGCCCCTATTTTTTTAATTGGTATGGGATTTTTCTTGTGCTGTTTCTTTACAGTATTACTATTGAGTACTGCAAATATATTTAGAAATTGCCTCTAGGTGAAGCCTGAATGCTCTGTGCCAAGATACCAGAGGGTTGAGCTCAGATTAAATTCATGACTTTAGCGATTTAACCTGTCAAGGACTGTGATTATTATTTGAGATAGATTTTCACCCCTTTCAAGTTATATTCCAATTTCTTCTAAAAATGTTCTCCCTATATGGCTTATGTTCCTTTGCCTTGCTGCCTTTTTGTAGGATTTTGAGATGCAGTCTTCCTCAAAAAATGTATTCAATCACTAATCATAGTTTACCTTAATTTCTCAGTCCCTCAAACCTATTATATACAATTGGTGGAAGTCAATGATAGGTGAATTTTTTTCAGGACTCCGTTTTTTTATTCCTATGAGGACTTTAAGGTTTCAAGAAATTTCTGATTGTCCTCTTGGTCATCGATTCAAGTTTATGTTGATAGATAGTGGTCTTTCTATTATGCTAATTCCATTCTATTTTCTAATCCATGGATTAGTTACTGTGTAACATCCGAACACATTATGTGTCTGTGCGGATATTTACTTTAGTAATTGATTTCCCCTGAGTATTGACTAGTGAGGTTTACTGCAGGCAGTAGAGATTGCATCTTGTGAATTGGTCTAATGTACCTTTCTTCTGTTTGCTGAAGTCCTTGCAAGATACAACAACACAAGTATTTTTGTTTCTTTTCTAGTATGGAACGTTTCCAATGAAATGTTGTGCAGTGTAGGTTAGCTGTATTATTGCACTAAAACAATGGATCTCACATTTACTTCTGTGTTGTCTATTTCGTTTTTATTTTGAGGGTTACTTTATTTTTTAACATGAATACATTTAGACTGGTTTCTTCGTTTTTAAAACACAATGCACATCTTATACATCCGCTCAATATCCATTTCTCCGGTTTTGCCTTTGTGCAAAATGTTTCTGTGATACAAACTGGGACAACTTTGTTTGCTGCATTCCTTCCGGGACAAACATCAAAAAAGGTGAAATGGATTTGCCATGTTTTTGCTCTTGCCCACTTCTTCTTGGCTATGACTCGTGATAAATGCCTCACACTATGTTCTCAGGGCAATATTTGTTATGATTTGACACAAAGCAGCAAGACACCTCGCTGCACTGCCCAGCGTGATGGAAAGAGGGCAAAATTGTGCCATATTTCTCAAGAAATGGTGCCTTCCTGCTCTAAGCTGCCTAGGGCCAACACAGACACCCTTGCACTATGGCGCAAGGGTGCCTGTGTTACAGGCAGGATCGTTTAGGGGCAGGAAAGAACATATTCCTGCACAAAAACAATCCTCTGAGGCTGATTCCTCTTTCTACATGTGCTGCAGAATGCAGCACACATATAGTGTGGAAATAACGAAGCACAATAATGATATTTCTCCTTATTACACCTCCCCTGGGAAGGTGTAGCATTATGATGCATTCCCAGGTCTACCAGTATTGGTAAATGTGGGAATAGTTCGGAATCTATGGGTGTGTGTGTGGGAACACTCACACTCCACGCATGAAACACCTCCCTGGGGCACAGTAAAGCAAGGTAGCAACTTGCTCTGCCTTGTATTACTCCAGATGTAATAACCCATGAAGGTGGCTTTGCATGGATTGGTAAATCTCATTATAGGTTTTGCACCACCCTGCACCCCTAGTGTGATAAATACGCCCTCAGTCTGTTATTGTCTTCATCTATATATTGGCATAAATACACATTTCTCATTCTACTTTCAGTCAGAACTGCATGGCATTGGTAGTGATTCTTTGGGCAGATCGGCACACCTCATATTTGAGCTCATTTGTGATTGGCTTGAAACCTTGTCTATGCCGTGGTGTGAGTCATAGTTATGTTATGGATAATAGGGAATTTCTCAATGGGCATTCCTGATAGTTTCTAATGATATAGTAGCATAAATACCTGATTTAGCGTAGAAGACTGTGTGGTCCATTGCACCAGGTAATGGCAAAATAATATAGTTGTTAAATTATAATCTCATTAGAAATTGGGTTTCTAGTTAGCAGAGGTATGGAGTTTGGCCAAGCAGGAACCACGATCCTAGTCAGGGTAAGTCACAGCATACCCTAAATTACTCTGTGCCCACCCACTGGTAGTTTCGCACAGAGTAGTCAGTCTTAACTTAAGAGGCAATGTGTAAATGATTTGTGCAACACTTCAAACAGTAACACAGTGAAATCACCACAAAAAGACTCTGCACCAAGTTAGAATAAACAAACTCAAATTGATCAATAAACCAAGACCAAAATGACGAAAATCAAATAGGTAAAGGTTGAGATATGGATTTCTAAAGATAAGGGCCAGATGTAGGTGGCTATTTACCGATCGGTAACGACCGATTTCGGCCGTTACCGACCGGAAAAATGGGTTTTTGGTATGTAGGGGGCTACATTTACCGATTCGGTAAATTTACCGAATCGGTAAAATACTGAATCGGTAATTTTACCGATTCGGTAATTTCGGGATGTAGGTGGGACTCTTCAGAGTCCCTACGGGCTTACAGATTCGGTATTTTACCACCCAATTCAATTGGGTGGTAAAATACCAAATCCAGGTGTGCATGCACATGTGTGCATGCACACCTATGCCATGTGACAGACAGACATGCCCCCAGGGCATGTCCGTCTGCCACATGGCACACATGCCAGCTTCAATGCCCATAGGAATCAATGGGCATTACCGAATCGGTATTTACCGATTCGGTAAATACCGATTGTTACAGAATCGGTAATTCAATTACCGATTCTTCCTACATCTCCCCCCTTCTATTTTACCGATTCATAAATACCGAATCGGTAAAATTCAGTATTTATGAATCGGTAAAAAAGAATTACCTACATCTGGCCCTAAATGTGAAAATAGCGCTTATGAGCAATAAGTGCCAATTTAGTATATATGGTAGCCCTGGACCAGGACAAAGTCAAAAGCTCATTCTGACCATGATGGAGCATGGCCAGATACAAGGATTCCGTAAGGCTCACTGAACAATAGTATCTTAATCCTAGTCACAACAGCAAAGATGCTGGATGCAACCTTGTGATGCATCGGTGTCCATCCCACAGTTGAGATGATGCATTGATATTCTCCACCCAATTATGGCGATACGCCAGATCTGAAGAAGATGCGCTGGTTTGGAGGTGCAATGGTTCAGAAGCTGATGCACACATTTTTCCACACAGTCAAGGGGATGCTTCGATCATCTCTCTGTTGTGGCAGCGATGAGGAAGTTCTGATACAGAAGTTCTGCTGGCAATGCACTGGATCTGAGTGTGATGTGTCAGTTCTCTTCCCAAAACAGTGGCGATGCGTTGATCTTGCTCATGCAGCAGTGGATGCATCGGTTCTGCTAGCGCAAGCACCTGGGTTGACTTCCAACGGGCAAGGCAAAGAAGCAGATGTGAAGGCTATATATCCCTCTATCAAATCAGGAGACTAGTCAGTTAGCCCTAGGAGTCATTCTGGCTTCAAGTGATGTAGGTCCAGGCTTTACCCAGTTTAAGAGAGCAGCAGGGCAGCACAGCAAGGCTGGAGTCTCCCAGAGCAACAGTCCAGCAGAGTAGCAGTCCTTAGGCACAGCAGGTCTTCTTGATGGCAGAGTGGTTTTAAGTCCAGATCAGTTCTGTCTAGATGGTATCAGAGACACAATACTTATACCCAGTTGTGTCTTTGAAGTAGTGGTGACTTCAAAGAAGGGCTTTGAGGTGCACAGAGGTCCTCTCTTTCTGCACTTACTCCAGTCTCATACAGCCCTTTGTGTTGGACAGGACACAGCCTATGTATACGTAAGTGTGAGGCTGTACCCAGCTCCCTCCTCCCATTCTCCTAGTAAGGTCCATCAAGTCACACCTACGTTCCCTATGTGTGTGACTGTCTAGTGGGATTACACAAAGTTCAGATCTCACCCACCCGAGCTGAGCAGAGACAGGCTGCAGGTACAAAAGGCTAAGAGCAGGAAAATTGCTACTTTCGAAAAAGCTGCATTTCCAAAGTTATAATGACAAATTCAACATTACATTACAAATCCATAGGTATAAAACATGATGAATTTACTCCCTTTCAATCAGGAATTACAACTAATTAAGCACAATAAGGAATCCCCAAAGTTATCTAATCAGAGGGGTAGGCAACACAGTATCGAAAAATTTACTTATGAGTTTTTCACTACCAGGACATGTAAAATGTTAATGTGCATGTCCTACTTTTTGATTGCATATCACCTGCCCTATAGGCTACCTAGGGCTTCCCTTAGGGGTGCCTTATGTGGATATCAAGGGGAATCTAAGACTTTGCTAGGTGGTTTCAATGGCAAGTCAACACTGCAGTCTAAGCTGCATACACAAGCTCTGTAAAGGCAGGCCTAATACAGGTTTTAGAGATACTTGAGCAGGTGGCACAAGCAGTGCTGCAATCCCGCTAGTAGCATTTACAGGCTCGAGGCACATGTAGTGCTCTTTACTAGGGCCTTATAAGTAAATTAAGTGTGCCAATTGTGGATCCATCATTCAAACCATGTTTAGGGGAGAGACTGCAGGCACTTTAGCAGTGGTCGGCAGTGGTACAGTAATCTTATTACTAAGGCCAACAAAAGGAATCAGCAAAATATGAGGTTTGGGTGAAGACCACCCTAAGGCTGTCAGCTCTAAGATTCATGTTGCATTCAAACCATAACTCAAGGTAAAACATTAATGTTTAAAAAACATTCTTCCTGGATAATGGTGCAGTTGAAAACTTGTGTAATTAGGCATGAAGGAAGCATACAGTTGGGAATATTTCACTGAGGTTTTCGAATATTAAACTGGTAACCTCTGCTCATGAGGTGCTTATTTAGTGCCTCATTATCAATGCATTTTTAAGCAGCCACCTGCCCACTGATTGACAGCAGTGCCTGAGACATCCAGTTGATTAATCTCCTTGGGGCCACTTACATGATGAGGCAAAGGCAACACATTACATTTGACTGATGTCATCCTCACTAGGGGTTTTATAGAGGGGTATTTTATAGAGGCGCTGCTGGCCCTCTGCCTCTCACTGCGAACCTCACTCCCAAGATGCTTGTGAACATTTTATAGTATGGTTAGTTCCGTTTTATTACTATATCATGAATAGCAAATTTCAGTGTGAAATTACTGTTTCTATTTCATAATAGAATTTAAATTAATATATACTGGTTACATTGTCGGATTACAGTATGGCATCTGGTAATGTGTTTTGAGTTGAGTTTTGTAAACATTTACTTGTTTGAATAGTGTTGGAAGTTTAAGTACATATAAAATGTTACGTCAATGTTATGAAACTGTTGACTTGGCACACAACTCTGGCTGGACATTCATACTTTAATACAACTGTGATACCATTGTTGTATTTAGACTCCCATCCACAGAACTCTTACAAATTAAATTGTGGATGGATGTCCACATGTACACAAAGAGTCAAGAAGACATGGGTGAAACAACTTTCTTTTTCAGACTTTAGCCCAGATTTTGTAATGATTTGCACCAGTGCATAATGATGCAAAGTGACACAAAGTGATGGAAAGGAAATACATTATTTGTTAAAGATATACAATGTATGTATGTTTATAAAATGTTAAGGTACAGAGAGCACCAAAAGGGATAACTGTCAACCACAGTCATCTGGTTGTTCCTGACCAGTAGCGAGGTATGAGTTAAGGCCACTGGCAGTTGAGTGTGTGTCGAATGTAGAAACCAGGTTAAACATGATCAGGTGTTTTACCTTTGGACATAGAAGTCAAAAATCCTCAGAAGGGAAAGGCAATAGTTTGGGGCTGAAGATGTATACATTATGTCAGTTCTCAGTGAAGCTGACGACCTTTAATGGGAAAGCTGGAGCTGCAGAAATTAGAATTTTGTGCTTAGAGAAGGTCCTTCACCATCCTGATACTTTTAGCATCATCGCCCGGTGAAGATTTCTATGTTTTGACGTAGTCATTTTTTTGTAGCACTGATTCGTCCAGTGGAGCAGGGTTGCGCGATGTAGTTAAACAGGGCTCTACAAGGCTAGATACCTTCTCAGTGAGTTCCTGCTGAATCAGATTTGCTGCTGTGTAAAATCCTCTAGCAGGGGTAAAATGACTCTTCAGCCTAGCAGCAACACCAAATCGACTTGGCAGGTTTGTCCTGACCTCCATAGGTCTTTGGAGACAAAAAAGTTTCTCAGTATCAGATTTCTCTGTGTTAGAACAGTCAGGTTTAGAGTGATCTTCCCCAAAGCATTTTGCCTTCACCCCTCCCATTATTGTTGATCTAATTTTTGTTGGCCTTAGAACTCTGTGCACGTTACCACTGCTAGCCAATGCTCACATGTTTGTGCTCTCTTCTTTAACATCTGCAAAAACAACTACTGATGGACAGAATGCAGAACAATGTCTTATATTCATCCTAGTACAGAGATCTGGGCCTACATCCATCGTTTTTTTGCTCACCATGTCATTCCAATGTGGACCCAGCCATATGCAAATCAGTCTTGACCTTGCACCCAATGGGAACAGTCCAGCCCAAACTGCCAGACCAGGTCCTCCCTGGACTGGAAACAAGCATCCTAGGACTGGTTTCGGGCTTTCAGCCCTCATCAGCCAGGATAGCTTGACTCCAGTGGCATGGAGAGCAAGGGACGCACGTCTGGGCATACCCGGTGACAAATGCAAAAACAACTGATTGACAGAATGCAGAACAATGTCATACATTCACCCCAGTACTGAGATCTGGGTCCTAAATCCATCCTGTTTTTGCTCACCATGCCACTCCAGCTTGGACCCAGCCATATGCAAATCAGTCTTGACCCTGCACCCAATGGAAACAGTCCAGCCCAAACTGCCAGGCCAGGTCCTCCCTGGACTGAAAACAAGCATCCTAGGACCGTTTTTGGGCTTTCAGCCCTCATCGGCCAGGATAGCTTGGACTGTTCCCACAAGGAACAGTGTCAAGACTGATTTGCATATGGCTGGGTCAAACTGGGGTGGTGTGGTGTGCAAACGAATGATGGATTTAACCAAGATCCTTGTGACTGGGGGTGAATGTTTGCATTGTCCTGCATTCCGTCCATCAATTGTTTCTTTTACGCTCTTCTTTAACATGGTAAAATTGGTTTGTACTCAATTCACACATTTAAATTATTTGCAAGTCCCTAGTAAAATGGTATTGCCTGCACCCAGGGCATGTAAAGTAAATGCTGCTAGTGGGCATGTAGCACTTATTGTGCCACACATTTAAAAGTCCTTTTTAAACTTGTTCCAAGCCTGCCATTGCAGCTTGTGTGTGCAGTTTTAAACTGTCAGTTTAACCTGGCAAAATAAACCTTTTGCCTGGTAGCACCTCCACTGCTGTGGAAGTGTCTTTCTGGGCATAGGTATAGGGTGCTGAAAATTGCAGCAAAGATAAACAAAAGTTGCTTGAAACCGGTCGTTGATTCAAATGTTTTTAATTTTCACAAACAGAATGTTAAATATACAATTGCTGTTGTCTCTTCAAAAAGATATGTTGAAGTATTCCGTCATACATCATCATAGTTACCACGTATTAGATTTCATCCCTATGCATTTCGGCACCGGGCCTTTGTCAGGGGAATATCTATGACAAATGTAATCACAACATTAACTGTTGGGAAATTCCACTAAATACAACTCCACCACCTATCGTGTGTCAATTCGTGGTTTAACGTGAGGCAGGGATGTGCCGGATGTGCATGGAAATTAAAAAAGAAAAAGAAAACCTGTGTACTCAAAGTGCGATCTATTAAGAACGTAAAGTAAACGGTGCCTCTGGGTGAGGATAGAGCCATGTGAATGTGCCCGGAATGAAGGGAGTGTCCTAAGGTTACAGGAGTTACGGTAATGGCAACGTGAATATATTGTGCATATGACGCGGTTTAAACAACGGTTACAAAGTTGTTAAGTATTGTGCAAAAGTGTGACTAAGTGATGCATTGTGGCTTAAAAGAGGTTAGACACGCTTACCTATCTGTGAACCAATAGTCCTACAGTTGTAACGGCTGGCTTGCGATTAAGTGACTGCCGTTTGAGGTTGGATCGGCGTGTGACGCGGGGGGCATGTTTATATGCAGAAATGACATTGCGCGTGTCTTGTGTATAATAAAGTTGCGTGGTCTCAAACTATGTGGTTACAAACATTAACGTGTATAAAAAAAGGAACAAAAAAAGGAACAAAAAAAAGTGAGATGGCTACTGCTATTAAAAGTGACCAGTGGTATTAGAAAGATTTGAACTCTATTTGCACGGAATGTAGTAATATCACGGATAAGCTGAACTGTGTCAAAGGTAGAATTTGCTTGTTTTTTGTTTTTTTGTCAAATCTGTTTATTGGCATTTATAGTATTTAGGCATTACAATAGGTATGGCATTTCGTACATCTCATCCAATTGATATGTCAAGTTTACATGTGCGGGAAAGACAACGTGTCCTCTACTCACTACATCGTTTCATGTATATATTACAAAGCTTTGAGGTTGCGTCCGGGTGTGCCCACAACATAGGGGGCCTATGTGCCCCAGCCCTGTGTACAGAAATGATTTTTATACAACAACCATGAAAATTCTTATTGAATCAGAACAAACAAACCGTGGCATGTACACTGATATGCATTGCGTATTGACCCCCCCCCTGGTATCCAGGCCTCCCCGTTAACCACCCCCCTAACGCTCGCGCACTGTCAACCTTCGTTATTCCTACGCTGTGGCACTATATGCTGCACCAATCAGGGTGTCAGGTGCACTGCCTGCAGTGCCCCCCCATCGCCCGCTGTGCCCGCCTGATCCCCTACCACCTCCTCACTCACAGTTCGTCCTGCTGATTGTAGGGTGTGAAGCATGCAGTCCCAGAGCTCTGCAATGGGGTCCCTGCGGAGCCCCTCTGTTTACTACCTTCGCATAGCAGTCCATTCCGCCCGGGCTCATGCTTGGAGGGACAGTGTCCATGCCTGCACGCTAGGCGGGTCGTGTGCCTTCCACCTCTTTGTGAGGAGTAAGCATGGGCGTAAAATCCGCTCAGATCGCGGATTTTTCGGATTTTCGGCAAATTCGCAATCCGCGAACTCTCGGGAATTTGTCGAAAATCCGTGAATTCGCTCGCGGCGGATTTTTTGCTTGGTGATACAATATTGCGGCGCGCGGCGTGGTGCACGCCGTTCACTTTCCGTCATTTAGCGTTTGCCGAGTTGTTTTTCTCGATCATATTTTGCGAGTGCTGTGCCATTTTGAATCTTGCTGCGGGATCCCGCGGGAGTTTGGCACCCGCGAATACGTAATCGTGGCTTGTCACCTTGCACAGCACGCCTCGCGAGAGTTCGCAATTGCGAACACGTAGTTGCGGCGGACAGGAACAATCTCGCACTCGCGAAATAGAGATTTTGCAATTCTGCACAAGAAATTCACCAGCAAACAGGATAAACCTTCAGAAAATGATGATTTTTATCAGAATCACTCCTGAGGTTGACATTTGCATGGCCTTTTTTTTTGCAAGGAGTCCATTTTTGGGGGGGGGGAAGGAAGTGCCCCACAGTCTCCAACTTCCTGTTCCTGTCCAGCAGGCTCCTCCCAGTGCTTTCTTCATGTGCTGGTCACTTTCATTTGGACCTTGACCTGGAAGGATTACTTTTTGTGGGTGCTGCTGGATATTTGGATTTGAGGCCTTTTTGACTTTCTTTGGATCACTTTTGGATTAGAAATCAACTTTCACAAGTAAGTTTGTTTGGGGCATTACAGTTGCTGCAACTACAATTTTGGAACTTTTTCAGAACATTAAATAAAATATATTGTGGGTAGCCACAGTATCCAGTAGGACCAGGGTTGGTTATGGGTGCATGATACAACTGTTTTGTTGAATTTAAACACCATTGAGGCCATGGATGGGCTGGGATTGTGCTGATTTTTGTTGTTTTTGTCGTTTTTTTGGGGCTGCTGGTGGGGCCCTTTGCCCAGGGGTGGTGAGTGTTGCATGGGCCTAGTCTTTCTGTGGGGTGTCTTCTTGAATTTAAACATCATTGAGGTCATGGATGGGCTGGGATTGTGCAGATTTTTGTGTTTTTTGTTGTTTTTTTGGGGCTGCTGGTGTGGCCTTTTGCCCAGGGGTAGTGGTGCATGGACTGAGTGTGCCTGTGGTGTGGTCTCACTCTCTTTAATGTAAACATCCTGGATGGCATTGGATTGTCGTGATTTTTGGGTGTTTTTCTGTTTTTTTGGGGTGTACTGTTGATGTGGACTGGCCATGTGGGTGGTGGTGGTGGCCATCTTGAGTGCTGGCTGGTACAGGCAACATGTGCTTGGGGTGCAAGGGGCCATTTTGAAGAGAGGCAGTGTCTGAGACCTGCACTTATTGTGCCTACTTTTCATCCATTATGCCCAGGGGTAGTGAGTGTTGCATGGGCCTAGTATTTCTGTGGGGTGTCTTCTTGAATTTAAACACCATTGAGGCCATGGATGGGCTGGGATTGTGCTGAAGTTTGTGGTTTTTGTCGTTTTTTGGGGCTGCTGGTGGGGCCCTTTGCCCAGGGGTGGTGAGTGTTGCATGGGCCTAGTCTTTCTGTGGGGTGTCTTCTTGAATTTAAACACCATTGAGGCCATGGAGGGGCTGGGATTGTGCTGTTTTTTGTGTTTTTTGTCGTTTTTTTGTGGCTGCTGGTGTGGCCTTTTGCCAAGGGGTAGTGATGCATGGACTGAGTGTGCCTGTGGGGTCTCACTCTCTTTAATGTAAACATCCTGGATGGCATTGAATTGTGGTGATTTTTGGGTGTTTTTCTGTTTTTTTGGGGTGTACTGTTGATGTGGACTGGCCATGTGGGTGGTGGTGGTGGTGGCCATCTTGAGTGCTGGCTGGTACAGGCAACATGTGCTTGGGGTGCAAGGGGCCATTTTGAAGAGAGGCAGTGTCTGAGGCCTGCACTTATTTTGCCTACTTTTCATCCATTATCCCCAGGGGTAGTGAGTGTTGCATGGGCCTAGTCTTTCTGTGGGGTGTCTTCTTGAATTTAAACACCATTGAGGCATGGATGGGCTGGGATTGTACTGAATTTTGTGGTTTTTGTCGTTTTTTGGGGCTGCTGGTGGGGCCCTTTGCCCAGGGGTGGTGAGTGTTGCATGGGCCTAGTCTTTCTGTGGGGTGTCCTCTTGAATTTAAACACCATTGAGGCCATGGATGGGCTGGGATTGTGCTGTTTTTTGTGTTTTTTTGTCGTTTTTTGGGGCTGCTGGTGTGGCCTTTTGCCCAGGGGTAGTGGTGCATGGACTGAGTGTGCCTGTGGGGTCTCACTCTCTTTAATGTAAACATCCTGGATGGCATTGGATTGTGGTGATTTTGGGGTGTTTTTCCGTTTTTTTGGGGTGTACTGTTGATGTGGACTGGCCATGTGGGTGGTGGTGGTGGCCATCTTGAGTGCTGGCTGGTAGAGGCAACATGTGCCTGGGGTGCAAGGGGCCATTTTGAAGAGAGGCAGTGTCTGAGGCCTGCACTTATTTTGCCTACTTTTCATCCAATATGCCCAGGGGTAGTGAGTGTTGCATGGGCCTAGTCTTTCTGTGGGGTGTCCTCTTGAATTTAAACACCATTGAGGCCCTGGATGGGCTGGGATTGTGCTGAATTTTGTGTTTTTTGTCATTTTTTGGGGCTGCTGGTGGGGCCCTTTGCCCAGGGGTGGTGAATGTTGCATGGCCTAGTCTTTCTGTGGGGTGTCTTCTTGAATTTAAACATCATTGAGGCCATGGAAGGGCTGGGATTGTGCTGATTTTTGTGTTTTTTGTCGTTTTTTGGGGGCTGCTGGTGTGGCCTTTTGCCCAGGCGTAGTGGTGCATGGACTGAGTGTGCCTGTGGGGTCTCACTCTCTTTAATGTAAACATCCTGGATGGCATTGGATTGTGGTGATTTTTGGGTGTTTTTCTGTTTTTTTGGGGTGTACTGTTGATGTGGACTGGCCATGTGGGTGGTGGTGGTGGCCATCTTGAGTGCTGGCTGGTACAGGCAACATGTGCTTGGGGTGCAAGGGGCCATTTTGAAGAGAGGCAGTGTCTGAGGCCTGCACTTATTTTGCCTACTTTTCATCCATTATGCCCAGGGGTAGTGAGTGTTGCATGGGCCTAGTCTTTCTGTGGGGTGTCCTCTTGAATTTAAACACCATTGAGGCCATGGATGGGCTGGGATTGTGCTGAATTTTGTGTTTTTTGTCGTTTTTTGGGGCTGCTGGTGGGGCCCTTTGCCCAGGGGTGGCGAGTGTTGCATGGGCCTAGTCTTTCTGTGGGGTGTCTTCTTGAATTTAAACATCATTGAGGCCATGGATGGGCTGGGATTGTGCTGATTTTTGTGTTTTTTGTCGTTTTTTGGGGCTGCTGGTGTGGCCTTTTGCCCAGGGGTAGTGGTGCATGGACTGAGTGTGCCTGTGGGGTCTCACTCTCTTTAATGTAAGCATCCTGGATGGCATTGGATTGTGGTGATTTTTGGGTGTTTTACTGTTTTTTGGGGTATACTGTTGATGTGGACTGGCCATGTGGGTGTTGGTGATGGCCATCTTGAGTGCTGGCTGGTATAGGCAACATGTGCTTGGGGTGCAAGGGGCCATTTTGAAGAGAGGCAGTGTCTGAGGCCTGCACTTATTTTTCCTACTTTTCATCCATTATGCCCAGGGGTAGTGAGTGTTGCATGGGCCTAGTCTTTCTGTGGGGTGTCCTCTTGAATTTAAACACCATTGAGGCCATGGATGGGCTGGGATTGTGCTGAATTTTGTGGTTTTTGTCATGTTTTGGGGCTGCTGGTGGGGCCCTTTGCCCAGGGGTGGTGAGTGTTGCATGGGCCTAGTCTTTCTGTGGGGTGTCTTCTTGAATTTAAACACCATTGAGGCCATGGATGGGCTGGGATTGTGCTGTTTTTTGTGTTTTTTGTCGTTTTTTTGTGGCTGCTGGTGTGGCCTTTTGCCAAGGGGTAGTGATGCATGGACTGAGTGTGCCTGTGGGGTCTCACTCTCTTTAATGTAAACATCCTGGATGGCATTGGATTGTGGTGATTTTTGGGTGTTTTTCTGTTTTTTTGGGGTGTACTGTTGATGTGGACTGGCCATGTGGGTGGTGGTGGTGGTGGCCATCTTGAGTGCTGGCTGGTACAGGCAACATGTGCTTGGGATGCAAGGGGCCATTTTGAAGAGAGGCAGTGTCTGAGGCCTGCACTTATTTTGCCTACTTTTCATCCATTATCCCCAGGGGTAGTGAGTGTTGCATGGGCCTAGTCTTTCTGTGGGGTGTCTTCTTGAATTTAAACACCATTGAGGCCATGGATGGGCTGGGATTCTACTGAATTTTGTGTTTTTTTTTTCGTTTTTTGGGGCTGCTGGTGGGGCCCTTTGCCCAGGGGTGGTGAGTGTTGCATGGGCCTAGTCTTTCTGTGGGGTGTCCTCTTAAATTTAAACACCATTGAGGCCATGGATGGGCTGGGATTGTGCTGTTTTTTGTGTTTTTTTGTCGTTTTTTGGGGCTGCTGGTGTGGCCTTTTGCCCAGGGGTAGTGGTGCATGGACTGAGTGTGCCTGTGGGGTCTCACTCTCTTTAATGTAAACATCCTGGATGGCATTGGATTGTGGTGATTTTGGGGTGTTTTTCCGTTTTTTTGGGGTGTACTGTTGATGTGGACTGGCCATGTGGGTGGTGGTGGTGGCCATCTTGAGTGCTGGCTGGTACAGGCAACATGTGCTTGGGGTGCAAGGGGCCATTTTGAAGAGAGGCAGTGTCTGAGGCCTGCACTTATTTTGCCTACTTTTCATCCATTATGCCCAGGGGTAGTGAGTGTTGCATGGGCCTAGTCTTTCTGTGGGGTGTCCTCTTGAATTTAAACACCATTGAGGCCCTGGATGGGCTGGGATTGTGCTGAATGTTGTGGTTTTTGTCGTTTTTTGGGGCTGCTGGTGGGGCCCTTTGCCCAGGGGGGGTGAGTGTTGCATGGCCTAGTCTTTCTGTGGGGCGTCTTCTTGAATTTAAACATCATTGAGGCCATGGAAGGGCTGGGATTGTGCTGATTTTTGTGTTTTTTGTCGGTTTTTTGGGGCTGCTGGTGTGGCCTTTTGCCCAGGGGTAGTGGTGCATGGACTGAGTGTGCCTGTGGGGTCTCACTCTCTTTAATGTAAACATCCTGGATGGCATTGGATTGTGGTGATTTTTGGGTGTTTTTCTGTTTTTTTGGGGTGTACTGTTGATGTGGACTGGCCATGTGGGTGGTGGTGGTGGCCATCTTGAGTGCTGGCTGGTACAGGCAACATGTGCTTGGGGTGCAAGGGGCCATTTTGAAGAGAGGCAGTGTCTGAGGCCTGCACTTATTTTGCCTACTTTTCATCCATTATGCCCAGGGGTAGTGAGTGTTGCATGGGCCTAGTCTTTCTGTGGGGTGTCCTCTTGAATTTAAACACCATTGAGGCCATGGATGGGCTGGGATTGTGCTGAATTTTGTGTTTTTTGTCGTTTTTTGGGGCTGCTGGTGGGGCCCTTTGCCCAGGGGTGGCGAGTGTTGCATGGGCCTAGTCTTTCTGTGGGGTGTCTTCTTGAATTTAAACATCATTGAGGCCATGGATGGGCTGGGATTGTGCTGATTTTTGTGTTTTTTGTCGTTTTTTTGTGGCTGCTGGTGTGGCCTTTTGCCCAGGGGTAGTGGTGCATGGACTGAGTGTGCCTGTGGGGTCTCACTCTCTTTAATGTAAGCATCCTGGATGGCATTGGATTGTGGTGATTTTTGGGTGTTTTTCTGTTTTTTTGGGGTGTACTGTTGATGTGGACTGGCCATGTGGGTGTTGGTGGTGGCCATCTTGAGTGCTGGCTGGTATAGGCAACATGTGCTTGGGGTGCAAGGGGCCATTTTCAAGAGAGGCAGTGTCTGAGGCCTGCACTTATTTTTCCTACTTTTCATCCATTATGCCCAGGGTAGTGAGTGTTGCATGGGCCTAGTCTTTCTGTGGGGTGTCCTCTTGAATTTAAACACCATTGAGGCCATGGATGGGCTGGGATTTTGCTGAATTTTGTGTTTTTTGTCGTTTTTTGGGGCTGCTGGTGGGGCCCTTTGCCCAGGGGTGGCGAGTGTTGCATGGGCCTAGTCTTTCTGTGGGGTGTCTTCTTGAATTTAAACATCATTGAGGCCATGGATGGGCAGGGATTGTGCAGATTTTTGAGTTTTTTGTCGTTTTTTTGGGGCTGCTGGTGTGGCCTTTTGCCCAGGGGTAGTGGTGCATGGACTGAGTGTGCCTGTGGGGTCTCACTCTCTTTAATGTAAACATCCTGGATGGCATTGGATTGTGGTGATTTTTGGGTGTTTTTCTGTTTTTTTGGGGTGTACTGTTGATGTGGACTGGCCATGTGGGTGGTGGTGGTGGCCATCTTGAGTGCTGGCTGGTACAGGCAACATGTGCTTGGGGTGCAAGGGGCCATTTTGAAGAGAGGCAGTGTCTGAGGCCTGCACTTATTTTGCCTACTTTTCATCCATTATGCCCAGGGGTAGTGAGTGTTGCATGGGCCTAGTCTTTCTGTGGGGTGTCCTCTTGAATTTAAACACCATTGAGGCCATGGATGGGCTGGGATTGTGCTGAATTTTGTGTTTTTTGTCATTTTTTGGGGCTGCTGGTGGGGCCCTTTGCCCAGGGGTGGCGAGTGTTGCATGGGCCTAGTCTTTCTGTGGGGTGTCTTCTTGATTTTAAACATCATTGAGGCCATGGATGGGCTGGGATTGTGCTGATTTTGGTGTTTTTTGTCGTTTTTTTGGGGCTGCTGGTGTGGCCTTTTGCCCAGGGGTAGTGGTGCATGGACTGAGTGTGCCTGTGGGGTCTCACTCTCTTTAATGTAAACATCCTGGATGGCATTGGATTGGGGTGATATTTGGGTGTTTTTCGGTTTCTTTGGGGTGGACTGGCCATGTGGGTGGTGGTGGTGGCCTGGCCATGTGGGTGGTGGTGGTGGCCATCTTGAGTGCTGGCTGGTACAGGCAACATGTGCTTGGGTTGCAAGGGGCCATTTTGAAGAGAGGCAGTGTCTGAGGCCTGCACTTATTTTGCCTACTTTTCATCCATTATGCCCAGGGGTAGTGAGTGTTGCATGGGCCTAGTCTTTCTGTGTGGTGTCTTGAATGTAAACATCATGGATGGCATGGGATTGTGCTGATTTTTCTGTGTTTTTCCATTTTTTTGGGGTGTATAACTGAACTGATGTTCCTCTGTCTTCCATTGCTTTTAGGTGCACAAGACTCAAGAGAACCACCAGTGCCAGGAAGAAGTCCTGCAGCGGTGTGTGTGTTCAGCATAACGTCACGCGACGTCACGTCTGGACACAGACAACTCTGCAACTCGTGCAACTGCTGCCTGCTGTTCTGACCTGCTCTGAAGAAGATGGCCCCAAAAAAAGTTCCCCGTAGCTCCTCTAGCAAGAAAGTTGCCAGTAAGGAGCAGAAGAAGCAAGTTACCAAGGAGACTGGTGTGCCGGCCGCCCCTTTTTTTGGGAGGAAAAAAAAAAGTACGCCTGCAGCGGGATCTGCTGGGGACCAAGCTGGGAGCAGCACCCCCGCTACATTGGGCTCAGTGCCACCACCACCACCACGCCAACTTAAGTCCAAGCCCTTGACTGCTGCAGAGGCACTTAGTCTATTTGTTCAATCACCATCGACCAGTGATGTTGGCTCATCGCAAGAAAGTAGCAGCAATGTCCCTCATTCAACACAGGTTGTTGTAACTCATCTGACGAGTGTTGAACAACCACAGCCGCAACAAAAACCACATGTGCAAGTACAAGCCCAAGTACATGTGGAAGGAGAGGCAGTGCAAGGAGATGCGCAAGCAGAGGTGCATGGAGGGTCACAAGTGCCCACAATAGTTGTTCCTCCCGAAGTAGGGGCACATCAGGAAATCGACAATCAAGGCGAGGTATCATTTGAGGAAGACACTCCTCCTGATGATCATTCATTGTCTTCCACACCCCTAGCAAGGAAGAGATCAAGGGTGGTGTCTACATCTTCTTCAAGCACACCTCCTTCTGATGATACGGATCAAAATTGGCAACCAGCACCACTGCCGTCTGAGAGTGAGGCACACCATGATCTGACAAAGGTAGTTAAGCGTAAAAGGAAGCTCGTCCAAAGTCTCAGAGTTATGGAGTGTGATGATGAGGCTCAACAAGAAGTGGCGGATACTGCTGCTGATGAAGACTTTGACAACGATGACCCAGTCATCATAAAGGTCACTGCAGCCCCAGCGGGCATGCAGCAAACAGACATTTTGACCCTAGCCCGAAAAGCTGCTGAGCGTGATGATGATGATGTTGTCGGCGAGGAGCCAGTGGAAAAACCACAATCATTGGAGTTAAGTAGTACACCAACTCGTACCGCTTCCATATTTCTTTCTCACAAGGAGGGACCTCCATCCACCTCGACCCTAATTAGTGGCGGTGAAAGTGCACAACGTACAAAAGTTGGGCAATCCAGATCCTCCACTTCATCTGGCATTAGCAGCATGACCACCACCACCAGTATCGCCGCCTCCTCCAGGCCCCACAGACACTTCAAGTCCCCAGTTTGGGACTTCTTTACTGTTTGCCCAAAAAGGGAAAAGTTCGCCATTTGTACCCTTTGTAAGCTTGCAGTTAGTCGTGGTAAGTTAGGTACCAACTATGGTACCGGAGGCCAGAGAGGTAATCTTAGGAGACAGCAGACTGTCCAATGGTTTGCGCACCTAAAGGCGATCAAGGAAGCCCGAATTGGAAGTCAAGAAAACGTTGATGTTTCATCTGATGATGACGAGGAGGAAGAAGACGTGTCAAACACTTCACTTACACCCAGTACCCCTGTCAGCAGCACACCCCATGTGAGGCACACTAAGAGTGTTGGAGCGAGTGAGACACCAATGCGAAAAAGTTCACCAGCGAGCATAATTGGGTCAACGAAGTCATTATCATCCCGTAAATGCTTGGTCCAGGGACACATTAGAACCATGTTTTGTTCAGACGCGCCATATGAACGCAACCACCCAATGACGCGTCTGTATAACACTAAGCTGGCTAAAATGCTAGCTGTGGACCTTCTCCCTTTTTCTTTTGTAGAAGCGGTAGGTTTTCTACAATTAGTGGCAGTGCTCTGCCCTAAATGGAAGGTTCCTAGCCGGTTCTATTTTGCCAGAGTTGCGGTTCCAGCACTACATGAAGATGTGCTGGAGGTGATTGGGGCAGCTTTGCAGAAGAGTGCTGTTCACACTATACATCTGACAACAGACATGTGGACCAGTGGCGCAGGCGCTGATTACATGTGCATCACTGCACACTGGGTCTCTTTTTCAGGGGTTAAAGCAAAGCTAAACGCAGGTGTTGACCCGGCCCAAGTTTTTAAAGCTGCTCGGAAACATGGAGAAAAGTCACACAGCACAAAACATTTTGGACGAGTTTAACAAAAAGGTCTTTCACTGGCTGTCCCCAAAAAAACGCAAGATTGGTTATGTTTCCACAGATAATGGCGCCAATATAGTTAAGGCCATGTCGCTGGGTGACTATTTCAGAGTGCCGTGTTTGGCGCACTGTATAAACCTGGTAGTTCAAAAATTCTTGAGTGATAAAGACAGTCCAGCGTGCGAGGTAATGGCCACCTGCCGAAAAATGTACAACCATTTCAGCCATTCTTTTAAGGCCCAGAAGCATCTGAGGAGCCTGCTACATGAACGTCGAATGCCAGTGAAAGCACTCATCCAGGAGGTGGCAACACGTTGGAACTCAACCTTCTACATGCTTGAGCGTCTGTATGAGCAGTATACAGTACTCGATCACTATTTCTTAAAACAGGGTACAGCTCAGAAGGACCTGAGGATGGGTGCGGCGCAATGGGACATAGTTAAAAGCCTGACAGACATGCTTCGTCCTTTTGAGGTCTTCACGCGTGCAGTCAGCAAGGAGGACTGTAATTTGGGAAAAGCGATCCCATTGTTGTGCATGCTGGAGCACCAACTGAAGGCGGTGTCTTCTGAGTTAGAAAAAGATGAAAAAAACAAAGACCCTTTTGTTTTGTCGGAGAAATTATTAGAGCACTTACGTGGTGATGAACGTCTTAAAATGATCAACTCAGAACAGCATTACATTTGTGCTACTATTCTGGATCCACGCTACAAAAAGGTGCTGGCAGGCCAAGCATTCTTTCCTTTTGCTGATGAAGATGTTAAAAAGTACAAACGTTGGCTAGCCTGGTCAGCCAAGAGGTTTGAAAAAGAACGGTAGGATATTGAAGGAGAAGGCAGTACATCAGCATCAGCATCAGCAGGCCATCCCCAGTCAAAAGAATCCACTTCTGCACCTGTGGCTCTGGCACAAGTGACCTCTCAGCCGTTAAAGACACCGGCAACCGGATCATCTGCACCACTCACAAGAGTAACATTGGCTGCTGAAGAGTATTGGCTAACTTGGCTTGGGTATGGTTCTCGAAAAGAGGTCACAAGCACAGCAAAAAGTAACCAAAGTGGAGGAACCGTTGAGGACCTTGAGTCGATGGTGCAGGACTATCTGAATGACTCAACAGAGGTCTTTCCTAATGATGAGCCATTGCAGTATTGGCATGGGAAAAAACAATTGTGGCCACAGCTCTCCAACCTGGCTATAAACTACTTGCCTTGCCCACTCGCAAGTGTGTCTTCTGAACGTGTTTTCAGTGCTGCTGGTGGCATTGTAACTCCCAAACGGAGCCGCCTCTCGCCCAAAAATGTGGAGAGGCTAACAATGATCAAGATGAATCAGCACCTCATACCACCAGATTACAAAGTACGAGAAAGCACGCAGCATGAAGACGAGGAGGACAGCAACGTAGATGAGGGAATTTGTTCTCTGTTCGGTGACGCTGACCTCATCCTGCCTGAATTCGCAGAGTATGATGACAAACTCTTATTCTTATTCCCTGACACCGAGCCCTGAAAATGAGACAATGAATCAATAACTTTCTTTTTCGTCCTTATTCACTTGTATTCCTGTGTGTCTGTCTTTCTTTGTTTTGCACAGTTAATTTAATTCAAACTTTAATCACCTAATCACAAAAACAAGCCCATCAGCAGAACTGTCGTCACTTGTTTGCTTATTGATTTGAAGGTGCCGCAGTCTACATTCCTCCGGTTCACAAGTTCAGAAGAACATGCTCCTCTATCCTCCTCCTCCAGACTCCTATTTCCCTCAAAGCAGAGGGCTGGATTACGCCCAATGAAGAAAGACTCAGCACTTGTGGAGGTGTTCTACTTCTTTGCGGGTGAGTTGACGGCTCTGGGCCCATTGCTGTGAAGCTCTAATAATGGATAAAAGTGTTTTGGACCAAATATGAGGCGGAAATTTCTTGCAGTTTTTGCTGACTTGCTTGCCTTTGAGGTGCTCCTTGGCGGGGTTCCGGGTGTTTGTGGGTGAGTTTTGGGGTCTGGGAGCACTGCTGCGACAGTCTAATCTTGATTGCATTTGCTTTTCAGGAAATCCGTGGTGGAAAACAGGAGTTATGATGATGACCTAGCTACACAGCGCGTTTGGACCGAAGGCAGAGAGATATTGTAAGTATGAGATTTAGCTTTTTGGCTGTTTGGGGGTGTTGTCGCGTGCTTTTTTGCGGGTGGGTTGGCGGGTCTCTTGGGGCATTCCTGTGAAGGTCTAATACCGGATAGAAGTGGTTTGGACAAACTCCATGCAGAATTTTTTTTTGCTATTTCTTCTGACATCTTGCTCAATGTAGCGTTTTCGGGGGCCTGTTTGGGGGGCTTCCTGGTGTTTGTGGGTGGGTTTTGGTGTCTCTGTCGGAGCACTGCTGCGACAGTCTAATCTTGATTGCATTTGCTTTTCAGGAAATCCGTGGTGGAAAACAGGAGTTATGATGATGACCTAGCTGCAAAGCGCGTTTGGACCGAAGGCCGAGAGATATTGTAAGTATGAGATTTTGCTTTTTGGCTGTTTGGGGGTGTTGTCGCATGCTTTTTTGTGGGTGGGTTGATGGGTCTCTTGGGGCATTCCTGTGAAGGTCTAATACCGGATAGAAGTGGTTTGGACAAACTCCATGCAGAATTTTTTTTTGCTATTTCTTCTGACATCTTGCTCAATGTAGCGTTTTCGGGGGCCTGTTTGGGGGGCTTCCTGGTGTTTGTGGGTGGGTTTTGGTGTCTCTGTCGGAGCACTGCTGCGACAGTCTAATCTTGATTGCATTTGCTTTTCAGGAAATCCGTGGTGGAAAACAGGAGTTATGATGATGATGACCTAGCTGCACAGCGCGTTTGGACCGAAGGCCGAGAGATATTGTAAGTATGAGATTTTGCTTTTTGGCTGTTTGGGTGTGTTGTCACATGCTTTTTTGCGGGTGGGTTGGCGGGTCTCTTGGGGCATTCCTGTGAAGGTCTAATACCGGATAGAAGTGGTTTGGACAAAATCCATGCAGAATTTTTTTTGCTATTTCTTCTGACATCTTGCTCAATGTAGCGTTTTCGGGGGCCTGTTTGGGGGGCTTCCTGGTGTTTGTGGGTGGGTTTTGGTGTCTCTGTCGGAGCACTGCTGTGACAGTCTAATCTTGATTGCATTTGCTTTTCAGGAAATCCGTGGTGGAAAACAGGAGTTATGATGATGATGACCTAGCTGCACAGCGCGTTTGGACCGAAGGCCGAGAGATATTGTAAGTATGAGATTTTGTTTTTTGGCTGTTTGGGGGTGTTGTCGCGTGCTTTTTTGCGGGTGGGTTGGCGGGTCTCTTGGGGCATTCCTGTGAAGGTCTAATACCGGATAGAAGTGGTTTGGACAAAATCCATAAGGAAAAGCCTTTTGGCACTTTTTGTAACTTAGGGTTCGTTAGGGTTAGCCCTAGCAGCAGGATTGCATGTGTTTCGGGGTGTTGTTCTAGATTTTTGCAACTGAGTTCTGGGGTCTTAGAGCACTCTTGGAGCGATGCTGGCTATGGATACTTTTGCTTGCTTGCAAGTGGTTTGAATACAATCCACGGTGGGTAAGGGGGTATTTGGGCCTACTTTTACTTTCAAAGTCCGTTTTGTCACCATTTTTCTGCTAGGCCTCGTTTTTTGAGATCTGATTGGGGGTCTTCTACATTTTTGCGACAGGCTTTAGTAAGGGTCTGGGTGGGAGCACTGCTGGGAAGGTCTAATTTTGTTCTAAAACACAGTTCACAGTACACCGAGCTTGAGGGGAAAGATCCGCTAAATTAATTTGGCCATACTTATTTATCCTTCAAAAGGTGACTCAGACAGAGTACGCAATTTCAAAAATATTGTACTGTCTATTAGGAAAATCAAAGTGTGACTTTTTGCACCACACAGCGTACATACCTTATATTTGTTTATCAGTGGTATTGTAATAGCACTTCCTGTTTTCCGTTCAATAATTACAGGCCGGGTTTCAGTCTGTGCAATGGGGAAAAAAGATGGAGTCAGGCTTCACATTAACGAGCCGCAATTCAACATCCGCCAGGCAGGCAGTGGACAGGGTGTCTTCTGTCAGTGGTCACCAACATTGATGGACGAAGCGTCAGCTGGAATGGAGGAGTGCCGCTAATAAGAGGAATTGTTTGCTGCATGCAACTTACTTACCAAATTCAACAGGACTACTCCAACAACATACAGATACAGTATCCATTGTTTTCTTCAATGAGTGTAACTGCATTTCTTGGATCTCTCTCTGCTTCTAAATTGATCCCAGATTTCTTTATCTTCAATTATTGTTTGACCATGCTGTGCTTTTTTTTCTTCTCTCAACAAAACCTACCCAAAAAGAAACCCCCATTCCCATCCATTTTCCAAACCCTAACCCTCTTCCCCCGGGCTGTGTGGTTTTGCTTGATGTGTGACTAAATGACATCAATAATTCCACACACTTGCTGGGGAGGATAAGGTCATAGCAACAGGCTGGTGAAGGAATCCGAGGATATATTCTAGACTTACTCAGCTTCAGTACTATTTCTTGTAGTAGTAGGAGCCAATGTCAAATAAATTCAACGCAAGTACTAGTTATACTTGCAATACTTTACCATTTGTTAGGCTACATTGTGGCACTGTTCTAGTGTACTGTCACCTGCTATATTCTCTATCGTACCGTAACCGTTGTAATGCTACAGTAAGGACAAACCAGGTTTCGTTTTCTTTTTTTCCATAGGCATGCAACTGTCACTGTGTCACACCACTAGTACCACCGCAATGAGGACATTTCATCCGCCCAGGATTGCCAACCTTAATCCCCATTTCCCGTGGAGCCAGCCCTGGGCCTAGCCCTACTTTCAAACATAAATTACAGGTAAGATAAGCGTTTGGTGGGAGGTAGTATAATGGACTATTAGGACTAGACGAGAGATTGACGGTAGTACTACTAAAGTCCTAGGACTCTTCAGGAAAACAAATTTACTGTTAAACCCCCACCCACCAGACTCAAAAGCAGTAAAAAACAGGTATGGTCAGATAAAGTTTAAAAAATTATATTTATGTAGCCCTAACAAAATAATCTCCCTCAAGACCCTCCCTAACCCCAACGATTGTCTTTCAAAAGTCCCAAAAAGAACCCAACTCCCAAATCCCACCCCCCCCAAAGTCTCTAAAAAAAAGGGCAAGGGACACTACACTACTGGAGGGTGCTGTTGAATTTAGCGGCCAGGGCATCATACTCCTTGCGGAGGGTGGCATGGTCGAAGCGGAGGCCCTCCACCAAGTTCTTGTAGCTAAGGACCTCCTGCTCCAGGTAGGACATTCTTAGGGATAAGCGGCGCTGGCGTGCCT
Organism: Lissotriton helveticus; assembly: GCF_964261635.1. Lineage (NCBI taxonomy): Eukaryota > Metazoa > Chordata > Amphibia > Caudata > Salamandridae > Lissotriton > Lissotriton helveticus. Next base: position 1,611,674,993 of record NC_136065.1, read on the forward strand.
TGCAACTCCTGTGGGGGGCAGCTGATGTCTTTGCTGCTTGGCGGTGGCGGTTGGCTTTGGTAGCCCGGCTCCGTACCGCTGGAGCACTGCGCTGTCTGGCAGCCCGTGGGGGCACGGAGGAGGATGCAGCTGTCCCAGTGGAGGATGTAGTGGCTCCACCGGTTGACTGCGTGTCCTCCTCCTTCAGGGCCACCAGCCGCCGATATTCGGCGACAGTGGCATCCAGCCTCCGTTGCCGGGCCATTCGAGCCTGCTCCCTCCGTGATGTCGATTTGGAAGGAGCAACTATATGAAGAAAGACACACATAGTCTGTAACCAATGCTCCTTAACATTAATAACACAAAGTGATTGAGCCGAAAGTTGTGTCACAGTACAAGTAGCAAATTGAAAGCACAGTACATAACTATTGAGGACAGTATCTATCTAACCTCCCACTTCTGCATCCTTGCTCTAACATTAGTGGGAGTTTAATGAACAAATTCTACGACCACTATGGACTTCCATTACAGTCGACTATGACAGTACACCAGTCTTATTCTTCTTCTTCTCTCTTGTTTAGGAAAATTGGTACGTTATCTCATGCAAGCCGGCAGAATGCCAGCGCAGTGAACTTGCACCCGAGAAAAACAGACGCACACCATGATGAGTGAGACAGACTTGCGTTACTGTACCGGTCGAGTACATGCAGGTGGTGAAGCTATTACTTTTCTATTACGGGTGGCACTGAGAATACTCTGTTACAAGGGCTACTGCTTAATTAATTTACCTTTCACCCTACAGTGCAAATAAGTACTAGTAAAGGAAAATGAAGAAGCTAAATAATTTGATTATCTATCACTTCACATGGGATGTATTTGATGACATATGGGATGACTTTAGGTGCTTTGCTTATTATTGAGTGAACAGTGATACACCCACACATGAATGACGTACTACTACTAAACTAAAGTTATTAAGAGAGGTACGGAGTGTCCACCGTAATAACCGGATATATGCTGTGCTTGCAGTTGCAATACAAACTACTGCTACTATTCATGGTAGTATTGTGTGGTAAATAAATAATTAATCACCGGTACTATTTTTGAATACAGTGAATAAAACAGATAGCTCAATAAATAAGAGACAGGTTTCGAGGTATCTTGAGTCTACAGGCTTTAATCAGGCATAAGGGAAGGGACAGGAACGGGATAGCCTGCATGGGAATAGACTGATGGCAGCTGCCGGGGGCAGGGGAAAATGGCAGGATCTGGGTAAGGGGGTAACTTTCAGTAACAGCACACAATATATATACTAAAACACTTACATTACATTCAATACAGTAGGCGTAGCAGTAGGCGTAACTCGTAGCAGTCGCGAAAGATAAGGGCAAAATGATATAACAAGAAGGCGTGTACAGGGCGTATACTTAGACATGTGATGTAAACGTAACAGAAGTGTCATAAACGGGGCGGAAACATGGAGGGGGCTACCTGAGCAGCTGGGACCTTTAACCTAGTGGTGCGCGCAAACGGGCAATGACGTGTTACCAGGAGGAACTGGGGGCTATGACTTCTGCGCTAGAAGAAGAGACTAAAAGTCTGCGGTGTCAGGGCGACATGTGCCTATGGCATATCTAGTATCTGGTGTTTGGAGTACATGTTGATAGAATCCAAAAGTTATCAGGGCAAAGGCTACTTGACACCAAGACTGGTGCGTGCATAAATCTACATGTATTGCGTGTGCTAGGAATATTCTATGAATATTAATACAGTATTTCTCTTACATGGAGACAGAAAGGCTAGACCATGACTGAAACTATTGATGCGATTCAGTAGCTTAGGAATGCAGAGAAGGAGGGCTGGACTGATAACTAGAAGCATAACATACTCTTGGCAGACTGTCAGGCAGAGCCAGGCCGGGCCGGGCACTGTGAGGCAGGAAGTAAGTGAAGGGTCAGGGATGCAGGTGGGGGCTGTATCGCTCCTCGGAGAGGGTTCAGAAGTCTGGAGCTGAATCTGATGTCCGGGCCCTTTTGAGGCCTAGAAACGGGGACAATTCAATGAATTAACGTGCACACTGTAAAATGTGGCAACATAGGCCTAATACTCGTTGCTTTCACGAGAACTGGAAACTGGCATACTAGAGATGGACACAACTGTAATTGCGTCTTTTAATCGACCATAGGGGATACATGCATATCGATCATGCACATATAGCATAAGATGGGGAACACGTAGGCACATATAACATGGCAAAATTTACTTTTCCACATTCCCTCCTTGTGCCCTACGTTTCCATCAGGAAACATCAATATTCATGATACCATCTATCTGTTCATATAGCATCATTTGCTCGTCTCGAATTGTCTTGGAACGGGTTTTAGGACTAGGAATACAAGAGGTAGCACACATGCCGCAAATCGCAGGGCCACATTGTAAACAGAGGCAGCAACTGAATATGATCATTACTGCAATACCCAGGAATGACAATACTTTCCATCCCCAGGCAGATATAATACTCCAGAGCCAACCGGACCATGTCCAGGTGCCTGGATTCTGGTGCAACTGATGGGCAATTTTATGAAGTCTGGCTATAGCTGAATAAACAGACGGCGCGTTATTAGGAATGAAAATGCAGCAACTAGATCCAATGACTCTACAAGCTCCTCCTCGATCGGCCAGTATGACGTCAAGAACGAGACGATTTTGGAGCACGACAAATCTCATAGCAGATTGCTCTTCAGTTAAGTTACCTAGAGCGGAAGTAGTCTCATTCACTACTGCTTCGAGGGTTCTGGTTAACCTACGTATTAACTTACTATTCTGGACAGGACCTATAAAGAAAAAGAAACCTTTATTGAAGTCTTGATATTGTTCTAGAGTAGTTTCAGTTTGATCGACAATTGGGGACTCCCTTCTATGTCTGACGTGTACTAGATGTGTGTTTCTGTGATAATCAGATGGGGCTAGAAAAACTGGTGGCAGTAGGAAAGCAATGTAACATGTTCCATCCCAATCGAGGGGCAGACGAACATATGCGGTCTGACCACAAACAAAATAAGAATGACGTGAGGCTTTGAAAATAGATTTCCCACTGTCACTATACTCGACAGTAGTAGTACAATCACTATGTCCTACATGTGCGGAACCATTCTTTCTGACACATAATTCGCCTTTGACTGGTAGTACTGAAATAGCAGGCAAATCTGGAGTAGTATCGGACTGAACATTCAGGACCATGAAAGTCGAAGAATAATTACCTAAATCATATACTTCATTTTCTAGATCTAACCCTGTTCTATGGGAAAGACCTTGCTTGTCTGGGAAACATGTTCTATTCAGAAGGGACATATCAGTGGAGGATGATGTTAACGTGGACCATGCTCCATATGAACCATTATGTGAAAACGGATAAGGAAAGAGTGGCAGAACTCCCTTCGGTGTCTGGAAAGGGGGGAGTCGACCACACACCCAACAATTAGTGGTATTGCTGGTCTGGTGTGAATAGTGCAACATTCGGATGAATGTATTGTTACGCATAGCAAGACGATAGGATAGCTCGTGAGGAGGCAGATCACTAAAGGTGTGCTCTACTGTAGCATTAGAAAACATATGTACATGTGAAATTGGAAAACTTAAATGTAAAGCATAACTTGTGCAGGTAATCATAAGACTCAAAAATAACAAGAAGAATAGAACGATAATACATCTTTTAGAGTTTTGACTAACTCTCTCACTGTGTGGGTCTGTCTCATACATGTCAGGAACCTGTCTAACCGTTTCACCCGAGAGGGACTTAGACAATTAAACTGGCTGACTTATTTTACTAGACCTCAACTTGGCTTTATACTCCTGCTGCGGAGTTTCCTCTAATAATGGAAGTTTGAACTCAGAGTCTGTTTTTAGGCAGTCTTTAGAAATAGGGCAGTCCTTAATAAATGTCTTTTGTCGTAATCCATGGAACTTTTTGATGTGACTGGTGTGGACCCATCCCTTGCGGCCTTCAAGCTTGACTGCAGTCCTTGTTGTCAATAAAACCAGCTGGGGCTCTTTCCAACGGGGCTCCAGCGGACTTGAACGATCAAAATTTCGCACCAGGACATATTCTCCCGGAACGACTTCATGCGGTTTCACCTCAGTGTTGTCTGGAAATGCAGCGGCAACCTGTGAACGACAAGAGTGTAGGGCAGACATCAAGGAAGCTAGGTAATCTGTCAGCATATTACTGGAAACATCTGTAATGCTACGGGGTCTAGGTGTACCCCACATGTTTGGAGGGCGGCCGAATACGACCTCATACGGGGACAGACCTGATCTGGAATGTGCAACCATTCTCATGTAGAACAGAGCAACTGGCAGAGCTACTAGCCAGTCTACACCTTTCTCCGTACACACTTTAGCAATGCGGATTTTCAAAGTCTGGTTATGTCTCTCTACGAGACCGGCTGCTTCAGGATGGCGTACACAATGGAACTTCCACTGGTACCCTAACAGAAGGGAAACATGTTTCATGAGCTCGGATGAGAATGGCTGGCCGTTATCTGAATACACGACCCTAGGCAATCCATAGCGGGGAAAGTACTCACGAACCAACTGCCTGGCAGTGGTCGCAGCTGTGTAATCTGGAACTGGATATGCTTCTGTCCACCTGGACAAAGCGCATACAACTACGAGGACATATTTGAAACCTCGACATCGCTCCATCTGAATATAATCCATCTGGAGGACTTCAAAAGGGTGGTCAGGAGGTTGGAATCCCCCTTGTTCCACCGGAACACTTTTACCTGGATTGAACTGACAACATATCATACAGGTACGGACTTTCTGCTTGGCTGCTGCTCGTAAATGCTTGTTGAACCAGAGGTTCTGAATACTGTCTAACATAGCTTTTTCTCCTAGATGTGCTGGACTATGTGCGGTATTAATAATGACTTGAACCATAGAGTCGGGGAGAAACCATGTGGCTTTTCCCTTCGTCAACCATCCTTGATCTGTCTGGACCCCTCCTTGTTCGGACCATTTCTTGATTTCTTCGGGAGTAGCATGTAACTGTATGTCTATGACATCTTGTGTAGGGTCCTTAACTGTCATACAAGTAGTCTGATCTGGAGTGAGTGTCTGTGTCGTGTTAACTGGAATGTCTGGAGTCTGGGCTGTAAGCTTGGCTGTTCGATCTGCTAGATCGTTACCTTGGGAAATGATGTCAGTGACTTTCGTATGTGCCTTGCACTTCATGATAGCAATAGCTGTCGGTAAATGTATTGCATCTAACAGAGCTTGAATGAGAAGACCATGCTGGACCTTGGTTCCATGAGAAGTCATAAAACCTCTTTCTTGCCAGAGTACTCCAAAGTCGTGTACGACTCCGAATGCATAACGTGAATCTGTGTATATGTTTACTTTCAGGTTCTTGGCACGTATGCAGGCTTGGGTCAGAGCGACTAGCTCTGCTGCTTGAGCAGACAGGGTGTCAATACGATGTGTTTCTATAACTTCGGTTTCAGTAGTCACTGCATACGCGGCCACTAGTTCTCCTGTACTTGTTCTCATACATGAACCATCCACATAAAGTGTCAGGTCGGGATCAGGTAATGCAATATCTGTCAGATCTTGTCTTGGCTTTGTCATAGTGTTAACAACTTCCACACAGTCATGTGTGGCAGGATTTGAAGTAACTGACGGTAACAGTGTAGCAGGATTTAGAATGTTGCAGCGTCTGATTTCTATGTGTGGCTGAAATAGTGTCAGTTCATAACCTGTTAAACGTGCAATTGTCAAGTGCTGAGTCTGGGTTCGGTTTAAAAGAACTTCCACAGAGTGTGGAACTTGTACTGTCAGAGAGTGTCCTAACACTATGGTATCACTTTGTCTGATAGCTAGCGCTGTGGCTGCAACTGACTTGAGGCACGCAGGCAGAGCCTGGGCCACTGGATCTAATGTGCTCGAAAAATAAGCACAGGGCTTGTATTGTCCTGCTTGATCTTGTGTGAGAACAGATAATGCAGTACCATCACGTTCTGTGACAAAAAGTGTAAAAGGCTTACTGTAGTTTGGTATTGCTAGAACTGGTGCTTGGCATAAGGCTTTCTTTAACTCATTAAAAACAAGTGTATGTTCCTGGGTCCAAGGGAGGACAGTCGATACGGCTGCCTCCTGCGTCGTTAACTGTATAAGTGGCTTGGCTAGAAATGCATACTGAGGAATCCATTGTCTGCAGTAAGAAGTGAGGCCAATAAAAGCTCGTACCTCCTTCTGTGTCTTGGGCTGTGGAAGATGTGCTATTAACTGGATACGGTCAGGTGTCAACTGCCTACCCCTCTTGGACAGTAAGTGTCCCAAGTATACCACTTGCTGGACACAGAATTGTAATTTGGAAGGGGACACCTTGTGCCCCATCTCGGCCAGGAAATACAGAACTGTAAGTGACGCTCGCTCGCAGTCACGTTCAGAACGGGCTGTGATCAGTAGATCATCGACATACTGGAGCAGGGCAGTGTCAGTTGGCATGTGAATATTGTCTAGTTGTCTCTTAAGTGCTTGACTGTAAATACTAGGGCTTTCTGTAAAACCTTGAGGAGCTCGTGTGAATTTATAGCTTCTTCCATTTAAACAGAAACCGAAAAGGAACTGGCTGTCTGGATGAATGGGGACACTGAAGAATGCGTTCTTGAGATCGATAACTGTGAAGAACGTAGCTTCAGAATCAATGGCTGTCAATAGGGATGAAATATCTGGGACTACTGGATACTGGGGTATGATACATTTATTAAGTTCTCGAAGATCAATCACTAATCGATATACTGGAGGTGCATTTGGATCAGTACGTTTCAGGACTGGAATGATAGGAGAATTACATACATTGGAGTCAGTTTCTACAACCACTCCTTGAGCAATAAGCTCGTCAATAATTTTGGATAAGGCTGCTACAGCCTCAGGTGGCAATTTGTACTGTCTGATTCGTGGTAAAACCACGCCTTGCTTTAGAGTCACACGATGGGGTGTGATATGCATACAACCTACATCAGTTGGACCTTGCGCCCAAAATGCTGTGGTACATTCAATAATCTTGGATCAAAATCACGTAATACATAATGACCTTTGAAGTCTCTCAAAAACAGGCGGACCCCCTCTGGGGAACAACAAATTACTGCTCCTAATTCTTTCAATGTTTTAATGCCTAACAAATTTTCTGGACAAGATTTCGTGAATAACAAATCAGTAGTTCGGGACAATGGACCGACTTCTAGAGTAACTGGTTTCGATATTTCATTAACAATCGGCTTTCCTGAAAATCCAAGGGAAACATTTCTAGAGCCTGAGAGCGGAGCCCCTGGAACCTCGTCATGACTGATGGTAGTCCTACTTGCCCCTGTATCAATCAGAAACTTTCTGTCTTTCCCTAATACTTGACTGTGTACATAGGGACCCTCTTGATCTACAGGTATCTCGATGAGAGGCAAGCCTACCTCCCTCTCTAGGCTGTTTCATGAATACGGCTGATAATCTGGATATTCTGTCTGGGCATACTGGTACATCTGCTGTGTAACATGCTGTGTCGCAGCGATAGGCTGCGGTGCTGTAACTGACTGTTGTGCATTCTGTGGTGGCTGAGAAGTCTGTGAAACTTGTTCTTGTCTAGGCGGACGTGGTCTTTCTTTAGTTTTACCAGTAGCTATGTTGTGTTTCAGAACTGCACACTCGTTTATAAAATGACCTGGCTGTTTACAGTAATTGCATGTCCCTTTAACGGGAGCTGCAGGATGACTGGCTTGATTCGGACCCCTCTTCTGACTGTCTTGTGGAACAGATTGTGCAACTAATACTTTCATTTTCGTGTCTTTCATACGTCTCCTTTCGTGTTCCTGCTCTTCCCTGATTCTGTTCTGGTGATACTGGAGCATTTGTAACATTTGTGACGGAGTATTAGCTTGCCAGGTACTTTCAACTTTCAATACTCGATTTTTAACTTGTGGACTTGAATTTTCGACTAGTTTGGTAACAAAAAGATGAGGGTATGATTCACTACTTGTTTTCAGACCACTGTTAATAATAAAACATTTTTCAAATCTAGAATAAAAATCACTAGTGTCTTCGTCTTGTTTCTGTTTACAAGCTGAGATGGCATCCCAATCTTCCTTTTTCGTGGCTAGTAATCTTGGCAAAACTTGTATCAATAACTCGGGCAAATCTTTAGCTTTCTCCCCAAGACCGGTACCTGGTACTCGTAAATTATCTTCAGCTTCTAGAGCTGTCCAATCTATCTTTTTCTCTCCCACCTCCCATTCTTTTTCCTTGAGTTTTTCATATATGCCCGCGGGCAACAGGACCTTTAACATTTTAATGATATCAGGATACGTGTATTCTCCCATACGGAGCATGTCCTTTAATTCACGATGGAACCCTGCTGGATCTTTATCGTGACAGGGAATTAACTTCTTCATCTCTAAGAGTTCCATCTTTGTGATGGGGGTGTAAACGAATACTCGTTTTAGATCACCACCCGTTCCTCTAACTGGGTGTACTTCTCGTAACGGATTCTGTCTATCTATGTAAAATGATTTACTTTCTGGGGGTGAGACGTGAAGAAAATGTGGATTCAGAAACGTTCGATATTTGTGGCGCTGTTCTAGAACAATACTAATTAAATCGGTACCTAGACCTCTCCATCTGTACTGGAGTAACTCGTTCAAGACATCATGTAGCGGACCTGAATCAGAATGCTGTCCCTCATACAGGGTAATGAGGTGCTGAATCATATACATTCCCACCAGTCGCTGCTCGGCTGGGGGCAATTTCAGAAACATTTGTGCCACTATTTCGTCTGGAAAAGTGGTAGAATCAGTAGTCCACCGGACTGCTGATCGGGCTAGTTCTTGTTCATGCATTGTACTTAGCTCACTATAACCTATCCGTGATTTCAGAATGTGATCGGTAGCTTGGAATACTTGTTCAAGAGAACCCTGTTCTGGTACGGGAGGAGGGAAAACTTTCTTGTGATCTAGGCGTGAATATCGGTCGGGAAGTCTAGTTCTACCTACATACGCTATTCTGGAGGGATTCTCGTCGTCTACCTCTTCAGTAGGAGAGTCGTCTTCTTTCTCGGTTACTTGTGCTGCTTCTCGTTTCTCGTGTAACTTTATTATTTCCCTACGAATTTTCTTGTACATACTCTCTATACAGTTTTGTGTCTTGTGTCTTCCCTCGGCTATATGGTCACTCCACCTGGTCAAGACTTTCATTTCTTCTTGATCTTTGTCCGGATAATCTTGTTCTCTAATTAAACAGTTAATTAAGAACTTTAAAAGCATGAGCTGAGTCTCGACTTTTCTCTGAACCATGGCTTTGCGAATACTTTCTGGATACACTCCTGTACGGATAAAACGATATATTCTGTCTAGATGTTCTTTCATATTGGGCAGGGTGTCCAAATAGTCGGTCACCCGCCTTAAACGTAATGAATATATGACCATAGTACCATCGCCTGGAACTGGATCATAACGGCATTTGGTAAGTGCTCGCTTGATATCTGTGAATGTATGAACTTTTGGCGTACGCTGTACCGCTAGTTCATGTAGCGTCATACGTCTGTGTTGAGGCGGGGTACCAGGAGGACTTCCCCCCACGGCTCCTAAACTGGAATCGTCGGTGGGTACTGTATGTGCTGGTAGAGTGACTGATGTAGCGGGTACATGTACTGTCGGCTGGGCCGGGGGTGCTGTAACAGATGCTGTAACGGGTGCGGTAACGTGGACTGTACCCACGGCCCCGGTGACTGGAGGAACAGGAACTACATTATTTACGGGAGCTGGCGGAACAGGATTTGCATATTCTGGGACTGTGTCGTCCAAATAGGACGAGAGAAAAATATCAGCTGCGGTCGGTTTGTGACGTAGCTTAATCGGGACTAATGGTGGCGGAAAATTACATGGTGCCTCCGGGGTTGCCTTTGGCAAGCCCTCGGCAAGAAGAGGATACATACCCTTGATACGGGCATTTCTCTGTCTGTCTGACTGTTCTGCTTTAACTCGTTCACCTACTTCGATTAATTCCCTTTCTTGGGCTCTTTCTGAGGATTCCCTACTTAATTCTGTTTTTCTGATTTCTTTTTCGGTTCTTTTATGAGATTCTTTGCGCCATAACTCGATGGCATCTTTCTGGGACTGTCTAGCTTTCTTTTTCCATAATGCTTCTTCTACTCGCATGATGCACTCGGCATCCCATGTACCTGATACGGGCCATCTATATTTCTCTTCTAATTCCTTGGTATAGTCCGCCCATAAGTCTAGATATATTATGGCATCTAAGCCATGCTTGTGATACATAAAATGACCTGGGCTGTCTCTAGGCGGGACAGGAACTGCTTCCTCGAGTAACCCTTTTCGGGTTTTTAACTGACGTAACTTAGAGAACAGAGGCATGCTTAGACTTGAATCCGAACACAATACAATACACGATAAACACAGTAATGACTGGGAAAACAAATCACTCATACCACGACATTGAAAACACATTAAATAACATTTAGAATAACAGTTCGGACAGAAATATTACCTGGTATACTGAAAACAGAGACATGAATTTCTCGAGAACGGAACTTACTAGAATTACTAGATGCACTGCTAAAACAGTACGAAACATACCGGTCCCATAAAAAAACACGTCAGGACCCGCATCCACCTAGGTGAACACTTTGGACTGGATCTGTGTACCCAAACCCACTGGACCAGAGACAAATTAATTGACCCTGTCTAGATACTACCCCAGCAACGGTACTCACCGGGCAGCAAGAACGGAAGGCCTCAGACTGGACTGGACTGGACTGCTACGACGTCGGACTACGAACTTCGGACTTCAGTTACAGGTGGGCCTCTGGATACCTCGGACCCTGTACTCTCGGCTTGGGCTCTGGTCGGGACTCGCCGCGTTCCTCACCGCCTCGTCTGGATGCTGGACCGCAACCTCCGTCTCCTCCGTGGGCCTGAGGGATACTTGAAGCAGAAATATCTGCACGTGCACGGTATGGTTCGGTCACGGCTGCAGAGGATCAGGGGGCCTGCGTGGCTTCACCGGCGCGTGGGGAAAGGGCAAGTCCCTATTCGGGCGCCATTATGTGGTAAATAAATAATTAATTACCGGTACTATTTTTGAATACAGTGAATAAAACAGATAGCTCAATAAATAGGAGACAGGATTCGAGGTATCTTGAGTCTACAGGCTTTAATCAGGCATAAGGGAAGGGACAGGAACGGGATAGCCTGCATGGGAATAGACTGATGGCAGCTGCCGGGGGCAGGGGAAAATGGCAGGATCTGGGTAAGGGGGTAACTTTCAGTAACAGCACACAATATATATACTAAAACACTTACATTACATTCAATACAGTAGGCGTAGCAGTAGGCGTAACTCGTAGCAGTCGCGAAAGATAAGGGCAAAATGATGTAACAAGAAGGCGTGTACAGGGCGTATACATAGACATGTGATGTAAACGTAACAGAAGTGTCATAAACGGGGCGGAAACATGGAGGGGGCTACCTGAGCAGCTGGGACCTTTAACCTAGTGGTGCGCGCAAACGGGCAATGACGTGTTACCAGGAGGAACTGGGGGCTATGACTTCTGCGCTAGAAGAAGAGACTAAAAGTCTGCGGTGTCAGGGCGACATGTGCCTATGGCATATCTAGTATCTGGTGTTTGGAGTACATGTTGATAGAATCCAAAAGTTATCAGGGCAAAGGCTACTTGACACCAAGACTGGTGCGTGCATAATTCTACATGTATTGCGTGTGCTAGGAATATTCTATGAATATTAATACAGTATTTCTCTTACATGGAGACAGAAAGGCTAGACCATGACTGAAACTATTGATGCGATTCAGTAGCTTAGGAATGCAGAGAAGGAGGGCTGGACTGATAACTAGAAGCATAACATACTCTTGGCAGACTGGCAGGCAGAGCCAGGCCGGGCCGGGCACTGTGAGGCAGGAAGTAAGTGAAGGGTCAGGGATGCAGGTGGGGGCTGTATCGCTCCTCGGAGAGGGTTCAGAAGTCTGGAGCTGAACCTGATGTCCGGGCCCTTTTGAGGCCTAGAAACGGGGACAATTCAATGAATTAACGTGCACACTGTAAAATGTGGCAACATAGGCCTAATACTCGTTGCTTTCACGAGAACTGGAAACTGGCATACTAGAGATGGACACAACTGTAATTGCGTCTTTTAATCGACCATAGGGGATACATGCATATCGATCATGCACATATAGCATAAGATGGGGAACACGTAGGCACATATAACATGGCAAAATTTACTTTTCCACAATTGGACAAATTTACAACTTCTTTTCCTTGCCTTCCCTACACTGGAACGGACGTGCGGGTGTGGTGTTACATGCTCTTCAAGGTAACACTTAGTTCATCCAGTGACCATCTACTCTCTCTAGATACACATATGCTATCTAAGAGTCAGATAATACCATGCTCCAGGCATCCATCCATTCAAAGTATATGCACACATACAGTTTCTGTTTCACCCACCCAGGCTGTTCTCCTTCCACCCATCCTTGCTTCATCATTGACCCAGCCATGCACCATACCATATTCTTTCCTTCCCAGCCACCTCGGGGACCAAGCAAACACATATCATTCTTCTTTGCCAGCCATCATAAAATTTCTCGTCCTTCCACACTTACTTACACCCTTCTTTCTCTTTTCGATCATCCCATCCATCAAGTTCATCTAAGATCTTATTGGGATTCTTCTCACCAAAAACTTCACAGCTAAGTCGAAGTACATTTAGAGGAGGATACTACCTGGTTGATTTATAATACACCCGTGCAGAAAGCACACTATGCAGTCTTCAATCTCAATAAGTAAGGAATATATAGCTTACCTCTTCCCGCCACCACCGTGTGAACCCTCACAGGAACGTCCGGCACTTGCACCGCATCCTCCCCAGAGTCCTCGTCCAACACCACCACCTCCGTGCTTGCCCCGCCACCAGATGTTACAACTACAAAGTACATTTAAGAATGTTAGAAATACACCACTCACTACTATATAATATTTGGTCTAGGAGGAATAAAGCAATGTTAAAAAAACGAAATACAATGTAATAATTTGTAACTGTATACTGTAAAGTTAAAATGTCCCTTTTTCCAGGGAAGGCTGTTGTCTTGCAGCACTTTTTGGCACAACTGATGAATGCTTGCTTTTTATTTTTAACACGCACCACTTTTTCTCCTAACAGACAGAAGCTTGACTTCTAAGAACACGAGCAGGATCAAGATCAAATCAGGTGAGAGCTCGGCTCGACCATAAAAAATGTGTCCAATTAATCGTCAGCACTAAGCACTTTTCCATTTTCAGTTAAACGTTTAGTTTTATGACAAGTTGATTTTAATAAATGTGTTTACTTTTAATAAAGCTTTTAAACTTAAATAGACTCTGTGGTTTTTGGTCCTCCAGACTAGAGTGGATGAGCTAAAGGTTTTGGAATTTTTGCAAGCATGAGTCCGTGCCTCTGACACTTCTTGACTCTGACTTCGTACTCTTGTCCTGCGTTGGATAATCTAATCATCATTGGGGATCAATCATAGGTGACTTTGGGAGCTAAATGACTCTGCCACACTATCTAGTCAGTAAGGAGATTGGGGGTTCAACTACAAAGTCTGTTATCACTGAGGTATGTGGAAAGTCTAACAGCACCTATTATAATTGATAAGCTAAGCAATGCATTATTTAGTGTCCATAGTTCTGTTTGTGCAGATTTGTCCCTGCAACAGTAGTAGAATGGATTGTCCTACTATCCAAACCGAAAGTAAAGTAGTATCTTATTCGTTCTTGGTGGTCATTCACCTTTTTATTGTTGGCAATTGTCAAAGCATAAACATTTAGAAGACTTGAAAAGACATTATGGACAATCCCAGAGGACTGCACTCAGTGCATAGAGCTATTGCTGACTAGAATGGGAGTCCAATGGAATTGCCAAATGTGCAATCTTAGTTAGCTACACAGACAGACTAATAAGAATAATCTAGTAATACCACAGGGAGTCATAGTCGAGGCAGGATAAGAATTTAGATCCAGTCTACAAGAAGATCAAAGACGATTTAGAAAAAATCGAATGAGGAACGCTAGGAAAAAATAGGTACTCTATATTAAAATTAAAACTTACTGGGGCCAGCAAAGGAGCCCTCGCCTGCCCGATCCTGGCCTGCATCCTCCTGAACAGCACCCTCCTCCTCCTCCTGTGTCCTCTTGCCCTTGGGGGGAGCTGATGTACAACATGAAAGAAAGAAAGACCAGAAAACATGGATGAGATTTGTCAACCAAATCAAACATTTCAAAAGAACAACAACAAAATATTTTGGAGAAATAGCAAATAGATAGACAACTATTCCACGGGATATATTGACCAATCTCATGTGGTATACTACGTTATTCGTATTGCCTGATTTGCGGACCGTTGACTTTGAAAGTTCCTATGTAACTCACTAAACAGACTACTAAAAAGGTTTGTCCTAGGCCTGGCAGGCAGCAGTCCGCAGCACGCGAAGTGACAGACAAAGTCCATCGTGCTTGCAGATCAGTGAATACTCAAACTATCAATCCACCGACACCACCACTATTTCTTCTTATAGCCATGTGTCTAAAGGAAGTACTGGACTTCAGTCTGTTGGGGCTGATTTAGAAGTCCCTTGCGGCTCATTTTCCTCCATTGTTGCGTGACTTTTGTGACGCAGCGGCAGAACAAAAGAGGCGCCATGGTGCGGCGTATATAAAAAAAAAAAAATGACGCATACGGGAGATGCATCACGTTGTAAAGCCCTGCGCCATCAGGGGGCGTTCTGGCGCAAGGGAGAGCGTTCCTGCGCAGGAACGAATCCTAAAAGTGGCTGAGGGAAATCTACAAGATGTCAATCAGTCACTTTTAGGATAATGATGCGTGATTGAAACCCTGCGCCTGCTTGAAGCCGACGTACGGCTTGATGCAGCATTGGGGAGATAGGGCACCCCAGAGCATTGCTGGAGCTGCGCCATCGTTGGCACGCAACTCCAGCAATGCACCGCCTTTACGGCACAGATGAGTAAGGCTTCTGTGACGTTTTGGGCCCATGGGTGATGGTGGTGGCATGGCGCACAATTACTGCCGCATCCCTGCTACTTTGCAGGGATGCGCCGGTAATTGAAAATATGACCCTTAGTGTCTAGCATTACGCAGTTCTTTACACTACACTCATACATAATTTCTCAGGCCAATGAAATGAACACAAAATACAAAACAAATAAGCATAGTAGCAAGCAAGGCTACTGAGAAGGAGAGCAGTGCACCTGAAATGCATAGAAGATTTTGAAATATAATTAACCTACAATGTAATCGGCAGCATTATTGCTCTTGGTAAAGAACAAACATTTGCAAATACCAGAGCCGGATAAAACAGAGTAGTGATGAAATAGCTAGAAATAGCTACTACTACTCACCAAGCCCGGGGACCTCTACGCCGAGCGCGTCCAGCAAGTCCCGTTCCCGGTCCATGACATCCGTCCAGCGGTGGGTGGCCTAGTTATAGGTACGCCGGACCCCAGAGAGCTTAAACATGGCCCGGCACACCTTCTCCCACCGCTTCCGGCGCTCCCGGATGCCATAGCCGGTTGCGATCTTGCCGCCTCCCAGGATGGTCTTGGGGAGGCGGCGCTGGACGTGGAAGATTAGTGCGGCCACCTCCTCCGCGCTAAAGATCTCCCGTGGCATCACTAGGTCCCCCCTCAAACGCCCGCACGGGAGCCGGGCACGGGGTGCGGGACCCTTCCCCTTCTCAGGGTGCTTCCCGGCTCCCTTTACCATGGTCTGGGCAGAAATGAAGTTAAATAATAAAGAAGAAATAGAATAGGGAAGAAGAAAAGAAAAGAGTTTAAAAAAGTAGTTTAAAACTAACAAAAAGTAGCAGAAAACACAAAAATATAGAGCTAGAAAAATAGAGGGATAGATAATAAGTAAAATAGATCAAATAAACTTCAAACAAGCAAAGGATGGCAGAGATTCAGAGAGGATACAGAAAGCATGCCCAGAACCATAGCAATGAATGAGAAACAAGATGGCCGCGCCCATTCACGACCGCGTGGGTAAGTTCGCGCGAGATTTTCCTCGCGATCACGCGCAAAATTCTACTAGCGAGCGGCACACTTTGCGAGATTACACATAGCGGCCGGAAACGGAATTACGTCACGCAAACAAGATGGCCGCGCCCGTGTACAACCGCGTGGGTAAGTTCGCAAACTATCACTACAAGCGCCTTGCGAACCCGCAAAAAATCACGCGAACATACACGCCGCAAAAAAAAAATAGTGTATTCGCACGCATTCGCGGCTTTCGAAATCGATCTCGCACGGATTCGCGCCCCGCAAATCGCGCGAAATTGCAGAAAAACGATTTTTGCTAAACTGAAAGCAATCACCAGGTGCAAAAGTTCAAACTTAACATTAGTAACCATTCACTCTAGTGCTTCCTGAGGGGCCCCTCCAGAGTTCAGTTGCCTATTTGCAACTATTCTATGACCCTGCTATGACCCAAACAGCAGGCTCATAGAATAGCTACAAGTAGACCATAAAGGTCCTGTGAAAAAAAATTGCACTGCAACAGAAAGCAAATTACAGATAAGGAAGGAAGCAGGTGCCAGCCAGACTGGAAGTTTCAAAATTACTGACACATTAATCACCCCCAAATTAATTCATGGCAGTTGAAGAAGGGCAGGTGTGCTTGCTTTCACTGCAACAGAAAGCAAATTACAGATAAGGAAGGAAGCAGGTGCCAGCCAGACTGGAAGTTTCAAAATCACTGACACATTAATCAACCCCAAATTAATTCATGGCAGTTGAAGCAGGGCAGGTGTGCTTGCTTTTTTTCACCCCCATAATCTAC
Organism: Lissotriton helveticus; assembly: GCF_964261635.1. NCBI lineage: Eukaryota > Metazoa > Chordata > Amphibia > Caudata > Salamandridae > Lissotriton > Lissotriton helveticus. The sequence continues at coordinate 1,611,691,885 of NC_136065.1, forward strand.
AGTGATAAACAACCCCAATGGGTGGCAGTGAGGATGTACCAGAGGGTGGCATGGGTGTACCAGAGGGTGGCAGTGGTGAAACAGAGGGTGCTGTGAACCTGTGATGATAAACCAGACGTAGAAACAACATAGTCGCGGCCGTTGCGAGCCGAAAAGTAAGTTCGCAATTGCGAAATGGTCCACAAATCCTCGCGAACGCTCGCCAACACAAAAACCGTAAAAATCCGCAAATCCGCGAGAGTTCGCGTATTTTTGCGGATTGCGAATCCGTAAATTCGCGTACGCGAGATCCGCTAGATCCGCCCATGCTTAGTGAGGAGTCACACTGCCACTATCATCCCCAGGTCCAGGAAGCGGGACGATACCTTATCTTTGGGTGGTCTCTGAAAGTGATGCAATAGGTATTCTGGCCAGTTACAGGGGATGTTGCGCCCAGTACATTGCTTAAGGAGCTCGCTAATTTCCCCCCAATAATTGCCCAATCCCGGACAATCTTCGAACCCGACTGCCCTACCTGCAGAGAACTTGCTTATCTATCGTCATGTATCAATACCGGGAGTTCCTCGTTACCAACTGACTACCTACAGTTACGTTTTTTTTGGTTATTTGCACATTTTTACCTGATTCGAACTCCAGGAAAACGAAAGATCCTCAACTATAAGTTTCGCGGCCACATACCGATAAAACACGTGCCTGCACACATTGCTTGAAATATAACAGATCATCACATTTAAGTTCATCCACAGATAACTAAAGAGGATACAGAATCGCTACCAAGCTTCTCTGTGAATTTCGCTTATGAGACAAGAAGGTGTAAGCACTCAGATATTTGGAAATTTTTATACGTGAGCAACTCCTCTACTCTGCAGCTGTCTGAGCCCACTGCTGCCATACATCTAGTCTGGGTCTATCAATCTGTCGTGCTAGCAATAGACGGTCACCTGAAGAAGGCCCAAGAGCCGAAACGCGCGTAGTGTAATCTACCGTATTGCCTTCAACTCATTTGTTGAGTTTTTAAGTTTATTGATCATGTCTTCCATGTTTTGTGTTCATGTTTTTTTAAACCTTTCTTGAATTTAAATGAATATGTAAATACACGAGTTTTATGTATAATATCAGTCACTGTATACACTGTATTGTTCTTTATAAATTACTAATCTGACTAAAAAAGAGAAATATACAAAAAATCAAAAAAAGATATATAAACACTTATCATATGTAAAATATAAATCATCAATAAAATCGAATATCAAACAAGTTATCTTTTTGCAGTGGTTTACTATAGTTGGACGACACTTCTTGATATTCCTAAACACTAGAATATTGAAATCAAAAAAAGAATCTCTGCTACTTGGCTATAGACCTCTTCCAAATGTCCAATCCCGGACAATTCCACAGTTTATGGAGAAGGTCTGCATTTACCTCGCTGCATCTGGGGCAAGACGCATCGGTTCTGTGAAAGTATTTATTGATTAAGTCAGGAGTGAGATAGGCCCTGTGAACAATATAGGCTTGGATCTGGCGAAAGCGCATATTTCTGGGGATACGCACTGGACTTTTGAGGAGTTTCTCCCACTCTTTATCAGCAAGTGCTCGCCCTAGGTCCCGCTCCCATTTGCCGTCAAAGGTAGAATTTGCTTGTTACTTGTAATTAATTGTGGATATCTGTATTTTAGTACTTGATCTAAACGCAAGCTACATATTGATATATCTGATACCATCACACCCATTTCACAGTCCAGCTTATCCGTGATATTACTACGTTCCGTGGAATTGTGTATGAGATTCAGCACCCATCTTCTTCCCACCTCGCCGAGTGCACATAGAGTTCAATTCTTTCTAATACCACTGGTCACTTATAATAGCACTAGCCATCTCACTTTTTTTTTCGTTCCTTTTTTTGTTCTTTTTTTTATAGACGTTAACGTTTGTAACCACTTAGTTTGAGACCACAGTACTTTATTATACACAAGACACGCGCAACGTCATTTTGGAACATAAACACACCCCCCGCGTCACACGCCGATCCAACTCCAAATGGCAGGCATGGAATCGCAAGCCAGCTGTTACGACTGTAGGACTATTGGTTCACGGATAGGTTAAGCGCGTATAACCTCTTTTAAGCCACAATGCATCACTTAGTCGCACTTTTGCATAATACTTAACAACTTTGTTGTTTAAACCGCGTCATATGCACGATATATTCACTTTCCCATTACCTTAACTCCTGTAACCATAGGACACTCTGGGCACATTCAAACGCATCTATCCTACCCAGAGGCACCGTTTACTTTAGGTTTGTAATAGAACGAACTTTGAGTACACAGGTTTTATTTTTATTTTTTAGTTTCCATGCACATCCAGCACATCCCTGCCTCACGTTAAACCACAAATTGCAGCACAATAGGTGGTGTAGTTGTATTTAGTGGAATTTCCCAAGAGATAATGTGGTTGTTTACATTTGTCATAGATATTCCCCTGACGAAAGCCCAGTGCCGAAATGCATAGGATGTAATCTAATACATGGTAACTATGATGATGTATGACGGAATACTTCAACATATCTTTTTGAAGAGACAACAGAAATCGTATATCAAACATTCTGTTTTTGAAAATTAAAAACATTTGAATCAATGACCAGTTTCAAGCAACTTTCGTTTATCTTTCCTGCAATTTTCAGCACCCTATACCTATGCCCAGAAAGACACTTCCACAGCAGTGAAGGTGCTACCAGGCTGTTGAACATTACGCTCTCGAGCAGGGAACGATTTTCTGGAGCACGGTGCACCAACAAAATTTACACATAAAATTAAAGCACTGCTCCATTTCTTTAAAATAAACCTTTTGCCATTTAAGAAACTCCTAGAGTAGGACAAGGACAGCCTAGAGGGCTGGGTGCAGTATATTTAAAAAGTTGGATATGTACTTTTAAGTTTTACATGTCAAAGTAGTGAATAATTCCTGAAACACTTCAGCAAGGCCTACCTCTTCCATTGGATAACATTGGAGTTACCTTATTACATTTAATAAGCTATAATTTACAAATAGGAGAAAGAAATCAGTTCATGTTTGGTGCCTTTACAAATGTAATGAAAAACTCTAACTCATGGTGAAGTCAAATTTCAAATTACAATTTCAAAATGCCACTTTTAAAAAGTTGCCATTTTCCTACCTTAGCCATTACGTGCTTGCGGCTTGTCTCTGGGTCACATGACTGGGTACACTTTCAATTCAATTTAATTTATTTCAAACTTTATTTGGATGTAAAAGGATCCATAAAAGTAACATACACGCCAAAAACAATAAAAACAAATAATAGAAACAATGGATAGCTAAAAAATTAAGATTTAACAGCGATTAAAACAAATGAAATATGACAATAATAGCAGCATGATTAGCCACACATGGAGCTGAAGGCTCAAACAACTGATCTTTAAAAGGAGCCAATGTGCAAAACAACTTCATCATCGGACATTTGAAGAAAATATTCAAAATCTAGACTGCGCTGTCTAATGTTATAATACTTCTTTTTTAAATTGAATTAAAAAGCATCTTTTGTATCTTTCATAAAATCTATTAAGACAGTAAAGCGTAGCATTGATTGCCCTGACGTTTCGTCACAAGTGAAGGGGCTAGCATCAAGTTTCCTCTTGAAACCCAACGAGAAGTATAATAGATATTTTACTGTCAGTTCTAAGATGAAACAGTAGGGAGTGTTACCAACATTTCTGTTCACGCCAAAGATAGTTAGTGAGGCAATCTGATGGAAAATGACTTAGGTAGATAAAAATGTTAATTTTCCCTTCGGCTTCCCAAATCTCTTTTCATGCTCATAGTTGAGCAATACTTGTTGGACATGTTTTTTGTTTATTTTATTACAAGTTGCGCTGGCCCTAAATGCTCATTTTTGACCAATTGTACAATATTCAGATATATCGTAAGCCGGCCAGGAACTTTGAAGGCACCTGTCATTAGAGAAATAGCCCATTTTAATTTATCTTGACAGGGAAGCCTCCTAGGTTTGACTGGGTGTACTTGATAATGAGGCTTTGTCTATTCCTCATTGACAGTCACACATAAAAGAGAGCTGTCAGTGATGTCATTTGAGATGTCATCAGTGATGTCACTTACCATGTCATGAATGATGTAATATGTGACATCATCAGCAGTGGATTGCGGGTGCGCGAAATATAGTTAGTACAACTAACTATATAGGAGCAATTTCAATGGTTTTGTATGAGTGAAATGTCCAGCTAACTATAACACCCCTAAAACGTATAGTTTTTTGAGTGAATTTCAAAGGTTTTTTAAATGCTAATTCCTAACTATATAAGGCCTGAAACCTATGGTTTTTTCAGTGAATTTGCAAGGTTTTTTAAATGCTAATTCCTAACCATATAAGGCCTGAAACCTATGGTTTTTTCAGTGAATTTCAAAGGTTTTTTAAATGCTAATTCTATTAACGGATAATGTTTAAATATATTAATATCCTAGTGGGACCACCTGATCAGCCCTAGGGGGTCAGAGTGTTTCTACCCTGCCCCCTTTTTGTGTTCTACATGTTTGTTTTTCTGCTTTCTTGTGCCTCAGTCTACCGAGCACAAGATGGATGCCAACACTTCCTGGTTAGAAGTGTTGACAGCCAATGAGCATGCAGCTTTCTCGGGAAGGCATGCTGATTGGCTGCCACTGTGTGTCAACACTAGCACAAGATGGATGCCAACACTTCCTGGTTAGAAGGCATCTATAGGAGAGATGCTGTACATTTTACAGATGAGGGGAATAGAGTCTCCCTCTTGAATTTTAGACTCTGCATCGGTACCTACTTGTAGGTACAAAAAACACCCACATAACACAACAGCTCTTTTCAGAGCTACCCTACCTCTAAGTACTATCGCCAATAGGTAATATATATATATATATATATATATATATATATTATGTATATGTAATATATATATATAGTTAGGACCTAGCTACCCTAGGAAATCCGCAACATTCTATTGGGAATAACTTTGGCGCCGGTTGAGGAATTTGCGTGTAATTTTTCAAAATTTAGGCCAGCTCCGCTCTGCTCCTTCCCTGAAAGTTTCGGAGGGATTCGTGAACTGGGGGCCGAGAAAAAAGGGTGGTCCCAAAAGGTGTTTTCCCCATGTTAATTTCCGTAGGACGAATAGCCAAGGCTACAGCCCGAACCGCTAAACGGAATTACACCAAACTTTGCAAAATGGTAGGGACTGGTACGCAGAAGTGCCTTTTCTATATTTGGTGAAAATTGCTTCAGTGGTTTTTTCGAAAATTAACTTCAAAAACACTTATATATCTATAGGCGCGCTCCGAGCGCTCACCGGTACGCGTACCGGGGAGCGCACCCGGCGCGCCACGGAAGTGCGCGAGCGGAAAGCTGATTGGCACTCGGGTGTCTGACAACATTCTGAACAGTCTGGAGAGTCCACCATCTTGTGTCTCGGTAGAATCGAGACACAAGAGGTGTAAAAAAAAAGGGGGAAATCATTAAAAGGGGGCAGGGTAGACACCCCCTGACCTCCTAGGTTTTCTGAGGGGGCCCTAGAAGGACCCTGAAGGGCTAAAAAACTTTTTTTTAAAAAATTTTCACGGGGTAAGCGCTGGGTGCGTTCCCGTGTACGCTTCCCGGTACGCGCACCCTGAGCGCACCACGGGGAAAAAAAGTGTAAAAAATTAGAGTAAACAAATAATTTAGAGTACTTAGAGGTAGGGTAGCTCTAAACAGAGCTGTTGTGTTATGTGGGTGTTTTTTGTACCTACAAGTAGGTACCGATGCAGAGTCTAAAATTCAAGAGGAAGACTCTAGTCCTCTCATCTGTAAAATGTACAGCATCTCTCCTATAGATGCCTTCTAACCAGGAAGTGTTGGAATCCATCTTGTGCTAGTGTTGACAGACAGTGGCAGCCAATCAGCATGCCTTCCCGAGAAAGCTGCATGCTCATTGGCTGTCAACACTTCTAACCAGGAAGTGTTGGCATCCATCTTGTACTCGGTAGACTGAGGCACAAGAAAGTAGAAAAACAAACGTGTAGAACACAAAAAGGGGACAGGGTAGAAACACCCTGACCCCCTAGGGCTGATCAGGTGGTCCCACTAGGATATTAATATATTTAAACGTTATCCGCTAATAGAATTAGCATTTAAAAAACATTTGAAATTCACTGAAAAAAACATAGGTTTCAGGCCTTATATGGTTAGAAATTAGCATTTAAAAAACCTTGCAAATTCACTGAAAAAACCATAGGTTTCAGGCCTTATATAGTTAGGAATTAGCATTTAAAAAACCTTTAAAATTCACTCAAAAAACTATAAGTTTTAGGGGTGTTATAGTTAGCTGGACATTTCACTCATACAAAACCATTGAAATTGCTCCTCTATAGTTAGTTGTACTAACTATATTTCGCGCACCCGCAATCCACTGCTGATGATGTCATATATTACATCATTCATGACATGGTCAGTGACATCACTGATGACATCTCAAATGACATCACTGATGACATCATCCACATGACAATCATATACAACTTTTCCTTCTCTAGTAAAATCTTTCATCACTCTTTGTAAAATACAGAGCATCATATTTGAATCCATTGACACAGCAATACAAGTATCTAAAAACCCACTCAGTGATTCCTGATTGTATACACACATCTAATCACTTACCTGTAGATTCACTCATACATGCTGTCAATGAAAAATAAAACTCTATCAAAAATACTTATACACCTATATCGACATTACACACCAGCACACAACCTATTCGCAAATGAAGTTATCCTACTCACTTATGCAATCAATGGATCATACTTACATACTCACTTAGTTACACACTTATACAAACACCACTTCATAGTAAGTCATACTTAGTGTATTATAAAATCATTATTACAAGTATACAGTCACTCACACAATCATTGAGTCTTATGTATACTTATACTGTCACATACACTGCCATATGTTAGAATATGTAGTTTTAACTTCATATATCTAATGAATCAACTATTCACACATCTTTGGGCAGTCACACACCCCCTACCGAACCACACACACATTCACTCTCCCATAAAAATACTCAGTTAACTAATTAATAAATAAAATACACTTTCACATAGCTAGTAAGCAACTGGAGAACCAGTTTACATAACAACTGACAAAGTGATACAGATATTCATACAGTTTAGTCACTATCCACTATATTTAGTGAGAAACTATACATTGTTAAAGTAAACAGTCAATTACACTGCTACTAAATTCTCCATCCAAATATTTATTTTGATATATCCACTCATTCCTCAATGCAAATTGCTATATGTATAATGCATATTTAAATAATGAACAAACCACATTCACTGGATGATGTCATCAGTGATGTCATCAGTGATGTCATTTGAGATGTCATCAGTGATGTCACTGGCCATGTCATGAATGATGTAATATGTGACATCATCAGCAGTGGATTGCGGGTGCGCGAAATATAGTTAGTACAACTAACTATATAGGAGCAATTTCAATGGTTTTGTATGAGTGAAATGTCCAGCTAACTGTAAAACCCCTAAAACTTATAATTTTTTGAGTGAATTTCAAAGTTTTTTTAAATGCTAATTCCTAACTATATAAGGCCTGAAACCTATGTTTTTTTCAGTGAATATATATATATATATATATTACCTACTGGCGGTCGCCAGTAGGTGGTTATAGTTAGGATTGTTTTCCTATTTTTTTTTATTTTTTTATTAGCATCATGAGTAACATCAGATACAAATAACTCAGAAAAGCTCAAAATAGTAAGGGTATACAAAGGCATAAAAAAGAAAAAAAAACAACAAAAAAAAACATAAGAGATACAGCATCACTCCAAACAGTATTGAAAATCATTGTATCAGTTAAAACATTAAGGCATAATTGATCCCCATATTTTTTCTACTTTTCGTTTTTTCCCCTGTCCCCTAGTTACCGCCAAAGAGCTTTCCATGTTATAAATGTCTTTAACCAAGAGCCACTATTCCATAACCGTGGGGGGATGATTTTGAATCCACACCCTGGCAATAGCTAACCTGGCACATGTCAAAAGTATATTCATTAATTCCCGAGATATGTTGTTTTCCCCAGCGACCCCAATCATAATATCAAGTTGGGGGAGTACAATTGGCCTAGCCATTTTGGCCGAGATAACACTAACTACATCCTTCCAAAAAATAGATAAATCAGGGCAAGAAAAAAACATATGAACAATATCTGCCCCTTTGAGTGCACACTTAGGACATTTTGTACGATCACTCAAATCGTTATCACAAGCCCATTTTAGAATCCTGTCTGGAGAATAGTACAATTGGAATAAAGTTCTAAACAGCTGTAGTTTCAGACTTGACAATTGAACTGCATTATTTAGACTGTTCAGTGAAGAAGTTATCATATCAGGGGTTACATTCACCTCTAACTTTGTACTCCACTTTTCTGCCACCTTACTGATGTCATCCTTGTGTAAAGCAGAAAAAGTCCTATATCCATAACTGATTAATGCTTTGTCAGAATCTCTATACATACAGCTCCAGACTTCGGATTCGGCTGTACTGTTAAGGCCTAATCTGCGAGTAAGATAATCCTTGATCTGATTGTATTTAAACCAAGCCCCTTCTGGTAGGTTATACGTTATCTTCAGCTTTTCAAAAGTAGAAAATCCAATGTGGTCAAACAGGTCTCCGAGATTACTTATGCCATGATCAGAGAACATAGTGTTAGCTGAATCATGAAACACTTCTGGCAAACCGGGATTAGACCAGAGGGGCGTTTTGGCATGAAATAAAGAGACATTATTCCTATTAATAATGGAACGCCAAATATTAACCGTGTCTCGCATCGTCTTAAACCGTACTCGTTTGAAGTAATTAGGGTCATTAAGTCTATACAAAAACATCATAGCCTCCCCCCCTAATATGAATCTATGAAAATAAAGACTTTTTTCAGGGACAAGCAAGCTGCGAAAACGAGTTAGAAAAGCAGACCAATAGTACAATTTAAAGTCTGGTAACCCAAGTCCACCATGATCATAGGGGAGTTTAAGCAGAGATAAAGCCAGTCGTGCTTTCTTATACCCCCATATGAAGCTGCTGATGATACCCTCCAGTCTACAAAAATATGTATTACACACTCTTAAAGGTATAGACCGAAAAAGGTATAAAAATCTAGGCAAGATCTTCATTTTTATTAAGTTGATTCGACCCAGAATCCCCAACGGAAATTTATGCCATTTCTTAAGGAGAATAGAGGTTTCTTTTAATAGGGGTTCGTAGTTAAGTGCTATTATTGATTCAGGGTTGGAAGAGATTTTTACCCCGAGATATGTTGCCACATTACATTCCCCTACTAGTGGTGTGAGTGGGGGAAAATTTATGATTACTTGCGTTTTGCTAATATTTAATCGATACCCTGATACTAAACCATATTTCTCTGCTTCGGTACCAATACCTAGTATCGCATCAGGGACATTTGTAGAGAAAACCGCCACATCATCTGCAAAAGCAGTTATTTTTAGTACATTAAGACCATTTTTAAACGGGATAATCATCTCTTGCTTGTGCAATGCAATCAAAAAAGGTTCTATTACTAAAGCAAATAACAAAGGAGATAAAGGACATCCCTGTCGTGTACCACGTTCGATTGGAAAAGTAGGTGAGCATAGTCCTGAATAACATACCTTACCCCTTGGTTGATCGTACAGGGATTTAACCCATTTCAAGTATTGGCCTTTTATGCCAAATGCGGCCAGAACTGCCCAGAGGAAGTCCCACCCCACGCGATCAAATGCCTTTTCTGCATCTAAAAGGATCATACCGAGCGGGGTGGGACACGTCCTAGCAACATCAAATGCTACTATAGCAGTATTAATATGGGCAGTAGTGTCCCGTTTAGGGATGAACCCATGTTGAAATGGTGAAACCATCTGTGACAATAATGGTGCAAGCCTAGTTGCTAGAGTTTTTGCAAATATCTTTGCGTCGGCATTAATTAATGATATTGGTCTATAAGACCCTCTCTCTTGTGGGGGTTTACCCTTTTTAAGAAAAAATATTATTTGAGTGTGATTCCAAGATTTTGGAGCTTGTTCTCCTCTGCCAATAGCCTTAATGACCATTAATAGGAGCGGAATTAATTCTTCCATGCATTTTTTGTAAAGCTCTAGGGGAATTGTGTCTTCGCCTACAGCCTTTCCCAATGCTAGGGAATTAATAGCTGCCTGAATTTCTCCTGCTGTTATATCTGCCTCTAAGCAATCAGCTTGCTCATCCTCGATGTTCTGTACCACATTTTCTATCAGATAGGCTTTTATGTTATCTCCTATTGGAGGATTGTTTTCCATAGGAAAATCGCAACATTCTATTGGGAATAACTTTGGCGCCGGTAGAGGAATCTGCCTGAATTTTTCAGCAACTTTGCCTCGCGGCTCTCTGCTCCTTCCCTGAAAGATAAAAGGGGGGTCCCAAAACGTGTTTTCTCCATGTTAATTTCCATAGGGCGGTCGGTCGCACTTTTAGCTCGAACGGCTGAATGGATTTTCACCAAACTTGGCAAAATTGTAGGGACTGGTAGCCCGATGTGCCTTTGCTATGTCTCAAGATCTGTGCTCCAGAGGATTTTGATTAATTTAGGTTCAAAAAAATTTATATATCTAGAGCCGCGCCCCGGTACGTGCACCGGGGAGCGCTCCGGGGGCGCCACGCGACTTGCGCACGGAAAGCTGATTGGCTCTCGGGTGTCTGTAAACATTCGAAACAGTCCGCCGTGGCCGCCATCTTGTGTCTCGGTAGGATCGAGACACAAGAGGTGGCAAAAAACAAAGGGGGAAATAACCAAAAGGGGGCAGGGTAGACCCCCCTGACCCCCTAGGTTTGATGTGGGGGCTATAAAAGGGCCCCGCGGGTGAAAAAGAAATGTAATTTTTTTTTCGATTTTCGCGGGGGGAGCGCCCGGTACGCGCACCGGGGAGCGTACCGGGAGCGTACTTTGGTGAAAAATAGTGAAAAAAGATAATCATTTGGAGTGATCAGAGGTAGGGTAGCTCTGAAAATAGCTTTTGGGTTCTGTGGCTGATTTAGGTACCTACAAGTAGGTTCCAATGCACAGTCTTATATTCAGGAGGAATATTCTATTCCCCTCATCTGAGAAGTGCACACCATCTCCTCTGTAGGTATCTTGCATGTTGTAACACAAGTTGTTGTTGTATATTGAACCCATTCCATAGTCTCTCATGTAAGCAGAAACAGATTTATTCACATGTTTCCGTGCTTTCTCAAATTGTGGACAAAATTGGTTGGACCAGTTCCATTTCTGTCTTTGGCATATATTGGAGTATACCATAGCAGTTTGTGGAAAAAGTGTCATCAATTGTGCAAAGGTGTCTTTCAAAAGCATCTCCAGACCTACCCCAGTCAAAGTGCCTAGGTCATTTCCACCACAGTGCAAAATTATGAGGTTAGGGTGTGGCAGATGGTAAAAGGTTTTCACCAATGGTATCAATTGATGACATCTCAATCCTCTTTGGCCAATCCATTTTATGTGCACATTTGGTAAATCAAGGTTGTGAAAATTTCTGTTAGCTGCATACCTTTGAGCCCAGTGAATGTAGCTATGTCCAATAATCCAGACAGAGTACATGGTGAGAGGAGGTTCTGGTGCAGTCAGATGAAGTGTAGGAATAAAATGGCAGTTGGAACAGTAGGAGTTTGCACAAAAAAACCTGTGGAGTTTCAGTGCTCTTGAATCACAAGCAATGATTGGTAGATTGAGATAGTTGAAAACTGTAAGTTAGGGTGCATGGTTGTGTTCTGTGTAAGAAGTAATTTGAATGGTTAAAAAAAAGTCATTTTAAGAAACATTGCACCAGATAAGCTGGTGTATTCGCAGGTCAAACATCCTTGCTGAGGTGATTTGCAACATTGTAGTATAAACTTTTAAACCTGAGAGCTCAGTGAGGAGGGAGTTGCTATGGTAACAGGTAGAAAGGGCTGAAGGGGGAAAGGGTGTTGGTTTGAAAATACAGAGGGAAGAGTTTTGATTGGTTACCATGAGCAATATGTGGGTAGAATTAGAGGTTTTCTGTGCCCTTAATGGTTGCAGTGCCAGGAGAATATACCTTTTGCTCTGCTAAAGAAATATTGGTGTGTGTATCTGACACTGTTGTGAATCTCCTAAAGCATTTGTAAAGGTGAGTTACGATTCATTTAGATAGAGAGTTCCGATTAAGAAGCACATAGGACCTGTGTTGTGTTCCTAAAATGGTAATTGAAAAATGATTTTAGTGCAAATCAATGGGTTTTAGTAGTGAAAATGAATGCTTATATATGAAGCACATAGGACATGTTTTGTGTTTCTAAAATGGTAATTGAAATACGATTTTAGTGCAAATCAATGGGTTTTAGTAGTGAAAATGAATGATTGTATATAGGATCTGGGCAGTGTTTCTAAAATGTTAATTGAAAAACGATTTTAGTGCAAAACAATGGGTTTTAGTAGCGAAAATGAATGCTTGTAAATAGGATCTGTGCTCTGTTCATAAAATATTAAATAGAAACGATTTTAGGGTAAAGTAATGGCTTTCAGTAGTGAAAATGAATGCTTGTACATAGGACCTGTGTTCTGTACATGCGTCACTTTTTAAATATGGCGCAAAAAGGTACATGTTTTATGGCGCCGATGCGTCACAAAAAGTGACGCATTAGCAGTGCAAAACTGACGCAGGGCCTCATAAATGAGGGTCATCTTTTTTTGCACACTACTCCAGTTTAGTCCTGTCCATTGCACTCTTGGACACTAGCCCCACCTTTTGTGCTCCCCTGGACAGGCTTTATCTCATCTGTACTCCTGCTTAGGTGTCAGAATCCTATCACATGAGGAAAGCCCTATGTGAAAGCGTTTGCCTCAGACCTTATCCCTGCTGTCATGCAGGTGCAAGATTTTGACGTAACAGTGTCCTAAAAGTGACGCAGTGAAATCTCATAGATTTCACTGCGTCATTATTACGAGGCTTTTTGTGGAGAAATGACCCCTCTGTGTACATTACACTTGAAAGAGGTATAATGTGGCGCAGAGGTTTAAAAAATGACGCATCTACCTACAGGGAGCGTACCGGGGAGCGTAGCATAGGGAAAATCCCGTTCTTTCACTGCGTCACCTCTACAACCCTTTCTTGCTTCAATATACCCATTTTGCATACATTACACCTGACGTAGGTATAATATGGCGCAGGGGTTTACAAAGTGACGCATCTACCTAGATGCGTCACTTTGTAAATATGACTGAATAAGGTGCATTTTTAACAGCACTGCTGCATCACAAAAAGTGACGCACCGGTGGCGTAAAAGTGACGCATGGCCTCATAAATGAGGCCTTCAGTGTTCTACTCATGCGTCATATTAAATATATGACGTATTATGTCGCAAGTACTTTTAGATACGTCAGTATTTCAGACGTATCTGTAAGCGCAAAAGTGATGCATTGCTGGAGTCTGTCACAAAAATGATGCAACTCCAGGAATACATCCTTTCACATGGGGCCAGGCCCCATGTGAAAGGGCCTGCATCAGTTTTACGCCTGCTGTGAAACAGGCGCAAGATTTAGACGCAACAGCGTCATAAAAGTGACGTAGTGATATCTCTTAGATTTTACTGCGTTACCTCTACGACCCTTTCTTGCGTCAATATACCCATTTTGCATACATTACACCTGACGTAGGTATAATGTGGCGCAGGGGTTTACAAAGTGACGCATCTACCTAGATGCGTCACTTTGTAAATATGACTGAATAAGGTGCATTTTTAACAGCACTGGTGCGTCACAAAAAGTGACGCACCGGTGGCGTAAAAGTGACGCATAGCCTCATAAAGGAGGCCTTCAGTCTTCTACTCATGCGTCATATTAAATATATGACGTATTATGTCGCAAGTACTTTTAGATACGTCAGTATTTCAGACGTATCTGTAAGCGCAAAAGTGATGCATTGCTGGAGTCTGTCACAAAAATGATGCAACTCCAGGAATGCATCCTTTCACATGGGGCCAGGCCCCATGTGAAAGGGCCTGCATCAGTCTTACGCCTGCTGTGAAACAGGCGCAAGATTTGGATGCAACAGCGTCATAAAAGTGACGTAGTGATATCTCATAGATTTTACTGCGTCACCTCTACGACCATTTCTTGCGTCAATACGTCCCTTTTGCATACATTACACCTGACGTAGGTATAATGTGGCGCAGGGGTTTACAAAGTGATGCATCTACCTAGATGTGTCACTTTGTAAATATGACTGAATAAGGTGCATTTTTAACAGCACTGGTGCGTCACAAAAAGTGACGCACCGGTGGCGTAAAAGTGACGCATGGCCTCATAAATGAGGCCTTCAGTCTTCTACTCATGCGTCATATTAAATATATGACGTATTATGTCGCAAGTACTTTGAGCTACGTCAGTATTTCAGACGTATCTGTAAGCGCAAAAGTGATGCATTGCTGGAGTCTGTCACAAAAATGATGCAACTCCAGGAATGCATCCTTTCACATGGGGCCAGGCCCCATGTGAAAGGGCCTGCATCAGTTTTACGCCTGCTGTGAAACAGGCGCAAGATTTGGACGCAACAGCGTCATAAAAGTGACGTAGTGATATCTCATAGATTTCACTGCGTCACCTCCACGACCCTTTCTTGCGTCAATACGTCCCTTTTGCATACATTACACCTGACGTAGGTATAATGTGGCGCAGGGGTTTACAAAGTGATGCATCTACCTAGATGTGTCACTTTGTAAATATGACTGAATAAGGTGCATTTTTAACAGCACTGGTGCGTCACAAAAAGTGACGCACCGGTGGCGTAAAAGTGACGCATGGACTCATAAATGAGGCCTTCAGTCTTCTACTCATGCGTCATATTAAATATATGACGTATTATGTCGCAAGTACTTTTAGATACGTCAGTATTTCAGACGTATCTGTAAGCGCAAAAGTGATGCATTGCTGGAGTCTGTCACAAAAATGATGCAACTCCAGGAATGCATCCTTTCACATGGGGCCAGGCCCCATGTGAAAGGGCCTGCATCAGTCTTACGCCTGCTGTGAAACAGGCGCAAGATTTGGACGCAACAGCGTCATAAAAGTGACGTAGTGATATCTCATAGATTTTACTGCGTCACCTCTACGACCCTTTCTTGCGTCAATATGTCCCTTTTGCAGCAACTCCAGCAATGCATCTTTTTTTATCCTTCCACACCCCCGTTCCTTTTCTACATTTTGTTTGAATAACCACATTTCCCATGTTCACTCTCCTTCTCCTTACTTTCGTTCCCAACACTCACCTTCTTTCAGTCCCCCTACTTCACTTCCTTTCTCCTCTTATACTTTTCTGTTCTTTCTTACTCATTTTCCTTTCATTTATCAATGCACTCCACTTCACTTACTCTTTTTCATTTTTTTAAGAATATAGCTCTTTCATGAGAATTGGGCGTAGTTCTGAAAAGAACTTTTTTTTTTCTTCTTTTTTCTTTTTTTAGAACTACAACAAAAACAGGGAATGGAAACTGCTCAACAGGAGCAAAAAAAAACAAAAAAGAAATTAGGGCTGGTAACGGCAGTGATGGTTCTCCAATGCTCGAACCATGAGCAGAACACTTTGCTCCCCACAGGAAAGTAGTTGATCACAGTATCTGCATTTAAGGGCGCCTTTGTTAAATGCAGGCTGAATGTTCAGAACCTGCTCTTGTGATCTGCCCCTCACCGATGGTGTTCGTCCTCCGGTTGATGTAGAGGCCCCATCACTGGGAACCTTTTGTGCCAGAGCCCTGACACTTTCCCGGGCAAAATTCTGGGGGTGCATTCTCTCCACATGGCGAATCATTGTGGAGTTTCCAAAAGAATATTTTTTATTGGGGTTACCCCGTGACAGGACTGTGTGACAGATCCTGCACTCCACTTTTGGAGCATTGACCTTCTTCTGGTCATGAGGTATGGAAAAGAAATTCCAGATGAAATGTTCTTTGTATTTTGCCTGAGGAGGCTCTTCATCGATGAATTCATTGGAGTCATCTTCACTGCTGGATGGTCTGGCAGCCATGATAATCCAATATATCCAACAAAGAACCGACAGCAAAACAGGCAGGTCTTTCAGTCACAAAAGTGAAAGAAGAAGTGAAGGAAATGGGTGGGGATTTCATTCTTTATAAAAACAATGTTAGCAACCAATGAAAAGTGTTATTTTGAGGTCACATGACCCGACGCGCTTACGCTACGCTTCATGTCATGAGTGATGTAATATGTGACGTCATCAGCAGTGCATTGCACGCGCAAGTTATAGTGAGTCCAACTAACTATAACGTGGGAATTTCAATGGTTTTATGCAAGTAAAACTTCCAGCTAACTATAACTGGTGTAAAACATATGGTTTTTTCAGTGAATTTAATAGGTTTTTTAAATTTTAATTCCTAACTATAACTGGTGTGAAACCTATGGTTTTTCAGTGAATATATATATATATATATATATATATATATATATATACATATATATATATATATATATTCACAGAAAAAACCATAGGTTATGGACCATATATAGTTAGGAATTAGCATTTACAAAACCTTGAAAATTCACTGAAAAAACCATAGGTTATAGACCATATATAGTTAGGAATTAGCATTTACAAAACCTTGAAAATTCACTGAAAAAACCATAGGTTATAGACCATATATAGTTAGGAATTAGCATTTAAAAAACCTTATTTTACTCACACAAAACCATTGAAATTCCATATATAGTTAGTTGCACTAACTATATATCGCGCACCCGCAATCCACTGCTGATCATGTCACATATTACATCATTCATGACATGGTCAGTGACATCACTGATGACATCACTGATGACATCTCAAATGACATCACTGATGAGATCACTGATGACGTCATCCAGTGACTGTATAATTCTGTAAAGTTAAAATATGTCTTACATATTGAAGAATGAATGGATGTATAAGTGTCTTGATGAAGGATTTAGTAGGGGCATGGCTGACTGTATGAGTGACTGATTAAATGTGTCTCACTGAGTGCATGGGTTAGTGACTAAACTGTCTTAATTTGTGCATCATTATGTCTGTTGTTCTGTAAACTGCTGCATGTGTTGATCATTAGCTATATGATTAACTGTATGGGTTATTGATTGGTTGCCCAAGCATTTGTATGGGAGACTGAGTGTGTGTGTGGGTGGCTGGGAGGTGTATGACTCTCTGCATAGATGTGTGAGCAGTTGATTGACTGGATGTATGGGTTCAAAAGTGCATGTGGAAACAGCTGTATGGGCGGTTGACTGTGTGCATGAGTGTATTGGTGAGTGAATGGATATCTCAGTGCTACATGTCAAAGTAAGTACATATGTAAAACACAGTACATGTGAGAGTTACCATATATAAATAACTGTGCATAAGAGCCAGTGAATGTGTGAGTGGCTGTATGGATCATTGTGAACTTGTATCCAGGATTGTATAAGTGAGTAAATATGTTTTAGTATATGTTTGAATAAGTAAGGTGTGTATAACTGTATAGTTGAGGAAATGGAGGTGTGATTGATTCTTTGCATGACTGACTAAGTGTCTGAGTAACTCCATGGATGAGTGACAGTCTATGAGTGTCTGTTTACACTGAGTGTATCTAAAGTTATATTAGAGTCTGAAGAGGTTTATCGTATTATCACATGAATGATGTCATCAGTGATGTGATCAGTAATGTCAAATGAGATGTCATCAGTGATGTCATCAGTGATGTCATTTGAGATGTCATCAGTGATGTCATCAGTGATGTCATTTGAGATGTCATCAGTGATGTCATCAGTGATGTCATTTGAGATGTCATCAGTGATGTCATCAGTGATGTCACTGACCATGTCATGAATGATGTAATATGTGACATGATCAGCAGTGGATTGCGGGTGCGCGATATATAGTTAGTGCAACTAACTATATATGGAATTTCAATGGTTTTGTGTGAGTAAAATAAGGTTTTTTAAATGCTAATTCCTAACTATATATGGTCTATAACCTATGGTTTTTTCAGTGAATTTTCAAGGTTTTGTAAATGCTAATTCCTAACTATATATGGTCTATAACCTATGGTTTTTTCAGTGAATTTTCAAGGTTTTGTAAATGCTAATTCCTAACTATATGTGGTCCATAACCTATGGTTTTTTCTGTGAATTTCATTGGTTTTTTAACAGCTAATATCTGTAGCTGTAAAATGTATTCTTCTTTAAATCCAAAAATATATTTTATATGTTTATGAATAATTATTTTTTTAAATATTTTTTTTTCTTCGTTCCCGCTTCGCAAATCGGGAAGCTTCCCGTTAGCTGACCTTGATGCCGCGAAATAGACCGCGAGCCGGTAAACGTTTCTTTACCGCAAGTGCCGCGTTACAAAACAACATCGTGACGCCTCCCGTCCGCATGACGTTTCACGTTGTCGCGTGATACGTCATATGACGTACTATGTTAGCGAACTGGTACGCGAAGCGAGTCGCAAAGCGCAGGTTTCTGGAAGCAAACCGGGAGGCCCTGCAAAGCGCTTAACGTAAACACAGCAAGTCATGTGACTTGGTAATAACACTTTTCATTGGTTCATTTCACTTTTGGTTTCCTAATGATGTAAGACTAGGTCATATAATCTAAAATGAACACTTTTGATTGGTTGAGAACTCTTGTTTTTCCCAAATGATGAAAATCCCTCCTTCTTTCCTCACTCTGACTTTCATCATTGTGAGAGAAAGACCCTTTGTGATCACTGAGCAATGGCTTCTTTAGTAGCTTCAGCTGGTGCTTCCCCACCACCTCCACCACATCCAAGGAAGAGTGGACCACCTGCTCAAGTTATAATTCAACAAGAAGAAGAAGAAGAGGAACAGGAGGACGAGCACGAAGAGAGGCAGTTTTTGCCTGAGCAGCCCAGGACGTCTCACCGGAAAGAAAACTTCATTTGGCAATTTTTTTAAATTCCCAAAGGTCAGAAAAAAGTAAATGCAAGATACGTAACTTGCCTTATATGTCAAGATAGACTGTCCAGAGGGACCGACAAAAAATACAGTTTCGGAAACTACACAATGCATCGCCATATGACTAGGTGGCATCCTAACAACTACAGTGCTGCACAGTTTCGGAACGACCTAGATAATCTCCCTATTATGGCCAGAAGATCTGTTGTACCGGAAGTAACGGGACCAGAGGGCAGGGAGATGGTGCCAAATATACAAATGAGATTTGGTGATGTAAAACACATCTGCGTATTTTGCGATGGATTCATTTCCTACGGAGAAAAAAGCATCACTCTGATCAACAGAGCTATTGACTATCATATGCAAGTTTGTACGAAACGCCCAAAATAATAAATACTTCTTTTTTTTGTTTTGTTGCTCCTGTTGAGCCCTTTACAATGAATCGTTTTCATTGCCCCCTCCAAGAAAAACCCAAAAAAATATAAAACTGTTCCGAAAAATTCAAAAACAGTAAAAAAATGTTCAGAAAAATAAAAAAAAAAGTTCTTTTCAGAACTACCTCCCCGTTATTAAAAAATTGGTACAATATTTAGAACTGTGCCAACCTCTATTTCTCTTAGTTCGCTTCCCAGTTCGCTCGCCGGTACGCGAACCGGAAGCGAACCAAAAACAGTAAGTATAAGGGAAGGAAACAGACACTTATGTTAAAAGAAAGACAGCTATAGGGGAGTAAACTAGAGATACTATTACCCGTAATCCACTGCTGATGATGTCACATATTACATCATTCATGACATGCTCAGTGACATCATCAGCAGAGGATTGCGGGTTTTTTGGCAACATGCCTTATCCACGGTTTAATAACGCTGCCTTTTGCTTTATATAAGTTTTCAAATTGTATGAAATATATACCAATAGGTCGTTATGAACCTTTAGGTAGTGATTTTCTTCATGAGGTCTGGTCGCTTCCATACACATACAGATGTTTCAAAGATGATCAAGAAGTTTATCTGAATGGAGAGGAATGCACTGAGACGCCAGATCATTCACTAATGTGTAGGCACATACAGTTACACGGTTCATGCAACAAACACCGACCAAATATGGCTTGCGTGTTGCAAGGCACGCCAGTTCCTGCTATCATCCCCACGTTCAAGTTGTTGGAAAATGGTAGTTATTTGATGCTCAATAATGAAGATTGTTCTGAGTTAATTAAAAGTATTCCTTTTATCGTAACAGTAAGTGAACGGGTTATTTGCTGCAGAAATGTTCTATTTCCTCCCACACATGAACATAGGGAGTTTTCAATCTGGCCACAAATACCAACCTTGGGACACGTTTCAACGGCATGGCAAGAATAAGAGCTCTTTTGTCTCAGAGAGAGGTGGCCTTGAGTTCGGCCCGTGAAACTTTCGTACTTCACATAGCGAACACCCGTACAGAGGTGCACACCCTTTTCAATTAAGATTTGCCTTTCAATTTCAGCAACATGTTTCCGACTATCTTTAACGCATCCTCCACAAAGTCCCTGGCGCACTTTTTTAAAGTTGTTGCCAGTGGTCTCGTGACTTCATTTGAGAAAATCTTTGGAGTCATCCCTGCTTCCTTTCATTCCATTTTCTCCACTCTGGTTCGTGGATTGGCATTTTTACTTGCATTACCAGCGGACGCTCTTGTGCTTTTTTACATTTTTAAATATGGATGTCCCTCCTATGCAACCTCCCACCCTGCAGCTGCTGACACTGTTCCGCAATCGCATGCTAGAATATTATGGCACAATGCCGTTGGCGATATTAAGCACGGCATATGGATTATCTTTTCGATTCTCCTACTTCACCTGTGTCCAGCCTGTATTTCACTGCCTGACCTGTGATTTCGATTGGGCCATTGATTTGTGTCTCTGCGGACCGGTTTCTCCTGACGTCGACTTTAATCAGCTGATGACTCCTATCATTACTCACGAGTTGGTTTGTCCTGGCGAAAGGATTATGGCTGTGGCATTGATGCATGGACTACTTGGTCCCTGGAATTTACTGGCGGCAGCACAGTCTTTCTTGGAACAGAGCTTTCTTGAAAACCCACCGAGCTGTCCTCTGATGGTGATAGAGGATCCGGTGCTGGGAGAGCACGTATGTTCTTTTCCGCTTTTAAATTGGATGGCTGAACTGTTTTCGGATGAAGACGGTGACTTCCTATTGGAGGCTGTTGCAGCTTATTTTGCATACACAGTTATGTCATAGACCTTTTTCATGTTTGATATGCTGAGTACTAGCATTTCATTGACAATTCATTGACTTATTTGTCAAGTTTTTATTATTTACCTTGCCTATTGGCTTAAGACTCGATAAAGTACTTGGCTGTTTTATTTTTCTTTAGCATTAAATTTTCCTAGTTTTTAATGCTTTACCTTGCGGACCGTCCACATATAAACTTGCAATCTGCTCTCATGAGATGGCACTTCTATTATCTTATTCAGTTCGTTTCCGGATCATGGGGAGGTGTCATCTAGGTCCTGGATATCTTTACACCGTGTTAAGTTAGCATGGGCTCATTACCGGTTTAAACGCCATTTTTCCTTTTTTGCAACTTCTGCACAAGACACTTAGTTGTTGCTTTAGCTTTCCACCTAGTAGTTCATCGTGGTTTACATGAGAATAATATGTTATTGGTCTACTATCTGCTTTACTTGTTAAACTATATCTGTACAGCGAGTGCTAAAGTTTCAAGAACAACACGATACAGAATTGTTATGAGGTCTGATCTCCACGACTTCATACTCATAACATAAGTGCAACTTCTGCCAATTCTGGGCATGAGGCGGGTTTTATATTGCTTTGCCGAACACACATACACAACAGTTGATGCGGTTCACATGAAGAGAGAGCTGGTGTATGCTGATGTGATTCCTTCAAATCTAAGACACTAAAGTATGGGCACGCCCTAAACCAACACAAAGAGACCTTCTTAGCAAATAATATAATATGTGTATTAGGGAGGGTGAGATATAAGCAGCCGCGGGCCGTGGAGGGAGTTACGATGGGGCAGGGAGGCGGGGAGGGGGAGAAGCAGGGTGGAGCCCTCTCTACCTTGCCCCTCCCCCTCCCCGCCTCCCTGCCCCACCGTAACTCCCTCCACGGCCCGCGGCTGCTTATAAGTGTTGCTAACTCTTATTCATTTACAGCATGTTAACATACTGTCACCATTCGCTTTTTATGTACTAGTAACTATGCTGGTAATTTTGCTACTGATAATATGTGTACTTGTATTCTCCACCCTGCTTCTCCCCCTCCCCGCCTCCCTGCCTCACCGTAACTCCCTCCACGGCCCGCGGCTGCTTATAAGTGTTGCTAACTCTTATTCATTTACAGCATGTTAACATACTATCACCATTCACTTTTTATGTACTAGTAACTATGCTGGTAATTTTGCTACTGATAATATGTGTACTTTTATTATCTAAGGTACTACGCCTGAGAAGACGGCATTAGTAAATAAACATTTCAAATACACATCTGTTCTTCTTAACTCCATGTTCTGGTTTCTAAGAAATCTATAACGACCGACTGTTCATGAGTTCCACGTATCCTGAGGTACTATAAGTTCATATTCTGGATTGTCTAAACATTGAGAGTTTGTTATATCCAATGTGACACTGTACCTAGCTTGCTAAGGAGTTTTTGATTACTAACGTGAGTTTTGGGACACCCTAATTCGCCGAGGTTCCAATCCTCTGTCCACAGTTCTGTGTGAGAACAGAAACCCTGCGACAGGGGCACCCCCGACCCTTGCTGGAGCTTCATCACACTTGCGATACAACTCCAGCAATGCATTCGCCGAGGTTCCAATCCTCTGTCCACAGTTCTGTGTGAGAACAGAAACCCTGCGACAGGGGCACCCCCGACCCTTGCTGGAGCTTCATCACACTTGCGATACAACTCCAGCAATGCGCCACCTTTACGGCACAGATACATCACGCATCTGTGCTGTTTTTGCCCCATGATGCGCCGCATTGTAAATGCAGCACACCATAGGTGACGGAACAGCGGCACAGAATGACTAACACATCCCTGGTGATGCGCCAGTCATCATAAATGTATCCCTATGCTTCTTATCTTGTTAGAGATGAACCGCCATATGTATCATCAAAGTTTTTTGCATTTCCTAAATAGCGAACTTTAAGGAATAAATAGCGATTCTTTACCATTCCTAGTTTGCGATGAGCTATTTGCTAATTAGCCGAATGTAGCCCAATGAAGCCCAATGTAGCCCAATGTAGCCCAAAGATGGCCGCCAGACACACAAAAAAACAAATGTAGCCCAAATATCAGCCAGATGTAGCCCAACTATAGCCCAGTGACAGAATGACCAATCAGCTTCGCAAACCTCCGTTACGCGAAGCGGAGCGCTGTTACAGATATATATCTTTTTTTGAACGTTAATTTCTCAAAATCCACTGGAGCACATATATTGAGACCTAGCAAAGGCACATCGGGCTACCAGTCCCTAATATTTTGCCAAGTTTCGTGCAAATCCATTCAGCCGTTCGATTATTATTATTATTATTTTTTTTTGCCCCGCGGGGCCCTTTTAAAACCTCCACATCAAACCTAGGGGGTCAGCGAGGATCTACTATGCCCCCTTATAGTTATTTCCCCCTTTGTTTTGACCTCCTCTTGTCTCTCGATCCTACCGAGAGACAAGATGGCGGCCGCTACGGACTGTTTGGAATGTTGACAGACGCCGGAGAACCAATCAGCTTCGCTTCACAAAGCTCCGTTGCGCGAAAAGTCCGCGAACCAGAGCGCTGCCCGGTCCGCTGTTACAGATATATATATTTTTTTAAACGTTAATTTCTCAAAATCCACTGGAGCACATATATTGAGACCTACAAAAGGCACATCGGGCTACCAGTCCCTACAATTTTGCCAAGTTTCGTGCAAATCCATTCAGCCGTTCGGGCTAAAAGTGAGGCCAACCGCCCTATGGAAATTAACATGGGAAAAACGCGTTTTGGGGTAATATATTATATATATATATTACCTACTGGCGGTCGCCAGTAGGTATATATAGTTAGGATTTTTTCTCTATGGGTTTTTTGAAAATTCTATGTCTAATAACTTTGGCGTTTGTGGACGGAATTGGCTGAAATTTTCAGGAAAATGGCACATTTTGTTTCTGAGCAGCCCCTGAAAATTTTGGGGGGGTTCGTCAAGGGGGGGCCGAGAAAAAAGGGGGGTCCCAAAACGCGTTTTTCCCATGTTAATTTCCATAGGGCGGTTGGCCTCACTTTTAGCCCGAACGGCTGAATGGATTTGCACGAAACTTGGCAAAATTGTAGGGACTGGTAGCCCGATGTGCCTTTTGTAGGTCTCAATATATGTGCTCCAGTGGATTTTGAGAAATTAACGTTTAAAAAAATATATATATCTGTAACAGCGGACCGGGCAGCGCTCTGGTTCGCGGACTTTTCGCGCAACGGAGCTTTGTGAAGCGAAGCTGATTGGTTCTCCGGCGTCTGTCAACATTCCAAACAGTCCGTAGCGGCCGCCATCTTGTCTCTCGGTAGGATCGAGAGACAAGAGGAGGTCAAAACAAAGGGGGAAATAACTATAAGGGGGCATAGTAGATCCTCGCTGACCCCCTAGGTTTGATGTGGAGGTTTTAAAAGGGCCCCGCGGGGCAAAAAAAAATAATAATAATAATAATCGAACGGCTGAATGGATTTGCACGAAACTTGGCAAAATATTAGGGACTGGTAGCCCGATGTGCCTTTGCTAGGTCTCAATATATGTGCTCCAGTGGATTTTGAGAAATTAACGTTCAAAAAAAGATATATATCTGTAACAGCGCTCCGCTTCGCGTAACGGAGGTTTGCGAAGCTGATTGGTCATTCTGTCACTGGGCTATAGTTGGGCTACATCTGGCTGATATTTGGGCTACATTTGTTTTTTTGTGTGTCTGGCGGCCATCTTTGGGCTACATTGGGCTACATTGGGCTTCATTGGGCTACATTCGGCTAATTAGCAAATAGCTCATCGCAAACTAGGAATGGTAAAGAATCGCTATTTATTCCTTAAAGTTCGCTATTTAGGAAATGCAAAAAACTTTGATGATACATATGGCGGTTCATCTCTAACAAGATAAGAAGCATAGGGATACATTTATGATGACTGGCGCATCACCAGGGATGTGTTAGTCATTCTGTGCCGCTGTTCCGTCACCTATGGTGTGCTGCATTTACAATGCGGCGCATCATGGGGCAAAAACAGCACAGATGCGTGATGTATCTGTGCCGTAAAGGTGGCGCATTGCTGGAGTTGTATCGCAAGTGTGATGAAGCTCCAGCAAGGGTCGGGGGTGCCCCTGTCGCAGGGTTTCTGTTCTCACACAGAACTGTGGACAGAGGATTGGAACCTCGGCGAATGCATTGCTGGAGTTGTATCGCAAGTGTGATGAAGCTCCAGCAAGGGTCGGGGGTGCCCCTGTCGCAGGGTTTCTGTTCTCACACAGAACTGTGGACAGAGGATTGGAACCTCGGCGAATTAGGGTGTCCCAAAACTCACGTTAGTAATCAAAAACTCCTTAGCAAGCTAGGTACAGTGTCACATTGGATATAACAAACTCTCAATGTTTAGACAATCCAGAATATGAACTTATAGTACCTCAGGATACGTGGAACTCATGAACAGTCGGTCGTTATAGATTTCTTAGAAACCAGAACATGGAGTTAAGAAGAACAGATGTGTATTTGAAATGTTTATTTACTAATGCCGTCTTCTCAGGCGTAGTACCTTAGATAATAAAAGTACACATATTATCAGTAGCAAAATTACCAGCATAGTTACTAGTACATAAAAAGTGAATGGTGATAGTATGTTAACATGCTGTAAATGAATAAGAGTTAGCAACACTTATAAGCAGCCGCGGGCCGTGGAGGGAGTTACGGTGAGGCAGGGAGGCGGGGAGGGGGAGAAGCAGGGTGGAGAATACAAGTACACATATTATCAGTAGCAAAATTACCAGCATAGTTACTAGTACATAAAAAGCGAATGGTGACAGTATGTTAACATGCTGTAAATGAATAAGAGTTAGCAACACTTATAAGCAGCCGCGGGCCGTGGAGGGAGTTACGGTGGGGCAGGGAGGCGGGGAGGGGGAGGGGCAAGGTAGAGAGGGCTCCACCCTGCTTCTCCCCCTCCCCGCCTCCCTGCCCCATCGTAACTCCCTCCACGGCCCGCGGCTGCTTATATCTCACCCTCCCTAATACACATATTATATTATTTGCTAAGAAGGTCTCTTTGTGTTGGTTTAGGGCGTGCCTATACTTTAGTGTCTTAGATTTGAAGGAATCACATCAGCATACACCAGCTCTCTCTTCATGTGAACCGCATCAACTGTTGTGTATGTGTGTTCGGCAAAGCAATATAAAACCCGCCTCATGCCCAGAATTGGCAGAAGTTGCACTTATGTTATGAGTATGAAGTCGTGGAGATCAGACCTCATAACAATTCTGTATCGTGTTGTTCTTGAAACTTTAGCACTCGCTGTACAGATATAGTTTAACAAGTAAAGCAGATAGTAGACCAATAACATATTATTCTCATGTAAACCACGATGAACTACTAGGTGGAAAGCTAAAGCAACAACTAAGTGTCGTGTGCAGAAGTTGCAAAAAAGGAAAAATGGCGTTTAAACCGGTAATGAGCCCATGCTAACTTAACACGGTGTAAAGATATCCAGGACCTAGATGACACCTCCTCATGATCCGGAAACGAACTGAATAAGATAATAGAAGTGCCATCTCATGAGAGCAGATTGCAAGTTTATATGTGGACGGTCCGCAAGGTAAAGCATTAAAAACTAGGAAAATTTAATGCTAAAGAAAAATAAAACAGCCAAGTACTTTATCGAGTCTTAAGCCAATAGGCAAGGTAAATAATAAAAACTTGACAAATAAGTCAATGAATTGTCAATGAAATGCTAGTACTCAGCATATCAAATATGAAAAAGGTCTATGACATAACTGTGTATGCAAAATAAGCTGCAACAGCCTCCAATAGGAAGTCACCGTCTTCATCCGAAAACAGTTCAGCCATCCAATTTAAAAGCGGAAAAGAACATACGTGCTCTCCCAGCACCGGATCCTCTATCACCATCAGAGGACAGCTCGGTGGGTTTTCAAGAAAGCTCTGTTCCAAGAAAGACTGTGCTGCCGCCAGTAAATTCCAGGGACCAAGTAGTCCATGCATCAATGCCACAGCCATAATCCTTTCGCCAGGACAAACCAACTCGTGAGTAATGATAGGAGTCATCAGCTGATTAAAGTCGACGTCAGGAGAAACCGGTCCGCAGAGACACAAATCAATGGCCCAATCGAAATCACAGGTCAGGCAGTGAAATACAGGCTGGACACAGGTGAAGTAGGAGAACCGAAAAGATAATCCATATGCCGTGCTTAATATCGCCAACGGCATTGTGCCATAATATTCTAGCATGCGGTTGCGGAACAGTGTCAGCAGCTGCAGGGTCGGAGGTTGCATAGGAGGGACATCCATATTTAAAAATGTAAAAAAGCACAAGAGCGTCCGCTGGTAATGCAAGTAAAAATGCCAATCCACGAACCAGAGTGCAGAAAATACAATGAAAGGAAGCAGGGATGACTCCAAAGATTTTCTCAAATGAAGTCACGAGACCACTGGTAACAACTTTAAAAAAGTGTGCCAGGGACTTTGTGGAGGATGCGTTAAAGATAGTCGGAAACATGTTGCTGAAATTGAAAGGCAAATCTTAATTGAAAAGGGTGTGCACCTCTGTACGGGTGTTCGCTATGTGAAGTACGAAAGTTTCACGGGCCGAACTCAAGGCCACCTCTCTCTGAGACAAAAGAGCTCTTATTCTTGCCATGCCGTTGAAACGTGTCCCAAGGTTGGTATTTGTGGCCAGATTGAAAACTCCCTATGTTCATGTGTGGGAGGAAATAGAACATTTCTGCAGCAAATAACCCGTTCACTTACTGTTACGATAAAAGGAATACTTTTAATTAACTCAGAACAATCTTCATTATTGAGCATCAAATAACTACCATTTTCCAACAACTTGAACGTGGGGATGATAGCAGGAACTGGCGTGCCTTGCAACACGCAAGCCATATTTGGTCGGTGTTTGTTGCATGAACCGTGTAACTGTATGTGCCTACACATTAGTGAATGATCTGGCGTCTCAGTGCATTCCTCTCCATTCAGATAAACTTCTTGATCATCTTTGAAACATCTGTATGTGTATGGAAGCGACCAGACCTCATGAAGAAAAGCACTACCTAAAGGTTCATAACGACCTATTGGTATATATTTCATACAATTTGAAAACTTATATAAAGCAAAAGGCAGCGTTATTAAACCGTGGATAAGGCATGTTGCCAAAAAACCCGCAATCCTCTGCTGATGATGTCACTGAGCATGTCATGAATGATGTAATATGTGACATCATCAGCAGTGGATTACGGGTAATGGTATCTCTAGTTTACTCCCTTATAGCTGTCTTTCTTTTAACATAAGTGTCTGTTTCCTTCCCTTATACTTACTGTTTTTGGTTCGCTTCCGGTTCGCGAACTGGGAAGCGAACTAAGAGAAATAGAGGTTGGCACAGTTCCAAATATTGTACCAATTTTTTAATAACGGGGAGGTAGTTCTGAAAAGAACTTTTTTTTTATTTTTCTGAACATTTTTTTACTGTTTTTGAATTTTTCGGAACAGTTTTATATTTTTTTGGGTTTTTCTTGGAGGGGGCAATGAAAACGATTCATTGTAAAGGGCTCAACAGGAGCAACAAAACAAAAAAAAGAAGTATTTATTATTTTGGGCGTTTCGGACAAACTTGCATATGATAGTCAATAGCTCTGTTGATCAGAGTGATGCTTTTTTCTCCGTAGGAAATGAATCCATCGCAAAATGCGCAGATGTGTTTTACATCACCAAATCTCATTTGTATATTTGGCACCATCTCCCTGCCCTCTGGTCCCGTTACTTCCGGTACAACAGATCTTCTGGCCATAATAGGGAGATTATCTAGGTCGTTCCGAAACTGTGCAGCACTGTAGTTGTTAGGATGCCACCTAGTCATATGGCGATGCATTGTGTAGTTTCCGAAACTGTATTTTTTGTCGGTCCCTCTGGACAGTCTATCTTGACATATAAGGCAAGTTACGTATCTTGCATTTACTTTTTTCTGACCTTTGGGAATTTAAAAAAATTGCCAAATGAAGTTTTCTTTCCGGTGAGACGTCCTGGGCTGCTCAGGCAAAAACTGCCTCTCTTCGTGCTCGTCCTCCTGTTCCTCTTCTTCTTCTTCTTCTTGTTGAATTACAACTTGAGCAGGTGGTCCACTCTTCCTTGGATGTGGTGGAGGTGGTGGGGAAGCACCAGCTGAAGCTACTAAAGA
This sequence comes from Lissotriton helveticus, assembly GCF_964261635.1. NCBI lineage: Eukaryota > Metazoa > Chordata > Amphibia > Caudata > Salamandridae > Lissotriton > Lissotriton helveticus. The sequence continues at coordinate 1,611,721,366 of NC_136065.1, forward strand.
AGCCATTGCTCAGTGATCACAAAGGGTCTTTCTCTCACAATGATGAAAGTCAGAGTGAGGAAAGAAGGAGGGATTTTCATCATTTGGGAAAAACAAGAGTTCTCAACCAATCAAAAGTGTTCATTTTAGATTATATGACCTAGTCTTACATCATTAGGAAACCAAAAGTGAAATGAACCAATGAAAAGTGTTATTACCAAGTCACATGACTTGCTGTGTTTACGTTAAGCGCTTTGCAGGGCCTCCCGGTTTGCTTCCAGAAACCTGCGCTTTGCGACTCGCTTCGCGTACCAGTTCGCTAACGTAGTACGTCATATGACGTATCACGCGACAACGTGAAACGTCATGCGGACGGGAGGCGTCACGATGTTGTTTTGTAACGCGGCACTTGCGGTAAAGAAACGTTTACCGGCTCGCGGTCTATTTCGCGGCATCAAGGTCAGCTAACGGGAAGCTTCCCGATTTGCGAAGCGGGAACGAAGAAAAAAAAATATTTTAAAAAAAAATTATTCATAAACATATAAAATATATTTTTGGATTTAAAGAAGAATACATTTTACAGCTACAGATATTAGCTGTTAAAAAACCAATGAAATTCACAGAAAAAAATATAGGTTATGGACCATATATAGTTAGGAATTAGCATTTACAAAACCTTGAAAATTCACTGAAAAAACCATAGGTTATAGACCATATATAGTTAGGAATTAGCATTTACAAAACCTTGAAAATTCACTGAAAAAACCATAGGTTATAGACCATATATAGTTAGGAATTAGCATTTAAAAAACCTTATTTTACTCACACAAAACCATTGAAATTCCATATATAGTTAGTTGCACTAACTATATATCGCGCACCCGCAATCCACTGCTGATGATGTCACATATTACATCATTCATGACATGGTCAGTGACATCACTGATGACATCACTGATGACATCTCAAATGACATCACTGATGACATCACTGATAACAACATCCAGTGATTTTTTGTTTCTATAAAGTTTAAATATGTCTTACATATTGAAGAATGAGTGGATGTGTAAGTGTCTGGACGAAGGATTTAGTAGGTGCATGACTGAATGTATGAGTGACTGATTAAATGTGTCTCACTGAGTGCATGGGTTAGTGACTAAACTGTCTTAATTTGTGCATCATTATGTCTGTTGTTCTGTAAACTGCTGCATGTGTTGATCAGTAGCTATATGAGTAACTATATTGGTTATTGATTGATTGCCCAAGTATTTGTATGGGAGACTGAATGTGTGTGTGGCTAGCTGGGAGGTGTGTGACTCTGTGCAGATCAATCTGTACTTGTATCAATGATTGTATAAGAAAGTAAGTATGTGTTAGTACATGTTTGAAAATGTAAGGTGCTCTATGTTTAACTGTATGGACAAGAAAATGGAAGTCTCATTGATTCTTTACAGGACTGACTAGGTGTGTAAGTAACTCCATGGATGAGTGGCAGACTGTGAGTGTCTGTATAGGTGTATGAGTGCATATGATAGTGTTGTAAAGATGAGTGATTGTATGTATGAATGATTGTATGGGTGAATGAGTGAAGGTGTGTGTAGACGTAGCAATCAGTGAGTGCGTATGTAGTAACTAGTATTAGTGTGTCAATGGTTTCAAAAATTATACTCTTTTTAACACTGGGTGAAAGAGAGGTTATATTAAAATGTGAGGAGATGCATTGTATTGTCACATGAATGCTATCATCAGTGATGTGGTCATTGATATCAAATGAGATGTCATCAGTGATGTCATCAGTGATGTCATTTGAGATGTCATCAGTGATGTCATCAGTGATGTCACTGACCATGTCATGAATGATGTAATATGTGACATCATCAGCAGTGGATTGCGGGTGCGCGATATATAGTTAGTGCAACTAACTATATATGGAATTTCAATGGTTTTGTGTGAGTAAAATAAGGTTTTTTAAATGCTAATTCCTAACTATATATGGTCTATAACCTATGGTTTTTTCAGTGAATATATATATATATATATATATATATATATATATATATATATATATATATATTCACTGAAAAAACCATAGGTTATAGACCATATATAGTTAGGAATTAGCATTTACAAAACCTTGAAAATTCACTGAAAAAACCATAGGTTATAGACCATATATAGTTAGGAATTAGCATTTACAAAACCTTATTTTACTCACACAAAACCATTGAAATTCCGTATATAGTTAGTTGCACTAACTATATATCGCGCACCCGCAATCCACTGCTGATGATGTCACATATTACATCATTCATGACATGGTCAGTGACATCACTGATGACATCACTGATGACATCTCAAATGACATCACTGATGACATCACTGATGACAACATCCAGTGACTGTATAATTCTGTAAAGTTAAAATATGTCTTACATATTGAACAATGAGTGGATGTATAAGTGTCTGGACGAAGGATTTAGTAGGTGCATGACTGAATGTATGAGTGACTGATTAAATGTGTCTCACTGAGTACATGGGTTAGTGACTAAACTGTCTTAATTTGTGCATCATTATGTCTGTTGTTCTCTAAACTGCTGCATGTGTTGATCAGTAGCTATATGAGTAACTATATGGGTTATTGATTGATTGCCCAAGTATTTGTATGGGAGACTGAGTGTGTGTGTGGCTAGCTGGGAGTTGTGTGACTCTGTGCAGATCAATCTGTACTTGTATCAATGATTGTATAAGAAAGTAAGTATGTGTTAGTACATGTTTGAAAATGTAAGGTGCTCTATGTTTAACTGTATAGACAAGAAAATGGAAGTCTCATTGATTCTTTACAGGACTGACTAGGTGTGTAAGTAACTCCATGGATGAGTGGCAGACTGTGAGTGTCTGTATAGGTGTATGAGTGCATATGATAGTGTTGTAAAGATGAGTGATTGTATGTATGAATGATTGTATGGGTGAATGAGTGAAGGTGTGTGTAGACGTAGCAATCAGTGAGTGCGTATGTAGTAACTAGTATTGGTGTGTCAATGGTTTCAAAAATTATACTCTTTTTAACACTGGGTGAAACAGAGGTTATATTAAAATGTGAGGAGATGCATTGTATTCTCACATGAATGATATCATCAGTGATGTGGTCATTGATGTCAAATGAGATGTCATCAGTGATGTCATCAGTGATGTCATTTGAGATGTCATCAGTGATGTCATCAGTGATGTCACTGACCATGTCATGAATGATGTAATATGTGACATCATCAGCAGTGGATTGCAGGTGCGCGATATATAGTTAGTGCAACTAACTATATATGGAATTTCAATGGTTTAGTGTGAGTAAAATAAGGTTTTGTAAATGCTAATTCCTAACTATATATGGTCTATAACCTATGGTTTTTTCAGTGAATTTTCAAGGTTTTGTAAATGCTAATTCCTAACTATATATGGTCTATAACCTATGGTTTTTTCAGTGAATTTCAATGGTTTTTTAATAGCAAATATCATAAGCTGTCGAATGTCAAGTACGTGGTAAGTAAAAACATTTTCGTGTTTATGCACACTGATCTGCTTTGAATGCTGCCCCCCACCCCTCATTTCTATTAGGAGTACTCTCTCTTTGCAGATAGTGAAGGGTAGTTAACGCAGCCCTTTGCCCCCTTTGTAATCCGTCGTGCCTGCTTCTCTCTCCATTTGATTGATTGTTCTCTTTGGTTCATTCTCTATTTACAAACAAGCACAGAGTCGCAATACTCTGTTTAGTCTTTGCAGATAGCGAAAAACCGTGTAAAAAAACAAAAGGAATCGAGCAAAATCAGTAGGCCACTAATGGGATCTCTTTTTGACCTCGCTAAAATAGAAACATTAGGAACAACCTGTTGAAAATAGCAATGCGTATGTACATAAGCGGCGTTCATTTGTGTTCACAGTACCCCTTGTTGATTGTTTGAATCGAGCATTGAATTGTTCGAAGTTGGTTCTCTTAAGGATCTTCTCTGCCTGCAAACGAGGAAGAATAGGAATATTCTCTCTCCCTTTGCAGATAGTGAAGGGTAGGTAACGCAAGCCTTTAACACGTCGTACCTATTTCATTCCTCATTGATTGATTGATTGTCCGAACATTGACTGTTTGGGAATTAGTTCTTTTTGGAGGTATTCCCTGTTTGCAAATAAACGTAGGAAAATCTTTGCAAGTAGTGAAAGGGTACGTAATGCGGACCTTTCTCCCCCGTTGTAATCTGTCATGCCTATCTACTCCCCACTGATTGATGCACCTGTTTCACCCGGACCATTTACTAGACATACGTCATCTGGCCCGACCAGAGAGCACCCCTAGTGAAAAGGACATATGCAATAATAACGAAGTGATCACTGTATCCTGTTAACAGAAACTTTAGCATGAAACAACCTGGAAAGAAAAGAATAGGAAAACGAAAATCAGTAGGCCACTGATGAACATGAACTTTTATTAAACAACGAACAAAGAAACGATAACATAACGTAATGATAAAACCTATTAATGTCCTAGAAACAAGAAAACGTTAAAATATGCCATTGGTGAGAGACCAGAAAAACAGTAAGAGAAACCAAATCACCCCTCGCTGTCCCACCGCCTGCCACGCCCAAAAAATCGATAGACTAGGGAAAATGCAAGTCAGTAGAATATCCGCCCCCACTCTGGAAACTTCCAAGGTGGGGCAGGGTTCCGGCTACGCCCAGCCGGGAGCAGCCCATATAAGGCAGGTCCTGCTGCCACGCCTCGGCCAGGAGATCCTAACGTAGGGTGTAGCCGGAGGAGAGGCCGAGACCAGCGGGACCCGGCCAGGGGATTGCCTTTACAACGCTGAACAGTTGCAGGGGGGGGGAATGTCTCCTCGACCCTCCCCTCTCTCTCCCAGTCCGGCCGCGGTGGCCCTTGAGAGTTGCAGGTAGTCCCGCCACATGCTCTTCCGGTCCGGCCACCAACGGTCGGGGGGCCGAGGCCGACGGGATCCGGCTGCAGCCGATAAACCAAGAAACCCGTTCATGGGGCCAGAGCCAGGGGCGTCCGTCCGACATCTACCGGAAGCCCGGCCCGAAGACGGACGGGACACTTCTTCTTTCTTGTATAATTGCTGCAACAACCCTGGGGGGGGATGTCTTGCACATGCCTCCGACCCCCCCCCCTCGTCCTCATCGCCTGGTCCGGCCATAACAAATATCAAGCGAGACGCCGTGGGGTGCACTGGGAGGGAGAGACGGTGCGAACAGGCCTCTCCCGCCTCCCCAGTGGAGGCTTCCCAGCTGCACCCTCAGCGCTCCAGGCGCCCGGAAAAGAGTTCTTCCACTGTGGCCATGCTGCAACGTCTCGCCCGGCAGGGTGGAGCCCGTCCGCTCATTTGACCCCGCGATCGCCAGTAGCTACCGAACTCTCAAAATGGCGGTCGACCTGGCAAGAGCGGGCCCAGCATAAAGAAATGGCCCGGTCACTGGTTGACTCCACCACCGTAGTCCTCCACGACCTTGAAGATTCTAGAGGAGCCGCGGGAGTCTCCGACCCCCGATGGGGAATGACTGCCATGATCACCCGTGGAGTGACGAAACTGTATCCGCGGGACGTCGGCGCCAGCCTCACTTTGAATTACTAGAATCCTGCAGACCTCACTTCCGGTGAAAGCACAGTGTGACCCGGTAGGAAAAATTGTTGCACCCCCTCCCCTTTTTGATTGATAGTTCAAACCACCGATCCTTTCCTTTGCCCTTTTAACGGAACTTTGGACTGCCTCCCCCTCTTTTACATTTTCTAGAGAAAACAAAACATTAACCACTACATTAGCATAGCAGTTGACACCAGAACTGTTTTCAAATTGAAAACCAACAACATCTTCAACAGAATCCTTTTTGTTTCTGCTGTGACCCTGCTACAGCACAGGCATTGTCCCCAGCAGTAATTCTGCAATGCCGGTAAGAATAGCTGTGGTGCCTACTGGACTCACTCACCCCCGCGGCGCCCCACGCCGTTATGTGCTGGGCGGTAACTTGCTAGACATCACTTTCGTGCCATCTAGATTTCAGCGCGTTCTGCTGCCTTGGAACTATTCGCACAACAGACCGCTACTGACAAGAATATTTCATTATTGGTGCTGTCAATTTCAATAAATCTATTGGATAATTCAAAAGAAATTGCCACGGTCTCTTCGTTGTTTAAATGTTTTTACTGTTTTTGTTTTGTTGTATATATTTATATGTTATTAAAGTTATATATATTCCTACTACTTTGTTGGAGTGCTATATATTTTTAATGTGACACATAATTGTAAAAACTTTGATGTACAAAGAGTCATTCCTGGAATCTTCCGCTTCAGGCTCGGTCCCCTCCCCAATCACAATACAGGATAGTTTTCAGATAGTAGGAACACGTGTGGTGTGACGGATCTCATCGGGTGTGGGCCTTGATCTACTATAACTCCTTTGAAGAGGGGTGATTCTTTACAGCTGGGGCCATAAACTACATCTGCAGGGCTAGCTGATAGCCTGGACAATCGGACACAGAGGAAGAGGAGTGTCAGAGGGAGTCCAAGAGGGCACTACTGACAGCAATTAAGTCTAATATCCAAACAAATGTTATATTAGCAAGGAACAATTATAAAATGGTCCAGAAAGCATGTAGAGTAGCATGGGAAGAAGCAAAATGGGCCGATTTGTTACAAGCAGCAAAAATAAGAGATAGTGTAGCCTTCTGGAGGCTGATAGCAAACGGAAATCACCAAGGTAGAGTGGTTAAGGATGTCTATCTAGATGAACAGACTTGGGTAAACCATTTTTCTGAACTTTATAAGGAATATGAGGAACCCAGTACTGATAGAACTCCCAGCCATGTTATTCCGGGGGAAACCCTTGAGTTCACCCTAGGAGAGACAGAATTGGCAATAAACCAGATTAAATCTGGCAAAGCCCCTGGGTTAGACAAGATTCCGGGAGACTTGTATAAACACGAACTAAAAATTTGGGTCCCATACATTAACCATTTGTGTAACGAGTTATCCCGAACTCTAGACTTCCCAGAAAGCTGGAAGGGGGCTGAAATTGTTTTAATCTACAAGAAAGGTGACAGGATGGACCCCTCAAATTATCGTCCGATAAGTTTAATGGACATACTGCAAAAGATCTACACAAGACACATTTTATTCCGTGTCAATGATTGGCTGGACGAGAAGGCAATTCTGTCAAAATATCAAGCGGGTTTCAGATCCAAAGTAAGCACAATTGATCAAATTTTCCGCTTTTGTTGCCTTTATTGGAAATACATTAAGATTAAAAAGGGACAACTTCATGTTGCGTTCGTCGACCTAAGGGCGGCGTTTGATTTAGTTCCACGCAATTTACTGTGGGAAACACTAAGTTCAGTAGGGATGTCACCAATCCTGATAGCGCAAATAAAAGAGCTGCATAGAGGGAATTTCGCCAGAGTACGGTGGGGCCCAAAAGGCGAATTAACCCCTAAAATACCAATTGCACGAGGAGTGCGCCAGGGGTGTGTACTGGCCCCTACATTGTTTTCGCTATTCGTGAATGACATTCCATCATACTTGGAAGAATGCAATAATGATTCTCCCAAGTTAAATGGTGAAAAAGTTACTTCCCTGTTGTTTGCGGATGACACCATACTAATTTCCCAGACTAAAAAAGGCCTTCAGTCTCTTTTAAATTCCTTTTATGATTATTGTAATAAGAAAGGACTGGAGATAAACGGGAAAAAGACAAAGTGTATGGTCCTAAATCCAACAAAGAGCGACAAGGGCCCTCTAACTTTAAATGGAATAAAATTGGAATCAGTCCCGCACTTTGGTTACTTAGGAGTAATACTCGACTCCACCTTTTCATGGAAAGCCCAATTAGAAAAATGTAAGATGCTCTTTAGTCAGAACACTAAACCCATTATCAGAGAACAAGGTCTAAGTACCAGCAAAGCCGTGTCTCCTGCAGTTGAACTCTTTAAATATAAGGTTCAATCTGCAGTATTGTACGGCTCGGAAATTTGGGGCCCAGGATCCAAAGATGTCTTTAGGGTCATGGACAACAACTTCCTGAGAAGTCTGGTTAGAGTCCCCAGGAGTACTCCTCTGGTTCCGCTCCAGCTTGACCTAAATTTTCGTAGAACGGACCACCACATTATTCTACGTCCCTTATTGTTATGGATCAGGCTGTGGCGTGTACCGGAGTTGCAGGCTTACAAAAATGGCCTAATAGAAATCATGGAGCTTGACAGCTTTAATGTGATACCCTGGTTTAAACATGTTAAATTCTGGTTTACCTCAATAGGATTGTCACATTATTGGGAACAACCAGATATACTTCCACCAAATTCAAAAATCATGGTAAAAAAGTGCTTTTGGTCGTACATTTTAGGTATGATCACAAACGCTTCTTGTAATGGGTCGCTTGTACAAAGATTCCTTAATTTTAAAGGTGATCCATTCTTTGAGTCATTTCTGGATGAAATAGAACCACCGCTAGCAAAGACACTATTTCTGAAATTCAGATATGGAAACCTTCAAATTGGTTCAACACTGGCTCGTTGGTCTGGTGGTGTTAACTCAGTGAATCATGCAGAGGGTGAATTATGCACCATGTGTGGTGGTAACCAACAAGAAAATGAGCTACATATCCTCTTCTTCTGCCCAATATATGTTAAAGCGAGGAGGAGATGGATCAAGCCCATATGTCAAACACTAGGTGTAAGAACATGCTCTCAGGCCCTAAGGATCCTTTTGACTGATAGCAGCCAGCCTATCGTATTTAGTGTTAGTAGATTTTTGCACAGCATCTTTTTCCAAAGGAAAAAATTGGGTTACAAACTGTAAACCGTTAAGTACCTAAAATGTCGTTAACATGTTATAATTGTTTCTGTATTATTTGAGGGGCAATTGTCGAATTCCTATCTCTGTCGCCTGCACTTGATGTACCTATTTCTGTCACCAACATCTGTTCCTATTGAATTAGAACAACTACTATGTTTTTTAGATTTTTTAATTTTTGATCTTAGATTCGACATGAAAACTAAATGAATTTTATAGTATGTTATGTATTTTAAAGGAATGTTTTATTGTTATAATGTATTGTTCTTTTATGGTATTCATGCCGAAATAAAGATAAATTGAATTGAGTGTCAGAGGGTGCGGTAGTGAATAGGGCGATAGGGAGGTGTCGGGCGGGCACAGAGTGGGATTCTCAGGAAAGAGCAGCGCAGATGGGGGGAGGTTTATTGCCCATGCATAAGACAGAGAGCGGGGGTGACCAGTGCCTGGGGAAGATGCTTGCGAGGGTGAGGAGCCATGCTACGAATCGACAGCGTGCAGAGAGTGGGTCTGGTCAAGACATCTAAAATGGCTGCCGTGCACGACAAAAGTGTGGCATTTCAAAAAAGGCAAGATGGCGCAGACAATGTTTTTCAACACTTCCTCATTTCCTTCGAATCGAACGTTAACAGACGTTGGGGCATATTACCAAAGTTAAGCGATATTTATCGCTAACGATGCTTACCAACGAATTTTTTACCGCTAAGCATCGTCAGAAATTATCGAAGATAAACCTTGCTATTATCAAGGTTTATCACAAATGCGATAATAAACGGCCGCAATGCATGAATATCGCTAAAAACTCAGCGATATTCATACATTACCGAGCTAATGCTCTTAGCCATGTTATCCACCTCCCATTGGATAACATGGCTAAGAACTGCTCAGGGCAGGTGTTACTTTTTGGAGATATTCGCGCTTAGCGCGAATATCTCCAAAAGTTGGTAATAGGAGATAGATATCTTGCATGTTGTAATGCAAGTTATTGTGGTATATGGAACTCATACCATAATCTCTCAGGAAAGCAGAAACTGATCCTTTTGGGACCGCCTAAAAAGGCCTAGGGGGTGAGGAGTACTCTACTTTGCCCCCTTTTCACGCTCCGAACTATTTTATTTTACTCTCTTCTGTAATTACACAAAATAGCAGCGATAAGATGCATCGGAGACACACAGTGAGAGAAAGGAGGCCGGAGATGAAGAAGAGATGGCAAATACACATTGGAGATAATATAGTGGCAGAAGGGAAGTAAATATGAGTAAACTTACCATGTAACATAAAAATGTTGCACTCTATACTATAAGTCTCATTTTATACTACAATCACTTCGCTACAACCTCATAAATTAAAAATAAAAATGAATAATGTCTCAAACAATTTTTGATTTCTAAATATAAATTTATTCTTCAGAATTTTCTAAATTTGAAAGAACTAGTAACATGTCCTCATCAGCAATGTCCTCATGAAAAGTCTGCAATAATGATTCTTGTAACTCTATGGTCTCCAAACACTCGATAAATTCGCCATCAAGAGATTGATCAAAAAAATCATTCAAGTCATCTCCTTCTGACAATATTTCATTATTGGTGCTGTCAATTTCAATCAATGTAGTGGAATCATTCAAGTCATCTCCTCGTGACAATATTTCATTATTGGTGCTCTCAATTTCAATCAATGTAGTGGAATCATTCAAGTCATCTCCTCCTTGTGACAATATTTCATTATTGGTGCTGTCCATTTCAATCAATCTAATGGAATCATACAAGTCATCTCCTCCTTGTGACAATATTTCATTATTGCTGCTCTCAATTTCAATCAACGTAGTGGAATCATTCAAGTCATCTCCTTGTGACAATATTTCATTCTTGGTGCTGTCCATTTCAATCAATCTAATGGAATCATACAAGTCATGTCCTCCTTGTGACAATATTTCATTATTGGTGCTCTCAATTTCAATCAATGTAGTGGACAAATCAAAAGAAATTGCCACGGTCTCTTCATTGTGAGCCATTTTATTTTGAAATTGCTTGCTGTAAATTGCAGAAAAAAATAATCACTTTCATTTATCGTTTTTAGTAATACATAATATAAAACTAACTTTATCAAGTATTTAGTATAACAGAAGGACTGCAAATAAATAACAGAAAACATTTTTCAAATTATCTTCAAGTGTACAACATAGTTCCCCTTACAAAGAAATTGCCACGGTCTCTTCATTGTGAGCCATTTATGTTGAAATTGCTTGCTGTAAATTGCAGAAAAAAATAATCACTTTCATTTATCGTTTTTAGTAATACATAATATAAAACTAACTTCATCAAGTATTTAGTATAACAGAAGGACTGCAAATAAATAACAGAAAACATTTTTCAAATTATCTTCAAGTGTACAACATAGTTCCCCTTACAAATTAACAACTCACCTTTTTAAAAGTAGGAAAAGTGTTAGTACTGTGTAAATCAAACACCAGAAATTCACCACCAAAAATTCCTCACAAATGTACCTCAGACAGTAGTATCACAAAATGGCTGTGGTTTCCTCTCATTTGACATATATACATAACCAATTAACTTTCATCACACACAAATACAAAACCAAAGTAACATTTTAATTGGTTCTAAATTTCAACACTTTCAAATGTGTTTTCCCCATGCAATTTTCCATAGGACATTTACATACGTCTACAGCCTGAATGGCTGAACGGAATTACACCAAACTTGGCAAAATGGTACATCAAACCTAAGAGGTCAGGAAGGATCTAATATGCCCCCTTATGGTCATTTCCCCCTTCGCTTTGGCCTCCTCTTGTCTCTCAATCCTACCGAGAGACAAGATGGCGGCCGCTACGGACTGTTTGGAATGTTGACAGACGCCGGAGAACCAATCAGCTTCGCAAAGCTCCGTAACGCGAAAAGTACGCGAAGCGGAGCGCTGTTACACATATATATCTTTTTTTGAACGTTAATTTCTCAAAATCCGCTGGAGCACATATATTGAGACCTAGCAAAGGCACATCGGGCTACCAGTCCCTAATATTTTACCAAGTTTCGTGCAAATCCATTCAGCCGTTCGATTATTATTATTATTTTTTTTTTTTGCCCCGCGGGGCCCTTTTAAAACCTCCACATCAAACCTAGGGGGTCAGCGAGGATCTACTATTCCCCCTTAATGTCATTTGCCCCTTCGCTTTCGCCTCCTCTTGTCTCTCGATCCTACCGAGAGACAAGATGGCGGCCGCTACAGACTTTTTGGAATGTTGACAGACGCCGGAGAACCAATCAGCTTCGCTTCACAAAGCTCCGTTGCGCGAAAAGTACGCGTCCTGGGCCGCTGCCAGGTCCGCTGTTACAGATATATATCTTTTTTTAAACGTTAATTTCTCAAAATCCACTGGAGCACATATATTGAGACCTACAAAAGGCACATCGGGCTACCAGTCCCTACAATTTTGCCAAGTTTCGTGCAAATCCATTCAGCCGTTCGGGCTAAAAGTGAGGCCAACCGCCCTATGGAAATTAACATGGGAAAAACGCGTTTTGGGACCCCCCTTTTTTCTCGGCCCCCCCTTGACGAACCCCCCCAAAATTTTCAGGGGCTGCTCAGAAACAAAATGTGCCATTTTCCTGAAATTTTCAGCCAATTCCGTCCACAAACGCCAAAGTTATTAGACATAGAATTTTCAAAAATCCCATAGGGAAAAAATCCTAACTATATATACCTACTGGCGACCGCCAGTAGGTAATATATATATATATATATATATATATCGGCTCCAACAAACCCTCACCGTCAATTTACGGGAATCAGGTAGCAGCACTCGGGGGTAAATACACGATTAAAGTTTATTTTTCCACAACGCGCTTCCGGCACTCGGCCTTCGTCAGTGTTCAAAACAACGGAGTGCCGCGAAGCCACAATGTATTTAAAGTCATCACGTGATACTAATGCATGACACAAAGATAGGACCATTGGAGGTGAACCCGGTCGCCATCTTGGAATGGTCAACAGATATTACATGTCGCAGACCGCTCTGTAAATCAAGCGGGATACAACTGTGCATGCACAAATGAATTGATGGCAATACATATTCTAGATCTAAATTGATCAATCAAAAAATTGCCATTCTCATAATGCCCACAGATGGGCTATGTGCATTCGATACAAGTTCATATTATACATTATCCCGCCCTGAATGGGCCAAAACAGATTCTAATGCAAATTAGATCAAGTGACAATACAAATTACAAAAGGCAATATATTGAGAAGAGTGAAGAAAAGCTAAGCGAAGCAATTTTAAACAGAATAAGCAATATTTACATTATATACAACTGATCAGTAAAGTCCTAGTTGGATTTCATTAAATCAAATCAAATGGACTGCCAAGTCCTCATGTACGTTCAATCCTTCTGGCATTTTGCTTTGTAGGTCAATTATATAACGCGACTCTAATCGCCTTAATTTATGTAACCTGTCTCCTCCTCTTACATGGGCAGGTACGGAATCCAGACAAAAGTACGTTAACAGATCCCTGTTACGTTTGTGTTCTTTATCGAAATGTCTGGCTACAGGGTAGTTCACGTCTGCATTTTGAATTGCCCTTTGATGCTCTAAAATCCTTAATTTAACAGGATTCGTTGTGCTGCCAACATACCTTCTGCCACAAGGACATGTTAGACAGTACACAACGTAAGGTGTAGAGCATGTGAGGAACTTTCCTATTTTTTTAGGTTGTTTAACCCCAGGTACATTGTACTGTGTGATGCGCCTACTGCCTTTGCAAGCCTTGCATTTCCCGCAAGGGTAAAAGCCTTTCAGGGGTTCGGACTTGGATCTAGACGTGGTCCCGTCATGATGGCTATGCACTAAATAATCTTTAAGTGCTCGTGCCTTCCTAAAGGTGACTAGAGGGTGAGGTGGTAGGTCTTGCTTAATGACAGTGTCAGTAAGCAGGATGTTCCAATGCTTACGTAAAATGCGTTTTAATTCAGAGGCATTGCGGGAAAACGTTGTAATCATTCTAAATGTCCCTCCAACAGACTTGTTGTTCTCCGTATTCTCTGGTTTTTCTTTTTTAAGTAGTTTACTCCTATCCAGGTCGCAAACTTTACTCATTGCCTGTTTAAGCACCCCCTCTTTGTAACCTCTAGTTCTGAATCTCTGGATGCTACTATTGGCTGCCTTGCGGAAATCCTGTTCCTTCGTGTTGTTCCTCTTGATTCTTAATAGTTCCCCATAGGGTATACTATTCACTAGGCTTGTAGGGTGACTACTGGTCGCAAATAAAGTCGAGTTACCAGCAGTCTCCTTACGAAAAAGCTTCGTGTGGAGCCTGCCATCCTCTACAAAGACTGTCAAGTCTAAATAGTTGACCTCCATTTGGCTAAATGTCCCTGTGAACTGTAAGTTATTATTGTTCATGTTGAGTACCGCAACATATTCTTTTGCTAAATCGACTGACCCCTCTATAATAATAAAAAGGTCGTCAATGTAGCGGTACCAACATTTGACAAGTTCATTCCACTTTTTATTTGCTGGGGACCAGGCCACCTGCTCCTCCCACCACCCCACGAATAAATTCGCGAAGCTGGGGGCGGAGCAGGTACCCATCGCCACGCCCGTAAGCTGTTTGTATAGATCTTGGCCAAACAAAAAGATGTTATTGTTCAGGCAGAATCCTAGGAAATCAAGCAACATTTTGTTGTGTTCAAAATATTTTACCGGTCTTGTTTCTAGAAACCAGGAGATAGCAAAAAGTCCTTCCTCGTGCCCAATGCACGTGTACAAACTGGTGATATCTATCACCAGCATAGTGTAACCATCGTTCCAAACCACATCTTCAATTATATTTAAAAAATGCTTAGTATCCTTCAAATAGGATCTCAAACCAGTAACATGTGGAGAAAGAAAAGAGTCAACATACATTGATAAATGTTCTGTGAGGCTGCCCTGTGAGGCCACAATCGGCCTACCAGGAGGATTCAGTAAGTCCTTGTGTATTTTAGGTAAGTGGTAAAATGTGGGGGTAACCGGATTTGGACATCTCAAAAATAAATTCTCATCACAGCTCAACATATCACTGTTATACCACCTCAAGATCATATCGTGATATTCAGAACTAGAGGTTACAAAGAGGGGGTGCTTAAACAGGCAATGAGTAAAGTTTGCGACCTGGATAGGAGTAAACTACTTAAAAAAGAAAAACCAGAGAATACGGAGAACAACAAGTCTGTTGGAGGGACATTTAGAATGATTACAACGTTTTCCCGCAATGCCTCTGAATTAAAACGCATTTTGCGTAAGCATTGAAACATCCTGCTTACTGACACTGTCATTAAGCAAGACCTACCACCTCACCCTCTAGTCACCTTTAGGAAGGCACGAGCACTTAAAGATTATTTAGTGCATAGCCATCATGACGGGACCACGTCTAGATCCAAGTCCGAACCCCTGAAAGGCTTTTACCCTTGCGGGAAATGCAAGGCTTGCAAAGGCAGTAGGCGCATCACACAGTACAATGTACCTGGGGTTAAACAACCTAAAAAAATAGGAAAGTTCCTCACATGCTCTACACCTTACGTTGTGTACTGTCTAACATGTCCTTGTGGCAGAAGGTATGTTGGCAGCACAACGAATCCTGTTAAATTAAGGATTTTAGAGCATCAAAGGGCAATTCAAAATGCAGACGTGAACTACCCTGTAGCCAGACATTTCGATAAAGAACACAAACGTAACAGGGATCTGTTAACGTACTTTTGTCTGGATTCCGTACCTGCCCATGTAAGAGGAGGAGACAGGTTACATAAATTAAGGCGATTAGAGTCGCGTTATATAATTGACCTACAAAGCAAAATGCCAGAAGGATTGAACGTACATGAGGACTTGGCAGTCCATTTGATTTGATTTAATGAAATCCAACTAGGACTTTACTGATCAGTTGTATATAATGTAAATATTGCTTATTCTGTTTAAAATTGCTTCGCTTAGCTTTTCTTCACTCTTCTCAATATATTGCCTTTTGTAATTTGTATTGTCACTTGATCTAATTTGCATTAGAATCTGTTTTGGCCCATTCAGGGCGGGATAATGTATAATATGAACTTGTATCGAATGCACATAGCCCATCTGTGGGCATTATGAGAATGGCAATTTTTTGATTGATCAATTTAGATCTAGAATATGTATTGCCATCAATTCATTTGTGCATGCACAGTTGTATCCCGCTTGATTTACAGAGCGGTCTGCGACATGTAATATCTGTTGACCATTCCAAGATGGCGACCGGGTTCACCTCCAATGGTCCTATCTTTGTGTCATGCATTAGTATCACGTGATGACTTTAAATACATTGTGGCTTCGCGGCACTCCGTTGTTTTGAACACTGACGAAGGCCGAGTGCCGGAAGCGCGTTGTGGAAAAATAAACTTTAATCGTGTATTTACCCCCGAGTGCTGCTACCTGATTCCCGTAAATTGACGGTGAGGGTTTGTTGGAGCCGATATTGAGGTCGGGCGCACCCCCGACGAGCAGGCACCAGCCAAAGAGTGCGACAGGCAGGTGCAAGAGGAGCGTCTATATATATATATATATATATATATATATATATATATATATTCACTGAAAAAACCATAGGTTATAGACCATATATAGTTAGGAATTAGCATTTAAAAAACCTTATTTTACTCACACAAAACCATTGAAATTCCATATATAGTTAGTTGCACTAACTATATATCGCGCACCTGCAATCCACTGCTGATCATGTCACATATTACATCATTCATGACATGGTCAGTGACATCACTGATGACATCACTGATGACATCTCAAATGACATCACTGATGACATCACTGATGACAACATCCAGTGACTGTATGTTTCTGTAAAGTTAAAATATGTCTTACATATTGAAGAATGAGTGGATGTATAAGTGTCTGGATGAAGGATTTAGTAGGTGCGTGACTGACTGTATGAGTGAGTGATTAAATGTGTCTCACTGAATGCATGGGTTAGTGACTAAACTGTCTTAATTTGTGCATCATTATGTCTGTTGTTCTGTAAACTGCTGCATGTGTTGATCATTAGCTATACGAGAGGCTATATGTGTTATTAATTGGTTGCCCAAGTATTTCTATGGGAGATTGAGTTTGTGTGGGGGTGGCTGGAAGTTGTGTGACTCTATGCATAGATGTGTGAACAGTTTATTCACTAGGTGTATGAGTTCAAGAGTGCATGTGGAAACAGCTACATGGGCAGTTGACTGTGTGCATGAGTGTATTGATGAGTGAATGGATATCTCAATGCTACATGTCATAGTAAGTACATATGTAAAGCACAGTACATGTGAGAGTTGGCATATATAAATAACTGTGCATGAGAGCCACCGAATGAGTGAGTGGTTGTATCGATCATTGTGAACTTGTATCAGGGATTGTATAAGAGAGTAAATATGTGTTAGTATATGTTTCAATAAGTAAGGTGTGTTTAACTGTATAGTTGAAGAAATGGAGATGAGATTGTTTCTTTGCATGACTGACTGGGTGTGTGAGTAACTCCATGGATGAGTGGCAGTGTGTGAGTGTCTGTATACACTGAGTGTATCTAAGGTTATATTAGAGTCTGAAGAGGTTTATCGTATTAGCACAAGAATGATGTCAAATGAGATGTCATCAGTGATGTCATCAGTGATGTCATTTGAGATGTCATCAGTGATGTCATCAGTGATGTCACTGACCATGTCATGAATGATGTAATATGTGACATGATCAGCAGTGGATTGCAGGTGCGCGATATATAGTTAGTGCAACTAACTATATATGGAATTTCAATGGTTTTGTGTGAGTAAAATAAGGTTTTTTAAATGCTAATTCCTAACTATATATGGTCTATAACCTATGGTTTTTTCAGTGAATTTTCAAGGTTTTGTAAATGCTAATTCCTAACTATATATGGTCTATAACCTATGGTTTTTTCAGTGAATTTCAATGGTTTTTTAATAGCAAATATCATAAGCTGTCGAATGTCAAGTACGTGGTAAGTGAAAACATTTTCGTGTTTATGCACACTGATCTGCTTTGAATGGTGCCCCCCCCCCCCTCATTTCTATTAGGAGTACTCTCTCTTTGCAGATAGTGAAAGGTAGTTAACGCAGGTCTTTGCCCCCATTGTAATCCGTCGTGCCTGCTTCTCTCTCCATTTGATTGATTGTTATCCAAGTATTTACTGTTTTAGAATTAGTTCTCTTTGGTTCATTCTCTATTTACAAACAAACACAGAGTCGCAATACTCTGTTTAGTCTTTGCAGATAACGAAAAATCGTGTAAAAAAAAAAGAAAAGGAATCGAGCAAAATCAGTAGGCCACTAATGGGATCTCTTTTTGACCTCGCTAAAATAGAAACATTAGGAACAACCCCTCATGACAAATACAAAACTAGTGAGATGAACTGAACTCCACACAATGATGGCTGCAAAACAGCTCGGCTCCGCCACCCACCCCGCCCAAAATAACGATAAAGAACGGCTGCCATGATTGGTTGCGGAATGACCACGACGGAGCTACGAAATGGTGCTGCTCTCATGCTAACCCCAGCTTCAGTCTGAAACATCCAGAAACACTGTAGACTACCAATTCGATCAGTTCCGGTAGCGCCCCAATGTAACCCGGTAGAGAAGAACTAGCTCTCCCCTCTTTGACTGATGGTTCTTGTTGCCTGTCCCTTCTGTTGTCATTTAACAGAACTATTTAGCCTGCTGAAAGGGGTTGTGTTCCGACCGCTGGTTGGTGGAGACATTTTGACTATATTCTGTACCTGCGTTGTCGCGTAATGCGTCATATGACGCGCCGCGTTAGCGCATCCGGAAGTCATCCGGGGCGCGCAGCGCGTAACGTAAGCATAACAAGTCATGTGACTTGTTAATAAAACTTTTCATTGGTTCATTTTACTTTTCTTATTGTAATGATGAAAGGCTTGGTCATATGACCTAAAAATTACGCTTTTCATTACTTCCAAACATTATTTTTTCTTAAATATATGTTATAATGTTCCAGGCTAATGTACTTTCCCGGAAATTTTACAACTGTCCTGCAAGTAAAATATATTCTTTTTTCGAGAAAAAGAGCGTTTCTTCGTCCCATGACGGAGCCGTTGAGCAAAAGAGGGTCGACCTGCTGTCTTAGTCGCCGATACGCCTGAATATGAGATTCTTATCGATCACTTTATGTTGCAGGAATAGAAAACACAACAGCCCTTGACCATTTATCTTTACTGCGTTCCTTCGTATTATACCTTTTACCCTTCATGTAATTGGTCTGCTTTATTTCACTTGCCTTTTAATGATTCTAAAACAGTCACTATTATTAAAAACTTTACCAATGTATATACTACTACCATGTTTTCTTTTAAAAACCTTTATTGTGAAAATTTCATTATACAAATACGAGCCTATAACCACGTGGGCCTGCCACAGAGCAAACTGTAATCGTATATGATGAATAGACATTTACACTGTAGAGGAACGTAACGGGCGGGCCATTAGGTTGCAAGAACTAAGGTGTCTAACAGTTACGGAATCGGTGGACGTACATTTTATAATTAAAATACGACAGGGCCAGTTACAATAAAATTATCTAGATATACATTTGCGGGCAAGTACCATGGGTGACGTTAATTCGAACTTTCAACAGTACAGTAATCAATAACACATCAGAACTTAATATCAATAGGGATGTCGAAATATTCAATCAATTCTCGTCCCCGCCCGCCATGTGCTTCAAAACTGCATACGTATCTCGTGATTTCAAGGTTCTGCAACCAGTACACAACAAGGAGTTACGAGTCCCATTTATTCCGGCGCCATTTTGGGCGAGGACGGGCAGGTCCAGGATATAGTCAAAATGTCTCTACCAACCATCGACTATGATGATGTTCATATGCTGTATTTATTAGAGTAACACTCATCTGTCCACATGAAATTTATTTGCCACAATCTAAACATGTCATTTTAATCTTTCCAAAGTTCTTCTAAATATTTGGGACCGTTTCCCTTGCCTCTGAAGCTCTCAGTGCCACTTCTTTGATGAATGTACTAGCAGGTCAGGGGTTCTCCTCCAAATCTCTCTTTTATGCAGCACTATAATTAATTGGTGCCACCTCTCCATATGACGATGCATGGTATAGTTACCACAACTATATTTTTTTTCGGTTCCTCTGGAGAGTTCATCGTGGCAGATGAAGCGTGTAACGTACCGGGCATTTACCTTTTTTTGCATGTACAGGAAAGGAAAAAAAAATCGAGCGTCCGAGTTCTAAGGTGTCCCAGGGCCATTTTGGTGGACCAGGCCCAAATCCAAAGAACAGCCATCTCACAGGCTAATGGGGCGACCCACGCCGAGTTTCAGCATTGTAGGATGACCACACAAGTACAGCAACTTGCTAGACATCACCTCGGTGCCATCCGGATCTCGGCGCCCCACTGCAGATGAAGTGCCTCTCAACTATGAAACCACCACGGTGACATCCGGATCTTGGCGCGTTGTGCTGCCTTCGGCCTATTCGCACATCGGTCCGCTACTGACGCCATCTCACAGGCTAATGGGGCGACCCACGCCGAGTTTCAGCATTGTAGGATGACCACACCAGTACAGCAACTTGCTAGACATCACCTCGGTGCCATCCGGATCTGGGCGCCCCACTGCAGATGAAGTGCCTCTCAACTATGAAACCACCACGGTGACATCCGGATCTTGGCGCGTTGTGCTGCCTTCGGCCTATTCGCACATCGGTCCGCTACTGACGCCATCTCACAGGCTAATGGGGCGACCCACTCCGAGTTTCAGCATTGTAGGATGACCACACCAACTTGCTAGACATCACCTCAGTGCCATCCGAATCTTGGCATCTCAACGCCTAGTGGTATCTTCCATACAAAAAATATTGTTACGCTGCCTTTGGCCCCATTCGCACATCAGTCCGCAACTTAGACATCACCTCGGTGCCATCCGGATCTTGGCATCTCAGCGCCTTGTGGTGTCAGTCAGAAAATATTGTTGCGCTGCCTTTGGCCCCATTCGCACATCGGTCCGCTACTGACGCCATCTCACAGGCCAACGGGGCGCCCCACGCCGACTTTCAACATTGTAGGATGGCCACAGAAGTGCGACAACTTACTAGACACCACCTCGGTGCCATCCGGATCTTGGCGCGTTGTGCTGCCTTCGGCCTATTCGCACATCGGTCCGCTACTGACGCAAACTCACAGGCCAACGGGGCGCCCCACGCCGACTTTCAGCATTGTAGGATGGCCACACCAGTGCTGCAACTTGCTGGACACCACCTCGGTGCCATCCGGATCTTGGCGCGTTGTATTGCCTTCGGCCTATTCGCACATCGGTCCGCTACTGACGCCGCCTCACGTGCCAACGTATTTTCTCCGCATTTTATACCCTATGCCGCATAACAGGTCATGTGACTTGTTTATAAAACTTTTCATTGGTTCATTTTACTTTTGGTTTCCGAATGATGGAAGGCTTGATCATATGACCTAAAAACAACACTTTTCATTGGATGAAAACTTTTTTTTTCCCCCAAACGATGAAAGCCCCACCTTGTTTCTGGATGTTTCAGACTAAACTGGCGTCAGCATGAGAGCACCACCATCTCGTAGCTCCGTCGTGGTCATTCCGCGAGCAATCATGGCAGCCGCTCCCCACCAGAAGCCTGCAGGAGTCGGGGCCCCCAAAACTTTTGATGAATTCTCAAGGCGGAGGGGACGCTTTCGAGAATGGGGTCCAAGACCTAGCAGACAAGCGTCCGATTTCCAAGGTGTCCCAGGGCCATTTCAGTGGACCACGCCCAAAAAGGAAAGAGCCTGCCGCCATTTTGAGAGTCCTGTGGCAGCCGCCTATCGCTGCACCGCAAGAGTGGGCGCAACTCAGCTGAATGGCGGATTTTGACACAGTGGACCAAAAGCGGACGGAATGGCAACTGAAACGGTAAAGGGGCGCCCCACTAAAACAGATGAGACTCCACCTGGAGTGGCCCGTTCACGCCGCCTCCCCCGGGGCGCTCCACGCCGTTATTCGGAGCAGCATTGTAGGATACCAAAACCAGTGCGGCAACTTACTGGACATCACCTTGGTGCCATCGTTCTGCTGCCTTGGAACTATTCGCACAACAGTTTGCTACTGATGACCCACCCCCCGCGACGCCCCACGCCGTTATTTGCTGGGTGGCAACTTACTAGACATCACTTTCGTGTCATCTAGATTTCGGCGCGTTCTGCTGCCTTGGAACTATTCGCACAACAGTTTGCTACTGATGACCCACCCCCCGCGACGCCCCACGCCGGAAATCTGGACGTTGTGCTGCGTTGGGACTATTCGCACAGCCGACCGCTACTTCGTTGTTTTTCCCTAAAAATGTTTATATGTTATTACTATTTTTGTTTTCTTGTATATATTTATAAATTATTAAAGTTTTATAATCTTACTACTTTGTCGGAGTGCTATATATTTTTAATGTGACACATAATTGTAAAAACTTTGATGTACAAAGAGTCATCCCTGGAATCTTCCGCTTCACGCTCGGTCCCCTCCCCAATCACAATACAGGATGGTTTTCAGATAATAGCAACGCTTCTGCTGTGACGGATCTCATCGAGTGTGGGCCTTGATCTACTATAACTCCTTTGAAGAGGGGTGATTCTTTACAGCTGTGGCCATAAACTACATCTGCAGGGCTAGCTGATAGCCTAGGACCGGCCTGGACAATCGGACACAGAGGAAAAGGAGTGTCAGAGGGTGCGGTAGTGAATAGGGCGAAAGGGAGGTGTCGGGCGGGCACAGGGTGTGATTCTCAGGGAAGAGCAGCGCAGATGGGGGGAGGTTTATTACCCATGCATAAGACAGAGAGCGGGGGTGACCACTGCCTGGGTGAGATGCTTGCGAGGGTGGGGAGCCATGCTAAGGATCGACAGCGTGCACAGAGTGGGTCTGGTCAAGGCATCTAAAATGGCTGCCGTGCACGACAAAAGTGTGGCATTTGAAAAAAGACAAGATGGCGCACACAATGTTTTTCAACAATTCCTGATTTCCTTCGAATCGAACGTTAACAGACGTTGGGGCATATTACCAAAGTTAAGCGATATTTATCCCTAACGATGCATTGCAAAGATTTTTTTACCGTCAGAAATTATCGCAGATAAACCTTGCTATTATCAAGGTTTATCGCAAATACGATAAAAAACGAGCGCAATGCATTAATATCGCTGAAAACTCCGCGATATTCATGCATTACCGAGCTAATGCTCTTAGCCATGTTATCCACCTCCCATTGGATAACATGGCTAAGAACTGCTCAGGGCAGCTGTTACTTTTTGGAGATATTCGCGCTTATCTCGAATATTTCCAAAAGTTGATAATAGGAGATAGCGATGTTAGCGACTGTTTCCAGTCGCTAACATCTTGGCATGCCCACTTTGCATGTCATTAGTGATAAATATCACTCACATGCAAAGTGGGACCCAAGATGGTCGCTATCTCCTACTAGCCGTCGCTAACTGGTGTTAGCAACAGCTAGGTAATACAGATATAATTTTATCTCCGCAAAGCGGAGCGCTGTTACAGATATATATCTTGTTTTTGAACGTTAATTTCTCAAAATGCACTGAAGCACATATATTGAGACATAGCAAAGGCACATCGGGCTACCAGTCGCTAATATTTTACCAAGTTTCGTGCAAATCCATTCAGCCGTTCGATTATTATTATTATTTTTTTTTTTTGCCCCGCGGGGCCCTTTTAAAACCTCCACATCAAACCTAGGGGGTCAGCGAGGATCTACTATGCCCCCTTATGGTCATTTGCCCCTTCGCTTTGGCCTCCTCTTGTCTCTCGATCCTACCGAGAGACAAGATGGCGGCCGCTACGTACTGTTTGGAATGTTTACAGACACCGGAGAGCCAATCAGCTTCGCTTCGCAAAGCTCCGTAACGCGAAAAGTACGCGAAGCGGTGCGCTGTTACAGATATATATCTTTTTTTGAACGTTAATTTCTCAAAATCCACTGAAGCACATATATTGAGAACTAGCAAAGGCACATCGGGCTACCAGTCCCTACAATTTTGCCAAGTTTCGTGCAAATCCATTCAGCCGTTCGATTATTATTATTATTATTTTTTTTTGCCCCGCGGGGCCCTTTTAAAACCTCCACATCAAACCTAGGGGGTCAGCGAGGATCTACTATGCCCCCTTATAGTTATTTCCCCCTTTGTTTTGACCTCCTCTTGTCTCTCGATCCTACCGAGAGACAAGATGGCGGCCGCTACGGACTGTTTGGAATGTTGACAGACGCCGGAGAACCAATCAGCTTCGCTTCACAAAGCTCCGTTGCGCGAGAAGTCCGCGAACCAGAGCGCTGCCCGGTCCGCTGTTACAGATATATATCTTTTTTTAAACGTTAATTTCTCAAAATCCACTGGAGCACATATATTGAGACCTACAAAAGGCACATCGGGCTACCAGTCCCTACAATTTTGCCAAGTTTCGTGCAAATCCATTCAGCCGTTCGGGCTAAAAGTGAGGCCAACCGCCCTATGGAAAACTCAATGTTAAAAACACGTTTTGGGACCCCCTTTTTTTCTCGGCCCCCACTGGACGAACCCCCCCCAAATTTTCAAGGGCTGCTCAGAAACAAAATGTGCCATTTTCCTGAAAATTTCAGCCAATTCCGTCCACAAACGCCAAAGTTATTAGACATAGAATTTTCAAAAAACCCATAGCGAAAAAATCCTAACTATATATACCTACTGGCGACCGCCAGTAGGTAATATATATATATATATATTCACTGAAAAAACCATAGGTTATAGACCATATATAGTTAGGAATTAGCATTTACAAAACCTTGAAAATTCACTGAAAAAACCATAGGTTAGAGACCATATATAGTTAGCTGGACATTTTATTGACATAAAACCAATGAAATTCCATATATAGTTAGTTGCACTAACTATATATCGCGCACCCGCAATCCACTGCTGATGATGTCACATATTACATCATTCATGACATGGTCAGTGACATCACTGATGACATCACTGATGACATCTCAAATGACATCACTGATGACATCACTGATGACATCACTGATGACAACATCCAGTGACTGTATGTTTCTGTAAAGTTAAAATGTGTCTTACATATTGAAGAATGAGTGGAAGTATAAGTGTCTGGACAAAGGATTTAGTAGGTGCATGACTGTATGTATGAGTGAGTGATTAAATGTGTCTCACTGAGTGCATGGGTTAGTGACTAAACTGTCTTAATTTGTGCATCATTATGTCTGTTGTTCTGTAAACTGCTGCATGTGTTGATCAGTAGCTATATGATTAACTATATGGGTTACTGATTGATTGTCCAAGTATTTGTATTGGAGACTGAGTGTGTGTGTGGCTGGCTGGGAGGTGTGTGACTCTGTGCAGATCAATGTGTACTTGTATCAATGATTGTATAAGAAGGTAAGTATGTGTTAGTATATGTTTGAAAATGTAAGGTGCTCTATGTTTAACTGTATAGACAAGAAAATGGAAGTGTCATTGATTCTTTACAGGACTGACTAGGTATGTGAGTAACTCCATGGATGAGTGGCAGACTGTGAGTGTCTGTATAGGTGTATGAGTGCATATGATAGTGTTGTAAAGATGAGGGATTGTATGTATGAATGATTGTATGGGTGAATGAGTGAATGTGTGTGTAGACATAGGAATCAGTGAGTGCGTATGTAGTAACTAGTATTGGTGTGTCAATGGTTTCAAAAATTATACTCTGTATTTAACACTGGGTGAAACAGAGGTTATATTAAAATGTGAGGAGATGCATTGTATTGTCACATGAATGATATCATCAGTGATGTGGTCATTGATGTCAAATGAGATGTCATCAGTGATGTCATCAGTGATGTCATTTGAGATGTCATCAGTGATGTCATCAGTGATGTCACTGACCATGTCATGAATGATGTAATATGTGACATCATCAGCAGTGGATTGCGGGTGCGCGATATATAGTTAGTGCAACTAACTATATATGGAATTTCATTGGTTTTATGACAATAAAATGTCCAGCTAACTATATATGGTCTCTAACCTATGGTTTTTTCAGTGAATTTTCAAGGTTTTGTAAATGCTAATTCCTAACTATATATGGTCTATAACCTATGGTTTTTTCAGTGAATTTCATTGGTTTTTTAACAGCTAATATCTGTAGCTGTAAAATGTATTCTTCTTTAAATCCAAAAATATATTTTATATGTTTATGAATAATTTTTTTTTTTAATATTTTTTTTTCTTCGTTCCCGCTTCGCGAATCGGGAAGCTTCCCGTTAGCTGACCTTGATGTCGCGAAATAGACCGCGAGCCGGTAAACGTTTCTTTACCGCAACTGCCGCGTTAGAAAACAACATCGTGACGCCTCCCGTCTGCATGACGTTTCACGTTGTCGCGTGATACGTCATATGACGTGCTACGTTAGCGAACTGGTACGCGAAGCGAGTCGCAAAGCGCAGGTTTCTGGAAGCAAACCGGGAGGCCCTGCAAAGCGCTTAACGTAAACACAGCAGGTCATGTGACTTGGTAATAACACTTTTCATTGGTTCATTTCACTTTTGGTTTCCTAATGATGTAAGACTAGGTCATATAATCTAAAATGAACACTTTTCATTGGTTGAGAACTCTTGTTTTTCCCAAATGATGAAAATCCCTCCTTCTTTCCTCACTCTGACTTTCATCATTGTGAGAGAAAGACCCTTTGTTACCAGTGAGCAATGGCTTCTTTAGTAGCTTCAGCTGGTGCTTCCCCACCACCTCCACCACATCCAAGGAAGAGTGGACCACCTGCTCAAGTTATAATTCAACAAGAAGAGGAAGAAGAGGAACAGGACGACGAGCACGAAGAGAGGCAGTTTTTGCCTGAGGAGCCCAGGACGTCTCACCGGAAAGAAAACTTCATTTGGCAATTTTTTAAAATTCCCAAAGGTCAGAAAAAAGTAAATGCAAGATACGTAACTTGCCTTATATGTCAAGATAGACTGTCCAGAGGGACCGAGAAAAAATACAGTTTCGGAAACTACACAATGCATCGCCATATGACTAGGTGGCATCCTAACAACTACAGTGCTGCACAGTTTCGGAACGACCTAGATAATCTCCCTATTATGGCCAGAAGATCTGTTGTACCGGAAGTAACGGGACCAGAGGGCAGGGAGATGGTGCCAAATATACAAATGAGATTTGGTGAAGTAAAACACGTCTGCGTACATTGCAATGGATTCATTTGCTACAGAGAAAGTAGCATCACTCTGATCAACAGAGCTATTGACTATCATATGCAAGTTTGTACGAAACGCCCAAAATAATAAATACTTTTTTTTTGTTTTGTTGCTCCTGTTGAGCCCTTTACAATGAATCGTTTTCATTGCCCCCTCCAAGAAAAACCCAAAAAAATATAAAACTGTTCAGAAAAATTCAAAAAAAGTAAAAAAATGTTCAGAAAAATAATAAAAAAAATATAAAACAACAAAAACAATAAAAAAAAGTTCTTTTCAGAACTACCTCCCCGTTATTAAAAAATTGGTACAATATTTGGAACTGTGCCAACCTCTATTTCTCGTAGTTCGCTTCCCAGTTCGCTCGCCGGTACGCGAACCGGAAGTGAACCAAAACATTTTTTTAAAAAAAAGAACAGTAAGTATAAGGGAAGGAAACAGACACTTATGTTAAAAGAAAGACAGCTATAAGGGAGTAAACTAGAGATACTATTACCCGTAATCCACTGCTGATGATGTCACATATTACATCATTCATGACATGCTCAGTGACATCATCAGCAGAGGATTGCGGGTTTTTTGGCAACGTGCCTTATCCACGATTTAATAACGCTGCCTTTTGCTTTATATAAGTTTTCAAATTGTATGAAATATATACCAATAGGTCGTTATGAACCTTTAGGTAGTGCTTTTCTTCATGAGGTCTGGTCGCTTCCATACACATACAGATGTTTCAAAGATGATCAAGAAGTTTATCTGAATGGAGAGGAATGCACTGAGACGCCACATCATTCACTAATGTGTAGGCACATACAGTTACACGGTTCATGCAACAAACACCGACCAAATATGGCTTGCGTGTTGCAAGGCACGCCAGTTCCTGCTATCATCCCCACGTTCAAGTTGTTGGAAAATGGTAGTTATTTGATGCTCAATAATGAAGATTGTTCTGGGTTAATTAAAAGTATTCCTTTTATCGTAACAGTAAGTGAACGGGTTATTTGCTGCAGAAATGTTCTATTTCCTCCCACACATGAAAATAGGGAGTTTTTAATCTCGCCACAAATACCAACCTTGGGAGCAGATTTCAATGGCATGGCAAGAATAAGAGCTCTTTTGTCTCAGAGAGAGGTGGCCTTGAGTTCGGCCCGTGAAACTTTCGTGCTTCACATAGCGAACACCCGTACAGAGGTGCAGACCCTTTTCAATACAGATTTGCCTTTCCATTTCAGCAAGATGGTTCGGACTATCTTTAACGCGTCCTCCACAAAGGCCCTGGCGCACTTTTTTAAAGTTGTTACCAGTGGTCTCGTGACTTCATTTGAGAAAATCTTTGGAGTCATCCCTGCTTTCTTTCATTCTATTTTTTCCACTCTGCTTCGTGGATTCCCATTTTTACTTGCATTACCAGCGGACGCTCTTGTGCTTTTTTACATTTTTAAATATGGATGTCCCTCCTGTGCAAGCTCCCGCCCTGCAGCTGTTGACACTGTTCCGCAATCGCATGCTAGAATATTATGGCACAATGCCGTTGGCGATATTAAGCACGGCATATGGATTATCTTTTCGATTCTCCTACTTCACCTGTGTCCAGCCTGTATTTCACTGCCTGACCTGTGATTTCGATTGGGCCATTGATTTGTGTCTCTGCGGACCGGTTTCTCCTGACGTCGACTTTAATCAGCTGATGACTCCTATCATTACTCACGAGTTGGTTTGTCCTGGCGAAAGGATTATGGCTGTGGCATTGATGCATGGACTAATTGGTCCCTGGAATTTACTGGCGGCAACACAGTCTTTCTTGGAACAGAGCTTTCTTGAAAACCCACCGAGCTGTCCTCTGATGGTGATAGAGGATCCGGTGCTGGGAGAGCACGTATGTTCTTTTCCGCTTTTAAATTGGATGGCTGAACTCTTTTCGGATGAAGACGGTGACTTCCTATTGGAGGCTGTTGCAGCTTATTTTGCATACACAGTTATGTCATAGACCTTTTTCATGTTTGATATGCTGAGTACTAGCATTTCATTGACAATTCATTGACTTATTTGTCAAGTTTTTATTATTTAGCTTGCCTATTGGCTTAAGACTCGATAAAGTACTTGGCTGTTTTATTTTTCTTTAGCATTAAATTTTCCTAGTTTTTAATGCTTTACCTTGCGGACCGTCCACATATAAACTTGCAATCTGCTCTCATGAGATGGCACTTCTATTATCTTATTCAGTTTGTTTCCGGATCATGGGGAGGTGTCATCTAGGTCCTGGATATCTTTACACCGTGTTAAGTTAGCATGGGCTCATTACCGGTTTAAACGCCATTTTTCCTTTTTTGCAACTTCTGCACACGACACTTAGTTGTTGCTTTAGCTTTCAACCTAGTAGTTCATCGTGGTTTACATGAGAATAATATGTTATTGCTCTACTATCTGCTTTGCTTGTTAAACTATATCTGTACAGCGAGTGCTGAAGTTTCAAGAACAACACGATACAGAATTGTTATGAGGTCTGATCTCCACGACTTCATACTCATAACATAAGTGCAACTTCTGCCAATTCTGGGCATGAGGCGGGTTTTATATTGCTTTGCCGAACACAAATACACAACAGTTGATGTGGTTCACATGAAGAGAGAGCTGGTGTATGCTGATGTGATTCCTTCAAATCTAAGACACTAAAGTATGGGCACGCCCTAAACCAACACAAAGAGACCTTCTTAGCAAATAATATAATATGTGTATTAGGGAGGGTGAGATATAAGCAGCCGCGGGCCGTGGAGGGAGTTACGGTGGGGCAGGGAGGCGGGGAGGGGGAGGGGCAGGGTGGAGCCCTCTCCACCCTGCCCCTCCCCCTCCCCGCCTCCCTGCCCCACCGTAACTCCCTCCACGGCCCGCGGCTGCTTATTAGTGTTGCTAACTCTTATTCATTTACAGCATGTTAACATACTGTCACCATTCGCTTTTTATGTACTAGTAACTATGCTGGTAATTTTGCTACTGATAATATGTGTACTTGTATTATCTAAGATACTACGCCTGAGAAGACGGCATTAGTAAATAAACATTTCAAATACACATGTGTTCTTCTTAACTCCATGTTCTGGTTTCTAAGAAATATATAACGACCGACTGTTCATGAGTTCCACGTATCCTGAGGTACTATAAGTTCATATACTGGATTGTATAAACATTGAGAGTTTGTTATATCCAATGTGACACTGTACCTAGCTTGCTAAGGGGTTTTGATTACTAAGGTGAGTTTTGGGACACCCTAATTCGCCGAGGTTCCAATCCTCTGTCCACAGTTCTGTGTGAGAACAGAAACCCTGCGACAGGGGCACCCCTGAGCCTTGCTGGAGCTTCATCACACTTGCGATACAACTCCAGCAATGCGCCACCTTTACGGCACAGATACGTCACGCATCTGTGCTGTTTTTGCCCCATGATGCGCCGCATTGTAAATGCAGCACACCATAGGTGACGGAACAGCGGCACAGAATGACTAACACATCCCTGGTGATGCGCCAGTCATCATAAATCTATCCCTATGCTTCTTATCTTGTTAGAGATGAACCGCCATATGTATCATCAAAGTTTTTTGCATTTCCTAAATAGCGAACTTTAAGGAATAAATAGCGATTCTTTACCATTCCTAGTTTGCGATGACCTATTTGCTAATTACAAATTACCCATTCATTTCCATGCAGCAGGAGGCCCATAGGAATGAAGGTGCAATTTGCGATTAGCAATTACCTCATCGCAAATTACGAATTTTTCCGAGGGTGCAGGGGTGTCTCAAGAACACCCTGCTGCACCCCCGAAAAAGAAATTTGGGGGCATATGGCGCACATAAATTTTGAAAACATTCCTTTACCTCAAAAACGATTTTCTTTTTTTTTATATATTCATACATTGAGTTTCAAAACAGTCTCAGAAACACACCAATTTGTCTTCAGCAGAGCAAAAGGTATGCACTCCAGAGTCTGCAGCTATCAAAAGCACAGAAATGCTGTAATTCCTCACACATATCTCTCATGTCAAAACTCTTCCCTCACTTTTTTTCAAAGCAAAACCCTGCCCCCTCTCTGCTTTTTCTGCATAGCAACCACCTCTTGCAAGACCTCTGGTGTTTCCAAGTTCACACAACAATGTTGCAATTGAACTCTGAACTCTCAGTGCACCTGCATATCCAGAGCATTCTTTCATTTAATGATTTTTTCTTCGCCACTCAAAATACATCTTTCAACGAACTCATCCATGCACACTAACTTTCTGTTTTCAGCAATCAAAATCCACCAATCACTCTTACTGCTTCATTAACACAGAAACTCCTCAGTTTTTTTCATTTTACACTCTCATTTTTTCAACTGCCATTTCATTGCCACACTTCATCTGACTGCAGGAGAACCTTCTCTCGCCATGTTTTCTGTCTGGATTGTTGGACATAGTTATATCTATTGGGCTCAAAGGTACGCTGAAAACAGGAATTTACCTAACCTCAATTTACAAGATGTGGAAATTAAGTGGTTTGGCCACAGAGGATTAAAATGTCACCAATTGATACCATTGGTGAAAACCTTTATGCATTTGCCAAAACCTGACCTGTTAATTGTGCACTGTGGAGGTAATGATTTGGGCACTTTGACTGGGGTAGGTCTGGAAATGCTTTTAAAGGACACCTTTGAGCAATTGATGGCACTTTTTCCTCAGACTGCCTTGGTATATTCAAATATATGCCAAAGACAAAAATGGAGGTGGTCGAACCAATTTTGTCCACAAATTGAGAAATCGAGGAAGCATGTAAACAAATCTGTTTCAGCTTACATGAGAGACCATGGAATGGGCTCCCTGTACAACAATAACTTGCGTTACTACATGCAAGATATCTACAGAGGAGATGGAGTTCACTTCTCAGATGAGGGCAACAGAATTTTCACTCTGAATTTAAGACTGTGCATTGGTACCTACTTATAAGTACCTAAATGTACCATAAACCCAAAAGCTCTTCTCAGAGCTACCCTACATCTGATCACTCACAATTATTATTTTACTCTAACTTTTTTCACTAATTTTCAAGAAAGTACGCTCCCCAGAACGCTTCCCGGTTCGCGAACCGGGCGCACTCCACGCAAAAAAACTAAAAAAACTGTATCTTTTTTTTTTGCCCTGCGAGACCCTTTCAAAGCCTCCACATCAAACCTAGGGGGTCAGGGACGATCTACTATGCCCCCTTATGGTCATTTGCCCCTTCGCTTTGGCCTCCTCTTGTCTCTCGATCCTACCGAGAGACAAGATGGCGGCCGCTACGGACTGTTTGGAATGTTTACAGACGCCGAAGAACCAATCAGCTTCGCAAACCTCCGTAACGCGAAAAGTACGCGAAGCGGAGCGCTGTTACAGATATATATCTTTTTTTGAACGTTAATTTCTCAAAATCCACTGGAGCACATATATTGAGACCTAGCAAAGGCACATCGGGCTACCAGTCCCTAATATTTTACCAAGTTTCGTGCAAATCCATTCAGCCGTTCGATTATTATTATTATTTTTTTTTTTGCCCCGCGGGGCCCTTTTAAAACCTCCACATCAAACCTAGGGGGTCAGCGAGGATCTACTATGCCCCCTTATGGTCATTTGCCCCTTCGCTTTGGCCTCCTCTTCTCTCTCGATCCTACCGAGAGACAAGATGGCGGCCGCTACGGACTGTTTGGAATGTTTACAGACGCCGGAGAACCAATCAGCTTCGCTTCACAAAGCTCCGTTGCGCGAAAAGTACGCGTACTGGAGCGCTGCCCGGTCCGCTGTTACAGATATATATCTTTTTTTAAACGTTAATTTCTCAAAATCCACTGTAGCACATATATTGAGACCTACAAAAGGCACATCGGGCTACCAGTCCCTACAATTTTGCCAAGTTTCGTGCAAATCCATTCAGCCGTTCGGGCTAAAAGTGAGGCCAACCGCCCTATGGAAAACTCAATGTTAAAAACACGTTTTGGGACCCCCTTTTTTCTCGGCCCCCCCGTGACGAACCCCCCCCAAATTTTCAAGGGCTGCTCAGAAACAAAATGTGCCATTTTCCTGAAAATTTCAGCCAATTCCGTCCACAAACGCCAAAGTTATTAGACATAGAATTTTCAAAAATCCCATAGAGAAAAAATCCTAACTATATATACCTACTGGCGACCGCCAGTAGGTAATATATATATATATATTAAAAAGAAAGGAGTAGCCCTGGTTAACTTGGTAGGTCAAGATGACAGTTTAAACCTGCACAACGGATAGCAATGGCAGGCCTGAGACATGTTTTACAGTGCTACTTTAGTGGGTGGCACAATGAGAGCTGCAGCCCACTTGTAGCATTACATTTACATGTTTGGTTACATGCAGTGCCATATACCTGGGTCTTATTAGAAAAGAAAAGGTGACAATTATGTATCTACTAATTATAAGTTGATTAAGGGAGGCAAGTAGAAGCTGGGCTGCTCATCTCTTTTCTTTCTCATTTCATTTGCTCTCAATCACTTCTTCCTCATCCAGTCTTTTCTTCTGTTTCCTACACTTTTTTCTTGATAACCTCCATTCAAATATCTGTCCTTTCAATCTCCTTCCGCTTTTTCACCTCTCTATATATTGTCTGTGCGTCTCTCTATTTTTTCTCTTTTAATCAGTTCACAATTTTTCTGGCTCTTTTCTTTCTTGTTAATATTTCCTTATGCTTGTTCTTATTGCTTTCGTTATTTCACTCCCTCTTGTTAGTACTTATTCCTCTCCATGATCTCCTACAATTTCCTTATCTTTCTAAATTTTAATTTTCACATTACCCCTTATTTTCATTTCTTGTTTTCTTTTTCACCATTTTATCTCACCCGCATACCTCCTCTGCTCTTAATTTCCTTCCTCTGCACTCTCACTTTCCCTTTTCCTTTCACTCTCTACACTCAAATATCTCTCCTCCTTCTTTGTTTCTTCTCCATATGCCCTTTCTCTATATCCATTTATGTCTTACTTTATATCATTTCGGGCCTTTTGATTTTTTGTCCTTTCTTCTCCTGTCCCTTGTCCTTTCATCCTGTGCCAACATTTTAATGGGTGCATATTAGCTTATACATGAATAGATGTTGTTAAATATCTTAATTCCTGATCACTCTCTATTTAAATGTGAGGGCTGTATTTAGGACTCCCATTAAACGCGAAGAAAATATGCAGTATGGATTTAGAAACAAATAACATTTTATTTCTCTTTTTATTGGGTGAAAATATATTAACCATTAATTTTTACATATTTTATTGTTCGTAAGTCCACTATTGTAATGATGTTTTTATTAATAAAACAATAAAACACTTTACAACACAATTCTTTAGACTTATCTTCTTTCTGCTTGTCTCTCCCCTCCCGACTTTCTTTCTATTCTGTCTTATCTCCATGATTCCTTTTTGACCCATGATTGTTCTTCCTTCATGATCTATGATGTGAGTCTTATTAGACCATTTCTAACCATTCCTACCAACTTCTCTCCTTCCTTTTTCTACTTTACATATTGCCTTCCTACTTCTTTCCTATTTTTTCACCTTTTACTTCCTTTCACCTCTTTCCCAATTTTTTTTTCTCCACCTCCAGTTTTTCTTCATTTTCACTGACTTTTTTTCTTTTCTTTACATTTATCAACTTGCTTCAGGTCTCTTTCTTCCTTTTTTTATTTTCCTCCTTTTTATGGTCTGGCCAGACAGTGCAGCAATCACCAGACAATTTTGTGAAAATCACCAGGAGAGAGGCTTTGGCTCCACCAACATGTTGATTGCCAAGAGTGCATACTTTTATTGAGCAGAATTTGTTTGCTTCCACAAAAAATGTCTGTGCCCTCCACACAACTGTGATCATTTTCTTGGTTTCTCCAGTTGCCTGCGCTTAAATTGTCAGGGGCATACACACAGCATTATAAAACTATTAAGGTATCTTTGGGTCAGATATTTGACCATTTCAATATGCAAGTCGCAAATTGTGTTGTTTTGAGACTCGTAATTTGTGACTAGCAAATTGGAATTTACGATAGTGTCTCAGACACTGTTTGCGATTCCTCATGGGGCTACAAATTGCCTACCTCATTAATATTCACGAGGCAGGTGCAATTTGCGACCCCATTGGGAATGGCTAGCACTCCCAGGGATGGTGGCATGCTGAGGTCATCAGACCACCATGTCTGTGACTCCTTGTTAAATGAAGCAGTTTAAAAAAAATGCAGCCCATCCTCTGCAGGGGGAAACAGGATGCATTTGAAAAAGTACAATGAAAAGTTATTGTTTCATTTTTTAGGAGTGGGCCGTGGTCCGTACACCACTTCCTGCTCTAAAAAAATATTTTCAATGCCAGTCACAAAGGGGAAGGGGTCGAGCGTGTTGCGATTCGAGTGGAGTGAATGTCACTCTTAGGCAGGGACACCCTTGAAGGGACACAAAGGGGAAGGGGTCGGGCGTGTTGCGATTCGAGTGAAGTGTGAGTCACTATTAGGAAGGGACACCCTTGGCACGACCCTTCCTACTAGCGAGTTGTAAACCCAATTTTGTGAGTCAGTGATAGGTTACTGACTCACAAAATATGGAGGTCCGTTAGTATGGCGGACGGACAAAGTCTGTCCGCCATCCTGTCGGGGGCCGGTACCGTCCGCCACAAGGGCGGAGGAACCGTGCCCCCAATTAGGATGCATCCGCCACAGTGGTGGGTGCATCCTGCATTTTTTACATTGCGGTGGACGGTGCTTGAAGGTCCAGCCACCGCGCTGTGCCTGTCATGGTGTACATTGAAATGCTGGGGGGTACCATAGGTACCCCCCATGTGCACCCCCATCCCCTTCACCCTGGGGGCCCGCAACGGGCCCCCAAAGCAAAGACCGTATGCCATTCCGTGGCGGCATTGCCGCCACGGAAAGGCATTCCTCACCGGCCATCCTAATATGTCACCGCCACCATATCAGGCCTTTTCTGCCGCGGTCGCAAGCCGACCGTGGCGGAAAAGCGGCGGACGGTCTTCCCCTCCGCCACGGCCCCCCCCGCCATCGTAATATGGCGGGGGAAGAAAGGTGGCGGACGGGCAGGGATGGCGGACGGATCGCCACTGCCTGCATGGGGGTGGCGATCCTTCCGCCATCCTAATGGACCCCATGGTTTGTAAATGGGACAGACCTATTTTGCAGTTGCAAACAGGGCAATTTCCCATATGCAATTGCAAAAAATGGTCGTACATTTTATCCTTGGATAACTAGAGATGTTTTATGTTGTTTCTCTCTGGCAGCAGCACAGACAGGAGTGGGGCAGAAAATAACCTACATGGTTTTCTAGATTTGGCTTGACAGTGCAACTGTCATCTGACCTTTTAAACTATTCCAATAATATTCTACATATGTTTGCTTTCACTCTGTATAAATCTATTCTGATGCTGTTGTCTTGTAATGCTTCTCTTTATCATACAATGCCTCTCATTAGCAAACATATTATCCGGCAACATTCCATTCAAGCCAGACATTTTTCATTGCCAATACATTTCTCGCTTCTGTTGTCTTCCTCGTGGCAACTCTGTGCAGACACTTTGTAATTGCATTAGTTTGACATCGCTCTGTAGACAACACTCTAGATTTTCCATTGCATGTCTGGGGTCTGTCTGACTCTTTGTGATAATGACACTTAACAAACCAATTGTTCCCCCCTTTCAGTAGCCAGACTGAAACAGGCTCCAGTGTGGCATTAGCAAAAAACATTGCAAAAGGGTGGCCTGTTAAAAAAAAATAAGCTAGTACAGAGCAGGTCAGGAACTATCTCCCTTCTGTTTTCCATCGTCAAATCAAATTTAGTCTTTGTGTGTCCCCTTGTTGCCTCTTCTCTTTCAATAAATACATTTTAGCCCTGTGAGTTTTGTTCCTAATATTGTGGCGTTATGTTTGTTGCACTTCTAAAGATATAGAATGTGCCATAAGAACAGACTGGGACTGATTTACAATGGAAAACTTACACTTTTGTGTATGTTTACTATTTTTTTGCTATTCACAAACTCTAATATAATAGGATGTTTATGACTTCATAGACCGTCTATGAATCCCCCTCTGAATATGTCGCATGTATTGTGGAAGAAAAAGAGAACGTTCTCCATTTTGGGTCAGTAGGGGCTTTTGTAGGAGTGCTGGGTGATGGTAAAGAGGATGTATGAGAAGGAATTTATTGCATGTATGAGAAGGATGCAAATGTAAGTGGGGTTTGCGAGTGATCAAATCAAGGACAGTGCATATACATTTGACATTTTTAAATAACTGTGATATGTGCTAAAGTGTTTTTGCTATTGAACCTTTTCTATTTAATGCATGAAAACTGAAAAAGAAGTTGAGTTGTGAAGCTGCAAGTGGGATCGTCAAAATGCCAAGGTTCAATCAAGGCATAGTCACTTTTAATTTTCTGTAGAAAGGCTGTGTTAGTTTTAGTTTGCCTTTTCCTAAACTGAGAAGAATGCGCAACAAACTGTCGCTAAAGTAAAAATTACCTCTTCTAATTATGGGTCGAAAAGATTTTATAGAACGATTTTAAAGCTGCTTTAGCAACAACGTCTGATCTTCTAAGGGCCCCCAAAAAACTCACAACATTTTAAATCTTTCCTCGAAGAGAGCTGGATATCAATAACCATCTACCAAGTTGAACTGACTTGGTTTCCTTTATTCCCTCTCAGCATCATGGAAGAATAGACTAGTTACTCCTCTGATAGCATCAGAAGTAGATAAAGAAATGTATGAGAGAAATATCTAGATAATAACACCTTTAGCTCACTGGATTTTAAATGCATCTCCTGAAGGAAGCCAACCTTAGGAGTAAATACTTTCAACCATTTCAGGATAGAATCAAACATACGCTTGATAACCAGACCATTAACATTGCAAGATACTATCCCATCAAAAATCAAAAATAATATCTCAATGCATGAGTAATTGGGAAACATTGTGAAGAGAAGAGTTGTGAGAGGGAAGAGGAGTTGGCCTAACGGCTAGGATGGTCGACCTCAAATCTGGGGAAAGGGGTGCAAGTCTCACAACACAACATCCTATGATTCTGGGCAAATGTGTCCTCATGTAACGCAACTGGTGCTCATGTAAAGCGCTCTGATACCCGATACCTTCGGGTCATGTTCATGCTATATAAAATTCAGTTTAAAAAAAACTTTTTTTAAATTAATGCAAATACAAAGAAATAACCCCCCTCAGAATTGCTTTAATTGATAACTGCAATCTATATATTTTTTTGTTCTTGCAAAAAGAAGCAATAAAACAGTCCCAATGTGCTGGCAAACAAATACCATACTTAAGTGTTTCATCTCACTGGTATACTTCCCAAGCTCCCCAGAAGTGGAAGACTGGGAATTGACCATCATTACCCTAGAACCACTCCCAACCCAGTCACTCATGTGCCATTGTGCTACATCCTGAATTTTACCTCCGACCCAGTAAACTCTGTCCACACATCCATCTTAACCACAAAGTAACTCAATTGAAATTGAATTTACAATTCAGAGATTGCTCCTGAGCAGCACCTATAACAGGCCTAAAGGAGAAGTGCAGTTACACACTTTTAGTCTTGTTCAATAAATATTACTTAAGATCATTCTTTTTGCGAGAACTTCTTTTACTTGGATTGAAGCTCCTTAAGAAAATCAGAAGACTCTGAAAAGAGAATGAATATCAGAAAATACCCTTTGCCTAGTTCCTTCAGTTTAGATTGATGATAAAAGGTTGCTTGGGCTCCTGTGGCCTTAAACAGATCCAGAATTACCCTCAATGTGTTACTCCTATTTACAAATAAAACAGTCATATCAATACACTTGAAATTTGAAATCCTTGGAAGATCCAAAAGACTTAATACGGATGTCTTTACATCAAATGTCTTCTTTAATCTGATAAATTGACCAGGATAGTACATTTATATTTGGCATGTGAAACTCACTGGTTGAGAAATCTGTGTGCAAACATATTATCTACATCTTCCAGTTAATAGTAAGGAGAGGAAATATCCTGTTTATCTACTGAAGTCTGGGTCGTGAACTCCGCTCTGCTTGCGGAGTTTGCAGAGTTTTCCGCATTCCGCGCTTAGTTTTTTCCTCGCTCGAATTTATCAATATCAAGTTGGTGAGCATGAGTGTGGAAAATCTACCCAGTCAGCCAGATTTGTCCTCATTCGCAATCAGCAACATCGAGTTGGTGAGCACGAGTGTGGAAAATCAACCTCACAGGGAGATTTCTCAACGCGGGCAGTCAAATTTCCCATTGCTAGTGGTCGCGAATGCCCACGTTGAGAAACCGTCCATTCACATTGAGAAAGCTGCAGCTCGAGTAAGAATCTACTCGAGTGGCAGAAAGGAAGCAGCTCCCGCTTGCGCTGTGCATAGTGCCATTCGTGATGATTGCACAGTGTGGACAAGCACCAGGCACTGAAAATCACAGCAAACTACCATTTATCCAGTGCACTCTGCTGCTTGCGGAGCTCCGCGTAGCGCAGCTGAGTTTTTTATGCACTTCACGTAGTTCCGCCTAGCTGAATTCTGCGAACTATGCCCAGGCTTACTAAAAAAGTTAATTTGGGAACCAAGACAATCCGGGGAAGTCCTCTCCTCTACCTTTTAAAAATGAGCAGGAAGGTTTGTAAGCTTCTCATCATGCAATACAGATATAGCTTGTACTGTTAAGGTTTTCATATTACAAATCTCAAGTGAGATTGTGTGTAAAATTTGACTTAAAACAATCATGAAATTTGACCAGATGTCAGAAGCCCAGTACTTGCATATAAACTTAAAGAGAGAAAGGTACAGTTAATTGAACCATTATCTTGGATAAGCACTGAAGCTCCCATTTCCAAAAAATATTTTGGATTTCTCAAGTACATGGTGAGCTAACTGTGCACGGTTTAGTTTAGAAACCTCAATACCAACTTGATCTTTTTGACTTGTTGCTCCTCTCAGAGGGTTGGTAAATAAAGGATAACTTAGAGCAAATGTTGATTCCCCCAAATTGCACTGCGCGGTACGAGAACGTGGAAGAGAGACTGCAACTAAATATCCATGAGAAGAAATTATCATGCACATGGAGGTATTAGATTGATCAGATTTGAATATTTTGTTGCTGAATTTCATTACAAAACTGGAGGCTACCATTATGCATATAACTTTTTATGCAGACCGAAGCAGCTGCATACATCACAAAGCAATAGTTCCATATTAGAACATTATGAACCAAACAAAAGGCATGAGCACCTGGCAATAAGCCTCTTTTAAATGCAGCTCCAAGCAGATAAGTTTACTACTTCTCTTGCTACTTTACTCCTTCTAACTGTTTGACTTATTCCTCTTCATTTTGTATGCTGATGTTATCACCAGTACTCTAGTATCTTTGCTTCTTGTATTATAGCTATTTGTATTACTATCCCAGGTCATGTCTTCAAAAAGATCATTCCCTTCTGAAGAGGATGATTTTCCCAAACCTGACCTAACGGACGAGAACAGTCTCACTCAAACAAGGGGTAAGTAATCTAAGAAATCTAAAAATATTGAAATTACCCCAGAGAGCACAGGAGGTCCTAGCACCTCGAGATTTACAGGAGGTCCTCGCACCTCAAATACGTCAGGCATCCCTAGCGGCACAAGATTGAAAGGTGTTCTTAGCAGCACAAAGTACATAGGTGTCCCTCGCGACATAACTATCAAAGTGCTCAGGATGATGTAAATGATCTCGAATTTATACATGATGACAACTTTCATGTTGATAATGCCTCAGAATTCCCGGATGAATATATCCTTGACCTCCATGAGGTTGATCAAGATATTGACTCCCTTCTGTTTAACAAGAACCTTCCATCTTCATCTAAAGATAGTAACATGGACCCCCTGGGGGAGGAGATGTTCTCTCCTTTTAATATTAAAAATCCAAGGAGTTCAGAGTGGACCCCCCCGCGATCATGTATGCAAATTTATTACTAAATGGCTAAGGAATCCCTTGGAGAGGGAGACTCACAACCTCTTAAGAGCCGAATGCTCCAGACCTTCAATCGAGGGTAGAGTTTGCCAAACCCCAAATCTCGACCCCAAACTTATTACTTACCTTTTTAAACTCTGCAGAGACCCTCAAACAGGGTTAGAAGGATCCCTTAAAATCTGCCAAGAGAAGGTCTTAGATATTCTAGGCCCTTTAACTAAATGATTGATGCCGCCGAAGAGAGCTACCTTAACGACTCTCCTCTTGACACCCGTTCATTTCAGGGTTGGAGTCAAAGAGCTCTTGTCTTATCAGGCAATGCAGATGCAGGCCTTAACTCAGAGAGGAGAAGAGTAGTCTAGACCAAGATTAGCCCAAAACTAAGTGACTTGGCTGACAAATAAACCTCTCTTAATCCAAAAGGCTTACTTTTTGGGGAAGATTTAATTAAAAGCCTCGGTAAACATGTTTCGACATTTACTGCTTAGGACAAAGCCCATCAGAACATGAAAAAGGTTTTCAAT
Organism: Lissotriton helveticus; assembly: GCF_964261635.1. NCBI lineage: Eukaryota > Metazoa > Chordata > Amphibia > Caudata > Salamandridae > Lissotriton > Lissotriton helveticus. The sequence continues at coordinate 1,611,763,016 of NC_136065.1, forward strand.
TCCAAAAACCTTTTTGGAAAGGCTGGAAAAATGGTCCAATCTTCTGGCTGCTTCAACCGAAGGCCCTACTCCAGATCTAGAGGTTATGGTGGAAGAGGATACCAAACCTCCAATCAACCTCAGTTCTACCCCCAAGAGGAAGAGGCTTCTGTTCGAGAGGATTCAGAGCGAGTGGACCTTCTACTTACACCAACACTCAAACTGAGTATTTCTCTCCCTTATCCTTCCCCCTTTCTTCGAAACCAAAGGTGGGAGGCAGACTGAAATTCTTTTACCAAAACTGGAAACTTATCACTCAAGACCCTTCGGTTTTAAATAATGTGGTCAGATTTTCTAAAGATTTCACCCAAACTCCAATTCAAAAGTCACTTCCCAAAGTAATTCCCCTCACTTTAGATCAGGAAAAGATAATAGAGGAAGAGATCTCCTAGATGCTTCCGAAAGGTGCAATCATAGAGGTACCTATGGAATTTCTGACATTTATAAGCAATCTTTTCCTTGTAGAAAAAAAGGACAAAGGTTGGAGACCCGTTATAAACCTGAGGGAACTCAGCAAATACCTTGTTTGCAGGCATTTCAAGATGGAAGGCATCCATATTATGTGAGACCTCTTATTGGAAGGGGATTGGTTGGTCAAATTGGATCTGAAAGATGCCTACTTTACCATTCCCATGGCAGAAGAGCATCAACCCTTCCTTCAGTTTATTTGGAAAAAACGTCTTTTTCAATTCCAAGCCCTTCCCTTTGGCCTCTCCTCAGCTCCTTGGTGTTTCACCAAGGTGATGAGGGCAGTCGCCTCATCTTTAAGAGAAAAGGGTATTCGTCTCATCGTCTACCTAGACGACATCCTTATCCTCTCTCAAGATTACAATCAAATCATCATAGATCTGAAAACTGTTGTAGACCTTTTAGAAAACCTGGGTTTTATCATAAACTGGGAAAAAAACATACTATCTCCCTCAAAGACTATGGAATTCCTGGGTTTCACCGTAGATACCACAAACTGCCTTCTCCTTCTTCCTCCAAAGAAGATTTCGAAAATCAGGAAAGAGATAAGACATGTCTTGAAACAACAAAACCTTTCTTTAAGAGAATTAGCCAGACTCTTGGGCCTTCTCTCTTCTTCCATTCAGGCTATCTTTCCGGGCCCATTAAATTATCGAGCCCTTCAAAAAATAAAAGCAAAAGCTCTGAGATCAGGCCTCTGGTACGGAGATCGTGTTTCCTTGAACCAGGAGGCCATCCGGAACTAACCTGGTGGTTGGACAATCTGGATGCATGGAACGGCAGAGCTATCTTCGGTTCTGCACCAGATTTTATTTTGGAATCAGATGCGAGTCTCCATGGCTGGGGTGCTTGTCTCCAGAATAAAAACACTGGTGGAACTTGGTCTCAGGAAGAATCTTTTCACCACATCAATTACCTGGAGTTAACCTCAGGGCTTTATGCTCTGATGAGTTTCAAATACTCTCTTCAAGGAAGATCAGTTGTTCTGAAAATGGACAACATGTCTGCTGTCGCCTACATAAACCATTTGGGTGGTACCAAATCAGAAGACCTCTCCAACCTGGCCAAGAAACTTTGGATTTTCTGCTTGGAACACAAAATCTCTCTCAGAGCAGAATATCTCCCGGGCAAATCCAACCTCTGTGAAGATTGGAACTCGAGGTTCCTCCTAGACTACAACTACTGGAAACTCAACACGTCTGTTTTCAATTCCCTCAACAATTTCTGGGGTCTTTTCCAAATAGATCTATTCGCGAGCAGACTAACATTCCAATTGGAGACTTACTTCAGCTGGATGCCCGACCGGGTGCTCTAGCGGTGAACGCTTTTCTCCAATCTTGGGAGGGGATCAACGCTTATGCCTTCCATCCATTTGCAATGATTCAGAGAGTACTTCAGAAAGTGAGACATTAACGCTCTTCAATTGTCCTAATAACCCCATTTTGGCCATCCCAAGCATGGGTCCCTAATCCCCTTAAACTGACTTTCTATCTTCCATTCCTAATTCCTTCCCTGATAGACCTTCTTACAGACATAGACAGTCAAATTCCCCCTCTTGTTCAAACAGGGAATTGGAGCCTTCTTGCCTGGAGAGTGTCAGGAGATCCAATGATCTCGCTGGACTTTCTTCGACAGCTTCAGCTCTCCTCTGTGAATCATGGGCCCCTGGCACACATTACCGATATAACAACATTTGGAAAGTTTGGTTACATTCGTGCATGGAAAGGGACCTGGATCCCATGGAGGCACCTATCGTTGATATAGGTATTTTCCTTGGAGATCAATTTGATAGAGGTCTAAGTTACAGATCTATCAATTGTTATAGATCACCTATTTCCGCTGGTCATGCCCTGGTCAACGGTCAAACGGTAGGTAAAAATGGTATTATTTATAGAATACTTAAGAGTATCAGACTTAGAAGACCTCCAAAACCTAGATATCAATTTCTATGGGACGTTAAATTAATTCTTGACCTTTTCTGTAGTTGGCCAAATAACACTCTTTTGAACAGAAAGAATCTTTCTATCAAACTAGCTACTCTTCTTTGCTTGATTTCCTGCCGTAGAGTCTCTGATGTTAAATCTCTAGATATTTCTTATAGATCTTATGATATGTTTGTAGTCAAATTTGAAGTACATAGAAGAACCAAGACTATGTCTGATTCTATTTTGTACCCACGCTTTAACATATGTAATAAACTTTGTGTCATTGACTGTATGAAAGAATATGATTTGAGAATGAATACTCTTCGCCCTTCTGGTGTGAATCAATTACTTATCTCCTTTGTTAAACCGCACAAAAGTATCTCTTCTGCCTCTATTGCAAGATGGGTTAAAATTGTTATAGACCTTGCAGGTATCACTCTATCAGAGGTGCAATGGCCAGTAAATCTTTTTGGTCAGGTGGTAAGTTAGATGATATTCTTAAAGCTGCTGATTGGTCTAATTCTAGAACATTTGCTCATCACTATTGCAAACCTATCACTCATATGTCTGATGTTGTCTTACATAGCTACCAACATGCATGATGGTAGCCTCCCGTCTTGTAATGAAATTGCGATTCTCCTATTAACATGACTAGAGAATCTGGATTTCATTAAAGACATGGAGGCTAACATTATCCCTCCCACCCTTTCCCTTGGTTGGTTGATTTTATAATAACTGTGTATTTCTCATCTAACTTTTACTTCTGTGATATGTTTATTTGAATGCTTAACTTGCGCTTATATTGTTTATACTCCTTTGCAGAACTGTTTTTTATTATTTGTATTTCTAGATATATTTATACCTTTTTCCTTTTCAGATAATCTCTTGTAACTTCATGTTCATGACTCCTGACCCACGGATCTTCTGTTCTTGGGCGTTTTATTCATCCTTCATCTTTCTTCATGTTTGGATTTTTAATTGAAGTTTATCTGACCTTTCATTGAAGTTTATTGGACATTTCCTTTTCTTTTCTTTACACCACATTTAAAAGAGGCTTATTGCATAGTGCTCATGCCTTTTGTTTGGTTCATAGCGTTCTGATATGGAACTATTGCTTTGTGATGTATGTGGCTGCTTGGGTCAGCATTAAAAGTTATATGCATAATGTTAGCCTCTGTGTCTTTAATGAAATCCAGATTCTCTAGTCATGTTAATAGGAGAATCACAATTCATTTAACAATGATAAGGGAGACTTTGAACTGGCTGCAGTTTCATGAGACTTACCCAAGGCTTTCATTTCGAGAACATTAGTGGCAGTTTTTTTCTCTGATATAAGACCCTAACTTTTTAGGTTTTTTGCTTGCTCTGAAATAGGGTTTTCCTTAATTAGGAGAACCCAGCAGATTGTGAGACTACATCTGCAATACAGAGAAAGCCTAGGTTTTGTAAGTTGAGATAGAAAAACTATTGCGAGGGCAATTAACTCTTCTGTTTACTTGGCTTTAATATTCCTTGGTTGTGTGTAGCTGTCTTCAGTAGGAATGGGCATAACTCATGTAATTATGTGTTGTATAATTGTACACAATTACCACAAAATTACACACAGTAAACTTTTAACTTGGAAATGTGATTTTGAGTTGATTTCTGGTTGCATGCATTTGGATCTTAGGTGTGTGCTCACAGATTTCTAGACATGTTTGTTTGAATAAGAAAGTCTATCAGAAATATTTGTTGACTGCCCACGATAACGGGAAGTGTTGATAGCATTCAAAACATGCTGTTCATTTTCTGATTTTGTTGTTCACACTAAAAGGAAATCACCTGAAATACCTTTCACATAAAAAAGATTCTGTACTGCATTAAACTTTGTACTCAAAATCACTTTATGGGACTCATTACGATATTAGGCAGAAATCCTCACCCCAACACCGCCGGATAATGTGACCGAACTTTGGGGTCAATTAGGATGGCGGACGGATCACCACCGCCATACAGGCGGTGGCGATCCGTCCGCCATCATCCTTGCCCTTCCACCACCTATTTTCCCCCGTGGCGGAGGGGAAGACCGTCTGCCGCTTTTCTGCCATGCGCGGTCGCCTTGCAACCGTGGCGGAAAAGTTCTAATATGGTGGCGGTGTCTATGAAACACCGCCAGCCATATTAGGATGGCCCGATGCAGATGCCTTTCCGTGACGGCATTGGCATACGGGCTTTGCTTTGGGGGCCCGTTGCAGGCCCCCGGGGTGAAGGAGGGGGTGGGGGTGCACATGGGGAGTACCTATGGTACCCCCCTGCGTTTCACAGTACAACATGGCAGGCACCGCGTGGTGCCTGTCATGTTGTGCTGTGAAACGCACAAAATGCATTTTCGACATTGCGGCGGACGCAATGTTAAAAATGCGGGATGCACCCGCCACTGTGGCAGGTGCATCCTAATTCGGGGCACGGTACCTCCGCCCTTGTAGCGGACAGTCCCTGCCCCAGACAGGATCCTAATCGACCCCACTGTTCGGTTGGAGTCCCGGTGTTACCTATGGGAGCTCGTATTTAGCTGAACAACAGACCGTAACACAGGCTCCGATGGGGAACTGGGGTGTTTGCCGAAAACCCTGCACCCTGTCACTGGAGCCCCATGGTGCCTGCCACACAGTGCAGTATTTTACATGGTGGTCCATTGGGTACGCCCTCAGCCATAAGCATTGGCCCATGGAGACCTGCCAGGGGCCCCAAAGTCAGTTTTTTACAGCCCTTTTATGTCAGACAGGCGGACATGGAAAGGCTGTTTGAAATCAACATCATAATCCTAAGGGCAGAAATACTGTCCATAGGGGTGTACGACGCAGTTCAGACCAACAGGAATACTCCGCGAGATGCTCGTAACCAATTCGGAATGACCGCACAGTTTATATTCCGACCCAAACATCATAAGTCAGTTGGAAGCGCTCCGATTTGGTCGAGGATATTCTGACTGTTGAGTGGAGGCTTTCCGCCTGACATCTTAATGAGCCCCTATGTGTAGTAATGGTGTAATTTCAGGGATTTCATGTTATTTTTGTTATACCAAATTACCAACAGGACACCAATTACTCAGGAATAATTAAAATGTTGCCCAGGTCTATTCTTGAGGAAGATATTAATATGTATCACCCACTGGTGGTTGCCAGTAGGTAGTTATAGATATTATGTAGGTTCCATAGGACGAACGTTTTTTGATTTACCAATAACGTTGGCATCATTTACAAAATGCCTGCATACATTTCAAAACGAGTTGGATTCTGAATTCATCTGCTGTCTTGAAAATGTTGGGGTAATCCGTCAAATGGGGGACGAGAAAAAGGGGGTGCCACAAAATGCATTTTCCCCAATTTTAATTTCCATAAGAAATTTTACACAAGGTTACAGCCTGAACTGCTGAAAGGAATTACACCAAAAAGGTAGCTACTGTTCCAGAAAGGGACGTTTTTGTGAAATGGCGTAAATCTGATCAGAAGTAGCAGGGGAGAACTGCCGAGCCATAGCAAACAGTGCTCCTCTTTAAGCAAGCGAAAGCATTTTGCTTTAACTTGCTCAAAGCAGAGCACAATTCGCTTTGACACAAGGGGAGCTGCATGTTAGCAGCTCCCTATGTATAAAAACAATGCCGACTTCAGCAGAATGCAGGAAGCTGTCAGGGATCGCGGAGGTCTTCAGGCTCCCCCTGTGGTCTATATTAAAGGCATTGGCTGGCCTGTGTTGAACCAGGGCACCCATATGACTTCTTCCCCAACCAGTAGTGCTCCAGAAGGCACGTTTGCAGAGTGGTGGGGAAAAAGACTTTGCCTCTAATGAGCTCTCGGCACCTCTCCCACCTTGCCATAGTTAAGAAGCATTGCTTCTAGTACGTGAGAGCAGAAAATGCTCATACTTACTAGAAGGGGAGCGGAATTGCTTTTACAAACAGGGAGCTTCATGTTAGCAGTTCCCTCTGTGTAAAAGAATTGCAAGCTCCTGCAGTGGTCAGGGAGTTAGCAGGGACTGCCGGCCCTTGAGTCTTCCCCCGCAGTCCCCAACATTTAAAAACAGGGAAATGCCTGACATTCCAGCCAATTCCAGAGATGCAGGGACTGTTGACAAAGGATCCATGGCCCCACCTCACCCTGTTTGTTACAGTATAACATGGCAGTGGTGTTTTCTGTGAACACTTACACCAGCCTTTCCCTGATCTAAGGAAAAAAGGCTTTCTATGCAAATCAGATTGGCCGAAGCTCCAAAACGTTGATGTGTAGATAGGACTCTGCTGGAGACCAGTGTCCTATGATCTACTCCTCTCACAGATGGCTGCCCAAGCCCAGGCGAGACACTTCTGTCACTACAGTTAATATGGTTGGGGAAGGGAGAAGGATCTGCTATGGACCAAATTGTGGTTCCTCAGCCACCCCTGCAAGCCATTTGCAGCTCCCCCTAAGATCCGAACCAGGTCTGAGAGATTCCTCTGATGCTGGGTCCACTGGAACTTTAGATGCCACTGCAGAGCCTAATGGCATGCATCATTGGAAGGATGCAGGAGGCCATGAGGCCCAGAAACCTCAGAGCCAGTCTCACCAAAATCCAAGATAGAGGCCAAACATCAGTATCAGAACCTGAATATCCAGGACTCGGCACCCTGGAGGATAGACCTGAAACTGATCTCTGTCAACTGTACTGTGACCAGAACAGCTCGGAAGAAAGGGAGTATCTGATAGGGAATCATGTTTGACTATGGCATGCTGAAAGTGAATCCCAGTGAATGCAGGAGGTCCGCAGTAGTCTGAAGGTTGGAAGACTGCCTGGGGTGAGCATGTTTTCAACTGCCAAATGATGAGGTAGGGGAGACGGGAAGCCTTGATATCCAGAAATGTGCTGCAACCACCACCATCAACTTGGTGAACACTCAAGGGGTGACGGCAAGGCCAAAGGGGAGAATAGAAAAGTGCAAGTGCTCTTGGCCCACCATGAACTTCAGACAATGTCTATGGGCAGGTGGGATTGGGACGTGGAAATCAGCTTCCTGCAAGTCCAGCACCTCAGGTGTCCATGGCAGACAGGACCTGGGCCAATGTGAGAATCAGCATTGAGAAGATTCAGGTCTAGAGTAGGGCCTCCATCATGTTTGGGCAATAGAAAGTAGCTGTAATAGCAAGCATAATTTCCTTCTGATGCAGACACCCTCTTGATAGCTCCTTTGGCCAAAAGCTCCAACACTTTCAGGCGGTGCAAGGATAGATGTTCCTCTGTCAGCCAGTTGTATTTGATAGACTTCAGCAGAATGCAGGAAGCTGTCAGGGATCGCGGAGGTCTTCAGGCTCCCCCTGTGGTCTATATTAAAGGCATTGGCTGGCCTGTGTTGAACCACGGCACCCATATCACTTCTTCCCCAACCAGTAGTGCTCCAGAAGGCACGTTTGCAGAGTGGTGGGGAAAAAGACTTTGCCTCTCATGAGCTCTCGGCACCTCTCCCACCTTGCCATAGTTAAGAAGCATTGCTTCTAGTACGTGAGAGCAGAAAATGCTCATACTTACTAGAAGGGGAGCGTAATTGCTTTTACAAACAGGGAGCTTCATGTTAGCAGTTCCCTCTGTGTAAAAGAATTGCAAGCTCCTGCAGTGGTCAGGGAATTAGCAGGGACTGCCAGCCCTTGAGTCTTCCCCCGCAGTCCCCAACATTTAAAAACTGGGAAATGCCTGACATTCCAGCGAATTCCAGAGATGCAGGGACTCTTGACAAAGGATCCATGGCCCCACCTCACCCTGTTTGTTACAGTATAACATGGCAGTGGTGTTTTCTGTGAACACTTACACCAGCCTTTCCCTGATCTAAGGAAAAAAGGCTTACTATGCAAATCAGATTGGCCGAAGCTCCAAAACGTTGATGTGTAGATAGGACTCTGCTGGACACCAGTGTCCTATGATCTACTCCTCTCACAGATGGCTGCCCAAGCCCAGGCGAGACACTTCTGTCACTACAGTTAATATAGTTGGGGAAGGGAGAAGGATCTGCTATGGACCAAATTGTGGTTCCTCGGCCACCCCTGCAAGCCATTTGCAGCTCCCCCTAAGATCCGAACCAGGTCTGAGAGATTCCTCTGATGCTGGGTCCACTGGAACTTTAGATGCCACTGCAGAACCTAATGGCATGCATCATTGGAAGGATGCAGGAGGCCATGAGGCCCAGAAACCTCAGAGCCAGGCTCACCAAAATCCAAGATAGAGGCCAAACATCAGTATCAGAACCTGAATATCCAGGACTAGTCACCCTGGAGGATAGAACTGAAACTGCTCTCTGTCAACTGTACTGTGACCAGAACAGCTCGGAAGAAAGGGAGTATCTGATAGGGAATCATGTTTGACTATGGCATGCTGAAAGTGAATCCCAGTGAATGCAGGAGGTCCACAGTAGTCTGAAGGTTGGAAGACTGCCTGGGGTGAGCATGTTTTCAACTGCCAAATGATGAGGTAGGGGAGACTGGAAGCCTTGATATCCAGAAATGTGCTGCAACCACCACCATCAACTTGGTGAACATTCAAGGGGTGACGGCAAGGCCAAAGGGGAGAATAGAAAAGTGCAAGTGCTCTTGGCCCACCATGAACTTCAGACAATGTCTAAAGGCAGGTGGGATTGGGACGTGGAAATCGGCTTCCTGCAAGTCCAGCACCTCAGGTGTCCATGGCAGACAGGACCTGGGCCAATGTGAGAATCAGCATTGAGAAGATTCAGGTCTAGAGTAGGGCCTCCATCATGTTTGGGCAATAGAAAGTAGCTGTAATAGCAAGCATAATTTCCTTCTGATGCAGACACCCTCTTTATAGCTCCTTTGGCCAAAAGCTCCAACACTTTCAGGCGGTGCAAGGATAGATGTTCCTCTGTCAGCCAGTTGTATTTGATAGACTTTCTGGGGGGGGGTTTAGAAAGGGGATGGAGTAGCCCTTCTGGATGAGTGTCAAAACCCATTTGTCTGATGGAAGGACCACCAATGGGACAGGTGATGGCAAAACCTGCCCCACACTGTGTGCCCATGCAGACATACGGGCATACCAAAGGGGTTTGTAAGTTGTGGCACCCAGGGGAGGGGTGGACTGGTCGGACCTTTAGGTGGTAGTCCCACATGGTCTGTCCTGGCCTCAAAAAGGGTAGAAAGCCTGCTGGATGTGGTGGCTGGGCTGGTACAGGGCCATGGAAGGTACGAAAAGAAAACTGGTGGGAGGCAATGGATAGGCCCAAGGACCTGGCCTTAGCTCTGCTATCTGTAAAAATGCTCCAGTACTGGGTGTTCATTCTCACCAAAAAAGTATGAGGCTTCAAAGGGCATGCCTATTGAGCGAAGACTGTCCATCCCCCAAAAGTTGTGGTGTCTGAGAGGCACTGATGATACACTCGCTCTGCCCAGTGAGTCGGTCAAGTCCATTCCACACCTGATGTTGAATTTGACTGTGTCTTTCTCAGAAGCAATTGCATGGAGAGCATGGTCTGGGCTTCCACATGAGTGCCATACTGCATGGGTATACCAGCCCAAAAGGCATGCAGTGTTTACTGAGCAAAGTGGTAGGCTGGCAGAAAAGAACATCCCCTTACTGAAGGTGTCCAGCATTTTGGACTCCCTATCTGGTGGAGTGGTAGGGAACATCCCAGGATTCATCCAGGAAGTGAAGAATCATCTTTTTTCTCTGCTGACCGAATGCAGCAGCTAAACTCTCTGGGGTGAAGTGCCGGGTGAGGAAACTGGGGCACCCAAGTGTGGGGAATCTCAGCAGTCAGACGGTGGACAAGAGGAGTCAGGCCACAAAAAATGAGGTGTATTGCCTCAAAACATTACTTGAGTTGGAGGGGGGACACTCCAGTTCAGGGAAACTCTAGGAGATACAGAGTGCTGATGCTCAAGCACTTTGTCTGATGTCTGCTTCAACTTCTGGACTTCTTTTGTTTTAAGGACTTACCCGGCAACTTCGTGCGTGATGATTAGCAGTTCCCTGAGGGGTGCCGGAGCCCTCCATATGAGTGGGATCTTAAATGTCTCAGGGTCGTCTAACTTAGGGTGGTAAGGAGCTTCAGGAACCCTTCCTTCACCTCCTTGGGATTCATAATATGGCAGTCATCACAGCTCTTGGAGTTGTGGTCCTACTTCAACCTCCGTATGAAAACCAATTGAGGCTCTGTCACAGACATCTGCCTGTGAGAGGCACGAGAAGGAATAAATCCCATTGGCTTCCTACGGGACATTGCTAACAATCCAGGAAAAAGAAATAAAACTAATTGACAGCAATAGCTTTCTCTGGATCTTCAGAGACTGCTGTATAATAAAAAGAAATGACTTTAGCGCACTGAGGTGGTGCCTATATAGGCACTGCGCACGTCACCTCCAGTGTGGAAGGCGCTGATGCAAAGTTGACTATGCCTCCTCTCGGCACAAAGGGGTCCTACTTGAAAAACTTCAGGCTCCACTCTGATACCTAAGAAATATTTTTAGGTAAGGAATCTGTAGCTAGAATTCTCTATCAGATATGATTCATAGTTGATGATAGCCCACTAAAAACCTAATTTTTTAAATATTGTGACATGTCTTACTGTCGCCTGAATTTGTATATTTTATGGTCATTTTATTTAATCCTGATAGCACATAGGCTGAGTTCCTGGGATTTTGTAAGTGCAAAAAAATATGCAACAGCAGGAGTTGAAGATTTAGGTCCCGATTCACAAAAGTAATCTGAGACAAAATCCTAACTTTACGAGTTTCGGTATTCACAAAAGGCATTTAGGAGTAGTAAATTTAGGATTCCTAAATGTACTCTCAAACTGAGACACAATCCTAACTTTATGACTTTCCGTATTCACAAAAGGAATTTAGGAGTAGTAAAATTAGGAATCCTAACTTTACTACTCCTAAATGCCTTCTGTGATTACCGAAAGTCGAAAAGTTAGGATTGTGGCTCAGTTGAATTTTGTGAATCGGGCCCTTTGTTATCAATCTAGATTATTTTGTACATAGCTCTTCAAGGATTTTGTATCTGTTACTGACAGACTGTAGGTGCAGCAAAAAGATGCAGTGGAACCAGATTTGTGGAAGCAAGATGGCAAATGCTTAGACCAAGCCTGCCAAAAATATCTATGTCTCTGTGATATCTAAAAGCACAAATGGTATTTTTTTCAGGTGGTCAGAAGGCTGCAAGCCCTTCTGGGAAAAAAGGAAGCCTTCTGGATATCTCTGAGCCTGCCGGAATGAAGCAGCTTACCTTCCCTTTGTGGCGGGCCTCTGCAAGGGTGCTTGGCGGGCAGGGGTTGCGAGCCTGGTTGAGCAGGATGTGCGCAATGCCCCCGAAGGGAGGCAGAATTGCAGGGCACCCCAGTGAGACTGGTATGCCCATGGGGCTTCAGGGAGCCTCCGCCAGCAGGAAGACGCTGGCTGGATGCTGGCTGGACAGAGATCGGATGACGCCCCTCCCAGGAAATGTGATGCAGAAGACATCAGTTGTAAAGTGAAAACAAAAGGGCCTCGGTCCAGCGCAGACCCTCAGAGGGTGAAACATACAGTAATTCCAGGAATCTTCGTGGGAAGCGGCGGGGCAGGCAATAAGAAGACTAGCTCCATGGAGAGAGACTATGGCTGCATCTCTTCAAGCAAGAGGAGTGACAGATGACCTAGATGACCCGGCCGTGAGTACTGAGCTGCATGTCTTTACTCATCCAGCCTAATTTAGGCACGAGATGAGACAGGGGTAGGAACAGGCTTGATGGGAAATACTCTGTCAACATCTCCAGATGTGCTAGTCTCAGACCAGGCTGATTTGGCAACCCATTCACTTGGGGCTGAAGGAGGCCCGGGTCCCAGTGCTGTGAAGTAGAAGTTGGAATTAGGGGGTACCCCGAATGGAGCTGAAAAACTTTTCTCTCTTACTGATGATTTGGATCTTTCATTGGGCAGTGATCTTCAATCCGATGCAGACTCAGCACCAGGTACCTCAGAAGACAGTTGAGGCAGCTTTTTGCCCAGATCAACAACCCAACGTCAGACAGCCTCTCCAAAAAGGACAAAAGTTTATGGAAAATCATGAACTAGCGTATTTGGTTTTGAGTTAGACCTTAGCTCCACCCATCAGATGAACTGGGATTATTCGGATACAAACCTGGATTTGAGGGAGGGGGGCTTGGCATCTGGAAAATCCGGATGAAAAATATCAACTTTGAATTTGGAAGGTGAAGCTGAATCCCCCCCTCAATGGAGATTCATTCATTCCACATTTAAACAAATACAGTACAAAGCCCGCTTGGAGAATAAGAGTGTGCATTTAGCCTCTAAAAAACTTCAAGGAGCGTTAAGTAGTGCTTAACACTGGGGCCGTGTCCATTGGAAGCCAACTAGCATCCCAAGAACCCTAGATGTCCAAATTGATGTGGAAGCTTGAAGATTTCGAGAATCGTCAGCGGCTGAATAACCTTAGAATTCTCTGTATTGCTGAGATTGCTAAGGGTGGGAACATTGGACTTTCAGGTTTTGAAGAGAGCCTTTCCTTGGCTGGCACACTGGAATTGGGATGTGGAGGTCCAGAGGATACATAGTTTCCCTCTCATGCTAAGGAAGAGGTGGCAACTTGACTCTAATAACAATTCCAGATATATCCCAATTTTTTGGTGGAAATTTCCTTCTGTGCCAGGCAATTTTTTGGAAAGCCAAGTCTGAGGCCAGTCGTTCCTTTGAGGGCCATACTGTTTTTCTCAGACTAGATTTCTGCCACAGGACAGTGCAGAAAAGGTGGCGACTTCAGTAATTGATTGGGCCTTTCCAAAAATTCAGCTGTGAAGCTTACCTATTGAGTCCAGCACACCTCAAGAATACCTTTAAGGGATCAATTAGGGATTTTTCTTTGGAAATCCAAGCCCAGAACTTCCTATAAGAGATTACGAATGAGGGGAGTAAGGGGGAATGAAGGGCTGATCAAAAGACTTCATAAGAGGACAAATCTCCTTCTGATAAAGGGATTACAATTTTGATGGTTGAAATATCTTTGGGGGGCACCCTTATATCACAGGGCGTTCATCGAATTGTAGGTATAATGGGCATGGTTTTCATCTACAACTTTCTGGGTTTGGGCTTTTCTTTTTTCCTCTAGAGGATTTTTGTTTCTCTTTTCTTTTATTCAGCAACTGACAGTCTATGGCGGGGTGGGCTTGGGGGTGGCTCAGAGGGGTGTTAGCTTTGCAGCAGACATCATAAGGGTATTTGCGAACTCATTGCTCACTATGGAGGGAGGACTTGGGGGGGTATATGCGAGTGGGGTATGGGAGGCGGGTGGGGCAGGGTGGGAGGGTTTCAAGCAGGTTTTTGTTTTGGACGGGATAATTGACTTGCATTGGTGGATTGCGACCAATTAGAGATGACTAAATTAAGAACAGCGTCGGAAAGTATATGTGGATTACATAATCCTCTGAAATAATTAAGGGTTAATGTGGACATGCAATTTCTGAAGGCAGATATTCTCTGCCTCCAGGAGACACAGGTGGGGGCAAATAGGGGGGACGTGGCAGAGGTAGCAGGATTTCAACTGGTTACTTATACCACGCAAGGCACACATACAGGGGGGTGGGAATTATGGCTTGGAAGGGGAGGCCAGGTTTCCACAGACTAGGGCTGATGCATATGGCCGATGGGCTATTGCGTAATGTTGTGTCAACAATAATACATGACCCGACTATGTAAGAGCTGGCCCCATCCTCTTATAATCTGTGGAGATTTCAACAACAATATTAATGGTGCTGGAGGTAATTTTGGGACATGGTAAGCTCAATATCAGGGGCGGAAACCAACGGTGCTTCAAACCCTCCAGGCTCTGTGTCAGACTCATGGTCTTTCCGACATTTGGGCGACAAAAGAGCTTCTCGATCCAGGCTATACGTTTTTTCCACCCCCCCAATGGGTACAACCTATTTTTATTTATTTATTTGTTTATTTGATTATTGATTTTATAAGGCGCAACAGCTTCCCAAAAAGGGTTTCCCGACGCTTGGACGGACTGGGTGCAAGATATAGTGGCGGTGAATTGAAATTATTGGTTGAATAACTAGGTCGTCAGGGATCTGCGGAAGCGAGTATAAATAGTTTTTTTGTGGATAGTGATGGGAAGAGCATTCCAAAGGGACGGGCCAAGATACGCAAAGGACATTGAATTTTTTTTTTTACGTCCCATGAATTAGCTTTGACACGTAACATACATAAATGCCCCAGTGTAATGTAAGACCATAATCCTTTGGTGGTGGAGTTGGAGATTTGGGCAATTTCCCCCTCCCCGTCCAGTTGGTCTTTTGATAGGGCCTTGCTATACGATGTGGGCTATATTAAGCGCATCAATGAATGGATACCCATGTTTATTCTGGAGAATATAGGGAGTGCTCAGCTAGAGATTATATGGGATGCTTTTAAGGCCAGGTGCAGGGGGACCTTGAGATTCAGTTGGGCCCAGCAGAAAAAGGGGAAAATACTACTTCAAGAATTGTATGGGAAGTTAACAGTGGCAAAAGAGCAAGTAATCTTGACAGTTGCCAGGGGTGAAGAAGAAATAGAGCACGCCCAGCTGAAAGCAGCGGTAGCAAAATCTGTGATAAATGGTATCCAGCAAAAAAGCTGCTGACAAATACTCAGCCTGGAAGAATAGGATGTATGAAATTAATGAAAAGGTGGGGCACTTGTTCGCTGTGTTAACCAGGCTGAAAATAACACTTGGCCAGATAAGGGAGATTCGAGACCCAGTTAGTGGGGTAACTTCTGATCCAGATGACATACGTTCTTCTTTACAAAAGTATTACCAGCAAATGTATACGGAGGATGAGGTTCAAAAAGACCTGGATTTTGAAGAATACTTAGAGGATAGCCAGCATACGGGGTTATACAAGGAAGAAAAAGAGATGCTGGAGATTCCAATCTCAGAAGAAGAGGATATCAAAGCTATAAAATCTGTACCTGCATTGAAAGCGACTGGTACGGCCTGCATACCGAGAGAGTTTTATAATGTGTTTGCCTCCCAGTTACAAGCTTTTATGGTTGAGATGTTCTTAAAAACACAAGCAGGGGGAGGAATGCCAGAATATTGGGCTTTGGCCAATAAAATAGTATTTCAGAGAAAGGAAAACCTGCCCAGGAATTAGGATCTTCTTGGACAATCACTCTGGTCAATAGTGATGCCAAGATTTATGCTAAAATACTGGCCACCACATTGGCAGATGTCATCATGTTTGGGCAATAGAAAGTAGCTGTAATAGCAAGCATAATTTCCTTCTGATGCAGACACCCTCTTTATAGCTCCTTTGGCCAAAAGCTCCAACACTTTCAGGCGGTGCAAGGATAGATGTTCCTCTGGAAGCCAGTTGTATTTGATAGACTTTCTGGGGGGGGGGGGTTAGAAAGGGGATGGAGTAGCCCTTCTGGATGAGTGTCAAAACCCATTTGTCTGATGGAAGGACCACCAATGGGACAGGTGATGGCAAAACCTGCCCCACACTGTGTGCCCATGCAGACATACGGGCATACCAAAGGGGTTTGTAAGTTGTGGCACCCAGGGGAGGGGTGGACTGGTCGGACCTTTAGGTGGTAGTCCCACATGGTCTGTCCTGGCCTCAAAAAGTGTAGAAAGCCTGCTGGATGTGGTGGCTGGGCTGGTACAGGGCCATGGAAGGTACGAAAAGAAAACTGGTGGGAGGCAATGGATAGGCCCAAGGACCTGGCCTTAGCTCTGCTATCTGTAAAAATGCTCCAGTACTGGGTGTTCATTCTCACCAAAAAAGTATGAGGCTTCAAAGGGCATGCCTATTGAGCGAAGACTGTCCATCCCCCAAAAGTTGCGGTGTCTGAGAGGCACTGATGATACACTCGCTCTGCCCAGTGAGTCGGTCAAGTCCATTCCACACCTGATGTTGAATTTGACTGTGTCTTTCTCAGAAGCAATTGCATGGAGAGCATGGTCTGGGCTTCCACATGAGTGCCATACTGCATGGGTATACCAGCCCAAAAGGCATGCAGTGTTTACTGAGCAAAGTGGTAGGCTGGCAGAAAAGAACATCCCCTTACTGAAGGTGTCCAGCATTTTGGACTCCCTATCTGGTGGAGTGGTAGGGAACATCCCAGGATTCATCCAGGAAGTGAAGAATCATCTTTTTTCTCTGCTGACCGAATGCAGCAGCTAAACTCTCTGGGGTGAAGTGCCGGGTGAGGAAACTGGGGCCCCCAAGTGTGGGGAATCTCAGCAGTCATGTGGAAAAGTAAATTTTGCTATGTTCTGTGTCCCTACGCGTCCTCCATCATATGTTATATGTGCATGATTAATATGCATATGTTATTCCCCATGTTCGATTAAAGACGCAATTATAGTTGTGTCCACCTTTAGTATGTCAGTTTCCAGTTCTCGTGAATACTACGAATATCAGGCCTATGTAAAGCTACGTTGCCACGTTTCTCAGTGTGCACGTTATTCCATTGTAAAGCCCCCGTTCCTAGGCCTCAAAGGGGCCTGGACACCAGATTCAGCTCCTGTCTCCTGAAGCCCTCGCTGAGGAGCGATACAGCCCCCACCTGTATCCTCGACCCTTCACTTACTTCCTGCCTCACAGTGCCCGGTTCAGCCTGGCTCTGCCTCTGAGTCTGCCAAGAGTATGTTATGATTCCAGTTATCAGTACAGCCCTCCTTCTCTGCATTCCTAAAGCTACTGAATCGCATCAATAGTTTCCGTCATTGTCTAGCCTTCACGTCTCCACGTTAGAGAAATACTGTATTAATGGTCATTTAATATTCTTCATCACGCACTACATGTAGAATAATGCATGCTCCAGTCTTAGAGTCTGTTTGCCTTTACCCCGATAACTTTTGGATTCCATCAACATGTTCTCTAAACATCAGATACTAGATACTGCTTAGGTACATGTCGCCCTGACTCTCCAGACTTCAGTCTCTGCTCCTAGCACAGAGTTCGAAGCCCCCAGCTTCTCCTAGTAACACGTCATTGCCAGTTTGCGCGCACCATTAGGTCAGAGGTCCCGGCTCCTTAGGTAGCCCCCTCCATGTTTCCGCCTCATTCATGACATATTCTGTTACGTTTGCATCACATGTCTATGTATACGCCTCTGTTACACCCATTTTCACCCTTATCTTTCGCGACTGCTATTGACCACACCCACTGCTCCGCCTATCCTATGTACTGTAATGCAACTGTTTTAGTATATATGTTCGTGTATTGTTATTAAATGTTAGCGCGCTCATCCCAGATCCAGCCCCAGCAGCTGCTGGGCCCTGCCATCCTATTCCTATGCAGGTTGTCCTGTTCCTGTCCTTTATGCTGTAATAAACCTGCAAAACTCCTACTACCTCGAATCTTGACTCTTATTTATTGAGCTATCTGTTATTCATTTATTCATCCAAAAATAGAGGTATTATTTATTTATTTACCACAGTCAGACGGTGGACAAGAGGAGTCAGGCCACAAAAAATGAGGTGTATTGCCTCAAAACATTACTTGAGTTGGAGGGGGGACACTCCAGTTCAGGGAAACTCTAGGAGATACAGAGTGCTGATGCTCAAGCACTTTGTCTGATGTCTGCTTCAACTTCTGGACTTCTTTTGTTTTAAGGACTTACCCGGCAACTTCGTGCGTGATGATTAGCAGTTCCCTGAGGGGTGCCGGAGCCCTCCATATGAGTGGGATCCTAAATGTCTCAGGGTCGTCTAACTTAGGGTGGTAAGGAGCTTCAGGAACCCTTCCTTCACCTCCTTGGGATTCATAATATGGCAGTCATCACAGCTCTTGGAGTTGTGGTCCTACTTCAACCTCCGTATGAAAACCAATTGAGGCTCTGTCACAGACATCTGCCTGTGAGAGGCACGAGAAGGAATAAATCCCATTGGCTTCTTACGGGACATTGCTAACAATCCAGGAAAATAAATAAAACAAATTGACAGGAATAGCTTTCTCTGGATCTTCAGAGACTGCTGTATAATAAAAAGAAATTACTTTAGCGCACTGAGGTGTTGCCTATATAGGCACTGCGCACGTCACCTCCAGTGTGGAAGGCGCTGATGCAAAGTTGACTATGCCACCTCTCGGCACAAAGGGGTCCTACTTGAAAAACTTCAGGCTCCACTCTGATACCTAAGAAATATTTTTAGGTAAGGAATCTGTAGCTAGAATTCTCTATCAGATATGATTCATAGTTGATGATAGCCCACGAAAAACCTAATTTTTTTAATATTGTGACATGTCTTACTGTCGCCTGAATTTGTATATTTTATGGTCATTTTATTTAATCCTGATAGCACATAGGCTGAGTTCCTGGGATTTTGTAAGTGCAAAAAAATATGCAACAGCAGGAGTTGAAGATTTAGGTCCCGATTCACAAAAGTAATCTGAGACAAAATCCTAACTTTACGAGTTTCGGTATTCACAAAAGGCATTTAGGAGTAGTAAATTTAGGATTCCTAAATGTACTCTCAAACTGAGACACAATCCTAACTTTATGACTTTCCGTATTCACAAAAGGAATTTAGGAGTAGTAAAATTAGGAATCCTAACTTTACTACTCCTAAATGCCTTCTGTGATTACCGAAAGTCGAAAAGTTAGGATTGTGGCTCAGATGACTTTTGTGAATCGGGCCCTTTGTTATCAATCTAGATTATTTTGTACATAGCTCTTCAAGGATTTTGTATCTGTTACTGACAGACTGTAGGTGCAGCAAAAAGATACAGTGGAACCAGATTTGTGGAAGCAAGATGGCAAATGCTTAGACCAAGCCTGCCAAAAATATCTATGTCTCTGTGATATCTAAAAGCACAAATGGTATTTTTTTCAGATGGTCAGAAGGCTGCAAGCCCTTCTGGGAAAAAAAGGAAGCCTTCTGGATATCTCTGAGCCTGCCGGAATGAAGCAGCTTACCTTCCCTTTGTGGCGGGCCTCTGCAAGGGTGCTTGGCGGGCAGGGGTTGCGAGCCTGGTTGAGCAGGATGTGCGCAATGCCCCCGAAGGGAGCCAGAATTGCAGGGCACCCCAGTGAGACTGGTATGCCCATGGGGCTTCAGGGAGCCTCCGCCAGCAGGAAGACGCTGGCTGGACGCTGGCTGGACAGAGATCGGATGACGCCCCTCCCAGGAAATGTGATGCAGAAGACATCAGTTGTAAAGTGAAAACAAAAGGGCCTCGGTCCAGCGCAGACCCGCAGAGGGTGAAACATACAGTAATTCCAGGAATCTTCGTGGGAAGCGGCGGGAGAGGCAATAAGAAGACTAGCTCCATGGAGAGAGACTATGGCTGCATCTCTTCAAGCAAGAGGAGTGACAGATGACCTAGATGACCCGGCCGTGAGTACTGAGCTGCATGTCTTTACTCATCCAGCCTAACTTAGGCACGAGATGAGACAGGGGTAGGAACAGGCTTGATGGGAAATACTCTGTCAACATCTCCAGATGTGCTAGTCTCAGACCAGGCTGATTTGGCAACCCATTCACTTGGGGCTGAAGGAGGCCCAGGTCCCAGTGCTGTGAAGTAGAAGTTGGAATTAGGGGGTACCCCGAATGGAGCTGAAAAACTTTTCTCTCTTACTGATGATTTGGATCTTTCATTGGGCAGTGATCTTCAATCCGATGCAGACTCAGCACCAGGTACCTCAGAAGACAGTTGAGGCAGCTTTTTGCCCAGATCAACAACCCAACGTCAGACAGCCTCTCCAAAAAGGACAAAAGTTTATGGAAAATCATGAACTAGCGTATTTGGTTTTGAGTTAGACCTTAGCTCCACCCATCAGATGAAATGGGATTATTCGGATACAAACCTGGATTTGAGGGAGGGAGGCTTGGCATCTGGAAAATCCGGATGGAAAATATCAACTTTGAATTTGGAAGCTGAAGCTGAATCCCCCCCTCAATGGAGATTCATTTATTCCACATTTAAACAAATACAGTACAAAGCCCGCTTGGAGAATAAGAGAGCGCATTTAGCCTCTAAAAAACTTCAAGGAGCGTTAAGTAGTGCTTAACACTGGGGCCGTGTCCATTGGAAGCCAACTAGCATCCCAAGAACCCTAGATGTCCAAATTGATGTGGAAGCTTGAAGATTTCGAGAATCGTCAGTGGCTGAATAACCTTATAATTCTCTGTATTGCTGAGATTGCTGAGGGTGGGAACATTGGACTTTCAGGTTTTGAAGAGAGCCTTTCCTTGGCTGGCACACTGGAATTGGGATGTGGATGTCCAGAGGATACATAGTTTCCCTCTCATGCTAAGGAAGTTGTGGCAACTTGACTCTAATAACAATTCCAGATATATCCCAATTTTTTGGTGGAAATTTCCTTCTGTGCCAGGCAATTTTTTGGAAAGCCAAGTCTGAGGCCAGTCGTTCCTTTGAGGGCCATACTGTTTTTCTCAGACTAGATTTCTGCCACAGGACAGTGCAGAAATGGTGGCGACTTCAGTAATTGATTGGGCCTTTCCAAAAATTCAGCTGTGAAGCTTACCTATTGAGTCCAGCACACCTCAAGAATACCTTTAAGGGATCAAGTAGGGATTTTTCTTTGGAAATCCAAGCCCAGGACTTCCTATAAGAGATTACGAATGAGGGGAGTATGGGAGAATGAAGGGCTGATCAAAAGACTTCATAAGAGGACAAATCTCCTTCTGATAAAGGGATTACAATTCTGATGGTTGAAATATCTTTGGGGGGCACCCTTATTTCACAGGGGGTTCATCGAATTTTAGGTATAATGGGCATGGTTTTCATCTACAACTTTCTGGGTTTGGGCTTTTCTTTTTTCCTCTAGAGGATTTTTGTTTCTCTTTTCTTTTAATCAGCAACTGACAGTCTATGGCGGGGTGGGCTTGGGGGTGGCTCAGAGGGGTGTTGGCTTTGCAGCAGACATCATAAGGGTATTTGCGAACTCATTGCTCACTATGGAGGGAGGGACTTGAGGAGGTATATGCGGGTGGGGTATGGGAGGCGGGTGGAGCAGGGTGGGAGGGTTTCAAGCAGGTTTTGGTTTTGGACGGGATAATTGACTTGCATTGGTGGATTGCGACCAATTAGAGATGACTAAATTAAGAACAGCGTCGGAAAGTATATGTGGATTACATAATCCTCTGAAATAATTAAGGGTTAATGTGGACATGCAATTTCTGAAGGCAGATATTCTCTGCCTCCAGGAGACACAGGTGGGGGCAAATAGGGGGGACGTGGCAGAGGTAGCAGGATTTCAACTGGTTACTTATACCACGCAAGGCACACATACAGGGGGGTGGCAATTATGGCTTGGAAGGGGAGGGCCAGGTTTCCACAGACTAGGGCTGATGCATATGGCCGATGGGCTATTGCGTAATGTTGTGTCAACAATAATACATGACCCGACTATGTAAGAGCTGGCCCCATCCTCTTATAATCTGTGGAGATTTCAACAACAATATTAATGGTGCGGGAGGTAATTTTGGGACATGGTAAGCTCAATATCAGGGGCGGAAACCAACGGTGCTTCAAACCCTCCAGGCTCTGTGTCAGACTCATGGTCTTTCCGACATTTGGGCGAAAAAAGAGCTTCTCGATCCAGGCTATACGTTTTTTCCACCCCCCCCAATGGGTACAACCTATTTTTATTTATTTATTTGTTTATTTGATTATTGATTTTATAAGGCGCAACAGCTTCCCAAAAAGGGTTTCCCGACGCTTGGACGGACTGGGTGCAAGATATAGTGGCGGTGAATTGAAATTATTGGTTGAATAACTAGGTCGTCAGGGTTCTGCGGAAGCGAGTATAAATAGTTTTTTTGTGGCTAGTGATGGGAAGAGCATCCCAAAGGGACGGGCCAAGATACGCAAAGGACATTGTTTGAATTTTTTTTTTACGTCCCATGAATTAGCTTTGACACGTAACATACATAAATGCCCCAGTGTAATGTAAGACCATAATCCTTTGGTGGTGGAGTTGGAGATTTGGGCAATTTCCCCCTCCCCCTCCAGTTGGTCTTTTGATAGAGCCTTGCTATACGATGTGGGCTATATTAAGCGCATCAATGAATGGATACCCATGTTTATTCTGGAGAATATAGGGAGTGCTCAGCTAGAGATTATATGGGATGCTTTTAAGGCCAGGTGCAGGGGGACCTTGAGATTCAGTTGGGCCCAGCAGAAAAAGGGGAAAATACTACTTCAAGAATTGTATGGGAAGTTAACAGTGGCAAAAGAGCAAGTAATCTTGACAGTTGCCAGGGGTGAAGAAGAAATAGAGCACGCCCAGCTGAAAGCAGCGGTAGCAAAATCTGTGATGAATGGTATCCAGCAAAAAAGCTGCTGACAAATACTCAGCCTGGAAGAATAGGATGTATGAAATTAATGAAAAGGTGGGGCACTTGTTCGCTGTGTTAACCAGGCTGAAAATAACACTTGGCCAGATAAGGGAGATTCGAGACCCAGTTAGTGGGGTAACTTCTGATCCAGATGACATACGTTCTTCTTTACAAAAGTATTACCAGCAAATGTATATGGAGGATGAGGTTCAAAAAGATATGGATTTTGAAGAATACTTAGAGGATAGCCAGCATACGGGGTTATACAAGGAAGAAAAAGAGATGCTGGAGACTCCAATCTCAGAAGAAGAGGTTATCAAAGCTATAAAATCTGTACCTGCAATGAAAGCGACTGGTACGGCCTGCATACCGAGAGAGTTTTATAATGTGTTTGCCTCCCAGTTACAAGCTTTTATGGTTGAGATGTTCTTAAAAACACAAGCAGGGGGAGGAATGCCAGAATATTGGGATTTGGCCAATAAAATAGTATTTCAGAGAAAGGAAAACCTGCCCAGGAATTAGGATCTTCTTGGACAATCACTCTGGTCAATAGTGATGCCAAGATTTATGCTAAAATACTGGCCACCACATTGGCAGATGTCATTAGGAAGCTAGTTTTGCCAGCTCAACATGGATTTACTCCGGGACGGAGCCCAATAGACCATATTCACCAGGCAATCACATTATTTGACACTGCAGGCATAGTAAGAGGTGATATAGATTTAATTCTGCTTGATGCAGAGAAAGAATTTGATAGGGTCTCCCGGCCTTTCTTGTGGGATATAATGGAAAAAAATAGGCTTGGTATCAGGGTTAATTACTGCAATCCAATCTCTCTACTGTATCCCTGTGGCTAAAATGTTGGTCATAGGAGGGATGTCTGAGGCAGTAGTTATCAGGTGTGGTACGCGGCAGAGATGTCCAAGCTTGCCCCTATTGTTTGCCCTTTATATTGACCCACTAATCAGGAAAATCATGGATAATCCGCCAATTTCACCAATGAGCTGTGAAGGGGGAGACAAAAATTATAGCCTATGCAGATGATTTGGCAGTTGCCACCTATGATCCCAAGTGTGCCATGAGAGAGTTGGAGATTGAGGCGACGAAGTTTGGACAACTGTCCAGGTATCTGCTAAATCAGAACAAAACACAAACTGTAGCCAACAGATTGAAACAATTTAGCAATAACTGGGTGGTCTCACATGCTGTCTATTTGAGGGTCGATTTTCAGTGGACATTTAGAAGATTGTGGAATGTAATTTAGGCCCATTGATTTAGAGAACTAAACAGGAGTCCGTGAGAATAAGTAATCTTAGGTTGACGCTAATCGGGGAGAGTACATTTGTCAAGATGTTGTACCTTAGATTCTGTATTTCTTTAGGGCTATTCCCTTGAAGGTGCACAGATGCTCGTTTAAGGCATTAAACCAGATGATTGCCCGATTCATGTGGGCTTATACACACCCCAGAAGAGCCCTGAAGTTTCTGACTCTCCCGAGAGCAAGGGGAGGCTGGGCAGTCCCAAACCTCCTACTGTATTACTTTGCTTCAGCCCTAGAACACAAGTAAGTTTTGTTGAAACAGGAGGATGTAGTGAGACCAGGAGATGATAGCCCCGTTTCAATGTATGCATTATTGATGGTAGATGTGGCTAGGAGTTGTCTTACACACCTAATGGAATTTGGCCATTTTTAATGTGTTAAGTTTAAAACTATGATAGATGCATATAAAGTTTAGACCGCAGTCCAGAAGAAACCCGGATTAGGGCAATTTAATTTTTATATAATGTATAATAATAATTCTCTCACCAATGCTTTTAAGGATGGATATGCTAGACTCTGGAAAGATGCAGGGTTGTCTAAATTGGGGTACTTTATGGGCAGCAAGGGCGTCTGCCCATTTGAAGAGATTAAGAATAGGTTTGGGTTGGAGCAACAGGAATTCTTTAAGTACCTTCAGATAAGAGACTTTTTAAGTAAGAAAGGTGGGGGTTGTGTGGATTTCTAAGATTAGATGTGATTAAATCACTATTTAATACCCAACCCCTGCTGGGTAGACTCTATAGGATGCAGAATGCAAGGATGGCGGATGACCTAGCTAAACACATGGGAAGAACTCCTCCAAGCGAGCGCAAGGGAATGTGAAGACTCACTGGATTTTGCACAATCCACTTTGGTGGCAGCTAATTTGCAGATGTGGTATTTCAAAACTTGGTATAATCTCTATATCATTCCCACAAAGATTTTGAATTTCGGAGGGAGCGCTGAAAATCAGTGTCCCCGATGTGGTGGCTAAGCGGTGGATCTCACCCATATGTTTTCAACTTGCCCCAATGTTGACAGTCTCAAACAGGATATTGGCAGGATGTTTGAGCGTTAGTTTGGGCTTCGGGTACCTATCACTACCCAGTTTATCATTTTAGGGGTGGAAGAGGACTTGATTCCCAGCCACGCACAGGTTTTTATATTTGCAGCTATGGCGGTATTAAAGCTGTGCCTGGCTACAGGATGGTTAGAACTGGTCCCGATTTCAAGTCAGCATTGGATGGCCCGACTTTTAGCTATATTCTGTTTGGAATCTGCAATCTATGCTCGGAAGGGCCGGATATCAAAGAAGAGGGGGTTGGAAATCTGGGCATCCTTGAGGAATTGGATAAGGGAACTGAACGGGGAGAAATCTAATGAGGAGGGGTCATGGGGTGGTAGACCGGTTTAGTCACGGAGTCTGCTACTCACTGGAGGGGATATCCATTGATTTATGATGTATATGTTTACAAGAGGCTCATATTCTCATCTGTTCTATTACCTATTTCCCTCTCCTTTTTTGTTTCTTATGTTTAGAACAAATTCATTTGACTGTGTTCTACTTGAAATGGGGTTGGGGGGTGGTTGTCTGTCTGTTTGGAAAAATGTACAATATAAAAAGTAAAATAAAAAAAAAGAACCAGATTCGCTTGGTATTGCATATACATACTTCCTATGAAGTGCTGAAACCACCCACAAAGGCATGGTAATGATTTAAATAATAGGACATTTAGCAACCACCTGGGTAGTATCTCTCTGGATTCAATCCTCTGTTGACCAATAGCCTTCAATAGAAAAATGATGATTATAACAAAACTGAAATGAAATTATTACGGTTCAAGATTCCCTTTTAATATAGGGACTATATCATCCCAGCCAGGGTAATCCTAAAACTATAACATACTTTTCTGTAGCAATGGCATTGAAGGACACAGTAACGTTATAATCACCATAGTTTCCTGAGAGGAGAGTTGTCATCTTATTGACTTGTACAACAAACAGTGGCATACAGTCAACAGTCAGGACATGCTTGGGTTCATTCTTGAGTTATAAAACAATGTGGGTAACTCAGACACGTCACTGGTCCTGGGTAAAGTACAGTATAAAAAGGGGAGTGTTCCCAGTAAGAACAAACTATACCATGAACATCAACATCATCTTTAAATAAATTACAATCAATATTGGGTGATGATGTTCAACATATTTATTCATGTCAAACATGTATTTTTCATATTAAAAATCAGCACATTTGTCTATAAAATCGTGAAAAGGTGCACCAAGAAGGAAGGAAGGGAGAGGTGCAGCAATGTGCAAAAGTGAAGGTTGGTGAGAGAGAGAGGGCATTGAACAATATGTACCTCCAAATCATAAATGGCCTATCCAGCCTTATCCAAGGCTAACATATTTACAAAACAATAATATGTGAAAAGATACAGTGAATCTGTCACTGTCATCAATGTATGGTAAACAAAAATAAAGTGTGTAGGAAATTCTGGTCCTTACAATAGGGTCCTCATCAGGACGGTGGGGGGCACCTACGGGTAATTGAAAGTTACCTTTAGTATTTCAGGTGATGGTACCAGAAATAAAAGCGACATTGATAGAATAGGCATAGAAATTACCCTAAGTCCACCAGTGCATGCCGTGGAGAAACTGACAAATATGGGCCATCGGGCTCCAGGGTCAGAGAGGGATCAGTTATTGTGAAATGTTGAAAAAATGAATATTAAGGTATCAGCACAAGAGAGGTATGGGGTCTATAAAGAAAAACAAATTGTCATGGATAACGTCCCCAGTGACAGCAAAACATCACTTACTTAATAGGTTAAATCATTTCATTATTCTGTAGAGCGTTGATCTGAATGAATCAAGAGGCTCCATACAAGTCTGACAACAAAAACAAATGGAAAGTAATTAGCCTCACCACCAACTCAGGGTGTTGACCGATATCTATCTCAATAATTGTATCCAGGAGTGGGGGAAGAAATGCACCTCCAAGGATTCACATCCGTTGAAGGAATTGCAACCAGAACACTAAAT
Source organism: Lissotriton helveticus (assembly GCF_964261635.1). Taxonomy (NCBI): domain Eukaryota; kingdom Metazoa; phylum Chordata; class Amphibia; order Caudata; family Salamandridae; genus Lissotriton; species Lissotriton helveticus. The sequence continues at coordinate 1,611,790,097 of NC_136065.1, forward strand.
GCGTACCTACTGAATACTGACTCAGTGGCCAGAAACGTGCACGTGCTATGATGGGGGACCAGGCGCTTATTGCTGTTAATGCTACGATGATGACAGCAAGTCCGTCATCGGGCCCAGCGGGAGAGCCCTGCTGGGCCCGGAAGATCAATTACAGCTGGCCTGGGAGTGGTGACAATGAGGCGTTGCCGCAAGGAATAAATACAGGTGTTTTTTAAATACCAGCATAGTGAAAGTTGATATTGCATACGCCAACCGCCTAGCAAAATGCTGGTATTTGCTAGCATCTGTAGAGAGCCACACGGGCTCTCCTATACAATGTTGCCGAAACCAACACGCATCCACGCATACCCTGGGGCGGGCTCGCACCGGGGTATAAATAAACAGGGCGGAAGACCGCTCGGGGTCTTTCCGGCTAACCAGCATATCAGTGTCTGTGTCCCTTACTGTGAACGCCCCCTGCCACGTGTTGGGCCCCGACCCAACACTCTACACTGGCGACGAGGCCGGCCTACCTTCACGCGTGCCTGGCTGCCTCTGCATTCAGCTCCACGGTGTACTTGCTGCCTGCCGCGGAGCCCACCCGCCTGATCTCCTGTATCGGCCCCGGCTCTGAGGCCCGCCCACGCGTCTCCCCGTCGGGAACGCCTTAAGCTGGCGGGACTCGCCGGTGGGTCGGTTCGTGGCTAGCTGGCCCGAGAGGTGCGGGTGAGTATGCTTTTGCCCCCCTGAGCGCCTCTGTACAGGTTCAACCTGGTGCGCTCCCTCCACGGCGCAGAGTCATCGGCCACACTGAGGCCTGGGAGTGCTGGCGCACCCGTTCCACAGGGGGAGGAGCACCGCGCCACTCAAGCGGCAGAGACACACGTGGTCGCTGGGAGGCCCAGGGCTCGCCCCCAGCAGCGCGAAGGCCACAATCCACAGCAGCAAGTGGGAACGCTGCTCCCTGGCTCCTACGAGACGACATTGAAGACTGCACACTACCAACAAGCACAGGCAAAGTCAAGGGACCAAAAAAAAAAAAAGAAAAAGACACTCCTGGCCTCATTCCTGCAGCGCCCCAAGCCCTCACTCACATTGGGTCAGGAAAGGAAACCCCAAAACCAGGGGGGAAGAGGATCAGCCTCAGCCTCAGCACAAAGCTAACAGACCTTGGCCAGCCCAATCACCCGTGCAAGAGGGTCTGTCGCGCCGGGCTAAGCGAGCGAGCACCAGAAGGCCTAAAAGGGACTAAGGCATGTCCAACACAGCGCCAGGTGCAGGCCAAGATGGCGGAGGGCAGAATATACCAGCAGCGGTCGCCCCACCACCACCTGTAATGGTCGCACCGCCACCACCAGGCCAGAACCAGGCCGGAGCCCCGGCACCAACTCCAACCAGCCACCTCCACTCTGGCGCAGCGCCAATTCCCCCATTTAGTGAGGCGGCGGATCCTGCGACAGCGGCGTCAAGATGGAAGACGTGGATTGGAAGAATGAACCTATACTTTAAGGTACCAGAGAGACCGATGGGACAGTCAAAAGGTCGCTTCTCATCTTATATGGAGGTCCTGAGATCTATGAGCTGTTTGAATCACTCCCCAACATTGGACCCGAGCACGACTACGACGCTGCAGTCGCTGCGCTAGGCGCTCATTTTGATCCCCAACTCAACAACGACTTTGAGAAGTTCAAATTTAAAAGGGCGTGGCAGACTGAGTCAGAATCTGTGGACATGTATTATGCCAGGCTGCGCCAGCTGGCCAGCACCTGCCCGTTCACGAGCCAGAGGGAAGAAATCCGAGACCAAATCATAGTGGGCTGCCGATCAAAGCTATTGAGGAAACTCATTCTCCGCCAACCAGGCATATCACTAGATGAGATCCTAATTCTAGCCAGGTCACACGAGCTATCAGACGCGAGAGCGGAAGAGATGGAGGCTGCTCTACGCACACCGGTAATCGCACCAGCAATGGCTAGAACACCGCCGATCAAAGAGGAGGAAGTTGACGCTATCCAGAGGAGAACCCCGGCAGGCCGCCCACGAGCCGCCACCTCCCGAGGGAGCCAATGCGGATATTGTGGTGAAGATCACCCAGCGACAGCAACGTGTGGAGCGAAAGGAAAGACGTGTCTAAAATGCGGACGGCTAAACCACTTCGCTGCAGTATGTCGAGGAGGAAAGTACAGACCAGCAGGTCCAAGGCCCAGGACAGTGTCGCAACGCATTTGTCAGCTGTCGCTCGACCAGGAACTGCCTCCCCCAGATAGTCAAGCCCAAGATAGGCGACCTCGGTATGAAGACGATGAGGACGATGAGGTCTATGTCATCTCCTACGTCAGCAGAGCGTCCAACAAGAGGAGGCCACCGCCCATGTACTCAATATCCATAGAAGGCACCGAGGTAAAAGCCCTCATCGACACGGGGGCCTCAGTAAACGTGATGGACTCAGACCAGTATGGCAAGATGACTCCCAAGCCATCCCTGGCACCTTCCAACGCAAGGATCTATACCGACGGCGGCACCGAGCCACTACCACTGAGAGGGGTTATACAGACGACAGTTGTAAATGGCGACTACTCCACGGAAACACGCTTTCATATCACGGAGGGGAAAAAGGGAACCCTTCTAAGCTGCCACACGGCAGAAGATCTAGGACTCGTGTTCTTTGCATACCAGGTGCACCAGGCACATGCAGACACCCTGCTGAAGGATTTCCCAGAGCTGTTCCACGGTCTCGGAAAACTCAAAGGACGGAAGTTCAAGCTACATATCGACACATCAGTACGGCCAGTAGCCCTCCGACACAGACGGGTGCCGTTCAACCTGAGACCCCAGGTCGAAGAAGAACTCTAGAAATTGGAAGATCTCGGAGTGATAGAAAAGGTATGGGGCCCGACACCCTGGGTTTCCCCGTTGGTAGTAGCACCCAAACCCAAACAACCGGGGGCGATCAGGTTGTGCGTGGATATGAGGTTACCCAATGCGGCTGTGAAGCAGGAGAGACACATCACCCCCACTATGGACGACATAGTGGCCGACCTGAATGGGGCGAAATGGTTCTCTAAACTGGACCTTAACTCGGGCTACCATCAATTTGAATTGGAACCAGCGAGTAGGTATATAACGACCTTCTCAACCCATGTAGGATTTTGTCGCTACAAACGGCTGAGTTTTGGTGTCTCCTCCACCGCACAGGTGTTTCAAAACACCATACGCGAAGTACTATCCGGTCTGAGCGGCGTGATCAACCTCAGTGATGACATCCTGGTATACTCGGCGACACTGGAGGAACACCATGCACACCTGAGGGCAACCCTTCAAAGGCTTGTAGACAGTGGACTGACCCTACACCGGTCGAAATGCTCTTTTTATCAGGAGTTGATAGATTTCTTTGGCTACACATTCACAAGGGAAGGGCTGAAAGTTGACTCCAAGAAGGCAGAAGCGATCAAGGCTGCGAGCACTCCAAGGAACCCCACCGAAGTGCGCAGTTTCGTGGGCATGGCCACATACTGTGGCAGGTTCATACCTAACCTGGCAGCACTCGCAGAGCCCCTAAGAGCCCTCACGCGTTCAGACCACAAGTGGGAATGGACAGCAGTGGCAAATAAAGCGTTTCAGGACATCAAAGCAAATCTCCTGAACACTGCCGTGAAGGCCTACTTCCAACTTGTCGCAAAACCGAGCTGATTGTGGATGCCAGCCCGGTAGGCCTGGGTGCAGTGCTCTTGCAAGAACATGGACCAGAGGTGTGGAAGCCAGTAGCAAACGCCAGCAAGGCATTGTCTGACACTGAGACCCGGTACACCCAAATCGAGAGAGAAGCCCTGGCCATAAAGTGGGCGTGTCAACACTTCCACCTATACCTCTGTGGCCAAGAAATCACTGTAGTGACGGACCACAACCCGCTGCTGCCATGGTTCGCGGGGTCCTCCAGGCTGGCACCCCCACGAATTGAGCGCTGGGCCGTCCAGCTACAAGGATACAACTTCAGGTTTGTCTTCCAACCTGGTGCGCACAACCCAGCTGATTATCTATCACGCCATCCCGAAACCACCGGCCATTGCTCCCCGCCAGAGGAAAGAACGGAAGCGGAAGAATTCGTCCACATGATCTCGCAAGCCGCGTGCCCAGAAAACATGACGCTGAAGGAGATCGGGGAAGCGACCGCAACGGATGAGACACTAGCGACAGTTCGTCATGCTCTTGAAGGAAACCGCTGGGCCCATTTTCTAGATGGAGTCAAAAGCCTTCGACTGGAAGTAAGCCACTCGCGCTAACAGTTGTGGCAAATCCGAAACGAGCTGAGTGTGGGGGACGAAGGGGTCATTCTCAGAGGACATTTGATCGTGATACCTGAGAACCTTCAACAGAGGGTATTAGCACTGGCGCACATAGGTCACCAAGGAATGGCCAAGACGAAAGCCCGCCTGAGAAGCAAGGTATGGTTCCCAGCCATGGACCGTCTAGTCGGCGAGATGATACGATCCTGCCATGCCTGCACTATCACCGGCAGCGACCCGGCCACAGCACCAGTGATCACCGAAGACGCCCCACAGACGCCATGGACTCACCTCAGCATAGACTTCGGGAGCTTCCCCGATGGCAGCACACGTTAGTCAGTTGATTCGTTCTCCAAGTTCCCGGTGGTAGAAGTAACCCTGGGCGAAGCACTACGCTACGCTCGCGGAGTTTGCGAAGTTTTTGCAACTTCGCACTACGCGAGCTGCACGTAGCACAGTGCGAACATGCGTAGTGCAGCGTAGCGTAGTGCAGCGGTAATTTTTTGCTTGTTCGCGGTCCTGAACGTCATGTTCGTGACCGCGAGCAAGCAAAATGACATCCCAGCGAGATTCTCAACGCGAGGAGGTCAGGTTTCTCATTTTTGAGTGGTTGCGCATGCTCGCGACCGCTCTCAATGAGAAACTACCTGTTCGCGTTGATAAAGCTGCCGCTCGAGTAATAATCTACTCGAGCAGCAGAAAACTACAGCTCGCACTGTGCAAGATGCCGTTTTCAATGGTTGCACAGTGCCGGATGCTTGTCCGCACTGTGCAATCATTGAAAACGCATCTTGCACAGTGCGAACATGCTACTACGCAGCTCGCGTAGTGCTACGTGAAGTTCGAGTAGTGCGAAGTGCACTTCGCGTAGCTTCGCGTAGCGCTACTTCGCGAACTACGCCCACCCTTAGGTAGAAGTGATATCCTCGACGGCGTTTCCCCAAGTCAAGAAGGCCCTGAATCGCGTCTTCGCCACCATGGGACTCCCAGATGAAATCAAGTCAGACAACGGGCCACCTTTCCAGGGGAGAGAATTTCAGAGCTATCTCGAGAGCCTCCGAATCAAACACCGGAAGATTACCCCTCTGTGGCCCCAGGCAAACGGGGAGGTTGAAAGGCTAATGAGGACACTGAACCGAGCCCTAAGGTTAGCCGTAGACAATGGTGAGGATCCCGAAGTAGCCCTTGATCAGTTCCTAGGAGCCTATCGGCAGACACCGCATAGCACCACCAAATGCGCTCCTGCCCATGCACTATTCAGGAGAGCACCCCGAGACAGCATCCCAACGGATAGCACTTGGGTGCCTGAAGACCGGAATGAGGAAGCCATTCAAGCTCGGAGGCGCACCACCAACCAGAAAGCGAGTGAGGCACGGCATGCCAAAGAGCCTAGCCTGCAGGAAGGTGACACGGTGGTGTGCGAGATCAACACCCAGGGTGGAAGTTCCGAACGCCCGAGATGTGGGTCGTAGACAAAGTCCAGGGGACCATGGTCACCGCAAGGTGAAATGGGCACGTAGTAACACGCAACATGTCCTGCTTCAAGAAAATGAGAGAACCAACTAGCAGGGGTGAAACGACGGAAGGTCAGGAGACGGGAGATGATGGTGGTATGGATCTTGGAGGATCATCCCCTGGGTCACCGGTGGTCAGGCAAAGAGGAGAGAGCTCACCCAGGACAACACCTTATAACATCACTGTCGAGCACAGCCAACCATGTGGGGTTCCAAGTGAGCAGAGTGAAGGAACAACCCCAGCTGGGGTTGCAGTATCTCCATTTGCCCGAAGCCAACGGTATAGCCTGCGATCCAACCCACGACGCAGCCAGAAGCTGAGAGACTTTGTCTGTACATCTCCCTGAGATGAAGAGTTTTGATTAATGTAAGGACAGACTAAATTGAAGGAGGGATGTAGAGAGCCACACGGGCTCTCCTATACAATGTTGCCGAAACCAACACGCATCCACGCATACCCAGGGGCGGGCTCGCACCGGGGTATAAATAAACAGGGCGGAAGACCGCTCGAGGTCTTTCCGGCTAACCAGCATATCAGTGTCTGTGTCCCTTACTGTGAACCTCCCCTGCCACGTGTTGGGCCCCGACCCAACACTCTACAGCATCCATGGCAGATGAGAAGTTAAATGAAGCCCGTCAGGGGAACAGGACCCAGGAGGGGTGTCACAAGCTCGAGTCAGGGCTTTGCGAACAGGAAAACAAAACGTACTACATTGTATATTTCACAAGGATAACATTATACAGTCAGGTAATGTGGCAAAACACAGAATTACAATTAAAACATAAACCTCATTATAATAGGTTTCTTGTGGGTGCAGATTTTGCCCGTGTGCGCAGTAAAACATTATTTGGGCGATGAAGTATCGTGAGCAAGTGTGATACATTGTGCTGGCTTTCGCCATGCGCATATCTCATGTGCAATTCACAGAAAGACAAGAGAACAATTATAAGCATTGTTATGTATAGTAGGTTTGGTTAACCTCTCAGAGAGCAGGCTCCCACATCGGGCAATAATTGTGAAGAAACACAAGGCAGTTACTGAGTGCCACAGTTGTTCGAATATCTTGGCATTATCAATCGAGGGCAGAGCTGTATGCATCAAGTAAACATGAGTACAAAAAGGTAAGATAATGTCACAACGTGAAACATAACTTAATCAAACCACAGCAAAATGTCTGGTTCATTTATTCACAAAGCATGATAATTGAGCACTAGTGGTATCAAACTCATTTAATCCATTATGGATGGTATATAAGGAGTGCATCCATTTACATCCACGTGTGTTCAGTACAAACTGAATGTCTCCACCCCTGACACCCAAAGTGATTCTCTCAAGGACAACCCATTTGATGCTTTCCGGTGGATGTTTGGCTCTCTGGAAATGGTCTACCAATGGTGACTCAACTATGCCACACCTCACCCTACTGCAGTGTTGTAAGACCCTTGCTTTCACTTTTTGACGTGTCTGTCTTATGCACATCAAATCACAGGGACAGATGGTGTCAGACATGGCATTGGATGTGTTACAGTTTGTGTGGGTTCTGAGATTGCTTGTATGATGTTTGTAGTTCAATTGTTTGGTCTGGATGGTTAGACTGCATGCCTTACAGTGTCCGCATTTGTAATGGCCTGTTATTTCCAGGAGTTGCCAAAGAGTCTGAATAGAAGGTGACAGAGGCGTCTCTAAAAGAGAGCGGCCACGTGATCTCATATGCTCTCTCCTCTCTTGAATGAGTGCATGGGTGGTTCAGCCAGTTCCAACTCATTAAAGATGAGTTTCCAATATTGGTTCACAATTTGTCTGATCACATTACTGAGGGTGCAGAAGGAGGTAACGCATATCATTCTGTGACTCAGATCCTTGCAGCATGTTTTTGCCATGAGTAGAGCTTCCCTTGGGTTGAACCAAGCTCTTTTGCGGGCACGCTTACCCAATCTTCTTGGATAACTCCTCTCTATGAGGTGATCCGTGAGGTTTTTTGAATCCACCATGTAGTCCTTTTTGAGTGAGCAATTGCGGCGAATCCTAAGAAATTTTCCAAAGGGTAAATTGTCTCTCAATCCTTCGGGGTAGTGACTGTTGTACCTCAATAATTCATTTCACTCTGTTGGCTTCCCAAATAGTGGTGTGTACAGTAGATTGTTCTCTGCTTTGACAGAGATATCCAAAAAGTCAATTGTGCTTGAGTCTGAGTGCATGGTGAATTTGATGTCCGTGGACGTCTTTTTCAGCCACAGAAAGATGGTGTCCAGTTCGATTGAGCTCCCCGTCCAGATAAGCAGAATGTCATCATTGTAACATTTCACAAAGTTACAAGATTGTGGTGTGGGTTAATGTCATGGAACAAGATGGTGTTTTCAAATTGGCCCATGTATATAATGGCCAGATCTGGTGCAAAGCTTGCTCCCATGGCCACTCCCTTCATTTAGAGGTAATATTCCCCTTGAATGAAAAATAAATTGTGCATCATTGCAGTCTCCAGAAGCTTGATAAAAAAGTCTGTAGGGACCAGTACAGGTGCAGGTCTCTTGTCTAGGGCCTCACATATGACCTCCAGGGCTTGCAACTAAGGAATAAATGTGTATAATGATACAATATCTAAAGTAACAAGTCGTTGGTGTGTTGGGTCAAAGGTTAGATTGTCGACCAATCTAATGGTCTCCATGGTATCATTTAAGTAGGATCTGGTTGCCTCCGCAATACGCTTCAGAAAAATCAACATATTTGCAAGGAGGTTCTAGCAGGGAGTGCCTGCCTGCGACTATGGGCCATCCAGGTGGGTGTTCCATGTCTTGTGCACTTTAGGCAAGTTGTACGTTGTCGGTAGTTATGGTTGTTTTTGATTTAGAACATTAAATTCCAAGTCGGACAAAAATCCCAGTTTGTGACCCTTTTCCATGACTTTCAAAATCAATTTAGTTAGTTCCTTAGTGGGATCAGTTCTCAGACGGGTGTAGCTGACACCATCTCCAAGTTGGTTGGAGACCTCCGTTCTGTAGTCCGAGGTATCTTGCACTACAATGGCTCCGCCCTTATCCACTGGCTTAAACACAATCAGTTGGTTGTCATTCCGGGAGTGCAGGGTTTCTCGTTCTGATTTAGTATTATTGTGCTTCACATATTCTCTATCAGAACATGTTTTCAAAACATCCCTAAGAGCCACACCCTTATATGTGAGTAACTTGTTGGATACCGAGTGTGCCGGTGGCATGAAGGTCAATCATAGTCTCAGGCACGTGTGGGAGGTGGATGGAAGCGAGGGAGAATGCTTGAAAAAATACCTTAGTCTGAACTTCCTGAAGAAACAGTGTAATTCTGCCTTAATGTTGAACTGGTTGGGATGAGCAGTGGGTATAAATGACAGTCCTTTACTGAGGACCTTTTCTCCATCTTCCGTGAGTTAATTGGAGGACAAATTATTGATAGGACTGCCATGTCTGTTCACCATCTATCCACATGTCGAAGGTTCTGGTTTTCCTTGTGGTTCTCTTGGGGGGAACTGAACTTGTTTCCGCCCCCGAGTCCAGCCTCCAACCTTGTTCTGGGCCCCATGTTCTTGTCCCCATTATTGGCATTGGTTCCAGTTGTATCCTCTGCCTCTGGGGAGTCCCCATTGAGCCTCCCCTAATAAAGACGAACCCTGGGGTGGTTGGTACCAACCGTCCTGGTAATGGTAATCGGTGCTCATGCCGAGTTGGTCTGTGTCACTCCTGGTCCTGTTGGACCTGGACATTTCCGAGAATTTTGTTAATCTCCTGCGGCCTCTGTATCCTCCTCTGCCTCCACTGGAGAAACGGCCCTGTGTGTCCATCTTATAATAATCCTCCTGCACGTATAGATAGGTCACCTTCTTATCGTAGTAGCGGATGTCTTTGGGTAATTTATACAATTTCTGGGTCTGGGTATTGATGTTCCTTGGCATTAAGTGAGTGCTGCGTATTCAGCAATCTCCTCTTTAAGTTCCGCAATTTCCTTGAGAAGTTTTTCAACCTGTCCGATGGCTGTTGCGACCCCCGGGCACCATCCAGTGGCGCGAGCAATTGATAGCCACGAAACTAAACTTTTCCTTGAACTTAGGAATGTCCATTAAAATGCCAGGCTCGTTTTTTACTTGAAGTCCTATCGGTATTATGTTAGCATGCAAGTACTTGGTAAGTAAGTACCTATGGAGTTGTGTGCGTCCTAGCTTTTTTTCAAGTCTTTCTAACCAGGAAATGTTATGATTCAATGTAATATCTATGTTAGGGGTGGTGGAGGAAAGAAAATTACTGCTAGATTGTCCCTGAATGAGTTGATTGATATAAACCTCAGTGCAGGATAAGGTCTGATGGGAGGCTCATTCCGAAAGTACCCTTGCAGGTCAGCACCTGCTCTAATAGAGTTACAAAACAATGAGGGTTACCCAGACATGTAACAGGATCTGGGTAAAGTACGGTACAAAAAGGTAGTGGTCCTAGTATGAACAAACTATAACATGAACCTCAACATAACTTTAAATAAATTACAATCAATTTTTTTCATGTTAAATATATTTATTCATGTCGAACATGTATTTTCCATGTTCCAAAACAGCACATTTGCCTTTAAAGGTAAAGGCGCTGCAATGTGCAAAAGTGAAGGTTGATGAGAGAGGGAGGGCAGTGAGCAATATGTACATCCAAATCATAAATCGCCTATCCAGCTTTATCCAAGGCTAACATATTTACAAAACCATAATATTTAGAACGATACAATGAATCTATCACTGTCATCAATATATGGAAAACAAAAATAAAGCTGTCGATGTTTTGGGTTCATTCTTGGCCATCTTTGGAATATGGTTCTTTTCAATCCAATCTGAATCCAAATGCATGCCTTTTGCCCCTGAGTCCAACAGAGATTATGCATTGAAGAAAACACCTTCTTAACGCCAACCAGACTGGAGGAGGCATCGCCATCGTACACAAGAACACCATCCTCATCACGGCCGACTCCAACGACACCTTCACCACCGCCGAGTATCTCCACTTCCAGATACACACCGACCCAAAGACGACCCTCAGAGGCACCCTCGTCTACAGACCCCCGGGACCGCGTACACAATTCAGCGAAGACATCACGGACTTCATCAGCCCGCACGCCCTCCGCTCCGCTGACTACATCCTCCTATGGGACCTCAACTTCCACCTGGAGAACAACAAGGACCGCAACACCACCGCCCTGCTGGACAACCTCGCCAACCTCGGACTCAAGCAACTGGTCAACACCTCCACCCACTACGCCGGCCACACGCTTGATCCCGTCTTCTCAGCCAGCAAGCACATCACCTTCAGCCACTCCACCGGACTTCACTGGACCGACCACAGCTGCGTCCACTTCAGCTTCAGAAGAACCACGACTCACCACCACCCGCAACAGGTTCCTCGCAGGAGCTGGAACAAGATCACCGCCGAGCAGCTCACCACCTCCCTCAGCCAGAACCCACCCGCCAGCACAACGGACCCCAACGAAGCAGCCCGCAACTTCACACAATGGCTGACCGCCTGCGCCGACTACCTCGCGCCACATAAGAACCCGCCTAGCAGACCCAGAAGCAAGAAAGCCTCCTGGTTCACCGACGAACTCAAGAATTCCAAGAAGAACTGCCGCATCCTCGAGAAAGCCTGGCTCCGCGACCAGACCACAGACAACAGGACCGCCCTCAAAGACGCCACCCGCAAGCACCACCAACTCATCCGCACCACCAAGAAGAAATTACTGAAGGAATGACTGGACAACAGCGCCCACGACAGCAAGGAACTCTTCAACATTGTCAAGGAGTTCCCAATCCCAGCACCAGCAACAACGACATCACTCCTTCACAAGATCTCTGCGACTCTCTCGCCTCGTACTTCCACCGTAAGATCGCCGACATCCACAACAGCTTCCGCGCACCTTCCACGCACCCAATCATCGAACCAACGCCCCCCACCACTGCCCTCCGCACCTGGACCACGGTGACCACCGAAGACACAGCCCGTACGATGAACACCATCCACTCCGGATCCCCAACCGACCCCTGCCCCCACCACGTCTTCAACAAGGCCGACTCCATCATCGCACCCCAACTCCGGGACATCATCAACTCATCCTTCAACACCGCCACCTTCCCGGAGAGCTGGAAGCATGCCGAGCGCAGCGCCCTACTGAAGAAACCAACAGCGGACCTCACCGACCTCAAGAACTTCCGCCCCATCTCGCTCCTCCCTTTTCCTGCCAAAGTCATCGAGAAGACCGTCAACAAACAGCTTGCAGCCTTCCTCGAGACAAACGGATCCCTCGACCCCTCGCAGTCCAGGTTCCGAGCCAACCACAGCACCGAGATCGCCCTCATCGCACCCACCGACGACATCCGAGCCCTGCTCGACAACGGGGAAACAGCGGCCCTCATCCTCCTGGACCTCTCTGCAGCGTTCGACACCGTCTGTCACCGCACCCTAGTGCAACGCCTCAGCAACATCGGGATCCAAGAAAAGGCACTAGAGTGGATCATCTCATTCCTCGCCGGAAGAACACAAAGAGTCCGCCTCCCGCCCGTTCCGATCTGAGGCCACCGAAGTCATCTGCGGCGTACCCCAAGGATCTTCGCTCAGCCCAACCCTCTTCAACGTCTACATGAGACCTCTTGCAACCATCGCACGCCAACACAACCTCAACATCATCTCCTACGCCGACGACACACAGCTGATCCTCTCTCTCACCCGAGACCCCGGCACCGCCAGAACGAGCCTACACGAAGGGATGAAAGACGTCGCCGAATGGATGAAGAACAGCCGCCTGAAACTGAACTCAGACAAGACGGAAGTCCTCATCCTGGGACCATCGCCCTCCGCCTGGGACGACTCCTGGTGGCCTCCCGCCCTGGGCATCGCTCCCAAGCCAACAGACCACACACGCAACCTGGGCTTCATCCTGGACTCCTCCCTCTCGATGACCAGACAAGTCAACGCCGTCTCCTCGTCGTGCTTCAACACCCTGCGTATGCTCCGTTAGATCTTCCGATGGATCCCCACCGAGACCAGGAAGACCGTCACCCAGGCATTTGTCACCAGCCAACTGGACTACGGGAACACCCTCTACGCGGGAACCACAGCCAAACTACAGAAAAAACTCCAGCGCATACAGAACGCCTCCACCCGACTCATCCTGGACATCCCCCGACGCAGCCACATCTCCGGACACCTGAGGGACCCGCACTGGCTCCCCGTCAGCAAAAGGATCACGTTCAGGCTTCTCACCCACGCACACAAGTCTCTCCACGACCTGGGCCCCAAGTACCTCAACGACCGCCTGACCTTCTACACACCCATCCGCCAGCTACGCTCTACAAGCCTCGCCCTCGCCGCCGTACCACGCATCCGAAGAGCCACCGCCGGAGGAAGATCCTTCTCCTACCTGGCAGCCAAGACATGGAACTCCCTCCCCATCCACCTCCGACTGACACAGGACCACCTCGCCTTCAGGAAACAACTCAAGACCTGGCTGTTCGAGCAGTAGCAACCCCCTCCCCCAGCGCCTTGAGACCCTTCCGGGTGAGTAGCGCGCGATACAAATGCCATGATTGATTGATTGATTGATTAAGTCAGGATAAATAATCTTTGAAGTAAAAGATGGGATTCAGATGTATTTGAGGAAAAATTGGTGGCTATTCTGATGTACATTGTGTCCTGTTTAGTACTTCCAGTATAAGTCGAGCAACTTCGAACATAGAAAAATAACTAGGACCCCCACAGGCTTGTAGAAATCTCTTAAGGTTTCAGGACCTGTAGCTTTTGTTTTTCAAATTCATACGTCCAGTTTTGGAGTCTGTTTTCGAAAAACTAAAAGCTCAGATGTACTCATTTTGTGTGGAAATATATTGGTATTTCTTAGCATATCTAATGTTACCAATCGGACATGACACGATAACGCAACCAAACAAAGTCACAACACAATTAAAACATAGAAGCATACATCATAACAGAGAATTCAAAATGTAATAGGGTACAACACATAGTACAGCACAGCAACCACAATTGAGCAAAACAAAATAACATTGCAATTATGTCACACAAAAAAAATAAACACATCACCACCACAATAAAATGGCAAACAAAAAATGTGCACACATGTTCTTGTCACTCAACGACTACTTCAGAATTTTGTGTTTGCAGCAAGCATTGCTTTACCTTACCAACAAGAATATGAAATGGAACAATTAAAAAATGTTTTGTAATCGAGACCCAGATCTTCAACAATGTTCATTCTCACACTCAGAAAATGGGCCTCTGATTGCCCCAAATTACATGGACTCTTTTTGAGAAGCTTTAACGGGTATGTTCTCAACGTTCTAGAAAAGGTAGGGACCTGTTGATAGCTCCTGGTAGCATCACCCATGTCATCTTTTTCTCCACTCTTCTCTCATTCAGACAATGTTGAATTAGAAGTGTAAAATCATTCAAGTATATCAAAGTAACAGTGCGGGAAAGTGCACCAGCTCATCCTCAATTGTATCCTTCAAAATGTGGTCATCTCAGTATTTTCTATTCTTGTGGTTTCTACAGCCAGTCGACAGAAATGAGTAATGTCTGAAAAGATATCAAAACTACCTTCTTGAATGTCCTACTAGGCTTTCTTGTCCAAAAGCTCCAAATCAGGTTGCTCAAACATCTATTTACATGCCTTCACAAAGGCAGAACAGTCAGATAGACAAGGATCAGAAGTAGTGACAAGGCGTAGCGCTGCTAACACACTTAATTTATTAAATAACTTTCTTTTAATTGGTTCTGGGCAGGATGAGCAGTCAAATATGTAGTTAAAGAATTCAAAAATCCCTTTAATTTCAGTGGGTTACCTGAAAAGGAGGGGCCGCCAGAAGGGGTTGCAGGAAGACCTACTGCCCATTATGATAACTTCTGCTATAAGACAACTAGTTTGTTCCGTAACAGTGCTATCTCTTGTGCTTGCTATTGAATTATTCATGCCATTTGCCATCTGTTCCGAATAGAAACCACCATTTGAGTCCAAAAGGTGATTTCTGTGAGAATTTATAAAGTACACAATGCCTCCAAAATAATAGAAGTCACAAATGGGTAAAATATCTCAATAGACTCTCCACATGAGGCTACAGTTTTAAATGGCCGCTTCAGTAGCAAAAGGTGGAGCAAAGGTAACAGTAGCCAATCAGGCCGGTGTGAGGTGGGACCTCTGTTCACAAGAACATTTAACACCATGTCAATCTCTTACCAGAGGTTTCTGTGGGAAAAAATACTAAGTTCAAAAAGTGCACCATGCCTCCAACCCGTAAGCAGCCAAACATATATAAAATGTCTCAGCACGGTTTGCTCGTCAGACATCCCGGTTAATAGCTGCTTCAGTAAATAGTGGGAGAGGTAACAGCAGAGGCAGCCAATCAGGATGATGTAAGTTGGGTCTTGTTCTCACAAAAAAAATGCCCACCATTTCTCTCTCCTGAGATTTATTTCTTCACCCCTGTCACTGTAAGCAGGGCAGAGGTCAGTTTTGACTCTTGAAAGCAACACACATACTGGGTGTGGTGGGCATACAAACGTCTTTGTAAGCCAGTAATGGAGACTTTAGATAACACTGTTGAAGTATGCAAAATAATACAACTTCATTTCACCAAAAAAGTAGTTCACAAACCTCCAGCTAGAGGACTTTTCATCTATAGGGATATCTCCACCACATTAAGTATAGTTATTGGTTTAGTAGTAAATGTAATTACTACAAAATGGATTTGATTCAGGGAAATTAAATATTGAATTTAGGGAGGGACATAGCAGTACAAAACACTCACCCAGAAACAGCAAGAAAATCCCCATTCTCAAAATACACACCTCAATTTACAACTGTAGTATTACTAACAAAACAGGTTTAAAAGTACTCCATAGTAAGTTAAGAACGACGCATGGACAAGCACAGTATTTCAAATTATTTTTTTAGTTTGATATTTATATTTAAAATGCTGGTTTCAAAATGTTAATTTGAATATATAATACAATTTACATAAAGTATATTGTATTTGATAGCTTATTACTTAAAATGTAAATCCATGATATTAGATGACCTACATCCAAACCTCGGACACCTTAAACATAATGCAACACTCACCCAGAAACAGCAAGAAAATCCCCATTCTCAAAATACACACCTCAATTTACAACTGTAGTATTACTAACAAAACAGGTTTAAAAGTACTCCATAGTAAGTTAAGAACGACGCATGGACAGGCACAGTATTTGAAATTATTTTTTTAGTTTGATATTTATATTTAAAATGCTGGTTTCAAAATGTTAATTTGAATATATAATACAATTTACATAAAGTATATTGTATTTGATAGCTTATTACTTAAAATGTAAATCCATGATATTAGATGACCTACATCCAAACCTCGGACACCTTAAACATAATGCAACTGTATATAATAAGGGATGAAAAATTCATTAATTACTTTTTATATAATTTAATTAAAAAACATAATTTAAATTTAAAAAAGAAATAGTGTTCCAAACCATTTTGCTGTGTGGCCAGAAATACCATTTCAAGTTATGAACATTTGTCCTTGGAATGAGGAATAACAAGCATCTTCGGAATTAATAGGACTTAGTCCACATAAAGTGTAATTCAAATGCACCACAATCACCACATACTCAAAACTGCAGCAAATAATGTAATTAAACGGGTGTAGTTACTAAAGAACCAAAATTACTTTCGCCAGGAAAAGTCACGCATGGGGAGTGATACAATCGTATCAGTCCTTGAAGCCCCGAACATACTTATCTGAACACTTTTCACAGCACAAAAAGCACTACCTGAGGCTGCTGCGGCTGGGCTATTTCCCTAGGAAAGACTTAACTCTGAAATGGGAATGTAGCTGGCTGAACAAAGAATGTCACCTGTGCGGACAAGGAGAAGAATCACTGCTACACCTTCTATGCATTTGCCCCTCGCTACTAGAAATTAGAAAAACACTGCTCCGGGAGTTACCGAGGAAGGCACAAAAAATGACATGTAGAGAGGCAGTCATACATTGTCTAGGAGGCTTGTCAATTCAACTATCTTGTTTAGCTATAACTTTCTGGAAAACGGCGGCAAAAGAACTGGACAAAAAAAATACAAACAAACTAACTGGAGCAGTCCAGAACTGAATAGCCTGCTTAATCTTCAAACAGCACAGCTATCTCTTATTTTTATTGTTCGTACATTTTTATAATAATATTTTATTGTTCAATCTGATAATTTTTAAATCTAACAATCAACATCTGTTCAAGTACTTGATTGTGTCACGTACATATTTTTTGCTTTGTCAAAAATTCCCAACCTAATTAACAATGTACTATGGTGGTTTGTATACCCTTTTATGATTTTTAATGAAATTAAATAAAAGTATTATGACTGACTGCACCTCAATTTTCCCACTGCTTTGAGCTGGTGTAAAATAGAAGCAAAGAAGTTGATTTGCGGTATAGGGTTAGGAGTGTATGTTGGCCTTGAGTGACAGCAGAGGATGTGGCTGTCAGGGAGAACTTTTTTCTCTTTCGTGTGCCATGAGAGTGGGTCTAGCAGTTGGTGAGGAGCACGGCATCATGTCATTTTCATGGCTGAATTTTCTGGCTTGTAAAATCATACATAAACTAAAGGATTGATGTCCATACTGATTCCAGACACCCCCAAAGGATATGTTTGCCTGTAGACCAGGTATCTCAGAGTGCCACTATAAGCCCTTCAACCTTACCAACTAGCAAATAGTTTCTGGCAACTATCAAACATGACAACCTTGACCCCTCAGGGATTGTGACAACAGTACAGTACTTTTCGCTCAGTCACTCGTGCTCACTTTGTCTCAGAAAGTTACACAGAAAAACGGTGGGGACGTTTTCAATAAGTATTCATTAAACCAGCATCATTCTAGTATAAAATATGTGTGCTGGAGCAACCATGAGAAAGAGACAGATATATACAATTACAAGCACCAGCAGAGTAAACAACAACTAGAATCCTACCATGGTGCTAAAAGAGTGAATTCATGGAGGCATATAGATACATGTCAGTAATCATGCATACTCCTAAGATACTATCTTAACTAAGTTCACCTAAGTGTGCTGAGCATGTATGTAGGTGGAAAGCCAAGAATCCCCCTAGGAAAGCGCCATCCCCATCACCTGATGGGAATGAACAAAGGACCCTGTCTTGGTCGCAAATTCGAAACCCTGCAAGGGATGTCAGACCACTGCATGCTGGATTGTCTGTGTGCAGGGACTTCAGCATCTCCTGTCAGCATGGAAGCATCTCCTATGGTTTTCCCATCGGAGATGTGGTGCTTAAATACCCGAAAAGTACCCTCAGGGGTTCTACGTAGATGTTTCATGGTACTGTGGGCCAGTCCTCCAAGGATGCCTATAGCAGTGACGTTTGTACAGAGGTATTCCACAAAAGATGATAATCCTGCTGTGTAACTAAAAATCCTCATGCCTAATAAATAAGGGTAGTTTTTTAAGAAAACCACTTGCCATTTATTGGGCACCTAACTAGGTAAAAGTTCAGCGTCAGAGCCGTTATGTAGAGCGAGGTAAGACAAATGTAGGTAAAATATTGTGTATCTACCTAGGCCTATATTGGGGTACACTGGGACTCATGACATCAACTCCTCATCCAAAGGATGTTGGATAAACTAATGATAAGATATGCCTGTCTAAAAAGCATAAAAACATTGTTAACAAATGTAAAGACAATCTTAAATACAAGGCATGCGTGAAAATGTTAAAAGCTCTATAAGTTCTCTAGAAAGTCAAAATGCTGTTTAGATCAACTGAGCACATTAAAAACCATGGTGCTCAATGAGAGCAGGAGAGAAAAATAAAATAAAAGTGATGTTTTTGAATTCCAATGTTGGTTGTTTTTGAAAAAGGCCAAATTGTTCCCATCACACGGATAGCCAAATGTTTATGTGTCCTGTGTGGAAGATAAAACATCACTGGTTCCTGTAACACCTCTTGGATCCGGCCAATGGAGCAAAAGTGATCTTCTTCTGTTCCCCCAGCTGCTGTTGAAAAAACACTCAATGCCTGAGAGCCTGTTGCAGAGCTGGTGTCCATTCCATCAGGAGCTGAAGCATCCAGTGGTGGCTCTAAGAATTTTGATATCAACATTGGAACCTGCTGAGGACACTGTACTATGTGGGCCTTTAAGGGGTCTAGTAGTACGTCTACGTCCAGTGGCGGAACAGATGGACGTGTTAGACAGATGTCCAACACATGTACGTATCTGCAGAACAGGCAGCAGTGCCCAGGCAAGACTCCGTCAACCCAAACTGATCTGAACAATAGGAACCAATGCTCACTTAGCTCCTGAAGCCGAGGTACACCTAGATGGAGTATCTTGCATACACAGCAACGTTGCATCGAAAGTGCTTTTTCCATCTCTTTGAATGCTGGGACGTGCATTGCGTAGAAGGAAAATTAAAATCAGGATACCCACTACAAGTAGTAGGACTAGCAGAAACCCTCCAAAAATGCTTCCTTATACAGAGTATAGAAAGGATGGAATAACTCTGAAGATCGCCAGAAAGGTGCTTAATAGTCCAGAACCTATGCTCTTAAATAATTGTACTATCCTTCTTTTATCAGACATGTTAAAGATACAATGTTCCATTTCTCTGATAGGGAGGGGAAGTTAGTTCAAACTAGTGCCTGCCTCGCAGCTGAACCTGGAGATCAAAAGTCACTCGGGCTGAGGTTAAGGCCACATCGTTCTGTAAAAGCATGACTTTAAGTCTTCTCGGAGAATCAAACTGTATAAGGGAAACATTCAACAAAGGCAATAGCAGCGCCTCCCAGACTGTGTGGGTCGATGGAAACAATACTTGCATACAACAAGTAACCCTGGAAACTACTGTGACAAGATATGCAATGCCTGGCAGCATCCCACAACAACCTTGATCATTCAACATCAAGTAACTCCCTTTCAGAAGCAGTTTAAACACACGATGAATCACAGCAGCTGAGGACCCTTTCATGTGACACAATAAGTTTACAACCGAAGCATTATATGCTCCACAAAGCATAATATCCAGACACATTAAAAATTCACTTAAAGAATTCTCACAGTAAGAACGACTAAATAAAACATCTGTGTCTCCATTCGGGGACCAAAGGGGCATATGTATGAAAGTTTAGTTTTGCGATTCTCAAATAGCTAATTGTAGAGAATCGCTATTTGAGATTCGCAAAACGAGATGTATGTAGGATTCGCAAAAAGATTTGCGCATCCTACATATTCCTTAATTGCGAATCGCAAAGTGCGATTCGCAATTAAGGAAACCCTCTCCATTCAATCCCATGGGCCTAAAGGCCAATAGGAATGAATGGGAAGATATTCTAAATTTGCGATTAGCAATTACAGAATCGGAAATTGAGATTGCAATTTCAAGGTTGCAAGGGTGTCAAAAGGACACCCTGTTGCACCCCTGAAATAAGTAACCATAGGTGCACATGAGACGCACATACATGCCTTAAAGGCATGTATGTGTGCCACATTGCACTTTCAAAAATGCAAAAAAATGAATTTTTCAAAGAAATGGCAAATTACCACCCACTTGAAGTGGGTGGTAATTTGCCATTCCTTAAGGACAAATTGTACTTTTTCTGTGCTTCATACATTGCATTTAAGGAGTTGCAATTTGCGATTCCTTAAATGCAATTGCAAAACAGGGAATAGCAAATTTTGTGATTCCTTATTTTGCGAGGCAGTTTTTCATTAATACATACCACTAAGCCCAATTGCGATCGCAACCATTTTGCGAGGCAGTTTTTCATTAATACATACCACTAAGCCCAATTGCGATCGCCACTGCCAAAATTCTGCGAATTTCGGCATTTGCGATCGTAATTTGGAATTATACCAATGCCCCAAATCTGTATGGGAATTCCCAAGATGCATGTATATATTCCTTACCCAATGCTTTATACCAGCCTACCTGGTGGCACTGTAGACAGTATTGAAATTGGAATGTTTTGACTGGCAGTGTAATATGGCCATGGATTAACCATTCAGTGGAGGGTGACTCAGCCATGGTAAAAGGTAATTAGTCCAATTTTTCGATGTGCAGCATGGTACATTTTGAATCCCTTTGTGCCATTCTTGTCTGTCTTTGTGTTAGATTGTATGCAGAAAACAGAGATGCACTGTTGATATACCACCAGAGCAGGTGACCAGAGCACAAGGAATGTAGCAACCATCTTAGTAATATAATTGGATCTCAATTGCGATTGCCAATGTTGAAGAATAGAGAAATCCTGTTCTATCATATCTACCGCAGAAGAGAAAATGTTGCCCAGTGACTAAATCATGGAAGTCAGTGTGGTCATGCCATTATCGACCAAAGCCAAAGCCTTTTCTAAGTTAACCCTGTCAATCTTAAGCAATCTCTCAGTAGCTTCTTGCTGGGAGATCTTTCATACCTCCTTGTAAATCGAGTAAATGAAGCGCTTCTGACATGGTTTCTGGGCACCTAACAAAAAATCCCTAAGATCCATGTCTTCGGATAAGAAGGACAAATGTTATTTCACCTGGAACAGTGTGAGGTGTTCAGCCACTCTAGGCATAACTTCCCAACACTGTAAGATGTCACCACCCCCAAAAGTTCTGTTTGTATGCAACGTTGATCAGGCCTATGCATACTAAACCCTTCTGTGGTTCCACGGATACCAAGTTGTGTCGATAGACCAAACCAACTATCCCTTCCTATTGGGCTATGATGAATTGTATGGACCATCATGTAAAATGCCATGTAGTGTATCCTCACTATGTTGTGTGTAGTTTTGCCACCCTCAAAGTGTGTGAGTGAGGGAATCGGAGGTGTGTTAAAGTCCTTTGTCTTGGCTAACCCAAGACAAGAAGTCTGTTGCACTGTGTTGTTCAGGAAAATACTTGTCAATCTTCAGTCCCCCAGATAGATTTTGTGTCTATGGAGTCCCTCCAAAATTCAAAACCCAGTAAAGACAGCTGGGAAATAAAGGAAGCAGAGTATATCTGTTTCGTGTTGTTTAGCATACTTTTCTTTGCAGTTGTAGGTGCAACCTTCTAATAATAAGGTGTGGGGTCTGAAGTGTTAAGCCCATAAAAATAGGCAAACTTCAAAGCAAGCGTTTATGAACTACCTTTCCGTGGAGTTAGGCAATATTCCCATTGATGGTAAGTGAAATAATAAAGTGGAATACTTGCTTTGTGCAAGAAGTGATGGCAATAGTGTTGATAACGTTACATGGTGTCAAAATCAGATGTATCATCATACAACTCATTACTGGAAAATGCAGCAGATTGTTTTAAATCAGACAGCATAATATTTACAGCTTACAAGTGCCAATCATCAGAAAAAGTACTGGAGGTGATGAGATCATTCAAAGAAATTTCAACAAGTGTGGTATTTTTAAAAGTTCAGTTAGACCACATACATCCATGCAATCCTATCCCAAACTATTCCTTCTGGAATAAGGACTGCTGTAATGTTCATTAGGGAGAGGTCTCTTTGTTCACGATTTAATGATGCATGTGGTTTCAGGACCAAGTTGTCTGTGGAGTTTTTTGGAAAATAATGTCCATTCAAAAGCAAGAGAAAGACAGTTAGTACACCTATCTGAAGGACTAGGAAATGTAGACCATTTGCAATCCAGAGCTGTAGCCAGGGAGCAACAAAGTAAGTATTTTTCTGCCAAAGGTAGGGATTTCAAAAGTTGTTGTTTGGGGGGAACAGGGACTGGCTGTGACTCAGGTTCATGTGTATCCAGAAAGAAAGTATCAAAATCAATAAAGTAGCCAGATGCATTTTGATCTATCTGAGGTAGCTCAGCAGGTTTTGTAGATCTGGCAGATGACTGGTTATGAGACATATTAAGATAGATGTCGGTGTTAGGTCAAATTGAGATCTGTGTTTCATTTGTATTTTGTTGCTGTTCAATTACAACAGGTACTGTTCCATTCCATTGTTGGTACCTCCATTATTTCATAAATTAGAATCTTCAAACGTTATTAGTCTTTCTGTCTGTATCTTTGAGCATGGTAGAGAGACGAGATTGGCCGCTGCCAAGGAGCTAATCAGTATCGGCCACATAGTGTGGTTTGATCAGATCAATGGAAAGAAATCTCTTTTTTTTTCTTGTTGGCAAGGGGCGGAAGTAGTAATGTGCTTGTTCCTTCAACAGTTAGGACAGGTACAGGCACTCAATAAGATCCATCAGTGTAATTGATGTATTCATTCTGATCATTGAGGCATTATTCTTTTTTGTCCACATTATTCTTTTTTGTCCACAATCATTTCTCTGACTAGGATCCTGGTCTAGCCGGAACAGCTTTCACTTTCCCAGTCGCAGTGTGTTTTACTTGGACTTTGCTTTGTAATCCTTGGAATTCATTGAGTTCCTTAAAATAGCCAGACAATCATTGATGTCAAATTCTTTTTCATCCGCCACTGTGCTGCCACACTTGAGGTTGGGTAACCACATTCTAGTCCCAAACAGGACCTCATATGGAGTACGGCCTCCTAGGGAACTTCTTGGCATGTTAATAATTGCCCTCTTGACCCCTTATAGTTGATTGATCCAACTGCCACCCTTGCCTAATACCCGTGCTGTTAAGAATTGCTTCAAGTCGTGTTTTTTCTCTCTACAATCAAATTTGCCTAAGGATGATATGGAGAGGAGTACCTCAAGACCACACCCAAACTTCCCATGGCTTCTTTGTAGGCCCGAGAGCTAAGTGCAGGACACATTTGGAATATAATGTGCCAAATGTAAAGGTCCCTATAAAGACTTGCAAATCCTTTATAACTGCAAGCATCAGCCAAGCACTGGAGCCAAACCCACTGAAATCTAGAGCATGAATTCACTGCCACCAAGATGTACTTTAAAGCCCCGTCAGATTGTAAGGGGCTGCAGTGGTTAAAATAGATGCATGAGATATGTCTGTCTGATATCAGTAATGGTGTCTGTGGTAGACATGCTACAATGGAACCCTTCATCTATTGACAGATGTCGCACTGAAGGACAAAGCCCTTGGTCTGCTAGGTAAGACATGGCCACCTATAACATTGTGTCAGTAGTGAAACGGTTGCAGTATTACCTGCTTTTGCTGAACCCAGA
Organism: Lissotriton helveticus; assembly: GCF_964261635.1. NCBI lineage: Eukaryota > Metazoa > Chordata > Amphibia > Caudata > Salamandridae > Lissotriton > Lissotriton helveticus. Next base: position 1,611,814,029 of record NC_136065.1, read on the forward strand.
CTCTCATGTGCATCTAGAATTAAATCTAATCTGCGATCCATGTTTGGTATTACTACATCCCTAACTCCTGGAATTTGAGCATACAGAATATTTTGTGCATCTGATTTAAAGGAGTATTTGTGTGGAAAACCTTTTCACAAGGCTGAGCTGTTATTACACGCAGCATTGACAGTTACCATTATCTGTCCATCTATCCGTGTGCTAGAACGAGTGATTGCAGTAATGGCAGCAGTTCGTACTATCACCTTGGCACTGAATTTCCTTCAACATGCACGAGAGCACTAAGCCTTGGTGCAATTTGCGGAGTTTCGCTACTCAGAACTCCGCGAAGTTAAAAAAAACCTCTGCCGCGCTCAGCGGAGCTCCGCGAGCAGCTGAGTGCGTTAGATGAATGCCAGTTTGCAGTGATTTTCAATACCAGGTGCTTGTCCGCACTGTGCAATCATTGCGAATGTTACCTTGCACAGTGCAAGTGGGTGCTGCTTCCTTTCTGCCACTCAAGTAGATTTTTACTCGAGCGGCAGCTTTCTCAACGTGAATGGACGGTTTGTCAACGCGAGCGGTCGTGAGCATACACGACCACTCGCAACAAGAAATGTGACCACCCACGTTGAGGAATCTCGCCAGGAGGTTGATTTTCAGAGAATGGTCTCTGAGCCGTACCAACCCCAGAACGACTCTACACAAAACCCTGGCCTGCAGACCTCCGACCATGCACACTGATCACTACAAGCATTGCAGACTACATTCTGCCCCCACGCCCTCGCTTCCATGGACTCCGAGCTGTGCGTAGTCCATGGAGGCAAGGGAGTGGGGTGCAATGAGGACTGCAATGGTAATGGTGAATGGGGTGTGCGTTCTTGGAGGTTTGTAGGTGAGGGTTCCTTGTAGAGTTGTTTTTGGTTTGGTCTGGATCTGGAAGTTGAGGTGTTCCATGGGGGGTGAGGAGTTGTTCGAGCAGGCTGTTGAAAGTTGGAGGGAATTTTTGTGTGCAATGGCGAGTCCACCTCCATGGTGGTTGAGGCAGACTTTCCTCTGGATCTTGTGACTGTCGGGTAGGACGGTTGCAATGTCTGGTGCGGAGCTGGCATTGGTCCAGGTCTCTGTGAGGAATGCAATGTTGGGTGAGAGAGTGTTGAGGAGGTCACAGATTTCTACTGCGTTTCTGTGAAGGGTGCATACGTTGAGAGGAATGTACCTCAGGGTTTTCGGCTCGCTAGCATCCGGAGGATTGGAGGTAGCTGTAGGGTTCTGGACGGGGTTGAAGGTGCCTCAGAAGTGTTGGGAGCAGAACTGGTGATGTTTAGCGTCGACAGCTGGCAGTTGTTGATCCTTCTGGGGTTGCGTGCATGGATGGTTGCTGAGTCGTAGCAGTAGGGGGTGGGAGGACCAGGTCCCTGGCGCTGGTTGCAGTTGGGTTGCGGACGGGTGCAGACAGACTTGCCTTTAGCGTGCCACCAGCATGCCCACTGGGTGCGTCCATTGCACGGCCATGCAGCAGCTGCCATTAAGTAGGGGGAGGGAATCTGGGAGGGAGAGCAGCTGGGAGGCAGGAGTGGGAAGATGCAGAGAGGGAAGGGGCTGCGTGGGCAGCAGCGTCAGGAAAGGGAACGGAAAGGAAAACAGTGAAGGCAGCAACAGAAGATAATGATACAAACAGACAAAAAGGCTAAAACAGAAAGGAACAAGTAGACAAAACAGAGAAAAAACTAAAAGAACAAAGGGTGGCTGGCTGAGCGGACCAGCAGAAGAGCAAGGCACTCCCACTGGACCACCAGGGATGAGGCACAGGCAGGAGCCTGGGGGTGGAGGAGGGCCTTGAACATCTTACCTGGAGATGGGAGGCACAGGGGACAGAGGCGCTACAATGGAGCTACACGAGGGGAGAGCTGTTTCCATGACCAGGGGGTCTTGGTCTTTTGCACTTTTGTTTAAACATTTGCATAATAACTGTTGTGCATATGCTAGTACTTTTATTGCTTTAACTGCATTATTTGATTTCAGGTTTGTGCTACCTATTTAACCAAACATTTCTATTAATAATTCCAACAGGTGCAGAGCTGACACATCTGTATCAAGGTCTAAACATTTAAAACATACTTTCTGCTTTGGATGGTGGATATACACTTATGGTATATACTATGCCAATGTAAAAAGCAAAATATTACAATGATATGCAGATTACGGCTCATTTGTGAGTGTGGTAACTGAATGTTGACCTACTGTAATTATAAATATGTATTTACATTGTCCAATATTGAAATTCAATATCATTTTTTTAAATCATTAAATATGCCACAATGCCATTGGGTTAATTTGTTCTTCGTTCTGTTAATTTATGATTTATACTACACTGCAATTTGTTCCATTTTTCAATCGATTAGCATATTCGTTCATAAATTATTGAAAGCATTACTTATTAAGTTTAATCAGACCATACATGACTCATTAAATCCATCCAGGCTTAAATTAGCTCTTTTTGTAGCCCTATGAATTTGGTATTTCATCATGGTCATTTAAGTGATATTTACCTCAAACATCTCTCAAAACATGTCATATGTATTAGGGTATTTTATTGAACATTGTTTCGAATGTTGAATGATGATTTATATATGTTAAACAAACACAAAAAGTTACTCTTATTTTTGTCCCACAAAGTGTGCACTCTCAAAGAAGTTTTGTGGCTGCATATTTATCTGTTCTTATCTAATTTTTGTGCCTTTTTCTTTCAAGTTCGTCTGTTGTGGGGTTCAACAGGGCCCATTCACAAGAAGCTTCCATTTTACAAATACATTTTTAAACTTGACATCCATTTTAGACAATTACTTTTTACATGTGTTGCACGTGCATGATAACATACTCAGAAATTGTTCCTCGTAAGCATTTATCATGACAATTGTACAGTCTGTCAAAGGCTACAACAACACTGAGCACGCTGCCCATTTTTATGTCTGGTTGGAGACAGCTCTAAATTGGAAAGACAAACAATCACATTAGTGTTGTGCCTCTAACATAGTGCAAATGGAACCATGCTTTAATCATTTAAACTATTTGCCTCTAAGCCAAGTACCTCAGAGAAGCACTTTTTTGGATTATACTGGAACATTTACCTGTGACTGAGATCCATGATTTCCTTGGTGGAATCAGAGTAGTCAAATCCAATCAAATTCACGTTATTCATATTTTTTTCAAGACTTAAAAACCATAAAAGCGTAGCATAGAAATACAGAATGTAAACATTTAAAATCTTTAGTTTAAAAAAAAGAAACATCCATTGTATTATAAAAAATTGTCACGTGTTTCCAAAGCAACGGTCTAGTCATTTCATCTGAACAAATTCATAATTTACAGAAATGCTTTATACAAAATAGACAAGTCTTTTTTTAAAATAGTATTAAATTGTTCCGTGATTTGATAACAGTTTTTAAAAATAATGCTATATTTTTTGCATAACAATCCTTCTCCAATAATTGGAGTGCAAAGTAAGCTGGGCGACATTGCCTCAGACCCCACAGTTTCAAAATTGGGATGATCCATCTTTTTCTACATACCCCATAATATTTGCAAAATACCACAATGTGTATTGTTGATTGGGCTGCAACCCAATCACACGGGCATGGTCGTAAGTATCTAGACCAATTGTTTGTTTCAGGGAACGACACTAAATGATAAAAGCAATCTAGTCTGAATCTGACCAATACGAATCTTTCCTATCCAGTTAACTGATAAGTCAAATGTGGTTTCATTCCTAATGTGAAAAGAATCAACTGGTTTCAGCAAACTCTGGGCTTGTTAGCTTCACTTACATATCTCAACTTGTCCATGTGAAGCATACACTGTTTTTTAAAAACTTTTCTGGAAATGCTATTCAGCTTTGACGGATTACTGAAATACTCAGGCTGTCCCAAGTCCATCATAAAATCATTAATATATTTCAGCCATCTAATATCTAGGGCTTTCTCTAGTTTAAGGGAAATGTTTATAACGCTTTGATTACAAGTTGTCTTTGTGGACGTCCAAATACGATGCCACAATAAGGGTGGCTGGACTCTTATTTTATCCGTTATATACTGCAGTCCCAGCTCTGAATGACAGACAAACGTTGAAGTAGAGGATGGAACTGCCAATACATAGCGGATGAAAGCGTTTTCTACTTTTTGTATTACTGATACATTACAATATCCCCAAATCCCCGCCCCGTATAAAACTGCACTAACGCATTTGACCTCGTATATCTTTATCAGCTCCAAGGGTGGTCTTTTTCTTAGCTTCTAGGCAAAATTTACAAGAGCAGTCGTGGCTTTCATAAATAACAGTTTCTTTGCCCTTATGGCCTCCTGCCAGGAACCATTATTATCCATGAGAATACCCAGATATGGATATGATTTCGTGTATTCAAGTTTACTGCTACCGATAAAAATAGATTTCTCTTTCCTGGTAGCTTTACCACAGGCCAATATAAAGGTTTTTGTAGCATTTATCTTTAGGTCAAGACTTTCCATGTATTTGTTATATTTATGCAGAGCCCGCTGTAGCTCTATTGATGTTCGGGCCATTATCACGGCGTAATCGGCGTAGAGTAGGGTTGGTATCGGTCTATTTTGAACCAGGGGCAGGTCCTTGCACCCTTCAAGCATCACCCGCTCTAAACCATTTGTGTACAGGGTGAATAAGAAGGGTGCCAGGACACAGCCCTGCCTGACCCCCCTTTCGACGCCGAATGAAGTGGTGATTTCTCCGTTAGGTCCAAACCTTAACCGGGCTCAGGCATTCGAATATATTCCTCTTACCACTTGTACCAGAGCCACTTTGACTCCCATTGCTTCGAGCGTTCTCCACAGTTTCTCATGATATACACAGTCAAAGGCTGTGGAGAGATCAACGAAGGCTAGGTACAGTCTCCCATTCTTTGCCCTCGTGTATTTTTCTATCATAATAGTTACATTTAGGCCTTGTTCTATAGTTCCCAGGCCTTCCAAAAAGCCAAATTGCAGGTCGGTCAGTATTTTATTGTCCTCGGCCCATTCCTGTATATGATTTAAAATGATGCGACCCAACACCTTCCCCACCGAGTCAAGTAAAGAGATAGGTCGATAGCATGTTGGATTTGATCTACCGCCTTTTTAGGTTTCGAAACCTGGCGAGGGGCGAAGCCCCTCCCAGATCGAAATCTATTGTTTTCAATAGTGAGGTTAGGACAGCCTCTGTTTCCAATTGGCTAGCTCCATAAATGGAGACTAGCCATTGGGAGACAGAGGCTGTCAATCGCGCTTTCTCACGAAAACGCGATTCGGGGGCGTTTCTGGTGCTTTTTTTAAGCCCCGCCCCTTTGTCCCAGGCCGCGCTGCGATTGGCTGCCGGCCCGGGACACCCCCGTGACGTCATTCCCGGGCCGCGCTGTGATTGGCTGGCCGGCCCGGGACCTGACTTGTTTTTGCCTGAGCCTACCGATCAGGTTTGGGCTTATTTTACTGTCAACATAAAGCATTCCGAGACATAGGTAGAGGGTGCAGCCATCTTGGAGTGTTAGTATTTTCTGGGCTTAATATAGAGAATTGAATTACATGCGACGTCTCTCTCCCGAATCTGTTTGTAAATGAATGGAAAGTTACCCTAAATGAAATTATGATGAATAATGTACGTGTTTTCAGCAAGCCGCTGCATGCGAAATCTCGATACTTTTTACCGCTGCTGTGCTAATCTAGTAGCATAGTGGTCGACGTGTTTCACTTTTTAAAAGTAGCACAGAAAATTCTTCAATACTCTTTTCCCCTATTGGAATAGTGAAAGCTGTCTGTTCACCACCAACTTCTGCTCGTAGCGGAACTATTCTGAGTTCCGTGTTTCCGGCCGGACCTGATATGCACAACTCCACGCCAGAGTCTCTCCATTGCTTCACATGTGGGTTTCTGTTTCTGAAGGATGGCAGTGCAGCAGAACGAAAATGTGCTGCAGAAGTGCCTAAGGTAGCCAGTGCCCGACCCGAGAGGTTCCTAAGGTGAAACCTAAACGCAGTACTTATAACATATTTCATGTTTACAGTTCCATCAGTCAAAGTGCTGGTTAGGAGCCTATGTGTAGCACAACCAAGCATTTGCAGTGCAGTCGGTCTCTCTTCCGAATCTGTTTGTAAATGAATGGAAAGTTACCCTAAATGAATTTATGATTAATAATGTACGTGTTTTCAACAAGCCGCTGCATGCGAAATCTCGATACTTTTTACCGCTGCTGTGGTAATCTAGTAGAATAGTGGTCGACGTGTTTCACTTTTTAAAAGTAGCACAGAAAATTCTTCAATACTCTTTTCCCTGCCGAAATGTTCCATAAAAAGGAAGCGTTTTTCTCAGAATAAAAAGCATCAAATGATTAACGCTCTCTGCACCCCACCCCCTAGCCCTGCTCCGGCCGAGGTGTCCTGGAGTTTGGCGGCATTAATATCTGGAGTGCGCGGCGCACTCGGCTGCTCTTCATTAATTAGCCTCCCTGCAGCCTGTCATTAATCATATTTCCATCCTCCGGGGTCACTAGGGGTCCCTGCAGTAACAAATTGCAGTAATTAATAACACACAAAAGGCTCTTTTAACAAAGAAATGAGGTGTGAAAGGTGATTCCATGGAACACGCCCCCTGATGATCTTTTCGGGGACGTATGATTTAATCACACACCTCCCCATCCCGCTCACACAATGGGCGCAGTATCAGCAACGAAAACCAACTGTGTATGTTATTTTCTGAACCAGGATTTTTAGGTCTTGTGGCGATTACAGCGCAACCTGTAGACTAACGATTATGTTTTTTTGTTTTGTTTTAAGTTTCTCTGGTTTGTAACCGAGTCCAGTGCATCAAAAACGAATTAAAGTGATACCCAGGGCAGCATAGTGGGGCCTGAGGCCCTGGATAATTAAACCAATTAAAACCATCTCCCTCCCTCGCCAACCAAAAATAGCACCTTTAATGTCGCAACACTAACCTTGTCAAGAAATTTCTTGCGAGCAAAAGGCCAACACTGCTTTGTCGTATTGTATTGCATGCGTGTGAATGAAATATGAAGAAGGTGGGAGCTGCTGCTGTACTGTGCTTTCGGGGTGCCATCATCAACACTACCTGAGCTGTGGAAGTGTGCACCACCGCTTGCAGCTCTGGATTGCTCGAGGACCAGTCACAAAAGGAAGGTGCACTTCGTTGTGTGCATGTGAAATTATTCGATTAGCTGTGCACGCATGTGGTTGGATATTCAGAATATGCCTATACAAATAGGGTTGGAATTGTGGATGGACGGACTTGTATAGGGCAGTGAAGAGTGGTGTTGTGGTTGTGGTTGATTGTCAGCTGAACCCCTTCACCGCAGTGATAGTTTGAAACATGGAGGTCAGTGGTTTTGCTTGGCTATTTTCTTGAAACTAAAAGAAGATTAACAGTGTGCGTTTGATCCAAAATATTTAATTCTAACCCCTCATTCTCATGTGTGTATGGCAGGGGCAGCACATGGAATGATATGCGATATTATGTGCACATCCCTCACGTCAGCACAATAGGTAGAGTTCAGCTCACTGACACGATATGCACATGATAGGTAGACTGTGATCCTTCAAACGCCTTCATCTGGCCTGCATGAAGTCAGTCCATGGCAAGACGGGGATAATAGGGAAGGGGAGCAATTAGGGTGTGAATTTGATAATTCTGTGTGCTCTGAAACAGCAGGACTAGCCAGTTGAATTTACAAAGCCAGTAGATCTGGGATTGGCTACCATCCTAGTGGCTTTTGCAATGCTTTTTTGTCGAGTTGGCAGACTCAGCTGAGAGGCCAACAAATGAATGGGTGCGCGCGAAGAGTCAGTGAGCCTGTACTTTTGCCACTACACCAATTCAAAGTTTACATTTTTTTTGGGATGCAATGCATTGTCATATACAATGCCAAAAACTCAAACTTTAATGCTGCGAAACCTATTGCATTGTAAATGCTTGTTCCTTGTTTAAATATTGGGACCATTGGTGATTCTGACCATGAGCCAATTAAACCGACTTTGCATGCAGCTACAAGTACCTGTTTTATAATGGGGCCCCATAGCTCTGAATTATATTTAGATATATCTATGGGCGCCCCATCTGGTCCGGAGCCTTATTACTCTTACTAGCTTTCAGGGCATGTTGTACATCATCCAGAGTAAAATTAATATTAATCGGGAATGAGACTTTGGTAGGGCTAAGTGAAAGGGACAATCATACTGACGGTTGACTTCCTTCTTTTTTGCATACATCCTGGAAAAGTGCTCTACCCATTGATCCTCGCAAATGGCAATTTCCAATCTCGGGGTTGTCTCTGATCTCATAAAAGGAGAGTTGACCACACTCCAAAACGCAGTGCTATCCCTATCTAGACTTGCCTTCTGTAAGTCAGCCCACGCGCCCTTTTTTAGTACCGTCATGTTCTGAGGTTCCAGACACCATCTGGTACCCCGTAATGTTAGGGATCCGGATGGCACACTGTGAGCTAGCTAGGAATTGGACCAACATACTCGGACTCAGTCCCCATATTTTGACATTTACGTTATCCAGATGCACAGTTCAATTTAATTAGTTGGAACCAGACGACATGGTACCCCCGTTATAGGTCAGGTACTTATTTAATGGGTCACTTGAGTAGTTTTACGTGTGCCCCAAGTCCTTAGTCTGCTTATATGGAGATGTCAATAGTTTTAGGGAATAATACTCACAATAAAACAAAGCACTGACTTCTCCAATTGTTTCAAGAAAATAAAAATTCCTACAATATTTAGAACCATAAGTCAGACCAGCTCTGTTTATAATTTATTTTCACAATACAAATTTTTCTGGAATTTTATAATAATCGATTTTAACAAAAATATGAAAATACAATTCAAATGATTCAAACCCACTCACACTAAAAGGAAACCATACATTCAAGACATTAAAATCAGGGATATTCCAGTATAGTATTACTTGCCCAATATATATTACAACATTCATAGAAAGGTTTATACACATAGATCACTTTATTATTTATTTGGTTAAGTGACAAAACATATATCACTAGAACCAAAAGATTGTGTTCACAATAAAACTGAAAGATCACAGAACAAGATTGCACGACACGCGTTTTGGTAAACAGAACACACTCAAATGGAGCGTGCAACCTTTGTCAGGATGCTCTGTGGAATAATAAAATGATCATTGTAAAATTCCAGAATAATTCATATAGTGAAAATAAATCATAATTAGAACTGGTCTGACATATGGCTCTAAATATTGTAGGAATTTTTCTTTTCTCAAATAATTTGGAGAAGCCAGTGCTTTGTTTTATTGTGAGTGTTTTCTCCCCTGGGTTGCTTCACCTCATTCATATTTCAGAGCCCCCCTTCTGTCTTGACTTGATTGAATAATCCTCCTCAACTAAATGGGAAAACCCTTTTTTTCAGCTAGTTGTTCAAGCTTGTACCTTTAAAAAGGGTCACCCCACTATAGTTTTTTCCTTTTCTGACTTCCATTCAGTAAATATGACGAATGCAATACCAGTGGCCAATACACTAAATTAAAGATATGCACTAACACAGATGTTACAACAACAAGGGCTTCCTCTTACAGATGGAGATGGTACCTTCGTGGTAGGGGCCCACAAAGCATATAAAACAGAAGAATTAAATTCAGGGGGTCACCTTTCCTGAAGAATATGCCACTACACAAACATTTAATACATACACTGCAACTGTAACACCAGGCCAATTTAGAATCTATGAAGATTTTTTCATTTTTAAACATTTAAGGAATAACGGGGTCCCCTCAGCCATGATGGAGCAACTTGGCCAGTCCTAAGGGCCAGCTATACACCATATCCAGCATTAGCACCACTCAATGCATTAGTCCTTTGTGCTCTTTACACAGGTCTATTTAGGCAGTACAGACATTTAATGCTTTTCAGCATGCAAACAAGAAGAGCAACTCTGACATTCTGTTCTGGATTGTACACAAAATAAACCAGCTTGAGGCAAAAAATAAACCAGCTTGAGGCAGTATTTCACTATATCGGACATCAAGAGAAATATCGAATTCTCACAATGTGACTACCACTAGGGATGGATCCCCCGGGATCCCCCAGCAGATGAATTTGCCACTTTGGGCATAGTTTTTGCTGCACTATATACCATACTGCATGGTGCACCGTCCATAGCTAACACAGAATAAAAAAGAATACAGGGTTGACCCTGCCCTGGATTTGGAGATGGAAGTTATTGGCAACTATGTCTCTGTAGCTTCAATAATTTGAAATAACATACATGGTGAATGTCTTGTGCAGGTTCCATTAGCAGATCAAGAGTGCAAACTATAAAAATGATTGCTGAAACCTATACATATATAGTAAGAGGTATTTAGGGAGCCACACCTAATAAACCATGACTTAAGGGTAATTCTGAAAAGGATAATTAAAACAGGCACTAGAGTCTTCTAAAAAATACTGGGATGTACACAAAAATTAAGAAAAGATAAAGTCACAGGGTGGATCACCACAACCGGAGTCTACTGAAAATGTTGGAATCTCTAAAGCCATGAAGCACTTAAATACAGATAGTTGCCAGTATACTGATACACGTAATTCTCATTCCTTTCAGGGCACATCCAAACAATGCTCGGAGTGAGGACGATCAGAAAGCAGATCAGAAGAATATGTGAAACAGAAAAAGGAATCACCACAACTGAAAAAGAAGAACGTGGCAGGTATTTCCCTTAAATAAGCACACATATTGAGGACACTTCCTGAACAAGGAGTGGGCACGGACACTGCTAAACAGCACAACAGAGGACACAACAGTTCACCAGAATATTCAAGAGTTTCTGATGGTGGGAGCAACTAATAGTTCTGTTTAAGTGGAAACACCAGATCAGAGGGTTAGCTCTACAGATAGACCTCCCACAGCCGTCACCTCCCTTTAGCTAAATGTAATATTAGTGAAGGGAGGGCTCTGACATCCCAAGTGCAGCCCAGGGGACCGCCAACTCCTTGGGGCAAATGATAAACAATAAAATGGTGAGCCAAGCATCCCCCCGAAGACCCGGACACCACCATCTGAATTCTGTAGTGGAGGGAGGCCTCGGGGATGGGGGCCCTGTGGCCAATATAGACCAGGGAGGGGATCATACAGCGCCCCTCCCTTTAATAAACAAATAGTTTAAAAAAAAAGGCCAGGCCCCAAGGGATGGAATCCCTGGGCTCAAACTCGTCCCAGGGAAGGGGGCTACACATCCCCCTGTTTCCCTCAAACAAAGAAAATATATATTTTTTTTTAAAGCCCGGGACCTCTCCTGAAGCCCTGCTCTCTTTCTCTACCACTATGCAAATGCGCCTCCTGGGGTGCTGCTGATTGAGGGATGATGTCTCCTTGGCCCCAGAGGGTGCTTGCATGCCAACAAGCGCTCCTGTTACCTCCAGTAAGTCTCACCAAGCGTGATTTGCAGAGATGTCTTTGGAGGTATGTCACCAGAGGCCACACCCCCTTCAACTCCACTCTGCAAATGGACCTCCTGGCACAGTGGTGGTTGGGAGATGTAGTACCTTTGGATGCTGAGAGTCCTCTGGGTCCAGGACCCCCTTCTGTTACCTCCAGTAAGTTCCAGACAGTGGTATTGCTGAGAGGACTTGGAGGCTACATCCCCTTTCTCCACCAACCTGCAAGCTCAACTTGTGGCATGCTGCTGGTTTAAGAATGAATATCACTTTACTCCTGAGGACTAAAGACGGCTTACCAGTAGTACACCAGGAAGCACATTCGCAAAGTGGTGGAGAAAGGGGGCATGGCCCCTGATGACCTCCCAGCAATTCAGCTGTGTGGGTCTTACTGGAGGTAACTGGAGAAATAGTTGATCCCAAGGACCCTTAATAGCCAAGGAGACTTCATCCCCCTACTTGTAGTGCGCCAGGAGGCGTGTTTGCAGAGTGATGGAGAAAGGGACTGTGGCCTCCGACAACCTCTCAGCAATCCTGCTGTGTGAGTCTTACTGGAGATAACAGATGGGGTAGTTGGCCCCCAAGCATGTCCTAGGTATTATTGTTAACAACTGCTAGAGAGGTGTTTAATTTCCAGGTTACTCTGAAATAAAATTGCTTCTATGTAGAAACCACCCTCAACATTTTGGAGAACTTGTGAACCACATATTTAATGTTTCAAATACTGTGGGTAAATTATGTATTTTTTAAAGTGATTGGATCTTGTTTTGGCAGCATGTTCTAAACTGTATTCAGAGTGATAACATCCTTTATACGCTCCCTGATTTCCAGTGTATTTACAGGCATACCGCTGGTGTTATTCCTGAATTTTGGGATTTTGGTCCTATTTTTGCAGCTCCAAAATGAATGTTCTGCCTCAAGGTCAAAGAGTGATGGAACTACCACATGTCCAGCTGAGCCTTTACTTCATGCACTAAATTACAACTGGTCTTTGTCCTTTTGACCAGTATTGTTATGCTGTGTACAGCTTGTGTTCCATCTGATGTGCACTTTTAAGCGCATCAGATAGAACGCAAGTGGTTTGATCTATGGATATGGATCTGCTGTTGTGTCCATTAAAGATTCATCTTCAGTGGTGTCCTATGAGACTATCTTTGCTGCAAGATGAGTACCAGAAGTCGTTAATGGATGCTTTGGCTCCTGGATTCATGAATCCTGGCTCCTCCTCTGGGGTTACACTACCGGCTGGTACACCATCAGGGCCTGCTGATTGGTTTGGATGCGCCCATGCTTCATATTTAGAACCTGCGGTGCAGGCCATGAAAACATTGCGTGCAGTTATTGCTTCCTTCATGGATCTTTTTGACTCTCAGAACATGGAGAACATTTCTGGAGCCTCCTAAATTTGAATTACACATCTTTTATTATTATTAATTCATTGATTAATTGTGTGTTTTTGATTGGCTGTTTAAATGAAATCGGGCTTTTGTTTGCTACATTATGAAAGTGCATTATTATATCCCTATTTATATTTTTAGGCTTCTGTGCATATTAAGATAATTGTAGGGTATTTTAGGATATGCTTTTAAGTTTAACTTGAAGTGAAAGCCTCACTCCGGCCAAGCAGAAGGTGCTATGGAGTTCAAAATGGCCCATTCATGAGAAGCTTCCATTTTACAAATACACATTTAAATGTTACATCTTTTTTAGACTATGACATTTTACGTGCTTTGGCACACATGTTAACATAGTCAGAAAGCTCATTTCTTCATAAGCATTTGCTCACAACACTTGTACAATCTGTCCGAGGGGAAAAGAAATCCTGGGCACACGGGCCTTGTATTTTTTTGTCCAATTGGGGACAGCTATGAATCGGAAAGACAACTAACTATCACATCAGCGTGGCACCTCTGACACAATGCAAATGGAAACAAGATTTTATAATATGAACTGCCTCTGAGTCAAGTTCTCAGAGGATCACGTTGATGGATTATCGCCTGTGAGTGCGATCAAGCCCTGCTGACTCCAATGTTAAACGACCAATATATAGAATCTAAAATATAGAATGGACAGAATATTGACTCCAAAATATAGATAGGCAGAATATCGAATTACCAAAATATAGTTAGTCAGGATATCGAATTTGGGGTAGGAAATATCAATTTCCATAATATCGAATTTAAAATATCGATTTACATAATTTAGATTTTTTTTTAGTGTTATGTATGGCAGTATATGTGTTAAAATTATGTATTCATTTTGTAATGTATGTTTAATTTTTTTAAAGTAATGAATGTTATGTAATTTAATTTTTGCAAAATCTAATTCCGTAGCAGGTTGTGGGTTTATAGGGGAATAGGGTGGGAAGTAATTTAATTATAGTAAAATAAATATTAATTTTTATTTATATGTATTGATAATTAATTGATTGATAATTAATTATTAATTGGTAATTCATTTGTAATAATTGGTAATTATTTTGTATTAATTGGTAATAATATTTATTATTGATTAATTGACAATTATGTTAATTGTATTATTTATTTGGAGCTGGTTGTGGGTTTACAGGGGAATAGGGTGGGAAGTGATTTAATTGTAATGAAGTTAATATTTATTTTTATTTATATGTATTGATAATTAAGTGCTTGATAATTAATTATTAATTGGTAATTAATTTTTATTAAATGGTAATTAATTTTTATTAATTGATTAATTGATAATTATGTACATTTTATTATTTAATATTTGGAGCAGGTTGTGGGTTTATAGGTGAATAGGATGGGAAGTAATGTAATTGTAATAAAGTAAATATGTATTTTTATTTATATGTATTGATAATTAATTGATAATGAATTATTAATTTGTAATAATTTTTATTAATTGGTAATTAATTTTTTTAATTGGTAATTAATTTTTATTAATGGTTATTAGTTTTAATACTTTTTTATTGTTATTGATAAATAATTTAATTTTATTTTAATATTGAATCATTACTTTCCCTACTGTTGCACTCTGTGGAGTGGGAATTGTAATTTTTACCCCTACGCTATCCATCGCTTTCCCTACTGTTGCACTCTCTGGAGTGGGAATAGTAATTTTTACCCCCCCCCCCCAGCTTTCCAAAGCTTTCCCTACTGTTGCACTCTCTGGAGTGGCAATAGTAACGTTTTACCCCCCCGCTATCCAACACTTTCCCTACTGTTGCACTCTTTGGAGTGTGAATATTAATTTTTACCCTCCCTCTATCCAACGCTTTCACTACTGTTGCACTCTCTGGAGTGGGAATAGTAATTTTTACCCCTAATCTATCCAACGCTTTCCCTACTGTTGCACTCTCTGGAGTGGGAATAGTAATTTGTACCCCCGCTATCCAACGCTTTCCCTACTGTTGCACTCTTTGGAGTGGGAATAGTAATTTTTACCATCCCGCTATGCAACGTTTTCCACTACTGTTGCACTCTCTGGAGTGGGATTGGTAATTTTTACCCCTACGCTATCCAACGCTTTTCCCTACTGTTGCACTCACTGGAGTAGGAATAGTAATTTTTACCCTCCCGCTATCCAACGCTTTCCCTACTGTTGCATTCTCTGGAGTGGGAATAGTAATTTTTACCCCAGCACTATTCAATGCTTTCCCTACTATTTCACTCTTTGGAGTCGGAATAGTAATTTTTACCCCTACTCTATCCAAAGTTTTCCCTACTGTTGGTCTCACTGGTGTGGGAATAGTCATTTTTAGCCCTACGCTATCCAACACTTTCACTACTGTTGCACTCACTGGTGTCGGAATAGTAATTTTTACCCTCACACTATCCAACAAATTCTGTACTTTTTGTTACATTACATTTATTAGTTTTACATTTTAAGCTTTTTTTACATTATTTTAAGTATGTTTTATTTAATTGTTTTTAATATTTAATTAATTTTATATTATTTGTAATACATTTTAAAAAATCGATATTTTAGTTAACTAAATCTAAACATTCTATATTTTGGATTCGATATTTTAGCAATTACCTGTTTGTAGATAGGGATTCTATATTCTGTACTTTGATATTTTGGAGTCGATATTTTGGGCATTCTTTATTATGTCCCTCCATATTAAGTTTCTGAACCGACTCCAATCACTATCCTGGAAAGGACAGTAGTCTGTTCTACATTACAATGAATTGCTGGAACATCTCACACAGATATAGCAAGTTATGTTGCTCTAAGAGATCTGGATGGAACACATTCTGACTATGGTTTATAGTATAGCTAGTGCTAGGTAGGAATATCAGTATAATTTATATTCATACAATCACTGCAAAGCTATCATGGGTTAATTGTTTATCTTGTTCACCATTCTATAGAGCTGGTAACAATGCTTTGTTTCCTTCTGCTAATAATTGTAGTCCATGTTTCTAATCAAAAATACAACTACTTCAATAAATGTTTGAAATGCCAATGTGCATATTTATTGTGTCTTCCTTTAGGCATGCCTAAGTAATAACAAAAGGATAGATCTGTTTCCACAATTTCCTTGGTGTTCTGTAGTTGCAGACACAATGCTGTACTCTTTCAGGTTACATGCGCGTGGACACGCCGGTGTGCGTAACGCAGCGCTTTATAAATGTCCCTAATAAAATAATAATAATGTCCAAATGGCAAACAGGGAGATAGACAGGAACTGGGCCAACATACTCTGATAATATCAGTGGGCTAAGTCCCCATATTTTGACATTTATGCTGCCCAGATGCACAGTGCTACTTAATTATTAGGAAGTGTACAACACTCCCATGTTTCTGCAATATCCCTCTTCTTTATTCTTGTACTTCTTTTAACTTGATAGTAAATAGCCATATTGAATTTCATTATTTTAAGAGTAAATAGTCAGTGAATGATTTAAACCTAATTTGACTTGATTTTGCTTAATTGTTTACTAAAAATATGTTTAAGTAGTTTGACAGTCAACAAGATGTCTATCTTGTATCCTTATCATTCTAATAATAATCTTTTAATATCAATATTTCCTTTAGGCACTGTTGGGAATTTGTGGATATGAGTAATCATTCCATAGTGACAGAAATCATTCTTGTGGGATTCACTGGAGGACCTGTGATGAAGATTCTAATGTTTATCATTCTTCTATTGATCTACATAGTGTCACTGACAGGGAATCTCACCTTGCTAATCATAATATACTTGGACCAGCGTGTGCACACCCCTATGTATTTTTTTCTGTGGAATGTATCTTTGGTGGAGACTTTGAACATCTCTAACACTGTTCCATTAATACTGGTACAAATATTTTCAGTACATAGATCAGTATCATTTGCCTACTGCTTTACACAGTCTTTCTTCTATGTTTACTTTGCCACTATTGTATTTTTTCTTCTGCCTGTCATGTCATATGACCGTTATGTAGCTATATGTAATCCTTTGCGTTACACTACCATTGTGAATGGTAGGTTCTGCATTCAATTACTCATTGTTACCTGGGTAGCATCACTCCTTTGCATCATTGGACCTGTTGTTTTAGTTGCCAAGCTTCCATTCTGTGGCCCAAATATTATAAACCATTTTTTCTGTGACAGTTTGGCTCTTATGAATCTAGGATGTGCCAACACTGAATTAATTGCTTGGATGATCATAATCATTGCTCTTTCTTTGCTGCTGAGTACGTTGGGGTTAATCATTGTCTCCTACATTTTCATCATTTCAACCATTCTTCGAATCCCAGTAACAAATGGAAGGCGGAAGGCTTTCTCCACCTGCAGCACTCACCTAGTTATGGTAACAATAGGCTATGGGAGTGCCATATTTACTGAAATGAGTCCAGCACTAAATCCATCAGTAGAGGTTTACAAAGCAGTGCAAATGTTTAGCAGCATTATTTATCCTTTGATGAATCCTTTCATTTATACTTTTAGGAATAAAACAGTGAAACGGGCGATTAATCAACTTATATACAGAAAAATAGCCTCTTAATGAATCAACATATTTTTCTCTGTCTTCATTTATTTAATTATTATTGAGGGTATTTTTAAAGCACACACTTACTCCCAGGATCTTAGAATGCAACACAGGTACAATACATGTAACAAGTAACCAAAACACAGACAGTAGCACCAATAAATCAGTAAAATGGAGAATAGAAGATGGAAGACAGTAGAAGAAAATGAATGGAAGGGGTGGATGCAGCTAGGAAGTCTTAAGATGTATTCTGAAGGAGAGAAGTTTAGGATACAGTTGATGTTTTCAGGGATCTGATTCCAAAGTCCTTGGGTTAGACAAGAGAAAGACTGCTTTGTGCATTTTTTTCGAGCTCACCTAGACAGTGCATGTGCTGTCTCTTTGAGACATTTTGTTTACTGTTAGTGGGCTTTAAGCCTTCCCTTTACTTACCATTGGTGGGCTTCAAAGTCACTCTCAATTCCTCCTGCTGGCCAGCTCTTCGGTCGGCACTTCCCTCTTCTTGCATGAGACCTTCCCCTAAACCATGGCCCATCTACTTTTGTTCTTACACTGCTCGCGATTTTCTGAGCAATATTGTTCTTTTTGTTGAGCTTCTCTACAGAGAGCGTGTTTTGCAGCTGGCTCTGCCATCTCCTCCCTCCAACCATCTTTTTGCTTCTTCCCTCTTTGTTGCCCCTAGCTCCTATTTCCGCGTTGGCCTCCCACACAGCACAACAACAAATCTAGAGGCCAGATGCATTTGCCCCATCCTGCTTCATGAAAGGTTTTGACTTTTGTTTTTGTTGCAGTTTTAAGATAGCGTGAACTCGGACCGAAGGTATTGGAGCAGTTTACACAAGGAAACATTCGTTCAATTTTAGAACTGAAAGTAGCAGTGTTTTCAAATCTTATCATATCCTATACTGTGAGAAAACATTTTATGAAGTGATAGCAAGACGGCCTTTATAAACACAAGTAAAATAAAAAACAGCATTGCATGACTGCGTTTGTGTACACAACCACTTTTTACATGTAAAAATAAACTTGTTTGGGCCTTGATGCAACAAAAAAGCCTTCCACGTCTTGTTGGTAGCGTAAGCAAGTATTAAATTAACTGGAAATCACAGGAGCTTGAAGTCAGAAGATCAGTAGGCTGTATGCGGACACTGAGACTATACCACACTGTTGTTGGGAGCAACAATAATGAACTCTGAAAAAACAAACTATAATTTTAAACACTGCACAACTCTACCACTAATCTGAAATGGGTAACTTCACTAATCTGCCGGATAGATGCCCACACCGCTGCTTGCAGATCACAAATGCAAATTGTGGTGTTTGAAAGAATCCTAGTGCTAATGTAAAAAAGAAATCAATGTATCACAGTGAAATGATTAGCACTGGGCTAATGCATACACTGCAGTGATCTCTGTTTGACACTGTGCTTACAACTTGGAATCCGTTAGGGCTCCCTTTAATTTTCTAATGTTGATAAATGAGTACTAATAAATTCAGTAACAAAAAATGTTGTTTGCCAACAATAGATCTATAAAATATGTTCTCACAAAATTCACATTTTAATAAAACTTAAAACAGCAACCCAAATCCCCTATACTTTAATACGTTTACTAAACGGGTCATAATTTATTATATTCAATGTCAAATTCATACTATTGTCTTTCCTTTGTTTACAGTTTCGATGGTCGGGCAACTCTTCATAAGCTTCGAACGTGCAGCTCTCTTGCCTTTAGGGTGTGCTACATCTCTCAGCGGCACCACTTTGACATCCACTTTAGAGTGCAATTTATTGTTCTAGAAAATGAGAAACCCCATTTAAAGATGGGAACCATGAGTACATAAGTACTTCTAAAAGCTTCTGATACCAGGTAGTATTATAACTTTGAAATTGAAATGTAAGTTTTCAGACACGCATATTCACAGATCCTGTCTGTCCCCAGGTGACTTTTTATCATGAGGTTTAATAACCCTCCCACCATGATTTATAGCTCATCACGTGTTGGTGCTGGCTTGCATTTACTGGCTTTATTTCTCATGAATGAATCCAGGGTGCCTCTTTTCAGCACCCCCTAACCTTGATGCTGCTTGTTGCTGCCCTCAAAATATGCTTCAACTTGAAGAAAGTAGAGCATTTTTCTTATCCATACCAAAACATCTCATACCATGCAATGAATGTAAAATCCTCATGCTTCTTACGGTCAATAAGACTACAAGGACCGAAAAATACATTGGCTATAAAAGTGAAATAAATTAGACATTTTTTTATTTGTCTTTCAATGTTTTACCATATTTGTGTTTCACTGTGCGAGCACTCGATCACAATTAGTGCAACCTATATCAGCCCCTAATATATATGTTAAGGATGTAAGCTAAAGGTACAAATTCTAGCATGTTTGCGTCTTTCCTTTAAGTACACTTCATATATGTCTTTTAGTGTATGCCAGCTGAAACTTCATGGGCCTATGCACCATG
Source organism: Lissotriton helveticus (assembly GCF_964261635.1). NCBI lineage: Eukaryota > Metazoa > Chordata > Amphibia > Caudata > Salamandridae > Lissotriton > Lissotriton helveticus. Next base: position 1,611,833,914 of record NC_136065.1, read on the forward strand.
GATAGAATCCTGCCAAAGACAATTATCTCTTGAACATAGGCAGAGTTATACTTTGAACAATGCAATTTAATCCCTTCGCTGCTTGTACCCTACCCCCGTGTGCTAAACCTATTTTTGGCTAGTTGGTGTAGGATGTGATTAGGCCAGCATAACAATTTGTCCACAGATGGTATCCATGCCAAAGTTGTGTCCTTTGTATCCAGCATACTGGGGATTTTAAAGGTATGCAAGTGATTGTGCCTTCCCCTGGAGGGATCAAGAAATAGCCAAAATTCAGCTACATTTTGGGTTTTTGGGGGGAAAAGTACTGCAGAAGAAAGCATCATTTTTTCCTGAAAATGGCATCACTGAATCGTTTGTGGTGCTAAAAGCACAATCTTCTCCACTTTCAGAAACAGGCCGACTTGCATCAGACAAATACATTTCTCAACGTAGTTTTGTCACTTTACAGGGACAAAGCCCATTTTTCCTAATTGTTATGCTTTCAAACTCCTTCCAGTTAGTGGTAGGAATGGGTCTGAAACCCATGGTCGATCCTGGAAAGCTATACATTTCTGAAACATAGAGAAGATTCTAAATTCAGCAAGGTGTCATATGTGTAGATCCTTCAAGGTTTTTCTCTAAAAAGTAACGGTCAAATAAAACAAACAAATTGAACTAAGTTGAAAGGAAACAGCCATTTATGTCCACATTTTCATCTGTAACTTCTTCTAACTATGCAAATTTTAAAAACAATATAACGTTACGTCCGCTTGACACTTTTGGGTGCTGTAATATATAGGGCTTGAAGATTCTCCAAGAACCCAAAGCCAATAACTGAGACGTACTTTGCAATGGTTTCTCATTTTGTACCAGCTATATAGCAATTGATTTTTGCAAAAAGTTAAAGAGTGAAAAAAAAGTATCAAGACAACCTATGTATTTCTGGAATGGGCACAAGATGAGGAGTTTATTCAAGTTACTCGACCTGCGGGTGGAAGCAAGATGGCGGATCGTAGACGCCACTGAGAGGTCGCTCCCGATCGAGCCCCGTACTCCGAGAGACACTGACCTCTTTTCGCCGATGAAAAATACGAGCTGAGTGCTACGCAAGCATAGAGAAAGTGCTTGACATACCAGGTTTACCGGGATCGCCGGATTGATGGTTTTGTTTGCCGCAACCCCAGGCGGCGTGGAGGGAGGTCTGGCAGAGCCGAGCTGAGTGGCTGTTGCTGTTGCCGACCGAGTGCTCCGTGCTCCGTTCCGCTGTTACATTGCTCCATTGTTACAGGCAGAGGTTGCACAGGGGTTCCACATCTCTTTCCTGCACCCTTTCGATATCCCTTCGGCATGCAGGCACGGAGGCGGCTGGAAGCGTTTGGGCTCAGCAGAGGATTCAGCAGAGGAGCTGTGGGAGAGCTCGTCCACAGCCACGGCCTAGTGAAGTTGCTCGGCCGTTTTTTGTATACCTCCTGTTTACTGGGAGCTCTCTGGGAGAAAGTTTCCGAATTGCTGTTGAGGGTAAAAACGAACGTACGCAACCGAGAAGCTGTGGTGAGTTGCTGTACTTTAATAATACAAGGACTTGTTATAGGGGAGAGGAGAGGGGAGAGAGGGGAGAGAGGCTTAAAGGATTAAATGTTTGCTCACGGAAAAATGAAAGAGCAGCGCCGATGACGCGGAAAAACCCAGCGCGACAGAACCGAGCTGGGTAAGGTGTTCCTTTGGGAGAAAGTGCAGAAGACGGGTCCGCTTTGGCGTTTAAAATGATTAAGCCAATTTCACCTGCAGTAGTCGCGAGGACACATCGGCGTGTTGTCAATGCTCCTGAAATTCCCGGCAGTACAGAGACTAGTGCTAGTAAGCCGCAACCTATTACCCCGCACCCTCTTTCTCTTTCTACGCCCTCCAAGGATAGTATTCCCTCACCAGCTCTAAAAGATAAGGACAAAAATAAAAACTTAGCAGCCGGGATAGCTTCAACGAAAACTATGGGCTTAGATGTCAAGGGTTGTCTTGCCTCTGCTGCGGAGACAGAATTTGGTAAGCTTATGGGGGACGTTGCCCCTAGCAAGAGCCCGGATGCGGATCTGGAGGCCGAGGTGGTCTTGGAGCATATGGAAACACCGGAGGGAACAGGGGAGCTAGTGGGGGCAAATGGAATACTGGTGATACAGGAGGAAAAGCCAGAGGAAGAGCCGGAAATATCCCTTGTAAATCCTGCCCCTCTATCTCCATCTCCATCTCTATCTCCACAACCTTATGCACCCATCTACTCTATTCAATCTGATAAAGACAATAATGCAGGGTCAATTACGGAGCTTACTCTGGTGAGGGTAGGGATGGGGGCAGTGGTAGTGGCAGCTGCATCTGCTCCAACGGAAATAACAACTGAAAATATCAGAATCTTCTTGCCAGCACTAGTACCTACACCAGCACAGCCCCCGGCATCAGATCAGAGCCTAGGCGGGCAGAGAGCAGATGGAGAGTGTGCTATGGCACCAGAACAGATGTTGGATAACGACTCTAACGATGAGTATGAGTATGAGGAGCTCCTCGAGGAAGAAGGAGGGTTCGAAAAGCGAGAACATGCCATACTTGAAGCTAAAGACAATAACCGCTCTGGCTTTAAGAAGTGGGGGAGGAAAAAAAACAAAGCAAAGAAAGGGGGAGAAAACTGAAACCTATATTGGTAGCTTCTACATTAGTACCAATAAACACAGCAGGGAAATCCATTAGAGACCAAACACCTTTGCTCAAGTGGATGCAACCTCGAGGGGCCATTAATAATACTGTTTTGTGTTCTCCAGGAACTACTCCCACTACTCCTACAGAAGGGGGCACCTTAAAAAATCTGCAAAATTCTCCCGCAAGAAAATGGGGCTTTGATAGATCAAGATCAAGATCAAGATCAAGATTTAAATCTAGAGTCATTGGAGTTAATCTCAAAGGCAACTTCTGATAACATTACGCCATCTCCTGGTCATACTGAAGCTAATTGTAAGGACAAATCACCGGTTAGTTTGGCGGCAAGGCCCTTCCTTTGCAATTTGTAACATCCTCTTAATATTCTAATGCATCTTCTGATACTTCTTCCTTGGATTTAATTTTAAAAACTTTATTGATACATCGTCAAGAGTCTCAACAACATTTTCTTCAATTAAGGGAAGACAATAGCAAGATGCAACTTAGCTTACAGGAAGTTACTAATAAACTGAACGGGGTAACGAAAGAGATCAATGGATTACAACAGCGGGTTGTCGAAGTGGAGGAAACCGTAGCTACTACTACGGCCCAAACAGGTCAACACAATGAAGTAATCGGGTCCCTATTGAATAAAGTGGAAGAATTGCCAAACAGGCAGAGGCGACAGAATCTGAGACTTTTTGGAATACCCGAGGGATCAGAGGGCTCAGATGCCAAAGCCTATTTGGTCAAATTATTCGAACGGGCATTTCCTTACCTGTCTGACTGGGATTGGGACTCCCAATTGCAACGGGTGCACAGATTACCTATAACTTTAAGAAACAAGGAAAGCAAATATCCACGTCCAATTATGATCTACTTCGGCAATTATCTGCTAAGACAAGCAGTCTCAATTAAAGCCAGACCTAATACTCCCGTGACATTGGACAATATAACTTTTTTTGTTAAATCTGATCTTAGTAAGATAACTATGGATAAAAGGTGGGGGCTGAGTAAACTGATCGATCCTTTCAAATCTAAGGGTGCCACCGTTTTCCTTCAAGAACCTGCTTTTCTCAAAGTTATGAAATCTGGTCATACTTATTTTTTTAATGATGGAAAGGAGGCTGAGCAATTACTCCCAAAAATGAATTCAAATGCTTAATATCAGATCGTTGAAGGAAAAGAAGGAATGAGAGAGAGGGGGAAAGACGAGAAATAGCTAAAAAATGTAAGGGAAAGAAATTTAAGATTGTAAAGCTCACTGGAAATTCACTGGGGCACTTTCTTTTTGTTTGTGATTTTTGATTTTTTCTTGTATGAGGTTAATACGGAGAGATGTGGTTCTCGAGGAGACCTCTCTGACTGGCTGCCCTTTGAGCGGCAGCAGAAGATAGGGGTAAGCTTCCGGGGAGATACGGGGAGGGGGTGCTTTAAGGGTTGGGGGTCAGGGTTAGGGGGTGACAGTGGGGAAGGGAAAGGACAACGGGGGAAAGGGTGGGGGGAAAACCAGAAAAGGACAAGACAAGTTTAAGGGTGATTGACTTAGTACCTTATAGACTAAGAATGAGTTTGAATTTAAGGAAAGGTGCAGTTTATTTTGACTTTGTAACTAGCCAGTATGTTGCGTTTTAGATGCGTAGCCTGGAACATGTCAGGCTTGAATAATAAAAATAAAAGAAATCTGGTATATGAAGAATTGAAATTATATGATTCACATATGGTTTTGTTAACCGAAACGCATATTTGTTTAAAGGATAAGAAGCTATTGGGTCAATTGGGATATGAGCTGGTGATATGCACTACTTTAAATGCTCCTATTCGAGGTGTGGCTTTCTTGAAAAAGCGACAATTAAGTGTAGAAGTGATTAAATCTCCGGCGGACAACGGGGGTCGTTGGGCAATTACCCAATTGCAGTTGGAAAATCGCAAATTTGTTTTTTGTGCTATTTATGGCCCCAATACTGATGACCCACATATTTTTGATTGGTTAAACATGGAACTACTTGCATGGGAGGGGGAACTTATTTTGATGGGCGATTTTAATTGTGTGTTAGACTATGATCAGGATGTTACAAAGAGATGTATATTTCGACGTATGTGTAAAACTAGGGCGGCAATCTTAGAATTAGCAAGGATACACAATGTTAAAGACTTATGGAGAAATCTGTTTCCAGATATACCTGGATATACTTATTACTCCCCACCTCATAAACGGTGCTCATGAATAGATCTGGCTTGGGCTTCGGATGAAATTATTAATATAGGACATATGGAGATCTTCCCAAGGATCTCATCCGATCATAGCCCTATACTTTTCATATTTAATATTGTTCAAAAGGTACCTGAACTTAGACCCTTCACGTTCCCTAGATATTTGTTAACAGACTCAGTATTTGTAGCTAAGCTTAAGGAACATATTAAAGAATTCATCGAAATTAATATCAATACTGCTAACCTCCTATCAGTTTGGGACGCTTGTAAAGCTTCTATTAGGGGAGTTGCACAGCAATACGTATTCAAACAAAACTTTATCCGCAAGAAAGAGACTAAGGCTATCTTAGCTAATATTTTATTACTTGAGAATCAACTAGTTGATAGACTTAGAGCTGATGAGATGAACGCGCAAAGCATAGCTCAATTAGAAACTAAACTTGTAAGTCAGCGCTCAACTCTTAAAAGCTCTCTTAGGGAGAAAAATTCTCAGAAAATTATCAAATACAAATTATCTCAATATGAATGTGGGGATAGAGTTGGGAAGCTTTTGGCATATAAAGTTGCAGATGATCGTGCAACAACCCTAGTTAAAGCTATTAAGGGTCCCCATAACATTCTATACACTCAACCAGCACAAATTCTGGGACAATTTGTCTCATATTATGAAAATGTATATACCCCCGAGAGTAGATGCACTGAAGTTCAGATACAATCCTATATTAATAAGAACTTGCCTGTAGGAACATACTTGGAACAAACATTAATTGACCAATTGGAAGAGGAGGTTACATTAACAGAGCTTCGCTTCGCTGTTACCTCTCTTCCATCTAATAAAGCGGCTGGCGAGGATACACTTCCCATAGAGTTATACAAAACCTGCGCAGATGAAATTCTACCACTGCTCTGCGTGGTCATTAATTCAATTGCTGCTATTGGGAAGGCCCCGGATTCATGGAAGACAGCTAAAATTATGTTCTTTTTAAAAAAAATAAAGCTCCTGTGGAGTGTGGGTCTTACAGACCTATCTCTCTGATAAATACTGATGCTAAAGTTTATTCTAAACTTTTAGCAACACGATTAGCTCCTCTTATGCCCCAATTAGTAAATGATCGGCTTTGTTGTTGGGAGGGATACCACCACACATGTCAACATGGCTATTACTGCTTTCGATGTGGCTACAACTAATCTCACCCCACTCGGTATGAGACTTTTAGACGCGGAGAAGGCGTTCCACCGAGTGGGGTGGGATTATTTGTGGGGAGTCCTAAGGCAATTCGGTCTTAGAGGGTGTTTTTTGAGAAGTATACAGGCATTATATAAGGACCCCAATGCTAAAATTAGCTATGCTGGGGCACTCTCATCAACTTTTCCAATTCTGCGGGGGGGCGCGGCAGGGATGCCCGTTATCACCCCTGCTTTTCGCTCTCTCCTTGGAGCCATTTATTAACGCTTTGGAAGCTCAAACCAAGATTGCCCCTATTTTGCATGAAGGTAAAACTCTAAAAATTACCGCATATGCAGATGATTTAGCTATTTATACCACCAATGTTGTGGATGCATTAATAGGGATAACGGCAGAAGCTAAAAATGTTGGGACTATTTCAGGCTATAAATTAAATATAAATAAAACACAAATCATTATGAATTATCAGGCCAACCTACCAGTGTAAGGACTCTGTCAATCTGCAGTATATCTAGAGGTAAAGATATCATCTCTTATTGCTGATATAAATTCTTTAAATTATGATCCTTTATTAAAAAAAGTGACCAATCTTTTGAAAAAATGGCACAAAATCCCATTAAATCTCATAGGTCGTATGAATTTGATCAAGATGAACATACTGCCGAAGTTTTTATATCTTTTCCGTTCCATACCTTGCAGCGTTAATAAATTATTCTTTAAAAAATTAGACGGCATTCTAAGCAGTTTCATTTGGGGCTATAAGAGGGCTCGTAGGTCTATGACAATATTAAAACTCCCATCTGAAAAGGGAGGTTTAAACTTCCCTGATTTCAAAGCTTATTTTTTTGCTTCTGCTTCGTAGCCTATTTGTCGCTAATAATCAATATTTTTTTCACCAATTCATGCTCGGTGGTCACTCTAAACAATTCCTGGCAAATGTACAAGACCCAAATTACTTCAAACATGTAAAATTTAAGACTGCGAGAGATGCTGTATTTAGATGGAAACAGATGCTGACTAACTGCAATACTTCGTTTTTCCACAAAGAGCTGCCAATATGGGACAATCCTGGGCTTCCAGATATTTTTAGAGATAAAATTGGCCGAGAATGGGCTAACTATGGTATTGAGACACTAGGTGATCTCTACGGTACGGATGGTTTTCTACAATTTCCAACATTGCAACTTTTGTATAAATTGCCCGAAAAAATGAGATATAAATACATTCAAGTTAAGGATTACTTAATACGTAAAATGAATCTGGTAGAAATTACCAGCTCAGATATATGGACTTGTTTGTACTCTCTGCAAGGAAAATCATTAATTAGTTTGGGATACAAGTGTCTCAGTCAAAATAGCTTTGACGAAGCCCCTAGGTTGGCACTAAAATGGACTGTTAGCTTAGGATCTAACGTGACAACCCAGAATATCTCCGTTGCCTTAGTCAATATCAGTAAAGCCGTCCAGTTCTCCAGTTTGAAACTCCAATCTTATAGGACGATTAGTCAACTGTACTACACTCCATTAAGAATTTCAAAATGGACACAAAATAATTCCAATAATGATCGTACTAAATGTCCTAAATGCGGTCTGGTGGCAGCACACCTCATACATATGATTTAATTGTGCCCATCATTAGCGAAATATTGGTTGGACATAGAAAATATTTTAACCCAAAATCAACGGATTAATTTTTCATTAACTATTGTCCATATACCCGGTTAGTTCTATATATAAAGATCTGCTAAATATTACATTGGCTTGTGCTAGACTGGTGATAGCTAGGGCCTGGATTTCTCAGAACCCTCTTCATACAACCGAATGGTGGACATTGGTTTATGAAATTTAAACCATGGAAGATGCTATGGCCAGGAATAGAGGAATTAAAGCTAAAATAAAGTTTACCAAAATATGGGGTAATTTTTGGCAATGCCAGTAATGATTTGAATTATGTATGTTTTTTTTATTTACGATGTTATTAATTATTAGTGATTTGTCCTGACTAGGAATTACATCTCTTACGTTTCTCTGTTTTTTTTTTTTTTATAATATGAACGTGCACCAAATTGAACTTGATTTATTTTATTTTTGTGATTTTGTATTTGGATATGTTAATCTCCTGGACTTGCTTGTCAAATAAAAAATTTAAAAACAAAACAAGTTACTCGACCTGCAGGTCTAGTAACATTTGTATTATTTTTTTAGGCCTGTTGAGAACGGAGCCATGGGCAGGAGCGCCAGTCCCAGAGTCCAACCAGAACTTCTTAACCCAGTCGTGCAGGGGAGGCCTCTCTAGGCCTGCAGAACCCTGTCTTAGGCACTTGAACATGCAGCGGCCATCAATACGGGGCCATCCACCCTTGAGCTCACCGGAGACCTTGACCAGGGCCCAGTCTGTGTTTCTGAAATCAGCCAAGCAGGGAAAGCTACCCTGGGCCTTCATGATTTCCCATACCGGTGCCATTGTGATGTGGCAGGCTACAGGTGAACCCTCGATCAGGGTACCCACCCTATGACCTAGCGGGGGTGCAGGGCCCCGTTCAAATCCGTTCAAAACCTTGGAACTCTGCCACACAGGAACAATATCTACTTTACGATAGCAAAGGCCAGGGAAGGGAGTCCAGGGCCCTGATGGGCTCACAGACCTGGGCCTGCTGGCGCCATGACCTTATGGAGTCCATCCTGTCCGCTCTGTGTCTCTGAAGCCCTGACCAGAGCCACGGTCATGTGTTTCTAATCAGGCAGCCCCAATACACCAAATAGGCCCAACTATGCCCAATCGGTCTGTACTCATCCTGGACATAGGTGGAGCCATTATCTCCCCTGCACTTTGTAGCACAGAGGACTGGTGCATGGAGCCTGGGCCCCACTGGAGATTTGACCAAGGGCACAAACATGGCCTTCCTCCATGCTTAAGAAGGAGGAAAGTGGCTTCCTGGGCCGGCCACTTCCTCTCTGATAGGGTCCACTCATTCTTAGGATAACAGTAAACCTTGTGCTGGGCCTGCTGACGTTACCTCCTGGGTGAAGCTGGACATCATCGATAGTCGCTGCCCTTCGAGTCTGGGCCCAAACATCTGCTGAGGGCTTCTCGGAGACAGTGTCTAGGCTGGGTAATATATCTGATACGTTTGGAGGATATGTGTTGTTGCAAATTATTTTAACCCAGTTTATTTTTCACATTGCTCAATTAATGTTGTTTTTTCTTGGTTACCATGTCTCTTTGTTTTGTCCTGACAGTATATGAGTTTGCTTGCCATAGTCCACAATTTGTCTTTTTTCTCCTTGCCATGTGGCCAGGGGCTATTGTTTGGTATAGTCAGCGTCCATAGGCCTGTATGTGTTCTTTGTTTTCAATGACTCCCTCTTGTTGTTTTGCCATGTGACTGGTGCCCATTTTGTGTAAGCAGCCATTATGCTTTTGCCATATACCTGCATGTCGTATTTTTTGCGGCCATGTCCTCTTGCTAGCTGTTATTGTGACCATGAGGCTTGTGGCCATTTTGTGTAGCCATCCAGTGTATTTTTGCCTTAAGCCTGCATGTCCTCTTTGTTGTGGCTGTGCCTACTTGCTGGTTGTTGTTGTGACTATGTGGCTGGTGGTTATTTTGTTTAGCCAGCAAATACGGTTCTGCTATAGGCCTGTATATCTTCTTTGTTGTGGCCATGCCTCCTTGCTCATTGTTATTGTGACCATGTGGCTGTTGGCCATTTTGTATAGCCAGACAGTGTGCTTTTGCCATAGGCCTGCATGTCTTCTTAGTTGTATCCATGCTCAGTGTTGTTGTTTGACCATGTGGCACTGTCTAGTAGCCATTTTGTGCATCCCACCAGTGTGCTTTGCCCATAGGCTTGCATGGATGGATGAGAAATCAGTTTAATAATATGCTTGAAGATCATTGTAACATGAATATTAAGAATATGATTTTGACGAACACTGCTTAGATATATTGCATGCATATTTTTTTAATTTTCACTTCGAATAGGTTTCTTTTCATCCTCCCATATGAACATCACAATTATCATTTCTATTTTATCTTTTTAAATTTTGAATTAAAATCTTTTTCATTTTTCATTTTTTTTAATGCCAATTGTTTTTAATTGGGTTTTTAATTTCATTTTTTTCATTTTTATTTTCTTAATTTGAATATTCTTCTTTTTTATTGTAATTGTAGTTTTTTTATTTCTATTATTTATTTAATTTATTTTACACTGAATGTTTCCTGATTGAATCTTTTTTCAATTTTTTTCCCATTTTGCTTCAGTTGATCCATCATCCATCAACTATAGGCGCACAGTCGCACAATGGCATTCAGTTTTTTAGGGTATATAATTCCAATCCCTTCTGGATACCTTGGCTGCGGTGCACATCAGTATCATTTATTTCTATGATGATTATTCCATTTCCCCCTGGACTGCATTGCCTGCCACTGGTGCACATTAACCTCCATTTTTTAAAATATTACTATTCCATTTGCCCAAGCAGTTCCCTGAGTGTTACAGGTGTCACACTCTCCTTTAGAATATATGGACATAAAGGAAAGATCTGTATCATTCTGTATATTGTGTGTCATACTGATTGGGAACTAAATTGTATGGTATGGTTTTGTGGTTTAACTTGAAAGTGGTTATTGTTACCTAAGTGGAGAAGTGTGGCTCAGGGGTGGAGAAGTGTGGCTCAGGGGTTAGAGGCAGCAGACCCGGAAGCTGAGATCGGTCCTGGACCAGGGTTCAATTCCCCGCCTCGGCGGGTCTTGGGCTAAAAATTCCACGGACTCGATAATTCTCGCCCCGGTGCCTCCTCGACTCACGGGTTCACACTCTGCGACTCTGGGCAATAGCTTGCTTAATCTCCACAACGGCCCCTCGCGGCGGGATGCCTGACTTTCACCTTGTGGATACCCTGCTATCTCACAGGGGAATACCAGGAAGGGTTCCCTAAGCAAGCGCCGGGAAACCCACTGCGGGTAGCTGTGCGCTATATAAGCTCAACTACATTTACATTTACATTTACATAAGTAAAGAACCATACTGGTATTATCTTTGACTGTACTAGTTTAAACTGTAAACAATGCCCTGTTGCACTCTAAATGCTTTTCTTGCATGTTTGCTTCATGTGCACAAGAGAAAAGATATCACCCACAGTACTGATAAACATAAGGGTTGTGTACTCTCTTGCGCTTGTGCAGCTTAGTGTAATTTCCAACTGAGAGCTATAAGATGGCCCCAAAGAAAGATGCTTCCAAGAAAGTGGCCAGTGACAAGAAGCATCTTCTCACTAGTGGTATTTTGCCCCAAACCTTTTTTGGACCACCACGTCATGGGCCTGCACACCACCCTCTGGGGAGCAAGCTGACAGCAGCACCCCCCCCCCATCAACAGCAGCACCCAAACCTAAGCCCAAGACAATGTCTTTCAGTGAGCCGGCCAACGCAATCCTGGCGACGAGCAGTGACATTGAATTTAAGTTGTCCCTTTTAAAGTAGTACCCAATTGTTGCAGGAAACAGAGCAAATTACACAGCAGCTGCAGCCAGCATTAGTACATCTGCCTGCTGATAGAGCAGATCAGGAGGTTGGGCTTCGTTCCAAGCAAGAACCTCGTTTTTTAGAATCATTGGCCTCCAGCTCTCCAGCAAGGACAAGGAAGGGTACTACTCCACCATCTTCTCGAAGCATCTCTTCTGATGATGATGCTAGGGACATGGAGTGGACCCCAGCAGAGTCGAGGGAACAACAGGAGAGGCAAGGGAAAAGACAAGTTCCTGAAAGATATAAGCTTATGGAAGGAAATGATGAGAACGATGATGACGAGGCAGTCATTGTGAATGGTGACACAGAGGAGTCCAAAACTGCTATTCAACCTGCTCCAAGGGTAACATGGACAGTCCCCATATTTGGAAAGCCCCGGTAGAGACCTGCACTAGTAACCACTACCTCAGTAAAAGTATACACTACAGAGAAGCCTTCAATGGCACACCCACTTACCACCATTTCTTCTTCGGGATTTGGCAATGGCAAAATAAAAGAGTACTTCTCCACAGTTTGAGACTTTTTATGGTTAACAAAGAGGGAGATCATATTTCAGTATGCACCACTTGCCACTCAAATGTTCCTTTGATGTAAGCCTGGTACACATTATGGTACTGAAGGCCAAATGAACCATATGTAAAAAAGCCTTAAATCAAGTGGGAGGAGCACCTTAAAAAAATTGCTAAACTTGATCATAGTGGTGAAGGTGATGAGAGCCAGGGAACATGAGCTAAAAGTGCAATCAAGTTGGAAGGTGAGGATGATGAGAAAGCAGCTTTCCCCAGCAGTGTACAAGCAGAATCACCCATCTCAGTGACTTTATAATGGCACAAGACTCAGAGTCAGTTGAAGACACTGTCCCACTACGACACGCATTGAGTCTATCACCAACTACTTCTCAAAAGGTGCCTTCATTGGTGGCCCCAGAAAAGAAGTTAACGTCAGGCTAGTATTGTGGGCATGTTCAGGTAGGAGGGGATCTATGTTTCCAACCACCCAACTGCATATTTTTACAATGGGAAACTGGCAAAAATGTTAGAGCTAGACCTCCTCCCTTTTTCTTTTGTGAAAGTAATGGGGTACTTAGAATTTGTGGCATCCATCTTCACAAAAGGGAAGGCTCAAAGTCGGACCTATTTTGCCTGAGTTGCTGTGCCAGAGCTGCATCACAGTGTGCTGCAATTGGTTGGACAAGCTTTACAGCAAAGTGTTGTTCACATTATCCACCTGATGACAGACATGTAGACCAGTAGTCAGGTGACTGATTACATGTGCATCACTGCACACTGTATCTCTTTTGAGGGGTAAAGCAAAACATATCTGCAGGTCTTGGTCCTAAAGTAAGCTTTAGGAGCATTTAGCGGCATGCAACAGTGGTCAAGTTGGCCATAGAGAAATCATATGCAGCTGTAAACATCTTGGAAAATTTAACAATAATGTGTACAAATGGCTGTGACCCAGAGGTCTAAGAATTGGATGTATTTCTACGGAAAATGGTAGTAATATAGCCAAGGCATGTCAGATGGTGGCTACTTGAGGATCTTGTGCTTAGCCCTTTTCATTAACATGGTGGTGCAGAACTTTCTGAAAAAAGAAGATATAGTGATCAACATAATGACCACCTGAAGCAGAATGTGTCCTCATTTCAGCCATACTTTCAAAGCCCGGAAGGAGTTGGGATTATTCAGTGTGCTAATAGAACACCAGTTAAAGCCTTGATACAGGAGGTTGCAAAAAACACAGTTGATGGACAGAATGTAGAACAATGTCATACATTCACCCCAGTACAAGGATCTGGGCCTAAATCCATTGTTTTTTTGCACTCCACCCCACCCTGGGTTAGACACTGGCTATATGCAAATCAGCTCTGACCCTGTGCCTCATGGGAACAGTCCAGTCCGAACTACCAAGCCATGTCTTTCCCAGACCGGAATCAAGCATCCAAGGACCGGTTTCTGGCTATCAGCCGTCATCAGCCTGGATAGCTTGACTCCAGTGGTGTGGAGAGCCTGGGACACACGTCTGAGCATACCCAGCCCACTCGGGGGAAAATTGCAAAAAACAAAGTTGATGGACAGAATGTAGAACAATGTCATACATTCACCCCAGTACAATGATCTGGGCCTAAATCCATTTTTTTTTTGCACTCCACACCACCCTGGCTTAGACACTGGCTATATGCAAATCAGCTCTGACCCTGTGCCTCATGGGAACAGTCCAGTCCGAACTACCAAGCCATGTCTTTCCCAGACCGGAATCAAGCATCCAAGGACCGGTTTCTGGCTATCAGCCTTCATCAGCCTGGATAGCTTGACTCCAGTGGTGTGGAGAGCCTGGGACTCATGTCTGAGCATACCCAGCCCACTCGGGGGAAAATTGCAAAAAACACAGTTGATGGACAGAATGTAGAACAATGTCATACATTCACCCCAGTACAAGGATCTGGGCCTAAATCCATAGTTTTTTTGCACTCCACACCACCCTGGGTTAGACACTGGCTATATGCAAATCAGCTCTGACCCTTTGCCTCATGGGAACAGTCCAGTCCGAACTACCAAGCCATGTCTTTCCCAGACCGGAATCAAGCATCCAAGGACCGGTTTCTGGCTATCAGCCTTCATCAGCCTGGATAGCTTGACTCCAGTGGTGTGGAGAGCCTGGGACTCATGTCTGAGCATACCCAGCCCACTCGGGGGAAAATTGCAAAAAACACAGTTGATGGACAGAATGTAGAACAATGTCATACATTCACCCCAGTACAAGGATCTGGGCCTAAATCCATAGTTTTTTTGCACTCCACACCACCCTGGGTTAGACACTGGCTATATGCAAATCAGCTCTGACCCTTTGCCTCATGGGAACAGTCCAGTCCGAACTACCAAGCCATGTCTTTCCCAGACCGGAATCAAGCATCCAAGGACCGGTTTCTGGCTATCAGCCTTCATCAGCCTGGATAGCTTGACTCCAGGTGTCTGGAGAGCCTGGGACACACGTCTGAGCATACCCAGCCCACTCGGGGGGAACATTGCAAAAAACACAGTTGATGGCCAGAATGTACAACAATGTCATACATTCACCCCAGTACAAGGATATGGGCCTAAATCCATCGTTTTTTGCACTCCACACCACCCTGGGTTAGACACTGGCTATATGCAAATCAGCTCTGACCCTGTGCCTCATGGGAACAGTCCAGTCTGAACTACCAAGCCATGTCTTTCCCAGACCGGAATCAAGCATCCAAGGACCGGTTTCTGGCTATCAGCCTTCATCAGCCTGGATAGCTTGACTCCAGTGGTGTGGAGAGCCTGGGACTCACGTCTGAGCATACCCAGCCCACTCTGGGGGAAAATTGCAAAAAACACAGTTGATGGACAGAATGTAGAACAATGTCATACATTCACCCCAGTACAAGGATCTGGGCCTAAATCCATTGTTTTTTTGCACTCCACACCACCCTGGGTTAGACACTGGCTATATGCAAATCAGCTCTGACCCTGTGCCTCATGGGAACAGTCCAGTCCGAACTACCAAGCCACGTCTTTCCCAGACCGGAATCAAGCATCCAAGGACCGGTTTCTGGCTATCAGCCTTCATCAGCCTGGATAGCTTGACTCCAGTGGTGTGGAGAGCCTGGGACTCACGTCTGAGCATACCCAGCCCACTCGGGGGGAAAATTGCAAAAAACACAGTTGATGGACAGAATGTAGAACAATGTCATACATTTACCCCAGTACATGGATCCGGGACTAAATCCATCGTTTTTCTGCACTCCACACCACCCTGGGTTAGACACTGGCTATATGCAAATCAGCTCTGACCCTGTGCCTCATGGGAACAGTTCAGTCCAAACTACCAAGCCATGTCTTTCCCAGACCGGAATCAAGCATCCAAGGACTGGTTTCTGGCTATCAGCCTTCATCAGCCTGGCTAGCTTGACTCCAGTGGTGTGGAGAGCCTGGGACTCACGTCTGAGCATACCCAGCCCACTCGGGGGGAAAATTGCAAAAAACACAGTTGATGGACAGAATGTAGAACAATGTCATACATTCACCTCAGTACAAGGATCTGGGCCTAAATCCATCGTTTCGTTTTTTTTGCACTACCTTTGGTTTTGCTTTGTTCGCCATAAGTTGGCAGGGTATGCTCAGACGTGAGTCCCTTGCTCACTTTGCCACTGGATTCAAGCAAGCCGGGCTGAAGACGGCTGTAATGCCAGAAACCGGTCCTCGGAAGCTTGTTTCCGGTCCAGAGAAGGCATGGCTTGGCAGTTCGGGCTGGACTGTTCCCATGAGGCACAGGGTCAGACTGATTTGCATGTCTGAACTGGGGTGGCAGAGTGGGCTAAAGAACGGTGATGGATTAAACCCAGATCAGTTGACTGGGGGTGAGTGCTTGTATTGTCATCGCTCCGTCCATCACCACCTTTGGTTTTGCTTTGTTCGCCATAAGTTGGCAGGGTATGCTCAGCACAAGGATCTGGGCCTAAATCCATCGTTTCGTTTTTTTTGCACTACCTTTGGTTTTGCTTTGTTCGCCATAAGTTGGCAGGGTATGCTCAGACGTGAGTCCCTTGCTCACTTTGCCACTGGATTCAAGCAAGCCGGGCTGAAGACAGCTGTAATGCCAGAAATCGGTCCTCGGAAGCTTGTTTCCGGTCCAGGGAAGGCATGGCTTGGCAGTTCGGGCTGGACTGTTCCCATGAGGCACTGGTCAGACTGATATGCATATGGCCATGTCTGAACTGGGGTGGCAGAGTGGGCTAAAGAACGGTGATGGATTAAACCCAGATCAGTTGACTGGGGGTGAGTGCCTGTATTGTCAACGCTCCGTCCATCACCACCTTTGGTTTTGCTTTGTTCGCCATAAGTTGGCAGAGTATGCTCAGACGTGAGTCCCTTGCTCACTTTGCCACTGGATTCAAGCAAGCTGAAGACGGCTGTAATGCCAGAAACCAGTCCTCGGAAGCTTGTTTCCGGTCCAGGGAAGGCATGGCTTGGCAGTTCGGGCTGGACTGTTCCCATGAGGCACAGGGTCAGACTGATTTGCATATGGCCATGTCTGTACTGGGGTGGCAGAGTGGGCTAAAGAACGGTGATGGATTAAACCCAGATCAGTTGACTGGGGGTGAGTGCTTGTATTGTCAACGCTCCGTCCATCACCACCTTTGGTTTTGCTTTGATACAGGAGGTGGCAACACATTGGAACTTGACCTATATAAACAGATCAATGGCTATATCATTCAAAGAGAAGGGGATGCAGTTGTGAAAGCTATGACCATGGATGCATACCAATGGGCCCTAGTTAAATGCCTGAAACAGATGCAACACCCTTTTGAGGTTTTCACGTGGTAAGTTAGCAAGGAGGACAGTACGATGGGCCAAGCTATCCTGTTGTTGCATCTGCTACAGAACCAGGTAAAGAAGTTATCTGAAAGGTTTGCCCCTGCAGGTGTGAACAAAAACACAGAGCACATGCTTTGGTTAAGGCCATAATTCTTCGCTGGTCTTGTAGTACAAGGCTGCAACATGACATCATCTCATACAAACAGTACGTCTGTGCCACACTACTTGATTCATGGCACAGAAAGATTCTGTCCACTTTCATTCCTTTTTCTGACAGGGATGTTTTAAAATACAAGAGGAGAATTGCTCAGAAAGCCAAAGGCCTGAAAGCAGTATGGATGAAATTTAAAGTCCCACCCTCAGTTTTGGCTGCCACCTTCAAGTTCCAGAGAGGGCAGTCTTGTCTCACAGCAGTCAACAATACAATCAACCAGAACACCAAATATGCTTCATTTTTTACTTTTCCAATAAAAATAAAAAATACATTTAAAAAAATGTAAATACTGCAACAACAAAAGCAACAAAAAGACCCAACCTCTGCATTGTATTGGTTTGAGCTAGCAGGGCTTAAGTCCAGCGCAAAGGCAATGGCAAAAGAGCATGAGCAAGTGGCAGCACCAAAGATAATTCCAAAGATGTTCCAGGACTATCTGGATGATCCAAAAGAGGGCTATGTGGATCAAAACTCATGATGTATTGGTATGGGAAATGCACCAATGGGTAGAGCTCAGCAGGCTGTCCTTAACGTATCTGGCTTGTTCTGTAGCCATTGTGTCTGCTTAGTGTATGCTTAGTGCAGCTGATGTGGTTGATACAGTGAGAAGAACCAGTCTGTTGGCCCTAAATGTGGAGAGATTTACTATGATCAAAATGAACCAACATTTCATACCACAATTCATCTTTGATGCATTCAACACATTTCATACCACACAATTACACAGTTCTCAAAGCAGCAGAGGATATGAACTGATCATATTAAAGTGTGTTCACTGACCAACTTCTGGGTGACCTATCTGATTTTTGAGGATTAACTCTACTTCCTGAATTGAGTATGGCAGTGCCCCCATAACACTTTTTAACTCTTTCTTGTTGAATTCTATCGCACCCCCCAAAAAAGTAGTTAGTGAAACATTATTATTTTGTGTCAGATTTATGTTGCCCTACCATTTTTTAGTCACATATATATTGACGGAATGCTGTTGGACGAGTGTGCATTGAAGAAGCATCCACAATTCCTGCATGACATTAGAGACAATGCCTGCCTTCCTATGAAAGAAGTGACCCGATTAGGGTCACACGAGTGACTCACGACCACCTATCAGCCTTCCATAACAAATGAAGAGTCCGTCAGACAGTAGATAATACAAACCAATATATTCATTTACACTCAGAGTGGAGCCCTGTCTGTCAAGTCGCTTAGGAGTGCAGCAGAGGGACTGTCAGCAAGCATAGAGAAACAATATGTACATTTCAGAACCAATAAAGGCACGCCCACAACAGAATTTTCCAACCAGATGCAGCTAAACAATAAGGTACAAAGGACAAGTTTTGATTCTGAGGCTGGGAAAACACTATCTACTACTCAAGGTCGCTCTGCCCGTGCCCGCCACGAGACAAGTGGGAGAAGGCCTCTATCTAGCAGGAAAGGTATGTGCTAATAAGAACCGTGTATTCATAAGTGAAGCAAAACTTAGCCTAGGAGAAACACAACTGAACAGAGGCCTTTTCTCTGAAATAGCAGAGAATAATTTTCAATTACATCTCAAAATGGTGCTGACATAGAAAAGGCAAAAAAACAATTGATGGACAGAATTCAGAACAATGTTATACATTCACCCCAGTACAGAGATCTGGGCCTAAATCCATTGTGTTTTCTGCTCACCATGCCATTCCAGTTTGGACCCAGCCATATGCAAATCAGTCTTGACCCTGCACCCAATGGGAATTGTCCAGCCCAACCTGCCAGGCCAGGTCCTCCCTGGACTGGAAACAAGCATCCTAGGACTGGTTTCGGGCTTTCAGCCCTCATCATAGAAAATGGCGCCCCCAATGCTAACATACATAGAACAATGAACAAATATTAATTTTTCCATTCTAACAGACTCTCCTTTTAGCATGAGCTAAACATTTTCTAGTAATAGCAAAGAGCATATAAAGCAATAGAACAGAAAATCATAGGTAAACATCTTAGGAGCACTCCATACTGTCAGCATCAGTAAACTAGACCAAAACGAGGGAAGAAGTTTCGAGAATGCCCTATTCCATCTGTATTATATTATCTATCTCTTTCTGGACCATAATTGCAGCATTGTTGTCATGAATTGATATTTTCCTCTTAGGAGTGAGAAGGGTGGTGCAATAAGAATGGAAGGCATTGAAAAGGAACACAGCAAGAGACCAAGATCACGATGAAACAAATCACCTTTTCAAGGATCCAGGTGACAAAAAGAGACCAACTCCAGTTCCCACTTTCCATTCCTTTAACATTTTCTAAGATGTCTAAAATGTTTTGGGTAATATTATTTTCCATATTTGTGATCCCGACTACACACTGGTCTCCAACTACCTCTCTTAGCTGAGGTGAAATCGACGGCATATCTAGTCTGCTCACAATACAATTGGGTGGTGATGTCATGCCAAGCTGCTACTGTAGAGTTAGACAATATTTGCAGTTTACATACAAAATATTCTCTAGCTTTTTCACCCCTGGCCATAGCAATACCACCAAATATAAATATGGAAGAAAGAATGCAGCCAAAAGTAATACCATTACTATAATTATTGACTTTGAGATCTATCACTCCTTCACAGAACTCTTTCGTCAATGTCCTTTTAACTGATTTTCCTTTGGGCTTCACAAATTTGCAAGGTACACCCAAGTCCAGCACCATCCAAAGTGCCACATCATTCATACCATTATGAATATTAGAATATGTCCCATTAGACAGAAAGAAAAACCTGGGTGTGCATAAATCAGTCTATCACAATCCACAGCAGAATATCGGGAATTCCACCCTAAGGTACTGGGGTCCTTTGGACTTGCCAAAGAGTACGTGCCCTTACGCAACACTATACCTGAACAATTAACATACAATTTAGTATTAGTATAATTGATAACTAGACAACAAGCAGAGTAATAACCAGGCTATCGGGGAACTATCAATTCCTTATGCTGGTAACCCAAAAGAGTTATATTCAGTTTTATCCATATAGAAGTTGTCGCAATAAGTGAGGTTGTCACACCCCTGATAACCCATGCCTCATGGCTTTCTATGATATAGACAAGGACCTCGATAGGCAAACCCAAACATTCCTTGCACTTCTACGAAGTCAAGGGGCTGTGTATAGGTATAATTGACAATTGATAATGGATATGCTGTCCATAGACTAGTGCAAAAAACGCAGTTGATGGACAGAATGTAGAACAATGTCATACATTCACCCCAGTGCAAGGATCTGGGCCTAAATCAATCGTTTTTTTGCACTCCACACCACCCTGGGTTAGACACTGGCTATATGCAAATCAGCTCTGACCCTGTGCCTCATGGGAACAGTCCAGTCCGAACTACCAAGCCATGTCTTTCCCAGACCGGAATCAAGCATCCAAGGACCGGTTTCTGGCTATCAGCCTTCATTCAGCCTGGATAGCTTGACTCCAGTGGTGCAGAGAGCCTGGGACTCACGTCTGAGCATACCCAGCCCACTCGGGGTGAAAATTGCAAAAAACACAGTTGATGGACAGAATGTAGAACAACGTCATACATTCACCCCAGTACAAGGATCTGGGCCTAAATCCATCGTTTTTTTGCACTCCACACCACCCTGGGTTAGACACTGGCTATATGCAAATCAGCTCTGACCCTGTGCCTCATGGGAACAGTCCAGTCCGAACTACCAAGCCATGTCTTTCCCAGACCGGAATCAAGCATCCAAGGACCGGTTTCTGGCTATCAGCCTTCATTCAGCCTGGATAGCTTGACTCCAGTGGTGTGGAGAGCCTGGGACTCACCTTTGAGCATACCCAGCCCACTCGGGGTGAAACTTGCAAAAAACACAGTTGATGGACAGAATGTAGAACAATGTCATACATTCACCCCAGTTTCACCCCGAGTGGGCTGGGTATGCTCAGACGTGAGTCCCAGGCTCTCCACACCACTGGAGTCAAGCTATCCAGGCTGAAGGAAGGCTGATAGCCAGAAACCGGTCCTTGGATGCTTGATTCTGGTCTGGGAAAGACATGGCTTGGTAGTTCGGACTGGACTGTTCCCATGAGGCACAGGGTCAGAGCTGATTTGCATATAGCCAGTGTCTAACCCAGGGTGGTGTGGAGTCCAAAAAAAACGATGGATTTAGGCCCAGATCCTTGTACTGGGGTGAATGTATGACATTGTTCTACATTCTGTCCATCAACTGTGTTTTTTGCAAGTTTCACCCCGAGTGGGCTGGGTATGCTCAGACGTGAGTCGCAGGCTCTCCACAACCACTGGAGTCAAGCTATCCAGGCTGAAGGAAGGCTGATAGCCAGAAACCGGTCCTTGGATGCTTGATTCCGGTCTGGGAAAGACATGGCTTGATAGTTCGGACTGGACTGTTCCCATGAGGCACAGGGTCAGAGCTGATTTGCATATAGCCAGTGTCTAACCCAGGGTGGTGTGGAGTGCAAAAAAACGATGGATTTAGGCCCAGATCCTTGTACTGGGGTGAATGTATGACATTGTTCTACATTCTGTCCATCAACTGTGCTTTTTGCAAGTTTCACCCCGAGTGGGCTGGGTATGCTCAGACGTGAGTCCCAGGCTCTCCACACCACTGGAGTCAAGCTATCCAGGCTGAAGGAAGGCTGATAGCCAGAAACCGGTCCTTGGATGCTTGATTCCGGTCTGGGAAAGACATGGCTTGGTAGTTCGGACTGGACTGTTCTCATGAGGCACAGGGTCAGAGCTGATTTGCATATAGCCAGTGTCTAACCCAGGGTGGTGTGGAGTGCAAAAAAACGATGGATTTGGGCCCAGATCCTTGTACTGGGGTGAATGTATGACATTGTTCTACATTCTGTCCATCAACTGTGTTTTTTGCAATTTTCACCCCGAGTGGGCTGGGTATGCTCAGACGTGAGTCCCAGGCTCT
Organism: Lissotriton helveticus; assembly: GCF_964261635.1. Taxonomy (NCBI): domain Eukaryota; kingdom Metazoa; phylum Chordata; class Amphibia; order Caudata; family Salamandridae; genus Lissotriton; species Lissotriton helveticus. The sequence goes on from NC_136065.1 coordinate 1,611,855,977, forward strand.
CCACACCACTGGAGTCAAGCTATCCAGGCTGATGAAGGCTGATAGCCAGAAACCGGTCCTTGGATGCTTGATTCCGGTCTGGGAAAGACATGGCTTGGTAGTTCGGACTGGACTGTTCCCATGAGGCACAGGGTCAGAGCTGATTTGCATATAGCCAGTGTCTAACCCATGGTGGTGTGGAGTGCAAAAAAAACGATGGATTTAGGCCCAGATCCTTGTACTGGGGTGAATGTATGACATTGTTCTACATTCTGTCCATCAACTGTGTTTTTTGCAAGGTCCATAGACTAGTGACAAATTCAGTGGGGTAATAAGCAGTCCTATCTCCAAAGAACCTCTTGTGTGTATCTAGGAACACAGTGCACGGTGTCGTACTTTTCTTTCGCATTTGAGGAACAACCTTATCCTTACTATTTGAAGGTACACTTTGATCTCTTTCCAAAACCCATGTTACCCCACATACCATTATTAAAAGCATAAACACAAGGGCAATACATGTTAACTTTTGTTTATGAGTCCGCACTGCATTGCGCAGGGCAACACGAATCACTGGCTACCCTTCCTCAGCAACCATTCTACCAAAGGGATGCATAACAAATGATGAAACAGGGGTGAAATACAAGAAAATATACAAGTTCCCAGTATCCCCGAGCCTCACTGGTACAGGCTCCTATTGTCCATCAATATGTTGGCCCTCTTGAGCACAGGTGGTGGAGCTTGCTCTGGCCTAAGATCGTCTCCCACATTGACCAGGATAATATACCTCTGTGGTATACTTCAATCTATCCATGTCCAGTGCACAAAACTCCAGGCCAAAACTTTCCTCATGGGTAAATTCCTGGTCTAAGGCCTGGTCTCAACCACCACAGTGTGCGTGACGAATCTGAAACTATTCTTCCTCAGATCACCAACTCACCCCGCCAACAAAATGTGGGGCTTCTGTTTTTACTGATCCTAACTACAACTGTAACCATACATTTGTGTTCCCTTTTGTCTCTATGCTCCCAGTACCCCTACCCCGTGCCAAACTTTGTATATTTCCGTACTTGAGACTTTTTGTTTGTTTAACGCTATAAACCGTGTAAAGCGCTCTGATACCCTCACGGGGCAAGTTTGCGCTCTATAAAACATTAAAATAAAATAAATAAATAACTCTCATCACCCTAAACTAACTCTATTGGTACTACAGCAAAGTACACCCTGATTTACACAGTAGCTAATCTTTTTTTTCCTTTGGCACACCATCCCCCTGCTTAGGACACAAATTGTACCTTGTGAATCCAGGCATAGAATGGTCAGCAAACAGAGGCTCCTGGATAGCTCGTATTTCCGGAGGAACTGCTGCATTCAGCACACTATCATTTTCTTTCTCTGTTTACATTCAGGTCACCCTGGCATCACTGAAAGGGACAAAACGAGGCACCATCTCACACTCAGAGTCCCCAATCCCATCCCTCACCCACTAGCCTTAGGGCAGGGGCAAAGGAATCTTGCGACAGTGAGTCACGTAAATCCAGTCTGTACGGCCAGCAACCTTTACCGCAGTATGTGTTGCTAGAATGACTTGTTCTGGCCCCTTCCAAGGCAGCTCCAAACTTGTCGTCAGCTGGAAGTTCTTGATAAGAATAAAATCACCAGGCTGAATGTTGTGCCCGGGACCCCCTGGTGTAGCTGGCAGGGTATCCCGGACCTGTTGGTGAATAGAACACAAACTTTCAGTTAACTGGCTAAGATAATTATTCAACAATGGGTATTCAATATCAGAGAACTGCCGAGGTCGTGGGATGCCCCATACATTTGCCGGGCATCCATACACAACCTCATATGGTGTCAATCCTATCCTAGAATGAGCTATGGTTTTGTTGACAAAACAGTTAATGGTAAAGCATCTGGCTACTTTAACCCTGTCGTCTCCTGAATTTTTGCCAGTTTGAGCTTGAGAGTACTATTATACTTTTCAACCAAACCTGCTAATTGTGTATGATTGGCAGTATGGGACTTTTCCTTTATGTGTAAACCATCACAAATCAATTGAATCACTTTTGCATTAAAATGATTTCTGTTATCACTCCAGATCAATCGGGCAAACCAAAACGAGGAAAGAATTCCTTCAGGAGCACCTTTGTAGTCTTAATGGCTGTATTGTCTTTAGTGGGATAAGTCTCCACCAATTTAATGAATGCACATACAACCACCAAGACATACTTCAAATTATTGCATCTCTCTAGCTCTATATAGTTAATTTGAAAGCCTTTAAAAGGAAAAGTGGGTGGTGAAAAATTACCAGGCGGTGTATGAGTGCCTTTTCCAGGATTGTGTATCATGCACACCATACAGTACTTCCTTAAATGTGCAGCTGTCTTAGGGATATTGTCATTCTGTCATACAGGGTTCAGCAACTTTCAAATACCCTTAGCACTAATATGGGCTGGACCATGGGCCATCGTAACCACATGGAGAACATATGCATCGGGCAACATCCATCTCTGCTTCTCTGACTTATCGATCCAACATCCCTCATAGTTCAATTGTGCTGTACTTTCCTGCCACACCGCTAATTCTTCTACTGTGGTTTTGCTTTGTATCTCTTTAACATTCTCAAGGGTGTCCTCGAACACGACAACCTCAGGCACCCACCTAGCCAGACCTGCTACAAACATTCTTTTCATCATTGTCTGGGCTTTTTCCTCTGCTGTCTGATCTGCAAAAGCATTTTCCCTTTCTACATCATCAGTGACCTTCCGGTGGTCGCTACACTTCACTATTGCCAATTTCTTTGTAAATGTCAAAGCAGATAAAAGCCTCAATATGAGGTATCCGTGCTGTTTTTTTGTGCCATGCAAAGTAAGGAACCCTCTCTCAGCCCAGAGTTGCCCAAAATTATGCGCAACCCCAAAGGCATACTGGCTGTCAGTATAGATATTGACAACCAGTCCCTTACTCAATTCGCAAGCTCGAATAAGGGCAGAAAGCTCAACAGCTTGAGACGACTGATAAAGGACTCTTGATGTTGCTACTATTGTATGCAGTATGGTATTAGCATAGGCCGCAGTTGTAGTGCCTTCCAGTAATTTGAAAAAAGAGCCATCAACATGTAGTTCCCCTTGTGGGTCAGATAAGGTAACATCAGTCCAGTCTACCCATCCCTTTGTCTCTTTTTCTGTCTGGAAGATACAGTCATGTTTATCAACTTCATCTCTCTTGGAAGGGAGGGGTAGTAATGTGGCTGGATTCAGTATCTCTTGATTGTGAGTTGTTTAGCAAACAATGTCAATTCATAACTAGTAGAATATACACTGGTGAGGTGCTGTGTCTTTGTGTTGTTCAGGAGTGTATCCACAGCATGGGGTAGCATGACTTTGAGATCAGTATCGAAGTGGCCATGGCCGTGACAACGTGGGAGGGCTCTCGCAATTGGATCAAGAAGAGCAGAGAAATAAGCACAGTCATTACTTATGTTGAAATTTTTGTTTTGGCACAGTAATCGCGCAACCAGCCATCTCATGCATGTACAACACAAACGGTTTGCCATAATTAGGGGTGCCAAGTACTGGAGCCGAACAAAATGCAGTTTTCAATTGCTCAAAAGACTGCTGACATTCGGGTGTCCAAGGCAGAGGCTCATGCACTTCTCTCATTGTTAGTGCAAGCAGGGGTTTGATTAGCAAGGAATAATTAGGTATCTACTGCCGACAGTAGGAAGTGTTACCTATATAAGTGTGCACATCTTTCTCAGTTTGTGGAATGGCCATTTTGACAATAGTACTATGCGTTCAAGGGTCAACCACTGACCCTCCTTTGACAGTAGGTGACCTAAGTAGGTGACCTCCTGCCAACAATACTGAAATTTAGAAAGAGAAATATTATGTCAATGATGAGCCAAATGTAACAAAAATTTAACAGTGCTATCTGTGCAACCTGGTTCAGTATTGGAAGCTATAAGGAGATCATCAACATACTGCACCAATACATTACCTGCGGGAAGTGACAAGGTATCCAGCTGACCTTTTGATGCTTGGCTATAAATACTAAGACTGTCTGTATAGCCCTGAGGAGCTTGACAGGACAGAACCTAGCAGCTATGCTATCTGGATGAATAGGAATACTGTAGAACGCGTTTTTCAAAACAATGACAGAAAAGAATGTAGTAGTGGAAGGAATCATTGTCAAAAGTGTAGTCATATCTGGAACCACTGGAAACTGAGGAACCACAATGTTATTAACTTCGTGCAAATCAATCACAAAATGGTAAACATCTTCATGATCATCAGGAGAACCGGAGGGTGGCCGTTTGAGAATCGGAAGAATGGGACTATTACAAATATATGCAGAAGTCCTCACAACTACTCCTTTCTTGATCAAATCCTGAATAATTTGCAATAAGGCTTGCTCTCCTGCCTGTTGTATTTTACACTGAGCAATATGAGGCAAAACAGCATTATCTTTAACCTGAATCGAAACTGGAGGTATATGCAGCCGTACCACATCTGTATCACCCATTGCCCATAGAGTAGACGGTACATCAGCAAATTCAGTGGGAATAGGGAGAGGCAAGAAATGTCTAGTACTCACATTTTGGGCTATCATCATATAAACACCTTCCGGGGAACAATAAATAATAGCAGACAATTTCTTCAACAAGTTCAAACCCATCAAATTCTCACCACAATTGAATGTCAACAAAAATAGAGAATCCACAGTAAAATGACCAATTGTCAATGCAGGGGGTCATGAAATGGGGTTTACAACAGGTACACTGAAAAACCTACCAAAACATTATGATGGGCAGACAGAGCTCCCCAGGGACCAAAGATCGAGAAACAGAAATTTTCATTGCACCTGTACCCACCAAATATTCTTTTGTCAAACACTGCAAATCAGTGGTGATATAATGACCCCGTTTATCTACAGGTATCAGAACTGCTCCCTCACTCTGTCCCTGGCTGTCCTAGCTGTAAGACATCCCTGTCACCTCATCAGTATCATAATCATCATGATAATACTGCCCATCTCAAGAGTCTACAAAGTAATTGGTATCAAAATGACCCTGTTAGCCTGCAACACTCCGAGCCCTATCAGTCCCTCAACCTCGTCCCTGAGGACCTCACCCTCTAGGAACCGTCACCTTCTGCAGAAGCACGGGACACTAGCTATGCCAATGACCCTGTACCTTACAATATACACACTGATTCGGCCCCAAAGGAGTCGTATTCGGCTGCCTACTAGTGAGTGGAAGCTGTCGGGCAGGACCATCATGCCCCCTACCATTCCCTCTACATGCCTGTTGCAACAATACCTTTGTCTTTGAATTCTTCTCTATTTTTAATTTCTCTTATCGATCATGATGCTCAAAGTATTGAGCCATATTTAAAATAACAGGAGGGGAAGAGGTTGACCAAGTACTTTGAAAAGCCTGTAAACGAGTTGCAATTTCGGGAAGTCATTTAGAAACAATGCTGTTGACAAACAACGAACACCTCGCTCAATAGACAGATCCTGCCCACTGTAATCCCAAAAATATATCATGGAAGCGAGTGAAGGAATCAGACACACTCTCATCTTTCCTTTGACGACAAGTCGTCAACTAGTCCCAATCTACTTTCCTCTGGGGAATAAGAGAATGCATATATGTAATAATACTACCCGGCAAAGCAAGTATCTCAGCTTGGGGCTTATCACCTGGCTTTCATTCCTCATCCCATCCTTTAATCACATCTCATGTACCACCCAATTCCGCAACATGGTCTTGAGTATGAACCTGTCTCCAAATATCAACCGGAATTAAGAAACCAAAGAACAGTTTAATGTCAGCAAGAGTCGTTACAGTAGAAGAGCAAGCTTTAGTCATTTCTGTATAATAAGCAGTAGGATTTAGCCTAGGGTCGAGCAAATGAGCTTTAAGGGATAGAACCTCACTCTGTTTACATGGAGTATAAACCCACTGTTCTTGGAAATGGGCCACTACACCCCAGGTGGATACAACACCATGCTGGTCCGACAATTCTGGAATTTCCGGATGAAATATAGAATGAACCTCTCACATTAGAAACTGGGACACCGGAGTAGGAATATCTTCATGCAATCTGCCCCTTTAGGCAATTACTGGTGTAATGTTCCCAAAATCTTGGTCTGGGTCCAAACCACTGGCATACACACAATCTCTAATATTGAATCAAATTTGTGGCACGTCATCCCCAAAATGTTTCTGCAAAAGACCAATCAATGTAGAAGACATATGTTTAAGATCATGCTGCTGTACAAAGGGCTCATAATCTGTCATCACAGCCCAAACATCCTCCTCACTGTAGATGGGATTATGTCCCCACTGCATAGCCTGAATAGCTACTACCTTCTTCTCCTCACTCCCCACCTCAGACTGCACAAAAGGGCCCATACGTTCCTTATATTTCATCAAATTTGTTTCCTCAAATCCACGTGTTGGCGTCTCAGCACCCAATAATGCTGGGAAATGAACCATCAAAGATGGAGAAGCAACAGAAGCACTGGATAGGATGGAAGCAGGCGAGTGCACCATGGGAGAGAGAGCTGGAGAGAGGGCTGCCAAAACAAGAGGTGTGTTTGGTGTGCTAACAGTCACAGTTGCCACAGGTGGTGAAGGCAAAGAAGGAGGAGGAGGTGCTGAAGTCAAAGCCATCGATACAATGGCAGTAGATACAAGGACAGTTGAAACAGTAGAAGCAGGCTGCTGGGATGGCAAGGGGACAGTGGGAAGTATCCTCTGCGGAGCATATGGGGTGTCTAACACTTCTTCCACAAAAGTATCATTTTCGTCCTGAACCACATACAATTTATCAACATGCAAACGAAATCTCCTATCTTCACATTCAACTCCCTTCTCCTGTTTCTCTCTGTTATATGCTCCAGCTTTCTGAGTTAGTGTCTGCATCTTCTCTTTCCGTGCCTCCTCTGCCTGCCTAGCTGCTTTCTGCCACGTTCTGAGGGAATCAAACATAGATGGTCTACTTCGTCTCTTGAACAACTGTTCCTGTAAATACCCAATCTTTTGTTCATCGTAAGTGTCCCATCCACGGCCACTGCAAAACAGCATTGTACTTCGTACATTTGTGCCATAATGTACTAAACATAATAGGGCAAAGACTATGCTTCACATACATAGCAAACTTTGGAGGCGCCGGGTGGGCTTCTTCCAGTCAAGCATCTGCAGAACAACAGTGACAGCACAAAAAAAACAGCCTACTGAAACCAGCCATACTCAACAGAAAACAGGTTCCCTATTTAAGCCTGGCAAAGCAATTGCAAATGCTTTTATCCCAACGCCAGTTCTCCGACTTTATCAAATTCAAACCAAAATGGTACCATATCCACAAAGTTCCAAAATAAACTCACCTGATATATTCAGGTCAAGAAAACTAATTCTTCACTCCTGACTCTTCAGACCAAATGGTTGGATCCAAGGGTTTCACCGTTTAGGGCTTCAGTCAGGATGACTGCTGGGTGAGGCACCGTCTGGCAAGATGGAAGGGGCAGCTGGGAGCAAATAATGCTCCTCATAAAGGGATTTCTGAACCGCTAGTCTGACCGGACAATAGCCTCAACCCCCCCGTCCACGGAAGTGGATGGGTCGCTAATCCGAAGGAGTCCCTGTTTGGGTGTCAACTGAAAGAAGTGGCCCGATTAGGGTCACCCGGGTCACTCACGACCACCTCTCACCCTTCGATACTGGTATGTTTCATATAGGTACCCTAATATAGGCTTGGTAACATCATACCCCTTCATCTACATTACCTCCCCTACACTACACTGTAACAAGCCTTTTCGGATTGAACCTTTCCCTTGTTCTAATCATGGGTGCAGAAGGAGGGTTTCTCCTAAATAATAGAGTCCTATAACTCCATCAATAGACTCACACAGTATGAATGAAAAATTCATAAGGGTTCTTGGAAACCAGGCTGGGGCTACACCACCTTCCTCCTTATATCTACGTACATGGTTCACCCCATACATCATTCTCAGATCCAACAATGGCTAATAAAAGAAACAAGGTACAAAGGAACCCTAGATACTTTCTGTATAAATGCAGCACCTCTTGCTTATATTAGAGAGAGGGAACCAAAACTTCCAGCAGGCCGACACACTGACTAGAGATGCTGAGGCTCCTGCATGCAGACACTCCAGCTGACAGTGGTCTGAACTGAGGGTGGGTGCAAAATCCGTTCCGCTTGCGGATTTTGCGGATTTTCGGCAATTTCACGATCCGCAAATCTCGCAAAATTGGCGAAAAATCTGCAAATCCGCTCGCGGGCGGATGTTTTTTTTTTGCAGTAGAGGTATCAACCCGGTGGCATCTTCGTGGATAAATATGCAGGCAGGATTCATTCTGGCACGATGGTCCTGTCACAAAAATTAAACCTCAACAGGAAGCACTTACATATATAAATAGAGTTGAAGCACAAATTCAGTCATGCATTATAGTCAGCCCAAACAACCAGTGAGCACGGTCTGGGCTAGGCAGGTGTGCTTCCTCCCCATATCTACCATCTACAATTAGATGTTAATCTTGATGGAGGTCTTTGCATCCACGAGTTTCTAGAGCGCAATCCCCGTGTTCTTGCTGTGAACAGGAGGCTGCTTTCTCCTCATCTGGTGCTGTGATCGGTCTCTGACCCTTTATAAACAAGAGGCATGTGAACTCGCATAGACGTCCCGCCCATTTGGACCCGCCCCACACACACTAGGGTATGCAACTTCTTCCCGCCCTTTTCTCACTATTATGGACAGCTCACTCGAGGGACCTCGGTGCCTGTCGGCATGGTGGCAAAGTTAAAGACACACGTGGTCATGGTCACATTATGCAAATCCGCGAGTTCGTGGATTTTCGTGCAAACTCACGGATTTGTTCGCTATTTTGCGTGAATTTGCCGACCGCAAATCCGCAAAATTGGCCCATCGTTAGTCTGAACATCCCTCGCGGGTTGTCCACCATGAGACCAGGGCGGGCTCTGACATTCTCACACTTCAGGTAATAGGGTTCAACTAAATCCTAGAGGGATTCTTGGCTTTACACCTACTCACATGCTGGGTACACTCAGGTACATCTAGACAGGCAGGAGTACGCACACTTTTTATTCTGCATTTTATATTCATGTATTTCTATATCCTTATTGCAAGATGGTAGAACTGTAATATTCTTTTACATTCACTGTACTGCTAATCATATATCTCTGCTTCTGTCTAATGGTTGTTGCAGCTCATATATTCTACACAAGAGTAACAACTGTTGTATAAATCCTTATTGAAACGCCCAGACTGTTTATTCTGTGTATCTCTAAGACAAACTAAGGGGTCCATTAGGATGACGGGCGGTGGCACCACCGTGCTGCTAGCGGGGCGGAAAAACGCATTTTTCCGCCCGTGAGCAGCGGGAAACACGTCTGCCATATTAGTATTGCAAAACATAGGTAAATTCCCGTCCGCCGCGGTGTATCGCACACTGGCATCAAATTGCGCCCTGCACTGTGGCGGTGTGAGCCAATGGAGACTCACCGCCCTGCAGAATGACGTCCGCCCGCTCCACAAATTAGGATGGCCCAAACAGGCTGACGCACCGCAGCGGGGACACCGCCCAACCAGAGACGGCAGAGTCCCGGTCCACACAACCCAGTCACGACTGCCATGGACCCAGCTCTACATGTGTTCCCGGTGCTGTACCTGCTATATCACTATCAACTCATGGGCCCCCATGGACGCCGCCGCAGGTACGCAACTACACAAATACAACACACAACACACAGGCTGACACAGGGTCCAAATCCACATCAGACACCCTGCTGGGGGCATTAACACATCCACAAGGGCACCCACACATGACCCACCTGCCACAAAGTCATCCCTCTGCATCCTAGACACACATCAACCGCGAACTTGCAGCAATGTCCCGGTCACCTCACCGCAGCGGAGAATACATGTGCACAATGCAGAAGGCAGGCCCAGTTCAAGGCATGGGCAGGGCACAAAGACCCCAGAGACACACCTCCTCCCACCACACATCAGCGCACCTCATGAAGGCACAGGCCATGTGACCATCCTGTGCACTCCCATGCACAACTACAAGCCAGGTCAATCCACACCCTGCACCACACAACAAATAACCAGGGCAGCAGCCACTGCACGAGTGGCTGCACAGGAACATACAACACACAGCACAGTGCCAGGGAAACACACACACCACAACACCACCACACACATGGAAACAAACATGAGTACAAGCACCAAAGTAACACATAGTAGGAACAAACATACAAATGTACACACAGCCTGCAAAGTCACACATACATACCGCACACTCACACACAGATATATAAAATCTCAACAGCAATGGAGCACAACAAATCAGCAAGCCAAGGTGGGAAGTACACAAATGGAAGGTCATGGAGACACACAACAAACATGTGCACATCACATGCAAGACAAGGAACACAGAACACCCCCCTCAGACCAACAAACCACACATGGCAGCTACAGTCAGTGAAGTCAAACCAGAGGCACCACAGTGCAACAACACAGGGAGACAGCAAGGCATACTAGCTAAAGGTACAAGGAAGGAAGGCCTGGAAGTCCAGCTGGAAACAGCCACAAATGCATACAACCACCACACAGGAGTACACCTGCAGCACAACACTCAGGGCCCACATACATACTCCATTACTGACAAACACCAGGAGGAATGTACACACAAACCCCCCTCACAACAGCAGCACACAACACCAATGCCACACATACTGAAGGCTGCTAATACTTGTTAGTACATACACACACAAACACACACACACACCCTGGGTGTAGCCACACACATAACAGACACTGGGATGCCGGAACAGAACAGATGTCTGCCTAAAAACAACACACAAATACAAAACACAACCAAAACACACACAGAACCCCAACAGAAACAGACATACCCAGTAAGCCAAACGGTGGAAAGGCGATGGGAGCACAGACACAACAGAAGTGCACAACCCCATCACCCAGGAACAAAACACACACAATATACCACAAATCACACAAGAAGTGCACCATCATAGAGCAACACTGCCACATCAAACCAACTACAGATGCACATGAAATAAAAAATGAACAAACACTGCAGGACATCAGGGGATGCACATCAGGCAATGACAAGTCCACATACACACAGCACTGTATGCACAACAAGCAGTGTGTGCACACCAAGCATAACAGTCACACACAGACATGACTGACACAAAATCAACCCACATAACACAAATCAGCACAGCACAAACACAACAGCACACCCAGGAAGTGCAGTAATACCACATTCAACACACATACATCCAACACAACAACAACAGATGCACAAATCTGGGCTACAAGGGTAGAACCATCTTGACCAGAGCACTGGGCAGAACACACAGCTGAAGTGCTCATGAGCAGCCATGACTGATAAATAGCACAAGCACATCACATATAATCCATTGGGGCAATGTCCAGAGTGGAACATTTCTCTTGGCCCAAGAACTGCACCACAAAGTACAGTGTCACAAATGAAGTGATGTGGAGGCAAACACACGTAAACCAAGGGTACAGCTCACATCAAAGTGAAGTGTTTTGCATGTCAGTAGTTGACATGTAAGGGGTGTACCATACACAAATAGAGGGAGTGCAGAATCACAATGGGTAGGCATAAGAACCACACATAGGGGATGGCATTACACCACACACAGCATGCCATACAGGAGGATAAAAGGCACCATGTACCTGCAATGCATGAGAAACACAACTACAATGGCAGTGTGGAGCAGCAGGTCTGCACAGTCTACAAAAACAGAATCAAGACACATGGATGATCAAACAAACACAACACTGATGTGCCAGTCACACACTCTGCACACTCACAAGTGACTAAAACAACAAGTAGGAGTCAGACAGAACAGCATGGACACACCAGCACACTGCACTCCTCTTTACTACCCAGGAGCACACATCTCATGTAGGCCATGGGACCAGGATGGTGGGCCATCACAAGATGACCATACACATACACAGCTGGGCACACATAAAGGAATAACACACATACATGATGACATTGCCCAGCCTGCATGCAAACCTGCGCACAGTATCACACCCTGTGCTGGCAGTGTCCCCCAACCTGACATGTGAACAATGTAGTCAGCAATGGCCAACCACAAAAAAGAGAACTGCAGCACAGGTAAAATTGACACCATATATAACTCAAGTATCAGTGTCTGAATGGACTGAAGTCCCTGTCACCCCTGTGAAAAAATGTGATGCAGGCAAAGAGCTTGTCAACCAAATGCACACACAAAATAACTTTATTCAGCAAGGACACTGACAAAACAGACAATAGGAGTAACTGTCTTTATTCACATATTGCACAGATGTGACAGTAGAACAACAGTAGAGAAGAGCAAGGCACAAAATACTGAGCATATGCAAGAGAATTTGCACAGGCAAACTCAAAACAGGAAGGCTAGGGGTCCGTTCAGAGTGCACAGCAAGAACATGAGAGGCTACACAGGGTAGAGTACAACACAGAAGAGCAACAGGGCCAGTGTCCAGGGCAGGGTGCACAGAAGTACATGATAGGCTGCACAGGGTAGAGTCCAACAAAGCAGATCAATAGGGCCAGAGTCCAGGGCAAAGTGCACAGCAAGTACATGAGAGGCTGCACAGGGTAGAGTCCAACACAGCAGAGCAACAGGGCCACTTTCCAGGGCAGGGTGCACAGCAAGTACATGAGAGGCTGCACAGGGTAGAGTCCAACACAGCAGAGCAACAGGGCCAGTGTCCAGGGCAGGGTGCACAGCAGGTACATGAGAGGCTGCACAGGGTAGAACCCAACACAGGAGGGCAAGAGGGCCAGTGTCCAGGGCAGGGTGCACAGCAAGTACATGAGAGGCTGCACAGGGTAGAGTCCAACACAGCATAGCAACAGGGTCAGTGTCCAGGGCAAAATGCAGCACGAGTACATGAGAATCTGCACAGGCAAGGGCAGAACAGCAGTGAATGACAAGGCCTGTGGGCATGGCAAAGTGCAGAACGAGTACATGAGAATCTGCACAGGCAAGGGCAGAACAGCAGTGAATGATAAGGCCTGTGGGCATGGCAAAGTGCAGAGCGGGGACATGAGAAGCTGCACAGGGTAGAGTCCAACACAGCATAGCAACAGGGCCAGTGTCCAGGGCAAAATGCAGAGCGAGTACATGAGAATCTGCACAGGCAAGGGCCGAACAGCAGTGAATGACAAGGCCTGTGGGCATGGCAAAGTGCAGAGCCAGGACATGAGAAGCTGCACAGGGAGTGTGTTTGACTCTACCTTTCCATGGGCAGAAACACACTCAGTTGTAAACAATGGGCAGGACAGGCCCACCTGTATGAGAGACAGGTGTGTAAGGAGGACTACCAATCACACTTGGCTGTCAGGTGGACTTGGAGCTGACTGTGTGTCGGGGACAGCAGGACCACTTGACTGGAGAGAGAGGCCCAGGTGAGGTAGGGCTATCAGTGGCTTGGCCAGCAGGAGGGCTGTTCGGACCAGGTGATATAGTGGCACGTGGATGTGGAGTCATGCAGACCTGTGACACAGTGTGGGTGGGAGAGGTTTGAGGGGTGCCTTTCTACTTCTTGTGCATTAGAAATGGCTTCCCTGTGCTGGAATTAATGGGACTGGCGATGACACAGCAGGCACACACACCAACTGAGCCGCTTCAGGTGCAAACAATGGCACTCCCTCTAGTGATGTGCTGGATCCTACGGAACGCTTCGCTTGGCTATGCCTCTGGCCCTCCTTCGTCTGTTTGCCAGGTGTACCCCCTACTGTGCCCTTCTTGCCCTGTTTGCCAGGTGTACCCCCTACAGTGGCCTCCTTCCCCAGCTTCATTGGGCTTGGAATGGGAGTCGATGTGGTGGGGGAATGTGGCTCTGAGCCCTTCCTAGGTGTACCCTTGCAATACAACATCTCCTCACAGAAACTGCACACCTAGCTGTGCGTGAAGTTGTATGGACAGGAGAGGAGAGTCCTTTGCTGGGGATGCCTCTGAGGCATGTGAGCCTGAGGTCTGCTTCTTTGCTTTTTCGGCCTTGCTCGTCCCTGACGGGCTCTTGTCTTTGCTTTCTGGGGTGGCTTTGCTCTTTTGTGGGGATGGTGTCTGCGGGCGGGTCCGCTTGGGTTGTTTCTGCTGGGTGCTTCTTGTGCTGTATCGAGACTGTGACGCATGTGAACCGTGGTCACTATCATCAGATGTGGCTACTAACTGGGAGGTGGACAATAGCCCTGGAGCAGGAATGGGAGTATGTGCCTGTTGAAGGGCAGACATCACTGTGGACGACAAAGCCTGGACAATACGGTGTAGCCCACCCACGTCAGACTGTATGCCCTCCATGTAGGCAACCACCTGGCCTAATTTTTTGTCATGGTCACTGAAGGCATTGAGCAGGGCTGTCTGGCCCACACAAAGCTGGCCCAGGAGCTCAACAGACTCAGCACTGAGGGCAGCAGGGGGGACAGGTGCAGGGTCAGCGTTGCCAGGTGTGAATGTAACTCATCCCCTCTTACTAACCCGGACAAGGGCAGCACCAGAGGAAGTGGATGGGAATGTGGGCACTGGCCGCAGTGTGGTAGAAGATGATGCAGAGTCACCATTCCCTGTGCCTGCCAACATGGATGCATCCTCGCTGGCATCAGATGATGTGGTACTTTGGGTCTCAGGCAGGGATTCCTCCTGCATACTCCATCCCCCCTCTGAGGCGCTGGTTACCTCTGTGTCACTGGGCTCCTGTGCAGCTGTAGTGCTAGTCTCACCACCACTGGTGTCCGGCTCCTCTCCCACCATAACCACTGGCGATTCTGCATGAGAGAGAGATGCAGGGTCAGGTTAGTGGCATCAACAGGACAAAGCAATGCAATCAATGCAGTACAAAAGATGCCTAAATCTACCTGTTGTACACATCACTCTGCAATCACATTGCAGCAACTCACTACATAGACCACAACAGTGCATGTAACCCTGATCATCTGCCATGACTGAGTCATGTTAAGGCCACACAGCACAACACCCGACCTGTGGCTGAGGTCAACGAGACACACAATTTGCTCTGCCTACACCTAGGGACATGATGTGGGCACACCACTTGTTGCCACTGACAGACCTTGAGGGAAAAGGAGGGGAAACCACATACACCTATTACAACATGACAGTTCACAATGGCAAATAGCTCATGCCAAGGACCATGTTGTACTCTGGGGCACATTGTAGTCAGGTGTGTAGGCCCCAACATTCATGGTGCATGCAATGTACGCATAGATGTAGTCACACTCAGATAGTGAACACTGCTGTTCACTCCCAAATAGATTCCCCAGACTATCCCAATGCTGAATGACCATGAAGATCATGACACATACGGCTATGGGAATGCACAGCAGAGAGGATCACCTTTGTAAGAATAGTTTGGGCTAATGCATGACACTGGCACCCATCCCAGCAGCCACTTACATGACACAGCACTGCACCAGCCGACAAACATTACATAGGCCACCACTGCTACAGGCCCTGTACACATGCATTCGCTCCCAGACCAAGTCACCCTCCCCAAATACTCACCCCTGCCTTGCTGCAGATGCTCCTTCAGACTTGCATCAAGCTCAGGATGAGTCACTGCCAAGATGGGGCCCATCAATGGTGTCATGCTGCGCTGTGCCAAACGCCTAGTGCGTGGAAGCAGCCCCAAGGTAATCTCTGCCACGTTCTTTGCCAGCCGGCTGATGTCGTCCCACCTGTTGTGGCAGTGGGTGCCTCGTCGGTTAGATACCCCCATAGCTCGCACATTTGCTGCAATGGCCCTCCACACGGCCTTACCCTGGTGTACCTTGAGCTGCAGGCATGGGAGACAAGAGGGGGAAATGATCAGTGACACAGTATCATGCGCCAATATCTATCAGTACAGTAGCAAGACACAGACTCATTCACAAATGTAATCTCTGTTCACTCCACCCTGGGGTACATCACACATGGGCACTCTGCATGAGCAAAGCTGATGTGAATGCATGCATTCATGATGGCGTACAGAGTCCCTTGCTAATCTCACACACATGCAGGATGACAGCACTAAACCCCCCTCTGTGGCTTGCACACATCTCCAGTCCTATGCATGTCTGGCCACTACATACATCACATGTCGACCTATGTCTGTGGGTAGACTCACTGTGTGCATGACTGTACAGCATTCAATGAGCAACTCCTGTGAACATATCTGTATGTCATGTGTGTGGCTTTGGGGGACAAAGACTCACCAACAAAATATAGATCTACCCAAGTGTGGTCATGTGCAATTATACAGGGCTGAGATGGTGCATATTTGGATTTCTTTGTGAAGAAACAAGAGTAAGGAGACAGTAAGTGCAGTAATGTGATCTTGTCTTGGTGGCCGGGCACTGTGCAGAGCATCTGGGTTCACACTGAGTCGGACAACAGGGGCACACAGAGCCATTCAGCCAAGCAATCACTGTCCTGGCACCTGCATGTCAAACATACTGTGTCTCTGTATGGCTGACAATGTAACAACACACTTCACTCAGACATACAACTGCAGGCAGGGAAACCTGTCACATTGGGAGACCCACTCCTTCACCGTGGAGACAGCATGTTTGTCAGTGCATGACACAACCCAACACCCTCAGGCACATACTGCAGCAGTCCAAATACATGTGTGCCCCCCCTACCTTACACCTCCGTTTATGAATACTTACCACAAAATTTGGGCCACCATACAGCCTTGGGTACTGTGCAAGCAACACGTCCTCCACCTCCAGCTCCTCGCTTGTGAATGGACTGGCACAGATCTTCTCTGTCCTTGCCATCCCTGTGGACATGGAACACCAGTGGTGGAAGTGGGTGGTGAGGGTTCTCAGGCAGCAGGCTCTTGAGGCAGCAACAGCGTAGGGTCTCAGGCAGCAGTCCCTGGAGGAAGCAGCAGCAGAGGGTCTCAGGCAGCAGTCCCTGGAGGCAGCAGCAGATGAGGGTCTAAGCCAGCAGGCTCTTGAGGCAGCAACAGCAGAGGGTCTCAGGCAGCAGTCCCTGGAGGCAGCAGTAGATGAGGGTCTCAGGCAGCAGTCCCTGGAGGCAGCAGCAGAGGGCCTCAGGTAGCAGTCCCTGGAGGCAGCAGCAGCAGAGGGTCTCAGGCAGCAGTCCCTAGAGGCAGCAGCAGATGAGGGTCTCAGGCAGCAGGCTCTGTGAGCAGTGGAAATGTGAGGCTCACTCCCACACATATATAGCACCCTGTGGTCATTTCTAAGGTGCTAAGCTGCAACAATTGGTAGTCCAGGTCTGCCTCATTCAAAAGCGTCCAATGACCACCTCCACGGAGGCGAAGCACGCCTACCGCAATTTTCAGATTTGAAGCATGCCACCGCAATCATCATTCCCATTGGCTGTAGACAATGCTCCATGGCGGTGATGAACCACAGGGGACTGGGGTGCACTACCGCGATGGTGCATCTTTCAAAAGCATCCAATGTCTGCCTCCGCGGTGGCGGAGCCCACCTACCGCGATTTTCAAATTTAAAGGATGCCACCGCAATCATCAATGCCATTGGCTGAAGGAAATGTTCCATGGCGGTGATGCACCGCAGGGGACCGGGGTGCTCTACCCTGATGGTGCATCTTTCAAAAGCATCCAATGACCGCCTCCGCGGTGGCGGAGCACGCCTACCGTGAGTTTCAATTTGAAGCATGCCACCGCAATCATCGTTCCCATTGGCTGTTAGCAATGCTCCATGGCAGTGATGCACAGTCGTGGCCAGGCTGTAGCTATCATGATTTGGGTGGCAGAGCTTGCCCACCGCCGTTTGGGCATGTTTCCATTCCAATGACTACCGCACTTGTGTGAATGGGGGGTGCTGGTGACACATGCCGGGGCCAGTAGGTAGCTACTGCGATTTTGGGCACATACAATGGCAATGTCCATCGGGAACACTTCAACAGTACACAGTGGCCACATGCTGAAGGGCATGTCATTGTGCACACAATGCCAATGTCGCATTGACTCCACAGGTGCCTACACGTGCCATGGTTGTGTATGTGTCTGTAGTCCCTACCATGTCACAAATGCATTAGATGGTTGATGAGGTAGGACAGTGTGGTAGTTTACTCAGCAATGTGTACACATATGAATGTGTTGTGGGACACTGATGACCTCGGCAATGCTTGTTTTGCTGTATAATGTTGTTACTTACTTGTGCTTTTCTGTTTGCTAATACACACAATTGTCAGTTCCCCTCCAACTGTCATCATTGTGATGTGGATGTGTGCCAAGTTCAAATGATCCATTGAGGTGAGACAAGTACAGCAGATGAGTATGAGACAGTTGTGTTGATTTGCCGCACAATGGCTGTATGCCAAGCTCCCAGGCGTGCACATGTTATGTTATGTTAATAACCACTTATAGAGCGCACATACACCCGTAGGTTTCATGGTGCTGATGCAGAGAGAAGTAATCCAAAATCCCTAGGCATAAGCTTGCTCGAACAGCCACGTCTTCAGGGACTTCCTGAAGACCAAGTGATTGTCACAGTTCCTGAGTGACAGGAGAAGGGAGTTCCAGAACGTGGGGGCCAAGTAGGAGAATCAGCTGCCTCCTTGCCATTTACGTTTAAAAAAATGGAATTGTTACCAGGTGGAGATGGGCAGAGCGGAAGTTACGATGGGGTTTGTAGTTAATTATCATGTTTTTGACACATCTGGGACCGTTACCATGCAGCACCTTAAAAGCTAGGCATCCCGTCTTAAAGGCAACCCTTTGGGCCATTGGTAACCAGTGCAGTTTTTGCAGTACTGGTCTAGCTGACTGCCATTTGGGTTGTTTTCAGATAAGTCTTGCTGCCTGATTTTGAACTATCTGGAGTCAATTAAGAAAACCCAGTGGCAGGCCGAGGTATAGAGTGCTCGAAAAATCAAGACGCAAGAGTACCAGGGCTATCACCACCTGTATAAGTTCTGAGTGCTTCAGCAAGTGGGCAATTTTCTTAATTTACCGAAGTTGGAAAAAACTAGAGGAGACAAAACTCCCACCTGTCCTTTAAGCGATAGGTCAGCATTGAGGATGACCCCTAGGCTTTTAACAGAGGGGGAATCAGTAGGGGGAGAACCCATATCCGCCGGCCAGTAGTGCGGGCCCCAACTGATCTCACTCTTCCCAGGCAGTACTAGTTCCGTCTAGCCTGGGTTGAGTTTTCAGATGATTCAAGTCCATCCAACTCTGTATGTGAGACATGGTTGCCTGGAACTCTGCCGCTGAGTCTGGGGTATTCAGTGGTATTATCAGCTGCAGATCATCAGCATAATTAAAAATGGTGATCTTGCAGTTTTTTAAAGAGTGTATCAAGGGTCTGAGGTATAAATTAAACAATAATGGCGACAGAGATGATCCCTGAAGGACACCACAGAGGGCGGAGAGTCTTAGGGCGGTGAAGGTTCCAAGCCTGACTGATTGCGTCCGGTCAGTGATGAAGGATGCTATCCATCTAAGTGCAGGTCCCCTGAGGCCAGCCTGCTCAACACGGTTCAACAGTATGTTATGGTCGACCGTGTCGAACGTGGCCGACAGATCCAGGAACACCAAGGCCTGGTGGTTACCCCTATCAGCGTTTACTCTAAGAGTATCCTGAACTGTGAGGACCACCGCTTCCGTTGAGTGTGCCGGGCGGAATCCGGCTTGATTAGGTTCTAGGTAGTCAGAGTGTTCGATGAAATTCGAGAGACATCTCGACACGTGAGCCTCCAGTATTTTGACCATGAAGGGAAGAAGGGAAATGGGACGATAATTGGATGGGTCCGTGGGGTCTGCCCCAGGTTTTTTTATAAGGGGAACAGCCGTTGCGTTTTTAAAGGCACAGGGGACCTTGCTTTGCGCGAGAGATTCATTAAGGAAGAGGAGTATGTTCTGGGGTAGGGCCGAGAAGACATCTTTCATAATGTGTGGTGGGCAGCTGTCGTTAGGCGACCCGGAGTTGACCCAGGACAAAAGCTCCAAGTATGTTTTAAGGTCGATTGGAGGACGGACATCAAGCGTAAGGTGATTATTACAGATTTCATCCAGTGGTTCCTGACTGGAGGGATTAGGGATGCTGCTTTTAATAGCAGAGATTTTATCTATGAAGAAATTGTTCACCGAGTTACAGAGCTCCTGGGTAGGGGTCTGAATGGGTGCAGTTCTCTCACTGTTGCATAGATCATTCACTATTTTAAAAATATCTTTAGATTTGTTTTCAAAGTTTAGTATTTTAGTAGAGGAATATGCCGCTTTCCTATTCAGAATAGTTTTTTTATATTCCCTATGTGCTGCGGAGAATTCCTCCTTGTCTTTCATGGTGTAATTTAATCTCCATTTCCTTTCTTTTTGGCATAATTCAAGTTGTAGTTTTTTGAGGTCAGGGGTGAACCATTTGTGAGCTTCTACACAACGTGTGCGGGAAAATTAGACAGGAGGGGCGTGAGTATCACTAGCCGCTAATAGCCACTCTGTGATTTTTCTTTCCATAGTGTCGACATCCGGGCAGAGGATAGGTATGGTATTCTTCCAAGTGTCGACAAAAGCCGGAGTATTTAAAGATTTTCACTTCCTAGTCACCCCTCCCACCCGGGGCAGAGACTTGGCGTAGCCAGTGATAGTGGTTGTGAACTGGATCAAGTAATGATCAGACCATATACAGGGCGCGATGGTAGGCGTCGAGAGTGAAAGATTTTGGGACAAGACTTGGTCCAAGATGTGTCCCTTTTAATGAGTGGGGGAATGTTTATGTTGGACCAAGTTCAGGTTCAGAAGGAGCTCGGAGAGTTCAACTGTCTGGGGCCCACCTGCGGTGTTATTGAACCAGCGATGCAGGTCCCTAATTAGGAGACCTTTAGCAAAGTTTACCACTAAAGAGGACATCTGCTCACTCAGGGAGATAGGGAATGTGGGCATAGCTTGAGGGAGACGATAGATCAGCACGAGTGCCAGCGAGCCTGTATCCGTGTCAAATTTAATGGCTAGATTCTCAACCTCCGGCATGACAGAGCAACAAACGTATGGTTTTTGTGAATAATTGCTTCCTCCTCGCCTCCCTGTTTGCCCGGGGGGCTGTTGGCCGATAGGATGTAATAATCTGAGATTAGTGCTGCTAGGATATCGGGTAGGGAGTCCTGGGTTAACCATGTTTCGGTGATTAATAAGATATCAGGTTTGTCTGAGGGGAGTAGCATAAAGATGTCAAGTTGATGTTTTACCAAAGAGCGAGTATTGAGGTATAGCAATGAAGATCCAGTTGCGGATTCGTGGTGGGATTGGCAACAACGGGGAAATCAGGACTGGATTTGGCGGGAGAGTGCTCAGGTTGAGGCATAGAAATACCATTGATGGAGATACGGTGATGGGTGTTAAAGTCCAGAGGAGGGCAGAGGTGTATCGGAGGCCTTAGTAGTTTTAGTTCCCTAGATGAGTAGGTTGAGTTTTGGCCATAGTTCGTGGCCCCTGGTCCCGGCCGGGCACAGGCGGGCGCAGACGGGCTTCCCTTTGGCGAGCCTGCTGCACGTGTCCGCTGCGCATTAGCGTCATGGTGCAATTTATATAGCACATTACTGATGGAGCACTAGAGCATCACCGTGCCACAATGGCCGCTCTAACGTGCTCACCAGGAAGTGGAACTAATGTACCTCCCTCCACACAAACAGCACAAGATTGCTGCGGTGGACCGGGGAAAGCAATAGAGCAAAAGCCAAGCAGGTAAAATGCATGTGAAATGTGGGCATGAAAATATGTGCATTCACATTGACCTATGTGGTGTTTGAGGCAGTTGTGTATAGTAAATGGAGAGGTGTGCCCTCTGTGTGGCTCAAATGTCCACCTATGTGACCTGGTGTGTCACGCATTCCTCAAGTCAGTGTTTGTTTTTTCTGTTGTAGTGTAGTTCCTATCATCCCAATAGGCTCTGCGCATTGGAATAATACCTTCAATAGTATAGGCCTAGACCAGACGTTAACTAGGTCTACTACTGTCGATATTAGACTTAAAGTTTTGGGTTTGCCAGCTAGCTCAGAGTTCACTAGAAACTTTCTCGAATAGGCAAGGAGGAGTTGAACCTCCCTGGATAGACAAGAAGGGATTTAGTTTCTGACAACCATAGAACATGACAACTTTGCTCTCCCCTAATCAAGAGTGTATCTCTAGAGTCGTGTGAAAACAAAAGACGACTTATTTTACTCAGTCAGTACGTGCATTCTTAGTCTCACCAGATTGTAGAGAAAAGGAAGAGACGGGCGTGTTCAATAAAAGATGTTATTTATTGATCAGTCTCTTTTCTCATACAAGAGAAATGGATCGATATTATTGCAATACTTATGGTTAAGTAAAGTGCATACATTAAAAGCAGAAGTATAAAATAATACTGTAAAAACATTTATATGGTTTCTAAGCCATATGAAGGTTTAAAATGAATAAAATAGATACATACACATATACATTTGACTAATCGTACTCAACTGGTGTTTCTAACTACGCCTACCCCGTGTACCTGACCTAAGCCTAATACGTGGGCGGGAATAGAAAGTAGCAGTTTAAGTTAAGTTTGTTTTTGCCAAGTGACTGACTAAAGAATTCTCTGCGAGGGGTTATTCAGTTCTGTACCTGGAATCTAGGATGAATGAGGGATGGTATCTCTCGTCTCTGGTCTCGATATTCCAGGCTGCCTGCGAGGGCTACCCGGAAGCGCCGGAGCTGGATTTCTCGGCAGGAGAAAGGCAGCGTGTCGTTCTCAGCACGTCAGGAAGGCGGGGCTGTGCCAGCGGGGTCTGCTCTGCTCTGGGCTTCGGCAAGTCTGGCTGCTCCGATCTCGTCACCACCGCGTGTTTGCATAGGGCAATATCGGTAATATTTATACCTTTAAGGTGCCGAGATTGACGTAAGGATGGACAGAGATACGTCAATAAGGTTGTCATACGACCTGGTCGTTAGCACATTCTTTTGCTGAAGTTCTCGGTGAAATCAAAACAATGGCCGCAGGGTTTTTCCCAGGTTGTCATAGGTTTGATTTGTTTTGAGAACTCCGTATGCCTTATCAGGGGCTGGAGGAATATCGCTTGTCTAATTAGATGGCAAGCGTTATGACCTAATCAGATAACACGTTCCTGTGCCGTAGTGTGGCTTAATCAGATAACGGTTTCTGCATCATGGGGGTTTTCTGCATCATGGGCTGACTGCTAGTTAACTTGTTAACCAGAATAGGGTCAGGAATAGGGGGATCGATACAGAACCTATAGGAATACATCACACCCACTCCACGCTAACTATGGACATATTTACTAATCTAGGCATAGTAAAACATACTGTAGAGGATAGTGTATACATTACCACCCCAAAATACATAAATGCATTTTGAAATTATCTAATATACGGAAAAAGGCAGTCACATGTATTATATGCACTCAAGCTGTAGAATAATGCTAAAGTAATCACGCATTTGTATACATTATTGCTAATTGGTATATGAGAATCTACACATGAAATGGCTCTTAATACAGAAAAAAGGGTCGAGACCATTTCATCACAGAATAAAATAATTATGAACATACCAGCGGGCAGCTAATGTCTATAAAGTATCTAAAAATAGAAATTTTAGTTCTCTAAGAATAGTTCTTACTTTAAGCAGAAGATAAGTGTCCCGAAAAATTGCAAAAATATTTTGGGGCTGCTGAAAAAATTGCTGTCCGTGAACTGGAGGGAAAATTGTTCATGTGACTTTATTATTAAAGTTGAAGGCCAAATTCAGGGTGTTGGGAACGCCGTGTGCTAGCTTGCTCAAAAGTCTCTATTTCTGCTCTGGTGAGAACATCATATCATTTAGACTGTCGAAAAAGCTGTCAACAGCTTCCTGGGAGAGTTCCATTAACTCGGAAAAAGGTGTAACCATGCATTCGTGCGCATGATTGTCTTCATTGACGTTCTGATTTGGATTGCTGACAGAAGGTCGTACCTGATCGATGCTGCTTTCATCTTGAACTTCACAACCCCTTAATCGTAGTGGTGAAGCTTCCACGAATGCCGTCATCAGGATTGGTAGCCGCTGAGGGCAGCACAAAGCATGAGCCGTTATTGGACTCAACAATGTTTCTGCATCCATTGGCGCATCCGATTGTAGCGTCAGACAGGTGTCTAACACGCATTCTTCTCCGCATAGCAGGCACCTTAATACAGGTAAAACACATCGATGCCACATTGGTCGAAATGATAGAAACCAAGTCATGTTCAGGTCTCTAAGCCGGGATATTCCCAGGATTTTTGATATCCGGTCCCGGTATCCAATGGCTCGGATCGTTTCTTCCCTTGTCGCAGGTGTTTTGTCAGTGACATGGTTTGCCATAACGAAATATTAGGACCAAGAATAGGATTCCTGCAATTAGTCCCAAAATGAGGGGAAGTCCGCCAAAAATCGAATGTACGAAGTCTGGAAAAATACCCAGTATGGCTTTGAATGGTGTTAATGCCATCGAGAATACTGTCTTAAATACTTTTGAGACTCCAATGGTATCAGAAATATTTAAGATTTCATTCAGGATTTCTGCGAAATGTATGGGGGAATTAGTTGATAACAATGAGTGAATCTCTGCAGTCGTCCTTGCGACTTGGAGATCATACGTTTCTTTTGATGACGTGAGCCTGGTCGGCGTCTGAAGAAGCTCTGTTTTCATTCTGCTTAAAGTATCTATTCGAATAGAAGTAATTTTCAAGTTGGGCCATGCCCTTGCCTCCCTGTCTGGAAAGGAGCTGGGGAACAATGAGTGTCCACAGCACTTGACCTTCGCAGTCGTAGTTACGAGATAAGGAGCATAAGACTACAACATCTGCGATCTACAATTAGAATGTAACTCCCATTATAGAGTCTTTGAAAGAATGGTTCTATCTCTGTTGCAGGTGCGCCTAGCTGGTGACATGAAAGGTTATTTGAGTTCCCTTCATAGGCTCCATGCAAACTAATTCCATTACACAGAAGTGTACCGCTTAGTGACATTGCACAATTATTGCCACTAAGAAACACTTTCTGTCCTTTATTACTGACACATGCATGTGAATAGGGCAAGTTCCATGTTGTTTTAATGTACCCTTTTCCCAGCTTTTCGTACATGCCAGCCTGTATATATTTTTGGCAGTATTGAAACCTGAAGGTTGATATTGGAATATTAATTATCCCATGTATTATCCATTCACTGACAGGTCACTGGTAATCACTCGAGTTTCTCAATGCTCAGGATTGTATAATCAGCACCCTTCTGTGCCATACTGATTTGTTTATCAGTAAGGTTAAAGATATTGAATAGTGACGTTGTGTTGATTAAACGCCAAGGCACATAGCCTGAACGCAGATTTTGTAACGTCCAGCCAAGCTGTACAATAGAACGCAATTGAGACTGACCGTGTTGTAACAACAGTAAGTCTTGCGATAATATGTCGATTGCTGAAGACACAATGCTGTCCAGAGAAAAAATTCTGGAGGACAGAGTCATTAACCCATTGTCCACTACAGAAAGTGATTTTTCCAAATTAATACGGTCAATTTCCCGTATTCTTTCTGCTGTTTCAATTCGAGTCACCTTCCAGGCCTCGTTGTATTCTGCATATACAGAGGCTGCTATGAAACGCTTTTGACGCTGTTTGCGTGGTCCCATAATGAAATCACGCAAGTCAGCACATCAGTAAGTAAAGTTAGGTGTTGCTTAATTTCTGCCAGTGTGGAAGTTTGTAGCCATTGAAGGCATAATTTGCCCACACTGTAGGTGGTTATTATCCCTGGGTGTTGTCTTTGGGAATATCTAGGGTCTGGCCTGGTCAATTTGAACCCCTGTGTTTTGTTCAGGAATCTGTCTTGACAGTTATTAGTATCTGTGGGCCAGATCAACCACTGTTTCCAATCAGGATGTGTTCTGTTTTGGTTTAATACATAGTTTACATCTATCTCTTCATCTGTAGAGCTATTGCTGTTCATTGTTGGTTTTGGAATAGACGGTTTATTTAAGTCTTTGATTTTGGCTAAGCCAAGACAGGTAGTTTGTTGAACAGTGTCATTTAAAAATATAATTTGTTCTGGGATCATGCAGGCTCTAAACAAAGATTCTATACCTTGTACTTGCCATTCTTTTGTACCCCAAACACTTTTCAATTCAACATTTTTGTCCCAATAATCAAAACCAAAAGTATTCATTTGTTCAAAAAATGAGTCTGAATATATCAATTTCGTGTTTGTTATCATGGTCTTTGTCCCTGTCTTATTTGACAATTTGAAATAAAATGTTTCAGCATTACTTGTGTTAAAACCTGAAAAGTATGAATATTTGTCATAAATGGTTCTTGAGCTTCCTTTTGGAGGGGTTGCACAATGTTCCCATTGATTATAATTTAAAACATTTCTAGGTTGTGCAGATCTATGTAGGAAAAGGTTACCATAGTGGTTGTAGCAGTACATACTATCATAATTTGTAGAACCCTGCAAATAATCATGTTTGGTAAATTTAGCAGACATCACTAAGTCAGACATCATATTATTAATGCTTTCGAAGTCCCAATCATCAGCAAATGAGCTTGGTTTTACAAAGTCACTCAATGAGATCTTGATTTGGTGTGGATATTTCAGGATTTCAACCGGACCATAGATTTCGTAGTCAGTGTTGTCCCATGCTACCCCACCCGGTATAGGATTGGCTGTGAAGTTGACTGAAGAAAGTTCTCTTTTCTCGACGTGTGAAGATGTGTGTGGTTTGAGGATCAAGTTGATTTTCTGACTTGCTGTGTCCATTTTAGCATATTTTCCCTCAATGAAGCGTCCCAAAGTTAGTACCATGATGAGCCAAAGTATGAGGATAAATGCACCAAAACCCACCCAAAATTCGATCCATGGAGAAATCAGATATGTTTCTTTCGGTTGTTTCAAAAGTTCTTTATCTTTATCTTTAAAGGTTTTTGTTGATGGCTGTGTTTTTGATTCTCTGAAGCCTTCAGAGGAATCATCAAAGTTTATGAAGTAGCCGGATGCAGTTCTGTCAATTGTTCCAATTGCTTCAGGATTACTGTTTCTTGCATATTCGTTTGTTACTTCATTGTAGGTTGGTGTGTCTCTGCTAAATGTTTTTATTTGGGTTTTCAGAGGTTTAAGTTCCATTGCATTGTTGCATAGTCCTTGTTGTTCTTCTGTAGGCGTTTCAAATGTGATTAGCCTCTTAGTTAGGACCTCTGTATTGGTAGCAAACCTTGGTGTTCTGCTACTTATTGGGAGTCCACTTGGCCTACTATTTGTTATCGGCCACATGATTGTGGTTTTACCAGGTCGATGGATACAACTCGGTTCTCCTTTTTACCAGCAAGCGGCGGTAGTACTACTGATCTTGTCCCGTTGATAGACAAGACAGGAACTGCTTTTCTGTAAGAAGGCCCAAATTCCTTCTTTACCGCAATCTTTTCTCTGACTAGATCCCCGACTTTTGGAATCCAGACAGGTCTTGCTGGGACAGGTGGTGGTTCTTCAGTGGTTGTTGGCTGTTGCTTCAACTTTATGTTGCTCAGGTCTTTTCTTGTTTTGTTTAAGTCCTGTAAAATAGCCAAACGTTCTTTGATATCAAAGCTTTTTTCCTTCACCACTGAAGTCTGACTGTCGAGGTCTAAGACTAACATCCTAGTTCCAAATAATAATTCGTACGGACTGAATCCCTTCAGAGAATTTCTTGGCAGGTTATTTAGACTACGTTGGACACTTATTAGATGTTTGACCCACCCAGCTCCAGAACCTAATATCCTTTCCGTTATAGATTGCTTTCTGCCTTGGTTTTTTCTTTACACCATCCCGTATCCCTCAGGAAGGAAGTGAGAAGAATCCCGCTGTGCTATGCTCATTTGACCATGTTTCCCCACAGGCTTTAGGGCTAAATGTGAAAACATTGGTCAAACGTAGAATGTTCCTAGCGTATATTCCATTTAGACTCGAAAATCTTTGTATAACAGTCCTGACGTCAGCCGAGTGCTGAGGATCTACATTATAAGTGGAAACTAGCCTGTATATGTTAATCGGACGCTTTGCTTTTTACTGTTGATCTTTCCTGGAGTGAAACGCCACGGTAGTATACCGTTTCTCTCGCCACTGCGATCTCTGTTGCAGTTTGGGCATTTTTTTTACAAAAATGTGATGCTGCAGGCTCATGCCTGGCCACCAGTACCTTGATTGTAATTCTTCCAGAGAATCTTTTAGTTTGAGGTGTCCGAGACCCTCGCCCATATGTGCGTCTGCAATTAACAAGGTTCTCCTGTCCATGTTTGGAATCACTCTATCCCCCACTCCAGGGATTCGAGCAAAAGGGACGGAGTTTGCATCGATTATGTATGTATAATTGAGTGGATAGTTGATCGGTAGTGCTGAGCAGTCGCCTTTTGATGACGTTTTCACCGCCAGCACTGTTTCACCGTCAATGTATTTTAATGTACGCTTTTTTCTAGCTACGGAAGCCGATTTAGTTGCTGCCGCTGTGGCTGTCTCAGCCAATGAATTCCCTGCAACGTGAACGCCATCACGCTGATGACTCAGTGAGTGTGTCACGTGAGTCTTTGGTAGTTCTTTTTGTAACAGAACTATTTGTTCCCAAAGCAGTTTTTGCTTTATTGTTGCACCTGTGTCATCTTTGTAACCGTTTTGAATCCATGTCTGCAAATCCTTGTTATATGATTTGACGCAGTAATATGAATCGGACACTATAAGTGTCGGGAATTCGCGATCCGCATTATCTAGCGCCATTTTCAATGCTAATATTTCAGTTTGTTGTTCTGAATTAGTTTATACTGAGTGTGTTTTTGTTAATAGAGGTCTTAGTTTACCTCCGCGCCACACTTCTTTTGTAATCTCACATGTGGGGTTGTATGCTTGTTCTCCCCAAACGGAGGGTTGAGCATGTCCGTTTGTATAGATTACACAAGCGTATTGTCGTAAGGGCAGAATGTCGATTGGCAGAGGGAATGTTCTTTCATATTCTAGATTTTTTAATTCCTTTAATTCTGGATCAAAATAGTAGTATACTTTGTCCGTTGTAATTGAATTCACCCATTGTATCCATTCCGGATTCAATGTTGTTGTTGGTAAATTACACGGTGTTGTTAGTGCCTCAAAGGCTGATTCTGCTGTTCTGACTGTGATATGTCTACCGTCAGCTTTATCTATTAATGGGCAATTCTGGATTTTTTAAAGTTGAATTTGTAACCCTCTGCTGCGAACCCAAGTATTATGGTGTTCACTCTCTTCAAGTGAGTATCCAAGTCATCATCTGTTAGGTATATGTCGTCGACATAAGATAATGCTTCGTCATCATATGTTTGTAGTAATTCTGTTACTCTCGCTGAGAATACTCCTGGGCTGTTTTTGTACCCCTGGGCTAACCGACATAATTGTTTTTGAGTGCCATTTAATGAGAACGCAGACAAATATCTGCTCTCTGGTGCTATGTTTTGACAAAAGAATCCATTAGAGATGTCTAATGTGGTTTTGTATTTTGTGCGCACTATGTTATTCATTAGTGCAGCACTATGCGAGTTTTGCACTGCAAAAGTTTTGCAACATGAGTTAAGGTGTCTGTAATCCAAAACTAGACGATATGAATTGTCTGGTTTGGAGACCGGAAACAAAGGGTTGTTCATTTGTGAGGTGCAAGTTTCAATCACCCCTTGGTATTCTAGCTGATCTAGGATTTCTTTTACTTGTTTTTTAGCTTCTTGCTTAATTGGGTACTGTCTTTGTGCAGTAGGTTGTGATTTTAACTGGATTTTGTGAGGAGGAGAGTCCTCATCCCATCCTACATGATTTTTATATAAAGCAGGAGCTTGAGCTTCTGCCCACTTTCTAGCAAGTGTGTATTTTTTATGAATTGGGATATGATTTGAGAAGGCAGGCATAATTATTTCTTCGCCATGAGGGCAATCCCTGACAAACTCTGGTGGCCAGTCTTTTTCAGCTAGAAGGATGTCATAGCCCTTGGAGAGATTATCCCAGAATAGTCCCCTTATTTTTCTAGTCTTATCCCCCTCTATAAGTAATGTTATTTCATATATTTTATGAGGTTTGCTAACTCTGGTGTCTGCAGTTCCCACTTGAAGATATTCATTCGTGTCCACTGTCTCCAGATGATTCATAAGGACTTTGCGAGCTATGCTCACTTCTGCTGCGCTGTCTAGCATTGTCTGAGCCCATTCTCCGTTTTTCAGTTGTGTCCTCAGTATTCTCGGCATTGTTAACTATTTTAATGCTGGCTACCTTCTTTTTTGGAAATTGTAATTTCTTTTTTAGATGAGCAGGTTCCTTGTCTTTGGACTTGGCGTGCTCTTCTCTTTGTTCTGATCGTCCTCTTCTTTCCGATTTCTGCGAGGAAGTCTGAAAAGATTGAGAGGGACGTGTATCAATGTCTTGATATCTATCAGGCTTCTTTATATTATCCCTATTTCTAAGGTTATATCTTTTCCCAGAGGGGTCACTTTGAGGTGACCTGTGTCTTTGGTTCGGAGATTTTTCTCTCCGCCGAGGAGATCTTCCTCTGGACTGGAATTTCTTTTCTTTAGGATTGGATTGTTTGTTTCCATCCCAGCTCTTTTTTTGTGATGTTGAATTATTGTTAAAAAATATTTTTTCAGGACTTTCAATTAGCTGTGGTTTTACTGGTATTCCACCTAAACTATCTCTACCTAGTTCTTCATAGGATTTTTCTATAATTCTGGCAATTTCAGCTGGTTGGTCTGCTATATCTGTCTCCTTTAACCTCTGGCGGATCGCCACGTTTGCTGCTTCTCCCTTTATGTTGGCTAATAATATAGCCGAGTCCTGCTTGAAGTCTTTCAGTAATTTCATACCAAGAGTTAAAGTGGGTTCTGGACCGTATTCGTCTTGAATTTGTTTTAGCACATCTGGTATTACCGAGATGAATGGAACACCATGTGTTTT
Organism: Lissotriton helveticus; assembly: GCF_964261635.1. Lineage (NCBI taxonomy): Eukaryota > Metazoa > Chordata > Amphibia > Caudata > Salamandridae > Lissotriton > Lissotriton helveticus. The sequence goes on from NC_136065.1 coordinate 1,611,886,983, forward strand.
TGTGTAAATGGAGGCAAAGACTGTACCCCAAGTATCACAGTCCTCCACGTGTGGTGCGATTCCCATTGGAAGACAGATAGTCAGAATCCTGTGTTTTTCTAACGGGGTGGTGTCTGGAAACACCGCCTCTATTTGGGTGATTTTTTGTGCTAGCCAGAATGGTATTTGTTCCCGTTTAGCTGGTACTTTTCCTAGGCAGGACTGTATGTTCTGTGGTGTAATTTTATTTGTATTCCCCTGATGTGGGGTCAGCTGTGGAATTTTAATTGCTGGTTGGATTGTAGAAGTCCGCATTACATATTGGACTAATTGTCTATGTATTTTTATTAATTGTTTTAGTTGTACTAAAAGATCTACTGCAGACATTCTTTCGAAGTCTGGATGTGGTGTGTATCCGGCTAGGACCGGCCACGTTGCTCCTGGTCTACCTAAAGGACCGAGCCTGGTGATGTGATTATTGTGTTTTAGGGCGCCATTAAATAAGAGCAGGTGCTCTTGAAATTTGAGTGGTACTTCCACCTCCTCGAAAGGAATGTACTCATTAGGAGGTTCCTCTGTTTTGTAAGAGTGGAAGTGCTTTGTTACAGCGTTTGCTGCTGGAAAGTGTATCCATGAATAGAATACCTCTGTCTGCCGATATTCGTGTGCCTCTATTACGAATATGACTGTGCCACCTCTAGGTGTCGGTCCATTTTCTATAAGTTTTAAAGTTATAGATTTTCTTGTGTTGACCGGGATGATTATTATATCCGGGTCTGCTTCCTGCATAGTAGTATCAGCTGCTGCGAGTTCAGCTGCTATTCTAACTGTCTCTCTTTCATCATCACTGTCTAACATTTTTCCTACAGGAAGGTTATTCTATTTGTTTGCAGATCAGGTTTCTTATGGAAACAAAGATTAGATGCACGATATTTTGGAACAGTGTATCCTTCAACGTTGACTAAACCAAGAACCATACATAGGAGTTCCCTCCTGCGAGGTCTGGCGGATATGACCTTTCACCCACTCCAGACGTCTTTGGAGTATTATGGGAAAAAAGGGGTCTGAGTGAAAAAGCACGACTGAGTTACTCTAAATGTCTTACGTTAGTTTTATCGCCTTATCCAAGCGCGTTGGGCGCCATGTAGTGTAGTTCCTATCATCCCAATAGGCTCTGCGCATTGGAATAATACCTTCAATAGTATAGGCCTAGACCAGACGTTAACTAGGTCTACTACTGTCGATATTAGACTTAAAGTTTTGGGTTTGCCAGCTAGCTCAGAGTTCACTAGAAACTTTCTCGAATAGGCAAGGAGGAGTTGAACCTCCCTGGATAGACAAGAAGGGATTTAGTTTCTGACAACCATAGAACATGACAACTTTGCTCTCCCCTAATCAAGAGTGTATCTCTAGAGTCGTGTGAAAACAAAAGACGACTTATTTTACTCAGTCAGTACGTGCATTCTTAGTCTCACCAGATTGTAGAGAAAAGGAAGAGACGGGCGTGTTCTATAAAAGATGTTATTTATTGATCAGTCTCTTTTCTCATACAAGAGAAATGGATCGATATTATTGCAATACTTATGGTTAAGTAAAGTGCATACATTAAAAGCAGAAGTATAAAATAATACTGTAAAAACATTTATATGGTTTCTAAGCCATATGAAGGTTTAAAATGAATAAAATAGATACATACACATATACATTTGACTAATCGTACTCAACTGGTGTTTCTAACTACGCCTACCCCGTGTACCTGACCTAAGCCTAATACGTGGGCGGGAATAGAAAGTAGCAGTTTAAGTTAAGTTTGTTTTTGCCAAGTGACTGACTAAAGAATTCTCTGCGAGGGGTTATTCAGTTCTGTACCTGGAATCTAGGATGAATGAGGGATGGTATCTCTCGTCTCTGGTCTCGATATTCCAGGCTGCCTGCGAGGGCTACCCGGAAGCGCCGGAGCTGGATTTCTCGGCAGGAGAAAGGCAGCGTGTCGTTCTCAGCGCGTCAGGAAGGCGGGGCTGTGCCAGCGGGGTCTGCTCTGCTCTGGGCTTCGGCAAGTCTGGCTGCTCCGATCTCGTCACCACCGCGTGTTTGCATAGGGCAATATCGGTAATATTTATATCTTTAAGGTGCCGAGATTGACGTAAGGATGGACAGAGATACGTCAATAAGGATGTCATACGACCTGGTCGTTAGCACATTCTTTTGCTGAAGTTCTCGGTGAAATCAAAACAATGGCCGCAGGGTTTTTCCCAGGTTGTCATAGGTTTGATTTGTTTTGAGAACTCCGTATGCCTTATCAGGGGCTGGAGGAATATCGCTTGTCTAATTAGATGGCAAGCGTTATGACCTAATCAGATAACACGTTCCTGTGCCGTAGTGTGGCTTAATCAGATAACGGTTTCTGCATCATGGGGGTTTTCTGCATCATGGGCTGACTGCTAGTTAACTTGTTAACCAGAATAGGGTCAGGAATAGGGGGATCGATACATAACCTATAGGAATACATCACACTGTGTCATCCTGAATGGGATATGTTGTGGCTATCTCATGATGGATGTCATTGACATTTGTCCACTTTCATCTCAACTAGGAGGAGGCCTAATCTCATACGTCACTTGACACTGCTGGAGGACATGGAGGATGTGACGATCATTCGAAAATTCCTTCTTGATAAAGCCACCCTGAAGACCCTTTGTGATCTGTTGGAGCCCCACCTGCAGTCTCGCCGCACATACCCAACAGCTTTCACCCGAAATTACAAAGTGATGGCAGCCCTCCATTTTTTGCCACTGGATCGTTCCAGGAGACCGTGGTCGGTGCTGCAGGGATGTCTCAATCCTTGTTCAGCATGGTGCTGCGGGATGTTCTGTCCGCCATGATGATCTACATGGACAGATATATAGATTTTCCCAGGGGTGCTGAATTGGCAGGTGTGAAGGGAGACTTCTATCCCCTTGAGCACATCCCCCATGTTGTTGGTGCCATAGATTGCACACATGTCAGTCTTGTGCCACCACAGGCAAGTGAGCACATGTTTCGAAATTGAAAACATTATCACTCGATCAATGTGCAGGTGGTGAGCCTGGCAGATATGACCATATCGCATGTGTGTGCCAGATTTCCTGGCACTGCCCATGACTCATATATCCAGAGGAAAAGCATTCTGCCCTGGCTGATGGCTAATCTGCTACCCGAGCATGCTTGGATTATGGGTGAGTATGCCTAGTCGTATGGCATGCTGTGTGTGTGACCTGCTGCCCTCTGCCTGTGCAACATTGCAATGTGTGTTTGTCATTCCTAGGTGACTCTACATATCCCAGCCATCCATGGCTTCTGAGCCCACTGTGTAATCCCAGGACCCCGGCTGAAATCAGATTCAATGAGGCTCAAGGCAGGACACGCCGTGTGATTGAGCTTACTTTTGGCCTGCTCAAGTCACGTTACCGCTGCCTTGACAAAACTGGAGGTGCACTGTCATACTCGCCTGGGAAGGTGTGTAAGATCGTAGTGGCATGCTGCACGCTCCACAACCTGGACATTCGCAAGGAGATTCCCCTGCTCCTGGATGATGATGAGGACCCAAGGCTCCCACCTGCACAAGAACCTGAGTCCAGTGGGGAGGAGGAAGGCGGTGACATGCGTCAACAGCTCATCACCCACTACTTCACTTGAAGGTGGGTGACGAAGTACAACTTGTACATTGTCTGGTGTTATTGCTGGTGTTGTGAAGGGCTATGTATGAATGGTACAGACAGCCGGATGTTAAGTCACCTGTGTGTGGATATGTGACAGTGACATGTGATCTGTAAACGTGTACGTGACATGTTTGTTGACACTTGTTGCACATTGTGTTGTCTGCATGTTGGCGTATGTAGATGGTTTGAGTAGTGTCTGTGATGCCACACTCACACCAGTGGATGTTGTTCTGTTGTGTTTCCCTAGGTGCTTCAAATTTATCCATTCCTACATTCAGTACAGCTTTCTGACACATTGTGGACATTTTGAAGGCTGTACATCTTGCACTAAAGACAAAACTGACACAATGAAAGCGTGTAAGGTATTTTATTTACAAAGTTGATATTCAAGAGGTGCAGGCAGATTTACATGAAGGTGGTGATGGAGCAGTGAGTTGACAGTCATGGTAAATAAGATGAATGAGTAGACACCACATCGATGTGCTTACCCAGTCCAACAGACAGGTGCCATTCACAAGGCAGTGTGGGGAAGGACAGTCCAAACAGTCAATGCAGTGGGAAAGAGGGTTGCCATCAGGGCTGGCCCCGTGACTGGCATTTGGCTGGTGCTTTGCATCCAGAGACTCTCAGGCTCTTCTTTGGATGGACCCTTGCTTGCTTAGCTGGGGTGGGCCCTGCTGTGGTGCCAGTGGTGTCTGAGGACTCACCCCTCTCTGTGGTCACATTGGAGGATGGTGAATTGTCATCCTGCAGCACAACAGAGGGGGGTTGAGGTGTTGTTTGGGATGCAGGCCTCTCCCTCAGTAACACCACTTGCTGGCCCATGAGGTCTACCATTTGTCCCGTGCATGTGTCGATGGACCTCATAAGCAGGATGAGCTCGTGTAAAAGTTCCTCAGACCGGCCACTTTGTCCCTGGATCTGTTCGTAGGCCTCAATGACTCTGGTGAAGTGGTCCTGGGATGGGGTCCCAAACTCCTGATGTCTGGGGGTGACTCTGGCCCTCCCACCTGCCCTGCTGCCACGGACCTGTTGCCTCGCCACTGTGGGTCCACACACACTCTCCCTGACGTCTACAGTTGTTGGTGTGGGCTGGTCATCCCCTGGGACAGGGAGGGTGTTGCAGGTGGCATTGCAGGTGGCACTGGTGGTGGTGGCCTTTTGTGGTGGTGGAGGCACAGGCTGTAACAGCTGGGCTCTGCTGTGCAGTTGTTGTTGCAGCAGATGTTGTGGTGGGGAGGATGGGGTCCTGGGACCTGGGGCTCTCTGGCACACCAGATGGGCCGGCCTCGAGTTCATCGTCCTGAGAATCCTGGGAGTCTACATCCAAGAGTCCATGTACCGGGGTAGAGACTGGCTCTGCTGGTTGTTGATGTTGTCCTCAGCAGTGAGTTCTTGGTCACCTGTGGATTAGATAGGGAATGGTCAGTGATGTGCACTCTGCAATAATTATGTTAGCTGTGTGTCATCCACTGTCTGTACACTACACAATTGACTGATCTTCACATCTTTTTCTAAGTGCAATACTTTGCCTCTTAACGTGATGCTGAGGTATTTACATTACTCGTACATGTTGTCAGTTATCAATGCATAGCATGCAAATCATGCTGTCATCATGTTCACAGGGACCAGTTGCCATGTAGGGAGCAGCACAAATGAGTTTTATGGTTCTCTCGCTGCTGATTCATATGACCTGGCTGGCGTAACATCTGGCCATGGAGTGGACATTGTATTGTACTGCATTACTTTGTACTTCAATGTACATATTTGTTTTCATTTGGCCACATGTGCTTTATGTAATGTTTAATGGTCCTTGCTGATTGGGCCACATGGCAATGCACTCATCAGTGTGTGCTGTGCATGGTTGTGCACAGTTTTCCTTGTGCATGTGCATTGGTGTGTGACTCTTTGGTAGCTGTGACAGTTCCCTTTGCTTACCTGTGTGTACATTGTGCGTGTAAATCGGGGTCTGTGTGCATATCTGTGCAAGGAGAGGGCTGGTATTGCCATATGGCACCATTTCATTGGTAATAGAAAGTGTGGGTGCACATACATTCTACCTACCTGTTATGTGAAGGTGAACAATGCAATGGCTGCCACATGCTTCAGGGTGGGAGGGAATGCTTCATCCTGCTGGGGTGTGGGACGGCTGCATGGTGGGGGTAGTGGTACAGGCCTCCCTCCCCTAAACAGGCCTCCCAGGGAAGATGGCTACCTACCTGTAAGTTTGTTTGGTGTACTGTAATGGCTTCCAACTGCTTCCGGGTGAGTGAGTGCTCCATCCTGCTGCGGTGTGGGACAGGGGGCATGATGAGAGTTGTGGTACAGGCCTCCCTCTTGAAACAGGTCTCCCAGGGAAGATAGCTTCCTACCTGTTAGGTGGAGGTGAATGATGCAATGGCTTTCAATGGCTTCTGGGTAGGAGGGAATGCTCCATCCTGCTGGGCTATGAGACAGGGGGTATGGTGGGAGTAGTGGTACAGGCTGCCTGTGCTCATGCTCCCATTGTAATGTTGTTAGCTACGTTTAGGGTAAATGGGAGTTAGTGACTGTTGGATCTGTGGGACAGGTTTTTGTGGGTGTGCGGTGCAGATGGATGTCCCTTGTCTGGGGTGGTGTGTGTTTTTAGGTGTGCAAAACAGTACATATCAGTGTGTTGGTTGACATTTGTTTGTACTTACCAGCCTCCACTCCCCCGTATACTCCTGTGAGACTCTCTGGATGCAGTATGGCAAGCACCTTCTCCTCCAATGGTGTGAATGGTTTTGGAGGAATAGGAGGGCCACCGGCAGTCCTCTCAGCCAGTTCCCGGTATTTGCTCCTCCTCTCTTTGACAACCCTCTTGAGATCAAGCCACTGCTTCATGATCTCATTCTTGGATTGTGGGGTGGTCCCTACTGCATTGAACCTTTGGACTATCCGTTGCCACATTTGTGTTCTTGTGGCTAGTGGGGTCTGTTGGACCAGGCTACCAAACAGTTGTGGTTCCACTCTGACTATCTCATTTACCATGACTGTCAACTCACTCTCTGTGAATTTGGGCATTTTCTGTGATGCCATGGTATGTAGTGTGCAAAGTGTTTGTGGGTACAAGGGTGTGGGTGGTGGGTCTGGTGTTGGTATGTGAGGTGTGTTATGTCATGGGGGCTTGTTGGTGCTGGTGTGATGGTGGTGGTGGTGTTGAGTGTACTGTGTTCTCTTGCCTCTCCTGTCAGATCTGGTGTATGCCCTTCTCTTCTGGAGTGTTGCAAAGGATTGTGGTCAATGAAGGGGCTGGTTTTATACTCAGCTATGTGGGTTTGTCCAAATGGGGTTTTGCTGTCAGATGTGTTGTGTGAGTTGTCTTGGAAATGTTATGTTTCTGTTTGGCATGTGTTTGTTTCATTGTGATGTGTTTTGTGTATTTGGGGGCATGGCTACTTTGATTTGTGCAATGTTTGGCATTGTTGTGGTGTTTTTGCATCGTCCGCCATGTTTTGTAAGGATCGTCCGCTGTGGTGGCTATGCTGCAGATCTTCTTCTGTATCTCCCATTTACTCCTGTGTGCGACCGCGGCGGTCGGAGACAGCGGATTGTACCGCAGGACAATCGGGGATATCCTAACTTTCCGTGCGGTGTCTCTGCTATCCTTGAGGCGGGTTGTAGCTCTTACGCTGCGTTTCTGACTGCCTCTGTCGATTTTTGGACGTCACCGCCCGCGTTGGGCAGTTTTTATTAGCCCGCTACCGCCGCGGTCGGTCTTTTTTGGCGGTTGATCCTAATTTGACCGCCGGCTTATCCACGGTCCCGGCAGACGGTTGTTTTCCGCGTCCATGGTGGTCGGGGTGGTTTTCCGCCCGACATCCAAATTGGGCCTTAAGTGAGCAAGAGTGACTGACTGAAAAGTAGTACATTATTTCCACGATCCTGAGGGATCAGCGTTGTCATGTTCTGAGGTTGCCAGAAACTGTTCTCTCCCTTATAAGGGGAGATAATAGTGGTAGTGTGAGCTAGCTAATGGAAACAGGTTAACATTCTCGGAGGGGGTGCTCGGAAACAGTCTGCCACCAAACCCACAATTTATGTTATCCGAACACGCATATCCTGTATAAGCAATATGGGAACTACACTACAATACCAAATGCAGAGTTGGTAAACCAATATTGGTTTATTCAGGACCACTCATAGTGGAGTCCAGTCTGCCGAGTCGCTTAGGAGTGCTGCAAAGGGACTCACGTCAGCAAGCATAGAGAAACAATTTGTACCTTTCAGAATCAATAAAGGCACACCCACAGTTAAATTTTCCAAGCAGATGAAGCTAAACAATGAAGTACAGATGATAAGTTTTGATTCTGAGGCCGGGCACACACTATCTACTATTGAAGGTTGCTCTGCCCGTGCCTGCCACTAGACAAGTGGGAGAAGGCCTCTATCTAGAGGTAAAGGTATGCGGTAATAAGAACAGTGTATTCATTAGTGAAGCAAAACTTAGCTTCGGAGAAACACAATTGAACAGAGACCTTTTCTCCGAAATAGCAGAGAATAAGCTTCGATTACAATTCAAAATGGCGCTGACATAGAAAATGTTGCCGCAAATGCTAACATACATAGAACAATGCGCAAAAATGAATATGCTAACACCAATCCTTTTTTCTATCACTTAGCAAGGCTAAAACTGAAGATCGATGATTTACAAGAGTGCCAATACCTACTTTCAATACGTTAAATGCATCAAAGATGAATTGTGTACCTACTATCTAACTGTAGGAGGCTAGTTTAGATTATGGTGCACACTTATGTAAGTGTAGAACCCTGCACTAATCCATAAAACCCTTTTGGTGATTTTAGTGGTCTCGGAAACCTTAGAAAGCTCTCTAAGTGGAAGCTGTGGAGAACAGGCTTCAGGCTTAGTGCAGAAGGAGTGTAAAGCAGCTTGTTTTGCCAGTACTTAATCTTATGGTATAGGTTAAGTTAAAAAGAACCACAAAGTGTTGTTATAAAGAATATATATTTATTATTAACACTCACTAACACAATGTATTATCTCCTACCTGGAGATATAAATACAATACACACAATAATTTGTCAATAGGATATGTAAGTAGCACATAATGGTGGTCGCCAGGGGGAGGCCCAACCATTTACTAAAATAGTGGTATGCGAACCATGACTCAAGACATGAGTTGGGGACACCGAGGACCACCCAGAGTGAGTATCTAGGAACCCCAACGAGGTCATGTGCAGTGTCGACTCACCACGGCCATGACCAGGTAAGTCAGAGCTGGCCCTGAGCAAGCAGGGGAGCCCACTGGAGCCAAAGAAGACCCTTAAGAGGACCCACAGGCAGAAGGCACAAGAGTTGCAAGAGTACCTCAAACAGCTCTCCAAAGGATGGAGGCCCACGGTGCACGGAAAGATCTTGGCTGGAGGAGATGCTTGAGGCTGGAGCTTCTTGTAGCCCGAAGATCTCTGGAGGAGAGAGTCAACAAGCCATGGCAAAAAAAGTCGACACAGGGCACAGGTGTTTTGTTCCAGCAGTTCTGATGAGGTAAACTGGCCTCAATCTCAGTAAGAAGACAGAGCATGCCTCCTGTGTTGCTGAGCCTACCAGAGTCCATGAGAGCCCAGGATCAGCAGACCGGACAGCTTTGTTGCAGTGCCTGCAGTTGAAGGGTAGTGACTCTTCACTCTAAGGTAGAATTACTTCGGGTGTCTTGGATGTCCACAGGTCCTGTGAAGAACATGCATGGAACACAGACATTGCAGCAGACCTACAGGACGACAAGACCAGGAGCAGCAGGAGTCTTCTCAGATGCAGTCTCGGTTCCCAACGTGAAGTCCAGCTAAGTCTAGAGTGCGCAGACGGTTGAAGAAGTGGTACTTGAATTGAATCTTGTCCCACAATGAATCCACGGACCCACCCACAGGTAAGCCCTTGAGTACCCTAGAGAAAGGGTTGGGATTATTCAGGAGTCCCTCCCACAGGAGGGGCTGGACAGTGGGGAAAACACTCCCATGTTATTTGTCCAGTTTGGTCCCAGAGGTAAGCCAACCGCTTCCTGAAATAGTTTAGACTGGAGTATGCAACGAGGGCACAACATGTGCCTTCCAAGCAGTCTCAGTGGCACTGATAAGGGTTCAAAGACCGAATATCAATGCCAAAATATAAAAATGCATGAATATCAAGTCAAGTAAAATATCGAGATACGTTTTTTCTTTGTTAAAAATATCATTTTTTGTGTAATGCAGACATATAGATTTGTAAATAGGATGTACAATATATAGCTGTAAATAACATCAATTTTATTTTCGTTTAATGTTTTTTTCATTAATTTGGTAATAGTTATTTTATATTTTTATTTATTTTTTCTGTTAAAATGTTTGTTTTTAATGTTTTTTAATAGATTTTTAAGAGCAGGATGTTGGTTGTATAGGGAATAAGGGTGGGGAGTAATTAAAAAAAATATGTGAAATTTAAATACTTTTCAAATTTGAATAAAAGTTTAGGAGTGTGATATTGGGTTTACAGTGGATAGGGTGGGGAGTAATATAAAAATATTTATTTTTAATTTGTAAATATTTTGTATTTGGTGTAAAAATGTTGTAGTGGGATGTTGGGTTTATAAGGGATAAGGGTGGTGAGATACTTAATAATATTAGTTAAAAAATACATTTTTATTAAAATCTTTTTTGGAATACATAATATTTTAGAAAAACAAATGTCAATTTTTAAATTTAAAAAAATCTGATTTTTGGCGGTGTTAGTATTTAGATGCAAATTGTGTGAAATATTTTTTTATTACAATTATTTTTTGAAAAATATGATTAGTTTATTATGTTAAAATGTATTTAAAAATATGTTATCTAATTTTTTGAATTTGAAACCATTTAAAAACGGGCTAATTTGGAATTTTTAAATATTTATTAAATAATAAAAAAATATACATTTGAAATGTATTATTCATATTTTTTTGTTGTGAGAAGGGGTTTCTCAAATATTTTATTATAATTCTTCAAATATTTATAATTAACAATATCATTTTTAAATTTTCGTGACATTTTAATTATTTTGTTAAAGACATGCACATTTTAAAAAAAATACATATTTTTTAATTTAAAAAAATCTTTTAGTATTCCATATGTGCAATTTTTTGGTAAGTAGTTTTTTTTTAGTTAGGGATAGGACATTTTTTATGGTTTATTATTCAGCACTTTTTAACAAATATATTTTTAACAAATATTTTTTAATTAAACATTTTCATATTGCCTTGCACATTTGCAGTATACGAAACAAACATACATTTTAAAATAGATTAAATATTATAATATGGAATACTAAAAGAGATTTTTAAGGCAAAATATAAATTTTGTTTCAATGCAAACAAATCGGGAAAACTTTTAGCAAATTATCTCCGTATTAAAAAAGATAAAACTAAAATCTATTCATGGTCCCAATGGTAAAATTGCTTTATCTCATAAAGATATTGTTAATGAATTTTTGGACTTTTACTCTAAGCTATATAATAAACCTGATTTTAATGATGATTCTTTGGTAGATTCTTTCCTTTCCTCATGTGATCTACCTAACATTTCACAATCTGAATAACTAGGACTGGAATTACCCATTACTAAGGACAAAATTGTATCTGCTATAAAATCTCTCAACTAAATGAATCTCCGGGTTCTGATGGTATACCTGCAGAACTTCTCGTACTTGCTTACTCGGTCTTCATTGGTCCTGCTGTAATTCTCGCCTGCCCCTGCTCCCTGTTCCGCCACGGGTGTTCCCGTTTGTGCGGAGGGAGACCCGGGCTACACCGCTAGTCCGCTTGGACGCCATCTTGGGGGTGAGGGTCAGCGTTCTAGTCACTCGCCCCACTCAGGAGAGTGCATAAAAAGCTATGATAACCCAGACGCGCAGCGGACACGCGCAGCGGGCGCGCTGCTGGCGCGCCAAAGGCAGCCCATCGGCGCCCGTCTGCACCTGTCCGCGGCTGGCCGGGACCAGGGGCCACAGACACCGCTCCCCACGCTAGCCAGCGTCTATGCTATAGTTCAGATGTTCTTTGCCGCATGGAGTCCCTATTGATGGGAGCATGCAAACATACCATCTTACCTCACAATCCACCTCTCCTATGTCCACATTGTAGTTTTCAGCTAGGAAACAACCTTCCACCTCCTCCCATTAACCACTAAAGGTTTAAGAGTTTCCTAATAAATTGCAGATCCCTGCCTTGTCACGCTGGAGGCTGGTTTAGATTATGGTGCACACTTATGTAAGTGTAGAACCCTGCACTAATCCATAAAACCCTTTTGGTGATTTTAGTGGTCTCGGAAACCTTAGAAAGCTCTCTAAGTGGAAGCTGTGGAGAACAGGCTACCGGCTTAGTGCAGAACGAGTGTAAAGCAGCTTGTTTTGCCAGTACTTAATCTTATGGTATAGGTTAAGTTAAAAAGAACCACAAAGTGTTGTTATAAAGAATATATATTTATTATTAACACTCACTAACACAATGTATTATCTCCTACCTGGAGATATAAATACAATACACACAATAATTTGTCAATAGGATATGTAACTAGCACAGAATAGTGGTCACCGGGGGGAGGCCCACCCATTTACTAAAATAGTGGTATGCGAACCATGACTCAAGACATGAATTGGGGACACAAAGGACCACACAAAGTGAGTATCTAGGAACCCCAACGAGGTCATGTGCAGTGTCGACTCACCACGGCCATGACCAGGTAAGTCAGAGCTGGCCCTGAGCAAGCAGGGGAGCCCACTGGAGCCAAAGAAGACCCTTAAGAGGACCCACAGGCAGAAGGCACAAGAGTTGCAAGAGTACCTCAGACAGCTCTCCAAAGGATGGAGGCCCAAGGTGCACGGAAAGATCTTGGCTGGAGGAGATGCTTGAGGCTGGAGCTTCTTGTAGCCCGAAGATCTCTGGAGGAGAGAGTCAACAAGCCATGGCAAAAAAAGTCGACACAGGTCACAGGTGTTTTGTTCCAGCAGTTCTGATGAGGTAAACTGGCCTCAATCTCAGTAAGAAGACAGAGCATGCCTCCTGTGTTGCTGAGCCTATCATAATCCATGAGAGCCCAGGATCAGCAGACTGGACAGCTTTGTTGCAGTGCCTGCAGTTGAAGGGTAGTGACTCTTCACTCTAAGGTAGAATTACTTCGGGTGTCTTGGATGTCCACAGGTCCTGTGAAGAACATGCATGGAGCACAGACATTGCAGCAGACCTACAGGACGACAAGACCAGGTGCAGCAGGAGTCTTCTCAGATGCAGTCTCGGTTCCCAACGTGAAGTCCAGCTAAGTCTAGAGTGCGCAGACGGTTGAAGAAGTGGTTCTGGAATTGAATCTTGTCCCACAATGAATCCACGGACCCACCCACAGGTAAGCCCTTGAGTACCCTAGAGAAAGGGTTGGGATTATTCAGGAGTCCCTCCCACAGGAGGGGCTGGACAGTGGGGAAAACACTCCATGTCATTTGTCCAGTTTGGTCCCAGAGGTAAGCCAACCGCTTCCTGAAATGGTTTAGACTGGAGTATGCAACGAGGGTACAACATGTGCCTTCCAAGCAGTCTCAGTGGCACTGGTAAGGGTTCAAAGACCGAATATCAATGCCAAAATATCAAAATGCATGAATATCAAGTCAAGTAAAATATCAAGATACGTTTTTTCTTTGTTAAAAATATCAGTTTTTGTGTAATGCAGACATATAGATTTGTAAATAGGATGTAAAATATATAGTTGTGAATAACATCAATTTTATTTTCGTTTAATGTTTTTTTTATTAATTTGGTATTAGTTATTTTATATTTGTATTTATTTTTCCTGTTAAAATGTTTGTTTTTAATGTTTTTTAATAGATTTTTAAGAGCAGGATGTTGGTTGTATAGGGAATAAGGGTGGGGAGTAATTAAAAAAAAATATGTGAAATTTAAATACTTTTCAAATTTGAATAAAAGTTTAGGAGTGTGATATTGGATTTACAGTGAATAGGGTGGGGAGTAATATAAAAATATTTATTTTTAATTTGTAAATATTTTGTATTTGATGTAAAAATGTTGTAGTGGGATGTTGGGTTTATAAGGGATAAGGGTGGTGAGATACTTAATAATATTAGTTAAAAAATACATTATTATTAAAATCTTTTTTGGAATACATAATATTTTTGAAAAACAAATGTCAATTTTTAAATTAAAAAAAATCAGATTTTTGGCGGTGTTAATATTTTGATGCAAATTGTGTGAAATATTTTGTTATTACAATTATTTTTTGAAAAATATGATTAGTTTATTATGTTAAAATTTATTTAAACATATTTAATCTAATTTTTTGAATTTGAAACCATTTAAAAACGGGCTAATTTGGAATTTTTAAATATTGATGACATAATAAAAAATATACATTTGAAATTTATCATTCATATTTTTTTGTTGTGAGAAGGGGTTTCTCAAATATTTTATTATAATTCTTCAAATATTTATAATTAACAATATCATTTTTAAATGTTTGTGACATTTTAATTATTTTGTTAAAGAAATGCACATTTAAAAATATATATATATTTTTTTAATTAAAAAAAATCTTTTAGTATTCCATATGTGTTATTTTTTGGTAAGTAGTTTTTTTTTAGTTAGGGATAGGACATTTTTTATGGTTTATTAGTCAGCACTTTTTAACAAATATATTTTTAACAAATATTTTTTAATTAAACATTTTCATATTGCCTTGCACATTTGCAGTATACGAAACAAACATACATTTTAAAATAGATTAAATATTATATTATGGAATACTAAAAGAGATTTTTAAGGCAAAATATAAATTTTGTTTCAATGCAAACAAATCGGGAAAACTTTTAGCAAATTATCTCCGTATTAAAAAAGATAAAACTAAAATCTATTCATGGTCCCAATGGTAAAATTGCTTTATCTCATAAAGATATTGTTAATGAATTTTTGGACTTTTACTCTAAGCTATATAATAAACCTGATTTTAATTATGATTCTTTGGTAGATTCTTTCCTTTCCTCATGTGATCTACCTAAGATTTCACAATCTGAATAACTCGGACTGGAATTACCCATTACTAAGGACGAAATTGTATCTGCTATAAAATCTCTCAACTAAATGAATCTCTGGGTTCTGATGGTATACCTGCAGAACTTCTCGTACTTGCTTACTCGGTCTTCATTGGTCCTGCTGTAATTCTCGCCTGCCCCTGCTCCCTGTTCCGCCACGGGTGTTCCCGTTTGTGCAGAGGGAGACCCGGGCTACACCGCTAGTCGGCTTGGACGCCATCTTGGGGGTGAGGGTCAGCGTTCTAGTCACTCGCCCCACTCAGGAGAGTGCATAAAAAGCTATGATAACCCAGACGCGCAGCGGACACGCGCAGCGGGCGCGCCGCTGGCGTGCCAAAGGCAGCCCATCGGCGCCCGTCTGCACCCGTCCGCGGCTGGCCGGGACCAGGGGCCACAGACCCCGCTCCCCACGCTAGCCAGCGTCTATGCTATAGTTCAGATGTTCTTTGCCGCATGGAGTCCCTATTGATGGGAGCATGCAATCATTCCATCTTACCTCACAATCCACCTCTCCTATGTCCACATTGTAGTTTTCAGCTAGGAAACAACCTGCCCCCTCCTCCCATTAACCACTAAAGGTTTAAGAGGTTCCTAATAAATTGCAGATCCCTGCCTTGTCATGCTGCTGAAATCTCTATTCCTCTTGAAGACGAAGCGCCGGAGACGGTTTTTCTCACAGAAACTTGGCTTTCCCCCAACTCCGATCCTGACCTTGTCCAGCTGCCCTTGGGTTATGCCATCACTAGGATGGACCGCCCAGTAGGGAGAGGTGGCGGGATCGCAATCATTTACAAACACGAACTAACCTGCCGAATACTGGGCAGTCCTGCCACTGATTGCGAGAATGTTGCATTCACCATCGAGTTCAGCCCCGTTCCTACTCTCACATGCATGTTAATTTACAGACCCCCTGGGCCCTCTCTGAACTTCTGTAAATCCCTCCCTGATGTGGTTGCTAACTTAGCCAGCTCCTCTGCTAATTTCTCTATACTGGGGGACTTCAACCTCCACTTTGATGACCCCCTACGGACCCCTGCAGTAGAACTTATTAAAGACCTAGCAGTCTTTCAACTTTCACAAAAAGTCAGTAAACCTACCCGTACAAAGGGCCACTTACTAGACGCAATCTTCTCGAACCTGGATAATATGGTCGGAGGAAACCCTATACCAGTCCCATGGTCAGATTCGGTCATAGTCGATTCGGGTGGCACAGCGGTAGTCCTGCTGCTTGATCTCAGCGCGGCTTTTGATACCGTCAGCCACCACATCCTAAGTCATAGGCTTCGCAACCTAGGTATCTCCGGAACCGCACTGGCTTGACTCCAGTCGTTTCTTGAGAATATATCCTTCCAAGTGTTCCACAATGAGGTAACCTCCAAAAAATCTCCCATCCGTTGTGGAGTGCCTCAGGGCTCCTCCCTAAGCTCAACTCTTTTTAACGTATATACCTGCACCCTCGCAGAAGCAGTCCTTCCCTTCGGAGTCCACATAATCACCTATGCGGATGACACACAGCTGGTGATCGGATTCAACAAAAAGGACAGTAACCCCCCTGGTCTTTACACTTGTCTTCAAGAGATAGCCTCCTGGATGAGGGACTCCTTTCTGAAACTAAACGGGGAACAAGAGCAAAATCATGGTCTTGGGAAATCGTTCCCCTTTTGACATGAGAGAAATCTGGCCCACCGTCTTAGGCCCGGTCCCCATTACTAAAACCCAGCTAAAGAGTCTGGGCGTCTGGCTGGAGCAAGACCTGTCCTTCAAGTTTCAGGCATGGAAGACCGCCGCCACATGCTTCGGCCTCCTCTAAATCGCTCGCAAAATCCTCCCAATCTTCAGGGTCAGAAAGATTATGGTACATACCCTCGTTCTGTCCAGGCTGTACTACGAAAACATGCTTTATTTGGGGACCCCAATGGCCACTATTTCCAAGCAACAGACCACCCAGAATCGGGCTGCACGATTGCTGCTCAACATTCCCAAAACGCAATCTGCAAGACCTGCTCCGAAGTCCCTCCATTGGCTTCCAATTGGGGAAAGGATCACATTTAAATCACTATGCATTGCCCATAAATCATTCTAAAACTTAGGCCCCCCATCCTCAACAACATCGTCCAGTGGTATGAGCCCAACAGAGCCCTCCGATCCACATCTCTAAACCTGGCATCCCTTCCTAAAATCAAAAAAGCCAGAAGTGGAGGCCGTCAATTCTCCCTGCACACCGCCAAACTCTGGAACTCTCTACCGCACTACCTTCGGGCCGAACCCAACCACCTCTCCTCCGCGGATCCCTAAAGACATGGCTGTTCCCTTACCCCGCTCTGTTCATCTTCCTCTATCACTGTAAAGCGCTGGGATGCCTCCGGGTAGCCATGCGCTATATAAATACCATCAATTCAATTCAATTCAATTTACAAAGAATTTCAATCCCAACTCTCACCTTTTTTACTTCAACTTTTTACATTGTTTGGCTCATCAGGAAGTTCATCTGGTTGTTTTACTGAGGCTTTAATTATTGTTGTCCCTAAACCAGATAAAGACCCCACTCTTGTTTCTAATTATCGCCCAATTTCTTTAATTAATCAAGATTGTAAATTATATGCTAAAATATTGGCCACACGTTTATCCCCTATATTAGATTCTATCATACATCCAGACCAATTAGGTTTATTAAAAATAGATAGTCCTTCAGAAGTCATGGCTTTGGTTGCTGAAAAAGCCTTTGATAAACTTCATTGCAATTTCTATTTTATACTTTATTGTCTTTTAATTTTGGTGACACTTTTATCCGCATGGTTTCAGCTTTATATTTTGCTCATACTGCTCGTTTATTTATTAATGGCCAAGTTTCTAATCAATTCTCCCTTTTTTGAGGTACACGTCATGGGTGTCCCCTTTCCCCACTATTGTTTTTAATCGGTATTGAGCCCTTTCTTGCCACTATAAGAAAATGTGATACCATTAAAGGAATCAGTGTTAAAGATGTTATTATTAAAACCCTATATACTACAAGAAGAATAACTGTGGGTCAACTATGTGTCTGGGTGTGTCGTGATGACTAGAAGTGCACTCTAAGTGTATTAGTAAAGCACACAACAGGATATCACACTGTATGGGAAGATAACCATCAGTTACTCTCCTTTAACCGCCCTTTCATCATCTGAACCACTTCCCAAAGTGGAAAAACTATGTTGTTGCCACCTGTTGTGGAAATGGCTCCTCTTGTTAGGTAAAAGCCATTCTTCTTGTAGTATATATTGTGTAGAGGGGTTAGTAACTGTGTGGTCGGTAAACATCCCCTGGGACCCTCGATATCTGTTTGTTGTTATATTATTAAAACCCTAGCATATGCAGATGATGTACTTTTATGTATCAGTGATCCATTATCCTCATTTCCTTCCGTAATAGAAATAATAACAAAATATTCTATGGTGTCTGGATATAAATTAATTACTAACAAAACAGATTTTTTTCCTTTACATGTTTACTGTACTCCTGATATGATTTCCATGAATGAAATTTGTTAGCAAAAGAATAAATTAAAATATCTGGGTATTTTATTCTCTTCTTCTATAAAATCAACATTAACTTTAAACAGTAACTTTGTTTTAGATTATATTAAAGATAAAACGTATAAATGGTCTTCATTGCATCTCTCAAGGTGGGGTAGATTGGAATCTATTAAAATGAATATTGCTCCTAAAATCTTTTACACCCTTGCCATGATCTCCACTCAATTTCCATTTTATAAAGATGTTGATAAACTTCCTTCCAAATTTCTTTAGAATAACAAAGCACACTGTATTAGTTATAACAAATTAAAAATGTCTAAACGTAATGCTATATTTTGTATCCCAGATTTTCTTCTTTATCATAAAGCGTTTATTTTATAACAAAGTGCCATATGGTTTAATCAATCCTTTTTACATAATCCACCTGCTTGGCTCCACATTGAAAAATCCATTGTGAAACACTTTCCACTACCCACTCTGTTAATAATGTCTAACAAATCTTCACTTTTTCATAAATCTATTATCCTTAAATCCACTAAAATGATTTTCAATGATATAGATTCAATTTTTCAAAATCCCATGTGTAGTACTGATGAATTATCTGTATGGTATAGCAATGTTAATAAATTGAATAGAAATATTAGTTTTTGGTTTTCATGGATGAAAGCTGGAATTTTTTATATTAAAGATGTTTATTCTAATAACACTATTATATCATTTGAGACTTTACAAACTAAGGGGCACATTAGTATGGCGGGTGGACTTTGTCTGCCCCCATACCTGTGGGAAATGGGACCGCCCGCTAAGGGTGCGGCGGTTCCGTACATCCCATTAGGGAGAGCCCGCCACAGTGGCGGGCACATCCTGCATTCCCAACATTGTGGCGGACAGTGCACTCAGCACCGCCTGCCACAATGCCAGGAAGGCATGTTGTGCACTTCCATGAACAACATGTTAGGCACTGCGCAGTGCCTGCCATGTTGTGCCTGGAACTGCAGGGGGTACCATAGGTACCCCCCATGTGCACCCTCCACCCCCCAGAATCCCTGGGGGACTGCTACGGGCCCCCAATGTCAGAAACCGCCTGCCTTTCGCCGCCACAAAAAGGCAGGTCCCTTCCTGCATGGTAATATGGATGGCGGTGTCTACCAGACACCGCCACCATATAATTTTCCTGTCCGCCGGGGTCCCCCCTGCCATGGTAATGTTGCGGGGGGGAAATGCAGAGCGGGCGGAGGTTTTTGGCGGGCGCATCCCCACCGCCATAGGGGTGGTGGCGATCCACCCTTTATCCTAATGGGGCCCTAAGTTTCGTTTAGCTAATTCTGAACTCATAAAATATGAATATTTAAGTAATTCCTTTTTTGCAAACAATTCCATCTAATACTCAAGCTGATTTATCTATTTACATCCACCCTATATCATTGATTGCTCACAGTGTTTCTATTCTATACAAAAATGTGTCCAATACTCTAGGAAGTAACATAAATATGATTGCTACGTTCTGGAATAATGGTTTATCGCTTTCCTTGTCTGATGATTCATGGGAAAATATATGGCTTAGTAATATATCCGGATGGTTACCTGTTTCGATTTTCCAAACTAATTCTTATATTTTACTTAATTGCTTATGGACTCCATTACGTTTATTTCAGGCTAAACTTCTTCAATCTGATACTTGTTGGCATTGCAATTTGCATTCTGGCTTGCTACAACATATGCATTTTACTCGTCCTTTAATCTCCAAATTCTGGACAGAAGTTTGGGATATTATTAAAAAGATTCTAAATATTCATGAAGATATATCATATAAAATGTTAATATGCAAATCCGTTATTTTATCGCAGGATTTAAGTGATCTTGAATGTAAACTTTTTAATTTCTTAATCTCAGCTACAATAAACTCCATTACATTCTGTTGGAAAGATGTTTCAAAGTTGTCAGTTCATGCTTGGTGGTCATGGGTTATTTTTACAAGAAGAGCTGCACCGTTATCTTTGTCTGGGGTTTGTCATAATTCTATTGCTAATCACTCATTCTGGATTCCTGTTGATATTTATTTATCAAATGAATGGTATATTTATTGCTTGTTTCCCTTTTGATGTTCTTTTACTGTATTAATTGATTTTGCTTAGTGACTCTATTTATAAATTAATACTAATTTGCTATTTAATGTTTCCCTCCCCCTCCTCTACCTCTTTAGTTTTTCTATGAATACGTTTATCCTTATATCTATTGAAATGTATAAGAAAATATTGTATTTTATGCATTGTACTAGATTGTTTCGAATTATTATTCTTTGTTGTATGTCTTTGCTTGTTGTTTATTATGAAATAATTTTAAATCAAATATTTTGAACTTAAAAAAATATTACATTTTTTGTTTTTTTGATTATATAATATGTTTTGAACATTTGTAAAAAAAATACAATAAATGAAAATATACATTTAATTTTTAGTATTTTTTTCTCATTTCTCCATTCTTGTCTATGGGGAGGCGTTTTTTTTTTCATTTTTATTATGCAGATAAATGTTTCCCATTTCCTCAATTTCTATCTATCTATTTCATTTTTAGGTAATTTTGGGAGATGGAACTTCGGGTTAGGAGTTGTGTTTTGTCGGCTTCAAGCAGGCGTAAGGTTGCGTTGCAGCGGCCTCTGAAAAGTGACTCTGTGAAACCTTGTGGATTTTACTGAATCACTTGTACGTGCATATCACAAAGGAATGCCCACCCTGGCCACATCGAAGCTGACGCAGGTTCAATGAAGCACAGGGCCTCACTATGTGACACTTCACCATAGAAGCGTCACATTGCAAATAATTCTAAATGTGTTGTAAGTTGTGCAACAGCAGTGTAAATCTTATTCAAGGGGCTTGTAAACCTGCAATAAATTCTCCAAGAAGTACATCACCCTGTGCCAGCCTAAATCACAAAGCAGAAGGTGAGAGTATCATCAGATGTAAATATGTCATACACATATTCTTTTGTCCATTTTCCACTCTGCCATGCCATTACATCCCGAACACACCACTGCTCCTACCTGCCCCGTCTGCGGCAGTACTTCACAACACTGTTAGCACACAGAAGATATGAGCAAATCCCCGTAAAGTTCCACAAGCCCATTTCCCATTTGTCTACTTTTCTCTATTATCACCCATTGACACATCCAGCCAGAGCACAGACAACTGCAGTAGCAGAGGTCACCGCATCTAATGGGAGGAATCGGCAACGTGCAGAGGAAGGCATGACAATCACACTAACTGGTAAGTCAAACTGGCCAAGAGATGGTCAATATGCATACATTGTCAGGAGACGACAGAGCGACAAATAGTGCCCAGTGATGCAAAATTTGCTCCTTTACAATTGGAGTTGTCAATGGACATTCACCTTTACCATATGACATTTGTGAACAGCGAAAGACAAAATATAAAATGTCTTGGCTCATCATACCTTTGTAATTGTGGTACACAACATGTATTTCACCAACAGACCCACACCGGGTAAACCAATCCTGTAATCGAGGGCCACAACTAGTCAAAAGGGTTTGCCCACTATATTGTAATAGTGTCTGTAGACCTAATCAAGAAAGTCTAATTGCACAGATATGGAAATGAAAAACAAACAGTGGGATACCAGTCTCTGTAGTATTGACAATGCATACACTGTCCAACTTCAAATCTTTCCAAAATACATTAAATTGCACAGTCCACACAGCTGGTCATGTACTGCGTACACTGGATAGATAATTTTCTGGGCATCAACAAAACACAATTGTAGACCTTACCTCTGAATTCGTAGGCATGTCATTGTGATATAGGTAGCATCAAGGTAGTGGGCCCATTCTAAGTGATATGTGGGATCACTCCTTACATTATGTATTACACACTACTGCAACGGGGGTGCCAACAACTGCTTGTGCTCGTCCTCTGTGCCAGAAATTGAATGCATCACATGTGACAGCAGGAATGTAAAGTTGCAAAACACACTTATCATTTTAGGTACAATGCGGTCCTCCCAGAATCAAAGACGCCCACTGACTTCTGCTTCTAGGTTGGACTTGACATCTGTCCAGGGACCCCACACTGCCCGGCGCTGGGCCAAGGTAAGTCAACTTGGCGGAATGCTCATTAATTTTGCCTTTCACCTCCACCTTATGTGTTGTACAACACTGTTGTCTTGCATCACAATATGCTCACATAGGGCATTTGAACACATGGCGGATCAGACCCTGGTGGCAAATGCGAGGCTGACACAAAATGTATGCCAAGTGTGTGCAGAATGGACATACAATATAACAATGTGTCATATGAACTGACCAAAACACAACAGGCTTGAATTCAATGATAGGATGAATCCCTAGCAAACTGTACACGGTTAAATCCAAATTACATTGGTATGGCTGAGGCACAAACTGGTGCCAGTTTTCTACCTTTCAGACGGGTGTAGGGGCTGCTAAGGTGACTCTTCACGCAGTTACACCTGCAAAATAAATTGGCTGAAGAGCAACACGATAATCCAGTGCAGGCGGGAAGCCTCAAAGCTTCTCACCTTATCTGCAATGTGTGAGCATAACCAAATGTTGTTTTCTGTTTGGCTCTCTTCTATCATATTCACATGTATAGGTGAGTGTTTGACATATGAGGTTTGGATGTCTGCTGCACAAGACACCATTCGTTGTTATGTAAGTAGTACCATGATGTTGGAATTGGAGTATGGGAACAGAGAACACTCAAGGATGAACCTTAGTAATCTGTGTCCTCTCATTCAAAAATGAGCTGTGTGACCTCATGGGTAGGGAAACACAAGTGGGCAACATCATGTCCCTGACAACTGCACATCTCACACGTGAACTCCTTTCTGACTTGTTAACAGACAACATAACACCCATGATAAAAGTTAGTCACAATGTTAAAGGTGAAATCAGTGTGATGCAGAGGAGTCAGGGTCATTTATCCCCTTCCTTGAAATATCAGTAACCTTCTCATACAAGTTTGTCAGTTGATGTGTCATCTTATTGATGTCAGTACTGCATGGATGTAACAGATGTCAAATGCTGCTTGTGAGCAGGTGCCCACAAGTAAAGTCAATGAGGTAAACGTGCTGCACATCGTCCTTGATTATCCGCAAATGGTTAATGAGAATGACATGTTGGTTCATAGCTACAATCTGTTGTACTAAAATATGCACATGTATTTCTCATCACAGGTGCTGACAGGATGAGACCACCGCAGCGGACAACATCCCAGGGGATGCATGACATCCTGGCTGCAGCTGTGAAACCGTTGCGCACCTGTCCTTCAGGTAAATTGGGTATGAGGTGTGTCACCAGCTTAGTTAACTAAGCCATGACAGAGATCAAGATCCCCTTCTGCATGGAATCAACAGTTGTTGTTTTCAAAGTGAAATACAAACCAGGAGTGTCACATATGCCTGTCTGTCAATTGGTGATGCAGATCATTTAGAATGTAGTTTCTACCCTCTACAGCTATGTCTACAACAACTATGAGGAGACGGGTGCAGCAAGATACACCAGGTGGGAACGCGAAGGGATGGAGAGTTGTGGCTGGAGCTGGTGAGTTTGCTAGTATTATGTACATCTCTGTGTAACACCTCAGTGCTCTGGTGTGAACGGTCATTTGTGGTAGTACCCTGACCAGATCACATAAGCCTCATCTGCTGATGCAAAGTACAGTTAATACAACCCTGTTGTCGCAGCACATGTAATACCTGGTCAATCACTAATACGGTTGCAACTTCTGTGTTTCAGATGATGCTGAGGGAGAGGCTGACAGACCGACAACCAGTGCTGGCCGACGGGGAATTAGAGGAGAGAAACCCCTGATCCTCCAGGCAGTAATGTCGGCAGCAACTTATGCCCAAGAGGAGGATGAAGATCATGAGGGCGTTGGCTTTGAGGAAGAGGATGAGCACATATCCATTGACTCCGGGGATGACGATACTGACTTCACGGCATCACATCCTCTGCCAAGCAACGCTTGTCTGCCTCCTCTCAAACAAACAATGCCATGTCCTCGGCATAAATCAAACCAGCCACGGCTTACACACATCCAATCACAGACATCACTCCCTCACAGCCCTCACGTCCGGGACCGACATTGTGGTCCCCCTACCCGCTCTTCCCTACGCAGTGTATCCCTGCCACCCTCTCCACCATCTGTGGGTCATACCAGCCCTGTTGTGGGGCAGGTATCCCCTGGGCACCCTTCTCCTGCCCACAGTCTTCCACCTGCCACCCCACCTGTTGTTTGACTTGCTCATCTCATCCCTGGCAGACACCTGCAGAGGGGGCCTGCACGTGGCGGTTTGGCCAGTAGGAGCAGGACTTCTATCAACAACAGGCAGATATGAGGCAGGACATTCGTGTCATAGGAGCTACCCTGTCAGTCATGTCAGGGTCCCTGCAGGACATGGTCCTATTCCCTCAGGGGGTGGACAGGGTGTGCCAAGCTTTGGATAGGATGGATAGCACTTGTCAGGAAATGTCTAGGAATATGACTGACCTGATATCCATCCAAAGGGAAGAGAGTGCAAGACGCCATGCCTTGGCCATGAAGATGATGGAGGGCATGGTGAGAGTGATCCTAAGTCTACCTTCAAGGCCAACGCAGGGAGGGGAACAATCATATCGTCCTGTCGGACAGCATATCCCCACACCTGTAACACCAACTACACAGCACCACAGTCAAGGTACACAAACACACCAGCACCCTGAACAGGCACCCCCACCACCTGCACAAACACCACCAACCTTTGGACATTCACTCCCACCACCCCCACCACCTGCACAAACACCACCAACCTCTGGACAGTCACTCCCACCACCTGCAAAAAAAACACCAACCTCTGGACAGTCACTCCCACCACCCCCACCACCTACACAACACCACCAACCTTTGGACAGTCACTCCCACCACCCCCACCACCTGCACAAACACCACCAACCTCTGGACAGTCACTCCCACCACCCCCACCACCTGCACAAACACTACCAACCTCTGGACAGTCACTTCCACCATCTGGCCAACAAGCCCTTGTCCAGGTGCAGACACCAAATGTGCAGACACCATCTGCACCTGCACCTCCTGATCAACCTGTACAACACCCACATACACGGAGGCGACAAGCTCAACTTCACCCCTCACCGCGTTCATCACCCCCACTATTGCGGAAACGCAAACACGATCGCCAGTGAGACTCATGTGGGCAATTTGTCTTGGGGTCCTTAGGTGTGTCGTGAAAATAAAGATCCACAAAAGTAATATCCTGTTGTATATCATGTCCTGTCTAACGAAGTAGGCATGTGTGTGTGTGAGACAGTTACAAGTGTAACACATCATAGCAACACGTTATTATGTGCATAGCATATGACTCACTAAATATGTGTCCATCTTTGGAAACAGACATTCAAAATGAAGTCAAACAAGTGAAACAAAGTAGAATTACTCAAAGATATTTATGTAGGAACAAAAACTGACCGTCCGTTTAGAAGGGAGAAAGGAAAACAAATGATGAGCAGGACTTCTATTAACAACAGGCAGATATGAGGCAGGACATTCGTGTCACAGGGGCAACCCTGTCAGTCATGTCAGTGTCCCTGCAGGACATTGTCCAATTCCCTCAGGGGGTGGACAAGGTGTGCCAAGCTTTGGATAGGATGGATAGCACTTGGCAGGAAATGTCTAGGAATATGACTGACCTGATATCCATCCAAAGGGAAGAGAGTGCAAGACGCCATGCCTTGGCCATGAAGATGATGGAGGGCATGGTGAGAGTGATCCTAAGTCTACCTTCAAGGCCAACGCAGGGAGGGCAACAATCATATTGTCCTGTAGGACAGCATATCCCCACACCTGTAACACCAACTACACAGCACCACAGCCAAGGTACACAAACACACCAGCACCCTGAACAGGCACCCCCACCACCCCACCACCTCACCACCTGCACAAACACCACCAACCTCTGGACAGTCACTCCCACCACCCCCACCACCTGCACAAACACCACCAACCTCTGGACAGTCACTCCCACCACCTGCAAAAAAAACACCAACCTCTGGACAGTCACTCCCACCACCCCCACCACCTACACAACACCACCAACCTTTGGACAGTCACTCCCACCACCCCCACCACCTGCACAAACACCGCCAACCTCTGGACAGTCACTCCCACCACCCCCACCACCTGCACAAACACTACCAACCTCTGGACAGTCACTTCCACCACCTTGCCAACAAGCCCTTGTCCAGGTGCAGACACCAAATGTGCAGACACCATCTGCACCTGCACCTCCTGATCAACCTGTACAACACCCACATACACGGAGGCGACAAGCTCAACTTCACCCCTCACCGCGTTCATCACCCCCACTATTGCGGAAACGCAAACACGATCGCCAGTGAGACTCATGTGGGCAATTTGTCTTGGGGTCCTTAGTTGTGTCGTGAAAATAAAGATCTACAAAAGTAATATCCTGTTGTATATCATGTCCTGTCTAACGAAGTAGGCATGTGTGTGTGTGAGACAGTTACAAGTGTAACACATCATAGCAACACGTTATTATGTGCATAGCATATGACTCACTAAATATGTGTCCATCTTTGGAAACAGACATTCAAAATGAAGTCAAACAAGTGAAACAAAGTAGAATTACTCAAAGATATTTATGTAGGAACAAAAACTGACCGTCTGTTTAGAAGGGAGAAAGGAAAACAAATGATGATCTTAATGCAGAAGGAGAAGGGAACTTGGATTGTGGTGGGCCTAAACAAATATAATATGTCAGGGAGCATCAGGGAAACCAGTCTATTTACAAGGGGAAAAATAAATCTTCGTCCAGATCAATGTCTCAGTCCAAAAGTCATGTGTCTTTCTGGTCATCCTCCAGGACCACAATGTCTAGATCCTCAGGGTCTGACACATCCCCATGGCTGGCTTGTGCAGGAACAGGCACCACATGGGGACGTGACACACGAGGAGTATGGGGGTAAACTGTGTGGGGCAACGGACAGGGGGACACATTGACGGTGGTATGGGAAGGGATTTGGGAGACAAAAGACGACATGGCTGTGCTCAGGGACTGCATGTGGGTGCGAGGTTGTCCATTGATCGGACAAGGTCCGCTCGCATGGAGCGTATCTCCAGACACACTTATAGCAACATGCGAGCGGACCTGTCAGGTTGACCCTCGACCATCCAACTCAAGTCCCCTGGCACAGCCACATGAGGAACAACACCGGGAGGGGTGGTGGGGGGACAGAAGGGATGTGGTGCCTCTGGTACGGAGCTGATTTGTTCAGCTTGGCGGCTACGAGGAGGGGGACAGGTTTCAGGGGATCGAGCTGGAGCCCCTGATGGCATGGAGGACTCTAGAGGTAGGGAGGGGCAGGTGGCAGGCCCAGATTGAATGTTGGCCTGCCCCGGATACACCTCTTAGTGACCCCCTGGTGATGAGTGTGTGGGTGGTGAGTAGCTCTCCACCACATCATGGTCCGAGGTGTCCGGTCCTTTCCCCCTACAATGTCCACAGCCTCCACCCGGGACGTAGTACCAGAGTCTTGTTCTTCCTCATCCCGGGTGGGTGCAACCCCCTGGCCTGCAGATGTAGAGGGCCCCTCCTCCTCCTCTTCTTTGCTGGTGGAAAGAGGGTGTAGTCGCCGGCAAACTGATGTCCTACTGCTCCGGACTTGTTCCTGCGTACCTTCTGTCTCACCAGCCGTGCCTGCAGAAGTGTAAGCAAAATCCTGATGTGGTGGTTGTTTCATGCAGGATGATACACATACATAGATGAGCCAAGGTCAGATTTTGTTCTCCTCTGATCACACTCTACAGTTGTCAGGGGCCGATTTACAACTTCTGGCGCGTCTCTGCTAATCAGCAGAGGTGTGCCAGAAGAGTTGCGATGCATATGCCCACCCGTGCGCCACCCCTGATGTGCCGCATTTACAATGCGGCACACCGTGGCGCTTGGGTGGTCAGATGCGTGATGCATCCCCGGTGGAATAGCGGCACTTTGGTGGAGTGTCGTGGCAAGTGCGACCCCACTCCAGCAAGGCATGGGGGTTCATGATCACTAACATGCTGCGTCAATCCTTACACCTGCTTCAAGCAGGCGCAGAGTTCTGACGCAGCATGGCCCTAAAAGTGACTGAGTGAAATCTTGAAGATTTCACTCGGCCACTTTTAGGAGTCGTTCCTGCACCGGATGCGTCACGTTGTAATTACCCAGCAGCATGGTGCTTTGTTTGCTCCGCCGCTGCTTCACAAAAGTGACCCAATGGCGGTGTAAAAGAAGCGGAAGTGCCTTGTAAATCTGCCCCTCAGTCTTTATGGACTTAATGGGGGTTGAGAGCACTCTGCCTCACAGTCCCAGCACTGTTTGCCCCTTTGCATCCTGGTAAATGCAGTACACAGTTCAAACTTACTTCTATATCATCCGTGGTTGCTGAAAATGCTGCCAAGTTCCTCTCAGGTCACAGTACCACTCACAGGCACACAGCAACCCCAGAATATTTTTCTTTGCTCTCTAAAACTGCTGCTCTCTACTGATGAAGCGCTCAATACAGATACACATGTCTAGAGATATACAGCAATGTCTGCACCAACTTTGGTGAATGACTTCAGATAATTTAGAAGTAAGTTTGAACTGTGTTCTGCATTTACCAGGATGCAAAGGGGCAAACTGTGCTAGGACTGTGAGGCAGTGAGCTCCCAAACTCCATTATGTTAATGAACTTACATTACATGTATGGTCACTGTCATATACTGAATTGAGTTTGACATGGACATCTCATGTGTATTATTGTGGCTTATGCAACTGTATTGGCCAAACCTCAACCTTGGCATTCTTGTGATCTGTGTGTCCTGTCACTGCTACATGTGCCATTTCAAAGAACAGTCCACCAAAGGAGAACATGAAGAGTACAGATATAATAGATTTTGGCCATTGATATGGATTTGAAGCTATTTACCGTCTAGGCAAGTGTCATCTGCTTTGTAGCATTGTATGGGACAAGCCGAATGTGGGTCACACATCCACATAGGGTCTGGACTACTCCTCTAGCTACATTGTGAGTCTAGCCGTTTGCTGTCTCCACACATCATCAGACAATCCAGTGCCACATATTGGCTTTGTTGACTTGAAAGGTAGTGCAGTACACCGGTGAACAGTGGTGGGTGGTTATGACAGCTACCTGTACATGTAAAATGTCATACAGGCCACTGAGGGTGAGACGTCTGTCAGTGGACACACCTTGCAAATTTAGAAACACTTAAGAGTGATGCAAGGATCTCAAAGTCTGTCTTGACTCCATGGCACATGATAATCTGTCTCAATTGGAATCCAAACTCTACAGGTGCAATGCAAATAACAGCATCCAATACCCTATGGCCTGCCATGCACACACTGGACAGTCTCTGTACCATTGCTCATCCATTGCACACATCAGTTATGATTTCCTTGGTTCAATGGTAGTGGTGCTGGCAGAGCAGAATTCAATATGAATGCACAAGTGTGGCTCATTTACCCAGTTGTCATGAGGAAACTACAACTCCCAAAATGCACTCTGCCCTGTACAGTCCATATGCCAGTGTGCTTCTTTAATCTTGGTGACTGATGCTTGGACACGGAATTGGTGAATGGAGGCATTGGACACACAATGGTACAGCACTGTTTAACTCACATCACACTCCCAGACACATATTGCATATGATGCACTTACTAGGTCTCTGCTGCTCATGCTCCTCCAGCTGAGCATGGAGGGTCGGCCAAGCTGCTCGCAGGACCCTCCTGTACAGTGGGGAGAGGCGCGGATGATGTACATGGTGCTGGGAGGACAGGCCAACCAGCTCCGTAGCCTTGTGACGGGCCCAGCGCTTTAGGTCCTCCCAGCGCTTGCGGCACGCCCTAGCACTCCGGGTGGTCACTCCCACTGTACTGCAGTGCTGGGCGATGTTGGCCCATAGACTGGCCCGGGCTGCATTGCTCAGCTGGTGCTCAGGGTCCCCATATGGCTGAGAAAACTTCTCCAGCACCCCCTCCACCAAGATGTCCAATTCCCTTTCTGAGAAAGGGGGTGCTCTCTCCTCATAGTCCTCAGCCATTATAGGGAAATAAGTTTGATGAGAGCAGCAGGATGCCTAAGTATCTGATCAGTGATAGAGGATGACTCAGAATGAACACAAAATGGCTGCCAACTACTTCCTGTGATGTATTTCCTGTCTCCCACTTCCTGTATAACATTGTCTGTATGAAATGATGTGTTCCAGTTTATTTTCAGAATTTGCGGCCCAAAAATGTAATTTCCGGTTCCGGAGCGTCGTATACGCGCACGGGCATTGCGCTGCGACACCGGAACTTACGATTTTGCGCGGTAAGCTCTGAAAATGACCCGGAACACATTATATCATACAGGAGATGTTATACAGGAAGTGGGAGACAGGAAATACATCACATGAAGTATTTGGCAGCCATTTTGAATTCATCATGGTCCATCCACAATCAGTAATCAAATCCACTGCCATCCTGTTGTTCTGTTGTAGTAAATAGTGAAATGACAGTGCTGGTTTGAATCATGAATATGTATCTAAAGGGGGAACAGATCATTTCATGACATTTCTGCACAGGCGGGGGGGGCTGACATAACATCAGACCCCAGTTTCATTTTCTCATACTTTGCATTATGGGACATGTATTGAGTGCTCAGTATCAGAGTTGTGTGACGTGTTACGTAACATTGGTGTGGAGCAGTGTGGATATGTCACAGACACATGGGGGCAGATATACGAGCCCTGTATGCCACATTTGTGCCACAGTTGCATCACGTTTGTGACGCAGTGGCAGCGCAAAGCCAACGCCATGCTGTGGTTTATTTTCAACATGACGCATCTGGGAAATGTGTCACGTTGTAAGGCCCTGCATTTATCCATGTTGGTGGGCTGGAATTGGCTGCAGTGTGTCAGCTGATCAATGGTGGGGGATGGTAGGCACTTGAACAGGTGTTTACCCTTGGCTAACATGACCAACTGCCAAAATTCGTATCTTACGGCCCGTAATCGAAATTTCCGGGCCGGAATCGTAAATTACGGCACTATTTCGTAATTTGCGGGCTGGAACCATAAATTCCGCCAAAGTGCCATAAAATCCGTCCCGGTGGCGGAAATTACGGCCCGGCGTAGGACGTAAAGTTAGTAGTCGTAAATTCATTCTGTGAATACCGAAAGTAGTAAGTTCAATCTGTTAATCCCGAAAGTAGTAAGTGCATTCTGTGAATATCAAAATAGTAGTAAGTTTAGGATTTAGTCTTAAGTTCATTCTGTGAATCGGGCCAAAAATATAGAGTTTAGAAACAGTAGCTATTTGCACATCTCCGAAATAGTGGGTACCTATACTAGCATGTCAATTATAGGACATTTTTCAAAGTGACATCTTTTTTCCACAGTCTTACATGTGGAAGGTATAAATGCATTGAAAGTCAATAGGTAATACAGTTACTCTACAATTCTGTGTTCCCCTAAGTCTCCCGATAAAACGGTACCTCACTTGTGTGGGTAAGTCTAGTGCCCGCAACAGGAAACGTCCCAAAACGCAACATACACATACCACATTTTTAGAGTGAAAACCGACCCTTTTTGCCATATGCCTAGCTGTAGATTATGAACCCTAGCTCTGCCGGCACCAAGAGAAACTTAGCAAATCTATGCATTTTTCAAAACTAGACACCCAGGGGAATCCAGGATGGGGTGATTTGTCTGGCTCTTACCTGGTTCTGGTACCCAGAATACCTTGCAAACCTCAAACTTTGTAAAAAAAACACATTTACCTCAAAATTCTTTTGATGGAAAGGTCTGGAATCTGCGTGGATCCACAAAATTCCACCCACCCAGCATTTCCCAAAGTCTTCCACCTAAATTATAACTCACTTGTTTGGGTAGGTCTAGTGCCTGCGGCAGGAAATGGCCCAAAACACAAAGTGGACGAACCACATTTTTACAGTGAAAACTGACCCTTTTTTTAGAAAGTGACTTGTTGTAGATTTTGAACCCTAGCTCTGCCGGCACCGAGGTAAACCTAGCAAAACTATAAATTGTTGAAAACTAGACACCCAGGGAAATCCAGGAGCGGGTGACTTGTCTGGCTGTCACCAGGTTCTGTTACCCAGAATCCATTGCAAACTTCAGACTTTATAAAAAAAAACATTTTTCTCAAAATTCTTGTGCTGGAAGGTTCTGGAAACTGTGTGGATCCACAAAATTCCACCCACCCCGCATTCGCCAAAGTCTTACGATAAAAATGGTACCTCACTTGTATGGGTAGGTCTAGTTAATCTCCACAAAATTATTATGGCAGGCAAACACAGTCAAAATGAGCTTCACTAAAACTGACCACATTCAGTACTAGTTTTGAGTTTATCGGCTATCACTGAGTTGCCCATTCTAATCCTAAACTCCCTATTCCAAATTTCTTTACCAAAAACTACATTTGGAACAAATGCATTGCAGTGAACGACCTTTGATTCTATTCTCATTTCTCAAACCTTTGATGGACCAACTCAGTCTCCTCTTTCTGCAATGAAGAGATGCATAATACACATTGTTTTGAAATAGCTTGGAAATGTACGAGTTACATAAACAAAGTCACAGAGAGAACGCTAACTCACTGATATCACTGATTCACTATGGTGACAGGAGGACAGAAACATATGCAATACCTTCATAATTAGTTAGCCAAAGAGAGATCAAATCATAAGTACAATTAGGTAACACTGAGCACCTTCCTAGAAACTAGAAACTGGATCTTATAATAGCGATATTCTTAACCTAATCTAAAGGTAACTTTATTGAAACACATCAAATAAGTAATCCTCATCGAGAACAGGAATCTCAACACCAAGCAGGTCAAGCAGGTCTTCCTCCTGATCAAGAATATCTGCTCAGTGGTGCGTCAGCTGCTGGACGGTGTGCCCAACTAGGGGCTGATTACGATGTAGGGTGGTTCGCCACCACCCGCATAGCGGTGGCGATCCGCCCTACATTTACCTCCACATACCACCCATTTTCCCAGCCATATTAGCATGGCGGGGGGACCCCGGTGGACGGAAAGACTGTCCGCCGGTTTTCTGCCAGTCGACTTGTCGACCGGGTGGAAAAAGATCACAACATGGTGGCGGTGTCTGTGAGACACTGCCATCCAAATTATGATGAGTGCCGTAATGAGCCTTTCCATGGCGACATTGCCGCCATGGAAAGGCTCACGGTCTTTGCGGTTGGGGACCCTTAGCAGGCCCCCATGGTTTTGGGGGTGCACATGGGGGGTACCTATGGTACCCCCCTCATTGCCATGCACTATGTGGCAGGCAACACGTGGTGCCTGCCATGTAGTGCATGGAAATGCAGTGCACAGTCCATTTACACTGCGAGTGGGTCTGCAGCCAACAGATCCACCCGCAATGTAAAGGGGCCAAGATGCGGTCACTAAATTTCATAACATTTAAATTACAACGTAAGATTACATGACAATTTAAACCGATACGTAACAGTTTTTGTAATTCTGCAGTTTTCGACACAGACTTTTCTAAATGATTCCATTTTGATGCATATTTTCTATTAGTTGCACTCTAACTCCTTGATGATCAATTTTATCACTTGCTGTCATTAAGATTATCTCTTCTTTTCCCAGTTGCAATAATTGTTCATTGAATTTACTACACTCCCTAAGAGTTGGCATCAAGCACACGATAAACTCTCATCCCTAACACAATTATGCATTACTTCTGCAGCTAAAACATTAGTTGAAAACTCATTTTTGATGAGACAGGTTTGTAATGCTGTCATTCCTTCTTTTGGGAGAACTCCCATTCTAATGTCCTTTAGTATATCTCCGTATTTCATATCTGATGCTTGGCACATATTTCTGATTACTTCTTTACATTCAAAGTTTTCCCAAATGTTTACATAGCCAATGTTTTCTAGTGAAGTCATAGGCTCATTATGTAGTAGTTTCTTGAATACAGGTAGTCCTTTTATGGGAGTAAGTCGTAGCAGGTCTCCAAAGACTATTACGTGTTTTCCTCCAAAAAGTACATCGTAGCCAGTTTTTAATATTTGCTGCATTCTTAAATGAATAAAAGCTAGCATTCGGTTAGACACCATGCTCACTTCACCAATAATGATTAGCTTTAAAGTCTCTTGCCACTTCATGACAAGCATCACCAGATAATTTGTTGTATTCTAATTTTTTGGCATGTTCAAAAGGCAGCATTAATTATCAATGAAGGGTACCTCCTTTAATACTGTGTGCAGTAAAACCCGTTGGTGCAGTAACTACACCTTACAAATTGGAATCTGTTGTCTTCTGTAGATAACTCGTCAGGACTTAAATCATTAGGCTTTTTCCAGTTCCAGCTTGACCACTTATGTACAATAGAACTGATTTATATGTAGAACATCACACTTCTTTTCTCATGCAGAAATCAATGTTCTACTTTACTTTGTATGTCTTCAAAAATGTCTTTCTGATCTGTATTTAATTGCTGTATTAGTTGTTCTAGTTCCAGTTTCCTGTCTTACTTGCTGCTTTGCATTCTTCACCCCATGCATAACTATTGTAGATTAATTTTCAATGATTGGCTTTCCAAGAGAATTTTGACTTCTAGGTGCTGAACTTTGACTGCTCTGGGAACTCTCTCTTGCTATCTCATCAGCAATTGTTTCTTCTTGTTCAATCTCATCTCTCAACATTTGAACATAAACTGGAATCCCAAAGCACTAAGGGGCTGGATCTGATGTCGGACGGACCTGAGTCCGTCCGACATCGGCCAGGAGCTGTAACCGACCGACCTGCTGTTGTCGGTTACAGCCCTGCTATTACGATGTGACCGAACAGGGTTCAGTTGCATTTGTATACTTAACAATACAAGCATGCATTCCGAGTGGAATGCATGCCTGCATTGATTAAAGCAGGGGTGCAATTCATCCCTGCACCCTGTGGCCGCACCCCAAGGTACCGGCCAACGGGTGAAGGGATCAACAGAGGGGCACCATGGGTACACCAGTCCGCCATCCGGCAGCCTCACACCCATGGGGGCCCCCAGAGACAGCTTCCAACTCCCTTTTCGTGCCGGACACACCGGCATGAAAAGGCAGTGAAAAGCTGCCATCGTACTCCCTCGGTCCCAAAGAGGCGGCTGGGGGAGTACTGGAGGATTTCCGGATGGCCGACGGGCTCTCTGAGCCTGTCGTCCGCAATTCGGAAATTCAAGTTGGATTCCTTTCCGACTGAGCCCATCAAAATGGCTCGGTCGGAAAGGGATCCGGGCCACACATTCCGGTTTGGTCAGAAGGGCTCCGAACATCGTTTGGAGCCCTTCTGACTGAAATCGGAATCAGCCTCTCAATGTTGTCTTTCACAGTGTTGAATGAGTTTTCATAAAAGTAACATTTTCCAAGTAGCTTTTTTCAGTTCACCATGGCTTAAACAACTGTAACAAGGCTAAATAGGAAAACTCTCTTTTCTCTGGAGTTGGGAAACTTAGCTTTCGATGTTTGATTACATTTCACATACAACCAGAGCAAATTCACCTTCTTCTATGTTTTCACTGACATTATTTCTGAATGTACAATGTTGAAGTATTTCAGAGACACATCATTTCCAGATGAGGACTTCTTCTTGGATAATAAGTATTCAGCATGTTCCTTTTCAGAATATCTATACTGTGTGGCTCAAATTCTGAATGATATTGGATATTGGATTTCAGGAAAAGGCTTATGTACTCTGTTATGAGTATTAGCCAGCCCTAAACTAACCCATACAACTCCTCTAGATTTAGAAAACAAACTAGTTTAACCAGTCAACAGATTCATAGCAGCATGTCTCTATGTGAAAAAGCATTTCCACACTAAAACGTTACAATTTCTTTTTTAAGACTCTTTTCTGCTGAAATCTCCTCCCACATCTCCTTCATCTCAGTTTTCTCTGACTTTGTCATATAACTTTACTGAGCAACAGCAATTAAGTTGTGTGCTACAAACTGTACATCTATGTTTCCATTCAACATCTTCAGAATCACAAAGTTCTAGTCATTAATTTACTTGAAGGCATCTGTTCTTCTTAGTTTGCATCTATTTTTCTGTGATTTTCTTGTAAGTGTTTGCCTGATTTCAGACAGACAGCTGTTGATTCTTCCTTGTGGGATGACAGGTTGTGGGTGGGAATCCAAAACAACCTCTTGTATAAAATGTCACTATTGCTCTGCATTTTCGCTGACAGTTTTTTCCACATCTTTGCTTTTGAAAATGTAGAACTTGTCCTAATATTTTGTCAGCATTCTTCTTTGGGATGGAGCAAGTTACATACTGCTCAATAAAAGACAATACAGACTCATCACTGTCTGCTCCAAACTTTGGGTCATCTTTTCCTCACAAAGGCACGTGAATACGGGAGCATCTCTGGTTTGTTATTCTTTGCGCTAAAACAAATCAGTCACATCACCAATAGGAGGTTTTGTTTTGTTCAAGATGAAAGCCATCATTTCTTGAAATCTGAGATTGAAACATCTGAAAAGATTTGCACGGTCTGATCCAGCGGCCTATAGGAAATATGCCATAAACAATGCTACCCAACTCTATAACCTACTTATAACATACTACTCTAACTCATGGACCCATTAACCAAACATGACATATTTTGACCTACTGAATCAGGTGGTCAAATTAAACCTATATACACCTTATTTACAAATTATATACAAACTATATATAACCTATATACAACCGCGGTAAAAGATGACATTATTTGAACAAAACCTAACTATTTAAATGACCACCATGGCGATGGCATCTAGCTAATAGTAACCTGTGCTTCTGAATAACCAAGACCAGCTTGTTTTCAAAAGTAAAATTTTATTAACTAATTGTAGATATTTCAAAATATAGTTTCATAAATGTAATTTTATTAGAATCAAAGCAAGTATGTTTAAAAAGTATCATGAGAAAAATACAGTTTAAGCAAGGAATTGTAAGTTTAGCATTTCTAAAATCCTAAATCCCTAGCTAAGCTGAATAAATGGAAATAAAGTAAAGTTCTTTAAGGATTCTTACGTGCTCCACGCAAAGTCCAGCAGCACGACACCCTCATCTGAAAGTTGAAAAGCAGCAGCCAGCCCATCCCTAGGGCATGGACTTTTTATACCTTTCTATGCTAGCTAATCTAAGTAAAGGAAAATTTTCTGCAAAAGTCGATGTCTCATTGGTCCAAGAGTGACAAGTGACATGTCACCTACATTTCAAAACTTCAATTCGGTCATATTCTTTGGGACCATTGTCTTTCGTGTACGTGTTCCAAAGCTTCCTTGGTTTGCAACAAATTTGAGCAAAAGTTCTCACTGACTCCATTTCACTTCCTCGGATGCCAAGTTATCTAATGTTCTTTCTACCGGTTTCTGACCTTGGCCACGTCCGACAGAATAATGACAACACTTCATCTTTGTTCAGTGAATGTGATTTTGACGGAAACTTTTTCAACATGGACATCTCGTGCTCCTTGCAGAAATTAAATTCATCTTTTAGCAAACTCGAGCAAACTAGGCCCAAAAGCAGGCAACTTATTTTTCTAGTATAAAACAAACACAAGAAAAGTATTAATGTAAGAAATATTATTTATTCTGTTTCCACCCTTCATTTACTAATTGACTAACCCTCCCAATTAGTCTAATGTTACCTAGCAAGAAGCAAACAAATAAAGCAGCATTTTATATTTACCAGTCTTCATGAAACCATGAAACCTTATGTGCACCTAGAATAGTAGAAATAACACCACATAGACAAGGAAAGCAAAATAAGCACATGCCTCTTTTAAATCTGCTGCAGTTAGTAATGACAAAAACGAAAATGACAAAATTTATTTATTATTTTGCACGAACAAAAGATGCAACATTTATGCACGTTTATGAGCACACATGTTAATGTCCCCGTGTGTAAAGTTTAATCTAGGTTGTGTTAGCATAACACATCACAAATCATTAATATTATTATTTATGTTATGGAAGTATGACTTCACGAGTTTAAACAGATTTCTGTTTTCTATCCCGCTCCATCAACTCCCTCATCTGGTGATTAACAAATCACCACACCACCACCCAAAATTTGGAAATTTAGACTTTTTGGAAAATGATTCAAATTCATCTGTGTCAGTATTTTTTAAAAATCTGTTTCTGCAAAATCCTTGCAATTGTCATAACGAGCTCTGTGTAATTCTTGTAACTCAATCTCCCTTTCCTCTTCTATTTTGATTTTATAAATCCTTCTCTTTTCCTTCATTTGTTTCTTTCTCTTATGCAACAAACAACCGATTTTTGTCAGAATAAATATGAATATTATCACAATCAAAGGTGCCAAAATCTTGCCAAGAACTGAACTTCCAATATCATGAAACCAATTTTTAATTGATGAATGAATGAATGAATGAATTTGGATTTCTAAAGCGCGGGTAGCTGCCCTGAGGCGTCCAAGCGCTAAGAATATTGCTGAGGTTTAAGTTGGAGGGAAGGCAGATTCAGCTTCATTGATTATGCAGTAAACAGTAGTGTTTTCAGCTGTTTACGGAAGGAGAGAATGTCAGGGTTTGATCTGAGATGCTGAGGCAAGGCGTTCCACTTTTTTGCGACATTGTATGAGAAGGAACGGCCTCCGGACCTTGATTTCTTTATTTGTGGCACAGTGGCTAAATTAGCAGAGGTAGAACGCAGCTGTCTAGTGGGTAGGTAGGGTGTGATGAGGGGGGAATTGATAGCCGGGCCTCGAGACCAGAAAGTCTGGTGTG
Source organism: Lissotriton helveticus (assembly GCF_964261635.1). Classification (NCBI taxonomy): domain Eukaryota; kingdom Metazoa; phylum Chordata; class Amphibia; order Caudata; family Salamandridae; genus Lissotriton; species Lissotriton helveticus. The sequence goes on from NC_136065.1 coordinate 1,611,926,087, forward strand.
CGATGCAGAGTGATTTGAAATCTACTCTTTCCTTTACGGGGAGCCAGTGCAGTGTCCTTAGTCCTGATTTTACTGAGGATCTGCGGGGAATTTGTAAAAGTGTTCTGGCTGCGCAGTTCTGAATTAATTGTAGTTTGCGTAAAGTGAAGTCAGGAGCTCCGAGATACAATGCGTTTCCATAGTCCAGCCGCGATTGGATCAGGCCCAGGACTACGGTTTTTCTTGCTTCAAAGGGGAGTAGAGGCAGGATCTTCCTGATGACTCTCAAGATGCCGAAGCAAGTGGCAGAAAGTTTCGTTGCCTGTTGGTCAAAGGACAGGGACCTGTCGAGCCAGACACCAAGGCTCTTAATAGCGTCTTTGGGAGCTGGAGCCGGACCTAAGCTGGGGGGCCAAAGAGTGTCTATAGTGGATGGTAAAGTGTGACCCAAGAGCATGAGCTCTGTCTTGTCTCCATTGAGTTTGAGACAAGACTTGGTCATCCAGCTTTTGACCGTCTCCAGGCAACCTGCGAGATCTACATTCGCCGAGGGACCGCCTGCCTGTGCCAAGGAGACCACCAGCTGGGTATCGTCCGCGTAGGTAACGATCTTAATACCAAACGGGCGGACGATCCCAGCCAGCGGCCTCATGTAGACGTTAAATAACGTCGGGCTTAGGGATGATCCCTGCGGGACTCCGCACCCCAGAGGTTTGCTGGAGGAGGTGACATTGCCCTCGTACACCTGGAAGGATCTATCGCTCAGATAGGATTTGAGCCACTCCAGAGCTCTGTCAGATATTCCGATGTCCAGGAGACGCTGCAAGAGGATACCGTGGTTAACGGTATCGAATGCGGCGCTTAGATCGAGGAGGATGATTGCCACCGATCCTCCCCGATCTACGATTCTCCTGGACTCTTCCGTGACTGCCAGCAGTGCCGTCTCGGTCCCATGCTTTGGGCGAAAGCCAGTCTGGGATGGATCAAGCAGTTGGTATTGTTCGAGAAAAGTTGTTACTATACTGTTTATGTGTTTCTCCAGAATTTTGGCTGCCCAAGGCAGCAGGGAGATCGGGCGGAAATTGTTGAAGTTCTTGGTGTCAAGGTTAGGTTTTTTGACCAGGGCCCTCACCATAGCCTGCTTCCACGCTGTTGGTACTGTGCTGGTAGCAATCGAGGTATTGAGTACTCCAAGCAGTGTGGGGAGGATGGTTTGAATGGCCGAGACTAGAACATATGGGGGTGCTGGGTCTCTGGGGGAGCCCGACTTCACTTGGTGCATGAGGGAGGTGAGGTGATCTACCTGCAACTGGGGGAATTCCTCCAACACCGGAGGGTGATAGGGTGAGTGGTTATGAGGAAGACCAGGGAGTGCTTTAGTCAGAACAATCTGTTCTGTAGATGGAAATGAAGAGTAGATAAGATTGATTTTCTGAGAGAAGAAATTAGCCAGGTCTTCACAGCGGAGCTGTGGATTCTCCGTTATAGACGGAGGGGAAGGGAGGGTGGTGAGGCTTTTGACTATTTTGTATATCTCTTTCGAGCTGGAGCTGGCCTCTGCGATCTGGTTTGAGTAGTATGATGATTGTGCACTTTTTATGTCTTTTTTGTATAGTCTGATGGCGTCTCTGTAAATAGTTTTGTCTGTTTCCGCGTATCCCAGTCGCCATTTGCGTTCCAGTCTCTTACAGAGACGCTTTTTCTCCCTTAGTTCGATGGAATACCAGGGAGCAGAAATTCTAGATCTTTTGAAGACTGTTTTCTTCAAGGGGAGCGTGGCGTTTAGGGAACTCTGGATCCATTCATTGAATATTTCATTGGCCTGTGAGGGGGTCTGGCCGATTGAGGGAATAGATTTTTGTAGTTCCTGGGTCCACTGGGCCAGCGGTATTTTAGACCAATTTCGGGTTTCTTGGACAGTAGGTGTTGGGAGTGTAGGTTTCTCTGTTGTCCAGAGCAACGGGACTAAGGCATGGTCTGTCCATGGAAGTGCTATAGAAGGACAGGCCTTCAGATGAGGGCAGTTGCTGAAAACTGGATCCAGCAAGTGGCCTTTCGTATGTGTAGGAGATGAGACCAGCTGGAGCAACTGCAGGGCAGATAGGTCCCTGCTTAATTTGTTAGCGATGGAGTTATTGGTGTCGTCGAAGTGTATATTGAGATCGCCCAATAGCGTAAAGTTGGAAGGAGATAGGGCCAAATCGGCGACTAACGGTGGCAAAGTTTCGTAGAACTGTTTGGGGGTACCTGGTGGGCGGTATATAAGTGTTCCGGAGAAACTTAAATTGGGGGAGAATTCCAAGGTAAAGGACATGCTTTCACATTCCGGAAAGGGGTTAGGGATGCAGCGACAGGTGAAGCAGTCTTTAAAAATGATGGCTAGTCCACCCCCTCTATCCTGTTCCCGGTCCAGTCTTACAATTTGATATTCCTTCCCCAGGATTTGAACCAATTCGGGGTCAGAATGAGGGGTAAGCCATGTCTCCGTTAGAAAGAGAACGTCCGGTTTTTCCTCTTCAATTAACAAGGAGAGCTCTGTGCAGTGTCTAGGAAGAGACCTGCAATTCAGTAGGAACAGTCTAAAGAGTTGTTGGTTTAATGTGGGGGGTTTAGGCTTGAGGTGAGTCTTGCAGTCATTGCATTGGGGAGGTAGCTCGAGTGGGCCATATTTATGAGCACAAGACAAATTTACCTGAGAATTGATGGTTCGAAGTTCATCGGAGGTATAGTGCCAGGTTCGCGTAACAGGAGATGTAGGGGTTGATTGGAACCTTTTTGAAAGCTTTTCTGTAAAATCTTCTTCTTCTAATGGAATTATCTCTGAATGCATCTCTGTGATATTCTTAATGTACATCTCAATGTTCTTACTTTCGTCAGGGATATATATACAACAATGTTGCACATGCAAAATGCCACAGACTCCTCCCTTTTTTGCTAGGAGTATGTCTAAAGCAAGGCGATCTTTAATCACCATGGATCTGATTGCAATGACCTCAACATTCACTAATTGGAAACCATCAGCTGTATCTGTTGACAATCTGTCAACAATTGTGGACAATTTTCTGATTCTTCCTGCGTTCAGGGTTATACCTACAAAAGGTATCACTGCTTGAAAAATATCTCCCAAAACCTCTGTGAAAGTTTCTCTTTTAACCCTATTTACATAATTGTGAATTTTGAACAATCCTTCCGAATCTCTGTCAACATGGAACATTTTAGAAAAAACAATCCCAACATAACAAGTTCCATACCAATGATCAGGAAGGTTGTAGTAAGCCTTGTCACCACAAACAAAATAAATCCCAGGAAAAATTGGATCTTTTCCACCTTTGAATCCCCAACCTCCCATGATCTGATATGTATCTTCACAATTACTTGCACCCACAAAGTAGTTATCAAAAAGTGTATTGTCTCTTCTAATGCAAAGCTTACCACTAATTGGTTTGTCTATGTGAATTGCAACATTATCAAGCATTTTGCCATTTAGCTTCTCATCCTCTTTCTGCCAGAACCTGGACTTAGTCTGCTTGACTATTTCATTTCTCTTGTAAATTGCTCTCCTCTCTTCAACCAGGTTCAAAAACTTCTTTCCTTCAGCACTTAGTTTGCAGGTTAAATTGTTCTTGTAAGCATACTCATAGGTGAGTTCATTAGTAACAAGGAAAAATTCCCTCATCTGTTTAGCTTTCTTATGCGTATTCAAAGCACCCTCAATTTTTAAATTGGCAAATGTTTCGTCAAAATCTGAATAATAGTATTCTAAGCGTCCAGTTTGATAAAACAAGCTAGCTAACACACTGCATGTCACACCATATGTAAGAGGAAGCATATTGTATGTCACTCCCTCAGAAACAGAAGCAGGTAATTTAACACAGACATAGCAATCTTTTGCATCCATTACCTTGACATATTCACTCAAAAGCTTTGTGAATGTATTGCTTGAAAAATCACTAATAGATTTGTCCTGATGAATGTTAGGTTGATGTTCAATAACTTTGCCAGTTGCACTATGTTTGTTTTGACTAACTGAAGCTTTGCTTGTCATGTTGGCTTTGTGAAAATCTTTGTTAATCTCAAACGGAATAATAACAGCTAAAACTAACCAGAGCAGAATTAAAATGAGCAGACACACCAGAGTCATCTTACAGCATCTCTTAAAAATGGAACACCTTGAAGTACTCTGTTCCATAACGTAAGGCATCTTTGATTAGATTTGCCTTAAAAGAAAACAAAAAAATTATTTTAATAAATGATTCATTATTTACACCCCCCTTTAAAATATATATATATATATTTTTTTTTAAACCCTAACAATATTTCTTCGACCTTATGTCACAAGTAATTTTTCCTCAACTAAACAACTTTTCTTCGACCTTGTGTCACCTAACAAGATTTCTTCAGCCTTTTGCCAAAAATTAAAAACCTAAAAATCCAATTAAAAATTCTGTACTTCAATCATTGTCACTAATTTCTTCTTCCTCTTGACTACTATCGTAAATGTCAATGACAGGTGGAATTACTAGATAAGTCCACTCAGGAGACTTATATTTCTGATTGGGCCTTATAATCCTCTTTCCTTTTCTTGTCACTACTTCAATTTTTCTCCCGACTCCAACTTCCTTTTCAGAACCCTTTTGACTACTGATTTCTTCCACCTGCTCCTTCGGTTTTTTGATCAACCTGACTCTCAATCTTCCACCAGGACAGAAATCTGTTTTCCTCACAAATTTTCTCTTTGGTTCTGAAGCACTTGTCTCTGACTTCCAAGATCTTTTCTTTGCACTTCCACTTTCACCATCCACGTCGCTTTCTTCAGTTTCACAGTCTGAAACTTCGATGACTGACTCAGGAACTTCTCTATTCGGCAGTTTCACTCCTTCAGGAACTATACTTTGTCTTCCATCACTGGTACTCGGTAATTCGTCTTCCTCCTCCTCTTCAATTACCTCCAACTTCCCAGATTCTGGATTTCCGTTCCTTACTTCAGAGCTTGACTTCTGCTTTTCGATACTCTCCTGGTCAGAAATTTCTTTTGGTCCAGCTTCTCTGTTCTCAATGGAATTTACTCCATTAATCTCTTCAGATGTTTTTCCTTTTATTAGATTCTCTTCTTCTCCAGAAACTATTTCAATAATTTCCAAATCTTTACTTGTCAGTCCTCCATTCACAGGCACATGTTCCAGATGTCGACCCCTCTGTCGATCTTCAGAATCTGGATTTGTTTCACCTTCTACTTCAGAATCAGAATCTTCTGTAGTATCACTTTCTACATCAGAACTTTCAGGAGTAGGCACTGGAATAGTATGACTAGGATGAATCCACCTTTTCAATCCTCTGCATTTCACTGCATTTGTAGTGACCAGAATTACTTGTCTTGGCTTCTGCCACCTAGGAGCCAGACAATTTCTTCTTCAATGTACTTTTGTTCTGACCCAATCACCAGGTCTCAAATCATGTGTCTGAACTTTCTCATTTGATTGTGCTTCAGTTCCCACCTGATTAGACACAGAAGTCACTATATCAGATAACTTTTTACAGTAATCCAAAATAGCACTGTCATTTATGCTCAACAGTTTGCCTACAGGTACAAAAGCTTGCCTCATGACTCTTCCCATCAGTATCTCATGAGGACTCAAACCTGTCTTTTTATCAGGTGTACTTCTCAATGACATTAAAACAAGTGGAAGAGCATCCGTCCACTTTACACCTGTTTCCAGACACATTTTTCCAATCCTGTTTTTAATTGTCCCATTAATCTGTTCAACCACCCCAGATGCCTCTGGTCTGTATGCACAGTGTATTTTCTGCTCAATGCTCAATGCCTCACATATCAGCTTCATTAATTTGTTATCAAAATGGCTTCCTCCATCACTCTCAATAGTGACTGGAAAACCGTACCTTGGGATGAATCTCTGAGTAGCAGTTTTGCCACTGTAACTGAATCACAATGCCGTGTAGGAAATGCTTCCACCCATCTTGAAAACAAACAAACAATCACAAGAACATATTTCAAGCAATTGTGTAAGGGCATTTCAATGAAATCCATCTGCAACCTGGTAAAGGGACCACCCTCTCGACCAATTACCCCTGTACCTACAACTGATTTTCTGTTTGGGTTCATTTGTTGGCATGACAAACACCTTTGACAAAAAGACTCTGCAATCGTTCTAAATTTTGTATTGAACCAAGTCTCTCGGAAAAGTCTGATCATAGAATCTCTTCCAAGATGAGCTGGGCCATGATACAATCTGGCCATATCAGCAATCAAACAATTTGGTAAGACTATTCTGCCATCTTTGTAGGTCCACACTCCATCCTCATCACGTGGTCTACAATCTGCTCTTAACCACAGATCTTTTTCGTCATCATCTGCTTCATTTTGTAAATCTCTGATCTCTTGCCATGTCTCTACAACTGTTGTTAGCATTAATGAATTTGAATCAGATTCTTTACTTTTCTCCCGATTGTATGCACAACATTTTCTCGCACAGTATTTCGCTGTCTCATCTGCATAGGCATTGCCTTTTGAGATATAATCCACTCCTTTTGTGTGTGCAGCACATTTTACAATTGCGATTTCTTTTGGCAACTGTATAGCCTCAATTAATCTTTTGATGAAAACTGCATTTTTAATTGGTGACCCTGCTGAAGTCAAATAGCCTCTCTGAGACCAGAGCTGTCCATAATCATGCACAACTCCGTACCCATACTGACTATCAGTAATTATGGTAACTCTTTTATCCTTTGATACTTCACAAGCACGAATCAAAGCAATCAATTCAGCCACTTGTGCTGAACGAATTCCTTCAAGACATGATGCTTCTTTAACATCTGCAACTGTACAGACCGAGTATGATGCTTTCAAAACACCTCCCTCTGTCCTCAGACAGGAGCCATCTACAAAGTAGACGACATCTGATTCAGGCAAAGGTACATCTTTAATGTCCTGCCTTGGTTTGGTGCAAAATTCCATGACATCCAAACACTCATGTTCCACTTCTCTTTCATCAACAATTTCAGAATCAGGCAGTAATGTAGAAGGATTCAGATTCAGACATCTTGAAATGGAAACATTGTCTGCTCCTAGTATGATTTTCTCATACTTAGTCAATGTGCTGCTTGTTAAATGCTGAGTTTTACCTCTTGTCAGTAGTATTTCAACCGAATGAGGCACAAAAACTTTCACAGGAAATCCCATTATGATTCCTTCACTTTGCTCAAGACTGACACTTGTAGCTGCAACTGCTTTCAAACAACCTGGTAATGCTTTTGCAATGGGATCAAGAACTGCAGAGAAGTATGCAATAGGTTTCTTTAGATTCCCATGTCTCTGGATTAACACAGACAATGCACATCCTTCTCTCTCACTGCAATACAGTTCAAAATCTTTCTCATAATTCGGCATGCCCAAAGCAGGAGCTTGACATAAGCTCTTTTTCAGGTTCTCAAAAGATTCCATCTCAGCCTCATTGAGAATAATTGGATTTTTTACATCAGACTTTGTCAATCTCTGTAGTGGTTTCGCAATTACCGAAAATCCACTTATCCATTGTCGACAGTAGCCAACCATTCCCAAAAACATTCTAACCTGTCTCTGTGTTCTTGGTGGTTGCATTGCTTGAATCATTTTTATTCTCTCAACTGTCACCTGTCTTTTTCCCTTTGCAATTCTGTGACCAAGATATTTCACTTCTTGTTTGCAAAACTGCAATTTTGCTGGAGACACTTTATGTCCCTCATCTGCTAGATGATTCAAAAGTATTATTGTGTCTGTCACACAATTTTCTCTTGTTTTAGCAGCTATCAACAAGTCGTCGATATACTGCACCAATGTAGACCTGCCAGGTAAATCTAAATTTTCCAACGATCTTTTTAACAGCTCATTAAAGATTGAAGGACTCTCTGTATAGCCTTGAGGGATTCTACACCATGCGAGGGTCCTACTTTGGAATCTGAAAGCGAAAATTTCCTGACTCTCTGGGTGTAAAGGAACAGTAAAGAATGCATTGCAAAGATCAATGACAGTGTACCATTCAGCATCATGTGGAATCTGATACAAGATGACTGCTGGGTTTGGAACCACAGGACAACATGGAACAACAATCTGATTAACTTTTCTCAAATCTTGAACTATCCTGTACGTTCCATTTGATTTTTTAATTCCCATGATCGGTGAATTACAAGGGCTACTCTCAATTTCATTTCTTTTAAAACACCTTGTTTAATGAATTTTTCAATCACAGGTATAACTCCCTCAATTGTCTCTGCTTTCATCTTATACTGAGGAATATTAGGAAATTCTATTCCCTGCTCCAGTGTGATTTTGACTGGATCGACATGTTTCATCAGACCCATCTCATTCCCAGTCAAATCCCAAATTTCAGATTTCACTGTTTCCTTGAGTTCTTCTGGCAGATTTTCTTTTTCAAACGCAGGAAACAATTTTGTTTCCTCTGTTTCCATCAACATCATTGTCATCCTATACAAGCCATCTTCCTCCATTGTTTGTAATTCAACTCCTTCAGGAGAACAATATATTCTGCAATTCATCTTGCACAATATATCTCTGCCCAATAGATTCACTGGACTACTGTTACAAACCACAAATCTGTGTTTGTCTTTAAAATTTCCAATTTCACCTGGTACTGGATCAGTCAAATCAGTTCTGATTTGTTTATTGCTTACTCCAACAACTTGGATAGTATCCCCAGAGAGAGGTAGGTTTTCAATTTCCAAAGATCTAACAGTAGAACGGGTAGCACCAGTGTCCACTAGAAAAGTGATGTCTACATCATTAACTTTCCCATTTACAAATGGACCAGACTGGTCAACCTCAAGAGTGGCTCCAACAACACACTCTTCCTCCTCTCTCAGGCACCGTCAGTAATAATCATCAGAATCACTTTCCTGCCCTTCTGTTAACAAAAACTGTTGTGAAGCATTTTGCACCTTTTGCCTTTGTGGTTTTATTACCTGATCATCTCCTTGAAATCCCACACCAGAATTATATTTTTGAGTTCCCCCACAATTTGGAAACTGTGGCTGTGGCAATTGATTCTGACGGTTATTCACCTGTTGCTGCAGCTGTCGCTGAAGGTTTAATTCGTTTAAATTATGTTGCAACTGTAGCTGTTGCTGCAGGTCAACATCATTCTGCATTTGTGGATTTAACAATGGACTTTTTAAATTTCTAGGTGGTTTCTTACATTCGTCTCTCCAGTGTCCAATCTCGCCACAATTAAAACAAGGTAATCTTTGCTTCATCTCTTCAATCCTTGGGATAATTTTTCGGACAAAATTATTACCTTTAAACTTCCCTTGACCTTGATTTGAATTTGTAGTTTGAACAAAATTTTTGTTTTTATTACCAAGACTAGCAACCTGTTGCTCAGCCAATTTTACCTGAGCCCACATGGCTTTCTCCTTGAGCTTCTTTTGTCTCACTTCTAACTCATCACTGCAGTATTTTGCTTTTCTCAAAATGTCATCAACAGAAAGTGCTTGCCATCCGACAATACTATTCCTGATCATATCTGCAATTTCTGGTTTTAGACCATAAACAAATCTGTAGACGAAATGACTCATATCTTTTTAGTCTAGTTTTTCATAGCCACTGTATTGTTTAAAAATCAACAGTAACCTTTCATAAAATGAATGAACTGATTCTTTTGTTTCCTGGTTTGTTCTTTCTATCTTAACCCAATGCACCTCTTTTGGTGGAATTGTGTTTTTCAACCAGTAAATCACTTTTTCATAAAAATCCATTACAATGGGATTTGGAGCACCTGTTTCTTTAATTCGCTCAGGTTCTACTTTCGGCCAACTTATGGCTCTTTTGCATTCTGTCCAAAGATCTGATGGGACGACAATGTCGAAAAATCCATCCAGATCAATCCACAGAACTTTTGAGACTTTAATGAACCTGTCCAATTGCCTGTACCACTCGACTGGCTTTTCCCTCAGTCTTGGAAAATCATTTGTGAACAGCAATATGTCCTGTCTTGACCATGGGACATGAACATATCCTCCACCTGCAATCTCTCTCATTGGAAATTGTTGGTCTAGTGAGCACAGTTCTCCTGGTGTCTTCAGATGAATGTCTTTTTTATTTGATTTTGTTTCCTGCAACAATTCTAGCAGGGCATCCCATGTTTATTCAGCACAACTCAGCATTAGGATTAAAGTAGGTGCTCCAAGGTTCCACAACATACACTTGAGTTCACCAATACCTCATTTTTTCCTTGAACTTTCTCCAGAAATTCTCTGTCTGATATATTTTGTAACTTACCTCTTTATTTTAGGATCTGCTTACAGCATATGAGAGGCCAGACAAGTGACTTTCAAATAATAGGTAAATATATACAGAATACACTGATGACATCTGGGGGTCTTCTGAATAAAGTCTACAAAATCTATACTCACCTGCTGGTATTTGCACAGGCCCCTCATCATACCTGTCACCTACTCCAGTAGAAAGAAGATATGGGAAACACCAAGCTTCAAAACTTTTCTCCCACACACTTAATGAGCTCCTTTTGCTTCCTCTATTGGAAACAACTCAATATCATCACTAATAACCTCCTTGGAATTCAAATGGTGAATGCCATAATGTTCATACATTTCTTCTCTTCTGGAGTGATACACCTGTTCAATCTGACCTATTGTTGGAAATGTATGATACTCCATATGTGTGATATCCTTCAGGCTTTCCACACTTCTATAGAAAACATTATTTTGTACCCGATATAAAGTTGCAATTTTACCTTTGTTAGCATCCACTAAGTCCTGCTAGATCTTCCTGTTCTTGGTTGGCACAACGTTTACAAGAAATACAAGTCTTTCTTCTAAATTTCTACCCCTACAGTTTCAATGTTTTTATTGACATCTAATGGGAAATACACTAGTCCACCTTTTAGACCTTTCTGCAGGTCTGTTGAGGGCGACTTGCCTGTCTTTGGATCAAACGTACTATAGCCTAAAATGGATGTATAGTTTGGATAAGAATGAACTCATAAATATTTAACCCTTGAAGAGCTTCAGGAATGGCAAGCAGTACTACGTTGGTATAATCAGCTTCAGCAGTCAGTTTGCTAACCTAGCATTTATTGTAATAATACTTGCATATAACTTATTGTGTGGGCAAGTCAAAGTGTTCTTCTACAAATAAGTACAAAGCAAACTTTTGACAGTTATCATTTTCTTTTTCGCTTTTTAACCCCTTCGCTGCTAGCCCTTTTCCCCTCCTGTGCTAAGCCTTTTTTTGGCTATTTGGGGTAGTGCGTGCTTAGGCCCCTGTAACTTTTTGACCACATAAGGTATCCTCGACAATTTTGCGTCCTTTTCTTCCAACATTATTGGGATTCTAAAGGTACCAAGGGTTTGTGGATTCCCTTGGAGGGGTCCCAGAAATTAGGCAAAATACAGTACAATTTTTATTTTTTTCAGAAAAATTGGAAAAACGGGCTGCAAATGAAAGCCTCAGGGTTTTTACCTGCAAATGTTATCAACAGAGGGTTTGTGGGGCTGAAATCAGCACTTTCCCAGCTTTTAGGGAATGACAATCTTTAGTCAGAGAACCAACATTTTTCACACAGTTTTGGCATTTTTCTGGGACATAGCCTATTTTTGCTATTTTTAGTGCTTTCAACCTCCTTCCAGTTAATGGTAGAATTTCTGAATTCTGAATTCAGAAAGGGGTCATTTGTCTAAATCCATGAAGGTTTCTTTATAGAAACTAACAGTTAAATATTAGAAAAATTGAAAATTAGTTGAAAAAAACAGCCTTTTGTCTCAACGTTTTCACCTGTAACTTCTTGTAATTTTGACAGCTCTTTGAAAGCAATATACCGTTATATCCGTTGGACCTTCCTGGTTGTGCGGATATATAGGACTTATAGGTTCACCAAGAACCCGACGAACCCAGAGCCAAAAACTGAGCAGCAACTTGCAATGGTAATTTATTACGTACCGGGTATAGAGCCATTATTCATGGAAAAATCGGTATGAAAGACACCTATGTATTTCTGAATTGGGTACAAATTATAGAGTTTAGAAACAGTATATATTTGCACATTTTCAAAATTGGTAATACTCATACTGTGGTAGTTTAGCAATAATTAGGTTAAGCATTAGCAGAAGACATCCGGTATTTAGAGATTATCTTGCCAGTTTACGAAATCCATTTTGTATTTCTGTTGGCCATTTTGTATGCCATGTGTTCTGTCCTATCTTCCTGTCAACTGCTCTTGAAATTTGCCTAGAGACAAGATATATTTAGTCTCCTCTACTTTGCACATGCTCAGAAGAGCATACAGCTGTCTCCAACTTGTAACTGTCAAGATGTGCCCACCAAAATTAGGTAACTGTCAGCCCTTCCCACTTGTTGCTAGCACACTCTCTGTATGACCTTATATGTGTCTGAAACAATTACTCTGTACCTTGTACCGCCTTCATTCCAGCCCCTGTGTGGGTATAAAAGGACCAAGCTACTTCTAGTCAGTGTGCTACCTCATAATATACCGAAGGGTGTTGTGTGAATGTAGTTCCACCTCATGAGGTTTAATAAACTCTGTTTTTTCTATTCCAGTTTCTCTGCCAACTTCTTGCTATTGGTCTAAGGACTCTGTGTAGAGAAGGGTGAATCCCTTGCACTAGCAGGCCTGGCTGAGGCTTGCTACCACAAATTGGCGCCCCACGTGGGGCTCATCGGCGACTCGGATGCCTGAAGGACTGGTCGAGACAAAGGATTGTAATCTCGCTTTGGACATGATCACTGCCGGAAGAGACCCGAGTCTTGGCATCCACGGCGTTTTCCCTTTCTTTCTGATCTGACCATCCAGGTGGCACCGGTCCTCGACTGAGATCTTTTCTGTTGATTCGCCGTGCAGTGACCGTTTGGTCGATTTGAGAACTTGGGTGTAGGAACCTGGACACCATTTGATTGGTAAGAGCCATTTTCTGGCACTTGTGGTAAGATTGACGCCTTGGATTGGTAAGGTAGTTTAGAAACACTTACTGTGGCATTTGTCCATGAAATTGGTCAAACATTGAGTGAGTCCTATAAAATGAAAATATATATATATGTGTTGCAATACATATAGGCAGGTAATGAGGAGATTTTTACTTCTAAGAAAATTTGAACGGCGCAACGTACAAAGAGTACTTTAAGCGCTACTTTGATTATAATACTGCATATTTTGCACTATTTTTGGCATGCCTGTTTCCAGCACACTTCGTAAGATGTGTTGCTTTTGTAGTGGTACCAATTTGAGAATAGATGAAGCACAACCGGCCCCCCCGGATGGGACGCCTAATAGGGACATGTATGTTAAATATGGTATTTCGTCCATAATGTACAGCACTTTGTGGAACAAATATACCCATAAAGATCCTGAGTTGCGTTGGCCTATGCATGGGTCATTTGATTTACGAAAGATTCAGTACGTGGAGCAACGGATGTTCAAGCGAAAGGCTAGGCAAGACATGTTTGACTGTGTGCGAAAGTGGGAGAAAGAAGTGCGTGAGCGAATGAAGCATGAACAGGCCTTGATTGAAAAAGAACAGCGTAAAAGTGTGCATGCGAAAGCATTAGAAATGAGAAATAAAGAAATTAAAGATATTAAAGAAAAGGAAGATAGGGAGCGTCAGTTACAGGTAAATGGCCAATACGCTATTCGTAGGCCTCTTTATCCTATTCTTAGTGAACCCCAAGATGATTCTCTCTTATTAGATTCAAGCAATTTTAGACACTCCAGTACCTTCCACACAGAAAGATGTTCCTGCATTTATTAGGTTAACTTCATTTTGTAGGCAATGCATATTAGGTTTTTCACACATTGTTAAACCATTGTTAGCACTTTTGACTAAGAACACTCTGATTCCTCTTCCTTGGACAGATGAATGTCAAAATGCTTTTCGCCAGTTGAAACAAGTTCTTTGCTCTGCACCAGTGTTAGGTACACAAATAGCCTATTTTTCCGCACTAAAGAAGAAACGGAGGGATAAGGAATGCAGAAAAACAATGTTGTAAATTTCTCCCTTGTGGGATGCATGTACCAGATATATGATCAGCTGTGCTGAGAAAACGATACCCGGATAAAGTAAGGGTTTCCACAATATACCACGGATGGTTTATTTTTGTAAAGTGAGGAATGAATGGAGAAATAGAAGAGTGAAAAAATGTCCCAAATTTCCGCCTTATATGATGTATATCTTGGGTATGGAAACTGTATCGTTGGTAATCACTTGCCTGGGTGTAATAAGGGTGTCTGCATTATGAAAGACGATAAAAACACCATAGCCCTTGATCTGCATAGAATAATTGGAAGCAGATGTTAGAAACATACAGGAATACCGACAATGAGTCAAATTAAAGTCCCGAGATACGTAAGGGTAACGGGGACAAGAAAAAGCAGAATATAAACTATGCCATGCCCTACTATAGAATAGTGATACCTTGTTTTTCTCCCCTTGTACACAGAATGAGGGTGTAAACCAATAACTTTTGATGCCGGTGACCCCAAAGAAACGGCAGTCCTGAAGAAGGTGCTACAGTATCAAGTGTCCACAGCACCGAAACGCGTCGACGCATTTATTTTTCCGTGTAGAATCCAAACAGGGTCTAGGGGGCAATAGATATCCACATGTTGGCGACACTATTGACCATACCGTGTATACATACAAGGACCATTGGATCTAAGTAAAACTGTGGCAAAGTAATCCATAGGCCACAACATAAAGGTTTTTTTTTTTCCCGTATTAAATTGTGTTGATTGTTGAAATTGCTTTTCCAATTGTTTGCGATATGTTTAGCTAGTATAAATGAAATGGTATTTACTTTGATGTCTATTAGAAAAATTTTATATGATGTTTTATGAATTTACATGATTAATTGTTTCTTTTGCACTGTATTTATTCAAAGTTTCTTTGAATTTTTAAATTATTCCTGTGTAAATTTTAAGTTTCATTAAAAGATTGTGAACGTTCACTTTTAGTGTGGAAATTTAGTAATTAATTAATTCTTCATGAGTGACTGGCCTGAAGTGACAGGTGTGTGTGTTTACCCAGGGATTCCCCTTTGACTGGCCAGTGTTAGGTACACCAGATTATATGAAAGCCTTTACACTCTATGTACATGAGAAAGATGGATGTGCAATGTCAGTTTTAGTGCAGACACACGGTGACAAGCAGCGTCCCTGTGCATATTTTTCTGCACTTCTTGATCCTGTTGCTCGTGCGTTGCCTGGATGTTTTCGTTCAGTTGCAGTGACAGCCGTGTCTATACGTCATTGAAGAGATAGTTTTGTTACACAAACTGTTGGTGCTAGTACCCCATGCAGTAGATGCCCTTTTGAATCAGACTAAAACTCAGCATTTAACTAGTGCTCGCCTGACAGGATACGAATTGACACTTTTAGCACCTCATATTTCATTGAAGAGGTGTGCTACACTAAACCCAGCCACTTTGTTGCCATATCCTGCGACTTAGTCTCAATTAAAGGAGCCTCACAATTGTATATTCCTTACTGAGGAACAGAGAAAGGGTCGCATTGATTTGCAAGATACGCCCCTTCTAGATGTCGATGGGGAGCTGCGGGTTGATGGGTCCTGTTTGAAGTTAACAGATGGCAAAACCTCAGCCGCATACGCAATCAGACACTTGAAACAGTAGTGGAAACAGCTCGCATACCACAGAAGTCGGCTTAAGCAGCTGAACTAATAGCTTTGACACGAGCATGTGAGCTTAGCACTGACCTATGTATAAACATTTACACGGATAGCCGCTATGCTTTTGGAGTGGTTCATGATTTTGGCATACTGTGGAAGGAGAGAGACTTTCTTACATCCCACGGGATGCAGATAATGCACAGAGAATTAGTACATAATCTCTTGACTGCACTTACATACCCAAAGAAAGTTGCCATTATGAAGTATAGCGCACACATGAAGATCACTGACAAAATAGGACAAGGGAATGCCTTTGCAGATCATGTAGCTCGCGAAACTGCAATACAGCGAAGCACTACATCTATGTACGTAGTAAAATCACAAGCTGAGCGTTGGCATGATGCTAGAGAGGAAGTTTTGGATATACAGAGATCTGCCTATGTGGAAGAACTTGAGCAGTGGTCCAAAGAAGGAATGTCAGATGATGAGGGTTGTTGGCGTAACAAAGACATGAATAAGTGGAAATTGCCTGCAGCCTATATACAACCTATGGTTCAAATGGCACATGGGCTGGCACACGTTGGAGCTCTAGCAATACCTAAACTGCTTACAGTCTGGGAGCATCCTGAAATTGCCAGCACAGCTAAAAGAATGGTACAGTCCTGTTTGATCTGTTGGCAGTACAATCCTGGAAAAGTGACACAAACTACTACAGGAGGGCTTGCTACACCAACCACACCTTTCGAAGTTTTGCAGATGGATTACATCCAACTTGAACGCTGCATCAATCTAAAATATGTCCTAGTGGTGGTATGTGCCTTCAGTCAATGGATAGAGGCGTACCCTACAAAGGATAATACTGCTCTTACCACAGCAAAGGTGCTTCTGAAGGAATTCTTTCCAATATACGGCGTTTTTAAAACTTTATGGAGTGACAACGGACCTCATTTCATTGGGCAAGATGTTGATTATGTCCTGACAGGATTAGGGATCAAACGGAAATTCCATACAGTCTTCCACCCACAATCAGCAGGATTGGTGGAAAGGTATAATGCAACCTTAAAATTGAAGCTGGCGAAAATACTGGCTTCCACGTCCCTAAAGTGGCCAGATGCATTGCCTTTGGCACTGTTATCCATAAGATCAGTACCACACTCACGATCAGGTCTTACACCGTATGAGGTAGTATTTGGAAGACCGATGAACATTTGGGGAGTTCCTAAGCCACGCCCTATACATGATGTACCTTGTGTTCTGTTGAATGATTATTTGGCACAGTTAACTGTCAGTTTGACCTCTATTCATCAACAGGTTCGAGAAGCCCTTCCTAATGGATCTGCCATGCACGCACCTGTTGTCTCGGGAGTGTCCTGGAGCTTCGATGCCAAGCTCCCTGCCTCACCCTTATCACCCACGGGAGTCAGGAAAGAACACTAACCCCCATGTAGTGAAAAGGGGGAAACAGGGGAACAAAACAAGGGGGATGAACACAGCTTTCCTCAGTCTTCAGAAAGGATAGAATCACTTTTCTGTCTTCTCTAGTCTGGGGCTGTAGCAAATGAAACAAAAAGTTATAAACAACAAACCTCCCCACACTACTCTCAATATGTGGCTTTTAGGGGACTTACAGCCTGATTCATGTAGCTAAATTGCACTCGCAAAGGGCCAGATTCTGAGAATCTGGCCCTTTGCGAGTGCGATTTTTGCATTTGGTATTCATCATCCCAAATGCAAAAATCGCTATTCAAGAATTCGCATATTTGCGAGGAATTGGATTTAAGGAATCTCTAATAGAGATTCCTTAAATGCAATTCAACAACCAAATAGAAATAGCGAAATCGCTATATTTGGTCTCAATTTACCACCAGGTCTGACTTGGTGGTAAATTGCGTTAATTGTGTAAAAAGCACTTTAGTGCATTTTTTTCTTTTGCATGTTACACACACACATGTCCTTTGGACATGTGTGTGCGCAACACCTGTTCAAATGTGCATTTAAGGGGTGCTACAGGGTGTCCTTTGGACACCCTGTAGCACCCCTTAAATGCACATTTGAACAGGTGTTACACACACACATGTCCTTTGGACATGTGTGTGCGCAACACCTGTTCAAATGTGCATTTAAGGGGTGCTACAGGGTGTCCTTTGGACACCCCTGGCACCCTTAAAATCGCTATCTGATTTGCAAGTAGCAAATTGCTACTCGCAAATAAGGGATACTCCCCATTCATTCCTATGGGCCTTTTGGCCCATAGGAATGAATGGGGAGTTATTCCTTTTTTTGCGAGTAGCAAATTGCTACTCGCAAATAGAGAACATGTAGGAATCGCTATTTATTTAGCAATTCCTACATGAATGCCGTTTTGCGTGTCCTCAATAGCGAGTCGCTATGATTCGCTATTAGGGCCACGCAAAACGGCCCGTACATGAATCAGGCTGATGGATACCTGTAGAATACTGAGGAGTTGCAGGAATGCCAGGAAGAAATAATACAAAAAAGAACGGAGGATCACACCAGGTTGCCTATACTGTAGGGAAAAGACATCCATTAACTATGAGAACCACTTCAGAGGATATTTGGTTTCTGAGTTGTATAGCACTCACCCAATACGACCCTGTAACTGGCTTAAACTGAATCCAGAACAAATACTAAGGAGCAGCTGAAGTGAACCTTGTTAACAGCACAAGTCACCTCACAATATAAACACAAGGGGAATTCGACACAACTATAAGCCTACTCAGACGGTGCAGAAAGGCTTTAAGAGTCGATAGGACTATAACTGAGAAGTCTAAACGAAGAAACAATAAAGTAGAATCAAAAATAGAAGCCAAGACGCTTCTCAACTCACACGACGCTTCGGCTATACTGGAGCACGCTAACTCCTCGGACGCCCCACACTGTGACCCGGAACGAGAATCCAAACAAGCTGGCTAAACGCGAAGCGTTTCCTATGCGTCTTGGGCGGGGTTAAATATTACCATCAGGCCAATGCGCATGCACTAACCTTGCACATGCGTATATCGCGTTTCAGTTCCTTTTGCCAACCACTGCCAACCCCGAGTAAATAAACAATGGCCGACATCATAAACAACATTCGGCGCTAGTACCCTGGTTCATGATCGAACGGAGGCACAAGCATGACAGGATCTACAGGTGAGGCCCAAGATCTTCATCCCGGTGTCCACCTGATGGTCAAAGCATTCGACAGATCAAACAGCTTGGAGCAGAGGTGGCGAGGTCCGGAGCAGGTGCTGTTGGCTACAAGGACAGCGGTTCGAGTGACGAGCAGAAAGAACTTGCTCCATACCACGCACTGCAAGCGTGTATCGCCCGCCTTGGTGGAACCTGCTGTGCTGACCGCCCATCGAGAGGTCAAGCTATCTCATCTGAAGAGTCTACGGAAGTCTTCCCGGACCACTCAATTCCTGGAACATCGCGATACAATTTGAGACCGAGGAAAGAATCTTCAGTTTTGAACGAGACTTGTTGAGCTACCGCCCTGGGTATGTGCGCGTTCTCTTTGGCTTTAGCACTGTGTTCATTAGCCTTAGGTCCATGCCTTTCTCATTTATTTATCGTCTCATTGTTTAAGGAGGTATCCGAGGAATACTTTATACTGGAACCACTCGTTGCACGGCGACTGCGTGTCTCTGCAATGTCCGACTGACGGAGTTCGTTACCCTGTCTGTACCGTGTGTCCTTTGAATACCTCGTGATTTTTATTAATGTAAGTGAAATAGGAGACACATTCTCTTTTTTTCTGTCTAGTAACGGGATAAAATAGATATTCACAGGCATTTCCTGTATTCTTGTATCCCTTTACTTTTTAGTGCTACTGTGAAGATCTAGCTTTACATCGGCGGCTGATCTGTACGCAGCGGGAGAGTGTTTTTGATCACCTTGTGTTCTAGCAGCCATAAAGGTTGGTCGCTAATTCCACAATTCAGGTTCCATTTAGGCTGTCTTATATCCTGTAAAGCTCCTCCATAGGTGATTAATGAAGTGATATTGTGTATCTTTGTTTTTTGTGAACAGATCACCTAGCCTGAGAGGTCTTTGAATCCATAGGGCGCGATAAGGTGTTCCACTAATGTAGAAATCTCTCATTAGAAGCTATTGAAGTTTAAGAATTTTAAGGTACGTAGTGTTAAATCATCGAACAGTTTTTTGGGATGCTGATACTGCCTTCTCTCTTTTTTACTCTCTGGAGGTACCTATTTATCACTCCTCAATGGGTTCATGAAAAGTTGGGCAGGAGTGAGGTTGTTGCCCACGCTATTATCTGGCAGTAATGAGTTATCATGAGCTATCAACAAAAATGGCAGGAATATGGGGGGAAAAAGTAAAAAAGAATACAATCTTTATACCCTATGTCTTAGATCTCCGCAATGAAGGTCTTTTCTAATTTGTTAGATGACATTTAATAAATGGCAATGCTGAATGGTATCAAGCTTTCTTTTATATTTGGCTGTGATGAAATGTAAAAATGTGTAAATATAACATAATGAAAATGAAATGTGATGTATTTATTTATATGTTTGTGTTATATAGGCGTTTATCATGTTCTGTTGATAATGTGATGTGTATTATTGATGTTTAGTCTGAGGCATTACAATGAGGTCATTGTGAGATGTTGTGCTAAATTAGTTTTTATTGTGATTTTAAAAAAAAAGATGGTTATTACCAACAGTGCATTCTTAATACTGAAAAAGATCTTTTTCACCTTTCAGAATATTTTGGGGAAGAAACTATGTGCATACCTGATGAAGGTGGTCTAATCACTTGATCCACCGAAACGCGTCGCATGATAGAAGGATTGTGTATCACAATGCTTTGAAAATAATTCTGACATTTTTGCTGAATTTAATTTTCTATACATACCTCCTTTTTTATAAAATAGTAATTGAATGTTTCCTTAATCTATGCTCTTCCCCATTATTTTAACTGGTGTTATTTTATCGGTGGTCAATGATGTTTTATTTTTGCATTGTATAAATAAATTGTTTAGGACTTTTCATAATTTCGTTTTTGTATTGCCTCATATGTTTATTTTTATGTTAATGTTTTTGTTGTTTATTACCTGTTGAACGTTGTGTCACTACAAAAGGTGTCCCAAAGGGATTTTTTGCCTGACTTAATTTGTGAAATGGAAAGCCAATGAGGCAAGGGGGGGGGGGATCAGCCCTGCATTAGTGTAGTGATACCCGTCTTGGCCCGTGGTGACGAAATCAGCGGCTACCCAAGGGATAAGAGCCCCAACGATTGTTTTCAACAGGTTCTTAGAAAGATTGAGCATCGTTGTCAATTAAAATGAATAAGAAAATGATTTGTGCTGTAGGGTTTGTTGTTGGGTTGGTGGTTTTGGCAATAACAACTTGGTTCATTGAGAAAGCAGTTCCTGCTCGACAGCTTTTTGTTGCAACTACTCTAGCTCCACTGGAGCATCGGTATTACACTCTTCCTTATCATGAGCAGAAACATCGACAGTCCTATCTGAATAACACATTCATTCAGATGTTGCATTATACCCATAATGCTACAAATACTACCACTTGTTGGGTGTGTTGGATGATACCTGCAAACCAGAAGAAAGGATGAATGCCTTTTATTCCTCTACCGTTCTCTCATAATGATTCATGTCAAGCTTGGTATGCCCTTTTGTTTGCTTATGGGAAACCTTCAATAGGTGGAATTATTTTTCGATTGAATAAAGAATGCTACCAAGATAAAGATGGCTATCCTCAAGCTAAAGGGACTAAATGGAATGGGATGAATACCCACTGGGCAATATTTCAACACCATATGTCTGCACACATGTGAGGGCGATTAAAAACAATGGACTTTTTGTGATATCAGTAACAAGAGCAAGAGCAGATTTATGTATTCCCATAGGACGAAGCGAATGTACTACTGTATTAAACATTGTGGGTGTTAATAACAGTAGCTTTATATCATTACATAACACCTACTTTGTGTGTGGTAATAGAGGTTATTACCAATTACCTGTTGGATGGTCAGGGGTCTGCTACATGTCCTTTTTGTTACCCCCTGTGTTTTTAGCACCTGCATCATATCATCTTGACCTGAAACTCTATAATGATATTTCAAAGAATAGATATAAACGGACAACAAGTACTGATGAGATTGATCAGACAGACACCGCCCTGCAACAATATGTTGATTTCAATTTGGGTTTGTTTTTCTTTGTGGGTGCTGCATTGAATAGCAGAAAGATAGGACGATTGACTTTTGTAGTGGAAGCTGTCACCAATCAGACAGCTATGGCACTTGGGAACATTACAGAAGAACTGCAAATTGCAAGAATTGTAGCACTCCAAAATCTGATGGTGCTCGATGTGATCTTGGCTGATCGTGGTGGTGCATGCCGCATCATCGGAAGCAGTTGCTGCGTCTTTATACCTGACCACTCACCTTCAGTTTATGACGCACTCTTTAAACTGCATAAAATTGCTGCAGACATTCACCCAGAGACTGACACATGGACATTTTCAAACTGGATATGGATACTCTTTGTTACTTGGGGCTGGAAACTACTGACTATTCTATGTATACTACTGGTGATACTATTTACATGCTGTACTTGTATACAATGTGGTCCAATGATTTGCTCCATGTGCATTACTGCTTGTTCACCTGCCAAAAGAAATGTTACAAAAGAACAACACATGTTAAACAGTGAAATTACTGATATGATGAATATCAATATACAGGATGCAGATAGAGAATACCCTAGACAGACGAATGTCTTCAGCAAATGCTGAAAGGGTCGTATGTGGTAGTTTAGCAATAATTAAGACATCCAGTATCTTGCCCGTTTACGGAATCCATTTTGCATTTCTGTCAGCCATTTTGTATGCCATGTTCTCTGTCCTACCTTCCTGTCAACTGCTCTTGAAATCTGCCTAGAGACAAGATATGTTTAGTCTCCTCTACTTTGCACATGCTCAGAAGAGCATACAGCTGTCTCCAACTTGTAACTGTCAACATGTGCCCACCAAAATTAGCTAACTAGCAGCCCTTCCCACTTGTTGCTAGCACATTCTCTGTATGACCTTATATGTGTCTGAAACCAGTACTCTGTACCTTGTACCGCCTTCATTTCAGCCCCTGTTTGGGTATAAAAGGACCAAGCTCCTTCTAGCAGGGTGCTACCTCATACTATACCGAAGGGGTGTTGTGTGAATGTAGTTCCACCTCATGAGGTTTAATAAACTCAGTTTTTTCTATTCCAGTTTCTGTGCCAACTTCTTGTTATTGGTCTAAGGACTCTGTGTAGAGAAGGGCGAATCCCTTGCACTAGCAGGCCTGGCTGAGGCTTGCTACCACAATACTAGCATGAGAATTATTGGTCATTTTTCAAAATGACTCTTTTTTTTACACAATGTCTTTAATTTGGGAGGGAGAAATGCATGAAAACTCAATGGGTAATAACAGTTGATTTACAAATCTGAATTACCCTAAGTTTCTCGATAAAAACGGTACCTCACTTGTGTGGGTTGGCCTTGTGCCTGCGACAGGAAACGGCGCAAAATGCAACGTGGTCACACCTCAATTTCGCAGTTAAAAATTGACCCTTTTTTGGCAAAGTGCCTAGCAGTAGTTTGTGGACCCTAGCTCTGCCGGCACCTAGGGAAATCTAGCAAACCTATACATTTTTGAAAAGTAGACACGCTGGGGAATCCATGCTGGGGTGACTTGACTGCCTCCCACCAGGTTCTGATGAATGTCTTCAGCAAATGCTGAAAGGGTCGTCTGTGGTAGTTTAGCAATAATTAGGTTAAGCATTAGCAGACGACATCCAGTATCTTGCCCGTTTACGGAATCCATTTTGTATTTCTGTTAGCCATTTTGTATGCCATGTTCTCTGTTCTACCTTCCTGTCAACTGCTCTTGAAATCTGCCTAGAGATAAGATATGTTTAGTCTCCTCTACTTTGCACATGCTCAGAAGAGCATACAGCTGTCTCCAACTTGTAACTGTCAAGATGTGCCCACCAAAATTAGCTAACTAGCAGCCCTTCTCACTTGTTGCTAGCACATTCTCTGTATGACCTTATATGTGTCTGAAACCAGTACTCTGTACCTTGTACCGCCTTCATTTCAGCCCCTGTGTGGGTATAAAAGGACCAAGCTCCTTCTAGCAGGGTGCTACCTCATACTATACCGAAGGGGTGTTGTGTGAATGTAGTTCCACCTCATGAGGTTTAATAAACTCAGTTTTTTCTATTCCAGTTTCTGTGCCAACTTCTTGTTATTGGTCTAAGGACTCTGTGTAGAGAAGGGTGAATCCCTTGCACTAGCAGGCCTGGCTGAGGCTTGCTACCACAATACTAGCATGAGAATTATTGGTCATTTTTCAAAATGACTTTTTTTTTACACAATGTCTTTCATTTGGGAGGGAGAAATGCATGAAAACTCAATAGGTAATAACAGTTGATTTACAAATCTGAATTACCCGAAGATTCTTGATAAAAACGGTACCTCACTTGTGTGGGTTGGCCTTGTGCCTGCGACAGGAAACGGCGCAAAATGCAACGTGGTCACACCTCAATTTCGCAGTTAAAAATGGACCCTTTTTTGGCAAAGTGCCTAGCAGTAGTTTGTGGACCCTAGCTCTGCCGGCACCTAGGGAAACCTAGCAAACCTATACATTTTTTAAAAGTAGACACGCTGGGGAATCCATGCTGGGGTGACTTGACTGCCTCCCACCAGGTTCTGTTACCCAGAACCCCTTGCAAACCTTAAAAAAGTGTACAAATTTTTTTTTTTCCTATATTTATGTGTTGGAAAGTTTTGAAATCTGCGTGGATCCATAAATTTCCACCCACCCCGCATTCCCCAAAGTCTTCCGAGAAAAATGGTACCCCACTTGTGTGGGTCGGCCTAGTGCCTGCGACTGGAAAGGGCGCAAAACGCAACGTGGTCACACCTCAATTGCGCAGTGACAAATGACCCTTTTTTTGCAAAGTGTCTAACTGTGGTTTTTGAACCCTAGCTCTGCCGGCACCTAGGGAAACCTAGAAAACCTATACATTTTTGAAAATTAGACACCCAGGGGAACCCAGTATAAGGGGACTTGACTGCCTCCCACCAGGTTCTGTTACCCATAATCCCTTGCAAACTTAAAAAATTGACCAAAAAACAAATTTAACCCACATTTCTGTGGGGGAAAGTTCTGGAATCTGCTTGGATACACAAATGTCCTTCCATCCTGCATTCCCCAAAGTCTTCCGAGAAAAATTGTCCCCCACTTGTGTGGGTCGGCATAGTGCCTGCGACAGCAAACGGCGCAAAATGCAACGTGGTCACACCTCAATTTCGCAGTAAAAAATGACCCTTTTTTGGCAAAGTAACTAGCTGTAGTTTTTGAACCCTAGCTCTGCCGGCACCTATGGAAACCTAGCAAACCTATACATTTTTTTAAACTAGACACCCAGGGGAATCCAGGATGGGGGGACTTGACTGCCTCCAACCAGGTTCTGTTACCCAGGATCCCTTGCAAACCTAAAAAATTGACAAAAAAACATATTTTCTCCACATTTCTGTGATGGAAAGTACTGGAAATCTGTGTGGATCCACAAATTTCCTTTCACCCTGCGTTCCCCAAAGTCTTTCGAGAAAATTGGTACCCCACTTGTGTGGGTCGGCCTGTTGCCTGCGACAGGAAACGGCGCAAAACGCAATGTGGTCACACCTCAATTTCGCAGTGAAAAATGACCCTTTTTGGGAAAGTGACTAGCTGTAGTTTTTTAACCCTAGCTCTGCCGGCACCTAGGGAAATGTTGGACTTGGCCCTTCTGGCAGGTTCACCCCAAACCTTTTGCTTTGGTATGTGACTTAGTGTTAGTTGTTTTTGGCTTCTGCGCACTTTCACTGTGTCCCAGTGTAAAGTGCGTGCGCACTCTGAGTGCATGTTGTGAGATAGGCCTGCCCTCCCATAGGAATGCATGGGGAATGTATGTGTCCATGTTAGTTTCTGATGTGTGGGGAGTGCAGGATCGAGTTTGGTATGTGCGGACTCGTGAGAGTAAATGCTGCGCGATGATGTGTGAGACGCTAATGTGTCTAGTGTGGGAGTGCCACTTCTAGAAGTTGGCCTGTTTGTGTAATAAAGGTGAAATGACTGTCTGGCTTGTGATTGGCTGGAGCTGGCTGGTGTACCTGGCTCCAAGAAGTCAGGATGGGTCTGCCCCGGTGGTGAGCGGAGAGATCTGCATATTGATGTGAGGGAGGGGTGCACCTGGGACCTGAATAGGGCTGGGTTTTCCCTACACAATGCTGGCTCCGCCCCCTGTGGTGCGACTGATGACCCTAGCCTGACTAGTGAATGGGGGGAGGGGCTGAGCAAAACGAGTGCTCCAAAACCAGCTGCATCTGGTTTTTACCTAACCCTGTGCTACCAGACAAAGGGTTTATGTGTATAAAAAGGGGCTGTGACCCTTTGCAAAATGTTCTCTTGTTCCTGACCTGAGAGGGGGGCCTGCTGCTGCTGGGCACCAGGAGGATACCGCCACTGGGGACTGCCTCCCTGCCTGGAGGGCCCTGTGAGCTGGCCCCTGGGCCCAGCCTTTGCCCCCTCTCACCTCCTTCCAAGACTCTTTGTGGACTTTGCCTCAAGTGTGGCTGGCTAAAGCGCCTGGGAAGCGCTGTATTTTACTTTCCAGGAAGCGCTGTGGTGTGCCTCTGCAGCCCGGAGCTGCAACCCCCTTTTTTCGAGGGATTCCCCGGCATGGGGATTCCACCCCCTGGCCTTCCTTTGCGGCGCGGGTGCCACCCGGCTTATTGCCGTACTTTTAACCCTAGCGGGTGCCCACCCCGCAATTGTGTGCCTTTAATCGGGAGCCTACCCTGTGGTTTTACTGAATCACCGCCGCCGCCCGGCTCACAGAGGAAGTCAGGCAGCACGTGGGTGGGCCGCGAGACAGGAGGAAGCAGGAAGCGGCTGGAAGCCCACCCCGCACTCCTGCACGCTGGTTAGAAGTCAGCTTTTCTCCCCGGGGCTCTCGAGAGGAGGGAGAGCCCCGGACTGCCTGCTGGCCATAAGAAGCAGACGAGAGCCCCAGAGACAGTAAGAGCCCCACCCACGGTCCGGAGCAGCAGCCGAGGACGCCCCGAGACAGGAACCCGGTAAGGTGAGGGCTCGGGGTTGTCCCAGTTGGTTTTCCGGGCGGCGCCACGTTGCCGCGGGCCGCCCCTGCATAACTGGCCCGGTGAGGCATTTTGCTTTAGAGCCCACGAGAGGCTCCGGGGCATTTTGTGATTTCCATTCCCCCGAGCGGGACTCCAACGAAGAGGGCAGTTGTTGAGAGCCCACGAGGCTCCAAGCGGCATTGTTGTTCGAGCCCGAGAGGCTCCACCAAGTCTGGGGCCATTTTGCCTTTCGAGCCCATGAGGCTCCCGGGCCCATAGTTGTTTCAGTGCCCAAGAGGCTCCTGGGGGCATTTGCTGATTTCGAGTCCCCTGAGAGGGATTCCAATGATTGCGGGGCATTTTAGAGAGTAGAGCGGCCCCAGTTGACAGCGGGCCGCTCCCCCTGTTTGGAGGGCACATTTCTTTTGAGCCCACTAGGCTCCTGGGGCCCCAGTTGTTGTGTTCAGAGCCCACGAGGCTCTAACGTATTGTGCATTTCATGATGGTTTTGAGCCCACGAGGCTCCCACGTTGTTTAGGGCCCCATTGTTTATTCAGTGTCCCAGAAGGAGAGCCAGGAGGCATGCTGGTGCCAGGCTCAGTTCCAGCTGCCCAGCACTTAGCGGGCAGCTGCTTTGTTTAGGCTCTTGAAGCTTCTCTTGCTGCCTGCGCAGCCTGCCCGGACTTTGCAGGACACAGTGCGTTTGAGCCCCTGAGAGGCCAAAGTGGCCTGGGGGACAGTTCATGTGTTGTACGCTTGCATGGGGTACATGTTTTTGCCTCATGTGATTTCTGCGCAAATGTGATACCTGCCTAATGTGATTTCTGCATAATAGGCAAATGTCTATACCTCTGAATGTATTTTTATGCCTAGGAGTATAGGTGATGCTAATGAGTTCATGGTTCCCTGCGTGATATATGCCTAAGGTGTTTAGGATTGCGTAGGTGGTACTTACCTTTTGCCAGTGGTTACTGGTTGTGTTCTACCCTTGTTATTTGGTGCTACAATTGTTCTATGTTCTAAGCGCTATTCCTACAAGTATACTATTTCTACAAAGTGCTAATTCTACCAAGTGCTTATTCCTGACAGTGGTTCATGTGGCCCTGTCCTTTGTATATAATCCCCTGTAAATTCTGCCCGTGCCAGTGGCACATTGTAAAGTGTATGTTTATTATCTAATGTGTTTGGTATAATACAAAGGCTATTTTCATATATAACCTTGTGTGGAGTTTCCTTTGTGGTGGGCCTTGGGTGTTGTTGCTGGGTGCGCGTTCAAACGCTTTACACATCGCCTCCGGGATAAGCCTGACTGCTCATGCCAAGCTACCAAGGGGGTGAGCAGGGCTTATCGTGGCGGGTGACTTCCTTGCCCTGACTAGAGTGGTGGTTTCTGCCTGGCTTTGGCGCAATACTTAGCCAACCGGAAATCCCCATTTCTAACACAAAACCTAGCAAACCTATACATTTTTAAAAAATCAACACCCAGGGGAATCCAGGATGGGGTGACTTGACTGCCTCCCACCAGGTTCTGTTACCCAGAATCCCTTGGAAACCTAAAAAATGTACAAAAAAAACACATTTTCTCCGCATTTCTGTGGTGGAAAGTTCTGGAATCTGTGTGGATCCACAAATTTCCTTCCACCCTGCGTTTCCCAATGTCTTCCGAGAAAATTGGTACCCCACTTGTGTGGGTCGGCCTAGTACCTGCGACAGGAAACGGTGCAAAACACAATGTGGTTACACCTCAATTTCGCAGTGAAAAATGACCCTTTTTTGGCAAAGTGACTAGCTGTAGTTTTTGAAGCCTAGCTCTGCCGGCACCTAGGGAAACCTAGCAAACCTATACATTTCTGAAAAGTAGATACCCGGGGGCTTGCAAGGAGGTATGACTTGCATTGATCCCCCAACGTTTTCTTACCCAGAATCCCCTGCAAACCTCAATTTTAGCTGAAAGAATCTGTTTTTTCACACATTTTTGTGTGGGAAAGCGTGGCATTACTGGGCTCACACGAATTTCCTACCATACAACGTTCTTCCAGGTCTCCCGATAAAAATGGTGCCTCACTTGTGTGGGAGGCCCAAGTAGCCGCGACAGGCAAAGGCCCAAAACCTAATGTGGCGACTTTCAAAATTGCCTATGTCAAAAACACCTGCTTTTGCAAGAGGGGTCACCTGGGTTTTTGTCCCGTGCTCGACGGCCATCTAGGGAAACCTACCAAACCTACACATTTCTGAAAAGTAGACACCCGAAGCCTTGCAAGGAGGTATGGCTTGTGTGGATCCCCCAACGTTTCCGTACCCAGAATCCCCTGCAAACCACACTTTTAGCTGGAAAAATCTGTTTTTTCACACATTTTTGTGTGGGAAAGCGAGGCATAACTGGGCTCACACAAATTACATTAGACAATGCAAAACACATCACAAAGATTTTCTTGCTCAAAACACTAACTAAATATGCTGCCACTTTGAGACCACTTACAAAAAAATTAATTCCTACATTAAAATATTACTCACTTGGAGCAAATACAACACAACTATTTTACTTACCCAAAAGCTGCAAGTACGTAAAACATCACAACAACCACTGTCGAAACCAGAAAGAGGAATCAAAAGCTTTACAATAGAATAAAAATGAGAAAAAAACATTACAATGCACCAAACCACCATCCAAGCTAAGGGGTAGGTGGGCCTAGGAGTATAAATTGAATATTCACCTCCGTAAAAGTGGAGCGGAGGGGTGGCCTCAAGTGGCCCTTGAGGCCACCCCCAAAACAAAAATTTAAAAAAACTCTGGTGTCTAATGGCTTCTGCCCCCCTAGGGAGCAGATGGGCCTAAACACTTACTGCTGCTCTGCCACCAAAAGAGGGCAGAAATGGTCACAATCATCCTCCCATAAAGACTCATGTCCAAAGGCGGCATCCCACCAAACTGCCCCTCAGGGTGATATCAAAAGGGATGATGGACGGATCGCTTCAACAAATCTAACTCCCATCAACTAATCTGGGTTTAATCCATCATCATTCTTTAGCTCACTCCACCACCTGAGTTCTAAACATTTAAATCAGCCCCCCCCGGAGGGCAAATACAGAAAAATTGTAGGCCACCAAAAGGGGAGCAACCCTTGCAGAAGGGGTCGCGCCCCAAAACTACATTTGATAAACTGGGCTCCCTAAAATGGCCCCCATGGAAGTGACCCTTGCCCAAGGGGCCACTCCCCAGCTCATTGGCCCAATTAAAAAAAATATTAATATTTGACCCCCAGGGGGGCAGACAAAACGAATTAAAATGCCCCCAAAAATACATATAAAAAAATAGGCTACCTGAAATGGCCCCCCATGGGAGTGACCCTTGCCCAAGGGGCCACTCCCCTGCACAACATCAACATTTATAAAATAATAATTACAATTCTGCTGCCCCAGAGGGGGCAGACAAAACGAAAAACATTGCCCCCAAAAGGCAATATTATATTATATATATCATTTAGGCTAATATATGCATAAAATGGCCCCTATGGGAGTGGCGCTTGCCCAAGGGGCCACTCCCCAAAACAATGCCCGATTTTCGTATTCAAATACTATTTTTTTTCAAAATGTCTGCCCCCTCGCGGCTTGTCAGCATTGATAAAATGAATGCCCCCATAAAGGGGAGCGACCCTTGCCCAAGGGGCCGCTCCCTAAACCACCAAACTTTGCCCAACTTAAAAAATAAAATCCCTGGCGTCTAGTGGGCATTCCTGCTGCACAATCGCACAATCGTGCAGCAGGAATGCTCTAAAGAGGCATCGAGGGAAAGAAAAACCCTTTTGTTTCCCCCGATGCCTCTTTAGTTTAAATCCCCCCGCCGCAGCCCCAAAAGTTACCTCTTTCTCCTCCAACGCGCAGGAAGGAATTGGCTTCCCTGCGCGTCGGAGGAGAAAGGGAACCTCCAATGACGTCATTGATGACGCGGGCGGGGGACTGGGGGAGACAGAGGAAGGTCTTCCCCTGACTTCCCTGTGAAAAGGATCTAGTTTGGGCACTCACGGGGGGAGCACCAGCGCTCCCGAGCACCCGAGAGCTGTATGCCATGACGAGCTGAGCTCGTCATGATCATACAAGGGGTTAAATATAAGAAAACAGTACATGTTTGAATCTTGTAGTGAGTGCGTCAACAGCATATACACACATACTCTGGTTCTTCAGAGCACACTATCTTAAATTTTGAAATGCCGTCTTCATAACTATCAATTGTGATACCTGTGCCTTTGTATCCATCTCCTCCTTTTATCAATGCTTCAATACCCCTACTGTCCTTTTCTGGACCATAGAAATGAAACTGCACATCATCACAAAACTTTTGTACCTCTGCACCAGTACCATGCAAAAGTGCCCTATTCATTTCTCTTAAACATAAAGCAGGAGTTTTCATATAGTACAGCATCCTAACTAAACTTCGCATTGTTGAGTGGTGTACAGCTAAATTCTGGAAATTATGAAGGTGCTTTGGCACACTTTCTTTGATAAACAAGCTGGTGAGTATCCGTGCAAAGTTGTATGTTTTCTAACCTTGCAAGTATTTAAACCTTGTAAAGTACTTATATTGTTTTTTAAACTTCACCTTGGAAATATACATAGGAATCTTCTTAACATATCAATAGATTGCTGGTGACTGCTACAAACACTACTACAATTCCATTTGCATACATGGATCTGACTACATATTCCTTGTACATCTTCTGCAATACCTTCTACATTTCTGGGAATTATCACCTCTTTCACTATAGGACTTCCATTCTTCATTTCATAACATCATCCTCTTGCATCAAGTGCATGAACTAATTTGTTATCCTGGAGATAGCTTTCTTCATTAAAGAAATGCTCTGTACAAAAAGTCTATTGACTCATCTTTTCTTCTGATTTTGTATGCTCAAGCACAACACCATCTTTTCAAGAGTTTTCATTCTATTTAGAATCAAAATGAAAAGATTCCTCTTCAATGCAGAGGCCTTATCAACTACTCTCCAAACTCATTCTTTCTCTTTTAGTGCCTCTCCCCTTATTCTATACTTCTTCAAAGTTCTCAGTAGGTTTCCTACCACCCTACTGTAAAGAAAATCCTGGCTTTGATTTCATTAAACTTCTTCTGTCACCTGGTTAAGGTGTGTCCGTCTTTTTTGTATTCTTTCCTGCTGTTGCAATATACACTTTGGGCATGATTCAAAAAACTAACTTACAACAAAATCCTAAACTTACTACCATTTACTCATTTTTGTATTCACAGAAGGCACTTACTCAACCCTAACGCAAGATGGCCGCCTGGTAGGAGCTCTAGTCCGGAGCTCCTAGTGCTTGGGATCCCTTTCTTGGAATTATCCCTGAGAGCACTCATCTTGAGCGAGGAACACAAGTAACTGGATTGCAACCTGAAAGTAACTGGACACTATAACACACATACCTGGGAACTGACGGCTGGGACCCCTGCCACTTTCACCGGATCATCGGCGGAGAACAAGACGGAGGGTAAGAACCTGCTGTGGCTGTTGCGGTCGCCGAGGAGGCTGGTCGCGGTCAGTGGCTCGTGGTCGATCGGAAGGCGTCGGGCATCGGAGAAGCATTGTCGTCTGGGGCCCGACACCCTCATCGGATCTTCGGCAGCACCCCTGAAGGTGGGCTGGAACCTGCCGTGACTGCCTGCCTGCCGTGGATGCAGCGATCGCCGGTCACGGGCGGTCACTTCTAGCCCGCGGAGCATCTGAGCTTCGCCGGTGCCCTGACGGTGGGTTGGAGCCTGCCATGACTGCCTGCCGTGGCTGCTGCGGTCACCCAGGATCGCACGGATCGCGGCAGAGGTGCCTCTGGCCTCTCCCCTCTTGCCGGGAGCTGTGGCGGAGGAGCCCCTGGTCAGTGGCGGATGGGCGGCGGTGCTGCTTGCGGGAGCTGGGCGGCAGGTCGGCAGGGTCGCGGCTTGGCGGCCCCCGGGAGGACCGTGCTGCGATTACACATGCACACGGAGAGAAGACGCCTCATAGCCCGCCCCCCCAGGAACTGCACTAAATAAAACAAAACAACGCTGACAGCACTACCATCGGCTATCATTTGTTATTGGAGTTCTTTATTTCTATGGAACCTTCAACTGGTAAAGAGGAATATACACACCGACAACGTGGAAAAAGGGCGTGTTGAAGCTAGCAGATCAAGCATCTCGTACTTAAAACGATCCCAGGAATATGACAAGGTATCGTGCCTCTTGCTCAGTTTTCATTTTTTTATTTTTGCACCACTTTTCAAGCGGATTTACATGACTTTACTTTTCTGATCCTTCTGCCCAAAATGGCTGGGGCCATAAAATTGTAGTATTTACTCGACTCCATTTCCCTGACATCCTCAGAAAACAGATCTCTCACCCAAAATGGCTGGGATCATAAATCTGCAACAACAAATTGCCAGACCCCCACAAAGCTAATCTAAAAGCACTGCCTTCCCCTTGGACTTCCAAAATAGACATAGGACTGACCTCTACCCTCCCAGTAAGATAGAAAAAGGACTTCCTCGATACTTGTCTGCATCCCGGATCTCAGGACAGAATAACAAACATAGGACTACTATACTCTTTGCTACCTCTCCTCCTTGGCGGCCATCTTAGACTAGTCAATCCTCATCTCTTCATCGTGCCTAACGAAGCGGCCATCTTAGGCTAGTCAAATTATCTACCCCTCCATACACACTTCTTATCTTTTCTCCCACATCCTCCTCGCAAACACCGTAGCTCTTTTCATACAGCGACCATCACAGCCCCTCTCACCTGCCTCTTCCACCTCGTCCAACATGGAACCCACGGGCAAACACACATATAAAATTAATTACCCCCCAGAGCTCTAAAAAAAAAATGCTAAACGTTTTAAACACAACTTTTTAAAGTCCCACCCTGAAACCCCCTTTTTAGACTCCTACTTCTCCCTCTTCAATGGAGCTAAGAGCACCAACATCATTCTTTACACTATACGCAGAGCACAATGGAGAAAAGCATTACTCACCCTACTCACCATCTCGACCACCAGGAAAAGTGCCCATGGCATAACCCTTTCCACCACACCATCCCAACTCTACCCAGCTAGAGCATCCATTACTATCTACAATAACGGTACTATCTTAATTCAATCCACAGACAGAAACCTTGACCTATTTGACAACCTGTTCCCTACTTTCAAAGATTACATCTCCAACGCTCAGTTCCCACACCTTCCGGCCTCCAATCCCAACATCCTCGACTTGACAGCACCTCCTACCACTAACACGCACCCCCTCCCTTCCCCCAGTACTCTGCTCTATCACCCCCCGGCTACATACACCTCACAATCCTCAATCCCAGACGCGGATCTCCCCTCCGCCACCTACACCCCCACCCCCACTACCCCACTCCCACTTAACGAGAACCCCACACTTCCGACTAGCTTCTCAGAACAACCCACCTCACCTGACTGCACCCCACACAACATGACTCTCTCCCAACCCATCTCCCCCCACTGTTTGCACTCCCGCCACTCCTAGCCCTCACTCTCCCCTCAACATCTCCCCCCCACTCTTTGCACTCCCGCCACTCCTAGCCCTCACTCCTCCCTCAACCTCTCCCCCCCTCTCACTCCCTTCTACCACACTGCCACCCCCACAACGCCCAGCCTTCACACGTCCCGCAATTGCCGCACCCACCCTATCAGTGACTCCCCGTCCAATAACACCTCCAACGCCAACCACTTCACTAACACCCCCACCCCTCTCCCCCCCTACTCCAGTAACCTAGACACATGCTCTCCTTCAGTGCCCACCCCCAACTCCTTACCCAACACCACGTTGGACATGATCATGTCCACCCTCCACCAAGTGAGAGAAGAACTCCGCACCCTCAAAGAGTTACTCCTCACACACCCCAGACACCCCCCTCCCACCACCACTTCTCAACCTAACAACATATCCCCCTCACATCCTACTCACCCTCTACTGCTCGCCAAAACCTCTTAGCCACCACACACTTGTCCATTCCTACGATTCTCTCCAACCCTCTCAGACACCCCACGCATAACAACAGAGGCTCCGTCCCCAACAACCTCACAAAAATCCCCCTCACTCTAGATCCCTCCTCCTCCCTCTTCACCCCCAGACTCAAATGCACACTTCTCAACTGTAGATCGGCCCAAAGACACTCCTCGGAGGTCGCTGATCTCATCATTTCTCTGAACATTGACCTAGCCATCCTAACTGAAACATGGTTAACTGAATCCTCTACTCCTATCATGGATATCCTAGTCCCCCCCAACTACTGCATCATTAGACTTGATAGGTCCAGCAAGACAGGCGGTGGAATCGCATGCATTTACAAGAGCAACCTATCAATTAATAAAGTCACCGCCCCCTCTCTTACCTCCTGTGAATACATCTGCCTTGATGTCACCAGTGAAAACAAACCTGTATGTTCACTACACATCATCTACCACCCACCTGGGGACAACGTCACCTTCACTCAGGTCGGCAAAACACACAAATTTACCTTGGCGATTACAATCTTCACTGGAATGATTGCAGTGACGCAGTGGTTAATAGCCTCAAAAATTTCCTTAACGCTTCTGACCTCATCCAAATCTGCAACAGCCCGACCCATGATAAAGGCTCCATCCTCGACCTTATCATTTCCAAAGAAGGCACTATTCAACTTGATTCTATCCAACCCTGTGACTGGTCAGATCACCATATTGTCACATTCTTCATCAATGAAAAAGTAAAACGTAACCCGGTCCAATCCTCCAAGCCCAAAGTTTGGAAAAGAGACCTGAAGAAACTCAATCCAAACTCTTTACCCCCTAACAGCTGCAATCTCCTACTCCCCCCTACCGGCGTTACTGACGTTCAGTACTTAACTGACCACTATCTTAACGCTATGACCTCAATAATCAATGAGGCTGCACCGATGCAACTGAAAAGAGTCTCCACCAAGATCTCCAACCCTTGGTACGACGGGAGTCTCAATGAAGACAGACGGGCCATGCGAATGGCAGAGCGCACCTGGAGATCTGTTCCCTCGGCACTGCACCTAAGAATTCTGAAGAAAAAGAGAAACGCATACTTCAGGAAAATAAAACGCTCAAAATCAGATTTCTTCAGACTCCAGCTCGACCAAGCAAAAAACCGTCCAAGAAAACTGCTCGAGCTAATCCGATCACAATCCAAGGAACAACCCCAAGCAGTCGACATTATGGGCAATGTACCTTCCTGTGAAGATTTCTCCGCTTTCTTTACCCAAAAAACTGACAACATAAGAAGCGATCTCCTCATTGACGCAAGCCTTTACTCC
Organism: Lissotriton helveticus; assembly: GCF_964261635.1. NCBI lineage: Eukaryota > Metazoa > Chordata > Amphibia > Caudata > Salamandridae > Lissotriton > Lissotriton helveticus. Next base: position 1,611,962,204 of record NC_136065.1, read on the forward strand.
AAACCCCACTGCATAACGCCCAATGAGCCAAAAAACAATGCGACATGGTCATCCTTTGGCACTTACTCTGAAGAAGAAATTGACAGACTACTCAGCACCCTGAAACCATCCAATCACCTTACTGACCCTCTTCCTGCTAACGCTGTAAAAGACTACACCCCTTTGCTCCTCCCACTCTGGACTAAAATTATCAATAGCTCACTCCAACAAGGAACCATCCCTGACTCCCTCAAAGTTGGACAAGTTACTCCTTTACTAAAGAAAACAACAGCCGACCCCACTGATCTAAACAACTACCGTCCTATTACCAACATTCCCACTCTCGCCAAACTGTTGGAAAAATGCGTGCAACTACAATTGACAAAGCACATAGAACAGTTCGATCTCCTCAACCCTCATCAATCAGGCTTCCGAGCAGGGCACAGTACCGAAACTGCTTTGACTCACATAATTGAAGACGCCCTCCAAATTTTAGATCAAAATGATACCTGCCTCCTCATCCTTCTTCATCTCTCTTCAGCATTCGACACTGTGAAACATGAGAACTTACTCGAACTCTTAAACACAAGAATGGGTCTTTCTGGGACTGTTCTTCAGTGGTTCACCTCCTTTCTACACAACAGGTCTCAGAAATTCAAGAGCAACAACTTGATGACCTCTCCAGTACCTGTATCGTTAGGTGTCCCCCAAGGATCCTGCCTATCCCCAACTTTGTTCAACCTAGTTATGGAACCTCTCACCACCTTGCTACAAGCATCAAATGTAAACTTTCACATGTACGCCGATGACACTCAGCTATATCTTAAACTACAATCCCCCAATGACATTATGCGTCTGAACTCAACGATCAGAAGCACCCAATCCTGGCTGGCCGATAACCACCTCAAACTCAATGCTATGAAAACTGAGTTCCTTCTGATCTCACCCCCCGCGAAATTCTCTACCACTCAAACCTGGCTTAAACACCTAACTGCACTCAATGTCCAACCGACCATCGTGGATTCAGCAAAATCCTTAGGCATAACACTTGACGCCAATCTCAACATGCAGCAGCATATCAGTAAGGCAACTAAGGGAGCGAACTTCCAAATAAATACCTTGAGGAAACTTAAACCATTCCTCCCAGCCAAAGACTTCCAAACTGCAGTACAAGCACTAGTCATCCCTCGCATAGACTACGGCAGCATCGCCCTCTGCGGTCTCCCCCTAACTACAACTGCACCCCTAAGAGCTTCACTAAACGCAGCAGCGATACTCATCACTGGATCTAAAAAACACTCTCATATCTCCCCTGACTTTAAATCCCTGAACTGGCTGCCTTTTGAAGCCAGAATACATAGGAAAATTGCCTGCATGACGCACAAGGCTATACACCTGAACTCACCCGGCTACCTCACTCAGAAGCTGACAATTTCCGGCAGCTCCAGAACCACAAGAAGCACAAACAATCTTCTGCTGAAGCCTCGAAGATTCCGGAAGGAAAAAACTTACAAACACTCCTTCTCAGGAACGGCGCCTAGGATCTGGAACTCACTCCCTCCTGAAACCAGGCTCATCTCCTCCACTCTTCTCTTTAGGAAAGAAGTTAAATCTATCCTCATGGCTAAATACACTTGAACTGATACTTTTGATCTTTTAAGACTCTGCGTCGATTTGTACTACCTGTTTGATCCCTTTGCACATGTGTTTTACTTGTACTATTGACCTACCTGATTGTTCATGCTCCCTCTTATTTGTACTACTTGCATTGATGACCTACCTTCCTAACCATGCTCCCTCTTGTACCCACCCTACCAATGACTTACCCCTGGCCTTTGTAAAGCGCTCTGTTATCTGCAAAGATCTTGTTCGCGCTATATAAAACTTTCAAAATAAATAAATAAAAATAAATAAATACTCATTTTGGTATTCACAGAAGACTACTTGATTAAATGCCCTTGTGCCCTTATGTATATGGGTATGACCACTCGCACAGTGAGGAACAGGATTGTTGAACATCGCAGCTCTATTAGGTTTAAGAAATACAACACTAAATTGACAAGACACTTTTTAGAGCTAGGTCAGATAGAGAATGATCTGGTTTCGGTGGTTCTAGATAAACCCAACAATGAAACACAAATGGATCCCCTAGACAAGATTCTGTTTAAGACACAACAACTTTCGGTTTGCAGGATAGGTAGCCATAAGAAGGGACTCACTGATGATATCACTTGTGTTGGTTCATGACTCCCGAATATCAAGTAACTTAAACGAAAACCAGAATAACATGTAGTATACATATACATGTAACAAAGTAAGTAACACCCCACGATCGTTTGCTCCACATCCTTGCCAACTCAAGCTGGAGAGCCCATTGTCAGCTGGGCATGGACTCACAATCAGGACTCAAATCCAAAGTGTTCTTGTGACAGTCCCTCTACTTCACAATTGAGCTCCAATTAGTCTAGTCGGCTTTAATACCTTTTACTCAACGTGAGGCGAAAGTTCTACAAACCTCGCTCCTTTCCTTCTGTTGCGAAAAACCGAGCTGGCTGTACTGGTCTGCGTCAAGGGCAAGACAGAAGCTGGGCATGCTCCTGTATTTTGACTCCAAGACAGTGCATTCCACATATTCCTGTGCCAGGTGGTGGGGCACGGGAGGGGCAGGGTGGGGGGGTAGTAAACGCCAGCATACGGCGCAACAGAGTTAGGTAAATAAATAAAGCAATTTACATTGCACGCACTGACTCACCGGGCTGGCGTTGCAGCGCTCGCAATGTAAATTGTTTTATTTATTTATTTAACTCCGTTGCGAATGCACAGTAGTAATTTAGACTGAATATGTAGCTTGCAGGCAATAATCTGGTGTCTTGCAAAATAGGTGTCACATTTGGTTATTTTGTCTGACGTTAGGGTTTACATGAATTACTTTTTCCTCTCTTTTCTTCTTCTTTAACGATTTTTGTTTTTGAGGAGGTGAGAGATAACACTTATCTTTTTATCTTTCCATCCCATACACATATCAAAGGTGTATCTATAAAATGGCTTTACGAGAGATTCGGATATGCATATTACATATAAGATGATTGTATAACCAAGAGCCTCTCTATGTTCATAAAACTGAAGACCTTCTGTTTTCATAGTGTGTTTAAAGATAACAGGATATCAGAGATTTATTTGATAGAAACTGAATGTAAATACAGTTGAATTAATCCTGATGCCATGTTTATATACTCTTTTTAGCTCTGACCCGCCATGAAGGGACTGTTGAAGGTGGGCTTAGTGTATAGGTTAAAAATGGTAAAGAGATTACAGTCAATCCCAATATCACATTACACTTGGGTTGTAGCGCTGGTGATGGACACTATTGGGTGACACAATGTAGGCAACCAAATAATCAGTTAGCAATATTTTAATCTTTGTTATTATTCTTTCCCAATACCATGTGGACCTTACTAGATGACAGCACCATAGGATAGCCACTAGATGGATGAAAGAATAATTTTTCTTTTTTTTTTTTCACCTGTAGTCATGTAGGGTGGTTAGTGAATCTGGGTCCTAATTACTCAGATGCATTGTGGAATCCTGCTTCTAACCTACCCTGGCTGTGCTTGCCTCAGTGGGAAGCAGAGGTGTGGTGGTGTGGTCTTTAAAAGATAGACATAGTGTGCCTCCATACAGACATGAATTATTAAGGATGATAGACTGATGACTTTCCCCGCCATGATGGACGGGTGGATCAATTACTATCCACAAGCAGTTTACTAGAACTAGTTCCACAGGTGAGTGTTCTTCTTTTAACCTGCACACATTTTAAAACATAATTATTACACTAAATGGCAGAAAAAGCCTTATGGAAGTCAGGTCACATCAGTAACTGGAAGTTCTTTTCTCAGAGTGATAACAATTATATTGCTTGAGCGTTGACGTCTGCCGCGAAGTGTGGTGCCTAAATAGGTGTCGAAGAAACAATTACAGGAACCGATCACCAGCAGGCTCAAGTGGATGTGATAAATTGTACACTTTCAGAAAGTATGTGTTGAGCAAATTCCTGTGGGTATTTCGTCAAGTGATTTCTAGGAAGTTTACAGTCCAGCAGGTAGAAGTCTGTTAGAGTGACATTCATGAGTCAGCAGGAATATGTCTGATGTAGGTATGTTGATATAGCCCAGTTTCACACAACTCATTGATGTCTTAAAGTTCCTTGCTGTGATCATTGTCTACTGGGTGGTATTTTCAGTCAAGATAGGAGACCACCCAAGGCATGTGTAATGCTGTGCAGCCCCGCTCCCAGGCTGTTTTTGTCCACAGGGCACCTCTTCTGGAGCTATGGTTGGCCCTGGGAACTGCCACCCCGAGGGCCATCTCTTGCTATGTCCGAGGTTCTCACTCCTGGACATAGCTGTTTACTATTGTTTGACGGGAGTTTTACCGGTCCTGCCAAGCCACAGTAAACGCTAAACTTGCAGCAAGCTAGTGCTTTCAAAAAAAATTCTCACTGAAAGCAGAGCACAATTTAATTTACACAGAGGGAGTGCATGTTTTGCAGCTCCCAATGTGTAAAAGCAATGTCAGCTGCCATAGGAGATCGGGAGTCAGCAGGGGCCAAAGGGCCCTTCAGGATCCCCCTGTGGTCCCAGTGGAGAGTGGGTACCCTGGATGAATCCACTTTAAATGGCCATGCCCAGGGTAATGGGGTCTTCCATATTGCTGGTAAGTTGGGCCCCAGAGGATGGGGTCCTGTGGCCAAAAGCAGCCCGGGGAAGGTGGTTTATGGCCCCCCTCTCCTAAATTAAAAAAACAATATAAAAGAAAAACAAAGGGCGGGTCAAGTGGGATAGGGTGACCAGGGCCAATAGTGGCCTGGAAGGGGTGCAGCAAGACCCATCTCCCCCATTTCAATAAGTCCCGGCATGAGAGCATGGGGCAAAATTCGGCCCTGGGAAGGGAAGCCATACAGCCCCCCGCCCCTTATCACCTGTTTTTTAAAAAAGCAGGCCGGATATTCACCAGAGGTCCTGCCCCCTTTCACCACAACTTTGAAAATGCACGTCCTGGTGCTCTACTCGTTAAAGGATGAAGTCCCCTTGGCCGCTGACGGTCCTTGGGGGTCAACAAGCCCTCATGTTGCCTCCAGTAAGTTCCACAGAACGGGATTGCTGAGAGGTATTCAGAGGCCAAGTCATAATCCTCGGGGTGAAGATGCTGTTGTGAACGGTGGACTTGAAGAAAGGGATCCACTATGAACTTTCATGGGAAGAACAGGAAAGGGGTGAGTATGCACCCAAAATCCATCATTTTTGCCAGCTTGAAAATCACGGTCCTACTGCTGCAGTCTTCCCCTCAGAAAGCCAACTAGTAATATAGACAGCGTTTATTCTCCTCTGTACTGCCCTATTGCAACAGCTTTTCTCTTACTGGGACCCAGGTGGTCTGCTGTGTGCCGGCAGTTTTTATATTTCAGCCCCTGTCTTTGCAAAAGAAATCCTCCCAACTTGTAATACAGTGGTTGGACCACCAAGCTTGCGGCGGTCTGACCGTAATCGTGGAAACAGCAGTTCACAGACCCCCAAACTTATAATAAGGCCCTAAAAGTATTTAAAAGTAGACCTGGGTGTAGTCCCCAAAGTTACAAAAAAACTCAGTAAGGGTCCGCAAGTTGCGGAGTGCAGTGCAAACTGCAGTTTGTTCTGGTTTTCCTGCCGCTTGGGTAGAAATTTTACCCGAGCAACAGCTCGCGAACTTCCCCTTTGCGATTGCGAAAGGGGTAAAAACTCTGCTGCACATCGGGAAGCAGATATTTCTGCGCTCTGCGAGCTCTGCGGAGTACAGAGTGCAGAAATCTCCGCAAACTCTGTGAAAGGAGCGGAGTTCACCGCCCAGGCCTATTTTTTAATTTTTTATTTTACAGAGTTTTATATAGCACAAACTTGACCTGAATCGGGTATCAGACCACTTTACATAGCACCAGCTGGGTACATGAGGACACATTCATTTTTGTTAGGCACAGGGACATTAAGTGATTTGCCCAGAATCACAGGATGTTCAGCGTCATTTCCGCGACTCAAACCCAGTTCCCCAGATTCGAGGTCACTCGTCCTAACTGTTCGGCTAACTCCTATTAAAATAGGATTCCCACTCCACAATAAAATAATTCAGGGAAGATGTTAGACAGTAAAGAAGTAACATTTATTATTCCCACTTAAATACCACCTGCCTCAGGGAAGGTGCTAGATACTAAAGAAACACAATTAACCATTCCCACTGCAGTAAACCATATCTGAGGGAATGTTTTGGATACTAAAATGGGCAACATTTATAATTCCCACTCCAATTTAACTTAACTTAGGGAAAGGGTTTTCCACTAAAGGAGCAACATTTATCATTCGCACTCAGATCTCACTTAACTCAGGGAAGGTGCAATACACTAAAGAAGCAATATTAACCATTTCCACTATAGTAAATCTTATGTAAGGAAAGGTTCTGGGTATTGAAAAGGGGAACATGAAGGGCCACAGGGACGCCGGTTCAAAGACCGGTATATTAGTAGTTGACTGTGGGGCCGGCGCTATGAAGGAGGGGATTTTGCCGCGGTGGTGAGTACTTTTCAAAAATATATCGATGCCTGTGCATACATTCCGACTGCAGATGTGTCAAAATACCAAATACCAATTAACGGGGTACAGCCCATATATGGGTAGTCCTGTTAATGGGTATAGGGTATGAAAAGGACTTACGTGTACATCACTGCACACTGGGTCGTAATCCTTTGCAAGAAGATCCAACTGTTAAGGACAGACCTGGAGAATGGGATGAAGAAGAAAGGGGTGAGAACATACCCCAATTAATTTGTCATCGCCACTTTGAAGCAGGCGTCAGACAGCTGTGGTCCACTATTGCAAAAGGCAACTTGTAATACGGATGGTGGTGCCGCTCCCCTGAAGCAAACACAAAGAGTTGATAGACGGAGTGCTGAAACTTTTCAGACACTCACCTCCACTCATAGATCTGAGTTGAATCCATCATCGTTCTTTTCTCACTTTGCCACAGCAGTTTAGACCCAACAATATGCAAACCAGTCTTCACACTGTGCCTCATGGAAACAGTCCAGCCTGAACTGCCAAGCCAGGACTTCCCTGGACCGGAATCAAGCATCCTGGGACCGGTTTCAAGGTAACACCCCTCATCAGCTAGGCTAGCTTGAAACCAGTGGCAAAGGAAGCAAAGGAAGCAAGGGACTCATGTCAGGGCATACCTTGTCCACAAAGCAAACACATAAAGATGATGGACGGAGTGCTGAAACTTTTCAGACACTCACTCCCAGTCACAGATCTGGGTTGAATCCATCATCGTACTTTAGCTCACCTCGCCACCTCACTTCAGACCCAGCCATATGCAAATCAGTCTTGACGCTGTGCCCCACAGGAACAGTCCAGCCCGAACTGCCAAGCCAGGTCTTCCCTGGACCAGAAACAAGCAGTCTGGGGCTGGTTTCGGTTTAATACTGCCTCATCAGCCAGACTAGCTTGAATCTAGTGACAAAGTGAGCAAGGGACCCACATCTGGGCATACCCTGCCAACTTAGGGCAAATAAAGCAAACACAAAGAGATGATGAATGGAGCGATAAAACTTTTCAGACACTCACCCCCAGTCACAGATCTGGGATGAATCCATCATCATTTCTTTAGCTCACTTCGCCACCCCAGTTCAGACTCAGCCATATGCAGGGATGTTTTTTTAGGCAAATTTGAATTTGGGTGGTGTCTACCCTAAACAGACATGCCCATGCCCCCACCCCCTTCCCCGCAAAAATTACAGCCTTCCTGCCCCCTCCTGGGGAGCAGATGGGGCAGGAGCCCCCAATCTTCCTCCCTGGGGGCAAAAAGCCCACTAGACCCCAGGGATATTTTGGGGAACATTTTTGTTAGAGTCGGGGCATTAGCATGCCCATTTTGGGCAGCCCCCGACCTAATTAAAATTTGCCCAAAAAACTCCCTGGTGTCTAGTGGACTTTGAGACACCCTGGGGGGCAGATGGGGGTATTAGCTCCCAATCTGCGCTGTCGGGGGCTAAAAGCCCTCTAGACACCAGGGTTTTTTTGGGGCTAATTTTAATTAGGGTGGGGGCTGCCCAAAATAGGCATGCCCATGCCCCCACCCCCTCCCCCACAAAAATTACAGCCTAAGGCTGGGTCTAAACTGGGGTGGCGAAGTAAGCAAAATAACAATGATGGATTCAATCCAGATCTGTGACTCGGGATGTGTGTCTGAAAAGTTTAAGCACTCCGTCCATCATCTCTTTTTGTTTGCTTTGTTTGCCCTAAGTTGTCAGGGTATGCTCAGATGTGGGTCAGTTGTTCATTTTGTCACTAGATTCAAGCTAGCCTGGCTGATGAGGGGTGTCACCCTGAAGGTTGTCCCAGGATGCTTGTTTCTGGTCCAGGGAAGACCTGGCTTGGCAGTGTGGCCTGGATTAATCACATGGTTGCCCCACAAAATCCCTGGCGTCTAGTGGACTTTCAGCCCCCCTGGGGGACAGATGGGGGCATTAGCCCCTAATCTGCCCCGTCAGGGGGGGGAGCCCTGTAGACTCCAGGGTTTTTTTGGGGGCAAATTTGTATTAGAGTAGGGCAGCCCAAAGTGGACATGCTCATGCCCCCACCCCCTCTCCCGCAAAAATTACAGCCCTACTGCCCCGCCAGTGGCAGATGGGGCAGTAGCCCCCAATCTACCCCCCCCCCGGGGGCAAAAAGCCCACTAGACGCCAGGGATTTTTTTGGGCAAATGGTTTTTTAGGGTGGGAGTTGTCAAAAACAGCTATGCCAATGCCCCCTCGCCCGCAAAAATTGCAGCCTTCCTATTCCCCCTGGGGAGCAGATGGGGCAATATCCCCCAATCTGCCCCCCGGAGGGGCAAAAAGCCCACTAGATGCCAGGGATTTTTTGGGGAACATTTTTATTAGGGTGGGGGCATGCCCGTTTTTGGCAACCCCTACCCTAATTAAAATGTACCCAAAAAAATCCCTAGTGTCTAGTGGACTTTCAGCCCCCTCTGGGGGGCAGGTGGGGGCATTACCCCCAATGTGCCCCACTGGAGGGGCAAAAAGCTCACTAGACGCCAGCGCTTTTTTGGGGGCAAATTTGAATTAGAGTGGGGCTGCCCAAAACGTGCATGCCCATGCCCCCAACCCCTCCCCCACAAAAATTACAGCCTTCCTACTCCCCCTGTGGGGCAGATGAGGCAGTAGACACCAGGAATTTTTTCGATTACATTTTAATTAGTGTGAGGGCTGCCCAAAACGGGCATGCCAACGCCCCCACCCCTACCTGCAACAATTACAGCCTTCATGCCCACCCTGGGGGAAGATGGGGCCAGTTGCTCTCAATCTGCCTACCCGGGTGACAAAAAGCCCACTAGACGCCAATGATTACCCAGTCTTTTTTATGTGTGGGGGTGGGGCTGCCGAGAATGGGCATACCAATGCCCCTTGCTCCTCCCATGCAAGTGAGGCACCAGTTTTATCAGGAGACCTGGGGGAATGATGGGCGGTGTGAGCCCAGTGATGCCACACTGTCCCACACAAAAATATCTGAAAAAAGTGATTTCTTGGGCTAAAATTGAGGTTTGCATGGGATTCTGGGTAAGGAAACTATGGGGGATCCATGCAAGCCATATTTCCCTGGAAGGCCCGGGTGTCTACTTTTTAGAAAATGTGTGGGTTTGGTAGGTTTCCTGAGGTGCCAGCAGAACTAGGGTTCACAAACTACTGCTAGGCACTTTGCCAAAAAAGGGTCATTTTTCACTGCGAAATTGGGGTATGACCACGTTGCATTTTGCACCGTTTCCTGTCGCAGGCACTAGGCCGACCCACACAAGTAAGGTACCATTTTTCTCTGAAGACTTCGGGGAACGCAGGGTGGGTGGAAATTTGTGGATCCACGCAGATTCCAGAACTTTCCACCACAGAACTGTGTGGAAAATGTGTTTTTTTTGGCATTTCTTTAGGTTTGCAATGGATTCTGGGTAACAGAACCTGGTGGGAGGCAGTCAAGTCACCCCATCCTGGATTTCCTTGGGGGTCTAGTTTTAAAAAATGTATAGGTTTGCTAAGTTTACCTAGGTGCTGGCAGAGCTAGGGTTAAAAAATTACAGCACTTTGCAAAAAAAGGGTCTGTAGCAGGCACGAGGCCGACCCACACAAGTGAGGTACTATTTTTTTTTTTTAAACTTAGGGTAACGTGGGATGGGTGGAAATTTGTGGATCCAGGCAGATTCTAGAACTTTCCACCACAGAAATGTGGGGATTATGTGTTTTCTTTTTTACAAATTTTTGGGTTTGCAAGGAATTCTGGGTAACAGAACCTGGTGGGAGGCAGTCAAGTCACCCCATCCTGGATTCCCCTGAGTGTCTAGGTTTAAAAAATGTATAGGTTTCCTAGTTTTCCCTAGGTGCCGGCAGAGCTAGGGTTAAAAAACTACAGGTAGGCTTTTTGCCAAAAAAGGGTTATTTTTCACTGAGAAATTGAGGTGTGACCATGTTGCGTTTTGCGCCGTTTCCTGTCGCGGGCACTAGGCTGAACCACGCAGATTCCAGAACTTTCCACCACAGAAATGTGGGGAAAATGTGTTCTTTTTGACAATTTTTTAGGTTTGCAAGGGATTCGGGGTAACAGAACCTGGTGGGAAGCAGTCAAGTCACCCCATCCTGGATTCCCTGGGTGTCTAGTTAAAATGTGTAGGTTTGCTAGGTTCCCCTAGGTGCCGGCAGAGGTAGGGTTAACAACTAGGCACTTTGCAAAAAAAGGGTCATTTTTCACAGCGAAATTGAGATGTGACCATGTTGTGTTTTGCACCGTTTCCTTTTGCTGGCACTAGGCCGAGACACACAAGTGAGGTACCATTTTTTTCATAAGACTTTGGGGAACGCGGGGTGAGTGGAAATTTGTGGATTCACGTAGATTCCAGAACCCTCCACCACAGAAATGTGGGGAAAATTTGGTTTTTTTTACATTATTTTATGTTTGCAAGGGATTCTGGGTAATGGAACCTGGTGGGAGGCAGTCAAACACCCCATCCTGGATTTCCATGGCTGTCTAATTTTAAAAAATGTATAGGTTTGCTATGTTTACCTAGGTGCCGGCAGAGCTAGAGTTAAAAAACTACAGCTAGGCACTTTGCCAAAAAAGGGCCATTTTTCACTGCAAAATTGAGGTGAGACCACGTTGCGTTTTGCGCCGTTCCCTGTCACAGGCACTAGTGGGACCCACACAACTCAGGTACTATTTTTCTTGTAAGACTTTGGGGAAATCGGGGTGGATGGAAAATTGTGGATCCAAGCAGATTCCAGAACTTTCCACCACAGAAATATGGGGAAAATGTGTTTTTTTGAGGTTTGCAAGGGATTCTGGGTAACAAGGTAGGCGACACTTGCTTACCGTGAGTGCTGTGGATCCAGTTCTTCCTGTTCATCACTTGAACCGCTGTCCTCGTAGCTAGGAGCACCTGTTCCGGTCCTCGCCACCTGGGCTCCAGGCTGTCCGACCTCTTGAAGACTTTGACCATCACATGATCTCCGGGCCGGAGTTTATGGGCCTCACCTGTGGACGGTCAGGGAGAGCTTCTCGAACATGTTGATGAATAGAGATCAAACTGTCCGTCAACTGTGCTAAATAGTCACTCATCAGAACACATGGTACATCATGTATGGGGCTTTGCTTAGTACCTCCCCAAATGTTCATCGATCTCCCAAATACCACCTCATATGGTGTAAGCCCAGATCGTGAATGTGGCACTGATCTAATTGACAACAATGCCAAGGGCAACGCATCAGGCCATTTCAAAGACATGGAAGCCAGTATTTTCGCTACTTTCAACTTCAAAGTAGCGTTATACCTTTCCACTAGCCCTGCTGATTGTGGGTGGTAGACTGCATGGCACTTCTGTTTGGATTGGATTTGTGGTTGCAGTGTATGTATTCTGTAGCTGCAGGTGGGCAGATTGGTATGTGGGTCCCATCAATGTACCCTATTACATTGGGGAACTGTGCCTTTTGGTAGAAATCCAGCTTTGTCTTCTGCAGTTCCGCCTGTGTGCTGGGGAAGCGTATGTAGTGATGCATTCTCTGCATCATGGCATCCAAAAAGGAGTTGAAGAAACGAGACAGGCAACTCTGTGACACACCACCTGCCGCAGCTATCACACCCTGGTAAGTTCCTGATGTGAGTCGGTGCAGGCTACAGAGCAGCTGCACATGTGTTGGTATGGCATGCACCCTTGGTGTCTGATGCTCCAGGTATGGGGGCAGGTCCTGTATCAGGTCTAGGATGGTTTGTGTGTGTAGTCTGGACCTATCATGTATTTCTGCCTCAGTCAATTGAGACAGTGTGACACGCAGTCCGTATACACGCTCTTCCCTTCTCCAAACCCTCAGTCCTGCTGCTCACAAACGTAGCCGCCTTGCTATGACGAAGAGGGCCGCTATTGTGTTCACGCTGTTGCATTTTGGTGCTGCTTTTATGCAGTGCACCTGATTACCACCTGCTTTGGGTCAGTGGTAATTACCGATTCTTAAATACAGACTTTTGACAAATTCGGTACATCCGATTTTTTGTATATTGCATTAGCGATTTGTTACAGATTCCTTATTTACCGATTCGGTATTTTGGTGTTAAGGAATCAGTAACTGCTTTCCCTTAAATTTACCGATTTGGTATTACCGATGGCATTCGGTAATACCTACATCGCAAGTGGCTAAATACCTTGTCGGTAACGCTGAAATTTACAGAATTTCAGCGTTACCGACCGGTATTAAGCCACCTACATCTAGCCCTGAAAGAGGTGGAGAAACAGTGAAAAAAAGTAGAGAAAGAAGCAAGAGAGGTACAGAAAGCAGCAAGAAAAGTACAGAAAATGCTACACAAGTGCAGAAAGAGATTTACAAAAGTGCAGAAAGTGGCAAGAGAGGTGCAGAAAGTGCAAAAGAGGTGCAGAAATAGCAACACAGAGGAAAGAGAAGTGCATCAATGATCAACAGATGTGCTTAAAGGGGAAAAATGGTGCAGAAAGAGCCAAAAGGAATGCAAAAATAACCAATAAGTACAGAATAGAACAAAACACATGCATAAAGAAGGGAGGTATATAAATTGTCAAGAGAGGTGCCAGAAGAGGTAAAGGAAGATGCAGAAAGACTCAAGAGACATGCACAAAGAGATAAGATGTGCAGAAAGAGGCAAGTTACGTACAGAAAGATGGAAAAGGGATGAAGAAACAGGCAAGAGGATTGCGGAAAGAAGCAAAAGAGGTGCAGAAAAAACCAAGAGAAGTGAAGAAAGAGCTAAGAGAACTGCATAAAGAAGTGAGACAAGCAAAGAAAAAGGCAAGTGAGGTGCAGAAACAGGGAAGAGGGGTGGAGAAAAACACAAGAGCGGTGCAGAAAAAGGGAGGAGGGGTACACTAAGAGGGATGAGGGGTACAGAAAGAGTCCAAATGTAGTAGGACTATTAAGCCATAATCCTATCACCCCGGGCACAAGAGGGGGCTGAAAATTCAGCACATGTTCAAACACAAGAGGTGAGACATGATTTTCTGTGTGTCCGCTTTCTTTTTAAGTTTTATTGCATTATTTCAACAAGTATTCCAAAAAATGGTTTTTCATAATGTTTTCATGAGTTCATATAGTAACTTTTTCACCAGACTCAACGTTCATTTCCAATGCATTTCGGTGCCACTTGCACCTTCATCAGGGAAAACTATAAATCATACAAATAAAGCATCATTGATACTATTCAATTCATAATAGTCAATCGTGAAACAATCTTGAAACACCAAGCATGCTTAACAAAAACAAATACATTAATACTACTCTGAAACGCTACTTTCATTACGAGTTTAGACGTCTACAGCGGTTGTTACAAGCAGATAGCTCTACTCTCTTACTATTGGGCTCTTAAAACGTGTCGATTAGTACATATACCTATTTCTCTGAAAAAGGATAGTCAACGTGTTTAGCTGCGTGTACAAAAATCATAACGTGCTACTGGCTGCCCAATGTCTTTCAAAGCCGCTAGTTCGCTTGCTACCTACTGGCATCTAAAAATAATCATTCGCGCATAAAACTGCTGTTAGAATGCAAATAGTCGGCTTCTTACCTGCGGTTTAGTAATCCTTCGCCTACGCGTTTTCGCGGGTTGTTGTGTACGGAAGCCTGGACTGGTCAAAAATAAACGGGATGCCTATTTGGCGCATGCGCGATCCCTCACCTTGTCTGTGCATGCGTGTTAACTCCACATAGCGTTTTTATCAAAATGTATTAAGAAACTTTATAATTGTTTCACACGCACAGAGTTCACAATGTACTTAGAATAAACAAATCATGAGTAAGAACAAATCATGGTCTACGTGGTATCTACCACATGTTAAAGCGCCAGTGTCATGATAACTATTCATAAAACTTAGTGCATATAATGGTCCAAAGTATGGCTTATTCATTATACAGTTCAAGCTCAGGAAAGTTCATAGATAACACAGGAATTCAGTCCTATCATTTAGCCCGTGAGGTTTTAAACTATTTAGATGACAAATCCAATAGTTCTCTCGTTTCAATAAATTCTTTTTGTTGATAGGACCCTCTTTGTGAGTCACTGTCTCAAGTATACATGCACGCAATTGGCTTATGTGATGGTGTTTCTCTTTGAAATGGGTAGCCACAGACGATTTTACACTTTCCAACCTGATATTACTCTTATGCTCTGTTAATCGTGTTTTCAACTTCCTTTCAGTGTGGGCCACATAGACTGACCCACATGGGCATTTTAACAAATATATCACGTTCATTGTATCACATGTTCCATTGACTCTTAATGGGATGGTGTGCCCTTTCATGGGATGGGTAATGGAATTCCCCTTCATTATATTATGGCAGCTACTACAATTCATACACGGTACTGTACCTCGATATCTTGTCCTGGGTTCACTTTCAGTGGGGTGTGTCAACATTTCTCCCAAGTTTTTGCCTCTGGTAAAGGCAAACAAAGGTTCATGTGTGAAAATACCCCTGAAATCCTCTTCCAATTTGAGCATCTGCCAATGGCGTCTTATAGTTGCTTTGAATTGGTGACTCACTGTTGAGAACTTACTAACACATGTAATCCTTTCCGTGGTTCTTCTGTCTTTGATACTTAATAGATCTGCTCGTGTGTGCTTCTGAGCTCTGTTTAGCGCTGAGTCAATGGTGTGTGTGGGGTATCCTCTGTCACAAAATCTTTGAGCCATATCTTCCAACTGTTCTTGACATTTTTGAGAGTCAGAGACCACTCTCTTCACCCTTAAGAATTGTGTGTAAGGCAGATGTGTTTTTAATGATTGGGGGTGGTGGCTGTCATATTTCAAAAGATTATTTCTATCCGTTGTTTTACGGTATAGATTGTGCTGAATTGATTGTTGATTCGGTGGATTTCAACGTCTAGGAATTGGATTAAATCCATGCTGATTTGCCAAGTAAACTTTATTCGTTCATTCCTAGTGTTTAATAGTTCCAGCTCATTGATCAATGGTTGTTTGTCGTTTCTCCAAACTAAAAAAATGTCATCGATGAATCGTACATACATCAAAAGTTGTGTTGCCCATTCATGTCGATCAAAGATATGTTGGTGTTCAAATGAGGACATAAATAGGTTCGCATACGCCGGAGCGGCGCAATTGCCCATAGACGTTCCATTTAGTTGCATAAACCAACGATTTCCATGTTCAAAATAGCTGTTCAATAATGTAAATTCCATCAGTTCCATAATGAAAATTTGTAGTTCCTGTTCATATGTGCTGTTTAATAGCGCCACTTCAATGGCTTCAAGCCCTTCCTTATGAGGGATAGATGTATATAGTGACTTAACGTCGATGGTAGCCATAATGATGTTTTCCTGTGTGACCAGGTCCTTCAATTTCAATAAAAAGTCAGTTGTGTCTCTGATGTATGATTTGGTTTTCAATACCAAGGGCTGTAAATACCGGTCAATGAATTTTCCCACTGGCTCATGGAGACTACCTTTAGTTGATACGATGGGGCGGCACGGTGGCTTATGCTGGTCCTTATGCACTTCGGGTACCATATATATGGTTGGACTCTTAGGACTATCTTGGGTAAGGTATTTTCTCTGAAACAAGAGAACTATTGGATTTTTCATCTAAATAGTTTAAAACCTCACGGGCTAAATGATAGGACTGAATTCCTGTGTTATCTTTGAACTTTCCTGAGCTTGAACTGTATAATGAATAAGCCATACTTTGGACCATTATATGCACTAAGTTTTATGAATAGTTATCATGACACTGGCGCTTTTGTGGTAGATACCACGTAGACCATGATTTGTTCTTACTCATGATTTGTTTATTCTAAGTACATTGTGAACTCTGTGCGTGTGAAACAATTATAACGTTTCTTAATACATTTTGATAAAAACGCTATGTGGAGTTAACACGCATGCGCAGACAAGGTGAGGGATCGCGCATGCGCTAAATAGGCATCCCGTTTATTTTTGACCAGTCCAGGCTTCCGTACACAACAACCCGCGAAAACGCATAGGCGAAGGATTACTAAACTGGAGGTAAGAAGCCGACTATTTGCATTCTAACAGCAGTTTTATGCGCGAAGGATTATTTTTAGATGCCAGTAGGTAGCAAGCGAACTAGCGGCTTTGAAAGACATTGCGCAGCCAGTAGCACGTTATGATTTTTGTACACGCAGCTAAACACGTTGACTATCCTTTTTCGTAGAAATAGGTATATGTACTAATCGATACGTTTTAAGAGCCCAATAGTAAGAGAGTAGAGATATCTGCTTGTAACAACCGCTGTTGACTTCTAAACTCGTAATGAAAGTAGCGTTTCAGATTAGTATTAATGTATTTGTTTTTGTTAAGCATGCTTAGTGTTTCAAGATTGTTTCATGATTGACTATTATGAATTGAATAGTATCAATGATGCTTTATTTGTATGATTTATAGTTTTCCCTGATGAAGGTGCTAGTGGCACCGAAATGCATTGGAAATGAACGTTGAGTCTGGTGAAAAAGTTACTATATGAACTCATGAAAACATTATGAAAAACCATTTTTTGGAATACTTGTTGAAATAATGCAATAAAACTTAAAAAGAAAGCGGACACACAGAAAATCATGTTTCACCTCTTGTGTTTGAACATGTGCTGAATTTTCAGCCCCCTCTTGTGCCCGGGGGGATAGGATTATGGCTTAATAGTCCTACTACATTTGGATTAGTTCGATACTCCCTAGGAGGAGGGAGATATCCTGGAGCACGGATTAAATCTGGTAAAACTTAGGCTGTGCACGTCCCACCACTTACGGGTACAGAAAGAGGCCAGAGAGGTACACAACGAGGCAAGAGAGGTGCAGAAATAAGGAAGGTGAGTGGCAAAAGAACCAAGAGAGGTTCAGAAAGTAGCAAGAGAAGTGCAGAGAGAAGCAGCAGAGGTGCACAAAGCAGCACGAGGAGTGCATAAAGAATCAGAAGAGTGCATAAACACAAAAGAGAGGTGTAGAAAGAGGCAGGAGAGCTGCAGAAAGAGGAAAGAGGGGTGCAGAAAAAAGCAAAAGAGGTGCAGAAAGAAACAAGAAATGTACAGAAAAAAGTAACAGAGGTGCAGAAAGAGACAATACAGGTGCTGAAAGAGGCGAGAGAAGTGAAGAAAGAAGCAACAGAGGTGCAGAAAGAGTCAAGAAAAGTGCAGAAAGAAGCAATAGAACTCCAGAAAATTAAAACAGGAATCTTTGCAATGTTACTGTTGTAAGTCTCACCATGTTCCTGAAAACATGCATGCACATGTCTGTGACTTTTCCTGGTGGCATCATACATAAAAGAAACATACAAATAGTTCCATAACTGGGTTTCACACATCTAGCATCTTTAGATGCAAAACACGCATGAGAATACATGTACAAGTAGAGAAATACCTGAGTCACAAGACCATGCAGACCTTTAAAATTAACAGACTGCAGTTTCCATTTCAGGTAGACACCTACATTTATACAGCATACTTCAAGTGTATCTTTACACAGACTCATACAAAGTACCATAATCAGTAATCCCTCTTCCAACAAGTCTTAAACCTCACTTTTCTACTGCACCTTAATTTTTCACCTACTGCTCCGAATGTTGGAGCTACCAAATTTAAAACTACAATCCTTCCCAGCTTACTATTGTAAGTCTCACAATGTTCCTGAAAGCCTACATGCATGTCTCTCTAACTTTTTCTACTGGCATTATACATAAAAGAAACATATACATAGTTGTATACTTATGTTACACACGTATAGCATCTTCCGATGCATAACACATGTGAGAATACATGTGCAAGTCAATCAATCAGGGCATTTGTAAAGCACGCTACTCACCCGGAGGGGTCTCAAGGCGCTGGGGGGTGGGGGGTCTGCTACTGCTTGAAGAGCCAGGTTTTGAGTTGCTTCCTGAAAGAGAGGTGGTCCTGGGTCAGTCGGAGGTGGATGGGGAGGGAGTTCCATGTCTTGGCTGCCAGGTAGGAGAAGGATCTTCCTCCGGTGGTGGCTCTGTGGATGCGTGGAACGGCGGCGAGGGCGAGGCTGGTGGATCGCAGCTGGCGGGTGGGAGTGTAGAAGGTCAGGCGGTTGTTGAGGTACCTTGGGCTCAGGTCATGGAGAGCGTTGTGTGCATGGGTGAGGAGTCTGAACGTGATCCTCTTGTTGACGGGGAGCCAGTGCAGGTCTCTCAGGTGTCCGGAGATGTGTCTGTGTCGGGGGATGTCCAGGATGAGTCGTGCGGTGGCGTTCTGGATGCGTTGGAGTCTTCTCTGAAGTTTGGCTGTGGTTCCGGCGTAGAGGGTGTTTCCATAGTCCAGTCGGCTGGTGACGAGTGCCTGGGTGACCGTCTTCCTGGTTTCGGTGGGGATCCATCGGAAGATCTTTCGGAGCATACGCAGGGTGTTGAAGCACGACGACGAGACGGCGTTGACTTGTCTGGTCATCGAGAGGGAGGAGTCCAGGATGAAGCCCAGGTTACGTGCGTGGTCCGTTGGCTTGGGAGCGTTGCCCAGGGCAGGGGGCCACCAGGAGTCGTCCCAGGTGGAGGGCGATGATCCCTGGATGAGGACTTCCGTCTTGTCTGAGTTCAGTTTAAGGCGGCTGTTCTTCATCCACTCGGCGACGTCTTTCATACCTTCGTGAAGGCTGGTTCTGGCGGTGGCGGGGTCATTGGTGAGGGAGAGGATCAGCTGGGTGTCGTCAGCGTAGGAGATGATGTTGAGGTTGTGTTGGCGTGCGATGGCTGCGAGGGGACTCATGTAGACATAGAAGAGGGTGGGGCTGAGTGATGATCCTTGTGGTACGCCGCAGATGACTTCGGTGGCCTCGGATCTGAACTGGGGGAGGCGGACCCTCTGGGTTCTTCCGGTGAGGAACGAGATGATCCATTCCAGTGCCTTCTCTTGTATTCCGATGTTGTTGAGGCGCTGTACTAGGGTGCGGTGGCAGACCGTGTCGAACGCTGCGGAGAGGTCCAGGAGGATGAGGGCCGCTGTTTCCCCGTTGCCGAGCAGGGATCTGATGTCGTCTGTGGCTGCGATGAGGGCGGTCTCGGTGCTGTGGTTTGCTCGGAACCCGGACTGCGAGTGGTCGAGGGATCCGTTTGTCTCGAGGAAGGCGGCAAGCTGACTGTTGACGTTCTTCTCGATGACCTTGGCAGGAAAAGGGAGGAGCGAGATGGGACGGTAGTTCTTGAGGTCGGTTGGGTCCGCTGTTGGTTTCTTCAGGAGGGCGCTGAGCTCGGCGCGTGCTTCCATCTCTCCGGGAAGGTGGCGGTGTTGAAGGAGGTGTTGATGATGTCTCGGAGTTGGGGTGCGATGATGGAGTCGGCTTTGTTGTAGACGTGGTGGGGGCAGGGGTCGGTTGGTGATCCGGAGTGGATGGTGTTCATCATGCGGGAGGTGTCTTCGGTGCTGACAGGAGTCCAGGCGCAGAGGGTGGTGGTGGGGGGCGTTGGCACGGTGGTTTGGAGCGTGGTCTGTGCGCCGAAGCTGTTGTGTATGTCGGTGATCTTGCAGTGGAAGAACGAGGCGAGTGAATCGCAGAGGTCTTGCGAGGGAGTGATGTCGTTGTTTCCGGCGCTGGGGTTGGAGAGCTCTTTGACGATGCTGAAGAGTTCCTTGCTGTTGTGGGCGTTGTTGTCCAGTCGTTCCTTGAATGCTGTCTTCTTGGTGGTGCGGATCAGCTGGTGGTGTTTGCGGGTGGCATGCTTGAGGGCAGTCATGTTGTCTGTGGTCTGGTTGTTGATCCAGGCTTTCTCGAGGGTGCGGCAGTTCTTCTTGGAGTTCTTGAGTTTGTCGGTGAACCAGGAGGCTTTCTTACTGCCGGGTCTGCTGGGAGGGGTCTTCAGTGGTGCGAGGGTGTCTGAGCAGTTGGTGATCCACTGTGTGAAGTTGTTGGCTGCTTCGTTGGGGTCCGTTGCGTTGGCGGGAGGGTTCTGGCTGAGGGAGGTGGTGAGCTGGTCAGTGGTGATCTTGTTCCAGCTCCTGCGAGGAACCTGTTGCGGGTGGTGGTGGGTAGTGGTTCTTCTGAAGCTGAAGTGGACGCAGCTGTGGTCCGTCCAATGAAGTCCGGTGGAGTGGCTGAAGGAGATGTGCTTGCTGGAGGAGAAGACGGGGTCAAGCGCGTGGCCGGCGTAGTGGGTGGGGGTGTTCACCAGTTGCTTGAGTCCGAGGTTGGCGAGGTTGTCCAGCAGGGTGGTGGTGTTGGTGTCGTTGTTGTTCTCCAGGTGGAAGTTGAAGTCCCCTAGGAGGATGTAGTCAGCGGAGGGGAGGGCAAGTAGAGGCATACCTCAGTCACAAGACCATGCAGACCTCTAAACTTGAGAGACTGCACATCTCATTCCAAGTAAACACCTACATGTATATGGCATACTCCAATTATACCTTTCCACAGACTTATACAATATAGCCTAATCACTAATCTATCTACCAACATGTCTTAAACTCACTTTTCTCTTGCAGATTTACTCTTCACCAACTGCTCAGAATGTTTGGCCTAGCCAAACACTTCCCATTGTAATCAGACACCTACATTTTTACTGAATATTTAAAATATACCTTTCCAGAGACTCATACAAAGTACCCTAATCACTAATCCCCCTACTAACAAGTCTTACAGCTCAATTTTCTTTTCCAGCTTCAGCTTTCACTGACTCCTACGAAAGTTGGCCCTAACAAAATTTAGAACAGCAATCCTTCCCGAGTTTCTGTTGTCTCATCATGTTCCTGAAAACATGCATGCATGTGTCTGTGCCTTTTGATCATACATAAAAGAAACATACAAATAGATGTATGTCTGTGTGTCCCACATCTAGCATCTTCAGATCCTTAACATGTGTGAGAATGCGTGTACAACTACAGACATGCCTGAGTCACAAGAAAATTGCAGACCATTAAACTTTAAAGACTGCAATTTCCATTCCAGGCAGACACCTACGTTTTTGTGGCATACTTCAAGAGTATCTTTCTAC
This sequence comes from Lissotriton helveticus, assembly GCF_964261635.1. NCBI lineage: Eukaryota > Metazoa > Chordata > Amphibia > Caudata > Salamandridae > Lissotriton > Lissotriton helveticus. The sequence continues at coordinate 1,611,983,719 of NC_136065.1, forward strand.
AGACTCATACAAAATAGCCTATTAACTAATCCCTCTGCCAACATGTCCTAAACCTCACTTTTCTGCTATACCTTCATTTTTCATCGACTGTTCAGAATGTTACAACTACCAAATTTAAAACAGCAATCCTTCTCATCTTACTATTGTAAGCCTAACCATGTTCATGAAAGCATGCTTGCATGTGCCTGTGCCTTTTGATAGTGGCATCATACATATAATAAGCATACAAATAGTTGTATACCTTTGTTTCACAAGTTTATCATCTTCAGATGCAGAACACATATGGGAATACATGTACAAGTAGAGACATACCTCAGACACAAAACCATGCAGTCCTTTAAACTTGACAGACTGCACTTCCCATTTCAAGTAGGACACCTAAATGTATACTGTGTTCTTCCATTATATCCAGAGAATCATAAAAAGTACCCAAATCAATCACTGTTGACGACCTATTTCAATCTTCATTTCAGTACAATAAAGCAAAGTACAATACACTTATGTACATTTCGTAATATATATCAAACATCACACTACTGTAATAATTTGCAAACTTTAAAAGTAATGCTTTTCAAAGTTAAAAATATCACTACAAAGACTAAAGCACTACTACACATTACATAACAAACCTTACAAATGTGTAACTCACCTCTCAAATAGTATTGTAGAACATTAAGTATGTGAAACTCATAAAATATTTTCGTTTCCACACAATAAATGTAATGCACCACTCTCAACAAGGTAAAACTAGTAATGGTAAACTTTCCCTCTCTATCTGCACACAAATACTTACTTACTTACCTAATAAACTTTATTTCACAGTTTAGTGAATTGCATAAAACTATATATGTAAAAATGGTCACACTAAAAAGTAGATTTGAACAAGCTATTAATCAAATAAATACAGAAAAAGGTATACAGTGAAAATGCTCATTGATGTTCGTTGCACAGAGGGTTTAGACTAATATACAAACACTATTATTTTTAAAACAGACAAACTGCAGTGACAGCAGCAAAAGGTTTCAAGTGCATTAGATAAAGTGCAAATGTCCTTACAGGTTCTCAACGCAGCCATTAAAAAAGAAGATAATACACAACAGACCAAGGGCCCGATGTAGGTAGCCAAATACCGGTCGGTAACGGCCGAAAATCGGTAATTTCGACCTTTACCGACCGGTATAAGAGTATCGAGATGTATGTGTTGAAAAAGCTACTGAATCGGTATAAACCAGGCCGTAAAATACCGAATCGGTATTTCACGAATCGGAATATACCGAATGCATATTTGCCGAATCGGAAGGTAAGAAATGGTATTTTTCCAAATCGGAATATACCGAATTCTTATTTACCGAGTCAGTAAATAAGAAAAGGTAAAAATGGCATGTCGAGATGTAGCAAACCCCAAAAATACAGAATTCCATGAAAATCGGTATTTAAGAGTCGGTTTTTACCATGGATTGAAAGCAGGTGGAAACCAGGAACAGGATATAAAAGAAGGCCCCAAAATGCACCAGTCCAACCACAATGGCGGCTTTCTACATTATGACAAGGCGGCTACGGATACAGGCAGCAGGAGAGAGGGTCTGGCTAAGGGAGGAGCAGGTGTATAGGCAGAGAATCACCCTCTTCCAACTGACTGAAGCTGAGATCCTGCAAAGGTATAGACTCCACCCCAGAACCATCCTGGACTTGATCAGGGACCTCCACCCATATTTGGAACACCCAACCCCAAGAGCACACGCCATCCCACCCCACGTGCAGGTGTTGTGCTGTCTACACCTTCTTGCTTCTGGGAGCTACCAGCATGTGATTGCTGCGGTAGGTGGCGTGTCCCAGAGCTGCCTGTTACGTTTCTTTAGAAAATTCCTGGACGCCATGATGCAGAGGATGGAACACTACATTGAGTTCCCTGACACACCTGCTGAACTAGCAAAGACAAAAACCGAGTTCTACCAACTTGCGCAGTTCCCGCACATCATAGGCTGTATCGATGGGACGCACATCCCACTATGCCCACCTGCAGCAACAGAACACATATATAGAAACCGCAAGTCTACGCATTCAATCAATGTGCAGGTGATCTACAATGCTGGCAACATAATTACGGATATTGTAGCAAAATTTCCAGGGAGTACCCACGACTCCTACATCTTCCAGAATAGTGGGATAAACAGACGTCTTGTGGCTGGTGATCTTGGGGATGGATACCTGCTAGGTAAGTAAGTGTGAGACACCCTGATAGTCAATGCAGAAGGAACAATCATGAGTATGTAACTAATCAAAATTTCATTTTCCACCCAGGTGACAGTGCATATGCCCTGCGTTCATTTGTTCTTACCCCCTACCTGAATCCATCCACCAGGAGCGGAAGGTGTTACAACGTGTCACACAGAACAACACGTTGCGTGGTGGAACGCACTTTTGGACTGTTGAAAAGCAGATTTAGGTGCCTCCATAAGAGTGGAGGTGCACGACAGTACACGCCAATGATCTGTTGTAAAATTATTGCGACGTGCGCCATGCTGCACAATCTTGCCACCAAGGAGGGCACAGAGGTAGAACTCACATATCATGAGGACATAGATGATGGGACAGAACAAGCCGAACACAGCAGCAGCAGGAGCAGCGCCAGCAACAGATGGTAGACTGAGACGCGCAGAAATCACAAACAGATATTTCCAATAGAGTAATGAAACACAGGCATGTTTAGTTCGTGAAGCACTCAGTTTAATATGCACTACTGCACTTCACATATTTAAGACCACATCCACCAAATGAAATCCGCTTTCCACACTGGGTGGCCAAAGTTCACTACACTGTGACCTGTCCTGTGTTCGGGATGAAATGTTAATGTTTGCGCTCACGCATTATGTTGTAGGAGCCACGGGGCAGGGGGTCAAGTTGCGCAGTGGTGCCAGGGTCATCAGCATGGAGCCTGCTACTCTGACGAACATCCTGTACAGGCGTGCTGGATCCACTCCTGCTTGTGGACTCCTCTGTGTCCCCGACACAGTGTTACCAGCAGTGGCTGTCTGCTGTGTCAGCAGTACCTCCATAGCAGAGGTCACCCTCCCCATCCCCCTGGACAAGTCACAGCAGCAATGCACAATGTCAGTCTGCATGTTCACTGACCGGCGGCATAGCAGTGTGGTTGCAGTTGCCAGACGGTTGATGGACTTGTTCAGCTGCTTAACTTCGTGCCATTCCTGCGCCTTTCTGTCTGGTCACTCTCCAGCCTGTCACAGAGGGAACCCATGCGCACACCCATGTCCCTCATCCCCTCTGCCATGGACTCCATTCCTTTGGCCATAGACTTCATTCCTTTTGCCATGGCGCATATCCCCCGATCAATGTTTGACATCCTGCTGTTCAGGATGCGCACCTGTCTGTGCACTGCCATGATCCCTTTGGCCTACATGCGCTGGATCCTCACCATAGTGCTTTCCAAACCAGCAAAGACCCCCTGCATATCATGCCCCTCGTCTCGCTCACGTGGACTTCGACCACGGGCACTCGCACGCCCAGATCCTAATGACCCCTGTTGCCCTGCATTGCCAGACAGTGCTGGAGTACTAGATCTGTGAACCTCCACCTCTTCCTCATCAGAGCTTTCCAGGATCCTGAGTGGAGGAACGTCCTGCCTCCTTGGCCTCAACTGCACAGAGGACCCTGAGCTTGGTGTTGTGGCACCTGCAGGTGCTGCCGGAGTCTGTGTCTCAAACAGCAGGGGTGAAATTGGCTGTGCTGTGGTGTCTTCCTCCATTGCTGTGGGTGCGTGCGTTGTGGAATTGTCCTCAGGGACAGTGCTGGGTCCTGCTGTGTCCCTCGCAGCCGTTGCTGGTGCACTTGCCTTCCCCCCCCCCAGCGCTGCACTGCGCGATGACTCTCCTGTGGGCAATCAATCAATCATACCATTTGTATAGCGCACTACTCACCCGGGACGGTCTCAAGGCGCTTAGGGGAAGGGGTATGCTACTGCTCGAACAGCCAGGTCTTGAGTTGTCGCCTGAAGGCGAGATGGTCCTGGGTCAGCCGAAGGTGGATGGGGAGGGAGTTCCATGTCTTGGCAGCCAGGTAAGAGAAGGATCTTCCTCCGGCGGAGGCTCTTCGGATGCGTGGTACGGCGGCGAGGGCGAGGCTGGTGGACCGTAGCTGGCGGGTGGGCGTGTAGAAGGTCATGCGGTCGTTGAGGTACTTGGGGCCCAGGTCGTGGAGAGACTTGTGTGCGTGGGTGAGGAGCTGGAACGTGATCCTCTTGTTGACGGGGAGCCAGTGCAGGTTCCTCAGGTGGCTGGAGATGTGGCTGCTTCAGGGGACATCCAGGATGAGTCGGGCGGAGGCGTTCTGGATGCGCTGGAGTCTTTTCTGTAGCTTGGCTGTGGTTCCGGCGTAGTGGGCGTTTCCGTAGTCCAGTCGGCTGGTGACGAGTGCCTGGGTGACTGTCTTCCTGGTCTCGGTCAGGATCCAGCGGAAGATCTTGCGAAGCATACGCAGGGTGTTGAAGCACGATGAGGAGACGGCGTTGACTTGTCTGGTCATCGAGAGGGAGGAGTCCAGGATGAAGCCCAGGTTGCGTGCGTGGTCGGTTGGCTTGGGTGCAGTGCCCAGGGCTGGGGGCCACCAGGAGTCGTCCCAGGCGGAGGACGAGGATCCCAGGATGAGGACTTCCGTCTTGTCCGAGTTCAGTTTCAGGCGGCTGTCCTTCATCCACTCGGCGACGTCTTTCATCCCTTCGTGTAGGCAGGTTCTGGCGGTGTCGGGGTCTCTGGTGAGGGAGAGGATCAGCTGGGTGTCGTCGGCGTAAGAGATGATGTTGAGGTTGTGCTGGCGTGCGATGGCTGCGAGAGGTCTCATGTAGACGTTGAAGAGGGTGGGGCTGAGTGAGGATCCTTGCGGAACGCCGCAGATGACTTCGGTGGCCTCTGAGCGAAACGGGGGGAGGCGGACTCTTTGTGTTCTTCCGGCGAGGAACGAGGTGATCCACTCCAGTGCCTTCTCTTGGATACCGATGTTGCTGAGGCGCTGGACTAGGGTGCGGTGGCAGACAGTGTCGAACGCAGCGGAGAGGTCCAGGAGGATGAGGGCCACTGTTTCCCCCTTGTCGAGCAGGGTCCGGATGTCGTCGGTGGCTGCGATGAGGGCGGTCTCGGTGCTGTGGTTGGCTCGGAAGCCGGACTGCGAGGGGTCGAGGGATCCGTTCGTCTCGAGGAAGGCGGCCAGCTGTCTGTTGACGATCTTCTCGATGACTTTAGCAGGAAAAGGGAGGAGCGAGATGGGGCGGAAGTTTTTGAGGTCGGTGGGGTCCGCTGTTGGTTTCTTCAGGAGGGCGCTGAGCTCGGCATGCTTCCAGCTCTCCGCGAAGGTGGCGGTGTTGAAGGAGGTGTTGATGATGTTCCGGAGTTGGGGTGCGATGGTGGAGTCGGCCTTGTTGAAGACGTGGTGTGGGCAGGGGTCGGTCGGTGATCCGGAGTGGATGGTGTTCATCGTGCGGGCTGTGTCCTCGGTGGTCACCGTGGTCCAGGTGCGGAGGGGGGTGGTGGTGGGGGGCGTTGGTTCGACGGTGGGGTGCATGGATGGTGCGCTGAAGCTGTTGTGGATGTCGGTGATCTTGCGGTGGAAGAACGAGGCGAGAGAGTTGCAGAGGTCTTGTGACGGGGTGATGTCGTTGGTGCCGGTGCTGGGGTTGGAGAACTCCTTGACGATGCTGAAGAGTTCCTTGCCGTCGTGGGTGTTGTTGTCCAGTCGTTCCTTCAGTGATTTCTTCTTGGTGGTGCGGATAAGCTGGTGGTGCTTGCGGGTGGTGTGTTTGAGGGCGGTCATGTTGTCGGTGGTCCGGTCGAGGAGCCAGGCTTTCTCGAGGGTGCGGCAGGTCTTCTTGGAGTCCTTGAGTTCGTCGGTGAACCAGGATGCCTTCTTGCTTCTGGGTCTGCTGGGAGGGTTATTCAGTGGTGCGAGGTCGTCAGCGCAGGCGGTCAGCCACTGTGTGAAGTTCCGGGCTGCTTCGTTGGGGTCCGTTGCGCTGGCGGGTGGGTTCTGGCTGAGAGAGGTGGTGAGCTGCTCAGTGGTGATCTTACTCCAGCTTCTGTGGGGAATCTGAAGCGGGTGGTGGTGGGTCGTGGTTCTTCTGAAGCTGAAGTGGACGCAGCTGTGGTCGGTCCAGTGGAGTCCGGAGGAGTGGCTGATGGTGATGTGCTTGCGTGATGAGAAGACGGGATCTAGCAGACATGGACAATGATCAGCTGTGTGTTTCCATTAGACAAATTCCTATCACACAATTTCCTAAGCCTCAACTGCTTGTGTATGGGGAGAGTGGCATGGCATGCACTGTTCTGTGTTGGCTGCTTTGATGACTGTTCCTATGACTACGACTACCATGATGCATTGCTGGTGACTACTGACATGTGTTCTGGATTGTGATTGAGTCACCCACATTGGGGAAGGGGCCAGGGAATGGGTGTGGATTCATGTCCATGCATCTTACCTTTCTTTCTTGCAGCTCTGGCTGAGCTGTCAGCATCCCCAATCCCGTGTATGCTTTCAGGCTCCATGGTGGATTCCACAAGCTGCTTCAGTTCAGTGAGGCTTGGTGCACGGCTCTTCCCTCCACCTGTGGCTGAGGATTCTTTCCTCTGGGTTGCTATCTTCTTTTTGGTGGTGATCCTCAGGTCATACCACCTTTTCTTGATGTCTTCAATTTCACGATGTGTGACCCCTAAGGCATTTACTTTGCTCTGGATCGCCAGCCAGGTGGTTCTTTTGACAGACTCTGCTACTTGCAGGGACTGTCTCCCAAATAGCTGGCTGTAATGCTGCACTACCTCCTCCACCAGCACCTGGAGCTCAGTTGTGCTGAATTTCAGCTTCCTTTTTCTGTCAACACCATCCCTCTGGCCTTCCTGGGACTCCATGGTGAAGCTCTTCTGGGCTCAGTGCAGCCTGCTCCTCTGTCTCCCCTCCAGCTTTCCAAACAGTTCCGTGGCTCTGCACCTGCATGGGTGTGGCCAACTCCAGGTACTGGGTGTGGTACTTGCATCTGATTGGTTGATTTCACAGTTGCTTTGTTGTAGGGTGTGGTTGGTGTCCCTGATTGGTTGAGTGGCTCACATGTCTTCCATTCGAATTTTCGAGATCGGATTTTACCGGATCGGTAAATACCGAATCGGTATTCTCCGATTCGGTAATCTCCGATCCGGTATCTCCCATTCATTCCTATGGGCCTGGAGGGCCATAGGGTTGAACGGGTGATACCGATTTGGTGATTACCGAATCGGAGATTACCGATTTGGTATTTACCGAGTCAGAATTCCGACTGTTACTGAATCGGTATTTGTTACCGATTTTTTACCTACATACAGTTTTCCGATTCATAAATACCGATTCGGTATGAATCGGTATTTATGAACCGGTAAAATAATATTACCTACATCGGGCCCCAAGTGAGTATAAAGTGAGTAAAATAACTCAAGGGCTGCGGCAACTGTCCGTATAGAACATTTCCTTAAAAGCGGGATTTTAAAAGAATGAAGCTCCTTTATAAAATTATTTCCTCGTCCACTCCCATTTCTTTTAAAATTTCCCAGAGCTTGCTATGGACCACGCAGTCAAAGGCCTAGGATACGTCCATGAATGCCAGATAAACCTGGGTGTTTTTTGCTTTCATATATTTGACAATGATTGGGGTCAGATTTAAACACTGGTCCAAAGTACCCCTACCATGACCTATCCTCTGCCCATAATTCTAGTTTGTTAAGCTATGCGTGGCCCAATAACTTGCCCTACTATCGAGCAAAGAATTTGTCCGATACACAAAAAAATGTAAGGTAACTAATCAGAATGCTTCCATCATTATTTCAAATTCTAAAGCACATTTCTATTGGTTAGACATAATAAACTTTTTTTAGTCTCTTCTAAAAATTTCCAAACTTGTTCTCTAATTTACTGGAGCCGCGACTCCATCGTGGTGCCGCAGTTTAGCGTCCGGTGGGAGCTGCGAAACATTACAAGAGTTCAAAAACCTATTTCCATTAATACTACTAATATTTTTTAACAACACACTACTTCTAAACATACTACTGAACTGGGAAAACTTACTTTAGTAACATATCATTTATATATAAGTTAACATTTCATATTTTAAAACCACAGTTATGTTTCAACACTTGCTCCATTCTGTTAAATCCTAGTTTCCATAGTAACACTTTCTGCAACATTCAACTGTACCAGAAGAACCGAAGTTCATCATATTTTCAAATTTAGCACACTAGCTTGCAAAGAGCAGGTGTTGTTGACTTTTGCAGAATATTACCTTATCCTATCTACTGTACCTTTCAATACTTTTTCAGTAACCAATCCAAAACATGCTTCTTTGGGAAAGTAACATGCATCCTGTGTTTTGAGTACACAATGTTTATGACCAACCAATCAGTTATCTACATTTTCTAAAGCAGCGTCATCTCCACCATTTTAGATACCTCTCATTCCACAACTGACAACAGATGTCTTTTGATTCCTTCTACACATTCCTTGAAAATGCTTACAGTATGCATTGTAGGAAACTGCTATGTTTTCTGGGGCAAAAGCTATACTGAACGCAGAGGTATTGACAAGACCTAGGTTCGAAAAAGGTGGATATTAATCGGTTTGCACAGAGATGATTAAAGTGGCACCAATTTATGCCTTTGCTGAAAATATTTTTGCATCTCCAAACCCCAGACCTCATGATTATGCACTGTGGTGGCAATGAACTAGGCACATTGACTGGGGTAGGGCTGGAAATCCTAATTAAGGATACCTTTGCACAATTGATGTTGCTCTTCCATCAAAACTGTCTTTGTATACTCTAATATATACCAAAGACCAAAGTGTAAGTGGTCAAATATATTCTGTCCGCAGTTTCTGCTTACCTCAGAGACCATCGGATTGGTCTCTATCTATGACAACAATCTACATTTTGATATGCATGACATCTACAGATGTGATGGAGTTTATTTCACAGACAAAAGAAACAGAGTGTTCCTCAACAACATTAAGCTGTGCATCTGCACTTAGATGAAGCACCAACAAAGTCATATTGAAAACAACAATCTCTTTTTAGAGCCAACCGATAACCCAACAGTGAAAGATAAATATTTTTAAACACGTATGCTCTTTTTTAAAATATTTCTAAATATTTCCCGGATTTGTGAACCTGTTGTGAATTCGCAAAGCAAAAGCACAAATTCAATGTAAAACAACACAATACACTTTTCAAATGTAACTTTTAATTTTCTTTTTTTTCACATTATGTTTAACTCTATCAAATGTAATGTCATTATTAACTTCAATCTCACTAGCTCTACAAAAAAAGTTCACAAATGCAACACTACCTTCTGAATTATATATTATTTAATTATTTACTTAAGGTGGATCTGTGAATCCACAGCGACGTTACACTGGGGGCCACGCTGAGAGTGGCAATAGCATCAAGACTCCTTTTACAAGAGAAAAATCAAATAATTATTGCCCCCAGTTCCTTGCCCGATATCGGCTCCAGGGACCCCCGGGATCCAGCCATTTTTTTAAAAAAAGGCATTTTTTTGCCTCTGGGACCCCATTCTACGGGTCTTGGCCAATTCTTTCTTTTTTTTAAATGAGCAGGGGGGACTACCTGGGCTATTTTGGGCCCCAGGGATCCCATCCTCTGGGGCTTGGACACAGGTTGGCTACCGCGGGGGGAGCCCCAATGCCCCCACAGTCCCTGCCAGCTCCCCGCCTCATGCGGGAGCCGGCATGCTTAGGGCAAAGGGAGCTGCTGACATGCAGCTTTCTTTGCCCAAGAGCAATTCTGCTTTGGTTTGTATATATACCATAGAGCAACGATTTGTTTATGATTTGTAGGGGATGAAAGAAAAGTGCTAACTGCTTTGTACCTAAAGTCAACTGCAATACAGTCAATCTTAAGTTTATAGCTCAGATAAGCAAAGTATGGTTGATTCATACAAAAATAATAACAACATAAAATAAAAAAATGTAAACAAAATTACACAGAAAAAAACAGCTGGTAATTCACTGCTCCATGGCAGTCGTTTTCACCCTCAACAGTTAATCCTTAAAGGAATCTGCAGCTATGAGGAAGAATGTAACCCCTTTGCCGCTAGCAACGCCCCACACCCCACACCCCTTGCACTAAGCCTATTTTTTTGTTATTTGGGGTAGTTCACACCTAGGCCCCTGTAACATTTTGTCCACATAAGGTATCCATGCCAAATTTGAGTAATTTTCTTCAAAGGTCTTGAGGATTCTAAAGGCACCCATGATTTGTGGATTCCCTGAAAGGGACCCAAAAATTAGCCAAAATACAGCTAAATATTTTTTTTTATGGGAAAAATGCGCTGCAGAATAAAGCATCTGCTTTTGTCCATGCGAATGGCATCAACAAAGGGTTTGTGGTACTGCAATCACCATCTTCTCATCTTTCAGGGACCAATTACTTTGTGACATTGCATAACTTCTCCACCTTTCCCGCAGGGGGGGGTCTAGTACCACCACTCCCATATAGGCACATCATCTTGCCCCCTAATGCATTTAGTTGAACATAACTTGGAGCGAGGACTCTGCACGCTGGCACCATCCCAGATGAGCCCCCACCTTATCATCTCTATAAGCCTTGAAAACGGGTACCCCTGCCTTCGTGTCACATAAATAAACATGTCATACTGACGATACCGTATACACCACTACATCTTTAGTAGCTAACAGTCTGGGTTGTTCTTCACCTAAGCTCAGCAGCAAGAATACATGTTTAAGCATCACTTTAGAATGAAAGTACTCATCACATTGTCATAACAATGCATTGCAATTACAGCCCCTAAAGGCATCACAGATGGAATCACAGGATTAAGCATATATAGCCATACACCCAAGCAAGAATGTCTGTCAACATAACCCCTCATTGCTTATGACTTCACATTACACATGTGACTTACAGTCCCTCCATGGAAATAACCTTGGTCAATGCACTTCGTAGAAATTACATTAGTAATGCACTTCTCGTGCAGTTGCACCTCTTTGCCTCCAGGGATGACCTTCTCCAGACATCCCCAACTCAGCCCTTCATCCCTTGGTGCACTTCTCAATACACCCTCAGCTGTAGAACCTCCAGCCACTCCTGCCACCAGGGGGGCCTGTTCCCACCGGGGCACCCCGCTTTCAGCATTGTTAGAGAGCCATGCGGGGAGCCCAACCACAGCACCCTTTGCTGCTGCCGTGGAAGCAGGTACACTTCTTTTGGGTCTTCCCACCCCTGGGGGCAGACATGGATATTTCTGCCGGTCCAGGTGGATCTTGGGGGAGTGTGGCGGCACTCCCCCTGCCTTCTTCCGGCACTCCCCCTCCTACTGCCAGTCGGGGCTCAGAGATGGGATCCCGGGCCCCCAAACCACCTTCACGGGGAGCGCACCGGCGCTCCCTGACTTGCGCTCTTCTGTGTGGGCCAGGGTGGGCTTCTGGCACCTCACATGCACCTCTTCATAGGGAGCATGACGGCGCTCACCGGCTTTGCTTCAGGGCGTCGGGGTCCGGAGTTGGGGTCCCAGGCCCGACCGGCTTACTTGCGGGGGGGTGCAACGGTGGTCCCCACCCCCTCCTCCTCACACAGGGCCTAGAGTTGGGATACTGAGCCCCTTCCCCAATCTTCACTGGGAGCGTGACGGCACGCCCAAGTTTCATTTTCGGCGAGGCCAAGGTAGGCTGCTGGTACCCCGTGGGGGCACTTTCACGGGGTGCGCGACTGCGCACCCTGACTTCACTTCTACTGGGAGCAGCCCCCAGGACCTGACCCACCTGGGGGGCATCTTTGAGACCAACGGCAGAGCCCCACGCGCTTCGTTGTCGATCGGCCAGAGGCCAAAGGTCACCTACCTTCTGGGGGCATATCTCAGCCCCCAGGGGTCTGATCTTCATAATTATGGCCTCTTCTCACTCCATAGGCAATACCCGGCCACTGGGAGCACTCTCATTCACCCTTCTTGTCTCAAAGAGGGTGCATGCGGCAGGAAGCTGTCTTCACTGGCTCCCTGCACCAGCCTTTCACTAGGCTCTCTGCCTGGGCCTCTCTTCTCCTTGCGCCGAGGCCAGGCTTCTGCTCAGCAGTCCTGGACTCCTCTCCTGGTGCTATTCAAGATCCTGGGACAGTCAGGAGATTCCTTCTTCTAGCTGCCCATGCCACCAGGCTCTAGCACCCTCTGCCTCAGAAGAGCACACCCCAGAGAGAGCTCCTCTTCCTGGGCAAGTTCTTTTAAAGAACTGGGAAGGTGGCTGGCTGGAAGTCTCTGTTTGCCCTATCACACAGTGACACATCACTTCTCTGCCCCTGCTCCCTCCTTCCTGCCCAGACCTCTTTGTTTGTTCAAAATATCGTTATCCAGCAGTCTCATGCCACATAGTCTCTGAGAGCCCCTTCACCCTCGCTGCCTTCTCTCCAGAGGGGCTTGGTGCCTGGCACCAGGTGTCAGCTGCTGATGGATGAAACTGTAGCTCCAACCATCTTCTCTTCTTGGAGTGGAGGCCCTCACCCTTGGAATGCTTGTTGTGCAGGGCTGGATCTCTGAGGCTACAGCTTGGAGAGGAAGGTCATTAATTCAGCCTGGCAGTGCCATCCCACAGCCAGGCCCTGGTTATGAGCTGACTCAGGGAAATATGACATTTCTGAATGACCCAAAAGCAGTACAAATATGACTTTGGACTCTGCAGAATACTTCTTCTCACATACGTTGCAGTGGACTTTGGTGTGTGTCTGGAATCTGCCCTTGTGCTCTCCATCCTCAAAGGAGATTAATGGAGTGAAAAACAGTAAAGCACACTGACTTTCCCTGGCATTTTTCTTCCCACTGTATGAAGCCTATTTGATGTCACACCCAGCTCTGGATATTTCCTGCCATACCGTTCTATCTGCTCCTGGGTTGCTCACACCAGGAATCTCCCCAGCGCAGCGCCTACCCTTGTGCATACGCATGTATACATGTCTCTGCATGTAAACAGCCCGGTACCCCTTACTCCAGCTGCAGCGCAGCGGCCTAGTCAAGCCAGGGGGACACCGGTAAATTCCACATGCAGTCTCTTCCATCATGAGTTCACAGTGGGTCAGTCCCAACTTATGAGGCTCTCCCACAGTAGAAGCTTAACAATTAGGTGCCCAAAAAGCTAAATATCTGGGCGGCTCCGATGGTCAGAACCACCTTCTAACAGGAACTGTAAGAGTAGGACTAAGAATAACACATGTTAGTACTCCACTGTCTAGTGTGAAGATTCAGATTGCAGACCCAGGTAAAGTAGTATTATAAATAATGCTCACCATATATGGGTTTATTTTTCATGCTTATGCTCTAAGAGTTGAGTTCATGAGTGAGGCCAGGGTCATCATGGTGGACCCCCCCCCCAATGTTGTGTGCTGTCTCATGCATTTATAGTTTTTACAGTAGCAACAGTTTTCCATGACAGTGTAGTATGGCTGGAAAAAAAGATTGAGGTCCCACCCCCATTGCATTCGCCAAATAACTAACACCATATGTCTTTCAATTACCATTATTCCACCCCTGTCTTGTCTAAGTTTGTGAACCAATCAAATGCCCAGACGGATGTTTTTGTTGGAAGATACTTCAGTGCTAACTGAAATGCAGTGATATACTGCAGTTTTATTTGGGGTGGTGTATCTGGTATTTAGAATGTGCAGGAGGAGAGTTAGTTGGAGGGAGAGAAGTGACAGCAGGGAAAGGCACTAGTAAGTAGGGGTGGGCGATGAACTCTGCCTCTTAAGCAGAGTTTGAAGAGTATTGCCAAGTTTGCACTCTGCTGGGAGCGCAGAGTATGGCAAAAAACTCAAATTCCATGGCATTGCAGCATTTACCACCACCGCCCACACCTATTGACCAGGTGATATTATCTATCACCTGGTTTATGTAGGGTTATCCATGCTATGGTTCAAAATAGGAGGTATTTTTTATTCTGAGTTCAACTCCCTTGACTCACTGTATTTGTTAAGTAAGCCAGATGTAGCCCATCGATCATTCATCAGCCCCCTGTCAATGGCATTTTTTTGCCACCAATGACTTAAGTGCAGTATAGTTTAATTTGTGTCTGCAGTGAAGTGGTGGCTGTGCAAAGTGCTTCTACTTCAGTTAATGCAGCATTCACAGTGTTTTTAATGCATTCAAACCAAACAGACAAGGTGTGTTGTTTCCCATCCCCCTCTCAGTCATCTCTTAGTACTTTAATCCTTAATTTTTTCTTCCATCTCAAAATATCACATTGGAAAATCCATTCTTATACCACATTTGATTTTATAATCATGTGAAGTGATTCCAGAATATATTTCATGGTTTCCATTAACAGATTTATTTTACACCTGTTCAGATTTTTCCCATTTGACTTCCCTCAACTAGTACAGTGACTAAATAAGCCCAAGGTGACGAATCGTTGATCATTGTAGTGGCCACTCAATTCTAAATCCAAAAAGCTCTACCCTACCCACCCAATCTCTCTACCCTTCCTTGAAGTAGACTAAGTAAAGTTTCCTTTCCTTGCTTACTTGTCAGCAGATGAATTTGTTGTAAATCATATTTTGGTGGTGGGCAAGGATGCTGAGTAAAGTGAGAGTAAGTGCATTGTTTGATGTCAAGTTTGACATATGGGATATACTGTGATGAATATGCCAAATACAATCTATATAGCCCATTCCTTTACCTGTAGTGCAGTCCATCATTTTTCTCAACATCTTCCTACGGCAGACAGGATAATATCCGCATTTCGTATGTAAGGTGTGTGAAGTAGTACCTTATTTATTATTCATCTGCCTCTCTGGAGAATAGCAGGGCCATTGGAATTAAAAATGGATAATTGTCAACTACAGCTGCCCTAGCTGCAACAGTAGCAAAATACCTGATGCACTGAGTAGCAATAAGCAAGGCTCCATTATTTTAGCACAATACACCACTTGCACTTCATAGTTCATAATGTCCACTCATTAATGAGAGGTAATTTATTTTTCCACTCAAAGTGTCCGACCACACGGTCAAGCAACAAGCAAGGAGACATGCCTACAATAAAGAACACATGCATGCCTATGGCAGAAGCACACAGGCTCGCTACATAAAATGGCTGCCACCCACATTGTCACCATAACAAACAAGAGGCATAGGGAACAAAGACGACATGCAGGCTTATGGCAAAGCACACTGCCTGGCTACACAAAATGGTTGCCAGTCACTGGTCACAACAAGAACCAGTGAGGAGCCATGACCACAACAAAAACACATGCAGGCCTATGGCAAAAGCACATGGGCTGGCTACAAAAAAATGGCCACTGACCACTTCGTCAAGTAGAAAGCAACAAAGGTATGGCCAAAACAAATAAACAAGCATGCCAATGGCAAAAGCACACAGGCTGTGTACACAAAATGGCTGCCTGACACAAGGTCACAAGAAAAATCAGAAGGCATGTAAGCCTACGGCAAAAGCACACTGGCTCCCTATATAAAATGACACCATGGTCAGTCACAACATCCAACAGGGAGACCTGGCCACAACAAACAACACATGCAGGCCTATGTTAAAAGCACACTGGCTCCCTACACAAAGTGGCCATCAGCCACATGTTAAAAAAAACAGCAGGAGGCATTGAAAACAAAGAACACAAACCGGCCTATGTGGCCACTGACTATACATAAAATGGCCACTGGCCACACAGGATGGAGAGCAAGACAAATGGTGGACTATGGCAAACACACATACACGCTGGCCAGACAAAGTAGGCATGGTGGTGACAGGGAAAACAGCATAAATTAGCAATGCCAAAAACAAACAATCTCCAAAGGCACCACATTACACGCCATAAGCTTGAACTCTTGCCCTCGTAAATCATGGTGCACACAAAAGGCTCCCATCCTGGTCAATCCAACTAGATAGACAAATATACTGTTGCCCTGGGCATGGCAGAAGACACTTTAGATACCATCAGGCAGTCTGAGCCCCCTGGAGGAACAACTCAAGTATCAGACCCCACACTCAGAGACATAATGAAAGCAATTAGAGACCTGAGAAATATGCTTGGACCTAAATTGGATGTAGTAACTGAGGAGGTAAACCTTCTCCGAGAGGATTTCCTAGGACTGGGGGAGAAAGTAGCCACAGCAGAAACAAATATAGGTAACCTATAATCTAAAAGGAAAGTCTCGAGGATCAAGTAACCAGACTGACCAAACAACAAGGAGAAGTCCTGGCGAGTTTGGAAGATCAAGAAGGGAGTATGCGTCAAAACAATATCCGACTTGTGGTCACGAAGGGAGCGAGGGACAGTCTGTTGATCTTTTCATGGAATATCTAGTACTCAAAACACTCCGCCCAAAACGACTATCCAATTTTTTTCAGCAGAGAGAGCATACTGAGTGCTGGGGCCTCTAACACCCCATTGCTCTCCCATGTACGATTATAGCTCAAATCCTTAATTTTAGGGATAGCGATGCAATTTTGCAGGTGGGTAGGTCACATGGAGGCCTAACATATGAAAACACGACCTGTAGATTCTTTCCTGATTCTACTCTCCAGGTACAGTGCAAATGCCAAACTTTTGACTTATAAAAAGGGCCCTCAGAGAGAAAAACATCAAATACATGATGTTTTCCCCAGCCAAGTTGCGAGTAATCGCTGAGGGCAAGACTCATCTCTCCATGCCTCCAGAAGAAGCATGGGAGTGCCTAGATGACTGGATTAAAGTGGAACGCAGGCAATATAAGAAGGAAGATACCGGATCAGGAGAGACCTTAGACCAGCAGAATTTAGAAAACCCGTCCAACTGTCTGGAACACAGAGGGGGTCCTGCTCTGAAGTGAACATGAATAATACCTGCTGTAAGAAGGTGGCTATTTCGGTATAGGAGAGAAAGCAACTGGGAGGCCCGGTGGTGTATGCTCAAGCAAGCATGGGTGGGAGCTGCCTGTGACTCGGCCTTGCCTGGAGAAATCACAGTATACATTTTTTCTGCTTTTCATGGCTTTCTGTCACGTCTTGACTACCTCTTAGCTCCTCATGATCATGTAGGCTCCTTCACATACGTGAGACACTACGCTAGAGGGATATCAGACAATTCACTGATAGGAGTTACCCTTATAGGCCTGCACATTAATCAGTTGGCTTTCCCTAAACTTGATCCCTAGCATCTCCGAGATGAAGAGCTAAGAGAAAAATTATGTATTTGTGCGGAATGATACCTTGCAGAGAACCAGGGATCAGTACCATCCTCAAGCACTCTTTCGGAAGCTGTCAAGACTGTGTTACAATGCCACTCCCAGAACCTGGTGGGGGGAAGATGAGGGAAGCCTCACTGAAATATAGGAGCATTGAGAGAGACATCCTAGCCCTTGAGACAGAGGTGGCAGGGGATGGGGGGCCCAGAAATATGACAAAGACTATGATTACGCCAACAAGATATGTCGGTTCTGGCTGACAATACAGTTAGGTCCTATGCTCTGGTGACCCAATGTCACATCTAAACTGCTGGCTTGGTTGAAGAGGAGAGATAGGGACAGGGCATGGGTGGTTGGAATCTGAGATAAGTCTGGGGCCGCACAAACCACAAAATAAGCAAACACCTTTGCCCCCTATTATACCACCCTAAACAAGCAGGTTAGCACAAGACCTAGAACAGATTGTGATGAATTCCTAAAAGATTTCTTCTTCCAGACTCTCCCTACTGGGGGAGACTGTGGAGGCGGATATGACAACTGAAGAAGTGTCAGTCCTTTACAATCCGTGAAGGTGGTAGGACCAAATGGACTGCCCGCAGAGCTTTTTAAAAGCATGACAGGAACAGTAGCCGAACCAATGTTAGAGATGTTTGTGGCCACTAGGGAAGTGGAGCAACTGCTTGAAGACCAGCACCCAGCCACAATGGTGGTAATTCACAAAGCAGGCAGACCCCCTGAAAAATATAATTCATGTACACCAATCTCTCTGCCTAACATTGGGGCAAAACCTCTAGTCAAAGTTTTGGTGACTAGTCTGTCACCTCTCCTATCTTCACACAATCATATAGATCAATCAGGATTTATGCCAGGCAGAAGCACTTGTCATAACTTAAGGAGACTATATTGCATCCTCCGCATGACCACCCAGCCACAGACGTTGCAAACAGCACTGATGGTGCTGGATACCTCCATGTCATAGAACAGTATAGAGTGGCTATACTTATTTTCTGTTTGGCCACACTCGGCTTCAGGCCGAAGTTCTGTGCCTGGGTAAAGCTACTATACAGTGCTTCATTGGTGAGGGGGAGGGTAAATGTAGCACTGTTTGCACCCTTTCCGCTTGAGTGGGGTACCAGACAGATATGCATGCTGTCGCCTCTTATCTTTACATACGCACTGGAGCTTTTGGCGGCCTGGATCAGGGTCGATCCAATGGTATGGGGGAGCACATCAAAAGGAGGTTGAGAAGAGCGAATTTCCTTATACACCGACGCTATTCTACTAGATGTGTCCCGGTAATGCTATTCTATCGCCTGTATCCTACACATTTTTTAATTATTTGGAAGGTACTTAGGATATAGATTTAACTAGGCTAAATCTGTGGTCTTCCTGTTATATCCTAGGTTTTACCTTACATCTTCCCTGTTTCTCTGCCTCTGCTGTTCAGCCAGTGTGAGTGGAATGTTAGAGTGAATGTGATGTCACTGGAATGTGTGGTATGCTGTGAGTGGACTGTCAGTTTGATCCTGGGCTGAGCAGCATAGAGGATGCTCCTGGTGGGGCTTTGATTAGTTATATACTGGAAAACCTATCTAACCATCTAAGAAGAATAAACTTATCATCTGTAACCTATCCAAGTCTTCTGGAATTACTTACCAGGATGTAACATAAATTTGGCGACGAGGTGGATTAAAACTACGCGTGAGGACCTTCTTCAAGCTTCTTAAAGGTACTTTTATTCATGATTTTACTCAAAAAGAACCTACTTAAAGATTTTATGCCCTCCTGCCCCACCAGTGTCCATATTTCACCGGACAGCCCATGGACAAGGCGTAAAATGTCCTCTAACCTGCTCCTTCCGTATAAATCCTACTGCCTGCTTCAAACAGGACACAAGTTTCCTGCTTCCTACTTCTCTCTGCCTGATTCCTGCTGCCATTGACAGAGTATAGGCTTTCTAATTTGTACAGCCTGCTTATCACTGGGCGTGTTAATGCTCACTGTTTACTGCTGCCATACTTTGCTGCTGTTTCCTCCTGCCTGACTTCTTCTGCCTTAGACATCTACTGCCTTAATTGTGTCACCCTACTGCTTTTGAAGTATGGTTCTGTGGTATCTACAAAGACTGACACCACATCTAAGGACCCATTTACTGAGCAAATTTTTCATCTGAACTACAGTGTGCCAACTGCTTCATCACGCAAGTGTTACTATGAGGTGTTCAATGACTGTTGGAATTTGCTGCTGACTCCTTCTGATTTTCTACTATGTGTCAGGAGTCAAACTAGTAAGTGCATCTTCGTCTCTGCAGCTTTTCAGCAACTCATTATGTAACTGGCAGTGGTTGTCTTACGGTGTTTTCTAACAAACAGGCAGAGTGTTTTGGAGCGACTCTTTGTGCTACTTATGCCATGTCGTTTAGATTGAGACTTAAAACCTTTTCTGTTTTCACGTCTTACGCATGAAACCTGCTTCTACTTTTAAAACTGCCTTTAGCATATTAATGAACTCTCACGTTTTATGTGCAACATCACCGTGGATGCAACTTTGGTGTGCTGAGATACAGTGAACCTTGCCTTTTACATTTCGTATCTGCGCCATGAATATTGAATAAACCGTCATCTACTTACAACGTCTGTTGGTAGCAGCACGACCTCTTTCAACATCCGTTGGTAGCCGCGCGAACACTGTATTCTCCTCGCGCAGCGCCCTGCTGCCTCTTTGATGAACTGCCAAGACGTGCCTGCAGCCACTCAGCATTGCGTCCCCTACGTGACGCCATCTTGCGACGGCTGGCTTACTCTTCAATTTCAATTACCATCCACGCTGCGCATTTGTTAAAGTTCATTCTTATTTTACATTGGTTTCATTACTTACGGAAAATTGTTAATCGGACCAACTATGGCAGCAAAAGAGGTGAACCTTTACCGGCAGCATTTCAATTGTATTTCCTATAAGTACTTTTAGCGCGGTGACGCGCACACCTTCTTCAAAAATGTAACTTTAAATTTTAATTTCCTTGGAGCCAGGTTGTGAAATATTTCGAGGCATGATTATTATTATACTTTTCTATACAACCTTATTGCCCTTGGACTAGAGACACTTTTCACTTTTCTTGGTTACTTCACCTTGAATGTTGATATTCAGGTCATACTGGGTACACTTGCAACTTGTTTATTTTCACTAATTGCATTTTCTTTCCAGTTACATGTGTTTTTTCATTCTTCCATTTCTTTAATGTTACAAGTGTTAATGCTCAATTTTACGGTAATATTGCCATTTTTATTCTGATGAATGTATTAATGAATCTTTGCTGGGCATGCAGGTTTTCTACATCTTCTCTTTCCTCTGTTCTGTACATAATTTTGTTTATAGTGCCCTTATTATATTGTGCGCAAGTTTTGTATGTGGTCTAATTTGAGACGTGTCTGAATCTTCTTTACTGTATAGTTCAGTTCACGCAGATCGCACTTTTCCTGTAGCGATTTTCTTATACCTCTGATGTTTTCATGATGATATTTACAATGCATTTTCCATTTAGTGCGCAGGTTTTCATTTATGGTCTAACTTGAGGTGTGACTGAATTTCTTTGCAGTGTTGTTCAGTTTTCCCAGATCGTATTTTCCTGCAGTTTGATGAGTGGTCTAACTTGAGGCGTGACTGAACTTGTTTGATGTGTGGTTCAGTTTACCCAGATCGCATTTTTTTTCCTGGAGCATTTTTTGTTCCTCTGATTCGTGACTTGAGTACTTGATATTTACTGTTTATTATTAATTTGTACGCAGGTTTACTTATGTGGTCTAATTGAGGTGTTACTAAATTTTCTTTGCTGTCTAGTTCAGTTTCACAGATCGCACTTTCCCTGCATTTTTTCACTTGTGGTCTAATTTTAGGTGTGACTGTACTCTTATTTTTGGTGTGGTACAGTTTACGCAGATCGCAGACCTTTTCTACGTGTCTTTTGTTGATGTGTTAGGTGTACGTCACCTGTTTTCTTTCTTTACTTTCATTTCTTCCTTGTTTCTTTTCCTGTTGCTGTGTTCAGTGGTTCCTTACTTCTCGCTAGCCTGGCCAGTTGGTGTAGTTGTGGTGGTCACACTCGTGCACCACTTCTTTATGTTTTCGTGGTATTATTACTTCTTGCTTATGTAATTTTCTCAGTTTGCTTTCCGTTCTTTTACTCTTTCCTTCCTTTTGAAACTTCTTGTACCTCTGATGTTTTTGAAACTTCTTACTTCAATTTTCTGCTAAGGAAGGAGATGTGTGTCTGTTCTATTTTTGTATTACTTTCATGATGTTTTAATTGTCATACTGTTCTCACTTTATACTTTATTACATGTTTTCCCTCATTGCTTATTTTTACGTCACATTTCACCTTGCTTATTTTTAGTATGTTTTCATACTTATGTGCTTTTGCAGTCTTTCTACTGCAATTTTTATTGATTATACTGTGATGTTATTGCAATGTTGGTATTTACATTTGCTTTCTCTTTGTTCAATTTATAAAGAGGGAAGGTGTATTATATCCTAGGTTTTACCTTACATCTTCCCTGTTTCTCTGCCTCTGCTGTTCAGTCAGTGTGAGTGGAATGTTAGAGTGAATGTGATGTCACTGGAATGTTTGGTATGCTGTGAGTGGACTGTCAGTTGGATCCTGGGTTGAGCAGCAGAGAGGATGCTCCTGGTGGGGCTTTGATTAGTTATATACTGGAAAACCTATCTAACCATCTAAGAAGAATAAACTTATCATCTGTAACCTATCCAAGTCTTCTGGAATTGCTTACCAGGATGTAACACTTCCCTTAGCCGGGTTCCCCTCCTAAACTGCCGACACATTGTGAACTAGTGTTTTTTTAAATATCTGGGTATTTTGGTGACTAGAGATCAATCCTTATTCCTAAAATGTAATCTTACCCCTCACCTAGAACGACTCTGATCATATGTGGTGAATTGGCATCCTCTCCCTCTTTCCCTAATGGGAAGGTCAGCCCTGTATAAGATGATGTTCCTTCCAAGATTCCTTAAAGTACTACAAAACTCGCCATATCCTGTCCCCCGATCTTCTTCAAACAAAGGGATCAGGATCTCCCTCCATTATTGTGGTAAGGAGCTGCCCCTCAAATCACTCTCAAGAAACACCAGAGATATATCTATGATGGGGGCCTAGCAGTCCCAAACATCAAAATGTACTACTGGGTGTCACATATGTTGGTGCCAAAGAATTGGATATACTCTGAATGGGATGAGCCTGGCTATAGGGTTGGTAGAGATGCGAAACCATTCAAATATTACAAAGCAAATTTATATACTTGTAGGAAGAGAGATGTCCTCTCTATCCATATGGTCAGATTCTGGATTGAAGCCGAGGTCCAGGTCGGAGAATGAGACGTGTTGACAGCCATGACCCCACGCACAGTGGCAGGTTGGCAGAGATCTGCAACGTGACTGATCTCCCCAAACGGGTGAAAAAGGCATTGAGCATTTGGGGGACAGGTGGAAAAATTGAGACTTCATTTCCTTTAAGTCCATGAGACAAGAATTTGATACAGCAGTCTTCCAGACACTTTAATATTATAGACTAGGGCATGCACTCAGAACACACATCCATGAGAGAACGACTCTCCCTGATTCCTCTCTCCTGGAAGACCGTTGTGCTAGCCGAACCAATTTTACAAAAGAGTGGCTCAGTGATCTACAAAGAGCTAATGAATGAGGCGTGGCTTGACCGCCGTTGGGAATGGACGCGTGAGCTCTGAGCTCCGTCACGGCCTTCCCCGTTTATCCTGCACTGAATCCCCTTGCTGGCCCCGCTGGCTGGGGTTTGACCACATCCCTGCCCACGGATATTGAGGCGCACCTTGGGGCGGCGGAGTCGTCCCGGCGGCGGTGCGGAGACGCGTTGGGTCTGAGCTCTCCTGGACGGCACCGGCCATTTTGTGCGGCCTGGGTATTCGGCTGCATCCCCGGCCTAAATTGAGTGGGTGGCCGACCTGCAGTAGGAGCTGCCCGGCCGCCGGCCGCTGCGAGGGTCGGGTCTGCAGCCTCACGACCGGAGCCCCGGCGGCGGAGGACGGGCTAGAGGAGCCCTTTTGGAGAGTGATCAGGCCGGCGCAAGTTACGGCGGAGGTTCCTGGACCCGGGCCCGGGGGGACCCCGGATCATCTGAAGACGGCGTGCGGCCGAGGGTGCCCTGTTGACACCGGACCGGGACTGGCGTGGCCCTCGGGCGGTGAGAGTCCTGAGGGATCGGCGCTGGGGGCCCCTGAGGTGATTGGGGCCTGGGGGACTCCGCTAGACGCTGCCGGCGTGGGAGCAGATACCCAGACGTGATCCCTGGGTGTATTGAGGGGACCAGCCTCGGGGGTGGTTCTTGCCCGGTGCACAGTGGCGCTGACCCCCCCTGGCTGGGACCGGGACCTATTACCTCTGGAGAACACACGAATTGCCGGTTAGCTGACTCCCTGCTGTGGGGTGCTGGACCCGGCGGCCCTCGGCGCTGCCGCGTGCGAGTCACGGGAGGTGACCCTAGGGCTGAAGGACCAGAGTGCTGGCCCACCGACGCGACGTGCACCCTCGACGATACAGTTTGGGAGGATGCCCGGCACCTGCTGCCGGCTACCACTATGGGGAGACGCCTGAAGCCCCCGCCAGATGCTGAGGAGGGAACGGCGAGCAGTCAAGATTCTACAGTGGACAAAGGCTCGAAGCCGGGCCTGCCACAGGACCAATTGGAGCAGATTTTGCAGGCCATCGCCGACACCAGGGAGGCCTTGCGTCATGACATCGGGCAGGTATCCACGAGCCTGGGGCTCCTGCGAGCGGACCACAGCAAACTGGCGGACCGGGTCAAGCAAGCCGAGATTCGAATGGACGCACTGGAGCCCACGGCCAAGGCGACTGAGGCTTTGCTGGGGGAGCTGCAACAACGGGTGCAACTGCTGGAACAGAGAGCGGAGGATGCAGAGGGACGCAACCGCTGCAACAATATACGCGTGGTTGGCCTGCCAGAAAAAATCGAAGGGGCAGACATGTTGGGCTACCTGGAGTCCTGGCTGCGCAACACGGTGGTCCCGGAGGGTCTGACGCCGTTCAACACTTTGGAGCGCGCTCACCGGGTGCCGGCTCGGCCCCCAGCTGAGGGTCGGCCTCCTCGACCAGTGGTAGCGCGCTTGCTGCACTACAGGGACCGTGACCTTATTCTACAGAGGGGGCGGGCACTGGGGCCCTATCGGGTGGACAACGTCCAGGTCTCCATTTACCTGGATTATTCTTTCAAGGTTCAGAAACAGCGCTCCACCTTTCTGGCAGTCAAGAAGGATCTTCGGGAGGAGGGGGTCCGTTACTCTCTCCAATTTCTAGCCCGCCTGCGGATCATGATGAACGGTAAATCCTCCTTCTACAATTCACCGGATGAAGTTTGGGACTGGCTGGAGCTATACAAGACTGGTGCGGATGCTCATCTCGTGTCTGGGGAGCAGCGGAGGATGGCTCAGAGGTCTAGGCGGACCAGGAGACCCAGGAGGCGACCGCCAAATGCTGGGACGCTTCTGTCTCACAGACCGAGCTGGAACGCAAGGAGGCCCTCCAGGCGGTCTCTACCATCTCCAAGTCGGTGGAATCGACATCAGCAGTGGAGTTGGGCTCCCGGGAGGGCTCTGAGGAAGCGGCGTCAGAGGAGTCGGGCGCTGGTGGTTCTGGGCCGCCTCATGTCATGCCTGGAACTGCTGATGAGTTATTGGACGAATGATCCTAATGCCCCTCCGTAGTGGTATCGTATTTGCAGCCAGGCTCCTGTGTGGGTTTGGGGCGGAGGCGTGTGGCTCGCGTGGGCGGAAATGTGTTGTTGTAGGGGGGCTGCCTTCCGCCGTTTGTGGTTTCTGCCTTTGGAGGGGTGGGGATGTGGGGCACCTAGGGCACATTGGGGAGGGCCGGTCGGGTGGCTTGTGTAGCTCGCGGTCTGTTGGACACAGCGACAGGCCACTCCTTCTATCTCACACCTATTGTGGGACTACCAGAGACTGTTTTTCTTGGGCTTTTGACTTTTGGATGGGTTTCTGCTGTTTGGGGGCTATTCTGGGGATGGGTGGGACGCAGGATTGTTGGGTGGTTTTCAGGAACTGGTTTTGGGGCGTTGTCAGTGTGCCTGGGGTTTTTCCTTTACTCAGAACTGTACCTGCTGTTATGAATGGGGACTCTACCTGAGCTGAAGTGTGTGACCTGGAACGTGCAGGGACTGAACTCCATGCTGAAACGTCACAAGGTGCATGCCTATCTTGTTCGTAGGGGGATTCAAGTAGCCTTCCTGCAGGAAACACATATTGACCGAGCAGAGGGGTAGGCTTTACAGCGCAGGTGGCGGGGACAGCTGTTCTACACGGTCTACTCGGCCTTTGCAAGGGGGATTTTGATCTGGGTACGGGCGGGGGTTCCCTTCCAACCCTTGGTAACGGTGGTCGATCCCGAGGGGAGGTTTGTGGCTGTACAGGGCCGCCTAGATGGGAGGCACGTGACACTCTGCAGCGTCTACGCCCCAAATGTGGAACAACCTGCCTTTTTTGCACGATTATCTGGGAAACTGGCGGCAGTCCTAGCCAATACGGTCTTAATGGGGGGTGACTTTAATTCTGTACTAGATGTGGAACTGGATAGGTCTCACCCACCACTGGCGCAGGCGGCAGCTCACAGGCTAGCGAAGAGTAGGGGAGAGTGGCAGAGTAGCTGGGGCCTGGTTGATGCATGGCGAACTCAACACCCTACAGAGAGGGATGTTTCCTTTTATTCCCCCCACACGCGCTTCATGTTCGCCTTGACAGCATTCTCTGCTCGCCGGATGCTCAGTGCTTGGTCCGCCACAGTGAATATCTGGCTAAAACAATATTCGACCATAACCCTTGCCTGGTAGTGGTTCAATGGACGCGGCAACGCCAAGCTATTCCGACGTGGAGGTTAAACCCGTTGGCATTGGAGGACGCGGCGTTTAAGGCCGAGGTAGGCGTTGGGGTGGAAGGCTACTTTGATGCTAATGTAGGCACAGCTTCCAGTAGAGCACTAGAGTGGGACGCCTTTAAAGCAGTGGTTCGGGGCGTCTGTATTTCGGCTACCGCGGGAGTCCGCAAGACCCTCCTGCAGGAGGTAACGCGGAGCGAGGATCGCTTACGCGAGGAGGAACGATGTCATCACGTGACTCCTGAGGCTCATGGAGCGGTTTCGGACACGCGGGAGGAAGTGGCGACAGCGATGGAGAAGCTGCGCTGCTTCGATTATAAGGAGTTTCTGGTTCGAGCTCATGCTGAACGAGACAAGGTGGGCTCGCTACTGGCCTGGTTGGCCGCCCCGGGGTCCCGCGGCACCCCGATTGTGGCTCTGACCACTCCGGAGGGACACAAGGTTTATACCCAATCGGAGATCAACGGCCAATTTTTGACGTATTACGCGCGCCTTTATAGGAGCGAGATGCCGTGTGTGCCTGTGGAGCTGGAAGAGTTCCTCCTGGCGGCGCGGCTTCCCCGGCTCGACCCCGAACACGCGGACCGTTTGGGCGGGGACATCTCTGAGGGAGAGATTAGAGTGGCCATTAAACACATGGCTCGCCGCAAGACCCCTGGCACGGATGGGCTGCCGGTTGAATTTTATGCAGCCTACGCGGATGTATTGATACCGTGATTACAGACGGTTTACCGGGAGGCATGGGACACCGGGGTCCTGCCTGCGACTACTCGAGAGGCCTTGGTGATACCCTTACTGAAGCGGGGCGGCGATGCTAGCTCTCGTTCAGCCTACCGCCCACTGTCCATGCTCACGACGCACTACAAGATTCTGAGCAAGGTTCTTGCGACGCGGCTTCTGGCCCACATGCGTGCTTTGGTGCACTCAGACCAAGCAGGCTTTATTCCCCAGCGCACCACCGCCACCTGTGTGCGTCGGCTGCTTTGGGTTATGGGGGGCAATGTTGCCGGCCCACCGGGTGCCGCTGTCCTTTCGACTGACATTGAGAAAGCATTCGACAGTGTTGAATGGCCGTACCTGCTCCGAGAACTGGAGGCCTTCGGATTGGGCAAACGATTTGTGAAGTGGACCGCCTTGCTTTATGCTGCGGCCCGAGTCAAGACGGGGGCCACCATCTCTGCCCAGTACAGGGTAGGGCGGAGGACTCGACAGGGATGTTCCTTGTCCCCCCTACTATTCGCGCTCGCCATAGAACCCCTAGCTGCTCACGCCCGTATGGGCCGAGCGTATGAAGGCCTTCAGCTAAGAGGCGACACCCACTACATATCTCTTTATGCAGACGATTGTCTACTGTTTTTAGCCGACACGGACGATTCCCTGCGTGGGGCCAGGCGCTTGCTCTCGGATTTTGGCCACCTCTCGGGACTGAGGGTCAACTGGGGGAAGTCCTGCCTCTTCCCGTTGGCGCCGAGGACGGACGATTCCCAACCGGAGGGTGAGCTGCGATGGGAATACCATTGCCTCCCTTATCTAGGCACGCACATATATCGATCGTCGTTGGACCTCCTGGAGGGTAACATTGAAAGAGCGTTCTGGAGTCTACGAGGCTGCATGGGATTCTGGCGGACGCTGCCGCTGTCGGTCGCGGGGCGAGTGGCGTTACTGAAAATGGTAGCACTTCCTCGTCTATTATATCTGTTTCGCACGCTGCCGGTCTGGATCCCGGCGTCGGTTTTTACCAGACTTCGCTCCTTAATTTCCGGGTTCATTTGGGGAACGGGTAGACGGCTTGTGGCGCTGGCCATGTTGATGCGCCCTAGATCGGACGGGGGACTTGCGGCCCCGGATTTCGAATGGTATTATTTGGCGGCGCAGCTGCAGTGGCTTACCCAGGCAGTGGCTTTAGAGTTCCGGGGTCCAGAGGGGGTAGCGGGCAGAATCCTTCCGAGACACGTCATCTCATTCATAATTCTAGGCCAGAAATTGGACCTCACCCAGCTTACAGGGGAGGAACAGACGATTCGTAACTGCTGGCTACGTTGCCATAGGCGATCCGGCGTCGCTCATCCATATGCCCCTGAGATCCCGCTAGGTATGTGCACTACCTTTCCGCATGGAGGAGATTGGTCTGCGCTGGCAACCTGGGAGGAACTTGGCCTGCAAATGCTCGGTGATCTCTACAGAGAGGGATGGCTGCTCACGTTTCAGGAGCTGCACGACGCTTACGGCCTCCCGAGGGGTGACTATCTGTTGCACGCCTCGCTGGTGGCCGGTATTCGGAGTCACTGGAAGAGGGGGCTCACTGAGCCACCGACATCTGAGTGCTGTCAATACGTGGTCATGGCGGCTGGCACTTACAAGGCCGTCACCTGCCTTTACCGGAGGCTGTCGACCGAAACCCTGCAGCCCCTGGATGGGTTGAGAGCCAAATGGGAAGGGGATATCGGGCGACCGATCCTTGAGTCAACGTGGCCGCAGCTTTTGCGGCGGGCATGGAAGGGCACTAGGAATGCCAGGTTCCAGCTGGTCCAGTTTTTCACCCTCCACCGAGCTTACCAAACGCCGGTTAAGATCTCGCAATATTTTAAAGGTGTATCTTCACTCTGCCCTAGATGTGGGGCGGAGGAAGCGGACTTTGCGCACATGTTATGGTCCTGTGGGAGGCTAACTGGTTACTGGGAAGCGGTGATGGCCTGACTGAATGCTGTCACGGATCGGCGGATTGACGTGGATATGGGCGCTTGCTTACTGTTATGGTTCCCTCACACCCCCGCAATCGCATTACCAGTAAGTTTTATGACTTGGGCCTGATACTGGCCAAACGAGAGATCACCATGCATTGGAAGTCTAGCCGGGGCCCCAGTTACTTGCGTTGGAAGACCACTCTGGAGCGGTGGGCAAAGGCGGAGAGCGCGTTGCGGCTGCAACAGGCCAGGCGACTGGATAGTGACAGGGCCTTAGAGGTGGCCAGAGCGTGGGAGGCCCTAGTGACTGCGCTCCAGTCGCCTGAAAGTGACCAAAGTGAGGGTGGCGGAGTAGCGATACCATAGGGTAGTTCTTTTGGGAAATACCCCACTTCCAGTGACGCGCACCATTGTAATGAGTAACAACAGAGGTCCCGAGAGCTCAGATCCCCCATTGATATGCACTACTTACCTTTTCATATTGATCGTCTCAAGGAGGTAACTCCCTGTTGATTCTCAGCTACTTGAGAGAGAGGACACCAGCGCACTGACTAGGGGGGTGGGACCCAGGGAGGGAACGGTTTGGGGGATTGTTATTATAAAAGGCATATGGTCGGAAATGTATTATCCTGAAATGCCGGTTGTTACTGCATAATTTATCCTTTGCAATGTGATATTTTGAATCGGAATGCCAATAAAAATTGTTTTTACAAAAAAAAAATACAAAGAGCTAATGAATAACTCCCTGGACCCACTGACACCCTTGAGGGCATTGTGGGCAGGTGACCTGGGAGATATTCCTGATGAGGAATGGATGGAGGCTCTTCAAGGTCCTCGATAAATAAGGATTCAGGCATAGTTTTGGCTAATACAACTTAATTTCTCCATGGAACAAATTATCTCCACAACTTACTTTATTAAATAGGAACGGCGGAAGCCCCCCTGCTCATGAGGGAATGTGGACAGATGTTCCCTTTACCACATCCTCTGGGAGTGCCCACTGATATGCTGATATTAGGAAGAAGTAACCACTATCATGTCACAAGTACTTTCAGTAGAGGTCCCACTCAAGGGGAAAGGGGTACTGCTTATGATACAAGGGGAGGAAGACTGGCTCATGACTGGCACTGGCTGCGGGGTTGCCAAGAGACATTTTGGACAGAAATGGGGGTCATGGCTTCCACCGCCTGTGGTTGATTGGAGAAAAAATTTGGACTGGTGTCAAGTGGCGGAGGAAGTGATTTATCTCAGTAGGGGATACATCAGAAAATGGGAAAAAGTACAGAACCCAGGGCAGGCATATCGGGGAATAAACTTTGGTGGAGAACAGTCCCACAATGTGGGCTAATTCTCGCAGTTAAAGTAAAAAACGGTAACTGATGAGTGCACCTTCTGTTTATATGTACATTTTGATTCCAAATAATCCATCTGTTTTGCTTTGTAAACCCAAGAGTTGACCTTCTGATGACATTTCACTGTGATTATCTCTGCAACTGCATTGTTCACTCTGCTGTTATGGAAAGAGCATGTTCAATAAAAATAATTAAAAAAAAGAGATAGGCATGAAGCCTCTACTTTATTTTGTGTTGCTCACTTTATAAGGGACCCTATGCAATTGTTTCTATTTTGATAACTTCACCTTAAGTATTAGATGTCTCTAGGCCATGGGTAGATCATTTCCAGTTCTGGTTTCTACACATCATTGGTTTCAGGTGTTTTAGTCTGATTTATTTTTTCAATTATTATTTCCGGAATGTGCTGATCTACCGCAGAAAAATAGGTATTCTGATTATATGGAGCCTTTTATTATTCCTATTTCTGGCCCTCGTGCATTCCCCTGACTTTTTGAATAAGAGTGAGTATATAGCTTTAGAAAAGTAAACAGCTTCAAATAGTCTTGCAAAGGTCCGAATCATCGTTATTATTAGTCACCCCTGCAAGTAAATGTAAAGAAGCAGGACCAATTGTGAAGCACGAGGCAGCTCTGTAACGGGGTCACCAAGTTGCTATGTTGTGGCCAATGGTTTAATGGGGTGGCATTATGTTCCATGAATGTCAAAATAACTTAGGAACATTCAAAGATTTTGGACTATAAATGTTTACGTTTGTGCCTGCATCTAAACTAGTTTTAGTCCAAAGGGTATCAGGTGGCAAAATCACAAGGTTTGGGAGCACTGTAGTAATTAAAATTATGTGGAAAATCCTTTTAATGAACTGGAAAATTCTTTCAACTAGTAAAATTATTTTTGCAATCTTTTCCGTATTACAAGCAGGATGGTTCATGAAATAGGTTTTCTTCCTCCCTTCACCAATTCGAAACGTTTTATTGATGGTGCATTGGGGCAATTGGTGTTGCGAGCAATTAATGTGTTCAGTGACCCCAAGTCGGGGTGGCAATTAATTTGCAAAGGGGAAGGGGCTCACTTATGTTCCCTTTGGAATTATGTTGGCAGCCTCAGAGGGAGATGTTCTTCAAACCAAAAACATTTGATTATTAAACCAGAATTTGTTCATTTAAGAAATATGGACCGCTTTGAAAAATACATGTTTTCCATTTTGGAATGCAGCCATAGAGGGCCGATGGTGTGCTGACTGTTGCAGGCCACCATCTCTTAGATTACAGTAAATTACAAAGGGTTGCATCGGCCTAATGAATATTAATTAGGCAGGTCATTCTCAACCACCTGCAATTCAGTATTTTGTCAACTGACCGAATGGTACATATGTTGGTTTGCAAAATAGTGTTCCAGTAGCAAAAAGTTTGTGCATAATTTGCATCCACTTTTTACTAATGAAATAATTTAATATTTATTTATCTATTATTTATTTAAGAGTTTTATATAGCGCTGGCCAGTTCCTAGGGTATCAGAGCGCTTTACAACATACGTGTCAAGGAAACCATACAGTAACATAGTATTGAGCATAGTAGCGGGGTAGTAAACATAATGGTATAATGGTTCATGACGCTTTGGGTGTATGGGTGTGCTGTATGGGTGTGCTGTACCACATTAAGGCAAGGAAGTCTGATGGAGTCATAGCGGTGTGCACCTTGGCTCAAGCCAACCTCCTTTAGGGGTGGGGGAGCGAGGTAGGTGTTCGGTGGATTGGCGGAGGTAGCTGTCTTGATGGCAGAGAATCTGGCATCTGCCCGGTTCGGGCAAGTATGCTCCGTCGGCAGTTATCGATACAGGGGTGAACGATTTAGAAAGAGGTCTTTGAGCTGCATTTTAAATTTTGAGAAGGATGGGGTTGTTCTGATGTGGACCGGGATGGAAGTCCAGATATTGGGCGCACTTCCAGAAAAGGAGCGGGCTGCGGTTTATTGTTTACGGGTTTTTGGCGGGATGAGGAGAAGTGTATTGGAGCTCCTTAGGGTCCTTGTCTGACTGGCCTTCTTAAGTTTGGAGGCCAGGTAGGTGGGTTTCCCTGTGTTCAGGGCTTTGTGCGTGAGGCAAGCAGTTCTGAGGTTGGCCTGCATTTTGACTGGGAGCCATTTTAGCTCTTTGAGTGCAGGTGATATGCGTTCGTATTTCTTTGCTCCTGTGATCATTCTGGCTGCTGCATTGAGTGTTTTTCTGAGGGGAGCTAAGTGGCATTTAGCTGTACCTGTAAGGGCTGCATTCCCGTAGTCTAGTCTGGACAGTACTAGTGCTTGAGTAGCTTGTTTGAGGTCCTTGGGAGGGATCTAGGGTTTTATTTTGTTGAGTAAATTCAGGTTGAGGAAGGCTCTTTTTGCATAGTTTTTGATGTGTTTGGCTATGTCTAGGTTTGGATTGAGAGTGATTCTTAGCAATTTTTCAGAGTCAGCCAGTGTGATATTGCTGTTGAGGGCATCAGTAGCTTTTCTGTGATTTGGGGTTTCTCTTTTTTGTTGGAGATGAGGAGGAATTCAGCTTTGTCTTGGTTGAGTTTCAGGTGATTAAGAGATAGCCAATTTTGGACTTCTCTAAGAGTGTTGTTAAGTCTTTGGACGTCATCGATGTAGGAGGTTTCGAGATAGATCTGTGTGCCGTGTGCATTTAGGTGGAAGGGGATTTTTTTTTTTTTAGTATGGTGGTGAGAGGTTCCATGTAGATGTTGAAAAGTTGAAGGAAAAGAACTGATCCTTATGGGACACCTCTGCTGAGGGGGTGTAGGTCCGACAAGAAGTTTTTGATTTTTATTCTTTGTGTGCGGGTCTGGAGAAAGGAGGAGAACCACTGTAGGACCACCTCTTCTGTGCCTAGCCTTTTTTGAAGTACCTTGATGTGTAGCTTGTGGTCAACAGTGTCAAAGGCTGCCAATAGATCTAGAAGTATGAATAGGCAGCATCGGTCCGTGTCTAGTGACTTGTGGATGTCGTCTGTGATGTTAATAATTGCTGTCTCTGTACTGCAGCCTTGTCGGAAGCCCGATTGGTTGGGGTCCAGGAGGTTGATGTTGTCGATGTGTTGGGTCAATTGTAGGAGAATGTACCTTTCCAGGATTTTGAATAGAAGAGGAAGATTGGAAACGGGTCCGAAGTTATTCAAGTTGTTAGTGTCCAAGCCAGTTTTTGTAGAAGTGGTGTGACTTGGCCGACTTTGAGGCAGTCTAGAATGGTTCTGGTTCTCAGGGAGCTGTTTATAATCTTTATCCAGAGCGGGGCTAAGGAGAGTTTGAGTATTTTAGCCAGTTGAGTGGGTATAGGATTGAGGAAGTGTGAAGAGGGATTGGAGGTGGAGATTAGTTTGACTATCACCGATTCAGAGATGGGGTTGAAGGATTTCCAGAGTTTTGGTTGATGATTGGGTACGATATCATCTTGGGGACAGGCTCCTCTGAGTGGGACTGCGTTTCTGATCCAAGGAGAGCTCGATCTTGGTGATTTTGTCATTGAAGAAGTTGGCGAAGGTATTGCACCGGTCATTGGAGGCCACCATCGAGGAAGAGGGGGGCATGGAAGTCTGTTGCCTGATGAGGTTGAAGAGTTATTTGGGCCTGTTTTTTGTTTTGTCGAGAGCAGTGCAGAAGAAGAAGGTTTTTTCATTAATTATGTGTTTTTTGTACTTCCTGCAAGTTGATTTGTGTTGCTCACGGAGGATTTAGGTTGGGTTGTTTCATCAGCGTCTGTCTGTGGCCATAAGGTGTCTCCTTTCAGAGTTTTTGTCCGTGTTGAACCAGGACTTGGATGGAATGTTTATGGCTCTTTTTAGTTTCAGGGGGGTTAGTTGGTCCAGAAAGAAAGTCATAGTTGCGTTATAGTGAGAGGTGAGTTCTGTTGTGGAGAGATCATCCGTGGAGCTGGGAAGGAGAGATCTCATCCTTTCCTCCAGGATTACTAGGGGGATCTGAGTTAGGTTTCTTTTCCATTGGGGGGGGGGGTCCAGCATGGGGGGTTTGCATAGGATTGGTTGGCTGATGCGGAATAAGATGAGATAGTGATCCGACCAGTCAACGGGGAGGATGCGGTCAATACAGATTGTGTCACATTGAGCAATAATGGCATCCAGGATAGATTGTTTGACGTGTGTTTCTTCAGAGCAGTGTTGGATAAGGTTGTTGTTGATTATGAGATCACTCAGGGAATGGATTAGCGGGTTGTTTTCCTCATTCCAGTGTAGGTTGAGGTCACCTAAGATTAAATAGTTTGAGTCTCGGAGTGAGCAATAGGTAATCAGATCTGACAGGTGTTCCCGAATGCTGTGGTGTGGCCAGGCGGATGGTAGAGGAGGTGGCAGAGTAGAACTTTGTTGTCTTTTGTCTTAATGTTGGCGATTAGGCATTCAAATGTGTTATATTTGAAGGTGTCTGTTTCTGCCACGTAGATGTTGACCTTGTGTAGGATTGCTCTGCCCTCTCCTCGTTGATGTCGTTGTTGCATAGCCCCTGGGCACAAGCATGTCCAGGCTTGGGGAAGAGAATTAGTTTAGCCAGGTTTCAGTGATGAAGGTGATGTCTATGTCATGGGTGAGGATTGTTTCCGCCAGCTCAATTGCAGGTTTGGTAGCTGATCTGCAGTTAATGAACATGCATTTGGTGGAGGTCACCTCATTTTGTGTTTCTTGATTAGGGGATCCCCGGGAATATTGGGGAGGAAGGCAGGGGGTCTTAAGTGTCTTGGAGGGGGGTGGTCTCTTCTGAATCCTGTGATTACATTGATCTTGGATCTTTGATTATGGGGTGGCAGAAGTAGGAGTGTCATACGAGGCTGCAAGCTCCATCGATTCACTTGGAAACATATCCGCAGTTGTTCTTTTGGGTCTCTGTGATTTGTTTGAGAGGGAGGTTGAGATCCAGCTGGGTGATATAATGCCTTGGGGGGCTGTTGCTGTCTGGTGAAAGGGAAAGCGGGAGTCAAGAGAGGGAGTTGGCTAGGCTCTCAGAGTGTGGAGAGGCTTAGTAAGATTGCGTTAAGACCTAGTATTACAGTTTCTAGCTAGCTTATCAGCAGAGCGAGGTGTTGTGCTGTTTCCTCGATGGGAGGATGAGGGTGGTTAGTGCAGGGTCGTCCCGCGTGGGAGAGATCTTGTCGTTGATATATTTGCTTTTGGCATTCCTGATGTCGGTGTTAACTTTTTGTGAAGCCGTGGGCAAGGGGCATTGGGGATCGTGTGGTGATTCCCTTGTCCTCTTGCGTGTGGAGAGATATATGTGGTCACGTATCGTAGATAATGGTTTGAGGGCGTTAGATGTTGGTTGGGTGCTGTGTAGTGGGGAGGGAGGTGGTAGGTGGCGATTGAGCAGGGGATGCGGTGCATCCTTAGCGTTGTACATCCTGTGTGTGTTGAAGAGGAAGAATGTATTGTCCGTGTTTTGTGTGAGTCAGACGGAGGGGAGGTGGTTGTTCAGGGATGAGAGGATGACAGGGTTGTCAGAGGGAATGGGATTAGTTTGAGGTCTCTTCGTGGGTTAGTCTGTCGAGGGATGGGTAGTAATTTGGGTGTGTGTGGTGTGGGTGAAAGGGGGCATTGCATAGTGCGGGGAAGAGGGTGTCAACTCCGTCTAGGTTGTCATTGTTGGCTTGAACCAAAACTGTGCCGTTGTGGTAGATGGTTGCAGAGATGTTGCCCTTACGTCTAGTGTGGTTGGGGATAGAAAATTTTAGCTTGCAGCTGTATAGAGTGTTGGTTGATTTAGTTATGTGTAATTGTGATCTGAGAATTGAAGTCCAGTTTTCTGGTCTTACGCTATGGAAAATGAGATCCATTTTCAGTTGACCCTTGGAGGTGCAGTGGTAGTTGTCCACGACTAGTGTTACTGAGTGCTGACAAATCAATCTGTGTTTCAGGTTTCTTTTCGCTTTTGAGGAGAGGATGTGGGGGAAAGTGATGTAGAATGAGTTTGGGTCATGTGGTTTTAGGTGTATTGGTGTGGAGGGGCTGGGGGGGATTGTGGTGGTGAATGTCACTTTGTGTTAGTTGGGGGAGGATGGCTCATCGGAGCTCTTATCAGGCTGCTGGTCTGATGCAAAACCCTGTGTTTCTAGTAGGCTCTCTGTGATCAGTAATCTCGGCAGTGTTCTGGGATCCTTGGTCTGGGTTGTGTCAGAGTGGGTAGCCCTCAGAGGAAAACGCCAAACTGGGGTATAAGAGGTGTAATGGTGCTAGAGTTGAGGTGGTGGCTAGAACAAGTTGTTGTGTGGTAAGCCTAGATGTATGTGGGTACCTCAGGGATCTCCTGGGGTTATGGGTGGTACACTCGGGGGTTGGTTAATAGGTATTGGTCCCAGAAGATGATTAGTTATGCCATAAGTGTTGTAACTTTTTGTTCTCGATAGTGGTGAGGGGGCCATTACTAGTGAGGGGGGACTCTCAGCAGCTTATTAAGCAGTTCCTTACCACTTGGTCTGAGGCCTAGTGTGTGGCCATTCGGGAAACGGGCCCCCCAGTGATTACAGAGCTCATTGAGTACTTCCTCACCCCTTGATCTCCTGTTCACCGAGGGCTTATTTGAGACCTTATTAGAGACTTATTAGAGACTTTTATTGGCTGATCTTATTGTTCGAAGCGTTTCGTTGGTGTGGCCATCTCTGGGTAGGGATCTTTGACCCCAGGAGCACCCAGCTGAGGGGAGAGTAGTTGGTATTTTTGCTCCGGGTGAAGAGCAGAAAGTGTTGGAGTCCCGTTCTTAGAGCAAAAGTAGGAAAGCATGCAGAGGTGGTGAGTGTGCTCAGGGGGCTGCAGTCTTAAGGGCAGTCCCAAGGATCCGCCATTTTAAAGTCAGGCATCCATGATTTGCGGTCAATTGGGGCAAAATTAGGGCCACTGTGGTTGCAGTGGTCTATGTAGAAATCCCAATCTGACGGCTTCTGTACCTTTTTCTTAATGATTGGTGCTCCCCTGTGCTGTAGATTTCTGCTGGTTTGGCAGTGGCTGGGTAATAAGTGGCGTTCTTTAGTTTGCTTGACCTCTGGCCAAATACTACAAAACCTCCTCTATTTAGCCAATGGACAGGTAAATAGTGAGGTTTCCTTGCAGTTTGCACAACTGCAGGCCAAACAATACAGAATCTCTGCTACTAAGCCAGCAGCCAGGAAAATATTGATGTGTATCTGCTATGTGCATGGTCGTTGGCCAATCAGTTCAGAATCTCTATTATGTAGCCATTGGCTAGGTAAATAGGCTATTTTCAAGGCTGTCAGCAAAAGAGGAAATAATGTCTACTACTTAGCCAGTGGGAAATCAAATAGCAGACAAAATTCACTATTAACCTGTTGGCCATTTAAATAACAGCTGGCATTTTCTAACCATTTTTTTTGGTCAAAATATTTTTATTAGAATTTGCATCATACAATCCACAAATGAAAACATAACAGCTCTGTAGTACCACACAGGGGCGCAATGCATGGCAGTAGATTAAATTGTCAGTTATTTAAATGTTATAGAAAAAACTAGACAAGCTCCAACACTCCATAGAAGGCGAAATGAAGGATACAGCTACGTAATGTACAGGAGTTGCCCCGTTAAAATTACTTATAGTGCCATTTGGGAGGAAGCAACTTGACTGAGCCTTTGCGCAGGGCGATGGTGCATGCCCTAGGTCTCTGCAGCACAATCTCGTAATAAGTCCAGCTGGAAAGCCTTAGGCAAAATAAACAGAGCAGAACAAAGCCCGTCCCAACGTGGGACACCTACCCCAAATGTACCAACCCCCCTCCCCTACCAAACCCCTTTTCCCCCCCCATCACCCACCCCCCACCCAAACCGTGGTGGCGGTCGTACAGAAACAAAACTGGGATTAATCATCACTGAAAATCTATCAGATTTGGAACAGATGAAGAGCTCTAATGGTAGAGGGACATACCGCAGAAGGAAGTCCACAAGAGAGGAAGGTAACTAGGGGCCCCCACTGATACTCAAAATTCTTAAAGTTATCCCTGAAGATGTCGGCCAAAGGTTCTAGACTGAGCAGTCTCCAGAGCCGTGAGTGACAGAGGGAAATAGCCGGGGCCTCTTTCTGTTTCCAGGCAGCTGCCAGGGTAACCTTAGCTGCCCCGATGCAAAGCCACATGATTTTCTTGTCTGCTCGAGTCTGGTGAACGAGGAACAGATCCCGCAGGCCCAAAAGGATCCCTTCAATAGTGACAGGGATGGGGTATCCGAGCATGTCTTTTACATGAGCTAGAATTTCTTCCCAGTAGGGGCGAATAAATGGGCAGTCCCACCATATGTGTCGGAAATGACCTAATAGGCCGCATCCCCTCCAGCATCTATCTGAGGAGGCTGGGAAGATTAATTTAAGTTTGGAAGGGTGTAGATACCAATCCATCATGGTCTTGAGATGCGCCTCTTTCAGCTCCACAGAGTGATTGAAGCGTGTGTGTGATGTCTGACCAGAGATGAGCCCACTCCTTCTCAAGGATCGGACGTTGAATCATGTCTTCTCACATAGACATATATCTGGGGTGAGGGGAAAGAAGTGTTGTAAGCAGAAAGCCATAGATGAATGAGATCACCCCCTTCATAGAAGAAGCTTTAGTGAGGAAATTTAGTAAGGGGTCGAGTGGCTGCATCCCGAACCGTGGGGGAAAGGGCCCAATACATCAATTGAGTGTAATGGAACCGCTCGGTATCTTCCAGTGCATAATCTCTTTTACAGTGATCAAAGGTGAGAGGGTCATAGTTGTGGAATAAGTGAGTTAGCGCGAGACACCCCCCTGCCCTCCAGGCCTCAAAGGGTCCCTTGTGTTGTGCTGGGGGAAAGGCTGGGTTGAAATGGATCGGAGTGAACGGGGAGGGAAAGGAGGTCCACCTGTCATCGCCGGAAATCGTATCCCAAACTTTAAGGGTGGTGCGTGTAGGGGTGCTAAAATAGGTGCTTGGGGGTCTGTCCTGATGTGGGCGCCATATTAAGTCCCAGATAGTTCTTCCAGTTACACTACAGTCCATGTGCAGCCAATATTTTTCAGATTCTAATTGGGACCATTCAACCAATATTCTCAATTGAGCCGCCTTATAGTATAAAAGAAAGTCGGTTAAGTCAACTCCTCCATCAGCGCGAGAACGCCTCAGCAAAGAGTAGGAGAAACGTGCCCTCACGCCTTGCCAGATAAAGCGCATCATCATCGATTTCACTTTCCGAAAGAAGCTGTGCTCTAGTTCAATAGGTAGGGCCTCAAATAGATAAAGCAGCTTAGGTAACAGAGTCATCTTTATGGCGTGTATACGGCCAAGCAAAGAAAGAAAAAGGGGTTTCCACCTAGCAAGCTCAGCCTGAATTCGGGTAAGGATAGGGGGGAAGTTGGCAGTGTAAAGTCCCTCAAGGGTCGGAGTTAGTTGAACCACCAAATACTGTATGGATGCGGCTGCCCACGCTAATGGCGTAAGGTTGCGGAGTTGAAGGGCAGCCTCAGAGGACAGGGTGAGGTTAAGAATATATGACTTACTCAGATTGATTTTAAACCCCGACACTAATTCATACTGTGTGAGCTCAGACTGCAGGTTTGGGAGGGAAGTTGCAGGTTCAGTCAGAGACAGAAGCACGTCATCGGCAAATAAAGAAATTTTATGGGATTCCCCGGTGAACGGAATGCCGTGGATGTCAGTCCTGTTTCGTATTGCAAGGGGGAGAGGTTCAATGCTGAGGGCAAAAAGTAAAGGGGAAAGGGGGCACCCCTGCCGCGTGCCTCTTGAGTGTAAGAAAGTAGGGGATCGTACTCCATTAACCCCAACTCGAGAGTTTGGGAGACGGTAATTAGCCCGTATCATATTAAGAAATTAGGCCGCGAAACCAAACGCCGTAAGTGTGTTAAATAAGAAAGCCCAGTCGACCCTGTGAAAGGCCTTCTCAGAGTCCAAACCAACAAGTATTGCTGGAAGTTTATGCTTGTTGGCCTTCTCAATTAAATGTATGGTTCTACGAATGTTGTCATTAGTTTGCCGCCCCTTAATAAAACCGAACTTATCCGGGTGGATAAGAGCGGGCATGAGGTCATTTAGTCTTCGAGCAAGTATGGAGGAGTATAATTTAGCGTCAAGATTCAATAGCACTATTGGTCTGTAGGAGGCGCAGCAGTGTGGGTCTTTCCCTGGTTTGGGAATGACTGACATGACAGCCTCTGCCATGGAGCCTGAAGTGTTTCCCTCCTCCACCATTTTATTGAAAAGGGTCACTAGGTAGGGAGCAAGGTCGGGGGCAAATGTTTTATAAAAAAGAGCTGTAAACCCATCAGGGCCAGGAGCTTTATTTGGCTGCAGCAACTTGATAGCTGTTATGACGTCTTCTAAAGTGATGGGGGCAGTGAGCAAGTCATTCCATGCATCAGAGACCTAGGGTAAAGGTAAGGAACGGAGGTAATCCCGTTGGACTTCCCCGGCTAAAGAATCCCCCGCATAGAGGTCCCTGTAAAAGGACCCAAAAAAGAGCAGCTTTGTCTTCATCCCTGTGCATTAATTCACCTCTGGGGCCTAGGATGCCTCCTATATACTCCGTCTCTCGCTTGTCCCTCAGCTGCCTTGCTAGGTGCTTACCCACTTTGTTACCCTGAGTGTAGGATAAATGCTGCAGCTTGGGGAGGGTGAATTCCGCCCTGTTATTGTAAATGGACCGTAATTTACCCCGGAGAGTCGTGAGTTGGCACAGTGTTTGTCTTGTGGGATGAGCCTTATGGGCCTGTTCAGTAGAAGCAAGTTCAGATTCCAAGAGCACACGCTCCTGAGCCCGCTGCTTATTAAGTGCGGCATGAAGCGCTACGCATTCCCCGCGAAGAACCGCCTTCAAAGCATCCCAAGTAGTATATTCCGAGGTATCCTCTGGGCGGTTAGATTCGAGGAAGGCAGAGATAGCCGAACGTAGTTTAGAACAAGATTCCTTGTCTCGGGCAAGTGATGCGGAGAAATACCAATTAGGAGCAGGGGGGACATTCCCCCTCCATTGGAGACATACCGTGTACAGGCTGTGATCAGATATTGATAGAGGAAAAATCTGAGCATCCTGAAGCTCACCCTGCAGCGTCTGTCTAAGGAAGATGTAGTCCAAACGGGAGTATGTGCGGTGTACATGGGAATAAAACGTATAGTCACGTGTCTGTGGAAAGAGCATGTGCCAAGAGTCGAGGAGACCCAAGTCATTGATATGTTGCTGTGTTTCCCCTGAGAATAAGCTCGTGTCAGATCGTTGTGGGTGCGTACTGTCAAAGACTTTGTGCCAGACCAAGTTAAAGTCGCCCATAAGGATTAATGACCCCTCTGCAAAATCCACCAATTTCCCCAAAAGTGTGCGCAGGAAAGATATCTGGCCTGTATTGGGTGCGTATAGTGCAGTGAAAGTGCACAGTTTCCCCCCGAGTCGACCCTTGACCATGACCCATCGTTCGTCCCTGTCACTATGTACACCCAGAGGCAGAAATTAGATAGATGTCCGGAACACAAGGGCCGCCCCCCTGTGCTTTGTGGAAGCTGAAGATCTATAGATGAGTGGGAACTGCTTACGCTTAAGGCGCACGTCATCTGCCCTGGCTAGATGAGTCTCTTGCAGTGCATCTACATCAAGATGGTGGTCTACTATATATTTCCAGACTTTCTGATGCTTCTGTGGGGAATTAAGCCCTTTGACATTCCAGGTTCCAGTGATCAACGGGCCTATAGTGCCTGAGAGGGAAACCAACTGCTAAACATGGCAGTTAGGGCCAATCGCATTCCCCCCTCGTCCCGCCCCCCCCCTCAACGAGACATATTCCTGGTCTGGAGGTAACATCTTCATCCTGTGTCA
Organism: Lissotriton helveticus; assembly: GCF_964261635.1. NCBI lineage: Eukaryota > Metazoa > Chordata > Amphibia > Caudata > Salamandridae > Lissotriton > Lissotriton helveticus. The sequence continues at coordinate 1,612,025,735 of NC_136065.1, forward strand.
CAGATACCACATGCCCATTTATTAAAAAGCCGCCACCACCGTCCCTCCCGCCCCACCCCAAACCCCTCAGGATAACTTGAACATAGAAAGACAAAGAAAACAATTGAACTTGTCTTGTGGTCTCACCACAGGGTCGGAACGAACCCCTTGAGACCATGGGGGACCTCAGGTCTGAGAACCCGGTCCACGCCTGCCCCGGAGGGGAAACAGCACAGTAGCCTGAGTCGCGGCCATCAGAGCCGGAGCCAACATCGAAAGTACCTCATGATAGCCCCAGCCCGCAGCCCCAGCGGGGACCAGACGGCTGCACAGCTTAATGCAGAAGCAGTGACCAGCATCAAGAGGCATCCGCTGTACTGGGAATAGGAGGCCCCCTTACGTATCCTCACCAGATAGCCATGCTTAGGAGGGGCAATCCAATCGTAGGCGGAGGTCTCGGGGACAGGCCCCCGTTCCAAGTCAAGGGCCGCAGCGGGGCTGAAGGGAGAGAGCTCCCCGGCTCACCCGGTAGATGCAGACCCTCACAAATTAACCCCCGAAGTGACCAAGGACAGTCACCGGCATGGCCAAATGTAGGTAGAAGAAGGTGTCGTCTATATGGGCCTCTGTCTCTAGTTATCTGCTAGCCCTTCGCGACCAAGCCGAAGGCACCGTTGCACCTCCAGGGGACTCTCCACTCTTCCCCGAAGGAGAAGACTCGGTGCTGGATGAAATGCCCAGGAGTGTCAGCCCTTCCTGAAAGTCGTTAACGTGTCGACGTTTATTTTGGTATTCACAGCTGAGGCCGAAGGGGTAAGTCCATCTGTACCTGACTTTGTAGGAGCGGAGCTTAGCCGTTATAGGCCGGAACAGTTGCCTTCGTGCCAGAGTTGCCGGGGCCACATCCTGAAAAATGTTGCATGAGAAGCCTTGGAATGTGACAGACTCTCGAGATCGGGTTGCCTGAAGTACCGCTTCTTTGGTTTTATAGGAGTGAAATTTAGCCAGAATGTCTCTCGGTCTCCTCTTCTCTCGGTGTTGCATGGCTCCCACCCTGTGGACCCGATCTAGTTTGATCTTGAGCGTCTGCGGGGACAAGATCTCCGAGAAGAGGCCAACCACAAAAGCCTCCAGGGCCGGTCCCTTCGCTCCCTCTTCCATGTCCCGTATGTGGAGGTTCTCCCTCCGAGCCCTATTTTCAAGGTCCTCAGCCTTCAACTGCGACTGATGAAGCTGCTCCTGAAGCGTGCTCATTTCTTCCCAAAGTTCAGTTGAGAGTCGTTCTTGTTCTTGATGGTGAGACTCCAAATCAAGGACCCTGGTTCCAACCGAATCCACATCTTGCTGGAGGGAGGAGAGACGCTCTGTTAGATCAGTGCGAAGCTTGTCAATAGAGGATTTGATGTCCTGGCCGATGTCCTTACGAAGATCGGACTTAAAGTCTTTAAGCATGGCCTGGAGCTCTGCTTTGGTGAGGGCCATTGCCGCTGCGTCTGCGTCACCCCTTAGTGCCGCACGCTTCTCCGCGGACGCGAAAAAATCTGAGACCTTGCTCGATGTCCGGGTTGTCGTTTTCTTAGGCGGCATAAGGTGTCACCACAAAGAGATGTCGTTGTCTGCAGCACAGGGAGCCCTGCCCAGATGAGAGTCAAACCACGGCGATATCTAGACGGTCAGACACCTCGCCGAGCCTTGTCGGAACTGGAAAGCGCCAGCGAGTATTCTCAGGGAGTCTTCCAGTACGGAGGGTGTAGGGTCATGTTCATCCCCATCTTAGAGGACCCGGGGAGGTAAGCGCTCTCGTGCGGGATATCCGCCGGCTGGAGATAGCAGCAGCCACGGGCTTATGAGAAAGGCCCAGAATGCAAGGCAGTCCGCAATGTTTGCTTCTCAGGCCACTTCCTATGGGAAAATCTGGGACCTGCAGCTTCCTTCAAATCGCTGGCATGTTGAGGGTCAGGGTCCCAGAGGAGAGGAGGCAGCCGCAGTCATTGAGTGGGGGCCTCCCTTTGCAGCAGGAATCCGTAAAGGCGGCACTTAGCTCGTGTAGTTGCCATCGCGGGAGTCGGCATGGCCGCCATTTTATGGTCAGGCACCCCGGGAAGAAGTAAGGGACCGCTGAGAGTGCTGACAGCGGGGAGGCCGCCCAAGTGCCCCCAATCACGCTCCCACTTGCCTCTTAGTGCATAGCCTCAGTTAACAGGTCGACTGTGGTCTCCGAGGGGCACAAACCGGCATAATCACGAGAGACGCGTATAGGCTGCGCCGCCATTTTGTGTGGTGCTCCGTCTCCGGGCCGGGACCTCGAAAAAAGGCGCTGAGGCCGGAGCGATGTACTCCAAGTTACGCTCTTTGCTGATGCCTCACATCATCCCCCGCCGAAATCCGCCGCCGAATGCAGGAGGGGAGCGCGCTCAATGCCTCGTTCACCCCCAGGACATCACGCGGACCGGGAGCCGAGATGGATCACATCCGATCGGCAATCTTGCCCGCCCACGCCCCCCCTTCTAATCATTTTTTAACTGTTCTAACATGTTCCATTTAACCTTCCAAAAACCTATGCTAAACATCATCAGACACCATTGAATTAGTGTGTGCAAGATGGTGCAACGGTGTGTGTGTGATGTTAGGCAGGCTGTTTGTGCTCCAGTGCTAGGAAAGAGAGCAAAGCACCATGTCTTAGTACATATGGCCAGTTGTGGCCCGTGGAGGGTGTTCCGTGGGGCGGTGAGGCGGGTGGGGGAGGGGCAGGGTGGGGGGTAGTAAACACCGGAATAGGGATGCAAAATGCGATGCAGCACGCGCAACTAAATTTGTGTTATTTATTTAATTGTTTACTTACCTCCGTTCATCCATATTCTGGTGCTTACTACCCCACACCCTGCCTCTCCCCCACTCTGCCTCACCGCCCTACAGAACTCCCTCCACAGGCCGCTACTGCTGATATGGCACTTTCCTGCTCTTTTCCTCTCACACAAGACAGAACGGCAACTTGCGTTGTTTTTATATAATAGTAAATCTAGCCCCTTCATGCTTTAATGTAGTAAAAAGGAAAACGTTTGTGCAGCACCGTGTTTTCTAATCCATGCTCATAATAAAAATGATTTGTTTGTTCAAAGATAAAAATTATCTTACCCATTGCCATGTCGTAAAGGCATATTAGAAGTTTTATTACATCTTAATTGCCCATTGGTTATACATTTATTATGTTTAGGTGGAAATTACACATTACAAGAGGAACTCAAACGAGATTCCTCTTCGACATTGTGTGCATCTATTTTACTTTGCCACCAAGGTTCCACACAGAGCAAGGTCAGACTACTATGTCTGACTTTATTGGTCTGGCTCAGGCGTGTTTGTTCACACCCACAGACCCCCTTTCCAATGATTGCCATGGGTTTGGGGTTTTGTAACTCAGTCTACTTCTGGCACACAGATCCCTTCAACTAGCCTAAGTTGCCTCACTTTGGATCATGCGAGGGTCCACTTTGCACTGTTTTGCATCTTTCCAAGCTTTTCTTCACTTGGCCCTGTTAACACATCGACCAATCAGGCCATAAACCAATGACTATTAATGAACTACTAAACAAAAGTTTATGTACATTTTTTATTGTCATTTTTTATTTCTGTCTTATTTAAAAAAAATCACAGTATTTTTTTTACATTTAGAATATTGTATACTCGTAACAGTCACAACTAGCAATTCGATGATAAATGGATGCACGTTACTGATATTGTTATTCATTGTCGGACCTCAGGTACATTAAATTGTACCACACATTTTACAAGTGCAAATGAATGAACTGTTGCATGGTAAACTGCAGCCATGGTATGTGCAGGTAACAGCGGTGAGGCGGTAGGGCCACGTGGGGGGAATTTAGAGGGACGATGCTAAGGGAAAAGTAAATAAATAATTAATTTTCCCTCTGCATCGGCCTTCGAAATCCCCCCCACGCGGCCCCAACGACCCCACCGCTGTTATTTGCACGGACCGCGGCTTGCAAACTGATGCATCAGCCACATGCAATGATACTCTTTGACCAAAGCAATGTTTTGGGAAAATTATTTAAAAATCATAAATACTTACGGATTGCAGATAGTGTTGGTATTTAAAAAATGATAATATTGGCATTGTGAAAGGCATTATTATTATGATGATTATTATATTTAATATTGTAATTATTATCACAATATTACAGTTACTTTATTTTTGTAGTATTATAATTATTATTATTATTATCATTGTGATTATGCATATAGACTTTGATTAATTTTATAAGAGATTCGACTAGGTTGATGTGTTGGTCTCTATTATTAATTCTTCATTACAATACATTATTATCTGTATTATTATTGCTATTATTTTTATTATTATTATTATTACTTACTATTGTTCCCGTCAACATTGTCTAATTTTATAGGAGATTCGACTTGTTCATTGTGTTAATCCCTTGCACAATACCAATATTATTTAAAAATGATACAATGATAATGATGATCAATAAGAATGATAAAATGAATACAACATTATTTTCATTATTATTATTATTACTAATAATAATAATAATAATAATAATAATTACGTTATCATTATTATTATTACTGTTGCTACTATGTTGCAGAGATGCAGACGTACGCCTCCCTTCATTAACTTTAGAAACTGTTTCCAATTAGAATGAAGTCAAAACACAGGAGACAGACTGTCTAATGGAAAACAAACAGTTCAATCAAATTTGTTTTGCAACTTTTCATCTCACTGTAATTAAGCACCAGGGATACAGCCAGGAATACCCAAGTCCCCTTTAATTGAAGTTCCCCTTGATAATTCATTAGGTGCAGACAGTGTGCAGTCTTTGGAGAGCTGCTGCACCATGTGGGAGCTTTTGTCTCAATTAGACATTCTAAAGTTTGTACCTGTTACTGTGGGATTTAGGAGAGGAGAGTCTTGGGTCAGTTCGAAAATTGCTGCACTTTTAATTTCCCATTTGTTGACAACTTTTGCTGCCAGCGGGAATTAATCAGTGGCATGAACCATGGAAGGTTCTGTGCGTTTAGAATATCGTGAGGCCTCGAAATGTGTGTGTTTTGTATCTCATTAATTTCTGATCTGTTGACTTTTAGAATGTTAGTGTGAAAGCAATCTAGGAAAAATGCTGAATTTTAAAAAGGTCAACTTAAGCTCATCCGCTCAACCCAATAGTTCTTCACCACCCATCAATATCCATGAAATGTAGGCCTATGCAACGTTTTTGCTATGCTGGAATCATTCATTCCCAATAAGGCACATGTGCAAATTGTTTCCATTATGTGAAAATGTGAGATGATTAAGTAAGTCTTGTTCACTTTGAACCTACATTGCCGAAGACATTTTCTCTTCGAACTAAGGTCCCCTTGCGCCTCTGGTGCGTCTCTTTTATTTCCATTTTAAAAATGATGCACCCGCGGCGCAAGGGGCTTGTAAATAAGCCCCTAGATTTTTTGTTCTTGAACCAGCCTCCTGCCAGTAACTAGCGCAACTTTGTAGTGATATTTCTCCAATGAGATAAATTACTAGAGAAGAGATGCCAGCAAAATGCATTTTTCACAAAATGCACATTTCTTGAAAATAGTATCGGTTTTGATGCAAAAAAATCTTATTTCACAGTCTCAAATGTACTATTTAATCCGTCCCTATCAACATTGTAGGCCATGCATATCACACAGATAGGATCAAGGGGTGTGATAGTGCCAACATCGGCAAAACTCTCCATTTCAGAAAAATCGAATTTACAAAAAAAATAAGTAGCATATGCAAAATCGAACCAATAAAGTTATGGGGGGAATATGAACAAATGCATTTTAATTCCGATAACTGTTCATGGGCACTATTACTGAGAGTTGAAGTTTTTCATATGTCTGTAATTATGTGACTTATGTAATCTCCACAAAACATTAAAACAATTATACTTTTTTTCGCACACATAATAGACATACGTGTAAAATGCTGTTTAAACATTTGGATGTTTGCTAAATTAGGAGAGCCGTTCTTCAGCCTCACGTCAATACGATGGATACAATTGATTTGAATAATGGTATGAAGTGAATTAACGGTGCTATGAAATGACAAATTGAGAGAGCAACTAATATATGAAAATTACATCATGATTACTAATGTTGCTTTTTTTGGGTGAAACAGTAAGCAGAGAGAAAGGGGACATATGTCTTGAAAAACCAACATATGATATTTATTTTTCTATTAAATATTGCTATTAACGAGACAGAAGCAGGTATCATACAATAGCACCTTTTGTAAAATCAAAGTAACCTGTCAAATGATCTGGTCATTAAAACTTAATTTTACAAGACCTTGTGGTACTTTACACATGAGAGTGGCTTTATGAGGCTTTCCCCTAATTTTAGATTTGGTGTCCCCTGAATCCCTGGCATCGGCAGGTGCTTTTCAAGCTTCGACTGCTCCAGATTTCTACCTACAGAATGAATCTTTTTATGGAGATCAAAATCTGGAAGCTGGGAAAACCTCAAGCAGTAGACAATAAAGTTACAACAAAACCAGATAATTTTTCAGTGTGGTCAGACTGATGCTCCAAAGGTCTTGTGTAAGGAAAGGTCACATTTTTGCATGTCCCCCCCCCCCCCAATTCTTTGAATGATGCTACTGGTTTATGGACTTTTTGACAAGTGGGTACTGCCATCTAGTGCCCTTGGCAATGTGCTCTCACCCCTGAAAATCTGTATAATTGGCTAATCCTTGATTGGCATGCCCAATTTACCAGTAATGCCCTACATTACATTGTGTACCCAGAGCCTGTAGCAGACTGCAGCCACAATTGTGCCACCACTGAACTAAAAATACAAAGTATGCCTTTTGGACTGCCCCCGTAGTCTGAGTATGCAGTTTTAACAATGCAAATTGGATGCGGCAAAATAACCTAACTTTGCAGGCCTAAAAGTTTTTTTGATACTTATAATTGGCGGTGGGAATTCAGCGGACTTTCAGAAACACAATGCAAGACTCCACGGAATTCCGCCAACGGGCAGAAAATATGGAGCTCGCACTGCTTGCACTGCATAAGGGCGGGTTGAGCTAGCATTGCTGAACATTAGTGCGAATAGCCCCATGCATTGAGCAAGAGTTAATGGCCATTTGATCTGTTTTGCTGCAGCTTGAGTAGAATATCTGCTTAAGCGGCAGCAGATTTTCTCGAATGACAGGCCTCTGACTAGCAACTGGCCGCATTGGAAAATTGAGCTGGCGATGCCAAATCTCGCTCGCACTTCTCTGCTTGCTTATTCTGGAGCCATTGTGATCGGCAGATTATGTCGAGAACTCCACATTAAAGAGTAACGCAGAGTGGCCAAAATCTGCCAATTCTGTGATGGAACAGAACATACTGCCCACCCCTATGTCTAAGGTACCCCTAAGGTAGGCTCTACATGCCCATAGGGCAGGGCACACAGTATTTAAAATGTAGAACAACTGTACTTATATTTTAATTTCCTATCATTAAAACATCTCAAAATCAATTTTTTCCTGTGATAAGGCTGGCTCTTCCAGACAAAGTCCCTGGGTTACATTATAACACTTTAGAATGTATAACTTTGGTTTGAGAACAACTACAGCCATAATTCAAGGACTCCAATTAATGGGCCTTTAATATACAATCTGCTAAAAAAGTAGAATTTTAAATTACAATTTGAAAATTCAATTTTTAGAAAGTTAAAGTATACAAATAAGTGATGGATGTAATGCTTGAAGTAATCGTAGGCACGAGTAACTCGGTCCGCATTCTAAACTATAGTTATTATCCATACCATGCCACCTCAGTGGGAACAGTCCAGCCCAAACTGGCAAGTTAGCTCCTCCTTGAACCGGAACTCAAGCAATCCAGCATAGGTTTTACCCTTGTTATGGGCTCACCAGCTGAGTATAGCTTGGTTCCAGTAGCATAGTGTTAGCAGGAACCCGCGTTTGGGCATACCCATCCCACTAAGGGTGACACTCTAAAGCAGTAGCGGCCCGTGGAGGGAGTTCCGTGGAGGGGGGGGTGAATTGGGGGGAGGGCCAGGGTATGGGGTTGTAAACACCAGAATATGGATGAGCGAAGGTAAGTAAACAATTAAATAAATAAAACAATTTTCGTTGCTCGTGCTGCATCGCATTTTGCAATGCAGCGCGCAACGGAATTCATTTCATTTATTTAATTGGTTACTTACCTCCATTCATCCATATTCCGGTGTTTACTACCCCCCACCCTGCCCCTTCCCCACCCCTCTCCACGGAACTCCATCCAAGGGCCTCTACTGCTCTAAAGTATACAAAAAAGTGATGGATGAAACACTTGATTTAAACTTGGTAATTACTCAGGCCTCATCCCAATTCATCATTATTTTGCAAACCATGCCACCTCAGTATTGATCTTGCTATATGAAAATCAGTCTTGACCCTACTCCAATGGGAGCAGTCAAGCCTGAACTGCCATGCCAGGTCCTAGCTGAACCAGAGCACAAGCACACAAGCAACCCATGACGAGCTTTGCCCTTGTTATTGGCTCATCAGCCTGTTCAACTTGGGCAACACACTTAAGTATTAGAAAATAGTGGTGGTTGGGATACCTTATTTAATCTCTGCCGCTGGTAATTACTCCGACCGCATTCCAATCCATTGTTATTTGGCACACCATGCCTCCTTAGTTTGTACCCATCTACATGCACATAAGTCTTGACCTAGCTCCAATGAGAAGAGTCCAGTCTGAACTGCCAAGCTTAGTCCTCCATGTACAGGAACACAAGCAACCCAGGATTGGCATTGCCCTTGTTATGGGTTCATCAGCTGAGTATACCTTGGTTCCAGGGGCACAGTGTTCTTGGGAATCACATCTAGAAATACCTGTCCCACTTGGATTGTGGCCAGAGTAAATTCCAGTGGCTGAGATTAATTCAAGCATTGCATCCTTTACTTTTTGCATACTGTGTATGCTTTAGTACTTTTAGAAAGTTGGCATTTTCCTGCATAACAACCTCTAGTAAGCCCTTTTAAGAGAGTAGCCCCAACTGTCACCTGACAGCTTGGACGAAGGTCTGAATTGCTCTCAGGAAGGGGAAAAAGGGTGTTAGCTGAGATGAGGTGTGACCACATCTTAATGGGATATGGGATAGCCTGGACGATGCTGCCACCAACAGTACAAGCTTCAAAGGAGCAGTCACTGATACAAACATATGCACTCACACCTAAGGCTGCAGCTTCCATTGTCCAAGTATCCAGAGGGACACTAATCTCAGTGGGGGCAATAATCTGTTCCAGAACCAGTTTTGCAAGGGGCGTTCTTCATTTCCTTAGACACACCTCAGTAATGTGCCCAGAGCTCTGGCCATGGAAGAAAGATTCTGCCATGTTGGATGTTGGCACTGCAGGGGACTAGGGGATTGTTTAGGGCCAAACCCTCAGGAAATTATGTAAAAGTGTGGAGGACAGCACCTGCTCAACTGTGCAATTCATAAAGAGGACTGTACCAACTGTGACTTGCTTAGATCTGCTCACTCTTGTATAAGGGACTGAAGCTTGATCTCCAAGGACTAGGTGGCTAGCCTTCAGTTAAGCTGCGGGAATACCATAGCTGCAAGAACCCCAAGAAACCGCTGATCCCAGCTGACTTGTTGCAACTGTTGCCCTATAACTTGATGGCGGCTTCTGCAAGATTGACTTCTGACCCCCAAGTGGTGCCCAAAAACTACTGGATCCTTGGCTGGACAAGATTAAACCCTCTCCCTAACAAGAACTTAAAAACTGGACAGTTAAAAACGTTTAACAAACTTTTTCCAAAAGAACCAGAGGCTAACACTGGACTGCCACGGAGCTGCAGCTGCTGACATTATCGGTTTCTCCATGTGCTGGTTTGCCTGCTGAAAGAGGTGTGACTTCCTAAAAATGTTATAAGTGCAAAGATATAAATCTTCCCCAGGAAATGTCTCTAAAAGTGTCTGGTTGGCGAGAGACCTTCCATGGGAACAAATCTTGAATTTCACCACTTCAAACATTTCCTGCCAAAAGTAAATGATGTTATCGTTACTTCATTTGCCGACCATCCAGTCTTGCAGAATCCACCTCAGCCACAGTCTGCTGCCTTACCCCTCTGTTTATTTTTGTCTTCCACAAATGTTTTTAAGTCATCAGGTAAAACGTTCTACCAGACCATATCTGGTCCCTTGATCCAACATCTGATCCATCTCTGTTGGCCCTAACTTTTTAATTTGACCCAGTCTTGAACAACCAGATACCCGCTGTTGGTGCTTTGCACATTTTTGCATCAGAAACACATAAAATGTTGAAAATCATATCTCTGTTTTCCTATATCTGATTTTTGTTGTTTTTGTTTCTTTTTGCTTGTTACATTTTTCTCTATTGTAATAAATTGGGGTGAGATTTTTATTGTATTGTGTTTTTTTGTTTTTTTGTTTTTATTGTTACTGATAAATGCTTCTTAAATTAATCCTGTCTGCTCAAAGGTACAGCTACCAAGGGTTGTGCTCAGGTTTAAATTATTGAGACCTAACTGGGCCTATTCAGGAATAGTCTCATATTTACTTGCAGAGGACTACAATCCACTATAAATAATAATTAATTTTCTCATATCTCTGAAGCCCCAACTTTTCAAAGCTTGTTGGAGAAGTGCAGCTGGATACACTACTGTACACAACTGTACACTGCAGGGACAACGCTTAATGGTCAGGACTAACTCCAGGGGTCACCAGCAGGATCCAGTTCAGGTCCAATTTAAATTGGTCATCTAGTCCTCATGAAAAGTTCCTCTTTTACCTTGAGATGCCTTTTTAGCCACACAGGAGGTCAACCAACTGACCCTTGGAGTCCAATTGTTTGTCCTGGTTCCACGATGGAGCAGGTCCAGCACTTCAGGTTTCCTCATATGTCTCAAATGGATGTATGACGTTATAACGCATACTTTTACTCCGCAGACCATTACAACGCGACTTTTACACCGCATACCGTTACAACGCATAGCGCCTTGGGGCGCTGGATAGTGGTAAGTATAATTTACTATTCTAACTCCAGTCCCCGTGGACCCTAGGGACGGTGTTGGATAGTAAATTATACTTATTCCCTATCCTAGAGCGCCCCCCAGCGCAATGCGTTGTAATGGTATGCGGAGTAAAAGTCGCGTTGTAATGGTAGTGCGGAGTAAAAAATGCGTTATAACAGGTGTATACCTCTCAAATTGCAGGTGCAGTCCTACTTCTGTTCCTTTGCAAGTCCATAAAGTGTTCTGGCAGGCTTGTGATGAGGTCCACTTTTTTACAGTCCAGTAGCCTGCCTACTTTGTAGTACATTCTGTTTGTTTCACTTCAATCTGGCCTGGAAAGCGCAATTCTAGAGGGAATCCTGGGTGTCAGACCCAATATACCAGTACAGGAGACCAGGATCCCACCCAGGGTGTGACTTGAAAAAAGAGCAGTCCCCTCCTTCCAAGGTATACCAAACTGGTTCTGAAACCAGCTCCTTCTCCTTTTGGTACCAGTCTGACTACAGAGTGTTCTGGGATGAAAGAGCTCCTCTCACTTAGGTCATTCCGTGAACTAATCTGTGAATGGACATGCCTGACCTACGTCCCTTTCAAGTAAATGAAGTTCCTAAAGCCTTCCCAGCTGCCCTTTTTGAGCAGATTGGTATCACATGTTTCACACCCAGTCCATCCTATCACCAGGTTTAAGCCATTGTCTCTGCTTATGGAGCATATTGGATGTGGCCCTTTTCCAGGGTTATCCCCAAACATTTTGCCTTTCTCCTGTATTTTTATGGCCTTTTTGTGCTGGCTTTAGGTTACTCTGGGCACTTTACCAGTGTTATTCAGAGCTACAGTGCCTGTGCTCTCTCCTTTAAACTTGGTATGATTGGCTTAAACCTGTTGCAATATTTAATTTAGCGGTAAGTCCCTTGTACAGTGGTATGCCATATACCCAGGGCCTGTAAATTAAATGCTACTAGTGGGCCTGCAGCTCTGCTTGCTCCACAAACAGAAGTAGCCTTACTGTCACATTGACTTGGCATTTAAAGTTGCTTGAAACTCTCCTTTTACCCCATATAGGTCACCCCTAAGGTAAGACCTAGTAGCCCTATGGGCAGGGTGCCATGTAGGTAAAAAGTAGGACATGTGCCTTCATTGTGTGGCATGTCCTGGTAGTAAGAAACACCCTATTTGGTTTCTCACTGCTGTGAGGCCTGTTCCTCTCATAGATTTGCATTGGGAATTCCATGATATGTCATTCAGTAGTAATTTCTGATCTGAAAGCAGTAGCGTCACCATGTTAGGTATGTTTGGAATACTGGTAATAAACCCTGCTTATTGGTGTACGCTGATTTTTCATTACTATTGTAGGAATGTAGCTTTTAAAAAGTATGCATTCCTATATGCTTATGACTCTTTATGCTTTGCAGCCTGAATCCAGTCGACATCTAGGTTAGAGTGGCAGCTAGGTGTGTCCATACTTTCCAGACTGCCATCACACAGGAAGGGTTGGGTGTAACAGGGTTGCATCTACATTCATCTGCTTATTGAATTGTCTTCGGGGGGGGGAGGTTGGGTGAACTGACATTTATAAAGGCTGGGACATTTTGAGAATAAATACAAAGGCTTCGACCCCATTATTTTAGACACTGCGTGAGACTTGTAACTAGATGCACCTGGCTCTACAGACTGCACATTGCCGGATGGAACTGATATGCTAGAAGAAAGAACCACCATTGGTGCAACATGCTTGTTGGGCTGACTTGTGGTCTGCTGTGCTACAAGAAGTGCTGTCACTTTGCTCATGGACCCTGATGTGCAGGCCTGCTGCTTGTTTCCTGCTCTCTGTACCCCAGGGTCTCCATTGATAGGTGGGCTGTACCCCCATCTCTGTGTTATTAGGACCTCTCAGGATTCCCAGATGAGGCAGCCTTGAATCAGCGTAGTGTATGTTTTTCTCTTCTGGACCAATGTGTGCTGAGTTATTTATCCCCAGCTCATGAGTGGAACTCTTTGGTGGTAACAAGATCTGAAGAGTGTGGGCAGTGCCTTCAAGCTTCCTCCCTTGTCCTGGACTCAAACCGTGTATGGCTAGCACTGTGAAGTGCTCCTGATCCTGGAAAGGTCTACTTTTCTGGAGTTTTGCTCCTACTAAGACATTTCAGCCGCACTAACAAGCAATTTAACAAATACAATTTCCAACGTACTTGGCCAGAAAAAGAACCACCATGCAATTGGAATATCCCTATCAAGTTGAATAAAAGGTTTGACAATGTAATGGAAAGCACAATATGTGCAAATAGTCAACTAAATATTCATTACAAATCTGACAGTGAGATTGAATTGGATTTGTAATAAAAATTTAAAACTGTGGTATAACCATTTCTGTTGCTTTTCCTTGTGTTTCCTTATAGGTCAGCCACAGCCTAAACTGAAATTCTGTTTTGGGCTCTTGTCACTGGAGGGACATGGTAAAGTAAACGTTGTAAATGTTCCACATTTAAAAACCATGCACCCTATCTTGTGGGCTACTTGGCCTTAATAGGGGTGACATATTAATTGGTAAAAGTAAAGTTTTCCCTGTCAAAAGGATTATTTTTATGGGCAGACTGCTGGATTAAACTGTAGTATTCAGGCTACCAAGATAGATTTGAAGTCATGTTTTCTTTTCACTCTAGTGGATGACTTAATAGCTACGCAGTTGAACAGGTGAAATTACATTTTCCATGCGATGGGTGCATTTGAGGAAAATGATATTTTGCCTGACTAAAAAATGTCCACTACATTCATGTGCATGTCACCCATGCATATTTCTCGTAGTGGCCTGAATCACTAGGCCTCTGCAAACATGTCCTGCAAGTCAAGTCATCAAAGTCTCCCAAACGTTAAGCTAAAATGAAGGCCCATGTATTTTGCATTTTGCATTGTGCACTTTTAACTAAATATCGTACTGAGCCCTTTTTTTGTGGTTGAACCACTTTCTGAACTTCTGCCAAGACAGTGTTATGAATAACAGTTATCTGTTTTGCTGTACAGAGTGGCATCCCTGCCCGGTGAGGAAATGTAAACAGAACCCGTTCGCGACAGATAAGGCCTAACTCTCTGTCTCAGCCCCCATGCAATGAACGAAGGAATATATGCTTTTTCTGATTCTTAGTGGTGAACAACCTTTTGCTTCAGACAATACATCCCCTATCATATCAGATTGTACAAGATGTGCTTTTCGCCCTGACACAAGAGATGTCTCTGCTAGGCCGAAAGTCAGCTCTCCTCCCAGTTACACGTCAATTGCACGCCATGCTCAAGTTGCACAATTAGGGCAGAGTTCCAGCTTGTCATGCAAACTCCTCCCCTAAGTACCCACCCACCTATGACATCTACCTATCATCTACCTATGACTCATCAAGTGTACGCCCACATGCTCTTATCTCGTTCTTTCTTGCTCTGCCTGGAGCGCTCCTCCCTATGTACAAGGAGTAAAATGTATATATGCTGTTCATTGTTATTAAATGTTAGATTACTCTTCCTGAACCTCAGTGGTGATGGAACATATTCTCCCTTTGACTCGAGTTATTGGAATAAAGCCCATTTTAACTTGGACACCACGGATCCTGTCTCTCATTTGATGCATGATACTTTGTTAATGCCTAGAAATTCTGCCAGGGTAATATTTTATTTACCACACATTTCTGCAGCAGGTATTATGACCTTATAGGGAAGTTTAATATGCAATTTTCAGAGTTAGACAATTGTACAATTTTAAGGCCCAGAACACATACACTGGTGCCAACTCAGAAGTGTCCCAGTGCATATGGTAAAAATAAAACCCAGCAGTATCAGCCCAAAATTGTGATGGTAACACAAAAAGGGGCACTTTCTTACGGTGATTATCAGAGGTATGGTGGACTGCAAGGGTCAATAGACGACAATGCAAGATAGCCATCTTAGACAAGGAATACTTTTTTTAATGAAGCCCAAAACACACCCCTCACCAAATACCAAATTGATATCCATATCTTAACACATTTAGTGATTCAGAAAATGTTTTCAGCTTTGCAATATGAGTTTTAACCGCTTCAGCGCGGCGCAGATTCCTACGCTGTGCTGAACGTTCCATTGGGCTTATGGAACCATGACGGAACGGTTCGGTCATGAGCACAGCTCAACCGACGCTCATGACAGAACCGTTCCGTCATGAGCATGGAAGGGGTTAATACACAAGAAAAATTATGTTGGCGTTCACAAACCCTCTGATGCACTGATTAGTACCCTTTATACATCTGACCTTTTGTAGTCAGTTAAACAGTTGAGAGGTCAAATCACAGCAAAAAGCTGGCCAGCAGGAACCTTAACAAGAAGAAGTGAAAGGTAAGTCTTGCGCCATACCAATATTGGTATTCACAATCCACTGGATGCAATATAATCTATAACCAAGCTACTCTACTGCAGGATTTTTATTTGTGTCCCATATTTGGGTAGGTACAGAAAGATGACTAGCACAGTTGCTATAAAGCTATCCTTGTTATATTTATCATAACTCTTGATTTCTGAACATCCAAAGCAATACATGTTGATCAATGGGTACACAAAGCATATTTTACCCGTATGTGGCAGAAGCACATCAGGATATTTGAGGAACATGACAAAGTGATTCTTAGGCAACAAATGTGCCCACTAAATATTAACAACTGGTATTTCCGTACAAAAGCCCCCCAATTTATTTCATGACTATGTTTAGCTTTTGATTTCGAGTATTGCATTTATTTTTCCAAAATACTGTGCTGTTTAGAATAATGTATGCGTTTTCTTAATCTACGCAAACAATTACGTTAAGGGGCAAATGATCAAATAATCTTGCTTGTAAGGTACATACTGATGATCTAATAACTTTTCATAATAAATTAAGAATATTGTCACAATGATTTTAAGGAGAAATAAGAAACCATGAATGTCTCATTATAAATGTAACCAGTCTTACAAAACTAATATAATGGCACTTGTGGCTAGCCTTATTACTTTAAACGCCAACTATTAAAAAGTAATAAACAAATGTCTGACTATTGTACACATCAATAAATTCTGAAGCAGTAGGTACACTCACATTTAACCAAAGTAATGTCATCAATTAGCAGCTTTTTAAAATATTTCAATTTTCTTTCAAACGCAGATAAAAAAAGGAATTTTTTCATTGTTTTATTTGTAAGCATATGTATGGTAGAATAACTGCACAATATATCCTGCATGAAGACATTATTCTGAAATGGTTTACATTTGTATTATAATTAAACAGGAAAGGGTCACACTTTGGGCCTTAGATTGAGTTTGGCAGTCTGATCACCTGAAAGCTTTGGCCACCAGGATACCTTGCCTGTGGGAGCATTTTGACTGCTTATGTGTCAGATGCACACATATGCATGATACATGTGGAAAAATACCCCCTACCCATTGCCGGAGTCTGGCACAGATTTGGGCAGTCAAGGCAATGAGTATGTGGTAAAAAAACAACTCACCTGTATATCACCACAAGCAAGGTTGTTATCCTTCAGGTGAAGATGTTGCTCGAAAGTCGATACCTGAAGAAAGGGATCCACTTTGAACTCTGACCGAAATCACAGGAAAGGGGTGAGCACACATCCCAAATTCTATATTTCCGCTGCCTTAAAGCTGGAAGTCTCACAGCAATGGTTGGCCTGTAGGGAAGTCAACTCATAATACAGATAGCGGTGAAACTCCTCTGTACTGCCCAGTGGCAGCTGCTTTTCCCTGAACGGGACCCCCGTGGTCTGCAGTGTGCTGGCTGAATCTCAGTTAAGCTGTGTTATTTCCAAAAGCAATCCACCCATCTCTTAATTTGGCAGTCAGACTACGACCAGTGGTACAGCGGTTAATGGACCACCAGACTCGTTATAAGGCCTTTTGCAAAATATGTTTAGAAACGTATGTTTGAGAATAAAATAGAGTAATACAACAATATATTTGTTGCTATTGTCTATCTCCTCTGTTCGTTTAACTCTCATATTGAGACATTTTCCCAGCAAGCTCATTAATATTGTAATGGCATACTTTTTATAGACGTCCCTGAAACCTCTGTTTTTTTCAGTGAATTTCAAAGTTTTTTTGAAACGATAATTCCTAACTATAACGCCCCTGAAACCTATTGTGTTAATATACACACACTATCCCTAAATAAAGTTTTAGCAATTAAAGTTCCATTCCATTCACAGCTCATTTGAGATGTCATGAGTGATATCATGAGTGATGTAACTGACGGGGGGCATGGCTAAGCGCACAATGGCGGAGGACGTGCCTGAGTAGAGCTCCGTGCTGAGGTCCCCCTTTGCAGGAAATGTCTCCGTCCCACTTATCCGGAACCGTCCCATACCCATAGCGGAGCTGTGTGGGGGAAGCCTGCATAGCCCTACCGAAGCTGCGGCCACGGAACCGTCAGCTGGCCGCTCCGGCTGCGGAGCAAGTTGATTGCCTCACCCGCTGGTTTCCCCGGCCGGCGCTCGTATTCACGCAGGGACGGGCCGCAGCCGTGCGGCCTAGTTGTCGGGGCCCTCTACCTGGCGGCTCCTGGGGCGTACCTGCGTTGCCATTTGTGGACACACCGCCTGGGCGCTGCTCACTCTGTTCGAGGTGAGTGCGCCTTCGGACTCTGTTGGCGGACGCCCCCCCTCCTCCATTTCCCGGTGAGTGGAGCCGCGATCTGGGCCTTGTTTCTTCTGGCCCGGCTGCAGTGCGGGCCTGCAGTTTGCTGCCTGTGGGTAGCAGTCCCCCCGGGGGAGCAGAGCGGTGCTGTGAGATCAGCGCCCCCACCCCCTGCCCTGCTATGGCTGAGCCGCAAACTCCGGAGCTGGTGC
Source organism: Lissotriton helveticus (assembly GCF_964261635.1). Lineage (NCBI taxonomy): Eukaryota > Metazoa > Chordata > Amphibia > Caudata > Salamandridae > Lissotriton > Lissotriton helveticus. The sequence continues at coordinate 1,612,043,595 of NC_136065.1, forward strand.
AGGATGTCCCTGGGGGTGAAGGGGCTGTGCTCTGAGCGGCGAAGCCTGGGCGCGGCCGCCATTTGCCGCAATTGACTGTCCAAAGCGGATTGAGAGGCCCCGCGACTGCCGGCACCGGGGGGAGCCTGGCTGGGACCGGAGACACCTGCCTGCCGCTCCACACTTCAGCAGCCTGCGAGGGGCGCCTGCTTGGGCATACCGGAGGGAGCTGGCCGAGCTGGGAGGGAGTGCCCGCCTCCATACCCTGCCCCAGCCCTATCGCTGTTCCTTGGCTGAGGAGATTGGCAGTGGCATTGTCCTGTACCCCCTGCGTGCCCTGGCGCCCCTGAGCGCGGGGCGGATTGCACCCCATGGCCATACTCGCATCGCAACGAAAGCTGCACTGCCCTTGTCTGGGGGAACTAGGGCGAGGACTGGCGCCGGAGGTACCCAGGTCAAGAGGAAGATGGAGAAGGTGACGAAATCGACCGATCCGGAACAGACTGCCTCCAAATTGGACACAATGCTGGCGGCAATGGAACGGCTGGAGGAGTCGATGCGGCTGACCCGAGACAGGCACACGGCCGTCTGCTGGACAGGCTAAAAAATCTGAACTACACGGCCCACTCGGCACACACCCATCACTCTGGGGATAAACCGGGCAAGTTATTGGCGTGGCTGATCAGACAAGATACCCAGACCACCCAATGACGTCGATCTGCACTAAAACAAGGCGCCACAGTGTACACATAGAGGGCCATCCAAGATGCCTTTGTTGGTCATTACACTGACCTTTATCGGTCCCGATTGCAGGCTTCGCCTGCTGACATAGCGCCGTATCTATCTGCTCTACCCTTGCCTGAGATAGATGATATGCAACGAGATGAACTTGGCGCACCGCTGACATCCGAGGAACTGCGAGTAGCCATTTTCTCCCTCTCTAATGGAAAATCCCCGGGGCCCGATGGGCTGCCCGCTGAGTTTTATAACGCTTATTCCATAATCCTGATTCCAGAACTGTTGCGGATATATGAGGCGGCAATTGCCGACTCTGCACTCCCGCCCACACTGAATGATGCCCACTTGGTCTCCCTCCCGAAGCCTGACAGAGATGGGACCCAGCTGGGATCGTATCGTCCTTTAGCTCTCCTTAATATGGATTATAAGAACCTGGCACCTGCTTTGGCCCAGCGTTTAGCTCCCCTTGTGTCTGTTTTTGTTCACACAGACCAAAATGGTTTTGTACCAGCCCGTAGCACCTCGTACAATATCCGCCGGTTCTTTCGGGTGCAGAGTGTTGCCACAAATAAATGGCCTCACTCTGGATGTCTAGTGCTCGATCTCGAGAAGGCATTTGAGTCTGTTGAATGGCCCTACCTGGTGTCGGTACTGCAGAAATACGGTTTGGGAGACGATTACATCAACATGGTGGAGCTCCTGTATCAGCGGCCCACTGTCTGGGTCTGCACAGGCCAGCTGTTTTCTCACCCTATCCGAGTGCGTAGGGGAACCCGGCAGGGATGCCCCCTGTCCCCTTTAATCTTTTCACTGATGATGGAACCTTTAGCGACACAGCTGCGGGCCTCTGGCGTGGATTGGGGCATCCCCCTAGCTGACGGCATACAGGAGGTATCGCTGTATGATGATGACCTATTGCTTTACATTAGATACCTGACTCACTTCCCGGCAGTGCTTACTGCCATCTTCCGCACCTTCAGGGAGATGTCGGGGCTCAGGGTCAACTGGGTTAAGTCTGGCATATATGCATTTAACACTGCTACACCGGAATGTGCAATTACAGTTCAGGATGAACGGCTTGTCTGGTATTCAACCACGTTCCGTTATCTAGGGATATGTGTATACAAAGACCTCACGGATGTATTGGAGGGTAATCTAATAAGGGCAATTTCCTCCTTGCGGGCGCAAATGACCTTCTGGAAGACACTCCCTCTGAATGTGCCCAGTCGGGTCACATTGACGAAAATTATAGCGCTGCCCAAACTGCTGTATTTTTATGCTAGCCTCCTGGTTACTTCCCCACCCGTATATTTCGCGAGCTGGAGACATTAACTCGGAACTTGATCTGGAACGCGGGGCGACCCAGAGTGGCTCTGAAGACGCTCTATGCTTCTACGGAGGCCGGGGGCCTGGCAGTTCCCAATCAGGAGCTTTACTACTTAGCTGCGTAGCTGCAGTGGGTGACCAGCTGGCTGAGTGGGAAGAACCTGGGTGACATGGCCACGGATACTACCATAAGGACGCTTGCGCAGGTACATGCCCTGTTCCACCCTTTAGCCAAGGTCCGCTGTCCAGAACAGCTACACTTGGCGGTAGCGCGAAGGTGCTATGTGAGGTGTATGAAGCTTACCAGCTCCACGAAGTCGTATGCCCCGAACCTGCCATTGCTGGGGACGCCCAGGGACGGTGGTACACTCACAGAGGCAATGCTGAACAGCTGGGTACAGGCTGGGGTAGATACTGTTGCGGACTTATTTACCGAGGGGACATTGAGCCCGTTTGAGGCGCTGGCGGCTGACACAGGCCTCCCTGCAGGACAATTCTTAACACATGCAACAATTTTACGCACACTGACACGGGCCTGGGGCTACCTTTCGGATGAGCCACCAATCCATTTGTTTATACAATACCTGCACGTGATGGGGAATGGGTCCCTGTGGTGCACTGGCTGGCACAGGCCCTCCAAATCCACACACAATTTTCTACCCAGCACTTGAGGGATAGATGGGCATCAGACAGGGGCCGGGACTGGACCGATAAGGAATGGGGGATGGTATTAGCTAGCGCTGTTAACATTCTGCGTAATTACCGTTTCAAGATTATCCAATTGTACATCACGCACCGTGCATACTTATCCCCGGATAAGATCAACCGCTATTTCGGACTTACTACATCGGTGTGTCCGAGATGTGGGCTGGTTGATGCAGGCTTTTTACACATGCTCTGGTCCTGCCCCTCACTGCATGCTTACTGGCGAGAGGTGTCAGACTTATTGGCTGCGGGTTTAGGTGGGGAACTGCAATTCACATGGGAAACATGCTTTCTGGGCCTATGTAAGTGGACGAAGCTAACCAGAGTCCCCAATAGATTTTGTGACCTTGGCTTGATAACGGCGAAAAGGCTTATCACTAAGCGTTGGAAGAATAGTGAACCCCCCACGTGACGAATTGGCATGGCTCCTTTGACAACTGGACAAGAGCCAGAAGCATGGTCTTACACAGGGAGGAAACAGCAGGGCTCCGAGCGTATCCGATAGCCCAGGCCTGGGATGACACCTTGGCCGTTTTCCACCGTGCATGCCTTCAGCATGGAATCACCTAAGCACACCTCTCCTGGCTATACTTTTGCCTATGACGCTGGCACCAGACATGACTTAGAGATGTGGTTCTGCATTTGGCCGCCCGGTGTGGGTGGGAGCTCTGCTGGGGCAACCTTGGTAGGCCCGTGCAACCAACCGGACATGTATGGCCCCTGCTGTGCTGGAATGGAGGCCGCTGCCACTTCTATGCGCTCCACCCGCTGCTGGCCCCCCCTCCCGTTCCTCCCACTCTTCCCCCCCTCTCCACCCTCTGGGCCGAGCTGCCTGCATTCCCCCCCTCCCTGTTTGCCAGGAATACCACACAATGCATTTGATGTCCCGCATAAGCAATAATGCAGCACACACAGTCAGCCTTTTTTTTTCTTTTTTAGTTTCATTGCTACTGTTTTCTTTTCCTTTCATGAAGTTATGGCTTGTCATGTTCTTGTTTAACAGTTTTGAACTAGCCAGTAAAATGTTTTGAATATTGAATTGCGTGCACTTCCCCCTTTAGGGCCTGTCCCAATGGCTGGATGAATAGGCTCAGTTGTATTGATGCAATGGCCTGGTGAATAGTTGTTTGACTTTTTTACAGGCACATGATGGAGAACGTACCTTTTGTGTAGAAATCACCAGCCAGAGATATATATGTTTAGGTGAATTGTGATGCTAAGCCTGCGTCGCACCCCCCTTGTTTCAAATGTACTCTACGGCCCGCTGGCACCGTTGAAGAAGTGGCACAGATTTTACCTGTATTCTGTTCCCCTTATTATCTTTATGTGACTGCACCTCCTTTTGGGCTACTTGTTTCTTCATCTTCTCGGCATACATGCCTTCAGCCATACACCTGATCAGCGATTGTTGAATGGCAAGTGATGGCATCGTATCGGACTGTTGGTGCCAACACATGTGATCTTGTGAAATCATGAGTCTTTTTCTCCGGTTTTGTTTTGTGATATGTTCACAATGTAAGTTTACTGCTATGTTATGCAATATAAACGAAAAATGCAATAAAAGATATTCAAACAAAAATGAGTGATGTAACTGACCATGTCATGAATGATGTAATGTTTGAGATCATTAGCAGTACATTGCGGGGGCGTAAGTTATACTTAGCTCAGGTAACTATAACTGCTGAATTTCACAGGGTTGTGCATGAGTGAAATCTGAGTCTAACTATAACGTCCCTGTAATCTGTTTTTTTCAGCAAATTTCTAGTTTTTTTAGCGTCAAGCAAGATGCATATCACAATGGTTGGTGGAGGGTTAGAAGCACGGCCTGGCATGGCATTTTTCTGCCCCCACCCAAGCTTGCTGCTCCTGACTTCCCTCCTTCTAGCCATCCATTGTCCAAGTCCATGTCCCTGCTCACTTATTAAAGCCCTGTGTGGCCGTTGTTCTGCCACTGGCCTTCCTGCCTTCTCTGAACAGTTAGCTTGCTGCCCCATCCACCTCCTCTCTATCCTCTGTTGTCTGAATCCATGCAAAAGCCTCCTCCCTCTGGCCATGCATGGACTGATGTGCTGCCATTTCTCTTCATTTAGCATGATGTCCCAGTCTACTCCTCCTGCCCTCCATTGCTTAATTCTATGCCCGTCATTGACCTCCTGCTTAGCCTCTGTGGGTAGCTTACTGCCCCTACTCTCCTTCCTCCTACCCTCAGTTGTCTACATTGCATTTACTTTTTTATGTCCCTTAGGTATAGAATTTGTTTTCCAAATAAAATGTTCTTTCACCTTCGGCTGAGGAGGCTCTTCATCAATGAAACCATCTGAATCCTCACTGCTGCTGGATGGTCTGGCAGCCATTCTATCCACAAATTGTTAGCACAGAAAAAACAGAGGTCTTGCTCTCACCAAAGTGAAAGAAGAAGTGAAGGAAAAGAGTGGGGTTTTCATTAGTTGTAAAAAAAAACTGTTAACAACCAATGAAAAGAGTTATTTTAAGGTCACATGACTTGACAAGCTCACGCTGCGTGCACAGGAGCGCTTTCGGGGGCGCTTACGGGGCGCGAACGTAGGCGCTTACGGGGGCGCTTACGCGGCGTGCCTGAGTGACGTTTTGGTAGCTTTACGGAAATGCAAAATCATTTTCATTCGGAAAATCAAAAATACTACTTTTATAAGCATGGTACTGAATGTCTTGCATTATTATTTAGTTTTCATACATATTTTGTTTTACAAACGCAGAAATAGCGCTCTCGCTACGCTCTCGGGAGAGCTCACCGGTGCGCGCACGCTGAGCGCTCCAAGTCAAAATGTTACGGGTAAGCTTACTGGTGCGCGCACCCTGAGCGCACCAGGAAAAAATTATTAAAAAAAAGAAAAATACAGTGAACAAATAATTTTAAAAATATATATATAATTAATAGTTATAAAAAACAGCTAATAAAAAAAATTGTAGGTACAAAGTCGATATACAAAGGAATTAACTTTTAAAAAAACTATGAAATTCACTGAAAAACCTTAGGTTTCACAAACGTTATAGTTGAGAATTAGCATTTAACAAACCTTTGAAATTTACTGAAAAAACCATAGGTTTCACAATCGTTATAGTTAGGAATTAGCATTTAAAAAACCTTTGAAATTCACAAAAAAAACATAGGTTTCCCAATCGTTATAGTTAGGAATTAGCATTTAAAAAACCTTTGAAATTCACTCAAAAAACCATAGGTTTCACACCAGTTATAGTTAGTTGAACATTTTACTCATACAAAACCATTGAAATTCCCACGTTATAGTTAGTTGGACTCACTATAACTCGCGCGCCCGCAATCCACTGCTGATGATGTCACATATTACATCATTCATGACATGGTCAGTGACATCACTGATGACATCACTGATGACATCTCAAATGACATCACTGATGACATCACTGATGACATCATCCATGTGATAATACAATGCACCTCCTCACACTCTAATCTAACCTTTTATACATCCAGTGTTTTCTATACAGACTACCATTCCTGAAACCATTGACACAGCAATACCACTTACTACATACACACTCACTGATTCATAAGTCTACACACACATCCACTCATTCACCCATACAATCACTCATACATACAGTCACTCATCAATACAACGCTATCATATGCACTCATACACCTATACAGACATTCACACAGTGCCACTCATCCATGGAGTTACTCTCTAATCTACTCAGTAATGAAAAGAATCAATCACACTCCCATTTCCTCATCTCTACAATTATACACACATAACCTTACTTATTCAAACATATACTAACACATACTTACTCTCTTTTACAATCACTGATACAAGTACACATTGATCCATACAGTCACTTACGCAATCACAGGCTCTCATGTATAGTCATTGATATATGCCAACTGTCACATGCACTGTTTTTTACATATGTACTTACTTGGACATGTAGCACTGAGAAATCCATTCACTCAACAACACACCCATGCACACAGTCAAGCGCACATACAGCTGTTTCCACATGTACTCTTGAACCCAAACACCAAGTGAAACAACTGCTCACACATCTATGCACAGAGTCACATACCTCCCAGCCACTCCCACACACACTCACCCTCACATACAAATACTTTGGCAACCAATCAATAACCCATATAGCCAGTCATATAGCTACTAATCTACACATGCAGCAGCTTACTCAACAACAGACATAATGATGCACACATTCAGACAGTTTAGTCACTAACCTATGCATTCAGTAAGACTCATTTAATCATTCACTCATACAGTCAGTTACGCACCTACTAAATCCTTCATGCAGACACTCATGCATACACTCATTCTTCAATATGTAAAACATATTTTAACTTTACAGGAACACACATTCACTGGATGATGTCATCAGTGATGTCATCAGTGATGTCATTTGAGATGTCATCAGTGATGTCACTGACCATGTCATGAATGATGTAATATGTGACATCATCAGCAGTGGATTGCGGGCGCGCGAGTTATAGTGAGTTTAACTAACTATAACGTGGGAATTTCAATGGTTTTGTATGAGTAAAATGTTCAGCTAACTATAACGGCCTTAAAATGGATTGCATCCTTTCTGTCCAACCGTACGCAGGCAGTGCCCACTTCGTTGGGGGGTCCCGCAAGGCTCCTCACTGAGCCCCCTCCTATTCAATGTTTATTTTTCACCCCTCTTTGATATCATCGCCCAAACTGGAATAAAGGCCACCTCCTACGCCGATGATATTCAACTTCTGTTTTCCTTCAACAGCATTACCCAAACAACCTTCGACCCACTAAAAAACTGCCTTCGTACAATCGCCCAGTGGATGGACAATAATTTCCTAAGGCTTAACGCAGGAAAAATGGAGGTACTTTTCTTCCACCAGCCGTCTCCACTAGATCCCCATATCTGGTGGCCTCTTGATCTGAGTGCACCAACCCAGCCCACAGACTCGGTAAAAAACTTAGGGGTTAGATGGGATTCCAATCTCTCACTGCAACATCAAGTTCACACAGTCTCTGCAGCATGCTTTGCCAAGATCAGGATGGTGAAAAAGTTCATCAACTTCTTACCTAACACTACCAGGAAGACCGTAGTCCAGGCGTTGATCACCTCGCATCTGGACTACGCCAACGTCCTGTATACTGGTCTGTCTGCAGGTCTTTGCCATCGATTTCAGACAGTCCAGAATGCTGCAGTACGACTGGTCGGTGGCATTCCCCTACGCGAGCATATCTCACCCCATAGTCACAGACTTCATTGGCTTCCTATACATAAAAGGGCAGAATTCAAAGCACTGGTATTGGCTCACCGTGCATTGAGAGGCAAGGGCTCTGCCTACCTTTCCACCTGCCTCACCCCTTACAACAACATCAGGACTCTCCGCTCTTCTTCAAAAATTATCCTCACCACTCCCAGATTTAAAAAAACTCGCTCAGGCGGAAAAACTTTCCAAGTATGTACTGCTGCCCTCTGGAACAAGCTACCAAACTCCATCCGGATGATCCAGGAAGAACTACCCTTTCGGAAAGCCTTAAAAACGTACCTTTTCTGTTAACCATCCCCTCTTCAAACAACTCCTAATTCAGCATAAGATCACACAGGAGCGCCGGGACACCCCGTTGGGGTATCTGTGCGCTATAACAAAATACACTAAAATAAAAAATAACTGGTGTGAAACCTATGGTTTTTTCAGTCAATATATATATACACATACATATATATACATATATATATATAAACATACATATATATATATATATATTAACTACTGGCGGTCACCAGTAGGTAGTTATAGTTAGGACCTACTTTCCATAGGAAATCCACAACATTCTATTTGGAATAACTTTGGCCTCGTTGGACAAATCTTCGTGCATTTGTCCAAGAAAATGGCCTGCTTGGTTCCCCTCCATCCCTGAAAGTTTGGGGTTGATTCGTCAAGTGGGGGCCGAGAAAAAAGGGGGGTCCCAAAACATGTTTTCCCCATGCAATTTTCCATGGGGACCTTTAGCCAGGGCTACAGCCCGAACGGCTGAACGAAATTACACCATATTTGGCAGAGAGGAAGAGTTCGGTTTGCAGATTGTGCTAAATGGTGTAAATCCCTTTAGTAGTTTCTGAGAAAATTACAAGTAAATTCATAGCTATATTTAGAGACAGAGTTCTACACGCAGACGGAGATCCGTTCAATTACGAGTGCGAGCTGCATGCTGATTGACTGAGAACAGTCTTTCAACACTCGAAAGCAGGAAGTGTTGGCAGCCATGTTGTTCCTCGGTAGAATCGAGTCACAAGAAAACAGTAAAACAAAGTTGAGAAATAAGGGAAGGGGGCAGACTAGAAACATTCTGACCCTTTACGCTTGCTCAGGGTGTCATAGATGGATGTTTAGGCTCTTTTTAAAAAATGTTTTAAAAAAAAAGAAAAATCTCGGGGTACGCGTACGGAAATACGTACAATTACGAGCAGGAGCTGCATGCTGATTGGTTATCAATACTCCAAAACAGGAAATGTTGGCAGCCATCTTGTTTGTCGCGAGAGCTGAGTCACAAGAAAACAGTATAACAAAGTTGAGAAATAAGGAAAGGGGGCAGGGCAGAAACATTCTGACCATATAGTCTTGGTCAGGGGAGTGGTACATGGATCTTTAGGCTCAATTTTTATTTTAAAAAAAAAAATGACGGGTTACTCGTGCAGTATTTGTACGCGGTGCAAAAGGTGAAAACAAATTAGAAGTCTGTTTCGTTCATCAGGTCCCGGGAGGGCAAATTACCGGGGCACTTTTTAGAGCTATATTTCTATGACAGTATCTAAAACTTTCAGTTTTTTTTCCTGTATCAGTTGTACTCTGTACGCATGCGCAGCCTTGTTTGCAAGTGCACTTTTTCCTTTTTCTTCAAGTTCGCCAAGCAAACCTCTCCTGATTTTAGGTATTACATTTGCCGCTTTCTTTTCCCGGGTGGTGTGTGTCATCCGGTGCTATGCTTTTGTAATATATTAATAAACATATTGTATATTACGAGCACGAGCTGCATGCTGATTGGATGTCAACTGTCTGTGAACACTGCAAACCAGGAAGTGTTGGCATACATTTTGTTCGTCGCTAGAATCAAGTCACAAGAAAAGTGTAAAACAAAGTTGAGAAATAAGGAAAGGGGGCAGGGTAGAAATATCCTGACTCTCTAGGCTTACTCAGGGGGTCGTACATGGATTTTTAGTGTCATTTTTTATTTTTATTTTAAATGCAAAATGACGGCGTACGCGTATTGTACTCGTACGCGGTGTAAAAGGGAAAAGAATCTAGAAGTCCATTTTATTCATTAGGTCTCAGGGGGAAAATTCCGGGGGCAATTTTTAGAGCTATGTTTCCATGGCAGTATGTAAAACTTTCCATTTTTTTCCTGCATCAGTTGTACTCTCTACGCATGCGCAGCCTTGTTTGCAAGCGCACTTTTTTTTCTTTTTCTTCAAGTTCGCCAAGCAAACCTCTCCTGATTTTAGGTATTAAATTTGCCGCTTTCTTTTCCCAGGTCATGTGTGTCATCCGGTGGTATAATTTTGTAATATATTAAAAAACATATTGTATGTATAATTATTTGAAATGTAGTGTTGAGGCGCCAAACGTTGATTACATACTCCGTCCAAAAGCCATTTTAGTAGTTTTCCTCCGTTATTTTTATTATACCTGTTACTTTCATTTTACCCTGTGCATATTTTCTCTGTGATCAATGAGATTTCGTGCCACAGATACCACAGTGTTTGTCCTTGGCCTCCAATCTTATCAGACTTGGTCACACGTATACCTAGAAACTAATTTGAAGGACGTAAGGCACAGGCATTACAACACGTGTTGGTCAACAAAAAAACATTATTAAGATCATTCGTTTATCATGTGTGGTAAATGCATACTAGTTGTAAAAGCATGTGTGGAAAAGCAATATGCATGCTAATGGTTTTGTGGTGATGATCACGCGTGCTTATGAACCGGGTCTGGGCGTGGTGGAGTCTAGGGTACCAGGCGGAGGGACATGCAGCTGACCTCATACAATATAGAAGTAATATAGGATTAATAAAACTTAAAAACAAATATTCCATTATTATCCTAGATTAACTCTTCTGTTAGTATGTTCATTAAATACATGAATATATGTTTTTAAACAATTAAAAACATTTGCGTTTTTTTTGTACGGGGCGCCGTACATGACGTCACACGGAAGCTTTGATGCGACGTGTAACGTCAAAGGGTATTCGTAGCGTATGCTGAGACTGATTAGCAGTACAAACTATGGTGCGATCACTCTCTCACTGTCAAATCAGAGCACAGGGCACGCTATGAGAATGGTTAGAAGTGGTCACTCATTGGGGCTTATCCACAGTATCATGATGGTATTTTTTAACCTGGTTAAGTTTGAGGTTTGCATTAAATACAATGCTATAGGCAAATATGGATGTTTAGGGAGCGATTATCTGCATGAAGCTTGGTTATTACCATTTAAATATAGGTGTCTGAGGGAGGGAAAAGAAGTCTATGTGAATGGAGAAGATTGCACAATAGTACCAGATCATTCCTTAATTTATAGACACATACAATTGCATGGCTCTTGTATACAAGATGTGCCTAATTTGGACTGAGTTTTGAAAGGTAGTCCGACACCTGCTATCATAACAACGTTCAGTTTACTGGAAACTAAAGTTATGTACTTTGAAATAATGGAGATTGTTGTGCAATGTTAGCAGGCATCGCTTACATGGTTACGGTACCTGAGCATGTGGTTTGATTAAAAAAAAGTTGTGTTAACTTCTCTGCATGGGAAGCTGGATGTTTCCATCTGGCTGTCGATTTCGACCTTGAAAGCAGAGTCAACCAAATGAGTTGGAAAAGAGCGATATTGTCTCAAAAAGAGGTCGCTCTTATGTCTGGTACAGAAACATTTGTCCTTCATGTAGCAAACACCCGCACAGAAGTGCATGATTTATTAAATACAGACATGCTCTTGAATTTTGGGGAGTTAATTTAGAGTATCTTTAATGTGTCCTTGACTACGGGGTTACCTTACTTTTTTAAAGTTAGAAGCAGTGGCCTTGTGACTTCTGTAGAAAGTATATTTAGTGCCTTTTTGGGATTTTTTCATTCGATTTTTTCCAGCATCTTTGGTGGATTGCGCTTAATACTCGCATTAGTTGCTGGTGTGCTTTCATTAATTTGTTAACATAAATATGGATGCACATCCTGCAGATGATAATATGCCCCGGCTGTTGCTGCTTCACAACCGAATGATTAGTTATTACGGAGTGCTGCCTTTTGCTACATTGAGTTCAGCTTATGGATTATCGTTTCGATTTTCCTTTTTCACATGCGTTCAACCTGTGTTCCTTTGCCTGAGCTGTGACTATGACTGGGCCCTGGATTTGTGTCTCTGCAGTACGGTGTCTCCCAACATGGATTATGACCAGCTGATGAGCCCCTTAGTGGTTCCTGATGTGCTCTGTTCTGGCGGCGGGATAGTGACCTTAGCAGCGACACATGGAATAATGGGACGTTGGATTTTTTTTGCAGCGGTGCTTGAGTTCTTGGCACACAGTTACAATGAAGATGACCCGAGTTTTCCTCTGATGGTGATAGAGTCTCGGGTCGTTGAGGAACATGTATGTTCATTCCCACTATTGAATTGGATGGCTGAAAGGTTTTCAGATGGGAACAATGACTTCCTGTTGGAGGCTGTTGCTACATACTGTGCTTACACGCTGTTGGATTAAGACTCTTTGATTTTTCTCCGCATTCTTTATTATTTAGATACTGCTTTCTATCAAAGAGCGAATAACTTTTTTTTGAAAATGTGAACTTGACTCTGATTTTTAGGCTTGGACTCTGCGTTCCTAATTTGCCCACGTTTATATCATGTGCTTTGATCAAGAAAGGGTGCCTTGGGGCTGAGCCTTACACTCACACCCTGTTAAGTTAGCATGGGTTTATTAGAAGCTTACACGCAATTTTTCTTCCCTGCTCTGCTTTGCACACGGCACGTACTTGTGATATTGTTTAGAGAAGGCTGAGTATTTTCCTTTATATGAGAATAATTTGGTATGCCAGATTTGTAAACTGCCTCGATAGTTTTGTGTGTATAGTGAGAGCATGGAACATCAAGGTTATCTTGAATACTGTGTCTGTTATTCAGAATGATCCTCGCACGTTCGAGCCATAATACATATGCAGATGTGGCCACCTCTGATACCTGCACGTTTCATAATGCATTGTGGAGGCAAAGTTACACACAGTTGGAGAGCATTCGTATCTTGAGAGTTTGTGGAGCACTGAATGTGATCCACTACTGCTGAGTACCAGAGGTATGGGTCTGCCCATGTAATCCTAGGAGACTTTCTGTAGTTATAAACTAATCTGCTAGGTAGGGAGGGTGAAATGCAGGTATATTTTAAATTTGTTTACCTTTAGCATTATAGGATGCTTTTTCTGTTTGTATTTCATAGAATATTAACATTGCTGACAACCTTGTTTCTGATAATATGTTTGGTTTTATTTTCTAAGGTACTGTGCATGAGATTATAGCGTTAGAAATAAACATTTCAAAGTTGCATGTGTCTTTATTTACATCTTGTTTTGGACTGGTGTAAGACTATATTGAAAGAGTGTTCTTGTTATCCACTTTACTTCATGTAATCTAAGTCGCATGTTCTGGGTTGACTAATCATTGGTGTTTTGCTCTTGGACAAAGAACCAATGAGTCACTGATTGCTAGTCTGGTAGGGGGTTTGTGTAGTAAGGTGGGTTTTGATACACCGTAATCCACTGAGGTCCTAAGTCTTTATGCACAGTTCTGTGTATGAGCAGAATTCCTGGAACAGTAGTTAAAACAAAAAGGCTCTTTCGTATTGTTCATGTAAATGCAACCTTAAACCCAATAAACAAATTTAAAAAAAAAAAAAAAAAAAAGGGCTTGCACTTTGAATATGAATATAAAATAGAAGAATAGTTGATAATCACAGCTAAGGAATGCAGCAATTAGATGTGTGTATGTGTGGATGCTGTGTAGATTAAGTGGAAGATGAAAAACGTGAAAAATAAGAAAGGTTGGAGAGACGCAAACTACCCACTGCATTGTCAGTGAAGTGGATCTTTTTTATTTCCAGTTCATTACTTAGATAGGGTGTTGGATTCCGCAGTGGGAGAAAGATAAACTACTACCACATCTAATGAAGAAAGCTAGTGCATAAAGTACACACTGTTGGGCAGATTTACAAGGTTGTTGGAAAAATGATACAAAAGTGACGCAATGGGCTTGTAAACCTGCCACAGGTAGTAGTTACCAAGAAGGCTGAATAAAGGGCCTGCACTTTGAATTTGAATTAAAGAAGAATAATTGATAAGCTCAGGCAAGAATGGTAGCAAGTAGGTGTGTGTATTTGTGGTTGTTGTGTTGATTGAGTGCAAGATGACTAAGGTGAACAATTAGAGAGGTGCAGAGATGCAAACTTTCCATTTCTTTGTAAAGGAAGTGAGTGTTTAGGTTTCAGGCACGTTATAGTTAGGAATTAGCATTTAAAAAACCTTAGAAATTCACTGAAAAAACGTTAGGTTTCAGCCACGTTATAGTTAGGAATTAGCATTTAAAAAACCTTAGAAATTCACTGAATAGGTTTCACCCATGTTATAGTTAGCTGGACATTTCTCTCATAAAAACCATTGAAATTCCCCCGTTATAGTTAGTTCAGCTAACTATAACTCGCGCGCCTGCAATGCACTGCTGATGACGTCACATATTACATCACTCATAACATGGTCAGTGACATCACTGATGACATCACTGATGACATCTCAAATGACATCACTGATGACATCATCTTTGTGAAAGAGTGGCAGAGCTCCTCTCACCCATATATAACCTTTGATACACACATTCAAAAATAGATACTAAAATTTTCAAAAAAATGGAGATACCAATACCAGTTACAACAACCTATTCAGTAATTCCAACATCTACATACACATACACTCATCCACCAACAGTTCTATATAGTCACTTAAACATGAACTCACTCATCATATGCGCTCATACACTTATACATCCTGTTACACACCGATACTCATCAATACAGTTACTCACACACATACTCACCCATGCAAATAAACTATCAAACATCCATTTGTTAGCATATACAGCTATGCACACACCACTATACTTACTTTTACAGAAACGTACACATACTTACTCTCTTAAACAATCATTCATAGAAACACATATTTATTTATACAGGAACTTTTTCAATCTGTCACTGTCATATATCCTTACTTATATACATCAATACTCACATATACTAGTTTAAAACATATGTACTTACTCATAAAGACACTATTGAGGCAGTCATTCACTCACTAGCACTCCCATACACACATTCATCCACCCGTACAGCCGTGCACACATGCTGTCTTCAAAACACATACAAACATTGAGTCAGTCATTCATGCATCTGTGCCCTAAGTAATATCTGCCATCAGACCATACAGACACTCATTCTGATACTCAAAAAACCAACTAATAACCCATATAGTCACTCGTGTAGCTACTCACCAACCCATGCAGCCACTTATACACAAAGTGAGACATTGATACAGATATTAACATATTTAAACATTACTCGCAAATACATGTATTCACTAAGATACACTTAATAAGTCAGTTATACAATGACATTTGCAAAAAAACATCCATTTAGACACTTATTTACCCATTTATTCTTCCATCGACCTTTAGATACACATATATAAAAATATTTATTTTTCAGAAAGACACACATTCAGTGGATGATGTCATCGGTGATGTCATTTGAGATGTCATCAGTGATGTCACTGACAATGTGATGAGTGATGTAATATGTGGCATCATCAGCAGTGCATTGCGGGCGCGCGAGTTATAGTTAACTGAACTAACTATAACGGGGGAATTTCAATGGTTTTGTATGAGAGAAATGTCCAGCTAACTATAACATGGGTGAAACCTATGGTTTTTTCAGTGAATTTCTAAGGTTTTTTAAATGCTAATTCCTAACTATAACGTGACTGAAACCTATGCTTTTTTCAGTGAATATATATATATATATATATATATATATATATATATATATATATATATATATATATATATATCTTACTGGCGGTTGCCAGTAGGTAGTTATAGTTAGGACCTACTTTCCATAGGAAATCCACAACAGTCTATTTAGAATAACTTTGTCGCTGGCTGGACGAATCTGTGTGAATTTCTTCAAGAAAATGGCCTGCTCAGCTCCGCTCCTTTCCTGAAAGTTTAGGGGTGATTTATCAAGTGGGGGCCAAGAGAAAAGGGGGGTCCCAAACGTGCTTTCCCCATGCAATTTTCCATTGAGACCTTTAGCCAGGGCTACAGCCTGAACGGAATTACACCAAATTTAGCAGAGAGGTAGAGTTTGGTTCACAGATTGTGCTCTTTGTTAAATGGTGCAAATAAATTCAGTAGTTCCTGAGAAAATCACAAGTAAAATCATAGCAATATCTAGAGATGAAGTACTGCACACGTAGGGAGATCCGTTCAATTATGAGCACGAGCTGC
The DNA here is from genome assembly GCF_964261635.1 of Lissotriton helveticus. NCBI lineage: Eukaryota > Metazoa > Chordata > Amphibia > Caudata > Salamandridae > Lissotriton > Lissotriton helveticus. The sequence goes on from NC_136065.1 coordinate 1,612,059,962, forward strand.
ATGCTGATTGGATGTCAACTGTCTGTCAACACTCGAAACCAAAAGTGTTGGTGGCCATCTTGTGCCTCGGTAGAACCGTGTCTGAAAAAAACAGTAAAACAAAGTTAAAAAATAAGGAAAGGGGGCAGGGTAGAAACATCCTGACTCTGTAGGCCTGTTCAGGGGGTCCCATATGGATCTTTAGGTCCAAATTTATTGATGTTTTTGAAAATAAGAAATCGCGGGCTACGTGTATCGTATGCGTACGCGGTGGAAAAGGACAAAGCAAAAGTAGAAGTCCGTTTTAGGTGGGCCAAATCCCGGAGGCATTTTTTACCATAATGGGGGTCTTGTAAGTTCTCTGTAGTCCCGGGGAACGGCACTCCCTCAGGTTTCATTTAGCAGTTTGCGGGGGGCTTACAGCTGCCCTCCCCTTAGCTGTGGGGACCGCTACCTCCTCAGGCCTTTTTTTTAAAGTATGTTTTCAGCTGCCCCCCTCTCCCCCTCCCCTATGCGTACAGTAAGTGTACTGAAAACCGTACAAATAGGAGCACGAGCTGCATGTTGATTGGATGTTTACTGTGTGTCAACACTGTAAACCAGGAAGTGTTGGCAGCCATCTTGTGCCTTGGTAGAACTGAGTGACAAGCTTCTCCAGGGGCCTCGTACTGCCATCATCCTGTGTAGGCTCCTACCAGCTGCCCACACAGTTTCATGGACCTGACAATGAGTTCTACAGCGTAGCGTCTATTGCAGTGTCCTTAGCCTTTTTGTTGTTTAGTTGACTTACCAGTTTGTGTTCAAGATTCACAATCTTATTTGTTTAGATTTCCTTTGTGTATGTTTTGTGTATTTTCTTTTGTATCTGAGTTTGTTTATTCAGTGCTTGATCCAGTGTTCTGAACATAGCAGTACATCTGTAGACATGTAGTTTACTCCTTTCTTTTCTCTCCCTCCACCCTAATTGACAACGTAATGGGGGAGTGAAAGTAAGGCACTGCTGTCGTCACTGTTTTAAGTTTACAACACAGTAGGTAGGACACGGGCTAAGAAACCCATCCTCCACCTCTCTTGGACCCTCCTGGTTCTTGTTGTCACTTCGTTTGCTATGTCTTCAGTATTTAATCTTTGCACTTGACCGTGGTCCTTCTACAGTGTATTCTAATCATAGTCCAAGCACATACAATCCATTATTTTATCTGTTCTTGCCCATTCTGTGTGGTGTTATCGTCAACACTTATTGCACGTTATAGAATTCCTTGAGTGTATCCGCTTTTAAAACGTCTGCACTGGGTATTGTACATGGAGATTTTGGACCACCCTTTTCATCCATTCTTGCATCTTGAGATGTAATTTCTTACCTGTGTTCTTCACCTCATACTTTACCCTTTTAAATATTCAAATGTTCTCGGAAAGATATTACTAATCCTTGTCATCGAAAAAGTAACATGTTTCTAAAATCATTTTATATGTGGGTTGTGTATGTTATCCTAATACCCAACATTCCAATTAGATGCTTTGTACCAATATGTAATGTGCTTTAGGTGCAGTGGTGTATCTTGTTTTGGTTTGTATGTGATTACAATGAAAGGTATCATATTCTTGTATATGCTAAGTAAAGCACTTGACACAATGCATAGTGACACTGTATTTATTGTAGTTATTTTTCGAATGTTTTCAAAATAATATACACTTAAGTACAAACTATGCTGATATTACAGTCAGGATAGAATGAAGTGTTTACGTTTTTGTAGAAGGACCTACAAAATAAGGAAAATAGTATGGAAAATCAACAAAACAATTTGGAAGACGGTTTCGAAATAAATACCAGTGTCATAGAAGAGCTGAACATACTTTTTGTAAGTAGCTACAATGAACATGAAGAAATTAATGCTGCAGATATCAGTTGTAATTTTGTAGACGAAATCTTGGTTGCTGATTTTGTGGAAGCATTAGATGACATCGAGTATGATCATATGACTTTTGAAATTGATCAGCAGGAAAATGAAATACATGATGAAATTATTTTAAAAGTTCTATTAAATTATGAGATGTTACAAGAATACATTTTTTATTATAAAATAATAATGGTTTGAGACACACTTCTTGCAGAATTGGAATCATTCAGGTAGTACTGAAGTACTCATGATGCAAAGTGGGCCTTAAGGCATGGACTGCTTCAAACTCTTATAGACTATGTATGCACTCTTCCATGCACCATCAAACTTTTGTTTTATACCTTAAATAACCCGTTCTGTATCCTTACAGTTCCAGCAAACACTATCACATTTCTGTTTTAATATTGTAGTGAGCCACACAGTGCAATGTATCACATTTATTTTCTGTTACCAACTCAAACACTGATATTACAGTAAAGAACGTTTTAGAATAGTTGCAAATATATCCAAAAAAGTTGTATGAAAGCAGTTGAAACACTGATATTATAGTAAACAAGTTTTAAAAATAGATTTAAGGTATCATAAAATGTTTTATGTGAGTACTCCAAACACCGATATTACAGTAGTGAAGTTGTGAAAATATTTGCAGTGTAGCTTAAGATATTGAATGTGAGGAGGAATAAAACACTATAACAACATACAACAGTAAAGAAGTTGTGAAAATAGTTTCAATATATCACAAAAAGTCATTTCACTACACTGAGAACATGTTTCTTTTCTATTGACAGATTTTATATCTTAACAATAAAAATTTTCACTTACACAGTAAGCATTTCTTTTTGGCATGTAGTGCTGTAGATTTAGATGCTTTTCATAGTCCTGCCATGTCGTGTTGTGTTTGGCTGAGGTAGTAGCTATAACAAAAAGGCTCAATAAAGGGCCTTGATTTTGAATTAGAATTTTAAATTCGAGAATAATTGATAACCACAGTTAAAAAAGCAGGAAGTAGGTGTGTGTGTGTGTGTAGATTATGTGGTGATTGAGTGGAAGATGAATAATGTAAAAAATAAGAAAGGCTACAAGGGTGCAATTGCACACTGCCTTTGGCCGGGGTAGTAGCTACAACAAAAAGGCTCGATAAAGGTTCTTGACTTTGAATCAGAATATGAAATTCAAGAATAATTGATAACCCCAGCCAAGAAAGGCAGCAAGTGTGCACATTTCTTGCTGCCTACAGCCGGGGTAGTTGTTACAACAAAAAGGCTTGATAAACGGCCTGCACTTTGAATAGGAATATGAAATTGAGTAATAGTTGATAACCCCTGCGAAGAAAGGCAGCAAGTGCGCAAATTTCCCACTGCCTTCTGCCGGGGTAGTATCTACATGAAAAAGGCTTGATAAAGGGCTTTGACCTTGAATCAGAATCTGAAATTGAAGAATAATTGATAACCCCAGCCAAAAAAGGCAGCAAGTAAGTGTGTGTATGTGTGGATGATGTGCTCATTGAATGGAAGATGAATAAGGTAAAAAGTAAGAAAGGCTGCAGACGTCCAAAGTAAGCACTGACTTATCAGTGAAGTAGATCTTTGGAAATCCTTTTTATAATACAGACAGGGTGTCGGACTCCGCAGTGGGAGGCTGAGAAATGACTACCACATCTAAGGAAGCAAAGCAAGTGCACTAAGTTCCCACGCTGGGCCGTAGTGCTGAAAAATAACAACATCGGGCCCTTTCCAGGGCCTCTACTTTTAATTAGAATATTAGTTGGCAAAGACAGTCAAGAAAAGGCAGCAGGTAGGTGTGTTTCTGCTAGTGGATGCAGAATAAGGTGTAAATTAAGAAAGGCAGCAGACGTGCAAACGACCCACTGCTTTGCAAAGTAAGTGGGTGTTTTGTTTTCCAGTCCATTACACAGACTGTGCGTCGAATTCCGCAGTGGGAGCCTGAGAAATGGGTATCACAGCTAAGCAAACATTGCAAGTGCACAAAGTAAATGTAAATGTAAATATAAATGTAAATGTATTTGACTTATATAGCGCACGAATCACCCGAAGGTCTCAAGGCGCTTCCTTAGGGAACCCGTCCTGGTATTCCCCTGTGAGATACCCCGGCAGGGTATCCACAAGGTGAAAGCCAGGCATCCCGCCGCGAGGGGCCGTAGTGGAGATTAAGCAAGCTATTGCCCAGAGTCGCAGAGTGTGACCCCGTGAGTCGAGTAGGCACCGGAGCCAGAATTGTCGAGTCCTTGGAATTTTGAGCCCAAGACCCGCCGAGGCGGGGAATCGAACCCTGGTCCACGGCCGATCTCAGCTTCCGGGTCTGCCGCCTCTAACCACTGAGCCACGCTCCTCCACCCACACACTCCAAAGTACACACACTGTGTGGTAGAAAGGACGCAAGAAAGGACGCAAGTGTGCAAATTACTCACTGCCATTCACGGGTAGTAGTTACCAAGAAGTCTGAATAAAGGGTCTGCATTTTGAATTTGAATGAATTTTAGAATAATTGATAACCCCAGCCAAGAAAGGCAGCAAGTGTGCAAATTTCCCACTGCCTTCGGCTTGGGGTAGTAGGTACAACAAAATGGCTCAAAAAACGGTTTCGACTTTGAATCAGAATATGAAATTCAAGAATAATTGATAACCCCAGCCAAGAAAGGCAGCAAGTGTGTAAATTTCTTACTGCCTTCGGCTGGGGTAGTTGTTACAACAAAAAGGCTCGATAAAGGGCCTGTGCTTTGAATACGAATATGAAATAGAATAGTTGATAATCCTAGCCAAGAATGGCATCAGATAGGTGTGTGTATATGTAGACGATGTGTTGATTGAGTGGAAGATAAATAATGTAAAAAATAGGAAAGGCTGCAGGTGCGCAAGTTACCCACTGCAATTCAATGGTAGTAGTTACTGAGAAGGGTCAATAAAGGGCATGCACTTGTAATTTGTATTACAAGAAGAATAATTGATAACCCCAGCCAAGAAAGGCAGTTAGTGTGTACATGTCTTAGTGCCTTTGGCTGGGGTAGTTGTTAGAACAAAAAAGCTCGATAAAGGGCGTGTGCTTTGAATATGAATATGAAATAGAAGAATAGTTGATAACCATAGGCAAGAAAGGCAGTAAGTAGGTGTGTGTACGTGTAGATGATGTGTTGATTGAGTGGAAGATGAATAATGTAAAAAATAAGAAAGGCTGCAAAAATGTGCAAATTACCCAGTGCCTTTAGCCGGGGAAGTAGTTACAACAAAAAGGCTTGATAAAGGGCCATGAGTTTGAATTTGAATATGGAATTCAAGAATAATTGATAACCCCAGCCAAGAAAGGCAGGAGGTGTGCAAATTTCCCACTGCGATCTACCTTCAATTGGGAGCCAGTTAAGGTTTTTGAGGATAGGAGAAATGTGATCGAAGCGTTTACAATCGGAGATGAGTCTAGCAGCTAGGTTGAGGACATATTTGATCGGGGTAAGGTGGACTTTAGGGGTGCCGGCAAGGGTGGCGTTACCATAATCAAGTCTGGAAAGTACAAGAGATTGGACAACAATTTTGAAATCGTCTGCAGGGATGAAAGGTTTTATTTTTTTAAGGTGGAGAAGGGAGAAGAGAGCACCTTTCGCAGCATTTTTAATGTGTGGGATGAGAGTAAGATTGTTATCAATGCTGATGCCCAAGGATTTGACCGAGTTAGAAGTGGAGAGGGAGCAGTTGAGTGCATTGATGTCATTGATCTCTACTTTGAATTCGAATAATAGTTGGCAAAGACAGTCAAGAAAGGCGGCAGGTAGGTGTGTTTCTGCTAGTGGATGCAATATAAGGTGAAAATTAAGAAAGACACCAGACGTGCAAACTACCCACTGCTTTGTAAAGGAAGTGGGTGTTTGGTTTTCCAGTCCATTACACAGACTGTGCATCAGATTCCACAGTGGGAGCCTGAGAAATGGGTATCACATCTAAGCAAACAATGGAAGTACACAAATTATACACACTGTGCGGTAGAAAGGACGCAAGAAAGGACGCAAGTGTGCAAATTACACACTGCCATTCACGGGTAGTAGTTACCAAGAAGGCTAAATAAAGGGTCTGCATTTTGAATTTAAATTAATTTTAGAATACTTGATAACCCCAGCCAAGAAAGGCAGCAAGTGTGCAAATTTCCCACTGCCTTCAGCTTAGGGTAGTAGGTACAACAAAATGGCTCTAAAAACGGTTTTAACTTTGAATCAGAATATGAAATTCAAGAATAATTGATAACTCCAGCCAAGAAAGGCAGCAAGTGTGTACATTTCTTACTGCCTTTGGCTGGGGTAGTTGTTACAACAAAAAGGCTTGATAAAGGGCCTGTGCTTTGAATACGAATATGAAATAGAAGAATAGTTGATAACCCTAGGCAAGAAAGGCAGTAAGTAGGTGTGTGTACGTGTAGATGATGTGTTTATTGAGTGGAAGATGAATAATGTGAAAATAAGAAAGGCTGCAAAAGTGTGCAAATTACCCAGTGCCTTGAGCCAGGGAAGTAGTTACAACATAAAGGCTCGATAAAGGGCCCTGAGTTTGAATTAGAATATGAAATTCAAGAATAATTGATAACCCCAGCCAAGAAGGTCAGGAAGTGTGCAAATTTCCCACTGCGTTCAGCCGGGATAGTTGATACAACCAAAGGCTCAATAAAGGGCCTGCACTTTGAATCAGAATATGAAATTGAACAATAGTTGATAACCCCAGCGAAGAAAGGCAGCAAGTGCGCACATTTTCCACTGCCTTCTGGCCGGGTAGTACCTACATGAAAAAGGCTCGATAAAGGGACTTGACTTTGAATCAGAATATGAAATTGAAGAGTAATTGATAACCCCAGCCAAAAAAGGCAGCAAGTAAATGTGTGTACGTGTGGATGATGTCTTGATCGAGTAGAAGATGTAAAATAAGAAAGGCTGCAGATACGCAAACTACCCTCTGCATTGTCAGGGAAGTGGATCTTTGGATATCCTTTTCATACCTTAGTGATAGTGGAATTACCACTTTTTTTTTAGACTACCACTGAACAATAGTGTGTAGAGGAGCGGTATTGCTTGTTGACCTTTAAAGAGGAGGAACATTTAAATTTATATTCCAACAGCTAAACAAAATAATTGCTCAATTTCAAAAAGAAAATTAAGTAGGAATGTTAGAGGAAGACTGGTCCAACTCTAAAAGGATTGTGCAAATCGTGACAGCTGAAAGAAGTGTGTCTCAACATTACTTTTTACAATAATCTGGACACAACACTAGATTGCAGGAGTGTGCAAATATCTAATTAGATATCTTGCATGCGGTCATGTGTTACTTAAAAACATACATTTTGTACATATCTAACCAGTAAATGGTAAGTAGGATTTACAATTGGTTTTATAAATTCAAGGTGGTCATCTGCTGCATTCAAAACATTGGGCCTGTTGGGAAGATAGTGGAAAGTAACTTGTTATTAACGTTGCATTGTTTAAAGGTCAATATCTTTTTGAAATGAAAACTTTAAATGTATCTACATGGTAAACATAGTGATCTCTCAACACTTAGTGAAAAAGTGGTAATGACTACATAACTTGGAAGGGTGCACAGCCAGCTTTCCAACATGGTGGACGTAACTCTAAAAAGAGCCTTGCAAATGCCTAAGTTATCTGAGTCATACTAAAATACACCCTGTATCAGACAAATGTGAACTGGAGACTTAATGCTTTCTAAAGACTCCAAGGACTTATATCACATAATTTTGATATTCTGCATTTACACTCATTGAGGGTACTTACCATTAACTTTTGCACGTATGTTGTTGGAGTATCTTGGTTGCAGACACCACAATACTTTTCAACAGACTCTAAATGTAAAAAAAGATGTACATTAGGACATCATAACATCAATGCTAACAATTAAAAACTTAGTTTGCAATATATTATGCATGAGTCTAGGTGTTTTCATATCCAGGATTAGACACAGTTACAACTGTTGCAAACATATTCAAATAGATTCACTACATACAAAATTGAAAAATCATAACTATAATGACAATATCTTACTCTACTATGTTAAAAAGTAATTATATGTCTTCATCTATGAAAGATCTTGTATGAAAAAACAAAATAAAGAATAATCCAATGTTCAGGGCAACACTAGAGTGTGAGACTGTATTTATCATTGAAATGTTAAAGTCAAACGTGATGGCTCCATTAGGTTTATTGCAATTTTCAGTCTATTATTCCCCAGAAATATTACATTAGTAAAACTTTGGGCAACTGGCTGCTGAGTTGGGTAGCATTCGGCAAACTGAAAACATAATAACAAATGTATATGTTGAGCAAAAGTCGAACCTGAATGTTAAAGCAATCATATGTTTCAGAGTAGAGAAATTCAGTACACACATTGATGAGGAATTATTACTTGAAGATAAGTAACTGTAATAGGAATGAAAATGTACATATATTTGGTGTTGAGAGACATATTTTTGAGAGGAAGGCATCGATTACTTGTAAAAATATATGAAAGCACATGAGCTTCTAAAGAGGAACCAACATGTACATCATACGCTATTAGGCATAGTATACACAATTTACATGTAGCAGAACGTGGTGTACCTGAAACAGGTCCTGAAGATGGAACAGGTCCTGAAGATGAAACAGATCCTGAAGATGGAACAGGTCTTGAAGATGGAACAGGTCCTGTAGATGGACAAGGTCCTGAAGATGGTAAATGTGCTGGTGAATTATCACTGGTTATGCTTCCTGCAAAGTAATTTTGAAAAAGTAACATTTCTTAAAGAAGAAATCAGTTTTACAACCTACCACAAACGTTTCTAAAACACAAAAAGTTCTGAAATACCTTTCTTATATTAATGTAGTTTGAAAAATATGTTGTGTGCAGAAAGTTTAAGCGAGGGATATAGAGTACAGTCTATAGAAATACAGAGGTAAGGCCTGTCAAATATATGCAGTTTGAAAACATGACAGTTTAACAGAGGGCGCTCAGGCCCTGCAGTGATAGGCTTGAATTTTATATTTAGAGTTTCTTGTGTGGGTGGCACAATTACTGCTGTAGGCCTAGGTAGTAGCATTTACATGAGCAGCCGTGGTATACATAGTATACATAACTATCAAGACTAACATTTTAATCATGGATAAACAATTACCATTACACTTTCAAAAGGAAGCGATCATGAAGTGGTGAAGTGTCAAAAACATGTATTTTGGTGAAAGCATGTCATAAAAAGATGAACAATAGAGGGAAAAATGATTAGGGAGCCTAAGCCAAATAAAGGGCCAATACAACGCCGTAGTGTCAATGTTATAAATCCAACAATTATTATGAATTAAAACTATGCTAGTCTGAGGAGGCAAAACTTTCGTAGGCCAACTAGAGCACATAAAAAAACAACTATAGGTCACATGAGGAAGCAAGAAATGTTAAAAGTCAGCGGACGATTAAAAGGGAGCAAATATGATGAGTAGGAGAGAGTACGTATGTTGAAACACAAAGCACATGGCGTAACACAAAAATGCAACATATATATTTATGAAACCACAATATATAACAAAACAGGCCTGCGAGGGCCATGTGAGGCAGTAATAAATGTTAAAATTCATGGGAGAAAAAAAAAGCAAAACAGAGCTGGAAGGGCCACGTGATGCACCAAAACTACCATCAAGCACGTAAAACTTATAAGAAAGGCATAGGAGGGCCCCGTGACGCAGAAGGAATAGGATCATGCAAGTACGATCAATAAGAATAGAGGGCTGGGAAGGCCAAGTGAGGCAGTAATAAAATATTAAAAGTCATGGGAGAATTAGGGGGGAGCAAAAACGATGAACCACAAAGCATGTACCCCACAAAAATAAAGCTAAAAAGAGCTGGGAGGGTCATGTGACGCAGAAAAAAATACCATCAAGTACGTAAAATTTCTAAGAACAGACACAAAAGCACGTGGGACACTTCAAAAATACGACATAGAAATTCATGCACGCATAAATTATTAAAGAAAGGTGTAGGAGGGCCCCATGATGTAGAAGGAATGAAATATTAGGATCATGCAAGTATTATCAATAAGCATAGAGGCCTGGGAAGGCCAAGTGAGGTAGTAATAAATATTTAAAATCATGGGACAGTTAGGAGGGAGCAAATACGATGAAGCACAAAGCACGTACCCCACAAAAACAAAGCAAAGCAGAGCTGGGAGGGCCACGTGACGTACAAAAAATACCATCAAGCACATAAAATTTATAAGAACAGAGACAAAAGCACATGAACACACTTCAAAAATACGACACAGATATTCATGAACACATAATTTATCAAAGAATTGCCTAGGAGTGCCCCGTGACGCAGAAAGAAAAAAATATTATGATCATTAAGAATAGAGGCCTGGGAAGGCCATATGAAGCAGTAATAAATATTAAAAGTCATGGGAGAATTAGGAGGGAGCTAATACGATGAACCCCAAAGCACATAACTCACAAAAATAAAGCAAAACAGAGCTGGGAGGGCCACGTGATGCAGAAAAAAATACCATTGGGCACGTAACATTTTTTAGAACAGACATGAGAGCACGTGACACACTTCAAAAATACGACACAGAAATTCATGAACGCATAATTTATTAAAGAACGGCCTAGGAGTGCCCCGTGACGCGGAAAGAAAAAAATATTATGATCTTTAAGAATAGGGGCCTGGGAAGGCCAAGTGAATCAGTAATAAATATTAAAAGTCATGGGAGAATTAGGAGGGAGCTAATACGATGAACTCCAAAGCACATAACTCACAAAAATAAAGCAAAACGGAGCTGGGAGGGCCACGTGACGCACAAAAAATAGCATCAAGCACGTAAAATTTATAAGAACAGAGACGAAAGCACATGACACACTTCAAAAATACGACACAGAAATTCATGCACGCATAATTTATTAAAGAAAGGCTTAGGAGTGCCCCGTGACACAGAAAGAAAAAAATATTACGATCATTAAGAATAGAGGCCTGGGAAGGCAACGTGAGGAAGTAATAAATATTAAAAGTCATGGGAGAATTAGGAGGGAGGTAATACGATGAACCACAAAGCACGTACCCAACCATAATAAAGCAAAATAAAGCTGGGAGTGCCACTTGACCCAGAAAAAAATACCATCAAGCACGTAAAATTTTTAAGAACAGACACGAAAGCACGTGACACACTTCAAAATACGACCCAGAAATTCATGCACGCACAATTTATTAAAGAAAGGCGTAGGAGGGCCCCATGACGCAGAAGGAGTTAAAAATAATAGGAACATGCAAGTACGATAAATAAGAATACAGGCCTGAGAAGGCCAAGTGAGGCAGTAATAAATATTAAAAGTCATGGGAGAATTAGGAGGGAGGTAATACGATGAACCATAAAGCACCTACCCCACAAAAATAAAGCAAAACAGAGCTGGGAGAGCCACGTCACGCAGAAAAAAATACCATCAAGAACGTACATTTTTTAAGAACAGACACGAAAGCACGTGACACACTTCAAAAATACGATCCAGAAATTCATGCATGCACAATTTATTAAAGAAAGGCATAGGAGGGCCCCATGACGCAGAAGAAATAAAAAAAAGCAACATGCAAGTACGATAAATAAGAATAGAGGCCTGGGAAGGCCAAGTGAGGCAGTAATAAATATTAAAAGTCATGGGAGAATTAGGAGGGAGGTAATACGATGAACCATAAAGCACCTACCCCACAAAAAGAAAGCAAAACAGAGCTGGGAGGGACACGTGACACAGAAGGGCACGTACAATTTTTAAGAATAGACACGAAAGCGTGTGACACACTTTAAAAATACGACCCAGAAATTCATGCACGCACAATTTATTAAAGAAAGGCATAGGAGGGTCCCATGACGCAGAAGAAATTAAATAATAGGAACATGCAAGTACGATAAATAAGAATACAGGCCTGAGAAGGCCAAGTGAGGCAGTAATAAATATTAAATGTCATGGGAGAATTAGGAGGGAGGTAATAAGATGAACCACAAAGCACCTACCCCACAAAAATAAAGCAAAACAGAGCAGGGAGGGCCACGTGACTCAAAAAAAATATACCATCAAGCACGTAACATTTTTAAGAACAGACACGAAAGCACATGACACTTCAAAAATACGACCCAGAAATTCATGCATGCACAATTTATTAACCACTTGGCTGCTAAGGGGTGTGCATGTAGGTCCATTGACTTTCCATTGAAATCAATGGGCCCTACATGACGAGTTACCCTTGTCATTAGCACTGAAGGGGTTAAAGAAAGGCGTAGGAGGGCCCCATGACGCAGAAGGAATTAAATAATAGGAACATGCAAGTACGATAAATAAGAATAGAGGCCTGGGAAGGCCACGGGAGGCAGTAATAAATATTAAAAGTCATGGGAGAATTAGGAGGGAGGTAATACGATGAACCATAAAGCACCTACCCCACAAAAATAAAGCAAAACAGAGCTGGGAGAGCCACGTGACACAGAAAAAAAGTACCATCAAGAACGTACATTTTTTAAGAACAGACACGAAAGCACATGACACACTTCAAAAATACGAAACAGAAAGTCATGCACGCACAATTTATTAAAGAAAGGCATAGGAGGGCCCCATGACGCTGAAGAAATTAAATAATAGGAACATGCAAGTACGATAAATAAGAATAGAGGCCTGGGAAGGCCACGTGAGGCAGTAATAAATATTAAAAGTCATGGGAGAAATAGGAGGGAAGTAATACGATGAACAACAAAGCACCTACCCCACAAAAATAAAGCTAAAAACAGCTGGGAGGGTCACTTGACACAGAAGAAAATACCATCAAGCACGTACAATTTTTAAGAACAGGCACGAAAGCGCATGACACACTTCAAAAATACGACCCAGAAATTCATGCACGCACAATTTATTAAAGAAAGGCACAGGAGGGCCTCGTGACGCAGAAGGAATTAAATATTAGGATCATGCAAGTGCGATAAATAGGAATGGAGGACTGGGAAGGCCACGTGAGGCAGTAATAAATATTAAAAGTCATGGGAGAATTAGGAGGGAGGTAATACGAGAACCACAAAGCACGTACCCCACAAAAATAAAGCAAAACAGAGCTGGGAGGGCCACGTGACACAGAAAAAATATACCATCGGGCACGTAACATTTTTTAGAACAGACACAAAAGCACGTGACACACTTCAAAAATACGAAACAGAAATTCATGAACGCATAATTTATTAAAGAACGGCCTAGGAGTGCCCCGTGACGCAGAAAGAAAAAAGTATTATGATCATTAAGAATAGGGGCCTGGGAAGGCCACGTGAAGCAGTAATAAATATTAAAAGTCATGGGAGAATTAGGAGGGAGCTAATACGATGAACCCCAAAGCACATAACTCACAAAAATAAAGCAAAACAGAGCTGGGAGGGCCACGTGACGCACAAAATATACCATCAAGCACGTAAAATTTATAATAACAGAGACGAAAGCACGTGACACACTTCAAAAATATGACACAGAAATTCATGCACGCATAATTTATTAAAGAAAGGCCTAGGAGTGCCCCGTGACGCAGAAAGAAAAAAATATTACGATCATTAAGAATAGAGGCCTGGGAAGGCAACATGAGGCAGTAATAAATATTAAAAGTCATGGGAGAATTAGGAGGGAGGTAATACGATGAACCACAAAGCACGTACCCAACCATAGTAAAGCTAAATAAAGCTGGTAGGGCCACGTGGCGCAGAAAAAAATACCATCAAGCACGTAACATTTTTAAGAACAGACACGAAAGCACGTGACACACTTCAAAATACGACCCAGAAATTCATGCACGCACAATTTATTAAAGAAAGGCGTAGGAGGGCCCCATGACGCAGAAGGAGTTAAAAATAATAGGAACATGCAAGTACGATAAATAAGAATACAGGCCTGAGAAGGCCAAGTGAGGCAGTAATAAATATTAAAAGTCATGGGAGAATTAGGAGGGAGGTAATACGATGAACCATAAAGCACCTACCCCACAAAAATAAAGCAAAACAGAGCTGGGAGAGCCACGTCACGCAGAAAAAAATACCATCAAGAACGTAAATTTTTTAAGAACAGACACGAAAGCACGTGACACACTTCAAAAATACGATCCAGAAATTCATGCATGCACAATTTATTAAAGAAAGGCATAGGAGGGCCCCATGACGCAGAAGAAATAAAAAAAAGCAACATGCAAGTATGATAAATAAGAATAGAGGCCTGGGAAGGCCAAGTGATGCAGTAATAAATATTAAAAGTCATGGGAGAATTAGGAGGGAGGTAATACGATGAACCATAAAGCACCTACCCCACAAAAAGAAAGCAAAACAGAGCTGGGCGGGCCACGTGACACAGAAGAAAATACCATCAAGCACGTACAATTTTTAAGAATAGACACGAAAGCGTGTGACACACTTCAAAAATACGACCCAGAAATTCATGCACGCACAATTTATTAAAGAAAGGCATAGGAGGGCCCCATGACGCAGAAGAAATTAAATAATAGGAACATGCAAGTACGATAAATAAGAATACAGGCCTGAGAAGGCCAAGTGAGGCAGTAATAAATATTAAATGTCATGGGAGAATTAGGAGGGAGGTAATAAGATGAACCACAAAGCACCTACCCCACAAAAATAAAGCAAAACAGAGCAGGGAGGGCCACGTGACTCAAAAAAAAATACCATCAAGCACGTAACATTTTTAAGAACAGACACGAAAGCACATGACACTTCAAAAATACGACCCAGAAATTCATGCATGCACAATTTATTAAAGAAAGGCGTAGGAGGGCCCCATGACGCAGAAGGAATTAAATAATAGGAAAATGCAAGTACGATAAATAAGAATAGAGGCCTGGGAAGGCCACGGGAGGCAGTAATAAATATTAAAAGTCATGGGAGAATTAGGAGGGAGGTAATACGATGAACCATAAAGCACCTACCCCACAAAAATAAAGCAAAACAGAGCTGGGAGAGCCACGTGACACAGAAAAAAAGTACCATCAAGAACGTACATTTTTTAAGAACAGACACGAAAGCACATGACACACTTCAAAAATACGAAACAGAAAGTCATGCACGCACAATTTATTAAAGAAAGGCATAGGAGGGCCCCATGACGCTGAAGAAATTAAATAATAGGAACATACAAGTACGATAAATAAGAATAGAGGCCTGGGAAGGCCACGTGAGGCAGTAATAAATATTAAAAGTCATGGGAGAATTAGGAGGGAAGTAATACGATGAACAACAAAGCACCTACCCCACAAAAATAAAGCTAAAAACAGCTGGGAGGGTCACTTGACACAGAAGAAAATACCATCAAGCACGTACAATTTTTAAGAACAGGCACGAAAGCGCATGACACACTTCAAAAATACGACCCAGAAATTCATGCACAGACAATTTATTAAAGAAAGGCACAGGAGGGCCTCGTGACGCCGAAGGAATTAAATATTAGGATCATGCAAGTGCGATAAATAGGAATGGAGGACTGGGAAGGCCACGTGAGGCAGTAATAAATATTGGGAGAATTAGGAGGTAGGTAATACGATGAACCACAAAGCACGTACCCCACAAAAATAAAGCAAAACAGAGCTGGGAGGGCCACGTGACACAGAAAAAATATACCATCGGGCACGTAACATTTTTTAGAACAGACACAAAAGCACGTGACACACTTCAAAAATACGAAACAGAATTAGGAGGGAGCTAATACGATGAACCCCAAAGCACATAACTCACAAAAATAAAGCAAAACAGAGCTGGGAGGGCCACGTGACGCACAAAAAATACCATCAAGCACGTAAAATTAATAATAACAGAGACGAAAGCACGTGACACACTTCAAAAATATGACACAGAAATTCATGCACGCATAATTTATTAAAGAAAGGCCTAGGAGTGCCCCGTGATGCAGAAAGAAAAAAATATTACGATCATTAAGAATAGAGGCCTGGGAAGGCAACATGAGGCAGTAATAAATATTAAAAGTCATGGGAGAATTAGGAGGGAGGTAATACGATGAACCACAAAGCACGTACCCAACCATAATAAAGCTAAATAAAGCTGGTAGGGCCACATGGCTCAGAAAAAAATACCATCAAGCACGTAACATTTTTAAAAACAGACACGAAAGCACGTGACACACTTCAAAAATACGACCCAGAAATTCATGCACGCACAATTTATTAAAGAAAGGCGTAGGAGGGCCCCATGACGCAGAAGGAATTATCTGAGGGTAGTGGCTGGGCCGCTGGGTCTGGCGTGGACTGGGCCTGGAGCGGAGGCTGATGTTGTGACGGCTTCTCCTACCTTTGCTTCTGTCGTCTCTTGTCTTGTCTTCAAAGGCTGGGGCTTTGGCTGGGCCTGAGGCTGGGAGGGGCATGAGTGCCGCTGCCACCGCGCATATGGTAGCTTGGCTGGACGGCAGCAGCAGTGACACCACGTCGAGTGTCACGAGTCCTCATCCACTCGAGCAAACAGTTCATAGTACAATCGATGACGACGAGAGTCTTTCTGTCACCACAGCACAGGCAGGCAAAAGCGAGCGTGCTTACGTCAGTATCCGTATTACATGGGAACCGCGGGGGCTGACCAACCTAAGGGGCCTATTATGATTGCGTTTTTCCGGCATGCTCCGGGCCGGCGGAAGCCACCACCGGCCCGAAGGATGCGGGAAAACCGCCTCGGAGCCTCGAAAGACCCACCACCATATTAGGATGGCTGGTGGGTCTGGCATTCCGTCCGCAGCTTTTCCGCCGTGGTCGCCTTCCGACCGCGGCGGAAAAGCTTTAACGTGGCTGGCGGTGTCTATCAGACACCGCCAGCCATATTAGGATGGTGTAAAAGGAATGCTTTTCCGCGGCGGCTTGTCCGCCGTGGAAAAGCATACGGACTTTCACTTCGGGGGCCCGTTGCGGGCCCCCTGGGTGAAGGTGGGGTGGGGGGTGCACATGGGGGGTACCTATTGTACCCCCCACATTTGCGTGCACAAAGCAGCAGGCACCTGCCGCTTTGTGCATGCAAATGCGATGCATGCATTTTTAACCTTGCGGCGGGTGCACACCATTACAACGCATGCCATTA
The DNA here is from genome assembly GCF_964261635.1 of Lissotriton helveticus. Lineage (NCBI taxonomy): Eukaryota > Metazoa > Chordata > Amphibia > Caudata > Salamandridae > Lissotriton > Lissotriton helveticus. Next base: position 1,612,076,950 of record NC_136065.1, read on the forward strand.
CAACGAATTCTTTGAAACTACCTTTACAACGCATTCCACTACAACGCATACTACATTTACAACGCATACCATTACAACGCATTACATTACAGTGCATGTAAGGTAAGTGTTGGATAGTGTAGGGGTAAAAATTACTATTCTAACTCCAGGGGGTGCAACAGTAGGGTAAGTGTTGGATAGTGTAGGGGTAAAAATTACTATTCTAACTCCAGGGGGTGCAACAGTAGGGTAAGTGTTGGATAGTGTAAGGGTACTATGTGTTGTAATGCTATGCGTTGTAACGGTATGCGTTGTAATGACTGCATTGTAATGGCATGCGTTGTAGTGGTGTGCGTTGTAGTGTCATGCGTTGTAATGAATGCGTTGTAAATGCATGCTTTGTAATGGATGTTGCGTTGTAAAAGTTCCGTTGTAATGGTAGTGCGTTGTAAAAGTTGTGTTGTAAAGGTTGTTTCCCCGTTTTTGCGGGCTAGAAGAATGACGGCCCTGGAGGACCTCCCATTGGCTAATGTATTGACTTCCAGGCTTAGTAATAGCATGAAAGCTAGGTGGTGACATCAGGGGAGTGTGGGCGGGCGTGCACCGCGCATGTGCAAGTGTGAGTGTGTGCATCAACAATTAACAACAAAGAGAGACGGGGCGGGGTTTTCATGTGCGCAGAGGCAGACCCAGAATCGAATCTCCAATGAGTGACCACTTGTAACCATTCTCGTAGCGCGCCCTGTGCTCTGATTTGACAGTGAGAGTGATCGCACTATATTTTGTACTGCTAATCATTCTCAGCGCGAATCCGGGCATACGCTACGAATTCGCTTTGACGTTACACGTCGCATCAATGCTTCTGTGTGACGTCATGCACGGCGCCCCGTACGCGAAAGGCGCATTTGTTTTTAATTGTTTAAAAACATATATTTATGTATTTAATAAACATGCTACCAGAATACATTATCTAGAGTACTTATGAAACTATTTTTTTTTTTAAAGTTTGAACAATTTTATATTACTTTTAAAAGCAATTACACAAATCGCGGTGGAACGTTATTTGTACTGGCATAGACGCTTCTGCATGACATCATGTACGGCGTACCCTACGTGCACGTCGCAAAAGTTTCTAATTGTTCAAAAACATATATTTATGTATTTAATGTAGATAATAAGGGAAGACATTATCTGGGATAATCATGAAACTATTTTTTTTAACATATAATAAGTGTATATTACTTTTAAAAGCAATTACGCAAATCGCGGAAGTACGTCGTTCACACTTGCATCGTAAGAGCACCGTAAGCTCACCAAAAGCGTACAAAAAAGCCATGTGACTTTAAAAGAAGGGATTTGATTGGTTCATAATAGTTACTATTCCAACTGTTGAAAGTTCTGTCCCATTTTAATCATTCTACTTTGACTTTCTAAGAAGAAGAAGCGTCTCTTCTGAGAATCCTGTCAAATAGAATGAAGATTACCATAATAACAGCAATGGACTCATCTTCCAGCCATTCTTCAGAGGAATATTTAATTCCTGAAGAACCTCCAAAGAAGCGGAAAGAAGCTCTAATTTGGCAGTTTTTTACTTTTCCAGAAGGGCAAAAAAAGGTTAATGCTCCAAAAGTAACCTGTCAAATTTACCAAACAACTCTTTCAAGGGGTGATCCATCTAAAAAATACTCCTTTGGCCCAGCAAATATGGTGCGACACGTGAAGAACTTGCACCCCAACAAGTTTGCTCGAGCTGCAACATGGCGGTTACAGAACAACCCACCTGCTACTGCACCGAGCACATCAACTACTGCAGCAGAATTTTCAGCAAGCAGTCCACACCCACAAATTGATCCTGATTTTGCTGATGTTAAAATTGTATGCATTTATTGTGATAAACTTTAGTGTTATAGAGAACAGTCTATTGACCTGATAAAATGCAGGATGCAGGAGCCTCGCTGTCCTCGACATTAGTTTTTTTTTCATTCTTTTGTTCCTGTTGGACACTTTTTGAGTTCCAGTTCCATTTCTATGGTTTGAAAAGACACTTGTTGACAAATCACAAAAAAAATAGAAAACTAAAAACACAAAAAAACGCAGTTCTTTTTAGAACTTCCGTCACTGGTGAAAGAAAGAACTATATTTCTATGTTAGTGTATAAAAGTTTCTCAGAATTAATGTGTAGTTCATAAATGAATGAATGAATACATTACTAGTCTATGGTGAATGTGAAATTGCAGAACTATAAGGAAGTGCTACGGCATAAATCTATAAGGTGTTTACCTATAGTACACTGTAGTACCTCCCTAGCACTTGAATGTAAAATATCCATTTAAATATGTTACAAGTCTATGCTTCAATTTGCACTGCTGGTGAAACTGCCTGGGTGTATTTGTATGTGTTAGGGGTGGATTTACAACCTCCTTGTGCCCCTTTTAACACATCCGTTGCGTCACTTTTGTGGTGCACTGGTAGTGCAAAAGATTTGCCATGGTGTGTGGAAGGTACATCACGTTATAAACCCCTGCGCCAGAAGGAGGTGATATGACAGTACACAATAACTGTCGTATCTATGGGAATGTACCACTTATTTTACATATGCTGATTAGTGTTTTAATGTAGTGAATGGATTCTTTTAGAATAGTGTACAGATAAGCACATAGTGCTGTTTGGTCACTACAACACTGAAACAGAAGTGTGATGGTGTTTACTGGAAGTGTAAGGATACAGATTGGGGAATTGAAGGTATAAAAGACAAGTTTGCCAGTGCATAGAAGACTACATGCATAGTCTATTGGGGTTTTCTCATGAACTGCTAAACAAATTTACTCCATTTAACCAAATTTGGTGTAATTACATTAGCATATGCGTACGGTACGATTATCTAAAAAAAATAATGATAAAGGAATTATATAGAATTCAGTTTTAATATATTGGGAAAAAATTAATTAATACAAAAATATTTTCAATGTAATGTTGTTATTATTTTACATTAAGAATATGAAATATAATTTAAAAATAAAAAATAAATATATATATATATATTGAAAATGACAGAAATTAGTATAAAAAGAAAGAAATATAATATTTAATACATTTACTAATTATCATTTACAAAACCTTTGAAATTCACTGAAAAAAACAGGTTTCACACATGTTATAGTTAGGTTGAAATGCCAGAAACCGGTCCTAGGAAGCTTGTTTCCGGTCCAGGCAAGGCATGGCTTGGCAGTTTTGGGCTGGACTGTTCCCATGATGCACAGGGTCAGACTGATTTGCATATGGCCATGTCTGAACTGGGGTGGCAGAGTGGGCTAAAGAACGGTGATGGATTAAACCCAGATCTGTTGACTGGGTGTGAGTGTTTGATTGGTTCAGATGCTCCGTCCATCACCACCCCCTTTTGTACCGCATAGTTAGGAATTAGGATTTAAAAAACAATGCAAATTCACTGAAAAAAACGTATGTTTCCCCCACGTTATAGTTAGGAATTAGCATTTAAAAAACTTTGCAAATTCATTGAAAAAAAACATAGGTTTCACACATGTTATAGTTATCTGGACATTTTACTCATACAAAACCAGTGAAATTCCCCCGTTAGAGTTAGTTCAGCTAACTATAACTCACACGCCCGCAATGCTCTGCTGATGACGTCACATATTACATGACTCATGACATGGTCAGTGACATCACTCATGACATCACTGATGACATCTCAAATGACATCACTGTAATAGTCATAGTATTCTATTGATCTTTGTTAGCATGTATGACTGAATGTATACGTAAGTGTTTAGATGTGTGTGTAGATGTAGGAAGCACTAAGTGTGTTTTTAAAAACTTGTATTGGTGTGTCAGTGGTTTCAAACATGATACTCCATATTTTATAATGAGTGTTGAAAGGTTATGCTACTGTATGATGAGGGGTGTCAATTTGTCACATGGATGATGTAATTAGTGATGTCATCGGTGATGTCATTTCAGATGTCATCCGTGATGTCATCAGTGATGTCACTGCCCATGTCATGAATGATGTAATATGTGGCATCATCAGCAGTGGGTTGCGGGCGCGCTAGTGATAGTTAGTACAACTAACTATAACGGGAGAATTTCAATGGTTTTATATGCGTCAAATGTCCAGCTTAATATAACACCCCTAAAACCTCGGTTTTTTTCAGTGAATTTCTAAGGTTTTTTAAATGCTAATTCCTAACTATAACATGTCTGAATCCTATGGTTTTTTCAGAAAATTTCACAGGCTTTTTAAATGCTAATTCCTCAATATAACATGTCTGAAACCTATGTTTTTTTCAGTGAATTTCAGAGGATTTGTAAATGACAATTTTTAAATGCATTTTTTTATACTAATTTTATACATTTTTTGAAACAGTTTATTTTTAGATATTTTATTTTTTAAATTACATTATAATTACATTATACATTACGTTACAAAATATACTTTTCTCAGAATGAATTACTTTAGTTTAAATACTTTGCAAATAGGCAATAGACTGTTAAGTACAGTAGTTACAGTTGTTGCAATGGGCAACTCAATTTCAAGCACAATGCAACATTGAGGTCAATGTGAATTTCTAGTTAAATGCAATTAATTACTTTTTGCATTACTTTTCTAACCACAGGACTGGATCCTAAATTCAGTCCTGAGACATCCCCTGTAAACAGTGGAGTAAAAGCGTTTTGGTTACAGTAGTGATTTTTAAGGACTATTATTGTATTTTAAAAGATGACACTTAAGAACTTTTTCACATAGAATCACCAATGTTATCCTATGGGTGGAAATTCACTTATTGGGTAAGTAGTGTTAACGTTACTTTTTCTTACTCAGTGGTGGATCCTGGTTCCAGCAGGGGTGCATCTCCTGTAAACAGTAGAAACAATGCGTTTAAGTCATACCGGCAATTTTTAAGGAATATTTTTAGTTTGTGAAAATAGACACTTAGGGGGTCATTAGGATGACGGGCGGACTTTGCCCGCCCGTCATCCCATCGTAAATCGGGACCGCTCGCCATCAGTTGGGGGGGTTCCAGGGGTGCTATTAGGATGTGCCCGCCACAGTGGCGGGCACATCCTGTATTTGCAGCATTGTGGTGGGCGGTGCTCTCTGCACCGCCCGCCACAATGCTGAAAATGCACTTTCACATTGTCATATACAAAGCGGCAGGCACCGCGCGGTGCCTGCCGCTTTGTAAATGACAATGAAAGGGGGTACCACAGGTACCTCCCATGTGCACCCCCCACCTGTACTTCACTCTGGGGGCCTGCAGGGGCCCCCCAGAGTGAAGACCGCATGCCTTTCCGTGGCGGCATCGCCGCCGCGGAAAGGCACTGAAAACATGACATCATAATATGTCTGGTGGTGTCTATTAGACACCGCCACCATATTATTCCTTTTCTGCCCCGGCTGCAAGGCGACTGGGGTGGAAAAGCGGCGGACGGTCTTTCCGTCCGACCTGGTCCCCCCCCCGCCATCCTAATATGGCGGGGGGATATCTGGTTATGATATCAGGCGGATTGCCTCCGCCAGGATGGCGGTGGCTACCGCCAGCCTGGCGGAGGCAATCCGCCCGATATCATAATGGACCCCTTAGAAACTTTTCTGATGAGAACCAGACAATGGATTCCTATGGAAGGAAATACAAGTTACTGGTAAGTATGGTTAGAATTACTTTTCAGGATCAGTGTTGGGCTAAAAGATGCCACATTGGGTTCTCTCCTGATAACAGGTGAGTAAATCGGAATTCATAGTTCGGCTGATTTAAGAGGAAAATGTGTACAATAGTGAAGGAAGAGGGCGGGGTCTGAGGTGACGTGTGCAAACACGCCCGGTGGCGTGTTTTAAATTGCGGGATTGAGTGCCCTTGAATCCTGAGATCCCCTGGGGGCCAACTAGCCCACTAGGTATTGCAGAAAGGTGTTCAGAGGCCAGGCCCCTTTTTACAACACTTTGCAATGCAGCTCCGTGGTGCTTACTAGAGGTACCTGATGGGCTGGTTGGCCCCCAGGGAATTAATTTCCCAACTTAAACCGAGCCACAGGTTGTGTTTGCACACATGTGAACTTAGGCCCCACCCCCTCCCCTCACCACTGTACAAACACGACCCGTGGCGCGTTTTAAGTTAAGGAATCCAGGGGGTACCTGGGGTCCAACTAGCCCACCAGGTACCTCCAGTAAGCGCCACAAGGCTGTGTTGCAGAGAGGTGTAAAAAAGAGGCATGGCCAGGAGCACCTCTCTGAAATGCAGCCCTGTGGCGCTTACTGGAGGTACCTGGTGGGCTAGTTGGCCCCCAGGGACCCCCAGTATTGAAGGGGAATTAATTCCCCAATTTAAAACGCTCCACAGGGTGCGTTTGCACAGTGTGTTTAGTGAGGGGGTGGGGCCTAGGGATGATCGCGTCTTTTAAAAAAAAAATTTGAAAGGGGGGGCTGTGTAGCCCCCCTTCCTTTTACTTTTTTTGAGCCCTGTGGACCCCATCCCCAGGGCAGGACCCCCAAATATATATCATGTGGTCAATTCTGGCCCCGGAGACCCAACCACCCCTGGGCATGGGCAATTTATTAAAATGTTTTATGGAGGGGGGCTGCATAGATCCCCTCCTCAGGCCACTTCAAGGCCCCGGGGACCCCATCCCCCGGATATGGCCTATTTTTAAAATATTTATTTCTTAATGGGGAGGGGGGCCCCTCCCAGGCCACTGGTAGCCCCATGGACCCCATCCCCCGGGGCTGGCCCTCACCATTGGGGACAGTGCGGGGTCCCCAATCCCCCATGGTCCCGCCTGCTCCCCGCCTCCTGCGGGAGCCAGCATTGCTTTTCCATATGGGGAGCAGCTAACATGCTGCTCCCCATATGGAAAAGCAATGTCCTTCACATTTAACATGAGCTTCGATTGGAATTCCATAGAGCTATTGTCAAGCCCAATATCGCCACTTTATCTTTTCCTGCTGATAAAGCGGCGATAATTTTATCGCCCATGCTTGATAATAAGTCCCAATATCCGCCCCTTTTTAAACGTTTTACAGTAGTAAATGTGTTTTGGTAAAATGCACGGTCTTATAATTTTTTAGGTAATATCACACTGTGCATCTGTGTACATTAAGGCATTATATTTGCCCCTTTTTGCATATTTTCTACACTCTATTGTCATACTCCCTCCTCTCTCGTCTTACTCCTTCCTCTCTCATTATAATTAGGGCTCCCGGTTTTCCGTTTAAATGGATTTTTACATATAAATACAGACGGAAAACAATTTTTCCTTTGTCTGTATTTATATGTAAAAACGGCAAAATACTAGAAAATTGCAGCGCTGCCTTGCTCGAATCCAGAGCTATCTCCGCCCCTCCCCCTCCAGTCGTGTGTGCAGCCCGGGATGAGTCAGCTTCTAGGGCACACACACAGGCGCACCCAAGCGCTTCACAGGTCGTTAAAAGACCATTTGTTTGTTAATCAAGCTTTGTTTACCTCTAAGCCCCCTGCAGCCCCACTCTGACTGTTGCTTAAAGATTTAGCCACCCCACTCCGATTTTTTTTACCTGTGCCATCTCTCACAGTGGCAGTGCTGCTGGGCGCCAGCTGTTTGTAGTGGTGGTACAGTTGCTTGCCACTGACTCTCACTGGTAGGGCTTCGTGTTACCTGGAGCACTTTGCATACTACTCACTTCATGGCTCAGTAATATGCTGTCTGGTTGTATGCCACCCGCTTCATCAAGTCTCAGCAGCAGTGTTATTTGCAATCAGGTCCACTTATCAGTCATTGTATTGTTTTTATCAGCTGTGTGTCATTATTTCTTTGTTTTTTTTAGCTGATTGGAGCTGTAGTTTTAATCCGTTGATAGTGGGTGAGTTTTCCAGTGATAAGATTTGTTGTAGTTACTTGTTTTCACAGGTGCTCGGTCTGAGCTGCTAGCACACATATTTGCGTGCTCCGATTTCCAGCACTTATTCCTTGTAATCCCCTCTAGAAATGTCCTGGCCTTTTTAACACAATCCGCGAATGCCCTTTGGCCCGTGTTTTGACAAGATAAAAGTGTTCCTACTGGAAATAGTGTTATATAAGAATATATAATCCTTGCATCCCACTTTCTTAAAGGTTGATGGAGTTCTGGCAACGCAAATCACGAGCAGCTTGGGTCCGTATGCTGTTATTTTGTATTTACACAGGCGCCCCTCGCATTGTGATGCTGTTGGCTTGCAGACAAGAGCTTGCATAGTGTTGCTGGGTAGGTGCTTGGGTGGGAATCAGGAGAATCCTCTGTGGCAGCAGTGCTTTAGTCCTCTTGTGGTGAGTTTAGCAATGAAGCCAAGAGAGATAGTTTTGCAGCAAGGTTCAATGAAACGGACTGCACATTTCATACTTGCCCTGGTCTTGAATGGCATCACTTTAGTTGTTGCGTGTAAAAGCTCTTTGTCGCTGGCAATTTTCCCCACAAACATTAGTACAGCCTGTTAAATATTACACAAAAGTCAACGAAGGAGGCATAGCAACTCCCTTATTCATGGACAGGTGCTTACACACAGTCACACATGGGACTGCAGTGTCTTTCCAATTTCAGACTGGCGAACCGGTATTGTGTCAACTATAATAGTTAATTTTTTCACAGAACGTGAGTATGGTGAGAGATCAAATTAAAAGACAATCTAGCTTGCTTAACTCCCCCCTCTCCCCTAAATGCAGCCTCTTCCCGTGTGTCTCGTCTATATTTTATAATTTTTCTCATTGTGTCCCCATCACCCAGATGACTAATAATAATAATAATAATAAGCATTTGCAATGCAATAGGTTTCACATTTGCGAGAGTTTGAGCTATTGTCATTGTAGATGACATGCCCTTTATTTGTGTTTTTCAAAACAGATAAATATAACGCTTTGTCATTTACAATGCCAATAACAAACTCTTGCAAATGCAAGACCTATTGCATTGCAAATACTTGTTTGTGTAGTGCTTTCTGCCAAATTCTTACGGATTCATAGCACTGCAAATGGGATAATGTGCCGAGCTTTGGAAGGGTTAAAAACCAAGACTGCACAGAGATTGAACGTAGGGCCTGTATCTTGCACAATGGTTAATACCATGCGCGCAAAGCTCATTGGGCTCAAAGGGCTTCAGCTGCTCAGAATCCAGTACTGTCTTGTTCTATTCTCTATATCAAGAGAACAATATTTGGGGTCTGGAACGCACAGAAAAAAATACAGCGATTCTTCACAACATTTAAATGTACACTCCCATATTTCAATGCACACTCCAGGATCTTTACATACACACCGCATGGCTAATTCCAGCACAAGGCTGGTGGCAGAGAAGCAGAGGAGAATGCTAAAATGAGGAATAAAATAAATGAGCATTGTTACCGTAAATAACTCCCCTTGTTAACTGCCGCAAAGTCATGATCATACTTTTGGCACGCCTGCATGAAGTACCCGTATCATACTGTACACATGTACACATGGACCCTTCTCATATAATCTTGGCTAACGCTCCTGTTTTTTAAACCTGAAGAATTGCCTAGCGTGTACACATTGATTGGAAAATAAAGGCATCCCATTCCATTTAGGAGAACCATATTTTCAGTAAGTACGACGTTATTAAACAAAGACAGCTTTAGTTCCCCACATATTCTGAAACACATTTAGAATCTGTGTACAGGTAGGAGCATTTGTTGCTGCCCCGGCCCTTCGGAGAATTCACCATCTCCAAGGCTCTGCCTCACAAGTGACCTCTGCCCCAGCCCTCCGCTATTTCAACTCGAAAGGTAGGTGTATTTCCCCTATGTAAAAAGTAAATGTCTGAGACTCTAAAAGAACCAGGGCACACCACCACCCACTCATTGGGGCCCGGCAGATCGGCACTTCCTCTCCAGTACTACCCTATTATGGTAACTAGTCCCCAAAATTCGCACTCCCACATCAGTGCTGTCTGGGCTCTCACCAGCCCCTTCTCCACCTAGGGGCGCCTACATCATGCCGTAGCCTCGCCCAATGCCCCTGACTCCACTGCACTGCTAAGGCCACAACAACTTGCTAGTTTAAGTGAGTGCATGTGTGCATTGTCAATATAAATAAATGTGGAAAAATACTAGCTGTAGCTTCATCTTTTGCTTGTGGCAAAAATAAATGTGGATAAATACAGAAAAAAGGCCCAAAAAATAAATATCGATAAATACAGACGGAAATGACAAACAAAATAAATACCATAAAACCGGGAGCCCTAATTATAATATCTTCTTTTTCTTATATTCTGCTCTCTTTGTATACTTTTGTTTTCATACTTGCTACTCTTTTTGTATATTTCTCCTACTCTTATATATTCTCTCTTGTCCTTATATTCACCACTGTCGTAATAGTTCTTACTGTCTTCTCATAGTACTCCCTCTCTGCTTATACGCTCAGTCTTTCCTTATATTTGTCTTTTCTCCACATTTTTGTCTCTGTGTCTCTTTACATTCCTTCCTCTTTCTTCATATATACTCTTCTGTTCTTATATTCTCTGTTTCTTGTTATTCTCGCTGTTCTTTGCAGGTACTCCCTATTGTTTTCTCATACTTTTCTTTTTCTTCTCAAACTCTTGTCTCTGTACTCACATTTCTCTTCTCTTTTCTTATACTTCGCACACTCTACTAATATTGACGTCTTTTCTTATCATCACATTCCTCTCCTTATTTTCCACCCTGTTATTATACTCCCCCCCCAAGTTTTCATATTCTACTCTCTCTTCTCTTACTTCTCCATGTCTCCTCGTACTACTGAGTGAGTTTTTCTTATATTTCCTTTTGTCCTATACTCCTTCTCTTTGTGTTCATATTTTCCTCTTTTTCTTCATTTTTCTTTTCTATTTTCATTTTCTGTCCTCTCTGTTTATACTTCTTACATCTGTTCATATTGTTTGCTCTCTTCTCTTGACTCCCTGCATACACTCTGCAGCACTTTCCTCATATTCTCCGTCTTTTCATACTGACCTCTCTCTTTATATTTGTTACTCTTGTCATACTTCTGCCTCTTTCGTCATGCACTTTTCACTCTTCATAATATTCCATCTGTTTATACTCCTTCTTTTCTCCTCATACTGTATCCTCTGTTCTTGTACACCCCTTTTTTCCTTATGCTCCACTTTTCCTCACATTCTACGTGCTCTCTTCTGGTACTGTTCCTCTCTCTCCTTATACACACTGTCCTTTGCTAGTATTCCTTTTTTGTTCTTATAGTTGCGCGTCTTTTCACATATTTCTTCTTTTTTCTTTATAGTCTTTCTCTCTCTTCTTATAGGGCCACCTCTGTCCTTTCACTCTCTTTTTTCTTCTCATACTCTTTTTTCTCTCCTCATATTTCCATCTTTCTCTTAATTCTCTCCCTTACCTAGTCATACTTTCCAGTTTATTCATACTCTCTTTATCCCCTTATATTGCAGTGTCTGTTTATACTTCCCTTTTTTATTATATTTTCCCTTGTTTCATACTCCTTCCTCTCTTGTGGTAAGTCAGTCAGTCAGTCAGTCAGTCAAAATACACTTTATTCGATTTTTTTTTACATCATACAAAGGCAAATTCACTATGAACAAATTTAAAATGCACAATATATATAGTTACATCTCATAATCAATAAAATATTAACAATGCATTAAAAATATGTTAAAATTTAATTAAGAGTGTAAACAGGTTAAAAGGGGACAGTTTGCGGGACCCTCTTACATCTTGATCTAAATGCAGCTGTTAGGTAACTTGCGACGCTGAACATAATAAAAGTGTTAGGCAGTGTTTGCAAAAAAATTAATGTTGGTCGGACTTGGGTAAAACCGGTATCCTTCAGGATTGGGATTAAATATTTTTGCCTCTCAACAGTATAATGCCCAAAAAAAAACATAAAATGGAGAGTATCCTGGCTTGAAAACTTATCACAGCCACAGGGTGGGGCATCTTCAGGTTTAGCCCACGAATGAAAACAACCAAGTGAATAGTGAATTAGATTCATTCTAAATTTTGTTAGCAGTGATCTGTGGAGTGGGTTAGTACCAATTTTTAAATAAGGTTCCAGAGAAGGAGTGGTAGTTAAAATCGAATAGACTCTTACAAGATGTTTTCTTAATTCCAACTCCTCTCTCTATAAACAGGCCCTCACCAGAAATTCCTGCTTAATCCATTTGACATCCTCCTTCCTAATGTTTAGTGGAGTTGAAAAAAGCTCCGGTCTCCCTAGTGACGTGAAAGAGGATTTAATATATTTCAACCAGGGAATTCTCATAGCCCGGTCCCGTGAGATCACATCCTCCAATATGCTGTGATTGAGTGTCAGTTCAGGGTTCATCCATGTTTTAGCCCAAAAGAATAATGGAGCCAACTTAAGCCTATCCGTTATATAGGGCAGACCAACTTCCTCGTGGATGGGGAGGGTCAGAGTGGACTTAGGGACGGATAAAAATTGTCTAATAAGCCCATTTTCCACCCTCTGAATTTTATCCTGGTTGACATACCCCCACAAGGCATACCCATACAAAGCAATAGGAATGCACTTGCTATTATAAACCTTTAACACTTCCTCCATAGGCTTGGCCCCCAATCTTTTTGTAAAAGCCAGGAGGGCTGATGTAGAGCGGGCAAGAGATATACTCTTCACCTTTATCTGGGGGCCCCATGAACCTCTCTCGTCAAATAGGACCCCCAGGTATGGGAAGACAGGGACCCTAGAGAGTGCCTCTCCCCTACAAGTGAAGGATTTTGCGTGCAGCTTATGTCTCTGACTGCCTACAATCATAGTATGGGATTTTGTTATGTTAACTTTTAGGTCTAGGTTCTCCATAAAGGAACCAAAAAGATCCAGGAGGGTCTGTAGGCCATTGCCCGTACGCGCTATTAAAACAGCGTCGTCCGCGTATAGGAGTGCCGGGATCTGCTTTCCTCCTATACGTGGTACATCAGGATTCCCTGCTTCAAGGTATTTCCCCAATCCATTAATGTAGATCGTAAAGAGAAGGGGGGCTAAGATACAACCCTGGCGCACCCCCTTCTCAGAGTGAAAACTATCGGTACACCTACCCTCCTTGGAGACCCGCACTTTGGCTGAGAGACCCTGGTGCAAGTTTGCAATGAGAGCTACTAAAGGGGCCTCTATTCCGAGCTCATATAGTAGGGACCATAGCTTGGACCTATTCGCCAAATCGAAGGCAGAGGAGAGGTCCATGAAAGCCAAATATACAGACCCCTCCCCGGCCACCGTGTATTTGGAGACTAAAAGGTGCAAGTTTGAGCATTGGTCCAGGGTGCCCCGGTTCTCTCTAAAACCGTACTGTATGTTAGAAAGTCCTCCACAACTCTCCAGGCCATCCCTCAGTGTGGCTAGTAATACTCTGCCCAAGATCTTAAAGGCAGAGTCAATGAGGGAGATAAGTCTATAGCACCCAGGGTCCTCACGGCTTCCCTTTTTGTAGATGGGTACTATGATGGATGTTGCCCATGTTGCCGGAATTATATTATTGTTGGCTGCCCTGAAAACTCTCGTGAGCACCTGAGACCAAGCTATTGGGGAGTATCTAAAGAAGTCCACCGGTACGCCGTCTGGTCCCGGCGCCTTATTTTTAGAGGACTCAATAAGTGCCTTGAGCACCTCCTCCTCATTAAACTCCACCTCTGGTAAGACCTGGCTCACCGCCATAGTGTTAAAAGCTGTACTACCCTTACCACCATACACATTACTAAAATGTTGTGCCCACTTTTCATCTGGTATAACACAATCTAGGGCAGTATTATCATCCCCTGTAAAGAACGGGTGCTTTATGATGTCCCAGAATCTCTTACTATCTTTAAGGACATCTATCGTGAGGAGATCATGCAAGCATTGTTTTTGATGGTATTTTTCCTCCTCTTTATGGCTAATTTATATTCCCGCCTCAGATTGGAAATTAGTACCTTGTCCCACGGAATAGCCTTCAATGCACGTTTTAAAGATCTATAAGTGCGTGAACTTTTTTTCATAGTCCCACGTTTGTCCTCATAATCCTCCCTCTCTTCGTATAAGTAATGTAAGAGAATATTTCATATATTTATATTTGTTATGTTATATATATATTTTTTATAATAGTTTCTGTTTATCAATACTGAAAAAAACTCAATGGAGGAAACAACAAAAGAAAGGTGTTTATTTGAAGAAAAGTCATCCACAAGATTTACATGTAGAACAATGTGTTAACAAAAAGAAAAAAAGTCCTGGTAAGAGAAGGAACACTTTTCTGAGGAAAATATTAAAGAGTAAGAGTAGTGTGCACAAAGAGAAAAATAGTATTAGTGTATCTGCAACGAAAAAGAAAAAGAAGAATAAAGAGAACAATCATGGAAAAGCAACTGCTGAAAAAATAGTGTCTAGTAAAAGGAGGAAAAACCAATTTATGGAAATTAGGAAAAAAATGTTTTATAATAGTGTCAAATTTAATTAAAGAAATTAAGGAATGTAAAAAAAACAGCATTTTATAAGAAGAAGAAAGGTATAGAAAATGTAGTTGAGAAAGCTTTCGAATTGAAAACAAAACTGTTTATTTTAGTAACCAATCCATTTAATGAAGGCCAAAAGTAAGTGGAGAACAGTAATTAACAGATGTAATTTTTGTGAGTTTTTTTTGGGTGAATGGAAACATAGTTCAAGTTCTGAGCCTTTTTTTAATGAAGAAAGTTGTCTTTAGAGTAATGATTTGTTGCATGCAGTTGACACTAGTGGTCGTGCTTATTAGGTTAGAAATGGTTGTCCTATTGAGAAAGAGAAAATTGTTCCTAGAAATGCAGAAGAGGTGTTAGCTGATAAAGCTTTAAGGAGATGTCCTAAAGCTCCAGTGTACACTTGGAATTGTAGTAGTATGTGTAGTGTACGGCAAGAATCTATTGATTTTTACACAATTTCTTATGTAACTATACTAAGAAAAGTGTTAAACAAAAGATTAAGATGTTTCAAGGACTAGACCCTTGCAGAGTGACAGAAAATACTGGTTTGCAAGGTCAATCTCTGGCCTGTCTTTCTAAAAAAGTATGTCGAAGTGTTTTTCACCATTTCAGGGTGTTAGCAGTACATCATTCTGAAATGAGGAAATTAGTCAGAATATTGTATCATGCAAAAAGTCCAGCATTAATGTTAAAAAAGTTGAACAGTGCTCTTTTGCATGGATCTGTATCAAATGTAATGAACGTTTGTGATGAAATTGAGGTTAGTAATTTTGGTCCTGAGGAAGACAGTGAAGAAATTGAGGTATTAATAGAAGGACATGTAGAAGAGAATGTACAACATTGTAGTACAGAACATTTTGAGCAAGAAATTACAAATTTTAAGGTGATTTCAGGTTAAAGACCAAATTATTCTTGTATCTGTTGTCGACAAACTCATTATAAAAATCAGACCAGGGCTGTTGATTTGTATCTAAAAAGTGAAAAGGAAAATAATAATGAATGGAATGATTTTGCAACTTATTTGTTGGTAGAGAATTGTTTTAATTTGGGTTCTGATCAGCGTATTTGTAAATATTGTTATAACAAATTAGATGAGAACAAAATGCCTGCTAGAGCTGTGCATAATAATCTTGAGTTGGTAAATATTCCTTCAGAACTGATAGATTTAAATACCTATGAGTCTATTCTTATTCAATGTGTGCATCCATTTCAGGCTATTGTTCGCATGGAGCCTAAGACAGGAAAATTGCCTCTTCCAGATTTACAGAGAGGATTAAAGGGAAGAGTTGTATATTTGCCTCTATATTTAAAGAAAAGTATTGAAATAATTGGTGTAGAAAATGTAGAGGATGAACCTTTAGTTATTCTTGTTAATGGCATTCCTACTAAGAGTAAGAAAATCTGGCAAGAATTAGTGGATGTTAGGAAAGTGAAAAAGGAAACATTATATCTGGTAAAAAATAATCAATATTATAAAAATGTGTATGTGAGAGAAGAAGAAGTAACTGTAGAAGAAGATAGTGACTTGCCATCTGGACAAATTGAAAAAGTGGATGTGTCCAGAACTGAAGAAATCTACGAACATTACAGTGTTCATCCAATGCATTCTAAAGAAGTGATGGGGAATACTATAGAGTTATTCAAAATGAAAGAAGCAAAAGGAAGTCCTATTAGTGTTTGGGAAAAAAGCTTGGAAGCTCGCTGTTTCCATCAGTTGTTTCCCACAGGAAAAGGAGGACGATATGATGACCGACCTGTGCAGATTCCTGTATCTGAATACCGGACATCAAGATGTTATGCAGAAGATCCAAGATTTCGACAATGTATTCCGTATTTGTTTAATCTTTTGTTTGAGAGTGATTTGTCTGGACTTTCTTATGCAGTAAACCATATATTGAAAACAGGTGTACATCTGCAAAATGTTTCGGCAAAGGAATTTATGGATAAAGTACTACAGAAAGATAATGTTTTGGAATCTCAGATAATTAATCTCATGGCATGTCAGTGTGGTACTAATGAGTACTGGTACCGTTGCCATGGGGAACTGAAATGTATGCTAAGGAACATAGGAACTCCTACATGGTTTCTTACTCTAAGCTGTGCTGAATATGCTTGGGATGATTTACTTCAATTTCTTCTAGGGCAAATCCAAATATACTAAATATTTATGTTTATGTTTATGTTTATGTTTTTTCAATTTGTAATGCGCACAAATACCCGAGGGTGTCTCGGCGCAGAGGATTTAGACAATTAACCAAAAAGAAAATGAATTTATTGCTCAAAAAGCCATGTTTTCAGCTGTTTTCGGAAAATTAACAAGGTTGGACTGGTTTTAATACAAAGAGGAAGGGAGTTCCATAATCTCGCCGTAGCTATACATATAGCTTTAATACAAGACACCTGGAGAATTGTGCTCTTTGGATCCAGTTAATGTATGCAGGTATTTCAAACATAGATTCGAAGCTATGATGTCTTTTATCATCAATAAAAAAAATCCTCCTCTTGGAGAGGTTCTGGATTTCTTTTGGAGAAAGGAGTATCAAGCGAGAAGTGCTCCTCACATACATATGCTAATATGGATCAAAGATGCTCCCAAATTTGGAACTGAGTCAGATGATACTGTGCTGTCTTTTATTGAAGAATATGCTACATGTGATATACCCAAAAGTACACAAGATAAGGACTTAAGACAACAAGTCTTACGATTCCAAAGCCATCATTGTGGGAAATACTGTTGTCGAAAGTACAAATCTAAGGACAAGTTCTACACCAAATGTCGTTTTGGATTTCCACGTCCTGTAATATCGAAAAGAAGAGTGAACAGTTTTATGTCATCTTTGCGACATACTATCAAAAGAAAGTCTCCAAAAAATAACTACAACTTAAAAAGAAATGAAGAGTCAAAATACATAAATGACTACAACCCAGTCATTTTGTCCATGTGGAATGCTAACATGAATATTCAATATGTTGCAGACAATTCCATTGCTGTTGCTCGATATGTAACATCCTACATAACCCAATCAGAAAAGACAGAATTGAAGGAAATGTGGGAAGACATTTCCCACGAGAAGAGTCTAAGTAAGAAATTATATAGTTACAGTTTAAAGAGGTTATCTCATCGAGAAATTGGAGCGTATGAATGTTCAGATCGCTTATCATCTGCTAGTCTATACTCCAAATTGAGAAGAATCATTTGGGTGAGTTTAGGTCTTGCTGCAACACGAAATCAGGTACTTAAATCTGTACAAGAAATTGAATATTTAGCTGAAAAAGAGCCAGAAAGGACATATATTGTGAAAAGAAATATGTTGGATACATATTATCTAAATAGAAGTCATCATCTTGAAAACATGTGTCTCCATGAAGTGCTTCAAAACTATATTTTTAAACTGAATATTATAAAAAACATCAATAACGGTATATATGTTGTGGTTGGCTCTGAAGGATGTTTGGTGAAACAAAGAAAAGGACATTTGATTAATCACCGTAAACTGAGTTGCAAAACTCCTGACAAAAGGTAATTTTTCTATTTAGCTCTTTTGCAACTTTTCAAGCCATGGCGTTCAGAATTGGAATTACTTGGAGATTTTCAGAGCTATGAAGATTTGTTCAACTCAAGTAAAGATAGCATAGAATGTCCTGTTTTTGCTAATTATGTGAAAATGTTGAAAGACGAAAATGGGCAAGAAGCTACAATTGCAGCTGAAATTGCTATAGACGGTTCTCAAGAGAGTCAAACTTCTGCTCCGTTGAGGCAGGATCCACTAGGAGAACCAATTGTTCAAAATGAAGCAGCAACTACTATGGAAGAGGTAGAAACAGCAATGTATCAAGCTCAAGAAGATGTAACAAATTTAGGAAAATTAGAAGAACCAATAAATCTTGAGCAGAAAGAAATATATGAGCAAGTGAGAGAACAGATTGACCATGGATTACTTTATGAGAAGAAAGAGTGCTCTTGCTCATCATTTGAACCTATCTGAATGTACGTGAGTGGACAAGCTGGAACAGGCAAAAGTTTTTTAATTAAAGTAATCACAACTTTTCTACAGTAAACAACTGAGTCGCATTTGTCTTGTGTTGTCACTGCTCCAACTGGATTAGCAGCCCACAATAATAAAGGAATTACTTTACATCGTTTAGTAATGCTACCAGTAGAGCATCAAAAAAATTAGAATACCACAAGCTACCTGGAGAAGCTTGTTGTGAAGTTTCAAGAGCCTTGAGGAAAATTAAACTTCTCATTATTGATGAGGTAAGCATGGTATCAAACGTAATGCTTGCCTTTTTGCTTGTATGAATGCAGAAAATTCTTAAAACAGAGTATGACGTATTATTCGGAGGAAAACACGTCATAGTTTTTGGAGATCTTCTACAACTTACTCCTGTAAAAGGACAACCAGTGTTTAAAACACTGGAGCATGAAGATTCCAGAAAGTCTTTGGAGAGAATTGAAAATGTAATAGTTTTCGCATATTTTGAGTATAAGGAACTTATTACAAATATGCAACAGGCAAATGATGCTGATTATGGAAGTATTCTTCAAGATATCAGAATTAGAAAAGTGACTGAACATTGCGAACAAGCTTTACAGAGACAATTACTTCCCAATTTGTTTCCAAATGAAAATATTGTCCCAGAGAAACTATACATGAGAATTGCAGAAAACAAATCTGTAATCTGCTTAATGCCAACCCTGCGTGAATGTTCTATATTCAATGAAGAAATGTTAAAGTTGGAAAATGAAGAAATTATAAAATTGGAAGCTATTGATAAAATAGAACATGAAGGAATCACTATTATTTTGACTGAAAAGTTGAAGAGGAAATTGGATTCTTTAGAGAAATCGATAAGTAAAACTGCTGGTTTAGAAAAGAATGTATATGCATGTGTAAACTGTAGGGTAATTTTACGACATAATTTGAATGTGGAAACAGGATTAGTAAATGGAGCAATAGGTAAAATAGTTAATTTTGTTAATTACGTAAATAGAGATGGTATAGAATTTTTGAAAATCAAATTTGATGAAATGGAAGAAGTACAACAATTTAGTCATTGTTCATCTCAGTTTTTGCTTGTAAAAGATTTGTCTGTTCGCAGAAAACAGTTTCCTATTTGTTTGGAGTATGCGGTGACCATTCATAAATCTCAAGGTTTAGGTACCGATAGTGCTTTAGTGAATATTGGAAGTACTGTGTTCAAAGAGGGTATGGCACATGTTGCTTTGTCTCGAGTGAGAACTTTATCTAGATTGTACTTGATTGATTTTGATGAGACAAAGATTAGTGCAGATACAAGTTGTGTGAAAGAGTATAATAGGTTAAGAAGAGTATATGCACCCAATATAGGTCAATATCCAATATTTGAAAAGCGTGTGGTAGGTAGTAAAAGAAGATTTGAGAATATCTGTAGTGAAGCTGTAGAGAAAGAAAAAAAAACAAGATGAAGTTGTGATTGGAGGCAAAAAGAAAAAGGACAGTGTTGAAGAGAATGCTGGTTATCAGTTTGAAAATAGTTCTGGTGACAACTACTATGCTAATGTAGTTATTAATGTTGTTTTTTTTCTTGAAAGTTTGCTACAACAAATTGTTGAAAATCGGAAAGAAAGATTTTATTCCTTGTCGTATTCTGTTTATGAGAAATGTAGTAGTGATATAAGTAAAATACAAAGTGTTTCTGATATTAGAAATGTTTTGGACATATGTTCTGGTTCTACTCAATGTATGCGGAATATTCAGCAAGATTTTCAGTAATTTGTAATGTATATGCTTGTTGTATTGGAAGATGAAGGTATAGATATTGAAAATCATTATGGCCTTTCTTATAAATCGGAACATAACTGTGAAAATTGTTTGTTTACATGTATCATTAACATTGACAGTGAAAGATTCATATATTTGACTTTACTTGACTGTGAATCAGTGTCTTTTAACAATCTAATTAGAGGAGCAAGTCAAAACATGGAGTGTAGACAATGTAAATCAAAAATGTCATCAACATCATTTATACAAAGATATGGACAGTATGTAATTTCAATGCTGCAACGTTGTAGAGCGGATGGAAGAACATTGGAAACTTTAATTAAAAATGTTGTAGCTGGTCACGTTTCAATATCAGGAAGAACTTTGGTAGCTGATGCAATTATTTTTCATGATGGACCTTCTACAACATATGGACATTACAGTGTTTATTTAAAGTGTCTGAAAGGTTGGATACATTGTAATGATAGTCAATTGGTTTTTAAACAACGTTTGCCTAAAGAATTACCAAATTCTTACCTAATATTTTTAAAGCTAACATTTTAGGAACAACATTTGGCCTTTCAGGATTACTGCTGTTAAGGTAGGTTAGTCTGGTGTTGTAGAGTATTTTGTAAGTGAGGGTGAGGAGCTTGAAGGTGATCCTCTTGTTGATATTGAGGCAGTGTAGGTGTTTCAGGTGGTGGGTGATGTGGCTGCACCAGGGGACATTGATGATCACTTAGGTGGATGTATTTTGGATTTGTTGTAGTCGTTGTAGATGTTTGGCTGGAATTCCTGTGTAGAGTGTTTTGCCACATTGTAGTCTGCTGCTGATGAGGGCCTGTGTCACTGTTCTTCTTCTTTTGGTTAAGATCCACTTGTAAATGTTGCGGAGCATGTGGAGGATGTTGTAGTAGAACGAGGAGATGGTGTAGAGTTGCTTCCACATGGAGAGGGAGGATTTGAGGATGAATCCTATGTTGTGGACATGGTCAGTAGGTGTTGGTACTGTTCACAGTGTAGTCAGCTAGCAGGAGTCGTCCGAGGCTGAGGGGGTGGGTCTGAGGATGAGTACCTTCATCTTGTGCGAGTTCATGTTTATAGAGCTGCTCTTTATGTAGTTGGTGACGTCCTTCATTGTGTCGTGGAGGTTGCTTTTGGTGGTATGTGGCTTCTTGGTGAGGAAGAGGATGAGCTGGGTGTTGTTGGCGTAGGAGATGTTGTTGAGGTTGTGATGGTGGGCTACTTGTGTGAGGGTGGCCATGTAGATGTTTAATAGCGTTGGTCTGAGGGTTGAGAGCTGGGGGACGCCGCAAATGATTTCAGTAGTTTTGGATCAGAAGGCTGGGAGGCGGACGTTGAGGATTACTATTGAACAACTTCCAAACTAAGGATTTAATGCATAATTTTTGGCCGTGCGGAAAAGTATGTGAAACCATTAAGGACTTTTTGTTGTCAATTTTGTCAGCATATATTTGTAAGTAACATTATTTACAGTGTATGAAAATAAATCATACTGTTTTGTTATTTTATGATTGTTTGAGATGTGTCATATTTACGTAGGAAATCGCTCTTAGAAAAAACATTTTAGATTATTATTGAGAATGTTGAATGTTTTTTTTAAGATAATCTTATTGATTGACTTTTTTTTGCCCGCTGTTATGTGATGAGTACTATTGAACTCACTGTTTCTAGTGAGTTCAATATATTCTGAAAACAGCAAAAAAGGCAAATGTACTACTTTACAAATTAGTTTGTGTTGTAAAATATATATTGTAACTTTGTTTTTTTGTGTCTTCCACAGATGGTAATTTATAATATATAATTTTTTTATTACTTATATGCTTAAGGTAAGTACAAGTAACTGTTTAAAATGGTCGAGGGAATGTGCTTCTGCCAAGCTGAAGTAACAAAACATGGATGGAGTACATAAGTGTGTAAAGATGGTTTGTATCTTTTAAAGACATTTAAAAAAATTATATACTGAGTGTACCAGTATTCTATACCTGTTGCTGTGAGTATTTTCGACTTATATGAGGAATTACTACTTTCTAATTATGTTAAAAGGTGAGTACTGGATAGGTCTTTAAGAGTTTATTCGTATGAAAAGAAATGAAGTATTAAAAAATTAGTGTGATAATGGTACCTAAATATACACAGATACACAGTGTTAATTTGGACAACCAATAGTATCTCTTGCACTTTACTAAAACACATTTACTATTTTGGAATGGGTAAGGTGAATAAACATATTCTACATTTTTAGTACTGCATTTTACTATAACAGCCTGAGTCTTTTCCTATATTCATTAGGAGTGACTGATTTCAAAATTTAGGAAAACTTAAGTACAGGATATCCTTATAAGTAATTATATTTATATAACTTTATAAAGGAGTAAAACTCTACTAATGGAATGTTATTAGACAATGGTATTTATATAATATTTTTTTTAGGCCAAAATAGTTGAAAACGCTAGTTTTGTATTATATATTAAAAAAACTGATGAAATGAACTGTTTATACTTTTAGACAATGAGTTACAACATAAGCGAAAACTTATGTAAAGACAACAGACCCATACTGAGGATATTTTGGAAATTACCTTGACTGTAATTGAAGAACTAATCGTATCTGTCACAGGCAATGAGAGTGAAGAAGGGGAAATTAGTGCTGCAGACATGAGCTGTGATTTCAAAGACGAAAGCTTTGATGCAGATTTTGTGGAAGCATTAAATTATGTTGAAATTTTAGAACAAATGAATTCCGAAACTGCTAACAAGTTTGTGTGTATGACATACCTGATGAACTTGTTTTAGAATGTCTGTTAAATTATGAGATGTTAGAAGAATCAATGTATTGTTTAAAAATAATAAAGGTTTGAGCACTATCTACTAATGTATTCATTGTACTAAAAGTGAAGCACTTATATATTCAGTTATACATTATTTACATTTTTGTATTGATTTAAAATATACAAAGTAGGTCTGAGGGCATGGATTACTTAAAATCCCTATGGTCTATACACGCAGTCTTCTATGGACCTGCAAACTTGTGTTTCATACTTTCAATTCCCCAGTCTGTATCCTTACACTTACACTAAACACTCTGACACTGCTGTTTCAGTATTGTAGTGAGTCATTCAGCAGTATGTGCTTATCTATGTACTGTGGTAAAACTGAAGCTGTTATAAATTAAGTTAGGCACTTAGGGGCAGATTAGGATGGCGGACGGACCTTCGTCCGTCCGCCACCCCAGATGTGGAGGGACCGTCCGCAGGGGCAGCGGCGGTCCCTCCTTGCAAATTAGGATGTGACCGCCACCCTGGCGGTCACATCCTGTATTTTTAACGTTGCGGCGGGTGCTGCTTTAAGCAGCACCCGCCGCAATGTTAAAAATGCATGAATTACATTTACATGCACAAAGCGTCAGGCAGCGCGCGGTGCCTGCCGCTTTGTGCATGTAAATGTTGGAGGGTACCATAGGTACCCCCCATGTGCACCCCCCACCCCCGACACCCTGGTGGCCCGCAACGGGCCCCCAAAAGCCAAAGACCACATGCTTTTCCACGGCGGAAAAGCCGCCGCGGAAAAGCATGTCTCCGTGAACATCCTAATTTGGCTGACGGTGTCTTGCAGACACCGTCACCAAATAGCCCTCACCACCCCGCGGATCAGCGGCGGACAGACCTGCCGTCCGCCACTGGTCCTACCGCAATCCCACCGTCATCCTAATCTGGCGGTGGGTGTTGTATGTGGCTGCGGCGGTTAATCTGCATCCTCCAGATGCCCAGCCCGGGGGATGCGGA
This sequence comes from Lissotriton helveticus, assembly GCF_964261635.1. Lineage (NCBI taxonomy): Eukaryota > Metazoa > Chordata > Amphibia > Caudata > Salamandridae > Lissotriton > Lissotriton helveticus. The sequence continues at coordinate 1,612,100,910 of NC_136065.1, forward strand.
TTAACCGCCATCCTAATCGGCCCCTTTGTTTGCAGAACTATAATCATCTAGTCAGTACTTAAGTATTCATGGAGCAAAGTAGGCCTTACACCATTTACTGCTTTAAACCCCCATAGACATTGCATGCTGTCTTTTATGCACCAGCAAACTTGTCTTTTATACCTTCAATTCCCCAGTCTGTATTCTTAAACTTCCACCAAACTCTCTGACACTGCTGTTTCAGTATTGTATTGAGCACACAGAAGGATACAAAGTTCCCCGGGGAGAGTACAACAGTGTGGAGAAGGAGAAGAAGAGAAGTGCAGAGTCAGGGAACTAGAGAGGTTCCCTTATCGGAACTAGAGAGCCTCACACACCCAGAGCGCTAGGTGTAAAACACCCTGACTGTAGGATGTCCAGCTTCATCATCAGCTCACTGCTCCTCGTCAGACCGGCGCTGCAATGTCTGACGGAATGCCAGGGGGCACTCTTTTGGCGGAGTTCTTTTGTTCCTTGCCGATGGTGTGTGTGAGTGAGAACAAGAAGTGTAGTCGGTGAAAAGTGAGTGGATGTTAAAAAGGGTAAGCAATCCACAATGTATTTTATTGGTGTGGCTGATTCCCTAATTAAAAGGGGTGAGAGGGGAGCTAGAGACTGTAGGGTATGCAGAAAACGAACTCAACCCCCTATTGTGGTCAACATGTTTCTCGCCAACCGGCGTTTCGTCAGGACCTTAACAAGGTACTACACAGGAAAACGGTGATACACTGCTCATTCAAAAAGTAAAAAGCAAATGCAAATACAACCTCACTGGGTCAGGTACAAAGCGGGCCAGGGGTCCTGCTCTAATTAGGCGACCTAAGGGTAGGAGGTAACAATAGAAAATAACAAAGCAGGTCAAATCATATCTCAATATTGTAGTCATACATTAGATGATATGGAGTGACTGTTGATAAACACTCTCCACACTGTGAGGGGGGGGGCGTGTAGGGAAAACATTCATACCAGACAGGGTGGAAGAGAATTTCCCTTCATAATTGGTCTGAATATGGCGCGACTACTATCTCTCATTGGAGAAACCAAAGTACAAGTAAACCACTAGTCTTAAGTGTAAAGCCGAATCTGTCAAATCCACACCCATTCCTGGGAGAAAAAGGGAAGGTTCTTACCCTAAGGGAGAGTAACACAGGCCTCGCAGCATGCTCCCGTGAGGCCAGCGCTGTCTGGTAAGAGTACCTGCAGGGTATGGAAGGGAAGGTATGATTTATAAGTTGCAAATCGCAGGGTAGGAGACTAGTTCCTGATGGAGCAGGCTAGTACTTATGGTGGATTGGATAGGACCGGGCTTGTGCCTTAGCACAGCCACGCTGGGGATGCAGAAGCAGGTTCCCAGCTGTCTTCCAGGGCTAATTTCGCCAAACCCACACATACAGTCACCCGTTGGGTTGGGAGCGACGCGAGCATGAGCAAGGACAGTGCCAGAATGCGGCGGAGCACCGCGCAAGTAACTGACCTTAAAGCTAAGCCTAAAGGATGTAGGCGAGGCAGGGGAGAGGCGGGCGCTCGCTCCCTCCCATTCCGCTAAATGTATTGTGGGGAAAGGTGGGGGCCCGGTCGGAGCTGCGAGCTACCCCTGTCACCGCCTGGTGCTGTGGGACTGCGAGAAATGGTCGGAATCTCCGGTCGGCGGGGTGGGGGACAAGGCTTACATGAGCGTAGACGCTGGGACGGCGGCGACACCTACCCCTCACGCTCGCGGCACCTGGTCAGGGTGCGGAGCAGCTGGTGGTGTGTCCCTGCTGGGTCCATCTTCATATAGGCTGCCCGCTACCTCGCCGGTGCGCCCTGGGCTTGGTGGCGCCTCTCGTGCGTCATGCGCATGCGCCCAGGCAGCAAGTAAGCTAGAGCGGCTTCCGGGCGATAGTAGCACAGTTGGCGGCCATGTTGGAAAGCTCGCTATCGCGGTCGGAAAGTGGATGCATACTCTGCTAGGGGTTAGTGCTACACAGGGTTGCTGCTATATGATTTATATCATTCAGGTATTTTAAATAAACTGAACGTAACAGGGGGGGGGGGCGTATTCCGGTGGATATGAACTGCTACCAGCCGGCAACACGGGGAATAAGGTAGGCTCCCTGATGTTAAATGGGTTGCGAGGCTCGTGTGTGAGGCAACAAGGGTCAGTCAGGCACTTGGGTAGCCTTAGTTTTTGGATGCCTCGTGTGTGGGACATCGAGGGTAGGTCAGAAACCCTCTGATGGTGGGGATCGCCTTTGTAAGGGGATGGCTTGTTCCGAGCTGAGGTGTCAGCTATGTGTAGAAGAGGTGCCTGTCCTAGTGTGTCGGGAGGTGTAGGTGATGTAGGCACGTGTCCTATTACAGGTATATGCTGCATTGAGAGGGTAGAGGAGATATAAGAGGGTCTGTGGGTCTCCCTGTGCGAGTGGCTGGTCCCACCCTATCAATGGTGGGAGAGGTGAACAGAAAACTTTTGAGTTCACGGAAGGGGCTCTGTGAATTGTAGGGTGTCAAATCTCCTTGCGAAACACAGGTATGGATAAGGCCATGAGGACTCTGAGCTAATGAGTCGGTACAGGTGCCAGCTTTGGCGTGTAATCTAGAAACGGTAGCCCAGGGGACTGAATCGTTGAGCCCAACTGTATCAAGCTGGAGGCGGTGCACCCATCTCTGTTCAAGCCTGAACAGTGCCTGCCTGGTCATGGCTGGTTGGGACTTGAGCACTAACTCCTGGATGCTGTCAGCAGGATGGTTGTGTTGTTGATAGTGTTCATACAGTCTTGTGTGGGTTCTGGAGCACCGTATGTTGCTTTTGTGCTCCGTTATTCTGAGCTTAAGCTGTCTCATAGTCATACCTACATAAAATGTATCACAGGGACTGATCAGGAGGTAGATGCATTTAGTACTGAGACAATTTGTGTGTCTGTTAAGTTGCCACGTAAAGGAATTGGTAAGCCTGATTTCTTTACATTGTCTAGACTGGGGGCACACCGCACAGCCACCGCAAGGGTAATGACCAACAACGGGGGGGAGGTGCCACAATGTCTGCTGCCCACTGCTGTGTTGTTTCTTGGGGCGCGTGTGTATCAGGGAGTCTTTAAGTTTAGCCGTCCGTTTAAAGGCAAACCTCGGCTTGGGTAACTCATTGCCCCCTGTGTTTAGGATGCCCCAATGTTTGTTCACAGTTTTTTAATAAAGTTGGAATTTCTGGTAAAACTGGTGACACAAGTGATCAGGTCATCACGCTCTTTTTGGTGTACCTCAAGGAGGGACTCCCTATGGTTGTTTAGTGCTCTCTTGGTGGAGTCACGAATCAGTTTGGTGGGGTATCCTCTATCCTGCAGTTTATGTTGGAGGATATTGGCTTCTTGTCTATAATCATCCTTGGAAGAGCAGTTTCTGCGCACCCTCAGGAATTGGCCGAAGGGTAGATTCTCGCGTAGTGCTCTAGGGTGATGGCTGTTGAACAAGAGGAGACTGTTTCTGTCAGTGTCCTTGCGGAAGAGGGTAGTGCTCAGACCGGCTGGGCCCAGCCGTATTGAATGAGCAGTGTATCACCGTTTTCCTGTGTAGTACCTTGTTAAGGTCCTGACGAATCGCCGGTTGGCGAGAAACATGTTGACCACAATAGGTGGTTGAGTTAGTTTTCTGCATACCCTACAGTCTCTAGCTCCCCTCTCTCCCCTTTTAATCAGGGAATCAGCCACGCCAATAAAATACATTGTGGATTGCTTACCCTTTTTAACATTCACTCACTTTTCACCGACTACACTTCTTGTTCTCACTCACACACACCATCGGCAAGGAACAAAAGAACTCCGCCAAAAGAGTGCCTCCTGGCATTCCGTCAGACATTGCAGCGCCGGTCTGACGAGGAGCAGTGAGCCGATGATGAAGCTGGACATCCTACAGTCAGGGTGTTTTACACCTAGCGCTCTGGGTGTGTGAGGCTCTCTAGTTCCGATAAGGAAACCTCTGTAGTTCCCTGACTCTGCACTTCTTCTCCTTCTCCACACTGTTGTACTCTCCCCGGGGAACTTTGTATCCTTCTGTGTGCTCTATACTTGGACATGTACACTGGACCCCATTAAATATCGTCCTATCCCCTTTCCTCTTGTTGTTTTAAATATAGGCGTGGGGCCTTCCCACGGAACCACCTAGGTTACCTCCAGCCACAACTCGCTGTGAAGCCCAACGGGTGTCCAGAATTACTAATTGCATTCTGGCGTACCCCTTATCCCGCTAATTCTACCCTATACTCCTCTCTACTATATTCCCCTGGTTGATCGTCCCATGATGGAGGATGTCCCAGGCATTAGTTTCGATGAGGAAGCTATAGCCGAAGCCTTGAGATCAGCACCCTCCCTCCTTGGAGCTCCGGAAGCGGCCGCAACAGGCTCTTCCAATGATGATTGGACAACACTCATGATCCTGAAAAAGGAATGGCTCAGAATAACCATACACGGAGTTTGCATGACCGAGTACCTGAGAGCTAACATCGCCCCTCAGGGACTCATAGTTAACATCTTCCCTAGACTCTTCCTTGAAGACGCCCAGTTCAAGGGAGACTGGTGCCAGGTTTCCTGGAAATGCACGAAAGACCTTCTATTCTTAATTGTTAAGACAGCTAAAAGACTGGCAGATTCCTTGCTGGATAAAATCACAGCAATAGAGACGGCAATGAGGGCAGCTGTCAATAAGAACTCTAAAACAGCCTTCACATCTAAACTTGCAGAAATCAACCAGGAGATCTCTGATAATCAAGAGTATCTCCTTACACAAAAAGTGGCTAAACTCCAAAAAGACTTGGCAAGGTTTGAAAAAGAAAAAGTGTATCCCTACCTCAAGGAAGGATATACTAACAAGAAAACCGGTTACTCTTCGGACGAGAACTCTGGCATTGCCGGCAGTCGGAGAGGGTCGTCAAGCAGTGACTCGAGTGGGAGCACTACACCCAATAACAACCGCCAGCAAGGTCGCTCAAACTGGAACTGAGGTTACCATCAAGGACCAATGTTTCAAGGACCACCCCAGATGCTGCCCCCTTGGCAGTACCCCTTCTACCCGCAGGGACCCCCACAATTCTACCCACTGAACCCCCCTTTTCACAACAGAGGCTGGGGCAGAGGAAAAGGGCGCAAGCGGGGAGGTGTAAGAGGGGTACAGTGGCAAGACCAGCCATCAACATCTGCCCCGATGGAAACTAGGAGTGTAACCAGGGGAAGGAGAGCCTAATAGTCAACCTTTCCAGGAGAGTACTCAACTCCATCGAAATAGGTATCCTGGAGAAGGGTCTGGGCTTTGTTCCCACCCCTACCCCGGATAACTTTACGGAAATGTGTGAGATCAAACAGCTTTTCCGCAAAGTACGCCTCAGGGCTTTTTTCCAAGATCAACCAGCAACTGAAAAGACGGATACAGGGCTACGTAATCCCTCCACCTTCACCCCAACAGATGGGATGGTCCCACCCGAGGTGTTGACATTCGAGAGGGCCGTACTTAGGTCCCTGGAGAATAAACCACAGACCAGTGGCTTCAACAACCTGAGTAGAGCTGAAAGACAGGCAGTCTTATCGTTGGGCAGTGACACCTCCATTGTCATCAAACAAGCCGACAAAGAGGGAGCAACAGTTATACAAGATGCCATTGACTATGACACAGAGTGCAAGCGCCAACTAGCCAACACCACCCACTACAGACCCCTGCCGGCAGATCCGACAAGCAGGATGACCACAGACATCTCTAGCCTGATTATTAAGGGCGAGACCAATGGCTGGATCTCGAAAACACGAAGCAGAGTTCCTACTGACTACGGACCCAGTGGTCCCTTACTTTTATACCTTGCCTAAGATTCACAAGGGCACTAGTCCAGTCCCAGGGAGACCTATCGTCTCCGGAATTGGCTCATTACTGGAGCCGCTGTCTAAGTTTTGTGACGTGTTCCTCCAGCCTATTGTGAGGAAAATACCCTCCTTCCTGCAGGACACAAGGGATGTCCTACGCCTCATTGACTCCATCGAAGGTAGAGAGGAAGTGGACCTCCTCCTCACGCTTGATGTGGAAGCCTTATACACGAATATTCCCCAAGCAGCCACACTAGAAGCTGTGGAAACTGCCTTAATGCAGGAGGAATGGTCCTCACCTACACCCATACCTTTCATCATGGCCTGTGCTAGCATTGCCCTAACAGAAAACTTTTTCCAATACGGATCACAGATGTACCATCAAATCAGGGGTACGTGAATGGGTTCGACTTTTGCTCCTAGCATTGCCTGTATCTACATGGCAGCCTTTGAAAACCAATTCATCTACCCCGAATCCAATCCCTTCAGGCAACATCTTTCACTGTGGCGTCGCTACATAGACGATATTCTGATACTATGGAAAGGTGACCGCGACAGCTGCACTCAATTCTGCACATGGATTAACCAACAGAATCCATACCTGAAATTTACAGGCTCCATGTCTGAGACAGCCCTCCCCTTCCTTGACCTCACGATACGGCTGGGCCCAGCCGGTCTGAGCACTACCCTCTTCCGCAAGGACACTGACAGAAACAGTCTACTCTTGTTCAACAGCCATCACCCTAGAGCACTACGCGAGAATCTACCCTTCGGCCAATTCCTGAGGGTGCGCAGAAACTGCTCTTCCAAGGATGATTATAGACAAGAAGCCAATATCCTCCAACATAAACTGCAGGATAGAGGATACCCCACCAAACTGATTTGTGACTCCACCAAGAGAGCACTAAACAACCATAGGGAGTCCCTCCTTGAGGTACACCAAAAAGAGCATGATGACCTGATCACTTGTGTCACCAGTTTTACCAGAAGTTCCAACTTTATTAAAAAAACTGTGAACAAACATTGGGGCATCCTAAACACAGGGGGGGTTGAGTTACCCAAGCCGAGGTTTGCCTTTAAACGGACGGCTAACCTTAAAGACTCCCTGATACACACGCGCCCCAAGAAACAACACAGCAGTGGGCAGCAGACATTGTGGCACCTCCCCCCCGTTGTTGGTCACTACCCTTGCGGTGGCTGTGCGGTGTGCCCCCAGTCTAGACAATGTAAAGAAATCAGGCTTACCGATTCCTTTACGTGGCAACTTAACAGACACACGACTTGTCTCAGTACTAAATGCATCTACCTCCTGATCTGTCCCTGCGATACATTTTATGTAGGTATAACTATGAGACAGGTTAAGCTCAGAATAACGGAGCACAAAAGCAACATACGGTGCTCCAGAACCCACACGAGACTGTATGAACACTATCAACAACACAACCATCCTGCTGACAGCATCCAGTGGTTAGTGCTCGAGTCCCAACCAGCCATGACCAGGCAGGCACTGTTCAGGCTTGAACAGAGATGGGTGAACCGCCTCCAGCTTGATACAGTTGGGCTCAACGATTCAGTCCCCTGGGCTACCGTTTCGAGATGACACGCCAAAGCTGGCACCTGTACCGACTCATTAGCTCAGAGTCCTCATGGCCTTATCCATACCTGTGTTTCGCAAGGAGATTTGACACCCTACAATTCACAGAGCCCCTTCCGTGAACTCAATAGTTTTCTGTTCACCTCGCCCACCATTGATAGGGTGGGACCAGCCACTCGCACAGGGAGACCCACAGACCCTCTTACATCTCCTCTACCCTCTCAATGCAGCCTATACCTGTAATGGGACACGTGCCTACATCACCTACACCTCCCGACACACTAGGACAGGCACCTCTTCTGCACATAGCTGACACCTCAGCTCGGAACAAGCCATCCCCTTACAAAGGCAATCACCACCATCAGAGGGTTTCTGACCTACCCTCGATGTCCCACACACGAGGCATCCAAAAACTAAGGCTACCCAAGTGCCTGACTGACCCTTGTTGCCTCACACACGAGCCTCGCAACCCATTTAACATCAGGGAGCCTACCTTATTCCCCGTGTTACCGGCTGGTAGCAGTTCATATCCACCGGAATACGCCCCCCCCTGTTACGTTCAGTTTATTTAAAATACCTGAATGATATAAATCATATAGCAGCAACCCTGTGTAGCACTAACCCCTAGCAGAGTATGCATCCACTTTCCGACCGCGATAGCGAGCTTTCCAACATGGCCGTCAACTGTACTACTATCGCCCGGAAGCCGCTCTAGCTTACTTGCTGCCTGGGCGCATGCGCATGACGCACGGGAGGCGCCACCAAGCCCGGGGCGCACCGGCGAGGTAGCGGGCAGCCTATATGAAGATGGACCCAGCAGGGACACACCACCAGCTGCTCCGCACCCTGACCAGGTGCCGCGAGCGTGAGGGGTAGGTGTCGCCGGTCTCCCAGCCTCTACGCTCAGGTAAGCCTTGTCCCCAACCCCGCCGACCGGAGGCTCCGACCATTTCTCGCAGTCCCACAGCACCAGGCGGTGACAGGGGTAGCTCGCAGCTCCGACCGGGCCCCCACCTTTCCCCACAATACATTTAGCGGAATGGGAGGGAGCGAGCGCCCGCCTCTCCCCTGCCTCGCCTACATCCTTTAGGCTTAGCTTTACGGTCAGTTACTTGCGCGGTGCTCCGCCGCATTCTGACACTGTCCTTGCTCATGCTCGCGTCATGCGAGCATGTAATGAGGAATTGATGCCGGCTTTGTGAGTTGGGCTCCGTGCCGGGAGCTCCTTCGGGTTCTTGAGCCTGACACGGGCAGAGCGGCCGGCTCCCAACCCAACGGGTGACTGTATGTGTGGGTTTGGCGAAATTAGCCCTGGAAAACAGCTGGGAACCTGCTTCTGCATCCCCAGCGTGGCTGTGCTAAGGCACGAGCCCGGTCCTATCCAATCCACCATAAGAACTAGCCTGCTCCATCAGGAACTAGTCTCCTACCCTGCGATTTGCAACTTATAAATCATACCTTCCCTTCCATACCCTGCAGGTACTCTTACCAGACAGCGCTGGACTCAGGGAGCATGCTGCGAGGCCTGTGTTACTCTCCCTTAGGGTAAGAACCTTCCCTTTTTCTCCCAGGAATGGGTGTGGATTTGACAGATTCGGCTTTACACTTAAGACTAGTGGTTTACTTGTACTGTAGTGGTTTTTCCAATGAGAGATAGTAGTCGCGCCATATTCAGACCGATTATGAAGGGAAATTCTCTTCCACCCTGTGTCCGGTATGAATGTTTTCCCTACCCCCCCCCCCCTCACAGTGTGGAGAGTGTTTATCAACAGTCACTCCATATCATCTAATGTATGACTACAATATTGAGATATGATTTGACCCGCTTTCTGTTATTTTCTATTGTTACCTCCTACCCTTAGGTCGCCTAATTAGAGCTGGACCCCTGGCCCGCTTTGTACCCGACCCAGTGAGGTTGTATTTGCATTTGCTTTTTACTTTTTGAATGAGCAGTGTATCACCGTTTTCCTGTGTAGTACCTTGTTAAGGTTCTGACGAATCGCCGGATGGCGAGAAACATGTTGACCACAATAGGGGGTTGAGTTAGTTTTCTGCATACCCTACAGTCTCTAGCTCCCCTCTCACCCCTTTTAATCAGGGAATCAGCCACGCCAAGAAAATACATTGTGGATTGCTTACCCTTTTTAACATTCACTCACTTTTCACCGACTACACTTCTTGTTCTCACTCACACACACCATCGGCAAAGAACAAAAGAACTCCGCCAAAAGAGTGCCTCCTGGCATTCCGTCAGACATTGCAGCGCCGGTCTGACGAGGAGCAGTGAGCCGATGATGAAGCTGGACATCCTACAGTCAGGGTGTTTTACACCTAGCGCTCTGGGTGTGTGAGGCTCTCTAGTCCCGATAAGGGAACCTCTCTAGTTCACTGACTCTGCACTTCTTCTCCTTCTCCACACTGTTGTACTCTCCCCGGGGAACTTTGTATCCTTCAGTGTGCTCTATACTTGGACATGTACACTGGACCCCATTAAATATCGTCCTATCCCCGTTCCTCTTGTTGTTTCAGTATCGTATTGAGCCAGTCAGCAGTATGTTCTTTTCCATTGTACCGTGGTAAAACTGAAGCTGTAATAAATTTAGTGAGGCACTTTCTTTGCAGAACTGTAATTATCCACCCACTTTCTAGATACTCATGGATTAAAACTGGCCTTAGGCCATAGACTGCTTCAAACCCCTATAGACTGTGCATGCAGAGTTCTATGCACCATCAAAATTGTCTTTTATACCTTCAATTCCTCAGTGTGTATCCTTACACTTCCAGCAAACACTATCATACTACTGTTTCAGTATTGTAGTGAACCATACAGCAGTATGTGCTTACTTATACACTGTTGTAAAAGTAAAGCTGCTATGCATTCAGCCACACACTCTGCTTGCGGAATTGTAATCATTCAGTCAGTATCTAAGTACTCTTGGTGCAAAGTGGGCCTTAGGGCATGGACTGCTTGAATCTCCTATAGACTATGCATGCACTGCTCTATTCACCTGCAAATTTACCTTTTATATGTTCAATTCTCCAGTCTTTATCCTTACACTTGCACAAAACACTCTGTCATTCCTGTTATAGTTTTGTAGTGACACATTAATCAGTGTGTAGTAATCCATTCATTACATTCAAACAGTAATCAGCAGATGTACAATAAGTGGTACATCCCCAGAGATATGCCAGTTATTGTGCACTGTGGCATCACCACCATGGATGCACTGTATTTACAATTTGGTGTATTATGGGGCAAAAACGGGCACAGATATGTGATGTATTTGTGTTGTGAAGGTGGCGCATTGCTTGACTTGCGTTGGAAACACAACGCAGCTCCAGCAATGCTCTTGGGGCCCTATGCTTACAATGCTGTGTCAATCCTTACACCTGTTTCAAGCAGATGCAGGGTTTTTATGCAGCATAAGTGTAAAAGTGACTGAATGAAATGTTATAGATTTCATTCAGTCACTTTTAGGAGGCGTTCCTGCACCAGAACACCTCCACCCCACCCCCCCCCCCGCAGGAAAGTCTCCTTCTGGTGCAGGGCTTTACAATGTGATGCACCTTCCATATGTATGCCATTGTGAATACCACACACCATGGCACATCGTTTGCACCACCGCTGCATTACAAAAAAGTGACGCAACAGATGTGTAAAAGAGGCACAATGGCGTTGTAAATCCGTTCCAAACACATACAAATTCAGCCAGGCAGTTTTACCAGCCGTGCAAATTGAAGCAGAGATTTGTAACATATTTATATAGATATGTTACATTAATGTACTTAGGAAGTACTACACTATACTATAAATACCTTATAGAGTTATGCTGTAGCACTTCCTTATAGTTCTGCACTTTCACATTCACCATACAGTAGTAATGTATTCATTTGTTCATTTATGAACTACACATTCATTCTGACAAACTTTTACACACTAACATAGAAATATAGTTCTTTCTTTGACCAGTGAAGGTAGTTCTAAAAATAACCGGTTTTTTTGTGTTTTTAGTTTTTAATTTTTTTTAACAAGTTTTTTTTTTTGAAAATTAAAAAAATAGAACAGGAACCCAAAAAGTGCCCAAGAGGAACAAAATGGAATGTGAAAAAAAAGAACTAATGACGATGACAGCGATGCTCATGCTTCCTGCTTTTTATCAGGTCGATGGACTGTTCCCCGTAGCATAAAAGTTTGTCACGATAAATGCAGAGGATTTTAACTTCACCAAAATCATGTTTGATCTGTGGTTGTGGACTGCTTCCCACAGGTGGTGGTGGTGAACTTGATGTACTTGCTACAGCAGTAGGTGGGTTCTCTTGTAACCTCCGTGTTGCAGCTCTTGAAAAATTATTGGGGTGCAAGGTCTTCACATGCTGCACCATACTTGCAGTGCCAAATGAATATTTTTTTGCAGGATTGCCCCTGGAAAGTGTAGTTTGGCAAATTTTACAGGTCACAAGAGGTGCATTGACCTTTTTTTCCCCTTCAGGAAAAGTAAAAAACTTCCAAATGACCGCCACTTTTATCTTCCTCTGAGGGGCTTCTGCAACAAATTCTCCATCAGAGGAGTGGCTGAAAGATAAGTCCATAGGTGTTGTCATCATTCTAACTTGACAGGCTTCAGAGAAGAGATACTTCTTCTTAGAAAGTCAAAGTAGAATGATTTAAATAGGAGGGGTCTTTCAAGAGTTGGAATAGGAAGTGTTATGAACCAATCGAATCTCTTCTTTTAAGTCACATGGCTTTGCATACGCTTACGGTGCATTTACAGTGCTCTTACCATGCGAGTGTTAACGACGTACTTCCGCGATTTGCGTAATTGCTTTTAAAAGTAATATACGCTTATTATAAGTTTCATGATTATCCCAGATAATGTCTTCCCTTAATATGTACATTAAATTCATAAATATATGTTTTTGAACAATTAGAAACTTTTGCGACGTGCACGTACAGTACGCCGTACATAATGTCATGCAGAAGCGTTGATGTGACGTGCAACGTCAAAGCGTATCCGTATCGTGTGTGCGGGATTGCGCAGAGGAGGATTTACTGTACAAAGTATGGTACGAACGCATATCAAAAAAATGAAAAAGGAATTATATAGAATTACATTTTAATATATTGTAAAAAAGTGTCATTCATTAAAAAAATTGGAAAGTAGTTTTGTTATTATTTTACATAAAGAATATGAAATATAACATTTATAATAAAAATGTACGCATAAATCTCACAGTAAACCCTCTATAATTGATTATGCGATCTCGGACTTTAACATGTTTCCTCGTATTCTGGATATGATGATAGTCCCCACGACATTGAGTGACCATAATATAATACTCCTGACTATCTCCCTACAACCTCCTAGTACGGCTTCATGGGTGATTAATAGTAATGATACAGCCTTTCATGCATCCTCTGGTAGATGTTTTTGGAACCCATCTTTAATTTCTGGGGTGCATACTATTCTAGGTAAAACCATAGCAGACCTGAATGCTTGGTATGGCTCGGAAATTGCTAGTTTTGAAAACCTTATGCGGAACATCATCTTGGATGTAAAAAAGGTTAGATGTCCCCCGAAGCGGGTATACATGCCTAGTGCCTTGTGCACACTGAATAAAGAAATAAATAAATTAGTCCGAGCCCAATTTTTAAGTAGATCTGGGGAACGGGAAAAAGAACTTTTGAGGTTTAAAAGAAAGAGAGTTAGATTAAAAGCGAAACTAAAAAAGGAAAAGGAAGATTTAGTTTGGATTAATCTAAGGGAAGCAGTAGCGCATGGTAAGATCCGCAAATTTTGGTCCATAATCGGGAGGGGATGTGGCAATAGATTAACTCCTTGCCCAATCCCTATTACCGAAGATGCTTGGTCTGCCTATATTTGGGATCTCTATGGGGGGTATGGTACTTTAGTGGATACTAGCCTCCCCGATTTACTCTCCGATGGAGAAATCATGTATCCATCGGAGGAAACAATAGCTGCGGCCATAAAGAACATGCGTTCGTCTGGCGCAATGGGGCCGGACGAACTCCCCATGACGGTCCTGAAGCAGGAGCCCTCCCTCTGGAGCAAAATACTTTATCCTTTATTTAAATCCTGTTTTGATTCAAAGAAGGTACCAGTATCCTGGAGGGGTAGTATCTTGGTCCCTATCTTTAAGAAGGGCACAAGGGACATCCCTAGCAATTATCGTCTGATTGCTCTCCTCGACTCAGTCGGTAAAATCTTTGCGAAGTGTCTTTTAAATCTACTTTCGGACTGGGTGGAGGAGAATAATATTTTACCACGCGAACAAACGGGATTCCGTAGGGAGCATGGCACTCTAGACAATCTGACCACCCTTCATGTGATATTGGACAAGTACACGAGGGTGAGAGGGGGAGTTGTGTATGCAGCTTTTATTGATTTCTCCACAGCGTTCGATAGAGTGGATCGCAGAACGCTGTGGAGAAAATTATCAACTCTTGGAGTACCCCCATACTTGTTAGAACTTGTTCGCACATTACATACGGAAACCTGGTGTAGGGTGTTGCAGGGGGGAGAAAGGGGTCTTTCTGACCGTATCCCTTCTCTAAACGGCCTGAAACAGGGTTGCCTTTTGGCGCCTCTGCTGTTCTCCCTATATACGCAGGATCTACCTGCTGTCGTATCTGTTTGCGAGGGCATTGCCCCAGTGATAGGGGGGGCCCCCATTTCCTGCCTGATGTATGCCGATGACATTCTTGTTTTGGACTTAACACCTAAAGGTTTAGAAAATAGGTTGCAAGCACTCCATGCCTTTGCAGTTTCCCACTCTATGAGGATTAATATATCTAAAAGCAAAATCATGTGCATGGGGGGGAAAAAGTTGTGCCGTTCGGAGAATTTTGGGTGGACCATTGGCGATCAAAAGGTGGAGGTAGTCAAAACTTACACCTTCTTGGGAAAAATTATTGCGGCCAACCTGAGCGAGAGGCCCCATATTGATCAATGTTCTCGAAAAGCCCTCGCACATGGTAAAGGTATTAATTCACTATACGTAGCGACCGGTAAAAGACATTTTTCTTGTATGCTGGAGGTTTATAGGGCTAAGATCCCCGCTACCCTTCTTTATGGTATTGAACTCGTTGAGTTAAAACTCTGGGATTGTTGCCACAAAATTGAAGGGAAACTTTTAAGATCCTTGGCTTCATTAAACACCAATTGCTCTTTGGCAGCTTGCAGACTAGAGTTTGGGCTAAGGAGCAGTTGGGTGCAGGGATTATGTGCCCTGGTACGTTGGGTGGCCTCACTTGCCAGAGCAGAACCGGGGACGATGAGAGCCCTACTCAAAAGCGAATTATTAGGCAACTTTAAAGAGTTTTCACAACTTGTAAAGAATTTCAGAAAAGCGGTGACTCTTCTGAAACTAGATGAAAGTACTTTGTTCCGGCACTCTCGAGCGCAACTAAAAATCCTGTTAAAACAGGCATCTTGGGAACTAAGCTTTCAATTAGATAAGAATGAAATACAAAGAAAAGGGGGTTGTGATCTTCTTTTTAACTCATATGTTGCCAAGAAAGCTCAAGCCTACGTTTTATGGAATATACCTCATGGCATTAGAAGGTTGTGGTTCCTCATTCGTCATGACCTATTACCATTAAATGTACTTCTATCCAAATGGTATGGAACATCCAAAATGTGCAATTTTTGTAACTTAAGTACACAGGATCGTATGCATGTTTTGTTGATCTGCCCGGTACTCCGCACTTTGCGCCTCAAATGGCTAAAACCAATTTGCATCCGCTTGGGTATATCCAATGTAAATATCTTCCTACAATCTTTATACTCGCCCTTAAATGAAATGTTCTGCTTCCACATTTTTAAATTTTTTAAAGGATTTTTAGATATCTATTAATATGTCATCTATTTTAACTTGTGTCAGCCTTTTGTGGTACTCCTGATAATGGATGATTCACGGACTTGTATAACATATGCTTATGGAATATTATGTTTGAATTTGTAGTTGTCCTTGAATATGTTGTATGTCTTTTTTCTCTTTCTTTTTTTATGTGGCCCTCTACGAGAGCCAAAACATAAATAAATAAACTTTGAAACTTTGAACATGGTAATAAAAATTTAAGAAATCAGTATGAAAAGAAAGAAATATAATAATTAATTCATTTAAAAATTATCATCTACAAACTTTTGAAATTCACTGAAATAACCATAGGTTTCAGCCACGTTATTGTTAGGAATTAGCATTTAAAAAACCTTTGCAAATTCATTGAAAAACCATAGGTTTCACACATGCTATAATTAGCTGGACATTTCACTCATACAAATTCTTTGAAATTCCCTCGTTATAGTTAGTTCAGCTAACTATAACTTGCGCGCCCGCAATACACTGCTGATGACGTCACATATTACATCACTAATGACATGGTCAGTGATATCACTCATGACATCACTCAGGACATCTCAAATGACATCACTGATGACATCATCCAGTGAATGTATGTCTTTCTGAAAACTAAATATTTTTTATATATGTATATCTAAAGGTCGATGGAAGAATAAATGGGTAAATAAGTGTGTAAATGGATGTTTTTTTGTAAAATTGATTGTATAACTGACTTATTAAGTGTATCTTAGTGAATATATGTATTAGCGAGTAATGTAAATATTTAAATATCTGTATCAGTGTAAGAACCCTACAACATCCTAGTAAGGTTAATGGGTCAGTAAATTCAGTCTCATTACAAACTCCCCTTCAATTTAAGACAAAAGCACTGTTAACACAAAAGAGGTAGAAAACGAATTTCAAGATGGCTGCAAAGAAGTTGATCACAGTGCAGCATTCTAGTGCTGCAACTGTGAAAACAGGTTTGGAATGTTCGAAGGAGTCTCCTTTGGAATCTCGCACTTCACCTGATATTTCTTGGGGAAAAGGACCCTTTCCCTGCGCTCATGCAATTGTTTGTCAGGGTAGTACGTTGCATGTCTCCTCAACAGTTTTGTGGCGCTCTAGTTTTGGATCCCTTGAGACTAGTGTCCCAGCCTTGAATTAAGTAAGGTTTCATTGTTCCTTAAAAAGACCTGAGAGAGTCTGCAATTCCTCTCAGTGTCTGAAACTAGTGTGTGCAGTGATTGTGGTATGTGTCTTTGTCCTGTGTTTTGACACAGAGGGGCCGATTATGATCGCTGACAGACTTGAGTCCGTCCGCGACCCCTGAGCAGGAGGGAACGTCCGCAAGCTGCACCCGCCGCAAGGTTAAAAATGCATGCATCGCATTTGCATGCACAAAGCGGCAGGCACCCCGCGGTGCCTGCTGCTTTGTGCTCGCAAATGCCATGTGCACCCCCCACCCCACCTTCACCCAGGGGGCCCGCAACGGTCCCCCGAAGTGAAAGTCCGTATGCTTTTCCACGGCGGACAATCCGCCGCGGAAAAGCATTCCTTTTACACCATCCTAATATGGCTGGCGGTGTCTGATAGACACCGCCAGCCATGTTAAAGCTTTTCCACCGCGGTCGGAAGGCGACCACAGCAGAAAAGCTGCGGACGGAATGCCAGACCCACCAGCCATCCTAATATGGCGGTGGGTCTTTCGAGGCTCCGCCGCAATCATAATAGGCCCCAGAGTGTGCGCATTGGATTTGGTGCGAGACTGCATTCAGTATTTTAATACTGAACATGATCATTTAGTTCAGGTTGCATCTACACCGGTGTTAAACACAGTATATGTGCAGTGAATGTTGAAAGCATCCCCGCCCAGAGTCTCATACGTAGAACGGGAGTAATATTTTTGGGGGAAGAGAGTATTCATTTGAAAAAAACATCAGGTGACGTCTAGTTCCTCCTTGAAGAGTAGTGTATTTGAATTGATGCATGACAAGAGATACAAAAATAATTTCCAGAGTCAGCACAGGTTGATTTTAGGAAGTCTCTGCTTGCAGAAATCCCTGCTGTATCTTGAGAACGTGTGAGGGTACTGCAGTGAATTAGTGAGTGGAATTTTTGGATAAAGTAAATGAAAGGCTTCACTAATATTTCTCTCACAACATATTTAAAGTTTAGTTATCACTTACCTGATTAGCAACAAGAAGTCCTGGTTGCTCCTGGAGTTTCCTTTATTCCCTCAGTGAATTGCAGAGTTCTAGAAAATAAAAAAGAAGAGCACAGACAATATTAGTTGTCTTAGCACCACATCAAAGGTAGAACAGAACTCTCAAATTTACAAGGAAACTTCTATTTTTGCACCCACATCATATATGCAGATAATAAAAGGAGAGAAGCAATAGTCAAGTCAATACTGGGTATGTAAGAAAATGAAATGTATGTTCTTAGTGAATCTTAAAAGTTAACAAGAATTGAGTAGAGTTTTAGAAGTAGGTTGTTACATGCTTTTACTTGCAGTTCTTCGCTCATTTTACAAGTACACCTGAGGATAAAGACACAGAGAGTTGTGGGGTGCAAGAAGAAAGGGAAAAGAACTAGAAGGAAGACTTGGCTGTCTCTTCTCTGTCCCCATTCCCTTTGCCCCTTTAAGTTTTCTTGTTGCTCAAGTTAAAACTGATGATGGGGGAAGATGTAGAGGGGCATTGGGTTCTAGGGTTGTTCTGCTCCTGTGCAATTCATGGTGAGCCTTGACAAGTAGTGCCTTGGTGAATGCATGAGTGCATGAGTAGTGCCTGGGTGATTTGATGAGTGTATGTGCTGTGCCTGAATGAGTGCATGACTAGTGCCTGAGTGATTCGAAGAGTGCATGAGTAATGCCTAGATGATTGGCTAAATGTATGGATAGTGTCTCGGTGAATGTATGGGTATATGAGTAGTGCCTGTGTGATTGCATAAGTGCATGGGTAGTCCTTGGGTGATTGTATGAGTGTATGGGTAATGCCAGGGTGATTGGATTACTGCATGGGTTGTGCTTAGTTGATTGCATGAGTGCATGGGTAGTGCCTGAGTAATTGGATTAGTGTATGAGTAGTGCCTGGGTATATGCATGAGTGCATGAGTAGTACCTGGGCGATTGGATGAATACATGCATACTACATAAGCAATTGTACGAGTGTAAGTACACTGCCTGGATGATTGTATGATTGCACATGCAGTGCCTGGATTATTGGATGAGTGCAAGTGCAATTCTTAGGGTGAATGGATACGTGCAAGTGTAATACCTGAATGAATGGATGAGTGCAAACGTAAAGCATGGGTCAATAGATGAGTGCAAGTGCAGTGTCTAGGTGATTGTGTGACTGCATTTGTAGTGCCTGAATGAATGGATGAGTGAATATTTAGTGCCTAGGTGAATTGATAAGTGCAATTGCAGTTCTTGTGTGACTGGATAAGTGCAAGTATAGTGCATGGATGATATGCGCTGCTTGGTTGATTGCATGAGTGCAAATGTCCTGATTGGATGAATGGATAAGTACATGTGTAGTTTTTGGGTGAATAGATGACTACAAGTGCAGTATCTGGATCACTGTATGACTGCAAATGCACTGCCTGCATGAATTAATAACTGCCTGTAGTATTTTTTTAACAAAATCACATTTACTTAGTCTTTCTCATTTTCCCGGTGAGAGCAGTAGTTGCAATGACTTCAGTAATCGTGGATACCGCATTTTTTAACAACTCTGAAACATAAATATAGAGATATTGTTAACAAGTTTCAGTATACCTGTTCATTTTTATAGTATGGTTCCCCTTTTGTTTTATCTTTTAAAGAAAACTACTTTCAACTTGTCTTCTGAATATCTGCTTTCAATCTGTAAACGCAAATATGTGGTTAACCATGAATATGTTGGTCCCGCGAATATCACAAGGGTTGGAAATCAAGTACTATCATTGGATAATATACTTTTCAGCAAAATTAATAGGAAGTACACACCCACTCCTCCTTCTTGAATCTTTTATTCCAGAACTTTATTGTGAGCAGGTGGTTGATTTTGCCTGGAGACGTTTTTGGACTTTTTTCTACCAAAAATGGCAACAGTCCAGGCAGCACTTCTCCCCGGCAGCTCCGCCTGGTGATTTCTCGCCCACAGTCCAGCACTAGCAGAGTTCGAGCCTAGCGCCCAACTTTGCCTCATGTCTTGTGTTTCCTTTTTACTTATTGTGAGTGTGTATTTGCGTATTCTATTTCAGGAGTATTACTATTTTTTTTACCACATTACTGGCATAGCGCCTTAGGGCTTCCTGCTTCCCTCTTTCCACTGCTCCTGCTCTCCCACTCACCCTGTCCCCTGACCCAGCCCCACTCCCGACTACTCCTCTACTCCCCCTCCCCTACATAGCAGCATCTGCTGTGCGGTTGCGCCTAAGGCAAGCCCGCCTGCACCCATCTGCGACCAGCGCCAGAGAGCCTGGTCCACCTGGAATCCACCGAGATGCCACCCTCCACTCCCACAACCCCAGAGGCCACGCCAACTGCGTAAGATCCTCACCCAACACAACCCATGGATAGTTCTCGTGCAGACACTACCGAAGATTTTTCATTGTTGACAAGACGCCCACAGGCACCGAAGCACCACCGACTGAACAACCCTCTGAAACTTTGACTTACATCCTCCTCAATGTGCGCTCCCTACACCGACAAGCCATAGAGGTTTGGGACCTGATCAACACCCTCTCGACCTACGTCGCATTCTTCACGGAAACCTGGACCAGCGCCACCTCCGGCCCGACATCGTCATTGCAATCCCTGACAGCTGCAACATCCAGAGAAAGGACTGCCCACACTACCTGGGAGGAGCAATCGCCATCTAGCACAAGACCGCCCTCCGACTCTCCACATCCAGCACGAGCGACACCGACTCCAACACAGAACACCTCGACTTTACAGATACAGACCTGCCCCAGGACCACCCTTTGCAGCACCCTCATTACCGACCACCAGGACCCTGTGCACAGCCTGCAACCACCATCACCGAGCTTGACACACCCCATGCCATCACCTCCACAGACTAAATCCTGCTCGGGGACCGGAACTTTTACCTCAAAAACAGCCAGGACCCCGACTACACCACACTCCTCAAGAACTTCGCCATCCTTGGACTGAAACAGTTCATCAGTACTCCCACACACAGAGCTGGCCTGACCCTCAACCCTATTTTTGCAGGAGTATCAAACATCCACTTCAGCCACACTACCCAGCCCCTCTGGATGGACCACCACTGCGTTCATTTTACTTTAAACACCACCACCACTCCCAAGCTGGCCCCACATCCACCACAACAGAACTCGAGTAAGGTCACTGAGGAGCACCTGAACGCCGCCCTCCTCCAAGACCTCCCCCAAGGCTGCGACCCACTCTGCAGCCAGGGAAATTCACCGCTGGATTGTCAGATGCGCTGACAAGCTGGCACCTCCCCGCCGCTCCACCAAACAACACCCTCTGAGAGCCGCCTGGTTCGCCACCAAACTCCAAGAAGCCATACGCACCAGCAGACGCCTGGAGAAAACTTGGCAGTGCCAGATGACCACGGAACTACAAAACAGCTACAAGTGTTCCTTGAAAGACTACAACCACTGCATAAGGGACACTAAAAGGACCTTCATCAGAGACAAATCATGACCAACTCATCCAACGTCAAGGAACACTTCAACGTCAATCAGAAGTTCGCAAAACCCACCTGTGAAGCCACTGACATCACACCCTCCCAGCAACTTTGCGACAAACTCAGCTCCTACTTCCATCTGAAGATCAAGGGCCTTCATGACAACTTCAGCATGCCAGCAGAAAACAACAGCATACCACCCACCACCCCCAAGAAACCGATCCTCTCCTCCTGGGCACCCACGTCCATCAGACTCAACTCTTTTACCATGAAGAAAACATACTCAGGAGCCCCAACGGATCCCAACCCCCCTCACATCTTCCACAGGGTTGTCGCAGTCATCTAACTGAAACAAGAGCGAACAATCAATTCCTCGCTCTTATCCGGCATCTGCCCAGATGCTTGGAAGCGAGCAGAGGTTAAACCCCTCCTCAAAAAACCAACAGCCGACCCAACTGACCTGAAGAACTACCAGCTCTTCTCTCTCCTCCCCTTTGCAGCCAAAGCAACCAACAGACTTGTGCATGCCCAATTGACCGCCTTCATTGAAGGAAACTCCATCCACAGTACAGAGACCGCCCTCCTTGCCTGCTTGCTGCTTGACCAGGGTCACACCACAGCCCTCATCCTCCTAGACCTCTTTGGCATGATCTCTCATTGCACGCTAGACGCTAGGCTCCACAACGCAGGAATACAGGGGTTTGCCCTCTACTGGATCCAATCCTTCCTCTCTGGCAGAACACAGAGGATCAGACTACCCCCCTTCATCTCCGACCCCACTGACATCCTTTGCGGAGTACCTCAGGGATCTTCATTAAGCCCAATGCTCTTCAACATCTGCATGGCCCCCATTGCCACCATCATCAGACAACACGGTCTCAGCATCGTATCCTAGGCTGACGACACGCAGCTCATCCTCCTCCTCACCAAGAACCCTGAAGTCACCAGACTCAGCTTCCAGGAAGGAATGAGAAACTTAGCCACCTGGATCAAGGACAGCTGCCTAAAGCTCAACTCCGAGAAGACTGAGGTCCTCATACTCAGACCCTGCACCTCTACCTGGGACAACAACTGGTGGCCCTTCGCCCGAAGGAGCCCACTCACCCTTACAGACCATGATCGGAACCTCAGCATAATCCTCGACTCCTCTCTCTTTATGAACGGCAAGATCAACGCCGTTATGTCCACTAGCTTCAACTGCCTCTGCATCCTCCGCAAGACCTTCAAATGGATCCCACCGACTGCAGAAAGACCGTCACCCACGCACTCATAACCAGCAGACTAGACTACGGCAACACCCTGTACGCCGGAATTAACAAATCTCTTATACACAAACTCCAAATCATCCACAACACCACAACCAGATTCATTCTAGGGACCCCACGCCACATACATATGACCAAACACCTCCAAAGCCTCCACTGGCTCCCCATCGAGAAGAGATTCACTTTCAAACTCCTCACCCACGCCTACAAATCCCTCAACAACATCGGACCCAAATACCTCAACGATCGAGTTTGTTTCCACGCACCCAAGAGTGTCGTGTTTTGGCAGCTCCTGAGTTAGCGTTTAGCACAGCTACACGGTCTTTTCTGTTAACTTGACCAAAACGAACGGGGGCCATTTTGAATCCATCTGACTTCCGTTTTCTATGAACTCGCTGCCTCGTGGTCAGTGTGCCCTTTTGTCCTTTCTTGATATTCATGGTCCCTTATTCTGCTCGGCAACAGGCTATTTTTAGTACTGGTCAAGCGCACATGCGCATCATGCATTCACTGGTCACTCTTTAGGAATGTTGGTACTAACTGACCAGTACTATTTAACTCCTCCCACCTGCTGGCTGTGTTCCAAAAATGACCTTATATGTACCTAAAATGTGTAACTTGTGACCGCCTATCTTTTTATTGCTATTAAACTGTATAAAAGAGGTCGCGCACAAATGTTCGGTGTGCTACTTCTTACACTGCCGAAGGGTGCGGTAGGAATGTATCACCACCCCATGGGGTCTTAATAAACTTGTCTTTTACCTTTTCCAGTGTCCGTGCCAACTTCTATACTAAGGTGTTCGAGAGCTTAGCAGAATATGTAGGCCTGATTTGAACCCAACACCACAATTGGCGACCACGAAGGGACTCATCGGCGACTCGGATGCCCGAAGGAGAGGTCGTGACGAAGGTCAGGAAACTCGCCATGGACGCGTACGCTGCCACTTAGTGACCTGAGTCTTGGCACCCACGGTGTGTTTTGCCTTCCTTCCGATCTGACCTTCCAGGTGGCGCCGGTCTCCGACTGAGATTCTGATCTTGGATTGTCGTGATGTGCCGTTTTGGCTGATTTGACCACAGAACTTGGCAGTTGGACTTTGGACGTTTGAAAATATTTGGTAAGCTTTTGATTGGTGAGGTAGTCTACTGACACTTACTGTGGCTTTTTGAATTTTGAATTTGAATTTGAATTTGTTTGAAGTTAGCTAACGTTTGAATCTTTGAATTTGAATTTGAATATGTGAAGTGCACCTCACATAGGCAGGCATGTAGGGATATTTCTCTGATTTATTTGATTTGAACGGTACACCGCGTTAGGTGTCATTTTTGTAGTATCGCGTTCTCGTGGTACTTTTTGAAACATGCCTGTTTTTAGCACACTCCGCAGGATGTGCTGTCCTGAAAATGGTACCAATTATCGATTAAGTAAAAAACAGCCGGCTCCCCCAGAGGGGACTCCAAATCGTGAAATGTATGTCAAATTCGGTATTCCACCAATAATGTATAGTACATTATGGCATAAGTATACTAAGACTGATCGTGAATTACAGTGGCCACTATATGGATCGTTTGACATTCGAAAGGTACAATATGTAGAGCAGTGTTTGTTTCAGCGAAGGTCTAGACAAGATATGTTTGATTGTGTGCGTATGTGGGAGAAAGAGGTGCGTGAACGAGCGAAGCGTGAGGAAGCCTTGGCGGAGAAAGTGCAGCGGAAGGCTGCACATGACAAAGCTTTACAGCTACAGGAGAAGGAATTACAGGAAAAGAAAGAGAGGGAGAGACGAGAACGCAATTTACAGGTTAATGGTCAATTCCCTATCAGGCGTCCTCTTTATCCAGTCCTTACTAATGAAACAGATGATTTTTCATTACTAGATCGTTGTCCGCCTCCGTACGTCGCATCTACGGCTCCGAACGAGGAATCAGACGAGGATAGTGATCGAACACAGCGTACCAGGTTAACTGCAGAACGAACTGCGGAATTACGTTCGTTTGCACGAAAGCTAAATATTAATACTGTTACTGTTTCTGACATTACTGCGAAAATGGAACAGTGGTCTGATCAGGAGCGACTGTATTTTTTAGATCATTTTGGAGATGAAGTTGTTGAGCGGTACAGAAAATATTCTCTCGAGTTAGAGCCAAAGGAGATATCCGAGGGTCGTGAGAATTTTCGTAAAGGTCTTTTTGTTCTTTCAGATGCGGACGACTTCTTCAAGCGTTTGATTCAACTGCGAAATGAGGCGACACGACTACGGGAGTTGGCAAAGTCGAAGAATTTGTCTGCGTCTGGAGCGACGGGGATATCCAAAGAATGCCCTATCTTTGAAACAGATAAGATCGCTGCGATTAATGTTAGACCTATGCGAGAAGCTGCGCCTTTATATGTCCCTCATAAAGGGGATGGCACAGATGATGATAAAAGATCCAAAGATGCGAAAGGGTATTTTGTATATAACTGGGTTTATACGCCTTGGAATAGAGCAGATGTTATGGCGCTTAAGAATGCTTTACCTGATCCCCGTAAAAATCCTGCGGCTTTTTATGAAAATGTTGAAAGCGCGATTTCTTCGTGTATTATGACGTTAGTTGATATTGACCTGTTTTTCGGGTTGATATTGCCTCCTGATATGTGGAGAGCGATTCGTAAGTTTGATGACCTCACGACTCTCGGGGCCACTTGGAAAGATCTTGTTCAGGCTGATTTAGATAGAGAACCAGCATGTAAGCCGTGTCAATTAATATTAGACCTTCCACAGGCCATACTAACAAAATTAAAGAATCTTGCCCCCGCTAAAAAGATTGATTGGACTATGTTAGCTTCTTGTACACAAAAAATGGATGAATCGGTTTCTGATTTTTTCTCTCGCTTCGAGGAAGCGTTCCATGATTACAGTGGTCAATCATTGACAGAAGATACAGGCAGGCACTTATTCGTTGATAAGTATGTGGCTAATCTCCTACCGGAGATTGCGAAACGATTAAAAGCGAGTGAAAGTTCATGGACCACAGCAACCCCTGCTTCTTTATTGACTATGGCTCAATATTATGAACGACAGGAATTGGAGGCAAAAGAAAGTAGTGAAAAGAAGGCGAAGGATTTGAAGACGAAGGTAATGTTAGCTCAGGTTCAGGCTACGAGAGGGAACAATAGAGGAGGGCGAGGATCGTACAGTAATACTCCTCCCCCTCGTTCTGACATTTCTGTGAATCAATGTGCATACTGCAAACAGTTTGGGCATTGGATTGCAGACTGTCCGGTGTTTCGAGAGCAGCGTAATTTGAGGGGACGAGGAAGTGGGAGGTCTAGAACTAATTATGGGGGGTCAAGAGGAGGCTATGGAACGACTGATCGAGGAGGTTATGGCACGAATGATCGCGGAGGATATGGAGCAAGGGGTCGTGGTCAGACAGATTATAATACGTTTGATAATCGTAATCAATATCAGATAAATGAGGGTGGTTCTGCTGAGCCACGGGATGAGCACTATGCATAGGATTGCGTAGGATGGGGTGTGGAATCGGTTGAGGTACCAGTTGATCAAAGGGGTCCATATATAGAAGCACATGTTCTGGGTTCTACTGATCAATTTCTGGTCGATACAGGAGCTACTCGTAGCGCCTTGTCCAAATACTTGGTTCCAAGGGCTCCCCTGTCTGGCGAGGTAATTACAGCTATAGGGTTCGATGGAACACCTACTTCTAGCCCACTGTCTCAACCAGTTGCATTTCATGTTGATAAATTTGCTGCCCCTTGTCCTTTTTTGTTGTCTCCAAATACACCAGATAATATTATGGGACTCGATATGTTAAAACACTTTCGAGCCACTATTCGCTGTGCCCCAGAAGGAGTGCGAGTTGTGTTGAATGAGAATTACCCAGAATTAGAGCGAGTGTGTTTTCTCCATGAATCTGAAGTACTGGCCTCCTTACCGAAAACGTTGTGGGCCACTTCCGATACGGATGTGGGGCGGATGATAATTCCTCCAGTACGTATTACTGTAAAGGAGGGAGTATCTCTACCACGTGTCCCACAATATAAGATTTCCCGAGAGGGTGAACTTGCTTTGATACACATTGTCAATGATTTGATTTCGGCAGGAGTAGTTGAGGAAGTCCCCTACAATGTTTGCAATAGCCCCATTTTACCAATCCTTAAAAGGGGTACAGATGCTAAGGTTTACCGTTTCATTATTGATTTGAGGGAAATAAACAAGATAGTAGTGCCTCAATACCCGGTGGTGTCTGACATCACCACGTTGCTTACGTTGGTTCCATCGACGGCAACTACTTTTACAGTCATCGATTTGAAGAATGCTTTCTTTTCGATCCCTGTACATTCTGATAGTCGATATCTATTCGGCTTTACATTGAACAATAAATCGTACAGATTCTGTCGAGTTCCTCAAGGTTATACTGAAAGTCCTAGCATTTATAGTCAGGCATTAAAAAGACAGCTTGATTCCTTTGAATTACAAGATGGAGTGGCTCTTATTCAATATGTAGATGATATCTTACTTGCTGCAGACACGCCAGAACAATGTGAGAAGAGTACCTTTTCCTTGCTTTCCTTCCTGGCCAAACATAGTCATAAAGTTTCGAAGAAAAAGCTGCAATATTGTAGACCAAAGGTGACCTACCTCGGTCATCTTTTGTCTAAGGAGGGCCGTGCATTGACACCAGATCGAATTCAAGCAATCCTAGACACTCCAGTTCCTCGCACCCAGAAGGATGTTCGTGCCTTTATAGGTTTGACGTCTTTTTGTAGGCAATGGATATTGGGTTTTTCACATATCGTTAAACCATTGTTGGCATTGTTGTCTAAAGATACACCGATCCCCATTGAATGGACGGATGAATGTCAGAATGCTTTTGAACAATTAAGACAAGTTCTTTGTTCTGCACCAGTGTTAGGTACACCTGATTACACGAAGATTTTCACATTGTATGTACACGAGAAGGATGGGTGCGCATTGTCAGTGTTAGTGCAGACACACGGAGACAAACAGAGGCCTTGTGCATACTTCTCGGCGGTACTCGACCCTGTGGCTCGAGGATTGCCTGGATGTTTTCGAGCAGTTGCAGCAACAGCAGTTGCCATACGACAAAGTGAGGGAATAGTTTTGTCACACAAATTGTTGGTGTTAGTTCCCCATGCGGTAGATGCGTTACTGAATCAAACGAAAACACAGCATCTAACCAGCGCCCGTTTGACAGGATATGAGCTAACATTGTTGGCGCCGCACATCACACTAAAACGATGTACGACACTGAATCCTGCTACTTTACTGCCGGATCCTGTTGCTGAGACTCAGAAAGAAGAACAACATGATTGTGTTTTTCTGACTGAGGAACAGACAAAGGGTCGTATCGATTTACAGGATACACCGTTTCCAGATGTAGATGGGGAACTGTGGGTTGATGGATCGTGCGTGAGGTTACCAGATGGTACGACTTCTGCAGCCTACGCAGTAGTGCATGATTTTGGCCTACTCTGGAAGGAACGAGGATTTTTGACTTCACACGGAGTACACATCATGCATGGAGAATTGGTACGCGATCTCCTGAATGCACTGTTATGCCCAAAGAAAGTTGCAATAGTCAAGTGCAGTGCACACAAAAAGGTGACGGACAAAATAGGGCAAGGCAATGCTTTCGCAGATCGCATTGCGAGAGAGACCGCTATGCTGCAAAATAATTTCCCCATGTATGTGGTGAAGTCACAAGCCGAGCGGTGGCATGATGCTAGAGAAGAAATATTAGATATACAGAAGTCAGCATCTGAGGCAGAACTTATGAAATGGGCCACTGAAGGAGTATTGGATGATGAGGGTTGCTGGCGTAGTAAAGATATGGAGAGATGGAAACTACCCATGGCCTATTTACAAACAATGGTGCAAATGACACACGGGCTGGCACACATTGGAGCTCTCGCAATTACTAAATTGCTTACACGAGTTTGGGAAAATGCTGATATTGCAAGCACGGCTAAGAGAGTAGTACAGACTTGTCTGATATGTTTACAGCACAATCCTGGACAAGGGACTCATACTCCCAAAGGAGGGTTTGTTCCACCTACTGCACCATTCGAAGTACTGCAAATGGATTACATCCAGCTGGAGCGCTGTAATAATCTCAAGTATGTCCTAGTGGTGGTGTGTGCCTTCAGCAAATGGATTGAGGCTTACCCTACGAAAGACAATACAGCATTGACAACAGCTAAGGTGTTACTCAAAGAGTACTTCCCGCGCTATGGTGTTTGTAAATTTATGTGGAGTGATAATGGTCCTCATTTCATCGGGAAAGTAATCGAGTACATCCTGAAAGGATTGGGAATCAGACAACGATTCCACGCAGTCTTTCACCCACAATCAGCAGGTTTGGTCGAGAGATACAATGCAACTCTGAAACTGAAGCTAGCAAAGATAGTGGCATCCACATCTCTGAAATGGCCGGATGCTTTGCCTTTGGCATTGCTGTCCATTCGATCAGTCCCACATTCTCGATCTGGCCTCACACCCTATGAAGTGGTGTTTGGAAGGCCGATGAATATTTGGGGAATTCCAAAACCTCGTTTAATACATGATGTGCCTTGTATAATGATGAACGATTATTTGGCACGATTAACAAATGATTTGCTTTCTATTCATCAACAGGTTCGAGAGGCGCTCCCTGATAACTCCACTGGTGAGGCTCACGATCTCCGCCCTGGGGACCACGTGATGGTCAAAGTATTTGAGCGATCCAGCAGTTTGGAACCGAGATGGCATGGCCCTGAACAAGTGCTGCTGGCTACGCGAACTGCTGTGAGAGTCACCAACAAGAAGCGGTGGATACATTCAACGCACTGCCGACGTGTCTCTCCGGATCTGGTGAGCCCTGTGGTGCTATCCGACTACAGAAAGATTTTGGATACAGAAAAGAGCCCAGCTATCACGCCTGATGAATTGGAGGGAGCCTTCCCGGACCACGTTGTTTCTGATAAAGTGAAGTACAATCTACGTCCCAGGAAATAAGATTCCCTTTTGTGTTTTTGAAACTGGTTGGTAACCGCTCTGAGGTTTGTGAAACGGAAGCCGGGAATATCAAGGGGGGGGGGATCAGTTCTACCCAGTGTAGCGACACCCGTCTTGAATCCCGGAGAACAAATCAACGGCAGCCTCGGTCCAGAACCATCGTTTTTATTTTTCCGCTTAGTGTTGCTTTTGAAGAATATTGTTTTGTGAACTATGGCATCTCCTTCGACACGAAAAGGGAGAATTCTTGGTGCTGTTTTTTTTGTCTTGACCGTAGTGGTGATCGCAGTATTAGCTTGGACTATAGAACTATTGTTTCCTGTACGAGAACATTTGCTGCCCACCACTCCGAGTCCATCTGAACATTTTCATTTTACTTTGCCTTTTCACGAAGAAAGACATAGGCAGACTTATTTGAATAACAGTTTTATTCAGATTTTGCATCATACTCATAACATGACCAACATGTCCAATTGTTGGGTATGTGGAATATTGCCCGGACATCAGAAGAAGGGAGGAACACCACTCATTCCTCTCCCGTTTTCTCATAATGGTTCTTGTCATGCTTGGTACACTCTTCTCTTCACTTTGCGATGGCCAACGAAAGGTGGACTACTTTTTCGATTGAATAAAATATGCTATAACGATAAAGAAGGCTATCCACATGCTGAAGGAACTAAATTTGAATGGGAAGAGTATCGTCCGGACAATGTTTCTACACCTCGTGTATATACGAATCAAAGATTTATAAATGTGACGAATTTGCATATGATAACAGTCATTGATACAAAAGCAGATTTGTGTATTAGAAATAAAGGTACAATCCCTGTAGGTCGCAGTGAATGTAATATTACACTTACCTTTGATACACCGATTGGAATTGCATTTGTAGCTTCACGTAACACATATTTCATTTGTGGAAATAAGGGATACCATCGTCTACCATTGGGATGGTTGGGAACATGTTATATAGCTTTTGTATTACCACCTGTGTGTATTGCTCCTCCCATGTATCACAATGATTACGTTCTGTACCATGATTTCGTGCTGAACAGGGTTAAGAGAACATTAGATCTTGATGAAATTGATCAGACTGATACCACTTTACAACAATATGTAGATTTCAACTTGGGGTTATTTTCATTTGTAGGAGCTGCACTGAATAGCAGGAAAATAAGGCGGCTTACACGTGTGGTGGAAGCTGTCGCCAATGAAACTGCCTCTACTTTAGGGAATATTACTGAGGAATTGCAAATTACCAGAATTGTAGCGCTCCAGAATCGAATGGTTTTAGATGTGATACTAGCTGATAGGGGTGGAGCATGCCGCGTCATCGGGAGTAGTTGTTGTGTGTATGTGCCAGATAATTCACCTTCTGTGTATGATTCAATTACGAAATTACATAAGATAGCTGCTGAGATCCATCCAGAAAATGGAGCATGGACCTTTTCTGGGTGGTTCTGGACTCTGCTTACTACTTGGGGTTGGAAATTATTAACGATTCTCTGTGTCTTTCTTGGAGTACTATTTACCCTTTGTCTATGTATTCAATGCGGCCCTACGTTATGTTCTGTATGTATCACAGCCTGTATTCCGTCCAAACGAGCTATTGTTAAGCAAGAGAAACTGATCAACGACGAAGTATTGAAACTAATGGCTATTAACATTGATGATGAACATTCTGATTATGTTCAGTATGAGGTAGCTTTTGCTAAACGCTAAAAGGGCCGTCTGTCGTGTTTTGGCAGCTCCTGAGTTAGCGTTTAGCACAGCTTCACGGTCTTTTCTGTTAACTTGACCAAAACGAACGGGGGCCATTTTGAATCCCTCTGACTTCCGTTTTCTATGAACACGCTGCCTCGTGGTCAGTGTGCCCTTTTGTCCTTTCTTGATATTCATGGTCCCTTATTCTGCTCGGCAACAGGCTATTTTTAGTACTGGTCAAGCGCACATGCGCATCATGCATTCACTGGTCACTCTTTAGGAATGTTGGTACTAACTGACCAGTACTATTTAACTCCTCCCACCTGCTGGCTGTGTTCCAAAAATGACCTTATATGTACCTAAAATGTGTAACTTGTGACCGCCTATCTTTTTATTGCTATTAAACTGTGTAAAAGAGGTCGCGCACCAATGTTCGGTGTGCTACTTCTTACACTGCCGAAGGGTGCGGTAGGAATGTATCACCACCCCATGGGGTCTTAATAAACTTGTCTTTTACCTTTTCCAGTGTCCGTGCCAACTTCTATACTAAGGTGTTCGAGAGCTTAGCAGAATATGTAGGCCTGATTTGAACCCAACACCACAAGAGGTACCTCCGCTCCAATGACCTTGCCCTGGCAGCGGTCCCACGTATCTGTAGAAACTGAAACGGTGGGAGAGCTTTCTCCTATATAGCAGCCAAATCCTGGAACGAGCTCCCGGTCAACATCAGACGCTCCCCAACCCTCCACATATTCAGGAAGGACCTCTAGTCCTGGCTCTTTGACTGACCCGGAGATGCTCCCCCCACCCCCCAGTGCCCTGAGACCCTCACGGGTGAGTAGCGCGCTCTATAAAACACTGATTGATTCATTGATTCATTGATTGAGATATGGATCAGATATAACAACAGCAGGAGCAAGATGTGGAGGAGGTCCACACTGAAGGTATTGGAGGGGCCTCCCCACAAGAGGTAAGTTTGGTTTTGGATTTTTTTTTAAATCACATCTTGGGAATCAAAAATGTTTCCAAAACTAGTGCAATGCGCCATCTGTCAGAAAACCCTCTCTAAAGGAACGAACAAAAAATATTAATGTGGGATGACGTCCATGGTATATTATGTTAGAATCATCCTGGGAAACATTTGCAACTGGCAATTAAGCAGAGAGAAGCTTGGGGCCATCTACATCTGTGGAAGCAGCAATAATTCCCAGCTAGAAAGTCCATTCAGAGGTCTAGACGAGTCCTTCAGATATGTCTCCAGAGTTTTCGAGAATTGCCACATTTTGCATGTACTGTGGTGTTGGTATAAGGGTTGGTGAGCACTGTAGGTAGTCTTGATTTGAATATCATTTGGATGTCATTGCACTATGTCCATCCTGTTTGACATCTTAAATATATTGTATAGTGTCCAGAGATTATATTAAGTCCTTTATGAAATAAAATTGCTATAGTTAGTTGTGAAAGTTATTTTAGAAATGGAAATGTGTCCTGCAACAAAGTCTGTAATTTCAGTTCTCAATTTAGAGTCATACACTCTGCATTGCTGTAGCATGACTATGATGTATTTTTCAACACTTTGTACTAACAACATTGACCTAAGTTTCAACCTGCAGGTTGAACAGGTCATATCTTGATGGGTGTTTTTAGTTACATTTCCAAAGGGCACAGCTTTACAATCTAGTTATGTCAAGTAGAGGAGTCATGGTCAATTGATCTCAGTGCTTGACATGAATGCATTGTCTTCTAGTTATGGCTACATGTATAAGGTAAACCAAATAAGTATTTGATATTCTGATCTTCTTCCTCGAATAGTCTTATGTTTACCATTAGAAATTCTTGAGCATCCATCTGAAGATTTTGAAAAAAACACTACTCATCCAGTACAGTCCTCTGTAAGTTTCCGCATTCCAGTAGCATAATGTATAATACTTCTGTCACTTCTTAATTCTTCAAGTAAAATATAAAGTTGTGAAGACATTCTTTTATCTACCTTTTCTTCAATAGAATTTGTTAAATGAGGCAAACGGTACAGTCCACAGAGCACTACATTTGCATGACAGTTCACTCCAGATTTATTGTCAAAGTGATAGCCATACATTTCCTCAATCTGCTGTAGTTTTGTTTTCTTAGGTCCTTGTCATTTTTCTTTCTCTTCATCTTTCTGTTCAACTCTGAAAGGCTGCTGTGAGATTTTCTGCTTTGGGCACATTATTGTTTTTTCATACACAGAATACTGGCCTAAACTCAACAAAGTCAATCAGAAACAAACAAGACTATGTTCTAATTTGCGAGAAGACATTCCTTCTTTGAATACACTACTACCAATATTACCAAGAGTTGTATCTGCACAGTAAGTGTATTTTTGTAAGTAGAAAACTTACAACACTTCTACCAATGTGGTGAACTTCACGAACATCCTCAGATTTTATGGCTAAGTATTTCAGATCATTTCTGTTTGGATAATTAACAAATTTTTCTAACTTTTCCCATTGCACCATTCACTAGCCCTTCTTCAACATTTGAACTATGATGTGAGATCACACAACAATTTGTACAGATACGTAACTCTTTTTCAAACCCTGCAGTTTTTGACACAGACTTTTCTAAACTATCCAATTTTGATTGGAGTGTTTCTGTTAGTAGCACTGTAACTCCTTGATCCAATTTATGATTTGCTCTGGTTTTAATCAACTCTTCTTTTTCCAGTTGCAATATTTGTTCATTTAATTTACTACACTTCTCAAGAGTTGGCATCAGACAAACAAAACACTTCTCTTCCTTATCAACATTAATCATTACTTCTGCAGCTGAAACATTACTTGGAAATACATTTTTGATGAGACGGTTTTCTACTACTTTCTATCCTTCTTTTGTGAGGACTCTAATGTCCTTTAGTACATCTCCATTATATATATCTGATGCCTGTCACATGTTTAGGATCAACTCTTTGTATCAAATGCTTTCCCAAATGTTTTCAATACTTCCTAGTCAATTCCTTGTATCATTATGTAGTTGTTTCTTGAATATAGGATGTTATTTGACTGCAGGTAAGTGTAGCAAGTCACCAAATACCATTAAGTGTTTTCCTCCAAAAAGCATGTAGTCAGGTTTTAATATTTGTGTCATTCTTAAGTGTATAAAAGCTAGCATTTGGTTAGACACCATGCTGACTTCTTCAATAATTAGTAGCTTTAATTTCCTTAAGACTCTTGCCACTTCATAACATGTATCACCAGATCATTTGTGTAGACTAATTTGTTGTGATGTTAAACAGGCAACATTAATAATCGATGAAGGGTTATTCCTTTAATATTATGTGCAGCTAAGCTAAGTTGGTGCAGTAACTACACACAACAAATTGAAATCTGTTGTCTTCTGTGGATAGTCATCAGTACTTTAATCAAGAAACCTTTTCCAGCTCCAGCTTGACCACTTATTTACAATAGAACTGGTCTTTATGTAGAACATGCACACTTTTTTTCAAATGCAGAAATATATGTTCTACTTTAAATATTACATCTTCAAAACGTTCTTACTGATCTGTATTTGATTGCTGTATTAGTTTTTCTAAATCCACAATTTCCTGTCTTACTTGCTGTATTGCATTCTCCACCTCATTCATAGCCTTTGCTACTTAATTTCAATGATCTGTCCAAGAGGATCTGGACTCCCAAGTGCTGAATTTTGACTGCTGTGAGAACTCTCTCTTGCTATCGCAGCATCAATTGCTTCTTCTTGTTCAATCTCTTCTATCAACATTTGAAGATACACCGGAAACACAGACACTCAATGCTGTCATTCACAGCATTGAATGAGTCTTAATAACAGTCAAATTCTCCAATTAGTTTGCTTTCAGTTCACCACGGAGTGTACAACTGTTAGAAGACTAAATAGACAACCTCTCTTTTGTCTGGAGTTTGGCAACTTAGATTTTGATGGTTGATGACATTTCCTTTGTTCCAA
This sequence comes from Lissotriton helveticus, assembly GCF_964261635.1. Classification (NCBI taxonomy): domain Eukaryota; kingdom Metazoa; phylum Chordata; class Amphibia; order Caudata; family Salamandridae; genus Lissotriton; species Lissotriton helveticus. Next base: position 1,612,135,818 of record NC_136065.1, read on the forward strand.
ACATCTGTTACATCCAACTATAGCAAATGTTCCTTCGTCTATGTCTTCACTGACATTATTTCTAAATGTATAATGTTGAAGCATTTCATAGCAACACATCCTTTCCAGATGATGACTTCTTCTTGGATAGCACTTATCCAGCAAGTTACTCTTCAGAATATCTGTACTGTGTGACTTACATTCTGCAAGATATTAGATTTCAGGAACAGATTTCAGAACTTCATTACGAGTGTTACAATCCCTAAACTTACCCATAGAAATTCTCTAGATTTAGAAAACAAACTAGATGAGCTCAACCGTTTTACGTATTCATAACGGCCTATCTCTCTGTGAGAAAGCATTTTCTAACTAAACCTGTACAATTTGTTTGGAATAGTCTTTTCTGCTCAAATCTCCTCCCACATCTCCTTCATATCTGTTCTGTTATTTAAGATGGAATGTACCGAGCAACAGCAATTGAGTTGTCTGCAACAAACTGTACATCCATGCTTGCATTCTACATGTTCAAACTCACAGGGTTGTGGTCGTTAATATATTTGAGGGCCTCTGTTCTTCTTAGGCTGTATTAATTTTTTGGTGATTTCCTTGTAAGTGGATGTCTGACTACAGGCATAAATTGGTTGACTCTTCCTTATGAGATGACAGGTCGTTGGAATACAAAAGGACATCTTGTATAATATTTCCCTTTTGCTGTGTATTTTCGCTGACAGTATTCAGAAGCTTTCCAGGGGTATTCTATTTATAGTCGCAATCCAAACATTATCATATACACATTAACCCTTTCTCCTGCAGTCATCACTATTTTATGCATTATTCAGTCTTGTGCATAGCTTAATCAACTCCAAGTAGCACTCAGGTAGCACTCAGGTGAATAGGGGGTGAATATGATGAAAAACGCCAAGATCCTGTTCTCTAGAGCAGACCAGGTCTCTATCAGGACAATTTCTTGCTCTCCTTTTTTTTTAATTCTTCTTTATTAACCAGTTGCTTGATACATATCCATATACAACATCAATACAGGAAGGAATAGGTCTTCATAACTTTAAAGTGTCATACAATTACAATCAATTAATTCTCACGATTCCTGGAATCGTAGAACTTGTTGTCTTAATATTTTGTCACCACTATACTTTGGGATAGAGCAAGGTACATACGGCTCAATAAAAGACAACAGACTCATCACTGTCTGGTCCAAACTTTGGGACATCTTGTACTCATTACATGTGAATATGTGGAGCACTAGTGTGTTAGTGATGAATTTGAGATTCACAATGTTGGTGGCCTACCGACGGCTGATGAATAATTTAACATTTACCACATAAGGTTTTTTTTTCCCTTCCCCCTTGAAAGATAGGATAGCGAGATTCCTTCTTTTTTTGTAGTTGTATACTTTATACTATTCAAAGACTCAGACCTGACCAGTCGCTACACAAAAAGTCACTTAGGGTCAGATATATGACAGTATTTTGCAGTCGCAAATGGGATTTCTGCCCCTTTGCGACCACAAAATAGGTCAGCCCAATGTAATAACCCTTTTTTTGCAAGTCGCAAATCAATTAGCGTCTCGTAAAATAGGGTTAGCCACTCACTTTTAAAAAGGAGCATGCCAAGGGCGCCCCTTCCTAATAGCATGTGCATAACTTATGTCTGAATGTTTGTGACCACAATTGCAGTCGCAAAACACTCCCAGTTTATCACCCTTCTCTGAATGGTGGTAAAGCACTCACAAACAGGAAAGGGTCCCCAGGGGACCCATTCCTCTTAGCAATGGATGCACAAAGATTTTATAAGAGCAGGCTGTGATCCAAGACACCACCACTGGCCTTTAAAAAAAAGTTACATGAAATTTTTCATTTTTATTTTTTAAATGCATCTAATTTTCCTTTAAGGAAAGCGGTCTGCATTTCAAAAAATAAATACTGCTTTATTGACAAAGCAGTTCCAGACATTGTGGCCTGCTGACCCCAGCAGGCCATCATCCCTGGGAGTGCCAGCCATACCCAATGGGGTCACAAATTGCGACAGCCTCATTGATATCATTGAGGCATGCAATTTGCGACTTCCAAATAAGAAGGAGAAACCCTTTATGAAAAGGGAAGGGGTTAAATATAGAACAAACAAAACACAAGTTCCCTTTTCAACTAATCTGGAGAAAGAGACTTATGTCTCTGGGGAGTCACAGAAAGGTGCTATGGGTGAGCCAACCACTATGTCAAGGTTGTAGAGGGGTCGACAAATTTACAGCTCTTCAAATCTACCTTAATCCACATCATTTCCTTAAAAATAGATAAGATTGTAGACACTCTAATGTGAATTGTGTAAAAAATTATTTATTATTAATCTCTGTTCAACACCACAACGGCATACATTTATTCATAAAAATATGTTAAAAACACTTCATATAACATTTTACGATTGCATAAGTACAAACAGATATTTTTTTTAAAAAATTCAGAAACAACAAGATTTATCACACAAATAGATTGTCGACGCGGCGTTTCGGTGATATTGTGTCGTCACCTTCTTCAGGACAGTGTGCAAGTTAAAATCACTACGAATTTAAAACACAAAAAAATCATATATTAACATTCAAAATATTCAGTCAGTGGCAGAACAGAGTAAAACTGTGACCTTCCTATGTTGGGACACTATACATTCTCAATCCTATATTTATTTCATTTAGTCTCAACAGTACAAGCGTTAGCACTTTCACTATTATAGATATTTAAACAGATTCTTTCACAAAAGCTCTGTGATTGTACGGTCGTTTTGTTTAAATAAACAAGCCTGTTCAATATTTGTGAATCCCTCAACCTTCGTTTGGTCTCACCCTTTCATCTCTTCGTGCTCGTGATTCCTGGACAGATTTTTAGGGGGGATACCTGTATGCCTTTAGATATCACCAAATCAACACAGTCATATGGATGTTATGGCTATTGTTTGAAGTTACATTTAAATTTAATTTGTTGATCTGAAACATACCTTCAGTTAGGTTACCAGGTCTGTCGCTTTTTTCTAGGGCATTGGCGATCTTTTCTGGACTATCTTCGTGTTCTGTACACTGATTAATAAATATATATAAACAAGATCTTTAGATTTCTATAGAGTCTTCTATCTGGTTGATCTCTATGTACCTTATTACTTGGTTCTTTACCTTTCTATAGTCAATATGTTCATGGATGGAGTGGATCAGTATTGGTATTCTTCTACTCCTCCGTTGGTTTATGAACTCATAGTGCCTGCCTATCAGAAGACACCTTGTGTTAGTCATTCAAAATGCCTTGTTTACATTCTCAGTTAAGTGCCTTTTTTTAAAAACATTTAGTTCCCTGCCGTAAATAATAAATACCTGCGATTCTTTTCTGGCGGGTCTTATGCAGAGGACGGTCTTTCTTTACTTGCCCAGTAGTGCCGGTAGGATTTTAATTTCTGGTCTTTAAGAAAAACCAAGAAACACGGTTGGAAATTTTATTATGACTCTCTAGCGGGGCTTTTTATCTCTTGTTTCCCTGTTTGCACTGCAAATATTCTCACCTGGAAATATCTCTTTGAAAACCAGGGAAGCTCGCTCTTGTTTTGTGGCGAAAATCTTCTTGGGACCACAGGAGGGATTCTTTTCTCTCTGTGAAGCAATAAAAGGATACCGGTTTTGGTCGTATTTACGGGTCAGTTCTAATTATTCCTTAGCGGAACCCTATTCCGGACTAGATTCTTTCCTCGGGGGTTTTACTTACTTGAATCAGATTTCCTCCGCGTGTTCCGGGCGTTTACCGTGACCGTCTTGCTGAAAGGGTTTGAACTGCACTGGCTGGTCTCGTTCTTATATCCGCCTCGCAATAGGTCAATTTAGATCAAGTCATTACACCTGTGGTTACTTTGGAGACAGGCTCAATTCTGTCGTCCACTGCGGCGGCCATCTTTGTATTCCTTTTAGATCCTCATCATCCCTTATATTTGTTTCTTATTTCTGGTTTGTTTACATTTACATTCCCACTTTATACGTGAAACGCAATGTTAGTATTGTTATATACTACACCACAGTGGGTTTGGACTAAGTTTGCACCTTCCGCTTCTATGGATGCACTTTTCGGCGGAAGATAGATATTCCTTAAGTTGAAAGTGGCGGCCATCTTAAAGATGTAAAAAAGTGTCATTGTTGCTTTGAGGTTGTTTCCGCCTTTTTCCTTACTAATTACAATAAAGTCCCTTTGTTTATCAATAGTCTTTCTCGTCTAGTTCGCCACAGTGATATTACTATAATTTATCACCTACTCGTTTTCTTCTGTCGTTTATTAAGAACGGAAAACGCCGTTCCTCTAGTGAAATATGGCGGCCATCTTTGAAGAGTATTCAAATCGCTCTATTTTGGCTCAGTATTAGTATTATTCAGACTTCGAATCCCTGTTCTATTTAAAGGATGTTTCATTAATTAGTTTCCTTCAGGCCTTGGAGTTTATTTAGACTCTGCTTTTCGTTTCTTTGAGGCAATTTGCGACCCCATTGGGAATCTTAAACAGCGTCTGAGACACTGTTGTACATTGGATTTTGTGATGCACAAATTGCGCTCGGCAATTTGTCGCAATTTGCAAGTCACAAAATTCAATGGTCGTACATCTGGCCCCTAAACTTTCCCTTCTTGTACAATGACAAAATTGTATTACTACAGGCTGATCTATTGCATTTTTTTGTCTGAAATCAGGACGCTGCTGGTACGGAGTTGAACACCATACTGTGGGTCATACTCAGGAGGATCAGAGATGATGGAATGACTCAGGACATGGGTGTGAGTGTGTACTCACAACATGTGGATATGTGGAGCACTAATGTGTTAGTGATGAATTTGAGATTAACAATGTTGGTGGCCTACCGATCAGTGAGCAATAATTTAAAGTTTTTCCCTGAATGTTATGCTTTTCCCTCCCCCTTGAAAGATAGGATAGTGAGATGCCTTCATCAGGTCCAACCCCACTTCACAAAGTCCACACTGGTTTGTTGTTTGTAGTTGTATGCTTTATACTCCTCAAAGACTCGTACCTGACCAGTCCCTACACAAAAAGTGACTTGGGGCCAGATATATGACCATTTTTTGCGGTTGGAAAGGGGATTCCTACTCCTTTGCGACCGAAAAATAGGTCAGCCCAATGTACTAACCCTGTTTTGCAAGTCGCAAATCAATTATCAACTCGCAAAATAGGGTTAGCGACCCGCTATTAGGAAGGGGCGTGCCAAGGGCATCCCTTCCTAATAGCAAGTCCATAACCTATGTATGAATGTTTTGTGACCGCAAATGCGGTCACAAAACATGGATACTTTTGACTTGGACACTATATCTTACATCTTTGCACAAATAAAATCAGGCTCTCCTATAGACCCCAGCCCCTTCATATCTTCTGTAAGATGAGAGATGTCGTACTACAGGTGATACGGGATGTGATAAATCTCTCTCTCACCAATTCACTTGTTCCTCCGGCCTGGAAACACGCCATGGTAAAAGCTTTGTTGAAAAAGCCAAATCTAAATCCGGAAGCTCTGAGCAACTATCGGCCCATATCCCTGCTACCCATGCTTAGTAAGATCTTTCAAAAGCATATAAACTTGACACTGTCATCTTTCCTAGAAACCTATGACCTCCTTCACCACTCCCAGCTGGGCTAACGCCCCCAGCACGGATCAGAATCTGCTCTCATTGCCGTGGTCGAAGAAGATGAAAAGATAATTGATCAGGGAGAAGCAGCGGCCAGTATCCTCCTTGATCTCAGTGCCGCTTTCGACACAGTCAATTTTAACATTCTTATTGAAAGTCTCAGGAGGACAGGGTTGTCGGGCAGAGCCATCTATTGGATTCAATCCTTCCTCAATGGCACAACATTCCAAGTCTGTGTGGGGAATCCACCTGTAGGTCTTTACCTCTCAACTATGGAGTCCCTCAGGGATCTTCCCTGAGTCCCACACGTTTTACTGTGTATATGAGGCCACTGGCTGAGGTCATCAAGCCATATGGGGTCAAAGTTGTCACTTACGCGGATGAAACTCAGCTGGTGTTCTCTCTAAACCACCCGCATAATGTAAATATGGGCGATATTTGCGAATTCGCGGTCCGCAAATTCATGCGAAATTGCAAAAAAAGTCAGCGAGTTCGCGAATTTTCCCACGAACTCGCGGATTTTTGTGCCATTTGCACAAATATGTGACCACGTGTGCCTGTAACTTTGCCAGCGCACCAAAAGGCGCCGAGGTCACTTGAGTGAGCTGGCCATTATAGTGGGGACGGGCGGGAAGACGTTTCATACCGCTAGTGTGTGGTGGATGGGGCCAAACGGGCGGGGCTTCTATGCGAGTTCACATGCATCTTGTTTATAAAGGGTCAGAGACTGAGCAGAGCAGCTGATGAGGAAAAAGCAGCCTCCTGGTCACAGGAGCTACACGGGGATGGCGATCGGGAAACTCATGGATGCAAAAATACGTTTGGCACAGGACCCCAGAATCCTTCAGATGTCCAAGATAGCTCTGCTGCACATGTTGGTACAAAGCCATTCTGATCCTGCTCAGTGGGTTCAGGCGCATGCAGCTACTGCTGCTGGACAATGTCCCATCTCATACTAAACTGCCCCGTACAGGCATATGCTGGAGCTGGGCCGTAGGGTGCAGTAGCATGCGGGTGCTCCACGCCTGGTACATGCGCATACCGGTGCCAGGGGGGACACGTGTTTATTGGTGCTGTGTAGCAAGTTATGACTTTACATTTTGACTGCACCAGACGGTGGTACCACGTACATGGATCAAGAGCATCCAGGCACCAGACTTCATGGTGCAAGAGCATAATGGTGCTGTGCGGTTTGGGTATATATGTACTGGGGGCAGGGGGACACTTAGCACAATGTGTGCTCACACCCAGAGGGCTCCCAGGCAATTGAGCACAAATGATTTTCACACTGAGAGGGCTCCGGGGCAGTTCAGCAGCACGGGGGCTCACAACCACTGGGCCCCGGGGCAGTTCAGTAGCGCATGAGCTCACAACCCCTGGGCAGCTCAGCAGTGCAGGGGCTCACACCCACAGGGCTCCCGGGCAGTTTAGCAGCGCCACCCACCGGTTCATCACTGCCACCCTCTGGTTCATCACTGCCACCACTGTCACCCTCTGGTTCACCACTGTCACTCTCTGGTTCATCACTGTCACCCTCTGGTTCATCACTGCCACCCTCTGGTTCATCACTGACACCCTCTGGTTCATCACTACCACCCTCTGGTTCACGACTGCCACCCCCTGGTTGATCACTGCCATCCTCTGGTTCATCACAGCACCCTCTGGTTCACCACTGCCACCCTCAGGTTCATCCCTGCCACCCTCTGGTTCATCACAGCCCCCTCTGGTTCACCACTGCCACCCTCTGGTTCATCACTGCCACTCTCTGGTTCATCACAGCACCCTCTGGTTCACCACTGCCACCCTCTGGTTCATCACTGCCACCCTCTGGTTCATCACAGCACCCTCTAGTTCATCACTGTCACCCTCTGGTTCATCACTGCCACCCTCTGGTTCATCACAGCACCCTCTGGTTCACCACTGCCACCCTCTGGTTCATCACTGCCACCCTCTGGTTCATCACAGCACCCTCTAGTTCATCACTGTCACCCTCTGGTTCATCACTGCCACCCTCTGGTTCACCACTGCCACGCTTGGGCTCATCACTGCCACCGTCTGGTTCATCACAGTACCCTCTGGTTCACCCCTGCCACCCTCTGGTTCATCACTGCCACCCTCTGGTTCATCACTACCACCCTCTGGTTCATCACAGCACCCTCTGGTTCACCACTGCCACCCTCTGGTTCACCACTGCCACCCTCTGGTTCACCCCAGCCACCATCTGGTTCATCACAGCACCCTCAGGTTCACCACTGTCACCCTCTGGTTCACCACTGTCACCCTCTAGTTCATCACTGCCATGCTCTGTTCACCACTGCCACCCTCTGGTTCATCACTGCCACCCTCTAGTTCACCACTGCCACCCTCTGGTTCATCACTGTCACCCTCTGGTTCATCACTGCCACCCTCTGGTTCACCACTGCCACCCTCTCGTTCACCACTGCCACCCTCTGGTTCACCCCTGCCACCATCTGGTTCACCACAGCACCCTCTGGTTCACCACTGTCACCCTCTGGTTCACCACTGTCACCCTCTGATTCATCACTGCCACCCTCTGGTTCACCATTGCCACCCTCTGATTCATCACTGCCACCCTCTGGTTCACTGCTGCCACCCTCTGGTTCACCACTGTCACCCTCTGGTTCATCACAGCACCCTCTGGTTCACCAATGTAGATTATGGGGAGAAAGCACACCTGCCCAGCCTCAACCGGTGGCTGGTTAATGTGTTACTGAATTTGAGCTTCAAGTCCGGCACCTGCTTCCTGTGGTGGTTTAATTTTTGTGACAGCCAGGAGCATTGTGCCATACTTGTAACTATTCTCTGACCCTGCTACGAGGGTCAGAGCAGGGTCAGAAATAGTTGCAAGTAGGCAACAACACTGGAGGCGCTGCTCAGGAAGCACTTACAGGGTTACAGCAGGTGCCCAAGTTGAAGTTAATTTCTTTGTAACCGGTTTGTAAATGGTTACAAAGAAATTAGCTTCCACTTGGGCACCTGCTGTAACCCTGTAATAATAATAATAATAATAATAGAACACTCCCAGTTTACCACCCTTCCCAGAAGGGTGGTAAAGCAATCGCAAACGGGAAAGGGTCCCCAGGGTCCCTTTGGGAAATGGATGATCAAATATTTTTTAAGACCAGGCGGTGGTCACAAACACCACTGTTGGCCCTTAATAAATTACACTGAAGTGTTTCATTTTTATTTTTTAAATGCATTCATTCCATTTTCCTTTAAGGAAAGCGGGCTGCATTAAAAAAAAACAGCTTTATTGACAAAGCAGTCCCAGACATTGTGGTCTGCTGACCCCAGCAGGCCACCATCCCTGGGAGTGCCAGCCATTCCCAATGGGGTTGCTAATTGCGACAGTCTCATTAATATCCATGAGACATGCAATTTGCAACCCCATCGGGAATCTCAAACAGTGTCTGAGACACTGTTGTGCATTGGATTTTGTGACTCGCAAATTGTGCCTCGCAATTTGCAAGTCGCAAAATTCAATGGCCGTGCTTCTCGCTCTTAATTTTTCCTTTCTTGTTCAATAGCAAAATAGTATTACTACAGGCTTATCTAATGCATTTTTGAGTTAGGAGTCAGGACACTATTGGTATGGAGTTAGACACCATACGTGGGGTCATACTCAGAAGGATCAGAGATGATGGAAGGACTCAGGGTGTGGGTGTGAGTGTGACTACTTTGAGAACTGCCACCAGAAGAATATGGGCGTTTTCAAATTCACTGAAACAAACTGATTTGGATGATGATGACTTCGAAGTGGCCTATATGTAAAAAACACCAGACCTACACAATTCTGTGTGGTGGTTGTGAGTGATGTGACTGCAGGTGGTGCATTGATTTTTTACTGCATTTGGAAAATGCTATGTTGCTGTGTGTGTGTTCTTACTGCTCAGAGCTGTCTAGCTCAAATGTTTCATTCAAATCAAAGCTAAGTGGTGGGTGGGTGGGTGGGGGGCCTGTTGTTGCGTTAACTGCAGTAAACAGACATTTAGCATACTACCTCTAAGTCTTCTTTTCACTCCTCATGCAGTTTAACTTTTCTCCTTGACTCTTCAATATAATGTTTGCTTTTCAATTTACAGGCTCTGGATGTTACCCTGTACCATGATGGAAAAATAATATAACATACTCATGTTTACCTTTCCCGACCACATCCGCCAGTCACTTAAGATTGACGGACAGTCCAAGAGGATTGCAGATGCAACTCCCAGTTTGGCAATACAGTATCTTTTTTTCTTTTTGATCATTGCAACTGTGTGAGTTGTTTATGTTTTTTACTTGACTCCTACAGATATTTTAATTGTATTTGATATCTTTCAAAGCTTGTTACAAATGTTACAAAACATAATATAACTTGGTTCTCATTGGGGGCAGATGGAAAATTAGATTTGGTTTAACTGTTTCAGACCCATCATCATGCATGCATTTCCTTTTCCTCCCATAACAGATTTATGATGGTTGGCTGCCACGATGAATGCTGTCCTTGTGTAGTGTATGTCTTTGTCAAACCTCATTCTCAAATACTCCATTCCCATCCATTCATCGGACCTCAAACCCTCTTCCCCTAGGCTGTGTGATTTATTGAGGTATGACTAAATTAAATGTATACCATTAATTGATCAAACAGACTTGATGGGGTGGATGTGGTGAAAACAACACCAACTCAAGGCAGGGCAAGGTTCTTCTTCTTCTCCAAGTATAGCTCACACTGGTAACATTATACATATTTGATTGCCCACCCCTGCACAGTATTCGATATACACATATTCTTCAGGGGAACATCATCCATCAAAATAACTGCAAGCATCATCATCCTTCCAGTACTAAAGGTTACGCTTGTCCACTTCATAGCACGAGCCTACTTCAGTTTGTAACTTGTACTAGCCCACTATTATGATTACTTATTTTACTTTACCATTGCTTATCATAATTTCTCATTCTGCAGTCTTCTTCTTGTGTACTACTTGTCATATTATAGTCTCCCTCTGGTGACAGGCTCATTTCTTTTGCAAAGCTTGCATATATAATGGCATTATCACAATAACTTTTCGTTTCAATTTAATTAGTTCCCTGTGATGAATATTTCTCAATTCTACAGTTTCAGTTCGGCTAGGAGGGAGTGGAACCTTGCTTCTGCATCTGGTGCTTTCACTAGTATTTGATTAGTCCGCTAGCATGCTGCTACTGTCTACTATCACCACCATGGCACTTTGAGAAACCATGCAGCCATCTCTTTGCTTAATCCCAGGTAAGAAAAGAACTGTTGGGGGATTCATTGCTGAGCTACAATAATCAATATACTATGAACATTTACTCCCCACCCCCCTAGTTCTTAGGGGCTAATATAGTTGCAGACAGCAAATACTAGGAGGAGAGAGTAGTAAGACAAATGGGGTACTGCATAACTATTAGTGTGTTAGACTATTCACAGATTTAACAAACTGGCTGCGGGCCTGCAGCAAAGGAAATAGTGCAAAGTAATTGAGTAACCCCCTAAAAAGTTTTAAATCACTTCTACATTTATAAAAAATGTATTTCCCTCACAAATAAACTAGAAAACCCACAACACCTGGCCCACTTCTCTTACTAACCGCAACCAATGTCCCCAAAAATTATATTTCCACCCTCTCCCAACGAGCCCCAGCCAATAAACAAAAGATTAAAAAAGGGGCAAGTGTGTCCTAGAGGCGGGCTATGAGCTTTCTCTCCAAACAGTCAAACCACTCATCTATTCTGGCTTCCAGGCGCACCACCATCAGGAGTATGCAGCGCTGAAAGCCTCTACAGAGTCTTTAGGGGGGAGTAGCAGTGGTTTATGAATGGCGGCGGGCAGGTGCCTGACCACAGCACTGTACAACTGAAGGCACTGGGGCCTGGCTGGGCCCTGGGGCATTGGAGGCTGCAGCTTTTCTTGCTGCATCCTCCTTCTCCTCCTTCTGAGCCACCAGCCACTGGCATTCGGCCCTGATGGCCTCAGCTTCCTTTTCCGTGTCCTGGTCTATCTCCTGCATGTTGGGTTGTAAGCATGAGGATGCTGATAGATTGACAGGAGTAGCTATATCAAATAAAGAAAACAGACAAAATTAGCTGATACTTTTAGCAAAACAGTAACACATAAAAAGATATAGTGGCACAGTAGCACTACCAGTACATAACATGTGCTGGTATACTCGATTCCTATGCCCATTCTATTTTGATGTGATTACAGTTCCATGCATTAAGCACTATGGAGTATACAAATATTCTTCTTCTCTCTCCTTTAGGTAAATTAATGTAGGCACGCCAGCTCAGCTGTGGCCTAGACAGACATACTTGTGTCATGTTACACACTTTGCTATTGTCTGCAGGTGGCACATTTCAGCTGTACCACACAATTATCTCTTTTCCTATCATGACAATGCTCTGTTAAATCAAATGCTCACTTTCACTTTTACCCTGACTACAACAAGGCAAATGAATAGTTACTAATGTATGAATGGTGATATATGGCACAACATGAGGTACTACTATTGTAACCATGCAGCTCACGGTCTACCCATGGCTGACACTGGCAAACTACCATGGAAAGGGACTAGGGAGTAGGCCTCTGAGGGAGGCGATTGATGATGATAGGTGGGTAGAGTACATAATAAAATATATTTTGTACTTGAAAACTACTGTGAGTCAAGGGAGTCATCTGAAATATAACCTCCTCAAACCTTTGAATCAAAAACCTTGATAAAAACATTAATTATTTTCTCTTTTTCCCAGGGATTTTTCATTTTTTACTGCATTTTTCTTCAAGCATTATTTATTGTTCACCATTGGCTTTGCTGCTCAGTCACCATTTAAGTATTACATTCTCTTCATTCAGTCTTCACTATGATGAATACTAGTACCATCCATCCATCCAAATATGGCTATCATTCTCAACAAACCCTTCATCAACATGAACATTTGTCATATTAACAACCCATGCATCCTTGCTTTAACCCATCAAACCTCCCATAGGATTTCTATTTCCCACGCAGGCAGGCATCATTTCTTTAACCTCTTACCGATCCTTTACCCACCACACAAGCATTCTATCATTCACCAATATATATCCTCTCACCAATGCAATCTTCTCTGCCAGTCATATTACAGTTCACCCATACTTCCACCTTCCATCCTTCTTTCCCGTCAACCCATCAAGGTCTGACTCTTCTTCATGAAACCTTCTCTGCTGAGTTGAAGATTGAAGAGGCCATTAATTACTCAACTCCCGCTGTATATGCTAATGCTAAGTAAAAAGGGGTATCTTCAACTATTCACAACTTAGTCTTAATATCAACAGTAAAATGTACCCCCTTCCTGTGAGTATATAAATTGTCAATAAGCAAGCAATATGACTTACCACTTCCCGCCAATGCCGCTGGCTCACCCCCTGCAGCTGCCACATCAGCTTCTCCATGGTGGTCGTGCAGCTAGAAAAAACATTAAACATATTTTAGTTGCCATATGTGCCTCCCCCTATTTCTTTATTTGTCATAGCAAAATTGAAACAGTCACAATTTGTCCTATAATAAATAATAAAACATCTAATTGGACATTTTGTTTTTGTTGGTGGCAATCTTTTAAAAGCTTCCCAAGAATAAATACAACCTTTAAAGCTCTGAACTGACTGACTAGAGCTAATGGTCAATCAGAGTTTTTGAAATGAAATAAGAGTTGCAAACTTGCCAGACAAACAGACATAAAGTCTTCTTGGTTGGCAAATGTATGGTGCTGTCCTCCTCCTCATACTTCCTTCCAGCCATGGTGCACGGTAATCAGTTCACCATAAACTGCTGCAAATAAAGCTTGGCCTAGATAAGAAGAAGATACAGCTTTGGGGAGTCCAACAAGACCATGGCCATCAGAAGGTTAAAAAAATCCTTCTCATCTCAACAAACATGTGTAGAATACCTTACCTGGGCATGCATTCTGCATGGCAGAGTAGTATTACCAGTACTAGTAGAGTAGTAAGGACATGTGGGTTCTCAGAGTCTTACAGTACCACCACTAGGCAGTCCACAAAATATATATGGGAAGAGGGAAAGCTGACAGAAAACCCAGAAGAAAGGAAACTAAAGGCAAAATATTGTAGACCGGGACAGTTTGAGGTAAAAAACAGACGCTAGAAATATAAAATAACTTAGGATAATGCCAGGACAACACGATTTTTCAAATGGATAGATCAAAGAGGATATAGAAAAAATTGAATTAGGAAACAGGTAGAAAAGAGTTCGAATTGAGGAGCAGTAAAAGTTAGCAACATATATTAACAACAGGAGGACTTAATGGGGATAGCAGAGCCATCGGCCAAGGAGCATTGTTCTTGAGAGGCACCTCCAGCTCCCTCAACCACATCGAATGACCTCTTTCCCCTGGATGCTGTTGCAAATCATAATTAAAGAGACAAGAAATAAGTGGTGGTAAATGAATAATCTCTCCTTAAATGTTTTTGGACAGGAAACGGCCATTGCAATAACATTGAACCTTGGTAAACCATATCGACTAGATGTAGACTAGTATTGCGGTTCATCCTATCGATTCAACATTTCCTAAACCTACCTAGCCTGCCTATTTCAAAGATTTTGAAATTAATTGGAATGAATGATATTGCTTCTAAGTTCCGATCACATTCGCAATAATTTTCAACCCCCTCTGGCGGGCCAATTCACTAAGTCTGCATTGTGTCTTTAAATGGATAGATGGACTCATGCATACACCAAATTGGTTGGTTGCTTGCCACTGTACGAGGTACAAAAAGGTTGTAGGAACTGAAGAAAGAGGAATACTACCTTCTACTATCTTAGTGACAAGACAAAAGAAAGGAGTCTCTTTTTAGTCTGCATTACTTAAGCAATCACAAAGATGCAAAAAAGTACAATTAGGTAGCCTGAGCACCTGTCTAGAAGAATAACGATCACATAATATAAGATTTGTATTCATAACTTACCTGCATGTGAGCAGCATGCTTGCTATTTGGGAAAAAAATATTAGCAATAACATAGAACACACAAGTGATGATGATATTAATAATTAGCTACTCACTAAGCCCTGCAACCTCAAAATCTAGCAGGTCCAGCAGGTTCTGGTCTCTGCCCAGGATGTTGGTCGACCTGATTGTGGGTGCACTGGATCCCAGAGCACCGATACGCTGCCCGCACACCCTCACCCACTGCTGCTGGCGCTCCCGGAGCCCGTACCCAGACGCAGGCCTGGCACTTCTAAAAAAAAACAGTGCCGTCTCCTCCTCCTCTGAAAACAAGTACCGGACTGCAACCCTTCCAGATGCCGCCTTCCGCAAGAAAGGTGGCTCTTCTTTGCCGCCTTTTTAGTGGCACATATCTCTGCCATGATGCTGGAGGGCAGAAAAGACAATGTAGAAAGTATAAAAATATTAAGGGAGATGAAGAAAGGAAGAAACAAAATAGGAAGCAAGTAATGAGAAAAACTGTACGAAACTCACTTAAAGACAAAAAAAGTAGAACAAAACGTAAAATATATACTTAAGAAGACAGAGGGAAATATAATAAATGAAAAAGATCAGAAAAAGTTTTGTAAAAAAAGTATTGAAAAGATTTAGGGAGGATATGAAAGTAGGCCCCAGAACCATAACAAAGAAGAAAAAAAGATGGCCACACCCATGCATGACCGCATGGTGTAGGTTGCGCAATATGTCCCACAAACCTGCAATCCGTGCTGTTTGGCAGAAACATCATGCAAAAGGGCAGACAAGCAACTCTGCCCCATTGTGGAACTCCGTGTAGTGCGCAGAGTTTTTTTTTACTGCTTTGTGGAGTTCCACATAGTTCTGCTGCATGAACTGTGCCCAGGCTTAGAGCACAGATGGATGATTGTTACCCAGAATGGGCGGGCTGGATGCAAAGCAGATAGGGCACCCAAGCGTTGTTTATTGAGATGGTCCTCACGGTCAGGGCAGGTAGTTGGAGAGACAGTTCTTGGACAGCGGTTCTGCTCACAGAGTGAGTCTCAGGGGTCTCGAAACTCCTCAATTGGTGTCTGCATACTGGGTCATTGAATTCCGGATTGGTCTCTTTCTTCTTGGCCTTGGGTGAGGGGGGGTCAGGTACCCTGGGTATGGGTGCGGCATGGCTCCGGTAGGTCTTGGTATCCTCCTAGTTAGTGAAGGGACAGATCTGACCCTTTGGAGCAGATGTACCTCTCCTTGCTTGGGTGCTAGGCTAACGTCGCCAGGGAGCAGCAGCCCAATAAACCGGACTTTGCAGTTCTGTGCCTGAAGGGGAGTAGCTCCTCTACTCAAAGGGAGGGTCTTGGCAATTGTCGAAGGCTTTTTTTTTGGAGGTCTTACAGTTACAGGATAAGATGTCAGGTCATGAATATTGTGTCCTGGAAGCAGCAAGTAGGGTTTTGTGCAAGGTCCAGGAATGCCACCTATATTGACAGGTTTAAATACTTTAAAGGGGGCCATAGGTAGTAACCAATGGGCTACCTCCCTTTAGGATGTCTACACCCTCTAACTGATTACTTCCTGTGGATAGGGGAACTTCCCTTGACCTGAGATAGAGGTCTTGAAAAAGTAGTGTCCACATCTTTTGCCACACCTTATGGGTGGTATTGGCTGAATGTGGGCACATCTCATCTAATTATTTTTCCCTCCTTTCCTCCCACCAAAAGAGGAACAGAAAAGGGGGTTGGCATCCTCCGCTATCAGGAGATGATCTCATGTGTGAATTTATTGATAAATCCAACACTGGCATCAGTGAAGATTTATTAAGTCAAGACAAGTATCCAGTCCATGTAATCTCTCTGGCTTCACTATGCACCCACACTATCCAAGAATGAACTGTTGCAGGGATTCTGCTCATACACAGAACTGTGCACAGAGACCCAGGACCTCAGTGAATTGTGGTGGACCAAAAACTCACCTCAGTACCTAGAATCTCTAACCGACTAGCATCAGCTCTTCGTCTTATAGAAAAGGTACCAATGATTACACAACCCAGAACATGCAACTTAGGTTACTCTCAGGAATGGTGGGAATCAAGAACACTCTTTTGTTTGTTATTCTCATACCAGTCCACAAAATGGGTAAAAAGAGACATAATAAAGTTTAAAATGTTTATTTTAACGAGGTGCTCTAAGATGCAGTATTTTTGCCAACATAAGCAGACATATGATTAAAAATTATACAAGCAGCATTGTTACAATTCCATAAAACACAAAAGGAAAAATCATATTATAACTAAGCATGGGTGAATTTTGCGAATTTGCGGTACGCGAATTCGCACGAAAGCATACTTGCGGTTCGCAAAATACGCGAACTTTCGCGAGATTGAGGATTTTTTTATTTTAGCGTGTTAGCGAGATTTTTTGTCATCGTGGCGATCACGAAGTTACCCATGTGGTAGGATATGAGCGCGGCCATCTTGTTTTTCACTGCTCGCGTTGCGCATTTCCTGTTCCAGGTCGCATGTTGCGTGCTCACGGTCGTTTTTCCTGTTTGTGACCGCTTACTACATGTTCGCGCCCATTTTTGCTTGCTCGCGAGGAAAATATCGCGCGAACTTACCCACGCGGTTGCAATGGGCGCGGCCATCTTGTTTTTTATTCATTGCTATGGTTCTGGGCATGCCTTTTCTATCCTGCTTGAATCTCTGTAATCCTTTGTTTGTTTGAACTTTTTTACTCATTATCTATCTCTCTATTTTTGTACATCTATATTTTTTTCTACTTTTCGTTACTTTAATAACTACTTTTTTGTAACTCTAACTCTCTCTCTATTTCCTTTTATTTACTTTTTCCCAATTCTTTCCTACTTTTCCTTTAACCAAGGACCATGGCAACGGGGGCCGACAAGAACTCCAAGGGGAAAAGTCCCGCACCTAGCAGCCGGCTACCTTGTGGGCACTTAAGGGGGGCGTCGGTAAGTCCCAGGGAGATCATCAGTAAGGTGGAGATGGCCGCACTTGTCTTCTTTGTGCAGCGCCACCTCCCCAAGACCATCGCAGCAGGCGGCAGGCCCGGTACCGGTACGGTCTCTGAGAGCATCGCCAGGTATGGGGTAAGGTGTGCCGGGCCATGTATCCAGAGTCAGGGGTACAGCGCACCTACAACCAGGTGACGCACCGGTGGTCCGACATACTGGACCGGGAACAAGACCTGCTCGACCTGCTTGGAGTTGAGATCCCTGGGCTTAGTGTGTACTAGTCGCTATTTAATAGCTACTTTGTTTTCTTCTGCTCTGTGTTATATTGCAAATATATGTTTTTCCAAAGAGTAAGAATGCTGCAGATTACATTGCAGGTAAATTATGTTTCAAAAGCTTCTGTGATTGCAGATGCTCGCCTGCTCAGTGGCGGTGCTACTATGCTTACTAGTTTTCAATTTTGTGCTCATTGGCCTGAGTGATTATGTATGAATGTACTTTACAGAACTGCGTAATGCAAGAGACTAGAGACTCAATTCCAGGAGTCCTTCCTTTGTACTCCTGCCACTAAGAAGAGATAGTGGTAGTGGATTGATAGGTTCAGTATATTATGACTTGTTAATTAGTAGGACATTTTTTAGTGGTCTGCAATCATGACGGACTGTGTCTGTCGCTTCAAGTGCTGCTGGGTGCTGCCAGTCCTAGTAGAACCTTTTTGTAGTTGGTTTAGTGAGTTACATATCTTTCCAAGTAGACGGTCCACGAATCCAGCAATACTAATATCCTAGTAGACCACATCAGATAGGTCAATAAATTTTGTGCAATTGTTGTTTATTTCCCTGAAATAATTTTTTATTGTTTTTTTAAAATATTTGATTTTGTTGACAACAATCATCCATGTTTGTGTCTTTCTTTCATGTATATCAGCAACTCCCAGGAGCAAGAGGACAGATGTAGCGGCGCCGGCAGAGCAGGAAGGCCAGGATCCGTCCACCGAGGGCTCTTCTGCTGGCCGCAGTAAGTTTTCCTGTTAATAATATTAATTATACTTCCCTAACTTTTACAGCACCTATTTATTCCAAACGTTCATCATAATTCCATTTTTTCCTTAATTTCTCTTTGATCTTCTTGTAGACTGTTTCTAAATTCTTATCCTGCCTCTACTATGACTCTCTGTGCTACTACTATTTATTATTATTAGTCTGTCTGTGTAGCTAACTAAGCTTTCACACTTGGCAAAAGGTGTTAAAAAAAACTCCTAGTCATCAATAGCTCTAGGCACAGAGTGCAGTCCTCTGGGTTGTCCATAATATCTATTGAAGTCTTCTTAATGTTTATGCTTTGACAATTCCCAACAATAAAATGTCAATGGCCACCAAGAATAAGATACTAGTTTACTTTTTGATTGGATAGAAATACTACTACTGTTGCAGGGACTATTATGCACATACAGAACTATGGACAAGAAATAGGGCATTGGTGATAATAGGCGCAGTTAGACTTTCCACATACCTCAGTAAAACAGAAGTTGAACCCCCAATCTCCTTACTGACTAGCTAGTGTGTCAGAGTCATTATTTAGCTCCCTAATGCAGCGATGATCCCCAATGATTATACAACCTCGAACATAAGACTACGGAGTTAGAGTCCCGACCTCTCAGAGTCATGGAATCATGCTTGCAAATTGAAAACCCTTTCGCTCACTCACTCATGACCAAAAACCACAGAGTCTATGTAAGTTTTAAAGCTTTATTAAAAGTAAAACAACTATCTCTGTGTGTACTCTGTATATTAATTTTCAATTGTGCATTATATAAAAACATTTATTAAAATCAACTTCATAGAAGAGAAACGGTGAACTCAGGAAAACTGAACAGTGGCTGATTTACACATTCATTGTGGGAGACCCCTCACCTTGTTGGAACTTAAAGTACTGGTGGTGATGATGATGAGTAACATATTTCTCTTGTTCATAGAAGGGAATCTTCTGCTTGTTATGAGAAAAATGGTGCGCGTTAAAAAGCAAGGATTCATCAGTTGTGCCAAAAAGTGTAGCATGTTATGGCTAAACATAAATATAAACACCCTCCCCTTTTTAGTTTAGACTAGCGAGTCACATATAATTAAATTTGTTTATGTAGTAACATTTTTTTTCATTCCTAGCCAAAATAGGGAGTGGTGTATTTGGCATCTAAAAATATGAAATGTTTTTTCTAGGTGGAACACCATCCTCACAGACAACCACCAGTGCCGGGGCCAGCACTGAGGTGGTCACTGCAGGGGCGGATGCGGTATCACCATTGCCAGCAGGAACTGCTGTGGGGGATACCTCGGTAGTGGTGGGCAGTGGTAAGCTATTATATTCCTTAATTATTGAGATTGCAGAGTAGGCTTGCTGCAGGGGTGTATGTTGTACAGTACAAGTACACTTTACTTTTAAGAAGACTTACAAATTTAGCTAGAAGACAGTCACCCTTGACTTCGCATTTGCAATAGAATTAGCGACGGGAGTTGACGAGTAACCAATGGCCTCCTCTAAATTTGACTTTAATTCAGCTGTGAAAGTTTTATCGAGAAGCCAAGTCAGATCAGAGATGAAATTGATGGATGGGATAAACGAAAAGGGAAAGAAGGGTGTAAGGAAGGAGGAAGGACGAGTGAGTAAAATTAATGACTGGCAAAGAATTATACGTGTTTTTGAATGCAGGCAGAGGTGGCTGGTAGGAATCTGATGCATGGCAGGTTGAAGCAAGGATGGGTGGAAGGAGGAAGAAAAGAGGACTGCCTGGGTGGGTGAAACAGAAACTGTATGTGTGTGCAATATATGGTTGTAATCTGCCCATACCTTTATGTATAATTACAGTGGTACATTCCTGCCCCCCTGTCCCCTCCCTGATGGTATTTTCCACTGGAGTTTGCTGTAGAATGTTGACAGCCACCCGGCAGTCTTGGAGAGTAGGTGACGGAAATAAAGACTTCTCTTACCTTCCCTGCGTGTGAGAGTTCTTCTTTGCAACACTGGCGATGAAAACTGGCGAAGAGGGCCATACTGTCACCTCCCCTTTCAGTGCTCTCTCCATTTGATGCGATACATGAAGAAAACTGCCTCCTGCTCTGAGAGTTGACAGTTTTATTGTTCCTGGGGCCCGGTTCTCCAGTGATGTGGTGCTAATGGCAAGCAGATGATGAGAATTGCGGTGAATAGAGGGGAAACTTCTTCCAGCTGATCAAGAGCCTTCGGAAGTGTGAGTACAACCCTGCCCGTGTTGGCTCACGGAGTGACTGATCTCTATGGTGTCCGGTCCAACGGGGACTTCCATAGTTGGACTGCACTTTATGCTTAAACTTACAGCGCTTTGCAGAGCTTTGGCTTAAGTCCCTGGCTGTTAGTGCTTTGAGTACCTTAACCTCCTTCGTGCCTCAGTCAGACCACAATCCAGTTCTGGTCCTTTTGCACCGCCTAAGCTTGTCACCGTGTTCCGATTTACAACTGCTTTCTGGGCGTTTAATATGAACTTTGGTACAGGAGTGCGAACATCAAGATTTTAGTAAGATTGGTTCCCTCTGTACCTCCTGTAAATTCCTGGCACCAGCAGTGTGCGCAAATTCACAGGAGGCAGCTGGCGATTCCTCAAGAGTTCTGTGAATTTGACTGCCAGTGCTGAATATCATTTCACTATGCGTGCCTTTCGTCTGTTCAAAGTACACCGACTGCGCGCACCAGATCCTCCAGGGGCTCCTGTCAGAATTAGTATGTCACGTCTCCTCAGGTCGCATCTCGTCAGTTTCCCGGCACTCCAGCCGCCTCAGCACCGATCCTGCCTTCCGGCCATCGTCTCGTCAGTTTCCAGCTGCCTCAGCACCGGTTCTGCCTTCTGGACATCGTTCGCACCGCGCCAATCTTCAAGTATTCACCTAGCCTGTCTCCTACCTCAGCACAGGTCCTGCCCTCTAGTTATTATCATTCCTGGTACTGCCACACGTGTTCGTTGGTTACAAGGAATATTCTTCAGGACTATCTCCTTGTAATAGTTTTATCTCTGCTGTGGCACATTTTTTCCGTTGAAGGCGTCAAGAATATTCCTCCTGCTTTTGCTACTATTTGGACATTCAGTGCCCTAGGACTTCCTCTCGTAAAGCCATTTTTGCCATATTTTTGCTATGCTAGTAATTGTTTCTCTTTCCTTACGTGTGTTGAGAGCGTGGTCACCTTGTGGGACATTTCCTCCTGCCATTGGGGTACCTATGTTTGGTTGGGCTTTCTACAGAGGTTGTTATGCAACTGCATTTTCTGCTTGTGCGAACATTCATTAAGCTCATAGTGCTGTGTTGTAGAGGTGAGAGGTCAATTACAGTGAAAATTACTCCTCTTCTAAAAAAGTTAAGTTGGATTTCTGAGGTTAGTGGGGAGTACTAGTAAATCATTCTTCATCTACTTAAGTGTACGAATTATGTGTTTGACAAGTATTGTCTACAAGCTAGGTATTTTTGCAGGTTGATATGTTTGCAAAGTAGGCCCTCCATATTTAGTAGTGAACATGTACTTTCACCACCTATTTCATCTGGAGTTGTATTATACCCTGGTTGGACTTCCAGCCCTTGTGTGCCACACCAATTGTGGCCAGCACTCTTACAGTATTTACATGGTACCCCTGAACTCCACATGCAATCAGATTGTACAGTTAATGCGCCAAAAGAGCACTTAAGGTGTTCATAGAAAGGTCCTCTCCCCCATTAGGGTGCATTTTACCTTTCCTAGCCCATTGTATGTCATAGAGTGACATATTCTCAATAGTGCCAGGTTTACATGTGATTTATTTTCTAGAGGGTCCTCCACTGTTCTTTATCCTAATTTCCTCCATGTGCTCCATCCATAACTTTTCACTTCCTCCTAGGTGTGTCACAGCGTCCCTGCGGTGATACACACTCCAGTCTACTTTACCCTCTTTTCAGATTCTTCACCTGTATTTTTGCTGTTCCCACAGGGATACACCACTCATACGTTAGAGTTTTTTAGCTTTGCGTTGACTTTCAGTTCACCCTGTACTGAGCCTTCTAGCTCTGCTTTAATGTATTACTGGGAATGGATTTCAAGGTGTGCATTCTTCATGTTATCAGGATCCTCAGTGATATCGTACAATTTATGACAGCTAAGTCCAAAAGCTTTTGCATTTTAACCTTATGCTTCACAAACAGTGTTGTTCTGTTACTACATACAGTGTACTTTATAGTGCGCAATTGAAGTTAGCACATCCCGCAGGAAAGGTACATATCTTTATCCATCCCTCCACCTGCAGGCTCGGTTAGGCGCGTAACAACCTCCCACCTCTGAGTGCCTCTGTACCTCTGTCAATTTGATTGTTAGCACTTTTATTGTACCCTTGCTCCATCCTTAGAATTTAGGCAGCCTTCCTCCTCCCTTCTCCATGGATGTTTCGCCCAATCCCCTCATCGGAGAGAAGCTTCGTGAGGTGTTTTGCTGGGTTAGCTTTACTATTCTTAATGTATCTAAACCCAAGGTGTCACTAACTAGCTATGCTGGGGGGCCCACACACCTGATGGGCATGGTGAAGATGAAGGCCTAACTCATTTAGGGGAGTTTGGTGAGTGCTCAACTTTCTCTTCAGGGAGCTCTGGTAATAGGTACTCTCCACCCCATTAAGAGTAGATATCAGTAGGGCCAGTCTATTATACTCTGCTAGAGTATGTTAGAGATGTATCCACCTGAAGAACCGTCAGTGGGGTAAGCCATGCTAAAGGTACATTTAGGATAACTATAACAAGATGTTCCTGCATAACAGGAGTATATTCTATTAAAAAATATTTATACAGCGCACTATCACCATCGGTTTCTTGGCGCTCTTGATAAAAACAGCAGTGATCCAGGGAGGAGATTAATCATATGCAGCTTGAAAGAGCAGAGTTTTTAGAAGCGTACGGAAGCTGTCGTACTTAGAACAGAGACGGAGAGATAGGGGTAGGGAGTTCCAAGTAGTGGGAGCCAGAACAGAGAAGCTCAGGCCTCCGTGCCTTTTCCTTTTAAATCTGGGGACCTCGAGTAAATTCAGAGATGCAGAACGTAGAGCTCTGGCAGGAATATGACGGGACAATGCTGATGAAATGAACTTAGGGGCTGAGTCTTCTAGGGCCTTAAAGGTGGTACATGCCAACTTAAAAATACACCGTTTTGAAACAGGGAGCCAATGTAGACTGCGGAGTAGGGGGGTGACGTGGTGGTGTCTGGGCTGGCAGAAAATCAAGCGAGCAGCTTGGTTTTGCACCAACTGAAGTCGGTGAAGGTGACATGCGGGAATTCCTGCGTACAAGATGTTGGCGTAGTCAAGCCTGGAGGTGATGAGGGCAATGACTACTTGGGTCAGGGCTTCTTTGTTCAGAAACCTATTGATCTTGCGTATTCGCCTGAGGTGGAAGAAGCAGGCAGAAGTGACCGCGTTGATGTGGGGTCTCATAGAGAGATCTTGAGAGATGGTCACCCCCAGGCTTTTGACAGAGCTCACGGGAGTTGGTGCCGTCCCCAGAGATGTAGGCCAAAAGGAGGCGTTCCATGGGTGATTGGGGCCACCCACCAAGACTAGCTCAGTTTTGGTGGGATTTAACTTTAAGTGACTGTGATACATCCACTCAGCTATGGTTAGCATAGTGGACTGGAAGTTAATGCAGGAGGAGGGGAGGGAATCGACAGGGAAAATTAACTGCAGATCGTCAGCATAATTGTAAATTGTGACCGGGAAGTTGCGGAGAGTGGCAAGCAGTGGTTGGAGATATAAATTAAAAAGAAGAGGGGATAGTGCCGAACCTTGTGGGACACCACAGTGAAGAGGAGAATAGGACGCAGAGAATGTGGAAAGATGGACGGACTGTGAGCGCTGGTGTAGGAAGGTGTGGAAAAGTAAATTCTGCCATGTTCTGTGTCCCTACGCGTCCTCCATCTTATGTTATGTGTGCATGATTAATATGCATATGTATTCCCCATGTTTGATTAAAGACGCAATTACAGTTGTGTCCACCTCTAGTATGCCAGTTTCCAGTTCTCGTGAATACTACGAATATTAGGCCTATGTAAAGCTACGTTGCCACGTTTCTCAGTGTGCACGTTATTGCATTGTAAAGTCCCCGTTTCTAGGCCTCAAAAGGGCCCGGACACCAGATTCGGCTCCTGTCTCCTGAGCCTCGCTGAGGAGCGATACAGCCCCCACCTGTATCCTTGACCCTTCACTTACTTCCTGCCTCACAGTGCCCGGTTCAGCCTGGCTCTGCCTCTGAGTCTGCCAAGAGTATGTTATGATTCTAGTTATCAGTCCAGCCCTCCTTCTCTGCATTCCTAAGTTACTGAATCGCATCAATAGTTTCCGTCATTGTCTAGCCTTTACGTCTCCATGTAAGAGAAATACTGTATTTTATGGTCATTTAATATTCATCACACACTACATGTAGAATAATGCATGCCCCAGTCTTAGAGTCTGTTAGCCTTTACCCCGATAACTCTTAGTTTATATCAACATGTTCTCTAAACATTAGATACTAGATAGGGTTTAGGTACATGTCGCCCTGACTCTCCAGACTTCAGTCTCTGCTCCTAGCACAGAGTTCATAGCCCCCAGCTTCTCCTAGTAACACGTCATTGTCAGTTTGCGCGCACCATTAGGTTAGAGGTCCCGGCTCCTTAGGTAGCCCCCTCCATGTTTCCGCCCCATTCATGACATATTCTGTTACATTTGCATCACATGTCTATGTATACGCCCTGTTCACGCCTCTTTCACCCTTATCTTTCGCGACTGCTATTGACCACACCCACTGCTCCGCCTACTGTAATTCACTGTAATGAGAATGTTTTAGTATATATACTTGTGTACTGTTATTAAATGTTACGCCGATTCCTTTTGTGCTAGCCATCCCAGATCCTGCCCCCAGGCAGCTGCCATCCTATTCCTGTGCAGGTTGTCCTGTTCCTGTCCTTTATGCTGTATTACACCTGCAAAACTCCTACTACCTCGAATCTTGACTCTTATTTATTGAGCTATCTGTTATTCATTTATCCATTCAAAAATAGAGGTATTATTTATTTATTTACCACATAATGGCGCCCGAACAGGGACTTGCCCTTTCCCCACGCGCCGGTGAAGCCACGCCGGCCCCCTGACCCTCTGCAGCCGTGACGGAACCATACCGTGCACGTGCAGATATTTCTGCTTCAAGTATCCCTCAGGCCCACGGAGGAGACGGAGGAGGCGGTCCAGCATCCAGACGAGGCGGTGGAGGAACGCGGCGAGTCCCGACCAGAGCCCAAGCCGAGAGTCCAAGGTCCGAGGTATCCGGAGGTCCACCCGTAACTGAAGTCCGAAGTTCGGCCGTCCGGCGTCGAAGCAGTCCAGTCCAGTCCGAGGCCTTCCGTTCTTGCTGCCCGGTGAGTACCATTGCTGGGGTAGTATCTAGACAGGGTCAATCTAATTGACTCTGGTCCGTGGGTTGGTGGTACACAGACCCAAAACGAAGTGTCCACTTCGGTGGATGCGGGTCCTGACGTGTCTCTTTATGAGACCGGTGAGTTTCGTACTGTTTCAGCAGTGCATCTAGTTTCTGTTCTAGTCAGTTCTGTTCTCGAGAAAATTCATGTGTTCTGTTTTCAGTATTCCAGGTAGTATTCTGTTCGAACTGTTATTTTAAATGTTCTTCATGTATTTTAATGTCGTGGTATGAATGTGGAGTAATTATCGTGTTCATTGTGTATTGTATTGTGTCTAGATTACAGTTCAGTCATGCCCTTATTTTCTAAATTACGTCAGCTAAAAACTAGAAAAGGTCTGCTAGAAGCAGCAGTTCCTGTCCCGCCTAGGGACAGTCCAGGTCATTTTATGTATCAGAAGCATGGCATAAGTGCCATATTATATCTAGATTTATGGGTAGAGTATACCAAAGAGTTAGAGGAAAAGTATAGATGGCCCGTATCAGGTACGTGGGATGCCGAGTGCATCATGAGAGTAGAAGAAGCATTATGGAAAAAGAAAGCCAGACAGTCACAGAAAGATGCCATCGAGTTATGGCGCAAAGAATCTCATAAAAGAACCGAAAAAGAAATCAGAAAGTCAGAACTAAGTAGAGAATCCTTAGAACGAGCCCAAGAAAGGGAATTAATCGAGATAGGGGAACGAGTCAAAACCGAACAGTCAGACAGACAGAGGCATGCCCTTATTAAGGGTATGTATCCTCTTCTTGCCGAGGGCTTGCCAAAAGCGACCCCGGAGGCATCCAGTAATTTTCCGCCACCACTAGTTCCGACCAAGCTACGTCACAAACTGACCGCAGCTGATATATTCATCTCGTCCTATTTGGACGACACAGTCCCAGAATATGCGAATCCTGTCCCGCCAGTCCCTGTAAATAATGTAAATCCAGCTCCTCCAGACACCGGAGTACCTGCTACGGTACCCCCGGTCCAGCCTACATTACAACTTCCCGCCACTCTGCCAATACGAAGAATGTCAGTCGACGATTCCAGTTTAGGGGCCGCAGGAGGAGGTCCTCCTGGTACCCCGCCGCCACACCAACGTAGAACGTTAGCCGAGTTACACGAATGTGCGTTACAGCGTACGCCCAAATATAAGTCCGTTGCAGAAATCCGACGAGCTCTCACTGAATGCCGCTATGATCCAGTTGCAGGTGATGATAGTACAGTAATATATTCCATCCGTGTAAGACGGGTGACCGGGTATTTA
Source organism: Lissotriton helveticus (assembly GCF_964261635.1). Lineage (NCBI taxonomy): Eukaryota > Metazoa > Chordata > Amphibia > Caudata > Salamandridae > Lissotriton > Lissotriton helveticus. The sequence continues at coordinate 1,612,163,133 of NC_136065.1, forward strand.
GACACCCTACCGGATATGAAAGGAGATCTAGACAGAATATATTGTTTCATCCGTACAGGGGATGATCCAGAAAGTATTGGCGAAGCCATGTCTCAAAGGAAAGCTGAGATCCAGCTCATGATATTAAAGTTTCTGATTAATTGTCTAATAAGAGAACAAGATTACCCGACTAAAGATCCGGCCGAAATGAGAATCCTGACAAGGTGGAGTGATAATATAGCCGAGGGTAAGCACAAGACTATCAGTAGTATAGAGAGTATGTACAAGAAAATTCGTAAAGAAATACTAAAGTTACACGAACAACGTAAAGCAGCACAAGTAAGCGAGAAAGAAAATGACTCTACCGAAGAGGTAGAGGACGAGAATCCCGCTAGAATAGCGTATGTAGGAAAATCTAGATTTCCAGATCGCCATTTACGTCAAGAACACAAGTCAACTTTTCATCATCCAGCACTAGAACAAGGTTCTCTAGAACAAGTATTCCAAGCTACCGATCACATTCTGAAATCGCGAATCGGTTATAGCGAATTAAGTACTATACATGAACAAGAACTAGCCCGATCAGCAGTCCGATGGGCTACTGATTCTACCACTTTTCCAGACGGAATAGTGGCACAAATGTTTCTGAAACTGCCCCCAGCCGAGCAACGACTGGTGGGTATGTATATGATCCAACACCTCATTACTTTGTATGAGGGTCAACATTCTGATCCTGGTCCGTTACACGATGTCCTGAACGAGTTACTCCAGTATAAATGGAAAGGTTTAGGTACCGATTTAATTAGTGTCATTCTAGAACAGTCCCACAAATATAGTATGTTTTTGAACCCGCATTTTGTTCATGTCTCACCCCCAGAAAGTAAACCCTTTTACATAGACAGACAGAATCCGTTACGAGAAGTGCACCCAGTTAGGACAACAGCTGGTGAAATGCAACGAGTGTTTGTTTACACCCCGATTACCAAGATGGAACTCCTAGAAATGAAGAAATTAATTCCCTGTCATGATAAAGATCCAGCAGGGTTCCACCGAGAATTAAAAGACATGCTCCGTATGGGAGAATACACGTATCCAGATATTATTAAAATGTTAAAAGTCCTATTGCCCGCAGGGGTATATGAGAAACTCAAGGAAAAAGATTGGGAGGTGGGAGAGAAAAAGATCGATTGGGCAGTTCTAGAAGCTGAAGATAAGGCACGAGTACCAGCTACCGGTCTTGGAGACAAATGTAAAGAATTACCAGAATTATTAATACAAGTTTTGCCCAGATTATTAACCACTAAAAAGGAAGACTGGGATGCAATCTCAGCCTGTAAACAGAAACAAGATGAAGACACTAGTGATTTTTATTCTAGATTTGAGAAATGCTTTAGTATCAACAGTGGCCTCAAGACAAGTAGCGAGTCATACCCTCATCTTTTTGTTACTAAATTAGTCGAGAATTCAAGTCCACAAGTTAAGAATCGAGTTTTGAAAGTCGAAAGTACCTGGCAAGCTAATACTCCGTCCCAGATGTTACAGATGCTCCAATACCACCAGAATAGAATCAGAGAAGAGCAAGAACACGAGAGAAAACGTATGAAAGACACGAAAATGAAAGTACTAGTTGCACAATCTGTTCCTCAAGACAGTCAGAAGAGGGGTCCGAATCAAGCCAGTCATCCCGCGGCTCCCGTTAAAGGGAACTGCAATTATTGTAAACAGCCAGGTCATTTTATAAACGAGTGTGCAGTTCTGAAACACAACATAGCTACCGGTAAGACTAAAGAAAGACCACGTCCGCCTAGACAAGAACAAGTTACACAGACTCCTCAGCCACAGAATGCACCACAGACAGTTACAGTACCGCAGCCTATTGCTGCAACACAGCATGTTACACAACAGATGTACCAGTATGCACAGTCCGAGTATCCAGAGTACCAGCCATATTCATGAAACAGCCTAGAGAGGGAGGTAGTCTTGCCTCTCATCGAGATACCTGTAGATCAAGAAGGTCCCTATGTTCACAGTCAAGTATTAGGGAAAGACAGAAAGTTTCTGATTGATACAGGGGCAAGTAGGACCACCATTAGTCACGCCGAAGTTCCAGGGGCTCCGCTCTCAGGCTCTAGAAATGTTTCCCTTGGATTTTCAGGAAAACCTATTGTAAATGAGATATCAAAGCCAGTTACTCTAGAAGTAGGTCCACTGTCCCGCACTACTGATCTGTTACTCACTAAGTCATGTCCAGAAAATCTATTAGGCATTAAAACACTGAAAGAGTTAGGTGCAGTAATTTGCTGTTCCCCCGAGGGAATACGATTGTTCTTACGTGACTTCAAGGGTCACTATGTACTACGAGATTTTGATCCCAGATTGTCTAATGTTCCGCAGCATTTATGGCGCAAGGTCCAACTGATGTTGGTTATATGCAAATCACACCCCATCGTGTGACTCTCAAGCCAGGTGTAGTGTTACCACGAATCAGACAGTACAGATTGCCACCTGAGGCTGTAGCAGCCTTATCCAAAATTATTGACGAGCTCATGGCTCAAGGAGTAGTTGTAGAAACTGACTCCAATGTATGTAATTCTCCGATCATTCCAGTCATGAAACGTACTGATCCAAATGCACCCCCAGTATATCGATTAGTAATTGACCTTCGAGAACTCAATAAATGTATTATTCCCCAGTACCCAGTTGTCCCAGATATCTCTTCCCTATTGACAGCCATAGATTCTGAAGCCACATTTTTTACAGTCATAGACCTCAAGAACGCGTTTTTCAGTGTCCCCATTCATCCAGACAGCCAGTTTCTTTTCGGATTTTGTTTAAATGGAAGGAGCTATAAGTTCACACGCGCTCCTCAAGGTTTCACAGAGAGTCCTAGTATTTACAGTCAAGCACTTAAGAGACAACTAGACAGCATTCACATGCCAACTGACACTGCCCTGCTCCAGTATGTCGATGATCTGCTGATCACAGCCCGTTCTGAACGTGCTTGCGAGCGAGCATCCCTTACAGTATTATGTTTCCTAGCCGAGATGGGGCACAAGGTGTCCCCTTCGAAGCTTCAATTCTGTGTCCAGCAAGTGATCTATTTAGGCCACTTACTGTCCAAGAGGGGTAGGCAGTTGACACCTGACCGTATTCAGTTAATAGCGAGTCTTCCTCAGCCCAAGACCCAGAAGGAGGTACGTGCTTTTATTGGCCTTACTTCTTATTGCAGACAATGGATTCCTCAGTATGCATTTCTAGCTAAACCACTGATACAGTTAACGACACAGGAGGCAGCCGTATCGACTGTCCTCCCTTGGACATCTGAACATACATTTAGTTTCAATGAGTTAAAGAAAGCTTTATGCCAAGCTCCAGTTCTAGCAACACCGAACTACAGTAAGCCTTTTACACTTTTCGTCACTGAACGTGAAGGTACAGCATTATCTGTTCTCACACAAGATCAAGCAGGACAATACAAGCCTTGTGCTTATTTCTCGAGCACATTAGATCCTGTAGCCCAGGCTCTGCCTGCGTGCCTCAAGTCAGTCGCAGCCACAGCACTAGCTATCAGACAAAGTGATTCCATAGTATTAGGTCATTCCTTGACAGTACAAGTTCCACACTCCGTGGAAGTTCTTTTAAACCGAACACAAACTCAGCACTTGACAATTGCACGTTTAACAGGTTATGAATTGACACTGTTCCAGCCACACATAGAAATCAGACGCTGCAACGTTCTAAATCCTGCTACTCTGTTACCATCAGTTAATTCCAATCCTGCCACACACGACTGTGTGGAAATAGTCAACATTATGACTAAGCCAAGACAAGATCTGACAGATATTCCATTACCAGATCCTGACCTGACACTTTATGTGGATGGTTCATGTATGAGAACAAGTACAGGAGATCTAGTAGCCGCGTATGCAGTGACTACTGACACCGAAGTTATAGAGACACACCGTATTGACACTCTGTCCGCTCAAGCCGCAGAGCTAGTTGCTCTGACACAAGCCTGCATACACGCCAAGAACCTGAAAGTTAATGTTTACACAGATTCACGCTACGCATTTGGAGTCGTACACGACTTCGGAGTGCTCTGGCAGGAGAGAGGTTTCATGACTTCTCATGGAACCAAGATTCAGCACGGTCTCCTTATTCAGGCTCTGTTAGATGCCATACACTTACCGACATCCATTGCTATCATGAAATGCAAAGCACATACGAAAGTTACTGACACTATTTCCCAAGGTAATGATCTAGCAGATCGCACAGCCAAGCTTACAGCACAGACTCCAGACATTCCAGTTAATCCGATACAGACACACACTCCAGATCCGACTACTTGTATGACAGTTAAGGACCCTACTCAAGATGTCATAGATATCCAGTTACATGCTACTCCCGATGAAATCAAGAAATGGTCCGAACAAGGAGGGGTCCAGACAGATCAGGGATGGGTGACGAAGGGTAAAGCCACATGGTTTCTCCCCGACTCTATGGTTCAAGTCATTATCAATACCGCACATAGTCCAGCACATTTAGGAGAAAAAGCTATGTTAGACAGTATCCAGAACATTTGGTTCAACAAGCATTTACGAGCTGCAGCCAAGCAGAAAGTCCGTACCTGTATGATATGTTGCCAGTTCAACCCAGGTAAAAGTGTCCCGGTGGAACAAGGTGGATTCCAGCCCCCTGACCACCCTTTTGAAGTCCTCCAAATGGATTATATTCAGATGGAGCGATGTCGAGGTTTCAAGTATGTTCTCGTAGTTGTATGTGCTTTGTCCAGATGGACAGAAGCATATCCAGTCCCAGATTACACAGCCACAACTACTGCCAAGCAGTTGGTTCGTGAGTTCTTCCCCCGTTATGGACTCCCTAGAGTCGTATATTCTGATAACGGCCAGCCATTCTCATCTGAGTTGATGAAACATGTTTCCCTGTTGTTAGGGTACCAGTGGAAGTTCCATTGTGTACGCCATCCTGAAGCAGCCGGTCTCGTAGAGAGACATAATCAGACCCTGAAAATCCGAATTGCAAAAGTTTGTCAAGAGAAAGGTGTGGACTGGCTAGTAGCTCTGCCAGTCGCTTTATTTTATATGCGCATGGTCGCACATTCCAGATCAGGTCTGTCCCCGTACGAGGTCGTATTCGGCCGCCCCCCTAACATGTGGGGTACACCTAGACCCCGAAGTATTACCGATGTTTCAAGTAATATGCTGACAGATTACCTAGCTTCCTTGATGTCTGCCCTCAACTCTTGTCGTTCACAGGTTGCCGCCGCATTTCCAGACAATACCGAGGTGGCACCGCATGAAATCGTTCCCGGATCCATGGTTCTAGTGAGAAATTTTGATCGTTCAAGTCCGCTGGAGCCTCGCTGGAAAGAACCCCGACAGGTCCTCCTGGCCACCCGTACAGCCGTGAAGTTGGAGGGAAGAAAAGGCTGGGTGCATCTGTCGCACATCAAAAAGTTTTATGGATTGAAACCTGTTTCTAAGAACATTTCCGAGGATTTAAAGGACTGCCAAAGTACTATTCTTAAGGACTGTCCCGCAAAAGACAATGTTACTGAACCTTCCCTGTTAGAGAAAACTCCGCAACAGGAGTATAAGCTTAAACTAAGGTCTAGTAAAGTAAGTCAGCCAGTTTGATTGTCTAAGTCCTCCCCTAGGTGAAACGGTTAGACCGGTTTCTGACATGTATAAAATAGACCCCCATAGTGAGAGAGTTAGTCAAAACTCAATCCGATGTGTCGTTTTTCTAAGTTTCATATTATTTTTCAGTCTCATGTTTACCTGCACCAGTTATGCATTCTATCTGTATTTTCCAGTTTCCCATGTAAATAAGTCTGCTAATGTTACAGTAGAGCACACGTTTAGTGATCTGCCTCCTCATGAACTCTCTTATCGTCTCGCTATGCGTAATAACTCCTTTATCCGCATGTTACATTACTCACACCAGACCAGCAATGCCACTAATTGTTGGGTGTGTGGTCGACTCCCCCCTTTCCAGACACCGAAGGGAGTTCTGCCACTCTTTCCTTATCCATTTTCACATAATGGTTCGTGTGGAGCATGGTCCACGTTAACGTCATCCTCAAATGATATGTCCCTACTTAACAGTACATGTTTCCCAGACAAGCAAGGTCTTCCCCACAGAACAGGGTTAGATCTAGAAAATGAAGTTTATAATTTAGGTAATTATTCTTCGAATTTCATGGTCCTGAATGTTCAGTCTGCTCCTATTCCAGACTTACCTGCTATTTCAGTACTACCAGTCAAAGGCGAATTATGTGTTCGAAATTATGGTTCCGTACATGTAGGACATAGTGATTGTACTACTATTGTCAAGTATAGTGACAGTAGGAAATCTATTTTCAAAGCCTCGCGTCATTCTTATTTTGTTTGTGGTCAGACCGCATATGTTCGTCTGCCCCTCGATTGGGAGGGAACCTGTTACATTGCCTTCCTACTGCCACCTGTTTTTCTAGCCCCATCTGATTATCATAGAAACACACATCTAGTACACTTTAGACATAAAAGGGAGATCGAGTCCCCAATTGTCGATTATACTGAAACTGCTCTAGAACAGTATTCAGATTTCAATAAAGGTTTCTTTTTCTTTATAGGACCTGTCCAGAATAGTAAGCTAATCCGTAGGTTAACCAGAACCCTCGAAGCTGTAGTGAATGAGACTGCCTCTGCCCTAGGTAACTTAACCGAAGAACAATCTGCTATGAGATTTGTCGTGCTCCAGAATCGTCTCGTCCTTGACGTCATATTGGCCGATAGGGGCGGGGCTTGTAGAGTCATCGGATCTAGTTGCTGCATTTTTATTCCTAATAATGCGCCGTCTGTTTATTCAGCTATAACCAGACTCCATAAAATTGCCCATATGTTACACCAAGATCCAGGCACCTGGACATGGTCCGGTTGGTTCTGGAATATAATTTCCGCCTGGGGATGGAAAGTATTGTCCTTTCTAGGTATTGCAGTAGCGATCATATTCAGTTGCTGCCTCTGTTTACAATGTGGCCCTGCGATTTGCGGCATTTGTGCTACATCTTGTATTCCTAGTCCCAAGCCCGTTCTAAATCCCGTTCCAAGACAATTCGAGACGAGCAAATGATACTGTATGAAATGATAGATGGTATCATGAATATTGATGTTTCCTGATGGAAACGTAGTGACAAGGAGGGAATGTGGAAAAGTAAATTCTGCCATGTTCTGTGTCCCTACGCGTCCTCCATCTTATGTTATGTGTGCATGATTAATATGGATATGTATTCCCCATGTTTGATTAAAGACGCAATTACAGTTTTGTCCACCTCTAGTATGCCAGTTTCCAGTTCTCGTGAATACTACGAATATTAGGCCTATGTAAAGCTACGTTGCCACGTTTCTCAGTGTGCACGTTATTGCATTGTAAAGTCCCCGTTTCTAGGCCTCAAAAGGGCCCGGACACCAGATTCGGCTCCTGTCTCCTGAGCCTCGCTGAGGAGCGATACAGCCCCCACCTGTATCCTTGACCCTTCACTTACTTCCTGCCTCACAGTGCCCGGTTCAGCCTGGCTCTGCCTCTGAGTCTGCCAAGAGTATGTTATGATTCTAGTTATCAGTCCAGCCCTCCTTCTCTGCATTCCTAAGTTACTGAATCGCATCAATAGTTTCCGTCATTGTCTAGCCTTTACGTCTCCATGTAAGAGAAATACTGTATTTATGGTCATTTAATATTCATCACACACTACATGTAGAATAATGCATGCCCCAGTCTTAGAGTCTGTTAGCCTTTACCCCGATAACTCTTAGTTTATATCAACATGTTCTCTAAACATTAGATACTAGATAGGGTTTAGGTACATGTCGCCCTGACTCTCCAGACTTCAGTCTCTGCTCCTAGCACAGAGTTCATAGCCCCCAGCTTCTCCTAGTAACACGTCATTGTCAGTTTGCGCGCACCATTAGGTTAGAGGTCCCGGCTCCTTAGGTAGCCCCCTCCATGTTTCCGCCCCATTCATGACATATTCTGTTACGTTTGCATCACATGTCTATGTATACGCCCTGTTCACGCCTCTTTCACCCTTATCTTTCGCGACTGCTATTGACCACACCCACTGCTCCGCCTACTGTAATTCACTGTAATGAGAATGTTTTAGTATATATACTTGTGTACTGTTATTAAATGTTACGCCGATTCCTTTTGTGCTAGCCATTCCAGATCCTGCCCCCAGGCAGCTGCCATCCTATTCCTGTGCAGGTTGTCCTGTTCCTGTCCTTTATGCTGTATTAAACCTGCAAAACTCCTACTACCTCGAATCTTGACTCTTATTTATTGAGCTATCTGTTATTCATTTATCCATTCAAAAATAGAGGTATTATTTATTTATTTACCACAAAGGATTTAAGCCAGTCAAGGGCCACACCTTGGATACCGGCGTTGGAGACACGGTCGATCAAGATGGTATGATCGACCGTGTCGAATGCCGCAGAGAGATCCAATAGGACAAGGGCTTGAGCGATGTTCTTGTCAGCTCCTTTCCTGAGGGTGTCCATGACTGCCACTATGACCGCCTCGGTGGAATGGAGGGGTCTAAATCCAGCTTGTTGAGGGTCTAGAAACAGTGATTGTTCTATAAAGGAGCTCAAACAGCGGGTCACATAAGTTTCCAGAAGCTTGCCTAAATAGGGGAGGAGGGAAATAGGTCTATAATTGCTGAGTATGGTAGGGTCTGCATTAGGTTTCTTCAGAATGGGTAGAACGGCAGCTTGCTTGAAAGAAGATGGGACCACTCCGGTAGCAAGAGAGTTGTTAAGTAATGCTAGCGGGGGGCCAGGACAAGCAAGAAAGGCTCCTTTGAGGACCTGCGGGGGGCAACAATCATTAGGGGATCCCGAACTTACTTTGTGGAGGAGTGATGAGAATTCTTGTAGAGAAATTGGTGGGAAAGTAGTCAAGGTGCTAGTGTTGGGGGGAGGGAGAGGGGGAGGCGTAGGAGATGCAGGGGTGGGGATGTTATTTTTTATGGTTATTATTTTTTCTGTAAAATAGGAATTGAGTGAATCGCATAAGGCTTGTGACGGCAGAGGTTGGGGAGTGACTCGATCTGGGAGGGAGAGCTCATTTACAATTGCGAAGATATCTTTTGTTTTATTATTTGAGTTCAGAATTTTTTGTGAGAAGTAAGCTGTCTTGGCTTCCAGAATAGATTTTTTATAAGTTTTTAAGGACTCAATGTATATGAGTTTATGTTGGGGATCGTAGTGGCGACGCCAGCGGCGTTCAGTTTGCCGCAGGGCGAGTTTGTCTGCTTTAAGTTGGTCCGTATACCAGCGTTGAGCATCGTGGGGGCGCATTGTTTTGATTGTTTTCAGGGGGGCAGCTGTATCGCTGGCCCGGCATAACCATTCATTGAGTTTCTCAGCCTGATTCTCTACTGAGGATAGCAGCAATGGTGCCGAGGAAGCCAGTGAGGTGTGGAAGTCGGGAAAGTTAGCCCTTTTCCAATTGCGAACCATCTTATTCTTAGTGCGGGTGAAGGGACACGAGGTGTGAAGATAAAGGTGAAAGGAGATGAAATGGTGGTCAGACCAAGAGCATGGGAAGACTGAGGGGGGTGAAATGTCGAGATTGGAAGTCCAGACTTGGTCTAGCGTGTGACCTTTCAGGTGGGTGGGGGAGTGAATATGTTGTGAAAGGTTCATGCTTTTGAGAAGTTCAGTAAATTCCACGGATAAGTGGCTTTCATGGACATCCGCTGGCCAATAGTTAAAATCGCCGATTACGATCATATTGGCATGGTTGATAATCAGTTGAGCGATAGCGTCGCAGAAGAGTTTGGGGAAGAGAGGCATAGGATCAGGGGGTCTATAGACAATGACACAGACAAAAGATGATTTAGGGGAAGTGAATTGAAGGGCCAGGTGTTCTGTTTTAGGGATAGGAGTCATCGTGATCTCCGAGAAGGTGTGGGTAGAGCGAATGATAGCCGCCACTCCGCCTCCGGTCTTTCCAGCAGGTCGATTGACGTGCATGATATAATATCCCGTGGGAATAGCCGCTAGAATATCGGGGGCGGAATCTTCGGTGAGCCATGTCTCTGCTAAGAGGAGGATATCAATAGAGCTTTGGTGGAGTAATTGAAATATTTCAAGCTGGTGTCGGCTGAGGGAGCGGGTGTTGAGGTAAAAGATCGATAGAGAGGTGGTGGGCTGAGGAGCAGGGGGGCGGGGTTGTGTAAACCAACTGTGGGTGAGAGGTCAGAAGGAACGAGGATGCCACATGTTAGGGCCGCCTTGGCGGCTCGGGCAGGAATGGGGCCATCGTGATTAAAGCTCCTTAGGTCAGTAGAGGTATAAGAAAAGAACTCGGCATTACGACGGAGCCCTAGGCCTGGTCGGCCGCGGACGGGCGCAGACGGGCTTGACTTGTGCGCGACTTCGGCGCGAAGTCGGCGCTCCCGCTGCGCTCCCGCTGCGCTCGTCCGCTGCGCGTCCTCCATGCCGCCATAAATACTGAAGGGGAGGGAGCACTAGACCGCTAACCTGCAAGGATTCAGTGCAGGGCGGAAGTGATGACCCTGCCAGGAAGTGTGGTGCCTCGAACTGACCCTCCGCGCAAACGGCACAAGCCGGGGCGGACCGGGGCCACGAGGAGTGAACAGGCAGGTGAGAGTGCCCTTAAGTTTCACATAAACAATGTACAATGAGCAAAATCAATTGTTTTACCGTGCTATTAAAATCAGCATAAAGTAACAAGAGGAAAATCACATTAGCATTTTTAGAAGAATAAGACCAGCGTGCTGGTAAATCAGCAGCGCTTTTTAAAAGAATGACGAGTTTCAGCAAGGACACAGCAAAGCCTGCATGCGCAGCCTAGATCGCTGCGTTTTATCAATGAGGCGAAGCTGTGGACAGGTTTTTAAGTAGGCGGAAGGCTCGGCAGCACTAGACCGCTAACCTGCAAGGATTCAGTGCAGGGCGGAAGTGATGACCCTGCCAGGAAGTGTGGTGCCTCGAACTGACCCTCCGCGCAAACGGCACAAGCCGGGGCGGACCGGGGCCACGAGGAGTGAACAGGCAGGTGAGAGTGCCCTTAAGTTTCACATAAACAATGTACAATGAGCAAAATCAATTGTTTTACCGTGCTATTAAAATCAGCATAAAGTAACAAGAGGAAAATCACATTAGCATTTTTAGAAGAATAAGACCAGCGTGCTGGTAAATCAGCAGCGCTTTTTAAAAGAATGACGAGTTTCAGCAAGGACACAGCAAAGCCTGCATGCGCAGCCTAGATCGCCGCATTTTATCAATGAGGCGAAGCTGTGGACAGGTTTTTAAGTAGGCGGAAAGCTCGGCAGCACTAGACCGCTAACCTGCAAGGATTCAGTGCAGGGCGGAAGTGATGACCCTGCCAGGAAGTGTGGTGCCTCGAACTGACCCTCCGCGCAAACGGCACAAGCCGGGGCGGACCGGGGCCACGAGGAGTGAACAGGCAGGTGAGAGTGCCCTTAAGTTTCACATAAACAATGTACAATGAGCAAAATCAATTGTTTTACCGTGCTATTAAAATCAGGAATGTTCCTTTCTTCTTACAGTTGTATTTTGCCATGTGTCCTCTACGGAGTATATTTTTGATGCATTCGTTATCGCTATTTTGTTGCGTGTTCTCTGTTAGCTTTATGATGGTATTACTTTTTGCATCTGTCCTCCATCCCGCTTTTGCTATCCTTTCTGGCATCCTGCCTGGGATGCTCCCTCCTGAACCCTTTCCTCTCTCCTTTCTCCGAGGCTTTTCTCTTTGGTTAGCCTAGGGGAGGTGTGTCGTATCTGTTTTTACTTTTGTTTTACATTTATTTAAGGTCTCTCCCTCTTTCTTCGTTCTTTCCTTCCTTCCTTCTTTCCTCTTTGTTCCTTCATTAACGAAGGGAGATGGGTTGTAATCAGATTATACTAAAATGTTTAATTATAGTGGTACTTTGGGAGATGTGTTGTAATCTGCCCATACCTTTATGTATAATTACAGTGGTACATTCCTGCCCCCTGTCCCTTCCCTAATGGTATGTTCCACTGGAGTTTGCTGTAGAATGTTGACAGCCACCCGGCAGTCTTGGAGAGTAGGTGACGGAAATAAAGACTTCTCTTACCTTCCCTGCGTGTGAGAGTTCTTCTTTGCAACAATATCCTTTGGGTAAAATTCAAATTCAAGTCAAGCACGGATGCATGGGTGGTGGTTTACAAAATAAAATAAAAAGGGTGTTTGTCGGTGAGAAAAAGTAAGGTTTGTCCAGTTGAGGCATTAAGAAGAATGATTGACATTTACTTTGAATGGATGGATGCCTGGATGGTATCTTCCTTATAGATAGCATAGGTGTAGAGTAGACATAGTAGACGGTCACTGGATGAAGAGTGTTAGTTTGAAGAGCATGTAACACCACACGTCTGTGCCAGAGTAGCAAAGCCGAGGAAAGTAGAAGTTGTAATTTTTCAGAATACTTTCTTGACTAACAGTAGTTTGCAAGCACAGCATATATTGTGTATCTATATTGTATAGTTCACATTATCAAGTCAAGTCACAAGTGCCTTCCTCCGGCAATTACGGGGACCACTCACTACCTATGTTAATATTTTTTTTTCAAATCTGTCATTCATGTTTGACCTATAGGTGTTCACTCAATAAAACAAAGCACCTAAAGTCATCCCTTATATAAGCAAATATCATTTGAAGGGATATATGATCATATTATCTTCTTCATTTTCCTTTTGTAGTAGTCAGGGGCAGGGCAGGGTGAAAGTTAAAATAATTGAGCAGTAGCCCTTGTTGTAACAGAGTATGGCCAGTGCCACACGTAATAGAAAAGTAAGAGCTTCCCCACCTGCATGTACTGGTAACAGTAACGTGAGTCTGCGTCATCATGGCTTACGTCTGTGGGTGCAAGCTGACTGCGCTGACATTATGCTGGCTTCCACAAGTTTACGTACTAATTTCGCTAAACAAGCGAGAAGAAGAAGACTGGTGTACTGTCTGAGTCTAATGTAGTGAGTCCATAGTGCTAGTAGAATTCCTGAAACTCCCACTAATGTTAGAGCAGAGGCCGACAATGTGGGTGGTTAGATAGCTACATGCCACAAATGTAATGTGCTGTGCTTGCAAGTTGCTAGTGCTACTGTGACACAACTTTCTGTTGAATTATTTTGTGTTAGTCTTAAATAGTATTGGTTACAGTATTTTTTTCTTTCTTCATATAGATACTCCTTCTAAACCATCGAGAAAGGAGTTGGGTATCCGGGCCAGGCGCCGGAAGCTGGAGGCAATTGTCTCCGAATATCGGCGGCTGGTGGCTCAGGAGGAAGAGGAGTCAACAACAACAGCTGCATCCTCCTCCACTGCCCCTGGTCCATACAGCCAGTGCAATCCTGTAGCGGTATTGTTCCGTGGTCCGGCAGCCACCCGCCGCGGCCGAGCAGTGCAACCAACAGCTGCCCCAGATAGTACCTGCAAGACGTGTGTGCACCACCTAACCTTGCGAGTGGACTACCTTGTGCAGGAGGTGGAGAGGCAGAAAGTCTTGCGCAAGGCCCTCCGGAAAGAGCTGCGGGACCACCTGGCCACAGGACCACGCTGGCCAAAGTAGAGACTGTTCCTTGTCCCTTTTTTAAAGACTTTTAGGGGGGTGGGAATTGGGCGTTGGGGGTTTTGAACTTTTGGGGACATTTATTTCATGGACATTGGTTGGGATTTTCTGGTCTTGTGGGATAGTTTATTTTTGTAAGGGTCTAAATAAATATTTATTTTTCACTTAAACATAGCATATGCGGTTTTACTGTTTTGTGGGGGAGGCAGGAGGGGTTAACTGTACATTTGTTTTCCTGAAACTTAACTGGCTGGTTGATTCAAATTGTCTAAGTAATCGCCCAAATTTGTACAAAAGTGCCACTGACAGAGTTAGTGAATTCAATTGTCCTACTAGTTTACTAGTACTACCATCAGTCTCTCCTCTCCTCCTACGCCATTATTCTTCTTCCCCCAAAATGTTTATCTTACCTATGATTCATGTTTGAGAATAGGGCTAGGCACAGGGCTGGCTGCATGGCAAATGGCGATTAAGGTTGGCTATGGAATCCTGAACGGATGAAATGGCATTGTTGTGGTGGTAGTAGTAGTGGTACACACTGGCAGTAGCAGCATATGAAAAAAAAGGAAATGAGACATTGATTGGCCCGAGAGGAGCATTAGAACAGTACGATAGTACAGTACACAAGAACAGTGCCATAAATTGTAGCCTAAGCAATGCTAAAGTATTCAATCAAAAGTTAACTACTAGTTGTGTGGATTATGGCTACTACAAGAACTAGTAATGAAAGGACACAGCAGCATAAGCATTAGTCACGTGTAGGAGGATGTTGTTGATGATGAATCCACTCAAAGGCGGACATGAAATTCTGACTTGATTTGCAAATACTCATGGGTGTGTGTCAAGCGGAATAAGAATATATCCTCGGATTCCTTGACCTGCCTTGAAATTGATGTTCAGTTGCTTTTGACCTTATCCTCCCCAGAAAGCGTGTGGAATTATTAGTGTCATTTAGTCACACCTCAATAAAAACCACACAGCCCAGTGGAAGAGGGTTAGGGTTTGAAAAATGGATGGGAATGGGGGTATTTGGGAAGGTTTTTTGGAGAGCAAAAAAAAAACCACAGTATGAATGGACAAACAACAAATGAAGAAAAACAAATCTTTGGATACGAAGATATCCATACATCTTTTAAGGGACATAAAGGAAGTGCAGGCATGAAGTAGTTTGCTAAATGGATGGTTAGGTTACTGAAAAGTAGTACTTACTACAACTTACTAACTAGTACTAAACAATTAGACAGTACAGGGCTGCAGTAATTACACAATTTCACTTGCCTATCTGCCCTCAGAGAGAATAAACACTTAGTAGTACATTGCATTAGTTTTAAAAATAGCAAAATAACTGATCAAATAACTGTAGGGATGAATTTGAAGCAGAGAGCAAACGCACAGAGTCGCACTCATAGAAGTTCACAACAATAACATTATTTAAACGATAAGGACAAGTGAAGTCGATACTGTAACTGTATGATGTAGTTGTCCTGGTCAAATTGGGAAGTTGCATGCATCCAGCCATTTCTCTTATTCGCGGTACTCCTCCATTCCATCGGGCCCTCCGTCGATCAATCTTGGTGACCACACTGTCCACTGCCTGCCTGGCGGATGCGGAATTGCGGATTGCTATAGTAAGCCTGAGTTAATGTTTTTCCCATCGCACAGGGTAAGTGCTGGCCTGTAATTGTTGATGGAAAAACAGAAAGGGATATTAAAACACCCCTGAGGAAAAATATAAGGTACGGTGTGTAGTGCAAAAATAACACCTTCACTTTCAAAGGTGACAGTATTACATACATGCATCATTTCTACAGTGCCTACTCTGGGTCTCTGTTTCCAGGAAAATAATTAGCACACAGCAAGCCAGGGCCATGCAGACGGTCAAGGCAGGTACCACTGAGTGAACCAACCTCCATGTAGCATACGTCTTTGACAGAGACAGACAACGCAGATCTAATTTTATACAGCATGCGACATAGCCGCAATTTTATATGAACCGCTGTCTGGACTCTGGCATAACACTAATCTGGCTCGACCACTCCATACCACGACTAGACAGACATGTAGTTCTGCTGTGGTTGTTGTTGACTTGTTTACCTGTTTGCCACTCACGAAATGGCCATAGTTCTTCAGTAAATCGACGATGATGATCCATCCATCCCAGGGAGTGACGGTGAAGATATTACGTAACTTTGGTCATCATGACTCATCATCATCATGGTTTTGGCAAACTCAATGTTGTTCATGCAGTCACAGTCTACACACAGTGAGTCCAAGGACATTGTCATTTTAAAAAATGCAACATAGTCGTCCCTGCAGTAGAAGTACAATTAGTATTATACAAGGTAAACAGAGTAGACTTGAGTTACATTTAGTGTGTAAAAGATTAAATAATAACAGAACACATAGGATTTATTTCATGCACAACAAACAAACAGCAATTGCTTTCATCAGAGCCAGACAGCCAATGTTGTCCACTGCATGCCATCTCATCATTCATTACCTGTTCCACTTTTTGTCAGCATCTTATTCTTAAGTGAAGGGCCACAGGGCAGCCTCTTGTGTCAATTTCAGAAGTAACAGTCAGCATAGTCAGTCATTCCAGTCCCACTTCTTTTGAGGGAACTCGTCTACGAAGCAACAATTTCTTAATTCTGCGTAATCCGGCCATCTGCCTTGTGGGAAATGGATAGGGGGAGTCTCGAGGAGGAGGATAGAGGAGCATGACTGAGTTGTGAAATTGTGAACTTCAGGAATGCAGACAGCGGCACCTACAATATGGAAATAAGACGAAGACAGTGCTGCTGATGCATTTGTTGTGATTAAAGTTTTGTTGTGCTAAAAGTTGCAAATCTAAGAAAGACACACAGAAATAAAAGTGAATAGGGACGGAAAAAAAAAACTAAGTATTTCAAGCCTAGGTGTGAGGGAAGTAGATCTCGTCCTCAAACACTGTGAATTGAACTGGGAGTAGGTCAACTAACAGAGAAGAACTTCCATCACCTAAGTCGGTGTCTTCTTCTTCCTGCGTGGATTCATGTATTTTGTAATCTGGTGGTATGAAGTGCTGATTCATCTTGATCATTGTTAACCTCTTCACATTTTTGGCCGAGAGGCGGGTCCTTTTTGAAGTTACAATGGCACCAGAAGCAATGAAAACATGTTCAGAAGACACGCTTGCGAGTGGGCAAGCCAAATAATTTACAGCCAGCTTGGTGATCAGTGCCCATTGAGGCATTTTCCCATACCAATACACCAATGGGTTCTGATCAAAGAAGACCCCAGTTGGGTCATCCAGATAGGCCTGCACCATCCACTCAAGGTCCTCCAGGGGTGTCCACTTTGCGTACCATCTGTTGCCTTTGCATCAACACTGAAACGAGCAAACACTTGATGAGTTATCTAATCCGCTTCCGACAATATTATGGCTGGGCCTGGTGCAGGTTATGATATGGTTGCTGGTGTCAGGAACGGCTGTGAGGGAAAGTGACTGCCTTCGGCCACAGAAGTGGACCTTGATGTCGGGTGGCCTGCTGCTTCAGTAGTACTTGTGGTGGTTCCTTCAATTTCCTGCCGCTCTTTTTCGAACCGAGTGGCTGACAGAGCTAGCCAATGTTTGTACTTGGAAACATCTGCTTCAAAAAAAGGAATGAATGTATTGCTGGCCAGTGCCTTTTTGTACCGTGGATCCAGGATAGTAGCACAAATGTAATGTTGTTCTGAATGTATTGCTTTAAGCCTTGCATTGTCAACTAGGCGGCTTAATAAGCTCTCCGCCAACGCATATGCGTCTTGTTTTCAGCATCAACTCAGAACGTTGAAGACACCGCCTTCAGTTGGTGCTCTAGCATGTGCAACAAGGGGATACCTTTGCCCAAAGTACAGTCCTCCCTGCTGCTGACTTCACGCGTGAAGAACTCAAAAGGATTAAGCATGTCTGTCAGGCTTTTAACTAGGTCCCATTCCTCCACGAGACTTCCTTCAAGAGACCCATGTCCTAAATGATGTTTAAATTCAAGAGACCCCACAGAAAGACTTGGTTCATGCACCACTGAGTTCCCCAGGGCATAATGGATGAAAGCAAGGCAGACTGGGTACAGGCCTATGGCACAAAGCACACTGCCTGGCTTCGAAATGGCCCCTAGACCGCCAGCCACATGGCCAGGCCCTGGACCAGGCTTCAAAATGGCCCCCACCCACATGGCTAGGACCAAACAACACCCAAAAAATCGAATTACACACAAAAATGACCTCAATCCAATGCCAAGAGACCCCACAGAAAGACTTGGTTCTTGCACCACTGAGTTCCCCAGGGCATAATGGATGAAAGCAAGCCAGACTGGGTGCAGGCCTATGGCACAAAGCACACTGCCTGGCTTCGAAATAGCCCCTAGACCCCCATCCACATGGCCAGGCCCTGGACCAGGCCTTAAAATGGCCCCCACCCACATGGCCAGGCCCTGGACCAGGACCCAACAACACCTAAAAAATCGAAATACACACAATAATCACCTCAATCCAATGCCATCCATGCCCTAAATGATGTTTCTTTAAATTCAAGATACCCCACAGAAAGACTTGGTCCATGCACCACTGAGTACCCAAGGGCATAATGGATGAAAGCAAGGCAGACTGGCTGCAGGCCTATGGCACAAAGCACACTGCCTGGCTTCGAAATGGCCCCTAAACCCCCACCCACATGGCCAGGCCCTGGACCAGGCCTTAAATGACCCCCACCCAAATAGCCAGGCCCTGGACCAGGCCCCAACAACACCCAAAAAATCAAAATACACACAAAAATCGCCTCAATCCAATGTCATCCATGCCCTAAATGATGTTTCTTTAAACTCAAGAGACCCCACAGAAAGACTTGGTCCATGCACCTAATTGATGTTTATGTTTACATCCAAGAGACTATTCAGTTCAAGTAAAGAGATGCACACCTGGTCATCTGCATTTCATTAAATCTTTGTCATTTTGTTGGTGATCGTGGCGTGCATACACCTGATTCGCGCTCCGTCTCAGTGCGCTGTATAACAGACATTACACAAGGAATCTCCAATTCCGATTTCGTCAGGTTGCACTGCCATATATTACATTGAATCCAGTGAATCAATATTTTCTGTTGATCGGGTCTAGTCTGAATGAAACGAAGTGTATCATTATGAAAATGCAATTGGCATGCATTTGTATTTCTTTGCCATACCAACCATGTGGAAGAATCAACTTCAGAAACATGGAAAGTATCATTCCGAAGCAAAGCTTGCAATGTGTCAATGAAAAAATAGCTTGAGTGTACCAATCGTCATATTCCGCTAATGACGGCATGGATGGCGTATTTACAGTTTTGAAAGTTGCCAGGCCAAAACAAGTGGTCTGGTACACCGTATTATTGAAAAATTTAATTTGAGCTGGGATCAGGCACGCACAGTGTAAAGCCTCAGTTCCCTGAACCTGCAAAGGCTTTGTCCCCCAGATTTTTTTTTAAATCAACAGTCTCTTTCCAGTGATCATAACCCTCTGTAGCCAATGTATCTCTAAACATGTTGGCATAAAACAATTAAGTGTGGGTCAAAATAAATTTGGATTGTGAAGACGAATGAAGTTTAAAAAAATAGGATTCCGGATTAGATATGTCATAACCTGTAAAATATGTGAATTTATCTCTAAGAGTTTTCGAATTCCCTTCTACAGAAGTAGGGCAATGTTCCTATTGTGTATGATTAAAAACAGGCCATAACATGTTTGTTTTGTGTAAAACATGATGCCCATAATGTTCATATCAAAATAGATCACCGTAATTGGCGGAATTTAAACACAAATCTTCAGCATTAAAGCAGCATAATATTTTAAATCTGAAAATAATGCATGTACTGCTTGTACATCCCAATCGATAGAATGTATGTCCCGTGGTACCACCTCTCCTAATGAGACATAAAACACGTCTGGCTCCCCTGAGTAGCTCGGTCGGACAGTGGATTTCGAAGGCTACTTTGTCCCAATGATGCCATCTGCAATCAGGAATACTGAAATGTTAACAAGTGTCTGATCACATTTCACGATATGAGATGATGTGTGAGGGGCCAGAATTCCATTGACCAAGTTTACAGCAGAGCGTTCTGGCAAGTAATGACCATTGATGAGCAAAAGAACACTGTCAAAATTCCAATTGACATGAAGAGGAAAATGAATATAAGGACCAACAAAATGTACTTCCAAAACAGGATCAGGTAATTTTTTTTGAACCAAGAGAAGAAAACACTTAATTCAGTCAGTGGGACTGCCAAACTTGATTGTGAGGAGGACGAGCCGGAAGAGAGGCGGGCATGAAATCCATAGTAGCCACTTATAGGTTGATTAATCTTATGTGGAAGTGCCGTGTCCGACTGATATTGTTGAGGACTGTTTGGCACCTCGCTCATGGAATCCTCAGCATGATATATATACTGGACATCCATAGTAGAAGTTAGAGTTCAGACGGGTGAAAGATCAATTACAGTGTCCATCACTTTCTTAGCCACACGAGGACCAATGGAAGATGATGAAGGCAGTAAGTATGGGCGAATTTTGCAGATCTGCGGTCCACGAATTCATGTGAAATTGCAAAAAAATCCGCGAATTAGAGGATTTTCCCGCAAACTCATGGATTTTTTTGCAATTTCGACTTTAGTACTTGGCTAATCCAGTAAGTGCTACCTGGTTGGGTAAATGTATAGTGCTTTTCCTACACTGCAGCTGCGTAAAGGGCCAGAAGATTTGTCTCCACTGACCATGTGTGCCTGTAACTTTGCCACCACGCCAAAAGGCGCCGAGGTCCTTTGAGTGAGCTGTACATCATAGTTGGGAAAGTGTGGGAAGATGTTTGATATCGCTAGTTTGTGGTACGGGACCAAACGAGCGGGGCTTCTATGCGTGTCAACATGCCTCTTGAGTATAAAGGGTCAAAGAGCGAGCAGGGCAGCAGGTGAGGAGAAAGCAACCTCCTGGTCACAGGAACTACACGGGGATTGCGCTTGAGAAACTCATGGATTCAAAGACCTCCCTCGAGTATTACAGCTCATTTTTGATGGCAGATATGGAGTTAAAGCACACTTGCCCAGCCTCGACCGTGCTCACTAATGTTTTGGGCTGATTAAAACTTTACTGAATTTGAGCTTCAACTCTGGCACCTGCTTTATTTATATCTGTAAGTGCGTCCTGTTGAGGTTTAATTTTTGTGACAGGAGCCTCGTGCCAGAATGAATCCTGCCCTGCATAGTTATCCACGAAGATGCCACTGTTTTGTGCAATACCTCTACTGAACTGGAGTACTTTCTACTGGCTAATCAGTAAGTGCTACCTCGTTGGCTAAATGTATAGTGCTTTTCCTACACAGCAGCTGCATAAAGGGCCAGATGATTTGTCTCCACTGACCATGTGTGCCTGTAACTTTGCCACCGCTCCAAAAGGCGCCTGGGTCCCTTAAGTGAGATGTCCATCATAGTTGGGAAAGGGCGGGAAGACGTTTGATACCGCTAGTGTGTGGTGCGGGGCCAAACGAGCGGGGCTTCTATGCGTGTCAACATGCCTCTTGTGTATAAAGGGTCAGAGAGCGAGCAGGGCAGCAGGTAAGGAGAAAGCAGCCTGCTGGTCACAGGAACTACCTCCCTCGAGTATTACAGCTAATTTTCGACGTCAGATATGGGGTTAAAGCACACTTGCCCAGCCTCGACCGTGCTCACCAATGTTTTGGGCTGATGAAAACGTTACTGAATTTGAGCTTCAACTCGGGCACCTGCTTTATTTATATCTGTAAGTGCTTCCTGTTGAGGTTTAATTTTTGTGACAGGAGCCTCGTGCCAGAATGAATCCTGCCCTGCATAGTTATCCACAAAGATACCACCGTTTTGTGCAAAACCTCTACTCAACTGGAGAACTTTCTACTGGCTAATCAATCAGTAAGTGCTACCTCGTTGGGTAAATGTATATTGCTTTTCCTACACTGCAGCTGCGTAAAGGGCCAGAAGATTTGTCTCCAGTGACCGTGTGTGCCTGTAACTTTGGTCCCTTGAGTGAGCTGGCCATCAAAAAAAAAAAAAGACGCCGGCGAGCAAATTTGCAAATTTTGCGGCAATTTTGCGAGATTCGCGGATCGCGAAATTGCCGAAAATCCTCACATTTCGCGAGCGGAACAGATTTTTGGCCCATACTTAGAAGGCAGTGTATCCAATGAAATTGAATTGCACGAAACTGCAGGTCTGACACTATTCAGAATAGGCCACACGGTGTAACTTGACATTGTGCACTGAGATGTATCTGTTGTCTTTTCGACAAGGTAGAGGTGGTAAAATGACAGTACAAGTACCCTTCAATCCAAGCACTAGAACTGGAGCATGATAAGAGAGACCAAATTATTTTTTGTTCTCCAGCTTTTCTCGTACCAAATCTCCTACTTTAGGAAGCCAGCCAGCAACTGGAATCAGCAGTGCTGCATCAGTGGAAGAGGGTAAATGTTCAGTTGCATAGCTGTCACATGTCTATTGGAGTTCCTGTAACACAGTAGAATGATTATCTACGTCAAAGGTTGCGGCAGCCGCCACAATGTCTACACCATTAGGGTCTGGAGCGAACCTTTTAAAGTAAAATGAGCGTTTTGTATGGGGTCCGCCCACCCAGAGATTGTCTATGGAGGTTATTAAGTGCACATTGAACGCCATACAAGTGGGCCAGCCAGTTCCTGCCAGTACCCAAGACTGTAGCTGTTAAGGATTGCTTTAAGTCACAGTTCATGTGCGCCACAATTGAATTGCCCTCAGGTCTGTATGGAGAAGAAAACTGCACCATCACCCCCATTGACTTCATTACATCCTTGTATGCCTTAGACGCGAATGCTGAACCGTGGTCAGAATGATAAGTGCCACAGGCAAACATCCCGACAAAGACATGCAAATCCCTGATGACATTTCGAGCATCAGCACTGGGTTGTGGCCAAACTCAAAGGAATCTTGTGCACAAATCACCTGCAACAAATACATATTTATACTGATAATACACTCTGCAACACACAGTGCACAAATATTTATAAACTAAAACTAAACTCTTGCAACAGGCACTGAAACCAGAGCTTAGTTAAAAATTAAACTTTAAGTTCAAGATTTAGAAGTGTCTCATTAGATGGGGTCAGAGTCTCAGTAATTAAACCCAAAAGTGTATTTTTTGATGTATGGAATTACTTCAAAAGGACTCTATGAGGTGTGCAGGTCCCCTTTCAATCGAGTCCTGTCTGCCAGCATAGCTATGGGTTATCTCCTCTCCTCCCTACTGTCCAGGATGAATTATCAGTATGCAGTTAAATGCAGATGCAGTCGAGTGTCCTGTGCTGTGGCTGTCTAGAGGGAATGCACAAATGTGGCTTTCAACCAGCCCAGATGTGTATTGGAGACAGGTTGTTGGGTACTGATGGAGTAGGGGAGAAACAAAAAATGTTGTGTACCCCTTGTGAAATCAACTTCGAATACCAAAAACTGAATTAATGGTGTGATGCACAGAAAATTAATCAACAAAACGCACTTAGACATTATAAGTTACATGTGGGAAACTAAAGGCCATTTGCAAAAATAATATACTAACAATTGTGAACGAGTCATATTGATATACTGCTATAATACGCAAATAAGCATGTATGTTTAAGCTTCATTAGAGAGTGAGTATATGTTGTGGCAAAGGGAAATGCGCCTGGTAAGTAAAAAATGCTATTTGTGCTGCCTGATGCTTGGTAACAACTAACTGGGAATATTAAAATGGTGGGAGGTAAACAGAAGGGCTATAATTCTAAATCCAACTTCTGTCGTGTTTGTTTTCACATTAGTTCTCATTGAGGCCTACGCAGTCTGTTTGTTGAAAAATGGCTGTTGATTGACATGTTGACATGAGTCTGAAAGAAAAAGCTGTGTAAAACAAAAGATGGAGTTCCCCCTAGATCCTATACGGGACGGGGTAAGGGTTGTAGAAAGAGAATGTCTCACCTAATATCTGCTATATAGCAGTGACTCTGATCTAAGTCAAGGACCACTGTATCTCAAGAATTACATGGTTGTTGTCCAAAAGTTGGGCAACAGTGTAAGCAGTAGGTTTGAACACACATTTGTAAATGCACAAGGTACGTGAGAAGGAGTTCTGTGTTAAAAAAACATATATACATGAACAAATTTGTTAAAAAAATGTTTACCTTTTATTAAATAAAACCTAGGAGAGACATTCTCTCTCTTGGAAAGAGACACAATATACACTGTTACAAAAAGATAAAAAAATTATTTAAAAAATACACAGTTATATCAAAGAAAAACCAAAAGTCGACGCGGCGTTTCGGTGCTTGTTTGAAGTTATCACACCTTCTTCAGGACGGTTTATCTTAATGATTAAGTAGACAAATGTTGTCCAGACAAGAGACTAAGACAACCCCGCTTGTTTCTAAAATTTGCGTTGTTGTAGACTCTGTTTTTTCAAAAATGAGAAAACCACCTGTTTGATAAAAATCAGAGGTTTTGAGGAAGCTGTGGGGAGAATGGCCACCGTATTCTTTTCCTAGTTAGTTGAGCATCAACAATCTTTTCCCTTTAGAGTCGGCTTATCGCAGCAGTAAAGGCTTCTGCTTCATTTTTGTAGATCGTAAGGATTAGAGATTAATTGACTTTTCTTTATTCCTGGATACGTCTTTGTTAGATCAGAATGTTTATCGACTTTCTTTTGTTCAAGTATCGGCCTCCCTGCCTCCTCCAGTCCACAGCTTCCGGGTTCAGTCTGGACAACCTTTGTCTCCTTAATCATTAAGATAAACCGTCCTGAAGAAGGTGTCATAACTTCAAACAAGCACCGAAACGCCGCATCGACTTTTGGTTTTTCTTTGATATAACTGTGTATTTTTAAATAGTTTTTTAATCTTTTTGTAACAGTGTATATTGTGTGTCTTTCCAAGAGAGAGAATGTCTCTCCCAGGTTTTATTAAATAAAAGGTAAACATTTTTTTTACAAATTTGTTCATGTATATATGTTTTTTTTAACACAGAACTCCTTCTCACGTACCTTGTGCATTTACAAATGTGTGTTCAAACCTACTGCTTACACTGTTGCACAACTTTTGGACAACAACCCTGTAATTCTTGAGATACAGTGGTCCTTGACTTAGATCAGAGTCACTGCTATATAGCAGATATTAGGTGGGACTTTCTCTTTCTGAAAGAAAAAGCCTCCACGCATGCGCGTCTGTGAAAAGCCGAGTAAGCAGAATGGCTGGTATGCAAAATGAAAGATATCAAGGTCAGCTTGACCTAAGGCACAGAAGTGTGCCAAAGGATGCCAGCATCTAAAACTGTGGGAACGGAACAAGTTATAACAATTCGTGTAACAAAAAAGAGAATGACAAGCATAAAGCGGAGATGAATGCCAATTAGAAAATGTTGAAGATGACATTGCAAAATGGAAAACTGGTTTAGGCAAAGATGAATGAGGTGATCAGCGCCACCCCTCTAATGGACGAATAAGAATGAACTGTGGACCCTAAAAGTTTCAATTTTAAGTTAGATAGTTAGAGAAAAAGGGTATAAAAGAGCTTCTTTGAAAGGGTGAAAAAAGCTTCCTCCACGGATTTATTTTGCACCACGACATGCTGTTTGTTTGAACTATTTTATTGTGCTAGAGACTTTTTTTTTTTTTTTACTTTAAGTTTTATGGAGCAAAGAAGAATGATTGGATGCAGAATTTTTATTTTGGAAAGGAGGCATTGAGGAGAAATAGAGAGGCAGATTGGGAACCTGTGCAACTCTGTTATTCTTCTTAGCGCAGATTGGTAATGTATTTTCTAAACTTTTAATTTCTTTTGCATGCATTAAATAAATGGCTTAACATTGTTTGTCTAAATATATCTTTAGAAATATTTTCTTAAATGAAGTAGATAAATTCAATATAAACTTTAAACTCAAGTCTGGTTATTTTTTTATTTCAAGAAATGTCATGACAGTATAAAATTGCAATGGTTGCAGGATTACTATGATTAGGCTGGTCTTACACTCAATCAAGTAATTTCTACTAGATGATCCATTGGCCAAATAGTGGAGTACCTTGATGTTAAGTTTTCCAGGTAAATTTTTAGCTCAAGTTGAGTACTATAAAAAATGTATATAAATGTATAAAGCATAAATCATAGGTACCCTGCTAACCAGCAGCTCACCTTCTTTGTCACTGATTCAGGTGTAAAGATATGTGTGTGTGTGTGTGTGTGTGTGTGTGTGTGTGTGTGTGTGTGTGTGTGTGTGTGTGTGTGTGTGCGTGACTTGCGTGTTATGGGCCCCACCGATGAGTAAAAAATAATTGCACCTGAGTTAAGAGAAATGAGTTTTGAGGGTTGCTGGAGAGCCTCGCTGTATCGGATTTCTTGGTAGCAGGAGTCTGGTTTCTATAGATTAGTTTAGAGATTATTGATGTTTTATGCTTTCACACTACATGTTGAGTCTGTATTACGTTATATGTAGTTGGAATTTTGAAACTTCTGGGAGGTAGGAAGTTGGTCACTCTGTCTGCAGGCAGAGGAATGTGTGGCATGAGAAGTCGCACTCTACATGGTCTGATTTCAAAGGGGTTACATCGTCGTGAAAGTGGTGAATGTATAGCGAAGGCAACCTGTGAAATTTAGGCATTAAGCACAGGAGTCAATTGTGTACTGCGACTATAACTTATCCCTGAGAGAGTAATAGCTTTTCCCCTAAGCTTGAAAGAAGGGTAAAGGTAGAGGGAATTTCTACTTTATCGGCGAAACACAAATTCTGTGGTAGAGAAGAGGTAAGCGATGTCTACTGGAAATACAGAATCCTTGTGAGTTTGGACAAGCTATTGTTTTAGTGAAACAGACAATGGAAATGTTTTGTGTCTTAACTAACTGATTTCAGTTGTATAAATATAAATATATTGTGCCAATAAATTTTGTAAAGGAGGGGACAGCAGAAGTAGGAAATGAAACCGACATGAGAAGAGTCGCGCTGGATTTTGTCCACGTGACATCTAAAGTTCTAATTGGTGCGTTAGTGTGAGACGCGCTGGGATTGAACAGAGAATAGAGGTACAGTTTGGAAGGAAATAAACAAACGTTTTGAGATAGAGAATTCATAAAAATGGATTACTAATATGAAGAGGACAGAGAAAAACCTTAATGGTTTAAGAAAATAAAGAATTTATTTAAAAACAATGAGAAAATAGTGACAAGAGAGGGAAAAAAACTTCCTGAAAACGCCAACATCATACATGATGATGAAATATGGTTATCATACTTGCATATGGTTGGAAAATTAGGCAAAATACACTAATGATGACGGAGTAGTGTCGTTTCCAGAAACAGGTTTATTTAGTACAGCAGTGTTACAAAATTTATGAGAAAAAATTATGAGACTTGAACCGAGACCTAGACCAACACAATTTGAGGCTCTAATGGAATGGGAAGATGAAATGTATGAAAAAGAGAAAGAAAGATTTCAAGATGTAAGACAGAGTAGCAGCAGTATAAGAGGATTATGGGGATCGACTAAGAGTAGGATGAGAATATGGAGAAATGCTGATATGTGGGATGGTATGTATCCAATGCGATCGGTAGAAGAGAATGTAGGTAAGAAAATGCACTGAAAAGAGGAATAATCAGGTTTCAGAAAGAATTGGATACGGAATGAGTGATACGGAGGATGAGGTGCTGGAAAGCATTCTAAATAGAAGACCTCCACCATATCAGTCAAATTCTACAGTGGTAACTCCAAATGCACCTCCAATAGAGAATGATATAGTAGAAACCTCAAAAAGACATTTAGAAGAAAAATATATTTCTGAGAGGTCAGAAGGTATGCAAGCTGAAAAAACAAGTACATCAGAATTAGAGAGGTCAAGAAAAGAATTAGCAGAGAAAATTAAGGATTTAACTAAACATGTAGAAGCTGTGACAGTACGTGTAACAATAGGTCCTGTAATACCGGTTTTCGAAAATCAGAAAATAGATGAGAATTTGTTAACTAGTCCTGTAAATTCAAGTATGCAAAAAGTCAGGGAAAAGATTATTCTAGATCTAAATGAAACCAAGATTACTGTCAGGACATCACCACCTAATTTGTCAATGAATCAGAGTCCCATATATAAAATTCCCATTGGAGCACAATCGGCAACTGAAACTCTGGAGAAAAGTTTGATTGATTTAGATTTAACCAAAACTCAAGTAGGACCGTCAGTTGAAAAATTAAATGATTGGATTAAGACATTACTGCAAAAAGATACAGAACCTAAAGTTTTAGATGTGGCTAAGCTAAAAATAGATATGGAATTGATAATAGGAACTATTGGAACAGAACAATTGAGAGCATATCAAGATGAAGAGCTGATTTTTATGAGTAAAAGTATAACACGTAGAGCTAAAAATCTTCATGAAAGATTGGAGGAACTTGCAAATTAATTACGTATAGTATTTGCAAAGGTAAAATTAGATTTCACTGGAAAGGATATAGACAACATGAACACAGCAGGAAGGTTGACCAGAATAAAAGAATTAATGGTATTGCTGAGGAAATGGGGAGATGTAGATCGATGGAAAATTAGATGGACAAAGAAAAAGGAAGACACTAGTGATAAAACCTAATTAACATTCCCTGTTAAAGAAAATGAACCGGTTGTAGCAAAAGAATATTCTATGCGAGAAATACTAGGAGGAGGATTCCTACATGTACCTTGGAGTAGACAGGATATATTGTCATATACAAATGACTTTCTAAGAATGTGAGAAAAAACAGTAGAGTGGTATAGACAAATAGATAGGTTTGTGAAGGTATCAAAAGTTTAGATTGATTGTTTGACATAGTTGGACCAGCAGATTTATGGACTGAATGTAAAAGTACAATAGATTGGCCAAAAGAAGAATACCCAAGATATGTAAATACCGGTGCACCAGTTCCAGAAGTAATGAGAAAATATGACCAAGTAATAACGTTCCTGAAGAATCAAATTCCACCAAAAGGAACCTATGGGTTCAAAATTGATAGAACTACCCAAGAACCTAAAGAATCTGTACATGCATATTATGAAAGATTGCTCTTACTTTTTAAACAATACAGTGGCTATGAAAACCTAAGTGAGAAAGATATGAGTCATTTTGTATATAGATTTGTGTTCGGTTTGAGACCCGAAATAGGAGAAATGATAAGACACCACATGATGTGTTGGCAGTCCAGTACAGTGGATGAAGTTCTGAGATATGCAAAGTACTGTAGTGATGATATTGAAGCTAGGCAGCATAAGTTGAAAGAAAAAGCAATGCGGGCACAAGTAAAAGTCGCAGAACAACAGGAAGCACAGATTACTAACCAGAATAATGATGGGCGTCAAGTACAATTTAAAAATATAAATAAGGAAAAGGACAAATGAATATTGATGAGGCTAAAAAGAAATGGCCATGTCATAATTGCTGGAAATTGGGCATTGGAGAAACGAGTGTAAATTACCCCAAAGGGTTAATCTAGAAAATAAATCATTGAATCCACAGGTGCAGAATGAGGTAAATCAACAGTCTCCACCACAAGAGCAGGTAGTAACACAGCAAAATCAGGTGCCGTTACAACCTCTTCCACAGTGTGTTAATTTACAGAAATACAGTGCGGAGACAGGATTCTACGAAGGAGAACAGGTAAAACGATCACCATGTGTGACTGCTGTTCCACGGTTTTGGTTAAAATCGGATGGAAATGAATCAGATGAGAGTTATTGATGGTGCCTAGGAAATGAAGTGGAGTGTGTGCTTGGTGCAACTCTGGAGGTAGATCAATCTGGTCCTTTTGTGAATGGAAAGGTGAATGGTGTAAATGTTACTTTCCTAGTGGACAAAGGTGCTACCCGTTCTATGGCTAGATCAGTAGAAATTCAAAGCCTTCCTCTTTCGGGTGATGAAATTCAAATTGTAGGTGTGACAAATAGACAGATTAAAACTCCTTTAACATTGCCTGTAGAAGTAGAAATTGGCAATTACAAAGAAATGCATCGCATTGTGGTATGCGACAGTAGTACTGTAAATCTACTTGGACGAGATATACTGTGCAAAATGAACTGTGCCATTTACTGTTCACCAGATGGTATAGCTTTTTAAACAGCAGATGATGACAGTTTGTATAAAATGACCATGTCAATAAACGATTCAGAAAAAAGTGAAACATTTCCAGTATTTGACAGAGAAAATATTCCAATTGAATTAAAAGAAACAGTTAAAGAAGAAGTGTGGGATTTCAAAGGATAAGAAATAGGGCTAATGAAAGGAGTAAGTCCTGTAAAAATCATGATAAAGGAAGATGCTTTATATACAAATATCCCACAATATAAATTGACACCAGAAATAATTGATGGAGTAACACCAGTGATTAATACAATTATTGAACAAGGAATTCTGAAAGAAAAAATGAGCAGTCCATGTTATTCACCAATTATGGGACTGAAAAAGCCAAATGGCACATTTAGAATAGTACAAGATTTGAGAAAGGTAAATAAAATAGTTGTTCCATGTTGTCCAATTGTACCAAATCCAGCAGTGGTATTATATCAAATTCCACATGATGCATAATGGTATACGTTATTGATTTGTGCAATGCATTCTTTACAGTTCCATTGCATCCAGATAGCCAGACAATTTTTGCATTTCGGTTTGGAGAGCGCATTTTGGCATGGTGACGAATTCCTCAAGGTTATGCGGAAGGTCCTTCAATTTTTAATCAGATGCTAAAAAGGTCCTTAGAAAGCTTAAACATGCCAGGAAAACCAGTATTGGTTCAATATATTGATGACCTATTGGTGGCATCAAAAACAAGAGAAAATTGCATTTCAGATACTATTGAATTGTTGAACCATTTAGCAGAAGGAGGACATAAAGTGTCCCCATCAAAATTACAGTTCTGTCAACAAGAAGTACAAGACCTAGGTCATAAGATTGGAAAGGGAGTGAGAAAAGTGACCTCAGAAGGATCAGAATTATCAGAGGAATGAGTCCACCAAAGACACAGAAACAAGTCAGAATGTTTTTGGGTATGGTTGGTTACTGTCGTCAGTGGATAAGTGGATTTTCACTAATTGCAAAACCATTACAGAGATTGACAAGAGGTAATGTAAAAGATCCTATAGTGCTGAAGGAAAAAGAAATGGAAGCGTATGAAGAATTGAAAAACAGTCTATGTGAAGCACCAGCACTAGGCATGCCTGACTAAGAAAAAGAATTTGAATTGTATTGCAGTGAGAGAGAGGGATGCACATTATCAGTTCTGATTAAAAGACATAGAAGAATGAGAAGACCCATTGCATGTTTTTCAGCAGTATTAGATCCAGTAGCAAGAGCATTACCTGGGTGTCTGAAAGCTGTTGCAGCCACAAGCATGAGTCTTGAACAGAGTGAAGGCATTATGATGGGATATGCAGTTAAGGTGTATGTCGATTTATCAACAAGGAGGGATGAGGAATTTGAGGTCTGTTTCTTTCCCCAGGGCGAGTATAAGTTAATCAGAATGAAAACGGACACTTGTAACACTTCCCGACCATTGGCTAAGAAGTATATTAGGATACCCTCAAAAACTCAATGTTTGTTGGTATGCAGTTTATATGTTTCTTCCGCCCCACATTGTAGTTTTGGCAGTTATCATCGGGTATTCTAATGAGTGGTTTGCCAGCCTCATCCAGAGGCACCTCTGGTCTTAAAGTGCAGTATCCAGAGATGAAGAAGACAAAGTGTGAAATCAAAATTTGCAAAAAAGGAAAAAATGTTAAAAGGTGGAAGAGCACCCAAAGTATTTTAATGTAGGGTGAAATCCCACTGTATTAAAAATGTTTATACTGCGTTCAGATCAAGTTACTGGATCTTGGAGTATTGGTAGTTAATTGTCGACATGTTTCAGCTCTTGCGGCCCGAGGGGTCTATCGAGCTTTCGTCAGGACTAACATAAACAGATAGATACAAAAATGTTACTCACACAATTTGTGTAGTACCTTTGTTATAGTCAATTTTTCGGATACTATTTTAGGGCAAAACTGTTCCTCCAAATTCTGTAATGAGAGGAAAAAATGCACACATATATATACACACTTTGTATTATAATCAAATAAGGCTGGAAAAGTAAGTGTACTTGGTCACAGAAATAACAATTTGTTATTAAAAAGCAATTACTGGAAGGCGACTGTGGAAAACCTTCCAGAACTTGACGAAAAAGGAACGCATGGCATTAGAGTCACTTCAGTCCAATACGGAAATTGTGATAAAGCCCGCTGACAAGGGGGGGGCATAGTAATCTTGAGCAAAACTGGTTACAATCAACAATGCCTCGCCCTCTTGTCCGACACGAGATTTTATCACAGGATCACCACGGATCCAACAGAGAGACTCAAAAATACAATAGCCATCATGGTGTATGAGGCAGAGACCAAGATGTGGATATCGAGAAAAGAGGCAGAATATCTGGTTACAAAAGAACCGAGAATTCCTTATTTCTATTCACTTCAAAAAACGCATAAAAACAGGTCTCCACCACCTGGCCGACCTATAGTTTCTGGAATAGGGTCGATCCTTGAGCCGCTTTCCAAATTTGCGGATGAATACCTTAAACCTCTGGTCCAGAAAACACAAACATACCTAAAAGACACTCGAGATCTCCTCATACAAATAAAAGACAAACCTTTCGACCCAGAACAAATGCTTCTAGTTGGTCTTGATGTTGAATCATTGTTCACAATCCTACCACAAGATGAGACTATCCAGGTTTTGGAGGATGTCCTTTACATGGAAGAATGGCATCATAACACACCCAGGCACTTTATCCTTGTGTGTTGCAAACTGGTACTAAAAGAAAACTTTTTTGCCTATGATGAAACACTGTAACTCCAAACCCATGGCACCTCTATGGGCAGTGCCTTCGCGCCTTTGGTGGCAGGACTGTATGTAAGCCATTTTGAGACCAAATATGTCCAAAACAAAACAAACCCTTTCTCTTCCAGTATTATATACTGGAAGAGATATATAGATGACATCATACTTATTTGGAACACCACAAATAATCTGGAAGAGTTTATGACTTGGCTCAATGGGCTAGATCCTTGGCTGAAATTCACTCACACAGCCAATAACTGCAGACTTGATTTTTTAGATCTTACTATTTTTGTAGAAAACAACGTCCTACATACCAGAACATATACTAAGCCAACGGCCAAGAACAGCCTGCTTTCGTATAAAAACTACCACCCCAAGCCACTCAGAGATAACCTTCCTTACAGCCAATTTCTGCGGCTTAAAAGAAACTGCAGTAAAAATGAAGACTATCAAATTCAAGCCAACGAATTGAGCGAAAAACTCAGGAAGAGAGACTACACAGAAAAAACAATAAAGTACTGCAAAAAAAGAGCGAACAATCAACCGAGGGAATGCCTTCTGCAAAATTATCCAAAGGCACAGATACAAGATCTAACTACCTGTGTCACTACATTCTGCCCTTCTTCCTACGATGTACAAAAAATGGTCAACAAGAACTGGCATATCCTGAACACTGGGATTTTCAGTTGGCCCAAACCAAGATTTGCAAATCGAAGAACAAAAAACCTAAAAGATGCCTTAGTGCATACACGACCTCGCAAAACACAAGACTTGGCCATAACAAGAGACGTCAGGATGACTCCGATAACAGGGCACTACCCTTGTGGTTCATGTGTAGCTTGCAAGACAAAAACAATGTCAAAAACACTGCAACTGTCTGAGACCTTGGTATGGACACAGAAACAACATACCAACTGCAATTCCTCTCACGTTATTTACATGGTAAGTTGCCCCTGTAGTAAGAAATATATCGGGATGACTTGCCGCAAAATCAAAACAAGAATAGGAGAACATAAAAGTAACATCAGACTTAAAAAGAATACAACTAAACTATGTTCCCATTTTATTGAACTGAACCATTCCTGTGACGAAATGCATTGGACCGTCATAGAAATGCTTACAGACAAAACCAACAACTGTGAGAAAATACTCTACGAAAAGGAACAGAGGTGGGTGAATCGACTTAAAACATATGAACAGGGTTTGAACGATTCCATTGCCTGGCACCAATTTGATAAATAAATCAGTAATTTTCTCCAAGTCTTTGGTATTGAACATAACGTAATAATACACCTAGCGTTATAATGTGTCTAAAATTTTGTTACTTTCACCAGTCTAAGACTTTGTATGATTGGGTTAAATTGCACCTCATTGGGTCCGTCTATTAATATCATTACCACGCTGATTTGGTATCAGACTAGAGCCTCTCTCCCAGAGCCCATAGCCTTTAAGAAACATAAAGTTGCCTCAATAACAAAAGAAAAAAGCTCGCTTCTACGCGTAACTGCAAGAGCCCTTTAAATAACGAGCCCGGCCCTCTGACCCTGCATCCGGGGGCAGAGTCAGCACAAGCCGGGAAGCAGTCCCACATGCGGGTAATGGCGGCGAATATTTTCTCCCTAAACGAATACCGGTAAGACGAGCTAAACAATACCTTAATAACTCGCCTTCTCCTAACAGCTCTGGCTAATAACTAGCGGAAACCCCATTGAAGATACTGGCTCTACTGACCCAGGTAGGATTTATATTTCTAACCGACGTACTAGCACGACAGTACATAGACTTGAGCTCTCGACAATGACTTAATGCAGGACAGTCATAACCACTACTAGAGCTACTAGAGTCTGCTCTCCTTTTCTCCATAAAACTATCTAGAACATCCCGGAGAAGAGGAGCTATCACCCTGAATACAGAATACATTTAATAGGTACCCAACAAGATCATGCCTTAAGACAGAAACGCCAGCCCGTATTTCTCCGTACTTTGCCCGAATGAATGTTAAATAATGAACTATGACCATCGACAAGGGGCCCATTATTTAGCGTCCTCTTCTCAATCCAACACACAGTCGCCTTCCAGTAATTGCTTTTTAATAACAAATTGTTATTTCTGTGACCAAGTACACTTACTTTTCCAGCCTTATTTGATTATAATACAAAGTGTGTATATGTATGTGTGCATTTTTTCCTCTCATTACAGAATTTGGAGGAACAGTTTTGCCCTAAAATAGTATCCGAAAAATTGACTATAACAAAGGTACTACACAAATTGTGTGAGTAACATTTTTGTATCTATCTGTTTATGTTAGTCCTGACGAAAGCTCGATAGACCCCTCGGGCCGCAAGAGCTGAAACATGTCGACAATTAACTACCAATACTCCAAGATCCAGTAACTTGATCTGAACGCAGTATAAACATTTTTAATACAGTGGGATTTCACCCTACATTAAAATACTTTGGGTGCTCTTCCACCTTTTAACATTTTTTCCTTTTTTGCAAATTTTGATTTCACACTTTGTCTTCTTCATCTCTGGATACTGCACTTTAAGACCAGAGGTGCCTCTGGATGAGGCTGGCAAACCACTCATTAGAATACCCAATGATAACTGCCAAAACTACAATGTGGGGCGGAAGAAACATATAAAC
Organism: Lissotriton helveticus; assembly: GCF_964261635.1. Taxonomy (NCBI): domain Eukaryota; kingdom Metazoa; phylum Chordata; class Amphibia; order Caudata; family Salamandridae; genus Lissotriton; species Lissotriton helveticus. The sequence goes on from NC_136065.1 coordinate 1,612,198,280, forward strand.
CGCATACCAACAAACATTGAGTTTTTGAGGGTATCCTAATATACTTCTTAGCCAATGGTCGGGAAGTGTTACAAGTGTCCGTTTTCATTCTGGTTAAGGTGTATGTGCCACATTCAGTGGAAATACTCTTAATGTGGACGAAAACACAGTATATAACCAATAGTTGCCTGACCAGGTATGAAAAGGTGATTTTGGGTACAGACAACGTGACAGTTGCAAGATGTGTCAATGTGAATCCTTCCACCTCGTTACCTGATACTTTGGATGTGGAAGTAAAAGATGATATTGATCACAAATGTTTGGATGTGCTTGAATATTGTACTAAACCAAGACCTGACATTAAGGATAAACCATTAGAAGAGTCAGATTATGTACTGTTTATGGATGGTTCCTGTTTAATGACAGATGAAGGAATTTTGAGTGCTGCATATGCTGTATGTACAGTGGCAGATGTCATGGAAGCATCTTGTCTGAAAGGAATACATTCTGCTCAAGTAGCTGAACTGATTGCCTTGATTCGAGCATGCAAATTGGGAAAGCATGTCCGAATTACCATAGTTACTGATAGTCAATATGGATTTGGAGTGGTCCATGATTATGGGCAAATGTGGTCTCAGAGATGTTATATGACCTCTGCTGGATCACCTATCGGGAATGGTGAATTTGTAAAGATGTTGCTTGAGGAGATGCAGCTGCCTAAAAGCATTGCAGTGGTGAAATGAGCTGCACATAAGAATGGAGATGATTACATTACTGAAGACAATAGATTCGCAGAGGTGGTTGCTCAATATTGTGCCAGAAATGTTGCTTCAATCAACCGGGGCAGAGAAAAATAACATTTTTTAAGTCCTTTAATGCTTACTAACATTGTTGAAACTTGACAGGAAGTAAAACAATTGCAGGATGATGGAGATGATGAAGAAAAAGATAGGTGGATAAAATCAGATTGTAGACAAAGAGAAGAAGATGAAATGTGGGTGTACAAAGATGAAAGACCATTAATGCCTAATAGCATGATCTCAAATATGGCCCAAATGTACCATGGGCAAGCACACATAGGCAGGGACACTATGATTAGAATGTTCAAACAAACTTGGTCCAGTCCAAAGTTCCGTGTTATTGCTGAGAGTTTGTGTCAATGTTGTTTGACGTGTCAGCAATTGAATCAAGGAAGAAAAACTGTTGTGAGTTTGTGAACCATAGGACAGGAGGGTGGTCCTTTCACACGAATACAATTAGATTAATTGAAATGCCACCATACAATAGACTGCGTTATGTATTGGTGATCATCTGTCTATTCTCAAGATGGATAGAGGCTTTCCCTTCCAGGGGCAATGATGGAGTGACAGTAGCAAAGCTTTTGCTAAGGGAAGTGATACCTTGCTTCGTATTTCCAGTGACTTTTGAAACAGACAGAGGGAACCACTTCCAAAATGAGTTGATACAATTGATTTGTGAAGCACTGGATATTCAACAGAAATTACATTGCGCCTACAGACCAGAGGCTTCTGGGGTAGTTGAGCAGGTAAATGGAACAATTAAAAACAGACTTGGAAAAATGTGTTTGGCCACTGGACTAAAATTGCCCAATGCTTTGCCACTTGTTTTAATGACCTTAAAAAGCATTCCAGACAGAAAGACTGGTTTGAGTCTACATGAGATACTGATGGGACGAGTTATGAGACAAGCATTTCTACCTGTCAACAAACTTCTAGCCATAAATGATGATATCATACAGGATTACTGCAAGGGCTTGTCTGATACAATAAATTCTGTGTTTCACCAGGTTGGAACTGATCCATGTACTAAAGAAAAGCATCCAACACGTGATTTAAGTACTGGAAACTGGGTCTGAATAAAAGTACACAGAAGAAGAAATTGCCTGGTCCCTTGCTGGGACAAGCCAAGACAGGTGATTCTGGTGAGCACGACTGCAGTGAAATGTGCAGGTGTTAAAAGGTGAGTGCATGCAAGCCACACGATCCGAGTACCAGAGCCTGACAATCAACAATTACAAGAGGAAGAGACTAGTTCAGACTCTGATGCGGAGGAGACAGCTGACAAAGTTCCAGATAAGAAAGATCGACCTGTGAGGCAACATCTGGAAATATCAGATAAACGTTCGGCATCAGAACCAGAGACTGAAATAATTGAAATTCCAGGTCTTGAAGATCGACCGGAAAGTCGACATCTAGAAAAAGAGAAAACCAGTTTGGACACGGAAAAAGAACTGAATAAATTTGGTAAACGAGGAAATTCTAAAAGTCAAACAAAAGATTCTGAAAGAAGGAATATTGATCTTGAAACTGGAGAAAAGGAAGTAACTCACGATGAGGATGAGATTCCAAGTACCAGTTATAAAGAGATTCCTTGCAAAAGAACTGAATTGACTGGAAAAGAACAAGACTCAGAAGCTGAATTAGCAACAATAAAATTCAAAATATGAGGAAGTAAAGACAGATCTGAAACTGAGTCTGATGAAAGTGACGGAGAAACTACTCTAAGAAAGAGTTCTAGAAAAAGTGCTTGGAAAGTTGAACATGAAACAATTGAACAAGTGATTAAAAAGCCCAAAAAGGGAGATAATTGGCCTGCAGAAATTAAAGGATTAAAATTCAAATTGAGAAATATAAATGGAGTGCCACAAGAACAAGTACATAAAATATCTAGCCAAGAAGATCAAAAAGAAAAGAATAAAATAATTTTACAAAGACCCAAAAGAGTACGGTGACCAAATCAAAAGTATAAGTCACCTGAGTGGGTATATATTTCTTTAACTGACATACTGGAACTTGAAAATAACCAAGAAAATCAAAGTGACTCTGGTGAGTAAAAAGGACAAAGGCAAAGAAAAAGAATTTCAATTTCAAAACTGAGAAAATGAAAGTGGTAAATGGAAAGAAAGGGTCAAATGGAATAAAAAGAAAGAGACATAATTAAATTAACAGATTTTAAACGGACACATATTTTATGTGGAAAGTGGCAAAGAGACATTATTAAACAGGATGTAAGGATAAAGAGACATTATAGAAATTTTTTCTGAAAAAAAAAATGCCCGCAAGAAATATATCCAAATGTGGAATGACACACAGATGGTGTAGAATGTGTTTAATATGTACTGCTTTATTGATGATTATATGGATTAGTTTTGCAATATTGATTCCAATTCATTCAAGTTTTGAGCATTCATATGGAAATAGAGGTGATAATAAGAGTGAGAAAATACATGATGCAAAAAATGATGTAGAACTAATAGATAAAACAGAATTACACAAAGATAGATCTATAAATGATTTTTCAAATATTTTTTTCTAGATTGTTGAAAGAATATGTAGAAACTATGGATGTACAAGACTGCTACGTCTGTATGCAGTTGCCTGCATCTGTATCAGAGGGGGTAACATACCATCACCTTCCTTTGACGTATGGAATGACTTGTAGTGTTATTGCTAGTTTATTTTACCAAACTGGGAAGTTAGAATACTATTATTCTGATGTTGATGAAATGTTTGCTAAATTTCCCATAGTTAATAGAATGAACAAAGTGAAACCTGTTAAATTTTGGGGAGAATTTTTCTTAGAAATTTATTAACTGACAATAGAATATGCATATAAGAAAAATCTAACATGTAAATTGAAAAAGGGAGATAAGGTATTTTTAGAAATGGCAGAAGATAGAAGACTAGCCTATCAAAGAAAGGCTACAGCAAGTAAATTGAAACCATCCTCATTTAATTTTGATGAAGTGAATTTTATGAAAGGTGATACTAATGTTGCATTGGGAATAGATCTTCCCCAACTGGGAAAATGTTGTATTCCGAGAGACAATACAGTGTATGACAACTATTTTGTGGGAGCAAGTAATTGCAAAGATACTTACATAATTATTGGGGGATGGGGATTTAATGGGGGAAAAGATCCTGTATTTCCTAGATTGTACCTTATCTGTGGTAACAAAGCTTTTTATAGATTACCTGACCACTGGTACAGGACCTGTTCTGTAGGTTTGGTCTTTCCTAACATTTTTCATGTAGCTATAGGTACTAATGGAATTCATGAAATAGGTAAACCATTAACACGTAGGAGAAGGAAACGATTTCTAGAAATATTAGGAAATATGTTTGATGCACTGATACCAGCAGTGGGAATACCATTTAATGCAAACAAAATTCAAAATTTTTCAACAATAGTGGATCGTTTATCTACAGGTACAGCTGGAGGATTTTTAATGGAAAATACTGAAATTGTTGCTATGATTGCTATGGTAATGCAAAATAGACTTGCTCTTGATATTTTATTGGCAAAAGAAGGAGGAGTCTGTGGAATATTGAAATTGCAACACTGTTGTACTTATATTCCTGATAAAAGTCAGAATATACAGAGGCATATTAAGAATATTACTGAATTACATAAAGAAATAATTCCACTGGAGGTTGATGGTGTTCTAGAGAAACTTGGTAAAAGTTTTTCTAATGTAAAGAATTGGTCTGCTGAAATAAGTAGTTCATTAATTGAGAAAATAGTAATAACAGTAACAATAATAGTAATGATAGCATTAATGATAAGATTAGGGTGTGTCTGTATTAAAAGAAAAAGATCAGAGAGAAAAATGAAAATCAACATAGAAAAAAGAAAACAAATGGAACGCGAATCGGGTGAAATTGAGCTTGAAGAGTGAAAAGATAAAATGCTTAAGAATTCAAAAGGTCAAATTATGAAAGATACTAAAGTCTAAAAACTGAAAGAACCTGAAACATGTTTTTAAAGAAATTTAGTGGGATGATTGTGTGGTGATAAAATCACCAAAGGGGGGAGTTGATGGAGCAGGGGAGAGACAAACGTTTTGTATACCCCTTGTAATATCAATTTCGTATAACAATAACGGAATTAATGGTGTGATGAACGGAAAATGAATCAATAAAACAAACTTAGACATTATAAGTTACATGTGGGAAATTAATGGCCATTTGCAAAAATAATACACTAACAATTGTGAACGAGTCATATTAATATAGTGCTATAATACGCAAATAAGCATGTATGTTTATGCTTCATTAGAGAGTGAGTATATGTTGTGGCAAAGAAAAATGCACTTGGTGGGTAAAAGAATGCTATTTGTGTTGCTTGAAGCTAGGTAACAACTAACTGGGAATATTAGAATGGTGGGAGGTAAACAGAAGGGCTATAATTCTAAATCTAACTTCTATTGTGTTTGTTTTTGCATTACTTCTCATTGAGGCCTACGCAGCTTGTTTTGTTGAAAAATGGCTGGTGATTGAAATGTTGACATCAGTCTGAAAGAAAAAGCCTCCATGCATGCGCATCAGTGAAAGGCCGAGTAAGCAGAATGGCTGCTACGCAAAGTGAATGATATTAATGTCACCTTGGCCTAGGGCACAGAAGTGTGTCAAAGGATGCCTGTGTCTAAAACTGTGGCAAAGGAACAAGTTATAACAAATCATGTAACGAAAAAGAGAATGACAAGCATAAATCGGAGTTGAATGCCATGAAAAATAGTTGAAGATGACATTGCAAAATGGAAAACTGGTTCAGGCAAAGAAGAATGAGGTGATCATCACCACCCTTCTAATGGACCAATCAGAATGAACGGTTGACCCTAAAAGTTTCAATTTTAAGGTAGATTGTTAGAGAAAAAGGATATAAAAAAACCGTCTTTGAAAGGGTGAAAAAAGCTTGCTCCACGGATTTATTTTGCACCCCGACATGCTGTCGGTTTGAACTATTTTATGGTGCTAGAGACTTTGAAACATTTTTGGACTTTAACTTTTATGGAGCAAAGAAGATTGGATGCAGATTTGTATTTTGGAGAAGAGGCATTGAGGAGAAATAGAGAGGCAGATTGGGAACCTGTGCAAATCTGTTATTTTTCTTATCACAGATTAGTAATGTATTTTCTAAACTTTCAATTTCTTTAACATGCATTAAATAAATGGCTTAATATTGTTTGTCTAAATATATCTTTAGAAGTCTTTTCTTAAATAAAGTAGATAAAATCAATGTAAAATTTAAACTCGAGTCTGGTTATTTTTTTCTTACAAGAAATGTCATGACAGTATAAAATTGCTAAGGTTGCAGGATTACTATGATTAAGCTGGTCTTAGGGGCCTATTATGATTGCGGTGAATCCGCATCCTCTGGGCCGGCGGAAGCCACCGCCGGCCCCGAGGATGCGGATTCACCGCTGCGGTGATTCACAAGACCCCCCGCCAGATTAGGATGGCAGGGGGGTCGGGAAGTCCGTACGCAGCTTTTCCGCCGCGGTCCCGCGGCGGAAAAGCTCTAATATGGTGGTGGTGTCTCTCAGACACCGTCCACCATATTAGGAAATGCCTGAAAAGATGCTTTTCCGCGGCGGATTTTCCGCCGTGGAAAAGCATGTGGTACTTCACTGCGGGGGCCCATTGCGGGCCCCCTAGGTGAAGGGGGTGTGGGGAGTGCACTTGGGGGGTACCTATGGTACCCCCCTGCATTTGTATGCAGAGATCGGCAGGCACCGCGCGGTGCCTGCCGCTTTCTGCATACAAATGCAAAGTATGCATTTTTAACATTGCGGCGGGTGCAGCTTGAAGCTGCACCCGCCGCAATGTTAAGGATAGAGGATGTGACCGCCACCCTGGCGGTCACATCCTAATCTTCAGGGGGGGAACGCCGCTGCCCATGCGGACGTTCCCCCCTACTCTATGGTGGCGGACGGACTCAGGTCCGTCCGCCATCATAATCGGCCCCTTAGTCTCCATCAACTAATTTCTACTAGATGATCCATTGACCAAATAGTGAAGTACCTTGATGTTAAGTTTTCCGGGTAACTTTTTAGCATAAGTTGAGTACTATAAAATATGTATATAATTGTATAAAGCATAAATCATAGGTACCCCGCTAACCAGCAGCTCACCTTCTTTGTCACTGATTCAGGTGTAAAGGTATGTGTGTGTGTGACTCGCGGGGTTATGGGCCCCACCAATGAGTAAGAAATAATTGCACCTGAGTTAAGTGAAATGAGTATTGAGGGTTGTTGGAGAGCCTCGCTGGATCAGTACACAGAGCAGTAAGGGCAGAGAATGGTCCACTTTCTAAAAGTGTAATTTCTAAAATAGTAAAGTGAAATCCAACGCGACCTGTACGTAGGATTTATCAATACCATTCCAAACATATGAAACATCAAAAAGCTATTTCTCTCTGAGCAGGAATCACAGCTTCAATGATTATTAAAGAATTCCCAATGCTACCCTATGATAGGGGTAGGCCTTGTATTAGTAAAAAATAAAATAGGCTGTTGTCACTACCATGACATGTAAAAAATATAGGTGCATGCATGTACTACCTTTTACCTAAAAATCATCCTGCCCTTAGGGCTACCTAGAAACTACCTTAGGGGTGACTTATATGTAATAAAAAGGGAGTTTAAAGCTTGGCAAGTAGGTGTTAAATGCCAAATCAAAGTGGCAGTAAACTGCACAGCCAGACAACGCAGTGGCAGGTTTTAGACTTGTTTGAAAGACTACTTCTGTGGGTGGCACAATCAGTGCTGCAACCCACTAGTAGCTTTAACTTTAAACAGCATACAAGTAAATACATATACCTATCAGTTAAACACCAATCACAAACATGTTTAGGGGAGAAGCACATACACTTTGGCACTGATTAGCAGTGGTAAAGTGCCAGAGGTTTAAGACCAACAAAAACAAGATCAGAAAAAGAAGAGGAGGAGAGCAAAAAGCTTGGGGTAACCAACAACTTATAAACATGTGTGGATCATAATATGCAATCCTGCCAATTTAAACAGCCTCGAGATTGTATCAGGTCTGCGTTTTGACCTAACCATTTTGTGTTTGTCAAAGTAGTAAGAGTCAACCTTTCCCAATCTAATAAATTATTTCTGACAGAGATCGTGTTGTTTTTCAAACTGCTAGTAATTTGCTCAATACCATCTGGCATTGTATCCCTTCCTCCTCTACAAATCTTTACATTCCAGGCTCAGCACGACTCATTCCTTGCAGAGGAGTCTGCTGCTGGACTCTTGTGCCTTTGAGACGAGTAGGACATTTTTGTTTATCTTGTTATTAAAAAAAAAATCTTAAAGTCACCAATTCCGTAAAGGATTGTAATGTCTGGAAATATGATGATACCTTTGTACCTTCCCCGTCTACCTTAAGAGCAGTTGTTCTTCCAGGACCTAATATTGAGCCTTTCAATATACAAAACCTTGACCTATGTCCTTTTTTCCGTCTGCTTCCAAGATTGATGAGTGTTTGGAATGTGTGGAGCACTCTACCTTCAATATGAGTTCTTCGACCTGCCTCAGTCAGGACTGTGTCTAATACAGAATCAGGGTTGATGGCAGCAATAGAAGATGCCGGATTCACTTGGGTGATGGAAGCAGTATGGTCCGCTCAATTTGGATCGCTGTCACTTTTAACAAAATCACTCCATTTTGTTGGTCTTGGGTTGGGTGATACAGTGCTCTCGAAAGGTCTACCTACTCCTTATATGAATGCACCCGGACTGTCTTAATCACTCGCTATTGCTGTCTTCAAGAGTACCGGGAAAGTCGTCATTAAATCCAACCCTTCGCGCTTACAAGCTCAATCTCTACCGACGCCCATTTTGACTTAGAGTTCTGTAGCCCTCCAGACGATGCATTGCTCCTATGTGCCAAGAAAACATCATATGGGACGGTTGTTACCTAGCGCGCTAAACGGGTGACCAGAAACTGACCTGCAATAAAACAGGAGATCTCACCAGTGTGGATAGGTACACTGGTTCCAGAATTCATGACTTCCCACAGTGAGTAATGGCCGCAAAAATGAGCTGAACACTACACAACAGTTTAATTTAATAATAATATGATGATGACTCTATCGGTGCCACAATTGACAGACTATATTCAAAGGTTAACAAAATAAATTAGATTATCACAGGCACATAACCTGTGGTTGGTCCATGCCAAAATAATGTAAATATAAATAGTGGGGTACGAGAAAGGTGACAAAGACTCCCCCCCAACACCCTCCCCCAGCGCCTTGAAAAAAAAGGCCATAAAACTATATCTGGGTAAACTCTGTAAATAAAACATAAAATACCTATATATATATATATATATATATATATATATATATCATTTTAGAAAACTGTGTGTAAAAGTAAATTAATCCAAAAAAAGATGCAGTAAGGCCAGTAGGGCAATAGAGCACACCTATACCTCGGTCAAGGTTTACATACAGTTTGCATATTAATGATCAGAGTACGTTTCAAGGCTGTAATACAGACAAGTGACATGTAGAGTTGCATAGTGCATAGGGCACGAATCAACAACGGTGTGCCTGTGGATAAATAACAATGTGGCATGATGAGCGGCAGCATAATAAAGGTGAAGTGCTTGACATCATTCATGGGACATGTTAGAAATGGGATGTATGGTTGGCTAAGGCTTGCACCAAAGCCAGGCAGAGACCACCACTCTAGTCAGGGCAAGGGAGTTACAAGCCAAAGATAACCCCTGCTCACCCCCTTGGTAGCTTGGCACGAGCAGTCAGGCTTATCTCGGAGGCAATGTGTGAAGCTTTTGCGCATCACACACACAGCAGCAACACACTAGGCACAACACAAAATGAACTCCAAACAAGGTTATATATAAAAATAGCATTTGTATTATAATTAACACATTAGATCATAATCACACAATGTAAACTGTGCCAGTATTTACAGGGGATTATTTACACAAGACAGTGCCAATGGTGCCACTGTCAAAACCCTCACAAAGCACCAATTGTAAATGTAGCACAAATAGTAAATGTAGAGCACAACCAGTAACTACTGGCGAAATACTGAAATGAGAACTAGATCTTGTAACAATAAAATATAGGATGCATAAATCACCTTGCGCATGAATCATATTAGGGATAACAACTCATTAGGCTCCAAACCTTCTTATTATTACCACATTAGGCAATAGGCCCTACCAGCATAACCACAGGATGCACTAACCTCCTAAGCATAAATATGCTACACATGAGGTATCACCATTAGCCCAGAACATTGCGCATAAATCTCCTAAGCATAAACACAGCGTGCCTGGGCCTAAGCCATCACCAAACATTCCCGTGCCTTGGATGTGGGTGGAACGCGAAACTACCCAAATTCCGCAAATTCCACAAGCAGAACGGAATTGACTGCCCAGGCCTAGAATGTATGTCCTCGTCAATGAGACTGCATCGGAGGCAGGCGGCATCGGTTGAAAGTACCTGTTGATCTTGTATGGTGTGAGATAGGCTCTATGAAGAATATAATGCTGTATAAGACTGAAAGGTGCATTGTGTGGAATGTGGGTGAGGTGCTCTAGAATGATGTCCCATTGCCTGTCTGTGCACGGGTGACCTGAGTCCACCTCCTAGTGGAGGCTCAAGGAGAGTAGTGATAGAAGTGTCTGCAATTGTAGGGAATCAGCGAACCAGGGTGTGCAAGTATGTACTGGGACCTATGACGTTTAGATATTCTATGGTGAGATGCCTGGGACATTCTCGGTGTATTCCACCCCAGTTGTTTTCCAACAGAGTACTAGTGAGTTATAAAGAAGGAACTGGGCTGGAGACTGTCCCCCATCCTCTATCAGAGACTCCAGGTGTGTGAGGGTACCATATTGGTGCAGATCTCCAAGTGTGTGGAGTCCAGTGGCATGCTAAGTGGTTAGTTCAACATGTGAAGTAATCAGCCCTACATGTGGTTTCCTCAATAATTGGAGCGCTAGTGCATACAGGTTAATATGTTTGGTGATAAAAAGACAACGCCTATAATAATAATAAGCAACCCTCAGAAATGTGTAGATTAGGCACCCGAGTCTGCAGGAGTGGAATAAATGAAGCAGTGCTGACAACTCCCATGCTGGAGAGCTGGTGGCAGTGTCTGTGAGATATAATCCTACCAACCATCCAGCATAAATAATATTGTTCAAAGTTGGGGACAGCCGATCCCTCTTCATTCCTGAAAAGACAGAGTTTCTGCAGCGCCATTCAGCACCAGTACCTGTGCCAGCTCAGTGAGCTCATCAACCCCTCGAATGAGGTGAAAAAAAGGGCCTCAAAATGTAGAGTGGAAAGTTAATGCAATTATAAAGAATATTGGTTAGCATGATCCACCAACACTAGAAGGGACTCTCAAGGTGGCACCTGGGAGCGTTTTGATGGCAGTGCCCTGGTGACGTTACCATTATAGAGATCAGTGTTCGAACGATAGATGGCAGTGCCAAGTATCTGAAGATATGGGGTTGCCAAGGCAAACGTTTACCCTTTAGTGTAGATGCTGGGTCCACTTTCTCCTAAATTGACTTGGAAGAGACAGGATTTAGTCCAGTTGATCCTCAGGCCTGGCAGGTCAACAAATGTATAAAAATTGCAGGGTAAGTTGTCCGTTATCACTGTGACGTCCCTTAGATATAGAAAAAGATATAGAAAAAGTTCATCGGCATACAGGGATACCGAATTCAGCGCATCAGCCAATGTGTTTTCTCATTTGTGACTTCAAACAAGGAGGGCTAATGCCAATGGTTCGACAGCTATTGAAAATGCTATGGGTAAGAGGGTTCAGCCCTGGTATGTGCCTCTCTCAATTGGTATGAGTTCAGAGATTCGTGCACCAGTCTTTACTGGTGTCAATGGGAGAATTTAAAGGAGTTTAAAAATGTGAATACTTCGATACTTAAGTCCATAACACTGCAAAACATCAAAGAGGAAGGGCCATTCTAGGGAATCAAACGCCTTCTCCAGGTCCCATACCATGGAGTCCGATTGTGGCTGGAGGCTAGGGGCATATTCCAGGATCCCAAAGAATCTGCGCGCAAATTCAGTGACAAGGTATGAGTGGGAACAAACCCGTTCTGATCCAGGTGTTCCAATGTCAGCACTAACGGTGCCAGACGATCTGCTCGCACCTTGGCCATAATCTTGTAGTCAGTGATTATTTTTTTTTTTATTTTGCAAACATTCTGGTTGGGGAAACTGCCAGGCCCTCATCAAATTTAAGAGAACCAGTGGCTAAAACAAAAATATTTTTCTAGTCTCAAAAACACATTGCCAAATAGTATTTCGCACTTGAGGGAACTACTTCCTGTTTGGCTGTGTTCCTTGTGAAAGGCCAGAATGTTATGGCTCACAGTGAAGTTAGACAATGGCTAAAGTGTGCTAACCCATTGCCTATAGATGCTGTAGAACATGGGTACTCATAGTACGGCCCGCGGGCCACCAGCGGCCCAGCAAGCCTTCCCTGGCGGCCAACGGCCCTTGCAGACGTGTACCTGTGTTTAAAACATTTTTTAAATAGTGTTGGCAAACACCGCCGCAGCAGCGTTGGACTCAGAGACTCTGCTCTGTGGAGGCCGAGGGAGCAGTGATTGTCAGAGTGGAGATGCAGGGGTGCTAAAAAGTGAATACAACAAAGTCTCTGCTCTGTGGGGGCCGGGGGAGCAGTGATTGTCAGAGGGGAGCTGCAGGGGTGCTAAAAAGTGAATACAACAAAGTCTCTGCTCTGTGGGGGCCGGGGGAGCAGTGATTGTCAGAGGGGAGCTGCAGTGGCGCTAAGAGGTGAATACAACAAAGCCTCAATAACATGTAAATGGTCTTTTAAAGACCTGTGAAGTGCTAGGGTGTGGCTGTGTGTGTGCGCAGAGGAAGCTGTCTCAGCCTAGGCTGAAGGCTGACACTGACACTCACACACACACACACACACACACACAGACAAACACACACAGACACACACAGAAACACACGGGTGAGATGGCAGAGGGTGAGGGAGGGAGAGGGAGGGAGGGTGACAGAGGTAGGGAGGGTGACAGAGGGAAGGTGGGTGACAGAGGGAGGGTGACAGAGGGAGGGTGACGGAGGGAGAGGAAGGGCGACAGACAGAGGGAGGCAGAGAGGGACGAGACAGAGGGAGAGGGAGACCGGGAGGGAGACAGAGGGAGGGAGACAGGGAGACAGAGGGAGAGAGACAAGGAGACAGAGGTAGAGGTAGAGCGGGAGGGAGACAGAGAGAGGGAGGAGACAGGGAGGGAGACAGGGGAGGGAGGAAGACAGAGGGAGGGAGAGAGATGGAGAGGGAGGCAGAGGGAGGGAGAGGGAGGAGACTGAGGGAGGAAGGGAGAGGAGGGAAGACAGAGAGACAGAAATAGAGAGGCAGAGAGGGAGGGAGACAGAGGGAGAGGGAAACAGGGAGGGCGACAGAGGGAGGGCGACAGAGGGAGACAGCCGGAGGGAGACAGATGAAGGGAGACAGACGGAGGGAGACAGACGGAGGGAGACAGACGGAGGGAAACAGACGGAGGGCAGAGGGAGAGAGATCGAGGTAGAGAGATGGAGGGAGGGAGACAAGGAGGGAGGGAGACAGAGGGAAAGAGAGGGAGACAGAGGGAGACAGAGGGAGGGCAGAGGGAGAGAGAGGGAGGAAGAGAGAGGGAAGAAGAGAGAGGGAGGGAGAGAGAGGGAGGGAGAGAGAGGGAGGCAGACGGAGGGACAGAGACGGAGGGAGGGAGACGTGAGAGAGGGAGGGTGAGAGAGGGAGGGAGAAAGATGAAGGGAGGGAGACGGAGAGAGGGAGACAGAGAGAGGGTGAGAGAGGGAGGGTGAGAGAGGGAGGGAGGGAGGGAGAGAGAGGGAGGGAGGGAGAGAGAGGGAGACAGAGGGAGACAGGGGGAGGGCGGAGGGAGACAGAGGGAGGGCAGAGGGAGACAGAGGGAGGGAGAGAGAGAGAGGGAGGGAGACAGTGGGAGGGAGCCAGAGGGAGGAAGACAGAGGGAGGGAGACAGAGGGAGGGAGACAGTGGGAGGGAGACAAAGGGAGAGGGAGGGAGGGAGAGGGAGGGAGGGAGACAGAGGGAGGGAGACGGATGGAGGGAGGGAGACAGAGGGAGGGAGGGAGACAGAGGGAGGGAGGGAGACAGAGGGAGAGAGACAGAGGGCGGGTGAGAGAGCGAGGGAGTCAGTGGGAGGGAGAGAGAGGGATACAGAGAGTGATACAGAGAGGGAGAGAGAGAGAGAGAGAGAGAGAGAGATGTATGTATGCTGGGTCTGGTGGCTCAGTGGACAAAGGAGTCTACTGCAGGCACCTGTGTTCAACCTCAACCACAATGTTTTTTATTTAGCCCCGCCCCCTCCCCCTCTGACCCCGCCCACACTGGCGAGGCCCTCGGCCATAAACCACACTGTAAATTAGGCCCCTGGGAGAAAGTTTGGGAGTACCCATGCTGTAGAAGGAGGAAATAAATAATGCGAATGGCCCAAAAACATGCCAAATGATGAGGAAGACTGACTTAAATCCTCTATCAGTAAAAATATTATATACATACAATGTTGAATAAAATTAAAAGGTCATGGCTACCACGTGACATAAAAATGACCTTATAGTTTGTAGTCGTGTCCTGACATCAGTTTACAGGAATTCCAAATAGGTTTCACATCCGCTTTAAGTTACGTAATTATGAATCGTGGGCCCATGACATGACCAAAACAATAAATAAATGCTTGATGGCGTTGTCGTTCGTGTGTCACCATCTTGCAACCGTTATGAGCATAGGGGTCCCAGACTGGACGAAAAATGATTTGTATACAATCTGCAAATATTTAGGCAAACGGATAGAGACAACAATTAAAATAAGTGCAGTGTTTTTATTTTCACCGCACTTGTATTACCATTCAATGGTTGGAAGATATGTATCAAAAAGGAAAATTTTCATTTCAATATTCAATGCGCCCACATAGGGAAAGGGGAAAGGGGTGTGCAAGGAACAATTTGAGATAGTTGTAATTCACTAGTCAATAATTCATAAGATACATTTAAATTCATGTATATGTTCTATTAGTACTAAAAGGTCCCCACGGGGGAGGCCACACATACTATGCACAAATCAAAACATTATTCTGACAATCAAATTCCTAAACGGCTGTATGAATCATGCTGATGGTAGGAATTGATATTGTAGATAGCAGTCTACGTTTCGACCCTGGGGGTTGTAGGATAGTTGATACTTACTGCGCGGGTCTTCGTCAACCCAGAGTAATGCGATAAAAAAAGCCATTAACAAGTATTGGAACTTGATCTCTGATGACCTCGAAACTAACAACTTACCTCTACATTCCTTCAAGAAGGCAAAGAACATCCGGGACCAAGTGGTGTGCTCATTTCTTAACAAGAAAAATGAACCAACTATTACCTCGATGTGGAATCTCCCACCCATTGTGGGGCATTTCCGATGTGGCTCTTGCAAGGCCTGCCCATCGACGATTCAAACAAACGAATTTGTTCGTAAGCAACAACGTGTCCCACTTTAATCACACACAAACTGTAACACCACCAACGTGGTGTATTGTATAACGTGTCCTTGTGATTTAATCTATGTCGGACAGACACAGCAACGTGCAAAAATGCGATTTTTACAACATTGCAACCGCATCAGGTGCAAGGTCCAAGGAGCACCCCTTGTGGAACATTGCAACAAAAACAATCACTCCCCTGAAAGCCTTAAGTGGATTGTATCAGAACAGGTCAAGCTTGGTCCCAGGGGTGGTAATATAGAACCTATCCTCAATGTCAGGGAAATCAAATGGATCCAAATTTTTGACTCTGTACGTAACGGCCTGAATGAATCTGAAAGCAGTTTTGCTCAACTGGCAATTCTCTAAGTTTTATCACTCTGCGAGGCCTGTGTAATTCTCTTACGATGTTGTGCGTTTAACCACCATGTGGTAGGTTCACGCCTACTAGGTGACTTGTTGTGCATTTATTGTCATTTATTGTGTATTATCATGCGTCTTAACCACCATGCGGGTAGGTTCACGCATTTGGAAGTATGAACATCTTTAATCTTGTATATATGAATAAGGCCCTTGATTGACGACCTATCCACCATCACCTTGTATGCATTCACGGTGTGTATTTTCATTCATTTTCATTTGGTGCACTTCGAACTTTACACCTTGGAGATGAGAATACTTCCTTTCCATCTCTATGTTAAATGTAAAATTTGGCCGTTATGTACTCCGTTAAAATTCTAAAATTCTAACCTACTAGGTTTCCCATTACGCTGGGGGTTGCTTAGCAACCACCGCTGACTAGTCTTTCCTCACTCTTAATTACCGAGCTTTGAAAGCTATCACGCTTCGCCTCGGCAGCACTTCCTGGTTACAGGAGACGCGAAGAGACGCCGCCCTGAGCCCTCGGAACAGCTCCGTATTCCTGATTTTTCAGGTAAGCTTTTCAATACGCCTGGTGCGAACTTGCCCAAGACCTACTTTCGCCCATCTGTGCCCAGTAATGACGGGTCCTTTACTTCCTAATCTTGCAGATACGGACAGCCGATTGATCCGCATTGAGCCTTGAATGCTCACGTCTCCCCTCGGCAGCATTTTCTGGCTACAGGGGACGCGAGGAACTGTCGCCCTGAGTTTTCATAATAGTTCCGTAATCCTGGACTATCGGGTAAGCCTTTTCAAACGCCTTGTGCGAACTATGTCCAAGACCTAATTTCGTCCGTCTGTGTCCCAATAATGACTGGTCCTCAATTTCCGTTTTTGCAGATACGGACAGCTGATTAAATAACATCAACAGTTTCTCCACACCTACAGGTAAACCTTTACCAGTCACCAATTCTACTTGTGTAAAATAATATATTTCCCTTACACCCAACGAAACGAGTCTCATTACACTCTCTCGCTCACTTAGATTGTCCACGGACCACATTTGGCCGCATCTGATATCTCCCGTCCCGCCAATACGACAGGTAAATGTGATCATTTTAACGTTCTGAGCACAGTATGTGGCTCTCCCTCACCATATATTCCTCAGTCTTTTCAGTATCTTTAATCTAATGTAACGAGCGGACTTTTCCGCTACGGACCTTCGGGACTCTTTTGAGACCGGTATGATTAATTAGTTCTCCTTTTCCCCCTTTTTAATTTAGGAAATCAGCCCCCGTCCCACCCCTCCCCTCACGTCCTGACGAAGACCCGTGCAGTAAGGATCAACTATCCTACAACCCCCAGGGTCGAAACGTAGACTGCTATCTACAATATCAATTCCTACCATCAGCATGATTCATACAGCCGTTTAGGAATTTGATTGTCAGAATAATGTTTTGATTTGTGCATAGTATGTGTGGCCTCCCCCGTGGGGACCTTTTAGTACTAATAGAACATATACATGAATTTAAATGTATGTTATGAATTATTGACTAGTGAATTACAACTATCTCAAATTGTTCCTTGCACACCCCTTTCCCCTTTCCCTATGTGGGCGCATTGAATATTGAAATGAACATTTTCCTTTTTGATACATATCTTCCATCCATTGAATGGTAATACAAGTGCGGTGAAAATAAAAACACTGCACTTATTTGAATTGTTGTCTCTATCCGTTTGCCTAAATATTTGCAGATTGTATACAAATAATTTTTCGTCCAGTCTGGGAACCCTATGCTCATAACGATTACTCACCCAGGTCCCTTTGACTATATGGGTTTAACCCAGTTATCTACAACAAACACTATCTTGCAACCAGCCTGTGACCGTGGCTCATTTCTGCGTGGCTTAGTTGTTGACCCTGCAGGACAGTGACATGCCATAGCCTGATGGTCCTAGGCAAAGGAATATAGATTATAGCATCAGAGACTAAAATCCTTTAATGTAACGTCCGAGCTGTTTGTACAGACATCTGTAAACGAGTTTGGAATGGACCTGTATCAACAAATCATATGGGACGACTGATATGGACCGACGCCTCAAGAAAGGTGCTCTTGACAGGCATCTGCAATGGAGAGATCAGAGCAGGAGTTACGGTACTGTGAATGTTTAAGGGCTTAAAAGAGTTGCCGATTAATTAATGAAGTCATGCCCTCTAGCCAATCACAGAACGTGCTCGGTTCTTAAACAAGTTAACCATATTTCATTCTGCATTCGGCTACCTCAATGTAAATTCATGCAATTCCGGTGACAGATTTCCCAAAAATCACTTACTCAGCAAACAAGTGTCGGCTATACGTTGGACTGCAATACAAGTTTCTACAACAAATTAATGAATCTGTTTCCTGATTTTGGGATAATTTGCAACATTGTGTATGGCAACAATAGCATTGATTATCTTATATTGAGTATTTTGGTGCATACGTTTCTTACGTGAACAGAGGTGTTTCACCAATGTATTTGATGCTCTAAGGTAGTATGATGCACCTGCACCTATTAGCACCGCAACCGAATTTCTCTTTGTGTTAATCTTTAAAAAATATATTGGAACACGCCAAATAGTGCGGCCTTTAAAACACATCACTACCCAATCTTAGCTTTGTAAATCCTGTATACATATTCTCTGATAATCTGACTAATATTAATTAATCAAACAGTGTGCTGAAATGGAAAATATTGCATTCAACAGTCAAAATGTTTTAGACAGTTAGGAAAAAGAAACGGTTTGCTACAAGTAATAAAACACATGTACTGTAATCGCAATGATAGTGATTGCAATATTAATCCTGTTTACACAGAGAACAACGAATTTAACTTTGACTGCCGCTAGATGGCAGTACAACGTCACCAATATAGAGAGGATCGGACAGCACACGTGTCTTGTGCTTACACTTTATAGATCGATTATACTGCCAACTGACGTAATAAAAGACCAAATGAAGGCGCTTTTGAGACATTAATGTTACCTTACCATTTAAAGAAATGTTATATGTGCCTCATGTATTTCCTAAAAACAGGAAAAGAATAAAAGTGTGCATCTGATTTCGAAAACTACTATCTCTGTTTTCCCGTCTGGGCTTTACATCTCATTTAATGACACAATAGGTCGTTACAATTTAAAGAGTAAAACAAGGATTTATGGTTACCAATGGATGCTAGCCAGTGCAAAATGCATTTTTTCACGCACAGAACGTGCGCGTGGGAGCTTTGCATTTTGTTTTCCAGAGTTACCTAAAGTTTCAGAAATTACGCGGGCCTGGAATTTCGGGAACGCTTTTGCTGCATGGACTAGTTTGAGAAGAAAAAATGATACTTAAATAAATCATTTCTACTCCAAAAATATCCTTGCCTGCATTTTAAATGATTCGATGGCTCAGATCCAGGCTTAATTTTAACACGATATGCCCATCAGTATAATTTGTGTGATTACGCAATGATGTGTCGTTTTTCAGCAGTTTCGCATATTTTTACATAAAGAAATTTCGTGAATTTTAGTCAAGTCCACAATAGCTGTTTGTAACTGTGAATGTTCTAAACAGACAGGTTGGCACTCTTATTCCAACTAACAACAGCACACACAAGAAAGAGTTTCATTATAAGGATTACCGGGCAAACAGATAAGACATTTGTATAAGAGATTTGAATGTGTTTTCACTGACCTACCACAATACCATCGGCAGGAAAGGCAAGAGAAGGTGCGGGCTTAACGGCTGGAGTGGTCGAGCTCGAAGCTGCGGAAACGGGGTCTAGTTTTGGCAGGGACGCTCAACATCCTGTGGTTCTGAGGAAATTTGGGGGCAGATTTACAAGAAAGTGACTCAGTTTGTGCAGCAAGCCATTTCGCTGCACCGGGTTGCAACATATTTACAGCAATATGTCACATCTCCTTCGATCGCACCACAACTCTCCACTGGACGGACCACAGCTGTGTACACTTCAGCTACAAAACCTCCCTTACCCACAATCGTCCTCAACCTATTCCTCGGAGAAACTGGAACAAAATCACCTCCGACCAACTCCTCACATCACTCAACCAAAACCCTCCCACCCTCTCATTGGACCCAGACCAAGCGGCCACCAAACTCAAGCAATGGATCACCCACAGCGCTGACGAATTAGCACCCCTGAAAAAGCACCAGATCAATTCAGCCAGCAAAAAGGCTCCCTGGTTCAATGACGACCTTAAAAATTCCAAGAAGCTATGCCGCACTCTGGAGAAGATATGGAGAAAAAATCCAACCTCAGACAACATGGCCTCCCTCAAGTCAGCCACCCGCAAACACCACCAACTGATTCGATCTGCTAAGAAATCAGCATTCAAGGACCGTCTAGACAACAACACTCACAACAGCAAGGAACTCTTCAACATCGTCAAAGAATTTACCAACCCCACCGCAGCATCTAACGACATCACCCCCTCCCAAGACCTCTGCGACGCGTTATCCCCTTTCTTCTACAACAAAATTGCCGACATCCGCAATAGCTTCGAGAATTCTCCCAACGATCAACCCTCCCCACCCCCCCCAGATCCTACTCCGCCAACTAACATCCTCAGCGCCTGGAACCCAATTACCACTGAAGACACCATTCGCCTCATGAACTCAATCCACTCTGGATCGCCCACTGACCCGTGCCCCCGCCACATCTTCAACAAAGCTGACTCCATCATCGCACCCCATCTCCGTGATGTCATCAACTGCTCGTTCAACTCCAACACCTTTCCAGAAAGCTGGAAACACGCCGAACTCAGCGCCCTTCTGAAGAAACCCACAGCAGACCCCTCTGAATTTAAAAACTACAGACCCATATCCCTCCTCCCATTCCCGGCCAAAGTCATCGAGAAAGCCGTCAACAGCCAACTCGCCGCCTTCCTTGAATCCAACAACTCCCTTGATCCATCTCAATCTGGATTCCGAGCCAAACACAGCACCGAAACCGCCCTCATTGCAGCGACCG
The DNA here is from genome assembly GCF_964261635.1 of Lissotriton helveticus. NCBI lineage: Eukaryota > Metazoa > Chordata > Amphibia > Caudata > Salamandridae > Lissotriton > Lissotriton helveticus. Next base: position 1,612,218,975 of record NC_136065.1, read on the forward strand.
ACGACATCCGAACACTCCTGGACAACGGAGAAACAGTGGCCCTCATCCTACTCGACCTATCCGCCGCTTTCGACACAGTCTGCCACAGCACCCTCATACATCGCCTCAGCAGCATCGGCATAAAAGAAAAAGCCTTGAACTGGATCACCTCATTCCTCGCTGGGAGAACTCAAAGAGTCCGACTTCCCCCATTCTACTCAGAGGCCACCGAAGTAATCTGCGGCGTACCTCAAGGATCCTCACTCAGCCCCACCCTCTTCAACGTCTACATGAGTCCTCTCGCCTCCATCGCGCGTCAACACAACCTCAACATCATCTCTTACGCCGACGACACCCAGTTAATCCTCTCCCTCACCAAAGACCCCAACACCGCCAAAACCAATCTTCACGAAGGCATGAAAGAAGTAGCCGATTGGATGAAACTTAGCCGCCTAAAACTCAACTCAGACAAGACGGAGGTACTCATCCTGGGATCTTCCCCCTCGGCTTGGGACGACTCCTGGTGGCCTTCCGCGCTGGGCACAGCACCCACACCCACAGACCATGCACGTAACCTTGGCTTCATCCTGGACCCTTCTCTCTCGATGTCCAGACAAGTCAACGCCGTCTCGTCCTCCTGCTTCAACGTACTTTGCACTCTCAAAAAGATCTTCCGCTGGATCCCCCTCGAGACAAGAAAGACTGTCACCCACGCACTGGTCACGAGTCGACTGGATTATGGCAACACACTTTACGCCGGAATCACAGCAAAATGACAGAAAAAACTCCAGCGCATCCAAAACGCGTCAGCGAGGCTCATATTAGACATCCCACGCCAAGATCACATCACCGAACATCTAAAAGACCTCCATTGGCTCCCCGTTAACAAAAGAATTACTTTCCGCCTTCTCACCCACGCACACAAGGCCCTCTACAATCTAGGTCCCGAATGTCTCAACACTCGACTGTCCTTCTACAAACCCACCCGCCAACTTAGATCGTCCAATCATGCCCTCGCCGCAGTCCCGCGCATCCGGAAATCCACCATGGGTGGCAGATCCTTCTCCTTCCTGGCTGCCAAGACCTGGAACTCACTCCCCACCTACCTCCGCCTTACTCAGAACCACATCTCTTTCAGAAAAGAACTCAAAACCTGGCTCTTCGACAAATAGCGAACCCCTTCCCATAGCGCCTTGAGACCCTCTGGGTGAGTAGTGCGCTCTACAAATGCCTGAACTTGAACTTGAACTTGAACATCTCTGTGCTCCCCCCTAAGCTGGCGCACAAACTGCTGCCATGCGCTAACTTAGGCACCCCTGCACCATAGTGCAAAGATGCCTGTGTTATGGGGAACATTGTATTTGTGCAGGAAGGATTCTCTTCCTACACAAGAACAATCTGAAATGCTGTTTTTAACTTCTATGTGTGCTGCAATAGCACACATAGAAGTTTGAAAAGGCATTGTTTCAATGATTGTTTATGTGCAGGAACGGCCAACTTAATGTACATAAACAATCGGAGGTGATTTACTCTTTCTATGTGTGCTGCAGAATGTAGCACGCATAGAAAAGGGGGAAAAACTAGAAGAAAGGAATACATTTCTCCTTATTGCTCCTCCCCATGCCTCCCTTGGGGAGGCGTAGCATTCACACGCATTTCCAGATTTAGGATTCCTCGTAAACCTGTAAATGTATCTGGTTCCATGGGTGTTGTGTGGGAACACCCACAGCAACACCCATGAGCTCCCCTTTCAGGCAAAGTCACGTAGGGTGGCTTTTCCTCTCCATTGCACCACCGTACGTCACAAAAAGTGATATACCGTTGGCAGAATGGGCTTGTAAATCTGCCCTCACTTAGGGCCAAATGTACAATGAAGTGGCGGAGAGAGCTGTTAGCATTCCTGGCTTAACGCCTGTCTCCGCCACTTCTGATACGCAAGGCTTCACCATATTTAAAAGAATGAGGTGCAGCCTTGCGTTTCTCCCTGGGATAGCGCTAAGTTTAGCAACTTAGCGCCAACACAGATACTCTTGCACCATAGTGAAGGGTGTTTGCGTGCAGGGGTGGGAAGGTGTCCCTTCCTGCACATAAACAGTCCTAAAATGCAATTCTGTCACTTTCATGTGTTCTGCTTAATGCTTAACCCTACTCATCAGGAGCACAGGAACTCATATGTGGAACCACACAGGGATCCTCATGCAGTCTGTCACCCTTCAGCATATATGTGACCTTGCTGACAGTTGCTATGTGGGCACACAGCTTCAACATCCTCTCCTACATAGCTGACACACAACTAAAACTGTCCTCTCAGAAAAATACCCCAACACCAGAAAAAACTTCACCAAATGTATGACCGAAATGGCCATCCGGTTGAAGTCCAATAGCCTTAATCTGAACACCGACAAGACTGGGGTGGTGTTTTTGGGAAAGACACCCCTCTTTGGGACTCCACATGGTAGTCTATAGACCTTAGATCCATGCATTCACTCAGCTTACAAGCAATGTCTGAATCATTGTAGACAACAATCTGGACATGTCCGCAAAGTCAACTGTAGTATTGGGCTTTCTTGGTAGTGTGAATGAATATGTAAAATGTATTGTGATCCACGTTCTGTGTATATGGGCATTGGAATGTTAGTAGGGCATACTTTTCAAGGCATTACCGTGCTGTCACTGGATGTACTTCTGGTGTTGACTGAATAAAGGAACATTTCTGCTCTGCTTTGTATAAGCATTTATTCCTTCAAAATACGAGGCAGTACATATTGTTGATGAGTAGCATGTTAACCCCTGAACCAACAGAAAACTTTGTACTTTGGATGTAATTTGTACTTGCCAATTTTACCCTATTCATTGCATCCCTGGTTTACTGATTTTTACAGGGAAACATCCTTTAGACGCGGTGATTACACCAAGACGCATTTAGAACGCTGCCATTACAACGCAAGCGTTACATCTACTTACAGTGGAGGGCGCTATAACATAAGGAATAGTAAGATTTACTATTCCAACACCTTCCCTACTGTACATAGACTGGTGTTGGAATAGTAAATCTTACTACTCCTAAGTCCAGCGCCCTCCAGCGCAAGTTGTTGTAACAAATTGCGCTGGAAAACTGCGATGTTACATACCGCGATCATTTTGATTGCATTGTAACATCACATCACATCACAGCATATCGTAACTTACTTCTCGGGTTAGATTTGCTTGTTGTGTGCTCTATTTAACTTACACTACCTGGTGGTCTCCAGTCACGGTTGAGCTCTTCTTGTGCTGCCCTTGTTATCATTTGAAATTGGGTTGTGCACACCTAAAATGTGAACAGTGGATGCTGCACTGGATTATTCCTTTGCGCTCCCGCTCTGACCAGAGTGGTCTGTCATTTCTCCCTCAGAATATTCTTCTGAGGTCATGCAAGCCTATCTCCTACATACCGCCATCTTGGGGTACTCGGTGTGAATCTGACTGATTCATGCTATCACAATTTGTGTGTTTCATTGTGAATGATTATGAATTTTAGAGGTACTGCTTCTCGGCAACAGATCTTGCATTATTGAATATATTATACTGACATTCATCATCTACTTACAAACATTGTTTTTATACTGGAATCAATAGGTTTGTTTTAATTTTGTTCTGCTCTGAACACTTTTTAAATATACCTTGGATGCAAGTACCTCTAATAGTGCTAATGTTGGCATAGCTTTGATTACCCCAAATAATTTCTTTCAAATTGTGGAACCCTTGGATTAAATGGATGGAATGGTAGGAGCAGTTTTTAAATTATTTCACCAATTTAGAGGACACTGATAGTGTATCCCCTGAGAGTAAGAAAAGGATTTGTACTCCCTTCGTGGGTCCGGAGGGGCTTAGCATCTATATTCAAATGCAAAAAACTGACAGGGCAGGAGACTTTGATGTGTTTGAAAATGAATTTGTATACTTGGATGACTCCTTACTCCTACTGTGTGTGTGGCAGTCATGAGGCAAACTTGTTTTTAAAGGAAACAGGAGCGTTATGAGTCTATTGAGGATTATGTGTCATCACTGAAGAAAGTGGCAGAACATGTAAATTTAGTAATTGGAATGATGACTTAATCCAAGATAAAATTGTTGTGTTCGCAAAAAACAAAGGCATACAATAAAGAGTATCCTTTAAAGGAGATTCTAGTTTAAAGGATATATTGCCTCAGTGAAGAAGGCAGAACTGTCTGAGAGACGTGCCAAGACTACTGTACCACAGGTTGATAACAGTTCGGTTATTAAGTTTTCATATTAAGGTTTTCGAAAGGAAAATGTTTGAGATCAAGACAAGTTAGAAATCAGGATAACTGTACCAAGGATTTGTGTAATGCGTAATGAATTGAATAGCAGTCAAGGAAGGACTACCAGCCTGATATCCTTTCATTGTGATAGCAGCTCACATACTGTCAGATTAAATAAATGCCCTACCATGGTGGCAAAGGGGTCCATTAGGATGGCAGGCGGTGGCACCACCGCAGTGCTGGCGGGGTGGAAAAACACATCTTTCTGCCCGCGAGCAGCGGGAAACACGTCCGCCATATTAGTATTACAAAACATAGGTCAATTCCAGTCCGCTGTGGAGCGACGCGCACCACCATCAAAGTGCGCCCGCCACAGCGGCGGTGGGAGCTAATGGAGACTCTCCGCCTTGCGGAATGACGTTCGCCCGCTCAACAAATTAGGATGACCCAAACAAGCAGACGCACCGCAGCTGAGACACTGCCCAACCAGAGACAGCGGAAACTCAACCGTGGAGCGCGATACCACAGTCCCGGTCCTCTCCACCCGGTCACGACCGCCATGGACCCTGCCCTACACGTGTTCCCAGTGCTGTTCCTGCTACAGCACTATCATCTCATGGGCCACCGTGGACGCTGCCGCAGGTACGCAACTACACAAATACAACACACAGGCTGACACAGGGTCCAAATCCACAGCAGACACACTGCTGGGGGCATCAACACATCTACAAGGGCACCTACACATGACCCACCTGCCACCAAGTCACCCCGTGACCCCACTGCATCCTGGACAAACATTGACCGCAAACTTGCAGCAGCATCCCGTTACCCGGTCAAGGGCACAAAGACCACAGGGACACACCTCCCCCCACCGCACATCAACACACCCCACGAAGGCACAGGCCCGGTGCCCATCCTGTGCCCCCCATGCACAGCAACAAGCGAGCTCATTCCACACCCTGGACCACACAACAAACAACCAGGGAGACAGCCTCTGCAGGAGTGGCTGCACAGGAACACACAACACACAACACCAGTGCCACACACGCTGAAGGCTGCTAAAACTTGCCAGTATATACACACACAAACAAACACACACCCTGGGTGTAACCACAAACATAAAACACACATAGGGATTCCTAAACAGATATCTGCCGAAACAACAACAGATAGACACAAAACACTACAGAAACAGGGAGACAACCTTTACAACACAACTTTTACTACGCAGTGCGCTGGGGGGCGCTCTAGGTTAGGTAATAGGTTTAATTTACTATCCAAAACCTTCCCTACTATCCACGGGGACTGGAGTTGGAATAGTAAACTAAACAATTCACTATCCAGCGCCCCAAAGCACTATGCGTTGTGAAGGCATGCATTGTGAAAACCGCGTTGTAAAGGCATGCGTTGTGAAAGCATGCGTTGTGATGTCCTACATCCACAGAAACATACACAGAACACCATCAGAAACAGACATACCCTGTCAGCCGAACTGTGGAAAGGCAATGGGAGCACAGTCACAGCAGGAGTGCACAACCTCATCACTCAGGACCAAAAAACACACAACATACCACAAATCACACAAGAAGTGCACCATCACAGAACTACACTGCCACATGAAACTAACTACAGATGTACATGAAATTAAAAATGAACAAACACTACAGGACCTCAGGGAATGCGGATCAGGCAATGCCAAGGCCCATAGACACAGCACTGTATGCACAACAAGCAGTGTGTGCACACCAAGCAGAACAGTCACACACAGACATGACTGACACAACCTCAACACACACAACACAAATCAGCACAGCACAAACACAACAGCACACCCAGGAAGTGAAGGAATACCACAGCCAACACACATACATCCAACACAGCAACAAGAGATGCACCACTCTGGGATACGAGAGCAGAACCATCTTGACCAGAACACTGGGCAGAACACACAGCTGAAGTGCACATGAGCAATACCCACTGATTATTAGCACAAGAACATCACACATAAACCATTGGGGCAATGTCCATAGTGGAACATCACTCTTGACCCAAGAACTGCACCACAAAGCACAGTGTCACAAATGGAGTGATGGGGAGGCACACACACATGTAAACCAAGGGGACAGCTGCAATCAAAGTGAATTGTTTTGCATGTCAGTAGTCGGCATGTAAGGAGTGAACCATACTCAAATAGAGAGAGTGCAGACTCGCAAGGGGTAGGCATAAGTGGCACACATAGGGGACAGCATTACACCACACACACCATGCCATACAGGAGGATAAAAGGCACCATGAGCCTGCAATGCATGAGAAACACATCCACAATGGCAGTGTGGAGCAACAGGGCTGCACAGTCTACACAAACACACTCAAGACACATGGATGATCAAACAAACACAACACTGATGTGCAAGTCACACACTCTGCATACTCATAAGTGACTAAAACACCAAGTAGGAGTCAGACAGAACGACACAGACATGCCAACACACTGCACAGTGCACAACAGACAACTCACACATGTGCATACAACTATATCCACAGGGCAGAACAATTAAAACAACAGGCACACAACTCCTGGGTGACACATGTGTGTCGTTCACAATCCAGGGGCACACACACATCCACCCCCCCTACAAAGTCACATCCTTCACACTGCACACCTCTTGACTACCCAAGAGCACACATCTCATGTAGGCCATGGGACCAGGACTAAGGGCCAACACAAGATGACCATACACATACACAGCTGGGCACACATAAAGAAATAACACACATACATTATGACATTGCCCAGCCTGCATGCAAACCTGTGCACAGCATCACACCCTGTGCTGGCAGTGTCCCCCAACCTGACATGCGAACAATGTAGCCAACAATAGCAAACCAAGAAAAAGAGAACTGTATGACAGGTAAAATAGACATCACATATAACACAAGTATCAGTGTCTGAATGGACTGAAGACCATTTCATCCCTGTTAAAAAATGTGATGCGGGCAAAGAGCTTGGCAATGTTGAAGTGACACCATCGTATGTAAAGCTAAAGATAATGACATTATCGATGAACGCACCAAAAAATTCCTTATATCAATGCATCCTAAAAGTCCGTCAATTCACATGACACCAAAGATTCATAAACATCTTACAGACCCCCCTTTTCGCCCTATCGTCTCAACCAAAGGCCGGTAGGAAAGTTCTTGGATCGATACCTTCAACCGCAAATCTTATCTATGCGAAGTTATGTCAAAGACACAACGGACTTCTTATTGAAACTATCTTTATTCACTTTTACGGAGGATGAATCCCTGATACTTTGTACAGCTGATGTCAGCTCTTTGTACACTTCCATCCCACATGCCGGCGGTATAGAAGCTGTTGAAAAAGCTTTATTGAACAGTGACATTGACCCTCTAATGCAAGGGTTCCTCATGGAGCTCATGATATACACACTATATCACAGTTATTTTAAACATGGAGATTCCTGTTTTTTACAGCTGTCCGGCATGTCAATGGGCAATTGCGCAGCACCAACGTATGCAAACCTTTACATGAAGGAATTCGAGGAAGCATACATCTAGAACCACCAAACCACGCACCAAAACATTAAAATGTACATAAGGTACATAGATGACCTATTTTTGATCTGGAACAACAGCAGGTCCTCTTTAGAGGAAGCACTAAACCTTCTGAATACCCGAGATGACCGCATTCAACTCACCTGGATAATTGATGAAACATCTATCAATTTCCTCGATGTTAACATTACCAAAACTGAGGATGGTTTTCGTACTGACCTTTACCGAAAGCCCAAAGACCGCAACAATACGTTGCACTACACGAGCTTCCACCAAGGAGCACTAAAGAAACATTTGCCATACTCACAAACGCTACGTGTTAAACGCATCGTATCAAATCCACACACAGCAAAACTACGTCTTAAGGAAATGAGTAAACGGTTCACTGCAAGAGGTTACCCAGAAGCACTCCTTACTGAAACCATGAACCACGTGGAATCCACTGCGAGAGCAGAGACCTTGAAGCCCACCATTAAACCTCTGGAAAATAAAATGGTGCTAGTATCGAAATTCTCCACTTTAAGCACGATGTACAAAAAAATCATACCAAAACACTGGTCAATCCTACAAGTCGAATCTGACTTTAATGAGATTTTCAAAGCTCCTCCAATCTTTGCTTATACCTGAGACATAAACCTTAAAGAAATATTGACCAAACCTTTTGCTACTACAACTACTCAAAAAGGAACTCGCCCTTGCTTAAACTGCAACAACTGCAATTGCATTATTAAAGGTAATTCCATCACGCACTCCATGAGAGGCAACACTATCAAACTTCAAGTAGATGCAACCTGTGACTCCACCAACCTCATTTACCTTTTGAAATGCCCATGCGGCAAAATATATGTGGGGAAAACTGAACGCAAAATCAAAGTGCGTATTAACGAACACAAATCTAACATCCGGACTAGAAATAATAAGTCCAGTGTAGCCGCCCATTTATTTGAACAAAAGCACAACGTGGCCAAACTCAAGTTCCTTGTATTGGAAATTATCCAGAAGGTGGAAGGTAGAGACAATTGTACATTTCTCCTACAGAGAGAAATGTCATGGATTTATCGATTACAGTCAATGAAGCCACATGGTCTTAATGACGGGCTGAATTTAGTTGCTATCTGTAATGTAATTGGTTGGTTATCTATATACCTATTGTTGAATTCATAACAATATGTTCCGTATTGATGCAACTATACTGTATGTTTACACATGCTCCCTGGTCATCCCTCTATATATAAACATATAGCAGCAGTCTAATTTTGATCCAGTTTACTACATTATGTGCATTTCCTGTTTGTATTTACAATTTTATCCCCTCACATACTAGCATACAGTAATAGTCTAGTTTTGATCCAGTGCCTATATTTATAAGTGAATGCTTGAAACATTTTCAACAGTTCATAACATTACGTGCATTTTTTTGTTTGTATGTACTCCCTTCATTGTCCTTCTTTTACTTTTAGTTTAACTAACCACACGTTAGTCCATCATCTATCTTTAGCATACATCACCAAAGCCTATCACCTGCACGTTTATTCGTATATTAGTAAGCAGTCGCTTGCCGACGGTTTTCACCGGGGTGATACATTGATTGAAGACGGTCCCTTGGAGTTAATCGAACAGTTTCCACTAGCCCGAGTAAGTGAGGAGAGAACACCATGTTTGTTTGTTAATGGGAGTTTCGCTCTATTATTTCACTTCGTGACATTAATTGTTGTTTTTTACCGCTTTCACAGATCAACGTAAACATTGGTCTTTCAGGGTCCACGCCGTGAGTTTTAAAGGCATTTCTCAACACGCTATACCGATAAGCACACCAGCTTGTTATACTTAAGTCCCCAAACGGAGTGTTGATATTGCGCTACAACCGCGCTTTGCATGGCAGCTTTTTCACTCGAGAGATCACTGCCTGCCTCGAGTAGACTGGCGTCACTTTGCACACTGCATGTCAGCATTTTTACTCATTAAATCACTGATTGACACGAGCACCTTGTCGCCATTTAGCCACATCTACTGCGCAACACTATTGTTGCTTTATCCACTGCTTGTATACATTGATATACCACCACGTTCATCACGCAGCATGTTTGTTGCACATCAGCATAACCACGTAGCATGTTAGTAGCATAGTAGCATGCTCACTTAGGCACTTAACAGCTTCCAGTAACTACACATATTATTTAGGAATGATTCACCCATCTCTTACGTTACCCTAACAGGCTACTCAATCTTCTTCATTCTTTGCAGATACCCCTTGACAAAGGGCTCCGCCCGAAATGCATAGGGAGCGGAACTCATTTACCTGCATATACTATGCTTTTTGAAGATCGCATCACCTTGATATGATGTTAATATCAAACAACTTTTTCATGGAATAAATTGACAAAACAATGTCATGAACTTTATTGGAGTCTAAATTTATTTTGGAACCCTAAGGTGTGCCTCCAACCAGGGATGCACTCACGTCTATGCGTGCACACAACCTTATTGTACTTCACAGCGTCATCGGACGGTGACGCCACCTGGGAGAGCACCCCACCTGTTTAAACCTTATGGACTTAAGTTAACATCAGAACAGTGTAGTGCACCTTCTACCTCGTGATTGATTATCCTTGTTCGCCGCCCACTCGAAGGTAGCACACACCCCCAGCATCAACATGCAATTCGATGAAATATCCAAATCTACGGAAGCAAGAGCAAACATCCTAGCATACAGTGATGAAGAACGTGCTCGTATCTACTCGCTGATTGAAGAAGACATTAGCCAAACCACTTCAGGACGTACCAAGGAACGGTGTATCCGTCAATTTCTTTACATATCTAAACGACACATGAACCAAAAGCTCCACGCGAGCCCACTTCTCAAGTACCATCGAGCACTGAGAATTCCCCGCGGACTCCGGATAGCGTTGAAGCCCTCTCTATGTAAGAATTCCAAAACCTCTAAAGAAAAATGTAATGGAATACTCAACAAATGTAGCCTTGACCTCATATTATTGATTGTCGAGGAACTATCTGTCATCCTGGTTGACCTACATAAGGAAATAAAAGACATAGAAATTGAATCGGCCGAATTAGCATCATCAAATGAACTATCTAAAATCTTGGAAGATATTAACACGCAGCTAGATAGACACACTAAAGACATCAACGAAAGAAAGGTCAGAAAATTCCGAAGAGATACTTTGGACTATAAACTAGACGAGGTCTACACTTGGGCCGATGTTTACGCCCAACGGCGGAGAAATAAACCTTACAGTGCCCAAACCGATACATCACCCTCAGGAAGTGAAACATCAACACGGCCACAAAGAAAAGCTGTCACTAAACCTAGCCATTTAACTTCTACTGATAATATAGTTCAACCCAGTGAACAAGCCACCACTTCGGGTCCTTTTTTAGAATCAAGCCCGAACGACATCGAAGACCCAGGAGGAGCCAAAGAAAAAGAAAAGAATTACCCAGGAACCAGGCGTACAGTAGTGAAAAAAGACCCCAAACCGAAAAAGACCACTTAGTTATCAACATTTCCAACACACAGCTCACTACACATCAGATGACCTTATTGCAAAAGGGGACGTCATTTATTCCAACTACCAGCACCAACCTTCTAGAGCTTGAAGTCAGCACTTTCAAATTTACCAGAAAGCTACGCCTCCGTCATTTTTTTGATAACATCCTGCCAGCTAAAACTGAGGAAAAAACAGATCTGTTGAAAGGATTGCGTCCCCCAAGTGATTTTCAAGCCCCTGTAAGTCACAAAAGCATAGACTTATTCGAAAATCTAGTGCGCAATGACTTGAGCAAATTGAACTTTCGGAAAAACAAGTACCGGAACATCACTCAAAAAGATATGGACACACTTAAACAAATTGCTAACAACCCAGCGATCAAATGTGTTAAAGCGGACAAGGGTGGGACCCTTGTAATACTGGATGCGGAAATGTATTCGAGAAAAATCAACGAACATATTAATGATGGCAACATCTACATGAAACTGGATTATGATCCTACCAGCCAATATCAAAAATCACTGACTACCATCGTATGTAAAGCCAAAGATAATGACATTATCGATGAACGCACCAAAAAATTCCTTATATCAATGCATCCTAAAAGTCCGTCAATTCACATGACACCAAAGATTCATAAACATCTTACAGACCCCCTTTTCGCCCTATCGTCTCAACCAAAGGCTCATTACATGAGCCGGTAGGAACGTTCTTGGATTGATACCTTCAACCGCAAATCTTATCTAAGCGAAGTTATGTCAAAGACACAACGGACTTCTTATTGAAACTATCTGAAATCTCTTTTACAGAGGATGAATCCCTGATACTTTGTACAGCTCATGTCAGCTCTTTGTACACTTCCATCCCGCATGCCGGCGGTATAGAAGCTGTTGAAAAAGCTTTATTGAACAGTGACATTGACCCTCTAATGCAAGGGTTCCTCATGGAGCTCATGATATACACACTATATCACAGTTATTTTAAACATGGAGATTCCTGGTTTTTACAGCTGTCCGGCATGTCAATGGGCAATTGCGCAGCACCAACGTATGCAAACCTTTACATGAAGGAATTCGAGGAAGCATACATCTACAACCACCAAACCACGCACCAAAACATTAAAATGTACATAAGGTACATAGATGACCTATTTTTGATCTGGAACAACAGCTGGTCCTCTTCAGAGGAAGCACTAAACCTTCTGAATACCCGAGATGACCGCATTCAACTCACCTGGATAATTGATGAAACATCTATCAAAATCCTCGATGTTAACATTACCAAAACTGAGGATGGTTTTCGTACTGACCTTTGCCGAAAGCCCACAGACCGCAACAGTACGTTGCACTACACGAGCTTCCACCAAGGAGCACTAAAGAAACATTTGCCATACTCACAAATGCTACGTGTTAAACGCATCGTATCAGATCCACACACAGCAAAACTACGACTTAAGGAAATGAGTAAACGGTTCACCGCAAGAGGTTACCCAGAAGCACTCCTTACTGAAACCATGAACCGCGTGGAATCCACTGCGAGAGCAGAGACCTTGAAGCCCACCATTAAACCTCTGGAAAATAAAATGGTACTAGTATCGAAATTGTCCACTTTAAGCACGATGTACAAAAAAATCATACTAAAACACGGGTCAATCCTACAAGTCGAATCTGACTTTAATGAGATTTTGAAAGCTCCTCCAATCTTTGCTTATACGCGAGACAAAAACCTTAAAGAAATATTGACCAAACCTTTTGCTACTACAACTACTCAAAAAGGAACTCGCCCTTGCTTAAACTGCAACAACTGCAATGCATTATTAAAGGTAATTCCATCACGCACCCCATGAGAGGCAACACTATCAAACTTCAAGTAGATGCAACCTGTGACTCCACCAACCTCATTTACCTTTTGAAATGCCCATGCGGCAAAATATATGTGGGGAAAACTGAACGCAAAATCAAAGTGCGTATTAACGGACACAAATCTAACATCCGGACTAGAAATGATAAGTCCAGTGTAGCCGCCCATTTCATTGAACAAAAGCACAACGTGGCCCAACTCAAGTTCCTTGTATTGGAAATTATCCAGAAGGTGGAACGTAGAGACAATTGTAAATTTCTCCTACAGAGAGAAATGTCATGGATTTATCGATTATAGTCAATGAAGCCACATGGTCTTAATGACCGGACTGAATGTAGTTGCTATCTGTAATGTAATTTGTTGGTTATCTATATACCTATTGTTGAATTCATAACAATATGTTCCCGTATTGATGCAACAATACTGTATGTTTACACATGCTCATTGGTCATCCCTCTATATATCAACATATAGCAGCAGTCTAATTTTGATCCAGTTTACCGCATTATGTGCATTTCCTGTTTGTATTTACAATTTTATCCCCTCACTTACTAGCATACAGTAATAGTCTAGTTTTGATCCAGTGCCTATATTTATAAGTGAATGCTTGAAACATTTTCAACAGTTCATAACATTACGTGCATTTTTTTGTTTGTATGTACTCCCTTTATTGTCCTTCTTTTACTTTTAGTTTAACTAACCACACGTTAATCCATCATCTATCTTTAGCATACATCACCAAAGCCTATCACCTGCACGTTTATTCGTATATTAGTAAGCAGTCGCTTGCCGACGGTTTTCACCGCGGTGATCCACTGATTGAAGACGGTCCCTTGGAGTTAATCGAACAGTTTCCACTAGCCCAAGTAAGTGAGGCGAGAACACCACGTTCGTTTGTTAACGGGAGTTTCGCTCCATTATTTCACTTCGTGACATTAATTGTTGTTTTTTACCGCTTTCACAGACCGACGTAAACATTGGTCTTGCAGGGTCCACGGCGTGAGTTTTAAAGGCGTTTCTCAACATGCTATACCAATAAGCACACCAGCTTGTTATACTTAAGTCCCCACATGGAGTGTTGATATTGCGCTACCACCGCGCTTTGCATGGCAGCTTTTTCACTCGAGAGATCACCGCCTGTCTCGAGTAGACTGGCGTCTCTTTGCACACTGCATGTCAGCATTTTTACTCATTAAATCACTGATTGACACGAGCACCTTGTCGCCATTTAGCCACATCTAATGCGCAACACTATCGTTGCTTTATCCACTGCTTGTATACATTGATAGGCCACCACGTTCATCACGCAGCATGTTTGTTGCACATCAGCATAACCACGTAGCATGTTAGTAGCATAGTAGCATGCTCACTTAGGCACTTAACAGCTTCCAGTAACTAGACATATTATTTAGGGATGATTCACCCATCTCTTACGTTAATCAATCAATCAATCAGTGCATTTATATAGCGCACTACTCACCCGGAGGGTCTCAAGGCGCTTGGGGAGGGGGGTCCGCTACTGCTCGAACAGCCAGGTCTTGAGTTGCTTCCTGAATGCGAGGTGGTCTTGGGTGAGGCGGAGATGGGTCGGGAGGGAGTTCCAAGTCTTGGCGGCCAGGTAGGAGAAGGACCTTCCTCCTGTGGTGGCTCTTCGGATGCGGGGGACGGCGGCGAGGGCGTGGCTGGTCGATCGAAACTGGCGTGTGGGAGTGTAGAAGTTGAGGCGGCTGTTGAGGTATCTTGGGCCTTGGTTGTGCAGGGCTTTGTGTGCGTGGGTGAGGAGCCGGAAGGTGATTCTTTTGTTGACCGGGTGCCAGTGCAGGTCTCTCAGGTGTCCGGAGATGTGGCTGTGTCGGGGGATGTCGAGGATGAGTCTTGCTGAGGCATTCTGGATCTGCTGGAGTCTCTTCTGGAGTTTCACTGTGGTTCCGGCGTAGAGGGTGTTGCCGTAGTCCAGTCGGCTGGTGACGAGGGCCTGGGTGACCGTCTTCCTGTTCTCGGTGGGGATCCACCGGAAGATCTTACGTAGCATGGGCAGGATGTTGAAGCACGACGAGGAGACGGCGTTGACTTGTCTGGTCATGGAGAGAGAGGAGTCCAGGATGAAGCCCAGGTTGCGTGCGTGGTCCGTTGGTTTGGGTGCGCTGCCCAGGGCGGGGGGCCACCAGGAGTCGTCCCAGGTGGAGGGCGAGGAGCCCAGGATGAGGACTTCCGTCTTGTCTGAGTTCAGTTTCAGGCGGCTGTTCATCATCCACTTGGCTACGGCTGTCATCCCTTCGTGCAGGTTGGCTCTGGCGGTGGCGGGGTCGTTGGTGAGGGAGAGGATCAGCTGGGTGTCGTCGGCGTAGGAGATGATGTTGAGGTTGTGTTGGCATGAGATGGCCGCAAGGGGGCTCATGTAGACATTGAAGAGGGTGGGGCTGAGCGAGGAGCCTTGAGGAACGCCGCAGATGACTTCAGTGGCTTCTGATTTGAACGGAGGGAGGCGGACTCTCTGTGTTCTTCCGGCGAGGAAGGAGATGATCCATTCCAGTGCCTTCGCTTGGATTCCAACGTTGCTGAGGCGCTGCACTAGGGTGCGGTGGCAGACAGTGTCCAATGCCGCGGAGAGGTCCAGGAGGATGAGGGCCGCAGTTTCCCCGTTGTCGAGCAGGGCTCGGATGTCATCGGTGGCTGCGATGAGGGCGGTCTCGGTGCTGTGGTTGGCCCGGAAGCCGGACTGGGAGAGGTCGAGGGATCCGTTCGTCTCGAGGAAGGCGGCCAGCTGCTTGTTGACGGTCTTCTCGATGACTTTGGCCGGGAACAGGAGGAGCGAGATGGGGGCGGTAGTTTTTGAGTTCGGTGGGGTCTGCTCATGGTTTCTTCAGTAGAGCGCTGAGTTTGGCGTGCTTCCAGCTCTCCGGGAAGGTAGCGGTGTCGAAGGAGGCGTTGATGATGTCTCGTAGGTGGGGTGCGATGACGGCGTCGGCCTTGTTGAAGACGTGGTGAGGGCAGGGGTCGGTTGGAGATCCGGAGTGGATGGACTTCATCGTGCGTCGGGTTTTTTCGGTGTTGATCGGGGTCCAGGCACGGAGGGTGGCGGTGGGGGGTGGCGGTGCGGTCGTGGGGTGCGTTGGCTGATTGATGAAGCTCTTGTGTATGTCTGCCATCTTGTTGTGGAAGTAGGAGGCGAGGGAGTTGCAGAGGTCTTGAGATGGGGTGATGTCGTTGTTTCCGGCGTTGGGGTTGGAGAGCTCTTTGACGATGTTGAAGAGTTCCTTGCTGTTGTCTGCGTTGTTGTCCAGTCGTTCCTTGAATGCGGTTTTCTTGGTGGTGTGGATCAGTTGGTGGTGTTTTCGGGTGGCGAGCTTGAGGGTGGTCATGTTGTCTGGTGTTGGGTCTCTGCGCCAGGCTCTCTCGAGGGTTCGGCAGTTCTTCTTGGAGCTCTTGAGTTCGTCGGTGAACCATGGTGCTTTCTTACTGCCGGGTCTGCTAGGCGGGGTCCTCAGAGGGGCGAGGTCTTCTGCGCTGTTGCGGATCCACTTCGTGAGGTTGTTGGCGGCCTGGCTGGGGTTCGCTGAGCTGGCGGGGGGGGTCCCGGCTCAGGGATGCGGCGAGCTGGTCGGCTGTGATCTTGTTCCAGCTTCTGCGTGCAACCTGTTGCTGGTGGTGATGGATCGTGTTCTTTCTGAAGCTGAAGTGGACGCAGCTGTGGTCCATCCAGTGGAGACCGGTGGCGTGGCTGAAGGCGATGTCCTTGCTGGATGAGAAGACGGGGTCGAGTGTGTGTCCGGCGTAGTGGGTGGGGGTGGTCACCAGCTGCTTGAGTCCGAGGTTGGCGAGGTTGTCCAGCAGGGTGGTAGTGTTGCGGTCGTTGTAGTTCTCCAGGTGGAAGTTGAGGTCCCCGAGGAGGATGTAGTCAGCGGAAGGGAGGGCGTGCGGGCTGATGAAGTCGGCGATGTCTTCGCTGAATTGTGTGCGTGGTCGTTACCCTAACAGGCTACCCTAACAGGCTACTCAATCTTCTTCATTCTTTGTAGATACCCCTTGACAAAGGGCTCCGCCCGAAATGCATAGGGAGTGGAACTCATTTACCTGCATATACTATGCTTTTTGAAGATCGCATCACCTTGATATGATGTTAATATCAAACAACTTTTTCATGGAATAAATTGACAAAACAATGTCATGAACTTTATTGGAGTCTAAATTTATTTTGGAACCCTAAGGTGTGCCTCCAACCAGGGATGCACTCACGTCTATGCGTGCACACAACATTATTGTACTTCACAGCATCATCGGACGGTGACGCCACCTGGGAGAGCACCCCACCTGTTTAAACCTTATGGACTTAAGTTAATATCAGAACAGTGTAGTGCACCTTCTACCTCGTGATTGAAGTGACACATAGAGCATGGGGCACAGTCAACCAAATGCACACACCAAAGGAACTTAATCAACAAGGACACTGACAAAACAGACAACAGGAATAACTGTCTTTATTCACATATTGCACAGATGTGACAGTAGAACAACAGTAGACAAGAGCAAGGCACAAAATGGTGATCATATGCAAGATAATCTGCACAGGCAAACTCCAAACAGGAAGGCAAGTGTCCATTCGAGGGTGCACATCAAGTACATGAGATGCTGCACAGGGGATAGACCAACACAGCAGAGCAACAGGGCCAGTGTCCATGGTAGGGTGCACAGCAAGTACATGGGAGGCTGCACTGGGGAGAGTCCAACACAGCAGAGCAACAGGGCCAGTGTCCATGGCAGGGTGCACAGCATGTACATGAGAGGCTACACAGGAGAGAGTCCAACACAGCAGAGCAACAGGGCCAGTGGGCATGGCAAAGTGCAGAGTCAGGACATGAGAAGCTGCACAGGCAAGGGCAGAACAGTATGGCCAGTGGGCATGGCAAAGTGCAGAGTCAGGACATGAGAAGCTGCACAGGCAAGGGCAGAACAGTAAGGCCAGTGGGCATGGCAAAGTGCAGTCAGGACATGAGAAGCTGCACAGCGAGTGTGTTTGACTGTACCCTTCCATGGCCAGCAACATTCCCAGGTGGTAAACATTGGGCAGGACTAGCACACCTGTATGAGAGACAGGTGTGTGAGGGGGACTACCACTCACTCTTGGCTGTCAGGCGGACTTGGAGCTGGCTGTGTGTCGGGGACAGCAGGACCACTTGACTGGGGAGATAGAGGCCCAGGTGATGTAGGGCTATCAGTGGCTTGGCAAGCTGGAGGGCTGTTTGGAACAGGTGGTGTAGTGGCACGTGGAGGTGGAGGTGGAGTCATGCAGACATGTGACACGTGGGTGGGAGAGGTTTGAGGGGTGCCTTTACACTTCTTGGGAATTCTAAATGCCTTCCCTGTACTGGGGTCAATGGGAACTGGTGATGACACAACAGGCACACACACCAACAGACCCGCATCAGGTGCAGACACTGGCACTCCCTCTGGTGATGTGCTAGATCCTGCGGAATGCTTTGTCTGGCTACAACTCTGGACCACCTTCCCCTGTTTGCCAGGTGTACCCCCTACAGTGCCCTCCTTCCCCTATTTGCCAGGTGTCCCCCCTACAGTGCCCTCCTTTGCCTGTTTGCCAGGGGCAGCCCCTACAGTGCCCTGATTTGCCTGTTTGCCAGGGGTAGCCCCTACAGTGCCCTCCTTCACCTGCTTCACTGGGCTTGAAATTGGAGTTGATGTGGCAGGGGAATGTGGCAAGGGGGCCTTCCTAGGTGTACCCTTGCCATACAACACCTCCTCAATGGGCATAGACACTGCACGCCTAGCTCTGAATGAAGTTTTAGGGACAGGAGAGTCCTTTGCTGGTGATGCCTCTGAGGCATATGAGCCTGACGTCTGCTTCATTGATTTTTCAGCCTTGCTCCCTGACGGGCTCTTGTCTTTGCATTCTGGGGTGGCTCTGCTCTTCTGTGGGGATGGTGTCTGCGGCTTGGCCCACTTGGGTTGTTTCTGCTGGGTGCTTCTTGTACTGTATCGTGACTGTGACGCATGGGAACCGAGGTCACTATCATCCGATGTGGCCACTGACTGGGGGGTGGACAAAGGCACTGGAGCAGGAATGGGAGTATGTGCCTGTTGAAGGGCAGATGTCACTGTGGACGACAAAGCCTGGACAGTACGGTGTAGCCCACCCACGTCAGAGTGTATGCCCTCCATGTAGGCAACCACCTGGCCTAATTTTTTGTCATGGTCACTGAAGGCATTGAACAGGGCTGTCTGGCCCACACAAAGCTGGCGCAGGAGCTCAACAGACTCAGCACTGAGGACAGCAGGGGGGACAGGTGCAGGCTCAGCGGTGCCAGGTGTGAATGTAACTCGTCCCCTCTTACGGACACGGGCAGCACCAGAGGAAGTGGATGGGATGGTGGGCACTGGCCGCTGTGTGGTAGAAGATGATGCAGAGTCCCCATTCCCTGTGCCTGCCAACATGGATGCATCCCTGCTGGCATCACATGATGTTGTACTTTGTGTCTCAGGCAGGGATTCCTCCTGCATACTACGGTCCCCCGCTGATGCGCAGGTGACCTCTGTGTCACTGGGCTCCTGTGCAGCTGTAGTGGGCTCCTGTGCAGCTGTAGTGCTTCTCTCGCCACCACTGGTTTCCGGATCCTGTCCCTCTGCGTCCACTGCCAAATCCGCATGAGAGAGAGATGCAGGGTTGGATCAGTGTCATCAACAGGACGAAGCAATTCAATCAATGCAGTACAGAAGATGCCTAAATCTACATGGTGACCACCACACTCTGCAATCACATTGCAGCAACTCACTACATAGACCACAATATCTGCCATGACTGAGCCATGTTAAGTCCACACAGCACAACACCCTGCCCGTGGATGACGTGCACCAGACACACAACTTGCTCTGCCCACACCTAGGTGTCGTAATTTGGCAGTACCTGACTTAGCGTTTAGCTCAGCTACACAAGCTTTTCTGTTAACTTGACCTAAAACGTACAGGGGCCATTTTGTATTTGGTGGCTTCCATTTTGAATGAACATGCGGCCTCGTGGTCAGCGTGCCCTTTCGTCCTTCCTCCATGCCAATGAACCTTTACCCTGCCCGGCAACAGGCTATTTTTAGCGATGGTCAGTTTCACGCATGCGTACACACGATCTTTGGACTAGTGAGTGGTCACTCCTTAGGAATGTTCCCCCAACTGACCAATGGTATTAAGCTCTTCCCACATGCTGGCTGTGCTCCAAAAATGTCCTTATATGTACCTAAAACTGTTCAAAAGTATACCGCCTACCTTTTTATTGCTGTCAAACTGTATAAAAGAGGTCGCGCACCGATGTTCGGGGTGATACTTCTTGCATTGCCGAAGGGTGCTGTAGGAATGTACCACCACCCCATGGGGTCCTAATAAACTTGTCTCTTTGCATTTTCAGTTTCCGTGCCAACTTCTTTTCTATGGTGTTCGAAGGGTTTTTGCAGAGTATGTAGGCCTGACAGAACCCAATACCTCAATTGGCGACCACGAAGGGACTCATCGGCGACTCGGATGCCCGAAGGAGAGGTCACGACGAAGGATTGGAAACTCGCTATGGACGCGTACGCTGCCACTGAGTGACCCGAGTCTTGGCATCCACGGTGTTTTTTCCTTTCCTTCTGATCTGACCTTCCAGGTGGCGCCGGTCTTCGACTGAGATCCTGATCGTTTGGCCTGTTGTGTAGTGCCTGTTTTGGCTGATTCGGCTACGGAACTTGGCAGTTGGAATCTGAACACTTTTGAAGATACCTGGTAAGCTTATGTTTGGTAAGGTAGTCTACTGACACTTACTGTGGCTTTTTGAATTTGAATTTGAATTTGAATTTGTATGAGTTAGCTAACGTTTGGACCTATGATTTGAATTATATGTGGAGTGCACCTCACATCGGCAGGCATGTAGGGATATTTCTCTGCTTTTGAATTTGTTTGAATGGCACATCGTGCGTAAGTACCTTTAAGTGCCATTTGTTGTAATATCGCGTTTCTGTGATATTTTGAACATGCCTGTTCTCAGCACACTCCGAGGAATGTGCTGTTTTGGAAATGGTACCAATTATCGATTAAATGAATCTCAGCCGGCTCCCCCAGAGAGGACTCCTAATCGTGAAATGTACATTAAATTTGGCCTCCCTCCCATAATATATAGCACATTATGGCACAAATACACTAAAACGGATCGTGAGTTGCAATGGCCACTACATGGGTCATTTGATTTAAAAAAGATTCCGTTTGTGGAACAATGTTTGTTTCAGCGCAGGTCTAGACAGGACATGTTTGATTGTGTGCGTATGTGGGAGAAAGCGGTGCGTGAACGAATGAAGCGTGTAGAAGCCTTGGCGGACAAAGAGCAGCGCAAGGCTGCTCGGGATAAAGCTTTACAGCTACAGGAGAAGGAATTGCAGGAACAGAAAGAGAAAGAGAGTTGAGAACGTAATTTACAAGTTAATGGTCAGTTTCCTATTCGACGTCCTCTTTATCCTGTCCTTACTAATGAATTAGATGATTTGTCATTGTTAGATCGCTGCCCGCCTCCGTATGTTCAGCCTACGGCTCCGGATGAGAACTCGGACGAGGATAGCCAGGATAAACAGCGTACCAGGTTACATACCGAGCGTATAACGGAATTGCGTTCGATTGCTCGAAAACTTAACAATGATACTATAACTAATGCAGGGGTTAATGATCTTATGAGTCAGTGGTCTGACAAGGAACGGTTGTATTTTTTAGATCATTTTGCAGATGAATTTGTTGAGCGGTTTAGAAAACACTCTCCTGAGTTGGAACCTAAAGATATATCAGTTGGTCGTGAGAATTTTCGTAAAGGTATTTTTGCTCTTTCAGATGCGGATGAATTTTTCCAACGTTTGGATGAGGCGACATGATTACGAGCGGCGAAAAAGCCATCGAATCCATCAGCGTCTGGATCGACGGAAAATTCCCGAGTGTGCCCTATCTATGGATCAGATAAGAGTGTTGCAATTAATGTTATACCTATGCGAGAAGCTGCGCCTTTGTATGTCCCTCCTAAAGGGGCAGGCACGGACGACGATAAGACGTCTGTAGATGCGAAGGGTTATTTCATATATAATTGGGTTTATACGCCATGGAATAGAGCAGATGTTATGGCACTTAAGAATGCTTTGCCTGACCCCCGTAAAAATCCAGCAGCTTTCTATGAAGGTGTGGAGGGCGCTATTTCTCCGTGTATTATGACGTTAGTTGATATTGATCTTTTCTTTGGATTGATATTGCCTCCTGATATGTGGAGGGCGATTCGTAAGTTTGATGATCGAACGATATTAGGTGCAGATTGGAAGGTCATAGTGAGAGCTGATTTAGATAGGGAACCTACATGTAAGCCGTGTCAGTTGATTTTAGATTTACCAACGGCTATCTTGAATAAATTAAAAAAGCTTGTCCCCCCTAAGAAAATAGATTGGACAGTATTAGCATCTTGTAAGCAGAAGTCGGACGAATCAGTTTCTGATTTCTTTTCACGTTTTGAGGAAGCATTTCATGATTACAGTGGTCAATTATTAACAGAGGACACGGGCAGACATTTGTTTGTAGACAAGTATGTGGCTAATCTCCTACCGGAGATTGCAAAACGATTAAAGGCTAGTGAAAGTTCATGGACCACTGCAACGCCTGCCTCCTTATTAACTATGGCTCAGTATTATGAACCAGAAAAGGGGGGTGGTGATGAACAGAGTGCCTGAATTAAGCAGACCACCACTCTGTTCATCACCACCCCCTTTTCTGTATCGTTTTTGGCCACTATGGGTGTGGCAGGGTATACTCAGACATGAGTCCCTTTCTCACTGCTCCATCAGGATTCAAGCAAGCCGGGCCGAAGAGGCTGAAATGCCAGAAACCGGTCCCCGGTAGCTTGTCTCCTTTCTGGTGAAGAATTGGCTTGGTAGTTTGGTCTGCCCTGTTCCCATGATGCACTGGGCCAGGGACAGACTAATTTGCATATAGCCAGGTTCTGAGCTGGGATGGGGCAGTGAGATAAATAACGGTGATGGATCAAGCCCTGATCTTTGGACTGGGTAAGAGTGGTCTGCTTAATTCAGACACTCTGTTCATCACCACCCCCTTTTCTGTATCGTTTTTGGCCACTATGGGTGTGGCAGGGTATACTCAGACATGAGTCCCTTTCTCACTGCTCCATCAGGATTCAAGCAAGCCGGGCCGAAGAGGCTGAAATGCTAGAAACCGGTCCCCGGTAGCTTGTCTCCTTTCTGGTGAAGAATTGGCTTGGTAGTTTTGTCTGCCCTGTTCCCATGATGCACTGGGCCAGGGACATACTAATTTGCATATAGCCAGGTTCTGAGCTGGGATGTGGCAGTGAGATAAATAACGGTGATGGATCAAGCCCTGATCTTTGGACTGGGTAAGAGTGGTCTGCTTAATTCAGACACTCTGTTCATCACCACCCCCTTTTCTGTATCGTTTTTGGCCACTATGGGTGTGGCAGGGTATACTCAGACATGAGTCCCTTTCTCACTGCTCCATCAGGATTCAAGCAAGCCGGGCCGAAGAGGCTGAAATGCCAGAAACCGGTCCCCGGTAGCTTGTCTCCTTTCTGGTGAAGAATTGGCTTGGTAGTTTGGTCTGCCCTGTTCCCATGATGCACTGGGCCAGGGACAGACTAATTTGCATATAGCCAGGTTCTGAGCTGGGATGGGGCAGTGAGATAAATAACGGTGATGGATCAAGCCCTGATCTTTGGACTGGGTAAGAGTGGTCTGCTTAATTCAGACACTCTGTTCATCACCACCCCCTTTTCTGTATCAGTATTATGAACGACAGGAATTAGAGGCTAAAGAAAGTAGTGATAAGAAAGCGAAGGACTTAAAGACGAAAGTGATATTGGCACAGGTTCATGCTACGTAATCGAGACGAATGATAGGGGTAGACGAGGATCGTACGTTACGTCTCCCCCTCGTTCTGACATTTCTGAGGATCAGTGTGCATATTGTAAACAGTTTGGACATTGGATTGCAGATTGTCCGGTACTTCGTGAACAGCGTAGTCAGAGGGGCTGAGGAAGTGGAAGGTCACGGAATAGTTATTCAGGACCGAGAGGTGGAGCGAATGACCGTGGTAGGTTTGGAGAGGGGTCGTGGTCAGGTTGAACATAATACTTTTGATCGGCGGAATCAATACCAGATAGCTGAAGGAGAAAATACTGAGTCGCAGGATAATAGATATGCATAGGATTGCGTAGGATGGGGTGTGGAATCGGTCGAGGTACCAGTCGATCAAAGGGGTCCATATATATCAGCACACGTTTTGGGTTCTACTGATCAGTTTCTGGTTGACACAGGAGCTACTCGTAGCGCTTTGTCCAAACACTTGGTTCCAAGGGCTTCCCTGTCTGGCTAAATGATTACAGCAATAGGGTTCGATGGAACACCTTCTCTAAGCCCATTGTCTCAACCTCTTACATTTCATGTTGATAAATTCATTGCCCCATGTCCGTTTCTATTATCCCCAAATACACCAGATAATATTATGGGACTTGATATGCTAAAGCATTTTCATGCAACAATACGCTGTGCCCCTGAAGGGGTGCGGGTTATTTTGAATGAGAACTACCCAGAAATTGAGAGATCGTGCCTCATGCAAGAGGCCGATGCATTAGCTTCCCTTCCAAGCACGTTATGGGCTACTTCCGATACTGATGTGGGTCAAATGATTATTCCTCGTGTGCGCATTACTGTGAAGGAGGGAGCGATTTTACCTCGTGTTCCTCAGTACAAGATCTCTAGAGAAGGCGAAATAGCTTTGACACATATTGTGAATGACTTGATAACGGCAGGGGTGGTGGAGGAAGTTCCCTACAATGTTTGCAACAGTCCCATTCTTCTGATCCTAAAGAAAGATACAGATACTAAGATCTATCGCTTTATTATTGATTTGAGGGAAATTAATAAGATAGTTGTACCCCAGTATCCAGTAGTGTCCGATATTACCACATTACTTACTTTGGTTCCACCCACAGCTACTACATTTACGGTGATCGATTTGAAAAACGCTTTCTTTTCGATCCCCATTCATCCTGATAGCCGATATTTGTTCGGTTTTACACTAAATAATAAATCTTATAGATTTTGTCGAGTTCCTCAAGGTTACACAGAAAGTCCTAGCATTTACAGCCAGGCTTTGAAAAGACAGCTTGATTCCTTTAATTTGCAGTCTGGGGTGGCGCTTATCCAATATGTTGACGACATTTTGCTTGCGGCAGACACACAGGAGCAATGCGAGGAGAGTACACTCTCCCTGCTTTCTTTCCTTGCTGAACACAATCACAAGGTTTCGCGAAAGAAGCTACACTATTGTAGACCAAAGGTGACATACATCGGTCATCTTTTGTCTAAGGAGGGACGTGCATTAACATCAGATCGAATTCAAGCAATTTTAGATACACCAGTCCCTTGCACGCAGAAGGATGTTCATGCTTTCATAGGTTTGACGTCCTTTTGTAGGCGTTGGATACTAGGATTTTCGTACATTGTAAAACCTTTGTTAGTATTGCTGTCCAAAACTGCACCAACCCCCCTTGAATTGACGGATGAATGCCAGAATGCTTTTGAACAATTGAGACAAGCTCTTTGTTCTGCACCAGTGTTAGGTACACCAGATTATACAAAACTCTTTACACTGTATGTACACGAGAAGGATGGGTGCGCATTGTCAGTTTCAGTACAATTACACGGAGATAAACAGAGACCTTGTGCATATTTTTCAGTGGTACTCGATCCTGTGGCTCGAGGACTGCCTGAAAGCCTCCGAGCAGTTGCAGCAACAGCAGTAGCTATACGGCAGAGTGAGGGAATAGTTTTGTCACACAAATTGCTGGTGTTAGTTCCCCATGCAGTAGATGCACTATTGAACCAAACGAAAACGCAGCATCTAACCAGTGCCCGTTTAACAGGATACGAGTTAACACTGTTGGCGCCACACATTACATTGAAGAGGTGCGCCACTTTGAACCCCGCTACTTTATTGCCATATCCTGTTACTGAGACCCAGGAAGAAGAACAACATGATTGTGTTTTCCTGACTGACGAACAAACAAAGGGTCGTGTCGATTTACAGGACACGCCACTTCCTGATGTAGATGGGGAACTGTGGGTTGATGGATCGTGTGTGAGATTGCCAGATGGTACGGCTTCCGCAGCCTATGCGATCACAACACTTAAGACAGTGGTAGAAACAGCACGAATACCGCAAAAATCGGCTCAAGCAGCTGAATTGATAGCCTTAACGAAAGCATGTGAGTTAAGTGCTGGTCTATGTGTGAATATACTGATAGTTGTTACGCCTTTAGAGTAGCGCACAACTTTGGCCTACTCTGGAGGGAACGAGGGTTTATGACTACACACGGAACACACATCATGTACGGAGAGTTGGTATGCGACCTCCTGAACGCACTATTATGTCCAAAGAAGGTTGCGATAATAAAATGTAGTGCACATAAGAAAGTGACAGACAATATAGGGCAAGGAAACGCTTTTGCAGATCGCATAGCGAGAGAGACTGCTATGTTGCAAAATGACTCCCCTATGTATGTGGTGAGATCACAAGCCGAGCGATGGCATGATGCTAGAGAAGAAATTCTAGACATACAGAAGCCAGCATCTGAAGTAGAACTTGCAACATGGGCAACAGAGGGAGTATGGGATAATGAGGGTTGTTGGAGAAGCAAAGACATGAAGAGATGGAAATTACCTGCTGCTTACTTGCAGGCAATGGTTCAAATGACACATGGGCTGGCACATATTGGAGCTCTTGCAATTACTAAATTGCTTACACGAGTTTGGGAGCATCCTGAGATTACCAGCACGGCTAGGAGAGTAGTACAGACCTGCCTGATATGCTTATAGTACAATCCTGCTAAATGGACCTCTACTCCTAAAGGAGGGTTCGTTCCACCTACTGCACCATTCGAAGTACTGCAAATGGATTACATCCAGCTGGAGCGCTGTAATAACCTCAAGTATGTCCTAGTGGTGGTGTGTGCCTTCAGTAAATGGGTTGAAGCCTACCCCACGAAGGATAATACAGCATTAACAACAGCTAAGGTGTTACTCAAAGAGTACTTCCCACGTTATGGTGTCTGTAAATTTTTGTGGAATGATAATGGTCCTCATTTCGTTGGGAAGATAGTGGAGCATGTCTTGAAAGGATTGGGAATAAAGCAAAAGTTCCATGCTGTATTTCATTCGGTCGGGATCGTTTTGCGGTTGGACTCTAGTCGGTTAGGGCTACCGGTTTAACATTGAGGAGCCTTACCTATCGGTTTTGAGAATCTTTATTGTGTGGTACTATCCACTAGTTTTCCAAGACAACGTGGGAGTGTATTTGTACAAGTGATGTGGAGCGAACGATGTGAGCCTCCCCACTAAAGAAACCCCCCTCCTTCTCGACCAGGTACCGACTGTGTACCACTTCGGACATTATTCAACAGTGAGAACTTTGTCAGCTGGCTAGCGATATTACTCAATCAGCAGGGTATCATCTATGTGATACTGTGCTATCAATCACCAGTGAGGATTGTATTAGCCACTTTTTGGAATTGAGACCATCACCTATCCGTATCTCCCAACCAGTAGGGGTTATCCTTATCCCTTGGTTGCCCTTGTATTCTCTTCGATTTGATGAAGACTCGCATTCCCCAGGTTCAAATCTCCGTATGGGCATAAGACGAGTCGAAACGTCGACGTCATTTGTAGTAAACCTTGGACCAATTAATTTTGTATATAGTGCTAAATAATCCTAGGACTGATATGCCTAGATGCAATAACATTGTTTTTTGATCTTATTATTTGGCCAGGTTTCAAAAATACAATATACATGTTGGATATTGTTTTGTTTAATATTATGACCTTCTGAGCACCTCTATGATCTCGTCTCTCGGATCATTCACTTTACTCTCTTGAGCACGGTTTTTCTTGCACTGTTTTTTCCTTGTTTGGGCGACCACTCTGTTTTTATTGACTCAATTTTTGATGATGTATATAAAAATACTTTCTATAAAAATGTTTGTTGTAGAAAATGGAAAACAAAATTAAAAATGTTTTCTCCTAACCGTGGTTTTATGTTAATCTTGTGGTACTAAATTTTCAGTACAGAGCATACTGTGTTGTGGGTGCTCCTTGGAAGTAAATGAATAGCTACTAAAATATATAAGGTTTGGAATTCATAGGTTCAGGACCATTGTTTTTTGATAACATTGTACACCCAGGTCCATGCCTTAGGGTTACCCCATTTTTTCTTAATGGTATTCCATCCGCAGTCAGCAGGTCTGGTAGAAAGGTACAATGCGACTCTGAAGCTGAAGTTGGCAAAGATCGTGGCATCCACGTCTTTGAAATGGCCGGACGCTTTGCCATTGGCATTATTGTCTATTAGATCAGTGCCACACTCCCGAACTGGCCTCACACCCTATGAAGTGGTGTTCGGAAGGCCCATGAATATCTGGGGAGTTCAAAAGCCTCGTTTGATACATGATGTGCCTTGTATAATGATGAACGATTATTTGGCACGATTAACAAATGATTTACTTTCTATTCATCAACAGGTTCGAGAAGCGCTCCCCGACAATTCCATTGGAGAGGCTCACAATCTTCATCCTGGCGATTTTGTTATGATCCTGGTGTTTGAGAGATCCAGCAGTTTGGAGCCGAGGTGGCGTGGCCCTGAACAAGTGCTGTTGGCAACGCGAACAGCTGTGCGCGTCATGAATAAGAAGCGGTGGATACATTCAATGCACTGCCGACGTGTCTCTCCGGATCTGGTAAACCCTACTCTGCTGTCTGACTACAGAGACATCTTGGACGCGGAGAAGAGCCCAGCTGTTATGCCCAATGAGTCGGAGGGAGCCTTCCCGGACCACACTGTTTCTGGTGGAGTGAAGTACAATCTGCGGCCAAGGAAATAATATTTTTGTATTTTTCGTGACTGGTTAGTAACCGTTCCGAGGTTTGTGAAAACGGAAGCCGGGAATATCAAGGGGGGGGATCAGTTCTGTCCAGTGTAGCGACACCCGTCTTGAATCTCGGAGAAGAAATCAGCGGCAGCCTCGGTTCTCAGCACTATATTTTTATTGTTTACTTTGTTTCTTGAGACTTTGTTCTTTGTACTATGGCACCTATGACATTGAGAAACAGAAGAATTCTGGGTGTGGTTCTTTTTGTTACGACAATAGTGGTAATAACAGTAATAGCTTGGACTATAGAAAGACTGTTTCCTGCATGGGACTATTTACTGCCTACCACTCCAATTCCATCTGAACATTTCCATTTTACTTTGCCCTATCATGAGGAGAGACATAGACAGACTTATTTG
Source organism: Lissotriton helveticus (assembly GCF_964261635.1). Classification (NCBI taxonomy): domain Eukaryota; kingdom Metazoa; phylum Chordata; class Amphibia; order Caudata; family Salamandridae; genus Lissotriton; species Lissotriton helveticus. The sequence goes on from NC_136065.1 coordinate 1,612,248,532, forward strand.
AATAACAGTTTCATACAAATTTTACACCACACACATAATATGACAAACACCACTAATTGTTGGGTACGTGGTATGTTGCCTGGACATCAGAAGAAAAGAGGAACCCCACTTATTCCTCTTCCTTTTTCTCGCAATGGTTTGTGTAATGCTTGGTACACACTTCTCTTTACATTAAGATGGCCAACAAAAGGTGGACTACTTTTTCGGTTGAATAAAGTCTGTTATAATGATCGAGATGGCTATCCACAGGCAGAAGGAACTAAATTTGAATGGGAAGAATATCGACCGGACAATGTAGCTGCGCCTCGTATCTTCACCAATCAGAGACTTACAAATATGTTCAGTTTACATGTAATTACAGTTATTGATACAAAAGCAGATCTTTGTATTAGGAATAAAGGAACAATTCCGGTAGGGAGAAATTAATGCAATATTACTCTCGCCTTTGATACTCCCAATGGTATTTCATTTGTGGCCTCACGAAACACTTACTTTATTTGCGGTAATAAAGGTTATCATCGTCTTCCTCTTGGATGGTTAGGCACATGTTATATATCATTTGTGTTACCCCCTGTGTTTATTGCCCCGCCTATGTACCATAATGATTTTGTATTGTATCACGATTTTATATTGAATAGAGTTAAGAGAACATTGGACATTGATGATATCGACCAAACTGACTCCTCACTACAACAATATGTGGATTTTAATTTAGGGTGGTTCTCTTTTGTTGGTGCTGCTCTAAACAGCAGGAAAATTAGACGGCTAACACGTGTTGTGGAGGCAGTTGCTAATGAAACTGCCTCTGCTTTAGGGAATATAACTGAAGAGCTCCAGATTACAAGAATTGTTACGCTTCAGAACCGGATGGTTCTGGACGTAGTGTTAGCTGATCGTGGGGGTGCATGCCGCATTATCGGAAGTAGTTGTTGTGTTTACGTCCCAGATAATTCGCCATCTGTGTATGATGCTATCTCTAAATTTCACAAGATTTCTGCTGAAATTCATACTGACAATGGTACTTGGACTTTTTCTGGCTTGTTTTGAACTCTGCTTAGTACATGGGGTTGGAAACTGTTAACAGTTCTATGCGTGATTATAGGGATATTCTTCTTTTGTTGCCTATGCATTCAATGTGGTCCTACTTTATGTTCTGTATGTATTACAGCCTGTATCCCATCCAAACGAGCTATTGCTAAAAATGTACAGATGAGTAATGCTGAAGTAAGGCAAATTATGATGATCGATATTGATGATGAACATCCGGATTACTTCCATTATGAGGTAGCTTCAGCTAAACGCTAAAAGGGCCGTCTGTCGTAATTTGGCAGTACCTGACTTAGCGTTTAGCTCAGCTACACGAGCTTTTCTGTTAACTTGACCTAAAACGTACAGGGGCCATTTTGTATTTGGTGGCTTCCATTTTGTATGAACATGCGGCCTCGTGGTCAGCGTGCCCTTTCGTCCTTCCTCCATGCCAATGAATCTTTACCCTGCCCGGCAACAGGCTATTTTTAGCGATGGTCAGTTTCACGCATGCGTACACACGATCTTTGGACTAGTGAGTGGTCACTCCTTAGGAATGTTCCCCCAACTGACCAGTGGTATTAAGCTCCTCCCACATGCTGGCTGTGCTCCAAAAATGTCCTTATATGTACCTAAAACTGTTCAAAAGTATACCGCCTACCTTTTTATTCCTGTCAAACTGTTTAAAAGAGGTCGCGCACCAATGTTCGGGGTGATACTTCTTGCATTGCCAAAGGGTGCTGTAGGAATGTACCACCACCCCATGGGGTCCTAATAAACTTGTCTCTTTGCATTTTCAGTTTCCGTGCCAACTTCTGTTCTATGGTGTTCGAAGGGTTTTTGCAGAGTATGTAGGCCTGACAGAACCCGATACCTCATAGGGACATGATGTGGGCACACCACTTATTACTACTGACAGACCTTGAGGGAACAGGAAGGGACAACATAGACAACTATTAGGACATGACAGTCCACAATGGCAAGTAGTCCATGCCAAACACCATGTTGTACTCTGGGGCACATTGTTGTCAGATGTGTGGGCCTCAACGATCATGGTGCATGCAAAGTACGCATACATGAAGTCACACTCAGATAGTGGACACTGCAGTTCACCCCCTAATAGATTCCCCACACTATCCTAATGCTAAATGACCATGTAGATCCTAACACATCCGGCTATGGGAATGCACAGCAGGGAGGATCACCTTTGTAAGGCCAGTTTGGCCCAATGCATGACACTGACACCCATCCCAGCAGCCACTTACATGACACAGCACAGCAACTATAACTCTGACACTTCAGATGACTCTAACTCTAGTGGATCCAGCACTGGTAGTAGAGGGAACAAACAGCGTGGGAGGGGCCGAGGTAGGGGAGCTAAGGCTTCCCAGTGGTTCCCTTATCAACAGTAAGGGAGTGATGGTTTTCCATTTAATCCGTATATTCAACCACATTACCCACTCAATATAGGTTGGAACCCACATTTTGTGCCACCACCACCACATTTCCAACAAAATATGTACCCCCAACCTTTTTTAGAGTTTGGCCGCAGGGGCAGGGGCAGGAGGAGAGGAGCGAATCAAGTACATTGGGGACCGACCGACTCCGTGGGCGACAACACACGGAGCAAGACACAAGAGCAGAGAGCGAGCCCCAGCAATCTAAAACCTTGATCACCAACCTATCAACATTTTCTTTAAACACTGATGAAACTGCAGTTTTGGAGAAAGGACTTGGCTTAATACCTATGCCACGCCTTGACCGCTTCAAGCTACAGTGCGAACTCAGTGAGTTCTTTAGAAAACTTAGGTTAAAAACCTTTTTTGAGCACCAAGATCCAACAGAAAGTCAGGCTACAGCTAGCGACACCAATTTTAGGAACAAGTCTACTTTTTTACCACCGTCGCATTTAATACCTGCTGATATAATTGCCTTTGAGCAGGCAGTATTCTATGAAGTGTAGTCTTTGGTTGAACCTACCCCCTTCAAAAACTTGACAGCTGGTGAATTCCAAGCTATTCAATCACTTAAGAAAAATAACTAAATCGTCATCAAGAGTGCGGATAAGGGGGGTGGCATCGTTATTCAGGATGCCTCCGCTTATGACCAAGAGTGCAGACGCCTTTTAAGCGATACGAGAAATTACTCTGTCCTACATCAGGACCCTTCCCCTTTTCTAAAGGATGAAATATTGGAACTGGTTATGACAGCGGAACGGGACGGTTACATCAGTAAACACGAGGCAGACTTTTTAACCAACTCTGAAGGAAAAATCCCGTACTTTTATACCCTGCCAAAGACTCATAAAAACCGCCTTTCTCCCCCGGGAAGACCGATTGATTCGGGTATTGGTTCCCTTTTGGAACCCCTTTCAAAGTACTGCGACTTTTTCTTTAAACCATTGGTGCAGGCAACCAGCACCTACATCAAGGACACCAAAAGCCTGCTAGCCATGCTCCTGACCACCCAAATGCCAGAGGAGCCATGCTTTCTTGTCTCCGTAGACATAGAAAGTTTGTATACCTGCATCCTGCAGGATGCAACTATCAAAGTTCTGGCCGATGTTTTAGAACAAGCTACCTGGGACTACACTACTTCCCGGACTTTCATTATTGAGTGTGCTACACTAGCCCTCAGACTCAATTTCTTCCAATATGGAGATACCATCTATTTGCAAAAGACGGGAACTTCGATGGGCAGTACATTTGCCCCCAGCATCGCGGGTCTGTATGTGTATAATTTTGAACTGACTCACATCCTGGCTGCCACCAACCCCTACACTCTCAATGTTATCCTGTGGCAGAGGGACATTGATGATGTGCTTTTAATCTGGAAAGGCAATGAGGAAAGTCTCCTGGAATTTTTTGACTGGGTGAACACATGTGGCCCCCACCTGAAATTCACCCATCAGAATCATCCTAGTTCCATTGTCTTCCTGGATGTAACAATAACTAGGGAAGATGACCATCTAACTACCAAGACCTATCATAAGCCCACCAGCAAAAACAATCTGCTACATTTTTCGAGCTTTCACCAGCATTCCTTGCGGGAGAATTTACCTTTTGGTCAATATCTGCGTATTCGCAGAAACTGTAGTTCCCTGACCGATTTTAACACACTGTCAGAAGATCTTACCAACAAACTACTGACAAGAGGTTACCCAAAAAGAATTCTAAACAAAAGCCACAAGAGGGCTAAAAATCAAAAAAGGGAGGCCCTTTTGGAAGAATATAGTAAAGACCAGCAAGCCGAGACACCCTTGACCTGTGTGACGACCTACAGCAACATTTCCAACGCTGTTAGTCGTTGCATAGGCAAGCACTGGCGCATTTTGACCAGTAATGGGCGCAAATGGCAAAAGCCCCTTTTTTCGTACAAACGTGACTGGAGCCTACAAGATGCACTCGTCCACACCCGTCCAAGAACAAATAATACAACTCGGGACGACAGTGTACTCACCACATGGGGTTTGCCTCCCGTCCGTGGCCATTTCCCTTACCACAGCAACAAAGACACTTAATCTGGAGGGAGGCAAAATTTGGCATCTCAAACGGCATACTAATTGCAATTCAAGTTATGTCATATATCTCGTCACATGTCCCTGCAATCTTAAATATGTTGGGATGACTACGAGAAAAATAAAATTACAGATTGGCGAGCACCGCAGTAATGTTAGGTGCCGTAAGAGTACCACAAAATTAACTGCACACTACCTGGAATGCGGCCATTGCCCTAACGACATCAGATGGACAGTAATAGAGCAATTGGATCAGAGCAACGAAAGTAGCATCTTTGAAAAAGAACAAAGATGGATTTAACGTCTTAACACACACTCACAGGGATTAAATGATGGTATTCTGTGGGGTTCAGTGATGCGGCGGTAACTTTTTCCATCTGTACTACTGAAGCAAGCATCTGTCCTCTGCTCTTTACAAAACAAACTCCCTTCCCTCTATATAATATAGAGATGTCGATCATACAACTAACAGTTCCTTTCCCAAGAGTTTGTTATAAGTATTAGAAATTCTCCATTCACACAGTTAATGAGATTCCTGATCGTTCCTCTAGTGACAAAAGGGCCTATAATCCATGCTTTTCCTCACAAACTTTTAAAGCACTTACAAATTCATACATGCACTAACAAACGAATTGGAAGTTGCACTGTTTCAATTTGGTCACCAGGCAGTCATTTGCCTAATGTATAAAACCACAATTAGTGTGGACACTAAGCTATAGAGATCAATTATTAGACTGTTGGTGTGTATTTCCAAACATTTTGCTTTTTGGTCCAACACGTGTGCTAGTGAATTTCATAAGCGCGTAAGGCTCTAACATTTGCCTTTGCACGTTTTTGACTACGACGCATATTTTGCTTTCTGAACGCAACTCGTCATAATGACATGTGAGACATGTTTTGCAGCCTCACACTCACTGAATTCAATAAAGTTTCTTTTAGAAAGAAAAAGATACATTAAATACGAAAATAATGCTGGCCCTTTAAGAAACTACATCAGAGCCCCGATCACGTGACCACGACTAGCGTCGATCACGCAATTACAAAAGCTAGCGTTTCCCAAGTATTCTGTGTTTTCGGGCTGTGGATGAGGACTTAGTAGGTTCCACGGAGGGTAGTCGCCGGGATATAAGTGAGTGAGCCGGTAGCATGTTTTAAGTTTCTGTTTAACCTGCCGCAGCTCGCTACTTTGACCGAGCGTGCTTTCCTCCCTTCTTTAACTTCTACCAATCCAACCCGGTTTGGTGTGTGATCTGGGCTTTTGCGCTTTTTCTTGCATTCTACAGATGGTCCGGGCGTGAAGATTTCCCCCCCGCCACGAGCCTAAGGAGCATCGCTCCTGACACCTTAGAGTGAGTGCAATATCTTAGAATCTTCCATAAATGAATGTGTATTTTAATCTATTTATGAATTTCTACAACAGGCACTATTTTTCATGTTCGTTTTTCGGAAATCCCTCACAGCTCACTATTAAAAAACTGAGTGTGCTTTTGTTGAGGTTGATATTCTATTAGGTTAATATACCTTTATTGCTCTCTGTAAATTTGTAGCAGCAACATTTCTTGTACGTAACCCACACCAATGTTAGTGGGGTTTAAACGTATCAAGAGATCTGACTCAGTGAGACATATATAATATTATGGTGTTTCCATTCCGTACTATTCCTCTGGTGGGTTCACCCTCATGCACTTTTTCTGATAACAACTGCGGTTTTCACATTGAATGCCATACTGGGAAATGTTGTAATGGCTCACTCTTGTTTTCCTGTTTTTTCTGTGTCTTCTGATTTATTGCAGATATTTCAGCCCTCATGCTTTGGAGGGGACGCACAAGGAAGTTCCTGTGCATGGTTTACATCCAAGTTTGTAACCCTTTTGTGGTTTTCTTTTCGCCCCAGGTGGTAGTGGCGCCTTAGTGTGCGTCACCCACAAAGGCGACTTTCACCTTTGGTCCTGATGAATGCTAAGCCGACTTTTGGCTCTATATAGCAGAAACATGTTGACCCTCAATTCTTTATAGGACTTTCTTGGTTCAAATTTACACAACCAGGTCTATGTCCGCCTTGCACTACTGTTTTCAATGGAGTTAGAGCTACCTCTGTATTAAATAATCTTTCTTGACTGGGGAGTAGCCAGCACTTCTCATTACTGTTGGATACCACTCCACTTTTTCTGAACTAGAGCCCAATGATGACAACTGGCAACCAACTTTCAGTTGGTGCGTGAGGGCTCTTTTTTGCAGCACTGTGCATGTATCTGTGTAGTATTCCTACTTTGGTGGTAGTAATTGAATCCCCTTTATGGTTCGCCCTTTTTTCTTATGTCACTCTTCTGTTGATTTGTTCTGATTATCTCAAAAGGGGTTTAAGAGTGGCCTTTTGACCCTTTCTCTCCTGTTGATTAAATACAGCACAGCACCAGCCCACGAACATCACATAGGCCACCGCTGCCACAGGCCCTGTACACATGCATCCGCTCCCTGCAAAAGTCACCCTCCCCAAACACTCACCCCTGCATTGCTGCTGACGCTCCTTCAGACCTGCATCCAGCTCAGGATGAGTCACTGCCAAGATGCGGCCCATCAGTGGTGTCATGCTGCGCCATGCCAAACACCCAGTGCGTGGTAGCAGACCCAAGGTCATCTCTGCCACGTTTTTTGCCAGCCGGCTGATGTCGTCTCACCTCTTGTGGCAGTGGGTGTGTGGTCGGTTAGATACCCCCAAGGCTGATGTACCTTGAGCTGCAGGCATGGGAGAAAGAGGGGAAAATGATCAGTGACACAGTGTCATGTACCATCGTCTATCAGTACAGTAGCAAGACACAGACCCATTACCAAATGTAATCTCTGTCCATCCCACCCTGGGGTACACCTCACATGGGCACTCTGCATAGGCCAAGCGGATATGATTGTATGCATTTATGAGGGCATAGGGGTCCCAGATTATCTCACACACATGTAGGATGACTGCACTGAACCCCCTTTGTGGCTTGCACACATCTCCAGTCCTATGCATGTCTGGGCACTACATACATCACATATCGACCTGTGTCTGTGCGTAGACTCACTGTGTGCATGACTGACCAACATTCAATGAGCATGTCCTGTGAACATATCTGTATGTCATGTGTGTGGCATCGGGGTACATGGACTCACCAACAAAATATACATCTACACAAGTGTGTTTGTGTGCAATTATACAGGGCTGAGACGGTGCTTAATTTGATTTCAGTGTGAATGAACAAGAGTAAGGACACAGTAAGTGCAGTGATGTGATCTCGTCTTGGTGGGCGAGCACTAGTGACCTTCACTGGGAACGGGAGCAGGGAGATGGACCGGAAGTTTTTGAGGTCCTTGGGGTCCGCCTTGGGCATCTTGAGGAGGGCGTTGATTTCGGTGTGTTTCCAGCTTTCCGGGAATGTCGCTGTTTCAAAGGAGATGTGTGATATTTAACACTGTTTCTTTAATAGAATATTAAAGATGTCATTAGCTATGTCAGACATTAGGTTGATATAGAAAGGTTCGTATGTATGTGGATGGGATCTTATATTCATGGAATAAACTTCATTTAAAGAACTTCAATCTACCTTGGATTTATTAAAGAAGATATTAAACTGGGGTAGTCGGCATTTGGAATCAACATGAAGTGGAATTTCCATATAAAGGTCTCAACATAACTTTTTGTGAGAAGGAGAACCAACTGATCTGGCAAGATCTAGAAATAAGGAAAAGAGCCAATTCTCACTTAACTGGCAAGCTACAATTCACTGTATTTTATGTCGTGAGTAAAATATTTGACTCTGAAATATGACTGTTATATTTCAATTATTCAGAAACGATACTTTAATAGCTTAAAACTTTAAGCCATTTGCTTCCGCAGAAGGCAAATCGGGTAAATCATCAAAAATATCCTGGCCTTCAGACCCTAAACAGTGAAGTAATAGAGAACACTTTCTTTCAGCACTGAGCGAAGTCCCACATACTTTAGCATATCATTCAAAAACCACTTTCCATTTTTTCCATTTGATTGGAGGCTCACCTGGACTGGATAGAAAAAATGGGGCTGCTGTAACATTTTGCATTTCAGTATTTTCTTAAAATAAGACAATTAATGCATCCTAAAATGGAATAAAAGACAAGATAAAACAATAACACAAAAGTCTTTTGTTTTGTTTTTACAAACAATTGTCCTAGTGTTAAAAAAATGCAGGAAATGAAATAACCAATAAGAACCCACTTTTGTAAGTCAGTGAAAACCAATCAGAACCTTTCTTATATCACACTTGAAAATTCTTGACTGAAACACAGAAGTCTGGTGCCAAAATCATTGAAGTCTGTAATACAGAGAAAGGTGAGTTGCTAAAAAGATCGATTATTTGATCCAAAGATGATTAAATGAAAGTATTGCCAAGTATATATGCACAAAAACAGAATTCTTTGAAGTTAAGAGATCATGAAGATGTGTTACATAAATCACGCGATGACAACTCCCTTCACGCTTGACTGCTCGCGCTCCTTTCAGCCGATAATGTGTTTACTTTCAATTATTCTCTTCATGCTTGGCAGCTCGTGTACAATGACACCTTTTTGTACTACTGGAAGCTCGCGCTCCTTTTCTTTCCAGTTCCGATAATGTTTACTTTCAATTAGTCAGCTGTTTCAAGTCCTGACTGCTCACGCTCTCCTCACACAGAAGTTTTGTTAATATTCCAATTAGCATTCACGATGAGAATGCTCACGCTCTCATCACTTGAAAGCTTGTTTATTCTTAAACGAGTATGAAATTAGCATAAGAAAATTAGATTTACATTTTTTACCTAAGGTGAGTACTATTCTTGAAAGATATCAGTTCACAAAATGTATGCAACATGATGAAGAGACCATTGAAACTTATATAACTTGTTTAAGGAAGCTTGCATCTTCATGCAAGTTTGGAGCTCTCATTGATGAACGCATTCACGATCAATTTATGTTTGGTTGTGGAATAGGGAAAGTTAGGGATGAGTTATGGTTAAAAGATGAGCCTCCACTTGAAGAGGTCTTAGCTGTTGCTAAGCGTATTGAGCATTCTCTTAAATGTGTAGCTATAATTAAAAAAAATTCAGAGAAGGATAACAAGGTCCAAGTAGTAAAGAGTAAAAGTGATAAATATGTTAAGGATACTGTTAAGTCAGATTCTAAAAAGTCTGGAACTGAATTTAAATGTTTCAAATCTGGTAAGCCAGGTCATCTTTCAAATGACAAAACGTGTCCAGCTCTCAAACAACCTGTTCTAAGTGTAAGCTGAGAGGACATGTTACTGCATTGTGTAGAACAAAAATTAGATCTAAGGTAAAAGAAGTAGACATTTTTTAGAAAGCTTCTTCAGTCGGATTGTGATATTGAAGTGATTCAAACCATTGGGGAAGGTGGAGAAAACCCACATAAAAGACCTAATCCTGTTGATGAAATATTAGTTGATGGCGAAAAAACCAAAGTATTATTTGACTCTGGTGCCAGAATCACAATCTTTTCCAATGAGTTTTTCATTAGCAAATTAAAGGGTAAAGTATCCCTTTTGAAACCTGATATCATTCCATTGGCATATGGTGAGAAACCAATAAAATTACATGGTTATTTTATAGGTCTTATAGAGTACAAGTCTAGATTTGTGTCTGGTAAAGTGTACGTTTCGCAGAAGGGAGACAGCATTATTAGCTGGATACACCAAGGTGATTTAGGTGTATATTTGGACCCTAATGCCAATCCTTGCATACAGTTGAAAGATAAAATTCTTAGTGTTGTAAATGAGAAGGGAAATTTAATTAAACGTAAGTTAATTGAAGATAAGTTTGCATGTGGATTAAAAGCAAAGTTTCCTAATGTGTTTAAGGAAACTTTAGGTTGTCTTAAAGGATACCAACATAAAATATGGTTAAAGAATGATTCCATTCCTGTGCGTTGTAAAATCCGTGGTGTACCCTTAGCGGTAAAAGAAGATATGAAAAAGGAAATTGAAAAGCTCATTAAAAATGAGATAATTGAAGAAATAGAAGGTTGTGAATGGATGGCTCCGGTCGTCGCCGCGCGAAAACCTAATGGCGAACTGCGCTTATGCATTGACCTGAGGCAACTTAATAAATGTGTAATTGTCGACAGATATCCCCTTCCAAATATTGCAGAGTTGTTAGTATTGTTGGAAAATGCTAAAGTTTTTAGTACAATAGATCTCACCTCTGCGTATCACCAGATTAAATAGGAGGAGTCTTGCAGAGATTATACGTCCTTTATCACACCTTTTGGCACGTATAGATTCAAGAGGATGCCATTTGGTTTAGTATCTGCTTCCTCAGTGTTTCGGTGGGTAATGGAAAAGGTCCTAAAAGTGTTTGCATATATCAGGATGATGTACTAATCTTTGCAAAGAATGTATCTGATCATGATTTAAGATTGAATATGCTTCTGGAAAAATTCAGCAAACACAATCTTACTGTAAAAGCGTGCAAGTGTAGATTCAGATCTGATTCTATAAATTACTTAGGACATAACATTTCTGGTGATGGGGTGAGACCGAGAACTGAATTGATTGACACTATAAACAAAATGGTTGCTCCGGAAAACAAGACAGAACTTATGAAGTTTATAGGCATGATAGAGTATTATGCAAAATTTGTCAAGGGTTTTGCCAACTTAACGGTCAACATGAGGTGCTTGTTAAGGAAAGGTGTGGAATTTCATTGGTCAGAGCTGTGTGAGAATGAGTTTAATGTAATTAAACAAAGGTTAAATTGTGCTCCTTCGTTAAAAAGCTTCAACCCCAAGATCAAATCCATCCTACTTACTGATGCTAGTGAGAAAGGGTTAGGTGCAGTATTAAAACAAAATGGTTCAGATGGCATGCAAACGACAATATTTCTCTCTAAAAGTTTGAGAGATGCTGAAACTCGTTATTCTGTTGTTGAGAGGGAAGCATTGGCGGTGTTCTGGGCCGTGAGAAAGTTAAAAAAATGTCTTTGGGGTCTAGACTTTGATATCCATACAGATCATAAACCCTTAGTGGAAATTTTTAGTAGAAAAGGTTTGGATCTTGTATCCTGGAGAATAACAAAGTGGATTATTGGTCTGCAAGAATACAGTTTTGGAGTTCAATATATTCAGGGGGTTGATAATGGTGTAGCAGATGTTCTCTCACGTTTAGTTTCTAATAGAGATTTGGAAGATGAACATTCTGAGTTAGATGAAGAGTTGGTTTGTGCTGTTGATTATGATTTTCTATCTGAAAAAAAATGCTCAGAAGAATTGGAAAATGATGATACATTACGTGAAGTTATGTCTTTGATGAGAAAGGGTTGGATCAAAGGCAAAGAAGGTTCTGCTTTGACTAAGCCTTTTTGGGTGGTACGCAGTGAATTATCTGTTGATAATGATTTGTTGTTTCGTGGGACGAGGTTGATTCCTCCATCAAGTCTCAGGAAAGATTTGATAGATTTGGTTCATGTTGCTCATTCAGGTTTATCTAAAAGTAAGGAGAGGCTTCACATGTCATATTGGTGGCCAGGCATGGATAAAATGGTTGAAAGGGTAATTAGAGAATGTACTCATTGCAATGTTAGTGACAAGTCTTATAGTACGCATACGCAACCTATGATTTTAAGAAGAAGACCTAATGGTCCTTGGCAAGACATAGCTCTGGATTTAGTGGGTCCAATACAACATAGAGATTCTCAGGTGTTTGTACTAGTGGTCATTGATATGTATTCTAGATGGCCAGAGGTGTTTTTTTTGTCAGGAATTGATTCTAGTAAAATTATTCAATGTTTGAATGAGTTATTTTCTAAAGTGGGTTTTCCTGCAACCATTTTGTCAGATAATGGTGTTCAATTTGTTTCCAAGGAAATGGAACATTATTTATCTTCTAAGGGCATTACACATAAGACTTGTTCTCTTTAACACCCAGAGGCCAATGGTTTGGTCGCGAGATTTAATAAAGTGATCAAGGACACCATTAGTTTAGCTAAGAACATGTCATCTGATTGGAAAAAATGTGTATTGGTAAAAATAGAAGAGTATCGGTATACTCCTCATTCTACAACTGGGAAGACTCCATTTTTGTTGTTTCGTGGAAGAATTCCCAACACGCATGTTGAACCTTTTTGGGTTAATAAGTATGAAGTGTTGAAGGGTAAAGAATGTTTGTTCAACAAAGATGATGTTGTTAAAAAAGAGAAGGATGAAGCTGAGCGTAGAAAGGCATATTTTGATGTTAAAAAAAGCGTCAAGAAAACTGTTGTGTGTGTTGGTGACATGGTCATGATCAGACGTCCTGGCATGGTGGGTAGTTCAGAAACGAAGTTTATGAAGCCAATCAAAGTAATTAAAATCTTTAACAATTCAGTGCAGACACAAGACCATCGCATGTGGAATCTAAATAGAGTTGTGATTGTTAGAAAGAAATTGCAAGGAGAAGAAAAAATTGAGGCCAAGGATAGGAAAAATACAGATTTGGAAAATGGTAAAGGAATTGATTCTGGAAATGTTAGGTCTTCTACAAGAGTGTCAAAAAGGCCTAGTCATCTTACTGCATTTGTATAGTTGTATATCTTGCTGATATTCAATAATTAGCATACTGTATACATACTTATTATATATATATATTTTATTTTTTATTTTTTTGTGGTTTGTTTATTTTTGGAGGGAAGGAGATGTGTGATATTTAACACTGTTTCTTTAATAGAATATTAAAGATGTCATTATCTATGTCAGACATTAGGTTGACATAGAAAGGTTCTAATGTTAGTCAGTTGATGCCTGTCTTCTTTGTATGTGGATGGGATCTTATATTCATGGGGTAAACTTCATTTAAAGAACTTCAATCTACCTTGGATTTATTAAAGAAGATATTTCAAGATGTTGATGACCTTCCGTAGTTGGGGTGTGATGGCAGCGTCTGCTTTGTTTAATACGTGTTGTGGGCACGGGTCTGACGGAGATTCTGAGTGGATAAAGTTCATGACCTTGCGTGTCTCCTCGTTGTTGACATTGGACCAGGAGGTCAGGCGGTTGGCACTGGTGGTGTTTACAGGGGAGGTGGGGTCTGGCGTGGTTGGGGGGGTCATGGTGTTGAAGCTGTCATGGATGTCAGCGATCTTGCGGTGGAAGAAGATGGCTAGTGAGTTGCACGGTTCTTGTGAGGGCGGTATGTCGTTGGCGTTGGTGCTGGGGTTGGATCGTTCCTTTACGATTCTGAAGAGCTCTTTGCTGCAGTCTGCGTTGTTATCCAGGTGGTCTTAGAAGGAGAATCTCTTGGCTAATCTGATGAGGTGGTGATGTCTGCGGGTGGCGTCTTTGTGGGCTGCGTGGTTGTCCGGAATGCGTTCATGGAGTCATATATTCTCCAGTTTCCAGCAGGCGCGATTGAAGGTCTGCAGCTCGTCGGTGAACTAGGTGGCTCTCTTGCTGGCGTGGTTGTTGGAGGGTTTCTTGAGTGGGTCGAGGGTGTTGGCACAGTCGTCGATCCACTGTCTGAGGTTGCGGGCTGTGGTGTCTGGGTTGATGGGGTGGGTTGGTGTGTTTTGGGCAAGGGTGGTGAGCAGCTGGTCTTCAGTGACTTTACTCCAGCAGCGGCGAGGCAGCTGTTGGGTGCGGTGGGGCGTAGTTGGTTTTTTGAAGGTGAAATGCAGTGGTGGTTGGTCCAGTGGAATTCGGTGGTGTGGTCGAAGGCAACGTGGGTGCCTGTGGAGAAGATGGGGTCCAGCGTGTGGCCAGTGGCGCGGGTGGGTGTGGTGACGAGTTGTCTGAGGCCGAGGTTAGTGAGGTTGTCGATCAGGGTGGCGGAGTTGACGTTGTTGTTGTTCTCGAGGTGGAAATTCAGGTCCCTGTGGAGGATGTAGTCCATGGAGACGAGTGCATGGGTGCTGGCGAGGTTGGCGATGGAGTCGCTGATTTGAGCTCGGGGTCCGGGTGGTCTGTAGATGAGTGTTCCTCTGAGGGTGGTGTTGGGGTCGGTGTGGTCCGGAAGTGCAGGTGTTCAGCGGTGTTGAGGGTATTGTCTTCGTAGGTGGTGACCTTGAGAGTGGATTTGTGGACGATGGATATTCCTCCTCCAATTCCGTTGGCGCGATCACTGCGTGTGATCTTGTAGCCCGTCTGGGATGGCTATGGTGATGTCGGGCGCCGAGGTTTCGTTCCACCAGGTCTAGGTCAGGAAGTACACGTCTGGGGCGGAGGTGTTGAGCAGATCCCAGAGCTCGACGGCGTGTTTGCGTGCGGAGTGGGTGTTGAGGAGTATGCAGTGGAGGTGGTTGGGTCCAGTCCTTGGAGGTTTGGTGGTTCTGTCGCAGGTGAAGCTGCAGGTGTGTCAGGAGAAAGGTCCGTGAGTCCGTTTCGGGGCAGCTTGGAAGCAGGTGGGGTTATGGCCGGCATTGAGTGTGTAGAGGGTGCTGCCGTCATAGCGGAGTATGGTGTTGTGACGTTCGGGAGTTCCACGGTTTCTGGCGCTGGGCGCAGTCCAGGCGCCTTTGGCGCGCCAGCAGCGCGGCCGCTACGTGGCCTCCAAAGGAGGGGGAGAGGGAGGGAGGAGCAGTTGGGAGGCAGGAGCGGAGTAGCCAATGGGGAGTAGGAGGGTGGGACCGCAGGGACACAGCGGCGGGAAAGGCTCAGGAGACGGCAGGAAACAGGACACGAGGCAGCTGGCGGCTGTGTGGTGGCGTGGGGAGCTACCTGCCTGCGAGTAGGGTCAAAGGTCGCTCCTACGCCTCTGTGTGGCCCCCTTAAGAGAGGGAGGGAGGGAGGAGCAGCTGGGAGGCGGGAGCGGGGTGGCCAATGGCAACCAGGGGGTTGGGCCACAGGGAGGCAACAGCGGGATAGGATCAGGAGACAGCAGGAACCAGGCGGCGGCAGGAAGCAGGACACAAGGCAGCTGGTGGCTGTGTGGTGGCGTGGGGAGCGACCTGCCTGCGAGCAGGGTCAAAGGTAAGACACAACCCCACACCCTCAGGCATATACTGCAGCAGTACAACTACATGTCTGCCCCCCCTGCCCTACAACTCCCTTTATGAGGACTTACCACAACATTGAGGGCACCATACAGCCTTGGGAGCTGTGTGAGCACCTCGTCCACCATAACCTCCAGCTCCTTGCTTGTGAATGGACTTGCACGGATCTTCTCTGTCCTTTCCATACCTGTGGACATGGAACACCGGTGGTGGAAGTGGGTGGTGAGGGGTCTCTGGCAGCAGTCCCTAGAGTCAGCAGCAGATGAGGGTCTCTGGCAGCAGCCTCTGGAGGCAGCAGCAGATGAGGGTCTCTCTGAGTAGGCTCTGGAGGTAGCAGCAGGTGAGGGTCCCAGGCAGCAGGCTCAGGAGGCAGCAGGTGAGGGTCCCTTGCAGCAGGCTCTGGAGTCAGCAGTAGGTGAGGGTCCCAGGCAGCAAGCTCTGGAGGCAGCAGCAGGTGAGGGTCCCAGGCAACAGGCTCTGAAGGCAGCAGCAGGTGAGGGTCCCAGGAAGCAGGCTCTGGGGGCAGCAGCAGGTGAGGCTCCCAGGCAGCAGGGTCTCTCTGAGCAGGCTCTGGGGGTAGCAGCAGGTGAGGGTCCCAGGCAGCAGGCTCAGGAGGCAGCAGGTGAGGGTCCCTTGCAGCAGGCTCTGGAGTCAGCAGTAGGTGAGGGTCCCTGGCAACAGGCTCTGAAGGCAGCAGCAGGCGAGGGTCCCAGGGAGCAGGCTCTGGAGGCAGCAGCAGGTGAGGGTCCCAGGCAGCAGGCTCTGGAGGCAGCAGCAAATGAGGGTCTCTTGCAGCAGGCTCTGGAGGCAGCAGCAGGTGAGAGTCACAGGCTTCAGGATCTGGAGGCAGCAGCAGGTGAGGTTCCCAGGGAGCAGGCTCTGTGAGCAGTGGAAAAGTCAGGCTCATTCCCACACATATATATATATATATTGGCACATGGCAGCATTTCATTGGTGACAGATGTGTGGCTGCACGTACATGCTGACTACCTGTTAGGTGAAGGTGAACAATGCAATGGCTTCCAAGTGCTTCTGGGTGAGGGAGTGATCCATCCTGCTGGAGTGTGGGACATTGAGCATGGTGGGAGTAGTAGTGCAGGCCTCCCACCACAAACACCCTCCCTGTGAAGATGGCTACATACCTGTAAGTTTGTTTGGTGTACTGCAATGGCTTCCGAGTGCTTCTGGGTTTGGGAGTGATCCATCCTGCTGGGGTGTTGGACAGGGGGCATGGTGGGAGTAGTGGTACAGGCCTCCCTCCCCCAAACAGGCCTCCGAGGCAAGATGGGTACCTACCTGTTTGGTAAAGGCGAACAATGCAATGGCTTCCAAGTGCTTCTGGGTGAGGAATTGATCCATCCTGCTGGGGTGTGGGACGGGGGCATGGTGGGGGCATGGTGGGAGTAGTAGTGCAGGCCTCCCTCCCCAAACAGGCCTCCCAGGCAAGATGGCTACCTACCTGTTAGGTGAAGGTGAACAATGCAATGGCGGCAAAATGCTTGTGGGTGAGAGAGTGATCCATCCTGCTGGGGTGTGGGGCAGGGGGCATGGTGGGAGTAGTAGTGCAGGTCTCTCACCCACAAACACCCAGCCTGTGAAGATGGCTACATACTATATAAGTTTGTTTGGTATACTGCAATGGATGCAAACTGCTTCTGGGTGAGGGAGTGATCCATCCTGCTGGGGTGTGGGACAGGAGGAATGGTGGGAGTAGTAGTGCAGGCCCCCCACCCTAAACAGGCCTCCCAGGCAAGAATTCTCCCTACCTGTTAGGTGAAGGTGAACAATGCAATAGTTTCCAAGTGTTTCTGGGGTGAGGTAGTGATCCATCATGCTCGGGTGTGGGACAAGGGGCATGGTGGGAGTAGTAGTACAGGCCTCCAACCTACAACCACTCTGCCTGTGAAGATGGCTACATACCTGTAGGTTTGTTTGGTGTACTGTAATTGCTGCAAACTGCTTCTGGGTGAGGGAGTGATCCATCCTGCTGGGGTGTGGGACAGGAGGCATGGTGTGAGTAGTAGTGCAGGCCTCCTAACCCTAAACAGGCCTCCCAGGCACAATGGCTACCTACCTGTTAGGTGAAGGTGAAAAATGCAATGGCTTCCAAGTTCTTCTGGGTGATGGAGTGATCCATCCTGCGGGGGTGTGGGACAGGAGGCATGGTGGGAGTAGTAGTGCAGGCCTCCCACCCCAAACAGGCCTCCCAGGCAAGAAGGCTCCCTACCTGTTAGATGAAGGTGAACAATGCAATGGCTTCCAAGTGCTTCTGGGGTGAGGTAGTGACCCATCCTGCTGGGGTGTGGTACAGGGGGCATGGTGTGAGTAGTAGTACAGGCCTCCCACCCACAGACACCCTGCCTGTGAAGATGGCTACGTACCTGTAGGTTTGTTTGGTGTACTGCAATTGCTGCAAACTGCTTCTGGGTGAGGGAGTGATCCATCCTGCTGGGGTGTGGGACAGGAGGCATGGTGGGAGTAGTAGTGCAGGCCTCTCACCCCAAACAGGCCTCCCTGGCAAGAAGGCTCCCTACCTGTTAGATGAAGGTGAACAATGCAATGGCTTCCAAGTGCTTCTGGGGTGAGGTAGTGATCCATCCTGCTGGGGTGTGGGACAGGGGGCATGGTGGGAGTAGTAGTACATGCCTCCCACCTACAACCACCCTGCCTGTGAAGATGGCTACATACCTGTAGGTTTGTTTGGTGTACTGTAATTGCTGCAAACTGCTTCTGGGTGAGGGAGTGATCCATCCTGCTGGGGTGTGGGACAGGAAGCATGGTGTGAGTAGTAGTGCAGGCCTCCTAACCCTAAACAGGCCTCCCAGGCACAATGGCTACCTACCTGTTAGGTGAAGGTAAAAAATGCAATGGCTTCCAAGTTCTTCTGGGTGAGGGAGTGATCCATCCTGCTGGGGTGTGGGACAGGCGGCATGGTGGGAGTAGTAGTACAGGCCTCCCACCCACAGACACCCTGCCTGTGAAGATGGCTACGTACCTGTAGGTTTGTTTGGTTTACTGCAATTTCTGCAAACTGCTTCTGGGTGAGGGAGTGATCAATCCTGCTGGGGTGTGGGACAGGAGGCATGGTGGGAGTAGTAGTGCAGGCCTCCCACCCCAAACAGGCCTCCCAGGCAAGAAGGCTCCCTACCTGTTAGATGAAGGTGAACAATGCAATGGCTTCCAAGTGCTTCTGGGGTGAGGTAGTGATCCATCCTGCTGGGGTGTGGGACAGGGGGCATGGTGGGAGTAGTAGTACAGGCCTCCCACCCACAGACACCCTGCCTGTGAAGATGGCTACGTACCTGTAGGTTTGTTTGGTGTACTGCAATTGCTGCAAACTGCCTCTGGGTGAGGTAGTGATCCATGCTGCTGGGGTGTGGGTCAGGAGGCATGGTGGGAGTAGTAGTGCAGGCCTCCCATTCCCAAACAGGCCTCCCAGGCAAGATGGCTACCTACCTGTATGTTTGTTTGGTGTACTGCAATGGCTGAAAACTGCTTCTGGGTGTGGGAGTGATCCACCCTGCTGGGGTGTGGGACAGGGGGCATGGTGGGAGTAGTAGTGCAGACCTCCCAACCACAAACACCCTGCCTGTGAAGATAGCTACATACCTGTACGTTTGGTTGGTGTACTGCAAAGGCTGCAAACTGCTTCTGGGTGTGGGAGTGATCCACCCTGCTGGGGTGTGTGACAGGGGGTATGGTGGGAGTAGTAGTGCAGGCCTCCCACCCACAAACACCCTGCCTGTGAAGATGGCTACATACCTGTAGGTTTGTTTGGTGTACTGCAATGGCTGCAAACTGCTTCTGGGTGAGGGAGTGATCCATCCTGCTGGGTTGTGGGACCGGGGGCATGGTGGGAGTAGTAGTGCAGACCTCCCACCCACGAACACCCTGCCTGTGAAGATGGCTACACACCTGTACGTTTTTTTGGTGTACTGCAATGGCTGCAAACTGCTTCTGGGCGAGCGAGTGATCCATCCTGCTGGGGTGTGGGACAGGGGGCATGGTGGGAGTAGTAGTGCAGGCCTCCCACCCACAAACACCCTGCCTGTGAAGATGGCTACACACCTGTACGTTTTTTTGGTGTACTACAATGGCTGCAAACTGTTTCTGGGCGAGCGAGTGATCCATCCTGCTGGGGTGTGGGACAGGGGGCATGGTGGGAGTAGTAGTGCAGGCCTCCCACCCCCAAATAGGCCTCCGAGGCAAGATGGCTACCAACCAGAAAGGTGAAGGTAAACAATGCAATGGCTTCCACGTGCTTCTGGGTGGGGGAGTGATCCATCCAGCTAGGGTGTGGGACAGGGGCATGGTGGGAGTAGTGGTACAGGCCTCCCTCCCCCAAACAGGCCTCCCAGGCAAGATGGCTACCTACCTGTTAGGTGAAGGTGAACAATGCAATGGCTTCCAAGTGCTTCTGGGCGAGGGAGTGATCCATCCTGCTGGGGTGTGGGACAGGGGGCATGGTGGGAGTAGTAGTACAGACCTCCTACCAACAAACAGTCAGCCTGTGAAGATGGCTACATACCTGTAAGTGTGTTTGGTGTACTGCAATGGATTCCAAGTGCTTCTAGGTGAGGGAGTGATCCATCGTGCTGGGGTGTGGAACAGGGGGCATGGTGGGAGAAGTAGTGCAGACCTCCCACCCCCAAACAGGCCTCCCAGGCAAGATGGCTACCTACCTGTTAGGTGAAAGTGAACAATGCAATGGCTGCAAACTGCTTCTGGGTTGGTATGGTGTGCTGAATCCTGCTTAGGGGTGAGACAGGAGGCATGGTGGAAGTAGTAGTGCTGGCCTCCCTCCCCCAAACAGGCCTCCCAGACAAGATGGCTAACTACCTGTTAGGTGAAGGAGAACAATGCAATGGTGTTTGGGTTGTGCAAGAAAGTACTTATCAGTGTGTTGGTTAAAAATGTGTTGTACTTACCAGCCTCCACTCCCCCGGATACTCCAGTGAGACTCTCAGGATGCAGTATGGCAAGCACCTTCTCCTCCCATGGTGTGAATGGTTTTAGTGTACCGCCAGTCCTGTCAGTCAGCTCCAAGTTCTTGCTTCTCCTTTCTTTGAAAACCCTCTTGAGATCATGGCACCGCTTTATGATCTCCTTGGATCACGGGGTGTTTCCTACTGCATTGACCCTTTGGACTATCCTTTCCCTTGTGGCTAATGGTATCTGTTGGACTAGGTTACCAAACAGTTATGGTTTCACTCGGAATATCTCATTTACCATGACTGTCAACTCACTCTCTGTGAATTTAGGGCATTTTCTGTGATGCCATGGTGTGTAGTGTGCAAAGTGTTTGTGGGTGCAAGGGTGTGGGAGGTGGGTCTGGTGTTTGTGTGTCAGGTGTGTTATGTGCTGGGGGATTGTTGGTGCTGGTGTGATGGTGGTGGTGGTGGTAGTGGTGTGCTGTGTTCTCTTGCCTCTCCTGTCAGGTCTGGTGTATGCTCTTCTCTTATGGAGTGTTGCAAAGGAGTGTGGTCAGTGAATGGGCAGGTTTTATACTCAGCTATGTGGGTGTGTCCCAATGGAGTTTTGCTGTCGGGTGTGTTGTGGGAGTTGTACTGGAAATTGTATGTTTCTGTTTGGCATTTATTTGTTTCATTTGGATGTGTTTGGTGTATTGGGGGGGCATGGCTACTTTTTTTGTGTGCAATGTTTGCCTTTCTTGTGGTGTGTTTGCATCATCCGCCATGTTTTGTGAGGAGTGTCCGCTGCGGTGGCTATGCTGCAGCTCTTCCGCTGGCTCTCCCATTCACTCCAGTGTGTGCCCGTGGCGGTCTGAAACAGCGGATCGCATCGCGGGATCATCGGTAATTTCCTAATTTCCCATGCCATATCTCCGCTATGCTTGTGGTGGATTGTTGCTTTTCCGCTGCGTTTCCGACTGCCGCGGTCAGTTTTTGATCGACACCGCCCGTGTCAGGAGGTTTTTATTCACCCGCTTCCGCCGCGGTCGGTCTTTTTTGGCGGTTGATCCTAATTTGACCGGCAGTTTATCCAAGGGCCCCACGGACGGTTGTTTTCTGCGTCCATGGCGGTCGGGGTGGTTTTCCGCCTGCCATCCTAATGGAGCCCTAAATGTCTATAATGTGGGAGCATTTGTCACTTTGGTAGAGTTTACAAAAAAAAAGCAAATAGAAAAATAAAGTGGCATATCTTAAAGAGTGTGATTCAGATTCATCAGGAACTGAGTCAGATAAATTGTCTGACACAGATTATTTACATAAGGATTGCCGTAAAAAAAAGTTGTGTTGCACATCAATGGGACTGATCGTAGTAAAAAAAGTAAACAGGAGGTCCTACGGGGAGCCACAGCGAGCGGTATCCATATTACAACTACCCACAAGTTACCTGTCCTTAGTCAATGATACCAATCACACAAAAAAACAACCTCTGAATGCTCGGATAACGTTAGGTGCTATTTCCTTGTAACAAGCAGTTAGTTTGCCCCAAAACACAGTGTTATATTGGTATATACAACATAATCTTAAGAACTAAAGGGATAAGCAGCAGTGAAAAAACAGGAAGCTATACGTTTCTAGCATAAATAATTTTTAATCAGTGGTTATGTAGTCCATTAAAACAACACAAATATACAGAAAGTAATAATCATGCACAATATATGATATTATTAAAAACACAAGATATGTCACAATTCATAAAATGTTCATGAGGAACAGTTGTCGACGCGGCGTTTCGGTAATATATTTAAAATCTTCTTCAGGACAGTTTCTGTTAAGGAAACAAACAATTACTATGTGTACAGTTCCACATAACGTCATTTTTTGTGTACATTCTAGCTTTCACATCCCTATGTACAATACATTTCTGTTCATGTTTTATTTAGATTTAAACATTGCAACGGGGCAAAGTTACTGGGCACTAGGTCAAAAGAGGTTTTTATTATTGGTATCATGAGAAAGGGACGATGGGGTTGTGTTCATTAAAAAAGTGGCTTAACCACTTTCTTTAGGGACAGTATGACTCCATACTACTCTCTATAGTATGGGGGCTTGCGTACCTCAATAACTAAGATGCATAATTGTCTTAGTGTTGCGCTAGGATGATGTCCAGGATAACATTCAACGGAACACAACCAAATTCCTAATTTTTGGCTGATCTTGATAATAAAACTATCTGAAAATATTGCAAAGAGAGGCCAGGATGTCAGTAGAGACTATCAATAAAGACTATACTGTGTTATTACTGATGCAGTCTTATCAGGAAGTCTATCAAAGCGTCAGGCAATACCTTTCTCTCTTATGTGACTATTTCACACTGGATAAACAGGAGCCACCGATCTCAGGATACTGTATTAATGGGAGTATCTGAAGTTGAAAGGAGAAGGGAGAGCGATATGGATATGTTAACTATGTCTCTATGTTTTGTGTGTCCTCAATCTCTCTATTAATCTTGTTACAACTTACCAAGAATCATTGTATGGCAAATCAATGCAGTCACGAAACTTTATATTGGTTCCTCGTGTGAGCACTGTCTCATAGGGTGAAAAACCTCCCTTGTTTACACCGATATCTGTTGAGAAAGAGCGTGCTTTTATTGTCCACGTCTGTTTGTATTGTTTCTTAATCAAGTACATTTTGCGTTCGTATATACGCTCAGTGTCTGGTTACTATACGGCCGACTGCCATAGGAAATAAATGCGTGGCATATTAGTGGCTTGTAGAGTTTGCTTATTAACTGGGCCAGTTGGACAGGCAGCATACTCGAAGTTACACGTACGTTTAAATTCATACTAATTTTATGCAGTCCGGACAAAGTGTCTTGACTGTCAGCGTTTACCTATCTAACCTAACGCAGACCCATACTCCTTACCTTATTGAATCGGGTCGGCCTCCCTGCTCCTGTTTAATCCAGCGTCTCGGGGTTCCGAAAACCATTTCTCGATCTTTTCGGTTTTGCCGGCTTATATATGAATCTGCCGCTCATTGGTTTGTTCTATTCTACGTCGTGATAGGGCATTTGCCGATCACGTGCTGCCTAATGATTTTTTGCAAACTTTATTTAGTTATTCACAGGGCATATTTATCGTTTTGTTAATAGTATTTCTACAACATACCAAACACAGCACTAATTGTTGTAAGAACGCTGTGAGTGGCGGTCTTGAATTTATAAATAAAAATTATCGCCAGTATGTTATTTATGTACCTGATGAAGTTAATATTTATCAAAAAATGGAATAACATAATATTATGTGCCGGCAGTCAGATACAGAGCATAAGTGCAATATGTAACCACTCTACATTATAGACCACTGTTGATGATCAACTCTATTCTAACCTGGAAAATACTGCATTTGAAAGTGATTCTTATTGGTTCTGCATTTAAAAATAAAAAATTTTTTGCATATTGATGTGAGGAATTTATGCATCCACCAACTGTCACTACTGTAAGGTGGGAGTATTAAATCAAATATTCAAAAAATCCTATACTATGCGCTCCCAGTCCTCTCTACTGTTTAAACCCTTGCGGACACTGTTGAATTTAGACATATAGAACTGCTCGCACTTCTTTCTTTTTTGATTAAGGTCGCCACCTCTAGTGTTGATGGTGACAGCTTCTAAACAGCACCATTTCAAATCGCTGGTATGGTGTTTCATGTTTAACCAGTGTTCTGTGAGTGGCGCACCTTTCTTGTTAGTACGGAGGGCTGACCTGTGCTCATTCATCCGAATACGGACTTCCCTCGAGGTTTCCCCGATGTATATCAGGTTGCAGGGACAGCTGATCAAATAAATGAAATTTTTAGTCCTACAATTCATGAAACTTTTTGGTTTGATGGTTATGTCATTATTGATAATAGTGTTACCGCGAATTATGTCATTGCAATTAATGCAACCCGAGCAGGGAAATGTACCAGTTGGCATGGGGGCATTGTCAATGCATGGCTGATTCTTTGTTTTAGTTTCACTATACGTATGTACAAGATTGTTATAAATCGTGCGATTACGTCGGAAGGAAAACATGGGTTTAGGTAATCTCCTTTGTTGTTTGTCATTGACTAAATGCCAGTTTCTATTGATTATGTTCTTAAGTTTGTTAGTCACATGATTATAGTTGGTAACAAAAATAATAGGCTTAGGTGTATCTCCCTTGTTTTTCTTACCGCTGAATAAACTTTCTCGGTCATAATATTTTGCACGTTTGTATGCATGCCTGACCATTCTTTTTGGGCACCCTCGTTCAATGAATTTGACTTTTAGTATTGCTGCATGTTTATCAAAGTCCTGGATGGTGGTACAATTTCTTTTCAGCCTCAGGAATTGTCCAAATGGGATGTTTTTAACCTGGCATGGGGGGTGGTTGCTGGTATAGTGTAACATAGTATTCCTATTAGTGGGCTTGGTGAATAGTTCAACATTAAAACATCCATTAATATGTTTAGTTGTTATATCAAGGAATTTACAACTTTGGGAATCTATGTGTGATGTAAACCTTAAGTTGTCATCACCTAAGTTGAGCCAAGCAATGAACTCTATAAGCGTATCTTTGAGCCCCGTCCAGATGAAGAAAACATCGTCGATGTAACGGGACTACATCGAAACATTCTCAAAAAATGGGGATATCTGATTATATATATGTTGTTCTTCAAATTGTGATACATATAAACAGGCCAGGCTCGGGGCACAGGTGGACCCCATGCTGGTCCCCTTGATTTGTCTATAGAGATCTTTGTTAAATAGGAACAAGTTATGTTTAAGTACCAGGGTAACACAATCAATGATGAACAGTTCATGTGTAGTGTGGTCTCTATCTTCAGTGTTAAGCATAGAGGTGATCATTTTAATTGTAGCATCTTGCGGTATGTTTGTATACAATGCCTCAATGTCCAGAGTGACCAGCATCTGGGTATCGGGATTGTATTCTAAACCTTCCAGTTTTTTAATAATAGCCGTAGTATCTTTGATATAGGCCTTTTGGGCTGTCACGAGAGGCTGTAGAAAGATGTCAACATACTTGCTTAATGGCTCAGTCAACAAGCCAATACTTGACACAATGGGCCGCATAGGGGGGTTGGCGATATCTTTGTGGACTTTTGGTAGTCCATAAAGAGCTGGGATGGTAGGATTATGATTGTTTAGAAAGGAGAACTCTTCATCGCAGATGATCTCATCATCCATTGCTTGATTTAAAAGAGTATTGATGCATGTTTTAAGTGATGTCCATTCTTGCATATTTGCTGGTTCATAGTGGTCTTTGTTATGTAGTAGTTGTTGCATCCTATTGATATAGTCTGTGGTGTCCATGACAACAATGCCACCTCCTTTGTCTGCTGGTTTAATAGTAAGGTCGGTGTTTTGTTGTAAGACATGGAGTGCCAGTGACTCATCCCTATTGAGGTTATGATTGATCCAATGTTTTTGTTTTAGCAGATCATATATGCTCTTATCTACGCTGCGCTCGAAAGCTTCGATATCTCTAGGTACCATGTTAATACTGGGTGTCCATGTGGATTTGTTTTTGAGACCAGATTTATTTGCGTTAATTTGCCTATCCTTTCCCTCAAAGAAAATGGACAATCTAATTTTTCTGAAGAAACCTTGAAGGTCTCTTTCTAATGAGTATCTGTCCACTGTGGAAGATATTGCAAAGCCAAGACCCTTCTCTAAGAGTGTGATCTCATGGTTAGTAAGTTCGTATTTAGAAAGGTTAATTATGGGGGCTTTCTTGGAACCAATCAGTCCCAATGTTTCTGGCTCCTTGTATGAGGACGTCGTAGGAATGGGGGTGCGGAGTTGTAATTTCCGTGACCCCTTCCTCTCCCTCTCGGGGGTCCAAAGTTTTGTTGGCGCTGCTCCAAAAAAGAGAGCCCTTCTTGGTTGGAGCCTGATGGGATTTCCCTATCTTTGGTGTTTCTGCTCTCATTGGGTTGTTCACCTTCTGAGCCTGAACTAATGTAAGATTGATCGAAAAATCTCACCTTTTTCTTTGGGAAATTTCGTGGTTGGTTTTGCCATTGTTTGCGCTGTGGGTAATTATCTCTGGGTCTATCATAGAAATCTCTCTGGAGGTACGGATACACGTATTCTACATTGTAATTTGCAATATCTTTCCTCAATTTGTTACTTTTGTTGTTAATTAGATAATCATTATACCCTGCGATATCTTTGTCAATTTCATCTAACTTTTGTTTTGCATCCAAAAGAGCGGTATTGTCATTAAGTCTGGTTTCTAAATCTTCTATTTCTTTACGTTCAATGACTAATACCTCATGGGCAGTTTCGATTATCAAAAGTATCCAATCGCGGCTACATCCATTTACCACCAATGTCCAGTTTTCAATGAACTTTCTATTATTAATAAAAATCCCTGGTTCATTGACCACCTGTAGACCTTTGGGTATAATCCCTTTCTTACAATATTCTACAAGATATTCGGCGTGTAATTCAGCTCTGACCACCTTCTTTTTTAGGTTCCATAGTATTCGCAATTCTTCCTCATCTTGTTTATCAAGACGAACTGTGGGAATATTTTTTGTCAGGGGACCATTAATGATTTTGTTGAACTGGTCTACTGTGTAACTCAATGTTTTAAACCCTTCCATAGTAATGCTTGGTTTAAATAAAGCACGGGATTTATCAGATTGATTGAATATTGGGCTACTACCTCCTCAGCTAAACAGCTGAGTATAAAATAAAGATCAAGGAGGCCCCCTACAGTAGGGGGCCTCCTTGATCTTTATTTTAATACTCAACTGATCGTAGTAAACCATTATGTGTGAATACTTTTGGCAGGGTTCCTTTATAAATTGCTGCAATTTTGGGATCCTCTTTTTCTATTATTGAATGCTCTGTGTGGAAGAAGAAGTTTGTGGATATTATTGGTCCTCGTTTAGAACTCACTGATGTGAAACTTGAGATCTTACAGGAGAAAAAATATATATATTGGGATTTAAAGGCTATTGGTTTCCGAAGTCAAGACCAAACATTCCTCTTGTAAGCTGTATGTAGCTGAAGATGGCCCTTCTTTGTTGGGTTGGAAAACTGAAAGTGCATACACATTTTCTGGAATCTCAACAGCCTAGATAAAGTTCCAGTCGCTTGTCAGTAGACACTAAAAAGTGGGCTGTGTATGAGTTTCAGAATGTGTTAAAAGGTAAGAAAGGAAAACTCAAGAGTTTTACTCATCAAATGAAAGGTCTAAGGGTTAGATATACAACGCCCAAAATGGCGCCTCGCAAATTTCCAGGTTTTTGTGACTCACAATTTGCGAGGCGCTATTTTGGATGTACAACAGTGTGTAACACACTGTTAGCGATTCCCAATGGCATCGCAAATAGAGAGGTTCATGAATATTAAATGAGCCTCTCACAATTTGCGACCCCATTGGAATGGCAGGCCCTCCCATGTATGGTGGCCTGCTGGGCTCAGCAGACTTGATGGGCATTTGTCTTTCCTTCAATGCTGACTGAGGGCTAAGCACGTTTGTTTAATCCCGGTGGAACCTTAAACTTGGCGTCATTTTTAGCAATATATGCTAGGGAGATGGTATATCTCCTGGAGTATTAATACTACTGGTCTTTTTTTACAAGGGCCCCCAAGCATTATGCTATCCTACTAGATCTTAGGCATAACTTTCAACATGCCTGTGTTGTTTAAATACTTGTTGGTGTTAGTGTTGAGTATGCATGACTGCTAAGTTTTAAAATGCATACATCTTTAGTGAACTACCTTTACTGATAGACTGCACTTTACTTGTTTCTCTTCACTATACACCTAAAATACATGCCTGACTAGAGATGTGCAGATTGACTTAGTCTTCCTGTATATTCTACACCATATTGGCGACCTTGATAAACCCCCATCTGGTCAACAAGGAATAGTGGTGGAGCCATGAAGGTCCACCATTTTTTAATAAGAACTATACATATTTGTGGTATTTGATTCTTCCTTTTTGTCCACAGAGCGTTGCCTCATTCCCTGAGTTGTTACCAGGAGCGGTGGGTAGTCCCCCTGATTTAATACGGGTAAGGTTATTGACATATTGTCTTCTCTCACTTTTTTTTAGACATGTAGCATGTTTCATTAATTGAAAATGTTCTTCTATATTCAGACAAAAAACATGTATGCATACTTGAGTTCGTCTTTTCTCTTCTCCAACAGGTGTTCACCACGTATACTTGTAGTTCCTACTGTAAGCATCACACAGGTATACTGTTGGTTGTATCGTTCCAATTATCCTATAATTCCTTTTGTTTTGTGATAATTTTTCACTCACTTAGTTCTGCAGTAGTAACAACTAAGTCCTGCAGAAAGCCATGATCAATTTGTGATCAAGATTTGCTGAAACATATAGACCTTCTTAGTATTTTTTACCAGCCCGCTCGCACATTTATTCAGACCACGCTCTTACTGCTTTTAACCATTGACACCATGGGACACCAAATGAATTCATTTTTCTCCTGGTAGTCAATTTTAACTCACTTATTTCATACTCTGCAACACGTATTCTCACCACACCATTTCATGTTCCATCGATCTTAGGAGATCTAGCCCCCGGATAATACTAAAACATCCACAAGCTCCTCCCTTACACTAGTAAGAAGTTGTAGCTCCTTGACTGCACCAGGTTGCAGCCAAGAGGAGATCCCAAATGATGAAGCATGCTAACCGTGTGGGTGATGGGATTCCATCCTCTTAAATAGTACTTCCCCAATTTATGTTTTCCTGTTGGGTTGCTCTGGTTATTTGTCTGTATATATATTCTTTCTAAGGACCTGCAGATTCTATGTTGTTGATACGGGCTCAGCAGACTAGCATTTCTGGGACTGATTTTAAATAAAGCAGTTTTTTATTTTTTTTAATGCAGCCCGTGTTCATTTAAAAGAGAAAATTGAAAAAATGTTCTTTAATTTTTTTAAGTCAGGTAGTGGTACCTTGGACCACTGCCTGCCCCTAAAAATATTTTCCCATGCATTTGCAAAGGGGAAGGGGTTCCATGGGGTCCTCTTCCCTTTTGCTAGTGCATTACCACCCTCTTGAAGAGGGTGGTATTTTGTAACTGTTTTGCCCCAGTAATTGCGGACACAAAACATTCATACATCGGCTTGCGCACGCTATTAGGCTATAGCTTAGTAATATGCCCCTTAGGTTGCACACAATGGTTTTGCCTGAATCCCGTTGTTTCTTTGTTTTGTTGGTTTGGGTGTGCACTGTATCAGACCGCTCTAAGGGGCATATTACCAAGCTATAGCGATAATTATCGCTAAGCTTGGTTAGCGGCCAAAATAATATCGCCGAGCTTCGCCTATTTCTATCGGTTAGGAGCCTTGATATTATCAAGGTTTATCTCCTAAGCGATAAAAATCGGCCGAAATGCATGAATATCGCTGAAAAGTCAGTGATATCCATGCATTACCGAGCAAATGCTCTTAGCCATGTTATCCACCTACAATTGGATAACATGGCTAAGAACTGCTCTGGGCTGGCGTTAGCTTTTGGAGATAATCGCGCTTAGCGCGATTATTTCCAAAAGTTGGTAATAGGGGATAGCGATGTTAGCGACTGTTTCCAGTCGCTAACATCTTGGCACGCCCACTTTGCATGTCATTAGCGATAATTATCGCTGACATGCAAAGTGGGCCCCTAAATGCCCGCTATCGCCTATTAGCTGTCGCTAACTGGTGTTAGCGACAGCTAGGTAATAGGGTGATAAAATTATCGCCAGTCTGCCAAGCCTTTCCCATCCCCACCAGGGACTATCCCCAGTTAGAAACATTTCTGATGTTGGATGTTGGATGAGATTCCAAGAGTTCACTCCATTTGAGGAATGCAGTGGATGGTTGTGAGGGAAAGGCATGTGCCAAGTGCCCGCTGCACGTGCCCCTTTGTTGTGGGCCGGAGGGTATGCGTGCAGTTCTGCTGTTTCCAAGTGTTTACCCGCCATCACTCTGACACCTCTCTACCTCCGTAGTTTACGGCATGGATGGCGCCCCTGTAAAGAAGTCCAAGGGTAGATTATAGGTGAATTAAGTGTTTATTATAGTAAGGATCCCATCCACAGGATAAGCAGTCACCAGCAGTACAGTCCAAGATCAACTGTCTAGATACTCTAAACATAACAAGCACAGAATCTGTACAGAGCATTCCAATGCATGTGCCAACCTAGCAACAGACTGCATAACCAGGATGCCACACATCTCCTTCCTTATAACAAATAAGATTAAACAGAAAACATTATTTTACAAAGTCATTAAAACGAGTAGGTATACGTGTAATTCTTGAAGACTTCCTCGCGATGACAGGACCAACCACAGCCCGATGAGATGAAGTAGCTGTTGAAGGTTTCTTTGAGATGAGAGGACCACTCACGGGGTGATGAGATGGTATACCTGTAGGTGAAGAACTTGACACAGGAGATTTGGAATTGTCCTGATCACTACAACCCTGTTCAAGTTCCAAATGCAATGATCAGATGTTTTGACAGCATTGCCTAAAACCTTGATGACTTGAATAGGCTTCAAAAATGAAGCAGATAACATCTTGTTCTTTTTACACAGATTTTTTATAAGAACCCAATCACCCACATGTACCACCGTGTGTTTCACAGAATTCCTTAAATCATGAATCCTTTTCCTATCTTGTAGTTTTCTCTCCTGAGCTGCTTTCCACTCCTCAGTATCAGTTGAACCTTTCAGATGCAAATCATTAACCCAAGGCGGGGTAACCAA
Source organism: Lissotriton helveticus (assembly GCF_964261635.1). Lineage (NCBI taxonomy): Eukaryota > Metazoa > Chordata > Amphibia > Caudata > Salamandridae > Lissotriton > Lissotriton helveticus. The sequence continues at coordinate 1,612,279,736 of NC_136065.1, forward strand.
AGAGTTGGGACGCCTACATCTGAAAAGTTCAAAGGGTGTTTTCCCCGTAGTGGCATGTGGTGATAACCTGTAAAGCTTAACCTTTTCAAAAATATCTGATTTCCAATCTGAACCTGCAGATTTAGACATTCTAATCGTCTCCTTGAGCACACGGTTAAATCTCTCCACGGTGCCATTCGTCTCTGGGTGGTACAGAGAAGATTTTTTATGTTTAACACCATGTTTAGACAAGAATAATTCCATCTCCTTAGAGACAAGTTGACTTCCATTGTCCGTCAAAATGATGCTGGGAATACCTTCCCTAGCAAAAAGTTTCTCCAAAAAGAGTATCACATGCTTGGATTCTATGCCACGAGTGATGGCAATCTCAGGCCACCTAGAAAAGAAATCTACTAAAACTAGAACATACCATTCAGACACGGCAGAGTATATAGGCCCAAGGATGTCCAGGCCAACTTCTTCCCACGGGTTGTTTGGAAGTGTTCTAATAATCATGGGCTGGATTCTGGGTTTCGCTACCTTCTCACTCAAAGCACACTCCATGCAATCCCTAACTTTCCTCTCGATTTCTAAATCCATGCTGGGCCACCAGTATGACATTCTCAGATTCTCCTTTGTCTTTGAAATGCCCATATGTCCACAATGAGCCAATGAAATGAGCTCACTTCTAATAGAAGTCGGAGGAACCAACCTAGTACCTCTTACAAGTAAACCGTCATATTCAGATAATTGATCCTTAACATGCCAAAATTTCTCCAATATGTCACCATCTTTTGGCTTAACCTTCCATCCAATCTTGATCAATCTCAAAATTTCCATTAGGGCCAAATCTTCCTGTGAAGCCTCTAACCATTTACACTTATCAGTGACACCCTCACCAACTGAACAAACCATTTCATCTTCACCTTCCAAATCATCTTCCAGATCTAAATCTTCTTGAGAGACAAGACGAGATAAGGCATCAGCTACTTTATTTTCAACACCTGGTAAATATCTAACTTCAAAGTTATAATCTTGTAAACCTACAACCCATCTTGTGATTCTACTGGAAACAGCATCTATCCCTTTGGTTTTTAAGATTTCGCATAACGGCTTGTGGTCAGTCCTCACTTCAAAAGTACTTCCCCACAAAAAGTTTTTCAATTTCTTTACGGCCCAAAAAACCGCTAGCGCTTCACGCTCTACTACAGAATATCTTAGCTCTGGACCTCTCAAACTCCTTGACAAAAACAAAATGACTACTTCACTCCCTTCGATCTTCTGCGTTAAGACTGCCCCTAATCCTTTTAGACTTGCATCTGTTATTAGAACAGATTTCCTCTCAGGGTCAAAACTATTCAATTTGGGGGCATTGTTCAACTTTTCTTTAAGCGCAATGAATTCTTTTTCAAATTCATCACTCCATACAAAGTCAGATCCCTTTTTTAATAACGATCTCATGCTAACACACAGTGAAGCAAAACCACATATAAACTTGTTATAGTACTCCGCCATACCTAGAAAGCTAATCAATTCCTCCTTGTTTTTAGGGGAAGACATCTTCATCATAGTGTTAATTAGACCAGCTTTTGGTGAAATACCACCCTCTGAGATTGTGTGTCCTAAATAATCTATGGAGTCTTTCTTGAATTTACACTTTTCCAATTTTACTGTTAGACCAGCTTCACACAAACGTTGCAAAACATCAATCAGACTCAGATCGTGCTCCTTATCACAACTTCCAAAGATCAGGATGTCATCTTGATACACTCTCACACCTTCCAAACCCTTCAAGACACCCTCCAAAGCTCTTTGAAAAACTGAGGCAGCTGATACTAGCCCAAAAGGAAGCCTCACAAAGCGAAAAGTGCCAAATGGTGTTACAAATGCAGTTAGATCTTTTGAGTCTTCATCGAGCCTTATCTGGTGGTAGGCGGATCTTAAATCCACCGTACTAAAGACCTTTGCCCCTTTTAATAACATTAACATGTCTGCAATTTTGGGTAAAGGGTAGTGATCTACCACCACATTTTTGTTTAATTCTCTAAGGTCTATGCACAAACGAAGAGAGCCATCCGATTTCTTGGCGGCTACAATTGGAGCGACCCATTGGGTTGCTTCAACTTCTTCTATGATGCCCTCCTTAACCAATTTCTCCAATTCCATTTTAACTTGATCCCTAACAGTAACGGGAACAGTACGTACTTTACAACAAACAGGTATGGCGTCCTTCTTCAACTTAATGTGATGATCATAGTTCTTCAAACAACCCAACTTTTCAGTAAAGACAGTGGTAAAATTCTTTTTTAATTTATCTGAAAAGGACTCATCACAATTCTGGTTTATGTTGATTGAATCAGTGTTAACAAAGGGAAAATCCTTTACGATGATGGGGGGAGAGGAATTCGGATCTAGCATCACTCCTAAATCTTTTTGAACAAACCAACTCAAGATATTGTCCCCCTTTTGTGAAATATAGATTTTCGAGTTGGTAAGTCTCTCTTTATAATTAATGTTTCCTAAGAAGTATCCTAAAATCTCTATAGGTTTCCTACCATATGCAAGTGGTTTTATATCTGGACGAAACATTTTAATTTTACCTTGTAAATACCTGAGATAAAATTCTTTTGCAACAATGGTGATCTTGGCACCTGAATCAAATAATACTTTTACTGGATGACCATTGACCAAAATCTCATCAATAGGACAATTCTTTGGTTGTGGACCAAAAACTACTTGAACCAAAACTTGGCCACAATCAACATTTTCATCATTTTCATAATAATCATTTGTGTCATCAAAATCATAATAAATTTCATTAACTTTGCCTTTGTACTCCCTCCCTTTGCAAACAATAGTAAAATGTCCCTTTCTTTTGCACTTGCTACAGGTAGCTTTCCATCCAGGGCATTGTCTATCGTTTGCAAAATGTCCCATTTTGCCACATCTATAACATTTCACTTGTGTAAAATCAAACTTCTTGTCTGGTCTAGTATTGAGAGTTTTGCTGGCAGTTACATCCCTCATATTACTTTTCTGGCCGGCATTTTCCCTAGTTGTATTCGGAGTCTTGACAAGATTAACAGTACTACTGCTGTTCTTACTTTCACCATTCTTCTTTATGACTTCTACACATTTAATAGAATGTTCAATCCTTTTGGCTATGGTGATCACATCATCTAAATCAGGTTCATCTTTTTGCCATAATTCCTCTCTAACACGTTCAATGCTACAACCTAGCATGAACTGATCCCTTATTCTTTCGTCAGTAGAGGCAGCAAACTTGCAAGATGAAGCTAATTTTCTTAGCGCAGTTATATAATTCTCTATGCTTTCCTCCTCAAGTTGTAATCTGCGACCAAAATGATACCTTTCTAAGATAGTAGAAACTTTCGGAAGGTAATGTTTATCTAACATAGCTATGCAAATTTCATATTCGTTAAGATTCCTATCTTGTATCTCTGGGAGATGATCGAATACTTCCTGGCCCTCTGTGCCTAAACAGTGTAATAACAAAGCTGTTTTCCTTTCTGCGCTCAAGTTGGCCCCACAAACTTTTGCATATCTTTCAAACACTTTGCACCACTTTTTCCACCTAATTGGAGGATCTCCTGGATTTTGCAAAAAGAAGGGTGGAGCGGTGACATTCTGCATTATGTGTACATAAACAATGATATAGAAATTATATAAGAAAAGGAATGTAAGCAGATTAAATTAGTATCAAGGAATGTTTTCTTAGACTATAAACAATGAATTACTATAGCAGTTTTTTTTTTTAACCTGAAAGTAAAATGCAGGATTAAGAATATATTTTGGAAGAAGGCTACCACATTTGAAGAATAATTTTTCCCTTCCCTTCCTTCTTCTTTTTTTTTTTTTTTTTTAATCACAGTCTCAGTGTCTAATAAAATATCCAGCTCAATACCTGTTGTTGTGTAAATTCTCCTGAAGGAACAACAGTGGATCGCTTTAAAATGTTTGAAAACGAGTTAAATGAAAAATTTGACGAATCTGCAATTCCCTAAATGAGCAAAAGTTGCCTATAACGAATCTGTGTACTCAAAGACGAAGTCGCCGTGTTGTTGTGGCAACCGCGTCATGACGCTCCTTGTCGGCGAACGTGTAATGGCGCTCTTTGTTGCTGCAGTGGAGTGAGCGAACGTTGCGCTCGAGAAGAAAAATGCGGTGAGTCTTTTTAAAAGATGCAGCTGCGGCTGCCGATGCTGGGCTGGGGCTTCTATCCAAGGACGCTGGGAGGCTGAAGTGTGCCACAGAAAAGCGTCGCAATGTGCTGGCAGATTGAAGTGCGCTGTGGAAACACGCTGCGTTTAAAATGTGCTGGCAGATCAAAGTGCGCTGTAGAAACGCGCTGCGTTTAAAGTGTGCTGGCAGATTGAAGTCCGTAGAAACACGCTGCGCTTACAATGTGCTGGTTGAAGTCAGAAAACATTGTCCATAAAGAAGCACTGATGAAACACGCGCCCCAACAGATCAAAGTAAACCAGGGGAAACAGCGTCTTCTTTAAATCTTTAAACAGCGCTGTGCAGACTGCCAAACATGAAATGAAGTAAAATGCCTTCGAAAATACCCAAACAGCCCAGAGCAGCTTTCAGCTTTCCAGTTAAATGGAACAAAAAAACACAGTACCTTTTTTTTTAAAAGTTTCAAAATGAGGTGAAGGAGATATCTTTGTATCCTTGTTGAGATCCTTTCTTCAATTCTTCATAAATCCCGTCCCGTCGCCAAATGTAAAGAAGTCCAAGGGTAGATTATAGGTGAATTAAGTGTTTATTATAGTAAGGATCCCATCCACAGGATAAGCAGTCACCAGCAGTACAGTCCAAGATCAACTGTCTAGATACTCTAAACATAACAAGCACAGAATCTGTACAGAGCATTCCAATGCATGTGCCAACCTAGCAACAGACTGCATAACCAGGATGCCACAGCCCCCCCACCCCCCCTTCACCCCGTTGGCACGCTGAATTGGAAACCTGTTTCTTTTGCCTGTGTTTGTTTAAACTCAGGTTGGTGCCCCTCACCCTGGGTCCATTTGAATGAGATGTATGTTGTCTGTGTGCTGGAAACGAGCGCAAAATAGTGTCAGTGGGCCATTCTAACACCCATATAAAATTATGCACAATAACACGTGCACTCATTCCTTGCGTCAGATAAGGCATAGCTCAGTGTCTGTTTATGTCTCAGTGTTTCACTCGTGTAAGACCAGTCATTTCGTTTACCCTCGTTGAGCAAAAGTGCTATGGTGCCAAAATAAGTAACATAATCCCATTTTGTGTGTGCGTTGAGGTGGGGCTCGGAGTAAATGGATTTTGATTATTTCAAGTGATCACGTTTGGTGATAACACGGTTTGTTAAGGAATAAACCTGTTGCTTTTGAATTCCACCTCAGGTTCCAGACTTCTACAGGACCTTTTATATTTGCACTGTCAGTAATAAGTTGAATTGGATCTTCCCCCACCCACAGGCAACAGCCTTCCCTACTGCAGCACTCACTCACCTGTAGGATGACCTCATTTCACCGGTTATAGATACTTGGGCATTGGTGAAAAGGCTGTTGGTAACACCTGATCTGTACAGCTGCAAAGTGTCATTTTCGCAAATGTTTTACAATGTGCATATTTTACATTTGTACAGTGGCAAGGCTGTTTGTCCTCTCTGTCTTATATTGCAGGTTTCATAATTGTTTGGCCTTCAATTAAACCGTTCCAAAAGCACATTGTGTTGGTGATTGTATATAAAGTTGAGTTAAGCTGAATGCTCCACACAGTGCCAATAGATTTTGTCTTAAACCTCTGACGAGGGCAAAGAGACTTCTGCATTCATGTTCTGCATTTCCCCACCTTCTCCTTCCGGATACCATATTATGTGATCCGTGGTAGATAAAATTAAGTGATGCTAACTGATGGATACAATTTCAGAGACAAACTTCGTCTATGCCAAACCTCTCAAATGGACCGCCCTCTTATCGTCAATGGTTGGGAACAATCTGTTGCATCCTTATCACATGTTTTCTGGTATGTGGGGCATTACCAAGAGCAGCTGAATGGGAAAATTACATGGGATTGACAGTCCATTCCCTGTCTCCCTCCATCATCTGTATATTAGCAAGTCCAGTGTTGTTGGTGATATAAAAAAAAATATATCTTTGTCATTGGGAATTACAAATATGCCTTCCAAGCAATATGGTCTTCTGAAAAGCATTGTAATTAAACAAAACGCCATTAACTGCAGAAATCTGATTTGTATTTAGATTTTCCCCATGCAAATTGCATATGTTGAATTGTTTTCAATTAGGAGAAAACCATAAAAGTACATACATGTCATATTAATACATTTATCAATCAAAAAACATGAATTATTTCTTAAAAATACAATAGATTAAGATGCAAAATAGATTGACGTTCCAATAAAAGCATTAAGAGATTATACAGCAAAAAATTAAAGTGCAACAGTCTTCAATTATAAATTAGTTCTGTGACGGATACAACATTTTAAAAACCTGGCTATATTTAGGGCTAGAAAATCAGACTCCAAGAGTTGGAGGACCAAGAAAGCAGGACGACATTGACGTAGCCCCAAAGTTTTTAAGATTGGTATTAGCCATCGCTTTCTAGGTTCAATGTAAAATTTACAGAAAAGGGTCAGGTGTAAAAGAGATTGGGGGGAAATGCCATCACAGGGGCAATAACATAGCTGGTGTGACCAATCATTTACAGTAGGAAATGTAATAAATCGGTAGAAAGTATTGAGCCCGAACCGTGTCAACAGAAATCTGTCATAACTGCTTAAGTTCCATGTTAAATAAGGCTGAATCTCAGAAGAGGTTTGGATCAACAAGGAATGCTGAGCCGAGATTTTATTGGCTTCAGCTACCAACCGAAGATTCGCCAAATGGGTTAAACATTGATTTTTTAACGTTTTCCTAGGGCGCTGTTCCATTTCAAGAGGGTTGTGGTAAAATTGCTCTAGGCCCAGATCGTAAAAAAACTTATTGACGTACCGGAGCCAGCCAATCTTACTAACGTTTTCAAGCAGAAGACAGTCCTTTAAGATACCTTGGTAAAAAACTAGCTTGTTTGATGTCCAAAGGTGGTGCCATAAAAGAATTGGCTGAATCTTTATGAGGTCAGTGATGTATGGCAAGCCTAGTTTTAGGTGGCAGCTGAATGTTGACGTGCCCTGGGGAACAGCGAGGAGAAACCTCAGAAAGCTGTTCTCCACTTTTTGGAGAGCTTCTGCCTGAACGTACCCCCACACCCCTGCCCCATAGATGTCGGCACTAATACATTTAGCTTTGAAGATGCGAATCATCTCCTCGTACGGTCTTCTTCCCAATCTCTGGGTAAAGTTTACTAGGGCCATAGTTGATTTTAAAAACAGCAGTTTTCTGGCCTCAATAGCTTTTCTCTAGGTGCCCTGTTCGTCAATTAAAACTCCAAGATAGGGATAAGTAGGGGTGTTCTCCACCCTGGAGTTATTTATGTAGATATCTCTCCCTTTTCTTTCTTTTGGGCCAGAATACATAGTAAAAGTTTTTTTAATATTAATTTTTAAATCTAGATTTGACATAAACAAATTGTATCGGGTCAGGGAACGCTGGAGTTCGAGGGGAGTGCGGGCATTAATCACTGCGTCATCCACGTAAAGGAGAGTGGGGATCGAGCGATTTTTAATTTGAAGTAGGTCCTGGCACCCTTCCATCATGGATTTTTCTAGGCCGTTTGTGTAAAGAGTGAAAAGGAAGGGGCCAGGACACAGCCCTGTCTGACTCCCTGCTAAACCCTAAAAGATGCTGTCAACTCACCCCCCAAAGCCAAATCTTACTCAAGCTGTAGCGTTTGAGTAAGTTTCATGGAGAAAGTTAACTATCAGAGGGTCAATTCCCATTTCAGTTAGGATATCCCAGAGCTTTGAATGACTTACGCAGTTGAATGCTGCAGTAAGATCTACGTAGGCCATATGCAGGCTCCCACGTTTCGCATCCACATATTTACCCTTGAGTAAAGTCAAGTTTAAAACCTGCTCAATGGTACCCAGGCCTTCCCTGAATCCATACTGAAGGTCAGATATAATCGTATTATCTTCAGTCCAATGGTGAAGGCTTTCTAAAATGATACGCCCCACAGCTTTTCCGAAGGAATCCAGTAATGAAATAGGACGATAACAAGTTGGATTAAGTCGATCGCCCTTTTTAAAAACTGGAACCAAACTGGATTCTGACCACTTTACAGGTTGCTTCTAGTACCCTGAGTAAGATTGGGGCCCAAAGATCTGTTTTGAATTTATAGAGATCGACCGGCACCCCATCGGGGCCTGGGGCCTTACACCCCTTACTGGCACTTAAGGCTTGCTCGACTTCAACTAAAGTAACATCTAAAGCAAGTGGGATGGAAGAGGGCCTGGTACTATTACTGTTCGTCTCTGAGTGGCACTGCTCTAGGGGCATTTTATTTGTTGCTTCAAATATTTTGGAAAAGTGTGAAATCCAAGACGATTCGTCAATCGTAGCTTTGATTTTTCTAGTTTTCCTAGGGCCAGACAGAATTATCACCTCCCAAAAAGTGGCATTGTCGTTCGTTAAACAGCTTTTATGTAACTTTCTCCAGAGTTCCTCTTTCAGTTCTGATTTCCTTTGTCGTGGGTCCTTTTGATAGATTTTCCTAAATTGAGTGGTCTCTTGCCTATCTCTAAGGGGTTTGTTGAGGGCGTTTTTATGGTTTGAGTCCGCTTTGGTACAGGTGGAATTAAACCAGCCAACCTTATTGTTTCTCACCCCTTTGGGTTTAGTGTTTAGTGCTTCTTTGATAGATTTGGTAACTACCAAAAAGTTGTCAATAATCTCCCGCTGGGACGATGAATTTGCTAAGCAAACAGTTATTGCAGTCATGGAGTTCTTGACAACTTTTTAAATGATCTTTACCGGGTTAACCTGGACCTACTTAAGGGTGTAACCATTTAATCTGTACATAAACAGACTTTCTTTCCCATAAAGATTCATTAACTTGTTCTTTCCTCGTACCAACGCGAGGGAAAGGGTGATGGAGATAGGGAAGTGGTCACTGAATACACAATCGTGAGTTGTGAAGTTGGAGATAAGGGATGAAGCCCTACTTGCCAAAAAGATAAAGTCAATGCAGCTAGAGGTGCCTCTACCATTAAAAGTTGGAGTCAGGGGGACAGCGGGTGATATTAATTTGTTTGCCAAAACTAGTTGCAGAATCAAGATAGTCTCGTTTAAACAGGCCCCACTCTGGGAATGGGTAAAGTGAGTCATGTTGTTATCTTTCTCATCTAGAAGGCCACATGTTATGTTATCATTGTGTGCACAAGGGGATAGATTAAAGTCACCAACCCAAATGGTAGTAGGATTTTTCCATTGGTGATTACTATTAAAATCTAGGAGAAAGGTACGGATTTCCTTCAGAGTGGCAATTAACTGGGACTGCTGTAAATTGTTATAAAAATTGACTATCACTAGGAGATTCAGGTTATTGATAACTACTGAGATTATCTGATAGTTATCCTCAGTTTTTAGGGCGATAATTTCCCGGACTTGAATTAAATTGGAGATGTAGACCACTAAACCTCCTTTTGCACGCCCTGATGGAGATGGCGTCGCAGGGGAAAAAAACGATTCGTAACCATTTAGATGAATAGGTAGGACAGCCCACGTCTCTTGTAGACAAATAATGCCATAAGTCCGCGTGAAGGTAGGCCACTCACCTTGAATGACCTTGGAACGAAGGCCAGCAATGTTCCAAAAGATAATGCTGAGTGGAACCTCTCTCAGAGAATCTGCATCAGAGGAAAGGGTAGTTACAGGGTCTCCAAGGGGCATTTTACCAACAGTTAGCGATATTTATCGCTAACTGACCTTACCGTTAGTTTTTTTAACGCCGCGCTTCGCCCAATATTATCGCTGAGATAACGTCCTATTACCAACGTTTATCTCAAAAGCGATAATATTGCAGGCGTTAGCGTGAATATCGCTGGAAAACCAGCGGTGTTCGCGCATTAGCGTGCAAATGCCGTTAGCCATGTTATCCACCTCCCATTGGATAACATGGCTAAGAACTGGTATTTGCAGGCGCTAGCGTTTGGCGATATTCGCGCTTAGCGCAAATATTTCCATCACTTCGCCTTTCTTGGTAATAGGCGATAGCGAGCTTAGCGACTGCTTTCAGTCGCTAACCGGTTGGGTACGCCCACTTTGCATGTCATTAGCGATAAATATCGCTGACATGCAAAGCGGGCCCCAAACCGCTCGCTATCGCCTACAAGCTGTCGCTAACTGGTGTTAGCGACAGCTTGGTAATATGGCAATGGAATTATCGTCGCTTAGCGGCCGAAAACGACTGCTAAAACGGATGCTAAAGCGGCGATATTTCAATATCGCCAACCTTGGTAATATGCCCCCAAATTCCTTTAGAAGAGTGCTATCTGTTTGAGTACCCATAGCTAGGTCTAGACCATTCATAGTGGACAAACTCTGAGGGCTAGATCCATTTCTGAAATTAGCTAACGGGGGTACATGCTCCCTTTCCGGTAGAGCTGAAATGGAATCGGAAATGAGAGGCAAGGAGTTTACTATACAGTCTGCTACCATAGGAGATGTAGGGAAGGGAGTTGTTAACAGAGCCATGCTTTTTAGGTCGTTTGAACAGAAAGTGGTCCCCGAATCACAAGTTGATTGTCAGTCTACTTCCTCTAGGGGGGATAACAGCTCAAACCTGTTAGAGGTTATGATAGAGCCGTTCCCTTCTCCTCTGGGTCTTATAGTGGGTTTATAAAAGAAACCCAAAGGGAGGGCCGTGATACTGCAGTATAAAGCGAGAGGGGCCTCTTTGTGGTTTAAAAGAGAACAAACCATTTGGGGCATTCTAAAATTTATGACTATACAATCGCCCTGAGTGGATTTTTTTGAGGTGCCAACCTACCCCACTCTACGAACCATAAGTATTTTGTGCTGGGGGTTAAATGCTTGTTTTTCATCAGCCAGTCCACCACTGTGTTGTGAAGGGAAGGCCAAGATTTAGTCTGTCCCTGTTTTAAAGCTCGGACCCCCATTAGAATGAATACGTATGGACAAGAAGCAGGTGGTAGGTGTAAATTATCTGAATTGGGGTGGAGTTAGTTTGATTCTCCCTATTTTTTGCCCTTGCCTACTTTTGGGCTCCACCCTAGTGCTGAGTTTTAATTTTGGATCCTCTGCTACATGTCTTGTTAAAGTTTCTGATTGAGGTTCCCTTAGGGAACCAAACGTAGACTCCTGGGTAGATTGCCTGTGGCCATCCTTTTGCGTAAGAGTAGGATCCCTGCTACCGTGGGAAGATTTTTGATTTTCTAGTGAAACACTAATAGTCTCTACAGCCTCTTTCAGTTGCTCGATCTTCCTTTCTATACGGCCAAATCTTTCATCAATGAGTGCGCTCATCTGGGTCATCATGGCCCTAGCGTGTGTTTCTAGCAGTCCTCTGACAAGATCTTGAATAGGGACCTTAGGGCCTTGTGAGACGTCTCTAGAATTAGGAATGGGTACTTCTGGTTGCAGTTCGGAGTGGTTATGAGTTTTCTCTGTTTGGATTTCTGCTGAATTTGTTCTTATTGAACTTGAGCCATGATTATCTTTTTTCCTTCCATCCTTACCCCCCTTAACTCCCTTCTGTTTTGATCTTGCTAAATTCCCTTTCATCAATTTTGTTTGTTTCCGGGTTTGAGGCCCTGTCCCTTGTGGGGTGGTATTTTCAGTCTCACTATCATAACTCGTGGGGGGTAGAGGTTGAGTGGCCAGAGGGGAGTTAGTGTTTTTTTGTAGGATATTAATCCTAGGAGTTAGTGATCTAGTAGTTTCTTCCTACCTGGTCAGTGGGCACTGTAAAGAATCCAGTGAGAGCCTTCGCTTGGTTAATTGGATCTTGTGGATAAGGAGGGATTCAGCTCTTAAGAGGAAGGCGTCTAAGGTACCCACAGTGCTCTTACGTTTCTCCATCGATCTTCACGCTAGTAGCAAGAGTCACAATTAAAGAAAATGGAAACTCGAGAGTACAGAAATTGAAAACTGATTCAGGTGAGGACAATGTAAAAAAACAAGATACCTCTATGAATATGATTCCAGTGCAAAGGGAGACCACTTAAATGAGTTAGAGTCATCAATGTTCTTACCGCACTTCAGGGGTAAGTCCTCAGAGACAACACCCAAGGGGGGTGGCCCTGCCCTGCCCCTAACGGGCCCACCCTTGGCCTGGGCTTCGCCCGGCGCGCGCCCGCCCGCATCCCGCGAGCGGGAGAAACTGCTTGACTAAATCCTCCTGGTGACGTGGAGGGAAGGGCTGCCACTCGGCGCCAAGCCCCGCTGGTTCCTGGGGCGGCTAGTCCCGATTCATGCAGACCCCTGCAGCAGTAAGAGAAGCGTCTCCTGCAGAGCGGGAGGTGCGAACAGTTTTTCAGTCGCCTGGTGTTGGAGGGAGGGGCTGCCACTCGGCGCCAAGCCCCGCTGGTTCCTGGGGTGGCTAGTCCCGATTCACGTGGCCCCCTGCAGCAGTATGTGAAGCGACTCCCACGGAGCGGGAGGCTCGAACAGTTTTTCAGTCGCCTGGTGTTGGAGGGAGGGGCTGCCACTCAGCGCCGAGCCCCGCTGGTTCCTGGGGCGGCTAGTCCTGATTCACGTGGCCCTTCAGCAGTAAGTGAAGCGTCTCCCGCGGAGCGGGAGGCGCGAACAGCTTTTCAGTCACCTGGTGTTGGAGGGAGGGGCTGCCACTCGGCGCCAAGCCCCGCTGGTTCCTGGGGCGGCTAGTCCCGATTCATGCGGACCCCTGCAGCAGTGAGAGAAGCGTCTCCTGCAGAGCGGGAGGTGCGAACAGTTTTTCAGTCGCCTGGTGTTGGAGGGAGGGGCTGCCACTCGGCGCCAAGCCCCGCTGGGTCCTGGGGTGGCTAGTCCCGATTCACGTGGCCCCCTGCAGCAGTAAGTGAAGCGACTCCCACGGAGCGGGAGGCTCGAACAGTTTTTCAGTCGCCTGGTGTTGGAGGGAGGGGCTGCCACTCAGCGCCGAGCCCCGCTGGTTCCTGGGGCGGCTAGTCCCGATTCACGTGGCCCGCTGCAGCAGTAAGTGAAGCGTCTCCCGCTGAGCGGGAGGCACAAACAGTTTTCAGTCACCTGGTGTTGGAGGGAGGCGCTGCCACTCGGCGCCAAGCCCCGCTGGTTCCTGGGGCAGCTAGTCCTGATTCACGTGGCCCCCTGCAGCAGTAAGTGAAGCATCTCCCGCGGAGCGGGAGGCGCAAACAGATTTTCAGTCACCTGGTGTTGGAAGGAGGGGCTGCCACTCGGCAGCAAGCCCTGCTGGTTCCTGGGGCGGCTAGTCCCGATTCACGCAGCCCCCTGCAGCAGTAAGTGAAGCGTCTCCCGCGGAGCGGGAGGCGCAAACAGTTTTTCAGTCACCTGGTGTTGGATGGAGGGGCTGCCACTCGGCGCCAAGCCCCGCTGGTTCCTGGGGCAGCTAGTCCCGATTCACGCGGCACGCTGCAGCAGTAAGTGAAGCGTCTCCCTCGACATTTCCTACCTTGGAGGCAATCCCTGCCACGGTGTTGTATGGGTATTTGAAGTAACTGTCAGCACGACCAGCCCGGGGTTTTCAAAGCTCGGGTGACTTTGAGTGGTTTGGGCTTGTCAACCCCTGCACCCCTGCCTCGCTTTGTTAAAGGATCGGTTGCAGGCTCGATGGGGGTTGATAATGCAATGTTGAAAATAATAGACAATTGAATGGTAGGAGAGGGCTCCCGTTGGCCAGGCGGGAGGTCATCAGATAAGGCCAATTGTATTAGTGGGGTGTGTGGAACGTTTTCTGGGAATGGGAGAAGTGGTTGGGAAGTGTAGTCCTCCCCTGCGGTGGCGATAAGTGTCCAGGCTCTGCTCCTATGTTTTCTCCACGAGAAGCTTCACAGGCGGCTACATACGCCTCGGGTCACGACGCACTATTGAGAGCAGAGGCAGGAAGGGGTTCAGGAAGTGTAGGCCTCCCCTGCAGCGGCAGTAAGTGTCCAGGCTCCGCTCCTTTGCTTTCCTCACAAGTAGCTTCACAGGTGGCTACCTGTTAATTTGGGTCTCTGAGTAGAACAGTATGTCCAAAAGTAGGCAGCCTTTGTGAGCTTGATGGTTCTCTGCCATTGCTGTTAATTCACTTATGTTTACATGTACATAGAGCTATTGATAGGCCGCTTAAACTATTAAAGTACAATTCACCACTTGGTCTGAAGAGTCTTCACCTTCTACCCTGCTCTGAACCCTGACTGATGAGGATCCAGGAGTTGGTATTTGTCAATGTGGTTGCAGAGTTGCAAGTGTACACATTTTTCAAGCAATTTTGCTAGAGTCATGCTGCTGGTGATAGGTCGGAAATTGTTTGGATCTTATAAGTCCACGTTGGGCTTTTTAGGAATGGGAGTGACTTGCCCAACTTTTAGGCAGTCCGGTATCTTTCCCTGTAAGAGGGATTCATGAATGATCCTGGACCACAGAGGGAGAAAGGCTAAGGTTAAATCTTTATAGAGCTTGGCGGGATATCAATGAGAGTGTCTGATCCTTTATTGGGGAAGATGACATATGTGAAGATTACATTTGTTTCACACCACATGCTTTGTAAATGTGTGTAGAAGAAACTGCATGGACCTCTTTCTGCTTATTATACAGGGCAGCAGGGAATAAAACTGTGTTATATAAATTCTGCCTAGCAAACAGATCTGTGTTTGTAGGAATGAGAAATTCAGTAGCTCTGACAATATTTCATCAGGGGTATGATAGACTGTACAGTGCTTAAGTTAGCATCATCAGCTGCAGCACATATGTCAGATTACAGGTACAATTAGAGATATACCCGAGAAATGACAGCAGTCAGACATTCAAACTTGACAGAGTACGCTTTCAGTTTAAAGCACACACCTCACTATCTATGGCCTACCAGTAGTGTACCTTTGCAGAGACTTATATGGACTTGTATAGAGGCCAATACATCTGGCAACATGTTGTACACCTAACGTTTCTCCAATTTAATTAGAGAGGCAGAACTATCAGTGTTAGGTACAAGCCAAAATGAAAGGCCTACTCCTGTCACACCACTTTTCTGAGTGTCAGAATCTTTCTAGAGACATCAATGAGTGTGTCATCTCCCTTTAAGGGGCAAAATGCTGCATGTACGTAAGCCTATGGACACTAGATTATCTCGGTGTCATACCACATGCTCTGTAAATGTGTATAGAAGAAACTGTATGGTTCACTTTCTCCTTATACAGAGCAGCAGGTATACAGCTGTGTGTTCAGGTGCTTCCATGAGGTCTGCTAAGCAAACAGATCTGTGTTTCTTGGACTGAATGCTGAAGAAGCTCTGGCAAAATGTACCTAGGTTAATGATAGATGGTATCGTTTTTAAGTTAGGTTCATCAGCTGCAGCACACGTTTCAGACTACTTGTACAAGTAGAGACATACCTAAGACATGGTAGCAGTCAGACATTCAAATGTGACTGAGTATGCATTCCGTTTAAAGAACAAACTCCTCTATCTACAGCCTTCTTGCAGTGTACCTTTGCAGAGAGTTACAAGGACTTTGATATAGGTAAATTCATCTGGCAACATGTTTTAAAACAAACTTTTTTATACCGTTTTATGAGAGAGGAAGACCTCAATGCCACTCATCTGAGAGTCAGCATCTCTCTAAAGACCTCAATGAGTGGGTCAGTGCCTTTTTAGGGGCAAGATGACCCAGGTAAAAAGCCCTATATGTACAAAACTACCTGTGTTTGTCACTGCATGCTCTCTAAATGTATATAGAAGCAGCTGCATTGGTCACTTTCTGCTCATTATACAGGGCACGAAGGGGTATGAAGCTGTGTGTTCAAGTGTTTCCAGGAGGTCTACCTAGCAAACAGATCTGTGCATATGGAACTGAAAGGTGTAATAGATGTGAAAATATTTGTCCAGGGGAATGCTAGACTGCATAGTTTTTAAGTTAGGGTCACCAGCTGCAGCAAATGTATCAGACTACACATACAAGTAGATAAATTATCGAGATATGGTATCAGTCAGACATTCAAACTTGAAAAAAAGCACTTTCAGTTTGAAGGACACACCTATCCAAAGCCTTCTTGCAGTGTGCCTTTGCAGAGATGTATATGGACTCAGATAGAGCTTAATACATATGACAACATGTTTTAAACCTCACCAAAATGTCTCTTGCCATGCTACTCTTCCGAGTGTCAGCATCTTTCTAGAGACCTCAATGAGTGTTTCAGGGCATTTTTGATGGCACATTGACACCTGTACATAATAGTTTAGGTACTAGACTACTTCAGTTTCACGCTACATGCTCTCTAAATGTGTATAGAAGAAACTGCATGAGTCACTGCTCATTATACAGGATATGAGGCTGTGTGTTCAAGTGCCTCGATGAGGCCTGCTTATCTAAAAGATCTGTGCTGCTGCAACTGAATGCTGAATTCCCTCTGCCAAGACTTGTGCAGGGGTAAGATAGCCTTTATTGTTTTTAACTTAGGGTAATCAGCTGCAGCACACATGTTAGACTACACATGAAAGTAGAGACATACCCAAAACTTGGTAGCAGTCAGGCATTCAAACAAGAGACTTTTTTGGACTCGGTTAGAGGTTAATACATCTGGCAAAACATTTTTGACCTCACTTTTCTCTACCATATATTTTAGTGAGCTAGAGCTCACAATTCCAGGCCTAAGACAAAATGAAAGGATGCCACACATCATGCCACTCTTCTGATTGGCAGCATCTTTCCAGAGACCTCAATGAGTGTGCCAGTTCTTTTTTAGAGGCAAGATGATACACGTAAGGAAGCCTATAGATTTTCTCTGTTTCACACCACATGCTATTTAAATGTGTATAGGAGAAATTGCATGGGTCACTTTCTGCTCATTATACAAGGCGACCAGGTATGAAGATGTATGTTCAGGTGCTTCTGTAAGGTCTGCCTAACAAACAGATCTGTGCTACTAAGACTGAATGCTGAAGTAGCTCTGACGTTATTTTTCCAGGGGAATGATAAACTATATTGTTTTTGAGTTAGGATCATCAGCTTCAGCACACTTGTCAGACTACATACACATGTAGAGAGATACCTGAGACATGGTAGCAGTTAAACTTTCAATCTTGACAGAGAACACTTTCAGTCTAGGGGGCAAGATGGCTGACGCGGGATTGCGGTGAGCAGTTGCATTCATCCTCTCTCCAGCCTTAAGGATTTTAGACGCATGATTTTGAGATGCTGAATACCCTTGAATGGCTCCTGAATGGACATTGAATGCTGGTTATAAGCTGCTAGGCCTAATTGGTGTAAGGACCCATGAATACGCCATAAATTATACTGAGAGGTGTTTGCTGTCTATATTTTGGTTCAAGAGAGGAGCTAGGGTCCTGATGAGCGCGTTTGGACTCAAGAAGAAACCGCAGGCACAAGTGATTAAAATGCCCGCACGGATCACGAAGCAAGAAAGGGAAAAGGAAAAAACGATGCCGGGAGCAGTGACTGCAGGCACTGAGGATACGAACAGACCCCCACGGAATTTTGGCGCTATTCCGAAGACGGGAGTCCCAGCAGGGAGAAAAAAGAAAACTGAGCAAAAGGCCAAAGCGGCCCCTAATGTGCAAGATACTCCCGCAGCACTACGGGCGGCGGTAACAAGTAAAGCGGGAAGAAACAGCGAGAAGCCGAAGGGAAAAGAGACGACATTGCGTCAGCCTACCGTAACAGAGGCGTTCTCGCCGAAATTAGTCCCACAGCACATCGAGGACACGGCAGGCAGCAGAGGCAGCAGAGGCAGACGAGACAGCGGCATCAGCGGTGGTGGCAAAGACGGCGGAAACCAAGATCTCCGGGAGGGCGTCCCCGAGGACGCTGTGGACGCAGAGTCTGAGGTTGCTAGGCAACACCGCAGATCTGATCTGGAACATGAGCACGAGCCTGAGTCACCCGCGGAGGTCTCTGCTACAGGTCTGGCAGAACAGGCAAAACAGGCAGAACGGATAGAAGACAGGGAGCTCAATCCTACTTCCACGGTGAGATGCAGAGACAAAACTGGTGGGGGCTCGGGCCAGGTAGGATTTGAATTTGGGAATGCTGATATGGTGGGAGCCTTAATGCTGGTAGAAGAGGAGATGAATTCAGCAAAGGGGGGGGAAACCCCTAATACATGGGGTAGTACCCTTAGCCTCATAAGTAAGGACGGAGTGGGAGAAGGAGCGGAAAAGGCTGAAGGAGGGTCTGCTGAGGGTGTTTCTATTCCCTTAAACGAGGAATCTGAGCTAGAGCAAACAAGTGTGGGGACCTCAGAGGGGACTTCCGGCTCTGAGGCTGGCACGGATAAAGACACGGATAAAGACACTATCCAGAAAAGGAAATCACTAAAATTAACCAGACAGCTCTCTGGGGGAATGGAGGGGACTCAAAGAAGGTTAGTCTGGGACTACTTGGCAACCTCACAGTCGTACCGGGAAGAGGATGGCAACAACTCGGAAATACCGGCTGGGGGCTCAATGCAACAGATCCCTGTGGAGCTTTTGTTTAATACCCTTAAACAAATGCAAACGGAGGCTAGGGCTGAAAGCCGGAGAGCAAGGCAAGATGCCAAAAAGATCCAGAACACAATGAGGAAAATGAATAAACTATTTGATGAACTGGCAGAAAGGGTAACTGAAGTGGAAGAACGAACTGGCAAGCTAGAAGACGACGCGGGGAGCTTCAAGACCTTCAAGACCGACCAGGAAAAACTCTCAGAAGATTTCCAATGGAAAATGGAAGATTTTGAGAATCGACAGCGAAGAAATAACATTAGACTCCTGGGTGTGGCAGAGGGGATTGAAGGGCAGGATAGGAGACGATTTGTAGTGAATATGTTGAAGGGGGCATTTCCTGAGTCAGAATGGCAATGGGAGAAAGAGATTCAACGGGCACACAGATATCCATTCACAGTGAAGCAGGGGGCAAGAAAGGATGGGCAGGGCTCCTTTCCCAGAGCGATCCTAGTAAATGTGGGGAATTTCTTGCTAAGGGAGGAAATTATTGCCAAAGCAAGACCTGATAGTAAGAGAACATTTGAATGTATTACATTCTTCGCTAGGCCTGATTTCTGTCATGTAACGGTAGAGAGAAGATGGAGGCTCAAGCAACTGATCGCACCGTTACAGTCATTCGGGTCAGAAGCGTACCTACTCTTCCCTGCTAAACTAAAAGTGGTAACAAAAGGGAAAATAAGAATGTTTAATTCAGAAATTAAGGCTCAGCAGTTTCTCGAAGAACTTAGAAACAGGAAAGGGGGTTAAAATGTTGCACATGGTGGATTGAAACTCATGTGTAGAACTGTTTGATGTAAATGGTTGAGTTCAGGGAGTATTTCAGTTTGTGATTATGTAGGCTGAGGGGGGATGCGATTGGTGCAATTCATAAGCAGCCACACATAGGTCATTCTGACCTATTTGCCAGTAAGGGGGGGAGGGTGGGGCTGGGAGGGGAGGGTAGGGAGTCGAGGGGGGGTGGGTGGGGGGGGGGAAAGGTACAAATCTTTGATATTCATTGGTTGATTCAGCACATTGTCACAGGGTGTAGGTTTAGAGATATATGGTACACAAAAACAGTCGGTTTTCACATAAGAAGTTTGTGGTATTATGATGACATGTAAAATTGCTTCTATTAATATTTGCGGGCTTAATGAGGTTAATAAGAGAGTGAGAGTTGCGGCATTGTTAAAATCTTTAAAGTTGGACTTGGTATGTCTACAAGAGACACATATAGAAGGAACAAGAGCATATCTATTGGAACAGCTGGGATTTAAAGTTTTAGCTAATACTAGACAAGGGACAAAAACAAGAGGAGTTGCAGTATTGGGCAGAAATAGAGATATAGCAGTAAGAAGAAAGAAGGAGGATCAATGGGGTAGGTGGCTGATTCTTGAAATCTGCTTTAAAGGGGAAATTTTAACGTTGGTCACAATTTACGGCTCCACTGAGGATGATCCAGATGTCCTGCAATTCCTGGATGTTGAATTGGCCCAATGGCCAGAGCCTATTGTATTTGCGGGGATTTAAATATCCATGTGCCGGATAGTTCTTTTTTGCAGCTGGGAGGAAAATACGTGGGGAGGAAAAAGAAAGTGTATAAGGCTCTGGTAGATTTGGTCTTTCACAACTCTTTGGTGGACCCATGGGTCAAGTTGCACCCACAATTAGATGGCAGTACATTTTTTTCAGCCCCACATAAGACCCTTGTCAGGTTAGATTAATTTTTAATCTCTAATTCACTAATTCAGGGCTCGCAAATAGAGAAGCAACCTCGGATAGTGTCAGATCATAGCCCTTTGGTATTAACCTTGAAAATGGGTCAGGTACAAAATAGTAGAACGCAGTGGACATTTGAAAGAGCTTTATTAAAAGATTCTACCTATAGGGGACATATGGAGGAGTGGATTACATTTTTTTGGGAGATCAATAGAGAAACTGCACCACCAGGGGTAGTGTGGGATGCCTTTAAGGCTGGGATACTGGGGGAAACTATAAGCTTTGTTTTAGCAAGGCAGAAGAAAGAGAGAGCAAGGTTGGAGGAAGTAAGGCTGAAGTTGATAAAAGAGGTAGAAGAATTGACCTCTGCTATACTACAGAATCGCTCTTTAGAAACATACTTATTTAGAATTATAGCACTAAAAGCGGAAGCCATAGAAGGCATTGCCGAGAAAGCTGCAAAGAATTTCCTGACTAAGAAAGAGAACGCGTATGAACTGAGCGAACGGGTAGGGCATATTCTGACTGTACGCACCAGACAGAGATTAGCTACATCAGACATCAAAGAGATTAAGGATTCACAGGGTAATTTAGTGGGAGAGGTCGATTTAGTTAGAGAAGTATTTAGGAATTACTACACTGTCTTGTATACTCCCGAAAAGGAAAGAAATACTGAGGGTATTGCCAGCTACCTTAGGGAAATTCTCCCCCCAACCTTGTCTGACGAAGGAAGTGAAGTTTTAGAAGCAGCACTACAGATGGACGAACTTAATGTTGCATTGAGCAGTTTATCATCGGGTAAGGCAGCGGGGCCGGATCAGATTCCTGCAGAGTTTTATAAAGTATTTAAAGGCTCACTGCTGGGGGATATGTTTAACATCATGGGTAAGGCACAAAAAGGGGAGTCGATCCCCGAGTCATGGGGGGGGGGGCTGACATTATTGTAATTCTGAAAAAGGGGAAGGATCCAACAGTCCCGGGGTCATATAGGCCAATAACATTGATGAACGCCGATGTTAAATTATATTCTAAAATATTAGCTATGAGGCTGTCGGGGATTATTGAGAACTTGGTAAGTCCAGCACAACACGGATTTATTCTCGGTAAAGAGACAACACAGCATATTAGGAGGGTGGTTACAATGTTCGATGCGGAAGGTGTCCTGGGAGACCCCATGGCAGCGCTTTTTCTAGATGCTGAAAAGGCGTGCAACAGGGTCTCCTGGGATTACCTATGGCAGACTATGAGGTGGTGTGGTATTGGTGAAGGATTTATTAGGGCTATACAGGCTTTATATAACGAACCTACGGCTAAAATTAGAGTTAACAGAGGGCATTCGGCAGTTGTTAAAATTGGGAGAGGGACGAGGCAAGGGTGCCCCTCATCCCCACTGTTGTTTGCACTGTATTTAGAGCCTCTCCTACGTAGGTTCGAATCCAATCCACTTATTTCTCCTATGAGCGTAAATGGCTGTACGGTTAAAACACTTGCATACGCCGATGACGTGGCAATACTCACCCCAGCTCCTCTATTGACAATCAGAGAGGTGGAAGCCGAAGCTGAGATGTTTGGACAGGTTTCCGGATATAGTCTTAATAGATCTAAGACGCAGATTGTAGAAAATGCCTACTCTAGCTGCAATGACTTACGGGTGGTTACCTCTGCAGTTTATCTAGGGGTGGCAATCTCATCAGATTTAGATAAGGTTGTAGAAAATAACATCTCCCCCCTAATATTTAGGGTAAAGTCCGATCTGGAAAGACTGAATAATCTACATCTGTCCTTGGTAGGCACCACTAATATTAATAAAATGCTAATCCTCCCCAAGTTTCTCTATCTTTTTAGATCTATCCAACTTCTTTGAAATTAAATGGTTTAACTCACTTGAGATTATTTTGAATAGATTTATCTGGGCTCAGGGTAAGACCAGGAGGGCTTATAGATTTATGTCTTTACCGAGAGAGAGAGAGAGGGGGTGGGGGGTACCGGATTTTAGAATGTATTATTTTGCCACTGCTATGCAATATATGCAGGGGTTAATAGGTGGGGGTGGTAATGAGCAAAAAGTGACAACTATGTCCACAGAAGTGTATGCAGCTGTTTAGGAGAGGAAGCAGAAAACTGCTTCTTAAACTGCACGGAGTATG
Organism: Lissotriton helveticus; assembly: GCF_964261635.1. Classification (NCBI taxonomy): domain Eukaryota; kingdom Metazoa; phylum Chordata; class Amphibia; order Caudata; family Salamandridae; genus Lissotriton; species Lissotriton helveticus. The sequence goes on from NC_136065.1 coordinate 1,612,302,166, forward strand.
GTTACTATAAGAGGACCAGATTTAAAACGGTTAGTTAGGATTTGGAATGCATTTTTGAAAAAAACAGGACTTGGAAGTTATAACAGATATACCAGGTTGTATAAGAATAGGTCATTCCCGGCGGCAGTCTTCGCTGATGGTACAATGGCCAGATGGGCCTAAAAGGGAATATTACAGATCGGCGATCTGAGGGATTTGGGAGGGATAGCACAGTTTACAGATCTTATGGTGAAATATGGCCTTGATAGGAGGTCTTTTTTTAAATACCTGCAGATTAGGAGTTTCCTGAGTAACAAACAAGGAGGGCCTGCAGGGTAAGATAGAAATGAAATTATGGAGAAAATACAGGTATGCGCGGATTGCACAATTAGATCTTTTTATGCATGTTTGATGAAGGGGAAAATAGATGATTTGGAGAGGTATGGTAATAAATGGGTAGAGAAGCTGGGCATTCCATCTGGAATATTTCAGGAATCACTTGAATTGGGTCGTACTGTATTGTGCTCTGCTCCCCTTCAATCCCAGCATTATAAAACCTTGTATGCATTATATTTTACCCCAGCGAGAATAGCTAAATGGGGAGGTACTACAGGTATTACCTGCCCGCGCTGTAACTCTCTTGAGGCAGATATTGTACATGTATTTGCTACATGTCCCCAATTGCATACCCTGATTAGAAATATAGAAGGCTTTTTAGATAGGTCATTAGATATTCAAATAACTCTAACCCCCTCATGGCTATTGTTGGGGATAGGCCTAGATGGGGGAAATACACAGAGAGAATGTATTTTTATGGCTGTTGCAGTATATAGATTAACTATAGCCAGGGCATAGCTTGATAGAAATCCACCAGCTATGCAAAATTGGTTGGCTAATTTATTAGCGGCTTATAATCTGGAGAAACCTATATATGCTCGGAAAGGTATGAGGGGTAAGATGCGAGGATTAAGAATCTGGGAACCTATAGCCAAGTGGAAAGACAACATGGGGCCACATTAAGACCTTTTTTTTTGTTTATATTAATGTATAGTTAAAAACTGTACTGTATATATATAATGATTTTTTTTATTTTTTTATTTTTTTATGAATAATATGAAATGTCTAAATGTACAATGTGCACAATTTTGGAAAAATAAAAAGATATAAAAAAAAAAAAAGAGAACACTTTCAGTGTAAAGCACACACCTCACTATATACAGCCTTCTTGAAGAGTACCTTTGCAGAGACTCATATGGACTCAGATAGAGCTTAATACATATGGCAACATGTTTTTAAACCTCACTTTTCTCTACCATTGTAATTAGCGAGGCAATGCTCTCAATGGCAAGCCTAAGCCAAAATGAAACTCTGACTCTTGCCATGCTACTATCCGGGTGTCAGCATCTTTCTAGAGACCTCAATGAGTGTTTCAGGGCATTTTTAATGGCACATTGACAACTGTACATAATAGTATAGGTACTAGACTATTTCAGTTTCAAGCTACATGCTCTCTAAATGTGTATAGAAGAAACTGCATGGGTCTCTGTCTGCTCATTATACAGGACTTCAGGATATGAGGCTGTGTGTTCAAGTGCCTCGATGAGGCCTGCTTATCTAAAAGATCTGTGGTGCTGTGACTGAATGCTGAAGTCCCTCTGCCAAGACTTGTGCAGGGGTAAGATAGACTGTATTGTTTTTAACTTAGGGTCATCAGCTGCAGCACACATGTTAGACTACACATGAAAGTAGGGACATGCACAAAAATTGGTAGCAGTCAGGCATTCAAACATGACAGAGGACGCTTTCAATTTAAAGCATACACCTCACTATCTATAGCCTTCTTATTGTGCACCTTTGAAGATACTTTTTTGGACTCGGTTAGAGGTTAATACATCTGGCAAAACTTTTTTGACCTCACTTTTGTCTACCATATATTTTAGTTAGCTAGAGCTTACAATTCCAGGCCTAAGACAAAATGAAAGAATGCCACACGTCATGCCACTCTTCTGATTGGCAGCATCTTTCCAGAGACCTCAATGAGTGTGCCAGTTCTTTTTTAGGGGAAAGATGATACACGTAAGGAAGCCTATAGATTTTCTCTGTTTCACACAGCATGCTAGTTAAATGTGTGTAGGAGAAATTGCATGGGTCACTTTTTGCTCATTATACAGGGGGACCGGATATGAAGATAAATGTTCAGGTGCTTCAGTAAGGTCGGCCTAGCAAACAGATCTGTGCTACTAAGACTGAATGTTGAAGTAGCTCTGACGATATTTGTCGAGGGGAATGATAAACTATATCGTTTTTGAGTTAGGATCATCAGGTTCATTACTCTTGTCAGACTACATACACATGTAGAGAGATACCTGAGACATGGTAGCAGTTAAACTTTCAATCTTGACAGAGAACACTTTCAGTTTAAAGCACATACCTCACTATATACAGCCTTCTTGAAGTGTACCTTTGCAGAGACTCATATGGACTTGGATAAAGGTTAATACATCTGGCAACATGTTTTAAACCTCACTTTTCTCTACCATTGCCATTAGAGAGGTAGAGCTCTCAATGACTGGCCTAAGTCAAAATGACAGGCTTACTCCTGTCATGCCACTCTTCTGAGTGGCAGCATGTTTCTAGAGACCTCAATGAGTGTGTCTGTGTATTTTCAGGTACACGATGTACATGTTCAGAAACCTAGACTATCTCTGTTTTACATTGCATGTTCTCTAAATGTGGGTAGAAGAAAGTTCTTGGGTCACTTTATGCTAGTTATACTGGGAAGCCGTGTATGAAGCTATGTGTTCAAACGCTTCCATGTAGTCTGCCTAGGCAAGAGATCTGTGCTTTTGGGACTGAATGCTGAATGTATATTTTTAAGTTAGGGTCATCAGCTGCAGTATAAGTGTATGACTACACATACAAATAGAACCATACCTGAGACATGGTAGCAGTCAGAAATTCAAACTTGCAGAGTATGCTTTCAGTCGAAAGCACATACACACAGACTTATTTAGACACTAATGTTTTAAATCTCACTTTTCTCTAACATTTTTAGGAGGCAGAGTTCTCAAAGTCAGGTCTGAGCCGAAATGAAACGCCTTTTTGAGAAATGGGGAAAAGTAAGAGCAAATGTTTGTTGTGGCATGTGCCGCTGAATAGCACTAAAATTATACCTCTTCAGATCCCGAACATGCAAATCAGCTATTCTGAGGTTTTTAGGTCTAGCATAAGCTAAAACTTTTTTTGCTAAAATAATATGCATAATCTAGCCACGTGTAGGGGTTTCCAGCCAGCCCTCATCAATCACTGGTTTGTTGTTGTATCACTTACATTTTTCTTCTGTTTACTACAGCATCAGTATAGGGCAATTGGGTTGTTCACAAAGAGCATGTTCACACAAAATCTACTACCTTCCAGTTCAAGGGTCTGCAATAGCAATACATGCATTTTCAAACAAAATAAATATATATTCAGATTCTATTAATTGCCCCATCAATGAATGTTGCAAGAACCATAATAAAACACAATCAACATTGACAAAGCCAAAGGGCTAAACACCAATTCAATCATTGACGTGTTTGTACCACTGCTTCTGTTGTTGGTTGCAATTGCTACCCTTGTCCGGTCCACAGCATGCTACACAAAACAGAAGGAACAGGTTTCGGTATGGGGCACATTAGCACTTCATACAAGTGCCCCTTTCATAACGTGCACAACATCCACACTATAGACATGGATTAGTCACTCTGTGCATGTGTGGAAACAATCTGCAATTGGGTCAAGTATCCATTTTAGGCACCCCAGGCTGCATAAACAAAAGGAACAGGCTTAAGTGTGGGGCACATTAGAAGATCTTTAGCAATCCATCACCAGTGTGGTTTACTGCGCATGACAAGTCACTTTTGCACTCTTTGCAGGTATCTGTCGCTGGTAAGCACCTACATCACTCCTTCCAAATTGCTTATCTACAGGTTCCATTGCTAACTCTAAGGCAGTTTTCGAGGTAGCAGTGATAAGATCCCCAAACAAACTTTGTGCTTTTTTGTGCAGACATAATCCAACAACAAGCCACATAATTGTACTCAACAACACAATTGCATAATATACCACATACATTCCATCCACACCATATAGTTCAACTTCATACCACAAAATTCTACAACACACCACATAATTAAGCTCCTCTACATAACACTCCAGAACAGAATACCCTACCACATAATTACTCTCCATACCACACAATCCCACTCCACCCACATATTTACAATACAATCAAATACAACATAATTGTCCTCCACAGAATTCCACAGAACCCTACTCCATATAATTCCACTATACAAATCTATTCAACAACACACAATGTCACACCTAAGAATTCCAAACCAGCACACATTATTACACTACACACCAATACAATCACTCCACCCTATAACATATAGGTAAAACATATTTACAACACCTATAACTCTCGCTCTAATTTTACTTTATTTTTTAAAGGATATGCTTTTGCCTTAGGTGGTCTGTATCAATCAATCAATCAATCATATCATTTGTAAAACGCACTACTCACCCGTGAGGGTCTCAAGGCGCTGGGGTGGGGGATGCTGCTATCAATTACAAATCCTATTTGCGGGGATCCCTTTGTAGGCCTTATCTGTAAAATGTGAAAGGTTTAAATAAACCGGGCCCAAAAAAACAAAAATTTAAATTTATAGCTACAATTAGTTTGTGGTTGTGGTTTAGAGCAGTTTTAAACTTTACAAATATCTATTTGTACACACATAATTGCACAGTTCCACATCACACAAATAAACGCAACACGTTTTATAACACACCACACAATTCAACAAGAAACCACATTGAGAAATCAACAACACAACTACAGAAAGCACCGCTGACATTCAATCCACACCACATAATTCATCATCGCACCTCAAAAGTGAAATAGCACACCACATAAAAAAAATCCAATACATAACACTCCACAGCACAAGATACCATGCCACATAATTACTCTCCATCCCACTCCACATAATTCCTATACACTAAATACCACAACTTTTATTGGGATTAATGTAGCAGCTGGAGGTAGTTTTAAGGTACTTCCAACTAAGAGCTCCAATTACCAAGTTGTACTTTACAAAAGACGAGTTTCTTTTTACTTGATACATTTTTATAATAACGATTTCCAATCCATCCCTAATAGAAATGTTATCGCGCTCTTTGATTTTATCTGTAATTTAGATTGTCAGCAACATTCAGGGGATATTACCGGGATAATCTTAGGGGGAGATTATAATGCAAAGTTTAATAATTTATATCATGGCATAGAGATATTTAATCCTTGTTCTGCCTCCCGTAGGGGTGCTGAGCTGGCCATATTTCTGAGCTCACATGATTTGGTTAATGTGATGGACCATATGCGTCCACCAAATGCCACTAGTTATCAGCCTCCAACATATAGAGGTAGGGGCCAACCTTCTACAATAGACTTGGTTTTTATCTCTTCTGCACTTAAGGTCAATTTTTAAGCCGCCGCAGCAAGGTTGGTACAATCGAACAATGCCTCGATCTTAATCTTGTAATCGGGAAGTACACAACTGCTCAGCACTCCCCGCTTTACTTGGCCTTTATGGATTTATCATCTACATTCGAAGTTGTGAATAGGTCAAAGTTATGGGCTATCCTACTGGCTTATGGGTTGGAAGAGCCATTGGTTCATTTTTTGGCACATCTCCACAAAGACCTTCAGGCAGAGGTGAGGATAGGTAGTGGTGGAGAGGTATCGGGAGCCATTAGGGTCGGAACGGGGTCAGGCAGGGTTGTGTCCTGGCCCCCCTCCTTTTTATTATTTACATTAAAGGCCTGAACAAGTCACTGGTACCGATGACTCATGATGTTCCCAAGATTCATGGGAAACCTCTCCCTGTGAAGGACTGGACTTTTAACAGTACCAGCGGTGCCAGGGAACAACACCTATAACCTTCATGGGATACCTGTTTTGGCGCACAAATTACAGAGACACGGGAAACTTCCTTCGGCGTCAAAGATCAGCGTTTATTACTGCAGGGAAACAAGAGTCATAAGAAGTACATAGACATGTAGGTTCTGCGAGTCTGCTTCAAATTGTATATGTAGGTCGCTCTCTTTTATACAGAATGTTGCCATTGCATAACATGTGGACAAAAGATTACAATCCAGTTCCCACAGTAGACTTCAAAAGGGTCGCTTTCATGTGTTCAGAATCCCGGAGCATAATTACAATAGCAATGCCGGTTCCCAACTGTAAAAGTACATCTTCCCACCATTAGGCACACCCATTTAGAGTTGTAAATGACAAAGAAGAAGAGACAAGAGCAGCTGCAAGGAAGTCAGACACGTGTAGAGAAAAGAGTGTGGGGGTAATATCGGATCGTAGGATCAAAGAGTTGGATCCCATCTCCTGCACGGCTGTCACAATAGGCCGACACGACCAGATTACCCTCAAGCTGAGCCATCTGCCTTTGCTGCGTCATTCCTCCGGCCATAAAGACGCATGAAAGAAATATGCGTCTTCCGCAAGGCTTGGGAACTAGAGGGTCAAGGGGCGAACAGTTACCTGCTCGCTGACTACGTGAGGGCAAGAAACAAAATGGATGCCGTATCTAAAATGGAACCCAAGGGTTCAGATGAAGAACCCGTAATATTAGGCGAGCCCTACCAGGTAGTGTAGCGAAAATGCGTACACTTACCGAACTCGCCATTTACGGTTCGTAGATACCAAACTCGTCCATATTCGGTAATGCCCAGAACGTCGTAATAACTTTTACGGAACCTCAGACGGTCCTTTTGCCCTCATGTAGGCAAGCACCAGTCGGAATCATAATCGATTTCGATACTCATCAGATCATCCAGATGTTGTTGATACATTATTCTATCCTTCAATGCCTCTTTGGTGACAACGGGCTGTCTTATACACGTCGTAGCACAAAGGCCACATAAGGCAGGACCACATTGCACACAAAGACAACATGAGAACAGAAATGTCACAACAACCCCTATGATCATCAGAATCTTCCAACCCCAAGTCGATATCAGACCCCAAAACCATCCCAGAAGCGTCCAATTTCCTTCGTCCACGTGTATGGACTCCGAAATTTTGTGCAACTTAGAGATGGCTTGATAAACCGTTGGAGCGTTATCAGGTATGAATACGCAGCAGCTCGAATGGATGACTTTACAAACCCCACCTCTATCTGCTAGAACGATATCTAGAACCATACGGTTCTGCAACGTCATTAGTCTATCCGCCTGGAGTTCGGCTGTCAAATTACCAAGGGCATTTGCAGTTATGTTGGCAGTTGATTCTACTACACGAGTTAACTGCCTCAAGTTCCTGCTATTAACCATCGGTCCCCAGAACGGTAGGAAACCCTTAAAGAAGTCTCCCGCTTCTTGTCCGGAAGTATCTTCTTTGCTAACCACACCTCTCACAATTCTATTTCTGTGGTAATCAGAGGCCACAGTGAAAGTCGGAGGCAAAATATTCGCAATATAGCAGGTACCCGAGAAGTCATGAGGTAACCACGTATAGGCTCGATCATAACATACAAAGTAGGTACCCTTGGCAGGCAGGAAGACAGGGGAGGAGAGCGTCGGTAAGACATACGTCTCGGTACAAGCACTCTCCCCAAACTGAGCTCTCGGATTTCGACGAAGACCTTTCAAGCAGAAATTACCCAGGTGAGGTACAATCCATATCGGTGGCGAGCTTTTAAGCTGCCTCTCACCCACTGATAAGCTGTACTCAGCCTCACTTAGTTCCTTATATGCTCGCACCTCTTCCTCTGGGATGAGCGATGCGTCAAAAATATCTCTATCTAAGTCTGCAATAGCTCTCGCCAGAGTCTTGTGGTACGGGCCAGGACCAGAGTTTGCTGAGCGTGGTTCTCGATGGGGGTAGGAATCTAGTGCGCTACGGAACATAGTTTGTAATGCTCGAGCTGACCCTTGTGCACTATAAGGCAGAACTAAGTACGGAATACCCTTATCCATGGTATGTGGCATTAACCCACACACCCAACAATTGGTAGTGTTTACCACTAACTGATGCTGATGCAAGAGTTGGATAAAAGAGTTGTTTCTAAATTCCGCACGTCTGACTTGTTCGTGTTGAGGCAGAGGATAAAAGGAATGTGGAGAGACAGTAGAAACGAAATATAGATCATGAGATGGAAGAGTAGGTGTAGCAGAAGACAATAATAACTGGGACCCATAATATACTCCCCCTATCAGTAACATAGATATGGTGAGGAACAGTATGATCACTTGTGAGAAAAACCATTTCGTATGAAATATTTTATGCAATGCAAATCTTTGCGCCAACATTTCTTCTCTTTTCGACAGCTCAGACAATGATGATTCCATCCCCTAACGACCGTCCGCGACGTTCTTGACGCACTTCGTTCTGAGTAGCGATTACCAATTCCCAGGAGTTCCCAGAAATCGATAAAAGAAACCGACCTTGTGTCGATAGCTGCTAAACAGAAGGAAGTACCCGCACGGCCTTACGGTCAACCTGGATGGTAGGTTCTAGCTAAATAATGTTCCTGGCTGTACGAAAAAAGAAAAAGATACACAATATATAATGTCCACTGTTTTCAGAGCAATGTAGAACCTAGAAACAAAAAATCTTTTTATTTGTGGCTTGTTCGTGGACGAAGAAAGTATCGGCTACTTCCAGGGCGAGTCTGATCTTCAAACAGTGGATTGGACGGCAAAGGAGTGTTCAATTGTTCAGGCGATTGTTCAACAGTCAAATTTTCCAAGGTTGACGTGGGAGGGGAATCAACAACGGTGTCAGATACAAGCCGAGCTTCGCTGAATGGAACGAAACGTTGTGGAGTGTCGGTCTCAGATGAAGAAAGACCTCTTCTCATCCAGGTGTCCGACGGCAAAGGAAGCGGGACTTTTTTAGTATGGGTAGCGTGTACCCAGTTCCGGCGTCCGTATAGTCGAACCGCCGTCCTCGTAGCTAGCTTCACTTGAAACGGGCCCACAAATCTCGGTTCAAGGTTCCGTTTTCGTCCGTAGTTCCGGGCGAGGATCCAGTCTCCTGGTTGGAGCCGATGACCAGGACCTTCTGTTTGTGACGGCAGAGCCTCAAAGACCTGTTGGTGAATCAAACTCAATTTAGCAGTCAGATCATAGAGATAATCGATCAACATAGGGTATTCAATTCTATCAAATTCTTTAGGTCTTGGGACTCCCCATACATTAGCAGGACGGCCGAACACAATCTCATATGGGCTGAGCCCTACTCGAGAGTGTACAGTTGCCCTGGTCGACAGGAGAGCTAGAGGCAAAGCGTCGGGCCATGATAAACCAGTTGTTGCCTGAATTTTAGCCAATTTCAGTTTTAGAGTGCCATTATATCCTTCCACCAAGCCTGCTGATTGTGGATGGTTTGCACTATGAAATTTTTGCACAATCCCTAGACCGCGACACACACTCTTCATCACACTCCCAACAAACTCACTTCCGTTATCCGACCATACGACCCGAGGCATTCCATACCGAGGAAAATATTCTTTGAGCAAAATTTTTGCCGTGGATAAAGCCGTGTTATCCTTAAGGGGGTAGGCCTCAATCCACCTAGAGAATGCACACACCACAACCAACACATACTTCAAGTTATTACATCGGTCCATGTGGATAAAGTCCAACTGGATGACTTCGAAAGGGTATGTAGGAGGGGCAAAATGGCCAGGAGGAGTGGGGGTGCCCTTACCAGGATTGTGCATCAAACACACCATACAATTCTTAACCACTCTCTCTGCACACTTAGTAATCCCATCATTCTTCCATACATGAGACAACAACTTGCATATGCCTTTCGTGTTGATGTGCGCCATACCATGAGCCATTGTAACAACAGTGAGCACATACGCATCCGGTAACATCCATCTCTGCTTCTCTGATAAATCAACCCAACATCCATTCTCATCCAATCTTCCCGTGCTCTCTCTCCATTTAGTCCTTTCCGTCTCAGTGGCTTCATTCTGTATTCCTTTCACACTTTCAAATGTGTCTTCACACATACCAGTCTCCGTTGGCCATCTCACTGAGTTCGTAACATACATTCTGTTCGTCAAATCTTTAGCCGTCTCTTTAGCCGTTTCATCCGCAAACGCATTACCATGACCCACATCGTCTATTACTTTCTGATGTGCACTACATTTGACTATGGCCACCTGTTTAGGCAATGTGAGTGCATCTAAAAGATCATTTACAAGCTGACCATGTTGAATCTTCGTGCCATGCGACGTAAGGAATCCTCTCTCTCTCCACAGTCGTCCAAAACTATGTGCCACACCAAACGCATACTGGCTATCTGTAAACACATTCACCCGTTTATCTTTAGACAACACACACGCTCTCGTCAATGCGATCAGCTCAGCAGCCTGAGCCGAATTCTGACTTAATCTTGCTCTTTCCACAATCGTTCTCAATGTTACTACAGCATGCGCAGTGGTCACATCACCATTCGGCAACTTAAAACAGGAACCATCCACATACAAAGTACCATCGGGATTTGTCAATGGAGTATCTTTTAGGTCAATACGACCCTTGGTCTCCTCCTCAGTTATGAGATAGCAGTCATGTACTGCTCCACCACTTGATTCTGTGTCGATCGGCAGCAATGTTGCTGGATTCAACACATTACATCGTTTTATCCGTATATGACTGGCCAGTAACGTTAACTCATATCCAGACAACCTTGCGCTCGTCAGATGTTGAGTTTTTGTTCGGTTCAAAAGAGTGTCAACTGCATGCGGAACCATCACCGTAAGCATATTATCCATGACTAGACCTGCGGACTGTCGAATGGACGCCGCAGCTGCCGCTGTTGCCCTTAAGCAACTCGGTAAGGCTCTGGCTACTGGGTCTAAAGTCGAAGAAAAATAGGCACATGGGCGTTGTTTGCCGCCAAAAGGTTGTGTCAGAACACTCAACGCACAACCATCCCTCTCGTGAACGTATAGTGTAAACGGCTTACTGTAGTCAGGAGTGCCCAACACAGGAGCCGAACACAACGCATCACGCAATTCAGAAAAACTTTTCTGACACTCTTCAGACCAAGGTAATGGGGATGGAATATCTTTGCACGTAAGAGCTATCAATGGTTTCGCCAACAATGAAAAATTTGGAATCCATTGTCTACAATAGGACGTAATACCTAAAAAGGCACGAACATCTCTCTGGGTTTTTGGCACAGTCATTCGGGAAATCGCTGCAATTCTCTCTGGGGTCAACCTTCTCCCTTCTCTTGACAATAAGTGACCTAGATAGGTAACTTCTTGACAACAATACTGTAGCTTGGAAGGCGATACCTTGTGGTGTAAGTCATGTAGATAGTGCAACAATGATACCGTAGCCGTTTTGCAAATAGCTTCTGTATCAGCTGCCACTAAAAGATCATCAACGTATTGAATCAAAGCCGCACCCGTCGGTAAAACAAAGGCATCAAGTTGACCTTTAAGTGCTTGGCTGTAGATTGACGGACTTTCACAGTAGCCCTGTGGAGCGCGTTTTAGCCTAAAACTGCGACCACTTAATGAGAATCCGAATAGGTCTCTGCTCTCCTCTGCAATCGGGATGCTAAAGAAAGCATTCTTTAGATCGATCACCGTGAACCAGGAGGCAGATGCCGGAATCATTGTTAGTAAGGCCGTAATGTCAGGAACCACAGGAAATTGTGGAACCACTATTTTATTTACCTCTCTCAAATCTATAACGAAGCGATACACAGGAGGTTTAGTTGGGTCAGTTCGTTTCAGAATTGGCAATACAGGGCTATTACACACGTTTCCACGAGTTTCTTCAACAACACCTTTTCCAATGAGATCATGAACGATTGCTAACAGTGCTCGTTCGCCCTCAAGAGAAATACGATATTGAGGTAAACGTGGTAACCGCGCATTTGGTTTCAATTGAATCACATATGGTGGAATGTCTAACAGGCCCACATCATTGGGACCTGTGGCCCATAGGGATGCAGGGAGGGAACTCAATTCCGGTGGGAATTTATCGACCGATAAATACATGGGAGAGATCACTCTCCGTCCCAATGTAAGCTCCACTCCTTCGGGGGAACAATACAAAGTTGCATATAATCTTTTTAATAGATCCAGGCCCAAAAGATTCTCACCACAACCTGTAGATAGAATCAGTGGAGCCGTTAGTTCACGAGGTCCAATCATAAGAGGCAAATGATTAGAGACTGGGTTACTAACAGGGGCGCCAGAGAATCCAACGGAAACGTTCGTTAAGCCAGACAAAGGTGCGCCAGGGAGTTTCGAATGCATGATGGAACTTTTCGTCGCACCAGTGTCTAACAGAAAAGGCTCAACTACACCCGATGTAGCCACTGCAACGTAAGGCCCACTCTGATCGACCGGAACTGACACTACTCCCTCTCTTTGTCTTTGGCTGTCCTAGTAATGGTCGCTTGCAACAATCTCATGCTCTACGTAATAATCATCCACATTATACTGTGCAGATCGAACTGACCCCGCGTTTCGCTGGTCAAAACAATTATTCGCATCCGATTGATTTTGATGACGATCAATCTGATTGTGGGTTGAACCACGACCTCTACCTCGTGATGCCTGTTGAGGACCACCACCACGGTTTCCTCGTGTCGACACACCATTCAGACGGTCCCGTAAGGCAAGACAATCATATTTTAGGTGTCCCTCTTTCCTACAATATGCGCACTGATTATACCCAAGTCAAGATCTATAATCAAAGTTGTCAGAGCGCTGCTGTATCCTATCGGGCTGTGCTCGTGGTCGATACTGCTGTTGTGAATCATTTTGGATTGATCGTGGAGGGTATGCTTGCTGCAACAAAACCTTCGTTTTGAGCTCCTTCGTTTTCTTTTCTACACGATCACTTTCTTCCTTTTCCCTATTTTCATAATACTGGGCCGTTGCTAGTATTTGCGCAGGGGTTGAAACTGCCCACGCACTCTCTGAATTCTTTAATTTGTTGCTTAGCTCAGGCAACAAATTGGACACGAACTTGTCAACAAATAATCGCTGGCCTCCCTCAGCGCCCATGTCCTGACCGCTGTGGTCGACAAACGCTTCCTCAAACCTTGTAAAGAAATCCGAGACAATCTCGTCTTTCTTTTGCTTACAGGCAGATAACTTATCCCAGTTCACCTTCATCGCTGGCATGAGAGTTTTCATGAGCGTAATTATTTTCTGAGGCAAATCCAAGATCAACTGGTCAGGCTTAGCCCCACCAACTTGTAGTCCATCAGCCGTTATCAATGCCGCCCAATCACCTCCTAATTCAACTGCGTGATTGGCTTGACGAATTTTAGCCCAAACTGGTTGCGGTACAACATTACCGAACAACATGTCGATGTCGGCAAGGTTCATAATAGAAGCTTCCACCAGTTGTGATAACTCCTTATAATAACCAGCCGGATTTTTACGCGGATCGGGTAATGATTGCTTCACTTGCAAAACTTCCGATCGTTTCCATGGAAGATGTATCCATACCCTTCGAAAATGCGGTAAAACCGCAGGGTTAGCAGCAGGGTCACCAGGCACCCAAAGTGGCGGAACCTCTCTCATAGGATACTGTCCAGGAACCTCTTTCCAATTGTCAGTGGTATCATCTGATGACACCCGAGAATGTGCTGTGGCTCTGAACGCTAATAAGCGTTCCACGGCACGTCGTACATCTTCACCTATAATCATACCATTCGAAAAATGACTCTGAAGTTCAATTATGTCGGACGGTACGTTATCTACATCATCATTATACCATTCTTCCCTCAAAAAGTTACACATCTCTTCAAACACGAATCTCTGCGTAGGCTCATTAAACTGAGAAAATGTGTCGAAGACCACACGTGGAGTGTAATTAGCAGGATGTCTTATCCACCTATGTGCCATTGTTACTAACGTCTCTTTCTCCCTACCACTAGGGATCTGACTCCGTCTTTGAGGAGTTTCAGATAAATTAGACGAAAATAACGGACCAGAAAGAGGTGAATAAAGGGTAGCAACAGAGTTAGGAACACGCTTACGAACAGAAGGGGAAAGAAAAACAGGGGCAACAACACCTGAGGTGAAGGAAGGCATAGTAGGAACGGACAAGATAGTCGGAGTAGCAGAAGCAACAGTCTGCGAAGGTACAGGTACAGGAGCAGTAGGAACAAGGACAGGTGGTAGAACATACGTAGGGTTAACAGCGGGCTGACCCGCAGCCGCTGGAGCAACAAGTGGTACTACAGGAGGAGCTACAGGAGCAGCAGCACCCTGTACATAAGGAGGTGGGGATTTCATTAAATACGATAACAAGGAATCCTCCTTCAGATCTTCTTCTTTCTTTTCTAGACTATTCGGTAAAACTGGGTAACATTTATCTATTTTCATGTGATGCAATCTAGTAGAGATTTACATTTCCTTTTCTTCTTTATCCTGTTTACATTCTCGTATAGTTTGCATTATCGGAACAAACCCTTGCTTTTGATCCTTTTTAAGTTGTTTGATTTCTTTCTGCTTGGCCTCTTTACGCCATATCCGAAAGGAATCAAACATAGCTGGCCTAGCTTTCTTTAAAAATAATTTAGCCTCAAGATTATCTAAAATCGAAAGTTCAAAAGTTCCATGTGGTGGCCATCTAAGGTCACCGTCTTTCTTTGTATAGCGGATCCAGTAATCATTATATATTATAGGACCCACCCCATGTCGACTATAAAGATCATGTATCGGAGTTCCAACTGGAGGTATCGGACACGAGTCCTCCAACCGGGAATCCATTGCGCAACATTTGAAAATACGAAACAAACCACTATGGCTAGGCATCGTGCACACTAACCTAGTATCAAACTTCAAGGATTACCGAAGCAATAAAACCTCGTGTAAGTCAAAACCCTCGGTTTTTGGCAATTGCAACTGTCAAATAATACTAAGAACCAATACTAAGAACCACAAATGCAATGGAACCATGCAATACAACAAAGCCTTAAGGCTATCACAAAGCTCGGAGAGCTAACCACAAAGCCTGAGGAGGCTATTACAAAGCTCGGTGAGCTATTACAACAAAGCCTTAAAGGCTACAACAAAGCTTTCAAAAAGCTAGAACAACCACTAAGGACCGGGAGCGACCCACAAATACTTAACTCAGAACTTCAATGGCGTCACCAGGAAGGCCCGTCTATCGTCTCGCTTGTACGTAAGGTCTGCGCCGGGCGTCGAAGACAGGTCGACAGTCAGGGCATCGGTCCGTCGTAGCCGTCAGGAGGCGGGAATCTTCGCAGGGAAAATCGTCGGGCCACTTATTTCGACAACAGGATCGATGAACCGGGGTGCACCTTCCCTCAGAGATTTCACACGAAGTTCCTCACGATCATCAGGCTTTGGACCGGTACCGCTGAAGTCGCCCCACGTTGGGCGCCAACTGAAGGACTGGACTTTTAACAGTACCAGCGGTGCCAGGGAACAACACCTATAACCTTCATGGGATACCTGTTTCGGCGCACAAATTACAGAGACACGGGAAACTTCCTTCGGCGTCAAAGATCAGCGTTTATTACTGCAGGGAAACAAGAGTCATAAGAAGTACATAGACATGTAGGTTCTGCGAGTCTGCTTCAAATTGTATATGTAGGTCGCTCTCTTTTATACAGAATGTTGCCATTGCATAACATGTGGACAAAAGATTACAATCCAGTTCCCACAGTAGACTTCAAAAGGGTCGCTTTCATGTCTTCAGAATCCCGGAGCATAATTACAATAGCAATGCCGGTTCCCAACTGTAAAAGTACATCTTCCCACCATTAGGCACACCCATTTAGAGTTGTAAATGACAAAGAAGAAGAGACAAGAGCAGCTGCAAGGAAGTCAGACACGTGTAGAGAAAAGAGTGTGGGGGTAATATCGGATCGTAGGATCAAAGAGTTGGATCCCATCTCCTGCACGGCTGTCACAATAGGCCGACACGACCAGATTACCCTCAAGCTGAGCCATCTGCCTTTGCTGCGTCATTCCTCCGGCCATAAAGACGCATGAAAGAAATATGCGTCTTCCGCAAGGCTTGGGAACTAGAGGGTCAAGGGGCGAACAGTTACCTGCTCGCTGACTACGTGAGGGCAAGAAACAAAATGGATGCCGTATCTAAAATGGAACCCAAGGGTTCAGATGAAGAACCCGTAATATTAGGCGAGCCCTACCAGGTAGTGTAGCGAAAATGCGTACACTTACCGAACTCGCCATTTACGGTTCGTAGATACCAAACTCGTCCATATTCGGTAATGCCCAGAACGTCGTAATAACTTTTACGGAACCTCACCTGTTCTACTCTATGCTGATAATGTGGTCCTCATAGGCCGCACCCCTAACTCCCTGCGCATTCTTGTACAGTCCTTTGTTAAACATATGGACAGTTTGGATTTGTGAGTTAATTTTTATAAATCGTTTCATATGTCTTGTGGCCCCAGGAAGTGCCAGCTAAGTGCCATTATTGCTGGCAATCAAAAATTGACAAGAACCTGTAAATTCCCTTATTTAGGAGTCTTCTTTGCTATGAACGGGTTCTGGAGTGAGCACCTTACTCACTCTAGGAGCAAGTTCTCAAAGACTATCAACTCCATTTTTAGCTTCCCCCGACCCAAGAATACAGGTGCTATTTAAGCTATCTTAAAATGTTTTAAACTTCAGTGTGTCCCCGTGGCTACGTATAGTGCTGAGTTTTGGGGCACTGCAGATAGCTCCTGCATACAGCAGGAAGAAAATCGGTTTTGTAGAAAGCTGTTGAGCATCCCAATCTCGACCCCACAATATATTTGCCACAGGGAATTGAATCTAAATTACATATCTGATTTTATACTTGCATGCCCTGCTCTCTTCTGAATATCAATTTAGAAGAACCAGGCAGCCACATTAACACAAAGCATCATAACAGATTAATTGAAGTATCAAAGGGGAATGCCCATTCCTTGGCTATCCGGAGTGTACCAGAGCTTATGCTGTGTTAACAAAGGCTCTATTTTCTTAAATCCTAGTAAAGTGGAAAACGTAAACAAATAAGAACTTAGAATTGTGCTCTATTCGTCATATAGCACTATGGTAATTGTGTTGGAATCTGAGAAATCCCAAGTCTCCAGTTATATGGCAAATGAACGGCACTGCTACCCTTTACCGAGCTATCTCACCCTACCCATGAGTCACTGGGAAAGGAGCCTCTTATTCAGCTTGAAGGCTGGGACAGTGGAATTTGCATTGTGTTTTCCCATGGGTTACCACTCGAAGCTTGATTCACTACCCTGCCCATGTGATGGGGTGAGTGGTCAATCAACCCAGCATTTCTTGTTTTTTTGAAATTGTACATGAAATATATCAAGTGGCTTCTTCTCCCATTTTACACTAAGAGTAGGCCTATCAGCCTGGCTTCTGCCTATTCACATATGCTTGCCTTAGAAAATGAAGAATTGGTCTTTCGCTTAAGCACATTGTTGAGAATTGCTACCAGGGCACGCAAATCAATGCTTATGGATTGAGTTTTAACAATGTACAGACAGTTCCTAATAAACTAATGAATTGGTTTGTACACTAGTGATCTATTTATGATGAATCTTTGTTTTGAATTATCATCTAAGAATCTCATGTTATTGTGTTTATACAACTGTAATTCTTGCTATTGTATATTGCTAATTTTTTTTCTTTTTAAATATTGTTGCACTTTAATGGATACATTGTCTATCCGAATAAAGCTTGTGAACTGAAATATCACAACATTTCTATCCACTTAATTCAACTGCACAACAAACCACATAGTTCGATTACACACCACATACATCCACTCCACTCCAGAGCACATAAAGATAAAACAATTGGATCTAAAATGCCAATATCTCTAACTCATGCACATGTGAGACCTTCTGTATTGCAAATGCTTGCTTAACTATAAGTCACATTTACAGAGTGGTGGAGAAAAGGGGAAGGGCCTCCAAACAGCTCTCAGGAATCACGCTGTGCTGGAATTACAGAGGTACCAGGAGGGCTCTTTGCCCCAAGGTCCCTCAGAAGTAAAGTGGACACCATCCCCCAATCAGTAGAGCACCACGGGCTGGGTTAGCAGAGTGGGGGCATGGCCTCCTAAGACCTCTGAGCACTCCTACTGTGTGAGGCTTATTGGAGATAATAGGAGGGGTAGTGGGCCCCCAAGGAGGTAGTTGAGGTCCAACTATCCCTCCTGCTAGCTCCAGTAAGTCCCACACAGCAGGATTACTGAGATGTGTTTGGAGGTCACGCCCCAATACTCTACCACTTTTCAAAAGCACCTCTTGGTGCACTACTAGTAGGAGGGGTGAAGTGGAGAAAGGGGAGCATGGCCACCACCTTTAAGCAATCCCACTGTTTGGGACTTATTGGAGGTAACAGGAGATGTTGTTGGCCCCTAAGGAACCTCAGCAGCCAAGTAAACGGTATCCCCTTTCTAGCAGTGTACACTGGTGGATAAAGGGGACGGGGCGTAGACAAGTTACTGATTTTTCTTGTAATATATTTTTATTGTTTTTTTCACATAATATCAAGCAGATAATACAGCGTTAATAATACTCAGTATTCATCATAGCAGCAGCCCCGCTAGTCAGTTGTCTCACTGCTCATTATCGTCATGAGCATGTGGATTATATGCTTACATTCTTTAGGCTATCTGTCATTAGCCACATACCGTTATAACGTACAACAATCGTATAGAGGCCCATCCCTTGCTAGTAACCAAGGTGTGCCAGTGCATTTTAACTGTGTAATATAACAAAAAATATGACGATCCACTCCCATCCCCCTCCCTGCCCACCCACTTCCACCGGTGTGTCCCGACCACTAGCAGTCTATGAATTATAGAGCAACAATTCCCTCAGCAGTTCTTATCGTAACCTCTAATCACTCCGTTTCAGTGGGTGCCCAGCATGGTTGTACTAGGGCAGTGGTTCCCAAACTTTTGACTCCTGAGGACCCCCATTGAGTCACCACTGGAAGCCAGGGACCCCCAAGCAATTTGTATGAGTTAAATTTCAAACATTAAAACAGTAATTCGAAAAAAATACACATGTGTGCACACAAAACAAATACTCAAAGTAATAAGGATTTTGGGGGCAGATGTACGACCATTTCTTTTAGTACCTCGCAATTGGCGACACATTGCGAGTGGCAAATTGTGAGTTGCTAAATGAAATGTACAACAGTGTGTATAACACTGTTTGGGATTCCCAATGGGGTCGCAAATTGCGAGGTTCATTAATATTAATGAGCCTCTCGCAATTTGCGAGCCCATTGGGAATGCCAGCCCTCCCAGCGATGGTGGCCTGCTGGGCTCTGCAAGCCACCATGTCTCGGACTGCTTTTAAATAAAGCAGTTTTAAAAAAGAAATGCAGCCTTTTTACCATGCATTTAAAAAAAAAGGAAAATGAAACGTTTTCGTTTCATTTTCTAAGGGCAGGCAGAGGTCCTTTGGACCACTGCCTGCCCTTCAAAAATAATTTTGCATGCATTTGCAAAGGGGAAGTGGTCCCCTGGGGACCCCTTCCCATTTGCGAATGCATTACCATCTACTTGAAGTAGGTGGTAATTGTGACTGTTTTGCGACCGCAAAACATTTGTACATGGTTTTGAGACTCGCTATTTGAAAGGGAATGCCCCTTTCAAATATCAAGTTGCAAAACCCGTTCCCGCATATAAAAACAGATCGTACATCTGGCCCCTAGTATTTTATATTGAGTGATAGCCCCTCTGTCACATGTATTTCATTTGTTTTATAGCATCTCTCACACCATTGTAGGATGTCAGAGCACTTTACATCACACATATATAGATACTTTGAATCATACATGTAAATCAGTGTGTATATAAAATGTTTAAAGAGTGCTTGGTCTGGAAAAGCACAAACTCAGGAACATAACACAGTGGCTAGCATTGACGTTAACATTAAAAATGTATTTACACCCAAATATATCTTTTTAGCAGCATCAGGATAATGAATAACTGGGACAAAATATAAGTTACTAACTGGTACCATGCAGTTTGCAAGCAGCTCTTTGATGACAGTTTATAGGTCCCTCTGCTAGATTACGATTGTCACTTATGAAGTGCACAGTAACAAAAGAATCTCTGTGACAAAAGCAGTAACCACGAACCTAGGCACATAAAATACTGCTTTTTAAGATGCATGTTACACGTTCTTTGCAGTGGGCACATTAACCCTCTGTGCAACATTAGTTAAATCAAAGCTGCCACTGAACAAAACTCTCCTCACTCTCCAGCAGGTACATTAATCACTGGCATTCTCTTGACACTTTTATTGTTGCTGGAAAGCTGCTAATTATACAAAAAACGTTTCTGTGCTTTTAAAACTGTTGTCTACGGACCCCCTGGGAATGTTTCACGGACCCCTGGGGGTCCGCGGACCACAGTTTGGGAAACACTGTACTAGGGGATTCCCTACTGCCAAAGTAGTTCAGGGTGGTACCGTCTGTGCATTCAGAACCGAGTTTGCATCTGAATCTGCCTCTTGTGCTTGCAGTGACACAACTATGGCTTTCCATGCCCATGCAGTCTCCAGCACCTTATCATTATTAGTCCACTTTGCATGCTGAAGCTGAACTGTACTTTCCCTCGTTGCCCATTTAATTAATTCTGCTTTCCACCTCCCAAAGCTGGGCCCTCGCCCTGACTTCCAGTGCACTGTGATGTCTCTTTTAGCCAGCAACAATCCCAGGTCTAAAAACTTACTCCTTACCTTCGTTTTGGGTGTATGCGGAAACCAGTGGAGTAAACAAGTACCCATGTTAGGTTCGAAACATCGTTCCATACCTTTGCAGAGCAGGTGAACTACCTCCTCCCAGTACATTCTCAGTTGTGGACAACCCCACATCATATGATGAACCTCCGCCCCCTCTAGAGTACAACGTGGGCACTGGGCAGTGTCTATTTTAAAATACTTATTCATCTTAGCAGGAGTAAAGTATGCCCTGTGTAGCATAAAAAAGTGAACCAGCTGGAATCTGGTGTTCCTGGTACTTTTCCACGCTCTCCTGACAAATTGAGTCTTCTCAGTAATCTCCTTGCCTAGATCCACTTCCCATTTCCGTTGCAATTCCCTCAGTGGCTCCATTCCTTCGCCCACCATGCACCTGTATAAACATGTAATTGCTTTGAAGGTCCCCGATGCCATCACTACATACTGGCATGCCATGGCCATCCGTGGTTCCAGGATTCCCTCCCTCCAATGACGCTGAATCACCAAAACCAGGGCCGAATATAGTAAGTAATACCCACAACGGAGGCCATATCTATTCTGCAGGGTATGATAGGTCAACAGGAAACCATTTTCATACAAATCCCCCAATACTTGCACTCCCAATGTCTCCCACTCGGCCAACTCAGTCCAATCCCCCCCGTACAGGAGGGCGGTACACATTCCAAAAGGTATCTCTGGGGCATAAGGGTGGGCAATTCCAGCTCTGCGCTGGCTCCGGTTCCAACCCAGCCTCAGCATCTGCGCCTCGTTAGAAAGCATCGCAAGGCGCAGCTGCTGTTGAAGTACTATAAAGGACAATACGTGGCGTGGAATCCATGGTCCATCAGGACAATCTGGGCCCCTAAACTCCAGTGCCACTGCCTGGGTAGGCCACTGCAGTTGAGTTTCAAATAATATAGCTCAAAGTCTGGTACAGCCAGTCCCCCATTGGCCCTTGGGCGCATCAATGTATCCAGTGCCACCCGCCATCTTCCATTTCCCGACAATGGAGTCTAAAAATTGATCCGGGAATCCAAATCGGCAGTGTCCTAAAATAATACAACAACTGGGGGAGTACTACCATCTTTAATAGGGCCCCCCGGCCAGCCACCGAAAGTGGCAAAGTGCCCCAAAATGTTAAGCTACCCCAAAGCCCTCGAATAGCTCTGCCTATATTACCTTATAACAGGTCATCAGATTTACGTATTCATTATCCGTACACCCACCCTCTCACGCCTAGATTACATGTTCCTCCCATGTAGCTACCATCACAGAGTGTCACATACCTCTATTCTTTCATGTGGCTTGCCCGATCACTCACTTATTCAGCTCAAACTCAGCCTGCAGACCAGTTGTCCCTTATATCATTAGTGCATGTCCCCTTGGTTGCTTAGAGACACCGGGTATCAGGAGATGCTCCATTGGGCCGCATCAGATTATTTTGCTTTCAACATCGGGTGCACTCAATCCCAGATAATATTATGGGAAGCTTTTAAACCTACGATTCGGGGGGCCAATATCAGCTATCGTACTGGGGAAAAGCAGTGCCGCCTGGCTCAGATTCAAAACCTAGACGATAGACAGCTTGCTCTCCAGACCTCGTTAGTGGAGGGTTCTGATGCCGGTGCCCGGCGCAACCTGCTCCATGTCCAACAGCAGCTGCACCAGTTAATCACGGACAATGCCAACTAAGCCTGTCTGGCAACTCAGCACAGGATATATCAATGGCGTAATAAATCTAGTCAGATGCTTCACGGACTATGTCAAGCAAGGGCCTCCCCGACGCAAGTCCCCTTATTGAGGTCCCCTGCTGGCGACATGTGCGCCTCCCCGGGGGCAGTGGTGCAGGCCTTTGCAGATTTTTATGCTGCCCTATACAGTGATCGTGAGAGACTCACTGAACCGCTTATAGACGTTTTTCTTGTAGATATTCCTCCAAAGCACCTCTCTGATGAGCAGCGAGATTTTCTTGACAAGCCCATTTCTTTGGAGGAGCTGCAGGCGGCCCTCACCAATACACACCTGGGCTGTGCATCCGCCCCCAACAGGTTCCCCTGCAATTTTATGTGCCCCCATATGAGTATCGTTGGTCCCCATCTTCTTGGCATGTTGCACCAGGTGTTGGAGCAGGAGATCCTGCCCCTGGACTGGCGCCATGCCAAAATTGTTTTACTCAAACCGGGTCACCCTCCGGAGGCCCCAGGCTCATACCACCCCATTTCCATATTACATTTTGATCCGAAATTACTGGGGAAGCTGATCGCCTCCGCACTTGCATTCTAGACCTCGTTCACCCAGACCAGTCTGGCTTTATGCCGCAACGCTACACCAGGCATAACATAAGGTGCCCCCATATTGTTGTTGCCAAGGCCCACCGTCTGGGACGCCCTGCAGCTGTCCTGCTAGCTGAC
This sequence comes from Lissotriton helveticus, assembly GCF_964261635.1. Classification (NCBI taxonomy): domain Eukaryota; kingdom Metazoa; phylum Chordata; class Amphibia; order Caudata; family Salamandridae; genus Lissotriton; species Lissotriton helveticus. The sequence continues at coordinate 1,612,325,356 of NC_136065.1, forward strand.
ATCGACAAGGCGTTCAACTCCTTGAGTCTGACCTATCTTTTTTAACTTTTGGAGACTGTCAACCTGTTAAATTGCTGTATACAGATCTTACATGCTGTTAAATTGCTGTATACAGATCTTACAGCCTCGATTCGTTTGGCCGGCTACCATTCTGCCTCCTTTCCCATCTGCAGGGGGACCAGGCAGGATTGCCCCCTCTCTCAGCAGCTTTTTGCTTTAGCGAAAGAGCCATTGGCTGCTTGGGTATGGTTGGATGCGGTTTATCAGGGACTGGGTGTTTAGTGAAACGACAGAACTACATGCCAACCTGTCCAAGTCGATCCTTTTTCCCATATGCGGGAACAGGGGAGTCAAACCTGGGCCTCGCAGCTGGTCATTGCAGGCGAGGGGTTTAAATACCTCAGTGTCCATAAGACTAGATTTCCCACCATGGAGAGGTCGAACCACATAGCCCCCTTGCTTCCGGTGGTATGTGAGGAGACAACGGTATGGTCCCACCTTCCCATAACCTTATACGGCTGGTCCGCTATTTTCAAAATGCTGTCTCTGCCGCGCTTTTTTTATAAGCTGCAGAATTTCCCACATCCTATCGCTCCGTCATGGTTTCTTCAAATCAATGCCCTCCTAAATAGATTCCTCTGTGGGGGAGAGGCAATCAGGGTGGCCTAGCGATCTGTGTCCAATCCACCTTTCGTGGCGGCATTGCAGCAGCGGACGTACGGGCGTATTATTGGGCGTCTCAGCTTAGTCATCAATGAATGATGGTACACCCCTCAGGCTGATCTGGCCTATGCGGTGGAGCGGCTCTTTCTGGCAGAATACCCACTGTTGGATCTCTTATACAGTAGATTCTCCTTGGAGGCTCTTCCCCCGGCCTGCTGTATGGTAATTCAGGTCTGAAGATGTGTATCCTGGTCCATGGGCTAGAGGGGTTTGCTGACAGACACGACTCCCCTTTGGCGGGGCACGCACCCACGGCCCGTCTCCACTCTAACCGGATTCCATAGATGGGATACTATAGGAATATCTACATTAGGAGATGTGATGCGTGGGACCACGCTTAAATCCTTTCAGAGGCTGGAGGAGGAGTTTGACCTACACAAGTACCAGTTCCATAAGTATCTTCAGCTCCACCATGCCCTGTCCCCCCTGATAAAGCACCTTAAGTCCTTACCTGAATTCCAGCCACTATAGTGCAGACTGTTAATGGGGGATCGAGGAGGACACAAAATCCGCCAACTATATCAAACTCTGACATCGCACTCCAAGACAAACGTACACCGGACCAGGGCAGCGTGGGAGGCGGATTTACCAGCCCTCACTGACGATGACTGGACTGAGTACCTTGCCAGCCCCAGGAATGCTGCCGTCTCCTCTAGGTACAGGTTGATTCAGTTCAAGTATCTTCACATAGTATATTACACCCGCCTTCGCTTTTGGAAGATGGGGGCTATTCAGTCCCCTACTTGCCTCCGTTGTAATTCTGACAATGGGTGCTTCCTCCACACGGTCTGGAGCTGCACTGCACTACAACACTTTTGGTCTGGTGTGTTGTCCTGGCTTGGGGGGTTTATGCTAGGACCTCCCAGCGGATCCTTGACTAATACTTTTTCATGGCACAGAAGACATCGGGGCAAACAGATATAAGAGGCACCTTCTATTCCTAGGCCTCACCTTAGCCAAGCGTGACATTGCACAGCATTGGAAGTCCTCCTCTCCCCCCGGAGTGGCGGCTTGGAAAACAACCCTAGATAAATGTATGGCGACTGAAGTGGCGGTGTTTTAGGCATGGGGTTGCCTGCAGAAACATGGGAAGATTTAGACCAAGTGGGCTAAATATCAGGGTATTGACCTATCCATCCTTTCATAGAACAGCGAATCCAGACCCTATTGAAAGACTAATAATTAATGAGTCCCCAATCTAATGTGCTCATTGGCTGTGGACCTATTTTTGTGATCATGTCTGTATTTATAGTTCCATTTGGGAAGTGTGGTGCAGGGTTGGGGGGAGGGGTGGTATGTTGGATCAAACGTTTCTCAGTTCTTCCGGTGATGTCCTCTCCGGTATTTACATTTCGTCATTTGTTTGTATGCCGCTTACTGGGGCTCTCCCACTGGGTGTTATAATCTCAATACAATTTGTTGTTAAGAAAAAAATCATAAATTACACCTATCGAAACCACAAATCACACCTAAAATTAATTCCATAATTAGCAAAATCAATCACAAATTAATTATTTAAAATTAATTAACAACCACGTTATTAATTCAAAAATTAAAAATAAATTACTCCCCACCCTTTACACCTATAAACACCACAACGCACACCTAAAATTAATAACACAATAGCCAAAATGAATTACAAATGAATTAATTAAAATTAATCAACAACCAATTTATTGATTTAAAAATAAATTACTCCCCACCGTTTACAGCTATAAACACCATAACGTACACCTAAAATTGTTTACAGAAATACCAACATTAATAACTAATTATTTAATCAAAATTAATTACAAACCAATTATTAATTCATAAATTAAAAATGAATTACTTCCCACCCTATTCCCCTATAAACTCACAACCCGCTACGGAACTAAAAGCCCAAAATTCAAACAAAAACAAAATTAATACATTTAATATAATAAATGACTACTCACCCTATTCCCCTATAAACCCACAACCGCTACGGAGAGCGCAAAATTATAATTAAAAAATGAATAGCTACAAAAAATGTAGCACATATATCAAAAATACAAACAATTCTTATACAAAAACATACATCACATACATATAAAATTATACTAAAAAACGTAAAAATAATAAAAAACAATATATATATATATATATATATTTTTTTTTATTTTTTTTATTCTTGCTGTCGATATTTCTGACCAACGATATTAATGACTCGAAATTTTTGCAACTCAATATTTTTTTCTTGTTATTCTGTCTCTGTACCACTCTCTGAAAAAGACAGTTACTGGTATCCATTTATGGAACATCCACCACCAGGACAATATATATCCCCAGTGACCAGAACAACTGTTAAAGTGTGATATACATTGCACATATTCAAGTGACTCACTAAGCCCATGTCCCCACTCACACTTCTTATAGGAAACCCTAAGGGGCTCATTATGATGGCGGGCGGATTTGGTCCGCTCGCCACCATATTGGTGCTTGGCACCGCCCGCCAGACAAGCGGCGGTCCACCACTGCTATTAGGATGCGCCCGCCATACTGGCAGGTGCATCCTGGGCCTTTATCATTACGGGCAGTGGTGCAGCACCATCTGCAATGATAAATATGCATGCCCCGCATTTCCCTGCACCATGTGGCAGGCATCACTAGGTGCCTGCCACTTAGTGCATGGAACTGCAGGGGGTACCATGGGAACCCCCCAGTGCACCCCCTTACACAGAAGGGACCCAAAAGGGGCCCCCAAAGCCATTGTCCTCCTGTCTTTTTGCTGGATATCTGCCGTACAAAGACAGGCAGAAAGGGCCTCCTATGCACTTTGGCATGGTCTCCAGACCCACTGGAACTCCTATGATCCGGTCAGCTCCAACGGAGCTCCTGACCGGATCATAGGTGTTCCACTGGGTCTGGAGACCACGCCAAAGTGCATAGGAGTCTCCGACCCCCGGTAGACACCCTTGGAGTTTGTCCTTTAGAGTTAGGAGTACAAATTGAGAGGAAATACCTCTCACAGCTATAGCACCTTAGTGTGTGTGCTACACATACAGGGCGCTGACAACATATAACCCCCTGTACCATCCCCACACATAATAGATCCTGATGAAAGCCAGTTAGGAAGAAGGCCTAGCTGAAACTAGTAGACCACACTGGGCGTGGGAGACCATAACTCCACCCCTACACATCCTAAGCCTTTGTTTTTAATTCTGCCTGGGGCCCACTAATAAAGTAAACTTTTGGGACCCCAGGACAGCATTTTAAAACCACACCCAACACACCAGCACTGCACACTCATGCAACAAAACCCACTCCGCTGCAACCAGGCGTCGCACCACACCTGAGGCACACTTGGTGCCTCGGGTGGGGCCGGATGATGAAGCATGCAACCAATTAGGTTGGTGGGTGAGGGCCTTCTTTAAAACCAATTGGTTTCCCCATACAGACACATAGTACGCGTACACTGTCCAGGTAGCTAGTTCTCTTTCTTTTTTCATCACTGGACAACATACACCTTCACTAACATCACAAACAGGCCTACAGGAACTAAGCATACACACAGCGATTTATAATTTACTAGCAGGATGTATTACATTGGGCACTGGTGGCTGTCTTCACAACAAATACCAACAGTGACTTGTACTCAAAACCAGGCACCTCTGTCAGCCAGATTTGTCAGTACACATCCACCCACTGACAGGAAAGCATAGTTCCAACGATGCTGCATTTGCATGCAGGAAAGAGTGTGTGTTGCACAAGGCCTGATTGGATGTCTGGCCATTGTAAACACTCATCTGCAGAAACAGCCATACAAGACCACCGAGAACCATGATTAGCTGACAGTGAGTGGACATCCAAAAATGAAATGACAGAGACTTTAGCATTCAGTGTGGTGCAAAAGACCATGAGGCAAATTGTCTTCAAGTCAGAAACCAGTTCCCAGTGCCTGACAGCTGGCCATGACATTCTGACACACTGTGAGGTAAGATCATGTCCTGTTGTCCTGTTATCACTGTGCAGGGAGGTGTATGTATGACTGGCCCTGCTGGGACCTGGAAGAGCAGCAAACACTTCTACACACACTGCACAACCACTTTATCATGGGCTATGTCTATCTCACAGCGAGTCCATGTTTACTAGCAAGATGGCAGACACTGGGGAATGTTGTCTGGACCTATCACAACTGCCACATTTGCCTGTGTGCCACAAAGACCAGCCAACATAGACACATATCCCTCAAAATATCCTTACAAACATTGGCTGGACAACACTCAAATATCAGTTTATAATATTTCTTTGCCACATAATTGCATAAAAGCTAAGTTTGTGAAATCATTTGACCATGGAGACAATGTACAAGGTACAATATCTGTGTAGCCACAAAGTTAATCAGTCACACAATGTTCCTACTCACAGACATTTACAGGTGTAGAATGAGATGAAAACAAGAAGCACCTCAATCACTCCATTCCCACAACTTGTCTGGCTAAGGTAATAGAATGTGAGTGTGCAGCCAGCCACAATAATGTGACTGCTAAAGACATGCACTGAGACCAGTACACAGGCGCAAAAAAGTACCCACAAAGGGAGAGAAAGTGTATGTATCTCATTGTGAATGTAAGGATGTGGACAACCTAAACACACCTGTGTCATTCGTAGGGTGTCAATACCCAGTCAATTACTTCTGACGTATTATGAACTAAATACAACAGGCCCATCAATGCACCTACCTGCACATGTCCATAAATCCCCCCTCTTGTCCCAAAAACATAGTCATCACAAAAAAATGGGATGCAGCATGGATGAAGGAGGCCAATCTATTAACAGTAACTCATCATGAGCTTTGGGAGCCTATGTAATGTGTATGATTTGAGGGGCAGTGGACTTTCACATGAGTAATTTTGTTATGTTTACACCTACAGAGCCCGCTGAGGACACCATTGGAACCATCCAGGACAGCCTGGCCCAGACTCCGGTCGACCAGGAGCCCTCCGGCGTTGAGGACTCTCATCATTCTTTGGACAACAACAACAGACTTGGCTCTTCTGGTATGGGTCACCCCACAGCACTAGCGGCAGAAAGACCCCGATCCTCTGCAACCACTCCTGTCTCAGCTGCCAACACCCATCTGACCCATATTTGCATGGACACAGCATCTAAGGAGACCACCAACAGCACAACAACACGGGGCACTCTGGAGTTGCCCAACAACACCAATGCCAATGATGAAGGAGGCTCTGTGTCAACTGTGCCAGCACCAACTGGTCCTGCTTGGGTGGGTAGGTGTGGTGGGAGGTGTCCTGGGGATCAGCAACATCATGCTAATGGAGCTGATGATGTGGAGATCCAAAACCTCGCCAAAATCCTTAATACATATCAGGATTCAGAAGGAGAGATGGGTCAGGCCATAAGGATCCTCAGGAACATGAAACAGCAACTGGCAGACCAAAATGAAAAACTGGACATGTTTATGTTAAAAATGGATGAACAGACTGCAGTGCACAGGGACATTTCCTCCTCCATCTGCAACACTGCCAACAACATATTCACACCTCCCTGTGTGCCTAACACATCCACTGCAACAACATTTGCAACAGCCACAGGGAGGTATGTGAACTCTGGTGGAGAGCCCCCTGCACAGCAGCTGCCTGCACCTCAGGGTCCCCTGGACAAATGTGGAGTCAGTCGTCCAAAGAAGCAATGTTGAAAGACGGATTTCTAAGCATCACCCCCATGAAGTGACTACCTGCCCCTGATATTCTCCATTGTCTGCCAAACATTCACTTTGTTGACTGTCATAGAACTCTCCCACATTGGCTGGGGGGTATAAGTTGGACTTCACATTATGCACTAAAACAAAACCCTCTGCACCCAAAAAGTGGTCATGTCCTTACTTGAAATAACAAATGTATTAACTATAATGATGTTGAAAAAGTCATAGACGAAAGTGTGGACAACATTGGTAACACATCACTTTGAAGGTGTACATTACTGGCTTGTTAGTATATGTACATTGTCACAACATGATAGCTTTGACACGGAAAAGTACCCTGGTAAGGAGAAACATAGGTCAGTTAGGCACACAGGACTAAGCCTCTTCAATTTGACACAATGTCAGCTGAAGCACAAGAATGTCAGTGTGGGCACTATGATTCAGAGTAACACTGTACATCTCAACTTTTCCATCTCACAAACACTTATCACAAAACTAACATCATGTCAATATCCAGACTCTCACAAACATACATATACAATGTGCACCAGCTACACAACAACAAACACTTGGGGCTAGTCCCCTACATTCATTGCATACCTACAGTCTTGTGAAGAAGTTGTTGATAAGCTGTTGCCTCAAATCCACCCAATCATCATCATCCACACTGTGTCATGTCCCAGTCCAGGATTTTCCCTCGCTGGTGGATGCTGGTCTCCATCGTCCTGTATAAGAGGAATTTCACTCTGTATAACCAGGTTGTGGAGCATGCAGCAAGCAGTTATAATGTTGCACACCTTCCTTGGAAAAAACACAGTTGATGGACAGAATGTAGAACAATGTCATACATTCACCCCAGTACAAGGATCTGGGCCTAAATCCATAGTTTCTTTGCACTCCACACCACCCTGGGTTAGACACTGGCTATATGCAAATCAGCTCTGACCCTGTGCCTCATGGGAACAGTCCAGTCCGAACTACCAAGCCATGTTTTTCCCAGACCGGAATCAAGCATCCAAGGTGCATATTGTAGGGCTCCTCCTGTCCGATCGAGACAGCCAAATCTTGACTTCAGGATGCCAAAAGTCCACTCAATGACTTGCCGGCTTCTATCAAATCCCTCATTAAACTGTTTTTCGGCAGGGGGGACTGAGTTACGTAGTGGCATCAGTAACTAAGGTTGGTTGGGGTACCTAGATTCTCCTACATTGAAAACAGAAAAATAGATTCAGTAGTTGGTTGACAGATAATTATCGGACATACAATCTACACAAAACACAGCACATATGAGTCACATCACCTACCAATAAGCCAGGCTTGGTCATGTTGTGCCTGTGACATCAAACAAGGTATGACCCTGTTACTCATGATGTATGTGTCATGTGCAGACCCTGAGAAATGTTCACAAACGTGGGAGTTGGCCATGTCTGCCAAGCAAACCACCTGGACATTAATTGAGTGGAAATGTTTGCGGTTGCAATATACTAACTCACGAACCTGTGGTGGCACACATGCAATGTGGGTGCCATCAATGAAGCCAATTATATAGTGTAACTGTCTCAATGCATAAAATTCCCCCTTGATGGCTGCAAGTTCTCCAGGTGTTGGAAACGTTATGTATCTGCACGGATAACGCAGCAATGCCCCCAAAACATCTTGCAGAATACGACTGAACATAGTTTGGGACATCCCACCAGATGTTGCCACTGTGTATTGAAATGTATCAGTGGCAAAGAAATGTAAAGCTGCCATAGCCTTCACTTTGTCCGCCAGTGCAGTTGGATATGACCGACCAGGCTGTTGATGAGGAGACAATTGCACAGTCAAGCCTTCAATGATTGGCCTTGTGAAGCGGTACTTCCTGATCATGTCACATTTTTCCATGGGTTGCCAGGTCTGGAAATGGCCTGTGGACTGCAGGTCATCTGCTATACCTATGTGATAATTATAAACACAGTCAGTGTCAAGTCACAATGTACCAAGCAACATGCGTAGAACAAACAGTTCATGAAATGTAAACATAACTGAAACGACATATCCTTCAAAACATGATTTTATGTTTTAAAAATGCTCCTAGATACTTATCCCACCATCAGTACCATACACAGACATGTTATCAAGGTATGGTGACACAGCAATTATAGTGGTGTTGGTGTAATGTAAAAGTCAATAGTGTCTGACATTATGTATATCTGCAAACAGCACATATTCCAAAGATCCACAGTTAAAATATGGTACTTAAAGGTTTTAAAAAAAACATTGCATGTGCAATAGGCAGACAGAATGGAAACAAGTAATACACATGCTCTTACATACTCAGTCATGCCCAACACTGTCACAGGTTGGACACTGTCGATAAGTTATGTCTACATTACACAACAAATCACATACACAGACTATTTTCAATGTCGTGGATTTTGAAATATTCAACAATACCATACACTGCAGTTTGGGGCACACAGATAGACTAGTCAATCACATTCCACAAACAAGATGAAGATGCATTATGAATTCACTGGCCACTCTTCCAATGGTAAAAGCCTTAGCCATCACTTACACAACAGACATCTACAGTCTGAAATTGCACACATTGTGCAATTGTTCATACAGTACAGAAATGCATTCTCAAGGAGAGATTGCATATGTACACCCACACATAAATGAATGTGCACTGTGACCAATACAATGCAGATAACAGGATTTCAAATCCTGACATGATTTACATGCAAATACAGTGTGTCATTTGCCCCTTGAGGTTAGCTCCGCATGGGAGTGTGACTTATTCATGTAAAGCTATTTTTTCATATATAAAGTGTATACACACACATACTGTACTAAGAGACATAATTCACAGCAGTGTGTGCTCTTATGACCAATTATACAAAGGAGGCGTTATCCGCATTCAAAACGATTCGAAGACAGCCATTGGATGTCATGATGAAAGACACAGGTGAGTACTGAAAGGACGTGTTATCCGCATCTAAAAGGATTCGGTGACAAGTTACAAATAGGGTTTTTTTTTGTTTTTTTTTTCATTCAAAGTATGCGTTATGCATATCCGAAATGATTCGGTGACAGCCATTGGCTGTTTGTTGCTATGCTGAGCGACGCGTGCTTGGACTTATGTCTTCAGCACATGAAAAACAACTCTGTTACCTCTCATCACCAATGTTTACATTTCAACAGTGATCACATGAAGAGTGATTAAACGTGTTGTTTGATAGCAAAGTTATGCATTGGACCGATTCGTACAATGCTACCGATGCAAACCTATCACTTTTGGTGCATGGATTAGAGACCAGTTCGGCTGTTTAGATTTAAGTATGTTGGTTTCCTAGAGACTTTACTTGCTTGCACTACCTGCTTCATTCCTGCACCTCCCAATCTATCTGCTGCTGTGCCAACATCCTCTGCTAGCTATATTGGCAAGGGCACACTCCAGGGCTCCAGCTTCCAGTGAGGAGGAAAACTAGGCCCTGTTGAACCACTCCTGCCACTACACAGCCAGATGGATGGCAAACCAGAGGAGTAAGTGAGTGAGAATAACAGTATATTGCCCTTGGACATGTGTCATAACTGTAAATTACTGGCAGTAGGAATCTCTATCATAGTAATTCCTTTATGTTTTTGGCAAGTTTCACTGGGTGTGGGGAACTGATTTAGACAGTTGCACTGCTATAGAAGTGCGTGTACTGAGGTAAACATGTCATCACTGTCCCAAATGGAACAGAGATTAGTTTTTGGACAATACTGATGTACATGATACCACCTGCATTACCCATGGTTATTTGTGAAAACATGAACATGAGCTATGTATAGTAGTGTATGATTGAGACACATGACGCATGTGAACTATGGGACTATCAACATATCATCCTTACAATTCGACTCCCATGAAAAGGCAAGAATGTGGCTGACCATGGTCAAGAAGGTGCGTGACGTGAGGGTCACAGATAATTGGCACTTTTATTGCCGCAAGAGGTGGCAGAACCTTCATGGATTGGTCTAGAGGTTTGGGGAGGTCCAGCTGGGCATGTCACAACCCGGCAAGCGAGGCAGCCGGCAAACATTAAACCCACTCATGCTTTGCATCATAGCGGTGGTCTTCCCTGACCTGTATGGGTAGTTGAAAGCCCAACAGCAGCAAGGAGGAGGTGAGTCAGTTACATGTTGTACTTCTACATTTATTCTGGCAGGTTTTGAGATCGAACCTTGATGGAACTTTTACAGTCTGTAAATCTGCCAAATGTGTAACCATTCTCATTAGATGAAACAAGCAGATGGAGCTATAGATGACAGGTAATGCCCAATTCATCAGGGACATGGGAGTGAGTTATGCTCAGGGATTGTAACAGTGTTGACATGCACATGTATGCTTTCTAATTTGAACAAGATGTGTGTATGAGTTTCAGCATAAATCAGATAGCTTTGCAAGTGTCTGCACATTCACTGATGTGTGATCCTGGCCGAAGAGTAGTCTGAACAAATCTTTAAAGTATATTGTGATAGGGGATTTCAATTGAGCAAATCACATGCTAAATATTTTGTCAAAACGATTTGTCTATATTGATAACCGGTATGTTAGGTATAGCATAGAGTCAAAACAAATCAACAAATTTACATGTACACAATATAACCCTTCTATATCAAAATGTTGTATATTTCTAAATGAATAAGATCAGCAGAGTACAATGAGGACAACAGTTGGCAAAGGAATGGATTGTATATCTTACTTTATTTATCAAACAATCTGTTATCTTTTGAATTATTTTAGTAAAAACGTCATCATATTTATTAAAAAACAATACAATACATAATAAAACAATGTGTGTTATAAGAAGAAAAACTGTTGACACGGCATTTCATACAATCCAAAACATCCACTCCTGCACCCCATAGATACCCTGACAAGCCCAGTACATCTAAATTGGCTATAACACCCACCAAGAAGACATTCCCCTCCCCATTTCACACTCACCTCTCAAAACATGTAAGATCACTAAATTAGTTGAGGCCACCCCTTCCCCAGCTCCAACTGCCCATCCCACTACAGCTGCTCCCCCCTCACAATCAGAGCCAACCACTGTAGTGGAGTACGACACTCGACAACAGACCCTACCACTGCAGTGCACCCTGATACCCCTCCTGCTCCCATCCCTCCCAAAACACAACCCAGTCCCCGATAGTTTGTCTCCTTTGGTGCCTAGCATGCCCCAAGTATGCCCCTCCAAGGGGAAGTGTCCCCTTGCAGGATTTGTGCAGGCAAGAATAGTTGGGCCTGATATTCAAAGCTCCTCTGGACAATGAACAGTGATTGACTGGCCAATAGCCTTTTGCTATTAAGAAATATTTTATTTTGATGCTGAATAAAGCACATTTTATTTTTGATTTAAAACATTTATGTCCAACAACATGTTACAGAGTTAACTGTATAACAAGTGAAATTGGTTGTTTTGATGTACAATGATGTTAGTGTGGCACAGATTGCTTATGTTACATGGAATTTGAGCACTGTGACAGCATGTGTTCTAAAATGTGGTGTCTACATTTCATTGTTGTCATTGTCAACTTAAGTTTTGGATCAGAGCGTGAAATGACGTTACAAACCAACTCATTTTTTCAGCACACTTACACATAGGTCATGCTTTCAGTTATCAACATATTGCAGGTGTCTCAATGTGCAACAGTGTAGGTAAAGCATGCTGAATATGTTTGTGATGTGCACCTGTCTCATCTATTTAGCTGGATACATATGGCTGTACACACCTATGTACAGAAATTGATTTCACTAGAATTGTATGTGACTTTCAGTCGATGAATCACTGTCTGTGTTATTTGCATATCTTTTAGAATAGTGGCTATCTCAACCTTGCTTCATGTGTGATGCCACTGTGGTCGAAATGCATTCATGGCTGTAAACACATCTTGTGCATTTACTGAGCACATGGTGAGTGTAAGCTGAGCAGTATTCTCACAATCTTCCAACCATCTGCTTCTACTTGACTCAAATAATTTCATGGATTTTTTTAGGCAAGGGTTATGTTTTCTTTGTAGTCTATTGATCTCTCTTTTAGCTGATGTGCATGCCATCCTGCTTTTGGCATGTGAAATTGCAAATATGTTGTGTATATATCATCCCAGCTTGTATTGCATTTAGCGTCCACACACAAGTCGTAGTTGAGCAAATGCATTGTGTTTCACATTTATTTTGAGAATAACTGACAAGGGTGTTGATATCAGCAACATTGATGCTGTTCCATTTTACACCTAGCTGTATTATGAGCGCTGTTCTGTCAGTTAACTTGGCAAGTGGTACATGTGGTGAGGCAGTGAATGCACAGAAAGAATATGTGTCTGTCTGCTGTGCATATTCTCCCAGATCTTGAGTCTCCACCATGCTCTTAGTTGCTCCACATGTGAGGATATGTTGATGGAAATATGTGTTTGTTGACAGTCTCCTCGATGTTTCAATGGGACATTGTTTCAGTGCCAAATGTGGACAAAGCATACTTAACTCTGCACATGTCTTTCATCCTCACAGAATGAACACATATATTCTGGATTCATGATGAGTAAGTCACTTGTGTTTTCGATCCACAGATGTTGCAACTCCCACAGCATCCTCACCCATGGTGGCAGCATATCTTACTCAATGATATGTGCACTAGCCACACCAATATTATTTGTGGATACTACGTCCTGTGACTCATGCATAGTCTTACTACTATACAGCACATTCAAAATGTGATTATCAATTTCAGGCATAAACAACAGATTGAGGTGTTAGACTGATATTGTCTGTGAATGACATTCACAAAAGAGGTCCATAGACACATGCAGATTGGTATTTGAGTTTGCGGAACCAGTCCACACATGGGGACAGTATCCTACATTTATGTTGGCCCATGCTCCTTTCATAATAAATAATGTTTATGACCACAGATATACCCATGACAACAGCGATACAACCACTTCTGGCAGATGTACGCCTTATAACACTAAACTAAACTAAAATTGCTGTTGGAGACACTGAATGCAGTACTGAGTGGCTGTGTCTGTGGACATATGTGTTGTCTGTGCTGATATCCTCTATGGTTTCCTGTACACAGATGCATCACAATGTCTTACTTTTGATAGTACATTTGAGTGGTATTGTCCTGCGATGTTTCTATGTGTGTTGTGGTGTACTTATGCATTCACTGTGTGATCACATATGTGTATTTATTCTAATTCCTTGTCTATCATCAAATGTACTATTCCCCTAGAATTTAGCATGCTGACTGTAACTACCTGCTTTTGAAATTCCCTCATTCTACATAGACAACATGCTATGGACCCATATCCTGATTGCGATCAAATTGATGCTCAGGCACTCTGAAAGTAATTGATACACAATCTGTGATCATCTCTTGAACATGGCATCTGTGTTTTTACTGGACAAAGGTTTGGTAGTGAAATTGATGATGCTGCAGATCAAGGTTGTGGTATGTAGGTCAAACTGACCAGTTGTGATTTGCTTCCCTGCAAGTACCCTACATTGAATGACAAATTCCTGCAATTGCCATGACCTGAAGTGAAGTTTGTGTGTTTGACATGATACTACCTCTGTCAATGCATCTGAGGCAGTGCACCATGGTGGTTCTGCCCCAAAAGATGTCCCCCAGCCTCCATTAAAAAAACAGCTGGTGATCCATGGACATTGTGACCTAATGTTGCATTGCCTGGTGGGGACTGTGTAAGTGTGTAAGTCAATTGGTGTGATGTAGGACGGCCCACATGAACATGGTCCTCAGGTGACCCCGGTGTACGTGCATCTCCACTCTACCATTCCTCAAAGTAGGCATTTACATTTGCTGCAAAAGTGTGTTAATACCTTTCATTGACGATAACCTGTGAGATTGTTTATGTGGACATTGCTGCAGCATGTACTTCACATGTACTGATATAAGAATTTGTTTTGATCATAAGTTACATTGTTCTTGTACAGATGTTTTGCTTTAATTTCTATCCCAACCCAAGATGTGCAACTTATTGTATAGGGGTATTTTCCCCAACCCCAGATATGCATCTTCATGTGTGGGGATATTTCCCCCTAACCCCAGATATGCATCTTCATGTATGGGGTATTCACCTCACTCTCCAGATATGCTCAGTTCAAATAACTTTATTCGATTGTAAACGTAACAATCATAAAAGTACATAACATCAACATACATTTAAAAACAATCCAAAGATTCATTTGACAAGTGAGGAATCCAGTGCACAGTATAAGTTGAAAAAGTAGAAAGCAGCGGGCAACATGAACATATACATTATAAAAATCACATTAAAAGCATAAATAATTTCATTGTAATTTCATAATAAAAAGTTAAAAGTGCATAAGGCGTCTTTACAACATAATTATCCATCCATGCTTTTCCTAAAGGTGATAGCTGATTTTAAAAAGTTACAGACAAATAAAGTGCAGTCACATTTCAGCAATTGAAGATAATAAAGTGCGGGTTTGATTTGTGCAAAGTTCAGTTTTTTGAGGCACGGCTTTAGATATAGTTTCCGTGGTAGGAAGTAATAAGGGCAAATAAATAAAAAGTGTGCCAGATCTTGCGGAGACTTCCCGTCGCAGCCGCAAGCTGGCAACACCTCACTGGCCCCACTTGGGACCGCCAATAGGAGATGGAATAGGTCAAAGCGGAACCTTGTTAGCAAAAAACGTTCATAGCCAGTCATGTGCCATGACAAGTAAGGTTTCATTTGGGGACAGGTTTTGAGAAACAAGTGTTTCCTGACACTGTCCTTCTGTAGCTCGACCTCTTCTCTGTCTGAACATCTTAATATTAGCAAAGCATTTTTTACAAGGATAACATCGGGTTTCGTGATCACGTTAGGACTAAAAAACAGTTCTGGCCGGCCAATTGCCGTCAGGCAGTCCTTTATGTACTTCAACCACAGAACTTTAAACCTCCCATGAAGTGTTAAAGCTTCTTTCAGTAAGGCTTGAGTGAGGGGTATATCTATATTAAGCCAACAATTCAACCAACATACTACTGGGTTCACTGCTATTCTGTCACTTAAATAGGGGACACCCAGCTCCTCATGTACCGAAAAGTTCCCAGTACCCCTTGGTAGCCTCAAAATCTTTTTCAGGACATTGTTTTCTGTGACCTCTAGGTCCTTTATCTTGCAGTAGCCCCAAAGCTCACTACCATAGCAGGCGACAGCAACACTTTTTGCCTGATATATTTTAAGCAGGGCGGCCGTTGGGCAATTTCCAATTTTTTTCCCAAAGCCTACAATGGCCGCATTCACACGTGTTGCCTCACCCTTCTTTTTGGTGACTGCGGGCCCCCAAGATAATTTATGATCCAGGAGGACTCCAAGATGGCATAGGACTTAGAGTTGTTAATGCTTAGACCACGGGACTCCATGAACTCAAAGAAGGAATTTAGTAATTTCTGGAGGCCATTTGCTGTTCTAGAGATGAGTACAGCGTCATCTGCATAAAGCAGCACTGGAACCCCTTTGCGCTCTACAGAGGGGTAGTCTGCTTCTGTTTTTATTAGAAATTCCTCCAATTCGTTGATATACAGATTGAAGAGGAATGGGGCCAGGATGCACCCCTGTCGTACACCCCGATTGATTCTAAATTCGTCCGTTACTTTTAAATCTTGGGTGTATCGAACATTGGCTCTTGTATCTGAATGTAGGTTGGCCAGAAAATTAACAAGATTCCTCTCTACGCCCATTTTTATCAGAGTAGCCCATAAAATGCCTCTGTCCACACAATCGAAGGTGGACGATAGGTCCATAAATGCCAGGTAAACAGTTCCTTTTTTGGCCAGGGTATATTTACTTAAGATCAGATACAGGTTCAGACACTGTGTGATTGTCGAATGACCGGGTCTGAAGCCGTATTGTATAGGTGATAGGATGTTGTTTACTTTGGCCCATGTGGATAACCTGTTTAGAATTATTCCGCCTACCACTTTAGCTACTGAGTTTATTAGAGATATCGGCCTATAACATGATGGGCTACTGCGATCCCCCTTTTTAAAAACAGGGACTATAGTTGATAACCCCCACGCTTTTGGACACCCCGTATTCACTGCTGCGTTCACTACCGCCGTGAGAACGGGAGCCCAGAAGGAAACACTGGACTTAAAAAGGTCCGGTGGTAAGCCGTCTGGGCCCGGGGCCTTGTTGCTAGTTAGTCCCTGGATACCCCTTTCAACCTCATTGACTGTGAAGCATAGAGAATTATCGGATGGGGTTAAAAGAACATTTTCTGCCCGCTGCTCATTACTTTTAAAAATCACACTGAAGTGGGACATCCAGTCCTCCTCTGAGATGTTAGTGCCAAGGGCTGTGTCATTAGGATTATCAAACAACGGTTTGTTGATAATTTGCCAGAACTTACTGCTATTCCCCAACACTGAGGGGTCAAGAAGGGACTCTATGGTTTTAGCCTTAATTTCTTTTTTCCTTGCGGCTAGTGCCTGTTTGTAAAGCAAACGCAGGTTTTTGATTAAAACAAAATCTCTGGGTTTAATTTTTAAGGCAATCTTCAGGTCTCTACTTGCCTTAGAGCAGTTATGATCAAACCATGTAGAGTTGTTTTCGCTTTGTACTTTAGTTGGTGCTGTTAACATAGTTCCAATTATTGATACTATCCCCTCAAAACCGGACAAGATGTTCTCAGGGGGTGAGTGGGAAGATGTACAAGTTAACAACTCCTTTTCGCATGCATTATTTATTTTAATGTATAGCAAATCTTGATTTACCATTGTCCATTTTATGCGGCGTCTGCCGTTTATACAGCTCATCGTTCCCCGATCGATTCGGGGCAGTTGTTGTTTAAAAAAGGTTCCACCCAGGTTAATAGTTAGGGGGTTATGGTCACTGTAGACACTCAACAGAATGGTGAAGTTCGAGACCCATATTACAAGCTCGGTGGAGACTAGTATATAGTCTATAAAGGATCACTGACCAAGTCCTTTAAAGGTTGGAACATCGTAGACTTTTGTTTCAGAGACCAAGGACATGGCTACAGTTAAGTTATTTTCATTCACTAGATCATTTAAGTTCTTGCCACCCCTAGTATGGGCAAAATGGAAACCTTCTATGTTATTACATCCCAGGGAACCCATTGGGGTAGAGCCAGGATTACCACATGGGTGTGCATTAAAATCTCCTGCAATCAACAACTTTCGTGACACAGTGCAAACAGTTTTTCTTAGCAACTCTGTTAAGAACGCGATATTACAATCACCATTGCCGTTGTTAGCATTATAAAAGTTAATCAAGGTCAAAACACATTTACCACTCTTCAATTCAAGCATCTGAATGTTACGATTAGCCATCTGATAATTGCATGTTTTACAGCACAAACCTAATTTAATGAAAATGGCCAAGCCACCCTTTGCTCTCCCCCTAGTTGATACAGCTGCAGGTATGACAAAGCTTTGAAAACCCTCAATATGGACATTATTATCCACCATCCATGTCTCCTGAAGGCATATAATTGTATATTTTTTAATAGATAATAACCAAACAGGATCACATAATTTGTCAGCCAAGCCGGCAATGTTCCAAGATACTAAGTTCATACTACAATCGCCAGATGCTACATCTATGAGGATTTCTCTAGTAGTAGACGCTGTCAATGAGTCAGTTGAATCTATGTGTATAGTCCCCTGGTTCACGGTACTGGCCACATCTAGATCTGAGTTGGCCAGGGGGGGGATATAGGCCTCAGGTAAGTCAGGGGATTTGTTGTTGTTAAGTAAGGAGTCCACAGTTAACAATGATTTTCTAGGATTGTCTCGCTTTGCCTTCAGGGTGGCGGTGACTATGGCTTGGTTGTGTGCCTCAGCTTGTACGTAGTTTTATTCTACTAGGACATCAGATATTGGTGCAGAAGAGCCAGCCTGTAGTCAGTCTACGTCCTCCAGATCACTTTGATTGTGGAAAGCGGCGAACCTGTTAGTAATAGGTACATTGTAGTATGATGTTGGATCTATAAATTGGGGGTGTTCTGGATGGTAATACGACCCATGGGCAGCCTCCCAATTCTCTAGATGGGAACCTTCGTAAATAACCTCTCTAGGTTCCCAGGATGTGTTCCTTCTGTGTTGTCGCTGTGCACCTACAGTGTGGTGGCCTCGGTTTCTTGATGTTATCCCAGTGTGATATTGGGTAAAGGTATCTGGGGCTCTTACATGCTCAATGATTGGGAACGAGTGCACTGGTGTTGAGGGATGGTTAATCAGGGGGTAGAAATAACTCAGATCCTTAGTGCGGATCAGGCTGCTAATGGAGCTATCTTTCCAGTCCGTAATCAACTTTGCCGTGCGGCCATCCTTAAAATTTATTACAACACAGTCACCCTCAGTGGACTTGAATCTGTTACCCACCCAATCCACTCTTCTGACATGTGTTATTCTGCCACTAACGTATGGGGGAATTGGTCTATGGGCAGTTAGCCAATGGCTTACTTTATTTCTTAATTCTACAAAGCTTTCTGTTTTACTTGCCTCGAGGGGGGTACCCCAATCATTACTACAGTGTGCTGATGTGAGTCAGGTGGAAGGTGAATATGAGTGTTTTTTTTTTATTTTATTGTTGTGGAAATTTGTTTAGGACGCGTATCGGGAACAACATTTTGTGTAATTGTTGTTCTTAGTGGCTCAATTTGAGCACCGCAAGGTTCAAAAGATGTACCTTCCGCGGCCCATTCACTCTCATCAGTGTCAGAGATATGGCTCTCCGGCAAAGAGACCTGGGGTTGCACTGTGACTGTGTTGTTATTATCTTGGGTCTGAGATGATACAATGTTTTGCGCTGATGTACTTGCGGGTAAGCTGGGTGTCATAGGGGGACTGCTGCTTGGAACAGTGGTGTTAGTTTGTATCTTCAGAGTCTTTGTTTGCTTGAGATTACTTTTAAGTGGCATGGAGCTTTCCTTTGATAACGGGCCAGAAAGTATCTTTAAAATACTTGAGGTGTCTTTTCTTTGTTGTTTTTCAAATTTTGCAAAGATTTGCTCTAGGCTCGTTATTTTATCACACAGGGGTTGTAATGAAGATTTAATCAATTCTTCCAAGTCAGTTGAAGTTAAGTTATCCACTACACTAGCTTTTTCAGTTTGACACATTTGCACTGAGTATTTCTTAGTATGAACTGTTTGTATGTCGTTTGGTGTAGAAATGTTCTCAGTTGCAGGTATAGGAGTAGTATTTTGTGTGGCATTGGAAGCTTTAGCCAACCTAAAGTTGAACCAGACATCCTTGGCCGATGGCTTATGAATACCTAGCGGTCTATAAATTTTCCTCACTAATGATTTAGTTTTTGTACGTTTCTTTTGTTGGTGCTTACTCTTGTTAGGTGGTGGTATTTTATCAGCAATTATTACATTTATATTTGGCAAGCTATCAGTACAGGTGCCCCTTTGCGAGTTTGGTGTAGATATACTGGGTTGAGGGGAACAGACTCTCTTCGAGTTGGAGGCAATGCCTTCCAAGTTGGAAACAAGCACCGGACTTTGTTCTAAACTATTTACAGTTATAGGGGATGACAGCAAAGCAGGTTTCTTACTGCTTTTTTGACCGCTGGGCAACCCTGTGAAAGACTGCATTAAGAGAGAGTCCTCCTGATTGAAAGAGGAGTCCGTGGTGTTATTAATTGCGGTGATGTTTGCGGTAGTATGCTGTGACAAATTAGGGAAACACAAGTCAGGGGTTAATGATAGGCGCCTCTCCGTGTTTTGGATAGCATCAGCAACAACACTTATTGTTCTTTGTAGCATTAGGTCAATAGCAGTAATTGTCGGCAAAGGTGTGGATGGTAAGTTCTTATTTCTGGTGGATGATCTCGTAGCTACTGGAGTCTTTCTCACTTTAGTCATTTTTGCAAAGTAATCCGTAGTTATTACAGAATTATTTTAACAAGTGAAGCAGGAATTACAACGGAAGAAATGAAAACACAGTCACCTTGCTCCTAGGGGTTATGTGCCGTTAGGGGGGTGGCCCGTCCCGTCTCCTTTGGTCCCCTGAGGGCCACAGAGGGCCCGCCCTTTGCCCGGGCTTCACCCCGGGCGCTCCCGCGCGCTCCCGCGACGCGGGGGTGACGCTTCCTTTATGCGCCACCTGGCGCGATGAAAAGGCGGCTGGCGCCGCTAGGCCTGCTGGGGGGTGTAGTTTCAGGGTCCCCCTTCGCTCGGCAACCGCAGTTCTTGCTCAAAAGCGGCGGCGAGAGGGGGACGCTGCAGGCGGCAGTCAAGCAGGTTTAAGGGAGTCAGAACTCCGTCGTGGGGGTAGGGTAGGCTCACTCGGGCTCTGGTGCTGCTCAGTCGATTTCTCCGCGTCACCCGCTCTGCCGGGGTGACGCTTCCTTTATGCGCCGCCTGGCGCGATGTAAAGGCGGCTGGCGTCGCTAGGCCTGCTGGGGGGTGTAGTTTCAGGGTCCCCCTCCGCTCGGCAACCGCAGTTCTTGCTCAAAAGCGGCGGCGGGAGGGGGACGCTGCAGGCGGCAGTCAAGCAGGTTTAAGGGAGTCAGAACTCCGTCGTGGGGGTAGGTTAGGCTTACTCGGGCTCTGGTGCTGCTCAGTCGATTTCTCCGCGTCGTGCATCTTCATGTATGGGGGTATTTCCCACAACGCCAGATATGCATCTTCATGTATGGGGGATTTCCCCCCTAACTCCAGATATGCATATTCATATATGGCGTATTTCTACCCAAAACCACACATGCATTTACACATATGGTGTATCCCCCACCAAAGTACAGATTTTCTTCAATATTTCTCTGGGTAGGGGAGCATGGCAGCGGGTTTGCTAAGCCACGAGCTCTGGTACAACCTCTTTCAATGTAGCCGTACTTTTCAGCCTTCCCTGGGCCCCGGGCTCCTATTTTTTGCTGCCTCTGCTCCTGTGTACATCTTGCTGTTCCTTACTTAGGTAACAAAGCCGAAGTCTCCGTGACTGTGGGCCTCCTGGACAGCTGCTTCCCTGGCCAGCCGGTGAAGTGCACGGTTGCTCACGGGTTTACCTTGTTGTCCCACGGGCTCGCCTCGCCATTTCATCATGTCTTCCCTTTCTTGGTCCCTCCAGTCTATGGGGCTCAGAGGTGCAGTGGTGTTGGCCTGAGGACAGGGCTCGGCTGAGGGACCTCCGGGGGGCATTTGCTTGCTGCAGTAGATGGAGTTCGCCTGGACAGGCAGGCTGCTTCCAGGATCCATGCCAGCTGCCCCGCTTTCCAAGCTTCACTATAGGAGGCTAAAAAGGACTGATTACAGGGAAATAAAGACATTACGTGTTTGCAGTGGCCCCCTGCAGGTCACTTCAGTTTACTCAGCTTCTTCTTCACCACCATTTTTCTCTCTGCCCATGAGCTTTAGAAGGACTAAGCGCTTGGATAGTAGGGAACCAAGCATTGTTCTTCATGACAAACAAACTCCATGAAGAAGAGGAAAAGGGAAAGTGAAATCAGAAAACCCAGATCCTGCGCAGGAGGAGCAAGTAAAGCAGTGGGAGGTATTGAATGTGAACGACTGCTCAGAATCTGCTAACTGTACTACCCTCACTTCTCAAATAGAGGGTTCAGCTGGTTAAAAAGGGAATAGAGGTACCTAGTAGATAAGCCCTACATGATAAATATTTCAGTACCCTGGCAGCCCTTGTAAACTCCTCCACGATGCCTTCTGCTCCCATTTTTGGGAGAACTTTACCTAAAACACCTAGTAGGAAAACAGGGGGAAGCTCACCTTTCATCCCTCAGAATTCCCCCTCAATATCCTCAGTTCAACAACAAAAAGAAGTCCACCATGTCAGAATAACCCTATCTCTTAGATCCTACATACTAAAGTTCAACAGGCTCCTTTAACCACCTCGGGTACGACTGAATCATGCCAGAGCATGGAGGCATCTGCTGAGACAGCGGGTGTAAGCATAGACCCTATATTACAGGAGTTTATTCCCTCCATTGAATCCCACAACCTCCAGGCAGACATCCAGAGAATTCATAGACATCCTTTCTCCAAAAATCTTAAAAGGAAAACCCCCAGGAGAATGTTGGTTAATTTTAAAACCTATACCTAAAAAGACTAATTCCTGTCTGAGGCTTTAAAACCAGGGAGTTTCACTAAAGGGGAGTTGACATTTCGGATTTGAATTGATCTCTCAAGAATCAAGCAGGATAGGCAGTGGGAGCTGGGTAAATGTATACCTACTCTACGGTCTTTAGGGGCAACAGTCCAGCTGAGGTTCCCGGTCCCCTTAAAGTTATGTGTAACAATAACATGTTCAATTTTAGGGATCCTGAGGAGGTAGGAAATGTTATGTACCGAATAAAGGCTCAGAGTTAAATTGCTTTTTGTCTTGTTGTATTTTCTGCATTTCGGAGGGTGATGTGAGCTCCAATGGGTAATCTTTCATCATACCCAGGTTATTTTCGGGGAGGTTTCCCTTGGGTGGGGGCGTCACAAGAGAAGCAATTTAATTATGTATTTCACTGGGTGGGGAGCATAGTAGGGAAAAAAGAAAAAAAAGTCCTCACCTCTTGGCAACACTAAATGAGATGAGAATTAAGAGAGGGGTAGGTCTCGGCCTGATCGGCCTGGTCTCCCAAGCTGAGAGATCCAACTTGATAAAACCTAAATACCTGTGCCTATCCCAATTAAAATATTAACTTGGAATGTTAATAGCCTTAGAGTAGCGGGCAGACGTAGGAGGATCCTCCAATACCTGAGTCAATCTAACGGTGATATTATTATAATGCAAGAAACACACATAACCATTGATGAATGGGAGACTGTTCGAGCCAAACAAAAGTGAATTGAAAATTCTCTTCCTACTACCCAAACATGCTGCACAGCAGGAGTAGTCTTTATTTTTCAAAAATTAACAAAGGTGACCTTAGGGACCGATGAGTTGGATGTTAAGGGGTGGTGGATCATTGCTGAGGTTAAGATTCAGAATGAATGGGTTGTTCTTGCGGGCTACTATGGTCTAATCATAGATGATGAGGCCCCACTAAATTCCATCTACAACCATCTACTACAAGCTATGTTAACTATTATTATGGGAGGGGACTTTAATGTCCTTCTGAATCCGATCCTTGATAGATCTAAAGGGGCAGGAGTAGTACCATCTAAAATGGGCTCTGTTATCCGAGTCCTCATGGAAGATCTAGGTCTTGCAGATATATGGACCTGCTCCTCAGGTTTTACATTTCACAACAAAAAATATGGGCTAGAATTAACTTTTTCTTGGTAGATAACAGACTGAATAATTGTGTTAAAATGGTAGCACACATTCCAGAGTATCTCTCAGATCACTTGGCAGTGCTGATGGATTTATAAATAGAGAGCTGCCCATCTATTAGAAGATGGCCTTTTGACAGATCTTTACTCTCCGACACATCAGCAATAATGCAGTTCAAAAATTATACCCTGTCATTCTTTGAAACTAATGATTCTTCTGCCCCTTTACGTGTAGTATGGGATGCTTATAAGGCATTTATAAGAGTGAGAGTTATTAGTTTGGCCACCACAAAGCATAAGGAGACCAGAGCTATGATAAGAAAACTGGAAGAAGACATTTCAGCCTCTCTGAGTGAAGTTACTCAACAAGGTGATGGGGAGCAGACTAACGAGATTTTAGCTAAAAGATAGACTTTAGCTGATTACCTTGACAGTATTATTAGGAAAAGATTGGAAGGTAGTAAATTAGCTAATTATGAATATGGAGAAGAATGTGGGAAGCTCCTGGGTTGAAAACCCCACATTAATCAGACTAGGAATTTAATCAAGGAAATTGAAGACACTGAATCAGTGGAGGCCTGGACGGGGAATTCTAAAATAGAATTAGCCTTTGAGTCCTTCTTTCAAGACCTATATACTGAGGACCAGGTAGTTTCTGACTCCCAGATAATAGATTATACTGATAGGATAACAATACCATCGCTGGTGGATGAGCGCGTTTTATGATTCATTCAAAATATCACCTTAGAAGAATTAGAGGCCACCATGAAACGCCTAATAAGTAGTCGTGTGGCAGGGTTAGATGGTATTCCTAACAAGATTTATATCTCGGTTGCTAAAGAAATTGCTCCGGTTTTGGTGAGACTGTTTAACGGTATCTTCTCTGACGGTCTCCCAATCACTAAGTCTTGGGATGAGGCTGCAATCAGTTTAATCTTGAAGCCCAGTAAAGATCCAAACATTTTTTTGTCTTATAGGCCCATCTTCTTACTGAATTGTGACTGTAAAATCTACGTGCAAATTTTAGATGGTCATGATTTAAGCTGATCAGAAGGGGTTCATTAGGGGTCGTCAACTTAATTATTTAACTCACTAGGTGATCGGCGCAATTGATATTGCTTCTTCAGAAAAACTACCTCTTACCATCTTTGCATTTGTCGTGGCTAAAGCCTTTGACAGGGTGCACTGGCCTTTTCTTCACCATATGATTCACATCTATGGACTAGGGGATACATTTGCCAGGCCCATTAGTAACATCTATAAACCCCCCACAGCGAGGATAGTGTTAATGGGAATCTAACTAGTTCAATCAAGTTGGAGCGGGAAACTAGAGAGGGTTGTCCACTCTCCCCACTACTTTGGGACCTGTATATCGAACCCTTGGCATGTAACATTAGGGACAGTCAGATCTCCGCTCCATTTGAATGGAATCGGTGGGTAAAAAAAAAAACTCTATGCAGACGATTTGTTGATTCTTACGAGGGAGGGTCCCATCATCTTACCAAGATTAGAGCAGTTGTTGATGGAGTTTGGGAGGTTTTCAGGCTACTTAAAGAACCCCCAGAAAACTGAAATTATGTCATGGAATACTGAGCCAAATGCCCCACTGGTCAAATAACAAATTAGATACATAGGTGTGCAGATAACACATGACATAACCAGGCTAGCTCAGGTAAACCTTGAATTAAAAATAAAAGAGACAGTAACACTATTAAGATCTTGGAGTATCCTTCAAATTTCCATCTTGGGCCGTTTCAATTTGGTTAAAATGTCAATCCTGTCCAAGTTTACTTTTATTTTTGATGTGATCCCTTAATCCTTTTACTATAAAACTTTAAAAGCCCTACAAAGTGACATATCCAGCTTTCTCTGGTCTAAAAGGGGGGCGAGGATCTCTTGGAGAAAGTTGCGGAGCACTAAGTTGGTAGGGGGATAGCAAGCTCCGATCTTCGTCATCATTGTTGGGCCTTTCAACTAGAACATTTAAGATTCCTCCTATTTGAATCTTCTTGTTTTCCTCCTTTCTTTCAGGCTATGTCCAGAAATATCCCCTTGGGTGGAGATAGGTTTCTTTTTAAGTTTGGCTTCCCCAAATACTTCAAAAAAGTCAAACTGAAGGTAATGAAATCAGCCTGTGAGCTCTGGAACCAGGTTAGGAAAACTCTTACGTTTCTGTACTACAGTGCTAGTGCCACTATCTATAATTCTCCGGGTACAACTGTGTGTCCCAAGGACAGTCTGTCGACCCCATTACTGGAAGAAGGCATTAAGAAATGGGGTCAACTTTTGCAAAACAATAAACTATTCTCCTGGAACTTCCTAAATAACATCTTGAACCAGAGGTTATCCAGATTAAAATTCTACAAACTATTTAGCTGTGCTGCTAAACTGGGTAAGGATGGGGATGGAGAGGAAGAACATAAAAATATCAAGTTCGACAATGCATCATCTCAATAAAATCCAATGATTATTAAATAAGCGAGATTATGGGATGAAGGTTGAATTCGGGGAAGTGGGAATATTCTTAATCCTCTTCTACCTAATAGTAATGCAGTTGGCGATTCTAGGAACTCTGGAGGTGGCAAAGTTACAGGTGAGGCCATGGCCTCCCTCTGAGGAAACCAGGAAAGAGCCTATATCTGTTTAAGGACAATCTGCTTATTTATAAACAAGGACATAAAAACATTTCTCTGGGTAGTTGCAAACCCCATATTGACGGTATATTGCTGTGGATATTTGCCACCCCCCTATTGACTGTACATTGCTGTGGGTATTTGCCACCCCCACATGGACTGTACATTGCTGTGGGTATTTGCCACCCCCATATTGACTTACATTGCTGTGGGTTTTTGCCATTCACCCTATTGACTGTACATTGATGTGGGTAGTTGCCACCCCCCATATTGACTGTACATTGCTCTGGGTAGATGACACCCCCTTATTGTATATTGCTGTGGATATTTGCCACCCCCTAATGACTGTACATTGCTGTGGGTATTTGCTACCCCCTATTGACCGTACATTGCTGTGGGTATGTGCCATCCCCCATTGACTGTACATTGCTGTGGGTATTTGCCACCCCCATATTGACTGTCCATTGCTGTGGGTAGTTGCCATACACCCTATTGACTGTACATTGCTGTGGGTAGTTACAACCCCCCATATTGACTGTACATTGCTGTGGATAGTTGCCACCCCCCGTTTTGACTGTACATTGCTTTGGGTAATAGCCCCCCTATTGAATCAAAATTGCTGGTGGTATTTGCCACCCCCCCATAATTACAGTACATTGCTGTGGGTACTTGGCAACTCCCTACTGAATGAAAATTGCTTTATGGTTAGGTGTCGTACTTACCTTCTGCAACAAACGTTAGTTGTGGTTGTAGTAGTGCTCAAAGAGGTAGAGTATTGGGATGACATGCATGATTGGATTCATGGCTGCACATCTCGTTCAGCAGGAATCATGTTGTGGCACAATCAGTGCTGAAATACTCCCCATCTGGCTGCCCTGACCTGTTGGTTATGGTGACAGATTTGGTGGATGGGAAGTACACAACGTACTTCAGCGTTTGGAATCAGACTTGGAAATGCCTCCTTTCTGCATTTCTAGAGGCTTGTCGTTTGGACTAAGAGGACAGAATCAGAGTGTTCATATTGTTCGGTGAGTAAAGGTTTATGTGTGTCACACTGCGTTGTTTGGTTTACCTGGCTCCCTATACAAGTCGGTTGTACTGTTCAGCTCTGGACACATCTGGAAGGGCTTCTGCATGACATTGGGATCGGACTCTTTATCTTATTCGCGCTGGCAGAAAGCAAAATGCAAGCACATAGGGGAATCATACAATTTGAAGGGCTTAGCAGACTTCCGCAAGACAAAACTGATTTTGACCTCCATGACTCTTAATATTGACAGAACAAAGCCATTAAACATTGGGTATCACACCTGCAGATACATCTGTTTGCCAGCAGACCTCTCACACTGTTTGAGAGGTAGCTGCTCTCTTGGCATGACAATAAGGGCATCCTTTCAGAAACCTATAAATTCCTCAACACTTGCTCAACCGGTACCAAGCCACTGGCCTGCACTCGCTGGGAGATGGATTGTGAAAAATCATTCTCGGACAGGGAATGTTTGGATATTCTGTGCCGCATTCGCGCTTCAGCACATAGCTACTCAGGCAGAGAGACCCTTCGTAAAATAGTGCATTATTGGTATTATACAACTCCACGCATAGCTCAATGGTAGAGGGGAAGTGGTGAGAGTTGTTGGCATAATTGCAAAAATACCTGCACCTTGACTCATTTTTTGTGGCACTGCCCCAAATTACATCACTACTGGGCAATGGTACTAGCTGATATTGACCAGATGTTTAATACCAATTTGCCTTACTTCCTTAGCTATATTCTCCTGGACTTCCCTAATGCCATGGCATATCCTTTGCATTCCTTTTGAGGGAGAGCTATGCCTTTGTCTCTGTGTGCAGCTAAGCAAGTCCTTCCTTTGAAGTGTGGCACGAATTTGATACTCACATGCACAGATATGTTATGCAAACTATGGTATTTTCTAAGATTGGAGAAACTGCTGAACACATGATCCCCCGTTTTGAGTAGATTTGGGGCCCCTTGGTATATTTCCTCGCCCAGAGTTTTCACAAATGCATGTGCCCAGTATACTTATGAGTACTTCGCCTCACAAGGAACAGCCTTAGACTACGCAGTCTAGATTGTGAATTGATAATCCTTAGGAGCATCTACTTTCCTCTTTTATCTATTTCATCCGTTCTATCTATATATTATATTCCTACACCCTCCTCTCTCTTCGTCTTGCTTTCTCCATCTTTCTACTGGCTTTGCATTTCTCTTGTTCCTGTATTCATTCACCTCACCGGCCATTGGATGTAGGCAACTAGTTATGTTATTTGGGTTTTATGCTTGATTAATAAAAATCAATAAAAATCGATTTCATCCTAAATTAAATTTAACAGTGTCATACATGTGTGTACTGGTTCTTTGAAGGGTTTCGATTAGGACTGGAAGAATGGCACTCAAGCAGATTTGCAGTAGTGTATGCAATGCAGAGGAATAGTTACGGTGCTGCCAGGTCAGGGGAAACAAACCCAAGCAAAACCCCTTAAAATTTGTGGGTGCGGACCCACACTATAAATTAGTACCAAGTCCTGGGCACACGTTTCAGAGTAATGTATTTAGAGTAACAACACACAGTTATAGTACTTCCTGAGAGAAAAAATGTGAGGGTTGACACTAGAAGGTTTTTTTGTGTTGAATTCTTTTCATCAAGTTCTTGAAAATAGATAAAGAAAGAAAAACCAGCCGACATGTGTTTCGTCACATAGGATTTAACCCGTGACTCTTCAGGGCTGTATGATGACCAATAGTAACGTCCAAAAATTCGCTAGACCAGTGATAATTCCAACCCGGTCCTAACACGGGTTTCTTTGAGAATTGGCAGTGTAGGGAAAATGTCACAAAAGTGAGTGGGGAGGACAGGTCTGTCTCTGGCCCCTAGTGTTCAGAGTTCCATGGTGGTAAAAGGACAAGTAAGTCCGTTTTACAAGAGATCCCGTGGTTATAGGAGTCTGTCAATAGTTTAGTCTTGCTTTCCGATAGTGGAAGGTACTCTCTTGTAAAACCTAGGGTTCATGACTGGATAGGTACCATGTGGAGGACAGAACGCATGTCAGTCATGGTCAATGTGCAGGGTTCAAGATTGTTCAAGTTAAAGTACCTCCTGTAACTCTTGGTCTAAGCAGCAAGGTATTCTCCAATGCTCCAAATAGCAGGGCAGTCCTCTGGTGGCAGCAGAGCAGTCCTCTGAGGTACAAAGCTGGCCCGAAGCACCAGGGCAGCCCTCTGAAGTTCAAGGCAGGCCTGCTAAGTGTCCTCCAATGGTCCAAAAGTGTGATGAAGAGTTGATCTAAGGTCAAATATTTATATCTAGTGACAGCCCTTGAAGTGAGAGCAACTTCTAGTCTGCACCCCACATCTCATTATCGATTTCCTTCCTACTCTGCCCAGGCTCCAAGAGGTCCAGGGAACAAAAACCTGGTGTCAAGTTCTTTGTGAGTTTCATGGAGGCAGCTCCTTTGAAATGTAAGTGAAGAAGGGAACAGCACCACCCCCTCCCATCCTGGTAGGATGGCCGATCCTACTAACTCTTGGCCCCTAACTACAACGGCGGCTAGACCACTAACAACAGGCCGTCAGTGGCGGTCCACCCTATATCCAGGGCATAAGTTTGACATTTGCATTATGGTGCAACCAGTTGGACCACAGAGCTCAGGGGAAGGCCCCCCGCCTCTGTTGGGCAGCGGTTAAACTACTATCCCTTCAATAAAGGCACCACCATAGGCATTAGGATGTCCCTTTCTGAATGACATGAAAAGGCAGTTGGAAACTGACTTTGGGGGCTCCAAGCATGGCCATCTTCACCTATGGGCCACTACTAAGTGCTTCTGGGGGCACATGTAGTAACCCCCACACAGCTATGCACAGTGTACCAGGCACCACACGGAGCCTGGCACACGGTGCATGGATGTGCACAAGTGTATTTTTCTACTGCAGCTTATGCTGCAGTCATTTTCCTGGGCCACAGCATAAGCAACAGTAAAAATAAGCTCTTTCTGACTACCTGCACGGCAGTCTGATCATAATAGGCTGGGTGGGACAACCGACTCATTGTTTGAAAGTCACCTGTCCGATACAGTGGCGATTGGCAGTCCAAACGACCTCCATCATAATGAGGGCCTTAGTCTCCCTTTCTCACTGTCTGGAAGGAATACACAAAAGCCAATTACCACTCTATTCACAGTCATGTGTCACAGGCTATGGGCATCAAAAAGTGTCATTTTCAGACTTGTGACTTAAAATCTGACTTTACCATTAAAAGGGATTTTAAATTACAATTTTTTGAGAACAAAGATTACATGTCTACCTGTTCCCGACCTAAAGTTATCACTTAATAAATTAATATAGTAATCCAATAATATCCTTTCAGAGACATAGGCCTCACAGTAGGGAAAACTAATTTGGGAGTTTATCACTTCTAGGGCATGTAAACCTTAAAAGTATATGCCTACGTTTTTTAAATATATATCACCTGCCTAAGGTGTTCTGAAGGGCCTACACTAGGGATGACTTATATGTATTAAAAAGGAAGGTTTAGGTGTGCCAAAAAGTTTGTTTTGTATCACTGTAAAAGTATCCCTCACCTGGCTATCTCATGTAAGGAATCAAATATATCCTTTGGACAGTGGCAAAGGCAGACAAAATGGGCATAGAAGGGTAGGATGTCAAAATCAATTACTCCAAAGACCAGCACCCCTGTATGTGGCCACGACACTGTGGCCATGGTCTACTGATGCGCCCTCCCACAGTGGTCTTCTTGCAGAATAAACATCCTTTTTTAGGAGGAGGATGGAGTGGAAAACACTGTACCAGAGGAGACAACGAGTTACTGGACCTGGACTCTGCCAATGTCTTCTTCTGGAGTCTTGACCACCAATTGTTGTTTCTAAGGTCCTAGGACCCTTGGCTGTGTCTAACTTGGCTTCATCTAATATCTTTGAGAGCCTGGGACTTAACACATTTGTGGACTTCAGGACCTACAGAAAACCCGGACAAACCTGTTGGCTGATCCGCCCAAGGTGTAAGCTTGCTGGGTTGCTGGGCTGAAAAAAAGGTTTCCCTCTTTCCAGCACTTCTTTGCAGCAGCAAATCTGCCTCAGCTAGACTGTGGCAAGAAGGTAGCTGGCCTTGTAGAACCTTTGTCTGACTCAGCCTGCAGCATGCCCCGCCAGAGGATTCTAAGCTCCTAAAAGAGACTGAGTACAAAGATAGCAATTTACACTGGGAGAAGGTGACAAAAGTAACTGGCTACTCCCATGGGCATGAAATTAGATTGTGTCTCCCTCTGATTGTTTCTAACCACGGCCAATGGCTTTCAGGGTATGTTGAGCAATGCTTATCAAACTTTGTGGGCACGTCCTCTGATTCAGCCTGCTGCCTTGCCCTGCTGAAGATTTTGACTTACAGAAGGGTCCCAAAGTAACACCTCTAGCTGGGCTAATTTAGGTGGGGTATAAAATCCCCACTTCACCTCTGTCTGCCTCAATTCACACCTAAGCTTATCATGACTTTTGAATATCATTGGTGCTTTGAACTGTTTGCCGCTATTTTTATTTAAATATTTAATAATTCTTATCTTTCGTTCCACCTACTGGATTTTTGATATTTTGGTGTAATTTTGTTCATTCTGTTTTTGTTGTGATGTTTTTTTTACCTTTTTACTGATCCGGGATTCATAAATGCATTACATACTTTTTCTAACTCAAGTCTGTATGGTTTGGGACATAGCTACCCAGGATTGAGAACAGGTTTAAATTATTGAAGCCTATAACTGGACCTCACAAGATAATACCTGTATGACTTGTAGTGGCCCTCAATACAAATCAACTAACAAACCACTTTCTCACAATATCGATATTCAGCAGTGTGAGAGACCATATAGTTCCCTCAGTCTTAAAATTCTTTGAGACCAGTATTGTCTAGTGAGCAATTTAAATATATCCAAATATTCAATGGATTTTTCCAACCAGCTAATTCAGTTATTAGAGGACCAAATAATTACTAGAGATACGTAACAGGGCTATAAGTGAATTAAAGGAAGAATCTTATGGTTCACTATTGAACTTTGACCTACACTCACCTTCCTTTAGAGACAGCTGCCTTCCATCCAAATTGCCACATATCTTTAAGAGCCATATAGAAACCCCATAGATGGAAGCATGTTGGGTGGTCTAGGGGTGTATTTAGTAGTCAGAATGTTCTAACAGCCTTAGTTTCTTATAGTTAACAGATTATGTTTACTTTAATCGTTTTTTCCTTTTCAACCAACCTTCTTTTTCTTGCCTGATGTATCCATTTACATTACATATAAAAAATAGAAGCTCATGCGGAAGCCCCATAATATTTACTTTGGAAAATGTAATAGATTACTCTTTTAGACATATTTATTGTCTTCGCTTAGTTTCATGTTGCTTATTTTTGCATCGCTGTTTTCCTACACGATGCCTCCAATCCCACCACATCTCCTTATCGTCTTATACCCTGCCACTCCACACCATCAAATTTCCTGATGTTGCAGCCCGATCAGTCCAAAAGGGAACCTGCTCCAGGGTAAATTTCCTAATTTTGGCTGTGATACATATGAGCCATTCAATATACTGTGTCTCCCCTTCACCACAACCCCAGTGAACTATTGAGAATCCGGTTGCACATAAGATGCTTATAAAAATCCTTTGACTTTTGCTAATGAGAATGGTTATGCATGTGCATTATAATGCACACACTATTTATGTTATGAGGTGAATATCACATTAGAATTTTGTGAAATTTCCATAGCTGTATCGATTATTATCTGGTGAAGCATTTCACCCGATATGCCACACTATTGTTAATTTATGTCTAAGGAGTTTGGAATTAAAATGCAAGTGTGTGTGATCCATATTAGGAGATCTTCAATCCCATATTTTGAAATATTATATACTGAGGTTAGGGATGTTATGCTCAGGCCTTTTTTTGAGAACTGTCCACCAATTATGACCCCAAGGCCCAGGTGTGAGATTGGGGCCAATCTTGACCTAACATTTATAAACAAGATCTGGAAGGAAACAATAACAAGAGGAAGAACTATTTCCAGCTAAAACAATGCAATTATTATACTATATTAAAACACATTTCTAAACAATGGATAGGAACCAAATTGTTATAATTTGGGTCTCTAGTTGGCAGAGGTAGGCACTCTGTCCAAGTAGGGACCAGATTCCTAGTCAGGGTAAGTAAAAGACGCCCTAAATGTTACTCTGTGCTCACCCTTTGGCTGATTGACACAGAGCAGTTAGGCTTAATTTAAGGGGCAATGTGTAAATTATTTGTGCAACACAACACACACTAACAAAATGAAAACACTATAAAAAGACACAACACATGGTTAGGAACTTAGACAAAAAAAATCACAATCAATCTG
The DNA here is from genome assembly GCF_964261635.1 of Lissotriton helveticus. Lineage (NCBI taxonomy): Eukaryota > Metazoa > Chordata > Amphibia > Caudata > Salamandridae > Lissotriton > Lissotriton helveticus. The sequence goes on from NC_136065.1 coordinate 1,612,359,064, forward strand.
TAGAAAACGAGAAATTAATTTTCAAAGAATGAAATTTTATGGCTGCTCAAAAAAGCACCTTTATCCTGGTTGAAATAGCAGGATGTGGGGTGCAGCTGAGCGAAAATCCGGTGTTGATTCCACAGTTGAAGTGATGCATTGATTTTCTTCATCAAGTGGTGGTATAGCGTCGCCTCGGAAGATGAAGCACCAAAGCTGTTAGGTGTTGGTTCTAAGTGCAATGTGTAGAGGTTCTCCGCTCAATGAAGAGGATGCACAGATCTTCTCACGCTGCTACGGAGGTGATGCCTGATTCCGATGCATTAGTTTCTGGAGGGGATACTCTGGTTCGGAGTGCGATGCAGCCGGTTACACTACTGCAACAGAGGCGATGCATTGGTTCTGCTTCATGCAAGCAGAGGATGTGTCGGATCTACTGGAGCAAGGACCTGGGTCCAGTTCAAGTGGACTAGGCACAGGGGTAGATGATGAGACTTTGATATCCCTGAGTCTCAGAAAATAGGAGGCAAGCTAACAGCCCTTGAAGATCACTCTGCGTTCAAGTCAGAGTCCAGCTCGACCTCAGCAAGGTCAGAGAGCAGCAGGCGGCAGTGCAGCACAGCAGAAAAGCAATACTTTGAGTGCAGCAGTCCAGCAGAGTGACAGTTCTCATAGCAACACAGCAGTCCTTCTGTCAGAGGTTCTTTAAAGGTCTTAGGGCCAGATGTACAATCCTACCAATTAGCGAGTCGCAAGTTGAATCATTTTGCGACTCTCAACTTGAAACTGGCAAATAGGAATGTACAACAGTGTCTCAGACACTGTTTGCAATTCCTAATGGGGTCCCAAATATCCTGCCTCATTAATATTCTTGAGGCAGGTGCAATTTGCGACCTCATTAGGAATGGCTAGCACTCCCAGGAATGCTGGCCAGCTGGGACCAGCAGACCACCATGTTTGTGACTGCTTTTTAAGTAAAGCAGGTTTTTTTTTTCAAAAGCAGCCCGTTTTCATTAAATGAAAATGAGATGCATTTAAAAAAAGAAAAATTAAACATTTCCTATTCATTTTTAAGGGTAGGCAGTGGGCAATGGGACCACTGCCTGCTCCTAAAAAATATTTTCAGTGCCAGTACTGTTTGCGAGTGGCTTACCACCAATTTAAAATGGGTGGTAAACTGTGAGTTTTGTGGCCACAACTGAGGTTGCAAAATAATGTTACATTGCAGTGGGACTCACTATTAGGAAGGGATGCCCTTTGCACGCCCCTTCTTAATAGCGAGTCGCAAACTCTATTTTGCGAGTTGGTTATAGCTTACCAACTCGCAAAATAGAGTTTGTACATGGGGCAGACCTATTTTGCAATCGCAAATGTGCTGATTTCCCATCTGCAACAGTAGAACATGGTCATACATCTGGCCCCAGATGTGTCTAATTTGATGGGGTCTTAGACTGAGTAGTTATACCCAGTTCTGCCTTTGAAGTAGGGATGATTTCAAAGAAGTGTCTTGGAAGAGCACAGAAGTACTTCCTTCCCTTCCCTGGATCCAGACTAGCTGTTGGGGCTAATCAACCCATAGTGTGGTGACAGGACACTGCCTATTAAGCTGTAATTGTCATCTTCTCCCTCCTATACAGCCCAGGATGACTCCTCAGGATGTAGATGTGCACTCTGACACACTTATCCTTTGTGCGTGGCTATCTAGAGGAAATGTAAAGAGTCAAGCTGTCACCCACCTGCACGTGTATTGGAGACATGCTACCTGCACACAGAGTTTTAAGAATAGAGAAAAGCTAATTTTATAAAAACAACACTTCTACAATAGCAATGATAAATACAGATTTACCAGTAAAGATGATTTTTCATTACCATTGCAAAGATATAAAACATGAAATAGCGACTCCTTCACAATCAGGAATTACAGCTTAAAAGTGTTATAATGATTTCCCAATCTTAACCTACGAAATGGGTAGACTTCACAGCAGTGAAGAAGAATGTATATGTTTTTCACTACCAGGACATGCAAAACTTTAAAAAACACATGTCCTACCCTTTACTTACACAGCACCTTGCACTATGGGGATCCTACACCTAGAGTCTACAGCTGGGGTGATTTATGGGAAACATCGTTTACAACGAAGGCATTACTTCGCGTAACATTTACAACGGGGGACTGACCACGTAAACGTCTTTTCCACGCATATGCCTTCCACGATCGTCTTTACCACGCAAGTTACATTCCAGTCAACCTTCATACGTTCTGCATGTACGTAAAAAAAGAAGTCCTTTTTTAATTTTGTTAGAAGTGTTTGCACGCATACTTTAAGAACGTGATACGTAGAAAAGGCATGGGTGGTAATGGGAAAAATTTGAAAAGGGGGGATGGGGGTCTCCCCCCAAAAAAAACAACGAAACAAAAAATGTAAAATATGTTTTAGAATCAAAAATTAAAAACGATGACAAATGCTGACTGAATGTGTAATTTAAAATGTGTATTACAAATTAACAAGTGACCTTCTTTGATGAATTATTCAGCCATCTTGCTTGGGGACACGTTTTTAGAGGGTCAGTGAAAGTGACAAAAGACAAACAATGTCACTTCTGAAGACATATATTTTTTTGCCTATCCGTTTCATTATGTTTATTTGAGTGTATTTTTGGGCATAATGGACGTTGGATGCTTACTAACGTTTTTATGCGTGGTAAAATTCTGCGTTCTTTTATTCTGCGTGGTAAAGACATTTGCGATGTAAAATTCACGTGGTAAAGCCATGCGTTGTATTTGAAATCGTGGTAACATCATATATTCGTGATTTATATATAAAAAAGGTGATTTTAAGGCTTCATAAGGGGTTTAAAATGAAAAGTCCAAATGGCAGTAAACTGCACACACAGGTCAAGCAGTGGCAGCCCTGAGACATGTCTGAAGGGCTCCTTGAGTGGGTGGCACACAAAGTGCTACAGGCTCACTAGTGGCATTTAATTTACAAACCCTGGGTACATGGTACACCTCTCTAAAAGGCACTTACAAGTAAACTAAAGATACCAGTGTGGACAAACCAATGTTGCCATGTTTAGGAGGGAAGCACATGCACGTTAGCACTGGTCAGCAGTGGTAAAGTGCTCAGAGTCCTATGTCCAACAAAAAGATTCCACAAAGGTAATGAGGCAAAATGTCTGGGGGAAGACCACCCTAAGGCTGACAAGTCTTACATAAATTATCTGGCAATAACATGGAAATATTTGATTTTCATTGAGATTAATTTGCTTATCTGGAAGTAGTTACAAACGTACAGGAGCAACTCAGAATACTGTCCGACCCAAGACACACAGTGATTTAAACTGAAGTCAGGCATATGCCATAACTCAGTTTTTGCATTCTCTTTTTTGGCAAAAGGGTACTTTGACTCCCGTATTCTGAACATCTAATTTTCTTTAGTTACAAACCTAAATGTTAAAACCTGATATCATGCATCATTTTCTCAGTGTAGATGTTTGATAAGGAATGTCTTCTTTAAGGCCTGCACCATTTCCTGGTTTTTCAAAGTATATATGACAGGGTTGAGCATGGGTGTTACAAAACTGTACAATGCAGACAAGAGGTGGTCTTTGTCCAGTGTGTTGCCCGAGAAAGTTTGCAAATAGTTGAAAATACAACTTCCATAGAACAGGATGACAACTGTGATATGGGAGGCACAAGTGGAGAATGCTTTCCTTCTCCCTACGACAGACCTCATTTTCAATATGGAGGAGATTATGAAAATGTAGGATACTATGATACAAAGACATGGAGTCCATGCTATAAACACTCCTATGACCAAAAGCATCAATTTGTTCAGAGAGGTGTCACCACATGCAATGGACAGGAGTGGTGGAATGTCACAGAAGAAATAATTGATTTTGTTGGAGAAACAGAAGGGCAATCGAAATACCAAGGCTGTGTGTAAAACAGAATTCAGAAACCCACTTATCCAGGAAAAGGAGGCAAGTTCAAGGCAAACTGAACCTTTCATAACAATGTTATAAAGAAGGGGGTTACAGATTGCAACAAAGCGGTCATATGACATTACTGCAAGCAAGACACATTCTGTTCCAACAAAGGAGAAGAACAAATACAGTTGAGCCACACAGCCAGAGTATGAAATTGTCATTTCCTCAAATAGGAGTGTTTCTAGCATTTTAGGAACAGTTGATGAAGTGTAGCAGATGTCCAGGAAAGAGAGGTTCCAAAGGAAGAAGTACATAGGTTTGTAGAGATGAGGATTTAGCCAGGTGACCAGAATGATGGCAATATTTCCAACCACTGTCATTGAGTAGATACCAAAAAGAACAGCAAAGAGAAGACTATGGAACTTAGAAAGGTTGGAGAATCCCAGGAGGATGAAATCTGTATATGCTGTCTCGTTGTCAACAACCATTTTCCACTGCAAAACATCAGAATGTAAAAAACAAATGATTTGTGTTTATTTTTTTTAAATGTTGCATTCCATTATTTTTTACACATTAACAAAGCAAAATAGTACTATTTTCACTAGAATGATTTAAAAAAAGATCACATGTTGCAAAAACTCTGTAGACATGCTTTTGTGGATGAGTACAATGCAAATATCTCTTCAATTAGGATGTTATTGCATTATTGTCTTTTCACTTGCTCTTTTCCAGGTCAAATACTCTTTGTAAAATATTATGCATATCCAATATGCACATTATACTCCATTAGAGCTAAATGTCATTTGAGCCTGGTTGAGTCACGAATACCAGGATACTTTTTTGTGCCACACTCCAAGATACAGACTTTTGGCTAACTCCTCTATGCCCATAGCACCAAGTTGTAAAGTCCTGCCCTCTTTATATTTATTTGTTTCTTAAACCCATACTTTTTCTTTATTCCTGGTGATAGTGTGCACCTAGTTCTTTGAAGGGTTGACTTTCGTGTGTTCGTGAATTTATTCATGCCAAGTCTAAAAGAGGTAATGGGGTGTGACATTAAGAGTGACAATGCTAACACAGTCATTGGCTGCCAGAGGACATGGAGCCCTGTGGTAAAGTGCCCTCTGTGAATGATCATCCCCCCACACTTTGCTGCTAGAAGCTGTGAGAATCGATATGAAAGTGTGCTGGGCTCTGCTAACCAGGCCTAGCACCATTGTTCTGTCACTCAAACTGTAAATGTGAATTGGTACACCCAATTGGTAAGTGCTTTTACAACCGTGTAAGGCTCTAGTATATGATATCAGTGGTACCACAAACAGGGATGTAAATGGGATACCAGTGCTGTAGCCACCCTGAGTGACTTGAGTAAAATCATATTGCCTGCTCGAGTTCGACCCTGCACACACCATGTGTGACAGGGTCACCTCATTTGATTTAATATAAGTCGGTCCCCCTTAAGACAGGCCTTCTATAACCCAGGAGGCAGGGTGCATTATATTAAGTGTGTGCAAGCATATTTTGCACTGTGAAGCATTCTAAATGTAATTCTACTGCAAGTGACCAGGGGACCATAACATAACTTTGACTGGTATAAGGAGATTACCTATATGTAAAGCTCCATGATGATCCGGATGATTTCTTCCATGTTTGGTATCAAACACCATGTTTTTTAACTCCCCACACATTGCTCGTGTCAAGGGTAACCTGCATGTACCCAGGTGGCACTTTAGACAGTGCAGCGCAGTTTAACAGGTGCTCTTGTGCTTTGGAAGTCTTTTTCAAATGTTTGCCACCAAGACAGAAGTATTACCTCATGTTGGGGAGTGCATGCCCTCTGTTAGCAAGAGGGGATATCTCCACCCACACCGGATGACTGGTGATTTAGGCCAGTATGGAGGTGAGCCTCAAAGGGTTCACTGTCGCTCTTGGACAAAGGAACTTGTCTTACACTTGAGGACAAAGCATCTCCAGGCACTGTTTTTTGCAGGTAGGTGGGAAATTAGCTATGCAGTTAGGCGTCTACCTCCCCAAGTTGACCACACATCTAAGGTGTTCCAGCTGAGGTGCCCAGTTGAGGATGGTTGTGGCCATCTTGAATTTAGCTTTAAAATTTGTTTCTGACTAGTTTGTGTGACATACAGCCACAGAATGTTCAAACCTCATAAATCCAGGATTTAAGGGGCACTGAGACACCGGAACTTTAGATGTAAAGTGATAACAAGAAGAGACCCATTTCCACAACAAGGCAGGACTCTATGTATAAATTCTCTAAGCTCTGCACATGTGGCATCCAAGCTACACCCGCTGGATTACGTCTCTACCATGGCAAGAGACCAATTCTAAAGGGAAGGTAAACACCTATGCAAACTCTAGACTTCAGAAGAACTCCCTTGGGCTAGAGGAACCATTCCCCTGCAGTCAGCAGGAACAAACTGCAAAGTTCATGACTTTGAATTTCTGCCCCCAACTGTCCGGCGTGGCTGCTCAAAGTCACTGGGCAGGTAGTTTCTGGGAATTAACTATAGTCTCAACCCTCAGGGAGGCTCAGCTTTCTACAACGCTCCCCTGGTCCTCAGGAAAAGGATTTCCTACCAAGGCCTGTTTGTGGTCAGTCCAAATACAACCTGCTTTATTCAACTCTTCAAGATAAGAAAATCAACTGCACAAATGACCAACCACCCCTGTGGCTCCATTGTAAAGATCTTTTATCTGTGTTCACCTTTTCTTGACACACCTGCCAACTCCTTAGGCCACGGATCAAGTTTAGCACCATTGATATCCAAAAGCACCATGGCACCCGAGTACCCCGAGTCAGGTTGATTGGATCTGCCTGGGGACTCCTGGTTCCTTGCCTTGTCTCCAAAGGGTTTTGCTCAACGTACTCCACAAGTACCTTTTTGCTAAGATAACCATTTCCAATACCGCAAACTGATTGACAGCTCCATTTGACAGCTGAAGTGCACCTCTGTACCTGCTCCCCTGGGCTAGGTAAAATCATGCTCGCTGTTGTGAACTGGTTGGGGGACTCTCAAGATCTTAACTCTGAGTTGGTTCTGTTGAACTCACCCTCTAAGTTATCGATTGCAAAAATATGGTCTTACCACTGACTGCTTCATTATTTTTTTCACTTTGCAAAGTACTGATTTATTTAGTGCTTTAAAATTGATTACTCTGCTTATACTGGATGTATTGATTTAATTTTGCTGTGTACAAATATATACAAATCAGAGCTATTTTTACAAATTGGTGTTGTATTTCTCTAAAATCATGTCAATTACTTATTATCCATGTTGATGAAGTGACATTCTTTACATGTTCTTCTTTGTAGCCTTTCTGCTCTTTACCCTCAACCAGGAAAGTTAGGAGATGTACTGAGAGAGTACCCAGGGTCCATCTTTTTTGCATTTTGCTAGTATTTCATGGTAAAGCACCCCTGCCATACCACATAACACTTTCACCTTGCAGGAAGGACAATTGCAATGCATTAGTAGTTCTGCTTATACTCTTCACCACATTAATCATATTAATTCTGAGGTTTTCATTTGCTATCACTGCTAAGCCCTAATCTCTGGAACATTTTCAGAGCCCATTGTCGTGGAGACATTTGTACCATCCAAATATAAGCTATGGCAGAGAAATTCCACCAAAAATTTCTGTTGTAATTTATCATCCACGATGGTAGAGGAAGCCACTTTATGAGAGAATGCCCCACGGCAATGTAGAAAACTCCATAAAATGTGGTTGAATTTTCATTCCCCATATATATGCTTTTGCCACAGTGATAGGTGAAACTCAGCTGCTAAATCTATATATCAGCCTTTTGGATATGTCTTCAATCTTAACAATTCCATAAACATGTGTTTCCTCTGAAAACAGCAAGTGAATAACAATGGGCTATCTTTATTGAGCAGTAAAGAAAATGCACACTACTGATACAGGTAATGATCTACAGATAATTTGTTTGAAACTTGTCCACCCCAATTCAGCAGCCATCCTTCACAAGTTTGCATACTTTAGTGTTATTAAATTGAGTGTACCTTTTAGAATCGTGAGAATTTTTAAGAGACATGTCGCGCAAAACAAAATAGTTTGACTTTTATCTGCATTAATGAATTTGCCTTATGAATTCCAGAAAAATCAAAATGACTGAGCTACCTTCAGCACCATTCTATTAGTAAAATGAACTGCCAAATGGAAATATTGCAAGGTAATATTTTATTTTTGTCCCATTCTTAATATGAGTCTTTATAAATTAAATGTTTGCAATAATTCAGTGTAAAATATCATTTGTATCAGTTTGTGATGCACAGGCATTTTATATGTTGATTTTCCTGTCTTTTGCCTTCAGACCTCCTGTAGTTGCTGACTTTATTTTTCATGATCTTAGAACTCTGCCCAATTGAATACTGCTTTCCAGTTCCAGTACCTGTGCTCCCTCCTTAAAACATGTTAGATAGGCTTATACCCAATTGGTATATTTCATTTACTTGTAAATCCCTAATAAAGTAACAATACCTGGGCCCAGAGTCTGCAATTGAAATGCTAATAGTGGACCTTCAGCACTGATTGTCCCACCTAGCCTTAAACAAGTCTCAGGCCTGCTATTGTATTCTGTGGGTGTGCAGTTTTAAATTGCCATTTTGACCTGCCAGAGCCAACCTTCTGCCAGGTCCATACCTTCCTTTTTAATACGTAGTAGATTCTTGAACTCATATTTCACTACTGCAAGGCCAACCTCTCCAAAAGGATGACATTGGAGTTAATGTATTACATTATATAAGTTTATTTTCAAATAAGAAAAGATAACTAGTTCTTGTATGGTGCCTCTGGTATTGGAATTTAAATTCTTAACTTATGGAAAAGTTTAATTTTAAAGTACAATTTTGAAAATGCCACTTTTAGAAAGGATATAAGATATAATGAATTATTTTGGGTGTCCCAATTGCTTTGCATAATTGAAATGGTGTCTAGAATATTTTACCAAAGTATGCAGATCAATATTTGGTCCAGAGTGTTGAGTAGACAATATCCACAAAATAAGTGGAGTGTGTGCCTCTATCTGACCAATGTTTAGCAACACATGGCACAAACCAGTGAAATAATAAACAACATAAAACAACCATTTCTTATTTTGGATTTTCACAATCATATATCCAAATGATATACACAATTTTCTTCGCATAAGGATGCCACAAACACCGAAATGGAAACCACAATGATACTCTGTGATAATCTGACATACAGTGCAAGAGTGCTTATCAGAACACAATACAAACAAGGTACATGAAACAAAAATATAGAGATGTCCGTCCTTTTTGTATAAACTGGTTCAACATGCACCCTATCTCATCATTAATTCCATTTAAAGGATTGTTGAATAAGAACATAAACCAATAAAATTGTTGTCTGTCTCTCAACCCTTGGTGTATGTATCAAGGGGTACACATCATGGCGGGTCTTCCTCAGGAATAGTACATTGAGGGCGGGTAAGATTTCACTTGTAGAAGAGGGTCATCTTGGAATTTTCTGGAAACTCTACAGAATTGAATTACATTTATTTACACGCCAAAAAGTGGACTTTGAATTTGACTACAGAACAGCATCTTTGGAATTGAACCCCTTCTTTCAGAAGAACATTTGTTGTTTTAATCTGGAGGGCTCAAAGATTTTTCTACCTGAATATAGTGGACTGGGCACATAAAAGGAAACACTGTAATGTTGGAAAACTTTCCGTCTTTGGAAAATAATTGCCAGATCCCTTGCTGTGGGCTCCATTCTAGGGTGGAGGAGTCCCACTCCCTAAACAATCCCATTACAGCTTGGCTGCCCTTAATTAAGTATTCCTGAGGAAGACTCGCCATGATATGTATCCACTAACACATACACAAAGGGTTGAAATGTCGATTACAATTTTATTTGCCCCTTTTCTTGGTCAACCATCCTTCAAATGGAATTAATGATGAGATGGGCGCATGTTGAACCAGCTGATTAATGAGGAATGGGCATCTCTTTATTTTTGTTTTATGTACATTTTTTGTATTGGGTTATGTTAAGCACTCTTGCACTTTATGTCAATTCTTCACCAAGTCACATTGTTTTTTTTCATATTTTTGTTTTTGACAGCCTTATAGGAAGAAAATGTATTATAGTATTTGGATATTTGATTATGAACATATGCAATACGTAATGGTTATGTTGTGTTGATTTGTACTATGAGGTGATAAACATTGGGCAGATTTAGAACCACGCTCCACTTATGATGTGGATTTCTGTCTACTCAACTCTCCAGACCATATATTGATCTGTATAAACTGTTGATATATTCTAGACACCATTACAATTATTCAAAGCAATTGGGACACCCAACAGAATACATTGTAGCTTATATAATTTTACAACCAGGTTCTGCGGGACACAAGGTAAGCCCATTATTTTTTATGGGTTTTAGAACGGGGCATTTTCTTCTCTTAGCCATTTGGTGTCTGCAGGCTGACTCTGGGTCCCGTGTAGTGGACTGTTTAGAATTGTGTATTCCTTCTAGACAGCCAAACACAATGGGGAGTTTAGGTGGGATTGGATGGGCCATCACTGACAGGATAGGAGTAAGAGGCTGGGCCAAGACCCACTTACACTTGAATTGGCTGTGCCCTGTCTCACACAAAGGGCTGTAGACCCCCTGTAGTTAGTCTGGAATCAAGGCCAGGAAGTTAGGGTAGCCTGTGTAGTTCAAAGGCATTCCGCTAGTAGCTTCTCCCCAATTCAAAGGCATAATTAGGTATACATACTGGATCTCAGACACCAACCCTTCACTACACTTCTGGACTAGTGAATAATCTGCCAGAAAGAAGGGATGCTGTGCTGCGAAAGGACTGCCACTCTGATGGACTGCTACTCCAAAGGAACTGCTTCCCTGCTGACCTGATGCCTGTTGCCCTCTTGCCTGAGTGAGAAGAGAACTGGACCTTCAACTTCATCCTGAAACTCATGACACCAGAGTGGCTCCAAGGGCTAGTCTTCCAATCTTATGATCTGAGCCTCAGGGACATAAAAGTCACCCCAACATCCTGTACTAGCATTCATTCATTCATAACCTTTATTCGACAATGTAAGTCATAAAAGTATATGTAGAAAAAACAGTATTTTAAAATCCATTAAAAATCCATAAAATTCATACAATAAATATTAAAAAGGAATTAAACTACAATAGACTATTGACGAATATCAACTTACATATTTAAAATCAATCTGATCAATATACAATTCTTTCAGGGGTGAATTACACAGGAACTCACAGCTAGGGCTAGATCATCATATGTCTGTCGCTATTTGTTTTGCACGAATTACCCAAGCCAATTTTAGGAACTTAGCCATAGCAACAGCAATTGTAGAGGTTGGGTCAGTACATAAAATTCTAAGAGCCTCCTTGTGCCTGTGTATCCCAAGCAATTTACATATAGGTTTAATCCACATCATTCTAGGGGCAGTGTACATGGGACAGAAGAAGAGGAAATGGCTTATAGACTCTTGTTCCTCCCCACACTTTGGACATCTGTCGTTACCATTTTTTCCTGCCCAATTTGCTGTAAAAGATCTTACTGGGAGGGTACCCACACTCAGCTGAAAATAGAGCTTACGATCCAGCTGTTTCCCAATTATATCCCAATAGGGCTCCAGGATCGTGTGGGCCTTAATATCCATGAAACGACCTGTCAGGTGCCGGTAGAGACCCTCTGCCCTCTCTTCTGTGATCACCATCTCCCAGTACTTTTTCTTAAGAAGAGTTTTGGAGGGGGAAAAAGCATTTTCCGGATCTTCCCACAATTCCCTCATTCCCAATTTAAAAAGTAGAGACTGAATGGCCTTTAACCATTGTATTTTTCGGGAGGAGTCCTTGTTCATTTTCTCCCTCAGGCCCTGAGCATAGTGGCTTAGTTCTTCTGTGGTCCATAGGCGGCGCCAATAAAGTAGGGGCCGCAAAAGGGTGAGGTCCTGCACTGCTTTTTTTCCAAGGTCCCACATTAAGGGTATTAGCGGGGTACTTACGGGAACGCCAGTAGCTTTTCGTGGAAATTAATTTTCTGCTAGCGTCAATTTTCCTAGATCTTCAAAACCCCAAAGTTCGGCACCGTAAAGGGCCGAACTTAGGACCTTCATCCCATATACTTCTAATAGAGGGCTAATGGGCCTTGTCAATGAAGAAGAGAATTTTTTCAAAAGAATGCCTGCCTGCTGTCGGTGTTTTAAGACCACAATGTCTATTTGTCTAGACCACCCCAGATCTTTCTGGAGAGTGACCCCCAGATAAGTGAAGGCATCTACACTCTCCAATGGGGAGCCATTCATATTTATCGTCTCTCTATAGGGCCTGGAAGTCCCATGTGGTTTACGGGCCGTAAGGACCATAAACTTGGTTTTTGCCGTGTTTATTTCCAGGCCCCTATCGAGACAAAAGTCTTCATAGCGCCGCAGCGCTTGTTGAAGCCCACTGGGCGTTTTTGAAATAATGAGGGTATCGTCCGCAAACATGAGGATCGAAACCCGCTCACCACACAATGCAGGGGCATCGGTCGGGACCAGGGAGACAAAATCTGCAACCCCGTTCACGAAGAGGGAGAACAGGGTCGGTGCCATGACGCACCCCTGCCTCACTCCCCGCTCTACAGGGAAGGATTCCGTAACTTCCCCCTGGCGACCCCACAGGACCCGGGCGAACGTACCCTCATGTAAGCGGACGATTAGACCCAACAATTCAGGTGGCATCCCCTGCCCCGCAAGAACTTCCCATGATGTATTTCGTGGGACCAGGTCGAAGGCCGCTTTTAAATCAACGAAGACGGCAAACAAAGTACCCTTTTCCAGGACCACGGTACGCCAGTATAACATTATAAACCGGAATACCTGGTCTATGGTACTTGTTTTTGGGCGGAAGCCAGCCTGCAGGTGATTCAAAATATTGTCATTATCCATCCAGGTCTGGATTTTGCCCAAAACCAGCCGTCCCATGATTTTTGGTATGCAGTCAATTAGACTTATTGGTCTATAATTGGCTGCAAGCGACTTGTCCCCCTTCTTAAACACCGGCACTATTTTGGCCCCTTTCCAGGATTTAGGTACATCCATACCTTGGGCTACGGCATTAGCCACATACAAGATGTAGACCCGCCATCGCCCTCTGTTACTTAGAAATAAATCTGCGGGAACACAATCCATGCCAGTAGCACGACCCTCTGTAACTTGGTCCAAAGCCCTATCCACTTCCCCTAAATTAAAAGCAGGCTCCTCATAAAAGGTATGAACAAAAGAACCTCCACTTTTTTCAGAAGTGCTATTAGCGTATTGGGGCTTAAAATAGTCAACCCATGAATTTCGGTCGACATTATTTTGGGGGTTTTCACGATGCCCTCCCCTGTCACATTTAAAAATGTCCCAAAAAAGTTTGGCATTCTTTGCATTACACGCCACTTTTAGATCCTGCCACATACCCTCTTCCCATTCCCTTTTAGCTTTATAGAGCTTAGACCTATAGTTTGCTCGGGCCTGTTTTATAGTACACATATCTTTGGATTTTAAGGCTTGACCCAGCTCAACCCTGGCTTGGCGGCAAGAACCGTCATACCATCTCTCAGGTTTTTTAGTTTGTGCACCTCTTTTTACTGAGCTAGGTTTGCAAAAATATGTTTTTAATTTGGTAAAAAACCCATTATGTACCTCCAACAGAAGATTAAGGGGAGATCCATTCAGGGTGGCTGCCTCAATAGCCTCTAGGGCCCCTGCCAGATCTTCCTCAAGATTATCAATATTATCCTGTAGATCTGCAACTTGGCCCCACACATCATTTGCCAGAACTGAATCTGGAGGGGTATTCCCCTCATGAGAATTAACCACTTTGTGTGTACCCAGAATAAATGATGCGGTCAGAGGATTGTGGTCGCTCTCAATACGAGTTACTACCTCCATATCAACGAGAGTAGACCACATCTTCAAGGGGATGAGTAAATAGTCAATATTACTTGCCCTATTTCCATTGTCGAAAGTTTATTTTCCCATTTTATCTGACAATGTGCGCCCATTGGCTGCTCGGAGCTCATTTTCAATACATACGCCCTTTAACTGTATTGCGGCCTCCGTCCATTCTTATGGGTTTAGTATCGAGCTGAGGAACTCCCCACCTGGCATCCTCATCCTCAGTCAAATGCATGTCGTCCAAACCTAAGGGTTCAAAAGTAGTATTGAAGTCACCGGCAATTAGTGACAATATATTGGGGGGAGTCGCCTGAAGTAATTTGTCCAGTTCCGCTACAACTTCAGATTTCTTTCCTCCCTGGAGCCCCCTCGCATAGACATTATAAATATCGATTACTAAGTTAGCAGGGAAACTAAACCTGACACCAAGAATATCATTACTTGCAACTGAGAGCTGTTGGGTTTGACATTTTAGGGACTGCCTTACCCACATCACTAGACCCCCATAGGACAACCATGACTTTTCTTAATAGCAGGCACAAAAGAATTCAAGTATCCTACTCTAAATATTGGTTCAACCGTCCACACCTCTTTAAACAAGCAAAAATCAAAGCAATCAATGAAATCTGCCCAAGCCTGGAAATTTAGTTTTGACCCCAGTCCCGCAACATTCCATGAGACCAACGCTGTATAACATAGGGGTCCATCAGATGTTACATCCAATTCGCCCCTTAAATGGCGACCCCCCGTGCCAAGATGTGCATTATTGTACTTGCCCAAGAGCAGATCTACATTTGGCACCACAATAGTGGTATCACATGTATTACTTTGACCAGTTTCAGCCTCCCCTATTTCCCCGGTTTTTAGAATAGACTCTTGCCCTATACTGGTCTCTATCCCCACCCTTATATCCCCTACTCTGCTACCCTGGGTAAACCTTTGCAGTTCATACTGTCAATCACAGTCCCCTAACCCCGACAAGGCCTGAAATCTGTTAAACAACCTTACGTTCCCTATAGGACAAGGGTTAAGTACAGGTCCATATGGGAACATATCCCTCTCAAAGGAAAAATGAATCGGGGGGCCATAAAAATAAGCTAAGGGTAGAACATGTATCCCATTTTGCTGATCATTATAGGGCCAATTACAAATGTAGTTTACACATTTCTGGTCTTTAAAATTGATAACAATGCAGTCTCCTGCCACCGTCTTGCAGCCCCTGCCTATCCAATTAACTCTCCTAACCCCTAGTATTTCCACTCGTGCATTAACTGGCAGAGGACGGTTCTTGTTAAGCCAGAAAATGCATTTGTACTTTAGATCTAGGTATGATTCACGTTTTCCCTGGATTACTGGTGGAACCCCTGCCAAGACTACCACAAAGGGGGCTGATTGGGGAGGGAGGTCGATGTAGGGTAAGGAAGGTTCATTCTAAGTCCTGGGTAAAACAGGCAAATTTTGCTGTCTAGCATCCAGCCTAGTAGTGACATCCTGATTACTCTCTTTACACGAAGGTGTCACTCCCACCCCTGTATGGTTGGCCACCTGGGGGACACCTTTCCGGACCAATGAAGTTTGGGGCGCCTGGTGAACATCTTTTCGGACCAGTGAAGTTTGAGGCGCCACACTATCTTTGCATGCATTTCCCACCCCTGACGAGGTAGTGGGTTGAGAATTAATAGTGTGCGCCTTATCAGTAGCTAGGGGTGGCCCAACCCCCTGTCCTGAGCTGGCACCACTATTTGAACCAGTTGAACCATGGGCTACAGGCGTTTTCGCTCGGGCAATGTGACCACTAAGCCTTGGTCCTGCCTGTTTCTGAGTTGCCCATGAACCTAGCTGTAGTGAGTTTTTGTGTGGTGCCCCAAAGGTTCTGGATCCTTGGTGTGACTCAGGGAGCTGTTGAGCTCTTTGCAACTGCGAAAGGGCTTGTTCGCACCAAGACTTCGCTGCTGATACCACAAATCAACTTGAAGCTCCGGGAGCCGCCTCTTCATTCTACAGCTTTTACAGCTAGTGAGCATCTGCCAAACTGAAGCTCCTGCAATGCTTGCCCACAATGTCTGGCCTGTTCTTCATTATACACTGACAGCCTCCAGCTAATCACTCCCTGCTCCTCGCAGCTCCCTCCATCATGAATGGGACTCTTGTAATAGATTTGAGAAGGTAAATTTCAGCTGGCCTAACCTGGTGGCAGTATACAACCTGTGCTCCATCGTAGTTGGCATAAAATTATGACTTTCACTGGGTTCAACGTGACCAGATATCTCTAGGTTGGTGCTTTGTGGTGCTAGTTCCAAAAAATCTGTGAGAATTCATAACTCTGGTTTTGTTTTGTTGTTTTGGCTTAGACTTATAAATCAAATTTGATATATTATTGTTTAAAGTGTTGCACAAACACTTCAAACATTGTCTGTAAGTTATGTCTCATGGCTCTTTGCCAAGCTGCCAGAGGTTTGAACATGTGTTAATTTAGGTTTGGCTTGTGCCTTTACCTAACAAGGATTGTGGTTGATACCTGACGAAGGCTCACACCCCAGTTAACAAACAACACCATTTCTTACATATGGTCTCAATTCTTAACCATCTTTACAGTTCAGTTTCCCATATTTAGTGTTAAAGGGCTCTTCTAAAAAAATCCATGTACTCTTTTTTTCTTGCAACTCTTACTATGAACATCTCCAACCCAGTGCTGTGAATATTTTTCAACCTGCTTACATTTGTTAAAAATAATTTAGTAACCCCTAGAGTATGCTAGTATTTACGCCAATCCTTACAGCATACGTTGATAGACACACTTTTCCTAATGATACTCAACTGGTGTCAGCGTACTCTTCCTAGAATAATCTCAAACACTCTAGATGCTATGCTTGACAAATGAAATAAGTAAAAAGCAAGTCTTCCTTTGGTTTTCTTTAATAGTACACACCAATCTCAAACAGTCATCAAACCATTTAATACCACATCAAATGAGCCCAAGGGAGTCTAGTTGCCAACTATATAGCTACTTGGTAAGTATACACCTTTACATAGACTACATTATTACATTAATTAATGGTGTTAACACATAATATTAAATATATGCATATACTTACAGGTGACAGTGTTTATTCCATATGTCCTTGAATATTAACAGCACTTTACTTCAATCAAAAACTGGAAGAGTAGAACTATAAAAATACAAGATCAGTTATTGAAATGTCATTTGGAATACTTAAATAAAGTTTTCAATGCCAATATAAGAGTGGGGTTGCACTGGAACATTACCCAAATAATAGCCACATGCGCTACGTTTTCACAACATAACAATAAGAAAAGAAAGTCCATCATAAAAAATATCAGATGAATAAGATGGCGAGGATGAAAATATTATTATTATTATTATTATTATTATTATTATTATTATTAATATTAAATCGGTTTTGTATAGCGCCAGGTTACCCTGGAGCATCCCTGCGCTTTTGCCAACTACCGACATCAGAGATAGAAAAAAAACGAAGAAAAATTAACAGAAGAGGAGGGTCTTAAGTTGTTTTCGGAAGCGCAGGAGACATGGTTCCGCGCGAAGACCTAGAGGAAGGGCGTTCCAAAGAGTGGAAACATTGACCGAAAATCTCCTACCTCCCGATCGGGCCTTTTTTACCCTGGGGACGACCGTCAGATGTTGCTGGTCTGAATGTAACGTTCTGCTCGCTTTGTACGGGATCACCGTCTTCTGAAGGACGGAGGGGCCTTTGCCTTGCAAGATTTTGTGTGCGAGGCATAGGGATTTAAATTTCACTCTTTCCCGTATTGGCAGCCAGTGTAGTGCCCTCAGTGCTGGTTTAGCAGAGCGGGACATGGGGATGTTGTAGAGCATTCGTGCTGCCGCATTTTGAACTTGTTGGAGTCTGTTCAAAGTGCTCTTGGGGGCCCCAAGGTAGATCGCGTTGTTAAAGTCCAACCTGGACATAATTAGACCCTGGATCAAGAGCTTTCTCGATAGAAAAGGGATGAGGGGCAGTATCTTACGTACTGATCTAAGGAGACCAAAACAGACACCCGCTAATTTGGATGCCTGGGCTCTGAGGGAGAGATCTCGTTCCATCCAGATGCCCAGGCTCTTGATCTCATCCTTAGGTTCAGGGAGACACCCTAGACAACTAGGCCAGGCTAAGCTGGAAAGGGAGGGGTTTTTAGGTCCCATCACCATGATCTCCGTTTTGGACCCGTTCAGTTTGAGTGCTGAGTCCCCCATCCAGGAGTGGACCTGTGAGAGGCAGGCTTGGAGTATCTGGGAATTCTCCAAGGATTGGGAGAGGGCGAACACCAGTTGGGTGTCGTCGGCATAGCTAACGATCTTGATGTTGAATGGAGCCACCACCTCCTCCAAGGGAGCCATATACACGTTGAATAGTGTAGGACTCAGGGAGGAGCCCTGAGGCACACCGCAATGGAGGTGGGTGGATGCCGATCGTGTGCTCCCTTCCCATACCTGAAAAGATCTTTCGCTAAGAAATGACCTAAGCCAGTTTATCGCTGTTCCTCTCACTCCGGCATCTGATAGTCTCTGGAGTAACACTTGGTGGTTCACAGTGTTGAATGCTGCACTCAGGTCCAGGAGGATCACTGCCACTGATCCCCCCGAGTCTAGAATGCAGCGTGCCTCCTCCATGACTGCCAACAAGGCGGTGTCAGTGCCTTGGCCCGGACGAAAGCCAGTTTGGGAGCTTTTTAGCACTCCATTGGTCTCGACAAAATTGGATAACCTAGAGTTAACCAATTTTTCTGAGATTTTACTCAGCCCTGGAAGGAGCGAAATGGGCCTATAATTGGCCATGTCTAAAGGGTCCAGAGAGGGTTTTTTCAGAAGGGCTTTCACTATTGCACTCTTCCAATTAGGTGGAACAATGCCAGTGCTTAACGAGGCATTGATGACTTTGATGATGGGTTCCACAATGGAGGGGGCCACCTGTTTCAGAATTCTCATGGGGGCAACATCCCGGGGGGAGCCACTCTTAATAGAGCATAGGGCTTTGAGGACTTCATCCCTGGTGACTGGCCCAAAGGATTCCAACGTTGTCTGGGGACATCCCTCCTCCTACCAACGCCCGGGTCCAATCTTGGGCGGGGGAAGTGAAATAAGAATTTTTTCAATCTTCGTATGAAAGTATTCCGCCAGATTCTTACATTTGGCCTCCAAGTTCTCCGTAGGGGCAGATGGTGTTGGAACTTTCAGGAGTTCTTTGACCACCAGGAAGGTTTCTCTTGAAGAGTTAGAGGCATTGTTAATTCTCTCCTCGAAAAACTGAGTTTTAGCCAACCGGATGGCGTTTTTATACCTCCTCATTGCCGTTCGATATTCCGTTTTACTGGCTTCCTCCCAGTCCTTCCTCCAGGAGCGCTCCAATTTTATGCACGCCCTCCGCATGGCCCTTAGCTCAGATGTATACCATGGAGCGGTGTGAAGTCTTTTCTCCCTTATGCCTGCCGATCTTATAGGAAGGACAGCGTCTAAAGTGTTCGAGATCCACCTGCAGAGATCTGCTTCAGCCAAGATAGGATCCTGTGGAAGAGATGGACGTGAGGCTTCTAGGCTGCAAGTAAAATTCTCCACTGAAAGCCTAGCCCATGGTCTGTCAGGTACACCAACATTGGAGGGGGGGATGCTTTCGCGTTTGATTTCCCAGGTGAAGGGGATCAGAAGATGATCCGTCCATGGCAGAGGAATAGGGGGGGATGCTTTCATGGTGGGAATATTTGCAAATATGGGATCTAGCAGGTGGCCTTTGTTGTGAGTCGGATCTAGATTAATAAGATCTATTCCATAAGTTTTGAGGTCACATAGGAGGGCAGTCGCCAGCCGCTCTTCCTGGTCGTCGAAATGGAGATTAAAGTCTCCCAGGGCGATGAAGTTTGTAGCAGAGGCAGCATCCACCGTTACCGTTTCCATAAGAGAACTGATAAAATTACCCGACTTTCCAGGGGGGCGGTAGACTAACAGCCCAGACAAGGTGCTGGTAGGTGAGACTTGGAATGAGAACTTACAGCTCTCACAGTCTTCCAGTTCACCTTTCTGAGTTCTGCAGGTCAATGAGTTCTTATACAGAATGGCTACGCCTCCTCCTCGACCAAGTGGCCGGTCCTGTGAAAGGATATGAAAGCCAGGGGGGAGAGCGTTAACCATATCTGCCTCTTCACCCTGTGTGAGCCATGTTTCTGTTAGAAACAATATATCTAGCTCCTGCTCCCGGATGAGGAGGTTCACCTCAAGCGAGTGTCTGGGGAGGGATCTGCAGTTCAGCAGTCCAAGGCGAATTGTGTGTTTTCCCAATGCTGGGATAGGGGGGTGGCATCGGGCGCAATGAGTAAAAGGTGCCGAATCTGTATTGAACAAGGAGCAATATGAAGGTGGCAGAGAGCGTAACTGAAGTAATGCTTCTCTAAAATAGGTGCGAGGGGTACCTGGGGAAATCGGCAGAGTGGGTGGCCCTAGGCTCGTCTGGGCTCGGACGGGCGCAGACGGGCTGGACTCTGGCGTGACTCCGGCAGTAATCCGGCGTTCCCGCCGCGCGTGACCGCTGCGCGTCAGCATGACTTCCTTAAGAGGAGGTCGAGCTTCCTTAGGCGCTAGAGCGTGTACTGCACGCCCAGCGTCCTTCCCCTCACCCAATATGGCGGCCGAACTTCCCAACTGCCGAGGGGCAGCAACTAAAGGACCCAGGACCCGCAAAACGCGGTGGTTTGACAATTATAATGCAGGTATGAGGAGCAGCTATTAAAAGCAAGGGAAAACGAAATTAAAATTAAAGAAAATACAAAAAACGAAGGTTTGTTAAAATTGCTTGAGAATCAAGCTAGATGCCCCACAGAGCGAGCAATGCGGTATGACCGCTCTGCTCAGGTCAGATGTTCCAATAAATCAGCAAGACCGAGCCCTGCTCTTACCTTCCTTAAGAGGAGGTCGAGCTTCCTTAGGCGCTAGAGCATGTACTGCACGCCCAGCGTCCTTCCCCTCACCCAATATGGCCGCCGAACTTCCCAACTGCCGAGGGGCAGCAACTAAAGGACCCAGGACCCGCAAAATATGATACGAACTCCACCTCCAGGATATGATGCTTCTGGAACTGACGAAGCCTGTGCATGCAGGAATAACGTCACAAACATTTGCTTCCCGAGGCTAGAAAGTCAAATGCATGTTTTGTAATTTAAATGTTCAATTATTTATTTATTTAACTCTTTTTTTGCCTCATAAGCCTCTTTAATAGGAAGAAAAACAATGACGTTCTTCCACTTTGCACATCTTGATGGGCCCCTAGACGCCTCTGCCCTCTTATGCTTTTCGGCAGTCCGGGTATTTGTTGGTAAGAATAGGGAGGGGGGTCTACATTTTCAATGGCCCTTAGTATCCGACTCCCCCCCTCCTTATGTGCATTTGTCGGCTTTCTCCCTCTTACTTTACAACCGGGATAACAAACCACAAGTACCTGAACCCGGATGCCAAGCAAGGCTGGTAAGGCATAATCATTGGACCGTTATGAGACGAACTAGTATCGTTTAAATTGTCACACCATTCAATAAAGGGAAGCCAGAAATTCACATCTCTGGAACTCTTTCCATCTAACATGGCAATGTATTTAACCGAGTTCCACAAATGATCCAGACTTGGAGAAAGAGGAGACACCCATAATTTACAAATTTCCCTACACGCAAGCAATACAATATAAAAGATCAGTCTCGCCTGACCCTTGGTAGGTTTTGCTTCAGGCGCCAACTGGCCAAAAATAACAAGTAGAACGCTTACCTTAACTTGCAGCCTAATCCTTTGAGACAGCACCCTACTCACTTCACTCCAATAAGTTTGTAGTTTCACACAATCTAGAAACATATGGACATCATCCGCCTTCGTATTACCGCATTTCGGGCAAGGGACTTCACCTCTCCTTCCAAACTTTGACATCTTCAAGGGTGACCAATATGCTCTATGAATGGAAAAAATATGATTTCTCCTCAGATGCGGCATTTTAACCGATTTAAAAAGCATAGCCATAGATACTTGTCAATATTTTTTCAGCGAAGATTCCGGCAAGTATTTTCCCCACAGTTCAGAAGGAAGCATAAAATCTCCATCCTCGGTTTCCACCAGTAACCTTCATTTTACTCGGTTGCTGCTTCAGTCTAAACTCTAACTCATTTTGTTCCCCTATTTTTATTAGTGGGTGAGCAAACCAGCTCTGCATTCGTGCATATTTAAACCTGGAAAGGCGGAAATTTGTAAGCTGACTGTAACCCTCCCAGGAAATGAGCTTGCCATTGTTTGTTATCTGGTTCCATTGTTTGAGACCCCCTCTAATAGAGGTTTGGCCAGGCTGTCTTTTGTCCATTCTGGGGAGCCGGGACTGTCCCATATGGGGGCTAAAAAACTATGGTAGGGAATTTTCAAGGTTCTTCTCACTCTATACCAAGTCTCTGCAAACCCCTCCAGGATCATCAACCTAACCTTTTTGAAAAATTTTGGGTCAGCCTACTTAAAAAGAAACCCTTCCTTGCCTCCTGGCTCTACATTTGCTATTGTGGACCACAGGCCTCCTGTCGTAGTGGGATTTGGAGAGTTGAAGAGGTACTTTCCGTTCTTTAAGAAGTAGATCTGGCAAGGCTATACCTCCTTTCTCAACCCTTCTCCGCAACTACTTCCAAGCTATTCGTGGTCCTTTATTTGCCCATATGAACGCGCCCAAGTCCCCTTGTAGTTTTTTGATCCAGACCATATCAAAAGGTAGGGGTATTGCATCTAAAAGGAAGGTCAGCTGTGGGACAATTACCATTTTGACCAGGTTGCTTCTTCCGAAAATTAATAATTCAAGATGAGACCAGGATTTCAAAAGTTTCTCTTTTCGAACTTTGTAGAAGTTGAGTTTCTCTACTTTGCCGATAAGATATCATAACCCCGAGATATCTGATTTCATCCTTTCTGGATTCTCCCTCAATGTTCCAGGACATAACTTTGGACTTATCCTCATTAACCGCGTACCTGAAACTCTCCCGAAGTCGGTCGTTATAGCCATCAGCCGAGGCCTGCTTGTCATAGTGTTAGTGGAAAAAAATCACTGTGTCGTCAGCGGAGAGCCCCTGTTTTTTCTCCCAGTCAGCGAACTTGAAGGGCTGGATTCCTGGATCCTCTCTGATCTTTCTTGCCAGTGGCTCTATGTATAGGTTGAAAAGCAGAGGCGATAGAGGGTACCCCTGCCTGGTTCCTCTGGATATTTTTACTGGTTGAGACAAGAGCCATTCACTAGAATCCTAGCTTGAGGAGCTTGGTAAAGACTGGCAAGAGCATTACAGAAGTTTTTGCCCAGGTTCGGGGACATAGCGACTTCTTTCAGATATACCCAATTCACCCGATTGAAGGCCTTAGTAGCATCCAAGGCCACCAAGGCAAAAGGGAGATGGTAAGTGGATGCTAAGTCAATAGTGGAAATCAATGAGAAGGTCAGATCTTTCAAAATCCTTCCCCAAATAAAACCTTTTTGATTGTCATGAATTAAATCAGCCATCAACCCATTTAATCTGTCTGGCAGGATCTTCGTGTAAATCTTATAGTCGCTGTTTAGCAAGGAAATAGGGCGATATGAGTCGCATTTTTTAGAACATTTTCCTGGGTTCAAAATCGGCACTGTTGTGGCTTCCTTCCAAGAGGCTGGCAAGACCATCTGCTTGATGAATAGCTCATTAAAAAGCCTAACTAGCATAGTAACTAGAGCTAAGAACTTGTTAAAATAATGTTTAATTATTTTAACAAGTTCTTAACTAAAGTAAAGTATGTAATATGCAAGGAGCGTGGCTTGGACGGCTGCAAGATGGCCGCACCTTGAGTGGGATCTGCTGGCTAAGCTGGTAAACCCAACATAATCCGGCAGGCATCTGCACCTTACCTGCACTTCACCGTTGCACCCAGCTTCCCCTGGGTGTGAGGCACTAATCCATCACGCTGTGCCCCTCCTGTGAGGTCCGGAGGAGGAGTTGGGGCAATTCAATTTCAAAACTTTATTCGACAGCAGTCATAAAAGCAGTTTTACAGTCTTCCCTACACAATAAATACTACAACAATATTAAAATACTATCATTTAAGAAACTCATTAAACATAATGCTGTCATTTGCGAAATTAACTACATAAAATCAAAACAATCAACCATATCAATAATTTCATTAAACAGTGTCTAGCTGTTGTAAGGTGCGGGTGCGTATGAACCATGACCAACCTAGGAATTTTGCGACAGCAATCGCCAAATAAGGTGTGCAGTCCGATTCCAATATTCTTAGTGCCTCTGTATACCTGCGTGTTCCTAAATTTAGACACGCTTGATTTATCCATATACGTCGTGGGTTAGCATATAAGGGGCAAACAAACAGTATATGGGCCGTATTCTCAATCAAATCTTTACAATGGGGACATTTATCTTCCTGGTTTATCGACCATTTACAGGTGAACGCCTTTGTAGGTAGCGTCCTGATTCTAAACTGAAAGTACAGTTTTCTATCGAGTGGCTTTTCAATAATGTCCCAATAAGGCTCACATGATGGTACAGATTTGATATTCAAGTAACATCCTGTTAGGTTTGTATTAGAGCCAGTACATTGAGTAGACGACCATACCATTTCCCAATACATGTAGCCTTTGGTGGAAAACTTTCAACATTGGGAGAATTCCACAGATGGTCTAGATCCAGCTTACTAAGCAGCCCTCTTATTTCTTTTAACCACAGGATCGAATGAAAACGATCTGCCCTAATGCTATCCTTTAGGGCAGGTGCAAAATGCACAAGTTCAGGAGTGGTCATAAGGCGTCTCCAATATAGTAAAGGACGTAGCCGTGCCAAGTCCTTGATGTTTTTCCTGCCTAGATCATATGCCAATGGTACCGTAGGGGTACTTTGGGGGACCCCAATCAGGCGGTGAAAGAAGCTATTTTGCGCCAAAGTTAATTTTTTCAGGTTGGAGAAACCCCAAAGTTCCTAGCCGTATAAAGAGGCACTGATCACCTTCATGTTGTAGATTTCTAGGGCAGGGGTGATGGGCTTGGTCAGTGAGACTTTATGTTTATAGGCCACTACTCCTGCCAATTGATGACATTTTAAGACAGCCATATCAATATGATTCTTCCAGCTCAAATTACATTGGAGGTTTATTCCCAGATACGTGAATGCCTCTACCTGTTCTAGGGGGATACCATTGAAATTTATTGAGCCCCTGAAGGTATTTCTCTGGTTTAAGCACATGAACTTGGTTTTAGATGTATTTATCTCAAGTCCATGTGCTTTACAAAACTCACCGAAGGCATTTACCGCCTTCTGGAGCCCACTAGGTGTACGTGAAACTATGAGCGCGTCGTCCGCAAACATGAGAACAGGCACACGTGCTCCAGCCAGAATGGGTGCATCGGTGGGGGAACGGCTTAGATGGTTTACAATACCATTGATGTAAATAGAAAACAGTGTCGGTGCCAAGACACACCCCTGCCGAACGCCACGTTCGACAGGGAATGAGTCTGTCACCTCGCCCTGGACACCCCACCTGATTCTGGCATAATTGTTCTCATGTAAGCAGACGAGTAGCGTCAATAGTTCCGGGGCCATCCCCGCTTCAGCAAGTACCCCCCAAAGCTTAGAACGAGGAACTAAATCAAAGGCTGATTTTAGGTCTACAAATACAGCATAGAGAGTTCCATTTGTAAGCATCACGTTCCTCCAGTAAAGGGCTATGAAGAAGAAGACCTGGTCAACTAAGCTTGTGCAGGGACGAAACCCGGCTTGGTAGGGGGATAAAGTATCTTTTTCATCGATCCAGGTTTGTAATTTGTTTTGTATTAGACAACCTATTACCTTTTGAGCAGAGTCTATTAGACTAATAGGTCTATAGTTGCTGGGTAATGATTTGTTCTCCTTTTTGAAAACTGGAATTATTTCTGCACCCTTCCAGGAGGTCGGTATTGGTGCATCTCTGGCCACGGAGTTTGCTAGCCACTCGAAATACTGACACCAGGATGGGCGATCACTTAGGAACACATCTGCTGGTATGGCATTCATTCCTGGGGCATGACCCCATGTCACACAGTCCAGCGCTATACTGACGTCTTTTAAGGTGAATAGCTGATGTTGGTCAAAAACTGTAGGGGGTAAATTATATTCCCCTTCAGTTAGCACATGCGCGTATTGAGGTCTAAAGAAGTCAACCCATCGGTTTTGAGCTACGTGATTTTGTGGGGGTTGTGCCACCCCTCCTCTGTCCCATTTAACCAGAGCCCAAAATTGACTCTGGTTCCTTGCGTCACAGGCGGATTTCAGATCACGCCAGTGGGCCTCATCCCACTTTTTCTTAGCCTCTTTTTGTACCTTCCTATAAGTGTTCCTCGCCTTTCTTACGCCTAGAATGTTCTTATTTCTAAGTTCTACACTAGGGTTCTGGTGGGCTTCTCTACAAGTCTTGTCGTACCATCCTAATTTGGGCAGTTTATTCTGGGCATTTCCTGATTTCTTCCCCTTCTTAAAAAACTCCTGAAGTTTGGTAAAAAAGGTCGTATGGGCATCAAGCATAATTTCAAGAAAGTTTTGCTCGTTAACGTGTGATTTAATCTCAGCCACTGCTTCTAGCACAACTTTTTTGAGCTCCTCTAACCTCTCCGTATTCTCGGTAAGTCAGCCCCATTTTATGTGGCGCTGGTTGTTCGAAGTTACTATGTCTAAGGTGGTTTTACCACCTCCCTGGTTTAGTTTTCCTAACCCTGCATTTGCTTTAAAGACCATGCAAAGAGGGTTGTGGTCGCTCTCTAATCGGATTTTGACTGCCATATCGATCAGCCTATACCATATTCTTATGTCCAGTAGGATGTAATCTATTCGACTGGAGAATCTACCACTATCGAATGTTTTGTTCCCCTGTCGATCTGAAGGGGTTCGTCCATTTGCTGCTCTGAGTCCTCTTGCTAGGCATAGGGCCTTCAGTTGGATGGCCACCGCTGTCCATTTATTAACTACGGGGAGTTCTAGCTGTGGGATACCCCACTTGCTATCCTCTTCTTCGGTTAGGATTTGATCCTCTTGGCCTAGCGGTTCGAAAGTGGTATTAACATCGCCCCCCACAATAAAGAACATATGTATTGGGAGAGCTTCAAGCTCATGATCCAGAGCGGTTATTTCTTCTGATGTTTTACCACCCGCTACTCCCCTGGCGTAGATATTAAATATGGCCATCCCATAACCATTGGCCCAGGTAAGAGTGATTGACAATATGTCGTTAAGTAGAGGGCTCCTTTGTTGAATTCTGCAGCATAAATTTTGGCGAACCCAGATTATCAAACCCCCTACTGGACGGCCCTTAGGGTTTTTTGTGGCTGGGATATAGAAATTAAGGTACCACTACGTCTAGGGGGACCTGAGGTAGAGAAAAACCTTGTAATTCGTCCCCCAACCTTGTTTCTAAATCTATATTGGCATGGCAGTGACGTAAGGGATCAAGCACAGATGCAGCTGGTTCGGAAACTAAACTTGGTTCTACCGTAGAGGGGTCTGGCTGTAACTCCAGGTGTCTATTCTTGCTTCTACTGCTTGGGGTAAATGCTTCCTCTACCCTATTCCTCGAGAGCGAGGAGATGGCATATGTCAGACAAGGCTCCTTCTCTATGGGAATATCTATGTTTTTTAGCTCCAGTGGTTCAATAGGCACTACTCTGTCAATCCGTTTGAGTCAATCACATTCATTCGGGTTTGACAGTGCCCCAAATCGATTCTCTAGATTGATTTCCCATTCGCTAGATTGGGGGACCTTACCCCATTTGTGTGACACCGGGTTCCACTTAGTCTTTAGAATACTTGGGTTCCCTATTTTACTTCGGTGATAAAAAAAAGTCCAAAGTTAACGGGATAATGTCTGTGCTCCTGCGTTGTGGAGGAAAGAGGTTCTTCAGGACCTCAGGAAGTACTTCTGGATTTAAAAAATGCAAGACTACACAATCACCTTTAAAAAATTTTAACACCATTCCCTACCCAATCCACCCTTCTTGCCATGGTGATTTCCTCAGCCAATTGCTGCTTGCCCCAAGGGGATATCACCATGTTGTTGGATAACCAGTGAAAAGCTTTACTAATCAAGGAGGCAGTAGTTTCCACTTGGCCCGGCTTTAAAGAAGGTAAATTGGCCAGGACCAGAACTAGGGGGGAGGCCTACTACAATAAGTTGAACCGGGCCTTTCTCAATACCTGTACTCGTGGGTTTGGATGGAAGAGCTTCAGTATTTATGCCCTGGTTGTTATTGGGTGCAATATGATGGGGCGTTTGGGGAATTGGGGCAGCTTAACCTATGCCCTCTATGCCTGGTGCATTTACTATAGGATCAGCTCTACTTGGGGCTAAAGTTGGTATATTGCCCACCTCTTCCACTGTCTTATTTATAATGCCCCCAAGCCTATTAACCTCTGCTGTTAGATGGTCAATTTTGGCTATCAGTGGTTTGACGATACCTTTAATCTTAGAATCAATCATGCTCACAAGTATTTTAATTTGATCATCCTCCAGTGTCACCTTTCCACCAAGCTCCCCTGTTACATCTTTTATGGGCACAGTTTTAGGAGGGGAGGCGGTTCTTTTCCTACTAGAGCGTAACCAGCCACATTTGTTCAGGCCCTTTCTACATGCTCTAACTGCTCTAACTGCTGGTACGAACACAGGGGAGGTGGGGGGGAGGGATTTTTCAGGGGTCATGTTAGATTGATGTAGGGTATCATTGACCAAATTAATAGCAGTAGAGATGGTTTGGTCGAGGTTGTCTTCCTGTGTGAATACATTATCCGAGGTGTCACTACGATGTACCTGTATCGGGACTTCGTCCAGGTTTGGTTCTAATAGGGAGTTCTGTGTAGAAATTAAAGGAGTGGACCTCAAGCCCAGTGATATCCTTCTTGAGCTGTTTATTTCTATAGTATTAGAAACAGAGGATGACTTTTGTTTAGAAATGTTGCACTCAATGAGATGGTGTCACAGGAGGCTCAGGTAAAAGCAAAAAATAACAATTAGCAATGGAACACAGTACAAAGCAGTACTCGAGGGTATTGGCAACGATGAGTCTTACGATCAAAGCACCGCAAGGAGGCCGCGAAAACAACGAATAAGAATCCTAGCCCAGTCCAGGCACGGTCCAGACTGTCCGTCCTTTGTCCGGGCTTCGTCCAGAGCTGCGTCCCGCGCACGCGTCCCGCTAACGCGCTGTAGGACCGCCTAAAATGATGGAAACAGGCTGAAGGGGAGGAGACCCGGGAAGAGGAGGCAGGTGTGCGAGGTGTTGATAACGCACTGCCTGATGGGCCTCGCAGTCCCGGTCTCGGGCTGGCAACCAAAGTTCCAAAACGCTATCACCAGCGAAGCAGGTCACCTCCAGGTACAATAACGGCAAAGCAGGATTCCACAAAACTGACTACTAGCGGCTCCCGCGGAGCGTGGGCCGCGAGTCGTGTTTTAAAGGGCCCGAGCAGGAACAGCAGAGGGGAGGAGACCGGGGAAGAGGCGGCAGGTGTGCGAGGTGTTGATAACGCACTGCCTGATGGGCCTCGCAGTCCCGGTCTCGGGCTGGCAACCAAAGTTCCAAAACGCTATCACCAGCAAAGCAGGTCACCTCCAGGTACAATAACGGCAAAGCAGGATTCCACAAAACCGACTACGAGCGGCACCCACAGAGCGGGGGCCGCGATTCGTGTTTTAAAGGGCCCAAGCAGGAACAGCAGAGGGGAGGAGACCCGGGAAGAGGCGGCAGGTGTGCGAGGTGTTGCTAACGCACTGCCTGATGGGCCTCGCAGTCCCGGTCTCGGGCTGGCAACCAAAGTTCCAAAACGCTATCACCAGCGAAGCAGGTCACCTCCAGGTACAATAACGGCAAAGCAGGATTACACAAAACCAACTACGAGCGTCTCCCGCGGAGCGGGGGCCGCGAGTCATGTTTTAAAGGGCCCAAGCAGGAACAGCAGAGGGGAGGAGACCCGGGAAGAGGCGGCAGGTGTGCGAGGTGTTGATAACGCACTGCCTAATGGGCCTCGCAGTCCCGGTCTCGGGCTGGCAACCAAAGTTCCAAAACGCTATCACCAGCGAAGCAGGTCACCTCCAGGTACAATAACGGCAAAGCAGGATTCCACAAAACCAACTACGAGCGGAGTTGGGGCATTCCGGGCCGATGCTGGGCCTAAGTTCCCGGGCCCGCATTTCGGCGGCCTCCCTCGTTGTGTGGTTCGGAGTCCTCCTGTTGCTGCTCGCAGCTGGACAGTTCCTGGGAAGGGGACCATCAGTACTTGGTGAGTGGCTCTGCCTCCTTGGCTCAACCGGCAGGGTCGGGTGCCCGCGAACTGTTCCATGCGGCCCGTGGTGCTGCGGCCTGGAGCTAGCGCTCAGTACGCCTCAGTGTTTCCTGCATCGCACGGCCGCTGGCACCTCTGTCTGGTGGACACCTCCCCCTCCTCATCAGCCCTTCTGCTAGCGGGTGGACCGGCTCCCCGGTTGTTTCTGCAATTATCGGCCCCAGGTCTCCCCCCAGTGAACTGAGGGCCGGGGATTGGCCTGCGGCGGATCCACCACATCCTGCATCGGCCTGGTTTCTGGCCCCGGGGACACCTCTGGACCTTGGTGCTCGCCCCACTTACTGGCATGGGCCCGGTGTTGCTGCCTCTTTAACCTGCTCACTTTATCCACCCTCTGCCTATCTTCCACGCGGGGGTCACCGCTGGAGCCTGGTGCCGCCGTCTCTACGTCTGCGCAGCCCTCCTTTTGCCGCTACTGTTGTCTACCACCGAAGGCCCCACCTTGAAGCGCCCCCCATTTTCACTGTCACACTCCTCGGCTCAGGCTGCTCTCTGGGGTGAGGTGGGCCCCTATTACCGCCCTGCTGTAGCCTGGGGGCACTTTCCTTTCCCTCGCCTGTTCCTATTGGGGCCTGGGGTATGCCTGGCATCTTCTCTGTCCTTGACACGTGGTGGTTCAGCCCGGTGGCATAGTGCGAGTCACGCTACCGGCATTCTGCCCCATGGGCCGTGGTGGCTGTTAGCTCCATCGCCCCCTCCATCACCCCGGTTGCTGAGTTTCTGCTGGACTGAGGCCTTCCTGTGGCGTTCCTATCTGGGGCTGGCTGGGGCCCCAGCTCACTTTCTTTTGCTGCTTCTCGCTCCTGTGGTGGGCTGCGAGGGGGGTCATCGTGAGCTCCATTGGCTCTTCACCTCAGCCGTCCTCACTATCCCCGGGGCCATTCTTCCAGACTGCCGCAGTCATCTTCTGAGGGACTTCTATCTGACATATATTTGCTGAACACCGTCGGCTCCTGGTGGGAGGCATGTCCCTGTTCTCCTGGCCCGCCCATTGCTTCGCATTGCACCCGCTCTTGCCGACTGGTCATCATGGGGAAAACGGACCCTAGACAGCTCAAGATCGCATTTGCGCTCCGGAGATCTTCACATCAGGACGGCGGTTGCTCTGAGGGCGACGACTCTGCTGTCACCATGGACGCCCCCTTCACCCAGGATGACGACCTCAAGGCAATCATGCCCGACATCAAGTCAACAGTGACTGGCATCGCGACCCAGCTGGATCAGCTCTCAACTCG
This sequence comes from Lissotriton helveticus, assembly GCF_964261635.1. Classification (NCBI taxonomy): domain Eukaryota; kingdom Metazoa; phylum Chordata; class Amphibia; order Caudata; family Salamandridae; genus Lissotriton; species Lissotriton helveticus. The sequence goes on from NC_136065.1 coordinate 1,612,390,548, forward strand.
TTTGGACTCTGTCAAGGCCTGCGTCGGCTCTCACGACAACCGCTTACTCCATTTTGGAACAAGGGTGTCGGACTCCGAGGATGCCGCCACCCAGGATCGCCAGAAACTGCTCCAGATGGATAAAATCTTGGTGGTCATCCATGAGAAGTACAAGGATTTGGAGGCCCGCTCCCATCGGAACAACCTCTTTATCACGGGCCTCCCTGAATCCACCAACATTTCTAAAATGGAGGACTTTATTGAACAGTTAATGAGGGAGATATTTGGAGATGTCCTCTCATCAGTGTTTATTGTGGAGCGTGCGCATCGTTCACTTGGCCCACGACCTTGTCCCGGGCTGCCTCAGTGGCCGATAATAGTAAAAATCCTAAATTATCGTGAGCGGGACACCATACTCCGGGCCGCGCGGGACAAGGGCACCATCACTCATCGGGGCAATTCACTCTCCTTCATCCTGGACTACACCCTTACAGTCCAAGCTGCCCGGCGAGAATTTCTGCCTGACAGGCGCCTGTTACAGAAACATGAGATCTCTTACTCCTTGGCCTACCCAGCAAAACTGAGAGTCCAACAGGGCACTAAAACACTTGTCTTCTCGGATCTGAGGGAGGCTATGGCATTAGCTAAAAGACTCGACAAGGACGCTCGCTCCTCTCCTCCCAAATCTCAGCCTGACGGCTCTGGTCGTCTCAGTGACAATGATTGACTGTGCAGACTCCATCTGATTTTGTCTTAATTCCTGATGTTTTGGATGCCTAACACCACTTCAGCTTGGCCACCCTGCTCTCTTGCAGGGGTGTATGCCAAGCCCTGCCATGCCTCCGCAGTATGAGTCCCTTCTCATTTGCTGTCATTCCCTTTCCCAGTTGTGGGTTCCATGGGGTGGGGTGGGTTTGAAACTCAGCCTAATTGGGGGGTTTTGAGTGGGTGGGGGGTTGGGGGTTGTTCCTGCAGGGTATGGTTCACTTGGGGTGGGAGTGGGTTGATGTGGGGGTTCCATACTCCTCTACTGGGGTTGTGGCTTCATTTCGCCACTATGTGGTTGTTTGTTTTTACCGTTACACTTATGGTTCTTGTCACTGCGTTGTGCTTCCTGCATAGCTCTGCTGCAAGTCGATTTCAGTCCGCAATCTGTCTTATTTGTATTTCTACACAGCATTATGATCTCCGATCTGCTCTGTTTACACTTATTGGTCATGTTTTTCAGGTCAATACGCTGCTCCACTGGTACTTCTCTCTCATCAGGTGCTGCGCTTCCCTGTGGTTTGGATTGTGGGGCGCTTCTGCTACCTGCCGGGGCGCTCCGCCCTCCGAATCGCACCTGCCGGTTGGACGCTTGCGCGCCCCTCCCGTATTGTCCCGACTGTGGAAAGCCACAGAGAGCTGCTCCTATTTGTCTGCGCTGCTCCATATCCGTGCTGTGCTCTGTCGCCCTCTGACTCCCTTGCTCCATGTGCACGCTGTGTTAGCCTGCGTAGTTTGCCGTCCGCGCCCCAAAGTACTGCACCCTGACCTGCCCCCTTATGGCTGACATCATTTGCTGGACTTTGAATGTCCCGGGCTTGAATGATGACTGCAAGGCCCGACTGATACACTAACACCTACAGCGCCACAAGTGGACATATGTCTCTTACAGGAGACCACCTGTTGCCCGGATCCGTCTCTAGACTTCAATCTTGCTATTGAGGGGAATCACATTTTTCAACATACTCGTCGTATGCCAGGGGCCTCTCAATTCTGCTGCGCCGGGGGCCTTCCTTGGCAGACCTCCCAGATACTCCATGATCCGGAGGGCAGGTATGCGATCCTCCATGGTTTACTATTGGCCCAGCCTGTCACGATTGCTGCAGTCTACCGCCCCAACTCCGATGACCCGGAATTTTTTGATCATGTTTGACACCTCATCTCCTCCTGCGGCCCAGCGGCGGTGGTTGGGGTGGGGATTTCAATGTCACTCTCTCAGCGGGCCGAATCGCAATTGCCAAAATGGAGGTCTTTCCTAAATTCCTTTATCTCTTCCTAAACATCCCCATCCCCCTGACTTCTCACTTCTTTTGCAAAATGCCCTTTCTAGTCATCTCACTTGTTTGGGCATGTAAACAACCTAGGGTGGCTTATGATATCCTCACTCTCCCCATGTCTGCCTGTGGGATGGGTGCACCTGATTACAAGATCTATGCCTTGTGTGCCCAGGCTAGCTTCCCGCACTTTTGGATTCACCCCACCCTCTATCAGGCTCACGTCGCAGTTCAGACCGATGTGGCTTCTCCTAGGTCACTGTCCACTGCTCTGATTGCACCTGCGGTGCGCCCTCTTGAGGAGGTTGACACGGTTGAGACGCTGCGTTGTGCCTAGTCTTGCTTGAGTCTGCTTTCTGGTTTACCGCTACTCTCTGCCAACTCCATGCCAATTGTAAACCACCAACATTTCCCCTCCCTTCAGTCTTCCAGCATGTCCCGACATGCGAGGCGATTGGGTTTGAGGAGGGTGGCGGATCTGTACCCTGAGAACTCCTTTTACTCTCTCCCAGATTCCTCGGGGCTGCAGGCCACGCATATATTCTATCAGCTGCGCGCCACATGCCGGAAGCAGCACCCTACATTCCCTCAGCCCCCGCCCACCTTTCCGGCCCTGGACTTCATATACACTTCCCCGTCGCCTCACAAGTTAGTCACCAAACTGTACGCTTTTTCCCTAATGTCAGCCCCCATTTCCTCGGATTGTGCGCGGGAGCCATGGAGTGCGGACCTCGGTACTGTTATTTCTGAAGCTGACCGGCTTTACTGCTGTAATCAAACAAAAAAGCTGTCACCGAATTATCGGCTCCGCTTGATCCACTTCAAATACTTGCACAAGTTGTACCGCAACCCAGTGCAGCTTCACCGACTCGGGCTTACCCCTGGTAATAATTGTGTGTGCTGCGCTGCTCCTGCCGTGGACTTTGCCCATGTAGCGTGGCTCTGCACTAAGGTCTCTGACTTCTGGCGGGCGGTGTGTTCCACCATTTCTGACATCACCGGGGCTGCAGTGCGCCTCGATCCACCCCTGTTCCTTCTCGGCTTCGTTAAATTTTGCCTGATACATCTCAACGTCTGATCTTGATGCTGCTGGTCCTTGCCAGATGCAGAGTGGCCATGTGTTGGGGCCGGCGGCCTGCTCCTAAAGCCGAGAGTTGGTTGGAGGATGCCTCTCGTTGCCAGACTCTCCTATCGGAGTTCTAGGACTTAATGCCTGCCAGATCTCGTCCTGTCGACATTTGGGGCTGCCTGGTCGCCTACCTCCTCTCCCAATCCCACCCCGTGGCGCTGCCTCTCCCGGCATCCCGGCCCTGGGTCCGCGGCAGCCACCGGCGCTGGTCAGTTACTGCCCTCCTCTCCATGAGCGCCCCCACTGTTTTAGAATCCCCATTGATGTTGCCATTTCATGCGTGCTCCCTTGGGGGAATGCGACTCTGGTACATTAAAGTTGTGATTTCAACAGTCCTGGCTTATCAAGTTGCTGTAAAATGTAATCTACCTGTAACTAAATGACTAACTTGAACAGTATTTTGCTGCACAGATCTGTGGATTTGCACGGTGTATTGTTTATGCCATGATTCTGTTCCTCAAGAAAGGTTTTTGAAAAATAAAAAAAAAATAAGTATGTAATATGCTATTTCTTGGACTATACTCACTTTTTTTAAAAGGCGTTCCTTTACCATACATAAATATGTAAGTTTGTAAGCTAAAGAATATACCTTATTTATTTATGAAGGTCTTGTAGTAGACTTTTCAATTAAAGTGGTATTACAATTAACTTTCGCTGCGCTCTAGTTGCTCTACTAGTGCAAAGTTTAGACTTTAAAGACAAATTAGACCCTTATTCACTTTCTAGACTTTCAACTTTAGGTCTGTTAGTAATGTTAGCTGCTTGAATTTCCTCCAGAGTGAATGGGATTTGAGAAATATTTGTGGCCATGTCACTGTTTTCACACACCATTTATACCTTTTAGATGTGCATCTGCACATTGTAGTAGCAGCGGATGCTAATCTCTACAGACCACCTTAAAACCTAATGGCATGTATCTGTATATAAGTCTTCACCTAATATGACCTTCACTGCTAGACATTCTAGCCCTTGATATACTACTGGAATTAGATATGGCTTTCTGAATCTCCTTAACCCTTCATCTGAGCTCAGAGATAATAGTTTATTTACATAGTTATCATTGGCCTTTCTAACGAACAAAATAGTATGTGCTCTAATGATGCAATAGCTCCATCCCCAGCAGACTATTGTGTAAACCTACCTCTAGCATATTGTGACGTGAACTTTGGTACCACAGGGGATATTACAATGGAAGTTGAAAAGGTAAATTTTTCTATGATTATCATCTTCTTTGGCGCTAGGAGATTTGTCTAGGGTCACATGTACATCAACATCAAGCTTATGTGTGCCTGATGGCTCATCAGCAGTTTGGGTCAGCATTTTATTAGTCTGGGAATATATATTATTTGTGTGTAGTGTTTCATAATGAATATTAATGCAGGTATCGAATTAATGTAATACATGCTTTAATGTATATTGTTATGCTCTAAACATTAAAACTACCATATTTTTTAAGATATCTTCAATAATAAAACGTATTTTTATTTTTATTTTTTAAACGGTACATGTTATCCATAATTGTTTGTTAAAAGTTACTTTAAACCCCACCATGGGGTTTTGTAATGCATATATTTATTATGGTAAAAATATAGGGGTCGATTAGGATGGCAGTGAATCCGCATCCTCCGGGCCGGTGGAAGCCACCGCCGGCTCGGAGGATGCGGATTCACCGCCGAGGTCCTCGAAAACACCCACCGCCAGATTAGGGTGGCGGTGGGATCAGCGGCAGACGGCAGGTCCGTCCGCCGCTGATCTGCGGGGTGTGGACCACAATATTGTGGCGGTGTCTGCAAGACACCGCCAGCCATATTAGGGATGCGTGTGTACACATGCTTTTCTGCGGTGGTTTTTCTGCCGTGGAAAAGCATGTGGACCTTTGCTTCTGGGAGCCCCTGCGGGCCCCCAGAGTGAAGGGGGGTTGAGGGTGCACATGGGCAGGCAACGTGCGGTGCCTGCCGCTTTGTGTATGTAAATGCTAAGCATGCATTTTTAACATCGAGGCGGGTGCTGCTTCAAGCAGCACCAGCCGCAAGGTTAAAGATACGGAATGTGACCGCCAGGGTGGCGGTCACATCCTAATTGCAACGGAGGGACCGCCGCTGCCCCTGCGGATGGTCCCTTCCCCTCGCGGGTGGCGGACGGACGCAGGTCCGTCCGCCATCCTAATAGGCCTCATAGTTTGTATACACCCGGGTTTTTTTCATAATTAAGGTTTTAAAAAGAACATTCGGTACCTGTAATGTTATTTCTGGGAGTTGAAGAGTCCATACATAATAATCCTGACTCTAGTTCAGACTGTAGAGTAGATTTTAATAGCTGCTCCAGAGGTGCCCTCGAGCTGGGTCATCCTCCTGTTGCAGCAGATTCCTTCATTCTGGTGGCTAGTGTTTCCTTTGTTCTTGACTGAAGATCATACCATATTGTTCTGATTTCTATCATGTGTGTTTGTGATATTAAAATGTGCATGTTTTCTTATAAAAAAATGGCAAGGCTCACACAATGTGTTCAGCAGTGAGACACAAGACGATGCAACCTCCGCACTTCTCTCCCAAGGATTAACAGTAGTGCAACAGGGGGGCGTGGTTTGCAGCAGGGAGGAATGGGCGCATCTTAAGCCGGCTCCTCGGCCCTCGCCTGCAAAACTGGGCTCCTGATCCGCACAGCGCCAGGCTGACCCCCTGAAATCCTTGGGGGATCGACCTTTACCTGACCTGCACCCGAGTGTCCCCTCCCTGGCGCCCTGCCGGGCTGAGGCGGGGAACCTTGGCAAATTGCAGAGAGCGATTGCGCTCCGTAAGATGGCGGCCGCAACTGAAGGACATTAACGGCGCTGCCGTTCAAGCTGCTGGAGACGTTTTGGGACCCCCGCTGCGGCCCATCCATCGGATTGGAGCAGCGGGGGGTGCTGATCTGCCCCTTGGGCGGGTTCCGCCCCTCGGAGAGTGGACGCCTGCGGCACTGAACACGCCAAAGCGGGCTGCCCCCACCGCCGGCTACATCTACTATGCGAGTCCCCGGCCTTGGGCCTGGTGTCGGGACTCGCGTGATCACCATAGTGTGTGCTCTCGCTCACCCGTACCTGGCGCGGCTGCCCCCTAGTGCCAACGCTGGGCTTCGCGATCTGGACGGTTGCTGGGACGGAGAGGGGACCTGCCTTCATGACCCCAAGTTGCCAAGAACTTCCTGCGGGCGAGTGTGCCTGGAGTGCCTGCCCGGGCGGAGACTGTCCGGCGCCCACTGCCTCATAACTAGACAAGACCTCGGCCTTCCTGGAATCTCCATAGACCAAGGTGGGCCTCTCAATTTTTCCCAGAGACACGGCGGGTGGAATAGTGGCCAGACACCCCGAGGCTGACCTCCTCGCAGATCGGCTGGTCCCACGCAGTCGACTCACCCGGGGGCCCGCACTGGCGGAGACGGGGGCTGACCCCCTGCCCCCAAGAGGGGTTCTCACGGAAACAAGGAGGGCAACTCCTGGAAATATAGCTGCGGTTTTGTTGATGTCCCCCCCCTCGATTGGTGCCCTGGGACCCTGACCTCCAACCTTAACCGAAAAAGGAAATCAGGAGCTCCACGCAGCTGCAGCCGCAGCGACCGCCCATTGTCCCTCCGTTGCTGGGCTCGTTTCCAGACGACCGGTATCGGAGGAGCCACACCTTTGGACAAGCCCACCTGGCTGACCTGCTCTGGGGATCCGTGGGTGGTTGCCAGTCGCCGTCCCAGTCACGTTTATAAACCAAGAACTACCTGCCTACTGACCAGCCTATCATTGAGACCCTTCCCATGGCGGGCAACAGGGGGAACAAACCGGCCACCCAGAAACAAATCATTAAATTCTCCTGGACGTCTAAAGGAGACGGCAAGGACCCGGCTACTGGGGGAGACCAAAAGGAGACGCCCTCCTCGCCCGCGACGAGGGCACCGACGCTGGAGGATGTGATGGAGGCTATTGCGGGAGTGAGGTCCTCACTGGAAACTCGCATTGACTCCGTCAACATTGAGGTCACCCTCTTGCGGGCAGTCCTTCGCAAGATGGATACTAAAGTTAAAGATGTCTAAGTTAAGACGGCTGCCCTCAGTGACGACACCTCAGCCCTCCAACAACAAGTGGCACACCTGCAAAAACAACAGCTCCTCATGGGCGACTTACTGGATGATTACTGGAAGGTAGATCGAGACGTAACAACGTCCGCATCCTGGGGGTTCCGGAGCGAATGGAGGGATAGGCGACAGATCTATTCGTTGAGGACCTCATCCAGAAGCATCTCAAACCTGGTCGCCTCTCTCCATACTTTTTCATCGAGTGGGAGCACAGAGTCCCCGGGGGACGGCCAAAAGTGGGGGCCCCCCCACGCCCTATAATAGCAAGAGTTTTCAACTTCCGTGATAGGGACTCCATCCTTCAAGCAGCCCGCTCCGGAGGGCCCCTACGACTAGACGAGGCTCCCATCACCTTCTTCCCAGACTTTACAGTAAAGGTGCAGGCCCGCAGGCGCAGCTTCCTTGAGGTAAAAAAGGCAATGCAAGATAAGGACATTAAATATTCCATGCTCTTCCCCGCGAGGCTCAGGGTGGAAGCAGAGGGCAAGGCCTGGTTCTTCTACTCACCGGACGCGGCGTGGGAATGGCTCGAGGGCTGGCGAAGGGTTGAGAAGCCCCGAGGCGGACGTGATGGTTCTGCAGCGGACTAGCGCCGATATCGACATCCGGAGCGGCGCGACAAATGAACAGAGGAGGACTCGATGGAAAAATGATGCCTCCACTCGAGATTGGGGGACTTACGCTCGAACTGACATCCCTGAATGCTGCTGCGGCCATCATGGCGGCCCTAACGGTGGCAAGAACTGATGATTTCATTGTTGCAAAGCTTTGCCTTGTCTGTTTGGCTCGGGGGAGGGACGCTCATTCAAACCGTATGTTATGATTTTTTTTTTGCTATATTTTTACAGCAAGGTTGGCTGTTATTTGATCCTTTGTACTTGTTATACCAGGATGCTCTAAGGCGATGGCCTCTACGGCTTACCAGACACCCATCCATGAAGGGGAGGGCGAAAGGAACTCTGCCTAGTTGGGGAGAGGATAGTTTTAAATCCGCGGGCAGGGGGGCAGGGAGGGAAGAAGGGAGGGGGAGGGAGGGGGGGATGTTCTTGTTTTTGTGGCTTGTCTTTTTTCTTGGTATCAGAGTCTCTACTTGTATCACCACATGCCATGTTTTGGATCTAGGTGTTTTGGTGCCACATGGGCTACTTGGTCCGAGCTCCTACATTGTACCGCTTGTGTCGGCCCTGTTGGCTGTCGCACTTCTTGTCTGCTGCAGAACCTTTATTGCCACATTCCACACATTTCGCTGGGTCAGGCCTTATCATGGCATATCCATTTGATATTAGTGACTCCTCAGAGAGTCCTACGGCCCTCTGACCCGATGTTCCATCTCGCCATGCCCACTCAGTTGCGCAAGCTGGTTCTCCCCTTGTCCATCCTCCACAGCTCCCATATCATCTACCACTATGTCACGTCCTCTCTCTAGAACCATCACGATTATGTCGTGGAATGTTAACGGTTTGGGGCACAAAATCAAACATGGCATAGTCCTTCAATACATACGACGCCACTCCCCCGACATTGTATTGCTGCAAGAGACACACTTGGTGGGCAACACTTGTCAGGCACTACAAAGAGGCAGCTATAAACTGCTAGTACACGCCGGTTTTACATCTGGTTCCCGAGGTACAGGGATCTTGGTAAAAAAGAACTTAGCACTCACATACAATAAGACAGGGGCTGACCCACTGGGCAGCTTTGCACTTGTTGAGGCCACTTGGGAGGGACGCCCTTTGAACGTCATATCCGTTTATCTCCCACCGACTCCAGCTTGTGATTCCCTTAGAGAATTGGGTGCTCGATTAGCAGACCTCCCCACTGGCACACTTCTCATTGGGGCGACTTTAACATGACAATGAATGAGGACCTCGACCGGCATCCTAGACGGGCCTCTCACAGACAGGACTCTGAACTTTCGGGTTTTATCCAGGCAATGGGACTCGAAGATGTTTGGAGAACCCACTACCCAGATACGCCCTATTTTACCCATTATTCAAACGCACATAACAGTATGTCCCGAATTGACTATTTTCTCTGCCCCACCACAGATGTGGGATACTTTGTGCGTTCCGAAGGGCCTCCCCCGAGGCATCTCTGACCACTCCCATCTCACTGTAGACTTAACGTACTACCGCCAAAGCACTTGAGGCCCTATAATCATTAATCCTTTGTTGATGCGTATCCCAGACATCAAGGATTGTCTATTAGAACACACTGACTACTATTTTCGGAAAACGTCGGCTCGGTGCGCTCGGCGGTCACGATCTGGGAAGCTTATCTGGCTGTCATTAAAAGCAAGGCACTGGCGCTTAAACTTGGTTATATTCAGAAGCATGCCGACCAGATCCAACGGGCCGAATCTAACCTGTCACGTTTATAATTGATCCATAATACCGCCCCCTCGGACGAGTCGGCCCATCGCCTCCGGGCCCAGCAAATTGACTACAAAGCACTGGCGACGGAACAGACACAGGCTCGATTACTTCACACGCGCCATCGCATCTATGAGTTTGGGGACCCCGCAGGGAGGATGCTTGCATGGTTAGAACGGCGGGAGCAGGGTGCGAGATGGGTGTCATCCATAGTGCGGCAGGATGGCACGTCAACTGTTGACCCGCAGGAAATAGCAGACGCCTTCGCAGACCACATGACACATGTCTACACAGCTGGGGCACATTACAACTCGGAAGAGTCCAGGGAACTCCTGGAAGAGATGCGCCTACCCACCCTTTCGGAGACAGATAAAGACGCGCTGGACGCCGACATCACGGCGGACAAGCTCACGACTGCACTCTTTGCTGTCAACTCTGGCAAGTCAATGGGCCCCAACGGAGTTCCCATTGCATTCCTGAAGGGCATGTCTCCCAACATTGTTCCACACCTTAAAAATATGTTTGAGGACAGTCTCAACAATGGCATCCTGCCGTTGGATCAAAGATTGGCCTCCATAGTGGTCATCCTCAAACCTAACAAATCACCCACTGACTGCGCCTCCTATAGGCTGATATCTCTGATTAGCTCAGAGGCCAAGATCCTAGCCAAGCTCCGCGCCAATAGGCTCCTTAAAGTACTTCCCTCCCTCATCCACGATGATCAATCAGGCTTCCTTCCGGGACGTAACACAGCCCTAAATTTGAGAAGAGTCAATAATGTCTTGAGTCGACAACCTACTTTACAACAGGACGCCGCCGTTCTGTCCCTCAAAGCGACGATGGCGTTCGACTCGATTGAATGGTCCTACCTCTTTGAGGTCCTACGGAGCTTCGGCTTTGGGCCCAAATTCATTCAATGGATGCGGCTCCTCTACACAGGCCTATTGAGCCAAGTGCGAGTAAACAATCATACGTCTCGCCGGTTCGAACTCCACAGGGGGACTCAGCAGGGCTGCCCCCTATCGCCATTACTCTTTGCTCTCACCCTAGAACCCCTGGCCCACTGGATCCGCACTGACGCTTCCATCAGAGGGCTCCAATAGAATGCAGAAATAACTGACAAAATTTCCCTTTACGCCGATGATATCCTGGTGTACGTCACCTCCCCTCGTTCCTCCATTAATAGCCTATTCCATGTCCTCACCAACTTCGGAAAATATTCAGGCTACTTGATCAACTGGTCTAAATGAACATTATACATGTTACACGGCCCCCCACCTCGTCTACCCCGAGGATTTACTATTACTATAGCCCGAGATGGCTTTAAATACCTTGGTATATTTGTCACCCCAGACTCCTCAATATTCTCATTCATTCATTATTCACTATTCTATTATTGAGCCCCCTGAGTCGGCTACACAGCGATGTAGCCCATTGGCGGTCCCTCCTGCTCGCTCTCCTGGGCAGGGCAGCCTTATTCAAGATGTTGGCACTCCCGCATTTTTCATATGCCCTGCAGAACTCTCCTTTCCCGAACCCTGACTCCTATTTCAACGCTGTGGAAAGTGACTTACGACTTTTACTGTGGGATGGCGGGGCGGCCAGCATAGCCCTCCAAAAGCTTACCCAGAGTTGGTATGATGGGGGAATCGCCTTGCCTAACCTGCGTCTTTACTACTGGTCAGCACAACTGGTGGCCACCAACCACTGGATCCATGGGTCACCCCTCAACCCAGCCTTCCACTTGGATAGATGTCAGACGGGACGTGAAGGCTACCTAGGGGCCCTCTACAGTAAACCAGTCAGGAACAGGTACGTGGGACCAATGGCGCAAACAGTTACACTCTGGCACAGGGCCAACAGATGCCTAGGCTGGTCGGACAAAATCACCAAGGCGACGCCACTGTGGTCATCGCAACAATTAGGTTCCCTCTGCTTCCACCTGGGATTCGACCGCTAGGACACGATAGGTTTATCGACGGTGGGAGACCTCATACACAAAGGCAAAATACTAACATTTGAGGACTTGCGTACCAAGTATTCTCTCGCAAGAACGGAACTATTTTGTTACCTCCAAATCAGACACGCTATCCTCACTGCTATACCCGATCTTTTCTCCATACTTGAGACTTCCCCCTTAGAAGACAGACTGCTTTCGGAACCTCTCCCCTCATAGGCTATCTCTTACACCTACCGAAAATTGTGTAACAATCTCCCTAACACTTTTCAGTCCCTACGAGACAAATGGCAGGCAGACCTCGGTCCTCTGGAGGAAGAGGACTGGCGGTTGGCTCTAATGTCCCCTAGAGAGACAGCGATTAACCATAGATTTAGACTTATTCAATTGAAGGTGTTACATAGGGCCTACATGTCGGCTACACTATTGGCCAGAATCGGCAGACGTCCCGATGATCTCTGCTTAAGAGGCTGCAACTTACCTGGCACCTTTTATCATGTCTTATGGGAATGTCCGGTAATACAACAATTCTGGGGGGGGGACGATACGCAAAATGGGTGACTCTCTGGGCAAGCAGGTTCCGCTCTCACCGAAAGTATGTGTCCCTAATATATGGGAGGCCACGGACCTAAGTGAACTTGAACTACAGTGGGCGGCGCTGGGGTTCTTACTTGTCAAACGCTCGATAGCCATGAAATGGGGCTCTGCTGACAGACCACTGGTGGTTGGTTGGATGGCGGAATTGGATCGCTGTATGCTCGCTGAAAAAACTGTATTTTAAACTGAGAGGTTGCCCGAAAAAGTGGGACAAGAAATGGGGACACTGGAACAAATACAGGGGCGAATTATGTGGTTCTCCAACGTTGGAATTGGCCATGAATAGGGATGGGTCCATCCCTATTCATGGCCAATTCCAACGTTGGAGAACCACATAATTAGCTTGAACTGTGCACTGATGTACCGATATATTTGTTCTGTATCTTGTTTTTTTTGTCATTCTGAATGCAACGGATGTATTGACTCTGTTTTCTTTTCAATAAACTTTTATGTTAAAAAAGAAAAAACTTTAAAAAAAAACAGTAGTGCAACAGTGTTTATAAATGTAAGTTATAACATTTTGTTAGCAGTAACCATTTTATATATGTGTGATTTGTATTATCCGCTATTTTACTGGGAATGGATTGTTGTTTTTTTTTTAAACAATCTAATTGATTGTTTTTTTTTGCCCACTGTTATGTGATGAGTACGATTGAAATCACTGTTTGAAGTGAAATTCAATGTATTCTGAGAACAGCAAAAAAGGCAAAGAACTTACTTTGTAAAATGTTAAAATTATGCTGTGCTGTTACAAATGTATTATTGCATGTGATAACTATTTTTTCTTTTCTTTTACACATTCTAATTCTAAAATTAACTATACATATATAAACTATATATTACATTACAAAAAACAACTGAATAAAATGTGTAGCGTTTTTTATTTGTATTACTGCTGAAGTAAGTTTAAGTAAGTCTTAAAGGGGCACATGCATCATTCATAGATTTTGCGATTCTTCATTTGCGAAAATTACCGAATCCCAAATTAAGAATCGCAAAATGCTATGCTTAATTTTTTTCGGTATTTATTTGTGATTCGGTAAAAATCGCAATTTTTACCGAATCGCAAATAAATACCGAATTCCTAACTGCTTTTTCGCAAATCCCATTGATTCCTATGGGCCGAAAGACCCATAGGAGTCAATGGGAAGGCATTTACGAATTTGCAATTTGTTGATGCATTCCAAGGGTGCAAAGGACCCCCCCATGCACCCCTGAAATGTATTTGAAAGTGCATGTTTCAAACACACATGTCCTAAGGACATGTGTTTCTGTAACATGACAGTGTAAAAAATGCATTTTTTTGCATTTTGAAAGATTTTCGCAATTTTTAACACGAGGGTCAACCTCGTGTTAAATTGCACTTCCAATTTCAAAATTCGCATTTTTTTTTAAATTGATGCATTGCATTTAAGGAATCGCACAAATGCGATTCCTTAAATGAATTCGCATTTTTAAGAAATGCAAAAAAATGCGAATATTGAAAAAGTGTTTGATGCATCCCAAATACGTATTTAGGAAGTGAAAACGGCCGAATTTACCGATTCGCACCGTTTGCACTTCCTAAATAGGTTGATGCATGTGCCCCATAATGCACAATGGGCTGTGTTTGCACACAGTTGAAAACATGGAAGATTGATGGACTAGATTTGTGCCAGGGAATTTCATTGCAGACAGGTATCAAATAGGAGACAGCTTCAGAACACCTGTCTGCAAGATACATGGTATAGTACACAATAGAGACATATGGTGGTCTTGTAGGTCCTGGTTATTTTAGAACTATAAGAAATAAAACTATTTAACTTCATCACTAAGTGTTTTTCCACATGTGACAGTAGGCCCCATCCCTTCTCTTCAGTCATATATAAATATGTGCTATAAGTTTCGTAAAACATAAGTACTTATAAATGTATCTTGTTCTCTGTTAGTAGTACAAACATTTACTGATATATTAAGAATTGGCCTAGCCTTTAACTCTCTTTCTTAATTAGAAGGTGAGAAAAAGACATTCTATATACTTTTTGTTTTCCATGTATAGATAATCTCATTATACACAGCACTTTCCGTTGAAAAGGTGTTCTATAGGTGTTGCTGGGCATGTTTGCACAGAACAGTAATAGACCAAGACATGTATCCAGTTTTATCAAAAATTATAAATCTGGCCATATTTGTGAAAGCTGCAGCATCCTCCAATTGCTTTAGCAGAGAATTGTTTTCACTTCTAATTTTTTCACTTTTAATATATTCTACAATGCAAAGCATATATTGAAGGTGAAACATGCCTTTTCCGATTGTTTTTCTGCAGAGAGTTGTCCCTTGCTCCAGAAAAACAACTCCGCATGACACGGACATCCTTGCACCATGGTGCAAGGGTGCATGTGTCACCACATGGCTGCAGTTTATGCAGCTGTGCAGAGGGAAGCACAGACTTGCAACATATTTATGTACAAATGTTGCATCCCTGTGCTTCGGAAATACCGCAGCATGCTGTAGCTAAATAGTTTACAGTGTCATTATGCAGCATTTCCTTATAATTCTGCACTTATGCATTCACCACACATCAAAAATGCATTATTTCAGTCAATTATGCACTACACATACATACATCTAAACTTTCACACACTAGCATACAAGTTTAGCTCTTTTTTAACAAGAGTAGGTAGTTCTGACAAAAAACGTTTTTTTTTGTAGTTTTGTATTTTTTTTTGTGTTTTTTGAATGATTTTTAAAATGTATTTGTTTTTTTAAAACAGGGAAACAGGATGAACATAACCAAAAACTATGAGGAGAAAAAAAAATTAACAATGGTGTTTGTCGATAGCCCGACAAACAAGGTACACTGATTGCTCACCATAAGCATTGAGACGTCGGCATTTTACACAATTCATCCTGACTCGTGCAAATTGGGGACTTATATCTGGTGGTGAACTAGAAGTTGATGGTGCTGTCCCAGATGTGCTTGGTACAGCTGGTGGTGCAGGAGCATTTTGATGTAGTCTTCTCATCTCCTCTTGTGCTAAGTTGACTGGATGGCGTGTCTTCAAATGCTTCTTCATACTTGCAGTCCCACATGAGTATTTTTTATTCAGAATTCCTCTAGAGAGGACCGCTTTGCAGATTTTGCGTGTTACTTTGGCACATTGACCTTTTTTAGTCCAGCTGGGAATGTGAAAAACTTCCATACGATAGGTGAATACCTCTCTGGAGGGGGAGGTTCTGTAACAAATTCCTGAGTGGTGGACTCTTCAGAATCGGATGAAGAAGGTGGATTTGTTGCCATTTTGAAAATTATGAAGTGAATCAGGTTTGCAATAAGCAAAAAAAAGGTTTTCTACCCAGCAGGTCTTTCCCTAAGAAAAGGTCCAAGAAGAGTGATTGAAATGGGTGGGGTCCTTCAATACTTTGAATAGGAAGTCTAATGAACCAATCAAATATTTTTTTTGTGGTCACATGGGGTACGCGTAGGGTGCGCGCACCCAGCATGCACCCAGCTCACACCCAGCGTGACTTTCCGAAATTGCATCTAAAAGTAATGTATTTTTTGGAAAGTTAAAGAATATTCTTTTGATAATTACCTCAGATAATGTCTTGACTTAATATTTATATAAAATATATATATATATATATATATATACGTTTTTGAACATTAAAAAATTTCGCAGGAGCCACGCACCCACTGCATCTGATATGCATATGACAGCATGCCCTACCTTCCGTCCGTCACATCGCGTAATACGTACATCTCGCGTATGTGCCAGAAGTCGCGTACAAGTCGCATAGTGTCCGCGTAGGAAAAATCTTACTCGTCGCACACCCTACGCGGATCCTATACAGCAATCCTAAAATGGCAGACATGTTACGTACAGTGAACGAGCAGGGTACGCTTTGGGTCGTGACTCCAAAAAAAAGGAAAAAAAAACCCCCAAAATAATTTGGGTATATTTTAAACAATATAAAATAATTAAAAAAAAATATATATTTTTTTTTTAAAACAAAGTTTTAAAATATGTGTAATGTAATTTAACAAATAACATATCTAAAAATAAAAATATTAAAAAAGTGTAGTCCAAAAATATTTTAAAAATATAACAATAAATATATTTAAAAATGATCATTTAAAAAGCCTTTGAAATTCGCTGAAAAAACCATAGGTTTCAGATATGTTATAGTTAGGAATTGTAGACCTGCAAATCCCTGAATCTAGGGATCAAGAACCTAGCCCTTGGATGACAGGTATTCACAACACTCGCTTGGGGACATCCCAGTCCTCTACGGACTGAGGCATGTTACGACTTGCGGAATTATGTAGGAGCACTGAAGTGATGGACTATGTGTAGTGCAGTCAGTGTAGTGAAGTGGAGTGGGTTTATAAGTGAGTTAATACTACCTATCTATTGGGTGACGATGATTTATTCTTGCTCCTAAAAGGTATGAATAAAAACGGGGTAGAACACTAGGGGTCCTAATTACAATGAGTTAAGTGTACCTAGTAATTCGAATGAACATGTTTCGAGCGTTCCCCAAACTCTTCGCCAGGACTACACAAGGATCAGCCCTGTGTAGTCCTGACGAAGAGCCATAATTAAATGCTGCAACATTAAAGCATGCGTTAGTACATACGTATATTGATAGTCACGTTGTATCTGTAAGGTAGAAAACACATGTAATATGGTTAAGGGGTTCCAAGGGCCCCTTCGCATTTACATTGTAATTTCTGTAATCTTAATCTTTGCACATGAAAGACGCAGAGTGTGAGGATTTTTAAAATATTCCCTGTGCCTTAGTCCATAATAAAGGAAGCTGATAGGCGTGTTTTAGGAAAAAGTGTCTTTGGTTAAGAACCGTGAAACTGGCACTCCGTGACAACACACACACAATGCACAAAACAGACAATTACATACATCAATGGGGACGTAGCTTTGCCCCATGGTCGGGGAGAGTTGTTGGTATCTCTTGAATCTAGTTGTGAGGGAGAAAATGCGGGGGAAAATATTGCTGTGTTAGTGGCTATTTAGGTAGAAACTCAAATCAGATTTTTGCCGGTTCTGCCTGCAGTCTCTCGGCACCCGTGGGAGTGAAAACGGGCATTTACTTGCTCATAAGATACGCTGGCTTAGTCACCTGCACTGCAACCTCCGGACCGCATAGTGGTGAGTGCGGGTCCAGTTCCTGCTTTTAAGCTATTATTTCCGCATTGTCATTGCGGAAGGCATAGTCTGCTTGGGGGATCAAAAATAGCCGTCAGCCTTTGGCAATGACGGCGGCCATATTGGCAGTATGTCACACACTGTGTCCCGGGCGATAAGTGTGCAAATACGGCTCGGTTTTTCATAAAATTAATTTATGGGAGGTGTCGTGAATGAAACCCTCCTAAAAAGTTAATTTAGAAAAGTAAATGGAAAATCCGAAAAAACTTTAGATTAATATATACATGGAGTAGTTAATCCATGTCTGCCTCTATATTATAGAAAAAGAGGAAATAAATTCTATATGTGGCCTCTCTCATTGGAAATGCACTCTCCCCTGAAATTTGATAGCACAACCATATTCATGGCTTTAGTTAGCATTGTGGAATCATTTAAAAACTAAAATACATTAAACGACACACACTCACAAGGCCTGCCATATTATTGCTGGATAGCCAGTTGGTAAACATGTGGCCCATTCTGCTAAAACTGAAGGTTTTTCTGACCAAAGATGAGTGTCAAGGGTAATTTGTGAGGAACAGCAAGACAGTGTATCATGGTTGTTTTTATGAGAATTGTCCCCACGGTATGTCATCATTTAAGCCATGTGTATCAGAGTGCAATTTGAAAACCCAACATTGTTCTTTTTCAAGCAGTTTCTTGTCAATGTGTGTGCGATTGTGAATGGTTTCGAGCACCACCCACCTCATGTCCTTTGGGGTATGTTGTTTTTTCCAAGAAATGCATAGTCATTTTTGTGTTGGATCTTTTGCACCTAATACTGCTGCGGTGCACTACTATACGTGTACTGACCTTCCTAGTGGTCATTCCCACATAGTGCAGGTTGCATGTGCAGGTGATTAGGTAAACTACACCTGTTGTGTTGTAGTTGGAAAAGGATCTCAGATCCCAAATCGCCCCATTGTTACAAACAACTTGTTTAGTTGCTGCGGTAAGATGGCAAACGCTACAGTTTGTACATGGGTAGTGTCCTTCAGGAAAGGGTGTAGGAGGCGAACTGTGCCTTCTGAGCCTTGTATGTCTTTGGGTCGTGTGTGAACCACATAATTCCTGAGATTCTTTCCTTTTCAGTGGCTGAACATGGGCTGTTGTAAGTTCAAACCTCCACTATTCAAGGTTCTCCAGTGTTTTTTGACAATTTTTGTTACTTTGTTTGAAGCTACATTAAAAGTTGTTATGCAAATAGGTATTTTGCTTTTGGTAATTGGATCAGCCGTCTTGTGTTCTAGTAGGGCATCCCTGTTGTTATTCGAGGCCCTTTTTCTAGCTTGTGACACAATATGTTTGGGGTAGTTTCTCTGAAGCAGTTTGGTTCTCAGATCCTTTGCTTGTGTGTTGTATCCCTTTTAGCATTCTAGTTGAGCATCTAGCATTTGAAAAAGCAGTCCTGAAGGAAATTACTGAAATAGACCCCAGAACTAAAAGGATTTTTCATAACACCAGCTAAAGAGAGATGGAAGCCATTCATCAACTTCTTTTTTATTATAATAATGAGGGGCCCAGAGGGGCCCCCAGCCCCAGGGACCGCCACCCCCGGGGCTTCTTAAATAAATAAAAAAAACTGTGTGGGGGGATTAAGCCCCCCACATGCCCCAGGGACCACCATCTCCCCGGGGCTCTAATATTCAAAATAGGGAGGTCCGTGACCACCACCCCCGGGGTTTTTAAATGTTAGGAGGGGGCCACGCGGCCCCCATCCTGGAGCCTTTTGGTGGCCCTGGGGACCGGCACCCCGCAGGACTGGCTCCTGCAGTGTCCCGGGGTGCCTACCCCGGGACACTGTAGTTTGCTATGGTAGGGCAGGAGCATAGCAAGCTGCTTTGGTTTTTGGAAGAGAGAGCAGGAAATTTGCTCTCTCTTCCAAAAACCAAAGCTGATTGCTTTTCTACATGGGGAGCAGCATGTTAACTGCTCCCCATGTAGAAAAGCAATGCCAGGACCGTGGGGGGATTGAGACCCCCACGGCCCCCAACGAGGAGGGCCAGAACCGGGTGATGGGGTCACCGGAGCTGTGTTGCAGAGTGTTGTAAAAAGGGGGCATTGCCTCTGAGCACCTCTCTGCAAAGCAGCTCCCTGGCACATACTGGAGGTGCCTGGTGGGCTAGTTGGCCCACAGGGGACCTCAGGATTGAAGAGGAATTCTTTCCCTATCTTAAAACGCGCCACAGGGTGGGTTTGCACACATGTCACCTCAGGCCCCGTCCCCTTCCTTCACTATTGAGAAAAATATTCCCCTAAAATCAGCTGAACTACGAATTCCAATTTACTCACCTGTTATCACAAGAGACCTCAGTGCTGCATCTTTGAGCCCAGTACAGACCCTGAAAGGTAAATCTAAGCGTACTTACCAGTAACTTGTATTTCCTTCCATAGGAATCTACTGTGTGGTTTTCACCAGAAAAGTTTCTAAGTGTCTAATTTTGAAACGTAAAAATATTCCTCTAGAGTCAGCCGAACTACGAATTCTGATTTACTCACCTGTTATCAGGAGAGACCTCAGTGCTGCATCTTTCAGCCTACTAATGATCCTGAAAAGCAATTCTAACCATACTTACAGTAACTTGAATTTCCTTCCTTAGGATAACATTGACTGGTTTCACTTGGAAATTCTTCTAATTGTGGAGTTTTGGAACTTTAAAATATTCACCTAAAATCATCCGAACTACAAATTCCGATTTACTCACCTGTTATCAGGAGATAACCCAGTGCTCCATCTTTTAGCCCAGCACTGACCCTGAAAAGTAATTCTAACCGTACTTACCAGTAACTTGTATTTCCTTCCATAGGAATCCATTGTATGATTTTCATCAGAAAAGTTTCAAAGTGTATTTTCACAAACTAAAAATATTCCTTTAAAATCACCTGTATGATGACCTGTATCAACCTGTATCAACTGTTTACAGGAAATGCACCAGTGCTGGATCCAGGATCCACTACTGAGTAAGAAAAAGTAATGATAACACTACTTACCTGCTAAGTGAATTTCCTCCCATAGGATAACATTGGTGATTCTATGTGAAAACAGAATTTCTATGTGTCAACTTTTAAAATACAATAATATTCCTTAAAAATCACTACTGTAACTAAAACACTTTTACTCAACCGTTTACAGGAGATATCCAAGGAAAGAATCTAGGATCCAGTCCTGTGGTTAGAAAAGTAATCCATAAAGTAACTAATTGCATTTAACTAGAAAAACACATTGAGGTCAATGTTGCATTGTGTTTGAAATTGTGTTGCCCATTGCAACAACTGTAACTACTGTATTTAAAAGTCTCTAGCCTAGTTGTAAAGTATTTAAACTAAAGTAATTCATTCTGCAAAAGTATATTTTGTAATGTAATGTATAATGTAATTACAATGCAAGTTAAAAAATAAAATATTTAAGAATAAATAGTTTAAAAAATGTAGTAAATCAGTATAAAAAATAAATATAACAATTAATACATTTAAAAATTGTCATTTACAAAACCTTCGGAATTCACTGAAAAAACCATAGGTTTCAGGCCTGATATAGTTAGGAATTAGCATTTAAGAAACCTTAGAAATTCACTGAAAAAAACATAGGTTTTAGGGGTGTTATAGTTAGCTGGACATTTGACTCGTGCAAAACCATTGAAATTCCTCCGTTATAGTTAGTTGTACTAACTATATCTTGTGTGCCCGCAATCCACTGCTGATGATATCACATGACATGGTCAGTGACATCACTGATGACATCTCAAATGACATCACTGATGACATCATCCAGTGAATGTGGTTTGCTTCATTATTTAAATATGTATTATATATATAACAATTTGCATTGAAGAATGAGTGGATATATAATATGTTTGGCTACTTCTTACGGAAAAAGAATAAGACGTCTAATACATAAGTTTGAGTATTGTTCAACATTACCACGAAATACTTGCCAGTGTTATAACTGAGTAGTTGGGGAGTGCCCGATATACATACTCCATAACATGGCCTTAGCAGTATCTGTCTGAATATTACTTTCAAGGGAGTCATAAGCAAGTGCTCATTGTCCAAAACTCACTGATGTTCCTAACAGTGGGAAAATCTGTTATAAACGTGACATACGTGATCTACATTTCGGAGTGCAAAGGTTAGGTACGCCCGTTAATGTGAATGTTCGTGGTTGGGCCTCTTCCTTGCCTCCTGAAAAGAAAAGAGAAGAAAAAACAGAGAAATAAAGAAGTTAAAAATAGTTGTTAAAAAGAAGAACTGGCACACAAGTGTGTGTGGTTATAGAATAAAGATTGTTATACATGGTAAGTGATAGTTAAATGCTCATTATATACCA
This sequence comes from Lissotriton helveticus, assembly GCF_964261635.1. Classification (NCBI taxonomy): domain Eukaryota; kingdom Metazoa; phylum Chordata; class Amphibia; order Caudata; family Salamandridae; genus Lissotriton; species Lissotriton helveticus. The sequence goes on from NC_136065.1 coordinate 1,612,412,235, forward strand.
TGATGCTGAAAACCGGTCCAGAGACATACAAGTAAACAGTTAAACTTTACGAACCCTCTTTTAAATGTATTTCCAATTCCTCATCAATATTGAGCCCACCTGGGGTTCTGCTTTAAAATTCAATTATGTAGCGTGACTCTCTCTGTCTGAGAGATAGAACTCTGTCCCTCCCTCTCGGGTTTCTAGGAATAAGGAGGAAAAGGAGGCAAGGTAGAGACACCCTGACCTCCTAGACCTTCTCAAGGGGTCCCAGAAGAATCTCGGCGGGCCAAAAAACCGTTTTTTTTGTTGAAAAATAACGCACTTGGTCGCGCACCCCGTCTCAAAATGGCGTTTAACTCAATTTACATAAAAGTTTCAAAACGTGAGAAGGAGGCTTGGTAAACACTCCCTGACCCCCTCGGTATTCTCAGGGGGTCCATTAAGGACCCCCAAGGCCCAAAAAAATCCTTTATTTTTTTACTAAAAGGTTGCGGGGTGCACCCAGTTGCGCACGTCGAAATAAAATGGCGTTTTACCTGATTTACATAAAAGTTTCAAAACGTGAAAAGGAGGAAAGATAGACAGTCCCTGACTCCCTAGAATGGAATATCGCCAGCCAGCTATGAAAGGGAAATCTTCTTTTATTTGGAAGTTTTTTTACTTTTCCTGAGCATCAAAAAAAGGTAAATGCCCCTAAAGTAACGTGTACCCTTTGTGGTACTGTTCTTTCAAGGGGAAACCCTCTTAAAAAATACTCTTTTTCTATCCAAACCATGGTAAGACATGTAAAAAATGTGCACCATGTGCAATATGCCCAAGCAGCCACAAGAGCTCTGGCCCAGCAGATTCCACCAGCTGTGGCCAGCACATCTACAGCTCCACCTCCATCGCCAGCAACAGCAGAAATGGACGTTAGGCCATATTTGGGACAACAAATGTTTTGACATTATCGTTAATGGAGAACAGAGCCTGAATCTAATTGAACGCAAGATTCAGAATCATAAATGCTCTGAAAGGAGATAATTTTTTTTCTATTTTTCATTTATTTTGTTCCGGTTGAACAGATTCCTTGTCGCAGTTCCTGAATTTTCTTTAAAAAAAATCTCACAATTTAAAAAAAAGGAAAAAAAATATAAAACAACAAAAGAAAAATAAAACAGTTCTTTTCAGAACTCATTCAATTCTCTAAAAAGAGTTATATTCTTAAACACTGTGTCTTTCATTTTTTTGAATGAAAGCGTAGTGCATAAATGAGTGATTGAAATGACTGAGGGAAGAAAGGGACTGAGGGAAAGAGTGCGAAAAGGGGAGTATGGTGAGTGACAAAAGAGGAGTTGAAGAGTAACTGAAAGAAGGGGACTAAGGGGAGGGGAGTGAGGTAAGGGGACTGAAAAACTAATGGAAGGGCAATAAAGAAAGGAGAAAAAAACCTACTTTCAGTGTTTTGATGTATTTAAATTCATAATAAAAAAAATAAGAATTTTACACATATTTTATTTAGGGGTTAGCATTTAAAAAACCTTGCAAATTCACTAAAAAAAACCATAGGTTTTACACACGTTATAATTAGGAATTAGCATTTAAAAAACCTTGCAAATTCACTGAAAAAAACATAGGTTTTACACACGTTATAGTTAGGAATTAGCATTTAAAAAACCTAGCAAATTCATTGAAAAAAACATAGGTTTTATATCAGTTATAGTTAGCTGGACAATTTACTCATACAAAACCATTGAAATTCCCACGTTATAGTTAGTTGTACTCACTATAACTGGCACGCCCGCAAAGCACTGCTAATGACATCACATATTACATCACTCATGACATAGTCAGTGACATCACTCATGACATCACTGATGACATCTCAATTGACTACAGGCCGAGAACATGGGACAGCAGCGTATGGATTTTGCACGAATTCCACACAGCGAGGCCCATCTGTGGGCTTGAAAATTTACCAACTGAACATTAGCGCGACGTGAGGCACTACAAGTCCCATAAGTCCCATCCAGGGCGTGCATCTAAGCAAGAAGGGGTGTGGTGCCTCAAGCGCTCCTTCATAACCGCCAAAGCCTCTGAAGAGAAGTGGGGACACTTCGAAACGCGTCAGGCATCCAGGGCAGTTTGCACAGTTAAAGGATATCGTTGTGTTGGAGGCGTGCTTACCATTCAAGGCTCCTTGTGTGCAGCTGAGGTCCAGGTGCTCCTTTGTACGTTGGGTACTTCGGAGCTGGAATATTTACGCGGCGACCCATGCCGTGGAAGGAGCACCACCCTGAAAGAACCGGGGGCCATGCGGTCTTGACTACGGGCCGAGAACATGGGACAGCAGCGTATGGATTTTCCATGAATTCCACACAGCAAGGCCCATCTGTGGGCTTGAAAAGTTACCAACTGAACATTAGCGCGACGTGAGGCACTACAAGTCCCATAAGTCCCATCCAGGGCGGGCATCTAAGCAAGAAGGGGTGTGGTGCCTCAAGCGCTCCTTCATAACTGCCAAAGCCTCTGAAGAGAAGTGGGGACACTTCGAAACGCGTCAGGCATCCAGGGCAGTTTGAACAGTTAAAGGATATCGTTGTGTTGGAGGCGTGCTTACCATTCAAGGCTCCTTGTGTGCAGCTGAGGTCCGGGTGCTCCTTTGTACGTTGGGTACTTCGGAGCTGGAATATTTACGCGGCGACCCATCTCGTGGAAGGAGCACCACCCTGAAAGAACCGGGGGCCATGCGGTCTTGACTACGGGCCGAGAACATGGGACAGCAGCGTATGGATTTTGCACGAATTCCACACAGCGAGGCCCATCTATGGGCTTGAAAAGTTACCAACTGAACATTAGCGCGACATGAGGCACTACAAGTCCCATAAGTCCCATCCAGGGCGTGCATCTAAGCAAGAAGTGGTGTGGTGCCTCAAGCGCTCCTTCATAACTGCCAAAGCCTCTGAAGAGAAGTGGGGACACTTCAAAATGCGCCAGGCATCCAGGGCAGTTTGAACAGTTAAAGGATATCGTTGTGTTGGAGGCGTGCTTACCATTCAAGGCTCCTTGCAGCTGAGGTCCGGGTGCTCCTTTGCACGTTGGGTACTTTGGAGCTGGAATATATATATATATGTATTGATGACCTTTGTATGATCTGGGATGGCTCTGAGGTTGATGCCGCGGCATTCATTGATCTTTTGAATTCTAATAACCTGAACTTGCACTTTTCCAGTACGGTAAGTTCTAAATCGATCGTGTTTCTTGATGTGGAGATTTATATAGATCAGGGTAAGTTACATACTAAACTCCACAGAAAACCGACAGCAGGTAACACCATACTACATGCTCACAGTCACCATCCACCCCATCTGATAAAGAGCATCCCCTATGGGGAGATGCTCCGTATCAGACGTATCTGTAGTAATGACTTTGATTGCCTCAATGCACAAGAAGAGTGCAGATCTAGATTTCTGGCTAGAGGCTATGATCTGCATACCATTGACTCTGCACAAAAGAGGGCTAACTCTTTTGACAGACAGCAAATGTTACTTCCCATTGAGGCCAAGGACAAGGTGTTTCGCATTGAGGCCAGAAACGAAACAGGACTTATCATGACTTTCAGTAACCAACACAAGACTATCCGTAACATAGTGAAGAATAATTGGTTCCTCATTAGAAGTGACCCGGTTATTAGCAACTTGGTAACTATTAGGCCCAATATCACCTACAGAAAAGCGAGATCCATGAAGACTAGTTTGGTCCCTAGCAGCCCCATGGTAGCCACGGGCACGTGGCTAGCAGGGAGAAAAGGGTTCTTGAAATGCGCAACCTGCAAGGCCTGTAAAAATGGTATCAGCAGATCTGAATATACAATACCCTTCTCTCCTGTCCCAATAAAAATAGGAGAGAAACTCAATTGCAAAACAGAATTTGCTGTCTACGTCTTGCAATGCCCTTGCGAGCTTAGATATGTGGGTAGCACAAGGCCCCAGGTCCATAAAAGAATCTTGCAACACCTTAGGGCCATCACCAACGCAGACCCCACATATCCCGTGGCCAGGCATTTTGAAACGGTACACAACAAGAACCCTCAAGGCCTTACCTATTTTGTCATAGATTGGGTCCCGCCCCACCGTAGGGGAGGTGACAGGGAAGGGCTTCTTCGTAAACTTGAAACACGTTATATCATCTTGCTGGACAGCAAGATGCCTAACGGGCTCAATAAGAGTGAAGATTGCCATACCTATCTATAACCATGTCACAATATGAGCTTTTCCACCTCGAACCAATTCTGCATTAACTAAATACTATCTTATCCAGCAACTATCCTTTTAATGTAATTCCCCTATCCTCCACACATACCATTATGTAGATCATTCTGATATTTTATCACCTTTTATCTTTGGGCACTATCTTTTTTTAATTCACATTGGTAGCACTTTAAGATTTTACTGCGTGATGATGCACATTTAAACCAACATGCACTGAACTTCTAGCGATTTCTGCACAAGTAATTGCATTGCCCACATGGGTATTATCAACTATATATTTATACCTGTCTCAATCATTATGAACTCACTTTAAATCATATTTTATATATTTTTACATATGTCTTAAAATAGTTTTTATTGTTGTTTTAATCAAACACACGGTTGACAATTCTAACATGTGCTTGAATTTGGCAAATGTTACAATCATATTTGTAAAATGAGTCAATTATGAATAATGAACATATGTATATAAATTGTTAAGAAATTGGGGAGTTTTTACTTATGTGTTCTCAAACCTGGTGACCCCCTCTATTTATATTCATTTGCTTCTACCTTGTGCAATACAGTTTTAGGTTTCAGGATCAGTGTTAATCAGCTTGTTATAATGTATTCATACAGCCAATTTGAATTCCAATTTGTATTTTACTGGAAGATCCTTTATGTTGGTTTTAATTTTCAAAATGTGTTAGAACTACAATGCATTCAGGCATATAGTATGTTTTTCATGTCTATCACGCACTTTGCACTTTAAAAATGGTGGCCAGGCCCCATGACTGCGTCATGTGATCAAGGCTTTTGGGAGCCGAAACGCGTTGTGGCAGACTGGTGTTGGGCGCAATAAAACTCTAAACACCACGAGTTGGGTCTCGTCTCGTCTTTACCTCTATTGGTGGTTTGTACTGTTGTACTGCTGAGGACGTTACGTACCGCATATATATATATATATATATATATATATATATATATATATATATATATATATATATATATTTACACACACACATGCTACAGGAAAAATATGACCCTAAGGGGTCCCCCTGCTTCGCCCTACCTACCTGCCGTGAGGGCAACGGCTCGATCATCCACAGTCCAGCGCCGTGAGGGGAACGGCAGCCACGCAAACCAGCTCAGCTACACCGGGGCAAAGAACTCCAACCCCCAGGTGCCCCGGCGGCCGAGTCGCGTCCCTGACGCTACCTTCGCGCCTGGAGGCGCCTGAACTCAAGGAGCGCCGAGCGCTCAGGGTCCCCCTGCTTCGCCCTACCTACCTGCCGTGAGGGCAACGGCTCGATCAGCCACAGTCCAACGCCGTGAGGGGAACGGCAGCCACGCAAACCAGCTCAGCTACACCGGGGCAAAGAACTCCAACCCCCAGGTGCCCCGGCGGCCGAGTCGCGTCCCTGACGCTACCTTCGCGCCTGGAGGCGCCTGAAAAACAAGGAGCGCCGAGCGCTCAGGGTCCCCCTGCTTCGCCCTACCTACCTGCCGTGAGGGCAACGGCTCGATCATCCACAGTCCAGCGCCATGAGGGGAACGGCAGCCACGCAAACCAGCTCAGCTACACCGGGGCAGAGAACTCCAACCCCCAGGTGCCCCGGCGGCCGAGTCGCGTCCCTGACGCTACCTTCGCGCCTGGAGGCGCCTGAAAAACAAGCAACACCTCTCGCAACGTGAGTCGCGCGCGGGAGCGCCCGGGGCGAAGCCCGGGCAAAGGGCGGGCCCTCTGTGGCCCTCAGGGGCCGGAGGAGGACGGGACGGGCCACCTCCCTTGGTTCCCTGACTACTACTCGAGGTACAAAGTACTCCTTTTCCATTATTCACTGACCTACATGAACGGGTAAAGACTTTGACTTTGCATACATCCTGTCAAACATGATGCATAAGGAGGCATTAAAGAATTCCTTCTTCCTGAGGGGCTCGGGAAAGGGGACTGGGGAAAAAACTCTGAGATTGAATACCCCTTCCCCATCAACAAAAATAGCCCATTTTCTAGATAGTACGCTATCACCCCCTGTAACCTCTGAAATCCCGCAAACCATGTCTTATTGGGAGGAACTAAATGCGTTGTGTGGTACCAAGTTCGTTCCAGTAACATCCCCCTCCCCTGTACAAAATTTTTGTAGCGATAACCAATTTGGCAGACCGTGCGAATCACCCCTACTACCCATTGAGGTCAACTCTCAAGATGCTGTACAGCTACAGGGTCCAAGTATCAAAAGGAAAATTGACGGGGCTATTGAATGCAAAATACAGAATTTTTCTGGTGGTGTTGGTCCTAAATCGCCCATCATGAACTCCGCCGTACCTGAGGGGGGTGATGAATGTTTGAATGCCCAAGTACAATTGCCCCAGTTGCCACTGTTAGTTCAGTTTGCGCAAATGCTAAAATCCACACTAGCACCCCTCATAGAAAAAATAAATATCTTGGGGGATAGGCTGACAAATTTAGAAACAACTATGAAAACTAACTCCTTACCTCCCATAAAGACAGCAACACTCAAGCATCCCAACCTACCGACTGCATTCGAAGCCCCTATGCCAACTAATATCAGGAAACATACCTTAACTGAAACTGTAAACCGATAAATACCACCCCAAACTGCTTTTAAAATTCCCCCCAAATTTGTATCTACAAACTTCCCTCTGGCTAGAGTGGAGCAAAAAAGAGAAACGCGCATTCATTTACCCCCGGAAGCCGCCCCTTTTGTGCTTGTGCTTTCGGGAGTGCCGGCACCCTCTCCTGGGAATCCCGAAAGACACAGGGACCTTCTGAACAAAGTCATATTTTGGCTAAATAAAAACAGATCCCTTCCACCCAACCATGACGGTGGGATTCTGGGTGTCAGAAGGGCGGGCTGGTTGGGGTCCCTACCTAAAGAAATCCCCGGGGACCTAATTCTGGTGAAATTTAGGAATCGGAACATTGTCCCACAGTTACGACTCTCCCAGCCCAAAGATGGAGACGGCCCCATTTCCATCTGGGACCTGCACGATTTCTATCCAAGTATCCCACATACTTCAGCATACCAACATACGATGGGAACTGGATTTCGTACTCTTACTGGTACTAGCTCTCCTGCTCGCTATAGATTTGACTCCGTATACAAACATTGGAATTCCTGAAGTGACAAGCCTAAGTACCAACCTAGACTGTAAAACTATTTGAATTGTTCCAATAGGTCAGGCACATGTTCCTTTAACTTGTACCCACATATGCTGCTATTAGTTTGATGTTTACAATGATAGAGCCCGACTACGACATATATTTTATGATGTTATTTTAAATTGTATCAATATTTAAAATTGTATTTAAGAAAAACTATGTAAACATGTATTGTGATTGATTAATTTTACTGTCTTTTTAAAATTGTTTATGTACACTTTTATGGTTTCTATACGAAATCGAAATAAAGTTTTGAAACCGACCCTAAGGGGATATATACTATTCAGGGTAACAAACCTGCTTTACTTTTACACTGATGATATCCGGCTAGTCATAATTCCAGCCAAGAATCATAATCCAGTTCTGGGAGGGGGAATTCACATATGGTCAGTGCCTACTTTGAGCAAATGGGTGGAGTTGGACCCCCAAGCACTCATTTTCGGGGACCGGCACTCATTTTTGTCTACAGCATTTACTGCAGAGCAAGAGTGTTAAACAAAGGGGGTAATGGAAGTAAAAGAGAGAATGGGAAAAAACACTGACGAACAGAGAAAGCCAGAATGAAAAATAACCTGCAAGAGTTGAATAAAAGTGGCAGTGAATGCGTGGTGGAGGATTAAAGACACATGAGGTGGAAGCAAGACTACGCAGCCTTCAAATTCGGCAGCCCGATCTTCAATAACACTGTGGGCTTCTGAATAAAACGCTGTGCCCCGGCACTTACTGTTTTAGGAATTACTGCCTACGGTACCTGGGAATGTGTTCTTTCCTCGCCTAAGAGGTGCCTGGCTAAGTTGATTTGGGCAGGGGCAGCTATGAGTAAACTGGTATATGTGAGTGAAGTCCACTGTAAATGGTGGCTTAGGTTTGCCACATTTCCAGAACCACTACCTGCTTGCGCGGCCTCAGTAACACTCTCACTGGCTTCCTAAGACGTCTACCAGACCACGTGTGCGAAGAAGAGAGAGCACGATCCTCCCTAGCTTACGCTGAAGTGTGTTGTTAGATAGAACCCTTATGTCAACCAGGGAAAGAAACAACTGGAGTAGGGTGGGGTGGGCATAGAAGCATCCCTCAGAGAACCGTCCATTCCGAAATTACATATTACCCTTCACTGACTTGTACAAATAGACCCGGTGCTCCTGTGACTATGAGTGAGCCTATCACAAGGTCCTGATCAGGTTGAATAAAAGGAAAGTGACTTTTATAAGGACGTTTGCTATATACCACTCGGACGTTTTAAAAGAAAGAGCAGGTAAGAGCATCAAGACATGTCCTTTTTTTCCCTTTTTCAGATTTAAACATGATAGAGGTGCTCACCTGACCAGTTATCTGGCACAGCCTCCTTTTTTCGCTCTAGACGTGTGTTGATATTAGCAGAGTTGTTTATGGAAACGATAGGAGGAGCGTAAGGAATTCACTCGTTAATGGAATTCATTTGTTTTCTTTTCAGCGTGTTTGACTTGATGTAGGTATTTAGAAGGAGCATTTTACTGCCAGGTGGGAAATAGTATATTGGATGAACTAACCCTTTTGGAAAAAATAGCATATCAATATTTGCTGATATTAGTGTAACAGTAACAAGAAATTGGGCCAAAGGTACACAAAACATTAGTTGCTTCAGTGGGAAAAGCTGACACATGCCGGATGTCTTTGTGTGTTTGTATCTGTGTGTATACAAACAATTACGGATAGAGTTGAATATCCATACCATTGTCACATTAGTCATAAAAAATAGAAAACATATTCCACCACACCGTGGCACTTGATTGCATATCTCACATTATTTTATATTCAAGTGTGCTACCTACAGGTGTTCTCGAGCACATCAAGGATTAAACATAGTCACATAAATACAGTTGTTCTTGCGCCACTGTTTAAAGACACCTTTAGTAACCAGCGGAGATTCACATACCGTATTGTAAAAAAATTAAACCTGTTTCCTCGAAGATGATTTTATTTAGTACATACCTCACTTTCAAGGTAGGAGACGAAATACTTCCACTATTAGTATAGCGCTGACTTTGGAATCTGGATAAAACTGTGGTGAGTCCTCTCTGCACAGAAACCCATTGAAACATGGACTGGTGGGGTTTTAAATACTATGTGCAGGTCTCTGGAGAATATTCGCCTCGCTCGTAGAACTAATCAGGCCTTATCTAGTGGGAAATGTGCTCAGTCCTCTTGTTGATGGGATGTTGTAGTACTTGTAGGAAATTCTATTTGTAATGTTGGAAACGTTAAGACTAATTGAGCATTACTATAATTGGTGCTAGCATATGCTGCTGTAATGCCAACGGTGGCAGTATTATTACTGCAAGGTACTTAGATGTCAGCTGATAACGATGAAGAAAAACACGTCCTTTTAAGGTGGTCACAGCATCATTTAGCTGACACTAATATTGGCCGCACCATAGGACAATATAGCATAATGTCAATACTGTAATATTGTAACCGGATCAAGTCATAAGGACCCGCAATTCATGTCAGAAGACAGAGGAAGCAAAGGAGAGACTATAACATACGCTCTCGACATCAGAATACAGTCAAATAATTTCATCAGACACTACATTTAGGGAGCTGCTTTCTTTGGACACGCCCTCCTCAAACATGGAACCCCACACATTTCTCTGTTTACCCTATGCCAGACCGAATACTATTTATTTACGTCGACCTAATTAAAAGAACTATCATTCACTCACCCCCCTTAACGTTAATTGTCTCCCAGATACTTCTTCTTGAGAATGGACTTCCACTTACGTTCAAGTAATGCATGTACTCTAGAGCCATATGTTCACATTTTAGGGATTGTGATTTCTTAATTGTGCTTCTTTGCGAATTGCACTTAGGAAATCACGATTCCTAATGTAAGAAGCCAACTGAGTTTCATTTAGTCATTCCTAATGAGTCACAATCTACTTACCTCAAGAGTTCTGATGAGGTAGCTCACAGTTTGAGACTTATTATCAATAAATCAATCAGGAAATCAAGATGTATAAAGCCCTAGCTCATCACCCAATCGCTTGCAGGTCCTGGAGGCTTTTTCAAACAGCCATGGCTTCGAGGGCCATTCGGAATAACGATGTGAGGTGATGGTCAAAGTGTGGGGGGAGGCTGTTCCAGGTCTTTCCTCCGATGTGGGATAAGGAGTGGCCTCCACTTCTGCTTTGGTAAATGGGGGGAGTATGGGCAAGTAAAAGGGAGACACTGGGTGTTCTTCTCAATGGGTGGTGGAAGTTCAGGTGGTGGTTTATGTAGGTGGGTCCTGCTTGTGTAGAGCCTTGTGTGCATGGGTCAGCATCTTGAATTGGCATCTCTTCTGTATAGGGACCCAGATGAGTTGCCTGAGGTGGGGAGTGAAGTGGGTTTTGCAGGGAAGGTAGAGAATGAGTCTGGCTGCAGTGTTCTTTATGTTTTAAAGTCTGTGTAGGAGATGTGTGGCGATTCCTACGTAGAGGACGTTGCTGTAGTCCAGTCGGCTGGTGATAGTAGCATAGCGGGACATTTGGCTACCCGTGGCGATCCCTGCATTTGCTGCAGCAGACAGCCGCATTGAAGAGCAGGAGGGGTGCTGAGAATTGCCACCCTGAGACGGCAGGTGATAGCGAGGGGAGGCTGCTGCCCCCAAAACATGTGCCACCTGGGCCGGATTCCCCCCACAGCCCTTGCTATGCCACTAACTGGTGACGAGGGCTTGTGCCACAATGAGTCTCGTGTGTAGGGGTAGCCACTTGAAGATCTTAAGTAGAATGCACAGAGTCAGGAAGCAGGCGGAAGAGACATCGTTGATCTGTATTTTCATGCTGAGCTTGTTGTCAATGATGATTCTCAGAATTCTGGCATAGTTGGAGGGTGTGGGTGCAGGTCCTAGGTCTGATGGCCACCAAAAGTTGTTCCGTGTGTTAATGCTGTTGCCAAAGATCAGTACTTCCATCTTGGCTTTGTTCAGGTTCCGGCAGTTGTTCTTCATACTGTCGGTGATGTTTGTCATGTATCTGTGAAAGTTGGTTATGGTGGTGGTGGGGTCGTGGGTGAGTGAGAGCATGAGTTGGGTATTGTCTGCCTTGAAAATTATGTTGAGACCAAGGGAAATGTGTTCAAAAGCATGGGGCTGAGGTATGAGCCCTGGAGGACACTGCAGGTGATCTCCTTGCATTTCGAGTTGAAAGTTGGGTGGTGAGTCCTCTGAATTTTTCCGGTGAGGAAGGAGGTAATCCATCTGAGCTTGTCCACTTGGATGCTGATGTCGTGGAGCATTTCGATCAGCATGTGGTGGGATGGGGTGTCAAAGGCTGCCAAGAGGTCAAGGATGATTAAAGCTGCTGTGTCTTCTCGGTCGAGGAGTGTTTGGATGTCAACGGTGGCTGTAATCAGGGAAGTTTCCTTTCTCTAATTGTTGCAGAAACCGAATTGGGAGGCATTGAGTATTTAGTTCTGCTCCAGCTGTATGAAAAGTTGAATGTTGATGAACTTTTCTAGTACGTTTGCTAGGCATGGGAGCAGAGAGATTGGCTGGTAGTTTTTGAATTCGCTGGCTGGGTGGAGTATTTTTTGAGTAGTGGTCTAACTTTGGCATGTTTCCAGGCATCAGGAAATGTTGCGGTGGTGATGGAGGTGTTGAGGAGGGTAGTGAGTTACCTGCCGATCTTTTGGTTTCTGAGGTTGAAGATGTGGTGCGGGCATGGGTCTGTTGTGTGGGCATGAGTCATTAGGTATCTCTCCCATCACAAGGATGCTGAAGTCAGTAGACCATCATGTCTCTGATTGCTTTTCAATAAAACAATCTTTTTCTAATACATGCAGCCCACTTCACTTAAAGAAAAATAGGATGCTTTTAAAGTAAGAAAATTAAACTGTAAAGTTTCACTTTTTAAGAGTAGGCAGTAGTCTGTGAGACCATTGCCTGTTCATGGAAAATAATGATTTCAATATTTACAAAGGGGGAGGATTTCCCTATTTACCAGTTCACTTTTGTTAATGGTTACCACCACCATTGAGATGTCAGCAAACAATTACTGTTTTGCAACGGTAATTTGTGATGCGAACGTGCAAGATCTACTGTGGCTGCAACCTGGGGAAGATTCTTCCTTCGAGAAGCATCTAAATCTTCCTGAAATGAAGATTTGGTGTAAAAATCCTCATCAAACACAACTGTTCGCATTGTTTTTTTTTTGTGTGAGGAGTCCTTTTTTTAAAAACTTTTTTTCAACAGGAAGGAAGCGCCCCAGAGTCTACAAATCCCTGCTTTGTCCATCTCCTGGTCACTTTTTGTTTGGATTGGATTTGGAGCTGGAAGGATCCTTCTTGTGTCTGGTGCATATACCATTGGGTTTAAGGACTTTGCATTTGAGATTTCACAAGTAAGTTAAAAAACAGTTGTAAGAGGGCTTGGTTTATTTTAGTTATTTATTTATTTATTTTATTTTATTCGATTTATATAGCGCGTTATAACCCAGGGGTCTCTAAGCGCTTTGTGTAATGTGGTTTGTGTAATATAAGTCATGCACTAAGGTGTGTTTCTATTTGCATTACATTTTTTAAACGTATTGTGGTGACCTTCAGTTTTAATAGGGTTCTAGTTATTTTTTGCATGCAATCTGTCCTATTTTGTACAGGAACATTGTAGCACAGTTTAGTATATTTTCTCCATGTTTGTTAATAAATTTGCAATATTCTTTTAATTTACTATGTAGCCTAGTCTGCCAATGGGCCTTTAAGCCAGTAGGACCAGTACTAGGCATTGTGCATAATGCTACTTTTTCTGTGGTATCTGTTGAATTGAAACATCATTTAGGCCAAGGAAGGCATTAGATTCAAATACAAAATGTGTTTTTTGCAGCAGTGCATGTTTTTCTCCCCCTACAAACAGTGTATAAGATGGGGTATTGTGTTGTTGTAAAATTGTTTGACCCGTTAATCTTTGATCTTGGCATTGCTGAATTAATGCTGTGTTCTCTGTGTTACCACCATGCCTTCTCTATCTGGCCAGTGTAGGAGTGTGTTTGCCATAGGCCACCATTTGTGTTTGCTTCCCATACCATGTGGCGAGGGGCCATTTTGCATACTCAGTGTCCATAGGCCTGCATGTGTTCTTTGTTTTCCAGGCCTCCTGCTTGTTGTTATGACCATGTTGCTTGAGGACATTTTGTGTAGCCAGCAAGTGTGATTATGCCATAGGCCTACATGTCTCCCTTGTTACATCCATTCCTTCTTGCTGGCTGCTGCTGTTGTGACCATGTTGCTGGTGGCCATTTTGTTAGCCAGCAAGTGTGCTTTTGCCATAGGCCTGCATAAGTTCTTTGCGTGGCCATGCCTCCTTGCTTGCTGTTTGACCATGTGGTCGGCACCCATTTTGTGTCAGCAGCTAGTGTGCTTTCGCCAGTGTCCTGCATGAGTCTTTTATCCCCCATGCCTTCTTGCTTGTTGCGGCTATGTGGCTGGCGGCCATTTTATGTAGCCAGCCATTGTGCTTTTGCCATAGGCCTGCACGTCTTTTCTTTGTTCCTAATGCCTTCTTGCTCAGTGTTGTTGTTGACCATGCGGCACTGGCTGCCAGCCATTTTGTGCATCCAGCCAGCATGCCCCTTTGCCAAAGGCTTGCATGGATGGGTGAGATAGCAGTACATTAAATTACACGCTTCAGGATATTTTTTCACATTTATAATTTTGTTTTTTTAATTTTGTTTTTACTTTTTTACTTTATATTTATATTTTTTTCTTTGAAGTTTTTAATAGTTTCAATTTTTTCAAATTTTGTTTTCAAATTTTCCAATGTTTCCCTTACATCCGGCATCAACCCCATGTCTGCTTTAGGCACACAACAGCATTACATTTTTAAGGATTATTCTATTGTCACCTACATCTTCCTCAGTGCCACTAACCATTCCAAACTTGATACAAATAAAGCAAATAGTTATATCTGTATGATGTTGTTGCACTTTCTTATCCTTCCTGAGTATACACCAAGAAAGTGTATGTTGTTACGGTTTTATACATTTATACACTGTATTGCTAATTATTTATAATAACTTAAGTAATCAGAGACTACACTAAATTATATTGTTTGTTTTTACAACTGCAACAGTGCCACATTTCACTGATGCTCTTCTTGCTTGTTTGCTTTTAGGTGCACAAGAGGCAACATCACAGATAGTACAGTCAGACAGATGTCCTGTGCACAACATGACCCGTGACCAGTGACCACACAACACCGACATCTCTTCAGCTTAATAAGCTAAGTGCCATTGCCAACAGACAGCTTCAAGATGGCCCCAAAGAAAGGTGCTGGCAAGAAAGTGGCCAGCGGTGAGGAGAAAAAGCTGCTTATGTACACTACTAGCATTCCAGCCTAGACATTTTTCGGCAAATTTGTCCCTGCCACACCAGCCTACAGGGAGAAAGCTGGGAGCAGCACCCAGACATCAGCGAATGCACACCAAGCTAGGCCCAAGGTAATGTCTATCACAGAGGCACCCAGCCTAATCATGGCAACGCCAACAAGAAGTGATGTGAAATGAACTTATCTCTTTTGCAAAGTAGCGCCTAACCATTGCAGGAAACTCAGAGAAGTGAACAATAAAAGCCACAGCCAGCAATAGCAGTTCCTTCCGAAGTAGGAGCAGTTCAAGAGATTGAGCATTTTGCTGAGGAAGTCGAAGAAGCCACTCTTTCAGAAGATCCATTGTCTTCCAGATCTCCAGCAAGAAAAAGGAGGGTTAGTTCACCATCTTCTTTTCCATGCCCCTCTCTGATGATCAAGACTCCACTTGGATCCCATGTCAGTCTGAGAGTAAGACATGCCAGGAAAGGAAGATTCCTGAAAGCCCTAGAGATATGGATGATGAAGAGGAGAATGATGACGAGTCACTCATTATGGATGTTAGCCCAGCCCCAATGAAGACCAAAGTTACCCGGTCTCAACCTGCTCTGAGGGATGTGGCACAGATACCACCACCATTGCCAGCTGCCATATTTGCAAGAACCTGGCAACAACCTATATCCAAAACCACCTCATTAGAAGTAGGCACTGCAGAGAGGCAAACATCAAAACACCCACCTATTGCCAGTTCATCTAACATTGGCAGTGACACCAGCGTCAGAATGTGGGCCTCCCCAGTTTGGGACTTCTTTACGTTTAGCAAGAACAAGCCGAACATTGACATATCCTCCATTTGTGGAACAAGTGTTAGTCGGGGTAAGCTTGCTCCAAATTATTGTACAAGAGGAAAAACAACGTATTTGCGAAAACACCACACAGTCCAGTGGGAGGCTTACCTTAGTGTCCAAAAAACTGCAAGTGGTGTTGGTGAAGCGGGTGAGAGGTTGAGCATGGAAATCCGATCACGGTCAAAGATGAAGAAGAGGAAAACATTTTCGTTATACAAATCAGCCCTGTCTCCGGCATTGCAATATTATCGGCAGATCAGCAACATCTCAATGGCACAAGACTCAGGTCAGGAAACCAAGGCACGAGTACACAGTGACTGCCCCACGGAGACGAACATTGAGCCTACCCACATCTGTTCTCAAGAAGATCCCTGCATCAGTGGCACCAGAAAAGAAAAAATCCAGGCTACCATTCCTGCCATGTTTAGACAGGAGTGGCAGTACGAACGCAATCACCCAACTGCACGTTTGTACAACATGAAGCTAGCTAAAATGTTAGTGTTGGACCTCCTCTCCTTTTCTTTTGTGGAAGGGATGGGTTTTCTAGAATGTGTGGCAGCCATCTCCTTGGAATGGAAGATTCCTATGTGGTCCTATTTTGCCAGAGTTCTGGTTCCAGCACTGCATCACGATCAGTTGGAATTGTTGGACAAGCTTTACTGCAGAGTGCTGTTCACACAATCCACCTAACAACTGGCACGTGGACCAGTTGTCAAGCCACTGATTCCATGTACTTCACTGCATACTGGATATCTTTTGTGAGGATAGAGAAATGATATCCGTAGATGTTGACACTGCTGATCGGAAGCATGCAACAGTAGCCATGTTTGCTATGGAGAAATCCCATACTGCTACAAACATCTTGGAAGACTTAAACAACAAGGCCTTTAAATGGCTGTGACAAGAGGACCTAACTTTAGATGTTTTGCCATCAACAATGGCAGTTTTATTTAGTTATTCATTTATTTGAAAGGTGCTACATAGCCTGGCTAGACCCGGAGCTATCAGAGCGCTTTACATGATAAGAAACAATCAAGAAAAGCAATTGTTCAGAGTAAACAAAACAAACAAGTACATATAAAGTTAAGTTAAAGGGGGCAAACTGAACTTTACATGAGCAGAAGCAATCAAGAAAAGCAATTGTTTAGGATAATCAAAACAAGCAAGTACATCTCACTTTAGGTTAAGAGGGCAAATTTAGGGTGGATTGCAGTTCATATACATCTAAAAACAAGATGGGGTAACAACTAAGGGCAGAGAGGAGAGAATTGATGGGAAGAACAAATTGTCGGGGTAGGTGGAAAAGGGTAGGAGAAGGGGAGGTGATGGGCAAAAGGGGGTAAGGTCAGGATAAACAGGATGATATGTAAAAAGGGAGAGTGAAGAGAGGACCAGGAATAACAGAAAGATAACCAATGTGGAGGAAACAGAAAGCAAGGTCCTAGGAGTGAATTATGGACCCCAAAATCTGTTGAAAAGGTGATGTTTTAGGTCTATTTTAAAGCTGAGGTAGGATGGGTTACAGCGTAGGTCCCTCAAGAGGGCATTCCAGATGTTTGGGCATTTCCGGAGAAAGAGCGAGATTGGGTATTCTTCTTTTTTAATAGCAGAGGGACGAGGAGGAGCGCATTGGTGCTTCTCAGTCTGGAGCAGCCGGTTGTATTGAGTTTGTTTGTTAGGTACAGCGGGTATTGTTGGTGAAGAGCTTTATGCGTGATGCAGGCATACTTATAAAAGCATCTACCTTCGGTGGGTAGCCAATTTAGGGATTTAATGGCCGGCATGATGGGGTCAAATTGTTTACGGTCGGTGATGAGCCTGGCCACCAAGTTGAGCACAGCTCTAAGGGGGGATAGGTGGACATATGGGTTTCCGGTGAGGATAGCCTTGCCGTAGTCCAGTTTAGAGAGGACTAGAGATTGGAGAACCCATTTAAAATTGTCTAGAGGAATGAAGGGTTTGATTTTCCTGAGGTGTCGGAGAGTGAAGAGTGCTCCTTTGGCCAAGTTTTTTATGTGGTCCTTAAGAGCCACGTTTTTGTCAAGAGTGAAACCTAGGGATTTTCCAGAGTCAGATAAGGTGAGCAGACAATGGAGGGCATTGAGGTCCATGATCCAGCCTTGGATGGGGAGAGGGTTGTTTTTAGGAGAGAAGAGAATAATTTCAGTTTTATTAGGGTTCAGTTTGAGATGGCTGGAGTAGAGAAGAGAGCTCCTTTGGCCAGGTTTTTTTATGTGGTCCTTAAGAGCCACGTTTTTGTCAAGAGTGAAACCTAGGGATTTTCCAGAGTCAGATAAGGTAAGCAGACAATTGAGGGCATTGAGGTCCATGATCCAGCCTTGGATGGGGAGACGGTTGTTTTTAGGAGAGAAGAAAATGATTTCAGTTTTATTAGGGTTCAGTTTGAGATGGCGGGAGTAGAATCAGGATTGGATTTTGCTTGGTGTATTGTTTAAATGAAATACATCAGAATGGAGTTCAATCTTATAGTAGAGTTGGATGTCATCAGCATTGAGGTGGTAGGTAATTCCAGCTTGTTTCAAAATTAGGGGAAGGGATTCCATAAGGAGGTTGAAGGGAGAGGGGAAGAGAATAGAGCCCTGGGGGACACCCAGGGAGACACGGGTAGGAGTGGAGAGGCAGGCATTGATTTTCATTTGTTGTGTACTGTGCTGGAGAAAAGAAGAGAACCGTAGGAGCACCAAACCATTAAGGCCAAAGTGAGATTCAAGCGAATTAAGTAATGAAGAATGGTTGACTGTATCGAAAGCTGCAGAGAGGTCAAGGAATATTAACAGGCAAGCTTCCCCATTGTCTGGGGAACTTTGGATGTCATCCACAATGTTCAGCATTGCGGTTTCTGTACCACAGCTTTTCCTGAAACCAGATTGAAAGGAGTCAAGTAAGTTGAAATTGCTTATGTGATTGTCCAGTTGAAGCAATGCACATTTTTCAAGGGCTTTATTAAGGAGTGGGAGGTTAGAGATAGGGTGGAGGTTGTTAGGGTCATTGGGGTCAGCAGTGAGGTTTTTAAGAAAGGGAGTGATTTGTCCGAGTTGGAGGGAGTCGGGGACAAATCCAGTAGTAAGGGAGGTGTTGATGATTTTAGTCCAACAAGCTGCAATTTGGGGGCCGATTCACCAAATTAATCTGAGACCTAAACCTACTACTTTTGGTATTCACAGAAGGCACTTACGACTCCTAACTTTATGTCCGCACTCGGGCCATATTCTCAGACTAGGGCCGTACTCTCCTGCTCCTGCTAGGAAGGTGTGCTAAATGGTAGAGGAGGTCATGAAAAACAGTTTGAGCAGGGAAAAGGGTATGGCCAGACACTACATAATTACCCAGAAAAGTTTTCTCCTTTGCATCATGGTACATGCAGTGCACAATTTGCAAGATGGGCCGATAGTTCTTGAGGTCGGTGGGGTCAGCTGTGGGCTTCTTGATCAGGGGTCTGAATTCTGCGTGCTTCAAGTGGTCTGGGAAGCGGCCTGTTTTGAAGGTGGTGATGGTGTTGATGGTGTATTGTAGTTTGGGTGCGATGGTGGCCACGGCTTTGTGGTAGATATGAGCGGGCAGGGTTTGGTGGGGGCCCCGATTGGATGCTTTTCATGGTCAATGTGGTCTTCGGCCGTGATGGGTGTCCAGTTGGAGATGGTGGGCTAGCTGGTGTTTCTGAGGGGCCATCCGTGGTGCCTGGTGGATGGTCGATGAAGTTGTCTTAAAGGTTTTGGATCTTGAGTTGGAAAAAGGTTCTAAGCTTATCACAGAGGTCTTGGTATGGGTGATGTCCGTGGCTTCACTGCGTGGGTTGGTGAATTCTTCAACGACAATGTAAAGTGCTTTGGAGTTGGTGGAGTTGGCCAGGATTTTGTAGTGGATGAAGTTCCTCTTAGTGGCTCTGATCTGGTTGTGGTAGTCCGTCATGGTGTCCTTGTAGGTGGTGTGGTTTTTGGTAGTCTTGGTGTTTTTCCAGTTCTTCTCCAGCATCTGCAGGTGTGTCTGGCTTCTTGGAGAGTGGTGGTGAACCAGGCGGCTCTGGCAGGGTTATATAGCGGGGCAAGCTCGTCTGCACAGTTCTAGATCCAGGTGTGGAGTTCTCTGGCTGCTTTGTTTGCATCAATTTCATTGGGTGCCCAGGTGTGTTTGTCGCGGGTGAGGGTAGAGTTAAGTTGCTCGTTGGTAACCTTGCTCAAGTTCCTTTGTGGTGGGTGAGGGGCTGGTTTGGGTACCTTGGGTTTGTTGATGGTTAAGTGTACGCAGTGGTGGTTGGTCCATGGCAATTGCTTTGTGTGGCTGAATTGGATGCTGTTTCCTTCTGCGAAGACAGGGTCAAGGGTGTGTCCTGCTCTATGGGTCAGTGTGTTGATGAATTATTTCAGTCCGATGCTGGCGAGGCTGTCATGAAGGGTAGTGGAGTTGGGTGTCGCTGGCGTTGATGTGGTGGAAGTTCAGGTCTCCAATGCGTGTATATCATTTTTTTAGGTGATGGCATGGGGTGCGATTAAGTCAGTGATGGTGGTGGCAAAGGGTGTTTGTGGCCGGAGGGTCTGTAGACGAGGGTTCCTTGGAGTGTGGCTTTGGGTGTGGTCTGGATCTGGAAGTGAAGGTGTTTGGCGGAGGGAAGGTTTCGCTGGAGGTGGTATGGTGAAGGGTGCTCTTGTGGGCGATGGCGAAGCCCCCTCTGGGTGGTTGGGGCGGTCTTTTCTTTGATGTCGGGGGCAGAGGATGCGTTGGTCCAGGTCTCTGTGAAGAAGGCGATGATGGGCGAGAGAGTCCAGTAGGTCCCAGATTTCCAGGGCGTGTATGTGTACGAAGCGTACGTTGAGGAGGATGCATTATAGGGTGTCGCCATTGCTAGCGTTGGCGGTGTTGGAGGCCGGTGTGGCGGTGAGGGTGTGGTAGCATTGGAGGCAGGAGAACTGGCCTGGGTCACGTTTGGTGAGACCTGTTTGCATTCTTTAAGTCTTCCAGGGTTGAGTGTTAGGAGGGTGGTGGTGTCGTAGCGATGGGTAGTGGGGGTCCAGGGTTCCTGGCACTGGCTGCGGTCGAGTCACAGATGGGCACAGACAGGTTTGCCTTTGGTGCATGGGCGGTGCACCCGCTGCTCGTGTCCACTGCGCGTCCTCGCAGCGGCCGCCATTAAGTAGGGGAGGTGGGAGGGAGGAGAGGCTGGGAGGTGGGAGTTGGGGAATTCTGGGGGAAATTCTGGGGGGGAGGGGCCGATGAGGCAGAAGCAGCAACAGGCAAAAGGAACAACCAGGCACAAGAAAATAAAAACAGTGGTGGAATTAGAGCAAGACACAGATGGGCACAAACAACAGTGTCACAACAGCGGAAAAGATTAAGAAGAAAAAATGGCTGAAAAAGGTCACGTGCATGCAGGCTCTCTGGTTCCAGTTGGAATGGGCAGCAGGCGCAGGAGAGGGCAGCAGCCTAGAACCTCCCACGGAGAAGGTCAGGGTCTGGAGGCAAGAGATGGTACAGCGGAGCTGCGGGGAGGCCCCCCGCCGCACACGGACAGATTAAAATGCTCCACGCGACCCTAGGTTGCTTTCCCGTCCATGCAAGGTGGACCATTATCGCTTGCAGTAACCAGAAGAAGTGAGACGATAAAACCTTTGGAACATTACAAAACAAGAATAAGAAACACCGGAGGACTATCATTTTCATGAGCGAAATGCGTACCAGAAGTGACAATGGGAGAGAAATCCATTTCTCAACATCGGCCTCCAATTTGGACATAGCTCTACCATAATTCTCCCTGAGAACGATCTCCGAGTCCGTGTGGAGACGGATCCCAAGATAGCGCACAGCATTCGTAGTCCACTTCAGTGGGTACTCTAGATCAAATACTCACTGTAGCAGGCATCAGAGGAAACATAATAGATTTGTCCCAATTAACATGGATGCCCGAGAGGGAGCTGAATAAGACCATTGCGCGGAGGACCGGAGATAGGTGCATCACTGGGTCCAGGACGTACAATAGAATGTCATCCGCATAGGTGGAGACAATCAAATTATATGTAGGGAAACGGATGCCTCTATGGCTGTGGTATTCCCGTAAGGCACAGGCGAGGGGCTCGGCCACTAGCGCATAGAGGATCGGGGAAAGGGGGCAACCCTGTCTCGTCCCCTACCAATCTTAATAGGATCATTGATATGTATATCTAAAGGTCGATGGAAGAATTAATGGGTAAATAAGTGTCTAAATAGATGTTTAAAAAAAAAAGATTGTATAACTGAATTATTAAGTGTATCTTAGTGAATACATGTATTAACGAGTAATCTTTAAATATGTAAATATCTGTATCAGTGTCTCACTTTGTGTATAAGTGGCTGCATGGGTTGGTGAGTAGCTGGTGAGTAGCTGCATGAGTGTGTATATGGGTTATTAGTTTTTTTTAGGATCAGTATGAGTGTCTGTATGGTTCGGTGGGGGGTATTACTTAGCGCATAGATGCATGAAAGACTGACTCACTGTATGTGTTTTGAAGACAGCATGTGTGCAGGTCTGTATGGGTGGATGAGTGTGTGTATGGGTGTGTTAGTGAGTGAATGACTGTCTCAATAATATCTTTATGAGTAACTACATATGTTTTAATCTAGTATATGTGAGTATTGATGTATATAAGTGATTATATGTGAGAGTGAGAGATTGGAAGAGTTCCTGTATAAATAAGTATGTGTTTCTATAAGTGATTGTTTAAGAGAGTAAATATGTGTACGTTTCTGTAAAAGTAAGTGTAGTGGTGTGTGTATAGCTGTATATGCAAATAAATGGATGTTTATTTGCAAGTGTGAGTATGTGTGTGAGTAACTCTATGGATGAGTGTCGGTGTGTAACAGGATGTATAGGTGTATGAGTACATATGATGAGTGAGTACATGTATGAGTAACTATATAGAACTGTTGGTGAATGAGTGGATGTGTATGTAGATGGTGGAATTATTGAATAGGTTGTTGTAACTGGTATTTGTATCTCCATTGTTTTGAAAATTGTAGTTTCTATTTTTGAATGTGTATATCAAAGGTTATATTAGGGTGAGAGGAGGTCTGCCACTCTTTCACAAGGATGATGTCATCAGTGATGTCATTTGAGATGTAATCAGTGATGTCATGAGTGATGTCACTGACCATGTCATGAGTGATGTAATATGTGACGTCATCAGCAGTGAATTGCGGGCGTGCGAGTTATAGTTAGCTGAACTAACTATAACGGGGGAATATCAAAGGTTTTGTATGAGTGAAATGTCCAACTAACATGTGTGAAACCTATGTTTTTTTTTATGAATTTGCAAGGTTTTGTAAATGCTAATTCCTAACTATAACGTGTGTGAAACCTATGGTTTTTTCATTGAATTTCAAAGGTTTGGTAAATGATAATTATTAAATGTATTAATTATTATATTTCTTTGTTTTTATACACATTTCTTACATTTTTTAAATAAATATTTATATTTATTTAATTTTTTAAATTATATTTCATATTCTTATCGTAATATAATTATAAAACGGAATTGCAAAAACATTTTTTGATTACGTTTTTTTAAAAATATATTTTAAAAGTGAATTCTATATAATTTCTTTTTCATTGTTTTTTTTTGGGTAACCGTACCGTATGCGTACGGTAACGGAATTACATCAAATTTGGCAGGGATGTAGAGTTCAGTTTGCAGATTGTGCTTTTTGTTAAATGGTATAAATCCGTTCAGTACTATCTGAGAAAACCCCTATAGACTGTGCATGTAGTGTTCTATGCACCAGGAAACTTGTCTTTTATATCTTCAATTCCCCAATCTGTATTCTTACACTTCCAGTAAACACTATCACACTTCTGTTTCAGTATTGTACTGACCATACAGCACTATGTGTTTATCTATACACTGTTCTAAAAGAATCCATTCACTACATTAAAACACTAATCAGCAGATCTACTATAAGTGGTACATTCCCAGAGATATGTCAGTTATTGTGTACTGTGATATGACCTCCTTCTGGCGCAGGGCTTTATAATGTGATGCACCTTCCAGATGGGTCACATTGTAAATACTACACACCATGGCACATCTTTTGCACCAAAAATGAAGGAGAGAACTCTGGGTAGTGCTTGAGTTTAGGTGGAAAGCAGCTCTTGTTAGAGCACTCTCAACACCAGCGACACTCTAGATCTTCTCACCTCAAATGTCTGTTTTTCTATCAAAGTCTTTAAGCATGTGATTAGCAAAGTGTCATCCAGGCCGAGATAGAAAAATACATAGTCTTTTGCTATTTTACAGCAAAGACTTTAAGCATAGGAGTAGCCTAGTGCTGTCCTTGTCAAGCTGTAAAATGACAAAATACATTTATCACTCCAGGCACAGTATTACAGCTTTGCAATGATAAAATACCAACTCAAGCCAACCGGAAATGAGTAAAAGCAACCCCTGACACAGTGGTTTTGAGAGTGCTTTAACAAGAACTGCTTTCCACCTACACTCAAGAACTACCCAGAGTTCTCTCTTTCTTTTTTGCATAATTTATACATCTTTTGCACCACCAGTGAATCACAAAAGTGACGCAACATCTGTGTTAAAAGAGGCACAAGGGGGTTGTAAATTCACCCGTAACACATAGAAATTCATCCAGGCATTTTCACCAGCAGTGCAAATTGAAGCATAGACTTGTAACATATTTATGTGCATATGTTACATTCAAGTGCTTCGGAGGTACTACAGTATACTATAGGTAAACTACTTATAGATGTATGCTGTAGCACTTCCTTATAGTTCTGCACTTTCAAATTCTCCATACACTAGTAATGTATTCATTTATTCATTTACGAACTACACATTCATTCTGAGAAACTTTTATAAACTAACATAGAAATATAGGTCTTTCTTTGACCACTGAAGGTAGTTCTAAAAAGAACAGGTTTTTTTTATGTTTTTAGTTTTCTGTTTTTTTTGTGTTTTGTCAACAAGTTTTTTTTTTTTAAACCAAAAAAATGCAATTGGAACCCAAAAAGTGTCCAACAGGAACAAAAGAATGAAAAAAAAAGAACTAATGTCGAGGACACTAATGCTCCTGCTTCCTGCGTCTTATCAGGTCGATAGACTGTTCCCCATAACACAAAAGTTTATCGCAATAAATGCATAAAATTTTAACTTCACGAAAGTCAGGATCAATTTGTGGGTGTGGACTGCTTGCTGAAAATGCTGCGGCAGCAGTTGATGTGCTTGACGTAGTGGCAGGTGGGTTGTCCTGCAACCTCAGTCTTGCAGCTCGAGCAAAGTTGTTGGGGTGCAAGTTCTTCATGTTTTGCACCATATTTCCTGTGCCAAAGGAATATTTTTTAGATGGATCACCCCTTGAAAGAGGTGTTTGGCAAATTTTACAGGTTACTTTTGGAGCATTAACCTTTTTTGCAATTCTGGAAAAGTAAAAATCTTCCAAATTAGAGCTTCTTTCCTCTTCTTTGGAGGTTCTTCAGGAATGAAATCTCCCTCTGAAGAATGGCTGGAAGATGAGTCCATTGCTGTTATTATGGTGATCTTCCTTCTATTTGACAAGATTCCCAGAAGAGATGCTTCTTCTTAGAAAGTCAAAGTAGAATGATTGAAATGGGACGGGACTTTCAACAGTTGCAATAGGAAGTGTTACGAACCAATCAAATCTCTTCTTTTAAAGTCACATGACTTTGCGTACGCTTATGGTGTGCTTACGGTGCTCTTACAATACGAGTACACATGACGTTCTACCAAGATTTGTGTAAATGTTTTTAAAAGTAAATACGATTGTTAAAAGTTTAAAAACACTATTTTCATAATTATCCCAGATAATGTCTTTCCTTAGTATGTACATTAAATACATAAATATATGTTTTAAACAACTAGAAACATTGGTGCCTTTTGCGTACAGGACGCCCTACATGACGTCACACGGAAGCTCTGATGCGACGCTTAACGTCAAAGCATATTCGTACCGTATGCACGGGTATGCGCCGAGTATGATTAGCAGTACAAAGTATGGTGCGATCACCTTCTCAGTGACAAATCAGAGCACACGGCGCGCTAACGAGAATGATTAGAAGTGGTCACTCATTGAAGATCCGATTCTGGGCCTGCCTCTGCGCACATGATAACCCCGGCCGTTTCTCTCTGTTGTTAATTGTTGGTGGTGTATACACTCACAGTTGCACTTGCGCGGTTCACGCCCGCCCGCACTCCCCAGATGCCACCACCTAGCTTGCTTGCTATCACTAAGCCTGGAAGCCAATACATTACCCAATGGGAGGTCCCCCAGGGCCCTGGGTTTGGTCTGGTCAGCCCCCGCAGTTCCCATTTATTGCGGGCACTGACCTGAGCACGCTTTCTTTTGCCTGCCTGTGCTGCGGTGACAGACAGACTGTCATCGTCGATTTTACTATGAACTGTTTGCTCGAGCGGAGGAGGACTCATGACACTCGACGTGGTGTCACTGCTGCTGCCGCCCAGCCAGACCACCATAGGCGTGGAGGCGGCAACGCTCGCGCGCAGCTCACTCCAGGCCCAGCCAAAGTCACAGCCTTTGAAGACAAGACAAAAGACGACAAAAGCAAAGGTAAGAGAAGCCGTCACAACATCAGCCTCCGCTGTAAATTGTACCTACATGATAGTATTTTTTTTTACTGCATCACGTGGCCCTCCCTGCTCTGTTTTGGTTTAATTATGCTTCATCCTATTTGCTCCCTTCCTAATCCTCCCATGACTTTTACTTTTTATTGCTACCTCACGTGGTCTTCCCAGGCCTCTATTCTTATTGATCGTACTTGGATGATACTATTTTTTAATTCCTTCGGTGTCATGGGGCCCTGCTAGGCATCTCTTTAAAACATTTTGCATGCATGAATATCTATGTCGTATTTTTGAAGTGTGTCACGTGCTTTCGGGTGTGTTCTTAGAAATTTTACGTGCTTGATGGTATTTTTTTCTGCGTCATGTGGCCCTCCCAGCTCTGTTTTGCTTTATTTTCGTGAGGTACATGCTTTGTGGTTCATCATATTTGCTGCCTCCGAATTCTCTTATGACTTTTAATATTTATTCCTGCCTCACATGGCCTTCCCAGGCCTCTATTCTTATTGATCGTACGTGTATGATCCTATTATTTAATTCTTTCTGCATCACAGGGCCCTCCTAGGCCTTTCTTTAATAAATTATGCGTGCATGAATTTATATGTCGTATGTTTTAAAGTGTGTCACATGCTTTCGTGTCTGTTCTTATAAATTTTACGCGCTTGATGGTATTTTTTTCTGCGTCACGTGGCCCTCCCAGCTCTGTTTTGCTTTATTATTGTGGGGTACATGCTTTGTGATTCATTGTATTCGTTCCGTCCTAATTCTCCCATGAGTTTTAATATTTATTACTGCCTCACACACCCTTTCCAGGCCTCTATTCTTTTGATCGTACCTGCATGATCCTATTAATTAATTCCTTCTGCATCATGGGGCCCTTCTAGGCCTTTCTTTATTAAATTATGCGTGTATGAATTTCTATGTCCTAGTTTTGAAGTGTCATGTTCTTTCATGTCTGTTCTTATACATTTTACGTGCTTGATGGTATTTTTTTCTGCGTCATGTGGCCCTCTCAGCTCTGTTTTGCTTTATTTTTGTGGGATACATGCTTTGTGGTTCATCGTATTTGCTCCCTCTTAATTCTCCCATGACTTTTAATATTTATTACTGTCTCACGTGGCCTTCCCAGGCCTCTATTCTTATTGATCGTACTTGGATAATCGTAATATTTATTTCCTTCTGCGTCACGGGCCCTCCTAGGCCTTTCTTTAATAAATTATGCATGAATGATTTTCTGGGTCGTATTTTTGAAGTATGTCACGTGCTTTCGTCTCTGCTCTTATAAATTTTACGTGCTTGATGGTATTTTTTTCTGCGTCACGTGGCCCTCCCAGCTCTGTTTTGCTTTATTTTTGTGGGGTACATACTTTGTGGTTCATCGTATTTGCTCCCTCCTAATTTTCCCATGACTTTTAGTATTTATTACTGCCTCATGTGGCCTTCTCAGGCCTGTATTTTTATTGATTGTAATAGTTTTTTCCTTTTGCATCACGGGGCCCTCCTAGGCCGTTCTTTGATAAATTAGGCGTGCATGAATTTCTATGTCGTATTTTTGAAGTGTGTCACATGCTTTCATCTCTGTTTTTTAAAATTTTAAGTGCTTGATGGTATTTTTTTCTGCGTCACTCCCAGCTCTGTTTTGCTTTTTTTGTGGGGTGCATGCTTTGTGGTTCATCGTATTTGCTCCCTCCTAATTCTCCCATGAATTGTAATATTTATTACTGCCTCACATGGCCTTCCCAGGCCTGTTTTCTTATATATTGTGCTTTCATGAATATATATATGGTGCATTTTTGTGCTACGCCACATGCTTTATGTTTCAACGTACGTACTCTCTCCAAATCATCATAATTGCTCTCTTTTAATCCTTTGCTAACTTTTAATATTTCTTGCTTCCTCACGTGACTTATAGTTGTTTTTTTATGTGGTCTAGTTGGCCTACGAAAGTTTTGCCTCGTCAGACTAGCATAGTTTTAATTGATGATAATTGCTGGATTTGTAACCTTGGTACTACGGTGTTGCAGTGGCCCTTTTTTTTGGCTTAGGTTCCCTAACCATTGTTCCCTCTATCGTACATCTTTTTATGACATGCTTTCGCCAAAATAGATGTTTTGGACCCTTCACCACTTCATTATCAGTCTTTAAGTGCAATTGCTGCCTTTTTTGAAAGTGTAATTGTAATTGTTTGTCCATGATTAAAATGTTAGTCTTGATAGTTATGTATACTATGTATACCAGGGCTGCTCATGTAAAAACTACTAGTGGGCCTGCAGCAGTAATTGTGCCATGCACACAAGTAACCCTAAATATAAAAGTCAAGCCTGTCACTGCAGTTCCTGAGCACCCTTTGTTAAACAGCCATGTTTTCAAACTGCATCCATTTGACAGACCTTACCCGTGTCTTTGTATGGACTGTACTCTGTATCCCTTGCTTAAACTTTGTGAGCGTATTGAGCTGTGAAGACGGGGTGACAGTTCTTTTACTAATTGTATATTCACACACCTTTATAATCATTCATGTCTTTATTCTTGAATGTGAGCATGTAAAATGTGTTCTTTACATCTATAATGCTTTTTTTTTCATGTTTTTTCCGTTTATCTTCATTTTCCATAGAAATGGATGCCACTAAGTACCAAGAGCTTCTAGATTATATAAGCCATAATGTGTATCCTGATGGTTTCAGTAAATTCCAGTCGCATGGATTGCGTAGACTATCTAAAAAATCTCTGTTGACGGTAATATAATGTTTTCAGTATTGGCACATCAATCCAATGTCTAGATTAATGATGTTCTATTGGCTAGTGTAATTATCTCCTATATAGGTGAAAAGTTAATAGGTTGAAAGACAGTACGTGAATATGTCTTTCTGCACATGACATATTTTACAAACTACATTAATGTAAGAAAGGTATTTCTGATAAACTTTTTGTGTTTGAGAAACGTTTGTGGTAGGTTGTTAAACTAATTTCTTCTTTAGGAAATGTTACTTTTTCAAAACTTTCCAAAATTAATTTGCAGGAAGCTTGACAAGTGATAATTCAACAGCAATAATTCAACAGCACCTGTTCCATCTTCAGGACCTGTTCCATCTTCAGGATCTGTTCCATCTTCAGGACCTGTTCCATCTTCAGGACCTGTTCCATCTTCATCACCTGTTCCATCTTCATCACCTGTATCAGGTACACTATGTTATCCATTTGCAGCATCATTCAATCTATGTTCCTGAAAAAAGTTTTGAATGTGTAGAAGAAACCATTAAAAGGCAATTGGAAGCAATAGTGTGGAGCTTTAAAATATACGACAGTTCTTTTTGGTCACTTAAAACGGACCAATGGATAGTTGATAAACTTAGTTACTTTCTACTACATGTAAATTGTGTATACTATGGCTAATAGCGTATGAGGTACATGATGGTTCCTCTTTAGAAGGTCATGTCCGTTCATATATTTTTACAGGTAATCGATACCTTCCTCTCAAAAATATGTTTCTCATGACCAAATGTATGTACATTTTCATTCCTAATACAGTTACTTATCTTTAAGTAATTTCTCATCAATGTGTGTACGGAAATTTTCTGCTCTGAAACCTATGATTGCTTTAACATTCTGGTTCGACTTTTGCTCAACATATACATTTGTTATTGTGTTTTCAGTTTGCAGAATGCTACCCAACTCAGCAGCCAGTTGCCCAGATTTTTACAATTGTAATATTTCTGGGGAAATTGTAATGGACCTAATGGAGTCATCAAGTTTGACTTTAATATTTTAAGGATAAAGAAGATCTCACACTCTAGTGTTGTCCTGACCATTGGATTATTCTGTATTTTGTTTGTTCATAGAAGATCTTTTATAGATAAAGACATATCATTACTTTTTAACATAGTATAGTAAGATATTGTCATTATAGTTGTGATTTTTCAATAATGTTTGTAGTGAAGGCATTTGAATATGTTTGCAACAGTTGTAACTGTCTCTATTCCTGAATCCGAAAACACCTAGACACACGCATGATTTATCGCAAAATTAGTTTTTAATTGTTAGCATTGCTGTTATGATGTGCTAATGTACATCTTTTTTTACATTTAGAGTCTGTTGAAAAGTATTGTGGTGTCTGCAACCAAGATACTTCATCAATATATGTGCAAAAGTTAATGGTAAATACCCCCAATGAGTGTAGATGCTAAAGATCAAAATTAAGTGATATAAGTCCTTGAGGTGTTTAGAAAGCATTAAGTCTATAGTTCACATGTGTCAGATACAGGGTGTATATTAGTATGACTCAGATAACTGAGGCATTTGCAAGGGTCTTTTCAGAGTTACATCCGCCATGTTGGAAAGCTGGCTATACACCCTTACTACTTATGGATTAATTACCACTTTCCCACTGAGTGTTGAGAGATCACGATGTTTACTATGTAAATACATATAAAGTTTTAATTTCAAAAAGCTATTGACCTTTAAACAATGCAATGATAAGAACAAGTTCCTTTTCACTATCTTTCCAACAGGCCTAATGTTTCGAATGCAGCAGATTGGTCCACCTTGAATTTATAAAACCAAATGTAACATCCTGCTTACCTTTTACTGGTTACAAATGTACAAAATGTATTTTTTAAAGTAAAAATGTGATGGCATGCACGATGTCCAATTGGATGTTTTGCATACTCCTGCAATCTAGTGTTGTGTCCGGATTATCATAAGAAATAATGTTGAGACACACTTCCTTCAGCTGTCACGATTTGCACAATCCTTTTAGAGTTGGACCAGACATACTCTAACATTCCTACTTAATTTTCTTTTTCAAATCGAGCAACTACGTTGTTAAGGTGTTGAAATATAAATGTAAATCTTCCTCCTTTTTGAAGGTCAACAAGCAATAACGCTCCTCCACACACTATTGCTCAAAAGTAGTGGAAATTTCATTATCACTAAGGTAGATATCTGACAATAGAATCTATGATATAGTTACAGCACTATTTCATGGTCATAATCCTAAAGGTGTGTTTAGAGTCAACAAAAAGAACAATTATGCATATTTTATGCTGGACAGTATTGCTTCTAAACACCCTTTCACTGCTTGCTTTCTTTCATTCCTTCAAAAAAGATTTCATGGATTTACATGCATAGTCTTTCAGGTCTGTATATCTCTAATGTTAAACAAGTGTACTTGTTTTTCTTATCTTTTGTCACTGACATATATAAACTCATAAGTCATTTTCTGTGGCAAGCTTTTACAATCCTGAATGCTGAGTGCTGGGTTTTGTGTGAGAGGATGCCCATGCATAACCATGCTAAGGTTTGTTTAGCTGCATGGACACATGTAGTGTAACCTGTCAAACACTTTGAAATGCTACCCTCCCACTAGTCCTAAAGGCGCCTGTAGAATTGAACCGTTCTTCGTAAAATAGAATTAGATGTCACTAAGTACAAAGTATTTCTGTATTATGGAAGTCCAGACATATACTAACTGAAACACACCAACCATTAGTAACCTGTAAAATTTGCCAAACAACTCTTCCATGGTGTGATCAACCCAAAAAATACTCCTTTGGCACAGCAAATATAGTGCAACACGTAAAACACTTGCACCCCAACAACTTTGCTTGAGCTGCAACACAGAGATTGCAGGACAACCCACTTGCTGCTGCACCAAGCACATCAATTGCTGCAACAGTATCTTCAGCAAACAGTCCATACTTACATATTGATCTTGATTTTGGTAAACTTAAATTTCTATGCATTTATTGCGATGAACTTTTGTGTTACGAGAAACAGTCTATCAACCTCATCAAAAACAAGAAACAGGAGCATTGCTGTCCTCAACATTAGTTATTAGACAATTATCACGTTTTTTTGTTGTAAGAACTACCCCGTTCGAAGGCAGTGGTAAATTTGCACACTTGCTGCCTTTCTTGGCTGGGGTTATCAATTTTTCTTGAATTTCATATTCTGATTCAAAGTCAAGCCCCTTTATCGAGCCTTTTTGTTGTAGCTACTACACTGTCCAAAGGCACTGGGAAATGTGCACACTTGCTGCCTTTCTTGGCTAGGGTTATCAATTATTCTTCAAGTAATTCTAATTCAAAATGCAGGCCCTTTATTCAGCCTTCTTGGTAACTACTTCCTGTGAAAGGCAGTGGGTAATTTCCACACTTGCATTCTTTCTTGCGACGCACAGTCTGTGTAATGAACTGGGTATCCAAAGATCTACTTTGCTTGTCTGCAGCCTTTCTTACTTTTTACCTTATTCATCTTCCATTCAATGAACACATCAACCACATATACACACACTTACTTGCTGCCTTTTTTGGCTGGGGTTATCAATTATTCTTCAATTTCATATTCTGTTTCAAAGTCAAGGCCCTTTATCGAGCCTTTTTGTTGTAACTACTTCACCGGCTAAAGGCAGTGGGTAATTTCCACACTTGCAGCCTTTCTTATTTTATACATTATTCATCTTCCACTCAATCAACACATCATCTACACATACACACACCTACTTGCTGCCTTTCTTGGCTATGGTTATCAACTATTCTTCTAATTCATATTCGTATTCAAAGTGGAGGCCCTTTATCAAGCCTTTTTGTTGTAACAACTACCCCGGCCGAAGGCAGTAAGAAATTTGCAAACTTGCTGCCTTTCTTGGCTGGGGTTATCAATTATTCTTGAATTTCATATTCTGATTCAAAGTCAAGGCCCTTTATCGAGACTTTTTGTTGTAGCTACTACCCCAGCCGAAGGCAGTGGAAAATGTGAACACTTGCTGCCTTTCTTGGCTGGGGTTATCAATTATTCTTCAAGTAATTCAAATTCAAAATGCAGGCCCTTTATTCAGCCTTCTTGGTAACTACTTCCCGCGAATGGCAGTGGGCAGTTTCCAAACTTGCATCCTTTCTTGCGACGCACAGTCTGTGTAATAAGCTGGGTATCCAAAGATCTACTTCCCTGATAAGGCAGTGGTTACGTTGTGCATCTGCAGCCTTTCTTACTTTTTACCTTATTCATCTTCCACTCAATCAACACATCATCTACACGTACAAACACCTATTTGCTGCCTTTCTTGGCTATGGTTATCAACTATTCTTCTATTTTATATCTGTATTCAAAGTGCAGGCCCTTTATCAAGCCTTTTTGTTGTAGCTACTACCCCAGCCGAAGGCAGTGGGAAATTTGCACATTTGCTGCCTTTTTTGGCTGGGGTTATCAACTATTTTTCAAGTAATTCAAATTCAAAGTGCAGGCCCTTTATTGAGCCTTCTTGGTAACTACTACTCATCAATAGCAGTGGGTAATTTGCACACGTGTGTCCTTTCTTGCATCCTTTTTACCGCACAGTGTGGTACCCATTTCTCAGGCTCCCACTGCAGAATCCGACACACAGTCTGTGTAATGGAATGGAAATCCAAAATCCACTTCCCTCACAAGGCAGTTGGTACTTTGGGCATCTGTAGCCTTTCTTATTTTTCACCTTTTTTATCTTCCACTCAATCAACACATCATCTACACATACACACACCTACTTGCTGCCTTTTTTGCTGGGGTTATCAATTATTTTAATATTTCATATTGCAATACAAAGCGCAGGCCCTTTATACACACCTCCCCCAACCATGCTCTCCCTCCCAGCATCTGCCGGTAGACACTACAGCAGAGGAGAGCAGGGGCGTAACACAGGCCACTCACCGAGTCCAGCCTGGTTTGCCAGGTGCGTGTCACTCAAGCCTGAAATTGGTACACTGAGTGTTGCCTGGGTTGCAGGGTGCATCAGTCACTCCTAAAGTTAGTGCACAGTGTTGAGTTATCGGATGCGTGCAGTGTGTCAGTGACTCCTAGAGTTAGTGCAGTTTGTTGCCGGATCTATGTCAGTAACTCAAGAGTTAGTGCAATTGCCGAGTAATTTTGAAATTCTAATGACAGACGCAGGAAAGGATACAATATTGTTATTTTTCAACCCTACCACCCAGTGTCGGGAGTGTCTACTTTATGCACTTGCTTGCTTACTTAAATGTGGTAGCCATTTCTCAAGACTCTCACTGCGGAATCCAACTCCCACTCTGTGTAATGGACTGGAAATCCAAACTTCCTTGACAAGGCAGTGGGTAGTGTGCGTGTCTGCTGCCTTTGTTTTTTCTTTAACGCATT
This sequence comes from Lissotriton helveticus, assembly GCF_964261635.1. NCBI lineage: Eukaryota > Metazoa > Chordata > Amphibia > Caudata > Salamandridae > Lissotriton > Lissotriton helveticus. The sequence continues at coordinate 1,612,446,533 of NC_136065.1, forward strand.
CATCTTCCGCTCAATCAATACATCATCCACACATACACACACCTACTTGCTGCCTTTTTTGACAGGGGTTATCAATTATTGTTCAATTTCATATTCCTTTTCAAAGGGCAGGCCCTTTATCGAGCCTTTTTGTTGTAGCTACTACCCCAGTCGAAGGCAGTGGGAAATTTGCACACTTGCTGCCTTTCTTAGCTGTATTACAAAAAACAGGGGTCCCTAGTAGTTCAGGGATCTTTCGCAAAAATGATAGACATACGCTCAATAGTATGTATGACCTTTGTCCAGCCGGACAGGAATTTTAATTAAAGTGATAAGCAAGAATAAAGAGGATTTTTTACACAGTGGGTGCAGCCAGCAACCCACAGGGGACAAGACAAAACAAGGGGATGGGGTTAGAACGAAAAAGGCGGTCTGTATACTAGTAGTTCAGTGAACAGACAAAAATACATTTTAGAAGCATCATTGTATACAATTTATACTTTTCATTTTACATATGACGCTAAAATGTCGACGACGTTTCGATGCCTATTGTGAAATGAGTGGCATCATCTTCAGGACAGAGAATAAAAAAGCTTGTCTTGAAAATCTTTAGGCAATTTTTGGCCTACACATATATTTATACGTTATGTTATGTTATGTTATGTTACGACTATTTATTGTGCGCACAGATACTCCAGCCAAGGAGAGTCCTGGCGCAGAGACAAGGTAGCCCGTAACACAACGAGAGGCTAAGAACAGAAACTAAGAAACAGCTAAAACAAAAAGGTTTTTATAGCCCTCCGAAAGGTCAGAAGGTCCTCCAGCAAGCGGATTTCAACAGGCAGGGAGTTCCATGCTGACGCAGCCATTACCCTAAACGAGCGGCCTCCCATGCGGCTGAGCCTGAATCTGGGAACCACCGCAAGGGCCAGACCTTGAGAGCGGAGGCTACGGGCAGGGACATAAAAAGACAGACAACTCGACAGGATTTCCGGGCCTGTACCTCTCAAGATTTTAAAAGCAAGGCACAAGACCTTGAAGAGGATGCGCTTCCTAACCGGAAGCCAGTGTAGGGAGCGAATGACACCTGTCACTGAGCAGAATCTGGGCAAACCAACAATCGCCCTCGCCGCAGCATTCTGAACCCGTTGTAAACGGGTTAGTTCAGCCTGGTTAGCCCCATACAAATTTTCGGAAAAAAGGGGGAGGAAAAATGAAAACAAGGGTAAGTACTAGCATTAGCATGAAACATATCTGACCATCTAAAACAAAAGTGTGTTTTCCTTGTGCAACAGATGGCAATTAAAATCAAGTGAAGTCACATGCGATTTCTGGCGCAGTGGGTGGACTGGTGGGGACGTTGCATGAAATAAAATGAACGAATTGTTTTACAGTTACTGTGCCTAAGTATATACAAGAGAAGCACGTGAAGTGAAATGACGCGGTTTAGGATCATGGCGTTTCATGCCGTCAGTGCCGGGCGGGTCTGTAATGCGCAAATACGTCTCACTGCATTGAAATGAAAGGTGACGTGCAGGTTGTTTCAGAGTAATTAACGATAGGTTTAGGGCCATTGTTTTCTGGACACTGTGCACGGTTGGCGCGGGCACCCGGGCAGGCTTATTTAAGATTCCGCGGTGAGGTCTCGAGTGAGATAAATATGCTGCGCGGTAGTGAACAGACGGTTAAATGACATGCTTATCGTGCGATTTACCAGATTTAGGTCCAAACATTGTTTATTTCCAGGGGGCGGTGCCCAATATCAAGGGACATATGGTGGGGTACTCAATTATCTGAGCATTTTCCTGCCAAAAAGCGGGTAGAGAGGGGTAAATACGAGGGTTAAAGTGAAAATTGAATCGCATAATAAGTACACGCAATATAATTACCAAACCAGGGCAAGAAAGCCTCTTCATAGGAGACCGGACCGATCGTGTCTCACTAGGGAAAATAGTTGAAATTAATTTATATTACAGTTACAGCTACTGAAGGGTTTTTAAAGTTTCAGGAAGAGGCGAGAGAGCTACGCTTTAGCGAGTTCTTACTTCCTGGTTGGGTTGCTCAATGGCAATTCTGGGCTCAGATGGGCGGGGATCGCTGGAGTGCTCGTGGGTGAAGTGAAGATAAAGTGGTGTTTGGAAATAGACAAGGGACTCAGCATGTGGTGTTAGGAAATAGACAAGGGACTCAGCATGGTCAGCAAGGCGGCCATATTGGAGTGGGTTTCGGACAGTGTGGGGGACATTTTGGTGTGGGTAAGTGGTGAGTTTAAGTGACATTCATATTATGCAGAATATTTACATGGTTACGTATTTACAAGGATGCACAAAATAAAATCAAGAAACAGTTGTATAGGCCTGAAGGAAATAAGGATTACGGTAAAATTGTTCAAGGATTCATTTGATCACAGGAGGGATGCCCAATCTTCAAGGCGATTAAGTCCTGTATGGATACTGTTGGTACGCAATATCCAATGAAGTTCCTCCTTATTCAATAATTGCGATACATCTGCTCCCCGAGGTGGTGGTTTTACCATGGTGATGATTGTCCAAGTTAAGTCATTTTCAGTATGGCCTTTGTCCTTAAAATGTTCAACGAGGGGAGCATTAGGGGTGTTGCATCGGATTCTGCTTCGGTGTTGTCCGATGCGCAACTTTACCTTTTGGCTAGTTTGACCGACATATATCAACAAACATGGACAAAATATGGCATACACTACATTGGAAGAATTACAATTAGTGAAGTGCTTTCTCTCAAAGGTGATTGTGCCGTAGGTAAATGTTTTTCCTTCAATGGTGAAGTCACATACTACACAGCTACCGCATTTAACATGGCCTGTTAGGGCCGGTAAACCCCATGCATCGTTGATTGTAGTTTTTAGGTTAGGTTGTGGTAGGGATGCCCTTACCAAGTGATCTTTTACGTTTTTTGCTCGCTTGAAGGCAAAAATAGGGTGCTCCAGATTTAATGTACCTGCGTTTAACACAGGCCAGTGTTTAAGGACACTTTTCCTTATGGCATTGGAAGCTGGGGTGAAGGTGGTCACGCACACAAGTCTATCCTGATTTTTCTTTTGTTTTGGTTCTAGCAAGGTTTCTCTGGGGCAGTACCAAGGCCTTTTGAGAGAACGCCGTACTAGCTTTCGCGGGTATCCCCTATTTCTGAGCTTGTTGCTCAGGGTTCTGGCCTCAGAGAAATAGTCCTGTTTAAAATAGCAGTTTCTGCGTATGCGGAGGAATTGCGAGAATGGAAGCGAGTCTCTGAGGGCCCGGGGATGGTGACTGCTATAGTTCAACAAGGTGTTTCGTTCAGTGGGTTTTCTGTGGAGGCTGGTGGTCAAGCGGCCCTCTGTGTGTTTGATTTCTAAGTCCAGGAAGGGTATCGAATCTTTGCTCGTGGCCAGTGTGTATTTCAAGCCGTTACTGTTGTTGTTTAACCAATGTAATAGGTGTGTTATCGATTCGAAGGATTCGCTCCATATCATAAAGATATCATCAATGTATCGTTTCCACAGGGCAATGCCACTGTGGAAAGGATTTGATTCGGTCAATATACAGGATGTCTCTAGATTATCCATGTACAGAATTGCCAGGTTGGGGGCAAAAATAGCCCCCATAGATGTACCGCGTACCTGTCCATAGAACTGTCCCTCGAAGAGAAAGACATTTTTTGGTAAGGCAAATCTCCAATAATTGGAGGATAAATAGAGACGGAACATTGTGTGGGCGCGGGCGTGTGTTGAGAACTTTTTCAATCACGCGTAGTGATTTGTATTGTGGAATGTTGGTATATAAATATTCCACATCCAGCGTGCACATGGTGCTGGATGTGGGATCAAACGGGTATTCCTCAACCATATTAATCATTGACATGCTGTCTCTGATATAACACAGGGTCTCAGGGACAAATGGTTTGATAAAATAGTCAATATAGTGCCCCAGGGGCTCCAGGACAGAGCCGCACCCCGAGACTATTGGGCGACCAGGTGGAGATTCACAATTCTTGTGAATCTTGGGTAAGCAGTAGATAACTGGTACCCGGGGAGCCTTAGTATTAGGGAACTCATGTTCATTCTTGGAAAGGTATCTCTGTTCTAGGGCATCATTAGTAACCTCGGAAATCAGTTTCTTTATTTCTTCTGTGGGATTACGTGGTAGTTTGCAGTAGTGTTCGGTATTAGCGAGTTGGCGATGGATCTCATTTTTATAGTTATCCATCTCCTGAATCACAATACCCCCTCCCTTGTCAGCTGGTTTTATTACAATGGAGGGGTTATTTTTCAAGGTGGTCAGGGCTTTCTTTTCTTCAATTGTGATATTGTACGGAATAAATGATTTTTGTTTTTCTAAAGCGGCAAGGTCGTTGAGAACAAGTTTCTCAAAGGTTGGTATTTACGGGGGGACCATGCTGCCGGTAGGTGAAAATTTCGATGGTGGTTTGAAAGGAGTGTTCGAATGCTTCATGGGGGTAGGGTTCAACAAGAAAAAACTGTGAAGTCTGATCTTTCTGAAAAATCTTAAGAGCTCGGTTTGAGCAGCAATGAAGTTAGGGCGAATAGTTGGGACAAATGAAAGACCTTTTGTGAGTAATGACAATTCATTACCCGAAAGCTCATGTGAGGCAAGATTAAAAATTGGTAACATTTCATCATTTTGGGGAACAGGAATTTGGCTACCGTCTACCATTGGTAGTGTTGTCGACGGGTGAACCGTTCGCCTGAAGGATTCTGGCGATTGGGCCATCTCTGTGGCTGTTTGCCTCTCCCTGCCCCTGGGGGTTCTGATTGGCCTCTGCCTCGCCCTAAAAAATTCCTATGGGAGGGACCTGGGCTATCACTTGGATCTGATTGTTCAGATGAGTCCCCCGAGCTGTCAGAAAAACCTACAAAGTTTTGTTTTCTGTTGAACCTTCCCCAAGGTCTTTGGTTTTGAGGGCCACTATATGAACGGTTGATATAATATTCCTTATTTAAGTAAGGGTATGCTCTTTCCTGTGAGAAGTTTTTAATGTCTTTTTTGACTTTGGTGGCTTTCTTGTTAAATTCAAGTTTGTGGAATTCCTCAATAGTTTTGGTTATTTTTTCGAGAAGTTTCTTAGCTTCAGTATTGGTGTTCTTGTCTTTAAGTTGTTGTTCTAGGTCACGAATTTCAACAATGACTTTTCCAGCTCCTCTGTTGCGATATCAATTCCAAGCACCATCCAGTGCCTGGAACAGGTTGTGCTAATGTAGCTAAATCCGTTTAAATACTTCGGGTTGTCCGTGAAGACCCCCGGAATATTTCGAACTTGGAGACCGACTGGTATTATGTTGGCTTTGAGATAGTCTGTAAGAAGTTTTATCATTAATGTTAGTCTTACTTCCTTTTTCTTTATTTTCTCTAGTTCCTCAACTACTGTGGTACCTGTCTCAGTTGGTGTTTCAGAGGAATCAGAGAGGAGTGACGGGCCTCCTAGAATTTTATTTATGTACTCGAGAGTGTAGAGGGGTGGGTGGTCAGACATGCCTGGCTAGGAAGGAGAAATAGCGTGTAGGTGCAACCGTGAAAGTGAGGAGAATTACTGGAGAACCCACTTGTAAAAAGGGGTGAGGATTCACAATCCCTTGCAACTCAGCAGTTGCGCTACATTATTTTACACAAAACAAGGGAACCCAAAGGTATAGCACTAGGGACCTTGGGCAGTAACGTATTACAAAAAACAGGGGTCCCTAGTAGTTCAGGGATCTTTCTTAGCTGGTGTTATAAATTATTCTTGAATTTCATATTCTGATTCAAACTCATGGCTCTTTATCAAGCCTTTTTGTTGTAACTACTTCCCCGGCTAAAGGCAGTGGTTAATTTGCACACTTGCAGCCTTACTTATTTTTTACATTATTCATCTTCCACTCAATCAACACATCATCTACACATACACACACCTACTTGCTGCCTTTCTTGGCTATGGGTATCAACTATTCTTCTATTTCATATTCGTATTCAAAGTGCTGGCCCCTTTATCGAGCCTTTTTGTTGTAACAACTACCCCGGACGAAGGCAGTAAGAAATTTGCACACTTGCTGCCCTTCTTGGCTGGGGTTATCAATCATTCTTGAATTTCATATTCTGATTCAAAGTCAAGGCCCTTTATCGAGCCTTTTTATTGTAGCTACTACCCCTGCCGAAGGCAGTGGGAAATTTGCACACTTGCTGCCTTTCTTGGCTGGGGTTATCAATTATTCTTCTTGTAATACAAATTCAAAGTACAGGCCCTTTATTGAGCCTTCTTGGTAACTACTACCCGTGAATGTTAGTGTGGAATTTGCACACTTACAGCCTTTCTTATTTTTTACATTATTCATCTTGCACTCAATCAACACATCATCTACACGTACACACAACTCCTTGCTGCCTTTCTTGGCTATGGTTATGAACTATTCTTCTATTTCATATCTGTATTCAAAGTGTATGCCCTTTATCAAGCCTTTTCGTTGTACCTACTACCCCGGCCGAAGGCAGTGGTAAATTTGCACACGTGCTGCCTTTCTTGGCTGGGGTTATCAATTCTTCTTGTAATACAAATTCAAAGTGCAGGCCCTTAATTGAGCCTTTTTGGTAACTATTACTTGTGAATGACTATGGGGCAATTTGCGCTTTTCTTGCTGTTCAGGCATAATAAACAGCTTAATAAAAGTCTACCAATATTAAAAAAGAGCCAGTATGGTCTGTGGTTATCAAATCTTCTGTTTGTTATTCTAATTCAAAGTACAGGCCTTTTATTGAGCCTTCTTGGTAACTACTACCCGTGAATGGCAGTGGGTAATTTGCACACTTGCAGCCTTTTTTATTTTTTATATTATTCATCTTCCACTCAATCAACACATCATCTACACGTACACACACCTACTTGCTGCCTTTCTTTGATATATTGAATCAACTATTTTTCTATTTTACATCTGTATTCAAAGTGGGGGCCCTTTATCGAGCCTTTTTGTTGTAGCTACTAACTGGGCCGAAGGCAGTAGGAAGTTTGCACACTTGCTGCCTTTCTTGGCTAGGGTTATCAATTAATCTTGAATTTCATATTCTGATTCGAAATCATGGCCCTTTATCAAGCCTTTTCCATGTAGATACAACCCTGCCAGAAGGCAGTGGGAAATTTGCAAACTTGCTGTGTTTCTTCGTAGGAGTTATGAACTATTGTTCAATTTCATATTCCTATTCGAAGTGCAGGCCCTTTATTGAGCCTTTTTCTTGTAGATACTACCCCGGCGGAAGGCAGTGAGAAATTTGCACACTTACTGCTTTCTTGGTTTGGTTTATCAATTCTTGAATTTCATATTCTGATTCAAACTCATAGCCCTTTATCAAGCCTTTTTCTTCTAGCTACTATCCCAGCCAAACGTAGTGGTAAATTTGCACACCTGCTGCCTTTCTTGGCTGGGGTTATCAATTATTCTTCTATTTCATATCCGTATTCAAAGTGCAGGCCATTTATCGAGCCTTTTTGTTGTAGCTACTACCCCGGCCGAAGGCAGTAGGACATTTGCACACTTGCTGCCTTTCTTGGCTGGGGTTATTAGTTATTCTTAATTCAAATTCAAAATGCAGGCCCTTTATTTAGCCTGCTTGGTAACTACTTACCGTAAATGGCAGTGGGTAATTTCCACACTTGCATCCTTTCTTGCGATGCACAGTCTGTGTAATGAGCTGTGTATCCAAAGATCTACTTCCCTGATATGGCAGTGGTTACTTTGCGCGTCTGCATCCTTTCTTACTTTTTACCTTAATCATCTTCCATTCAATGAACACATCATCCACACATACACACACTTACTTGCTGCCTTTTTTGGCTGGGGTTATCAATTATTCTTCAATTTCATATTCTGATTCAAAGTCAAGGCCCGTTATTGAGCCTTTTTGTTGTAACTACTTCACAGGCTAAAGGTATTGGGTAATTTCCACACTTGCAGCCTTTCTTCTTTCTTACATTATTCATCTTCCACTCAATCAACACATCATCCACACATACACACACCTACTTGCTGCCTTTCTTGGCTATGGTTATCAACTATTCTTCTATTTCATATTTGTATTCAAAGTGCAGGCCCTTTATTGAGCCTTTTTTTTGTAACAACTACCCCGGCCGAAGGCAGTAAAGAAATTGCGCACTTGCTGCCTTGCTTGGCTGGGGTTATAAATTATTCTTGAATTACATATTCTGATTCAAAGTTAAGGCCCTTTATTGAGCCTTCTTGGTAACTACTACGCATGAATAGCAGTGGGCAATTTGCACACTTGCGTTCTTTCTTGCATCCTTTTTACCGCACAGTGTGTGTACTTTGTGCACTTGCATTGCTTGCTTAGATGTGGTACCCATTTCTCAGGCTCCCACTCAATCAATCAATCAATCAAGAAATTTGTATAGCGCACTACTCAACCGGAGGGTCTCAAGGCGCTTTGGGGGTGGGGGGTCCGCTACTGCTCGAACAGCCAGGTCTTGAGTTGCTTCCTGAAGGAGAGGTGGTCTTGGGTACGACGGAGGTGGATGGGGAGGGAGTTCCAGGTCTTGGCTGCCAGGTAGGAGAAGGATCTTCCTCCCATGGTGGCTCTTTGAATGCGTGGAATGGTGGCAAGGGCGTGGCTGGTCGATCGTGGTTGGCGGTGGGAGTGTAGAAGGTAAGGCGGCTTTTGAGGTACCTGGGGCCTAGGTCGTGGAGGGATTTGTGTGCGTGGGTGAGAAGGCAGAACGTGATTTTGCTGATGGGGAGCCAGTGCAGGTCTTTCAGGTGTCCGGAGATGTGGCTGTGATGGGGGATGTCCAGGATGAGTCGTGCCGAGGCGTTCTGAATTCGTTGGAGTTTTTTCTGCAGTTTGGCTGTGGTTCCGGATTAGAGGGTGTTTCCGTAGTCCAGTCGGCTGGTGACAAGTGCCTGGGTGACCGTCTTCCTGGTTTCGGTGGGGATCCATCGGAAGATCTTACGGAGCATGCGTAGGATGTTGAAGCACGATGATGAGACGGCGTTGACTTGTCTTGGTTTGGGTGCGCTGCCTAGGGCCGGGGGCTAGCAGGAGTCGTCCCAGGTGGAGGCTGATGATCCAAGGATGAGGACTTCCGTCTTGTCTGAGTTCAGTTTCAAGCGGCTGTTCTTCATCCATTCAGCTACATCTTTCATCCCTTCGTGTAGGTTGGTTCTGGCGGTGGCGGGGTCGTTGGTGAGGGAGAGGATCAGCTGGGTGTCGTCGGCGTAGGAGATGATGTTGAGGCTATGTTGGCGTGCGATGGCTGCGAGGGGGCTCATGTATACGTTGAACAGGGTGGGGCTGAGTGATGATCCTTGTGGTACGCCGCAGATGACTTCGGTGGCCTCGGATCTGAACGGGGGGAGGCGGACTCTCTGGGTTCTTCGAGCGAGAAACGAGATGAATCCGAAGCACAGTCTGTGTAATGGACTGGAAATCCAAACATCCACTTCCCTAAAAAGGCAGTGGGTACTTTGCGCATCTATAGTCTTTTTTAATTTTCACCTTTTTTATCTTCCACTCAATCAACACATCACCTACACATACACACACCTACTTGCTGCCTTTTTTGCTGGGGTTATCAATCATTGTAATATTTCATATTGTAAATCAAAGTGCATGCCCTTTATACACACCTACCATGCTCTCCCTCCAAGCATCTGCAGGTAGACACTACAGCAGGGGAGAGCAGGGGCGTAACACAGGCCCCACACCGAGTACAGCCTGGTTTGCCAGGTGCATGTCACTCAAGCCTGAAATTGGTACACTGAGTGCTGCCTGGGTTGCGGGGTGCATCAGTCACTCCTAAAGTTAGTGCAGAGTGTGCCGGCTGAGTTGACGGATGCTTGCAGCGTGTCAGTGACTCCTAGAGTTAGTGCACCATCTGCCACCTGGGTTGCCGGGTGTGTGTCAGCCACTCCTAGAGTTAGAGCACTTTGTACAGTCTCAGTTGCCGGATCTGTGTCAGTCACTCAAGAGTTAGTGCAATTGCCGAGTAATTTTGAAATTCTAATGACAGACCCCGGAAAGGGGCCAATATTGTTATTTTTCAACTCTACCACCCAGTGTTGGGAGTGTGTACTTTATGCACTTGCTTGCTTACTTAAATGTGGTAGCCATTTCTCAAGACTCTCACTGCCGAATCCAACTCCCACTCTGTGTAATGGACTGGAAATCCAAACATCCACTTACTTGACAAGGCAGTGGGTAGTGTGCGCGTCTGCTGCCTTTGTTATTTTTCACCGTATTCATCTTCCACTCAATCAACACATCATCCACACATACACACACCTAGTTGCTGCTTTTTTTGACAGGCGTTATCCATTATTGTTCAATTTCATATTCCTATTCAAAGTGCAGGCCCTTTATCGAGCCTTTTTGTTGTAGCTACTACCCCGGCCGAAGGCAGTGAGAAATATGCACACTTGCTGCCTTTCTTGGCTGGTGTTATCAGTTATTCTTGAATTTCATATTCTGATTCAAACTCATGGCTCTTTATCGAGCTTTTTTGTTGTAACTACTTCCCCGGCTTAAGGCAGTGGCTAATTTGCACACTTGCAGCCTTACTTATTTTTTACATTATTCATCTTCCACTCAATCAACACATCATCTACACATACACACACCTACTTGCTGCCTTTCTTGGCTATGGTTATTAACTATTCTTCTATTTCATATTCGTATTCAAAGTGCAGGCCCTTTAGCGAGCCTTTTTGTTGTAACAACTACCCCGGCCGAAGGCAGTAAGAAATTTGCACACTTGCTGCCTTTCTTGGCTGGGGTTATCAATTATTCTTGAATTTCATATTCGTATTTAAAGTGCAGGCCCTTTATCAAGCCTTTTTGTTGTAGCTACTACCCCGGCCGAAGGCAGTGGGAAATTTGCATACTTGCTGCCTTTCTTGGCTGGGGTAATGAATTATGCTTCTTGTAATACAAATTCAAAGTACAGGCCCTTTATTGAGCCTTCTTGGTAACCACTACCCGTGAATGGCAGTGTGTAATTTGCACACTTACAGCCTTTCTTATTTTTTACATTATTCATCTTCCACTCAATCATCACATCATCTACACGTACACACACCTACTTGCTGCCTTTCTTGGCTATGGTTATGAACTATTCTTCTATTTCATATCTGTATTCAAAGTGTATGCCCTTTATCGAGCCATTTTGTTGTAGCCACTACCCTGTCCGAAGGCATTGGGAAATTTGCACACTTGCTGACTTTCTTGGCTAGGGTTATCAATTATTCTTCAAGTAATTCAAATTCAAAATGCAGGCCCTTTATTCAGCCTTCTTGGTAACTACTTCCCGTGAATGGCAGTGGGTAATTTCCACACTTGCATCCTTTCTTGCGACGCACAGTCTGTGTAATGAGCTGGGTATCCAAAGATCTACTTCCCTGATAAGGCAGTGGTTACTTTGCGCGTCTGCAGCCTTTCTAACTTTTTACCTTATTCATTTTCCTTTCAATGAACACATCATCTACACATACACACACCTACTTGCGGCCTTTCTTGGCTATGGTTATCAACTATTCTATTTCATATTCGTATTCAAAGTGCAGGCCCTTTATCGAGCCTTTTTATTGTAACAACTACCCCAGCCAAAGGCAGTAAAACATTGCACACTTGCTGCCTTTCTTGGCTGGGATTATCAATTATTTTAGAATTTCATATTCTGATTTAAAGTCGAAGCCTTTTATCGAGCCTTTTCATTGTACCTACTACCCCAGCTGAAGGCAGTGGGAAATTTGCACGCTTGCGGCCTTTCTTGGTTTGAGTTATCAATTCTTCTTGTAATACAAATTCAGGCCCTTTATTGAGCCTTCTTGGTAACTACTACCCGTGAATGGCAGTTGGTAATTTGCACACTTGCAGCGTTTCTTATTTTTTACATTATTCATCTTCCACTCAATCAACACATCATCTACATGTACACACACCTACTTCCTGCCTTTCTTGGCTATGGTAATCAACAATTTTTCTATTTCATATCTGTATTCAAAGCGGAGGCCCTTTATCGAGCCGTTTTGTTGTAGTTACTACCTAGGCCGAAGGCAGTAGGAAATTTGCACACTTGCTGCCTTTCTTGGCTGGGGTTACCAATTACTCTTGAATTTCATATTCTGATTCAAAATCATGGCACTTTATCGAGCTTTTTTCATGTAGATACTACCCTGCCAGAAGGCAGTGGGAAATTTGCAAACTTGCTGCGTTTCTTCGTAGGAGTTATGAACTATTCTTCAATTTCATATTCCTATTAAAATGCATGCCCTTTATTGAGCCTTTTTTTTTTAGCTACTACCGTGGCCGAAGGCAGTGAGAAATTTGCACACTTGCTGCTTTTTTGGTTGGGTATATCAATTCTTGAATTTCATATTCTAATTCAAACTCATAGCCCTTTATCGAGTCTTTTTCTTCTAGCTACTATCCCGGCCAAACGCAGTGGAAAATTTGCACACTTGCTGCCTTTCTTGGCTGGGGTTATCAATTATTCTTCTATTTCATATCCGTATTCAATGTGCAGGCCATTTATCAAGCCTTTTTGTTGTAGCTACTACCCCGGCCGAAGGCAGTAGGAAATTTGCACACTTGCTGGCTTTCTTGGCTGGGGTTATCAATTATTCTTCAATTACATCAAATTCAAAATGCAGGCCCTTATTCAGCCTGCTTGGTAACTACTTCCCGTAGATGGCAGTGGTTAATTTTCACCCTTGCATCCTTTCGTGCGACGCACAGTCTGTGTAATAAGCTGGGTATCCAAAGATCTACTTCCCTGATAAGGAAGTGATTACTTTGCGCGTCTGCACCCTTTCTTACTTTTTACCTTATTCATCTTACATTCAATGAAAACATCCTCCACACATACACACACTTACTTGCTGACTTTTTTGGCTGGGGTTATTAATTATTCTTCATTTCATATTCTGATTCAAAGTCAAGGCCCTTTATCAAGCCTTTTTGTTTTAGCTACTACCTCGGCCAAAGGCAGTGGGAAATTTGCACACTTGCTGCCTTTCTTGGCTGGGGGTATCAGAAATTCTTCAATTTCATATTCTGATTCAAAGTCAAGGCCCCTTATCGAGCATTTTTGTCATAGCTACTACCCCAACCGATGGTTAATACTCCAAAAGTAATCTCTAAAGTTTGCCAAACAATTCTTTCAGTGGGTGATCCATCCAAGAAATACTTCTTTAGCACAGCAAATATAGTGTGACACGTGAAGAGCTTGCACCCCAACAACTTTGCTTGTGCAGCAACACAAAGATTGAAGGGCAACCCACTTCCTGCTGCACCAAGCACATCAACTGCTGCAACAGCATCTTCAGCAAGCAGTCCATACTCACATATTAATCTTGATTTTTGTTTCAAAGTCAAGGCCCTTTATGGAGCCTTTTTGTTGTAACTACTTACCCGGCTGATGGCAGTGGGTAATTTGCACACTTGCAGCCTTTCTTATTTTTTACATCATTCATTTTTCACTCAATCAACACATCATCTACACATACACACACCTACTTGCTGCCTTCCTTGGCCATGGTTATCAACTATTCTTCTATTTCATATTCGTATTCAAAGTGCAGGCCCTTTATCGAGCCTTTTTGTTGTAACAACTACCCCGGCCAAAGGCAGTAAGAAATTTGCACACTTGCTGCCTTTCTTGGCTGGGGTTATCAATTATTCTTGAATTTCATATTCTGATTCAAAGTCAAGGCCCTTTTATCGAGCCTTTTGTTGTAGCTTCGACCCCGGCCGAAGGCAGTGGGTAATTTGCACACTTGTAGCCATTTTTATTTGTTACATTATTCATCTTTCACTCAATCAACACATCATCTACACATACACACACCTATTTGCTGCTATTTTTAACTGGGGTTATCAATTATTCTTGAATTTCACAGCCTTTTTGTTATAGCTACTACCTCGGCCAAACACAACACGACATGGCAGGACTATGAAAAGCATCTAAATCTACAGCACTACATGCCAAAAAGAAATGCTTACTGTGTAGGTGACATTTTCCATCGGTAAGATATAAAATCTGTCAATAGAAAAGAAACATGTTCTGAGTGAAGTAAAATGACTTTTGGTGATATATCGAAACTATTTTCACAACTTCTTTACTGTTGTTTGTTGTTACAGTGTTTTGTACTCGTCACGTTCAATATTTTAAGCTAGACTGCAACTATTTTCACAACTTCATTACTGTAATATCTATGTATGTACTGCTCACATAAAACATTTTGGGATACCTTGAAACTATTTTTAAAACGTCTTTACTATAATATCAGTCTTTCAACTGCTTTCATAAAATATTTTTGGATACATTGCAACTATTCTAAAACATTCTTAACTGTAATATCAGTCTTAGAGGTGGTAACAGAAAATAAATGTGATACATTGTGCTGTGTGGCTCAAAACATTATTATTATATAATAATAATAAATAATACATTTATTCTTGTAACATTTCATAAACTAATACAGCTTCTAAAATAATTTCATCATGAATTTCATTTTCCTGATTATGAATTTAAAAAGTCATATAATCATACTCTATGTCATCTAATGCTTCCACAAATCAACATCCAAGATTTCGTCTAGGAAATCACAACTGTTATCTGCAGCATTTCTTCCTTTTCATTCTAGCTACTTACAAAAAAGTATGTTCAGCTCTTCTATGACACTGTTATTAATTTCAAAACCGTCTTCCAACTTTTTTTGTTGATTTTCCATACTGTAATTCTTATGTTGTAGGTCCTTGTACAAAAACATAAACACTTCTTTTTATCTTTACTGTAATATCAGCATATGTGGTGATTCATATAAAATATATTAAATATTTATCTTGGAAATGAAGCAACAATATTTTGTACTTGAGTGTATATTATTTAGAAAACATTCGAATAAATACAGGGTCACTATGCATTGTGTCAAGTGCTTTATTTAGCATATTATCATATACAGGAATATGTTACCTTTGATTGTAATGACATACAAACCAAATCAAGAAAGAACACTGCAAGTAACGCACATTACATAATGGTTCAAAGCATCTCATTGGAATGTTGTGTATTAGGATAACATACACAACTCACATATAAAATGATTTCAGAAACTCGTTACTTTTTTGATGATAAGGATTAGTAATGTCTTTCAGAGAACATTTGAATATTTAAAAGGGTAAAGCAAGAGGTGAAGAACACAGGTAAGAAGTTACATCTCAGGATGCAGGAATGGATGAAAAGGGTGGTCCAAGATCTCCATGTACAATGCCCAGTGGAGACGTTTTAAAAATGGGTACACTCGAGGCATTCTATAATGTGCAATAAGTGCTGACGATAACACCACACAGAATGGGCAAGAACAGATAAAATAATGGATTGTATGAGAAGTTACATCTCAGTGCCTGGACTATGATGAGAATACACTGTAGGAAGACCACAGTAAAGTGAATAGATTAAGTACGTAAGACATAGCAAACGAGGTGGCGATAGGGGCCAGGAGGGTCCAAGAGTGGTGTAGGCTGGGTTTCTTAACCCAAGTCCTACCTACTATGTTGCAAACTTACAACAGTGATGACAGGAGTGCCTTACTTTTACTCCCCCATTACGTTGTTAAGTAGGGTGGAGGGAGGGAAAGGAAAGGAGTAAATTACATGTCTCCAGATGTACTGCTATGTTCAGAACACTGGATCAAGCACTGAATAAACAAAGTCAGATACAAAAGTAGATACACCAAACAAGGCTACACAAAAGATACACAAAGGAAAGCTACACAAATAAGATGGCAAATCTTGAAAATAAACTGGTAAGTCAGCAAAAGAACAAAGGCTAAGAACACTGCAACGGACACTACGCTGTGAAACTCATTGTCAGGTCCATGTAACTGTGCGGGCCGCTGGTAGGAGCCTACACAGGACGAGGTCCCTAGAGAAGCTTGGGGGAGTAGCAGTCCCCAGGGCTACGAGGTGGGGCCGTGAGTCCCCCGCATACTTCAAAATAAAACCCGGGGGGTGGCGTTCCCCAGGGCTCAGAGGGCCTTACAAGCCCCCCATTATGGAAAAAAATAGCCCCCGGGATTTGCCCCCCCCCGGGGGCTAATTAAGAATAAAACAGACTTATAGTTTTTTTTCCTTTTCCACAGTGTACGCGTACGATACACGTACCCGGCAATTTCATATTTTCAACAAAAAAAACGTTGGGGCCTAAAGGTCCATTTAGGAACCCCAGAGCAGGCCTAGAGGATCAGGATGTTTCTACCCTGCCCCCTTTCCTTATTTTTCAACTTTGTTTAACTATTTTCTTGTGATTCGGTTCTACCGAGGCACAAGATGGCTGCCAACACTTCTTGGTTTGGAGTGTTGACAAACAGTTGTCATCCAATTAACTTACAGATCGTGCTCGTAATTGTACGGTTTTCAGTACACTTACTGTACGCATAGGGGGAGAAGGAGGAGGGGAGGTGAAAACAAACTTTAAAAAAAAAAAAAATGCCCTGAGGGGGTAGCGGTCCCCGGGTCTGCGGGGAGAGCAGCTGTAAGCCCCCCTCATACTTCAAAATAAAACCCCGGGGAGGACCTTTCCCTGGGACTCGGGAGACCTTACAAGCCCTTCATTATGGAAAAAATTATCCCCGGGATTTGGCCCCCCTGCCGGAGCTAATTAAGAATAAAACGGACTTCTAGTTTTTTTTCCTTTTCCACTGCGTACGTATAAGATACACGTACCCCACGACTTCTTATTTTAAAAAATCCATGTGGGACCCTCTGAGAAAACCTAGAGGGTCAGGATGTTTCTACCCTGCCCCCTTTCCTTATTTTTCAACTTTGTTTTACTGTTTTCTTGTATCTCGGTTCTACCGAGGCACAAGATGGCCACCAACACTTCTTGGTTTGGAGTATTGACAGACAGTTGACATCCAATCAGCATGCAGCACGTGCTCGTAATTGTACTGATTTCCGTAAGCGTGCAGTACTTCGTCTCTTATCTTATCTTATCTTAGGGGAGACTTATATAGCGCTCTGTCACCATAGGTTTCCTGGCCCTGGGTGGAGCTGAGAGATGTTAGAGAAGGGGGGCTAGCCAGACTGTGTAAAGAGATTGGTTTTAAGAAGTTTTCGAAATTCCAGCAGAGACATGGAAGATTTGAGCGATAACGGTAACTGGTTCCAAAGTTTGGGAGCCAGATGGGCAAATCTGCAGCCACCGTATTTTTTGAGTTTAATTGGGACTACAGTCAGGAGTTGACGATGGGAGGACCGTAGGTTACGTGCCGGGCAGTAAGGAGTCACTAGGGATCTTAGAAAGGCGGGAGATGTACCAGTCACGGCTTTGTAAGTCAGGCAGCCGATCTTAAATGCGGCTCTCTGTTCGACCGGCAGCCAGTGGAGTTTGCAAAGCAGTGGTTTTGCAGACTGCCACTTTGGAGTCTTGTAGGCTAGTCGAGCCGCCTGGTTCTGCACAACTTGCAGCCTATGAACCATGTATTTCGGTAGGCCATGATACAGGGAGTTGGAAAAATCCAGGCGGGATAGCACAAGGGTGATCAGGACTTGTATCAGGGCTGCAGGCGAAAGAAGGTGGGAAACTTTCCTGATTCTCCGGAGCAGAAACATACAAGAAGATACGACTGCACCAACCTGAGGTTTGAGGGAGAGCTCTTAGTCTATGATCACCCCCAGACTCTTTGCCGACTTAGCCGGGACGGGCGGGGGGCCTAACTCTGTAGGCCAGAACTGGGGACCCCAGTGGATGGAGCTACTGCCCGGAAGAATTAGTTCTGTCTTTCCTGGGTTCAGCTTAAGCTGATTGAGGTTCATCCATTGCTGGATATGTAACATGACCGCCTGACAGTCGAGAGCTGCATTAGAGGTGTTAAGAGGAAAGATGATTTGCAGATCGTCTGCGTAATTAAAGACAGTAATATCCCAGCTCTTCAAAGAGAGGATGAGCGGGCGAAGATAAAGATTAAAAAGCAGGGGAGACAGAGAAGAACCCTGGGGCACTCCACAGATGGAAGGATCCCTAGTAGCTGTGAAGGGGCCCAGGTGAACAGCCTGGGTTCTACCTGTCAAGAAGGATTTAATCCAAGCCAGGGCTGACCCCCGGATGCCGGCTTGTTCGACACGGTGGAGAAGGACGTTATGGTCCACCGTGTTGAACGCTGCCGACAGGTCCAACAGGATCAGAGCCTGAGAAGACCCTTTGTCGGCATTGCTCCTAAGGGAGTCCATAACCGCCAAAATCACAGCCTCAGTAGAATGGGCAGGTCTGAAGCCGGCTTGGTTAGGCTCAAGGTAGCCGGTGGACTTGATGAACTGAGAGAGGCAACAGGGGACATGTGCCTCCAAGATCTTAGAGAAATAAGGCAGGAGAGAGATAGGCCGATAGTTGGCAAGGTCCTCTGGATCGGCTCCGGGTTTTTTCAGCAATGGTACCAAGGCGGCCTCCTTAAAGGAATTGGGTACAATGCCGGCCTCAAGAGAGGTGTTGAGTAGAGGCAAGATACAATTCGGCAGAGCCAAGCAAATGTCCCTGAAGACAGAGGGAGGACAACAGTCATTGGAGGAGCCAGATTTGACTCGAGAGGCAAGTTTGGCGAGGGAGGGAGAGTTAAGGAGTGGGAAGTGTGATAGTGAGCATGGGTTACCAAGGGAGGGGGCAAGAGGAGTGGCAGGAAGGGCGGGGGGGGATAGTGTTCTTGATCTTAATGATCTTTTCAGTGAAAAGGCTATTTAGAGCATCACAAGAATGTTGGGTGGGGACCTGGGAAGGAAGGGTTCTGGCATCAGACGTCAACTCGCCCATAATTCTGAATATTTCCTTGGACTTGTTGGGGGCAACAGAGATTCTTTCGGAGAAGAATAAAGATTTCGCAGCTATAATTGCACTTTTGTATATTTTTCGTGCCTCGACGTAAGCCTCTCTGTCGGATGGTAGATAGAAGCGCCTCCACCTACGTTCCATCTGACGCAGTTTAAGCTGCTGGGATTTCAGGGAGGGATTGAACCACCTGTGAGACTTACTGTGGCTTTGGTGATCCAGCTGGAGAAATCGTTTTCCAAGACCTGGACTGTCGCATTGCAGCGCGATGGAGGTTGAGTGTCAGCCAAGGAGGACAAAAAGCCTTGTGAATCGAGGGAGCCCCATTTGCGAGCAACCCCGCCTGCTACTGCAGGAGCTTTAACACGGCCCCTGATTGTGATCACCGTGTCGATTAAGTGATGGTCCGACCAAATGCAGGGGGTAACCACAGGACAGGAGAGAGTGAGATTGTAGGCCCAAATGTGATCTAATATGTGACCCTTAACATGAGTGGGGGAAGAGACAAGTTGACTCATGTTGAAGTTAGAGAGGACTTCGAACAGCTCTGCAGCATGGGGGCCAGCATTGCTATCGTTGTACCAATAGTTGAAATCGCCGAAAATAATGAGGCGGGCAGATGAGGTGATCAGGTTGGCTAATTGTTCGCTAAAAGTGGCAGGAAACAAAGGCATGGAGGAGGGGGGGCGATATAGGACAATAAGAGTAAGGGCTCCCTCTCCTGTTTCAAGACTGATGATAAGATTATCTACATCGACAAGAGTGAAGGAGGATGTAGAGATGAATTTAAGCTCCTTCCGTATGACAGCTGCCACCCCGCCACCCCGCCACCAGCACGGCCGGGGGGACGATTGATGTTCAATATATAGTAGTCAGGGGGAAGGGCTGCCAGAATATCAGGGAGGGAGTCATCCGTTAGCCAAGTTTCAGTGATTATGAGGATATCAGGGCGCTCATCAGTGAGTAGGACAAAAAGATCAGCATGATGTTTTACAAAAGATCGTGTGTTTAAATATAAGACACGTATGCGAATGTCTTGATTATCCGTGCATACTCGGGGATGGGCGATAGGGTGGGGAGTGGAGGCTATACGTGCGATGCCCAATAAGGAAATGCGATCCAAACAGGCAGGGGGAAGGTTACAATGTTTGGGCTGTAGGTTTCTCAGGGCAGAGGGAGTACATGTAATAGTAGTGACAGAGTCCCTGGTCCCTGAGCCCGACCGAGCGTGGACGGGCGCAGACGGGCAGGACTCTGGCACGACTCCGGCGCGAGTCGGGCACGCCCGCAGAGCGCGTCCGCTGCGCGGAGGAGTGGACATCCCTTTTATGCGCAACTAGAGCGCGCTAGAACCCACCCACACACAAGATGGCCGCCGCAGTTCTGTGCCCGGGACCAACTCCACAGCTTCAATACTCGGCTGGGAGTGGCCCAGGGCAGCGGGAAAGAGGGGGAAGGAGTCAGCAGGTCGAGCTTCTTCAAATTAAGCTATTTAGACCAAGTTTCGAAATTAATGAAAAAACGCCGATTTTTGCAATTATTTTAGTTTTAAAAGCAGGTAAAATCAGTGCACACAGAATGACACAACCTCCCGGCTTCCGCCTCAGGAGGGACTCAGACACACACAATCAAGCGCCTGGTCGATAGGGACCCCTTTTATGCGCAACTAGAGCGCGCTAGAACCCACCCAAACACAAGATGGCCGCCGCAGTTCTGTGCCCGAGACCAACTCCACAGCTGCAATACTCGGCTGGGAGTGGCCCAGGGCAGCGGGAAAGAGGGGGGAAGGAGTCAGCAGGTCGAGCTTCTTCAAATTAAGCTATTTAGACCAAGTTTCGAAATTAATGAAAAAACGCCGATTTTTGCAATTATTTTAGTTTTAAAAGCAGGTAAAATCAGTGCACACAGAATGACACAACCTCCCGGCTTCCGCCTCAGGAGGGACTCAGACACACACAATCAAGCGCCTGGTCGATAGGGACCCCTTTTATGCGCAACTAGAGCGCGCAAGAACCCAACCACACACAAGATGGCCGCCGCAGTTCTGTGCCCGGGACCAACTCCACGGCTTCAATACTCGGCTGGGAGTGGCCCACGGCAGCGGGAAAGAGGGGGGAAGGAGTCAGCAGGTCGAGCTTCTTCAAATCAAGCTATTTAGACCAAGTTTCGAAATTAATGAAAAAACGCTGATTTTTGCAATTATTTTAGTTTTAAAAGCAGGTAAAATCAGTGCACACAGAATGACACAACCTCCAAGCTTCCACCACAGGAGGGACTCAGACACACACAATCAAGCGCCTGGTCGATAGGGACCCCTTTTATGCGCAACTAGAGCGCGCTAAAACCCACCCACACACAAGATGGCCTCACAGAACAAAGAGCCAAGGCACCCAGATGCTGGAAGTAGAATTTATTGGCAACAGCACTCAACACGTTTCAGAAACCAAGTTTCTTTGTTTACGAGCAATGAGGTTGCGTGTAGTAATGATTTAAATAAACATCACATGATTAGTGACAAAACTAAAAAAGTGAAAACAGACTTTACAAACCCGCACCATCGTAGAGTTAAACATAATATTCAATCATACTCATGTTTACAGATTAATTGTGCAACCAGAAATTGTCAATCGTACTGAATTGATAAACAAGTACATCACCATTGAGTAAAACATTTAGCGAGAATCAAAACAAGGAATTGCAAATTTTGCGATTCCTTATTTTGCCAGGCAGTTTTGCCTTAATACATACCACTAAGCCAAATTGCGATCGCAAACACTAAAATTCTGCGAATTTCGGCATTTGCCATCACAATTTTGTTTGATACATATGGCCCATTTTCATTTACAATCCAATGGCTTAAACTTGCTTATATGCGAGACCTATTGCATTGCAAATCTTTTGTAAATCATTGTGGCCAGTTCATTCGCAAGCACATTTCTGGGTTAGGAAAGAGATGCGTGGTGTCTTGCATGTCCTCCAGTGCATCACCCATCTGTTCTGCTTAACGTGGAGCATAGCGTCATGTCAGACGTCACACATGGGGCAGAGCACTACCATATGGGTCAGTAGCAGGGATACCTGGCAGTGAAGTTGTGCTCAGAACTAGTGCAACACTAAGGCCAGGGTCACTGGAATTATGTGATTATGCTGCTGCAGGAATTTTCATATAATTATACTTTTGCCACATAATCCATCATCATGTGCATAATATGCAGATTTTAGCATAAAATAGTTTCGAGCTCAAATGGTTCAAAAGATATTAAAAACAGTGGGAGATTCTTTGTAAAGGTTGACTGGTCATAATTCTGTACCTTATTGCTGTGTTTGGGTGAGAAACTGGTACTAATGAGTTGCAAGTAATGCCCAGACAGTGTTAACAAGTTTAGAAATGTCAAAATAATGAAGTGATACTTTCCCAAAATGTGCTGCATAATTTGCCTCTGCTTGCCGTATAATTTATCCAACCCTGCTACATAATTTGGGCCTCCCCTGCTGCATAATTCCAGTGGCTCTGACTAAGGCAACTGAAAATAGCTGCCTTACGGCCTGCATAAACAGATAACCACAAGAGGGGACCATAAAACAATAGTGTCCTCAAAAGCCCTTGTTAGGGAAAAATGAGCACTCAAACAGGAAAATGTAATTTTGCGGAGGGCTCTGCAGGTCTTTGCACCGCGGCCGTTTGTGCTACTCTCTGTAAGGCTTTGAAAAACTAAAGGAGTTAGGCTCATGTGGACAAGTTTTAAGGCTGGACCTTATTTAGAAAAGAAAAACATAAAAGTGCCTGACCACCACTGTTTTTTCGCAAAATTGGTCAAAAGCGCTAGTTGTCTAATTTGACCAGGTATTTTTATTTATACCAATTATTTAGTCTATTTTTAAATTTTTATGAAAACATTTTTTCAGCAAATAAGACACCTGTACATCCACATATTTACACTAATATACAATGAGATTTACAAACAAATAATGACATTACAAAAAAACTTTCAAGCAAATAGATGCCAACATCCTACATAGAACACAAGACTTGTACACAAGACAGTACATCATGTAACCATGTGCCTTGAAAAATGACACTACAATCAATTCAAAATAGAAGGAGTTTAGTCAATAAATCACAGCTATTTGGACCAGCATTTGCTAGTTCGATCCTTTGAATGACCAAAAGTACTCCTTATTAAATGCCGACGCGTTTCGATTCCAGGACAGAGTTCCTGGGAACTCTTCAGGGCGATGTCATTGTATCTCTGGAAGATGCAAAGAAAAAAATAAAGTTTTATTCACAACATTCCATACTAGACCCTATTCTAGTGACACTCAGTTAGTACAACTTATATAAGGGCCTACCAGATCATTTAAAAGAGAAAGGGAGCTGAGGGGTTCATTATGTTGCTTCCACCGGCTTGGTCACATGGAAATGCAGCCTTTAGAGTCTTCCTTGTCTGTTTTGCGATTACCTCCTTATTATGTGGAGAACGCCATTCTGTTAAAGAAAATTGCTGGTGTCATTTAACATGCATTTACTGCATGTTACTTCAGCCAACTGTGGCAATTAGTCTCAAACATACCTTGTTTTTATCGTTTCAAATGGGCCACTGATTGCAAGATTTTGCTGGTTTGGTTCTTAAACTTTATAATGCTGAAGGTCCGGATGTTGCCTTCCGGCGAGATTATAGCTGAAAGAACGAATAGTGTTGTTAATGGCCTTGGATACGGGAAACATTAACATTTTGCCTGTTTCAATTTGTGCTCGGTCGTCTCATACCTTACATGTTGCACAGTGTCCCCCAAGGGTAATTCCAATTGTAATGGTGGCGTTGCTGTTGGATTAACATAGACCGTTTAGAACGGTCCGTTTGAAAAAAACTGGTCTAAAGTGTTGCATTATTAATCGAGGTAAAGAACGTTTACTCGAGCGGTGCCTACCTCGCTCCTTTCTGCTATTTACTCTCTTGGCTCCTATCGCATCATAATGGCGGCCGGGCGGAGTCTCGCTTATTAATCGTGGAGAACCAGGCTGATGCATTGTAGGAAATGTAGTATGTTGATCAGTCAGCGTATAAAACCAATTACCAAAATGTAAAATAAACATGTAGTTGTAAATTAGAAGGACCTAAAATGTCTTGTGCATTATTGGCCAAAGTTTATAGAGCATAGGAACAGTAAAACGTCCACGATTCTCTTTAAATGCAGTCCCATAAGGACAAGGCTTGAGTTTTATTAACAAAGCATGGGGATTGCCAGGCAGGTGAATCAAGTGGCGCATTGCCGGGGACGTCCAATCTGGTGGGCCAAATTAATTTACATGAGCATAGCGACAAGAATGGTTGGAATTTCAACACCAGGGTCATCTGGTGCTGCAAGCAATTCAGTGGTTGGCAAGGACAGTAAAGGCACTTCTCGGACGCTCTATTGCTAGAGGATCCCACTGGGGGCCATCGGTTGATCTATAATCTAGCTATCTCGGACAAGCTATTAAGCCCTGTTTGCGCACAATGAAATTTGAGAATCAGCTATGCTTCCTTTAGAAGGAGCACTTTCTCAACATTTACTGCGTGGTTGGATACTTTTAAAGAGAACAACACTGACCACTTTATGTCATTCTCATCATGATTTCTCGCCACGTAGTGTTCCACCATAGGTGCTGTCAAGACTCTATTTTTGATCCTTGATCTATGCTGGCTGATCCGCAGATTGACCTGTTGGCATGTTTTCCCAATATAAATCATTCCACATGGGCATTGAACCACATATATCATGTTCTTGGTCTTACAGTTCGAAAAATCAAGATGTTTCCATTTCGTTCCTGCATGCCGAAACTCAGTGCCTTCAATAGTGCTAGAACAGGCAACATAGTTCCCACATTTGTGGTGGCCTGTGATTGGTTTCAAATTCCACTGCGCTTGTAGGTAATTTTTCTTTTTCTGTAGTGAGACATCAGCTCTGATAATCAGTTGTCCAAGATTCTGATTATTTTTGTAGGCAAACATTGGGCGGGGAAAAGGGCATTCTAAATTTTTAAGCAAGTGCCAGTTTTTTAGAACAGCTTGTCTGAGTTTGTGAGTATCAGGATCAAACATTGTGACACATACTAGTCTTTCCAATGCAGGCTTCTTTCTCACTTGAAGCAAACATTCATGAGGAGTGAAACGAGCACTTTTGAGCAAGTTTTTCAGTAACTTCTTAGGGTACCCTCTTTGTTTCATTTCATTACAGAATTTGTAAGCATGTGCCTCAAAATCATTCAGGTCTGAACAATTTCTCCTTATGCTCAATAATTGGCCATAAGGCAGATTTGTTTTTAAATTCCTTGGGTGGGCACTTTTGTGATGCAAGATGGTATTGCTGTCGGTAGTTTTCTTATACAGGGATGATTTCAGTATTCCTGTAGCGCATGTTATTTCAACGTCTAAGAAAGTCATACAAATGTTGCGATGTGCAATGGAGAATTTAATATCTCCATGCCTCGTGTTAAGCCATTAGTGGAACGCCAATAGATGAGCCTGGCTCCCCTGCCTCAGGAGCAAGACATCATCTATATACCGATACCACTGGATGATATGATGTCTGAAAGGATTGTCCTTCTCGAAAAATCTGTCCTCATATTGTGCCATGAAGAGCACTGCCATCTATGGGGCATAAGGACATCCCATCGCGGTGCCCTTGACCTGCATAAACAATTCGCCATTGAAGGAGAAGTAATTCTTCTTAAGTGCAATCTCAGCCAATCTCAGAATAAATGAGGTTGGCACTCTGTGTGGCCTATCTCTTTTAATAAGATATAGTTCCATCACCTCTAATGCTTCCTCCTGCGGGATCTGCGTACAGAGGGAGGTAACGTCCATAGTGACCACTATTTGCGATTCTGGGTCAAACTGTGTGCCCTCAACTTTCAAAACAAAATCTGTCGTGTCTCTTAGGTAAGATTTAACCTCACCCAAGAAAGGTTTCAAAAAGCAATCAACATATTGGGAGATGGGCTCCAAGCAAGAATCGCAACTGGAAACTATGGGGCGACCGGGAGATAATTGGAGATTCTTATGATTCTTGGGTAGGAGGTACAAAACAGGGGTCCTGGGGCATTTCTTAGAAAGATAGTCAAATTCTTTGGCACTCAAGAACCCTGCCTCCCTGCCTTGTTGTAATATCTCAGAGATGAGCCCTTGGATGTCTCTGACAGGGTCCTCAGCTAGACGTCTGTACCAGGTTTCATTAGTCACCTGTTTCTCCTCTTCTATTAAATATTTATCACGGGACCAGACGACTACTGCTCTGCCTTTATCGGCATTTTTGATCACTAGGGAGGTGTCCTCCTTAAGTGCCTTTATTGCTGCACGTTGTTTTTGGCCCATGTGTTGTTGCACATAACTCTTGCCTTTCTCAAGTTTGTTAACAGCTGACAGGAGCACTTGCTCTAAGGCTAAAATTTCTTTGGGAATATTGTGGCTTGGGACAAATTTGTATTTATTTCTAAGTCCTGTGACTTCTGTATTTATTGTAGCTGGTTGATTGACAAAAAAAGCTTTAAGCCTAATTTTTCGACAGAATTCAATGGCCTCTAGTTTAAGCCTAGTAAAATCAGTCTTTTTACAAGGCACAAATTTGAGCCCTAGATTTAGCACGGCTACCTCTTCACTGGATAGAGTTCTGGCAGATAAATTGACCACAGTGCTAGAGTCACCTACGATTTGTCGGAGCGGTTCCTCGTCCGCATTTCCCATGGCGCTTTGTAGCGGACTTTTGGTTGTTGTCCCTGATTTAAAAAAGCAACTTGCTTCCTTTGGCTATTTCTGTTGTCCTGCCCAGATGAATCAGATGATGACGTATCTGAAAAGGTTGTGAACCTATTTCTAGATCAAACTTGATAGGTTGAAAGTGCTCTACGAAGAGGTGTGGCGCCGCGGCCAGGGCGACTGACGCTGGAATCTGGGGACCACGGTTCGATCCCCGGCGGCAGGTTAGCCCAGCACCATGTGACTCTGGGCAATAGCTCGCTTAATCTTCCCGACGGCCCCCAGCGCCTAGAGACCCTTACGGGTGATTGTGCGCTTTACAAATGTGGACTTTACTTTACTTTACGAGAGTCTTGTTGAGTGTAATAGTCTTCCTGTAAAAAGGGGTAAACACATTCAATCTTGAATGCTTTTACATCCCTGTCATATTTAGAACTTTTATCATTGATTGTATTGTCCTTAAAAATTCTAATCTCTTTATCTATTTTGTCCAAAAGTGCCTTGGCGTCCGTGACAACCTGGCTGTTTTTAATTGCTTCCGTCAGCTCCTCAATTTCTTTTTCCTCTTTAAGGCACAGTCTCTGAGCAGTTTCAATGGTGTGGACCATGAGGTCCCGGCTGCACTTGGTGTTAATAAAACAGAAGCGTTTTTTGTACTCTGTGTCTTTAATGAAGATTACAGGAACATTTTTGACCTGTAAACCCCAAGGGATGGTCCCTCCCTTTAGGTGTTTCAGGAGAAAATGCCCATGCAACTCTGTTCTCACGTGTTTTTTCTGTAAACATATCAGTTTGTTTGATTCGTTTTGCTGTTTAGCAGTAGTACTGAGTGTCACATTAGCAAACGGGGAAGAGTCGATCAAATTGTGAATATGATTTTCACTGAAAGACAATGTGTCTTTTTCTGCCATCATGCGGGGAGGCACTAGGTCTCCCAAGAAGGCACTCTGACTTGCTTAATGAAAATTTTTTTTTGATGTGTCCTACAACCTCTCGCGGATAGCAATCCTCCCTACAGTTTGAAAAACTAAAGGAGTTACGCCCATGTGGTAAGGCTGGACCCTATTTAGATATGAAAAACACAAAAGTGCCTGACCACCACTGTTTTTTCGCAAAATTGAACAGGTCAAAAGCGCTAGTTGTCTAATTTAAGCTAGCCCTTCATTTATATATAGCTACCTGATGATGAAGCACCTGAAAACGTACAGAATATTTTGTTTTTAGCAAAACCTTGGACACACCCAAGTGCTCACACTCTCAAGGCCCTCCAGCCGCCTCCAAACATGACTGAAATCAACAACAATAGCAAACTAATGCATTATATCCATGGCCACTGGGATTATGCGATTGTGCAACCGCAGCTATTTTCACATAATTATAGATTTGCCACATAATCAATCATCTGCCACATAAGCTTCTGATTTTAACAAAAAATAATTGTTCATAACTCAACCAGTTCACTAGTTACTACGAATCAGTGACACATGTGCACTAAGGGCCCTTGGCAAAGGGGGACTGGTCACCGTTTTGTTGCTTATTGCTATATTTGGGTGTTAAACTGGTATTTATAAGGTGCAATCATAGATTGACCGTCTCTCTGGAGAAAAACAAGCACACTCATCACTTTGGTTCAAAAAGGTGTTATCATCCAAATAAGATTTGCCAACATGTGTTTTATGTGTGAAAAAATACCAATATGAATTTTTGGCTAATTCTTTTTGAACTGTGTAACAAGCCTCTGTTACCAATCCACAGACTTTTGATTTGCTAAACACTGTTTAATATTATTTCCCCACCATAAAAATGATTTGCTGTGGAAATTGGGGACGTGTATCGTTGTCGAGGATGACGAGTACCAGATTCCAGAAATATCTGTAAGGAGGGGGTCCTTACGCCTACAAAAGTTTCGGCATCAAAAAGTTTGAAGACCTCTGCTCTATTGTGATGTACTTGTTTATCTATTAAGTACGATTGACAATTTCTGGTTGCACCAATTAATATGTAAACATGAGTATGATTGAATATTATGTTTAACTCTACAATGGTGCAGCTTTGTAAAGTCTGTTTTCACTTTTTTTGGTTTTGTCACTAATCATGTGATGTTTATTTAAATCATTACCACACACAACCTCATTACTCGTGAACAAGGAAACTTGGTTTCTGAAACGTGTTGAGTGCTGTTGCCAATAAATTCTAGTTTTAGCATTTGGGTGATGTGGCTCTTTGTTCTGTGAGACTGGAACAGAGTGAATTTAGATGCTTATGTGCTACGCTAAACCGCCACGGCCCGCCGTCATTTGAGGCTCAAGTTGCAGCGACAAACAGCTTGTTTATATATATCTATATATCTATATATATATATATATATATATATATATATATATATATATATATATTACCTACTGGCGGTCGCCAGTAGGTATATATAGTTAGGATTTTTTCCCTATGGGATTTTTGAAAATTCTATGTCTAATAACTTTGGCGTTTGTGGACGGAATTGGCTGAAATTTTCTGGAAAATGGAACATTTTGTTTCTGAGCAGCCCCTGAAAATTTGGGGGGGGTTCGTCCAAGAGGGGCCGAGAAAGAAGGGGGGTCCCAAAACGTGTTTTTAACATTGAGTTTTCCATAGGGCGGTTGGCCTCACTTTTAGCCCGAACGGCTGAATGGATTTGCATGAAACTTGGCAAAATTGTAGGGACTGGTAGCCCGATGTGCCTTTTGTAGGTCTCAATATATGTGCTCCAGTGGATTTTGAGAAATTAACGTATAAAAAAAGATATATATCTGTAACAGCGGACCGGGCAGCTCCCCGGTTCGCGGACCGGGGCGCGTACCAGAACTTCGCGTAGCGAAGCTGATTGGTTCTCCTGCGTCTGTCAACATTCTAAACAGTCCGGAGCGGCCGCCATCTTGTCTCTCGGTAGGATCGAGAGACAAGAGGAGGCCAAAACAAAGGGGGAAATAACCATAAGGGGGCATAGTAGATCCTCCCTGACCCCCTAGGTTTAATGTGGAGGCTTTAAAAGGGCCCCGCGGGGCAAAAAAAAAAATAATTTTTTTTTGTTTTTTTGCGTGGGTAGCGCCCGGTCCGCGAACCGGGAAGCGTTCTGGGCAGCGTACTACAATGAAAAATGAATGATAGACTTTTCAAATGCTGTATGTTAATTGATTGTTGGTTTTGTTGATTATTTTTTATTTTCTTTATTTTTTAAGCATTTTTTTTTTATTGTGATTGTGTTTCATAATTTATTAAACTTTCTAACATTTCATTGTCAGAAATTTCATAATTATCATGGAATATACATTGTAGTCTCTGAGGGTGTAAAATGTCCTCATTTGCAAGGAGGTTATCTACTGCTTGTACACATTGCAGTAGTTCATTGTCCCAAGTTTCATCGAAAAATTCAATATCATTTTCATCAATGATTTCTTGGCTGCTCTCTTGCAGGACAATTTGAAATTCAACTTTCTGTTCGCCTTCCATTTTGCCTGAAATTTAGATTAAAAAAATATATATTAGTAGAGATAGGGCACTGTTGGGATTAATTTTAGATAGGCAGTTTTTATCAGTGAATTTATCTTTGGGCAGTGTATAGTATCAGAGTGGAAGTAGGAATATAAAAAAGTGTATGTGATTTAACGTAAGTAAATTCATAATTATACAAGAGAAGCCTAACTCCATCCATAACTATAACAGAGAAGTCTATCTAAATCTATAACTACTACAGAGGGATAGTATATAACTATCAGAAAAAGTTTACCATATTAACTTATAGTGCACAATATACTTCAGTTTTAAAAATAAAAACTTACCTTTAGAAAGAAGTTGAAGGAATTAGTGAAAATACTATTGAAATGTACACCAAGAAGTAGTAGTCAAAATGGCTGTGTTTTCTTCTCTTCCTTTATATATATTGAGGTATTTAACCAATGAAATGTCAGGTAAAAAAAGTAGAAAATGAAAGTAACATTTTCATTGGTTGTCAATTCCAACACTTCAGATGTGTTTTGTGAAGTAATTTACCTCAGGGTATTTAGAGAGGTCTACAGGCTAAATGGCTCAATGGAATTCCAATCAAATTTGTGAAAATGGTAGGGATTGGTATGTAGTATGAGCTAATCTATATTTGGTGAAATTGTCTCCAGTGGCTTTTCTGTGAACTACTTTCCCACCTTTTTTGATGGTGCGCTTCCCAGGGAGCGACCCGGTACGCGAACCGTTGAGCGCCTCGGTTCGCGGACCTTAAGCGTTCCGGGAGTCCACCATTTTGTGTTTCGGTCGAATTAAGATACAAGATGGAGGGCAAATAATGTTCAGAATGGGTAGAAGGGGGCACAGTAGAGTTATCTTGACCCCCTAGGTTTTGTGAGGGTGGCTGAGGAGGCTTATATGTGCGAAAAAAAAACATTTTTTTTTTAAATTTCGCGAGGTTAGCTCCCGGTTCGCGTACCGGGTAGCGCCCCAGGGAGCGTACTTTGTTGAAAATTAGTGAAAAATGTTAGAGTAAAATAATAATTGTGAGTGATTAGATGTAGGGTAGCTCTGAGAAGAGCTTTTGGGTTTATGGTACATTTAGGTACTTATAAGTAGGTACCAATGCACATTCTTAAATTCAGAGTGAAAATTCTGTTGCCCTCATCTGAGAAGTGAACTCCATCTCCTCTGTAGATATCTTGCATGTAGTAACGCAAGTTATTGTTGTACAGGGAGCCCATTCCATGGTCTCTCATGTAAGCTGAAACAGATTTGTTTACATGCTTCCTCGACTTCTCAATTTGTGGACAAAATTAGTTTGACCACCTCCATTTCTGTCTTTGGCATATATTTGAATATACCAAGGCAGTCTGAGGAAAAAGTGCCATTAATTGCTCAAAGGTGTCCTTTAAAAGCATTTCCAGACCTACACCAGTCAAAGTGCCCAAGTCATTACCTCCATAGTGCACAATTAACAGGTCAGGTTTGGGCAAATGCATAAAGGTTTTCACCAATGGTATCAATTGGTGACATTTTAATCCTCTGTGGCCAAACCACTTAATTTCCACATCTTGTAAATTGAGGTTAGGTAAATTCCTGTTTTCAACGTACCTTTGAGCCCAGTGAATATAACTATGTCCAACAATCCAGACAGAAAACATGGTGAGAGAAGGTTCTCCTGCAGTCAGATGAAGTGTGGCAATGAAATGGCAGTTGAAAAAATGAGAGTGTAAAATGAAAAAAAACGGTGGAGTTTCTGTGTTCATGAAGCAGTAACAGTGATTGGTGGATTTTGATTGCTGAAAACAGAAAGTTAGGGTGCACGGATGTGTTCTTTGAAAGATGTATTTTGAGTGGTCAATAAAAAATCATTAAATGAAAGAATGCACTGGATATGCAGGTGCACTGAGAGTTCAGAGTTCAATTGCAACATTGTTGTGTGAACTTGCAAACAACAGAGGTCTTCCAAGAGGTGGTTGCCATGCAGATAAGGCAGAAAGGGCAGAGGGGGGATGGGTTTTCATTTGAAAAAAAGTGAGGGAAGACTTTTGATTGGGTGACATGAGAGATATGTGTGAAGAATTACAGCATTTCTGTGCTTTTGATAGCTGCAGACTCTGGAGTGCATACCTTTTGCTCTGCTGAAGACAAATTGGTGTGTTTCTGAGACTGTTTTCAAACTCAAAGTATTTGCTAAGGTGAGAAAATATTTCTTTAATTTAGATAGAGAATAGTGTGCTTTAAGGAGAAAATTATGAATTATGTGGCGCAAATTGCTTGTAAATATGCTCCCACCTGTGCATGGAAAATTTAGATTTTGAATGTTTGTGTGACATAGCCATGTTAAAAGTGACCCAACCATGCTGGAAAGGCAATCAAAAAACGCTTTCATGTGTCTTAAGGACATTTTAAGTCATTTTCCCATGTGCAGTGTTTTGAAATTATGATTTGAAAATCGTTTTTGGGGAAAAGGAATTGTTTTTAAATTTATGACAAGGACATAATGGTGTATGCTTCTTTATAAGGCAATTGACTGTCCCTGGTGTTATTTTTCCCATTTTAATGTAAGACCTTTCTCTGTGGCGCAAATTGCTTGTAAATATGCTCCCACCTGTGCATGGTAAATTTAGATTTTAAATGTTTGTGTTACATAGCCATGTTAAAAGTGACCCAACCATGCTGGAAAGGCAATCAAAAAACGCTTTCATGTGTCTTAAGGACATTTTAAGTCATTTTCCCATGTGCACTGTTTTGAAATTATGATTTGAAAATCGTTTTTGGGGAAAAGGAATTGTTTTTAAATTTATGACAAGGACATAATGGTGTATGCTTCTTTATAAGGCAATTGACTGTCCCTGATGGTATTATTCCCATTTTAATGTAAGACCTTTCTCTGTGGCGCAAATTGCTTGTAAATATGCTCCCACCTGTGCATGGCAAATTTAGATTTTGAATGTTTGTGTTACATAGCCATGTTAAAAGTGATACAAACATGCTGCAAAGGCAATCAAAAAATGCCTTTATGTGTCTTAAGGACATTTTAAGTAATTTTCCCATGTGCAGTGTTTTGAAATTATGATTTGAAAATCGTTTTTGAGGTAAAGGAATGTTGTTAAAATTTATGTGCGCCATATGCCCCCAAATTTCTTTTTCAGCGGTGCAGCAGGGTGTTATTGAGACACCCCTGCACCTTTGGAAAAATTCCTATTTTGTGATGAGCTAATTGCTAATCGCAAATTGCAACCTTCATTCCTATGAGCCTCCTAGCCCATGGAAATGAATGGGTAATTTGCAATTAGCAATTTGCTCATCGCAAATTTGGAATGGTAAAGAATCGCTATTTATTCCTTAAAATTCGCTCTTTTGGAAATGCAAAATAGTTATATGATACATATGGTGGTTGATGTCTAACAAGATAAGAAGCTTAGGGATACATTTATGATGACTGGCGTAATGAAGTGGACATCACTTACTTCATTGGTAGAGCTTTACATGTATTATCTCCTCTGTATTCTTCATCAAGCGTAACTTTAATCTGCAATCCTGAGTAGGCCTCACCTTAAACAAACCTCTGGATAGGCCACATCTTATTGTCATCCTGAATTAATCATTTAAAATGCTAGGGACAGATTTATGATAGGTGTATGCCTCTTTTGCGCCACTTAGAAAACACTGTCCATGGGGAAATGACTTAAAATGTCCTTAAGACACATGAATGTGTTTTTTTAAAACGTTTGCAATTTTTTTGGGTCACTTTTAACATGGCTATGTGACTCAAACAGTCAAAATCTAAATTCGCCATGCACAGGTGGGAGCATATTTACAAGGAATTGCTCCATGGGGAAAGGTCTTATAATGTAATATGGGAAAAATGACGTCAGAGACACTGAAATGCCTTATAGAGAAGCATACACCATTATGTCCTTGTCATAAATTTGCAAACCATTATTTTTCCCCAAAAACGATTTTCAAATCATAATTTGAAAACACTGCACATGTGGAAATGACTTAAAATGTCCTTAATTTAAAATTTGCTATTCCTTATTTTGCGATTGCACTGAAGGATTTGCAAATTTTGCGATTCCTTAAATGCAATGTATCAAACAAAAAATATGTAAAAAATGATATTAAGGATTTGGAAACTACCACCAACTTCTAGTTTGTGGTAATTTGCGAATTCTTTTCAAAAAGCATTTTTTTCCAAAAAACAAAAGGTCCCATATGACGCCCATACATGCCCTTAGGGCATGTATGTGTGCCATATGCCCCCAAATTTCTTTTTCAGGGGTGCAGCAGGGTGTTCTTGAGATACCCCTGCACGCTTGAAAAAATTCCTATTTTGTGATGAGCTAATTGCTAATCGCAAATTGCAACCTTCATTCCTATGAGCCTCCTAGCCCATGGAAATGAATGGGTAATTTGCAATTAGCAATTTGCTCATTGCAAATTAGGAATGGTAAAGAATTGCTATTTATTCCTTAAAATTTGCTATTTAGGAAATGCAAAATAGTTTGATGGTACATATGGTGGTTCATCTGTAACAAGATAAGAAGCTTAGGGATACATTTATGATGACTGGCGCAATAAAGTGCACATAGGCCTTTACATGTATTATCTCCTCTGTATTCTTCATCAAGCGTAACTTTAATCTGCAATCCTGAGTAGGCCTCACCTTAAACAAACCTCTGGATAGGGCACACCTTATTGTCATCCTGGATTAATCATTTAAAATGCTAGGGACAGATTTATGATAGGTGTATGCCTCTTTTGTGCCACTGTGCGTCACTTTTATGATGCAGCGGCGGTGCTAATTTGCAATTAGCAATTTGCTCATTGCAAATTAGGAATGGTAAAGAATTGCTATTTATTCCTTAAAATTTGCTATTTAGGAAATGCAAAATAGTTTGATGGTACATATGGTGGTTCATCTGTAACAAGATAAGAAGCTTAGGGATACATTTATGATGACTGGCGCAATAAAGTGCACATTACTTACTTCATTGGTAGGCCTTTACATGTATTATCTCCTCTGTATTCTTCATCAAGCGTAACTTTAATCTGCAATCCTGAGTAGGCCTCACCTTAAACAAACCTCTGGATAGGCCACACTTTATCGTCATCCTGGATTAATCATTTAAAATGCTAGGGACAGATTTATGATAGGTGTATGCCTCTTTTGTGCCACTGTGCGTCACTTTTATGATGCAGCAGCGGTGCAAAAGATTTGCTATGAGGCGACAACATTACAAATTTATGCATTTAGGCAGATATGTCATGGTGTAAAAAAAACGTACCACATGAAACCGATGCAGCAGTGATGCAAAAGATGCACCATGTCGCAAGACAGGCCTCACTTGGGGCCATATGTATCAAGCTAATTAGCATTCGCAAAGATCAAAATTCTACGAATTTCGGCCTTTGCGAATGTTAATTAGACAAATGGTATGTATCAAACAAGTTTGATGCAAAATAAGGAGTAGCAAAATTTGCTATTCCTTATTTTGCAATTGCACTGAAGGATTTGCAAATTTTGTGACTACTTAAATGCAATGTATCAAACAAAAAATATGTAAAAAATGACATTAAGGATTTGGAAACTATTGTGGTAAATTGGTGGTAATTTGTGAATTCTTTTCAAAAAGCTTTTTTTCAAAAAAACAAAAGGTCCCATATGACGCCAATACATGCCCTTAGGGCATGTATGTGTGCCATATGCCCCCAAATTTCTTTTTCAGGGGTGCAGCAGGGTGTTCTTGAGACACCCCTGCACCCTTGGAAAAATTCCTAATTTGTGATGAGCAATTTGCTAATCGCAAATTAAACCTTCATTCCTATGAGCCTCCTAGCCCATGGAAATGAATGGGTAACTTGCAATTAGCAATTTGCTCATTGCAAATTAGGAATGGTAAAGAATTGCTATTTATTCCTTAAAATTCACTATTTAGGAAATGCAAAATAGTTTCATGCTACATATGGCGGTTCATCTGTAACAAGATAAGAAGCTTAGGGATAGATTTATGATGACTGGTGCATCACCAGTGATGTGTCAGTCATCCTGCGCCGCTGTTCCGCCACCCATGGTGTGCTGCATTTAGAATGCGGGGCATCATGGGGCAAAAATGACACAGATGCGTGACGTATCTGTGCTGTAAAGGTAGTGATTGCTGGAGTTGTATCGCAAGTGCGATGCAGCTCAAGCAAGGCCAGGGGTGCCCCATCTCCACAATGTTGCGTCAAGACCTATGCCTGCTTAAAGCAGGCGCAGGGTTTTGACGAAGCTTTCTCCTATCTGATTGTAAATACGGCACACCATGGGTGGCAGAGTAGTGGTGCACGTTAACTGGTGCATGCCTGGGGATGTGCCATTTAACATAAATCTGCCCCTTTACATTTAAGTATGTGCAGGACACACAGAGTCGGTGAGGCTTATCCAAGGTTAAGAAGAGATGAGTCCTGTTCACTGAAAATTTAGACATAGTCTTCACCTGCTCAGCATTGTTGGACATGGCTAAATAATAGCTGCAAAATATTACTCTTGTTAAACAATTTTACTATTATAATCTCTGAGATTTGTCTCTTACTCTGCAACATCTCATTGTTTTTATCTTTCTTTAAAGATAAAGACAACCTCAACATGAGCGACAATCTGCAATCAGTTGATTTTGACCTCATCATTGAACTTATAATTGAAACATCAGTGGATGTTGATCCCTTGGATGATTTAAATCCTGAGGATGAAGAAGAGCGTGATGAGGATGTAGATTTGTCCGAATTATATGACATAGGATGGGAAGCTGACCTGCTTGAGCCTATGGAAATATAAACATTTATTTTTAAAATTTATATTTAATAAAAAGTAAAAAGGTAAACCGTTTAATTTAAAAATAAAGACACCTTCAAAAGCAGGTTATGTGTAGTGTCTTCAATAAAATATTAAAATATGCTCATAAAATTAGATCAGATTCACATATAAAATAGCATAGGTAACATAAATATAAATGTCATTTCTTTTCTGCTATTTCTGTATTGTGAATTTGCAAGGACTAAAAAATCTTCTATTTAAAATGTCAAGTAGTGTGTTAAGTTTTTGATCACTGTTATTGTTTTACTGTTTGGGAATAATGGTTAATAACATTTTTTATTATATTTTACCACAGATTCAACTGCAGATCATTTCAAGATTTCACCATGCCAACAATAGAAAGACAGAGAAAGGCTGCAAAACGTCAAAGACAGCAGGTGAAAGAAAATAAGCAGCAGTCCTCTAACAAAAAGATTTGTCAAGTCACGAAGAAAGCACCGGGTAAGAGCACAAAAAAATTCATAAGAAATATGTGTAGTAAAAAAAATATTACTACAGAAAATGTTTCAGTCCATAAAACGAGAAGGAATTCAAATGGAAAGGAAAGGCCAATCAAAAATGTTAGTGCTAGAGCAAGAGATAACTCTGTGCATGATAGTAGAAGGAAACAACAGTTTAGGGAGATTCGTAAACGAATGTTCCGCAACAGGATAATTGGCAATTTGTTAAAAAATATTAAGAAAGGTCAACAGAAATTGGTTTTTTATAAGAGAAAAAAAAAAGTTGAGAAAGTTATTGATCAGGCATTTGAAATTAAACGTAAGTTATTTATTTTGATAATCAATAGAATTAGGAAGGTAAACAAGGCAATTTATGATTTCAAAAGAAATAGTAGATGGAAGAGAATAGTTAATCGTAGTAATTTTTGTGAAGTTTTTTCTGGAGAATGGATGCATAGTTCAAGCTGTGAGGCATTTTTTAATGAGGAGAGTTATTTCCAGGATAATGATTTGGTGCATGCAGTTGACACCAGTGGTCGTGCTTATGAAGTGAAAGATGGTTGTCCAGTTGAAAAAGAAAAACTTGTGACAACAGAGGCAGAAGAGGTGTTAGGTAATGAGGTTTTAGGAAGACGTGCTAAGGGTCCTGTGTACACCTGGAAGTGTAGTAGTATTTGCAGTGTGCGACAGGATTCCATCAATTTGCTTTGTGATTTTGTACGGTCATTTAATAAGAAAAGTTTGAAGCAGAAAATAAGGTTGTTGCAAGAATTAGATCCTTGCAGAGTAAGAGAAGTGACAGGTTTGCATGGTCATTCACTGGCTTGTCTTTCCAGGAGAGTATGCCAGAGTGTTTTTCATCATTTCAGGATGCTAGCAGTGCATCATAATAAAGTGAGGAAATTAGTTAGATTATGCTAAGAGTCCAGCAATTATGCTTAAACAATTATGCGCTGCTCTTTTGCATGGTTCTGAAATAGATGTGAAGAATATATGTGAAGAAATTGAGTTTTGTTACTTTGGAAGTAAAGAGGAGAATGTTGAAATTGAGCAA
This sequence comes from Lissotriton helveticus, assembly GCF_964261635.1. NCBI lineage: Eukaryota > Metazoa > Chordata > Amphibia > Caudata > Salamandridae > Lissotriton > Lissotriton helveticus. The sequence goes on from NC_136065.1 coordinate 1,612,484,906, forward strand.
GAAGAAGAGGGTCATGTGGAAGATAGTGTACAGGTTTCCAGTACAGATAATTTCCAGAGGGAAATTGCGACGTTTGAGGTGAAATCAAGTGAGAGGCCTAATTTCACTTGTGTGTGTTGTCGACGCACTTATTATAAGAATCAGACTAAGTTAGTGGATTTATATGCAAAAGTGAAAGGGAAAATAATAGTGAATGGAAGGATTTCGCAACATACTTGATGGTAGAAAATTGTTTTGATTTGGGATTGGATCAACGTGTGTGTAGTTATTGTTGTTGCAAATTAAATCAAAACCAGATGCCTGCTAGAGCAGTTCATAATAATCTGGAATTGGTTGAGATTCCTTCTGAATTGAAGGATTTAAATACTTATGAATCTATTTTGATTCAAAGTATCCATCCCTTTCAGGCTATTGTAAGAATGGAGCCAAAGACAGGGAAATTGCCTCCATCAGATTTACAGAGAGGATTAAAGGGAAGAGTTGTTTATTTGCCTCTAGATTTGAAGAAAAACATTAACACAATTGGAGTAGAAAAAGTGGAAGAGGAACCTCTGGTTATCTTAGTTAATGGGGTTCCGACAAAGAATAAGAAAATATGGCAAGATTTAGTAGATGTTAGGAAAGTTAAAAAGGCAAGATTGTATTTGAAAAAAAATAATAAATACTATAAGAATGTATATGTTGCAGAAGAGGAAGTGAGTGAGGAAGAGGATAGCGATTTGTGTGCTGGTCAAATTGAGAAAGTAGAACCCTCTACTAGTGAAGAAATATATGAACATTATAGTGTTCATCCTTTGCATTCCAAGGAAGTCATGGGGAATGCTATTGAGTTGTTTCAAATGAAACAAGCCAAAGGGAGTCCCATTAGTGTTTGGGAGGAAAGTTTGGAAGCTCGGTGTTTCCCACAGCTTTTTCCAACAGGTCAGGGAGGAAGATATGATGAGCGACCTCATCAAATTCCTGCTTCTGAATACCGGACTTTGCGATTGTATGCAGGAGATGCTAGGTTTCGACAATGCATTCCTTATTTGTTTCATCTCCTGTTTGAAAGCGATCTGTCTGGACTGTCATATGCAGTGAACCACATCTTGAAAAGTGGTATACACATGCAAAACATCTCGGCAAGTGACTTTATGGATAAAGTCAATGTCCAAGACAGTATTTTGGATTCTCACCTGATTAATCTCATGGCGTGTCAGCGTGGTACTAATGAGTACTGGTACCGTCGTCATGGTGATTTAAAATGTATGCTGAGGAACTTAGGAACTCCCACATGGTTCCTCACTCTGAGCTGTGCCGAGTATGGCTGGGAAGACTTACTTGAATTTCTACGAGAGGCAAATGCTAACGTAGATAACATCGAATTCAAGACACCCGGAGAACTGTGCTCTTTGGATCCAGTCAATGTATGTAGGTACTTCAATCATAGATTTGAAGCTATGATGTCTTTCATCATGAATAAGAAGAATCCACCTCTTGGAGAGGTGTTGGATTTCTTCTGGAGAAAGGAGTACCAAGCAAGAGGTGCTCCTCATATACATATGTTGCTGTGGATCAAGGATGCACCTAAATTTGGAACGGATCCAGAAGACTCAGTGATGAGTTTCATCCAACAGTATTCTACGTGTGCTGTTCCAAACGCAAAGGAGAAGAAAAGCCTAAGAGAAAAAGTTCTGCGTTTCCAAAGCCATCGATGTGGAAAGTACTGCCGTCGTAAATTCCGAAACAAGGACAAGTTCTACACCAAATGTCGTTTCGGCTTTCCACGACCGGTGATTTCTAAAGGAAGAGTAAACAGTTTGATGTCTTCGCTGCGACATAATGTGATGAAGAAATCACCTAAAAACACATACAATTTGAAGAGGAACGAAGAGTCCAAGTACATCAACGACTACAACCCGGTGATTTTGTCCATGTGGAATGCTAACATGGATATACAGTTTGTGGCTGATAACTGTATGGCTGTGGCTCGGTATGTGACGTCTTACATCACCAAACTAGAGAAGACAGAATTGAAGGATATGTGGGAGGACATTTCCCATGAAAAGAGCCTCAGCAAGAAGTTGTACAGTTTCAGTCTGAAGATGTTGTCGCATCGAGAAATCGGAGCGTACGAATGTTCTGACCGGTTGTCTTCAGCAAGTCTCTATGCCAAGTCCAGGAGTATCGTTTGGGCGAGTCTTGGTCTTGCTGCAACGCGTAATCGAGTTCTCAAACCTGTGCGGGAAATTGAGTATTTGGCGGAAAAGGAGCCAAACAGTACCGACATTTTGAAGACCAACATGTTGGATACATATTATCCAAATCGAAGCATTCACCTCGACAATGTTTGTCTGTATGAGGTTCTTCAAAATTACATATTCAAGAGGAACATCAAAGAAGATACTGAGAAAGGAGTGTATGCTGTAATAGGAAGTGAGGGATGTCTGGTCAAGCAAAGAAAATGCCACTTGGTAAACCATCGAAAATTGAGTGGCGAATCTCCTGAAAAAAAGGAGTTTTTCTATTTAGCACTTTTGCAACTTTTCAAGCCTTGGTGTGCAGAAGAGGAACTGCTTGGAGATTTCCTCTGTTACGAAGACTCTTTCAATGCCGCCAAGGAGACCATAGAATGTCCTGCTTTTCCCAAATATGTAGAAATGTTGAATGCGGAAATTGAGCAGGAAGCAACGATTGCAGCCGAGATTGCCAGAGACAGTTCTCAGGACAGTCAGAGTTCTGCTTCATTGAGTCAGGATCCACTAGGAGGACCTGTTATTGAAAATGAAGCTGCCACTGCTATGAATGAAGTGGAAAGAGCCATGGCTCATGCTCAAGAGGATGCGGTTAACTTAGAAGAGTTGGAAAGACAACTCAACGTTGAGCAGAGGAAAATATATGACGAAGTTACCATGCAAATTGATCATGGATTAAGTCATGACAAGAAAGAGTGCTCATGTACGTCGTTGAAGCCTGTCCGACTGTACGTGAGTGGAGAAGCGGGAACTGGAAAAAGTTTCCTCATTAAAGCAATTTCATGCTATTTGCAGGAAAGGACAGAGTCATCGCTGTCTTGTGTTGTCACTGCTCCAACTGGACTGGCAGCACATAATATTAAAGGGATTACTTTACATCGTTTACTGATGCTGCCAGTGGAGCATGACAACAAATTACAATATCACAAGCTATCTGGAGATGCTTGTTTTGAAGTTTCAAGAATCTTGAGGAAAATGAAACTTCTTATCATTGACGAAGTAAGCATGGTTTCCAATGTCATGCTTGCCTTCGTGCATTTGAGGATGCAAGAAGTTTTCAAAACAGAGTATGATGTGTTATTTGGTGGCAAACACATCATTGTTTTCGGAGATCTTCTGCAGCTGACACCAGTGAAAGGGCAACCTGTGTTCAAAATGCTCACGCATGAAGATACCAGGAAGTGCCTAGGCAGCATTGGCAACGTCAATATATGGTTAAACTTCAATTATGCTGAACTGCATGAAAATATGCGTCAGGCAAAGGATGAAGTTTACAAGACTATTCTACAAGATGTTAGAATTGGAAAAGTGACCGAGCATGGGAAAGAAGCTTTACATGCACGATTACTGTCAAATTTATATCCAGAACAAGATGTTGTGCCTGAGAATATTTTTCAGAAAATTACTGAGAAGAAATCTGGAATATGTTTGATGCCAACTCTTGCAGAATGTGCCAAATTTAACAACAAAATGTTGCATTTAGAAAAGCAAGAGATTGTGAAACTGGAAGCTATTGATAGAGTAGAGCATATGGGATCAACAATTATTTTGTCTGAGAATCTGAAAACAAAATTGGATTCATTAGAGAAGAGTATATCTAAAACTGCAGGTTTTGAAAAGACTCTGAATGTGTGCTTGAACTGCCGTATAATTTTAAGAAGGAATTTACATGTTGAAAGAGGTCTGGTAAATGGATCAATGGGTAATGTTGTTGATTTTGTGAAATACAGAAATAGAGATGGAATTGAATTTTTAAAAATTAAATTTGATGGCATTGAGGAAGTACAGCTAATTGGTCGTTGTTCTGCCAGATTTTTGCTTGTAAAAGACTTATATGTTCGCCGTAAGCAGTTTCCTGTTTGCTTGGCATATGCGGTGACAATTCATAAATTGCAAGGTTTAAGTGTAGACAGTGCATTGGTGAATATTGGCAGTTCTGTGTTCAAGGAGGGTATGGCATATGTGGCATTGTCACGAGTTAGAACTTTATCGGGATTGTACTTGATTGAGTGTGATGTCACAAACATTTGTGCGGATCTAGATTGTGTTAAGGAATACAATAGGTTAAGAAGAGAGTATGCGCCACATTTGCCTCAGTATCCTTTGTTTGAGAAACGTGTGGTAGGCCGGAAACGAAGAAATGAGAACAATACTGGGGAGGTTGTAGCAAAAAGACAAAAAGTCAATGAACCTAAAATTACAAGCAGAAACAAAAAGGATTCTGTTGAAGATGTTGTTGGTTTTCAGTTTGAAAACAGTTCTGGTGTCAACTGCTATGCTAATGTAGTGGTTAATGTTTTGTTTTCTCTAGAAAATGTAAAAGAAGAGATTGTGGTCAATTCTGATCAAAGATTTTGCAGTTTGTTAAATTCTGTGTTAGAGAAATGTAGCACTGATAGAAGAAACATAGAAAGTGTGTCTGAAATTCGAAATCTGTTAGACAGATGTTCAGGCCAAACACAATTCTCTCAAAATATTCAGCAAGATTGTCAGGAGTTTTTAATGTATATGCTTGATGTATTACATGCTGAAGGTGTAGATGTAGATCAGCTGTTTGGGCTTTCTTATCAATGGCAGCATGACTGCGAGAACTGTATGGTATCAAGTACTACTAGTGTAGACTCAGAAAGATTTATATATTTAACTTTGCCAGACAGTAAATCAGTCTCCTTTAATAAGCTAGTAAAAGCAGCTGATCACCACATGGAGTGTAGCCAATGTAAATCTGAAATGATGTCCACATTATTTATACGAACATATGGCCAGTATGTCATTTTAATGTTCCAACGATGTAGGCCTGATGGAACAAAATTGACAACTTTAATTAAAAATTTTGTAGCTTCGCAGTTGTCAATATCAGGAAGGACTTTTGTAACTGCAGCAATTATATATCATGACGGCCCTTCAATAACATCAGGACATTACACAGCTTATTTAAAGTCTAGAAATGGCTGGTCATTCTGCAATGATTCTGTTTTAATTTTCACAAAAAAATTGCCGTATGACCTTAAAAACTCTTACCTGGTGTTTTTAAAACCAAAATTTTAGGGAAATAATCTCGGGATGTGCTCTGTGGAATTTCAAGAAGTTCTAATGGCTCCTACACAATTTGGCCTTGAGGATAAGTGTAGTTCAGAGACATAACTTCTAACCATAGGACTGGACGTCATGGAGAAATACGTGCACTTTGAATGAGTTCAGAAAAACTGTTTCTTTTTATAAGCTAATTGAAGCAGCCAATCAAAACATGGAGTAGAGGGAATGTAAGTCTGCAATGCTGTCTATTGTTTTACATTGCTTTGTGATTAAAAGTGATGTAGATAATTAAATAATTGTAGTAGTCATAGAGGTAGTGTAAGTCTGCTTCATAGTAAGCAGTATCAGTGTCATAGGAAATGTAGAACATGACTGAGCAAGAAGGGGAAGATATTACTATTCCAGGATTGTGAAAATGATCTTCAACATTTTAATTCTGAAAGTTGCGGAAATGCCAAATGACGGGATTGGCTTACAAGAAATCCAAGAGTTATAAATGGCTCTGACCAGATTTGGCCTTGTGGAAAATTGTGGTAGAGAGCAAGAAGTCATTTATTGCATGTAATGTGTTTTTAAAAACGATGGAGATTTTCTTTCAGAAAGTGGCGGGCTGAAAGTAATAACAGCACAAAAGAGTGTAAGCTGTTCATAGGACATCCTTGGACGTCATGGAAAGTAAGTTAACTTTAAGGAGTTCTGAATTTTGATTTCTGATGTTGTATGGGTTTTTTAAACACAATCATTTTGATTGTGTTTTTTTTTCCCCGCTGTTACATGATGAATACCTTCAAGTCACTGTTTTTAGTGAAATTTGATACATTCTGAGAACAGCAAAAATAAACCATTTAACATGTATAATTAATTCTGTACTGTTTGCATTTATGATGTATATGTAGAACTGTGTAGGAGGCATGGAGAAGGTGAGGCTTCTGTAAGTGTCAAAGTTGTTGCATGCAGTGCTGCACTTCTGCGTATTCTTTCATATGCTAGACTACATCTGCACAATGAGATACCTAAGCAAAGGAAACACAAGTGATGTGATTGTGAAATGAGCAAAATAAATTGCACGTATTTCAATTACATCACCTGTGTTTCCTATCATTACGAATCACATTGTGCAGATCAAGTTTAGGTCTGTCCAGGGAAACATAGGAGATTTGGACTTTGTTGAAGAGTGCAGTGGACATGACTCACTTCATTGGTAGACCTTCACATGTATTATCTCCTCTGTACTCTTCAACAAGTGTAAATCTCATCTGCAACCCTGAGTAGGCCTCACCTGAAACAAACCTCTGGATAGTAGACATCTTATTGGCATCCTGAAGCAATTATTTAAAGTTTTAGTGTCTTGCGACACTTTTCTGAAACAACAGCAATGCAAAAGATGCACCATGTTTTAAGATAGGCCTCACTTCATCTGCATCAAGATACTGTTAGTTTAAAATGTATATCTTTAGGACTGTGTAGGGGGCCTGGAGAAGCAGAAGCTTCTGTAAGTGTCAAAGTTGTTGAAAAACTGTTTGTCCTTCAATCTTTTCCCTTGTCTTTTCTAATTTTTAAATACATTTTTTAATATTTTTCAAATGTTTGTTCTCTCTTTCACAGATTGAAAGTATAAAAACAAAAAGTGAGTAATTTAACGACAATTATAAGGTAAATATTTTGTACTGTTTTCGTTACATTTCTATCACATTTAACTACTATTAGTTCCACTGCTTCATTTCTTTAACCCTCAGTTTCCTGCCTTTGCTACTTCCCTCATTCCTTTCTCTATTACCTACTTACTCAACTCCTTCCACTCTTTTTCTCAGTCCCTCTCTTCTCATAGTTCCTCACTCTTGTTCACTCACTGCGTCTCTACTACTCTTAGTGTCTTTGACTGATCACTCTATCACTACTTGTTCATAATGCTTTCTCTGTGTAGTTGAAGCACACTAAGGGGAATATTATGAACACAGCCAATAAAATTATTGCTCTTTTTATTGGCAGAAAACTGGTGCAAAAGTGGTTTTAGTGGCAGTTTTCTGCCACAAAAGCAGCTTTAGCGACACATTTCTGCCAATAAAAGCTGCAAAACTTTTATTGCCTATGTTGATGATATGGCTCTATGTTAATTACATTTCTTTGCTGTTTCAATTAATCTTTTTTCTGTTATTTTTTGTTTTCTGTTTTCTATTTTTTCTCCCTGTTATTCCTCATGTTTTAATCTTATTTTGAACATTCACTCACATTCTCCAAGAAACTCTTCTTTGTTAATGTTATACTCTCTTTTTTTTTCTTTCACTTCGTTATCTATTTTGTTTTTCACAATTATACCCTCTTCTGTCTTTTCTTCGGTAAATAGATCTATTAAACAGTATCTCTTCTTTACTCCCTATAGCTGTCTTTCTTTTAACATCACTCTCTGTTTCCTTTCCTTATACTTACACTTTTTTTTTTTTTTTGGTTAGCTCCCGGTCCGCATACCGGGAAGCTAACCCGGAAGCGAACCAAAAGAAATAGAGCTTGCCAGAGTGCTAAACATTCTAGCAATTTTTTTGGAAAGGGAAGGTAGTTCTGAAAAGAACTTTTTTTTTATATTTTTGTTGTTTTATATTTTTTTTTTATTTTTTGAACATTTTTTGGTTTTTTTGTATTTTTTGAACGATTTTATATTTTTTTTGTTTTTTTTTGGGGGGGGAAACAACAAAAAACAGGCGTTGAAAAGGGCTCAACAGGAGCAAAAAAAAATTACTGGGGGCGGCTAGGGCAATCATGGTGTTCATACGCCAGGTTCAGTGCATTGATGCTCATGTTGCCACAAGCTAATAATGCACGACAGTGCATACATAAGTGAATCATGTGCCCAAAATTTTCTTGAATATTTGGCACAGTTTCCCGTGCCTCTTCTGGTGTTAGAGAAACCGGTATTGTTGGTCTGGCCACAGGAGTTGGTCTTGGATTGTCGTGCATATCCCTTAATTCCGCCCGGCTGTAATTTAGGGGATGTTTCCTCGTCATGTGCCTGTGCATTGTGTGATTTCCAAAGCTATATTTTTTGTCCGTCCCTCTGGACAATTGTTCCTTGCATATCAGGCAGGTGACATACCTTGCGTTGACTTTTTTTTGGCCACGAGGTATTGAAAAAAACTGCCAGATGAAACTGGCTTTCTTTCTGGAAACCCGGGGCAACTCTTCTAAAAATTGTGGTTCTTCTCCCTCCTCATCCATTTCTTCCTCTTCCTCCTCAGTGTTGGTAAGGAACTGGGGAGGTGGTCCTCTCTTCCCATGAGGAGGTGGTGGTGGTGGTGGGGGTCCACCAGCTGAAGCTACCAATGAAGCCATTTTCCAACAAGCAAAATAGGTCTTCCTCTCACAATGATGAAAGTCAGAGTGAGGAAAGAAGGAGGGGTTTTCATCATTTGGGAAAAAACAATACTTCTCAACCAATGAAAAGTGTTATTTTTAAGTCACCTGACCTAGCCTTCCATCATTATGAAACCAAAAGTGAAATGAACCAATGAAAAGTTTTATTAACAAGTCACATGACCTCTCACGCTCATGTTACGCGCTGCGGAACGCTCCCCGGTTAGCTTCCGGGTCGCTCCGCTTCGCGCCTCGGTCCGCGCCCCGGGACACTTCCGGGTGCGCTAACGCGATACGTCACAAGACGCATTTCGCGGCAACGCGATACGTCGCGCTTTCGCGCCGCGGATCGCTTCCGGGGAGCTGCGTTTCGCGCCTCGGTCCGCGCCCCGGGGCACTTCCGGGTGCGCTAACGCAGTACGTCATAAGACGTATTACGCGGCAACGCGATACCGTCACTATGTTGATTTCTTACCGGTTCGCGGACCGGGTCGCGGAATCAAATTGAGCTAACGGGAAGCTTCCCGGTTCGCGGACCGGGAGCGAAACAAAAAAAATATTTAAAAAAAATTATTAATAAACATATAAAATATATTTTTGGATTTAAAGAACAATACATTTTACAGCTATAGATATTAGCTTTTAAAAAACCAATGAAATTCACTGAAAAAACCATAGGTTATAGACCATATATAGTAAGGAATTAGCATTTACAAAACCTTGAAAATTCACTGAAAAAACCATAGGTTATAGACCATATATAGTTAGGAATTAGCATTTAAAAAACCTTATTTTACTCACACAAAACCATTGAAATTCCATATATAGTTAGTTGTACTAACTATATATTGCGCACCCGCAATCCACTGCTGATCATGTCACATATTACATCATTCATGACATGGTCAGTGACATCACTGATGACATCACTGATGACATCTCAAATGACATCACTGATGACATCACTGATGACATCTCAAATGACATCACTGATGACATCACTGATGACATCTCAAATGACATCACTGATGACATCACTGATAACATCTCAAATGACATCACTGATAACATCTCAAATGACATCACTGATGACATCTCATTTGACATCAATGGTCACATCACTGATGATATCATTCATGTGACAATACAATGCATCTCCTCACACTTTAATATAACCTCTGTTACACCCAGTGTTAAATACAGAATATATTTTTTTAAACAATTGACACACCAATACTAGTTACTACATACGCACTCACTGATTCCTACGTCTACACACACATTCACTCATTCACCCATACAATCATTCATACATACAATCACTCATCTTTACAACACTATCATATGCACTCATACACCCTATACAGACACTCACACTCTGCCACTCATCCTTGGAGTTACTCACACACCTAGTCAGTCCTGTAAAGAATCAATCACACTTCCATTTTCTAATCTATACAGTTAAACATAGAGTACCTTACATTTTCAAACATATTCTAACACATACTTACTCTCTTATAAATCATTGATACAAGAACACATTGATCTGCACAGAGTCACACATCTCCCAGCCAGCCACACACACACTCAGTCTCCCATACAAATACTTGGACAATCAATCAATAACCCATATAGTTACTCATATAGCTACTGATCAACACATGCAGCAGTTTACAGAATACCAGACATAATGATGCACAAATTAAGACAGTTTAGTCACCAACCTATGCATTCAGTGAGACACATTTAATCACTCACTCATACAGTCAGTCACGCACCTACTAAAACCTTCATTCAGACACTTATACATCCACTCATTCAGTTGTGATGTGATGTCATCAGTCATGTCATTGAGATGTCATCAGTGATGTCATTTGAGATGTCATCAGTGATGTCATCAGTGATGTCACTGACCATGTCATGAATGATGTAATATGTGACATGATCAGCAGTGGATTGCGGGTGCGCGATATATAGTTAGTACAACTAACTATATATGGAATTTCAATGGTTTGTGTGAGTAAAATAAGGTTTTTTAAATGCTAATTCCTAACTATATATGGTCTATAACCTATGTTTTTTTCAGTGAATATATATATAGATATATATATATATATATATATATATAGATAGATATATAAATATATATATATATATCCTACTGGCGGTCGCCAGTAGGTAGTTATAGTTAGGACCTAGTTTCCATAGGAAATCCGCAACATTCTATTGGGAATAACTTTGGCGCGGGTGGACGAATTTTCGCGAATTTCTCAAAGAAGATGGCCCGCTCTGCTCTGCTCCTTCCCTGAAAGTTTGGGGGGGATTCGTCAAGCGGGGGCCGAGATAAAAGGGGGGTCCCAAAACGTGTTTTCTCCATGTTAATTTCCATAGGGCGGTTGGACTCGCTTTTAGCCCGAAGGGCTGAATGGATTTCCACCAAACTTGGCAAAATTGTAGGGACTGGTAGCCCAATGTGCCTTTGCTATGTCTCAAGATATTTGCTCCAGTGGATTTTGAGTAATTTAGGTTCAAAAATATATATATATCTATAAGCGCGCCCCGGTACGCGCACCGGGGCGCGTACCAGCGCGCTACACGAGTACGCGAGCGGAAAGCTGATTGGCTCTCGGGTGTCTGTCAACATTCCAAACAGTCCGGAGCGGCCACCATATTTTGTCTCGGTAGGATCGAGACACAAGAGGTGGCAAAAACAAAGGGGGAAATGACCAAAAGGGGGCAGGGTAGACCCCCCCCGACCCCCTAGGTTTGATGTGGGCCCTGAGGGGCAAAAAAAAAATTTCTTTTTTTTTCGATTTTCGCGGGGGGAGCGCCCGGTACGCGCCCCGGTGCGCGTACCGGTACGCGTACCCTGGAGAAAAAAGAATGACAGAGTTTTAAAAAAATGTATTTATAGATTGGAGGTAGTTCTAAAAAGAACTGTTTTTTTAATTCTTTTTGTTGTTTTATATTTTTTTTATTGTTTTTTTGAACATTTGCTTTTATGAACAGTTTTATATTTTTTTTGTAGTTTTTATGGGGACAAGCAAATAACAGGGAATTGTAAACGGCTCAACTGGAGCAAAAAAAATCAGGAAAAAAATTAAGTTTTTTTTCTGCAGATATGGTTATCTCCTGCACAGTTGTTTAGGTTTATACTTCTTTCGCCATACGTAATTGTAGTCCCACAATAGTTACAAACAATTTTATAACGTCCAAACTTGGTTTGAATGTTTGGGACCATCTCCCTTGCCTCTGGACCCGATGGAGTGTGTTCTTTGCTTGTTGAGGTCCTGGAAGAAGATTGGGGAAGGTTTCTGGCCAGTTCTCTCACCTCTGCTGCAGAATAGTTGTTAGGATGCCTGAGTTGCATGTGGCGAATCATGGTGTAATTACCAAAATAATATTTTTTTGTGGGGTTCCCCCTGGAAAGTTCACAGCCACAGATCAGACAAGTCACTTTTGCCGCATTGACTTTCTTCTGGCCTCTTGGGAATTTAAAAAACTCCTACACAATGTGCTCTCTCGGTTTGTAAGGGGGATTGTCTTCAGGCAGGAACCTCCTCTCCTCCTCCTCCTCCTCCTCCTCTTCTTCACCACCAATGTGGTGTTGTGGTGGTCCTTGTGGTGGTGGTGGTGGTGCAGATGCTCCTGCTGCTGCTGCTACTGTAGCCATTTTTCAGTACAAATAGGTACAAATAGATTGGTAAACAGGTCTTCCTCAATCAAAGTACAAAGTAAGAATGAGGAAAAAAGGTGGGGGCTTTCATCATTTGGAAAACAAAACTGTCCTGAACCAATGAAAAGTGTTATTTTCAGGTCACATGACTCGGGCTTTCATCATTTGGAAACCAAAACTGTTCTGAACCAATAAAAAGTGTTATTTTCAGGTCACATGACCCGACGCGCTTACGCTATGCGCCCCGGGGCGCGCCTGGCTGCGCGCCCGGGGGGCTTACATAGCGCGTATGCGCTCGGGCGCTTCCAGATGCGCTTACGCCGTGCGTCATAAGACGCATCACGCGGCTACGTGATACGTCACAGTGATGTTTTCGTTCGCGGCATTAGCGCTAACGGGACGCTCACCGGTACGCGCACCGGGGCGCGCCGCAACACTGCGCTTACCGGTGCGCTCACCGGTACGCGCACCGGGAGCGCACCAAGGCAAAAAAATAATTAAAAAAGGGAAAAATATACATAAAAAAATTGTATTACATAAATATACAATATAAAATTCATTATAAAAAATATTACATTTCATAGCTATAGAAATTTGCTATTAAAAAACCTATGAAATTCACTGAAAAAACCATAGGTTTCACACCAGTTATAGTTAGGAATTAGCATTTAAAAAACCTATTAAATTCACTGAAAAAACCATAGGTTTCACACCAGTTATAGTTACCTGGAAATTTTACTCGCATAAAACCATTGAAATTCCCACGTTATAGTTAGTTGGACTCACTATAACTTGCACGTGCAATGCACTGCTGATGACGTCACATATTACATCACTCATGACATGGTCAGTGACATCACTCATGACATCACTGATGACACCATCCTTGTGACAGAGTGACACACCTCCTTTCACTGTAATGTAACCCTTGAAACACATATTCAAAAATAGAAACTAAAATTTTCAGAAAAATGGAGATACCCATACCAGTTACAACAACCAATTCAGAAATTCCACCATCTATATACACATCCACTCATTCACCAACAGTTCTATATTAGTCACTCATACATATACTCACTCATCATATGTAGTGATAAACCTATACATCCTGTTACACACCGATAGTCATCCAAAAGTTACTCACACATGCAAATAAACTATTCAACATCCATGTATTTGCATATACAGCTATACACACACTACCACCTTACTTCTAAGGAAGCTTACACATATTTACTCTCTTAAACAATCACTTATAGAAACACATACTTATTTAAACAGGAACTCTTACAATCTCTTACTCTCACATATACTCACTTATATACATCAATATTCACATATACTAGATTAAAACATATGTAGTTACTGATAAAGACACTAGTGAGACAGTCATTCACTCACTAACATACATATATACACACTCATTCACCCATACAGTACTGCACATATGCTTTCTTTAAAACACATACAAACAGAGAGTCAGTCACTCATGCATCTATGTGCTAAGTAATACCCCCACCAAACTATACAGACACTCACACAGATACTAAAAAAAACATCTAATAACCCATATACATACACATGTAGCTACTCACCAACCCATGCAGCCACTTATACACAAAGTGAAACACTAATACATATATTTAAATATTTAAACATTACTCACTAATATATGTATTCACTAAGATACACTTAATAAGCCAGTTAAGCAATCATTTTTTTTTTTTTAAAACATCCATGTAAACACTTATTTAAACATTTATTCTTCCATCAATTTTTACATATACATATATAAAACATATTTATTTTTCAGAAAGACACACATTCACTGGATGGTGTCATCAGTGATGTCATGAGTGATGTCACTGACCATGTCATGAGTGATGTAATATGTGACGTCATCAGCAGTGCATCGCACGCGCATGTTATAGTGAGTCCAACTAACTATAAAGTGGGAATTTCAATGGTTTTATGCGAGTAAAATTTCCAGGTAACTATAACTGGTGTGAAACCTATGGTTTTTTCAGTGAATTTAATAGGTGTTTAAATGCTCATTCCTAACTATAACTGGTGTGAAACCTATGTTTTTTTTCAGTGAATATATATATATATATATATATCTCCAAACCATTACTCACTCCAATTAAGAATGAGTCCAACACATGCTAAGAGCATGGCAAAGTTGATTTTAATTCAATCTTGGAGGCATAAACCGGTGAGCTATGAAACGCCACGGCAGATGCATTTCAGTGGTTTGCTTTAATCAGTGCCAGTTTCATAGTGAAAGTCCTTACGCCTGCAAGATGTTTAAATGCAGACGCTGTTGTTTCCATTTGTGCTTGATCTCCCCTCAACATTAAAAGAACAGTGTCTTGTCACTTGCTACACCGCTTGCCTCCTTACAGAACTCGCAGCATACGAGGTTTACTGCACGCGGTGAAAGCACATTCAGTGATGTGGCCCCCATGCGCACAGTGGTACTGCATTCATTATTGGCTGCGGACAACACAACATCAATGCAGCTGGTCTTCAGTTGTTGCTGTTAGTATTATAATCATGCAAAGTCTCTCATCAGTATTTGAATAATACTCCTCTTTCGCCCAGGCGATGATGTTACTGCACAATGCTATTTCCACCTGGGGGTTCACGCGCTTGTGTTTCACACACAATGCTAATTTTTTGCTGGCTGTGCGCGTCACTCCAGACCAAACTAAACTGGCAAAAACATCCAAACCATTACTCACTCCAATTAAGAATGAGTCTGACACATGCCAAGAGAATTGCAAAGTTGATTTTAACTCAATCTTGGAGGCATAAACCGGTGAGCTATGAAACGCCATGGCAGAAGCATTTCAGCGATTTGCTTTCATCAGTGCGGGTTTCATTGTGAAAGTCCTCATGCCTGCAAGATGTTTACATGCAGACGCTGTTGTTATATATATATATGTTAACAAAATTGACAACACTGGAACATATGTATTGAGAGCTGCCTGGACAAAATAAATGAGTTAGAAAAATATGTATAAAAACCTGATTAAAGATTTCAATAAACATATATCAATTTGATGAGAATGTTTTCATCATAAATGACATATGTTGGTGGCTGAGACATTAGGCACTAAGAGCCAGTTTTAGTAATAATAATCTTTATTTGGATATAAAGCAACATCCTTAAAAGGGGCACCAACAGCAAGAGCAACCTTTGATGATATATAGGTCAAGTGGGAATGTTTTCAGAACTATTTTGTATTTTTTACCCTGTTTCCCAGACCTACAATGAATGTTCAGGGGCTACCTTTTTCTTCCTTTTGTCACTGCAAATGCATGCCTATAGAAGCTAATCTCCACTTCAAAGGGACAACAGTTTATAAATGAAGGACCTCAGACACCAGTTCTTCATTACATAAATGGTCCAGTTCGCACCAGAACTGTGCCACTCACCCTGAAAACCAGAGCAATCTGCCACCAGCCTATCTCTTTACACAGCGAGCCAACACAGAGCTCCAGCTTGCCTGTTTGCAATGCCCGGTCTGCTCTTTGTGCCAATCGACCACCGCCAGAAACACGCTCCTTGCTTCTTGTGACCCTCTCCAACAAGTACAGAACTCTTGACACAAAACGTGAGAAGGTAAGGCTTCAGCAGGAATAGTTTGGGACTGCATCTGACCTACTTTCCATTACAATAGACCTGAAATTTTGACTTTGACCTGGTCCAGCAGGACCAGAAATCGAGGATTGGCGTCTTTTCACCTTTAGGTGCTGTTTTACGGATTGGATTTTCATTGTGTTGGTCTTGTTTTATTTATTATAGTAAGCTCTATTGTTCCAAACTAGTGTGGCATCTCTTTTGTGTGATGTTTTCCCTGTGTTACTATTTAAGTATTGCATAAATACTTTACACATTGCCTCTAAGTTAAGCCTGACTGCTCTGCGCCTAGCTACCAGGGTGTTTTAAGCAAGGGTTAATTGGGGGTTTACTTGACTAATAACAATCAATCAATCAATCAGGGGATTTTTGAGCATGTTACTCACCCGGTTGTTGCTTGACCCAAACTCAATCCCCCAGTCAACCAATAACATTTAAAACATGAGGTGTGTAGGTCTCTTGCATGCCCTGTTGTGCCTAATGTTAGGTTCCCTGGGCATTGACTGTATAAGAGATGTACCCTAGCTCCAGAAAAAGGGTCTATTTTGACAATCTGCACCAGCCACTGACTGACAGTAAAAATGAAGCCTGGCAGGTCTGTCTTCATAGCAGGAGAGTAACCACTGGTACATGGAGAACTGTAGACAGCACTCTTAGTAGTAGTGGTCATATATGGTATGAGAATGCCATCTCTTTTCCAGAATTTGTTTTTATTTTGACTATTTTAATACCAGTTATTGTGGATCTGCTTGAGCCAGAGTCTTCCACTATAGCAGGCTTACATTTCCCAAGTTAGTGTGGCTCACCCAGAAATGATCACATTGTCTATAATTTAGCATGTGTGCCTTCATGGTGCTAATCAACGCAGAGCAAATACCATTGTGGATCCAACCGTATTTTGCTCTGAAAATTTAACAATGGAATAGCTCAAAATAGACTTTCAACACACAGTGCCAGCTTTCCTAAAATCTATGCAAAGGGGACTCTAAGAGATGGGGTCAATGGCAAGACTCATACGGTTTCACTCAATGCCAGTTCTGCAAAAATAGGGAGATCTGGCTTGTTCTCCACCTAGCCTGTAATGCAGCCTGGGTAGAGAACATGCAACATGCGCATGAATGCTTGTCTGGCCCGAGATTGCTGGTCAAACATTCATGCACACTTATATAGTGCCCACCACTCCTCCCTTTCTCTGAGAGCAGGGCAGATCCAGCTGCACTGCCAAAACACATCAGCAGGAGCAAATAAAATGATAATAACAAGTAAACGTCAAAGCTGGTGGTATCTCACTATTTGTGACTTAACTAGATTCGAGGAATCACCCAGAACTTTCCCAACTCATATACATGGATATAAGGCCAAGGAGAATCCCATATCATGTATTTCATGAACCCCAGTGGAGAGGGGGCTTTTGTGGATCCAATAGCCCAAGGCTGAGAATAATTATCACAACCTTCCCTGAGTGTGCAGGAACCCTCTGAAAAAAAGAGGAATCTTTTCAATACAGTGTACTTGCATGCTACCTGCAAAGCAACCACCTAGATTCTTGTTTTATTGGGAGGGAAAAGATGTGACTTCACATACGAGAATGTGTAATTTTTGGGGCCACAGGGTTTCCTTTAAACCACAGCATGAAATAATTCAATGACTTACCCAGGACTTACCCAGGACTCAGCTAACCCCAACATCCTTATAAGGATCACTTTCCGCCAAGTGACCTTTCAAGGCTGTCAGAAAGACAGAACATCTTACACTTCCATGCTGTTATCCACCACTGTCTGATGTACTTTGATTACATCCTAATCTACCCTAAAATAGAGGACAATGTCATCTAATAGCTGTGGCAGGGAGATAGTAGGCTCATGGCTAGGTTTAAAGCAAGGCATCATCAGGTTACAAACTCCCATCCTAAATGTGACCGCTGAAGAGTTTGTGAAATATACAGTCACAGTTCCAATGCTAAGATGGTTGTGTGTGTTGGGTTTGTATAACTTTCTCTGTCAGAAGGTGTGTCTCACACTTAAAGTGTGGCAAATTCAGCTGTGTTGTTTACTTGTGATTCATGAAGAATCAGATTTAAGAAAAAAAGCAGACTGGACTATATTCTCAAAGTTTTATTTAAATGCAAGTGAGAGTGACACACTGGCCGATTTCTTTTCCCAAAAAATTCAAACTATATATTCTTCATTTAGGGATGCCAATAATGATTTGGAACCCTGTACCTCCCCAATCTCTGATGCCCTGGTTTCCTGTAGGCTAGACACAATTCCACTCTTGGATTTTCCGGCTTTAGATAAACTGGCTGCTAAAGTTACCTCTGGATCTCCCAACGATCCAACACCCCCTCAAACCCTCAATCTGGCTATGGACGTGATCCGCCCTATCATATTGGACGTTCTCAACACCTCTATCTCCTCTAAATCCGTCCCCCCATCATGGAAGTGCGCGATGGTGAGGGCGCTGTTGAAGAAGCCCAATCTTGACCAGAACAACCTGGCGAACTATCGTCCTATTTCCTTGCTCCCCTGGTTGAGCAAACTGCTTGAGAGGCACGTAAATAACACCTTGACGAACTACCTGGAGTCAAATAGTCTCCTGCGTGCTTCTCAGACAGGGTTTCGTCCGCTACATGGGACAGAAACTGCTCTTCTAGCGGTCACGGAAGAAGCAAGAGCAGTGTTGGATCAGGGTGGGAAAGTCGCCATTATCCTATTGGACCTTAGTGCCGCGTTCGACACGGTCAACCATGTCACGCTGTTGCAACGATTGGCGGACATGGGCGTGTTGGGCGCGGCCCTGGAATGGCTGACATCCTTCCTGGCTGACCGGTTCTTCCAGGTTTTTGAGGGTGAGGCAGTATCCCCTAAACACCCACTCAGGTGTGGGGTTCCTCAGGGCTCCTCCCTGAGCCCCACGCTGTTTAATGCCTACATGGAACCTCTAGACAGGATAGTCCAACCCTTCGGTGTGCGTATTGTCACCTACGCGGACGATACCCAACTGGTGGTCTCTTTAGACCACGCGGAGGGATCGTCCCACACCTTAGGCCCCTGTCTGGAGGCGGTCGCCAGATGGATGCAATCTTCTTGTTTAAAACTTAATGGGGAGAAGACTGATGTCATCTTGCTGGGTAATTCCTCCCCCTCCGTTTTTGCATCCATCTGGCCACCATGTCTGGGCGCGCCCCCCATTCCCAAGCCCCAGATAAAAAGCCTGGGGATTTGGTTCGACTCAGCCTTGAACTTTTCGGTACAAGCCACAAAGATCGCGGCCACCTGTTTTGGGTTGATGAGGATGTTGCGGAAGGTGCTCCCCCTGCTTCCATTTCAGGCCAGGAGGATCCTGGTCCAGGCCCTTATATTATCGCGCCTGGACTATGGGAACGCTCTTTTCATGGGAGCCCCCTCCTTTGTTATTCAGAAGCTCCAAGTCACCCAAAACAGTGCGGCCCGTCTACTCTACAATCTTCCTCGCTGGCAGTCAGCTAGGAATGCCTTAAGGGAACTCCCCTGGCTCCCTATTGCGGCGAGAGTACAGTTCAAGGCTATGTGTATCTTACACAAGGCCTTTCATCACACTGGCCCTGCAATTCTACAAACCTTGGTCACTCCCTATGTCCCTTCTCGCTCCCTCCGCTCTGGCTCCCTCCAGTTGGCTACTTCCATCAGAGTCAGGAAAACCCGCTGGGGCGGCCGCTCTTTTTCATACACCGCGGCCAAGCTCTGGAACACCCTCCCTTTACCCCTCCGGGAAACTACTAATCATCTCTCCTTCAGGAAAGCCCTGAAAACACACTTGTATGCGAAATCATGCTGATCTGCCCTGAGCCCGCGCTAATAAAGTTTTCAGTCATAAGCGCTACGAGGCCTCCGGGTAGATAGCGCTATATAAGTGTAATTTAATAATAATTTAATAAGACTCAAATTGTCTTTTTCACGGTAATCTACTTTTTTTAAACTTAGAGCAGCTATTTTTGCCCACATTCATGATTTGCCAGTGGCAGCTGCTAGAGAATGATGATGGAGAGGCCGGGAAGTGTTTGAAAAAAGAAGAAAAAGAAGACCATCCCCCAGACGCATCAAGCCCTGATTCTGCGAATTCTAATTTGCGAAAAATACCAAATCGCAAATTAGAAATTGCAGAATGGGATGCATTAATAATAGCGATCCAAAAATGCGATAAGCAGTCGGCCGCAATCGCCGAATGCGAATTTAGCTAAATCCTTCAAAAATCGCAGAATCGCCTGTTTCCCATGTTGAAATTGCGATTTCGCAATTACCGAAATCGCAAATTGCGAGATCGCAAAAACGGGAAGTCGCATTTCGAGCACAATGATGACATTACATCCAGGAAGTAGGCAGTTCCCTCACTCATTCTGAACACAGAGCTTGAGAGAGGAAGAGGCACAGCACTGAGCTCTATCAGACACACCCTGCAGCCCCACAACAGGACATACATCCAACTCCAGAATGTCCCAGGATGCAGCAGGAAGCAGTGCAACTGGCAGAAAAAGAAAAATTAAATTTTCAGAACAGGATGTGGAGTTCTTTATTGAGGGAGTCAGCAGGGACCATGATAGGCTTTTTGGGAAGGTGCAGCAGACAAGAGGTGCATTTGGCAGCGCATCAGGGCGAAGGTAAACTCTGCAGGAGTGACCCAGCGCTCAATTGATGAGCTGAAGAAGAGGTGGTACGACCTCAGAGGCCGTGCCAAAGAGCGCATAGCAGAGAGGCTGGGGAAGCAACATGCCACGGGAGGAGGAGGCCCCACAGTTGGGGCCAACACACCACTTGAAGACCTGGTTGAGGACATATACGTGGAGGAATAAAACCCTTTAAATGGTAAGCGTCGGACTGAATTACTGTCAGGGGGTAACCCGAGGAGTGAGCCTCAATTGAAATAACTGTAAGCCTGGTGGTGATTATCTTTTGAGAATTCCTTCATGAATCCAGTTTTCTTTGGAAACAGGTCCCGAACGGATCAGTGTGGGTCTGAAGTTACTCTTGTGGACCTGATACGAGTTGACTGTGCCCTTTGTTGGATCAGTAGATCAGTGGCTCAGGTAAAAGAAAGATCAGTGAAATCTAATCTTGCGTTACCCGGTTAGTATAGGCAGCATGGCCCCTTTAGAGAATGGTCGCATTCCCGTTAGAGAAAATGAATAAATGAAACCAGGAAATTGTCACTACGAAATATGACTTAAAACCTCTCTGAGGTTTGCCACGTAACCACGAGAGAACACTTTTGGAGAGTGTTGGTGTTTTGTATGAGCGTTATGAACGCAAGGTTTTTGAGAGTTCGCTCCTGGGGATTCCTGTGTATGTTTTTTGAATTAATTCTCTTTATTCTTCTAATTATCAGTTGCTCTGTTAGGTTGGAGCTCACCATGGATGGGATGTGGTTTTGAGGCTAAATGTTAAATATTGAATTGTAGAATCTATTTTAATGAAAAATAGACTGATGATATATGAAACTGTAGTACTTATGAAAAGCCTTTGACTCTTGTTTAGACTTTTTGTATTGTTGTATATTTGAATATAAATGTGTGAATTAATGAATTAGATATCAGACTGTTTAATCTAAACTAAGTCTTTTTCTATAACAGATTTGTCACTGGTGTATCATCCTTGAGCCGTGTTTTCCCCTCTCCCTCAGCGTAAAAGCCCTGATGAAGGTGCGCCGGTAGATCTGGGCCTGGCACCGAAACGCGCATTGGCGTTATCTATTTCTGGGATCCTGTATTATCGATCTGGAATTTTCGGCGGTGTGCTATGAAGGCTCGGCTGGATCCCACTCTTTTGTTATTCTGGGGACTATGTTGAGGCAACTGCTCTGAGTGTGGTATATGTGTGAATGTATGTGTGTGATTGAATGACGAGGTATTGTATGGTTGCTGAGATGTAGATGTGGGGAAATTATGTTTTATTATGTGTAATTATTGATGTAACCTTCTATTTATGTATTAAGATTTGATGGTGTCTGATGTTTGGAACAACTAATACATTAACAGAATAAGGAAAAAAAGAAAATAAAGATGTTGTACACTCATACTTGAGATTTATTTTTCCCAGTGACGTCTCTGTTGCCCTCCTTGGTGAGCTCCTTGTTTCACATGGAATTTAGTGGACTCTATATGAGCCATTGCTGAATCTTGTGGGTGGACTTCCCTCCTAACCTTTGTGAGGACACCATCAACCCTGCAGCCTGAGTGGGGGTCACTCGGCTGGACACCTCCCGACCCACACAACAATCCCAAGGTAAGAGCCATGCAACTGCGACCCTATCCCCTAACAATGCCCATGCCCCCAGAGCTAGCCATTTGATAACCCCAGTAATGCAGGCCATGCACATCAGAAATGCCATATTCCATTGTGGGACCTGTAGTGTGATAATAGTTCCCCGATAGCCACACACAGCCAGACCTGTCAAGTGAAACATGTCCCTAAAGCCAGTCAGGGAATGCAAGCCTGCATGCATGTTACAACATCCCATGTGCAAGATTCATATCATTAATCATGCACCCATTTACATCACAGGTGCTGCAGAACCACAGAGCACAGACAGCGAGGCACTCCAAATTGAGGAGAACTCAGAGGACACCGAGGGAGAGAGCCACCCTGCCCCACGACCTGGATCGTCACACACACCTGTACCAGTACCACAACCTCCCCATGCGGACAGGGCCACCCCTGCAGCCACAGGAGGAGAGCAACCACCCCGTGAGTCACACATGGCAGTGGAACAGGCCACACCACCCCAGGTGGCAGACACAGTGCGCAGCCACTGTGCGGTCGCAGTCAAGCAGCCGGATGAGGCAGCAGTGCAACGTGGCAACATGCCCAAGATCCAGGGCTTTGTATCGAACGCCGGATGCAAGCTGTCCACCAAAAGCAGGCATGGCACATGACAGCCATGCAGCTGCAGCTTTACAAGACTGCGCGCAATGTGAGCCAGCTCACCGAAAGGGTGAAGGTGTTAACGGCTGCAGTAAGGGAGAACAGACAAATCATGGTGTCACAGCAGGATATCACCCACCGCCGCCACCGCCATCTGCTGACCTGGTTATCAGCATATACCAGGTCAAACCACCTGATCGGGAATGCAACATCCCAACTGTCACGCCGGTCCCTGGCAATGCAAATCCAGATGGTGCAATGCTGCCAGGATGTTGATTGGGTGTTGGAACAGGTCACAACCGCTGTCCAAAACCAGCAGGTGTATGGCCATGCCCATGCAAGGGGGGGGGGAGGGTGATGGTGCCAGTGAGGGCACATCCAGTCTGAGCAGCCTGTCCCTGCCGGTGGTACAAGAACGATGCCGCACTACCAGGCCCAGTGCAGCATCACGGCCCGATACTGGTGAGGTGAATGTGGAGAGGCGACAGGGTGCGTCCGGCCGGAGGCGCCAGTGATTGACTGACCATTAGCAGCAGTGCCATACTGAAGTACCAAGCACGCCTGCTTTGCAATCATGGGGCTGTATGACGTAATACAGTTTTCATGTTTTCTGAACAAAAAAAGTAAATAAAAGATGCTGTTTACATAATTATAAGAATTTATTTCAAACGCCATTCCTACTCATGTCATTATTTCATTTGGCATGCATGAGTGCAGTGTTGTGTGAGGGGTATGGGTGCACTAGGAATAATTCAGTGTGATGGTGTTGCGGCGCCTGTGTCCTTCAGCGGGATTCTCCCCGCGTGCATGAAGCACATGTGCGGGTGGGCGGTTGTCCCCCTCCGACTCACTGCCAGAGATCTCCACAGGTATCCTCCGCTTGATAGCAATATTGTGGCGTAAGGCACACGCGGCCACGATGCGGCAGCAGACCTCAGGCTGGTATTTGAGGGCCCCACCAGTCTTATGTAGGATGTGGAATCGGCTCTTTAACATGCCAAATGTCCGATCAATGACATTCCTGGTGTGAATGTGCGCAGCATTGTAACGCCGTTCCTGTGGTGAGGCAGGGTTGAGGCATGGCGTGAGGAGGTACTCACGGAGGCCATAGGCGCTGTCACCTGAAGGAAAGGAGCAGAGGGTCAGTGCCTGTCATGCGCAGCTACATGGGCTTCACGTACTGTATGTGGGCATGTGTACTTACCTAGGAGGTGTCCTTCGCCAAAGTCACCCCTGGCCACACGGGTGTGTATGCCGATGTGCCTGAATATGAAAGAATCATGCATGCTCCCTGGGTATTGGGCCACTATGTCGGTGATGATTGTCTTTGCATTGCAGACCATCTGGATGTTGTGAGTGGTGGGACTTGCGGTTCCGGTACATGTATTCTGTCTCAGCGGGTGGGCAGATGTGGATGTGGGTACAGTCAATGCATCCAATTACATGGGGGAGTTGCGCAATGTTATAGAAGTGAAGCTGTGTTTGATATAAGTCCTGTTGGGTGGTTGGGAAGGTTATGTAATGGTGTATCCGGGTCAGCATGGCGTCCAGGAAACTCCGTAGGCAGCGTAACAGTGTGCTCTGGGAGATCCCCCTGCAACTGCAACTATCCCCTGGAAGCTTCCGGAGGCCAGGAGGTGCAGACAGCACAGGACCTGGACAAGGGTGGGCATGGCATTGGTCCTCCTTGTTGGGTGCTGCATCAGGGGGTCAAGGTCTCGGATGAGCTTGGTTATCATTGCTCCATTCAGCCTGTATTTGGAGTATATCTCCTCTTCAGTCTGGCCCAGGAGTGTTATCCGCAGCCTGAAGATGCGCTTCTGGATCCTGCGTTGGTTCCGGGCTGCAGCCTGGAGTCTCAGCCGCCTTGCCACGATGTATAGACCTGGCATTGTGAAAGTCCTCATGCTCCTTAAGTGTGTTTGTATTGCTCCGCCCATTTTTCCGGTTTGACAATTTTTTTTTTTTTCTAATTGAACTTCATGGTTACCACCTGGTTTGACTTCTCCTTAAATTGCGACTCGCATTTAGCGATTTTGTGTTTTTTTTGCAATTTGCGATGTTTGATTAACTGGATTTGCGATTTATTTGCAAACTCGCAAATTAATTTGCAGAATTAGTGGGAATTCGTGTTTACCGATTCGTTATGGGGGTTCCACATTTATTCTGCAAATTTATTTTTGTGAATTCGCTATTTACTGTAATTTTGCTTGATGAATTGCGGGAGCCGTAATTGCGATCGCAATAGCTGTTTCGCACCTATTGCAAGCGCAATTTAGGTTGATGAATCTAGACCTTACTTGCTTGTCACCGGTCACCTGTCGCCGCCTCTCCTCTGACTTTTGGTGCACCAACCACTCCTCCTCTGCCTGACATCATGAAAGCCCAGCCCCGCCGCACCCGAACCTGGCTGTAAGGTCCATACTACAAATAAAATTATAATAGCATTCTGTTATTATCATTTTATTTTTCCTTTGCACTGCTTGGAGAGCAGTGTGGCGACGCTCCTCCACTTTAGGGCAGGAGCAGCACTGGGATCTGCTGACAAAATAATTTTGTGTCAGTAAACCCACAGCAAGGGATGTTAGAGGTGTAGGGAGTGAGCCTTACAGGGTGCAACTGCCCTTTGAATTTGAAAGCACCCACAACCCTACAGTTTTGCCAGTATTCACAAAAATCTCTTTGATTGCTTTCTTTCTAGAATAGCTAGAAATGTTATCCTGTCAATAGTAGAAGTAAATCCCATTCCATTTAGGGAAAGGCACGGGAACACCTGTAATGCTGCTGGTGATTTGAAAGAATGGGTTTCTACATGGGCTATTTAATATTTCTTTGTGGGGAAACAACTGATGAGTGAAGAAGTGTACTTGTATTTCCTACATCTGTGCCCGGTCACAATCAGACCTAAAGCCCTACAGACCTTGTGGCGGTCCATGGCTAATAACACATTCTCCAAGATCCAGTAGGTTAAGACATTTGCCCAGGACTTGTGGGCTTTGTGAAGAGCAGGAGCTACTTCCCACTGCCTCTGTTCCCTGGTTACAATGAGAAATGCCTTCAGTAAAGCCTGTGGGTTGTGTATACCATGGTAGGCCTGTAGCCAAGGACGGCCCTCATTTCATATACAGGATACGTTAATTGAGAAATGGCTTTGACTTTAAGTTGCGAGATTTGCACACAAAGGGAGGCATTTGTTTCAGCATTCAACTCTCCCCTTTCTTCTCAGCAGGCTATGTTTCTGGCTATCGAACTTTGGCCATATCCTGTGGCCTCTGGGCAGAGGGCACGTCTATGGTACCCGCTAAGCCCTGCATCAAGATTCAGAATTGCATACTCAATTCGAAATATGCATCTACTACAGTTAGCTTGCACTGAGGAATAGAAGTTGAATTGAGTGGCTGCTTAAGGTCATGGCTATGGTCAATATCAAATCAGGGGCAGAATTATATTAAGCTTTATGGGCATAGGAAAGTGGGATCATGGTGTGCAATGTACTAGTAGACAGGTTGCAAACTCTAGTTGCAAGCTGTGCATTAACTTATGGTGGACTCCATCATTTTGCAATTCAACCTATGTCAAGTAGGTCCATGTGCAAAATTCTCAGTATCAGGGAGTCACAGAGTGAAGCTCTTAATGAATAAAAATGATGAAGGATTCTATTTCAAACTCTATTTCAGACTCCTTACCGGTGTCTCCAAACATAGGTGTTATGGCCTTTAAACAACTTCTAATTGCCATTCCTGCATTTGCAAATCTGAACACAGTACATTTTCTAAAGAAAGTCATGCTGCTTAAAGGAGCCAGTGCTGCTTTAAAATACTGTTTCCCATTCAGGAAGATGTCTTCAATTTTCAAAGGGGAAGTTGTCCTAAGAGGACCTCCTTTTGGGTGCCATTAACTGCAATCAAGGTAAAAAAACATTGAGGTATCTCAATGCAAATCACACCTAGGACTATGTATCCTTTTTAGGCTCATTGCAATTAATATTGAAGGTAAAACCTATTTTTGGGTTGAGCCTGAGCCAGCGCGCACAAGCTGCTCTGATGATCTGTTGTAGGTAGAGTACGGAACGAGAAGCCCCTCCCATATTTTTCATTGGCTTGTGTCTTTGTCCTTCATAAATGCTGGCGTCTGATTCCTTAATAGGCTTGTTAGTCCCTCCTTAGTACGGCCATGTGGTCATTTATATACTCCATGGCTACTGGCCCCTCTACTTGGTGTTACACTGTAAGTGTACTTTTTCTATATTGAACTGGGAAAGGATCAACAAATGCAATCCCTGCAGCCCAGCTCAGAGTGAAACATGAATGAAGCGCAGACTAGAATTAAAATACAAACACACACATTACCCCTAACAGATACAAGAGACAGAAGTGCAGCCCGGACAGGAACTCTCCTCTGCCCCGGATGCCCTTGAGGTTGTGGACATGGCCTAGGGTGGCACCCAGAAGCACGTCGGTGACTGCGAGCAGAACTTGCATTGAGGAGGCCGAGGAGGCCCCCGACCATGAAGAACTTAGAACCGGCTCTAAGGATGGTAGGCACTGGTGGTGAGGTGCCCCTGGGGGAGTAGGGCGGTGGGCATTACCGGGTGGAGAGGAGGAAGGAGCAGCGGAGATTCTCTCCTCTGAAACACGGGGTGAAGATGAGCAGGGCCGCGGGGAGTTGGGGCCTGATCATCATTGCTGGCGGAAGCACCACGATGAACAGCAGTGGAGACGGCAGAAGAGCTGTAGGAAGGGCAGTGGGGAGCAGGGGGAGTCTGAAGGGGCAACGCATCCGAGTGCCCCTGACCCTGCCCCCATTGCAGAAGACTACCAGTTACCAACCAGCAGAGGAGCAGCCCCTGCTCACAGAGCCTAAAATACTGGTGTGGTGCAGGATTAAATACGTGGATAAGACCTCCCTGGGCATCAGGAAGGCCCAGTGCCGCCACCACTGCTGTCCCCCGTGGACCCCATTTTCCCTTGTCTGTTGTAGTCAGGGAGCCCACTATACCCAGAGCGGGGGCTGGGCTTGCTGGTGCTGGTGCTGGCCTGCAGTCGGGTCTGCGGTGTGCGAAAATTGCTTCAAGCGCACCCTGGGCTCGCAGGTAAGTGGTGCTGGGGTGAGAGTTACTGGACCCAGTACAATTCCCTGCTCCTGCTGAAATGAACAGAGCCCCATCTTTAACTAGCATGCAGTAAAACAAGTACGAAAACACAGTTTGCAAATGTATAGAGAAACACATGTAAAATTGCCAAACATGCAGTAAAGTTGTGAGATTTCTGTGACGTTAAGACAGTTCACAGAAAAGGCACAGACAACACATGCATATCACATAGAAACAAATACTAGGTTTTGTGATATTTTCTTTTGCACATGTCTGTCTGACCTAAACGTTTTCGTCTAATCTTTCCTATTAGAAGGCCTGTGTTTTGTTTGGCATTAGATTGATTTTGGCCTTGCAGAATACAGGCAGTGATGGTGGTCTATAGTTTATACCCTTCGAAGGTTTATTATAACTGAGTTCATCTGATTTAAAGAAAGGTGGCTGCTCTTGGGTTTTCTTTCCGTGGTAATCCAGTCACACACTGATAGTTTTTTTTCAGCCAAGACAGGGATCCCTTTTGTGAACACCTGCTGGCTTGTATGTCTCTAGGCGCCATCGTGATAATCCCTCAAATGCCCCTACTTGGCGGCCCAGCAATAAAAAAAATTGTGAGCCTTCTCTTACCCTACACCCCACAATGGGACTATTGCCTCCAAGGTAGTTTTTGCCACTGGTTCGAGAAATATTCAGTTTCATTGACCAACAAAGGAAGATCAGAGTGATATTCGCTTGTTGTACATGATGTGTTAAAAGTACACTTTTCAGGGGGATGTGGCTTGATGCGCAGCGGAGATGGCTGCTTTCTCTTGAGGTCCGTGACACTGCCGGTGCGGACGCTCATTTGCTATGTGCTATGGGTGATCTTTAATCGCCCTTTAGCTCTGAAAAGTGGAGGAACAGCTGAGGAATGTCAGGGAATGATTGTTTCCGAGTATCACTTGATTTGAAACTGCGACACAAAAAAGAGCTGTGTTGCGATATTTTTCAAAATGCCGGCTGTCGCTGCAATTCTCCACACAACCCGATGTATGGAAGATGAATTTTATTATTAAAGCTACTAACTGTTCAATTGATGCTGCCTAAGGTTCTACACACAGTTGTTATTCTACAATTGGTGTTAATGACATTGATGTTTTGCTCATTCTAGATTAGTTATACTCTATTAATTGGTAATTATACCAAATGGGGGTGCACAGCTCATTAAGTCCAGTACACCAGAGTAGATGAAAAAAGTCACTTCTTTATTCGAAATTAATTCACTTTAAGAACATTCCATTCAAGTCATCAGCCAACGCGTTTCGCTCCCACATGAGGAGCTTCCTTAGGGCTGTTAAAAGCTGTAAAATATCAACTTCAATGTGTAATCGAGCAAGAGAAATAGATCCGATCGTAGTCGATTCAGCAGTCAGTGTGTCACTGCTTTCAGGTTAGCGCCGCCACAAGGTAGACAACGACAGTACGTTGAAGAATGAAAAGTGCGTCAAGTCAATAAGGCATCCGTTGGTGCGGCTGAAATCGGCCAGTATCTATAATCATAACTCAAGCGGTCCAAAGTAGGAGATTAAAGCAGCCCGTAATAGCAAATAATGATTGGGAAAAGAACAAAAAGAACCAGTATCTATAGCTGGTTCATCTGGTGAATCCCACATGGCAGCTGCCAATCATTACTGCCACATGTATTGCATCGCGGCCAATGTGTTAAGAGATCTTAAAGTCTGTAAACTCGCAGCATGCCGATTTCCAATTGGCATTTTTTTTACAGGTCTATGCAATCCCCTGCACTGTATTTAGTTATGCTTGGATTCACATCCCTACATTTTTGTTCTGTAGAATTCTAGTCTTCTTAATTGAAATGCTTCTTTTCAGGTATATTATTTCAACTATACGCTAAGTATGTATGTATTTATTTTTCTACTCATCTTTATTTTCCTTTTTAGGTCTCGTCTCCGCTAGCGCATGCACTAGGGTGAAGCAAGAGCTCATGTAGGCCCTTCAGAAATGCTCAGAAACACTGTTCATGTGCGACGGGCGCGCGCTCACCGTTTGGCAGGCTGCGGCCACTGACAACAGGAAAGTGCTTTGATCTATATCACTTCCCTCTCCCACTCCCTCCTCCCACTTGCTCCTGCTGAGCCTCACAAAGTGGTTGCATCTCAGTCACAGACTTCCTGGCTCGCACGCATTACGTTAAAAAACATTTTACATTCACCTGGAGCCTTTCCTATACAATTTCAAAGGTTTCCTACTGTGCTGTCACACAAACACTGCGCTGCCTCACACACACACTGCGCTGCCTCACACACACACTGTGCTGCCTCACACACACACACATTGCCTTGCCTCACACACACACACTGCGCTGCCTCACACACACAATGCGCTGCCTCACACACACTGCACACTGCGCTGCCTCACACACACTGTGCTGCCTCAGACACACTGCGCTGCCTCACACTCACTGCGCTGCCTCACACACACTGTGCTGCCTCACACACACTGCGCTGTCACACACACAGCGCAATGTCTCACACTACGTAGTTACACACTGCTGTGTGTCACTCACACTGTCCTATCACACACACACACTGTGCTGTTACACACAAACTGCACTGTGGGACACACACTGCCCTGCCTCACACACACACTGCGCTGTTACAAACTGCACTGTGAGACACACTCTGCACTGCCTCACACACACACTGCGCTGCATCACACTCACACTGCCCTGCCTCACACACACTGCGCTGCCTCAAACACACTACGCTGCCTCACACACACACTGCGCTGCCTCACACACACACTGTGCTGCCTCACACACACTGCGCTGTCACACACACAGCAATGTCTCATACTACGCAGTCAAGTTCAGGTTCAAATAGTCTTTATTCGACAAACATATCATAAAAGACAGCGCATTTAAAGGACTGTACATATTAAAAAACATATCAATTCATCAATAACATAACATAGCCACCAAGGGAATAGTTGATTCTGAGGGTTACTCCATACAGTAAACAGTAATTATTTTAAAAAGACAGGATAAAAACCTATACAATAATTTAAGTTAAAAAGGTCTAAAATCATAGATCGATTAGCATCACAGAATCAATTATGCACAGAAATTTGAATAAAACCATTTCAGTTCTAGCGTAGCTTTCTCCTCTGAATTGCCTACATCCAGTGTAAAAATGTTGCGACCGCAATTGCAATGCATTCAGAGGTATCAGTTTGGAAGATCCTTAAAGCCTCCACCCATGTGGTGATGCCCTTCAACAGACATACGGGTTTTAACCATTTGTGCCGAGGATGTTCATGCACTGGGCAGCTAAACAAAATATGGGCTGTACTTTCCGGCTGTAAAGGACAAAACAGACAAAATATATTGTTGTTAACTTTCCATTTGCCGGTGAAGGAATTGACAGGAAGGGTACCCACCCTATATTGGTGTTGCCGTTTCCGGTCTTCGGGAAGTGTAATAAAATCCCAGTAAGCCTCATAGACAAATTCTTGTTTTAGCTCAAGGAAGTTCTTTGACAGTGATGGGACATTGCGTGTTCTAACATTTCGAATTGATACCATTGACCAATATAGTTCCCTAAAAACCTTTCATGGTGGGAAGGGATTGGTAGTGGGATTCCCCCACAGTGAAGCCAAACCAATGGCGGTGTAAATAGCCTTAGCCTCTCTAAGCCACGTAATTCTATTGGCTGTATCTGCATCACGAACTTTGAGGAGGGCCTGGGCATACTGGGAGAGTTCCGGTGTAACCCAGAGCCTCCTCCAATAGGACACAGGTCTATAACGTGCCATATCCTCTATTCGTTGGCAGCCTAGGTCATGGTAAAGGGGCAAAAGTGGCGTGCATGGTGGTAAACAAACTAAACCCCTCACAAACTTATTTTGGGAGCTTGTCAATTAAGTCATATTACTAAACCCCCAAAGTACTGCCCCATAAATTATAGATGCACTTATTTTGGTTTTGTAGATTTTCATCACCGGGGCAATAGGTTTGGTCGCCGAAAGACGTAGTTCCCTTATCAAGACACCTGCTAACTGAGCATGTTTAGTAGCCAACTGATAAATATGGGGTTTCCATTCCAACTTGGAGCCCAATGTGATACCAAGATAAGAGAAGAGTTGGGTCTGTTCTAACACTTCGCCATTCATGAAAACCCTCCCTCTCACATGCTTATGCCTATGCATCACCATAAACTTTGTCTTGGACACATTAATAGTAAGGCCATAGTCTTTGCAGAACTCTTCAAAGCGCAAAATAGCCTTCTGTAGACCTTGCCGTGTTTTGGATATTAAAAGAGTGTCATCTGCAAACATTAGCAGGGGATTCAATATTACATTTAATTTAGGGGTGTCAGTAGGGTAGTTCGTAAAGTACTCAATAACACTGTTGATATACAATGAAAACATTGTTGGGGCCAGGACACCTCCTTGGCGTACCCCTCTGTGAATCGGGAACCTGTCTGTAACCTTACCTTGCTGTCCCCACCGGACCTGCGCAAAGTTGGCATTGTGGAGTTTAATTAAAAAAGCAAGTAAATTCAGTGGCATGCCTAATTTTAAAAAGACACTCCACATCTTGGCACGCGGTACCAAGTCGAAAGCCGACTTGAGATCGACGAATGCCACGAAAAGAGTGCCCCCTCTAAGGATCACCACCCGCCAGTATATTAAAACAAATCTAAAAACCTGATCTACAGTGCTCGTGTGGCTTCAGAACCCGGCCTGGAGAGGTGACAGGATGTTTTCCTCCTCACTCCAGGCCATGATCCCCGACAACACGAGCCTCGCTACTACTTTCTGGATGCAATCTATCAGACTTATTGGCCTATAATACACTGGGTCCAAGCGAACCCCTTTCTTATAGATCGGGATTATCTCGGCCCCCTTCCAGGTATCTGGTATGGGGAACCTTTAGCAATAGCATTTACGAGGGACTGGATATATGGTGCCCATACTCCCCTCCCATGTATAAACAAATCAGCAGGAACACTGTCCAACCCGGGCGCTCTACCCTTCGGGACAGAGTTTAGTATTCTATCTACCTCAGTTAGGCTGAAGTATAATGGGGAAGTATCTAGGGGGATGTTTGGGATATCAGAGCACAACACATTTTCAAAGGACGGGCAGGCAAAATGGGTCGTAAAATACGAAACCCACCGACTAGGGGGAACATGGTTTGGTGGCTCATCCCTGGGGCGCCCCTTACCCCCATTTCACCAAATCCCAGAATGCACCCATGTTCCTAGCTCTACAGGCGTTAAACAGCTCCAACAAATACTGTTCGTCCCATGTCCGCTTTGCTTCGTGTTGCGTTTTCTTATACATAACTGTGGCATTTAGAATCTGGTCCCTATATTTTGAGCTAATGGCTTGGGCCAAAGTTTTGTAAGCATCCCTACAAGTTTTGCCATACCAGGTTTCCACCCTGGGTTTAGGCCTAGTCTACGATTTTATGTTCTCCGTGCTAAAAAAAGCCCTAAGTTTAGTAAAAAGATTAGTATGTATTGGAAAACCCCTTAGCATCATATCCTGCTCAGTGACACAATCCTGGAGCTCTAGTGTGGCCTCTAACGCAAACCCACCCATTGCAGCTATATGATCCTCTTTGAGATGGCACTTAGTCCATTTTACCCTACTGGTGTCATTTTAAGGATGAATACCAATTGTATTCAGACTAGGTTCAGACGATGTACCACCATAAATCTCATCAGATAATATAAATGGGTTATGGTCACTTTCCACACGGTTTATTACAGCCATATCCTTAATAAGGGACCAATACTCTTTATTAAAAAGAATGTAGTCTATACGACTACTACTTTTCCCGTTGTTGAAAGTGGGATCTCCTTGTTTAGCTGACTTAGCTCTTCCGTTTGCCACCCTTAGCCCCTGTTCCAGACATAAAACTTTGAGCTGTAGTGCAGCTTCTGACCACTTTTTAATAGGGGGCATGATCAATTGCGGGATGTCCTAAACAAGATCTTCCTCTAATGTAAGTTCAATATTGTTTATATCTAGTGGCTCGAAGCAGCAATTAAAATCTCCTGCTACAAGCATATTCCCCTTACCATTGTACATATCTAGATATGAATCTATAATAAAAATGGTATCTGAAGCTTTGCCCCCTGGCTTCCCCCTTGCATAGATGTTGAAAATGTACAGATCACTACGTTTCGGGCTTTGTATTTTGACGATTAAAATGTCACTACTCTTGCAATCCAACTGGCTAACTTGATAGCTGTTGTCCTGTTTAATCCAAATAGTGAGACCCCCCCTTTGGTCTACCCCTTTGACTTGGGGTAGCCAGATTATAAAAATTAAGATATCCTAATTGATAATGGGGTTCCTTTTGCCAGGTTTCCTGGAATAGTAGGACGTCATGATTATCAATAAATGACAACCAGTCTTGGGACGCTAATTTATTCTTTAGCCCTGCAATATTCCAAGAAACCAAGGACTGTACTACAATATCAGAACGAAGCTGGACACACAACTGTGACTCGCTATCTATAGAAACAGCATTAGGGATCACTTGACCTAATACTGAGGCTACAGCTTGCCTTGGCGAGTTGTAGGGGCTACTTGTTCCTGTATGATTTACCCTATTTACAACAACGCCACTATTGCACTCAAGTGGGCCAGGGGGCAATGAGGTGGTAACTTCATTTCTATTGGTGAAGCTTATAACTTCATCGGCAACCAACCCCAATGTCGTGTCTGCTACGGATATCCTGAGGTCTATTAAAGGGGACAGTCAATCGTTGGTATTTAATGTACTCAGTGCATCAAAGCGATTAAATACCGGAATTGCCCTATTTAAGTTTCTTGGCAAATTGCTTGCTTTCCTGTCAATTATTTTTCTTTGGTATATATCGAGTCAGTAGAAGAAACCTAATGGAAGGAATTTATACCCACATAATTTGTTCTAGCACACATTGTCTAATCCAGTATAGCCCGGACCAGGGTTGGAGATCTAAAACTAAGCACTACAAAGTCACCATCTAAGTCTTTTTGAAAATGCCCAACCCAAAGTACCCGTCTAACCATCATAAATGCCCGACAAAGGTGATTTCCCAACACCGTTCTGTGATTCAAAAAGTGTAGAGCCTTATTCTTAAGAGATGACCAATGCTCATTTTCATGGGGTGAAAGTTTTGGTACATTCTCCATAGCGACGGTAAACTGGGTCGCCTCGGGTGGGACATGTAAAGAAGCTCCCATTTGCTGCAGATTCCCACATTCCGTAATACTACCTGTGGGGCCCCGTGTTCCACCCCTACCGTTGTGTCCGGGCAGTATTGAATGATTCGGTGGGTCGCTAAAGGTATTAGGGGAAGACTTGTCCTCTCGCTGCCATGGGAGCGTATGGGTAATGGTGGTTCACTATTATATTGCTCAATTACTTGTCTAATACCAGGGATAACAGGTGCATCTTTGAGTAAGTGCTTCTCTAATTCCCTTAACCTTTGGGCAATTGCATCCTATTTTATCATAACAGGATTAATCAATACTGAAAACCTTTCTTCAAGTTGTTTCACTAAACCTAATGTCATATGTGAACATTTGACACCCTCCACAACCACAGTTGACACCCTGCACAACCACAGTTGATCTAGGGCAATTCACATCCCCCTGTACTGTCTAGGGCCATGGCCAAAACTGTAGATCCACCCTGGTCAGGTGTTACATTCCTGCTCTTAGCTTCTTTGGAAATCTGATGGCTCGTTTTAGGGGCACTTTGTGCTTTTTTTTTCTTTGATGGGTCTTTTCCTTTGGGAACTTGCATAGACTGCAGTTGCCTAGTGCGAGTATGTGGCGGAGAAAGTGGTAAAGTTAGGCAGGGAGAGCTGATTGATGTTACATTTACAGGAGTTCCCTGCTGAGAGCTGGATATCATGTTTTGTGACATTTTCAGGCTCAAAATATCAGCTGAATTGTGGTCAGCCACATGGGTAAGTAACGTATTTGGATCTAAAGAGAGCCTCCGCTCAGTGAGCTGGATCTCGTGCATTAGCACAGATTCAGCCCTGGATAGGAAAGCACCTAATGTGCCTACAACTCCTGCCCCATTGCCCCCTTTGTGAGATATCTTACTCATTGCCCAGCTTTACACAGTCACTTCAATCAATATACAACACTTTTTTAATGGCAGGGTCCCCCAAGTAACACTAGTTGAAAGAACTAGTTGAAAGTAGCGGTTATACGACAATAGACTTCCCACTTGTATTTAAGAGCAACAATAATGTTGATGTCCCCCTTAACCAAGAGTCTTGAAAGTAATAGTTCTGCTTATTTTTAGTCCAGATATGGGTGTTAGGGTAATGGCCCAGCCCAGCCTCTGTCTGCCGCTGACGGGCGTGGAAGGGCCCGCCATTGGCCCGGGCAGCGCCCGAGCACGCCCGCGCGCGTCCCACACCGCAGGAGCCAGAGAGTCCGTTTGTGCGTCTCCTGGCGCACTGGGGTGTAGTCACGGCTTGCGCGATGCGAGGGACGCTGGGAGGTGTAGTTTGCTTCCTCCTCCGGCGTCTACTCATGCTGGAAATGGCCCCCGGTGTCTCTCGGCGGTGGCAGCTGCTTCCACAATGGTCCCCCGAGGTAAGATTTCAGCTGACTGACTCTTGGCAGTTTCAAAAAGGGGGTGGTGATGGACAGAGTATCTGAGTTAATCAGAACACTCCTACCCAGTCAACAGATCAGGGCTTGATCCATCACCGTTTTTTAGCTCACTGCACCATCCCAGTTCAGAACCTGGCTATATGCAAATTAGTCTGTCCCTGGCCCAGTGCATCATGGGAACAGGGCAGACCAAACTACCAAGCCAATTCTTCACTGGAAAGGAAACAAGCTTCCGGGGACCGGTTTCTGGCATTACAGCCGTCTTTGGCCCGGCTTGCTTGAATCATGATGGTGCAGTGAGCAAGGGACTCATGTCTGAGCATACCCTTCCACACTTATGGTGGCCAAAATAATTTCAAAAAGGGGGTGGTGATGGACAGAGTATCTGAGTTAATCAGAAAACTCCTACCCAGTCAACAGATCAGGGCTTGATCCATCACCGTTTTTTAGCTCACTGCACCATCCCAGTTCAGAACCTGGCTATATGCAAATTAGTCTGTCCCTGGCCCAGTGCATCATGGGAACAGGGCAGACCAAACTACCAAGCCAATTCTTCACTGGAAAGGAAACAAGCTTCCGGGGACCGGTTTCTGGCATTACAGCCGTCTTCGGCCCGGCTTGCTTGAATCCTGATGGTGCAGTGAGCAAGGGACTCATGTCTGAGCATACCCTTCCACACTTATGGTGGCCAAAATAATTTCAAAAAGGGGGTGGTGATGGACAGAGTATCTGAGTTAATCAGAACACTCCTACCCAGTCAACAGATCAGGGCTTGATCCATCACCGTTTTTTAGCTCACTGGACCATCCCAGTTCAGAACCTGGCTATATGCAAATTAGTCTGTCCCTGGCCCAGTGCATCATTGGAACAGGGCAGACCAATCTACCAAGCCAATTCTTCACTGGAAAGGAAACAAGCTTCCGGGGACCGGTTTCTGGCATTACAGCCGTCTACGGCCCGGCTTGCTTGAATCCTGATGGTGCAGTGAGCAAGGGACTCATGTCTGAGCATACCCTTCCACATTTATGGTGGCCAAAATAATTTCAAAAAGGGGGTGGTGATGGACAGAGTATCTGAGTTAATCAGAGCACTCCTACCCAGTCAACAGATCAGGGCTTGATCCATCACCGTGTTTTAGCTCACTGCACCATCCCAGTTCAGAACCTGGCTATATGCAAATTAGTCTGTCCCTGGCCCAGTGCATCATGGGAACAGGGCAGACCAAACTACCAAGCCAATTCTTCACTGGAAAGGAAACAAGCTTCCGGGGACCGGTTTCTGGCATTACAGCCGTCTTCGGCCCGGCTTGCTTGAATCCTGATGGTGCAGTGAGCAAGGGACTCATGTCTGAGCATACCCTTCCACACTTATGGTGGCCAAAATAATTTCAAAAAGGGGGTGGTGATGGACAGAGTATCTGAGTTAATCAGAACACTCCTACCCAGTCAACAGATCAGGGCTTGATCCATCACCGTTTTTTAGCTCACTGCACCATCCCAGTTCAGAACCTGGCTATATGCAAATTAGTCTGTCCCTGGCCCAGTGCATCATGGGAACAGGGCAGACCAAACTACCAAGCCAATTCTTCACTGGAAAGGAAACAAGCTTCCGGGGACCGGTTTCTGGCATTACAGCCGTCTTCGGCCCGGCTTGCTTGAATCCTGATGGTGCAGTGAGCAAGGGACTCATGTCTGAGCATACCCTTCCACACTTATGGTGGCCAAAATAATTTCAAAAAGGGGGTGGTGATGGACAGAGTATCTGAGTTAATCAGAACACTCCTACCCAGTCAACAGATCAGGGCTTGATCCATCACCGTTTTTTAGCTCACTGCACCATCCCAGTTCAGAACCTGGCTATATGCAAATTAGTCAGTCCCTGGCCCAGTGCATCATGGGAACAGGGCAGACCAAACTACTCTAAGTACTCTGCTTAATTCAGAGACTCTGTCCATCACCACCCCTTGTGGTAAATAATTTTGTCCACCCTAAGCGTGGAAGGGTATACTCAGATGTGAGTCCCTTGCTCATTGCACCATCAGGATTCAAGCAAGCCGGGCCGAGACGGCTGAAATGCCAGAAACCGGTCCCCGGAAGCTTGTTTCCTTCCCAGTGTAAGAATTGGCTTTTGTAGTCTGGTCTGCCCTGTTCCCATGATGCACTGGGCCAGGGACAGACTAATTTGCATACAGCCAGGTTCTGAAACTGGGATGGTGCAATGAGCTAAAAAACGGTGTTGGATCTAGCCCTGATCTCTTGACTGGGTGAGAGTACTCTGCTTAATTCAGAGACTCTGTCCATCACCACCCCTTGTTGCAAATAATTTTGTCCACCCTAAGCGTGGAAGGGTATACTCAGATGTGAGTCCCTTGCTCATTGCACCATCAGGATTCAAGCAAGCCGGGCCGAAGAAGGCTGAAATGCCAGAAACCGGTCCCCGGAAGCTTGTTTCCTTCCCAGTGTAAGAATTGGCTTTTGTAGTCTAGTCTGGTCTGCCCTGTTCCCATGATGCACTGGGCCAGGGACAGACTAATTTGCATACAGCCAGGTTCTGAAACTGGGATGGTGCAATGAGCTAAAAAACGGTGTTGGATCTAGCCCTGATCTCTTGACTGGGTGAGAGTACTCTGCTTAATTCAGAGACTCTGTCCATCACCACCCCTTGTTGTAAATAATTTTGTCCACCCTAAGCGTGGAAGGGTATACTCAGATGTGAGTCCCTTGCTCATTGCACCATCAGGATTCAAGCAAGCCGGGCCGAAGACGGCTGAAATGCCAGAAACCGGTCCCCGGAAGCTTGTTTCCTTCCCAGTGTAAGAATTGGCTTTTGTAGTCTGGTCTGCCCTGTTCCCATGATGCACTGGGCCAGGGACAGACTAATTTGCATACAGCCAGGTTCTGAAACTGAGATGGTGCAATGAGCTAAAAAACGGTGTTGGATCTAGCCCTGATCTCTTGACTGGGTGAGAGTACTCTGCTTAATTCAGAGACTCTGTCCATCACCACCCCTTGTTGTAAATAATTTTGTCCACCCTAAGCGTGGAAGGGTATACTCAGATGTGAGTCCCTTGCTCATTGCACCATCAGGATTCAAGCAAGCCGGGCCGAAGACGGCTGAAATGCCAGAAACCGGTCCCCGGAAGCTTGTTTCCTTCCCAGTGTAAGAATTGGCTTTTGTAGTCTGGTCTGCCCTGTTCCCATGATGCACTGGGCCAGGGACAGACTAATTTGCATACAGCCAGGTTCTGAAACTGGGATGGTGCAATGAGCTAAAAAACGGTGTTGGATCTAGCCCTGATCTCTTGACTGGGTGAGAGTACTCTGCTTAATTCAGAGACTCTGTCCATCACCACCCCTTGTTGTAAATAATTTTGTCCACCCTAAGCGTGGAAGGGTATACTCAGATGTGAGTCCCTTGCTCATTGCACCATCAGGATTCAAGCAAGCCGGGCCGAAGACGGCTGAAATGCCAGAAACCGGTCCCCGGAAGCTTGTTTCCTTCCCAGTGTAAGAATTGGCTTTTGTAGTCTGGTCTGCCCTGTTCCCATGATGCACTGG
Organism: Lissotriton helveticus; assembly: GCF_964261635.1. Classification (NCBI taxonomy): domain Eukaryota; kingdom Metazoa; phylum Chordata; class Amphibia; order Caudata; family Salamandridae; genus Lissotriton; species Lissotriton helveticus. The sequence goes on from NC_136065.1 coordinate 1,612,525,025, forward strand.
GCCAGGGACAGACTAATTTGCATACAGCCAGGTTCTGAAACTGGGATGGTGCAATGAGCTAAAAAACGGTGTTGGATCTAGCCCTGATCTCTTGACTGGGTGAGAGTACTCTGCTTAATTCAGAGACTCTGTCCATCACCCCCCCATGTTGTAAATAATTTTGTCCACCCTAAGCGTGGAAGGGTATACTCAGATGTGAGTCCCTTGCTCATTGCACCATCAGGATTCAAGCAAGCCGGGCCAAAGACGGCTGAAATGCCAGAAACCGGTCCCCGGAAGCTTGTTTCCTTCCCAGTGTAAGAATTGGCTTTTGTAGTCTGGTCTGCCCTGTTCCCATGATGCACTGGGCCAGGGACAGACTAATTTGCATACAGCCAGGTTCTGAAACTGGGATGGTGCAATGAGCTAAAAAACGGTGTTGGATCTAGCCCTGATCTCTTGACTGGGTGAGAGTACTCTGCTTAATTCAGAGACTCTGTCCATCACCACCCCTTGTTGTTAATAATTTTGTCCACCCTAAGTGTGGAAGGGTATACTCAGATGTGAGTCCCTTGCTCATTGCACCATCAGGATTCAAGCAAGCCGGGCCGAAGACGGCTGAAATGCCAGAAACCGGTCCCCGGAAGCTTGTTTCCTTCCCAGTGTAAGAATTGGCTTTTGTAGTCTGGTCTGCCCTGTTCCCATGATGCACTGGGCCAGGGACAGACTAATTTGCATACAGCCAGGTTCTGAAACTGGGATGGTGCAATGAGCTAAAAAACGGTGTTGGATCTAGCCCTGATCTCTTGACTGGGTGAGAGTACTCTGCTTAATTCAGAGACTCTGTCCATCACCACCCCTTGTTGCAAATAATTTTGTCCACCCTAAGCGTGGAAGGGTATACTCAGATGTGAGTCCCTTGCTCATTGCACCATCAGGATTCAAGCAAGCCTGGCCGAAGACGGCTGAAATGCCAGAAACCGGTCCCCGGAAGCTTGTTTCCTTCCCAGTGTAAGAATTGGCTTTTGTAGTCTAGTCTAGTCTGGTCTGCCCTGTTCCCATGATGCACTGGGCCAGGGACAGACTAATTTGCATACAGCCAGGTTCTGAAACTGGGATGGTGCAATGAGCTAAAAAACGGTGTTGGATCTAGCCCTGATCTCTTGACTGGGTGAGAGTACTCTGCTTAATTCAGAGACTCTGTCCATCACCACCCCTTGTTGTAAATAATTTTGTCCACCCTAAGCGTGGAAGGGTATACTCAGATGTCAGTCCCTTGCTCATTGCACCATCAGGATTCAAGCAAGCCGGGACGAAGACGGCTGAAATGCCAGAAACCGGTCCCCGGAAGCTTGTTTCCTTCCCAGTGTAAGAATTGGCTTTTGTAGTCTGGTCTGCCCTGTTCCCATGATGCACTGGGCCAGGGACAGACTAATTTGCATACAGCCAGGTTCTGAAACTGGGATGGTGCAATGAGCTAAAAAACGGTGTTGGATCTAGCCCTGATCTCTTGACTGGGTGAGAGTACTCTGCTTAATTCAGAGACTCTGTCCATCACCACCCCTTGTTGTAAATTATTTTGTCCACCCTAAGCGTGGAAGGGTATACTCAGATGTGAGTCCCTTGCTCATTGCACCATCAGGATTCAAGCAAGCCGGGCCGAAGACGGCTGAAATGCCAGAAACCGGTCCCCGGAAGCTTGTTTCCTTCCCAGTGTAAGAATTGGCTTTTGTAGTCTGGTCTGCCCTGTTCCCATGATGCACTGGGCCAGGGACAGACTAATTTGCATACAGCCAGGTTCTGAAACTGGGATGGTGCAATGAGCTAAAAAACGGTGTTGGATCTAGCCCTGATCTCTTGACTGGGTGAGAGTACTCTGCTTAATTCAGAGACTCTGTCCATCACCACCCCTTGTTGCAAATAATTTTGTCCACCCTAAGCGTGGAAGGGTATACTCAGATGTGAGTCCCTTGCTCATTGCACCATCAGGATTCAAGCAAGCCGGGCCGAAGACGGCTGAAATGCCAGAAACCGGTCCCCGGAAGCTTGTTTCCTTCCCAGTGTAAGAATTGGCTTTTGTAGTCTAGTCTGGTCTGCCCTGTTCCCATGATGCACTGGGCCAGGGACAGACTAATTTGCATACAGCCAGGTTCTGAAACTGGGATGGTGCAATGAGCTAAAAAACGGTGTTGGATCTAGCCCTGATCTCTTGACTGGGTGAGAGTACTCTGCTTAATTCAGAGACTCTGTCCATCACCACCCCTTGTTGTAAATAATTTTGTCCACCCTAAGCGTGGAAGGGTATACTCAGATGTGAGTCCCTTGCTCATTGCACCATCAGGATTCAAGCAAGCCGGGCCGAAGACGGCTGAAATGCCAGAAACCGGTCCCCGGAAGCTTGTTTCCTTCCCAGTGTAAGAATTGGCTTTTGTAGTCTGGTCTGCCCTGTTCCCATGATGCACTGGGCCAGGGACAGACTAATTTGCATACAGCCAGGTTCTGAAACTGGGATGGTGCAATGAGCTAAAAAACGGTGTTGGATCTAGCCCTGATCTCTTGACTGGGTGAGAGTACTCTGCTTAATTCAGAGACTCTGTCCATCACCACCCCTTGTTGTAAATAATTTTGTCCACCCTAAGCGTGGAAGGGTATACTCAGATGTGAGTCCCTTGCTCATTGCACCATCAGGATTCAAGCAAGCCGGGCCGAAGACGGCTGAAATGCCAGAAACCGGTCCCCGGAAGCTTGTTTCCTTCCCAGTGTAAGAATTGGCTTTTTTAGTCTGGTCTGCCCTGTTCCCATGATGCACTGGGCCAGGGACAGACTAATTTGCATACAGCCAGGTTCTGAAACTGGGATGGTGCAATGAGCTAAAAAACGGTGTTGGATCTAGCCCTGATCTCTTGACTGGGTGAGAGTACTCTGCTTAATTCAGAGACTCTGTCCATCACCACCCCTTGTTGTTAATAATTTTGTCCACCCTAAGTGTGGAAGGGTATACTCAGATGTGAGTCCCTTGCTCATTGCACCATCAGGATTCAAGCAAGCCGGGCCGAAGACGGCTGAAATGCCAGAAACCGGTCCCCGGAAGCTTGTTTCCTTCCCAGTGTAAGAATTGGCTTTTGTAGTCTGGTCTGCCCTGTTCCCATGATGCACTGGGCCAGGGACAGACTAATTTGCATACAGCCAGGTTCTGAAACTGGGATGGTGCAATGAGCTAAAAAACGGTGTTGGATCTAGCCCTGATCCCTTGACTGGGTGAGAGTACTCTGCTTAATTCAGAGACTCTGTCCATCACCACCCCTTGTTGTAAATAATTTTGTCCACCCTAAGCGTGGAAGGGTATACTCAGATGTGAGTCCCTTGCTCATTGCACCATCAGGATTCAAGCAAGCCGGGCCGAAGACGGCTGAAATGTCAGAAACCGGTCCCCGGAAGCTTGTTTCCTTCCCAGTGTAAGAATTGGCTTTTGTAGTCTGGTCTGCCCTGTTCCCATGATGCACTGGGCCAGGGACAGACTAATTTGCATACAGCCAGGTTCTGAAACTGGGATGGTGCAATGAGCTAAAAAAAAACGGTGTTGGATCTAGCCCTGATCTCTTGACTGGGTGAGAGTACTCTGCTTAATTCAGAGACTCTGTCCATCACCACCCCTTGTTGTAAATAATTTTGTCCACCCTATGCGTGGAAGGGTATACTCAGATGTGAGTCCCTTGCTCATTGCACCATCAGGATTCAAGCAAGCCGGGCCGAAGACGGCTGAAATGCCAGAAACCGGTCCCCGGAAGCTTGTTTCCTTCCCAGTGTAAGAATTGGCTTTTGTAGTCTGGTCTGCCCTGTTCCCATGATGCACTGGGCCAGGGACAGACTAATTTGCATACAGCCAGGTTCTGAAACTGGGATGGTGCAATGAGCTAAAAAACGGTGTTGGATCTAGCCCTGATCTCTTGACTGGGTGAGAGTACTCTGCTTAATTCAGAGACTCTGTCCATCACCACCCCTTGTTGTAAATAATTTTGACTCTTGGCAGTGTCGGCAGAGATAATTAGAAACGAGCTGCCTCACACACACTGTGCTGCATCACACACACAGTGCCCTGCCTCACACACAAGCTGCGCTGTTACAAACTGCACTGTGAGACACACACTGCACTGCTTCACACACACACTGCGCTGCATCACACACACACTGCCCTGCCTCACACATACACTGCGCTGTTACAAACTGCACTGTGAGGCACACACTGCACTGCCTCACACACACACTCTGCTGCATCACACACACACACTGCCCTGCTTCACACACACACTGCGCTGCCTAACACACACTACGCTGCCTCACACACACACTGTGCTGCCTCACACACACTGCGCTGCCTCACACACACACTGCGCTGCCTCACACGCATATACACTGTGCTGCCTCACACACACACAGAGCTGCCTCACACACACACTGCACTGCCTCACACACACACTGCGCTCCCTCACACACACTGTGCTGCCTCACACACACTGCGCTGCCTCACACACACACTGCCCTGCATCACACACACACTGCCCTGCCTCACACACTGCGCTATTACAAACTGCACTGTGAGACACACACTGAACTGCCTCACACACACACTGCCCTGCCTCACACACACACTGCGCTGCCTCACACACACACTGCACTGCCTCACACAGTACGCTGCCTCAGACACACACGTCGCTGCCTCACACACACACTGTGCTGCCTCACACACACACTGTGCTGCCTCACACACACACTGCGCTGCCTCACACACACTGCGCTGCCTCACACACACACTGCGCTGCCTCTCACACACTGCTGCCTCTCACACACACTACGCTGCCTCACACACACACTGCGCTGCCTCACACACACACTGCACTTCCTCACACACACACTGCGCTGCCTCACACACACACTGCGCTGCCTCACACACACACTGCGCTGCCTCACACACACTGCACTGCCTCACACACACTGCACTGCCTCACACACTCTGCGCTGTCACACACACACTGCGCTGTCACAAAAAAACACAGCAATGTCTCACACTGCGCAGTCACACACTATGGTGTACATACATATATATATACATCTGCATAACAATATCAATACAAAAATAAATGCATGCTTATATATGCATACATATGCATCTTATGTACATAACGGTTTGAAAACACATAGTACCACTCAGTGCCATACAATTACACGCCTCATACTTACACTCTACTCAATGCAACATAAATACACTACATATAATCACACACAGTTCCACATAATTATATGCCACATAATTACAGTGATCTCAATGCAACATGCACTCCAAATACCACTCAGTACCACATAATTACATACCACATATTTACTATACTGAATGCAACATGCACTCCACACAGTACCCCTCAATGCAACATACTGATATAATACATAATTACACTGTCTCAATCCAACATACACTATAAATATTAGCACTCATTGCCACATAATTACACACCTCATGTTTACACACGACTCAATGCAACATAAATACACTCCACATCATACCACACAGTGCCACATAATGATATGCTACATCATACCACTGCACTCAATGCGCCATGCACACCAAATAACACTCAGTGCAACATAATTACGCGCCACATAATTATATACTACTAAATACAACACACACTTCACACAATACCACTCAGTGCAACATTTTTATATATGCTACATAATTACACTACACTCAATGCAACTTACACTCCAAATAATACCACTCAATGCCACATTATTAAATGCCACATAATTACACTCTACTGAATCCAACACACACTCCACACAATACCACTCAGTGCCACATAATTATATGCTACATAATTACACTTCAATCAATGCAACAGAAATGCACTCTACATAATATAACTCAGTGCCACATAATTACATACCACATATTTACACTCTACTCAATAAAACTTAAATACACCCCTAATACCACTCAGTGCCACACACTTACACGCCACATTATTACACTCTACTCAATACAACATAAATACTATCACAATAATACCACTCGGTACCACAAAATTACACTACAAATATTTACACTCGACTCAATGCAACATGCATGCACTCAACATAAAGCCACTCTGTACCACATAATTTCACAGATTTACTGTACTCTATAAAACATACATGCACTCCACATACCTGTCACATTTGCAAAAGTTTAAGCAATTGGCATTATAAATGCCTATGCTATTAATATATCTATTTTCTAAAACAACACATAAATAAAAAAATAAAATTAACAATTCCAATAGCTCAGACTTTCCTAATGCGAGACCTATTGCACTGCAAATGCTTGTTTCTAATTGCTCTAATTGGTATTCGATCCTTGTGTCTATTTTCTTACTCGAATTAAAATTATATTTCTTACTCTACCTCTTTCTTTGTTCAGTGCTCTTTTTTAGGTGGTAATTAAATACTTGGGAAATATTATTTTATGGTTTCTCTGATCACCACTGATAGAACAGTTGTACAATTCTTTATAGTATAGTTATGATGATTCACTTATGAAATTACATCTTATGATAGTTATTCAATTTAAGTCTTTTCTAATATTTGTTCTAGCGGAATGGTATTGTTCATGATATTTTGATTTCACAACTTTACAGTTGGTCATTTATGTTATATATTATGCATCTCTTTTTTACTTTATTTAAATGAACTCTTTAGATGATTTGTAAAAAGTGCAGCTTGATATGTATGTCCTATTGCTGTCTTGTTCGATTTACTTATGGATTTAGGGCTATGCAAGTCTCTGTTTTGTACTTAGCTCTGTTGGGTTACATATATCCGTATCGAGTCTGTATGATTCTATGTCTGTATCTATTTTTGACTTATCTTTATTTTTTCTCCCTCTAATCCCTTTGCGATAGGTAAGTATTTTATCCTTTATCCTCTACTTTTTCCTCTACTCTTCCCTTTATTCTATTTACTGTTTAACCTTCAATTCCACTTCTTTTTCTACTAATTTCTTTTTTCGGTGCTCTCCTTTGATGGTAATTTAGCTATATAAGATATACTATTTAATGATATCAATGATCACCACTGGAATGATAAATTATATTTTTGGTTCATATTATATATGTACCTAGTTGAAATTTGTTTGCTCATTTTTCGATTTAGCTTTTTTAAGTATGTCCAACCTGAAGTTATATGCTGTTATAGTCATGATGGTTTGCTTATAAAATGATATGTTATGATAGACTTTCAATTAACATTTAATTCTTATCTAATACTTGCTCTAATTGTATGATATTGTCCATGATATTTTTATTATTCCACAATTTATAGCTGGACATTTATTCTATTTATTGTGTGTAATATCTTTAGATCTTATTCAAATGAACTTTATAGATGGGCTTGGAAAATCTTCAGCTGATATTTACCTGCTATTAAAGTCCTGTTCTATTTGCTTATGAAATATCATATTTTTCAAAATGTTTAACATTTAAAAAAGTTCAGATATATTCAAGTATATTATATTTATTCAGTATTACATCATTTATTGTTATTAATAAGAGTTATAGGTAATATGGTAATACAACTGAAAATGCAATACTAGTTCCGCTGCTCTGTGGCTTGTTCATCTTTGAGCTATCTACACCGTCGTTGATATCTTCTGCTGTTGCTCCTCAATGTTGTCCCCATACTTAATCTGTCTCAAAGACATCCCCTGGTGGGGTTGAACTTTGTTGATGCTTTGTTTTTTTCTTGAAGTACATCTGTTCTTTATCTGCTTCCTCCTATTCTTCTTTCCTTTCCTTTTTCTCCACCTTAAGTTTGGGACATCTGCTTCGTTTTATTTTGTGGATAAGCTTTATTTCCTTTAGTTTTAATTATATTTGACTCCCCTTGTACTCTTGTATCAGGAGCATTCACTCTTAAAGATCCATGCATATCTTTGACTTGCTTAAATGTGGTTTCCCTTAATGTTAGGGGTTTGAATCATCCTGTTAAAAGAGCCAAGATTTAGACTATTGTAAGAGTTTATCTGGTGATGCGGTCCTACGTCAAGAGACTAAGACAGGTTTCAAAGAGGCTCTTCTTGTGAGGAAAGATTGGGTGTTCAATATTACTTCTTCTGAGGCTTCTGGGAAGACGAATGGGGTTATTACCTTTTATTTCTAAAAGTTACGGTCTGTCTATAGTTTTAGTTGAACATGATATCAGTGGCAGATGGTTACGTACTTGCCTGACTAATTGTACGGATGAGCTATACATTATGAATTTATATGCTCCAAACACAGAAGATCCACTTTGTTGGCGAGAAATGTATAATAAACTCACTGATATTCCACAAAACTGAAGAAAAATGATTGGAGGTGATTTTAATCTTCCGCATGATCCTTTTTTTGGGTAGACATTCTGCCTGTAAGTTTCGACCTCCTAGTCGAGCACAAACATATGCTGAATATGTGCTCGTCTCACCATCTGTTGTTGGCGTTGATGCGTGGAGATTACATATTCCTACGGGTAGAGACGTTTGTCTCCTCCCCACATTCTAGTTTGTCTCATATTCATTATCTTTGGGTCAACGCCTCTCTTCTAAAACATACTGTAAATGTGATGATTCATCCAACAGTTGTTTCTGACTATGCTGAAATCTCCTAAAGTATCCTTAATCTTGCGAATACTAAAGGTCCTCGTAGTTGGAATCTAAACAGAGAAATCTTGGAAGATAATGATGAAGAGCTTTATGATGAGATAGATAATTTCTTCAGAGATGATGAATCCAAGGTGAACTCTCCAATAGTATTCATGGATGCATTTAAATGTACTACATACATTATTAAAAAGATTGCCAAAGGAATAGTGACATTAGAAAGTCTCTTCAATCTTTGAGGGATGACGTTGAACACAAAGAGGAGTTATATAGACATTCTAACCACAAAATACTCCTGCAGGATATAAAACATCTGAAGTATTCTTTTAAATTCTTTTAACTCCATTGTCACTAAAAGAGATAATATTGGAGTGCACGCTCAAAAATCCTGTCACTGATTGTTACGGAATAGAGCTGGTAGTTTGTTGGTGCCACTCACATTACTGATAAAACTGGATCAAAGAAGTTCCACACCCAATAGATCATTGGGGTTCTTTTGAAATTTCTATGAAACTCTCTATACACCTCAGGACGAGTGTACCAAGAGGACCCGCTAACAGTTTCTTAACAGTTTCTTAATTTGATCCCTATTAATTCTTTTTTGCCTGCTGACATGACTGAACTGGGGAAACCAATTGATCATGATTAGATTATTCAAGCAATTAAGACTACACGTTCAGGCGAAGCTCCCAGACTGGAGGCTGCGGAGGCTACTATTATAGTCATCCCAAAATAAGGTTTAGCTATTAAATATGGTAGCTAAAATCTTCGCCAAAATCTTAGCTAGACACCTAGAAAGTCATATTCCCAATCTTATCCATGAAAAAGGCTTTGTTAAGGGTAGGCTTGCCAGAAATAATATGCAGACTTTCTGTCACATTTTAGAAAAATCAAAGCTCTATTCATTCCTAACGATGGCGATTGCCCTTGACGCCGAAAAGGCTTTAGACAAAGTTTCTTGGCCTTTTTTATAAGGAGTATTAGAAGCCCATAACCTTGGTGATTCCTTTATTAATATGGATATGTGCAACCAAATGCTAATAACAGGATTAATGGCATTATTTCTTATTTTTTTAATCTTTGCCAAGGAACTAGACAAGGATGCCCTCTCTCACCCCTTATTTTTCTACCATACATTGACCGAATTCATTGTTTACTTAATCTGAACCTGGATATTAAAGGTTTTCAGTTTGCACCGTATGCACTTAAAACAGCCACTTACGCTGATGATGTAAATTTTTTTAGAGGATAATGTATCAGTGATTCTCTCTATCACTACTATTATTAGTGACTTTTACGGCCGTTTCTGGGTACACTCTTCATAAATATAAAACAGAACTATTCCCCCTAAACTCTCTGTGTTTTCCTTCCCACATGGGTGATTCAAGTTTTAAATGTCAATTGACTTGTATATCTAGGGATCTGGTTCAGTAAAGATCTCTCAGATACCATCACTTATAATGAATCCCACATCACATGTAAGGTTAAGGATGAGTTGTCTCCCTGGTCTCCAAAATATATTTGCTGGTGGGGTGGATTGCAACCTCTTGAAATAATGATAACCCAGATCACCAATTTTTCATCATCCATGCTACCTATACAGCTTTCCGTTGCTTTCTTTCATGAGATTGATTTAATCTCTTTGAGATTCTTACGGAATGATATGAGAGCTAGAATTGCTAATAAATACCTTTGGAAGATTTCTGTCATGGGTGGTTTTAATCTTCTGGGTAAGAATCTATACCAAATCTTCTTTCTAGCGTCTCAAGGTACACTCTGGTTCTTACTGGATTCTCAACATATACCTCCTTGGATTCATATTGAACAAGAGTTATGCACTCCTTTTGTCCACTCCTTCTTTTCTCACAACCTCCAATGTTGTGTTAGCTTACTTTAAACGTATTATATCAGACAGGCGTAATGCATTAAAATATATTGATTGGAAAGTATCCAAACCTATCCATAAATCATGACGCCACCCTTATGGTTTAATCCCAACACAGCTTCTTCGTGTGCCACCAAAGGTATCAGTCTGGTAAAAGACCTCTATGACACTAATCATTATCCTCTTTCTTTTTCTTTCCTAGCTAGGAAATATAATCTCAGCAATTTGGATTTTTATTCTATTTTGAAACTTAAGTTTAAACTTTCTAAAAGACCCCTTTCTAAAGATCCTGTTATTGTCTCACTTTGTCCATGTGGACTCATTCAGGTCATAGTGCTTCTAAAATTTATAAATTCTTATCCGATCTACTGCCTTCGCATTCTACAATTACTTATGTTAAATGGTCTCACCATTTTGAAGACATTTTTTTTTTTTTTAAATGTTTTTAAACATATTTCACAAGATACCTGGCAATTGATTGGGAAATTATACCTATGTAATAAAATTGCTCCTTCATTAATCTAATCTAAATTATTCACATTAAATATTCTACATTAGATGCCAGCTAATTTACATAAATTAAAGTTACGAGATAGTGATATTTGTTGGAACTGTAATTTAGTACCATACATATGTTTTTTGAATGTACGCTAATCAATTCATTTTTGGGGCTTGATACAGAAACATTTATCAATAAGTCTTTAATACATCTACAGTTCTCTCTTTACCTATGATTTTGCTATGTACTAGGGCTACAGTTCTTCCTTTAACGCTTGATAATATGAACTTGGAGCTCTTAGATTTACTTTTATCCATTGCTGTTAAAATTATACTCACAGAATGGAAATCTTTTAATCTCCAGTTTTATCATACCAGATTGGCATGGGCATGGGTATCTTCGTGGAGCTCATACTTTTGTTGAAAAGAAGCATTATTCACCTTAAACTTCTAGTAATGTTTGGCGGTCTCTGGATTAGTATGTGAACTTGCCCTCTCAGGGATTGGTAACTCAATATCCCTTTGATTACCTATACTAATTGTTTTCTCTAGTACTCTTTTTTCTATTTCTTTTTCCTTCCTTTTCCCCTTCTTCTCTCGCTGACTTTTCTTATCTTTTAAGCAATACAGCTAACATATGTCTTTATTGTGATATATGTTGTTACCTCATTTCTTCCAGACTTCTGGGATTTAAACTTAATATTTGATGAATGTATAATAGTTATTGTTTGTCGTGATATTTATCTGATCATTTTAATATTATAATTTTGTCATTCCTCTGATCCTAGCTCAGTAGTTCGTGGCAATGAAATTATTTCTTAAAAACTCTTTGTTACTATTTAATAAATATGTGATTCTTATTTGCTGTATTGCTACTGTACTACAAATGTATTTCTTTTTAAATAATCAATAAAGATATTTGAACACAGCTATCAGAAAGACACGTTATGGTATTGTGTCTTATAAAGCGCAACGGTTGCCCCAGCAAAGGGGCGTCCCGGCGCTAGTACAGGAAAGACTGACAAAGCAAAAGAAGCAGGCAAGAACTAAGATGCAGAGAAAAGATAGGTCTTAGTGGCCTTTCTTAATGCTAAATATTTATCAAGGCCACAAATCTGCCCAGGATGTGTGTTCCAAAGAGCGGCCACTGGCCCGAACTCTACGTGTCCGTGGAACCACCACGAAGTGCTGACCCTGTGAATTGAGAAGCCGTGTAGGGTAATATGGCAACAAGACATCGACCAGGATGGGTGGAGTGGCCAGTTTCAAAATCTTGAAAGAGATACATAAGGTGTGGATTCAATGCGCCTGGTCACAGGTAACCAGTGAAGACGGTGGATGGCGTTTGACACAGAACAAGATTTGCGCAGGCCTAAGAGTGTTCATGCTGCTGCATTCTGTGCCCTTTGCAGCCTCGAGACCTCCGCCTTATTGGACCCTAAATAGAGGGAACAGGCATAATCAAGTCTCGACAGAACCGTTGCATGAATGATGACCTGACGCGTGGACGCGTCAAAAAAGCCCAACAAGGGTCAAAGCCCCTGTTGGAGACCAAAACAGGTCCCTGCCATTTATTTTGTTTGGCCTTGATAGTTTAAGGAAGAGTCCAACCAAATCCCTAAGTTTTTTACTGCCTTTTTTGGAGAAGAGGGTTTACCTAGGCTGGCTGACCACCAGAGATCACTCCACCGACCATGGTCCCTACCTACTAACGGTACGGTACCTCTGACTTGTTGGAATTCAGTTGGAGGTAGTTGCTGTTCATTCACTTGGCCACTGTTGCATGGTAGCCCTGAAACTTAAGGGCGTCCCGCTTGGTGTTATTAGAGAGTGCCACCACCAACTGAGTATCGTCAGCGAAGGAGACCATGGTCAGACCTTGCTGCTGGATACTGCCACTAAAGGTTGAACATAGATATTAAATAATTGACCTCTCATGGAGAAATGAAGCAAGCCACTCCAGAGCCAAACCCGTAATTCCAACCTCCACGAGAGGTCTCAGCAGTATATCATGAGACACAGCCTCAAGCTAAACTCTAATAATCATTGAAGAAGGGGGGACCCTTGTGGTACTGAAAGTCAGTCTCCCGTACCAACTGCCTACCTTCTTTTGTTAACCTAAGAAAGAATCCCAGTCACCAGTTTTGTTAATATTGTTGTGTGCATTGTATCTTTGTAGGTATGGCTACCAAAACTTTATCATATATCTTTATGCCCAATCACAACTTTATTAGTTATCCAAATTTGACATGTGTGGCTTGTGTCTACAGTGAGCTTGTCACAAATCTGACAGCTTTTTTCATGCTGTTTTCTTGTTTCTCACAGCAGTCATAAAACACGTATATGCTTCTCAGGCCTTAACATTCGGATATATTTAGGTTACAAGTGCTTTTATTAAGGGCCGTCACAGATGATGACTAATACACTATGCATGCTGCTTCATGGGGCACCAGCAAGGCAGAAGTGATTTGACTAGGCTCAGTTGGTGAAGGGGAGTCTGTGTCACGATTCACTCCCTGTGCTCTCGTACCCGACACCAGGGGGCCAAATTGTGAGGCTTTCCATTGTTCTAATATGCCTCCAGACACTCCCCTGTATGCATATCCTGACTTCCAGGCATTTGGAGATCATTTAGGAATTGACATCCATTACCAATCCATGCTGGGTTTTGTGAAAGCCAGTCTGCTCATGCTGGAAACTCTATTACCTAGAATTCCCTGCTCTTTGCTTCGTCTCCACCCCTGTAGGCCAAGGATGGGTGAAGGAATTCATCTCACCTGTGGCTGGCTGCCACTAGCCTGCTTACACCTGCTGCAAATGATTACTATGAGCTTGTTTAAGCCCAAGCTCCCTTCAGGCCAAGGTTGGTCATTGTAGCTGTTTTCCGGTAAGACCGATCCTTGGTTCCAGTGTCTCCTGAGCTTTTGATATCCTTGTTTCCAGTGATTCCTGAGTTCCTGAGCTATAGCTATTCTTTGTGCCTGTTCCCGGGCTTCAGCTATTTTCTTGTTCATGATTTGCACTGTTTGCAGTGCTCTCTTTACTCCTTGTTTCCTGAGCTTTAGCTATGTCCTGCTTCCTTGAACCAGTACTGCCTGCAGTGCTACCTTGACTACTAAGCTATAATAATTTCCCTGTTTCCTAAACTAGCACTGCCTGCAGTGCTACATTGACTCCTGAGCTATAGTAATTTCCCTGTTCCTGAAATAGCACTGCCCACAGTGCTACCTTGACTCCGGAAGCTTTAGTAATTTCCTGTTCCTGAACCAGCACTGACAACATTGACTCCTGAGCCTTGGCTCAATTCTTGTTCTTGCCCCAGGACTGTCTTCCTTGCTACTTTGGTTTCTTGATTCCTTGACCAGCATTATTCTAGTATACCCTTGTAGCCTCCCCTTCTGTATATCCTTCTCCAGTCCCTGCCATTTCCTTGGTTCCAGTTCCTAGTTTGCTGTCCTTTTATTATGCTGCCTTGCTAATATTGCCTTTTATGTTTGTTACCTGCTTTCTGCCAAGTTTGCACTGTGATTTCCTTCCTTTCCTGTTAAGTGCTCCTCCTTGCGAGCTTCTTGTCCATTGTGCTTGTTTTTAGTTCTACCCCCTTGCGATTACAGTCCTGAGTGCTTTACCTCACACTTCCCTTTATTGTTAATGTTGTTTCATATATATGTCTTGCAAATTCATCCTGGGTGTAGTTATTCTGAATGCTAAATTGCCTTGTGGGTGCCCTTTCTTTCTGTGTCTTACCCATCTTGTTTACTTGTACAGGCTTCCCCTTTGGATCCCTTTTCTCCTCTGACTCCCTGTATGATCCTGGGCAGTGATGTACTCCTCTTTCTGTGTACGTTTTCTACCCAGTTCACAGTCCTTGTCCAAGTCCCTGACTGTGTTCCCCACATAATCCCGGACAGTCCCTGACAGTCTGGATGAATATGGTGGGCCTTAGGGAACTTCTGTTGCCCTTGTGACTTTTTGTAGATTTCCCGATATGAGCATGCATTTTAGAATGGAGACAATCAGTGACTTTTTAAAAACTTCATATAAACAGAATAAGTAAACTTTATATTTATTAGAAACAAGCAAGGAACACAGCAGATAAGAGATGCTGGCAGCTTGGTGGCAAGGTGTAACTCCTGAAATGCACTACAAACGTTACGTAGGCAATATAGGATTCCTGAATGGTCATGGATCGATCAATAACTAGTCAGTTAACATTGAGTTTGCTGTGGTATTGCTATGACGACTCCCCAATGATTTGGAGGCTGTCTGGGGTGATTAGGGCACAGACCATACCACACAGAGCCTTCTATGCGTGTGTGATCAATTACTGCCCATAGATGAACAGTTCAAAGACCGATTAAGACATACGGAGGAAACTAGGCTAAAAATGTGAGGGAAGCAGGAGGAGACCGGTATAGCGGGCGACGCATCCTAAGGTGGTGATGTCACAAACGGGATAGGAGGAGTTTAGCAGAACTTCTGATAACGTGAACCACACTTGATCTAGAGACAGTTTGGCCTGGGCATAAGTGGTGATCACTTTAAGCATTATTGATGCAGAGAGGTTCAGGGAAACTTGCTTGTTAGCTTAAGTATCATGGGTACAAAAGCATCTGTGTGTGGGATCGTGGTTGAGAGGTGATATTGGTCGATCTGACCAGCATAGTAAATATCATGAGATCATACATGCCAACAGGAAAGTGGGAGAGTTCGACAAAAAATTAGGGGACAGTAATTTCCCCTTTAACTGCTATTGAAGAAGAGGAGACAGCTAAAGTAAACCCATTTTGGCTTCAAAAAGCAAGAGTCTCCACTTGAATTGAGTCTATTGACATATATGTGAGAGGGATCAGGGTGAAGGTAGGAAAGTCTGTCTGAAGGGTAATGTCTCCAAGGAGGTCATTAGTAAGGAATCTTTGGGTGGGCTTCTGGACCCTAGAGTTTCATTTCTCATAATTGAGGAATGAAGGTGAGGGCAGGAGGATAAGAGAACCTGACTTACTGGGTAAAGTATTCAAGGTGTCCGCATCAGCAGGGGCCACGTGCATTCTAAGCGGCAGGTGCTAAACCTGGGAGTCAAATTGAGCGGACAAATGCGGCCGAGAGGCTGTAAATACATCAATAAGGTAATATGTTGGACATTTTTCAAGCATTTAGTCAGATAGGCTAAATGATATTAAGAACCATGAAAAGAAACTCATTTCCGTTCCTGTGCAAAGAAAGGCATCCTTACACTCTGATATAAGGACGAATTTAAGTAGGTGATGTAAGCTGATAATATAAAGAGCTTCCTGCCTTTATGACAAGACCAAGGCCTTTCCCATTCTGTGGAAATGTAAACCAAGTCTGGTACAGGCCTAAAAGAATTAGTATGCACCATATATGGGGAATTGGAAAAGAGAGTACCTGTTGTGAGCCAATTGGAAGAGAGAAAAGAAATTATAACCTGTGTGGCTGATGTCTTTATATAGTTGTTTACACCAGATATTTTGCCTGTGTACTGTATATTATAATTGTATATATCGGTCATTGATCCTAGCCCATATTTCTTCATGATCTAAATGTATGACAGGGAATATTGAATCAAAAGTGGGGCGTTTGATTACGTTGAAAAAAAATTCAGGTTAGAATCGAGCTACCGAGGTCATGTGGTTTGAGGGTGCCAAACGCTGTTTGAATTTGTTGTTTAGGTGGTCAACTAAGGAGGTCTCCAAATTAGGCCAATATAAAATGTAAATTACGCGTACCAAATTTTCAATTCATATAATTCTTGAAATAAAGTCAATTTGAGTACCTCGCACATGACAATGATGAGCAGAACATGTATCAGTGAGGTATTGTCCTCTTGTACAAACATTTCACTTGACTTACTGGCCAACACCAGCTGCACACACCATGTGTTAAATTTTGCGGTATTTTCAAAAAATGTATACAAAATAATTATTTTGCAGTCCCTTAGTTACCAGGGTAGCACTTATGGAATGCTTCATGGGTGGTCTGAACTTTTGGACCCCCAGCATACAAAGGTCGAAATTTAGAGTTGTCACCATTTGCTATATTTGTAAGCTCAAACCTCTTGCAATTCAAAATGGAAGAGAGTGTGATATTAACTGTAATTTGGATTTAGTGCAGAAAACACTAACATCCGAATGTTATTCCTCCAGAATCTCAAAACAGGTATAATGTGACAGTGTAATCACAGAGCGAAAGGGGTTGGAGCGTTTTGTTAGTGTTTATAGCTTGGATCATATGTAATTCTCACTTTAGACCCTTTGTGTCTGTGTAATTTACAATAGTTACACATTTTGTTCACTGCACTATTTATCACTACTTTGAAGATGTCGCTGGCCAGTCTCTTCCTCAGATATTTCCAATCTAACAAGGGTCGAGAAGGGACTTTCTTGCAATGCAATAGGATTCGCATTTGGGAGAGTTTAAGCTACTAGTATTGTAAATGACAATGCCTTTTATTTACGTTTAAAAACCCAAAACATAAAGAAAAGGCATTGCCATTTACAATGTCAATAGCTCAAACTTGAGTGAATGTGAGAACTATTGCATTGCAAATGCTTGTTTGATTTGGAAATACTTTTTTGTACCTCAGAAGTTGTTTAAAATAATGTTTTGCATTCGCAAATTCTATAATTGTACACATATCAGGGATTGTGACTGCAAAATCTTTCAAACATTTAGCTGCCAGTACAATCTCAGTCAAAGACTGGCAGATTTTGTTTTTTTTACCTAATGTCTGGAGAGTTCAGCCAGTATACTATTTTCATTCCTCAGTGGAGGATCATTGTGATCTAATCCACTACATGAATAACATTCATACAATTAAGACCAGCTATCCAATCATAATGGCTCTAGTCTAATATAGAGAAGCTAACATCAAACATCAAAATTGACATTGATATCATCACTAATGACATTCGGCATTACTTTACAAATGAAATCATCAATGACATCACTTAAATAGCAAAAGACTGATATTGATGATATACATTTCTAAACAGTTCAAATACAACTGTGTTTCTATGACTATAGAAAAGCATAAGCCACTATTAGTGTCACTGATGAATTTTGTGATCAGCCATCGGTGACATTGGTGCATAGCTAACAATAACTGGAAATACGTTCATGATTTGTAGTTGTTATACTCGAAACAGAGCATATGTTAGGTGTCCTGGTAAACCATACTCTCCGTTCTCCACTGTTAGACTCAACCTGACTCTCCTCATCAGATGCATTTATTCATTCGCTGGCACATATTTATGCTTCTGACTTTTTTAGATTGTGGCTGCTGAAATCCTTTAGAAATGGTCTTTTGCCATTTGCCTAACCTTTTTCGCAAAGCGACCAATGAATGGATTACATAGGACTGATATAATATCCAACATAAAGTTTTCCGTGGGAATGTGTGGGTGATCAATTTTCATTCATTTGAAAATTCAATTATTTATTTATTCATGTCCAAGCTGGTGAAGGTCTGAATGATGGAGTAGAGCAGTGTGGCTGCCAAAGGCTCAAAAAGACCTACATATTATATCATTTATGAGATCTGTCTAGCATTCCATCTGTAAGCAACTCATCCTTCAAAAAGTTTGTTAGATACATTTTAAACACTTTCTCCATAGTTCTTTGATCCCTGTCATCTTTGACACAGAGAAAAGGTTTAGATTTCCTCCTGTACATCTCTAAGTCTACATATCTTGCTCCTCGTTGTGTTTTAACTCCACCAATATGCAGGTATTCATCATGCGACCTCTAATTTTTCTTTAATCCTACTCTTTATCTCTTTTTCTTAAATCTTTATTTCGGCCCATTAGAGCTATGAAAGATGCATAAAAACAACAAAACATAGCACATTATAAGTAGAGAATTGGTAGATTTACATACAGTTGGATGGGGTTAGGAAATAAATACAGTAAAATCCATATTTTAGTTAAAAAGGCAATATTATAAAACCATGTACATTATAAAATCAATTTTAACAGTTCCAAAATTAATTTCATCTAGTGAATTCATAATTGTACAGCCATTTCTTAAATCGGAACACCACATCGAATTCAGAGTACTCAAACACATTCCTGATCGCTTATAAGTCCAAACCCATTTTCCTTCGTTCAAAGCTTACTGCCAAAAGGTATCTACTGACACCAAAGACAATCACTTTTCTGGTGTCCGTTTTCATTATCCTATATGCTTCGTTATATGAGCGTACACCTATAACATTGCACAGTGCCTTAATCCATCTTTTCCTGGCCGTCACATATGCTGCACAGAAAAAGAGGATATGGTTGTCATCTTCTTTAGTACAGTTCTGACACCACATGCATATATCACTTGTTTTCGGTCCCATGGACTTAGACCACCTTGCTAGAGTTGCATTAGTTTTCAGCATTCCATACCTGAATTTTAAATATAGGCTTTTGGCCAAAAGTATGGAGTATCCTTATAAGCCAGAAAACTGCTTGTCATTGGTCCACCAGCATGGCAGTTTGAAAGATTGCATATTATGTAAGCCCAGAAATTCGATTTCACCAATTTCTTGGAGCTTTGCGTCAGACTTGAGGGCTCTTCCCAAAAATGGGACAGCCCAATTCTACACAACCATGTTCGCACATGTTTCAACCATGCATTAGAATTATGCAAATCCAATCTCATTATTTCAAGAAGACCATCTCTATAATCTTGGAGTTCTGGAGTGCTCCAGAGTCTCACCCAAAAGGATAATGGCCGTAGGATTGCATAATGGTCTGTGTGCTTCATGTTTAGGTCTAGCATTAAGGGTAAGAGTGGGGTTCGTTTAGGTAATCTTAGAAGGCTTCTCATAAAAAGATTCCGAGCTATTAGCCCCCTTATTTCTGCGCAGTATAGAGCTGCGGACTGGGCCTTGAACCTAAACACTTCTAATGCTGGGGATACTGCCTTACTCTGACTGGCCCCAGGTTTCTTTAAAATGGGAAAAGTGTTCTGAGATAAAATCCTTTTACTCTTCTCTGCTTGGGTTTTACACGAATGCTTTGAATCTAAAGAAACACCCAGGTAAGAAAAATCCGACACTAGTTCCAATTTTTGATCATTTAAAAATAAATTCCCCTTAAAGGTTTTGTGAGGGTTTATGGCCATACATTTTGTTTTTTTCTTATTGATCTCCAAGCCTTTTTATTACAATAAAGTTGGAAGGAGTTTAAAAGGGATTGCAGACCTTTAGGTGTTTGCGAGATTAAAATTGTATCGTCTGCGAATAAGAGGGCGGGGACCCTTTCTCCATTCAGCTTGGGGGAATTGATATGACAGTCCTCCCAGTGTACTGGAAAATCATTAACAAACAAGGAGAAAAGCGTGGGAGCCAGCACACACCCTTGGCGGACACCACGCATTATCGCGATAGCTTTTGTCAATTCTCCATTTGGTCCCCAGCGCACTCTTGCATAATTATTTTCGTGTAGCCTTATAATCTGTTGGAGTAAGCAGACCGGCAACGCCTGCGAATACAGGCAATCCCATAAAAGATCTTGCGAAACTAAATCAAATGCAGCCCTAAGGTCTACAAATGCAAAATATATGTGCCCTTTCCTTAAATGAACATATTTCCAACAAAGGCAACAAAATCTAAAAACTTGATCAATAGTACTTATACAACTCCTAAAACCTGATTGGAACTTGGTAAGCATAGCATTCTCGTTCATCCAAGAGTTCATACGTATTAAAATATGCCTGGCAAATATCTTTTGTAAATCTATTGTAAAATATCCATTAAACTAATCAGGATAACTGTCAGGATAATCTGCACCCGCTACTAGGATATTAAAGAGATAGTTGAAATAGGGTGCCCAGATGTTTATCTCGTGTTTATATAAGTCTCCTGGGACTTTCTCCAGGCCTGGTGCCTTACCATTTTAAACCATGTTAATTGCTAGCTCAGTTTCACCTATAACAAACTCTAAAGTGCAAGTGCATGAAAAAAGCCAGGGCTGTTCATTTTCCCTTGACCCCGTGTGTTCTGGGGCTTTATACAAATGAGAGAAGTGGTCAACCCAGGTCTGTTCTTCAAGGAACACATCCTGAGCCACTCTTCCTGCATGGTTACCATTTGCCAATAATCTCCAAAACCCCACATTGTCCTTATTCTTTGCTGCCGATAACATTTTCGCCCAACTCTCCTCATCCCGATTTGATCTAGCTTTTGCATGGGTCATTTTATATTCTTTTCTAGCGACCTTGATCACTTCTGGTGCTTTACTTTTTATCGCCTCTAGAAGAGTAGTCTTGCCAATACGGCAGTCCTTATCATTCCACAGTTGACTGCCAACTAAACTATTTTTCTTTTGACAGTTTTTTTTAGGCATTTTTGTAATATATGATATTAATGCTTTAAAAAACCCATTATGAAGATCGATAAAAGTAGTGTCCCCAGCTAATGGAATTGTGTCTGCTAAAAGCGAGTAAATACACGCTAACGCTTCTCCATGATCCAGTATTTGAGCCCATTTGAGCAATCGCCTGTTATTGTTTACTAATGGAGCATCATTGTTGGGGTTAGTCAGTGCGGGGCTTCCAATCACTTCACTATCACCGGGAAATAAGCATGGGGCGATCATCAATTGAAGTGGACGATGATCACTTTCAAACCTGGGCATAATTTCTAGGTCAATCAAGTATGGCCAGATATCAAAGGTTGCAAGAATGTAGTCGATTTTACTTTGGGAGTTATTCTTTACAAAGGTTGCAGCCTTAAGGGAGTCAGAGGGGAGAAGGCCGTTGCAGGCCCTCAGCACATATGCAGTTGTCAACCTCATTACTTGGACTGCTAGGGGAGTACAACGCACCGCCTCAATGTTAAATAAGGGTGGACTACTATTGGCCCTATCCTCTTCAGCAAAAACGTCACCGAGACCCATGATTGGCTCATAGTTACAGTTCAGGTCTCCACCTAGTATCATACTCGGTATCTCTTCCAAGCCATTTGTAAAGCTAACTAATTTTTCCAGTGTCAGAGACTCCCTAGATAGGCTGCATGGTCTATTATAAACATTAAATAGGAAGAGACTCCTGCCTTCTTTCGTATTAAACTTCAGGCCAAGTATGTCCACTGAATCGATAACTAATAAAGTTATGCGGATCTCCAGGGATACCTTTACCCATATAGTGAGACCCCCAGATGGCCTACCTCTGACTGAGGGTACTGCCTCAATATTGTAGGTCATATATCCAACTCTATGCGGTATTTCCAGGGGCCATGTTTCCTGTATGAAGCAAATATCACTAGAATCTATGTAATTGCTCCATTCAGGATCACATAAGTTTTTCATAAGGCCCGCTATATTCCAAGATATTAATTGTAGGGTTAGTGGTGTGCAACCCATCCTATCTATCCTTTGGTCATCTAAAATTACATCTTGGATACCTACATTGGTGCCAATATTAACCCTATTTATGACTCCTGCGACACCCGTTGATAAAAACGGATCCTGTCTCACCTGAACCTCATTTCCTATTGCCTCCATATTCAACGCTTGAACACTGTGTGCCTTCAGTATCCAGCTGAAAAAGAACATTTATCTCTATTTGATATGTCTGCCTTCCATGGACCATTCGACCTTTTGATATCAGTTCATATGTTAAACATAAATAAGACATTCATATATTGAAATAGGTTTCTCTCGTTGACCAGCTGGTCCCTCTATTTATTGTGTTTTATTCCTTTCATTCTGTGTTTTTATCTTTTCTTTTCAGGCCCATTATAGGGTCCTCCTTTTTGTACACAAAAACGGCTAAGCTATATCGATTAAACCAATGACACTGTTTGTACCAGCCATTAATAATGTCTAAATGTTATATTTCAAAAAAGGTTTTTAAAAATAGTTTATTTTATTGTAGATTAAAAATGTGATGGTACTTGCCTGACGAAGACACTTTGTGTCGAAACGCGTTGAAGAAACCGTCACTACCTCAACTTTGCAATCTTTTTATGCTGTACTTTATGTATTTTGAGTATAATGTAATGTGTTATCAAAATATATAAACAAAATTGTTTTACCCACGGTTGATCTGTGCGGGACTGTCCATATTCATTTCAGCCGTTACAAATATCTGCTTGTGTACATTGTGTATTTTTATACAGGGAGCAATTTTCCTACCTGTTTGCTATTTTTCCTAAATTTGCTATCTTATATTTTCTTATCACTCTTCGTGATCTTTTTCATTTTTTCTTCCTAACATTGAGGGTTCTTCCCCCGGTTTTTTGTATATATGACTTTATTCCTCATCTGATGTAATATCGGTTAGTTCCTTCTTCGATATGGCCCTATTGCAAACCTTTGGGTTTTCAGATGAAGATTTCGCTTCTCTAGTAGGAACTAGTAGTTCCTTTGGGAACAGGTCTAATTCTCACCCTCAAAGTAATTATGATATACATAAACTTCTTAATCTACAGAAGAAGTTAGCTAGAATAGATGCTCATGGTGAGTTCATGCTAAGTTATCTTAAAGCTGGGGTTATTCCCCAAGGTCTTCGGGTACGCAATATACCTGGTCTGTTCTTTGATCAGAAAATTTTTTAACAAAATTGAGTATTATCGCGAGCAGATGCTCCCGAGACCTTATGATTTTAATAATAGAAACTTCCAAAGATCTTGCCTCCACTATGAAAAAAGAAATAGAAGACTTAGAAGAAAAAATAAAAACATCTACTAGCGTAGAAGAGGCCAATAAACATCTTGAAGCAGTTAAAAAAGATATAACCTCTTTCATAGAATACCTAGCCAAAAGAAAATCTGACAAAGTAGCAAAAGATAAAAGATTTCATACTCTTGAAAGAACTTACCCTTATCTCAGTGAACATTTCTATAAACTAGATCATTATCAAAATGACCATAACTCAAAATTCCAGAAAATAAATACTTTTTTAAGATACATCTGAATCAGATTGAGAAAGCAGCTCCAATTATCATGAACAGGAAGGCCCCTATAATCCACCTAATAACCATAAAAACACCCGCCAGCCTTTGTTAGGGAAGTGCGGTATGAAACGGAGTCGCCAACAGGTGAGATTCCAACCGCAACCCAGAGGCAAATATCAGAACCATCAGTACTCACTGGACCCTCAACAGTATCTGGAGACTGAAACGTAATCCCCATTTTTAATTTATCTTCCCACAAATTAGACCAGGCAGGTATGTCTTTATTGTCAAAAGGATTATATTTTGTCCCGCATACCAATGCAAATATTTTTGAATTACACAAGGATATCCATTCCTTCTTTAGAAAAATTAGGTTAAAAAAGTTTTTTTCTAATGAGGTCCCTGTAAACTCCGATAATAGAATTGAAAATGTAGTCTCTCTACCATCAACTTTCACAACTATATTTTGTAAGGTAAATCTCCATTATCTCGAGGCCGATCTATTTTTAACTGGCACTCCATGTGCTTTAGCGCGTGGCACTTGTTTCAAACTGTTTCGTTTTCGTTATATTATAATTTGCGCCATTTAGGGGTACTACTCCTGGGAGGACCACTCACCTGCACTATAATTGTTATTTCACCGCTGTTGGGCGGGCCGTTGGGTCCTGACTCTGGGTGGGAGACATCTT
The DNA here is from genome assembly GCF_964261635.1 of Lissotriton helveticus. Lineage (NCBI taxonomy): Eukaryota > Metazoa > Chordata > Amphibia > Caudata > Salamandridae > Lissotriton > Lissotriton helveticus. Next base: position 1,612,549,645 of record NC_136065.1, read on the forward strand.
GGGGGAGGAAGGGACGTGTGCGGCCGCCATTTCGGTCAGCATTATAGTTGCTGCGTGACGCGCTCCGCCGCTCTGCCGCTATTTAAGACAGTTCTAAAGGGGAGTCTGTCTTGTAAGGTAAATCTCCATTATCTCGAAGCCGATCTATTTTTAACTGGCACTCCATGTGCTTTAGCGCGTGGCACTTGTTTTAAACTGTTTTGTTTTTCGTTATATTTTAATTTGCGCCATTTAGGGGTACTACTCCTGGGAGGACCACTCACCTGCACTGTAATTGTTATTTCACCGCTGTTGGGCGGGCCGTTGGGTGCTGACTCTGGGTGGGAGACATCTTGGGGGAGGAAGGGACGTGTGCGGCCGCCATTTTGGTCAGCATTATAGTTGCTGCGTGACGCGCTCCGCCGCTCTGCTGCTATTTAAAGCTGCTAAATGCAAACGCGCAGCGTATGCGCGCAGTGGGCGCACCATAGGCGCTCCGGAGGCTCGCCAGAGGCGAGCCCATCTGCGCCCATCCGCGACCAAACGAGACCAGGGGCCAGGAACCCTGGTCCTCGCTACATTTACCCCAGAGAAGAGCTGCTGGAGGTTAATGTAGGGAATCTACATCTTAGTCAGCGGTGTGAGGCCAAACTTAGACAGGAAGGGCTGCTGAAATGCCTTGGTATCGAACTGAGATGCAACATCGTACAATCGGTAAGAGGTCTGCATTATGGCCTCTTAAACACACGCTCCCTACAGAAGCACAACTTAGAAGTGCTCTCCCTACTACAGGACGGAGAGTTGGATATCCTGGGAGTCACAGAAACGTGGCTAGAGGACTCCTCACTGCCGGACTTGCTAGCCTCTTTACCGGCCAACTTTACGGCACTCTGCCTTAACAGAGCAGGTAACAAGAGAGGGGGTGGGGTTGCCCTTCTATATAGTACCCGCCTGAGGGGCGAAAGAATTTATGCTGAAAGTCTTGGAGGCGCTGAGGTACTGGGCGTCAAGCTCGGGGTGGGGATGGACTGTTTGACCATCCTCTTAGTCTATCGTCCCCCCTGGGCGTCACCGGACTTCCCGGACTTATTCCTGGAGTTGGCTCAGGACCTTCGCTCACGGTACAACAAAGTGATAATTATGGGTGACCTTAATTTTCACTGGGAAAAGTCCCCGAAAGAAGGCCAAGCTACTCAGATAAATGAGGCTCTTAGGTCTTTTGGGTTTGTTCAGAGGATAACAGGCCCTACACATGATAAGGGCCACATCCTGGACCTTGTTTGGACAACAGCCCCAGAACATGGCCTAGAGCACGGACCGGTAGTTGCACAGCCTTGTGCATGGTCAGATCACTACCTAGTGAAGGGTACGATCTCGGTTGACGAACCGAAGGGGAAGCCCGGAGCAGGGTAGAAGATAGTGAGGAAATGGAAAAATATAAATGGAGATAAAATGGTAGCCCATCTCCTAACCCATCTCCCAACTAATAAGATAGAACACAATCCAGAAGTTATCTGTAATGATCTAACAGATAAATTGAAAAAGGCAGTGGACCTTGTAGCACCAGCACGAAGGATGAATATTGTAGACAGAGGACCTGGAGCCCCTTGGTACAACGAATCCCTTAGGGAAAAAAAGAGGGCCCTACGTAAATCTGAGAGAGCATGGCGGAAGCATTATAATCTCAACACACGGAGCCTTTACATACAGGAGCTCGCTTTCTATAAACAGGCCATTCTGTTAAGGAAAGCTGAGTTCTACGAGGATAGGATTTCTAGAGCTAGGAACCCAAGAAAAGACATTTTTAAAGTCCTTACAGAACTCAGGAAAAATAAGGAGCAGAGTCCTGAGTTTAAGCAAGAAGACTGCCAAAAATTCTAGGACTTTTTTTCCAATAAGATTAAAGATCTCCTATCTGAAATTGCCCTTACCCCCATTATTGACTGTCCTCTACAGATCACCCCTGCTACCCTGCCGGTGAACAGCCCCTTGGTCACTCTGCCCTTGATTACGAAGGACAGGTTGACTAATCTCGTGGGGCGGGTTAAATCGGGTTCCCAGGCGGACCCTTGTCCCCCGGGGGTTTTTAAGTTAGCTAGCCAGGTATTGAAGAAGATGTCCTGACCCTCCTCAACAAATTGTTATTGTTATTGTTAATTTGGATTTGTAACGCGCTCAATCACCTAAAGGTCTCTAAGCGCTCGGAAATCGGTGTTAACACAATAACTTGGCTCCACACATCAGAAAGACACAGCATCAGTTTACATTGCGCTCAGAAATTCTACCAAACAGCAGTGTTTTCAACAGTTTTCTGAACCGCAGAAGATTCACTTCCCTGCGTAGCCCCTCAGGCAGCTTGTTCCATAGCTGAGGGGCCAGTACGGAGAAAGCTCTCCCTCCCTTAGTTACTAGTTTGTACCGGGGACAGACCAGCAGCTGGGAGTCCGATGATCTAAGTGTTCTCTTTGGACTATACACCTCCAGGCGGTCTTTAATGTAGGCAGGGGCATGGCCATAAATCGCCTTATGGACTATACATCGGCTCTTAAATTCGACCCTCTCTTTAACAGGGAGCCAGTGGAGGTTCTGAAGTAAAGGGGAGGCCTTCGTTCTTCTGGGTACTCCAGAGATCAGTCGTGCGGCGTCGTTCATCACGACCTGTACTCTGTTTGTCAATGTTTTTGGGAGGCCAAGATAGAGGGCATTCCCATAATCAATCCTTGAGATGACAGTTGCAGCTACAATTGAGCGCATCATGGATTGAGAGAGAAAGGGGGCTAACTTCCTCAACTGCCTGATAATGTTCGTGCAGGTTCCCACAACAGCGGATATTTGGCTGCACATTGAGAGTTCGCAGTCTAGTTTAATCCCCAAGCTCTTTACTTTCATGCTTGGCTTTGGGGCTGGTCCTAACTCTAAAGGCCAGTACAGATCACTCCATGGTGAGGTGGTGGATGGAATTACTAGCACCTCTGTCTTGTCCGGGTTAATCTTTAACAGGTTGTCCGTCATCCATCTTACGGTATGCCTCAAGATGTTCTGTGCTTGAATTTGAGCTGCCCCTGTATTATCGACACTCAGCACCAGCTGAGTGTTGTCAGCGTAATTAAAGACTCTGCAGCCCATATTGGCCAGGGATGAAATGAGAGGTTGAAGGTAAAGATTGAACAGAAGTGGGGACAGTGCGGAGCCCTGTGGTACCCCGCACTCTAAGGTCCCCACCTCTGAAATCAGATCCCCCAGTTGTACCCTCTGTGTCCTTCCCGAAAGGAAGGATTGCAGCCATTTAAGGGCTAGGCCTCTGATCCCAAAGGCCTCCAGTCTTTCTAAGAGCAGGTCATGGCTGACAGTATCGAACGCCGCTGACAGATCTAATAAAATCAGGGCACTCGGTTTCTTACTGTCAGCCATGCCTCTTAATTCATCCAGCACCGAGAGCATCACTAACTCGGTGCTGTGATGCGCTCTGAACCCTGCCTGCCGCTCATGTAGTAAGCCATGGGATTCCAGGTACAGGGACAAAAACTTTAGCACATGCTGTTCTAAGATCTTTGATAGGAAAGGCAGCTGGGAAATCGGCCTGTAGTTCTTCAGAACCGCCGGGTCCGCGCCCGGTTTCTTTAACAGGGGCCTAACTCGAGCCTCCTTGAGTTCATCCGGTAGGTAACCTGTTTCTAGGGACCTATTAAGCAGAGAGATAATCCAATCTTCCAATAGGGGACGTGCCACACGGAAAACACTCGGGGGACACGGGTCCGCTGGGGAGCCGGATTTGGTTCTACCCATCAGCCGCTCTAGGCTCAACTCGTCCAACTCAGGAAACTGTACTATGGGGCAATGAGCAGGATTGCACCCATTAGAGTGTGTAGTAGCACTATTCACCCCACTACTCTTTATTTCCAGGATGATGGTCTTTAATTTTTCTAAAAAGTATCCCTGGAAGATGTTACAGTTTATAGGGGACTCGAAGTTCTCCTGTTTCTTACTCAGCTCTGACAATATTTTGAAGGTCTTCTTCTGGGTATTCCCGGCCTTCTTTAAGCGAGACTCATAGTACTCCACCTTGGCTTGTAAAATACATTTTTTGTACAGATGAGGAGAGTCTTTATAATGGTTCCTCGCTGTATCCTGCTTAGTTTTCCTCCAGGATCTCTCCAGGGCTCGGAGTTTCCTTTTTTGTTCCCTCAAAAGTGGGGTGAACCAGGGAGCCATTTTACCAGGTCCTTTTATTAGCTGTGTTCTTGCCGGCGCTATCTGATCGATAGCTTCACCCAGACTCCGAGTTAAATCTGCATATTCTAGGTCCAGGCTCTTATCTGTATTCCACAGACAACCCGGTTTCAGGAACACCGAGGTCAAGGTTTTTAAATCAACCTCCGCCCATTTACGGGTTCTTCTAGTACCCCGGGGTAGATATTTTAAATGATCATTGATGTTTACCTCACAGGTCACCAAGTAGTGGTCGGTCCACACACAGGGAACCACGTCCCTAAGAATGACATTTGGATCTGTGGTCCACACTAAGTCAAGAGTATGACCCTTGATGTGTGTGGGTACTTCCACAAGTTGGCTAAAGCTCAAGGAGGACATTAATATGTCCAATTGGCGTGTAGCCAGATCTCTATGGGGGCTGTCCCAATGCAAATTAAAATCTCCCATTATCAGGATTTTCTTATATCTTGTACGAAGGTCAGACACAATAGGAGCAAAAAGATCATTAAAGAGTGGGGTTGAGTTGGGCGGACGGTAAATCGTCAGAACCACCCAGCAGGAGTTGTTCAGAGTAATTTTTACTCCTACCAAATCAGCTAGATCCACCGTTTCTGATAATAATCTTTCTACGGACAAAATCTTTTTAAATAGGATCGCTACTCCACCCCCCCGCGCAGCTCCTGGCGGTTCTGCCATATTGCATCATAGCCATTTGGAAGAGCAGCAATAATGTCCGGCATGGAGTTTTCGCCCGTCCAGGTCTCTGTAAGGGTTAGGACATCAAGGTCCGTATCCTGAAGCAACGTGTAAATCTCCACGTGATGGCTGTGAAGTGACCTGGTATTTAAACTGGCTATCTTTAATACAGGGTAATGGGCTCTATGAGATCCATTGTGGGGTCGCTGTATGGCGTACTTTTTAGGCTTAGCAATAACTCCAGAGTCCATTAACGACTCACCATTATCAAAGTGACGTAGCTCCTCCGACGTATAAGTATGCCGACGGTCAAGAGTCCCAGCCCCTGAGCCCGGCCGAGCGCGGACGGGCGCAGACGGGCTGGACTCTGGCGTGACTCCGGCGATGATCTGGCGAGCCCGCAGCGCTTGACCGCTGCGCGTAGGCATGGCCGGCTTAAGTACAGGTCTAGCGTCCTTATGACGACTAGACCGTGCAGAGCCTCACCCCCCACCCAAGATGTCCGCCGTTATGGCCGTGAATTCGTCAAGCAAAGCCACTAGCCACTAGCTTCTCGAGTGACAAGAGGAGCCGCCCCAACGCGGTGCTTGTTACTTTTAAATGCAGGTAGGTGGCATATTAAAAACAGGGTAAAAGTGCAAATCGAACAAACAACATAGGAGACAAAACGGGAGTCTAAAATGCAGGCTATGCTGTCTCCTAATGAGCGCGCGGCGTTCTGTGCTGTCTCTGACCTCTAGTTACCAAAATTAGTTTCCAAGTAACTGGCCGCCTAGATTGCTCGACTTAAGTACCGGTAAGCGTCCTTATGACGACTAGACCGTGCAGAGCCTCACCCCCCACCCAAGATGTCCGCCGTTACGGCCGTGAATTCGGTCAAGCAAAGCCACTAGCCACAAGCTTCTCGAGTGACAAGAGGAGCCGCCCCAACGCGGTGCTTGTTACTTTTAAATGCAGGTAGGTGGCATATTAAAAACAGGGTAAAAGTGCAAATCGAACAAACAACATAGGAGACAAAACGGGAGTCTAAAATGCAGGCTATGCTGGCTCCTAATGAGTGCGCGGCGTTCTGTGCTGTCTCTGACCTCTAGTTACCAAAATTAGTTTCCAAGTAACTGGCCGCCTAGATTGCTCGACTTAAGTACCGGTCTAGCGTCCTTATGACGACTAGACCGTGCAGAGCCTCACCCCCCACCCAAGATGTCCGCCGTTATGGCCGTGAATTCGGTCAAGCAAAGCCACTAGCCACTAGCTTCTCGAGTGACAAGAGGAGCCGCCCCAACGCGGTGCTTGTTACTTTTAAATGCAGGTAGGTGGCATATTAAAAACAGGGTAAAAGTGCAAATCGAACAAACAGCATAAGAGACAAAACGGGAGTTTAAAATGCAGGCTATGCTGGCTCCTAATGAGCGCGCGGCGTTCTGTGCTGTCTCTGACCTCTAGTTACCAAAATTAGTTTCCAAGTAACTGGCCGCCTAGATTGCTCGACTTAAGTACCGGTCTAGCGTCCTTATGACGACTAGACCGTGCAGAGCCTCACCCCCCACCCAAGATGTCCGCCGTTATGGCCGTGAATTCGGTCAAGCAAAGCCACTAGCCACTAGCTTCTCGAGTGACAAGAGGAGCCGCCCCAACGCGGTGCTTGTTACTTTTAAATGCAGGTAGGTGGCATATTAAAAACAAGGTAAAAGTGCAAATCGAACAAACAACATAGGAGACAAAATGGGAGTCTAAAATGCAGGCTATGCTGGCTCCTAATGAGCGCGCGGCGTTCTGTGCTGTCTCTGACCTCTAGTTACCAAAATTAGTTTCCAAGTAACTGGCCGTCTAGATTGCTCGGGTTAAGTACCGGTCTAGCGTCCTTATGACGACTAGACCGTGCAGAGCCTCACCCCCCACTCAAGATGTCCGCCGTTATGGCCGTGAATTCGGTCAAGCAAAGCCACTAGCCACTAGCTTCTCGAGTGACAAGAGGAGCCGCCCCAACGCGGTGCTTGTTACTTTTAAATGCAGGTAGGTGGAATCACTACAAACAGGGCAAGTTCCATCTTCCTTCAAGGAGGCACGGCTGATCCCCCTGCTGAAAAAAACTGGGGCGGACGCAAAGACTCTAAAGAACTTTAGGCCTATTTCTCAATTACCATTCTTGGCCAAACTTCTGGAGCAGCACGTCCTTACCTATCTCTCCGATTATCTGGAGAACAATGCCTTACTCGAACAAAACCAGGCAGGGTTTCGTGCGCATCACAGCACGGAGCTAGTGATGCTTTTCATCCTGGATGAGTTAAGGCGTAGAGCAGACAAGAAAATTCCTGGTGCCCTGGTGTTATTAGACCTCTCCGCGGCGTTTGACACAGTTTGTCACAGTCAATTGTTGTCGCGGTTGAGGGATCTAGGCATCCAGGGCACAGCACATGTCTGGCTCTCCTCTTTTCTCCAAGGGAGAACTCAGAGAGTGCAGCTGGCAGACTTAGTTTCAACCACAGCGCCAATTACTTGTGGTGTGCCACAGGGCTCTGCCCTCTCCCCTCTTTTATTTAATGTTTATTTACAACCCCTGATCTCGGCCCTCAACCAGATGGACTGTCAAATCTACAACTACGCCGACGACACCCAGATCATCATCCAAATGGAAGATTGTCCGGGCGCATATGCAAGAATGCAGAATATCCTTAGATATACAGCTAATTGGATGTCGGCGAATTCCCTAAAAATTAATCCAGACAAGACCGAGGTGTTGCCAATCACCATCATGGGCAATCCCTGGAATGATCTATTCTGGCCAACAGAACTAGGGGCACCCCCTGAACCTGCAGTAGCAGTAAAAAGCCTGGGCATATCCGTGGATGGGAATTTGACGATGCAGAAGCAAGTCTCGGGGGTGGTGGGCACTTGCGTGGGCCTTCTTCGACAACTAAGGAAAATCTCCCCGCTTCTGTCCTTTGCCACCTTGAGGCGCGCGGTATCTGCCATGATCCTAGCCAGGATGGACTATGGCAATTCGCTATATGCAGGACTTCCTCAAAAATATCTGAACAGATTGCAAATCGTCATAAATGACGCTGCAAGACTGATTTTCAAAAAGCCGAGCAGAACGCATGCCTCCCCTCTTCTGCGTGAACTCCATTGGTTGCCTGTTAAACAGAGGGTACTGTTCAAACGGCTTTGATTTACGCATAAAGTCCTGCATGGAAAGGCGCCAAGCTATTTGAAAGCCCGCCTGGCCCCATACAGGCCTGGCAGGGTGTTGCGTTCCTCGGAAGCCACCCTCCTCACCCAACCGCGCTTTAGATTATCCACCTTGGGTGGTCGTGCATTCTCCAACATCTTTCCAGCTATCTGGAATAGCCTACCAATCGAACTGCGCAAAGAATCCAACTTGTTGCTTTTTCGTAAAAAACTAAAAACAGTGCTTTTCCAGCAAGCTTGGGGTGTGTAGTAATCTGATGATTGGCTGTAGAATTTTGGTATATACCCGACAAAACGCTTAGAGACCCCGGGGTGATTATCCGCTATATAAATCGAAATAAATAAATAAATAAATAAATAAAATAATAACAAGTAGGCCCTAAAGTTGCTATTTTTGAAAAAGTGGTCCTCAAACGTCTAGAACAGACTTTGCAATTTATTCCAAAACCTTGTTACAATATCACCAAAGAAGAGTTTATTTCTCTACAAACTTTTAAAAATGACAATACCCTTGTCATAAAAAGTTGTGACAAGGGCGGTGGTATCCTTTTGATAGATTCCAAAGATTATGAAATAAATATGCGAAAAATGCTAGATGACCAAACTTTCTATAAGAAAATTCATAGCAATCCCATTGAAAGAACTATCAAGTCAATACAAAAAATGACTACTACAGCTTTAGATCTAGGGATTCTTACCATCAAAGAACAAAATTATCTTAATTAATCGGACAAAAAAACAGCCTGCATATATGGGATCCCTAAAATCCATAAAAACCAACAGGACCCCCCATACCATCCAATAGTTTCCATCATAGGCACACCCACTGAAGCCATTTCAAAATACATAGATAATATTCTTCGCCCCTTCATCCCACTTACCACTTCATATATTAGAGACACAGGAGACATTATCTCAAAAATTGAAAATCTGCCATTTGATCCGGTTAGACATATCCTAGTAACATTGGACATCGAGTCATTATATAGTAATGTACCACAATTAGAAGCATTAGATGCAGTCATGTGGTTCATAGAAACCTATAAAATACCATGCTCTAAACCGTTTGTCTGTGAATGTTTAAATTTAGTTTTAAAAGAAAATGTCTTTGAGTTTGGTGATTCCCTGTACCTCCAAACCAAAGGAGTTAGTATAGGGGCTTCGGTAGCTCCATCGATAGCCAATATCTATATGTCTCAATTTGAAGCTAAATTTATTTATGATGAAGTGACCCCCTTTTATGAGTCTGTTTCCCATTGGTACCGGTATATAGAGGATATTTTTTTCATCTGGACCGAAGGGGAACAGACTCTAAAAGAATTTGTTTTCATGGCTTAACCTTACAGATATTAATCTAAAATGCACATCACATACAAACACCAATCAAGTTGGATTCTTAGACATCCTCATTAAACAAAACCATGGCAGCCTGGAAGTGGATTTGTATATCAAGCTGACTGCTAGAAATACGCTTCTCCATTTCCAGAGTTACCATCCCAGATGCCAAAAAAACAGTATACCCTTTTCTCAATTCCTTAGGGTCAGAAGGAATTGTACTAATCTCAAAGATTTTGATGTTTAAGCTAACGAAATGAAGAAGAAGTTCCTAGATAGAGGCTACCCTCACCGGCTGGTGAGGGAGTCCTGTAACCCCAAAAAGCAGCTACTTCGATAGGGACCATCTCCTAAACAACATCAATGATAATAAAGAATCTAAATTAGTACGTATTACAAAACATTCTACGCTTGACTTGAAAATCAAACAAATTGTCAATTCCAACTGGCATCTTCTTAATATTGACCCAAATCAGGAATATATGGCCAAACCCCTTTTTGCTCACCGCCGCAATAAAAACATTAAAGACTTAATTGTTCACTCTAGACATAGGGCCATCAATACCAACCGTCCGTTCATCCAGAAGTCCATTGACGGCAAGAATCCAATATAAGGCACAGTTAGATGCTCATCTGATCTTATGCCCGTGTAACCTAGGTTATGTTGGCGAAACTTCGAGAGCCATCAAAACCCGCCTCACTGAGCACAAATCGGCTATAAATACATCTAAAATGACGGCCCCTTTGGTAAAGCATTTTGTTGATTTCCAACACTCCCCAACTGATATCAGATGAGGAGTGTTGGAGAAAATAACCATCTCTAATGAGAGAGGTGGTGAAAAGATCCGTAAAAAGAGAGAAGCATTCTGGATCTTTTCTCTGGATACTTTCCATCATGGACTAAATAACGATCTTCCATGGGAAAATGCGAATATTTATATGGCCTCTATACAGTTCCAGATCATATAAACCCCTAGGCTTATTGGTGTTCAAAATACAGGTATTTATCTCTTCCATTAGTTCTTAACGAACATAAAAAAGCTTAAACTGTATTTTTGTCAATACAGGTCTGCAGCTATAAGGAACCGATTTTGAGCCATCCCAGCACAGAACCACATTACCGCCCGCCTTAAGATGTGCGCCACCAACTTAATTTTTAAGTTTTTGGTTTTATATTCCCCTCTTTCTAACAACTGCTGGAAATTAGCCATTGTGCTAGCATCATATTCCCATTTCCTTGAAATTTTCATATTAGATACAATTAATTACGGGCTTACACGGTAAATGCCTTTTGTCTAAACTAGATGAGATTGCACAATCTCCTATGTTTGAATGTGCAAACTCGCAGGCTTAGTCGCTTCCAAAACACGTTTATTCATGTGTACCTATAATTATGAACAAATAAAAAAATGTTCACGTTCGTATGTATAATCGTGGGCTGTCACTACGAGGTATCGAACGCTTGTCAGCCTGATGCAGTTCCATACTGTTAGCTCCCTTGTTGTGTGCGCCACCGGCTTGACGAATTATACTTGCGATTCTGTGTGGCCTTTTACCTTTGGTTCCGCACCTAGTTCACGTGATAAAAAAGAGGTAAAAACGTGCGTGTCAGGTGTTTTTAATAATGGGCGTGCACATTTTGCTTCGCCAAATCACAAACGGGCTTATAAACATCGAGCAGATACTTTGTAACAAAAAGTTACAGACCAGCATCTACTCGCACTCGGAAGTTACTAGGAGGCCATCGTTGATCCTCTTAGGTATGCTAGCGCTATATATATTAAAACATTTTTATTTAAAAAAAAAAGCTTTACTAGCAGTTAGGCTTCCTATATGGAAGACTTTGATCACTCACTTACACGCCTTGCGCTTACATATTTTTTAGATTTACGCTGAACCTGCCATATCCGTGGTGTGACGTAATCTACAGACCATCAGTTGGCTTTTTGTGACAATTTTTACCAGGGTCTAAGACAATTGAGGTACGTCCCCGCATCTATTCAGTTACTTTGCATTTATTTGATACTGCCCTTCAAGCCCCAGTAATTGTTATGCCGTTTTTCGCATCTCTCCCACAGAATCGTGTCCTCCGACTTTTAAGCTTGAGCGCTACCTAATTGAAGTAACTGAAGTTTTCCCAGCACTATTAACAACAAATATCCTAATACAACTGTTCATTTTGGTACGTGCCATTTAGTTATTTGGCAGTTTAGATTAGTGTGCCACTTGTAAAACTCAGCCCAAGTTGGAAATGGTTGTGACTTGAACTGAACATGAAGCATCCAGTTAGCGCGCCCGTCATTTCACCCTCCGGTTCAGAGGTGCTTTATCAAGTTAACGCACAAGTTGCAGACGCTCAATTAGGTAAACGTTCTTAATACATTTTACTCAGTGCATTTTTTTTTATAGTTGGACGTATATGCCTTATGCCACCATGAAACTAAAAGACACCTTCCATATTTATTTGTTTCTTTCACCCCAGCGCTCCAGTTGCGATCTATTTGCTCGCTCATTTAAAGACATCAAAATTGTTTACTGTGGTGCTGTATTTTTACTTTATTCAGGTGAGGCTTGTTTTAAAAATCTACAAAGGAGCTGATAGTGTTCCTTTCATCTTGTTTGATTTTCCGCCCGCACATCATTCAGTTAGGGTGATATTTTATGAAAATTCCAAATAGGCTTAGACAATGTATTTTGCAGAGGCTGCTCCCGAAGGGGGCTCAAGAGCCGGCGCCATAACCTGCGCCGTGCCGCCCCCCCTCCCCCCCGGATAAACTAGTGGTGGGGCGGCGTTTGGCGCGAAAAAGACAAAGAGCCCAAAAAGCCTCCCCCTCTCTCTTCCCCCCGCAGCAGCCACCGGACTGGTACAGACACCCCAGCCAATGGGGGTCATGGCGGGTGACAAACCTCCCCCAATGGAAAGGGGGGCCTAGCGGGAGGGAAGGCGAGTTAGGGGGCATATAAGGTCTGCTCCTCCAGGCATGCTCCTATCTTCACGGAGTGGGGGGAGCAGCAACGACGGCGGAGCCCAATCTTGTCCCACCCACCCACACCTAAGGATCAGCAATGTCGCAGGGCTGAGGAAGAAGCAAGGCGTGGCGGAGAACTACGCTGATATCGGTTGGTACGGAGGCACACCGGAGGGAGGTGTGCCAGAATAGGTCCACTCACCTTCAGATGCCTCACGGCTGGGGGAGTTGGCCTAAGGACAGGTGGTATGACCACACACTCTGGGATGCCTCACGGCTGGGTAACTTGGCCTACCGAATAGGGTGGGGTAGCCAACGGAGACTGCGCTCGCAGCCCAGCCCTTGCCGGACGGCAGGGCACAACAAAGTCGGACAAGGTAGCGAGATGGCCTAACTCCAGGACAGAAGCTACTCCCTTCCCGCGCAAACAGGGCGCATAAATCCAACCTACCAAAGGAAACGACCCAGAAGGGCCAAGAGACAATACCAAGGAAGTTGTAATAGCATGATGCAAAGTATATACATGTTTCCTTGTATTCCAAATAAACTGCGGCCAACAAATGACCACCACAAGATAAACGTGTACGTTGGCTTTACTTGTTATAAGAAGGAAAACAGTACAGGGGGTATATATGACATACAGGAGGGGGTGGGGCAGAGTGCGGGGGTTATGTTATTTTGTTCTGTTTTCGGTCTGGAAATCAACAACATTGACAATTTAGCATAACATAACGCATCCACTTGAGCACCATTAATTATGAGAGTACCTTGTGGTTACATCTAATTCTCTAATTACTTTCTCAGGGAGACACTGTGTGCCTTCAGTATCCAGCTGACAAAGAACATTTATCTCTAGTTGATATGTCTGCCTTCCATGGACCATTCGACCTTTTTATATCAGTTCATATGTTAAACATACATAAGACATTCATATATTGAAATAGTTTTCTCTCATTGACCAGCTGGTCCCTCTATTCATTGTGTTTCATTCCTTTCATTCTGTGTTTTTATCTTTTCCTTTCAGGCCCATTATAGGGTCCTCCTTTTTGTACACAAAAACGGCTAAGCTATATCGATTAAAACAATGACAATGTTTGTACCAGCCATTAATAATGTCTAAATGTTATATTTCAAAAAAGATTTCTTGGAATTATTGTTTTTTTAAAAATTGTTTATTTTATTGTAGATTAAAAATTTGATGGTACTTTCCTGTCGAAGACACTTTGTGTCGAAACGCGTTGAAGAAACCGTCACTACCTCAACTTTGCAATCTTTTTATACTGTACTGTATGTATTTTGAGTATAATGTAATGTGTTATCGAAATATATAAATAGTTTTTTATGTATTTTTTATTAATGTGCATATGAAAATTATTAAAACATTTGATTGGTTTTATACACAAATTCCTTTTAGTTCAGTGTTATTTTCAGCCTGCTGGTCTTCATTGTATTGTTAAACTTTGGTTGTTTGCCTGGGTGTGTTATTTGTCACTATACTTTTTGCCCTTACCCAGGAAATGTATCCGTCTCGCAGGGGGTCCCTGTTGTTTACAATTATTGCTCCATTCAGGCTCACATACGTTTTTCATAAGGCCCGCTATATTCCACGATATTCATTTTAAGTTTAGTGGTGTGCAACCCATCCTATCTATCATTTGGTCATCTAAAATTACATCTTGGATACCTACATTGGTGCCAATAATAGCCCTATTTATGACTCCTGCGACACCCGTTGATAAAAGCGGATCCTGTCTCACCTGAACGTCAATTCCGATTGCCTCCATATTCAACGCTTGAACAGCAGTTTCTTGTGAGGAAACATTAGGCTCTTTTCCCCTCTGATTCAACACTTGCAATCGTTGTTGGGATTAGTCAATCAACCATCTCCAAAGTTGGTAATTCCCAAAATCTATTGGAGATGCGAAGAGGAAAGGGAGTAACCGGGTTCCTGCCAGCTCCCTTGATCGAATATCTATAAAAGTACCCTAATGGGAGAGCATGAATATTGGTGCGAGGCTTCTGGGACTCATCACATACTCTCAATAGGTGACGTACTGTATTAGGGCGATTAAAATTTACGACTATACAGTCCCCATCTTTGTCTTTCTTTTGCTCTCCCACCCAACCTACCCTTCGAACCATGATGATCTCATTCATTTTTTGTGGGCTGAATCCTTTATATTTTTGTAGCAAATCCACAACCTTATTCCTAAGAGTGAACCAGGTTTCTGTTTGGTCTCTCCTCAGTGCAGGTACTCCAGTTAAAACAACAAAATATGGGCATGCTGCTAGAGGTAATCTTAGATTGTCACTATTAGGGGTTATATCGGGATCATTAGGCTTGGATATGGGTAAAAGCAGTTTACTATTCCTACAATGACCCAATTTCCCTGATACTTGATCAAGCCTTCTACCCCCTGAGCCGGGGATATTAATTTGGGGTTCAGTCACATTTGATAATCGAATGCTTTCATTTGGGACAACTGATTCAACAAAGGGAGCTGACACTGTCTGTGCCATGGTATTCCTACTTGGGATCCCTTCTGTAACTCTGACTTCACTTAATGTTTTTTCCACAAGTACTTTAGAACCTTCTTCGAAAATATCTTTCCCCTTTGTAATCATAACATCCAGTCCCATTAATGCCTGATTTATGCTTTGGATTTTGTCATCTAAATCCTTCAACCTGGAGACCATAGGTTGTTTATTTGCACCTGTACGGATTGCACGGTGGATTTGAAGATATCGGAAAAAACAATTTCCAATGACTCCACCATACAATCGGTACCGATGGACGGCAGAGAATAGGGCATCTCAGTTTGTGTGCCAAAGGATCTACTTTTGAGGCTACTATTATCACTTGGTTCATTCTGACTATTCACTGGATGCTGATTCACCCCCACACCTCCCTTTTTATTGTATGTCCTTTTCCTTTGCAACATAGGTTTTGCTTTACTTTTTTCCTGGATCCCTTTCCGTTTCCCCTTCTGTCTAGTCACCATTGGTGGTGATGACAATACTTCTCGGTCCAGCTGAATTCCGTCAGTAGCTAGGGGAAGATCTACTAATGTACTCGCTTGTGTATGTACGAGCGATGGAGCATTTTCGCTTAAGATTGGTTGCGGAGAATTTGGGTGAACTAGTGGGCTAAGTGCTTTATATGAATGTAAGGTTGAGGGGTCCAATGACCACTTTTTTTCCACAAGTTTTTCCACAAGTGCTATCTCATGACTTATCAGTGATTCAGCATGTAGGAAAACCCCATCTAGGGTTCCCGTTGTACATTTCTGTTTTCTAATTTTGTTATCCAGTTATTAGGTATTCCCTAGATAGTTAACCACACTAAAGTATCACTAAAGATCACCACTTTTCGCTGTAGATACACTTTACAAACCTCTACTCATAAGCAGGTAAGTTAGCAGGGAATAGCTATGGTAAGGCAATAACCACCCAAACTTCTAGACATCCCAAAATTATCAAAAGGGGATTGTCAGGGCAACACTCCCCAGCTATGCTCCCTCAGATGGAGCCTCTAATATACATGAGTGAGACAGCTGGGAGCAAGACAATATGATGCCTAGGTCACTACCCACCCTTTAGTGGGATTGCTCGACCTAAATTTAATATCAGTGGGGGAGAATCAATAACACAATACAGTCGGTGTCAGTATCAATGATCCATACCCACTCCAGGATATCTCAAGGGCCTCGTTTGCGGGCCAAGAGAGGTGGCCCGGCCCCGCCTCTTCCGGCCCCGGACGGCCACAGACAGTCCCGCCCTTGTCCCTAGCTTAACCCGGTGCGACCCGCGCCCCATCCCCCGACACGGGGGCACTCCTCAAATGTAAGCGCCTCCGGGTGTGGTATGGGCGGTGGCGGCTTCCGCCGCAAAGGCTCCCGGGGATTATAGTCCCCCCCCTCACTCTGTGGCCGCGCTGCGTTGGTGGAGAGCTACGGCAGCGGGAGGGAGACCAAGGAGGCCGGCAGCAGGACAGGCAAAGCAGCAACAGTCAAAGTGTTTGCCCAAAAAAGTGAAGAAGTGACCTCCGAGCACCCGCTCCACCAGGGCACTCCTCAAATTTAAGCGCCTCCAGGCGCGGTATGGGTGGTGGCGGCTTCCGCCGCAAAGGCTCCCGGGGATTGTAGTCCCCCCTCATTCTGGGGCCGTGCTGCGTTGGTGGAGAGCTGCGGCAGACGGAGGGAGACCAAGGAGACCGGCAGCGGGACAGGGAAAGCAGCAAAAGTCAAAGTGTTTGCCCCAAAAAAGTGAAGAAGTGACCTCCGAGCACCCCAATCCTACTCAATTTTGTTTTTAGAACTTTATTTTCACCCTTTATTGCCTATCCCACCAACATCACGTTCCCTTTACTATCACACTTAGCTGCTTGAATAATGTCGCTCTGAATAAAGTTATACAGTCCTCATATACCATCCTCCCTCATCTTGACGGTAGCCAAGTTTTCCATCTTCCTCTATCTTCCCACCTGAATGTTAACTGAACAGGTCCCAAAGCCTTTATGTTTGATTTAAAATGGACCAACACTTAGGGACAGATGTATCACCCACCAATTTGTGACTCGCAAATTGCATCACATTTGCGACTTTCAATTTGTAACTCGCAAATCGGGATGTATAACAGTGTTTCAGACACTTTTAGCAATTCCTAATCGGGTCACAGATTGATTGCCTCATGAATATTAATGAGGCTGTCACAATTTGCGACCCAATTAGGAATGGCCAGCACTCCCAGGGATGGTGGCCTTCTGGGGTCAGCAGACCACCATGCCTGGGACTGCTTTTAAATAAAGCATCCCATTTTCCTTAAAGGAAAACAAGCTGCATTTAAAAAAAAAAAGAAGAAATGTTTCAGTTTCATTTTTTTAAGGGTAGGCAGTGGACCCTGGGACCACTGCCTGCTCTTCAAAGTATTTTCTTACATACTCATAAAGGGGAAGGGGTCCCTAGGGGACCCCTTCCGTTTGCAAGTGGTTTACCACCTACTTGAAGTAGGTGGCGAACTGCGAGTGTTTTGTGTCCGCAAATGCTAGTTACAAACCAATTGTACATGGCATTGTGTCTCCCTATTAGGAAGGCATGCCCCTCCTTCCTAATAGCAGGAGTCATAAATGCTATTTTGCGAGTTACTGACTCGTGACTCGCATTTGAATATGCCATTACCCTTTTTTGTGGTCGCAAATGGGAGGATCTCCCGTTTGCGGCCGCAAAAAAGGGTCATACATCTGGCCCATAGTCTTCAGACGGGAAACATCCATAACAACGCGGGCATTACCCCGCACTGCTATTACAACGCTGCTATTACAATGCAAGTCGTTACAACAACTTGCGCTGTAGGATAGGGAATAGTTTAATTTTCTATCCAACACCTTTCCTACTGTCAACATGGGCTGGAGTTGGAATAGAAAATTAAACTATTTCACTATCCAGCGCCCCCCAACGTAAGTTGTTGTAACGACTTGCGTTGTAAAAACTGCGTTGTAACGGCATGCGGGGTAAAAGCCCGCGTTGTAATCCCGTACAACCCTTCAGACTCTCTTTATACTGCTATGATCTAATACTTGTCAGGCAGTTTGGCTGTCATTGAGAGCTGGGGCATTCTAATGATCAATTAATTGTAAATGTACTCATGTCCACGGTGCTCCTTGTGTAACCATATATGTGCTTGTGTTATGAGGGTTGTGGTATGTAATTTGTTTTTCTCCATTATGTACCTTGCTTCAATTTTCCAGTGGGAATGTGTGTCGGGGAGGGGGGTACATTCAAAAGTTTGTCTTAATAACATTTTACAATACTTGTTAACCTTTGTTAGGCATAAACTGAAAACTACATTTCTGGAAGCTCAATAGTCAGTGGCACTAAATACGTATATGTGAAACCAGAAAATGATCTCTCTAGCAAGAGTAGTTCTAAGAATCCAAACAGGTACCTAATTAATGTAGTGACTGTGGGAATTTTAAAATGTCAAACATATCTGAGAAGAAAACCTAAGCAGAAAATGTCTGTCTTCCTGCTTTAGTAATGGACCTTCCGGCCCACAGAATGCTTCCAAGTATTGAAGAGCGATTAAGTGAAGGGACCCCCGAAATGCTAACTAACACAGAAAAGAGATGTGGGCCATTATGCTAGCATGGCCCTATGGGTTTCAGGATACATGTTGTGTTGTGATTTTATAATGCCTCTTGTGGAGTTTGGAGTACGCTTTTAATGCACTTGAGGTGGAAATACTAACTGGGGCAGTGCTCTCAAACAGAGACAAAGAGGGCCTAAAAAAAACGGGCCTAAAAAAAAATATCCATTGACAGTTCACTGGTCTGAGATGACATAATTTGTCTCAGGTTTTGATAAAATCATATTACAGTGAAAGGGGCACATCAAAAACAGCTACTGATTGGTTTAGAGGTTTCACGAAATTGACCATCGGCTGACCTTCTAAATACTTTACTGCTAAGGATGCTGAGGTTAAATGCTCAACACTGTTTTCTTTGTGCGGATGGTTTATGCCAACAAAGGCTTAGCTATTTCCTGTTATGTGGCCACACTCTAGCTGGGCGTAGGTGTGGCTTCTGCTGCCACTGTGAGTCTTCCTCAGGCAGTTTGATGATACCAGGATGGCCTGAGTGCATTGAAATCATCAGTCTTTTCCAGGAATTTTGTAGTTGCCTGAAACTATGGTCGATGGGTGAGCAGTGACAGTTGTGAGGGAATTAGTGCTTGATCCTTTAGTTTTGAGAAAAGGATCAATCTTTTCCTATTCCAATGTTGCTGCCGCCAAAATGGCTTCATTTGGAGGATCAATACCGCAATCATGAATCAGTAATCGTTGCCTGAAGAAATCTAATAATTTCAATATGGTGGATAAAATCCTATAAGCCTCAAACCACAAACATAATTTCCCTTTCCCCTCTTGCTGAAAGGGCAGAATTTCAAATTATTGTTAGCATTCTGTTACTATTATACAAGTCAATCAAAGGGGCCTATATCTGTGCATATTGGGTACGGAAAATTATGGTAGAGGCGCTTCGAAATTGGAAAATCATCACATTTCTAATAGTTGTCATAACAAAAGTTTTGAACTCATGGATTGTGAATGGACTTCAATTTCCAAGGAAGAATCCTTCTGACTGGGCTCTATAATTAGAAATGAATATGAGAGCATCATGTTGACATGTTGTTTTTACTGAATTTATAACTGCTCTTCAAACCATGCAAACTCCGCATATGGAGTAAAAAGTTGCACATTGATGCTTAAACAAATTGCTCACTTGGTATTGCAAATAGAAGTCGAAAAGATTGCCAAAAATACATTTGACTAAAAGGATAAAGATTATTTCTACTGGTGCTTGTCCAGGTTTAGAGTTGAAGAGATGCAGAGAACAGTCTTTATCCACAGGACCTTTCTGTGTTACAGCAGTTCTGAGATGGTACATTTGCCCAGATTCCTGTGTGAATAGATTATTTTCGAATTTGGAGAAAATACATCTGTAGGTAAACAGTGCTAATCTCAGCTCCTTGATCAAGTATTACAACTACATTCATACTCAGGACATCCCCTGCAGATGTGACGCTCTTTTAATAGAAATGTAACATAATTACTGTCACTGGATGTCATATCCACTTACGGATAGATTTTCCCATAGCTTCCAGGATCTCTTTATTCCTCAGAGTATATATGATGGGATTAAGCATCGGAGTAGCCACAGTATAGAGCAGAGCCAAGGCTTTGTTTAAACCCAGAGATTGATCTGCGGTTGGTGCCACATACAGGGTGATCATTGTCCCAAAATACATCATCACCACAGCGAGATGAGAACTGCAGGTGGAGAACGCCTTGCGTCTCCCAATGGCTGAGGGGATCTTTATGATGGCTGTGATGATGTGAGCATAAGATACAACGATCAGAAAGAAAGGGATTGTGGTTACAAAAAAGACAACACAAAAACTTCACTTTCAGCTGAAGATGCATCAGAGCAGACAGATTTCAGAATCAACATGATATCACAGAAAAAATGGTCAATTTCATTATGATCATAGAAGTTTATGTGGCAAAGAAATATTAAGGTTATAGTAGAAGGAATTAACCCAAGGATCCAGCTGCTGGCTATTAACTGCAGGCACATCATTTTCCCCATCAGGATGCTGTAATGTAAGGGATAACATATGGCTATGTATCTGTCATAGGCCATGGCTGTTAGCAAGAAACACTCAATAACTGCCAAGGAAGCAAATAGATACCACTGAGAGATGCAGCTAGTAAATGAAAAGGTATTGCCCCCAGTTACCAGGCCACTCAGCATTGCAGGGATGGTGGTTGTCACATACCAAATTTCCAGGAAGGATAAATTGCAAAGGAAAAAATACATGGGTGAGTGAAGGCAATTGTTGATTGACACAGTACAAATTATAAGAATGTTTCCAGTCACAGTCACAAAGTAAATGACACAAAATAGTAAAAAGACAAATGAAGTCAGAGCTGGAGGATTTTGGAATCCCAGGATGTAAAATTCTTTCACATTACTTATGTTATCTTGACATTTTGAATAGTTCATCCCGATTATCTGTGGAACAAGAATGTGGAGGCTATAAAAACAAATTATATTCTGTAAATTTCTTTGTATTCCTTTTTTATTCAAGCACTGTTCAATGCAGATACTTCTGCAACAAAGAAACACATTTTTGATTCATTCCACAGCCTAATACTCCCTGTCCAAAAAAGGTATAGCAGTAGGGTCTGTATTTAACAAGTGATGCATGTGGTACCACTGACTGAAGACCACAAGAATAATAAAACATATCTGTACTGATGAAGGATCACGGCTTCACCTCCCTTAAACTATACACTTACACTTAATTGTTACTGCCTGGATAAAGTTCTAGGTTTACTGGCCCTCATATTATAAAATACATGTTGGTGAAAGTAGCAAAGGCAAGGAATGAAAAACAACATATGAAAAGCAAAACAAAAACTAAGTATTCGGATTGAACATTTCATAGTCCATTGGTGTGTTTCTCGATGTCACAGGGATTGGATTTCTAACCCTTTGGTGCAAGGGCTGATTCAATGTGCCGTTACAAATTAAAAACCCAGCTGTTGTGTCTGTTCAAGAAAAACATTCCAGCCACCAGATTTTGAAGGATAAGTGCTTCACTGGAGTCTTGAAGTAATCTTGCTGGAGCTTTTTTTGGTTAAGGTAGATGATGATGTAGTACCCACCTTGTTCTTCAGCCACGTGAAGTTTCTCTACCACCTATGGTTTGATGCCTTTGGGTTTATAATATCGGTTTATCGATTTTACCTTATATCTTGAAAAAAATTACGAGAGTAGTAGAAACCTAAACAGTAATAAGACAAAACATCATAGCAGGGGTGTGGCCAACCATCATAGCTGCAAGAACGTGATCCGTTCGAGCTCTACATCTTTCAATTTTTAAAAAACCAAGGTAACAGACTTCTGAGGGGGTTCTATCACCCCCTAACACCTTTGTATATTGAGATAGATGGTACTGTGATGGGGTAGGGCTAGGAGACCCCAACTGAGAGCCCCACAGCACACTATTGTAGGCCCATCTGAAGGTGCAGCAAAGGCGGAGGGGAAACATCCTTTACAACGCAACTTTTACCACACAGTGCCTTTACGACGCAACTTTTACAATGCAAAACCATTACAACGCATTGCTCTGGGGGGCGCTCTAGGATAGGGAATAGGTTTAATTTACTATCCAACACCTTCCCTACTATTCACGGGGACTGGAGTTGGAATAGTAAATTAAACTATTCACTATCCAGCGCCCCAAAGCACTATGCGTTGTAAAGGCATGCGTTGTAAAAACAGCGTTGTAAAGGAATGCGATGTAAAAGCATGCGTTGTAATGTCATACATCCGAGGGGAGGCATGTTGCGAAGGCGCAGATCCAGCACTCTCTTCTACAAAGGAACCTATGGCATATTGCCGCATTCGCAAACTATGGGAGTGGCCCTTTGGCCCTTCGAGAGAGCTGACGCCTTCTGAATGAGAGGTGCTGTTGTGGTACTGGTTCCTGGGCAGCTCTGATCTCTGTACGAGCCTGCTAGAGGGTGTGAGGAGATCTGGGGAAGGCCTCTCAGCTCAGGAGTTCTTAAGGACGGTGACTCGCCTCCTATTGGTGGTAGAAACTGGGTGGTGGGAGGCGCCCGATTGGCTGGATCTGCGGTAAATATGGAGGTGCCCCATTGTTCCTCCGGCGGCTCCGTTACTAGAGGAGCTCCGATGGGGGTTGCTGTGGCCGGGGCAGCGCTGTTGCCATGAAGGTCTAGCAGTAGGGTCTGTGGTCTGAATTTGACAAGTTATTCATGTGGAACCACTGACTAAAGATTACAAGAATAATAAAACATATCTGTACTAATGATGCGAAGCACCCGCAGTGGACCTTGCATTGGCATTGGCCTTGCTTCGCCAGCTCTTTAATGGCTTGCTCCTGCTTTTGTCGATGCTGAGGAATGCCTGGAGAACTCAGAGATATGGCTGAGAGTCTGTTTGGTGTTTTGCAAAGTTGGACCCACTGTGGTTTCCTGAAACGGTGGCCACTTCCTAACAACTCCTTAAAACACCAAACCGCAAGTGATCGTGCCATTCTATGGCTTTGCTTGGGGTCTGCCAGGATGGCCCTAGCAACCACCTGGAAAAAAGACAAGGTACATTCTATTGCACAATGGCATGCTAGGCTATGTTAAGCAGAAGAATATGCTAGATATAATATGGATTAGATGGAATTGAGTAATTCACTTATTGGTTGTTCAATACTACACATTTTCATGCCAACATGAAAGGGTTTTTGCAATAATACACAGTATTCACGCCAACATGTGTAGACTATCTATACGTCTGCTGTACCAAGACTGTGTCCTTACATTTACATTTTTGTTATTCCTGAAGCAGGGTTTGTTTCCCAAATGCCTCATAATGAAGCTCACACACTGAAACCCTGTGATGGTTGCTCTAATACACCGGACATGTAAAACATCACATTGACCCTACATCGCCCTCTATATGTGTCATTAGGACCAGGATTTCGACCAGTGCAGACAGCTAAATGGGGAGAAACACAGTAGGCCCTTCTTCGCCTTTTGGAATGGAGAAACCACAGGTTTGGAAGATGGACCAGATATCTTTTTTGATTGAATGTGTTGCATAGTACTGAAGCAGAAATGCAGTACCTTGTTGAAAATCAATTTTTTATGAATGCATGAATGAATACATGGACATTTATAATGAACACAGGTTTCTGCTCAAAACATTCTTGGTCTGTGGAAGGTATTTTATCTTCAATGGATTTGAATTTTCCTTTTGGTGTGACTACTGATTCTTTTTAGGACAGACTTCAGGAAACGTTATTGTCCATTCAACTAACAAACGTCGAACTAGAAGCTATTCTAAACAAAGTAAGTAAAAATAGAGGCGAATTGCAGGCAATAAAAAAGGAAGATAACATTTGAATTGAAAAAGACAATAATTTATGATCATTGCTAATGTTAAAGTATCTCTTCGGAACAAGAAGATAAAGAAGAAAAGAGAAATAAAATAAAAATGACTGGAGATATTTTAACAGGTACAAAGCATCAGAAGAAGTTTTGTTCTGGATGGGAATATCCACCAGATCATCTTGCTGAGCAGGTGACTTAGCAGATTTGTTTCATCATACATAGAGGTGGAACAGAAATGGTTTCCAACTCTAAATCTAAAGGGCTAGAGAAAGATTGGAGTAGTAATAGAACAAAGAAAAGAAACAAAGGCAGGACAAGACTTAGAGAAAAACTCAGCTAAAGAATACATAATGAATTTATATAGTATCCTGTCTTCAAATGCAATGCTCTGAACATTGGATGCAAGTATTTGGCATTAATGGTTCACTCCATGAGTGGACATTTGTATCAACACCTTAGTATGGCATGCACCGTTGTAAATTATGTGAGTTATTTCAATACTACAGTAATGCACAGGCAAAACAGTTTTCAAGTTTTCTGAAAAGCTTTCTTCTTCACTTCAAACGCATATATTGGCCTATATGGGCTATTATCCCTGCTATGTCTAGAGTATGCAACAATACCATCTCTTTGTGGAAAGGAAAAATAAATGGAACACAACTGATTAATGAGCCTTCCCATTCTTCATCTCAGCACCACCTGCTAGCAGAAGATAAAGAAATAGAGGGGGTTGGGTCTTGATTCCAGTAGACATGGCATGTTATTGCTCACTACATACTAACATTAGGAATTACCATAACAAGCCAACACAATGAATTTAAAAACAAACAAGAATGTTTATGTGGAACCAATATATCACTTTATTTTCAATAAAAACTAAAATAAAGTCAAGAGAATTATTACTGGCTAAAGATTCAACTTACACAGCCTACTAGTTATATTTACCTTTCACCTTTAAAGAAGAAAGGGAAAACATTCAACCCTAACATTGTATATTTCTAGAAGTTAGAAACAATTGTATATAAACATTCAGAGAACCTCTATTATCGTGATAGCAATTGTTTATATTGGATTCCACTCGCAAATGCACAGAGTCCATACTTAATTGTTCGATTTAGACATAGAGCCTTATTTAGATCTTGGCAAATGGAATACTCCCTCACAAACCTGAGGTATATCCCGTCCATCCTATTATGAGCTCCCTATGATATAATGGGATGGTAATACAGCATACGGGATATCCGTCACGTTTGTGACTGAGTATTCTCTTTCGCCAACATCTAAATCAAGCCCATATTTTGGGAATCTTGTAGAATGAGCTTTAATGCATCCTAGACTTCTATGTTCAAAGCTTTTTAGTGAAAACAAGTTGGTATCTGGCTTCATCACTTCACCCACATTGCTCATTCTGTAATGACTAGCCAGTGCCTTTTGTACAACCATGCATAGTGTGGCAGTGCCAATAGAAAGAAGGCTAACAATAAACTGTAAACACAAAGCATTTCTTTTGCATCTTCTTTGATCTTGCTCCAAATCCAGAATGTGTAATCTTGCCAGAACTCATGATGTAGGAACACATATCAGACTCAGTGGCGGCTGGAAAGTTCACCAAATAGAGGGCAGGAAAAAGGTTTAATACCTTTTTAAAAAGTACATGAAAACAATTAAATACAAAGAAATAAAAAGATACTTACCATGTTTTCTGGATACACATCCTCCTTGCTCCGGTTGTCTTCTTCTACTGACGTACCATCAATCCTGGTCCTGCATGAGAGCCCTGCCAGGATTGGAGGAAGTAGCCTCTCTAGCCACTCCGGTGGATTCTAGAGGCTTGTTTCGGCTCTCATCCTGGTTATCTAAGACAGTTGGGTTGAGACGTTTATAGTGCGCATGTCATCCTGGTCATCGCAAGATGGCTAGACAAAGGGACATGCACACTATAAACTAGCGCACAGTCAGGCAGGCCACTACTGCTGCCGCTCAACAAGCCCTGCCCCGTCCAGACACATGGTTCATGACAGGTTAACAGAAAATTAAATGGTAATGAATTAACTTCGTTACCATTTTATTTTTCACCTCTGGGGCAATTAAGTGGGACGATGCTCCTTTGCTCAAACGGTGTAGCCGCCCCTCAGTCCAGACTACTCATTGAGAAACAAAGTAAAACATTGCCCGGTACAGGACACGTATATTGTCACTACACAGAAAATTTTCAATAAGCAGGTTCAATGGTGACCCCCAACTGATCCCGCCAAACTTTCACTGGTTAAAAGCCGCATAGTAATGCAAAACCTTCACCAGTAATAAGACGTCAGGGTTCAGATTTGGGTAAAAATGCACCACACGAACTCCAACACCTTGAATTTTGTCTATTATCAAATGACAGTCACTGCTTTCAGACGGGCACCCTCTCATGTTCCTGCGTCACGTATAACAGGAAGCCAGGCAGTTAGGTCAGACTTCTAACTATATCCAATCAATACGCATTACATGAGAAAGCAAAGTTGTCAGTGAAAAAAGCATCAAAGGAAAAATAATAACAGATATTCTTCTGGGAAAGAAGGAGTGGCTGTTACCTAGAAATTAAACTAGAGATATGGGGTGGGAACGCATTATTCTGAAAGAGTATTGAAGAAAATTGGTAGGTCAGGATATACTAGAAGGCAGGCTGAAGGAGATAAAAGAAGACAGACAGAGGAAAAGAGAAAAAGAGATAGAAGGCGATAGACTGTTCCCATAGTGGACGGATGGTGAGAATAGAATTATAAGAAGGGTTAAGGGCTTTTGTAAAAGTGATTTTTCAGGACAGCTTTGTTCACATACTTCATTTCATGTTCATTAAGTGTATTTGATACTAGTTATCCCTGGTGCTTCCCGACTTTGAATGCACGACAAGCATGTAAAGTACACACGCCCCACACTGATTAGAGTTTGTAATTTAAGGGGATATATTAGATGTGAAATCTTTGTTGACAGTTACATTTAATGTGATAGGTTAACACATTTTTTTATGTTCTTTTTCTTTGCAACGTTCCTGCTAATTTGTATAAATAGGCACTTATACACACATTATTACATATTAGTTTAATACTTTTATTTTAGCACGAATATTAGTATTAATCCTCTTAATCTGGAGCCAAACCCAACTGCACAAAGTGCGGCAAGGGCTGCAAGGGAGTAGGCTGGTGGTAGTAGACCCTAAAGGAGAAAAGGAGAAGCCAAGAAACATTCTGATATTTAGAGATTATGGGTCAAAAGTAAGAAGGGCAGGACAAAGTTGCTCAATATGGGCATATGGGCGCTGCAGAAATACAATATGAAGACATCAGTGTTGACAGACACAGGGAAATGGTGATAAAGGTAAGAATTAGACTCTCTTAAAAGAGTTCTAGTCAGCACACTGCAACTGTACTACGGTACTCTAGCTGGACTACTGTTTGTCACACACTTCTTTTTCCGAGGTACCTGCAATGTGGAAAAGATCGTACAGTTGAAAGTGCTTCTAATATTTCTAGACCTGATATGATGTAAACATGGCAGGATCCTTGAAATGCCAGTTCCTCTGACACAGGCCTGCTCACTTCCTCACTATTCAATCACTGTACAGCTTTCTTTTCTTGTGTTACTTTTTTCTGGTGTCCTTAGCTCATCCCTCCACAACTCTGAATTCGCCTCTAAAATTATTCTGTTGAGCTCTTTTCCTTTTCGCATGAATTTCATGTTCCTAGATATGACCACGTGCAATATCACTTACTCATTCTTATTCCACTTCTCTCATCTTTTATCACACGTAAGATTCAGAATTTACCACTGTATGTCGCTATTAAGACGCCTAATGAAATAGTCCGTTGGCTGCCTAGCACTCAAATAGCAGGCACTGGGCTTGTATGGCGAATGAGGATACATAAACGAGACCTTTACTGCTCGCTCTCCTGTCCCTTTAAATTCTCAACACATCTATCATAAAATCCACTGTCTGCGCACCTTCACAAACGGAGGGAGGTTCGGATCTGCAATTCCATATTTTCAAGCCCTTTGGAAAGTCCTTCCTTTGCTATGACTAAGGCAAATGGATTTTCCGTTACAGGCACACCTGCACGTTTTACCACACACATGTTCACAGCTCTCTTTTTAGTGATAATTTTATTTGACAATTACAATTGGTTTCCTCTGGTATATAGTTGTGAGATTGTCTTTTTACATTGGACTAGACGTAACCAGGCATTTGAAGCAAACGTAGGTCAATTAAATAAACATGTCAAATCAAAAGAATGTACACGAGTTAGAATCACTTGTATTATATTGTATATTTTCAAACGGGGTACAGGAGATGCACAAAAACTAAATGCAAGCAAAGGGGTCTAGCAAAAAGTGTGTAGCGACGCAATTTTCATCAAAGCTCAGCCAAATACACGTTCAAACTTACTGAAAAGAAGAAGAGCCTGTGTACGAAAAGCTTACAGCCAATCACCAGAAGATGTTAGGAAATGTATCAACTTAATAGATGTTCCCTGAATATAAATCATTCACCTCAAAACCCCAAAGGAACCAATTAAAGTAAGTAGCTGCCCCTGGGAAGTAACACAACATTTGTAAAAGAAGAGTATATACACCAATTTTGTAATACAGAAAGATTAGACTTAAAGTAAACATACATCATTTAAGCAGAATGTAGGAACTGCTGACGTTTTTAACATTATTGAAGATATGCAAATCGAAAGAAGAGTGGGCCTGGATGCAAGTTTGAGTGGATACATCTGTAGTTTATTTAATAAATTCCGAGTTGTGAATTACGGATGATTACTTCGGTGTGAATGGATGGAAATGGGCTTGGGTCAGGATCTATGGTAGATGGATGGATTCATAGGTGTGGGAGGAATTGCGGGCAGCAATGCGTGGTCAGAGCACATGCACTAGGATCTGGTTAGCAGAGTCCAAGTACATGTAGTGAAAAAAACAGTAACATCAATTCATAAAATGGGAGTGATCTTGCGCACACATGCATTTTCCTACATGGCTTCCCTACAGGTGAAAGGTGAGGAGCAACTGAACCATTCCCTTGGAACTCTTGATCATCTAAGCAGAACAACCTGGAAAGGCCATCTGCAAGGGCAGCATGGTCATGCACAGGTCTGTGTTCCACAGTAAAGGCCATTCCCTGTAGGGACATGGACTACTTCAACAGTTTAGGCTTTTCTCCTCTACATGAGCCATCTGAGAGGTATGTGGTCGGTCTGAAACCTGAAGTGAGTTCCAAATAGGTAGGGTTGCAGCTTCTTCTGTGACCAACCCAACATAAAAATTTCCTCTCCGTGGGAGTCCAACACTTCTCATTGAAGAGGAGTTACCTGCTGATAAAGGCAACTGTCTAATCGTGACTCCCATCCTTTAGTTGTGATAACACTGCCCCAATCCCATGTTCTGAAGCATATATTTGGACCACAAACACTTTGCTGAAATCAGGTGCCATGAGTACAGGTGCTGTGCACTGTGCCTCTTTCAGGGTGTCAACGGCCTTTCTATCACTCTTCTGTTCAGTTTAAAGGTTTATTTTTCTGTTTCCTGGAAGTTAGTTTTGTCACTGGCTACAGTGGTGCCCTACCCCTTGACAAGTCTTCCATAGTTACTTGTCAGACCCAGGAAAGCTCTGACCTTAGTTTGGAGCTTGGGCTGCTCCCAAGCCATAATTGTCTGGAACCTTAGACTTGAGAGGTTGCACATGTCCTCTGCCAGTTTGGTGACCAAGCTTCACAACAGACTGGTGGCTATCTGGAACTTGCTAGCCGTGATAGCCAGCTCGTGCCTGCTGCAGAGCCTGAAGCACTTCTCTGAAGTCGGGCAGGTGATTCTGCTAGGTGGAACTAAACAACAACAATATCATCTAGATATGCTGCACTAATGGTCTCCAGCACACACAGGACCATACTTGTCAGTCTCTAAAAGGTGGGGGGGACAGTCTGTCACCCAAACAGGATTACTTTAAATTGGAAGTGGCCCCAAGGAGTAGGAAATGCTGATTTCCCCTTTGCTCCCTTAGTCCAGAAAATATGCAAGTACCCAGAAGTCATATCAAAAGTACTGAGATATTTGGCAGCCCCCATCCAGGCAATAAGTTCATGAGCTCTGGGAATGGGGTGTTTGTCAGTTTGTGTGACAAGATTCACTCCTCAGTAGTCCACACATAAACTGAGTTATGGGGTCCCACCTTTCAGTTTGGCCTAGGGCACCAGCACCACTGGGCAGGCTCAGGGATTACTAGAAGGCTCAATCACCCTCAAGGACAATGTTTTTGGAAACATTTACCTTGATCCTGCCCTGTACTGTTTTTGAAAACTTGTATATTTTATTATGACAGGTAAACTGTTACTAGTGTCACAGTCATGAATAGACCACTGGGTCAGTCCAAGTCAGTCCAAGTGTAAGTGAGAACCGTCTTGTAAACTGCCAAAACAAATGAATGCAATCGCTCTGCGGCTGCTCCATCAGTGTAGGGGAGAGCTCCATCCAATGAACCATCCCTGGTACTGTGGGATAGGACGTAAAGGAGAAGCTCACTCTCTACTTCCTCCCATCCTTCATTGACCATGTGCATAGTCATGTCCACTCTGTCAAAGTGGGGCTTGAGATGGTTGAAATGGAACACCCTGTAGGGGTGTCAAGG
This sequence comes from Lissotriton helveticus, assembly GCF_964261635.1. Taxonomy (NCBI): domain Eukaryota; kingdom Metazoa; phylum Chordata; class Amphibia; order Caudata; family Salamandridae; genus Lissotriton; species Lissotriton helveticus. The sequence goes on from NC_136065.1 coordinate 1,612,580,161, forward strand.
GTACCAATATTTACCAGGTCAGGAACCTCATCCACCATTTCCAATACTTTGTAGGACCAAGCCCATTTGTCCTTGAAGGCCCTGGGTGCCACAGGCTCGACAATCCACACTTTTTAACCTGGCTATTATTCTACAAATGTCCCTTTTTGGTTATACCAATGCTTTAGATGCTCATTGTTGGCCTCCAAGGTCTTGTTAGTCTTCTTCACGTACTCATCCATGCTGAAATGCAGGCTCCTAACATAGTCGAGAATTACTCATAGTGGCTCCCTGAGACGTTTTCCAAACTCTTCTCAGACAAGACATAAGGGAACTGGAACACAGTGCCCTTACAAAAGCTGAACTGTGCTTAAGCTCACTCCCTTTTGTGATATCTCCACGTAGGGAAATAAAAGGCATGGGAGTAGGAAATCTCACTTTCTACAGTACTTCGTAGATAAATGCATAATCATACATTTTAGTGTCTTGTTGAATCTGTCCACAAGCCCATTGGTTTGGGCTGATAAAAATGGTGAAATTTTAAGTCTGTTCACACTTCTGCCCTATAGACATTAAGGATGCAGACCTGACGTTTGCCCCCATATCTGAAATTACCTCTTTGGGTACTCTACTCTGGAAAAGATACCAAGCATGACACTAACGACCATGGCCACAGGAACCCTGCTCAGAGGTATGGCTTCAGGGAACCAGCATGATTAACCTGTTCCCTCTACCCTGTAAGGGTCTACCAGACTGATAATGTCAATCCTCACCCTCTCAAAGGAGGTTCTGACCAAAAGTAGTGGAATTAAGGGGGCCTTTTGTTGCCCTCCTATCTTGCCACTGGCTAGACAGGTCATAATTCAACACCTTCTCAGACATCCAAGACCAGTAAAAGTGGTTGGCCAACCTCTCCCAGTTCTTGGTCTGCCCGAAATAGCCAGACAAGGGGAAAGCATGGCCTAATTTTATTAAGTACTGTTGGGGGACCACCAATGTTGTGGTTGTCTAATGATTTGGGTCCCTAGCATCACTGTGTATGAGCTCCACATGTATCCCCAGCTCATGCACTTCAGCCCGGTGCCAAAGAGCTTCAACAGTTGGGCATATTCTCTGTGCTTTACAGAATTCCACCTTGATGGGCATCTGGTCCCATTCAACTAAAAGAGGTCTGGCAGGTGTCTCAGCATAGATTCTTCCCCTTAAGTCACCTTAACTACTGAGGCTTTTTCCACAGAAAATCGTAAAGTTTGACTTTTGGTATCCACAAAGGGCATTTACGAGTAGTAAATGCCCTTAAATGCCCTTTGTGAATACTAAAAGTCATAAAGTTAGACTTTTGTTTCACATTGCCTTTGTGAATCAGGCCCCTCATGATTTACTCAGAAAAATCTGTGCTTTTTACACAATGCAAGTAGCTGTCGATTTTGGGCCCTTACTAAACTGCCACCAATGAAAACCTACTATATCGAGATGTTTCTATAAACCAAACACCCATGGGTGTCCAGAGTGGTAGAATTTGTGTGGTTATAAAGTGACTTTTCAGCCAAAATCCCATGCAAACCTCAAACTGTGCTTATAAACACACATATTCTTTAACCCTGGGCGAAGCAGTACGCTACGCTTGCGTAGTTTGTGAAGTTTGCGCAACTTCGCACTACGCGAGCTGCACGTAGCACCGTGCGAACACGCGTAGCGCAGCGTAGCGTAGTGCAGCGGTCATTTTTTGCTTGTTCGTAGCCCTCAACGTCATGCTCGCAACCGCGAGCAAGCAAAATGACATCCCGGCGAGACTCAACGCGGGGAGGTCAGGTTTCTCATTGCGAGTGGTCGTGCATGCTCGTGAGAGAAACTACCAGTTCGCGTTGAGAAAGCTGCCGCTCGAGTAAAAATCTACTCGAGCGGCAGAAAACTACAGCTCGCACTGTGCAAGATGCCGTTTTCAATGATTGCACAGTGCCGGATGCTTGTTCGCACTGTGCAATCATTGAAATTGCATCGTGCACAGTGTGAACATGCTACTACGCAGCTCGCGTAGTGCTACGTGAAGTTCGCGTAGTGCGAAGTGCACTTTGCGTAGTTTCGCGTAGCGCTACTTCGCGAACTACGCCCACCCTTAATATTCTTACCATTTCTGTGAGGACAAGATCTGGAATCTGTGGGGAGCCTGAAATTTTGTTCAACACAGAATTTCTCTAAGTCTCCTAATAAAAGTGGCACCTCACTTGTGTGAGTGGGCCTAGTGCCCATGACAGGAAGGGCCCAAAATAAAGCATTGATACATCAGCATTTTGTACTAAAAACAGGCCCTTTTTTCACAGTTAGCTTAGCTGTGTACTTTAAGCCTTAGCTCAGCCAGCTTCTACAGAACATACGTGTTAGACCTGGCACCATTGGCGTGAGTCTACCTTCCATATTTTTGCTGTTGCCTCATGAATTTTGCTGGTGTTAGATGCTTTGGGCACTGTCCAGTGCCACAGTGCAAGTGCTCCCTATTGTAAATTGATGTATTAATCAGTTGTTCCATGTTTAGCTATTCGGTTTACTTGTCAGACCCTGGTCTAGTGCACTGAGTGTCCCTAGGTCGTGTAAATCCAAATGTTACTGGTGGGCTTGCAGCACTGATTGTGCCATCCTCAGAAGCAGCCTTGTAAAATGTGTCTAAGGTCTGCCATTGCAGAGCCTGCGTGCAGTCTGGTACTGTCATGCTGACTGGGCAAGTGCACCCACTTGCCAGTCCCTAAAACTTCCCTTTTCTTCATATCAGTCACCCCTATGGTAGGCCCAAGGGCAGGGTGCATTGTAAGCATAAGGTAGGACAAGTCCTGATGTGTGTGGCATGTCCTAATGGTGAATTACAGCCATTTTCATTTTTCACTTTTGCAAGGCTACCTGTTCCACATTGGCCAGAATGGGCTGTTAGAATTATTACATTTTATAATCCTAACTGACTCAGAGAACATGGTAGAAATTTGAGTTTAGTATGCCTGGACTCAGAATGATAAAATGCATATTTCAGGGAAGTTGATTTTAACATTCTGTGTTTGCAAATACCACTTTTAGAAAGTAGGTATTTGCTTGTCTAACCTTTCAAGCCTGCCTCTGGTAGGTTGTGTATTCCTTTGTTTGGTTTTGTGAGTGACAGGGCTGGGGAATTCCAAGAGACAGGATGAGTCAGCCCAGAGGTGAATAGAGAGATCTGCATCTAGATGGGAGGGAGGAGTTGCACCTGAACCTTGCATAGGGCTGTGCCTGCATTTCACAATGCTGGCTCCACCTCCTGGGGATTGGCTTATGTCTCTGTCCTGCACACTGAAAGAAGAGAAGGAGTCCTGTCAACAAAGTGCTCCAGGACTGTACGTACCTTCCACAATGCTAGCTCCACCTCCTGTGGGGCGTCGTATGTTTCTGCCCTGCACTGTGAAAGGAAAGGAGAAGTCTGGTAACAGAGTGCTTCAGAACTGGTTTGGACTGGGCAAAAGTCCCTCTCCCCTCAGAGAACAAAGGATTTTGGGGTATAAGTATTGGGACTCTAATCCCATGAAATTAGATCACTTTTGGACTACAAGAAGAAAATTTTACTGAGAGGAACCTGAAGAAACTGAGGAGAGACTATTCCCAAGCTGAAGTGCTGCTTGGGGGATTGGCCTGCAGTGGATCTGTAGTACTTGAAATTCTGGACCTGTGTTATAAACATCGTCGTACCATGAGGATGTTGGTATCAGAAGACCGAGAATGGCTAGCCCACTATGCACAAGCATTTTCGTCATATTCGTGTGACGATTTCACCTTGAAATCGTAGTTTTCGTCCTGAACCCTCGGGTTCCATTTTGTGTACGGCAGCCATTTTGTGCGTTGCCCTCACATAGGCCAATGATTAAGGCCAAACACGATCCTGAAGGACACGCACACCTTCCCTGACTTCTCTCCGACCTGGGCAAGCTGACTCCACTGCCCAAGGCCAAACCTGTTCGGTCAGTTCCTCTCCCAGTGGCCGAACGAGATAGTATCAAGGCACAACATGCCATAAACCTTTCATCGCACACAAACCACACCTAATCTTGCACACACCTGTCCCTGTTTCCTACTTTATGACCTGCTTTACGAGGAGGAGGTGCCCGTTTATATTGGGGGTTCGTCGATATCTGATGAAAATACTGGGCCTTGCCGGATAATTGATTGTGGGCTGGACAAACTGAAATATGGGCTTGTCATCATGACTCTGCTTTTTCTTTGTAGTGAAAATATGTGAATGATCAACTGTAAAACAAAGAATGTTTGCCTAAAGCGTAATATTTTGTATAAAAAGAGAAGGCTGGCTTTGTAAGATTGAGCAGTCTCCTGAGAATATACACCATGTTGTACTTCTAGGATACCTGTTACTTGGTTGCAGCCAATAAATTCGATCTTTGACTTCACCTAGAAGACTCTGAGTTTCTGTAGTCTGAAACAGGAAGGACCCGAAGTCTTAGGGTCCACCTTGGCACTGCTGGGTTCTTAAAAACCCAGTACTTCATCTGGCGCCCAATGTGGGGCGATATCAGCGGTACTGGTCCAAGCCAGAGGTTCGTGAGGAGCTTCGTGTGAAAATTCTGGAGGAAGGCCGCCACTTCATCGACCCCTGCATGTCGATGTCGTCCGAAAGTCTTTGCTGCGAGGTTCCCCGCTTCCCGACGGCTACGAAGGACTGCTGCCCTGACTATCGCCCTGTTTTGGACCATTGATGTTTGGTAGAGCGAAACGATAGACGAGTCTTCTGGTGACGTCATCTATACCTCAGTTAAGTATAAGTGGAGCGTCTCCCAGTCCTTAGTTTGGTTCTTAGTTTGAGTATCCCTTTGGGATCTTTGATTTGGAACTTGCAAGTAACAAAGCCGAAGGACTCATGTATTCACGAGACTATCGTATTCGATAATCCTTTGACGTTTGAAGCTAGACTAGAGAGCGAAGATGCCTGGTCTTAGCAGACTTGGAACCTATGAATTATATGTGAAACATGGAGTAGGCCCCTTCACATATAATGAAGTGTGGATCAGATACACCAGAAAAGATGGTGTTTTAAAATGGCCCCAATATGGTAGCTTTGACACGGAGGTTTTAGATAATCTCGAGGTTAAACTTTTTAAGAAGAAAGCCCGCCCGGCGATGTTTGACTCTTTCCGCCTATGGCGTAAGGAAGCCAAACAGAAGGAAATTAAGTTAGCGAAGAAAAATAAGAGAGAAAGGGGTATCTCAATAATGCAAGCTGCTATGCAGTTTAAAGATAACGAAGAGGAACAGATGAGTGAGCAGTTGCACAGGCAACGTAAAGTGATAACCGATAAATGTTATCCAGTTTTGCCGCCTCTTCAGCAAGATGCAGCAAAAGAACTTGTAAAAGACTACATAATGTCGCATTTGTTGAGTTCGCCACCCCCTTATGCGCAGAATGCTACGGCACCTCCGCAACCTCTAGTCGCGCAACCCCCGATTGTTGCGCCTCAGGTTCTTCCACAGCCACCAGCTGCTCTTCAGTTGGCTCCTACTCTTCCGGTGCAGCCTCCTCAAGGGCCACCGACTTTGACATCTGCTCTGCCTTTACTTCCTACAACTCTGACCACTATATCGACTACCACCCCTGGTATTCCTCCTGACACTGCCTCTGCGTCTGCCTTGCCTCACTCTGCTTTTCCGCCTGTCCTTTCATCGACTTCTCCCTCTGTTCGCCAGAGAATGACTAGCACTGTTGCCAGCCTTCTGTATCCTCTCTTCGGAGCAACAAGTGTAACCCCTGTCTCAGAGCGTAAACAGTTACGTAGCCAACTGCCTGATTCTAGGGAGAAGGAAACATTGAATTATTTGGCACATAAATGGGTTACCGACCCGATGAGATATGAGCGAGAGTCTGTTATGGATGTCTTCCATCAGTGGGAGGCACCGAAACAGAGATAAGTTTTTGAGAAAATGTGTACTTTTCTTTGTGAGGATTTAGAGGAAAATGATTTGGAGCCTAATCCGCCTGAGTTGTGCCGTGTACGGTTCGAGTTTGCAAAGGGAACAATTGTGGGTTCCGATGTTGAGAAAGCAGTTGCGACATTGTGATCATTCAGGAGTCAGGGTGTTTCTCGACCGTTGTTTGAGTCTGATTCCTCTGTTAAAAAGAAGGTGAGACAGTACCCAATGAGAGAAGTTCCTCCGGTATGGAAGGAAGCAGTGCAGGCCGATGCCGCTCTTCATATTGATGCTGTACCAGCACACTTTCAGCGTGTTTGGGTACATGTTCCATGGAAGCGAGCTGAAGTTTTGGCCCTTAAGCAGACATTGCCTGATCTCCGTAAAAATCCTGCAGGGTATTACAAGGAATTCTCACAAACTGCAGGCTCTTGCATTATGAATTTAGCCGATATAGACATGTTGTTTGGAAATGTTGTTCCACGGCCTTTATGTGGAAAGATTCGTCATGCGGATAATGATCAAGAGTTAGGTGACTCATGGGCTAATATTAGTGCTGCAGATGGCCGACAAGTTGGTGGTGCTAAACCCGAGCCTTTATTAGCAGACCTCCCTGGTAGGATCATTAATTACATGAAAACTTTAATGCCTGCGATGCGTGTGAATTGGGATAAATTGTCTGCGTGTAAGCAGAAGAAAGATGAAACAGTGTCTGATTTCTTCACCAGGTTTGAAGAAACGTTTATCGACCACAGTGGTCAGGATATGAGTACAGAAGGTGGTCAACGGTTGTTCGTTGACAAGTTCGTGCATAATTTTCTTCCCGAGTTATGTAAGAAATTAAAGGATTCAGAAAGTTCTTGGGCCGTTTCCTCTTCAGCACAGATATTGGCTACTGCACAGTATTATGAAAATCGAGATAAAGATGAGAAGGATAGGGCAGACAAGAAAACTAAAGAGTTAAAAACGAAGGTTCTTTTACAACAAGCGTATCCGCCACGTGGTGGCCAGAATAACTATCAGCAGCCTCAACGGTATCAGAGAAACTCGCAAAGAGTCGAGTTTTCTCATCCACGTGTTCCTGTAGGTTTCAATCAGATTTCATATTGTAAAGAAGAGGGTCATTTCAAGTATAGTTGTCCTATCTTGTTACAGCGTATGCAATGTGTTTCTGGTGCAAGAGGTCGAGGTGTTCAACAAGCTCCTAGAGGTAGAGGACGTGGAAATTTCCCCAAGAACGCACGTTCCCTTCCGCCTCAAAATTCAATGAATAGGTTTGATCAGCAGAATAACGCGTCTGGTAGGACAGCTCAGTACTATGCTGATGACTACTATGCAGAAGATGAGAATATGGAAGGTAATGATTGCTAGGACAGCCATAGACAAAGAGAGGGAGTTGTTTCAGTTCCAGTAGATCAGAGTGGACCTTATGTTGGGGTGATTACATCAGGTGTGTCAGAGCCTTTTCTGTTGGATACTGGTGCTACAAAGAGTTCTATTATGCACTCTAAACTCCCTGGCGCACCTTTGTCTGGCGAAACCAATGTTTCAGTAGGTTTTTCTGGCGCCCCGGTTAGAAACCCAGTTTCTAGTCCTATGTCCCTTTCTGTTGGACCTTGCGAATTCGAAGCACCCCTTATTTTAACGACAGGTTGTGGTGAAAACTTGGTAGGATTGGATCTGTTGAAAAGATTGTATGCAATTTTGTACTGTTCTCCCTCAGGAGTACAACTCACACTGGGTAAGAAAGTGATCTCTCCAATGTATTTGTCGAGGGACAAACTTCCGACAGAATTGTCATTTCTTCCCGATATTTTGTGGGCTACTGGTCCTAATGATGTGGGTCTCTTAGAAATACCGCCATATGTTGTGACATTGAAAGCCAAAGTTAAAATGCCACGCATTCACCAGTACAAGATCTCTAGTGAAAGTGAAAAAGCGTTGCTAGCGATCATTTATGATTTGATTGAAAAAGATGTAATTGAAGAGACAAGAGGCAACGTTTGCAATAGTCCTGTTCTGCCTGTTTTGAAACGTACTGATCCTTCTCAGCCACCTGTGTACAGGTTTGTAATTGATCTTAGAGAAGTCAATAAAATCGTTGTGCCACAATTTCCAGTTGTTCCTGATATCACTGCCTTATTGACTATGATTCCAGCTTCCGCCACTTGGTTCTCGGTGATTGACTTGAAGAATGCTTTCTTCAGCATCCCGATAGCCGGGGAGAGCAGGGATATTTTTGGCTTCAGTTTAGGAGGCCGGAGCTTACGCTTCAAACGTGCACCCCAGGGCTACTGTGAAAGTCCATCGATATATAGTCAGGCTTTAAAGACACAACTTGATACGATTGTTTTACCTGATGGCGCTACCCTTATTCAGTACGTTGATGATTTGCTTGTTGCTGCAGATACTGAGGAAATCTGTAAAGAAGCCACGTTGTCATTGTTGCGTCATTTGTCTGATTTGCATCACAAAGTGTCCCTTTCCAAATTGCAATATTGTCGACAAGAAGTGACCGACTTAGGTCATCTCTTATCGAAGGAGGGAAGGAAACTGACCCCAGAAAGAATTCAGGCAATAGCGAAATTGAGTGTGCCAAGGACACAGAGAGAAGTGCATGCTTTCTTGGGTATTACATCATATTGCAGACAATGGATACCGAATTTTTCTTTATTGGCCAAGCCATTGGTGGCATTAACCTGTAAAGATACACCGAATCCCATTCCGTGGTCTGAAGAGTGTCAGAAAAGTTTTTCCGAATTGCGCAATGCATTATGTTCGGCTCCTATGTTGGGTACCCCCGACTACAGTAAGCCCTTTACATTGTATGTCCATGAGAAAGAAGGTTGTGCATTGCCAGTGTTGACACAGTTGTTCGGGAACAGGCAGCGTCCATGCGCGTATTTTTCGTCCACTTTGGATCGGTAGCTAAAGCATTGCTGAGTTGCTTAAGAGCCACAGCGGCAGCAGCTGTTTCCATTCGACAGTCTGCTGGTTTAGTGATGAATAATACATTGATTGTGATGGTTCCACATGCAGTGGACATGTTGTTAAACAGGACCAAGACACAGCACTTAACTAGTGCTCGGTTGTCAGGTTACGAGTTGCCACTCTTAGCGAGTCATGTGCACATAAAAAGATGCAACACGCTTAATCCAGCTACGTTGTTGCCGATTGTAGCAGAGTTAGATGCTTCTGAACAGCATGATTGTTTTCTCAGAACAGAAGAAGAAACGAAAGGGAGAATAGATCTCCAAGACACTCCTCTTGTAAAGTGTAATGGTACCTTATGGGTGGATGGTTCATGCTTCAAGCTTCCGAATGGAGATACGACTGCAGCATATGCTGTCACGACTTTGCATACGATTGTTGAAGCTGCACGTATCCCACATATTTCAGCTCAAGCAGCAGAGTTGATTGCACTTACGAGAGCGTGTGTGTTGTCGAAAGGAATGAAAGTGACCATTTATACCGACAGTCAGTATGCATTTGGTGTGGCTCACAGTTTTGGACGATTGTGGAAAGAACGTGGATTTCTGACTTTGCATGGAGCTAAGATACAGCATGGTCAGTTGGTGAATGAGCTTCTCGAGTCACTTACTTTGCCGTTGCAAGTTGCGATAGTGAAATGCAGTGCACACAAAAATGTTACGGATGATGTTGGTCGTGGCAATGCATTTGCTGATGAAATTGCAAAAGAAACAGCGAGGGATGCGATGAGTCGAATGTATGATGCAGGCCCTGCAAGATGGATTGGTGATGTTGGAATGTGTGAAGATACGATAGAGAGTGTGAAGTCTATTCAAGCTGAAGCTACAGAGAAAGAATTGAGTGTGTGGAGAGAAAGTACGGGTAAATTGGATGCGAATGGTTGTTGGGTTGAATTGTCAGAACATCAGAGATGGTTGTTACCCGATGCGTATGTGCTTGCAGTGGTCACAATGGCCCATGGAATGGCTCATATCAGTGTGAAAGGGATTTGTAAGTTGTTGGCCCCGGTATGGCAAAATGCTGGAATCCTTAGGTGTGCAGAGAATGTAGTCAAGAATTGCATGGTGTGTTTGAAATACAATCCTGGTAGGGGAACCCCAACTCCAGCTGGTCATTTTGCGCCTCCTACGTATCCGTTCGAGGTTTTGCAGCTAGATTTCATCCAGATGGAAAGGTGCAACAATTTGAAATACGTACTCGTTGTTGTTTGTGCCTTTTGAAGATGGGTAGAAGGATATCCCCTGAAAGACAACACTGCCTTATCAACAGCTAAAGCCCTTGTGAAAGAGTTTTTCCCTAGATTTGGAATGCCGAGAATGGTCTGGAGTGACAATGGGAGTGAATTTGTGGGTCGAGTGATGAAGAAAGTATGTGAAGGGCTAGGTATCCAGCAGAAATTCCACGCTGCAAATCACCCCCAATCAGCTGGACTAGTAGAATGCTACAATAGCACGCTAAAACTAAAGTTGGCCAAGATCCAAGCGAGCTCTGGTCTTAAATGGCCTGACGCTCTGCCTTTAGCACTCCTCTCAACCAGAATGACTGTGCATTGGCGAGTGGGACTTAGTCCCTATGAGATTGTGTTCGGCCGTCCGGCCAACATATGGGGAGTGCCAAGGCCGACAAAATTCAGTAAGATCGAACACCCTGTACTGCCTGACTATTTGTATGAATTGACGCTAAATTGCGTGTTTTACACCAACAGGTTCAAGATACTCTGCCTCAGGTCTCTGAAGCTCCAGGACATCCGATCGATCCTGGATCCTGGGTGCTGGTCAAGAACTTCCAGCGAACAAAGAATGACCAGCCCCGTTGGACCGGCCCTCACCTAGTTCTTCTCTCAACGAGATCAGCCGTTCGAGTGGAAGGGAAGAAGCACTGGATCCACGGTGTACACTGCAAGAGGGTGCCTTTGCCTCTACCGTACGACCGGTGGGTCCAGGAGGGTATCGCTGACTCAGAGACTGAAACTGTGCCTCGATTTCTGCCTTTTAGTGATGCACGTGTAAAAGGAACAATTTCTGAAAAAGAAAGTGACAAGCTCTTGCAAGAAGCTGTGCCGCCGTCAATTTGATTGGACATTACAGAGCCGGAACTCCTGTTTCAAGACCAGACTGTACCTGGAAAGAAACGTTATAATCTAAGGCCGAGAACTATGGACAAATACATTTCTTTTCCTTTGCTAAATTTTGAAAGTGCAGCTCTCTCATCTGAGAAACTTTTTTATTTTTGTTTTTCGAACCACCATCCGGGTTCAGCTGTAGGGTCGCGGTTGCCCAAGTCTTTGGGGTGCAGCTGAAGACGTTAGGTCGACAGTTCTGGTTGGTCTAAGGGAGTTGCCCTGGACTGACAGAAGCATTCCTTAGCATAGAACACCCTACCATTGCGAGCAGCATTTTAGAGAGGATGGAGTTTTTCGAGATGGAGAGACCTGCCAAAACAGTGAACTTTAAAGCCAGAATATGTAAAATGATGACCACGAAACGCTTTTTGATACTATGCATTTTTATGTTGCTCAGTGTGATGACGTTTTTAATAGGATATGTTTTATTCTCTTTTCGAGTGACATTTGCACCCACTACACCGTCTATACCTCCTCCTTCTATTGTTTCCTCACACTCTTTTCAACCCCTTCCTGAACATGAATCCGCTAGAAGATTAGAGTTTATCAATAACTCTTTCGTTCAGCTTTTGCACCAACACCAACTAGTAATAAACACGACTAACTGTTGGGTGTGTGTCTTATGCCTCACACAACGGATAAAGGTATCCCTTATCTGGTCCTGCCATTCAGCCATAATGGTTCTGTGTGGGCATACAGAACAATGTTCATCTACGCACATGAGACCTACCCCCCACGTTCTGTGACAGACAATCCTAAGAATAGTGCTCTAGTTAAGGGTATAGTAGATATGATTAAGGAAGATATTTCCTATGAGACTATCCCGAAAGATGAGACACTAGTATACATAGGATGGAACGTAACCGGATATGGAGCTACTCTGAGCGAGAAACAGCAAGCTAAGAGGTCTTCCCCGATCTGGATTGTACCCCATCAGGGTCACCTATGTCTGCAAAGTATTGGCAAGAATCCCAGAGCTCAGCTAGGGAAGAGTACCTGCACTAAAACGTATGTTTTTACGTCCCAGACGTCCCCTTCGTTCCTAGCAGCTAAGGGTACCTATTTCATCTGCCATGATAAAGCCTATACATGGTTGCCCCCTGACTTTTCGGGCACATGTTTTGTTTCGTTCCTGTTGCCTCCCACCTACACCGCTACGGCGGATTACCATAAGACAAGGATAGTTAGAGGTGTCTTCAGTAAAGAAGACACTGCAGGACAAGAATTTGGAGACTTCGCAAAAGGTTTTCTGCCGTTCTGGGGACCCATGGTTAACAGCAGAAACATAAGGCAATTGACAAGGGTGGTTGAGTCCACCGTAGTTGAAACTGCCGGTGCCCTTAGTAACTTGACTGCTGAGCTCCAGTTGAATCGTCTTATGACCCTTCAGAACAGGGTCGCGTTAGACGTCATCCTTGCAGACCGAGGGGGGGTATGTAAAGTAATCCAATCGAGTTGCTGTGTTTTCATCCCAGATAACGCTCCAACAGTGTACCAGGCCATTTCCAAGCTGCATAAAATTTCCGAATCTATTCATGTGGACAAAGGAGATTGGTCGTTAATGGGATGGTCCTGGGAACTGGTATCCGGCTGGGGATGGAAAATTCTGATGGTCATTGGGATGGTCTTAGCCATTCTTTTCCTGTTCTGTCTGTGCATACAGTGTGCTCCTGCAATATGTGGCCTCTGTGCCACATCGTGTGTAAGGAAACCTGTATCAAGGGACGAGCTAAGTAATAGGATGATGCTACAGCAACATCTCAATGACTTTATGAATATAGACCTGGACTCAGATTAGCATGAGTATAGGTTATTGCCTATGTAAGGGCAAACGGAGGGTCTGTAGTACTTGAAATTCTGGACCCGTGTTATAAACATCGTTGTACCATGGCGATTTTGGTATCAGAAGACCGAGAATGGCTAGCCCACTATGCACAAGCATTTTCGTCATATTCGTGTGACGATTTCACCTTGAAATCGTAGTTTTCGTCCTGAACCCTCGGGTTCCATTTTGTGTACGGCAGCCATTTTGTGAGTTGCCCTCACATAGGCCAATGATTAAGGCCAAACACGATCCTGAAGGACACGCACACCTTCCCTGACTTCTCTACGACCTGGGCAAGCTGACTCCACTGCCCAAGGCCAAACCTGTTCGGTCAGTTCCTCTCCCAGAGGCCGAACGAGATAGTATCAAGGCACAACATGCCATAAACTTTTCATCGCACACAAACCACACCTAATCTTGCACACACCTGTCCCTGTTTCCTACTTTATGACCTGCTTTACGAGGAGGAGGTGCCCGTTTATATTGGGGGTTCGTCGATATCTGATGAAAATACTGGGCCTTGCCGGATAATTGATTGTGGGCTGGACAAACTGAAATATGGGCTTGTCATCATGACTCTGCTTTTTCTTTGTAGTGAAAATATGTGAATGATCAACTGTTAAACAAAGAATGTTTGCCTAAAGCATAATATTTTGTATAAAAGAGAAGGCTGGCTTTGTAAGATTGAGCAGTCTCCTGAGAATATACACTGTGTTGTACTTCTAGGATACCTGTTACCTGGTTGCAGCCAATAAATTCAATCTTTGACTTCACCTAGAAGACTCTGAGTTTCTGTAGTCTGAAACAGGAAGGACCCGAAGTCTTAGGGTCTACCCCTGGCACCGCTGGGTTCTTAAAAACCCAGTACTTCAGTTCCCTTACTGCCAAAGGAAGGATAAAGGAACTTTGTGTACTTTGCTTTCAACTTGTGAAGGATCTCCAACGGCTTGGAAAAGTACCTCCTGCTGAAGTCTCAGGGACAACAGACTTCACCCCCCAGCTCCCCAGAGATCTTTTGGAAGTGCCTGCTGCTCTTTTGGGCATTCTGAGGGACTGCGTGTTGCAAGGAGCTAGAAGCGCGGCTCAACAAACACAAAGCGTGTCGCTGCTGCTGTTACACTTCTGAACTAGGGTGTTGCCGCTGGAGTTGTCGCACTGCAGCGCATCGAGAGAAGAATCTCGCAACGAGGTAGAAGCATGTCGCTGTCACTGTGCCTGCCGTCGCTCTTCTGAACAAGGGTGTCGCCACTGGAACTGTCACATTGCACCGCATCGAGGAAAGCCCCTCGCATCCCCGAGAAGCGCGCCACCATCAGAGCTGCTGCCATCACATTTCTGAACAAGGATGTCGCCGCTGTAGTTGTCGCATTGTGCGGAAGCTTCACGCTACATGGGAGAAGAGTGTCGCAGCTGAGACTGTTGCTGTTGTACTTCTGAACAAGGGTGTCGCCGCTGCAGTCCACGCATTGAACCGAGAACTTCTTGCATCCCCAGAGATGCGTGCCGCATCTGGAAGATCTTAACGTCTTTATTTCTTTGCACCTGAACTTTGCTGCATTTCTCTCTCTGCGACATTGCTTGTCGTAGAGGCGCAACGCATCGTAAGGTACATTGAGGCAAAGTGTCGCATCTTAAGAACTGAACTAAACTAAGCTAAATCTACCATCTTAAAGTAAGAGAAGTGTGTATTTTTGTCGTTTATGGTCTTGTGGTGAATCTATATAAAGTATACTTATTTTTTATATAAAAGCTTGTGTGGTGTCCATCTGTAGTGTGTTCACTGGGTTACTCTATGTGGTCACAAATGCTTTACCCACTGCCTCTTAGATAAGCCTGTCTGCTCATGCCAAGGTACCAAGACGGTGAGCAGCGGTTATTTTAGGAGTGTAATCCCCTTATCCTGACTAGAGGCAAGGGTCCCTATTTGTCACAAGTACCTACCTGTGCCAACTAGAGACCCCCAAATCTACCAATACTAAACTACCACATATTTGAAAACACTCAGGGGAGTCCAGGGTGGCATGACTTATGTGTCTCTCACCAGGTTATTTACCCAGAAACCTTTGCAAACCCCACACTCTGGCTACAAACTCACAAATATTTCAATGTCTTGCCACCCAGCGTTCCTGCCAGTCTCCTGAATGTACTTCACTTGTGAGGGTGAGCGTAGTGCCCGCAACAGTAAATTACCCAGAGCACAACGTGAATACATGTAAACTGGGTATGATGTCCGGAGGCAACCCCACCCCTTTTTAAAATAAAAAAAAATACCTGGTGTCTAGTGAGATTTATGACTCTTCCCCTGGGTCAGGGGCAGATTGGAGTGTAAGACCTCGTGCTGCCGCCTAGGCAGGCAGAAAGACTTGTATTTCTTGCTCTGAGGAGAGGCAGCACTAGCCTATTGCCCCAAAAGAGTTATTCCTGGTGTCTAGTGAGCATTTCTGCCCTGGGGCAAATTTTAGGTGGGTACCTCCTGTCTGCCCCCAGGGGGTGGGGGATGATATTTTTGGCAGGAGGAGGCAGGAGAATATTGCTATTGCTAGTACAGCTGGTCACCACATACAAAACATACTCCCTTGCTCTAGTGGGTGTATCCCTGCTTGTGGATTACCCTCCTGCAATTATCCCCAAGCAGGGATCCTCTAGGGAAAGATACCATTGGACATGATAACTACTCTACTTTCCAACAGTACCACCCCATGGACAGAGATGTGCCCCCAGGCACCGATACAGTGAAAGTGGAATGAGCTTTTCGGCGCACATCAAAATTTCAATAGAAAAAAAAGAGCCTCAGGCCAGAGGGTAAGATTTTCCACAGCAGCAGACCTGAAAAGTTTAAAAAAGAAACCCTTTAACCCCCTCGCCAGTATTAGCCAATTGACAATTAACACATTAGGAAGGGAGTGCAGTTGTTTGACGGGGGCTGATGCCCGCACTTAAGAGGCTAGGCTCAAGAGCCTACCCTTGGAAGTTAGATTCCTTATGGGCAGTGGGATGTATTGAGGCTGGTTTCCAACACCTCTTTATTTTGGGAACCTAAGCTATTGTTTCTGACTCCAGGCTCCCTTAACTTCCCTGATGTGCTATCTAGATCTTGATACCACACACACACTTTTAGGGAGACCCAACATTTCTGCCCAAGTCTTTCTTTCTACCTTCGCTCAAGCAGAAGTTTCAAAGTCATTCCCTAACAGATACTCTGCTAGAATGGCAGGGCTGACAGCTACCTGTTTTAGGCCAGTACCCCTCCCCACTTAAAGGTGACTATTGCCATGTATAGTATAAACCTTCACGTCATTGTCAGCATTGATTATCCTATGGAGTGTATTTCTGCTCGGGAAAAAAACAGAGAGACTATCATTGTGATCATACTGGCTCCTGTGTCATTACGAGTTTCTACCTTTATTCCGTTTGTTATTTACTATCACCTGTACTTCCACGTGCTTTGCAGATAAGGCTGACAGTGCTTCAACATTTATGTCTTGACTGAGACTATGGTGACTTCAGTCCAATCCCTGGTTTTTCCCTGGGCTAACATCTACCCCAATTCCTACACATGTGATACCTTGGGACTGCCCATCTGTGGAAAGCTTCTTGGAACAGATTGAGTCTCCATTTTTTGTCCTAGCTTGTGACAGTCCAGGCACACCCCAGCCTTCATGCCACCAAATATTTTCTTCTCCTTGTATCCTCCACACTTACATTTGAACAAAGGTGCAGAACTCCCCCCTCTTGAGTAGACTTTTGAAGCCCTTGTGAGAATTTATTTTTTTATCCCTACTGCTCTTTTCTTTACACTAAAGTATTCTGAAACCCCTCTCTTTGTATCACCCCTCATGGGACTTTTTAGACACCCTTGTGTGAACCCTCATGTCAGCTGCTTTACCACACTGCTTAAAATCCACTAAGTGCTTGTGTAAATCTGAATTACAATTACTCAATATGTGCTCCTTCATGATCATATTATATAGCTCATTATTAGTATCTTTGTCCGTGTCATGAAACTTCTTCAGGCCAAACGTAAAGGAGTTAGCCATCCTCTCTACTAGACTCAGTAATGCATACCTCCCTTGTGCTGGTACGTAGTCCTACAGTAAGGCTGCCCAGTGTTGTTGTTGACCCACCCCAAGTATTCACAATGTTCTCTTGTGGAACAAACCATTTATCAATATAGGACCTCCATGTAGACCCCCCACCATTGCCACCACCATCTTCTTCAGACCTCAAGAGTCTTAAGCTGACCTTAATGTCCAAGGCTATTCTTTTTTGTTATTGTGAATATTTCTCCTCTTCCAGTGCTATTGCTGCTACTTTGGACTGCAGATCCCTTGCTGATTGCTTGTCACTGAGCTTTAGCTAGCATATGGCATTTCACAGGGGCTTGTGCTGGCAGACCACACTTCACATCCAGCCCTGGAAGGTGCAATAAATAATCCATGCTGGGACAGATTGTCCTCTGGAGTTTCCTCTTTGGCAGAGGATACGTGCTTGGCAAGCTAACTTCAATGCCCTGAGGGATCTAATATATTCTGCCTTCTTGGTGTTATAGATCCAATGTCTAGACCCAACCTCCCATCCACTTACCTTCGACTGGGCCTCAGAATAGTCTTGGCCCTTTCAGACTCAGCCTTGCACCTTGGGCACTCACCTCACCCAAACTGTAGTCACCTCCGACCTCTTTCTCTCATCTCATCTCATTCTCTCTCTTGTGCCTGTTTTCTGCTTCTCTTCACTTTTGTCTGTTTCTCTCTTGAGGACATATCTCACTTTTTTCCTCTTTTGCACCTTTTGTGCTTTCTGCTCTCTTTTATACGCTTCTCACTTAGTGTTTCTATTTTTATTTTGGCCTATGTTGTGCTATCTGTTCTTTTTTTCCTCTTTTATACCCTTCTCACTAAACCTTTCACTATTTTTTGCCAATACCCATCTCGCTTTTTTTGATTCATTCTCCCCTTGGCCTCTCTTCATTTCTCTGCAGGCTCTCTTTGTGCCTTTTCCCTCTTGTGGCCCCTTTCTTTTTGTGCATTTTCTCTCCTCAGTCTCTTTACATTCTTTGCTCTGCTTTCTCTTGCCAGCTCTACATAATGCACGCTAAATCCTCCTACCCCATCCCATGATTTCCCCCACCTAACCCCACTCCATACCTGCTTACTGCCTCTTTTTCCCACTCAGGGGAGCCCTAGCCACTGCGCCCCTCCCAGAACCTACTTAATGGAGGAATTGTGGCTGCTGGGTGACCTCATTGGGCAGGTGCCTAAACCCAGACTCTAACCCACTTATCTGGCTGTGACCTTGCGCCTCAGGGCTTGCATCTTCTCACTTCAACCTCTTTTTGCTGTGCGTGCCACTTTCCTTGCCTGCTATTTCCCAGCCTCAGTCCCCCTCAGCACCCTCCTGCCTCAACAGGGCTTTTCACCTTCCTGCATCCTCCATTCCTTACCTTCTTCCAGCGTCTTCTTCCTGCATCTTCTTCTCACTTACATTAGCCCACCCACCATGTTCCTTACCCCTCCGAGGACCTACTTACAGAGACTGTTCCATTGGCGCATTAAAGGTAAGACTGGGCAATGTGACCAGAAAACTCCAGCCGCTCTACCCAGAGTTCCGCAAGTGCGCAGTGTGCTTGGCCATACCTGTTCACATTGATTTTCAGTGCTGGGTGTTTGGCCTCTACTTGAAATAACTGCGAATGGCACCATGTGCAGTGCAAAAGGGCGCTTCTTTTTTTTTTTGCAGCTCAAGTACATTTTCTACTCGAGCAGCAACTTTCTCAATGCAAAGATGCGACCGCCTGCATTGAGAAGTCCAACCGCCCGCATAGAGAAATCTCAATGGGAGGTGAATTTATCTCGCTTGCCTTTGCCAACTTGATGTGGGGGAGCAGGAGCGAGTAAAAAACTCCACTTTGTGTTTTTTGGAACTCTGCGTGCTCTGCAAAGCGCAAAATGCGGAAAACTCAGCACACTATGCGAACAGAGCAGACTTCACTGCCTGAGCTTAATCGAAGGTGTGCCAAGGGCAGGCCAATTTGCATCTGTCCAAGCCTGGAGTGCACCCAGTGCCATGGACCCTGGTCTGATCAGCCCACACCACTACACCTCAGCAATCCTTCATTCACTGAAACCTAGCTGACAAGCCACCAATTGCTGTCTTGTCATTCACACACCATGATAGGACCATTCACATGCACCCATTGCTGCTTCACCTTACAAATCACACCCTCACATGCACACATGCCTCACAACCACATCATATCAACACCTCAGTAGCTACTCACATGCATGCTTCTTGCTACCTGCTGGCTCAGCAAGCATGCCACTGAAACATGGGTTCTTCTCAGTAACAGCATGCCAGACATTGTCTCCCTCATGAAAACCTGTCTCTTCCCCTGTCAGCCCCGATATTATCATTTCCATCACAATGGGCTACAAGATTGCATGCCAGGACCACCTGTACATGCCAAGAGGAGGACGCACAAATATGCACAGGCACACCATTGCATGCGCTACATCCACAGACACCGACACCCACATCATGAAACTTTGGCCTATAAACAACAGGTTACCCTGAAAGGAATCCTTGAATGATGATCACTTGGACCATGAATGAGTTTGAACAACCTCATCACTGACTTCCTCGCTCCCTTCCAACTGGAGAACCTCAAGGACCACTGCTCCTAACACTCCCTTGAAAACCTGAACAACAGCAGACTCACCCAGCTTGTTACAGACGCTACATGCATATCAGGATATAGTCTGATCCAATCTCCCCCACTTGCAAAACGTTCATGTACAACGCTGCCTCATCACTCATATGGATAAACCACTCCATCATACATTTCCAAATCACCACGCCACAAGTCAAAATACCAATCAGTATCGACCAAACTAGCCAGAGCCGTAACTAAGTATAAGAGGCTGACTGGCATGAAGCCCTCAATAAAGACCCACCCTACGCCACTATAAACCTAGACAAGGACATCGCCATCTTCAACAAATGGATCAAGAACTGTGCAGACTCCCTCATGCCCTTCAAAAACAACAGTCGAAGAAGAACCAACAAACAAGCCAGCTTGTAAACAAATGATCTCTGGGAATCCAAATGCCATTACTAGCAGGATGAGAGGGCAGAGCTAGGCACAACCCCACTTACACCAGAATAGGCCGTGTCCTGCCTTCACACAAAGGATTGCAACCCCCCTGAAGTTAGTCTTGAGCCAGGGCAAGGGAGGCAGGAAACCTGAGCACTTCAAAGGGATTACTCCAGAAGTATGTCCCACTTCAAACACGGCATCAGGTATACATATATTGGACCTCAGGCACCACCTCTTCAGTAGACTCCCAGATCTGTGAATACTAAAGAAGTACTGCTGTGCTGCCGTGCTGCCAGTAGAACTTCCACTCTGCTGCCCTGCTATTCTGCTGTCCTGCTTGCTGAGAAGAAAGATTAGACCTGCACCCTTCATCCCACGCTGAAGTGACTCTAAGCGTTGATCCACAAGGACAGAAGAAGCTCTAGAGGCTTCCTGCAACTGCTCCGCTGACCTGCTACCTGGACCTGCAAATGAACCTGCCTGAGCCTTGTTGGCTTCTGCTGGAGTGAGTTCTTAACCCTCAAGTGGGGCCTCCCAGGTTCTGGACCCTTGGTGGGGCATCGGTGGAGCTTTCCTGAAGTTTTTAAGCTCTTCACAAAAGGGCCCATTCACTTCAAGGTCTTGACACCCACGTCACCCACCAATGAGAAGTGCCGATGGACCCGTCTCTTCGGGCTACAGCGACAGTCAATGATGTCCAGCAATGCGAGATCTGCACTTTGTGTCACAGCATTGACAGCTTATGGTGACCGCCAATACAAAGCTCCTGCCGGTACTGTATACAACTTCAACAGGAAGCTCGTGTTACAGCGATGACCCTCCGTGACACCCAGCCTGCTTTTCACGCTTCCCTAGACAATTATCAATGATTCTCTCCTTGCTTCTTGTGGCTTCTTCCACGGAATTTGTTGTTCTGGACTTTGAATGTAAGTCTTTCAGCAGGACTAACCTGGTCCCTAAATCCCACCCACATGCCATCAAGGTTGGCCTGTAGTTGTGACTTGCACCCGGTCCCATATGACCAGATAGCCACGAGTGGCTCTTTGTGTTTTTTACTGCTATTTTCACCTAAAATTTCATATATCTAGTTCTACTGATTGGCCTGTTGTTGTTTCTGTGTCACATTATTCATAACATTTTTCTAAATTAATGTGGGATTTCTCATGTGTTGTGCCTTCACTTTATTACTGTTTGAGGTGCTGCATCAGTACTTAATACCTTTCGCCTCTAAGTTAAGCCTCACTGCTCTGTCCCCAGCTACAAAAGGGTAGAGCACAGGTTAATTTGTGATTTGCCTGTGACACCACCCGGACAAAAATTGGTTGATGATTGAGTAGGATTTCAGCCCCTCCACCAGCAACCCAATTTCTTTAATATGAATTAGAAACCCATATGTAGACCACATTGCCTTTAAAGGCAGGGTGTAGGTGTTAAAAACTAGGGAACATAGAAACAAAAGTTAAACATGTCCTTAGAGTGGAAAATCAAAGCTGGCTACCCCATATAATCGTTGTACTACATTATTACATTTAATAAATGTTAAATTCACATTGGTAGCCACTAAAAAAATATATCTTACGCTCATTTAAAGTGTAATTTAAAGCACTTGGTTATGGTGAGGTCAGCTTTTAAACTATTATTTTAGAAATGCCGCATTTAGAAACTTAAAGTATACAAATTAACAATGGATGGAATTGCTGAATTAATCCAAGCCACTGGTAGTTACTTAGGGATCCCAATCCATCATTATTTTATACACCACGTCATGTTAGTATGGACCCAGCTATATCCAAATCAGTCTTGATCCTGCTACATGCAGAGCAGTCCAGCCCAAACCGCCAAGACAGGACCTTCCTGAACTGGAACACTTGCAACACAGGCCCAGTTTCTCCCTAGTTATGGGATTATCAGCTGGGTACTGCTTGGTTCCAGTAACACAGTGTGCACAGGACCCACATCTAGGCAATACCCGTCCCACTTAGGGAAATACAGTAAAGTTTTCAAAAAAGTGATGGATAGAATGCTTAGATTAATCTTAGCCACTGGTAAGGTAGAATAATAAATATATTAAAAACATTAAAACATACAGGCCACCATATTGAGCTCAGATCACCCATTCTGTAAGCAGATCATTGTAAATTAGCGGCAATATAGTGCTCCTTTTAATTAGGAAGTGATCACGGCATGATCAGGTAATAGCTGTAAATGTGATAAAATAAGCCGAAATTGAAAAAATAAACTGGAATTTAAAAGTGGTGCTAAATACTTTTTGCTCAAGAAATCATATAATTTATAGAATAAAATCAGATGTATCAGGGTTTGAGGTGAGCAACGGTCACAGTGACAACATAAAAATGCATGTGGATCCAGCTAATCGGGGGAAACAGATCAGTGTGTGGATAGAACCCAGATGAAATTTTGAAAGCAATGATCTGTCCCAAGGATGTCTAACGGCTGCAAGATATGGTTCAATGCCTGTTACAGTTTTCAGGAGCAAAAAAGATCTGTTAGTATTTCTCCAGCACGCTGGCTGTCCTCTCACCCTTCAGTTGGTTTAAGAATCGTTCCCTAAGGAGCCTCTAATTCCCTTTTTTAAGAAAATGCTTGTTAAAATTCGGTTCACCATACCAAAATCCAAAGTAACAATGGGGACAAATTAAACTGATTCTCCACATAATCCAATCCCAGTTCTTCATAAATAAAAACGATGCACTTTTTATACCCAGGTCCAGTAGTTTTCTACAAAATCGATTGTCTTCCTGCTGTATCACCCTGCAGTTACGGTACCCCCAAATTGCAGTGCTGTATGCCAATACAGGGAGACAGAGAATGTAATCAAGAACAGTTTGATGGGAAGGATAAGAGGAGGGAGGAAAAGGTCTAGTGAAAGGAGTCCTCTATTCACCCCAGTGTGGCACACCACAGGATCCCCACACCTTTGAAGCAACAATTATAAGAAGGAAATACACATAGTGCTTGTGTATGACAGAATGATGTGTTCATGAAATGTCATCGAGTTAAGACTGTAGATGATGGGACAGAACATTTGAAAACATTCCAAAAAGCATGCTCAAGTAAATGTGGTTCAGTAACTGCACTCTATTTGTTAGACCTGGCATCTTTGGTGTGGTTTCCCCCTATCTTTTTGCCTCTACCTCTTGTATTTTTGATGCTGTGCTGGATTTCGTTTTTGCTGGTTTAGATGCTTTGGACACTCTGCCACTGCTGATCAGTGCCAGAGTGTAAGTGCTCCCTATGTAAATTGTTATTCTGATTGGATATACATGTTTGGCATATTTGTATCACCATGAAGTCCCTAGTAAAGTGCACTGGGTGTGCCAGGGCTGGTGATGACAAATGCTACTAGTGGGCCTGCAGCACTAATTGTGCCACCCACATGAGTAGCCCTAAAATGGTGTCTCAGGCCTGCCACTGCAGTGCCTGAGTGCAGTTTAGAACTGCCATGTCCTCCTGGTCAGTGTCCCCACTGACCAGGCCTAACCCTTCCCTTTTTGTGCACATCAGTCACCCCTATGGAAGGCCAAAGTTACCCCCCTGGGCAGGGTGCAGTGTATGTGAAAGGTAGAACATGTACTGGTGCAGGTAACATGTTCTGGTAGTGAATTACAGCCATTTTCGTTTTTCACTATTGTAAGGCTATCTTGCTCCATAGATTAACATGGGGGATGCTGGCTACAGTGGTTAACAGCATTTCTTCCCATAGGAACAAGATAGGACATACGTATCTATTATCCCTGAACTCAGAATTTAATAAAACATCTTTTAGGAAAGGTTGTTTTTAAATCCTGTGTTTGAGAACAGCACTTTTAGAAAGTTGCTGTTCTCTTGTCTGACCCTTCTGTGTGCCTGGGCCTGTTTGTGTATTGACTGTCTGGTTTGAGAGTGACAGGGGCTGGGGAAATCCCCAGGAGGCTGGCTGAGTCAGCCCTAGGCATTTGCAACTGGAGTGGTGGGAGGAGTTAGCACCTGGGCTGAAAAGGGCTGTTCCGGCCTTTCACAATGCTGGCTCCACCCCCCTGCTGGGCGGCTGAGGACCCTGTCCCTCACTCTGAAAGGAAAGAAGCAGCCAGCAAAACAAAGTACTCAGGAAACACCCAGAACTCGTTCAGACCGGGCTCAGGGCCCACATGCACAGAGAGAACAAAGACTTTAGGGGTATAAGTACAGGACCCCTGACAACAGAAAATTAGATCATCCTGGAATCAAGAAGGAACCTCTGCCAAGGAGAAAGCTGAAACTGAAGAAGGAAGATTGTCCTGCTGTTGCTCTGCTGGACTGACCTGCTGTTGCTTTGCTGCCAAGGAGAGGGGAAGGACTTTGCTGTGTGCTGTGTCCCCTGTCTTGAAAGGAATCTCCAAGGGCATGAGAAGAGCTGGCGCCCTGTTTTGAAGTCCCAGGAACAAAAGGACTTCACCCCCAGCTTCCCTGAACTATGCTGGGAGAGTTCTGTCCCTCCTAGAGTGCTTGATCCAGTTGTGGGGCCTCTGGAGGTTGTACCTGTGCTGGGAAGCTTGAAACTAAGCTTGAGAGATTTTTGAAACTGAAAAGTGTTGCATCGCTCGCTTGCGGAGCGCATCCCCGACAGTGCGAGAAGTTTCCCGCCGCTACGAAGGTCGAGATCGTCGCAGCGCCTGACGCCGCTGCCAGAGCCATCGCAGCCTTCGTTTGTGGGACGTACCAGACCGGTGCGGGAAAGCCGAACATCGCTGCGAGTGTCGTTGCAGAGTCTGTCGTCGCTGGGTGAGACGCCGCACCGCTTGCTTGTGGATCGCATCACGTCGCTGCGAGCAGCGTCGCAGAATCATCGCATCGAGGAGCTGCGAGAGAGAGGATCACCGCTGGACCGCGCATCGTCGCCCCGGAGATCGTCGCAGCCCCTACGAGATCGTCGCATCGTGCCTTTGTGAGAACAGACTTCCCAAGGAACCTACGCACCGGAATCCATACAATTGGCCTTCCTCCCCATACAGACCGGATTCGTCGCAACACGCCGGCTGCTGCAGCGGGGCTGTCGCAAACGCCTCCCCAGGGTCTCAGGAGCAACGCATCGCTTGTTTTCCACCGCATCAGCTTCTGCTTTTGGAACTTTGTTGCAACTAAAAGGTACTGTGAGTAAAAGTGACGCAACTGTGAACTTTTCACGCATCCGTAGAGAATTCTATCGCAACGTAGAGAATTCTGTCGCATCCTAAAGAATTTTAACGCAACCTTAAGAACTCTTTTTGAAACCATATTCTTGAAATGTGTATGTTGGATTTTTGTCGTTTTGGTTTTGTGTAGTTTAGATTAAACACCTTAATTTTTCTAGACAATTGTGGAGTCAGTTTGTGGTGTTTTCACTGTGTTACTGTGAGTGTTGGTACAAATACTTTACGCATTGCCTCTGGTTAGCCTAGACTGCTCGTGCCAAGCTACCTAGAGGGTGAACAGGGGTTATCTCAGAGGGTTATCTCCTTACCCTGGCTAGAAGCAAGGGTCCCTATTTGGACAGTGGTACCTACCTCTGCCAACTAGAGACCCCCAGTTCTAACATTGGTGGTCAGGCGGTGGGATTTGAACTTGTATTTGTACTTGACCCACAGTAATTGGTGTACATCACTAGTGAGTGCAGACCACTACGCCACCGCATACTACTGGTTTTTGATTTTTTTCTATTTTTGAGTAACTCTTCAAAGCATCATGTCTGCGAAAGGAAAGGCACTCAGTGAAGGGGCAGACGTAGAGATGGAGTTTGTCATTGGAGATTTGTATTCATACAAAGTTGAGCATCTTAGGAAATTCTGCCTTGAATTTGAGTGCCCCATAAAAAGCGCCTACAGAAAGGAGGAGCTGCAGAGAATCTTGAAGGCCCATTGGGAGGCACAAGAGGGAAATGATGAGGTGAATGTAGAAAACAGTTTTCAAGCCACAGATCTGCCAGTGGGCAGAGTAGGTGCAGGAGCTGGCAGCAATCATTCCAGCAGGGGCCTCTCCCCAGAAGAGTTACAAGAAAATCAAAGAGTGAGAGAATGTGAGTTCGAAGTCATGAAAATGAAAATGAAGCAATTGGAAATGGATAAAGAAAGAGAAAAGGTGGCGGAGGAGAGCAAAAGTGCCCGCGCCTTGGAGGAGAAGAAATTGCTTCTGGCTCATGAGTTGAGCATGAGAGAACTGGATCTGAAAGCCAAGGAGGTGGATGCCAGTTCTAATGGTGGCAGCGCGCAGCCAGTGCAGGAGGGTAAAGTATACATTCCCAAGGACCTGGTGCAGAATTACCATAGGAGGGAGGATATTTATGCCTGGTTCACTTCGTATGAGATTGCATTGAGGATGAATGGTGTGCCTGAACAGCATTGGGGGGCGGGCCTGTGGAAACATTTTGAGGCTTCTGGGAGGAGTGCTCTAGAGCCCTTAGAGTTGGCAGGTGCCATGACCTACACCGATATGAAGGAGGCCTTATGTCTCAGGTATGGCCTTACTCCAGAGCAGTATAGACTGCAGTTTAGAAACTCCAAGAAGAGAGAGTCTGAGACTTGGATGGAGTGTGTGAATTTGTACTCGCGTGCACTGGAAGGTTGGATGAAGGGCAGTAAAGTAATTGATTTTAAGGGGTTGTTGCATTTAATCAGTTGGGAGCACTTGAGTAGTCTTTGTGTTCCAGAGCTGCGCCAGCATCTTTTAGACAGCAAGCTGACAGACCCCATTGAGCTTGCTAAGGAGGCGGACCGCTGGGCCAGTACCAGGGTCCACAGAGGAATTGTGGGTACCACAGCCAAAGTTGGGCAGGGTCCCCAGCAGAAGAGTGGGGGGACAAGGGTAACCAAAAGGAGTTCTCAGAAGGGCCCCAAAATAGTTCCCAGGGAAAGGAATCCCAACCCCTCAAACCTAAACAGCCATGGCCCTCTAAGGGCAGGCGGGACAATAAAGACAAGAGGGGTCCACCTACCTGCTTTCACTGCAACGAGGTGGGCCACATAGCTCCAAAATGTCCCAAGAAGAAACCCGCAGCCACTGGTGCTCCCGCCCCAGCGTTAGCTAGTGTAGCTTTGGGAGGGGATTTGGTTTCTAGTGACTGGGGGGAGCTAGCAGTCATGACCCTTGTCTCTCTAGGAGACCAAGAGATGGTCCAGGAAACCTTACTGCCCTCTAACACTAAGAAATATGGGCAGAAGGTGACCATCAATGGGAGGGAGATTGAGGCTCTGAGAGACACAGGAGCCAGCGTGACATCCGTGAGGTGTCAGTGGGTGTCTGAAGAGCAAATCATCCCTGGTGTACTCCGCCCTGTAGTGGCAGCTGACAGGTCAGTGCGCTTCTGCAAGCTGGCACGGGTTCCCTTTGAATGGGGGGGAGTCTCTTGTCTTTTGGAAGTAGTTTTCAGTGATGCCTTGCCTGTAGACTGTCTGTTAGGCAATGACCTGGAGAGTTCTCCATGGAAGGATGTGGAGCACAGGACTCATTTGGAAATGTTGGGTCTGCCTGCGTGGATCTGCGTGACCACGCGTGCTATGGCAGCCAGTAAGGGTGATTCAGCAGAACTGGAGCCTGAAACAGTGGCCCAGAGACCTGCCAGGAGAGGAAGAGGCAGAGGGCGCGGGAAACCAGCCCCAGCCTTTCCCACGGTCCAGGAGGAAGCAGAACCTGAGGGGGATGCCCTGGAACCTACAGGGGAACAGGTGGCCGAACTGGGAGACCTACCTGAGCTGACCCATTGGCAGCAGGAAGGTGGTCCCTCCAGGGAGGAGTTCTGCCAGGCGCAGAAGGAATGCCCTTCCCTCGATGGTCTGCGGCAACAGGCAGCAGGTGGAGCAGACAGAGATCACTTTATCTACTGGGAAGATGACCTACTTTATAGCGAGCCTAAGTTTGCTGAGCCCGGTGCGGCCCGTGTGCTGGTGGTACCCGAGCGCTTCAGAAACTTCCTAATGGGTCTGGCTCATGACGTGCCTCTTGCAGGACATCTGGGGCAAGACAAGACCCTAAACTGGCTTGTCACCCACTTTCACTGGCCCCAGATGAGAAAGCACGTTGGTTCCTTTTGCAGATCTTGCCAAACCTGTCAAGCCAGTGGCAAGACTGGAATGAAGTTGAAGGCACCCGTTCAGCCCTTCCCAGTGGTGAGCACCCCTTTCGAGCGGGTGGGCATAGATATCGTATGGCCCCTGGACCCGAAGACAGCCTTAGGCAACAGGTTTATCCTGGTCTTGGTGGACCATGCCACCCGGTACCCGGAAGCAGTACCTCTCAGGACAATCACAGCACCCGTGGTGGGCCGTGCATTGATGGGGATCTTTTCCCGTGTGGGGTTCCCCAGAGAGGTGGTCTCCAACCGGGGTACCAACTTCATATCTAGGTACATGAAGTCTCAGTGGGAGGAGTGTGGGGTAACTTATAAGTTCACCACTCCTTACCACCCTCAAGGAAATGGGCTGGTTGAAAGGTTCAACGGGACCCTAAAAGGTATGATTATGGGCCTAGCGGAGCCCATGAGACGGAAGTGGGAGGTCTTGTTACCATGCCTGTTGATTGCCTACAGGGAGGTGCCTCAGAAGTCCTTAGGGTTCAGTCCCTTTGAGCTCCTGTAGGGCCACCCTGTTAGAGGACCTCTCTCACTGGTGAAGGAGGTTTGGGAAAAGTCCAGTGGGAAAACCCCCCAGGAAGTGTACAGCTATGTGCTGGCCATCCGCAACCAGATACAACGCTTCAGGAAGCTCGCTGAGGCGAACCTGGAAGCAAGCCAGGAAGAAATGAAAAGATGGTACGACCAGAATACCACTCTGGTCGAATTTCAACCTGGGCAGAAAGTGTGGGTGATGGCGCCAGTGGAGCCTTGTGCGCTCCAAGACAAGTGGACTATGCCATATGAGGTGGTGGAAAGGAGAGTGAGGTAACCTACCTGGTTAACCTGAAGACTCCCAGGCAGCCCCGAGAGTCTTGCATGTGAACCCCCTCAAACCACACTTTGAGAGGTCTGAAGTAACCATGCTCATGGCTACAGATGCAGGAATGGAAGAGGATAGTGATCCTCTCCCCGACCTCCTCGCAGTTAAGGAGCAAGATGGGTCAGTGGATGGTGTGGTCCTCTCGCCCACCCTGACCCCAGAACAGCAGAGTGACTGTTGACAAGTGTTGGGTCAGTTCTCCTCCCTGTTCTCCCTGACCCCAGGAGTCACCAACTGGTGCGTCCATGATGTGGACACTGGAGACAGTCTGCCTGTGAAACAAAAGTTTTACAGGGTAGCTGACAAGGTCAGGGCCAGCATCAAGGAAGAAGTTTCCAAGATGTTGGCGCTAGGGGGATTGAGCCCTCCAGCAGCCCCTGGGCTAGCCCAGTGGTCTTGGTGCCCAAGAAAGCTGCTACCCCCGGTGGCCCTCCAGAACTCTGGTTTTGCGTGGACTACCGTGGGCTCAATGCGGTCACGAAGACTGACGCACACCCCATCCCCAGAGCTGATGGGCTCGTAGATCGGATGGGAGCTGCCCAGTACCTCAGTACATTTGATTTGACTTCGGGGTACTGGAAGATTGCCTAAACTGATGGGGCCAAAGAGAGGTCAGCATTTTCAATGCCAGAGGGGCACTTCCAGTTCCGTGTCATGCCCTTTGGGTTGAAGAATGCCCCAGCCAAATTCCAGAGACTGGTTAACCAGGTACTGACCGGGCTGGAGGAATTCAGCACCGCATACCTGGATGACATTGCTGTGTTCAGCTCCACGTGGGAGGAACACCTGCAACACCTCTGCGAAGTGTTGAAGGCTCTGCAAAGGGCAGGCCTCACTATCAAGGCCAGCAAGTGACAGATAGGGCAGGGATCTGTGGTGTATTTGGGACACCAGGTGGGGAGCGGCCCGGTGGCACCCCTACAGGCCAAGATTGATACCATTCTGGCTTGGGAGCCCCCCAAGACCCAGACAGAGGTGAGAGCCTTTTTAGACTCACTGGGTATTACAGACGTTTGTCAAGGGATATGGCACCATTGTCGCCTCCTTGACAGAACTCACTTCCAAGAAGTTGCCCAAAAGAGTTGACTGGACTGACGCCTGCCAAACTGCTTTTGATGCCCTGAAAACTGCAATGTGCACAGCACCGGTGCTCAAAGCACCTGACTTTTCCAGTGAGTTCATAGTAAAGACAGACGCTTCAGAGCATGGTGTGGGAGAAGTACTCTCACAAGTCACTGATGAGAATGGAGACCAGCCAGTAGCTTTCATTAGTAGGAGGCTACTCCCCAGGGAACAGAGGTGGAGTGCGATTGAGAGAGAAGCATTTGCTGTGGTCTGGGCTCTGAAAAAGTTGAGGCCCTACCTGTTTGGGACTCACTTCCGAGTTCAGACCGACCACAGGCCCTTCAGATAGTTAATGCAAATGAGGGGTGAGAACCCAAAGCTGTTGAGGTGGTCCATCTCCCTACAGGGAATGGACTTTACGGTGGAATACCGCCCTGGTACAGAACACGCCAACGCTGATGGTCTGTCCAGATTTTTCCGCCTTAGTGAAGAGAACTCCCAAGAGGGTGGGCAGTTCTCCCCACTTTCAGCTGGAGGGGACACGTGTTAGACCTGGCATCTTTGGCGTGGTTTTCCCCTATCTTTTTGCCTCTACCTCTTGTATTTTTGATGCTGTGCTGGATTTCGTTTTTTCTGGTTTAGATGCTTTGGACACTCTGCCACTGCTGATCAGTGCCAGAGTGTAAGTGCTCCCTATGTAAATTGTTATTCTGATTGGATATACATGTTTGGCATATTTGTATCACCATGAAGTCCCTAGTAAAGTGCACTGGGTGTGCCAGGGCTGGTGATGACAAATGCTACTAGTGGGCCTGCAGCACTGATTGTGCCACCCACATGAGTAGCCCTAAAATGGTGTCTCAGGCCTGCCACTGCAGTGCCTGTGTGCAGTTTAGAACTGCCATGTCCTCCTGGTCAGTGTCCCCACTGACCAGGCCTAACCCTTCCCTTTTTGTGCACATCAGTCACCCCTATGGAAGGCCCAAGGTACCCCCCTGTGCAGGGTGCAGTGTATGTGAAAGGTAGAACATTTACTGGTGCAGGTAACATGTTCTGGTAGTGAATTACAGCCATTTTCGTTTTTCACTATTGTAAGGCTATCTTGCTCCATAGATTAACATGGGGGATGCTGGCTACAGTGGTTAACAGCATTTCTTCCCATAGGAACAAGATGGGACATAAGTATCTAGTATCCCTGAACTCAGAATTTAATACCACATCTTTTAGGAAAGGTTGTTTTTAAATCCTGTGTTTGAGAACAGCACTTTTAGAAAGTTGCTGTTCTCTTGTCTGACCCTTCTGTGTGCCTGGGCCTGTTTGTGTATTGACTGTCTGGTTTGAGAGTGACAGGGGCTGGGGAAATCCCCAGGAGGCTGGCTGAGTCAGCCCTAGGCTGAATGACTGCATTTGCAACTGGAGTGGTGGGAGGAGTTAGCACCTGGGCTGAATAGGGCTGTGACTGCCTTCCACAATGCTGGCTCCACCCCCCTGCTGGGCGGCTGAGGACCCTGCCCCTCACTCTGAAAGGAAAGAAGCAGCCAGAAAAACAAAGTACTCAGGAAACACCCAGAACTGGTTCAGACTGGGCTCAGGGCCCACATGCACAGAGAGAACAAAGACTTTAGGGGTATAAGTACAGGACCCCTGACAACAGAAAATTATATCATCCTGGAATCAAGAAGGAACCTCTGCCAAGGAGAAAGCTGAAACTGAAGAAGGAAGATTGTCCTGCTGTTGCTCTGCTGGACTGACCTGCTGTTGCTTTGCTGCCAAGGAGAGGGGAAGGACTTTGCTGTGTGCTGTGTCCCCTGTCTTGAAAGGAATCTCCAAGGGCCTGAGAAGAGCTGGCTCCCTGTTTTGAAGTCCCAGGAACAAAAGGACTTCACCCCCAGCTTCCCTGAACTCTGCTGAGAGAGTTATGTCCCTCCTAGAGTGCTTGATCCAGTTGTGGGGCCTCTGGAGGTTGTACCTGTGCTGGGAAGCTTGAAACTAAGCTTGAGAGATTTTTGAAACTGAAAAGTGTTGCATCGCTCGCTTGCGGAGCGCATCCCCGACAGTGCGAGAAGTTTCCCGCCGCTACGAAGGTCGAGATCGTCGCAGCGCCTGACGCAGCTGCCAGAGCCATCGCAGCCTTCATTTGTGGGACGTACCAGACCGGTGCGGGAAAGCCGAACATCGCTGCGAGTGTCGTTGCAGAGCCTGTCGTCGCTGGGTGAGATCGCCGCACCGCTTGCTTGTGGACCGCATCACGTCGCTGCGAGCATCGTCTCAGAATCATCGCATCGAGGAGCTGCGAGAGAGAGAGGATCACCACTGGACCGCGCATCGTCGCCCCGGAGATCGTCGCAGCCCCTACGAGATCGTCGCATCGTGCCTTTGTGAGAACAGACTTCCCAAGGAACCTACGCACCGGAATCCATACAAGTGGCCTTCCTCCCCATACAGACCGGATTCGTCGCAACACGCCAGCTGCTGCAGCGGGGCTGTCGCAAACGCCTCCCCAGGGTCTCAGGAGCAATGCATCGCTTGTTTTCCACCGCATCAGCTTCTGCTTTTGGAACTTTGTTGCAACTAAAAGGTACTGTGAGTAAAAGTGACGCAACTGTGAACTTTTCACGCATCTGTAGAGAATTCTATCGCAACATAGAGAATTCTGTCGCAACCTAAAGAATTTTAACGCAACCTTAAGAACTCTTTTCGAAACCATATTCTTGTACTGTGTATGTTGGATTTTTGTCGTTTTGGTCTTGTGTAGTTTAGATTAAATATCTTTATTTTTCTAAACAGTTGTGGAGTCAGTTTGTGGTGTTTTCACTGTGTTACTGTGAGTGTTGGTTCAAATACTTTACGCATTGCCTCTGGTTAGCCTAGACTGCTCGTGCCAAGCTACCTAGAGGGTGAGCAGGGGTTATCTCAGAGGGTTATCTCCTTGCCCTGACTAGAAGCAAGGGTCCCTATTTGGACAGTGGTACCTACCTCTGCCAACAAGAGATTCCCAGTTCTAACACTATTCAAATAGCAAGTGTGACATACTAAGTCTCTCAACAGCAAGTGCAGGAAGACTCATTCTAGGCTGATATTGAATAATCCCTACATAATGTACATTCTCATAGAGTCGGGAGAAGTAGTGAAAAGAGAGATATTGGATCAAGTGTGAGAGTGTAAGTGAGGTAATACTCCCAAGTGGAAGGGCAGGTAAAATAGTAACATTAAATCAGGTGTGTATGGAGTTAGCGGATTAAGCATATGATGTCAACAAGCAGAATGGGTATTAGGAGACAACAACATACAAACTGAACCCTCCAAAACCATGCACAAAGCCAGACACACACTCAAAACCATTTTCACCCCCAACTACAGAATCAAACACAGCCACTCCGCAGAACTCACTGGGACTGACCATTGTACACTTCACCATCACCAATGCCCAGCACACCATCACCAGGCATCAGATCTCCTCCCACCGCAGCTGGAGCAAGGTCACAGAAAATCAGTGGTCTCAGGCCCTCACTATCTCCCAACCCGAGGCCTCAAAAGACCTCAACCAGGTCATCCAGATTTCTGCCTCCTGGAGCACCAACAGTGCCAAAAGAGTCACCCAACTTAAACCCACAAAATCCCAAAAGACCTCCAACCATGCCAGCTGGTGCACCCCTGAACTCAGGTCCACCAAGCACAACTACCACCAAATGGAGAAACGAAGGCACATCACCAAGAACCACACTGACAGAGCAGCTCACAAAACAGGCCTCAGCAACTATCATCGACATATAAAAGAAGCCAAGAAAGAAGCCTTCACCTCCTGCATCGACTCTGCTGCTGACCACACAGGAACTCTTCAAAATAGTCAAAGAATTCTCCAACCCGACAGCCATAGAAAACACCATCCACCCCTCCCAAGGACTTTGTGACACCCTCTAAGACTACTTCCACAGCACAAGCACCAACTTCTACAGCAATTTCAGCTTCCAACTTGCTGCCCTCAACCCAATTACCTCAATCAGCCAGCTAGCATCAGCCAAACCATTACCAGCTAATCTCTGCTAACCGCCCTGACCACCTCAGCCATCATGTCTTCTTTCCACTCCAGGGTACCCACCAACCCCAGCCCCCACCACATCTACTACCTCAGAACAAAGCCAATCAGCACACAACTCACCAGCATTCTCAGCACCTCCATCTCCACCGGAACCTTCCTGTACAGATGGAAACACTCAGATGTCCGAACCGTCCTAAAGAAAGACTCAACAGACATCAGCGATCTCAAAATCTCAAATATTCTCGTCCTTCTCCCTGCTCCTCTACCCAGTAAAAGTACTTGAGAAAGCCATCAACCAGCAGCTCACCAAATTCCTGGAACAAAACCACCTACTGGACACCACACAATAAAGATTTTATGCGAACCACAGCATGAGTCTGTGCAGATTGGCCACAGATAACATCAGAACACTCTTCGACCATGGAGAAACAGTGACCCTGATCCTCCTTGACCTCTCCTTGGCGTTCAACACTGTCTCCCACAACAATCTCATCAACAAACTCTCCAACATAGGAATACAGCAAGGTGCCCTCAACTGTATTGCCTCCTTCCTTAGAGGATGCACACAGAGAATCTGACTGCCTCCCTCTGCCTCCACACCCAAAGACATCATGTGCGGCATACCACAAGGATCATCCCTCAGCCCCACCCTGTTCAACATCTACATGACCTTCCTTGTAGATGTTGTCAGATTCCATGGACTTAACATAATATCCTTGCAGATGACACTTAACTGATCTTCTCACTCACTGAGGACCTCTAAAATGCCATAACCAACTGTTGTGACGCAATGACCAACGTAGCCAAATGGACAACTGCCTCCAACTCAACTCTGACAAAACTGAAGTACTGGTCTTCGGGAAGAACACTTCTGCATAGGACCACAGCTGGTGGCCTGCAGTACTCTAACCTACGCCCACACCAACCTACCATGCATGCAAACTCAGCACCATCCTCAACAGCCAACTGACCATAAAATGACAAGTCAATGCAGTTGCCTCCTCAATCACACTTCACACACTCCTCAAAATCTTTAGATGGATCCCACTAACACCCAAAAGTCGATCACTCAGGGCCTCGACACCAGCCACCTCAACCACTGCAATGACCTCTATGCTTGTATCTCCATCCAGCTTCTCAGAAGACATGAGACCATATAGTAACCGTGGGCCAAAAATCCATCCTGCTCGCAGAATTCGCAGATTTTCGGCAATTTCGCGATCCACGAATCTCGCGAAATTGCCAAAAAATCCGCAAATCCGCTCACGGGCGGATTTATTTTTGACCCACAGGAAGCACTTACAGTTAAGGCAGGTGCTCGAGTTGAAGCTAACTTTGTAACCATTTTAGAATGGCGCCGGCAATCTGCCGGAGTTGAAGTTGCTTACTTGCAAGTTGCAACTTCAACTCTGGCAGCTTGCCTGCGCCATTCTAAAATGGTTACAAAGTTAGCTTCAACTCGGGCACCTGCCTCAACTTTGTGAGTGCTTCCTGTGGCCCAAAAATTAAACCTCAACAGGAAGCACTTACATATATAAATAAAGCAGGTGCCCGAGTTGAAGCTCAAATTCAGTAATGTTTTAATCAGCCCAAAACATTAGTGAGCACAGTCGAGGCTGGGCAAGTATGCTTTAACGCCATATCTGCCGTCAAAAATTAGCTGTAATACTCTAGGGAGGTCTTTGAATCCCTGAGTTTCTCGAGCGCAACCCCTGTGTAGTTCCTGTGACCAGGAGGCTGCTTTCTCTTCACCTGCTGCCCTGCTCGCTCTCTGACCCTTTATACACAAGAGGTATGTTGACATGCATTGGAACCCCGCTCGTTTAGCACCGCACCACACACTGGCGGTATCAAACATCTTCCCGCCCTTTCCCAACTATGATGGACAGCTCACTCAAGGGACCTCGGTGCCTTTTGGCGCGGTGGCAAAGTTACAGGCACACATGGTCCGTGGAGACAAATCTTCTGCCCCTTTACGCAGCAGCAGTGTAGGAAAAGCACTTTACATTTAGCCCACGGGGTAGCACTTACTGGATTAGCCAGTAGAAAGTACTCCAGTTGAGTAGAGGTATTGCACAAAAAATGGTGGCATCTTCATGGATAACTATGCAGGGCAGGATTTATTCTGGCACGAGGCTCCTGTCACAAAAATTAAACCTCAACACGAAGTACTTGCAGATATAGCAGGTGCCCTAGTTGAAGCTAAAATTCAGTAACGTTTTAATCAGCCCAAAACATTAGTGAGCACGGTCGAGGCAGGGTATGTGTGCTTTAACCCCATATCTGCCGTCGAAAATTAGCTGTAATACTCGAGGGAGGTCTTTGAATCCCTGAGTTTCTCGAGTGCAACCCCCGTGTAGTTCCTGTGACCAGGAGGCTGCTTTCTCCTCACCTGCTGCCCTGCTCGCTCTCTGACCCTTTATACACAAGAGGCATATTGACACGCGTAGAAGCCCCGCTGGTTTGGCCCCGCACCACACACTAGCGGTATCAAACGTCTTCCCGCTCTTTCCCAACTATGATGGACAGCTCACTCAAGGGACCTCGGCGCCTTTTGGCGCGGTGGCAAAGTTACAGGCACACATGGTCAATGGAGACAAATCTTCTGGCCCTTTACGCAGCTGCAGTGTAGGAAAAGCACTATACATTTACCCAACGAGGTAGCACTTACTAATTAGCCAGTAGAAAGTACTCCAGTTGAGTAGAGTGCAAATCACAAACAATCCGCGAGTTCGCGGGAAAATCCGCGAATTCGTGAATATTTTGGCGATTTCGCGCGAATTCGCGGACTGTAGATCCGCAAAATTCGCCCATACTTACCATATAGAAGACTGCAGCCAGATTCATCCCAGACCTCCCCAAATGAACCCACATTGCCCCCCCACCTGAGATTCCTCTCCTGCCCCCTATCCAGATGAGAGATGCTAATTCAAGGTCCTCACACATGCCTAAAAATCCCTGATGACCTAGGACCTGCATATATCAACCATCACCTGAACTTCTACCAACCTTACTGGGAAACTTCAGAAAGAAACTCAAAATCATTGCTCAGAAGACAGGCAATTATTGGACGAGGCCTGTTTGTTTATACAACCATATGGAAAATATGCTAATTACCTGCTATGTCTTTCATAGGTATAACAACCTCGAGCTTTTCATATCAATAGGTAAACTTGGTACTTAAAGAATTGTGTGAGTCAATGTGCTTGGATTTCAGTACTGGGACATCAACCAGATAAACTGTTCCATTCTCTAAGGGCATCATTATGAGTTTGACGGTAAACCAACATCCTGGAGGTGGCGTTCAATCAATCAATCAATCAGAGTACTTGTAAAGCACGCTACTTACCCGTGACAGTCTCAAGGCACTGAGGGGAGGGGGGTACCGCTACTGCTCGAAGAGCCAGGTCTTTAGGAGTCTTCTGAAGGCGAGTAGGTCTTGGGTCTGCCGTAGGTGGGTAGGGAGGGTGTCCCAGATCTTGGCGGCGCGGTAGGAGAATGATCTGCCGCTGGAGGTTGTTTGTTGGATGCGGGAGACAGGGGCAAGGGTGAGTCTGCTGTTCAGGTAGGCTGGTCCGGCATTGTGGAGTGCTTTGTGTGCTTGGGTGAGGAGCTTGAAGGTGATCCTCTTGTGGACGGGGAGCCAGTGTAGGGCTCTCAGGTGGGGGGTGATGTGGCTGCGGTGGGGGACGTTGACGATCAGTCGGGCGAAGGCGTTTTGGATGCGTTGTAGTCGTCGTAGGTGTTTGGCTGTGATTCCTGCATAGAGTGCATTGCCGTAGTCCAGTCTGCTACTGACGAGGGCCTGTGTCACCGTTCTTCTTGTTTCAGTCGGGATCCACTTGTAGATCCTGCGGAGCATGTGGAGGGTGTTATAGCAGGAGGAGGAGACAGAGTTGACCTGTTAGACATGGAGAGGGAGGAGTCGAGGATAATTCCTAGGTTGCGTGCATGATCGGTGGGTGTTGGTGCTGTTCCCAGTGTGGTCGGCCACCAGGAGTCGTCCCAGGCTGAGGGGGTGGGTCCGAGGATGAGTACCTTCCTCTTGTCTGAGCTTAGCTTCAGACAGCTGTTCCTCATCCAGTCGGCGACCGCCTTCATTCCTTCGTGGAGGTTGGTTTTGGCAGTTTGCGGGTCCTTGGTGAGGGAGAGGATGAGATGGGTGTCGTCGGCGTAGGAGATGATGTTGAGGTCATGTTGGCGGGCCACTTGTGCGAGGGGACCATATAGACGTTGAACATCGTCGGGCTGAGGGATGAGCCCTGGGGAATGCCGCAGATGATGTCGGTGGCTTCGGATCGGAAGGGCGGGAGGCGGACGCTCTGGGTTCTGCTGGGGAGGAAGGACGTGGTCCAGTCAAGGGCCTTCTTTTGGATTCCGGCTTCTAGGAAGTGCGATGGCAGACCATGTCTACTGTGGCTGACAGGTCCAGGAGGATGAGGGCTACTGTTTCGCCGTTGTCAAATTGGCGCCTGATGTCGTCTGTGGCGGCGATGAGGGCTGTCTCGGTGTTGTGGTTTCGTCTGAATCCGTACTGGGACGGGTCCAAGATGTTGTTGTCTTCCAAGTGGCGGGCCAGTTGCATGGTGGCAATTTTCTCGATGACCTTCGCCGGGAACGGGAGCAGGGAGATGGGCCAGAAGTTCTTGAGGTCCTTGGGGTCCGCCTTTTGCTTCTTGAGGAGGGCGTTGATTTCGGTGTGCTTCCAGCTTTTCCGGGAATGTCGCTGTTTCTAAGGAGATGTTGATGACCTTCCGTAGTTGGGGTGCGATGGCTGTGTCTGCTTTGTTGAATACGTGGTGCGGGCATGGGTCTGACGGAAATCATGAGTGGATGGAGTTCATGACCTTGCGTGTCTCGTTGTCGTTGGACCAGGAGGTCAGGCGGTTGGCGCTGGTGGTGTTCACAGGGGAGGTGGGGTCTGGCGTAGTCGGGCGGGCATGGTGTTGAAGCTGTCATTGATGTCAGTGATGTTGCGGTGGAAGAAGATAGCTAGTGAGTCGCACAGTTTTTGTGAGAGCGGTATGTCGTTGCGGTTGCCGCTGGTGTTGGAGAGTTCCTTTACGATGCTGAAGAGCTCTTTGCTGTCATGTGCATTGTTATCCAGGCGGTCTTTGAAGTAGGATTTCTTGGCTAATCTGATGAGGTGGTAATGTCTGCTGGTGGCGTCCTTGTGGGCTGCCTGGTTGTCCGGTGTGCGTTCGTGGAGCCATATCTTCTCCAGTTTCCGGCATGCGCGTTTGGAGGTCTGAATCTCGTCGGTGAACCAGGTGGCTCTCTTGCTGGCGTGGTTGTTGGATGGTTTCTTCAGCGGGCCGAGGGTGCTGGTGCAGTCATCGATCCACTGTCTGAGGTTGCGGGTTGCGTTTTCTGGGTTAGTGAGGTCGGTGGGTGGGTTCTGGGTGAGGGTGATGATCAGCTGGTCTTCGGTGACTTTGCTCCAGCAGTGGCGAGGTAGCTGTTGGGTGCGGTGGTGTGTGGTTGGTTTTTTGAAGGTGAAATGGATGCAGCAGTGTGGTCGGTCCAGTGAAGTTAGGTGGTGTAGTTGAAGGCGACGTGGGTGTCCGTGGAAAAGACGGGGTCCAGCGGGTGACCGGCGGCGTGGGTGGGTGTGGTGACGAGTTGTCTGAGGCTGAGGTTGGCGAGGTTGTTGATCAGGATGGCGGAGTTGGCGAAGGTGCTGGCGAGGTCAGCGATGGAGTCGCTGAACTGATCTCGAGGTCCAGGGGGTCTGTAGATGAGTGTTCCTCTGAGGGTGGTGTTGGGGTCGGTGTGGATCTGGAAGTGCAGGTGTTCGACGGTGTTGAGGGTGTCGTCTGCGTGGCTGGTGACCTTGAGGGTAGACTTGTGGACAATGGCTATTCCTCCTCCGATTTCGTTGGCGCGATCCCTGCGGGTGATCTTGTAGTCGTCTGGGATGGCTATGGCGATGTCGGGCGCCGAGGAGTCATTCCACCAGGTCTCGGTCATGAAGGCCACGTCTGGGGCGGAGGTGTCGAGCAGATCCCAGAGCTCGAGGGCGTGTTGGCGTGCGGAGCGGGTGTTGAGGAGTATGCAGCGGAGGTGGTTGGGTCCAGTCCTTGGAGGTTTGGTGGCTCTGTCGCAGGGGAAGCTGCAGGTGTGGCAGGAGAAAGGTCCGTGAGTCCACCTTGGGGCAGCCTGGTAGCAGGTGTGGTTTTGGCCAGCGTTGAGTACGTAGAGGGTGCTGGCATCGTGACGGAGTTTGGTGTTGTGGCATTCGCGGGGTCCAGTAGTTCTGGCGCTTGGCGCGGTCCCGGCGCGGACGGGGGCAGACGGGCTTGCCTTTGGCACGCCTTTGACGCGCCAGTGGAGCGCCTGCTGCGTGCCTGCTGCGTGGCCTTCATAAGAGGGGGAGAGGGAGGGAGGAGCAGCTGGGAGGCAGGAGCAAGGTGGCCAATGGGGAAGCAGGGGGTGGGGCTGCAGGGACGCAGCAAGGGAGGAGTGGGAACAGCAGGAAAAGGCGGGCAGAAGTATCAGGCACGAAGCAGCTGGCAGCCATGTGGTGGTGTGGGGAGCAACCTGCCTGCGAGAAATTAGATTGTTGGGTGAATGAGTTGTAAGTCCTGGTTATTCAACAGCCACAGTTCCGTACAGAGTGAAAAGTCACAAAATTAACCTGTGTTTAACACTGGGTAGCTTGTTTCGCAAGCAGTCAGGCCTAATTTAGAGGCAATGTGTAAAGTGTTTATGCTGCACATAAACAGTGATCAAGTGAAAACATAAAACAGTAAAATTCACAAAGCAACTAACAAAAATAGATTATATTTTAATTAATTATTCAACACCAAAATGACAAAAAGTCCAACCACAGATATTAATTTTTAAAGTTTTAAGTGAAAATAGCACCCAAAAATCATAAAGTGCCAACAAAGGGATATCTGATCGTGCTAAACCAGGACAAACTCAAAGGTTTAGGCTGACCATGATGCAATGTGGGCTGGGTACAGGGACCTGGCTGGGTCACTGAGTCAAAGTAACTTAATCTGAGTTGCATCAACATTGAAGGTCCTATCGACGAGGAGGGTGAGGGATCCTGCTGGTGAGATACGCCAATGTCTAAGAGATGCAATCAGTGTCGATTATCGCAGTGGAGGTGATGCGCTGGTCCTGATCTGCACAGTAGGGGTTCCAAAGGTGATGCGTTGGGGCGATCCACCCAGCAGCAGTGATGCACCATTTCTGGCCACACAACAGGTACTATGGTCCAGCTAAATGCGACAGTGTTGATGCACCGGTTTGAGAGAGGATGATGTATTCGGCTGAACTAGGCACCTTAGGTCCACTTCCAAGGGTTTAAGACTAGGGTGACACCACTTGGCAGGGCATACTCACATATGGATGTGTCCAGGTGCACAAGCAGGAGAGTTGGACCTTTTTTATGTCCCTGAGACTTCAGATCAGGAGGCCAGGCAACTAGCCCTTGGAGCCATTCTGGGGGTCAAGTAATGATAATTTCAAAAAACTTGGGTGTGAACCCGAAGAAAGGGCCATTTTCCAATATTTACCTGGCGTTGTAAAGGCATGCGTGGTAAAGGCAAATGTGTGCTAAAGGCTTGCTTTGTAAAAGCAATGCATGGTTCAGGCATTTCATGGTAATGGCTGCATATTAAACGAATGCGTTGTCACACAACACTTCCAAGTGCTAGCGGCCATATTTATGAAGATGTAACGCAGCACAGCAAGTCACCTTAGCTGCACTACGTGACAGGGAAAGGGCAGGAATTTCCCATATGTAACATTACACAATGCATTCCTGCCTTTTCCCAGCGCTGGTGCACAATGTGCTGCCGAGCACCAAAGCAGGCACTCTTGCACCATGATGCAGGGGTGCCTGCGTTGCATTCAGGATGGTTTTAGTGTAGGGAGGGGCACTTTCCTTCACACCAAATAACCTTTGAGGCATTTTCCTCTTTCTATGTGTGCTGCAGAATGTTTCCTTGTTACGCTTTACCTGGGCAGGCATAGCATTTGTGGCACATTTCCAGGTCTACCAGTAATGATAAATCTTGGAATGTATCAAAATTCAGGGGGTTTGCATGAGAACAGCCTTGCACGACCCATGGAGCACATCACTGGGGCAGAGTAACGCAATACATCTATTTGCATCAAGCCACTCATGGCCACCTAGAGGGCCTTGTGTGGCTTGATAAATTGGATCTTGAGGGTTAAGTCACTTTGCACTGTTGTGTGGCGCAGGAAAAGACTTAAACTCTTTATAAACCAGGTCCTTGATGTCCAACCCAGTGATGAAGCATGCCACACTATGTGAGAAAGAGTTCATCAACCAAAGAGATGTGAGTCATGAGCTGGACATCTCATAAAGATTCAATAACCAAGAAGGTGGTTGTTTTTGTGGTATGTTCACTATAAACTAATTGCAAAGTCAACAATCCAAAACATCCTGTCACTTTTCTTTACACTTGTGCTTAACATTAATCACACAACCTGAGTATACAAAGGTATCAGTATATTTAGACACAGATGCATGTATGAGGTATACTATATCATTACTTTCATAATCAGGACCTTGAATTGAATTAACATGGTATTTAAGCTTTTACACGAGGAAAAGTACAATCAAGGATTAACTGTGATTATGAATGACTGAGTCAGTGTATCTTGGAAACCTAATTATACCACTTAGAAAATGAATGCTTCTTTTTCACTTTCAGCAGTAACATTTTGTTAAACTCTCCCTCTGACCTGCTTTCTCCTCTTCATAACAGTCACATTCTTTATAAGAAGAAATGAATAGGAATAGGAAAACTAAGTAGGCAGTTTCAGAAGACAGCTAAATCCTTACCCACAGCCCTGAAGCTCACAAATCATCTTAGCAACATTACTCCAGTCCAAAGCATCAGGTTCGTTCTTCAGCCATTTCTGTGTCTCCTGG
Organism: Lissotriton helveticus; assembly: GCF_964261635.1. Lineage (NCBI taxonomy): Eukaryota > Metazoa > Chordata > Amphibia > Caudata > Salamandridae > Lissotriton > Lissotriton helveticus. The sequence continues at coordinate 1,612,623,062 of NC_136065.1, forward strand.
ATGGAGTTGTCATCTGGGCAAGCGAAGGTGATCTCATTGAAATATTCACAGACTGGGAGTGGGTAAAACATGTAGGGGCCGAAGCAAAGTACAATGAGGGAGTCTCCTTTAACATCACCTGTTTAGAAAAAGGTTCATACTTTACTGAAGTGAAACTCTTTAATATGTTACATGTGTTTTCATTATCAGCAAACAAGAATAGACATGTTATCATCAATTATATGTTACATGATGTAATCTCGTGTCTCAAGAATTTACCATATCCTCTCTAGCGCTCTTCTTTGAACCTCATATCCTCCCCAGATCTACATTGGGGTTCAACGCACTGCAGCCTCTTTATTGGGGTACAGTTGCAGTGTCTGAAAAGACATGCATATATTTCTACTTTGTTCTGCAGTCGGGGAAGGGAGTGGTTTGACCCTTGTCTCATTGATCCCTGCACCTCTCTTCTAGACTATTTGATTTTCTGGACTGTGTGTTTTTTCCCCTTGGATACATGTATAACTAGGGTTACAAGCATTTCTTTCACAGGCTTTGAGACTAAAACAAGATGACTCTTGCATCTGCCGCTCATTTTGCTCCCACCAATGTCAGGTCTTAATCTGTGGCCTGTGGCCTGCAATCCACACGTCCTCATTTCGCAGTACTGACACCATAGCAGATAACTGACTTCCTGGCAATTGAGACAATAGGCAGCTCTCTTCGGGCTGTCTCCATTCGCACTCTGTAATATATTTATAAATTGTTTGATCAATTAAAATCACATAAATGACTCAATATCATTTAAATCATAGCTTGAAAAAAGGAGCATTGTATCTATATGTACAACATTTTAATAATAAAATGTTAGGATATAAAATGTAATCTTTCCGGTAATTCAACTCGGCAAATAAGTACAACAAATGTAAAACATGAAAGTGGAAATTCATATAAATGAACAGATAAACTGAGCATTACGTAGCAGCAAGATTAATACTAGTCATTTAATAAACTGTACAGATTTACCGCAATTCATATCACTCGCCCTTATTTGGTTTGCAGAATCCTTGGCTCAATCAGAGTCAGTTACCACCAGTATTAGTCAAACAATGTGGGTGATCAGGGCAAAAAGGATGACTTTCTCACAAAGGATTCCACGTTTATTGTTTTTCTGCCTCTTTTGTTACATTCCGGTTGTTGGTCCAACATAGTATCGCATCTGCAAGATCATAGCCATGCCCAAAAGTTTGATCCTCAAAATAGCTTGTGCTATTAAACAGCCATCTTCAAAAAGATCTCCTCACAGAGAGGAGTCGTTCTTTTTATGATGGAGCAAGATTTTTGTATACAATATTTAGGACAGAGTATTTTTGCCAAATTATATTTAGGCCTTGATACTCGTATCCCATATTGTTGAGAATAGGATTGTGGCCATACACCAGCACAATGCCTGTGTAACAAACTGCACACGGGTATATTCTCTCACATTCCGCACTCATTATTCACTCATCCCATGATACTGTATGGTAGGTGTTCAAAGTGAATGAAAGAGTAGTATATCCATATTGCTTCGTGTCAGTGAGACTATGGATGGTGATGATGTTGAGGGAACTGAAGGGGAGGTTGTGCTGTCTCTTCATGCTAATTGATGGCCTGCCAAAGTTTCAGCTGGAACACATTCCCTGGTGTGTCCAAGGTGTTACCAATCATGTTTTGCCATTCTGCATTCTGTTAGTGATAGTAACAACGGGGGCAGTCAACCTTCTGATTGTGTGTGTATTTAACTTTACCTGATGCCTTTTTATGTTCTTGTAATTGATGGATAGTAAGTCTGTACTTCTTCATAAACTCCAGCTTCTCCTTCATAATCTCCTTTATGGCAGGGAGGGCAGATATGGCATGTTCAGTTTGTGAATACCTTGATTGCAGGGCCTGATGCTCTTGTCATGTACGAATCTAGGACCCTAGTGTAATTTTGCCGATTCATGCCCATATATAGGTATACATCACCCGATCCTTATATAGGCATAGAAATCATACCCTTATTTAGACTGAGCCTATGCAGCCCAAATACGGCATGGCTACTTCCACTAAGTTCCAAGAATCCACAATGATTTCTTAGAAAAACCCGTCTTCAGCAGCTAGGGACGTCCCCTTGCGTGAATACTAATTTATCTAGGAAATCATGGAGTTTTCAAAGAACTGAGTCTTTGATGACAATATTATGTCCAATCATATGTCAAACTCGGCACCTTCAAGGTATAAATATGCCTACATTTGCCCAGACAAAGACACAGTGGTTTGGAGCAGATCGACTATCTAATTGCCCGACGCGCCCTGCAGCAGCAAGTGCAGAAGGAAGCCGATCCTCCAGCTGACACACTGAGAGACGCTGTCTTTTCTCCTGCCAAGAAATCCAGCTCCAGTGTTTCCAGGCTACCATTGTGGATTGCTGGGAGATCGAGTCCTAAGAGAGAGATACAAGGCCTCCTTCATTCTAAAACCAAGGTACGGAGCTGATTAGACCCTTAGAGAATTCTTAGATAGATACTTGGCAGAGAAAAACTTACTAAACTTAAAGATACACCTCACTTACTTCTTCCCTCGTACTAGACTTAGGTTAGGTACACCGGGGTAGGCGTATTTTAGAAGCACCAGTTGAGTACTTTTAGTCATTCTTTCATCACTGTATGTATTTTATATGTTTTAGACATTTTATGGCTTAGAAACCATATCATGCATTTACAGTACTATTTTATAATACTCTTTGTATTATATGCCTTGTACCTTATAACCAGTATTATGATTGTAGCAGTACATTTCTTATGCTTGAGAAAGAAGACTGTTCAATAAATAATTTCTATTAAAAACGCCCGTCTCTCTATTTTCTCAGCACCTCTGGTGAAACAAAGCATGCACGATTGACTGAGTAAAATAGCTATCTATTGTTTCCGCGATTGATTTCTTATTCTTGGGAAACAAAGTTGTTATATTTATGCGGTTGTCAGAAACGAATCCCTTCTTGTGAATTCGAGAAAGTTTCTAGTGACCTCTGAGCTAGCTGGCACTCATAATTAAGTCTAATATATGCGATAGAGACCTAGTCAACCTCAGTCCTACGTCTAAATTATAGTATATTTTATTCCAATGTGCAGAGCCCATTGGGAATATAGGAACTACACTACATGGCGCCCAACGTTTGGTAAGGCAATAATTTAACGCTAGATACTAGAGTAACTCAGTCGTGCACCTAATCTTTCTTTCCTTGAAACTTGCTCTGCAAACTTTCGGTCAACAAAATGTCAGAGAGTGACGACGAAAGGGAAAGAGCTGCAGCAGCAGCTCAGGCAGTTTTAGATGACACAAGTCTCCAACAAAATAACGCAGATGCTATACTCATCCCGGTAAATGTAAGAAAAACTATAACTATAAAACTTATAGAAAATGGCCTATCACCCAGAGGTGGCAGAGTTATATTTGTCATAGAGGCACATGAATATCCTAGTCTATTCATGGATCACTTTTCCACAAGCAAATCCAACAACACATGAGTTCCACTACTACAAAGTAGAGGAACCTCTAGCGGAATACGTTCCTTTCGAGGACGTTGAAATTGCATGCGCTCTGGTTTAAAGGCGCCCTACAACATGAAAATCACATAACCACTCGGTCCTCTAGGTAGACCAGGAGCAACATGGCTGGTACTAGCCAGCAATACAACACATCCTGACATTGAAAAAATGACAGGTCCAGAACTGTTAGCTCAACTAAAACAGTTAATTAAAATACATAGACAATTGGTTCAATATGTCATGCGGACCTTAACAGTCCAACCTGCTGTAAGGATTCCACAGCACACCCCTCACCAGGGAAATACAAATAAAATCACACCACAGACTATACAATCAGTCATTGGTAAATTGCCCGCAAACAGGGAATAAATTCCTTTTTGGCTAGCACAAAAAAACATTCAGATAGAGGCAGTATTCCCTGATAGTACACCTCATGAGAAACACAGAATTCTGACAATCTGTTTATCAATGGGGATAGCACCACATGTGGAGGACTGTGACACTTGGGGAACAGTCTTTGCTTCAATCAACACAAAAACACATGGTGTTCCGTCTATGGCGGTAGTACTAGATGTCCTAAGACAAATTAAAAATAAATACGGACCAGAACCTGCTTTAAATATTGGTATGAAATTACTAAAAGATTTTAAACAGGTCTCGGCTATACTATTAGCCAACATTAAAGGTGAAGCAGCATCCGTGGCAATCCGCCAAAATCTAAAAGAAACAGATATAACAGACCAACCATATGAGCTTGCAAGAATTATTGAAAAATCATATGAAGTACTAGGTAGAGATAGTTTGGGTGGGAAACCATTAAAACCCCAACTAACAGAAAATCCTCAAAAGGTTTATATTAAAAATAATCTCACTACTCCTAAAAAGAAGTGGGAAAATAGTAAACAGACACTTTCTAAAGAGAAGCGTTCTCAGTCCAGAGGAAGATCTCCCCAACGGGAGCCCTATGAAAAAAGATATAACCTCAGAAATAGGGATAATTTGAGAAAACCTGATAGATATCAAGATACTGATAATCATTCCTCTCGTACCTTTCAGACTTCCTCGCAGAAATCCGAGAGGAGAGGATGATCAGAACAAAAAGAAGAACGCGTGAAGTCAAAAGACGAACAGCACGTTCCAAAAAATAAGAAAATTCAATTCACCAAGAAGAAGGTAGCAAGAGTAAAGATCAGACATGCCGAGGATCTTGAGGACACAACTCAAGAACGGGGACTGGGCCCAGGCAATGCTAGACAGCGCAGCAGAAGTCACAATAGTTCGCAAGATCTTGAAGGATCATCTGGAGACAGTGGACTTGAATGAATGCATCCAAGTTGAAACTGCCGACACCAGGGTTAATGTACCCCACAAGTTATATGGTAACACTCCGGATAGAGGAGGACATAACTAGAAAAATAAGAGCACTCTTTTGGGAGAAGCTCTCTAAAGGCTATGACATTCTTCTAGCTGAACAAGACTAGCCACCTGAATTTGTCAGGGAGTGCCCACAAGGCGAAGAGATAATTATGCCAACCTTCTCAAATCACATTACAATTCATAAAAAAAAAACATATGCCAGGAAATGGACAGTAGCTCAAGCTCCAGCATTATATAAAAATCATGCAGGATGGGATGAGGACTCTCCTCACCATGAAATCCAGTTAAAAAAGCAGCCTACTGCACAAAGGCAGTATCCAGTTAAGCAAGAAGCTAAAAAACAGGTCAGGGAGATTTTAAATCAACTTGAATACCAAGGGGTGATTGAAACATGCACCTCGTCAATGAACAATCCTTTGTATCCTGTCTCCAAACCAGACAATTCATATTGTCTAGTTTTGTATAACAGACATTTAAACTCCTAATGCAAAACATTTGCAGTACAAAATGCACACAGTGCAACATTAATAAATAACATTGTGCGGAAAAAATATAAAACAACATTAGATCTTTCAAATGTGTTTTTCTGTCAAAACATTGCACCTGAAAGCAGGCATTTGACCGTTTTCCCCAATAATGGGGACAAAGCGACAATTTTGCCATCTCCCCCAAGGATTCAAGAATAGTCCAGGGTTATTTTCAGCCAGGGTAACAGAGTTACTACAAATGTATGATGATGAGGCATTGTCATATGTCGATGACATCTATCTTACAGACGATGATTTGGACGTACACTTGAAAAGAGTGAACACCATAATACTTGGGTTCGCTTCTGAAGGGTATTAATTCAATTTTAAGAAATCACGAATTGCCAACCTCAACGTCCTATTCTTGGGATATGAACTTTCAAGTGAAGGCAAAAGCCTGGTAGCTAACTTTCTAGAGAAATGTGCGCAGCTCCAACCTCCAAAAACGCTTAAAAACTTACAATCAATTCTAGGTTTCCTGAATTTCGAAAGAATATATGTTCTAAATTACGCAGAAAGGGTTAAACCTCTCTACGAACTAATCAAACCTGATTTTAAACTAACTAATTGGACCCAAAACCATACAGAAATTATGCGTTCAGTGCAAACAGACATGTTAGGAAAAACACAGTTAGAGACACGCGACAATGTGCGCAATCTTCTGATCTGAATCTACCCAGGAAGATGCGGTTTCACGTACCTAACCTTTAGTGAAGGTGAAATAGTACCATACAAATCACACTTGTACACACAGGCTGAAATAAAATTCACTTCAACAGAAAAACTTCTGACAGCGGTTCAAACAGCAGTAGCAAAAGAGAGAGCTCTCGCGCAGGGAAAATGCATAATGATCATTACACCTGTACCTGCCTTAGCGGCAGTGACGAAAGCAAGCATTCCCTATGCTAAGGCTTTACATCCGAGATGGATACAATGGGTTATCTATCTTGCTGCAACAGACGTTGAATACATCTTTGACCCCTATTTGAAGACACAAGAATTCCTACAATACGAACACGAATGTCCTCTGCCGACCGGGATTCTGCCTCTAGAACATTACGGATGTATAATCTATACAGACGGATCAGCACAGCCCGCAATTGGGGGTAAACAAGCCTATAGTGCTGCGTGCGCGATTGTAAAGGTCACTGGCACGAAGGTAAATTGAGACCTATGGTCACTAAAACCCAATCACTCGGAGACTGCACAGCTCAGCGAGCTGAACTACAGACTTTCAAGATGGCGCTCGAAAATACTGATCGCGAATTGCCCACACTAATAGTGTGCGATTCATATTACTGCATCCAGTCTTACAACTAATATCTGCAAAACTGAGTTCAAAATGGTTTCAAAGACGCAAAAGGTGGCACAATTAAGCATAAAATGCTTTGGGAACAAATAGTTCTTTTACAGAAAGAACTACAAAAGACTCACCTGATTCACACACTGAGTCATCAGCATGGTGGCGTTCACGTTGCAGGGAATTCATTTGCTGACGAGGCTGCGAAGACGGCTGTACAAACGGCTTCCGTAGCTACAATCGCTCGCTCGAAAAGAGTGAAACATTACTAGCGGTAAAAGTCTCAATGGAAGGCAGCTATGCAGCGTTACCTCTAAACTATCCACTCACGTATACATACATAATTGATGCCAACTCCGTTTCTTTTGCTCGAATCCCTGGAGTGGGCGACAGAGTAATTCCAAACAGGAACCGGAGAGGTACTTTGGTTTAAGAAGCACATATGGGAGAGGGTCTGACACATCAAGGGATATTAAAATCTCTAATAGAATTAGAAGAGATGTACTGGTGGCCAGGAATGAGCATCCAAGTTTACGAATTTGGAATAAACTGTGATACCTGTTACAGATATCATAGCTTTGAAAATCACCAGATACCTGACTAAAGTGTAGCCAGCCCAGTTCAGACACCATTGTTAGACAGCATTAGACTATCTACACGCAGACGTCACCATGGACAGTTGCGGTCCCACAATTACTAGGACAAGATTTATTTGGATGTGGCCCCAGCGCTCGGCTGACGCCATAACTGTTTTTTGCGAGTCTTTATCGGCACATACGCAATCGGCACGCTACATTCTGACCAGGGTCCTGCGTTTAGCTCTCAAGCTTACAAAGAGGCCATGGCTAGTTTGGGCGTTGCATTGCGGTATTCTATTCCCTTCCATCCTGAGGGTAATGCGGTAGTGGAAAGAAAAAACGTGACATGAAGCAATCCATAACAGCTAAGGTATTAGGTTCCGGTGATGGGTGAGTCAAACTTCTAATAAGTGTACAACGTAGTCTTAACAATCTGCCATGGAATTCTCTGGGTGGAATCACTCCATATGAATTACTGTTTGGTACTAGAATGATAATCAAAAACCTCGATTGTCAAACTTCAGTGGTGGAACAAAAACTCTTTGATGTCAAAGATCGTTTGGCTGTTTTACAGGACTTAAATGAAACAAGAAGAAGTCTGAGTAACACGATACAGAAGCCAACAACCACTGAAGAGAAACCACCTGTCCCAGCAAGACCTGTCTGGATTCCAAAGATTGGGGATCTAGTCAGGGAAAAGATTGCGGTAAAGAAGGAATTTGGGCCTTCTTACAGAAAAGCAGTGCCTGTCTTGGCAATCCACGGAACAAGATCAGTATTACTACCGCCTCTTGCTGGTAAAAGGGAGAACAGGGTTGTATCCATCGACCTGGTCAAACCACATCATGTGGCCGATAATAAGTAGTAGGCCCAGTGGACTCCCAAGAAATAGCAAAAGACCAAATCTTGCTACAATCCAAGAGGTTCAAACTGAAAGACTTATCACCTTTGATAAACCTGCAGTAAGAAAAGAAGGACTATGCAACAAAGCCATGGAACTTGTGCCTCTTGAAACCCAAATAACAGTTCGTCACAAAACTCCTGTTTACAATGATGTAGAATCTGACTATACAAATATGACAAAGGAAGAAGCTGCTCCAAAGATCGATAACAATCGTGATGCAATTCCAACAATTGACCGAACTGCCTCTGGCTATTTCATCAACCTTGAAACATTTTCTGAAGATTCCAGTGAACCTGAAAGTACGCCAGCAAATAAAACTTTTTTAAAAAAATAACAGAACTCTTTCATCAGCTTGAAAAGACATATCTGGTTTCACCATGGGTTGAATTTTGGATTGTGTTAGGTGTGCTTGTTTTCCTGCTCTGGCTCATTCTTGTCTTAAGCTTGGGGAAAATGATAGATGGAAAATACAGTACAATGAATACATCAAGCAAAAAAATAAACTTGCTCCTGAAGCCTCACAAATCATCTCATCGTGAACGAAGAGACCTCTCACCTGTTAACATCACAGCCGTTCCTATACCTGGTGGTATAGCATGGGACAGAACTGATTATGACATCTATGGCCCAGTAGAGCTGCGGAAGATTTCACACCCATTCAAGGTTTCTTTGAGTGACTTTGTATCACCCAGCACATTTTCTGATGATTGGGACTTTGAAACTGTTAATAATATGATGACAGACTTAGTAATGTCAGCTAAGTTTACAGAACATGAATACTTAGAGTGTTCAACAGATTATGAACAAATGTATTGTTTTAATCATTATGGTCACCATTATTTGCATAAATGGAATGAAAACAATGTTGACCAATACAAAACAAATTAAGGCCCAGATGTAGGTAATAGCAAATTACCGAATGGCAAATACCGAATTTTACAGATTCAGTATTTACAATTCGGTAATTGCTATGTAGGTAAACAATTTGGTAAAAATACCGAATCGGTAAGATTCGGTAATTACCGATTCAGTAATTACCGAATTGGTATTTGCCATTGATTCCTATGGGCCTTGAAGCCCATAGGATTCAATAGCAAATACCGGTTCGGTAATTACCGAATCGGTAAAATTACCGATTTTACAAGGGGGACAGGGTGTCACTTTGACACCCTGTTGCACCCCTGTTTCTGGCCTGTGTGCCATGTGAAACACATACATGCCCTTAGGGCATGTCTGTGTGCCACATGGCACAGGTGTACATGAACAGATGTGCATGTACACTGGAATTAGTTATTTACCATGGAATAGTATTCCATGGTAAATAACGATTCAGTAAGGGCCTGTGGCACTGATTACAGTGCCACCTACATATTGATTTAAAGAATCTGTAAATTTACCGAATCGGTATTTTACCGATTCTGTACATTTACCGAATCGGTAAATATACTGATTCTGTAAATATGAGCCCACCTACATGTCAATTCCCAAATACCGGTCGGTTATGGCCGAAATCGGCCGTTACCGACCGGTAATTGGTGAGCTACATCTGGCCCTTATTCTCCAAACTTCTATGCTCAACTGTCTACATTAGGTTTTGACTTTTGGAAAGACAACATTGAGACAAAAACTCTCTGGGGCACAAAAGACTGGCAGGTGCAAGGTTTAGAAGCCCTGTTCAGAGCCTGCATTATACCAGAACAAATAATGTTTTTAAAGGACACTGTTCAACAAACTTCTTGTCTTGGCCTGGCTAAGATAAAAGATTTAAACAAACCGTCCATACCAAAGCCTGCACCTGACAGTTTTAACACTGCGGATGAGGAGGTAGACGTAAAACAGATTATACAACACAACAGAACTAATACTGATTGGAAAAAATGGTTAATCTGGCCCACAGACATGATTAACTGTCAAGAGAGATTCCTGAATAAAACACAAGGGTTCACAGTGAATAGACCAGATCCAAGATATTCCCAGAGACAACATCCAGGGATAGTAACTACTTACAGTGTAGGAAAACTATGCCTTGAATGGCTACTGAAATCCACACTTCCAGAAATCAAACAACACTGATCTTTACTTAAAGAAGGCAATGATTTGCGAGATTCCTTATTGGGGCCTTGCAAACCACATCAAAAACGTTTCATATACACCAATATATATGCTGCGTACAATGAAGCTTGGAAAATAACGCAAATGAAACTGCAGAAAGAATACGAGAAATTGATCTATTAATTTAGGGAAAATTCTCTCTGTAATGGACAATGGGTTAATGACTCTATCCTCCAGAATATATTCTTTGGACAGCATTGTATCCTCTGCAATTGACATAATAGAGCAGGATTTTCTAATGTTACAACATGGCCAGTCTCAATTACGTTCTATATTGCAGCTAGGCTGGACGTTAAAAAATCTTCGTTCGGGCTACCTGCCATGGCGTCTAATCAACACAACGTCATTGTTTGGTGTATTTAACCTTTGGCACAAAGAGGAGCAGACTATACGGTACTGAGCATTGAAAAACTGGAAAGATTACCATTGACAGTTTCTGAGAAGCCTGTCATTGAATGAATAATATATGGCATCATCACGATACCAGTGACGATTTTCCAATTTCCGTATTGTCTACAGCATATACCAGCGAGCCTGTATGAAAGGTTGGGTAAAGAATACATTAAGTCGACCTGGACTTTACCTTACACAGACAAATGTTGGAGTGGGGGAAAAGAGGTATTCATTAGTGGTAAAAATTGTAAGAACTCACAAAGTGGTACACTTTTGTGGCAAGGTATTAATTTACACGGAGCCTGCGAAGGCTCTGCAAATAACCTCTCTTGCCACCTGCAGAGTACACCCTCCACAGTGATAGAACCAATTTTCAGGCAGCTATCCAATGGCAGCTACGTTATGCTCAATTACCACAGTTGTTGTGGCATGTTGGTAGTTAGTGTGTCATCCAGGGTCACTTATTGTATTCAAGTATTGTACCCAAAGAGTAAGACAGACAGGGAGACGGCGTTATGGCCTTTACTGAATATCTATATATTGATACTTTAAGCAGAATGAAAGTCATTCTTTTACAAAAAACTGTGCCACTGACCTCGTCTAGTGAAACGTATGATCTGCAAGTTGCAAGAACTTCTACAGAGATACATGCATTATGATCAACAAACTGCCCAGTACATTTCGCAGAAATGTTAGGTCAAATCTTAAATATGTCTGATACCAGTGGCATCGCACATGTATTTAAGACAATTTTTTCGGGACTGTTAACACCATTTAAAGCAGTCCTCGGCATTTTTCCAAATTTTGTGCACTCTGTGTTCAGCGGCCTGCCTCTCATCTTGGGACTCGTAGCAGGAATTCTATTTTTATTTTTCCTGCTACGATATGGCAAGTACAGTCACCAGCGATACCCAGACTACCATGAAACAAACCCTCCTTGCCATGAGGTATCGTGAACGCATTACACAGATTCTTGGCTTGGCTCATTTAAGAGATCTGAACACCACCTGGTTCCTTTCATTCAGACCAATCTGGCAAGATTGCATCTTACCTGTTCTACGATGCCTGCTTTTTTGGAGAGGAATGCGTGTTGGATATTTGTCTTACACTTCCATCAGTCCTGCCATCGGATGTTGACGCTTTGCTAGGTCCGGTAACAACTCATGCATCGTTTTGCCCCCAACGGCTGCCAATTCTGATGACGGTATTCATTGAGGTCTCACCGGCAAGTCTAACTGAGGGTGAGATACGTGACACTACAGGCACACAGGTACCACCTACTGCGTGCATTGCTAATGCATCAAAAGCTGACGGCGATGATCCTCATCTATGCACATTTGACATGCTAACTGAAGTGGCTCTACTTTCGCCTACTTTGGTAGACAGTTTCTTTGCAACCCTAGATGATATGATGTTTTCTCCTGACACCGAGAATAACTTTTGACTCATGCACACAGCGTTTCCTGAACTCTGAAATTCGGCCTTCATTTTTTCAAAACAAACCATCTAACAATTTGAACTTTTTTCAAAATAGAACTTTTGGCACCGGGTAATCTTCTTAAAATAGAACTATTCTTAGAGAACAAGATTTCTTTTGAAAAACTTCCTAATTACTATATTTGGCCTTGTCCTAAAAACAAAAACAGTTTAAATACTATGCTATGGGATTTTTCTTCTGTACCTTAAGAGACATTTCATGAATGTAATTTTATTCTTCATACATATTAGGATGTATGCTCTCATAATATGCTTCATATCTGTTGATACTTGTTTTTCATACAGTTTATACTATTTTTCATGTGAACAAACCTTTTCAAAAGCAATTTGTATTTTGGGTTGGATTGTAAACACTTGCCTTAGATATGTTCAGTGCTTATAAATTTAGTTTTATTGAACTTAATATCGTGGAGTGGGTGTTATATACGAATCTAGAACCCTAGTGTAATTTTCCTGATGCATGCCCATATACAGGTACAAATCACCCGATCTTTATATAGGCATAGAAATCATACCCTTATTTAGACTGAGCCTATGCAGCCCAAATACGGCAGGGCTACTTCCACTAAGTTCCAAGAATCCACAATGATTTCTTAGAAAAACCCGCCTTCAGCAGCTAGGGACTTCCCCTTGCCTGAATACTAATTTATCTAGGAAATCATGGAGTTTTCAAAGAACTGAGTCTTTGATGACGTTATTATGTCTAATCATACGTCAAACTCGGCACCTTCAAAGTATAAATATGCCTACATTTGCCCAGACAAACACACGGGGGTTTGGAGCAGATCGACTATCTACTTGCCCGACGCACCCTGCAGCAGCAAGTGCCGAAGGAAGCCGACCCTCCAGCTGACGCACTGAGAGACTCTGTCTTTTCTCCTGCCTAGAAATCCAGCTCCAGTGTTTCCAGGTTATCCTTGCGGGTTGCTGGGTGATCGAGTCCTGAGAGAGAGATACAAGACCTCATTCATTCGAAAACCAAGGTAGGGAGCTGATTAGACCCTTAGAGAATTCATAGATAGATACTTGGCAGAGAAAAACTTACTAAACTTAAAGCTACACCTCACTTGCTGCTTCCCTTGTACTAGACTTAGGTTAGGTACACCGGGGTAGGCGTATTTTAGAAGCACCAGTTGGGTACTTTTAGTCATTCTTTTATCGCTGTATGTATTTTATGTTTTAGGCATTTTATAGCTTAGAAACCATATCATGCTCTTACAGTACTATGATATAATACTCTTCGTATTATATGCCTGGTACCTTATAACCAGTATTACGATTTTAGCAGTACATTTCTTATGCTTGAGAAAGAAGACTGTTCATTAAATACTTTTTTATTGAAAACGCCCATCTCTCTATTTTCTCAGAACCTCTGGTGAAACGAAGCATGCACGATTGACTGAGTAAAATAGCTATCTATTGTTTCCGCGACTCTAGAGATTGATTTCTTATTCTTGGTAAACAAATTTGTCATGTTTATGCGGTTGTCAGAAACTAATACCTTCTTGCGAATTCGAGAAAGTTTCTAGTGACCTCTGAGCTAGCTGGCACTCACAATTAAGTCTAATATATGCGATAGAGACCTAGTCGACCTCATTCCTACGTATAAACTATAGTATATATTATTCCAATGCACAGAGCATATTGGGAATATAGGAACTACACAACACTCTGATTCCATGGCGTAAATCCTGCGATGCAGCTTAGAAGCTACTTACTCTTTACACAAAATGTAAAATGTATAATGAGAATGACAAGAAACATATAAAATGAATGTGCACCTTGCACATGTTTTAGAAAATGACAACGATCATGAGAAAACATATAGTACATGCATCGTAATAGAGTTATCATATTGTAGAAATACAGGAAAAATTATATACTGTGTGTCTAGCTTTTTTAACAGTTGATTTTCGTATAAAGGTCGACTTCATTCTAAACACTCTGAAGAAGTTCTGCATTTTCCTTTGTCAAAACTCAACCTTCTGACATCAAGAAAATATAAAAAAATGTACATATGTAAGCTATAATTAGGATGCATTATTAGGCTTTACTTGTAACTACAATGATTCACCTGCTGAATTTAAATAAAGTAATTGTCACAAAGTCATCCTCTTTAACTGACTGACTGACTGACTGAATGATGGTATTTATAGAGCGCACTTATGCCGAGGGGTCTTGGCGCTGGGTAGAGTGATCTGGCAATTGCACTAAGATTAGCATTGTGTAAAGAGCCTGGTTTTAATGGCTTTCCTGAAGATGGTGCGTGAGGGCTGAAGTCGGAGCGAGACAGGGAGGGAGTTCCATAATTTGGCTGCCAAGAATGAAAAAAGTTTCCCTCCCCAACTGACAATTTTCATCTTAGGAGGAAGAACCAGCCCACACATACACATACTGTTTGCAGAGACAGACATGGTAGATTATATGTAACATTCTGTTCATGTGCCTAAGATCACACTGTGAGTGAAGCTTGATTCACCCATCAGTGTGATCTTAGGCAGAGACACACATACTGTTTGCAGAGACAGACATGGTAGATTATATGTAACATTCTGATCATGTGCCTAAGATCACACTGTGAGTGAAGCTTGATTCATCCATCAGTGTGATCTTAGGCAGAGACACACATACTGTTTGCAGAGACAGACATGGTAGATTATATGTAACATTCTGATCACGTGCCTAAGATCACACTGTGAGTGAAGCTTGATTCATCCATCAGTGTGATCTTAGGCAGATACACACATACTGTTTGCAGAGACAGACATGGTAGATTATACGTAACATTCTGATCATGCGCCTACGATCACACTGTGAATGAAGCTTGATTCACCCATCAGTGTGATCTTAGGCAGAGACACACATACTGTTTGCAGAGACAGACAAAGTAGATTATATGTAACATTCTGATCATGTGCCTACGATCACACTGTGAGTGAAGCTTGATTCACCCATCAGTGTGATCTTAGGCAGAAAAACACATACTGTTTGCAGAGACAGACATGGTAGATTATATGTAACATTCTGATCATGTGCCTAAGATCACACTGTGAGTGAAGCTTGATTCATCCATCAGTGTGTTCTTAGGCAGAGACACACATACTGTTTGCAGAGACAGACATGGTAGATTATATGTAACATTCTGATCATGTGCCTAAGATCACACTGTGAGTGAAGCTTGATTCACCCGTCAGTGTGATCTTAGGCACATGATCAGTATGATCTTACACAGAGACACACATACTGTTTGCAGAGACAGACATGGTAGATTATATGTAACATTCTGATCATGTGCCTAAGATCACACTGTGAGTGAAGCTTGATTCACTCATCAGTGTGATCTTAGGCAGAGACACACATACTGTTTGCAGAGACAGACATGGTAGATTATATGTAACATTTTGATCATGTGCCTAAGATCACACTGTGAGTGAAGCTTGATTCATCCATCAGTGTGATCTTAGGCAGAGACACACATACTGTTTGCAGAAACAGACATGGTAGATTATATGTAACATTTTGATCATGTGCCTAAGATCACACTGTGAGTGAAGCTTGATTCATCCATCAGTGTGATCTTAAGCAGAGACACACATACTGTTTGCCGAGACAGACATTGTAGATTATATGTAACATTTTGATCATGTGCCTAAGATCACACTGTGAGTGAAGCTTGATTCACCCATCAGTGTGATCTTAGGCACATGACCAGGATGTTACATGTAATCTACCATGTCTTTAAAAAACATGTACTTCCATATTTTTAAAAACATCAACTAAGCATGTTATTCACCCAGATCCAATTAAAATCAAGCTTGACTCACAGAGTGATCTTAGGCACATAAGACACATGTCATGACACACACACAAGGACAGAAATGTCACACATAAAAAGAGAGATTATGCACGTGCAAAGTGGCATGAGACACAGGCACAGAGTACCTTTTAACCTAAAAGAGACAAACTGTTTGAAGGCACAGGTGACATTATTGAAAAATGTGAAAATGTAATTCCTTATTTCACACAGAAACTCAGTGTGATCTTTGACAAAAATTTAAAAGCATACCTTTTTACCAGAAAACATTTTCTATAGTAAATTGTTTTTCACACAAAGCACAGCCCATTTCACTGACCACTACAAAGCAAAGCAGAAACCTAACTCATTTCCAAAATACATTTCCAATATGCACCATACAATTTTTAAACAGCATTACAAAAAAACATGACACACAATGCAAGAACAAATAAGCACAATATGCTTCTTAATCTTCCCTATCCTGCATACAGCAGTGTATCTTCATTAAATGAATCATATATCAGATAACACACAGGCACAGAGTAAAGTGAGACACAAGCAAAGAATACTCTTTAAGCTAATTGAGGCAAACTGTTACAAGGCACAGGTGACATTATTGAAAAATGTGAAAATGTTTTCTCTTATTTCAAACAGAAACTCAGTGTGATCCTCCACCAAAATTTGAAAAGCAGACTTTTTTCCAGAAAATATTTTCCATACTAAATCGTTTTTGACACAAAGCACAGCTCATTTAAATGACCACTACAGAAACAAAGCAGAAACCTAACTCATTTTCAAAATACATTTCCAATATGCACCATTCTATTTTTAAACAACATTACAAAAAAATGACACAAAATGCAAGAATAAAGTAGCACAATATGCTTCTTAATCTTCCCCATAGTGCATACAGCACTCTATCTTTATTAAAAGAATCATTACTCACCTTTAAAAATGCTTTGAAAGATAAAGAACAGTGTCAGTCACACACAACAGATTTTCTTAAGCAGAATCTCTGAATAATGCTTCTTTCACTGGAGCCTCAGAATAATGGCACAGATTATTTCTCATTTCAGACCCATATTCCTGTACATAACCAATCAAAATTCTTCCCACACAAATTCAAAACCAAACTGCACATTTTAATTGGTTGTACATTTGAACACTTGGAAACTCACATAATATTCATCCATCCCCCAGTGCCCATTCACCCTGTTACCATGGTAAATCCCTCCTAACCCAGCACACAGTTGAGAAGTTCCTCATACTATGTTGCAAAAGAATCCAGCAAGGGTGTTTGACCTCTCAATGAACTAGCTAATCAAGTGCAATGTTTCTTTAAATGACTTTTTCTCAACCATTGAAATGACTTCTTTAAAAAAAAAAAAAGCATGCACCCTAATTTTCAGTGGTGAATTTTAAGAAAGCACCAATCATTTCTTGTTTTTCAAGTACACTGAATCTCAACCACTTTTTTTCATAATGAAACTGCCATTTCATTTCCATAACTCATCTGAATACAAACCCATCTACCTTCAAGATGCCAAAAGTCTGCTTTGTGGGTCATAGCTATGTCTTCTGTAGTGAAAGATTTGCAAGCAACAGAGGTATTTACAAACTTGATTTACCAAATGTGGACATTGTGTGGATTGGACAGAGAGGATTAAGAAATCACCAATTGATACCATTGATAAAATCCTTTATGCATCTACCACACCCTGACCTCATAATTGTGCACTGTGGTGGAAATGATCTAGGCACTTTGACTGGGGTAGATCTGGAAATGCTTATAAAGGACATCTTTGGGCAACTGATGTCACTTTTTCCAAAAACTGCCGTGGTATTTTCTAATATATGCCAAATGCAAAAATGGAACTGGTCCAAGCAATTTTGTCCACAGATTGAGAAAGCAAGGAAACATGTAAATAAAACTGTTTTAGCTTTCCTCAGAGACTATGGTATGGGTTCCATTTACCACAATAACTTGCGTTACAACATGCAAGGCATCTATAGGAGAGATGGTGTACACTTTACAGATGAGGGGAATAGAGTCTTCCTCTTGAATTTGAGACTCTGCATTGGTACCTACTTGTAGGTACAAAAAACACCCACATAACACAACAGCTCTTTTCAGAGCTACCCTAACTCTAAGCACTCTAAATAATTTTTTTACTCTATTTTTTTACACTGTTTTTCCCCGTGGTGCGCTCAGGTTGCGCGTACCGGAGAGCGCACCTGAGAACGCACCCAGCGTTAGCCCGCAAATTAAAAAAAAAGAAATACTTTTTTTGCCCTTCAGGGTCCTTCTAGGCCCTCCTCAAAAAACCTAGGGGGTGTCTACCCTGCCCCCTTTTAATCATTTGCCCTTTTTTTTTTCACCTCAGGTGTCTCAATTTTCCAGAGACACAAGATGGCGGACTCTCCGGACTGTTTAGAATGTCGACAGCCAATCAGCTTTCCGCTCGCGCACTTCCGTAGCCCGCCGGGTGCGCTCCCCGGTACGCGTACCGGTCAGCGCTCGGAGCGCACCTATACATATATATGTGTTTTTGAAGTTAATTTTAAAAAAAAACACTGGAGCAATTTTCACCAAATATAGCAAAGGCACATCTGCATACCAGTCCCTACAATTTTGCAAAGTTTGGCGTAATTCCGTTCAGCGGTTCGGGCTGTAGACGTGTCAGAACGTCCTATGGAAATTAACATGGGGAAAACACGTTTTGGGACCCCCCTTTTTTCTCAGCCCCCACTTCACGAATCCCCCCAAAACTTTCAGGGAAGGAGCGGAGCGGGGCTGGCCCAAATTTTGGAAAATCATATGCAAATTCCTCAACTGGCACCAGAGTTATTCCCAATAGAATGTTGCGGATTTCCTATGGTAGCTAGGTCCTAACTATAACTACCTACTGGCAATCGCCAGTAGGTAATATATATACATATATATATTTTATTTGTTGAGTATGAATATCTTTAAGAAAACTATTAACTCACTTTACGTATGTGTATATTTTATCATAGAAGACGGAGACACCAGCATCTGTAAAATGGACACTATTGAGGAAGCCAGTACTGCCATATATGAGAGCCCACTGGGGCAGAATTGTACAAAATATTTCTTAATCTGTTGCTAAAGTATATATGGTTATTTAAGCAGCCCACTGGGGCAGAATTGACAAATTTATATAACAGTAATACTTTTGACCACCAATTGATTGTAAAGTATATTAATTTACATTGGTCATATTATTCACTTTAACTAATTCCATACAATGAATTGTAACCATATTTAACAAATATGATACTGATACAATTAATGCCTTGGAATAGGAAATGTAATACTACAAAATGGCGCCCATGTTTCCTTACCTACTGATGTGGTGCAGTAGTCCTATGTCTATGTTGATTTTTTGTGATGTCCACACTTAGGTTTTTTTCATATATACTTTATTGTAACAATAAAATAATGACCCGTGACCTAGGAGCTGGGCTCCGAAACGCGTCGGGGCAGGACTGCCGATTTATGATTCAATAAATCCAATTCACACGCAAAAACGGAGTTTGGGCTCGGTTCTTTCGCTCTTTGATCGCAAAGATATTCACGAAGGAAGTTGATGTCATATATATATATATATATATATATATATATATATATTCAATAACAAAGTGCCCACGAGCTTCGGGGAGCACTCAACAGCGCCTCCACCATCCAGTGCTTGTTGTCCGCCCACCTGTTAGAGACCTTAAGTTATATTTGCTGCCTGACGCGTTTCAGGGTAGGAAACCCTTTCTTCAGAGGCTTCTCGGCTTAAAATCATGGCGCTACAGCGTTTGTGTGTTCTCTACGTTCTTTTATTCAATACTGGCCCCACGTGACATCAGGGGGCCCTGCTAAGTGCAGTATGCATGCCCCATGCATTTTGGGACATGTAGTTTCACAGCGCCATAATGTAAATTTTTTTCGCCGTGTTGAAATGTCTTCAATAGATTGCAGACTCCTGTGGGTGGGTGGGCTTGTTGATTTGCTGTGCTGCTTGATCGGGGAAAAGTTCCTTTCACCAGCCTCTCTATTTAGTTCATCAGAGATGGTGCTCACCCCACGGCAGGACGGCCGTGCAATTATTCAATAACAAAGTGCCCATGAGCTTCGGGGAGCACTCAACAGCGCCTCCACCATCCAGTGCTTGTTGTCCGCCCACCTGTTAGAGACCTTAAGTTATATTTGCTGCCTGACGCGTTTCAGGGTAGGAAACCCTTTCTTCAGAGGCTTCTCGGCTTAAAATCATGGCGCTACAGCGTTTGTGTGTTCTCTACGTTCTTTTATTCAATACTGGCCCCACGTGACATCAGGGGGCCCTGCTAAGTGCAGTATGCATGCCCCATGCATTTTGGGACATGTAGTTTCACAGCGCCATAATGTACCTTTTTTTCGCCGTGTTGAAATGTCTTCAATAGATTGCAGACTCCTGTGGGTGGGTGGGCTTGTTGATTTGCTGTGCTGTTTGATCGGGGAAAAGTTCCTTTCACCAGCCTCTCTATTTAGTTCATCAGAGATGGTGCTCACCCCACGGCAGGACGGCCGTGCAATTATTCAATAACAAAATGCCCACGAGCTTCGGGGAGCACTCAACAGCGCCTCCACCATCCAGTGCTTGTTGTCCGCCCACCTGTTAGAGACCTTAAGTTATATTTGCTGCCTGACGCGTTTCAGGGTAGGAAACCCTTTCTTCAGAGGCTTCTCGGCTTAAAATCATGGCGCTACAGCGTTTGTGTGTTCTCTACGTTCTTTTATTCAATACTGGCCCCACGTGACATCAGGGGGCCCTGCTAAGTGCAGTATGCATGCCCCATGCATTTTGGGACATGTAGTTTCACAGCGCCATAATGTACCTTTTTTTCGCCGTGTTGAAATGTCTTCAATAGATTGCAGACTCCTGTGGGTGGGTGGGCTTGTTGATTTGCTGTGCTGCTTGATCGGGGAAAAGTTCCTTTCACCAGCCTCTCTATTTAGTTCATCAGAGATGGTGCTCACCCCACGGCAGGACGGCCGTGCAATTATTCAATAACAAAGTGCCCACGAGCTTCGGGGAGCACTCAACAGCGCCTCCACCATCCAGTGCTTGTTGTCCGCCCACCTGTTAGAGACCTTAAGTTATATTTGCTGCCTGACGCGTTTCAGGGTAGGAAACCCTTTCTTCAGAGGCTTCTCGGCTTAAAATCATGGCGCTACAGCGTTTGTGTGTTCTCTACGTTCAGCAAATCAACAAGCCCACCCACCCACAGGAGTCTGCAATCTATTGAAGACATTTTAACACGGCGAAAAAAAGGTACATTATGGCGCTGTGAAACTACATGTCCCAAAATGCATGGGGCATGCATACTGCACTTAGCAGGGCCCCCTGATGTCACGTGGGGCCAGTATTGAATAAAAGAACGTAGAGAACACACAAACGCTGTAGCGCCATGATTTTAAGCCGAGAAGCCTCTGAAGAAAGGGTTTCCTACCCTGAAACGCGTCAGGCAGCAAATATAACTTAAGGTCTCTAACAGGTGGGCGGACAACAAGCACTGGATGGTGGAGGCGCTGTTGAGTGCTCCCCGAAGCTCGTGGGCACTTTGTTATTGAATAATTGCACGGCCGTCCTGCCGTGGGGTGAGCACCATCTCTGATGAACTAAATAGAGAGGCTGGTGAAAGGAACTTTTCCCCGATCAAGCAGCACAGCAAATCAACAAGCCCACCCACCCACAGGAGTCTGCAATCTATTGAAGACATTTTAACACGGCGAAAAAAAGGTACATTATGGCGCTGTGAAACTACATGTCCCAAAATGCATGGGGCATGCATACTGCACTTAGCAGGGCCCCCTGATGTCACGTGGGGCCAGTATTGAATAAAAGAACGTAGAGAACACACAAACGCTGTAGCGCCATGATTTTAAGCCGAGAAGCCTCTGAAGAAAGGGTTTCCTACCCTGAAATGCGTCAGGCAGCAATTATAACTTAAGGTCTCTAACAGGTGGGCGGACAACAAGCACTGAATGGTGGAGGCGCTGTTGAGTGCTCCCCGAAGCTCGTGGGCACTTTGTTATTGAATAATTGCACGGCCGTCCTGCCGTGGGGTGAGCACCATCTCTGATGAACTAAATAGAGAGGCTGGTGAAAGGAACTTTTCCCCGATCAAGCAGCACAGCAAATCAACAAGCCCACCCACCCACAGGAGTCTGCAATCTATTGAAGACATTTTAACACGGCGAAAAAAAGGTACATTATGGCGCTGTGAAACTACATGTCCCAAAATGCATGGGGCATGCATACTGCACTTAGCAGGGCCCCCTGATGTCACGTGGGGCCAGTATTGAATAAAAGAACGTAGAGAACACACAAACGCTGTAGCGCCATGATTTTAAGCCGAGAAGCCTCTGAAGAAAGGGTTTCCTACCCTGAAACGCGTCAGGCAGCAAATATAACTTAAGGTCTCTAACAGGTGGGCGGACAACAAGCACTGGATGGTGGAGGCGCTGTTGAGTGCTCCCCGAAGCTCGTGGGCACTTTGTTATTGAATAATTGCACGGCCGTCCTGCCGTGGGGTGAGCACCATCTCTGATGAACTAAA
This sequence comes from Lissotriton helveticus, assembly GCF_964261635.1. Classification (NCBI taxonomy): domain Eukaryota; kingdom Metazoa; phylum Chordata; class Amphibia; order Caudata; family Salamandridae; genus Lissotriton; species Lissotriton helveticus. The sequence continues at coordinate 1,612,645,709 of NC_136065.1, forward strand.
TAGAGAGGCTGGTGAAAGGAACTTTTCCCCGATCAAGCAGCACAGCAAATCAACAAGCCCACCCACCCACAGGAGTCTGCAATCTATTGAAGACATTTTAACACGGCGAAAAAAAGGTACATTATGGCGCTGTGAAACTACATGTCCCAAAATGCATGGGGCATGCATACTGCACTTAGCAGGGCCCCCTGATGTCACGTGGGGCCAGTATTGAATAAAAGAAAGTAGAGAACACACAAACGCTGTAGCGCCATGATTTTAAGCCGAGAAGCCTCTGAAGAAAGGGTTTCCTACCCTGAAACGCGTCAGGCAGCAAATATAACTTAAGGTCTCTAACAGGTGGGCGGACAACAAGCACTGGATGGTGGAGGCGCTGTTGAGTGCTCCCCGAAGCTCGTGGGCACTTTGTTATTGAATATATATATATATATATATATATATATATATATATATATATATATATATATATATATATGACATCAACTTCCTTCGTGAATATATATATATATATATATTACCTACTGGCAGTCGCCAGTAGGTATATATAGTTAGGATTTTTTTGAATAGGGATTTCTGAAAATTCTATGTTGAATAACTTTGGCGTTGATGGACGGAATTGGCTGAAAGTTTCAGGAAAATGGCACATTTTGTTTCTGAGCGTCCCCTGAAAGTTTGGGGGGGTTTCGTCAAGCGGGGGCCGAGAAAAAAGTGGGTCCCAAAACGTGTTTTTAACATTGAGTTTTCCATTGGGCGGTTGGACTCACTTTTAGCTCGAACGGCTGAATGGATTTCCACAAAACTTGACAAAATTGTAGGGACTGGTAGCCCGATGTGCCTTTGCTATGTCTCAAGATATATGCTCCAGTGGTTTTTACGAAAATTAACTTTGAAAAATATATATTGGGCTACATTGGCCTATATATATGTTAGAGCCCAAATGTAGCCCAATGTAGCCCAATGTAGCCCAATGTAGCCCAAAGATGGCCACCAGAGACAAAACAAATCAAATGTAGCCCAAATATCAGCCAGAGGTAGCCCAACTATAGCCCAATGACAGAATGTCCCAGAGTGTTCTAAAGAACAACTAGAACGCTAACAGTCTTACTTATGACAAAAGTATGGCACACCTGAAGTCATCTTGATTGGAATAAAGTGGTAACACTTAATACATTTAATTTGAAAAGGAACAAAATGAGGGGTTTCATTTTGCCATAGAAATGTTATATATATATATATATATATATATATATATATATATATATATATATATATATATATATATATATATATATATATATATTACCTACTGGCGGTCGCCAGTAGGTATATATAGTTAGGATTTTTTCTCTATGGGATTTTTGAAAATTCTATGTCTAATAACTTTGGCGTTTGTGGACGGAATTGGCTGGAATTTTCAGGAAAATGGAACATTGTGTTTCTGAGCAGCCCCTGAAAATTTGGGGGGGTTTCGTCAAGGGGGGGCCGAGAAAAAAGGGGGGTCCCAAAACGTGTTTTTAACATTGAGTTTTCCATAGGGCGGTTGGCCTCACTTTTAGCCCGAATGGCTGAATGGATTTCCACGAAACTTGGCAAAATTGTAGATATTGTTTGCCCGATGTGCCTTTGCTAGGTCTCAAGATATGTGGTCCTGTGAATTTTGAGTAGATTAGGTTTAAAAAAAGATATATATCTAGAGCCGCGCCCGGTACGCGTACCGGGGAGCGCTTCAGGCGCGCCACGCGACTTGCGCACGGCAAGCTGATTGGTTCTCGGGTGTCTGTAAACATTCGAAACAGTCCGCAGTGGCCGCCATCTTGTGTCTCGGTGGGATTGAGACACAAGAGGTGGCAAGAATCAAAGGGGGGGAATGAGCAAAAGGGGGCAGGGTACACCCCCCTGACCCCCTACTTTTGATGTGGGGGCCATAAAAGGCTCCCGCGGGTGAAAAAAAAATAAAAAATATTCGATTTTCTCGGGGGGGAGCGCCCGGTACGCGCACCGGGGAGCTTACGGGGGAGCGTACCATGGAGATTAAAAATGACAGACTTTTTTTTTAAAAAAAAAAGCTTCTTTTTATAAATTGGAGGTAGTTCTGAAAAGAACTTTTTTTTTGATTTTGTTGTTTTATATATTTTGTTTTTGTTTTTGTTGTTTTATATATTTTTTTGACTTTTTAAAACAATTTTATATTTTTTTGGGATTTTTGTCAAGGGAAAAACAAAAACAGGGATTCCAAAACTGCTCAACAGGAGCAAAAAAATTTGAAAATTTAGGGACTGGCAGAGCAGCGGTGTTGCTGTTTCTTTAGGGCAATGAGTTCAACACTCTGCTCCCCATAGCAGAGCAGTTCGTCACACTCCGTGCACAAAAATTTGATGCCTGCAAACACCGGCTGAATGTTAGGGACCATTCTTCCACGGGGTGGTCCCGAAGGTGTTGCTCCACCAGTGGAGGTGCTGCCGCCATCTGTTGGTACATTCCGTGCCAGCTCTCTGACACTCTCCCTGGCAAAGTTGTTCGGGTGTCTTCTTTTCACATGCCTGATCAAATTAGCATTCCCAAAACTATATTTTTTCAGAGGATTGCCTCTGGATAAACTACTCCCACATATTTTGCAGGTTACTTTGGGAGCGTTGACTTTTTTCTGTCCTTCAGGGATGTCGTAAAATTTCCAGATGAAATGGTTTTTTTTCTTTTGCTGAGGAGGGTCCTCATCTAAAAATCCATCTGAATCACTGCTGGATGACTCTCTTGCAGCCATTGCTGGAGATCAGAAAAGTAGGAGATAGAGTAGACAGAACAGCTCTTGCTGTCTCCAAGTACAAAGCAATTGTGAGAGAAATGGGTGGGTTTCACACAATTTGGAAAAAAGAAAGTTCTGAACCAATGAAAAGTGTTATTTTAAAGTCACATGGTTTGACGCGCTTACGCTACGCGCCCCGGGGCGCGTCCCGGGCGTGTATCGGGGCGCTTACGTTGCGCGATCGTATGCGCTTCCGGGTGCGCTTACGCGGTGCGTCATAAGACGCATCTCGCGGCTACGCGACACGTGTCTTATGACGCAAGGCGTGGCGGCTACGCGATACCTCACGATGTTGTTTTCGTTCGCGGCAATAGCGCTTCCGGGACGCGTATTAGTACGCGCCCCGGGGCGCGCCACAAGATTGCGCTTACCCGTGCGTTCACCTGTCCGCGCCCCGGGAGCTTACAAAAAAAAAGTATAAAAAAAAAATATATTAATAAACATATAAAATATATGTTTGGATTTAAAGAAGAATACATTTTACAGCTACAGATATTAGCTTTTAAAAAACCAATGAAATTCACTGAAAAAACCATAGGTTATAGACCATATATAGTTAGGAATTAGCATTTACAAAACCTTGAAAATTCACTGAAAAAACCATAGGTTATAGACCATATATAGTTGGGAATTAGCATTTAAAAAACCTTATTTTACTCACACAAAACCATTGAAATTCCATATATAGTTAGTTGTACTAACTATATATCGCGCACCCGCAATCCACTGCTGATGATGTCACATATTACATCATTCATGACATGGTCAGTGACATCACTGATGACATCACTGATGACATCTCAAATGACATCACTGATGACATCTCATTTGACATTACTCATGACATCATTCATGTGATGATACGATGAACCTCTTCAGACTCTAATATAACCTTAGATACACTCAGTGTAAACAGACACTCATCCATGGAGTTACTCACACACTCACAGACTGTCACTCATCCATGGAGTTACTCACACACCTAATCAGTCTTGCAAAGAATCAATCACACCTCCATTTCCTCAACTATATAGTTAAACACACCTTACTTATTGAAACATATAATAACACATATTTACTCTGTTATACAATCCCTGATACAAGTTCACAATAATCCATACAGCCACTCACACATTCACTGGCTCTTATGCACAGTTATTTATATATGTCAACTACCACATGTACTGTGTTTTACATATGTACTTACTTTGACATGTAGCACTGAGATATCCATTCACTCACCAATACACTCATGCACACAGTAAACCGCCCATACAGCTGTTTCCACATGCACTTTTGAACCCATACATCTAGTGAATCAACTGCTCACACATCTATGCACAGAGTCATACACCTCCCAGACACCCACACACACACTCAGTCTCCCAAACAAATACATGGCCAACTAATCAATAACCCATATAGTTAGTCATATAGCTAATGATCAACAATTGCATCAGATTACAAAACAACAGACACAATGGTGCACAATTTAAAACAGTTTAGTCACTAACCCATGCACTCAGTGAGACACATTTAATCACTCACTTATACAGTCAGTCATGCACCTACTAAATACATCATCCAGACACTTATACATCCACTCATTCTTCAATATATATTTTAACTTTACAGAAACATACAGTCACTGGATGTTATCATCAGTGATGTCATCAGTGATGTCATCAGTGATGTCATTTGAGATGTCATCAGTGATGTCATCAGTGATGTCACTGACCATGTCATGAATGATGTAATATGTGACATCATCAGCAGTGGATTGCGGGTGCGCGATATATAGTTAGTACAACTAACTATATATGGAATTTCAATGGTTTTGTGTGAGTAAAATAAGGTTTTTTAAATGCTAATTCCCAACTATATATGGTCTATAACCTATGGTTTTTTCAGTGAATTTTCAAGGTTTTGTAAATGCTAATTCCTAACTATATATGGTCTATAACCTATGGTTTTTTCAGTGAATATATATATATATATATATATATTACCTACTGGCAGTCGCCAGTAGGTATATATAGTTAGGATTTTTTTGAATAGGGATTTCTGAAAATTCTATGTTGAATAACTTTGGCGTTGATGGACGGAATTGGCTGAAATTTGTCAGGAAAATGGCACATTTTGTTTCTGAGCGTCCCCTGAAAGTTTGGGGGGGTTTCGTCAAGCGGGGGCTGAGAAAAAAGGGGGGTCCCAAAACGTGTTTTTAACATTGAGTTTTCCATAGGGCGGTTGGATTCACTTTTAGCTCGAACGGCTGAATGGATTTCCACAAAACTTGGCAAAATTGTAGGGACTGGTAGCCCGATGTGCCTTTGCTATGTCTCAAGATATATGCTCCAGTGGTTTTTACGAAAATTAACTTTGAAAAATATATATTGGGCTAAATTGGGCTATATATATGTTAGAGCCCAAATGTAGCCCAATGTAGCCCAAAGATGGCCACCAGAGACAACAAAAAACAAATGTAGCCCAAATATCAGCCAGATGTAGCCCAACTATAGCCCAATGACAGAATGTCCCAGAGTGTTCTAAAGAACAACTAGAACGCTAACAGTCTTACTTATGACAAAAGTATGGCACACCTGAAGTCATCTTGATTGGAATAAAGTGGTAACACTTAATACATTTAATTTGAAAAGGAGCAAAATGAGGGGTTTCATTTTGCCATAGAAATGTTATATATATATATATTACCTACTGGCAGTCGCCAGTAGGTATATATAGTTAGGATTTTTTTGAATAGGGATTTCTGAAAATTCTATGTTGAATATCTTTGGCATTGATGGACGGAATTGGCTGAAATTTTCAGGAAAATGGCACATTTTGTTTCTGAGCGTCCCCGGAAAGTTTGGGGGGGGTTTCGTCAAGCGGGGGCTGAGAAGAAAGGGGGGTCCCAAAACGTGTTTTTAACATTGAGTTTTCCATAGGGCGGTTGGACTCACTTTTAGCTCGAACGGCTGAATGGATTTCCACAAAACTTGGCAAAATTGTAGGGACTGGTAGCCCGATGTGCCTTTGCTATGTCTCAAGATATATGCTCCAGTGGTTTTTACGAAAATTAACTTTGAAAAATATATATTGGGCTACATTGGGCTATATATATGTTAGATCCCAAATGTAGCCCAATGTAGCCCAATGTAGCCCAATGTAGCCCAAAGATGGCCACCAGAGACAAAAAAAAACAAATGTAGCCCAAATATCAGCCAGATGTAGCCCAACTATAGCCCAATGACAGAATGTCCCAGAGTGCTCTAAAGAACGACTAGAACGCTAACAGTCTTACTTATGACAAAAGTATGGCACACCTGAAGTCATCTTGATTGGAATAAAGTGGTAACACTTAATACATTTAATTTGAAAAGGAACAAAATGAGGGGTTTCATTTTGCCATAGAAATGTTATATATATATATATATATATATATATATATATATATATATATATATATATATATATTCACAGAAAAAACCATAGGTTATAGACCATATATAGTTAGGAATTAGCATTTACAAAACCTTGAAAATTCACTGAAAAAACCATAGGTTATAGACCATATATAGTTAGGAATTAGCATTTAGAAAACCTTATTTTACTCACACAAAACCATTGAAATTCCATATATAGTTAGTTGCACTAACTATATATCGCGCACCCGCAATCCACTGCTGATGATGTCACATATTACATCATTCATGACATGGTCAGTGACATCACTGATGACATCACTGATGACATCTCAAATGACATCACTGATGACATCACTGATGACATCTCATTTGACATCATTCTTGTGCTAATACGATAAACCTCTTCAGACTCTAATATAACCTTAGATACACTCAGTGTATACAGACACTCACACACTGTCACTCATCCATGGAGTTACTCACACACCTAGTCAGTCATGCAAAGAAACAATCTCACCTCCATTTCCTCAACTATACAGTTATACACACCTTACTTATTCAAACATATACTAACACATATTTACTCTCTTATACAATCCCTGATACAAGTTCACAATGATCCATACAGCCACTCACACATTCAGTGGCTCTCATGCACAGTTATTTATATATGCCAACTCTCACATGTACTGTGTTTTACATATGTACTTACTATGACATGTAGCATTGAGATATCCATTCACTCATCAATACACTCATGCACACAGTCAACCGCCCATGTAGCTTTTTCCACATGCACTCTTGAACTCATACACCTAGTGAATCAACTGCTCACACATCTATGCACAGAGTCACACACCTCCCAGCCACCCCCACACAAACTCAATCTCCCATAGAAATACTTGGGCAACCAATTAATAACACATATAGCCTCTCGTATAGCTAATGATCAACACATGCAGCAGTTTACATCACAACAGACATAATGATGCACAAATTAAGACAGTTTAGTCACTAACCCATGCATTCAGTGAGACACATTTAATCACTCACTCATACAGTCAGTCACGCACCTACTAAATCCTTCATCCAGACACTTATACATCCACTCATTCTTCAATATCTAAGACATATTTTAACTTTACAGAAACATACAGTCACTGGATGTTGTCATCAGTGATGTCATTTGAGATGTCATCAGTGATGTCATCAGTGATGTCACTGACCATGTCATGAATGATGTAATATGTGACATCATCAGCAGTGGATTGCGGGTGCGCGATATATAGTTAGTGCAACTAACTATATATGGAATTTCAATGGTTTTGTGTGAGTAAAATAAGGTTTTCTAAATGCTAATTCCTAACTATATATGGTCTATAACCTATGGTTTTTTCAGTGAATTTTCAAGGTTTTGTAAATGCTAATTCCTAACTATATATGGTCTATAACCTATGGTTTTTTCTGTGAATTTCATTGGTTTTTTAACAGCTAATATCTGTAGCTGTAAAATGTATTCTTCTTTAAATCCAAAAATATATTTTATATGTTTATGAATAAATTTTTTTTTAAATATTTTTTTTTCTTCGTTCCCGCTTCGCGAATCGGGAAGCTTCCCGTTAGCTGACCTTGATGCCGCGAAATAGACCGCGAGCCGGTAAACGTTTCTTTACCGCAAGTGCCGCGTTAGAAAACAACATCGTGACGCCTCCCGTCCGCATGACGTTCCACGTTGTCGCGTGATACGTCATATGACGTGCTACGTTAGCGAACTGGTACGCGAAGCGAGTGCCAAAGCGCAGGTTTCTGGAAGCAAACCGGGAGGCCCTGCAAAGCGCTTAACGTAAACACAGCAAGTCATGTGACTTGGTAATAACACTTTTCATTGGTTCATTTCACTTTTGGTTTCCTAATGATGTAAGACTAGGTCATATAATCTAAAATGAACACTTTTGATTGGTTGAGAACTCTTGTTTTTCCCAAATGATGAAAATCCCTCCTTCTTTCCTCACTCTGACTTTCATCATTGTGAGAGAAAGACCCTTTGTGATCACTGAGCAATGGCTTCTTTAGTAGCTTCAGCTGGTGCTTCCCCACCACCTCCACCACCTCCAAGGAAGAGAGGACCACCTGCTCAAGTTGTAATTCAACAAGAAGAAGAAGAAGAGGAACAGGAGGACGAGCACGAAGAGAGGCAGTTTTTGCCTGAGCAGCCCAAGACGTCTCACCGGAAAGAAAACTTCATTTGGCAATTTTTTAAAATTCCCAAAGGTCAGAAAAAAGTAAATGCAAGATACGTAACTTGCCTTATATGTCAAGATAGACTGTCCAGAGGGACCGACAAAAAATACAGTTTCGGAAACTACACAATGCATCGCCATATGACTAGGTGGCATCCTAACAACTACAGTGCTGCACAGTTTCGGAACGACCTAGATAATCTCCCTATTATGGCCAGAAGATCTGTTGTACCGGAAGTAACGGGACCAGAGGGCAGGGAGATGGTGCCAAATATACAAATGAGATTTGGTGAAGTAAAACACACCTGCGTATTTTGCGATGGATTCATTTCCTACGGAGAAAGAAGCATCACTCTGATCAACAGAGCTATTGACTATCATATGCAAGTTTGTCCGAAACGCCCAAAATAATAAATACTTCTTTTTTTTGTTTTGTTGCTCCTGTTGAGCCCTTTACAATGAATCGTTTTCATTGCCCCCTCCAAGAAAAACCCAAAAAAATATAAAACTGTTCCGAAAAATTCAAAAACATTAAAAAAATGTTCAGAAAAATAAAAAAAAAAGTTCTTTTCAGAACTACCTCCCCGTTATTAAAAAATTGGTACAATATTTGGAACTGTGCCAACCTCTATTTCTCTTAGTTCGCTTCCTAGTTCGCTCGCTGGTACGCGAACTGGAAGCGAACCAAAAACAGTAAGTATAAGGGAAGGAAACACACACTTATGTTAAAAGAAAGACAGCTATAGGGGAGTAAACTAGAGATACTATTACCCATAATCCACTACTGATGATGTCACATATTACATCATTCATGACATGCTCAGTGACATCATCAGCAGAGGATTGCGGGTTTTTTGGCAACATGCCTTATCCACGGTTTAATAACGCTGCCTTTTGCTTTATATAAGTTTTCAAATTGTATGAAATATATACCAATAGGTCTTTATGAACCTTTAGGTAGTGCTTTTGTTCATGAGGTCTGGTCGCTTCCATACACATACAGATGTTTCAAAGATGATCAAGAAGTTTATCTGAATGGAGAGGAATGCACTGAGACGCCAGATCATTCACTAATGTGTAGGCACATACAGTTACACGATTCATGCAACAAACACCGACCAAATATGGCTTGCGTGTTGCAAGGCACGCCAGTTCCTGCTATCATCCCCACGTTCAAGTTGTTGGAAAATGGTAGTTATTTGATGCTCAATAATGAAGATTGTTCTGAGTTAATTAAAAGTATTCCTTTTATCGTAACAGTAAGTGAACGGGTTATTTGCTGCAGAAATGTTCTATTTCCTCCCACACATGAACATAGGGAGTTTTCAATCTGGCCACAAATACCAACCTTGGGACACGTTTCAACGGCATGACAAGAATAAGAGCTCTTTTGTCTCAGAGAGAGGTGGCCTTGAGTTCGGCCCGTGAAACTTTCGTACTTCACATAGCGAACACCCGTACACAGCTTTGCCTTTCAATTTCAGCAACATGTTTCCGACTATCTTTAACGCATCCTCCACAAAATCCCTGGCACACTTTTTTAAAGTTGTTACCAGTGGTCTCGTGACTTCATTTGAGAAAATCTTTGGAGTCATCCCTGCTCCCTTTCATTCCATTTTCTCCACTCTGGTTCGTGGATTGCATTTTTACTTGCATTACCAGCGGACGCTCTTGTGCTTTTTTACATTTTTAAATATGGATGTCCCTCCTATGCAACCTCCGACCATGCAGCTGCTGACACTGTTCCGCAATCGCATGCTAGAATATTATGGCACAATGCCGTTGGCGATATTAAGCACGGCATATGGATTATCTTTTCGGTTCTCCTACTTCACCTGTGTCCAGCCTGTATTTCACTGCCTGACCTGTGATTTCGATTGGGCCATTGATTTGTGTCTCTGCGGACCGGTTTCTCCTGACGTCGACTTTAATCAGCTGATGACTCCTATCATTACTCACGAGTTGGTTTGTCCTGGCGAAAGGATTATGGCTGTGGCATTGATGCATGGACTACTTGGTCCCTGGAATTTACTGGCGGCAGCACAGTCTTTCTTGGAACACAGCTTTCTTGAAAACCCACCGAGCTGTCCTCTGATGGTGATAGAGGATCCGGTGCTGGGAGAGCACGTATGTTCTTTTCCGCTTTTAAATTGGATGGCTGAACTGTTTTCGGATGAAGACGGTGACTTCCTGTTGGAGGCTGTTGCAGCTTATTTTGCATACACACTTATGTCATAGACCTTTTTCATGTTTCATATGCTGAGTACTAGCATTTCATTGACAATTCATTGACTTAATTGTCAAGTTTTTATTATTTACCTTGCCTATTGGCTTAAGACTCGATAAAGTACTTGGCTGTTTTATTTTTCTTTAGCATTGAATTTTCCTAGTTTTTAATGCTTTACCTTGCGGACCGTCCACATATAAACTTGCAATCTGCTCTCATGAGATGGCACTTCTATTATCTTATTCAGTTCGTTTCCGGATCATGGGGAGGTGTCATCTAGGTCCTGGATATCTTTACACCGTGTTAAGTTAGCATGGGCTCATTACCGGTTTAAACGCCATTTTTCCTTTTTTGCAACTTCTGCACACGACATTTAGTTGTTGCTTTAGCTTTCCACCTAGTAGTTCATCGTGGTTTACATGAGAATAATATGTTATTGGTCTACTATCTGCTTTACTTGTTAAACTATATCTGTACAGCGAGTGCTAAAGTTTCAAGAACAACACGATACAGAATTGTTATGAGGTCTGATCTCCACGACTTCATACTCATAACATAAGTGCAACTTCTGCCAATTCTGGGCATGAGGCGGGTTTTATATTGCTTTGCCGAACACACATACACAACAGTTGATGCGGTTCACATGAAGAGAGAGCTGGTGTATGCTGATGTGATTCCTTCAAATCTAAGACACTAAAGTATGGGCACGCCCTAAACCAACACAAAGAGACCTTCTTAGCAAATAATATAATATGTGTATTAGGGAGGGTGAGATATAAGCAGCCGCGGGCCGTGGAGGGAGTTACGGTGAGGCAGGGAGGCGGGGAGGGGGAGAAACAGGGTGGAGCCCTCTCTACCTTGCCCCTCCCCCTCCCCGCCTCCCTGCCCCACCGTAACTCCCTCCACGGCCCGCGGCTGCTTATAAGTGTTGCTAACTCTTATTCATTTACAGCATGTTAACATACTGTCACCATTCGCTTTTTATGTACTAGTAACTATGCTGGTAATTTTGCTACTGATAATATGTGTACTTGTATTCTCCACCCTGCTTCTCCCCCTCCCCGCCTCCCTGCCTCACCGTAACTCCCTCCACGGCCCGCGGCTGCTTATAAGTGTTGCTAACTCTTATTCATTTACAGCATGTTAACATACTATCACCATTCACTTTTTATGTACTAGTAACTATGCTGGTAATTTTGCTACTGATAATATGTGTACTTTTATTATCTAAGGTACTACGCCTGAGAAGACGGCATTAGTAAATAAACATTTCAAATACACATGTGTTCTTCTTAACTCCATGTTCTGGTTTCTAAGAAATATATAACGACCGACTGTTCATGAGTTCCACGTATCCTGAGGTACTATAAGTTCATATTCTGGATTGTCTAAACATTGAGAGTTTGTTATATCCAATGTGACACTGTACCTAGCTTGCTAAATAGTTTTTGATTACTAACGTGAGTTTTGGGACACCCTAATTCGCCGAGGTTCCAATCCTCTGTCCACAGTTCTGTGTGAGAACAGAAACCCTGCGACAGGGGCACCCCCGACCCTTGCTGGAGCTTCATCACACTTGCGATACAACTCCAGCAATGCGCCACCTTTACGGCACAGATACATCACGCATCTGTGCTGTTTTTGCCCCGTGATGCGCCGCATTGTAAATGCAGCACACCATAGGTGACGGAACAGCGGCACAGAATGACTAACACATCCCTGGTGATGCGCCAGTCATCATAAATCTATCCCTATGCTTCTTATCTTGTTAGAGATGAACCGCCATATGTATCATCAAAGTTATTTGCATTTCCTAAATAGCGAACTTTAAGGAATAAATAGCGATTCTTTACCATTCCTAGTTTGCGATGAGCTATTTGCTAATTAGCCGAATGTAGCCCAATGAAGCCCAATGTAGCCCAATGTAGCCCAAAGATGGCCGCCAGACACACAAAAAAACAAATGTAGCCCAAATATCAGCCAGATGTAGCCCAACTATAGCCCAGTGACAGAATGACCAATCAGCTTCGCAAACCTCCGTTACGCGAAGCGGAGCGCTGTTACAGATATATATCTTTTTTTGAACGTTAATTTCTCAAAATCCACTGGAGCACATATATTGAGACCTAGCAAAGGCACATCGGGCTACCAGTCCCTAATATTTTGCCAAGTTTCGTGCAAATCCATTCAGCCGTTCGATTATTATTTTTATTTTATTTTTTTGCCCCGCGGGGCCCTTTTAAAACCTCCACATCAAACCTAGGGGGTCAGCGAGGATCTACTATGCCCCCTTATAGTTATTTCCCCCTTTGTTTTGACCTCCTCTTGTCTCTCGATCCTACCGAGAGACAAGATGGCGGCCGCTACGGACTGTTTGGAATGTTGACAGACGCCGGAGAACCAATCAGCTTCGCTTCACAAAGTTCCGTTGCGCGAAAAGTCCGCGAACCAGAGCGCTAACCGGTCCGCTGTTACAGATATATATCTTTTTTTAAACGTTAATTTCTCAAAATCCACTGGAGCACATATATTGAGACCTACAAAAGGCACATCGGGCTACCAGTCCCTACAATTTTGCCAAGTTTCGTGCAAATCCATTCAGCCGTTCGGGCTAAAAGTGAGGCCAACCGCCCTATGGAAAACTCAATGTTAAAAACACGTTTTGGGACCCCCCTTTTTTCTCGGCCCCCACTGGACGAACCCCCCCCAAATTTTCAAGGGCTGCTCAGAAACAAAATGTGCCATTTTCCTGAAAATTTCAGCCGATTCCGTCCACAAACGCCAAAGTTATTAGACATAGAATTTTCAAAAAACCCATAGAGAAAAAATCCTAACTATATATACCTACTGGCGACCGCCAGTAGGTAATATATATATATATATATATATATATGGCCTTTCTGAGTCATCAGGCAGCACAAAAAAACCATCTCCCACTATACTGCTGCTTCATAGACTACAGCGCAGCCTTTGACAAAGTGTCTCGCGAGATTCTATGGAGGAAACTGGCCAAATGGGGGATTCCACAGAGCCTGCTAGGAGCACTTATCTCCTTGCATAAGAACACTTGGGTGCGAATTAAAACTGGCCCAAAGACAGTCTCCAGAAAAATTGCTATCGGAGACGGCTTGAAGCAAGGCTGTGTTCTCGCCCCTCTTTTGTTTAATCTTTACACTGCTGACCTGGGAACATTTCTGGAGAAGAGCAACCTCCTACCACCAAAGCTGGGCATTGCAAAAAGGAATCTGCACATTTTACAATACGCCGATGATATTGTCATAGTGGATCAGACAAAATCGGGGCTCCAACGAGCGCTAAGTAAGCTCAATACATACAATACCGCCAATGCACTAAAAATTAATCAAGAAAAGACCAAGGTCATGATATTCGGAAGCTGCAAGAACAAGAGAAGTCTAAGGTGGCAAATTGGGCCCGCAAAGATCAACCCAACACCAAAATACAATTACTTGGGAGTATGGTTCTGCAAGACTTCTAGACCAACAGCTCACTTAGCCGCCTTGAAAAAAAGAGCAGGTGCAATAACATACTCCCTGACTCGACTAAATCAGTCTCTGAGCAGCCCTTCCGCAGAACCCATTTTGAAGGTTATTAAAGCTACACTACTCCCTGCCTTAAACTATGGGCATCAGGCCTTCCCTGGTGCTTGCTCTGCTATTCTTGACCACGCCCAAGTTTCCATCTATAAAAAAATCTTTCACCTTCCGAAATTTATTCAGAGGGCAAGACTACGTCTAGAGCTGGGCCTACAAAAACAGTCCATCTACTGTGAGGCAGACACTTTGAAATATTTCATAAGGTCACTAAAAGCTGCAGACACAACCCTAAAATTCCGCTTAAAAGAGATCTTCACCAGCCCTGGAAATCCATGGAACCGTCAGATTACAAAGGCCATTAAATCGCTAGAGATTGACAACTCACTGCTGACTTCAGACACTATTCCATACTCAGTCTGGAAAAAAGTCATCAATAAGCAGGTGAAACTAATCTCCTATCGGATGGACTTCCAGGCCTTAAATACACCTACTGCTCTGCTATCCCTGAATGCCTCATACCAGCCTGGGGTACCGCAATTCTATCTGCTGGAAAACCTGAACGCAGTGACACGGAAGAACATAATGTTCGTGCGCCTCCTAGGCCTGTGTTCTACGGCCACTTACAGATGGGCCCCCTCAAAGGAGGGGGGGACATGCAGACTGTGCACATACCACACAGAATCATGGCCGCATCTTTTGTGCTGTTGCCCAGCTATGGATGCCCCCAGAAGATCACTTTTAAAACCCATATTTTTAAAATGGGGCATTAGGTCATGCTGGGAGGCGACGGCCCTGTGCTTTACCTCCACAGACATTCAAGCGCTCGCTAGGATTGGAAAGTTTGTGAGACTCCTGGTTAATCTCTTTTCACCCTCCCCGGCCCCAGCGCTGCCTGTCCCTCCATCTCAAAAACTTATTACAGACTTTTTTGGCCCCCTGGTTTAGCACCTCCTGTCTTAATCCTTTTATTTCTGGGCTAAAGCAATAATGTAATAACACTGGTAACTATAAGATTGTTTTTATACGTATAGACTTTTTAAAACTGAGAGTGTATCCCGCCAGTTTCGTTCCTTAATGTGATAACTGTGCCCAATGTCGATATTTTATAGCAATGGTTTTAATTAACTGCGCTAACCAAATAAACTTGAAACTTGAAACTTGAAACTATATATATATATTACCTACTGGCGGTCGCCAGTAGGTATATATAGTTAGGATTTTTTTGAATAGGGATTTCTGAAAATTCTTTGTTGAATAACTTTGGCGTTGATGGACGGAATTGGCTGAAATTTTCAGGAAAATGGCACATCTTGTTTCTGAGCGTCCCCTGATAGTTTGGGGGGGTTTCGTCAAGCGGGGGCCGAGAAAAAAGGGGGGTCCCAAAACGTGTTTTTAACATTGAGTTTTCCATAGGGCGGTTGGACTCACTTTTAGCTCGAACGGCTGAATGGATTTCCATGAAACTTGGCAAAATTGTAGAGACTGTTTGCCCGATGTGCCTTTGCTAGGTCTCAAGATATGTGCTCCAGTGGATTTTGAGAAATTAACGTTCAAAAAAATATATATATCTGTGACAGCGTCCCGGTTGTTGTGTTGTGTTGGTGATGTAAGTACCAACATGTAGGTACCAATGAAGAGTCTAAAATTCAATGTACACCGTCTCCTCTGTAGATATTTTGTATGTTCTAATATGGGTTATTTAAATGTAAATGTGTGGAAAAGCACTTCATGCTTTAAAGCAATTGTATTTTTGAACTGATTGTTCTTTCCTCTTAGTCCTCCTCTTTGGTTTTTTTTCCCCACACTCTTCTTCAGCATGATAGTTGATAAATTCGTTCCCTCAAAAAATGTATATACATAAAAAAATTATATTAAATACATATAAAATATATTTTTCCTTTACAAGAAGAATACATTTTACAGCTTTTGATATTTGCTATTAAAAAAACATTGAAATTCACTGAAAAAAACATAGGTTATAGACCATATATAGTTAGGAATTAGCATTTACAAAACCTTGAAATATCACTGAAAAAACCATAGGTTATAGACCATATATAGTTAGGAATTAGCATTTACAAAACCTTATTTTACTCACACAAAACCATTGAAATTCGCATATATAGTTAGTTGCACTAACTATATATCGCGCACCCGCAATCCACTGCTGATCATGTCACATATTACATCATTCATGACATGGTCAGTGACATCACTGATGACATCACTGATGACATCTCAAATGACATCACTGATGACAACATCCAGTGACTGTATGTTTCTGTAAAGTTAAAATATGTCTTACATATTGAAGAATGAGTGGATGTATAAGTGTCTGGATGAAGGATTTAGTAGGTGCATGACTGACTGTATGAGTGAGTGATTAAATGTGTCTCACTGAGTGCATGGGTTAGTGACTAAACTGTCTTAATTTGTGCATCATTATGTCTGTTGTTCTGTAAACTGCTGCATGTGTTGATCAGTAGCTATATGAGTAACTATATGGGTTATTGATTGGTTGCCCAAGTATTTGTATGGGAGACTGAGTGTGTGTGTGGGTGGCTGGGAGGTGTATGACTCTGTGCATAGATGTGTGAGCAGTTGATTCACTAGATGTATGGGTTCAAAAGTGCATGTGGAAACAGCTGTATGGGCGGTTGACTGTGCATGAGTGTATTGGTGAGTGAATGGATATCTCAGTGCTACATGTCAAAGTAAGTACATATGTAAAACACAGTACATGTGGGAGTTGACATATATAAATAACTGTGCATAAGAGCCAGGGAATGTGTGAGTGGCTGTATGGATCTTTGTGAACTTGTATCAGGGATTGAATAAGAGAGTAAATATGTGTTAGTATATGTTTGAATAAGTAAGGTGTGTATAACTGTATAGTTGATGAAATGGAGGTGTGATTGATTCTTTACATGACTGACTAGGTGTGTGAGTAACTCCATGGATGAGTGACAGTCTGTGAGTGTCTGTTTACACTGAGTGTATTTAAGGTTATATTAGAGTCCGAAGAGGTTCATCGTATTATCACATGAATGATGTCATCAGTGATGTGATCAGTAATGTCAAATGAGATGTCATCAGTGATGTAATTTGAGATGTCATCAGTGATGTCATCAGTGATGTCATCAGTGATGTCATTTGAGATGTCATCAGTGATGTCATCAGTGATGTCATTTGAGATGTCATCAGTGATGTCATCAGTGATGTCATTTGAGATGTCATCAGTGATGTCATCAGTGATGTCACTGACCATGTCATGAATGATGTAATATGTGACATGATCAGCAGTGGATTGCGGGTGCGCGATATATAGTTAGTGCAACTAACTACATATGCGAATTTTAATGGTTTTGTGTGAGTAAAATAAGGTTTTGTAAATGCTAATTCCTAACTATATATGGTCTATAACCTATGGTTTTTTCAGTGAATTTTCAAAGTTTTGTAAATGCTAATTCCTAACTATATATGGTCTATAACCTATGGTTTTTTCAGTGAATATATATATATATATATATATATATATATATATATATATATATATATATATATATATATATATATATATATATATATATATATATATATTCACTGAAAAAACCATAGGTTATAGACCATATATAGTTAGGAATTAGCATTTACAAAACCTTATTTTACTCACACAAAACCATTGAAATTCCATATATAGTTAGTTGCACTAACTATATATCGCGCACCCGCAATCCACTGCTGATGATGTCACATATTACATCATTCATGACATGGTCAGTGACATCACTGATGACATCACTGATGACATCTCAAATGACATCACTGATGACATCACTGATGACATCATCCAGTGACTGTGTGTTTCTGTAAAGTTTAAATATGTTTTACATATTGAAGAATGAGTAGATGTAGAAGTGTCTGGATGAAGGATTTAGTAGGTGCGTGACTGACTGTATGAGTGAGTGATTAAATGTGTCTCACTGAGTGCATGGGTTAGTGACTAAACTGTCTTAATTTGTGCATCATTATGTCTGTTGTTCTGTAAACTGCTGCATGTGTTGATCAGTAGCTATATGAGTAACTATATGGGTTATTGATTGATTGTCCAAGTATTTGTATGGGAGACTGAGTGTGTGTGTGGCTGGCTGGGAGATGTGTGACTCTGTGCAGATCAATGTGTTCTTGTATCAATGATTGTATAAGAGAGTAAGTATGTGTTAGTATATGTTTGAAAATGTAAGGTACTCTATGTTTAACTGTATAGATTAGAAAATGGAAGTGTGATTGATTCTTTACAGGACTGACTAGGTGTGTGAGTAACTCCATGGATGAGTGGCAGAGTGTGAGTGTCTGTATAGGTGTATGAGTGCATATGATAGTGTTGTAAAGATGAGTGATTGTATGTATGAATGATTGTATGGGTGAATGAGTGAATGTGTGTGTAGACATAGGAATCAGTGAGGGCGTATGTAGTAACTAGTATTGGTGTGTCAATGGTTTAAAAAATTATATTCTGTATTTAACACTGGGTGTAACAGAGGTTATATAAAAGTGTGAGGAGATGCATTGTATTGTCACATGAATGATATCATCAGTGATGTGACCATTGATGTCAAATGAGATGTCATCAGTGATGTCATCAGTGATGTCATTTGAGATGTCATCAGTGATGTCATCAGTGATGTCATTTGAGATGTTATCAGTGATGTCATTTGAGATGTCATCAGTGATGTCATCAGTGATGTCATTTGAGATGTCATCAGTGATGTCATCAGTGATGTCATTTGAGATGTGATCAGTGATGTCATCAGTGATGCCACTGACCATGTCATGAATGATGTAATATGTGACATCATCAGCAGTGGATTGCGGGTGCGCGATATATAGTTAGTGCAACTAACTATATATGGAATTTCAATGGTTTTGTGTGAGTAAAATAAGGTTTTGTAAATGCTAATTCCTAACTATATATGGTCTATAACCTATGTTTTTTTCAGTGAATTTTCAAGGTTTTGTAAATGCTAATTCCTAACTATATATGGTCTATAACCTATGGTTTTTTCAGTGAATTTCATTGGTTTTTTAAAAGCTAATATCTGTAGCTGTAAAATGTATTCTTCTTTAAATCCAAAAATATATTTTATATGTTTATTAATAAAAAAAATTTAAAATATTTTTTTTTCTTCGCTCCCGCTTCGCGAATCGGGAAGCTTCCCGTTAGCTCACCTTGATGCCGCGAAATAGTCCGCGAACCGGTAAACGTTCCTTTAGCGCAACTGCCGCGTTAGAAAACAACATCGTGACGCGTCGCGTCCGCATGACGTTTCGCGTTGTTGCGTGATACATCATATGACGTGCTACGTTAGCGTACCCGGAAGCGAACTGGTACGCGAAGCGAGGCGCGAAGCGCAGGTTCCCGGAAGCAAACCGGGAGGCGGCGCAAAGCGCGTAACGTAAACACAGCAGGTCATGTGACTTGGTAATAACACTTTTCATTGGTTCATTTCACTTTTGGTTTCCTAATGATGTAAGACTAGGTCATGTAATCTAAAATTAACACTTTTCATTGGTTGAGAACTATTGTTTTTCCCAAATGATGAAAACCCCTCCTTCTTTCCTCACTCTGACTTTCATCTTTGTGAGAGAAAGACCCTTTGTTACCAGTGAGCAATGGCTTCTTTAGTAGCTTCAGC
This sequence comes from Lissotriton helveticus, assembly GCF_964261635.1. Lineage (NCBI taxonomy): Eukaryota > Metazoa > Chordata > Amphibia > Caudata > Salamandridae > Lissotriton > Lissotriton helveticus. Next base: position 1,612,665,654 of record NC_136065.1, read on the forward strand.
TGGTGCTTCCCCACCACCTTCACCACATCCAAGGAAGAGAGGACCACCTGCTGAAGTTATAATTCAGCAAGAAGAGGAAGAGGAGGAAGAGCAGGAAGAGAGGCAGTTTTTGCCTGAGGAGCCCAGGAGGTTTCACCTGAAAGGAAATTTTATTTGGCAATTTTTTAAATTTCCCAAAGGCCAGAAAAAAGTAAATGCAAGATACGTAACTTGCCTTATATGTCAAGATAGACTGTCCAGAGGGACCGAGAAGAAATACAGTTACGGAAACTACACAATGCATCGCCATATGACTAGGTGGCATCCTAACAACTACAGTGCTGCACAGTTACGTAACGAACTAGATAATCCCCCTATTATGGCCAGAAGATCTGTTGTACCGGAAGTGACGGGACCAGAGGGCAGGGAGATGGTGCCAAATATACAAATGAGATTCGGGGAAGTAAAACAAGTCTGCGTACTTTGCAATGGAATCATTTGCTACAGAGAAAGTAGCATCACTCTGATCAACAGAGCTATTGACAATCATGCTCATGTTTGTCCGAAACGCCCCAAACAATAAATTCTTTTTTTTTTGTTGCTCCTGTTGAGCCCTTTACAATGAATCGTTTTCGTTTCCCCCCCCCAAAAAAACCAAAAAAATATATAAAACCGTTGAGAAAAATTCAAAAAAAGTAAAAAAATGTTCAGAAAAATAATAAAAAAAATATAAAACAACAAAAACAATAAAAAAAAGTTCTTTTCAGAACTACCTCCCCGTTATAAAAAAATTGGTAGAATATTTGGAACTCTGCCAACCTCTATTTCTCTTGATTCGCTTCCCAGTTCGCTCGCCGGTACGCGAACCGGGAGCGAACCCCAAAAATGTTTTTTAAAAAAAGAACAGTAAGTATAAGGGAAGGAAACAGACAGTTATGTTAAAAGAGAGACAGCTATAGGGGGGTAAACTAAAGATACTGTTACCCGTAATCCACTGCTGATGATGTCACATATTACATCATTCATGACATGGTCAGTGACATCATCAGCAGAGGATTGCGGGTAACAGTATCCCTAGTTTACTCCCTATAGCTGTCTTTCTTTTAACATAACTGTCTGTTTCCTTCCCTTATACTTACTGTTCTTTTTAAAAAAAAATTTTTAGATCAGTCAGAAACAGTGAAAGTAATAGAGACAGAGTGAGTGACCAAGAGTGAAGAAGTATGAGAAGAGAGGGACTAAGAAAAATAGTGAAGGAGTAGAGTAATTAAGTAATAGAGAAAAGAATGAGGGAAGTAGCAAAGGCAGGAAAGTGATGCTTAAAGAAATGAAGCAGTGGAACTAATAGAAGTTAAATGTGATAGAAATATAACGAAAAGAGTACAAAACATTTACCTTATAATTGTCGTTAAGTTAGTCATTTGTTCTTTTTATACTTTCAATCTGTGAAAGAGAGAACAAACATTTGAAAAATATTAAAACATGTTTTTAATAAATTAGAAAAGACAAGGGAAAAGATTGAAGGACAAATAGTTTTTCAAGAACTTTGACACTTACAGAAGCCTCTGCTTCTCCATGCCCCTACACAGTCCTAAAAATATACATTTTAAACTAACAGTATCTTGATGCAGATGAAGTGAGTCCTATCTTGCAACATTGTGCATCTTTTGCATGACTGCTGCATCGGTTTCATGTGGCATTGTTTTTTTACAGCATGACACATCTGCCTAGATGCATCATTTTATAATTTTGTCGCCTCATAGCAAATCTTTTCAACCGCGACTGCGTCACAAAAGTGACGCACAGTGGCGCAAAAGAGGCATACACCTATCATAAATCTGTCCCTAACATGTTAAATAATTGATTCAGGATGACAATAAGGTGTGGCCTATCCAGAGGTTTGTTTAAGGTGAGGCCTACTCAGGGTTGCAGATCAAATTTACACTTGTTGAAGAATACAGAGGAGATAATACATGTGAAGGCCTACTAATGAAGTAAGTCATGTCCACTTCACTCTTGAACAAAGGCCAGACCTCTTCTGTGTCCGTGGACAGACCTAAACTTCATCTGCACAATGTCATTCGTAAACTTAGGAAACACAGGTGATGTAATTGAAAAATGTGGAGTTTATTTTCCTCATTTCACAATCACATCACCTGTGTTGCCTTTGCTTAGGTATCTCATAGTGCAGATGGAGTCTAGCATATCAAACAGTACACAGAAGTTGAGCAGTGTATACAACAATTTTGACACTTAGAAAAGCTTCAGCTTCTGCATGTCCCCTACACAGTGCTAATTATATACATTTCAAAGTGATGGTATCTTGCTGGAGATGAACTGAAACCTATCTTGCAACATGGTGCATCTTTTACACAAAAGTGACCCACAGCGGAGCAAATGAGGCGCACGGTCATCATAAATCTGACCCTAACATTTTAAATCATTGTTTCAAGATGCCGATAAGGTGTAACCTATTCACAGATTTGTTTCAGGTAAGTCCTACTCAGAGTTGCAGATGAAATTTAGGTTTGTTGAAGAATACAGAGAAGAAAATACATGTGCAGGCCTACCAACCAAGTGTGTCATGTCCACTGCACTCTTGAACACATGTCAGACCTCCTCTGTCTCCAGGAACAGGCCTAAACCTCATCTACACAATGTGATGTGTAATGTTAGGAAACACAGGTAATATAATTGAAAAACGTGCAATTTTTTTTGCTCATTCCACAATCATATCACCTGTGTTTCCTTTGCTTAGGTATCTCATTGTGGAAATGTAGTCTATCATATCAAAGACTACGTAGAATATGAGCACTGTATGCAACAACTTTGACACTTACAGAAGCCTCACCTTCTCCATGCCTCCTACACAGTTCTACATGTACATCATAAATGCAAACAGAACAGAATTAATTATACATGTTAAATGGTTTATTTTTGCTGTTCTTAGAATGTATCAAATTTCACTAAAAACAGTGACTTGAAGGTATTCATCATATAACAGCGGGGAAAAAAAAACACAATCAAAATGATTGTGTTTAAAAAACCCATACAACATAACAAATCAGAATTCAGAACTCCTTAAAGTTAACTTACTTTCCATGACGGCGAAGAATGTCCTATGAACAGCTTACACTCTGTTGTGCTGTTATTACTTTCAACCCGCCACTTTCTGAAAGAAAACCTCCATCGTTTTCAAAAACATGTTACATACAATAAATGACTTCTCGCTCTCTACCACACGTTTCCACAAGGCCAAATCGTGTCAGAGCCATTTATAACTCTTGGAATTCTTGTAAGCCAATCCCGTCATGTTGTATTTCCGCAACTTTCAGAATTAAAATGTTGAAGATCATTTTCACAATCCTGGATTACTAATATCTTACCTTTCTTGCTCACTCATGTTCTACATTTCCTATGACACTGATACTGCTTACTATGAAGCAGACTTACACTATCTCTATGACTACTACAATTATTAAATTCTCTACATCACTTTTAATCACAAAGCAATATAAAACAGTAGACAGCATTGCAGACTTACATTTCCTCTACTCCATGTTTTGATTGGCTGCTTGAATTTTCTTATAAAAAGAAACAGTTTTTCTGAATCCATTCAAAGTGCAGTTATTTCAACATGACGTCCAGTGTTATGGTAAGAAGTTATGTCTCTGTACTACACTTATCCTCAAGGCCAAATCGTGTAGGAGCCATTAGAACTTCTTGAAATTCCTCAGAGCACATCCCGAGATTCTTTCCCTAAAATTTTGGTTTTAAAAACACCAGGTAAGAGTTTTTAAGGTCATACGGCAATTTTTAAAAAAAAATTAAAACAGAATCATTGCAGAATGACCAGCCGTTTCTAGACTTTAAAAAAGCTGTGTAATGTCCTGATGTTATTGAAGGACCGTCATGATATATAATTGCTGCAGTTACAAAAGTCCTTCCTGATATTGACAACTGTGAAGCCACAAAATTTTTAATTAAAGTTGTCAATTTTGTTCCATCAGGCCTACATCGTTGGAACATTAAAATAACATACTGGCCATATGTTCGTATAAATAATGTGGACATCATTTCAGATTTACATTGGCTACACTCCATGTTGTGATCAGCTGCTTTTACTAGTTTATTAAAAGAGACTGATTTACTGTCTGGCAAAGTTAAATATATAAATCTTTCTGAATCTACACTAGTACTACTTGATACCCTACAGTTCTCGCAGTCATGCTGCCATTGATAAGAAAGCCCAAACAGGTGATCTACATCTACACCTTCAGCATGCAATACATCAAGTATATACATTAAAAACTCCTGACAATCTTGCTGAATATTTTGAGAGAATTGTGTTTGGCCTGAACATCTGTCTAACAGATTTCGAATTTCAGACACACTTTCTATTTTTGTTCTATCTATGCTACATTTCTCTAACACAGAATTTAACAAACTGCAAAATCTTTGATCAGAATTGACCACAATCTCTTCTTTTACATTTTCTAGAGAAAACAAAACATTAACCACTACATTAGCATAGCAGTTGACACCAGAACTGTTTTCAAATTGAAAACCAACAACATCTTCAACAGAATACTTTTTGTTTCTGCTTATAATTTCAGGTTCATCGACTTTTCGTCTTTTTGCTGCAACCACACGTTTCTCAAACAAAGGATATTGAGGCAAATGTGGCGCATACTCTCTTCTCAACCTATTGTATTCCTTAACACAATCTAGATCCGCACAAATGTTTGTGACATCACACTCAATCAAGTACAATCCCGATAAAGTTCTAACTCGTGACAATGCCACATATGCCATACCCTCCTTGAACACAGAACTGCCAATATTCACCAATGCACTGTCTACACTTAAACCTTGCGATTTATGGATTGTCACCGCATATGCCAAGCAAACAGGAAACTGCTTACGGCGAACATATAAGTCTTTTACAAGCAAAAATCTAGCAGAGCAACGACCAATTACCTGTACTTCCTCAATGCCATCAAATTTAATTTTTAAAAATTCAATTCCATCTCTATTTCTGTATTTCACAAAATCAACAACATTACCCATTGATCCATTTACCAGACCTCTTTCAACATGTAAATTCCTTCTTAAAATTATACGGCAGTTCAAGCACACATTCAGAGTCTTTTCAAAACCTGCAGTTTTAGATATAGTCTTCTCTAATGAATCCAATTTTGATTTCAAATTCTCAGACAAAATAATTGTTGATCCCATATGCTCTACTCTGTCAATAGCTTCTAGTTTCACAATCTCCTGCTTTTCCAAATGCAACATTTTGTTGTTGAATTTGGCACATTCTGCAAGAGTTGGCATCAAACATATTCCAGATTTCTTCTCAGTAATTTTCTGAAAAATATTCTCAGGCACAACATCTTGTTCTGGATATAAATTTGACAGTAATCGTGCATGTAAAGCTTCTTTCCCATGCTCGGTCACTTTTCCAATTCTAACATCTTGTAGAATACTCTTGTAAACTTCATCCTTCGCCTGACGCATATTTTCATGCAGTTCAGCATAATTGAAGTTTAACCAGATATTGACGTTGCAAATGCTCCCTAGGCACTTCCTGGTATCTTCATGCGTGAGCACTTTGAACGCAGGTTGCCCTTTCACTGGTGTCAGCTGCAGAAGATCTCCGAAAACAATGATGTGTTTGCCACCAAATAACACATCATACTCTGTTTTGAGAACTTCTTGCATTCTCAAATGCACAAACGCAAGCATGACATTGGAAACCATGCTTACTTTTTCAATGATAAGAAGTTTCATTTTCCTCAAGATTCTTGAAACTTCAAAACAAGCATCTCCAGATAGCTTGTGATATTGTAATTTGTTGTCATGCTCCACTGGCAGCATCAGTAAACGATGTAAAGTAATCCCTTTAATGTTATGTGCTGCCAGTCCAGTTGGAGCGGTGACAACACAAGACAGCGATGACTCTGTCCTTTCCTGCAAATAGCATGAAATTGCTTTAATAAGGAAACTTTTTCCAGTTCCCGCTTCTCCACTCACGTACAGTCGGACAGGCTTCAACGACGTACATGAACACTCTTTCTTGTCATGACTTAATCCATGATCAATTTGCATGGTAACTTCGTCATATATTTTCCTCTGCTCAACGTTGAGTTGTCTTTCCAACTCTTCTAAGTTAACCGCATCCTCCTGAACATGTGCCATGGCTCTTTCCACTTCATTCATAGCAGTGGCAGCTTCATTTTCGATAACAGGTCCTCCTAGTGGATCCTGACTCAATGAAGCAGAACTCTGACTGTCCTGAGAACTGTCTCTGGCAATCTCGGCTGCAATCGTTGCTTCCTGCTCAATTTCCGCATTCAACATTTCTACATATTTGGGAAAAGCAGGACATTCTATGGTCTCCTTGGCAGCATTGAAAGAGTCTTCGTAACAGAGGAAATCTCCAAGCAGTTCATCTTCTGCACGTCAAGGCTTGAAAAGTTGCAAAAGTGCTAAATAGAAAATCTCCTTTTTTTCAGGAGATTCGCCACTCAATTTTCGATGGTTTACCAAGTGGCATTTTCTTTGCTTGACCAGACATCCCTCACTTCCTATTACAGCATACACTCCTTTCTCAGTATCTTCTTTGATGTTCCTCTTGAATATGTAATTTTGAAGAACCTCATACAGACAAACATTGTCGAGGTGTTTGCTTCGATTTGGATAATATGTATCCAACATGTTGGTCTTCAAAATGTCGGTACTGTTTGGCTCCTTTTCCGCCAAATACTCAATTTCCCGCACAGGTTTCAGAACTCGATTACGCGTTGCAGCAAGACCAAGACTCGCCCAAACGATACTCCTGGACTTGGCATAGAGACTTGCTGAAGACAACCGGTCAGAGCATTCGTAAGCTCCGATTTCTCGATGCGACAACATCTTCAGACTGAAACTGTACAACTTCTTGCTGAGGCTCTTTTCATGGGAAATGTCCTCCCACATATCTTTCAATTCTGTCTTCTCTTTTTTGGTGATGTAAGATGTCACATACCGAGCCACAGCCATACAGTTATCAGCCACAAACTGTATATCCATGTTAGCATTCCACATGGACAAAATCACCGGGTTGTAGTCGTTGATGTACTTGGACTCTTCGTTCCTCTTCAAATTGTATGTGTTTTTAGGTGATTTCTTCATCACATTATGTCGCAGCGAAGACATCAAACTGTTTACTCTTCCTTTAGAAATCACCGGTCGTGGAAAGCCGAAACGACATTTGGTGTAGAACTTGTCCTTGTTTCGGAATTTACGACGACAGTACTTTCCACATCGATGGCTTTGGAAACGTAGAACTTTTTATCTTAGACTTTTCTTCTCCTTTGCGTTTGGAACAGCACACGTAGAATATTGTTGTATGAAACTCATCACTGAGTCTTCTGGATCCGTTCCAAATTTAGGTGCATCCTTGATCCACAGCAGCATATGTATATGAGGAGCACCTCTTGCTTGGTACTCCTTTCTCCAGAAGAAATCCAACACCTCTCCAAGAGGTGGATTCTTTTTATTCATGATGAAAGACATCATAGCTTCAAATCTATGATTGAAGTACCTGCATACATTGACTGGATCCAAAGAGCACAGTTCTCCGGGTGTCTTGAATTCGATGTTTTCGATGTTTGCATTTGCCTCTCGTAGAAATTCAAGTAAGTCTTCCCACCCATACTCCGCACAGCTCAGAGTGAGGAACCATGTGGGAGTTCCTAAGTTCCTCAGCATACATTTTAAATCACCATGACGACGGTACCAGTACTCATTAGTACCACGCTGACACGCCATGAGATTAATCAGGTGAGAATCCAAAATACTGTCTTGGACATTGACTTTATCCATAAAGTCACTTGCCGAGATGTTTTGCATGTGTATACCACTTTTCAAGATGTGGTTCACTGCATATGACAGTCCAGACAGATCGCTTTCAAACAGGAGATGAAACAAATAGGGAATGCATTGTCGAAACCTAGCATCTCCTGCATACAATCGCAAAGCCCGGTATTCAGAAGCAGGAATTTGATGAGGTCGCTCATCATATCTTCCTCCCTGACCTGTTGGAAAAAGCTGTGGGAAACACCGAGCTTCCAAACTTTCCTCCCAAACACTAATGGGACTCCCTTTGGCTTGTTTCATTTGAAACAACTCAATAGCATTCCCCATGACTTCCTTGGAATGCAAAGGATGAACACTATAATGTTCATATATTTCTTCACTAGTACAGGGTTCTACTTTCTCAATTTGACCAGCACACAAATCGCTATCCTCTTCCTCACTTACTTCCTCTTCTGCAACATATACATTTTTATAGTATTTATTATTTTTTTTCAAATACAATGTTGCCTTTTTGACTTTCCTAACATCCACTAAATCTTGCCATATTTTCTTATTCTTTGTCGGAACCCCATTAACTAAGATAACCAGAGGTTCCTCTTCCACTTTTTCTACTCCAATTGTGTTAATGTTTTTCTTCAAATCTAGAGGCAAATAAACAACTCTTCCCTTTAATCCTCTCTGTAAATCTGATGGAGGCAATTTCCCTGTCTTTGGCTCCATTCTTACAATAGCCTGAAAGGGATGGATACTTTGAATCAAAATAGATTCATAAGTATTTAAATCCTTCAATTCAGAAGGAATCTCAACCAATTCCAGATTATTATAAACTGCTCTAGCAGGCATCTGGTTTTGATTTAATTTGTTACAACAATAAGTACACACACGTTGATCCAATCCCAAATCAAAACAATTTTCTACCATCAAGTATGTTGTAAAATCCTTCCATTCACTATTATTTTCCCTTTCACTTTTTGCATATAAATCCACTAACTTAGTCTGATTCTTATAATAAGTGCGTCGACAACACACACAAGTAAAATTTGGCCTCTCACTTGATTTCACCTCAAACGTCGCAATTTCCCTCTGGAAATTATCTGTACTGGAAACCTGTACACTATCTTCCACATTACTCTCTTCTTCTTGGTCAATTTCAACATTCTCCTCTTTACTTCCAAAGTAACAAAACTCAATTTCTTCACATATATTCTTCACATCTATTTCAGAACCATGCAAAAGAGCAGCGCATAATTGTTTAGGCATAATTGCTGGACTCTTAGCATAATACAACATTCTAACTAATTTCCTCACTTTATTATGATGCACTGCTAGCATCCTGAAATGATGAAAAACACTCTGGCATACTCTCCTGGAAAGACAAGCCAGTGAATGACCATGCAAACCTGTCACTTCTCTCACTCTGCAAGGATCTAATTCTTGCAACAACTTCATTTTCTGCTTCAAACTTTTCTTATTAAATGACCGTATAAAATCACAAAGCAAATTGATGGAATCCTGTTGTACACTGCAAATACTACTACACTTCCAGGTGTACACAGGACCCTTAGGACGTCTTCCTAAAACCTCATTACCTAACACCTCTTCTATCTCTGTTGTCACAAGTTTTTCTTTTTCAACTGGACAACCATCTTTCACTTCATAAGCTCGACCACTGGTGTCAACTGCATGCACCAAATCATTATCCTGGAAATAACTCTCCTCATTAAAAAATGCCTCAGAGCTTGAACTATGCATCCATTCTCCAGAAAAAACTTCACAAAAATATACTACGATTAACTATTCTCTTCCATCTACTATTTCTTTTGAAATCATAAATTGCCTTGTTTAGCTTCCTAATTCTATTGATTATCAAAATAAATAACTTACGTTTAATTTCAAATGCCTGATCAATAACTTTCTCAACTATTTTTTTTCTCTTATAAAAAACCATTTTCTGTTGACCTTTCTTAATATTTTTTAACAAATTGCCAATTATCCTGTTGCGGAACATTCGTTTACGAATGTCCCTAAACTGTTGTTTCCTTCTACTATCATGCACAGAGTTATCTCTTGCTCTAGCAGTAACATTTTTCATTGGCCTTTCCTTTCCGTTTGAATTGCTTCTCCTTTTCTGGACTGAAACATTTTCTGTAGTAATATTTTTTTTACTACAGATATTTCTGATGAATGTTTTTGTACTCTTACCCGGTGCTTTCTTGGTGACTTGACAAATATTTTTGTTAGAGGACTGCTGCTTTTTTTCATTGACCTGCTGTCTTTGACGTTTTGCAGCCTTTCTCAGTCTTTCTTTGGTTGGCATGCTGAAATCTTGAAATGATCTGCAGTTGAATCTGTGGTAAAATATAATAAAAAATGTTATTAACCACTATTACCCAACAGTAAATCAATAACAGTCATCAAAAACTTAACACACTACTTAACATTTTTACATAGAAGATTTTTTACTGCTTGGCAAATTTAGAATACAGAAATAGCAGAAAAGAAATGGAATTTATATTCATTTTACCTGTGCTGTTTTATATGTGAATCTGATCTAATTTTATGAGCATATTTTAATATTTTATTGAAGACACTACACATAACCTGTTTTTGAAGGTGTCTTTATTTTTAAATTAAACGGTTTACATTTTTACTTTTTATTTATTATAAATTTTTTAAATAAATGTTTATAGTTCCATAGGCTCAAGCACGTCAGCTTCCCATCCTATGTCATACAATTCTGACAAATCTGCATCCTCATGACGTTCTTCTTCATCCTCAGGATTTAAATCATCCAAGGGATCAACATCCACTGATGTTTCAATTACGAGTTCAATGATGAGGTCGAAATCAACTGATTGCTGATTGTCGCTCATGTTGATGTTGTCTTTATCTTTAAAGAAAGATAACAACAATGAGATGTTCCAGAGTAAGAGACAAATCTCAGAGATTATAATAGTAAAATTGTTTAACAAGAGTTACATTTTGCAGCTATTATTTAGCCATGTCCAGCGATGCTGAGGAGGTGAAGCCTATGTCCAATTTTTCAGTGAACAGGACTCATCTCTTCTTAACCTTGGATAAGCCTCACCGACTCTGTGTCCCCTGTACATACTTAAATGTAAAGGGGCAGATTGATGTTAACTAGCACATCCCCAGGGATGCACCAGTTAACGTGCACCGCTGCTCTGCCACCCATGGTGTGCCGCATTTACAATCAGATAGGACAAAGCTGCGTCAAAACCCTGCGCCTGCTTGAAGCAGGCATAGGTCTTGACGCAGGTAGGCTGAAAGCTAAAGCAACAACTAAGTGTCGTGTGCAGAAGTTGCAAAAATGGAAAAATGGCGTTTAAACCGGTAATGAGCCCATGCTAACTTAACACGGTGTAAAGATATCCAGGATCTACATCAGTTTGGGGTTCACAAACCTGGCAGGTACAAGGCACTGAGGCTTTGCACCGTGCATGTCTCATCCCGAATCATATGTTGTTTCTGAATGAAACAATTTCCCAGACCACATGCTTTGGATTGGCTACTTCTAAAAAATTAAACACCCCTACTATCCCGGAGTTAGAGGAATATGATGGTTGGAGTAATTTTACTCGGTTGTCCATTAGTGATTTACAGGCCCTACTCCGTAATTCTTCCTTTAACATTTCCAGTATAAATCCAAAAGGTTGGCTGCTTTGGCAACGTAGTTCAGATTCATGCCAGAATCGATTTTTCGGTTTAACAGAAGGTTTTAAAAATGTTAGACCTGATCCCCGGTTTGACTTGGTCCACACTGTCACGACTTACTCTGTAGGAAAATTGTGTCAGAATTGGCTGAAGCATTCAACTTTACTTGCAGTTAAAAGTCACCTTTCTAAACTGAATGCAGACGTGGATTTGAATGATTTCATTAAAGGCCCGGCTAGTGGCAGGTCGAAAAGGTGGATATATGCAGCGTACAATGAAATTTGGAAACTGACTCAGATTGAGGCTGCTACACGCCTTAGGGCTATTGATCAAGCGAATCTTGAAAAAGTGCTTGCAGTTGTTGACAATAGTATTAGCGTTCTTTCATCTAGAATTTACACACTAGATGACATTGTGTCGTCAGTTGTCGATATTGTGCATGATGAAGTGTCAGTGTTATACCATGGTCAGAATCAATTAAGATCAATCATGCAATTTGCTTGGACCCTTCAAACTCTGAAAAATGGTAAAGTTCCCTGGGGATACATGAACGTTTCTTCTTTATTTGCCCCATTCAATTTGACTGACAAACAACGCTTGCTGTCAATGCGTGATGCTTCCTTTTCTATGTTACATATTGAAAGGTTAGAATCTTTGCCTTTTTCAGTGGCAGAGGCCAATGCTGCAACGTGGCTTATCCACGGTTTAATAACGCTGCCTTTTGCTTTATATAAGTTTTCAAATTGTATGAAATATGTACCAATAGTTCGTTATGAACCTTTAGGTAGTGGTTTTCTTCATGAGGTCTGGTCGCTTCCATACACATACAGATGTTTCAAAGGTGATCAAGAAGTTTATCTGAATGGAGAGGAATGCAATGAGACGCCAGATCATTCACTAATGTGTAGGCACATACAGTTACACGGTTCATGCAACAAAGACCGACCAAATATGGCTTGCGTGTTGCAAGGCACGCCAGTTCCTGCTATCATCCCCACGTTCAAGTTGTTGGAAAATGGTAGTTATTTGATGCTCAATAATGAAGATTGTTGTGGGTTAATTAGAAGTATTCCTTTTATCGTAACAGTAAGTGAACGGGTTATTTGCTGCAGAAATGTTCTATTTCCTCCCACACATGAACATAAGGAGTTTTCAATCTGGCCACAAATACCAACCTTGGGAGCAGATTTCAACGGCATGGCAAGAATAAGGGCTCTTTTGTCTCAGAGAGAGGTGGCCTTGAGTTCGGCCCGTGAAACTTTCGTGCTTCACATAGCGAACACCCGTACAGAGGTGCAGGCCCTTTTAAATACTGATTTGCCTTTGCATTTCAGCGACATGGTTCGGACTATCTTTAACGCGTCCTCCACAAAGGGCCTGGCGCATTTTTTTAAAGTTGTTAGCAGTGGTCTCGTGACTTGATTTGAGAAAATCTTTGGAGTCATCCCTGCTTTCTTTCATTCTATTTTTTCCACTTTGTTTGGTGGATTCCCAGTTTTACTTGCATTAGCAGCGGGCGCTCTTGTGGTTTTTTACATTTTTAAATATGGATGTCCTTCCTGTGCAAGGTCCCGCCCTGCAGCTGCTGACGCTGTTCCGCAATCGCATGCTTGAATATTATGGCACAATGCCGTTGGCGATATTAAGCACGGCATATGGATTATCTTTTCGATTCTCCTACTTCACCTGTGTCCAGCCTGTATTTCACTGCCTGACCTGTGATTTCGATTGGGCCATTGATTTGTGTCTCTGCGGACCGGTTTCTCCTGACGTCGACTTTAATCAGCTAATGAGTCCTATCATTACTCACGAGTTGGTTTGTCCTGGCGAAAGGATTATGGCTGTGGCATTGATGCATGGACTAATTGGTCCCTGAAATTTACTGGCGGCAGCACAGTCTTTCTTGGAACAGAGCTTTCTTGAAAACCCACCGAGCTGTCCTCTGATGGTGATAGAGGATCCGGTGCTGGGAGAGCACGTATGTTCTTTTCCGCTTTTAAGTTGGATGGCTGAACTGTTTTCGGATGAAGACGGTGACTTCCTATTGGAGGCTGTTGCAGCTTATTTTGCATACACAGTTATGTCATAGACCTTTTTCATGTTTGACATGCTGAGTACTAGCATTTCATTGACAATTCATTGACTTATTTGTCAAGTTTTTATTATTTAGCTTGCCTATTGGCTTAAGCCTCGATAAAGTAGTTGGCTGCTTTATTTTTTTTTAGCATAAAATGTTGCTAGTTTTTAATGTTTTACCTTGCGGACCGTGCACATATAAAGTTGCAATCTGCTCTCATGAGATGGCACTTCTATTATCTTATTCAGTTCGTTTCCGGATCATGGGGGGGTGTCATGTAGATCCTGGATATCTTTACACCGTGTTAAGTTAGCATGGGCTCATTACCGGTTTAAACGCCATTTTTCCTTTTTTGCAACTTCTGCACACGACACTTAGTTGTTGCTTTAGCTTTCAACCTAGTAGTTCATCGTGGTTTACATGAGAATAATATGTTATTGCTCTACTATCTGCTTTGCTTGTTAAACTATGTCTGTACAGGGAGTGCTGAAGTTTCAAGAACAACACGATACAGAATTGTTATGAGGTCTGATCTCCACGACTTCATAGTCATAACATAAGTGCAGCTTCTGCCAATTCTGGGCATGAGGCGGGTTTTATATTGCTTTGCCGAACACACATACACAACACTTGATGCGGTTCACATGAAGAGAGAGCTGGTGTATGCTGATGTGATTCCTTCAAATCTAGGACACTAAGGTATGGGCCCGCCCTAAACCAACCCAAAGAGACCTTCTTAGCAAATAATATAATATGTGTATTAGGGAGGGTGAGATATAAGTGTTGCTAACTCTTATTCATTTACAGCATGTTAACATGCTGTCACCATTCGCTTTTTATGTACTAGTAACTATGCTGGTAATTTTGCTACTGATAATATGTGTACTTGTATTATCTAAGATACTACGCCTGAGAAGACGGCATTAGTAAATAAACATTTCAAATGCACATGTGTTCTTCTTAACTCCATGTTCTGGTTTGTAATGAATATATAACGACCGAGTGTTCATGAGTTCCACGTATCCTGAGGTACTGTAAGATCATGTTCTGGATTGTCTAACCATTGGGAGTTTGTTATATCCAATGTGACACTGTAGCTAGCTTGGTAAGGGGTTTTTGGGTACTAAGGTGAGTTTTGGGGCACCCTAATTCGCCGAGGTTCCAATCCTCTGTGCACAGTTCTGTGTGAGAACAGAAACCCTGCGACAGGGGCACCCCTGAGCCTTGCTGGAGCTTCATCACACTTGCGATACAACTCCAGCAATGCGCCACCTTTACGACACAGATGCGTCACGCATCTGTGCTGTTTTTGCCCCATGGTGCGCCGCATTGTAAATGCAGCACACCATGGGTGGCGGAACAACGGCGCAGGATGACTGGCACATCCCTGGTGATGCGCCAGTCATCATAAATCTATCCCTAAGCTTCTTATCTTGTTAGAGATGAACCGCCATATGTATCATCAAAGTTTTTTGCATTTCCTAAATAGCGAACTTTAAGGAATAAATAGCGATTCTTTACCATTCCTAATTTGCGATGAGCAAATTGCTAATTGCAAATTACCCATTCATTTCCATGGAGCAGGAGGCCCATAGGAATGAAGGTGCAATTTGCGATTAGCAATTAGCTCATCGCAAATTAGGAATTTTTCCGAGGGTGCAGGGGTGTCTCAAGAACACCCTGCTGCACCCCTGAAAAAGAAATTTGGGGGCATATGGCGCACATAAATTTTAAAAACATTCCTTTACCTCAAAAACGATTTTCAACTCATAATTTGAAAACACTGCCCACGGGGAAATGACTTAAAATGTCCTCAAGACACATCAAAGTGTTTTTTTAAAGCCTTTGCAACTTTTTTGGGTCACTTTTAACATGGCTATGTAACTCAAACAGTCAAAATCTAAATTTACCATGCACAGGTGGGAGCATATTTACAAGGAATTTGCTCCACGGGGAAAGGTCTTTTAATTTAATATTGGAAAAATAACATCAGAGACACTGAAATGCCTTATAAAGAAGCATACACCATTATGTCCTTGTCATAAATTTTAAAAGCATTCCTTTTCCCCAAAAACGATTTTCAAGTCATAATTTAAAAACACTCCACATGGGGAAATGACTTAAAATGTCCTTAAGACACATGAAAGCGTTTTTTGATTGCCTTTGCAGCATGTTTGGGTCACTTTTAACATGGCTATGTAACGCAAACATTCAAAATCTAAATTTGCCATGCACAGGTGGGAGCATATTTACAAGCAATTTGCTCCACATGGAAAGGCATTACATTAAAATGGGAAAAATAACATCAGAGACACTCAATTGCCTTATAAAGAAGCATACACCATTATGTCCTTGTCATAAATATTAAAACCATTCCTTTTCCTCAAAAACGATTTACAAGTCATAATTTGAAAACACTCCACAGCTCCTATGCACATAAAAACCCTGTCAGTACTAATACTTCACATTTTCTCCAATTACAATTTCTCAAAGAAACAAAATCTATTTGTAAAACACTTGAGACAAAGCAACATTTGAAAAACACAACTTTCTTCATAATTTTCTCCTTAAAGCACACTATTCTCTATCTAAATTAAAGAAATCTTTTCTCACCTTAGCAAATACTTTGAGTTTCAAAACAGTCTCAGAAACACACCAATTTGTCTTCAGCAGAGCAAAAGGTATGCACTCCAGAGTCTGCAGCTATCAAAAGCACAGAAATGCTGTAATTCTTCACACATATCTCTCATGTCACCCAATCAAAACTCTTCCCTCACTTTTTTTCAAATCAAAACCCTTCCCCCCTCTGCCCTCTCTGCTTTTTTTGCATAGCAACCACCTCTTGGAAGACCTCTGGTGTTTGCAAGTTCAAACAACAATGTTGCAATTGAACTCTGAACTCTCAGTGCACCTGCATATCCAGTGCATTCTTTCATTTAATGATTTTTTCTTGACCACTCAAAATACATCTTTCAAAGAACTCATCCATGCACCCTAACTTTCTGTTTTCAGCAATCAAAATCCACCAATCACTCTTACTGCTTCATTAACACAGAAACTCCACAGTTTTTTTCATTTTACACTCTTATTTTTTCAACTGCCATTTCATTGCCACACTTCATTTGACTGCAGGAGAACCTTCTCTCACCATGTTTTCTGTCTGGATTGTTGGACATAGTTACATCTATTGGGCTCAGAGGTATGCTGAGAACAGAAATTTACCTAACCTCAATTTACAAGATGTGGAAATTAAGTGGTTTGGCCACAGAGGATTAAAATGTCACCAATTGATACCATTGGTGAAAACCTTTATGCATTTGCCAAAACCTGACCTGTTAATTGTGCACTGTGGAGGTAATGATTTGGGCACTTTGACTGGGGTAGGTCTGGAAATGCTTTTAAAGGACACCTTTGAGCAATTGATGGCACTTTTTCCTCAAACTGCCTTTGTATATTCAAATATATGCCAAAGACAGAAATGGAGGTGGACGAACCAATTTTGTCCACAAATTGAGAAGTCGAGGAAGCATGTAAACAAATCTGTTTCAGCTTACATGAGAGACCATGGAATGGGCTCCATGTACAACAATAACTTGCGTTGCTACATGCAAGATATCTACAGAGGAGATGGAGTTCACTTCTCAGATGAGGGCAACAGAGTTTTCATTTTTAATTTAAGACTGTGCATTGGTACCTACTTATAAGTACCTAAATGTACCATAAACCCAAAAGCTCTTCTCAGAGCTACCCTACATCTGATCACTCACAATTATTATTTTACTCTAACTTTTTTCACTAATTTTCAACAAAGTACGCTCCCCAGAACGCTTCCCGGTTCGCGAACCGGACGCTCCCACGCAAAAAAACTAAAAAAATATTTAATTTTTTTGCCCTGCGGTGCCCTTTTAAAGCCTCCACATCAAACCTAGGGGGTCAGGGAGGATCTACTATGCCCCCTTATGGGCATTTGCCCCTTCGCTTTGGCCTCCTCTTGTCTCTCGATCCTACCGAGAGACAAGATGGCGGCCGCTACGGACTGTTTGGAATGTTTACAGACGCCGGAGAACCAATCAGCTTCGCAAAGCTCCGTAACGCGAAAAGTACGCGAAGCGAAGCGCTGCCCGGAGCGCTGTTACAGATATATATCTTTTTTTAACGTTAATTTCTCAAAATCCACTGGAGCACATATATTGAGACCTAGCAAAGACACATCGGGCTACCAGTCCCTACAATTTTGCCAAGTTTCGTGCAAATCCATTCAGCCGTTCGATTATTATTATTTTTTTTTTTTTTTTGCCCCGCGGGGCCCTTTTAAAACCTCCACATCAAACCTAGGGGGTCAGGGAGGATCTACTATGCCCCCTTATGGTCATTTGCCCCTTCGCTTTGGCCTCCTCTTGTCTCTCGATCCTACCGAGAGACAAGATGGCGGCCGCTACGGACTGTTTGGAATGTTTACAGACGCCGGAGAACCAATCAGCTTCGCTTCACAAAGCTCCGTAACGCGAAAAGTACGCGAACTGGAGCGCTGCCCGGTCCGCTGTTACAGATATATATCTTTTTTTGAACGTTAATTTCTCAAAATCCACTGGAGCACATATATTGAGACCTAGCAAAGGCACATCGGGCTACCAGTCCCTACAATTTTGCCAAGTTTCATGCAAATCCATTCAGCCGTTCGGGCTAAAAGTGAGGCCAACCGCCCTATGGAAAACTCAATGTTAAAAACACGTTTTGGGACCCCCCTTTTTTCTCGGCCCCCCCTTGACGAAACCCCCCCAAATTTTCAGGGGCTGCTCAGAAACAAAATGTTCCATTTTCCTGATAATTTCAGCCAATTCCGTCCACAAACGCCAAAGTTATTAGACATAGAATTTTCAAAAATCCCATAGAGAAAAAATCCTAACTATATATACCTACTGGCGACCGCCAGTAGGTAATATATATATATACCAAGCAGAATCTCCCAAAGGAGAGTGTGTGTGGTGTGATCGATAATATTCCTGAGGCGGAAGCCGGGACTTTAGTGTTATAAGTTGTTGCTTGATTGAAAAGCTACAAATTGTTTTTACCTGTTTTTACCTGCACATAGAAAAATCTTAACTGGTTTTAAAACTGCACTTTTCTTAAAAACAAAATCATCGGCACTTACATTGGGAATTGCCGCGGAGTCATAGTGGATCCCCTTCCCTCCTAAGAGGACTTGACAGAGCCCCTGGTTCATTCTGCCACATTTCCCACTTCCGGACCCGCCATCTTGGGTGAGGAGCAGGAGCAAGCAGACTAGTGCTTGGCCCCTCCCGCCCTCACGCCCTCGCCACTACAAAAGGAAGCTCGATCCCCCAACTCCACTGATTACGAGTGTGTGTGTGGTGTGATCGATAATAGTCCTGAGGCGGAAGCCGGGACTTTAGTGTTATAACTTGTTGCTTGATTGAAAAGCTACAAATAGTTTTTACCTGTTTTTACCTGCACATAGAAAATTCTTAACTGGTTTTAAAACTGCACTTTTCTTAAAAACAAAATCATCGGCACTTACGTTGGGAATTGCAGCGGAGTCATAGCGGATCCCCTTCCCTCCTAAGAGGACTTGACAGCGCCCCCGGTTCATTCTGCTGTATTTCCCACTTCCGGACCCGCCATCTTGGGTGAGGAGCAGGAGCAAGCAGACTAGTGCTTGACCCCTCCCGCCCTCACGCCCTCGCCACTACAAAAGGAAGCTCGATCCCCCAACTCCACTGATTACGAGTGTGTGTGTGGTGTGATCGATAATAGTCCTGAGGCGGAAGCCGGGACTTTAGTGTTATAACTTGTTGCTTGATTGAAAAGCTACCAATTGTTTTTACCTGTTGTTACCTGCACATAGAAAAATCTTAACTGGTTTTAAAACTGCACTTTTTTTTAAAACAAAATCATCGGCACTTACTTTGGGAATTACCGCGGAGTCATAGCGGATCCCCTTCCCTCCTAAGAGGACTTGACAGAGCCCCCGGTTCATTCTGCCGCATTTCCAACTTCCGGACCCGCCATCTTGGGTGAGGGGCAGGAGCAAGCAGACTAGTACTTGGCCCCTCCCGCCCTCACGCCCTCGCCACTACATAATGGTTCCCTTTCCCAGGAGGCGCAGCGGACGGGCGCAGCGGCGGCGCCGGCGGGGCGCCGAAGGCGCGCCAAAGGCAAGCCCGTCTGCGATGGGCTGGGACCAGGGGCCACGACCGCTGGCCAAATAAACCCCTTTACCTATAGCTCTAGCACCTTACTCCAAATGCGAGGCTCCACCAATGCCCAATGTCCCACATCCTGGGACCCGATCACAAAACTCTTTCTCTGCCAACACTGTACTTATCAAAGCTGCCCCCCAATACCTCTCCCATCTTATCACATGTTCCTTGTGAACTGTAGATCGCTGCCTAAGCACGCCCTGGAGATCTCTTTGCTGCTCTCTGACAAAGAACCTGACGCCCTATTCCTTACAGAAACATGGTTACATACAGACTCCGACCCCGATATCATTCAAGCACTTCCCGCAGGATATCAAATTATTCGGGCTGTCCGCCCATCAGGAAAAGGCGACGGTATAGCTGTCATATATAAAAAGCGATATTCCTGCCGCATCTCCCATACTAACCTGTCTAATTGTGAAAATCTCACATTTGCGCTTGACTTCTCCCCCACATGTACCTTTTCAGGGACTCTTGTCTACCGGCCTCCCGGCACCCCTAGTAACTTTATTAACAACTTAGCACCCGCAATAGCCAGCGGAGTCTGCAACCTACCGAACTACACCCTGTTGGGTGACCTCAATGTCCATTTAGATGACCCCCAGGACTCGGCAGCTACCGAATTATCCCACAGTCTTGAGGCACTAGAACTCTCCCAGCGGCTGTTGGGACCCACTCACTCCAAGGGACACCTCTTGGATCCCATTTTTAGCAACTGTATTAACCTTACAGACAGCCCACCCATTCCCCTCCCATGGTCCGACCACTCCCTTATCCCATTTTCCTGGGTCGCCTCAGACTCACGTCCCACACCCCCAGCGTACCCAGAAGAGATCGCAACTGGTCAAAACTTAGCTCCAATCAGTGGGCATCTACTTTGGAAGCCTCCGTCCCAGAAGGCAACCCCGATCCGGTTGTCAGTAATGACAACTTCAATAAATGGATCACCAACTCCTTAGATCGCATTATTCCAATCAAAGACTTCAAACCTAAACAGAGACCAAAAAGTGCACCATGGTACTCCCAGGAGCTACGCGATTTGAAGAAGGAATGTAAGAAATTAGAAAGAAAATGGTGCATTGACTACTTACAAACTAGTAAAGATGCATACCGGACTGCCATAAAACATTACAAAAATGGCATAAAAAACGCACAAGCCATTTTTAATGAAAACAAAATAAACGAAGCAGCGTCTAAACCGAGGGAGATATACTGAATTGCTAAAACCCTGCTCAAACTTCCGGACAATTTACCAGATCCTCTGAGTGCTCAGACTCGCTGCAATGAGCAGGGCGAATATTTCCACAATAAAATAGCCATGATCTACTCCTCCTTCCCGCAAGTCCCTTACATCCAAACAGGTCACAAGGAAACAAGTCCGCCCCCTCTAGCCACCCTGGATACATTTCCACCATTGGAGCCTGTCATCCTGGAAACCTTTATGCTCCAGGTTAAATCTGGATCTCCCAGTGACCCAGCCTCAGCTCAGTCACTTAGAACAATTACCCCCACTATTCTGCCCACCATCCTAAACCTGATCAACAATTCTCTATCCTCAGGTAGCGTACCACCCATGTGGAAGCAGGCGACAGTTAGGGCCCTTCTGAAAAAGGGCAATCTTGATCAAAAAAATCCGGGGAACTACCGCCGATCTCCCTGTTGCCATGGATAAGCAAAATTGCGGAAAAACATGTAAACCACTCCCTCACAAATTTCTTGGAAACGAACAATTTACTGGATGCATCACAGACTGGATTCCGCCCCATGCACGGAACAGAATCCGCGCTCCTTGCCGTGATGGAAGGAGCCAGAATGATTGTGGATCAGGGCGGCATTGCGGCCATCATCTTATTGGACCTCAGTGCCGCTTTCGACACCATAAATCATGATATTTTACTGCACAGAATCTCAGAACTAGGAATCACCTCTAAAGCAGCAGCCTGGCTCCAATCATTCCTTTCAGAGCGCTCGTTCTGAGTTTGTGAGGGCAATGTCACCTCGCCCAGTAAAACACTCAGCTGTGGGGTTCTCCTCCTCCTCCCTGAGCCCCACGCTGTTATATAGTTCGCCCTTTTGGCGTTCAAATTGTGTCCTACGCTGACGACACACAGCTGGTGGTAACTCTGAATCACCCCTTCTCTCAACCAAGCGATCTAAGGGGCTGTATGGAGGCAGTATGCGCTTGGATGACTCAGTCTTATCTAAAACTAAACGGAGATAAGACAGAGCTAATGGTACTGGGTAACCCCCCACAGAAATCCATTGACTCCATGTGGCCACCAGCACTGAGCCCTGCACCTTTGGCCAAGGGTACCATCAAGAGCCTAGGAATCTGGATGGACAATACACTGACTCTCAGTTATCAGGCAACCAAACTATCTGCCACATGCATGGGCATCCTGAGACTCATCCGGAAGATCCTTCCGCTCCTACCATTCAAAGCCAGACAGATCATGGTCCAGGGCCTAATTCTCTCCCGACTGGATTTCGCGAACGCCCTCTACCTAGGAGCCCCTCAACTAACTCTGAGAAAACTCCAGGTGATTCTAAATTGCGCTGCCCGCACTCTCTTGCGCATCCCCCGATGCCAATCCGTGAAATCCGAACTAAAAAATCTCCACTGGTTGCCAGTGAGGGAGAGAATCGACTTCAAAAGCATGTGCATTGCCCACCGTGCATTTTGGAGGAAAGGAGCAACTCTGAATCACACCCTGATTACCCCCTACCATCCTAACAGACAGCTTAGATCGGCCCATACCTTCCAAGGTATTACTCCTAGGATCAGAAGAGAGAGGAGCGGAGGCAGGATGTTTTCAGTAAATGCGGCAAAACTCTGGAACTCTCTTCCAATCCCCCTCCGATCAGAACCCAATATTCTGCTTTTCCGGAAAAAATTAAAAACCCTTCTTTTTAGCAGATAACGAAGCACCTTCCACACACACCCGTTGCTCTTAAGCGCTAGGACGCCTGCGGGTAGCTATCGCGCTATACAAATATAAATCCAAATCCAAATCCAAATATATATATATATATATCCCAAGCAGAATCTCCCAAAGGGGGAAGGGGGAGTGGATGAAATAATAAAGAGGACAAAGAGACTGTCTGCGCGGTTCCTGCATCCATTTTCTGATTCACTTCTCGCTATTTGGGTACTTCTGGTTGTGAATTCTGAAAATTCTGAAAGCTGAAAATAACAATACTTATTTCCCACATATTATTCTGTTCTTAAATTGTACCTTATTTTCTAGTTCACCTACCAGTATAACCTTAGACCTTAGTATCTCTTCTATTGTCTTCGCAACCCTATTTCATTTATAATGTTAATTTATTCTGTCTGTGGTTAAGAATGCACACAAGCATTAATATATATATATATATATATATACTCCCTTAGCACTACCTATTGTCTATTCCGTGTTATCTCCTAATACATACCTAAGTTTCTTCATCTAATTACTTTCTGTCTTTTCTTGTCTTTTTAGGATACCGTTATAGAGTTAAGAAACAGCGTTGGTAAGTCTACTTTGTGCTAATTATCTTTTCTTTTAGCGTTTAATAACTGGTTATACTTTTGTTCACAATCTGTATTTACAATATTTGTGTACTTAGCTCAGTATTATTTCTTTGGATGTCTTTTCAGATGTCAGCGCTTTTATCTCATTTTGAAGGTTCAAATGCTGTTTTCTGTCTTAGAGCCTTCACAACATACTGCGCATGTGCTCTGTCAAGTCGTTGTGGTTTGCGCAGGTATTTCGAAGCTTTGAAGACGCTGCTTCTTCTCGGGGTAGTGTTCTGGTTACCCTGCGCAAGACTGACTATGCAGTGTTCACTCTGGTATAACTGCGCATGAATTCTAGAATAACTCACCACTACGACAAAGCAGAAGTCGAAGTGGAACACCAGTCTTTAAATAGATTTTCAATAAAGAATTCTCTTGAATAGGGGAACCAATGCAGACGACTTTAACCCTAACTAACTAACTTAAGGGACGAGGGAATCAAGATGCTCGCGCTTCGGTTTGAATCTCATGTGAAGTGTGCCAGAGTTCGATTGCGAGCGTTTCAAATGGAACTCTCATCATGAAAAAGACTAGAACTGCACCCTTCCTGAGCGGTCGGCCATCTTGGAGTTGTTGAATCTCCAATTTTCCTTCCAGGTAATGGCCTTAACCTTCAGAATATTCAAAATTGCCTGTTGTTGATATGCAAGATAGGCTGAGTGACCTCGACTCTGAGGAGTTCTGAAAGTTACACAGTCGGAGAACTGCCATACCAATAAACCCCACAATTTTTACATCAATTCCCAGCTATTCTTTCACCACCCCAACACAAGCTTGAAGAAAGGGAACATTCTATTCCTAAAGCTTCCTTAACACCTTCAGCGTGGCGCGAATTTTCGTGCTGTGCTGAAGGTTCTAAAAAATGGGTGGGGCTGTGACGGAAAGGTTCCGTCATAAGCACAGCCCAACCGGCGCTCATGATGGAACTGTTCCGTCATAAGCATAGAAGGGGTTAAAGAATTTGATATTATTGTGTTATAACTCCATGAGCATATTACAAGACGCAAAGATATGAACCAGATCTGCATGATATAGTGCACACTGAGGGCAGCATGACCCTTTGCCACTCCCCCATTCAGCTATCCTATGTGGGGTGTAATATAGTGAAAAACAGATCTTGTAATATTGTGCCTGTAGCCAAGCCGGGATTAGAATATTCTGTGCCATGTTAAATGATTGCTGAAATGTATCCTTGGATATATCAATTTTCTCTTTCCATTTCGATGGCCAATGTCCCAAGTCATCTTTCACCAGTGAGTTGAAAAGATTGTACATAACCAGTATTGACAGGTCCCTGTTATCCATTGGCACTTCCATGAGAAATGGACTTTAGTGACCAGTGCACTGAAAGCCCCAGCAATGAATGGCCTTTTGTGAATTAACCTGCATTCCTGTGACGGACAATTGTTCTCATTCTTGGCGTTGCATCATTTTTAGCTGAT
This sequence comes from Lissotriton helveticus, assembly GCF_964261635.1. Classification (NCBI taxonomy): domain Eukaryota; kingdom Metazoa; phylum Chordata; class Amphibia; order Caudata; family Salamandridae; genus Lissotriton; species Lissotriton helveticus. Next base: position 1,612,690,470 of record NC_136065.1, read on the forward strand.
GCCACTTTTGCATGTTGTGAGTGGTAGATCACCTCATTGATGTTGGACGATGATGGTGTGACACAGTGGGTGTCACTTCTAGAATGATAATACCAATTTTTCCAAGAAGGGGGAGCACACTCTCTTCTCTTGTTTGGCTATTCCCCTTTAAAGCTTACAATTCCTCGGGATATGTCTGGAGAGCTTCTTCAGCACTTTGACCAGACCCCCTGCTGATGCTGAGAAAACTTTTAAGACTCTCCCCTCGCAAAAGGCAAGAATCCCTTGCCTAGTGGAATTTCCTCAGACTTCTTGGCTGAACCATAACTTTGCAAAGCCCTGCTGAGTTTTCCCTTTGAGACGGTTTCTTCTAGACCCCTTACTTTTCTTTGAACTTTGGGATCTTTAACCCCCTTAGACTCTGTTTAATGTGTAGTTGTGCATTACACCTGTAACTGACTAATTTGAGACTCATGAACAAACTTTTCTAAATGTTGATTTTTGCCTTGTTTTACAAATACTACTTATTATAAACTCTAATTGCAACTCTGTAATGTTATAGTCTTTTAAATGTCATAAATGTTCTTTCCACTGGGATAGTGCTTGGGATACTTAGATTATTAATGTATAGCAAAGATATTGATACATTGTTCACATAACATCAGGTTCTGATGCTGCTGTTTTGTATTGTGGTGAGAGTTATGCAATAATGGGGCAACCCGAATGGCCACTGGACCTGGGTAAATAGTGATTCAATAGGGTAATGTCACAGTGGAGAGCAATTGAAACAGATAGACCAGTGCAAGAGTTAATCTGTTGTATATAATCAAAGTCAAACATCACCATACATTTTTTTCACCAATGAAAAAAATCTAATTATAAAGTACAAACCAATTCATAACTGGATATTTTTAGAACAACAGGTCCACGAAGGGTGAAGTGATAGTGCATGGGAGGGATTGTGAGAAAGAACAGTAGTGCGCATATATATACATCAACAAATACATTTGTAACAAACTATCCAGACAGTTCCCTGCCAAATACATTAAATGTCAAATCATAAAATAGTTGCAGATATACATTTTCTGTCATATATGTCTGACAATAAAGTAAAGATGTGTTGACATTTTGACCCCTAAATGAGCAGCACACTTTGTGCATTGGGGCGGGGTCTTCATCAGGACCAAGGTGAAGGTAGGGAATTGGGCACCAGTAAAAAACAGCTAGATTTCCTCTGGCTGCGGATGAGAAATCTGGGCTGTGTAGGCTTTCAGACTTCTTCATGGATGTTCGTGGGAAAATAAATGAAAGGCCCAGGTTGGTCAGTAACCTGTGGCTGTGGGCGGCTGGCAAGATTGGTAAACAGCTAACGATGTTGTGATGAAATAAAATCACATCCATTGATGGAAAAACTGTATGGTGGTGCTTGACTTTGATTACATACAATAGATAACCTCTTGCACTGGATTATGTGTTTCAATTGCTCTCCACTGTGACATTATGTTCTGTATTGTATAGGCAGAGTTATTAGTCTGTGTGATTCTAACTCCTTTGTATTTGAGAGGTTCAGACTTCCTGTTGCCATACTATAACTTTACAGTATGGTTCTGAAGGGTTATATCTCTAAATGTAATCACTAATCTGTAATTTGGTTACCAACTCTTGGTCTTCATTGGGTAACCACGATTTGACACGCTAGTTTCCTTCACCACTCAATATGATGAACAAGATCCATCGGAGGACCAAAAACAGAGTCTGAAATATTGTATATAGATAAATACTATAAGTCGTTGGGCCTGATAACTGCTGGATCACCTATCTTCCAAATTCTAAGGATCTCCTTGTATCTGCATGCATCAACATTACCTTGTGAAGGAGCATCAGATTGTTTCTCTCTCCCTCAATGTAATTGTCCATCTAAAGCCATCATTTATTGGACTGGGATAGATAGTGTGTGAAGGGGAAGACCCTCAATTGATAAGCTGTTCTGTGAAGTGAACAGATTATGTGATGAAGCTGTTTTTATGTACTTCCTCTAAAAAACAAATATTTTTGTGGAGGAGGGCCTGCTGTAATGCATTTATGAAAGTAATTGAATCGTCATCTAACAGTGAGACCAATGTATTTTTGTATTTCTATTTTAGAGCTGCAGCATTTGAGAAATGATCTTATTGTTGTTGTACTTCATGTGCTCTGTGTTTAGGTCTCACCTAGCGGTGCACCGCAGCTGCTCGCTTTGCGAGGCAGGCAGTATACACTATAGGTGAGGGAAGCCTCGCCCACTCCCTCGCCAACTTTTTCATTGGCTTGTGGCTTTCTGCAGTATAAATGCTGCCTTCTGATGGGTTTTGAGGCTGCTAGTCCAACCTTATGACGGCCATGTCTCCTTCCACGGCTATTGGCCCCTTTACTGCGTGTTTGCTGAGCACTACTTTGTTTCCCTGCCACCCCTCCCACTATCCGAGCCTTCCTCACGCCCCCCCACTTCCGTTGTTCGTGCCTTTTTAATGCCCACCCACCCGCAGGTTAAAGCAAGCACTTGAATCGCATCGAGAATTATGGAAAAAATGGGCGGTGGGCGCGGTGGTGTATTGACGGCTGGATACTGTGTTTAGTAAGGAAGAAATAATTATCTCGGCACTCAATGCTACTTTATTTGCTCTGGAGTAATGGTTTCATTTTGGCATTCTGCGCGAGGCAATATCTTCTCGTACCTCCCCCCCCAGCCCCCGCAGTCGGGTGCCATTTCGCTCCACCCCCCCGTAGCAGTCCGGAATTGGAGCAGTTGCATTGCATCAAAAATTGTGGTAAATATAGGCGGTAGGCGCGGTGGCGTATTGCAGGCTGGATGGTGCATTTAGTAAGGCAGAAATATAAATTGGCGGATTACAATGCAAATTTATTTGCTCTGGAGTAATGGTTTCATTTTCGCATTACACGTGAGGCAATTTCCTAATTTGAGCTTGTTATTAGTACGATTGGGCTTGTTGAACAGCTGTCTGTGGCATCAGCTAACATAATTCCTGTCACAAAAACACAGTGATGAATAACTTACATTAGGTGTATAGAATTCTTTCCTCTCTATCGTGAACTTGACCTGAAGGTATTTGAGTGCATAAAATGAATGATTTCAGGGGGATTAGGTGATTTGCCCAATTCACAGGTTTTTGAGCCAATACCGAGACTCCAACCTGGCTGCCCATTTATTTTAACAGTGGTGTTTTCGAAGGAATTGAGCCACCCGGCCTGTACCCTGTCACGTTACATATTTTACAGCACATTTCCATTTGTTTGGAACCTGTGTCTCCACAGCTATGGCTTTTGACAGTCTATTCTCCAGCCTGTCACGGGCACAAAGCACCAACAGCAGCAAAAGCATGGGGAAGAAACAAAGGCAAGAACAAGGGCAGGTAACCGCTGTCCAAGTGTATCCTCTCTGCCCTTAGCTACCCTCATCCTAACTGGAGGACTGGGACTGCAGCGCTTCTATCACTGTGCAGCTGCACCGCTTTTTTTGTTTGAAATGTTGGCTCGGCAAGTTTTCGGTTGTTTTGTAAGGAAGAGTCGCGTAGGCCGCTCTCCACCAATAGAAACACGTATTCTAACTTTATTTCTATTGCATACTTCCCCACTGCGACCCCCAATGTGTGATCCTCCACAGGCGAGTAAGGTTATCTCTCTGACTCCATTTTACAGTTTCACTAAAGCTGGGAGCACTTAAAAAAAAAAATACACAAACCTGGGTGTTACACAAGCGGTGAAAACTTCCACATTTATGGTTAAAAACGTAGGGGCATATTATCAAGGGCCAGCAAAAATTATCGCTGGCCGCGCTTAGCTATAATTTTATTATCGCAGGCTATCTCTGGAATTTATTAACAACGCATTTCTCCAGGGTGATAAAAATTCCAGAGATAGCGAGGTTATCGCCGTTTTGCAGGGAACATCGCAGGTTTTATCTCTGCATTTTTTGGCTTTTTAATCCAAAAAAGTGAAGATAAACCCCTTGTAAATATGCCCCATAATGAATATATGAATCCGTGCTTGAATGCAACCAGGCGTGTTATATCGGATGCCATCCTATCTTTATAGGCTGTACCCTCGAAGCTGAGGAGCAGGTATTTAGACAGGTTACCCCGGTGTCACATTACCATATTTTGTTTGTGAAGTAGTGTGAAATTCTTCTTGTCAACTGTTTATTAAGGAGATTTTAATAACAATGAGAATGCAAGCAGCACAGGTAACAGAACAGAGTCAATACATCTAGCGTGTCACTGCAGTTCCATTTAAAGTTATGTCATGTGTTATGTTATGTTACTGATTATTTTTACAGATATGCACTCGCTTATTGTTTCCCCTCTAGGCATTTATAAAATTTAACAAACTATGCGGTGCCATGACTCTCACAAATGCTTTTTATGATTTAAAAGCAGGTTTTGGGCCTCAGGGGTTAAAGCAGTGGATTTTTTGGGCTCGCCTGCGCATGCGCATGCGCATAGCTGGTGAAGCTCTATAGTGGCTTAAACAGAGTTTAACCACTGGCGATTCCATGCAGCGTATGTGCTTTTTAGGACATTGCGCAAGCGCAAGCCCTAAAAAGCGTGTGCACAATGCCACCAGCCGCCTGCCTGCCTGCCTGCCTCGCATTACCACATTAAAGGCAGCCCAGCCTCCCCTCCCACAAGCTTCTCATCGTGCGCTCTGCCTCAGGCCGGCATTTCTCCTCCCCTAATTATTCACTGCACGGCCTGCTGCTCCCCATGCGTCTCGTCACCCTTCCTCTCTTGTAATTATTTACTTCACAAAGCAAGCCCACGTTTACTCACTTCTTGTATTAATTCTAAACGGCAACGCTTTGACTTTTAGAGTGCCTTTATTTGTTTAAGATCAGAGTCGCTTTCACTACATATTTGCATAGAGTCTCTGCTTCTTGCCAGACTCCTCATTTCATCTCAGTCTTTCAGTCTCTCCGCTCTCCTGGTCATCCTGCCCGTTCCTTCACTAGTCTCTGCTTCTCGCCGGACTCCTCCTTTCACCTCAGCCTTTCAGTCTCTCCTAATGGCATTCCCCATGGGCTGCCTCTCCGTGTTTACTGCCCCTCTTTTCCCCACATGGCCTCAGTTTTTTTCAGCCGGCCCCTCTTTCATCCCAGCCTTTTCACTCTCCTCCATCTCATCCATTCCTTCATATTACGGCTCTCCCACCGGTACTTCACGGCTCTCTCTCAGCTCTCCTGGTCACACTGTCCCTCTTTTCACTAGAGGCTTGCGACTGCTTACTGGACTCCTCCTCTCACCAGAGTCTCTGCTTTCACGCTCTTCTAATAGCCATTTCTCACCCAGTCCCTTACTTCATCACAATCTTTAGGTCTCTCATTGTGGCACTCTCCACCGGCATTTCACAGACTCTCCTTGTCATCCTCCCCTTTCCTTCACTAGAGTCTTTGCTTCATACCGGACTCTTCCTTTCACCTCAGCCTTTCAACTCTCCTATAACACTCCCCACCGGCCGTCTCTCCCCTCTATGTGTCATTCCACCGACACAGCTCCACCGATGCACCCACCACACAGCTCCACCGATGCACCCACCACACAGCTCCACCGAGGCACCCCCCATACAGCTCCACCGAGGCACCCACCATACAGCTCCAATGAGGCACCCACCACACAGCTCCACCGATGCACCCACCACACAGCTCCACCGATGCACCCACCATACAGCTCCACCGATGCACCCACCACACAGCTCCCTCGATGCAGCCACTACACAGCTCCACCGATGCAGCCACCACACAGCTCCACCGATGCAGCCACCACACAGCTCCACCGATGCAGCCACCACACAGCTCCTCCTACACAGCTCCACCGATGCACCCACCACACATCTCCATCGATGCACCCACCACACAGCTCCACTGAGGCACCCACCACACAGCTCCACCGATGCACCCACCACACAGCTCCCCTGAGGCACCCAACACACAGCTCCACTGACACAGCTCCACCGATGCACCCACCACACAGTTCCACCGATGCACCCACCACCCAGCTCCACTGATGCAACCACCACACAGCTCCACCGACACAGCTCCACCGATGCACCCACCACACAGCTCCACTGATGCATCCACCACCCAGCTCCTCTGATGCAACCACCACACAGCTCCACCAACACAGCTCCACCGATGCACCCACCACACAGCTCCACCGAGGCACCCAAGATACAGCTCCACCGATGCACCCACCACACAGCTCCACCGATGCACCCACCACCCAGCTCCACCAATGCACCCACCACACAGCTCCACCGACACAGCTCCACCGATGCACCCACCACACAGCTCCACCGAGGCACCTACCACACAGCTCCACCAAGGCACCCACCACACAGCTCCACCGATGCACCCACCACACAGCTCCACTGAGGCACCCACCACACAGCTCCACCGATGCACCCACCACACAGCTCTACCGATGCACCCACCACACAGCTCCACCGATGCACCCACCACACAGCTCCACCGATGCACCCACCACACAGCTCTACCGATGCACCCACCACACAACTCCACCGATGCAGCCACCCCACAGCTCCACCGACACAGCTCCACCAATGCACCCACCACCCAGCTCCATCGATGCATCCACCACGCAGCTCCACCGACACAGCTCCACCAATGCAACCACCACACAGCTCCACCGATGCACCAACCACACAGCTCCACCGAGGCACCCACCATACAGCTCCACCAAGGCACCCACCACACAGCTCGACCGATTCACCCACCACACAGCTCCACCGAGGCACTCACCACACAGCTCCACAGATGCACCCACCACACAGCTCCACAGATGCACCCACCACACAGATCCACAGATGCACCCACCACACAGCTCCACCAAAACACCCACCACTCAGCTCAACCGATGCACCCACCACACAGTTCCGCCGATGCACCCACCACACAGCTCCGCCTAGGCACCCACCACACAGCTCCATCGATGCACCCAACACACAGCTCCACCGATGCTCCAACTAAGCTCCACCAATGCACCCACCACACAGCTCCACCAATGCACCCACTAAGCTCCACCGATGCACACACCACTCAGCGCAACCACAGCATCACTCAGCGCAACCACTGCATCACTCAGCACCACCACAGCACCACTCAGCGCCACCCCAGCATCACTGGTTCAAATATGTTCTTTCAATGTTTCAAGCTGTTTTCAAGCTTTCACACTTTATTACAAATCACAAAAAGATGTTAATATTTCACTTCTGTTCTTGGATTTTCATCACAATAAAAAACACTGAACATAATCTTCACAAAAGTTATTTACAAAAGTTTAAGCTATTGCCATTACAAATTAAATAAAGTATTTAAGTATTAATTATTTAAAAAAATTAAAAGCCATTGTTATTTGTAATATCAATACATCTAAGTCACGTAAATACAAAACATATTGCATTACAAATGCTATAGGTGTCACATTTGCGAAAGTTATAACTATTGGCATTGTAATTGACAAAGTTATTAATTTAGCTATTTTAAAAAATAACACATAAATAAAAAAAAAATCATTTATAAGACCAATAGCTCAAACTTTTCTAATGCGAGCACTATTGCATTTCCAATGCTTGTTTTGCTTTACAATCCTTCTATGTGTTGATAAATGTGCACTCTCTCCGTGTGAAAAATTATTTTCCTTCGTTGTGACGTCCATAAAGGTTGTTAGCTGTTTGCCCCAATGTCCTACTGATCAGATCTACTTCAGCTGTGATGAAACTGTATGTGAAGGACCCCTGTCCTTTCTTTCAGGGGGAGGAGGGTAGTTCCAATACCTTAGACGGCTTGGAAAGGCTCCTATAAAGAGTCTACGTTCAATTCATCTGGCCATTCGAGAGGATTTGCTACTATCAGAAAGGTCTCTCACTCTTAGGAATTCTGGTTTGCGTTTCCAGTCCATCAAGGGATAGGTGGTCATCTGTCATTCAGGCCGCTTTATATGATCTTGCAGTGCTCCCATCCTTCTTATTGGTGCATTTTGTAGACACTGTCCTTTAGAAGTGCTGTATTCAGTCTACGGCTGCATGGATAAATACTTATACGGTCCGGAAAGGCGAGACCGATTGCATTGCAAATGCTTGTTGTAATGTTTTTCATTACTTATGCAAATTCGATTTATCTATATGTCTATCTAGTTCAATGGTTGTCAATTAAAACTAGGCTTAATCATATCTCTCTTACATGAGGTCATTTATGTGTACTAATGTAACTTGCAAGATCCTTCAGAGGGTATGACTTTCAAAAACAGTGTTGCTAAAATGCATTTTCAATTTGTCAGCCATAAGAAAAGGCATCTTTATACGATCCTCTTGCATTTCTGCACACACTATACCTGAAACACAGATTGGTAACCTCCTAACACGGGTCTTATACCATATTTCAGTTTCTGTTGCAGAGGTTAATAAATACTGAGAAGAGGAGAAGAACAGGTAATCACACAGTGAGAAAAGTTGGTGACGCCGCATTAAACCCACAGTTCATGAGAGACAGGCAAAACATCCTTTTTTTTCCAGATGTGGAATAACTTGCAAAATTATAGTGATGGGGCAGCAATTACTCTCCATTTGTGGGGTACTCAACACATATATCTGTAATAGAGACACTCTTACCAATAATTTAGGGTTATTTCCTATTATTTCTATCATAATTGATCCATGACAATTATAATCCGCCCCGCACATAAAAATGGTATGGACGCAATATTTATGTTAGATAATATTCCACCATGAGTTTATCTGCTGCAAACAGAGTTAAGTAAAATGCTACTGTCTTTAGATGAGCAAGGACATGAATAGTACATACCTGATGAGAAGAATTTGATGAATTTAGAAAACACTCCAGTAACAAGATCCTCAAAAAAGGAAGATGTTTGTATGAAATATGTTTCTTTGACCTTTTGTGGATCAGCAAACATTTCATAGCTCTCCTTCTTGTCCATAGTAGAGGCCATTTCTAAGGCTTAGCCTTCTCCAACGTTCCGCCTGTGCTACTTGCACTCAGAGTATATAGCCAAAAATCTAACTTTTAAATGATCCTGAAACAAAGACAACTCTGTTTACATATGCAGTTTATTTAAGCTTTAGCGTATTCACTTTTGTCTTCAGAGTTAATGGCCTGAGGCTGAACTCATATGCTTGTATGTGTAAATTAATATTTAAAGATTAAACACTTTATAGTGCCTAAAAGTGAAAAGCTCCAACTTGGGTCATCTAGTCGAGCTTGACTGGGACAAAGTCAACGTTTGAGGACAACAGCGCTGGAATACGGGTCAAATACAAGCTGTAGGGTCTGGTCTAGTTTTTACATTCGGATTTAGTCATTTTGTGGAAGATTTTTCTCTTGATGTCGAGATAGGCACCTCGTCAGGCCAGGTTACGAGTTGACATCAGTGGCTTGGTTCAGCACGAGCCATCTGTGAAATCCTGGAAGTCTTGATCTTCAGAACTTTCAGCGGGGTGAAGCTGAAATCCAGGCAGGGTCGCGGTTCAACGTCGATGGCTTGACTCTCGAAGAACAATCAGTCCACTTATGGAGCTTTTCACCAAAAAATCTCCAAAGTCCTCCAAACATTTGGCATTTCTTCCAGAACGTTCCTAAGGGGTTCCGAAGTGTCCACGGCACCATTCCAAGGTTCCAGAAGCCGTGAGTTGCTCCTTGGGATCTTGGGAAATCAGTTCTCATAATCCTTAATAGTCCAATTGAAGTTGGTCAGCTGGGTTCTTCTTGGTGGAGGTCTTATAACCTGCTGCTTTCAGGGAGTCCACTACTGAAGACCAAAGTGTGTGGCCGATGCAGTCCTTGGGGGTGCAGTCTTCTATTGTGCTATCAAAGGGTTCACCAGGGCAGTCCTTCTTCTCTGTGTAGTTTCATGGCAGGGATCTGAGTTGGTGGGCAGGTTTCCCATATATATCGATGTTTCTGGGGATGACAAGCAGGGGAACCCTTCGCCAATGAGATGCAGGGTGCCACCCTCAAGGTATGGCAACTACCTCCAAAGTGTGGCATATTCTTGTCTTGGAAAGCACTGTTCATTAAATTCCAAAAGGAGAAAATCTCCCTTGCTGCTTACGGTCTAAATAACCTAACTTACTGGTTTGGCTAACTCTCCTTTCCAGCCCCTCTGCTAATTCAATTACTGGGTCTCTTGTCTGGCTGAGGGTGCAGGAAATGAGGGTGGGCAGTGCCTGCCCTAACAGTCATTACCTCTTTGAAGACCAGTTTTGCTACATAGCCCTCTTCCTGTCATGTGCTTGTCAACAATTGTTCTCTTCCCACCAGATGTCTCCTTAGTCTCAATGCAGGCCACTTCACTCCCCATCAGAGCAATTTGGTTTAGCAGGTCAAAGGCTGGACAGTCAGGAGAGGCTGCTAGAAGTCTGCATTTTGGCGAACAAAGCGGTACAAAAGGACAAAGGCATTTTGGCACAACAGAAAAGTAAGTTCTATAACTTATTTTATGTCATAGTGATGTTAAAACTAAACTTGGGAAGTTGTTGGATGTATTCTGTTTATTATTTAGACACTTTGATGTAACTTTGTAGCTCACTCCTATCAATAGTTCGACTTTATTAAAGTTTGATGAAGCCTCCCTATGTTAGCCTATGGAGCTGATGTACTTCTGGTCCCAGACGCTGCGATCTTTCTCGTGGACCAGCGCACTCTCTTGGTCGGCTTGGCCAGTCCTCTGATGGTCTAGATAATATTCCGACCTCACTTGGTGGACCTTATTTGTGCCCGAACCACCAGATTAACATCATGCCAGTGGCCTTACTTTTTGGAAGTGAATTTCGTTTTCACACCATTTGAACCCTTATCCGGATTTCTTCACCTTGCTCCACCTCCTTGCCAGCCGGGACGGAAGTACAACCAGCAGAGAGATATCAGATCTCCTTAACTTGCCTAAAGCCCTAAGGAAGTCTAGGGTCATTCACCCAGACGAAACATGTGTTGGGTGGGGAATCTCTCAAGAATAAAACAAGAACCCAGTCAAATGTGAAACGTTTATTGTGTCTGAGTACTGAGTACTTACTCTGCTTTAAATCTTAAAGACGTGTGCACAGGCTCGTTTTCTCATATTGAAGGGGTTTCAGGGTTAACCATCTCCTGTACACACCTGCCCACTACATATGAAAACGTGATGAGCGTTTCACTTTGGGCAGGTGCCACCTTCCTACCTACCCACTCAAACCCTGTTTTTTTTTTTATACACTTGTGGCAAATTTGCAGTTTTTCCCTCACTAGTGAATATAAAACTTATTTCTGAATGTCCCTGCTTATAGTAATAATACACCCCACCCCTGGTCCACCTAGGAAGGACCTTAGAAGGGACTTATATATAAACAAAAGGTAGTTTAAGACTTTTGAAGTACCTTTAATTCCAAAGACGAATTTGAATGTTATTCTATTGTAAAAGCAGCCTGCAAAGCAGAGCTGCCTTTAAAATGACAGCAAACAATACAGCAGTGCACACTTAAGAGTGTTAAATATGCTGCACCATTAAATTGCGTGCCGTACCATAAACCAGGGACTTACAGGTAGGTTGTCAGTACCAATTGCAATTATACCTAATTAACATGTACTTTTAATCAGAGAAAAGGCCCTGGGTCTGTTTAGCAGAGCCCGGAACACATTTAAGTGTCAGAAAACCAGCATATAGTTGTCACAAATGGGGACAAAAGTAGGAGGACACTGCAAAAAGCACTGGTTTCTCACAGAAGATGTTAACATAAACTCAAAAGATGACCCTGTCAACCACCTGCTTTTTGCCTGGTCCTACTGGAACACATCTAATGAGTCTGTTGAACATGCCCTCTTAGAAATACAATTCAGATTGGCAAATGCTTAACAGCCCGAATAACATTTGCCCTTCATTAGGAGTGGACTCTTGAAATCAGTGGGATCTGTAACTGTAATCGCTAGCCCCATAGGAATTATGAGATATACTGGATCACTACAGAACTGTTAATTTTGCCCTGCACATATCAGTTGCTGTGAGTGTCCAAAATCTCATCATGATCCTCTGTTGAGAAATCAGGAACTAGTAGGGTACTGGATCTAGAATGATACATTTCTCTGTAATTCCTAATTTTTAAAGGCCCCCTCTGAGAAGACCTATCTAAATGTGGATGAATGCAGATGAGCTGTCACACCCACCCTTTCTGTATTTGTGACTGTCTAGAGGTAATGCACAAACTGTAACTGTCATCCACCCCAGACACACACTGGAGACAGGCTTCAAGGCACACAGAGCGGTAAGAGCAGAGAAATGTCCACTTTCAAAAAGTGTCACTTCAAAAACAGTAAAGCTAAACCCAGCGTTCCCATTAAAGAGGGCTTATCATTACCATTTCAATTATATGAAACATGATGCAGCTACTCCTTTCTAATAAGGAATTTCAGCTTAAATGGTTTTTAAGGAATTCCCAATGCTAGCCCATAAGAGGAGTAGGCCTCACAGTAGTGTAAAATAAATGTAGCTGTTTGTCAGTTCCAGGACAAGTAAACATTCAAATTACATGTCCTACCTTTTAGTTACCCAGCAACCTGCCTTAGAGCTACCTGGGGCATACCTTAGGGGTGCTATATGTGCAATAAAAGAAGAGTTTCATGTTTTGGAAGTGGTTTTAACTGGCAAGTCGAAGTAGCAGTACACTGCACACAGAGACCTTGCAATGGCAGGCCTGAGACAGGTTTGAAAAGTTGCTGTCATGGCAGCAAACCAGTGCTGTAGGGACACTAGAAAGATTTAGATTACAAGCCCCGTGTATATGGTATACCACTTTACAAGGGACCTACAATTAAGCTAAATAGGCAAATCAGGTATACACCAATTTCACCAAGTTTTGTGCACTTTAGCACTTGTCAGCAGTGGAAAAGTTGTTAAAGTTCTAAGGCCAACAACAAAATACAGCCAAAAGTGGAGGTAAGCAGGTAAAATATTAAGGAGAAGACCACACTAAGAATGACATGTCTAGCAAGTGTCCCCCCAGTAGAAAGTGGGGAGATCGACCAATCCTCAAGGGATTTCTCATCACTAAGGCCGAAAAACCTTGAGAAACCATCAGCATTGGCATGGTCTACCCCAGTCGGTATTACACTTTGAAGTCTATACCCTATAGGGAAATGGACCACCTCAATAATTTTGAAACCTCACCCCTCATTTGCATGAGCCACCTGAGGGGCCTGTGGCCAGTCTGAATCAGGAAGTGGGTGACAAACAAGTATGGCCTCAGCTTTGTCAGTGCACAGAACACAGCAAAAGCTTCTATTTTTATAGAACTCCACCTCTATTCACTGAGGATAATCGCCTGGAGATGAAGGCCAACAATTGGTCCAGACCCTCTTCATTTAGCTATAATAAAACTGCCCCTATGACATGTTCTGAGGGATCAGTTTGAATGATAAACTCCTTGGAGAAGTCAGGGGCCCTGTGCACAAGAGGTGTGCACATAGCCTGCTTCAGGAAGTCAAACAAAGTTTTATATGCCCTGTCCAAATCACATTTCTGCGGTGCTTCAGTGGTGCCATATCACTAGACAAATCTCCTGTAGTACTCAGTGAGGCCTAAGAATGCTCTGATGTCAGTCTTGGTGGGCTCCCAGGCCTAGATAGTCTTTTGCCTGGAGAGTCTACACCTTACACCTGCCCTCCTGGTGTCCCAAGTACACCACAGACCCTTCGCTCATCTGGCACTTGTTAGACTTAATAGTCAGGCCTGCCTGTTGCAGTGCCTGAAGCACTTCCTGGAGGTGAAAACAGTGGTCCTTCCAGGTGCTACTAAAGACAGCTATGTCATCCAGGTAGGCATCTGCAAAGGCCGCCATACCGGCAAGGACATGGTTCACCAACCTTTGGAAGGTGGCAGGGATATTTCTAAGCTCCAAGGGCATCGCACAAAATTGGTAGTGGCCCTCTGGAGTGGAGAAGGCTGACCACCCCATGGCACCATCTGTTAGGGTTTTCTGCCAGTACACTAATGTCATATCAAAGGTACTAAAATACCGGGAAGACGCTAACCTGTCAAACAGCACAACCCATTCCGGGGATGGGATGAGCATCTGTCTTTCTCACTGAGTTCAGCCCTCTATAATCTACACAGAACGCCTGTTCAGGTGTTGTGCCCAGTGGGGTGGCTCTTGGTACAAAATCCACAGGACAAGAGGCTACTGGCGGGTTCTATCAATCCCAACTTCAGCATTTTAGAGACTTAGGGTCACATTAGCAAGAACCTCATTAAAATTATTGCAGTTTTAGTGGTCGGAAACTGCCACTAAAATGGTGATAACAGGCTTGCTAATATGCGTTATAGAATTCCAATGGAAGCCCAAGTTAGATGTCCTGCACATCTAACCTGGGCTTCTATTGGAATTCTATAACGCATATTAGCATGCCGATTATCGCCATTTTAGCGTCAGTTTCCTTACCGCTAAAACAGCGATAATTTTAACAAAGTTCTTGCTAATATGCCCCTTACTTTTTAATGCTGGCCCTCACCATATCTGACAACCTGTAAGATTTATTCTTGGCAGGGTGGTTGACACCTGTGTCTACAATATGGGTACATAGGTGGGTAGTCCAAGGAATAAGGGAAAATAGAGAGGAGTACTGTCCCAACACTTGCTGGCAGTCCCTTTGTTGTTCAGGGCTAGGGGAAATTATTTCTCTTTCCACAGATACATATTTTTCCTTTTTGTCCAAGAGGTTAAGGAGTGGATTTACTCTCCTCCTCCTCTTCTCCATCTGTCACCAACAGCATGGTGATCTCAGACCTCTCAAAGTGAGATTTGAAACAATTGATATGAAACAACATGTGGTTTTGCCTGGGGGTCTTAACTTTTGCCAGGTAGGTGGCCTTACCCTTCTTCTCAATCACCTCATAGGGCCCAGTCCAAGGATCCTGGAGGGCCTTGGGTTCCACAGATTCTTTAACACACACTTTCTGCCCAGGCTGCATTTCCACAGTGATAGAAATTTGGTCATAGCACTCATTGCAGTCTGAAAGGCTTCTAAGGTGTCAGAATCTTGATTCCACAACTTAGCCATTTGGCTTCTAAAGGCCAGCACTTAGCTTACTACATCCTGGGGAATCTTCCTGGAAGCCTGCTCCCACCCATCCTTCACAAAATTTCAGAGGGCCTCTAACAGGGTGCCTGTACAGAAGCTCAAAGGGGCGTCTCTGTAGGCAAACAGAAGGCATGGAACAAGGATGTCCCACTTATTCCTCAGGGCCACAGGTAGGCCTCGAATCATGCCCTTCAGGGTCTTGTTGAATCTTTGAACAAGCCCATTTGTTTGTGGGTGGTAAGGGGTGGAGAACCTCTGGGTTATACCACACTCCTTCCACACTGACTGCATGTATGCAGACATGAAGTGTGTGCCCCTGTCAGACACAACTTCCTTGGGGAAACCCACTTGGGTAAAAATCCCCATCAATGCCTTGCTACCACAGGTGCAGTCATGGACCTCAGAGGGATTGCCTCTGAGTAGCTAGTGGCATGATCCATCAGAATCAGGATAAACCTGTTGCCTGATTCAGTCTGGGGATCCATAGGCCCACCAATGTTGATGCCCACCCACTCAAAAGGTGTGCCAATGACAGACAAGGGATTATTGGGGGATTTCCGCCTCTGCCCTGTCATCCCACTGAACTGGCAAGTTACACAAGTCCTGCAGAATGCATCTGAAGAATTCTTGATTCTGGGTCAACAAGAGGGTGGGACAAGCCTTGAAAAGGTCTTGTTTTGGCCCAGATGTCCTGCCAGGCGAATCTCAAGAGCCACCTCCATTAGGAAGGCCATGTAGCACTGGGTGTCCACCAGGGCTCTTGTTGTTCCATGCACAGGAGCCTTAGGCTCACTGAGAAGAGGTTGTTCTCCCAGTAAATTTGATAAATCCCTGAGACATCACCTGCTGCTTGGTCTCCAGCCTGTTACCTTATGCCCTCAAGAATTGGACAGTCCCTTTGTACCTTACAGAACTCCTCTTTGGTGGGTTCTCTTTCTACCTGCCATCCAGCAAGTGTTGGTAGGTCACCCTGGGAAGCAGTGCCCTCAGTTGGCTCCAGTGCAGCCACCACAGGTGCCCCTTCCTCCTTATTGGGAACTCACTAGGGGGTTGCTTTCCAACCCCCTCTGCCTTCCTTCTTTGCAGAAGCTGGCCGAGTCATCCTTTCAAGCTCCAGCCCTTTGTGACTCCCATCCTTGGCAGCCATGGACCTTGCCATTGCACAGATCCACTCAGATAACCAAAAGTCTCCACATGAGCCTTGAGCACCACTTCTTTCCAGATAGTGTGCTCAAGGTCCTTACCCAACAAACAGTCCACAGCCATGGCTAACAGCAACTTTCAGAAGACCTCTAACCACTTCACTCAAATGGAACCAGCGCCACAGGACAGTGATCCTTTCTGTTGTCAGTCACCACCAACTGGTGGAATGCAATTGCCTGCTCTGGGAAAATCAGCTTACTATTGTCATAATTGGTCCTGTATCTCTCAGAGCCTCCACACCTTGCCTATTAATGGTAACTCACTGCCTATACTTTGTAGTATTTGAGGGGAATTGAATTTTAGGAACCATCTCACTGTCACATGGGCACCCTAGGGTAACCCCACTAAACCCCACCCATTAGCAGGAACATCCTGACAGTAACAAACCTAGATAGGTTCATGGGCAGCTACAAGCTCAACTGAGCATGTGCAAAGTAGTAGAGACTAAGTATAGTCAGGTCTTTGAGCAAGGCACAAGGGTAAACAACAGAGAAGAAGGAAAAGCACATGGCGAGCACACAGCAGACAAAATGGCTGCCAGAAACAAGATGGCTTCAGCTAAATGCTAACATTGATCGCTGCCAATTTTTACATTTATGATCTAGAATAATCTGAGTATACATCTTGTATGTCAATCTGCATCATATTATCAATTTCTTTATCTAGCATACGCTGGGTGTTCATTTGTGCAACATTACATTTAGCAGGTGTACAGGAAGTAATACAGGTGGAGCAAAGCATTGGACCACATTGTATACATAAGCAACATGTCAGTAGAATTGCAAATAATATACATAGGATTGTCAGCACCTTCCAGCCCCAGGTTACAATTAACGTCCAAAACCAGCTGGCAAAAGTCCATGTGCCAGTATCGGGGTGGATTTCAGCAGCAGTTTTATGCAATTTAGAGATTGCATCAAAAACTGAATGAGCATGGTCAGGTTTATAGACACAACCAATTAATAATAGGGGGACCCCTGAATCAATGAAGGTAGCGCAATAGGGGAAAATCATGATATCAGAAAAACAATCTGCACTACCTATCTATTTCGGAAACACGCAATTAAGTCGTAAAATATATCACTGCAGCTATACCATGTGCTCAAGCAAAGGAATAAACAGCAGTTATTTAAACATACATTTTATTTTTGTTTTGTTATTATTCGCAAACCTTACATAGGTGTATAAGTCATGTCTTTACATCATAAAATATAAACAAAAAGTGAAACTGGCCCTCAAAAGTGAAATTCCCATGGACTAACTTTCATGCAATTCATTCATACACTCTCACACTCGCATAAACCCATTCAGACTGTGAAGACACACTAAACATTCATCAAACATTGTATCTAGTTATGTTATGAAGTCCCTATACAAGTGCAACATAGAAAAAAACTTTTTTTTATCCTTTCATAACGCAATAAAATAGCTGGTGAACAATCGACAACTAATAAAGATTTGCATCAAAGATCACAATGTAACTTTTGAATGAATAAAAGAAAAATTATGATCAAATCAACATGAATTTGTTATATATGAATTAAACAATAAGATGCATGCATAGGGAACAAAAGGTTTTCAGTCAAACACGCCGACGCGCGTTTCGGTGTAACCACCCCCAATATCGGGGTGCCACCTTCTTCAGGGCGTAACAGTAGGTTCTTGTCAGTAGTCCGCCGGACCTGGCGAGGACCAAAAATCCAGATAGAAAATGTTTACTCTACTGGAGAGAATCAAGCACGCTGATAGAAACGATGGATGGATCTGCGCAGGAATAATGGATAGGCACAACCACGAGAAATATAATGTTAATTGTTGGCTGATGAGTAAGTTCTAATTGGCGCACCCGTCCACTAAATGGCGTCATACACCGGAAGGAGAAAGGATATCGGCCATCCAGGTGTAGAATCTATGTTAGTCAGAGCTGCTCAGATACCAGGAAATTGGGATCCAACGTCTAACCTTCTCATCTGATGTGGCGTCTTGCAGGGCCGGACTGGCTACCGGGCAGTTTGGAATGCTGCTGAGCTGGGGGGTGGTTTCGTTAATGGAGACCTGCGTGTGCTAAACGAAATTCGTTTTGCATTAATTATATCAAAGCACACGCAGGTCTCTATGAACGAAATCAGCCCCCAGCTCGGCAGCATTCCAAACTGCCCAGAAGTCAGTCCAGCCCTGGTTGTCTCATCGGACGTGGCGTCTTGTCTTCATATATCTTTAATTAGCCTGCCACTCCATCAGAGTTCTAATTGTAAAAAACAGTCTGCTACTTCAGATCGAATGCTCCAACTAGGATAACCGATTGCCAAGAAACGGTCGGCAGATGCGACGATCCGCGGACACCTGCAAAATGCTTTGAAGTCTTTTTAAGTAGCACATGGTGTAGCATGCAAGTGTTCGATAATAAAATATAGCAGCCAATGATTATGACTCTGCACACAAGACAAAAACACATTAACCCAAAAAACACAATGTGTAAGAAGCAAATAAACAGAAGATAAAAAGAAAAACGAATCCAGAGGTAGTGCGTAATAATAAAGGAACAAGACAGCATGATCATGTTTTCTTCATCATAGAGTCTGGACAGATACTAATTGCAAGGTTTACTTGCCTGGCGAGGACCAAAAATCCAGATAGAAAATGTTTAGTCGACTGGAGAGAATCAAGCACGCTGATAGAAACGATTGATGGATCTGCGGCAGCAAACAAACAAACACAGGCTGTAACATTCCGAATGAGGGTGCAATCCAATAATAAATGGTGGAAAAAAGATGGGTAACCATTAAATTACTTACCTGCGCAGGAATAATGGATAGGCACAACCACGAGAAATAATATTAATGATTGTCTGTAAGTAAGTTCTAATTGGCGCACCCGTCCACTAGACTGAGTCATACACCTAATGGAAAGAGGGGAAACGATTGTGCTTGGATATAATGTTGCTTCAAATATAGAAAGGTGAATAAGTGGTTCTGAATTACTTCAAACTTATCAAATAGCCTATTGAAATTGCTAGATTAATATTCTCATAA
Organism: Lissotriton helveticus; assembly: GCF_964261635.1. Taxonomy (NCBI): domain Eukaryota; kingdom Metazoa; phylum Chordata; class Amphibia; order Caudata; family Salamandridae; genus Lissotriton; species Lissotriton helveticus. The sequence goes on from NC_136065.1 coordinate 1,612,709,817, forward strand.
AGGAACAGAGGAAAACACTGTTCTAATGAAATCTCTAAAACAAGTGTTTTATCGCAATTAGTACACAAAGTAGAATCCAAATGATATGAGAATCTTAAACTGAGGCATTTTTAAAGGCTAGGAATGTTCGCCATAACTCGTGCTTGCTGGCCTGCTTATTGAAAATAATGGAATATATAAACAACATCGCACCGATACAATAGGCATTTCAAAGAGTCAGGCCATGCAACAAGGCTCGTGATTAGAAGACTAATCGCAGATAATGCTACACTAGAATTACTGATTTTGAAGAAGGCCAGAGTCCTATTGGTCTACCTGAAGGAGAACGAATATCGGCCATTCAGGAATTGAATCTATGTTAGTCAGAGCTGCTCAGATACCAGGAAATTAGGATCCAACGTCTAACCTTCTGAAACATACAAAACATTAAGGTGGAAAAATCGATCGAATGACTTACCAAACACGAAAATAGAGACAAGTCATCCTTAAGGGAGCTCGCATGTAATAGAAGGGGCTAACCTCATCGGACGTGGCGTCTGATCTTCATATATCTTTAATTAGCCTGCCACTCAATCAGAGGCCTAATTGTAAAAAATAGTCTGCTACTTCAGATCAAATGCTCCTGCAACAGACAAGACGCTATGATCAAATAAATGGGCTGCAAGATAATGACGTATATAAAAGCTGTTATTAGCTCGAAAATACTCACCATTGGAACCAGGATAACTGATTGCCAAGAAACAGTCGGCAGATGCGGCGATCCTTGGACGCCCGCAAAATGCTTTGAAGTGAAACCCCGGGTTTAAATCTTATCAGGCCCACAGTAGGCGTGCACTAGAGAGATCTGCATGCAGTTCAAATGAGGGGATTGTTTCCTGCCGTACTTGCGGTGGAATACTTTAAGGGGCAGAGGACCGAAAGAGGTCACAAAAAGGATACTGGCACATATATTCAAAACTGGTACAGATCCAAAGCACATACATTGGCGGTGAGACCTTAAGTCCAAACGGAAAGTCTAGAAATCAGCTCTAATGTAACTAAATAAATCAACAGACGAAATCAAGAAGGATCGCCAATAATAGGAAATACAGCTGGAAAACTAGATCTAAATAAAGGTAATGTTTCATGGAAGGGTTCATTAAAGCCTGTTAAAGTAAAAGGGGCGTTCTTTCCCCCAAAAGATAACCGAAAAACAGACAGTGTATATTAGACAGAAGGATTTTCTAAGAAGCATAATACTGCATCATAAATAAACAAAAGCAATTGCAGTGTTTAGATGATGGCGTTTTCCCATTGAAGGGATTCATTCAGACCGCTCTCCTTTGAATCCAAAAGAAAAATCAAAAAAACTTGTGCATTTTCCGAATATTGTTGCTATCCAAGCCTTTTTGTACTTGGATTTTTTGCAATATAGTCCAACGAAGATCATTTTCAGTGTGGTTAGCTTCCGTCCAGTGAGATACCAGAGGGGCGGTAAGATTGCCTCGCCTAATGTTGGACTTATGTTCTCCTTTACGGATCCTGCCTTCTCTAGCAGTTTCACCAACATAAGGGAGATCGCAGGGACAATTAATGGCATAAACGCACTTGGAAGTTCTGCAATTTGTCATTTCACGCAGGTCAATGGTCCGATTGTTGGTCTTCAGGTATATAGACAGAACAGCTACTTCCGATGATACGACATGCATCTCCTCGGTCAGCCAAGACTACATCTAGGACCATGCGGTTTTGGAGTGCCACAATCCTTGCAATCTTCAGTTCCTCTGTAATGTTCCCAAGTGCCATAACTGTCTGGTTGGTCATAGCTTCCACTACATGAGTCAAACGTCTGATTTTCCTAATGTTCAAGGCAGCACCAACAAGGAAGAATAGTCCCAAATTGAAATCAACATATTGCTGTAGTGCAAAGTCAGTCTGGTCCACCTTATCATTACCTATTGTCCTCTTGTATCTGTTCTTAGTGATATCGTTAAATAACCGATAATCATTATGATATGATGCAGGTGCCAAAAACACAGGTGGTAACAAAAAGGACACGTAGCAGACTCCGGACCATCCAACAGGTAGATGGTAGTATGCCTTGCTACCACAGACAAAATATGTAGCCGCTGTTGTTTGCACCTTCAATAGTTAATATCTTAGTACATTCACTTCTTCCTACTGGAATTTTCCCAACGCTGCTTATACACAAATCTCCTGGGGCTCTAGTAACAGCTATTACAAAAGGTCCATTACCCTTGGTAGTTCGCATATTTGGGTAGACATAAGGTATAGAAGCATTTACTGGTCAGTACTCCTCCCACTCCCATTTAGTTCCTTAAGCTTGTGGATCACCTTCTTCATCAGGGTAACAGTCTTTATTAATGTAATAGTTTATTCTCCCTACAGCCATATCAGTAAGCTTTTTGAGAAGCAATAAGAAGTGCAAACCAAGCTTGACAGGACCCATTGCGGGAAAAGGGAAGAGGAATGAAAGGTGTTCCTCCCTTTTTCTGATGAGCTGGCATCATACCACACACCCAACAGTTAGTGATGTTCATAGCATTGTGCTTGTGGTGCAACATCTGGATGAAGGTGTTCAAGTAAGATTGTCTATGCTTCTGCTCATGATATGGGAGAGTAAAATAGTGGTGCTCAATTGGTACTGGAGTAGTGTCAGTCATCAATGAAGGTACTTTCTGGGGTCTCAGTTGGTATCGGGATACACCAGGGATCGTGTGGTCCGGGAAGACATCCGCAGTTTCTCCAGGTGATACAACTTGGCCTTTCTCTGTTTACAAGATCTCTCGATGATCAATCAGAGCAGCAGGTTCCACCAGGGTAGACAGCACTTGCTTACAATGAGTGGAGTGCACCCAGTTCTTCCTGCTTGTCACTCGAACCGCAGTTCTTGTCGCAAGGATCACCTGTACCGGACCTCACCACCTGGGCTCCAAGCTGCTTCACCTCTGGAAGACTCCAACCATCACGTAGCCTCCGGGCCGGAGTCCATGGGCCTGACCTGTGGTCTTGTCAGGAAGAGCTTCTCGAAACTTTTGGTGAATAGAAATCAAACTGTCAGTCAACTGTGATAGTCACTCATCAAGACACATGGTAGATCATGTATGGGGTGTGGCTTAGGAATTCCCCATACATTCATAGGTCTCCCAAATACCACCTCACATGTCATAAGGCCAGATCGTGAATGTGGCACTGATCTGATGGACAACAATGCCAAAGGTAGTGCATCAGGCCATTTCAAGGATGTCGAAGCCTGTATTTTTGCTAGGTTCAACTTCAAAGTAGCATTATATCTCTCCACCAACCCTGCTGATTGTGGATGGAAAACAGCATGAAACTTCAGCTTGATCCCTAATCCTTTCAGGACATATTCAACAACTTGCCCAACAAAATGGGTTCTGTTGTCAATCCATAAAGTTTTGCAAACACCGAATCTGGGGAAGAATTCTTTCAGAAGCACCTTTGCTGTGGTCAGAGCTGTATTATCTTTTGTAGGGTATGCCTCTATCCACTTACTGAAGGCACATAACACTACTAAGATATACTTTAAATTGTTGCAGCCTTCAAGCTGGATGTAATCCATTTGCAAAAATTCAAAAGGTGCAGTTGGTATAGCAAACCCTACTGTAGGAGTATGTGTCCCTTTACCAGGATACTGGAGACAAATCAAGCAATCTCTTGTTTGGGCAGTTTCGTTTTTGAGGAAGCTCCAACATGCGCCTGCCCATGCGCCAAGTGAATCATAGGTTGTAAATAGGCTCTCGGCAGTTTCCATTTGGCCACCTCTTTATTTCTCCAGCAGCCCTCATCGTCTTACGTTCCCTCTTTAGAACATTGCTCTAGTTCCTCAGAGAAACAGATCTCTGCATGTCTAGCACTTCCTACCTCACATCATGCCATTGTTCAGCCTGTGACTTCACTACGTACATGGATGAAGTTATTCGCTGCATTGCAGTCTCACGAGCTGTGTGATCTGCAAAGGCATTGCCATGTGCTATTTTATTAGTCACTTTCTTGTGTGCACTACATTTAACAACTACTATTTTCTTTGGGTATGTCAAGGCAGTCAAAAGATTATGCACCAACTCTCCATGCATTAATTGCATCCTGTGGGATGTAAGAAAGCCTCTTTCCTTCCAGAGTAACCCAAAATCATGCTCCACTCCAAAAGCATAGCGGCTATCTGTATAAATGTTCACAGACAAGTCCGTACTGAGTTCCCACGCTTGTGTCAAAGCTATTAGCTCCGCTGCTTGAGCTGACTTCTGTGGGATACGAGCGGTCTCAACTACCGTCTGAACTGTTGTAATCACATATGCAGCTAATGTCGTACCATCTGGTAACTTCAAACAAGACCCATCAACCCACAACACCCCATCGACATCTGAGAGGCGCGTGTCTTGCAAGTCAACACAACCCTTTGTCTGTTCCTAAATAAGGAATATACAATCATGAGACTCCTGAGACTGAGGCTGAGTCGCTGGGTATGGCAACAAGGTAGCTGGATTCAGGGTTGAACATCTTTTCAAAGTGATATGAGGAGCCCAAAGTGTCAATTTGTATCCGAGCACTAGTTAAGTTCTGCATTTTAGTTTGGTTCAGAAGGGCATCAACGGCGACAGAACGAAAACACCCAGGCAATGCACGAGCAACTGGATCAAGGACATCTGAAAAATATGCACAAGTACGTTACTTATCACCGTGTGTCTGTACTAATACTGAAAGTGCACACCCATCTCTCTCATGTACATAGAGTGTAAAAGGCTTAGAGCAATCTGGAGTACCTAATACTGGTGCTGAACAAAGAGCTTGATGCAACTGATGGAAAGCATTCTGACATTCATTCGTCCATGGAAGGGGCATTAGAGTGTCTTTAGTCAGAAGGGCCAACAAGGGTTTAACAATGTGTGAAAAGCCTAAAATCCATGGCCTACAAAAAGAAGTAAGACAAATGAATGCATGGACATCTTTCTGAGTACGGGGCATTGGTGTAAGTGCATGTCCCTCCTTAGACAGTAGGTGACCTAAATAGGTAAACTTCGGTCTAAAATATTGCAATTTCTTCAGTGAAACTTTGTGATGATGTAATGCAAGGAAGGAAACTAATGACAGCGTACCGTCTTCACACTGTTCAGGCGTATCAGCAGCCAACAAGATGTTATCAACATACTGTATGAGAGCCACCCCAGTCAGCACAGAAAAAGAATCAAGTTGTCATTTCAATGCTTGGCTGTAAATACTGGGACTCTCTGTATACCCTTGAGAAATTCTACAAAATCTAAATGATCGGTTATTCAAAGTGAAACCGAACAAATACCGTCTGTCAGGATGAATAGGGATTGAGAAGAAGGCCTTCTTCAAATCAATCACAGTGAAGGTAGTAGCAGTCGGAGGAACCAAAGTAAGAAGTGTTGTGAAGTCAGAAACCACCTGGTATTGTGGTACTACAATCTTGTTAACCTCTCGTAAATCAATGATAAACCTGTAGATTTTAGTATCAGTATCTTTCTTCAAAATAGGAAGTATTGCAAATATTATAAGGGACATCTTCCACAACCCCCACTTCAATCAAATCATGAACACTGCGTACGAGTGCCTCTTCACCTTCTGGAGAAATTTTTTATTGAGGCAAACGTGGCAATGAAGATCCCTCCTTGACACTAATATGCATTGGTGGAATAACCATTTGCCCTACATCAGTGTCCGCAGTGGCCCAAAAATTTACTAGGGAGTGAAGCCAATGCAATATCTTCCCTAAACAGAAAGGATTTCTCAACCATCATATAGTTATCATTCAAAATAACACACACACCTCCTGGGGAACAACGTATCGTAGCCCTAAAATACTTGAGCATATCAAGACCCACAATATTGTCAGGTGTGTTAGGAGAAAGCAGAACTGTACATGGAGCAGTATATTTATCAACAAGGAATCCAAGTGGTTGTGACAGTGGGCTAAGGGAAGGTGTCCCATCAAAACCTATCAATATAATGGTTAAGCCAGATAGGGGAGCCCTTGGAACCAATTGTTTAGACAAGGCGCTACGAGTAGCTCCTTTATCAACCAGAAACGGATAAGTAGAACCCAAAACAAGTGCTAGGACATAGGGACCATTCTGATCGACCGGATCCTCAAATGATTCCTTACCCCATCCTAGGCATTCCTATGCATAAGCAGAGTCCGTCAAATCCAAATTTAAATAGTCAGATATTTGATATTGATTCTGCCTATCAAACGTATTCAAAGAATTTGGAGGATGCCCAACAGTCTCAAATCTAGCACGATCATCCGTACCTCCCCTATGTCCTGGGGTCCCTGGGCGACCTCTCATTTGTCCCCAACCACGCTGATACTGCGGAGGCCATGAACCAGGACATTCAAAAGCCCAATGTCCGATCTCCCTGCAGTAAGTGCACTGATCAACAGACAAAGTAGCTCGGGAAAAAGAGGGTGCACCAGGACGATACATTGCCTCGACCACTATTTCCATAAGAGGGGCCATAAACCTGTGCTATCATAACCTTAGTTTTCAACTCCTTATACTTCTTATCCTCGTTTCCCTTAGCTTCTAATTCCTGTCATTCATAATACTGAGCCATAGTCAAAAGAGAGACTGGGGAAGACGTAGTTCATGAACTCTCGCTGGCCATTAGACGACTAGCTAGTCCTGGCAACATGTTCACGACAAATGATTCGACAAACAGATGCCTGCCTGTGTCATCTGTCAATGACTGGCCACTAAAGTCATGAAATGCATCCTCAAAACGTGTAAATAAATCTGAAACTGATTCACCTACCTTTTGCTTACAGGATACTAACACAGTCCAATCTATCTTTTTAGGAGGAATAATAGTTTTTAATTTAACAAGTATAGCTTTTGGAAGGTCTAAAATTTCCTGTTGCAGCTTCTGTGCTGGTTCCCTTTCTCCATCAATACTTTCTAATTCTTTCCAAACATTCCCAAAAGCTGTATGATCATCAATTTTACGAATAGACCTCCACATATTGGGGGGGGTAAAATCAGTCCAAAATACATATCAATATCAGACAAAGTCATAGTACAAGAACTAATAGCTCCTTCAACTTCTTCATAAAAACGGATGGATTTTTCCGCTGGTTGGGCAAAGCAGCCTTAAGAGCCATAACATCTGCTCTGCTCCAAGGAGTGTAAAACCAATTATAAATTAAATAACCCTTCGCATTTTATCATCATCTGTGCCCGCACCCTTAGGAGGGACATATAAAGGTGCGGCTTCCCACATTGGTTTCCAATGAACTACAACCTTCTTATCTGTCTCTGAAGCGTCGGCGTGCTGCACGGTGGTCTGGAGTGTTTGTGCAACTGCAGCCGCTGCCTTTTTCTCCTCTCGCAAACGGAATACATCAGCTCGCAGTTTAACCACGCGTCTAACAAAGTCAGTGAACTGAGGGAGGAGAAAAAGACAGTCACGCAATTGCTTTAATCCCTTGCTATATCATCAGGCTCTAAGTCTGTGGAATGTTTCCTAAACCGTTCAATTACTTCTGTGGCAAACATTTCTGCAACATATCATTACGAACAGCTGCACATTCAGCATTCAGCATAGAGCGAGTCTCTCGCAACTTATCCTGACCTGAAGGAGAATCATCATCATCAGAATCAATAGTAGGAGCACAGGGAAAGGTATATGGAGGCGGAGAATGGTCTAGCAAAATTGAATCATCCTGTGGTTTATTAAGGAGAGGATAGAGGGTATTGGCCATTTACTTGTAAACTACGCTCACTATCCTCTCTTTCTTTTATCTTCTTCATTTCTTTATCTTTCCATTCCTGTGCTTTCGCATGGATACTTTTGCTTTGTTCATTATCTATTAAAGCTGGCTCTCTTCTCATTCGTTCACGCGCTTCTTTCTCCCACATTCGTACACAGTCAAACATGTTTTGTTGACTCTTGCACTTAAACATACATTGTTCCACATACTGAATTTTCTTAAGATCAAATGATCCATGCATAGGCCAGTCCAACTCAGGATCCTTGCTAGCATATTTATTCCACAACATGCTGTACATTATAGAAGAAATACATTTTTTACTATACATATCCCTATTAGGCGTCCCTTCGGGGGAGCCAACTGTTTCCTCTCAATACTTACATCGGTACCGTTACAGAAGCAACACATTCTACGAAGTATGCTTAAAACAGGCAATACTGAGTGGCACTTAACGCAAAGCAGTGGCACTTAACGCTAAGTGTGCCGTTACACATACTTCAGATTAGAGAAAAATCTCCTCATTACCTGCCTATATAAATTGCAGTTTATATATATCTACATTCCATATGTTGGCCAACTATCATATTCCATATATATATTGTCACATCGAATGACCTTACCATACATAGGTCTCCAGATTCCAACTGCCAAGTTCTAAATCAACCAAATGGTCTCTGCACGGAGAACACTGGAAGAGATCTTATTCGAGGACCAGCACTACCTGGAGGGTCAGATCAGAAAGAGAGGAAAAACGCTGTTGGTGCCAAGACGCGGGTCTCCTCACACCAGGCACCAGTCACACCACAAAAGAGACACGACACCGCTTCTGGTTGGAAAAATAATACTTTTTGTATTATCTCCAACCTGCAAAGTTAAAACATAATAACAGCAGTAATCACAATGGGGCGCCAACTGGCGCCACAGCAAAGTATACCAGGGGGATTATTTACAAGGAAAATGGGAGAAGTAAGAAAAAGGGTTAAGGAAGTCCATTAGTGTCCAGCTGAAATAAAATGAACGTTATCACTTGGCATGAAACATTAGCAGTATAACGTGAGGGAAAGAAATAATAATGCTAAAACCCAAGGTCAATATTACAGGGCAATCTCAGACCTTAATCCTTGGCCTCACCTTGAAGTAAGCTGTAAGCATAAACTCAAGCATTAGACATAACATACACATTAGGCAGGACGGCATAGCATAACTTTGAACATTGGAGGTAAAAGCCCAATATGCCTGCTCATTAGCATTAGCAACAGGAGGTAAATCTGAAACCTGTCAGGCCTAAAACACCTTTAACAAGGGACCTCAACCTCAGCACCTGGGGCATCAGACAGGAGCCTTATCATTGGCCAGGAATCACGGGGCACATAGGGATGGTATAGCACACATCCACATTGGGCTCAACTAATCATGAGCTGGGGCACAGTAACATAAGCAACCCACAACAGGGAGCCTCACTATGAGCTCCACATCACCCTTTCAGCTGGGATCCCTAAAAAAAAACCTGGTCTGGGGACAGCGAGGAAAACTGCCCCTGTGAGCGGGTGATCTAGTCGGTGCCACTGCGGGTCTCCAGATTCAATGTCCCCCTCCAACTGTGGCCCCTCAACACTCTGGGCCTCTTCTGTCACAGGGTAATCTAGGGGTCTCACACAGGGATAACTAGAGCAGTCTCTTCCTGTATCGTCTGGCCCATCGTGCAGGTGCCCACTGCCAGACGGGGCACCTGGAAGGCAACACTGTCCCTGGGGGCATACACCGACCCTGTGCCCCGTCTCACCCCCAACACAGTCTAACGTAGCCCACACTCACCGGACTTCTGCTGTTCTTGCGGGGTTCTCCTCAGAGCATGAGAGCCCCGGGGCAGCTCCTTGGATCTGTGCGGGTCACATGGGGCCCGCAAGGCCTCACTCAGGCCCCTGCAGCACAGCGCTGGACTCGCGGCAGCACACGGGGCTCCCCTTCCACCGTGGATGCCCCGGCAGCTCTTCTGCTCGTTCCAGCGGTTTTCTCTTGTGGGGCACAGACCAGCGGGGTGGGCTCTCCACGGGGCTTCCTCTAGACCACGGGAGCCCCGCAACGGCGCCTCTCACTTCTGGCTTCACCCGGGTTTCCTCCTGGGACCAGGGACTTAGGATCGATGTCTTCCAGCTCCCTTCCTGCCTCTCAGCAGGCATCTTCGGACGGCCCGGGCGGCAGCCAATCGATGCATGGCCTTTGGTGGGCACAGCCGCTCTGGCCAATCCGTGCGCGGCGGGCGGGGATGCGGCCGACGCCCCCAGTCACGTGATGGTGGCACTCTGCGGCTTCGGGGCCTAGCGCGGCCCTCTCCTGGTACTGGGGGCCGCCGCCTCACTATCCACGGCAGTGGGGGGACTCCTCCAAACAGCGCTGTGTCGCGGCGGTGATCTTCGGCTACTTACGACCAGCGCGAGGCAGCGTCAACACTCCCCGGGCCGCAACGGTGAGATCGGCAGCCATGAGGGGTAGGCTCCCTCTTATTAATGATCCATAACGCGGGGTAGGCAACCGCCAGCTTCATAAGGCTCAGAAGCGCCCCAAAACGCGGCCAGACCGGCGCTGGGCAATTATAGCACCTCGGGGCCACAACAGTCACAGGGGCACAGCGCTTCAACAGGGGCAACAGCGCTTAGCTTAACACCACGTGGGGCACAAAGGCAGGCAAGTCCAGCTGCGCAGCGCTAGCCAGCACACAGCGCTTCTCCTCAGCACAGCTCCTTGGGGGCACTATTCTCCCCATACAGCGATTCTGCAGCAGGGCAGTCTTGGTCACAGCACTCTTCTGCAGGCCAGCACTTCCAGGCACACAGCGCAAGGGGGCGGACAGTCTGAGCAGCAAGCCCCAGGGTAACACTCCTCACCTCCTGGGGGGTTGCAGTCCACAGCACTCCTTCCCTTTTTGGGCGCTTCTTCGCGCAGCGCTTGAGTGGTGCAAGGTCCCGGCAGCTCCAGGGACCTAGGGGGGCCCTCCTTCTTCAGGGGCCTTGGGGACAGACCAGTAGGCACTACTGGGCCAGGTCAGCAGGTAGTGGGGGCATCATCAAAACAGGGTGGTAGGCTTTTCCCATCCCCACTGCAGCGTGGCCCTCCTCCTACACAGCAGCCTGAACTCCGGAAGTGGGCTCACAAGCCCTGGGGACAGTAGGGGGGTTCTGGATGGGTGCAGGGTCCAGCAAGCAGGCCCAAGTGGCGGTATAACCTGCAGCAGGTCCTGTCGCATTCCTCTCCCTGCTCTGTCTCTCTCTCTGGTGGCACATCCCCCTTACTTATACCCTCCTCCCAGACAGTGCCAGAGCCTTCTAGAATTATGTGGCAAACTGGTTTAAGCTCGCTCAGGGGGAGGAGTAGAGCACCCTGGGTGCCAGGCTTTCCCTCCAAAAACTAGGGGTGGCTGGGTGCCTAACAACTAGACTGCTAACCTCCTGCAGTCAGGTGGCACAACGTACAGCTATGGCAGCCATTTCAAATGCAAAACACAAATGCAGCATTTCACCAGGGTACATGTTTACAATGGGGGAAAATAAATGTACACACCATTACAGTGCATTTAACATTACACAGGGCTTCTCATACCTCACATGGCCTATTCAGTAACCTTTACCATGGGGGAGACATCCTACATTAGGGGGGCGAAAAGCGAAAATTTTTGGGAAAAGGGGCCAAGTCCAACAGGAATCCCTGGTTCTCTGGCTCCATCAGTAACAAGAGGAGATCGCTCCAACAATCCGAAAGAACGTGGAGACAGCACCCCTTAGCAGTACATTTAAAACTTCTCCGGCAGGCCAGAAATGCCTACAACAGGCACCTTCTCATTGCAAAAAAGAATTCTTCAGATCGTAGCTGGAGAACGCCAAGAACAGACCACTCAAGCTCTCAAAATTAGTCAAACACCAATCTAATAAACATTTCTTGTGAGAAATGCGCATGCGCGGGCAGCCGTGCATGCGCATTGGTATCCAAGACGGCGGCGCGATTAGAAGAGGGAGCCCCGGGACGCGGCGGACAAGTTAAGTGCTTTTTATTTACTTACTAAGACTATGTTACCCAAATTAGGTATGTAGGGGAGGGCGGGAGGGAGGCGGGTGGGGGGCAACTTTGCTACACCCACGGAGTGGTTGTAGTGTTGCCTGCTACGCCTACTTTGCAAAGTGCGAAGTAGGCAACACTACGCCCACTCCGTGGGCATAACGAAGTACTTCGCCCAGGGTTAGTATTTGTGCAAACGCACACACAGTAACACAATGAAAAATAGATAATAACTTAATTAGCACAACAAGACCAAATCAACAAAAACAATTTAAGTAAAATGTAAATTGATACTTGTATAGCGCACTACTCACCCGCAAGGGTCTCAAGGCGCTTGTACGAATACCGCTGTGCAACCCATCCTGGCTTTCCCTGTGAGGTGTCCACTCCTGGGCACCCCCAAGATGGAGAGCCAGGCATCCTTAGCGTTGTGGGGGCCGTTGTGGAGATTAAGCAAGCTATTGCCCAGAGTTGCAGAGTGGGACTCCATGATTGGATTAGGCACCGAGGCGAGAATTATCAGGTCCGTGGAATTTTTGAGCCCAAGAACCGCCGAGGTGGGGAATTGAACCCTGGTCCCGTGCTAGACCTCTGCATCAGGGTCTGCCGCTCTAACCATTGAGCCACACTTCTCCACCTGAGCTGTCAAATTTTAAAGAAAAAACCAAAAATATTGCTTAGAAGTCAATAGCACTAAGGGCTTAAATGAGGTCATGCTAGGCCTGGGTATATCCAAAGTACAAGCCGACCACAGTGGAGAGCAGGCCCACTATAGGACTCACACAGGTCCTACTGATAAAACATATTGGATGGAGCAAGCGTTGGTGTCAAGACTAGCTCAGTGTTTCAGATCCAAGGCACGCAGTCAGACAGTTGAGTCTTTATAGAAACATGCAGTCAGGTTCCACATCATCGTTGAATCACTTCACAGTGCAGGTGTTGTGACGTCGTTGAACCTCAAGGTCAGATCCCGCATCGCCATCGAACCAGGGAAGGTCTGTCCTCAGATCGGCACTACACCAAAAGGCACTGTGACGTTTCTGATCAGTGCAAAGTCATCACTGCATCCATTTTTAAGCAAAACAGCTGCAGACCCCACATCTAAGGCAAAGGACTGGATTGGCAGCTCAAGCAGGGTAGGACTAACAGATGGGAGAATTCAACATCAGCAGCACAGTAGTTGGACGTCTTTGATGGCACTGAGACTTCAGAAATGAGGGCAAGTCATCAAGCCCTTGTAGTCACTCTGGGTTCAAGTAAGATGGGTCCAATCCTTGTCCTCAGCAGGGTAGAGATCAGCAGGCAGCAGATCAGCTCAACAAAGCAGAAAGCAGCTCCTTCAGAGCAGCTGTCAGGCAAAGTAGCAATCCTTGTAACATATCAGTCTTTACTCCTGGCAGATTTCTTTACAGGCCCAGTAGTGTCTTGTTAGGGTCAGAGCCCCAGTACTTACACCCAGTTGTGGATTTGAAGTGGGGTTCATGTGCATAGCTTCTGTTTCATCCCAGTCCTGTCTGTCATTTGATCCATGGCGGGGAATCAGGACTTTGGGTGGGATACAGGACACTGCCTATTCAGGAATAGGTGACAGCTCTCTTTTCCTGCCCTGGAAGAACTATCAGAATGTAGATGAATGCAGATGAGATTTCTGTCACACCCACCCTTTCTGTGGTTATAGCTGTCTAAAGGGAATGCAGAAAGTGTAGCTGTCACTCACACCAGACGTGTATTGAAGGCAGTCTACAAGGCCCAAACAGCAGTAAGCAAAGAGAAATGTGCACCTTCTAAAAGTGGCATTTTTAAAACAGTAATGCTTAACCCCTTCAGTGCTAATGACAAGGGTAACTCGTCATGGAGTTTCCATTGATTTCAATGGAAAGTCGATGGGAAGAAGAGGGAGTACCTTAGCAGCCAAGTGGTTAAACCAGCTTTCCCATTAAAGAGGGTTTATCATTACCATTTAAAGATATGAAACATGATGCAACTTCTCCTTCCAAATCAGGAATTACAGCTTGAAAGTGTTTTAAAGAATTCCCAATGGTAGTCAGTGAGAGGAGTTGGCCTCACAATACTGAAAAACAAATGTAGCTGTTAGTCACTGCCAGGACATGTAAAACTTAAACGCACATGTCCTATCTTTTAGTTATACAGAACGATGTCCTTAGGGCGACCTAGGGCTTACCTTAAGGGTGACTTATGTGTAATAAATAGCAAGTTTAAGGCTTGGCACATGGTTTTAAATGTCAAGTCAAAGTGGCAGTAAACTTCACACAGAGGCTTTTCAATGGTAGGCTGGAGCCAGGTTTGAAAGTCACTTGTGTGGGAGGCACAACCAGTCTGTAGGCTCACTATTAGGAGTTAGACAACATGTCTGAGGTGTGAGAAGTTGGCCTGGTGCATGATGCTCACTAGTTCTACTGATCACCTTGTACCATGCCAAGCAACCCTTATGATGATTGGTTGTAAGTCAACCTTATAGACCAGCTATCCTAGTGGTAGCATGGACAAGGCAGTCTTAGGCTAAACTCTGTAAAGGCATGTGAAGCAAGCTGTTTTACCATACACAATCCCCTTGAATACCAAATGAAAGGACACCACACGGATATATATTGAAAATATATATATATTTATTTACTACAAATATCCCCTATACTCTTTATGAGCACAGAAGTAAATGCGTTAAAACAAAACAGTTTAAATATACAAAAGTTGCACAATATGGATGAGCCCTAGGGGCCACCTAAACCATATACTAAAATAGTGGTATAAGGACCACCAATCAAAAAGTAAATAGGCCTAGGGCCTGGGGAATCACTGGAGCTGTGCGGGACTAACAGTGAAGAAGTCGGGAAAGGCCCGCGGGACTCGGGTGCAGCGCTTCAAGCACACGCATGCACCAATGCAATGTCAATGGTGCGTAAAAGTTATAAAGTTACTGTTTAAGGAACCTTCCGACTGACCTAGAAGGACAAAACTTTAGACCTAGGCACTAGAGGTGTGTACCAGAGTAGGAACACCGGCGTTGCTGAGTTACCTCACCCACAGGAAGCGGGTGCACAGGTGCGAAGTAGCGTCGGGTTTCGTCACGCAGGTCGATGGTGCCTGAAGATGAAGATGCTGCATGCGGGTCGTCGAGGAGAGTTCCGGTGGATCCAAGGGTGGATCTGAAGAGGGGAAGACCTGAAAGCAGAGGGGACAATGTTCAAAGTAACTAGCCAGTGACTACCGTGGAACCAGGTTGGAATCAGGCGATGTCGGGTGCAAACAGGCAAAGAGGTGTAGCTTGTCCCCACAGCCACGTGGACATGAAGAGGTCGAGGACGTCCAGGAGTCGGTCACAAGCTGTCCTACAAAGGTTCTAGCTGATGGCGGTGTCGGCAACTTGATTGGAGCAAACAGGCCTTGGCTAATGCAAGCCATGCAGGAAGTGAAGAAAGCTTGTTACTCGGACCAGCAAGGTCAGAGCGGGTGCTCCTTTTCAGGGGAGCGAGGGACAATCTGGAGCAACCAGACCAGTGATGTTGTTTGTAGATTTTGTCGCCAAGATGGCCACCAGCCAACGGGCTAGCGACCGGGTTGATGCGTCGAGTGGCAAAGTGCAAAAGGGCCCCACGCAGATTGTGGAGATGCTGGGGGGCTGATCTTCAGTGCAAATGCTGCTCGAAGGTGGGGCTTCTCAAAATCCAAAGCACTGCATCAACGGTGCCTTGGGTGCTGCGCAGTCAGCTTCTCGGGGGTCTTTCAAGATGGCTGGTCCCACGTCTCTCGATGCCTCCACGGGTCTCTTCTTTTCAGGGACTGTGGATCGGGCTGTGAGACGTCTGGGAATCCAGGTCTTGTTGGGCTCTGGGCTCGGGCTCCGGCGGGAGGCAGTGGCAAAGCAGATGTGGAGTTGCTGGTTGGTGCCTGTATTCACAGGTTGGTCACTCCTTGGCCGCAAGGGAGATTCTCTTCAGTCTTCTGTGCAGCAGAATGTCGAAGTCCAGTTTTCTTCTTAGTTTCAAGTCGAGTTCAGGATGATCTGAAGTCTTGGGACACAGCTCCTACTCTTATTCCAAATCTAGGGGCCGGATTACCTGCTACGTCCCTCCTCTGGGTGGGACCAGGAAGGGGGGTGGTTACACCCCCTTTCCTTTGTCCATCTCCGCACCAGGACTGGGGCTGCGAAGCCCCAGCACCGGTTTGGACTGGCTTATGCACAGGGACACCTTGTGTGCCCCAGGAATGTCTCATTCTATTCAGCCCTGTCCTACCCAATACACAAAATCCTGTCTGGGGTGATGCTAGCACCTCCCAAGTCAGGAAACCCTTTGTCCAATCCTCCCTCGCTGGAAGGACTCCCAGCAGCAGGAGGTCAGACTTGTGTCTGTGCTGGCAGCATCCATTTTGTGATGCTAAGGCTCATGTTTAACTTTACCTGGGTTTCAGGTTATGTACATGTCGTGTCCCTCTGGAACGGTGGAATGCTACCCCCGTCGCCAGAACTGGCGAGGGGGTAGTATTCCAATTCGTATGACACCTTACTCGACATGTTTTGATAAAGCCAAACCAAAGATAGCATTTAACCGCGAGGTTCATAATGCTCTTAAGAGTATATGATATGGCAGTATCATGGAACAGCTAAAGGACGTGGTTCCGAAAGCTGCAGACAGGCCCAGCTCATGCTAGAGCACCATCTCACATATTTCCAAGCACTCTGCCTCCAGGATTGATGAGGCCTTCCATAGGAGTGGCTGATAGGAACATATGTGTCCATTTTAAGTTAGATATAGATATACTATACCTAAGTAAGAGGTGATTACACCGACTTACCCCAGCTGAGTGATCAGCCAGTTGTGTCAAATATGGAGGCCAGGCCAGGGGTGGCATAATACATTCTGCAGCCCCTGGTAGGCCTTAGAAACACCTATGCCCTGGGTACCTGGGGTACACTGTTACAGGGGCCAATAAGGTGAACCAGTTCCAATTCGTAATGCACCTAGTGTGCATTGGCATTAATTTAGAGAGAGAACAGCAGGCTGTGGGTCTGATTAGCAGTCCCACAGCCACATTAAGTCATATACCAGTGAAGCAAAAAGCAAACATTTAGGGTGACCATAGGATAGCAGACCCTACTATCCTACAAACCCCCCCCCCCAAACGCAGGGACATTAGACTAACCTTGACCAGTTGTGTCTTCATGTTCTAAGTGGAAGTACCTGGAGAGACCATCTGCATTACCATGGTCAGTCCCTGGGCGGTGCTCCACTGTAAAGCCATCCCCTGTAGGGAAATGGACCACCTGAGCAGTTTGGGGTTTTCACCCTTCATCTGATTAAGCCATAAGAGGGGCTTATGGTCGGCCTGAATCTTGAAGTGAGTGCCAAACAAGTATGGTCTCAACTTCTTCAGGGCCCACACCACAGCAAAGGCCTTCCTCTCAATAGCTGACCAACGTTTCTCTCTGGGGGTCAGCCTTCTGCTAATAAAAGCAATGGGCTGGTCTTGACCATCTACATTAAGTTGTGAAAGCACAGCTCCCACTCCCAACTCAGAATCATCTGTTTGTACAATGAACTCTCTTGAGTAGTCAGGACTCTTCAGGATAGGTGCAGAGCACATGGCCTTCTTCAGGTCATCAAATGCCTTTTGACAGTTTACTGTCCACTGAACCTTTTTGGGCATCTTCTTGGATGTCAGATCATTAAGAGGAGTCACAATGGACCCATAGTTCTTAACAAACTTCCTGTAGTACCCAGTCAGGCCCAAGAAAGCTCTGACCTGAGTCTGGGTAGTTGGAGGGTACCAGTCCTTTATGGTCTGGATCTTACTCTCCAGTGGTTGAACTTGGCCTCCACCTACAAGGTGGCCCAAGTATACAACTTTACTCTGCCCTATCTGGCACTTTGTGGCCTTGATAGTGAGGCATGCCTTTTGCAGAGCCTCTAGCACTTCCTTCAGGTGGACCAGGTGATCCTCCCAGGTGGAGCTGAAGACAGCAATATCATCCAGATATGCTGCGCAAAAGTCATCCAACCCAGTAAGGACTTGATTCACCAACCTTTGGAAGGTGGCAGGGACATTTTTCAAACCAAAGGGCATCACCACAAATTGGTAATGACCTCCTGGGGTAGAAAATGCTGTTTTGGCTTTGGATTCCTCAGCTAACCTGATTTGCCAATAGCCAGCTTTCAGATCAAATGTGCTCAAATATTTGGCAGAAGCCAACTTGTCTATGAGCTCATCTGCCCTTGGAATAGGGTGTGCATCTGTCCTGGTGACAGCATTGAGTCCTCTGTAATCCACACAGATCCTCATCTCTCTCTTACCATCTTTGGTGTGAGGTTTGGGGACCAGAACCACTGGGCTAGCCCAGGGGCTCTCTGAAGGCTCAATAACACTTAATTCCAGCATATTTTGCACCTCAGTCTTTATACAGTCCCTGACATGGTCAGGTTGCCTGTAAATCTTGTTTTTCACAGGAAGACTGTCACCAGTGTCCGCCAGATGGGTACACCAGTTAGTCTGACTGGGTGTCAATGAGAACATATGTCCATATGCCTGCAAAACTTGTCTACAGTCATTTTGCTGATGTTCAGTGAGGCTGCCATCTAAGGCCACACCATCAACTGAGCCATCTTTAGGGTTCTGAGTTAACAGGTCTAGGAGAGGGTCACTCTCTTCCTCCTGCCCCTCATCTGTAGCCATGAGCAAGCCCATGTCTGCCCTGTCAACATATGCCTTCAGTCTGTTGACATGGAGCACCCTGTGGGGGCTCCTGGGAGTTCCTAGGTCCACCAAGTAGGTAACCTCTCCCTTCTTTTCAACAATAGTATGGGGTCCAGACCATTTGTCTTGGAGTGCTGCTGGGGCCACTGACTCCAACACCCATACTTTCTGTCCAGGCTGATACTCAGTCAAGACAGCCGTTTGGTCATGCCAAGCTTTCTGTAATTCTTGGCTAGCCTCAAGGTTTTTGGATGCCTTCTCCATATACTCAGCCATCCTGGAGCGGAGACCAAGTACATAGTCCCTATGTCTTGTTTAGGCTTTTTGAGAGGTAACTCCCATCCTTCCTTCACCAGACATAGGGGTCCTCTTACAGGGTGTCCAAACAACAATTCAAAGCGGCTGAAGCCAACCCCCTTTTGTGGGACCTCTCTGTAAGCAAACAGAAGGCAGGGTAGAAGGATGTCCCATCTTCGCCTGAGCTTTTCTGGTAATCCTTTGATCATACCCTTTAGGGTCTTGTTGAACCTTTCAACAAACCCATTGCATTGTGGATGATAAGGAGTGGTGAACTTGTAGTTGACACCACATTGCTTCCACATAGCTGTTAAGTGTCCTGACATGAAGTTGGCACCTCTATCAGATACTACCTCCTTAGGAACCCCCACTCTGGATAAAACTCCAAGTAAGGCCCTGGCCACAACAGGAGCTGTAGTGGTCCTAAGGGGAATTGCCTCTGGGTACCTGGTGGCATGGTCCACCACCACCAGTAAGAATCTGTGCCCAGATGCTGTAGGGGGATCCATTGGACCTACAATATCAATCCTCACTCTTTCAAAGGTGGACCCCCACCACAGGTAGTGGTATCAGTGGGGCCTTTGTTGTTCCACCTGCTTTGCCACAGGTTTGGCAGGTTACACAGGAGCGACAAAACTCCTTTGTATCTTCAGACATGTGAGGCCAGTGAAAGTGAGGGACAAACGTGTCCCAAGTCTTATTCTGGCCTAGGTGTCCTGCTAAGGGAATATCATGGGCCAAGGTTAGAAGGAAGCCCCTAAATTGCAGAGGTATAACCAACCTCCTGGTTGTACCAGGCTTGGGGTCTCTACCCTCTGAATAAAGGAGCCCATCATCCCGATACACTTTATGGGTACCTTGAGCATTCCCAGCAGCCTCAGCAGCAGCCTGCTGCCTGAGGGGTTCAAGAGAAAGACAGGTTAACTGAGCCTGCCCCAAGTCTGCACTAGAAGGTCCCCCTGTCCCCAGAAACTCAACCTGATCAGGTTCAAGCTCTTCAGGGACAGTTCCTTCAGGGGTCTCTAGATCATCCTCCTGGGAAGGCTGATCCTCACTTGTAGGCAGGGGGGAAGGCACAGCCTTTACCCTCCTGTTCTTCTTCTTGGTAGGTGCTTGGTCTTTTGTTCCAGGATCCAAGACCTGAGGTTCAGAGAGGCACTTTTTGGCCTGTGACCTGGTCACAGCAAGGACATGTGATGATATCCCTAACATCTCTGCATGAGTCCTGTACTCAACTTCTGACCATAGAGAGCTCTCCAGGTCATTGCCCAACAAACATTCAACTGGGAGATCTGCATTAACCACAACTCTTTTTAGGCCAGTTACCCCTCCCCTGGAGAAATTAACAATTGCCACACTATGTGTAGTAGTGACATTGCTGGCATTGGTCACCAGGTAATTATCACCTGGTATGTATTGTCCAGAGTCCACAAAGCTAGGAGTCACCATAGTGACACTGGCACATGTGTCCCTGTATGCTGGAGCCACTTTTTCATTAATCAAAGGCGTCTGCCTGTACTTGCCCAGATTACTGGGGCTGACAATAGTGGACAAATCTATGTCCACATCAGAAATCAGAACAGCCTGTGTAGGGGTTCTGACTAGGCCAGACTCTCCCTCAGTTCCCAAGGTGATACCTACTACCCCCTTAGTTTGTGGACCAACACTGCTGACTGTACTATTGGGTGCAGGTGCCTTAGGGGCTGCAGTGTTGGGGGCTCCACCCTTTTTACACTCACTGGTCCAGTGAGAGGTGTTTTTACAAGTACTACACCAGGGTTTCCTTTGTTAAGGGTTAATATTCAATTAGGGTCTTGTTTCTCAAGGAAAACTAGAAACTATGAAACCTCCATTGTAACAAACATTTCTAGCAAAGCAAAAGATTGTATTAAATAAAATGTAAGGGTTCTTTTAATTGCATGTGCATTTGCCAATGTTTGTTTATTTTACTGAGGAAAAAAAACCACTGTAGAATTTCTGAATACATGATGGAGTTGGCACGTGTAAACTGACTGGAGCTCTGCGCGTGCAGCTCGGGCTCATTAGCATGCCAATAGCTATAAAAGTCGGCTCTGAGCTCAAGCCGGTGTTTCGCTTCATCAGAGACTCACCACGTGCATCCCTGAAAGACTTTGGCTCACGTCTTTGGTTCCCGAGGTCCTGTGCCCTTACGGGTTGATTTCCTGCACTCCTTCTCTCCCCGGCTCTTTCCTCCTGGTTGCTTTCCTGTTGACCGGATCCTGCCGAGAGACTCACCCGATCTTCACGAGCGCTCCAGACAGCATCTGCAGTTTTTCCCCTTCCCAAAGCACGCAGAGAAACTCATCTCTTTGAACAGACCTTCATATCCGCTTCCCTGCACATTCAGCACGTCATCTCCGGCTGGAGCCCAAGTAAGGTTTATTTAACTCCTTCGTACCTGCAGTAAGAAAAAGAAATCAATCACTAGATGCACGATCTGATTATTTTGACACTTGAAAACAGAACGAGGTTGAGACTTGGACAATATGAAAAAAAACAAGCCTTGGAACATTTAAGGAAGAAACTTAACTAGACTATTATTTGATGTGAACTAGGTAAACTTGAATCTGAGGTTGTGATTGAAACAAAACAGGACAAATGGTGCAATGAGAACCTAGTAAATGTGAAAACAGAGTTGTGAATTTAACAACAAGCATTGATCAAGACAAGAGGAGTTAATCATATCTAGACAGGTTTAGGGTGTGGTATCTTTCTCTTGTTGTTGTTTTATTTGTCTTTCAGACCAGAACCCAAATTCGGAAAATAACAACAACAATACAGGTATGGCAAGTTGTTGAAAAATCTTAAGTTTTTACTAATATACTAATTCTTGGACGCTAATTATTTCATGGTATTTAACGTGTTTAGGACAGACTATCATTAATGTTTATTTCATTTAAGGTTTTTTCAAGAGAAAAAGAACTTGTAATTGTTGTTGAAGTGTGAGCCAGGGCTGAATATTCAAAAGGTATGTTGAATGAGAACAATCCTTGATAACTGATGGAGATAGTGAGATAATCTTGTATATTGATTATAGTTGTAATTGTACCACAGTTATTGAAAGCCCGGCGCACTTAACCGAGAAACAAAGTAGAAGTCAGAAGAGCTCCTGTGTTTTTTCTCTTTGTTTCTCAATCCACTTCCCCTTTTCCCTTGCGGATAAATCCGGGCATTCAAGAGTTGATATCCTTGGTGCGCGAGTTTCTTCGAGGGGGAGTTGGGGGTTTGCAGCAACGAAAGGAAACAATCTACGCAGGAGCGTGGTGAAGCCTCAACACCTTTGACCTTCTTTCTTCTTCTTCTTGGTAGTTTGGGACCCACCCTCAGTATTAGTTTGGGGCCCTGTTGAAGACTTCTGGTCTTTAGCTTTCTGCTCCCCACCCTTCTGGTCTGCCTTATTTTGGTCACCACCCTGGTTCTGGTTCTGGTTCTTTTGCTTAACCCTGGTTCTAACCCATTTGTCTGCCTTCCTTCCCAATTCTTGGGGAGAGGTCAGATCTGAGTCAATCAGGTATTGATGCAATTGCTGGTTCTGACAATTATTTAAAATTTGTTCTCTCATAAGTAAATTGTACAAACCTTCATAGTCTGTAACCTTACTTCCCAGCAACCAGCCCTCCAGAGCCGTAGTGGCACATTCAACAAATTCAGACCAGTCCTGAGTCTGTGTCTTCTGGGTCTCTCTGAACATTAACCTGTACTGTTCAGTGGTTAAGCCTAACCCATCTATCAGAGCACTCTTTAGGACCAGGTAGTTTCTAGAATCCCCATCACTAACTGTGAGGAGTCTGTCTACCTTCAAAGGAGAGCCACAAGATTGCTGCCCACTGCTCCTGGGGGATCTGCTGTACTCTGCAGGCTCTCTCAAGTGCAGTCATCCATTTGTGGATGTCATCCCCAGCTTTGTAGGGGGGCACAATAGTACTCAAGTTTCTAGTGTCATAGGACCTGTATTTATCCTTAGGGATAGTGCTGCCACCAGTGGATCCTAATCCTCTCTCTCTAGGCTGTCTTGCTCTAGCTAGTTTCTCTTGGGCCAGGGCAACTTCTAATTCTTTCTTCTGGATCCTAAGCTCAGCCTCTCTCATTTTGGCCTCATTTTCCTTCCTCTGAGGGGTTGTCATTCTCCTTCTGGAGTGACCATGAGAACCTCTAGAAGCATGGGAAGTGCCAGATTCACCTGCGTGATTCCTTCTCCTCCTAGACTCCTGGTTAAGTCCACTTGGGGGTCTGAGTGGGTTTGACCCTGACTCAGTCCCAAATTGGCTTAAGTTAGCCTGGCTAAGTCTCCTGACTGGCACCTGACTAAGTCTCTCATCATCAGAATCACTTTCTTCTTCCTCCTCTTCCTCCTCCTCATCCTCAGTCTGAGTATCTCCAGTGGTCTGGTTTTCCTCATCTATCTGGACGACAGGGACAGGGACAGGGGCATCAGTGTTATCATCTTCAGAGGGAGAGCCTCCTTCTCCAGACCCTTTAGGGCCTGGTTTAGAGGTCTTTAGAGCTTCAGACTGGTCTAAAAGCTCTCTGAGGTGGTCTGTGGTAGGGATTGGACCCGTCTTGAGACCTCTTAAGGTACACAGCTGCCTCAATTCATAAAAGTTTAACATAGCAAATTTGGATGGTGCCTTTGGAGGGTCACTCTCAACAGGGACAGGTCCAGTGGACCCCTCTGCTGCAGACATTGCTCTAGTGTGGGTGGATATGTTGCAATCTACCTACACTGGTGTTTACCTACTAAACCTATCTAGTAGTTGTAGTCAGGGTGTGCTACTCCCTATCCTCTACAACAACTAAGCTCAGTAGAACTTAAGTATACTAGTCTTGTTTTATATGTACCTAACAGGTACCTGTATGACCTTTCAAATGATACTCTCAAAGATTGTAATGGTAAAACAACAGCAAGCTCAAATCCCAACCACTGCTCACCAATGTGAGAAGTTGGCCTGGTATATGATGCACACTAGTTCTAGTGATCACCTTGTACCATGCCAAGCAACCCTTATGATGATAGGTTGTAAGTCAACCTTATAGACCAGCTATCCTAGTGGTAGCATGGACAAAGCAGTCTTAGGCTAAACTCTGTAAAGGCATGTGAAGCAAGCGGTTTTACCATACACAATCCCCTTGAATACCAAATGAAAGGACACCACACAGATATATATTGAAAATATATATATATTTATTTACTACAAATATCCACTATACTCTTTATGAGCACAGAAGCAAATGCGTTAAAACACAACACAGTTTAAATATACAAAAGTTGCACAATATGGATGAGCCCTAGGGGCCACCTAAACCATATACTAAAATAGTGGTATAAGGACCACCAATCGAAAAGGAAATAGGCCTAGGGCCTGGGGAATCGCTGGAGCTGTTCGGGACTAACAGTGAAGAAGTCGGGAAAGGCCCGCGGGACTCGGGTGCAGCGCTTCAAGCACACGCATGCACCAATGCAATGTCAGGGGTGCCTAAAAGTTATAAAGTTACTGTTTAAGGAACCTTCCGACTGACCTAGAAGGACAAAACTTTAGACCTAGGTACTAGAAGTGTGTACCAGTGTAGGAACACCGGCGTTGCTGAGTTACCTCACCCACAGGAAGTGGGTGCACAGGTGCGAAGTAGTGTCGGGTTTCGTCACGCAGGTCGATGGTGCCTGAAGATGAAGATGCTGCAGGCGGGTCGTCGAGGAGAGTTCCGGTGGATACAAGGGTGGATCTGAAGAGGTGAAGACCTGAAAGCAGAGGGGACAATGTTCAAAGTCACTAGCCAGTGACTACCGTGGAACCAGGATGGAACCTGGCGATGTCGGGTGCAAACAGGCGAAGAGGTGTAGCTTGTCCCCACAGCCACGTGGACACAAATTGGTTGAGGTTCTCCAGGAGTTGGTCACGAGCTGTCCCTCAAAGGTTCTAGCTGATGGCGGTGTCCGCAACTTGATTGGAGCAAACAGGCCTTGGCTAATGCAAGCCACGCAGGAAGTAAAGAAAGCTTGGTACTCGGACTAGCAAGGTCAGAGCGGGTGCTCCTTTTCAGAGGAGCAAGGGCCAGTCTGAAGCAACCAGACCAGTGGTGTTGTTTGTAGATTTTGTCACCAAGATGGCCACCAGCCAACGGGCTAGCGACCGGGTTGACGCGTCGAGCGGCAAAGTGCAAAAGGGGCCCACGCAGATTGTGGAGATGCTGGGGGGCTGATCTTCAGTGCATATGCTGCTTGGTGGTGGTGCTTCTCAAACCCCAAAGCACTGCATTGAGGGTGCCTCGGGTGCTGCGCAGTCAGCTTCTCGGGGGTCTTTCAAGATTGCCGGTTCCACGTCTCTCGATGCCTCCACGGGTCTCTTCTTTTCAGGGATTGTGGATCGGGCTGTGAGATGTCTGGGAATCCAGGTCTTGTCAGGTTCTGGGCTCAGGCTCCGGCGGGAGGCGGCGGCAAAGCAGATGTTGAGTTGCTGGTTGGTGCCTGTATTCACAGGGTGGTCACTCCTTGGCCACAAGGGAGATTCTCTTCTGTATTCTGTGCAACAGAATGTCGAAGTCCAGTTTTCTTCTTAGTTTCAAGTCGAGTTCAGGATGATCTGAAGTCTTGGGACACAGCTCCTACTCTTATTCCAAATCTAGGGGCCGGATTACCTCCTAGGTCCCTCCTCTGGGTGGGACCAGGAAGGGGGTGGTTACACCCCCTTTTCTTAGTCCATCTCTGCGCCAGGACTGGGGCTGGGAAGCCCCAGCACCGGTTTGGACTGGCTTATGCACAGGGACACCTTGTGTGCCCCAGGCATGTCTCATTCTATTCAGCCCTGTCCTACCCAATACACAAAATCCTGTCTGGGGTGGTGCTAGCACCTCCCAAGGCAGGAAACCCTTTGTCCAAGCCTCCCTCGCTGGAAGGACTCCCAGCAGCAGGAGGTCAGACTTGTGTCTGTGGTGGCAGCATCCATGTTGTGATGCTGAGGCTCATGTTGAACTTTACCCGGGTTTCAGGGTATGTACATGTCGTGTCCCTCTGGAAGGGTGGAATGCTACCCCCGTCGCCAGAACTGGCGAGGGGGTAGTATTCCAATTCGTATGACACCTTACTCGACATGTTTTGATAAAGCCAAACCAAAGATAGCATTTAACCGCGAGGTTCATAATGCACTTAAGAGTATATAGTATGGCAGTATCATGGAACAGCTTAAGGACGTGGTTCCAAAGCTGCAGACAGTCTCAGCTCATGCTAGAGCACCATCTCACATATTTCCAAGCACTCTGCCTCCAGGATTGATGAGGCCTTCCATAGGAGTGGCTGATAGGAACATATGTGTCCATTTTAAGTTAGATATAGATATACTATTCCTAAGTAAGAGGTGATTACACCGACTTACCCCAGCTGAGTGATCAGCCAGTTGTGTCAAATATGGAGGCCAGGCCAGGGGTGGCATAATACATGCTGCAGCCCCTGGTAGGCCTTGGAAACACCTATGCCCTGGGTACCTGGGGTACACTGTTACAGGGGCTAATAAGTTGAACCAGTTCCAATTCGTAATGCACCTAGTGTGCATTGGCATTAATTTAGAGAGAGAACAGCAGGCTGTGGGTCTGATTAGCAGGCCCACAGCCACATTAAGTCATAAACCAGTGAAGCAAAAAGCAAACATTTGGGGTGACCATAGGATAGCAGACCCTACTCTCCTACATGAGGTATACGGTATACCACTTTAGAAGGTACTTAAAAGTAAACTAAACAATCCAGTCAGGTTTACACCAATTTCACAATGTTGAGGGTAGAGACTTATGCACTTTAGCACTAATCAGCAGTGCTAAATTGCTCAAAGAACTAAGGCTAACCAAACAATAGAGCAAAAATCGGAGGTAAGCAAGCAAAAATATTTAGAAAGACCACCCAGGGATGACAGGTCTAACACTGAAATTAACAGAAAGCACACCAGTGGTCTCTGATTAGGAAGATTTAAGGCTCAGTAGTGAGCCAGGCAGGCTCTAAAATCACGTATGTGCTTTATAAGGGTAGTATGATGATGTGTAATGGTACACAAAGAGTCTGTAGGAGCATAGCAATGTTTTTTAAATATCAGATGGTTGCATCTCAAGGCAATGTGTGGGAGATTTTTACTTACATCCATATTGAATATATAGGAAACAGGGGTGGTGGAAGGGCACAACTGTTTTATCATCGCTAGGGAGATCATTTTCCCATACCCCTTTTTCACCAGTGTGTGGGATTATGGGGGTGTAGAGTAACATTTTTTTCTCCATATATCTTTAGTGCCATTTTTCTTTATTTCATAAAGCCCCCCTTCCCCGTACTCAGGTAGACAAATCATCTTACAATCAATTCATATCCAATAAGAATAGCGGAGCTAAATTCATCTGTTTACACAAAAATGCATTTTTCCCATGAAGAGTGCAGAGAAAAAAAGAGAAGAAAATACTATATACTTCCACGTATTGCCCTATCTTGGAGAAGAAAAAAGAAGCTCTTCTATCCCTCAACCATTGCAGAGATCCAGCTCAAAAAAGGGTCCCACACCCATAGCCCTTTTTCCTAGCGCACTTGCCTTTCATGCATAAACTGCCATCCTGGTGTGATACATAGCCATAATGCGGGCAAGCCATTTTTTATCCAATGTTGGGGAGAGAATTAGCCAAACTGTTGCCAGGCACAGTCTTAAAACCGTCATTGCAATTAACAAAAATGCCTGTGCCTGACTGGGGACTACCTCTTTACTAACCCCAAGTAGTATAGGTTGTAGGTTTAGTTCTATATGTAGACCAAGTCTTTCCACAATGAACTCAGTGATGTCCCCTATCAGTCCCCCAGAGGCCCGACAGCTTGCAAACATGTGTACTAAATCGACACCTTATAAGTGACATTGGGGACAGTGCACAGTTTAAGTTCTGCCCCATTACACTGTTTTTCCCGGGGTGTAGTATAACTTATACCTGGTTTTAAAGTGCTGAACTAGTAAATTATTAGAGATTAAAATGGACTGGGTGAGGGTATAGGACTCAATGAGGACATCTTTTCCTGTATGGACCTTCTCTTACCACCACTTTTCCTGCTTGTCTATGTTGTCAGACATTAATCTGTTCAACAGCTGATAAAACATATTTTTCATTATCAGTGCACTTTCGACCAGCTCAGTCCTGAGAAACCCTTCGGGACCTCCCACATTTTTTGAAGGAAATCCTGAATCTGAAGATAATTAACACATTCATTATTCCCTAGATTAAAACTGAGCCATACGGTCTTCAAGGTGATTATTTCCCCTTCCTGAATGAAATTCACCAGCTTGTTGGGGCCACCCCCTTTCCACCGATTCATTTGAGAGTCTCACAAAATTTCTGAGAGATTTGAGTTGTTATGTAACAGAGTGTAAAAATTAAGCCGTCCCAAACCTACTTTCTTCCAAACCGCTGCCCACATTTTAAAAGAGCAGCGGAGTGTCATGAATCTCACTCTTTAATTGTACCCATAATCGGGCAGCTGCCAAATAATCCCCCATATCTCATCCCTAACGAGGAGCTCATGCAGGGTAGGACAATGAGATCAGACATCCCCTTTTATCCCAAACAAAGTAGCCATGTATTGCAAGGCAGTGTCCCAGTAAAAAAGTCTAATATTAGGTACCACTAACCCCCATCATTCTCTTAGGAGAGTCAAATATTTGTGCATCATTCTCGAGATAGTATATGCTCACAAAAATCTAGAGATCACTCCTTCAATTGCATGAAACAATTGATTCCCTAATTCGAGAGGGATAGCTCTAAAAAAATTAGAGGATTTTAGGGAGTAAAACCATCTTAACCACATTAGTTCTTCTTAGCAAATACAATCATAGTTTATTTATTCTTCCAAAATCCACTATAGTTTTCTTAATTAGTGGACCCAGATTCATCTCCACAATTTTGTTTACTTCGGCTACTATATTTACACCCAAGTAGTTAGCCCTTTCTACCTCCCGCCTATCCTCCAACTCCACCTCTCCATTCTATATAATTTGAGTTTTGTCCTAGTTTATCAGGTAACCCAAACATTTGTCAAACCGATAAGCCTCATCCTGTATTTCTCTTGGTGCCATTCCTGGAGCTGGAGTAACTACTGCTAAGTCTTCAGTGTAAGCCAAGTTTTTGTTCCCAGTCTTGAGATCTAACAGGCAGAATTATTTGTTATTTTCTATCCTCCTTGTCAAAGGATCTATATACAGGTCAAATAGCAATGGGGAACAAGGATAGCCCTATCTTTTGCCCCGTTGTATATTTATCGGTTTTAACTGCTCCCTCATCAGAGAGATCCATGTGCTGGGCTACTGATATAGTTCTTTAAGGGCCAAGCCAAACCTAGTCCCTTGACCAATCCTTTCATTCAAGAAGTAGGGATAGGGCAAGGAGACGCTATCAAAAACTTTTTCTGCATCCAAGAGTATTAAAGGTTACCCCGGGCGGTAAAATCCACTCCGCTGGTGAAGTTTGGAGAATTCAGGCACTCCGTGCTGCATGGAAGAACGCAGAATTCCTGAATTCTACCATTCAGGTGTGAAGTGGAGTTTTTTTTCTGTTTGCACGCTTGAGTTTTCTTTTGACGCTCCACAGTGAGTGCCAAGACATTGAGGCCACTTGCAAGCACGTGTGAGACTTCTCACACTGCTAGAGAGCTCCTTTGAGACTTTGCGCTCAATCGCATGACTTCCGGCTGCAACAGCACCAATCTAGTTGTCTTAGAGCTGATCACGATCGCAAACGGAGCGGTTGAGCAGCTTTTCTACTTGAGAATGAAGCTGAGAGGCATTTGGAGTGGATTTTTTTCTCAAACTGGTCTTTGGAGTTGTTTTATTTGTGCGTGAAGTCATTTTTATAAACCATAAGGAAGTGTCCCAGAGGCTCCAGCTTCCTGTTCTTGTCCAGCCGGCTCCTCCAAGTGCTTTGTCTCTCATTGGATTTGGAGCTAGAAGGATCACTCTCCTTGTCTGCTGCATATATAACATTGGATTTAAGGACTTTGTTTTTGAGATTTCACGACTAAGTTGAAAAACTGGTGAATAAGGATGTTGGCTGTTTGACTGGTGGCATGCACCTAGATTTATTTGTACTTTTAATTGATTTTTTAAATTTATTCTAGTGGGTGGCCTGCAGTTTTAATAGGGGCCTCGTTTTTTTGTGCATGATATCTATCTACTTTCGTAAAAGAAAAATGTTGCACAGTACAGTGCATTTTCTTTTTTCTTTTCCATGTTTTTTAAGTTTACAATATTGATTGATTTAATTAATTCACTATGTGGCCTAGTTTGCCAATGAGCCTTCCAGCCAGTAGGCCTTGTACTATCCATGCATGCATGAAAAAACTGTTTATGTGGTGTCTGTAGAATTGAAACATCATTTAAGCCATTGATGGCATTGGATTAAAATATAAAATATGGATTAGTTCTGGTTGTTCATGTTTTTTTCATGCAAACAGTGTTTAGGTGGGGTAATGCATTTGGATGATGTGTGTTATGTGAACATTTTTTGCCCTGTTAACTTTTGTTTTTGGCATTCCTAAATTAATTCTGTGTTCTTTCTGTCACCATGCCTCTTTGTATCTGGCCACTGTGAGTGTGTGCGTATGTGTGGCTGTGTATGTGTGTTTGGCATAGGCCACCATTTGACTTTGTTGTTCAAGAACCAGTATGCCATGTGGCCAGGTGCCATTTTATGTAGTCAGTGTACACCCTAGGCCTGCATATATATGTTCCTTGTTTTCCAGGCCTCCTGCTTGCTGTTGTTGTTGTGACCATGTGGCAGGTGGTCATTTTGTGCAGCCAGCCAGTGTGCATTACCCATAGGCCTTCATTTCTTCTTTGTTTGTGGCCATGCCCCCTTGCTGGTTGTTGTTGGCAGACCATGTGTCTGGCGGCCATTTTGTGCAGCCAGCCAGTGTGCTTTCCCCATAGGCCTTCATTTCTTCTTTGTTTGTGGCCATGCCCCCTTGCTGGTTGTTGTTGTCTGACCATGTTGCTGGAGGCCATTTTGCGTAGGCATCCAGTGTGCTTTTGCCATAGGCTTGCATATGTTGAACGTCTATCATTATGTTTCGACCATGCCTCCTTGCTTGCTGGTTCACCATGCGGTTGGTCAGTGGCCATTTTGTGTAGGTAGGAAGTGTGTTTTTGCCATAGATGTGCATGTCTTCTCTTTGCTCCCAAGGCCTTTTTGCTCTGTGTTGTTGTTGTTGATGTCCATGTGGCAATGTTAGGCAGCCATTTTGTGTGTCCGGCCAGTGTGGCCCTTTGTCATATGCTTGCATGAATGGTTGGACAATGAGATAGAAGTTTAAAAAATAAAAATACATGATAAACTTGAGGGTAATATTACTTATTCATGATTTTCTTCATTTAAATGTATTTACATTTGTATATTTTATTTTATTTTTTATTTATTTTTATTTCTTTTTTTTTAATATTATTTTTTTTGCCATGTTCATAGCATGTGGCAGTAATGAATCAACCCCTTTTCTGCTATAGGTGCCCAACTGCAATCATTATGTAAAGATTATTGAATTGTCAATGCATTTGTCAGCTGCACCTCCCTGCATGCCACATCCCACGTAATGCATTGCACATAGATCAAACAGTTGCAGCTGTATTCTTTTGTTGCTCTTTCTAATCCTTCCTGTACAGTCACCATGAAGTTTATGTCGGTGCAGTTTTCCTTTTTAGCAATGAACACTGTAAACTATTGTTAATTATTTATAATAACTTTGAGTATCCGCATTGAATGATATTGTTTGCTTGTAGTACTACTTGAACTGCAACAATGCCATGTTTCACTGATGTTTTTCTGGCTTTTTTGCGTTTAGGTTCACAAGAGAATCACCCACAGTACTGGCAGTCAGAAGGCCTTTACACCACTCGACGCTTGACTGACTATGCAACACAGTCATCTTTTCAGCTTGTTGTGAAGCTATGTGCCACTGCCAACTGATAGCTTCAAGATGACCCCAAAGAAAGGTGCTGCCAAGAAAGTGGCTACTGGGAAACAGAAGAAGCAGCAGATATCCACCACTGGTGTGGCGACCCAAAGCTTTTCAGGAAAGTTGTGCCTGCCTGCCACATCGGCCTCCAGCAAGCAAGCTGAAAGCAGCACTCCTCCATCAACAGCACCACCTCCCCAACGTAAGCCCAGAACCATGTCACCCAGTGAGGGAGCCAGTGTCATCATGCAACACCGACGAGTAGCGACGTTGAATTTGATTTGTCCCTTTCACAAAGTAGTACACAATCTTTTCAGAAAACCCAACAAAGTGGGCAGCAGCCGCAGCCAACAAAGGATTTTTTCTGATGTTGGAGCATTAAAGGAGGTTGAGATTTCTTAGCGCAAGAAGTTTAACCTCCTCTTTTATAACCTTTGGCTCGCACATCTCCAGCAAGGAAAATGAAGGGTACTGCAGCACCATCTTCTTCACGCAGTACCACTTCTGATGAAAATGATACAGACATTGTGTGGATCACAAAAGTGACCAGGAGAGGCAAGGGAAAAGAAAAGTTCTAGAAACACTTAGAGTTATACAAGGGAATGAAGAGGAGGATGACGATGACGACGTAGTCATGGTGGAAGGTAACACAGAGGAGTCTGCCTTTGCTATTCAACCAGCTCCAAGAGATGTGACACAGGTGTCACAACAATATGTTGTTCCGGTGCTTTAAATATAATGTTCTATGTATAGTTCTACCGTTGTTCTACCCTATGACATAGCTGTGTTCACCTGCTGGCAGTTGTATGGTGGCTGCACTGGGAATACCAACGTTATCTCTGGCGCTTCCAATAAATTATATATCTTACTTAACTAAACCACTTGTGGAAGATTCCTTCAATTTCAACAGATGGTGACGATCAGTTGGCAAAGGAAGGGAAGCGCAGAGTGAACAATCTGTTCCGTTGGTTAACGAGAATCCATATATGCGTGCAGGAATCGATCTGACACATGAAGTAAGGAATCGACCTGAAAAGCGTGTGTGACAGTGTAAATTAATTCAACTGGAATTGTGATTGAACAAGAATATTCATGTATCAGCATAACTGTGGGGACTAAGGGTTATGTATGCAGAGCGGCTTTAATTTAAAGAAAGAAGAAGTGGACTGAAATTTTTGCCGAGGATACATCTCCTAGGATTATTGCGAAGCAAAAAGGTACTTAATTACTATTGTATTTATAAACGGTTTTATGAAAACACATTATTTTATGGATGTGCGACAGTTACTGTTCAAGCGAATACTGGAGAGCGCGCACTCCACCTTACTATCTCCTTGTGACCATGGTGTCGACATAAGCTGCTATCTCCTGGTATTTTTCAACCTGGCGCCGGATGACGCTTGTAAAGACGACGATGCTGTAAACGAGTTGAGGCAATAACAGAATGGCGTATGAAGCATAACAACGTACTTGTCGGCCATATTGAATTTTGGGAGTCGGTTACCAATGAAACGAATCATATGCTACTTGTAGTTTTTTTTCTTGTGAGTGCAATGCTCATTTGATATTGTCAGTGAAAGGACATGGTGGCAGTCAACGGACGATTATTTGAACAGCTGTTTTTAAATACAATATGTAAGTTACAAATATCTGAGCATATTTTAGGAGATATACTGTTGCGAACATTATCTATTCATCAGCAATTGGAGCACATTTTCATGAACATTGACTATTCATCAGCAATTGGAACACATTTTATGTAATATATATTGAAAAATACATTAACTATACATTGGCTAATAATTTTTTTGGTGAGCATATTAAATATGTATTAGTGTATTGTTCTTTATAATTTGTGGCCTCAATTTTATTTTTAGTTATTTCTTATTCATTCTTATTACAACAGGTACACAAATAAGGGTTGCAATTATGGAAGCTGCTGCTGTGATACCACCACCTCTGTTTATACCGCAACCTGGTGACCCCCCTATTGAGTGGGATGAATGGATAGAGACATTTGAGATTTATATAGAGGTAAAGATTTAAGTGCTGCAAGAAAAAAGCTTTATTTTTAAGCACCCTGGGGAAGGAAGGTCAACATGCTTTTACATTTTACCTGTCAGTACAGATGCTGAGGGAAGAGCATTTGCTAATGTCTTTATTGAAGCGAAAGCAAGATTGAGAAGACAGTATGCAGTCAGTCATTATACTTTTATTCGACACATGTATCATAAAAAGTACAAACATATAGTACACACATAATTATAAAAACAATTCATTATTTACAGAAATATATCTAAAAGTTATGTGGAAAAGTTGACTTGATGAGCATTTTTTAAAATCTTAGTCCTAATGATCCAGGCACATGATAAAAACTTTGCAACCCCACAAATAGTAACCATAGAAGAGGTGTCGGAGCTAAGAATACACAAAGCTAATTTGTAATCTCTAACACCAAGATTCTTTAGTACTGGTTTTAACCATTTCTTCCTAGGTAAGATGTATGCCTTACAGGCAAAGAGAAAGTGGCCCAATGATTCTTCGGGATTTGTACAACCTGGACACATTACATCCTCTTCCCTCCTATTGTTCCATCTAGATGTAAAAGTTTTGAGGGGCAATGTTCCATGTCTAAATTTAAGATATAAAGTCCTTTCCCGAGGAATCTGAATAAAATCCAAAAACAATTCCAATTTTAGGGTACATTTAAGGGTCAGAAAAGTCTCGGTCAAGTGTCCCCAGTTTGGGTTCTGTAGCGCCTTGGCCTCTATCCAATCCCAATATAATTTTTTCACCACTTGTTTTGGTGGAGGTGATTGGGATACCCAAGCGACGCTTAAACCCACACTTGCTACAAGATTTTTTAAAGCATTTAGCCACTTTATTTTGCCTGAAGTGTTTAATTTTAGCATTTCATCTAACACTAGAGCATAGTTAGCTAATTCGGGGGTCCTCCTCAAACGGACCCAATATAAGAGGGGACGGAGCTGGAGGATATCCCGAATAGACTTTCTACCTAGGTCTAAGAATAAAGGTTTGAGTGGGGTAGAGGATGGAAGCGACACCAAGTCCCTCATAAACTTGTTCTCTGATCGGACGTGGTCGTTGGTATTCTCATTGCCCCACAGTTCCGAGCCATAAACGGCTGAGGCAATTGCTTTCCCCTCATAGACTGATAAGGCTGGTGCAACTGGCCTACTTACAGAGAGACGTTGGTTTTTTAAAATAGTGCCGGAAACCCTTTTAAGATTTAAAACCATTTTACATATATGGGGTTCCCATTTCAAATGATTATTAATCCTAACACCGAGGTAATCAAACTCATCGACCACCTCTAAAGGAGATCCATTCAAGGTCAAGTGGATATTCCTGTATTTCTTCTTGGCGGTCATAACCATTAATTTAGTTTTAGTTGTGTTTATTGTAAGTCCCCGTTCCTGACAAAAAACACTAAACTGATCAAGAAGGGTTTGAAGGCCTGTGGGGGTTTTTGATAAGAGAAGGGTGTCGTCGGCAAAGAGGAGGGATGGCGTTTTCTCCCCAGCCACAATGGGGGCGTCGGCCGGTGTCTCTTTCAGATGTTTCACCACCCCATTTATAAAAAGGGAGAATAAAGTAGGGGCCATCACACACCCCTGCCGCACCCCTCTGTTAACAGGTATACTCTTAGTGAGTTGCCCCTGCGCCCCCCAACGTATCTTCGCATAAGTACCCTCATGGAGTTTAATAATAAGATTTAGCAGATAGGATGGGAACCCCATATCCAGTAGAACATTCCAAAGTTTGACACAGGGTATTACGTCAAAAGCAGTTTTAAGGTCAATAAAAGCCAGGTAAAGGCTCCCTCTGGCTATTGACACTGTTTTCCAGAAAACTGCACAAAATCTGAAGACTTGGTCAATGGCCCCAACATTGCTTCTGAATCCAGCCTGAAAGTGGGACAAAATATTTCCTTCCATAAGCCAGCCCTCAATCCTATTTACAATTACTCTACCAACTACTTTTTGAATAACATCAATTAAACTAATTGGTCTGTAGTTGGCAGGGTCCTCTCTCTCACCCTTTTTAAAAACAGTAACAACTTCAGCACCCTTCCATGAATCCGGTACTTGCTGGCCTAACTGAATGAGGTTCAAAACATTTACAATAAAATCAGCCCAAACCAATGGGTTAGACAACAATAAATCACCCGGTATTCCGTCCGGGCCAGGTGCCTGACCCGGTTTTATTTTAAGGATGGCCTCCTGAACCTCACGAGGCGAAAACAATACATCTGTAAAGTCATCATACTGATGGACCGGACAATCGGTACCTATTATAGGGGATGCTGGCGCAACTTCTAAGGAGCCTACACCATATAAATTCGAGAAGTGGGAATACCATTGGGACTCAGTTATATGGTTTGGAATAGGCTCAGCGCCTCGTCTATCGATGACGTTGATCAATTTCCAAAATGCAGTGGCATTTTTCCCATGAGCCGCTTCCTTTAGAGCCTGCCAATGTTCCTCTTCCCAATCTTTTTTGGCTTTTCTAATACTAATGCGATACTCATTTCTAGCTAATCTAGCGGCGGGTGCATCATTATTTTTAATAGCTAGTGAAATTGCTTTTCTTTTCCCTCTACAGGAGGCAGTATACCAAGGGTTCCCCTTTTTTGCGTGCATTTTGGCAAATGGCATCCCTTGTTTTTTTTAGAAAAAAACATACTGATCTCCCCTATTAGGTCTTTATACTTAGTTGCCAGCACCGACCCCTGAAGCTGAAGTGAAATTTGGTTCACTGGTACCAGGGCAGATGAAGCAGCCGAAACTAGAACCCTAATATTCTCAAGTGTCCCCTCGTTACACCTAACCACATTCCATTTAATTCTGCGATTACAGTTAGAAGGGACTAGTTCTTTAGTAATCAGCTCATTTTGAACCTCCTCACCAATATTGTCTCCCCAGAACACACCCATGCAGAGGGGATTATGGTCGCTATCAATCCTCTGGCTGACCTCCATATCAACCAGATTGGCCCATGACCATACATCCAAAAGGATGTAGTCAATCCGTGACGGGCAGCCTATTCGATTGAAGGTCATAGCGCCCATACGATCGGATGTAGTGCTGCCATTTAAGGCACATAGGTCATATGCAGACACCAGGGCATTCAACTGAATGGCTCGAGCCGACCACTTCTTAATTGGGGCCAGAGATAAGGATGGAATTAACTGGTTTCCTGGCTTATTAAAAGAGCCCAAAAATTCATCCTCATCAAGAGGCCCAAATGTACAATTAAAATCACCTCCCACTAATACTGAGCATTTAGAGGGGAGGGCTGAAAGCCTGTTGTCTAACAGCTCCAGTATTGGAGACAGTTGACCCCCTGGGAGCCCCCTGGCATAAATACAAAAAAGTTCAAAAGCATTCCTGGCAGACTGCCTTTTAACAGTTATATGGAGAATATCCTTACAGGGGACATAATTAACAGTAATCTTACAGTTCAAATCTATCCTGATCCAAATAAGTAAGCCACCCGATGGGCGCCCCCTCCCAAACTGTGTTGCAGGGACAAAGAATGTAGAATAGCCCTGTTTGTGTTCAGGCTCTACACACCAAGTTTCCTGGAACATACAGATATGGAAGTCTTCTACAAAATTGTTCCATTCCGGGTCGGGCAAGTTTTTCTTTAAGCCGGCTATGTTCCAGGACAGAATTTTAACAGGGGAGGGGTACCGCATAGATGTATCCTGGGCGGCCTGGGTATCAACATCCCCTGACAAGGGGTCTGGAATAGTACCATCCTGATCGGGTACTTCCACCCTAGTAGCAACAATAGAGTCACTCTCTACGGGAGAAGGTACCCCACAGCCCTCGTCATCTTCAATACACTGGGGTAATGGTCAGTCCACTTCTTCCAGCCCACTAAATCGATTATAACAAGGGAATAAGGGATAATTGAGCTGTGGGCCCCACCCTTCTCTATTAAACTGTCTATCCCCCTTCCACTGGTGCCCCCTCCTCCTATGGACTAAGTTCCATCCTTCCTCTACAGGCATTCCCCATTGTTGCAGATTCTGGTATGTACCACCTCCACCCAAACCTTTCCTAGCAGGCCTCATCCAACTCCATCTAGCATCCTCATGGCCCTCTTGCATATAAAAAAAGGACAGGGGTTTGGCTGATACCACTGACTTGCTATCACAGGGAGGAGTGGAACAAATAAATTCTACAAGTCGTGGGTCCTCAAACGTGATAGCGACACAATCACCCTTTATACTTTTCTTCTTCCCACCTACCCACGGTGCCCGTTCTACCATAAGTATATTCTTGTTTAGGCTGGGTGGTGGAGGGTAATTTTTGTCGAGCCAGTGGCATATTTTATTTTTGATCGCCCAAAAGGGCTCAGAGGTGGACATTGGCAGCTCAGGAATCCCTGTCAGAACAACCACATACGGACAAGCATCTGGTGGTAGATTGATATTACGTCGCGAAGTGGTTTTTCTGGGCTGTGACTGGGGAATAATGGGAGCTGGGTTGTTAGGAGTCTTTTTAATACCTGCATTTCTATTCGCTGCACTCGTACATGTAGAAGTGGAGGGTTTGATATTATTCGCTATGTTAGTTGCCGGTAAAGAAGAAGCTAAAGGGATAATTGTGGGAGCCGGGATACTTCCCGTAGGTGGATTTGAAACAACAATCCCAGTATTAATAACAGGCAGTGGAACCACCGGAATAGAGGGGCCAGGGGTAGTCAGCCTAGGGTCTTGTAACGCAAGAATAGTGGCTAATTGATGTTCTATGTTAGAAAGCCTATTCTCCAGGGGCGAAAGCAAGGATTTTAGCAAACTAGACATAGACTCCATTAGAGAGTCAAGCCCGTCTCCTGAATTAGTTAGTGAGTCATTGCTTCCGCTAATATCCAGAATACTTGCCAGGCTGCTATCATGGGTTATATCATCCGGAACCCCTAGAGATAATAGATGAGGGGTGGAATCTAAAGGGTCAGACTCAGTATAATCAATGGGTGTCTGGAGAGTCCCATCATTTACTATTGCTGCACCTGTATTATCCCCCCCAGAGTTGGAACCCATAGACCCTTGTAAAGTTATGACGGGATTATCTGTATAAAAATTTGTTGGGTTCACGACATTTGAAGTTGACGTAATAGTGTCAGACCCAGCCGTCATAGAAGAGTCAATAACATCATGATTAACTATCACGGGTGCATGGGGAATATTAGGGGGTAGTGTGCTCATAACGGGGTCGTTAATAGGAGTTAGTGATTGGCAACTGGCGGGAGTAGTTTCATTGATGGGCTTCCCAACAGAAGTAACAACAAGATTAATCATACTTTGCGGCGGTGAATGTACCATTGCAATGTTGCCCAATGAAGATCTTTTTGCGTGGGCAAGGTCCAATGATACCCTCCTTTCCATTAAAGAAATGCCCTGATCTATCAAAGAGTTTGTTCGAGAGATAAAATTATCTAGGGTACCAATTACTTTTTTAGTTTTATCGTTTCCAGCTCTCTGGCTCCTAGTTTTACGAGTGGACATCTCTAGCAGGATAAAAAAAAAGAAAACAAGGAATAATAAAATAGCACAACAGATGTCCCAAAGATAACAGAAAACACAAGGCAAGCAAATGGGCTACCCAGAGGAAAAAAAAAGACCCCAATAGCTTCAATCAGAAAAATAACTATAGCAATAAATGCGAGGCTATAGTACAGAGTACTAAATAGGGTGCGCCCAGACCAGGCACTGCAGGCCACGGAGGGCCACAGAGGGCCCGCCCTTTGCCCGGGCTTAGCCCCGGGCTTAGCCCCGGGCGCTCCCGCGCGCTCCCGCGCAGCGAGGAGCTTCCAAATTTATAGTCCCGAACCTATAGGGCGGGGTGGGGCGGTCAGGGAGAGCGGGGCCAGGTGACTCGGCCAGAGACACCGGGACTCCTGGGAAAGCGAGTCCCGGGTCGCGCTCGCAGCCCTGCCGCCTCACCGCCTCTCAGAACCCCACAGGAGCAGCTAGATGCAGGAACCACCGAAGAGTCAGGCAGGTGAGCTGCGAAGCGGGACCCGCGCAGCGGGTACCGCGAGGCGTGGGTGAGAGAGCCTGAGGTAAACAGAAACGCCGTCTTCAGAGCAGGATTCAGCAAAGGAGTGTCCCACAGCAAAGATTTCCTTCCCTCCTTTTCACCTGGGGCAGCTGGGGCGGGGCGGTCAGGGAGAGCGGGGCCAGGTGACTCGGCCAGAGACACCGGGACTCCTGGGAAAGCGAGTCCCGGGTCGCGCTCGCAGCCCTGCCGCCTCACCGCCTCTCAGAACCCCACAGGAGCAGCTAGATGCAGGAACCACCGAAGAGTCAGGCAGGTGAGCTGCGAAGCGGGACCCGCGCAGCGGGTACCGCGAGGCGTGGGTGAGAGAGCCTGAGGTAAACAGAAACGCCGTCTTCAGAGCAGGATTCAGCAAAGGAGTGTCAGTATGCTAACAACATAAATATTGTTATGTGTAGACATGAATTTTACACACAACCTCAGAGGAGTGATGAAACTATAGACCAGTTTGTAAAACGTTTATGTGAATTATCTCTTAAGTGCCAATTTGGTGGGATGAGGGAGGAAATGATCAGAGATCAACTCATTGTACAGTGTCACAATAAGAAAATTCAGGAAAGGTTATGGGCTGCAAAAAACCCTAACTTAGGAAATGCCATTGACATAGCTAAAGTAGTTGAACAGTCAGAGGCATGTATGAAAGAGATGGAGAAGAAAGAGAGTACAACAGGGGTAGCGTGTGTAGGACAAGCAGTGGCGGCTCCTCTATAGGGGAGTTTGGGTGCCGCCCCCCTGCTTTCTCGCAGTGCGAGAAGAGAGAAACATAAATGGTAATAACTACCATTTTTGTTTCTGCCTTCTCGCACGGCGAGAAAGCAGAAGTGCCTGGTTGGGGGTGGGCGGTCCTGCTTGAGTGCAGGAAGGAGTGGCTTGCCCACTGTTGTTCATACTGACTGTTTGGGCGGCCTCAGGCTGCCCGAACAGTCAGTATGAACAACAGTGGGAAAGCCACTCCTCCCTGCCCTCGAGCAGGACCACCCACTCTCCCTGTTCTCTAAACATAGAGAAAATGACCCGGGTGGGGCGCAGCCTCACCAATCACAACGCGGTGGAGGGAGGGAGGCTGCCTGCAGCCTTCCTGATGACGAGCGCTGCAGGAATTCAAAAAGCAGGACGGCGGGAGTCGCAAAGCGGGACGGTAAGTTTTACTTTTATTTCATATATTTTTTTTCCAATAAACCCCTCCCGCCTCCCCCCTTCCCCACCGCGGTGCGACGACCCCATTTCCACCCCCCCCACCGACCCGTAATGCCAGCCAAGACTGAAATTGACCGTTATGAACTGTGATTTTCATTTCTGTTTTATGCTGTGCTGTTGACTTTGAGGTTTCAGAATGTTTTACATCTTCAGAACAATAAATTTTAACAAAAAGTTATAGGGTTATTTTACTGTGGTTGATCGGAATTATGATAATGATTTGTATTTGTTTGAAAGACAATCATCCAAATAAACATAACCTTTTAACCTAAACCTAACCAGTTTAGTTCCCTCTCTGCATGTCCTGAGTATTGAAAGTGGTGACCCTTTGCAATCTATTCCGTCGGGCCTTCCATCCAACCTCACTCGCCTCCCAGCGCTAACTTGTCCACACTGGGATTGGGGCAAAATTTGGCTATGGGCTCCTATTGCCCCCTTCTCGGGCATCACTGGTTTGAGAGGATATCATCACTCACCTAAGCATTAATCGGCCACGGGTCATCGACAGGACACTGGGCCCAAACCCTAAAAGTGACCTTATTAGTCCTCCACCTGCAGCATGCCCATCTGTGGCAATATAAAATATATTTCCTATTTTACACAGCAAGTAATTATTGACCCACATGTTGCTGTGATAATGGCTGGGACCCTAACTGTTGAGCAGAAAAGGAAATTCTTCCCACTTAAAGATTCAACTCAGCTCACGTGAAATGGTTCGCAAAGCGTTTCAGTACATGAAAATCTGCAATAACCTTGTCTGTGCAAAAATGGTGCTGGTTTGCATGTCTCCTACAGAAACCACAAGGATTTTGCGCATTATTTTATGTTACTGCTAAACTCTGCAACTTATTGCACATTATAGTCACTCAGCACATAGGTCACCAGATGGTACCCTTACAGTAACGGGATTTCACTTGCAACCTGGTACATTCTAGAGTTGCTAGTTTTGATTTATTTGAGTTGGACTAACACTCATGAAAGCAAATATTTGTAAGAGGAAAGCCAAAGATTGGAACATGGTGTGCCTGATGACATGAAGCGCCTGATAGTCTTATGTTATGCTATGTTATACTTAATTTATAGAGCGTGCAGCTACTTGAAAGTGTCCCGGTGCTTACTTCAGAAAAGAAAGAACATGCCCATCCAATAGGTTAAAAAAGCAGCATTTTTATTTTTTTCTTGAACAACAGTGGATCCTAAATGCCCCACAGAGCCAGGGGCAGCATATTCCAGGCCAGGCCTGCTTTACGCACAAAACAATTCCTGCCAAGTCGCTGGCGTTTAAACTTCGGCATCTGCATCAGCAACTGGGCAGAGGAGCGCAGCTGTCTCCCTGGTGTATAGAAAGCGAACCTCTTCTGCAAATAGATGGGACCTAGACCATATCTGCACATGTACATTTATTGTACTGTACTGCAGTATTTATATAGCGTGTATTACCCTACATGGGGCACGGAAGCACTTGCCTAAATGGTTAACATACTACACGTTCCTTCTTGCTTCTCACTTGGCGCTTCTACCTGGTACTTTTCACTCACGAGTGTATGGAGAGGAAGAGGCGATATATAGGGTTTGACCTTTCACCTCATCCTCTATCTTTAGTCCTTTCCCTTGTGGCTGGACCGCCTCTCTCCTTTTGCATACTGAGCTTATTAAATGTAGAGGCTTTTAATAAGTCAGATATGCTATTATCTGTTATGAAAAATGAAGACAGAAGCTTGCTCCCCACAGTGCAGTATTTACGCCTCGCCACTTTCAAATGTCACCTGCCGCCACTGAGGACAAGATGAGGTTGCTGCAGTGAATCGTAACAAAATGGTGAGATGGGTGGAAAGAAGGGAGTACCTATTAATAAGTACAATTGTAATCCTGGGGTGAGTTCAGAACATAACAAGGAACATGAGAAAATATGTACTAGATGTGGCAGCACGTATCACACTTCTGAATATAAAAGATGCTATGCTATAGACGAAGAATGCAAGAAATGCGGCCACAAAGAGCATTTCTACAAAATGTGTAGGACTTACAAATGACCTAAGGTAGCTGTAGTGCAAAGTGATGTAGGGAATGTAACATCAGTATGTAATGTAGAAGGTGCCAACAAAATATTGTGCGTGGATGAGGAAAACAACAACCGCACCAGGAAGAAGAACGAGACCTAAAGCAATTATTCCCCAAGTGGTGTTTAAAGAGAATTGGCCAATTACTTCCCAAAGATATTAATCCAGGAGAATACCAAGGGGAAAAAATAGATATCATAGGATACATGTTAGCAGATTTATTTTCATGATAGATGTGTGAAGGGTAAAGTTTATGTTGCCCGTAGCGGACCAACGATATTAGGGTGTCCACACCAGTATGATTTGCATATAATCATAAATCCTAGGGCAACCCAACAAATGATGGTTGTTGAGAAATTTACGACAGAAACGATTGTGGAAGGAATGAAAAATTTGTTCTTGGAAGAAATTGGTGAACTCAAGGGATATGTCCACAAAATAATACTTAAGCCTGATGCAGTTCCTATGCAACAAAAGGTATGAAAGTTTCCCATCACTGCCAGGCAGGAAGGAAAATGCATGCTTGGTGAGATGTTTGAACAATACATTATAGAACAAATTGAGACCTCCAGTTGGATTTCACCATTTTTATCACGGGTAAACCTTACGGAAGTTACAGGTTCTGTGTGGAGTTGCACGCTCTTAATCAAAATATTGCTGTGGATACCTTTCCGTTGCCGAATATAAATGAATTAATTTTGTTCTTAAAAGGAGGGACATTTTTCTCAAAATTGGACATATGCAGCACTTACAACCAGATCAAATTACATGTTGATTTCCAAACCATTAACAGCATTCTTCACTACGGAAGGAATATTCCAGTTCTCTAGAATGCCATTTGGTTTGGCGTCTGCTGCTGGAGTATTTCAAAGAATGATGGGTTCAGTTTTAAAAGGTACAAAGAGCGTTGTTTATTTTCAAGACGATGTATTGATATTTGGTCACACAAAGGAACATCACAACATGGTTTTGAAAGAATTTTTGAGTAAAATCGATATTGCTGGTTTAACTCTCCAAAAAGAAAAATGCAGATTTGCTGTGGAAGAAGTAGAATATTTAGGCTATACTTTGTCTGCCGGTGGGATTAAATCAAAACATGATCTGCTAGAATCCATAAGGCAAGCTCCTGCACCTTTAGATAAAGACCAACTCCGGTCTTTCCTAGGTCTTATAAAATACTATGCCAAATT
Source organism: Lissotriton helveticus (assembly GCF_964261635.1). NCBI lineage: Eukaryota > Metazoa > Chordata > Amphibia > Caudata > Salamandridae > Lissotriton > Lissotriton helveticus. The sequence continues at coordinate 1,612,754,135 of NC_136065.1, forward strand.
TGTATATAATGTTGTAGAGAAAACAGAAAAATTAAAATGTTTCTCAGAAAAGGTTGTAAGTTTGCGTGGTCTGATGAACAACAGGATGCCTTTGATAAAATCAAAAGTGAAATTTGTGAAGCAAAAATCCTGACTCTATTTTATACCAAATTGAGATCAATTATCACCGTGGATGGTAGTGGGGTGGGGATAGGAGCTGTCTTAGCACAAGTACACACTTAAGGAGTAAGAACTGTGGCTTTTGCTTCAAGATCTCTTACAAATTCCGAAAGGAATTGCTCTGTAATGTAGAGAGAAGCTTTGGCGGCAGCATGGGGGTCTGAGTATTTTCACATGTACCTATGGGGTTTTCAATTTACTTACAAATAGTCCATAAGCCTCTCATCAAGATTTTATCTCTTGGTGGTGCAGGTAAAGGGTCAGCAAGATTGGCTAGCTAGCTTCCCGTCTGCAAGAATATCTATACAGAATTAAATATATTGCAGGGTGAAGAATTGTCATGCAGATGGGTTTTCTAGGTTGCCTCTACCATGGTATGAGGTGGATACGTTGAACGTTGAGTCTTTTCAATGTGAAGGTGCAGTGGCTGCAATTGATGAACTAGTAGAATTGTGAAGTGGAGCTTTTTATAAAAGTCAGTGGAATGAAAGTATGTCTAAGGCTGAAGTTTTATGGGTGGTTAAAGACCTAATTCAGGGGCAGGCGTGAGAGCACTCTTCCCATTGCGGTGAATCCTTTTGTAAAGATTCTAGAGGATTTATCTATTTTTGATAAAGAAGGGAATGTTATAATGAAAGAGGATAAATGTGTCCCTCCACAAGATTTGAGATTTGTTTTGTTCAAACTGGCCCATGAAGGTCACATGGGTCAATCTCTCATGAAGAAAAGGTTAAGGGAACATTTATGGTGGCCTGAGAGGTGTGTTAAGTGTATGGAGTGTGAAAAAAGGTTAAAGCTGGGTAACCAGTTGGAATTAGGTTTACCTTGGCACACAGTGTCTTTACATTTTATTGGTCCATTTACTGGTCTGAACATTGATTTGAAATTTGGTGTGGTCATGGTGGATGTTACATCAAAATAGTTAATTGTGTTGTCCCCTGCACCTGGTGGAGTGGGGACGGGGAGGAACATGGCGGCCACTAGCTAGACCCTAGCGGCAGTGGGCGGCAGTCAGGGGATTTTTGCTACCGCTGGAGAGCAGAGAGCGGACGCAATGAAGCAAACAAAGCGGAGAGAGCGGAGAGTGCTCGAGTTGCGCTGGGGAGGTGTAGCTCTTATCCCTGTCACCACAGCAAGGCCAAGATCTGAAGCTGAGGTCGGGAGGAGCATGGCGGCCATGGCCAAAGTCCGGGAGTCCTCCTCACTGCAGATAAGCATGTTGAAAGAAAGTGAGTGAGGGAAACAATATAAAGAAATCCTTCCTCGCAATCATGAGAGTTAAGGTCACACCCTTACTTAAATCATTTTTTCGCATACTTTCAAGCCTGCAGAAATATAACACAATTCAAGCCCCAGCCCAGAAGATATCCCCAGAGATACAATGGTGCATGCCAGAAACTCGGCGGAAGATAATGTTCTAGAAGCCACTGCTGTAACAAGTCCTTCAAGCACCTTGAGTAATTCATGTAAGGTAGGAGAGGAGAGCAGGCCTCTGCAGCTGGATATTATAACAGTTCCAACCAGTAATAGATATTCAGCCTTAATAGTATCTGAGGAGTTGGAAGCACCTTCTTCAGTACAATTGACACCAGAAGCGAATCGTGTTAGCCAGAACTGTATAACTAGTTCAGAAAGAAGAGTTTTAGAGATGGAGGTCTCATTAGCTAGTATCCTATTGGAGCTGAAAAGGGACATCAAAGAGTGTTTTGGAGTATCAGAAGCTAACCAATCAGGTATCCAAGGACCCTGCTTGGAACTAGCACAGAAGCTGGATGACATTACTGCTCGCACCAAAATTCTTGAGGAGGAAATTGGTGCAGTTAAACAGGATGTTGCGAACAATACTACTGAGATCTTTAACCTGGGAAAACAAAAACAAATGCTATGGGAAGATATAGAGAGAATTGAGAACCATTCTCGCAGGAATAATTTAAGATTTTTAAATATTTCTGAAAATGAAGAAGGACCAGACATGAAGACATTTATAATCTGTCTCCTACGGCAAACGATCCTGAAGGATAAGGGGGAGATAAACCTTGAGAATGAAATACAGAGGGCACATAGAGAGCCGTTTCGGCGTAATCCCCAGAGAACAAAACCTAGAAAGATCTTGGTGAATTTCCCCACTTACATCATCAAGGAGGAGATACTTGGTAGGGCTTTAAAAAATGGCCCATTTGTGTTTAACAGCTATTCCTTTCTGGTCAGGTCCGATGTGTGTAAGGCTACAGAACAGAAGCAATGGGAGTTAGGTGGAAAAATGGAGGAGCTCTGAAGGTTAGGAGCAAAAGTGCAACTAAAATTCCCCGATATGCTCCGTATAATGTGGAACAATAAAATGTATAATTACCGCTCAGTAGAGGATGTTGAAGCATTAATAACTAAAATGAGTAGCGAGAACTTGCCAAAGAAATATATAGATCTTTAGTTCTTCAGCACTAACAATGTATAAATACATTTTGTGTCAGTAAATCCCCCTAGGATTGCACACCTACAGGCATTATTATGCCTCATAATGTAGGGAGGGTTCCTCAGGGGGGCACAGTAGAAGGGGGAGTGGGGGAGCAGTAGGGGGAAAAACTAAAAAGTGTCCTCAATACTTTTATGCAGGAATGTCTTCTTGGAGTAGGATTAAAAGTAAAAGGGGAACTCATTAAGAAGGATGACTTCGACTAATATCCCGAACATTAAAATTCTCACTTGGAATGTGAATGGCATGAGGTCTAAACCTAGGCAAAGGAAAGTACTTGTGCATTTAAGAATTTGCCAGGTCAGGTAATGTTGCTACAGGAGACGCATCTTATGGCAAATGAGAGTGAGGAGTTGTTTGGGAGTTGTGGCTGGGTCCAAAATTATATTGCCTCAGATCAATTATTTTGCTGTAAAGGAGTAGCTATTTTGATTAGTAATGGTTGTGGAGTAGAAATGAAAGAGTCAAACACAGACAGCTCAGGTAGATGGGCCGCAGCCCGGGTAAAATGGGCGGCTATGGAGTTTCTATATTTTGGATATTACGGGCCCAATGTGGATAACCCTCAATATATTGTAGATCTAGAATTGAGGATGGCAGTAGCTTAAGTTCCTGTAGTTGTAGGTGGCAATTTCAATGTTCTTTTAGACCCTGTGTTAGATCGGTCCCCAGAATGAGGAACGCTCTGAAAAGCATGTTAAGTGATTTTAACTTAGTGGATGTATGGCGGATTTGAAGGGTAAGACTTACCATAGCAAAAAACATCATCACTTTTCTAGACTCAATTATTTCTCAGCAGAGAGAGCCTTTTCAGCAAATATTAAAAAGATTAAGCACCTCCCTGCTCATATTTCAGATCATTCACCTGTTACAGTAACTATACAAGCTCTAGGGCCACAACCGCCTAGGAGATGGACTTTAAGGCATGCACTGCTTTTAGAAGAGGGGGTGGAGACAGCTTTACAGAAATCAACGGCAGAATAATTCATCAATAACCCAAGTTCTGCTCCCCTGGGGATAGTTTGTGATGCCTTTAAGGCATATACTCGGGGAAGCTTAAAAGATTTAAATTTGTCAGAAACAAGGAAAGCATGTATGGAATTAGAGATTAGTGAAAAAGAGATAGGGATCCTAGAGGAGGCCTTACATTCCGTGAGTCTAGAGGGAGAAAAAGTGTGGTTGGAAGAGAGGTTGCATGAGGCGCAACTAGAATTTAAAATGAAACTAGAGAGAAAGTGTAAAGCTAGATGGCTAGCGGCGAATATAAAGGAATTTGAATATGGTGAAAAAGCAGGTGCTTTGCTTGCCTGTAAAGCGAGAGTGGAAAAGTCAAGGAATGACATCAAAGCGTAAAATAAATCAGGGGAAATGTTGGACTGTGGGTTTCTATGCATGAGCACATAGTTACAATATTCTCACAGCTTTATACGGAAAATATTGTTGTTGACATTGCAAATACTAGATACTGGCTTAACACATTAGTTCTTCCGTCAATAGGCGAAGAAGGAAAGGATATCCTAGAAGCCCCAATTACATGTGCCTTCGGCCTGGTCACCCCCACGCTCCTGTGCCTGCTGCCGCTGCTGCAGCCCCAGCCTCCCGAGGGCCGCCAAGCCGGCTCCAGCTTTTCCCGCCGCCCCAGCCCGTGGCCCCGCCCCCCGACAGCCGATTGGCTCGCGCTCCCGCCTCCCCGCAGACCCTCCCGACCGGCTCCCTTCTTATGACGTCCCCAGAGCGACCGCGCAGCGGACGCGTGCAGCGGGAGCACCGATTGAGCGCCGAAGGTGCGCCAAAGGTAAGCCTGTCTACGCCCGTCCACGCCTGGACCGCGCCCAGCGCCAGGACCCCTGGCCCCCGCAGACCCCAGCCCACCCGCCGGACGTACGACGCCGCCACCCTCAACGCACTCAACGCCGGCCGAACCCCTGGATGCTACCGAGCCACCCCGAGACGCACCCACGGACACTTCATCTGCCAGTCCTGCAAGTTCTCCTGCACCCGGACCTGCACTGCACCAGCGTCCACCAAGCAGAACACCAGCAGCAACCACCTGAAGTGCATCCTGCTCAACACCCGCTCCGTCCACAGACACGCCGTCGAGCTCTGGAACCTGCTCGACACCACAACCCCAGACGTCGCCTTCCTCACGGAAACCTGGATGAACGCCTCCTCAGCGCCCGACATCGCCATCGCAATCCCGGACGGCTACAAGATCATCCGGAGAGACCACATCAACCAGACAGGAGGAGGCATCGCCATCATTCACAGGAACACCATCCGCATCACAACCAACACCGACGACACCATCGCACCCGCCGAACACCTGCACTTCCAGATCCACGTCAACCCCAAGACCACCCTCAGCGGCACCCTCATCTACAGACCCCCGGGACCACGCACACAATTCAGCGAGGACATCGCCGACTTCATCAGCCCGCTCGCCCTCCCCTCAGCCGACTACATCCTCCTCGGGGACCTCAACTTCCACCTGGAGAACAACGACGACCGCAACACCACCACCCTGCTGGAAAACCTCGCAAACCTGGGACTCAAGCAGCTGGTGACCACCCCCACCCACCTCGCCGGACACACACTCGACGCCGTCTTCTCATCCAGCATAGACATCGCCTTCAGCCACGCCACAGGACTCCACTAGACGGACCACAGCTGCGTCCACTTCACCTTCAGAAGAACGACGACCCACCGCCACCAGCAACAGGTTGCCCGAAGAAGCTGGAACAAGATCACAGCCGACCAGCTCGCCGCTTCCCTGAGTCAGCACCCTCCCGCCAGCTCAGCGAACCCCAGCCAGGCCGCCGACAACCTCACGAAGTGGATCAGCAACTGCGTGGAGGAACTCGCCCCTCTGAGGACCCCGCCCAGCAGACCCGGCAGCAAGAAAGCCCCATGGTTCACCGACGAACTCAAGAGCTCCAAGAAGAACTGCCAAGCCCTCGAGAAAGTCTGGAGAAGGGAACAAACACCGGACAACATGACCACCCTCAAGCTTGCCACCCGGAAGCACCACCAACTGATCCGCGCCACCAAGAAAACTGCATTCAAGGACCGAGTGGACAACAACTCACACAACTGCAAGGAACTCTTCAACATCGTGAAAGAGCTCTCCAACCCCAACGCCGGAAACAACGACATCACCCCATCGCAAGACCTCTGCAATTCCCTCGCCTCCTACTTCCACAACAAGATCGCGGACATACACAACAGCTTCAGCATTCAACCATCGCACACAACGACCGCTGCAACGCCACCCACCACCACCCTCCGCGCCTGGACTCCGATCAGCACCGATGACACCGTCCGCATGATGAACTCCATCCACTCCGGATCTCCGACCGACCCCTGCCCTCACCACGTCTTCAACAAGGCCGACGCTGTCATCGCACCCTACCTGCGGGACATCATCAACACCTCCTTCGACACCGCCACCTTCCCGGAGAGCTGGAAGCACGCCGAACTCAGCGCTCTACTAAAGAAACCAACAGCGGACCCCACCGAACTCAAGAACTACCGCCCCATCTCGCTCCTCCCGTTTCCAGCCAAAGTCATCGAGAAGACCGTCAACAAACAGCTGGCCGCCGTCCTCGAGACGAATGGATCCCTCGACCCCTCACAGTCTGGCTTCCGAGCCAACCACAGCACCGAGACCGCCCTCATCGCTGCCACCGATGACATCCGAGCCCTGATGGACAACGGAGAAACAGCGGCCCTCATCCTCCTAGACCTCTCCGCGGCATTCGACACTGTCTGCCACCGCACCCTAGTGCAGCGCCTCAGCAACGTCGGAATTCAGGAGAAGGCACTGGAATGAATCGTCTCCTTCGTCTCCTTCCTCGACGGAAGAACACAGAGTCTACCACCGTACAAGTCAGAGGCCACCGAAGTCATCTGCGGCGTCCCTCAAGGATCCTCGCTGAGCCCCACCCTCTTCAACGTCTACATGAGCCCCCTCGCGCCCATCACACGCCAACACAACCTGAACATCATCTCCTACGCCGATGACACCCAGCTGATCCTCTCCCTGACCAACGACCCCGCCGCTTCCAGAGCCAACCTTCACGAAGGGATGAAAGATATAGCCGAGTGGATGACGACCAGCCGCCTGAAACTGAACTCAGACAAGACGGAAGTCCTCATCCTGGGCTCCTCGCCCTCCGCCTGGGACGACTCCTGGTGGCCCCCCGCCCTGGGCACCGCACCCAAACCGACAGACCACGCACGCAACCTGGGCTTCATCCTGGACTCCTCCCTCTCCATGACCAGACAAGTCAACGCCGTCTCCTCGTCATGCTTCAACATCCTGCGCATGCTACGGAAGATCTTCCGGTGGATCCCCACCGAGACCAGGAAGACGGTCACCCAGGCCCTCGTCACCAGCCGACTGGACTACGGCAACGCCCTCTACGCGGGAACCACCGCCAAGCTCCAGAAGAGACTCCAGCGGATCCAGATTGCCTCAGCCAGACTCATCCTCGACATCCCCCGACGCAGCCACATCTCCGGACATCTGAGAGACCTGCACTGGCTCCCCGTCAACAAGAGAATCACCTTCCGTCTCCTCACCCACGCACACAAAGCCCTACACGGTCTAGGCCCGAGCTACCTCAACAACCGCCTCAACTTCTACGCTCCCAAACGCCACCTCCGATCAGCCAGTCACGCCCTCGCCGCCGTCCCCCGCATCCGAAGAACGACAACAGAAGGAACGTCCTTCTCCCACCTGGCCGCCAAGACCTGGAACTCCCTCCCGACCGACCTGCGCCTGACCCAAGACCACCTCTCCTTCAGGAAGAAGCTCAAGACCTGGCTGTTCGAGCAGTAGCAGCACCCCTCCCCCCCTAGCGCCTTGAGACCCTCCGGGTAAGTAGTGCGCTCTATAAATGTCCTTGATTGATTGATTACATAAGAAGTGATAAGGGGAGCAATAAAAAAGGCTAAAAACGGGAAGGCGGCAGGGCTCGATGCTCTTCCGGCAGAAGTATATAAAATAATAGCAGATGAAATATTATCCATCTGGGAACTGCTGTTTAATTTGATATATAGAGGGGAAGTGCAGGCTCCGGAGTCATGGCATGAAGCTTCTGTAGTTTTAATTTTGAAGCCTGCTAAGGACCCCGTCAAAGCAGAATCATACAGGCCAATTTCCCTGCTAAATGCTGACTTAAAATCTTTGTCAGCATTTTGGCAGGGAGGCTCTCCAGAGTAATACCTCAACTTATACATGAAGATCAGAAGGAGTTTATCCCTGGAAGGCAGATGTCTGAGCTAAACCTGCAACTAATCGGATGTATTGACATAGCATCATAAAGATCTGTCCCCTTGGCGGTGGTCACAGTATACGCCGCTAAGGCATTCGATCGAGTTTGTTGGAAGTACCTATGGGCAGTTCTAGAACATATTGGGTTTGGGTTTGGGCCTCACTTTATAACTACTTTGAAAATATCATATAACAGTTCTACAGCTAAGAGTCTTTTAAATGGAGTCCTCACCAAGAGTTTTAAGATTATGAGAGGGACATGACAGGGGTGTCTAATTTCACCCCTGTTATTCAATCTATATATCGAAACCTTTTGCCCAGGCGCTCCGTCAAGATATGCAGGTGAAGGCATTCCGTATTGGAATGTTTGAAAAAAAATCACTGTACGCGGATGACCTAATTATTTATACAACAGACCCGGTTATTACGATCCCAAGGGTAGAACAATTGGCAGATGATTATGGGGTTTTGTCTGGATATTTGGTAAACAAAAAAAACAGGGATTATGTGTTGGAATATCCTGGACTGAAGAGGGAGTGTACAGAGAGAGATCAGATATCTAGGTATTAACATTCTTAATGTAGTGCAGAATATTCCACAGCACAATTTGGAAAGAATTATAAAGGAAATTGGGAAAATCTTAACTAGGTGGAGGAATCTTCCACTGACAGTATATGGAAGGGTGAACCTCATAAAAATGGTCATTATGTTGAAGCTTACATTCCTTTTTAATTGCATACCATTATCATTTCCAAATAAGCTAATAGATAAAGTACAGGGTAAATTGGGTGGTTTTGTCTGGGCAGATAGGGGAGCATGTTTGTCCTGGAAGAAACTTAGGCAGAGATTGGCAGAAGGAGGGCTTGCACTAACAGATGTGAAATTAGATTGCATGGCATTCCAGTTAAAAAATTGTAGGGTTTTGTTTACGCAAGAGGGTACAGGGTGTGGGGAGGGCTTTGTGAGGAGATGAGGAGTGGGGGGAAGGATTTTTGTTTAAGTTTGGCGCTAAGAAATTTTTCAAAAAAAGAAAACAAAAAATATTGAAGGCAGCTCTGACCTTGTGGGTCAAGATTAGGAACATGTTAGGGATTGGATACTATTCAGGAGAGGCTCCAATATGGGACTCACCAGATACGCATGAATGGCTGCTGGATCAACTGAGTGTCCCACTTAGGAGGGCAGGCATAGAGGTCTGGGGGGATTTGATAGTGATGGAAGAAGTGGTCCCATGGGGAGTATTATGGAGTAAAACAGGGGGATCCCTGTCTAGATTTAAATTTCTCCAGTTAAAGTCTTGGGGGGAAGCGAATAGACGTGAGATTAAGAACCTTTGGGAGTTCGAAAAAAAACATCATGAGCGAATTAATAGTAAAGAAGGAAAATATTGACTTACCAAGAGGAAAAAATGAAAGCCCCCTATGAAATATGGGACGAGGTGATGCAGACCCCTGATCCGCAAAAAGTATGGCAGCTCTCCTTTAAGATACTGTACAAAGTAGTTAAACCATCAAACTTGAAGAGAACCCATTTCTTCACGGCACACAGGTTATTCTGGAGCCCACAAAAAGTAGAAAAGTTTGTAACCAATGCCCCCCCCCCAAAATGCCGCAGGTGTGGCGAGATTAATTCTAATGATAAGCATATGGTTTTCGAATGCCCTCAGTTAGAGGAGTACTGGTCTGAGATCGAAAAAATAATTAATGAAATTCTTGACACAAACATCAAAGTTAGCCTCTTACTAGTAACGCTGGGGATAGCGGATCAGTCATGTAATGACATTACTTGGGATAAACAGGCCTTACTATTCTACTTAATCCTACTCGCTAGGCGAGAAATTTGCAAGCAATGGATTGAACCTTCCCCATCACAAGGGATGGACTGGATAAGAACGGCGAAAATAGATAGAGATCTGGAGTCTAATACACATTCTAAGATATGGGAGGCCTTCCAGAACTGGGATGGAGACAGAAGTGTATAACCCCATCTGGCCAATTATTACACCTGCGTGGTCTGTGCAGCTAGGACGCTGGAAGGGCACGAGCGCAGGAGCTATTGAAAATTAGCAAAAGCCTGGGGAGGTATAGATTGGTTGTCAGGCTACTATTTGCATATAATGGTGGTATGAGGACAAAAAAAATAGTTACTTGTGAAATTTGTAAAGGAGAATACCACAAAGAACACTATTAATGTCCTGTCTAAAATCTTCAGGGAAGAAAGTTATCCTGTTAAATTAATCACCAATAATGGCAGTCAATTAACTTTTACAGAAATGACAACATTTTTAAAATCTTGTGGGATTGTCCATACTAGAACATCATTATACAATCCACAGGGAAATGGTGTTGTGGAAAGAGTCAATTTCATGGCGAAGGGAGTAATTCAATTGGCAGTAGCAAACAGAGGCTATGTGAAAGCTATGGTAAAGGATTTGGTATGGGCCTACAGCACAACTGAAAACAGGGTTTCTGGGAAAGTTCATTTTGTTGTTATGAGGGGGTATCCTGACAGCACTAAACTAATTCCAGCATGGATGCAGGATTGTCTTGGTTTGGCAAATCTCAATGGTGATAAAGTGAGGGATAACACAATTTCAATACATAATGGGAGCATAAAACCCAATGATTAGGTAAAAGTCAAACATGGTCATGTCAGTGCTGGGTTTACTAAATGTTGTGGTACATACAAAGCTAAAACTGTTCACAGTAGATATGTTACTTTGTATAATGGTGAAAACTGGAATATGAGAAGAGTTGCTCTTTACAAGAAGAGCAAGGGCCATGAGGTGAATGGTGAAGGTGAAATGGATAATAATTTTAATCCCCATTGTCTCATGAGTGATGATGAAGCTTGTGGGAGATCACCTACTGTGGTGCCAACTGATAGTGGTGATAATATCACTAATAGAGTCATGTCTCAAAGATCAAGATGTCCTCCCAAATATCTGCAAGATTATGTATGTGGGGGATTTCTAAAATTTGTCGCTGAAATATTACATTGTATTTCCCTTGTTGCTGACATGTTATTTTGTACTTCATTCAGGTATTTCGTAAAATGGTAATCCTTGTCATTGCAATGTATGTTATCGTTATTTGAAGGAGATAAAGGAGAGTGGATGTATTGTATTCTTAAGTTGGAACAACATACAATAGGTTGTTCTGGTGCTTTAAATATAATGTTCTATGTATAGTTATAGCATTGTTATGCTCCATGACAATGCTGTGTTCACCTGCTGTCAGTTGTATACTGGCTTCAGTGGGAATACCAACGTTATCTCTAGCGCTTCCAATAAAGTATATATCTTACTTAACTAAACCACTTGTGGAAGATTACTTCGATTACAACAGACCACCTAACTCCAGTTTGTCTTCAGACATTGGCAGTAGGCCATAAAAAAGTATTCCTCCCAAGTTTGGGACTTTTTCACTTTTAGTAAAGAGGGGGAGCAAATTGCAGTATGCACCATTTGCCACACAAATGTTCGCCGAGGTAAGCCTGGAACACATTATGGTACTGGAGGACAGAGGACCCATATTAAAAAATCACCATGAAATCAAGTGGGAGGAGCACCTTAAAAAAATGGCTGAACGTGGTTGTGTGGTGGGGAGAGCCGGGGAACGTAAGCTACAAGTCCAATCACGACGGAAGGTGATGATGAGGCAGAAGAGGGGAACATCTTCATGCAAAGCAGTCCTGTCCCCCAGCACCAGCAGAATCACTCACCTCAGCGACTTCACAATGGCACAAGAAGACTCAGAGTGAGATGAGGAAGACACCACAGCACACAATGACTGCCCAACCACCAAAACGCACATTGAGTCTACCACACCATCTACTTTCAAAGACGCCTGTGTCAGTGTCCCAAGAAAAGAAGAAAATCCAAGCTATTATCAAAGGCAATATTTAGAGAGGAGGAGCCCTATGAGCGAACCCAGCCAAGCACACATGTGTACAATGGGAAGTTTTCAGAAATGTTAGTGTTTGACCTACTCACTTTTTTCATTTGTGAAAGGTACAGGATTATTAGAGTTTGTGGCAGGCATCTGCCCATAATGGAAGGTATCAAGTGGGACCTATTTTACCAGAGTGGCTGTTTCAGTGCTGCATTACAATGTGCTGCAGTTGGCTGGACAAGCTTTGCAGCAAGATATTGTTCATACCATCCACCTGATGACAGACATGTGGACCATGGTATGTGGACCATACCATACCGGAAGTGAGAAGCAAAGTACTCACGCCTACCGGTGTGAAAACTCGGGCTCAAAATGAGCTAATTGCTGTAAAGTGATGGGCTCGGAGCGCTGTAGGATACTAGCTGCTGCAGTATAAGTGTGTAAGTAGTGTTAGAATGCGTTTATAATATAAAGAGAGTGGGAAGCAAACTACTCACCCCTACTGGTGTGAAGACTCGGGGATTAACCATGAGCCTAAATTGTGAGTTAATTGCTGTAAAGTGATGTGCTCTGGGCGCTGTAGCATACCTATGGAAGAAGTGTTATTTTACGTTCATACAACATAGGGAGTGGGAAGCGAAATACTTACCCCTACCGGTCTCAAGACTCGTGGATGAAACTATGAGCTCATTGCTGTAGTCATGTGCTCTGTGTAGTATTCCAATGTAAGTCATAGTAGAATGTTAGTATGTAATTCTACTAGAATTTAAGTATGTAATGTTAGAATGTAGGGCTGTCATGAGGGTCACCTTGCCGAGTTTGTACCTGGTGCTGGAGAAGACGGGTGCCTTGCTGTCTGCTCCTGTTGGTGGTTGTTTCAGGTGTCTTGTTTTCTTGTAATAAATCTACTTATTGGATCCACTGCTGTCTGCCTCTTCACTACATAAATTTGGCGACGAGCGGGAGAAGGTAAAAAGAAATCACCACTCACCAATATTTCAGAATTGGTTGCGTTGTGTTCAAAGACCCGTTTCCTTCGTGTAGCTTTTTCTACTGATGCCAGGGCCGTCGGCTCATTGAACTGTCATCCGACTTCTGGTAGGATGTATATTTTGCGCTTCCTCTGCTTCTTCGCTACATTCTTGTCGCTGTACTACACGTGTGTAAGTAGTGTTAGTATGCGTTTATACTAACAAATGGATCATGGTCCTAGGGAGGGGGCGACATGTCAGACGCAGGTCATACAATGTCCGAGGGTGTGCATTCGCGGGACATTTGTGTTTGCTATTAGAGGGCTGGTGCATGGCTTCCAGCCTGTGATAGCAAATACTAGTTTGACTACTTGAAGCGAGCGGAGGAAAACCTCGTATTGCTTTAATAGAGGGGATGCGGTTGGTAAAAATGGAGGAAAAAAAGTAACAAACAAAAAAAAGTGTGGTCTCACCAGTTCTTTTAAATGAGGCCCCTGGTGGGTAATGTTCCGCGGCCAATCCAAGTATTATACTGTAGGACTTGGGATCCTAATGTCACATGTAAATTTGGCGCGGAAGGGCACCGAAACGTTTTGCAGCCTAAGGGACCGCCAACTTCCCGGGTATTGTTTACTAATTGTTCGGGGGGGGTCGAGGCTGACTGAAGTCCGGGGATCGCCACACTCCGGGGCTTTATTTAAATATGCAGGGTTGGCATAAGCAGTTCCTGAAGCCTCGGTGGTCCAAGGCAGTGCCTTATTTGTTCGGTAATCACACGGGCAGTACTTATGGTGTTATAAAGTGATATGCTCATAGAACTCTTGCAGTTGTACAATTACCCAGGCTTCATTTGTCTAATAGTCAGTTAAATTAGGTTTGGTAGGTGCACTCTAATATTAGATAACATTATCCTTAAAAACTCTTATAAACAGATGATTTTCACAATAAATAATAGACAAGTGTTGTCAGAAAAAGAAGACCTATACACTCAGTTATTTGTTTGAAAAAAGTAACCTTTATTAAACACAAATAAATAGATACGTAACTTTAATAGAAGAAATGGTATATAAAAAAAACATGGGTTGAACTCCAGTGGAAGCAGCGCAGGAAATCTGCAATCCAAAAATGAAACACAAGTATGTGTGCTATGTGGAAGAGGTAAAGAAAGGAAGTCCAAATGAAAGGACGATAGTGAGAATGGAAGAGAGGGGGAGTGGGTGGAAGGGAGAAGGGGAGGGAGAGTAAAAAGAAGAGAGGGAGGAGGAGACAGAGCGTCAGCTTACTGCACCCAGCCCATTGTGTTTACCCTTCCGTCACCCGTTTGTCTAGGATGCTGGAATTGCGAGAAAGAGCGTGATTCAGCAAGTCCTTAAAATTGAACAAATGAGGCCAGAGATTATGGGCCATATTATCAAGGAACGGCGATAACATAATCGCCGCTTCAGCGGCAGTAAACTGCAGCTGAAGCGGCGATAAGGGGTTGATAATATGCCTTTGTGAATTACCATAGAAGCCCAGATTCTGGTGTGAACCAAGGCTTCTATGGGAATTCACAACGCCATATTATCAAGCCCATTATAGGTGCTTTAGCGGCAGTTTCCTGCCGTTAAAGTGGTGATAATGTTATTGCCATTCTCTGATAATATAGTCCTACATTAATAGCTACCGGAAAATTGCTTGCATGCACCTGTGCACCCAGGGTGCCTCACCCCAGACCGTTCCCCCGCACTGTTCTAAATTGCAGGTCTTGCACACTGAGGCTTCACTGCTCACCTGCCCCCACCTGTGTGTCCCACGACGTGTTGGTGCAAGCCCTGAATCCGGGGTACGTTTGATATCACGATGAAAGGTGTCAGAATGCTCAGGGCCTCATTGTGGGGTCAGCTCCCACTCCGCCCTTCTTGAGGTAATCAATGGAATGCCTGAAAAGGGAGGAATAATTTAATGGTGCAAACGTCTGGAGGTAAATGAAGGTTTATTTCAAGGTTGATAGAAAATAGGAGTTGAGTGCATCCTTCGTTTTTGAAGTACGATCTACCAACTGTTAGTGGTAATAGTGGTTCAAAGAGGAGATGGAGTGCTCTAGAATTAACAATGTTAAATAATTATACATATTCAAATGTTTATATTGAAAGGATCAGAGCACATCCTAGAAGCATAATGTGCGCATGTAATTCAGTGGCGGAAGCCTGTGTGCATGTAAAAGCCAATGCCACATGTCTGTACGGCAGCACTGCCCGCTGGCTCAGACCTACAGTAAGGTCCAGCAGGTCCTTAAAATGAAACAGATGTTACTGAATGAGGTCAGAGATCACATCATTACACACAGCAACATCACTTTTTCGTACATGCGGACTCTAGGGGATGCACCCCACCCCTCCTGCAGCATCGCACTCAACAGGTGTCTGTAGGGCAGCGCTGCCCGTAGGCTCAGGCCTACAGTATGGTACAGCAGGTCTTTAAAATGAAACAGAGATGTGACTGAATGAGGTCAGAGATCACATCATTACACACGGCAACATCGCTTATTCGCACGTGCGCACTCTGGTTGATGCATCCCACCACTCCCGCAGCACCGTGCTCAAGAGGTGTCTATAGGGCAGCACTGCCTGCTGGCTCAGGCCTACAGTACGGTCCAGCAGGTCTTTGAAATGAGACAGACATAAGACTGAATAAGGTCAGAGATCACATCATTACGCTCAGCAACATCGTTTGTTCGCATCTGCGCAGCCAGAGTGATGGACCCCACCCGTCCCGTCACACCGCGCTCAATTGGAGACCCTGTGCACCCAGGCTGCTCTGCTTACCTGCTCTCATTGTTGTATGAGCAAACACTACGGGCAATAGTGCTCAAAACTCAGATGGATTGTTGATTGCAGGATAGTGTACACCTCATGGATCCCTTTCGTAGATGACGGGTAGTAGGGCTCACAATTTAGAGCCCGTGTTGATTGCCGGGATGGTGTACACCTAATGGATCAATTTTTTTTTATTGGGCGTTGTGATATGCGAGGCGGATGTGGCGATATCACCTGAGGCAGTGTAGAAGAACTGGGACATGTGGTGTCGTCATTATCCTATTTATTCGTACGCAAAGTGGGCTGGGCTTGCGTACGCCAGACCAGCGTAGGGGTGTGAATAATTATTCCGCGGATCTGGGCGTTGTTTGGTACCTGTCGGGCCAGGCAGTGTACTTATGTTTGTTTCTTTTGTAGGTTTGACCTCGCAGAGTGTGCAATTTTGATTAGCGTAGCATGTGTCAGGGGGGCAGAAACCATCGTTAATGAGATGGTGTTTGAAAAGATTGAATGGTGAACATTACATGTCGTTGTCAAGGTTGTGGATATGCGCAGACACACATGTCAATGGTGTGCGGTGGATCACTGAAGTAATATCGAGGGACAGAATATCGACCAACAAAAATATCGTTGACAAAATATCGAGAGACAAAATATCGAGTTTCTATCTACAAACAGGTAAGTACAAAAATATCGAGTAAAAAATATCGTTTAAAAAAATATAGTTGTAAAAAATATCGACTTTAATAAAAACAATGTTTAATTACATTAATATAAAAAATTAATTACCAAAATATACTTAACAATACTTAAAATAACTTTTAATAATTAAATAATTAATGAAATTAAAAAAATAATATTTTTTTAATCATATTTCTTAAAACATATATATATATATATATATATATATAGTAACAAAATGTAATTAAATAATAGCCAATATTATTAACGTACAAATACAAAACAGTAAAAATTACTATTCCCACTCCAGTGGGTGCAACAGTAGGGAAAGCGTTGGATAGCGTAGGGGTTAAAATTACTATTCCCACTCCAAAGAGTGCAACAGTGGCTATATGACGTTACAACGCAACTTTTACAACGCACTACCATTACAACGTAAGTATTGGTAAGTATATAATAATTTTTATAATTTAAGTTATTTAAAATTAATGTAATATAATTTAATTTAATTTCATTTCATTAAATTAAATTAATGTAAATGTAATTTTACTTTATTTTTACACTGTACCCCTGTACCCCAAAAACCCAAAACTGACCCTGAACCCTAAAAAAAACCCTTTACCCAAAAACCCAAAACTGACCCTGAACCCTAAAAATACCCCTTTACCCAAAAACTAAAAACTGACCCTGAACTCTAAAAATACCCCTTTACCCAAAAACTCAAAACTGACCCTGAACCCTAAAAATACCCCTTTACCCAAAAACTAAAAACTGACCCTGAACCCTAAAAATACCCCTTTACCCAAAAACTAAAAACTGACCCTGAACCCTAAAAATACCCCTTTACCCAAAAACTAAAAACTGACCCTGAACCCTAAAGATACCCCTTTACCCAAAAACTAAAAACTGACCCTGAACCCTAAAAATACCCCTTCACCCAAAAACTAAAAACTGACCCTGAACCCAAAAAATACCCCTTTACCCAAAAACTAAAAACTGACCCTGAACCCTCAAAATACCCCTTTACCCAAAAACCAAAAACTGACCCTGAACCCTAAAAATACCCCTTTAATTTAACATAATTAGCAATTAATCAATTAAATTAAATTAATTACCAATTACATTTTAATTAATTAACAAATATTTTTTAATTAACAATTAATTAAATATTACTACCAATTATTAAATTTCAATATTTAATTAATTATAATTAAATTACTTCCCACCCTATTACCCTATAAACCCACAACCCGCTACAGGAAATAAATGATTTTAATTTACATAATTAGCAATTAATCAATTAAATTAAATTAATTACCAATTACATTTTAAATAATTAACAAATAGTATTTAATTACCAATTAATTAATTATTACTACCAATTAATAAATTTACATATTTAATTAATTATAATTAAATTACTTCCCACCCTATTCCCCTATAAACCCACAACCCGCTACAGAATAAAATTACACAATAATTTAAAAAAAATGATTAATTAAAAATAATTATAACATAAAATGACACTTTTCACACATATTATAACATAAAAACACTATAAATAATTAAATATTATTTAAAAAACGATATTTTTTACTATCTAGATTATATACTTGGATATTTTCACTTTCTATATTATTTACAGTCGATATTACTTCACTTACCTTAAAAACGATATTTTGGCTGTCGATATTCTGTCTTGTCGATATTTTGTCCAAACGATATTTAAAACTCGATATTCTGTCCAAACGATATTTTGGAGTCGATATTATGTCTGTGCAACGTGTGCGGTAATATTGAAAGTGTTGCTATCGCGAAGCGTACTCATGTGAATGTGCTCTGATGCAGGGAGGATCTGCAGTGCGGTTACGTCATACACAGTGATTACACTCATTGCAGTCAAGCAATGCATGTCAAATGTGAATCTGAAAGTCTCACATATAACACACTACTATATTGGTAAAGCTTGACAACAGAGTGTACAGCAAAAGAAATCTATACATTGCTGTTTACAGTTTGTCACATGCGATCTAGGATGTGCACTCTGCCTGTGGCTCCTAATACTAATACCATGAATAGCCAAGCCGAAAGTGAACACACACACACCAGGGGCATTGTGTAACACATGTTTGTTTTTTGATGGAACGTTTGAGATGTATGGCAATCACACGTGGAAGGCTAATGTACAGAGCATGAATATTGATCAAGATGATTGTTGCATGTTGCGTGTAGTATAAGATATGTCTATACAGGAAAACACTTTTCAAAAAAGCTTTCTAAGCAGAAGAAGTGCCTCATCAAACACTGTACAGAGAATGAGTCATATGGGTGAGGTCGTCCAACTTTTACAATGAGAAATGTTATGAACCAATCTAATGTTTATTTTTAAGGTCACATGGCAATCGCGTACCGAGCGCGCAAGGACGCCGCACCCGACGTGATTTTGATAAAATATATTTATCATAATATGTTTATTACAGTTAGAAATATATAAATGTTTAAAATATTTTAGATTATTGCTAGCTTGCATATACTGTTTAAAGTTATTTAAATATAATTTTGAGACAAAAAAAAGGGGAATGGCGTACTCGGTGCGATACTATACGTCTGTGACGTAAGACAGGGCCTGGCAGCGTGGACTCGTCGCATACGCAAAGCGCAGCGGGCGCGACCCCATACGTATATGACGTAACATGTGGCTTCGTACTGCGTACCCGTCGGATACCAAAGTAGCACCTGGGGTGACTTCATACATATATGATATTACGCGGGAAGCGGTGACACGAAGTCTTCGGATACAAAATGCGCATCATTTACGAGTTTAGCAATATGGCGGATAGGACTTGTGTGGTGATGGAGCTTGGTACGCTACCGGTATGGGAGTGCAGTTTTCTCCGAAAAACAAATACATATTTTTTGGGGAAGATATAAAACATTACATAACTTTTAAAGTTAAAAAAACGAAGAAGTATAATAGAGTTCCAAAATATTAAAAAGATTATTTGGAAAAAGATAGGTTTTAGAAACATTAAGACATGAAATTAACATACAAAAAACCTTTGAAATTCACTGAAAAAACCATAGCTTTCAGGCACGTTATAGTTAGGAGTTAGCATTTAAAAAACCTTAGAAATTCACTGAAAAAACAATAGGTTTCAGGGACGTCATAGTTAGTTGGACATTTGACTTATATAAAACCAGACAAATTCACTTGTTATAGTTAGTTGAGCTAACTATAACTCGCGTGCCCGCAATGCACTGCTGATGACATCACATATTACATCACTCATGACATGGTCAGTGACATCACTGATGACATCACTGTTGGCATCTCAAATGACGTCACCTCCTCTCATTGTTAAGGGATCTGTCGAACCAAGGGTTCCTGTCTTTAATCTGTGTTCTTTTCAGTTTTAGCGGAGCAAGGTCATCAATTATATTGGAAATTGTTGTGGAATAGTGTCCATGTCTTGTGAGTGCCAGGCAGACGGAATGTGATAGCGTAGTATTCAGACCAGTCACAAGGACCCATGAAGGCAAATTTGACCACAGATTCCTTGGAGATGATCCAGTCAAGAATTACACCTTTCACTTTCAAGTGAGTAGGGAGGGAGCAGGCTTGGGTAAGGGATTGGTCAGCCAGAAGTCCTTGGGGTCGTCCCAGTGCAAGTTGAAGTTGCCAAGAAAAATGTCATTAGATTTATGGGAGGCCTTGGCTGTGATGATTTCCATGAGGTAGTCTGTGAAAGTGTCATTCTTGCCTAGGGGATGGTAAAAGTGTGTAGTCTGCACTGAAGGGTGGTGCTGTTGCAGACGGATAGGGCAAGATGTTCGCAGGAATTCATAGGTTCAGCTAGAAGTTCAGTGTTCCCGCGCTAGGGCATCTAGAGGGTTGGGCTAAGGAGGGGGTGTCAGGATCCGAAGGAGAAATGAGGGATGGGAATGCAGGTTGGGAGGTTGGTAGGGAGGATTTGAGGTAGCGGGTTGAGGGAGGCTACTAATGGCTTGTGTTGGTGGCCTGGTATATGGGCTAGGACGTCTAGAGGGTTGGGCTAAGGGGCGGTGTCAGGATCAGTAGGAGAGGGATAGCAATGTAAGTTGGAGGTCGGGGTGAGTGCTTGTCACAGTTGGTCGGCGCTGGATGCATAGTTAGGGGATATGACGGCCTGTGTTGGGAGCCCTGTTGTGAGTGGCTGGTGGGAGGGCAAGTTCCCTTGAAAGTTTTGGCGGGGGAAGGTGCAGGGGGAGAGTGGATGAAGGGGGGTCATGCACATGTTTTTTAAGGAGAGGGAAGAGGTCCGAAAATTTTTTAAAGTCTTTTGGCGGAGCTTGGATCAGGATGATGCCGCTTTTATGTAAGGTAATGGTGAGGTCAGCACGCAGGATTGCAGATGGTGTGATCCTGAGCTTGCTGCCATGAGGAATGTTCCTAGTATTATGGACGTTGAGGAGGTTCGAGAATGCGTTGCGCCAGAAGGACGATCTCCTGGAATAGAAGATAAGGTCATTGATGATTGAGCCCTTGTCCGCACTGGATCGATGGTCAGAGACCAGGGTCTCAGGGTGCCTTTTCAGATGGGGAGTTTAAAGGATTTAGTTGCGGTTTTAGAGAGGTTGGAAGGATAGATTACAGTGTAGGCATTGTCGCCAGTGGGGGTTAAACCAGGTCGGGCCATGTAGGGGAGAATGTGAGTGCCCTCGTCCCAGAGGTCAGTTGAGAGTAGTGAAGTAAGTGGTAGGTCGGGGTCCCCAAAAGGTCTGTCCTATGAGCAATGCTTGACTAGCGTACCATAATGACAGGAGGAGTTGTCACCTCTGAAGGGTGCAAAATGTGGTAGAGGTGTTTTGCTAATAACTTGGCACAGTTTGATGAGTCTTCATGAAATGTTCAGACCTGATATGATACGCAATTCAGCTGCTATCTTGAACATTTTTCAAAAACAACAGTTGATGGACAGAATGCAGAACAATGTCATACATTCACCCCAGATCTGAAGTCTGGGCCTAAATCCATAATTGTTTTGCTCACCCTGCCATTCCAGTTTGAATCTAGTTATATGCAAATCAGTCTTGACTCTGTGTCCAATGGGAACAGTCCAGCCCGAACTGCCAGGGCAGAATTTAATGCACATCTCTTGACTGGGGGTGAATTTGTATTTGTTCTGCATTCTGTCCATCAATTGTCTTTTACTGGGTGGGACCATGGCACCCTGTATTGTGGCCAGGCCCCGGGGATGGGCACCCCGGAGCCAATATCTGTTGGATGGTAGGTGGCACAGCCCACCTCAATTTTTTGTTAAAAAATAGCAGGCCCAGGGGATTGGGTCCCTGAGGCTGAAATCGGCCCAGTAGTGGAGCCTCTCATCCCCCCTACCTTTCACCTAAAATAATTATAAAAAGAAAATGCCAGGACAGAGGGGATGGGATCCCTGGGGCCCAAATTGGCTGAAGAAAGGTGGTGCATGCAGTCCCATTAAAAATAAATTAAAAATTACAGGACCAGCAATTTGCAGGAGGCCCTGCCCCCTTTCTCCACTACTCTGCAAATGCACCCCCTGGTGTTGTGCTGGTTGGTGGCTGAAGTCCCCTTAGATGCTGAAGTATCTCGGTGGCCAGGAACCCCTTTTGTTACCTCCTGTAAGTCCCAGACAGCCTGATTGCTGAGAGGACTTTGGAGGCCACACCCCTTTTCTCAACCACCCTGGTGCACTGCTGGTTGGGGAATAAAAGTTCCCTTCCCTCCTGAGGGTCCTTGGGGGTCAAAAAGCCCTCCTGTTACTCCCAGTAAATCCCAAAGAGTAGGATTGCGGGAGACGTCATCTGAGGCCACACCCCATTGCTTCACTAGTCTGAAAATGTGCCTTCTGGTGCACTGCTGGTTGGAGAATGAAGTCCCTATGGCTCTAGAGGTTCCATGGGGGACACAACAGGAAGGCTGAGAGGTTGTGGAAGTCTGTTCCTCAATTTTCAACAATTTGGCCTATCTTAAGGGAATTGACCCTGTGCATCAGGTTGATTTGGGGTTGCCACTACTGTCCCAGACTGACGCTCTGAGATGTCTGCAGAGGACTGTGCTGGGCAGACTTTTGAAGGTAATCTCACCGAAGCCATGTGGCTCCTATCTTAGGTAAAGGGAATGTGTGGTTTAGACTGGGGTGGTGCAGGCCATCCACGGACCTTTAGGGTGCTTGAGTGGTCTCCTGAGATGCTGGAGGGAGACCGGGGAGCATCGAAGTGGGTGGGGCTGGGTGAAGCTGATCAATGGATAGCTGGCTATCCCAAAACACTCCGAGAGGGGAGGGCATCTTTTGGAGAGAAGGGTGCATATACTCTGTTCTCGCAGCAGGGAACAAAGGTAGAGTTCTTGGTTCCTGGGGAGGTTTCCAATTAGAGCTACATGATGGGGAGAGTGCCGCAGGCGGTCTGACGAGGCACTCCCAGTAGTCTTCCCCTGACACTGATAGTATGATGGTGAGTATGATCTGAGGTCCTACCATGGAAGAAAGCCAAATGCCAACTGTGCTTCTCCACAAGGGAAAAGTATGAAAGGGTATGAGTGAGCTGTTTTTTCTTAAGGGAAGTCAATCATTCCGGAAGGGTGGTGGCTGCTAAAGACCCGGCATGCTGTTGGTGAAGTTCAAAACAATCTGCATCTTCAGTATGAGGGTACCCGGAAGAAATAGTGTACTGGGTGGAATGATCTCCTGAACGGGAATCAGCCAAGCACCCAGGGGATAGGTTCTAGACCTATCCTTCATGGAGGCATTAATGCTGAGGCACGATAGGCTTGTCCAAGAGAATAAGGGCATAGTGTTGCATGACCCAGGGAAATGTAGGCATAATTCAGCTCAGTCCATATAGGCAGTTAGTGACCTAGATGCATATATTCTAGAAACTGGAAGGCTCAAAGAGCTTGCTCAGGTCCCTGTAGAGAGAGGTGGTGTCATGGATGGGTGAGGTTTGTTATCTTAGTGACTAAAAGCCAGCGGACTCTATGAAATAAAGAATACCTATGTATAGTGGCTATTTCTTCCCAATAAGAATCAGGTGGCCATGACGTGTGTGAGAAGGTGGTTCTGACCAACTCATCTGCCCGGATGTTTGCTTTTTGATGCATACCATTGGATTAAGAACTTTGTATTTGAGATTTCACAAGTAAGTTGAAAAACTGGTATGTAAAGGGCGTTGTTTGTTTGATTTGGGCATGCAATTGGATTCATCTGTACATAAAATGTATTGTGGTGGGCGGCCTTCAGTTTCAGTAGAGGCCTAGTTATGTTTTAGCATTTAATATTTCTCCTTTTGTAAAGGAACAATGTTGCACAGTTCAGTAAATTGTCCTCATGTTGTTAAATTTACAATATTTTTTTATCTACGAGGCCTAGTCTGCCAATGGACCATCCAGTCTGTAGGCCCTGGACTAGTCTTTGTTGCATGAAACTACTGTTTCTGTGGTGTCTGTTGAATTTAACATTTTGACCATGATAGGCATTTGATTAGAATACAAAATGTTTTTTTTTCGTATTTCATGTTTGTTTTCTCCTGCTAACACCTATAGGTGGGGTAATGCCTTTGGAGGTTGTGTGTTGCAAATATCGTTAGTCCAGTTAATTTCCGTTTTTAGCATTGCTGAGTTAATGCTGTGTCCTCTGTGTTACCATGCCTACTTTTATGGCCAGTGTGTGAGTGTGTGTGCCATAGGCCACCATTTGTCTTTGTTGCCCATGCCATATGGCAAGGGGACATTTTCTAGAGTCAGTGCCCAGAGGCCTGCAAGTGCTCTTTGATTTCCAGGCCTTCTGCTTGCTTTTGCGACCATGTGGCTGGCAGACAATTTGTGTAGCGAGACAGTGTGCTTTTGCCATAGGCCTGCATGTCTGTTTTTTGTGGCCATGTATTCTAGCTGGTTGTTGTTGTTGTGACAATGTGTCTGGTGGCCATTTTGTGTATTCGGTCAGTGTGTTTAGTTTGTCATAGGCCTGGATATCTTCTTTGTTGTGGCCATGACTTCTTGCTGGATGTTTTGACCATGTGGGATGCAGCCAATTTGTGTAGCCAGCCAGTGTGTTTAGTTTGTCATAGGCCTGTGTGTCTTCTTTGCCTAGGCTTGACTTTTTGCTGGTTTTTGTTCTTCTGACCATGTGGCTGGCAGCCATTTTGTGTAGCCAGACAATGCACTTTTGCCATAGGCCTGCATGTCTTCTTTTTTGTAGCCATGCATTCTAGCCGCTTGTTGCCATTGTGACCTTGTGGCTGGCAGCCCTTTTGTATAGTCAACCATTGTGCTTTGCCATAGGCCTGCCTATTTTCTTTGTTGTGGCCATGCCTCCTTGTTTTCTGTTTGAACATGTGGTCTGCGGCAATTTTGTTTAGGCTGCCAGTGTGCTTTTGCCGTAGGCCTGCATGTGCTCTTTGATTTCCAAACGCCCTGCTTGTTGTTGTTCTTCTGACCATGTGGCATGTGGACATTTTGTATAGCCAGCTAGTGTGCTTTTGCCAATAGGCCTGCATGTGCTCTTTGATTTCCAAACGCCCTGCTTGTTGTTGTTCTTCTGACCATGTGGCATGTGGACATTTTGTATAGCTAGCTAGTGTGCTTTGCCAATTCTTTCTTGGTGGTTGTTGTTATTGTGACCATGTGGGTGGCAGCCATTTTGTGTAGCAAGCCAAGTGTTTTTGCCATAGGTCTGCATGACATCTTTGTTGAGGCCATGCCTTCTAGCTGGTTGTTGTTGTTGTTACCATGTGGCTGGCAGCCATTGTATGTGGTAATCCAGTGTGTTTTTCCATAGGTCTGCAAGTTTTCTTTGTTGTGGCCATGCCTCCGTGCTTGCTGTTTAACCATGGTGGCGATTTTGACTAGGCAGCCAGTGTGATTTTGCCATAAGCCTGCATGTGTTCTTTCATTTCCAGGCCTCCTGCTTGTTATTGTTCTTCTGACAATGTAGCTGACAGCGATTTTGTGTAGCCAGCCAGTGAGCTTTTACCAAAGCCTGCATGTCTTCTTTGTTGTGGCCATACCTTCTACCTGGTTGTTGTTGTTGTGACCATGTGGCTGGCCACCATGTTGTGTAGCCAGCCAGTTTGCTTTTGCCATAGGCCTTCATGTCTTCTTTGTTGAGGCCATGCCTTCACACTTGTTGTTGTTGTTGTAACCGTGTGGCTTCTGCCATTTTGTGTTGTCAGACAGTGTGCTTTGCCATAGGCCTTCATGTTTTCTTTGATGTGGCAATGCCTCCTTGCATTATTTTTGACTATGAGGTCAGTGCCAATTTGTCTAGGCTGCCATTGTGCTTAGTTTGCCATAGGTCTGCATGTCTTCTTAGATGTGGCCATGCCTTCTTGCTGGTTGTTGTTGTGACCATGTGGCTGGTGGCCATTTTGTATAGCCAGCCAGCGTGCTTTTGCCATATGCCTGCATATCTTCTTTGTTTTGGCCATGCCTCCTTCCTCATTGTTATTTGTTATTGAAGACCATTGTCACTGACAGGCATCCATTTTGTGCATCCATCCCATGTGGCCCTTTGTATTAGGCTTGCATGGATGGTTGAGAATGACAGGGAATAATTATGGATTTTTAAAAAAAATAATTTTTAGGTTTCTTTATATCTTATTTTTTTTAATTGCGCGTTTTTATTTTTGTAACAAATTGTTTTATAATTGATATTTTAAATTGTTTTTTTGTCATTTTCCTGGCATCTGGCATTAACTCCATGTCAACTGTAGGAGCACTGCACAACAGCATTCATTGTCTAAGGATTCTTCCATTTCCACCTGCACCTCCCTGAATGCCACATCTCAACGTGATGCATTTAATTCCTTCACCGCTAGGTCTTTTCCCCCTGTGCTACAGCCTTTTTTCGGCTATTTGGTTTAATTCACACTTAGGCCACTGCAACTTTTTGTCCACATAAGGTTGGTATCCACACAAAATGTCCCTCCTTTTCTTCCAATATCTTGTGAACTCTAAAGGTACCCAGGGTTTGTAGATTCCCCTGGAGGGGACCAAGAATTTGGCCGGAATACATCTAGTTTTTTTATTTTTAGGAAAAATGGGAAAAAAGTGCTGCAGAAGAACGTGTTTGTTTTTCTCCCTGCAAACATCATCAACGAAATGTTCATGGTGCTCAAATCACCATCTTCCTAGCTTTAAGGAAAAGGCAGACTTTTGTCGAAAAGAAAAAGGTTACATGGACCTTATAGTTAGGATGACATTTTACTCATACAAAACCAGAGAAATTCAGCCGTTATATTTACCTGAGTTTGTAGCAGGGATTCTGCTTCTACACAGAACTGTGCATAGAGACTTGGAACCTCAGTGAATTAGGGTGTGCCAAAACTCACCTTAGTAGCCAAAATCCCCTACCAGACTAGCAATCAGTGTCTCATTGGTTCTTCCATAACCCCAATGATTAGACAACCCAGAACATGGAACTTAGAATACCTCAGACAATGTGGAACACATGAACACTCTTTCGCTATACTCTCATACCAGTCCAAAACAGGGAGTAGAAGGAGACACAAGCAAGTTTGAAATATTTATTTCTAATGCTGTGTTCTCATGCGCAGTATCTTAGCTGATACAAGCAGACATATTATAAGCAACAAGATTATCAGCATAGTTACTATTCCATAAAATACAAAGGGAGAAACCATGTTACAATTCTAAATGAAACAGGTTTAGAATATACCTATATTTTATCCTCCCTTGCTGATAGGTTATTTTATATCTACAGAAGTTCTCTCGGGATTACAAGGGCGGCCCCGTACCTCTGGTTCTGGCAGAAATAGATCACATCGGTTTCTGCAACAGCTCTCTGCATGCGAATGTTCTCCAAGTGTGTGATTATGCCTACGCAGTGAATTATGAAACGCGCCAAAATCAGAGGTGGCCACAGCTGCATATAGGTTAATGTCTAGAACGTGCGCTGATCAGTCCGAACAACAACCACTGTGTTGAAATAACCTTGCAGGCCTCGGCACTCACTGTTCAGACAAAGCTTACCAAGCAAGACTGCTAATATAGAAAAACATATTATTTTCGTGTGAAGCAAAACACTCTGCTAAACTCTAAACATTTATAATAATGTGTGCCGTGTGCAAAGGCAGCAGAAAAGAAAAACGGTGTTTAAACTTCTAATAAGCTCATGCCAACTTAACACAAAATGTGTAATTGCAAGGCTCATCCCCATGACGCCCTCACTTGATCCGAGCACGGATAAGAAAAAGGGGGCAATTTTGGAAAGCAGAGTTCAAGAACGATAGTCAGAACTAAGTTCAAAATTGCCACAATGAAAAAAATGGGAACAAATTCCATAAATTTTAAATTTTAGCAACTGAAATACGGAAGCCAATAGGGCAGGATGGAAAAAAATGAAATCGAGAAAAACAATTAAAAAAATATATAAATATCCAATGTCCAACATGTGACATCGGTCATGTGAGAGAGAGAGAAGCGATAACACATTTCACTCCAACAATGTATATGCAAAATATGTAGCAACAGCCTCCAACAGGAAGTCACTGTCCTCATCTGAAAACAGTTCAGCCATCCAATTCAGCAAAGGTAAAGAACATACATGATCCTCAATTACCTGAGCCTATAGCACCATTAGAGGGCAACTGCGTGCCAAGAAATCTTGCGCCGCTGCGAAAACATTCCAACGTCCCAGGACTACATGCATCGCTGCAAAAGCCATAATCGCTCCGCCCGAACAAAGCAATTCATGAGCAACTAAGGGGCTCATAAGCTGATCATAATCCGCATTGGGAGACACAGTATTGCAGAGACACAAATCCAGGGTCCAACTCAGGCAATGAAAGACATGCTGGACGCATGTGAAAAAAGAAAAACGAAATGATAATCCATAAACTGCACTCAATGTAGCAAGAGGCAGCGCTCCATAATATTCAAGCATTTGGGTGCGGAGCAGCAACAGTCGGGACAGATATTCTCGCAACACAGGACGTGCATCTATTTTAAAATAAACAAAACAACAGAAGTACGCCTGCTGCCAGAGCTAGCATTAAGGGAAATCCACCAAACAGGCTGGAAAAAATTGAATGAAAGATTGCCGGGAACACACCAAATATTGTTTGAAAAGAAGTCACAAGGCCACTGCTAACAACTTTTAAAAAGTGTGCCAACCCCCGTGGTGGAGGATGCATTAAAGATAGTGTGAATTAACTCACTGAAATGCAAGGGTAAATCCGTACTCACACCCAGTCAAAAGATCTGGGTTTAATCCATCACCGTTCTTTAGCCCACTCTGCCACCCCAGTCCTGACATGGCTATGTGCAAATCAGTCTGACCCTGTGCCTCATGGGAACAGTCCATCCCGAACTGCCAAGCCATGTCTTCCCTGGACCGGAAACAAGCTTCCGAGGACCGGTTTCTGGCATTCCAGCCGTCTTCAGCCCGGCTTGCTTGAATCCAGTTTAGGAATAAGGCCTAACCCCACCAGGGCTGTTAGGACTACAGTGCGCACTACTGTGTACATTTTTAAACATTCAAACAAAACTTTTCAATTTAATCAACTATGTATTTAATACATGTTCATATATTTAGGCCATCACTTAAATTAAATATTCAATACATCAATTCATGTTCAACTTTCAATATTGTTTTTTGTTGAAAAATTCATGAACCACCACCCAATGCATTTCGGGACCAAATTGTCCCTTCGTCAGGGGTTCCGGTTGACAACTGTAAAGAACAAGGAAATAAAATAAAACAATGCCTCACTATATGTTTACAATGGATTCACAGTTTTACAACGTTCTTGCAACAGTGTATATTTTCATACTCCTATTCAAAAGCTTCAAGTGAGAAAACCGATTCACGATAAGTAAAAAGCATTTAAAACAGGCAAAACAATAATATGTGACAAGTACATAATTATTTGACTAATATCACTGCTAATCTAATGCCAACATAACATACCTCCTCAGGATATGAATGACGCTGTCTGAAAAAAGGAACGTACGAAAAATGAGACAATCCCAATACTTAGTGATTGTGGAAAGAATATACACGTTAACTTAACACGTGCTCACCTTAGTCAAGGAAAAGAACGAACGTCGTGGTTCAACAACCAAATACTTATGGATTGTAGACGACTCTGTTAAGGAACAAGTACCTCTGGTCAAAACCAGTATAATTACGAGGGAGACAAAGCGTATGGCCAAATGCTTTCAAAGCTTACCTCTCTTTAGACGGATGTTTATAACGCGTCTATATGAGGTTTAATATTCATCTGTGCCTGCGAAAAATAACGATGATATCAGTGACTGTCGAAAGAGAAATAACTAACGAATGGCCAAAATAAACGCAAAACCACTTGCGCCCACGCTTACCTGCTCTCAATCCAAACAACTCCGTACTAACCCGCCCGGCTGTGTCAACGATGCACTTCCGTGTCATCGTACTCAGGTTATATACAACGCTTCCGGGTGGTTCCTCGCAATCGAAAACAGACTATATCTGATTGTAAACTCACGCCTCTAACTATTGGCGTATTTATAAAACATAAATCATGTCTCTCTTTTTATTTAACACGTGTATTTAAGACGAAAAAAGCGTTACTAAAAAAAGGAAAATCGAGCGTCATCAAGCGGCACAAAAACAACTTTATGCAACGAACAACATCCGAACTGGACACTGTGATTTCCCCAGTTGCGTAACTAGTAATCTTAGTGACAGCTTTATGAAGGAATACTGTGAATATCACAGTTATTTGAACTAAGTTGTTGCGGAATAACGGAACAGTCTGTAAAATCATACTAAACTCAACAATAAATCATAATAAATAGCCTGCCTGCTATTTACACCTTATCATTCATTGTAAAGCATCAAAACAATTGCGCCTGCCTGCTATTTACACCTACTGTATATACAAACATGAAGCTTTCCCAAGTGTGAATAAACACCTGTTTATTGTGCTATGAACAATTGGTGTGATATAGTATATGTCACTTCTAGTGTATTCTAGAAGGATTCGTAGAGGTATGCTGACACTGTCATCTAAGCCAGCTGAGCTGTGTTTATAGAAAACAACTAATTTCAAATTTGTCATTTAACCCTGATGGGGTCAAGGTCTGAAGTTATTTAATCCACAAAGCCTCTCTCCGGAGAAGGGTCTGATCATTGTCTCTGCCTTCATGCCTGGGTATTACTTCAATGATCTGACATTTGATTTGCGCCACCATATGTTTTTTGTCACTCCAATGTACTGCCAATGGTGATGTACTGTTTTGATTGCGTATACGACTTTTATGTTCAGATAGTCTTGTTTTGAATTTCCTTATAGTCTTACCTACATACAAAAGTCCACAAGGACATTTAATGGAGTAGACAATAGACTCAGTGTTGCAATCAGACGTATGGTAGAGTGGAATTTTTTCGCCTGTCCTTGGGTGTGATAATGTGTTCCCCAATATCATATTATTGCAATGATTGCAATTCCAGCATTTAGTAGTGCCGCGGAAAGATCCTCCTTTTGGTTTGGTTCTTGTAGGTTTTGCTAAAAATTCTTTCAAATGTTGAGCTCTTGTGTACGCACATAGTGGTTTGTCTATAAATAGGTTTCCAAAGTCAGGTTCCACTTCCAATAATTCCCATCTGCGTAAGATGATTTTTTTGATATCTCTGGATGCAGAGGAGTATTTGGAGACAAATATCATTCTGTTAGTCTTGATTTTTTCTTTTTTTGTCAACAAAGTACTTCTTTCCATATTGTTGACCTTGGTGATTTGTTTGTTGAGTATAGGTTCAGGATAACCTCTTTGCATGTATCTGAATTTTTGTTCAGACAGTGCTTCTGTACACTCAGTTACATTGGAAGAGATGCGTTTTATTCTCATAAATTGAGATGTAGGCAAATTGTCAATTAGATTTTTAGGATGAAAACTACTGTATAGTAGTGCGTTGTTTCTATCTGTTGCTTTTTTAAATATCCTGGTTTCAATGCCCTGATTTTTTAGTTGTACCAGAACATCCAAAAAGGAAATTTCATCTTGACTAGTCGAGAATGTAAACTGTATCCTTGGATCCTTTTGATTCAAACGTTTGATGTTATTCAACAAGGAACTTTCAGATCTGCGCCAAATTAGAAAGATGTCATCTATGTAGCGTCGAAAAAACACAAGGCCTTCTTGCCACATTGGATCAGTCAGTATATAATCGTATTCAAATTTCACCATAAATGTATTTGCATACATGGTTTCTCCTGGAAAACCCATGGATGTACCGTTCATTTGGTTGTAAAATACATCTTGCCACTCGAAGTAACTGTTCATGAGGCAGAAATCCAATAGTTGTAACACCATGCATTTGTGACTTTCTAACCCTTCATCCTGAAGTAGCGCCCATTCCACTGCTTCCAATCCAGATTGGTGTGGGATTGACGTATATAGTGCCACAACGTCTATTGTGCATAATATCCAATACTCTTTGTTGTTTAGTGGGATGACGGATAGGCTCCTTAGAAAATCAGAAGTGTCCTCAATATAGGTTGACCACTTGCAAACAAAGGATTGTAAGAAATGGTCAATGTATCTCCCAGGAGCACCCATGTATGCAAATACATTTATGGCGAAATTTGAATACGATTATATACTGACTGATCCAATGTGGCAAGAAGGCCTTGTGTTTTTTCGACGCTACATAGATGACATCTTTCTAATTTGGCGCAGATCTGAAAGTTCCTTGTTGAATAACATCAAACGTTTGAATCAAAAGGATCCAAGGATACAGTTTACATTCTCGACTAGTCAAGATGAAATTTCCTTTTTGGATGTTCTGGTACAACTAAAAAATCAGGGCATTGAAACCAGGATATTTAAAAAAGCAACAGATAGAAACAACGCACTACTATACAGTAGTTTTCATCCTAAAAATCTCATTGACAATTTGCCTACATCTCAATTTATGAGAATAAAACGCATCTCTTCCAATGTAACTGAGTGTACAGAAGCACTGTCTGAACAAAAATTCAGATACATGCAAAGAGGTTATCCTGAACCTATACTCAACAAACAAATCACCAAGGTCAACAATATGGAAAGAAGTACTTTGTTGACAAAAAAAGAAAAAATCAAGACTAACAGAATGATATTTGTCTCCAAATACTCCTCTGCATCCAGAGATATAAAAAAAAACATCTTACGCAGATGGGAATTATTGGAAGTGGAACCTGACTTTGGAAACCTATTTATAGACAAACCACTATGTGCGTACAAGAGAGCTCAAAATTTGAAAGAATTTTTAGCAAAACCTACAAGAACCAAACCAAAAGGAGGATCTTTCCGCGGCACTACTAAATGCTGGAATTGCAATCATTGCAATAATATGATATTGGGGAACACATTATCACACCCAAGGACAGGCGAAAAAATTCCACTCTACCATACATCTGATTGCAACACTGAGTCTATTGCCTACTCCATTAAATGTCCTTGTGGATTTTTGTATGTAGGTAAGACTATAAGGAAATTCAAAACAAGACTATCTGAACATAAAAGTCGTATACGCAATCAAAACAGTACATCACCATTGGCAGTACATTGGAGTGACAAAAAACATACGGTGGCGCAAATCAAATGTCAGATCATTGAAGTAATACCCAGGCATGAAGGCAGAGACAATGATCAGACCCTTCTCCGGAGAGAGGCTTTCTGGATTAAAAAACTTCAGACCTTGACCCCATCAGGGTTAAATGACAAATTTGAAATTAGTTGTTTTCTATAAACACAGCCCAGCTGGCTTAGATGACAGTGTCAGCATACCTCTACGAATCCTTCTAGAATACACTAGAAGTGACATATACTATATCACACCAATTGTTCATAGCACAATAAACAGGTGTTTATTCACACTTGGGAAAGCTTCATGTTTGTATATACAGTAGGTGTAAATAGCAGGCAGGCGCAATTGTTTTGATGCTTTACAATGAATGATAAGGTGTAAATAGCAGGCAGGCTATTTATTATGATTTATTGTTGAGTTTAGTATGATTTTACAGACTGTTCCATTATTCCGCAACAACTTAGTTCAAATAACTGTGATATTCACAGTATTCCTTCATAAAGCTGTCACTAAGATTACTAGTTACGCAACTGGGGAAATCACAGTGTCCAGTTCGGATGTTGTTCGTTGCATAAAGTTGTTTTTGTGCCGCTTGATGACGCTCGATTTTCCTTTTTTTAGTAACGCTTTTTTCGTCATAAATACACGTGTTAAATAAAAAGAGAGACATGATTTATGT
Source organism: Lissotriton helveticus (assembly GCF_964261635.1). Lineage (NCBI taxonomy): Eukaryota > Metazoa > Chordata > Amphibia > Caudata > Salamandridae > Lissotriton > Lissotriton helveticus. The sequence continues at coordinate 1,612,787,647 of NC_136065.1, forward strand.
TTTATAAATACGCCAATAGTTAGAGGCGTGAGTTTACAATCAGATATAGTCTGTTTTCGATTGCGAGGAACCACCCGGAAGCGTTGTATATAACCTGAGTACGATGACACGGAAGTGCATCGTTGACACAGCCGGGCGGGTTAGTACGGAGTTGTTTGGATTGAGAGCAGGTAAGCGTGGGCGCAAGTGGTTTTGCGTTTATTTTGGCCATTCGTTAGTTATTTCTCTTTCGACAGTCACTGATATCATCGTTATTTTTCGCAGGCACAGATGAATATTAAACCTCATATAGACGCGTTATAAACATCCGTCTAAAGAGAGGTAAGCTTTGAAAGCATTTGGCCATACGCTTTGTCTCCCTCGTAATTATACTGGTTTTGACCAGAGGTACTTTTTCCTTAACAGAGTCGTCTACAATCCATAAGTATTTGGTTGTTGAACCACGATGTTCGTTCTTTTCCTTGACTAAGGTGAGCACGTGTTAAGTTAACGTGTATATTCTTTCCACAATCACTAAGTATTGGGATTGTCTCATTTTTCGTACGTTCCTTTTTTCAGACAGCGTCATTCATATCCTGAAGAGGTATGTTATGTTGGCATTAGATTAGCAGTGATATTAGTCAAATAATTATGTACTTGTCACATATTATTGTTTTGCCTGTTTTAAATGCTTTTACTTATCGTGAATCGGTTTTCTCACTTGAAGCTTTTGAATAGGAGTATGAAAATATACACTGTTGCAAGAACGTTGTAAAACTGTGAATCCATTGTAAACATATAGTGAAGCATTGTTTTATTTTATTTCCTTGTTCTTTACAGTTGTCAACCGGAACCCCTGACGAAGGGACAATTTGGTCCCGAAATGCATTGGGTGGTGGTTCATGAATTTTTCAACAAAAAACAATATTGAAAGTTGAACATGAATTGATGTATTGAATATTTAATTTAAGTGATGGCCTAAATATATGAACATGTATTAAATACATAGTTGATTAAATTGAAAAGTTTTGTTTGAATGTTTAAAAATTTACACAGTAGTGCGCACTGTAGTCCTAACAGCCCTGGTGGGGTTAGACCTTATTCCTAAATTTCAAGTCAATGCTTGGCAGGCATTAATACAGAGCAGCACACATACCAAAGTATCCAATTATATCCTGTGTACATAGAGTGCGACATTCATCTACATTCATTGCTTGAATCCAGTGGCAAAGTGAGCAAGGGACTCATGTCTGAGCATACCCTGCCACACTTATGGCGGCCAAAAGCGGTACAAAAGGGGGTGGTGATGGACGGAGAATCTGAATCAATCAAACACTCACACCCAGTCAAAAGATCTGGGTTTAATCCATCACCGTTCTTTAGCCCACTCTGCCACCCCAGTTCTGACATGGCTATATGCAAGCTTGTTTCCGGTCCAGGGAAGACTTGGCTTGGCAGTTCGGGATGGACTGTTCCCATGAGGCACAGGGTCAGACTGATTTGCATATAGCCATGTCAGAACTGGGGTGGCAGAGTGGGCTAAAGAACGGTGATGGATTAAACTCAGATCGTTTGACTGGGTGTGAGTGTTTGATTGATTCAGATTCTCCGTCCATCACCACCCCCTTTTGTACCGCTTTTGGCCGCCATAAGTGTGGCAGGGTATGCTCAGACGTGAGTCCCTTGCTCACTTTGCCACTGGATTCAAGCAAGCCGGGCTGAAGACTGCTGGAATACCAGAAACCGGTCCTCGGAAGCTGGTTTCCGGTCCAGGGAAGACATGGCTTGGCAGTTCGGGATGGACTGTTCCCATGAGACACAGGGTCAGACTGATTTGCATATAGCCATGTCAGAACTGGGGTGGCAGAGTGGGCTAAAGAACGGTGATGGATTAAACCCAGATCTTTTGACTGGGTGTGAGTGTTTGATTGATTCAGATTCTCCGTCCATCACCACCCCCTTTTGTACCGTTATCTACAACTGTTAGCATTTTTTCTAAATCTGCTTGATCTATAGCTCTAATGTAGGAAGCCGCCTCAATTTGGGACAGTTTCCAAACCTCATTGTTATAAAGCATATAGCCATCTTTTAGATCTGCCAGAAGCCGGGCCCTTGACAAAATCATTCAGATCAACATCGTCAGTCAATTTAGATAAATGCAGCATAACTGATGCCAAAGTGGAACGTTTGAGCCAACTCTGACATAATTTGCCTACAGAATAGGTAGTCACAGAATGGCCACTTTCAAAACGGGGATCCACCCTGACCTGTGTGTATCCTGGAGCTAAACCCAGAAAACGATGCTGGCAAGAATCTGCACTTTTGTACCACAGCAACCAACCCTTAGGATCCAAACTGGATATTTTAAAGGTACAATTCAGTAACAGAGTCTGTAAATCTCTGATCGAAAAAGTGGTATTATTATTCCAACTGGAATATTCTTCTAATTCAGCAAATGAAGGAGCATTTAGTTTTTTTGTAGTAGCTAATCCAAAGCAAGTTGTTTGTGAAATTGTAGAATTAAAAAACAACATATGGTTCGGGATGAGACATGCACAATGCAAAGCCTTGGTGCCTTGCACTTGACAATCTTTAGAACCCCAAACAGATTTAAGATCAATAGTATCTTTCCACAGCTCGTAGCTCCCAACAGCCAATTGGTCTAAAAAGGACTTTGAATACAATAATTTTGTGTGGGTAAGTCTAACTTTGGAAGTGGACTTTTCGGTCATTTTAAAATAAAATGCTTTGGGATTTGACTGATTAAAATCAGTAAAATAAGTGAACCTCATTAAAAGAGATATGGAACTGCCTTGTACAGGAGCGGGACAATGTTCCCATTGTGTATAATTAACCATATTCCTCTTGGTGTTAGCCTTATGCAGGTAGTGATTGCCAAAGTGTTGATAACAAAATAAATCACCATATTTTGCAGAATCTAGATACAAATCTTCAGCATCAAAGGCAGCATAATATTTCAAATCAGAGAACAAAGCTTCTATGGCCTGAACATCCCAATCATCAGAACGTATATTTTGTTTAATCACATCCCCCATAGAAACCCTTAGGACATTTAGGACATTATCAACCTCTGTGGGCCCGTGAATTTGAAATCTAATAGCATCCCACACAATCCCATCTAAGACGGGCCAGTAGTTATGTTAACAAAAGCCAGGTCCCTCTTCAATCTGTGTGATGAGGAATGGGGAGCCAATATTCCATTAATATGTTGAATGCATGTTCTCTCTTCAACATAGTGTCCGTTGACACGGCGGAAAAAATACACCACGAATCCAATAGACATGAACAGGTAAATGGGAAAAAGCACCAACCAAATGTAGGTCCAAGGAGGAATCAAAAAAATTTTTTTTAAACCATGAAGCAAAAATTGAGATCTTTGAAGGGGTCTTCGATGTGTGAGAGTCAGTGTCAAATGAAAATCTGGACTCTGTAGCCAAACAGGTTTGCAAATCAGGCATCGATAAGTCAGTGGGGTAAGTATGTTCAGTCTCATTTAAGGTGAGCATCAGGTAGTGAAGTTAATAAAGGACTTGAAACAGCAGGCATCTCGAGGGCAACATCAGGCCTGGGGTCAGGAGCCGGGGCCAAAACAGAATTTCTCAAAATCGATGGACATGAGTCCGCAGGAGTCATACTAAGAAGAATCTGCCAATCTGTGTAGTTTGACATTGTCAATGGAGTTGTACCTTTGTTCTTTACGACCTGGAAGTGGTGGTAAAATGACTGTTCTTGTGCCCTTCACGCCAATCACTGGAACTGGAGCTCGATATGAGGGACCAAATTCTTTCTTGTTTTCGATCTTCTCTCAAACCAGTTCTCCAACTTGGGGTAGCCAGCCAAATTCCAGAATCTGCAACGCAGCATCAGATGCGGAGGGCAAGTGTTTCTTTGTAGATTCTGTAAAACATGACAATGTTCATCTACGTCAAAGGGGGCAGCAACCGCCTCCTGGTCTAGACCGCCAAGATCCGTGACGAACATTTTGATACCAAAGAGCATTTGGTATGGGGTCCGCCCACCCAGAGACCTTCTAGGGAGATTATTAAGTGCATGTTGTACGCTATTTAGGTGGGCCAGCCAGTTCCTGCCAGTGCCTATAACTCTAGATGTCAAAGACTGCTTTAAATCTCAGTTCATTCGTTCCACAACACTATTACCCTCAGGTCTGTATGGAGACGAAAACTTGACTTGGACCCCCAACGAAGTCATGGCATTCTTATATGACTTAGAGGCGAAAGCAGGACCCTGTTCCGAATGGAAGGTGCCACAGGCAAAAATCCCTACAAAGACACGCAAGTCTATTATGACAGTTGGCGAATCAGCGCTGCGGTGTGGCCACATCCACACAAAGCGTGTGCAAGAATCAACTGCAACTAAGATGTACTTATACGCAGTATCAGAGGAAAAAGGACAGCAGTGATCTAAATAAACACAACCAAGTGGTCTATTAGAAATGTACAACTGTGTCTGGGGCGGATGCGTAGCAGTTGAAGGCTTAATCTGCTGGCAAATGACACATTGAAGGTCATAATCACGCGTCTGTTTGTACAGTCCCTACCACCAGAAACGTTGTTGTAACTGCGATACAGTAGCTGAAATGCCGGCATGCGCAGACGCAACTCCCTCGTGGGCAGCTTTAATCAATGTGGACCTGCGGTCCGCATTGGGAATCAGTCTTTCACCAACGTCTAGTATTTTCACATAAGGAACTTTATCAGGACTTAAGTGATAAGAATACTTCAAAGGGAACCCTTTAGGATATTTACTACCCTTCTCAGTAGCAGCAACAGCCGCTAAGATGTCATCATCAATCTTACTTTTGGAACGTGTAACTGCTGCAACCAAATATGTCAATACTGCTGTTTTTGCGGCCTCATTGGCCAAACTATTGCCAGCAGCATGAACTCCTACGCGCTGATGACCGAGAGTGTGAATTACATACATGAGTGGCAACTGCTCTTTAAGCTCAGCCACTCGAACCCAGATCATTTTTTGTTTTATTGTGCTGCCGTTGGAATCACGAAAATCATTCTGAACCCAAAAGAACAGGTTTTCATTGTAAGACTGGGCACAGTAGTAAGAATCACTAACAATAAGAGTCGTCACAGCAGGATCAGCGTACTCCAATGCAAGCATCAGAGCACGGAGCACTGCCAATTGTGCGGTACAGTCCCCTAATGTCAACATCGAACTTGAATTCATCATTCACCATGGTACCTACCATTGACAGCCACTCCTGAGGCGGAAAGCCGGGAGCACGCATTATTCTGGTGTAACCTGTTTTAAAAATTTGAGCGTCACTTATTTTTTCTTGTGATTTTATTTACTCATCCTCTGCTCCTTGCAAACTGTGCTTTGTAAACCGCATCTGCCCAGACCACCCGTACAGTGGAGTTAGCGCTGTCACGGCTGCTGGTACCGGGACACTCTTAGCGCCATTTCCGGCGCTTGCCGCGGCCACGCCCCCTTCTGAGGCCACGCCCCCTTCCGAGCCTTTAAAGAGCGTTGATTACTAACGCCTAGACAGATTGACAGCCACTCCTGAGGTGGAAAGCCGGGAGCACGCATTATTCTGGTGTAACCTGTTTTAAAAATTTGAGCGTCACTTACTTTTTCTTGTGATTTTATTTACTCATCCTCTGCTCCTTGCAAACTGTGCTTTGTAAACCGCATCTGCCCAGACCACCCGTACAGCGGAGTTAGCGCTGTCACGGCTGCTGGTACCAGGACACTCTTGGCGCCATTTCCGGCGCTTGCCGCGGCCACGCCCCCTTCTGAGGCCACACCCCCTTCCGAGCCTTTAAAGAGCGTTGATTACTAACGCCTAGACAGATTGACAGCCACTCCTGAGGCGGAAAGCCGGGAGCACGCATTATTCTGGTGTAACCTGTTTTAAAAATTTGAGCGTCACTTATTTTTTCTTGTGATTTTATTTACTCATCCTCTGTTCCTTGCAAACTGTGCTTTGTAAACCGCATCTGCCCAGACCACCCGTACAGCGGAGTTAGCGCTGTCACGGCTGCTGGTACCGGGACACTCTTGGCGCCATTTCCGGCGCTTGCCGCGGCCACGCCCCCTTCTGAGGCCACGCCCCCCCATAGACCCATAAATCATGTGCAGATTTCGGACGCGCAGCGGGCGCACCGATTGCGCGCCGAAGACAAGCCCGTCTGCGCCCGTCCGCGGCCGGCCGGGGCTAGGGGCATGTCACTCTGCCCCAAGACTTACTTATACTTCCTCACAACTCTGCAGCCTCCACGGCCCCTGGCCTCTCTCTGCCTCCACTCACTCCCTCAGCTCCGTACTTGACCTGTCTCCCTCCCTTCCTTTTCCTAGCCCCCCTGCTCCCTTGACTCCCTCCCACTCCCCCGGAGAAGCTGATAGCTCTCCCTCAGCTAGGACTCTCTCGGTTTACTATCTCAACACCCGGTCTGCAGTGGCCCACTCTCACGAACTATCGGTACTGCTAGACCTCCACGCCCCTGATCTCCTCTTCCTAACGGAGACTTGGTTTAGCGAGGATTCCCTCCCCTCTCTACTGGCCACTCTTCCTGCTTCATACTATGCACTTCGAGCAGACCGCTCCAATGGTAAGAATGGGGGCGGCGTAGCGCTTATCGCCCGGACCGACCTCCCTTTCCAATGTCTCCCACTACCAGATATTGCTACCACAGAGTACCTTGCTATCCGTACCACGTCTATTACTCCCCCCCTTACCTGTGTCCTCACTTACCGCCCCCCTCAATCACCTTTATCCTTCCTTCTGGACTTTCAAGAGGTACTATCCACACTGACGGTCAATAACTCCTCTATTTTATTACTGGGAGATTTTAACTTTTGGCCTTCAGATCCAGCGGAATGCCCGTCCTCTAGGGAATTTTCAGATACACTCCAATCCCTTAATTTCGTATCACATGTTCACTCTCCCACCCATGTTAAAGGACACATCCTTGATCAGATCTGGTCTCTGAATTGCCCTGTAGACTCCCTGTCCATCATGCCATGCACTTGGTCTGATCATTATCTGATTTCGTTTACCCTTCCCATCAATCCCATTATCAGACCCCCGCTCCCTAAAAATGTCTGGGTCCGGTCTTGGAGCCGAGTGAATCCGGAGAACCTTTCGGCTCTCCTAGCCTCCTCCTACCCTACCTTACAGGGCCTTTCTGCTCTTTCTCAGGCCGCTGCCATTGAACATTGGCTCTCCTCCAGTTGTGACTCCATCGCCCCGCTGAGGTGGGTGACCTCTAAACGGGAGAAAGATGCCAACTTATGGTTTAACGAGGACCTGAAAACTACCAAACTTGCAGTACGCCGCGCCGAGCGTGCATGGAGGAGGAATTATTCCCCTTCACTTAGAATTGAGTTCACCACTCTTCTTGCTCAATATAAGAAGGCCATCCTAGTGGCTAAAACAGCCTACTTCTCTGCAAAGATCCTCGTAGCTGAGAATCAACCGAGGGAAATCTTCTCCATCGTCCACAACCTGGCATTCTCCGATAGGACATCTCTCAAGCCCTCCCCATCCCAGGACCTTTGCCACTCTTTAAATAACTACTTTATCGAGAAGATAGCTATTATTAAAGCTAACATCCCCCCACCCCCTCCGACTTTCGTGGACCCTCAGGGCCCCCCACCTAAAGGACAATTCGATGCCTTCCCCTCCCTGACCACAGATTCTTTGATCTCAATAATCCCCTTGGTAAAATCCGGATCCCCATTAGATACCTGTCCTGCGCACATCCTTCGCCACATCTACACAACCTGTCCAGACCCCCCCCTTCACTTCCTTAACAGTTCCCTCTCCCAGGGGGTTGTAGCCAACCCACTGAAAACCGCCGTTATTGTCCCCATCTTAAAAAAACCTGGCGCAGATCCTTCGATCCCCGCCAACTACCGCCCTATCTCCCTCCTTCCATTCCTGGCCAAAGTGCTCGAACGCCACGTCACCAGGTCTCTGAGCACCTTTGTGAAGGAGTATGGGATCTTGGCTCCCCGCCAGGCCGGTTTCCGCCCCGCACACTCCACGGAGTCCGTAGTTCTTTCGGTCCTTAACAACCTCAGGGAAGGAATGGATACCAACCAGCCCCAGGCCTTGGTCCTCCTCGATCTCTCAGCTGCCTTTGACACGGTTGACCATACCATCTTACTTTCCCGTGTCAGGGCGGCGGGGATCGGGGGCACCGCCCTGGTATGGTTATCCTCCTTCCTGAGAGACCGCACCCAGGCCGTCCGCCTGGGTGACTTTTCCGCGACTTCCGGAAAGTTCAGTGCGGGGTTCCCCAAGGCTCCTCCCTTTCACCCCTCTTGTTTAATCTTTACATTGCCCCCCTTATCTTTTCACTACAGCAAATGGACGTCAGCGTATACAATTACGCTGACGACCTTCAACTTATGATTTTTATCCAGGACTGGATAAACTACAACCACCTGAAGCTTAACCCAGATAAGACCGAATTGGTGCTGACAGGTGGTTGCTCCAGTCCCTGGTCCTCACTTTTCTGGCCCCCCTCCCTTGGCTCTCCCCCGGTCCCCTCCACCTCAGTTAAAACTTTAGGTATCAAACTTAATTCTCAACTCACTCTTCACTCCCAGGTCAGTTCTGTGGTATCCTCTTCCTTCCTGTCACTACGCACCATCCGCAAGGTATCCCGTTTTTTTACCTTCGATGCACTGAAACTGATCATCCTGGCGATGGTCATTTCCCGCCTAGACTACGGCAACGCCCTATATGCGGGTATCCCGGCTTATAGTCTACGGCGGCTGCAACTGATCCAGAACCAGGCAGCACGGTTAGTGTTTAACCTCCCGAAATTTCACCACTTTACTCCCCTTTTCAGATCCCTGCACCAGGTTGGTGTGATTATCACGAGTCAGTAAGAATTTAGATTCTAGAAGATCAGCCTGTAAACATTGCAAAATGGCTGAATGTTCAGGCAGCCAGCATGATTTAGTAAAAGTAGATTGTATCAAAGCATACAAAGGCTTGATACGCTGGGCATATTTGGGAATATAAGTACGCCCGAACTTCAAAAATCCCAGCAAGGACTGTAATTTCTCCAAGAAGTGAGGTGCCAACCCTCGACCTGCATTGTTGAGCTCGTAGCCCAGGAACAACACTGTGTACTCTGCAATGTGAGATTTTGCAAAGTTGAATTTGTAACCGAAGTCCGCAAAGTTTCATATTATGCCATCAACGCGACACAGATGCACCCAAATTTCACCGTCTGTGAGATAGATGTCATCCACATACGAACATGCATCTGGGTCCGCTCTCTCCAAGAGAGAGACAATGCAGGCAGCAAACACAACCGGACTATTCTTATGGCCTATGGCCAGGAGTTTAAATTGGCGTTGTTTGCCACCACTGGTAAAACTGGTCCATTGGGAACTTATGCCCAGATGCATCAAAGAAAATTGCATTCGCAAACGGTGCGAATCGGTAAATTTGGCCGTTTGCGAATGCAATTCATGTGTTTGGAATGCATCATTTTTTTCCTGTTTTCGCATATTTTGGAATCGCTATTTATTTTGCGATTCTCTAAAAAAGTCGCAAAAATTGCGATTCCTTAAAAAATTGCGAAAAAATGCAATGCATCAAAATTAGCAATTAGCGAATTTATTAGAATTCGCTATTTGGAATTCCTAAAATAAGAAGAACTTGAACCTGGTGCTAATTTCAGTAAGTGGTATAACTGGATCTGTCAATCACCTGTACAGTATATAAGGACCTCTCAGACCTTGACCCAGTCTTTCAAGATGGCTGCACTTTACTTTTTGGCACGCAGGCAGAGGCTGAGAGTAGCTGCAGGTTGGAGGAGAAGGCTCATAGAGGAGAGAATCTTCAGAGTGCGCATAACCTTATTGGGGCAGACTGAGGCTGAGATATATAAGAAATATAGGCTGGATGCCAATTTAATATTAGATTTAATCCAGGAATTGGACCCAATCCTGCAGAGGCAAACACGCAGGACACAAGCCATACCTACCCATGTGCAGGTATTGTGTTCATTGCACCTCCTTGCATCTGGGTCATTTCAGGGTGTAGTGGCCATTGCTGGTGGTGTGTCCCAGAGTTCCCTTTCCAGATTTTTTAATGCATTTTTAAATGCCATGTTACATAGAATAAGGTTTCATTACCAATTTCCAAGCACACAACAGGATTTAATGAAGACCAAACAGGATTTCTACAACATGGCACAATTTCCTCATGTTATTGGCTGTGTAGATGGTACCCATGTCCCCATCTGTCCTCCCTCAGAAAATGAATATATTTATCGCAATAGAAAATGCTTCCATTCTCTTAATATTCAAGCTGTTTGTAATGCTAAACCAAAATTACAGACCTAGTTGCTAGTTACCCTGGAAGTGCCCATGACTCCTACATTTTTAGACATAGTGGCATTCATGGTAGACTGCTAGCTGGTGAATTTGGAGATGGATACCTACTAGGTAAATGTTTCATTCCACTCAACAAACTTATAATTGAACTGCACACATGTATGCTTACATTACATTTACATTGCTTTCCATTGCAGGAGATAGTGCCTATGCAGTGAGGTCTTACATCTTAACTCCATACCTTAATCCAAGTACAAGGAAAGAGCAGCACTACAACCAGGCGCACATATCAACAAGGAATGTCATAGAGCGGACCTTTGGAGTGCTGAAATCACGCTTCAGGATTCTTCATAAAACTGGAGGAGCATTGCAGTACCAACCAGACATTTGTTGTAAAATTGTAGCAGCATGTGCAATGCCACATAATCTAGCAACTGAAAGAGGAATAGAACTTGATGAGGACGATGTGTTACCTCCAGATATAATTGAGCCTCCACAACCACAACCAAGAGCACAAGGACCAGAGGCAGCAGAGGGCAGAAGGAGAAGGGCAGACATCACACAGCATTACTTCTAAATGAGGTAAGAAAAACTCTGAGAAAGTAATTTGTTTGCAAGCAATGTGAAATTTAATTGAATATGAAAAGAAATATCTATTTTTTTGGAAATTACACAGTACTAAAAACTTAATTGAGGCCTTTCAAATCAGGCATGTAGAAATGAAAAGCAGTGAATTACAAACAAATTATAATCATGAATACCCTGCAAGATGCATTGAAATGTCATTTTTTATGGCCACGCACTCCTAATGCCTTCCCAGGACTTTTTCCAGTTTGCATGTTGGCATTTGTGGCATCATTCTGCTTCCTAATACTTCTCCGTGTGCCAGTCAAGCAATGCTCAGATGTGCCACTTTCAGCACTGTTATGGAATTGCTCCTCCATTGCCATTAGCTTTTCAGGGGATACCATGGACTGTGATTTATCAGATGGGTCTAAGGTAGACCCCACACCTTTTTGAATGTGTTTAAAAGTTTTCATCAGTAGTACCTGTGTTGACAGGGTTTGCTTGCAGAGGGCACGGATACAATTTGTAAGGGAAGTCATCTCCCTGTTATGGGCCTGCATGTTGTTCTGGACTTTAACCTGCCTTTTAGCACTGATCTTTTGATGTTTCTGAATCATTGTGCACATTGTCTCCAACGAGTTTGCAATACGGTCAAGCTTCATTGCATTTGAATCATGGCCAGTTTTCATCACATTGATCATTGTATTCATACTGCTTGCCAAAGTACCCATTTGTTTGCTGATGTGCCCCATTTTGCATTTTATAATCCTAATGTCTTTCCCTTGCAGACGCTGCACCTTCAAAATGTTGTCCTCTACATGATTGCCAGTGAAGGTACCCTCTCCATCCTGACCACTTTCACGCACAGTAGTTCTACGCATAGTAAACTGCTGCAGTCTCCTTCGCCTACTCATCGTTGAATGAGTGACTGTAGGAGTACTTTGAGGCTGGCTTGGAGTTACATTGACATTCTGCTCTGTTTCTGAATCTGTCTGGAGCAGTTGTCGCACCCTTTGTCTTTCACATGGCTGTGAATTGGCAGTAGAAGTACTGGGAGCATTTTCCATTTGATTTTGAGATACATCTTGGGTGTGCAAATCCCTTAAGTCCTGCTCAATTAACTCTTGGAGTTGCTCTATGATTTGAAAAAACATTAAAAATATTGTTACTTTTGGTTTGCACTACCCTTGCAATATGTATTAAAGTTTAAAAAAGATTTCACTTGAAATTATCTAGTCTCATTTTTTTTATTTGCTTGAAACAATTTGTTTTGGTATAATGCAAATGTTATCCTATGTGTACTATGTATAAAGAACTACAACTACCACAATGCACTGCTTTGAGTTCATTAACAGTACTAGGAGGATGAATGTGACTCTGTCACATCATTTGTTATCAAAGTTATTCAAAAATGTGGAACACACATCAACACTTTCGAATTAATGGTCTCCATTCACACTTTTTGAACCACATACAATTCACTTACCTTCAGTAGGAGTTGGAATCTCAGATGTATCAATGTTTGTAACTCCAACTACAGCCTCAGACAAAAGTGTGCTTTCCACCATTTCTTCCAGGGGAGTGCTGGGTGTATCCCTGGGTGTTCCACCTCCAGTTAGCTTAGCAGATTTCATTCTCTTTGCAAGCTTCTCTTTTGCACGGCTGCGCAGGTCATACCACCTTTTCTGTAGATTATTAATATCGCGATGTGCAACTCCTACTGCATTGACTTTTGATTGTATGGCAATCCATAGGTTCCTTTTCACAGCCTCAGGGACCTTAAGAGACAGCTTACCAAAAAGCTGCTCCTGTCTTGCAGTCACCTCCTCAATGAGTATTTCCAATTCTTTATCTGAAAATTTAATTTTTCTCTTTCTACATGGCCCCTCTTCAACTGCATTCTCATTTTCCATTTTCAAAGACTGAAGAAAGGCACAGACTGCAGCAGCAACCTTCAGGCAAGGCTCACACAGCAAACTGCCAGACCACACATTCAAACTAGGGAGCAGCTGCGCCTGATTGCTGAACTGGCTTTCTGGCAGTTGAGTCAATGAGATGCATCATGTGTGTAATATCGCAATTTGCGATATCGCAAATTGCGATTTCGCAATTAAAGAATCGCAAATTTAATGCGATTCGGTAAAAATTGCGATTTTTACCGATTCGCAATAAATTTGCGAAAAAAAGGATGCATAGCCATTTGCGATTCCTTATTTGCGATTCCTTATTTTTCGCAAATAAGGAATCGCAAATTGAAACGTTGATGCATCTGGGCATTAGACCAGACAGATTGTGGGCAAAAAAAATACGTTGGAAAGGCAAGTGTGGTTTTAAACCTTTTACGCACAAGACCATCCACTAAAGCTGATCCGTGGATATTTTGTACTGCACAGGTACGGCAATGCGAGTTTAAATGCCGGTAATCCAATATCAAACGGTACGAACCGTCAGGCTTGGTCACAGTAAAAAGTAGGTTATTCATCAGTGACACACAAGTTTTAATCACTCCTTGATATTCCAATTGTTCAATGATTTCCGTAGTGGAAGCCTTAGCTTCACGCCGAATGGGATATTGAGGTTGAGGCTGGGGCATAGACCATAAGGGAATCTTGTGGTGCGGGGAACATTTATCCCAACCACAGTGCGTACGGTACAGAGCCGGCACAAGGGCCTTAGCCCACTCTTCTGCAAAATTCAGCGCATGCTCCATAGACACTGTGTGCACCAAACTAGTTAGGATTACCTCCTTCCCTTTCTGAGCCGTGAGAACAAAAGGTGGGGGCCAGTCAGCCTCCGCTAACAAAACGTCATAGGTAGTTGTAAGATTTTCCCCAAATACCCCTTTTATGGTACGTTGTATGTCACCTTCAATTAAAAGGACAATTTCAAAAAGCCTATCAGGGGGAGCTACTCTAGTATCAGCTGTCTCTACAACAACATATTGGTCAGTCGCTGTCACCTTCAGTAGTGGACGCAGGGCCTCTCGCACTATGGTAATCTCCGCCGCCTGTCCAACAATGTCAGCGCCCATGTCTGATTCTGAAGCTGCGTTCTCACTATCTGTGGCATATCTCACTATTAAAGCGGCAATTTTCTTTTTTTGAAACTGGGGTCTTTTCTGTGAAGAATCGTCCTGCTTGTCTTTTCTCTCTTTCGGGCGGGGCTGGTCGCGACTCTGCTGGCCACCCCGACCTCTGCCGCTGCCTCCACCACAGGACAATGAGGCCGATGTGTAAAGAACGAGGAGAGCGTTGATCAGGAACCTGAAATCGATCAGGCGACTTAATCGTAGAGCGGTTGCGCAACTCATAAACGCGCTCAGTAGACACAGGTACTGGTGATGGGGGACGGGACTCCTGTTTCTGTTGCTGTTTCCCCTGTTTTTTATTTCTGTTCCAGGTTTTCTTTGGAGATGTGGGTTGAACGTCTGTTTCAGACTTCACTCCCTGATTTTGTTTTTTATCTTTAGCAGAAAAGGGCTTGACACCTAAACTATTGCGGCCAATGGCCTTTTAAGCTGCCGTAAATAATTCTCTGTAACTGTTGGCATTGAGGACATCGTGGAAGGCATTAGCCACCTGAAAGTTCACTGAATCTCCCTTCACATTAGAAAGGACGAGATCAGAAACTACATCAAATGTGGTGAGTCTCATTCACAATTCAACCGCAGCCTCAGGTCCGTGTTCGCCCTGAACACGCCTAATGACCGTCGGAAGGACAGCCATTGACGGAGTGCCGAAGCACCTCATGCACACTGCCGCAAAAATTCTCCCCCATGACTCGCAGTCACCGGCTTCTGGTACCAAGTCCTTGGCTAAACTAATTGTAAGAATCCTGTGTTTTTCTACAAGAGTCGAATTAGGAAACACTGCTTCCAGCTGGTCAAATTTCTCAGCAAGCCAAAAAGACATATCATCCTTATCTTGGGGACGCTTGCCCATTACTGCATTGACCATCACGAGACTAAGCTTCATTCCTCTCGGTCCAGCTGGAAGGGCCACAACTCCAGGGGCCCCGCCCGGGAAATTGCGGGTGATATCTGGAACCAGGGCCCTGATAACACTGATCGCAGAGTTATATAGTGGCCTCAATTCAGACACAGGGACAGTCCCCGCACGAGGATGCAGGGTAAATCCAGTCAACACAGGCCAAGAAGTGCCTAGGATGGACAAATGACCTAATCTAGCCACGGTTAAACTATGGGGAAGGGCGCCATTAAACCAAACACAGTGCTGCAATTCAGAAATCAGAACCCCTGTGTCCTATACGGAACATATTCCCCAGGCACGGGTGTGTGAATATAAGTGTGAAACACCTGAGTAGCCACATCCACAGCGGGAAACGTCACCCATGAGTAGTAAATCTCAAAAGGGTATGCCACCTCAGCACTCACTACAAAAAAACCTGCCATGGCCTCCAAACTGACATTATAAGCTTGCACATGGTTGCGTACCACAATGCGACTATGCTGCGGTATGTCAATGTCAGCCATTGCGACACAGGGAAGAAAAGGTACAATGTAGAACAATGTAGCACCACTGGGTAGTAATTCAAAAGGAACCCATTTTGAAAGATTCAGCTTGAAAAGACCTATGTAACTATAGGTAGGTTTGTCCGACGCTAGTGTTAACCGGAAACAATAGCAAAGGGGTTAAGGACGAATTGATGCACTACTCAAGTGTCATGTAATAAGAACACCAGCATTGGGTGCCATGTAGCAGGGATTCTGCTCCTACACAGAACAGTGCATAGAGACTTGGAACCTCAGTGAATTAGGGTGTGCCAAAACTCACCTTAGTAGCCAAAATCCCCTACCAGACTAGCAATCAGTGTCTCATTGGTTCTTCCATAACCCCAATGATTAGACAACCCAGAACATGGAACTTAGATTACCTCAGGCAATGTGGAACACATGAACACTCTTTCGTTATACCCTCATACCAGTCCAAAACAGGGAGTAAAAAGAGACACAAGCAAGTTTGAAATATTTTTTTCTAATGCCTTGTTCTCATGCGCAGTATCTTAGCTAATACAAGCAGACATATTATAAGCAACAAGATTATCAGCATAGTTACTATTCCATAAAATACAAAGGGAGAAAGCATGTTACAATGCTAAATGAAACAGGTTTATAATATACCTATATTTCACCCTCCCTTGCTGGTAGGTTATTTTATATCTACAGAGTGTCTCTTGGGATTACAAGGGCGGACCCATACCTCTGGTCCTAGCAGAAATGGATCACATCAGTTTCTGCAACACCTCTCTGCATGCAAATGTTCTCCAAGTGTGTGATCATGCCTACGCAGTGCATTATTAAATGTGGCAAAATCAGAGGTGGCCACATATGTTATGTCTAGAACGTGCGCTGATCAGTCCGAACAACAACCACTGTGTTGAAATAACCTTGAAGGCCTCGGCACTCACTGTTCAGACAAAGCTTACCAAGCAAGACTGCTAATATAGAAAAACATATTATTCTTATGTGAAGCAAACACTCTGATAAACTCTAAACATTTATAATAATGTGTGCCGTGTGCAAAGGCAGCAGAAAGAAAAAATGGTGTTTAAACTTCTAATAAGCTCATGCAAACTAAACAGAATGTAAATGCAAGGCTCATCCCCATGACAAGTTAACTATAACTTGCGCCTCCATAATGTACTGCTTATGACCTCACATATTACATCACTCAAGGTATGGTCAGAGACATTACTGATGACATCTCAAGTGACATCACTGATGACAACAGTGATAAAAACATCCACAACATCTCTGATGCACCCATTTACACCCATATAGTCTTTTATGTACCTACTGCCACTCTCACAAACTATTCACAAACCCATTCACAAAGCCATACCAGTACTCACACACTGAATCGCTGATTCACAGATCTACACACACAGCCACTTGATCACCCATGCAGCCACTCATACACCCACTCTCTAATTTAGCCATTGACATAAACACTCATTCATCCATAAAACATTCATACACTAAGTGAGTCACCCATAGAACTAATTACACACCTAGACACTATGCATGGGCTGAAAATCCAATCCGTTTGTGGAATTTGCGGATTCTTGGCAAATTTGCGGTCCGCGAATCACGCGAATTTGCCCAAAAATACGCAAATCGCAAGCTGGTGGATTTTTTTGCTTGGTCGCGCTTCAAAAATACAATATCGCGCGCGCGGCGTTGACTTACCGTGATTATGAGTTCGCCGAGTTGTTCTTCGTTGCGGTTTGTTTGCGCTGTGCCATTTTGGATCTTGCTGCGTGATCGCGAGAGACTTTCCAACTGTGAGTACGTCATAGCAGCCCGCCATCTTGCACTGCAAGAGTTTGAGAATGCGACTACGTCATAAGGGCCCGCGATCACGCATTGCGGGAGTAAACAATTGCGAACACATAGATGCGACGCGCAGCTGACTTCCCGCGGGAGATTTGAACAGCTGGATTTCCCAAAATTGCAATTCTGCACAAGAAATTTACTGCAGGCAGCATAAACCTTCTGAAAATGATGATTTGGATCAGAGTAACTCCTCAGATTGACATTTGGCTGCACTTTTTTGTGCAAGGAGACAATTTGTGGGGGGGGTGGGGAGGAAGGAAGTGCCCCAGAGTCTCCCACTTCCTGTTCCTGTCCAGCAGTCTCCTCCCAGTGCTTTGTCCATGTCCTGGTAACTTTTCATTTGGATCTGGGTTGAAGAAGTCTGCAACATCATCATCATCATCACGTTTGAAAACGGTCAAGCCCACCATTAAACGCATGTTTTGGTCGGATGCGTCATTTGAACGCAAGCAGCCAACGGCACGTCTTTATAATGCAATGCTGGCTAAAATGTTAGCGCTGGACCTTCAACCTATTTCTTTCGTGGAAGGGGTGGGTTTTCTAGAATTTGTGGCAACAGTCTGCCCTAAATGGAAGGTTCCTAGCCGGTCCTATTTTGCCAGAGTTGCAGTTCTAGCACAACATCAAGATGTGCTGGAGGTGATTGGGGCAGCTTTGCAAAAGAGTGCTGTTCACACTATCCACCTGACAACAGACATGTGGACCAGTTGCCAAGCCCTTGATTACATGTGCATCACTGCACACTGGGTCTCTTTTGCAGGCGTTAGAGACAACTTATATGCAGGTGTTGACACGGACACAGTTTCTCAAGCTACTTGGAAACATGCAACAGTAGCCATGTTTGCCATGGAGAAATCTCATACTGCACTAAACCTTTTGGATGAGTTTCAGAGTAAGGTCTATGAATGGATGCATCCAAGAATATGCATGATTGGTTATGTTTCCACGGATAATGGCAGTAATATAGTTAGGGCCATGTCTGATGATTGCTATTTCAGAGTGCCATGTTTGGTGCACAGTATTAACATTGTTGTTGAAGATTTCTTGAAAAAAGAAAACACAGTCAGTTAGTTACTGACCACCTGCCAAAGAATCTGCACACATTTCAGCCATTCTTTTAAGGCCCGGAGCAGCTGAGGAACATGCAATGTGACCGTAGACTGCCAGTCAGAGGACTCATCCAGGAGGTGGTAACACGTTGGAACTCAACCTTCTACATGCTTGAGTGTCTGTCTGAGCAGTGCTTGGTAATCAATGAGTATGTCTTTGCACTGGGTTCTACTCTGAAAGACATGCGGCTAGAGTTGGAGGAATGGAAGCTAGTTAAAAGCCTGACAGACATGCTTCGTCCTTTTGAGGTCTTCACGCGTGAAGTCAGCAGGGAGGACTGTCCTTTGGGCAAAGCTATCCCATTGTTGCGCATGCTAGAGCACCAACTGAAGGCGGTGTCTTCAACGTTCAAAGGTGATACTGGCAAGCAAGACGCATATCAGTTGGCTGTGAGCTTATTAACCCGCCTAGTTGACAATGAAAGGCTTAAAAAAATACATACAGAACAACATTACATTTGTGCCACTATTCTGGATCCACAGTACAAAAAGGTCGTGGCCAGTAAAGCATTCATTCCTTTTAATGAAGCAAATGTTTCAAAGTACAAACATTGGCTAGCTCTGTCAGCCACTCGGTTCGAAAAAGAGCGGCAGGAAATTGAAGGACCCGGCAGAAGTACTACTGAATCTGCAGGCCATCCGGCGTCAAGGTCCACTTCTATGGCCGAAGGCAGTCACTTTACCTCACAGCCATTACTGACACCAGCAACCGTATCATCATCCTCACCTGCACCAGGCCCAGCCATAATATTGTCGGAAGCGGAATGGCTAACTCATCAAGGGTTTGCTCGTTCCAGTGATGCAAAGGTCACCGATGGTATGCAAAGTGGAGCACCCCTGCATAACTTTGAGTGGATGGTGCAGGCCTATCTGGATGACCCAACAGAGGTCTTCTTTACTCAGAACCCATTGGTGTATTGGTATGGGAAAAGTGGTCAATGGTCACTGATCACCAACCTGGCTTTAAATTATTTGCCTTGCCCACTCGCAAGCTTGTCTTCTGAACGTGTTTTCAGTGCTGCTGGTGCCATTGTAACTTCAAAAAGGACCCGCCTCTCGCCCAAAAATGTGGATAGGTTAACAATGATCAAGATGAATCAGCACTTCATACCACCAGATTACAAAATACGTGAATGCACGCAGGAAGAAGAGGAGAACACCGACTTAGGTGACAGAAGTTCTTCTCTGTTATCTGACCTACTCCCGCCTCAATTCATAGAGTTTGAGGACGAGCTCTACTTCCCTGATACTAAGGCCTGAAAATGACTTCCTTTTTTTCATCCTTATTCACTTTTGTTGTTATATTACGTGTCTTTCTTTCTTTACAACTTTTACCACAACAAAACTCTAAACACCTAATCACAACAAATCCATCAGCAGCACTGTCTTCATCTTATTTCCTTATTGATTTGAAGGTGCCGCTGTCTGCATTCCTGAGGTTCACAAGTTCACAACTCAGTCATGCTCCTCTATCCTCCTCCTCCAAATTCCCCCTATCCATTTACCTCAAGGCAGATGGCTGGATTACGCAGAATGAAGAAACTTTGGCTTCGTAGACGAGTCCCCTCAAGTGGGACTGGAATTAATGACTACATGTTGATTGCTGACAGTTACTTCTGAAATTGACAGGAGAGGCTGCCCTGTGGGCCTTCACTTTCAGAACAAGATGCAGACAAAAAGTGGAACAGGTAATGAAGAATGAGAAGATGGCATGCAGTGGACAGCAATGGCTATCTTGCTCTGATGAAAGCAATTGCTGTTTGTTTGTTGTGCATGAAATAAATCATATGTCTTCTGTTATTATTTAATCTTTTTACACACTAAGGGGTCGATTAGGATGGCGGACGGACCTGCGTCCGTCCGCCACCCCAGAGTAGAAGGGACCGTCCGCAGGGGCAGCGGCGGTCCCTCCTGTGCAATTAGGATGAGACCGCCACCCTGGCGGTCACATCCTGTATTTTTAACATTGCGGCGGGTGCTGCTTCAAGCAGCACCCGCCGCAAGGTTAAAAATGAAAGCAGTGCATTTGCATGCACAAAGCGGCAGGCACCTCGAGGTGCCTGCCGCTTCGTGCACGCAAATGCAGGGGGGTACCATAGGTACCCCCCATGTGCACCCCCCACCCCCCCTTCACCCCTGGGGGCCCGCAACGGGCCCCCAAACAAAAGTCCGTATGCCTTTTCACAGCGGAAATGCCCATGTGGAAAGGCATAGAAATGCTGACATCCTAATATGCCTGGCGGTGTGTGATAGACACCGCCAGACATGTTAGAGCTTTTCCGCCGCGGTCGGAAAGCGACCGCGGCGGAAAAGCTGCGGACGGTCTTCCTGACCCCCCAGCCATCCTAATCTGGCGGGGGGGTCTGTGAAGGCTCAGCAGCGTTTTTTCCGCATCCTCCGGGCCGGCGGACTCTTCCGCCGGCCGGGAGGATGCGGAAAAACCGCTATCCTAATGAGGGCCTAAATGTAACTCAAGTCTACTCTGCTTTTCTTTACCTTGTTTAATTCAAATTGTACTTCAACTGCAGGGGCCACTACGTTGCATTTTCCAATATGCAAAATGTCCTTGGACTCACTGTTTGCCAATATACCATGAAGATGATGAGTGTTGATGATCAAAGTTAAATAATATATCTTTTTTCTTTACAGTCACTCACTGGGATGGATGGATCATCATCGTCGGTTTATGGTGTAGTGTAGTTCCTATAGTCCCAATAGGCTCTGCGCATTGGAATAATATAGGTGTTATTGATTGAGCAGTCTTCTTTCTCATGCAAGAGAAATGAATTGCCACAATTGCAATACTTATCATGAAGTAAAGTGCGTACAGTAAAAGTAGTATTATGAAATAGTACTGTAAAAGCATTGATATGGTTTCTTAGCCATATGATACTTTAAAACGGATAAAATATATACATACATAAAAACATTGACTAACGTACTCAACTGGTGCTTCTAAGATACGCCTACCCTGGTGTACCTGACCTAAGCCTAATACGTGGGAAGGAGTAAGTAAGTTGCAGTTTAAATTAAGTTGGTTTTTGCCACGGGATCTGAATCAAGAATTCTCTTTAAGGATTTAGTCAGCTCCGTACCTTGGTAATAGAATGTAGGAGGTCTTGTATCTCTTTCTCGGGACTCGATCTCCCAGCAACCCACAAGGGTGACTGGAAACACCAGAGCTGGAATTTTCTCAGCTGGAGAAAAAGACAGCGTCTTTCTCAGTGCGTCAAAAGGGAGGGAAGGCTTCCTTCGGCTCTCGCATCAGCTGGGCTTCGGGTAAGTAGATAGCCGCTCTGCTGTAAACCACCGTGTGTTTGCTTAAGGCAACATTGGTATATTTATACCTGAAAGGTGCCGGGTTTGACATAAGGTTGGACATAAGACGTCACTAAGAACTAACAGTTCTTTCTGGACTCTAGGAGTTCTTGTGCAAATCAAAACAAAAGCAGGGGGAATTCCCGGGCTGCTGGAGGCTTGGTTTGTTTAAAGAACGAGTTGTACTTTCTAGGAGTCTAGGGGAATAGCCTTGCCGTATTTGGACTGCATGGGTTATTACTTAATATGGATATGATTCTTATGCCTTTATAAGGATATTATTTATTATAACCATACAAGGGCATAAATCGGGAATATCGAATTAGGGTCCTTGATAGAAACACAACACCCACTCCACGTATTAATGTCCATCATTACTAAAAACTAAGCAATATTAAACATATAACGATTGTCACTAGAGTTCCTAAAATAGAAGCTCTGTTCTCTAAGAATAGTTCTACTTTAAGCAGAGTACCATGTGCCAGAAAAAAAGTAAATATTTTGGAAGTGAAAAAAAAATAATTTCGCTTTCAGGGGAAAAAATTGTTCCAAATGTTTTCAGTAGCTGTGTTTATCAAAAACTGAAGGCCGAATTCAGAGTTCAGGGAACGCTGTGTGCTCGTTGTTTTAAACGTTCTTCTTGTTGTTCAGGGGAGAACATCATATCAGACAGGCTTGCAAAAAATTAGTCTACAACATCATGTGAAAGTTCAACCAAGTTCGAAAATGCCGAAATTGTGCATATGTGAGAATGAATGCTATCATCGATGTCAGGATCAGCAATGCTCACAGAAGGTTGTACCTGTTTGGTGCTGCTTTCCTCTCATACTTCACCGCCACCTACTCGTAGTGGTGAAGTCTCAACGAATGCCGTTATCAGAATAGGTAGCCGCTGGGGACAACACGTTGCATGAGTCGTTACCGGACCTACCAAAGTATCGATATCCATTGGTACTGCTGATGGTAGTGTAAGTCAAACGTCCAACACGCATTCTTCTCCGCATAGCAGACATCGAAGCACAGGTAAGATGCAATCTTGCCAGATTGGTCTGAATGAAAGAAACCAAGTTGCACTCAGATCTCTTAGCCGGGCTAATCCGAGGACTTTAGTGATTCAGTCCCGGTAGCGTATAGCTAGGATCGTTTCTCCCATCGTTGCTGGAGTCTTGTCTGTGGCTTGGCTTGCCATATCGGAGCAGAAGGATCAAAAATAAAATTCCTGCTACGAGTCCCAAAAGAAGAGGCTGGCCGCCAAATAACGAATGGACAAAATTCGGGAAAATGCCCAGAACTGTTTCAAAGGGTCCTAACAGTCCCGGAAAAATTGTCTTAAATACATGTGCTATGCCACTGGTATCAGACATGTTTAAAATTTGACCTAACATTTCTACGAAATGGACGGGGCAATTTGTTGATAATAGGGAATGTATCTCTCCCGCTGTTTTTGCAACTTGCAGATCATACGTCTCTTTGGACGCGGTTAAAGGCACAGTTGTCTGTAAAAGAATAGACTTCATTCTGCTTAAAGTATCAATTCGAATAGAAGATATATTCAAAGAAGGCCATATTGCCACCTCCATGTCTGGATTGCTGTTTGGATACAATACTCGCATACAGCAAGTGACCATGGAAGTAACGCTTACGAGATAGGCTTTTCCTGGCACCATGCCACAACAGCTGTGGTCACTTATTAGAACATAACTGCCGTTGGAAAGTTGGCTGAAAAATGGCTCTATCTGTGTTGCAGGAGTGCCATGCAGGTGACATGAAAGGTTATTTGAAGACCTTTCGCAGGCTCCATGCAAGTTAATACCTTGACACAGAAGTGTACCGCTTAGTGATTTTTTACAATTGTTACCACTAAGGAATACCTCCTTTTTTCCTTCACTATAACATTTGTGTGTATTAGGTAAATCCCAGGTTGATTTGATGTATCCTTTACACAACCTTTCATACTGGCCTGCTGGTATATATTCTTGGCAATACTTAAACTGGAAAGTTGTTATCGGAATTGTAATTGTTCTGTGTATTATCCATTCAATGACAGGTCTCTCTGACATTGTCAATGGTAATCTCTCAAGTTTTTCAATGCTCAGAATCGTATAGTCTGCTCCTTTTTGTGCCAAACTGATTTTTTTATCATAAAAAGGTTAAAGATAGAGAATAATGACGTTATGTTAATTAGAAGCCATGGCACGTAGCCTGAACGCAGATTTTGCAACGTCCAGCCAAGTTGTACAATAGAACGCAATTGGGACTGACCATGTTGTAACATTAGTAAGTCCTGCTCTATTATATCAATAGCAGATGATACAATGCTGTCCAGTGAATATATTCTGAAGGACAGAGTCATTAACCCATTGTCCACTACAGAAAGTGATTTTTCCAAATTAATACGATCATTTTCCAGTATTTTTTCAGCTGTTTCAATTTGTGTTTCTTTCCAAGCTTCGTTGTATGCAGTGATATACCGTCCGTTATGAAACGTTTTTGACGCTGTTTGCGAGGTCCCAGTATGAAATCTCGCAAGTCAGCACCGTCTTTAAGTAAAGTCAAGTGTTGCTTAATTTCAGCCTGTGTGGATTTCTGTAGCCATTCGAGGCATAGTTTCCCTACACTGTATGTTGTAACTATCCCTGGATGTTGTCTCTCGGAGTATCTAGGATCTGGCCTGGTCTGTTTAAACCCCTGTATTTTGTTCAGGAATCTATCTTGACAGTTATTTGTGTCTGTGGGCCAGATCAACCATTTTTTCCAATCAGGATTTGTTCTGTTTTGGTGTAAAATATGGGATACGTCTATCTCAACATCTGTAGTGCTATCACTATCAGGTATTGGCTTTGGAATAGACGGTTTATTTAAGTCTTTTATCTTGGCTAAACCAAGACAGGTTGTTTGCTGAATTGTGTCATTCAGAAATATTATCTGTTCTGGGATCATGCAGGTTCCAAATAATGCTTCTAGACATTGTACCTGCCATTCTTTTGAACACCAGATGGTTTTTGTTTCAATGTTGTTTTTCTAAAATTCAAAACCAAGTATAGACATTTTGTCATAAAACTTTTCAGAATAAATCAATTTAGTATTTGTCAACATTGTTTTCATTCCTGTCTTATTTAACATTTTAAAATAAAACGTTTCTGGATCACTGTTGTTATACCCTGAGAAGTATTGGAATTTCTCATAAAATGTTTTCAAACTGCTTGAGCGGAGTTGGACAATGTTCCCATTGGTTATAAGTTAACACATTTCTAGGCTGAGCAGTCTTATGCAAATAGCGATGACCAAAATGATTATAACAATATAACTCTTCATAATTCGATGAACCCTGTAAATAATCATGTTCTGTGAATTTTGCTGACAATACTAAATCTGACATCATATTATTAATGTTTTCAAAGTCCCAATCATCAGAGAAAGTACTTGGTGTCACAAAGTCACTTAAGGAAACCTTGAATTGATGTAGATATTTCAAGAGCTCAATCGGGCCAAAAATGTCATAATCTGTTTTGTCCCATGCTACCCCACCGGGTATTGGATTGGCTGTGATGTTCACTGATGACAGTTCTCTTTTCTCGATGTGAGAGGATCTGTGAGGCTTTAGGACCAAGTTGATGTTCTGACTTGCTGTGTCCATTGTACTATATTTTCCATCAATAAATCTACCCAAACATAAAACCATGATGAGCCAAAGCAGGAGGAAAAGTACACCTAACACAATCCAAAATTCAATCCATGGTAAAATCAGATATGTTTCTTTTAGTTGGTCGAAAAGTTCAGTCATTTTTTCTTTGAAAGTTTTTGTTGCTGGCGTTTCTTCATGCTCGCTTGAGTCTCCAGAAAAGTCATCGAAATTGATGAAGTAGCCAGATGCAGTTCTGTCAATTGTTGGAATTGCTTCAGGTTTTTCATTTGCCTTTGGATCTTTCTTTGTTTCATTAGCATAGTCTGAGGTTACATCGTTGTAGATTGGTTTTTCTTGACGAACTGTTGCAATTTGGGTTTCAAGAGGCACAAGTTCCATGGCTTTGTTGCATAGTCCTTTTTTATTCACTACAGGTTTATCAAATGTGATTAGTCTTTCAGTTTGAACCTCTTGTATTGTAGCAAAATTTGGTCTTCTGCTATTTCTTGGGAGTCCACTGGGTCTACTACTTATTATTGGCCACATGATTGTGGTTTTACCAGGTCGATGGATACAACTCGGTTCTCCTTTTTACCAGCAAGGGGCGGTAGTACTACTGATCTTGTTCCGCTGACAGCTAAGACAGGTACTGCTTTTCTGTAAGAAGGCCCAAATTCCTTCTTCACCGCGATCTTTTCTCTGACCAGATCCCCAATCTTCGGAATCCAGACAGGTCTTGCTGGGACAGGTTTTTTTCTTCAGTGGCTGTTGGCTTTAACTTTATATTACTCAGACTTCTTCTTGTTTGATTTAAGTCCTGTAAAACAGCCAACCGGTCTTTGATATCAAAGGCTTTTTCTTCTACCACTGAAGTGTGGCTATCTAAGTCCTGAATGTGCATTCTAGTACCGAACAATAGTTCGTGGGGAGTAAGACCTTTTAGAGAATTTCTTGGCAGATTGTTAAGACTACGTTGGACACTTGTTAAATGTTTGACCCACCCATCACCCGAACCTAATACCCTCGCCGTTATAGATTGCTTTATGTCACGGTTTTTTCTTTCCACTACCGCATTTCCCTCAGGATAGAAGGAAGAAGAGTACCGCAATGCAATGCCCATGCTGGTCATGGCCTCCTTGTAAGCTTGAGAGCTAAACGCAGGACCCTGGTGAGAATGTAGCATGCCAATTGCGTATGTGCCAATAAAGGCTCGCAAATCTTTTATAACAGTTCTGGCGTCAGCCGAGCGCTGGTGTCTACATCCTAAGTGAATCTAGTCTTAATATTTATTGGAACGCATTTCTCCAGCTGGATTTCTGCGTATAGATAACCTGATGCTTTCTAATAAAGGAGTCCTGGCAGTAGTCCGGTCCGGTTCACAACTTCGATCTCTGTTGCAGTCTGGACAATCCTTTGCAAATTTGTAATTTTACAGGCTCATCCCCATCCACCAGTATTCCGATTGTAATTCTTTTAGAGATTTCACGATCTCTTGGTGCCTTAGACTCTCTCCCATGTGTGCGTCTGCTATCAATAAGACTCTCCGGTTCGTGTTTGGAATTACTCTGCCCCCCACTCCTGGGATTTGAGCAAAAGGAACGGAGTTTGCATCAATTATGTATGTATTATTGAGTGGATAGTCAAGAGGTAATGCTACATAGTCGCCTTTTAATTAGGCTTTTACCGCCAGCATGGTTTCTCCGTCTATGTGTTTTTTAGAATGCTTTTTTTGTGGCTACGGAAGCCGGTTGAACCGCTTCCGCTGTGGCTCTGTTAGCCAATGAATTCCCTGCAACGTGAACGCCATCACGTCAATGACTCAGTGTATGTATCACGTGAGTCTTTCGTAGTTCTTTCTGCAAAAGAACTACTTGTTCCCATAGCTTTTTATGCTTTATTGTGACACCTGTGTCATCTTTGTAATCGTTCTTGATCCATGTCTGCATGTCATTATTGTAAGACTTGACGAAGAAATGCGAATCGCACACTATCAGTGTGGGGAATTCGCGATCGGTATTTTCAAGCATCATCTTTAAAGATCTTATTTCAGCTCGCTGAGCTGAACAGTGTCTGAGTGATTCAGTTTTGGTGATTATCGGTCTGAATTTACCAAAGCGCCAGCGACCTTTAACAATCGCGCACGCTGCGTTGTAGGATTTTTTCTCTACATCGTAGTGTTCTGCAAATCTGTCCATGTAGATTACACATGTGTACAGTTCGAGAGGCAGAATTTCGATTGGCAGAGGATATTCTTCTTTATTCTAGATCTTCTAGTTTTTTATTTTCGGGTCAAAATAGTGCTTCACGTCTTCTGCAGCAAGAGAATGTTCCCATTGTATCCATTTTGGATCTAGTACCACAGAATTCAGATTGGGTGGGTGTGTTAATGCCTCAAGGGCTGATTCTGCTGTTAAAACAGATATCTCTCTGCCTTGGGCTTGGGCTCTTTCTTTTGCTACAGCAGTTTGAACCACAGTTAGAATTTTTTCAGTTGAACTGAATTTCATTTCAGCTTGTGTGTACAAGTGTGATTTGTAAGCTATTGGTACCGTTTCGCCCTCATTAGAGGTCAGGTACGTGAATCCGCATCTTCCTGGGATGACTTGAATTACAAGGTTGCGTACATTTTCGCGAGTTTGCAGTTTTGTTTTAGCTAACATGTCTGTTTGCAATTATCTTAACATTTCTGCGTGTTTCCGAGTCCAATTTATTGGTTTGAAATCAGGTTTTATTAATTCATAGAGAGGTTTAACCCTTTCTGCATTATTTAGAATGTATGTTCTTCCGAAATTCAGGAAACCTAGTATTGATTGTAAGTTCTTCAGCGTTTTTAGAGCTTGGAGTACAGCACACTTCTCTAAGAAGTTGTCTGCTAGGCTTTTGCCTTCACTTGATAATTCATATCCTAAAAATAGGACAGTTAGATGGGCAATTTGTGACTTTTTAAAGTTGAATTTGTAACCCTCAGCTGCGAACCCAAGTATTATGGTGTTCACTCTTTTCAAGTGTGTCTCCAGGTCATCGTCAGTGAGATAGATGTCATCGACATAAGATAATGCCTCATCATCATATATTTGTAGTAACTCTGTTACCCTTGCTGAGAATAATCCTGGGCTGTTCTTGAATCCCTGTGGGAGTCGACAGAATTGTTCTTGTGACCTCATTATTGAGAAAGCGGTCAAATACCTGCTTTCAGGTGCTATGTTTTGACAAAAGAATCCATTAGAGATATCTAAAGTTGTTTTATATTTTTTGCGCACAATGTTATTCATTAGTGCTGCACTGTGTGAGTTTTGTACTGCAAATGTTTTGATGTCTGTATTCCAAAACTAGAAGATATGAATCATCTGGCTTGGAGACAGGAAACAAAGGAGTGTTCATTTGTGAGGTGCATGTTTCAATCACCCCCTGATATTCAAGTTGATCTAAGATCTCCCTGACTTGCTTTTTAGCTTCTTGTTTAACTGGGTACTGCCTTTGTGAAGTGGGTTGATTTTTTAACTGGATTTTGTGAGGAGGAGAATCCTCATCCCATCCTACATGATTTTTATATAATGCAGGAGCTTGGGCTACTGCCCATTTTCTTGCAAATGTGTATTTTTTATGAATTGGAATATGATTTGAGAAGGCAGGCATAATCATTTCTTCGCCATGAGGGCACTCCCTGACAAACTCTGGTGACCAGTCTTTCTCAGCTAACAGGATGTCATAGCCTTTAGATAAGTTATCCCAAAAGAGACCCCTTACTTTCCTAGTCTTGTCCCCCTCTATAGGTAATGTTATTTCGTATAATTTATGGGGTTTGCTAACTCTGGTGTCTGCAGTTTCCACCTGAATGTATTCATTCGTATCCACTGTCTCCAGAAGATTCATCTGGATCTTGCGAGCTATTGTCACTTCTGCTGCGCTGTCTAGCATTGTCTGGGCCCACTCTCCATATTTCAGTTGTGTCCTCAGTATCCTCGGCATGTTTTATTCTAATACTGGGTACCTTCTTTTTTGGAAATTGTAATTTTTTACTTTGATGAGCAGGTTCCTTGTCTATGGACTTGACGTGCTCTTCTTTGTGTTCTGACCGTCCTCTTCTTTTCGATTTCTGTGAGGAAGTCTGAAAAGATCGAAAGGGACGTGTATCAATATCTTGATATCTATCAGGTTTTCTCAATGTATCTCTATCTCTAAGGTTGTATCTTTTCTCAGAGGGATCCCTCTGGGGAGACTTGCCTCCTCGGTCTGGAGATCTATCTCTCCGTTGAGAAGACCTTCCTCTGGACTGGAATCGTTTTTCTCTGGGAGTGGATTGTTTATTACCATCCCAACTCTTTTTTGGAGTGTTTAGATTATTTTTAATAAAGGGTTTTTCAGGATTTTCAGTTAGTTGGGGTTTTATTGGTTTCCCACCCAAACTATCTCTACCTAGTTCTTCATAGGATTTTTCTATGATTCTGGCAAGTTCAAATGGTTGTTCTGCTATATCTGTTTCTTTCAATTTCTGCAGGTATGTTATGTCATCCATTGCCAATTGAACTAATTCTCTATATGCCTTTGTTAATTCTTTTATTTTAGCTAAAAGTTCTTCGCTTGACATTTTTTCTATGTCTGATTCTGGTGTGTAGCTGGCTAGAACCGGCCACATGGCTCCTGGTCTACCTAGTGGACCGAGCCTGTGATGTGATTTTGATGTTTTAGGGCGCTTTTAAACCAGAGCACGTGCTCTTGGTAAGTTAGTGGGATTTCAAAGTCCTCGAAAGGAGTGTATTCATCCGGAGGTTCCTCTATTTTGTAATAGTGGAAGTCGTGTTACAGCATTTGCTGCTGGAAAGTTTATCCATGAATAGAATACCTCTGTCTGCCGATATTCATGGGCCTCTACCACGAATATGACTGTACCACCTCTTGGTGATAGTCCGTTTGCTATAAGTTTAAGAGTTATAGTTCTTCTTACATTGACCGGAATGAGTGTAACATTCGGGTCATTTTGCTTGATAGTTAAGTCATCCGCTAGGAGTTGAGCTGCTATTTTAACCCTCTCCCTTTCAACGTTGCTTTCCGCCATTTACTGACTGAATGTTTTTGTTGCAGAGCAAGTTTCAAGGAAAGATTAGGTGCACAATATTTTGGAACACTGTATCCTTCAACGTTGACTAAACCAAAAACTATACATAGGAATCTCTTCCTACTAAGTTCTGGTGGATTTTAACCTTTTACCCACTCCAGACGTCTTTTGGAGTTTTTATGGGAAAAAGGATCTGTGTGAAAAAGCACGACTGAGTTACTCTAATGTCTTGCGTTAGATTATCGCCTTGCCAAACGTTGGGCGCCATGTAGTGTAGTTCCTATATTCCCAATAGGCTCTGCGCATTGGAATAATATAATCAGCAGTGTAGACGTAGGACTGAGGTCATCTAGGTCTCTACTGACTATATTAGACTTAATTAGTTTTGCCAGCTAGCTCAGAGGTCACTAGAAACTTTCTCGAATGTTCAGGAAAGTGTTAACTCTCCTGATTTAGACAAGAAGGAATTCGTTTCTGACAACCGCATAAACATGACAACTTTGCTCCCTCAGAATAAAGAGTGTATCTCTAGAGTCGTGTGAAAACAATAGACAGCTATGTCAATCGTGCATACTTAGTTTCACCAGAGTGCAGAGAAATAGAGAGACGGGCGTTTTCAATAAAAGGTCTTATTTATTGAGCAGTCTTCTTTCTCATGCAAGAGAAATAAATTGCCACAATTGCAATACTTATCATGAAGTAAAGTGCGTACAGTAAAAGTAGTATTATGAAATAATACTGTAAAAGCATTGATTTGGTGTCTTGCCATATGATACTTTAAAACGGATTAAATATATACATACATAAAAACATTGACTAACGTACTCAACTGGTGCTTCTAAGATACGCCTACCCCGGTGTACCTGACCTAAGCCTAATACGTGGGAAGAAGTAAGTAAGTTGCAGTTTAAGTTAAGTTGGTTTTTGCCACAGGATCTGAATCAAGAATTCTCTTTAAGGATTTAGTCAGCTCCGTACCTTGGTAATAGAATGTAGGAGGTCTTGTATCTCTTTCTCGGGACTCGATCTCCCAGCAACCCACAAGGGTGACTGGAAACACCAGAGCTGGAATTTTCTCAGCTGGAGAAAAAGACAGCGTCTTTCTCAGTGCGTCAAAAGGGAGGGGCGGCTTCCTTCGGCTCTCGCATCAGCTGTGCTTCGGGTAAGTAGATAGCCGCTCTGCTCCAAACCACCGTGTGTTTGCTTAAGGCAACGTTGGTATATTTATACCTGAAAGGTGCCGGGTTTGACGTAAGGTTGGACATAAGACCGTCAGTAAGAACTAACAGTTCTTTCTGGACTCTAGGAGTTCTTGTGCAAATCAAAACAAAAGCAGGGGGAATTCCCGGGCTACTGGAGGTTTGGTTTGTTTAAAGAACGCGTTGTACTTTCTAGGAGTCTAGGGGAGTAGCCTTGCCGTATTTGAACTGCATGGGCTATTACTAAATATGGATATGATTCTTATGCCTTTATAAGGATAATATTTATTGTAACCATACAAGGGCATAAATCGGGAATATCGAATTAGGGTCCTAGAAGAAACACAACAACGGAAGAACTATGGGCAATTCGTGAGTGGCAAACAGGTAAACCAGTCAGCAACAACTACTACAGCAGAACTACATGTCTGTCTAGTCGTGGTATGGAGTGGTCGAGCCAGTGTATTGTTGTTATGCCAGAGTTCAGACAGCAGTTCATGTAAAATTGTGGCTATGTGGCTTGCTGCATACAATTAGATATGCTTTGTCTGTCTGTGTCAAAAGGTATGCTACATCAGGTTGCTTCACTCAGTGGTGCCTGCCTTGACCGTCTGCATGGCCCTGGCCTGCTGTGTGCTAATTACTATCCTTGAAAAGGAGACTCAGAGAAAGCACTTTAGAAATGATGTTTGTCGCCTCTGAAACTGAAAGTGTTATTTTTGCACTACACAGCGTACCTTATATTTTTTTCTCCGTGGTGTTTTAATATCACTTCCTGTTTTTCCCTCAACAATTTCAGGCCGTCTTTTACCCTGTGCGATGGGAAAAACGATTAACTCAGGCTTACCATTACCATCAGTGATCCGCAATTCAGCATCCGCCAGGCAGGCAGTGGACAGATTGATCGACGGAGAGTCAGATGGAATGGAGGAGTACCGCAAATAAGAGGAATGGCTGGATGCATGCAACTTCCCAAATTCAACAGGACAACTACAACATACAGTTACAGTATCCTCTTCATTTCTCCTTATCTTTTAAATAATGTTTTTGTTGTGAACTTCTATGAGTGTGACTGTGCATTTGTTTGCTCTCTGCTTCAAATTCATCCCTCCAGCCATTGTATACGTTTTTCTTTGCTATTTTTAAAACTAATTTAATGTAAAGTGTTTATTCTCTCTGAGGGCAGATAGGCAAGTGAAATTGCGTAATTACTGCAGCCGTGTACTGTCACATTGTTTCTTCATAGTTAGTAAGTTGTGTAAATTACTACTTAGTTTTCAGTAACCTAATCATCCATTTAGCAAACAACGTCATGCATGCAGTAGTGCATGCACTTCCTTTATGTCCCTTAAAAGATTTATGGATATCTTCATATCCAAAGATTTGTTTTTCTTCAATTGTTGTTTGTGCATGCTGTGTTTTTTTTCCTCTCTCCATACAACTTTCCCAAAAACCCCATTTCCATCCAATTTTCAAACCTTAACCCTCTTCCCCCGGGCTGTGTGGTTTCCATTGAGGTGTGAACAACCAAGAATATCAGAGGGTCTAAAACATCAAAGGAGTGAATGCCTGAAGTGAACCAACAGGGGACTATAACACCATGTCTCGTGTATAATCTAAATAAGGTCAACCCTATAACTAACCCACATAGTGGTCAGGTAAGGATGCCCATCAGTCACTACACGGAACCGCCCTTCATCCTTTGGGTTTCCTTTTAAGACCACCATTCAGGGTGCCACTTGTCTTTCACAAGGAGGGCCCAGATTGTAAAAAAGCCCTCACCTGATCAGACAGATCTTCAGTGGTCTTACTTCTCAATTAAGAGGCTGTTAGAATACCAGGGGGGGGACTGATGTCGCAGTGCAAAAATAATGTGTAAAGAATAAGAAAAGTGTAAATTAAAATTGGATGAGGGGGTACCGAAAGTGATTTTTATTCTGGTGCTACCCACTCTACCAATGTTAAAAAGTAGTCAGTGACAATCACAATGTTTTTGGATTGCCTAGATATACTGTGAGGTCGACATGTTTCAGCTGGTAAGTTTGAGGAAACCAAACGTACAGTAACCCCCGCCCACCACCACACAAAATAATATGAACGCATATACTATGTTTAAGTATGTAAAATAAATGAATATATTTTCCATAACAAAAATAAACTATACAAAAAAGACCCAACTCACCCCCTCCCTAACCCCAACCAATGTCCAAATGTCCTTCAAAACTCCCTTTGAATCCCCAACGCCCAATTCCCACCCCCGCCCAACAGTCTTCAAAAAATGGGCAAGGGACAGTCACTTCTTCCGGCGGTGTCCTGTGTACAGTTGGTCCCGCATCTCTCTGCGGAGGTCACGGAGCTGGCGCTGGAACTTTTCTACCACGTGCTCCAGGGAGTCCACTCTCCTGCAGAGGCGGCACTGACGTGCCATCCAGGCTCTGGGGTGGCAGCTGGTGTTTTACTTGCTGCTGCACGGCGGCAGGAGGCTGTTGGACCACGGCGCTGTACTGGAGGCTGCTGGCTGGTGGACCTGGGGGCACTGGAGGAGGATGCAGTTGTTGCCGCCTCCTCCTGCTCCCGAGCCCACAGCCGACGATATTCAGCACAAATGGCCTCCAGCTTCCTGGCCCTGGCCCGGACAACCATCTCCTTCCTGGTGAGCTTTTGTGGAGCATCTATATGAAGAAAGAAAGAAGAATACTGTAACCAATACTCTTTAACATTAACACAAAATAATTCAACAGAAGGTTGTCTCACAGTAACACTAGCAACTTGCAAGCACAGTATAACATTTTGGCATGTATCTTTCCACCATCTTTGTAGGCCTGTAACATTAGTGGGAGTTTCAGGAATTCTACCAGCAGCACTATGGACTCACTACATAGTCAGAGAGTCAGAGAGTACACCAGTCTTCTTCTTTTTTCCTCTTGTTTTGCAAAAGAAATTACTTGTACGTGAACTTGTGGTAGCCGGCATAATTACTTTAAGCAGTACATGCAGGTGGGGATAGGGAAGCTCTTACTTTACTATAGGGGTGGCACTAGCCATACTCGGTTACATCAAGGGCTACTGCTCAATGTAATTTATATTTCGCACTGCCCCCACGGGCCTTGACTACTACAAAAGGAAAATGAAGATTATTCTGCCGATCACATGATCTTTGCTTATATGATGGGTGAATTTATTTAGGTGCTTTCTTTTGATAGATTGAGTGAACAACAGCGATAGTCCACCCATAACACAGCTGAAAGAAAATTATTAACATAGTGAGTGAGTGTGGTACCCATAATTGCCAGAGGAAGGGACTTGACTTGATATAATGTCAACTATACAATACATACACAATATATGCTGTGCTTGCAAAGTAAACTACTGTACTGTTAGTCAAGGAAGTATTTCTGAACAATCACAACTTCTAGTATTTGGATTTTCAAAGTAACACTCTTCATCCACTGAGCGTCTGCTCTACATACACCTCTGCTATCTATGAGGAAGAAGATACCATCCAGGCTTCCAAAGTAAACGTCTATCATTCTTCTTAATGTCTCAACTGTACCAACTTTAATTTTTCTCAACAACCAACTAACAGCCTTTGGTAAACCACCGTCTTGACTTGCATTTGAGTTTCACCCAAATGATAAATTGCAATGCACACCACGCATGCATTTTTGGATTCACCCACACAAGCAGTCATCTTTTCTTTCTCCTCCAACCATCCTTGCTTCAAGCAGCCATGCAACTGATTCCTTCCTATCAGCCACCTCTGCCGGCATTCAAAAACACGTATCATTCTTTACAGTCATAAATGTTACGAATCGCTCGTCCTTCCTTTCACCCTTCTTTCCCGTTTCGTTCATCACATCCCTCAAGTTCATCTGATATGACTTGGCTTTACGATAAAAGTTTCCCAGCTGAGTAGAAGTCAAATAGAGGGGGCCATTGCTTACTCGAGAGCTTACGTCGCTAATGCTATTGCTAAGTCAAGGGTGACTGTCTTCTCCGTGATTGGCAAAAACGTAGTTCTGAATTAGTAACTGTTCTTAACAGTACAGTGTACTTGTACTAGTGTACTGTCTACTGTACAGTATCATCATACACTCCTTTGCGAGCCTACTCTAAAATGTCAATAAGTAAGGAGTATAATAACTTACCCCCATCCACCGCTGCTGAGCCATCCCCCACAGCTCCTCCTGGTGGCACTTGTGGCTCCGCCACATCACCCCCTGGAGTAGTGGACGACTCCATGCTGCTGGCCCCAGTACTGGTGGTGGGAGGTGCCACATCCGAAGTTGTGATGACGCCGAGAAAAAACATGTCATATTTTTAGATGCCATACACCACCCCCTATTTCTTCTCGTTATGGAAGAAAATGTTAATACATAACCAATTTTTAAATATTGGGAATGAAAAAAAGTGACGGTTTTGGGGAGGGTGTTAACTTTTTATATGCTTAGCCATTACATGCTACACTTTTTGACACAACTGATGAATGCTTGCTTTTTAACGTGCACCATTTTTCTAATTACAGACAGAAGATTCCATTGCCCTTCTGCCAACAAGACCTTTTTAATTCACCACCTACTCCTGTCCTCATCACCACCAGTACTTGAAGTTCAAACAAGGTGAGGGCTCCCACACAGTTATTTTAATAATTAGGGGCCAGATGTAGGTGGCCGTTTCAGGCCATTTACCGACCGGTAACGGCCGATTTTGGCCGTTACCGATCGGTAAATGGGTGACAGGTATGTAGGGGGCATTTTTTTACCGAATCGGTAAAATTACTGAATCGGTAATTTTACCGATTCGGTAAAATAAAAAATCGGTAAATTTACCGAATCTGAGGCACCCAGATGTAGGTGGGACTCTTCTGAGTCCCAGAGGCCTTAACGAATCGGTATTTTACCATCAAATCCAATTTGATGGTAAAATACTGATTCCGGTGTGCATGCACACCTATGCCATGTGACAGGCAGACCTGCCCTTAGGGCATGTATGCCTGCCACATGGCACCGGCGCCTGTTTTGGGGGGCCAGAGGGTGTCAAAGTGACACCCCCTGCACCCTTGTGAAAATCGGTATTTACCGATTCGGTAAATACCGAATCGGTAATGCCCATTCATTCCTATGGGCTTCAAAGCCCATAGGAATGAATGGGCATTACCGATTCGGTATTTACCGAATCGGTAAATACCGATTTTTTCCGATTCGGTATTCCAGCACATCTGGAATACCTACATATCCACCCCTCAGATTTACCGATTCTTAATTACCGAATCGGTAAAATTCGGTAATTTTCGGTAATTAAGAATCGGTAAATCTATTCTACCTACATCTGGCCCTAGATGTGTTAAGTTGAAGTATATTCATTCTAGGGAAGGGTGTTTAAACTTTAACGTCATCTATCACCACTGCTCGCTCGGAATATTGCGCTATTAAAAATAAATAAATAGTTTTTTATCTCTTATTTGA
The DNA here is from genome assembly GCF_964261635.1 of Lissotriton helveticus. Classification (NCBI taxonomy): domain Eukaryota; kingdom Metazoa; phylum Chordata; class Amphibia; order Caudata; family Salamandridae; genus Lissotriton; species Lissotriton helveticus. Next base: position 1,612,824,682 of record NC_136065.1, read on the forward strand.
AAATACATTTTTAAAACTAAAAAACACTGTGATTTTTGTTCACGAGTGAGTTAGCGGAAGGGTTTTCACTACTGCACTTTGCAGGCATGCTTCTGTGACTCTGATAGTTAGGGACTCGGCAGGTAGTCTTCTTCTGTTCTTCTGGGTCGTATAATCATTGGTCAGACACACTAGATAGTCGGTCAGGGGATTGGGGGTTCAACTTCTGTTCGGACTGAGATATGTGGAAAGTCGAACTGCACCTATCATCAACAATGTCCTATTTCTCTTGTCCATACTTCTGTATGTGCAGAATTATCCCTGAAACACTAGCGGTATAGTATGTGCTCCTATCAAATAAAAAAAAGCCAACTACAAGCTTATTCTTGGTGGACACATTGACATATTTTTCTTGGAAATTGTCAAAGCACTTAAGAAGACTGGCATAGACAGCAAGGGCAACCCAGAGGACGGCACTCAGTGCCTAGAGCTATCGCTGGATCAGAGTTTTGTTTAACACCGTTTGCCAACTGGGCAAGTTTAGCTACCTACACAGACTGAATCATAATAATAGTAAATAGTAATAGTACAGAGAGTGATAGTAGAGGCAGGATAAGAATGTAGAAACAGTCTACAAGAAGATCAAAGACTATTTCGTAAAAAATAGAATTAGGAAACAGTTTGGAATGAATAGGTGCTGTAAAAGTTAGGGAAGTATAATTATTTATATTAACAACAGAACAACTTACTGGGGCCAGCTGAAGAGACCGCAGAGGACTGATCCTGCCCACCTTGTTCCGCCGGCGTCGCTGTCGTCCTCTTGCCCCTGGGAGTTGCTGATGATCATGAAAAAAACACATATATTGCAGTGTCTTGAGGTAATCTTGTTGAACAACTTCTTTGAATATAAGGGTGCTTTATACAAGAAAATCAAGGGCACATCAATGGGGGCATCTTGTGCCCCAAGCGTAGCGAATGCCTTCATGGGTGAGTGGGAATTACAGAACCTTTACAATGAGGTGGCCCCATTTTTTGAAAATGTGTCTATATGGAAACGTTTTATAGACAACATCTTTTTTATTTGGAAGGGATCAGTGGAGATGTTAGAAGCTTTTGTTCTTTGGCTTAACGCCAGTGACACTAACCTGAAGTTCACAATGAACTGATCAGGTGGACTTCCTGGACATTACGATTGATGGTACAGATGGCCAATTGAAGGTGAGTCTTTATAGGAAGAACACGGCAAAAAATATGATTTTGCAATTTGGTAGCTATCACCCTACCTGCTAAAGGGAATCCATTCCCTTTGGTGAATTTTTACGGATTTGCCGTAATTGCACGGACATGACCGCCTTTCATAAACATGGGGACGCATTGAAAGAGAGACTCCTTAAAAGGGGTTATCCCCATAGACTTGTGCGACACTCCTATAAAAGAGCAAAATATTACAATAGGGAGGCGCTATTACAAGGCTTTAAACGTGTTAAACAAAATCGTATAACACGCTTAATTATTCACTCAACCCTCAACCTTAAAATCAGGAACATCATAAACAAGAATTGGAAAATCCTGAAATTTGATGAAAATTCCCCTGTTTTGCCACCACCCTTACTGGCTTACAGACGGAATAAGAATCTCAAAGATATGTTAGTTCATACACGTCAAAGCAGAAAACCCCCCCATGGTGGCCAATTGTCCATCACGGGCCTACCTATTATATTAGGCAATCACAGATGTGGCTCATGTCACGCATGTAACTCGGCCATAATATCAGATGCCATTACTTACAATGAAAAGGAAATCAAATTGCGTCATTTAACAAACTGTTGCCATAGTAATGTCATCTATATATTATTTTGCTCCTGTGGATTAGCTTATATAGGAGAAACGGGTCGCGAATTTCGCACACACTATAGCGAACATAAGTCTGCTGTCAGGACTAAGAAACTGATAGCCCCACTTGTACAGCATTGCGTGAATATGAACTACAGTGAACAAGACTTCAAATGGTCCATTCTTGAAAAGGTGCAAATCAAATTAGGCCAACCAGTGGAAATCACACGTAAAAAACGTGAAACCTTCTGGATTTACCATCTTGACTGTATCAAACGTGGTCTAAATGAAGAGATAAATTGGTATGTTACCAAATAACTTGTCCCTCAGTACTTAAGCAATGATTACTTCGACTCCGCCAAATTAGAAGAAAATTTCTGGATTGATAGACATACCGGATGGTTGTCTAGCTTTGTGCTCCAGATTTCTGCTTTTACACTCAATCGATGTATTGATGTGAGTAGAGCATGTATATTATCATTTAGGAGATAGGGTTCTTGTTCTTTTATTTTGTTTGCACATTTGGTGTATAATAAGTGGTTTATGAGTAACATTGGTATCGATATTACAATTTTGTCTCTTTAATACGAGGTGGTTCTAGATACTTTTAGCACTTCCACGTATTTAGATTCGTTAGCCCCTCACTATTGATGGCGAAACGATTGTCCGTCGTTCATTTTTAGTCACTCTTAACCTTTGAACATTGGGTTAAAACCACTTCCGGGTAATCCCTGAATATTGTGATATCGCGAGATTTCCTTCGATGTCTGAGGACTTAAAAGAACTATGAACCATTGCGCTCTGTCGCTCTCACCCAACTGATGTACGGAAGGACACGCCGAGACTGACACCACTTGGAATGTTTGGTAGGTTGTGGGCGGTCGTGATAGAACGCTAAGATACTGGCATGTAGAATAGGACCTATTAGCTGTCTGAGTTAAAACTCATGTCGGCTTGGGTCACGCTTTGTGTTACATATATCTTCAATGGGGTGGTGACCCTGCTTAACACATTATTATTTCGTCTTCTCCTCCCTCTATCTTTTAGCTCGAGGGTTCTAGACAAATCATAGAATCTACGCACATGGCTGCCAGTATCGGGTTCAGGATAACAAGTAAAGTGCAACGCAGTCACATCCTACAATACTAAGTAAGTCATGAGGGATACACTCGCTATAGCGATATGTGGGGACAGGACATTAAGGTGTTGCAATTCAACCATTCAGAATTACCCATCATAACGATATATATAATGTTTTATGACTCTAGAGATTCATTATATATATATTTTTATAAAAAAAAGATGGCGTAGTTTGATGCAGACGATTTCCGTTTTTATGGTATCTGTTAAACTTAATTTAACATCTTTCCACCACTGTATCATTGATAACTGTCCAGATATATGGAAGCAATACAAATCCAATGGTTAGGCATTTACGATTATCTATCGAAGTTATCCACTCTAACATTGTGAGATTTTGAATGCTTACATGCGAAATGGATTGCTAATTACTGACGATATGATAACATCCAAACTTTTATGCTATGACAGGACGGTGGTAAATACCATATTACGACTACTTGGGTAGGAAAGTACGAACGGGATCCATCAGGCTCATAATTACAACTACGTGAATAGGAGGTGTCGAACAGAAAACGTCAGGCTCATAAATATTGTGATCCACAAGAATAGGTGGGTGTAAATGTTTAGATATCTAGATATGTTACAGGTAATAACTATCATGGGTGTTTTTTTTATTATTTAAACTTTTTATTTTTAGTTGTGGATATCATGAAGATAATAGTTGGTGCAGAGACTGTGCCATATGTTACAGCATCCTATGTATAGGTAAGAAAATTCCCAATATATGCGTCCTAACAAAGAAAGCAGGATGGGAGGGCATACACTAGATCTTAGTATTTGGCCCTCTTGTTTCAGCATATCGGTTTTAAGGATGCAGAACTGAAGACTTTCTGAATAGATGCGAGGCATAATTATAGAAGCCTTAAACTTATAGATGCATTATATCCAATGTAAGTACACACATCTCTCTTAGAAAAAAATGAATTTAAATTTGTATTATACCAACTTACAAGCTACTTCATATATTAGATAGGGGCAGTGCAAGGTGTAGCTGCCTTACCAATGACACTTTTCTTTTTTTATTTAGACAAATGTACAAGGGTTCTTCTAAATCTTTGTATTTTCTGGTTCTCCTTTTTTTGTTTGTTTGCATAATATCGATATGTTGTTCGGTCATGTGTAGTATTCTGTGATGATTCCAAGAATGTAATTATGTGGTGATTTTAGATGAATTTAAATGTTCCTTGTAGTGTTGGTGACATTTTGTTATTATAAATTATAGGTCCCCTGGAAATTTGGAGTGTTGATCTGAAAGAGGTCCTGAAGAAGGTGGCTCTGTGCCGCCGAAACGCGCGTCGACCAAGTGCGGGGTCTTCGGCTTAGTTCTGAGACTTATAAGTGTTGGCAGAAAATCTCTGCCTTCCATGATTCAGGTTCTCCCCCTCAGATGGTGTGATGATGTATGTAGTAGGGTGTGTATGTGTTAGAATAGGTTGTTAGACTTTTTTTCAACCAGGGGTATATTGATTCACTTGTAGTATATATATTTGTTTTTTTCTGCTAAAATTAATAAAAAACATGTCTACAAATTTTTTTTTGTTTTAAATGTCTCCTTTGTAAAAAGTGGTCAATTTTCTACTTGTTGTAAAAAAAATAAGGCAAGATACTTCCACAGAAGAGAATAATGATAATTTAAAAAAATGAAATAAAAACGATATCATTGAATGAAATAAAACAGATTATCTGTATTCTTGTCACCAATACCCATGTGGTCAATTAACAATAGAAATGTGATATAAAATTGTGTGGCCATTGAGGGAAAATTGTTTTGTCCTTTATGACATGAAATAAACACAAACATGGATGATTGTTTTTTGAAATATTTGATTTCTTTGATCACAATCTAAAATTATATCGGGGAAAAAAAGGACCAACAATTGCACTACATGTATTGACCTATCGGATCTGGTCAACTAGGAGGATAGTACAGTATTGCTGGAATCACAGACCGCTTACTTGGAAAGTTATGTAAATCACTAACTAAACCAACAACAAAAAAGGTTCTACTACGACTGCCAGCACTCAGCAGCATGCGACGTGACAGACACAGTCCGTCATCATGATTGCAGACCACTAAAAAAAGTCCTACAACTAGGTCATAATATACTCAACCTATCAATTCACCACTATCTCTTCTTCTTAGTGGCAGCAGGAGTACAAAGGAAGGACTAGACTTGAATATCTAGTCTCTCTAGCAATACGCAGTTCTGTAAAGTATTACACTCATACATAACCAGGCCAAATGAGCACAAAGTTGCAAACAAGTAAGCATAGTAGCAACGCCACTGAGCAAGCGAGCTTCTGCAATCACAGAAGCTATAAAGTTAAACATTAATTTACCTGCAATGTAATCGAATCGTTAGCATTCTTGCTCTTCAGGAAAAACATATATTAGCCATATAATAACACAGAGCAGAAGAAAACAGAGTCATTATTAAATAGCTTCTCACCAAGCCAAGGGATCTCCACGCCTAGCAGGTCGAGCAGGTCCTGCTCCAAGTCAAGGAGGTCGGCCCACCGGTGCATCGCCTGATGGTCGGTGCGCCGGACCCCCAACTCCCTAAACATGGCACGCAACACCTTATCCCAGAGCTGGCGAAGCTCCCGGAGGCCATACTCTGCACCGGGCCTGCCGCCTGCTGCGACGGTCTTTGGGAGGTGGCGATGAACATAAAAGAAGAGTGCGGCCACCTCCACCACGCTGAAAATCTCCCGGGCCAAGACATCCTCCCGCCTTAATCGCCCGCAAGGGAGCCGGGTACAGGGTGCGGGACACTTCCCCTTGTTCTTCCCGGCTCCCTTTGCCATGGTCCTGGACAGGAAAGTAAATAAATAGGAAATAGAATAGGGAAAAAGTAAATAAAAGAAAAGAGTTTAAAAAAGTAGTTTTAAAGTAACCAAAATTAGAAAAAAACACAAAATATAGATGTAGAAAAAAAGAGGGATAGATAATGAGTAAAAAAGATTAAAAAAATTCAAACAAACAAAGGATTGCAAAGATTGAAGCAGGATAGAAAAAGCATGCCCAGAACCATATCAATGAATGAAAAACAAGATGGCTGCGCCCATTGAGGACCGCGTGGGTAAGTTTGCCCGATATTTCCCCCGCGAGCATTCAAAAACGGACGCGATGATGTAATTGCGCCCCGCACGTAGGAAATGCCAAACGTGAGCATGCAACTAGTGCCCAAAAATGAAAATACGCAACACGAACACTAAAAACAAGATTGCTGCATTCATGTTTGACCGCATGGGTAACGTCGCGGTCAGCGCGCTGAAAAAAACCCTCAAACATGCAAAGCGCCCCGCGAACACGTAAAAATAAAAAACTCCACAAATTCGCACAAATTTGAGGACTTTGAGGACCGCAAAATTCGATTTCGCACAAATTTGCGTGCCGCAAATTCGCACATTTCGCCCATACTTACTAGACACTCACCCATACAGTCAATTACACAGTCACTTACTCACCTGAACAATTACACACATACCTACTTATTTACTCATACAAATAGTAACATGTACTCACTCATCTATACAATCACTGACAGAAGCATGTAATCATCCATACAGCCACTCTCAAATTAACTCACTCATGCATACATTCACTCATATGCCCCGCCACTTACCAATACTGCCTTTCACATACCCAGTTACTCACACATACTGACACATGTACTCAGTCACTGACACAGCCATACACACACTCATTCACCCATACAGCTTCTCACACACACACTCAGTACCCCATTTTGCCACTAACTCACCCACTAATTCATCCATAAAGACAGTCACACACCTCAACAGTCAGTCAGTCAAAGCAGTGTTTATTTAGACCTTGGTCTTTAAACAGATGTAAAACTAATTATAATTGAACAGGATAAAACAGCACAATGTATACATTCTCAACTTTAAATAGTTGGTAATTTATCAAGAATGGAGTAACATTTCTGACTTTTCTTCAAAGGGCGACACAGGGCGACACAGCTCACTACAACATTATATATAATTAAAACATTCTTTAAAATGCTATACAATTCATCTTTTCTTAAAAAATGTTTTATATTAACCTCCTCACCCCCACATATAGATACCCAGACAGCCATAGAGGTAGTCAGAAAACCAATCAATCACCCATATAACTATTCATGTACTCACTAACACACTCATACACCGACTTAGACATCAACTGAAAGACACATACACACATTTACACAACCACTTATCCATACATTCACTGAGACACATAATCACTCACTTATGCAGTCAGTCACACACTACCTGAGTCATTCATACAGACACTCATATACCCACTGATTTACCAATGCACCTTGGTATATATATTTAATACTCATAAACTTTTTAAAAGCACTCTCATTCACTGGATGATGTCTTCTCTGATGTCATGAGTGATGTAATTTGAGATGTTATCAGTGAAGTCACTGACCATCTCATGAGTGATGTAATACATGAGGTCATAAGCAGTGCATTTTGTGGATGTAAGTTATAGTAAACTCAGCTAACTATAATGTCTGAATTTCTCTGAATATGTATGAGGAAAATCTGCGCCGAACTATAACGTCCCTGTAACCATCGTTTTATTTACTAAATTTCTAAGGATTTTTAAATGCTAATTTTTAACTATAACATCCCTGTAACTTTTAGTTTTTTCAGTGAATCTTTATTTGTTTTAAATGCTAATTCCTAACTATACGTTCCCTGTAACCTTTGTTTTCTTCAGTAAATTTGTAAGGTTTTTTCAAATGCTAATTCCTAAGTATAACGTTCCCATACGCTTTGTTTTTTTCCAATAAAATTCTATGATTTTTTTAAGTAGTAGTCACGTTGGCAGAGTGGTGTAGAAAGGGGGTTGGGCCTCCAACCAGCTCACAGGAATGCCCCTGTCTAGGGCTTACAGGAGATAGCAGGAGGGCTTGTTGGCCTCCAAGGTCCACAGGAGAAAAGTTGACTTTGACCCTCCACCAGTAGTGACCAAGAGGTGAGATTGAGCCCTACATCTTCACCTGCAGTAAGGAATACCAGATTGACTCAAAGGGCTAGTTTGCTAACCTCCTGTTGAGAGCCACAGGAACTTAAAAGGCTTGCATCATGTTGAACCTGCACCTGAACCCAGTCTGAGTGAATACTACACCCCTAAATGGTGTCACACAAGTCCTGGACCCTTGGTTGTGGTGTTAGAGTTGCCCATAAGGCCAAATTCCAAAACTAAGGCTGTAGAAACATTTTGACTAACAATTTCTCAGAGACCCAGTAATAGACCAGGACCAACCTTCTTGGCTAGCCACCAGAGGCGCATCGCCGATCAGATTGACTTTGCAGCTTTTCTCACTATGTTCTTCTCCACAGCAGCAAATCCTTTTCAGTGGACCTTCACCAATGTGAAGTCTAGATTTACCTTTTTGAATTGGGCCCTTAGACCAAAGGTCTAAACTTGGACTTCAGGTCCAAACTTACATTTCAGGTCTACTTTTACCTTTGTGAATTGGACTTTTAGACTTCATGTCTACACTGAAACTTCACGTCTTAACTTAAACTTCAGTTCAAAGTTTACTATTGTGAATTGGGCCCTGAAAGTCTCAAGCTTCACTCTTGACTGTTGAGATCACTCAGAATCCATTGGTTAAAAGCATTGACACTTTTCCCAAGATAATTCTAATTGATTCTATATGTTCAATGAGATAAAATTGAAATACAGTGTTACATGAAGAGACCAACGAACTACAAGATTTTGAAACACACAAAAACCTCTTCAAGCTCTTTAGTTCAGAGCAGTGCTTCTAATTATCATATGCTTCACTATCAAATACTCTTTAAACAAGCATTTGCAATGCAATCAGTCTCGCCTTTGGGACCTTATATGTATTTAGCTATGCAGCACATTACCCTGGGTGCTGAAACATCTACTGTTCTTTAACACGGAGGTAAGGTAAGCACCAAACTGCGTGGGAAGAACAGCTGGGGAACCGGGTTTGTCACGGCAGGGACATTTAACATCCGGTGATTCTGGAAAAATAACGCAATCTCCCTGTGCCTAACAAAATGTAATGTGTTCATCTATAACAAAACTTGTGCTCATGTTGAGCCTCTGATACCTGATATCTTTCAGTCCAGTTTGGGCTATATAAAACTTGTAAAAAAAATAATATTAGCACAAGTGGGTCCACTTAATGAGACAGCACTTTATTCGCATGCTGAAACGCACCATATTATGTGATAAGGAAACCTACCCCCTTGTTGCTACAGCAGATGTAGGCTTGCACTCGCACAGCATACGTGTGTACACAAACTAAAACCAGTGTGTCTCTGGAGGAAGGCAGCCCTGTGGTATCAAGTGCTACCATTGCTGCCAACGAAAAGTGGTTATTGTGGAAATGGGAATCAATGAATCGCTCGCTACTCCAATTATAAAGCAGGGATCCCGTTGTTTCCTCTCCGGAGCTGCTGTGGCTGTGCCTCCTTTTATACACTTCAATGCATGACAATGGCTGTGTGCTTTTAAATGCACATGGGTTGTGTTTTTCTGCCCATATGTGCTCATTATAAGACAAGAGGCTACAGCAGGCAACCTCATAGCTGGGGAACAACTCGGGAACCAGGTTCATCTCGGCAGGGACATTTAACATCTGGTGATTCTGGAAAAATAACGTAATCTCCCTGTACCTAACAAAAATGAATGTGTCCATCTATAACTAAACTTACGCTCATGTCAAGCCTCTTATACCTGATATCAGCGGCAGTGTGCAAACTTCGGGAGCAGCAAACAAAACAAGTAGTCCCTAAATGAATACTCAACTTCAACTTCAAAACGACTTTATTTCGATTCATAACGAATCATAAAAAGCACGTAGACATGAAATACATAATTAAGGGGTACAGTTACAACGGATTGCAGTCGCTGTTAAAATAGAACAATTAAAATATTTACAGAATTTTAAAAAATGCAGAAATTTTTCAATAATTCCATCGGGTATTGTCAAAACTGATAAGTTATCTATTTCCAGAACGTTTTTTAAGACGAAAAGCAGCTACTAAGAAGTTAGCGACACTAAACATAAATAGTGGTGAATCTAACCTTTTTAAGTAAAATAGGGCAGGCTTGATTTGGACGAACCCCTTGTTCTTAAGCAATGGAACAATATACTTTTTCCTGGGCAAATCATATATACCACAGAAGAACATAAAATGAGCAGTGTCCTGCAGAGAAAAACCATCACATTTGCAGGCCGCTAAGTCCTCTGGCTTGGCCCATGCCTTCGAGTCATTTAACAGCAAGTGAATCTGGTTAAATCTTAATTTGGTTAATAACCAGCGATGTAATGGAATAGCCACTACTGTTAAATAAGTTTCAATGGCCGGTGTAGTTTTGGAAATATAGTGCTCCCTCACAGTGGGTTTCGCAAGCTCACAGCTCTCCCGCTCCATTTCTCTCACTTTAGAAAAAGTCACTTTGAACCATTCCAGGTCATTCTTAACGATGCAGTCTGGTTTATGGAAAAGATCTGGGCGGCCCAGGGAAGTTAGTGTTTTTTTAATATATGCTAGCCACGGGATATTTTTCATATTGTCCCTAAATGAATAGATAACAGCCAACAGTGGAACTAAACTGTAGTTGGTCGGTGCTGCTTCCTGCAAAACAGAGACAAAACGGAAGTGACGTATCGGAACAAAAGCCAATCTTCAGCCAGATAACACAAGCAATGCCAGAATCAACCAATGGCAAGAGAGAGGAGAAATTACCCTCCATATTTGTGTTTACTATAGGTCTTGCGACAGCGCATGTGCTTTCTAAGCGAGACCTAAAATTAACGTGAAAATCTTATAATGCATCTCTGTTAATGTTAGCACACCAACACATTTTTAAACCAATCTGATACAAACATTATCAATCATTCAATATGATTAATTCTTATGGCACTTGTTTACAGCTGCAACATCAACCTTCCTATAAAGGTTGTGAGCTACCTGATACTACGTTAGAAGAAATGGTGACTTCAAAAGAATACTTCTATGCAGCATATTTTAAGCACCCACAGAAGATTTTCTACACCATAAGTGGTAGGTATTTCACTTTGATGCAACACTAGATTCTCAAACAGAGTCAATGTTAGCCCTTGACCAAACGTGAATATAGAACTATTGAAGCAAAGCATTTAGAAAGCCTATTTTTCTTCATTTGACAGGAAATCAGCATTGCTAGACATAGTTAGACCAATAGGACAAGATGGCCAGGGGGTTTTACTTCAAAGATTTTCAGGACTTCACTGTATCCATGAAGAGAGGGATTATCAGGCTAATATTGCTTTATGAACTATACCACTTTCTCTTCATAGAGGCACTTCACAGGGTCACACAGTTAAGAAACTCAATGGAATTGGCCCAAACAGCCATCAAGGAAAGAAGCAATGTTTCTGGAGATCTGCAACATTGCAAGCAGAGATTTCTACCCTTTATTAATTGGGCACAAAGAGTCTCTCAGAACCTTTGGCAAATCTATATTTTCAATCAATCCACCTTTTGACTTTTTTTTAAGACTAGCTGATCCAAATTATTCTACCAATACTTGCCAAGAGAACTTCTGTCTACTCTCCATCACTTCTTTCAGGCAATCGAAGTCTCATTCAAGACACTTGTCAGAAGGCTCACACCTGGTCCATCGACGCCGACGATGCTCCCAATGCCCCTCTGCCTCAGGCGCCCCCGGAAAACTCCTGGTGGCTTCTGAGGTAGAAGGGAAAGGGGAAGTGGATAAAGAGAGAGAGACTGCCTCGTCGACGACAGCTGTCCTCTGGTCTTCGGTGTCTGTTATTCTGAGTACTCGCTCTGCACCTGCATAAACGACAAACCTTAAAACACACTCTCCACAGATTTAACTCTAACGTTTTACAAACTTCACAATTAGTACCCTTTCGACCCGGGCTTAAGCTCCTCCCTCATGGATAACTGCAGGTGATGTTTGTGTTTAGTCTAAACCTGTCACAGCATCTGTAAGCATACAATAACGTTAATTCCAAGGTTTTACTGGCAACACCTCTATACCCTATTTATATCAAAGGAACTCACCCTATAGGTATTACAGTTGTGATGAAATGTCAACCATGGACTCTCAAATTGTGGGCATAATCTCAACTGACTTAATAGAAGTTCCCAAACTGAGTGTCAGTATTAAGCATGGGCGTAAAATCCGTTCCGCTCGCGGATTTTGCGGATTTTTGGTAAATTCGCAATCCGCGAACTCTCGCAAACTTACCGAAAATTCGTAAATCCGTGCGAAGCGGATTTTTTTGCTTGGTCGCACTTGCCAACTAGAATACTATACAATTTTGCGGGAGTAAACACTTGCGAAAACGTAGAATTTGCAATTTCGCACAAGAAATCCACCAGCAGGCAGCATAAACCTTGAAAATTATGATTTTTATCAGAATAACTCCTCAGGTTGACATTTGCCTGCACTTTTTTTTTGCAAGGAGTCCATTTTGGGGGGGGGGGGGTGGGAGGAAGGAAGTGCCCCACAGTCTCCAACTTCCTGTTCCTGTCCAGCAGGCTCCTCTCAGTGCTTTCTTCATGTGCTGGTCACTTTGATTTGGATCTTGACCTGGAAGGATTACTTTTTGTGGATGCTGCTGGATATTTTGATTTTTCCAAAACTGAAAGCACTCAGCAGGTGCAAAAGTTCAATCTTATCATTAGTAACCATTCCCTGTAGTGCTTCCTGAGGGGCCCCTTCAGAGTTTATTTGCCTACTTGCAACTATTCTATGACCCTGCTCTGACCCTCACAGCAGGCTCAGAGAATAGCTACAAGTATACAACAAAGGTCCTGTTAAAAAAATTACACTGCAACAGAAAGCAATTACAGACATAACTGAAAGCACTCAGCAGGTGCAAAAGTTCAATCTTATCATTAGTAACCATTCCCTGTAGTGCTTCCTGAGGGGCCCCTTCAGAGTTCAGTTGCCTACTTGCAACTATTCTATGACCCTGCTCTGACCCTCACAGCAGGCTCAGAGAAAGCAATTACAGATAAGGAAGCAGGTTCCAGCCAGGAAGTTCAAATTCAGTAACACATTAATCAGCCCCTAATTCATTTATGTCAGTTGAGGCAGGGCAGGTGTGCTTTTCCACCCATAATCTACAGTGATGAACTAGAGGGTGGCATGGGTGAGCCAGAGGGTGGCATGGGTGAGCCAGAGGGTGGCAGTGGTGAAACATAGGGTGGCAGTGGTGAAACAGAGTGTGCTGTGATGAATCAGATGTAGAAACAACATGTTCGCGACCGTTGCTACCCGAAAAGTAAGTTCGCGTTTGCGAACTGGTACAAAATCCTCGCGAACTGGCAGAAATCCTTGCGAACACAAAAAAAAATCCGCAAATTCGCGAGAGTTCGTGGATTTTGCGGATTGCGAATCCGTAAATACGCAATTTCGCGGATTGCCAATTCGCAAAATCCGCCCATGCTTAGTCGGTATTTAAAAGCTATATACACCTTGGATATACAAGTATGCTACTTGTGAAGTCTTTGCTCCGTCGCTGAAAGTCTGTACAGTTTGCCCACAAAACAAGGTCCAAGAAATACCTGATAAATGCGCACGCTGCTCAGCAACACTGTCCGCTAATTTCCTCTGCTCTGTGGCTGAAGACGTTAACTGTACCGTTGCTCCCACGTTGCGCATGTGATACTGCTTCAAGAAATAATTAGTGTATATTCCAAAAACAACAGAACCAAAAATACCTCAGCACTACGAACTTCAGAAATTGCGCACACAGCCTGGCGCAAAGTCAGTTGAAGTGCGCAGGTTAGATGCAATCAGTGGCGTTTATCTGTTCTGAAGTCGCGTGACTTCAACCACTAGACTGCTGACCTGGAACTACTGTCAATGGCTCTCTGGCATCCCTGTTGCGTTCAGTTGATAACCCATTGCATAAACTGTCTGAACATGAGTTTTGAAACAATATGGTTCTTCCTCCAGCGCGAATACGTCTTTTTATATTTACATCTGCGGAGCTTTTCAGGCACCCTACTGTTCGCACTGGTTACTGAACCCAGGATCCTGACAACACTTCTGTTCATTGATCAAATTCCTGAGTAGGTATTGCCTTTCCACTTCTGTAGGGCATAATTTAATCAAGCAGTAGAATATTGTTTTAAGTAGTGTAATACTTCAGTATGTTTGTTTTGAAACTCTTGGATCTAATGTTTTCTTCCTTCAAATTATCTTGCTGTGGGTACTGATGCATTTTTTCAGCATTGTTTTACCATCAATCATATTCAGTTTGTCAACATGGAATCCAAAAAGATGTAATGTTTCCACTGAAACTTTCATTGAGAGCTAATAAATAAAAAATAATATGTTGCTGCATTATTTATTGAGTGCAATAGATAGCACCTATTATTGGATGTTCCCCTAAAATGAGACATCAAATGCAAATTGCAATAAATACTGCATCAAAATCTACATGTCCCAATATTTTCCAACCCATTTTTTTCCTTTAAAATCCATAAACTTTGATTCAAAAACATTTAGTGGGGGTTACATATTTTATTTGTGCCCTTTATGCAAAATTCAAAATGAATGATTGTTATGCATGCAATAACAGGAGTTACCACTCATGTCAAAAAGTAGAGACCATTCATAATGAGAATTAAGTGTTAGAGAGCTTTCATATGTTCATTTGATGGGACAATCTTGTTAAAGGGGCTCTTTCCCAAGACCTGAATCTTTGCTTTACTGTGACTGCTATCTGTACCCAATACATATGTGGATATGGCTTCATATTTATTTAGATTCATCAACTCTGGAGATCATCGGATCCTTAGTCTATGGAGATTATCAGAGGCTTTGAGACATTCAAAATCACAGCCTCCTAATGCCAGCAGACCCACCAAACTCTGGTGACCAGTGCAAGGTCTCTGGAGTACATTGGACCCACAGCCTGCGGATACCATCTGACCAAAGGTCTTTGGACTCTCAGGAAGATCATTTAGCACATCAACTACCTACAGTTTAAGCCATATTTCTTGACCTCAAGTCCTTTCTTCCTGTTCTCTAGAGAAATTTTTTAACTGTGTCATGTGCAAAACCACAGCATTGTTTTACCTCAACAAGGAGGGATGATCTATTTTTGCCGCCAAACAGGTAAAGACATTGAGGTTTTACTAGCCCCCTGGACAATCATTCTGAACAAATAACTATTTTGAATAACCTGGGACTCTTGGCATATTGAGAATTTATTTTGTATGCTCAGCACCGAGTATCGTGAGATGGCCCTTCATGTGGAAAACATCAGGTGATAGAAAATACATTCAAAACACTTTCTGTAGCACATCTGGAACATAAATCACGCCCCTGTGTGTCGTAAATTGACAGCAATGGGTTAGCATTTAGCTGAAGCCATCCTGTATTTAGAAGTTATCTTATAAGCTTTGTGAAAACCATTTTGTATTTCTGGCAGCCATTTTGTTTGCCATGTGCTCGCCATGTGCTCTGTCCTCCCTCAGTGTTAAGTGCTCTTGAAATGTGCCTAGAGACAAACTATACTTAGCATCTTCCACTTCGCACATGCCCAGAAGGGTCTAGCTAGTAGAATGCACCTGCTTCTCTAGTATAACTGTCAGGCTATTTTTGCTGCTGTATGGAGAAGTAACTCTCTCTTGCTTTTGCTTAGGACTAGAAAACATTTATAATTCTATATATAATAGTGGTCATGTTGATGACTAAATGCTCTGTTCCCCTTGTATTTCTGCTCATACCAGCTTAATGAAATGTTTAGAATGGAAAATGCCCACCTTGCAATGAATTAGGAAATTGATAAAATTATGAAAATGAATGTGTAAATATTTTCTATGTTCCTACTGGATCATAGTAATGTCTTCAGCTAATGCTAAAACGGTCGTCTGTCGTAAATTGACAGCAATGGGTTAGCATTTAGCTGAAGCCATTCTGTATTTAGAAGTTATCTTATCCGCTTAGTGAAAGCCATTTTGTATTTCTGGCAGCCATTTTGTTTGCCATGTGCTCGCCGTGTGCTAAGTCCTCCCTCAGTGTTAACTGCTCTTGTAATCGGCCTAGTGACAAACTATACTTAGCATCTTCCACTTCGCACATGCCCAGAAGAGCCTAGCTAGTAGAATGCACCTGCTTCTCTAGTATAACTGTCAGGCTATTTTTGCTGCTGTATGGAGAAGTAACTCTCCTCCCACTTTGTTGAGCAAGTAGATCTTGTATGCCCATCTTAGTCATTTTGCATGCTTACATGAGCCAGGACTGCCCATTGCATGTATGCTTACTATGTAACTCTGGACATAGGCCACGAAAATAGGAGAATTTATAGTCCCCTATTAGAAAAATAGCATCGATCTGTTTCTCCTTTTTCCACTTTTTTCTGTTCCATACTATGTAACTCTAAGCATATATACATCCCCAGTTTTCTGTACTCCCCAGACTGCCTCATTCAGTTGCTAAGGCTTCTGTGTGATTTAGTCTCACTCATTTGAGTTAATAAAAATGCTCTTTAATATTTCAGCTTCTGTGCCAATTTATTCTTTGTTGGTTTTAAAGGACTAAGTATCATTGAGACCCCTGGAAGGATTGTTGTTTACTTCATGTGAGCTTATCTGAAGACTTGTCATACAAAAATAAACTGTTGACAATTATGTCCTCAGGCTCACCCATGAAAAATCCTCCTACTATCCCCAATGACTACCCATCCAGGAACTGGAAAATCTATTTCAACCCCCAACAACATGAGACACCCATAAACCCTACAAAAACATTTAAAATCAAATATCCCCCACCCCACAACCTTTAAAACTACTAATACTTGATTACATCTTTTTAAACAATTCTACAAAATTTCCGAAACAAAGCTTTGTAAAAAAAACTTTTGTAGGATTTCAATCTATACCTTAATTTGAAAAACGGTAACATGATATTAACTATCAAATATTATCATATTTTTATTATAAAATAACTTTTAATTGTTAAACAATATATTATGCTAAATTAAATGATATGCATTCATTTTTAACACACACATACATTACATCTGGGTGGAGTTTGCAGAATTAAAAAAAAACTCTCCTGCGCTATGTGGAGCTCTGCAGGGGCAGTGTTTCTTTAGATAAATGCCGTTCACTGTGATTTTCAGTTCCAGTTGCTTGTTCGCACTGTGCAATCATCAAAAATGGCACCATGCACAGCGCAAGCAGGTGCTGCATGCTTTTGACCGCTCAAGTAGATTTTTACTTGAGTGGCAGCTTTCTGGACGGTTTCACATTGCGAGCGTTCGCGAGCGTACGTAACCACTCTCAATGAGAAATTTGACCGCGTTAGTTGTGAAAGGTCACCGGGAGGTTGATTTTCCACGCTTGCGCTTGCCAACTTGATGTTGACAATTGCAAATGAGGAAAAATCTTTCAGGGAGGTGGATGTTGATCGCTCGCACTCGCCTGCTTGACATTGATGAACGGGACCAAAGGAAGAAACTCCGCTACGTGGATCACAGTTTTTCGGAACTGCACGAGCTCCACGTAACGTGGAACGCGGAAAACTGCAAACACTCGCGAGTGAAGAAGAGTTCACTACCCAGACTTAATTTACATACATATATTCATTCGATTATTTACATTTTAATTATTAAAAACATATCTGACATGCAAAGAATTTCTAAAGTTTTTTAAAAACAAAAACAGATCTTTTTATCACATCTAACTATAAAATTGCTTTAACCTTTGTTTTTTTCAGTGAATTTGTAGTCTTTTTTTTAAACATAAAGTAATATTTTATTATAATACGTAAAGCCATGCGTCTGCCACTCACATTGGTACCCCTCTCCTTTTATGGACATTGTGTCCATGGTAGTTGGCTCCCCAGGGCCTATAATGGCCTCATGGAGGAGCACTGCAGGCCTCTTCTCCTAATGGAATGCGGCCCGTGGGTGGGCTCCCAAGGGCCTATAATGCTTTTTGCTAGCCTTTGTATTCTGTACAATTTATCACTTCTAAACATTGCTAAAATGTTTTGTGCTCACTCCTCTAAAACATGGTTCATTTGGCTTTTAACCAATTGGTATATATAATTTAGTTGTAAGCCTCTTGTAGAGCTGCATACCATATACCCAGGGCCTTTAAATGAAATGCTACCAGTGGACCTTCAGCACTTATTGTGCCACCCACTTAAGTAGCTCCTTAAAACATGTTTGACGCCCGCAACTGCAGCCTGAGTGCAATTGTAAGCTGCCATGTAGATATGGCACAAAAAAGCATTTCCAAGCCCCAACATTGCTTTTAATACATATAGGTCACCCCTAGGGTACACAATGGACACATCAGTGGGCAGTATGCAGTGTATTTAAAAATTAGGATAGCCACTTTTAAGTTTGATATGCCCTGGCAGGGAGAAACCTTTAAAGTTTTTACTCCTGCAAGGCCTACATCTCCCCATTGGATAACACAATTTCCAATTGGGAGCAGCTATGTATGTCATATTTGGTGTCTTTCGAATTGTAGTGACAAACAATTTTTTTTGTCCACTGAAAAAATTACTTATTTCACATACACAGTAATGTTAAAAATTAACTTCCCCACATGGGTTACAAAGGAGGGTGGTTACTGTACAATTGTGTTTACCTGTCCCCATCATAAGCAATCCAGACACTTGATTCTGCTTACTACAGAAGCACTTCACCCAGACTCTACATTACCATAACTGCCTCGTTTAAAAGTGATGTAGCTCAATTGTATCATGTGTGGTTCCTTCTCAAAGAGCTATGACATTCCTGTAGGTAGTTGTTGGGTACCTCACATTCTAAACCATGTGTTGTCAGTGCTGAATGTAGTTAATCACCAATAATAAAAGTTATTTGAAGTCCCTTTGTTTGATGAGGTCTAGTTGGGGTGTAAAACCAATTGTGGCATCATTCGCTAGATGACCTCTCTGACATAGAGATACTTGTTACTAAAGTGACTTTTTTTTAACAAAGTAAAAGGGCATGCAAGTCATATTTTAAGAATCAAAAGATGCACTTATGGTTCCCATTAACAACAATCCCATAAATATGAGAATTTGTATCCGGGGGGGGATTTTAAGAGTTCCAATGCCACCTCCATACAGTGCCATACTTAAATGTAGATTCTAACTGTGCTTCACGGTTAGACAACATCTTGCATCCAACATGAACTTTAGCAAACCTATATATTTTCTGATTATTTCATAGTTGTGCTGTATTTAAAATACGAAGAGGTGTGTAAATATGTGAGTGTGTAAAATATATTCATATCTAGTATTCTGCTACAACATAACTGAGTGTACAGTTTAGCAGGCATACAGTCAGAGCTTGCAAGCAACTGCATAAAAATAGATGATCCATGTGCCTCAAAGACAGTACAAATACATATCATACAGACAGTATCCATTGTCATCGAAATCCAATTTAAATGCAATTAAAAAGGAAGCTGTAACTTCCTAGGCACATTAGTTAATAATTGAAAATAAAAAGCATATAGTATGGTGGGTCGAAATCAGCACATCTATAAAGCTAAGCACATTGTATCTTTCCGGGCTTCCTGATTACCAGTTCCTTATGGAGGACGGTCAGGTCTGAATGCTGTTTTCATGTACTTAGTCTCATTCCTGTGCCATGCACCTTGTGGAGAGATTATCTCCAATCCCTGTAGAGTCAGTATCTCATTGGCTCTTTTGCACTCCTGACCGTAGCGATCACAGACTGTCAGACACCTTCAGAATGATTCTGTGTTGAATTAAGTAATGCAGTCGGGGAAAGTAAGATGGCGGATTGAAGCTGCCACGGAGAGGACGCACCAGCGAGGTCTCCCTGAACTCCTTTGAACTCAATAGCATGGCGATGGCGATGTAATGCAGCAGCTACAAATTGTACCGAAAAGTTGTTGAAGACGCTTATGCTGAGAGCTACAGAATGTGCAGTGATTTGAAATCGATTAATCAGAATTCTGGGAGAGAATAAAAGAAAATAACAAGAGAACCGACCTACGGCTTTTTCTGCTATTCAGCTGTCTGATGCCCTCGCTGCTCCGCTTCCGCGCCCGACACGGCTGGATCCGAATAGGCGTCTGACCTCTAGCGGTGCTGTGCGGTGTAGGTGTCACGGGGTTGGCTTGCTCTTGGCTTGGCTACTCAGGTCTCAGGTTGCCTACACTCCCAAATGCCGAGGAAATAGTGTGGAAGGAGACAGACGTGATCTTCGTCAATATGGCGCCAAAAAATGCATCAAGATCCACCCGAGCAGCTAGAGGCGCCCCAACGGATATTTCAAACACCGAAGAAGGGGCTTAGGATTCGACCATCGTGCCAGTGAAATCGGCAGCAGTAATAGCAGCTTCAAGCAAGGTCCGCCTTCCTGTTATCACCCCGGATAGAATGGGGAAGGCTGACGGCCTGGATGCACAAGCTGGTAAGCAGCAGCTGATCCGCCCTCCTCTTTTTCTTGTCCCAGGGGAAGAAGCTCTGCTGACTAAACTAAGAGCTGGGGTTACTGGGGGGGAGCCCAGCAACATAACTACAGTCACTCCCAGAGTTACAGGAGTATGTAACAATGTAGCCGCCACTGATACTATTAAAAAGGTAGACAATGACGGTGAAAAGAGAAAGGTATCGGATGTTGCTCTTGGTTTGGACTCAGGCTTATTACCATGCAACAATAACAGTAATAATAAGGCGCTGGAGCCTGAGCTAATTTCAGAGACATTGGGGAGCGCGGTTACTATCCTGCACTGTCATATAGTTACTGCTTAACTATACACCGTGTTAAGTTAGCATGAGCTTATTAAATGTTTAAACACCATTTTTCCTTTTGCTGCTTTTGCACACGACACATAATTGTTATTTTAGCTTTCAACCTAGAAGAGCGTTGAGATTTACATGAGAATAATATGTTATTGCTCTGATATCAGCTTTGCTTTGTAAACTGTCTGCACAGTGAGTGCTGAAGCCTCCAAGGATAACTCGACACAGTGTTGTTGTGAGGTCTAATCTTCGCACCTTCCTAGACATAACACGAATGCAGCTGCTGCCAAAATCTGGCTTTACGCGCGTTTATATTGCTTTGCATAGAGCGCACGTAACACACTTGATGGTGCTTCGCATGCAGAGAGCTGGTGGAAGATGATGTGATCCTCTGCCACTGTGATTTTGAGGTATGGGCCCGCCCTGCTAAAACCCAAAGAGACCTTCATAGATATAATATACTATGCTAGTTAGGAAGGGTGAGAAATAGGTGTTGTTAATTCCCATTCATTTCAGCAATTTAGTATGCTATCACCATTCACTTTCTATGGATTAGTAACTATGCTGATAACTTTACTTCTGATAATATGTTTGCTTGTATTGTCTAAGATACTGCGTTTGAGAACCCTGCATTAGTAAATAAATATTTCAAATGTGCACATGTCCTCTTTTACTCCACGTTCTGGTTTGAAATGATTGTATAACGAAAGAGTGTTCATGTGTTCCACGATACCTGAGGTATTCTAAGTTCATGTTCTGGTCTGTCTAAACATGGGGAGTATGTTATGACCAATGAGACACTGTAGCTAGCTCGGTAAGGGGATTTTGGGTACTAAGGTGAGTTTTGGGCCACCCTAATTCACTGAGGTTCCAAATCTCTATGCACAGTTCTGTAGGAGAACGGAATTCCTGGTACATGGCGCCCAACGTAGGTGGTCTTATATCATGACACTCGAGTAGTATATCATTCAATCCTTAACCCCTTCACTGTCGTTTCCGGAAAACGGCGGTGTCGGAAAAAACCTACCTATTTTTGAAATAGGTCTTTTCAAGCTTGAATCTATCTAAAACGGTTTCCTTGAATTACTACCCAGTTGTGCTACAAAGTTTACTTTGTTTCTCTAACTTTCTGTGCAGTCATGGCCAATGCTGTGGACATTCCGCAACATAGTCGCATTGCGGTGCGCAATCATTTGCAGGCTTACCAAGTGCCCTTGGACGGCTTGGCTGTGATATTGGTGGTGAGTGCGGATGCAGCTTACCCATACGAACTGTTTTATTCGTGGGTGACGTTTCCGGCTGTGGACGCTACTTCTGGTGTGTTCCACACTTACACTCCCTCTCCTGTGCCGAATGAATATACTCCATACAGGGCACAGGAAGTTCCTATTGATAATTGGCAGTATCGTGTTTGGTTTGGTGGCGCCCTACCCCATTCTTTAACCGCTCCGAGGTTAGGTCCTTTGTCCATTCCAGACGCAAATTGGCCTGTTTTGGCTGGATTTACTCCTCATCCTCAAAACGGCAATTGTACCCTGGCGGAAGTTCGTAGACTACATGTTGTCTCGATTGCCGTGATTCGAGCTTTGGTACAATACATAGCCCGTAATCTTCCGGGTGGGCCTCCGGGTGGTGCAGCGCTTCCAGCCGGAAAGGGCGGATTGAAGCTCAGTCCCGTGATGGTCAGTGCTGTAATGGGCAAGCGTCCCCAGGAGAAGGATGATTTTCCTTTCTGGCTTGCCGAGAAATTTGATCAGCAGGAAGCAGTATTTCCTAATACAACTCCTGGTGACAAACACAGGATTTTGACAATTAATTTACCAAAGGATTTGGCCCCTGAACTCGGTGACTGTGAGACCTGGGGTAAAACATTTGCGGCGGTCTATGCGAGGTGTTATGGCACTCCGTCTATGGCTGTCCTGCCTACGATCATTAAACGTGTTCAAGATGATCACGGACCGGAGGCTGCGGTTGAATTGGGTATGCGCCTATGTGGCGCCTTTGATATAGTTTGCGACCTCATTTTTGCTAAAGTCAAGGGGGATGCAGTGAAGACACAGAAATCTCGTCCTGCGTCTCCGTTACCTGCGCAAACAGAACGTATTTATGACTTGCGCGATCGCGCAAAGATTAAATCACCTGATAGATTTCAGGTTTCTGATCAATGTTCCCCTCGTTCCTTTCAGGAATCATTGGCCTCGGCGACCGGTGGTGGAGGAGGCGGAAGGGGTCGGGGTGGCCAACAAGGACATCCGTCGCGGCGATCCTTGAACAATTGGAATATCAGGGTGCAATTGAAACATGTGTGTAACCAATGAATAACCCTCTTTTTACTGTGACCAAGCCTGACGGATCATATCTTTGGTGTTGGATTACCGGCATTTAAACTCGCATTGCCGTAACTGTGCAGTACAGAATACTCACGGCTCTGCCCTAGTGGATAGTCTCGTGCGTAAGCGTTTTAAGACCATGCTTGACATTTCCAACGGTTTTTATGCCCATCGATTGGATGGTCTAAGTTCCCAATGGACCTCCTTTACTTGCGGCGGTGTCCAAAAACAATTTCGGTGTTTACCAATGGGCTATAAGAATAGTCCTGGGATTTTTACTGCCCGCATAGTCTCTCTTTTGGACAGAATCGACCCAGATGCATGCTCGTATGTGGATGACATATATCTCACAGACGACGAACTTTGGGAGCATTTGTGTCGAGTAAACAGCATAATTTTTAACTTTGCAGACATGGGTTACAAATTTAACTTTGCAAAATCGCACATTGCGGAGTACACAGTGTTGGTCTTGGGCTATGAGCTCAACAGTGAAGGTAGAGGTTTGGCTTCTCACTTCCTGGAGAAATGTGCACAACTGCGCGCTCCGACAACGCTGAAAAAATTACAGTATTTGCTGGGTTTCTTAAATTTTGGAAGGACATACATTCCGGATTATGCCCAGCGTATCAAGCCTTTATATGCTTTGATACAACCAACTTTTTCCAAATCATGCTGACTGCCTGAGCACTCAGCCATTTTGCAATCCTTGCAGGCTGATCTGCTCGCTTCTAAATTCTTACTGACTCATGATAACCACACCAACCTGTGGATTAGAATCATCCCTGGGACGTGGGTTTCACGTACCTTACTTTTAATGAAGGAGACACAGTACCTATTGCTTACAAGTCACACTTGTACACTTCGGCTGAAGTGCGATGTTCCACTGTGGAGAAAGTTTTAACGGCTGTACAGATGACAATTCTTTGAGAACGTGCCCTGTCACAGGGAAAGCGCATGTTGGTTGTTACACCGTGTCCTGCCTTGGAGGCAGTACCAAACTCTAAAGCTTTGCACCCTCGGTGGATTCAATGGGCTGCATCCATGTCATCGCAAGATGTCACGTTTATTTTTGACGCCACTTTACGGTCGCAGGAGTATTTGCAGTATGAATTCGTTCATCCGGCTCCTTTAGTAATGCGACCTTTGGAGGATTTCCATTGCATCATTTACACTGATGGTTCGGCGCAGGTTGCGCGTGGCTCTAAACATGCCTACGTTTCCGCATGCGCCATTGTGGTCGGTGCCATGGTGAACGATGAGTTCAAGTCCAGAGTTGTGCACACTCAGACTCTAGGGGACTGCACCGCACAATTGGCAGAGCTTCGTGCTCTCTTACTAGCGTTGGAGTACACAGATCCTAGTGTGACGACTCTAATTGTGAGTGATTCCTATTACTGTGTCCAGTCTTACAATGAAAACTTGTTCTTTTGGATTCAAAATGACTTTCGTGATTCCAAAGGTAGCACAATAAAACATAAAATGATCTGGGTTCGAGTGGCTGAGCTCAAAGAGCAGTTGCCACTCGTGTTTGTGATTCATACTCTAGGCCATCACCTTGTAGGAGTTCACGCTGTAGGTAACTCGCTTGCTGATGAAGCAGCAAAATCAGCAGTATCTACATATTTAGTTGCAGCAGTTACACGGTCCAAAAGTAAGATTGATAATGACATCTTGGCGGCAGTAGCTGCCACTGAAAAGGGAAGTTAACATCCTACGGGGTTCCCTTCGAAAGTACACATACCACTTACGTCCCGATAAGGTTCCTTTGGTGAAAATTCCTGAAGTTGGAGAACATTTGATTCCCAACTCGGATCGCAGGGCTAGCTTGATTACAGCGGCGCATGAAGGTGTGGCGTCTGCGCATGCGGGCGTCTCGGCCACTGTAGCTCAATTACAACAACGTTTCTGGTGGCGGGGACTGTACAAACAGACGCGCGACTATGTCCTTCTATGTGACATTTGACAGCAGATTAAACCTTCGACTGCTGCGCGTCCGCCACAGACACAGTTGTACATATCTAATAAACCGCTAGGTTGT
Organism: Lissotriton helveticus; assembly: GCF_964261635.1. Classification (NCBI taxonomy): domain Eukaryota; kingdom Metazoa; phylum Chordata; class Amphibia; order Caudata; family Salamandridae; genus Lissotriton; species Lissotriton helveticus. The sequence continues at coordinate 1,612,849,784 of NC_136065.1, forward strand.
GTTTATTTAGATCACTGTGGTCCTTTTTCTTCTGATACTGCGTATAAGTACATATTAGTAGCAGTTGATTCATGCACACGCTTTGTGTGGGTATGGCCCCATCGCAGGGCTGATTCACGGACTGTCATAAGAGATTTGCGTGTCTTTGTAGGGATTTTTGCCTGTGGCACCTTCCATTCGGATCAGGGTCCGGCTTTCGCCTCTAAGGCGTATAAGGATGCCATGATTTCGATGGGGGTACAAGTCAAGTTTTCGTCTCCCTACAGACCTGAGGGTAACAGTGTAGTGGAACGAATGAACCGTGACTTAAAGCAATCTTTGACAGCACGAGTTATAGGCACTGGCAGAAACTGGCTGGCCCACCTCAATGGCATGCAGCGTGCTCTTAATAACCTCCCTAGAAGGTCTCTGGGTGGGCGGACCCCATACGAAATGTTCTTTGGTATCAAGATGTTTGTCCCGGACCTTGACGGTCTAGATGGCGTGGTCAAAGTCACAACCTTTGACGTAGATGAACATTTCAATGTTTTACAGGATCTACAAAAGACCAGAGACAGTCTTGCAAAGGAATATTTGCCCTCCACATCGGATGATGCGTTGCAGATCCCGGTAGTTGGCTGGCTACCCCAAGTTGGAGAACTGGTTCGAGAGAAGATCGATAACAAGAAAGAATTTGGTCCTTCATATCGAGCTCCGGTTCCTGTGCTTGGAGTGAAGGGCACAAGAACAGTCATTTTATCACCACTTCCAGGTCGTAAGGAAAACAGGTTTATCTATGTTGACAATGTCAAGATACACAGAGTTGCCGATTCTTCATAGTATGACTCCGGCAGTCTCATGTCCTTCGATTGTGAGAAATTCTGTACTGGCCACTACTTCTAATCCGATTCCTGAGGTGGCCCTAGATACGCCTGCAGTTTCCAGTCCTTTATTAAGTACTTTACCTGTTGATAACGTCGATGAACTTGATTACACTTACCCAACTGACTTATCGATGCCGGATTTGCAAACACGTTTGGCTACAGAAATAGGGGTTTTCTTTTGACACTGTTTCACGAAATTAGAAAAAACCTTCACGTTTTGCAATTTATGCCACATTATTTAAAAAACATTTTTTGATTCCCCCTTGGACATATATTTGGCTGGTGCTTTTTTCAATTTACCTTTTTATGTCAATTGGTTTTGTGTTTTATTTTTTCCGTCTTGTCGATGGACACAATGTCGAGGAGAGAACATACATTCGACATCTTAATAGAACTTTGACCCCTCTTTCCTGGTCACATTCAGCACACAGACTGAAGAGAGACTTGAATTTTGTTAACATCACTGCTTGGCCTGTTCTTGATGGGATTGTGTGGGATGTGGTTAAATTTCACATCCATGGCCCTACTGAGGTTGTTAATGTTCCTAATATGCTCAGGGTAAACATGGGAGATGTGGTGAAACAAAACATACGTTCTGATGATTGGGAAATTCAGGCTGTAGAAGCGTTGTTTTCTGATTTAAAATATTATGCTGCCTTTGATACTGAAGACTTATACTTAGATTCTGCTAATTATGGTGAATTATTTTGCTTCCAACATTTTGGCAACCATTATCTGCATAAAACGAGTTCCAGAAGGGATGCTGTAAATTACACAGCGTGGGAACATTGCCCAGCCCCTTTACAAGGCAGTTTGAGTACTTTTTTGAAAAAGTACACTTATTTTACCGACTTTAATCAGTCCAATCCCGAGTCTTTTTATTTTAAAATTACACAGAAGTCCATGTCCAAGATTAGATTTACCGATACTAAATTGTTGTATTCGAAGTCCTTTCTAGACAAATTGGCTGTAGAAGGCTACGAGCTATGGAGGGAAACCATTGACCTTAAATCGGTTTGGGGTTCAAGAAGTTGGCAGGTACAAGGCACTGAGGCTTTGCACCGAGCATGTCTCATCCCAACTCATATGTTGCTTTTGAATTCACAAACTCCTTGCTTTGGATTGGCTACTTCTAAAAAATTAAATACACCTACTGTCCCGGATTTAGAGGAGTATTCTGGTTGGAGTAATATTAAACAGTTTTCTATTAGAGAGTTGCGGGCTCTTTTGCAGAATTCGTCCTTTAATATATCCAGTTTGGATCCAAAAGGCTGGCTGATGTGGCACAGAAGCTCTGATTCTTGCCAACGTTGTTTTCTGGGTTTAGCTGATGGATTTACACAAATCAGACCTGATCCCCGTTTTGATACTGACCATTCTGTCACCACTTACTCATTAGGCAAATTATGTCAGAATTGGCTAAAACATTCTACGTTGGCTGCAGTTAAACTACATCTATCCAAGCTGACTGATGATGTGGATTTGAATGATTTCATTAAAGGCCCGATAGTGGTAGTTCTAAAAGATGGATTTATGCGATTTACAATAAAATCTGGAAAACTTCGCAAATTGAGGCTGCAACACGCCTTAGATCTATTGATCAAGCTAATTTAGAAAAAGTGCTTGCAGTTGTAGATAACAGTATTAACATGCTTTCTTCACGCATTTACACGTTAAATAATATTGTGTCTTCTGTTGTTGATATTGTACATGATGAAGTGTCTGTGTTGTCCCATGGTCAAAATCAATTGCGTTCCATTATGCAATTTGCGTGGACCCTGCAGACGCTTAAGTCTGGTAAGGTGCCTTGGTCTTACATGAACGAGTCCTCCCTCTTTTCCCCATTTAATTTGACTGACAAGCAGCACAGGCTGTCAATGCTGGATGCTTCTTTTTCCATGCTACACATTGTAAAGTTAGAGTCTTTACCGTTCTCTGTGGCAGAAGCCACTGCTGTGACGTGGCTTATCCATGGGTTAATTACATTACCATTGCTTTGTACAAATTTACAAATTGTATGCGATATATCGCAATAGGCAGATATGAACCACTAGGTAGTTCGTTTCTCCATGAGGCATGGTCGCTTCCATTCACTTATTGATGCCTAAAAGATGAGAAGGAAGTTTATCTTAAAGGGGAGGAGTGCACAGAGACACCTGATCATTCATTAATATGCAAACACATCCAATTGCACGGTTCTTGTAACCAGGACCGACCAAATTTAGCCTGTGTTTTGAAAGGTACTCCAGTTCCCGCAGTCGTTCCTACTTTCATATTACGGGCAAACGGCAGTTATTTACTTTTGAATAACGAAGACTGTTGTGGGTTAATTAGAGGTATCGCTTATGTGGTAACAGTATCAGAACGTGTGGTGTGTTGCAAAAATGTTCTGTATCCTCCTACACATGGGAATTCAGATGTTTCCATCTGGCCACGAATCCCAACCTTGACGGCAGAGTTCAATGGTATGAGTAGAATATGAGCCCTTTTGTCTCAAAAAGAGGTGGCCCTGAGTTCGGCTCGTGAAACATTTGTCCTTCACATAGCTAACACGCGCACAGAGGTGCAGGCGCTATTGAATACTGACTTGCCATTGCATTTCAGCGAGCTGGTTCATCAAATCTTTAATGCCTCCTCCACTTCTGGCCTCGCACACTTTTTTAAAATAGTTAGCGGTGGTCTCGTGACTTGCTTCGAGAAAATATTTGGAGTAATCCCTGCTTTCTTTCATTCTATATTTTCAAGCCTGTTTCGTGGCTTTCCGTTTTTGCTGGCACTGGCTGCAGCCGTTCTGGTGATATTTTGTTTTATTAAAAATGGATGCCCGTCCTGTGTTATAAGCCGCACCGCCCCCCCTTGCTCTGTTTCGCAACCGGATGCTTGAATACTATGGCGCACTGCCGCTAACGACTTTAAGCACGGCATATGGATTCTCGTATCGATTTTCCTATTTCACATGTGTCCAACCTGTGTTTCATTGCCTGAGCTGCGATTTTGACTGGGCCCTTGATTTGTGTCTCTGCAAGACGGTGTCTCCTGACGTCGATTTTAATCACCTGATGAGTCCCGTAGTTACTCACGAGTTGGTTTGTTCTGGCGAAAGGATTATGGCCTTGGCAGCGATGCATGGACTAATGGGTCATTGGACCATACTCGCAGCAGCGCAACATTTCTTGGCACAGAGCTATATTGAGAACCCGCCGAGTTGTCCTCTGATGATGCTAGAGGCTCCGGTGCTGGAGGAGCACGTATGTTCTTTCCCACTAATGAATTGGATGGCTGAACTGTTTTCGGATGATGACAGTGATTTCATGCTGGGGGCTCTTGCTGCATATTCTGCATATTCAGTCCTGTCCTAGAAGCCTTCGAGACTTTTTGCTACTAGCCAGTTATTGATTACGAAATGTTTGGACATTTTCCGTACAATTTTTTCTACAGACCCTGACCTATTTTCTTGAGTGAGAGTGAGGTCTCTATATTGACCTTTATAATGCCATTTCACCAGATTTTAGCTCATTATTATTGAACTCTGCTTTCATGATATGCCCCTATTCTGGTCTTACCGTACCTTATTTTGTCTGTGCTCGGATCATTGGGGGGGTGTCATATAGTTACTGCTTACCTATATACCCTGTTAAGTTAGCTTGAGCTTATTAAATGTTTAAACGCCATTTTTCCTTTTGCTGCTTCTGCACATGACACATAATTGTTATTTTAGCTTTCAACCTAGAAGAGCGTTGAGATTTACATGAGAATAATATGTTATTGATCTGATATCAGCTTTGCTTTGTAAACTGTCTGCACAGTAAGTGCTGAAGCCTCCAAGGATAACTCGACACAGTGTTGTTGTGAGGTCTGATCTTCGCACCTTCCTAGACATAACATGAATGCAGCTGCTGCCAAAATCTGGCTTTAGGCGCATTTTATATTGCTTTGCATAGAGCACACGTAGCACACTTGATGGTGCTTCGCATGCAGAGAGCTGGTGGAAGATGATGTGATCCTCTGCCACTGTGATTTTGAGGTATGGGCCCGCCCTGCTAAAACCCAAAGAGACCTTCATAGATATAATATACTATGCTAGTTAGGGAGGGTGAGAAATAGGTGTTGTTAATTCCTATTCATTTCAGCATTTTAGTATGCTATCACCATTCGCTTTCTATGGATTAGTAACTATGCTGATAACTTTACTTCTGATAATATGTTGTTTGCTTGTATTGTCTAAGATACTGCATTTGAGAACCCTGCATTAGTAAATAAATATTTCAAATGTGCATGTGTCCTCTTTTACTCCATGTTCTGGTTTGAAATGATTGTATAATGAAAGAGTGTTCATGTGTTCCACGATACCTGAGGTATTCTAAGTTCATGTTCTGGTCTGTCTAAACATTGGGAGTATGTTATGACCAATGAGACACTGTAGCTAGCTCGGTAAAGGGATTTTGGGTACTAAGATGAGTTTTGGGCCACCCTAATTCACTGAGGTTCCAAATCTCTATGCACAGTTCTGTAGGAGAACGGAATTCCCACTACAGCACGATGAAGAGCTTGAATTCGAAAGAGCCCCCGCCAACACCACTCCTAATCTACGCATTGTAACTCCCTCTGAGAATCCTGAGTCTGTCTTGCTCTCTGAGAAATCAACAGTTGTAATGACTGATACTGTGATTAACGTTACTAATACTTCGGAAGGTCTAGAAGAAATTTCCAATGATGAGTATGAGTATGAATATGAAGAATTGGAAGAGGGGACATATGCTTCCAAATTACCTGGTCTTAAAAAGGGAAAGTCTAAGTCAAAAAACAGAGCAAGGAAAGGAAAAAATGCTTCAGCCCTCTCTACTATGATAACTTCTTCAAATAGCCAAGGGAAATCAGTTAGAGAGGAGAGCCCCATGCGCAAGTGGATGCAAGCCAAAGGGGGAGTTAAGAACATAACCCTGTGTTTATCGGGGACTATTCCTGTTGAATGGGAAAGTTTGAAGAACTCTTACAGATCTACCGTTGGCAATAGTAATGGCAAGGCTGTGTCCCCGGCCCTCCCGCTGGCCCCTCCAATGTCAGCTGTATCTGATATTTCTCTTGCTACTGCTGAGACTAATCCTCATTGTGAGAAAAAGAACACCATATTTACAACAGTAAAAACTTCAGAATTCGCGAAACTAGGTGCGGAAATGCCGGTATCTATGCATTCATCTCCGCCTTTTGCAGAAGAGACTATGGTCGCTACAACAAATTTACCGTTAAATCTGCCATCTCCTGCTATCCCTAAGGTATCCTCACTGGATATAATTCTTAAAACTTTAATAGAGCATCGACAGGAGGCACAACAACATTTTCTCCAATTAAAAGAAGAAAATAATAAGATGCAGAACTGTCTATTAGAGGTCACCAGTAAGCTGTGTGGGGTGACAAAAGAGATCGAAGAGCTGCAGCAAAGGGTTGCGGATGTAGAAGAGACTGCGAGTCGCTCTGAGGCAGCAACTAACCAGCTTGAAATTGATATAGGGAGTTTACAGAACAAAGTGGAAGACATGGAAAATAGACAAAGGCGGCAGAACCTCAGACTCTTTGGTGTTCCAGAAGGGTCAGAGGGCTCGGACCCTCGAACATACATGGTCAGACTGCTTCAAAGGGCCTTTCCAGTCCTGGCCGACTGGGACTGGGACTCGCAACTCCAACGAGTACATAGACTGCCAATTATTAACAAAAACAAAGATAGTAAATTCCCTCGTCCTTTTTTGATTTACTTTGGTAACTATCTACTTAGGCAGGCGGTCTCTGTTAAAGCTAGACCCAATACTCCGGTGAAATCAGAAAATGTAACCTTTTTTGTGAGATCCGATCTCATTAAAGCCATCATGGACCGAAGATGGAAACTGAGTCAACTGATCGATCCTTTCAAACCAGTAGGCGCACAGGTATACCGTCAGGAACTGGCACGCCTGAAAGTTTTGAAAGCAGGACATACTTAATATTTTACTGATGTTAGAGAAGCTGAGCTAATTCTCTCTAAAATTAGATAAAGTCTAGGGATTTCAAAATCAAAGTTATTTTTTATTTTATTTTATTTATTTTTTTTCTCTTCCAAATTTTATTTTTTTATTTTCTTCTCTTAAATTTAGAATAAAAAATGCTTTTCCTCACGTTGTGATAAAGAGCAGATTTGATTTTCACCTTTTGTTCTGCGCTGATGTGTATTTAGGCACCTTTCCTTTTTTGTCTGCAGCCATAAAGTTCAATAAGGAGTGACGGGAGAACCCGGGGTGACCTCTCTCTTAGGCTGCCCTTTCAGCTGCAGCAGTAGATAAAGGGGGGCTTTCCTGGTAGGCACATATGGGAGGGGTTAGAGAGGGTTGGGAGATAGAAATTCAGGAAGGGGAGGTTAATATGGCTGAAAAAGACAACACAAGCACTAGGGGTGTAAGGTACAATATGAGAGAAATGTTTTGTAGCAGACTAATGCAGAAGATAGTTGCATACTCAGATTCAAGATATGTACCAAATTAATTGCTTAGCCTGGAATGTTGCGGGCCTTAACAGTAAAAGCAAGAGACAATTGGTCTTCGAGGAACTTAAAATGTACAACCCACATTGGTACTGCTACTGATAGCCCGCTACTGATAGCTCCCACTTTGCTAGTGCTGCTGATTTTAAAATTGTTTACCGCATCTTATGTTCATTTCGGTGTGCTTGAGGGAATTTGGGGGGGAGAGCCTGCCAATTTTATTTTTCTTTTCGCCTCTTTCCGAGGGACAACAATTGCATTTTAAAATATCATATTAACTTGCCGGTGCTCGGCATTGCTCTGGGCTTGCTCCCTCTTGCCTCGGCTCCGCAGCACTCCTGACATTACTTTCGGCCGGGTAGCGACCATTTTGGACGTGATTCGCGCTTGGCGCGGTCAGCGGTCCAGCTGTTGCACGCCTCTCCCCAGCACTGGCCACCCCCTATTGTGTCTGTGCCATACGCGCAGCGGGCAATTGCAGCGGGTGCGCCGATGGCACGCCAAAGGTGCGCCTAAGGCAAGCCCGTCTGCGCCAAGGCAGGGCACAGGGCACGCCATGCTGTCGGATTTGATTCCATCCATCATACAGGCTTGCTTATTCAATATTCCAGCACTGTACTGAGATCCTTAAGAGGCTCGCGCTGCCCTTCCTATCATACTAACACTGCAGGACCCGAGAATGTCTCGGCGTGTCTGGACTGTGGCTTTTTACCATCTATTCAGCTCCCTCTGGCCGCTCGGAGGGCCGAGCTCCTCCATCAGGCAAGCTTCAAAGCCTGCCTCATCAATTCTCAATCACTGAGGTGTCATCATGCTGACATTACCGATCTGGTGCTGGACAATGAACTAGACCTCCTATTTATCACCGAGACCTGGCTGGACGCATTCTCTAATTCCGTTGTTGCTCTGGCCACCCCCTCGGGGTACAAAATCCATCGGACTGACCGCCCAATTGGGAGAGGGGGTGGCCTGGCTATCATGTACAGAGAGCACTGGGTTCTTCAGTGGGATGTCCCCACCATTTGGGATGGCTTTGAGGCCTTGGATTTTACCCTCCAACTCTCCTCCCATTTCACATTGGGTGGCTCCTTAATATACCGCCCACCGGGCTCAGCGGGCGTATTTTTGGATGCATGTGGTGACGCCATTGCGGAAAGAGTCTTTAGGTTTTCCAACTATCTCCTCTTGGGGGATCTCAATTTACATCTCGACTCCTGTGAGTCGACCGATTCCGCTGTCTTTATGGATAAACTCCAATTGGCAATGCTCTCCCAATGGGTGATGGATCCGACCCATAAGGGGGGGTTATATTTTGGATCCTATCTGCTCCAACTTCACGTTGCAAGTCAGCAAGCCACGCCCGATCACTTGGTCTGATCAGTTCTCGATATTTTTTTCGTGGCTAGCTCCGCAGCAGCGCCTATTAGCTCAGGGCCATCGCACCCCCACAGCCAGGAAGTTAGATGCTGCTCACCTTGGCGGTCATCTGGCGACCTCACGCCCTACCCTCCTGTGCGCTCTTCAGGACAATGTTACCTCATTCTCAAGTTGGATTGGCGGCGCAGTTACGACCCTTTTGCCACGGGTTCCTGTAAACTGGGGAGAGAGACCCCCTCCAAGCCTTTGGTTTACCTCGGAGCTGAAGGCTCTCAAGCACGCCTGCAAGGTTTTGGAGAGAGCTTGGCGGGCTAGCAGCTACTGTCCTATCGCCAATTAGGCGCTCAGAGCCAAACAGAAAATGTACTACGTAGCTATTGCTACGGCAAAAAGCAAGTATTTTGCCACTCGCATCGATTGGGCGAATAACAATGCTAAAGAAATCTTTGCCATTGTGCAGAGTTTCGTTACGCCCCGTGCCCAGGAGATGGTGGTTCCCCCTTGGGCAATTGGTGTAAAACCTTGTCCAAACATTTGAGGGTGAAAATTAGTGATATCCATGACTCTTTCCTGAAAAACTCTAATCCGACCCTGACTACTCGGCTGAGTGTTCCGGAGAGGGATCCGGGTTATTCCTTCTTGGCGTTTTGTCCTATAGACCTCTTGGTCTCTCGCAGAATCCTTGGAGCACTGAAATCGGGCTCCCCGAAAGACCCCTGCGCGGCCAGGTTGTTGGCAGAACTGGCCGACACGATCAACCCGGAAGTCAATATCCTGATTAACCAGTCGCTTCGTGAGGCATGTGTCCCGCTCTCTTGGAAGCAGGCACTTTTACTCCCCTTGCTCAAGAAGCCTACCCTTGATCTGGCGCTTCCGGCCAATTATCGAACTAGTTCTCTCTTGCCTACCTTGGCTAAGGTCTGCGAAAAGGCAGTCACCTCGCAGCTTACCAACTATGTGGAGAAGGCGGGTCTGCTGCACCCGGCGCAATCGGGGTTCCGTGCCTCCTATAGCACGGAGTCAGCACTGTTGGAGGTGGTGGAAGCAATCCGTGACTGTTTGGATGCCAGCGGGAGAGCAGCCCTGGTGATGCTGGATCTCTCAGCGGCATTCGACAAGGTTCCCCACTCTCTCCTTCTCGAGCAACTCACTGCCATTGGCATTGCTGCCACTGCTTGGAGTTGGCTCAGATCGTTTCTGGAGGACAGGTCACAACAGGTCTGGCTGCCCCCGTGCACCTTGGAGCCCACTCCTCATTCCACTGGCGTCCTGCAGGGTTCCTCCCTTAGCCCCCTTTTGTTCAACATCTACGTGACTTCCCTGGTTTACCTGGCGGAGTCATTGGGGGCTAAGGTGATGGCATATGCGGATGACACGCAGTTGCAGTTTACCTGGAAAAGGGGTGAGGACTCGGCCAGGACTGTGCAGCGGTGTCTCTCGTCAGTGTTTCGTTGGCTTTCCAATGCACAGCTTAAGTGCAACAAAGAGAAATCAGAGGTGCTCTTGTTTGGCCGGTTCTCTGCGGACTTTAGAGTCACCCTCTGGCCATCTGACTTTCCGCCCCCCCTGTCAGACAAGGGTCTAGCAAAAAATCTGGGGGTCTGGTTTGAGGAGAACCTTAATTTTGCGACTCACGTTAAGAAACTCCCAGGGACTGCGAAAATGTCTTCCTCTCCTGCCAGTCGGTGCCAAAGAAACGGTTGTCCGGGCGCTTATCCTTTCCCGGCTCGACTATGCTAATGCTCTCCTGGTGGGATGTCCGGGGTATCTTACCAGGGAGCTGCAGGTAGTCCAAAATGCGGCAGCGAGACTCCTAATGGTACTTTCTCCCAGGCAGAGTGTGCGGGCCCATCTCCGCCACCTACACTGGCTCCCAGTCGAGTCTCGTCTTAAATTTAAAATGTTGTCCATTGTCCAACGGGCTCTGTATGGGCTGGGCCCATTTTACCTTCAGAAGCGCTTTGCCTTCTACATGCCCCCCAGGCAACTGTGGTCGTCTGACCAATTCCTTATACAGACCCCCCGGTTCAAACGCCACCGGCTGGGCGGCTGTTCCTTCACCCGCAAAGCTGGCTTAACCTGGAATGAGCTCCCTCTTGCCCTCAGGATGGTCTAAGAGGCGGCAGTTTGTAAGAAGAAATTGAAAACGCTGCTGTTCTGATGCCTTTTCCTCCTGACGTTCTGATTCTTCAGCTGGTTCTGTGGTGGGTTTTCTTGGTAGCAGCGCCGGGATACTTTGAGTAGCTGTGCGCTTTATAAAACTAGTATAACATAACATTTGGCACTGCTAACAGAAACCCACATCTGTTACAAAGATAGGAAACTCTCAGAACTAGGGGGATATGAGGTAGTGACCTGTACAACTTTAAATGCTTCCATTTGAGGGGTGGCTATAATTAAGAAAAGGCAATTTAGAGTAGAAATTACGAAAACAGCTTCCGATAAGGCAAGCCGGTGGGCTATAGTACAAATTATGCTGGAAAACTGTAAATACGTCCGTTGTGCTGTATATGGTTCAAACACTGATGATTCACATGTCTTCGATTGGTTAAATATGGAATTATTAAATTGGGAGGGCGAGTTGATTCTCATGGGTGATTTTAATTGCGTTATGAACTATGAGCAGAACACTACGAGACAGGGTACTTCCCAACGTATGCGAAAGACACGGGCTGCTATATTAGAACTTTCCCGTATTCATAATATAAAAGATGTCTGGAGGAACTTGTACCCTAATCTAGCGGGATTCACCTATTACTCGGCACCCATAAAATGTGTTCACGGATCGACATAGCATGGGTTTCCGACAATATTTTAGGATTATGTAAAATGGAGATTTGCCCAAGAGTTACTTCGGATCATAACCCGATTCTCTTGTGGTTCAATATCATCTCTAAAACTCACGAACCTAGGATATTCTCATTTCCTAGATACTTGTTTGCAGACTTTGTATTTATTGTCCAACTTAAAGAACACATTAAAGAATTCTTAGAGTTTAACACTAATTCTGCCCCATCTATCTACGTTTGGGATGCCTGCAAGACGCGTATAAGAGAGTTCGTCCAGCAGTTCATATTTAGACAGAATGCAAGTTGAAGGAGGGAGATTACTGACATCAAATATAATATCCAGACACTGGAGAAATATTTTGCAGAAACTCTCAGACATGGGGTCCAAGGGTTACAGCGGTCGCAAAATATCTCTCAACTAGAACTTAAATTAGTAACTCTTCGTTCTAATATTAAAAAATTGTTTAGAGAGAGATGTAGTATTAAACTCCATAAGTATAAGCTCTCTCAATATGAAAGCGGAGACAGAATCTGCAAAATTCTTGCTTACAAAGCTGCTGACGAGAGAGCTAGCTCACTAATTAAAGGTATCAAAGGAGCCGATGGAGTTATTTACAATCAACCAGCGCAGATTTTGCAGCAGTTCGTCACATATTACAGTAAATTGTATACTCCGGAGCAATGTCCTATGGAGCGTAGCTTACAGAGGTATATCTGCAAGAACTTGGTTATTGATAAAGGGGAAGAAGCTGAAGCTATGGAACAGTTAGAGGAAGAGATTACGCTTACTGAGCTTAGACTCGCCATTGCTTCTCTCCCCCCAGGGAAAGCTGCAGGAGAGGACACGCTCCCAATTGAACTCTACAAAATCTGCGGCGACGAATTGCTCCCTCTTCTCTGTTCAGTTATCAATCAGATTAGTCTAACTGGCAAGGCTCCTAATTCGTGGAAAACTGCGAAGATTGTGTTTTTTTTTAAAAAGAACAAACCTGCGACGGAATGCGGGTCTTACAGGCCTATCTCTTTGATTAATGCGGATGCCAAAGCATACGTAAAATTACTTGCCATGCGGCTTGCTCCACTTATGCCAAAACTGGTGAATATCAACCAACATGGTTTTGTGACAGGCAGGGATACAACTGCACATGTTAAGTTATGTTAACATGGCAATAACAGCATTTGATGTGGCCACAACTAATCCCTCCCCACTCGGAATGGTGTTATTAGACGCTGAAAAGGCATTCGATCGAGTGGGGTGGGATTATCGTTGGGCAGTTATGGCTGAATTTGGCTTTAAGACTCAATTTCTGAGGAAAATACAATATGCCAATATGCTGTCTCCTATTTTCCCAATTTTGAGAGGCACACGTCAAGGGTGCCATCTATCGACATTGCTTTTTGCCCTCTCCATGGAGCCATTCATAAATGCACTCCTGTCCCAAGAACATATTAAACCTTTTATTCATGGCACAAACACCCTTAAAATTACAGCGTATGCTGACGACTTAGCTGTATATACAACAGATGTTGTAGAAGCAATAGCAGGAATTACGATTAAGTATTGTTATCCGCCCACGCCGGGTTGGAAGTATCACCGACCTTTTCCTTTTCTTTGTAGACACCCAACAACCCTGAAGAATCACGGGTCCATTGCCCGCTTGACGAAACAAGTGTCGGCTGGTTGCTTTTCTTTGATGTCATTCTTCCAAAAAGGAAGATTCAATACACTTAAATTGGGATCAAAAACCATTTATCTGTGCCCATCTTGTTTCTCTAGAATACGTATTTCTTCTCACAATTGATGATACTTATCTTCACTTCAGATAATGTGTGTACAGGACTTTGTTGTTCTCACTGAAGTGGGCCCTTGCCACTACTTGTAGAGGTTTAGGGGTCTCCTCTTACCTTGTAGCACCGTTGCCCTTTGTTGCTTTTTTTCTTCTTACTCTTCCGCTACCAGCACGAGCTTCCTGTACACTTGAAAACCCATCACAGTTGTTCTATAGTGCCACGAATCCTAGGTGTACATGCTTTTATTAATAAACCATAGCATAACATCAAATGTGAACTGAGCTCTCGGAGAGCTGTCAGCTGCTATTTGCTCTCCCAATTCTCCGCTCACAGTTTTGAACTGAGCACAAAGAGGATTGTGAACAGTTCAAAGCTCACTGAGTGCTCAGTTCACAATTGCAATATGTGTGTTGAAAAAGCTATGAGCTGTTCTCAGCTTTCCCAGTGCTCAGACTGAACTGAGAAGTAGGTGAGCCGTGATCTTCCTCACTTCTCTGAGGACTGGAGCATATGGTGGGCCACAAAGTGCTACCGGAGACCCAATTCTCTTTATTTTCACTGCTTCTCACCCTGACTAAGGATGAGGAGAAAATTCCTCCCAACCTCCCATTTGGCAAAGTGGTGGAAGTTGAACAAAGTGCCACACATACACTTTGACAATATGGGGTGGCTAGTACATACTCTTTTACCTTTGGAAGGTAGGAGCCCCCTTTAGCTACGCTAATGTGCTGGACTATCTACTGTTTTTTAAGTAGTAACTTGCAATTGGAATTTTAGAATACCGAAAAGTAGTAAATTAATTAAAAAGTGTAAACTTATTTAAAAGTGTATGCTACCTTTGTGAATCAGAGTGTAAGATATACTTTTGAAGTAAATTTACAATTGGGTTTTGTGAATAGCCAAAAAGTAGTAATCTTGCTCAAAAGATTAAATTTCCCAAAAGTATAGATTACTCAAAAGTGTAGAGCCCCCAGGAGACATGTAAGTCACACTTTTGGAGTAAATTTACATTTGGATTTTTGTGAATAGACAAAGTAGTAAACGTACTCAAAAGTGTACATTAATCAAAACTGTAAGCTACCTTTGCGAATCAGGCCCTGCGTAATCAAAAACAGGGATTTCTACAAAAATGAAACAAACGAAACATTGAACAGACAAAAAATCCTTTTTGAAACAATTATATTTTGCTCTAACCCTTTCCAACCACAAAAAAAGAATAAAAACTCAAAAGCATTGAATTAACACTGTTAGAAAACCACGTCGCCCACCACTCCAGCAAACTGTGTGTCCACATGGTCTGCCTTCCGACCCCTGAATATGGAAGCCCTTTGCAAGATTTTAATAATCATCAATGCGTGCTCAAGTCTTATAGAAGCTGAGTCAGGCACCCTATCAGAACATATTCAGACCAGTTTCTACCATTTCACCTTGAAACCTTACCCTCATCTCTAGCAGAAGGATCCTTCCAGAATGTTCTGGAGTCAGGTTACTTCACTTGTGAAGAAACCAAACTTAGACTCAGGAAATAATAAAGTAGGCGCGCTTCTGGGCTGTATCTCTGGCTCACCACTCGCTCGCACCATGCCCCCACACATACCCCCTTTCTCCCTCAACAAGTAGCTCCAAGAAAGAGTGTCTATGTAATGAAGCCTCCACTCCACAGCTTTGCTGAAACAACGATACAGCTGTGCTGTTCATATAGCCCTCCACGTTACAGATGTTGCCTTGTTGTTCCCCATGGCCCCACTTTACATAAATCATAACAGGAATACAAGTACACCCTCCTGTTTCTCAACAAAATGTCCACTTCCTAGTTAAACACACTCCTCCTTCTCCTCCAGTCACCAGCCCCTTCAACCAGTGTCCCCCACACAGCTCTGCTGCAGACTGTGATAACGTATTACACGAGTTGCCCAATGAAACCCCTCGTGCATTGTTCTCTTGGTCCCGGACTGTCACAAACAAACGTTTGCCACACCTGTGTGTACAAACAGAGATTAGAGAAGCAGTACCTCAGGTTCCTAACGCAAGCTTTAAAAAGGTTATTGCATTCATGGCAACAACGCTCAGTAAATTTAATGGGCAGGGACTAAACACACCCAAGACAGCTTGGATAGCAGCCCCTGAATGTGTGCAAAGTTTTCTCACCAATAAACTTTTGAAAAAAGTTGTTAAAAGTTTACAGTGGCGAACTTAAAGACCTGTTACAGTACATAACAAAGCAATATTGATTTTAAAAAAGCTACTCTGGTGCACACATGTCTTAAAACCAGGGCCCTCTCGCTGTTATCTGCAGCACGTAACCAGCAAGGCCTCCTACGTCCTTACAGCTCCTATGCATTCAGCGCTCACACGCCACTCCCTACCACCATTATATTACTATTGCCGCTACTCTCTTCCCTCGAGCTACCTTGCAGCCTTGGCCCCTACATCATTACCTAGAAGCATCTGATCAGTCATCCCTGGTTCACCATTCCCTGCACCTCCTGTGCCACATCCTACTTCTCCTGTACTGCCAGTGTTCCTATATATTCCCTGCAGCTCCTACATAGCCAGAGCTCCTACCAGAGACTCTACATCTCATTTGCAGCCAGCACTCCTACACCATCCCCTACAGGCCCTACATGGACAGCCATCACCATCCCCTACTGCTCCTACACAGGCAGCAAGTAGCATTCCCTACTGCTCCTACACAGACAGACTTCAGGATCCCCTACAGCTCCTATGCAGACGGACATCACCATCCCCTATAGCTCCTACACAGACATCGCCACCCCCTACTGCTCCTACACAAACACCATCTCCTACTCCGACAGCCGTCACCATCTCCTACAGCTCCTACACAAACACAATCACTAGCCCCTATAGCACCTACACCGACAACCGTCTCCATTCCCTACTGCTCCTACACATACATTGCCAACCCCTAGTGATCCTACACAAACAGCCATCACTATCCTACTACTGCTCCTACACAGGCAGTCATCACCGTCCCCTACAGCTCTTAATCAAACTACCTTCCTATGCCGTTCCCTGCATCTCCTGTAGAACCACTCCCTACACTTTGCCCTAGAGCACCTACGCAGCCACTGTTCCCATGCTGTTTTTTGCATTTCCCATGCAAACTGTGCCTCTACAGCTCCATGGAACCAGAGAGGAAAGGAGGGGCCGCTCGGCCCCCTCGCACGTATGGCTGGGGATGGCTTCCCCCTCCCCCGTATCCTCGATGGCGGGGCGTGCCCCCCCTTTTTTGCCGCGTCCTGATGACGCGGCCGGGGGTGCCCCACCATCGATTGGTGCAGGCCCACCGTTGGCCTGGAATCAGTAGAAGTGCTTCCGGGTCAAGGGGAGGGGCCAGGGGGAGGAGGGCCAGTGGGAGCTGGTCAGTCCCCCATGTTTATGAAGGGAATAAGGACTGGAGAGCGTGGGAGGTGCCCTTTTGTCCCCACGCTCTCCACGCCAGCTCCGTGCTCCAGGGGGAGGGGCCAATGGTCTCTCCTAGAATTTCAGGGACAGGATATCCTCTTGGTTGGAAGGGTGCGGGGGAGGGAGTCACGCTTTCCTTGGGCTGTTAGCCACTCCGCACGTACATGATGTCATCAAACTGCGCAGAGTGAAAGGGCCCTCCTTTTGGTTTAATGGAGTTCACGGAGCGTACGGGGTAACCAGGAGAGGGACGTACTCTCCCGGTGACCGGGCCCTGTCGCGCATGCGCACTCATACGTGAGGGTGTAGCTGGATAATAAGGATCTGACACCAGTTAGCGACCGTGCCGTAGGCCAAAAAATGCTAGGATGCAAAATTCATACGTAGAATGTTAGATTCGGTTAGGAAACACGCTGTATTAGACATTTGTTAAGGTTAGCCCTTTCATACCTGTCTACATTGCTGTAAATCTAATGTCAGAATTTTGCATATTAATGATTGTGTAAATAATGTTTTATTTCAACAATTTTAATTTGTTTTCGTGAGAACCCCTGCCTTCCAAAAGAAAACTCCTTGCATGACTAATTACTGTCAGGGTTGATGTGGTGGTGCAGAGGACAGGGAGGGGGTGGTCGGTAGTCCCAGACCATACCACTACAGCTCCTACGCAGGCAGCCCTATTCCCTAGATCTGGTGTCCATAAAGTGCTCCTAGTTGCTACTAATCCTGCACTGCCAGTGCCCCAACACCACTCCCTGCAGTCTAAGCCAGCCTCGGCCCCTACAGCATTACCTGCAGTGCCAGAGTGCCCGCGTGATGCAGTTGTATACCTGGACTGAGTGGCAATGAGCTCCTATTCTCATACCAGGGGTTGGGCGGGCAGCAACGTGAATCGATATCTCATATTTCTCCCTGCACTGGTGAGTGGCAAATATCTGAGCAGGAAATAAAATGGCACACCGTTTTGTCCGGCTGGACTCCTGTGACCTCACTAAGTGCGCGTAGCGTAGCACCCCAACCTAGTATTCATTCAGCTGTGGACAACTCCACATTAAGTGTATAAAGCTGACCTCCACTCAAAAGAGCACGCGTGCTGGTGTGCATCACAGTGTAGCC
Source organism: Lissotriton helveticus (assembly GCF_964261635.1). Lineage (NCBI taxonomy): Eukaryota > Metazoa > Chordata > Amphibia > Caudata > Salamandridae > Lissotriton > Lissotriton helveticus. Next base: position 1,612,867,654 of record NC_136065.1, read on the forward strand.
ATGCTGCAGCGCGGGGCGTGCCAAAAATGAACCCCAGGGCCGTCATTGGTAGCGATTTACGCTCACTGCAAGATTGACGACCCTGAGACCCATATACACAGTACGCACGGCGCCACACCACCACTATGTTAGGTGGTGCAGTATTTGCTTGCAAGCAGGTGCACTTGCACTTCACGGTAAAACGTGTGGTGTACTGGCTGTTTGGCGGGACACCAGTGCCATGCAGCTGCCGCTGGCCACCTCCATAATAGTGTCGCCTGGGGCAGACCGCCCCCCCTAGCTACGCCACTGCACCAACAACATGTAGAAACCTTAAATTAGGGGAAGAACTGCTGTTTAGTAGCTAATTGATTGGCTTGGGAGCAAGATGTAAGCATTTCTAATCCTTGGTTTTAGGACACCAAATTTTGTGATCTTGGGCTAGCAACATTTCCACATACCTAAACTTCGGTTTTCATTACGCAGTTTGTTCACTGCTACAATGATACTTAAGCATCTCCTGGCCATAAAAAATGTCATTTGAGTCAAGGCAATTTGGAATTGGATACATCTAGAGCCTGGGTGGTAACGGAAAAAGCTTTGATAACCTGGGGAACAGCTAAATGTGCCTACGATATTGTCAAACATATTATGCATAGGAGAAAGCAAATCGACTGGTAGATTCTCCACAACATTTATCACAACCTCCGCAAATCGTTGAGTTTTCCATTGCCACATATCTCTCGACCAGGGGCTGGTTACCCTGATCCAGTGGGAATAATTTATCAAGTCCTGGTTTTTCATTTGCTTTTATATTTTATTTTGGGCAGTTTTATATAGCGCAATCTCGACCCGAAGGTATTGGAGCACTTCAGACGAGCATCAGTTACATTACACAATCACACATTCATTTTTTGGCAGAAACGGGATTAAGGGATTCACCGGAAATCAGAGGATGTTAAAATTACCCAGAGACTCCAATCTGGTTCACCAGCTATAAAGTCGTTTTCTCTGGCCACTAAGCCACCTCCTCTCCCTGTAATCCTGATAATTGCATTATACAACCAGGAGTAGTTCTTCCAAATTGCAAACAACTAACACCGACTTGACAAGCAGCTCACACATCAAACTGAGATTCTTCAGCCCACTGGACTTAGCTTCAACAATCACAGACGCTTTTTATCTTTTTGGAGCTCATTTGTTTGTACTTGCTAATCTGCCTTAAAAAATGCAGGGTTTTCTGACAATAAACTGAGTTTAGGGAGAGTAATTAGAGGCAATAAAAATGAGCGAAAATCAGAAATTATGTTGCATACTGTGATCTCCAGCATGGAGGGTGCTCTTCTCAAGCATAGTGCCCAGCACGACCACTATCAAATCCAGGCTCTAGGAGAGCAGCAAATGAGCGAGTTGGAAAAGAGATCCAAGGATGTCATTACTCACCCAGAAAACCAGCTGCGAGCCTTCAATGAAGCAGCAGGAAATAGGAGCTGAGTGGAATGTAAAACAAGCATTTGCAATGCAATAGGGCTCGCATTTGAGCTATAGGCATTGTAAATGACAACGACATTTATTTATGCATTTTGAAAACTGCAAGCGGTCCGTCAACAAGCCCTTTGTACTTATAGTTGTTGCTTAACCCCTTCCATGCTTATGATGGCCCCCGGCCATCATGAGTCACGGTGGACGTGTGTGCACAACGGCAGGGGGCCGTCCAAGCCATGCCCACGATCGGAATGTTGAACAATGCGGCGGAATTCACACCGCAGCCAAAGTGTTAGGAGAAGCAAGGCTGGCAGTAACTGCGCCTCTTTTACTGCCAGATTTGGTTCCCTTAAGAAACAACTATAAGTACAAAGTGTGTGTTTACGCACCACTTGCAGGTTTTCAAAACCTCCAAAGTCCAGATTATGTGCCAAAGGAGTATTGGATGCAGCTTTATCATGTCTATAACATATTGTGTCCCCAATTCCGCGTGCATGACATAGACAGAAGCACTAATTGGAATGGTGAGCAGATATCTAAAAAGTTTGTTTGCCACCGTTTACAATTTTTATACCCACACGCTTGCCCCATATATTGCTATGCTCAGGCACTTAGCTTTGTAAATTTTCATCATTTCTTCTGGTGGGTTAGTACACAACCTTTTGCAAAGCATCGAAGTGGCAATCAGGCTTTACTAAAAAGTAATTTTCTGTTGGAAATACCTTTATTCCATAGGCAATCCTGATTAAATAAGACTCCCAGGTAGGAGAATGTCTTAGTAAAACTAATTGTGGTATCCTCGATTTTAATATCTCTACACCTTTTAGCTGTCCTCCCACATGTCATAATGTATGTTTTTCCTATATTAATTAAGAGACCAAGATCTTCCATAAAAGGGGCAAATTTAGACAACAGGGCCTGTAGGGTTAAGGGGGTGCGAGCCATAAGAACGGCATTGTCAGCGTATTAGAGGGCCGGGATGGGGCGTGTTCCTATTTGTGGTAGGTTTTTAGTTGACTTAGCAAGTACCTCCTCACACTGTTAATATATAATGAAATCAGGAAGGGGGTTAGGACACATCCCTCCCTCACCCCTCTGTTAACGCTGAAAGCGTTTGTACATTCTCCCCCTTTACCATATCTGACCCTGGCTCTGCAGTCCGAATAGAGGTTCCTCAATAGAAAAATAATTGGTGCCTCCACTCCCAGGTCCATTCGTTTTTGCCACAGCTTTAAGTGGGTAACACAGTCAGAAGCCGATGTTAAATCGGCAAAGGCTAGATATAGATTCCCTTTCTTGAACTGGACGTACTTTCTGATTAACATGTATAAATTTAGGCTCTGCTCAATCGTGGCTATCACTGGGTGGAACCATATTGTAGGTCTAACAGTATGTTATTTGATTCTGCCCAATCCTGCATCGTTTTTAAGATTACTTGCCCTGCTATCTTAACCCCATCCACGCTAAGCGTTTTACCGCTGTGTGCTAACGATTCGCAAATCCCGCATTACATGACGAGCTCAGCTCGTCATGAGCGTACGACAGGCGTACCTCATGACGAGCTGAGATCGTCATGAGCGTGTAAGAGGTTAACGAGAGAGTCAAGAAGTGAAATGGGTCTATAGCAGGCTGGGTTAAGCCTATCTCCTTTTTAGGTCTCGTCTGCGAAAAGCGCGCGAAAGCGCGCTCTCGCTGCGAGAACTATAGTCGTCGGCTCAGCCGACAACGAGTGGAGACAAGAGCTGGCCACGCGCAGCATTTTGCAATGAAATTAGGCAGCGCGCGTGAGCTTCAGCATGGCAGAAAGAATCGGATCACGACGCGCGCCTCGTGAACAGTTCAGGATTAGGTCCGCGTGTAAGCTTCTGCCGTTGACAGCATGGCAGAAAAAGAATCGGATCACGACGCGCGCCTCGTGAACAGTTCACGTGACTGACTTAGGAATGCTTTAGGTTTCGGTTTTAGTCAGCGTGCGTGGGAAGGGTAGCGGGGAGCAGGGGGAGTCTGCAGAGGGGCGTGCGCCGTCGATAAACAGGCAGGCTTCGTCCCGGATACCAGCACGTCCCCACGAGGTAGCGACCACCCTGTTGACGTGCACAGAGGAGTCGGAGCCCACCCTGCCAACGCGCACTGGTGAGACAGTTCGCATCCTGCCAGCTCGTATCCAGTAAGAAGTGCGTCACCAGTTGGCGCACACCAGGAACGCCGTGCACTGTCTGGTGGTGCTGCATCCACAAGGGCGCATTTAGTCTGTATAAACGTATCACTTTACACTGTTGACTAATAACAAGTGTCAGACTAAAAATAAACCACAAGGCTTCATTGCTGGTCAGCTAAGAAGAGCTTGACATTTAATTAAAGCCCCAGCCAATGCTTGTTCTCCTCTGAGTACCTAATATCTGAGACTAAATTGTCATTGAAGTGAGTCAGATTGTATTAAAGATTGATCGGGAAACACTTGTTGAAAGGCAGCTTGTGAGTGGAATAAGAAGGGTTTGCTGCGATGATTTTCTTTTGCAGATTCATATGGTTGCGCGTACACTGTTTTAACGTAATTCCCATTTCTTCTGCAACTCGACACAGTTTTATTACATAACTTGCTACAATATTTCAAAACGTGCTCATGACGTCTGCAGGTCTACGGAGTTTTCATATTCCCGGATTCGTTTTCCGCGCTGACATCACTTCTTCTCGACCCATGGGCACTGCAGGCACTGTTCCACAGAGTGGAGCACAATTCTATGAGCACATAGCTTGGGTTTGGCTTCCCGAATGCTGCTCGTGTGAGGTAATATGAGTAACCGACTCGCTTTGGGAGTGGCTGGACGAGAGAACAATATAAGTGCTGTGCTTCAGGAATGGAGGTAATCTTGTGCACACTAGTTTTACATCTGCAATTTTCATTGGTGCCGCTCGGAAAAAACTAACATTTGGATAGGAAATCATTGTAGCAGGCAAGATCTAATACCGGTTTGTGTTTTGGTTTCAGTACACGTGCACGCACTGGTCCTAATATGTAATCCTTTTCAGTGTTCAGCAGCTCCTTGTTGTTCTTTTAGCATATTAGTTTCAGGGGACCTTTCAAATCTCTGCTGAATGTAACATTTCTGAGAAAAGCATGAAAACAAAATTAAAACCTACAAATTATATATTGCAAACTTCTGGAATACAAGCCAAGAGAAAACACTTGAAAAATCAATTCAAAATAAATGTAATTTAAAAATAATATTTTTCGGACTTGTCTGCAGGCAGATTTTATCTTTTTGGTGTTGAATACAGAATGTGGACAAAACTAATACCTGTATTTCTCCATAACATTATTTGGTTTTCTTGTTATTATCGCTTGTGTTTTTTTTCTCAAAATTATGTTATGAGTATTTGTATAGCACGCTTTTCACCCAAGAGGGTATCCAGCTGCTAGAAAGAAGGGGCTGTACAGGCTCTGACAGGGGCCTAGTGGAAAAGCCAGGTTTTCAGTTTCTTGCAAAATTTAAGGACTGAGCTGGCAACTCTGATGTGCAGTTGGCGGTTGTTCCAGTATTTAGGGACGAGGTATGAGAAAACATGCTCACCGGCTCTGGCTCTTCAATTGTAGGGGATGTGGGCAAGCAAGTGGCCAGCTAAACGGAGGTTTCTTGTCAGGGTGTGGAAAATGATGCAGCTGTTAATGTATGTGGGCTCCTAGATTGTGTAGGGCTTTGTACATGTGTGTGAGAAGCTTGAAGTTTGCACATTTGTGGACGTGGAGCCAGTGGAGGAGATGTGTGTACGGGTGGGAGTTCGCCTGCGAGTCTGGATGCTGCATTTTGGATGACCTAAAACCTCTTGGTGAGCTTCTCTCTTTGTGCATGCTTCTGTCATAAGAACGGACGTGGTACAGGTAGGCTGTTTTTTATTTATTTATTCGTTTTCACTTTTATATAGCGCAAACTTTACCCGTAGGTATCAGAGCGCTTTAAATAAGCATGCTTATAACAAGCAAGACTAGCACTCTATATTACTGCCAACTTAGCTTAGCATAAGCAACAGCTAACCATTCACAAACAATGTTTATATACCAATTGCAAATTAAAAAAATAAATAATGCAAAGCATTGTCATTTACAATGCCAGTAACTCAAACTTTAATGCTGTGAGACCTATTGCATTGTAAATGCTTGTTTATATATCAGAACAATGATGGATTCTCCCCATGTAGGCAACTTCCCTTCTGCACAGCAAGTCCTCAATACCAGAGTTAACATGGGCCCCCACAGATGTATGTTTCCCTTGTACAAGTTGCCCGGTATTGTGCCCAGTCCTAGTGCCTTGCAGCTCTTGCTTTCTGATATAGTGTGTTTAACATCTTCCAGAGTGAAGGGTGTAATGGGAACGTTTTTTAGTTGCCTGATATTTTTCAGCGTAATTATAAACAGACCCTCTTGCTGTTGAGGTATGAGGAAGTGCGTAAATCTTGGAAAAATGGCAAATCCATTCTCCCTCCAATATTACAAACTCCATCCTTGGAGCTTCAGGGTTCCCAATAGGAGTAGAGTTAATAACCTTCCGGAAAGCTCTTGTATCGTTCCTGGTGCTTGTATCCTGCAGTTGTTCCCATGCCTTCTCTCTTAAATTTGATTTCCGTGATTGTATTGCCTGCTTATATTCAAGTCTACGTTTACATACTTGTCCCCTCTCCTCTTCAATCTATATATTCACCCCCTTATTCTTTCTCTTCTCGACATGGGGGCCTCCGTGTACAATTATGCGGACGACCTCCAGCTAGTATTCGATCTTTCCTCCCCCTCGGACTCCCTGCCTAAATTCCACTCCACTATAGTTTTCATCTCTGAGTGGATGAATCATAACCAACTAAAGCTCAATCTGGACAAGACGGAGTTGGTCCTGACTGGCCTTGCCATCTCTCCCTGGTCTGCTGCCTTTTGGCCTCACATCTTCGGTCCCCCGCCAGTACCCGCGGCATCGGCTAAGACCCTGGGCATTAAAGTCAGTCGGGACCTCTCCATGCATGCCCAGATCAGTTCTGTTGTCTCTTCCTGCTTCCTTTCCCTCCGGATTATCCGGAAGGTGTCCCGTTTCTTTTCCCCTGATGCTCTTAAAATTATTATTTTGGCAATGATTCTTTCCCGTCTTGATTACGAGAATAGCCTCTACGCGGGCATCCCGGCCTACGAATTATGCCGTCTCCAGGCTATTCAGAACCAGGCTGCCCGTTTTATCCACCACCTCCCCAAGTACCACCTCATCACCCCTGTTATGAAATCCCTGCACTGGCTCCCCATCTGCCATAGATCCCTTTTCAAGCCTGGATGTCTGGCCTTTATGGCCCGTGCCTGCACAGCCCCGGCTTTCATCAACTCCCTTATCAGTCCCTACATTCCCAGTCGTGCCCTCCGATCCTCTAATCAGGCCCTTCTCACTGTCCCTCGCTTCCGTGGATCCAAAACTGGAGGCACCAGATTCTCTGTCCTAGCTCCCTGCTTCTGGAACAATCTTCCACTGTCCATTAGATCTACCCCAGTTTACTCTCAAAACCTTCCTGTTTTCTCAAGCGTACTCCCACTGATTTTCATCCCGACAGATTTCTATACCCCTCAGTCTTAACCTTAGCGCCAGGAAGCCGCTTGGTCACAGTGCGCTTTATTAATTATTTTTCAACTTCATACTTCTATAATGTTTCTTGGTGTTTTATGTAGTTCCTCTTTTAGTTTTTTTAGAGCTTTGGTACATTCTGAATCAAACCATCTGTGTTCCTTAAGTTTAGCTTTTTCGCCTGCAACAAATAGACCTTCTTTAATGCCTTCTGTTATCGATAGATAAGCAGTGATAATTTCGACATTTGAACTTGACTCATCTATGCAACACTCAAAATCTGTCCTTTTATTATTTACCAACTTGGAGAGAATTGTCTTAGTTAATCTGGGCCCAGTGCAAGGAATAACCGTTGCTCCTTGTAAACTCAATCTCGCTTATCTGTTTATACATCCTGTTACGCCCTTGCTTGAAAAAAAGTTTCATATCGATGTGTATACTCAATGAAAAAGGGTCACTTAATAGTATTAGGTGCATAGTCAGGTTGAACAGGTAGCCTAAACACCTGTGTGAGATCAAGATGTGATCAATGATACTCTGGCTATTCCTGCCGAGGAAGGTTGTCTTGCGGGCCACAAACGGGGAGGCAACTCCGTTAGCAAAAACCAAGTCAAGTTTAAAAATTGTTTTATTCAGCTTGTCCCCATAGCACCCTTGATAAAAATGGGACTGATCGTCACCCTCATAGTCTATCTGCCCACCGTTTTTATCTGTCTGAACTTGACATTGTTGCATATTAAAGTAACAGCACCCCCCCCCCCAAGTAATAATTTGAGCATTGCTGCCCGCTATAATGTGTTCCATTTCCCTAGTCAGACTTTTCAGGGTATCTATAATTTCTTCAGTTGTGGCATTGTTGTAAAAATTCATTATAGCCAATGGGCCTTCCCTTTGTGACTCACACAGAAGTAATTGGTAACATTGATTATGGGTCACCATTTTTATGCTGTCGAATCGAACACTATTTGACACAAATGTACACAGTCCCCCCTTTGCCTGTCCTCTGGTTGAGTGAATGGCCGGAGTAAAATACGTCCTAAAGCCGTTAATGTGGAGAGGCTCAGTGAGCCACGTCTCCTGCAAGGTAATGATTTGGAAAGGTAGCAAACTCTAATCATTCTCAGTTAGCTCTATTCCTCTTCAGACCAGCCATGTTCCAACTTAGGAATCCTAAAAGTTCACACTTACCCTCTCTATCTTTTATACTACTAGGTGAGTCTATGATACCTTCTATGGATGTTCCTCCCTCCCTGCTTACCCGTTTGTAGGATTTGCCAACGCTAAATTTATCCATGGAATGACATTTTACCGATCTCTTTGTATTACCCATGGAGCGGTAGGCAACGAGTCAGTCTAAACCATCTAGGGTTAATAGACAGTGAAAACGATTAGAGGTTAGAACAGGATAATAGTAATCTAACCTGGGTCTCTCAGCTGTTATTTGTATGGGTCTGTTATCTTGTATGTCAGGTTTCGGTGGATAAAAATCACCTAGTGGGACAACTCCTACCCTGTCTAAATGTAGATTAATAGATCTTGTTCGGTTCAAGATGGTTTCAACTAGAAGCAGTGCCTTAAACATTAGAACAATGCAGTCGCCAGGGTATTTTTTTCCTTAATCCCAACCCATTTAGCCATTCTTACCATTTTGAATTAGTTAAATAAATGGTTAGTTAACCCTGTTCTGCCGCCCAGCCAGTTTAGTGATTTGTTTCTTAGAGAAACCCAATTTTCTCTGCTATCATTAGGGAGGGGAGGGACAATTATTAATAGTGCTGCATATGGTGTAGCCACGGGTGGTAGATCCAACCTGTCAGATATATGTTATGTGCGATCTATTTTATGGTCGATTAAGCCCCAAAATGTGGCTAATGTGCCACTTTTACTTCCTCCTTTATCTTCCAATTGGAGTACTTGTGCGGTTGTGGTCACCTTGTCCATTGTTGTATTAATATATGTGCATTGGGGATTAAAAGTTTAAGGACCAGGTCCATTAGTCGGGGTGTTACATGAGTCAGGATCAGTTTGTGTTGAAATGGCATGTAAAGCTAAATGTGACACCTTCTCTCAGGTTTTAGGAACTCCAACAGTAGCAACAATATTAAATAGTTCTAAGCACGAGTTAGTTCTTGTGTCGACTTTCGCTAGTCGTGTTTGAATAGAGCACAAGATATCGCTAACATGGGGGGGCTAATGTTTTAATGTTTTCAGCTAAAGTATCTAGGTGCATATTATCAACAACGAGCGATATTTATCGCTAAATGAGCTTAGCGACATTTTTTTTATCGCTGTGCATCGCCGGATATTATCACAGAGATAACGTGCTATTAGCAACGTTTATCTCCAAAGCGATAAAAAATCTGACAATAGCAGCGAAATGCGTGAATATTGCTGGAAATCCAGCGATATTCAGGCATTATCGCTAATAGGGACTTAGCCTGAATATCCACCTCCCATTGGATAAGGGCCGAGTGTTCTATAGCCGGTAGGTGAATTGTAACTTTTTTTGCTTGCTCTTTCACTAGTGCAGTGCAGATCCTGGGGGGGGGGGGTTACCATGTGTATTGTGCTCTATTCTAGGGCCAGTCTCTTTCATATTGTTTTCCACGCAATAGATGTGATTCTCTTTCGGGTCAACAGATGCTTCAGGATCATGATACTCACTTATTGGGGACATAATCATTATTTATGTGTAGTTCCTCCTCAACTGCAGAAATTTGCTTTTCGATCACCCCCATGGCTTCTGTAATACACTTTAAAAAGAGTGTTTTGAGATTTCTGTGGGGTAACCTTTTTGCCCACTGTTGCTGTATGCTTTCTTTTCCCCATTTCTAGGGGTTAAATATTAAGCATGATATGTGTTTATATAGGGGGTAAGAATTTTGAAACAACTATTTGGGTCACACTTCCTAGCTAACTATATTCATATAGTACAATGTTACCAAAACTTGCTGCATATAAGAGTCAGCCTTTGTCACGATTCAGCAATATGCAGGCAAATGAATAAATAAATAAGCCAAGGGCCACAGCCCCGCTATCTATTCCACAAATAGAAAGTATTAGGTATCTTTTAAACGCGGAGCACCTCGTACAACACATTTTTTAATTAGGGTGTGCTATACCCCAAATGATACAAAATGCAGTGCTTTCTATATGTTTTTAGTATACAAGACAGTACCTTGTTTCCCAGTTCGTATCACTTCACTTTCCAAATGTGTTGGTAAATCAAATAGATAGTCCCGTTATGGTTGTGCAGTCTATGCTGTTCGCCTCAAGACTAATTGTTACTCCTGCTGGCGCTTGGATGATATCCCCGTTGACCAAACTCAAAGGGTATGGCCCGCCCCACCTCCTTCTGTTGCCGGGTGCAGGATTAGCGCAGGATGGGCCTGCCCTTGCCCCGGGCTTTGCCCTGGCGTGGTCTGCACCGCAGGGATCGAGGTCGTGCTTTATGCGTGAGGTTGAAGTGAGCGCCACGGAGCGAAGATGCGTTGCACCCTGGGACTGGTAGTTCCCACGAGAGTGTGGAGGAGACCTGGAGATTTACAGGCAAGATGGAGATAAGAGATTAACTACTGGGACAACGGCCCCCCCGGGATTTCAAAAATGCAGATTTCAGGTGTGGTTGTGCCCCAAAGTCATAGCAGGGGCAGTGGCAGCTATCAAACAGATGATTATAATTCTTGTTACAGCTACTAGGTCTACCCACACAAGTGAGGTACCATTTTTATCAGAAGACCTGCGGGAATGCTGGGTGGTAGGACATTTGTGCCAGTGAGGTGATGCTACAACTTTCCCCCACAGAAACATGAGGACAATTTGATTTCTTTAGCTAAATCTGAGGTTTGCAGGTGATATTTTGTAAGAAAACTTTGGTTGATCCACCTATGCTATACCTACATGTATTTCTACAGATGTCTACCTTTCAGAAATGTCTGGGGATGGTAGGTTTTCCTAGATGACCGCAGAGCTCGAGACTAAAAAGGCAGGTGCCCCCTTGCAAAAACAGTTTTTTTTAAGGCAGATAGAAGTCACCTGGGTTTTTGGTCCTGGGTTCAGGTGCCATCTAGAGAAACCTACAAACCCAGGCATTTCTGAAAACTAGACACCCGGGGAGTCTGGGGATGTGTGCCTATTGTTGATCCCTCATTGTTTTCTTACCCAGAATCCCCTGCAACCCTAAATGCCACCTAAAAAGTGATGTTTTCCTCACCTGTCTGTGTGGGAAGGTTTTAAGATCACCATGCCAGCACAAATTTCCCACCACCCTTCGTTCCCCTCAGTCTCCCCATAAAAATGATACCTCACTTGTGTGGGTGCCCAAAGCAGAGTGAGCCTAAAAAATTGTGAAAAAGGAGGTCTTAACTTCCCTGATTAGAGCCTACTTTTTTGCTTCTTTTTTGAACCGGCTTCGTAAACTGTTTACTAGTTATAATCAATTTTTCTTTCATCAATTTATGCTTGGAAGAGAGGCAAAACAATTTTTGGCAAAGGTGCAGGACCCGAATTATTTTAAGCGTGTAAAATTCAAGACTGCACGGGATGCAGTACGTATCTGGAATATGATTATGACTAATTGTGAAACTTCTTTTTTTCACACTGACTTGTTACTTTGGGGTAACCCTGGACTCCCAGGGATTTTTAGTGATAATACGGGACGAGACTGGGCTAAATATGGTATTCTAAAACTGGGAGACTTATACGGTTCAAGTGGCTTCTTACAATTTGAAACTTTGAAACTCTTGTTCAAATTACCGGAAATGATGCGTTTTAAGTATATTCAAATAAGGGACTATTTAATTCGTAAGATGAACCTGATATCTGTAAGTAGCTCAGATTTATGGAGTTGTTTTTACTCAACAAATCGAAAATCATTAATTAGTATGGGATATAAGTGTTTAAATCAAAACAAGCTGGATGAAACTCCTCGATTAGCAATAAAATGGACTTTCATACTAGGATGTAATGTGACAACTCAGAATATCTAAAATGCTTTAGTAAACATCAACAAAGTGACTCATTCATCTAGTCTAATGCTTCAATCCTACAGAACAATATCTCACGTATATTATACACCACGGAGAATTTCCAAATGGGCACAAAACAATCTGAACAGTGACCGTACTAAATGCCCCAAGTGTGGACTGGTGGCTGCAGATATTGTACATATGATTTATACATGTCCGGTATTAACAGGGTATTGGTCGGTAATAGAAAATATTCTATATAAGCAAAAAGTGATCAATTCTGCATTATCCGCAGCCTCAATTTTACTTGCAATATACCCATCTAGCACTACCAACATAGATTTGTTAAATATACTTCTGACCATCGCTAGATTGGTTATTGCGAGAGCTTGGATCAACCCGAACCCTCCTCATACAATGGAATGGTGGGCGTTAGTTAATGAGATCTATACTATGGAGGGCTCAATTGCAAGAAATCGGGGGATAAAAGCAACCGGGAAGTTTGTTAAAATTTGGGGCACCTTTTTAGAATAGTACATGACTACAGAAGACACTAATAGTAGTAGGCCTCAGGGAATATATATCTGTGTTTTTCCAATTTGTCATTATGGATACAGGAATATACATCATTTCTCCATTTGCTTTTTGTTCTGTCTTATGGCTATATTTGAAGGATGTGTAATGCAAAGAGTCTGGCGATACTTTATTTGTATTTTGATTTGTACCGTTATTTGATTTTATATTATATGTTTTGTTAAAAATGTATTCGTCGATCTCCTTGCCCTGCTTGTCAATAAAACATTTAAAAAAGAAGTAACACCCTACTCATAAGGATTAAACCAAATTGAGTGAGTGGGCAAAAAGAGAGTCATCAAAGAATGCAAAGTTTAATTTCTGGAGAACAAAGTATGTTAGGACTTTCACAAGTTTGGATAAAGCACAATACTCCATGTGCAGAGTTTTCTCAAGTGGAAGACTTTTTGGCAGGACTGGTAGGAGAGGGCACCTTCTTTTCTGAGCAGGTTTCAGAGCCCAATATCACAGTATATCACACAAAGGTTTTGGAACGTACAGAGGAAACACTGGTGGTCAACAGTTCTACCCGCAGAGGGGCTGAAGTCAGGGAAGAAGAGGTATTCGAGGAAGGGGACAACTCCCTAATCAGGGTGTAGGATAAGGTAAGTATGAAGACAGCTTCTGATTCTATCTCCACAAGTGTGAGAGGAAGGTTGAAGTTTTCAAGACTCAGTAGGAGTCAATAACAAAGGATGCTTGGGGAGAGCGGAAAACGCACACCGGGGGACTCTACATACCTGCATCCTTCGCGGCCCACGAGCCTCCAACATGCTTGCTGTTCTGCGACTCGAGGCGCACAAAAGGCACCAAGGCCTCCCGCAGTGCGGGAGAATAGACCACGCACAGCGGGGGACTCCACATACCGGCATCCTTCACTGCCCGTGAACCGTCAATGTGTTTGTTGTTCTGCTGCCCGAAGGTGCACAAAGAACACCAGGGCCTCCAGCAGCAGGGACAAAGCCCAGGCCAAGGTCGGGCACATCAAAGCCTGGAAGAGGATGGGCTGGGCCCTCCCGGGATCTGCCCCAGGATCCATTGTGACTTGCATCTGGTCAAGTACTCAAGCTGCCACCATGAATGGAGGTACAGTATGCTATTCCCCCTAACTTTCTTCTTGGTTCTGAGAACTATGGCTGAGGTCTGCTGGTCCCCTGTTGTTTTTTGCATGCTTAGTCTGCCTGCTTACTCAGCTTTTTCCCAATTTGCTCCACTTTGGTCCACCTTAGTCACCAACTATGGGCAAGAAGAAGGGGGTTACGGTATCCCTAGTGTGCTTCCTCCTCCACGCACCCGTTCAACCATCGACAACTACTTAACCCGGGCATTTGCTATGGTTCCTAATAAAATACGACTGGCGGAAAGTCGACTTTCACTCACTACTGATGAAAATGTTGTAATTGCCCCCGTGCCCATCATTCAAAGCTTTACTGAGCCGCCACTGCTGCTAAATGTTTCCACCTCTCCAAGTTTACCTGCTGATTCACTGTCCTGCAAAAGTACCGTGGAGTCAGGCCAAATGCTCGGAGTCAGCTTAGCCAGTCTGGTGGTTGGGTCCTCAGTGCCAGGAAGGGGATCTGAGCCTAGCACTACTGGAACAGAGGGTGGTGACCTTCTTTGTGAATCCGATGTTGAGTGTGGCCCAAAGGCCAAGCGCTGGAAGAAAACTGTTAAACCAACGAAATCCAGAAATGCTGCTGTAAACAGCAAAATGGCTCCACGTAACAGGGTCGGCAATGATGGAACGACTGGGTTTCTGCCTGTGGCGAATGACATTACTTGGAACACACTGAGTATGCATATTGGTGAACTCCTGGGCTGCAAATTGCACCCCATTATTGATCAACTAGCCCAAATTGAAGCTAAACTGGTGAAGCACTTGGATCTTAGGTCTTCCGTCTTCACTCAGTACTCGGTCATGGATTTATCCCCTATCATATCTGAACAGAGCATGGAAGTGCAACTTCCCAAGGTTAAATGATCCGAAAAGCAATCAGCATTATGTGCCTCAAGCCAGGCAACCCTTCCTATGATTGATCTCCCCCTTGCGTCTGCTCCTTACATTGTTGCCTTCACAAATGTACCCAAGATTGCAGCGTATAGTATGGAAACCACCAGGGGACTAAAGATAAATGCGTTCACTGGCTGAAAAATAATGTTGCTGGAAACTGGGATGTATCAAAAGAGATCCTGATGACAAGACGTGTGGGGGGGATAGGCGGGGGGAGTGGACACAATGGTGATGTTATTGTGGTTAATTTTCGTAAACTTTTTGTTGTCCAGGAAATTCTGCATTAAGCTAGTTTAGGAATGGGTAAAACTAGTCCTGTCAAGATACTGCCACTTGGCTTTTTTTTTTATCAACATCTTGTTACCACCCCTTGTATTTCTGGTGGTTTAACCTCACAAATGGACGTGTTGCCTAGACTCGCCCCTCACAGAACAGATTCTCAGCCTTGGCATGCTTGGAGGACATCGATTGGTGGTTTAGGGAGGACAATGGCTGCTTCAGTCAATTTGAGATGGGTAGGGCACCTTAGTGTCCCACCTGAGTTTCCCATCCCCATTGACCAATAGTCTACTAATTTTATTCTGATCCACCTTATACAGAGCCTGGTGCTCAGGAAGGGCAGGGCACCCGATTGTCCAATCCATGTTGCCCATTTTTATTAACATTCTTTAACAGATTTCCCTTCTCACAGGGTAGGAATCACTAGAGATGGGGGGGGGAGGGGCACCTGATGGTTCCATCTCTACCGCACATCTGTTGATTAACTCCACTCTGAGCTATCCCCATAAAGAGCCTGGTGAACTGGATAAAGGCAGGGCATTTGAAAATTCAATCCCAGTGCCCAATCGTCTCCCACCCTCCAACAGAACTCCCTCTACCCAAGGTCCGGTATGAGCACCTGCGTGGACGAAGGTCCTTTAGACAATGCCTGTTTACATTTTTTGAGTTGGAACATTACGGACCTACAGCCTGATTCATCAAGCTGATTTGCGCTCGCAAAGGGCCAGATTCTGAGAATCTGGCCCTTTGCGAGTGCGATTTTTGCATTTGGGATTCATCATCCCAAATGCAAAAATCACTATTACCGAAATCGCATATTTGCGAGGAATTGGATTTAAGGAATCTCTAATAGAGATTCTTTAAATGCAATTCATCAACCAATTAGAAATAGCGAAATCGCAATATTTGGTCTCAATTTACCACCAAGTCTGACTTGGTGGTAAATTGCGAAAATAGTGTAAAAAGCACTTTAGTGCATTTTTTTCTTTTGCATGTTACACACAAACATGTCCTTTGGACATGTGTGTGCGCAACACCTGTTCAAATGTGCATTTAAGGGGTGCTACAGGGTGTCCTTTGGACACCCCTGGCACCCTTAAAATCGCTATCTTATTTGCGAGTAGCAAATTGCTACTCGCAAATAAGGGATACTCCCCATTGGGGAGTTATTCCTTATTTGCGAGTAGCAAATTGTTACTCGCAAATAAGGAATGTGTAGGAATCGCTATTTATTTAGCGATTCCTACATGAATACCGTTTTGCGAGTCCTCAATAGCGATTCGCTATGAATCGCTATTAGGGGCTCGCAAAACGGCCCGTTGATGAATCAGGCTGCTAGCCTCCAAAATCTCGATTGATGGATTGCGATCACTTATTGCAAACTTTGCCATCGTTTTCTTGCAGGAAAATTGGGAGGTATGTGAAATAGCATTCAATGGCTTCATGTGCTTTAGTTTGACTGCAACTCTATCCTCATCTGGTAGAACAAAGGAGGGTTTAACCGCCTGGTTTAAAGTTAATACAGGTTACTTAGTTTATCCGATCCATCGGGAGCTGGGGGAAGCGCAGGCCTTCTGTCTTAGCTGGAAAGAAACTTAAAAGCTCTATCTGGTACATTTCTATAACAACAACTTCTCGAGTAAGGGTGATTGCAACTTTCAAGGTCTTTTTCTTATGATCAATATGCTTGTGGAGCAACTTTCAAGGTCTTTTTCTTATGATCAATATGCTTGTGGAGAAAGAGGCATGGGGGGAATGCCCCACTAGGCTGATGGTGGTGGGGTACTTCAATGCTAAATTGGGGCACCCTCCTTCTATATCTCCAACAACCTTCGACCTATTTGCACAAGACATTGATTGTAACGTGATGGACTCTAGGGGGCGGGTCCTTTTCTACCTCCTGGAGGAACAGGTCCTGGTCAACAAGGTCCCTAACTTTTTCAATCATTATATTCCAACCTTCATAGGGCGGGGTGCTGGGAGCACTATGATTACATCTTTACCTCCTAGAGTCTGTCCCCTATTCTTAACAATTGTGAGGTCCTTATTCAGGCCCATAGTGACCATAACCCCATTCTTGTTAAGATACTGTTATCAAATTTGTAACCCGAGATAAGTATTTGCCTCCGCAAGACTTCTCTAGCAAGGATGCAGGGTGAAGGGTCGTTTGGAGAACAGCGAACCTGAAAAGCACTATGTCCCAGGTTGTACACCATAGTACTGCTCTGGTGAATAGTTGCAATTGCGTATCTTGCAACCCGGCTCTCATCCTAACTGACTTTTCAACCCATCTA
Organism: Lissotriton helveticus; assembly: GCF_964261635.1. Lineage (NCBI taxonomy): Eukaryota > Metazoa > Chordata > Amphibia > Caudata > Salamandridae > Lissotriton > Lissotriton helveticus. The sequence continues at coordinate 1,612,884,833 of NC_136065.1, forward strand.
GTAAAGATAAAAGTGCTGCTTTCTAGACTGAATGTTCAGCCACCTCGCCATTAAGCAAAGGCTGAAAATGTGTTCCGCTTGCGGAACTGCGAATTTTTGGCAATTTCGCGGTCCGCTAATCGCGCAAAATTGTCAAAGGATTCGCAATTCGCGAGTTGGCGGATTTTTTTTGCTTGGTCATGCTTCAAAAATACAATCTCGTGCACGCGGCGTTGACTTACCGTGATTCTGAGTTAGCCGAGTTGTTTTCATCTCGGTTTGCGTGCGCTGTGCCATTTTGGATCTGGCTGCGTGATCGCGCGAGACTATTCAACCGCGAGTAAGTCATAGCGTCCCGCCATCTTGCACTGCGAGACTTTGAGAACGCGAATACGTCTTAAGGGCCTGAGATCACGCATCACGAGAGTAAACAATTGCGAACATGTAGATGCGACGCGCAGCTGACATCCGGCGGGAGATTTGAACAGCTCGCTTTCCCGAAGTCGCAAAAATTGCAATTCTGCACAAGAAATCTATCGCTGGCAGCATAAACCTTTTGAAAATGATGATTTGGATAATAATAACTCCTCAGATTGACAGTTGGCTGCACTTTTTTGTGCAAGGAGTCCATTTTTGGGGGGGGGGTGGGAGGAAGGAAGTGCCCCAGAGTCTCCAACTTCCTGTTCCTGTCCAGCAGGCTCCTCCCAGTGCTTTGTCCATGTCCTGGTCACTTTTCATTTGGATCTGGAGCTGGAAGGATTCCTCTTTGTGGCTGCTGCTGGATATTTGTATTTGAGGACTTTTTGTTTGGATCACTTTTGGATTGGAAATGTAACAAGTAAGTTGGTGTTGTTTGTTTGGGGCATTGCAGTTGCTGCAACTACAACTTATAAACTTTTTCACAACTTAAAAAAAAATATATTGTGGGTAGCCACAGTATCCAGTAGACCCATGGTTAGTCATGGGTGCATAATACAACTGTTTCTGTGAGTTTTGTTGAACTTAAATATCATTTACGGCATGGATGGCATGGAATTAAAGAGCTCCCTGTTATATGTGGAAGTTATTTTTAATTTTGGGGTGCATGTTAAAGCCACACTAGCCAGTAGGCCCAGGGGTAGTTGCTGGTGCATGGACCAAGTCTTTCTGTGGGGTCTCTTGAATTTAAACATCATTTAGGGCATTAATGGCATTAGGATGGGAGGATTTTTGTGTGTAGTTCGATTTTTTGGGGAATTGTTGGGGCCTGGTCCAGGGCCTGGCCATGTGGGTGGGGTTCTAGGGGCCATTTTGCCGCCAGGCAGTGTGCTTTGTGCTAAGGCCTGCAGCCAGTCTGCCTTGCTTTCATCCATTATGCCAGGGGTACTCAGTGGTGCATGGACCAAGGCTTTCTGTGGGATCTCTTGAATTTAAACATCATTTAGGGCATGGATGGCATTTGATTGGGGTGATTTTTGTGTGTATTTCGATTTTTTGGGTGTTGTTGGGGCCTGTTCCAGGGCCTGGCCATTTCTGTGGGGGCCATTTTGATGCCTGGTCCATGGCCTGGCCATATGGGTGGGGGTCAAGGGGCCATTTTGAAGCCAGGCAGTGTGCTGTGTGCCATAGGCCTGTACCCAGTCTGCCTTGCTTTCATCCATTATGCCCAGGGGTACTCACTGGTGCATGGACCAAGGCTTTCTGTGGGGTCTCTTGAATTTAAACATCATTGAGGGCATGGATGGCATTGGATTGCGGTGATTTTTGTGTGTATCTCGATTTTTTGGGTGTGGTTGGGGCCTGGTCCAAGGCCTGGCCATGTGTGTGGCGGCCATTTTGATGCCTGGCCATGTGGGTGTGGGTCAAGGGGTTATTTTAAAGCCAGGCAGTGTGCTTTGTGCCATAGGCCTGCACCCAGTCTGCCTTGCTTTCATCCATTATGCCCAGGGGTACTCAGTGGTGCATGGACCAAGGCTTTCTGTGGGGTCTCTTAATGTAAACATCATTAAGGGCATGGATGGCTTTTGATTGGGGTGATTTTTGTGTGTATTTTGATTTTTTGGGTGTTGTTGGGGCCTGTTCCAGGGCCTGGCTATGTATGTGGGAGCCATTTTGATGCCTGGTCCAGGGCCTGGCCATGTGGGTGTGGGTCAAGGGGTTATTTTGAAGTCAGGCAGTGTGCTTTGTGCCATAGGCCTGCACCCAGTCTGCTTTGCTTTTATCCATTATGCCCAGGGGTACTCAGTGGTGCATGGACCAAGGCTTCTGTGGGGTCTCTTGAATTTAAACATCATTAAGGGCATGGATGGCATTTGCTTGGGGTGATTTGTGGGTGTATTTCGATTTTTTGGGTGTTGTTGGGGCCTGGTCCAGGGCCTGGCCATGTGTGTGGGGGCTATATTGATGCCTGGTCCAGGGCCTTGCCATGTGGGTGGGGGTCTAGGGGCCATTTTGAAGCCAGGCAGTGTGCTTTATGCCATAGGCCTGCACGGAGTCTGCCTTGCTTGCATCCATTATGCCCAGGGGTACTCATTGGTGCATGGACTAAGGCTTTCTGTGGGGTCTCTTGAATTTAAACATCATTTAGGACATGAATGGCATTAGATTAGGGGATTTTTGTGTGTATTTCGATTTTTTTGGGTGTTCTTGGGGCCTGGTCCAGGGCATTGCCATGTGGGTCGGGGCCATTTTGAGGACTGGTCAAGGGCCTGGCCATGTGGGTGTGGGTCAAGGTGCCATGTTGAAGCTAGGCAGTGTGCCTTTGCCATAGGCCTGCACTCAGTCTGACTTGCTTTCATCGATTATGCCCAGGGGTACTGAGTGGTGCATAGACCAAGGATTTCTGTGGGGTCTCTTGAATTAAAACATCATTTAGGGCATGGATGGCATTTGATTGGGGTGATTTTTGGGTGTATCTCGATTTTTTGGGTGTTGTTGGGGCCTGGTCCAGGGCCTGGCCATGTGGGTGGGGGTCTAGGGGCCATTTTGAAGCCAGTCAGTGTGCTTTATGCCATAGGCCTGCACCGAGTCTGCCTTGCTTTCATCCATTATGCCCAGGGGTACTCATTGGTGCATGGACTAAGGCTTTCTGTGGGGTCTCTTGAAGTAAAACATCATTTAGGGCATGGATGGCATTGGATTGGGGTGATTTTTGTGTGTATCTCGATTTTTTGGGTGTTGTTGGGGCCTGGTCCAGGGCCTGGCCATGTGTGCGGGGCCGTTTTGATGCCTGGTCCAGGGCCTGGCCATGTGGGTGGGGGTCTAGGGACCATTTTGAAGCCAGGCAGTGTGCTGCTTTGTGCCATAGGCCTGCACCCAGTCTGCCTTGCTTTCATCCATTATGCCCAGGGGTACTCAGTGGTGCACGAAACAACTCTCTCTGTGTGGTCTCTCTTCTATTAATTTAAACATCCATTTTGGATTAGAATTGCAATTTTTATTTTGGGTCTTTCCGTTTTTCGGTGTGTTGTGTTAATAATAATAAATGCCTAGTTGCAAATAATAATTGAAGCATGACATATGCAACATTTATTTAACTGATGTTCCTTTAGCTTCCTTTGCTTTTAGGTGCACAAAGGCTGAGAACCAGGAATCATCCTCATCATCATCACTTGTTGTAGTGCCAGGAAGAAGTCCTGCTGCGGTGTGTGCACAACGTCACGTGCCGTCACGTGTGGCCACAGGCAACTCTGCAACTCGTGCAACTGCGTCCTGCTGTTCTGACATCTGAAGAAGATGGGCCCCAAGAAAGGTGGCCGTAGCTCCTCTACCAAGAAAGTTGCCAGTGCCACTGCCATTAAGAAGGAGCAGAAGAAGCAAGTGGCGCCACTTACCAAGGAGACTGGTGTGCCGACAGACTCTTTTTTTGGGAAAAACAACAATACCTGCAGCAGCGGTGCCTACCGGGGACCAAGCTGGGAGCAGCACTTCCGCTTCATTGGTCTCCATGCCACCACACCAAGTTAGGTCCAAGCCCATGAGTGCCGCAGAGGTATCCACTTTAAATGCTCTATCACCATCGACCAGTGATGTTGGCGTTGACTCGTCGCAAAGTAGCATCCAATCAACTCAGGGTGTAACTCATCTGATGAGTGTTCAACTACAGCCGCAATGACAACCACAGGTGCGACAAAACAAGGAGAGGTGCAAGGAGAGGCGCAAGGAGAGGCGCAAGGAGAGGTGCAAGGAGAGGCGCATGGAGAGGCACATGGAGAGGCGCCGGTAGAGGCGCAAGTAGAGGCGCAAGTAGAGGAGCAAATAGAGGCGCATAGAGAGGCGCATGGAGAGGCACAACTGCCCACAATGCTTTTTCCTTCAGAAGTAGGGGCACATCAGGAAATCAAGATTCATGCGGAGGTATCAGCCGAGCAAGCCACTCCTCCTGATGATCCATTGTCTTCCAGGTCCCCAGCAAGGAAAAGGTCAAGGAGGGCTAGTACAAGTTCTTCTTCAAGCCCCCTTCCTTCTGGCCCCCTTCCTTCTGAAGATCTAGATCTTGATTGGCACCCACCAATGCAGTCTGAGAGTGAGGCACGCCATGAGCCGTCAAAGCTAGTTAAAAGGAAGGTTCCCGCAAAGCTTTCAGTTATGGGTGATGATGAAGAAGTGAAGTGGTGTATTCTGCTGCTGATGAACAGTCTGGCGATGACGACCCAGTCATCACAGTCGACACTCCAGCGGGCATGCATTAGACCCTATACCGAAATGCTGCTGTGCAGGATGTGTGCGGTGTGGCACCACTGGTACCACCAACAACACAGGTAACTACTACACCAACACGACCTACAGCTTCCATATTTTCCCGTCAGAAGGGCCGGCAGGGACCTCCATCCAGCTCGACCTCCATTACCTCAAGTAGTGGTGCTGTAAGTGCACAACAGAGTCAAATTCCGCCACGCCCATCCTCCACTTCATCTGGCATTGAAAGTAGCACCTCCACCACCACCAGAAATCTCAACTCCCCAGTTTGGGACTTCTTTAGTATTAGCAAAAAGGCAGAAAACCTAGTCATTTGTTCGATTTGTAAACAAGAAGTTAGTTGGGGTAAGCTTGGTACCAACTATGGTACTGGAGGCCAGAGAGGTCATCTCTAAAAACACCACATTATACAGTGGGAGGTGCACCTAAGTAACATACGGAAAGCCAAAAGTGCAAATCGAAATGTAGCCATTGATATTTCATCTGATGATGAGGAGCTGATCGTGCAGGGGGAGGTGAAGAACCGAGAGACATTTTTTCTGGTACACACAGTACCCCTGGCAGCAGCACTGAAGTGGTAGTGCCCACACCCTCCTCTACCCCAGCAACATCAGGAGGCACAGCAGTCTGGTAGAGACACCAATGCGAAAAAGTACATCAATGAGCCTAACTGGGTTGAAGAAGTCTGGATCCTCATCACATATGAAAACGGTCCAGACCACCATTAAAAGCATGTTTTGGTCGGAGGCGCTATTTGAACGCAACCAACCATGTAATATAATGCAATGCTGGCTAAAATGTTAGCGCTGGACCTTCTACCTTATTCTTTCGTGGAAGGGGTGGGTTTTCTAGAATTTGTGGCAACAGTCTGCCCCAAATGGAAGGTTCCTAGCCGGTCCTATTTTGCCAGAGTTGCGGCTCCAACTCTACATCACGATGTGCTGGACGTGATTGGGGCAGCTTTGCAGAAGAGTGCTGTTCACACTATCCTCCTGACAACAGACATGTGGACCAGTTGCCAAGCCATTGATTACATGTGCATCACCGCACACTGGGTCTCTTTTGCGGGGGTTAGAGAGAGATAGCGGCAGGTGTTGACAGTATCACAATTTTTCAAGCTACTCGGAAACATGCAATAGTAGTCATGTTTGTCATGGAGAAATCTCATACTGCAGTAAACATTTTGGAGGAGTTTAACAGTAAGGTCTTTGAATGGCTGCATCCAAGAAAGCGCATGATTGGTTATGTTTCCACAGATAATGGCAGTAATATAGTTAAGGCCATGACTGATGGTGGCTATTTCAGAGTGCCGTGTTTGGCGCACAGTATTAACATTGTTGTTTAAGATTTCTTGAAAAAAGAAAACACAGTCAGCAAGTTACTGACCACCTGCCGAAGAATCTGCACACATTTCAGCCATTCTTTTAAGTCCCGGAAGCAGCTGAGGATCATTCAACGTGACCTGTAGAGTGCCAGTCAGAGGACTCATCCAGGAGGTGGCAACACGTTGGAACCCAACCTTCTACATGCTTGAGCGTCTGTTTGAGCAGTACTTGGTAATCAATGAGTATGTCTTTAACGCACCGGGTGCTTCTATGAAAGACATGAGGCTAGAGGTGGATGACTTGGACCTAGTTAAAAGCCTGACGGACATGCTTCATCCTTTTGAAGTGTTCACGCATGAAGTTAGCTGGGAGGACTGTACTTTGGGCAAAGCTATCCCATTGTTGCGCATGCTAGAACACCAACTGAAGGCAGTGTCTTCAACGTTCCGAGTTGATGCTGAAAAACAAGACACATATCAGTTGGTGGAGATCTTATTAAGCCGCCTAGTTGACAATGAAAGGCTTAAAGCAATACATTCAGAACAACATTACATTTGTGCCACTATTCTGGATCCACGGTACAAAAAGGCACTGGCCAGAAATACATTAATTCCTTTTTATGAAGCAGATATTTCCAAGTACAAACATTGGCTAGCTCTGTCAGCCACTCGGTTCGAGCGGCAGGAAATTGAAGAAACCACCACAAGTACTACTGAAGCAGCAGGCCATCTGGCGTCAAGGTCCACTTCTGTGGCCGAAGGCAGTCACTTTCCCTCACAGCCGTTACCGACAGCAGCAACCATATCATCATCAACATCTGCACCAGGTCCAGCCATAATATTGTCGGATACAGACTGGATAACTCATCATGGGTTTGCTTGTTCCAGTGTTGATGCAAAGGCAACAGATGGTACGCCAAGTGGAGCACCCATGGAGGACCTTGAGTGGATGGTGCAGGCCTATCGGGATGACCGAACAGAGGTCTTCTTTGATCAAAACCTATTGGTGTATTGGTATGGGAAAAGGCCTCAATGGCCACTGATCACCAAGCTGACTATAAATTATTTGGCTTGCCCACTCACAAGCGTGTCTTCTGTACATGTTTTCAGTGCTGCTGGTGCCATTGTAACTTCAAAAAGGACCCGCCTCTCACCCATAAATGTGGAGAGGTTAACACTGATCAAGATGAATCAGCACTTCATACCACCAAATTACAAAATACGTGAATCCACGCAGGAAGAAGAGGACACTGACTTAGGTGATGTAAGTTCTTCTCTATGACCTACTCCAGGTTCAATTCACAGAGTTTGAGGACGAGCTCTACTTCCCTGACACCTAGGCTTGAAATACTTACTTTTGTTTATCCTTATTCACTTTTTATTTCTGTGTGTCTTTCTTTGTTTTGCAACTTTTAGCACAACAAAACTCTAATCACAACAAATCTATCAGCAGCACTGTCTTCATCTTATTTCCATATTACAGGTGACGCTGTCTGCATTCCTGAAGTTCACAAGTTCACAACTCAGTCATGCTCCTCTATCCTCCTCCTCCAGACTCCCCCTATCCATTTGTTTCCCTAATGGCAGATGGCCGGATAACGCAGAATCAAGAAACTGTCGCTATGCTTACTGTTACTTCTGAAATTGACATGAGAGGCTGCCCTGTGGCCCTTCACTTAAGAATAAGATGATGACAAAAAGTGGAACAGGTAATGAATGATGAGATGGCATGCAGTGGACAACACTGGCTGTCTGGCTCTGATGAAAGCAATTGCTGTTTGTTTGTTGTGCATGAAATTAATTCTATGTGTTCCGTTATTATTTAATCTTTTACACACTAAATGTAACTCAAGTTTCCTCTGTTTACCTTGTTTAATGCAAATTGTACTTTTACTTCAGGGGCCACTACATTGCATTTTTTAATATGGAAAAACGTCCTTGGACTCACTGTGTGTAGACTGTGACTGCATGAACAACATTGAGTTTGCCAACACCATGATGATGATGAGTCATGATGACCAAAGTTACATAATATCTTTATAGTCACTCACTGGGAATGATGGATCATCATCGTCGATTTACGGAAGAACTATGGCCATTTCGTGAGTCGCAAACAGGTAAACAAGTCAATAACAACCACAGCAGAACTGCATGTCTGTCTAGTCGTGGTATGGAGTGGTCGAGCCTGTGTAGTGTTATGCCAGAGTCCAGACAGCGGTTCATGTAAAGTTGCCGCTATGTGGCTTGCTGTATAAAATTAGATCTGCTTTGTCTGTCTGTGTCAAAGAGGTATGCTACATGGAGGTTGGTTTACTCAGTGCTGCCTGCCTTGACCGTCTGCGTGGCCCTGGCCTGCTGTGTGCTAATTATTATCCTGGAAACTGAGACTCAGAGTAGGCACTTTAGAAATGATGCATGTATGTAATATACTGTTGCCTCTGAAAGTGAAAGTGTTATTTTTGCACTATACACCGTACCTTATATTTGTCCTCCGGGGTGTTTTAATATTCCTTTCTGTTTTTCCATCGACAATTACAGGCCGGCACTTACCCTGTGTGATGGAAAATACATTAACTCAGGCTTACCATAGCAATCCACAATTCTGCATCCGCCAGGCAGGCAGTGGACAGTGTGGTCACCAAGATTGATCGACGGAGTGGCCGATGGAATGGAGGAGTACCGCACATAAGAGGAATGCCTGGATGCATGCAACTTCCCAATTTGACCAGGACAATTACAACATAGTTACACTATCCACTTCATTTGTCCTCATCTTTTAAATATTGTTATTGTTGTGAACTTCTATGAGTGCGACTTTGTGAGTTTGCTCTCTGTTTCAAATTCATCCCTACAGCTATTTGATAATTTTCTTTGCTATTTTTAAAACTAATGTAATGTGCTACTAAGTGTTTATTCTCTCTGAGGGCAGATAGGCAAGTGAAATTGCGTAATTATTGCAGCCCTGTACTGTCTAATTGTTTAGTACTAGTTAGTAAGTTGTAGTAAGTACTACTTTTCAGCAACCTAACCATTCATTTAGCAAACAACTTCATGCATGCACATCCTTTATGTCCCTTACAAGATTTATGGATATTTTCGTATCCAAAGATTTGTTTTTCTTCATTTGTTGTTTGTCCATGCTGTGTTTTTTCTTTCGATCTCCCAAAAACTTTCCCGAAAACCCCCATTCCCATCCATTTTTCAAACCCTAACCCTCTTCCCCCGGGCTGTGTGGTTTTCATTGAGGTGTGACTAAATGACACAAATAATTCCACACGCTTGCTGGGAAGGATAATGTCAAAGCAACAGAAAATCAGTTTAAAGGCAGGCCAAGGAATCCGAGGATATATTCCTATTGTGCTTGACACACACCAATGAGTATTTGAAAATCAATTCCGAATTTCATGTCCGACTCCGCCATCGAGTGGATTCATCAACAACAACATCCTCCTACACGTGACGAAAGCTTACGCTGCTGTGTCCTTCAGTACTAGTTCTTGTAGTAGCCATAAACCACGCAACTACTAGTTAACCTTTTGGTTGAATTCTTTAGCATTGCTTAGGCTACAATTTATGGCACTGTTCTTGTGTACTGTACTATCGTACTGTTCTAACTTTTAATGTTCCTCTCAGGCCACTCAATGTCTCATTTCCTTTTTTTTCATAGGCTGCTACTGCCACTGTGTACCACTGCTACTACCACCACAACAATGCCATTTCATCCATCCAGGATTCCATAGCCAACCTTAATCGCCATTTGCCATGCAGCCAGCCCTGTGCCTAGCGCTATTCAAACCAAACACGAATCGCAGGTAAGATAAGCATTTTGGGGGAGGAAGAATAATAGAGTAGGAGGAGAGGAGAGACTGACGGTAGTACTAGTAAAGTAGTAGGACAATTAAATTCACTAACTCTGTCAGTGGCACTTTTGTACACATTTGGGCGATTACTTAGACAATTTGAATCAAGCAGCCAGTTAAGTTTCAGGAAAACAAACGTACAGTTAACCCCCCCTGCCTCCCTCACAAAACAGTAAAAACGCGTATGCTATGTTTAAGTAGAAAATAAATAAATATTTCGACCCTAACAAAAATAAACTATCCCGCAAGACCCGACCCACCCTCTCCCTAATCCCAACCAATGTCCATGAAATGTCCCCAAAAGTCCAAAAACCCCAACGCCCAATTCCCACCTCCCCAAAAGTCTTTAAAAAAGGGGCAAGGGACAGTCTCTCTCTCTCTACTTTCGCCGGCGGTGTCCTGTGGCCAGGTGGTCATGTAGCTCTCTCGGGAGGTCCTTGAGCAGGGCTTTCTGCCCTACCACCTCCTGCTCGAGGTAGGCCACTCGCAGGGTCAATCGGTGCATACGAGCCTTGCAGGTACTGTGGGTGGCAGGTGTTGTTTTCGCTGCTCGGCGGCGGCGGGTGGCTGCCGGACCACGGCGCCGTACCGCTGGAGTATTGCGCTGGCTGTATGACCCTGGGGCAGCGGAGGAGGATGCAGCTGTTGTGGATGTTGACTGCGAGTCATCCTCCTCCTCCTGAGCCACCAGCCGCTGATATTAGGTGGCAATTGCCTCCAGCTTCCATTGCCTGGCCCGGATAGCCAACTCCTTCCTTGATAGTTAAGAAGGAGTTTCTATATGAAGAAAGAAAAAAATACTGTAACCAATACTCTTTAAGATTAACAGAAAATAATTCAACAGAAAGTTGTGTCACAGTAGCACTAGCACCTTGCAAGCACAGTACATAACATTTGTGTCATGTATCTATCTCACCTCCCACTTCGTCGGCCTCTGCTCTAACATTAGTGGGAGTTTCAGGAATTCTACTAGCACAATATGGACTCACTACATTAGACTCAGACAGTACACCAGTCTTCTTCTTCTCTCTTGTTTAGCAAAATTAGTACGTAAAATTGTGGAAGCCAGCATAATGCCAGCGCAGTCAGCTTGCACCCAAGAAAAACAGACGCAAGCCATGATGACGCAGACTTGCGTTACTGTTACCAGTCCAGTACATGCAGGTGGTGAAGCTCTTACTTCACTATTACGGGTGGCACTGGTCATACCCTGTTACAAGGGCTACTGCTCAGTTAATTTAACTTTCACCCTGCCCTGCCCTAGACTACTACAAAAGGAAAATGAAGAAGATAAATAATATGATCATCTATCCCTTCACAGGATATTTGCTTATATAAGAGATGACTTTAGGTGATTTGTTTTTATTGATTGAGTGAACACCGATAGGCCACACATGAATGACAGAGTTGAAAAAAAAATATTAACAGGGGTAGTGAGAGGTCCCCGTAATCGTCGGAGAAAGGCACTTGTGAGTTGTGACTTGACTTGATAGTGTGAACTATGCAATATAGATACACAATATATGCTGTGCTTGCAAACTACTGTTAGTCAAGGGAGTATTCTGAAAAATCACAACTTCTACTTTTCTCGGCTTTGCTACTCTGGCACGGACGTGTGGTGTTACATGCTCTTCAAAGTAACACTCTTCATCCAGTGACCGTCTACTCTCTCTACATACACCTATGCTATCTATGAGGAAGATACCATCCAGGCATCCATCCATTCAAAGTAAATGTCAATCATTCTTCTTAATGTCTCAACTGGACAAACCTTACTTTTTGTCACTGAAAAACACCATTTTTATTTTATTTTTTAAACCGCCAGCCATGCATCCGTGCTTGACTTGCATTTGAATTTGAACCAAAGGATATATTGTGCACACATACAGTTTCTGTTTCACCCACCCAGGCTGTCCTCTTTTCTTTCTCCTTCCACTAATCCTTGCTTCAGCCTTCAACCGGCCATGCATCAGATTCCCAGCCACCTGTGCCTGCATTCAAAAACACGTATCATTCTTTGCCAGTCATTAATTTAACTCGCTCGTCCTTCCATACACCCTTCTTTCCCTTTTCGCTCATCCCATCCATCAAGTTCATCTCTGATCTGACTTGGCTTCTCGATAAAACTTTCACAGCTGAGTTGAAGTCAAATTTAGAAGAGGCCATTGGTTACTCGTCAACTCCCGCCGCTAATGCTATTGCTAATCCGAAGTCAAGGGTGACTGTCTTCTACCTGGTTGACAAAAACTTAGTTCTAAATTTGTAAGTCTTCTTAACAGTAAAGTGTACTTGTACTGTACAACATTTACACCCCTGCAGCGAGCCTACTCTGCAATCTCAATAAGTAAGGAATATAATAGCTTACCACTGCCCGCCACTACCTTGGCATCCCCCACAGCAGTTTCTGCTGGCACCGCATCTGCCCCTGGAGAGACCACCTCCACGCTGGCACACTGTTGGTGGGCTCTGCCGATGGTGTTATGCCTAGAAAATAGATTTAATATTTTTAGATGCCATATACATCACTATCTATTTTGTCTAGGAATGAAAAAAATATGTTACTACATAAACAAATTTAATTATTTGTGACTCTCTAGTCTAAACTAAATGTTCCCCTTTCGTAAAGGGAGGGTGTTTGTTATTTATGCTTAGCCATAACATGCTAAACTTTTTGGCACAACTGATGAATGCTTGCTTTTTAACACGCACCATTTTTCTCATAACAGACAGAAGCTTCCCTTCTACGAACAAGAGCAATATGTTACTAGGAGTCATCATCATCACCACCAAGACTTTAATTTCCAACCAGGTGAGGGCTCGCCCACAATTAATGTGTAAAATCAGCCGCTGTTCAGTTTTCAAGAGTTCACCGTTTATCTTATATGAAGTTGATTTTATTAAATGTTTTTATATAATGCACAATTGAAATTTATTATACAGAATACACACAGAGCTAGTTGTTTTACTTTTAATAAAGCTTTAAAACTTACATAGACTCTGTGGTTTTTGGTCATGAGTGAGTGAGCGAAAGGGTTTGCAATTTGCAAGCATTAGTCCGTGACTCTAAGAGGTCGGGACTCTGACTCCGTAGTCTTATGTTCTGGGTTGTATAATCATTGGGGATCATTGCTGCATTCGGGAGCTAAATAATGACTCTGACACACTAGCTAGTCAGTAAGGAGATTGGGGGTTCAACTTCTGTTATGACTGAGGTATGTGGAAATTCTAACTGCGCCTATCATTATCACCAATGCCCTATTTCTTGTCCGTTGTTCTGTATGTGCAGATAAGTCCCTGCAACAGTAGTAGTATGTACTCCTATCCAATAAAAAAGTAAACTAGTATCTTATTCTTGGTGGCCATTGACATTTTATTGTTGGGAATTGTCAAAGCATAAACATTAAGAAGACTTCAATAGACATTATGGACAACCCAGAGGACTGCATTCAGTGCCTAGAGCTATTGCTGAATAGGAGTATTGTTTAACACCTTTTGCCAACTGTGCAAGCTTAGATAGCTACACAGGCAGACTAATAAAATAGTAGTAGCACAGAGAGTCATAGTAGAGGCAGGATAAGAATTTAGAAACTGTCTACAAGAAGATCAAAGACGATTTAGGAAAAAATAGAATTATGATGAACGTTTGGATTAAATAGGTGCTGTAAAAGTTAGGGAAGTATATTTATTAATAATAACAGGAACATTTACTGGGGCCAGCATAAGAGCCCTCGGCGGACCGATCCTGGCGTTCCTGCTCCGCCGGCGCCACCACTGCCACCTCTGTCCTCTTGCCCCTGGGAGGAGCTGATTTACATGAAAGAAAGACACAAACATGCATGATTATTGTCAACTAAATCAAACATTTAAAAAAAACAATAACACATCATTTTGGGGAAATAAATAACAATTGCACTAAATTTATTGACCTATCTGATGTGGTCTACTAGGATATTAGTATTGCTGGATTCGCGGACCGCCTGCTTGGAAAGTTATGTAACTCACTAAACCAACTACAAAAAGGTTCTACTTGGACTCACAGCACTCAGCAGCACGCAAAGTGACAGAGACAGTCCGTCATGATTGCAGACCACTAAAAAATGTCCTACTAAATAACAAGTCATAATATACTCAACCTATCAATCCACCACCACTATCTCTTCTTAGTGGCAGGAGTATAAAGGAAGGACTGGACTTGAGTCTCTAGTCTCTCTAGCATTGCGCAGTTCTGTAAAGTACACACGTACATAATCACTCAAGCCAAATGAGCACAAAATTGAAAACAAGTAAGCATAGTAGCACCGCCACCGACTGAGCAGGCGAGCATCTGCAATCACAGAAGCTTTTGAAACATAATTTAGCTGCAATGTAATCGGCAGCATTCTTGCTCTTCGGAAAAAACTTATATTTGTAATATAACACAGAGCAGAAGAAAACAAAGTAGTTATTTAGCTACTAGTACTCACCAAGCACAGGGATCTCGATGCCAAGTAGGTCGAGCAGGTCTTGATCCCAGTCCAGGATGTCGGACCACCGGTGCGTCACCTGGTTGTAGGTGCGCCGGACCCCAGACTCCCGATACATGGCCAGGCACACCTTACCCCATAGCTGGTGATGCTCCCGGAGGCCATACTCGGTCCCGGGCCTGCCGCAATGCTCTTGGGGAGGTGGCGCTGTACAAAAAAGACCAGTGCGGCCACCTCCACCGCGCTAAAGATCTCCCTAGGACTTACTGACTCCCCCCTTAACCGCCCACAAGGGAGCCGGCTACGCGGTGCGGGACTCTTCCCCTTCGACTTGCCAGCTCCCTTTGCCATGGTCCTGGGTCAAAGAAAGGAAAAATAGCCCAGGTCGTAATTGTTACTGTTTCAAAAAAAGGAAACATGCATGATGTCAAGTGCTATTGTCCGATATCCCTTCTGGATTCCTCAGGTAAATTTATTGGGACAGTTCCTGCCTGATACAGGCACATTGATTGTGGATCATAATATTGTACCTGAGATAAACAACTGTAGAGCTTTATTGGTCAAATAATCATGGAATAACTGTTTAACAAATTTCTTCCTAAGGAGTTGTGAATGCCTGTCACTATATGCTGGATTGCTGTATCTCTGTGTTTCGATTGGGCCGGCTGGCCCACCAGCTTGTACCGTACTGCACTTTATGTTGTTGTTTGTAATTATACAAAATGCCAATAAAAATAATAAAAACATAAAATAAAAAAATATTAGGAGAGTTGTATTGGATCGCTTACTGGATTGGATTAATGTTAACAGCATACTTGCACCAAGCCAGTACGGCTTCAGAAAGGGGCTCAGGACAATTGAGCAGTGTCTTAACCTCCACCTCATTGTGGCAAAATTCAGATATGCTAAGGGTGTCTCCACCCATTTTGTGTTTATGGACCTGTCCACCGCATTTGATTACATCTCCCGTCCAAAGATGTGGGTCATCTTAGAGAGTATGGGAGTTGACGTGGGGATGGTTACATTCTTAAGGCACCTCCATCATGACCTTTCAGCCTCAGTCAGGTTTTGGAGCACTGGAGAATGCACAGAGTTGTTCAGCATTAAGCGTGGGGTGCTCCAAGATTGCGTCTTTGCCCCCATCCTTTTTCTTCTCTATACAAACAACTTGGAGAAAACACTGGTTTCTTTTGCGGCAGACGTTTTGCTTATGGAAATGCTGTGCCCGCACTGCTATATGCTGACAACATGGTTCTCCTGGCAAGGACGGCCAACGGCTTTAAAATTGGCTTTATGAAGGGTCTTGGCCTGAAGCTCAATTTCCTTGTTTGAGCACCCAGAGGCAATCTAAAAAAAAGGACAGAAAGTGAGTTTGCAACAGTTTTTGTAAGCACAAACACATTTCTAGGGAACTATTGGAAGTGGCCAAACCCTCAGTTAGAGATTATTGCCTTATTCAAGCATCTCCATCAATTGTCTTGTATCTATTATACATATCTATTATACATATCTATTATACGTGACCAACGTTTATGAAAGAAACTTGTTGACAAGATTTAGGCTTGGTTCTTCCCCTTGGATGATATGTTTTCCTTTAGGTCAGTATTCTTTTAACACTGTTGCCACTTGTCCATGTGATGAGCAATCGAGCCAAACTATTTTAAATTTTGTCTTTTTCTGTCAATTTTATCTTCTGTATACTAGGAGTTTTTTATTATCATTACTGTGTAGACTTAAATATTCTAATTGCAAAGCTCTTCTACCTGCAGCAACTTAGCCATTGTACCGTTTGCTTTGCAGTTGCTAGCTTTCTGAAGTCCACTTTAGTTAAGAGAAGGAGTATGCTGTTTTGATGTAAAAAGCACTTTAGTGATTTTAGTAATCATTGTCTGTGATATGTTTTTTAAATGTCCATTGCTGACGTCAATGTTTAATCATTTTTAATCAATTGCCTCCCTGTAGTAGCTCCCTGGAATTGAAACTGGAACTTTTGCACTGTGCCTTTATTCATTGTGTATTAACACGAGGAGTTCATATATTTAAAAACGTGGTAGTCTCTAACTCACAAGACACAGACTTTCACATGACTTGTCCTAATTTGAATATATGGTTGCCATTTTTTAACTTGTGCGTCTATAATGAATTTTGTTTTTTATCTGTGTGTACCTTTTATTATCTGTCCTTGGAAGATTGACTAAAGACAACTTGAATTGATGTGGTGTGGGTTTTACAGTCAATAGTCAGTTATCGAATAGAGTTGTATTCATAACCATTCCAGCTGTCAGAAAGAGTTTGTGTTTTCAGGACGATGTGTCAAGAGGTAAGTCATATGTTAGACAAGATTCAAAAAGTTTTCTAGAAAAAAAGGGGTTTGTAAGTACCTTGCTTCTTGTGGCGAAGAAAACAAGTATTGGAGACCTGTGGTAAACGTACACATTTAAACTGCTACGTGACAAAGCGGCTTTTAAAAATAGAAGGAATTTATTTATTGATGGATTTATAACAGGATATAGATTGGATATGAAAATAGACCTGAAAGATGCATATTTCACAGTACCAATAGCAGAAGAAAGTCAGAGTTGTTAATGACACTTGAGGTGGAAGGGACATTTGTATCTGTTCCAAAGTCCCTTTCGGGCTCTCAGCATCTCCTTGGTGCTTCATGAAAATGATGCGTCCAGCGGTAGAATTCTTCAGAGAGAGGGGATAAAAATGACAATAAACTGATAATGAATCAAGAGCTGAAAGTCTTGCAGGAGGACCTGGAAATGGTTGAGGGTTTACTAAAAAGTCTGGGATTTGTCATAACTATGGACAAGTCATTTATCATACCATCTCAGTAAATGGAGCTTCTAGGTTTCTTAGTGTACTCTATGGGTATGTCAGTTAGGTTACCAGAGAAAAAAGTGAGGAAAATAAGGAAGGAAGTGAGCTGACTATCAAGGAGAGACACAGTGAAGTTGAGGGAATTAGCTTGATTGATAGGTCTATTGCCTTCATCAATACAAGTAGTGTTTCCTGGTCCTTTGTATTACAGGGTCCATCAATGGTTAAAGACTTTGGTCTAGTAAAGGGTTTAAGGTACAGTGATTCAGCTTGTCAGAAAAGAGATGCAAGACAAGCGTTAATATGGTGGAGGAGATTTTTGAGACAAGGAATAGATGGGCAATATTTGGAACAAAGCCTGAGTTTGTGTTGGAGACCGATGCATGTAGTTATGGATAGGGAGCCTCCTGTTTTGGTCAAGAGACAGGTGGAGTATTGTCAATGAATGAAAGGAAGGAACATGTACATTGTCTAGAAATGCAGGCAGGGTTGTTAGTCATTTAAAGTTTCATTAGCTCGGTGCTTTTAAAGATGGACAATGTCACAGCAGGAGCATAGATTAACAAGTTGGGGATAGGAGTTGGCCTAACGGCTAGGAAGGTCGACCTTGAATCTGGGGAACTGGGTTCGAGTCTCGGCGATGACACTGATCATCCTGTGATTCTGAGCAAATCACTTAATCTCCCTGTGCCTAACAAAAATGAATGTGTCCTCATGTAATGCAACTGGTGGTATTTAAGGCACTCTGATACCCAGTTCGGGTCAAGTTAGCGCTATATAAAAATCTGTAAAAAAAAAATTAAAAAAATGTTGGGTGGAAGCAGGTTGAAGAAGTTGTCAGAATTGGTATAAGAGATGTAAGAATTTTTGTTTGGACCACAAAATAGATTTGATAGAGTATTTACCAAGGAAGCAGAATGTGGTGGTAGATTGGAAATCAAGGAATGTGATGGATTACAGTGACTGGAAATTCAAAGAGGATGGTTTTCAAAGCATTTTTAGGTCTCGCCTGTCGATGCGCATGCGCATCGAGCAAGCGAGAGTATTGCGACTTATCCACTCTTTATCCACACTGCAAGGAATCGTGGCGATTCCTTGCAGTGCCCGTGACTTTTAAGGTCAATGCGCATGCGCATTGAGCTTATGCGCATGCGCATTGACCTTAAAAGCGCGTGCACGTCCGTCTTTGTTTACCCGCTCCGCCCCCTCCCCTTCCCGCCGTGTCGCATTTCTCCTCCCCCTCCCCTCTCTTCCCTCCGTCTTGTTTTAGCACTAGTGCCCTGGGTGTAATTTCAAGACTTTATGTTATAAATACATAAATTCCCACTGTCTAAACATTAAACTCGGTCACCACTGACGCGAGAACAGAATGGCTGTGGCTACCACACGCATGTAAGTTTCTTTTTCTTTTTTCGAGTCTTGCGCAGTGTGTGTGTTCTTGCGAAAGGGCTGACCGTGTGCACAAAAGAACGTAAACTTCTGCAAACCCTTTTAAAGTTGCATCTGACGCATTGGCTGTGTTTTGCTGCTCCTCGTGCAGTGTTTGGTGGCGGGTCCACTCTGAACGACTTCTTCTCATCCCTGGTATGCCTGTGTTTAGCGACCATTTGTTCTGCCACTTACCCGTATTGACACGGTTACATTTCCTTTAATCACAGAGTGTAACTTTGCCCTGTTTTCACGAAGAATGTCGTTGTTTTGTGTTGTTACCCGTTCATGTGCCTGTCATCAACGGGTATTTTGCCATAGCCAAATATAGTGAGCGGACAACAGACTGATATAGATTGTAGTATGCTCAATAGTCATTTTGTTGTTCTGAAATATCAGTGGGTGTTTTTTTTCGGTCAGTCTTTTGCTTAAACCTCAGACTAGTAAATTTGGCAAATGTTGAGCAGCCCGTTCTAAAGATAGAAGCTGTTTGCAAACAGTTTCAATGTGCGGCTGAAAAGAAAATTGCCGTGAATTGTGTAGACAGGATAATGGGCAGTCGGCAGGGTTTTTCTTGTAACCCAGTTCCCACCTCCTAGGCTCCCTGCCGCCAGCAAGCAGAAGCACACCAATTAGAGGGCACGCTTCATAAACTGCCTTTGTGTTCTTCTGTATAATCAAAACCGTGCAGCTCAGCCACATAGATTTTCATCGAGTAGACGTTTTTTCAAAAATATGAAATACTTTCAGAAGAAATATCCGAACTTAATATACATGAATATGTAAAGATTGCTTACTTAAAACTTCTCAAAATTATAATGAACAAGGAAGAGATTAAGGACCCAACCATACGGTGAGCATCTCAGCCATTGTATCATTAGCCCTGAGAGCACAAGAAAAATGTGACAATGCTCTAGGAGACCTCCATTGAATAACAAGGAGTGACGTACCACGCCATGCAGTATAACATAACATAACACAACCTTCTCAAACTAACCTATCATTCTCTGTTTCGACGATCCAGTAGAATGCTCGAGTAGAAGCTAACACTATTTTACTCACCGCTCACTCTCTCTACATGGAGAACTAATCCCGTTAATTTAGATTGCACCGTTTTGTCAGTATTTGGTTGTAGCTTTTTTCATCCTTCTATTGTCATTTAATATTAAAAGTGCATATACATTGTGCAGCTCTACAAGTCCACGTAAAACTGCCCACACATACTAAAATACACATTTTAACATTCACCATGTAAGGAGTTACATCAAGACCATGCTGTCAGAGCTTACTGAAGACTCTGCGACCTATGGGCATACTGTGTCTTTTAGTGTATATTCAGGACTAAGGCAGGAGTGGGTAACCCTCTTACTTGCAGAAACATCTTTGTGAATCAAGCTTTAAATAGCACCTTGTGCAGAATAAAGATGAAGAAGTGGATGTCTTGGCAGTAATATCTTTGATGCCACCAATGTCAACATCGCCGATGTCCTATACAGGCGGTACCGCCACAGAAGGATTCACTGAATTTGTCTCTTTTGATAAAGCTTAACCAATTGTAATCTCTGGTTTCTTGGTTAATCTGCCTGTAATGCTGTAAAAACTTTGACAAAGAGAGATAGATCCTAAAAATCTGGATATCTCAGGGACGCAGCATGCAGGCATACTTTGGCAGAATCCAGACCATTTAATTTACTAACAAGTTGTTTTTGCATAATTGTGAAAGTACTCCTAGGTATTAACCCCGAGTGCCCATAGCAGCGTTTTAAGTGTACCCTCACCCTCACTCACCCTCACCCACCCTCACTCACCCTCACTCTCACTCACCCTCAACCCCTCACCCTCACTCACCCTCAACCCCTCACCCTCACCCACCCTCAACCCCTCACCCACCCTCAACCCCTCACCCTAACTCACACTCACCCTCACTCACCCTCACTCTCACTCACTCACCCTCACTCTCACTCACCCTCACTCACCCTCACTCTCACTCACCCTCACCCTCACCCACCCTCCCTCACCCTCACTCTCACTCACCCTCACTCTCACTCACCCTCTCTCACCCTCAACCCCTCACCCTCACACAGTGCAATAGGTCTCGGACCATTTGAGTTAGAGCTTTTAGAATTGTTTATGGCTTTTTTTATTTGTAATTCTTTAGCATTGGCTACAGGAAACAAAAATGCTAAAGATTTACAAAAAAAAACCATAAACAATTCTAAAAGGACTAACTCTAATGCTGCGAGACCTATTGCATTTCCAATGCTTGTTGAATATTGAGGCCTTTAGATATATATTTGTTTGTTTCCAGGCTGACTTATCAGCTGCAGTGTATGTTAGCTGGAGGCCAGACCCAGGAACAGTTGCAATAGATGTTTTCTGCAGGATTGGAGGGAATTAAAGGGTTATGCTTTTCTCCATTTTTCGATGATTCAGAGAGTATTGGTTTACGTAAGGAAGTTAAAATGTCAGATGGTATTAGTGATGCCTTTTTGTCCTTTTGATGATGGAGTTAATGGTGTAACAGCCATATTTGATAACATCGTTCAAGGGATGTTAGGTGTAGAGAGAAAAGAACATCCTTTGGTGGATTCTGGTTTTCTCAACCTTTTAGCCTTGAGGATATCAGGGGACCTGGAAGATGCATAGGCCTTTCGGAGTCAGCTTCAAGTCTACCTATCGAGTCATGAAATCCAGGGACCAGATTGTTGTATAGAAGAAGATGGAAGGTGTGGTTACGGTGGTGCATACAAAGGGATTTGGATCTTGTAGAGGTAGATGATGCAGAGGTAGCTAATTGTTTTGCACATCTGTTTGAGATGGGAATGTCTTAAAGGGAAGTAAATTGTTATAGGTCAGCTGTGGCAACAGGACACTCTTTGGTTCAGGGTATTTCTGTAGGTAAAATTCAGTTAGTGTGTAGAGTAATAAAGGGAGTTTATTTGAGGAGACCACCTACAGCAAAATATCGGAATCTGTGGGATGTAGATTTAGATCTACGGAAGTGAGGGAATTCACCTGGAAGTTGTCCATGTTACTTTGTCTTGTTTCTTTCCACAGAGTTTTGGATGTTAGGGCTTCAGCTGTGTCACATAGGTTTTTTCAGCCAGATGGTGTGGCTTTTGAAATCTGCAAACAAACAAAGACAATGTCTGGTTATGTCTGGTTATGTTTATTATCCAATATTTGATAATTCACCTAGTCTATGTGTAAATCGGTGCTTGAAGGAGTATTAAATTAAAGTAGAATGTTGGATAACAGAAATGCAGGGGTATATCAGCTGTTGATATCTTAAATGAAGCTGTTTAAGGTAGTGTCAAGCGCTACAACTGCAAGGTGGATGAAGTCATCTATGTATGAAGCTGGGATGATATTTTGAAAGCAGCTGATTGGTCATCAGTGGAAACCTTTAGGAGATTTTATGTTCAGAACGTCGACATTTCTCAAAATTTGCTTTGTAGAACTTTGAACATGCACAATGCTACCCTCTGGTCTTGACATAAAATGAAGATTCTTGTAGTTTTACTAAATAAAGAATCGATCAATCAATTAATCAAGAGTATTTGTAAAGCGAGCTACTCACCGGCTAGGGTCTAAAGGCGCTGGGGGAAGGGGGGGCTGCTACTGCTCGAAAAGCCAGGTCTTGAGTTGCTTCCTGAAGGAGAGATGGTCCTGGGTGAGTCGTAGGTGGGTAGGGAGGGTGTTCCAGGTCTTGGCCGCCAGGTAGGAGAAGGATCTTCCTCCGGTGGTGGTTCTGCGGATCCATGGGATGGTGGCGAGTGCGAGGCTGGTGGAGCGGAGCTGGCAGGTTGGCGTGTAGATCGTGAGGCGGTTGTTGAGGTATTCGGGGCCCAAGTCGTGGAGAGCCTTGTGTGCGTGGGTGAGGAGTCTGAAAGTGATCCTCTTGCTGACGGGGAGCCAGTGCAGGTCCCTCAGGTGGGCGGAGATGTGGCTGTGTCGGGGGATGTCCAAGACGAGTCGTGCTGAGGCGTTCTGGATGCGCTGGAGTCTTTTCTGTAGTTTGGCGGTGGTCCCAGCGTAGAGGGCGTTCCCGTAGTCCAGACGGCTGGTGACGAGGGCCTGGGTGACCGTTTTCCTGGTTCAAGTGGGGATCCAGCGGAAGATCTTACGGAGCATGCAGAGTGTGTTGAAGCAGGAGGAGGTAACAGCGTTAACTTGCCTGGCCATCGTGAGGGAGGAGTCAAGGATGAAGCCCAGGTTGCGTGCATGGTCTGTGGGCTTGGGTGGAGGGCCCAGAGCAGGGGGCCACCAGGGGTCGTCCCAGGCGGAGATGGATGGGCCGAGGATGAGGACTTCCGTCTTGTCTGAGTTCAGTTTCAGGCAGCTGAGCTTCATCCAGTCTGCGATGTCTTTCATTCCGTCCTAGAAGCTGGCTCTGGCAGAGGTGGGGTCGTTGCTGAGGGAGAGGATCAGTTGGGTATCGTCGGTGAAGGAGATGATGTTGAGGTTGTGCTTGGATGCGATGGCTGCGAGGGGGCTCATGTAGACGTTGAAGAGGGTGGGGCTGAGCAAGGAGCCTTGAGGTACGCCGCAGATGATCTTGGTGGCTTCTGCAAGGAAGGGCGGGAGATGGACTCTTTGGGTTCTGTCGGAGAGGAAGGAGGTGATCCATTCCAGGGCCTTTCCTTGGATCCCGGCGTGGGGGAGGCGGGTTGTCAGGGTGCGGTGGCAGACCGTGTCGAACGCAGCCGAAAGGTCGAGCAGGATGAGGGCGGCGGTTTCTCCGTTGTCCAGCAGGGTCTGGATGTCGTCGGTGACCGTGATGAGGGCGGTCTCGGTGCTGTGGTTCGCTCGGAATCTGGACTGCGATGGGTCGAGGGAGCCGTTCGTCTCCAGGAAGGCTGTCAGCTGTTTGTTGACGGTTTTCTCGATGACTTTTGCAGGGAAGGGGAGGAGCGAGATGGGCGGAAGTTCTTGAGGTCTGAGGGGTCTACGGTGGGTTTCTTCAGGAGGGCGCTGATCTCAGCGTGCTTCCAGCTTTCCGGGAAGGTGGCGGATATGAAGGAGTTGTTGATGATGTCCCGAAGTTTGGGTGCGATGATGGAGTCAGCTTTGTTGAAGATGTGGTGTGGGCAGGGATCGACTGGGGAGCCTGAGTGGATGGTGTTCATCGTGTAGGTGGTATCTTCCGTGCTGACCTGAGTCCAGGCGCACAGGGTGGTGGTGGGGGTGTAGGTTTGGTGGTGGGGTACGAGTTCTGAGCGCCGAAGCTGTCATGTATGTCGACGATCTTACTGTGAAAAAAGGTGGCCAGAGAGTTGTAGAGGTCTTGAGAAGGCGTGATGTCGTTGTTGCTGGCATTGGGGTTGGAGAGCTCTTTCACGACATTGAAGAGTTCCTTGCTGTTGTGGGTGTTGTTGTCCAGTCGTTCTCTGAAGGATGACCTTTTGGTGGTGCGGATCAACTGGTGGTGTTTGCGGGTGGCGTTCTTGAGGGCTGTCATGTTATCCGTTGACTGGTTGTGGCGCCAGGCTTTCTCGAGGTCACAGCAGGATTTCTTGGAGTCTTTGAGATCGTTGGTGAACCACGCGGCTTTCTTGCTGTTGAGGTTGCTGGGAGGGTTTTTCAGTGGAGCAAGGGCATCGGCGCAGTCGGTGATCCACTGTGTGAGGTTGCGGGCTCCTTCGTTGGGGTCCGTGGTGTTGGTGGGAGGGTTTAGGCTCAAGGAGGTGGTGAGTCGGTCGGTGGTGATCTTGCTCCAGCATCTTCGGGGGGTTTGTTGAGTCTGGTGGTGGGTCGTTGTTTTCCTGAAGTTGAAGTGTACTCAGCTGTGGTCGGTCCAGTGGAGCTCGTGGTGTGGCTAAAGGAGATGTGGTTGCTGGAGGAGAAGACGGGGTCGAGCGTGTGGCCGGCGTAATGGGTGGGGGTGTCGACCAGTTGCTTGAATCCGAGGTTGGCGAGGTTGTCTAGTAGGGCGGTGGTGTTGTTGTGCTGGTCATTCTCCAGGTGGAAGTTGAGGTCTAATAGGAGGATGTAGTCGGAGGAGGCGAGGGCGAGTGGGCTGATGAAGTCTGCGATGGCCTCGCTGAAGTGTGAGCATGGTGTCGGGGGTCTCTAGATGATGGTTCCTCTGAGGGTGGTCTTGGGGTCAGTGTGAATCTGGAAGTGCAGGTGCTCTGCGGTGGCGAGGGTGTCGTCAGTGTTGGTCGTGATGCGGATAGTGTTTCTGTGGGCGATGGCGATGCCTCCTCCAGTCTGGTTGACGCAGTCCCTCCGGATGATCTTGTAGCCGTCCGGGATGGCAATGGCGATGTCGGGGGATGAGGAGGCGTTTATCCATTTTTCCTTGAAGAAGGCGACATCTGGTGCTGTGTTGTCCAGGAGGTCCCATAGTTCGACGGCGTGCCTGTGGATGGAGTGGGTGTTGAGCAGGATGCACTTGAGGTGGTTGTTGTTGGTGGCTGTTTTGGCTAGCACGGTGCAGGACCGAGTGCAGGTGAAGTAGCAGGCGTGGCAGGTGAAGGCTCCGTGGGTGCGTTTCGGGGTGGCTTGGTAGCAGCCTGGATGTCGGCCGGTGTTGAGTGCGTGGAGGGTGGCGGCGTCGTAGCTCAGTCGGGTTGGCTGGCTCTGGTGGAGTCCAGGGGTTCTGGCGCTGGGCGCTGTCCAGGCGTGGACGAGCGTAGACGGGCTTAGGGAGGAGCAGCTGGGAGACAGGATTTTATTAAAGACAAGGAGGCTGGCATTATCCCACCCACCCGTCCCTTCTTGGGGATGGAGAGAAAGGGATATATGATCATTCTGTTAATGTTTCAGGTTAAGAGTTAGATAAAGCAGTTTTTAAATGGTGTTGAAGTAATCGTGGAGATGTTTTTTTCTTAAATGTGATTTTGTTGTCTGCAGATAACTAAAAGAGGATAGAGATGTGGTGAATATTGTTTTTTAAGCTCAAGAGAATTTTATTGGGTTTTGCAAATAGAACAAAAACAACAACAACGTAAATACATCACCAGGTACATAGGTGCAAGGAACAGATTTCATGCGTAGGATTAGACCAGAGACAGGAACTAAAGAGAGATAACTCATACCAAAGGTAAAGCAATATCCAGAACAAAATAAAAGTAGAGAAAAAGTTAAAAATGAAAGTGTAAAAAAAGGGTTACAGCAGCGGGCAAAAGAACCTGCAATAAGGGGATAGTATACTACTATTCAAGCAGTACATTTGATGAAATACCAGGAGCAAGTATATACCCTGCAAAGAACATTGTGCCGGGAAATATAACACATGTTACATGTTGGTAGCACAGTGTGTTACATTCGCGAGCATGGAAGAAGTGAAGTGAGGCATAATAGCATACCTGGCGAAATGCATGGAGCAAGGAGTAAGTACATATTCGGAAGTATACATGGATCTGAAGCACGTTACATGTTGGCATATATACTTTGGTACAAATGTTTTTGGGGGTCAATTTTTAAGTATATGCACAGATTCCAAAGCAGATCTGCATAAGAGGATGATTTATGGCCTCTAAGTGTACGTACGGGGGTTCGGCAGTGGCAAAATATTTGTAGAGTGTCTTCAAAACATTTGCGTTCTGTGGTTTCCAGGTGAAGTTTTGAAGGGTGATATTGTCAGCCTCACTTAGATAGGTAACCCAGCACAGCTAGGATCGAAAAGAGGTAAGAGCTGCATTCTTCAAATTATCAAAAAAAGACTTACAGGTCGAAGCTAGTAGTATCTCTACTAGCAAACTATCATAACACGAGTTGAGTTGAATGTCTAGGAATCCATGGATTAGGGATCCCGCATAGAGTGTGGATAAAATAGAGTACGCTGTCCCAGAAGGGTGAGATTGGGGTAAAGTAAAAGAGTAAGTGGCTGAGGTCACCTGTAGCCTCATTACTGTTCCAACATGTTGAGTTCTCTCTAAGAGATGGTTTATGAAGTCAAGCCAGGGTCCAGAATGTCCTATGTAGGAGCCAGTAGTTTGTTTTGGAGAGAGAAGGGGAGACATTGTGGGTTTCCAGAATAGCTGCCAGGTGTCTGGTGAAAAAGACCCCTGACTCCTCCATTTCCTGTTGAGCGTCATGGTGAGGGATGGAAATTTTGGTTTTAAGAGGTGACAGTACTCAGAGGATTGATGATCAGATTTGTTTAAAGAAAGTATGGTCTTAATGAGATGGTGATCTCTTTCAGGGCATTTAATTTTGGACGGACTGATTTTGAGCTTGAGCAAGTCATTAAACAGTCTATGTCAAACAGGCAATATTAATTTTTATTGAAGTACCCTGAAGGAGAGAGGTACTTCCCAGGGTCCCAACTGCCTTGGGAAATGTGTACCTTTCGACGTCCATGAGCCCCAAAATATGGTTTCCCTATTAATCATCAGCAGGGCTTTTTTGGTACTATTAAAAATATGTTTTCCCTAAGATGTGGATTTTATTTTACTAGTTTGTAGTGAGATAAGGTGGCGGTCCCCCAAAATTTCTTTTTCAATTAGTAGCCATTTAGGAGTATAGTTTTCAGAATGGGAGAGCCAAAGGGAGACTTGTCTGGCTAGGAAAGCAGTTTGTTAGTTTTTGAAGTCTGCCAAGTTAACTCCTCCAAGCTGAATGGTAAGCATAGTTTTTGGATTGAGATTCTAGAGCGTTTATTTTTCCAAGTAAACTTCGTCAGTAGCTTGTCTAGATTATGATGTAATTCTTCAGATAATACTAGGGGTAGCATACTGATGAGATTAATTACTGTTGGGGTGGACTTCATCTCGACAGTCTCGATACAACCCCACCAGGTGAGGAACTTGGGATTCCATCCCTCCACTAGGGTCTCAAGTTTCTTCAGAGTTAGGATTTTAATATGGTGGAGCAACTCCAGCTGGTCAGAATTACATTTTAGGCCCAAATATTTAATGAAGTCGGGCTGCTACATCAGTCCTGTGGATTTAAAAAGTTTGCTAGTGCAGAGGTTGTTCAGACCCATGAATTCGGACTTGTCCTTATCGAGTTTATATCTAGAAATTGAGGCATAGACTTCTATTTTTTCCAACAGAGAGGGATTTGATCGGGAAGCGTCTTCGGTCATAAACAGGATGTCTTCAGCCTATGCAGCCACCTTCAACATAGTTTTGTTAAAGGAAATGTCAGCTACGGAGGGATTAGTTCAGATCTTACGAAGTAGGGTCTCTAAGATCAGGATGAAAAGGGATGGTGACAAAGGGCAACCTTGCCTAATGCCTCTCTTCAAATGAAAGGCTGGGGATAAGAGTCTGTCCGATAATACCTTGGCAGAGGGACCACTGCATAAGGCAATGACTATCTTAGTGAAGGCCCTATGTAGGCTATACCTCAGTAGGCTTTTCCAGAGGAATGTGCAAGATACCCTATTTGTATTCTTTTTCATCCTCTAATGTAACAGCGACGATATCAGTGTTTGTTAATTTGGCTCAATCAACGATGTGGCATCGAGGCTAGTATTGTGATTGGCTAGTCCATTCCTACTGAATCCCACCTGTGAGTGGTCGATTAGGGATGACGACAATGATTCAAGCCTTTTACAGAGGATTTTGGCAGAGATTTTCACATCAATGTTAAATAATGAAATCGGTTTGTAATTCTTCACCAGCGATGTGTCCTTACCCTCTTTTAGAATAACCACTTTAGTGACTTTACTGGCTGTGCCTGTGATGGAGCCTGACTATGAGAAGAGATGGAATAAGGTCAGTAATGTGGGGTTAAGGACAGGAGCAACTGTTTTATAAAAGTCAGCTGTAAACCCATCCGGCCCGAGGCCTTATTAGGTTTAAGATTTGATAGCCAGAACAACCTCCTCTATCGTTATTGGTGAGCTAAGCTTTAGCTTCTATTGATCAGATATAGTCGGGGCATTTTTTCATTTAGGTAAGCCATACAGTCCTACACCTGGGGGATAGAGTCCTATTTGTATAAGGATAAGTAAAAGTCTCTGCGGATCTCTAGGATTTTTTCAGTGTAGGTATGAGGAACATTTAGTTTATGTTTGAGAGAATTAATACCCCTGTAATTCTGCTTTTATTTCAGGAATGAGGCCAGAATATTGCCTGCTTTGTTTGCCACACATACTTTTAGGGATTCATATTTATTGATCCAGATCCCAGCCCTTTCACTCAAGATTCTATTGTATTTGTACTATTTATTGGTGAGAGTGGAGAGGGTTTGGGCATCTGGGTAGGAGATATGCTTAGCTTCTAGGGATTTAATCTCTCCTTCTAAAATTTCATAGTCTCCATTATGGGCTTTGTTTAGTTTAGTTTGTATTTCGATTAAGGAACCCCTAACAGCGGTTTGAGGGCATCCTAAAGAGTAGTCAAGCTGTATCTGCGAACATATTTTCCTTCAGAATATTCTTTATCATATTTCCGATAGTGGCTCTACAGGCAGCATCTCTAATAGAGTCATCATGACATCTCCTAATGTTGTGGGGTGTTCTTTTGTCAATGCCCATGAGATGTAGGGTAACAGCAGAATGATGTGAGACTAGTCTCAATAGGATGTCTGTCTGGTCTATTAGATGTACATGGGCCTTGGGCATCAGCAGGTAGTCAATCCTGGAGTAAGAATTCATAGGATTAGAAAAAAAGGTATAGTGCCTGGTATCAGGATGATGCAGCCTCCAGGGATCTAGAAGGTTGAAGCAGGACCAGACCTTGAAAAGTGATTTGTGAGATCTATTGCCGGTTTATTGTCAGGTCCTGCAAAGGTTAAGGTCTCTTCCAAAAATAATGAGGCTATCGGGAGGAATTTGGTTAAGGAAAGTGATATGGATTCCTAAAACTGTGGGTCATCAGTGTTTGGCGGCACAAGTTGAAGACTTAAAAACAGCTGGTGTTTTTGGAGAGTTTTTATAGTATTCATCTACCTTTATCATCTGTGATGTGAGAGTCATTACACATGCCAGAATACTCCTCCCTTTTTTATTGATGGGAGGTTAACATAGGACATCATTAAGCCAGTTTTTCCAAAATGCTGCTATTTCCTTATGGCTAACTTTCGTTTCCTGTAGTAGGATAACATCTGCTTTGAGTTTATAAAGGTAATTTTTGATTTTCCTATGCTTGACTGGGTGGTTAAGACACCTGGAGTTTAGAGAGACTACTTTCAGATTTACATTGGGGGGCATTATTCATGTTGTGAAGGCGTGAATGTGGAAGTGTGCTGTGTGATTAGGGTGCTTGGCATGTGATTGGAGAGAGGCTGATGGTCTCTGGCAACAAACATGTATCTAGTAATGGGCCAGGGGGAGACCTGCAGAATCAGACGTATCAGGCAAATAGGAAACCATGAACCTTCTCTGTGACTGAAGAGTAAAACAGTTAGTCGTCAAAGAGAATCTAGGAGCAATCTTGGATTGTCAAGCCACACAGGATATTGAAACGTAAAGAAAAAGGAAAAGAAAAAAACGACTAAAAAGTAGAAAGGAATATAAATGGTAACAGAAAGAAACCTAGCTCTAAGAACCCTTTCCAACCTCCGCCCCTGCCACCCACCCTATCCAACCCGAACATTGAATGTGAGGGAGACAACAGCAGGTGCGGCCCACTACCATGGAATCACAGCAAATGTCAACAAACCAATTGGTTTAGCGGAGAAACTGCTGGTAAGTGAGACATAGCATTAGTATAATCATAGAATAGGAGAATGGATAGAGGGCAGTGAAGACACTAATAAAGATGGTGGCTCATATTAAATGATGTGTGCCGTGTGTTCATGGGCTGGTGGAGGCACTAAACCTCGGGGTGTGAACTGGAGTGGTCAAGTGAAAAGGTGTTGGTGTTCGCAACTCAAGCAGGTAAGTGTAGATAGGGCTGGTCGAATAACATGGTTAGGTGGAACACCAGGCTTCTACAATAGGCCATTGTGAAAAGAGGAGCTACTGTTCCTTTGTGGTGCGTGTATGACAGAAAAAGCACTGCCCTCCCAAATTATGGCAATAGGAAATGCTGAGAAGTTGGCCACCCTGGGTCAAGTTTGATATCTCAAGGTGTCACCGTGTTGGGAAGCTTATGATAGGAAGTGTCTAGGTCTTCAAGAACTAGTGTTAGAGTGCTATTCGCAAATTGAGAATGTCTTCCTATTCATTCCTATGGGCCTCAAGGCACATAGGAATAAATGGAGAGGGATTCCTTAACTGCGTACCGCAATTTGAGATTCGCAATTAAGGACATGTAGGATTCGCAAAATGTATTGCAAATCCTACATACATAGCATTTTGCGATTCTAAAAAAGCAATTCGCAAAAAATCGCTATTTGAGAATGGCAAATGAGGATTTTGATACATATGGCCCTTAGTTGTTCTTGCTACATTGCTGAGGATTAATTCTGTGTATTGGTACCTTAGAGGGTGGCAGATAATCAGGCATGTGTTGTTTATGTTGGGAGACTTAAATGAAGGCACACAATGTTCTCTCTTCATTTTGCACTCCTTTTTTAAAGGAGATCCCTTTCATTTGTGGAATCCATCTCTCTAAAATGGCAATGCAATAATCTGTTGAGTCCTCTGAACCCTCTGGAAGACCAAAAATATGCAGGTTCCCCTTGAAATTCCTATCTTCCAATCCTACCACATCTCTCTGAAGGCTCTTGGTGGTTAACTGTAGTTTCTGTATATCTCCAATTTAGAAGGCAGCTTTGTCTTCCAAGGCACTGATTCACTTCTCTACCTCTGACGCTCTCACATTAATGGTGTTTATATCAAATCTAATGCGGTACAAAAGGGGGTGGTGATGGACGGAGCATCTGAATCAATCAAACACTCACACCCAGTCAAAAGATCTGGGTTTAATCCATCACCGTTCTTTAGCCCACTCTGCCACCCCAGTTTAGACATGGCTATATGCAAATCAGTCTGACCCTGTGCCTCATGGGAACAGTCCAGCCCGAACTGCCAAGCCATGTCTTCCCTGGACCGGAAACAAGCTTCCGAGGACCGGTTTCTGGCATTCCAGCCGTCTTCAGCCCGGCTTGCTTGAATCCAGTGGCAAAGTGAGCAAGGGACTCACGTCTGAGCATACCCTGCCACACTTATGGCGGCCAAAAGCGGTCCAAAAGGGGGTGGTGATGGACGCAGCATCTGAATCAATCAAACACTCACACCCAGTCAAAAGATCTGGGTTTAATCCATCACCATTCTTTAGCCCACTCTGCCACCCCAGTTCAGACATGGCTATATGCAAATCAGTCTGACCCTGTGCCTCATGGGAACAGTCCAGCCCGAACTGCCAAGCCATGTCTTCCCTGGACCGGAAACAAGCTTTCGAGGACCGGTTTCTGGGATTCCAGCCGTCTTCAGCCCGGCTTGCTTGAATCCAGTGGCAAAGTGAGCAAGGGACTCACGTCTGAGCATACCCTGCCACACTTATGGCGGCCAAAAGCGGTACAAAAGTGGGTGGTGATGGACGGAGCATCTTAATCAATCAAACACTCACACCCAGTCAAAATATCTGGATTTAATCCATCACCGTTCTTTAGCCCACTCTGCCACCCCAGTTCAGACATGGCTATATGCAAATCAGTCTGACCCTGTGCCTCATGGGAACAGTCCAGCCCGAACTGCCAAGCCATGTATTCCCTGGACCGGAAACAAGCTTCCGAGGACCGGTTTCTGGCATTCCAGCCGTCTTCAGCCCGGCTTGCTTGAATCCAGTGGCAAAGTGAGCAAGGGCCTCACGTCTGAGCATACCCTGCCACACTTATGGCGGCCAAAAGCGGTACAAAAGGGGATGGTGATTGACTGAGCATCTGAATCAATCAAACACTCTCACCCAGTCAAAAGATCTGGGTTTAATC
Source organism: Lissotriton helveticus (assembly GCF_964261635.1). Lineage (NCBI taxonomy): Eukaryota > Metazoa > Chordata > Amphibia > Caudata > Salamandridae > Lissotriton > Lissotriton helveticus. Next base: position 1,612,917,166 of record NC_136065.1, read on the forward strand.
CATCACCGTTCTGTAGCCCACTCTGCCACCCCAGTTCAGACATGGCTATATGCAAATCAGTCTGACCCTGTGCCTCATGGGAACAGTCCAGCCCGAACTGCCAAGCCATGTCTTCCCTGGACCGGAAACCAGCTTCCGAGGACCGGTTTCTGGCATTACAGCCGTCTTCAGCCCGGCTTGCTTGAATCCAGTGGCAAAGTGAGCAAGGGACTCACGTCTGAGCATACCCTGCCACACTTATGGCGGACAAAAGCGGTAGAAATGGGGGTGGTGATGGACGGAGCTTCTGAATCAATCAAACAATCACCCCCAGTCAAAAGATCTGGGTTTAATCCATCACCGTTCTTTAGCCCACTCTGCCACCCCAGTTCAGACATGGCTATATGCAAATCAGTCTGACCCTGTGCTCCATGGGAACAGTCCAGCCCGAACTGCCAAGCCATGTCTTCCCTGGACCGGAAACAAGCTTCTGAGGACCGGTTTCTGGCATTCCAGCCGTCTTCAGCCCGGCTTGCTTGAATCCAGTGGCAAAGTGAGCAAGGGACTCACGTCTGAGCATACCCTGCCACACTTATGGTGGCCAAAAGCGGTACAAAAGGGGGTGGTGATGGACCTAATAGCACATTGTACCTGCTGCAGCATATAAGTGTTAATTTTGATGGATTTTGATAGATTGTGCATTTGTGGTAGTTTTTTAAGAATAATGTCCATGGTATTATTTATTTCATATTTTCCTTTAATGGGTGGATCTTGATCAGGCAGTGGTCGTTCCAGTGTGGTGCATTTGTTATTTGGTTTGGCCTCTTTGTCCACCATGATCTTTACCAGCAAGAAGAGTGGCGGGGTGGTGTGAAGCTGATGCCAGATTTCTTCAGTGTGGTTTTTGGGGTCACCGGCTCTAGAACTCACTTCCGTTAAAGTAATGTTATGTTCTGTTAAGATCTGTTGTAGCCACCAGCAGTGATTGCATGGTCTCCAGTGGTCTAGTGGTCGATAGAGCACGGCTCTGATACAGCTCCATTGTAGATGATAGTAGTGGTCGCTTGGGTCACAGAAGTGGTCTCTTGGTGTGGCAGTGGCCTTAATCTGGGGTTAGAGATGAGGGGAGGAGCAATGGTTAAGCTAGTTTATGAGGCACCACCCCCACTGTAGCACCAGAGACTCACAGCACAGGTGCTTTCAGAGTAATAAGCAGGCAGGGTGGACACTACCTGTGTATGGATGGGGTTACACAAGCCAGGCAGAGCTAGGACCAAGAGAAAAGCTGGTACCTTAGAAGATCGCACCAAGCCAGAGAGGCGAAGTTTAGCAGTAGTCTTGTCAGAGGTGTTTATTGGATTCTGCTCAGTAGGTTTCTTATTTGGTGACTCAACTGGATGACAGCCTAGGAGTAATTAGGTTAGCAGTAGCCCAAGATCAGAGTGAGCGCAGAGAGTGTCAATCTCATAAGGGTTTCACAGTGGAGTATGTTTCACTGTAGTATCTTCACCTTCATAGAGGGAGACAAGGCATGCCTGAAGCTAAGTGCAGAATTGGCCAGAGCATGTACGTAGCAGGAAACTGATTCAGTCAGCATACACTCAATTTGTGGATTGGGCTTGATCAGCCCTGTCCCACGATATTGATCTGATGCAGAGTGTTCCATCAACATTCCCTAGAAATTCAGTGCACTTCATGTTCAGCCGACATTTTAAAGTCGGCGGGACGGTAGGCAGACATGATGGAGCAGTCTCCAGGTGAGCATCTATATAACGTAGATTGGGCAGTGATGATTGAGCCCTTGGAGGGACATTGGAGCCATAAAAATCCTTACTTGACATTTGTGGACCACTGGGTCCCAATGTTGGTACCTGTGTTAGATCGAGACGGCGGACATTTTGCCGATCTCAGGGTGCATGCCTCTGTGCTCCGGAAGTCCGGGTTAACAAAACATTGAAATGCAATGGCTACATCTCAACCGAAGTATATACTTATTGAAGCCTCTAGTGTTTCGATCCCCAGATCTGGTGGGCATGTTGCAGAATCTGGACTATAAGGTGAGGCAGCTCGCTGTAAAAGTCTGTCGTGGCATGTGCAGCACAGTTAGGCTACCCGATGCCACGCTGTCCAAGACGCTCTCCTTGAATACTGTTTTTTAAAGAGTTTTTCATTGAAGAACAGACAAAAGAGGAAGAAGATGGATAGGCAGTATATGTTGGGATAAAACATTCTATTTCATATTGTGATGCTCTAAGGTTCTTTTTGAAAATGTTTTAATGGTTTGCTGCTCTGACAGAGTGAATACAAGTTAACCATAATGCTAGCCTCCTTGTCTTTAATAAAATCAAAATTTTGTATTCACTAAACCTACAAGAATTGTAATTCCTACTCGAAGAACATCTCCATTAAAAATATGTGCTACAAATATTGATTGTGGACCTTTGAGCTCATTTTGTGTGATCTGTGTACTCAGACTTTACGTCTTCTATATGCAAACCTGTTTTATAGCAAAATGGCCTAAAAATATATACTGAGGGCAAATAGAGAGAACTCTATATGCAAATAATGCACACCTCTTTGTGCATTCACTCCTTTTAATCTCTGCCAACCTCGGTCTGTTGACACTTTCTTGCTGAATTAAGTAATTCATTAGCATTCTTCTTTTTGCTAATATTGACGCTTTGAAGCTTGGTTGCTCTAATGCGAGTGCTATCAGAAAGACTTTCACAGTAACAAAAATAGTAACAACTAAAGTTGGTTAATCAATCATATTTTATAGTTCAGAATGTATTGTGAATATTGTTTTAGTTACAAAATGTGGCTGTTATTTATTTTTTGCATTAGCTTGGTTTTAGGTTGAACCCTTTTGTTTGCAATCTCCTTTTGCTATTTTAGGTAGATTTACCTGTCTGTCAGCACATTGCAGTGAAGAATAAGTGGCTGATGTACTATTATTCTATTTTTTAAAAAGTGTCTGCGAACTGAGCACCGACTTTGTTTATTAATGGAATCTGATTTTCAAACCAACATATATAGTATTAGATTGGGGCACTAAATCACGTTTTGTGAATTCTCGCCGCAGAGCAGCCCCATTAATATTCATTAGGTAGGTTGCAATTTTCAGGTTCCTGTAATTGGCTGCAAACTGCCTGGCCTGCATGGGGCAGTGGACCACTGTCCATGTGTAGCAAGTTCCCGAAAGAAAACAAAGCTGCTTTTCAAAAAGGAAAGTTTACTATTTTGGAAACCTTCCAAAGGAGAAGGCAATGGTTTCCTCCCCTGATCCTGCCAACACCATTCCCATATGGGAAGGTTCACCTTTGAAAACCAGTTATCACCTCCCTGGAGGTTTCGGTAACTGGTCAATCTTATGTGACTGGATTTGGGATCACAAACTGTTGACAGAACTGCCAACACACAATTTCAGACATACACAAGGCCACCCAATGAGGAGTCGAAATCACATGGTGGCAGGCAAGGCAAACATATTTGTACAAAATATTGGAAAATGATTGCATGATACAGTTATACTGTGTCAAGATTAAGCATATCGGGATATCAAAAATATCGTCAATATGAATATAAAAGGTAAAAATATTGTTTTTAGTGTTGTTTTTAATATAAATATCATAAATATCAATGTAGAAAATATTTTTGCTGTAATACAGTTTCAAAGTTGTAATTAGTTCAAAAAAAGGTGATTAAGAAATGCAAAAAGAGGGCCAGAAATCAGAATCGTGAGGCTCTTTTAGAAACCACCAGTAGGACAACTGAAGAAGACCTGCTCACGTGCGTAACTACATACAGCCCAGCCTCAAACAAAATAGAGAAGATCATAAACAAACACTGGCGCATCCTGACGTCTGCCAATATTTCATGGCCAAACCACGATTCGCTAATAAACGAACTAGCAATCTGAAAGACTTCCTGGTCCACACCAGACCCAGACTAACCACAATACAGGATCAGAGTACCCTCTAGAATCTGCCACCAGTTACGGGACACTTCCCATGCGGTTCTTGCTCGGTCTGTTCCCTAACAAGACCCACAAAAGAAATACAACTCCTCCCGCACCTAAAATGGACAATAAGGAATCATACTAATTGCAATCACAGCCATGCAATCTACATGATCACATGTCCTTGTAACCTGCTTTACATAGGCATTACCTGCAGGAAAGCGAAACAGAGGATATGTGAACACCGCAGCAACGTCAAATGTCGGAAGACAACAACCAAGATGGCCACACATTTTCTAGAAAAAGGCCACACAGTGAATGATCTACAATGGATCATCCTAGAGACCTTGAAAACCAAAGATCACAATGCGGAAAGAATACTGTTCGAAAAGGAACAAAGATGGGTACACAGACTGGGTACTGATGTGCGAGGTCTGAACGATAATATTCCGTGGGCCAGCCTGAATAGATAAATACAGAGGCAATTAAGCGCCACAAAATGAACTCACTGAGAAAATTGGCATTGAAACTGTCAGAGAATACCTTTTCCCTGTCTAACCAGTCAAAAGCCCCTAGCAACAGAGTCTGTTTTCCCTCTCTACACCCACACAAGGTGTATAAACAACCCCGGAAGCAATCTAACGCTACCGGGTACAGGACGGCAGAGTCAGCACAAGTAGTGCGGGAAGCGTGGAGCTACAGGTAACATCGAGAGTGGAGGTCCAACGGTACCGACAGATAAGTACACCCCCGCCTACTAACTTGTTACCCCTCACCATTACTACTTTTAGAAGGAGCCCAATCCCCAAGACTCCCTGTCACCCGAGGAAGCGCAGAACGTAGTGCGCGAAGGTATGTTAAGTATGAATGCGATAGTTGTGAAAGTCACAATAATCACACATGTATACTATAATCAACACCTCGTAGATACATGATCAGCACTTAACCCTTTAAGCCTTAAAAATGAACCGTGTGTTAGCCCTTTTGCTAGTCTAGCTCTCAACCAGCCCGACCACAGATGAGATTGACAACAATAGTTTGGTTGCCAGAGTCACGAGTATGTGGATGCTGCCATCAGTATATGGTGAGCAAACAAGTATTTTAATCACAAAAAACAACTGTATAATAGTCCCACCACCCTCACCGAGGTCACCCTTATTATTTGTATTTACAGGCACAACATTGACCTTCACCCAGCAGAGGACTAGTATGTCACTTTGCTACACATCTCTCACCTGGTCCTGAAGAAAGCCCATCGACCCCCCAGGCAACTAGGGCTGAAACTAGTCGACCTTTTAATCTAACGAAAATAGATAGCGTGAGAATCCTAACAATTCTCCCCACGCATATCAACCAACATTTTTCTTGTTTTAACTCGAATCCGGAATAATAAATACTTACCCCGGCTGTCCGAGTTATTTTAAATATCACTCACATCACTTATCACTGGACACTACTGTTTTTAATCTCGGGTTACAACCTCCTGGTGGAGGATGCATACCAACTAACCCTGTGATTATGCAGACACGAGAGTGCAATAGCGGAGAACCAAGATATACCGCTACCCACAAAAATACCCACTCACGTGTATGAGGGTTTTTTACCAAGGGACATCCCAGCGACCTGAAAACCCAGGTTAGCAGGACAAGTGATCCAACCCCCCCACAATTGATTTACAAGTATAATAACTTAATCCATCTTATGAAATTAGGCCCGAAGCCCATTCTTTCAAGGACAGGAAACATCTATTTCCATTCAATAGTATCATAGGCCATTTAGGCAACAAGGTACAACAGAGCCACATCTTCCCATATCATGTGTTACCTACCCAGCACACCATGCAGGTGTCGTTGATTCAAGATGGTGTTCAGGCCAGGCATAAAGCCTGACTGGTCCAGGTGTATCAGACCGGTAATCAATGGGATGAGTCTACTGGCTAGTAATTTTGCTATTATCTTAGCTTCTGCCGTGAGGAGAGAAATAGGCCTGTATGCCTTACAGTCATCAGTTGGTTTACCCTACTTGTGTATTACCACAATTGTGGCTAACTGGATCTCTTCTGGTAACAGCCCTTTCTCATAACTTTCTAAATACATCTGGCAGAGGTAGGGAGTTAATTTGGTAGCAGTCAACCCATTGGGTCCCATGGCCTTGCCCTAACCTATGTCATATATAGTGCGTTAAATTTCTTCTTCTGTGGGTTCCCCTTCAAAGAGAGTCTCTCTCTTCTGGTGATAGCCATTTGACATTAAAAGTGGAGAGAAGCTCCTATGCTGCAAGTGGCGAGACCGCAACTGCCGATGTATATACCGAGTTGAAGTAAGTGGCGAATATATATCATGCATTTTTTGGAGTGTTTTTGCATGTTAATCATTATTTTTTGTGAAATTAAGTAAAGGAAGACATTGTGTTACTCATCTCACTCAAAATTACACAAACATATCTAAGGTTTACAAATACACTTGTGATCTCAAAAGATGCAGGTATGACATTTAAAACATATAGAAATCTAAGATACTAAGAATCACATGTGTTTGCCAGTATACATAACAGACGAAGCAGTCTTCTCATGCAAAATATGACCCCGGCCATTTAGAGTGTCTGAATATGTCAAGGAATATGTCAAATATTGGAATCACAACTTAACAAAGGTCATGTCCAAGTAAGGCCCAGGCAGAGTTCTCAGAACTCTGTGGAGTGGCTAAAAAAATCTGCCACACTATGCAGAGTTCCAAGTGCTGGAGTAGTTTGCCAGGCCCCCACTTGCGTTGCCATGCTCAATGTGGATTTCATTCTTGCAATCCAAATAGCCCGCGCACAACACCAATTGTTTTGATTGGGCCTGGCCATCTTGCTTTTCTACTCTGTTCTGTTGCTGGGCCTAATTTTCAATCCCTCTTTAATCCTCCCCCTAGTAAACGTATCTACCCCTCATTTTCATTTATTATATTAGGCTTGTTTTTGTGTTTGTTTATTTTGAAGTTTTTTGTAATTGTATTGGTGTTTTTTGTGACCTTTTGTATTTTCTTTATTTTTCTTATGACTTCCTTAGTTCTTCTTTCCTTTCCTTCCTGTTCCTATTTCTTTCTTTTCTGATCTTTCCTTACCCCAACCAGCGCCCTGGCACAGGGTCACCTACATTGCGGGCGGGGCTGCCACACAGGTGTTCAGCTGCGGGTGATCTTCAGTGAGGAGGAGGTGGCAGCATCAGCTTGTTTGTGCAGTGCCATCTCCTCTCCATGCTGGCAACAGGCAGCAGGCCCAAGAGTGGATACCCCTGCGGGAACATCAGCAGCACTGGGGGAGGGTACGCTCGTGCGTGTGGCATACCAGCCAGGTTCAGAGCATCGTCTAGCATCTGATACATCGTTGAGTGGATATTCTTGTCCAGGCGCAGGTCTTGCTTGACCTGCTCACTGCTCAATGCTGAGATTTCGGGGCTCATTGAGTATTCATTTATTTCAGTTTTTTTACAATGCAAAAAAAAATCCAAATAGCAGCTCACACTCAGAGGTAAGTTACGTTTAGTTTATATTAAGAACATTTTTAAGTGAGACAGTTTCTAGTTTCTGATAGAAAGGTGGTCAGCGCTACCTAAATTATCTCATCATTGACTCTCGCTTTGGCTGATCAATTAAAAAGCCATTGCAGATTGCCTACCAAGTGAGTAAGCATTCTCTCTGTGACTTTCTTTAAGTAGTTTGTACAGTTCCAAGCATTGAAAAAAAGGAAGTCTGAGTTGATCCATCAAAGGGGGTGAGAAATGAGAATAGAATCAAAGCTCATTCACTGTAATGCATTAGTTCCAAATGTAGTTTCTTTTAAAGAAATTTGAAATAGGGATTTTAGGACAAGTATGGGCAACTCAGCAGTAGTCTGTAGTGTAAGATCTGGTACCAAGTAACACTTTCCCTACAAATACCCTATTATAGTAATTCAGCCCAGCTTGTCTCATTGATTCATTTGCAATTCCTCTGCATGATTCTGGTATTCATTGATGGGTAGCACTCATTGAGGATAGCCAACTAATGTTGTGGCAGCTACTTTGCTGAAAGAAGTTGCAGAATGGTACTGGATGTTAAGAAAACCTGGGTGGAGTTCGTGGAGTTCCGCTATGCGGACGTCTGTGAAGTGCATAAAAAATGCACTACGCGGAGCTCCGCGAGCGGAGGAGTTTCTTTAGATAAATGCAGCTTGCGGTGATTTTCAGTGCCAGGTGCTTTTCTGCACTGTGCAATCATCACAATTGGCATCATGCACAGCGCAAGCGGATGCTGCTTCCTTTCTGCTGCTTGAGTAGATTTTACTCGAGAGGCAGCTTTTCCAACGTGAGTGGGTGTTTCTCAGTGTGAGCGGTTGCGAACATATGTGAACACTCGCAATGAGAAATTTGACCGCCCACGTTGAGAAATGTCCATGTTCGTGCTCACCAACTTGATGTTGACGATCGCAAACGTGGAAAAATCTCACCGGGAGGTGGATTTTACTCACTTGTGCTCGACAACTTGACGTTGATGAACGTGAGCGAGGGAAAAAACTTGAAGTGCAAAAAACTCTGCAAACTCCATGAGCAGAGTAGAGTTCACCGCCCAGACATAATGTTAATCCAGGCCGTGGAAGAAGTTCAAGTTTTGCTGACGGAGATCTGGAGGAGGGAACTGCGAGACCAAGACCTCGATTTACTTTGGCAAGTATTTATGTCTTATATGCGGTCATATGTGAAGTCTGCACCACTCAGGAAGAACAATCTTTCTACTGTCCATAAGGTCTATTGGACGCCACTGAAATTCTTGAAGTTGGGAATTCAGGAGTTGAAGAAGTTTCCTTAGTGTGCCGAGACAATGCAAATGATGTCCACATGTTCTGGCAGTGTCCATCAATCCAAATCTTTTGGCATAAAGTGGGTAAGACCCTTTCAGGAATCCTAGGTCAAGAGATCAAGGTGACCCTGGCTTTGGTAATCTTTGGGGTGGTTCCTGGAGGGGAGGGTTATAGTTGCCTTGTCAAGACTCCTCAAGCCCTCATGTTTGTTTTAATTCTTCTTGCACATAGAGAGCTGTACATTAAGTGGATACTCCCCTGTCCCCATATAGAGGCAGAATAGATACAATCACTACAGAAGATGTTGAATCTTGACTGGGCTACTTTTCAAGTTAGGAGAACAAAGTTCTGGGAAATCTGTGATGAATGGTTTAAGTTACATGTTATTGATTTGATCTCCTGAACCTTCTTAACTCTCCCTCTTTCTTGCCTCTCCGCCTCTTCACTTCTTTTCTTGTCTTTGGTGTAAAATATACTGGTCTAATGATTAGTGGTATGCTCTTTAGGTTGCATGGACGGGGGACTTCTGTTCCCTTCCATTACTCTTGTGGTCATCTATTGCACCTATACAGAGGAGTCTGTTCTTTCGAGTTGCAGGAGGCTTCCTTTGGCCTAGAATGTTTTGACATCCCTGCCTTGTGGAGAGACCGGGTACTCCTTACCACAATCGGATAGATCTTTCTGACATCCTAGCATAAGTTTATGAGTGAGGACTAAAAAATAAAATAAATAAAACAGTAGTCTATAGAGTGGAAACTAGTACTACAGGTAATCTGTTTTAGAGAAGTACAACTATGTAACTGCGTTTGCCTGTCACAATAATTTTGTGGACTTTAACTGAATCACTAATCTTTTTATAATCTTCTTCATCCCTTACATCAGCATGAAAGGGCAAGAAGAGGGACATTGCAGAGGGTCTGGGAGTAGCTAGGCTGCAAAAGCCACTTACCACCAGTGCTGCGGCCGAGCGCTATGTTATCCCCAGTAAGTCCTAATATTTAATAATATTATTTATCTAATGTTGAGTTTTATCATTGTTGAGGGCTTGGAGTAGAATCTTGGGGTGTTGAAATGTTGATTCTGGTATCCAGGATGGAAGTTGTTGCCAGAAGGCTTGTTTTGCTGGTGAGAAATAAAGTTGCTCTAGCACAATTAGCTGCTGTTTTCCTTTCATGTGGCGACAAGAATGCACAATAGATTACATTTTTGTTCTGTTCCTGTTATCACTGCATTATTTTTTTTCTGTTATATTACATGTTTTTTTTTGGGTAGCTCACTGTTTCCGGGCTCCAGTCTCTATTTCACTTGCACTTTTTATGCCTGGGTGGGTAAATGGAGCCAGAGTGAGTTATTTCTTAGAAGATCCTGCAGTGAGTTTGTGTTGCTTTCACCACATCCACCACACTAAGAGTGTGATCCATTGATTGATATAAATTAAGCCACAGATCAATAAATCACACAGCTCGGGGGAAAAGGGTTAGAGGTTTGGTGAATAGATGGGAAAGAGGATTTGGAGAAAGATTTGACAAAGACAGACACTACACAAGGACAACATTCATCTGGGCAATAAGCAGCACTTCATTCAATATCAATATGTTGTGGAAGGAAACAAAGGAATGAGTATGACGCAGTACAGTTAAATGCATTGCAAGCAGTACTTCTGCCCCAAGACCCATGCTATCTGATATCTAAATGTTTTGTCTTCTAGTTTGGGAGTGAACCTACCCAGTTCTCTAATTATGACTGTTAAATGAAAAATGACACTGTATTGCAAATTTATGTGGTGCATCTGCATTCTACTTGGAAATGTCCATTACTCTTAGGTGCCTTTCTAGACTGCTGTGATAGATAAGCAGGAGTGTTGAGCTCATCTTTCGCATTTCGTTCATGCAGGAGATAAGAAGACTCAGAGACAGAGTAAAAAAACAAAAAGGGGATGCAGATTTTCACTTTTCCCACCAGTGAAACAGACAAACACACCCACACACACACACCCACTCCCACTCACATACCCATTACACATCCACACAACCACTCACACACCCATACGGACACTCACAAACCCACTAACAGTCCTAGACAACCACTCACACGACTCACAGACCCACAAAGCTACTTACACATGTATTCATACACCTACTCAAACACCTACTTACAGAATCACTGTTGGAAACTGGGGGTCTTTACAGACGATCCCCACGTTTTATGCCCCATTATGCACTGCTAGGGCCAGATTTAGGTAATTCGTGTTTACCGATTCATAAATACCGAATTTTACCGATTCGGTATTTATGAATCTGTAAATATGAAGGAGGGAGATTCTGTAAAAATCGGTATTTACCGAATCGGGCCTTGAATCCCATAGGAATCAATGGGCAATACCGAATCGGTATTTAGCGATTCGGTAAATACCGATTCCAGCAAGGGTGCAGGGGGTGTCACTTTGACACCCTCTAGCACCCCATATACAGGCATGAGTGCCATGTGGCACACAGACATGCCCTTAGGGCATGTCTGTCTGTCACATGGCATAGGTGTGCACGCACACATGTGCAAGCACACCTGGATTCGGTATTTTACCACCCAATTGGATTGGGTGGTAAAATACCGAATCTGAAAGGCCTTTGGGACTCAGAAGAGTCCCACCTACATGTGGAAGTTACCGAATCGGTAAAATTGGCCCCTACATGCCAATTTCTAAATACCGGTCGGTAACGGCCGAAATCGGCCGTTACCGACCGGTATTTGGGCTCCTACATCTGGCCCCTAGATGCTGTTTTCTGACTCTGATGGTGCTCTGAGACCTGCCCGCCAGGCTATAGTGCCTCTGCTCTTTCCCTTAAAAAGTGATGGTAATTGGTACATCAAAATGGCAAGGTACTTTGCCCCTCATGAGGCCCTAGTATATGGTACCAGTGGTATCCACGGTAAGGATGGTAAAGAGGTTACCAGGGCTGCAGCATTACATTGTGCCCCATGTGACCCAAGTAAAAGTATATTTACAGATCTACCATTGCAGCCCTGCATGAGCAGCCTGTCTGCTCGAGAGTGACTCTGCATACACACTGTGCTGCAGATCCACACCACTGTCCTAATGTGAGTAAGTAACTCTTAAGGTTGTCCTTCTGCGTCCCGGAGAAGCCACCCAAGTCCTCACAGAAAAATAATCAAGTTGTCTTTTCAATGCTTGTCTGTAAATCTTGGGACTCTCTGTATATCCTTGAGGAATGCTACAGAATCTAAATGATCAGTTATTCAAAGTAAATCCAAACAAATATCTGCTGTCAGGATGAATAGGGATTAAAAAGAAGGCATTCTTCAAGTCAATCACACTGAAGGTAGTAGCATTTGGAGGGACCAAAGTAAGAAGTGTTGTGATGTCAGAAACTACCAAGTATTGTGGCACTGCAATCTTGTTAACCTCTCGTAAATCAATGATAAACCGGTAAACTCTAGTATCGGTGTCTTTCTTCAATATAGGAAGGATAGGGCTGTTGCAAACATTGTAAAGAACTTCTTGCACAACCCCTACGTCAATCAAATCATGCACGATGCGCACGAGTGCCTCTTTGCCTTCCCAAGAGATCTTGTATTGAGGAAATCGTGGCAATGAAGCTCCCTCTTTGACCCTAATATGCACTGGTGGAATAACCATTTGGCCTACATCAGTGTCCGAAGTAGCCCAAAAAGTACTAGGGAGTGAAGCCAATGCGGTATCTTCTCTAAGGACACAGGATTTCTCAGCCACGGAATTGTTATCATTCAAAATAACACACACACCTTCCAGGGAACAACGAATCGTAGCCCTGAAATACTTAAGCATATCAAGACCCACAATATTGTCCGGTGTGTTAGGGGAAAGCAGAAATGGAAATGGAGCAGTAGATTTATCAACATGGAATGCACGTGGTTGTGACAGTGGGCAAAGGGAAGATGTCCCATCGAAACTTATCGATGTAATGGTTGAGCCAGACAGGGGAGCCCTTGGAACCAATTGTTTAGACAAGGCGCTACGAGTAGCTCCTGTACCAACCAGAAACCGATCAGTAGAACCCAAAACTCATGCTTGAACATAAGGACCCTGCTGATCGACTGGAACTTCAACTGATTCCTTACCCCATCCTAGGCATTCCTATGCATAAGCAGAGTTCGTTAAATCTGAATTCAAAGAGGCAGATAGTTGATATTGGTTACTCCTATCAAACGTATTTGAAGAATTTGGAGAACGCCCCACAGTCTCAAATCTAGCATGATCAGCCATACCTACTCTATGCCCTGGGGTCCCTGGGCGGCCTCTCATTTGTCCCCGACCACGCTGATACTGCTGAGTGCGCAAACAAGGACATTCATAAGCTCAATGTTCGATCTCCCTGCAGTAAGCGCACTGATCAACAGATAAAGTAGCTTGGGAAAAAGAGGGTGCACCAGGACGTTACGTTACACGTCCGCCTCAACCACTATCTCTGTAAGAGGGGCCATAAATCTGAGCCATCATAACCTTAGTTTTCAACTCCTTATTCTTCTTATCCTCATTTCCCTTGGCTTCTAATTCCTGTCGTTCTTAATACTGAGCCATACTCTTAAGAGAGACTGGGGAAGACGTAGTCCCTGAACTCTTGCTGGCCTTTAGGCTACTAGCTATTCCTAGCAACATGTTTGCGACAAATTTATCGACAGACAGATGCCTGCCTGTGTCATCTGTCAATGACTGGCCATTAAAGTCTGGGAATGCTTCTTCAAAACGTGTAAAGAAATCTGAAACTGATTCATCTACCTTTTGCTTGCTAGATGTTAACACAGTCCAGTCTATCTTTTTAGGAGGAATAATAGTTTTCAATTTAGTATAGCTTGTGGAAGGAATAAAATTTCCTGTTGTGGCTTCTGTGCTTTTTTCCCTTTGTGCATCAATTCTTTCTAATACTTTCCAAACAACCCCAAAAACTGTGTGATCATCAACTTTACAATTAGATCTCCACATATCAGGGGGTAAAATCAGCTCAAAAAACATATCAATATCAGACAAAGTCATAGTGCAAGAACTAATTGCTTCTTCAACTTCTTCATAAAAAGCATCCGGATTTTTCCGTGGGTCGGGTTAAGCAGTACTCTGCTTCAGGGAGTGTAAACCCAATGATAAATGAAATAACCCTTAGAATCCACAGAATTGTTATCATCATCTGTACCCGTACCCTTAGGAGGGACATACAAAGGTGCGGCTTCCCGCATGGGTTTCCAATGAACTACAACATTCTTATCTGTCTCCGAAGAGGTGGCGGCCAACACGGAAGTCTGGAGTGCTTTTGCAGCTGCGTCAGCTGCTTTTTTCTCCTCTTGCAATCGGAATACATCAGCTCGCAGTTTAACCAAGCGTCTAACAAAATCAGCCACCTGAGGGAGGAGAAAAAGACTGTCACGCAATTGCTTACATTCCCTTGCTATATCATTAGGTTCTAACTCTGTGGAATATTTCCTAAACCGTTCAATTACTTCTGTGCCAAACATTTCTGCAAAATATAACTGCTCCCTTTCCTTCCATTGTAGTACGTCAACCAAAAGATCAGAAGCAGAAATATCATCATGAACCGCTCTAAGAGCAGCAGATCTAAGGTCAGCCGCATGTTCAACGGTCAGCATAGAGCAAGTCTCTTGCAACTTATCCTGTTCTGAAGAAGAATCATCATCATCGGAATCATGAGTAGGAGCAGAGGGAAAGGTATATGGAGGCAGAGAACGATCTACCAAAATGGAATCATCCTGTGGTTTATTAGAGAGAAGATAGAGGGGGCGCCGGATAGAGCATTGGCCATTTACCTGTAAACGACGCTCCCTATCCTCCCTTTCTTTTATCTCCTTCGTTTCTTTCTCTTTTAATATCTGTGCTTTCACATCAATACTTTTGCGTTGTTCCTTATCTAGTAAAGCTTGCTCTCTTTTATTCATTCACGCCCTTCTTTCTCCCACATTCGTACACAGTCAAACATATCTTGTTGACTTTTGCCCTTAAACATACATTGCTCAACATACTGAATCTTCTTAAGATCAAATGACCCATGCATAGGCCAGTGCAACTCAGGATCCTTGCTAGTATATTTATTCCATAACGTGCTGTACATTATAGAAGAAATACCATGTTTAATATACATATCCCTATTAGGCGTCCGTTCGGGGGGTGGGGGGGAGAAAACTGTTTCCTCTCAATACTGGTATATCGATCCCGCTACATAAGCAACACATTCTAGGAAGTGTGCTAAATACAGGCAGGGTGGAGAGGGCTAAAAACTGGCATTTGGATAATTACAGGTAAGTAAACAATTTAATTAATAAAACGAATTTCGTAGCGCGCACTGCATCGCATTTTGCGATGCAGTGCGCGCTACGAAATTCGTTTTATTATTTAAATTGTTTACTTACCTGTAATTATCCATATGCCGGTTTTTAGCCCTCTCCACCCTGCCCCTCCCCCTCCCCGCCTCCCTGCCCCACCGTAACTCCCTCCACGGCCCGCGGCTGAACACATGTACTCACGCACCCACTCACACACACCCACATACAGCCTCTCACACACCACCACTGTCCTAGGAAACTACTCTCACACTGCTCACAGACACACACAGCCACTCCCACAAGAACTCAAAGACCCATTTATCCATCACACACCTACTTATACAACCTCATATACCTATACAGCCACTCACATAGCCACTCACAAACCCACAAAACCACTCACTCACACACTCACTCACAAACCCAGACTGCCACTGACATGCCTACTCTTGAACCCACAAAACCATGCACACACTCACTCATATATCCACTTATGCCCCCACACAACAACTCACACGCCTACTCACACTGCTACTCACACACCTATATACACACCCAAACAACCATGACATGTATCCAGTCATACACCCATACAGCCACTCACACACCTATTCACTAAATTCCCCCACTCAAAAACACCAACACGACCACTCACATACTCCGAGACCCATACAATCACTTACAAACCCAGGCCCAATACCCACATAGCCACACACACCCACTCATGAACTCACACACCCAGTCACACATACATCCCCTAACACACCCACTCCCATTACTAGAAAGCCACTCTCACACCACTCACAGACACACACAGTCACTTACACATGTATTCACACACCCATTTACCCACTCACACACCCTCAAACACACCCACATAAAGACAAACACACCTATACAGCCCCTTACATACCCACTTGCAGATCCACAAAACCACTCATACATCTACTCACAAACCCACACAATTCATCAGAGACCCATACAGCTACTCACATGCTCACACACAAACCCACAAAACGCTTTACAAACCCACTCACAGACCCACTCACACACCCACTTATGCACCCAAAGAAACACTCATACACCCCCTCACACACTCATTCACACACCTACTTATGCACCCAAACAATCACTCAATACCCACTCACACACTCATATAGCCACTCACACATATAATCACAGACCTATAAAACTGTAATCACACACCCACTCACAGAAAGAACCACATAGCCACTCACACACAAACTCATACACGAACGTACCCACTGAAACACCAACACAACCACTTACACACTCATGCAGAGAGCCACAAAACCACACATACTCACTCACAGACCCACACAACCACTCACACACCCATTCATACACCCACACAACCACTCATACACCCATACAGCCACTCATAGACCCATTCCCGCATTTACACAATCACATTCCCACACAATCACTTGTGTACCCACTTACACACCCATACAGCCACTCTCAAACCTACTCACAGACCCACAAAACCACCCACACACTTAAGACTAAAACATCCATGCATACATGCCCTCACATACCCACTTACAGACCCTCAAAATGACTTGCACAGATATTGATGGACCCACATAGTCCCTCACACACCCATGCAATTCACACATCAACTCACAAACCCTTACACACACTCCACTTGCTCACACACCCATACAGCCACCCACACACCCTCCCAGAAAATCACTCACATACCTACTCACATACTAACTCACACCCACAACAGACAATCACTCACACACCCAATCACACAATTATATAGTCACAAACACCCCCCCACAGACCCACAACACCACTCACACACAGCCACTCTCAAAACCACTCACACACATACTGCCAATCCCATATCCACTTACACCCACTCAGAGACCCAGAGTCACTTGCACACTCACACACCTGCTTATGAACTTTCATACCCACACAGATAATCATACACACACTCACACAACCACTCACATACCCACTCACACATTCATGCAGCCACTTACAGGCCCATTCACAGATCCACAGAACCATTCATGGATCCACACAGTAACTCACACATTCACTCCTAGACCAACATAGCCACTCACACACCCACTGTCACATAAATACACACAGATTAATTTATTTATTTAAAATACTAAAACTCACACATTTAATGACGCTGAGGCAAAGATACAGGAAAGACCACAATGAAACAAATGACACAGAGGTGACAGAGAGCTGATCCAAAGTCTATATGCTACGTCAATGTTTACTTTTTTCCTGCGGGCACACAGACACTGAGTAGAAGAAAGAAGGCAGGGATATTTGATAACACAGAGTTTTCAGTTTAGTTTTGTCAGTCAGAAATGGCTTGGTTATTTTCTTCTTTTACCAAATTGTTATCTACTCACCCTAAGGAATATTTTAATGATAGGTAAGAAAAATATTTAGTTCTAATAGCCTATCCTGGAGAACATTTATCAATGAATATCTTGTGGAATTATTTTTGTCTCTCTCAAACAGGATATTCATCATGCATACTCCCAAATTCAATTACATATCTATAGCAATGGCCTAGTATATATATATTGGTAAAATCCAAGTGTATTACTTATGTATACATTTTCAGTAGTAATGGGGCACACACAGGCTTTATACTGAATACCGAGCGGATTAACACATTTAGTGAGAACTCTTTTGATTATAGTAACCAGACCTTTTCTTTTGGGAGAATGTGAATTCATTCAATTTTAACATTTGAATACACTATTGTAAGGTTAGACAGGGCCTGTGCACAAGTCTCCATTTTAGTTACACAGTTAAACTTGACATCTTTTTTTAAATGGTAACTTTAACATGCTTCGTACTTACATGATAACATACTTAGAAATTAGTTTGCTTGCAACATATTTCTTAGTAAGCATTTTATCATGTAGTTCATACACTCTATTCAAGGCTAGGGAATAATGGAAAGCAATGCTCTTGCATTGAGTTTTTCGGTTCGAGAGAGCTCTAAGTAGTAAGATAAACAAAGACATCAGCACTGCACCTCTGACACAGTGCAAACAGAACAGTGCTTTTATTATATAAACCACCTCTGAACCAAATTAGACAGAGGAGCACTTCTACAGATTTTCCTGACATGCTGTGCCTGTTATGCAGTCCTGCTGAATCTAATCTCTATCCTGTAAAGGGCGATAGCTTGCTGTACACCAGATCAGTTTCCTGATACATTACATACAGGTATGGTGGCTTGGCTGTCCCAAGTAATCTGGCGGAGGGTGCTCCGTCTATGCTCTCGATAGCGTAGGTAGAATTAGGTAGGAGTATATATACAATTACAAAATTAACCATAATCACACTGCAACGTTATAATGGTTGAACTGTTAATATTTTTACCATTCTTATAACGCTGGTTGGAATGCTTTGTTTCATCCTACTAATAATTGCAGCTCATGCTTTTTACACAAGATTATATTTGTTTCAATAAATGTTTGAAAAGACAATTTTTAACTTTCTCTTGTCACCCTTTGGGCATGTCTGAGTAACAATGAAAGGTTATATTTGTTTCCACGATCTCCTTGGGGAATTAGTAATCATGTTCTGAGGTTGCAGAAGCCATCTCGTATCCTGTAAGGTAAGGAGTTCACATGATGCACTGTGAGCAAGCTAGGAATTAGGCCAACTTACTCGGATGATATGAGTGGACTCAGTACCCATATTTTGATTGTGATGTTGTCCAGATACAAAGTCCTACATGATTTATAGGAACTGTACAAGAAATCTAAGGATTCTCTTGGTAGATGACCAACCTCCCTGGTCCAATTAGTTGAACTCAAATTGTACAGTAAATGACCACTTTAAGATTATCTAGAACATTTATGGACTTTAGCATCTATTCATTTGAGTTTTTCATGGCAACAGACATTGCATGTGCTTATACCCCTCCATGCCTTGAGTATGGTTTACTATTCATCTAGGACCTTGGATTTATCCACAGCTTCTAACAACTTGACATAATATGGACAGGACTCAAGTAAAATTCAGTTTTGGGCTCTTTTATTTGGTCTCTGGAAAAAACAAGTGAGTCATAGTGAGACATGTCAAAATCGTGTATTTTGAATATACCAGCCAAAATAGCATTTCACAGGGCAGACAGTCTTCAACGTCCTGATTGTACGGAGTAGACAGAATGCAGATTGACCAAATTCAAAAATTCTGCACAGTTTAGGAACAGTGGCAGGTGACCCTAAACCCGCAACCACCGCACAAGATGTAAGCCTCAAAGATAATCCCAGGTACATTGTTATCCTCCATCCTATGAGGCTTCTGCCATCAGAGAGCTATAGGTTTTTAAAAATAAATATAGAGTGTGTACAGGAGGTACATCGGAGTTGGTATTGGTACCAAATTTTAACCCTCAGCCACAGGGATGTTTATGAAAACAATGTGTTTGCCCCACTATCACACATTAAGAAATTGTTCGATGTTTGACCTCCCTAGCTTGACTAGCGTGTAGCAAACCACTTAGGCATCCATTACGAGTGTAGAAAACCACGTAAGCATCCATTGTGAGTGCCTCAGCATAATCTCTATTATTTTCCTCTCTTGGAATTAAAGTACAGAGAGACCCTGGTCATTTTAATGTGAGGAAATATTCGAAATTACTATTTGTTGAGGAATATCATGTGGGAGTCAGTGTTTCTATGCGGAATATTGCTCATTTCCACTAGTGCTTAACATGCTTTTAGCAGTACAAATCTCCATCTGAAACATAATAAACTATAATTTGAGTGGGACTAGTAAATCCCTTTACTCGGTACATCGGAATAAATGTCTCATTCATAAACCAGTTCTTTTAAAGTTACTGGTTATATATTTTTCTTATATTATTAAACAAAAAGAACATCTGGCTTCAATCTCCCTTGAGCATGCACACTTCCAGGGAAAAGGCCAGATCATATTTGCCCCTCTTGATCTGATTAATATGGGGATACCAGTCATTGGGTTGAACATAAGGAATGATCCTGCTGGCCAAAAAAAATAATTGATGACACTCCTGCTAGACAATTATTAATTGATTTAACAATCCTAAACATCTATCCCATATCAAATCTATGTGTGCTGGCAGATTGACAGACTGTGAGTAGCTGGCCCAGCCCTTTCTTTGAAAGAAACACTTCCTTATTTTAATCTGTGAGTTAAATGGGATGGAAAATGCCATTGTCGACTCTTCTGATCAAATCAATAGCTGTTCACAGGTGGCACGCATTATGGTCAGTATAAAGGTTGTAGCCCCACAATTACCAGTTCCCAGTCTTCACGCTCAAAATAGGTGGGTCATAGTAATCACGTGCAAATGACAGTTACCTCTTGCTAGGAGTCTCAATTATATAATTTGCAAGAAAATTGCTTTGAATGAAGAATTTTCCTTTAAACCTATTTTGAAGATAGGACTACCTTACTTAATGTAACTGTGGAAGCTAAATTCAACTAATTCACTCGTGCATGATTAATATGAATAGATGCTACCAGGCACTGCTTAAATATTGGCATATTGGTTTAGGTATTTATAGTGACCCATATAAATACATACAAATACTACTCTTGCTTTCGTGTCTCCTCATGTATCAAATATGCAGCTCATTTTGTCATGTGATCATGTATTTGACCAAAACAATTATCAATACCAACTCACATGCGCTGCTTATTTTATTCAGATTTCTGGAATTCAGAACATTTTACAGATAAGATGGTCACATGCCTCTCTGATGTCCTGATTCCTCAATGTGTATATTTATTTATTTATTATTTATAAGGCGCACAAATCATCCCCAGAGGGACCTCTCGGCACCCAGGGAGCAGACGACAACATTCAGAATCATTCATCTAAAATAGCCAGGTTTAAAAAAAATGTCTTAAAGATCGTGAACTTGGGACAAGCCCTCAGATCTTCTGGCAGTGCATTCCAGTATTTGGGGACCAAATAGTAAAAGGCACGCCGACCCATCTTAGCCTTTTTAATTCTCCGAGTTTGGAGGAACTTATAGCCACTGGATCTTAACTGCCTGGCCGGTGTATACCAAATTTGTTTTCTAGTTAGATATTCTGGTCCCATTCCGTCCAGGGCTTTAAAGACCAGGCACAAACGTTTAAAAACTGCTCTTTTCCTCTTGGGAAGCCAATGCAACACACTCAGTAATGGAGAGGAGGGAGTGTGTGCCAGCTTAGTCAGAGCTAGGCGTGCCACCGTGTTTTGCATGACTTGAAGCTTTGAGAATAGGTCTACCCTCATCCCCACCAGCAGAGCATTTCCATAGTCAAGTCTACTGACTAGTAGTGCCTGTATCAGAGCCTTTCTGGTGGAGAGAGGAATCCAGAGGAAGATCTTCTTAAGCATGCGCATCAATCCCAAGCATTCACCTGATAGAATTTTCACATGCTCCTCCATGGATAATTTACAGTCCATTATCATGCCCAGGTTTTTAGCCCATGTTTTTGGGGAGGCTACTTCTCTGAGTTTCCCTGGCCACCATTCCTCAGTCCATAAATACTCAGCTTTACTGAACAGTAAGATCTCAGTTTTATTTGAGATCAGTTGCAGGAAGTTCTTTCTAATCAGCGCGGCAATTTTTGTCATACATAGCTTGAATCTGTCTCTGGTCACTCTTGGGTCCTTCTCTATGGGGACAATAATCTGCGTATCATCGGCGTAAGAGATGGTGTGGAACCCGCAAAAATTAATGACAGAGACCAGGGACGACACATAGATATTGAACAGGGTGGGACTTAAAATAGGACCCTGGGGCACTCCCTTGTCCACAGTTGTAGCCCTGGATACAAAGGTGTCCAGTTGTACACATTGGGATCTCTCGGAGAGGAAACTCTGTATCCAATCCAAGGCCCTCCCCATGACACCAATCTCTCGCAGTTTAAATAATAGAATTCTGTGAGAGATGGTTTCAAAGGCCGCTGATAGATCCAGCAGAACCAGCATAGTGGGGGTCCCTCCGTCTAACAACAACCTGATCGTATCTGTAACCTCTGTTAAAGCAGACTCCGTGATTAATCCAGCCCGGAAGCCTGACTGCGAGGGGTCCAGGAGGCTATGCTGTTCCAGATAATCTGAAAGTTGTCAATTCACCAGGGACTCCATAATTTTTTAGCACCCTGGAAGAAGAGAAATGGGCCTGTAATTTTGTAGCTCCGCACAGTCTGTTGAAGGTTTCTTCAACAAAGGTTTAATAAATGCCTTCTTCCATTTCAAAGGGAAAGAGGAGGTTGCTAAAGACGAATTAGAGATTTCTTTAATTGGAGTAGCCAATTCCAACCCTAAATCAGACATGATGTGGGGAGGAGCCACATCAGCCGGAGAGCCTGACTTAATGTGTTTTAGCAATGAAAGAACTTGCCCCCTCGTTATGGTTGCAAAGGTCTCTAGTTTTGGCTGGTGAGGCTTATCTGGGGCCGGGATTTCTGCCCTATAATCCAGATCCTGCTTGAAAGAGTTATAGATGTTATCTATTTTACTTGTAAAATGAAAGGCTAACTCATCGCAAAATTATTGCGTAGAGGGGCCAGCCAGATTGCTGACTCTTGGATTAATAATTCCTTGAGGACCCTGAAGAGTTCTTTGGAGGAGCCTAGGTGTGTGTTCGCCTTGCTATATTGCAGTTCCTAAGATATGCCCTGTGTGCTGTGTTATAGGCCAGTCTGTCTTCCTTTGCTTTTGTTTTCCTCCACTTACGTTCTCTAACTCTGCATGCCGCTTTCTCTGACTTCAGGCTGTCAGAGTACCAAGGAGCCGGAGTGGGTCTATCATATATAATTTTTGTTTTGACAGGGGCGATAATATCAAAAGCCCTAATCATCTCTGTCCCCAGTTTAGTTATGGCTTCATTGATGTCTTTACACTCATTAAAAGACGGAGGGGAAAATAATGAGCCAAATGTTGTTGGTGTTATTTTCCTTCATTGTCTGCGAGTGACTTCACGTCCTTGAGACTGACCTGGACTACTATGGGCAGGGAAAGAGAAACTTATCGCCATGTGATCAGACCAACTCACTGCCTGAGGCGATTCTGTTGTGAAATTTAACATATTAGTAAAGATATTGTCCACGGTATGGCCCGCTATATGTGTTCGTTCTTATACTTCTGGGGAAAGATCTAACATGTCCATGGCTGCCAAAAGATCTCCTGTATCGCTACTAGTAATGGTGTCAAAATGGAAATTAAAATCCCCCACAATAAAAAAAGTTTTCAGCATATAAGACATATGGGGCCAGAGTTTCCAGTACTGCCGTACAAAAGATCTTTTTGTTATCAACCGGAGGGTGATACACTACCGCCCCTATTACCTTCTGACAGCGAGCAAGTTCCATCGAGAAGATCAACAAATCTAAATTAGGAGTGGAGACAGTGTCCAAAATTTTTTAATTCATAGTGGAGCGAGTGGCTATTGCCAGCCCTCCTCCCCTTTTCCCTTATTTATCCAGTGTTACTGCAGTATATTCTGAAGGAAATGCGATTGCTAGAGAAGGTGTTGAATGTATCTGAACCCACATCTCGGTAAATAGACAAATGTCAGGTCTACGGACATCTAAGAAATCCCAGATTTCAGTGGCATGCTAAGGTATGGACCTCGCATTAATATATAGGCAGTTGACCATAGTATCCCGGCTATTCTTATTCTGGGTAGCACTTTCTAACTTAGGCTCCAGGGCTACTTGCGGTCTAGTAAAAGGGCTACTGCGGGAGCCTAAAATTGTTTGTATTTGCCCTACTGTCCATTTACAGTGAGGGCAGCAGCTATGAAGGTCTCCATTGTTAAGACAGACCCTGCCTTCACACCTCAAACTACGCATGATGGTCCTTACCTCCAGCACCTCCTCCTTCGAGTAGGTCCGGGGTGGCATAGTTATATCTTAATTAAGAAGGCAGAGTTTCCTGCCAGCTGTCAGCGTGGACGGGCGCAGATGGGCTTGCCTTTGGTGTGCCAGAAGCGTGCCCGCTATGCTCCCATGGAAGTGGTGATTTTATGGGTTGAGGCGGCCGAGCACTAGAGCGCTGACTGCCCAAAATGGTGCCCGATTTCCGACTCACTAGGAATGGGTTACCTCTCTCCACTCAAACGTCCATGTACGAGACCCTGGTGGACCGGAGAGTCCCTTACTGCCCCATTACAGGCAAAGTGCCCGACAAAGTCACCAGCTTTAACAAAAGTAAGTGCTCCAAAACAGTCCAGTAAAAGAACATTTTAAATTGATTCTATAAAAAACAAGTATTACAGGTTCGCAATTTTAAAAACAAACCTTTATAATAGGATTCAGCCAAGGGGTAGCTATATTGTACAGGAGTGACAGTGCTTTGGTTACATTGACAGATTTGCCTGCTGTTGGAACTACGTGTATTGTAATCAATGTCCCAAAGTATGTGATGACCAGCTTAAGGTGTGAGCTGCACGTAGAGAAGCCCTTGTGTCTCCCTGTCCTTGAAGGTATTTCCAATATGCGTACTATGATGTAAATATAAGATACAATAATTAGCAGAAAGGGAACTGATGTGACAATGAAGGATGAGAGGGACACTGTTGTTCTTATCAAAGAGGTATCTGAACATGCAGCTCTTAGGACAGGCTCAAAGTCCCAGAAGAAATGATCTGATGACTAAAAGAATAGCAACTGATGGGAACACAATGCCAGCCACCCCGGAACCTGATGTCATTTTACAACACTGCCTTGTGTCCATAAGGGTAGTGTAATGTAAAGGATAACATATTGCTAAGTATCTATCTTAGGCCATCACAGTTAGAAGGAAACACTCTGTAGCAGCCGTCCAGCCAAAAATATACAGCTGCGTTAGGCACGCTGAGAAGGAAATAATGCTACCTCCTGCCAAGAAGCCGTCAAGAATCAGGGGAACAGTATTTGTTGTGTAGCATATCTCTATCAAAGAGAAGTTTCCCAGAAAGAAGTGCATTGGTGCGTGAAGAACATCTTGCAGAGACACAAGTGTGACTATCAGGATGTTCCCAGCTACTAGGAACATCCTGATAGTTCACGATCTAAAATAAAAGGCAATAAAACAAATAAATGTACAGAAGGTAGTTTTCGTTTCGAAATTAAGAATCAACAAACCACATCTAAGTTTCACTTTCTCTATATGTGACTTTCTAGTTTCAGAAGTGAGTTGAATCTTTATTGAATTTGGTAAATACCATTACCACAGGGCGAGGTATTTATCACTTGTGCAAATACCTCCTATTCCAAGTTTTCAACTAGAACATGAGGCATAACATGCAAAAGTGTTTTTAACACATTGAATTCCATGTTTTCACTTTTTCCGTGGTATTTTACACAACATTCCACCACAGTTTGGACCCAGTCATAAGAAAACCAGTTGTGACCCTGCTTCAATGGGAACAGTCTAGCCCAAAATGCCACACCAGTAGGAGCGGCCTGTGCGGGTAAGCGAGGTGGGGCAAGGTAGGGGGAGACGCCAGATGACAATGAGGGAGCGCATTCTCAGGCTTACCAGAGCTGCTGTTGGGGCCATCTTCATTTGCTGCTTGACGCGCCGGGACACTTGCACCAGTCCTTGCAACGCAAGGGGAGCGAGAACCGCCATTGTTGCCCACCACCCAGGAAACTACAACCCCCAGCATTCCGTGCGGCACGCATGCCGCGCACCGCACCGTGAGCACCAGGTGGTGCTCATAAGGGGGCTAGGGCTCCCGTGGCGCGGGAGCCCATTCTTAGACTTACCGGAGGTGCTGTTGGGACCATCTTTATTTGCTGCCTGACTCGCCGGAACGCTTGCACCAGTCCATGCAATGCGAGGGGACTGAGAACCGCCATTGTTGCCCGCCACCCAGGAAACTAAAACCCCAGCATTCCGTGCGGTGCGCACGCCGCGCACCAGACTGTGAGCGCCAGGAGGTGCTCATAAGGGGGCTAGGGCTCCCGTGGCGCGGGAGCCTATTCTCAGACTTACCGGAGCTGCTGTTGGGGCCATCTTCATTTGCTGCTTGACTTGCCGGGACACTTGCAATGCAAGGGGAGCGAGAACCGCCATTAATGCCCACTGCCCAGGAAACTACAACCCTCAGCATTCCGTGCGGCGCGCACTCCCCACACCGCACCGCATCGTGAGTGCCAGGAGGTGCTCATAAGGGGGTGAGGGCTCCCATGGCGTGGGAGGCGCACGGGCATGCCGGCCTGCGCCCGGTCAAGGCCCGGGCCAAGGGCGGGCCTGTCCAGGCCCATTAGGGCACGGAAGAGGCTGGGCGTGGCTACGTTATTTTCATTTTTCGAACAAATATATATGGGTAACCACTTATATCCTATGTTGATTGTTTCTCCCTCTGTTTGCAGTATGGGGTTAAAACATATTATTTGAGTTCCTGCATGCGGGAGAAGTGCCGCCTTGGGGGTGATTGTCAAATCAAAAAAAAACATTAACAAATATTTGTCCGGGGGTAAACTCACCAAAGGTTATAAATAGCGGGCCATCCCATCTTCAGAGGCCCAGGCTAATTACATAGGGTAGCAACAATGGGGAGGAGAAAGACCCAGGTGACTCTTGTAGGGTCTATAGTTGCATCTAAAGCAACAGTAACCACCATGGACGCCTTTTTGTCAAGGGCTGCTTCAGTCAATGACAAAGAGATTGAATTGGTTAATAGGTGTCTATCTAGATCCCCGTCATGTGTTCTATGCCCCCTTCTGGGTGGCTCTAATAATGGTTCCAAAGATTCTATTGATGAGCTAGAGAGTACTCCTCTTCCCTCGGTGTTGGGCAGTGATATACAGGCAAAGGACGTGCTCATACCAGAAGTTGTGGGGGAGGTATCCCCTAGGCCCTTGTCCCCAGTAGTGATAATTGCAAATAGGAAGGGTGCTGCACATTCTGTTTCTTTGGGGAAGGGTGGGACTGGTAGGAAGAATAGTGATGCTCAACCAGAGGTCCCCCATGGTGCTGTTCCACCCCAACATTCGGGGGAGGCTAGTCATTCCGCTGGCAGCCTGAAAAGAAAGTGTAAAGCAATTGGCAGCAAAGCCAAAAAGACCAAACCCAACGTGCTGCTATTACCTCCATCAGATATAGGGGGGTCTCAGGTTGTAGTGTCTCCTATGGTTGATTACCCTACGTTGAAAAGTCTCAAATCTATGTTGAGCTCTATGTTGGAGGAAATGTTGTCCCGTATTGTGGCCAAGTTAAATGATATAGAGCAAATTATAGCAGTCCAACTTAAAACTTTGCAATCAACCCGCACGTTAGATACCATTAATAATGTGTCAACTAAACCTACAACTGCAGCAGGCATCTCACAATCAACAGGGGTACCCGGGGGCGCTTGTTCATCTAGTATTACTGCTACCCGTGGTACAAATTTGACCACAGCCACATAGAGAAGCTGTCTAAGGGTATTATAGAGAGTATGGTAACAAATGGAGCCCAACCAGTAAGGCAACAGGGTAAGGCCCCCCAGAACTTGGGGAAAAACACAGAAAAGTTGCAGGGAGATCCCACGAATGCCCCACTGAACTCCGCAGTCATCATCTTACCACCTCAATCCACTCCGTTGGTGGTCATCTTCGGGAAAGTCCCACCACTCTCTTGGGGTATTAATGAGGATTTCACCCAACTCAAGAACAAAGTAGGCTCAGCAGTGGAACGAAATATTATAATGGTGCGCTGTGTGGGATGGGTGGGTAATTCCAGAAAAAGGGGGGGGTGGCAATTGTATAATTGTGAATTTTAATAATCCAACGATTGTCGAGAGAATATTTAGAGAGGTCCGTGCCGGTCTGGCTAACAGGGATCCAGGTTTCCTTTAGGTTTTTTTTCATAAGCCTGAGCCTCTAAGGAGTAACAACTTAAATTCTTTATGTAAATGGCAGCTACATGGTCCTGTCGAAGACCATGGGACCAGTCAATTCATCCCCCCTGTAGTGAGGCATAACATCTCGGGGGACCACTACTTTTCACCTATCCCACAGGGGACAAACAGATACGCAGTACTCTCAAGGTTGGAGGACTGCGACTGACTGAATGTTAGTTTAGAATCCAATGTGCCATCTATGGAACACCAGGTGTCCCCTCAACACCCCCATCGAAGTGCTGGTCCCCTTATGCAGATGTTGCCCCGGGCGCTTACTTCCGAGCCAACAGAGGTTTTTTTACCCCACCACCGGGGGAGTTTATAGAGCAAGTAGATTATAATGTTCTTTCCTGGAACATTCCAGGGTTAGCGGGGAAGCTTCAGGATCCAATGCGGATGCTGTTCATCAGGCTATTCCCTGTGATTTGCCTGCAGGAGACCTGGCTGGTGGACTGTAACCTATTTTTAGAGGGTTACAAAGCATTTTTTGTCCCGGCCTCCCCATCAGTTAGTTGCAGAGCTAGAGGTGGCTTGGGTATTTATATAGCGATACAAAAGGGGATGATGGACGGAGCATTTGAGCAAATGAAACACTCACCCCCAGTCAACTGATCTGGGTTTAATCCATCACCATTCTTTAGCCCACTCAGCCACCCCATTTCAGACATGGCCATATGCAAATGAGTCAGACCCTGTGCCTCATGGGAACAGTCCAGCCCGAACTGCCAAGCCATGTCTTCCATGGACCGGAAACAAGCATCCTGGGACCGGTTTGGGATTCATAATCCTCATCAGCCAGGCTATCTTGAATCCAGTGGCCAAGTGAGCAAGGGACTCACGTCTGAGCATACCCTGCCACACTTAGGGCGAACAAAGCGATACAAAAGGGGATGATGGACGGAGCGTTTGAGCAAATCAAACACTCACCCCCAGTCAACTGATCTGGGTTTAATCCATCACCATTCTTTAGCCCACTCAGCCACCCCATTTCAGACATGGCCATATGCAAATCAGTCTGACCCTGTGCCTCATGGGAACAGTCCAGCCCGAACTGCCAAGCCATGTCTTCCATGGACCGGAAACAAGCATCCTGGGACCGGTTTCGGATTCATAATCCTCTTCAGCCAGGCTATCTTGAATCCAGTGGCCAAGTGAGCAAGGGACTCACGTCTGAGCATACCCTGCCACACTTAGGGCGAACAAAGCGATACAAAAGGGGATGATGGACGGAGCGTTTGAGCAAATCAAACACTCACCCCCAGTAAACTGATCTGGGTTTAATCCATCACCATTCTTTAGCCCACTCAGCCACCCCATTTCAGACATGGCCATATGCAAATCAGTCTGACCCTGTGCCTCATCGGAACAGTCCAGCCCAAACTGCCAAGCCATGTCTTCCATGGACCGGAAACAAGCATCCTGGGACTGGTTTCGGATTCATAATCCTCATCAGCCAGGCTATCTTGAATCCAGTGGCCAAGTGAGCAAGGGACTCACGTCTGAGCATACCCTGCCACACTTAGGGCGAACAAAGCGATACAAAAGGCGATGATGGACGGAGCGTTTGAGCAAATCAAACACTCACCCCCAGTCAACTGATCTGGGTTTAATCCATCACCATTCTTTAGCCCACTCAGCCACCCCAGTTCAGACATGGCCATATGCAAATCAGTCTGACCCTGTGCCTCATGGGTACAGTCCAGCCCGAACTGCCAAGCCATGTCTTCCATGGACCGGAAACAAACATCCTGGGACCGGTTTCGGATTCATAATCCTCATCAGCCAGGCTATCTTGAATCCAGTGGCCAAGTGAGCAAGGGACTCACGTCTGAGCATACCCTGCCACACTTAGGGCGAACAAAGCGATACAAAAGGGGATGATGGACGGATGGTGATGGATTAAACCCAGATCAGTTGACTGGGGGTGAGTGTTTGATTTGCTCAAACGCTCCATCCATCATCCCCTTTTGTATCGCTTTGGGTATTTATATAGCACTAGCCTTGAATTGCAGTATCAAGGAACTTCCCACCATCCACAATGATCACCAAGCTGTCATCTTAAAGCGAGGAAATGTGAGCCTGTGCATGATTCATTTTTACAACGCAGTAAACACTTTGGGGGTTTGCAAGATTGCTCAGCTGGGTAACTTTGTTAGACAGCATTGCAGATCTGTCGCCCATATCCATAGCCTTATGTTAGCAGGGGATTTTAATGTCCATCCGTGTGGTGACCCTGCGACAACTAGTATGGGAGAAATGGGCTGTGCTAGGATGCTGGGACTTCATTTGAGCATTTGGCTCAGGGTGATGCACTTAATAATCTACTTAATGATTTTGACCTGATTTCTTCTATGTCTTTTGGTGCTGAATCTAGCAAACAGTCCATTCCATCATTTAAAGGACGCAGCGGTGGGACCTTTATAGATCATATTTTGATTGCGGCTGGCTTCCAGTCTGTTCTCCAGGGATTTATAATCTTAGAAAGTATTTTTAGTGATCATAACCCTGTATGTGTACACCTGATGGTGGTTTGTTGAAAATGCAGGCAAAGTTGGTAGCGCCCGGTGTGACGAGACTCACGGATGGAAGGCGTCACCTCAAGTGGTCCCAGGTGAACCCGGATCTATTTTATGACAACGTACATGAACTATGTGCTTCAGAATTAGCATTATGTGTGTCACCTGATTCCCTTGCCGTGGGTGCCATTTGGGTTCCCTAAGCACATCGTTTAGGGATCCCAAATGGTTTGACCTTGCATGCTCTAAAGCTGCCAGAGAGCTAAAGGCAGCTTTGAAAGCTAGCCCAAGAGACCAACTACGGATCTGGGTCCTCCGTCTTAATTATAAAAAGTCCTTGGCAAAACACAAAGCAAAATTAAAGGATACAACATCGAGAGAACTCCTAGATCCAAGCACACTAGGTAACAGCCTGAGATTCTGGGGACTAATTAATAGACCTTTGTTTGAGAGGGAGGGAGCGGATGATATTGGCACCAATATCACTGAAGATGAATGGGTGTCCCACTTCGGGTCCATAGTTTAGAGTGCCTCAACCCAGATATATCCCAAAGCGGGAGGTCAAAATGAAACTCTGATTCCATTCACGCTGAGCGAGGTAGGGAAAGGTATCTCGGGGTTGGTGTGCAATAATGCACAAGGCCCGGATGGTATACAAATCAAACCCATCTCTCTGGGCCCCGGTCCTTGCGGCCGTGCTTAACGCGGCGGCTGGGGCAGGCTGTCCAGAGTGATGGGGCACCTCAACAATTGTCTCGGTATTCAAGAAGGGTGACCGTAACAGTACTACTTGTTACAGACCGATCTCGCTTATTGACTCCGTGGTTAAGGTCATGGGCGGAGTAGTGCTGAACAGATTGGCAGCCTGGGCAGAAGGTAACAGGATCATTTCTGATATCCAATACAGGTTTCGCCCAGGGCACTCTACCTTAGCACAATGCCTTAACCTGTACAATATTTCTCGGGAACGACACCGTTGTCAGCCAGGGTACGATCTACATTGCGTTCATGGATCTTTCCTCTGCTTTTGACTGTGTCATTCGGGGGAAACTATGGCAGTCCATGTGCACCATGGGTGTGGAGGCCACCTTGGTTAACTTCCTGAGGTGAGGCATAGGGGTACAAAGGCAAACATAGGATTTTCCCAGGACCATAGGGTATCAAGGAACTTTAATGTCAATAGGGGAGTAAGGCAGGGATGCATTTTGGCCCCGTTTCTTTTTAATCTGTATATTAATGAGTTGGACAAGACCCTGGTAAAAACGGGGGCCGATTTCCCCTATGTCTGGCGCAGGGGTATGCCGTCCTGCTTTATGCGGACGACGCAGTTGTCCTCGCCAGAACAGCAAGAGGTCTGCAGTCTTTACTCAACACCTTTCGTCCGCGGTGGTGGTGGGCGGAACTCACATCCGCCACATTAAGATAGGTAAACATAGGTCATTTCCCGTCCACCACGGAGCTACGCACACCGCCATCAAAGGGCGCCCGCCACCGCGGCGGCAGGAGCCAATCGAGACTCTCCACCGGGCCGAATGGTGTCTGCCCTGCTTGACAAATTAGGATGGCCCAAACAAGCAGATGCACCGCAGCGGAGATACCGCCCAGCCTATGCAGGCGGAAAGTCGACAGCTGAGCACGAACGCCGAGACCCGGTCATGAACGCCATGAACCCAGCCCTTCATATGTATCCGGTAATGTTCCTCCTACAACATTATCGTCAGAGGGTCCGCCGCGGACGACGCCGCAGGTACGCAACTACATAAATGCAACACACAACACACATGCAGACACAGTGTCCAATCACCACACAGACACCCTGCTGGGGGACACAACCCATCCATACTGGCACCCACACATCACCCACCTCACAACAAGGCACCTCTCAGCATCTGGGACACACATCGACCGCCAACCAGCAGCAACGTCCCGGTCCCGGTCCCGTCACCACCGCGGTCAACACATGCGCACTATGCAGAAGGCAGGGCCCCTCCAAGGCATGGGCAGGGCACAAACACCACAGGGATACACAGCCCCCAACCACACAGCAACACACCCCATCAACCCACATGCCAGGTGCCCATCCCGTGCACCCCCATGCACACCAACAAGCACTGCAACAACAAGCACAATACACACTCCCTGCACCACACAACACACAACCAGGGAGACAGCCACTGCAGGAGTGACGGACAAGGAACACACAACACCACTGCCACACACACTCAAGGCTCACAATCCTTGCCAGCACACACACACACACAAACAAACACACACCCTGGGTGTAGCCATAAACACAACACACACACAGGGATGCCACAACAGATGCCTGCACAAGAACAACGCACAAACAATACAGGAACACATACAGAACTCCAACAGAAACACAAATACCCTGTCAGCCAAACTTGGGAAAATCAGTGGGAAAACAGACACAACAGGAGTACACAGCAACATCACTCAGGAACAAAACACACACACCAAAACACAAAACACACAAGAAGTGCATCTGGACCAACACACACAGCCACATCAAACCCATCACAGATGAACATGAAACCCCAATCAACAAACACCACAAGACATCAGGGGATGCACATCAGGCAATGCCAAGGCCACATACACACAGCACCGCAAGCACGACAAGCATTGTCTGCCTAACAGGCATGATTGACACAACCACATCACACACCACAAATCAGCACTGCACAAATACAACACCACACCCAGGAACTGAAGCAATACCACACCCTACATCCACACATCCAAAACAACAACTACACATGCACCAGTCCCGGATACAAGAGAACAGCCACCTCCACCAGAGCACTGGCCAGCACACACAGCTGAAGTCCACATGACCACGTTGCAAACAGAAGGGGGAGAGAGAGAGAGTCAGTGGATTCAGTCTCCCTGGTCATGCGAATAAATAAAGTAGAATCCACTCAGAGTGGTGGTGATCCCTAAAGTGATGGGGAACACACAGTGTTGTTTAAATGCATTTAAACAACACTGTGTGTTCCCCATCACTTTAGGGATCACCACCACTCTGAGTGGATTCTACTTTGTTTGTCCACATGACCACTACAGAACGACCAATAGCACCAGGACAGCACATATAATCCATTGGGGCAATGTCCAGAGTGGAACAACACCTATGGCCCAAGAACTGCACCACAAAGCACAAGCCCACATATGAAGTGATGGGGAGGCACACACACATGGAAACCAATGAGAAAGCTGACATCTAAGTTAAACAGCCTGCATGTCAGTAGCAGACATGTAAGGGATGTACCACACACAAATAGAGGGACGGAACACCCACAATGGCCAAGCACAAGTGGCACATATAGGGGATGCGCGAAGGACCTTGCAGGCGCAAGGTGGGTGACCTGAACCACTGCGATCACTTGGTTCGTATTTGTTTTTCACTGGTAATTTGGGCACGGCTGTCTCGCTCTACTCCGCGTCCTCTGCATCTTGCTGATATGCCACAATTATGTTCATTTACTTTCTCCAGAAAACTTGACACTTGTAGAACGTTTGCGGACCTTCAACTCACTTTCTTTAGTGCACCCTGGGTTTCCATCCTATCATCTACTTATTCTCGCAACTCATATGGTGCGACTTCCCTGTACTTTTTTAAACTGGCATCTTTTCTTAACGTTCGCCACTCACCATCACCCTATTTCTTTCATCTTAGTCTCTACGTTACTTTTTTCAATACACTCGGCCCCTGACCCACTAATTTCGGTTTTTTCCTACTCTTTCACAGAAATATATTGACCCCCTGATGAAGAGCCACCGAGCTCGAAATGCATCGGGGATATTGATTTACGTTGCCTTTCAACCACTTTCATGATGCATTGAAACAATTCTTTGTGCCTTTGGAACTATTATGTACCGTTTCCATGAAGTTACTTTCATCAAAATGAGTACTTTTTGATGTGGACTGAAGAATCACATGCTACAAAGTGAATAAAACTTTGAACATTTAAATACCTTGTTTATATTTGCTTTCTAAGCACATAGGAGTGCTCAGGTCACCCACCTTGCGCCTGCAAGGTCCTTCGCGCATTGTATCTTGTTGCCCCTCCTGGACAGTAGGGGCTCACCCTGAGCACCCTGAAAGACCACTTTCTTCGATTACCTATAAGGTTAAGTGTCCTATCTTCGGAGTGCAGTGGACCTCCTTGTCACACATAGGGGATGGCCTAAAACCACGCACACCATGCCATACAGGAGTGGAAAAACCACCACATACCTGCAATGCAT
This sequence comes from Lissotriton helveticus, assembly GCF_964261635.1. Lineage (NCBI taxonomy): Eukaryota > Metazoa > Chordata > Amphibia > Caudata > Salamandridae > Lissotriton > Lissotriton helveticus. Next base: position 1,612,951,917 of record NC_136065.1, read on the forward strand.
CACAAACACAAACACAATGCCAGTGTGGAGCAGCAGGGCCACACAGTTCACACAAGAACACCCAAGTCACATTGAGGATCAATCAAACACAACACTGATGTGCAACTCACACATTTTGTACACTCCAAAGTGACAAACACAACAAGGAGGAGTCTCACACAACACCATGGACACACCAACACACAGCACAGTGCACTACAAACAGCTCACACAAGTGGATACAATCCTCTACCCAGGGCAAGACAAAACAAACAACAGGCATACAACTCCTGGGTGACACATGTGTGTCTCACACAATACAGGGGCACACACACATCCACTACAAATTGACACCCTTCACACTGCACACCTCTGCTACACCCAGCACCACGCATCTCATGTAGGCCATGTCACCAGGACCAAGGCCCAACACAAGATGACCATACACATACAAGGCTGGGCACACAGAAAGCAATCCACACACATACTACATTACATATCCCAGCCAGCTTCGAAACATTTGCACAGCATCACACCCTGAGCTGGCAGTGTCCCCCAACCACACATGTGAACAGTGTAGGCAACAACAGCAAATCACTAACAAGATGACTGTATGCCAGGTAAAATAGCCATCACAGATCACACAATTTGCAGGCTCAGAATGGACTTAAGACCATGTCACCCCTGCCCAAAATAAAGATGGCAGCAAAGACCCTTGCAATGTTGAAGTGATACATGGAGCATGCTGCACAGGCAATCAAATGCGAACAGAAACAGAACTTTAATCAGCAAGGACACCGACAAAACACACACCAGAAGTAACTGTATTTATTCACATATTGCACAGATGCAGCGGTACAACAATAGTAGACAACAGCACGGCTCAAACTGATGCAAAAATGCTATATACCATGCACAGGTGAAACACAAACAGGAAGGCCAGTGTCCATAGCACAGGTGAGAGGCCAACACAGCTGAGCAACAGGCCCAGTGTCCACGGCAGGGGAGAGGCCAACACAGCAGAGAAACAGGGCCAGTGTCCATGGCAGGGGAGAGGCCAAAAGAGCAGAACAACAGGGCCAGTGTCCATGGCAGGGGAGAGTACAGCACAGCAGAGCAACAGGGCCAGTGTCCAAGGCACAGGCGAGAGCACGACACAGCAGAGCAACAGGGCCCGTGTCCAACGCACAGGTGAGAGCATGACACAGCAGAGCAACAGGGCCAGTGTTCAAGGTGCAGGTGAGAGGCCAACACAGCAGAGCAACAGGGCCAGTGTCCAAGGCACAGGTGAGAGCACGACACAGCAGAGCAACAGTGCCAGCGTCCATGGCAGGTGAGAGTACAGCACAGCAGAGCAACAGGGCCAGTGTCCATGGCAGGGGAGAGTACAGCACAGCAGAGCAACAGGGCCAGTGTCCATGGCAGGTGAGAGGCCAACACAGCAGAGCAACAGGGCCAGTGTCCATGGCAGTGGAGAGTACAGCGCAGCAGAGCAACAGGGCCAGAGTCCAAGGCATAGGTGAGAGCAGAACACAGCAGAGCAACAGGGCCAGTGTCCAAGGCACAGGTGAGAGCACGACACAGCAGAGCAACAGGGCTTGTGTCCAAGGCACAGGTGAGAACACGACGCAGCAGAGCAACAGGTCCAGTGCCCATGGCAGGTGAGAGTACAGCACAGCAGAGCAACAGGGCCAGTGTCCATGGCAGGGGAGAGTACAGCAGAGCAACAGGGCCAGTGTCCATGGCAGGTGAGTGGCCAACACAGCTGAGCAACAGGCCCAGGGTCCATGGCAGGCGAGAGGCCAACACAGCAGAGCAACAGGGCCAGTGTCCATGGCAGGGGAGAGGCCAACACAGCAGAGCAACAGGGCCAGTGTCCATGGCAGGGGAGAGTACAGCACAGCAGAGCAACAGGGCCAGTGTCCAAGGCACAGGTGAGAGCACGACACAGCAGAGCAACAGGGCCAGTGTCCAAGGCACAGGTGAGAGCACGACACAGCAGAGCAACAGGGCCAGTGTCCAAGGCGCAGGTGAGAGGCCGACACAGCAGAGCAACAGAGCCAGTGTCCAAGGCACAGGTGAGAGCATGACACAGCAGAACAACAGGGCCAGTGTCCATGGCAGGTGAGAGTACAGCACAGCAGAGCATCAGGGCCAGTGACCATGGCAGGGGAGAGTACAGCACAGCAGAGCAACAGGGCCAGTGTCCATGATGGGTGAGAGGCCAACACAGCAGAGCAACAGGGCCAGTGTCCATGCCAGGGGAGAGGCCAACACAGCAGAGCAACAGGGCCAGTGTCCATGGCAGGGGAGAGGCCAACACAGCAGAGCAACATGGCCAGTGTCCATTGCAGGGGAGAGTACAGCACAGCAGAGCAACAGGGCCAGTGTCCAAGGCACAGGTGAGTGCACAACACAGCAGAACAACAGGGCCAGTGTCCAAGGCACAGGTGAGAGCACGACACATCAGAGCAACAGGGCCAGTGTCCAAGGTGCAGGTGAGAGGCCAACACAGCAGAGCAACAGGGCCAGTGTCCAAGGCACAGGTGAGAGCACGACACCGCAGAGCAACAGGGCCAGTGTCCAAGGCACAGGTGAGAGCCTGACACAGCAGAGCAACAGGGCCAGTGTCCAAGGCACAGGTGAGAGCACGACACAGCAGAGCAACAGGGCCAGTGTCCATGCTTGTAAACAATGGTCAGGACTAGCACACCTATATGAGGCACATGCGCATGAGGGGGATGTCAACTCACTCCTGGAAGTCATGCAGACTTGGACCTGGCTGTGTGTCGGTGACAGCAGGCCCACTTAACTGGGGTGACAGAGCCCCAGGTGATGTGGGGCCAACAGTGGCTTGGCAAGCTGGAGGGCTGTGTGGACCAGGTGGCATAGTGGCACGTGGAGGTGGAGTCATGCAGACCTCTGACACAGTGTGGGTGGGAGAGGTTGGAGGGGTGCCCCTCCACTTTTTGGGAATATGAATTGGCTTCCCTGTCTTGGGGTTGATGGGAAGTGTTGATGACCCAACAGGCACACACACCAACTGTCCCACGTCAGGTACAGACACTGGCACTACCTCTGGTGATGTGTTGGATCCTGCGGAACACTTTATCTGGCTACACCTCAGGGCTTCCTTCCCATCTTTGCCTGGTGGACCCCTACAGTGCCCTGCTTTGCCTCAGTGCCAGGGGTGGTCTCCACAGTGCCCTGCTTTGCCTTTGTGCCAGGGGTGGTGTCTACAGTGCCCTGCTTTGCCTTTTTGCCAGGGGTGGTCTCCACAGTGCCCTGCTTTGCCTTTGTTCCAGGGGTGGTGTCTACATTGCCCTGCTTTGCCTTTGTGCCAGGGGTGGTGTCTACAGTGCCCTGCTTTGCCTTTTTGCCAGGGGTGGTCTCCACAGTGCCCTGCTTTGCCTGTGTGCCAGGGGTGGTGTCTACAGTGCCCTGCTTTGCCTTTTTGCCAGGGGTGATCTCCACAGTGCCCTGCTTTGCCTTTGTGCCAGGGGTGGTGTCTACAGTGCCCTCCTTTTGCCTTCTTGCCAGGTGTTCCCCCTACATTGCCCTCCTTTGACCTCTTGGCAGGGGTGGTCTCTACAGTGCCCTCCTCCACCTGCTTCAATGGACTCGGAATTGGGGTAGATGTGGTGGGTGGATGTGTCCCTGTGCTCTTCCTAGGTGTACCCCTGATATGCAACACCTCCTCAGTGGACACAGACACTGCATGGGTAGGTCTGTGTGAAGTTTCTGTGACAGGAGAGTCTTTTGCTGGTGATGCCTCTGCGCCATGTGAGCCTGATATTTGAAAAGTAACACCCTAGGCAATTGAGCACAATAGTTTTCCACAGGATCAAGGGATATATAGCAATAGACTAAAGCTGCTTAAAAAACATGTTTTTATTAATTAATTAACATAAGTTAAAAATGAGAACTTATAATATCACATTAAAATAACAATACAAATGTAAAAATTCCATAGGGTACAATTGACAGACATAAATTAACATTTTCTAGACATTAAAAAACTTAATTAAAACAGGTGGCATGAAAATTCGATCTCATTAAAAAACTTAATTAAAGCAGGTGGCATGAAAATTCGATCTCTACGCGCGTTTCGGCGGCCAGCGCCTTCTTCCTGGAGCAGCCACACAATATCTAAAGGTGAAGATATATATAGTTATATCGTTTCTTGCTTATGGAACTTGTAATTGCATGTAGTTCGACAAAACATAAAAATTAAGAGAAAACAATTTAAGCAGCAGCTATAGGTTGCTTAAATTGTTTTCTCTTAATTTTTATGTTTTGTCGAACTACATGCAATTACAAGTGTGGCTGCTCCAGGAAGCCACAATGTCTAGAAAATGTTAATTTATGTCTGTCAATTGTACCCTATGGAATTTTTACATTTGTATTGTTATTTTAATGTGATATTATAAGTTCTCATTTTTAACTTATGTTAATTAATTAATAAAAACATGTTTTTTAAGCAGCTTTAGTCTATTGCTATATATCTCTTGATCCTGTGGAAAACTATTGTGCTCAATTGCCTAGGGTGTTACTTTTCAAATATCTCTGTTTCCCTGACCTAGGAATTACGATTTCATTTTTTCAGGGGGTCCTTGTTACATATACAATTCCATGTGAGCCTGATGTCTGCCTCATTGATCGCCTGGCCTTGATCTTCCCTGACTGGCTCTTGTCTGTGCATTGTGGGGTGGCCCTGCTCTTCAGTGGGGATGGTGTCTGTGGGCGGGAGTTCCTGGGTTGGGTCTGATGTGTGCTCCTTGTGCTGTATCTTTTTGGTGACGCAGGCGAACCGTGGTCTCTGTCACCTGATGTGGCCACTGACTGAGGGGTGGACAAAGGCACCAGAGCTGCAATGGGAGCATGTGCCTGTTGAAGGGCTGACGTCACTGTGGATGACAATGCCTGGACTGTACGGTGTAGCCCACCCACGTCAGTGTGTATGCCCGCCATGTATGCAACCACCTGGCCTAATTTCTTGTCATGGTCACTGAAGGCATTGAGCAGGGCGGTCTGGCCCACACAGAGCCGGCACAGGAGCTCTACACACTCTGCAGTGAGGGCAGCAGGGGGGACAGGTGCAGGTGCAGCGGTGCCAGGTGTGATTGTGACTCGTCCCCTTTTAGTGACACAGACACGGGCAGCACCAGAAGAAGTGGATGGGAGGCTGGGAGCTGGCCGCTGGGTGGTAGATGATGATGCAGACTCCCCATCCCCTGTGCCTGCCAGCATGGATGCATCCCGGCTGGCATCAGATGATGTGCTACTCTGTGTCCCAGCCACAGATTCCTCCTGCATACTTCTGTCTCCCTTAGATGCGCTGGTGGTCTCTGTATCACTGGCCTCCGCTGCAGCTGTAGTGCTACTCTCGCCACCAATGGGCTCGGGCTCATGTTCCTCCGTGGTCTCTTCTGAATCTGCATGAGAGAGACATACAGGGTTGTGTAAGTGTCATCATCTGTTCACACGAATTCAAGACAATGCACTACAGGAGAGGCCCAAATGGTAACCACCACACCCTGCAATCACTGTGCAGCTACACACAACATAGACCACAACAGTGCCTGCAACGCTGAACATCTGCCATGAGTGAGCCATGTTGATGCAACACAGCACTACACCCTGCCCGTAGAAGAAGTGTACCACACACTCAACTTGGCCTGCCCGCACCTTGTGACATGATAAGGGTACAGCACTTGTTACCACTAACAGATCTCCAGGGAACATGAGGGGACAACAAACACACCTATTAGGACGTCACAGTCCCCAATGCCACGTAGGCCATAGCAAGCACCATGTGATAATCTGGGGCACATTATTTGCAGATGTTGGGGCACCAACGATCATGGTGCAGGCAAAGTAGGCATACATGAATTCACACTCAGCAAGTGGACACTGCTGTTTACCCCATAATAGATCACCCACACCATCCCAACGCTGAATGACCACGTGGAGCCCAACACATCTGGCAATGGGAAAGGACAGTAGGGAGTATCTACTCAGTAAGGGCAGGGTGGCACAATACCTGACACAAACACACATCACAGCAGCCACTCTCATGACACAGCAGAGCACAGCAACACATGTACATCGCATGTCTCACCGCTGCCACAGGCCCTGTACACATGCATCCACTCCAAGCAAAATTCACGCTCCCCAGATACTCACCAGCCCTGCCTTGCTTGCCATGCTCCTTCAGACGTGCATCCAGGTCTGGATGAGTCACTGCCACCATGCGGCCCATCACTGCTGTGCCGTGCCAAATGCCCTGTGCGTGGTAGCATCCCCAATGTAATCTCAGCCACGGTTTTTGCAAGCCGACTGATGTCGTCGCCACCTCTTGTGGCAGTGTGTGCGTCGGCAGTTGGATACCCCCAGGGCTCGCACCTTTGCCGCAATGGCCCTCCACACGGTCTTACGCTGGTTTACCTTGAACTGCATGTATGAGAGTAAAGAAGGGTTAATGACCAGTTCCACAATATCAGGTACCAACGTCTATCAGTACAGTAGCAAGACCCAGACTCAGGACCTATTGTGACCTCCCTCCATCCCAAACTGGGGGACCCCTCACAAGGAACTTTGCATGGCCCACACAGATGTGATTACATGCACACATTGGGGCGTAGAGGGTCCAGGATAATCTCACAAATGCAAGATGCATCAACACAATATGCATCGACAGAAGTGTGTAAGTCTGCAATTACACAGGGCACAGATGTGGCATATCTATTATTCAGTGGGAAGGAACTGGTGCAAGAAACATGTAAGTCTGGTGGTGTTTTTTGTTTGTGTGGGCAGCCACTGGTCCGACTCCCTGGGTCACACTGAGTCAGACAACAGGGGCACACAGAAATACTCACACAAGCAATTAATGTCCTGGCACCTACATGGCAAACATTCGGTGGCTCTGTATGGCTGACAATGTAACACTCCCCACTCACACATGCAGGTGCAGGCATGGGAAAGAGTGACATTGTGACACATACACTCCCTCGCCCTGGAGTCAGCTTGTCTGTCAGTGTTTGACACAACCCCACACCCTCAGGCATATACTGCAGCAGCACGACTCCACGTCTGACACCCCTCTGCCCGACGGCTACCTTCATGGTGACTTACCACGACATTGGGACCACCAAACAGCCTTGGGTACTGTGCCAGCACCTCATCCACAAGGACCTCTAGCTCCTCGCTGGTGAATGGACTGGCACGGATCTTCTCCGTCCTTGCCATCCCTGTGGACATGGAACACCTGTGGCGGAAGTGAGTGGTGAGGGGTCCCAGGCAGCAGGCTCAGGAGGCAGAAGCAGGAGAGGGTCCCAGGCAGCAGGCTCAGGAGTCAGCAGCAGGAGAGGGTCCCAGGCAGCAGGCTCAGGAGGCAGCAGCAGGAGAGGGTCCCAGGCAGCAGGCTCTTCAGGCAGCAGCAGGAGAGGGTCCCAGGCAGCAGGCTCAGGAGGCAGCAGCAGGAGAGGGTCCCAGGCAGCAGGCTCTTCAGGCAGCAGCAGGAGAGGGTCCCAGGCAGCAGGCACAGGAGGCAGCAGCAGGAGAGGGTCCCAGGCAGCAGGCTCTTCAGGCAGCAGAAGGAGAGGGTCCCAGGCAGCAGGCTCAGGAGGCAGCAGCAGGAGAGGGTCCCAGGCAGCAGGCTCTTCAGGCAGCAGCAGGAGAGAGTCCCAGGCAGCAGGCTCTTCAGCAGCAGCAGGAGAGGGTCCCAGGCAGCAGGCTCAGGAGGCAGCAGCAGGAGATGGTCCCAAGCAGCAGGCCCTTCAGGCAGCAGCAGGAGAGGGTCCCAGGCAGCAGGCTCTGTGAGCAGTGGAAATGTGAGGCTTACTCGCACAAACTTATAGCCCCCTGGGGTCGTATGTAAGCTGCAAAGCAGCCCCAATTGGTTGTCCAAGTCTGCCTCTTTCAAAATCATCCAATGACCGCCTACGCGCTGGCGGAGCACACCTTCCACGTTATTCAAATCTGCATCATGCCACCGCGATCATCGCTCCCATTGGCTGTAGGCAATGCTCCATGGCGGTTATGCACTGCGGGTGCCCGGGGTGCGCTACCGCGATGGTGCATCATTCAAATGCATCCAATGACCACCTACGCGCTGGCGGAGCATGACCACTGCCATGTACACATGTCCATATGCCAATGGCTTCCGCACTTGTGAAGGGGGTGGTGCTGGTGTCACACCGCCGGGGACAGGCGGTAGGTACCGCGATTCATGCGGCGGAGCATGCCCACCGCCATGTACACGTGTCCATATGCCAATGGCTTCCGCACTTGTGAAGGGGGTGGTGCTGGTGTCACACTACCGGGGACAGGCGGTAGGTACCGCGATTCATGCGTGGAGCATGCCCACCGCCATGTACACATGTCCATATGCCAATGGCTTCCGCACTTGTGAAGAGGGTGGTGCTGGTGTCACACCGCCGGGGACAGGCGGTAGGTACCGCTATTTTCATAACCATTCATGGCTATGTCAATCCTGAACACTGTATCAGTACACAGCAGCAACATGGTGAAGGGCACATCATTGTACACACAATGCCATACTTCCATGTCATCCACAGGTGGACGCACGTTCAGTGTGACACACTTTGGTCTGTGGTCCCTGCCATGTTACTTATGCATTTCATGGCTGATTATGCTTGACACTCTTGAGCTGGTGTTCATGATGTGGTACAACAGCTCATGCACACAACTGAACGTTTTCCTGATACTGTGATCATTGTGTTGATGGATGTGTGCAGAGTTTACATGATGCATTGAGGTGTGAGAGGTACAGCAGATGGGTATGATACAGACATGGTACTTTCCTTACTTACTTGGCGGATGTTGCAGCACCTTGCCTGCACATGTGAATTCTGTTCTCCAGTATGTGCGCATTCACATTCTCCGATGTTTTTGTGGCTCTTGTGTATTGTCAGTGGAGAGGTGTGCCCTCTGTGTGTATCAAAAGGCCAGCCATGTAACCTTGTGTGCCATGCATCGCTCAGGCAGTCGATGTTTTTCCATGATATCATTGATGGTATGAGCTGTGGCCATCTCATGATGGTTGTCGCTGACATTTCAAATTTTACATCTCAACTAGGAGGGGGCCAAATATCCTACGTCACCTGACAGTGCTGGAGGACATGGAGAATGAGGCAATAATATGGAAATTCCGCCTGGATGGACCAACACTGAAGATCCTGTGTGATCTAGTGGAGCCTCACCTGCAGCCTTGCCGCCACTATCCAACGGCATTCACACCCACATACAAGGTGATGGCAGCACTCCACTTCTTTGCGACAGGTTCCTTCCAGGAGACCGTGGCTAGCGCTGGAGGGATGTCGCAGCCCATGTTCAGCATGGTGCTGAGGGATATTCTTGCTGCCATGATGCTGTATCGGAACTGCTACATCCATTCCCCTAGGGGAGGAGAATTGGCTGCCGTGAAGAGGGATTTCGATCCCCTTGGGTGCATCCCACATGTTTTTGGTGCCGTCGATTGCACCCATGTAGGTCTGGTGACACCACAGGCGACGGAGCACATTTATAGGAACCGCAAACATTATCATTCCATCAATGTGCAGGTGGTGTGCCTTGCGGACATGACCATTTCTCATGTATGTGCGAAGTATCCTGGCTCGGCTCATGATTCGTACATCATGAGGAACAGCATGGTCCCACGGATGATGTAGAATCTGCATCCCGAGCGTGCTTGGATTGTGGGTGAGTATGCCTACTGATATGGCGTGCTGTGTGTTACCTGATGCACTCTGGCTGTGCAACATTGCAATGGGTGTTTGTCATTCACAGGTGACTCAGCATATCCCAGTAGGCCATGGCTGTTGAGCCCTCTGAGGAATCCCAAGACCCCGGCTGACATCCGCTACAATGAGGCCCATGGCATGACCCGATGGGTAATCAAATGGACTTTTGGCCTGCTGAAGTCAAGATTCCACTGCCTTGACAGGACCGGAGGTGCACTGGCATACTCACCTGGGAAGGTGTGCAAGATCGTTGCAAGATCGTTGTGGCATGCTGTATGCTGCACAACCTGGTCATCCACAAGAGGGTCCCCCTGCTCCTGGACGATGGTGAGGAACCAAGGCCACCCCCTGCTCAAGGACCTGAGTCCAGTGATGAGGACAGTGGAGAGGAGGAAGGAGTAGACCTGCCGCAGCAGCTCATCGACCGCTACTTCACTTGAAGGTGGGTGACGAGGTACGACGTGTACATTGTCTGGTGTGGTTGCTGTTGTTGTGAAGGGCTATGCGCGGATGTAACCGACAGGCACACGTTCAGTCACCTGTGTGTGGTAAATGTGACATTGACGTACCATATGGGGACATATGCTGGACCCTATTTGTTCACACCTGCAGCCCATTGTCTAGTATGCTTTGTGTGTATTGTGTATGTTTTGTGTAGTGTTCTGCCTGTGATGCCACAATGAGACCAGTGACTGTTGTTCTGTTGTGTCTCCCTAGGTGCTACAGATGAATCATGCACTACAAACTGTACAGCATTTGGACACGTGATGGACCTTGTCAACATTGTAAATATTGCACTAAAAACGATACTGCACAAAATCTGGTGCGTCAGGTATTTTATTTTGACAGTGATGTGATTTGTGCGGGAATATTTACATGACAGTGGAGAATGAGCAGTGAGTTGACAGTCCTGTTCGATGAGATGCAAGAGTAGAGTCCACATAGATGTGGTGACCCAGTCCTACAGACAGGTGCCATTGCCAAGGAAATGTGGGGAAAGACAGTCCAAACAGTCAATGCAGTAGGGAAGAGGGTTGTCATCACGGCCGGCTCCGTGACTGGCATGTGGCAGGTGCTTTGCCTCCTGAGACTCCTAGGCTCTTCTTTGGACACCCCCTAGATCTTTTTGGTGGGAGGGGGGCCTGCTGAATGGCCAGCGGCATGAGGGTACTCACCCCTCTCTGTTGGCGCAGGGGAGGATGGTGCACTGTCATCCTGCGGCACAACAGGGCAGGACAGAGATGGTGGTTGGGCACAGGCCTGTCCCTCTGCAACACCACTTGCTGGCCCATGATGTCCACCATCTGTCCAAGGCGGTTGTAAATGGACCTCGTCAGCAGGATGAGCTCCCTTAAAAGTTCACTTTGCCCCTGGACCTCTTGGCATGCCTCCACCACTCTGGTGAAGTGGTCCGGGGATGGTGTCCCCTCCTCCCGAGGTCTGGTGGTGACCCTGGCCCTCCCACCTGCTCTGCTGCCATGGACCTCTTGCCTCACCACTGTGGGTCCACGCACTCTCTCCCCTGCCCTCAACAGTTGTTGCTGTGGCCTGGTCATCCCCTGGGACAGGGAGGGTGCTGCAGGTGGTACTTGTGGTACTAGTGGTAGTGGTGGTGGCGGTGGTGGTGGCTGCGGTGAAGGCAGAGGCCGTGACAGCAGGGGTCTGCTGCGCTGTTGTTGCAGCAGACGTGGTGGTGAGGAGGATGGGGGCCTGGGACCTCTTGGTCTGTGGCACACCAGATGGGCCAGGCTGGAGCTCATCATCCAAACTGTCCTGGGAGTCCACATCTGAGAGACCATGTGCCGGGGGTGGAGACTAGCTCTGCTGGTCGTTGGTGTGGTCCTCAGCAGTGAGTTCTTCATCACCTGTGGATTAGATGGGGAATGGTCAGTGTTGGGCACTGTGCAAGTATTGTGTCAGCTGCGTATAAACGACTGTACACTACACAAATATGAAGTAACCAGTAGTACAATTCATGACAACACTGTTTGTAATTTCATAGTGCAGAGGAACATCATTTACTCATACATGTTGGATCTCGATGCATTGCATGCAATTGTTGCTGCATTTAGGAATGCAGGTCTACCACACACACACACACATCAGGAAGAGTCAAGATTGCTACCTACCTGTTAGGTGAGGGTGAAGAGTGCAATGGCTGACACATGCTCCTGGGTGGGGGAGGCCTCTATCCTGCTCAGCTGTGGGACAGGGGGCATGGTGGGAGTGTTAGTGCAGGCCTACCTCCAACAGACAGTCATCACAAGCAAGATAGCTACCTACCTGTTAGTCTGTTTGGTGAACAGTGCAATGGCTGACACATGCTCCTGGGTGGGGGAGGCATCCATGCTGCTGGAGTGTGGGCCAGGAGGCATGCTGGGAGTAGTGATACAGGCCTCCATCCCCAAACAGCCTCCAAGTGAAGATGGCTAACTACATGTAAGTTTGTTTGTTGAAGAGTGCATTGACTGGCACACGATCCTGGGTGGGGGAGGCCTCCATGCTGCTGGAGTGTGGACCAGGGGGCATGCTGAGAGTAGTGATACAGGCCTCCCTCCCCCATACAGCCTCCAAGTGAAGATGGCAACCTACCTGTAATTTTGTTTGTTGAAGAGTGCAATGGCTGACACACGCTCCTGGGTGGTGGAGGCCTCCATGCTGCTGGAGTGTGGGCCAGGGGGCATGCTGGGAGTAGTGATACAGGCTTCCCTCCCCCAAACAGCCTTCAAGTGAAGATGGCTACCTACCTGTAAGTTTGTTTGTTGAAGAGTGCAATGGCTGACACACGCTCCTGGGTGGGGGAGGCCTCCATGCGGCTGGAGTGTGGGCCAGAGGGCATGCTGGGAGTAGTGATACAGGCCTCCCTCCCCCAAACAGCCTCAAAGTGAAGATGGTTGCCAACCTGTAAGTTTGTTTGGTGAAGAGTGCAATGGCTGACACTTGCTCCTGGATGGGGGAGGCCTGTATCCTGCTCAGCTGTGGGACAGGAGGCATGATGGGAGTGGTAGTGCAGACCTCGCTCCCCCATACAGGCCTCCTAAGCAAGATGGCTAGATACCTGTTGTGTGAGGGTGGACAGTATAATGGTGTTTTGGTATTTTAAGGAAGTAATTCTCAGTGTGTTGTTTGGCATTTGTTTGTACTTACCAGCCTCCGCTCCCCTGGCTACTCCTGTGAGACTCTCAGGAAGCAGTATGGAAAGCACTCCCATGGTGTGAATGTTTTCGATGGGATGGGAGGGCCACTGCCAGTCACGTTCGCCAGCATCCAGTTCTTACTCCTCCTCTCCTTGACAACTCTCTTGAGGTCATGCCACCGCTTCATGATCTCCTTCTTGGATCTTGGGGTGGTCCCTACTGCATACACCCTTTGGACTATCCTTTCCCACATTTGTGTCCTCGTGGCCAATATTTGCTGTTGGACTAGGCTACCAAACAGTTGTGGCTCTACTCTCACAATCTCATTGACCATGACTGTCAACTCACTCTCGGTGAATTTGGGCATTTTTTGTGTTGTCATGGTGTGTGGTGGTTGAGGTGTTTGTGGGTGCAGGGGTGTGGGTGCAGGGGTATGGTGTTGAGGTGTGAGGTGTGTTGTGTGCTAGGGGATTGTTTATGCTGGTGTAATGGTGGTAGTGATAGTGGTGGTGGATGTGTGTGTGCGCTGTGCTCTTTTGCCTCTCCTGTCAGATGTGGTGTATGGCCTTCTCTTCTGGAGTGTTGCAAAGAATTGTGGTCAGTGAAGGGGGTGACTTTATACTCAGCTGTGTGGGTGTGTCCAAGTGGATTTTGGGTGTCAGGTGTGTTGTGGGAGTTGTTCTGGGTTTTTATTTTTTTTGCCTTTATTTGTTTTATTTGTATGTGTTTTATGTATTTGGGGGGCATGGCTGATTTTATTTGTGCACTGTTTGGCATCTCTGCGGTGTTTTGGCATCGACCACCATATTTTTCATGGCCCATCCGCTGCGGTGTCTATGCTGCAGCTCTTCCGCATTTTTCCCATTCACTCCTGTGTGCGACCGCAGCGGTCGGTAACAGCGATCCCGACCGCGACACCCTTTTGTGCCTGGACCACATACTTAACATCCCATGGCTAAAATCCATAAAAGGCTGTTTTATGGAGCTGGGGCATCTGGACCTTTTTTTAAGACCTGATTCTATTACCGCTGCGGATGTGGAGTTTGTAAAATAGTCTTTTATCCTACTTAAAAAATTCAATAGAGATGGGGTAGATTTGGCTAAACCCAGCGTCCGTAAGTTTATAATGCTTAAAACTACGCAATCAATGGAGCCATATATTTTGTGGCCCCTGTCGGCCCACTAGCGTTTTTTATTAACCAGGTTTTGGATGGATTATTTCCATCTTTTACTTGCTGTTCCGAAGGAAAGCCACAGAGGCCAGGTGTTACCTTCCTGTGGCTGAGACGGAGCCCCTCCTCAGGATTTGGCACGCTTTATGTTCTTTTGTCGCCCCTATGATGCTCCCCGGAGGTTCTTTTTAAAAAAGTTGAATTTTACTCCGGTCCTCCCGGCCCTTTGCTTCTTGCAAATGTTGAAGCCAGAATGCATTTTATTCTTGATTGGATATTTGAAATCCTCACTGAAAATCGGAAATCGCATTGAGAACTAATATATCCCTAAACTGTAGCTGTCATCCCAGTAGTCTTTCTTCAAGATTTTACATGTATTTTATAGGTGACTGTTTTTATTGTACATATTTTCTGTTATTGTCATCTGTCGACTTCTACTCACTCCACCGCACTTAACTGCACTGGCCGGTCGTTCACACCAGGTTCTCCCTTTACCAGAACACAAGCAACACAGGACGGGTTTTGCTCTAGTTAGGGCCCATGAGCTAGGTATAGCTTGGTTTCAGTGACAGAGTGTGAACTATGCTAAGTCTCAAAGGAGATCCACTTGTTGGGTGACCTTGTCCTTACTCCAGGCTTGGAGTAAATTGTAAAACAAAAATCTCTATCCTGAGCAGATGGATGTGGTCCATGGGTGGGAGGGAAAAGAATTCTCAAGTAAATACATCGCCTCACGGAGAAGACCCAACTGTGGGTAGAATGAGTCCTTTCTGAAGTGCCAGCTCTTGATCTTTTTGATAACTGGGACTTTTTTTGGAATATTTATAGCGGGAGAAACTAGAGGGTGACACCTAAAATTATTCGCAGACATCAAAGAGGCACTCGCAGCTTATAGAAACAGTGTGGTTGGAGCTCCTGGAGCTCATCCTTCTTGAGTCTCTGAAGGGAAATTATCCCAAATCTACAAAACCCGGTGAAAAACTCACCCCCACAATTGAACACATTTAAAAAGGTACTGGAAATAGATGTGATACCCCCCTTAAGGATGCGGAATGGATGTTTGTACTCATGACGTCATGCGAGGCATCAATTTTGAATAGTTGTGCTTCATTCAACTTTGCTGTGAATCACTTTTTTGAATATCAGGAAGAACTGCCAATGGGCATATATGGTCGACATCAATCCACCTACCTCATTCTGTTTAATGACACCCTTGCAAATCCAACCTCATTTGAGCAAGAGAAAGCCGCCATATAAAAGTCAAACATGTCTGATGTGCCCGGAATGTTTCTGTTGTAATTGTACAGCTTTCTTTTCTTAAAAAAATCAACAAAGAAATTTGTTTAAAAAAAATAATGCCTGAGCAGTTAATGATAAGGCAGCAGTCACGAAGAATTGCTCTGCAGTGGGTAGCATAATGGCAGTTAACATATTTGTGACATAGAGCTTGGTATAACACTGATGCTTAGAATGTGATGACATCAGACAAGATTTTCTGAGAGAGAGAACGTTGAAAGAGTGACAGTTGGACAGTGTCGTCGCTGGATGAGGTGTAAGATTAAAGCTTGTCTTGCCTCATACTTGTGTCTCATTCATCATTCTGTGGACATCAAAATATTATCAACACCATTGTTAACTGCTTTATTGTATATGTCTGTTGACCAGAAGCTATTGAAGTTTCTGCTCCAGAGTCTAATGGTGCACAATGGCCACCAATATTGCCCTGTGGAAGTGTGTGGGTGAACAAAACTTGTGGGCTGGCCGATGCCATGAGTAAAAAAAGACTTTTTACTCCCATTTTCCTTCATTGTTGTGGATACTGTTTGGTATTGGGAGGGGCAGAAGTGGCTGCAGAATGAGATAATGTTTGGACCTCACACATCAACCTTATGTTATCATGGGGATGAGGAAATCCTCATTCTATGCATATCGCCTGTTCTTTGGTAATGTTGAGAATCCCTAAGTCTCCATTTGTTCTAGTTTCAGAGTTGTCAGGTGGAAGATCTACTTGACCTCTGGATGAACATGTGATGCACCTACATTTCTTACTCCTCCACCTCCTCCTCCATGTTGCTGATGCTTGGAGCTCACCCTACATCTGAGGTCTCTTACTGCTCTCAAGGGCCTATTTTTGTTTCCATGCTTGGTGGCTGCATGCTAAAGGGAAATAGAGAGGAAGGCATGTTATGAATCGTAATGTACCCCAATATAGGCCCGGGTAGTCACCTAACTTTTCACCTACATTGCGCCTCCCATTGTACTTCATAACAGTTTTTGGTACTGACCTTATACCTGGTGCTGCATAAATGTTGTGTGGCTTTCCCCAAAAACAAGCTTTATTTATTATGCATTAGGATTCTCAGAATCGCAGTAGGATTACTATCTTCTGCAGTAAAACTAAAGATAAGGTTCATCATTATCGTCATCCTCGGCCGACATGACACAGCAAGATAGAACCCCTGAGGGTACCTTTTTGGGCATATTAACACCATATCATTGCTGAGAGAAAGACTTCCATGCTGACACGCTGATACGAGATGCTGAGGTTCCTGCATGCAGACATACCAGCACTCAGTGGTCTGACATCACTCACGGGGTGTCCATCGCGAGACCAAGATCAGGTCCTTCATTCTCTCACATCAGGTAATGGGATTGGCTTAATTCTAGGTGGATTCTTGGCTCTACACCTATATACATGCTAGGTATAGTTGGATACATCTAATTTGGGATAGCATCGTAGGAGAACGTATATTTCCTGTCATGTATCTATATACCTGCATATATCTATTGATTTAGCAATATGATATAAATCTACCATCCATTTACTCTTTTGGTGCTTATAATCATTTATAACTGCTTCTTTGTTATGGTTGTTGCATCACACATATTTTACACTAGAATGACGCTTGCTCAATAAATGCTTATTGAAAACATCCCCATCGTTTATTGTGTCAATCTCTCTGAGACAAAGTGAGCACAAGTGACTCAGTGAAAAGTATTGTACTGTTTCCACGATCCCTGATGAGACAGGTTGTCATGTTTGATAGTTTCCAGGAACTATTCTCTCCTTGGTAAGAGGGGTTCATAGTGGCACTGTGAGCTAGCTGGTATACAGGCGAACATATCCGGTGGGGGTGTCTTGAATTAGTCTAGACACCAGTCCCACAGTTTATATTGTCTAAACACGCAGATCCTATATAGATTTATAGGAACTACAGGACAGGCCCGGCACTATAAAGACCACTAACACTATAGATACCAACATATGACTATATATAAGGATGACTAGAATATACAATAACAAATTTGAGCTTTTCTTAAGATGGCACACAGTTAATCCTGTACCAGTTATAGGCTTTTCAATCCTAATATGTGGTATTCCCTCCACAAGAGGATGTTCACACTCACGTGGATGTTGCAGATGTTAAAGCTAAATATAGTGTTTGCATCTGTGGCACAGCAATGGATACCTGTGATTTCATCTGTTTGTCACCATTGACAAGGAACAAAGTACAGTTATTCTAATCAGAGCTTTTGGTCAGGTCATTCCATTATGTAGAAGGCATTCGGCAGAACGTAACATTACACAATTTGGCATGACAAAGATACATAGTCATGACAGTAAGTTAAAGTGCATTGTACCATTTGAGTACTACACAATTATTTTAGATGCATCTTCAAACTGTTCCTCTAGGGATGTGAGAAATAGTAGATTGTTTTCTGCAAAATGTTAAAATATTTTAGGACATATAATAACTCTTTTGCCACAAAATGTGGTTAACAGTATCGCACAACACATTTTTGACACAAGGGCATACACCTCGTGAAAAAAGACACAAACAGGAGACTGGTCAAAGAAAAAAAAGGGGCACTTAGTAAAACCTTTGCATGTACCAACCAAATTGAAAAACATTTTGCATATTTGCGTCAAGAAAAATTCAGAAGTGCAGATTTTGACCGCAACACCTTTTTCTAGCAAAGAAACAGCTATCAGCCTGCAGCAAGGGAACTGCTATCAGCATGTTGCTAAAAATGAAAAAGGTCTGTTTCTTCTATTTTCATAATGCAGATGTGTGGCTTTTTGTTGCTTTTTCATGTACACTATATCTTCGTATAGCATCACCAACAATATCAAATTTCCACACCCCATGATCGCAGTAAATACTCAAGCCATGATTACCAACAATGCTACAGACAGAGTGACACACCAAACAAGAAACACCTGAGTACAATTGAATGTCAGTCTTGCAGTTTGAGGGTTTAATATACTCACTACTGTGCTGCTGATCATGCACATGCAGATAATAATTAACATATGTCCAGGAACCAACTAGGCCTCTCCAATTTAATGGGTTGATCTGGGAGCTTTTCCCAAATCAGCAGCTATGTTTACCCATCCCAGTGGTAAACTCCGCGCATTGCACTTTCTAGCAGTGGGTGAAGACTTGAGCCTACTTCTTTATTCTGTTATAGTTCAGTTATCATCAGTAATCTGCCATGAAAATGCTTCCACAATATTACCCTCGGTGCACAGATTATTGCACACAGTAGATGCAGTATTAAGAAAAGAGTAGCTGAAAAAGATAGGAAGGCTGGGAGCTGATTAAGGTGCAGAAATCTACTGACATCTGTGGGCATGCTTATGCATTCTTTAACGGAACATTTGAGGACAATACATTGCACAATCTGCACAGTTGTGTACTTCATATTAGACTCTACACTGTCCATTCAGTGAGGTACCACATACTTCTTCTGATGGCAGCATGCAAATGGTAATAAAAACTATCATAATGGAAGACCCAAACCAAGAGTAGCTGTCTACGATCAGAGAGAAAAGAGGGAATCTAGTTTAAAGCTGATTTTGGTGTTTCTATCCCTCTTTCAAACAGCAGAATATTAACAATTCGGGCCTAATTACAGTTTGGCAGTGCAGCACCTGGTCTCCCCCACTGAAACCGCCAAACCCGTGGTCGGGCCACCCGCTGGATTATGAATGTAACTTGTGTCTGGTGGACTTTGTTTGACGCTACCACAGCGGTGACCTAAAAATGGACACCACAATGGGAACACCAAAAACAGTTCCAATAGGCTGTGCAGGAACTGGGGTGCATGCAAAATATGTACCCCCTTATATGCACCCCATTGCATAGGGGCACAAGGGGACCCTGGAGGGCTTCCTTTCTTTTCTCTCACCAGGGTCTTCATGGAGGAGGATCCAGCATTAAAACCATGGCAGAGAAAAAAACATAATATGCTGGCAAGGCCCGCGGCTGACCAACCAAGCATATTGATGGCTACTGACTGCCGCAATTCCACCAGTGAACAGCGGTTCCCTGGTGGCAGCAGCGGGGCAAATGGGGGTCCGACTGCCCTAATCGCAATAGTGGGGATGGAAGACCACCGTCACGGTGCTCCCACAGGTCTGGCAGTCCATGTAAGGTGCTGATATATGAGGGAGAAGCTGGGTAGTTTGCTGGAATACATAAAGATCAGTGGGGAGTTCAGTTCTAGGACAAATCAAGGTCTCTTGCCTGATTCAAAAGACTTGGAACGAGCCTCTTTGTGAGGGGTGAACGTTTCAGATTTGTCATGTCAATATTCAGAGTGGAAAAGCTATTTTTCATATAATTAGTTGGCTAAGCATGAATGTATCAGGTTGGTCTTGTCACTTTTCAGATTGGAAAAGTTATTGTTCATGTAAATAGCTGGTGAACGTCCCATACGTAGTCAAGCTGGTGTTATTGTTGATGCCAATTTTGTGATTCATCCGTTCATTCATTTAAAAGTGGTGAAGTATGACCCACGTTTATTATGAGATGGAATGAAGCTTCATTGCAACTCAGAATATTTGTGCAGATTTTGGTGTTTTGTTTTCTTTGAAGAACAACAGATATGTTCACATTAAGTGGCACATGTTGTAAAGAAAATTTCCCTGCACTTGTTTGTGGCCTCGTCATTGTGTCTGGCAAATTATGTTTTCCTGTCCTACTAGCATTTTTACAAGAAGTCATGTTAATTTTAGAGAACAACTTCTTACAGCACAGTCACAATATCCCTGCTACATTCATTTCAATTTAGTGATTTCGTTGTTGAACAATTTGTTATTAAAATTCAAAGCCTGCTCTGGTCATCTATGGATGTAGTGCAGTGGTTCCCAAACTTTTGACTCCCGAGGACCCCCATTGAGTCACCACTGGAAGCCGGGGACCCCCAAGCAATTTGTATAAATTTGATTAATTTCAAATATCAAAACAGTAATTCGAAAAAAATACACACGTGTGCACACAAGACAAATACTCAAAGTACTAAGGATTTTGGGGCCAGATGTACGACAATTTCATTTAGCGCCTCGCAATTGGCAACACATTGCGAGTGGCAAATTGCGAGTCGCTAAATGAAATGTACAACAGTGTGTTTAACACTGTTTGGGATTCCCAATGGGGTCGCAAATTGCGAGGTTCATTAATATTAATGAGTCTCTCTCAATTTGCTAACCCATTGGGAATGCCAGCCCTCCCAGGTATAGTGGCATGATGGGCTCTGCAGGCCACCATGTCTGGGACTGCTTTTAAATAAAGCAGTTTAAAAAAAAATGCAGCCCGCTTACCATGCATTTAAAAAAATAAATAAAAAATGAAACGTTTTCGTTTCATTTTCTAAGGGCAGGCAGAGGTGCCTGGGACCACTGCCTGCCCTTAAAAAAATATTTTTGCATGCATTTGCAAAGGGGAAGGGGTCCCCTGGGGACTTCTTTCCATTTGCGAATGCATTACCATCTACTTGAAGTAGGTGGTTATTGCGAGTGTTTTGTGACCGCAAAACATTTGTACATGCTTTTGAGACTCGCTATTTGGAAGGGAATGCCCCTTCCAAATAGCAAGTTGCAAAACCTGTTTAGCGAGTCGCAAACAAATTGCGACTCGCAAAATAGGCAATGTACATGGTCCAATAGGTTTTTGCATGCACAAACGGGTTTGCAAACCCGTTTGCGCATATAAAAAACGGATCGTACATCTGGCCCTTAATATTTTATATTGAAGCCCCTTTGTCACATGTATTTCATTTTATTTTATAGCACCTCTCATACCATTGTAGGATGTCAGAGCACTTTACATCACACACACATAGAGACATTGAATCATACATGTAAATCAGTGTGTATATAAAATGTTTAAAGAGTGCTTGGTCTGAAAACACACAAACTCAGGATTCAGAACATAACACAGTGGCTAGCACTGACTTAAACATAAAAAATCTATTTCCACCCAAGTAAATCTTTCTAGCAGCATCAGGATAATGAATAACTGGGAAAAAACATAAGTTACTAACTGGTACCATGCAGTTTGCAAGCAGCTATTTGATGACAGTGTATAGGTCCCTCTGCTACATTACGATTGTCACTTATGAAGTGCACAGTAACAAAAGAATCTCTGTGACAAAAGCAGTAACCACGAACCTATGCACATAAAATACTGCTTTTTAAAATGCATGTTACATGTTCTTTGCAGTAGGCACATTAACCCTCTGTGCTACATTAGTTAAGTCAAAGCTGCCACTGAACAAAACTCTCCTCACGCTCCAGCAGGTACATTAATCACTGGTATTATCTTGACATTTTTATTGTTGCTGGAAAGCTGCTAATTATACAAGAAACTTTTCTGTGCTTTTACAACTGTTTCCTACGGACCCCCTGGGAATGTGTTCCCAGTTTGGGAAACACTGATGTAGTGTGTTTCCTTTATCCCTGATAGGCTCTGCACATTGGAATAATATACACTATAGTCTTGACATAGGACTAAGGTCAGTATGCCTCTATCGAGAACATTATACTTATTCCATGTGGCAGCTATCTCAGAGGTCACTAGAAACTTTTCAAAAGAACAAGAAGGGATTCATTTCTGACGACCGCATAAACATGACAACTTTGTTTCCCTTAGAGTCGAAACAATGTCTTCAGATTCGTGGAAACAATAGATAACCGTTTTACTCAGTCAGTCATGCATGCTTCGTTTCTACAGAGTTGCACAGAAATAGATAGACGGGCGCTTCAATAAAAAGGGGATTATAGAACAGTCTTATTTCTCATGCAAGAGATATGAACTGCTACAATCGTAAGACAGAATGCGAAGTATAAAACGTATAGCATTAGCAGTAAGATGAAATAATACTGCAATAGCATGGTCTGTAGCTATGACATATATTCATAAAAATACATACATATATAGCACAGGCTAAATACTCATCTGGTGCTTCTAAAATAATCCTACCCAGTGTACCTAACCTAAGTGTAGTATGAGGAAAGAAGTAGGAGCTGTTTAGCTATAGTCTAGTTGCCAAGAGTCCCTCTAGGTTCTAGTCTGCTCCGTACCTTAGAATGAGGGAGGTTGGAATATCATACCCGGGTCTCGATCTCTAACACCCCGCAAGGGGATGGCAGCATCTGGTCAGTGCATCTGTTGGGGATTTGACTTCCTTCTGAACTTGCCCTGGTGAGCTGCGTCATACAAGTAGGCAGTCGAACCGTGGACCGAACTGTGGTTTGCCATGGCAAGTGAAGGCATATTTATACCTTGAAGGTGTTTAGGAATGCCAGTATTGACGTAAAAATCGGGCATAAGAAAGTCATTAATGAACCCCTAAGGAATAGATGTTCATGAATAAGAAATGAGTTATTGGAGAAATAAATATCCAAGCAAGGGGAAGTCCTAATAGCTTATGAGTCTGGTTGTCCAAGAACTCGTTGTGACGTAGATGAACGGATGTAAGTAGCCATGTCTGTATTTGGTTAGCATGAGCAATGCCTAAATAAGGGCTGGATTTCTATGCCTAAATAAGGGCAATGTGAATTGTACCTATATAAGGGAATGAATCGGGAATTTCATACGGAATCCAAATCGACACACAACAATGACACCTAGCTGTGATTGAAGTAGTGTCCACTTCTTTATAAACTCAATAGAAATCAGCATGTTTCAGTGTTATATCCCAAATGTGGGTAGAAGCTAGTGGTGCTAAGTGATCTTTTCTGGTTCGGTAAGTCCCTGAACGAATAAATAAATCAGTGAATTGCCATACCAAGAACATGAAAAGGGATCCCAATGAGGCATTTGTAAAGATGATACAATAACTAAGTACAAGTAGATCAGGGGCCAGAAGCAAATTGCTTGATGACTGAGAGAGCACAATTGTTAACAACCAGGTTTTAAGAGCCTTACAAAAGGCAAGTTTAGTAGAGCTGATTCAAATTGACACTATTAGTTTTAGCTGCAAGACATAAAAAAGAATGTTCTCCTAGTTTAGCGTGTCTGATGTTTTGCAGAATTGGAAAGTACAGAAAAGAAGATCTCCAAGCCCAAGATGAGGTTTAGACATCAAATAGGATATGTACTAAAAGGAGGATAACACGCTGGCAGTAAATTTCTTCTTCTTTAATAAAATCCACATAAGTAGGTGGAAACATGATTGACCAAACAGGAAAACCACTACAATTGCCTGGTTTGGTTTCAAACATAACATTCCAACCATCACTGGATTTTGACCCAGAATCCATTCCCAACACAGACTCCCCTTCATAATGATTATGACAAGCTCAAAAAGAAATATCTATAAACATCAAAACAAAATGCAAAACAAAACGCAAAATGAAATATGCCCATAGGTTGTGAAACAGCAGTTTTCACAAAGAGAGAAACTACTGAAATAAAAATTATAAATTAATAGACCGCACCCAGTCCTAACATAGAGGAAGGACACATGACAACACACACTACACATAATCCTAGAACCAATGCTAAATGTGCAAATAAAGAATTCTATAAAATTCTCAATGAATTTCGGTAACCAAATTGTCTAGAAGGTGCTCATCCCACTACTCATAATTTCAGACCAAGAATACTGTAATCCAGATACTCCATTCCATTCAACAGATTTCACACGATGAATGTATGGACCTGGTCAAAGCAAGCAGGCCTGCCAGCAACCCTTCTGACCCGTGTCCACCGTAAACCTTCAAGACAATTGTTCTAACAACATCTGCTACCGCTCCAGTAAGAAGAATCATCAACAATCCCTTTAGTACTGGAATATTTCCAGAAGAACTAAAAACGTCATACATATGCCCATTACTGGAGAAAGCAAACTTGGACCCACTGAACCCTGACAACTACAGACCAATTACAAATGGACCTGGGCAAAATGATAAAAAGAGCAGCATTCACCCAGATGTCACAATTCATTGAACATAATGCCATTATTTAAAAATTCCAACCAGGATTCTATCCTGGAAGATGCACAGTATCTGCCCTCCTTGGCATCTGGTATGACCTGAAGAACCAAGTTGACCGCAACAGGGATGCTGCATTACTTCTCCTGGATCTCTGCTTCTCTACTTCTCTTGGATCTCTCAGCTGCCTTTGACATGGTTGACCATGACAATCTTATACAAAGACTCTACCGAGCTGGCATACAGGGGACTGCTCTAGACTGGATCACATCCTACCTTCGCAACAGAGCTAATGTCATCCATCTGTGTAAGGCATTTGAGTATGCCCCATTTGTCCACAAAGACACATACTCACCTCATTAGGCTACCATAGAACGACTGGGAAACGAGTGCCTGTCGAACTACATTTCCCAACAACCTCTGGGGTTGTCACGGGAAGTGGCGCCAGAGATCAGCAGTCGAGGGAGGACTTGATATAAGCCCTCCTGTTTTCTGACCCTGTGCTTATCGTTCCGGTTTTCGGGTGGATTATCCTGTGACTTACTGTTCCTGTTTACTACCTGGTTGGATTACCTTGGCTCGCTCGAGCGGGCGTTGAGCGCTGCCCTCCTTCAGCACATTAGTTCCAGTTGCGGTTGTCCCTGCCCCTTCCACTATTTCCTCAGGCGCATTTGAACTTGGAGTTACACCTCCACCTTCGTGAACTTATCCCTGCCAGCAGCGGGCGCCGGCATCGGCCTGTGGCTATAGTCCCACTTTCTCAGTATTCAGAGGTTTTATAGGATAAATGTAATCCCGTCTTCTCTACTGCTTCGGTCCTGTCAGCTCCCATGACGCAACAGGGAGCTTCTGTGTTCTGGGATCAGATAAGTGGAAAGAGTGCTCTGCATCCCCCTCTCTTCGATTGTTTTTGACTTTTCGTTCTTATTTCCCATTTCCCTTTTCACGTGCTGTGGCAACTCCATGAGAAGAGCTCTATTTTCTGGACTTTGCGTCTCGCTGTCGGATCTCGTATGTGGCATTTCCTTTGCATATTAACAATGTCTTGCTGGATATTGAGATAACCTTTCACCTGTATCTTGTGGTATATGCTAGGGATGTGAGTATGATTATGAATGAGAAGGGTGACAACTTAAAGGTAAAGAACATATGTGTGCTTTTCCTTGTCTTCTCCCTTGCACACAGTGTCATTCTGTCACAGTAGATGTTCTTCTGTGTCCTGAGGGTCTGCCATACCTCTGAGAGGTCCAACCAATGCTTCCGCAGTTCAGCAGTCTTTATGGTTTTCTCCCTTTCCCCTTTTCACCCAGTTCACTGTCTACCAGGGTAGTGAGTTACAGCATAGCTCCCTGTGTGGCAGCGTGGAATGGAAGTTGGGATCAAGCAGCTCTCCATCTTCCCCGCTGGGCATTCCAGAAGGTTAGTGGCATTTCTGTCTACTATTCCCAACAGAACGACTAGCCAACGTTGATGACCAGCCTGGATAATGAAACCCAATGAGACGCTGACTTCGGTCCTAGAGACCCTAACCACATTACAGATTGAGGTCCAGGCCTTCAGAGCAGAAAACCAGGATTTGAGCAAAGAACTAGGGACTATGCATAGGAAATTAGCAGGGTTATCAAGGAAGGGAAAAACAGAGTGTGCAGAGGGCCTTATATCAGAGAATGCACTCTGCTGTCTCCCTTGCATGCAGAAGGTGTCTCTTTGACCATCTTCCCCCTCAGGCACATGAAGGGAGTAGTCACAGCCCCAGGTTTTTTGCTGATAACCCTACCTCCCCTCAATATGAAAGCAGCCTCAAATTTGCCTTGCCCCTCCTGAACGGTTCTTTGGGGACCCAAAGAAATTCTGCATTTTCTTGAACCAGTGCTGGTTACACTTCCTCTGCAGACCTGCTGCATTCCATGACGACCGAGCCAAGACAGCCTTTGTGATGTCGTAGTTGGGGGGGAACGCAATTTCACTGATCGAAAGGAATGCTCAATTTTTGTATGACTTTACAGCATTCTGCAATGAAATGCGCAAACTATTTGACAGGAGATCCCACTACCTATTTGGGGACAGGGAACTGATCACCTTGAAACAAGGATCACATGACATATTAACCCATATAACCAGCTTGGAATTGAAACAGACTGCCCTGTGGAGAAGCAAACCTCATTATTTTATCAGGGATTATGGGGCGAGTTAAAAGATGTACTAGCCCAAGTGGTTCATATGCCCCAGTCCTGTGAAGAGTTAATTGAACATATGGTACAGCTGGACAATTGTCTTCAAGAGAGGAAGGGCGTTAAAGGGAGGATAGAACCATGTTATGTTATACCTCGACCTAAATCAGTGGCAGAAGAGGTATCACACCCTTCCGATAGTATAGAGCCAATGCAGATCAATAGGATTCATGGTCCCTTAACCCTGGATGACAGGTAAAAAGACATAAACAACGTCTATGTTTATACTGCGTGAAAGAAGGACATTTCTTTAGGGACTACAGGGCCCGGATGAGGGCTGTGGAAAAGGTGTCAGCAGCACAAACACAAGCAGTCCTGCAACAAGACTGGAATCTATTGGAAAATTTGGAAAACTGAAGAACTCGAGCAAGGCTGAGATACCTTGTTTGAGTGAAAACCACTCTGAGATCTCTCCTGTTGTGGCAAGCACTGTGCAAATGGCGGTAGCCCACATCAATGTGGTTGTTACCCTGTGGTTGGGTCAAGAACTTCACCAGAGAGTACCTACTTTGCTTGATTCTGGAGCCACATGTCATTTTATCGAGCAAACCTATGCAAAGTTGTTAGGCCTACCATGTGAACAGAAGAGCACCCCCGAACTTGGGAAGGAGGTAGATGGATTAGCTTTAACTTCAGGATCGTTGAAGTACCACGCTCAACCCTTGTTAATGCAATTCGGGGAAGACCGCTATGAATATATAAAATTTGATTTGATTGATGCTCCCCATTTACGCCTTATTCTGGGCAAGCCAACGTTGACCTTACATGATCCTGATTTTATTTTATTTAATTATTTATAAAGTTTTATATAGCGTGAACGTGATCCCGAAGGATATCAGAGCATTTTACAATCTGAGGGAGAGGAAGGGAATAGTTGCAGTACAATCATCAACATGAATACCAACCCAAACAAATCAAATATGCATTTCAAACAAAAAGGTTACAAACAAAAGGGACAACAAATGGTAAGATAATAATTGGACCATAGAGAACTGGGAGGGGATCAATTGACTAGTAACCCAGAATAACACCAAAGGCAGGACTTAGGGTGTAAATCCAGAGCATTAGAGCAGACGATTCAAGACCCTTTTAAGATAGGAACTTGTTCATGAGGAATCGTTTTACTTCCAATTTGAAGGCAGCCTTGGAGGAGATTCTGCATATTTCCGGTGGAGAGCGATCCTTATGTGAGTTGGTCAGCTCGCTCAGTAAGCATGAACTCTCCATTCTGTAAAAACATTGTAGCACTAACAAAGCATGTCAGCAGAAGGCACAAGTAACACAATCAGGTTACCTTGAAGCGTAATGCCGCATTCACCTGTGTTGTTCTGTCGTGTCTGTTCCTCCTGAGAACGAACAATATCATGCAGTGTTCAGTAAACAACAAGCATATCAATTACCCCCTTGTCAGGAATATGAATGCAGAATAGACCTATCCCCAGCAGCCACCATTACATGCAGCCAAGTGTACGCCTTAATGGAGCCCGAAACACAACACCTAAACGAATATATAAAGGAGAACCTCCAGTCAGGATTTTTCCGTCCTTCATCCTCACCATCTTCCTCGCCTCCTTTCTCCATCCCTAAGAAAGAGGGGGATCTCAGGACCTGCATTGATTACAGGGCAATCAACCAAATCACTGTGAAGAATCACTATCCATTGCCGCTCATTCTTGTTCTGCTGGACCAGTTGAAGTGAGCTTGGATCTTTACCAAATTGGACCTTCGTGGCGCCTGTAACTTGGTGCATTTCAGGGGGGTTGATGAGTGGAAGACGGATTTTCGAACCAAGTTTGGACTTTACGAATAGCAAATGATGCCCTTTGGGCTATGTAATGCGCCCCCTGCCTTCCAGTATTTCATGGATGAGGTATTACGAGGATACCTCCAGGTGTTCTGCACTGTCTATATATATATTCTTATCTTTTCTGCCTCCATGGAAGAGCACATCAGACACGTAAGAGCAGTGATGGGTCATTTTCAGAAGAACGCCCTATATGCCAAATGGGAGAAATGTCTGTTCCATGTGCTCGAGATCGAATTCTTAGGGTGTGTGATAAATGGGAAAGGACTACGAATGGACACTAAGAAAGTGTTGGCCATCACTGAGTGGAAGTCGCCTACAAATGTGAAAGGTTTACAGAGCTTACTGGGGTTCGTAAACTTCTACATGAGGTTCATTAAGGATTTCTCTCACAATGCGCAACTGAAAGAAGTGGCCTAATTAGAGTCACTCGGATCACTCAAGGCCACCTCTTAGCCTTCCATTCCAAATGAAGAGACGGTCAGACAGTACAACATACAAACCAATATCTGTTTATTCAGGTACATTCAGAGTCGAGCTCAGTCTGCCCATTCGCTAGGAGTGCTGCAGAGGGACTGACATCAGCAAGCACAAAGATACATTATGCACATTTCAGAACCAATTAAGGCACGCCCACAATGGAATTTTGCAAGCAGATATAGCTAAACAATGAAGTACAGAAGATAGCTTTTGATTCTAATGCCGGGCACACACTATCTACTACTCAAGGTTGCTCTGCACTTGCCTGCCACTAGACAAGTGGGAGAAGGCCTCTATTTAGAGGGAAAGGTATGTGCTAATAAGAACAGTGTATTCATTAGTGAAGCAAAACTTAGCCTTGGAGAAACACAACTCAACAGAGGCCTTTTCTCAGAACTAGCGAAGTATAAGTTTCAATTATAACTCAAAATAGCGCCAGCATAGAATATGGCACTGCGAATGCTAACATACATAGAACAATGTATAAACATGAATTTCACTATTTTAACAGACCATCCTTTAGCATGAGCTAAACATTTAATAGTAATTGCAAACCATATAAATCAAAAAAACAGAAAATCTTAAACTTCTTAGGAGCGCTCCATACTGTCAGCATTAGGAAGTGAGACCGTAAGGAGGGAAGAAGTCTCGAAAATGTCCCATCTAGCTGCATGAAGTCATCAATATCCTTCTGGACCATAATTGCAGCATTGGTGTCATGAATTGATATTTTCCTCTTAGGCGTGAGAAGAGTGGTGCAATAAGAACAACAGAAGGGAAGGCATTTGACAAAGACACAGCAAGAGACCAAGATCACAATGAATTACCCTTTCAAGGAATCAACTCCAGCTGCGAAAAAGAGACCAATTCTATTTCCCACTTCCCATTACTTTAACATTTTCTAAGATGTCTGAAATGTGTTGGGTAATATTCTTTTCCATATTTGTGAATCCGACTACACACTAGTCTCCTACTACAGTGGACACACCACCACTCTTAACTAGGATGAAATCAACTGCATATCTAGTCTGCTCGGGATATATTCGCTACTTTCCCAAAGCTTCTACTGTGGAGTTAGACAATATTTGCAGCTTACATCTGAAATATTCTCTAGCTTTCTCGCCCCTGGACATAGCAGGTAATTATGTGGGGAAGAATATATCCAAAATTAATACAATTACTATAATTATTGACTTTGAGATCTGTCACTCTTTCACAGAATTTCTTGGTCAATGTCTTTTTAACACATCTTACTTTAGGCTTTGCATGTTTGCAAGATACACCCAAAGGCAGTACCATTCCAAGAGCCACATCATTTGTACCATTATGAATATTAGAATAGTCCCATGAGACAGAAAGAAAAAAACAGGGTGTGCATAGATTGGTCTATCATAATCCACAGCAGAATATCGGATATTCCACCCTAAGGTACTAGGGTCCTTTGGACTTACCAAAGAGTGCATGCCCTCACGGAATACTATCCCTGAACAATTATTATACAATATAGTGTCAGTTAAATTGATAATTGGACAACAAGCAGGGTAATAACCAGCTTCTCAGGGAACTGTCAACTCCTTATACTGGTAACCCACCAGGGTTACACTCAGTTTTTCCATATAGAAGTTGTTGCATTAAGCTTTGTTGTCACACCCCAGATTACCCATGCCTTGTGGCTTTCTATGGTATAGACAAGACCTGGATAGCCAAACCAAACTACTCCTTGCATTTTTATGAATTCAAGGGGCAGAGTATGAGTATAATTGACATTTGACAATGGGGCTTTGCGAGGGGTGGCCGACCGGAGGGAGGCTTGCCCCCCCGGGGATTTTGGGGCCCCGGGAGGAAGGGTGGGGGAAAGGATTAGCCGGGGGACAGGAAGGGTGATTGGGCTGGTTGGGCTAGTCCAGGGGGATTTGGGCTGCATTGGGCGCTTTTTGTGCTGGTGCCTTTAAGTGCGGCCATTTTGGGTCACTGTGCACCATTTCGTGGGACAGTGACCCAGCAGCCGGGGGGCAGGTTAATCGTTGTGAATCGTTGTAGGGAGTTAATTGTTTTTGGTAGTGGTAGCAGGTTAGTGTGGTTGGTTGAGGGGCGGCATTGGTGTAGGGCGAGAGTAGCGAGTGTCGGGACGTGTGTGCGCAAGGCGGTTGGTGGAGCGGCGGACTTGGAGGCGGCAGTGCGGACGGTGGGAGAGGCTTTACCTGATCGAGAAATGGCGGCAGAGGCGATGGTGGATCCCCGGGTGCGCGAGGCTCTACGCCTCTTGGGGGAAGCAGGCAGGACTGATCTTCTGCGTGGCGATGTGCGGGTAAGGCCCCTGCGGCGCCCTGCGGATGGCGCCGCAGCGGCGGTGGCGGCTTGCGAGCCGCCGCGTTCTCACGCACGGAAGGAGGAGGGGGCGGGGGCAGTTGGAGGAGCAGCGCGCGGAGGTGGTCAGCGGGCGGCTTGGGCACAGAAGCGAGGAGGGGGATCGGGAAGGAGGCGCGGCGGCCGGAGGAAGACACCGCTTCAGTTTGTGGCGGGAGCCGGGGGGCTGGGGGGGCGGATGGAGTCGGGGAGGCGAGCGGGAGTCCAACGGGAGGCGCAATGGGGGGGAAGGGGCCTGCCAAGGACCTGAGGGTTGGGGGGGTTCCCGGAAGGCGAGGAGAAGTGCCAGGCTGGGGGGGTGGCGGGTGGGGAAGGGTACCAAGTGCAAGGACATCAGGAAGGGAAGGTGCTCTGGGGAGGAGGGGTTACTGTGGGAGCACCTATATGCCAGGAGGTGGAGAGTGGAGGGGGGAGGGTGGGGCGGCTGGGTGGGTAGATGGGGAGGGGGAGCAGGGGGTCAGGGGGGAGGTGTGGGGGGCTCGCTGCCACTGATTGAAGAATCGGAGGAGGGGGAGGGGGAGGGGGATGGGGCGGGTGGGGGGTGAGAGTGGGCTGGACGGTGGGTCTTCGTCGGAGGAGGACATGGTGGGTCCTAGCAGGCCGGTGATGCCGCAGGGGGTGAGGAGGGGTGCGGGGCAGGGAGGGGGTCCGGCGGGAGTGGGTAGGGGCGGGGATGGGGGGAGGAGATGCCTCGGGGGTTGGGGGCGGACAGGGTTGGTGGAGAGGAGGGGGGAGGGGGGGTTCGGTGAGTGGGGCCACTGGGAGGGGGGTAGCGGGGGGTAGCGGGGGTGGGTCGCGGGGGTGTGGGGCTTGTGGGGGTTCGGGGGTGGGCGCGTGGGGTGGCCTGGGAGATGCGGGAGGCTGGGGGTGGGGGGAGTGGAGGTGAGGGGGCGACCGACGCGGCGAGGAGGGCATACGGCGGCGTGGGGGAGGGGTGCGCCAGGAGTGTGGGGGGGCGAAGGGGGTGAATTTATCTCGGCATGCTGGACTTCCCCGCTTTTTTCTTGGCAGGAGCAGTTGACAAGGGGCTCGGGTGAGCAGCATGCGGCTCCAACCCGCCAAGAGGATGGGCCAGCTCTGCCTTGTACGGGCGTCGCGCTCCAACGAGGGACCATGTACGTGCTGACAGCGGATGGCAGGGACGTAGGTCTCCAACGCCCCCATCCCGATGGGTCGATCCGGCTGCCGGGGGACGGGGATGGAGCAGCAATTTGGAAGGCTACTCAGATTACCAAGCGGAGGGTAGGAGGAGGGGGAATGTGGATTTAGGGACACTGATGACGGCGTGCAGGGACAAGGCAGGTCTGAGCAGGGTGCACACAGGAGGGGTCCTGGTGGAAAGAGGTGGAAAGTTGGAGTCAGAGGAAGAAGGGGAGCTTTGGGAGGGGGAGGGGGAGGCGAGTAATGTTGTTTGCAGTGTTTTACAGGTACGCCCCCGGCAGACGGTGCCGCGAGTGACGGCCCCCCCAGCGGAACTGGTTAGGCGGCGGGATCCGGTGAGGACGGCAGCCTTGACGCCAGGTAAGACCGGTGCACGGTTGGGGAGTGGCTTGGGCGGGCCTCATGGAGGCTAGGCAGCTGGGGGTGTGGATGGCGGATTCCAGGTGTTGGTGGGGACGGATGCTGGGGGAGAGGATGAGGTGAGATTGGGGATGGGTAGGTATGTGATGGATGCAGGGGTGTGTACAGAGGCGGCGGGTGACGCGGCGTCGGTGGGCGTGGGGACGGGAGAGCCGGCAAAGTCCGGAGGGTCGGCGGCGTCCAGCGTCGAGCAAAGGAGAGCTGTGAGGTGCCGGTCAGGAAGCTGCCGTACATGGGGGTGGCGAAGCCACTGGGGGCGCATTTGTCACTGGCAACTAGAGAGAAGATCTGGAAGGGGGAGTATGTGGAGATTTTGAAGTTGCTCCACAGGGAGTTGATGGCCAAGGAGGGTTCAAAGGAGGAGGAGCAGGAGTTGGCCAGGCGACCTAAGGTGCCGGTTACCGTTGAGAATTGGTCGGCGGCTTTCCTGATATACGCCAGTGTGTACTGCGAAAAGTACCCCGACAGGGTGGTCGCATTGTTCAAGTATATGGACGTGGTGCGGCGGGCGCAAGTGACGTACGGAGGTAATGCTTGGTCGCATTATGATGAAGAGTTTCGGGCGCGCATGGCATCGGATCTGGAGGCGAAGTGGGGAGAGCTGGATGCGGACTTGTACCAGCAGACGATGAGTGGGGCAAAATTTGGCCGCACCATCTACACGGCCAGTGATTTAAGATTTAAGATTTAGTTTATTGTACAGTTAATAAAAACTCACAATATTTAAAAACATACAGTTCTGAAAACAATCAGTGGCAAGAATTTTTCACTTAAAATAGCGGGTGGATTCCCCTTATTAGTTAATAAAAGCACAATTTGGTATAGTACTGTCCTTAAGGGCGGCTGGATGCTAGCAGTTTTTTTGTTTTAGCTAGTGCTTACGGTAGACCCTTTGGCTGTTTCTTTTAGTCTTTTGGCCACAATGTCAAAAAATCTCGTTATTCTGCAATTTAACTGAGTTTCTCCGGGATTAAAGCAGAGCATCACAGCCTGTCAACAGCTTGTTATTCCCTGCTGATTTCATAGGGGCCGAAGCAGGGAGCGTCTTATGTCCAAGAGAGTTTTGCAGATGCAGATAATGTGCATCAGGTCCTCTTTTCCAGAGCAACAAAATCTGCAACTATTTGCTGCGTTTTCTTTTTTCCAGGGTGCCTTATGGGTATATTGCCAAGGCGCATATTGAGGAACTTATTTTTTGTTGTATGAGTAAGGCCCGTCGTTAAGAACTGTTGTGGTTTAAGAGCTGTGTAGCCTTCCAACACCACCCATCCATGTGCTCTCTTGGCAAGAGTTGCTTTGTCCTCGATGGATGAGACCATCTTGGTGACTTTCAATACCGTTTTTTTGAAAGTCTTGGGGTCTGTTGCTGACTCCCATAAGTTTGTTAGTCCTAGGGTCTCCAGTGATTCCATTAGATAGTTCCTTGCTGGTGAGTTATCTCTAATGGACAGTTCGGTCCAGAGGTGGGCGTTTAAGGATCCGTGCTCAGCATCTCTGATTTTCCGCCAGCTTTTGATATAAGCGCCTCTTCTCTCCACCGTTTGTTTCTGCAACCCGAATTCAAGACGAATTTGAGCGGGCGATGCATAGGTAGGCAGGTGGAATATTGCCCTGTAGACTCGACTGATGATATTGTCTAGTGTCGTTGCGTCTCTGCCACGCATGGGTTCGCTGCCATAGGTGAGCGTTGGATGTAATCGAGCTCTTATTACCTGTAGTAGAGGGCCCAATGTCCGGTCGGGAAGAGCTTTCTGCAGCGGCTTTATTGACAAGTGGAATGTCGTGCCCTTTCGTCGGATGGCCTCTAGTTGTTGTTTGAATGAGCCGTTGCGATCTAGTGTGACTCCCAGGTACTTGTAGGAGGTTACCTGCTCTAGCTTCTGTCCGTTCAGTAGCCATGTGAAGTTCCGTTTTCTGTGGTGATTTATTGTCATAATTTTAGTTTTATTTAGGTTGATTGTCAATGAATTTTTTTTGGAGAACGTATTGGTTTGGTCCAGCAGGTGTTGGAGGCCGATAGGAGACCGGCTTATAAGGACTAAATCATCTGCGTAGAGGAGGTTTGACAGTGTGGTACACGGCCAGTGGGTTGCCGCTGGCGCCGCCCCCCTTTTCGGCCCGCCCCACCCGTGGGGGGGTGGGGGCGGGGGGGAGCCGGGAGTATTCACAGCGTCGGGGCCTGCTGGGACTTCAACAGAGGTTCCTGTCTCCGGCAGGCGTGCCGTTTCCGGCACAAATGCTCCACGTGCGGGAGGTGCCACCCTTTGGTGCGCTGCTGGGGGCTCGGGGGAGGCCCCGCACAGGGCCAGCATATGGCGTCCGTGCCCAGCGGTGGGAGAGGGGGCGGCAGGGGTGGGGGGAGTACCTTGGGAAAAGGCTCGTACACCGGTTAGGCTGGACCGACTGGAGCCCCTTTTGGCGGCTTATCCGCGGGCGGACGATGTGGCAGTGCTCCGTCGGGGTTTCAGGGAGGGTTTCCGGTTGAGATACGAGGGTCCGCGGATCGCTCGGTGGGCAGACAACCTGAAGTCCGTGAACGCGGACAGAGGCATCGTCCTGGAGAAGCTCTTCAAGGAGGTGAAGGAAGGGAGGATGGCGGGGCCTTTTGCAGAGGCGCCATTGCCGGATTTGATCATTTCACCAATTAGGGTGGTCCCGAAAAAGGAGCCGGGTCAATTCCGGCTGATTCAGCATCTCTCGTGGCCGGAGGGCACGTCGGTGAACGACTTTATCTCATCGGAGTTGGCGTCGGTATCCTACTCGTCCGTGGACGTTGCGAGGAGGTTGGTGACGACGGCAGGTCGGGGGGCGCTCATGGCAAAATGCGATGTAAAATCGGCATTTCGGTTGCTGCCGGTACATCCGGCGGATCATCAGTTGCTGGGGATCCAGTTTGAAGGCTTCATTTTTGTCGATAGAGCACTTCCCATGGGGTGCTCCGTGTCGTGTGCCTTGTTTGAGAGATTCAGCTCCTTCTTGCAGTGGGTTTTTTCCTGGCGCACAGGCTCTGAGGCGATGACGCATTACCTGGACGACTTCTTCCTGGTGGGTCGGCCCGGTTCGACGGACTGCCAGCAGCAACTGGACAGTTTTACGGACCTGATGGGTTACCTAGGGGTTCCTTTGGGGCCAGAGAAGACGCAAGGTCCCAGCACGGTGCTGTCGTTCCTCGGGATAGAGCTCGACTCAGCGGCCATGGAAGCACGCCTACCGGAGGAAAAGCGGGTGGTGATGATGGACTTGGTGAAGGGCATGTTGGCCAGGCGAAAGGTGACGGTGCGAGAGGTGCAGGTGTTGCTGGGGCATTTGAACTTCGCGTGGTGCGGGCGGGGCGGACCTTTTGTCGGCGACTGGGGTTGGCCTTGTCCGGGTTGACGCTGCCCCATCATCATGTACACCTGTCGGCGGGCGAGAGAGAGGACCTGAGCATGTGGCTGGCTTTTCTGGGGCATTTCAATGGAGTGCCATGGCGCCCCCGGAAGACTAGGAGTGGGACGTGACAATGTCATCGGACGCGGCGGGAGTCGGAGGTTTTGGCCTCTACTGGGCAGGCAGATGGTGTGCGGAGCAATGGCCAGAGCAGTGGCAGGCGGGGGGTAGGAGCATCACGTTCTTGGAGCTGTTCCCGTTGGTGGTGGCTGTGACAGTGTGGGCGCAGGAGTTGGCGCACAAGCGTGTTTTGTTTAGGGTGGACAATATGTCGATGGTGCAGGTGGTGAACCTGTAGTCCGCGAGGGAGCCCCAAGTGCTGAAGCTGATGCGCGTTTTCGTCATGAGGTGTTTGGAGCACGATATTTTGTTCCAGGCTCAACATGTGCCGGGAGTGGACAATGACATTACAGATGCTTTGTCTCATTCACAGTGGCAGAGGTTCCATGGGCTAGCCACGGAGGCAGCGGCGGACAAGACTCAGGTGCCGGAAGAGCTGTGGTTGGTGGGAGAGCGCGGGTCGTTCAGTTGGTGAGGTCGTCCCTGGCAGCGTCCACGTGGAGGAGTTCTGAGCAGGCTTGGCTGGAGTTTCTACGTTTTGGAGCGGTAAGGCAGCGCGGCAAGTGGCGTCGGGCGGAGCAGGTGGTGCAGGTCATGCTGGGTTTAATGGACAAAGGACTGGCGAGAGTGACGATCGCAGGACAACTGGCAGGGGTGGCTTTCATGGGCAAGCTCTGGTTGGGTTATGCACCTTCGGCGGGAGAGTTAGGGGGCGTCTTCTGGAGGGTTGGGAGAGGGAGAAAGGGGCTTGGGCGCGGCGGAGGCGGCCAATTACGGAGGCGATGTTGGAGGGTTTGGTGTGCCGTTTACCGGTAGTGTGCAGGGACCAGGCGGAGACGGTGTTGTTTTCCACGCTGATGTCATGGATGTTTTTTGGAGCCTTTCGGGTGTCGGAGTTGGTAGGGTTGAAAGGAGGTACGGGTTTGACCTGGGGGGAGGTGGAGTTGCGCAACCGGGAGGTTGCGGTGCGGCTGCGACGGTCCAAGACAGATCAGCGTGGAGAGGGTACTTGGGTGGTGTTGGGTCCTGGGGGATCGGAGGCAGTGTGTCCGGCGGAATGGGGGAGAAGGCTGGCGGCCAGACGGGTGCAGGAGGGTGCGGAGGTCTTTGGCAGGAGAGAGGTTGGTCGGGTGACAGCTGCGCAGTTGCTGTGGGTCCTGCGGCACGCCCTGCGGTCTATGGGTGAGGACCCGAAGGAATTTGGGACGCATTCCTTTCGCATTGGGGCAGCGACGGAGGCGGCGCGGAAGGACTGGGGGAAGG
Organism: Lissotriton helveticus; assembly: GCF_964261635.1. Classification (NCBI taxonomy): domain Eukaryota; kingdom Metazoa; phylum Chordata; class Amphibia; order Caudata; family Salamandridae; genus Lissotriton; species Lissotriton helveticus. Next base: position 1,612,989,406 of record NC_136065.1, read on the forward strand.
AGGAGATTAAGAAACTGGGACGCTGGAAATCAGACTGCTGTAAGACATATGTCAGGATGCGGGGGGTAGAGTTGGAGTAGACTTGAAGCTTGGGCTCGCTGCTTACGTATGTATCTTTGCAGGTGCGGTGGCGGGGCCTACTGCGGCAGCGATGAGCATATACGTGGTGGGCCATTCCTTTGTAAAGAGAGCGGAGAGGGCCGAATGGGAGAAACACAGGAACCTCAATCTGGAATTGGATGAGCAGTTGTTTAGGTGTCATTGGAGGGGAAAGGGGGGCATGCGTTGGCACGAGTTGGTGCCGGTTCTGAACAATGTTGTGCGGGGGGGGGTCTGTCCGGATGTGGTAGTCATCCACTTGGGTGAAAATGATTTGGTGCAGTGTAAGGGACTGGCACTGGTGAAACAAATGAAGAGGGATTTGCTGGAGATCAGGAGACAGTGGGCGGGGTGTTATGTCATTTCGTCGGAATTCATACCCAGGAGGTGTTGGAGAGGGGCGGAGAGACCAGGGGCTATTGACAAGACTCGGAGGAAGATTAACAGGGAGATGCGGGCCTTTTGTCAGAAGGAAGGTTTGGGTAGAATGGAGCACCCGGAGCTGAGGTATGGGGCGGTCTACTTTTTCATGGAGGATGGAGTGCATTTATCGAGATATGGGATGGAGCTCTATATTGTGCAGCTGAAGGAGGCAGTAGATCGGGCGGTAGGGGTGCGCAGGTATCCAAAGGTGCCGGGGCCCTAGGGGGGGGTCGAAAGCCGTATGGGGCTTTCGAGTGGCACTTTTTCCTAGTTAAAAGGGGGGGGAAGGTCAGGAGGAATGAGTTTTCCTGGCAGAAGGGGAGGGAGTGCACATATGGCAGGTGTTTAAACAGTTGAGACAGGCGTTTGGGTAATTGGTACTGATGTTTATGTTGTTGGCGGGGAACTGTTTAGGGGTGGGGATGGGGGGTTTGGTCAGGTATATGTTATTTAGTTAGGCCTAGTTTTGTACGGCAAAGGCCAAGGATGTGGTATATTTTTAGGATGCACCTGTTTCCCAATAAAGCGGCCTTTATCACACCTTACATTTGTCTCCAGTCGGTTCTTCCCCTCCCCGTCTCCCGATGGGCCCCAATGGGGCTTTGCGGGGGGTGGCCGACCGGAGGGAGGCTCGCCCCCCCAGGGATTTTGGGGCCCCGGGAGGAAGGGTGGGGGGAAGGATTAGCCGGGGGACAGGAAGGGTTATTGGGCTGGTTGGGCTAGTCCGGGGGTATTTGGGCTGCATTGGGCGCTTTTTGGGCTGGTGCCTTTAATAGCGGCCATTTTGGGTCACTGTGCACCATTTCGTGGGACAGTGACCCAGCAGCCGGGGGGGGCAGGTTAATCGTTGTCCCGCCCGCCCTCCCTTTAGGACATGTTTTGGTTGGGGGCATGTCTTGGGTCCTGATCGTTTCTGGGTTGGTTAAAAAGGGTTTTGTTGGGAGCAGGTGCTTTCTTGGTTAGCGTTGACTGGTTGTGTTGTCGCTGGGAGCAGGTGCTGGAAAGTTATGTAGGATGGCGCTTTTTGCTAGTTAAAAGGGGGGGGGAAGGTTAGGAGGAATGAGTTTTCCTGGCAGAAGGGGAGGGAGTGTACATATGGCAGGTGTTTAAACAGTTGAGGCAGGCGTTTGGGTAATTGGTACTGATGTTTATGTTGTTGGCGGGGAACTGTTTAGGGGTGGGGGGTTTGGTCAGGTATATGTTATTTAGTTAGGCCTAGTTTTGTACGGCAAAGGCCAAGGATGTGGTATATTTTTAGGATGCACCTGTTTCCCAATAAAGCGGCCTTTATCACACCTTACATTTGTCTCCGGTCGGTTCTTCCCCTCCCCGTCTCCCAATGGGCCCCAATGGATATACTGTCCATAGACTAGTGCCAGATTCAGTGGGGTTACAAGCAGTCCCTTCTCCAAAGAACGTCTTGTGTGTATCTAGAATACATTGCTTGGGGCTGTCGTGTCTTTCTGACTTGAGGAGCATCCTTATCCCTACTATGTAAAGGTGCACTTTGGTCACGGTCCAAAACTCATATACCCCACATAACACGATTAACAGAAAAATCACAAGGGCAATACATGTTAACTTTTGTTTATGGGTCCATACTGCATTTTGCTGGGCAACAAGAATTACTGGCTGCTCTTCCTCAGCAACAATTCTACCAAAGGGATGCATAACAAATGATGAAATGGGGGCAACATACAGAGAAATATGCAAGTTCCAATGTACGTCAGAGCCTCACAGGTACAAGCTCCTATTGTCCATCAATACCTTGGTGCTGCTGAGCACCGGCGGTGGACCTTGCTCTGTCCTAAGCTTGTATCCGCCGTCAACTAGGATAATCTACCCCCCAAGGGATACTTCAGTCTATCCTGTCAAATGTTCAAAAATTGCGCAAAACTCTCATCACCCTAAACTAACTCTGTTGGTACTATAGAAAAGTATGTCCTTACTTACACAGTCCATCCCTAACCAAGCTTTCTTCTCCTTTTGTTCACTGTCCCTCAGCCAAGGGCGCACATTGTACCTAGTGGCTCCAGGCACCGAAGGGTCAACAAACAGGGGGTCCTGGATAGCGCATATTTGCTGAGGAAGTGTCTCATTCAACAAGTCATCTTTTACCTTGTCTATTAGTGTCCAGGTCAGTTTGGCATCACTGAAAGTGACAAACTAAGACATCGTCTTGCACTCAGAGTCCCTTACTCCATCATTCACCCACTGGTCATAGGGCATGGTCAAATTAATCCCCTGCGACAATGAGTCGCTTGAATCCAGTTCTTTTGGCCAGCAACTTTTACTACAGTGCACATTGCTAACAGGACCGGTTACGGCCCCCTCCATCGCGGCTCTAAGCATTTATTCCTCTGGAAGTTTTTAATCAACATGAATTCGCCAGGCTGGAAGTCATGCTCGAGCCTCTCTGCTGTAGCTGGCAGGGTTTCCTGGACCTGTTTATGAATAGAACGCACACTTTCTGTTGACTGGCCAAGATAATCAAACAACAATGGATACTGAATATCAGAAAACTGCTGAGGTCGTGCGCTGGGGTTGCCCAGACGTGGGTCCCAGGCACTCCACACCACTGGAATCAAGCTAGCCGGGCTGAAGAGAGGTGTTACCTCGAAACCGGTCCGGTCCTCGGATGCTTGGTTCCGTTCTGGGAAGGACATGGCTTTTGTAGTTCGGACTGGACTGTTCCCATGGGGCAACAGGGTCAGAGCTGATTTGCATATCGCCATTGTCTAACCCAGGGTGGTGTGGAGTGCAAAAAAACGATGGACTTGGGCCCAGATCTTTTGACTGGGTGATCCACATTCAGTCCATCACTTGTTGTTTTTGCAATTGCCGCCCTAAGTGCGCTGGGGATGCCCAGACGTGGGTCCCAGGCACTCCACACCACTGGAATCAAGCTAGCCGGGCTGAAGAGAGGTGTTACCTCGAAACCGGTCCGGTCCTCGGATGCTTGGTTCCGTTCTGGGAAGGACATGGCTTTTGTAGTTCGGACTGGACTGTTCCCATGGGGCAACAGGGTCAGAGCTGATTTGCATATCGCCATTGTCTAACCCAGGGTGGTGTGGAGTGCAAAAAAACGATGGATTTGGGACCAGATCTTTTGACTGGGGGAGTGTGTGACATTGATCCACATTCAGTCCATCACTTGTTGTTTTTGCAATTGCCGCCCTAAGTGCGCTGGGGATGCCCAGACGTGGGTCCCAGGCACTCCACACCACTGGAATCAAGCTAGCCGGGCTGAAGAGAGGTGTTACCTCGAAACCGGTCCGGTCCTCGGATGCTTGGTTCCGTTCTGGGAAGGACATGGCTTTTGTAGTTCGGACTGGACTGTTCCCATGGGGCAACAGGGTCAGAGCTGATTTGCATATCGCCATTGTCTAACCCAGGGTGGTGTGGAGTGCAAAAAAACGATGGATTTGGGCCCAGATCTTTTGACTGGGGGAGTGTGTGACATTGATCCACATTCAGTCCATCACTTGTTGTTTTTGCAATTGCCGCCCTAAGTGCGCTGGGGATGCCCAGACGTGGGTCCCAGGCACTCCACACCACTGGAATCAAGCTAGCCGGGCTGAAGAGAGGTGTTACCTCGAAACCGGTCCGGTCCTCGGATGCTTGGTTCCGTTCTGGGAAGGACATGGCTTTTGTAGTTCGGACTGGACTGTTCCCATGGGGCAACAGGGTCAGAGCTGATTTGCATATCGCCATTGTCTAACCCAGGGTGGTGTGGAGTGCAAAAAAACGATGGATTTGGGCCCAGATCTTTTGACTGGGGGAGTGTGTGACATTGATCCACATTCAGTCCATCACTTGTTGTTTTTGCAATTGCCGCCCTAAGTGCGCTGGGGATGCCCAGACGTGGGTCCCAGGCACTCCACACCACTGGAATCAAGCTAGCCGGGCTGAAGAGAGGTGTTACCTCGAAACCGGTCCGGTCCTCGGATGCTTGGTTCCGTTCTGGGAAGGACATGGCTTTTGTAGTTCGGACTGGACTGTTCCCATGGGGCAACAGGGTCAGAGCTGATTTGCATATCGCCATTGTCTAACCCAGGGTGGTGTGGAGTGCAAAAAAACGATGGATTTGGGCCCAGATCTTTTGACTGGGGGAGTGTGTGACATTGATCCACATTCAGTCCATCACTTGTTGTTTTTGCAATTGCCGCCCTAAGTGCGCTGGGGATGCCCAGACGTGGGTCCCAGGCACTCCACACCACTGGAATCAAGCTAGCCGGGCTGAAGAGAGGTGTTACCTCGAAACCGGTCCGGTCCTCGGATGCTTGGTTCCGTTCTGGGAAGGACATGGCTTTTGTAGTTCGGATTGGACTGTTCCCATGGGGCAACAGGGTCAGAGCTGATTTGCATATCGCCATTGTCTAACCCAGGGTGGTGTGGAGTGCAAAAAAACGATGGATTTGGGCCCAGATCTTTTGACTGGGGCAGTGTGTGACATTGATCCACATTCAGTCCATCACTTGTTGTTTTTGCAATTGCCGCCCTAAGTGCGCTGGGGATGCCCAGACGTGGGTCCCAGGCACTCCACACCACTGGAATCAAGCTAGCCGGGCTGAAGAGAGGTGTTACCTCGAAACCGGTCCGGTCCTCGGATGCTTGGTTCCGTTCTGGGAAGGACATGGCTTTTGTAGTTCGTACTGGACTGTTCCCATGGGGCAACAGGGTCAGAGCTGATTTGCATATCGCCATTGTCTAACCCAGGGTGGTGTGGAGTGCAAAAAAACGATGGATTTGGGCCCAGATCTTTTGACTGGGGGAGTGTGTGACATTGATCCACATTCAGTCCATCACTTGTTGTTTTTGCAATTGCCGCCCTAAGTGCGCTGGGGATGCCCAGACGTGGGTCCCAGGCACTCCACACCACTGGAATCAAGCTAGCCGGGCTGAAGAGAGGTGTTACCTCGAAACCGGTCCGGTCCTCGGATGCTTGGTTCCGTTCTGGGAAGGACATGGCTTTTGTAGTTCGGACTGGACTGTTCCCATGGGGCAACAGGGTCAGAGCTGATTTGCATATCGCCATTGTCTAACCCAGGGTGGTGTGGAGTGCAAAAAAACGATGGATTTGGGCCCAGATCTTTTGACTGGGGGAGTGTGTGACATTGATCCACATTCAGTCCATCACTTGTTGTTTTTGCAATTGCCAGACATTTGCTGGGCACATAAATATGACCTCATTCGCTGACAATTTTGTCCTAGAATGTGCTGTTGTTCTTGTTGACAAAAGAGCTAACGGTAAAGCATCTGGCCACTTTAACCCTGTGGTCTCCTGAATGTTTGCCAATTTGAGCTTGAGAGTACCATCGTACTTCTCAACCAAACCTGCTGACTGGGGTGATTGGCAGCATGGAACTTTTGCTTTATGTGTAAATCATCACAAATCAATTGAATCACTTTTGCATTAAAATGACTTCCATTATCACTCCAAATCAATCGGGGCAAGCCACTCCTTCAGGAGTACCTTTGCAGTCGTAATAGCTATATTGTCTTCAGTGGGATAGGCCTCAACCCGTTTAATAAATACACAGACAACCTTCAAAACATACATCTTTCTAACTCAATGTAGTCCATTTGAAGAACTTCAAAAGGTAAAGTAGATGGTGCTGACAAACTAACTGACTAATCCTACCTTAGCTATACTATTCCCAGGTTGTGTACCACCCCCAATGTTTCAATATTCATGTATTCCCTAGAGATGATTAGACAGTGGGACGGGGAGAAGTCATCACACCATACCAATGTACTGTCGTTTCTGTAAGGTTTATTGTTCTATGTTTCCTCCCCTTACTTTTTTTCCATGCTTTATTTCCCAAACCACACAAAATCAATTTCATCAACAATGTATGCAAAATGTGTCTTTTTCTTCCCCTCTCCGGGTGAAGAGGTGCTGTTCCCAGGCGCTTTTCTGGTTCAAGTGTCCTTGCCTGGGTTTCAATGTCACAGTGCGGAGTTTGACAGAGTCCTGTGTGCATGTGCACCATTTAGCAAGATGGAGTTTTCAGTCACCCTCCAGGCCCAAATAAGAACTAATAAAAAAGTAAAAGAGAAACATGTTAAAATACAAAAATAAATGAATGCACTATATACCACTTTTTCCTACTTTAATCCCTTTGATTTATTTGAACTATTGCATTTGTGGTTAAGAAGAAATGCAAGGTTTATTTTTAAGCATAGCCATTTGCATTTGCATGTGAGGTTCCAAGCGGCCATCTTATTACTACTGCGCAGCTGCAAAGATTTTCCACCAAAGCAAAAGACGTCACACTACGTAGATGCAGTAGACGCATGCACAGAAGATTCCCGCATTTTTGGCAGCCATATTAAGTCACTCGGAATACTTCTTAGTAAAACACATTTAAAAGCTTCCACTAGATGAAATAAATGTTGTGTAATGCAGTTATTAATATCCACAAAACATATTGGTTACAATATTACATGTTATTCGAGAGGATTGAATCAGAGCAAGTTTAATTACGTATGAAACCTTGCTCCATCCATCATTCTATGCATTCACTAATCACCATCTATACCATCACTAATTACCAAACCAGATACCAACTTTAGCAATTTTCCATTTCTATTTCTTCGATCACTTTGGAATTTCCCTTTCCCTTTCTCTTTTGAAAACCCTTCATTCTTTTGTAAATATCTCCTTTTATTTCGTCAAGCTGAATATCATCATATTTTGTTTTCCTTCCCTATTCATTTACTCCATACCATTTTTTTTGGCAACATTTGCACCAAACCATTATAGTCAAGACTAATAGGCTTATTCCCATTATCGGCATCAGTATTTGACCTATAATACTTATTATTAGTGGTTTCTCTACTTCTTAGAAAATCAACTACCTACAGAAGAAATGCTATTTGTTAGTTTCTTCCATAAACTGTCAACTTCCAGTGGTTTTAATTCTTCTTCCAAATTCGTATTATTTTTGATCTATCTCCCAATTTCAACACTTTAGTCAGGTATGTAGGTGCAATAATGTTGCGCCTTCAACATTTTACAGACTCTGCCTTCTTTTGCCAATAATATGTCAAGAGAAAGTTGATTTTGCAAAACCATAGATCTTACCGCAACTAATTCGGTATTGATCAATAAGAATGCTCCAGCAGTGTCAGTCGATAAGCGATCCACCACTGTTGATAATTTACAAATTCTTTGTGTATTCAGAAGTACTCCCACTGAAGGTATCAATGCAATGAATATGTCTCCAACAATTTTCTTCATTGCTTCCAGTGATTCCTTTTACATGTATACCTTTGGGAATACTATTCCAAAATAGCAACTCCCATACCAGTGGTCAGGCAGCTTAAAGTAAGCCTTGTTCCCACAAACATAATAAACTCTAGGAAATACTGTATCAGTTCCACCTTTTAGGCCCCATCCCCCTATTATCAGCAAATTGTGCTCACATTCACTGGAACCAATAAATATATTGTTATATTCTTTTTTTAACCTATAGAGACAGATTTTCCCTTTCTTTTCAAGGTCCAGGGACATAGCAGCATGAGTCTTGCCAGTTGCAATAAAATCTTCCCTCTCAGCCCACTTAGGTATCTGAGGTTTTCGTTCAGTAGCCCTTCTATGGAAATCCTGTCTTTTTTTCTCTACTAAATTAAAAAATATATTTTCTTCTTCATGTAACTTACATGTTAAGTTATGCTTATGTGCTTCAGCTATATCTATGGTTTTCATTGTTTTAAAATATTGACCCATAAATTGTGAAACTCTACTACTTCATATTTTTACGCAGGGGAATTTCATGAAAATCACATCTATGTTAGAATAATAATATTGTAACTTTCCAGTTCTATAAAATTAGCGAGCTAAAATACTACATGAAATACCATATGTCAATGGTAAATGATGATATGTTACTCCTTCTGCTACTGATGTCGGTAATTTCATATACACATAAAAGTCACTAACTTCCATTGTTTCTACATAGTATACTAACAAGTTATCAAAAACATTTAAATCTGTATCATTTTTATACACACGCTGATGTAAATCTGTCTTATCTGGTGCTTTTCATTCTACTCTGTCTTTTTTTAAATTTCTTTTGCAGAGTTTTATATAGCGCGAACTAGACCCGAACCGAATCAGGTATCAGAGCGCTTGACAAATCACTAGTTACTTTACATTAGGATACACATTCATTTTAGGCATGGGAGATTAAGTGATTTGCCCAGAATCACAGGAGGTTTTGGCATTGTTACCGAGACTCAAACCCAGATCCCCAGGTCCGAGATCGAGCGCCCTAGCCGGTGGGCCAACTCCTCTCCCCTTGCTTAATCCTAGCCACCTTTCCATGTGCATTAGTGTCATTCTGTTTGTTTTTTTGTCTTTAAGTAGGGAATGGCTATTGTCAGTACTAACCGTATTTAAGCACTAGTAATATGCTACATAAACACATTCTATAGCATCTTTTTGTACACTATTTCATTTCGGGTTTCCAGAAGCTCCATTATCAGCCATTTCAGATATGGAGATTTTTCTCCCCTCTTTGATCCTTTTATACATAATACAACCTGAGGAGCTATTTCTTCAAGTTGGTCTCACTTCTTCGTCAATTCGATCAGCATTCAATTCTTCATCACTATCTCCACTTATTTCCAGATTCTCAAAATCTTCAAGAATAACGTATGTCCATTCAAGACTTTTGAATGTGTTATTCAGTCTTTTCAATTGTGGACTTCTCCTTCTTGATTTTTCTTTTGCTGGTCCAGATTGACTGCTTACTTTGTTTACTTGGTCAGATTCTTCACTTATTGTCTTTAGGCGATCTTTCAGTCTCTTGATAATACTAGGCCATGTATCATCTATTCTGAGTCTTTTAGCTTGCACTCTGCTTTCAGTTTCTTCAAGAGCTCTTTTGTTTACATTGATTTGTGGCACAACTTGATTATTTCCGTCTTCTGAATTCCTCTCTATCTGACCTTGTCCAGGTCTTATTACCTTAGCCGTTTCTCCTACCAAAATACACTGAAGCACACCAAATAGTTATAACTATTTTCCAAAAGCACAATAATAAATGAGTAAAGTTTTTTCCACACTGTCTAGTTCAATTCACCATAGATCAATGTCCTTTTTGTAGAAGTCCACACAGAGTCTTGAATCAGGTCATTTTGTTTGTTTCAGTTCATTTCTTTAAACATGGAACACAGCAGCAGCCGACGTACGTTTCGCCCCCCGGGCTTTCTCAATGCTCAAATATAAAGGTTGAATTAATTTCCATAATTCTATAATATTGATTCTTCCAGAACGAATTTGTTGGGTGCAATGTCAATCAGGCGTTGCTGTCGTTTACAAGGAGCGGAGAACACAGAAAGACAAAGAGAGGACTTATCAAGGTCCCGAGTACAGAGTAAAGCGACATCGTGAAGCGTACCCCTGAGAGGAGATGCATGTACTTTTAAAGAAGTAAACACCACTGCCAGTCTGATTGACATTGCACCCAACACATTCATACTGGAAGAATAAATATTGAGGGTAGTCAATCAATACCATGCGTTTGAAATTATGGAAATTAATTCAACCATATCCGAGCCTTGAAAAAGCCTGGGGGGGTGAAACGTACGCCGGCTGCTGCTGAGTTCCATGTTTAAAGAAATTAAATGAAACAAAACAAAAGGACCTGATTCAAGATTCTTTGTGGACTTCTACAAAAAGGACATTGATCTATGACGAATTGAACTACAAAGTGTGGACAAAACCTTACTCATTTATTGAGTTTCTTTGTGCTTTTGGATAATAGTTACAACTAATTCGTGTGCTCTGGTGTATTTTGAATAAATATTGTTCTAGGCTGTTTCAGTCCTTGTGGAAACCTACCATGGTGGGTGGGTATTGTGACACCATTGGAGCACCCTAAAAATAGTTTGCATTCATTGATGCCGTTAAAATTTGTTGTGAATGGATGTGCAGGTCATAGGGCAAACCCACAATTTTTTGAATAAACCTTAGACGTTTCTGCCTGGATGTATTCTTCTTTTCTATCCTGACCCTCTTCAGAATTTTGTTCGATTTGACTTTGTTCTCCTTCTTCTTCTTGAACTTGTCTTTCTTTTCCTATCTGGCCTGCTCATTCCTATAATTTCTTGATTTTCTTCTGCCTGGGCGTTTCCTCTAATGCCTATCTGTCCCTCTCAGACTCATGGATGTTGCTTCTATTTTCTTCTGTCTGAGTAAATTGTGCTTTCCTTATCTGGTCCTCCTCAGATTCAACGTTAACTCTATTTTGTGTAATCTGAGTGCTTTCTTCTATTCCTGTCTCGTCCTCACTCTTATTCTGTCTTTCTAATTGAGTTTGACTTCTCATTCTCACAATGATTTCAGGTATATCCACCACTGGGATCCAGTCGTCCTGACTAGTGCTAGGTTGTTCTTGATCAGCTACTTCAGGATCGATTACTTGTGATCCTTCGGCTGTACAACCATCAGCTGTCTCAACTGTTTCAGTTTGTTGTCGATCTACTTCATCAGGTGCTGGTACCCTCATGGTATGGCTTGCATGAATCTGATTAGGCAAGCATGCACATTTTACAGCTGTTGTCGTAACAAATGTAACCTGATGTGCTTATTCCCACCTTGGTGCAAGGCATGATTCTCGTGTGTGCATTTTCACTACTACCCAGTCACCAGGATTCAGATCATGTGATTGGTTCGGATGTCTGGCAAGGGTGTCTTCCCCAACCTGGTGAGAGATAGAACGCAATTGGTCAGCCAACGCTTTGTAATACTGAAGAACCAAATCATCAGATATATTCAACAGCTTGTGTCCTGGTATACATGCTTGCATCATTGCCCTTCCCATGAGTATTTCGTGGGGACTGAAGCCTGTATTTTTGTCTGTGATACTTCTGAGTCCCATCAGGACAAGAGTTAAAGCATCAGGCCACTCCAGTGAGGTGTATGCACACACCTTTCCCAGTCTTGACTTGATCATGCCATTCAGTTGCTCTACCACTCCAGAAGCCTCTGGGCAGTATGCACAGTGCAATTTTTGATCGATGCTTCACAAATGAATCGAATGATTTCATTATTAAAATGAGACCCTCTATCTGATTAAATTGTTACTGGACAACCGAAACGCGGAATGAGTTACCTCAGTGAAAGTTTGGCCACGCTCACGCTGTCATTCCTTCTGGTCGGGTATGCCTCCACCCACTTTGAAAATAAACAAACAATGACAAGTACAAATTTCAATCCTCGACAAGCAGGTAAGAGAATAAAATCAATCTGAAGTCTTATGAATAGACCTTCAGGTTTTCCAATTTTCCTGTGCAGACTACAGTTTTCCTGCCGGAATTAATTTGTTGACAAGTTAAGAGGCATCGCTGACAAAGACTCTCTGCGACATTCCTGAACCTTACATTGAACCAATTTTGTCAGAAAAGTCTAATCAATGCATCTCTGCCTATATGTGTGTCTCCATGATACATCCTAGCCATGGAGCAAGCATACTGTCAGGTAACACAGGTTTTCCATCTAGGTAAATCCACACCATTATCAGCCCTTCTCCGACAACCTATTTTCTCCCACTCCTCCTTTTCTGTCTCCTCTGCTTCAACTTGTAAGTCTCTTATTTCCTCCCATGTTCCTACATTCCCAAGTAGCATAAGTTGGAAGCTGCTTCCACATGCCTCAATGTTCTTGTTTACTGCTATTTGGTATTTTACACAATGCTGGGCAACTTGGTGAGCATAACGATTACCAGCTGTCACCTTATCATTTCCTGACTGGTGAGCAGCAGATTTGACCACGGCCACTGAATTACTCCAATTAAATCTTTTAAAAATGTTCCATTTTTAATAGGGGTTTCTGAAGAAGTCATGAAATCCCTTTGCATCCAGAGCTGGCCACAGTCATGCACAGCCCTGTAACCATACCTACTCTCAGTGTATAAGGTAACTCCAATTTTTCCCAATTTTGCAAGCTTTAATCAAAGCTATCAATTCGGCTAGTTGTGCAGACTTGACTCCTGGTAAATAGGATGCTTCGACTATTCCAGCCAATGTGCACACAGCATAAGAAGCACTCAATGCTCCATCCCCATGGTGCATAAACGAGCCATCAACAAACAGCTCATGTTCTGCATTCTTTAAAGGTTCTTCCTGTATGTCTGGACGTGGTTTGGTAATTAATTTATTAACCTCGAGACATTTATGATTAACGTCATCTATTACTTCTTCAAAATATGGATCTGGCAACAAGGTTGCTGGGTTTAATACTGTAACTGAGAGATTGTTACATTCTCAGCCCCTAATATAACTCGCTCATAGTTAGTCAGGCGGCTAGGAGTAAGGTACTGAGTTTGATATTTGTTAATAGAATCAGGACTGCATGTGGGAAGTGCACCTTTACAGGGTGTCCCATTACAATGGATTCACTTTGTTCCAAACTCATGCATGTTGCAGCTACTGCTTTTAGATACCGTGGCAATTCAGATGCCACTGGGTCCAATGTATTGGGAAAATATGCTCCTGGATGTCGCATCAGGCCATGTCTCTGTGTTAGGACTGAAAGTGCACAATTATCTCTTTTATCACAGAATAATGCAAATTATTTTGAATAATCTGGCATACCTAGAGTGGGTGCTTCACACAGACAATTTCGTAATTTTACAAAGGCTGTCATGCTTTCATCATCCCAATCTACTGGATCCTTTGCTCGTTTCTTAGTCAATTGTATTAAAAGTTTAGCCAGTACAGCAAATCCCACAATCCACTGCTTGCAATAACCTACAACTCCAAGAAACATTCTTATTTCTTTTTGGGTCTGTGGTAACTGCAAATGTCTTATTATTTTTATTCTTTCTGAAGTCACCCTTCTGACTCCTCTTTCTATTTGGTGTACCAAGTATTTAACCGAAGTGGTGCAAAATTGTAATTTCTCTGGTGACACTTTATGTCCAACTTCAGCTGAAGGATTTAGCAACGCAATCGAATCAGTAACACAATCATTTCGAGTTTTTGATGCGATTAATATATCATCAATGTACTGTTCCAAAACTGATTGTCTGGGCAACACAAGAGATTCAAGACATCTTTTCAAAATTTGGTTAAAAAATTGAAGGACCCTCAGTGTACCCATGCCGAACACGATTCGAAACATAAACATTCTCATTGAATTTGAATGAAAATAGAAATTGGCAATCAGGGTGCAATGGAATGGAGAAAAAGGCATGGCATAAATCGTTTACAGTGAACCATCCGGCATTCCAAGGAATCTGATATTAAAATTACTGCTCAATTTGGCACTATTGGACAACATGGTATGAAAATGTTATTAATTTTCCTCAAATCTTGGACCACCCTATATTTTCTGTTAGGTTTCTTTATACCAATTATAGGCGAATTACAAGGGCTGCTCATTATTTCTTTCAATATGCCTTGCACGACCAAACGTTCAATTTCTGCTGCAACACTAGTTTTAATTTCCGGGCTCATTTTATATTGTCGGGTATTTGGGTAAACTGCACCTTCATTTATAGTTACTTTTATGGGGGTCTTCATTTGCCATTAATCCTACTTCTTTTTCGGTAAAATCCCACACATCAGGATTTACTGTAGTTTGGACTTGGTCTCGTAACTCATTTGGTGTCATCATGAAAACATGTCATTTACTTCTGTTCCTGTTTAGCTAACATGATCTTGTCTACCCAGTCTTCATCAGGAGTCTGAATTGCAACACCATCCGGTGTGCAAAATATTGTGCAGTTAATTTTGCACAACACGTCCCTTCCTGACAAGTTCACAGGGTTTGAGTCGCACACCACAAACTTGTGCATTTCTCTAAAGTTGCCAATACACACCTTCATTGGTTCGGTAATTGGAGTCCTAATTTGTTTATTACAAACGCCCACTACTTGGATCGCCTCTCCCGAGAGGGGTAGGTATGGGATGTCTGCTGTTCTCACAGTAGAACGGGTAGCACCAGTATCCAATAATAAGGTGATGCCATCTCCTTCAACCTTACCATCTATGTATGGACCTGACTGATCTACCGTAAGGATGCGCCAAGCACGCATTCCTTCCCCCCTCTCAGTCACCATCATTGTTGTTCTGCTTCAAAAAATGAATCCTGCAAAAGAAACTGTGATGTTACAGAATTTGTCTGACCACGTCCCTCCTGGAAACTGGTGTCCAGACTGTACTAGGCTTGACTTACATAATTTGGCATTGGGGCATGTGGCAATTGATTCTGTACAACCTGCTGCAGTTGCCTCATTAACACCTCATTCTGCGTCTGTGGATTCAAATTTTGATTTTGGACACTAATATTCTGTATAAGCTTACACTCTTTCTTCCAATGCCCCAATTTTCCGCACCTGTGACAAGGAAACTTTTTCTTTGCCTCTTCTTCGCTAATTCACCCTCTTGATTTGCCCCCACTATTTTCACTTTGACCGTTTCCTTGGTTTTCTTCTGCCTGATTACTTAGCTGAAGTTCTTGCTGTTCTGCTAATTTAACTTGAGCCCACATTACCTTTTCTTCTAACTTCTTTCATCTATTGTCTTTTTCGTCCCCACTATACCTTGCATACTTGAGGATTTCATCTATGGGCTTTGCTTGCCAGCATAACATGTGCTGTGTAATCATTTGTGATATTTCCAAACTAAACCCAGACACAAAACGATATACAAAATGTGTCATGTCTTTGTTTTCAATGTTTTCAATGTTTTTGAACCCACTGTACTGCTTGAATACCTGTAAAATTCTCTCATAATATGCATGTCCTGACTCATCTTTTTCTTGGGTTGTTCTGTCTATTTTTATCCAATCAGTTTCCTTTGGGGGAATCTTACCTTTCAGAAAAGTGACTACGTGGTGATATTTTTTTCATTACATCTTCTGACGGGGCACCTGTCTTTGGATCTCTTGGGTACTCATCACCAGGGCAATCTATTGTAATTTTACATTCTGCCCATAAATCAGCAGGAACAACTATGTCAAATAAACCATCTAAATCGTTCAACAAAACTTTCGAAACTTTCGAAACTTTCACAAACCTTTCAACTTGCCCGTACCATTTTACTGGTTTTTCTCTAAGCTCTAAAAAATCATTTGTAAATGATAAAATATCCTGTCGGGTTCAAGGAACATGTTCATAAACTCCTACCGGAACTTCTTTCATTGGACATAACCTTTCAACCTTTTCTGCCTCTTTCATTATATACTCGGATGTCACTCGATTTGCCTGTGCTTCTTCCTTTTTCTTTGTCCACCTTGTTTTCCGTCTATCTAAATCCCCCCATTTTTGCAACAATGTCAATACTTAAGATTTACCTATGTCGATTCCCATTTCTGAAGCTAAATTAATTAATTTTTCATGAAATATGTTTGTATTTCGGGTTATTCTTCTGCATATAAATAGTAACTCTTCTTCATTAAAAGTGTTTAATCTTCCTAGCCCTACATTTCCAGCTATCATTTTTTCCAATTCTACTCTTAATTTAAATATTTCCAGTACCTTTGGCTGTGTTTTGTGCTTTTCTGTTTCTCGTGTCCATCTTTCTATTTCTTCTGGGGTTACTGCAGTGCCACTTTTAGTCTCTGTAGATGTTTCCATTGGTACCTCTTTTGAGCATCTGGGTGTAACTTTTCTGAATGAATGATTTATTTGCTCCTTTATTGGCAAATCCATTAAAGAAATTATCGACTCACACTCACTTGCCTGATCATCAATTATTATATTTTCTTTTCTAGGTTGTGTGATTGGTGTAGTTAGGACAGGTGTTTTAGGACAATTTTGATTATCCCCATATAAGGGAATTTATTGCTTCTCTTTCTTTTTCTTGAAGTACCCTTTCCGGAGTAGTCTCATGTACAACCTGCGGAACCAAGGGAGTTTCCAGAAGCGGGACACTTGGGGTAATTCGATTTAATTCTTCCTGATAAGGCGGAGGATTTTTTTCATTAATATATCTTCAAAATAATCATCTCTGAATCACCACTACCAGTCGCTAAATGTTTCATATTCTCAGTGCATTTCATCCCTGTTGACTCTTCTGCAGTTAGTACAGGATATAATCCTGCCACTATCATAGCTTGTCTCCTTTGTTTCATCTGACTATTTCGAGTTTCTCGAGGAAATTTAGGATAATATCTACTCAAGTTCCTGTCACTTCACAATCTGCCTCGCTCAAAGGCCTCAGTATCCCATTCTTTGAAAGCTTTGTACTGAGGTTATCTAGGTCTTGGTTCTAACTCATTCATGCAAGTTCGCAAATTGTGGAATAATTCCATTAAACTCAGGACTCAGGAAATGCTATAACTCGATCATCTTTTGTATATTCTATCCAATTTTCTAACCATACACAAGTGTGACAGCCTCTTTCTTCCATCATATATGATGCAGGGGTTTTATGGGGAGGAATAATAATTCCTTCTTTAGTTTTAATGGGTTTATCGTTCTTAAAATAATTCTTAATTTTCTGCATATAGGACACTTTTCTTTTCTCTCCGTACATTTTACTTGAATTTCCTTTGATATATTGCTGATGGACAAATCCTATAATTCTTCTATCTGGACGAGTCCCTATTATAGTTGGATCGTGTTTCCACATGCAATCCCCACTGTCTATTATCATCGAAACTTCTATTTTGACAATTAGTTAATTGTTTACCTTTAGCCCAATGCCTTTCTAATACTAGTGCATCTTTTATTCTAATGACCAATCATCGTTTGTTTTACTGATTTACTTTAACCAATGCTTGCGCGGCCTTCCTGTGTCGTCAGTTTGCTCCTCTGAACTCACCCATCCTTTACAAATTTACCTCAGCTACACACGCGCGGTCTCAACCAATCCCAGCGCGAATCTCTGTGATGTCAGTGCAGCACCCACGACTGACCCCACCTTTGCAAGGTAAAGCGAAACTCAATTTCTTTTAATTTTAATTACATATTTCATTTCAATAATAACGTAAAAACATTTGCTACTGTGCCTGATTTACTAAATTTCAAAGAAAAGTCAATGTCTTCCGTAAAACTTTTCTGTTTACCCCTCACACACTATGAGTAAAACCCCTTCAGCTTACTCTTCACTCAAGCATCAAATAACTTGCTACTTCTTCAGTATTACCCTTTCTAGGTGATATAATACCAAAGTTTTACCTTCGAACCTCTTTGCTGTCAATCATTCACACTTTTATACAAGAAATTAATCCCTAACCAGTGCTTCAAGTTTTACCTGACTGTACCCCTTTTCTACAACAAAGCCAGTAACCTTACTGCAGTGTGGTTTCTATTTACCACCTGCTATTCAGTATCCCCGGGGAATTCTGGACCACAAGAAACAATACATACGGGTTTTGGTTAATACATAAAGCAATGTTCCAATGCACAACTAATTACCTATCTGAACTAAAACCTAACCATAGCTCTGCTACCAAGAAATACCAGCTTGGGTTATTCTAAAACACCATACTCACCTGGGTCCATAAACATTCACACAATAAAGTGGCAATCATCCGCTGGAAATCAGGACTTAGTTTACCCTGTAATATAATTTACTTGTCCACCGTTTCTTACCAAATCTTAACACCTTAGCTCTTAATTTCCTCTGGTCGATAGATCAGGTTGTTAGCTCCTCACCCACGCACACAAGGCATTCCACAACACCGGACCAATGTACCTCAACAGATGACTCCGCTTCTACACCCCCACCCGCCAGCTCCGCTCCGCCAACCTCGCCCTGGCCACAGTCTTCTGCTTCCGAAGAGCGACCTCCTGTGGCAGATCATTCTCCCACTTCGCCACCAAGACTTGGAACACCCTCCCCATCCACCTACGGCAGACCCAAGACCTGCTAACTTCAGAAAACTCCTCAAGACCTGGATTTTTTAGCAGTAGCAGCACTCCCCACCCCAGCGCCTTGAGACCCTCATGGGTGAGTAGTGCGCATTACAAATGATGTGATTGATTGATTAATTTAATATCAAAGTGCAGAGTTTGACAGAGTCCTGTGCACATGTGCACCATTTAGAAAGATGGAGTTTTCAATCACCCTCCAGGCCCAATTATGAACTAATAACAAAGTCAAAGAAAAACATGTTAAAATACGAAAATAAATTAATGCACTGAATACTACTTATTCCTACTCTAATCCCTTTTATTTATTGTAACTATTGCATTAGTGGTTAAGAAAAATTGCAAGGTTTAGTTTTAAGCATAGCCATGTGCATTAGCATGTGAGCTTCCAAGCAACCATCTTATTACTACTGGACAATGACTGTGAGGTCAGTATCTAGTACAAGTCCAGCCGATTGTCCAATCGAAGTGACCACGGCTGTGACCGCTCTTAGACAACTTTGGAGGGCTCTTGCGACGGGATCAAGAACAGAAGAGAAATAAGCACACAGCCATTGCTTATCTTCATATATTTGTGTTAGGTCAGAAAGCGCACAACTAGCCATCTCATGGACTTACAACACAAACGGTTTGCCATAATTAGGGGTGCCAAGTACTGGGGCTGATTAAAGAGAAGTTTTCAATTGCTAGAAAGACTGCTGACATTCAGGCGTCTAAGGCAAAGGCTCTTGCACATCTTTCATTGTTAGTGCAAGCAAGAGTTTGATTAGTAGGGAGTAGTTAGGTATCCACTGCCGACAGAAGGAAGTGATTCCTATAAAAGCACGAACATCTTTCGGAGTCTGTAGAATAGAGATTTTAACAATAGCACTGATGCACTCAGGGGTCAACCTCACACCCTCCTTTGACAGTAGGTGACCTAAATAGGTGCAAAACAACAATAGAGGAAGTGTAGAGGTAATGATAGAATCACCCTCCTGACTGATCTGTATAAACAACGGGATTCTATCAATGTGTACAAGTGAGTAAACTTAATGCTGGTGATGGTGAGTCTAAAGGTATGGCCCTTTCTTGTGATGACAAGATGAGGGCACTATCTGGCAGATGCATCAAAGTTATGTTTTGCGAGTCCTTAATAGCGAATTGTAAGGAATCGATATTAAAGACTCGCAAAACGGGATGCATGTAGGAATCGCAATGTTATTAGCGATTCCTAAACATTCCTTATTAGCGATTCGGTAATAGCTAATCGCTAATAAGGAATGGCTTTCCCATTCATTTCTATGGGCCGCCTAAAGGCCCATAGAAATGAATGGGAAAGCCATTCCTTATTAGCGATTAGCTATTACCGAATCGCTAATGTTCTGCTATTTCAAGGGTGCCAGGGTGTCCAAAGGACACCCTGTTGCACCCCTGAAATGGACCTGTGCACACATGTTGCACACACACATGCCCTAAGGGCATGTGTGAGCGCAACATGTAACTTTGAAAAATGCACAAAAGTGCATTTTTCAAAGTTTTAGCAAATTACCACGAAGTTCAACTTCATGGTAATTTGGTCCCCCTATTAGCGAATTCGCTATTTTTTTGGGTTTCATGCATTGCATTTAAGGAATCTCATTTTGGGATTCCTTAAATACAAGAGCAATTTAAGGAATCACTATTTAGAGATTCCTTAAATTGTGATTTTTGCATTTGGGATGATGCATCCCAAATGCAAAAATACCGGGAGCAAACGGCCAGATTCTGAGAATCTGCCCGTTTGCTCCCGGTATTTTCTTTGATGCATCTGCCTGTATGTGCTTTTAAAAAAACCCTCACACACTATGAAGCCCCTTAGTGTCATGCTTCATCATCGGGGTCTTCCCGTCCCTCTACGGGGCAGGGCGTGCTACGACCTACGGACTACGTGGGAGCACTGATAGTTGTGACGATAGGCTATGTGTGGTGTAGTGTACATGATATCAGTGAAGTGTAGGGACCTATTTAGTGTTTGCAAAATTAAAAATTCCCTGGCTAGTAGAAAAATAGAATTTATTAGGTTTTGTGTAGGTAGGGCAAATTGCTTACTACCAGGTCGACGTGATTCGTAAGTAGTCCCCTACTACTTACTCATCAGGACCTCTGATGGTCCCTACAGGAAAAATAAACTCAGTTCTGTAATCTAAAGAGTATATGCCTAAAGTCCTATAACTAGGTAGCAAAAATCGGCTACCTGGTTAGGCTTCCGGGCTTGAGTGGGCCCTTGGGGAAGCTTATAAAAATCTGACCGGATCTGGTCTCTGTAATGAGAAAAGGGAAAAGGGGAAAGAAAAAGCACAAAGAACATGTAAAACAATGCTACATTATATCCAATGTCTATTTACACAGATATCATATTGTTATTGCGTGGCCATATCAAGTATGTGCTTGCTTGGTTAATTAGATGTACACCGAGATACAAAAATTGGTTGTGTCAATCGATATCAAAAAATTGTCATATCGTTCATATATATTTATAGATTCTTAGCCACAGATTCCGTGGACAAGTGCACCCCATCTCAAAATACACATGCGCTCACGTCTCAATGCACCCAAAAACACACAAACAAGGGAATTTCGCTGCCAATGATAAAAATGATGATGTAGTCGTTCACGAAAAAGGGGGACAATGACAAACATTCACTCGTTTCCAATCGCTAGCTTCAGCGTTTTCTTAAATACATAAGCAGTCGCGGATTGAACGTGCGGTAAAGTCGAGCAGTTATATAAATACTGATTAGACAATTCTAGCGTGCCTCGTGACCTGGCGATACGAAGGGTCTTCTCCACGGTATACTGAAACGAGAAACCGCATTTCACAATCACTCGCCGATATCCGTGAGTTGTTATAACCTTGGTAAAGTGCGCGACCAGTGGATTAGAGACTCGTGGCCAGAGTCTATTACTTACATATCCGTGTCATGGAGCAATGCCTTATTCCTACCCTTGTGCCACTCCGAGGAACCGTGTGGCGGTGTTACTGCCGTCTTTTCACTGAGCGGTGGATGTAGTTCGTCATTCCTGACTTGTTGCTGGAACCACATAAACTAGAGCGCTAACCCAAAATGACTGCCGCTGGTGGCACAGCAGTGTGAAAAACGACTCGTTTTCAGTCTTTTTTCAGTTTTTATGAAAACAAATAAGGTATTAAAAATTAGTATTCTGGTGGTATAACGACCAGTGTGGATTTAAAAAATGTTTAGGAGGAATGACGGCCAGTATGGATTTTAGAAAATAGTTTTGGAGTCAGAATACATTGAAGGTGGTTGGCTCTAATGAATCTGAATAGGAACAAAGGTATAGCTAAACAGTACAGTTGGATTTTCCATGTGTACTCAGTATCTTGTTATAAATGTCGGTCACTATCATAGTGTCCGGGCCATCGAGATCCATGAAAGGTTGTACCATTATAGGCCATATAAAAGCATAGATAAGCGCATACTAAAGTTGTCCCCACGGAATTTCATCATTCAAGCCAGTCTTGTTTGAGTTGATGCGGAACACCCATCTCTGCTCCTTCTCTCGAAGGTGTCTTTCATGAGCCACTGACTCGATAATTGTCCAAGACATATCTCCAGGTTTCTGACCGCTCTCTAGGAAATGGTTGGTCAGCTTGGTACTGTTTTTTTAACACCTTATTGTGCTTTTGTGTTCTCCTATTCTGGTTTTGATGGCCCTGCTGGTCAAGCCCACATATTCCAATCTGCAGGGACAGGTGATGAGGTATACCACATTGGTACTGTTACAGTTGGTGAAAGCTATTTTTTCCCAAGTGGCCCCATTCTGGAAAAACAGTTCAGTGCTCTTTTTGGTTAGACAGCAAACCTTACAGTTCCCACATGGGTGGTGTCCCTGCACAAAATTGTTGTTTTTTTTCGTTTCTTACAGCTTTTGGTCTTGTGTGGACTAGTATGTCCCTTATGCTGCGCCCTTTCCTATGTGAGAAGATAGGTTTAGGTATCTGGAGACCTCCGCTATTGAGGATTTTCCAATTTTTGTTCAGGATTTTCCTGACCTCATTAGAACTGGTGTTGTAAGTGGTTATACAGATAGGTCTCCGTTCATCCTCTTTTGGTACCTTCTCTTCCAGGAGACTTTCTCTGCAGTTATTTCCCGCCCTTTTATAAGCCTGGTTGATGATTCTCTCTGGATACTGGCGGATTTCCAATTTTTTCTTCAGTTCTTTTGACTGGAGTTTAAAGTTCTCAATTTCTGTGCAGTTTCTACGTAAGCGCAGAAACTGACCATAAGGTAAATTGTCTCGCAGGTGCTTAGGATGGAAACTCTGGTACATTAAGAGGCAGTTCCTCGAAGTGTTTTTAAAATGGGTAGTAGTCATCAGTTTTCCATTTTTAGCGATGATGTTTAAGTCGAGGAATACCAGTCCTCGAGTCGAGTCGAGGAACAGGTGCTGGTAAAGTTTAGGAAGTCATCCTGTAGGTACAGCCAGGTAAGAAATTATTGGGCAGTTCTCTCAGCGCCATCCCAGATGATGAGAATGTCATCGATCTACCTCTTCCAGGTCCTGATGTTATCTCTTAATGGGTTCCTGGGGTTTAGCATTCTTGTAACCTCTAGGTGGTGCACGTAGAGGCCCGCGATACTAGGATCAAACGTGCTTCCCATGCTGGTCCCGTGCTGTTGCAAGTATAGAGTGCCATTGTATTCAAAAAAGTTTTCTTTCAGAGCCAATGAGCAGCACTCAATAATCACATTTCTTGGTGTCTGATACTCCCAATCATCTTCAAACAGGACATCTTCAATGATGTTAAGTGTCGCATCGTGCGGGAGGCTAGTATATAAACTCTCCACGTCACAGCTCATTAAGAGCTGAGTTTTTGGCTCAAAGGTTAGGTTTTCCAGAAGGTTCAATACATCTTTGGTATCTCTGAGATAGGTCGATGTTCGTTGCACCAATGGTCTTAGGAAGGCATCGGCGAACTTCGAGACTGGTTCCAGAACAGAGCCAATACCGGACACAATGGGACTTCCTGGAGGGTTGTCAAGACGTTTGTGTATTTTTGGTAGAGTGTATAAATAAGGAGTTCTAGGATCTTTTTGACATAGGAATTCACCTTCTTTCTTGGTTATCCAATTGTGCGCTATAGCCGCCTCTACCATTGTGTTTATTTTTACCTTGATGTTTTCAGTGGGATCTGTATTGAGAATTTTGTAGTTCCGTTGGTCCTGTAAGAGTCGCATACACTCATTGTCATATTGTGTTTTTGTCTGTATTACCGTCACCCTGCCTTTATCCGCTGGTTTTATTACTATTTCGTTGTTGCTACTCATCTCCTGTAAAGCTTTCCGTTCTTCACTTGAAACGATCTGAAACACTCGTTTATTCAGTGGATCTAGTTCCTCAAGATCTCTCATTAACGCCTTTTCAAAGACAAGGAGTTCAATGGGTAGTGTGTTGTCCATTGGGGTGAATTTTGATTTAGGTTTTAATCCAGTGTCTCCTTGATCGGTAGTGATTACTTTGTCTTTGAAGAAGATTTGGAGTTTTAAGCGTCTCATAAAGTCCTGCACTTCTTTACAGAGCAGGAATGTATCCATGTTGGCAGTGGGGCTATATCCTAAGCCCTTCTACAAGACTTTTTTCTGGGCTTCAGACAACTCAATATCAGTGAGATTAAACACCAGGCTCATTTCTGGTTCTTTGATGCTCCCGTCATGCTTCTCATGGACACTCTTGGGGGTTCTTCCTCCTCGGTGTTCAAATGTAAGTTTGCTCCCCTTCGATTCCTTCCTCTGCTCCATCCTTGGCGTGTGCTTAAAAAAGGCGGTTGGTCGAAAAAACCGTATTCCTGTTGTTGGTAACCCCATGGTGGGTATGGTCCTTGTGGGTGTTGAAATGGCATTGGGCCATACTGTTGTGGGTACATCATTTGTGGTGGGTAGTTGTTCCATCCTCTTGTGCCACGGTAGTTGGGGCCTCGGAAGTTCCGTCTTGTGCCTTGGTATCTAGGACTTCTGCCCCTGCTCGAGTCCGAACTGCTAGATCCCGTCTCAGATGCTTCATCATCCATGGCATTATCACGTGATGATCTGTAATCATCCTTGATGTAGGGGTAGATTTTTTCTTTCGTCCAGCGACTCGTGTCTTTTTTTAGTTTTTCATATTTGCTATTTTTCAATGATGTCTCAAAATCATTGAGTGTTTTGTTCAGTTCCTCTAGATGTTTTTTGAGATTGGTAGGTGATTCATAGCTCTTTAGCCGTACCTCGATGGCTTGTATCTCAATTTTGAGTTCAGAGGCTATTCTGCTGGCAGTTTTTATTATAAGCACAATCCAATCTTGTGTGCATCGCCAAGATATCTGTGACCAGTCTATTTTGAAGGTTTTGTCATCTAAGAAAATAAATGGTTCATTTCTAACTATTAGGCCTGAAGGGGCTGTGTTCACTCTCAGATACTCGGACATAAGCAGGCCGTGAATAGCAGTCTTTATCTGGGTTCTTCTGAGTTCTTCTAGCTCATCCCAGTCATCGTTGCTGACGGAAGGGTCAGCTGAATTTAGACCTTCAAAAGTCCCCAAAGATGCCATCAGGTTGGAGATGTCTTCTTCAGTAAATGCGAGGCCTAGGTCGGCCATGGTTTTCAAGAAGGTTATCCTCAATTTCCACTTGTAAAGCGCTTAATTAGGTGCAGATCCGTGAGGTGTGTTAGAGATGGAGAGTTCAGATAACTTCCGCAGCTGTGCGCTGCCAGTAACTCCAAAACAACAATAGAGGAAGTGTAGAGGTAATGATAGAATCACCCTCCTGACTGATCTGTATAAACAACGAGATTCTATCAATGTGTACAAGTGAGTAAACTTAATGCTGGTGATGGTGAGTCTAAAGGTATGGCCCTTTCTTGTGATGACAACATGAGGGCACTATGTGCTTTTAAAATACCCCTCACACACTAAGAAGCCCCTTAGAGTCATGCTTCATCATCGGGGTCTTCCCGTCCCTCTATGGGGCGGGGCGTGCTACGACCTATGGACTACGTGGGAGCACTGATATTTGTGACGATAGGCCATGTGTGGTGTAGTGAACCTGATATCAGTGAAGTGTAGGGACCTATTTAGTGTTTGCAAAATTAATAATTCCCTGGATAGTAGAAAAATAGAATTTATTAGGTTCTCTGGCTGGGAACGTTAAAAGGCGTTTTTTGTGTAGGTAGGGCAAATTGCTTACTACCAGGTCAACATGTTTCGTAAGTATTCCCCTACTACTTACTCATCAGGACCTCTGATGGTCCCTACAGGAAAAAATAAACGCAGTTCTGTAATCTAAAGAGTATATGCCTAAAGTCCTATAACTAGGTAGCAAAAATCGGCTACCTGGTTAGGCTTCCGGGCTTGAGTGGGCCCTTGGGGAAGCTTATAAAAATCTGACCGGATCTGGTCTCTGTAATGAGAAAAGGGAAAAGGGGAAAGAAAAAGCACAAAGAACATGTAAAACAATGCTACATTATATCCAATGTCTATTTACACAGATATCATATTGTTATTGCGTGGCCATATCAAGTATGTGCTTGCTTGGTAATTAGATGTACACCGAGATACAAAAATTGGTTGTGTCAATCGATATCAAAAAATTGTCATATCGTTCATATATATTTATAGATTCTTAGCCACAGATTCCGTGGACAAGTGCACCCCATCTCAAAATACACATGCGCTCACGTCTCAATGCACCCAAAAACACACAAACAAGGGAATTTCGCTGCCAATGATAAAAATGATGATGTAGTCGTTCACGAAAAAGGGGGACAATGACAAACATTCACTCGTTTCCAATCGCTAGCTTCAGCGTTTTCTTAAATACATAAGCAGTCGCGGATTGAACGTGCGGTAAAGTCGAGCAGTTATATAAATACTGATTAGACAATTCTAGCGTGCCTCGTGACATGGCGATACGAAGGGTCTTCTCCACGGTATACTGAAACGAGAAACCGCATTTCACAATCACTCGCCGATATCGGTGAGTTGTTATAACCTTGGTAAAGTGCGCGACCAGTGGATTAGAGACTCGTGGCCAGAGTCTATTACTTACATATCCGTGTCATGGAGCAATGCCTTATTCCTACCCTTGTGCCACTCCGAGGAACCGTGTGGCGGTGTTACTGCCGTCTTTTCACTGAGCGGTGGATGTAGTTCGTCATTCCTGACTTGTT
The DNA here is from genome assembly GCF_964261635.1 of Lissotriton helveticus. Taxonomy (NCBI): domain Eukaryota; kingdom Metazoa; phylum Chordata; class Amphibia; order Caudata; family Salamandridae; genus Lissotriton; species Lissotriton helveticus. Next base: position 1,613,015,953 of record NC_136065.1, read on the forward strand.
GCTGGAACCACATAAACTAGAGCGCTAACCCAAAATGACTGCCGCTGGTGGCACAGCAGTGTGAAAAACGACTCGTTTTCAGTCTTTTTTCAGTTTTTATGAAAACAAATAAGGTATTAAAAATTAGTATTCTGGTGGTATAACGACCAGTGTGGATTTAAAAAATGTTTAGGAGGAATGACGGCCAGTATGGATTTTAGAAAATAGTTTTGGAGTCAGAATACATTGAAGGTGGTTGGCTCTAATGAATCTGAATAGGAACAAAGGTATAGCTAAACAGTACAGTTGGATTTTCCATGTGTACTCAGTATCTTGTTATAAATGTCGGTCACTATCATAGTGTCCGGTCCATCGAGATCCATGAAAGGTTGTACCATTATAGGCCATATAAAAGCATAGATAAGCGCATACTAAAGTTGTCCCCACGGAATTTCATCATTCAAGCCAGTCTTGTTTGAGTTGATGCGGAACACCCATCTCTGCTCCTTCTCTCGAAGGTGTCTTTCATGAGCCACTGACTCGATAATTGTCCAAGACATATCTCCAGGTTTCTGACCGCTCTCTAGGAAATGGTTGGTCAGCTTGGTACTGTTTTTTTAACACCTTATTGTGCTTTTGTGTTCTCCTATTCTGGTTTTGATGGCCCTGCTGGTCAAGCCCACATATTCCAATCTGCAGGGACAGGTGATGAGGTATACCACATTGGTACTGTTACAGTTGGTGAAAGCTATTTTTTCCCAAGTGGCCCCATTCTGGAAAAACAGTTCAGTCCTCTTTTTGGTTAGACAGCAAACCTTACAGTTCCCACATGGGTGGTGTCCCTGCACAAAATTGTTGTTTTTTTTCGTTTCTTACAGCTTTTGGTCTTGTGTGGACTAGTATGTCCCTTATGCTGCGCCCTTTCCTATGTGAGAAGATAGGTTTAGGTATCTGGAGACCTCCGCTATTGAGGATTTTCCAATTTTTGTTCAGGATTTTCCTGACCTCATTAGAACTGGTGTTGTAAGTGGTTATACAGATAGGTCTCCGTTCATCCTCTTTTGGTACCTTCTCTTCCAGGAGACTTTCTCTGCAGTTATTTCCCGCCCTTTTATAAGCCTGGTTGATGATTCTCTCTGGATACTGGCGGATTTCCAATTTTTTCTTCAGTTCTTTTGACTGGAGTTTAAAGTTCTCAATTTCTGTGCAGTTTCTACGTAAGCGCAGAAACTGACCATAAGGTAAATTGTCTCGCAGGTGCTTAGGATGGAAACTCTGGTACATTAAGAGGCAGTTCCTCGAAGTGTTTTTAAAATGGGTAGTAGTCATCAGTTTTCCATTTTTAGCGATGATGTTTAAGTCGAGGAATACCAGTCCTCGAGTCGAGTCGAGGAACAGGTGCTGGTAAAGTTTAGGAAGTCATCCTGTAGGTACAGCCAGGTAAGAAATTATTGGGCAGTTCTCTCAGCGCCATCCCAGATGATGAGAATGTCATCGATCTACCTCTTCCAGGTCCTGATGTTATCTCTGAATGGGTTCCTGGGGTTTAGCATTCTTGTAACCTCTAGGTGGTGCACGTAGAGGCCCGCGATACTAGGATCAAACGTGCTTCCCATGCTGGTCCCGTGCTGTTGCAAGTATAGAGTGCCATTGTATTCAAAAAAGTTTTCTTTCAGAGCCAATGAGCAGCACTCAATAATCACATTTCTTGGTGTCTGATACTCCCAATCATCTTCAAACAGGACATCTTCAATGATGTTAAGTGTCGCATCGTGCGGGAGGCTAGTATATAAACTCTCCACGTCACAGCTCATTAAGAGCTGAGTTTTTGGCTCAAAGGTTAGGTTTTCCAGAAGGTTCAATACATCTTTGGTATCTCTGAGATAGGTCGATGTTCGTTGCACCAATGGTCTTAGGAAGGCATCGGCGAACTTCGAGACTGGTTCCAGAACAGAGCCAATACCGGACACAATGGGACTTCCTGGAGGGTTGTCAAGACGTTTGTGTATTTTTGGTAGAGTGTATAAATAAGGAGTTCTAGGATCTTTTTGACATGGGAATTCACCTTCTTTCTTGGTTATCCAATTGTGCGCTATAGCCGCCTCTACCATTGTGTTTATTTTTACCTTGATGTTTTCAGTGCGATCTGTATTGAGAATTTTGTAGTTCCGTTGGTCCTGTAAGAGTCGCATACACTCATTGTCATATTGTGTTTTTGTCTGTATTACCGTCACCCTGCCTTTATCCGCTGGTTTTATTACTATTTCGTTGTTGCTACTCATCTCCTGTAAAGCTTTCCGTTCTTCACTTGAAACGATCTGAAACACTCGTTTATTCAGTGGATCTAGTTCCTCAAGATCTCTCATTAATGCCTTTTCAAAGACAAGGAGTTCAATGGGTAGTGTGTTGTCCATTGGGGTGAATTTTGATTTAGGTTTTAATCCAGTGTCTCCTTGATCGGTAGTGATTACTTTGTCTTTGAAGAAGATTTGGAGTTTTAAGCGTCTCATAAAGTCCTGCACTTCTTTACAGAGCAGGAATGTATCCATGTTGGCAGTGGGGCTATATCCTAAGCCCTTCTACAAGACTTTTTTCTGGGCTTCAGACAACTCAATATCAGTGAGATTAAACACCAGGCTCATTTCTGGTTCTTTGATGCTCCCGTCATGCTTCTCATGGACACTCTTGGGGGTTCTTCCTCCTCGGTGTTCAAATGTAAGTTTGCTCCCCTTCGATTCCTTCCTCTGCTCCATCCTTGGCGTGTGCTTAAAAAAGGCGGTTGGTCGAAAAAACCGTATTCCTGTTGTTGGTAACCCCATGGTGGGTATGGTCCTTGTGGGTGTTGAAATGGCATTGGGCCATACTGTTGTGGGTACATCATTTGTGGTGGGTAGTTGTTCCATCCTCTTGTGCCACGGTAGTTGGGGCCTCGGAAGTTCCGTCTTGTGCCTTGGTATCTAGGACTTCTGCCCCTGCTCGAGTCCGAACTGCTAGATCCCGTCTCAGATGCTTCATCATCCATGGCATTATCACGTGATGATCTGTAATCATCCTTGATGTAGGGGTAGATTTTTTCTTTCGTCCAGCGACTCGTGTCTTTTTTTAGTTTTTCATATTTGCTATTTTTCAATGATGTCTCAAAATCATTGAGTGTTTTGTTCAGTTCCTCTAGATGTTTTTTGAGATTGGTAGGTGATTCATAGCTCTTTAGCCGTACCTCGATGGCTTGTATCTCAATTTTGAGTTCAGAGGCTATTCTGCTGGCAGTTTTTATTATAAGCACAATCCAATCTTGTGTGCATCGCCAAGATATCTGTGACCAGTCTATTTTGAAGGTTTTGTCATCTAAGAAAATAAATGGTTCGTTTCTAACTATTAGGCCTGAAGGGGCTGTGTTCACTCTCAGATACTCGGACATAAGCAGGCCGTGAATAGCAGTCTTTATCTGGGTTCTTCTGAGTTCTTCTAGCTCATCCCAGTCATCGTTGCTGACGGAAGGGTCAGCTGAATTTAGACCTTCAAAAGTCCCCAAAGATGCCATCAGGTTGGAGATGTCTTCTTCAGTAAATGCGAGGCCTAGGTCGGCCATGGTTTTCAAGAAGGTTATCCTCAATTTCCACTTGTAAAGCGCTTAATTAGGTGCAGATCCGTGAGGTGTGTTAGAGATGGAGAGTTCAGATAACTTCCGCAGCTGTGCGCTGCCAGTAACTCCAAAACAACAATAGAGGAAGTGTAGAGGTAATGATAGAATCACCCTCCTGACTGATCTGTATAAACAACGAGATTCTATCAATGTGTACAAGTGAGTAAACTTAATGCTGGTGATGGTGAGTCTAAAGGTATGGCCCTTTCTTGTGATGACAACATGAGGGCACTATGTGCTTTTAAAATACCCCTCACACACTAAGAAGCCCCTTAGAGTCATGCTTCATCATCGGGGTCTTCCCGTCCCTCTATGGGGCGGGGCGTGCTACGACCTATGGACTACATGGGAGCACTGATATTTGTGACGATAGGCCATGTGTGGTGTAGTGAACCTGATATCAGTGAAGTGTAGGGACCTATTTAGTGTTTGCAAAATTAATAATTCCCTGGATAGTAGAAAAATAGAATTTATTAGGTTCTCTAGCTGGGAACGTTAAAAGGGGGTTTTTGTGTAGGTAGGGCAAATTGCTTACTACCAGGTCGACATGTTTCGTAAGTATTCCCCTACTACTTACTCATCAGGACCTCTGATGGTCCCTACAGGAAAAAATAAACGCAGTTCTGTAATCTAAAGAGTATATGCCTAAAGTCCTATAACTAGGTAGCAAAAATCGGCTACCTGGTTAGGCTTCCGGGCTTGAGTGGGCCCTTGGGGAAGCTTATAAAAATCTGACCGGATCTGGTCTCTGTAATGAGAAAAGGGAAAAGGGGAAAGAAAAAGCACAAAGAACATGTAAAACAATGCTACATTATATCCGATGTCTATTTACACAGATAACATATTATTATTGCGTGGCCATATCAAGTATATGCTTGCTTGGTTGATTAGATGTACACCGAGACACAAAAATTGGTTGTGTCAATCGATGTCAAAAATTGTCATATCGTTCATATATATTTATAGATTCTTAGCCACAGATTCCGTGGACAAGTGCACCCCATCTCAAAATAAACATGCACTCACGTCTCAATGCACCCAAAAACAGACACACAAGGGAAATTCGCTGCCAATGGTAAAAATGATGATGTAGTCGTTCACGAAAAAGGGGGACAATGACAAACATTCACTCGTTTCCAATCGCTAGCTTCAGCGTTTTCTTAAATACATAAGCAGACGCGATTTGAACGTGCGGTAAAGTCTAGCAGTTATATACATACTGATTAGACAATTCTAGCGTGCTTCATGAGCTGGCGATACGAAGGGTCTTCTCCATGGTATACTGAAACGAGAAACCGCATCTCACAATCACTCGCCGATATCGGTTTTAAAAATTAGTATTCTGGTGGTATAACGACCATGGAAGCATGTTTTCTCCTAGTATCGCGGCCCTCTACGTGCACCATCTAGAGGTTACGAGAATACTAAACCCCAGGAACCCATTCAGAGATAACATCAGGACCTGGAAGAGGTACATCCATGGCATTCTCATCATCTGGGATGGCGATGAGAGAACTGCCCAACAATTTCTTACCTGGCTGAACCTACAGGATGATTTCCTAAACTTTACCAGCACCTGTTCAAACAGTAGCCTGGTATTCCTCGACTTAAACATCTTCGCTAAAAATGGAAAACTGATGACTACTACCCATTTTAAAAACACTTCGAAGCACTGCCTCTTAATGTACCAGAGTTTCCATCCTAAGCACCTACGAGACAATTTACCTTATGGTCAGTTTCTGCGCTTACGTAGAAACTGCACAGAAATTGAGAACTTTAAACTCCTGTCAAAAGAACAGAGCCAATACCGGACACAATGGGACGTCCTGGAGGGTTGTCCAGACGTTTGTGTATTTTTGGTAGAGTCTATAAATAAGGAGTTCTAGGATCTTTTTGACATAGGAATTCGCCTTCTTTCTTGGTTATCCAATTGTGCGCTAGAGCCTCCTCTACCATTGTGTTTATCTTTACCTTGATGTTTTCAGTGGGATCTGTATTGAGAATTTTGTAGTTCCGTTGGTGCTGTAAGAGTCGCATACACTCATTGTCTTATTGTGATTTTGTCTGTATTACTGTCACCCCGCCTTTATCCGCTAGTTTTATTACTATTTAGTTGTTGCTACTCATCTCCTGTAAAGCTTTCCGTTCTTCACTTGAAATGTTCTGAAACACTAGTTTATTCAGTGGATCTAGTTCCTCAAGATCTCTCATTACCTCCTTTTCAAAGACAAGGAGTTCAATGGGAAGTGTGTTGTCTATTGGGGTGAATTTTGATTTAGGTTTTAATCCAGTGTCTCCTTGATCGGTAGTGATTACTTTGTCTTTGAAGAAGATTTGGAGTTTTAAGCGTCTCATAAAGTCCTGCACTTCTTTACAGAGCAGGAATTTATCCATGTTGACAGTGGGGACATATCCTAAGCCCTTCTCCAAGACTTTTTTCTGGGCTTCAGACAATTCGATATTAGTGAGATTAACCACCAGGCTCATTTCAGGTTCTTTGATGTTCTCGTCATGCTTCTCGTGGACACTCTTGGGGGATCTTCCTCCTCGGTGTTCCAATGTACGTTTGCTCCCCTTCGATTCCTTCCTCTGCTCCGTCCTTGGCGTGTGCCTAAAAAAGGCGATTGGTCGAAAACACCGTATTCCTGTTGTTCGTAACCCCATGGTGGGTATGGTCCTTGTGGGTGTTGAAATGGCATTGGGCCATACTGTGGGTACATCATTTGTGGTGGGTAGTTGTTCCATCCTCTTGTGTAACGGTAGTTGGGGCCTCGGAAGTTCCGTCTTGTGCCTTGGTATCTAGGACTTCTGCCCCTGCTCGAGTCCGAACTACTAGATCCCGTCTCAGATGCTTCGTCATCCATGGCATTATTACGTGATGATCTGTAATCATCCTTGATGTAGGGGTAGGTTTTTTCTTTTGTCCAGCGACTCGTGTCTTTTTTTAGTTTTTCATATTTGCTATTTTTCAATGATGTCTCAAAATCATTGAGTGTTTTGTTCAGTTCCTCTAGATGTTTTTTGAGATTGGTAGGTGATTCATAGCTCTTTAGCCGTACCTCGATGGCTTATATCTCAATTTTGAGTTCAGAGGCTATTCTGCTGCCAGTTTTTATTATAAGCACAATCCAATCACATGTGCATCGCCAAGATATCTGTGACCAGTCTATTTTGAAGGTTTTGTCATCTAAGAAAATAAATGGTTCGTTTCTAACTATAAGGCCTGAAGGGGCTTTGTTCACTCTCAGATACTCGGACATAAGCAGGCCGTGAATAGCAGTCTTTATCTGGGTTCTTCTGAGTTCTTCTAGCTCATCCCAGTCATTGTTGCTGGCGGAAGGGTCAGCTGAATTTAGACCTTCAAAAGTCCCCAAAAATACCATCAGGTTGGAGATGTCTTCTTCAGAAAATGCGAGGCCTAGGTCGGCCATGGTTTTCAAGAAGGTTATCCTCAATTTCCACTTGTAAAGCGCTTAATTAGGTGCAGATCCGTGAGGTGTGTTAGAGATGGAGAGTTCAGATAACTTCAGCAGCTGTGCGCTGCCAGTAACTCCAAAAACAACAATAGAGGAAGTGTAGAGGTAATGATAGAAACACCCTCATGACTGATCTGTATAAACAACGGGATTCTATCAATGTGTACAAGTGAGTAAACTTAATGCTGGTGATGGTGAGTCTAAAGGTATGGCCCTTTCTTGTGATGACAAGATGAGGGCACTATGTACTTTTAAAATACCCCTCACACACTAAGAAGCCCCTTAGTGTCATGCTTCATCATCGTGGTCTTCCCGTCCCTCTACGGGGCGGGGCGTGCTACGACCTACGGACTACGCGGGAGCACTGATATTTGTGACGATAGGCTATGTGTGGTGTAGTGTACACGATATCAGTGAAGTGTAGGGACCTATTTAGTGTTTGCAAAATTAAAAATTCACTGGCTAGTAGAAAAATAGAATTTATTAGGTTCTCTAGCTGGGAACGTTAAAATGGGGTTTTGTGTAGGTAGGGCAAATTGCTTACTACCAGGTTGACATGTTTCGTAAGTAGTCCCCTACTAATTACTCATCAGGACCTCTGATGGTCCCTACAGGAAATCATAAACTCAGTTCTGTAATCTAAAGAGTATATGCCTAAAGTCCTATAACTAGGTAGCAAAAATCGGCTACCTGGTTAGGCTTCCTGGCTTGAGTGGGACCTTGGGGAAGCTTATAAAATCTGACCGGATCTGGTCTCTGTAATGAGAAAAGGGAAAAGGGGAAAGAAAAAGCACAAAGAACATGTAAAACAATGCTACATTATATCCGATGTCTATTTACACAGATATCATATTGTTATTGCGTGGCCATATCAAGTATATGCTTGCTTGGTTGATTAGATGTACACCGAGACAGAAAAATTGGTTGTGTCAATCGATGTCAAAAAATTGTCATATCGTTCATATATATTTATAGATTCTTAGCCACAGATTCCGTGGACAAGTGCACCCCATCTCAAAATACACATGCGCTCACGTCTCAATGCACCCAAAAACACACACACAAGGGAAATTCGCTGCCAATGATAAAAATGATGATGTAGTCGTTCACGAAAAAGGGGGACAATGACAAACATTCACTTGTTTCCAATCGCTAGCTTCAGCGTTTTCTTAAATACATAAGCAGACGCGATTTGAACGTGCGGTAAAGTCGAGCAGTTATATACATACTGATTAGACAATTCTAGCGTGCCTCATGAGCTGGCGATACGAAGGGTCTTCTCCACGGTATACTGAAAAGAGAAACCGCATCTCACAATCACTCTCCGATATCGGTGAGTTGTTATAACCTTGGTAAAGTGCGCGACCAGTGGATTAGAGACTCATGGCCAGAGTCTATTACTTACATATCCGTGTCATGGAGCAATGCCTTATTCCTACCCTTGTGCCACTCCGAGGAACCGTGCGGCAGTGTTACTGCCATCTGAGCGGTGGATGTAGTTCGTCATTCCTGACTTGTTGCTGGAACCTATGGCCTATAGTGGTACAACCTTCCATGGATCGCGATGGCCCGGACACTATGATAGTGACCGACATTTATAACAAGATACTGAGTACACATGGAAAATCCAACTGTACTGTTTAGCTATACCTTTGTTCCTATTCAGATTCATTAGAGCCAACCACCTTCAATGTATTCTGACTCCAAAACTATTTTCTAAAATCCATACTGGCCGTCATTCCTCCTAAACATTTTTTAAATCCACACTGGTCGTTATACCACCAGAATACTAATTTTTAATACCTTATTTGTTTTCATAAAAACTGAAAAAAGACTGAAAACGAGTCGTTTTTCACACTGCTGTGCCACCAGCGGCAGTCATTTTGGGTTAGCGCTCTAGTTTATGTGGTTCGAGCAACAAGTCAGGAATGACGAACTACATCCACCGCTCAGTGAAAAGACGGCAGTAACACCGCCACACGGTTCCTCGGAGTGGCACAAGGGTAGGAATAAGGCATTGCTCCATGACACGGATATGTAAGTAATAGACTCTGGCCACGAGTCTCTAATCCACTGGTCGCGCACTTTACCAAGGTTATAACAACTCACCGATATCGGCGAGTGATTGTGAAATGCGGTTTCTCGTTGCAGTATACCGTGGAGAAGACCCTTCGTATCGCCAGGTCACGAGGCACGCTAGAATTGTCTAATCAGTATGTATATAACTGCTCGACTTTACCGCACGTTCAAATCGCGTCTGCTTATGTATTTAAGAAAACGCTGAAGCTAGCGGTTGGAAACGAGTGAATGTTTGTCATTGTCCCCCTTTTTCGTGAACGACTACATCATCATTTTTATCATTGGCAGCGAAATTCCCTTGTGTGTGTGTTTTTGGGTGCATTGAGACGTGAGCGCATGTGTATTTTGAGATGGGGTGCACTTGTCCACGGAATCTGTGGCTAAGAATCTATAAATATATATGAACGATATGACAATTTTTTGATATCGATTGACACAACCAATTTTTGTATCTCGGTGTACATCTAATTAACCAAGCAAGCACATACTTGATATGGCCACGCAATAACAATACGATATCTGTATAAATAGACATTGGATATAATGTAGCATTGTTTTACATGTTCTTTGTGCTTTTTCTTTCCCCTTTTCCCTTTTCTCATTACAGAGACCAGATCCGGTCAGATTTTTATAAGCTTCCCCAAGGGCCCACTCAAGCAAGGAAGCCTAACCAGGTAGCCGATTTTTGCTACCTAGTTATAGGACTTTAGGCATATACTCTTTAGATTACAGAACTGAGTTTATTTTTTCCTGTAGGGACCATCAGAGGTCCTGATGAGTAAGTAGTAGGGGACTACTTACGAAACACGTCGACCTGGTAGTAAGCAATTTGCCCTACCTACACAAAACCTAATAAATTCAATTTTTCTACTAGCCAGGGAATTTTTAACTTTGCAAACACTAAATAGGTCCCTACACTTCACTGATATCACGTACACTACACCACACATAGCCGATCGTCACAACTATCAGTGCTCCCACGTAGTCCGTAGGTCGTAGCACGCCCCGCCCCGTAGAGGGACGGGAAGACCCCGATGATGAAGCATGACACTAAGGGGCTTCTTAGTGTGTGAGGGGTATTTTAAAAGCACATAGTGCCCTCATCATCTTGTCATCACAAGAAAGGGCCATACCTTTAGACTCACCATCACCAGCATTAAGTGTACTCACTTGTACACATTGATAGAATCCCGTTGTTTATACAGACCTAAATAGGTGACCTCCTGTCAACATTACTTAAATTTAGAAAGAAAAACTGTATGTCCAAGCCAGATGCAACAATAATTTAACTGTACTATCTTTACAACCCTGCTCTGTATCAGAAGCAATAAGGAGGTCATGAACTTACTGCACCAATACATTACCTGCAGGAAGAGCCAACTGTCTCTTTAAAGCCTGACTATAAATATTTGGATTCTCAGTATATCCCCAAGGAGCTCTACATAACCTAAAGCTCCGTCCAGCTAGGGTAAACCCAAACAGATATCTGCTATCTGGATGAATAGGAATACTGAAGAACACGTTTTTCAAAGCAATGACAGAAAAGAATTCAGCAGTGGAAGGAATCATTGTCAAAAGTGTAGTAATATCTTATTTTATTAACTTTGCACAAGTCAATAACAAAACAATAAATATCTTCATGATCATCAGGGGAACCTGAGGGTTTCCATTTAAGAATCGGAAGAATGGGACTATTACAAATATTAGCAGACATTTTTTCAACCACTGCTTTCTTGACCAAGTCCTGAAGAATTTGCAATAAGGCTTGCTCTCCGGCCTGTGGTATTTTATGCTGGGGAATACGAGGTAAAACAGCATTATCTTTAACCTGAATCGAAACCAGCGGTATATACAGCAGTCCCACATCTGTATCGCCTGTCGCCTACAGAGTGGATGGTATATCAGCAAATTCAGCAGGAAGCGGGAGAGACAGGCACTGTTTAGTACTCACACTTGAACCCATCGTCATATAAATACCTTCCACGGAACAATAAATAGTTGCATGCAATTTTTTCAACAAGTCCAAACCCATCAAATTCTCATCACAATTGGATGTCAGCAATAATGGAGAATCAACAGTAAAAGGACCAATAGTTAATGCAAGGGGTCTTGAAATGGGGCTCACAATCTTGAAATGGGGCTCACAACCGGTACACCTGTAAAACCTACCGAAACATTATTATGGACAGACAGATCCATCTCAGGGACCATATTTCGAGACACAGAACTTTTTGTTGCACATGTGACCATCAAAAGTACTTTAGTCAAACCTTGCAGTTCCGCTTTTACATAAGGACCATGATGGTCTCCAACTCTGTCCCTGGCTGACCTAGCCGTAAGACATTCCTGTCGCTTCATCCATGTCATATTCATCATGGTAGTACTGCCCATCTTGGGGGTCAAAATAATTCTTATCGGAACGACCCTGTGAGATTGCAGCTTTCTGAGCCGTATCAGCCCCACCAGTCCATAACCCCGTCCATGAGAACCTCATCCTCTAGGGACAGCCACCTTCTGCAAAAGCACTGGACATTTACTATGCCAGTGACCCTCCGCCTTATAATATGCACACTGATTCAGCCCCAAAGGCGTCATATTCAGCTGCCTCCTAGGGCATGGAAGTTGTTGGGCAGGACCACCACATCCTCTACCATTCCCTATGAATGGCTTTGGCAACACTACCTTCGTCTACAAATCCTTATGTTTTTTCTCCCTCCTCTCTTTATCCTCTTGGTCCCGATGTTCATAATATTAAGCCATATTCAAAATAACAGAAGGGGAAGAGGTGGACCAGGTACTTTCATAAACCTGTAAGCAAGTCTCGATTTTGGGAAGTAAATTAGAAACAAACCTGACAACAAACAATTGAACACCTCCTTCAATAGATATATCCTGCCCTCTCGAATCCAAAAACGTATCCTCAAACTGAGTGAAGAAATCAGACACATTCTCATCTTTCTTTTGTCGGCATGCCGTCAATTTGTCCCAGCTTACTTCCTTTGGTGGAATAAGAGATTGCATATATGTAATAATGCGGCCTGGCACAGCAAGTATCTCTGCTCGGGGCTTATCACCTAGCTTTCTTTCCTGTTCCAATGCTTTAATTTGATCCCATGTACCACTTAACTCCGCAACATGATCTTGAGTATGAAGCTGCCTCCAGATGTCAACCAGAACAAGAAGACAAAAAAAAATTCAATATAAACAGGAGTCATTACCAAAAAGAGGCAGCTTCAGTCAGTTCCTTACAATAAGCAGTAGGATGTTTCCTAGGATCGGGCAAATGAGTCCTAAGGGATAAACCTCATTTCTTTTTACAAATATGGATTTACATTTACAGAGTATAAAATGTAAATGGGCCGCTACACCCCCTCGAGTAACATTACCTCGCTGATCCGTTAACTCTAGTACCTCTGGGTGATATATGGCATAAACTTCTCGCATCAGAAATTGAGATAATGTGGCAGGACTCTTCTCATGCAACCTGCCCCTATAGGCAACCAACATGATAATGTTCCCAAAAACTTGGCCTGGGTTCAAACCCCTAGCATACACGCAACCTCTAATATCAAATAAAATCTGTGGTGCATCACCCCCAAAATGTTGCTGCCATAGGCCAATCAACGTAGAGGACATATGTTTAAGAGCATGCTGTTGTATAAAAGGCTCATAATCTTTCATCACACCCCAAACTTCCTCCACACTGTAAATGGGATTACGACCCCACTGGGCAGCGTGATTAGCTACTACCTTCTTCTCCTCATCCCTCACCGCAGACTGTTCAAATGGGCCCACATGCTCATTGCCAAATCTCTATCCTCAAATCCACGTGTTTTTGTCTCAGCACCCAATAACTCTTGGAAATTAACCATCCAAGATGGAGAAGCAACAGAAGTACCAGGTAGGATAGTTGCAGGTGGGAGCACCAGGGGAGAGAGAGCTGGAAAAAGGGATGCCAAAGCAATAGGTGTGATAGATGTGCTAACAGTCACAGTTGCCGCAGATGGCAAAGGCAAAGAAGGAAGTGAAGAAGCCAAAGCCACAGTCATCGAGACAGCAACAGTAGATACAGGGACAGTGGGACCAGTTGTAACAGGTGGCTGTGAAGGCACAGGTATAATGGGATATATCCTTTGCGGAGCACATGGGGGTGAGAGTTGGGTGTTTAACAATTCTTCCATAAATGTGTACGTTTCCTCCTGGGCCATGAACTATTTATCAACATGCAATCAAAATCTCCTATCTTCACATTCAACTCCCTTCTCCTGTTTTTCTCTATCATATGCTACAGCTTTCTTAGTCAGCGTCTGAATTTTCTCTTTCCGTGCCTCCCTCTCCGTCTACAATCGTCTCTGTTTAGCTGCTTACATAGACTGTCTACTTCGTCTTTTGAACAATGGTTCCTGTAAATACCCAATCTTTTGTTCATCAAAGTGCCCGTCAACAGCCACTGCAACTTGGCATTGTCCCTTTGTATATTTGTGCCATAATGTACTAATGATAATATGGCCAAGACCATGCTTCACATACATATCAAAATTAGATGTGCCTTCTGGAGACGCCAGCTAAACTTCTTCCAATTGAGCATCTGCAGAACAACAGCCACAGTGCAAAGAAAACAATCTGCTGATACCAGGCATTCTCAAAAGAAAACAAGTTCACTATTTATGCCTGGCGAAGCAATTGCAAATGCTTTTATCCCAAAGACGATCCTCAGACCGTACCAAATTCAAACCAAAATGGTAATATATTTACACAGAACTAAAACAAACTCACCTGATATATGCAGGTCTAGTAAACTAATTCTCCGCTGCCGACTTTTCAAGCCAAATGGTAAGATTCAAGGATTTTACCATTTAGGACTCCATTCGGGATAACTGCTGGGTAAGGCACCATCCAGCAGGACAGAAGGGGCAGATGCGAGCAATCAAGGCTCTCATACAGGGATGGACTAGAAGAAGGAGCACAGAGGGAAACAAAAGAACTAGGACGCCCTCCACTCATTAAGTCACAACAATAATGATGTCCTAGTGCTCAAGGCAGGAACAATATTGTCAAGACATCTGCGGTATCACAAGTTGCACCAAAATTACAACATACCTCCCCTCTTGTAATGAATTTGGGGTAGGGGATGCCTCAGTCTGCTGCCACTATTAAAATAGCCCAACTCTGATCGACTTAACAAACATTTACAAAGCCCACATTCACCTAGTGTAACATAGAAAATAGGTGAGAAAGCGAGATGGCACCTCACGGGCGCAACACCAATGGGACCCCTGGCTGGTACTCACCAGGATGGCCCTGTTATCATCATTGGTACCATCAAGCTATAAAAGAAACATGTCCTAAACCCAAAGAAAAGATCGTGCGTGATGCAGTGAACAAAAAATATGAGACTCAACGTACAACATTTAACACATAACACATATTCTATTCTGCAACTAGGACTAGTTCCTTTAATTTTGTTCCTATTTGTTGCATACAAAACATATATAGAGTTAAAAAGGAGGTTATGAATACTACCAATCGATTCACAACCTACTCACAGCCGACATGTTTCATTGCCTTGGTTTGTATCAGGCAATTTCCTCAGGGCATATACCTTTCAATGCCACTGCAAAGGATACTGGGCTTTGCGCACTGTAGCAAGACATAAACAATAAACAGAATCGAGGTTATCCCACTTTGATGCCTTAGTCAAGTCAAAAGTGCTTATATGCGTCGCATACACCATCATGCTGCAAAGTGTTAATATTTACCCTTCAATAATCCTAGCCTCTCATACCAGCCGAGAGGAATTTGAACTGGATCACAGCTCCCAATGGTAAGCTTTGTTAAGTCTCCCTCCGTTCTTGTTACTGCATTAACAATCAACCAGGAAGTATTAAAAACATCGTCTTATACCTGTGGATCTCGTCATTTATGCTCGTAGGCTCCTTCCTATCCCATTTAGAAAGTTACCGGTAGTGAAGAGAAGTCCGGCGCTCAATCAGCCCTGGAATACCGAGGCTCTTCTCTGCCGGTACCTATAGCGTGTGACGCGCCGTTTTGCACAGCATCTGATTGGTTGCGTACGTCTCGCGTACATGGCCGCCATCTTGGATTGGTCTTAAACACATTGTAAACAGAGATTCGTATGTGTAGAGCGGCGAATCCTCATGGGATCTCGCTATCATAACTTTATTGTAAATGACAATCTCAGCCCATCACTTGTATCTAAAAAGTGCATATCAATTGCAACCTTGTTTATTGTATTGATGTCCACACCTCCGTGAGACATCATTGATTGTGACATATAGATTGTTGATTTAGGGGGCTTTTTTGTTGATACCAATATGGTATCAATGCCTACAATTTCATAAGGCACCTTTATTCATATAAAGCCATAACTAGGATAGTGAGAAATATGTCCTTGCCATTGTGTTCTAATAAAGACAATAATCGTGTTATATCCCTCTACCTAATATGATGTTTATATGGAATCCTAAGTGGCAAGCTCTGGTGTTATGTATGTGCTCTCTTATCACTTACAGGTTTTCACTACCAAGGTTTGCCAGCATGTAGTGTCCCAAGCCCCTATGTTCCCATCAGTCATTAGATACATTCGCGAAGGAACATCTAGCGTAGTTTATTCCACTCCAGGAGTTCGTTCAATCCCCTCTGCTCACTCTTCTCCTGAAAAATCCATCTGGCTTCTTTTGTGATCAGACGTCTCTCTACCGTTTGGGCATCCCCTGTCAATCTCTCCAAGACAACCCATGTGAATGTATGTCTGTTGCGATGGCAATGTTGTACCAGCTTAGTAGTCAGTTTTCCGCTTCTGATGGTGCTTAAGTGTTCCTGTATACGGAGTTTTATTTTACGAGTGGTGAGTCCGATGTATTCCAGACCGCATTCACATTTCAGTCTGTACACTACGTTGACAGTGTTACAGTTACTAAACTGTTCAAGGGTCCAGTTCTTTCCTGATTGGAGAGTCACTGATGATGTTTTACATGTTAGAGGACACACCGAACAATTTCCACACGGAAAATGTCAATTGGGAATGGTATCAGGTTTTGGATCTAGACTGGTTCTTACCCTGGTATGAACCAATTTGTCCTTTAAGTTACCAGCTCTCCGAAACGCGAAGCGTGGGGGTGGCATCTTACAGTCCTTGTTGGATAATAGTGTCCAATGTTTTCTGATTGATTGGCGAATCTTTGTCGCCATGGGGTCATAAGTCATTATCACCGGGATACATTCCTCTTTCTCTTTGGTGCGAGTCTCTAGTAACGCACTTCTGGGGGTGTTCAGAGCCCTTTTCTTAGCTTGTTTAATGACTCTCCGAGGATAGTTCCTAGCTTCCAACTTCGCGCCGAGTCCTTCCGCTTGTTCTTTATACATTTCGGTTGAGGAACAATTCCTCCGATAACGTAGGAATTGACCCACGGGCAGGTTATCTCTTAAGGCTCTGGGGTGATATGACTGATAGGAGAGCAGTGAGTTTCTATCCGTGGGCTTTTGGTGTACACTTGTTTGGAACCCCCCTTCCATTGCCTCAATATCGAGATCGAGATAGACTGCTTCGTTTTTGCTGTATGACCAGGTAAAACGCAGGCACCGATCTTGCGTATTCAGCCAGTTCAAGAACTGCAGGAGAGATGTTTCTACTCCTGACCAGATGCAGAGCACATCATCAATGTATCTCCTCCAAAGGCCAAATGGCCTTTGAAGGGATTGATGTCAGAGTTGATGATGTGCTCTTCAAACTGGCCTACATAGATGCAGGCCAGACTCGGTGCCATGGTTGCGCCCATGGATGTACCTGTAACTTGAACTAGCACTTACACGAAACTTCTTTAGCTATAAGGATGACCTGTTTCTTCAAGTTACAGGTACATCCATCGGCGCAACCATGGCACTGAGTCTGGCCTGCATCTATGTAGGCCAGTTTGAAGAGCACATCATCAACTCTGACATCAATCCCTTCAAAGGCCATTTGCGCCTTTGGAGGAGATATATTGATGATGTGCTCTACTTCTGGTCAGGAGAAGAAACATCTCTCCCGCAGTTCTTGAACTGGCTGAATACGCAAGATCGGAGCTTGCGTTTTACCTGGTCATACAGCAAAAAAGAAGCAGTCTATCTCGATCTCGATATTGAGGCAATGGAAGGGGGGTTCCAAACAAGTGTACACCAAAAGCCCACGGAAAGAAACTCATTGCTCTCCTATCAGTCATATCACCCCAGAGCCTTAAGAGATAACCTGCCCGTGGGTCAATTCCTACATTATCGGAGGAATTGTTCCTCAACCGAAATGTATAAAGAACAAGCGGAAGGACTCAGCATGAAGTTGGAAGCTAGGAACTATCCTCGGAGAGTCATTAAACAAGCTAAAAAAAGGGCTCTGAACACCCCCAGAAGTGCGTTACTAGAGACTCGCACCAAAGAGAAAGAGGAATGTATCCCGGTGATAATGACTTATGACCCCATGGCGACAAAGATTCGCCAATCAATCAGAAAACATTGGACACTATTATCCAACAAGGACTATAAGATGCCACCCCCACGCTTCACGTTTCGGAGAGCTGGTAACTTAAAGGACAAATTGGTTCATACCAGGGTAAGAACCAGTCTAGATCCAAAACCTGATACCATTCCCAATGGACATTTTCCGTGTGGAAATTGTTCGGTGTGTCCTCTAACATGTAAAACATCATCAGTGACTCTCCAATCAGGAAAGAACTGGACCCTTGAACAGTTTAGTAACTGTAACACTGCCAACGTAGTGTACAGACTGAAATGTGAATGCGGTCTGGAATACATTGGACTCACCACTCGTAAAATAAAACTCTGTATACAGGAACACTTAAGCACCATCAGAAGCGGAAAACTGACTACTAAGCTGGTACAACATTGCCATCGCAACAGACATACATTCACCTGGGTTGTCTTGGAGAGGGTGACAGGGGATGCCCAAACGGTAGAGAGACGTCTGATCACAAAAGAAGCCAGATGGATTTTTCAGGAGAAGAGTGAGCAGAGGGGATTGAACGAACTCCTGGAGTGGAATAAACTATGCTAGATGTTCCTTCGCGAATGTATCTAATGACTGATGGGAACATAGGGGCTTGGGACACTACATGCTGGCAAACCTTGGTAGTGAAAACCTGTAAGTGATAAGAGAGCACATACATAACACCAGAGCTTGCCACTTAGGATTCCATATAAACATCATATTAGGTAGAGGGATATAACATGATTATTGTCTTTATTAGAACACAATGGCAAGGACATATTTCTCACTATCTTAGTTATGGCTTTATATGAATAAAGGTGCCTTATGAAATTGTAGGCATTGATACCATATTGGTATCAACAAAAAAGCCCCCTAAATCAACAATCTATATGTCACAATCAATGATGTCTCACGGAGGTGTGGACATCAATACAATAAACAAGGTTGCAATTGATATGCACTTTTTAGATACAAGTGATGGGCTGAGATTGTCATTTACAATAAAGTTATGATAGCGAGATCCCGTGATGATTCGTCGCTCTACACATACGAATCTCTGTTTACAATGTGTTTAAGACCAATCCAAGACGGCGACCATGTACGCGAGACGTACGCAGCCAATCAGATGCTGTGCAAAACGGCGCGTCACACGCTATAGGTACCGGCAGAGAAGAGCCTCGGTGTTCCAGGGCTGATTGAGCGCCGGACTTCTCTTCACTACCGGTAACTTTCTAAATGGGATAGGAAGGAGTAAGCATGAGCGCAAAATCCGCTCCGATCGCGGATTTTGCGGATTTTCGGTAAATCCGCGATCCGCGAACTCTCGCGAATTTACCGAGAATCCGCAATCCGCGGTCGGAGCGGATTTTGCGGTCAAAAGTTCAAGCCTACATCATTTACGATGGCGCCGGCAAGCTGCCAGCGCCATCCTCAAATGGTTACTTAATTAGCTTCGACAGGAAGCTCTAACAGATAAGATAAAGCAGGGGCTCGAGCGCCTGCTTTATTTTATCAGTTGGAGCTTCCTGTTGAAGCTAATTAAGTAACTTTTGCAGGATGGCGCTGGCAGCTTGCCGGCGCCATCGTAAATTATTCAAACGGTGGTGTCTTCTTGAATAAATATGAAGGGCAGGGTTCATTCGGGCACGACGGTCCTGGCACAAAAAATAAACCTCAGCAGGAAACACTTCAATCGTGAGCGTTGTGGGGGCTGGGCAGGTGTGCTTTCTTCCCAAATATACCATCGAAAATCCGCTGTGATGCTCGCCAGAGGCGTTTGCATCTTTGACTTTGACGAGCGGAATCCCCGTGCTGTTCCTGTGACCAGGGGCTTCTGTCTCTTAATCTGCTGCTCTGATCGGTCTCTGACCTTTTATACACACAAGCGGCATGCACCGTCTTCCCGCCATTTACCCACTATGATGTACATTTCACTCAAGGGACCCCTGCGCACTTCGGCGCGATTGCATAGTAACACACACTTGGTCGCTGGGACTAGTTGAAGCGCAAATGCAGTGACTCATTCATCAGCCCTAAAAAAAATCGTGAGCGTTGGGAGGCTGGGCAGATGTGCCTTCTTCCCAAATATACCAGGGGCTTCTGTCTCTTAATCTGCTGCTCTGATCGGTCTCTGACCTTTTATACACACAAGCGGCATGTGCGCTCGCATGGAAGCCCCGTCCGTTTGGCCCCGCCCACACACTCGAGGAAGCCCCGCCCCCAAATCCGCCGATCCGCATAATCCGCGGATTTTGCGGATCCACGATCCGTGAATCCGCAAATTCGTGAATCGTGGATCCGCAAAATCCGCCCATGCTTAGGAAGGAGCCTACGAGCATAAATGACGAAATCCACAGGTATAAGACGACGTTTTTAATACTTCCTGGTTGATTGTTAATGCAGTAACAAGAACGGAGGGAGACTTAACAAAGCTTACCATTGGGAGCTGTGATCCTGTTCAAATTCCTCTCGGCTGGTATGAGAGGCTAGGATTATTGAAGGGTAAATATTAACACTTTGCAGCATGATGGTGTATGCGACGCATATAAGCACTTTTGACTTGACTAAGGCATCAAAATGGGATAACCTCGATTCTGTTTATTGTTTATGTCTTGCTACAGTGCGCAAAGCCCAGTGTCCTTTGCAGTGGCATTGAAAGGTATATGCCCTAAGGAAATTGCCTGATACAAACCAAGGCAATGAAACATGTCGGCTGTGAGTAGGTTGTGAATCGATTGGTAGTATTCATAACCTCCTTTTTTAACTCTATATATGTTTTGTATGCAACAAATAGGAACAAAATTAAAGGAACTAGTCCTAGTTGCAGAATAGAAATGTGTTATGTGTTAAATGTTGTACGTTGAGTCACATATTTTTTGTTCACTGCATCACGCACGATCTTTTCTTTGGGTTTAGGACACGTTTCCGTTATAGCTTGATGGTACCAATGATGATAACAGGGCCATCCTGGTGAGTACCAGCCAGGGGTCCTATTGGTGTTGCGCCCGTGAGGTGCCATCTCGCTTTCTCACCTTTTTTCTATGTTACACTAGGTGAATGTGGGCTTTGTAAATGTTTGTTAAGTCTATCAGAGTTGGGCTATTCTAATAGTGGCAGCAGACTGAGGCATCCCCTACCCCAAATTCATTACAAGAGGGGAGGTATGTTGTAATTTTGGTGCAACTTGTGATACCGCGGATGTCTTGACAATATTGTTCCTGCCTTGAGCACTAGGACATCATTATTGTTGTGTCTCATACAGGGATCCCTGAACCTTCAGTCCGACCCGACGATGGCCTTGACTTCCTCCCTTTCTGCGGAAGGAGATGGGTCACTCACCCGAAGGAATCCCTGTTCGGGTGCCAACTGAAGGAAGTGGCCCAATTGGAGTCACTTGTGTCACTGACGACCACCTCTCAGCCTTCAAAACCAAATGAAGAGTCGGTCAGACAATTGAGAATACAAACCAATATCTGTTTATTCAGGTACACTCAGACTGGAGCCCAGTCTGCCCAGTCACTAGGAGTGCTGCAACTGACATCAGCAAGCATAAAGGTACAGTATTTAAATTTCAGAACCAATGAAGGCACGCCCACAATGGAATTTTCCAAGCAGATTCAGCTCAACAATGAAGTACAGAGGATAGGTTTTCATTCTAAGGCTGGGCACACTCTATATTCTACTCAAGGTCGCTCTGCCCATGCCCACCATGGGTGGAGAAGCGTGGCTCAGTGGTTAGAGGCGGCAGACCCGGAAGCTGAGATCGACCGTGGACCAGGGTTCGATTCCCCGCCTCGGTGGGTCTCGGGCTAAAAATTCCACGAACTCGACAATTCTCGCTCTGGTGCCTACTCGACTCACGGGGTCACACTCTGCGACTCTGGGCAATAGCTTGCTTAATCTCCACTACGGCCCCTTGCGGCGGGATGCCTGGCTTTCACCTTGTGGTTACCCTGTCGGGGTTTCTCACAGGGGAATACCAGGACGGGTTCCCTAAGCAAGCGCTTAGATACCGTGTCGGTGATTTGCGCTATATAAATACATGTACATTTACATTTACATTTACACCACTAGACAAGTGAGAGAAGGCCTCTATCTAGAGGGAAAGGTATGTGCTAAGATACAGTGTATTCATTAGTGAAGCAAAACTTAGCCTTGGAGAAATACAACTTAACAGAGGCCTTTTCTCGGAAATAGCGAAGTATGTTTCAATTATAACTCAAAATGGCTCTGGCATAGAAAATGGCACAGCAAATGCAAACATGCATAGAACAATGAGTAAACATGCATTTCTCTAGTCTAACACAACTCATCACCCGGCTTTTGAGAAAAGGAGCACAAATCATATGGAGAGAGGAAGCAGAAACAGCCTTTCAGGAATTGAAAGCTAAATTTACGCGGGCCCATATAATAATAATAATAATAATGATACAGCATTTTATAAAGCGCGAACAGCTACCTCACAAGGAGGTGTCCCGGCGCTAAAAGAACAAGTTTGACCATGAGGACTAGAGTATTAGCGCCTAGCGTGATTGGGTGAAAAGCCAGGTCTTCATCCCCCGCTTAAAGCAGAGCTCGGAGGGGGCCTGCTGAAGCGCTGGGGGCAGGATGTTCCAGAGTGCCGCCACATTGGCAGAGAAAGTTTGTCCTCCCAACCGAGCCCTTTTTGCTCCTGGAACTACAAGCTGAACGCGGCAGTTGGAACGAAGAGAGCGGGCCTGGGTATATCTCAGCAGTCGAGCTTTCAAATAATTTGGGCAGGTGCCATACAGAGCTCTAAAGGCCAGCGTAAGTGCCTTAAATTTGATTCTACTGGCTACTGGTAGCCAGTGAAGTGAGAGAAGGTGCGGAGAGACCAAATGCTTGAAAGGGATCCGCATTAACAGCCTCGCAGCCGCATTTTGGACCAGTTGCAACCACTGAATTAGGTACTTAGGTAAGCCCAGATAGAGGCCGTTTGCGTAATCCAGCCTGGATGTCACTGTGGCATGGATTACTGTTTTCCGGCAGCCCTCTGGTAGGAGTCGCAGAATCTTGCGAAGATTCCTCAGCTTACTCAGACAGCAGCCAACTACTTGCTGGATGTGCAAGGCAAAGGACAAACTGACATCCCACCGCACCCCCAGATTTTTTGCCGTTAGGCTAGGCGAAGGGGCCTGTCCCATCTCTGCCGGCCACCAAAGTTCTGAGGGTGAGGGGGACCTTTGCCAAAAAAGATCACTTCTGTCTTGTTTGCATTAAGTTTTAATTTGATTGTATTCATCATCGAGATGTCCTGCTGCCTTTTGTGCTGGAAACCGATGCCTCTCAGTTTGCTTTAGGGGGAGTATTATTGCAAGGTCATCTGGACACCGGACAACTGCATCCAGTGGCATATTACTCCAAAAAGTTAAACACCAATGAATGTAACTATAGCATTACTGATAAGGAACTGATGGCAATAAAAAGAGCATGCGAGGAGCGGAGACATTACCTGATTTGAGCCGCCCTCACTATAGAGATTTATACCAATGATCAGAACGTGCTGTTCCTAAAGACGACCCAAGCTCTTACTCAAAAACAACCGTGATGTACCCTTTTCTTTTCGGATTACGACTTTGTGATCAAGTATCGGCCAGGTCCTCAAAAAGGCAAGGCAGATGCCCTCTCCAGAATGAATCAAACAACGGAACAGGAGTAAGAAGAACTACCAGTAATCCTCCAAAATGTGAATTTCCAAGCAAAGAACAAATGGCTATTACTACCGCCGATTTATCCTGGGTGTGTTAAAGCTCACTCTGCCCTCTTGGATCATCACGCTTGGATTCTCGAAGAGCCAGCCCTTCGAACCCAGAAAGAGGACTTATTGTATCGGTCTTAGGCTCTCTTTCTACCAACTGAAACCATTCAATGCAAAGCACTGGACACACGATTCAACGATCGGGGGGCATGTGGGTGTTTACAAGACCATTGCTTTGACTGTGCATCTTTTCTGGTGGCCAAATGTACGTCAGGATGTTCTGCAGTATATTAAGAATTGTGCCATCTGCGCACAAGGGAAAACCATAGATAGCAAACCTGTAGGACTACTCTAGCCTATTCCTGTACCCCCTTCTCCTTGGCACACAGTCACAATGGATTTCATAGTGGAGAGGACTATACAGTGATCATGGTGGTTGTGGATCACCTGACGAAGATGGGCTTTTCATCCCCTTGAAGAAGATACCATCATCTGCTGAGCTAGCATTAAAGTTCCTACAAAATGTAGTTTGTCTCCATGGGATTCAAGTGGTACTAATAACAGACAGGGGGGTCTCCGTTTACCTCTCGCTTGTGGAAGGCGTTATGCACAGCAATGAAGATCAATGCCCAGCAGTCTACCAGTTACCATCCCCAGACTGTCTGCAACAAGAGGAAGAGTGGAGCACCTTTCTTTGGATGGCAGAATTTGCGTACAACAATGTTGAGCATTTGTCTTTGGGTTGTTCCCCTTTCTATTGCCAAAATGGATGTCATCCCAATATACTGCCTTTCAAATGGCCCAACTCATCGAGTCATCCTTCTGTACAAGAACATCACGCACGATTACGTGCAGGGCTTCAAAATGCCAAGGTACAACTCTGAAAGGCTCAGTCAAACGACGAACATTATGCTGATCAAAAAACACTCAAAGGAACCTGCTTACCAATTTGGGGATAAGATATGGTTGGAAACAAAAAATCTACATTTGGAAGGTGGCAATAAGTTGAAACCAAATAATTAGGCCCCTATTCCATCGATAAAATAGTAAACCCAGTGGCCATAAGACTGATCCTGCCCCTAACGTGGCAGATATACCCTTTCTTTCATGTGTCCCTACTTCGTTCCTGTCAAGCTCACACCTGCTTGCCAGACGTACCTCACCTGCTGGATGTAGAGGAGTATCTTAGATTCCAAGCTTGTGAGAGGTCCGGTCCTCTACTTGATAGAACAGAAGGATTATGGCCCAGAGGAGCGGTCCTCGGAGCCTGTCGATTACCTTCATTGCTCTCGCCTGCTTAAACGTGTTCATGAACGATTCCCTTCTAAACCAGGTCGACCACTGGGACGGCGGTCTTTGCGGGGGTACTATCATGGTTGTGGGAGACATAGTCATATGAGGGGTACACACAGACACATAATCGCCTCGTTAGGGTGCCACAGAACGACTAGGAAATGAGTGCCTGTTGAACTACATTTCCCAAGTAACCCCTGGGGTTCTCACGAGAAGTGGCTCCAGTGATCAGCAGTCAAGGGAGGACCTGATATAAGCCTCTCTTGTTTGCTGATCCGGTGCTTGTCGTTTCGGTTCCTCAGTGGATTATCCTGTGACTTGCTGTGCCTGTTTACTACCTGGTTGGATTCCCTTGGCTCGCTCAAGCGGGCGTTGAGCGCTGCTCTCCTTCAGCACATTAGTTCCTGTTGCGGTTATCCCTGCTGCTTCCACTATTTCTGCAGGCGCATTTGAACTTGGCGCTATGCCTTCACCTTCGTGAACTCATCTCTGCCAGCAGCGGGCGCCTGCTCTGCCTGTGCTGGTAGTCCTACTCCCTCAGTGTTCGGAGGTCTTACGTGATCAATGTAGTCCCGTCTTCTCTATTGCTTCGGTCCTGTCAGTGGAAAAGAGCACTCTGTGTTCCGCTCGCTTCATTTGTTTTTGACTTTTCATTCTTGTTTCCATTCCCCTTTTCACATACGAAACTGGTTAGCTACTTCACTGTGGCAACTCCATGTGAAGAGCTCTATTTGGACTTTGGGCCTCTCTGTTCGATACTACTTCTCGTGTGTGGCATTTCCTTCGCATATTAACAACGTCTTACTGGTTATTGTGATAACTCTTTCACTTCTATCTTCTAGTATATGCTGGTGAGTTGAGTATGCTTTTGAATGAGGAGGGGGCCAACTTAAGTGTAAAGCAGATCTGTGTGTTTGAGATCGTATGCTTGTCTCCTCTCTTGCACACAGGGTCAGGACGAGCTACAGTAGATATTCGTCTGTGTCTTTAGGGTCTGCCATATCTCTGAGGGGTCCAACCAATGTTTCAGCAGTTTAGCAGTGTTTATTGTTTTCTCCCTTTTCCACTGGTGCACTGCCTACCAGGGTAGTGAGTTACAGCATAGCTCCCTGTGTGGCAGCATGGAAGGGACGTTAGGTAGGATCAAGCAGCTCTCCATCATCCCAACTAGGAGTTCCTGAAGGTCTGTGGCATTTCTGTCTACCATTCCCCATACATGTCCCTGAACAGTCTCAAAACTTTCTCCAGAGTTAAAACCAGTAGATATCTTTTGCTTCAGCCCTGCAAAAACGATCTAGTATGCAGTGATGCACATGCAATTAGTCACATGAAAACTGGTCCAAATTTCTGTCATCAGATGGTTAGACATTGTGATGTTAAGGTTGTCCAAACCAACTGCAGCACATCGTGATGCAGTGCTGCAGTGCTGGAACAGCAACTCTGACAAAATAGGTCTGACTTGGAACCTTCCATGTCAGGCAGATGGCTGCCACAAGTTCTAAAAATCATGCTCATTCTACAGAAGATCCTTTTTGCCAGCTACCCGTAGTACAAACCTGCTTACACATGCCCATAAATGTACGTTGGACTTTATTCTTTTCTGTGCCACTAACACAAGCAACATTTGAGAAGTAGGTGATGATAGACTCAGTGTGTCATGGTGGGGCAGTCACTATATGCCGTGGTATCTCTATCTCACTCCGAGTCTTGTGCCATTGTGAAGTCGCTGAGGTGGGTTATTCTTCTGGCTCAATGCTGGGGACAGTGCTTCTTTTCTGTTAAGATGTCACCCTCTTCTTCCTCATCATCATCTCACACTCTGAATGGACTTGTAGCTGATGTTCCGTGGCTCTCCTCATCACCACCACCACCACCACGTTAAGCAATTTTGTTTAAGGAACTCCTCCCACTTGATTGTGTGGTGTTTTTTCATGTGGGTCATTTGGCCTTCAGAACCATAAATTATACCCAGCTTACCTCGACCAACATTTGTGTGGCAAATGCTGCATACTGCAATGTGCTCCCCTCTTTGTTAACCGTAAAAAAGTCCAAAACTGGGGAGAAGTGATTTTTTACTGTGCCACTGCCAATGCCTGAAGAAGAATTGGAGGTAGGTAGGCATGCCGTTGATTTCCTCTCTGCTTCTCCTGAGATAGGGGTTGGTGCATGTCTCAGATGTTGATTTGCAAATATGGAAGCTGGCTGTATTGCCTGTGTCACATACCTTGGAGCAGGTTGAATAGCAATGTCAGACTAATCTGTGTCACCTTTCACAATGCCTACCTCATCCTCATCACCCTCCTCATTATCCCCTTCCATAAATGTAAGTCTTACAGAAACTTTTATTTTTCCTTGCCTCTCCTGTTATCTTTTAGACTCTGCCGGCATCCACTCCATGTGGCTGTCTTCATCATCAGAAGTAGTGCTTGGAGAAGATGGTGGAGAAGTACCCTTCCTTTTCCTTGCTGAATATCCAGTAGCCAATGAGATTAAAAGAGGATGGTCTTGCTTAGAAGAAAGCTCAACCTCCTGTTCTGCTCCAACATCAGAAAAATATACTATTGCTGGCTCTGGCTGCTGTTCACTTTGCTCTACGTCCTGAAACGATTGTGCGCTACTTTGCAAAAGGGACAAATCCAATTCAACATAATTACTCATCGGCGTCACCATGATTGTAGTGGCTGTCTCATGGATAGACATGGTCCTGGGTTCACGTTGTTGTGGTGCTGTTGATGCAGGAGTGCTGCAACAACATTTATTTTATCAAGCCCCTCACACTAAGAGTATTAGTACCTATATACAGTTAGTGTCACTGCTACAGTTTTCCACTTTGTAGTAATTATATTGTTGTGCTATATATTTTAGCTAACTAGACCAGTAAGAAGGGACAATTGCATTTGTTTATAGAAGACGATCTGGTTCCCCTTATTGGTAATATCAAATCTGAGTGACTGGAATAAGGTAGATTTCAGGTGAGCTTGACCACCGTGTATCAGTCTACCTCTATATCACAAACACCTTCATTAGTTTTCTGATTGGTGTTCTCCTACCCATTTTTTAGGCTGTTCCTACCTGTCCTGATGAAGAACCTACAATAAGGTTTAATTGGTCTTTCATCATTTTAGGGTTTGAAACCTAGAGAATCCTTATCCATGTGGCATGTACTGATATCGCTCTCCATAGGGGGACAGCATTGAATTGTACACTTTACCTATGTAATATGGATGTGAAATGATCTAAAAACTAAAATGAGACAGGCATGAATACAAGCTGGTTGGAAATAAGTGTACTATATTCCTTCATCATCCCTCACTTCTGTGCGAGCACGTTTTTGAACACTTGCTATTTACTTTTTCAGAGCAACCAATGTATATAAAAAGTGTATTATATATATATGTAAGCTTAACCCTTTGCTTGCTTCTGTAAGCCAACGGCCGTCGCGCGCACTACCCCTGTAGTGCTGCGCACATTGTTGGCCGACGCGATCCCGCCCACTCATCTAAGGTGCCACACCGCAGCTGGACTTGTTTTTTTCCGTGTTCTGGTTTTCTTGGGTATACTCTTACATTGTTGATTAATGAATTATCCCCCTCACTTCTGAATTTGAGTGGTTTGACTGCTTTTTTGAAGTCTGGACTGGCTATTCTTATTGCCATATCTGTACAACACATCCTCTAAAGGTATCAAATATACTACCCCACCAAAATTTAAAATATCCCCCCAAAAAACACATTTTGTAATTTAATCCAATGCCATCCATGGCCTAAATGATGGTTCAATTCAACAGAAACCACAGAAACAGTTGTCTCATACTCCTATGACTCATACTGGGCCTACTGGCTGGAAAACCTTTTGTCAGACTTGGCCACATAGCAAATTGAATGAATGTTGCAAAATTAATTAAAAACATGGAAACATGTACTAAATTGTGCAACATTTTTCCTTTAAAAAAGAAGAACAATTACATGCAAAAATAACTAGTGCCCTATTGAAACTGCAGGCCACCCACCACAATACATTTTAAAATTGAATACAAATAAATGTCCATAACCCCAATCAAACAAACAACACCCTTATACAACAACTTGCTTGTGAAATCTCAAATACAAAATCCTTATACCCAATGGTATATATAGGGAGCAGACAATGAGAGTGATCCTCTCAGCTCCACATCCAAATGAAAACTGGCAAGGAGATAGACAAAGCACTGGCAGGAGCCTGCTGGACAGGAACAGGAAGTTGGAGTCTCTGAGGGACTTCTTTACAGTTGGAAAAAGTACAAAAATAGGCTTCTCTCACAACAAAAACAACTGCAACAGCCCATTGAAGAAGATATCCACTCGAAAAGCCTCTCAGCTGTTTCCCGAACACTGCTTCCCGAATGGTGCATTCACAATCAGCACTACATTGGTGATTTGGCACCATAAGCATTGCAAGCAAGCACAAAGTACTGAACAAAATCTCTAGCTGCCCAAGTTTATCATAGTGCACCTGAGCGAGCACCAAACATAAATATTAATACCTTGGCTGCTTGAGTTGATCTTCTGCTGTGCTGAAGGTCAATAGAAACGGGAGCTCAGCCGTCATCAGCACACGGGCACTGTGGTGCATGACGAGCTGAGCTCGTCATGAGCATGGGAGGGGTTAAAAGTGCAAAGAGAAAAAACTCCTCCAGTTCTTTTCTGGAAGGAGGAATTCAGGAACTCCGTGCTCCGCGGAGGAGCGTGGGGTTCCTGACTTCCTCCTTCCTGCAAATCCCATTCAGGGAGTGAAGTTTCATGCCTGGGCCTAAAACTTTGACTTTGTCCCGGTCCTGCTTGACCAGAAAGAAGTGGCTGGTGCTTTACACTTTTTGGTTCATATTTTTCATTTAAACTTAAAAAATTCATATATCTGGTTCCCTGCATAGGATCGTTGTCATGTTGGTGTCTTGTTTAACCCTGGGCGAAGTACAACGCTACGTTCACGTAGTTTGCGAATTTGCGCTACTTTGCACTAAGCAAATTGCACGTAGCACAGTGCAAACACGTGTAGCGTAATGAAGCGGTCATTTTTTGCTTGCACGCGGTCCTCAACAGCAAGTTGGTGACCGCGAGCGAGCAAAATGACATCCCGGTGAGACTTTTGCCTTGTTCGCGATCAGCAACATCAAGCTGCCGATCACGAGCGTGGAAAATAAACCTCCCTGCGAGATTCTCAACGCGGGGAGGTCAGGTTTCTCATTGCGAGTGTATGCTCGTGACGGCTCGTGATGAAAAACTACCAGTCTGCATTGAGAAAGCTGCCGCTCGAGTAGAAATCTACTCGAGCGGCCGGAAACAACCACTTGCACTGTGCAAGATGCGGTTTACACTCATTGCATAGTGCAAACAAGCATCCGGCACTGTGCAATCAGTGCGAACAGTATTTTGCATAGTGCACTACACAGTTCGCGTAGCTACGCAAAGCTCACGTAGCTCGCGTAATCCGAAGTGCACTTTGCATAGCTACGCATAGCTGTACGACGCAAACTACGCCCAGAGTCAGTCATGTTGAAGATAAAACAATTCTCTATTTTTATAGATTTGTGTTAGATTTTTATTGTGTTGTGTCTTTTACTTATTTACTGTTTGGTGATATTAAAATGATGTATAAACCTGTCTATTGAGTTAACCCTGACTGCTCATCTGCCAAGATACCAAGCGTTCAGCAAGGATGAGTTTATTGAGTCTTGCCTAGACATTAGTAGTGGTTGCGTTATTGTTACTAGGATTCAAATGTAGCTTGAAAATATCAAAATACAGGAGGCGTTTGACAGAACAGGGAAACAGGAACAAGTTAGTTTAATTGAACGCAAAGTCCGGGAGAGCAGCGACAGAGGAGTGTCTGAAGAGTGTCTCGATGTACAGAGGTTTTGGCCAGCATTATATACAGTTCTTGAAGTACAATAAACTGGTTACATATTCTGTAGACAATGTAATTCCAGGCCTAGGCATGGACCATAAATTCAGCCATCTGATAATGGGGCACAGGTGGCTCTCAACGTTGTGTACACCTAATATGGGCCAGTGTGTGTGTTTGTCCAGATATCCGTCATGGGGAGCATGTGATCACTGTGTGTAGTGTGCATGCTGTGTTCTGATTGGCCAAATCCTCCTAACTGCTTGTAGCATATGCCTTTGTGGGATTTTGGGAACGTGCATCCCTTTGGCCAACCAAGTTTTGTTGGGTCCAATCTCCTCAGACCGTTGTTGGGATACATTGTCATCGTATTTATTGGTATTGACATTTGTACATATATTATGGCATACAATGAAATCGTATCCACCAATATTAACAGTATTATAACTAGCTGAAGACAAATACCTACACCCACTAATAACCCAGCTTCCTACACTGATGACATTTCAAATGAAATCAGTGATGACGTCACTGATGGCATCCTCCAAGGTTCGTTTTTCCGCATAGTGCTGTATAAATTGCTATAAATTTACATTTAACATTTTTCACATTAACAATCGACCACAAATATATTTGTCATCGATGATGGCATTTAAATTGTCACCAGTGATGTTATAAATGACGTCATAGACCATGTCTTCAATGTCGTCATATGTAAGGTCATAATCAGTACATGGTGGGACGCAATTTATAGTTAGTGCTGCTAACCATAACTGGTAGATTTCTGTGGTATTTTTTATTTCAAAACATTAACGTTGTCACTGAGAAATTTTATAACTATAATGTTACTTTAACCTTTGTTTATTTTTACTTGAGTTTCAAACTTTTTTTCAAACAAAAAGAGAGTTTTTTTATTACACCTTACTATAACATTAGTTTAACCTTTGTTTTGTTCAGTGCAGTTCGAGGTTTTTTAAGTAAATTAATGTGTATGTATATTCGGATCAGAGGAGGGACTGGACTCTCCTTTCAGGCCTCTCTCTCAGATGATGGGTGTGCATAGTAGGATGTTGGGAGGGACTGGGTTCTCCTTTGACACCTGACTCCCACATGACAGGTGTGCATAGTGAATCACTGACAGAATATCGACTCTAAGAATATCGACCTACAGAAACATTGACGCTGGAATATCGAAGGTAAGTATACCGAAATCCTATCTACAACAAGGTAAGTACAAACATATTGAAACTAAATTATCGATGTTAAAAATATCGTAGTTAAAAATATTGTTTTTTTCAGTTAAAAATAAATGAGTAAAATAAAGTAAATAATACTAATGAATAAAATAAACATAGTTAACAATATTTAATAATGTTGAAAATTAATAAATGATACATATATAATAATAAAAGATTAATTAAACACATACATAAAATATATAATATATACTTACCTAATAATAACTTTTAATAATTATTTTAATTACTTATAAATTATTTATAAATACTATAAATTACAAATACATCTACACACATAAAATAATAACATAAATAAAAAGTATATAATTATTTAATAAATTAAAAATATTAAATATACCTACAAAATATTCTAAATTAATTAAATACTACATTATCTAAAATAAAACAACAAATATTAAATACAAATTCCTACTATTCCCACTCCAAAAAATGCAACAGTAGGGAAAGTGTTGGATAATGGGTGGGTAAAAATTACTATTCCAACTCCAGAGTGGGAAACAGTAGGGAAAGCTTTGGATAGCGTAGGGGTAAAAATTACTATTCCCACTCCAGAGAGTGCAACAGTAGGGAAAGCATTGGATAGTGCAAGGGTAAAAAATACTATTTCCACTCCAGAGAGTGCAACAGTAGGGAACGCGTTGGATAGCAGCTGGGTAAAAATTACTATTACAACTCCAGAGTGTGAAACAGTAGGGAAAGCATTGGATAGTGTAGGGGTAAAAATTTCTATTCCCACTCCAAAAAGTGCAACAGTAGGGAAAGCGTTTGATAGCGGGTGGGTAAAAATTACTATTCCCACTCCAGTGAGTGCAACAGTAGAGAAAGCGTTGGATAGCGTAGGGGTAAAAATTGCTATGCCCACTCCAGTGAGTGCAACAGTAGGGAAAGCGTTGGATAGCGTAGGGGTAAAAATTACTATTCCCACTCCAGTGAGTGTAACAGTAGGGAAAGCGTTGGATAGCGGGTGGGTAAAAATTACTATTCCAACTCCAGAGAGTAAAACAGTAGGGAAAATGTTGAATAGCGTAGGGGTAAAAATTACTATTTCCACTCCAGAGAGTGCAACAGTAGGGAAAGTGTTGGATAGCATAGAAATTAAATATAACATACTTATAAATAATGTTTGTATTTAAAATAATTATTAATTTAAATTTGAAACCAACATCATTTACAAATACCCATTAATAAATAATAAAAATGTAATTACAATTGAATAATTAAATATAAATACCAATACTAATTAATTAATCAATATTAGTTACCAAATAATAAATATTGAACAATGAAATGTTTTTCAAAACAAAACACATATTTATTATTAAAATGTGATTAGAAATTTAAAAACTTTAAACAATAACATTATTTTTATACAAAAAAATACTTTTTAATACTTTTTATAAATCATGAATTACCAATTCGCCAGTCCGGCACCACCCAGTCCTGGCGGTGGGTGACCGGCCTGGACTGGCGGTGGGTGACCGGCCTGGACTGGCGGTGGGTGACCGGCATGGACTGGCGGTGGGTGACCGGCATGGACTGGCGGTGGGTGACCGGCATGGACTGGCGGTGGGTGACAGGCATGGACTGGCGGTGGGTGACCGGCCTGGACTGGCGGTGGGTGACCGGCATGGACTGGCGGTGGGTGACCGGCATGGACTGGCGGTGGGTGACCAGTCTGGACTGGCGGTGGGTGACCGGCCTGGACTGGCGGTGGATGAGGCAATGACACTGTAAGGGCTTTTTTCAACTGCCATTTCAGAATGCATCATCAAATGTATGTGTTTGCCTGCACCGCCACCGCGGAAGGCGTGCAGCGCCAGTGAGTGAGAGATTTCAAATGATGCACCGCCACGGTAGTGCGCACATGCATTTTCCCGGGGTGCAACTGGGATGGTCATTGACCGTACAGCATATGTCATGCATATTTGATGTGTAATCGGTCAACTCCTGTGTTGGTGGAAGCCGTCCCCACACTGCATGTCTCCGCACACATGTAATCTTCTTAGTGTGCAGGACATGTCCGGAATGCTGTAAGATTTTTGATGTGTAGTCTATGGACCATGTTCACGTGCGACCTTCATGTCCATTTTTTGCATGTGTGCTCAGACATTAGACCTTGCCAGTGGTTAACAAAGGCTAGTGTTGTGGGCCAAAGTAGCGTCAGATGTGCATTGCGACGTGTTGACGTGTTGGTCTTGTGGACACACGTGTTCATTTCTACACATCTACACAGTACCGCAAGGGTGTGTACACACATTCATTATCTGTTGTGAGTGTGTTGTTTGTGTGTGCAAGTAACAATGATGTGTGTGTACATGCATTCTGTGTATGCGTGTCTGTTGTTGTGTGCCCATACATGTCAGCTGAGGGGACATTGTCTGTGTGTTCATGGGTGCATGAACACAAGTAGGGTGTCTTCCAAATTCATGTTGTTTGTGCACATACATGTGTCTCTGTGTGGACGCTTGTCCACATATGGGCCCTCAGTCATGTGTTGTTGCAAGATGTTTTTAAATTTGTGCACGTTACATTGTTCATGTTAGCCCACAGGATGTTCTTTGTGGCTGTACATTGTATGTAGTCAGCTCTATTTCCTGAGATATTGTGGCGGTCACACATATCATCACTGTCTGCAACATGTATTATTAGCAATGTGGTGCTCAAGATGTGATAGTGTTGCACAGCTATGCGTTGTTGGTCATTTGACATCTGCTGCCACTACTCCCACACAGGAGGGCTCCAAATGTGCATCGACCATACACTGTGCTGGAGGACATGGTTGACGAGGAGGTGATCAGCAAATACCGGCTTGACCGACAGAGATTGCAGGAGCTTATCACACAATTGTCACCTCATCTGCAGCCACGCAGGACATATCCCACAGCGAAGGTGATGGCGGCACTTCATTTCTTTGCGACTGGCACTTTCCAGTACACCATTGGTCATGCGGGAGGGATGTCACAATCTATGTTCAGCATGGTTCTGCGGGATGTCCTGAATGCCATGATGCATTACAAGGATGATTACATCCATTTTTCACGTCAGGCACAGTTGGCAGCCGTCAAAGGGGACTTCTATGCCCTGGCCCAGTTACCACACGTGGTGGGTTCAATTGATGGGACACATATTGGTCTCATACAACCCCAGACACGTGAAGCTGTATATAGGAATCGGAAGCACTACCATTCGATCAACGTGCAAGTGGTGTGCCTGTCTGACAACATCATCTCGCATGTGTGTGCCAGATTTCCCGGTTCCGCACATGACTCCAACATCATGCGGAGCAGCATTGTCCCCCAACTGATGGCTAATCTGCGTCCAGAACGTGCGTGGCTTGTAGGTGAGTGTGCTGAAAGGACAATTATGTTGTCAGTGTGTTGTGAGGACAATTGTGTTGTATGTGTGGCATGGTGTTTCCACAATTCATGGTTATGACATTTGTGTCCGTCATCACTCCACCTAGGCGACTCGGCGTACCCAAACAGGCCATGGCTGCTGAGCCCCATCAGGAATCCTACAACCCCTGGTGAATTGCGTTATAATGATGCCCATGGGAGGACACGTCGAGTGATAGAACGTACATTTGGGCTGCTGAAGTCTAGGTTTCGATGCCTGGATAAAACCGGAGGGGCCCTGCCATACTCACCAGGCAAAGTATGCTAAATCGTGATTGCCTGCTGCATGCTCCACAACCTGGCCTTGCGCAATAACATAGAACTGATCATGGACCCTGAAGACCAACAGGTTGCTCGGCCTCCCATCCCACCCATGTCGACTGATGAGGATAGTGGTGAGGAAGAAGATGTGGACCAGAGGCGTCAGCTCATTGATCGCTATTTCCCTTGAATGTGGGTAACTACCGCTTGTACAGCCAGACAATGCGTGATGTATGTTTGGTGGTGGAGTGTGGATGTGGTGTGTCTATGCAGCCTGTTCTGGTATGTTCTGTTTGCAAATGTGTGTGTTAGATGGGGTACATGGTATGCTCCCTGATGTGTGTCCTGTGATCCACTTAATTGGTGAGGAGTGTGGTTTGTTGGATGTTGCTGTACAGTGTGTTGTGATGGGTGTGAATCTCTTTCCTGACCCGTGTTTGTTGTTCTCTCATTATCCCTAGATCACTCCCACAGAGGCATAATTCTCAACAACATAGATCCATGAACCTGGTAACGTAAGATTCTAAGACATTCATGTGAATAAAACATGGAGGCAACACATCATTGAATGTATACGTGATGTTTATTTACAGGTTGAGGATTGTTGTTGGTGCATATTTACAAAGAAGTGTTGGTGGGGGAGTGAGAGTTGAAGGTCATGGCAGATGAAATCACCGTGGGGACACCACAATGTGTGATGTCCAGCTAGTCCAACAGACGTGTGGCAATGGTTGGCATTGTGGGACAGGATAGTTTTCAGGGTGAATGGCAGGCTCAGACAAGGGTGAAGTCATTGGTGCCCCCTCTTAGAGCGGGTAGAACGGGACAACACCACTGTTCTCACCTGCATCCAGCCTCGGACGGCCCCTCCGTCTTGGAGCCGGAGCGGAGACAGCTGTGGGGGCAGGTTGGTCAGGGGCCACCTCCATGTCCATGGGCTCAGGTGTGGGTGGCGGTGGTGTTGGGGAGCGGTCCCGCTGGGCAAAAGGGTGAGGGGGAGTGGTGGTGCGCGGGGTGGCCAGTCCCTCCACAGAGCAGTTGCTTGGCCCATGATGTCCACAATTTGCCCTATGCGCATATCTATGGACCGCAACAGACTGCTCTTGTCCTGTGAGTTTTGGTGGGCCCATTCAGACTGTTCCTGCGCCCGCTGATAGGAGGTATTGATTCTTGCAATGGCTTCCAGGGTTTCGGCGGCAGGATGGGGTGGGTGTCCTTCCCCACCTCGCCGGACAACTGCAATCCTGGTTGTGTGCTGTGCCCTCACCTGTGTCCTCTCACGTACACTCTCCCTGCTTGCCTGGGATGTAGATGGCCCATCATCGGCTGATGGGTCAGGCAGGGTGGCACAGGCAGGAGTGGGGGTGGTGGTGGTAGGGGAGGAGGTGGTGGCTGCACAGCTCACTATGGCAGGTGATGGTGTGGTGACACAGGCCGTGGTGGTGGAGGCAGTGATGTCCTGTGAGCCTGATGGCCCTGGAAGTCTGCTTGGTCCCGTTTCGTCCTCTGCGTCTGAGCAGGCAATGGGCTCGTCCCCAGAGAGTCCGTGCTGTGAGGGGGGCGACTGGTGCTGCTGCATGGTGCTTGCGCCAGTCAAGTTGCGATCACCTGAGGGACAAGATTATCATGATCAATGCTGTGGACATGACATGGTTTTGGTAACAACATTACTAATCAATTACCTCTCTCACCCTCCCCCCACTGCCATCCCTCCCTGTGGACCAGGGAGCCTGTTGGGAGTTGTAGTGCTGGTCTCTCACCCCCCCCCACCGCCACCCTCCCTGTGGACCAGGAGGAATATTAGGCGTTGCAGTGCTGGTCTCTCACACCCCCCACCCACCGCCACCCTCCCTGTGGACCAGGGGGCCTGTTGGGAGTTGTAGTGCTGGTCTCTCACACCCCCCCGCCACCCTCCCTGTGGACCAGGGGGCCTGTTGGGAGTTGTAGTGCTGGTCTGTCACCCCCCCCCCGGCCACCCTCCCTGTGGACATGGGGGCCTGTTGGGAGTTGTAGTGCGGTCTCTCACCCCCCCACCGCCACCCTCCCTGTGGACCAGGGGGCCTGTTGGGAGTTGTAGTGCTGGTCTCTCACACACCTCCCACCGGCACCCTCCCTGTGGACATGGGGGCCTGTTTGGAGTTGTAGTGCGGTCTCTCGCCCCCCCCCACCGCCACCCTCCCTGTGGACCAGGGGGCCTGTTGGGAGTTGTAGTGCTGGTCTCTCACACCCCCCCCCCACCGGCACCCTCCCTGTGGACATGGGGGCCTGTTGGGAGTTGTAGTGCTGGTCTCTCACACACCCCCCACCACCACCCTCCCTGTGGACATGGGGGCCTGTTGGTAGTTGAAGCGCTGGTCTCTCACACACTCCCCACCGCCACCCTCCCTGTGGACCAGGGGGCATGTTGGGCGTTGTAGTGCTGGTCTCTCACACCCCCCACCCACCGCCACCCTCCCTGTGGACCAGGGGGCCTGTTGGGAGTTGTAGTGCTGGTCTCTCACACACACCCCGCCACCCTCCCTGTGGACCAGGGGGCCTGTTGGGAGTTGTAGTGCTGGTCTCTCACACACACACCCCAACCGCCACCCTCCCTGTGGACATGGGGGCCTGTTGGGAGTTGTAGTGCTGGTCTCTCACACACACCCCCCACCGCCACCCTCCCTGTGTACCAGAGGGCCAGTTGGGAGTTGTAGTGCTGGTTTCTCACACCCCCCCCACCGCCACCCTCTCTGTGGACATGGGGGCCTGTTGGGAGTTTTAGTGCTGGTCTCTCTCACCCCCAACCACCGCCATCCCTTCCTGTGGACATGGGGGCCTGTTGGGAGTTGTAGTGCTGGTCTCTCACACACCCAACACACCTCTCTCACACTCACCCCCCACCGCCACCCTCCCTGTGGACCAGGGGGCCTGTTGGGAGTTGTAGTGCTGGTCTCTCACACCCCCCCACCGCCACCTGTTGGGAGTTGTGGTGTTGGTTGCTCTGACAACATGCAAGCATGGGAACGTAGGAGGCAACATTTGTGTTTGGTCATGGTGGGTGCATTAGAGCCCAGGACTTCCCATTTGGGTGACTGTGTGGTCCACATGCATGGATTGGGGCCAGGGAGATGTGTGTTGGCAGTTGTGCATGGCAGACCATGGCAGTGTGATCATGGTCATTTGTTTGTACTTACCAGCCTCTTCTCCCTCCTCGATTCCTTCCAGACTCTCAGGGTGCAGTATGCCCAGCACCTTCTCCTCCCATTCAGTAAATGGTAGGGGCTCCGTAGGAGTGCCGCCGCCAGTGTGGTGTGCCCGCAGATGGTTCTTCGCCCTGATGCCTTTCACCCTTGCCTTGAGGTCGTGCCACCGCCTCTGGATGTCGTGCTTGGTGCGTGGCACGGT
Source organism: Lissotriton helveticus (assembly GCF_964261635.1). NCBI lineage: Eukaryota > Metazoa > Chordata > Amphibia > Caudata > Salamandridae > Lissotriton > Lissotriton helveticus. The sequence continues at coordinate 1,613,054,821 of NC_136065.1, forward strand.
CCCTGACGCATTCACTCTGGTCACTATCCTGTCCCACATGTGGTTTTTGGTTGCCAAGGTTGTCTGCTGGACTAGGTTGCCGAAGAGCTGTGGTTCGACACGGATGATTTCATCCACCATGACCTTCAACTCAGTGTCAGTGAATTTAGGATTTTTCTTGGGTGCCATGGTGTGTGATGTGCAAGGTGTTGGTGTGGTGGGGTGGGATGTGCAGGTGTGTGGTGTGTAGGGATGGTGTTGGGTTGGGTTGTGTGGTGTGTGTGTTTGTGAGCAGGTAGTATGTGTGTTTGTGTGTGTCTGCTGCTCGTGGTGATGTGGCTCTTGCTTGCAGCTATGCTGTGATGCAAAGGACTGTGGTAGTGGGAGGGTATCTTTTTATACTCTGTGTGGTGGTGGTGTCCCAATGGTTGTAGGCAATCAGGTGTTCTGTGGGTGTGGTGATTTTTGTGCATTTTTCGGAGCAGGGGGTGGGTGTCATTGGGGCGTGTAGTTGCTGGAGGTGGGTGTTTCTGGTGGTTGGGTGTTCGGTTTAATGTATTTTTTATTTATTTCCGTCTGCGATTTTGTAATTGGGCAGGGATGGTGTTTGTGTGGTACTGCCGCAGTCATGGTCAGTTTTCGGAGGTATTGTTTCCGCGACGGTGGAGGACGACGGTGAGTTCCGTTGGAATGGCGGCATTATCCTAATCGCGCGGACGGACCCTCCGCAGGTATGGCGGCGGTTGGGCCTGTTCCCGCGGTCTTGTCCGTCCGCGGCGGTGGGTGTTCTATTGGTTCCATCCGCCGTGGACGGTGTTAGATGTGTTCCGTCCGCCGCGGACGGTGTTTGATGTGATCCGTCCACCGCGGTCGGAGTTTCTTGACATGGATATCCTAATCACAACCACGGATTCTCCGCGGTGCGGGCGGGAGTGATTTTGCCCCGGCCATGGCGAACGGTACCCGTTTCCGTCCGCCATCCTAATCGACCCGACAGTTTGCCAAAGAATTTGGCCCCTGAACTCGGTGACTGTGAGACCTGGGGTAAGACATTTGCGGCGGTCTATGCGAGGTGTTACGGCACTCCATCTATGGCTGTCCTGCCTACGGTCCTTAAACGTGTTCAGGATGATCACGGACCGGAAGCTGCGGTTGAATTGCGTATGCACCTGTGTGGCACCTTTGATATAGTTTGCGATCTCATTCTTGCTAATGTTAAGGGAGATGCAGTGAACTTTCAGGTAGCTAATGCTTTGGCGGCGATTCCCGATGCCGAGAAACCCCGACAGTTGGCGAGGATTATTGTGGCGGCTTATAAAACCGTGGGTCGCAATAGCAGGGGTCTAAAACCCTTTTCTGTCATAGAGAAAAAGCAACCCCATGGGCAGAATTCGGAAACAGAAGTTCAGCCCAAGTCCAAGAAACAAAATTGGCCTAAAAAACAAAAACAGGGAAAGCAACAGCAACAACAGCAGACACAGGAATCTCGTCCTGCGTCACTGTTACCTGCGCAAACAGAACGTATTTATGACTTGCTCGATCGCGCGAAGATTAAATCACCTTATTGATTTCAGGTTTCTGATCAACGCTCTCCTCGTTCCTTTCAGGACTCATCGGCCTCGGCGACCTCTGGTGGAGGCGGCGGAAGGGGTCGGGTGGTCAGCAAGGACGTGACCTGCCCCGCCCGAAAAACGGTGCAGGATAGCAGGACGGCTCAACGCCGAAGAGACCACAGTTTGCCAAGAAGAAAGTCGCCGCCTTAACAGCGCACAGATATGCCACAGATAGTGAGAACATGGCTTCGGAATCTGACATGGGCTCTGCCATTGCTGGACAGTGCGGCGTAGATTACCATTGTGAGAGAGGTCCTTTGTCCACTATTGAAGGTGACAGTGACTGATATTTTTGTTGTGATAGAAACAGCTGATACAAGAGTTGCTCCCCCTGATGGACTTTATGAAATTGTCGTGTTAATCGAAGGTGACATACAACGTACCATAAAAAGGGTATTTTGGGAAAATCGTTCGTCTACGTATCACATTTTGCTTTCGGAGTCTGACTGGCCCCCACCTTTTGTTCTCGCAGCACCACGAGGGGAGGAGGTAATCCTCCCCAGTTTCGCGAACACGGTCTCGAAAGAGCATGCGCTGCATTTTGCAGAAGAGTGGGCTAAGGCTCTAGCACCCGCTCTGTACCGCAACCAATGTGGTTGGGATAAATTGTCCCCAAGTCACGAAATTCCTTTACGGTCTCAGCCGTAGCCTCAACCTCAATATCCCATTCGGCGTGAAGCCAAGGCTTGCGTCGCAGCAATCCTTGAACAATTGGAATATCAGGGTGTAATTGAAACATATATGTCACCTATGAATAACCCTCTTTTTACTGTAACCAAGCATGACGGTTCATATCTTTTGGTGTTGGATTACCGGCATTTAAATTCGCATTGCCGTAACTGTGCAGAACAGAATACTCACGGCTCTGCCCTAGTGAATAGTCTTGTGCGTAAGCGTTTTAAAACCACGCTTGACATTTCTAACGGTTTTTATGCCCATCGATTGGATAGTTTAAGTTCCCAATGGACCTCCTTTACATGCGGCGGTGTCCAAAAACTATTTCAGCGTTTGCCCATGGGCTATAAGAATAGTCCTGGGATTTTTACTGCCCGCATTGTCTCCCTTTTGGAGAGAATCGACCCAGATGCATGCTCGTATGTGGATGACATCTCACAGACGACGAACTTTGGGAGCATCTGTGTCGAGTAAACAGCATGATTTGTAACTTTGCAGACATGGGTTACAAGTTTAACTTTGCAAAATCGCACATTGCAGAGTACACAGTGCTGTTCCTGGGCTACGAGCTCAACAATGAAGGTAGAGGTTTGGCTCCTCACTTCCTGGAGAAATGCGCACAACTACGCGCTCCAACAACGCTGAAAAAATACAGGCTTTACTGGGTTTCTTAAATTTCGGAAGGACATACATTCCGGAATATGCCCAGCATATCAAGCCTTTGTATGCTTTGATACAGCCAACTTTTTCCAAATCATGCTGGCTGCCGAAGCACTCAGCCATTTTGCAATCCTTGCAGGCTGATCTGCTTGCTTCAAAATCCTTACTGACTCGTGATAACCACACCAACCTGGTGATAAGAGTTATCCCTGGGACGGGGGGGGTTCATGTACCTGACTTTTAATGAAGGAGACACAGTACCTATTGCTTACAAGTCACACTTGTACACTTCGGCTGAAATTCGTTTTTCCACTGTGGAGAAAGTTTTAACGGCTATGCAGATGGCAATTCTTAAAGAACGTGCCTTGTCACAGGGAAAACGTATGTTGGTTGTTACCCCGTGTCCTGCCTTGGAGGCAGTTACGAAAGCCAGTGTACCAAACTCTAAAGCTTTGCTCCTCGGTGGATTCAATGGGCTGCGTCCTTGACATCTCAGGATGTCACGTTTATTTTTGACACCACGTTACGGTCGCAGGAGTATTTACAGAATGAATTCATTCGGCTCCTTTAGCAATGCGACCTTTGGAGGATTTCCATTACATCATTTACACTGATGGTTCGGCGCAGGTTGCGCATGGCTCTAAGCACGCCTACGTTTCCGCATGCGCCATTGTGGTCGGTGCCATGGTGAACGATGAGTTCAAGTCCAGAGTTGTGCACACGTAGACTCTAGGGGACTGCACCACACAATTGGTGGAGCTTTGTGCTCTCTTACTCGCGTTAGAGTACGTAGATCCTAGTATGACGACTCCTATTGGGAGTGATTCCTATTACTGTGTCCAGTCTTACAATGAAAACTTGTTCTTTTGGATTCAAAATGACTTTCATGATTCCAAGGGTAGCACAATAAAACATAAATTGATCTGGGTTCGAGTGGCTGAGCTCAAAGAGCAGTTGCCACTCGTGTTTGTGATTCATTCTCTCGGCCATCAGCGTGTTGGCGTTCATGCTGTGGGTAACTCGCTTGCTGATGAGGCAGCAAAATCAGCGGTATCTACATATTTAGTTGCAGCAGTTACACGGTCCAAAACTAAGATTGATGATGACATCTTGGTGGCAGTTGCTGCCACTGAGAAGGGAGGTAAACATCCTACAGGTTCCTTTTGTGAAAATTCCTGATGTTGGAGAACATTTGATTCCCAACACGGATCGCAGGGCTAGCTTGATTACAGCGGCGCATGAAGGTGTGGCGTCTGTGCATGCGGGCATCTCGGCCACTGTAGCTCAATTACAACAATGTTTCTGGTGGCCGGGACTGTACAAACAGACGCACAACTATGTCCTTCAATGCGACATTTGCCAGCAGATTAAACCTTCGACTGCTGCGCGTCCGCCTCAGACACAGTTGTACATATCTAATAAACCACTAGGTTGTGTTTATTTAGATCACTGCGGTCCTTTTTCTTCTGATACTGCGTATAAGTACATCTTAGTAGCAGTTGATTCATGCACACGCTTTGTGTGGGTATGGCCCCATCGCAGCGCTGATTCACGGACTGTCATAAGAGATTTGCGTGTCTTTGTAGGGATTTTTGCCTCTGGCACCTTCCATTCGGATCAGGATCCAGCTTTTGCCTCTAAGGCGTATAAGGATGCCATGATTTCGATGGGGGTACAAGTCAAGTTTTCGTCTCCATAAAGACCTGAGGGTAACAGTGTAGTGGAACGAATGAACCGTGACTTAAAGCAATCTTTGACAGCACGAGTTATAGGCACTGGCAGAAATTGGTTGGCCCATCTCAATGGCATGCAGCGTGCTCTTAATAATCTCCCTAGAAGGTCTCTGGGTGGTTGGACCCCATACGAAATGCTCTTTGGTATCAAGATGTTTGTCCCGGGCCTTGGCGGTCTAGACGGCGTGGCCCGAGCCACAACCTTTGACGTAGATGAACATTTCAATGTTTTACATGATCTACAAAAGACCAGAGACAGTCTTGCAAAGGAACATTTTCCCTCCACATCGGATGATGCGTTGCAGATCCCGGTAGTTGGCTGGCTACCGCAAGTTGGAGAACTGGTTCGAGGGAAGATTGATAACAAGAAAGAATTTGGTCCTTCCTGTCGAGCTCCGGTTCCTGAGCATGGAGTGAAGGGCACAAGAACAGTCATTTTACCACCACTTCCAGGTCGTAAGGAAAACAGGTTTATCTCTATTGACAATGTCAAGATACACAGAGTGGCCGATTCTTCTTAGTATGACTCCGGCGGTCTCCTGTCCTTCGATTGTGAGACATTCTGTTTTGGCCACTGCTTCTAATCCTATGCCTGAGTTGGCCCTCGAGATGCCTGCTGTTTCCAGTCCTTTATTAAGAACTTAACCTGTTGATAACGTTGATGAACTTGACTACACTTACCCAACTGACTTATCAATGCCTGATTTGCAAACACGTTTGGCCACAGAATCCAGATTATCCTTTGACACTGTTTAACAAAATTCGAAAAAACCCTCACATTTTGATCCCCCCTTAGACATACATTTGGCTGGTACTTTTTTCAATTTACCTTTTTATGTCAATTGGTTTTGTGTTTTATTTTTTTTCGTCTTGTCGATGGCCATTATGTTGAGGAGAGAACATGCATTCGGCATCTTAATGGAACTTTGGCCCCTCTTTCCTCGTCACATTCAGCACACAGACTGAAGAGAGACTTGAATTTTGTTAACATCACTGCTTGGCCTGTTCATGATGGGATTGTGTGGGATGCGGTTAAATTTCAAATCCATGGCCCCACTGAGGTTGTTAATGTCCCTAATGTGCTCAGGGTAAACATGGGAGATGTGGTGAAACAAAACATACGTTCTGATGATTGGGATATTCAGGCCGTAGAAGCGTTGTTTTCTGATTTGAAATATTATGCTGCCTTTGATGCGGAAGATTTATACTTAGATTCAGCTAATTATGGTGAATTATTTTGCTTTCAACATTTTGGCAATCATTATCTACATAAAACGAGTTCCAGAAGGAATGCTGTAAATTACACACAGTGGGAACATTGCCCAGCCCCGTTACAAGGCAGTTCGAGTACTTTTTTGAAAAAGTATACTTATTTTACAGACTTTAATCAGTCCAATCAAGAGTCCTTGTATTTTAAAATGACTCAGAAGTCCATGTCCAAGGTTAGACTTACCGATACTAAATTATTGTATTCAAAGTCCTTTCTAGACAAATTGGCTGTAGAAGACTACGAGCTATGGAAGGAAACTATTGACCTCAAATCAGTTTGGGGTTCTAAAAGTTGGCAGGTACAAGGCACTGAGGCTTTGCACCGAGCATGTCTCATCCCAAATCATATGTTGTTTTTGAATTCTAGCATTTCACAAACTACATGCTTTGGATTGGCTACTTCTAAAAAATTAAATACACCTACCGTCCCTGATTTGGAGGAATATTCTGGTTGGAGTAATATTACACAGTTTTCCATTCGAGAATTGCAAGCTCTATTGCAAAATTCGTCCTTTAATATATCCAGTTTTGGATCCAAAAGGGTGGCTGATGTGGCACAGAAGCTCTGATTCGTGCCAACGTCGTTTTCTGGGTTTAGCTGATGGATTTACACAAGTCAGGTCTGATCCCCGTTTTGATACTGACCATTCTGTCACAACTTACTTGGTAGGCAAATTATGTCAGAATTAGCTAAAACATTCTACATTGGTTGCAGTCAAACTGCATCTATCCAAACTGACTGATGATGTGTATTTAAATGATTTCATTAAAGGCCCGGCTAGTGGTACACCTAAAAGATGGATTTATGCGATTTACAATGAAATCTGGAAGACTTCACAAATTGAGGCTGCTACACGCCTCAGAGCTATTGATCAAGCAACAATGTTGTGGGGAGATTTCCAGAGGAATGATGTCACTCAAATATGTTGTAGAAGAAATGCAACATGAGAAAACAACTGGAAACTTACCAGTGGGGGGTAGTGATGTTTGCTCAAAAGTCAGTAGCCAAGCTAAAACTACTCAAGCAGGAGAACGCCGTAGCTCCAGAAAACAAGACAATGCAAGCAGCATACCTATGGGTGTTGGACATCTTACAGGAAAGGCGTTAGGGGTGCGAGGATGCAAAAAGTGACTTTGAAAACTACTTGCATGCCTTTTGAAGGACATTGGAATATCAATGTTTTGCTATGACTGAGGAAAGTAAATGCAAAATAATTTACTGTTTGAACCATGCATGCATGAAGATGTCCTGAGTACCATGACTACTTTTTAAATTTAAAGAAATAAAAAGTTATAAGTTTACAAGACTGATTTGCATACTTCTTACCTCTTTCAAAAGTAATGTTGAGTTATCTCTGCCCTTCTTCTCCTCCCCTCTGCTGCGTCAGGTCCATGTAATCTTGGTTGGGGTTATTGAGGCTGGTTGTCAATGTTAGGTAGTATATCCTCCAACTCCAGGTCTAGCCCTCTCCTAGTGGCTAAGTTGTGCAGCATAGCACATGTTGCAACTATTTTACAGCAAACATCTGGACAATATTGTAATGCTCCGCCAGTCTTATGTAGTATGCGAAACCTAGACTTCATAACACCAAAAGTCCTCTCTATGACATTGCGGGTTGCAATGTGGGCATGGTTGTACTGCTGTTCTTTGCGGGTTGCTGGATTGAGATAGGGTGTGAGTATGAATGACCTCTCAGTATATGCACTGTCACCAATGGAATGGGGAAATGGGAGACACAAAGTATGAATATAATGGACAGCATGGTACAGAGAGAAGTAAAAATTATTTTAAATGTTTTTACCAAGCAAATATCCATCTCCAAAATCTCCAGCAAGCAGTCGTGTGTGGATGGCACTATGTCTAAATGGGAAACATCCTTTACAAATCAACTTTTACCACGCAGTGCCTTTACGACGCAACTATTATAACGCATGCCATTACAACGCATTGCGCTGGGGGGCGCTCTAGGATAGGGAATAGATTTAATTTACTATCCAACACCTTCCCTGCCATCCACGGGGACTGGAGTTGGAATAGTAAATTAAACTATTCACTATCCAGCACCCCTAAGCGCTATGCGTTGTAACAGCATGCGTTGTAAAAACTGCGTCGTAACAGCATGCGTGGTAAAAGCATGCGTTGTAATGTCATACATCCTGTTTAAATATATAGGAATCATCGGCACTTCCAGGGTAACTTGCAACTAAATCAGTGATGATAGTTTTTGAATTGCAAGTTGCTTGAATGTTCAGAGAATGGTAACATTTCCTGTTACGGTAAATGTGCTCATTTTCAGATGGGGACAAATTGGAACATGTGTGCCATCTATACAGCCAATGACATGGGTAAATGTGCCATGTTGTAGAAGTCTAACTTTGTTTAAAGTAATTCCTGTTGGGTGCTTGGAAAAGTAATGTGATGCCTTGTCATTTCAAAATGGCATGTAATAAATCATTGAAAAATCTAGAAAGGGAACTCTGGGACACAGCACCAGCAATGGCTATGACACCCTGAAAGGACCCCGAGGCAAGGAGGTTTTAGGGAACACAATACCTGTACATGGGTAGGTATGGCTTGGGTCCTACGTGTTTGTCTCTGCAAGATTGGGTCCAATTCAGCTATCAAGTCTAAAATGGAGTCAACATTTAGCCTATACTTATCATAAATGTCATCCTCTGTCTGGCCTAGTAAAGTGACGCACACTCTAAATATTCTTTCATGGACCATCCTTTTCCTCCTTGCTGCTGCTCTCAACTTCAACCTACGTGCCAGGACAATGACTGCTGCCATTCTGGAAGAGTTTTAGATGCATTGTGGAACCCCTTAAATGCACTCCAAATGATTTTCACCTGCATTTTTATTTATTTTTTCATTACCACCCGGTCTGACTTCTTCTAAAAATAAGAATTCTAAATCGCGAATTTTTAAAGAATCGCAAATTGCGATTTTTCTTGCATGCACTATTTTTCAAATATTTAGCGATTCCTTTTTTTGCGATTTCTTAAGGAATCGCAAAGACATTTGCGATTCCTTATGTTGCGAAAAAACACTTTCCTCATGATGCATCCCAGAAGTTGAAATTGCATTCGCAAACGGACAAATTTTGCGATTTGCCCCGTTTGGGAATGCAATTTCCATTGATGCATGTGCCCGATAGTGCCTAGAGCAGCTCGTAGAACTGCAGCTCTGGTGGATTAAGGAGGCACCTTGGTGAAGACTCTCCCAGGCTTGCATGTGAGTACGTCACTCAAGCTGGGTATATTTATTATTACATTTTGGGACCACTTGTGCTGTTTATTCCATTACAAATTCCAGACCTTATTACCAGACATTAAATGCAAATAACACTTGGACCTGGGAAACGTGGCAGCTGTGCTCCTAGTAAGCATGCACGTCCTTCTAATAGCCATATCTCATGTGTGAGCCCCTCAATCATATGTTGTCAGTGTCATTTATAACATGGATCATGTTCAGCCAACCTCGGATGTCACTACCAGTCTACTGTTTGGAAGGATTGCCTCATGTTCGGCATGATTCTGTTAATAAGTCTTCATGGGTACAGAAGAATGCTACAGTAGAGGGAGTTTGTTCCCCACCTACAATGGGATTTGTTGCTGGACTTTTGTATATAAAAAATAAAAATATTAAGTGGTTTGTCGTTCTCAAAAAATTAGTGAACATCGTGCCAACAGCAGGTACCGTCTAGCATTTGCAGTTCCACTTTTAACATTCTGGGTATGTGACCAAAGGTTCTTGCATTTAAAGTGTGCTGGGTAGGAAGGCCTGGCTGAGGGTGTCATGCATAGGCTGGGACCACTTATCAGCTGTGGATCTATGTAATTTTCTGAGCAGGCTGTTGGTGACATTGCCAATGTGAGAGGTGGGATTGGAGAGAGCAACCTAACCCCCTTCATCCACTGGCATCATGAGCCAGTGCCTTGCCACTGATAGCAGTAGGGAGACTAAACACGCATGGGGTTGTTGGTGACTACAATGAGTTACATGTCATAAGGGTATGACTTTAAGCCAGGTGTGGCTTATCAGCCACTGAATGCAGGTTCTTCAGAGCTTACAAGCGACCTTGTTTCCTCCATGTGCTCAGTTAGTGTAAAACATTTTTCTTGCTCTCTGGTACTTTTAGTCATACATTTATAATCGTACAAACAGGTCCTCAAGTACTAGGAAAACCTAGACTGATTGAACTTGTTGCGCAAGGACTTTGAAAACTGCACGACCCAGCATTCTTAGACCTGTTAGCTAAAAAAAAATGCAACTGAGTCTCACCTTCACAACAATAGGTCATTAGATCTGCCATCAGTAACGTTACTGCTTTCATGTTTACAACAAGGGCACCGCGCTTCATGTTTTAGCACAGCACCCGCTTGCATGATTATTTTTTTATCACTGTGGCGCCTGCTTCATAGGCTGACGTGCATACTTTTTATGTACACGGGTGCAATGCTTTATGTTTCAGCATGGAGCCTGCTTTCACGTTTACAACACAGGTGTTGCACTTTGTGTTTCAGCATTATCCCGCTTTTATGTTTACAATACCAAGAGCTCTAAGTCTAGCAAATGTGAGACCTATTGCATTGCAAATGCTTGTTAACATTTGCGATCCCAGAAGTGTCCTGAGAGATCATAAAATGTAGTGAAAAACGTATGTAGCTTTTTTACTTCATTACCACAAATCCTCCAATGTATCATAGTGTAATGGAGGCCATTTAATTTCTAACATTCCACCAGCCAGGCAATCAGAGCACTCACTCTTGCGACACTGAAGGGTACATGTGAAGGATCAAGGGAACTTCGGGCCTCTCAACCAATCACAGTGCTTCATTTTTTAGGTTTTGCCTGCACAGTGCTTGTGCTGAGGTTATGAAATCTATTGTATTTAATATATCTTAAAATGAACTTATATCCCGCCTTCACTTCCTATGTGTCCATGTGCTTGCCACTGTACTTTTCCTCTGTTTCTATTGGTTGTAGCCTGTTCTCCCTTCTGTTCTTCTCCTATCAGTATACCGTGGTCCAAGTACTCCTTTTTATAAGTGTTGGTGGGTGGAACTTCTTTTATTTGCTATCATCTGCAAGTGCACAAATCGTTCCATTCATGTTTACGAGCCTGCTCTATGTGGCAGTGTCCATGTTCGATGTATGTATATAGATCTCATATTGGATGTACTTTAAAGATATTTTCCCCTTCACATTTCTGTTTTTTTGTGGTAGTGTTGTCTGTGCTCTGAGCATGTGCAGTAGTAGCAGCATCTCTGAGCCTGCAAGCTGTCATGTGTTTGTGCTCTGCTCTAAACATTCGCAGTTGTCAGCTGTCTCTGCCCTCCGCATGTGTGCAGTGGACTCATATAGTCCTGGATCTTTGCAGTCAGCATTTAGACATGCTTTGTGGCTCGTCTGTTCTTCCCAGCTTCATTGGCAGGCCGCAGATCTGTACTGTGCCAAATTAGAGACATCATGTCTAAATATGAGCCTGGTTCTGAGGTGTTCTAGAGCTTTTTTATATTAAATCTAAAAATTATGTAATCTAACTTGTTGAGGAAGCTGTTTACACATCCTGCAGAGAAACAACACTTTGGCATAATTGTCGTGCTGTCGCGGATATTGGTCCGTTTGTGATTGCAGATGTCATGGCAGACGGAGTGACCTTGGACACATCTGGTATGTGCAGATAAGCAATGCAACTGGCTGTAAGAATTCCGGCTTCAGGGAGGGCCCACACAGCTGATTTCAGACTTTTCTGGCTGAACATTTCTTCTCAGATCCCAGACTAGGATGTTCCTGAATGACCGAAAATGGGACAGTAACCTCGATTAATCTTGGGGAAAGGGATGTTTCTGTCAATGTCACTAAAACCCTGGCACCTGAAACAGCTGCTCGCCTACGTAAAGACACCTTGTAACAAGTTCCTCTATGGAAAAACGTGTGGTGTCTGCACTCACATCTCTTAATAATTTGATGAACAGGCAATATTTTGTAGCTAGAATTTGTGTTCAAGGATATTGGAAGAGGCTGGCATTCTGTACTCAGAGCTGCTGCCATTTATCAGACCTTAATGTATTTCCTGGCAGTGACATTTCATTACGGATTTCAATCTCAACTTTTTGATCGTTATTGATTCATGAACTTGCACACATTGATAGCTTTTAATTGTAGAGTGCTATTGATGCATTAATTCTGTGTCCTGCATAGGCAGGAGGGCGGGGAAGTTATTATGTCAGTGACACGCATCTGAATTTATTTGCCCGTCGAGCCTTTCTTTTAAAGCTCTGGCTATATCAGATGGTTGCCAACATTTCACTCACTGCAGCCGAGGTGACAAAGGCGTGAGTGTTTGGTCAATAGTGCAGCACTTCACCGGTTAGAATCGAATGACTGCGAGTTTCACATTTTCCCTCTTAATGCATGTATTCATTTAGCCACATGGGTCAGCAGACACACATCATTACATTTTATCTATCGCCTATGCCATTCATTCTTAATATATTGATTCCGTAAGTGCATTGCTGCACCTTGTTTAGACATAACAGAACACCCACTGGATTTAAATTTAATGTTTTAAAAACAAAATGCTTTGTTGTCTGCATGTTCGTCCAATGTCTTTTATTTAATATCCTTGTGTCAGCATGCATTTTTTAGGCTTCGCCTGCACAGAGCTTGTGTTGTGCTTGTTTGTTTTTTCCTCCACCTTTAATTATCTCCCCATAACTGCACCCATTTCAAGCTTAGTTGTCTGGGGAAATGTATTTTTTTTATTTGTCCTCCACCCCTTACCTAATCTTCCCAGTTTATAGTACCAGCAGTAACATCACAATATATTGCCTTTATCAATAAACAAGTCATAACACTTTTGCAGAGTTTCAGTAACTTATATAGCACACTATATAGAGCTTTCGGAATACTGGCCTCACATATCTGGAATGGGCTGCCTTTGCACCTCAGGCAGGAAAGTTCACTGATAGGATTTAGGAAGAGCCTGAAAATCTGTCTCTTTCCAAGGAATACCTATTAGCTCTCCGGACATTGACAATTTAGTTTGCTGTCTGGATGTTACTGTAACCAAGCGCCAGGATACGCGTAGGGTGGCAGTTTTGCGCTATATACATTTTCTTTCCATTCCATTCCACTTACTCACCAAGCTACAACTTTCAGCAAAAAACAGCTTATTATTAATCACATAGTCGAAACCTAATGCATTTACCAATGCTTATTGATCTTGCGCCTAAGGTAACTGTAACTCACACCCCCACCAGGCACAGTTTCCTCATCAATAATATAACTGAAAATGTTGCTGTGATATTATCAATTATGTCATAGAAGATGTCTTGAGTAATGCAATATGTGTGAGGTAATTTGCTGCACATCAGGAGGGTGCCAGTTATAGTTACCTTAGGGCACACAGTGTGATTCTAGACAAGCAACACTATTCCTTGGACTTTACCAAAACACATTCACTAGTCTGGGAGGGGCCGCGAGAGGAGAAGATCGACGCTGCGCTGCGCATTGTCGCCGCACCTGAGATCGTCGCCGTCCAGAAGATCGTCGCATCGTGCCTGTGCGAGACGCTTCCTACTGAACCTGCACACCGGAATGCATACAAGGTATCGCATCCCTCCCCATACAGACCGGGGCTGTCGCATCATCTCCCCAGGGTCTCAGGAGTGACGCATCACTTGTTTTTCAACGCTGCAGATTCCAATTGGAACTTTTGTCGCAATTACAGGTACTTTGGGCCAAACGTGACGCAACTGTGGATTATTTTAATGCAAACTCTAGAACTCTTTTAAAATCATATTCTTGAACTGTATATGTTGGATTTTTGTCATTTTGGTCTTGTGTAGTTTAGATAAAGATGCTTTATTTTTCTAAACTGGTGTGGAGTCAATTTGTGGTGTTTTCACTGTGTTACTGTGAGTGTTGGTACAAATACTTTACACATTGCCTTTGATAAGCCTGTCTGCTCATGCCAAGCTACCAAGGGGGTGAGCAGAGGTGTATCCCCTTTACCCTGACTAGAAGCAAGGGTCCCTATTTGCACATTGGTACCTACCTCTGCCAACTAGAGACACCCAGATCTAACACTAACTCACTGTCCTTTCGGAGCACCTTCTAACATTTTCTCAAAAATGGTCTGCATTGTACCTTTCCTGGTGGGGATTTTAGACACTATTAAAATAATGCTTCTCCCCATTATACATTTCTTTCTCATAATGCTTTCTATAAAGATCTTTAAGGTGTTCTTTGGCTCAATTGACAAGATCCTTTCCAAATGTATTTGGCATGTTAAACTTCCTCAAATATCTTTGTCAAAACTAAAACATTCCAAGTCTCTAGGAGGTGTTAACTTGCCTGATTTCATTAATAATAATACATCTTCTGACATCAAACAAATACAGTGTTATTTGATCCAACCCCTTGATGCTCCTCAGCAACTGTGGTTGTTTTTGGAACAAGCTATGTTACCAACCTTCTCTCACAAACATATTCTTTTCATGTCCAACTCTCCCAAATTGCGGCTACCCACCATCATTGTTTGTTTTTCTTCTAACCCCCATTAATCAGTTCTTGAACAGCCCTATATGGCATAATAGTTTACTTAAGAAATTGTGCAACACTATGCAATAGAAGGCACGGATGAACAAAGGTATGCCATCCAATTTCCCTTTTTTTTTTACTCAGTTATCTTCTAGATACAATCTCCCACATTATACTACTGGTGCTACTTGGCAATAACATTTGATGTAAGGTGGTATGTAACACACCTCTTTTAATAGCCAATAGCTAATTAGTAACAATTAGCTTCGGTTGTCACTTACATCAGTGGCAAAGCATTTTGAATAAATGTCAATCTTATGAATAGACGCATTTTGGGTTCGGGAATAGAGAAACCCTAGATTACACTTTAAAGAACTATGGCACAAGAGAAGTGCACCAAATCAATACCAAATGTCATATGCCACTTTAGCAATAGTGAGCTGGAACTTCAAGAGCAATGTAGTAAAAGAGCTACTTCATGTTTTAGATATCAAATAGAGTGAAGTAATCTAGTGTCTCCATTTTTCCTTCTCTCTCTTGTCTAACTCCACTGTCTTTGGGTTAACTCACACAGTAAAGTACCTTTTGCAGGGTTGCCAGTAGGTTCAGAGGAGGCAAGAGACTAACAGCTCTCTTGGTGAATCATGTGTGCGAGGCTACTGCAAATTTGATGCCATTTAATTAAATACTACCTATTTTAAAACAACACCTACAAGCTCATCTTCAGTCTAGCTTAAGCACGAAACTCAGCATTGAAATAGCCACTTTAAAATACAGGCCAAAAAGTTCAATTTCTGGATGAAATTGCAACATATGTCTGTAATGTAATGTAATAATCATTTCTAAAGCATATGGCTACCTCTATGGAGGTGTACCGGCTCTAGCAGCAGACTTACACAAGGGTCAGGCTAGCAATTATGCCAGAGTGAAGAGCCAGGTTTTTAATGCTCTCCTAAATTCTAGTTCTGATTTCGACAGGCAAAGGTGAACCTGTAGAGAGATCCAAAATGTTGCACTTTTTTCCACAAAGCACCTGCCACCTTGCCGCGCTTTGCAGAAGTGTGGAACCTGCAGAAGCCACAGGTGATTGGATCGCAAGACCCACTCTTGATGATAAGAATGCAACCTCTGCCTAAGTTACATAGGACCTAGATCTTTGGTGACTCTTAAAGCCCAAAAGCCAAGATCAATGACTTGAACTCTATCCTCCTGATTACAGGGAGCCAGTGAAGCTGTCTCAATTGAAGGGAGATGTGGTGCCGGAGGAGTACCTGCCTTATCTATCTTTCTGCTGAATTCTGAATTATTTGAAGCCTACAAGTCAAGTATGCAGGTAGCTCCAGATATAGGCTGTTTGCATAGTCCACCTGTGAGGTCACCAGAGCATAGACAACAGTCTTCTCATATTCCTCCGGCAAAAAGCGGATGAATTTCCTAATGGATCTCAGCTTCCAAAAACACGGAGAGCAGATATGTTGTACCTGTGTGACGAACGATAGGTCCTTATCCAGCCTGATTCCCAGGCTTATAACTGAATAAGTTGGGATTGGTGGTAGATTCAGCTCTGAAGGCCTCCACAGATTAGATGGAGGGGGTGATGCCTGACTAAAGAACACAACTTCATTTTTTCGGCATTCAATTCCAGGCAGTTCCCATTCATCCTTTCCGAGATGTTTTTTGGGCATTCATTGAAGTTGTGAAATGCCGCTGCCAAGTGTTCTTTAAAATAGAACAGCAGCTGTGTATCGTCCAGATAGGAGACTACCTTCACACCTTAAGATTGAATAAGAGTGGCCAATGGGGCGAGGTATATGTTGAAAAGCAGCAGGATCATTGGCGATCCCTGTGGTACCCCGACACCAAATGTTTCTGTGAAGAAAGTAAAGGGCGAAGAAACACCTTTTGGGAATGATTCTCCAGGAATGATTGTAGCCAGGACAGTGTGGGTCCATGTACTCCTACCTGGTTCAATCTCCTGAGCAGGACAGGGAGTGCCACCGTATTAAATGCTCCTGATAGATCTAGCAGCACCAGCATGGCAGAAGCACCTTGGTCCACAGACTCTCGTACTGATTCGGAGACCTCTAAAAGCGCGGTCTTAATACTGTAGCCAGCTCTGAAGCCCGATTGAGAATCATATAGGTGGCCACTCATTTCTATAAAGCCTGCCAGTGGTTTCTGAACCACCCACTCTAATATTTTAGCAGGGGCTGGCAGCAGAGAAATCGGTCTGAATTTGCTGAGCATCCCAGTGTCCGTCTCAGGTTTCTTGAATAAAGAGAGCAGGAATGCATGCTTCCTTGCCTGATTTCAAGGAGGAGTTCCAGATCTGATTTAGTATTGGATTTAGAAAGTGCACCAGCATGCTAAAAGAATGGGCAGGAAAGGGATCACCAGGGGAGTCCGACTTGCATTTCAGTTGTCCAGCAATGACTCCTCTGTTGACAAAGGGAGAAATTCTGACAATGAGGTGAAGGAATTGGAGGTCAGCAGGTGAGTAATAGGTTGCGATTCCAGTGCAAAAGCGGAATAGATATTATGGATCTTTTCCTCAAAGAAGTCCAACAGGCTCGAGCATAGAGCAAGAGAGGGAGAAAACACGCTATCTAAAGCTGTAAGATTTGTAAAGGATTTTACAATATAAGAAATTTCTTTGGTGGCGCTATCTGCAGTCTTGATGCAGTTAGCAAAGTATTTCCTCATCTTGCCCTACTTCAGCCTGTGAATTTTATAGAGGCCTTTGTCTGCCAAATTATAAGACTTTATCCAGGACCGTTCAAGCTTATTGCAGCAACTATTCTCCAATCTTCATTCCAAAGAAAACCAAGGGGCAGAAGGTTTTAGTCTATTCGAAATTGACTAGCATTAGTGGGGCAACTGTGTCTAAGGCAGTCGTAATCCATGCATTAAAGCAAGATGCATCGCTGTCCAGATTGCCTGTCAAATATGGCAAAGTTTCTAAAAGTGCAGGGTCTCTTAAGTGACTTTCCACCAAACTCTTCTGATTGCCTAATTTGTCCTTTATACTGGGGGCCTAGACTCTAAACTAAAAGTAAACAGTACCAAAAAGTGATCTGTCCAAGTCAAGAGTAAGGGGCTCTCACTCTAAGATTCAGGTTATTTGAGAAAATCAGATCTAGCATGTGGCCTGCTCTATGGGTAGGTGCAGTCACTAATTGCCTAAGATTAAGCCCTCTAATCTTTCCAAAAACTGGGTCACCTGGCCACAGCTGTGGTCATCCACATGAAGAATAAAATCTCCTAGAACTGTACCATTAGCGTATTGTAGAGAGCTGAGCGATAACATGGCTAAGCTCTGACAAGTAGCTAGATGGGCAGTCAGGAGGCCTCTACAGTAGTAGCCCGGCCAAGGAGAAGGATGGTGAGGCCCTGACATCAATATTCCAAATAGGACCCACTCTCTCAGTGGTGATCTCAGTTGCCCTTTAGGATAATTTCAACACCGACCACTACCCTGTTTCCCTCTCGGTAAGCATAAACTATCTGAAATCCGGGGGGAGATAGCTAGGTCGGGGTTAGTACCATCCTTCAACCAGATTTCCATTAGGAACATTAGATCCCATGTGTTCTCAGCTAGCGAAAGCCAGATGTCATCTGCATGCTTCGGGAGAGACCTGCAGTTACTCAAGCAGGCACTCATTTTTAAATTATTAACAATACGGGGACCTAAGAGGGCAGTATTTCCACTATCCAGTCCTACATCTACAACCAAATAAAATAAAAATTGCAGGATCTGCAACAGAACTTAGCTTACCCCGTCCCAAGGTCAAGCTTGGCCTTACACCAGCAAATGCCCTTATTCATAGCTAGAAGTGAGTCTTTTGACCATGTAATGATCTTGGAGCTGTAAATTTGGGGAGCATAGCTGGCGCTGACCACGTGGACGGGCACAGGCTGGCTTACCTTGGCACGCCCGTGGCATGCCCACTGCACACTTCCTCAGCGCATCTATGCCTCCGCTCTCATTAAATAGGAGCTTGGGCAGGCAGGTCAGAAACTAAATGGCACCCAGCCTATGTCCTCACAGAGAAAAGGCAAAATGGAAACTCCCTCGAGGCAGGAAGCAAAGAGCGCCAACACTCTCCAATGAGGTGAGGTAAAGGACAATCGCACTGTGCCCTACCAGACAGAGTTTAAAATAGTCTTAAAGATGATCCCTGCACCCTGCAACATGCAGCAGTGTAGAGAGTAACAGTTATTTAAAAAAATACATACGCACAGTAAGCATCAAAAATACAAAAAGAACTACAAGAGACAAAGCGCCCAGCTCAACTTAACTTACGAGAGTCTGCTGCGCACCCACGTCGCGGCTCTCAATAAATAGGAGATTGAGCAGGCAGGCAGGTCAGCAACTAGACAGCCAAACCAACAAGATGGCACCCAGCTGATGTCCCCACAAGAAGAGGAGAAATTGAAACTCCCTCGAGGTAGCAAGAAAAGAGCTCCAACACTCTCCAATCAGGTGAAGGGAAGGACAATCACACTGTGGCCTACCAGATAGAGTTTTAAATAGTCTAAAAGCGGATCCCTGAACCCTGCAAAGTGCAGCAGTGCAGGTAGGAGCAGTTATTATGAAAAATACATACACATGGTAAGAATCAAAAATACATCAAGAACTCCAAGAGACAAAGCGCCCAGCACAACTTAACTCACGTGAATCTGCTGCGTGTCCGTGTCACGGCTCTCATTACATAGGAGCTTGGGCTGGTAGGCAGATCAGAAACTAGACTGTCAACCCAGCAAGATGGCACCCAGCCTTCATTCCCAATGAGAAGAGGAGAAATGGAAACTCCCTTCAGGCAGGTCAGCAACTAGACTGCCAACCCTTCAAGATGGCACCCAGCTGGTGTCCCCACAAAGAGAGAAGAAAATATAACTCCCTCGAGGTAGCAAGAAAAGAGCTCTAACACTCTCCAATCAGGTGAGGGAATGGACAATCACACTGTGCCCTACCAGACAGAGCTTAAAATAGTCTAAAAGTTGATCCCGGCACCCTGCAACTTGCAGCAGTGCAGAGAGGAACAGTTAATATAAAAAAATACTTACACACAGTAAGCATCAAAAATAGAAAAATAACTCTAAGATACAAAGTGCCCAGCATAACTTAACTCATGGAAGGCTGCTGCGCGTCCACGTCGTGGCTCTCGTTAAATAGGAACTTGGGCAAGCAGGTAGGTCAGAAACTAGACTGTCAACCTTGCAAGATGGCTCCCAGCCTGCGTCCCCACCGAGCAGAGAAGAAATGGAAACCCCATTGAAGCAGGCACCAGCAGGAAGCAAAGACCTCAGACACTAACCAATGAGGTGAGGGAAAGGACAATTATACTATGCCCTACCAGACAGAGTTTAAAATATTCTAAAAGCCAGTCCCTGCACCCTACAACATGCAGCAGTCCAGAGAGGAACAGTGTTGTAAATAGATGGTGATAGATGACAGGCTACTTCTAGTTGATTACATGTAGATTTATTGTAGGACACAGCTGAGTACAAAACTCGCCAGCAGACCAGACCATCAACTGACACAGATAGAACACTCTGGTACAGATTAGAACACTCACAGGTATTCTGGGAGACTGAGAAGGTGAAAACACTAAGGAAGGGCTAATGACTACTGTCAGCCATATTACAAGAAGAATCAATATACAACAAACAGTTAATATGAAAAATAGATACACACAGTAAGCATGAAAAAATACAAAAATAACTCTAAGAAACAAAGCACCCAGCACAAGTTAATTCCGAAGAAACTGTTGGTATTTGACCAATGTTGGACTTGGCCTATTTGCAGGGTCAACCCTGAACTTTCTGCCTTCCTCATGGTTTTTTTCTGACCTGGTGTTGGTGGTTTTAGGATTCTGAGCACTTTATCACTGCTGTCCAGTGTTATGGTGCACATGCTCTCTACAGTAAATGTGGTAATACTGGTCTACAACTGTTTGGCATATTTAATTTAACTATCAGTCCCTGTAAAGTGGTATCTCATATACCCTGGGCCAGTAAATTAAATGTGACTGGTGGGCTTGCAGCGCTGCTACTTTCACCCACCAAAGTAGCCTTTCAAACCTGTCTCAGGCCTTTGCCATTGCATGGAATGCGCTCATAGTTTACTGCCACTGTGATGTGGCACATAAAGTGGGTACCATGTCTGTGACTCCCCTTTTACTACATATCAGTAACCCCCAAGGTAGGCCCTAGCTAGCCCTATGGACAGGGTGCGCTGTAGGTAAAAGGTATTTCAGATTTCAGTTTTAGTTTATTGTACAGTTAATAAAAACTCAAAATTTTAAAACTTACAGTTGTATAAAAGACAGTCATTAGCAAAAGCTAAAGCATAAAATGGGCGGGTAGATTCACGTAATTAAAATTTTAAAAGTCTCAATTTAGATTAATACAGTCCATTAGGATTAGGGGGACTAGGTGCATGCAGTTGTTTTGGTTTGGCTAGTGCTTCTGGTAGACCCTGGGGCTGTTTCTTTTAGTCTACTAGCCACTATGTCAAAGAATGTTGTTATCCTGCAGTTTAGCTGGGTTTCTTTGGGGTTAAAACAAAGCATCACAGCCTGTCTGCAGCTTGTTATGCCCTTCTGATTCCATAGGGCCCAAAGTAGGGAACGTCTTATGTCCAGAAGGTTTGTGCAGATACAAATATTGTGTATGAGGTCCTCTTTTCCAGAAGAACAGAGTCGGCAACGATTTGCTACGTTTTCCCTTTTCCAGGTAAGTGAGGCGTTATGGGTATCTTGCCGAAGCGCATATTGAGGAACTTGATTTTTGTTATCCGTGTGAGTCCCGTTATTAGATACTGTTGTTGTTTGAGAGCTGTGTAGCCTTTCTACACCACCCATCCGTGAGCTCTTTTGGCTATGGTGGCTTTGTCCTCAATGGATGAGACCATCTTGGTGACTTTCGATACCATTTTTTTGAAGGTACCAGAGTCGGTTGGGGACTCCCATAGGCTTGTTAATCCTAAGGTCTCCAGTGATTCCATTAGGTAATTCCTTGCTGGTGAGTTGTCTCTAATGGAGAGTTTAGTCCAGAGGTGGGCATTTAAGGATCCATGCTCAGCATCTCTGATTTTCCGCCAATTTTTTATGTATACGCCTCTTCTCTCCAGCGAGCGATGAATAGGTGGGCAGGTGGAATATTGCCCTGTATGCTCGACTAATGGTGTTATCTAATGTTGTCGCGTCTTTGCCACGCATCGATTTGCTACCGTACGTGAGCATTGACTGTAAGCGAGCTCTTATTACCTGTAGGAGAGGGCCCAGTGTCCGGTAAGGAAGAGCTTTCTGCAGTGGCTTTATCGATATGCCCTTCCGACGGATGGCCTCTATTTGTTGTTTGAATGAGCCGTTGCAATCTAGTATGACACCTAAGTATTTATAAGAGACTACCTGCTCTAGCCTCTGTCCATCCAGAAGCCATGTGAAATTCCGTTTTCTGTGGTAATTCATTGTCATGATTTTTGTTTTATTTAAATTAATTGTTAATGAGTTGGTTATGGAGAACGCGTTGGTTTTGTCCAAAAGATGTTGAAGGCCGATAGGGGACCGGCTGATGAGGACTAAATCATCTGCATAGAGAAGATTTGACAGTGTGATGTTACCCAGCCGTGGTGCGTGAGATTTGGCTGTCTCCAGCTCGCCGGGGAGGCCTGCAAGGAAGAGGTTAAACAGCATAGGGGGTAGGACACAGCCTTGTTTCAGTCCTTTGCTCGTCCTGATTTCTCTTTAGAGGTGCGTACTGGATCCCAGTTTGATCCTGACCCAGGTGTTGGTGTATAGCATTATCAGCTGCTGTAAGAGTGGGCCTGGAATTCCCCATTTGTTCAGTTTCTGCCAGAGTTTATGGTGCTCTACATGATCAAATGCAGCGCTGTAATCGATGAAGCACAGAAACAGAGAGCTCTTGGTGACTTTTGACGCATCTGCCAAGAGAGTTAGCGCCATGATGTTTGTCGTAGTGCCCTGGCCACTGCGAAATCCAGTTTGGGTTGCTGGCATGATGTTCTTTGCGGTTGCCCAGGATGTTAGATCCTCAAAAATGAGGCCCTCATAATACTTTGCCTCAGTATCGATTAAAGCTATGAGGTGATTGCTGCTTGGGTCGTTCTTGGCGCCCTTTTTCTAAATCGGGCTTATTATCGAGCCTCTCCAAGATGTTTGTGTGGTTGTTGTTTCCCTTATTTTGTGGAAGACTGGTGCCAAGATGTTACTCCAAAAAACAGCATAATTTTTTAATAATATTGGCGGGATTCCATTAGGGCCAGGGGCCCACTAAAGTTTGCCTTTTGAGATTTTTTTCCTAATCCTATCTGCTGTTTCTGAATGTAGATTATCCTCTCTGTTTACTAATGAATCGATGGTTATTGATAGGTCTCTGTCCGCGGTTGGATTGTGGGACACTGATGATTTCCTTTTGTGGACTAGAATCTCTTCATTGTTAACTGTACTGGTCTTATTGAGACTCTGGTCCGCGTCGTCTAGCCAGTCTCCTCCTCTAGATTTGGCCATTTTTTAATCAGCTGTATTGAAGTGTGCTGATAGGTAATTAGCCCAGTCGATTTCTGATATATTGTAGTTAAAGCCTTTGTGGCCTGGCTGATGGAGGTTGCGGATTATTTTCCAAAAACTGGAGCTGTTCTTTTGTTTGGAGCTGTGAACAATTTTTATCCATAGATTTTCCTTTCCCAGGTCATCTTTTTAGTTGTGCTTTTAAGATGCAGAGCTCCTTTTGAGGGACTTCGTTATTAGGTTTTTTTCGGAGCTGTTTTAAGGTCTTTTTTATTTCTCGTTTTATGTTTTTTATCTCTAAAGTTATGGCTTTTCCGTGTAAGGACCGTGTATTGTTCCCTTTTTGGGTTTTTAGCTCAGTAGCATGTTTGGCTCCCAATTCTGTTGCATGATTATTTTAGCACTGATTGATAGTTCCTCAGACTCTGTGGTTTTGTGGTTTTGCACCTTATTCTTTTATAATTGGCGGTGTGTTCTGTGCCTATGTATCTTTTTTCCACCGTTTTATTCTCACTAGACACACCTAATTTAACTTCTATTGGCAGATGGTCGCTTTGAGCGCTTTCACCTATCTTGAACGAGTTGATTTTTTTGTACAGTGGTAGTGTCGTTAACATGTTAACATGTAATTGAGGTGTGAAAAAGTACTTGAGGAGAAATATGTTGGAGCTGTTGGGATATCCTCTGTGAATCGTCCGTTAAGTACTCTCAAATTTAGCTGCTCCAGGTCTTTCAGTAGCTGAATTGAGATGTTTGTGTGCTCGCTTGGAAACTGAATTGACTGACTCGGGATTTCCCAGACAGTATCCATTTCCTTTGTCATGTCGTCTCTTAGTTTGTCTCCGAAGAGGTGAAGGTTAAAATCACCTGCCACAAATGTGTTCTCCATTTCCCTGTCCTCCATAAGTCTTGTTAGTTCTTTGACGAGTTCCCTAGCCCCCGAATGTCTGTGCTTCGGGTGTATGTATATGTTAATGATATGCAACTGATGAGTTATCTGATTGTTTCTGATAATGCCTGTATCGCATTTGGAGGAGTAAGGCTTAATTTTATTGCTTCCGTTGCCCCAATTGTTGATATTGAGGTGAATGTCGCCAGGCCACCGGAACTGTGGCCATATTGAGAGCCTCTGGTTGCCGGGTGAGTTTGGGTTGTGTAACCTTGTAGTGGTATGTCGTTTGTTTCCCACGTTTCCTGGAGAAGAATCAGGTTGAAGCATTTTAAATAATTTAATGTTTCGGGGACCTCCAGTTTGTCTGAGAGCCCGTTAATGTTCCAGTTGCATATTTTAATTTTGGGGAGAACAGTAGGATTGGAGTTTGAGGCTGGTGTTCTTTGTCAGTTAGTGTCACCTTCAACTATGGTCCATGTTATTGATGTTCTCCGTGGTTCTGACTGATTGGCGCTTAAGTATTGATGAAGTGGTAGGTATTTATTCGGTCCCGGGGAATGACTGTGTGCTCCTTTCAGTATTGATTTAGCTGTTTGGAGGTGTTCTTGATTCTTTTCTTCAAGGACCAGAGTGGGATAAGCAGGCCTTTTTGCTGCTTCAAGCTTAATTCCCCAATGGGAGAATCTAAGTGATTCTACCATAATTGAGTTTGCTACTTCGTTTGTTATCCATATGGACTTGGTTGTTTCATTGCCATTTGGATGTGGGGCTGGAAGAAATTTGATTGGCAAGCAGATCAGAAGTGTTAATGTTTTTTTATTTATCAATTGAGTTGATCAGCTTTATTATGTTGCCCCTGTTTAGAGTATCCACTCTTCCTCTGGATTTAAATTCGGGAATGAAAAGGATTGTATCCGAGTCGGATTCCCCTGGGGGCTGTGTAAGCTGATTTGTTTTTTGCTCATTTTTGCTCAGCCCTTGTGGGACCTGGGTATTGCATGTAATGGGGTTTCGGCTGGGACTCGCCCACTGAGGTTGATCCTTAGGCTGGCCACTATCTGCTTTAGTGATGTTTTCTATCCGGGGGTTCCCCTTTGGTTCACTGCGAGTGGTCTTGATGTTTTGGCAGGTACTTGTGTTTGGGAAGTCGATGGTTATAACCTTTGTTCTGGCTTTGTCAGGCTCCTCTTGGGCCTGCTTTCTGACATCCGGGGCCAGTTGCATTGTCATTACTTGACATTCACTTTGGCCTTTATTGGCCAGTTCTGGTGAGTTATTGAATGTTGAGTTGTTTGTTTGACCCAGAGGCTTCTGCTCTGACTTTTTGCCAGTTTTCTTATTTGACAATGACTGGGTTGCCGTTCCTGCGGCGTTTGGCCTCTTTACGCCTGATGAATATGTAAATTGAAGTGAGGGACTTGTGTACTCTGTGTGGTGTTTGTTGGCTCCTAGCAACTCCGTACCCTCGGGTGTAATTGGCTGACAGTTCTCTTCTGTGCAGACCGCTTCTGCTAGCTTTCTATTCCTGCCCTTCCTTTTTTGTTTGCGTCCGGCGCGCACGTTTGTTGGGCTTCCCAGTTGCTCAGCGTATCCTCTTGCCAAAGTATTTTGAGGAGACTCTCCTAATGGAGTTTTGGGGTTTGATGGCCGGCGCCGTTGCATGATGGCTTTATTTGGGTCTTTGCCGTTTCCTAGTGGGCTTAAGTTGGGGAGTGGACTGGCTGACCTGGCCTTTGATGTGGAGAGCTTTGTGGTGTTTAATTTTATGTCCTCCAAGAGGTTTCCCAGCATCGTGGGTAATGATGATAGTTTATCAATGATTGGTGAACATACGCAATCCGTTCTTTCAACTTGAGATAGTTTAGCTAACTCTTGTCCTCTTTTTATAAGGCCGTTAAGATCTGCGAGTTTTCTATCAATCTAGCCTCTGCGAGCCTTTGCAGCACAATCAGTTGAAGGTCTAATTTATCCGATTGGTACTGAAGTGCTGTGTAGGACAGTTGGATTGTGTTGAGTAAGGTTACCCAAAAGGTGTTGGTGGGCTCTCTTGTCCCCTCTGTAGGATGATTGAAGCTCTCTTTGCTGATGTTATTTGTGAAATGCTTGATGTTATCTGTTGCCACTATTTCGCTCCATTCTTGTGATACCAAGAAGGTCATGTCCCTGTCCAAGGAGGATAGGTTCCCGTCTGCCCTGATTGGGGAGGAGTTTACGGGGTCTGTTTTTATTCCCTGTGTGACGTGAGCATGGTGACGTGAACCTTGGTGTTGCCTTGAGTTTTTGAGTGTGCGTGAAAATAGGCATCGTATGCATGTAGGTAAAAGGTAGGACATGTGCCTTAACTGTGTGGCATGTCCTGGTAGTGACAAACAGCCATTTTGGTTTCTCACTACTGTGAGGCTGCCCTCTTATAGGAATGCATTGAGGATTCCCTGATATGTGTTTCAGTGGTAATTCCTGATCTGAGAAGGGTAGCATGATCAAGTTTGGTATGTTTGGAATAGTGGTAATAAATGCTGCGTAATGCTGTTCACAGATTTCTTATCACAATTTTAGAAATGCCACTTTTAGAAGTGGCCATTTCTGTATGCTATGTGTCTTTGTGCCTGCCTGTTGTGTATTGCATGTCTGGCCCTGGATTGACAGGGACTGAGGAGGTGCAGTGGCTCCAGAGGGGCTAGCTGAGTCAGCACTATGGTGAATAGGAAAATCTTCATTTGGAGTAGTGGGGTAGTGATGTAATATGTGACGTCATCAGCAGTGCATTGCAGGTGCGCGAGTTATAGTTAGCTCACCTAACTATAACTGGTGAATTTCTCTGGTTTTATATGAGTGAAATGTCCACCTAACTGTAACATCCCTAAAACCTATAGTTTTTTCAGTGAATTTCTAAGGTTTTTTAAATGCTAATTCCTAACTATAACGTCTGTAAAACCTATGGTTTTTTCAGTGAATTTCAAAGGTTTTTTAAATGTTAATTTCATATTTTAATATTTATAAAAACTATATTTTTTCTAATTGTTTTTTAATATTTTGCAACTCTATTATCCTTTTTTAAACTTTAAAAAGTATGTAATGTTTTATATCTTCCCCACAAAATATGCATGGCAAACTTTTTTGGGGGGAGAAAACTTCAGCCCCGTACCGGTGGTCTACCAACCTCGATCAGCACGCAAATCCTATCCACCACATTCAACTGATGCGCATTTCATATCTGGCGGGTTTGTGACACCACGTCCCACGTAACAACATGTACGTATGAGGTAGCACCAGCTGCAACTGTGGTAAGCGACCAGTACGCACTTGCATGCAGCGGTTTACATCATGTACTTATGGGGGGGCACCTGCTGCGCGTTCCAAATGCAACAAATGCATGCTGCCATGCCCTGTGTTACATCATAGACGTACGATATCGCGCCGCATATGCCATTCCCTCATTTTTTATCTCAAAACTATATCTAATTAACTTTAAAGTGTATATGAGAGCAAGCGATAATTAAAAATATGTTAAGCA
Organism: Lissotriton helveticus; assembly: GCF_964261635.1. Classification (NCBI taxonomy): domain Eukaryota; kingdom Metazoa; phylum Chordata; class Amphibia; order Caudata; family Salamandridae; genus Lissotriton; species Lissotriton helveticus. The sequence continues at coordinate 1,613,082,241 of NC_136065.1, forward strand.
GTTCTATATTTCTAACTGTAATAAACTTATATTATAGTAAATATATTTTCTCAAAATCACATCGGGTGCGATCTCATTGCGCACTGGCTGCAGGATTGCCATGTGACCTTAAAAAAACCCATTTCATTCGTTCATAACATTTCCATTTGTAACAGTTTGAAAACACAACCCATTGTAGTCAATATCTACTGCATTTCATGAGACACAGCTCTTCTGCTCAGAGAGCTTTGTTCTAAACTTTTTGCAATCTACACATATCTTACACTTCACACAACATGCAACCATCATTTTCATCAATATTCATGCTCTTTAACCCGTTGGCTACGCCGCCCGTTTTACGGAAGTGCGGCACTTCCGCAAAACGGGTGGAGCCACGTCGGCCATTGGCCGACGGCAGCACCAGCGAGGTAGTGCTGCCGTCAGCCAATGGCCGACAGCAGCATGGACAGGGTTAAAGTAGCCTTCCATCTGTGATAGCCATACACGTTAAAGTTACATTACCAACATTTTCCCCAATTCTAGAGGTAACATGGTTGCATAGGCTGTCCACAGCACAATATAATATAGTACGGCCCAGAGACAGTATCATGCATAGATAATGAACACACGCATAGATAGTGGAAATGGGCACGGGTACGTGCGCTCGACTCCTGTTTATTACCAGGGTGACATATCCAGTGACGTCTGTGCTGCATGCGTGTAGGCTGAGTGTAAACCAGCCTTCAGGGAATGGTTGCTGCTAGCATCAGCCACAAGAGTAATCATTGGATCACACACAGAGGTTCAATATTAAAAGAATCGATAATTTGTGCTGCAGTAAGGTAGGGACAGTAGATGTGAAATAATACAGAAATAATTCTATTGTAAAAGAATCACAACTTGTGGTATACTGATACACAATCAATAGATCTGAAATAATACACAAAAGATTATATCATAAATGTTCCATCAGTTCTAGTGCACTCACATAGCCCCATCAAAAGCATTCAGCATGTGAACAGCCAGCAATAACGCTTGCTGTAGGCAGGCCGTATGGGAGCAATATCAGTTGACATCAACACTGCATCATCTGCAATAGTGACTGAATCTGAATTGTGAACACTGCTGTCTGCAGTGTTGGCCACAGAGAGCGGTCAGCAATGACCCACACCTACATAAGGTGACTTGAGTAGTGTGCGGAGCCTGCAATGATACGTATGAATGGTGCAGACAGTAAGCACTAGAGCAATGTATTTTCCTACAGGTCTACCTCATCTACAATAGTGACTCGATCTCAATTGTGAACACTGCTGTCTGCAGTGTAGGCCAGAGAGTGCAGTCAGCAAGGGCCCACAGCCACGTGGCATTGACTTGAGCTCTACAGTTTGCAATACGTGAAGCAAAGAAATGTGTGCAGAGCCTGAAATGATGTGTATGAGAGGTGCACACAGACCGCACTGGAGGAATGTCTTTCCCTACAGGACAGCATCATCTACAATACCAACTCAATGCAAAATGTGAACACTGAAGTCTGCAGTATAGGCTAGAGAGAGCGTTCAGCAAGGGCCCACAGCCACGTGGCATTGACTTGAGCTTACAGTTTGCAATACGAGAAGCAAAGAAAACAGGTGCGGAGCCTGCATTGATGCGTATAGCTGGTGCAGACAGAGCACACTACAGCAATCTCTTCTCTTAGAGGACTGCATCTTCGACAATAGTGACTCAATCTAAATTGTGAACACTACTGTCTGCATTGTTAATTGAAGGCAGTACTCACACACACAACTATACATACTTTTTCTCACTCCCTCTTTACAAAATGCAACACTGTAAATTACATAAAACTCTACAATAAATAAATCAAAACAATTAGAATTGGAATTTCATCTGTCCACAGTCTACACTATTCAGTGTTCCTTTCGACTTGCAAGATGAATTTGGTCATTATACTAAACCTATAACTAATCTTAAAAAACTTCTTCAAGCAAGTATACCATAGTCTTATAGCCAGCCGTAGAAGGCTATACCGGCTAATAAAGGCCCTCTCCAGCATTAAATGCCCAAGCCGAAGGCGAGGGTCTATAACGAGGGACTGTAATAGCCACTCTAACCCAGCTACAAAGGGCTATAAGGCTAATTGAACATTCTGCCACTAGAGGGTAGAATGTTCTAACAAATAAAGCAAAGCCTTAAGAGAGCGCAAGGAGATTGGAATCCCTTCAGGCTCCGTGATGCATTTGTTCGCAACCAGAGCTGTGAACAAAAAAACTTTGCAATGTTGGAGCTCCAAGCTTATACAAGTCATTATAAAAACGGAGCTACTCCATTGTTTTCAATGGAGATATAAAACCATATTGTGTATGTTTCAATAGACGTTTGAATTACTTAACTACTGGATTCTGTAATTAAACAATCACCACTCAATTTAAATTGTGAATCCTGCCAACAGCCGTCTAGAACAAATGCAGTTGTCATTAACACCTCACAGCCACATAACGTTCGTTTCGAAATCTTGGAGTTGTTTTACCTGATCACAGAGGGTACACAATAATCATCACAGACTTAAACTTATGACATCCTCAATCATACAAACAAGACCCCATTTTACTGTTAGCACCTGCTGTACCACAGAATACTCCACCGACTAATGTCAACCAAGCCCAATAATCATGTGCAGCAGTTAGCTATGGAAGTGCAGAGTGTGATGCACCTCCACCTGCAACCTTCTGAGAAAAGAAAACAACAGGTAATATCGAACATCGTCCATTGTGTGATCAAGACAAAGTTCCACTGTTGGGCTCTAGAGTTGGTTGCAACTGGTCGAAGGGAGTACCTTCATCTCCACTCTCAGATGCAGTTCTAACATCATCCATTGTTGGATCAAGACACCTTTCCACTGTTGGGACCTACAGGTGGTTGCAGCTGGTCGAAGGGAGTACCTCCATCTCCACTCTCAGATACAGTTCTAACAACGTCCATTGTGAGATCAAGACACCGTTCCACTGTTGGGACCTAGAGTTGCTTGCACCTCATCAGAGCTGAGACACAGAAATCATCACAAACTTTAACTTCTGACATCCTCAAACATAGACACTTTTTCACTGTTTGGACCTGCTATACCATGGTGTATTCCAGCGATAGCAGTCAACTAAGCCCAATAACTATGTGCAGCAGTTAACTACTGAAGCACAGAATCCGATGCACCTCAACAGAGGGAGTTCTGTGAAAAACCAGCAACAGGTAATATCAAACATCGTCCATTGTGTGATCAACACACCGTTCCACTGTTGGGACCTAGAGTTTCTTACAGCTAGTCGAAGGGAGTACCTTCATCTTCACTCCCAGGTACAGTTCTAGCCCCACCCACTATGGTATCAAAAACACCGTTCCACTGTTGGTACCTGTCGGACTACTGTGTTAGTAGTATACAGAGCACTCCACGGTGCTGGGCCTCAGGATGGGCGCTGTGTGCCTGTGTTGCGGTACCGTGCGTTAATCTCAGGAGCCTTCTGTGCTCGGAGACCTCGGCCCAGGAGCTTTTCGCCGGCACGTGGTGGGCCCTCTTTCACATACGGCGGTGTCGATAGGTGAACTGTGGAGCATATATGCGTCACAGCAGCCATTACGCTTTCTAGATACCAACATGGTGAAAGCATAACTCAGGCAGCCACCTTCGCTCACGGCGTCAGACTCGTGTTGGTGTAAGCTGCGCAGACCTGGCAGACACGTTCGCCAATCCGGAAGAGAACCACACCCAGAGAAACGTGCCTCTTCTTCAAACCTCTACACTAGCCTTGCGTATTCCAAGCCAGCCCACTACCCTAAACATTTAGGGGAGGCACGTACGCGCTACCATTCCATAATCTTCCCTACTGACTGTACAATCATGGTTGCGGTCACTATCCACTTCACTCAATAGACCATCATTGTATGTTGACATGTACATGTCTGTGATCTGCATACTCAACTCTGTCCGGCACATCCCCTCAAGACTTTGCATTATATACTTTTTATAATCAATAATTACTTACCACCTTCGCACATACTTTGCTTCCATCTCTCCCCGCATTCTGCATTGTGAGGCAGAGGTGCCATGCGACGTTTAGTTTTTGTAGGTTCACATGTTGTTTTTCATGTTGTATGTGATTATATAAGGTAGCGCGTTTATTCACGAGCAGTGGTTTCTCCCATTTACATATCGCTTTCTTAAAGAGCATACAGGATTTTTTCTCACAGGTGAAAAGTGCGACCACAATGACCGTCTTCATTACTATCCAAGAATGTCCAAGTACATGGCGCTTCTAAGCTTACAGCCCCCAACCTTGCGTCCTTTCTTAAAAGAACGCCAACTCCCACAATCTGACTAAACATTCACACAGCTTTCTAACGGCATGCACAACACACGGAATGTGAGCTGGCACCCTGCATGTCCTTACTGTTTCAAACACAGTAACTTCCTGTGGTAATGTCTATTCCCACCCACACAAACTAACTCCCAAACTTCAACTTGGCCTTCACTTCTTAGTTTGAAAACTGATTTCAAGAAACAACCCAAACTAAAAGCGCTTTTGTTCAGAACAGAAGTCTCCCTCACTCCTGCAAAATAAATGTATCGACTGAAGATGCCAAGATTTTCAAGTAAAATACACTCCTTTTTGAATACGAAACGCCAATTACACTTTGTGAATTGTTACACAATTTTCAACACATGTCACACTCAAGGACTGGCACACTTTTTAAAACGGCCTCCTACAGCCTTCTAACACGCTTTGAAACTGTTCTTCTTTTAATACCAGACTACATTCATTTGATCATCTCTGGAATAACAGGAACAGAGCCCATAATTCTCGCTCTCTTTGCGGCCATCCTACTACTAATTCTACTTCTAGAAATGGCTACGTTCTCTGTGGTAACAACTATGACAGAATACGCCTCTACGCCAAGCTGCATCAATACTGTAAAAAAAAAGAAAAACTTTACGCCTACCTGCCTCTATCTATTTTCGGAGATAGCTACAACATAACATTTATCTACACTTATGCAATATGCGTACAACCATTGTTTGATTGCAAAACTTGCCCTTTTGACTGGTGAATGAATGTATGCCTTGCCAACATCCCAACAATTGCTCTCGATATCCAGCAGGTAATGCATTATCTTGAAAACCATGAACGTGATTGTTCTGGCAATGAAAATCGTAGCAGAATGGGAGTTATGTGCAGCCGCCAAAGATCTCCTGCAACGTGCGACCTTTCACAACATCGCAGATTGCCTGCCAATTAAAATTGCCTCTCCAACATTTGAGGAGCATTATTGTCCCTTCGAGGTTATGAATTGGATTGCTTCGCTTTTCGATGGTAACAATAGCCTCTTGGAACATTACGCATCTCAAGCCGCTGAAGATCTTCTGGACTGGAATCTCCAAGACTTGTAAGAAACTCATGTTACTCTTGAATGGATTTTTTGCCATCTTTTTTTTACTTTTTCCTTTACATTTTTTATAATACACTTCAATCCTACTACATTTGAACTCTATCTTCATTATTGCCCCTTACGTCTCCACTTTAACCAAGGATCGGTGATAGGTGGCCTATGCAAATACGCTATTTACTTCCTAAATTAGCCTAAACCAGACACCCATTTTGAAACCACGTCTATTCTTTGTGCGGATGTATGACGTTACAACGCATACTTTTACAACTCATACCTTTACAACGCATTTTTTACATCGCAAAATCCATTACAACGCACACCATTACAACGCATGCCATTACAACGAATATTTTGAAACTACCTTTACAACGCATTCCACTACAACGCATACTACATTTACAACGCATACCATTACAACGCATTACATTACATTGCATATAAGGTAAGTGTTGGATAGTGTAGGGGTTTAAATTACTATTCTAACTCCAGGGGGTGCAACAGTAGGGTAAGTGTTGGATAGTGTAGGGGTTAACATTACTATTCTAACTCCAGGGGGTGCAATAGTAGGGTAAGTGTTGGATGGTAAGTTATGCGTTGTAATGGTATGCGTTGTAATGACTGCGTTGTAATGGCATGCGTTGTAGTAGTGTGCGTTGTAGTGTCATGCGTTGTAATGGTTGCGTTGTAAATACATGCGTTGTAATGGATTTTGCGTTGTAAAAGTTTCGTTGTAATGGTAGTGCGTTGTAAAAGTTGCGTTGAAAAGGTTGTTTCCCCTTTGTGCACATGCCTCTCTGCTATTCACAAAGCCCTTTCACATAAATTTACTCAAAGTCAACCACTGCTCAGAACCTCACTATTAAAATGAAAAAATACGACTTTGGTTAGGAACTGGTTGGCACAGTGTGGTAATCCCTTTATTTTCATTATACAATTTATTCATTCATGTCTAATAGCTATTGTGTAGGTCACATAGAACTGAAACATAAAATGTGAAATTCACTGATGCAGGAGCTTCGATTTAACTACATTAGAAGCGGTTGGAGTTTGTCTCAGCTCGATGCCTTAGCTATCTACACAAGAATGTTTTTTTTAAACAGCTGAACACAATAACGTATGGTTTGACTGCAAAGGTACCGAACGTGCTTCTCAGAAGCGCAATGTTTGTATTCATCCTCAAAGTTCCAATGTGAGTAGAACCAGTTCCAATTCTGAAACGCACCACATTGAATCTACTGTACAACAGATTGCTAACTATTCTACTGCTGATAATTTTCTGTTACGAAAAAGCACTGCCAAGGTACCTAAAAAGTTTGATGATGACATTTTTGCAATTTCTTTTGTATTTATTTCTTTTCTTAAAGCATACATGTGGTAATCGTATCCTACCGTTTTTTTCCTTATAGAATGTAGAGTCATTCAAGTGTAATAGCTATTGCTTATGTCAAATGCAACTGTAGCATGTAATATGCAATTCACTGATGCAGGAGGGTACATTTGAATACGGCAGAAGTGGTACAACTTTGTATCAGCTGGATGCCCTGGCTCTTACACCAGTGGGTCCAATTATGGCACTTAAATAAAGACATGTTCTATATAATTTGCAAACTCTATGAATTTATTACACACAGCCACTTTCTTAGACACACCTCATTTCACCATTTTTCTTCAGTGGCATTGCAACATTCTGCATTATATTCTTCACGATTATTTCTTTATTCCTGCTTCCAAACACCCTTCATTCAAGTCTGCAGACCGGTAGGGGTGAGCAGTTCACTTCCCACTCCCTGTGTGGTATAAACGCACACTAACACTACTTACATAGGTATGCTACAGGAGCCAGTATTCTACAGCAGCCACAGCACATCACTTTACAGCAATGAACTCACGACTTACTCTCACAGTTTCATCCCGTGTTTTCAGACTGGTACCAGTGAGTACTTCGCTTCCCACTCCCGCTATACTCTAAATGCATAGTAACACCACCTGCACAGCCAGTATACTACACCACCCAGAGCACATCAGTTTACAGCACTCAGCTCCCAGTTTAGGTGCACGTTTAATCTCCGAGTTTAGCGGTACCTCACCTCCGCACCATCTCACTCTAGACAAAACAGCACTTTCACAGCTGTAAGGGTAAATACTTCGGTTCTGCCAGTATGCTACAGAACACTCAGCTCACAGTTTAGGCATACGCTTTCATCCCCAGGGGTACCAGCACCTCACCTCACCACCATCTCACAGTGGGAAAAACAGCACTTTCACACCGGTAGTAGTAAATACTTTGCGTCAGCCACCATGCTACACACCACTCAGCTCAAAGTTTAGGCATACGCTTTCATCCCCAGGTTTACCGACACCTCACCTCACCACCATCTCACAGTGGGCAAAACAGCACTTTCACACTGGTAGGACTAAATACTTCACTTAGGCCAGTATGCTACAGCGCACACAGCACATCAGTTTACAGCACTCAGCTCCCAGTTTAAGCACACGCTTTCAACACTACTTTACCGTTAGCTCACCCCAACACCATCTCACTCTAGGCAAAACAGCACTTCCACACGGGTAAGGGTAAATACTTCACTTCGGCCAGTATGCTACAGCACCCAGAGCACATCAGTTTACAGCACTCAGCTCACGGATTACATGCACGCTTTCATCCCGGAGTGTACCAGCACCTCACCTCAGCACCATCTCACAGTGGGCAAAACAGCACTTTCACACCGGTAGGGGTAAATACTTCCCTTCACACTCCCTCAACAGCACATCCTAACCATCCTCAAGACCTCACTGCGCTCCTACCCTCCTCTTTCCCACTTTTTTCTGCCCTTTTCCCCCTTACTCGCTTCAACGGAATCACAAGGGGCCAATACTTCCTAGTTGCAACAGCTTCCACCGCTTGCAGCCAATCAGCAGCAAGCTCGTAACGCTTCAGCCAATCAGATGGCAGAATTCCCAAATATCGATATCTGTAAATTTAGATATTTCTCAAAAACTACTGAACGGATTTAAACCCAATACACACAAACTTGCTTTCTAGACCAAGACCCTTCTTTCTCCCTGCCAAATTTGGGCTTATCCGTTCACCCGTTTGACCTGTACCCTTGTCTGAAGTTTCCTATTGAAATGAACATGGAGTAAACACGTTTTGTTGCCCCCTTTCTTCTAGGCCCCCCCTTGAAGAATCACCCCTAAACTTTTAACAGAGGATCTGATATCAACAAAAAATTAGTTTTGAAAATTTCGCGAAGATTCGTCAATCGGCGCTAAAGTTATTGGGAATAGAATGTTGCGATTTTCCTATGGTAACCAGGTTCTAACTATAACTACCTACTGGTGACCGCCAGAAGGTAATATTTTATAGATATATAGAAATATATATATATATATATCTATATATATATAGATATATATAGATATATATCTATATATATATAGATATATATATATATATATATATATATATACACATATATATGTATTTATATATATATATTGACATATATTTTATTTTCATATTTTACATTGATTTAAAATGTTTTGCTGTCAGTGTTTAACATGTCATATTTATTCTTAAAGGATGGTTCTTGAAATGTACAACATTATTTATTTTCATAACCTATTCCTATTCAACTGTTTTCAGCCGTATTGACAGGCACAGGGGTCTCAGAGTGACATACAAAGCATTTGATAGTGCAAAGTTCTATTTATTTGAACTATTATCCCTATCATATTATTAAATATAACATTTTGCTTCTTTCTAAAAAAATTAAAGTTTTCAAATGGATATTTCTTATATTTTAAGGGATGTTTGTCCCCGTTGGGGTATCTGCACGCTATAACAAAACACACTAAATAAATAAATAAATACATTTCATGATTCATTTTTAGTTAACAGCTTTTGAAAGTACTGATGCATCCAAGTTTTAAAGTGATGTACAAAGTATTTAACTTTTTTTTTTTAACAAACTTCTCTTGCTCATAAATGCAAAGTTTTTCCTGACTTCCTGAAAATTAAAGGTTTGTTTCAACTGAATATTTTTTTTACTTGTAGCCATTAAATATGTCATGTAGAATTTTTTGCTGTACTGTATAACATTGACCATCTCATTCAGAAAAGAAATGGCTGCCGTGCACTACAAGGGGTGTTTAAATTGCAAGTGTGTATCTTTGGACACGTTTCTGTTCCTATGTTATGTATTTTGTATTGTGTAAGGGAGGGACCAAGCTGTCTTGCCTGGTACTATATATCCCTCTTCTGAAGTCACACATTTTTCCAAACCAGAAATCCTCCTGATATGAATCGTGATTGCTTGCTTCACTCACATGCGCAAATTTTTAAATTCCACTAGTCGCCACTGGAATAAAGCCGCATATATCTTATGCTACGACACCATTTCAATATAAATGTGCATGCATTTGCAAAGGGGAAGGGGTCCCCTGGGGAACCCCTTCCCATTTGCGAATGCATCACCACCTACTTGAAGTAAGTGGTAAATTGTGAGTGTTTTGTGACCACTATTGCCGTCACAAAACATTTGTACATGGCTATGGAGTCTCTATTTGAAAGGAAAAGCCCCTTCCTAATATTGAGTTGCAAAACAGTATTTTGCGAGTCACAATTTATTTGCGACGCGCAAAATACTGTTTGTACAGGGCCTACACGCTGAAAACCATCATACATCTGGCCCATGATTTTTTAAATATTTAGGGCAAAAAGCACTATAAAAAGTGAAACAACAGTCATTAGCCACTGTTTAGGAGACCTAAGGGAGATTACAGGCCAACTCCGATGGAGCGTGGGTCAGATATAGCAGCAGGTTTGTCCCGACCAAACACTTTTCCTTCTGATTTTATGGAAGTCAATATCCTCTAGTAGGGCAAGGTTGCCAGCTCTATTCAATGGATCGCTCTCAAAGCTAGACAGCCACTGCATGAGGTCCTACTGAAGATATTGGTTTTGAATGGGAAAAGCTCAGAGCAGGAGAAAGACAAATTTCACTGCCACAGAATTCCTCAGTAAGGGGGCATTCTTTTTGCGCCTTCACCCATTGAGAATTTCTTCCTTCAGTTCTAAAGCTGATTTGTATCTTGGTAGGGTTAGGTAAAGTCCGTCACAGTGATGGAGTAAATTACTCTATCAGCCTGATGGAATCCCAGCATACCAAATCTTGAAATTATCGACAAGACTGTGGTCCTTTCTTATTCATTGGAAGCTACCACTGACACAGCTATCTGTCAAACTTATTTTTTTTCTTTCAAAAAGAAAACCCTGAAGTTGCATTTTCTGTTTGAAAATTAATTTAAAAAAACAATGCCCACTTGTATTGGGGCATTTTTTTTGTTTTTTACTGCCATTTACCCCCAGGGATTTATTTCAGTGACAGGCATTAAAAAACAGCTATATGCCCACGCATCTAAATTAGGTGGACATGTAGCCATTTCTCTGTTAGCCCTTTCTCTGTTGGGTCATCAGAGAAGTTTGGATTTTTTGGGGATGGAGTAGTCTCCACTGTTTCCAAACTATAGTCCACCTACATATTGGCGGTAAGGATGCTCTGAGGTAGAAGCAACAGAGTATGCATAGCGCCACTATATAAAGCAGGCCCTTAGTCTTTTTTATGGAGCTCAAAACACTTTGCCGCTGCTATGGTATATTGTTGCAGCCACCATCTCAATGCGATCTGAAACACAATAACATGGTTGCACTGTGAATCGCATTCATACCAATCACTTCTGGTGAACAATGTAAATGGAAAGGGGCGACCACTCGGTCCCCCCGAACGTATGGTGGAGTACCCCGATCCCCCCGGGAAACCGTTTTGGGCGGGAGGCGTGGCTTGGCTGGTATGCCCGTAGTGGCGTAGCCGGGGCGCGCCTTTTCCCGCCCAAGAAGGGTTGTCCTAGACACCTACACCGTTCGAACCGCCCCGTAGGCGTGTTGGGGAAGGCCACGCCCTCCCGAAGAAGGATAAAAGGAGCATCTTGCCAAGGAAGCATCCTCTTGTTCCTGTGCTTGGAAGCTGCACCTCCTCGTTGCTCGTGAGCCCGAGACGGAACAAGGAGCCAATTTTGAGAACTTGTAATTTTTTGTGTTTCTCTTTCAGTGAGTTCGAAGCTTTGGATCCAGGACCTCGTTTGAATCCCGCGATACGATGCCTGGCAAGAGGGTCGGAAAGAAAGTTGGGATTGAACAACTGCTTCGCACGCTGGTGAAAGATATGGCGGACATGAAGAAGCAGATGGCGGCAATGAATGGTAGACCGAAGAAGACCATCGGGCCAGCATTGCCGGGAATAGTCCCTGCCGGGAGAGGTAAAAGGGTCAGGAGTAGGGCGGCAGGTGGGGAGACCCCGGTTCTTGAGTCACCACCGGCGAGCCCGGTCGGTCCAGTGGGGGCCCCAGTTCCGATCCCGAACGCGGGACAGCCGATCCCTGTGGTAGTTACGCCCGTGAGTGAGGGGGATATGCCTCCCGAACTGGCCGCTCAGTTGGCGGCATGGTTGGGCAAAAACAACGAGAGTGCTCCGGCACCAAGAGACACGGCGGCAGAGGCCAGGTTGATAATGAAGCAGTTGCGGCAATCGAGAGATGCTGCGAAGGCACCTTGTCCTCTTGTTTCCCCGCAGGTTCCCTCGGATAAACCGGCACCGGTCGTTGGAACACAGCTGCAACAGATACGGCTCATGGTTCTGGTAAGCAGCCGTTGCCGATAGCAGGGGAGGGATCGTTACCCTCTAGGAGGGAAAAAATTGTTCAGCATATCCCGATGGATGTGAAAGAGAGGATTTGGGCCGATAAATATGTGAACATGTTTTCGTTGTTAACCGATCACTATGAGATAGAACACGTTAAAAATCAGAAGGAGTTGTTGCATCCGAGTGTATGGCGTGCAAAAATGGCGGGTTTCAGGGTGGAGGAAACAATCGCTAATTGGGCCAGGGCGTTCGGTATGTTTACTGCAATCATGGGGGAACGTAGGCTGAAGTATTATCAGAATTGGCCTGTTATCAGACACGTATTATGGAATTTTTTGAAGCATATGAAGGTAATCAATGGATGGGTTATGATAACAAATTTCGTAAGGCCAAGGAGCACGACTCATCCCTGACATGGGATTGTTTCGACTCCATTTCCTGGCAGAAGCAAGTTATGCCGAACACGGCGAGGTCGTCTTCTTTGGGCGGGAATGGCGCAGAGCCTCCCCGCCATTACTTGGTGGCGCCCTTTCGGGCAGGCGCCAATGGGGATCAGCACAACAAGAATAATGGGAACTCAGGTAAAAAAGGGGTGTGTTGGAGCTTTAACAGAGGCAAGTGCACTAGGCCACAAGGAACATGCAAGTTCAGGCATGAGTGTGCAGGGTGTGGACAGTCCTCACACCCCGAGAGTTCGTGCAGAGCAAAGAATGGTGAGACGGGAGGTAGGGGGGGGGCCAAACAGGTCTAACATCGCCCGAGGGGCACAGTTACCTACTCCTGTTGACATCATGGCATTGATCCCTTGGCTGAACCGATACCCAGACCATGTCTCCGCTGGGGTGTTGCGAGACGGTTTCTCATATGGTTTCCGCATCCCGGCGGGGGGTTTACGGGGGGAAGCACAGTGTAAGAATCAAATATCTGTGCAACGAAACACGACGGTGGTGCAGGCAAAAATTGCAAAAGAGGTGACCCGAGGTCGGGTTGCGGGGCCGTATGTGCACCCGCCTGTTGTTAATTTTGTATGTTCACCGTTGGGAGTAGTCCCCAAAAAGGACCCAGTTGAGTTTCGGTTGATCCATAATTTGTCTGCTCCCAGGGGTCTTTCGGTGAACGATGCGATTGACCCGGGACTGTGTTCGGTGCGGTACGCATCCTTTGATGAGGCCGTCGCCATGTTGAATCGCCTAGGGCCCGGAGCGCTGATGGCTAAATCAGATATTGAGTCAGCGTTCCGGTTGCCCCCGGTACACCCACAGGATCAGCGCCTCTTAGGTTTTGTGTTCCAAGGACGTTATTACATGGATAAATGTATGCCGATGGGTTGCTCCATTTCTTGTGCATATTTTGAGAAGTTCAGTACCTTTTTGCAATGGGCGTTCACTAGAGCCACGGGCCTCACACAGGTAATGCACTACCTTGATGATTTTCTGTTTCTGGGGGCAGCCGGGGGCACGGAATGTGAACAGGCTTTGATGGAATTCTGTAATCTCATGAAAAGTTTTGGTGTGCCATTGGCACCGGGCAAGACAGTGGGGCCATCTACGTCTCTCGAGTTTCTTGGAATTGAGCTGGATTCAGTAGAGGGGTGCTTCCGTTTGCCCAGGGAGAAGGTAATGAAGTTTAAGGCCGCACTAGAAGTATGCATTGGCGAGAGAAAAGTAACTTTCCATCAGCTGCAACAGGTTGTGGGTCAGCTTAACTTTGCCCTCAGAGTAATACCGATGGCCCGCCCCTTTTCCCGCTCTATCGCACAAGCCATGGTGGGTCTCAAGGAAGGACACCACCGCACAAGACTGTCAGCCGAGGTTTGCCAGGACATGCGCATATGGTTGGCATTTCTGGTGGATTTCAACGGTCGTGTCATGTGGAACAAGCCAGCAGTTTCCTCCGAGGAGCTGGGGTTGGGGACTGACTCGGCAGGGAGTGTGGGTTTTGGCGCCATATTTGGTGAGAAATGGTCGGCACAAACATGGCCGGCGTGGTGGCACGATAGTGGGCTCACAGGTAACATCGGGTTCCTCGAGCTGTTCCCCATTCTGGTGGCCTTGAAAACATGGCCAGAGGGGTTGCATGATCGTGCTGTGGTGTTCTGGTCTGATAATATGACTGTTGTTGAATGTATCAATAATCAGGCAGCACGTTGCAAATGGATTTTGAGATTGCTGAAAGAAATTGTCCTGCTATGTATGAGATTAAATGTCCACTTTAGGGCAAGACACGTGCCGGGGGTACTGAACCAGGCAGCTGATGCACTCTCTCGTTCCCATATGCAGGCCTTCAGGGGTTTTCTGCCCTCAGCGGACTTGGTGGCGGCACCATTTCCCGAAGCTCTCTGGTCTCTCGGTGCCCCGGATTACAAAACCTCGTGGGAGAGAGTTTAGCACCCAGGACAAGGAAGGCATATGAAGGAGCGTTCCGTTCATATTGGTCATTTTTGGGTTCAACGGGGGGGGAGCATTGGGGACAGGAGGAGTCTGTTCTGCAATTTCTGGTAGCACTACATCAGGCAGGCCGATCACTGGCAACAGCCAACAGGCACAGGGCCGCCATTGCCTTCATGGCACAGGCGCATGGCATCCAGGACCCCACATCGTCCTTTCTCGTGAAAAGAGCGTTGCGTGGGTGGCAACGCCTTGAGGGTCGGAGAGTGGATGGAAGGCACCCGATAGATCTGGCTAGGTTGTCCCTGTTAATGTCCGTACTCCCTGCGACGTGTTCATCTCAATCAGAGACGGTGCTGTTCCGGGCCGCTTTTGCATTAGCATCCCATGGGGCTATGCGGGTGAGCGAGCTGGTAGCAAGGAATAAGTGGGATACGGGGGGAGGTCTGTGTCGAGACCACATTCAGATCAAGGGTGACACAATGGTGGTCACAATAGCCAGTTCCAAGACCGATCAGGAAGCCATCGGGGACAGTGTGGTAGTCCAGCGGATCCCGGAGTCTCCCATGTGCCCGGTAAAATGCGTGGAGGAGTATTTAGCGCAGAGGGCGGCATCATGGGGGGGGAGTTTGTTGAGACACACCGATGACACCCCACTGACGAGGTTTCAGTTTCAGCGGGTGTTAACAATGGCAATCGCGTCAGCGGGCTTGGACCCGAGCGATTTTGGGACCCATTCCTTCCGGATAGGGGCTGCTACGGAGGCTACAGCCAGGGGTCTGAGTGTTGAAAAAGTGAAACAATTGGGGCGTTGGTCCTCGAATTGCTATAAGAGGTATGTGCGGTTGCACATGTTGTGAAGCCTATGTCATGCACTCACGCTTCTTGTTTTCTGTTTGATTTTCAGTTGCACGAGCAGGCCTTGCGGGGCGGTCAGTGCTGTTGACCCGACACCTGGGGACCAGCGGTCAAAGTTCACCGGCTGAAGAAAGAGTGGTGTGGGTCGTTGGCCACTCATACGTGAGGCGCGCCGCGGATGTATTCAAAGCAGGTGACATGATTCACGTTGCGGGGGAATACGGGTACAGGGTGACCTTCCACGGAAGGGGCGGGCTTTGTATTGACCAGTTTCAATGTTTTATGGAGTGTTTGTTAGGGCGGACAAGGTCACCGCCGTCTGTAATCATAGTACATCTTGGGGGCAAAGATTTGGTGACCATTGGTCGACGAGTACTTCTTGAGTTAATCTTGGCCTCGGTAAGCTGGTTGGCAAGGAGGGTTCCGGGGTGCACGATCGCATGGTCACACATGATTCCTCGGAAGGTGTGGCGGGGGGCCCTCTCTGTGTCAGCTTTGAATCACTCGGTAAAGAAGGTTAATAGCAAATTAGGTAGATTGTTTCGCACAGGAAAGTTGCATTGTGTACCACATGGATGTATCCGGGGGGACCATATGTATCTGGAGGATGGGGTCCATTTGTCCCGGGAAGGAAATGTCTTACTCATAGGGGACTTCCTAGCTTGGTTAAAAAGTTTGAGTAGCCATGACCTATAGTAGGAGTTTTTGGGGGGTCCGGATAGCCGGTCAACTATCCGGCCTGTGGCGGTAAGGTCGTGATCGGTGAGCAGTAATTGGAAGATCCCTAGAGGTGGGGCGCCACCCATTATGGATGGGAGCGCCCGGGGTGAGGCGGCCATTGGCCCCTCACACGGGGAGGTGGTACCCTCTAAGGATGGGGACGCCGAAAGGGAAGGCGGTCATCGGCCCCTCCCTGGGGAGGAGGGGCTACGGGCCCCTCCTGGGAATTTCCCGGGGCCAGGACATCCGCGACGGCGGATGTGGTAAGCAGTGTGGGGTGGGAGGGGGGTCTACGCTACCTTCTAGACACCTCACACGAGTCCTCGGACGACCACCAAGATGGCGCCGAGTAAATATGGGGCCCCCGTTAAGACAAGGGAAATTGGAAGTTGGCACAGAGGTACAGTCCTCTGTGCACCCGCCCCTCACAAGTGAGGGGGGAGTTATGGTATTAGGGATCTGACACCGGTTACGACCTTGCCGTTGGCCCGTAATGCTAGGATGTACAATTTGATTTTGAGAAAATGCATCGTAATGTGTAAATGAAATTGTACATGATATGAAACTGTTAATTTAATGTTTTAATTTTTGTTTCATATTTTAATAAATACGGCCGGTGAGGGTAACTCCCTCACCGCCTTCCAAAAGCTCAAGAACCGTTTCCGTCTTCCCATTCTTGGGATTTGTGTTGGGAGGGGGTGACGGGTATCCCGCCCATATGGAAAGGGGCGACCACTCGGTCCCCCCGAACGTATGGTGGAGTACCCCGATCCCCCCGGGAAACCGTTTTGGGCGGGAGGCGTGGCTTGGCTGGTATGCCCGTAGTGGCGTAGCCGGGGCGCGCCTTTTCCCGCCCAAGAAGGGTTGTCCTAGACACCTACACCGTTCGAACCGCCCCGTAGGCGTGTTGGGGAAGGCCACGCCCTCCCGAAGAAGGATAAAAGGAGCATCTTGCCAAGGAAGCATCCTCTTGTTCCTGTGCTTGGAAGCTGCACCTCCTCGTTGCTCGTGAGCCCGAGACGGAACAAGGAGCCAATTTTGACCCACCCACCAGCCCCTGATGACAGCGATTTGTATTGCAATAAAGTCAATTGACATGGATATTATCTCTTCTCAGGTTGTTTCGGAAAAGTTGGGATGGTCGTGATATGACAATAAAATGGTTGCTCTTTTCTGGCGAGGTATCACAGCTAAATGTAAAAACTGTTAGGGCATAGTTGGAGGTTTATGTTTTTAAAATGCCCAGTATAACTGTTATTCTCTTTTAGTTTAAAAACGGTCGTATTTATTTTCTGGTCGGGCGGTAAGGTCATGATCGGTGAGCAGTAATTGGAAGATCCCTAGAGGTGGGGCGCCACCCATTATGGATGGGAGCGCCCGGGGTGAGGTGGCCATTGGCCCCTCACACGGGGAGGCGGTACCCTCTAAGGATGGGAACGCCGAAAGGGAAGGCGGTCATCGGCCCCTCCCTGGGGAGGAGGGGCTACGGGCCCCTCCTGGGAATTTCCCGGGGCCAGGACATCCGCGACGGCGGATGTGGTAAGCCGTGTGGGGTGGGAGGGGGGTCTACGCTACCTTCTAGACACCTCACACGAGTCCTCGGACGACCACCAAGATGGCGCCGAGTAAATATGGGGCCCCCGTTAAGACAAGGGAAATTGGAAGTTGGCACAGAGGTACAGTCCTCTGTGCACCCGCCCCTCACAAGTGAGGGGGGAGTTATGGTATTAGGGATCTGACACCGGTTACGACCTTGCCGTTGGCCCGTAATGCTAGGATGTACAATTTGATTTTGAGAAAATGCATTGTAATGTGTAAATGAAATTGTACATGATATGAAACTGTTAATTTAATGTTTTAATTTTTGTTTCATATTTTAATAAATACGGCCGGTGAGGGTAACTCCCTCACCGCCTTCCAAAAGCTCAAGAACCGTTTCCGTCTTCCCATTCTTGGGATTTGTGTTGGGAGGGGGTGACGGGTATCCCGCCCATATGGATAAATAACTAAAAAAATAAAACTACACTGCCAACCAGCCGCGGGCCGTGGAGGGAGTTACGGTGGGGCAGGGAGGCGGGGAGGGGGAGGGGCAGGGTGGAGGGACCTAAAAACCTGCATATGGATAATTGCACAATTTAATTATTGAAACAAATTTCGTAGCGCGCACTGCATCGCAAAATGCGATGCTGTGCGCGCTACGAATTTCGTTTTATTAATTAAATTGTGTACTTACCTGCAATTATCCATATGCCGGTTTTTAGGTCCCTCCACCCTGCCCCTCCCCCTCCCCGCCTCCCTGCCCCACCGTAACTCCCTCCACAGCCCGCGGCTGCTGCCAACTTTTTCACTCCTCCTCCTAAGATAAAGCTTTACTACTCTTAACTGAGTCTAAGTACTTGGGAAATTCACTCCTTTCAACACAATGATGAGGATCAACGTCAGACAGGAAAGCAGAGAGCATATTAGCAGGGCATCTTAATACGGGGTTAGTAAAAAGCAGCCTAGGCAGAAATGCAACAAAAATGAAATTGGCAGATGGGTGTTTATGTTTATTTTGGCTGAATCCTTTTCAACCACAGATGAGGTATGGAACAATGAAACTCCAGGCTAAACAAAGGGCTACTGAAGCCAAATAGGATTGGCCCTGTTTTCTGCTGTCACAGATGTCACCAAAGAGTTCATGCATCAAAATATATTTTGCATTCAGTGCCTCTCCCCCTCACAATTTAGGGGCTGTTTACGATGTCGGACGGAAATGGGACCAACCTCCATACAGTGGTCCAGACGGCCTACTTACGATGCAACAGCATATGGTGTGGTCGCATACTCACATTTCCCTATGGCAACATGTGTTACCACCATAAACTGGATGTAGCACAAGCTCCCTTATGGAAATGGGAGGCTGTGTTCATTCCTGAACCACGTGGCCCTGCTAGGGGCTCCCAAACTCACTCTCTGACATGTCAAGCATCATAATCCGGACGGCATAAAATGCCATGCATACGGATTACAGGCTGGTCTCCGACTGGCCGCTGGGCTCCTTGAGCCCCTCAGAAGCCAGCCGGAATGACCGGCCGGTTTCACTTCCAACCTCCTAAATTGTAATTAGGTAGTCAGAAGTGAAACCGATGATCTCGCCGACTGAGATCACAATCTGGCCCATATTAGGAAAGATGACTCACAAGGCTTAATATTGATCCCTCTATTGAGATGGGCCTGTACTTTAAATGTATAATAAAGTATATCTCACAGGCACATTGATACTAGGAAAATTGCTACTATAAAATGATATTACTTTCTTGAGCATCTAACCTCTTCCCTTGACAACCTCCAACACCACATGTAGGTTCTCTTACTGAAATCTACTGCTTAAGGCACCTGTCCCTCATCCTACAAGAGAGTTCCAGAATCCAACTTTATTTAGCATTCGCACCTGTCTTGCTACTTTCCCTTATTATTGACGTATCCACTTTCCAAAGCTCATTGACAAATACATACATCAAACTCGATATCCTAACATTTAGAATACAAGCAACTTGTCAAGATGATTTTATTATTTGTATACCAATATTTTGTACATTTCATTAAACAAACAAATATTATAGGTGCACCAACTTACAAAATGACTTGTATAAATAAAGTATTGACAAAGCCATTGAATTTACAACGCATGCACATTGCAGAGCTTTCAGATTTACAGTTGGCAGGTGTGCACTATAATAACCACATATTTCACAGAAGTATTGTTGGTGTTCTGTTTTGCACATTTTTCAGTTCTTTGAATTGAAGATTTGTATTTATGAAAGCACTTGCAGTGGATATCTCCAACCCCTTCTGGACTGTTAGCTCCATTGCAAACTAATTTGTGAAATGCTTTTTGTACTTGTTAATATTACACCAAGCTAGTCGGTGGCATGGCATTAACGGTGTATTCCCTAATATCCATCCATATGGTAAGTTTATGACCACCAAGCGATGGAGTTAGCTGGGTACCAGCTTTTAACCACAGAACCTCTATTCCAACCTAATTGCTTGATATTCTGTTTAGCTATGACCTTCATTGTTTCCTGTCTTGAACAATTCCATCATTATTAACAGTTTTTCTGACCCACTATATTCCATAACATGCTGGATGTAGAAGAAAGTGGTGGTGTGCATTGTGTCACGAATATTTGTATCAATTGATATGTGTAAAATTCACTTTATTAGCGACCTTTCTCCAACGATTGGTTGGCAAGCATACCGTTTCAGTGAAATATTCATTTTGCCTAGCCACAGTTAAACCTTTTTTAAATTGGTCGCTCATTAAACCTCCTTTTGAAATTCTGTTGTAAATAGTAGGTGCAAACACTTGCATTGAGCAATCATCCCATTGTTGAATTTGATTTACTCTTTTAGTGAAAATGGGGAAGCACATAAATTAATTATGTTTGCAACCATTTAGCACCAATAATCACTGCTTTTCTGTGCATGGTGCGCTCGGTGTTAAGAGCAAATACAACTGTTACTGAACTCATAATGCGGTAATGGTAAAAGTATATTCAATACTAGGCACGATATTATTGCTGCATCATCACATAAATAAGGTCCCCAAAGAAGCTCTGTAAGCCTATTGAAAAATACAAAATACAATTCACAACAGGTGCATTTTACAGACTTGAAAACTTAAGGTTGAATACAGATACAAACAAACTGATAAAATCACCATGATCTGAACCTCACTTACAGCATGCTAATTGAGAGAGAATCTTGATAGATGTGTTCTTTAGCTTGGGGCTGCCAAGGATAAGGATAACTGACTGTGTTGGAGAGTAAAGGTAAATCACAATCAAGCACACGGTAAACCATGGACTTGTTGGAGGGAACATGTCTATGAACATCAGTATCTCTGAAACATAAAACGTAATATAGAGAAACAGGAGCAATGTCACAGTCTTTGCCGCCCGCAGACCAGCCTCACCACGCGGGGTGCCCGAAGAAGAGGAACTCATCACCATCTGTTTGGCATGAGCAACAAGAGATTTTATGATTAGTACATTTGAGATGCCTACGAGTAGTAGGGGCACAGTGCATCCAATGATATTGCTTACCAATAGATAGTACAGATTCAGTTTGGGTATTGCTCCCACCAGGGTGATATTAACTGTGAAGTCATTGGATGTGTTTGTTTTAAACTCATAATCAGCACTCCAGGCTGCAGGAACACTTATGGCCAAGGAGATCAACACAGACCACAAAAGCAGCCAAGGCACAACCTGGGAGATATTCTGCTTCAGCTTGATGAGTAACGGCTGGGTAAAAATGAGAATCTGAATGCAGTAAAAGACGCAGAGGCAAACCGTGAACCAGAAGCTTGAGAATATAGGAAAGAAGATGAGAACGTTAAAGGTTGAGTAGATTTCAGCTGTGAAATATTTTTCACTCCACAGAAATGTGCAGAAGTCATTCACCGTCATTGTGAAGAGGAACGAGATATTGGAGATCCCCAGTGTGCAGACTATGAGGTCACAGGCATTCTGCCGGACTCCTTGGTCCCTGATGTAGAGGTTCACTGCCACGATGAATGCGTTGGTGATAATCCCAGCCAATGTGCTAATGCCGAGGATCGACACTGACAGGACAGCTAATATAGGTAGCATCGTGTATGTGGACTACTGACCACAGCTGACCATCTCAAGGTGTATGGTAGCAATGTCTACTTAGCCCTATAGGATATGTTGATTATAGATTATTAGGAATTCTGCTGTTAATTGTCCAACAATTTCAGTACCGCACTGTATCTTTTCAATTCTAGAGCAGCGATGAAGTGAACATTAATTTTACCATGACTCTGAGTGCCTGTTATCGTATAACCTGTAAGACACAGCACGTTTTTTGTAAGATGCACTGCCCACACAACATATTCTTCTAATTCTATTAACAACTGAGCATTGTGCAACATGCTTGCACCACATGAAATATAGATAGAAAAACTATTAAATTACAACGTAAACTCATATGAATTAAGACAAGGCAAGGCACATCGGTTAGAGTGTATTTTACAAACATTTTTTTTTTATTCATGACATATTAGAAGGCCATTCCTATTATACCTATTATTAGATATAATCACTTCATATGCAATACAAATGGAAATGTAGTACTTTTTTTAGACCTCTCACAGAATTTGCCAATTAGGGGCCAAATGTAGGAAGCCTAATACCGCCCGGTAACGGCCAAAATTACCGAATTTCGGCTGTTACCGACCGGTATTAGGCTTTTCAGATGTAGGAGGCCACATTTCAGGATACGTTACCGAATCAGTAATTTAAGAAATCGGTAAATTACCAAATTCTTAAAATACCAATTCGGTAAATTACCGAATCTGTATTGTAGGGAGCACTCAAGTGAGTGCTTCTTACATTTTAGAATTCCTTATTTACCACCAACTATTAGTTGGTGGTAAATAACGAATTCCTTTTAAAAAGCAATTTTTTGCATTTTTATTCAGTGTCATGTGGCAGACATACATGCCCTTAGGGCATGTATGTGTGCCACATGTGCACCCATGCACTATTCAGGGGTGCAAAAGGGTGTCAATGTGACACCCTGCCACCCTTGAAAGGGTTCCCTCTATTACCGATTCGGTATTTACCGATTCGGTATTTACCAAATCAGTAATTCCCATTCATTCCTATGGGCCTCCAGCCCCATAGGAATGAATGGAAATTACTGAATCGGTATTTAATTGGTAAATACCGATTCTTAATTACCGAATCTTACCGATTCGGTAATTTTTACCGAAAAATTATCTACCTCCCATTGACCTATTCTAAAATACCGTATCGGTAAAATTGGGTATTTAAGAATAGGTAAATTGAGATTACCTACATCTGGCCCCTGATTCTTCAGAAACAGTTATTATGCAGACCACATCTTAGAGGTTTTATTGCTCTGCCAAGGACTGTGGACGTAGGATTAAGGGCCTGATTTAGGTCTCGGTAGATGGCTTACTCCATCATATTCTGTCACACTGGTGACGGGTATCCCTTCCACCAAAATATATATCCTATTATATCCTATAGGATTTATATTTTGGTGGACTGGATTTCCGTCACCGTTGTGATGGAGTAACACATCAACTGATATCTAAATCAGGTTCTAAATCTTAGGTCTAAGACTTAGTGCCTCTAGTTCTGCCTCAAGAACATGATTGGATTAGACTTGTGGTGGTGTCCTACGTTTTTTTAAAAGCTAATCTGGATCCTTTCCATCTGATGATGATAATGTGAGCACACAGACACCTTCTGCAAGTCATAGCAGTAAATAATTTCATTGGTAGCATGAACAAAAAAAATGTTGTCTAAGGAGCGGGGATAATACAGTACACTCTTTGACAAATGAAACACTTTTCTGAAACATAAGGTAAAAATTGAAAGTTAAAACAGTATGTATTATTAAAGAATGTTCCTAGACGGGAGGAACAAGTTTACTTTACCCTAATACCACTGAAGAGGCATGTGCCCGTCCATGCCATCGACCCTCAACATCGTTGACAACATTATACCACATGTAACATCTTAGTAAGGTTTCCTAAGCCGTATTTATAGACAATTTCAATGTCAGTTTCTTTTTTTCTTCAAATAGTAACCAAAACACTGCAGATTCTATGGAAAATGTGTTTCGTTGAGTAAATGAATACTCCTCTGTTGAGTTCATATACACTCGCACTATGCTGTCATGCTGCTCACCTTACATTTCATGTTAGAATGATGGTGCAGTCATCAGGCAGTTGCTGTAACTAACTGGTGAGAAGAGGGCCTTTTGCTGCAGGTAGTGTTGATAAGAATAAACCTTTTATTGGTACAATTTGTATGTATCTCTGATTCCACAAAGTGGCAATGAGGATGGGATATGAACCCACTCATGCAAAGTACAATGAATTAGCCTGCAGGTGGTGTTCCATGCATGAAATGGGCAGAATTGGAAACCTTTTTTCCTGAAATACGAAATACATTGAGACTGTGGATGAACAGGATAAAATGTCAGCAGAGCGAAAGACATTCATTTTTAGGTCTCCCCTAGCGAAGCGCTGCTTCGCCTTGGCAAGAGTATTGTCATCGCTTTGCTTTGTGAAGGGAGACAAACCATGTGCGTGCACGGACAGGCCGTGTGCACGTGCATGGCGTCTCCTCTCCGCCATCTCCTCTGGAGGGGGACAGAAGATATGCACTCCGTACGCGTGCACATCTCCTGTCTCCGTTTAGGGTTGGCTTTATACAGCACGCACAGCACTTGCTTTCACTTTTCCTTTCCCTCCTACCTGTCGGCTCCATGGAGACAGCTTGTACAGAGGGAGCAAGTGCTGCCTGACCTGGTTGAGGAGAGTGTCCTCGCCATGCTCCCAGCTCCGTTGTGCCGCCTCTGCGACCCCTGGCCTGAGCACCCCATAAGTCTGCTTTTTTTTAAAGTAATTTTGAAAAAAAGAATTGAATGCAGTTGTTTAACAGAAAAGTTTAAGGCAATTATAGTATCCTATTGTCTTTAGATGCTTTGGGGCATATTTACGTCTTCTGGCGCATCTCTGCAAATCAGCAGGGATGTGCCAGAACAGATGCATCACGTAATCCCCCCCCTTACCCCACCACAGATGCGTTGCATTTACAATGTGGTGCACCATGGTAAAAGGAGGGGCAGAAGGGTGACGCATCTTGAGGCGCACGGGCGGCGCATTGCTGGAGTCGCGTCGCAAGCGCGACGCAACTCCTGCAATGCACAAGGGCCGCCCATACTCAACATGATGCCTCACTCCTTACTCCTGCTTCAAGCAGGCGTAAGGATTTGACGCAGCAGCGTCATAAAACTGACTCAGTTAAATCTTGTAGATTTCACTGCGTCAGTTTTACGTGGCTTTCCTGCGAGGAATGCCCAGCCAGCGACAGAACGCCCACATGAAACCTGACGCAGGTTTCATGTGGCGCAGGGCTTTACAACTTGACGCATCTGCCTTGATGCGTCAGGTTGTAAATAAGTGGCAACGTGGCGCATGGTTTACGCCGCCGCTGCGTCACAAAAGTGACGCAACGGCGACTTAAAAGTGTCGCAAGGGGCTTGTAAATCTGCCCCTTTCTTGCCAATTGCTGGCGTGACGAACTGTGCCTAATTGTTTGGAGTGTCTGAGAAGACCGCCTACAGTCATGTTATGGTCACACCGTGCTGTTGAGGCGTGATGCAGTGTTTCTGGGGCGAAACAGCGGTGCTGAGCAGATATAGCTCACCAAATGGAACGTGGCTCCCTGTTATTTTGTCCTAGAGAATGAGGTGCGGAAAGAGCATTGCCCAAGGTGCAGATATAAAGGTTAACCTTCTCCTAGAATGAGAAGTCAATTCTGAATAGACCCAAAAGTCTCTGAATTATGCAGACGCCAATACCTGCCACGGAATTAGTAATCACGCGGTGTTTACAGGGTGTGTAATGTAAAAAGACGTGTTTCCAATGTTAGCACTCCGTCACATACGCTAGTTGGTTCAGATATATTTTTTTCCTTCCCTGCTCAACATGACCAATCACTTGCCAATAACAGCCAGTCACAGAGCTGGTGTTTTGACTTTCCGTGAACACCAGAAACATTGATGCTTTCATGAAGAGATACCGACTAAGCAGGCACTCGATCAAACTTTACCTTAAAATAAAAAACACGTTCAAGGCAATGAAAACCAAATTGTTGATTGAAGCCATACCAAAAGCTCCGAAGTAGACATTTGTGTGTTCTTTCTGGTGCATCTGATCTGACTGAGAATCGGTGACAGGCATGAGTCAAACTCAAAACAAAACAGCATGCATTTTTCAAATGAAAATTCAATCCACTCGTTTGTTATATCAATCACACTGCCACAAATTCCAAACATGGACTGCTTGCATTTTTAATGTTTCATTCAACAAGTTATTGCCATTAACGGCGAGCAGCTCCTACCCTGGTGTACTGTATTTTGTTGAAGCTCTCTGCTGAAGTGCCTAGAGCACGTGTGAGCACCCGATCTGGGGTAATAGTCTTGAAAGGCCAGACTGGGATACGTGATTTATCATCTCTGGCTGGCAATGAGTCAAAGAGATAACCCTCACAGTAGCAACCTCGTAACAGAGCTGCAACTACAGGGAGAGCTGGTCAAGGTACCAGCACACCGCTCAGTTTTCTTTCATACTCAATACAAATTTAAACAAGCATTTGCAATGCAATAGGTCTCGAATTCATGGGAGTTTGAGCTATTGACGTTGTAAATTACTGCCTTTTCTTTGTTTTTAAAACTTAAATAAAAGGCCGTCATTTACAATGCCAATATTTAAACTCGTGTAAATGTTGCGATCGCGCGCAGTCCCGCCGAAGACCCGCCAAAGAGCCGCCCGTCTGTGCCCGTCCGTGACAGGACGGGGCACAGGGGCCATGGACTCTGTTTCCCCTCGCCCCGCGTCCATAGGTAAGAGGCAACAAAAAATGGTTTACTCTGCCCAAACTTTAGTAAACCTGAAACCTACAAATGGCTGTTGCATAAAAAAACCCAGTCAGAGCTTAGAAGGTTGTTTCTCGTGCTTACAATGCCGGTTCCAACCGCCTGATATCGGGACACATATAGAGGAAAGCACTTCCTTACAGCGGTTAAAGAGCTTCCTACTAAACGTCCGATCTCTACCTAAGCACCAACATCAAATATGGGACCTAGTTTATACAACACAGTCAGATATATGCTTCCTCACAGAGACGTGGATGAAACCACATACGGTCGGTCACATCCATAGCGATGGGGATTCCATCTGGGTATAAATGTAGTCATTTAGACCGAGAGAAAAAAATAGGTGGTGGCCTTGCAATAATACCTAAAGACGAAATTAAGGTCACGATTCTTGAACAACATTACAGCCCACAGTTGGAAATCATGATCTTTAAGATTGCTTCGGCAGACCACATTTCCTGGAAAGGTGCCTTAGTATATCGCCCGCCAGGATCCAATCCAGACTTTGCTCTCGCCCTTCTGGAGCTTTTAGCTCCTCACCTTAAGTCTAAAGAGGACTTCATCCTCTTGGGAGATTTTAATATTCACGTGGATAACCCAGCGCTCCCCGAATCCATCTCCTTGACCACTGACCTCTCCAACCTGGGTCTAAGAATACAGAATAACGGGGCCACACACAGAGGCGGCCACACTTTCGACTTACTTTTCTGTAATAATACTAAAATAAGCTGTTCCCCAGCTAGAGAGATTCCATGGTCCGACCATTTCCTGATTGAGTTCACTCTAATGGCTCAAAAAAAACCTCCCAATAAAACATCATTCCCACCTATTTGGCGTCGCCAATGGCATAAAATCTCAGTCGAAAAATTGCAAGAAACTTGCAAACAGCCTACTATATTGGGGGAGGACACAGCAGACATAGCACTTGCTAAATTTAATGCTTCACTTAAGCAAGCCATTGATATTCTGGCTCCATTAAAACTACACAAACAATACCCTCCGTCTAAACAAGAAAATTGGTATACACAAGAACTTAGAGTTGAAAAACAAAAGTGTAGGCGAGCTGAAAAAGCATGGAGGAAACTGAAAACCAAGGAGAATCAAAAAATGTTCTTGGAAGCCCAGTCAACCTATTACAAAAATATAAAGCAAGCTAGGAAGACTTGTCTGACGCAACAACTAGCAGAAGCGGGTAATTGCCCTAGGGAGCTTTTTAAAATTTTACAAAATTTCGTAAAACCTACAGCTTGCGAAAGTTCCGATGATTTTTCGCAGACTCTTTGTGACGAAATTTCACGATTCTACGAAGATAAAATCAATCTTATTTACGAAAGAATAATAGCATCTAATAACATGGGAAACAACACTAAGCTCCCCTCCCTCAACCCGCCTAATCCAAAGAAACAGTCTCTGCTATCATTTCCACCTATTGGTAACACAGACCTTCTCCCTCTTATTACCCATATAAAATCAGGGTCCCCCAATGACCTTCTCCCTGCTAAAATGGCTGCCCCCTTGATCTCCCTCCTTGGTCCCTCCATACAAACCGTGATTAACATCTCCCTTACGGAGGGACAGGTTCCTGCGGAATGGAAGAAGGCCGTGGTAAACCCAATAAGGAAAAAAGTGGCATCTCCATGGTCAGACTTTTCAAACCTACGCCCTATCTCCCTCTTGCCATACATCGGCAAGATAGCAGAGAAGCACGTGAACACCTATCTATCTAAACATCTTGAAGCAACGGAGGGCCTGGACTACTCACAATCTGGGTTCAGGCCCAACCACAGCACCGAATCATGCCTCCAAACAGTGACCAATAACATCAGAATGGCACTGGACGGGGGAAGCTCTATGATTCTGGTGCTGTTGGATCTTTCCTCCGCTTTTGATACGGTGTCACATAAGGTGCTTCTCGACCGTCTAAGGGATGTAGGTTTGGGGGGCGTAGCTCTGTCCTGGATGAAGAGTTTTTTGTCCGACCGCTCTCAAGAAGTCAGGCTGGGCTCCCATAAATCCATCTCTAGGGAGCTCAACAAGGGAGTACCACAGGCCTCATGCCTGAGCCCCACACTATTCAATGTGTATGTGGCCCCCTTGGCCGACTTGGTAAGGTCTTTTGGGTTCACCCCGGTGTCGTACGCTGACGACACCCAACTTCTGTTTCCCTTTAAAATCTTGACGCCTGCATTAAAAAAAATCATTTGCTGACGGAATGAGGGCAGTATCGGAGTGGATGTCATCAAACTGTCTTCAGTGCAATGTAGGGAAAACAGAAGTCATGCTGTTTGGGCAAGCATCAATACTCTGGTCCCCTGAGTGGTGGCCCCCAGAATTGGGACCTTTCCCCAGTCCTAAACATACTGTCAAAAACTTGGGGGTGCTACTAGATCAGGCACTCACATTAAAAGATCATGTTAACCAAGTGGCTGGCACATGCTTTCGGGCCATTGGATTGCTAAGGAGGGTCTTCCCTTATCTGCCAGACTGTCACAGAAAAACTCTCGTCCAGGCGCTAGTCATTAGCAGAGTGGACTATTGTAATGGTCTGCTCTTAGAAGCAAACGAAGAACAACTCAGTAAGCTACAGGTGGTCCAAAACACTGCGGCAAGGATCGTCCTGAATGTTCCACCTAGGACTCCCTCCCGCCCCGTGCTGACTAAACTCCACTGGCTTCCAGTGCGAAAACGAGTACAATTTAAGACCTTAAGCACTATTCACAAGTGTCTGATAGGCACCGGCCCTAGATACCTGACTAAAATCTTTCAACCTTATGCTTCTGGACGTTCTTTACGATCAAGCAGCCAGCAGCTGCTACAGGTTCCTAGAATTAAAAAAACAAGGCAAGGAGGCCGTGCTCTGGCCCATGCAGGGCCAAAGCTCTGGAATTCACTTCCTCTCACACTGAGATCATATACTAACCATTTGGCCTTTCGAAGGAATCTTAAAACTCACCTATTCACAAGCAACTAATCTCCTTGAGTAATAATCCCTCATTGTTTCATGGTCACTATGAGCTATACTCTACCACCGGCAAAAGCGCAGAGATACCCCTTCGTGAGTTTAGTCAGGCGCTATATAAGAATATAAAATAAAAATAAAAATAAATAAATAAATATTCCATTGCAAGTGCTTGTTTTACATTGCGTGGGGCCCTAAGGATGAAAAGCTTTCAATTAGACGTCTAAGGAGATAGGTGGAGAGAAGGATAGAAATGTTTTGAATTTACCATTGCAGATTTCGACCAGTATTTCTCTCACAAGGTTTGTGTTGGCATTGTGAGGTACAAATGTTTTCACCAAAAGCAAGAACATGAAGAAAGTATTGACAATTTTGTAGCTGTACTTAGAACCTTTGCCCTGGATTGTAAGTTTGGATCCCTACGGGAAAATTTAATTTGGGATCAGGTTGTGATGCATGTGAAAGATGTGTCTATACAGGAGGGATTGTGGGTTAATGGAGATGCCAATTTACAGCACATTTTGGCTATTGTCTGGATAGCTGAAATATCTAGTAGGAGTGCTAAAATTGTGCAGGCTGATCCTGGCATCAAACGTGAGGTGTGTGTGGGTAATGTCTCTAACAACATCCAACAATAAAAAGGGGTGGTCCAGAAAGGCATAGAGAAAAGATTAAAGAAGGGGCTGAAGAAGTGTTTTGGTGTGACAGTAAGTTACATTTAGACAACAGTAAATTGTGTCTAGGTTTGAAGCAGAAGTTGTCCAATTGTGGAATGACAGGGCACTTTTCTAAGGTGCGGATAATGGTGATGAGGAAGCATTTGACACACAAGAGGATGACAGATTTGTATTTAACATTCAGGATTGTGATAACAAAATTCAAATGTGGATGATGCAGTCATTAAGAAGAAACCCCTATGTGACATGACTATCGGTGGGTTTGATATAGAAATGCATGTTGGTTCAGAATCTCTTTATTCTATCATTAATGAGAATGTTTGTATAAGACATCCTGGTCTGAGACCTGCTCTCTCCCCAGCAGCTCCACAGCCTTGTGCCACCTCCACTGACTCCACAATACCTCTTCCTGGGGAGGGATTTGAGGCCACTGCTACCAAAGTCTGATACTGGGCCTGTTCTGTTCTGCTGCCGCTTCTGCGGCTTCTTGCCTGATAATGTTTATCTTGTCATTGTGCCCTGTTTTCACTGCCGTGTTTTTCTGTTTCTGCCGCCACCTCTGCTGCTCCTTGCCCCGATGTCGTTCATTTTGTCATTGTGCCCTGTCTTCACTGCTGCCTCTGCTGCTTTCTTGCCCGGATATTGTTTATTTTGTTATCTTGCCCTGTTTTCACTGTCGTATTTGTTCTGTTTTCTGCATTGTTGTGCTGTAACTGTGCCCTGTTACTTTGCACCTGTTTCCGCCACTTCCACCCCGCCGCTGCTGCGCCTGTGGCCCACCCTCCTGACATTTCCCACACCCGCCTCCCAGTTGCACGTCCCTCCCCCTCCTTATTTAATGGCAGGCGCTGCATGGGAGCACAAGCAAGACCTCTGACCTCCTGGTCTGAGACCTGCTCTCTCCCCAGTAGCTCCTCAGCCTTGTGAAACCTCCGCTGACTCCGCAACAACTCCTCCTGGGGAGGGCTACGAGGCCACTGCTACCAAGGTCTGATACTGCGCCTGTTCTATTCTGCTGCCGCTTCTGCTGCTTCTTGCCCTGATACTGTTTATCTTTTCATTGTGCCCTGTTTTCACTGATGTATTGTTCTGTTTCTGCTGCTGCCTTTTCTGCTCCTTGCCCTGATATTGTGTATGTTGTCATTGTGCCCTGCCTTCAGTGTCTTATTTGTTCTGTTTTTGTTGCCGCCTCTGCTGCATTCTTGCCTGGATATTGTTTATTTTGTTATATTGCCCTGATTTCACTGCTGTATTTGTTCTTTTTTCTGAATACCTGTACTGTAACTGAGCCCTGTTACTTTGCGTCTGTTTTGCCCTCTCGCATCCTGCCGCTTCTGCCCCTGCGGCCCCACTCCCCTGCCGGTTCCACCTCCGGCTTCCCAGCTGCATGTCCCTCCCCCCTCCCTACTTTATGGCGGCTGCTGGAAGCCCGTCTGTGACCCGACCGCAACCAGCGCCAGGGACCCTGGATCTCCCACCACTGACCGATAAGACTCAGCCACCCTCCTTGCACTGAACCCCGGAAGAAAAAACAGCTGCCAACAAGCCACGCCGAATACGACCCATGGCCAGTTCTTCTGCTGCCGCTGCTGCCAGACCTTCACCATCACCCTGTCAGCCAACACCATCAACTCCTTAAGATGCATCCTCCTCAACGTGCACCCAATGCACAGACATGCCGTGGAGATCTGGAACCTCCTGGACTCTCTCTCACCCAAAGTCGCATTCTTCACATAAACCTGGACCAACACCGCATTCACCCACAACATCACCATCGCCATTCCGGACAGATACAAAATCTAGAGAAAGGACCACCCCAACCACCCGGGAGGAGGCCTCACCATCGCACACAAAATGTCTCTCCTCCTCACCACCTCCAGTGAAACCTTCTCCGCTGCCGAACACCTGCACTTCCACGTCCAGACCAGCCCCAACTACACACTCCACGGCACCCTCGCTTACAGACCTCCCGGCCTCCGAACCCTCTTGGCCGACACCATCACTGATCTCATCGCACCCCACTCCATCACTGCCATGGACTACATACTAACTGGAGACCTAAACTCAACAACCTCAGCAACCCCAATTCCGCCACCCTCCTTGACAATCTCGCCAACATCAACTAAAACAACTCATCACCACGCCGACCCACAAGGCAGGACACCTCACCGTAGGAAACAGCATCCACTTCAGTCACACCATGCAACACACCATGCAACCCCCATAGACTGACCACCAGTTTGTACACTTCCTCGTTGACAAACCCAAGCCATCCAAACCCGCTCTGTGCCACCGTAAAGTAACTGGAGCAAAGTCACTGAGGAACAACTCAACTCCACCCTCAACCTCAACACACCCACTGCTGCAACCAACGCCAACCGCCCAGCCAGGGAACTGCACACCTGTGTCTCCAACTGCACAGACAAGCTTGCCCGCTACGCAACCCCGACAAACAGCACCCTAGAGTAGCCGCCTGGTTCACCACCGACTTCCAAGAAGCCAAGCACACCTGCAGACACCCGGAGAAGAACTGGAGAACCAGCAAGACACCTGAAAACTACACCACCTACAAGAACGCCATGATGGATTACCACCAACGCATCAGAACCACAAAAAGGACTTTCATCCAGTCCAGTAATTCAAAGGAAATCTTCAGCGTCATCCAGGAATTCACTAAGCCCCTCAGCGAAGCCACAGACAACACCCCCTCCCAGGACCTCTGTGACAAGCTTGACTCATACTTCCACCTGAAGATCAAAAACCTCTACGACAACTTCAACAACTTCACACCTGACTCCGCAGCCACACATAAATCTATAGAAGAACCAGTTGGAGTGGTAATCTATCACAACCAACCAAATCTTTTCCGATCATTCAAACTTTCAATTGGACTAATACAATCCATCGACAGCTTTTTCCACAGGCTGTTGAGGTATTCCACTGGGCAGAGTGGGGTATTGTGAGTGTGGATGGATTTATCTGCCTGTCCACATTCCGCACAATTTCCTACCATCACCATCACCTCCACAACATTGTCCATTACTAGCTACCAGTAGTACAAAAGTAGCCTTTTCCTGGTTATAGTGACTTCCACATGCCCTTTATGAGCCAGATGATTCAAATTTCCACCTTCGCTCACTCAGCTGAATCAACAACGTGGTACCTCTCATGATAAGTTTTCCCTCAACACTCAACTCATCACTCACTTTAGAGTATGGTCTCAATTCTTTGACAACTTGTCCCCCTTTTGCCCATGCCTACCTTATGTACTTCTTGAGTGTTATCTGACATTTATCTTTATCCACCTTCTCAATTCAATTACTCCAAGACACCTCCTCCTCATATACTTTTACACCATCCACCAACCCAAAGACCATTTCCCTCTCCTCACTCAACTCCTCACTACCAGTATGTGATAGGTGACATCTCTACAGGAAATCCACCCTGCAGTTTTTCCCTCCAGAAATATGTTTCATTCTAAAACTGCACTCATATATTTTGGATAGCATTTGAATGAGCCTAGGGATCACATTAGCCATGCTTTAATCATTCCACATAAACACCAAAGGTCTATGGTCCTTGACTAAAACAAAATCTCTGCCCCAAAAACTACGTGGAACAGTGAAGTGTACCCCACACACAGGCCAAAGCCTCCCTCTCAATGGTACAATAGTTATTTTCTGTGTCAGTAAGTCGCCGAGAAACACTACTGTGTTCTCTTCACCATCTTTCAACTGCCTGAGGACTATACCTATACCCAAACCCCTTGCATCCACTGCCCCAAGGGATGATACCTCATCCTTAAATGTCTGTAAAGCTGGTGCTTTAATGATCAGAGGCTTTAAAATATCAAAAGCCTCCAACGGCTCTTGCTCAACCTTGAACATCGCCGAGAGACCCTAGTGAACTTCAACATTCCTAACATGGAAACAGGATTAAAGACACACATATTTGTAACTAAGCATAATATAATAACATACATTAGAATATCAACTAAATCCTCAATGTTGTTTACCACTTTAGGATTTAGAGACCAATGTGTATTGCCAAGACAGCTATTAAATAGTTAATAATGAACTGAAACCATTGACCAGTAGCAAAGTACATGGTACGCTCTTTGAGTTACAACTAAGGTCAGAAACAAAACCTACTGTGAAATGCATATATTTTGAAATTACAACCCAGTACATAGGTCAGATAAAGTTCCTTCTACCTCATTGACAATATGAGTGAGATGGCACATAATTGTGATCTTTTATAAATGCCTGCCTCCACCTGAATAAAAAGCTATACCAAGCCCTGGGATTAGTTAATAAGTCTACAAATACAATTCAAAATGTACATCAATAGCAGGCATTTCACTTTAGACTCTAAAGTCAGGGAAACATTATAAAAGCACTCATCAATATCTAACGTTGGATGAAGGCAAACTCCTTCTGACAAAAATATTTGAATGTAAGATTCTGATACTGGGAACAGCACCTATGATTTGATGAAAGATAAAGCACTTGGGAATGTTGTTCAGTTCCAATCTTGTCTTCAGTCTGTAGGTATGTAATGCTGCCAGATATATTAAATATCAACTATGATGCCATTTCACTGACAATGAGCACTGCGAGGGCTAATTTCAGACACTGTCTCTGCCACAGTTTGGGGCTGAATGGCGTTTATATAATTGAAGAGCTGGAGTAGCGCTATTTCATGACTTTAGACAGAGGTAATTAACTGCTTGTCACAGGAGCTATTAATGCATATACAGATTGTGGCTGTAAATGTAGCATCACTTGTTGACATATCTAAAGTAAACAAAAGAGCATGGCACGACAATATACAGAACACAACATACTAATTCAGTTAAAACATAAGAAAGCTGTGCAAAATTGGGGTGTTGGTTTACTGGGATGCCAACCTTTGTCAAGCAACAGCTCCAGTCCTTTGCAGGAGGATCCACAAAGGTCACTAAATTAACCTGTGCTTAAACATGTGATAGCTTGGCACAAAAGCAGTGAGGCTTAACTTAGAGGCAAGGTGTAAAGTATTTATGCAGCACTTAATCAGCAATAAAGTGAAATCACAATACAAAAACAATCCAACACCAATTCTGAAAAACAGAGTAAATGTTGTCAAATATTTGACACCAAAACAACATACATCGAGGCGGTAGAACCAGCGCTATGAATTATTAACATTTAAAGTATCACTAGCACCTAAAATTCACAGCCTGAACCGAGTACATCTAGTCCTGCAAAATGGGGTTAAGTCGAAATATATGGCTGACAGCAATGGAGAGTGAGTCAGATAGAAAAAGTGTATTTGGCCCGCTTAGCACTTACCTTTGGACTTAGACGTAATTTCAAGATAAGTGTTCTGAGTAGGTACAATTCAGCAAGCAAGGCTGCAACCTTGTGCGCAAGGAGGGAGCACCAAAGTCCGGGAGCGACAAGATGATGTCACTATGATAATTTCTATGTGAGGACTTAGGGCCTGATGTAGGTAAATCTCATTTACCGACTCTAGAATGCCGAATTTTACCGATTCGGTATTCTAGATTCGGTAAATGAGATTTAGGTAAAAATTTGGTAATTTTTACCGAATCGGTATGATTCGGTAATTACCGAATCGGTAAATACCGATTCGGTAATTTCCATTGATTCCTATTGGCCTTGAGGCCCATAGGATTCAATGTCAATTACCGAATCGGTAAGTACCGATTCAGTAAAATTACCGAATTGTCAAGGGGGACAGGGTGTCACTTTGACACCCTGTTGCACCCCTGATTCTGGCTTGTGTGCCATGTCACACACATACATGCTCCTAGGGTATGTATGTGTGCCACATGGCACAGGTGTACATGCACAGATGTGCATGTATACAGGAATTTGTTATTTACCATGAAATAGTATTTCATGGTAAATAACGAATTCTTAAGGGCCAGTGGCACTGTTTTCAGTGCCACCTACATCTAGATTTACCGATTCTGTAAATTTACCGATTCGGTATATTACCGAATCAGTAAATTTAACGAATCGGTAAATTTACCGAATCTGTAAATTTAAGGCCCCCTACATTTCAAAAGCCAAATACCGGTGGATAACGGCCGAAATGGGCCGTTACCGACCGGTATTTGGTGTCCTACATCTGGCCCCAAGTCACTTTTAGGAAGTCCAAAATCTCCAGCGGGATGCAGCTGGAGGCTGTAGCAGACAAGATATCCTTGAGGCTGAACACTCCTTTCGCAAAGGACTGTTGAACAGGATTTGCTGCTGCAGTAAAGATCATAGCTAGAGGTGCGCAAACTCACACAAATCAGCAATGCACCTTGGGTGGATAGACGAGCAGGTTGGTCCTGGTCTTCTACCAGTTCCCAGAGAAGTTATTAGCCAAAAATATTCCAAGTCCCGAGTTTTGTATTTTGGCTATCTTGGCACCTTTAGCCCCACCACCAAGCGTCAAGGACTGGAGGGTACCATGTGTGGGGTTAGGACTCACTCAGGCGTTGTCCAGGTGCAGGTTCAGGATGGTTGGAGCCTTTTCTCTCCAAAAGGATCTGATCAGGAGGCCATCTAATTAACCCTTGGAGTCACTCTGATAGTTCAAGTGATCAAACAGGGCTTAAGCATCACAGTAGGCCTCTGAGAGTTCAAAGAGCTCTACAAGCAGCAAAGCAGTCTTTCCAGGTGCAGCAAAACAGTATTGGGGCTTACACAGTAGACCACAGCAGCATGCAGTTCTCCGAGAGTCCTTCCACAGTTCCAGAAAATTTACTAAAGAGTGGGTCTCAGAGTCCTCTTATTATACATGGTACCTTTTTTGAAGTATGAAAAGTTTCTAGAGAATTCTCTTTGGAGTGCTTAAAGTTTCTTGACTCCTCTGCCTTGGCTCGAAGCTGGCTGCATGAACAGTGCAATTGTGACAAGTCGTTTGTGTGAAGGCAGAGCATAGTCTATCCAGTTGCAGGTGAGACTGTGCCCAACTCGGTCCCCCCATCCTTCCGGTTGATGGCCCATCCAGGTACCCCTAATCCCTCTGTTTGGCTGTCTGGGAGGAACAAAGTACAACTGCCAACTCTAGCCAGTCATTTGACCTATTTACAGGTTGCATGCACCAAACAGCTAGGGCAGGGAAATGCAAACCTTATAAAAGTGGCATTTTTCAAAATTGTAACTTAAAAGCTGACTTTATAATGAAAAAGGATTTTAACCACAATTTCTCAGACACCAACCATGAGAAGTTTACCTGTTCCCAATCAAATGTTATCACAAATTCAATGTACTAAGACAACCAAATTGTTTATTATGGAGATATAGTCCTCACAGCAGGGTAAAGGAATGCAGGTGTTGTTCACTAACAGGACATTTAAAATTTAAAAATATATGTCCAACTTTTAAGTTACATTACACACTACCTAGAGCCTACATTGGGATATCTTGTATGCAATAAAAGGGATATTTACAGTTTGGCAAGGAGGTTATATTGCAAAGTTGAATTGCCATTTTAGTTTAAAACTGCATTGAGGCTGCAATGACAGGTCTGGGACATGTTTTAAGGGGCAACTTAAGTAGGTAGCACAATACGTGCTGCAGGTCCACTGGTAGCATTTCATCTACAGGCCCTGGGTATACAGTATACTACTCTTCAAGGAACTCATAAGTAAATTAAATATGACACTCAAGTGTAAGGCAATTTTACGACTTTTAGGGAGTGAGCACAAACACCATAGCACTGGTTAGCAATGGTAAAGTGCACCTAGTCCTAAGGCCAACCAAAACAAATTTCAGCAAAATGTGGATGGCATAGGCAAAATGTTTGGAGGAAGAACACACTAAGGATGACAGGTCTAACAAAAACATAACAAACTAAAATGTCAAAAAACCACACATCCAAATCACATTGCAATAATGTAGCACAAGAACACAACAGCACCTAAACCAATAGATAACATTACCACCATGAAAAAAGGCTACACATCAAATATACACCAACATTCTTGTCACACATTACCTGCTACATTTATAATGTAGCAGGTAATATGTGACAATGTTTTTGCACTACAAGCTGGCTCAACTTAACTCCAAAAATATGATATTTTTTCACATAAATGTTTTGTGATCCACTCCATGATGCTCAGAAAAGTGATGTAATCATTCACAACAATTGCTTGGTTATGATCTTTAGAGCCTTGACAATGTCACTGGTTGACTGCTCTGAGA
This sequence comes from Lissotriton helveticus, assembly GCF_964261635.1. Classification (NCBI taxonomy): domain Eukaryota; kingdom Metazoa; phylum Chordata; class Amphibia; order Caudata; family Salamandridae; genus Lissotriton; species Lissotriton helveticus. The sequence continues at coordinate 1,613,120,653 of NC_136065.1, forward strand.
TCAACAGTCAAGCTGAGACCGGCTACCAATGCTCCAAAGTTAAATATAAAAACTCCACATATGTTTAAACCAACAAGCGAGATTCTTCCCATACCTGCACACCTACGAAAGTGGTAAAAGGGAGTAACACACTTTCAGTACAAATCAGGGGGACACAGAAAACAGTATTGAGAAAGAAACACTGGACTGGATCACACTCTTGGACTACATTGACAAAGACTGGGGACGGCACATGGCAACCTCGGTCTTTGAGGTATATTACTTTATTGAACCAAATGCAAGGTAAACAGATCAGCAAAGGTAAGTATGATGACTACATCTGGATTGAACTATTAGAATAAGATTTAGAATTAAATTTGAGCAGCTAAAGGTTCTACGGAGAGCACCTGGCAGACAAGGATTCCAGAAGATGTGAGGAGTTGAGAAGGTAGGAAAGAGAAAGATACCTTAGGGTATCAAGTACATTCAAAGATAAAATATGCAAGAAAGAGGGAAAATGCAAGGGAATTGAAAAGTGGAAAGGCAATAAATTGAAGGCATGAGTAAAAAGGTATAAACAGGTATTAGAGGAAAGCTACAACAACACATTGCCACGCTTGAACTACAAGTCAGAATGGCCCTAAATCGTGGTTCTATCCATATAACTTGATAAGGGCACCAGTAACTGCCACACTCTCCACAATCCCCAGATCCAGCTCGGCCTACTCCTGATCACCCACCTCAACTAGTCATTAAATAATGCCAACTTTGGGAGATAACCCAATTGAAACAAACAGTGCACCTCAAGCAAAAATCTAATTTGGCACAATGAAAGAATACCTGCATAATCTAACACCCTGCTACACTCATCCCTCAGACCCTCAGGTTCAGAAACCTCAAAACAAATGGGCAGCTTTAGTTCAGGTAAAACTTACAACGAGAGAAATCTTTCTGGTTACACACCACCTGAACAAGGAACTCATTGCACATTCAACTTTAGGGAACTAAGAGGAATATGTACAATCAAGTGGCACAGCGTGTCGTTTGCCTCCTGGGCTTAATGACACGCTCAGCCACTTCAGAAACGCAAATCTGCACCATATATACAAGAATGTGTTTCAGCCTTGCATTTCCCCCTGTGGTGGAGCTAAGTTTAACAACTTAGGGCCATATGTAGGTGGCCAAATACCGGTCGGTAACACCGAAAATGGGTCGTTTTCGGTGTTACCGACCGGTATTTAGCCATGTGAGATGTGCGTAATACCGAATTGAATCGATAATAACGAATCAGTAAAAAAATACCGATTCCTTTTTTACCAATTGGAGAATACCGAAACAATGAATACCGAATCGTAAATAACGAATCGGTAAAAACCCCAAAAATGAGATGTAGCAAACCTTGTTATTACCGAATATGACCATTTTTCACTTTTCCAGAGCAGGTGGTAATCAGGTGCAGTGCATAAAAACAGGCCCAAAATGCATCTGTGTGAACACAATGGCGGCCCTCTACCTCATAGCAAGGCGGCTACGCTTGAGAGCAGCAGGAGTGAGGATCTGGAGACGGGAAGAGCAGGTGTACAGACTGCGCATCACATTGTTCCAATTGACTGAACCAGAAATCAATGAGAGGTACAGACTGCAGCCAGATACCATCCTTGACCTAATACGGGACCTAAAACCCTATCTGGAGCATCAGACACCAAGGGCCCACGCAATCCCCACCCATATCCAGGTTGCCTGCACCTCCTTGCATCAGGAAGTTTTCAGGGTGTGATAGCCGCAGTGGGTGGTGTGTCACAGAGCTGTCTATCCCGTTTCTTCAACACCTTCCTGGATGCCATGATGGACAGAATGGAACATTACATTACCTTCCCCAGTACACAGGCGGAGCTGCAGAGGACCAAGCTGGAGTTCTACCAACTTGCGCAGTTCCCACACGTAATTGGCTGCATTGATGGGACCCATATACCCATCTGCCCACCTGCAGCAAGTGAATACATCTACAGAAACTGCAAATCCACCCACTCCATCAATGTGCAGGTGATATGTAATGCCAAGTACATTTTAACTGACATCGTGGCCAAATTCCCCGGGAGTAGCCACGACTCGTACATCTTCCGGAACAGTGGCATCCATACACGTCTGCTTGTTGGTGAATTTGGAGACGGATACCTACTAGGTAAGTCAATGTGACACACCCTGATGTACACCCTGGCTCAAGCTGTTGGTCACACAAAATAATGCCACTTTCTTCTGTACATAGGTGACAGCGCATATGCCATCCGGCCCTATCTACTCACACCATATCTCAACCCAACCATCCCAAGGGAGAGGAGATACAATGTGGCATATAGGAGCACACGCAACGTGGTGGAGCGCACATTTGGATTGCTCAAAAGCAGATTCCGTTGCCTCCACAAAACTGGAGGTGCACGTCTGTACAGCCCCTTCAAATGTTGCAAGATAATTGCTACATATGCAATGCTACACAATCTGGCCACAAAAAAAGGAACAGCAGTGGAACTAACTGACTCAGAGGACGAGGACGAGGACAACCCTCAGCCAGAGCCCTGAGCAGCTGGTGTTGCAATTGAACATGATGGTAGACAGAGATGGGCAGAGATGACGTCAAACTATTTCTGAGTGAGTAACGAGACAAAGCCAGTAACAGTTACATATTAAGGTGTTTATTAAGCACACCTCCAGTATTGTGATCAATGTCCAATCGGACATGGGTTACATCACCCATCTCATGTATGGCAACAGGCATAGGTCTCTACTTCCTGCGTCCACGCGCTGCACGTGCACGTTCCCTATCAACACTGTCTGGTGTGTTGTACTGTTCCTGTGCAGCCCCGTGGCGTTCACTGCGCCTCCTGCACTCAGTGGGTGAGGGCGTAATGCTACCACGGCTGGTAGCCTCCTCACTGTCCCCCCCTTCCATTGTGGCCGCCTTAGCATTTTGCAGGGGCTCTAAAGCTGAGGTCATAGACACCATCCCCCTGGCCACATCCCTGCTGCAATGCGCCATCTCCTCCTGCATGGTGATGGACCTGCGACACATCAGTGATGTTGCAGTGGCCAGCCGGTTCACGGCCTTGGTATAGGCCTGGAGCCTCTGCCTCTCCCTGCGCCTGCCAAGACGGTCCTGCTCCAGCTGGCTGCAGAGGTTGTCCACAGAGGTTGCTACTCTCTTCATTCCCGCACACATGTTATCTCCCATTGCACTGATGCCCTTTTCCATCCTGTGCATGTGCTTGTTCATGTGTGCCACCTCCCTGTGAATTAATTTCATCTCCCTCCATTGCAGGCACTGGACCTTCAGCATGTTGCCTTCCAGTCCAGCAAACACACTTTCACCCTGCTCGGATGCTTCTGGACTGTCCGGCCTTGCCCTGCGGCGTCTGGATGAAATGTGGGTGCCCTCGGATGGAGTACCAGCCCTCTCCCTGTTGGATCTCTCACGTATTAGACTTTGTTTGGCCACTGTGCCCTCCTCTGACGACTCCTCCATCTGCTGGAGGGTGGCCATGGCATGCCTCCTGCCTGACTGTGGTGGTGGTGGTGTTGGTGATCGTCGCAGTGGGGACTGGGTGAGAGGGGATTGCGGACTTCCCTGGCGCTGTCGGTGATGGCTGTGGTGGAGGATTTGATGGCTGTGATGGCGCCGAGCTTGTGGTCCCTGCAGGCATGCTGTCATCCTCATTTTGCCTACCCTCTGGCCTGGCTGACTTAGCTCTCCTGCCCTCTGCTGCACTGCGAGATGACTCGCCTGTAATGACACAAATGTAGATATACTCACTGCTCTGTCTGCAATGGAATTACAGTAAACATCATGCCTACAGAGCACAGTGATTGTCCTGACGTAGCCAATTACTTTACCATGCTATTGTGTTTGCTAGCCTGACTGTCCTATACATAAGTTCACCCTGACTACATCACCAATAATGCTTTGCAGGTAATCAGTAAGACATGGAGTGGAGTGGGAGCTCCTATGCCACTATGGGGATTGGGGTTGGGGATGGGGTAGCACAGCATGCGGGGCATGCTTCTTACCTTGTTTTCTTGCTGCTCTGGTGGAGCTGTCTGCGTCTCCCACGCCACTCACACTCTCCTGCTGGATTGTGGACTCCACCATCAGTTCCAGAGGTGTTGGTGCTGGGGCTCGGTTTTTTCCTCCACCTGTTTTGCCAGCCTGCCTCTGTCTCTCTGCCATCCTTAGTTTTGCTGTCTTCCTGAGGTCGTAGCACCTCTTCCTGATGTCCTCTATGGTGCGCTGGGTCACACCTATGGCATTGATTTTGTCCCGAATGCCACTCCAGACTCGGGCACTTGGTGGGACTGGGCTCCAATAAGCTTGTGATGGTCTTGGCTGACATCCTGGATCAGTACCTCCAGCTCCTTGTCACTGAACTTCAGTTTTCTTTTCCTATCACCTCCCTCCTTCTCCCTGTCCTGGCTTGCCATTTCAATGCTTAATATCTTGTTTTTAAATTTCTTGCTTGTAGCTGTGAGGCTCTGTTGCTGCTGGCTCCTCAGCTCACCTGCCTGCCTGCCTTCCTCACAGTGAGCTCCAGGTCCTGTGCACCTGCCTGGGTGTGGCAACTTCCTGTTTGGGAGGTAATTGGGTGATACAGGATTGGCTGTTTCCACGAATTATGAATTTTTGAATTACCTTCGGTAATGTATTCTGTAACTCCAATTCGGTGTTTGTCTTTCGGTATTTTTATTTTTTACCGATTCGTTCACATTCGGTATTTATAACTGAATTTTAACGAATCGGTAATGTTTACCGATTTTTTATCTACATCGCGTTTACCGAATTCTTAATACCGATTCGGTAAAAATCGGTATTAAGGATTCGGTATTCTTGATTTACCTACATATGGTCCTTAGTGCCAACACAGGCACCCATGCACCAGAATGCAAGGGTTTCTGCGTGCCGGGGAGGATTGGTTATGTGTAGGAAGGTGTCCTTTCCTGCATATTAACAATCCTTAAATGCCATTTTGGAACTTTCATGTTTACTGCTTCTTGCAGGACACATGAAAGTTACAAAATGGTATTTTTTTAAATAGTTTGTTTATGTACAGGAATGGACACCTTCCTGTATATGAACAAACCATGGCATTTTGCTTTTTCCATGTGTGCTGCACAAGGCACAAGGCAGCACACATGGAAAAAGTAAAAACGAAGACAATTAATGCATTTCTCCTCTTATCGCCCATTTAAGACCAGTATTTTCATGGTCTTAATTTTGGTGCAGCCTCCTATGTACACCACCCTTGTACATAGGGAGCAGCGTCAAATACAATGGGTGTTGCAGTGGAACGCCCACCACAACACCTACTGCATGCCCCTTTCACGCTAAACAGAGCATGGAAGGGTGCCTTGTACATAAGGCAAGGCCTCAATTGCCAAGAGAAAGTCACAAAAAGTGACATTTCTGTGGCGATAGGGGCTTGTACATATGTCCCTTAGTCCTCTGATTGAATCCACACTGAGATATGATTGTCCCTCTCACAATAGATACATAAAAATATAATTAGGGCAGTTTATAATAAGAATCTTTTGTAGTGGAAATTATTGGAATTGTGCTTGGGTATTGGTAAGATACCACAAACCTTCAAGCCTAGTTGGGTACTGTGTTCAATCCTTGCAGTCATAAGGATAGCGAAGTAATGTCAACGGCAAGGTTGCAGACTACCAGCCACGGCCCGTGGAGGGAGTTGCGGTGGGGCAGAGAGGTAGGGCAGGGGAGGGGCAGGGTGGGGGGTGCTAAAAACCAGCATATGGATAATTGGAGGTAAGTAAACAATTTAATTAATAAAACAAATTTTGTAGCGTGCCCTGCAGTCTGTGATGGGAAGTTGGCATCCCCTGCCTCCTTGACTCTCCACCATACCTATTTTGAATTGACAAGGCCTAGCTCAAAGGAGTCGGAATCAAGGATGTGATGACGTACACAATAGTACAATTGTCACAGTAGCGATAAACATGGGATGCCTAGCTTGAACTGTCATTCAGCATAAAAATAACAATACTTCAATAGCACCACCATACGTATAAGGACCTGCAAAGCAAAAGTAACAACTAAAAAGTGAAAATCACATGAAATATATAAAACTCAAAATAACAGAAATGAATTGAGCTGTACTAATGGACATTCCCACTACACATGAAATATGTTTACTTTCACAATTGTAAACTGATTGCAAATGTTATATTGTCCTAAAAACAAAAACCAGAACACTGAGGAGCTTCAGCCTCATGCCGAAATGGTAAGTCCTAAATTTCTGTTTCTGACCAATTGTAATGAATAGGAAAATTACAATACAGAATATAAAATAAGTGCTTTGCTGGGGAATCAAGATTCTAACTTCTAAGTGTTTGCATATAAAAAGTTTGAGGACAAAGAAAACCTGTCTTGAAACTCAATTTAAGGTTCAGATTTAACAGTACCTGAAGCAATTGAAATCTTGGAACGCACGGTACACAGCGCACTGCTTGGCTTGGTAACTACCGGTTATTCATTTGTAAAAGAATATGTAGTGATTACCAGCAAAAGCAAATACAGGGCGCGAAAAGGTCTAAACCGCCGCTGCACTACAACACCCAGAATGCCCTGGGTCAAGGTAAACCGGAACTCACTTCCTGTGCAGTAATAAAAGGACTTCCCTGATGTTGCCGGGTGCTTGGCAATCCTTCCGGTAGTTGTGACAGAGCTTGTGGTATACTTATCGCTTTCCTTCCCGCTGGAGGACGCCGAGTGCTGGTGTGCGCGGACGCTTTCCTTCCCCCTGGAGGACGCTGAGTGCTGGTGTGCGCGGTCGCTTTCCTTCCCGCTGGAGGACGCCGAGTGCTGGTGTGCGCGGACGCTTTCCTTCCCGCTGGAGGACGCCGAGTGCTGGTGTGCGTGGACGCTTTCCTTCCCGCTGGAGGACTCCATAGAATCCGAAAACCGAGTGCCGCTTACTCCCAAAGTCCATGGGTAAGAGGTAGGACCTAGTACTTAGCACGGCCGTGCTTGTTTGGACTTTCGGAATTTCCTATTGTTTCTTTTATCCTTTCTGACTTTGGGAACACTTCGTGCCTAGCTCACCAGTAGTGACTTAAACTACCTTGGGGTGTAGAACACTATCCTGTATTTCTTTGGTTTTTTTTTGAGCTGTGGTGGAACAGCTACAGAAACTCCGAGACCCTTGAGACCCACGAAAGAAACATTGTCGTATTTCAGGCTATCATAGCGTGGGCCGAATGTAAGTGTTTCCCTTGCCTCCACATACTACATAGTTGGGGTTTATTAGAAGAACTTTCTAATCAGTTATTCTTGTGTTTCCTAGAACTGTTGTGCATCAGAAGAACTCCGAGACCTTTGACCAGACTTAGAGGGGTGTCTTCTCAACAACCTCCCTGTTTTTCTATTCCCTTCCCTTTTCCTGGAGCACTACCTGTCCCTGGTGCGTAGTATCGCACAGGGAGGGTTTGTGCTATTGGGAACTGGGAAGACTGTCGTCAAGCTGTGGTCCCCGCTGGCTAGATACCTCAGGTTAGTGGCTTGTGTGTTCTTTTCTTGGGTTTCTTCACCGCTGCTAACCGTGACAGAATAATTGCAGGGGCTTAAAATTTGCTCAGAACCCCATGCCATTTGATCAGAAGGCCACACCTGGAGTAGTGAATGCAGGCATGATGAATACCAAGACAACTGAATCTTGAATCCACCTCATACCTTTTTCATCCAGCACCAGACACTCCCTGCCTCTTTATCTTACTCTTACAGGTTGTTTTTCATCTCTGCTTTCTCGCTTGTCATGTTTCTCCATCTTTCTCCAACTCCTTCTTTTCCACTTGTGTGTTTGTCCTCTGTTGCTCTGGGTCAACGTCTGATGAGGTAACATAAGTGTTGGTTCCCATAAATGTGTGCTGGTGGTCCCTCCTGCAACCACTGGCTCAGATTAATACTGGTGGCTGTTCTCCTGGCGCCCAGAATTTGAAGGTGGTATGGGGCCTGCACACAACTACAACAGGTAAATTATTGTGGGTAGGGTGCCAGAACAGAGTAAGTGGAGAGTTTACAAGCCATTACTGACAAAGGGAGTGCATTCACCATGCAGATTCAGCACTTAGCTCACCTATACTCCTAGATAGCTGTTTCTCTAGTAGCACCACCAGTCATGATCCTAATCCATAATGGTTTTCTTCAACAATATCCTTGTTTTTTTAGGCACATATTCAAGCAGCAGAACAAGAGACGCAGCCCTGTTTCAGACGACACTATCCAGCCCAGAGAAGAAAGTAGAACCAATTTTAGGTTGTATGTACCATTATGTCATACAGTAGATGTATACTGAGCATCATAGGCACTGACCAGTACTCACTATCGAAACCTAAACGGAGTACTCAGCATTAGGATTAGTGGCATTCCTAAAGTGAAAAAAGTTCTGAATAAAAAGGAAATTATTGCACACCAATAGATGAGCCTTTTCTTAAGATGGCAAATGATTGTATCGGGTAATAAGAAAGCATACAATATATTGGGCCAAGAAACCCTCGGGTAACTGTGTGCTTTAACTGTGTGATTTACTAATGCACATAGTATGTTATAATACATGTAGCTGATACAGTAGCAGGGCTCCGAGCCTTAATGTCAAGCCTAAATGTCTGCATAAAGCTGAACAAGTACTTCTATACTGTTTTTCAGAACATAGACCATACTATTAATTTGGAAATTTAAAGCAACTTTATTTGATCTACTAATATCAAATTCAGTTGGACTGATTGCATATTGCATTGTGTGCTGTTTGGAGCAGTCCATGCCTCTCTTCTCACCATGGACATGTAATTACACAGAGTAATGCTGGTAATATTTCCACATAGTTCTTGACAATGTCACTGTATGGGCAGAAGTTGGCTGAGTGTGAGCAAACAATGAAAGTGCACTGAATATTCATTAATCACCTGCAATAATAATCTACTTGTAAATTGTTGAAGTCGGGATGGACAGGAAATCCCTCAACAGTGGAGTATAAATACATAAATCGTGTCTTCATCGGCACTGCTACAGAAGAGATGTAGGAACAAGACATAGTGCGCCCTTTATAGGGAGTCACAGGGCAGATGTTTAAAGCACACGGTACAGGCCATACAACCCCTAGTACTGAGGGTTAGTATATAGAAGAAATAAAGGAGGTTATGACCGAAATTTTTCTTACTCACTTGCAATGATTTTTGATGTCATTCTCAGAGTTCACACTCCAGGAATAGTCATCTCCGGCCTTCAAACAGATACTAAATATTTCCTTCAAAATTTTTAAAACAATTATATACAATATAAATATATAAGAAGTAATACTGATTTCAAAATAACAGTGATAGTTTAATAATTTCTTATTTTTTTTTAAATGCCATCAAGTTCTTAATCATTCCTGGCATCAAATGAACTGTTTCCAGAATGTCTTGTCTATGAGTTGGGTCTTGAGACTTCTTATTGGCTTGTTTATTATTATCATGACTGAGTATATCCTCCTTGCTGCTGCCATTTGCTTTCTCGGTATCCTTCGAGTTTTCCATTCCTCAGAGTCTTTTCCAGAGTTGGCTCTTGGCATTTTGTGTATGAGAGTTTTAATCCGGTATTCAGTACTTCAAGTTAAAGTTCTGGCTTCATTTGATTAAGGATTAATCTAATTGTTGTCCTTGTTGTCCCTTGTATACTGTGCGGTCTCCTCCAACACCATGTTAAAAGGCATTTATGCTCTTCCTGCGCTGTTTCCTCATTGTTTCCTCATTGTGACACTTTCATATCCATAAAGTGTGATAGAGAAAACCATTTCTTCTGAACTTTGTAGATGCATTTAAACATTGTTTTCTAATCTTTCGTTGAAAATCTGTCTAATGGAAGTTCCTCATTAATTTATATAACTTAAAAATATTTTACAATGACTCCTGCAATCCGCAATACAATCACAACACATAATTGTTGGCACAATGAATTTCAAATGACTTAACCCTATTCATCAGGAGTAATTTAATTATATTCAATAATAAAACATATCACTAGTAAGTATTATGAATGTTATGTTAAGTTAAAATAGATTTGTAGAGCGCACAGCTACTTTATAGGATATCCCGGTGCTGAGACAGAAAAAAGGCAGATGGAGGGGGGAGAGAAAACAAAACCCAAGGGTGAACGGTTATTTTGATTGTTGGAACAACCAGGTTTTCAATTGTTTCCTGAACGCAAGTAGGTTGCCAGATTGCCTTAGAGGAAGCGGCAGCTTGTTCCAGAGTCCAGCCACTTGTAGTGGAAAGAGCTACCGCCTCTGCGGGCTCTGAGATACTTTGGGGTGACCATAAGATGTTGATGTGTAGATCTATGAGATCTGCCAGGTACGTAAAAGGAGACTCTTCTGCAGATGTACTTCGGTCCCATACCGTGCAGAGCCTTGAAATCCAGGACTAGAGCTTTGAAGTGTATTCTGCTATGGACGGGCAGCCAGTGCAGATTCTTTAGATGGTGGGAAGTCCTGTTTCTGGGACCGACACTCAAAACAGCCCTGGCTGCCGCGTTCTGCACCACCTGCAGTCTGTTAAGTAAAAACTCTGGCAGGGCCAGATAAAGGACGTTGGCATAGTCCAATCTGGAGATGATAAGGGCCTGAATGACTGTCCTTCTGTGCTGGGTATGTAATAAAAATAGAAACCTCCGGAGCATGTTCAAGAGACCGAAGCAAGTACCATAGACAGGGTGTTGTCCATTTTTACTCCCAGGTTCCTTACAGTCCTGACTGCTGCCTGGGGAGGAGAAATGTCTTGAGGCTACCATTGTTGTCAGGCAACCAACGGGGGGGGAGCCGAAGAAGATGATTTCAGACTTGTCTGTGTTACATTTCAGATAATTATGTTTGAACCAGGCAAAAGTTTTTTTCAGACACTTGTTGATCTTCTCCCTGTTAAACTCCTCTCCCTTCTTACAGGTGAACAGCAGTTGGGTGTCCTCAGCAGTGGGGCCATGTACAGATTAAAAAGTACTGGGCTAAAGATAGAGCCCGTGGCACACCCACACTCAGGGGTGGCATACGGGCGAAGAATGGTGGTGGCTAGACCTCCTGATTTCTACCCTCTAGAAAGGAGACAAACCACTTTAACACCGGGCCCTCGAAACCACACTCCCTCAGCCTCTGCAGGAGGTGGCCATGGGCATGATGTCAAAGGCCGAAAAGAGGTCTAGGAGGCCCAGGACCGTTTTGCCGCCTGCATCCAGGGTCTCTTTGATGGATTCAGAGACTTCCAACAGTGCTGTCTCTGTACTAAGATTCTGCCTGAAGGCAGACTGACTTGGGTGGAGCAGGTTGTTGGCCTCTGCGAAATCGCTGATCACTGTATGAACATATTTCTCGACTGTCTTTGCAAAGAAGGGCAGAAGAGAAATGAGTCTGTAGTTAGTTAAGACCATAGGATCAGCCGCAGGCTTTTTAATAAAGGAATTATTTTTGCGTTCTTCCAGCTTACTGGGACCTGGCCGTTAAGGAGAGACGTGTTAAAAACATTGTTTACAATGGAATTCAAAACCTCTGCCATAGAAGCCAAGAATCTGGCCTGGCATGGGTCCACAGGCGAGCCAGATTTCAAACCCTTCATTATTGCCAGGGATGTCACTAAGGGCATGGGCGGTAAGATGGAGAGGGAGGCCCTATCTTCCTGACTCTGAAGAGCAGTCTGTAGAGTGGCCAGCACATCTTTTCCACCCAAGCCATCAAACGAGGAATGTATATTTATGATCTTCGTATAGAAAAAGTTAGCTAGATTAGCTAGATTAGAATCTGTATGTGATCACTTTATGACCTTTATGGCCAGATAGGCAAAACATTTTTGCAGTTGCAAACACTCTGATTTATGATTATGACACAAAAAACGTTTTGTCCATGTGCAAACCCCATCGTAGAAGTCTGTAATATTTTATTGACTCATAAAATAGGTTGGCTGCCTGATACCTATTCAATAGTTGAAAGGGGTGGGTTGTGTGCATCCCTTCCAAATCCTGAACCGGCACCCGATGTCTAAATGGTTTGCCACTGGAATTTAAGTCTCAAACCAATGAAAAGTTACTGACTGCCAAGTTTGGTTGATGACTTTCTCGCAGAAGGAAACAGTCCTCTTTCAATCCCTTCTACTTTGGAAGTTGAGGGAAGAATTTTAGAGAAAATAGACAGTGATTCCAAAGTTCACAGACAACACTCACAGAAACATTTTGTACTGTTTTTTTAAATTCAGCCTTGTTTTCTTTAGAGAAAATGTTTATTCAAACGCAATTAATGATGTAGGGGCAGATGTATCAAGCGTTTTTTTGTCGCAAACGCTGCGAATCGCCAAATAGCAGCATTTGCGACAAAAAAACGGGAAATGCGATGTATGAATAGAATCGCATCGCAAAATTAAGGAATCGCAAAATCTACGATTCCTTAATTTTGCGCTACCATTTAAGGGATCGCAAACAGCGATTCCTTAAATGGTATGTAAGAAACAAGAACATTTTGCGATTTCACACTAAGAAATCGCAAATTACCACCAACTTGTAGTTGGTGGTAATTTGCGAATTCTTTTACAATGCGCTTTTTGCAATTTGTAAAGGTGGCATGTGACGCTCATACATGCCCTTAGGGCATGTATGTACGCCATATGCGCACACATGTCAATTTCAGGGGTGCAGCAGGGTGTCCTTAAGACACCCTTGCACCCTTGAAATTATTCTCAATTTGCGATTAGCAAATTGCGAATCCCAAATTGAGAATAATTTCACATTCAATCCTATGGGCCTCCTGGCCCATAGAAATGAATGAGAAATTATTCCTTAATTGCGATTAGCAATTTGCTAATCGCAATTAAGGAATTTTAAGAAATCGCCAAAAAAAAGCGAATTTCTACTTACATACCATTTTGCACTTCTCAAATAGCGATTCTCAAAAAATCACTATTTGAGAATCACAAAAGTGTATCTTGATACATCTGGCCCATAGTGATCTGCTGATCCTTTCAGGTCACCATGCCTAAAACTGCCACCAATCGGAGTAAGTAGCAATTTGCGACCTACCTTATGAAAATTGTTGATCCAGGTCACACTGCATCTCAATCCAATTTGGAATTTTCCAAAGTAAACTATTAGTACATTGGTCAGTTTGTAAAATTCAATGCACTATATCTGGCCGAAAGTATTGAAGTATCAGCAATTATTTCAGAACCTGTCAATGATCATCAGGTGCATCTTGCCGACTCAATTATGAGTAATGAATCATTGCTTTTTAAAATTGTTTGAAGGAATCACATACTAAATATTTGAGGCTGGACTTAGTCTTTCTACGCATGTGCACATTGACAGAGTATGCAGTCAATACTTGAGTGATTGTATTGCTGATTGTGGTAAATTGACTACAGTACTACAAACACAAATAATGGAGTTTTTTGTCAACGTAATCGTGTGACTTTTGGGGTGTTAATTCACACTATTTGACAACCATTAATTTAAGAAATTATGAGCCAGTTAGGGGACTGATGAGGAATGGAGATTGCTAGATGTACAATATAACGTGTTCAGGGAGCTACTTAACTGTTGCAAACATAATTTCCGTAGTTGATGGCTCAATTACGAGTCATTTGAATGCAGTGAGGGTTGCAAATGTCATTTCCGGCTTTCACAACAACATGCATACAGTGAATATTAGCGTGCGCAATGGAGCTCTACACCTATGAATCGAGTTTTTTATTACTTTTTTAATTATTTGTATTTGCCATTGCTTTTATGTTGTGCTTACTGTACCTGACGAGGCTATAGATTTAAAGTGCTGCCGTTTTTTTTATTTAATGTACTTTTAATGTTTTGTGCACAAATTTACATGTGAATGAAACTTAATGAGTAGTATCTCAGTTAGCCAATATACACAGAGGTGATTGTGGTGAATTGTACTTGAAACCTTTGTTGTTTAGTAAGGTGTTTATTTACTGCTCATTTCTGTTTCATTGTTGTCCATTAGAATGCCACCTTTTATGTTTTTGTGTGCGGGTGGTTATGTTGTGAGGATTCTGTACATTAGGATGCAGTTGTAGAGTTGAGTTTCCTAGTACTTCTTTTGAGGGGTGTTTTGTCCATGATTGTTTTTTTCACCCGCCTATTATTGCACTATCTTGCTCTTGTTCCTCCTTTGGGAGCATGTCTCTTGGTATTTGATGATGCAGTATGTCTCCCACTTTCATGTGGTTTTGGGTTGGTGATCATGTACCACCCATTGCAGTGCTGATTGTTGATGAGTGTTACGAAAGGGGGTGGTGATGGACGGAGCATCTGAACCAATCAAACACTCACACCCAGTCAAAAGATCTGGGTTTAATCCATCACCGTTCTTTAGCCCACTCTGCCACCCCAGTTCAGACATGGCCATATGCAAATCAGTCTGACCCTGTGCCTCATGGGAACTGTCCAGCCCGAACTGCCAAGCAATGCCTTCCCTGGACCGGAAACAATCTACCTGGTACCGGTTTCTGGCATTTCAGCCGTCTTCAGCCAGGCTTGCTTGAATCCAGTGGCAAAGTGAGCAAGGGACTCACGTCTGAGCATACCCTGCCAACTTATGGCGAAAAAAGCGGTACAAAAGGGGATTGTTGCTGAGTGAGCATTTTTCATATTGATTGTTTTTCCTTATTACTGTATTAAGTGTAGTGTTGTACATGTTTTGTGTGTAGTATTTTTCCACAACTACCAACCCAACTTAGGGTTTGAGTGTACAGCTGAGGTTAAGCCAGATTTTGTAGAGTGAGTGTTTTCAGTGATTGATGTTTTTTGTACGATTTGATTGGGTTTTGAGTTGTGCAGATGTTCTGTGTGATGTGTCGTTCCACACGTACCACCTGCCTTCTGGTTTTAGGTGAAGGGCTGAGTTCAACCTGGATGTTTCAAGAATTAGATTTTTTCCCTAGGGATTGCTGTTTCTCCTACGATTTGGTTGGGTTGTGTGCTTGTTCATGTTCTGTGTGAAGCCCCTTCCATACATACCACCCTTACTATTGATAAGGATGGAAGGCAATTTTTATGCTGTTAGTTTTCTGTGGAATGATTTTACACAGCTTCGTGGTCTTGTTAGAATGGTTCCCTACCGCACCTGTGGTTGGCACCCTATTTACTTTTCTCATGTTTGTCTGGCCAGCTGGCATGTTTAAGGTATATGGGATTGTTTGTGATTCGCGGTGTAGTAGTGCTTGTATTTTTGCTGTGGTAGAAAGGGAGATGGTGCATGAGTGTATTCTTATTTTAGCACTTGTGTTCCTTTTTCTCTTTCTTTTTATTTCTTGAAGCATGATGTTTTCCATATTTTATCATAACAGTAGGAACCCAAATATGCTGGGTACAGAGACCTAGCTTGTGTAATGGCCACTGATCACAATTTGTCAGTACTGACCAGAGAGAAAGAAAAAATTCTTTCTAGTGTCCCCTCACTCACCGGGGTTTCCCCACGGTGACATGCTTCATCATTGGGGCCATCCCAGTTCTCTACGAAAGGGGCGTGCTGCGACTCACGGACTACGCAGGAGCACTTGGTTGTGAAGGACTATGTGTGGTGCAAGTGAGAATGAGAATGGTGGAGTGGGTGTGAGTGATTAAAAATACCGTGCTAGTGGGGCTCAACAATTTTATTCGCTCCTAGGTTGGTATATTAAAAAGGGATGTGACACTGTATTTTAACCTGTAATGAGGATTAAATCAGTGTCCGGTCGACATGTTTCAAGCTCCCCAGGCTTTTCTTCAGGACCATACATGGACCAGCCCTGTATTTGCCACTCCTATAAGCTCCTAAAATTAGGGTGTGTATACTACATAAATTAGCAACATATAACGCTGTTCAGACTGAAACATGCGTATCATACATACGTTTTGTACTGTATTGCTGTCTCTGTAAAAGTAATAACACATGATTAGTGGCGAAAACCCCCCCATATTGTTAATACGCGAAAGGGCTCCACATTTTTCTTTCATGCTGCATGACACATATTATGGTGTTTATTTTTGCCCCATATTGGTGCGTGCAGACTTTCCGGTCCAGTTCTTAATTCATAAAATGGTGTAGATCGTGGTTTGTGAATTCACACATATAAACAACACAGGACTTAATGTGACAGTGGACGGTAGACACACATAAAAACATAGATTTTGTTCCGAATTTACAAGACTGCATATTTACATGTTGGAATGCTTAATCGCACTTCATGGTCACTAGTGGGGGGCAGGGTCACCATATGGAATCATTGCTGTCGAGTGAAAAAACAAAAAGATAGAGACATCGATTTCAAGCATCTACCCTTGCTCTTACCGATCATGTAGATGTGAGTCGGGAGGTCAGAGTTTCCACGTTGCTAAAAAATAGAAACCGGTACTTACTTCCTCCGCGGTGAGACTGCACTGAGATACCTATTCGTAACCCCTCCAGACCGCATGTTGATGCAAGGTCGGCAGGGAGTGATTTTAAGAGTTGGTATTTCCGGGTACGTGAAACAAGCACTAGACTGCGCATTGATCGCGGCCATATTGGAAGTATGCGTTTCTTGTATTTAATAAAGTTGTATTTGAAAAAGTGATCGCGTGTTTACTCGATCAGTACTGTAAGCATATTTAAAAACGAACTACCAGATTTGTACATAAATAGGGTTGCCTTGGCAGAAAAACGCGATATTTAGATATCGTATGCATTGTAATAAAATGTTACTTTGTGTGTATTTAGACGGATTTTTTTTATTTATAATGTTAATGAAGCAAAAAAAGGGCCTCCCTTGTAAAGTTTGGTATTTTATGTAATTTCATGGCAAAGTAAATAACGCTAAGATACAGGACATAGACTATAGGTGTCTAGTAAAGGGAGTCTCTGTAAGGCGGCCATCTTGAAGAGGCCCAACTGAATAAGATGTCAAAAACTTTGTGGATCAGAATTATGCTCTTCATACATGAAATAATTAAGTCAAGCCACCTCTGTTAGTTACTGAATGCACCCCAAGGGATATCATCGTTGAGTCCCTGTGTATCTGTACGTAGTTTGAAGATCCCTCTTTGTTCTCGTTCGTGCATAACCCTCTCTAGGTTTAATATTTTTTTTATGCACTCTAACACAACCCAAGTGAGGTCGTTTGGTGTATGGTTTTTCTCTATGAAGTGATTAGTCATTCTGGTAGTGGCACGTTTACAACGGATGATGCTCCTGTGCTCCACGATGCGGGTATTGACCTTTCTTGTGGTCATGCCCACATAGTGTAGGTTACATACACAGGTTATCAAGTACACTACCCCGCATGTATTGCAATTTAAGAAATTGCGTAGTTCCCATTTGGTGTTGTTGTTGAAAGTGACAGATTTTGTCACAGTCGTCAAATGGCACACACTACAATTGTTGCAAGGATAGTGTCCAGTTGGTAGGGATTGACGTCTGAGATTTGAAACAGTAGGTGGGGGGCGGGTATGTACCAAAAAATCTCTGAGGTTTTTTCCCCGACAGTGACTGAACATGGGCATTGGTATGTTTAGTCCCCCGCTATTGATCATAGGGCAATGTTTTTTTACAATTTTTGTTACATTGTCAGAGACTTGGTTGAAAGTAGTGATGCAAATGGGTCTTTTATTTTCTGCTGAGATCTTTGCTTTGGGTTCTAGTAGTGCATCTCTGTCATTATTGCTTGCTCTCTTTTTTGCATCATTCACCAATTTTTTGGGGTACTTTCTGATTTGTAATTTCTTGCTCATGTCTTCCGCTTGTGTGAAGTAATCTTGCTTGTTACTACAGTTCCTTCGCAATCGTAAAAATTGGCCGAAGGGGAGGTTCTGTTTCAGATGTCGCGGGTGGAAGCTGTCATAAGCCAGAAGACAGTTCTGAGCAGTTTCCTTGAAATGTGTTGTTGTGGTTAGTGTGCCTGAGTCTGCCCAAATGTTCAGATCCAAGAACACCAAATGTGATCTGCTCATGGTGTTGGTAAAATTGAGGAAATTGTCTTGCTCATTGAGCCAGACGAAGAAAACCTTTGCTTGTCCTTCTGTCCCTTGCCAAATCAGTAGAACATTGTCTATATAGCGCTTCCATAATTTTATATGGTGCCTATAGGGGTTGTTGTTGTTCAGTATTTTGTTCTTCTCTAAATGATGGACATATAATCCAGCTATGCTCGGCGCGAAGGTGCTTCCCATGCTGGTCCCGTGTCATTGTCGGTACAGTGTCTCCTCAAAGCGAAAAAAGTTTTCAGTGAGGGCCAAGTGGCAGCACTCCATCACCACATGTCGGGGAGTGTGGTATTTCCAGTCACCATCAAAAAGAACTTCCTCGTGTATTTCCAGGGTTTGTTGGTGTGGAAGGCTTGTATATAGACTTTCCACATCCAGACTGATGAGAATACTGGATGTGGGGTCAAAGGTCTGTTCCTTCAGAAGGCATAGAACGTCTTTAGTATCTTTAAGGTAGGTGTCAGTCCCTTGCACTAATGGTCTTAAAAATGCATCCGCATATTTAGATAGAGGTTCCAGGATTGATTCAATTCCAGAGACTATGGGTCTCCCAGGTGGTTTATCCAGTCGCTTGTGAATCTTGGGAATAGTGTAGAAATAAGGGATTGTGGGTTTGTTGTTCACCAGGAAATCTGCTTCCTTCTTGCTTATCCAGTCATTTGCAAGGGATTCCTCAATAAGGTATGCTATGGATACCCTCAAGCGTTCCGTTGGGTCTTCCTTTATGATGGTATAGTTTCTGGTGTCTGCTAATAGGTGTAGGCATAGAGAAAAACCATACACCAAACAACCTCACTTGGGATGTGTTAGAATGCGTCAAAAACAAAGAAAGCCTAGAGAGGGTTCTGCACGAACGAGAACAAAGATGGGTCTTCAAACTACGTACAGATACGCAGGGACTCAACGATGATATCCCTTGGGGTGCATTCAGTAACTAACAGAGGTGGCTTGACTTAAATATTTCATGTATGAAGAGCATGAGTCAGATCCACAAAGTTTTTGACATCTTATTCAGTTGGGCCTCTTCAAGATGGCCGCCATACAGTGACTCCCTTTACTAGACACCTATAGTCCATGTCCTGTATCTTAGCGTTATTTACTTTGCCATGAAATTATATAAAATACCAAACTTTACAAGGGAGGCCCTTTTCTTGCTTCATTAACATTATAAATAAAAAAATCCGTCTAAATACACACAAAGTAACATTTTATTACAATGCATACGATATCTAAATATCGAGTTTTTCTGCCAAGGCAACCCTATTTATGTACAAATCTGGTAGTTCATTTGTAAATATGCTTACAGTACTGATCGAGTAAACACGCGATCACTTTTTTCAAATACAACTTTATTAAATACGAGAAACGCATACTTCCAATATGGCCGCGATCAATGCGCAGTCTAGCACTTGTTTCACGTACCCGGAAACACCAACTCTTAAAATCACTCCCCGCCGACCTTGCATCAACATGCGGTCCGGAGGGGTTACGAATAGGTATCTCAGTGCAGTCTCACCGTGGAGGAAGTAAGTACCGGTTTCTCTTTTTTAGCAACGTGGAAACTCTGACCTCCCGACTCACATTTACATGATCGGTAAGAGCAAGGGTAGATGCTTGAAATCGATGGCTCTATCTTATTGTTTTCTCACTCGACAGCAATGATTCCATATGGTGACCCTGCCCCCCACTAGTGACCATGAAGTGCGATTAAGCATTCCAACATGTAAATATGCAGTCTTGTAAATTCGGAACAAAATCTATGTTTTTATGTGTGTCTACCGTCCACTGTCACATTAAGTCCTGTGTTGTTTATATGTGTGAATTCACAAACCACGATCTACACCATTTTATGAATTAAGCACTGGACCGGAAAGTCTGCACGCACCAATATTGGGCAAAAATAAACACCATATTATGTGGCATGCAGCATGAAGGAAAAATGTGGAGCCCTTTCGCGTATTAACAATATGGGGGGGTTTTCGCCACTAATCATGTGTTATTACTTTTACAGAGACAGCAATACAGTACAAAACGTATGTATGATACACATGTTTCAGTCTGAACAGCGTTATATGTTGCTAATGTATGTAGTATACACACCCTAATTTTAGGAACTTATAGGAGTGGCGAATACAGGGCTGATCCCTGTATGGTCCTGAAGAAAAGCCTGGGGAGCTTGAAACATGTCGACCGGACACTGATTTAATCCTCATTACAGGTTAAAATACAGTGTCACATCCCTTTTTAATATACCAACCTAGGAGCGAATAAAATTGTTGAGGCCCACTAGCACGGTATTTTTAATCACTCACACCCACTCCACCATTCTCATTCTCACTTGCACCACACATAGTCCTTCACAACCAAGTGCTCTTGCGTAGTCCGTGAGTCTTTTCGTAGAGAACTGGGATGGCCCTAATGATGAAGCATGTCACCGTGGGGAAACCCCGGTGAGTGAGGAGACAATAGAAATAAATTTTTCTTTCTCTCTGGTCAGTACTGACAAATTGTGATCAGTGGCCATTACACAAGCTAGGTCTCTGAACCCAGCATATTTGGGTTCCTACTGTTATCTTACGCTCCTGGAGGCCGACCTAGTCTTTGAGTTCCTCCTTATCCCCCTTTTTGTATATTTTCCATCTTTTATCTTCATGCTGATGTTTCAGATTGTTGCTATTCTGTTATGTGTGGCAATGGTTCTGATGTCATTCTGTTGCTTGCTTTTGTTCCCATGCCATCCTTTGATTGAACCAGACTTCTTTGTCATTCGATTTTGAGAAAGGTGATGTGTTATACCTGCTGCTCAGCCAGCGTGACTGGGCTGAAAGAATGTTGGTGAGTGGAATGTTGGGGAGTGTGTGAGTCAGTTGGTGGATTGGCTGAGCAGCAGGAAGGTTGCTCCTGGTGTGGCTCTACACTGTAACATCTATCTTACATAATTCTACATGAGGAAACTACTTGGAACTGGACTATCTTTTATTAACTACAAGGCCCCCCTCAGGTTTCGTTAGGCCACATTCTTAGTAGAATGTAAAGTCTTTTATGATGGCTCCAAAAAGAGTTCGACTGATGACCAGTGAAGTTGAGGAAGGGCCAATGGATGCAGATGCTGTCTCTGGTGTCCTTTGAAATACTTTTTTTTCTAGAAAACAGTGCAAGAGACTACATGATGCCCTTGGACGCAAAACCTAGCAGAGCAATATTATACACACATATGGGACTATACTTTAGCACAGCTTGAGATACACCATAACAGTAGTAGAAACAGGATCCGACTAGAGATAGTCCAATTGGCACTTGTCTGTAGTCAAGAGACTTTGGAAAGATGAGAGGGAATTGGGGCACAATGCCACGATAAAATATGTTACTTTCTTTGACCTAGCTAAAGCAGATAGAATCTAAGTCATTTAAAGACTGTTTATTTGCTTTTTTTAGTTTTGCCAATCGTGGTTGCTCTTCTACTTCTTTCCTCACCCATGAGGCCTATTTGCACAGCATTAGGCAGTATCCCTGCTCCTCAGATGAGCATGGCTAGGGTTCATGACACAACATCTATTCTTGCTTTTTAAGTATAATTTAGTATCATTTTACTCATCTTCCAAGACCATGACAGGCCTTGTGCGTGCTGTCAAATGGATTACAGGGCCTACTCTAATTACCACCATGTTTTTGTGCTCATGCACACTGCCTCCTGCTGCCACTCTCGCTAAGTTGGTGCTGAGGATATGCTTTAGGCCCCCCCACCTATACTGGACTCCCTATAAAGCCGACCATCTTGCCCATTCATCCTGCATTCATCATAATAGACTCAAGGAAACATAACACAAGGCCTGCAGAGTAATTTATAGCAGCCAGCCACTTGCAATTCTACCTTGCTGCTTCTCCCTCCGACTTCCTCCTCCATTGCACCGCTAGCCTCTGTGCCACAAGAAACTATTAGCACCTCCCTGGTCTCTCATACAGTACACCAATACACTGCACACTTCTAAACAGGATCTCAACATATACAACATGCTAACTACCACTCACTCCCCTATATTATTATTATATTATATTATATTATAAAGGCTTTTATAACGCGCTCAATTACTAAGAAAATAGTATCCTGGCGCGGAAGGGAGAGAGGGCAGAGCAGAGACATTCCAGAAAACATAGAGAGCCCTACACAGTGATGTTGAAAAGGTGGGTCTTCAATCAGTGATAGTTGGGGCTGTTTTCAGGTGGAGAGGAAGAGTGTTCCAAGCTCTCGCAGCTCTGACTGAGATGGATTGGCCACCAAGTCTGCTGTATTTGAATTTAGGTACCGTCATTTGGCATAGATTAGCCGACCTTAAGGGTCGGTTAGGAACATAAAGGGAAAATCTTTTTCTCAGATAGACTGGACCGGTTTGATGGACAGCGCGGTAAGAGATGACAAGGATTTTGAACAAAATCCTGTGAGCGACTGGGAGCCAGTGGAGGGCATGGAGAGAGAGGCGGACACTGGAGCTTTTGGGTAAGTGAAACAGGAGTCGCACAGCGGCATTTTGAAGGACCTGGAGGCGATGTATAAAATAAGCTGGTAAACCACAGAAAAGACCATTTGCATAATCTAATCTAGATAATATAAGGGCGCGAATGACAGTCTCCTTTGCCTCTCTCGGAAGGAGGGGAAAAAATCTACGTAGCGTTTTAAGTGTAGAAAAGCAAACCCCTGTGAGTTTTTTTAAATGATCCTCAAATTTCAGGACATTATTGAACCAGACTCCTAAATTTTTAGCAGGGCCGCCGATAGATTTAGGACATGGCATATCGGCAGGCCAGAGAAGATCACTAAAGTTGTCTGGGAAAGAACCATACAGCAGAATCTCTGATTTGCTTTCGTTGCATTTTAGCTGGGCGAGGGCTAACCAACGAAAAACAGATGATAGGCAGGATTGGGCTGCCGACGTATCCAGGTTATTTTTTGGCCATGTGAACAGAAGTTGGGTGTCGTCGGCATAGGCCATAGTTTTAGCTCCTAACTGTTCTGCAAGATAGATAAGAGGGGTGTGCAGCACCTCCCATCTGAAAATGTGGTTCGCCGCCAGCCAATCCAAGTTGAAGCACTACATCAATGCTACCACACAATACAAATGTGATTGGTTGGGTACGCACTTCCAGCTAGCAGTGATTACTGAAATGCATCTGTTTTTATAGGTCAGCAATCACCTGACACTATGGCCAGTAAGGGTGTTGTTTATAATACATGGCTTGGGTTTGAGTGCAATGGTGCAGCCAGGGTGGTGTGGCCCCCAATTGCAGTCATGAAAACTAGGCTCAACTACCACTGGTTTGATAGTAAAAAAAACACCCCTGAGCTTCAGTAACACTACACTTTTCTACACTTGAAATAGCTATGTCCATGTTTCAGTGCACAGGCACATAGATTTACTTATGAAGACCATGGCATCAGGGTCACTTTCCCTTCAGTAATAGTTTGATTATTATCTATGACTGTAGATGAATGAATGAATGATTACGCATTTGTATCCCGCATGGCTACCCTTAGGCATCCCAGCGCATTAGGGTACCTAGTCATTCCTCCAGCTCAAGGAAACAAAAAGGTTTTTAACTGTTTCCTGAAGGATGACATCGGGGAGCTGGTTCCAGAACTTTGCGGCATGAAGGGAGAAACGAGGGCCACCCATCCTAGTCCTTTTAATCCTGGGGATTGTTAGCAGCTTCTTGTAATTTGATCTGAGGGTCCGTGGAATATGGTGAAGTTGAAACATAGGTTGAAGAATAGCAGGCCCAGAGTCAGAGATATATATATGGACAGTGCACATAGCTTTGAACCAAATCCTTTGCTGAACTGGAAGCCAGTGCAGCTGATGTAATGCGGATTTGTCCGAGCTACGTTTAGGCACCTCCATAAGCAGACGAGCGGCACAATTTTGTACTGTTTGCAAAACTATAATAGTTCCCAATGGGACGCCCAAATACACTGCGTTCGCGTAGTCCAGACGTGACAAGAAGAGTGATTGGACCAACAGACGCCTGGCTACGAAAGGGAGAAGAATTAAAATCTTTGTAAGTAGCCTAATTATGCCATAACAGGTTGCCGCAACCTTGCGTGCCTGTGTCATAAAATTAAGGTTGGGGTCCAACCAGACACCCAGACTCTTAATTTGTTTCGTGGGAGGGGGCGATGACCCAAGACAACTCGGCCACCAAGGATCTAAATTGGTGGGTGCCATGTGTCCTAGCATCATGATTTCAGTCTTAGAAACATTAAGCTTAAAAAATGATGCGTCCATCCATTCAAGGACTTTAGAAAGGCATGCAGAGAGGTTGGAGCCAGAGGTATTATGTCTAGAAAGGGCGACTACCAGCTGTGTGTCGTCGGCGTAGGTGACCAACTCAACCCCCCAGGGTAGGACCATCTGTGCCAAGGGCCTCATGTATATATTAAACATGGTAGGACTTAATGAGGAACCCGGGGGGACGCCGTACTGCTGAGGAATCTGCTTCGACATTGCCCCTTCCTCAAAAACAGCAAACGTTCTGTCCGTGAGAAATGACTGGAGCCAACTTAAGGCCAGCCCTGTTATCCCAACATCACTCAGCCTCTGCATCATTATCGAGTGATTAACAGTATCGAAAGCTGCGCTTAGGTCCAATAAAATGATAGCAGCGCAGCTTCCGGTATCCACAATTTTCCTCACCTCTTCGATTACTGCAATAAGAGCTGTCTCCATGCCTTGTTTACATCTAAAACCCGTCTGGGTAGGATATAGGACACTATTGGTTTCCAAAAAGGAGGATAATAAGATGTTAGCATGTTTTTCCGCCAACTTGCTTATGCCCGGTAGCAAGGAGATGGGACGGTAGTTGGCCCAATCCTCTGGGTCAAGATTGGGCTTCTTTAAGATTGCATTCACTCTTGCCTGTTTCCAGGGGGGAGGGACCATCCCTACTGCAAAGGAACAGTTAATCACGTCTCGCAAAACTGGGGACACAGTTTCGGAGGCTTTATTAAGGATGTTGGGTGGTACGACATCAGCTGGGGACCCTGATTTGAGGTTTCCCAGCAAATGCTGGAGAGTGGATGGATCCAGTGGAGTAAATTCTTCTAGTCTCATCAGTCCTACCGGAGGGGCAAGAGGTACCATGGATTCTACCTGATGACATTTCGAATATATATTAAAGACTTTGGCCGCAAAAAAAATTGCTAGCTCCTCACACCAATTCTGTGCGTTAGATGGTAAAGGGGCCTACCAGAGAAACCAGAGATTTGAATATTTTAAAAATTTCCCTAGGGGAATTAGAAGCAGAGGTGATCTTATCCGAGTAATAACTAGATTGTGTAGATTGTATTTTGTTTTTGTAGGATCGAAGGGCAGTTCTGTAATTACTTTTATCAACCACTGAAAAGCCCTTCCTCTACTTCCTTTCCAACTGTTTGCAAGATTGCTTAAGCAGTTTTAATTCCGGGGTGTAAAATGCTTTTTTATTAGCTCCAATGCGATGACAGACTTCTGTCTTCGGGAGAATAACCTCCAAAGAAGATTCCATCCAGTTATCAAAAGATGCATCTGGGAACTAAGGGAACATGCCCCACAGAACAATTGGTAGAAAGAAGTCTGCTAAGCAGAAGATGGGTGCTATTAAGAGGCCACCCTTCATCACTGTTGTTCAGAACACATCTAAAGATGTTTAACAAGGCTGGGATAGTTGTTATAGTTGCAGTGCACATTATAATGCATTAAACCACATTGCTATCTCACTGACAATCTATCACTCATAATCCATTGTCTTCAGTCACCCAAAGCCTAGCAACCAGCAATGATAGTCCATCGGAGTCCTCACCATACTAATGCCATTACACTTCATACATTACCCAAAAACTCCTTACCGACCTCGATCATCAAAGCATTCAAGACAACTACTGACAACCGTCCACACACATACCCTTGAAACTGGAAATCAATAAACCCAAAACATCCATATTGATGTGCATTGAAAATTAAATACAAGCAAAGAGCTATGTGAAAGCATTAGGCAAAAAGGTAGAGACTGACTTCTCCATCTAAAACTTCTAGCACCCTTTCTACAAAGGTATAGGCCTGTGCCAGTTCTATTCACAACAAAAATCACAGCTGATGGCATTAGCAAGAGGAGCTCACTATTCAAGGCAGTCACGCATATCAATAACCTAATATCTCATCATCCAGCAAGCCCATATTCCACAGAAAGCATGACAGACTGCTAGTACATAGAAAGACAGCATTAGCATAGCCAATTGGTCTCGCCTTCGGGACCTCATAAGTGTATTATATTACCTATTACTGTACATTAGCCATCACAGTTTGTGGTAAATTAGTGGTGGAAGATTTAAATAATATGCTGTTGAAAGAAAGCCATCAATTAAATGAATATGCAAGCACTGTAAGTAATTTTGCACAGTTCGATCAGATCAGAGCAATTCCCCTATTGACGTACAGAGAGTTTTCAGATTGCTAAGTGTGTTTATGCTCCTGACAAGTGCCACTTTTTCCATTGTTATGTGAAATCACATCAACCACACAAAAAGCGTTTGTAACTGCACATCAACAACTGAATAATGTCCTGAAGTCATGAAATAATGTAGGAAAATTCCAGCAATGACTTTAAGAGAGAGACAGAATTTGTTTTATTCTTTACAAGCATTTGTTTGAATTGGCTCTATTTCAAATTTCGGTTGTAGGAGCTCTGGCATAGGATAAACATCACACAGTTGCTGTAACACACCACACAATGTAACCCAAAACTCAGGCCTTACAACCAGCACTTTCACAAGCAGAATGCTTCAATAATTGTTGCAGGAATCCAAAGCATCACACTTCCCAGAGCATAATAAAAAGAACAACAAACTTTCATGTACATTGTTCTATGCAACTTGCATCCAAGAGACGGCAAAATAAATCAGACTCTAAATTCACAAACTATCCAGTAAAGAGCCATGAAGGTCAAAAAAGTCTTGAATAAAAGATAAATAACATGATAACACCAGGCGAGGGTTGCACATAGAGACAGCCCTTTTGAGAAGTCCTAAGTTTCAGAAAGCGATGAAAAACAGCTAGATTTCATAGCTGACTAAGCAACGTGTATACCCTAACTCCCCTGATCTAATGCAAGAAAGAGCTGTTTGGAGGGACATTTATGAACCTGGACAGGCCAGTTGAAAGTACCAAATGGGTCAGGATAAACACACACCTTGGAATTAAAACGGCTGAGCAAGTGACACATTTATAATAATAACCGGCGGAGAGGAGAATAAGGGGAGCAGAAGAAAGGGGGGGGGAGGGGCAAGGGCAAGCATAGGGAAAGGAGAGAGGAAACATAGAATGAGAATGCGCGGGGGAGGGGAAGAAAAGTGAGGGTGAAGGGGTCTGCATGTAATTGTTGTATCCTTTGTATGGTGCTTGTACCCTCTGGCACCCGAGAGCCCGCTCCGTTCCAGTGCCCTGTGCGATTTTTAGGCTGAAGGGGCTCTGAAGCGACTGGTGATTACCCCATGTTACTCTGAAAATAGGGATGGAGGAGGAGAGAGGGGGAGTAGGAGACAGGAAGACGGTGAAGGTCGGCGAAGAGGGGCAAGGGAAGGAGGGAGAGGACAGAGAGATGCAGATAACGGTTAACAGAGGAGATATAGATATTCTAAGAATGGAAAAGATGAGGAAAGGAAGAGGAGAAGGTGTATTAGGGTGCTGACCTCATATGAAAGGAGATCGTTAATCGTTTTCTTAGTTTTACATGAACAACTGTCTGTTCATCTGAAAAGGATAATTTCACATTTATCCTTAGATATGATTGGACATTTATGATTCCCTCGTTGCTGCTTATGCAATGAGGCATGCACTGCCATAATGGAACTATTTTGATGTATGCCACATCCTAGAGTATATTACTGCATGCATCATACACAGACTAAAATACATAAACACCTTCAGAATACACACACAGAAACAGCGGGGTCTGGTGGACTCATGTGTCCACTGTCAGGGCCTGTATTCAACCTCATGGTCATAGGTTCAAAACTTAGTGGGTCCATTCAGCCTTTCATTCTTTTGAAGTCAATAAAATGAGTACTATTGAGTTGGGTAACAATAGAAATCTGTTATTCAGTGCCAGAATACCCTTGGTGAACATGAAATTTACAAATATACGTTATGTTAGATAATTGAGGTGCAAAATGAACCACACAGCTCTGCGTTTCGGTGCCACAACACCTGCTGCATCATTGCCAGGTAACATCCTGTCCCCACTCCCCCATACACACCACTTAACTGCAGCTTGCCTCTGACATGAGGTACGATTGTCACATTGCCGTTTTCTTCCTACATGAATAATTTAATGTCTCAGCCAGTGTAAAAATAGAGAAAATCACCCAAAGACAGCATTTTTCCCCTTTGCAGTGCACACTTAGAACAGTATTTATAAAAAACAATGCAATTTACTTTAAAATGTGTTCTAGGGGTTACTTAATTACACCTAACTAGGGTTTCAACCTGGCCGATGTTTTACTGGTACCATTGGCATTTTAATGTCCCAGTTGGTACACAAATTAGCAAAACCACCAAAAAGTTTTTAGCCCTATCTGTACCTAATTCAAACAGCAAATATAAATGAAAAACTCTTTTAAATGGATTCTAGAGCTACAAAGATTCCTGACTAGTAAATATAGTAAAAACAGACAGAAAAGATATGGTACAAATGTATAAACACAATTTTATTCAAAGTTCTATTTGGTATCATGTCCATGCCTGTGCACACTTCTAAAACTACAACAAATACCTGGTATTTTCTTTTGGAAAGGTGACAACGTTTCCCCATTTTGATAATGAATGTAAACAAAGTGAAAAAGCTTCACAATGTTTGGCCGTCCTTGTGGCCTCTTCTGCGGACTGGGAGGACCAAAGGTCGTGTTTGGGAGGGTCAAAGGTGATGAAGCAAGGACTTGTGAAAGAGACTTGCTTGAAAGCAATCTTCTCATGAAATCTCTAACCCCGTATTAAACCTGTATTGTAGAAATAATTTGCACTACACAACATTTATGAGAAAAGGCAAAGCTTACCTAGGTGTTTTATTAATAAGTAAAGCGAGTGTAATTCTTAACTGGCCGCTAACTGCAAATCTTTAGTGCGCATACTTCTAGTGCATCTATGTAGTATGAAGTACCTTTTTCTTGGAGGAATCTTTCTCCACTTGTGCAGTAGTTAACAAAATGGCCACTTAAAACTCTCATGCTTGCCGCCTGCTTGCTGGAAAACTAAACTCAGCTATTTTACTAATGTTAATGCGGGGAGAGTAATAATAAGTAAATGGGATTAGAGTTGAGATAGTTGGTATACAGTGAAATTATTTATTTTCAATTTTAACATTTGTTTTTTTGACTCTTTCTATAGTGCTTATTAATGGGCCTAGAATTGTAAGCCATGGTCTATTCCTTCTCGTTCTACCGCACATGCGTAGTGAAACCAAGGTGACGTCAACTTGAATATCGTCCAAGGTTGCTGATTGATACTTTCCTGAGAACCGGAACGACAGTCCACTGAAATGGATGGAAACCTGCAGACTTTTTATAATTTGTGACAATTACATTGTGAATTTGGGTGGGAAATAAAATTTGAATAAATAATTAAGGGCATGGATGTATTAACAAAGGGCTAACTGAAAAGAGTAATAAGTAAGCATGGTGTGATGATCCCCTCCCTTTGCCTGTCCAATCAGAGTTAGTATTATCATAAGTTTGAAACATTAATGGGTGGTACCAGCATACTGAAAGACATAATTGAGGTAGAATTAGTTAGTTAGTGGGGCATTGAGAAGCACAGAGCATTGAGACTGGGATGCTGTCAGAGTGACGAGTGATGTTGAAGAAGAGTCGAATTGCTGAACCAATTATCTTAAGCAAATTAATTTCGAAGAAGATCAAGGAAGAATCTCGAGGAGGAAAAGAGTGTCAGAGAGGGGTGCTATGCGAGCGTCAGTGATAGAGAGGTCATTTGTCTTGTCCAGGTTCCTGTCCTGAAGTGTAGGAATTGGAACCGCTACCAATTCCTAGGCCTGGGAGTTGGTTTTCACACCATTCTAGGTTACTATAAATATATCTGTGTGTGCGCTTATGTGCTTTTCGCTCCCTTTCATGCAGTGCCATTGCAAAGTATAGATTAATGCATTTTAATTGATTATTTGAAATTTCATGTCTGTGAGAAACAGAGTTTGTTCTGTACTGTGTAAGTGGTTCACATTAATTAATTTGAGATAACATTTAAATTACATCCCGACTCTCTGATCATTTTTAATGCGTAGGTATATTGGAAATCTTATGTCATTTCACCATCAACTAGTTCAACTAATGGTCCATTGACCAGAGGAAAGAACTCCTTGATCAGTGAAAGATTAGTTAGGTACTAGAGATAACTAATCTGGAGAATTACAAAAACATTTTTTTTATTTTTTTTTATTTTATTTATCAGTTTTATCAAAAACTCAGACGACAGATACACGTCATGCTTCAGACACAAGTATCATGCAACAGGGTTACAGAATAAGACATCCAAAATTGCAGATTAGCTAACAATATGAACCCAAATAGACAGTTTACACATTACACCTTACATTTATATCGTAGCGTGAAGATTGGTACAGGCAGATAGCTAGGGACGAATCCCAGTTGCAGAGGTCTCTATTCTATTCTATTCTATTCTTTATTTGGTAAAGCGCAAAACAGCTGCCCCAGCAATGAGGCGTCCCGGCGCTAATGAAATCTCTTCAATAGGATCGGGGATAGTACGTAGATAGTCAGAGAGTGGGCCCCAGACATCAGAGGGTTTGGAAGCGGTGGGCAGCTCCTCCGCGTATACCATAAAGTTATCCCTGCAGTAGGCAGCGTCTTTCAACCAGTCTTTGATTAGCGGGGGGTGCTTACTACCCCAGTGTATAGAGAGTCTGCGCTTCGCCAGCAGCAATAACAGAGCCAAGAGTTTCTTGCCATTCGCCTTGAGTGGGGCGTCCAGGCCCAGCAAACACATTCTAGGAGTACAGGGAATTTCACATGACAGTAATTTCGTTAGATGAGCAGTCACATTCAACCAGTATTGCTGTATTTTCACACAGCACCAAGCTAGGTGCACAAAAGTCTGCATCATCCATCGCACATTTTTTACATTTAGCATCATCCCGCAATTTAAGTTTATACAATTTAAGGGGAGTGTGGTAAACCTGGTGTAGATATTTAAAATGTATAATACGCAAGTTCCCGTTAGGGGTGAGAAGTGAGGTCAGTGTGCAGGTGGCTGTCCAGTCTTCTTCCGTGAGGGGAGCTTCCAGCATTCTAGACCATTTATCTCTCATCAGGACTGTATCTGCACCGATTTCATCCTGCGCTTGTCTGTACAATTTGGACAGAATGTGAGCATGAGTAGGCGTGGTGATTAGCAACTGTAAAGAATGAAAAGTTGGGGGCTCCTCTGGAAAGGTGGGGTATAATTCTCGAGCTGCGGCTCGTACGCTATGATAGAGGAAACGAAAGAGTGGAGTTTGGTTACTGATATAGGCCAGATCGTCGTGTGTGACGAAGGAGCCATTAGGGTAAAGGTCCCCCATTGTTATAAAGCCTGCCTGTTCCAGCACGGACATGTTATTCCGCTCCCTTGTGACGGAGAGGTCAGAATGCCACGCCAGTGGGAGACTTGGAGCGTAGATAGGGGATTTACGAGCTAGCGTGCTCAGCCGCGTCCATGCGTTAGTGGTGGTGCGGATTGTGTTTATCTCCTTTTCCGCCAGATGAGGTCTAGTGTGTGATAAGATGCTCGTGAGTGGTATTGGGTGTGCATCTCCTTCTTCAACCGCTAAATGCGGCAGATAGCGGACCGGGTGATGCCAGTAGTAGGCAAATTGTGCCTGTGCACATAAGTAGTAGAGGTAAGCGTCAGGCACAGTAAAGCCACCTGCACTGTATGGAAGAGTGAGTGTACGGAGACTGATCCTAGCTTGCTTCCCCGCCCAAATAAGCTGTATGAACGCTGTGCGCAGTCTGGCGAAAACCGATGGGGGAGGAGTGAGCGGAATATTAACAAAGAGGTACAGCAGCTTGGGGAGCACCACCATTTTCAGTAGGGAGATCCTGTCAGCTAGGGAGAGCGGGAGTGTGTTCCATCTCTGTATCTGTGTCTCGATGTGATTTACCACTGTGCCATAATTATGTCGGATTACAAGGTCCACATCTCGGTGTACCCATATCCCTAGGTATTTAATGGGGTCATCCTGCCACACGAGAGGGAAATCCAATTGCGGAGGTTGCGTGCTTGTGGTTAAGGGGATCACGGCAGATTTAGTCCAATTAATGGTGAGGCCAGAATGCCTGCCGAATTTCACATATTCCCGAAGTATAGGGGATAAATTAGTATCTGGGTCACGAAGGTAGAGGACCATATCATCCGCATATAGCGAAATGCTGATAGGCCGGAGGCGGAACCCAAGGGCAGTGTGAGCATACATCTGACGAATTTTGCAGGCCAGAGGTTCCAACACAATCAAGAAGAGCAGGGGGTAGAGTGGACACCCCTGTCTGGTGCCTCGCTGTACGGGTATGGCGTCCGATACAAAGCCGTTAACCCTTACACGGGCCGTGGGGTTTGTGTATAGTAGTTTGATCCAAGTCAGCAGACGCAAGGGCAGGCCAATGCGTTCCAGTATCGCAAACATGTAAGGCCATTCCACCGAGTCAAAAGCCTTGGCTGCATCTAATAGCACCCCCACAGCACGGAGATCAGGTCTCAATTGGTACATTAGTGCAAAGATCGTCCGTAGGTTGTATGCGGTAGATCTATCAGGGATGAAGCCAGACTGATCAGGCAGCACAATGGTGGGCATCAGTGGTTGCAGTCTTGTGGCAATAATTTTCGCGAGTATTTTCACATCTGTATTTATTAATGATAAGGGTCGGTAAGAGTCTGCTTTAGTGGCGTCTTTGTCAGGCTTGAGGAGTGCAACTACGACTGCCTCTCGCAATGTCTGTGGTAGAATGCCATCAGTGTGTGCTTCATCGTACATTTCAAGGAGGTGTGGGATAAGGTCTTCAGCGTATGCCTTATAAAATTCTGCCGTAAACCCGTCAGGGCCCGGGGCTTTCCCATTTGGCAAGGATTTGATGGCAGTGAGGGTTTCCTCCTCTGTTATAGGTGAGGCTAAAAACTCTCGGTGGGAGTCCGATAACCACACCAGCGCTAGATCATCACTGTAGTTAAATATGTCAGATTCAGTGGCAGTGTGTTGTGTGGTGTAGAACTCTCGGTATGTGGAGACAAACGTGCGCAGGATATTAGGGGTGTCAAAGTGCGATTGTCCCTGCTCGTCTGTAATTTGTGTGATTAGTTGTCGTTTATGGTGTGTGCACACCTTCTGCGCCAGCACCCGGCCAGGGCGCCCCCCTTCTCCTAACCTACGCGCTCTGTATCTTTTTGACGTGTATTTAATTTCGTCATCCGCCAGTGTGTTATATCGTGAGATGGCCTCGTGTATTTCAGCTAACACCTCAGTGTCTTGTGTGGAGTCGAACTCAGACTCTAGCCGACGGATATCGGCCTCGCAGTTCTGCAATTGTGTTCTGATATCTTTCAGGATACCCACAGTGGTGGAGATACATACCCCATGAAGTGTTGCCTTAAAAGCCTCCCATAGCGTACCAGCACTGTCTACGGATTTGCTGTTTATCACAAAGAAGTCCTCCATGGCCTTGTGTAGTGTGTCTTTATATAGTGGGTCAATAAGTGCTATGGCGTTGAATCGCCAGGTGAACGGGGGGGGAGTGTAAGAGGGGACAGCCAAACAGAGCATCACCGGGTTGTGGTCTGATAACGTTTTGGGGAGATGCGTGACATCAGTGGCCCATGTAGAGGCTCGCTCCGATAGCAGCCAATAGTCAAGTCGTGACCAACTAGCATGTGCAGCAGAGGAATGTGTGCTTTCTCGCTTGGTAGGGTGACGATCCCTCCAGACATCACGCAAGCTAAATTCTGCAATGCCATGGAGGAGAACGTCCGCTGCGCGTTTATGATGTTCGAATGTGTCTTGTGATCTATCCAGCGCAGAGTCAAGTGCTATATTCCAATCCCCACCCCAGATCCATTCCGACGGGGGATAATCGCGCAATTTGGTGAATAGAGAGAGATAGAATTCAGGATCATCAACGTTCGGTCCAAAGATGTTGACAACACCCACTCTAGTGCCACACAATGTGCCTGTAACAATGACAAATCTGCCGTTTTGGTCTATGTCCGTGTGTTCCAAGCAGAACTGAACTCCACGGCGTACCAAGATCGAGACCCCCCGAGCATAAGAGGAGTATGTGGCAGAGATAGAGTGTTCAGCCAAGCGATACCCCAGTGTCTTGGCTTTTCCAGGGAGGAGGTGAGTTTCCTGCAGAAATGCCAGATCTATAGTGTGGCGGTCAAGGTACGCAAAGATCTGCCTAATTTTCTTGGGACTGTTAAGGCCTCTGACATTCCACGTCAGCAACTTTAAGCGTCTACCCATAACCAGTTGTACATTTCCACTTTACATGTAGGTGCAGTGTGTCTGTGAATCTGAAGTGTGCAGTCCAATGATCAGGAATATCATCATAACAGAAGCAAATCATGACAAATCCATCTATCGCCGAACCCCCCCCTCCACCCGCCACCCACTTCACCATCCCAATCATGACAAAGCCAAAACCCAATGCAGTCAGCCCAGAACAAAAACAACAGCTAGCAAGCATCCCTTACAACAGGGTGCCCTCGAACTTAGATACCTGAACTAGGCAATAAGTGTGGATTACACAGAGGGGGGTCAGTAGCCACCCGCCGGTCGCCCAGCATAAGATGCCAGGTGATCAAGCCGCTCGCGGGAAAGCAAGCCAGTGATTGGTAGGTTTCAACGTCCACAACGTGCAGCAGAGTTTATGATAACCAGCCAGTATCAACAAGGAGTAACAGCCCAAAGAGGGCTATAACTACGTTTTAGCAAATATAGTACAATCATACAGTCACGAACCTTCCAGCTTATCAGGCATGTCACTTAACAATTATTCCGCATCTGAGGGAGGGTCCTGGTCCTGGTTTTGTCCGCGTGGTGACTTGCGTCTTAGGACATGCGGATGGTTGGCTTGCAAGTATTTAACTACTTAACGTGGTGTGTTGCATACAACGCTGGTCCCATCCAGAGTAACTTTCAGACGTGCCGGGTAGAGCATTGCATATGGAACACCGCTGTCTCTCAGTTTCCGCCTGATGTCCACATATTGATTTCTGGCCTCCTGCACTTGAGAAGTAAAGTCTGGGTATATTGAGATCTGCATGCCCTCATGCGTGAGAGATCCAAGCTCACGGGACTTCCGGAGCGCGGCGTCCCTGTCCCTATAGTTCAAAAGTTTGGCAATGATTGGGCGCGGTTTAGCTCCAACCGCTGGTTTTGGCGCCAATGTTCGATGTGCCCGCTCCACGATGAAAACCGTTGAGAAAGTGTCCTTACCCAAAATGGTGGTCAAAAGCGTCTCAACATATGCTTCCATGTTTCTGATGATGGTCGTCTCTGCAACGCCCAGGATGCGTAGATTGCAGCGGCGCGAGCGCGCTTCTAAGTCTTCTGTCTTAGCTGCAAGGCTTTGCAAGAGAGCGTCTACCTTCTTATGTTTCAGCTCAAGCTGTTGAGTGGCATCTTCGGCGTCCAATATTCGGCGTTCGCCATGTCCATGCGCTCCGTCTGCTTATCTAGACGCTCCGACATGCGGTCCACTCGATAAGTGAGTGAATCGATTTTTCCATCAATGTTGGTTAGGGTGGACTGAATGGTGGTGAATATAGCCTGCACGTCCAGTGTCGTCTGGGCCGCGGAGGAGGGCACAGAGTCGCGGGGTGGCGTTTGGCGGTCCGTGGACGGCGTGGGCAGTTTCCGCTGGTTGTCAAATTGAATTTTTGTCTGTGTCTTCTCCGGTTTACCCATGGCGGCGGCGTTATCTGCAGCCCTCCGGTTGAAAACCACGTGTTCGGCAACCAGGCCGCGGTCTGCAGGGGGGGGTTGCCGTCGGTTAGGAGGTCCGACTGGGGCGTAGACGGGAATCAGAGCGCTCCCCTAGCAAGGGCCCGGCGCTGAGGATGAGGTGTAGGTTCGCGGAGGGAGCCCCAGCCTGTCGCTGCGAGGTCGATGAGCCCCAGGCTATGGCGCACTCCGAAGGCAGCGGGTGGAGCACTGTCTCAGGCCGGCGCGGCCTATAGCACACCAGTGCAGCCGCGGGCTCGCGTAGCTCGTACGTGGTCACGCACAGTCAGGCAGGGCAGCGCTCCGCTCGCGGGCAAGTCGGTGTCGGTGCGGCGACGTCAGCCGTTTTTCACAGAAATGGTATCAAACGGCAGCAGGGACAGTCCGCTTCACAGGTAGGCGTTTTTGGATGGACTTTGCACAGTGAAACCCAGGATAAATTGTAGGATTATGGCTTGATCGGGAGAGCTCGCCTACGGCGTGGCCATTTCCAAGCGCGGCTAGCTCCGCCCCCTGGAGAATTACAAAAACATGACCCCAGCAGTTATTGCCAGTGTGTTGTGAATGAATTTATGGGCCCGGGTGAGAATGTGGTGGTAGATTACCTGCTGCTGGTAACCTGCTGGATCAATTTTCTGGGAGCAGAGGATGTTTTTTTTTTACTAGTTTGGTGATAAGTATTGATTATCGATTATCTGTTTGTGTTACATTTTGTTTTATGTTGTCCAGAATTTCCCGGGGGAAAAGTGAATAGTGGATGGCGATAGAAATCAAACTGCAGTGAGATTACTTGTCTGTTGGAATAACACTGAGAAGCTAGGTAGGGCTGGCAGTGTTAAATTAGGGACAATTTATGTAAAAGTGAGAGTGATTGATAGCAGAGAGTTCACTGGTGAAACTTTGGTCTTATATCACCTAGTAAGGGTAACACCGAAGGAGTATCAGGTTCTTCCAAGCTTTATTGAAGGGTAAACAGAAAGTTTTATTCGCAGTGTATGAAAAGTAAACGGAAGGTCTTACTCAAAGAAGAGTGAGCAGAAGGTTTTACTTGCAGTGAAAAGAAGTAAACTATTCTTTGAGTTAGTGGAACAGAGTAGCAAATGTTTATATGTCGTTGTTAATGGATTTTATTTGAAAGAAAAGTAAGGAAAATAAATTTACACATTACCTTGTAAAGGGAGGGTCAGTTGCTGGAGTTGCACTGACGTCACAATGACCCGCACTTGGAATGGGGGAAACAGTGGGTGTGTGTGACCAACTCAGATTGTAAAGGAGGGGTGAGTAGTAAGGAGCAGAACTGACGCCATTCGAAAGGCTGTGCTAGCATTGGTCAGATTACTAGTGTGAGCTGAAGCATGAGTGGAAGCCTGAATAAGAACAACAATTTGATTGGTTAGGGAAAATGTGTATGCTCGATTTTCATTTGCATTTTTTGCAATTCCCCTTGACAGGAAAATTTGAGGTTTTGCTGATTATTGTTTTATTCATAGAGTGTCTAAAAGGTATGGAGAAAGGAGAAAAGTGTCATTTATAAATGAAAGAATTTCTTCAAAAAGATAAACCCATTTTAACTAGAGAGGGAATTCCTATTCCGCCACCTAAAAGGCCTGCTTCATTTATGATGATGGAGAGAGGTTATCATACATGTGTATGGTTAGAGAAATGGATGGAGTACACAAAGGATGATGGTGTTTTGGCTTTTCCAAAGTATGGTACTTTAATGGAAGAATTTTACAGAATTTGAGGATGCAGATGTATGAGTTAGAACCAAGACCTAGGTTAACTCAGTATGAGGCATTAGAAGAATCGGAGACTGAGTCATTTGAAAGAGAAAAGGGTCGAAGAGGAAAATGTACAGGATTTTATACAAGACATATGTATGGGTCACGTGAAGAACGAATGAGAAACAGTGGAGAATAGTGATGGTGTCAGAGGGCTTATATCCAGTATTGATGGCTGAAAAACAGACAGGGATTAAGTGTAAAGAAAAATGAAAACATTTGAATATGACAGGATATGGCGAAACTGATTATGAGTTATTAGAGGACATTTTGAATAAAAACACTCCACCATATCAAGAAGAATCAAGCAGAGTTAACCCAAGTGCACCAGTCTTAGGACTACCATTGATTCTACAGGTTATGCATTAGCAGACAGTTAATAGAGTATTTTATGACAAAGAAAAAGAAACAAAAAATAAAAACAGAGAATAATTAATACAGAAAGTTAGCTAACTAAATGTAAATCCCAAAGGATTGACCATACCCATAACTATAGGTCCTGTTGTTCCTTTATCCATACTAATATTATAAAGAGAGAGCCTAAACCTTTGAGGCGGGTAATCTCAGTAACCACAGCACCAATACCATCACCCAATACAGCGTTGGAAAGGGCAGTTGCAGCAGAAGGACATAGGTTATGCAGACAGCCACCATATATTTTTTTTTGCAGAGTTTTATATAGAGCAAACTTGACCCAAACTGAATCAGGTATCAGAGCGCTTTACATAGCACCAGTTAGGTTACATGAGGACACACATTCATTTTTGTTAGGCACGGGGAGATTAAGTGATTTGCCCAGAATCACAGGATGTTTGGCGTCCTTACCAAGACTCGAAACCCAGATCCCCAGATCCGGGGTTGAGCGCCTTAGCCGTTAGGCCAACTCCTCTATAAACTTAAAAGGTAAAAGAACCGTGCCAGCAAAGTATTACCTTGTGGGCGTGTCTGCGTTGTGCTGTGGGCGTGGGCTGGGGACGTGACTAACGCTGGGGGCATGTGGTACGGTCATCACATCGTGGGCTGTGGGCGTGTGCTGGGGCGTGACAAACGCTGGGGGCATGACAAACGCTGGGGGCGTGCGTCCGCCCTTCATTCCATGTGAGTCAACATACAAGCACCAATTACGTTACTGCGCAGCATCAAGGGGCACGCTGGGGGCGTGACACGCTGCGGGCGTGAGAAACACTGGGGGCGTGTGTCCGGCCTTCATGCCATGTGAACGCAATTGCGCCGCATCAAGGGGCATGCCGGGGGCGTGAGAAACGCTGGGGGCGTGTGCTATGTTCCGCCCTTCATGCCATGTGGGTCGTACATTAATCAGAAGATCGTCTGCTGTGGCCGTGTGCTGGGGCGTGACAAACGCGTTCACTTGGAGGCCTGGTAAATAACGTTACTGCAGCCTCTCCTGGAGCTCTGTTACTGATCTCTCTCATTCAACGAAATTACAAGTGCCTGCTACCATCAACCAGGGCTCTAGCCGGGCTCAGGCAGCGGATCAGTACACTTATCACACGTGCCTGATAACATCAACCAGTGCTGCAGGTGGGCCTCAAGCGGGGGAACACGCTCCTGCTAACATCAAACAGGCCTGCATCTGGGCCTCAAGCAGGGGAACACGCAAATGAGCGTGTCTGTGGGGACAATAACTGCAGCCTCTCCTACTCGCTGTCACTCAACTCTCTC
The DNA here is from genome assembly GCF_964261635.1 of Lissotriton helveticus. NCBI lineage: Eukaryota > Metazoa > Chordata > Amphibia > Caudata > Salamandridae > Lissotriton > Lissotriton helveticus. The sequence continues at coordinate 1,613,160,145 of NC_136065.1, forward strand.
ATTAAATGGATTTACCCACGGCTGATAACTTTCTCATTCAACGACATTACACACGCCTGCTAACATCAACCAGGGCTATAGCCGGGCTCAGGCGGCGGATCACTACACCAATTACACGCGCCTGCTAACATCAACCAGAGCTGCAGCTGGGCCTTCTCCGTCCCTATTCTAATGAAACAAAAAATGTTGTCTACCACGAGATTTTAAAATAAATTGCCCTTGCCAAATAAACACATTACACACATTCTATTTCATACCCGGACAACGTCGGGACGGGCTGCTAGTATGGAGATAAAGTAAATTGTCCAAAGCCACCAGATACAGCAATGCCTCTAAATAATCCCAGAAAAAGAAATCAAAATAGCTGATGACCAAGCCAGTGAATTTTTCATTCATGGATCTACCGATAAGAGACAATGTGAATGAAACCCAAAAGAGAGCAGTACCTAGAAGTTCAAAAGAAGGGAGGACAGTAACATCCTCGGGGGATCAGGAGTGGCATATCAGTAACACCAGAGGATTTAGAAAGGTGGGCACAAGGGATTGAAAAACAGAGTTCACCACCTAAAATATTAGACATTTACAAATTGAAGGTATAATTGGAAAACATTATTGCTGGAAATTTGGGAATAGATAGATTTAACACCTATGATGAAGATGAATTGTTGTTTGTGTGCAGAAGTATAACTAGAAATGCAAGACTGTTTCATGAGAAATTGACAGAACTATCCTCTGAGATGGGAATAGATGTAGGCAGGTCAAAGGTATTACAGAAGTCTTACAGAGTGGATTTTACTGACAGGATTTGGAAAATATGTATGTGTCCGGAAGAAAATTGCAAGTGAAATAATTACTGAGTATCTTACAGAAATGGGGAGACCTTGATTAGTGGAGAGTAAGGTGGCAAAGGAAAAATGAAAGAAGCACGGGCTAAAGAAGTGTCTACTGCATACATGATGAAAGAAACAATAAAAGTAGAAAGATTGTGTCCCATGAGAGATGTACCTGGTGGTGGATATGTGCATGTTCCATGGAGTCGACAAGATATTTTGTCTTTCAACAACAAGTTCCAAAAATTAAGAGAAAAGCCAGTTGAATTGTATAAACAAGTTGAATGGTTTGTGAAAGTTTTGAAGGTTTTGTTGAAAGATCTTGATGGTCTGTTTGATATTGTGATGCCTGGAGACTTATGGACAGAATGTAAAATCACAGTAGATTGGCCTAGTTAAGAATACCCGAGAGATTCAAAAACAGGAGCACCCTCAGATGATGTGATGAAGAAATATCACCAAGTAATTACATTTTTGAAAGGGAAAAAAACCAATAGACAGATTGGGTAAAAATAGATCGAACTATACAAGAACCAAATGAATCTGTTCATGCTTATTATGAACGATTACTGCAGGTATTCAATCATTATAGTGGTTTTGAAAACATTGGAGATAAGGATATGGACATTTTGTATATTGATTTCTTTATGGATTAAAACCTGAGATTAGTCAAATTATCCAAGAACATAAAATTTGTTGGCAAAGTAAGACCATAGGTAAGATATTAAAGTATGCTAAATAATGTGGAGAGGATATTGAGGATAAGCATAAGAATCTAAAAGAAAAGATGATGTGGGCACAAGTGAAGTTGGCTGAACAACGGGGAATAAAATTAGATGGTCAAACAGATGGACAGACAAAAGAACAGAATTAGAGTGATAATGTGGCAAATGGGGGTAAACAGAAAGGATGAATGAACAGAGTGGATGCAAAGAAAAGGTTACCTTGTCATTGATGCGGAAAACTTGGACATTGGAAAAACAAGTTTAAAAATATTCGGAATAATAAGGGACCAAATCAAAATCTAAATCCACAGACGCAGAATGAGGGATTTGTGAATCAACTTCAGCAGGTAGTTAATCAGAAGTGTCTGTTGCCACCTGCCCCATGCCAAATTTTGTGAATCAGGCACAGTAAAGTGCGGACACCGGATTTCCAGGAAGCGATAAGACAAATTCTGTGGTTTTACAATATTTTTTGCTGAATAATAGTAAGAAAATATTTTGATGCAATGACGGTGCCTGAGGGGGAGGAAGAGGAATGCATACTTGGCGCATCCTTGCCAGTAGATCAGTCAGGTCTATTTGTTGATAGGGAAGTGGAAGGTAATGACAGCACTTTTCTATTGGATACAGGTGCTACCCATTCTACTGTGAGAACAGCATACATCCCAAACCTAACCCTCTTGGGAGACTCTCTCCAAGTGGTTGGAGTTACCAACCAGCAGATCAGAACCCCAATTACAAAGCCTATGGAGGTACAAGTCGGAACCTTCAAAGATATGCATACATTTGAAGTATGTGATTCAAGTCCAGTGAATTTATTAGGGAGGGACCTTTTGTGTAAAAAGATTTTCACAATTTATTGCACACCAGATGGTGTTGCTTTCCAAACCCCTGCCGAAGATATGGTTTATAAAATAATGTTAGCTAAGCAAGGTACCGACATAGACAAAATCTATTCATTAATGACAAAGAATGACTTACCAGAAGAGCTAGAAATGACTGTAATTACAGATGTATGGGATTTTACTGGAAGAAATAGGTCTAATGGCAAATGTAGACCCAGTAACAGTGACTGTGAAAGAAGGTGCAGTTTATCCAAACACCCAACAATATAAAATGAGTTCAGAAGTTAAAGCAGGAGTAGCTTCTGAAATAGATCGAATGATTAAACAAGGCATTCTAAAGGATATAATGAATACTCCTTGTAATTCACCTATAATAGGTCTGAAAAAGCCTAGTGGAGAGTACAGGATAGTTCAAGATTTAAGGAAAATCAATAACATTGTAGTACCATGTTGTCCTATAGTACCAAATCCAGCAGTGATTTTGTATCAGATACCCTGGAATGCTGGATGGTTTGCTGTAATTGATTTGTGCCAAGCCTTTTTCTCAATTCCTTTACACCTCGACAGCAGTTATATTTTTTCCTTTAAATTTGCGGATCATATTTTGGCATGGAATCGACTTCCTCAAGGGTATACGGACAGTCCATTTATTTTTAATCAGATTTTGAAAAAGTGTTTAGAAAAGTTAATTATGCCACAAAAATCAGATTAAGTGCTATATATTGATGACCTACTTGTGGCATCATAGTGCAGAGATGATTGTGTCACTGATTCAATTCCACAGAAAGAATCGGAATAAAAAGACAAATTCAATTACCGCAAACTCAGTGAGAGATCAGAATGTTTCTTGGGGTGGTAGGATACTGCAGACAATGGATTGTAGGATTTTCCCTTCTAGCAAAGCTCCTAATTCAAATTACATGAAAAAGAGTTAAAGACCCAATAGATTGGGATGATGAAAGTGAAGAAGCCTTTGTGAGATTACAAAGCTGTTTATGTGGGGCCCCAGCCCTATGAATTCCTGACTAATGAAAATAATTTGCATTGTTCTGTTGTGAGAGAGAAGGTTGTGCACTCTCAGTCTTAACCCAGAGACATGGATTAAGCCGACGTCCAGTAGCCTATATATCAGCTACTCTGGATCCTGTGGCTTCAGCATTACCTGGCTGCTTAAAAACAGTTGCTGCTACTTGTATGAGCATAAAACAAAGTGAGTCAATTGTGATGGGACGTCCAGTGAAGACGTATGTTCCACATTCAGTCGAGATCCTATTAACAAGAAATCAAACTCAGCATCTCACCCCTAGTCGAATGACTAAGTAAGAAAGAATAATTCTGGGAGCAGAAAATGTGACTGTAATCAGGTGTACTATGGTAAATCCAGCTATATTATTTCCAGACCGCAAATGTGAAGAAGTGAAAGATGTGGTAGAGCATGACTGTTTAGACGTTACTGAGATGTGCAGCAAGCAGAACATGAGTTATTCATTGATGGCTCTTGTTTATGACTTGACGAAGGCAGACTGAGTGCAGCCTATGCTGTATGCAAATTGACTGGGGTTGTTGAAGCTTCCTGTTTACCTGGAGTAAAATCTGTACAAGTAGCGAAATTGATAGCTTTAATTAAAGCATGCAAAATTGGAAATAATTGGAGAGTGACCATATTTACTGATAGCCAATATGGTTATAGGGTTTTGCATGATTTTGGCCAATTGTTGTCACAAAGGGGATTCATGACTTCTTCAGGATCCCCTATTAGAAACAGAAAATGTGTGAAAGAGATATTGAAAGCAATGCAATTGCCAAAAGGACTAGCAGTGGTCAAGTGTTCTGCTCACAAGTCAGGAAATGACAAAATGACAGCTGGTAACATTTACGCTGATCAAGTTGCAGTATTGTGCTAGAAACAATTTGTCAATAAACAAGAAAATGAAAACAAGTGGAGTCAGCTGCCATCTTATGTCATTTTCAGTTTTTGAAACATGGGAAGAGGTGATACCGTTGCAGAAGGAAGATAAAGAAAGTGAAAAGGACAATTGGATAAAGCAGGGTTGTGAATGAAGGAAAGCAGATGGTGTGTGGGTAGACCGTGATGGCAGACCAATTATGCCAGTCTGTTTGCTCTCACAAATGGCGCAAATGTACCATGGAGACAAATATGTAGGCAGGGATACTATGATACGACAATTCAAACATGATTGGTACAATCCAAGATTTAGGGCAGTCGCAGAAGGTCTTTGCCAATAATTTTTAACTTGTCACCAATAAACCCAGGAAGAAAGACAGTGGTCAGTTGGGGAAGAATTGGGAAAGCAGAAGGAACATTTGCGAGGATACAGCTAGATTTCATAGCACTACCACCATGCAAGGGATTGATGTACGTCCTTGTGATTGTTTGTTTGTTTTCACGGTGGGTGGAAGCATACCCCACAAGAAGAAATGACAGCATCACTGTTGCCAGATTATTGTTGAAGGAACTCATTGCACAATTTGTTTTTCCAGTAACTTTGGAATCAGATAGAGGAACTCACTTTAACAATGAGATAATTTGAATAATCTGTAAAGCATTTAAGATCGAACAGAAACTGCACTGTGCATACCGCCCAGAGGCTTCTGGAGTGGTAGAACAATTGAATGAGAAAATAAAGTCAAGATTGGCAAAGGTGTGTGCATCAACTTCAATGAGTTGGCCAGATGCATTGCCTCTTGTGCTGATGGGATTTAGAAGTATTACTGACAGAAACACAGGACTGAGTCCCCATGAGCTTATCATGGGAAGAGCAATGAGACAAGCATTTATACCAGGACATAGATTGCTGAATATCACTGATGATCTGGTATTGGATTATTGCAAAGGATTGGCTGACCTAGTGTGATCTATCTCTCACCAGCTTGGAGAAGACACAGTGACCAGGCAGCCGGATCAAGTACATGATTTGAGTCTTGGAGATTGGTTGTAAGTAAAGAATTTAAGAAAAAAAAGGGAGGTACCCTATGGTCACATAAAGGGACAGGGTCAAATGCACTGAGAAAAAGGAGACAGCGTCCCTATGTTAGGTTCTAGCAAATCCTATGTTTCACATTACCGTCTGCTAAAATATAGAAGGCAGCAACTGACCTATGACCTAAAACAACAAAGTAAATGTACAGAGAATTTTTAATCTATCGACGTCAGGGGAAACATAAAAGTAAAACAAATATAAAAAAACTAGATAAAAGGTAAAAACATCAGATTATTTATTAAAAACACATTGGGCAATGCCCTGGAATTTATACATTGAACAACATAGTATACAAATAGTTCAAAAAAACAAAAGTCGACGCGGCGTTTTGGTGCTTTTGAGGATGGAACACCTTCTTCAGGACGGTTTTTATCTAAAGAAAAAAATACACATATTGCACATATTAAAAACTATATAACTTGTTTTTTTTTAACTATTTGTATACTATGTTGTTCAATGTATTAATTCCAGGGCATTGCCCAATGTGTTTTTAATAAATAATCTGATGTTTTTAACTTTTATCTAGTTTTTTTATATTTGTTTTACTTTCATGTTTCCCCTGACGTCGATAGATTAAAAATTCTCTGTACATTTACATTGTTGTTTAAGGTCATAGGTCAGTTACAGCCGTCTATATTTTAGCAGACGGCAATGTGACACATAGGATTTGCTAGAACCTAACATAGGGACGCTGTCTCCTTTTTGGAAGTAAAGAATCACACCAGAGAGTCCTGCCTAGCACCAAGGTGGGATAAGTCACAGCAAGTCGTATTGATCACTACCACAGCAGTGAAGTGTGCAGGCCTGCCAAACTGGGTACATGCCAGTCATACAAAAAGGGTGGCAGACCCTGATGAAGAAAGACCACAACTGACCCGAAAGGTTGAAGTTGCTGAAGGTTGTACAGTTGAAGATGCTGGAGCAGGGCACTCTAGAAAGTTTGACAGCGAACAGCCGAGCACAAGTCAGGAGGACTGGATACCAATAGTTGACATACCTGAGGTCTTCATCAAAACACAGAGTGGAGCAGAATTAGAAGAGGATCAGACAGGTATAGAAGAACATGCTCAGCAAGAATTGAACAAAGAAACTGGAGATTATGAGCAGGACCAGACAGGTATAGAAGAACATACTCAAGCAAACAGACCAATTGAAAGACCTGAACAGGGACTGATATAGAAGAACACGTTCAGGCAATAGAAGACAAAATTATAGTAAGACCTGAACAGGACCATTTATGAAAAGAAGAACAAGTTCAGGAAGAAGAAGGAAAAGAGCTATCTGAAAGAGTACATGAACAGGAACAGATAGAGACAGAAGAACAAGTTCAGGCAGAAAAAGCCACACAGACATGTCCTGAACAAGGAAAGGTAGAGAGCAACTCAGAAGACGAAGAAAATGAAGTTGTGCCACAACGTAAAGAAAATAAAAGGGCTCTTGAAAGAGACCAAGAAGTTGAAAGTACAGTGAAAGTTAAAAGAGTCAGAAAAGGTGACAATTGGCCAGGTGGGGTCAAAAGGTTAAAATATCATTCAAAAACAATAAATGAAGATCCAGAATAAGTAAATGAAGGTACATGTCAAACTCAGGCTGAACAGTCAATTACTAAAAACATTTGCAGAAGTTCAAGATTGAAGGTATTAAACAATAAGTTCAAAGGACCTGAATGGATCTATGTGATCCTTGAAGAGTTTGAGAATCTTGATATAAATGAAGAATCTGATGAAGAAGTAAACATAGAACACTTTGACGAGGAGAAAGTAAGGCCTCCTTGAAGTACTCAAAAGATTCTGATTCCAAACTAAAAGAAAGAAGAGAAATCTTCTTGAAATCAAAATGGCTGACACCAGAATTACAGAAAGACTAAAACGAAATTGTACAAAAAGGTATTGTAGGGTTTGTATATGTAGTTTGTTATTAGTGATACTAGTTTGGCTATTTTTAACAATAGCAGTTCCTTATCTTATGATAACAGATAATAGGAATGACCCTAACATTATTGAAAAGACAGCTAACATGAAAGAAGATAGAGTAGAATTAGAAGCCTCAGATGAGATAGATTTACAATACACAGTAACTGACAATAATACTTCATTAAATGTATTTACAAAGTTATTATTTCAGTATGTAGACACAATGGAGATTAGTGATTGTTATGTGTGTATGAAATTACCTACTTTAGTAGTAGAGGGAGTGACGTATCACCATTTGCCTTTAACATATGGTATTTCATGTAGCATATTGTCAAGTTTATTTTATAGAACAGAAGAATTACAATATTATTATTCTAGCATAGATGAAATGTTTATAGAAATTCCTATTTGAAAGAATATGAATCCAGTACGTAGTAGTTTAGATGCACAGTTTATGGGTTAATTTTTGCTAACAATGAAATCATTAGATATCGAAAAAGCACATAAAGACAAACTAACATGTTCATAAAGTGAAGAAGAGAAAGTGTTTTTGAATTTAGTTGAGGAAAGGAGGCAAGATTTCCAAAGAAAAGCTGATGAACAGAAACATCATATTCCATCATGGGCAGAGAATGAATGAATTTATACAGCTGGCAAAGAACATGCTGCACTGGCCCAAGATTTTTGTAAAGACAGGGAACATATACCTCCATAGATTAAAGACAGATTATAATAACGACTGTATTGTTTCCACTGAATGTGAACATAACTTCTTAATTTTGGGAGATTGGGGACTAAAAGGGGGAACTTATCCAGTATTTCCTTGAGTTTACTTCATGTGTGGGAATAAAGCTTATTATAAGCTGCCTGCCAGGTGGTATGGGAGTTGCTATGTCGGAATAGTTTTTCCAAAGATTCACCATGTCAAAACAAGCACTGGAAGTAATGAAAATGCTAATGAACTAACACGTAGAAAGAGAGCTAGTTTTTCAGAAATAATAGGTGACATATTCAGTGCATTGATACCTTCAGTGGGAGGCGTACTTAATTCACACAGAATCTGTCAATTGTTCACAGTAGTTGATCGTCTTTCGACTGATACTGCTGGAGGCGTCTTGATGAATAATACAGAACTGGTTGGAATTAGGTCCCAGGTTTTGCAAAATCGACTTGCGCTCGATATACTCTTAGCTAAAGAGGGCGGTGTCTGTAAAATTTTGAAAGCGCAACATTGTTGCACTTATATACCAGACAAAAGAAAGAAACTAAGGGATATATAAAGAATATTAAAAAAATGCAAGAAGAATTGAAACCACTGGCAGTGGATGATGTATGGGAAAGACTTACAAAAAGTATTTCTTTAGTAGGTAATTGCTTTTCCACAATAGGAAAAAGTGTCCTTGAACAAGTAGTTTTTCCTATAGTAGGTATAGCAAAAATAGTGTTATCAATAGTAATATGGTGTAAGTGTTATACTAATTAACTGAGAAGAATGAGGTATGAGATAAATGGAAAAGGAAATGAAGGAAATTATTAAGAGATTCAGTTGGAAGAAATGAAAGGCAAGTTATATGAGCAAATAAAAGCATTAAAGAACAAAGATGAGAACAAGAATGGAAAAGAAAAAAAAGTGAAAAAGGCTAAAGTTGGCATCTGCTGAGAGGTGGGTATTTTGTGATGGCTTTAAAATGCCATCAGAGAGGGGATTGATGGAGCAAGGACTCATGAAAAAGAGACTTGCTTGAAAGCAATCTTCAATGGGGCAGGTGGGAATTAGTTGAATGTTTTGTGGAGGGAGAGTGGTTTACCTTAGGAGCAATCTATGGCTCAACGGAGGACGACCCGGAGATCCTTGAGTTTTTAGATGTGGAGTTATCTATTTGGGCACCTCGTGTGATACTGGGAGGGGATTTAAACATTAATGTAGCGGATGGGCTAGGGGTAGGGTCGTTTGGGAAATATCAGGGGAGAAAAAGTGCACCGAGCATTAGGACAATTGGTGAAAAACAATATGCTCTCTGATGTCTGGGGGAAAACAAGAACTGGTGATAAAGGGTACACATATTATTCTGCCCCTCATCGGGTGTGTGTGAGATTAGATTACTTCTTCGCCTCTAACTCACTGATCCCTTGCACTAAGGTCGAGAGACTTCCCCGAATACTCAGTGATCATAACCCTCTGATTTTAAAGCTGGATATAACAACTAGGGCTAGGAAGAAGAGAGTGTGGACTTTTGAGCGAGGGCTTCTACAGGATCAAAAATATATACAACGTATGCTGCATTGGATTAAAGAGTTCTTTGAAATCAATAGAGGTAGTGCAGCTGCAGGTATGGTTTGGGACGCCTTTAAGGCGGGAGTACGTGGCGAAACCCTAAGTTTTAATATCCATAAACGAAACCTCGAACAGTCTAGGAACAGAGATTTAGCTAGGGCAGTGTTGGATGCGGAGGAAGAGCTCCATCACCGTGTTGCAACGGGGGCCATGTTGGAACCTGCCCTCCTAAGAATTGCAAAGGCAAAAATGGAGCCGGAAGAGGATATTGCTAATAAAGCAGCCAGGACCTACCTGGCTATGAAGGAGAGATGCCATGAGTTTAGTGAAACGGTTGGGCGAACTCTAGCTGTACGCACTAGACAAAAGGCTGCTTCCGGAGAAGTAAGGGAAATCAGGGATTCTGAAGTTAAATCATACACAGATGCGGACGAGATAAGAGAGGTATTTAGGAAGTTTTATGCCCAACTCTATGATGAGCAGCAAGACCAAGATCCGGAGGAAATAAGGACCTATCTAGAAGATATTCCAGTGGTGTGTCTGACAGAGCAAGAATCGGAGGGACTGGAAAAGTTGTTAGACTTAGAGAAGATTAAAACTGCTATGTCTAATCTCCCTTCCGGAAAGGCGTTTGGTCCTGACCAAATTCCAATGGAATTTTATAAAGTATTTGGGGATGTTCTCTGGGACGATAAGCTAACAACGATGCAGAAGGCACAGGTTGGGGAATCTATACCGGGGTCATGGGGAGGTGCTGATATAGTGATTATTTAAAAAAAAAGGGGAAGCCAGCTAATGAACCTGGTTCATATAGGCCAATAACGTTTATGAACTCTGACACAAAAATATTTTCCAAGGTCCTAGCAACAAGATTCGCTCAAGTGATTGGCTCCCTTGTGAGCAGCAACCAACATGGGTTCATACCGGGCAGGGGTACAACTCATCATACGCGTAAGGTTATTGCCTTATTCGATGCCATGGAGGTCGCAGGAGACCCGATGGCGGTAATGCTATTAGATGCAGAAAAAGCTTTTGATCGGGTCTCCTGCATTTATCTATGGCATATTTCAAAAAGAGTAGGCATTGGTAGTGGCTATATTAAGGCAATCCAAGCATTATACAATGACCCGAGAGCTGCCATCCGGATCAACTCAGGTTTAACCCGTCCTCTTGAAATAAGGAGAGGCACTAGACAGGGCTGCCCATGCTCTCCGCTGCTATTTGCGATGTACATGGACCCCCTGATTCGTAGAATAGAGTGCTGTGCTGGGATCCCCCCTTTGCTAACGCGTATGGGACAATGTAAAGTGCTGGCATACGCCGATGATGTGGCAGTGATAACACCTAACCCCACAGAAGCTATAGTGCAGATTGAGATTGAGGCTATGAGATTTGGACAGGTTTCAGGATATGCACTGAACACTAGTAAAACGCAAATAATTAAAAATAATAATGTTAATTTCTCGGATCATCGTGTGGTGCAGTCTGGAGTATATCTGGGGATAACCATTTGGTCTGATTTAGACACCCTAGTGGAAAAAAATATAACACCAATATTAGCCAAAGTGAGGAAGGATTTGGATAGGCTGGAGAATTTACATCTCTCAATTGCAGGACGTACTAACATCGTAAAAATGATGGTTTTACCCAAATTTGTATATATTTTTAGGGCAATACCACTGTTGTTTGAACCTAAATGGTTTAAGGGATGTGAGCATGTGATCAATAGATTCCTTTGGGCAAAAGGAAAGACAAGGAGAGCGCTCAGGTATATGGCACTACCCCGGGAGAGGGGTGGTTGGTCGCTGCCGGATCTAAAGCTATACTATTGGGCAGCGGCTTTACAAAACATGGTAGTTCTGGTAGGAAGGGCAGAAGCAGAAGGGCAGGATGAGTTTGGTTCATTAGCAATATACGGTTTAGCAATGGGAGCGGAAGCAGAGAATCTGTTTTTGAAACACACTGACTTTAGTTATTTTAAAAGGACACGTTTTAAGATTATTTTGGCAGCCTATAGCATTTGGAAAGCGTTTGCAAAAAGTTTTGGACTTGGTAAATATAATCCTTACACTAGGATGAACGCAAACCCTAATCTCCCTGCAGATATATTCAAGAGTATGGTTTTTGGAGAATGGGGAAGGAAGGGGATAAGGATGCTTGGGGATCTTAGGAACACACAAGGGTTGTTGCAGTTTTCGGATTTGCAGATAAAGTATGGGATAGAGCCGAGACATTTCTTCAAATTTTTTCAAGTGAGAAGTATTATTGAAACAAAGAGGGGGGGACCGGCAGGGTTTAGTAAACTTCCAATTATGGATATAATACAAGCAGACTCGGACTGTACGATTACGAGGTTCTACTTAGAATTGATAAAAGTAAAACAGGATGATATGGATAGGATGGCGGAGAAATGGGCAAACAAACTCGTAATAGGAGAAGAAAGTTTCCATACATCGGTGGAGTTGGGGCACAGTATTTTATGTTCTGCATCTCTTCAGGCGCAGCATTATAAAACTGTATACCATCTATATTATACCCCAGCGAGAATTGCACAGTTGGGAGGGACCTCAGGAATCAACTGTCCTAGATGTGGAAGTGCAGACTCTGATTTAGCGCATATGTTTGCGACATGTACACATCTGCAACCAACTCAAAAAGATATAGAGGGATTCCTTCCCCTGCGATAATCCTCCTCGGTGTTAATAACAATGATAGGCATATGAAGGAGGCATATTTTATATTCGTTGCAATGGCAGTATTGAGACTGTGTATAGCTTCAGCATGGCTGGATGTTATACCTCCAACATATCATCAATGGTTAGCTAGATTATTGTATATATATAATTTAGAGACTGCTATATATACTAGAAAGGGGAAAAAAGGGAGAAAGTTGGGGGAGCGAATTTGGGATCCGATTAAGCGATTGAAAGAGGAATCCAATTTTTAGTTTGAAAATGAATAAGGTGTGTGTTTTTTTTTCCTTCTCTCTATTTGTATTCTTTCTTTCGCTTTTATGTTTTTGTATGAAATCCTTCATTATTTGAGGTGTCAATATACAAACCCTCCATGATGTAACAAGATAACAATGTAGAAGGTGACATTTATAATCAATATATGTAAAATATATGTATGGTTGTTCGTAGAACGTCTGATGTATAATGTCGTGTCCTGTAAACAAATTGTGGGAAAAAAAAAAATATAAAAAAAAATAAAAATGAAAGCAATCTTCTCATGTAACCTCTAACCCCGTATTATACCGGTATTGTGGAAATAATATTCACTACAAAAAATTTATGAGAAAAGACAAAGCTGGCCTATGTGTTTTATTAATAAGTAACTCAAGTGTAATTCTAAAATGGTCGCTAACCACAAATCTTTAGTGTGCATGCGTCTACTGCATCTACGTAGTATGATGTACCTTTTGTTGGGAGGAAACTTTCTGCACTTGCGCAATAGTTAACAAAATGGCCGCTTGAAAACTCACATGCTTGCCACCTGCTTGCTAGAAAACTAAACTCAGCTATTTCACTAATGCTAATGCGGGGAAAGTAATAATAAATTAATGGGATGAGAGTAGAGATAGGTGGTATACAGTGATATCATTTATTTTTTATTTTAACATTTGTCTTTTTGACTCTTTCAATAGTGCTTATTATGGGCCTAGAATCATGAGCCACAGTCTATTCCTTCTCGTTCTACCACACATGCATAGTGCAAACAAGCTGGAAGACGCGATCTCAGCTTGAACATCGTCCAAGGTTGCTGATGGATTCTTTCATGAGAACCGGAACCACAGTCCACTGAAATGAATAGAAACCTGCAGCCTTTTTATAATTTGTGACAATTATATTGTGAATGCGGGTGGGAAAAAAAGTTTGAATAAAGAATTAGGAGGATGGGTTTATTAACAAACAGCTAACTGAAAAGAGTAATATGTAAACATGGTGTGATGATCCTCTCCCTTTGCCTGTCCAAGCAGAGTTAGTATTATCATAAGTTTGAAAGATTAATGGGTGGTACCAGCATACAGAAAGGTATAATTGAGGTAGAATTAGTTAGTTAATGGGGCATTGAGAAGCACAGAACATAGAGACCAGGATGCTGTCGAAGTGACAAGTGATGCTGGAGAAGAATCAAATTGCTGAACCAATTATCTTAAGCAAATTAATTTAGAAGAATATCGCAGAAGAATCTCGAGGAGGAAAGAGTGTCAGAGAGGGGTGCTACGGGAGCATCGGTGTTAGAGAGGTTGTCTGTTCTTTCTAAATTCCTGTCCTAACTCCTGTGCTGATGTCTTTGTTCGACAGATCCTTACTGAGGATCCCCTACCAATTCCTACGCCTGGGAATTGGTTTTCACACCATTCTAGGTAACAATCAATATATCTATGTATGCGCTTATGTGCTTTTCTCTCTATCCTCTCCCTTTCATGCAGAGTCATTGCAAAGTATAAATTACTGCATTTGAATTGATTATTTGAATCTTCCTTCCTGTGAAAAACAGAGTTTGTTCTGTACTGTGTAAGTATATTTGAAATCCTATGTAATTTCACCATGAACTAGTTCAACTAATGGTCCATTGACCAGAGGAAAGATCTCTTTGATCAGTGAAAGATTAGTTAGGGACTAGAGAAACTTAATCTAGAGAATTACAAAACCATGAACCCAGCGGTTATTGCCAGTGTTTTGTGAATGAATTTATGGGCCCATGTGTGTATGCTGTATTAAATTACTTGCTGCTGGTAACCCGCTGGATCAAAGGTCATGTTTGGGAAGGACAAAGGTCATGTTTGGGTGGGCCTGGCCCACTCGCTAGAACTGGTCCTGGGGAGAGGTCAAAGAGATAGGGGAGGGGTAGAAGATGGAGGACAGAGGTTAAAGAATGAGGAGGGAGGTGAAAGAGAGGGGCAGGGGAGATGTGGTGAGGTGCTTTAATTAATTAACTTTGCTATGCTGTTTTGGACTGTGACAGGCTTAGCAAAAGAGTAAAGTCGGAGAACTGTTCTAACAACCACTAATCATGTACCGCCCTGCCAGGAGGCCCGTGGACATGTGCTACACCTTCAGAAAGACTAGCCTCTTGTGAAATAGTTTGCATTGCAGCACCTGTAGTTTTGCTTTCCATACGTGAGGGCCTACATGTCCCAGCAGGCACAGTGGTATTCTATAGAAAGGTGGGAATGTGAATAGATGACGTTATTTCACGTTTAAATTTCCGACAATCCCATATGAATTATTATTATGCACTTATTCATGCATTTGATTTAATGGTTCATTCCAAAGCACACTCATCCCTTTGACTTAATTTTGCTTCCTCCAGTTTACCAGGAACAGACATTACCCACAGCTGCTTGTTCGTGGAAGGAACAGATGAATGGAGGGGGGGAGGGCACACGCCGAAATGGCACATTGTTTACAAAGTGGGTGAGAAATGAATTATGCAACAGCTAATGGGTGAATATGCAAACCAGCGAACGAGAGAGACAGAAAGACAGACTTGACACTGTGAATCATATTCTTGAAGTGTGATGGGTACCACAGCTGCCATCCCATGCCACTGTGCTGTGTCTTAAAGACGTCTGTATATTAACTGCCTGGCTCCATCTTATTGAATAAAACTAATTAGATGTAACATATGGGGACTGGGCACTCTTTACAAGGCGTATTTCACTTCAAAACTGTCAGAAGTTCAACTGGAAATATCTCAAAGTAAACATTAGAGCCTTTTTGTGTGTTTCTCTGGAGCCGAGGTCGCCTAGAAGTGCTCCAAAAGAAGAAGAGGGCAGTTCACGTGCTCCAGGTGGGGGTAAGCTGGGCTGCAGCAGGATGGCGGGTGTAAGTACGGGTGTTCTTTTCCTATGTGTGGCTCTGCACTGAAAGAAGGCACACCCCTCCCTCCCTGCAGGAGCCTCTCTGGAAGAAGGAGGATGCAGGGGCAGCACTGGCCCCCTCGCCTCCTCGCCATCCAGACAGTGAAGTGTTCTTATTGTTCTGCAGAACAGTCTCCGTCAAACAGGGCTTTCACAAATCAGACCTCGTCACAGCCCCTACGCGCTGTTGTGACTTCTTTAAGTTGCCTAAAACCAAGAAGACGAGAATATGCTGACCTATTGGCACCGAATTCCTGCTGCTGGTAACAAGGTGCCTGTGATGAACCACAGTGTAAACAAATCTTTCTGAAGGGAGTGAGATGGTGAGTGAGAGAGGGAGTGAGTGAGGGAGGGACGGAAAGACACCGCACAAGTATTGGCCACACTAGAGACTAGCCAGGGAGAAGGGCCTTTGCAAGCTGTGCCAGGAGGAAGCGTTGCGATGGCCAACCAAAAGGATCACATAGTGAAGTCACCTAGGAAGAAACCAAGCACTCAAAGGAAGGACATTCCATCAATAAAAAGGCAGCACTTCTGATTGCTGCAAAACAGAATGAATGGCAGTCGACGGGCCTGCTTAAAGCCCATAATATGCCTACATCAGTTCTTTCAGACAGTGCATGAGCACTGCCTTGGCTCAACCTGAAAAACGTGCTTGGTCCCAATATGTGCCCTCATTAGTATTTCAGATTGCTGAGGACATCGTAGCATGTGCAAACTGATAATGGGGTAGTTATTGCGATATTCTTTACAAAGCTCAAACCTGTGCAGGGTCTCATTATGAACTGCTGAATTAACCTTTCAAATCATTGACAATGTGTTTAATGGAGATTTACACACTTATAACTGTTTGTTGAGTTAGTGCTTATTTTTTCTTTATTGAAATTCCAGTTTTATTGAAACATAATGAATCAAGGGTGAATGGTGAGGTGTTTATGTTTCTTCAGGAAGCTCCTTTCCAGTTGTCCCTGTTAGACTAGGGCTTGAAGGTTTGTCCTTCCACTTTTCCAAAGACATGTGAATTGAGGTTCTTTTCAGTATAAATCCCCACCCTTGCCCAGGGTCGGATTGGGACAATAAATCAGTCTGGGCACTAAAATAAAAGTGCCCCCACCAGAGAATTTCTAAGAAAGAGACCCTAATTTTCAAATCAGATGAGTTTTCAACTCTGTGTAGGTATTTTGGAAAGTATGGGAGACTGCAACCCTATGTGTTTACTGCATGAAATATATGTGGTACAATTAGGGAAATAAACAGTGAAAACTGGCCCACCTGTCTATAAAACAGGCTCACAAACTGCTAAAAATCCTGCCCACAGACTGATCTCTACGTCCATCCCATCAGACACTGCATGATTGTCCTATGGGCAGTCCAACCATGCCCTGGAGCAGTCACCACAAGTTATTCTGTTGTGGTCGCCCCATCCTTCTCCCATGTCTTCTGTAAATCAATTGCAAGCAGGTGCCTCTTAAGCCACACCCTCAAAGGTACCTGGCCTTTCTTAACATGTTGGTATTTGAACCTGCATCTGTCAGTAGGTTATGCTTGTGGCCCACTCAGAATCTTACGACAGTCAGTGTTTTTATTAAATCTTCTGTTCCTCTGGGTTGTGCGTACAACACTCCAGGTGGATCCATAAACTATTAGAAGATGTGGTTTTGAGACCCTCCATCTTCCAGGTGGGTTGTGTCACACCATACCTGGGCAGACTCAGATATGTTTACTGCCCATTCTTAGTGGACAATTAAATTGCCAAAGATGTCAGGGTTCAGAAAGAACCATTGAAATGATCTTGCCTCAACCGCCATGTGTCTAACAACTTTTTACTGCAATCTCTAATTTAATTTTCACAACTTTCTTCTCCCACAATCTCCACTCAACCAATTGCCTTTCATCTCTTCCTTTTCCCTTTCATGTGTCTCCTTGTCTACCCTCTTCCCACCCACTCCTGCCTAAATCACCTTTATCTTTCCAGAGTCCATCCTTCTGCTTTTATTCTGTCTATATTATCTGAAAGGATACACCCCTTTCCTTCCATATGCCAGAGTTTTAAGTGGGCGGCTTCTGGCTGCACTATATGCTCATAATGTTTTATTTTAAGTTGACAAAAACAGTTTCCCTACTTTATGCTAAAAGGCAACCAGAATGAGATGGTTTATTCCAACATTTGAGATTCCTCAGCTGAAGTGGAAGGGGATAGAGTCTCCTGTGCTGTGAAGCTGAGGGAGGGACAGACAGCTGAACAAGAAACAAGCCTTCTTGCCAGAGTACCTGTTGTCTGAAAGAAATGCACATTTGCGTGATTGGTTAATCTGCAAATGTAAAGGATGTTTAGTAGCTGGTATTGGCCTTGATTGATGGAGTCACTTGAGGAGTATTTTTGAGAGGTATTGTAAGGTGACATGATGAGCTCTGGAGGGTGTACTTTTAAGGGACAGTTAGCAAAACTGATTACAGTAGGTACAGTCTTCATTTTACTCATATCTATATTTTGGAAGCATTTTTTTTATTTAAATCTAAATCTTTTTGGGCACTTTGTGGCAGGCTATCTTATACTGTGTGTAATACCAAACATATTTACAGTGCTTTCTGTCACAGACTGGGACCTCGTAACACTAAAACCTCACAAGTCACCATTTCAAATTGCACCAACCAGAATTAAATTATGTGTCTCTCTGGTTACATATCAAATAGCGGTTTCACAACATAAAACAACTGCATCTCTCACTGATTAATTTACCTTGGATTTACTTTTTTCATTTAAGGTGTGTACTTTTTTATATACAGTTACTTGAAGGTAGAAGACTAAAAATAGTTACTGAATAGTTTTTAGCTAAGCCTTTAATCCTGCCCACATGTTTACCGACCTAACACCCACTGGATTCAGGATTACAAAGTTCCCATTCTTTTTTATTATGCACTTCGACCACTGTCACATCCTATTTGCAATTCGGTTTGCAGTTGCAAAACCTATTTTGCGGCTTACAAAGAAGATCCTCAAAAGAAATTGTGTACATAACAAAAATTATTTTACAGTCGTAAACCGTGTGACTTTACGAAATGTATGGTTTGCAACTGCAAACTTGTTTTTGCACATCAGGGACAGTGTATGTTATTTGGTTCAGCCTAAAATTCTTCTACTCAAGTAAATAAAATAAAGTTGAAAACAAGGAATTCTTTGTCAAGTTACTTTTGCAGATATGAGGATATTTCCTAGGAACTCAGAAAAAGCGAGCTCATTTCACAATAGTAATAAAAAGGTTTAATACATCACTCAAAATGTTTCGTTTAGTCTAGTTCTTTGTAGAATGAGCAGCAGTGCTAGAAACCCATCTTCGAGGTGCAAAAGGAATATGCCTCTGTGAGCATGATGTGGTACATCTCAAAATATGTGCATGCAATCCCTTTCAAAGGGAGTAACCACTGATATTCACGCCTTTGCGCTCAAAAGCCAGGTGAATATCCACACTCAGTAACAGTGGCCACGATCACGATTAATGGGTCGAAGAGCATGCCCTGGCCCCTGGTTCACCACTTGTTCACACCCAAAACCGTGCTGTTCAACTGCTTACGTACAATGTACTTACCATGTACAGGCACATGCAGTATTCTCTGTACCAATATTTATATTCCAAAAAAGATCATGCACAATCTTCTCAACAATTACAATACACATTTCGTGATCATTATTACAATATGCCCCCTGCTTAGGAGCAGTTATTTGGATTTAGTGTTTCCTTGACTGATGGTTGTGGTGAGAGATGCTGGGTGCTCCGAGGAACACCTAGTTACTTCGTATTTCTGCGTGGTCTCACGGCGTGTTCCATGGCTTGGGTTACTTACTACCTTCAGGGAGCCCTCTTACCAGTCTTGGCCTCTACTGCTATCTAAATTGCATAATGCGGATTCATAACCATATTCTCTGGAAATGGTGGTGTCCTCTTTATTATTTGGTTGCATGTTATGAATATGTGGTGTTTGATTAGTTGTTTTTTTTCTATGTGCAGCCATGCATGCCTATATAAGGCCATACTTGTTGCTTTCACCAAAACTATTTCCAAAGGTTAAATTAGATCTGCACTGTATTTAAAGGAGTAATTACCCGCACCACAAGAATGATATGCTATGATCCATGTACTAGTATGTGGTACTTATTAAAATATACTTCAAATAAATACTGAAAGGGAAAAAACACAATGCCCCATGAAATGCAGACGGAGATTTAAACCAGAAACACCACTTACTGAAAGCATATGACAAAACTTGTGATAAACGTGACTTCAGTTTTTAACAGCAATAGGGACTCGGTCAACTGCCGGAAAAACAAGACTCTTTCCTGCAAGTAAATGTATGCACATAACTGAGGCACATGGAGAGGGCTGCTGCCTGGGTCATTCCCAGCACTGTAGGGGAACAGCAGGACAGCCACCAGCAGCCTCAGCAGACATCTGAAGAGCGCCTCATGCAAGTGCTCGACGGGGCCCGCACTTCTCATCTCGACCTGAAGAGGTGTCCGTTCTGCACCTCATAAAAAGTGGGTCCGAAGCAGTCATCTGTAATAGCCCACTAAAAGTCACTAGCTATTTAGTTGTAGCCGCTCAAACTCAAAGTGCAAAGTTGTGAACCACGCGCCGGCGGTTTCAATGGTGGTTTATAAGTACTAGTTTCAGAAAGGCTGCATCATAGTTTCCAGCTGAGGAACGTATAATTAAATGATCCTTGACACATGATTGTCATAATTGATCAAAATAACCCGTTTGAATAAATGGTAGGCTGTTCCTACTCAATCACAATTCAGCAGAGATTAGAATATCGCAGTAATCACATGTCCGACTGTAATTTGACAATGATGTGAGCGTTTTGGCTTTAGAGCCTTGTCAAGTAGAGCAGCCCTCGCTGAGCTATTTTTGTTGTTTGTGTTGAGGTTTCTAAAGTATTGACATATAACTCAGAATTTCTTAAAATGTATGCATGAAATTCAAACTACACAAGTCAGAATCACTCACCAAAGATTGCACATCCCTGTTTAGGACTGGTGCTGTTTAATGTTCATGCATTAATTAGGTTAGAGAAATTCTGAGTTATATGCATGGATTTTAGAAGCCTCAAATTAAAACACATATTGGCAAGTCAATAGGTCTGGCATTGGGCTTTGTTTTAGTTTGTCAAGCTATATGCAAACCCTTATATTTTGGGAAGCTGCTGAGTAAAGGCAAGAACGCTTTTTTGGTCTTAAAAAGCACTCATTGCCATAGTAGTGCCTGGCACTGAAATAACTAATTTGTGTGTGGATGCGCTCCTTGTGAAAGGCCAGCATGCCTCAACTCATAATGAGGTCAACCAATGGATGAGTGGGCTGACCATTGCCCCATGATGCATTCGGGAGTGGGTGGAAGAAAAATGTCAATGACACAACCACAGCCTATTGGATGACGTCTGGATGAAAACACTGTTAATTAACTACATAATTTAACTACATAACCCTAAACATACTAATTAACTACATAACCCTAAAAAAGCGCCAATCGGTCTGCCATTGGCTGCAAGACTCTTCCCTTTGAGAAAGAAGGCATGAAAGAAAAAAGGCGGCCAACAAAAAAGGCAAGAAAGATTTAAAGAAAAAGATAAGAAAGAGGCAAATAAAGGAGGATAGAAGAAAGAAAAAATAGAAGGAAGAAGAAAGAAAGAAAGAAAGAAAGAAAGAAAGAGTTGGAACCATAGATAGTGCACACTCAATAACTTATATTCAGAGTTCATGTGAGCTGCTATTTGTAATAAAGTTGTCTTTCAAAATGTTCTGCTCACCAGAAGTTTTTTCAGACTAGAGCAAGAGATGGTCCACTAGTTTTATTGCTGCATGTTGATTTTCATATTGACCGTTTGTTTTACAGATACAGTTAAACACAAAGAATGCTAACAGTCATTTAATATTCAGGCTCGGAAGGATGAAGGCTCGATTGCAGATCAGGATATCTTGCTAAGAATCAACACACGGCGCTACCTCAGCAGCATAGAAAGTGTCACTGATTCCAATGCAATACCCTTTCCACATGGATCATATGTGGATACATAATAAAACTCCTAATTAATAATTATGGCGGTTTCAAAAGTACCAATTATTAAATTTTAAATTAAGTATCTTACCACTGCATGATGATACCTTTAATTCCATTTTCAGATACAGAAGCTCCCTTAAGTGTCTGTTTTTTTATTTTAATCACAGCATAAAATATTGAAAGCTAAAACCCAAAATCACCCCACCTACGTTGAAACAAAAGTGTCATAACTGTGCGGCAAATTAAGCACAATAAAGCCCTATTTTCCCAGATGAAACTTTATTAAAGAACCATCGGTGATGCTAACTCCAGGATAAGCATGTTCCACAGAATTGTCCACTTATGAATTCACATCCTATAATATCAAAACTTTTGGTTAGTGTATTATATTGAACTAGAAATATGATTACACTTCATTGTGTGCATTGTGAAAACAGTATAACAGAATAAAGAACAGTTTCAAATGAATTGTTAGAAACTGGGGCTCTAGTTGGTGGAGGTTTGCACCCTGTCCAAGAAGGGGCCCCAATGTTAGTCAGGTTAAGTCAGATATATAACCTAAATTAAGCTTGGCATAGAGCAGTCAGGCTTAATTTAAGGCGCAGTGTGTAAAGTAATTCTGCAACACCTAAATTACAGGAGCAAAACGAGAACACCACAATAGGACTCCAGATATTAAAATATTTATCTGAGTGAAACAATTAAGTACAACGCAAGATATGATTTTTTAAAGATTAAATCCCAAAACAGTGCCTAGAAGTCAATAGAGCTAAAAGGTTACTTAAGCTTGCTCTATACTGGGTAAATCAAAAGTTCAGGCTGACCACAAAGGAAGGCAGGCTGGCTAAAGGACCCAGGCAGGTCTTGCTAGAAAAGTACTTTGAATGGAGCAAGAGTCGGCATCGAAGACTCGATGCGTCAGTTCCAATTCGCTCAGTCAAGTTGATGCATCGAAGTTGAGCCTCACAGTTGTATCTTTGGACTAGCACTGTATCGTGGGTGTTAGACCTGGCAACATTGACGTAGGTCTCCCTTCCATTGTTTGCTTTTGCCACATATGTTTTTGCGGGTTAAAGATGCTTTGGACACTGTGCCACTGCAATTCAGTGCCACAATGCAAGTGCTCCCAATGGTAAATTGATGTATGGATTAGTGACTCCATGATTGCCTGGTTTGGTTTACTTGTCAGACCCTAGTACATTGCACTGAGTGTGCCCAGGGCTGGTAAATCCAATGCTGCTGATGGGCTTGCAGCACTGGTTGTGCCACCCACAGAAGCAGCCTGTAAAGTGTGTCTCAGGTCTGCAATTGCAGAGCCTGTGTGCGGTCTGGTACTGCCATGTTGACTGGCAAGTGCATCCACTTGCCTGCCCCTAAACCTCCCCTTTTCTGCATATTAGTTGCCCCTATGGTAGGCCCAAGGGCAGGGCCTTTGTAGGTAAAAGGTAGGGCATGCCCTGATGTGTGTGGCATGTCCTAATAGTGAATTACATACATTTTCGTTTTTCACTATTGTAAGTCTACCTGTTCACCAAAGGCCAGAATGAGCAGTTTGATTATTACATTTTATGATCCTAACTGACTCTAGGTACTAGGTAGAAATTAAAGTTTAGTATGCCTGAATTCAGAATGATAACATACATCTTTTAGTGAAGTTGGTTTTAGCATTCTGTGTTTGAAAATACCACTGTTAGAAAGTAGGTGTTTTCTTGTCTAACTATCCAAGCCTGCCTCTGCTAGGTTGTGTATTCCTTGTCTGGAGTTTGAGTGACAGGGGCTGGGGGATTCCAGGACACAGGGTGAGTCAGCACGGGGCTGAATTGACCCATCTGCATGTAGAGTGGTGGGAAGGGAGCCCCTGGGACCTGAATAGGGCTGTGTCTTTTTTCCACAATGCTGGCTCCACCTCCTGTGGTGTGTCTGATGTCCCTGGCCTACACTGTCAAAGGAAGAGGAGTACCCTAAACAAAGTGCTCCAGGACTGCACAGAACTAGTTTGGACTATGCACAAACACTCTCTGCTTCCAGAGACAAAGGATTTTGGTGTATAAAAGAGGAGACCCAGACCCCAGAACTTTAGATCACTATTGGGAAACTAGAAGAACCTTTGCTGAGGAGAAGAACCAGAGAGAAACTGAAGGAGGAGACAATCCCTAAGCTGAGTGTTTTTGGGGGGATTTGCCTGCAGTGGTTGTCTGACTGCCAAAGAAAGAAGAAAGGACTATGTGCAACTTTTATCATCTTGTAGAAGATCTCCAAGGGCTTGGAAATTGAGTTTGCCTCCTGCTGAAGTCTCAGGGATAACCAACTTCACCAACCAGCTCCCCTGAGTTCCCTTGCTGGGAATTTGAAGTGCCTGCTGTTGTGCTGGGCCTTCTCAGAGACTGCATGTCTCAGGGAGCTGGAAGCACGCCTCACGGAAAAGAAGTGCATCACCGCCGCAGCCGCTGTCGTCGCATTACTGAGTAAGGGTGCTGCTGCTGCCACTTTCGCATCGCATCACCGAGGTGCCACGCATCACAGGAGAAGAGTGTCACCGTCGCAGCTGTTGTCGTTGCATCACTGAGTAAGGGTGCCGCCGGTGCTGCTGAAGCCATTGCATCACTGGAGAAGCGTGTCGCAGGGCCTGTCGTGGCTCAGAAGATTCACGGAGTTGCCGCAAGGCCATTTGGCATGTACGCATCACCCCTTTCTGTCACATCAAGGAGAAGACGCCATTTTTGTCGCATTGCACCGGATCGTCATCACATCACGGCATTGCAAGTCGCATTGCCACAGAAGCGCAGTAATAAACCAATACATCACCTCCCTACGTAGAAAAAAACCAACGCATCACCTCCCCTCTGGTAAGGAGCCGAAGCATCACTGTCCCCTGCGCAGCAGTAGGGAACCAACGCATCACCTACCCCAGAGTAAGGAACCAACACATCCCCATTCTTGTGTTTAAGGAACCGAAGCATCAACTTCCCTGCAACTCTTTTGTTTGTATCGCGTTATGCATCCAAAGGTACATTGAACGTAGAGTGTTGCACTTACCATCTAAAGTGAACTTAGCTATTTCTACCATTCTAAATTAAAGTATTGTGGATTTTTGTCATTTGCGGTCTTGAGTTGAGTCTATATAAAAATACTTATTTTTATAATACAACCTGTGTGGTGTCAATCTGTAGTGTTGTCACTGTATTATTGCATGTGTTCACAAATGCTTTCCACACTGCCTCGGAGATAAGCCTGTCAGCTCGTGCCAAGCTACCAAGGTGGTGAGCAGGGGTTATTTTAGAAGTGTAGCCCCTTATTCTGACTAGACACACGGGTCCCTATTTGCTCAAAGGTACCAACCTCTGCCAACTAGAGACCCCCAAATCTAACAGTGGGCGAGCCACCCAGTCGGGACCTCAGATCAGGTCTGCGTTGTCATCGAATCTCACAGTCAGGTCGATGCATTATCATAGAGTTGCGCAGGTATTTCCTCGGATCTGCACTGCGTGTGAGGACATTACATCAGTTCTGATTCATGCAGTGTGGATGATGCATTGATTTTGATGGAAACAGCTGCGGAACTCACTTCCGAGGGCCAGGACTGGTGGGAGGCACCTTAGGATTTACATATGGCAGAGTCCAGCATCTTTGGCTGAGATTCAAGAAGTCTTTTTTTAACCTAAGACAGAGAACAGGTGGAAAGCCAGCACCCCTTGGAGAAACCTGGGCTAAAGGATGTAGAGATCAGGTTCTGTGCCTCTCACTCCCGAAGTCACTCCTATAGCACAGCAGCTTTTCTTCTAGACACAATGCCCTTGGTTCTAGCAAAGTTCTGATTTGGTGGTGTCAGAGGTCCAGTACGTATACCTAAATATGCCTTTGAAGTAGGGGAGACTTCAAAGAGGCCTATGGGGATCATAAGTTCCCTGCCTTTCCTGCTCTGGCCTCAGACTCTTTACGGGGGCTGTAGGAAGCTGGCTCTCTATATAGTGTACTAAAATGAAGTACACTGTGCAGAGTCCAGTGGGACCCAGGTTGGTATATAGAGGCAAAAGTAAGTAATGCTAACACTCTATTTGTTGTAGTGTGGTAGTTAGGCTTATCAGTGGGCCGAGCTAAGCATTTGTTGTACTTAGAGAGTCAATAAATGAGACAAACACTCAAGAAATCCAAGATTTCTTTTTTTAAATTGAGAGTATCTTTATATATGCTTCCGGCACCAAAATCAGTATGATTAGGCAAGTGTGTTTCAAAAATGAGTTGAAAATAGTTGCAGTAGAAAATGCTTAAACAATGGCAAGTGTTTACCGTGATGGTTAATATAGAATACACAGCAGTAACCTGCATCATCGTCAAACAATTTAGTATTAAAAGAAATAGGGGAAGTCAGGTGATGGGCAGGACCATCAATCAAAGACTGTCATGGTCGGTGGTAAAAGCACACAGGTTTTGCAAGTCTTGTGCCAGCAGGCACTTGGGGTTAGATTTGTTTTCTAAACTCTCTGATCAGAGGTCTTTGGGGACCCATGACCTGAGTGGAACAGGCAGTTCTCGATTACCTTGTCCAGGGATGCTGAGACACATGGAAATGTCTGTACCCATTAGTGGGAGCTCCAAAGAAGCGCCTTCTCTGGGCCCATCAATGAACAGCAGTCGTGCTAAGACGGTTTCTGCCACACAGAATATGCAAAATCACAAGAGCTGGGTTGTTTCTGAAGTCAGTCACAGGTGCTGTAGAGTGTACTCTTGTTGGAGTGAAAACTCAATGGGTCGGTGGCAGAACTGGCTGCAACAAACCTTGACTGCGCCAAAAGAAGTTGAAAGGGACCTTACAGGCAGGAGGTCATTTGGAGTGAGGTATGGGCTTGGAATGTTGGTAAGAGCCAGCCTCCACTCCTGCACTGCTCTTGCCACTTTGCTGTGGGTCACCACCTCGACTGACCCAGCAGAAAGAACGTTGTTGCTGCTTTGGACTTGCCCTGTGACAAGCAGGACACTAGGTCCACCAATTCAAGAGAGTTCCTGTTTTTTTGTCAAAGGAAGGCAGGCCTAAGGGGTTTCTGGAGTACAGCTACAGGACAAGTCGGCTTTGGTGCAGGAGTTAGAGACAACAGGCAGGACAGCAGGGTTGGTGCCAGGTCAGTCACACGTCCTATTCTCTGTGCTCTTTGAGACTCTTTGATGTCCTACTTCTTCTTAGGTTGGCTGGGTCTGAAGTTCAGGACCAAGGGGTAGGGGCGTTACAGTGAGTACCAAGTAGTAGTCAATAGGCTAGCTATCTTTAGGTGGAAACGCTCGCATTTGAGAAACCAGCAGAGGAGCTTGCAGGCAGCAGAGGGGCACATGATCAGGAGCGAACCATGCGCTCCAGAAGGCAGCAGGGCACAGACAGCCACACCGGCACGCCCTCCCACAGGTGCACAAATACCTCTCGCGTTTCCCGCTTCGCGGGAAATTCTCGCATTTGAGAAACCTGCGGAGGAGCCTGCAGGCAGCAGAGGGGAGCATGATCAGGGGCGAACCACGTGCTCCAGAAGGAAGCGGGGCACGGACAGCCACACCGGCACGCCCCCCCACAGGTGCACAAATACCTCTCGCATTTGAGAAACTAGCGGAGGAGCTTGCAGGCAGCACACGATCAGGAGCAAACCACTTGCTCCAGAAGGCAGCGGGGCATGGACAGCCACAATGGCACGCCCCCTCACAGGTGTATTAAATCAACTTCCTATTGTCTGTCCCGCGGGACGCGCGCAGGTGCGCGCTGGGAGAAGCCCGGGACAAGGGCGGGACCGTCTGTGGCCATCCGAGGCCGGAGGGGGCCGGGCCGGGCCACCACCCTAACATCTATCACACGCCCAGGTACTGTACTAATCTATCTACTGTGCTGAACTATCATGGGGAAAAACAGATGGCTGTAAACCTAATGGTGGGGGTGGAGCGACACTGGACTCATACCTGGTAAAAGTATCAAGTATGTTAAACGAGGAAATTGAAAGAACAGAAAGAAGGCTCTCGTTGGATCCAGGTCGCACTATTACTGCTAAGATACATGACATTCCAGTAACACAGACTGAATCTCCAGGGGTGCCTCGAGACCTAATAGACTCGGTTGATCCATCTTGCACGTTATTAAGTAGCCCTGTTCTGTCCACAAATGCATCCCCTCTGAATATCACCAAAGATATGTCATCATGTATCTCCTTGTCACCTGCTCCTGTATTAAGACGATCTACGAGGGCTGGTGGGTTGGCACCTACTGGAAAAGCAAAACAGAAGGGGGTAAAGAATCCAAAAGCAAGGCCAAAATCATCTAAACAGTTACCTCCGACTCTCCAACCTTCATTGGAGGATTTATCCAGCACAAT
This sequence comes from Lissotriton helveticus, assembly GCF_964261635.1. Classification (NCBI taxonomy): domain Eukaryota; kingdom Metazoa; phylum Chordata; class Amphibia; order Caudata; family Salamandridae; genus Lissotriton; species Lissotriton helveticus. The sequence continues at coordinate 1,613,188,004 of NC_136065.1, forward strand.
TTGGGTTACATTTAAAGATAAATTAGACCATACTTTGATTCCCATTTTAGCCAGGCTATCTACTATCGAAGATTGGATGTCTGTTCTAGAGCAAACTGGTGGCATGAAATCACAGCCTAGCGCCCCCAGTGAAAGTTCAGCACCATTTCAGGTACCGGACGGCCAGGCAAGCACCATCAATGGGTCGGTTTATCCATCCCCTACAACCCAGGGTACATTAGCCAGGGTGGGGCTAGCACCTAAGAATCAAAACCCCCTAACCATTGTTGCTCCAACAATCCAGGAGAGAGGATTCACGCCCACTATTACTGTAGCTACTGGTGTAGGTGCTTCTTTAGATACATGCACTGAACCCCCACGAGCAAGAGAGCCATTCCAATTTATACCTGAGGCCCTACCCCTAGTATTGGTATTGGCTAATGCTCCCCCTTTGGGACCTGTGCAAGTGGAAACAGCAGCCTCTTTGATTGATAAATCCACGCATTGGCTGACCAATAAGATGAGGATATCTCCTAGGGGCAAACAGAAACTTGCTGGGGATATCATCATGGCTACAAGGGTGTCATGGCTAGGCGATCATGTTAAACAATTTGGGGGAGATTGCATAGCTTTAAATTTTTCGAGCACCCAGGTGTTGATTGATGTCCTGGCTAATTTATTTCCCCCACAATTAATGAATTCATCAATAATCCCCCTAACTTTACATTTTTTTTTTGACAGGAGCTGGTGTGAAACAAATCGTAGCCGATTCAGGCAAAGACCTTTCCATCCATCCAGATCCTTTGGAAGAGCTACTCTCTTGATGATGGGGGGAATCAGTCTGAGAAATCGGTTTGGGGTTTTGACTGACATGGAGGAATGTGACTGACTGCATGGGGTCCAAAATTATTCCCAGGGAGTGAAATCATTGCACGGTAGAGTGTACGATCCCTTGGATCAGGATAATGTAGTTATTACTAGTAAATATTTGCAACCAACGATAAATCCATTGGAATCACTCCAAGTGAATGTTGTTTTTACCTGCATCAGCAATTCCTTGCATGTGACTGACTCAAGCCCCTCCAGGGAGTGTGATCCTTGTTCAACAGATAGTGATCCGCTAGAGTCTAACCCCCCAAAGTATATAGAGCATCCATCAGAGCCAGAGGGTGCCAGTCTAGGAATTGAGTATTTACCAAATGTATCTTCCGGGCCCCGAAGCAAGGAAAGATTGTCCCTGGTCACATGGAACATAGCGGGTATTGGCACTAAGATATCATCTCCTGAATGGTTCAGGTTTATAGACCAGCATGATATCAATGTTTTTCAGGAGACCTGATCAATAGCCCCGGTTTTTCACCAGGGGTTTCTTAACTTCTATGTCCCTGCTATTAAAAAATAAAAAGGTCGACCAATTGGTGGCCTAATAATATAGGTTCGCCACTCCCTACGATGCAAGGTACAACAAATTAAGTCCCCAATACATGACATTATGTCAGTTAAGCTTGAATGGTCAAATGGTATGAGGGTGGCTATTTTTAATGTCTATGCTAGGGGGACAGCAAGGGGACATATATCGGAGATAATATCTGCTATGGATTCCCAGCTTGAGGCACTACCAGAGCAGCTAATCCCCATTGTGGGCGGTGATTTTAACATAACCTTTGAACCACTTGGACAAGAGGACCATATTCTCTCTGCAGATGGGGAATTCCGCAGCTAGAAGTACCCACTGTAAAGAGTTGGTCAGCTGCGGCTATACAATTAAAGGCTATGTGCCTAGAAAGAGGGCTTAGAGCAGCCAATGGAAGAACCCCCTCTGATAAACAGAGAGCAAACGCCTTTGATAATGGAAGACACAGCAGTCAAATACACTATTTGTTGGTGGATATAAGATCATGGCACCACTTGGTAGATATGGTTGTCACACCTAGGCTGGAAAGTGACCACAATCCCCTATGTTCAACATTTCAAGCACACTTGGGGGTTAGAGAGGGTACACGAAGGCGAGGGATGGATACATTAGATATTGTTGCCACAAATAATATGCGCCACATTAAGTGGGCCAAATTTATTGAGAACCCTGAGAAAATGGAGATGTTCAAAACTGAGGTCACCAATGAATTGGCCCTTTTGAATCCACAATCCTGCAGCATGAATTTTCCCAAAACAATTGGTAGAGGCTCACACTAATTTATTCTCCAGACTTAAATCCTTCTTCACCAAGGCTATAACATCTGAAATGGGAGGTAAAACAGTGCACATCGCTAGATGGTATAATGACGCGTGTAAACTGGCCCGCCAAACTCTGAGCGCTGAACTAAGGGTAAGGAATCCCTCAGAAGTGAGAGAGGAAAGGGATCTATACAGACATGCCCTGAGAGATGCCAAAAAACAGTGGGACGAGGATAGGTGGCGGGATTTGAAGTCAGATTGTGCAGTAAAAGATTCCAGGTAATTTTGGAATATTATGAAATGGGATAGGGGAGGAGTAGTGGAACCCCCACAAAACAATGTCACAAAATCCAAGTGGTTGGATTTTTTCAAACCTCAGTATGCCTGCAGCTCGGCAGAGTTGGAGCACCCGCTACCACCGAACGGCTTTTACCAAAGCGAGCTTTTTACTGCGAAAGATGTGAACGCAGCATTAGATTGTGTGAGCAACGGCAGAGCCCCAGGTATGGACGGCATCCCTGCTGATGTCTTTTTAAGTGATAGATCATCCTGGTGCCAGTATTTTTCTCATCTAGCTAATAGTGTGGCAAGGGGTGCTCCAATCCCCTCATCGTGGAAAGGAGCTGAAATAATTCCGGTTTTTAAAAAGGGTGACAAATCCCTCCCAGGTAACTATAGACCTATTAGTCTTATAGACTCTGCCCAAAAACTTATTGGTCGATTAGTTCAAATTAAATACCAACTTGGATAGAGGAACATAATATTTTATTCCCATTTCAAGCCGGTTTTCGCCCCTGTACCAGTTCCCTTGATCAAGTCTTTTATTTTATCTCACTTTACTGGAGGAATGTCATTTTAACAAAAGGGTCACTTTATGCAGTTTTTGTAGACCTGAAATCGGCCTTCGATTTAGTTCCACGCTCTAAAATGTGGAAGGTTTTGACTGATTTGGGGATGTCCCCCAAGTTATTGACCTTTATCGTTCGCCTACACGAGAACAACTTCGCTAGAATAAGATGGGGAGCCCAGGGCGAGGTTACCGACGCATTCCCTGTCGAGCGAGGTGTTCGGCAGGGATGCGTCCTGGCACCCACACTGTTTTCACTATTCATTAATGGTATAGTAGACCATCTACGCAGTTCCCCAACAGACGCTCCGGTGCTGGCGGGGGTCAGGGTGCCTGTCCTCATGTTCGCGGACGATACGCTGATTGCTTCGCGGACTCCGAGTGGGCTGCAAAAGGCCGTTAATGCATTCGGGGAATTTTGCCAACTGCGTGGTCTTGAGATAAACACCTCAAAAACTAAGTATATGTCCCTCAACCAGTGGAAATCATATAAAGGTAAAATCATTTTGAACGACATCCCCCTTGCAGCTGCGGGCCGTGGAGGGAGTTACGGTGGGGCAGTGTGGCGGGGAGGGGGAGGGGCAGAGTGGAGGGTTCTAAAAACCGGCATATGGATAATTGCAGGTAAGTAAACAATTTAATTAATAAAATGAATTTGGTAGTGCGCCTTGCATCGCAAAATGCGATGCAGTGTGCGCTACGAAATTCGTTTTATTATTTAAATTGTTTACTTACCTGCAATTATCCATATGCCGGTTTTTAGCACCCTCCACCCCGCCCCTCCCCCTCCCCGCCTCCCTGCCCCACCGTAACTCCCTCCACGGCCCGCGGCTGCCCCCTTGAGGAAGTAGAGGCTTTTACCTATTTAGGCATTGTACTTCAGGGCAACATGGGTTGGAAAGGTTATACAGATATGGCCATTTTAAAATTTCATCAACTCACAGGGGACTTATCCTCCAAATATAAATCTTATTTTACTAAGCTAATTTCACCTGCTTTGGAGATTTATAACACAAAAGTACTAAATGCCGCTTTGTACGGATCTGAGCTTTGGGGATTTTCAAACCTGAGCCAACTGGCATTAGCAGAGAGGACATTTCTACGTAGTTTGGCCAGCGTACCACAAATTACCCCTACAACTTCGCTATTTTTTGATTTGGGGAGGAAAAATGTGGTGGACATAGCGAGGTTACGTCCATTATTGTATTGGAGACGTATTTGTACCACCCCAGAATTGATTCATTATGCCACTGCATTGAGGGACGTGATCAAGGCTGATCGTTACCATACAATTCAGTGGCTTAAAGAACTACGGTCACTCTTAAAAGAGCTGGAACTTAGCCAGTTATGGGAAGATCCCGACCTATTACCTTTTCCATCAAAAGCCCAATTGAAAGATAAATACTGGGAAATGGTCTGGGTAAAAATTGAAAGAGGTCAAAATAACACCAACCTAACTGGCCGTTTCCTAGACTGTAAATCGCGCTCCCTTTGTGAGGATTATTGGGACATCATAGAACGTCCCTTAGATCGTAAATTATATTTTCAATTCAGGGTAGGGACACTCCCTGTAAAAGTTTTTACTTGTAAATGGACTCTAACAAAAGATGATAAATGTGATAATTGTAACAGTTTGGTCGAGACCATAGCACATTTATTTTTTGTATGTCCCCTTTATGATGCCCGCGCCGTAAATGGTTAAAACCAATCTGTTTAAACCTGGGTACCAGAAGGCACATAGAAGCGTTAAGGATATTAGAGTCAGATTGTACACCCTGTATAGCGGTAGCCGTAGCTAAATTCCTAAAATGGGCCTGGATTATACGATCTCGCACTTTTTTAACCACATGATGTTACCTTGTAAATTACCGGATGTTTTTAAAAATTGGTTTTAATTGTGTAATAATTTTAATTGATTACATATGAATTTTGTTAAATATGTACAGTAACGACAGGAATAATTGAATTTAATAACTTTTTAATTATCCGCATTGTTATGTGTTATTTATGGTGTATTGTATTGTGATGTATTGTGTATTGCTTTTATGACATCCTGTCGAATAAAGCTTTTCTAAATTTGAAATTTGACTACATCCTCCTATTGCAACTTCCATTGGGTAGTGGGAATTATTCTGACCCTGGTTGGCTAATTATCTCCAACTCAAGATGGGGGCATTAGAAAAGAGGGGACCACATCACCTGCCCCACCTTACCTGTGGTGCTGGCTAAATGTGGGCACACCTCCAAATCTAACTAATTTTCCCACCTGTCACACCAAAGGTAGCGCAGGACAGGAGGTAGGCACTGTTCACTAACTTGGGATGCCTATGTTGCATTTCAAAGGCAGCATCACCTTTGAAGATTCACGCCTTGGATTGCCATTCTGACCTGGAGGAGGAGTGAAGCAACACCAGGAGATCAGAAACATGTCTGGTGGTGGCAGGATGGCTAAGTCTAGTCAGAGACCACATCGGTATTTGGTAAGTTCACAGAGGGCACCTTTAAGGTACCCTTTGTGTCTATTTGTTTATAAATCCAACACTGGCATCAGTGTGGATTTAGTAAGACAAAATGATTGACACCAAATATCCTTGGGTACAGTGAAGCCATCATATTGCTGGGGAACCCATAATGATGGGTATCCAGCCATTACCTCTATATGGCTTCCCTGCACAATTACATTATCCAAAAATGGACTTAGATATCAGGTAGATATGACCACACATGGTATCGTGCACCCTGCCTTTGTCATGTGTTTCCTGCTTGACCCACTGTAGTTTTCCCTATGTTAGACTAATTCTGCACTTAGTAGGGCATGTTTTCATTTGCACACATTATTATATGAACATTCTTGTTTTGTGCCAGATTGTACTTTCACACGGAACCTGCATATGGTTTCGCCTTCTGTCCTTTTCCTAGGATTTAGTCTGAACTCCCTAGACAAGGTCAAACTACAATGCCCCTTGTTATTCTATCTGGTCAGACACTAGCACCTAGACACAACATGAGAATGCAGCTGTTTGTTTATAAGCACAAATGTATTGTTATATAAATGAGCACAAGAGAGTATGAACACACATGAAGCAAGAGTTCTGAGACAAGATTGCAGCAGTAGCTAAGATGTAGATTGTCCATCTGTGTTGGCTAAGGTACGGGGTCCATCTCTAATCTCAGTGATCTTTGTTATTTTATCATTTAGCTTCAGTACAAAAGAAAGGGGAGGTTAGGCTACTCTGTCTCAATCCATGGCAGGGCTTTTAACATTATATGGTTCAATAGCTAGGCTAACTATAATTTTGATATGCATTTTTTCTTCTAATTGTGCACCAAAAATTGCATTTTCGGACACAATAAATATTATTAACTTCTTTTGTGTCTTTTGTTTATTTTATTGCAGTCAAGTACGAGTGAAAAAGTGAGTGAAAGGTTGTGTCCTGTTACTGCGATCCTTGTGAGGGAACGAGAGTGTTAAGTTTTGGGTTGTCAATTCACTTGTTTCTCGGGTACTGTTAGGAGGGCAAGTGGGGCACTATAGCTATTCAGACTCGAGGTCATAGGTACTTAGGTGGTATGGTGGTTTGGTGAATGTTGTATGGTCCTTAGCATAGTTCTGTTTCTGAGTAGAATCCCTGCAACGCAGGCACCCAACATGGTATTCTGGGACCTAAAAGAAAATTGGTAAATTCACGCCCTCGAACAAGAGAGAAAGATGTTTTGTCACTGCAGACAGTGTGGAATGTTCCAACCATTGTTGACACAACTTTCCCACAGAATAGGTGGTAACAATACCAGCATTGATTGATTGAGAGTTTTGGGGATCAGGTCAGGTGGAATTAAACTCAGGTGTAGAATTAAGAAAACAGGCATGACAACCGCGTGTGTACACTGGCCAAAATAAGCTCCCGCCAGGACTTGAAATTGAGGGATAAAATGTGCAATTCTGCACCATGCTATTTAATTGGTCCACAGTGTAGTTTGTTAGATTCTGCCAGTTATCAAAGCAGCCAATTCTAGTCAGGTGTTCTGTTGGACTTTGTCATTAAAGAAAACCATTTGGGTGTAAATTAACCAGGTTCGAAATTAAGCTGGGGTGGTAAAATCTGCTCCGCTTGCAAAGTTTGCGGATTTTTGACAACCCTGCATTCCGCGTATAATGAGGAGTTACCAAAAAGTCCACGATCCTCGGCGGAGCGAGTTTTTCCCTTGTTCGCGCTTCCAAAGTATGCGTTAGCAACTTACCGGGATCCCTGCATTCGCATTTGAGTTTTCGTATCTGTTCGCGTGCACCGCAAAATTTTGGTAGCTGGCCGTGCATCCCGCAGGAGTATGCAATCGCGAACACGTCATTTAGTTGCGCCATTGAACATCCGGCAGAAGTTCAATGAAGCTTGCGATGCCGAACATGCAAAATTTGCAATCTGGAGAAGAATATTGCTCAAGCAGCATAAAACCGTCTCGAAAATGATGATTTGGATAAAAAAAAAAACTCCTCAGATTGACATTTGGCTGTACTTTTTTGTGCAAGGAAGCCTTTTTCTTTTTTTACTTTTTTGGGAGAGGAATGAAGTGCCCCAGAGTCTCCAACTTCCTGTTTCTGTCGAGCAGGCTCCTCCCAGTGCGTTGTCCATGTCCTGTTCAATTTTCCTGTGGATTTGGAGCAGGAAGGATCACCCTTTTTGTCTGCTGCATCATATATCATTGGATTTGAGGACTTTTGGATTTGTGGACTTTTGGATTTGAGGACTTTTGGATTTGAGATTTTACAAGTAAGTTGGTGTTGTTTGTTTGATTGGGGCATTGCATTTGCTGCAGCTACAATTTTTGTACTTTTCATCATGTTCTTTTTTTTTTTTGTGGGTAGCCAGTAGGCCCAGAGTCAGTCATGGGTGCATGAAGCAACTGTTTCTGTGGTGTCTGTTGAATGTAAACATTGTGGATGGCATTGGATTGAATTGCAAAATGTGTTTTCATGGGGTATTTCAGTTTTTTGATGTGTGTTAAATAAATGCCTTTGTAGTGTGTGTGCGTGTGGTGTGGTTGTTGTATAACATGCACACCTTGTTTAGCATTGTGGATTTTAGTTTTTGCATTAAGGCTGTGTTGTTTAGCATGCCTCATTTGCCTGGCCATTATCAGCCTGTTTCAGTTCATTGTTTTCCAGGCCTCCTGCTTTTTTTGACTGAGTAACCAGGTGGCTGTTGGCCATTTTGTGGTGGTAGTTTAGAAGTGTGCTGCTTTTGCCATATAGGCCTGCTTGCATTTCCTTTGTTCCTTTTGGCATAGGCTTCTTATTGCTATGGGGCTGGCCATGTGGCTGGTGGCGATTTGGAAGCCAGGCAGTGTGCTTTTGCCATAGGCCTGCAATATCTGTCTTTCCTTTCTTGTTGTTGTGGTCCTGGCCATGTGTCTGGTGGCCATTTTGAAGCCATGCAGTGTGCTTTTGCCATAGGCCTGCAAGCATGTGGCCTAGTCTGCCAATAGTTATTTCATCCAGTAGGCCCAGAGATAGTCATTGGTACATGAAATGAAACAATGGTTTCTACGGTGTCTGTTGAATTTAACCATAATTTAGGGCATGGATGGCATTGGATTGAATTGCAAAATGTGTATTTTTGGGGTATTTCACCTTTTTGGTGTGTGTTAAATAAATGTCTTTGTTGGATGTGTTTGTGTTGTGTGGTTGTTGTGTAACTTTGAAACCTTGTTTAGTTCTGTGAATTTTCATTTTTGCATTAAAGCTGTGTTGTTTAGCATGCCTTCTTTGTCTGGCCATATAGCCCTGCTTGAGTTCCTTGTTTTCCAGGCCTCCTGGTTGTTGTGACTGTGAGTGACCATGTGGTTGGTGGCCATTTTGTGGTGGTAGTTTAGTAGTGTGCCACTTTTGTCATTTAGTCCCTCATGTCTTTTCTTCCTTCCTCTTGGCTTACTGCTTCCATTCCATTCCCTTTGCCAGCTGCAGCTCCCTGAATGACGTATTGAGCAAATTAATGTCAAAGAGGTTCCACTTCCATTACATTTGTATTTTTGTTTTTGTACTTTTTCTTTCCTATCCTTCCTGAGTGTACACAGTATCCCATGAAAGCCCTTGTTGTCAAAGTGGCAAAAATGGCTACACTGTTATGCTTTTTTTAACTTAAACTGAGTTAATACAATGTAATAATATTACACTAACAAGTGTGACCACCACAAACTAAGTTAGATATTATATTGGTTTGTTTGTACTAGTAGCAATTGAACCACAACAACAAATGCAACATTTCACTGATGTTCTTCTCCTGCCTTCTTTGCTTTTAGGTGCACAAAAAGACAGAGAAGGAGGTGTCATCATCACCCGTTGTACTGCCAGACAGCAGTTCTGCTGCATACCATGTCACATCCACGTGTGACCACAGACATCTCTGCAACTTGTGCTCCTGCTTCCTGTTGACATCTGAAGGAAGAAGATGGCCCCAAAGAAAGGTAACAGGTTCTCCAGTACGAAGAAAGTTGCCAGTGAGAAGAAGGAACAGAAGAAGGAATTGGCACTGCCACTTATCAAGACTGGTGTGCCGGCCAATATGTTTTTTGGGAAACAAAAAACGTATGCCTGCATCAGTGGTGTCTGAGGACCAAGCTGGGAGCAGCACCTCTGCATCAGTGAGCACAGCCTGCCTGCCGCAACAACAGCTGACAATAGTAGTTGTTCCTCCCAAAGTAGGGGCAGTTGAGGAAATCGAGCTTCCCGAAGATGAAGACGAGAAAGCCACTCTTTCAGAAGATTCATTGTCTTCCTGATCCCCAGCAAGGAAAAGGAGGGTTGGTCCATCAACTTCTTCAAGCCCCCCTTATGATGATCTAGATGCCACTTGGAAGCCACCACCTCAGTCTGAGAGTGAGGCACACCACAAGACAAGGCTAGGGAAAAGGAAGGTTGCAGCAGAAAGCCTTTGAGTTATGGAGGTAGAAGTAGAAGAGGGGGGTGATGATGATGAGCCAAGACAGGTAACACCAACACAAACTCCGGTTTTAATATTTGCATTTGCAAAGGCACGGCAGGGACCTACATCCAGCACAACCACCACCTCAGTAGTGGAACTGCACAGATTCAAATTCCAGGCACACCCTCCAGTTCATCCGGCATTTGCAAGTGGCACCTTTAGCAGTGCAAGAAAGTTCTCCTCCCCAGTTTGGAACTTCTTTTCGGTTAGCAGTAAGGAGGAGAACTTTGCTATATGCTCAATTTGACGACATAGTGTTAGTCAGGGTAAGCTTGGTACAAACTATTGTATCAGAAGCCAAACAATCCATCTGAAAAAACACACTTGATCCAGTGGGAGGAACACCTTAAAGGCCTCAGTAAAACTGCACCCATTACTGTTGGTGTGTGTGAAGAAGTAAAAGAAGATATGATCGCGGTGGAAGGTGAACAAGAGGGAGACATTTTCCCTGGTCCACAAAGTCAATGTAAAAATGTAAATGTAAATGTATACTTGTAAAGCGCACTGTTACTCCATCTCGGAGTGTCCTGGCCCTGTATACTGCTGGGGAACCCGTCCTGGCTTTCCTTGTGAGATGGTCCCTCCTGGGCACCCCCAAGGTGAAGCCAGGCATTCCCGGCGCTGATAGGGCCGTTGTGGAGATTAAGCAAGCTATTGCCCAGAGTTGCAGAGTGGGACGCATGGTTAGCTTAGGCACCTAGGCGAGAATTATCGAGTCCGCGGACATTGACCCAAGACCCTGCCGCGTCGGGAATTAAACCCTGGTCCCACACCGACCTCTGCTTCAGGGTCTGCCACTTCTAACCAGTGAGCCATACTTCTCCACTCAAAGTAGCCCTATCCCCAGCAGTGTACTGGTACCGCCCACATCCTAAGAAAGACCTCAGTGGCACCGTACTAAGAGTCAGGCTGAGACACCAAGGCAACAGAGTACTGCAATTAAAAAGTACGTTGTTGAGCCTAACTTAGTTCAAGAAGTCACTTACATCAGCTGCACCAGAAAGGTAAATTATCTAGCCTACCATTGTCAGCATGGTTAGGTCGGAGGGACAGTACAAACGCAACTACCCAACGGCACATTTGTACAATGTGAAGCTGGCTAAAATGGTAGCTCTGGGCCTTCTCCCTTCTTCTTTTGTGGAAGGGGTGGGTTTCCTTGAATTTGTGACAGCCATCTGCCCAAAATGGAAGGTACCAGCAGGTCCTATTTCGCCAGAGTTACTGTTCCAGCAATACATCATGATGAGCTGGAATTGCTGGGATAAGCTTTGCAGTAGAGCGTTGTTCACAATATCCAACTGACAACAGACATGTGGACCAGTTGCCAAGCCACTGATTACATGTGCATCACTGCACACTGTATCTGTTTTGTGGGGGTGAAAGAAAAGATATCTGAAGCAGGTGTTGTTGCCACTGCTGAGATTTTTATTGCTACTTAGAAACAACCAATTGTAGCCATGTTTGCCATGGAGAAATCTCATAATGCTGCAAACATTTTGGAAGAGTTTAACAGCAAGTTCTTTGAATGGCTGCGCCCAAGAGGGCTTAACATTGGTTTTGTTGCCATGGATAATGGCAGTAATAAAGTTAAGGTCATGGAGGATGGTGCCTATTTCAGTGTCCTGTGTTTGGCGCACTGCATTAACATTATTGTTTTTAGAGTTTCTGAAAAAGAAGCCCAAGTCAGCAACTTACTGACCACCTGCAGAACAATATGCACACATTTCAACCATTCTTTTAAAGCCCAGAGGCAGCTGAGGATCATTCAACATGTGTATGAATTCCAGTCAAAGCACTCATCCAGGATGTGCCAATACGTTGGAACTCAACTTATTACATGCTTGAAAGTCTGTTTGAGCAGTAAAGACCAATCAATGAATATGTCATGCAAAGAGGGGATGCTACTGTGAAAGGCATGACCGTTCAGATGGACAATGGGGCCTAGTTAAATGCCTGACAGAGATGCTACTTTCTTTCGAGCTCTTCACACGTGAAGTCAGCAAGGAGGGCTGTACTATGGGCCAAGCTATCCAATGTTTGCTAATGCTAGAGCAACAGCTGAAGGAGGTGTCTGAAACGTACACAGGTGTGGAGGAAAAAACAAAGCATATGAGTTGGTGGAGAGCTTATCATTACATTTGTGCCACAATTCTGGATCCACGGAACAAATTGTCACTGAACAGTAGACATTAATTCCTTTTTCAGAAGTGGATGTTGCCCAGTACAAAACTTGGATTGCTGAGGCAGCCAGTAATGTGAAAAATGAATGGCTGGTAGATAAAGACCCGCTACTCAAACCCACAACAAGTACTGCAGCAGGGCATCCGGCATCAAGTTCAATGTCAGAGCCTGAGGGCAGTGTGTTTGGCTCAGAGCTGTCACCAACAATATCGACAACAGCAAGAATTGGATCATCACCAGCCCCAGTAAAAAACAGCACGGGATTGGTATTTACAGCAAGGGCTTGCTAGTTCCAGTGCTGATGCAAAGACAAAAGAGGCCCAGTAAATTGGAGCACCCCTGATCATTGAGTGGATGGTCCACGCCTATTTGGATGACCCAACAGAGGTCTACATTGATCAGAACCCATTGCTGTATTGGTAAAAAGGCCAATGGCCAGTGCTCAGCATGCTAGTGATAAACTATCTGGCTTGCCCTGTCACAAGTGTCTTTTCTGAGCAAGTTTTCTGTGCTGCTGGTGCCATTGTAATAGTGAAAAGGACCAGTCTCTTGCCCAAAAATGTGGAGAGTTTACCCATGATCAAAATGAATCAGCTCTGTATACCACCGAATTACAAAATACGTGAATCAACGCAGGAAGATGAGGAGAGCGACTTAGGTGACGGAAGAGGTGTCTTAGATGATTGCCTACTTCTGGTTGAACCACCAGAGTATTAGGAAGAGCCATACTTCCTTGACAACCAGGCTTTGAACGTCTTACTTTCTTTCTTCCTTATTTTACTTTTATTTGTGTGTGTCTTTTTGATTCGAAACTTCGAATCACAACAAATCCATCACCACTGTCTTCTAGTCCTTTTATTGCCATATTGGATTTGCAGCTCTGTGCATTTAACGTATGTCCACTCCACTCCTCCAAGTCCTGCTCCATCCTCCTGACTCACCCTAAATCCATTTCCCTCAAGTCAGATGATGATTGGATGGGGAATAGAGTACAGAAAAATGTTGCTTCGTCGAGTCCCTCCAAAAGAATTGGAACATGATGACTACTATCTATCCTCCTTTCCAAGCCGAAAGAGACAGACTGCCCCTTAGCTTAGGATGAGAACAAGGAACAGGTAAGGAGGCACACATTGTACACTGACTCTGAGTGATTGGTGTTTGTGTTGTTGTTGTTTGTTGTGCATGAAGTGAATTCATGTTTACTAATATTCCATCTACACACTAAAAGTGACTCAAGTCAATGTTTCCCTTGTTGTTTAATAACAAAATTGTACTTCTACTGCAGGCCAATCCATTGCATTTTTGAATATGGAATGTTGACTCACTCGGTACACTGCAGACTGAGTTGGACAACACCATGATGATGACCACAGTGACATAATATCTTCGCAGTCAGTCAGTAGGATTGGAAATGACTGATGGCATAACTCAGGGCATTTCAAGAGTGGCATGAAAGGTAAACAAGTCAACAACAACCACAGCAGACCTACATGTATGTGTAGTGGAGGAGTCCAGTCACAAGTGTAGTTGTGGTGGTATGACTGACAGCTGTGAATGGCATTGATTTAGTTACTTACTTAGGAACATGCTATGTTGCTGTATATGTGACATGTGTGCTCAGACTGGCTCAGTCAAAATCTAAGCTAAGTGGAGGTTGAGTGGGCGCCATGACCCTGCTCTATCCTGTTGCTGTTGCAGGTTAATGTTGGAAACAGAGAACAGAGTAGACATGATTTAACCATGCCGCTCTGAAAGTGTTTGCACTCTTCCGTAATGTATGCTTTTTTTCTCTGTGATTTTTATTATCCCTTTTATTTTTCCATCTACACTTACAGGCCGGCCTTTACCCTGTGCTAAACAGAGAAAAACAACTCACACCCACCTACCAATCCATGACTGCCAGGCAGGCAGTGGTACCCAAGATTGACGGACGCAGCTTCCATGGAAGGGAGGACCAAGAGGAATGCCGATATGCAACTCCCCAATTTGACCCGAATAACATACACTAACACTTTAGTATCAACATTCATTATCTTTTATATAATTCGATGAATTTTTTCTCTTCAATCTTTTCGACTGTGTGTTGTTGTTATTTGCTCACTGCTTATAATTGACCCCTACAGCTATTTTTAATTGTCTTTGCTTGCTTTAAAATGTAAGCCAGGTACAACAGATGTAAAAATCTATGTAATTTGGGTCTCCCTGAGGGCAGACAGGCATGGCAAATTGCATAATAATTAATAATATACTGCTGCCCTGTACTGTCTACTAGTCTAGTTAGTAAGAACAACTTATCATTAACCATCAAGTCATCATCATCATGCATGCATTTCCTTTTACTCCCTTAACACATTCATGGATATGATGGTCATCTGGCAAGATTGTGTTTTGTTGTTTGTCCATGCGTATTGTTTTTCTGTGTCAAACCTTTCCCCAAACCCCACTTTCCATTTTTCATTAAACCCTAACCCTCTTCCCCCGAGCTGTGTGATTTATATTGAGGTGTAACTAAATTAAATGTACACCAATAATTGATCACGCACTTGCTGGGGCGGATGTGGTGAAAGCAACACTGACTCAATTTCAAGGCAGGGTGAGGATCTTCTTCAGCTTGCCCACCCATGCTCACTATATTTGCAAGTCAATTTGTTCTCCAAAGGAACCTAATCCATCATAATGAATTGGCGGCATCAATTGGATTCACCATCCCCTTTTACAGCACTAAAGGTTACGCTTGTGTTGAGTGACTAGTCGACATAACTACAGTTTGTAACTTGCTGTTGTACTAGGCTATCCCCGCCACCATTATGTTTTATTTTACTTTAGCATTGCTAATAAGCATTAATATGGTTTATTGTTTAGCAGTATTCTTGTGTACTGTACTGTTCTTAATTCTACTACTCCTTCCAGAGTCTCTTTCAGGTAACACTGACTCATTTTCTTTTTTTTGCAAATGCTACTGCCGATGTCTTCTACTAAAACCACAACCATGGCATCTTGGGAAACCAAACCATCAGCACCATGCAGCCATCGCTGTGCCTAAGTTTAAACATCAGTCACAGGTAAGAGAAGAATTTTGGGGGAGGCATAATTAATAATGAAAATAAATTATTCCATTAATTCACACACCCACACCCTTGAGTCCAGTTGTAGCATGCATCGACTAGGAGGAGAGACTGACAGTACTAGTAGGAAAAGTCATTCAGTGAGGGTATGGCATCTATCTGTTCGTATGTTCCAAAAAATCAGCAGATTATTTAAATCAAACACTGGTTGCGGCCCTGCTGCAACAAAGGAAACCGTGTGACATAAAAGAGTAACCCCCCACAAAACATTTACATCATATGTAAAGTTTAGTATCAATATAATTTATTCCCCTAACAAAAATAAATTATGTAAAAATAATCCCACAACACCTGACCCCCCCTCACTAACCCCTCACTAACCCCAAACAATGTCCGAAAAGAATAGCCCAACCAATGTCCGTTCAAAAATAAAATTGTCCATATAAGTAATCCCAACTTTTCCACAATGTGCGGCCAATGCTCACCAACCAAAGAAATGAATACAAATGGGGCAATCCAAAGGGATCTCGAATCCTTATCGGTGGGTTCGCAGTTACCGGTGAACCACTAGGACCTACTGCTTCAGTTCCTTTACCTGCTCCGCTCGGCCCGCCATTTGGAGGAGCATGCAGCACTTAAAAGCTTGGCAATTGGATCCACAGGGAGGGCAGCAGTGCTGGATGTAGTGGGAGCACTGTACCACTTGAGGGGCCTGGCTGAGACCCAGGGCATTGGAGGAGGCTGCAGCTGCTGACACCTCCTCTTCCTCCTCCGCCAGAGCCACCAGCCGCCGATATTCAGTTTGGGTGGCGCCGGGCCAAGGCTGCCAACTCCTTCCTGTCGGGTTTAGATTTTGTTGGTTCGGAAGGGGTATCTATATCAAGAAAAAAAATATTGTTGTAACCAAGTAACAAATTAATTCTAAACATAGTGGCACAGTAGCACTAGCAAGCACAGTGATAGTACATAACATTTGTGGTATCAATCCTCCCATTTGCTCAGCCTCTAACATTTGTGGGAGTTTCAGGCATTATACTAGCACTATGGACTCACTCGAGTTGTACACCAGTCTTCTTCTTCTCTCTTGTTTAGCTAAATTAAGTAACCTTGTTGTAGCTAGCATGCCAGCTCAGTCAGCTTGAGTCCAAGACACATACTCGTCTCGTGACACAGACTTTCATTAGTTTTATTTACTACTGTCTGCATGTGGGGAAGCTGACTCTACTACACAATCATCCTATTTTCTATTATGGGTGACACTGGCCATAATCTGTTACATCAAGGGTAACTGCTCAATTTCACTTTCACCCTGCCCTGACTACTTTACAACAAAAAGGCAGACGATATCTGATCCAAATGATCATTGCTTGTATATGGGAGGACATGAGGTACTTTGTTTGGAATCTGATTGATTGTGTAACCATGCAGCCGATAGCCCACCCATGGCAGGCTCACACAGTCAAAAATAAATTAACATAGGTAGTGAAGTAGTGTGGCTCACTGGTTAGAGGCGGCAGACCCGAGAGCAGAGGACGGCCCGGGACCAGGGTTCGATTCCAGACGCGGCAGGTTTCTGGACCAGGGTCAGCGGACTCGATAATTCTCTCGCCTCGGTGCCCACTCTGATCAGCGATCACACTCGGCAACTCTGGGCATTAGCTTGCCTCATCTTCACTAGCGGCCCCACCAGACCGCCGGGGATGCCTGGTCTCACCCTGGAGGTACCCATTAAGGGACCTTCTCTCAGGGAAGCCAGGAAGGGTTTCGCAGCGGTCGAAGCGCGGAGATACTCCTCCGGGAGTCGATCCTAGCGCTATATAAACTTGCAATTAATTAATTAATTAAAATTAAAAATTATAATTAATTAATTAATTAATTAATTAATTAGGGAGTGGGCCTCGGAGTCGGAGGGAGGTGCTTGATAACAACATACATACTCAATATATATGCTATGCTTGCAAACTACTGTGAATCAAGGGACTATTCTGAAAATACAACTTCTATTCTCCTTGGCTTTGTTACTCTGGATTGGTTTCTTTTCCTTTTATATTCTCTTCGAAGACTCTTCATCCAGTGACAGTTTCCACCTATGCTATCTATGATGAATAACACCCATGCATCCATCCACTCAAAGGACAAAACATGCCTATCATTCTTCTTAATCTTTTAACAAACCGTAGTTTGTTTCACCAACAACAAACATTTTTTTAAACCACCACCCATGCGTCCTTCCTTCTTGCTTGCCTTTGAGTTTGACCCATGAAACACCCCAGAGGATCCTTGCTATCCACCCATACAGTTTCACCCACCCAGGTAAGCCTCTTTTCTTTTACCATAATTTCAAAAAGGGGGTGGTGATGGACAGAGTATCTGAGTTAATCAGAACACTCCTACCCAGTCAACAGATCAGGGCTTGATCCATCACCGTTTTTTAGCTCACTGCACCATCCCAGTTCAGAACCTGGCTATATGCAAATTAGTCTGTCCCTGGCCCAGTGCATCATGGGAACAGGGCAGACCAAACTACCAAGCCAATTCTTCACTGGAAAGGAAACAAGCTTCCGGGGACCGGTTTCTGGCATTACAGCTGTCTTCGGCCCGGCTTGCTTGAATCCTGATGGTGCAGTGAGCAAGGGACTCATGTCTGAGCATACCCTTCCACACTCATGGTGGCCAAAATAATTTCAAAAAGGGGGTGGTGATGGACAGAGTATCTGAGTTAATCAGAACACTCCTACCCAGTCAACAGATCAGGGCTTGATCCATCACCGTTTTTTAGCTCACTGCACCATCCCAGTTCAGAACCTGGCTATATGCAAATTAGTCTGTCCCTGGCCCGGTGCATCATGGGAACAGGGCAGACCAAACTACCAAGCCAATTCTTCACTGGAAAGGAAACAAGCTTCCGGGGACCGGTTTCTGGCATTACAGCTGTCTTCGGCCCGGCTTGCTTGAATCCTGATGGTGCAGTGAGCAAGGGACTCATGTCTGAGCATACCCTTCCACACTCATGGTGGCCAAAATAATTTCAAAAAGGGGGTGGTGATGGACAGAGTATCTGAGTTAATCAGAACACTCCTACCCAGTCAACAGATCAGGGCTTGATCCATCACCGTTTTTTAGCTCACTGCACCATCCCAGTTCAGAACCTGGCTATATGCAAATTAGTCTGTCCCTGGCCCGGTGCATCATGGGAACAGGGCAGACCAAACTACCAAGCCAATTCTTCACTGGAAAGGAAACAAGCTTCCGGGGACCGGTTTCTGGCATTACAGCCGTCTTCAGCCCGGCTTGCTTGAATCCTGATGGTGCAGTGAGCAAGGGACTCATGTCTGAGCATACCCTTCCACACTCATGGTGGCCAAAATAATTTCAAAAAGGGGGTGGTGATGGACAGAGTATCTGAGTTAATCAGAACACTCCTACCCAGTCAACAGATCAGGGCTTGATCCATCACCGTTTTTTAGCTCACTGCACCATCCCAGTTCAGAACCTGGCTATATGCAAATTAGTCTGTCCCTGGCCCAGTGCATCATGGGAACAGGGCAGACCAAACTACCAAGCCAATTCTTCACTGGAAAGGAAACAAGCTTCCGGGGACCGGTTTCTGGCATTACAGCCGTCTTCGGCCCGGCTTGCTTGAATCCTGATGGTGCAGTGAGCAAGGGACTCTTGTCTGAGCATACCCTTCCACACTCATGGTGGCCAAAATAATTTCAAAAATCTTTTCTTTTACCTTCAGTTCCACCCATCCTTCAACCACCCATGCATCTGATTCCTATCAGCCACCTATGCATGCACCCCCACGCATCCTTCTCTGCCAGTCATATTTATTACATCTTGTCTGTCCTCCCTCCTTCCATCATTCTTTCGCCTTTTCGTTCAACCCCTCCATCAAGGTCATCTGATCTAACTCTTAGTCTTTTCCATAAAACTTTCACAGATGAGTTGAAGTCAGAGAGAAGAGGCCATTAGTTACTCAACTACTCCCGCCGCTAATGCTATTGCTCCAATGCTCAGTAAAGGGTGTCTTCTTCAACCGTTTTTCACAAAAACGTAGTCTCTCTTAACTTATACAACACCCTTCCAGCGAGTGTGTAACTATTGTCAATATTTAAGGAATATAAACATAACTTACCACCGCCCGCCACTGCTGCTGGGTCACCCACCCCTGCAGCTGCAGCATCCACTGCTCCCTCCTGGCTGGCGTTGCCTGCCCCTCCACCCGCCCCGGCTCTGGTGGTCATGGTCGGTATGCCTAGCAAAAACATTACACATTTTTTAGAAGGGAAATATAATTATTATTATTATTAACAACAACAAGGCCAGCAGCAGAGCCCTCGGTAGAGGAGCGGTCCTGGTCCTGGCGCTCTCCAGCTGCTTCCGCCGACACCGTCTTCTTGCCCCTGGGTGCTGATCATGTAAGATATAGAAAGAGACAAACATTGATGATTGGTGTGAAACAAATGAAATATTTAAGAAACACTAAAAAAATAACATTTTGGGAAACAACAAAGCAAATAAAATTGACCTATTTAATCCGATCGAAGTATCGCGAAATTAGCGGACCCTCTAGTTAATATATTTATGAACACTAATACAGTGTTCCATTCTGATTCCAGAATACTACTCCTAAGTACCACCTGACCTAGCCCACCTATTTATTTTAGTCCTCAAAAATGCATAGATGGAGGACATATATGCAGAACATTTAAAGATACGTCCACAATATTGGTTAAAAGGATCATACAACACTATTCAACAAGGATTATTATATCATGATTCTTTATTATATATACCAACCACTGAGTTACAAACACAGATAATAGCATGGCACCATACGCCAGCATTAGCAGGTCATCCAGGTTGGGTGAAAATGTACGCAAACAATTTTTTGGTCTTCCATGAACAATGATATTAAATCTTATGTGTATGCATGTCCAATATGTGCCCGTCAGAAAACATTACACAAAGCTCCTGCTGGCTTTTTGCAACCAATGCCTACCCCCTCCAGTCCATGCACACTGTAAGCGTGGATTTTATGGTAAATGTGACTTCCGTAAACAAGTTCACTACAATTCTAGTAATAATAGATTATCTGTCCAAAATTGGGCACTTTGTACCTTTGACAAAACTCCCTATTGCAGCTGAATTTGCAGACATTTTTATAAAAGAAGTTGCGCGTTTACATGGTCTTGCAATTAAAATAATTTCGGACAGAGGTAGCCAATTTAATTCCAAATTTTGGAAAAAATTGTGTGAAAAGTTAAAATTGGAGGTTGCCCTTTCATCAGCTTTCTATCCAGAAACGGATGGGCAAACGGAACGAATGAATCAGACGTTACTCCAAACACTACGATGCTTGATGGCAGAATTTACTAGTGAGTGGGTTGCTGCGTTACCTGTTGCGGAGTTTGTTTATAATAACACCACATATGCTGCCATTCAGTGTACTCCATTTTACTTCATGCAGGGGTAACATCCAAGGGCTCTACCAATTGTCCTAGATTCCTCCCTTCTCCCAAAGGTCACAGAACGTCCTAAATTTTTGTCTGAGGTGCAAGAGAAAGCTAAAAAACATCTGTCAGCTTGTAAATAACGAATGAAAGAACAAGCAGATAAACACAGAACAGAGGCTACAACATATCAGGTAGGGGATAAAGTTTGGCTCTCCACAAAGAACTTGAACATAGAGGGCTCTCGAAAATTGCAACCAAGATATATTGGACCCTTCTGTGTTACTGCAATCATAAATCCAGTTACTGTAAAGTTAGTGTTGCCTATTGAATACTGCAATCAAAAAGGTGTACAAAGTTCCCCACAGAGAGTTGATTAAGGGAATGTCTCTCTCTAAAGAGTGTGCAATGTTCGCGGGATTGAGGTAATCCCTTGACGGAATTGAGGACGCCTCACACAATTCAAAGGTTGGACGACTTTTGCCATCCCACCCGATGATTGTTTAGTGTCATCATTGGCTTCCTGCTCCAACGGCAGGCTGGCGGTGCAATGCCTGTCGGGTAGCACAGGGTGCTACTCTTTTAATGGAGATCTTTTTATTCCTTAGCCAGTAGATGCATGTGTGTGGGGGGCCTTTTTGATTGCAGTAATAGGACACGTACACTGGACCCCGGTAAATATTGTCCCACTTCCGTCCCCCTTGTTGTTATAATTCTTAGCGTGGGCCCCCCCCACGGGACTTCTAAGGTTACCAACGGTGAGAAATTCTCACTAGCTTGGTCCATTCCCGATCAGTGTCACTGATCACCCCTATAATCAGAACCCGCACTTCTCTGGCTGGCATATTCTATCGCGCCTTGAGTTTCTCCCGCCGAGATGGAGGATGTTCCAGGCCTCAGTTTCGACGAGGATACTATAGCCGAGGCGTTGAGAGCAGCGCCAGCATTATTGACTAACCCCCCTGCCTCTACATCTGGCGCGTCCTCTGATGAGTGGGCCACTCTAACGGAGATGAAAAATGAACTAATCAGAATCACGATCCACGGTATCATGATGACTGAATACCTGAGGAGTAACATAGCCCCACAGGGCTTAATTGTCAATATAGTTCCGCGACTATTCTTGGAAGATAAGCAGTTCAAAGTCGACTGGTGCCAGGTTTCCTGGAAATGTACCAAAGATCTCCTATTTCTGATCACGCAAACAGCGAAGCGCCTCTCTGATGCCTTGTTAGAAAGAATCTCAACCTTAGAAGCCACAATGAAGAGCGCTATTCATAAAAATAACAAAGCGCCATTTACAACGAAACTAGCCGACATTAACCATGAAATGGCTGACCATCACGAGTTTCTCTTAAACCAAAAAACAACTAAACTCCAGAAAGATATTACAAAATTTGAAAAGGAGAAAGTCTACCCCTATCTTAAGGATGGTTTTAAAGGGAAGAAGACGAGTTACTCTTCTGATGAGAACTCAGACCATAACATCAGACGCGGCAACAACAGAAGTGGCTCAACAAGCAGTGACTCTAGTGGAGACTACCCTGCAGGAAATCCTCAAGCTCCTGCACGTACCAACTGGCATTACGGCTACCAACAGGGCCCAGCCTTCCACGGCCCGCCTCATATGACACCACCCTGGCAATATCCATTCTTCCCACAAGGCCCCCCGCAGTTTTACCCTCTCAATCCGCCACCTTTTCAAGGCAGAGGTTGGGGCAGAGGAAGAGGGCGCAAGCGAGGCGGGCAAAAAGGAGTCCAGTGGCAAGATCATCCGACACCGCCGACACTAATGGAAACCAGGAGCATAACCACCAGGGGGAGAAAAGCTTGATTGTTAATCTCTCTAAGAAAGTCCTCTCACCAACAGAGACAAGCGTATTGGAGAAAGGCCTCGGCTTTGTCCCTACACCGACCCCAGATAGCTTCCAAGAAATGGTTGAGGTGAAACAACTATTCAGAAAAGTACGGCTCCGTGCTTTTTTTGATAATAGACCTGAGCCCACATCCCAAGACAGTGGATTGAGAAAACCCTCTACTTTCACCCCTACTGATGGGATGGTCCCCCCGGAGGTCCTTACTTTCGAACGAGCTGTTCTAACCAGCCTACAGAAAAAACCACACACCAAACAGTTTCATAATCTGACATCTGCGGAAAGAGAAGCCTCCACCAACTTGGGAAAGGATGAATCAATCGTCATCAAACAGGCGGACAAGGGGGGAGCCACCGTCATACAAGATTATGTGGACTATGACCGTGAGTGTAGACGACAACTGTCTAACACTACTCACTATAGACCACTCACCGAGGATCCTACCAAACGGCTGACAACAACCATCATGAGCCTCATAATCGAAGCAGAGACTAACGAATGGATCAGTAAAAAAGAGGCTGATTTCCTGACCATCACGGAACCTGTCACGCCATATTTCTACACCCTCCCCAAGATCCACAAAGGGACCACCCCAGTCCCAGGGAGACCTATAGTCTCAGGAATTGGATCACTCTTGGAGCCCCTATCCCAATTTTGCGATGCCTTTCTCCAACCACTGGTAAAGCAGATTCCTTCGTACCTACAGGACACCAGAGACGTCCTACGTCTGATTAATGAAGTGGATGGCAGAGAAGATGTTGATCTCCTTCTCACTTTAGACGTAGAAGCGTTGTACACAAATATACCTCAACTAGCTACCCTGGAGGCTGTGGATTATGCCCTGCGTCAGGAAGAGTGGTCTTGTGCCACCCCGATAGCCTTCATCATGGAACTGGCTCATCTAGCCCTTACTGAAAACTTTTTTAGGTATGAGACCCAACTCTACCACCAGATTCGCGGGACCTCGATGGGTTCGACATTTGCACCGAGCCTGGCATGCATCTATATGGCAAGCTTTGAAAAGAACCACGTCTACCCACCAGAGCAGAACCCATTTCGAGAACATCTAACACTCTGGCGTCGATACATCAACGATATTTTAATCTTTTGGAAGGGTGATCGGACTAGCTGCGAAGCATTTTGTGTGTGGATTAACCAGCAAGACCCCTTCTTGAAATTCACAGGCACGATCTCTGAGGACTCGGTACCCTTTCTGGATCTGACAATCAAACTGGAACCCACAGCAATCACGACAACGCTGTTTAAGAAAGGGACAGACAGGAATAGTCTACTGCTGTACGACAGTCATCATACCAGAGCCCTGAAGGACAATCTGCCCTTTGGGCAATTTCTGCGGATTCGCAGGAACTGCACATCAGTCATAGACTACAAGCATGAAGCTAACATTCTTCAACATAAACTCCAGGACAGGGGGTACCCTACCCGACTCCTTAAGTCATCATCGAAAAGGGCCCTCAATAATAACCGAGATTCACTGCTGGAAATCCACACTAAGGAACAAGACAACACTATTACTTGTGTAACATCTTACACAAGAAATTCCAACTTTTTCAAAAAGACTGTGAACTCGCATTGGGGAATTTTGAATACGGCGGGCCTTGAAATACCTCGACCTCGCTTTGCGTTTAAGAGGACACCTAACCTCAAGGATACCCTGATCCATACCCGCCCCAAGATAACAAGCACGCGCCCAATCAATACACTCTGGGATCTGCCACCAGTAACAGGCCACTATCGTTGTGGCTCTTGTGTTGTTTGCCCCCAGACCATCCAAGGCAAAACCATAGAACTTCCAAATGGTTTCAACTGGCATATCAACAAGCATACGAACTGTAACAGCGTGAGGTGCATCTATATGTTGACATGCCCATGCAAGATGCTCTACATCGGCATGACGATGCGCGCCGTGAAACTACGCATTATGGAACATAATAGCAATATCCGCTGTAAAAAGACTCATACCAGACTGTATGAACATTGTAGACAACACAATCATCTGGCGGACAGCATCAAATGGACTATCCTCGAATGTCACCCTTCCATCAACCAACAAGCACTGTTCAAAATAGAACAACGATGGGTGCATCGTCTTCAAACAGATGCTCATGGGTTAAATGATTCGGTGCCGTGGAATATGCTAGCCAGATAACCTCGCCTTACTTCTGTTCTCCCCCAAGGCGATTTATCATTGTACCGCATCCATTAACTGAACCCCCAGTTATGTCCCAATTGGGTCTTCACCACTCTAAGATGGCGCTCAACTTAGAACGTCGATCCGGGTTGTGGCCGCCCTCCCTTCCCACACTATGCGTCCCTGCGTCACCTATCAATGCCCTGGACACACGCCCACTCACGGCGTTCGCGGTATTCTACTTCTGTAGCAGTTCTGCCGGACGCCGATCGAGCGACTGTCTTGCGATTTCGCCGTGTGGGAGGGGTAGGTGCTTACAAGCCCAGTGCCTCGAGCATTCAAGGTAAGATGTGGTTTACGGACATGACGGTGGATGTACCATCATTGGGTACTTGCCTTCGGCTTAACCGTTATTGATCGTCTTGTTCCGCGATCCACAAACCTAACCGGAGTAATTATCCTATCCAGGTAACTACCTTTCAGCTCAGGCCCCACAAGGACAGCCAGTGGGGTTCATCTACCGGGGACTCCGGGTAAGGAAACTTCTGTCAATAATTGCCCCTACTTCCCGCTTCCCTGTACCAATTAAGTGCGCTGGTTCTGATTTCAGAGTTTAAATTTTCGTTCGATTCACATTTTAATTGATACACTACCCCTTGGTTGTAAACCACAAACGAATGACTAAGCATGGAGTGTATAGCCTTATGTACATTACCCTTTTTGCACCCTGAATATTTAAGACATTAGGCACTTTAAAAGCAAACCGTCTCCCCGTTTACTTCATGTTTTAAGTAAACCTTGTGTCTCTCTCCAGCACACTCACTTTGTGTTCATAGGGTTCCTTGTACTACACCTTGAGTGCATGTTAACCATACTGTATAATCTTTGAGTGAAATGGCACAACTTTGACTGTGCCCTTCTCTTCTTCTCTCCCTATTCCTAGGGCGGGAAATCACGCAGGATTTTATCCTGCGACCTCTGGCAGGTTGTATATTTAACTTTCATGCTAATGGTTAAATAATCCCTACAAGTTGATGAGCATTTAGGTCCTGAAGAATTGCCCTAGTGGCATGAAACATGTTGACCGCACTATAGGCGAGGGTTGAACGAGGCCATATTACTTTACTTTTTGTGCCTCGGTACCCCTCCCTTCACCAATTTTAAATGAGGCAGTGAGCCATGTCATTAAAGGTCTTAATGGACTCTACTGACCTGTTTTAACTTCACTCACGCTCACAATTGCACTTTGCACTGGCCCCCCACACACATGCATCTACTGGCTAAGGAATAAAAAGATCTCCATTAAAAGAGTAGCACCCTGTGCTACCCGACAGGCATTGCACCGCCAGCCTGCCGTTGGAGCAGGAAGCCAATGATGACACTAAACAATCATCGGGTGGGATGGCAAAAGTCGTCCAACCTTTGAATTGTGTGAGGCGTCCTCAATTCCGTCAAGGGATTACCTCAATCCCGCGAACATTGCACACTCTTTAGAGAGAGACATTCCCTTAATCAACTCTCTGTGGGGAACTTTGTACACCTTTTTGATTGCAGTAATAGGACACGTACACTGGACCCCGGTAAATATTGTCCCACTTCCGTCCCCCTTGTTGTTATAATTGCCTATTGAATACCCAGTACACCCTACATTCCATGTGTCTTTACTCAAACCTTATAATCCTCATACCAGACACAAATCTCCCCCCCACCTATTCCTATTCAAGGGAATCAAGAATACGAAGTTCGATGTATCTTAGATGCCAAAAGAATTCGAGGACGTTTGTACTATTTAGTAGCCTGTAAAGGATGTGATGTGACAGAAAATTAGTGGGAGCCAGCATCCTATGTACATGCCCCTAGGTTACTTAGACAGTTTTATTTGAAATACCCAGGGAAACCCTGACCAGTTGGGTGCTTTTGAGGGGAGCAACTGTTATGGTATGCTCAAAACAGAGGGTTTGTCCACTCTCCTTACAATAGTTTTATGTCTTGAGGGTTTATAAGTACAATGTAAATGTAAATGTGGGTGTACTTGTAAAGCGCACTGCGACTCCTTGCCGGAGTATCGTGGCGCTGGAGACCGCTGGGGAACCCGTCCTGGTTTTCCCTGTGAGATGGTCCCTTACTGGGTATCTCCAAGGTGAAACCAGGCATCCCCGGCGACTTGTGGGGGGCCGTTGTAGGGATGAGGCAAGCTTAATGCCCAGAGTTGCAGAGTGTGATCCCTGGTTAGAGTAGGCACAGAGGCGAGAATTATCGAGTCCGTTGACCCTGGTCCACGACCCTGCCGTGTCGGGAATTGAACCCTGGTCCCGGGCCGTTCTCTGCTTCCGGGTCTGCCGCCTCTAACCAGTGAGCCACACCACTCCACAATGAGTTAAAAAGGCCTTGCAGTGATTGCCTGTTTATTGTATACCTTTTGTCATTTGGTTTAGCCAAGACTTTTTGGACTAATGGTACCTTTTGTTTTAACCAAGGCTTGTTAAACCTTTTTGTGGGTCTTGTAAAATTAAGGAACTGATTTGTACATTACAAAGAGCCCCAGGTTTGAGCCACGTGCGTGCAAGCAACTCCGTTGAGTCCTTCATTAGAATAATGAGATGCAGCACGTTTAACGGCAAAACCGTTTCAACGTACAGCGTGTGTTGAAGCTCTGAACCCCACCCAATGCTGGCTATAAAAGAGTTTTCCTCCTCTCCTGAAGATCCGGCTCACCTGAATCCTGCGGCTGCAGCATTTCACGTCGGCGGTGTTTTCCTTCTTTGTTGGAGCTCCGGTACCCCTCCAGAAATCTTCCCCGTCTCTTCCGGCTCTTCACAGCTTCCGGTTCCGGAGGTTATTCTGTGCGACCTGCAACATAACAAGAAACGGGTAATGAGTACATTGTCCTTGCAACGGAACTCGAGTAAGTGCAAAATACTATTTTATATAAAAGGGAAAACAATGCGCATTGAGGTACCTTTTACGAATCGAGTTTGGAGACAAAAACATTTTTTATTTCTATTTTAATAACGGTTACGAAAAACACGAACTCCTCAAACTGCTATTTACTTATGGAACTCTATATGCACTCTAAGTAAGAGAAACTTGTTGCAATACATTTCTGGTAATAATAGAGGAGCACGTGTGGGACTTTATGTTGAAAACTACTCCAGGTGATTTCTGTGGAGGTACGCTTTAGTTTGGACTTACGCTTTATGGAGAATCTATGATCTATGACTATTACCCAAGAACATTTTATGGTGCTAGGACAAACAAGAAAAGTAAGCAAGGAAGTAAAGAAATATTTATAACAGGAGAAGTATGTTATACACTGTGTACAGTTAAATGTTTCATTGACTACTTTTTCTTTAGAACATTATAGGCAAAGGTGGAATTGAGTCCTTATCTGGTGAAACAGAAAAAAGCCAGAAACAGAGAGGTATATGATGTTTGTGATTTAAAATGTGCTGAGTTTAAAGGAGATAATATACAAGCCTCAATAAGTATGTTACAGAGAAATGATATTGTTGTTTCATATTTTCTTCTTGGTAGATAGTTCATCCAACAAACGCTTCCGGCCGAGTTGAAGGTTCAAGAGGTGCAGTGTCTCTCTCTCTCTTTTGTTATTTTATCCACTTCCCCCTTCCCTTGAGCTTCTTTTCTTCACTCATTGTTTTATAAGCAGTGAGGCGTTCGTTCGTTCAAATAACTTTATTTCGATTTCTCAAAGGAAATCATAAAAGTATGCAAGTTAAAATATAACAACATAAAATCATAATACACTCCCAAAAAGAAAAAAAAAACATCATAATATATTGTTACACAATTCTGATTTTACATAAGACAAATCAATAACGGTTTCTAATGGCAAGTGCCACTCTAATGAAGCTTAATACAGCATTACAGATTTTTTCCGTGGATAGTGATAACAAATATTCATAGCCTTCTTTATAATAAGGCGATCCAAGGGACAGTAATAGTGGTTTAATAAAAGAAGTTCTTGGATCTTTGTACAAGGTACAAAATAAAATTAAATGCAGTGTATTCTGTGACACTTTGTTATTACAGGGACAACAGGGTAGAGTCGCCTTCCAACCCCCCTGCTCTGGGAAAGCAAAAAGAAAATGTAAGGTTCCAAGTCGAAACCTAGTTAAATAAAAGCGCCCTTGCATTTTCAGGATATATGTTAAATAGAAAGGGCGCACTAATTTTCCCTGGACACGTAGTACCTGTTCATTACCACCCAAAGATCCCAATTTTTGGCTATATGCTCTTTTAATGATAGTCTTAGAGTCCTTTTTCAAGATATCGTGGTTTTTAAACATGATATCTAGCCCGATTTTATCAAAGGTGTCTCTCACATATCGAAGCCAAGGGATTTCATCAAAATGCTCAAGTTTAAGACAATCTGTGAGAATATCTTTCGTCAATTTCAGATCTTCAGATTGCCAAACTTTAGACCATAATACTAAGGGTGCAATGTGGATAATATCACAAACAAACTCAATTCCAGCCTCACTATGACAAAAGGAATTTGGTGTTCCCGAAGGAACGCATAATAGGCGTTTTAAAAATTTGTTCTCCACAATCTGTATTTTTTTCCAATTCTGTGACCCCCAAACACCAGCACCATATGTTATAACAGAGACACATTTAGCCTGGTACAGGGATATCATATCGGCAATGCGTCGTTGTCCCAGTTTACTGGCAAAACGAAAAAGGGCCTCATTTAACTGTGAAACCTTCTGAGCCCGATTTAACAGCAACGGTTCCCAGTTCAGTTTTTTATTAAAGAGGTTACCCAGATAACTGAAATTATCAACTTTGTCTATGCCAAAATCCCTCACCTTGAAGTTGCGGGTTTTCATATTCTTCTTTTGCCCACACATCATGGTGAAGGATTTGCTAAAATTGACCCCAAGATCTAAATTTCCCATAAATGAATCAAAAGCATTCAGACAAGTCTGCATGCTATTGGGAGTAAGGGTCATTAGCACAGTATCATCAGCATATGACAACATTGGGACCTTTTTGCCATTGATCTTAGGAAAGTCAGCACCAGTTTTAATCAAAAAACTTTCTAAACCGTTTGTGTAAACCAAAAATAAAAAGGGAGCTAAAATACAACCCTGGCGAACTCCTTCAGTAGAGAAGATATGCCTGTTTTTTTCACCTCCAGGACCATATCTAACCCTAACCGTTGTAGCAGCATGCAACCTACGGAGCAAGATTACCAACGACTCCTCAAACCCCATTTCCTCCATCATGGACCACAATTTCTCTCTACATACAGTGTCGAAAGCACTAGACAAGTCCATGAATGCCAAACAGATTGAACTTCTCTTGGCACCCATGTACTTGCCCATAATCAGTGCTAAATTCAGACACTGCTCAGTAGTGCCCTTCCCTCTTCTAAACCCATACTGTGACTCCACAATAATCCCTGATGATTCTGCCCAGGTTTCCAAGCGTGCCAATATCACTCTACCCATTAATTTACAGGAGGCCTCTATCAGAGATATTGGCCTATAACATCCTGGGTTCGACTTGTCTCCTTTTTTAAAAATAGGCACCACAACCGCCTCAGTCCATGAAGACGGTACACACCCCAACACTACCGCCTTAAAGACATTCAGAAGCAGTGGACACCAGACATTAGGATTATGTTTGAACAAATCTAAAGGGATGGCATCCGGCCCAGGGGCTTTTAACGCCGCCCCCTTAGTAAGAGCTGACTCCACTTCTTTAATTGTTAATGAATCACTAAATATTTTTACTGATTCAATATTGGAGCCATCATATTCATCATCTCCTAAGGTAACAGTATGGACTATGTCTTTGGGATTAAATATTTTATTGTAGTGCTCCACCCAGGATTTTTCAGGGATGTGTGTCCTGATTGTGTTGTCTTCCCCTGATTTTAAAAAGGGTCTATTAATTATTTCCCAAAAGAGCCTATTGTCTTTTAGAGCCACGGCTTTATCTAGGTCATCCCAAGCCTTTATTCTTAAATCTTTCTTCCTTTTTTGAATGGCATCAGTATATTTCTTCCTTGCCAGTCTGACCAAATCCTTATCACATGGATCTTGATGAAGAGCCTTTGTTAAATAAGTTTGAGCAGATGAACACTCAGCGTCAAACCATTTAGGGCCTTGATGGCGGTTACTAACCCTCGTCTTAACAAGACGTAAGGCAACATTTCTCAATAGGGTCTCAAAGCTTTTTACTGTATTAATTGGGTCAACTATAGGTGTCAAACAAGCTTCTATAGAATCTAAATTATCCTTAAAAATGTCTATCTCTAACTGCTTTACATTTAGCTTATCCCACCTTACGGTAACACCCTTGTTTTGATTATATTCTATTGGCTGTTCTTGGCGCATTTCATCCACAGGCGCTAGATCAAAACTCAAAATTAGGGGGTTATGGTCACTAACAGGGTTCACCTCAATTTTAAAATCTTTAACAAAATGGGAGAACTCCCTGGAGACCATGGCAAAATCAATAGTAGTCATTCTGCCGCCTGTACCTTAAAAGGTGGGAATATTAGCTGACCCCGAGAAATTCCAACACACACAGATCATTATTCAGGATAATACTGTTAAGGGCCTCTCCTTGTTTAGAGTGTTTAAAGTGGGCTATCGGTTGGTCTTCAACATCCAAGAGGCCACACACTCTAGACCCACTAAATTTACACAACTCACAGTTATAGTCACCTAACCATATGATTACCAAAGGAAATACACTATTTCTCAATTTTGCTATTTCCTTTTGTAGGGTGTCAATAACTGTAGTGTCATTAGGGTCAAAGATATTATAGTACCAGTTGATTAGGAGCACATCTAACGGAAAGTGGTCCTTAATCATAATTATCTGGTACCAAGGTGATTCCAACACTTTATTCACACACATTGATTTGTGCCTTACAGAAATTGCTGTCAATAACCCACCCTTGGCTCTCCCTGATTGTGATGGTATTGCAGGGACATTGAACGTTTCAAACCCATCGATACTCTGGTCCTTCGTACACCATGTCTCCTGTAGGCAGACGATGTCAAAAGAATCAACATAATTCAACCAAACAGGATCTTCCTGTCTGCGGGAGAAACCAGCTATGTTCCAAGATATTAAACGAAAGTCTCTAGACTCCACAGGCCTATCTATCCTATCCTGCTCTTTTACAGTTATAGTATGTGCCTGTTCACCCCCTGCAAGCTCATTTTGTTGTTCTTCCTCTCCTCCATCTATTCCTTGATCAATACACAGATCTTTCACTGCCCCAATAGATATACTTGTACCCTCCGCACTACCCCCCACCAGACACAAATTACATTTCACATAATCCTGGGGGATAGAAGTGGATGTAACATCACAAATAGGTATTATTAGTGGTGAAATAGGATACAGTCAATCATTGAGACTCATAGGGGTTAATGGGTGGAACATATTTAACAGGGGAACATTCCAAAATTCTTTTGGATTTGTAGGAGGATAGTCATTTGGCCTGGGGTATGCCTCTCGGTAACTTCTCTGTGGGAAATAGTTAATGTTTCTATTGGGGATCGTTTTTTCCCTTAAAAATTTTAGTTGGGAGGACATATCCCACCCAGGGCAAGATCGGATTTCTTTTAAAGGGGGTAACATATTTTGTGGATAAAAATACGTTAAATTCCGAGTTGACACTCCCCCATTGCCAGTATTCACAAACCAATCGCTAATGTAGGATACCACCCTGTGATCCCGAAAGTTAACTATAACCAGGTCACCCTCTATATCCTTGGGGCGTATACCCACCCAATGGCATCTTCTGACTGAGACTATGTCGCCATTCAAGTGTGACGGTAATGGTCTATTTAAACTTAACCAATGAATCACTTTATTTTTTAAACTAGTGTTTGATTCAATTACTCCCTCAGAAACAGGGGTAACGCCCGTTAGGATAATAACAAAGTTAAAAGAATCTGGTGGTAGATCTACAATATTTTTTATAGCTGGGCTTACTTCTATTAGGAAGTTGGGTTTGAATGGCAGGAGTCCTACTTGGGCCCGTCTTTGTCAGTACCAAAGGCGGTTTAGTTTTATTTGTAGAGTTAGGGACTGTTCCAACAATAGAACCCACTGGAATACTGCGTTCTTTATTAGATTGGTCTGGGACACATTTTTTAGGGGAACATGTTTGACTTAATCGACCATTTTCAGGTTTACCAACTTGGTTTGAGGTTGTATTTATATTCTGAGTTGTATTCAATGGAATGGTAACATCCGGTACTAGGCGATCCAATTTTTTATCTAACCTCTTAAGTCGTTCAACTAGGGGAAGAACAAACGCTTTTAGAAGGCTTTCGATAGCCTCCAGCATTTCTTCTCTAAATGCAATTTTGTTTTGAGTATCTACATCCCCTTGTTTTGAGAGTACCGCATCTATAGCTTTATCCCCAACCTGTTGTAATACAGTTTCTTTCGGTACTGTGGCGTCTTGGGGCAACCATGGGTTCAAAAACCCTTTATTGCTTTTCCCTCCCTTCCTCCTTCTTTTCCTGGCTGGTGAAGATATTATGGTTTTAGCATTTGGGTTATCACCTGCTCCACTATTTTTTGTATTTGACTGCGATACACGCAATGTCACAACCTCGGTTTGTATCTTTATTGGTGGAGGTAAAATATTACTAAAAGTATGAGGATCAGACTCCTGGGGAAGGGGTGTATTTAAATCAATAAGGTTATCTGATGTTACTGGGGACAAATCAATAATACCATCTACATCCTCATCCAAAACCCTTGATGATATCGGGGCCTCTTGAAAAATTAACGGTATGCTATCAGTGTTAAATAGCTCCGCATCCAACTCCGTTTGTTCTCCGATACTAACAGGGGATTTCAGTTTACTCGGGGCTGGAGCTTGCTTCTTTAAAGATTCAATTGAAAGGCGGCGTTCCGCTCTTCTTTCAGCTAAAGCTAACTCTCGGTCAATTTCTTTAGTTGCCTTGACGAAAAATTTATCCAAGGGGCCAAGAATGGATGTATTTACACGATCAGGAAGGGGATTAAGACCGGAGCTCGACATTTCTTAAAAAGATTAAAAGGGGGGTAAATAAATAACAATTAAACTCACAGTAAAAATAATACCCAATTAAAACTTCACAATGTCCACTTAGGAACAATTGATGATGTACAACATTAACCAGAAAATATCCTGTGAAATAATTTTATCATTTGACCAAGCAAAGCCAGATCCTAAGATGTCCTTTTCAGAGGGGGGGCCCAGCCCAGCCTCTGCCGGCCCCTGACGGCCACAGACGGCCCCGCCCTTGTCCCGGGCTTCTCCCGGCGCTCCCGCGCGCTTCCGCGTAGCGGTAATGACTGTTTGTATTTGGCTGTTAGGAGAGGAAGGGGAGGAGCAGACAGGGAGAGAGGCCCAGGTGTTCTGACTTGGGGCTGGCAGGCGCTCCTGGGAACTGTAGTCCCTGCCCAGCGCCTGCACTCGCTCGCAGCCCCGCCTGTCACTCACCCTTACACGGACACCGGCAAAGATCCTTGGTAATCCCTGGAGCACCCCACACGAAGCGGGACCCGCGGAGCGGGTACCGCGAGAGGTAGGCTTGCTGTGAAGGGTTGTAAAAGAGTTTAAAAATGCTCCGTCCTCAAAGTTGCAGCGAGTGGCTGTATTAGCGTCCCAGTCTTATCCACGAATACAGGAGTCTTTAAAGTGCAGGGGAAGGGGAGGAGCAGACAGGGAGAGCGGCCCAGGTGTTCTGACTTGGGGCTGGCAGGCGCTCCTGGGAACTGTAGTCCCTGCCCAGCGCCTGCACTTGCTCGCAGCCCGGCCTGTCACTCACCCTTACACGGACACCGGCAAAGATCCTTGGTAATCCCTGGAGCACCCCACACGAAGCGGGACCCGCGGAGCGGGTACCGCGAGAGGTAGGCTTGCTGTGAAGGGTTGTAAAAGAGTTTAAAAATGCTCCGTCCTCAAAGTTGCAGCGAGTGGCTGTATTAGCGTCCCAGTCTTATCCACGAATACAGGAGTCTTTAAAGTGCAGGGGAAGGGGAGGAGCAGACAGGGAGAGCGGCCCATGTGTTCTGACTTGGGGCTGGCAGGCGCTCCTGGGAACTGTAGTCCCTGCCCAGCGCCTGCACTCGCTCGCAGCCCCGCCTGTCACTCACCCTTACACGGACACCGGCAAAGATCCTTGGTATTCCCTGGAGCACCCCACACGAAGCGGGACCCGCGGAGCGGGTACCGCGAGAGGTAGGCTTGCTGTGAAGGGTTGTAAAAGAGTTTAAAAATGCTCCGTCCTCAAAGTTGCAGCGAGTGGCTGTATTAGCGTCCCAGTCTTATCCACGAATACAGGAGTCTTTAAAGTGCAGGGGAAGGGGAGGAGCAGACAGGGAGAGCGGCCCAGGTGTTCTGACTTGGGGCTGGCAGGCGCTCCTGGGAACTGTAGTCCCTGCCCAGCGCCTGCACTCGCTCGCAGCCCCGCCTGTCACTCACCCTTACACGGACACCGGCAAAGATCCTTGGTAATCCCTGGAGCACCCCACACGAAGCGGGACCCGCGGAGCGGGTACCGCGAGAGGTAGGCTTGCTGTGAAGGGTTGTAAAAGAGTTTAAAAATGCTCCGTCCTCAAAGTTGCAGCGAGTGGCTGTATTAGCGTCCCCAGCAGTGAGGCAAGAATAGATGTTTGAGAGAAGGTATGAAAAGTCTTCAAATTTCTCCAGCAGAACAACCTGGATCTTCAGGTGAGTGAGGGCTCAACAACTACTCACTTTCTACTACTCTCTCTTTACTACTCTCTACTACTCTCTACTACTCACTCTACTACTTCCTCTACTACTACACTCTCTACTAATCACTCTCTACTACTTTCTACCATTCACTCTACTACTCATTCTCTACTACTTTCTACTACTCTCTCTCGGCTCCTTACTCTCTAATACACACTCTCTACTATTTCCCACTCTCTTCTACTCTCTACCACACACTCTCTACTAGTCACTCTACTACTCTCTACTACTCTCAACTACTCTCTACTACTCACTATCTTCTACTCACTCTCTACTACTCTCTACTACTTATTCTCTACTACTCACTCTCTACTACTCTCTCTCTATTATTCACTATCTACTATTCACTCTCTACTACTCACTCGCTACTACTCACTCTCTATTACTTGCTCACTACTTATTGTACTCTACTACTCTCTACTACTCACTCTCTACTACCCACTCTCTACTACTCTCTACTACTCACTCTACTACTCACTTTCTACTACTCACTCTCTACTACTCTACTGCTCTCTCTACTACTCACTCTCTACTTCTCTCCACTTACTCACTCTCTACTACTCACTCTACTACTCTCTACAACTCACTCTCTATACTCCTCACCCTCTACTACTTACTCTTTACTACTCACTCTCTACTACTTGCTCTCTACTACTCTCTACTATTCTATTGCGATCATTCACTCTCTACTACTCGCTCTCTACTACTCTACTACTCTCTACTACTCTCTCTACTACTCACTCGCTACTACTTTCTCTACTATTAACTCTCTACTACTTTCTACCACTCGCTCTACTACTGACTCTCTACTACTCTCTTTCTGCTACTCACTCTCTACTACTCTCTCTACTACTCACTCTCTACTAATCATTCTACTACTCTCTACCACTGCCTCTCCACGACTCTATTACTCACTCTCTACTACTCACTACTACTATCTCCCTCAACTTACTCACTCTCTACTATTCACTATTCTACTCTCTACCACACACTCTCTACTACTCGCTCTACTACTCACTCTCTACTACTCACTCTCTACTACTCACTCTCTACTATTCACTCTCTACTACTCTACTTCTCTCTACTACTCTCTCTACTACTCACTCTCTACTACTCTCGCTACTACTCACTCTCTACTACTCTCTACTACTCACTCTCTACTTCACACTCTCTACTCCTTGCTCTCTACTACTCGCTCTCTACTACTCTCTACTATTTACTCTCTAATACTCACTCTCTACTACTCATTCTACTACTCTCTACCACTACCTCTCTACTACTCGCTATACTACTCTCTACAACTCACTCTCTACTACTCTCTACTACTCACTCTCTACTACTCTCTCTACTACTCACTCTCTACTACTCTCTACTACTCACTGTCTACTACTCACTCTCTACTACTCTCTACTACTCACTCTCCACTACTCACTCTATACTACTCACTCTCTACTATTCTACTACTCTCTCTACTACACACTATCTACTACTCTCTCTACGACACACTCTATACTACTCTCTCTACTACTCACTCTCTACTATTCTCTACTACTAACTTTCTACTACACACATTTTCTACTACTTGCTCTCTACTATTCGCTCTCTACTACTCTCTACTACTCACTCTACTTCTCGCTCTCTCTTCCAATTTCTACT
This sequence comes from Lissotriton helveticus, assembly GCF_964261635.1. Taxonomy (NCBI): domain Eukaryota; kingdom Metazoa; phylum Chordata; class Amphibia; order Caudata; family Salamandridae; genus Lissotriton; species Lissotriton helveticus. The sequence goes on from NC_136065.1 coordinate 1,613,225,134, forward strand.
ACTCACTCTACCACTCACTCTCTACAACTCACTCCCTTCTACTCCACTACTCTCTACTACTCACTCTCTACTACTCTCTACTATTCATTCTCTACTATTCTACTAGTCTCTTTCTACTACAAACTCTCTACAACTCTACTATTCACTCTCTAATACTCACTCTCTACTACTCTCTAGTACTCTCTCTCTAATACTCTCTCTCTACTACTCACTCTCTACTACTCACTCCCTACTACTCTCACCTACTACTGTCTACTACTCTCAACTACTCACTCTCTACTACTCTACTACTCACTCTCTACTACTCGCTACTACTCTCTCTACTACTCACTCTCTACTATGCACTCTTCTACTCGCTACTAATCACTCTCTACTACTCTCTCTACTACTCACTATCTACTATCCACTCTCTACTACTTGCTCTCTTCTACTCTCAACTACTCACTCTACTACTTACTCTCTACTACTCTCTACCACTCACTCTACTACTCTCTGTTAACTCTCTACTACTCACTCTTTACTACTCTTTACTACTCACTCTCTACTACACGCTCTCTACTACTTGCTCTCTACTACTCACTCTCTACTATTCACTCTCTCTTCCACTCCCTACTACTCACTCTACTACTCACTCTCCACTACTCTCTACTACTCACTCTCTACTACTCTACTACTCCCTACTACTCTACTCACTCTCTACTTTTCTCTACTACTCAATCTCTACTACTATCTCTATATTACTCACTCTCTACTACTCTCTACTACTCACTCTACTACTCACTCTCTACTACTCGCTCTCTACTACTCACTCCCTACAACTCACTCTCTACTACTCAATCTCTACTACTCTACTACTCTCTACTACTCTCTCTACTACTCCCTCTCTACTACTCACTCTCAATACCCTCTACTACTCATGCTCTACTACACACTCTCTACTACACACTCTTTAATACTTGCTTTCTACTCCTCGCTCTCTACTACTCACTCTACCACTCACTCTCTCTTCCAATCCCTACTACTCACTCTCTACTACTCACTCTCTACTATTCCCTACTACTCACTCGCTACTACTCACTCTCTATTACTCACTACTACTCACTCTCTACTACTCTACTACTCTCTCTACTACTCACTATCTACTACTCTGTACTATTCACTCCCTAATACTCACTCTCTACTACTCTCTACTACTCTCTCTCTACTACTCACTCTCTACTACTCACTCACTACTACTGTCTACTACTCACTCTCTTTACTACTCAGTCTCTACTACTCTCTATACTGCTCTCTCTATACTACTCACTCTCTACTATTCACCCTCTACTACTCACTCTCTACTACTCACTCTCTACTATTCACTTTCTACTACTCGCTCTCTTCTACTCTTTCTCTACTACTCTCTACCACTCACTCTACTATTCACTCTTTAAACTCTCTACTACTCACGCTCTACTACTCCACTACTCTCTACTACTCACTCTGTACTACTCCACTACTCTGTACTACTCTCTACTACTCACTCTTGACTACTCACTTTATACTACTCACTCTCTATTACCCTCTACTACTCACTCTTTACTATTCTCTCTCTACTACTCACTCTCTACTACCCTGTACCACTCACTCTTTACTACTCATGCTCTAATACTCTCTACTACTCTCTACTACTCACTCTCTACTCCTCACTCACCTACTCCCTTTACTATAACACTCTCTACAGCTCACTCTCTACTACTTTCTACCACTCACTCTACTACTCACTCTCTACTACTTTTTACTACTCTCTCTCCGCTCCTCACTCTCTAAAACACACTCTCTACTACTCCCCACTCTCTACTACTCTCTACCACTCACTCTCTACTAGTCACTCTACTACTCTCTACAACTCTCAACTACTCTCTACTACTCACTATCTTCTACTCACTCTCTACTACTCTCTACTACTTACTCTCTACTACTCACTCTCTACTACTCTCTCTTTATTACTCACTATCTACTATTCACTCTCTACTACTCACTCTCTACTACTCACTCTCTATTACTTGCTCACTACTTATTGCTCTCTACTACTCTCTACTACTTACTGTCTACTACCCACTCTCTACTACTCTCTACTACTCACTCTACTACTCACTTTCTACTACTCATTCTCTACTACTCTACTAATCTCTCTACTACTCACTCTCTACCACTAACTCTACTACTCTCTATCACTCCAACTCTACTACTCACTCTCTACCACTCTCTACTTACTCACTTTCTACTACTCACTCTACTACTCTCTACAACTCACTCTCTACTACTCTCTCTACTACTCACTCTCTACTACTAACTCTACTACTCTCTACCACTCCCACTCTACTACTCACTCTCTACTATTTTCTACTTACTCACTCTCTACTACTCTCTCTCTATAACTCACGATCTACTATTCACTCTCTACTACTCACTCTCTACTACTCACTCTCTATTACTTGCTCACTACGTATTGCTCTCTACTACTCTCTACTACTCACTTTCTACTACTCATTCTCTACTACTCTACTAATCTCTCTACTACTCACTCTCTACTACTAACTCGACTACTCTCTACCACTCCCACTCTACTACTCACTCTCTACGTACTCACTCTCTACTACTCACTCTACTACTCTCTACAACTCACTCTCCACTACTCTCTCTACTACTCACTCTCTACTACTCACCCTCTACTACTTACTCTTTACTACTCACTCTTTACTACTTGCTCTCTACTACTCTCTACTACACAATTTCGATTATTCACTCTCTACTACTCACTCTCTACTACTTACTCTTTACTACTCACTCTTTACTACTTGCTCTCTACTACTCTCTACTACACAATTTCGATTATTCACTCTCTACTACTCGCTCTCTACTACTCTACTACTCTCTACTACTCACTCGCTACTGCTCTCTCTACTACTAACTCTCTACTACTGTCTACTACTCACTCTCTACTACACACTCTCGACTACTTGCTCTCTACTACTGACTCTACTACTCACTCTCTCTTCCACTCCCTACTACTCACTCTACTACTCACTCTCTACTACTCTACTACTCCCTACTACTCTCTACTCACTCTTTACTACTCACTCTCTACTACACTCTCTCTGTTACTCACTTTCTACTACTCTCTACTACTCACTCTCTACTACTCACTCTCTACTACTCTCTACTACTCACTCTCTACTACTCACTCTCTACAACTCACTCCCTACTGCTCACTCTCTCCTACTCTATTACTCTCTACTACTCTCTCCACTACTCACTTTCTACTACTCTCTCTACTACTCACTCTCTACTACTCTCTACTACTCACGCTCTACTATACACTCTACTCCTTGCTCTCTACTACTCGCTCTCTACTACTCTCTACTACTCACTCTACTACTCACTCTCTACTACTCTCTACCACTCACTCTACTACTCTCTATTAACTCTCTACTACTCACTCTTTACTACTCTTTACTACTCACTCTCTACTACACGCTCTCTACTATTTGCTCTCTACTACTCACTCTCTACTATTCACTCTCTCTTCCACTCCCTACTACTCACTCTACTACTCACTCTCTACTACTCCCTACTACTCACTCTCTACTACTCTACTACTCCCTACTACTCTACTCACTCTCTACTACTCACTCTCTACTTTTCTCTACTACTCAATCTCTACTTCTATTACTCACTCTCTACTACTCTCTACTACTCACTCTACTACTCACTATGTACTACTCGCTCTCTACTACTCACTCCCTACAACTCACTCTCTACTACTCAATCTCTACTACTCTACTACTCTCTAGTACTCACTCTACTACTCCCTCTCTACTACTCACTCTCAATACCCTCTACTACTCATGCTCTACTACACACTCTCTACTACACACTCTCTAATACTTGCTTTCTACTACTCGCACTCTACTACTCACTCTACTACTCACTCTCCCTTCCAATCCCTACTACTCACTCTCTACTACTCACTCTCTACAATTCCCTACTACTCACTCGCTACTACTCACTCTCTATTACTCACTACTACTCACTCTCTACTACTCTACTACTCTCTCTACTACTCACTATCTACTACTCTGTACTATTCACTCTCTAATACTCACTCTCTACTACTCTCTATTACTCTCTCTCTACTACTCACTCTCTACTACTCACTCACTACTACTGTCTACTACTCACTCTCTTTACTACTCAGTCTCTACTACTCTCTATACTGCTCTCTCTATACTACTCACTCTCTACTATTCACCCTCTACTACTCACTCTCTACTACTCACGCTCTACTATTCACTTTCTACTACTCGCTCTCTTCTACTCTCTACAACTCTCTACCACTCACTCTACTATTCACTCTTTAAACTCTCTACTACTCACGCTCTACTACTCCACTACTCTCTACTACTCACTCTGTACTACTCCACTACTCTGTACTACTCTCTACTACTCACTCTTGACTACTCACTTTCCACTACTCACTCTCTATTACCCTCTACTACTCACTGTTTACTATTCTCTCTCTACTACTCACTCTATACTACTCTGTACTACTCACTCTTTACTACTCATGCTCTAATACTCTCTACTACTCTCTACTACTCACTCTCTACTCCTCACTCACCTACTCCCTCTACTATAACACTCTCTACAGCTCACTCTCTACTACTTTCTACCACTCACTCTACTACTCACTCTCTACTACATTCTACTACTCTCTCTTGGCTCCTCACTCTCTAATACACACTCTCTACTACTCCCCACTCTCTACTACTCTCTACCACTCACTCTCTACTAGTCACTCTACTACTCTCTACTACTCTCAACTACTCTCTACTACTCACTATCTTCTACTCACTCTCTACTACTCTCTACTACTTACTCTCTACTACTCACTCTCTACTACTCTCTCTCTATTACTCACTATCTACTATTCACTCTCTACTACTCACTCTCTACTACTCACTCTCTATTACTTGCTCACTACTTATTGCTCTCTACTACTCTCTACTACCCACTCTCTACTACTCTCTACTACTCACTCTACTACTCACTTTCTACTACTCATTCTCTACTACTCTACTAATTTCTCTACTACTCACTCTCTACTACTAACTCTACTACTCTCTATCACTCCAACTCTACTACTCACTCTCTACCACTCTCTATTTACTCACTCTCTACTACTCACTCTACTACTCTCTACAACTCACTCTCTACTACTCTCTCTACTACTCACTCTCTACTACTAACTCTACTACTCTCTGCCACTCCCACTCTACTACTCACTCTCTACTATTTTCTACTTACTCACTCTCTACTACTCTCTCTCTATAACTCACTATCTACTATTCACTCTCTACTACTCACTCTCTACTACTCACTCTCTATTACTTGCTCAGTACTTATTGCTCTCAACTACTCTCTACTACTCACTCTCTACTACTCTCTACTACTCACTTTCTACTACTCATTCTCTACTACTCTACTAATCTCTCTACTACTCACTCTCTACTACTAACTCTTCTACTCTCTACCACTCCCACTCTACTACTGACTCTCTACTACTCTCTACTTACTCACTCTCTACTACTCACTCTACTACTCTCTACAACTCACTCTCTACTACTCTCTCTACTACCCACTCTCTACTACTCACTCTCTACTACTTACTCTTTACTACTCACTCTTTACTACTTGCTCTCTACTACTCTCTACTACACAATTTCGATTATTCACTCTCTACTACTCACTCTCTACTATTTACTCTTTACTACTCACTCTTTACTACTTGCTCTCTACTACTCTCTACTACACAATTTCGATTATTCACTCTCTACTACTCGCTCTCTACTACTCTACTACTCTCTACTACTCACTCGCTACTGCTCTCTCTACTACTAACTCTCTACTACTGTCTACTACTCACTCTCTACTACACACTCTCGACTACTTGCTCTCTACTATTGACTCTACTACTCACTCTCTCTTCCACTCCCTACTACTCACTCTACTACTCACTCTCTACTACTCTACTACTCCCTACTACTCTCTACTCACTCTTTACTACTCACTCTCTACTACACTCTCTCTGTTACTCACTTTGTACTACTCTCTACTACTCACTCTCTACTACTCACTCTCTACTACTCTCTACTACTCACTCTCTACACCTCACTCCCTACTGCTCACTCTCTCCTACCCTATTACTCTCTATTATGCTCTATTATGCTCTACTATACACTCTACTCCTTGCTCTCTACTACTCGCTCTCTACTACTCCCTACTACTCTCTACTCTCTACTACTCACTCTCTACTACACTCTCTCTACTACTCACTTTCTACTACTCACTCTCTACTACTCTCTACTACTCACTCTCTTCTACTCACTCTCTACAACTCACTCTCTACTGCTCACTTTCTCCTACTCTACTACTCTCTACTACTATCTCTGCTACTCACTCTCTACTACTCTCTCTACTACTCACTCTCTACTACTCTCTACTACTCACGCTCTACTACACACTCTATACTCCTTGCTCTCTGCTACTCACTCTCTACTACTCTACTACTCTACTACTCCCTACTACTCTCTACTCACTCTCAACTACTCACTCTCTACTACACTCTCTCTACTACTCACTTTCTACTACTCTCTACTACTCACTCTCTGCTACTCACTCTACTACTCTCTACTACTCACTCTCTACAACTCACTCTCTACTGCTCACTCTCTCCTACTCTACTACTCTCTACTACTCTCACCACTACTCACTGTCTACTACTCTCTCTACTACTCACTCTCTACTACTCTCTACTACTCACACTCTACTACACACTCTCTACTCCTTGCTCTCTACTACTCACTCCTGACTACTCTCTACTACTCACTATCTACTACTCCACTACTCTCTACTACTCTACTACTCCCTACTACTCTCTACTCACTCTCTTCTACTCACTCTACTACTCTCTACTACTCACTATCTACCACACTCTTTCTACTACTCTCTATTACTCATGCTCTACTACACACTCTCTACTACTTGCTTTCTACTACTCGCTCTCTACTACTCACTCTACTACTCATTCTCTCTTCCAATCCCTACTACTCACTCTCTACTACTCACTATCTACTATTCCCTACTACTCACTCGCTACTACTTACTCTCTACTACTCTCTACTACTCACTCTCTACTACTCTACTTCTCTCTCTCTACTACTCACTTCCTACTACTCTGTACTATTCACTCTCTAGACTCACTCTCTACTACTCTCTCTCTACTACTCACTCTCTACTATTCTCATGAGAAATGCGCATGCGCGGCCGCCCGCGCATGCGCATTAGTATCGGAAATGGCGGCGGCGCGAATCCAGGGACGGGAGAGGGAGCCCCGGGGACGCGGCGGACAGGTAAGTGTTTTTAAAACCAGTTTGACTCCTTTTATTTAAATATTTAGGGAGGGCTGGAGGGAGGCGGGTGGCGGCCAGCTACGCTCCGTCTGCGGAGCGCGCGTAGTGCCGCCTGGCTACGCCCGCTACGCAAAATGCGTAGAAGACGGCACTACGTGCACTCCGTGCACTCAGTGCACGGAGCGTAGCTGGCCGCCCACCCTTAGTTTTGGGACCCCCTTTTTTTTCGGCCCCTGCTTGACAAATCAGCCCGAGACTTTCAGGATAGGTGCGGACCGGAGCGGGCCATAAGTTAAACATTTTGGCAAGATTCGTCAACCGGCGCCAAAGTTATTCCAAATAGAATGTTGCGGATTTCCTATGGAAAATAGGTTCTAACTGTAACTACCTACTTGTCAACTGCCAGTAGATAATATAGTACTGGCAACATGTATATATGGCATAGGAAACTGTCTAAGTAATGCGATCATTATTAGATCTCCAAAATTCATATGTGGTAGAGGCAACAAGGTTTAAGATATAACAGTACATTTCAATGAGTATCTGGAAAAAGAGAACGTCACACATTTTTTCAATATATATTTACATCTGTACAACCATTCTTCAATCGAATTTGTGAATATAAACTAACTGATGAAATTATCTTTGTACTAACATGATATCTGAACTTATTTATTGAATTATAGGATTTTTTAGGGACTTATTTAGCTATTTTCAGATATATATATATATATATATATATATATATATCTATATATATTACCTACTGGCGGTTGCCAGTAGGTAGTTATAGTTAGGATCTACTTTCCATAGGAAATCCGCAACATTCTATTGGGAATAACTTTGGCGCCGGTGGACAAATCTTCGCGAATTTCTCAAAGAAGATGGCCCGCTCCGCTCCGCTCCTTCCCTGAAAGTTTGGGGGGGATTCGTGAAGCGGGGGCCGAGATAAAAGGGGGGTCCCAAAACGTGCTTTCCCCATGCTAATTTCCATAGGGCGGTTGGACTCACTTTTAGCCCGAACGGATGAATGGATTTCCACCAAATTTGACAAAATTGTAGGGACTGGTAGCCCGATGTGCCTTTGCTATGTCTTAAGATATGTGCCCCAGTGGATTTTGAGTAATTTAGGTAAAAAAAAATATATATATCTATAGGCGCGCTCCGGTACGTGCACCGGGGCGCTTACCAGCGCGTAGAAATCTGATTGGCTCTCGGGTGTCTGTAAACATTCCAAACAGTCCGGAGCGGCCGCCATCCTGTGTCTCGGTAGGATCGAGACACAAGAGGTGGCAAAAACAAAGGGGGAAATGACCAAAAGGGGGCAGGGTAGACCCCCCTGACCCCCTAGGTTTGATGTGGGGGTCATAAAAGGGCCCCGCGGGACAACATTTTTTTAAAAATATTTTTTCGATTTTCGCGGGGGGAGCGCCCGGTACGCGCACCGGGGAGCGTACCGGGGAGCGTACCACGGGGAGAACCCAGTGAAACAGTAAAATAATATTTGAAAGTGCTTAGAGATAGGGTAGCTCTGCATAGAGTTGTTGTGTTGTGTGGGTGATATAAGTACCAGCATGTAGGTACCAATGTAGAGTCTTAAATTCAATCTAGACTGTCTCCTCTGTAGATATCTTGCATGTTGTTACAGAAGTTATTGTGGTAAATGGAATCCATATCATAGTCTGTCAGGAAAGCAGAAATAGATACTTTAAGCACTCCTGAGAAGACCTAGGGGATCATGGGTAGTCTACCTTGCTCCCTCATGATGTTTTAAAATTGCACAGTATACTGTAAGTTTCACTTTATATTATAATATAAATATAATAATTTGGTTTTACTTCATGAATTACATATAAAAATGAATAATGTCTCAAATAATTTTTAATTATGAAATAAAAATGTATTTGTTAGAATTTTCATAGTTTAATAAAACTTCCAGCATTAGTTCATCTGGAATCTCCTAAAAAATGGAAGATTCAATGTTTTGTAAACAGTCAATAAATTGTTGATCCAAAGACTCGTCCATAAAATCATCGTCAACAAAATCTTCATTAAGAATCTCCTCATTTGTAATCTCGAAAGAAACATTGATGCTTTCTTGTTCCACTTCCATTTTCTTGCTGTAAAAAGCATATAAAATCACTATATCAGTAGAGTTATGGCACTGTTGGGTTTAAGTTCAGACAGGTAGTTCTGATTTTTTAACAGTGAAGTTATCTTTGGGCAGTGTATGGTATCAGGCTGGAAGTAGAAATATAAAAAAGTGTATGTGATAAAGCCTAAGTAAATTCATAATTATACAAGAGAAGGCTAACTCAATCCATAACTATAACAGAGAAGCCTATCTCAATCTATAACTATTACAGAGGGATAGCATATAACTATCAGAAAATGTTTTCCCAAATTAACTTAAAGTGCACAACATACTTCACTTTTCTAAATAACAACTTACCTTTGTGAAAGCAGTTGAAGTTCTCAGTGAAAATCCTTTTCAAATGTACTTCAGGAAGTAGTAGTCAAAATGGCTGTGTTTCCCTCTTTTTTTTATATATATTCATGTACATAACCAATCAAATGTCAGGAAATATTAGTAGAAAATGAAAGTAACTTTTTAATCGGTTGTAAATTCTAACACTTCAGATGTGTTTTTGTCATGTAATTTACCTCAGGATATTTAGACAGGGCTACAGGCCAAATGGCTCAATGGAATTCCACCAAATTTGGGGAAATGGTAGGGACTGGTATGTAGTATGGCCTATTCTATATTTGGTGAACTTCTCTACAGAGGTTTTTATGTAAATTAACTTTTAAAAAATTTTGGGGAGCGCTTACCGGTAAGCGCAACGGGAGTCCTCCATTTTGTGTTTAGGTAGATTTGAGACAGAAGATGGAGGACAAACAACGTTGGGAATGGGTATAAGGGGGCACGGTAGGCACCCCCTGACCCCCTAGGTTTTCTGAGGGGAGTTTAGGAGGTACATATATGGCCAAAAAAAAAAAAATGTTTGCCCAGGGTGGTACGCACACCGCACCGGGGAGCGTACTTTGGTGAAAAAATTGTGAAAAAAGTTAGAAAAAGATAATCATTTGGAGTGATCAGAGGTAGGGTAGCCCTGAAAAGAGCTTTTGTGTTGTGTGGCTGATTTAGGTACCTACAAGTAGGTACCAATGCACATTCTTAAATTCAGGAGGAATATTCTATTCCCTTCATCTGAGAAGTGCACACCATCTCTTCTGTAAATATCTTGCATGTTGTAACGCAAGTTATTGTTGTATATTGAACCCATTCCATAGTCTCTCATGTAAGCAGAAACAGATTTATTCACAAGTTTCCGTGCTTTCTCAAATTGTGGACAAAATTGGTTGGACCACTTCCATTTCTGTCTTTGGGATATATTGGAATATACCAAGGCAGTTTGAGGAAAAAGTGCCATCAATTGCTCAAAGGTGTCCTTTAAAAGCATTTCCAGACCTACCCCAGTCAAAGTGCCTAAGTCATTTCCACCACAGTGCAGAATTATGAGGTTAGGGTGTGGCAGATGCAAAAAGGTTTTCACCACTGGTATCAATTGATGACATCTCAATCCTCTTTGGCCAATCCATTTTATGTCTACATTTGGTAAGTCAAGGTTGTGAAAATTTATGGTAGCTGCATACCTTTGAGCCCAGTGGATGTAGCTATGTCCAATAATCCAGACAGAATACATGGTAAGAGGAGGTTCTGGTGCAGTCAGATGACGTGTGGGAATGAAATGGCAGTTGGGACAGTATGAGTTTGTAAAAAAACAATCTGTGGAGTTTCAGTGCTCTTCAATCACAAGCAATGATTGGTGGATTCAGATAGTTGAAAACTGGAAGTTAGGGTGCATGGTTCTGTTATGTGAAAGAAGTAATTTGAATGGTTAAGAAAAAGTCATTTAAAGAAAGATTGCAGCGGATAAGCTGGTGTATTGAGAGGTCAAACATCCTTGCTGAGTTCATTTGCAACATTGTAGAATAAACTTTTAACCCTGGGAGCTCAGTGAGGAGGGAGTTGCTATGGTAACAAGTAGAAAAGGCTGAGGGGGGGAAGGGTGTTGGTTTGAAAATAGAGAGGGAAGAGTTTTGATTGGTTACCATGAGCAATATGTGTGTAGAATTAGAGGTTTTCTGTGCCATTAATGGTTGCAGTGCCTGGAGAACATACCTTTTGCTCTGCTAAAGAAATATTGGTGTGTGTATCTGACACTGTTCTGAATCTCCCAAAGCATTTGTAAAGGTGAGTTATGATTCATTTAGATAGAGAGTTCAGATTAAGAAGCACATTGATTTTCTTTGCTGTTGGTTTGTATGATGCTTTTTGAAAATGCATGGTTTCTATATTTGCAAGATAGAGGATTTGTATTTTGTGAAATAGTGATGTTTCAGTAGTGAAGTTGAATGGTTGTACATAGGACCTGCACTCTGTATCTAAAATGTTATTTATAAAACAATTTTAGGGTAAATCAATGGGTTTCAGTAGTGAAAATAAATGCTTGTACATAGGACCTGTGTTCTGTTCCTAAAATGGTAATTGAAAAACGATTTTAGTGCAAATCAATGGGTTTCAGTAGTGAAAATGAATGCTTGTAAATAGGATCTGTGCTCTGTTCATAAAATATTAATTAAAAAACGATTTTAGGGCAAATTAGTGAAAATGAATGCTTGTACATAGGACCTGTGTTCTGTTCCTAAAATGGTTATTGAAAAACGATTTTAGTGCAAATCAATGAGTTTCAGTAGTGAAAATGAATGCTTCTATATAGGACCTGTGCTCTGTTCGTAAAATGTTAATTGAAAAACGATTTTAGTGCAAATCAATGGGTTTTAGTGGTGAAAATGAATGCTTGTAAATAGGATCTCTGCTCTGTTCATAAAATATTATTAAAAAACGATTTTAGGGCAAATCAATGGGTTTCAGTAGTGAAAATGAATGCTTGTACCTAGGACCTGTGTTCTGTTCCTAAAATGGTAATTGAAAAACGATTTTAGTGCAAATCAATGGGATTTAGTAGTGAAAATTAATGCTTTTATATAGGACCTGTGCTCTGTTCCTAAAATGTTATTGAAGAAATGATTTTGGGGCAAATGAATGGCTTTTACATTTTTAAGAAGGAATAAATAGTGTGTGCATGATTACATAAAAATATTTGAATCTTTTACAAACATGTCACTTGTGTCACCTCAGATTAGGAAGCAGACTGAGTTTCTTTGCTGTTGGTTTGTGTCATTTTTTGGGTAATGCTTGGTAGGAATGTTTGCAAGAGAGAGGAAATGTATTTTGTAAAATAGTGAGTTTTCAGTACTGAAATGGAATGCTTGTACATAGGATCTGCACTCTGTAAACTTTTATTCAAAAATCGATTTTCGGGCAAATCAATGGCTTTTACATTTTTAAGAAGGAATAAATAGTGTGTGCATGATTACATAAAAAAATGTGAACCTTTCACAATCATGTCACCTGTGTTACCTCAGATTAGGAAGCACACTGAGGGCCTTATTTATGAAAACAGCAATGCGCCAATTTTAACTGTGTACTCCTTTCGAGACGAATGATGCGTTATATTTAATGTATGACGCATCATGTCGCAAGGACTTACAGATAAGTCAGTATTTCTGACGTATCTGTAAGCGCAAAAGTGACGCATTGCTGGAGTGTGTCACAAAAGTGACGCTACTCCAGCAATGCATCCTTTCACATGGGGAAAGCCCCATGTGAAAGGGCTTGCGCCAGTCTTACGCCTGCTGTGAGGCAGGTGCAAGATTTTGACGTTACAGCGTCCTAAAAGTGACGCAGTGAAATCTCATAGATTTCACTGCGTCACTATTACGAGGCTTTTTGCGGGGGAACGCCCCCTCTGCATACATTATACCTGACGCAGGTATAATGTGGCGCAGGGGTTTAAAAAGTGACGTATCTACCTAGATGCGTCACTTTTTAAATATGGCGCAACAAGGCACATGTTTTATGCCGCCGATGCGTCAGAAAAAGTGACGTATCAGCAGCGCAAAACTGACGCAGGGTGTCATAAATGAGGTCCTGAGCTTCTTTGCTGTTGCTTTGTGTCATGCTTTTTGATAATGGTTGGTATCTACATTTGCAAGATAGAGGATTTTTATTTTGTGAAATACTGAGGTTTAAGTAGTGAAGGTTTAAGTAGTGAAGCCTCAAAACCCATTTTGAGGCCAATCAATGGGTTTCAGTAGTGAAATTGAATGCTTGTACATACGGCCTGTGCTCTGTTTCTAAAATGTTATTTAAAAAACGATTTTAGGGCAAAACAATGGGTTTCAGTAGTGAACTTGAATGCCTGTACATAGTAGTCAAAGTCAAAAAGTTTATTATGTTTTGGCTCTCAATGAGGGCCACATAAAAGATAAACACACAGTTATACAACGAAAATTACAATTAAGTCACAAAACGAAACAGAAGGAAACAATTCTTATCTACCGGTCAAGCAATCATCAAACATCTCCCTGTATATCATTAATAAATATCTAAAAACCCTTTAAAAAACTTAAAAATTCTGAAACAAAACATTTCATTTGGAGGACAGTAAAGTGCATGGAAAAAGGTTTTTACATTTAAAATTCCTAGTTGGAGACAAATTGGTTTTAACCATGTATAGCGCAAAGGGCGCAGTGCAGGACAAATGAACAAGACATGATTACGATCCTGTACAGCATTATTACAGAGATTACATATTGGCGATGCACCATACCACTTTGCTAAGAGGAGATTTAGTGGAAGCAAATCATGCCTTAAAAGGTACCATAACCTACGGACTCTATGAGGAATATTCCAAATAAGGTATTGTTGGTCCAGCTTTGGTATATAAGTATTTAACAGTAATTCCCTTTCTTTTTGTCTTGGTTGGGCAAGCATATCCAATTTATAACAAAGTTCCCAAGATGCACATTTTAATTTAGACTTTAACTCGAGGGGAGTAAGCAAGAATAAAGTGCTTTCATCCAATTCTAACAGAAATACTGCTTTTCTAAAGTTTTTTACTAGCAAAGAAAACTCGTTAAAGTTGCCCAAGAGTTCCCTTTTAATGGCTTCCCGTAAGGAACCCGATTTACCTCTGGCCAGACAGGCTACCCATCTTACGAGGGATACCAACCCCTGTACCCAACAACTTCGGAGTCCGAATTCCAGCCTGCATGAAGATACAGAGCACGCTGTATTAAGGGAAGAAATTTTTCTTAGTACCTTTCCTTCCATTTTTTGCAAGAATCCCCATTGTTTTAACTCCACTAATTCAATTCCGTATAGTAGAGTTGCAGGTATCTTTGCTCTAAATACATCCAAAAATAGTGAAAAGTGTCTCTTCCCTGTAGCATTGTACAAGGAGCATAACCCCATGCCATGGGCCAATGCTTTGCGTGAATTGTGTTCAATGTGGGGCTTCTCACTTAGGTTTGCTGAAATAATTTTACCTAAGAAGGTGTAGGTTTTGACCACCTCTAGTTTCTGTCCACCTATAGCCCAGCTATAACTTCCAGACCTACATTTTTTCTTTCCAAAAATGCACATAATCTTACTTTTCGATATATTAATTTTCATATGGTGTGCTTCTGCAAATTGATTCAATGCATGCAGGTGATTGGACAGACCTTTCGGGGTTAAATCTAAAACAAGTATGTCGTCCGCATACATTAAAACCGATATAGATGACCCTCCAATTATCGGGGCTAAACCCCCACAAACTGCAATGGAAGCTGGTAGGTCTGCCGTATATAGTGAAAACAATATAGGGGCCAGTATACACCCTTGTTTTAACCCGTTCTGAGAAGGGATAGGTTGGGAAAGACCCCTTTCTCCGCCTTGTAGCACCTTACACCACGTGTTCGAGTGAAGTGACTTTACCAATTCGAGTAAATACACTGGCATGCCCAATACAGCCAGCTTTCTCCACAGCGTTGGCCGGTCCACCTTGTCAAACGCTGTGGAGAAATCTATAAATGCTGCGTATATGCCACCACCTCGAACACGTACATATTTGTCCACAATCACCTGTAATAATGTCAAATTATCTAAAGTTCCATGCTCTTTGCGAAATCCCGTTTGTTCCATGGGTAAAATACCATTTAGTTCTACCCATTCAGTTATTAACATTAAAAGACATTTGGCGAATATTTTTCCTATTGAATCCAATAGAGCTATTAGACGATAATTCGTAGGCTTATCACGCTCTCCCTTTTTAAATATGGGGATTAATATACTTCCCCTCCAAGAATTGGGGACTGATCTAGATATAAAACATGTACGAAACACTGGGAGAAGAATCCTACTCCAAGAGGTGACGTCTTGCTTAATTATTGACATGGGCAATTCGTCCGGACCCATTGCTCCGGAAGAGCGCATACTCTTTATCACGGAAGCTATGGATTTCTCGGTCGGGAGTTCTATGTTAAGCTCTCTACTTGGAGCTGGCTCCCAGTTATCCCCCTCTGCACCTTTAGATGCATATAAACTAGATATGAATAATATCCAGACATCTTCTGCAATAGAGATAGGAGTGGGAGTTGTTATTACTCCACATCCCTTCCCTATTATGGACCAGAATTCTCTAGATTTGTTAAAGGCCGAAGCCTCTCTTAACTCAATCCAGAGAGAATCTTCTTTTTCTCTTTTTAACTTAGCCCTCAGTCTGACCCTCCTTCTTTTTAATAAGGCTAACTTATGCTCATTTTCCCTAGATCTATTCAGGTATTGTTGCCTCACAATTTTGTTTATCTCCTTATTTAACATTAATAGTGTACTAGGAGAAAAGTGCAATTTTTTAGGATTTCTAGTTTTCTTAGCTATCATGGTAAGTTTCTTCATAAAATTTTCGAGATGAAAAAATTCCATACCCTGCCATTTATCTAATTCTAGTAAAGTTTGGGCAAGAATATTTTGTACATCCTTCATAGTGTTAGAGTCCCAGAAACATCTTCCAGACTTACAGTTAATAGAAACTCCTTTATTGACTAGGGACCAAGAGTTAGTTTCTGGAGGTTTTATTGACATAGTTATGTTGATCATTTTGTGATCACTCAGGGAAGAGTGAGAGATCACTATATCTCGAAAGAAAGAGAATGTATCATAGTCCGTAATTACATAATCCAAGATGGATTCACCCCTGAATGACCCATGTGTAAAATTTGCAGGAGTGTCAGAAGGCATCCTACCATTTACAATAAGCCCCTCTAGGTAGCTAAGTTCCTCAAGCAATATCTTTCCTCTTTTATTAGTTTTTATTTTAGTAGGGAAGATTGCTTGAGGTATATTATATGCTTCTTCCTTAGGTTTGTTTCTAAACATGTTTAAACTTAAATTAGACACTTTGCTATTTAAGTCACCGACAAGTAAGATATAGGGGGGCTGATCAAGCTCTAATAATTGTTTTACATAAGAAAACATTTGCTTTAAAACAGTATTAAAAATATCCTCAGGTGGAATATAAGCATTTATAATTATAAATGAAGACCATCTACCCACTGATGCTAGATTATTGATAGTTATTGCTTGGAAAATATTACTAGTGTCCATATAATTGGAAAATTGCCATTGTAAAGAATTAGTTAACAAACAGGCAATTCCACTTTTGCATGGCCTTTTTTAGAAGGTGTAGCGGGGGCCTCCAAAACAAAATAATCTTTCCCCCCATATAGGAGATTTTTACACCATGTTTCCTGAATACATAGCACATCTGCATTTAAAGAAAGTAAAAAATCAAGTTTCTCAGGGCAATTATAAAGGCCAGCAGCATTCCAAGAGACAATTTTTAATTGACTGTTAAAGATGTTGAAATAGTCGTGAGTTGTTCGATGTGTTATTCGATAAAACTCCTGGTAACCAATTCCACATCTGATTGTCTTCTGTTAGAGGAGTATCTATGTTCTCAGGAAGAGGGAGTACCTGAGAGACCATGCGTTTACCTCTAGAGACCCAGATTTTTAGATCTTTATTACAATTAGACGGGTCTTCCTGCCTAAAACCCAGCTTTGTATTTCTTTCTCTAGAGGAAATACACTGTCCATTATTAAAAACAGGTAACACATCAATCCCTCTACGTTGAAATACTTCCGCTTGTTGGAATACCAGGTTAGCAATTATTTTAGAGTAAAACTTTACCCTTGCTCGTTGCCCCTTTTCAGATCTTATTGGTGAGACCAAATCAATATCATTTGACAAAATAAGTTTTAGGCTTTCAATTTCTTTAAAGCAGTTAAGCAACCAAGATCTATTCAATTTTAAATCTAAGTCGAATAAGGGAAGAAAATCCAATGTCAAGGTATCCACACATGTGACAGGAGCTTTCAATGGCTGAATAGTTGGACTCTTAGCCACTTCAGATTGGAGCCTAAAGATAGGTGCAGATGGATTAAGTACCCTTGTTACTATAGGCATATTTCTTATGTCCTCAACAACTGATGTTTGGGGTTCTAATACATTTACCTCAGAGCATGGAACTATCCCTTTCATAGTGCCTTCAGGAGGGGTACCTTCCACTACATTGTTAGTGATACAACCCACTACCTCTTTATCGGGAGTATCCAATATTAAACTATCTGCTCTTTCTATAACATCAGGCACTTCGGTTATTATGTGTTTTTGGAAAATAATTTGCCTCTGTCTTTTCTTCTTATACTTACGAACCAGCTTCCTATTTTTTCCTTTACTTTTTACTTTTACTGTTTTATGAGTCTCCTTAGTTCCTTGAGGTTCTTTTTTCTCCTGATTAAAGATGGAAAAGAGTTCATTTCCGGCAGTTTGATTAGCCTCTACCAAGCTCTCTTCCTTCAAGGTAGGTTCTAATTCTTTCCTCTGTTCTAAGGAAGATAGGGTAGGGGTCTTGGAGGGCTCATGAATGTCAACCTTTAAAGTCATCCCCAACGGAGCATTTTTCCTCAATGAGTTAGTGTTGTCTACGACTTTTTGGATAACAGGTTCAGTAGAAGGAATAGTCACATTCTCTGCATTTTTAACCAGCAATGCTTTCAATATCTCAGTAACTGAGGCCAAAATGCAATCAGAACTCACTGCAAATTTGCCTAGTAAAAGTAATATAGAAGACAGTAATTGTTCGAGTGCTATCAGAGAATCAGAAATCGGTTTTTCATTTTTTGGAAAGTCGGATGCAGAAAAAGGGCAAATCCCCGATAGGTTAAGTTGAGGAGATTTCAAATCGCTCTGCATTGAGGGGATGTCATTAGATTTGATAGAAGGAGTGCTACTATATAGCAGTAATCCAGATGGCGTTGCTCCATTAGGAGTTTTACTAAGCTCAGGCTGAATCAAAATTCTCTTGTCCATGTAGCGACCACAGAGTTCGAGATCGATACTGGACAAAATAGATACTTCTCCTATGTCTTCCTCCGCTTTTTCTAATCCCTTAAGAATATTATGCTGAAGTACTTTCAAATTTGTTAACATGAGATCAGAGTCAGCTCCGTTTGATGAACATGCTGGGAGAAGTACATCATTAGACTGAGTCAGAGGAGGCTTATTTATTTCTGTCATTAGACCAAGATTAAGATCTTTCACCACATCGGACTGCAATTTCGACTGTGGTATCAACTCAACGTCAGTTGTTGTTGGAGCTTCCATGGGTTTATTCACAGTTTTTTCCCAAATTTGCAGTAACTGCATTTGCCCTTTAAGTTGTACGCTATTTTCGTATTTATTCCTCAGGGGGTTAGATCTTGTTTTGACACATGACCTCCCCCCTAGGACTCTCCCAGAACGTAATTTCTTTGCAGTCATGATGTCTAGAAGAAATCTAGCACAGCAGCAGGCTTATGGAACCAGAATGTGTAAACAAACAGTCAATAAAATATGAATCCACAGGGAGAGAAGGTAAATGCTCGTACAGGCGACAGAATTATTTCCTCGCAGATTACAAATCTGCAGATATTATACAAACTTACTTGAAGTACAAAAAAGAAATAGGAAATTAAAAATACCGGAGCCCGGCCCGGCCTACCTCGGCCACTGAGGGCCACAGAGGGCCCGCCCTTTGCCCGGGCTTAGCCCGGCGTCCCGCCCGCGTCCCGCGAGGGAGGTAGTACGCCAATTATATGCGCCTCCTGGCGCTTGAAGAAGGTGCTCGGCAGGCGCTGTGCCTGCTGGGGCTTGTGGTTCACCTGGCCCGCCCTCCACTCAGCGGCAGCACTCCAGATGACCAGGGAGGCGTGCGGCGGGAGGCGGGAGGCGGGATGACCCCTTCGAAAACGGTGAGGCGGCAGGTAGGCAATCAGAGCTGCAAAAGGAAATGTGGCACGGCAAGTTCACCAAATGGAAAGTTCCCCCGCTCTGCAGGTAGTACGCCAATTATATGCGCCTCCTGGTGCTTGAAGAAGGTGCTCGGCAGGCGCTGTGCCTGCTGGGGCTTGTGGTTCACCTGGCCCGCCCTCCACTCAGCGGCAGCACTCCAGATGACCATGGAGGGGTGCGGCGGGAGGCGGGAGGCGGGATGACCCCTTCGAAAACGGTGAGGCAGCAGGTAGGCAATCAGAGCTGCAAAAGGAAATGTGGCACGGCAAGTTCACCAAATGGAAAGTTCCCCCGCTCTGCAGGTAGTACGCCAATTATATGCGCCTCCTGGCGCTTGAAGAAGGTGCTCGGCAGGCGCTGTGCCTGCTGGGGCTTGTGGTTCACCTGGCCTGCCCTCCACTCAGCGGCAGCACTCCAGATGACCAGGGAGGCGTGCGGCGGGAGGCGGGAGGCGGGATGACCCCTTCGAAAACGGTGAGGCGGCAGGTAGGCAATCAGAGCTGCAAAAGGAAATGTGGCACGGCAAGTTCACCAAATGGAAAGTTCCCCCGCTCTGCAGGTAGTATGCCCTGTACATAGTACCTGTGCTCTGTTTCTAAAATATTATTGAAAAAACGATTTTGAGGTAAATAAATGGGTTTCAGTATTGAAATTGAATGCATGTACATAGGACCTGCAGTTTGTTTCTAAAATGTTTTTCAAAAAACGATTTTGGGGCAAAGCAATTGGTTTTAGATTTTTGAGAAGGAATAAATAGTGTGTACATGATTATATAAAAATATTTGAACGTTTCACAATCATGTCACCTGCTTTACCTCAGATTAGGAAGCAGACTGAGTTTCTTTGTTGTTGGTTTGTGTCATTTTTTGGGTAATGCTTGGTAGGAATGTTTGGAAGAGATAGGAAATTTATTTTGTAAAATAGTGAGTTTTCAGTACTGAAATGGAATGCTTGTACATAGGACCTGCAGTCTGTTTCTAAAATGTTATTCAAAAATCGATTTTGGGGCAAAACAATGGCTTTTTCATTTTTGAGAAAGAATAAATAGTGTGTGCATGATTACATAGAAAAATGTTAACCTTTCACAATCATGTTACCTGTGTTACCTGAGATTAGGAAGCACACCGAGGGCCTTATTTATGAAAACAGCGATGCGTCTCTTTTCACTGTGCACTCCTTGCGACACCAATGATGCGTTATATTTAATGTATGACGCATCATGTCGCAAGGACTTATAGATAAGTCAGTATTTCTGATGTATCTGTAAGCGCAAAAGTGACGCATTGCTGGAGTGTGTCATAAAAGTGACGCAACTTCAGCAATGCATCGTTTCACATGGGGAAAGTCCCATGTGAAAGTGTTTGCCTCCGTCCTACGCCTGCTGTGAGGCAGGCGCAAGATTTTGACGTAACAGTGTCCTAAAAGTGACGCAGTGAAATCTCACAGATTTCCAGGGCCGGACTGTGAACCAAAACTGGCCCTGGCAAAGTACTCGCCCCGCCTTCTCCCCCGCAGGGGGGGGGGGACAGGAGGGGGTTGGGGGTGCCCTCAAGCTCTTTGCCAGGGCCGGTTTTCGGCCGATTTTGTTACAGGGCCGATTTTGCAGCTATGCTGGAAAAACGGCCTTGTAACAAAAACGGCCCCCAGGGGCCCCAAACCGGCCCCCACCCGTGCGGCGCACCGGGGGATTGCCCGGTGCCCGCTATGGCCAGTCCGGCCCTGTAGATTTCACAGCGTCACTATTACGAGGCTTTTTGCGGGGGAACGCTCCCTCTGCATACATTATACCTGACGTAGGTATAATGTGGCGCAGAGGTTTAAAATGATGCATCTACCTACATGTGTCACTTTTTAAATATAGTGCAACAAAGCACATGTTTTATGCCGCCGATGCGTCACAAAAAGTGACGCATCAGCAGCGCAAAACTGACGCAGGGCCTCATAAATGAGGCCCATCCTTTTTTGCACACTACTCCAGTTTAGTCCTGTCCACTGCACTCTTGGACACAAGCCTCACCTTTTGTGCTCCTCTGGAATGGCTTCATCTCATCTGCACTCCTGCTTAGGCCTCACAATTTTTTTTTAGAATAACATTTTAAAAACAGAGAAAAGGTCATATGTATAAGCTTTTCATTACAGTACTGAAACATCGCTCATTTATAAAATACAATTCCTTTATGTACCAAGGTTTCTTTACCAATTATTATGAAGAATGTATAAGTCTCTGATATATTCTGTTCCTGACTTACTGTATTTTTACATTAGTCCCCTTCTAACATCCTTTCTGTGACTCATTCCTTTTTACATCCTGATTCTGTGTTATACTCTCTTATACTTTCTCTTTAACTTACTTTCTCTTACACCCTGTCTCTGATGTATTCCCTTTCTCTCATTAGTCCTTGTTACATCCTCTCTCTGATTTAGTTCCTCTTACACCCTGTCTCAAACTTAGTCTCTCTATCTACCTTTTACAGCCTCTCTGTGTTTTAGTCTCTTTTACATCCTGTCTCCTTCTAACACCGTCTCTCTGTCTTACATCCTCTTACACCCTCTCTCTGTCTTACACCCTGTTATATCCTTTTTCTAACTAATTCCCTATGTCCATTTCTTTGACTGACTCCCTCTCCTTATTACATCCTTTTTCTGTCTTATAACATATTATACAGTCTTTCTGTCTTACTCCTTCTCTATGTTTTTCTTCCTCTATCTGTTTCTTTGTCTGACTCTCTCTGTCTTTTTGTGTTAGTTCCTTTAGATCGTTTTCTCTGTCTTAATCCTAGTTACATAGTTGTTCTGATATAAACTTAGATATGTTGTATAGTAGTGTTTATATAGTTTGTTTATTGTCATTGCCTTGTTCTTTGGTAATAGTGGTCTAAAATGTGTTATCTTTTCTTTTATCACAGATTGAAATCAAGATTTGCATAGTAAGGAAAAATGCCATCAAGGCAAAGGAGAATAAAAGATGTGAAGCGGAAAAAATTAAAAACAGCAACAGAATTAAAGCACTCTTCTACAACAAATACTTCAAAAGAGAGGAAAAATGCTCCTGGTAAGACAACTAAGGGGAAAATTACCAAGCAATAGCGATAATTATCGCTATTGCTTGGTTAGAGACAAAAATTTACCGCTGAGCTGCGGCGATTTTATCGCAGATAAACGTTGGTATTACCAAGGTTTATCGCAAATGCGATAAAAAACGGCCGCAATGCATGAATATCGCTGAAAAGTCAGCGATAGTCATACATTACCGAGCTAATGCTCTTAGCCATGTTATCCACCTCCCATTGGATAACATGGCTAAGAACTGCTCAGGGCAGGTGTTAGCTTTTTGAGATATTCGCGCTTAGCGCGAATATCTCCAAAAGTTGGTAATAGGAGATAGTGATGTTAGCGACTGTTTCCAGTCGCTAACATCTTGGCACGCCCACTTTGCATGTCATTAGTGATAAATATCACTGACATGCAAAGTGGGGCCCAAGATGGTCGCTATCTCCTACTAGCTGTCGCTAACTGGTGTTAGCGACAGCTAGGTAATAGGGAGATAATTTTATCTCCACTTTCTTGGCTTTTAAAGCCAAAAAAGCGGAGATAAACCCCCTTGATAATATGCCCCAAAGTCTTTATTTCGGAACATATGTAGATAAAAAATAAAAATGTTGATGACAATGTCCATAAACAGAAGGAGTGACCAAATTTGAAGAGGAAGGAGAGGTCTCCTAAAAATGTTAATACTGCAGGAGCAGAGAATAATATGTATTGGAATAGAAGGCAAAACCAATTTAGGGACATTCGTAAACGAATGTTTTGCAATAGGGTAGTTTTAAATTTGTTAAAAAACATTAAGAAAGGTAAACAGAGAGCTGCTTTTTACAAGAAAAAGAAAAATGTAGAGAAAATTGTTGATCAGGCTTTTGAAGTTAAGAATCTTTTTTATTTTAGTAATCAATGGAATTAGGACACTTAACAAGACAATAGATGTTTTCAAATCAAAGAGTAGATGCAAAAGAGTAATTAATCAGACTAATTTTTGTAAAGTTTTTTCTGGAGAATGGATGCATAGTTCAAATTGTGAGCCATTTTTTAAGGAGGAGAGTTACTTTCAGGAGAATGATTTGGTGCATGCAGTTGACACCAGTGGTCGAGCATATGAGGTGAAAGATGGTTGTGCGATTGAAAAAGAGAAACTTGTGTCTAGAGATGCAGAAGAGGTGTTAACTGGTGAAGTTTTAGGTAGACGTACTAAGGGTCCAGTGTACACTTGGAAGTGTAGTAGTATTTGTAGTGTGCGACAGGAATCAATCGATTTGCTTCTTAATTTCTTACGTACATATAGTAAGAAAAGTCTAAAACAAAAAATAAAGATGTTGCAAGACTTAGATCCTTGCTGAGTGAGAGAAAAGACAGGTTTGCAAGGTCATTCACTGGCTTGTCTTTCAAGAAAAGTATGTCAGAGTCTTTTTCATCATTTTAGGATGTTAGCAGTGCATCATAACAAAATGAGGAAATTAGTGAGAAGGTTGTATTATGCAAAAAGTCCAGCACTTAAGCTTAAACAGTTAAACAGTGCTCTTTTGCGTGGAACTGAATTAGATGTGAAGATGATTTGTGAAGACATTGAGTTTTGTTATTTTAGTGAAAAAGAGGACAGTGTAGATATAGACACAGTAGTAGAAGGTAATGTGGAAGACAATGTACAGATTTCAAGTACAGAAAAGTTTGACCAGGAAATTACCAGGTTTAAGGTAAAATCAAGTGAAAGGCCTAATTTTACTTGTGTGTGTTGTCGACGGACTCATTATAAGATTCAGACTAGGTTAGTTGATTTATATGCAAAAAGTGAAATGGAAAATAATAGTGAATGGAAGAATTTTGCAACTTATTTGTTGGTGGAGAATTCTTTTGATTTAAGTTCGGATCAGCGTACCTGTAAATATTGTTATAATACATTAAATGAAAACAGAATGCCTGCTAAAGCTGTTCATAATAATCTGGAGTTGGTAGACATTCCTGCTGAATTGATGGATTTAAATACATATGAATCTATTTTCATTCAATGTGTCCATCCTTTTCAGGCTATTGTTCGCACGGAGCCTAAGATAGGGAAATTGCCTCCTTCAGATTTGCAGAGAGGATTAAAGGGAAGAGTTGTTCATTTGCCTCTATATTTCAAGAAAAATATTGATACAATTGGTGTAGAAAAAGTGGAAGAGGAACCTTTAGTTATTCTAGTTAATGGGGTTCCGACAAAGAGTAAGCAAATTTGGCAAGATTTAGTGGATGTTAGGAAAGTCAAAAAGGCAACGTTGTATTTGGTCAAAAACAATGAGTACTACAAACATGTATGTGTTGGAGCATAGGAAACAGCTGCAGATGAAGACAGTGATTGTTCAGCTGGCCAAATTGAAAAAGTTGATGTGTCTAGAAGTGAAGAAATATATGAACATTATACAGTTCATCCTTTGCATTCCAGAGAAGTAATGGGGAATGCAATTGAATTGTTTCAAATGAAATCAGCAAAAGGAAGTCCCATTAGTGTATGGGAAGAAAGTTTGGAAGCTCGTTGTTTTCCACATTTATTTCCAACAGGTCGAGGTGGACGATATGACGATCGACCACTTCAAATTCCTGCATCTGAATACCGGACTTTAAGATTATATGTTGAAGATCCAAGGTTTCGTCAATGCATCCCATATTTGTTTCATCTACTGTATGAAAGTGACTTGTCTGGGCTTTCTTATGCAGTAAACCATATACTGAAAAGTGGAGCACATCTGCAAAATGTTTCGGCGAGGGACTTTATGGAGAAATTCAATCTGCAAGATAATATTTTGGAATCTCATCTAATCAATCTCATGGCATGTCAGCGTGGTACAAACGAGTATTGGTACCGTCGTCATGGGGAATTGAAATGTATGCTAAGAAACTTAGGAACTCCTACATGGTTCCTTACTCTTAGCTGTGCCGAGTATGCATGGGACGACTTACTTCAATTTATACGCGAGGTAAATGCAAATATACAAAATATAGAATTCAAAATACCTGGAGAACTGTGTTCTTTGGATCCAGTGAATGTATGCAGATATTTCAATCATAGATTTGAAGCTATGATGTCTTTCATTATCAACAAAAAAAATCCTCCCCTTGGAGAGGTTTTGGATTTCTTTTGGAGAAAGGAGTATCAAGCGAGAGGTGCTCCTCACATACATATGTTGTTGTGGATTAAAGATGCACCAAAATTTGGAACAGATTCGGATGAAACAGTGATGAGTTTCATTGAAGAGTATTCAACATGTGCTGTTCCGAAAACTACCGAGGAAAACAGTTTAAGGCAAAAAGTTTTACGGTTTCAATCCCATCGTTGTGGGAAGTATTGTCGTCAAAAATTCAAAAACAAGGAAAAGTTCTACACAAAATGTCGTTTCGGCTTTCCACGACCAGTGATTTCTAAAGGAAGAGTAAATAATTTGATGTCTTCTCTACGACATACTGTGACGAGGAAATCACCCAAAAATACATACAATTTAAAAAGAAACGAAGAGTCCAAGTACATCAACGACTACAACCCAGTGATTTTGTCCATGTGGAATGCTAACATGGATATTCAGTTCGTTGCTAACAACTCTATTGCTGTGGCTCGATATGTGACGTCTTACATCACAAAAAAAGAAAAGACAGAACTGAAGGAAATGTGGGAGGACATTTCACATGAAAAGAGTCTAAGCAAGAAATTATACAGTTACAGTCTGAAGATGTTGTCACATCGAGAAATTGGAGCATATGAATGTTCTGATCGATTGTCATCAGCAAGTCTATATGCCAAATCTAGAACCATCATTTGGGTGAGTCTAGGTCTTGCTACAACACGAAACCGAGTTTTGAAATCTGTAGAAGAAATAGAGTATTTGGCGGAGAAAGAACCAGAAAGTACAGATATTTTGAAGACAAACATGTTGGATACATACTATCCAAATAGAAGTCCTCACCTTGAGAACGCTTGTCTCTATGAGGTTCTTCAAAGCTATATTTATAAGAGAAACATCAGAGAAGATATCAATAATGGAATATATGCTGTCATTGGATGTGAAGGATGTCTAGTGAAACAGAGAAAAGGTAATTTGATTAATCATCGAAAATTGAGTTGCGAAAATCCAGACAAAAGGGAACTTTACTATTTGGCTCTTTTGCAACTCTTTAAGCCATGGCGTACAGAAGAGGAACTACTCGGAGATTTTCTCTGTTATGAAGATTTTTTTAATGCAACCAAGGATACCATAGAATGTCTTGTTTTTCCAAATTATCTGCAAATGTTGAACCAAGAAATAGAGCAAGAAGCAACAATTGCTGCAGAGATTGCGAGAGACAGTTCTCAAGACAGTCAGAGTTCTACTTCATTAAGTCAGCATCCACTAGGAGGACCAATTATCCAAAATGAAGCTGCCACTGCAATGGATGAGGTGGAAAGAGCTATGGAACAAGCTCAAGATGATGTAGTTAATTTAGAAGATTTGGTGAAACAACTAAACCTTGAGCAGAAGCAGATATATGACGAAGTCACAGAACAGATTGAACATGGATTCACTCATGAGAAAAAAGAGTGCTCATGTACATTATTTAAGTCTGTCCAACTGTACGTGAGTGGAGAAGTGGGAACTGGAAAAGAAATTCTGATTAAAGCAATTGCAACTTATCTGCAGTAAAGGACTGAATCACCGCTATCTTGTGTTGTTACCGCTCCAACTGGGCTGGCAGCACATAATATTAAAGGGATTCATTTACATCGTTTACTGATGCTGCCAGTGGAGCATGATAACAAATTGCAATACCACAAGCTATCTGGAGATGCGTGTTCCGAAGTTTCGAGAGTCCTGAAGAAAATGAAACTTCTTATCATTGAGGAAGTAAGCATGGTCTCAAATCTAATGCTTGCTTTTGTGCATTTGAGAAGGCAAGAAATTCTTAGAACAGAGTATGATGTGTTATTTGGAGGGAAACACATCATTGTTTTGGAGATCTACTGCAGTTGACTCCAGTGAAAGGACAACCAGTGTTTAAAATGGTCACGCATGAAGATACCATGAAGTGCCTAGGAAGCATTGGAAACGTTAATATATGGTTAAATTTCAAATATGCAGAACTACTCCAAAATATGCGGCAGGCAAAGGATGAAGATTATAAAAATATTCTACAAGATGTAAGAATAGGAAAAGTAAGTCAGCATGGGAAAGAAGCTTTACATGGACGATTAATTTCAAATTTGTATCCAAATGAAAACATTCTTCCAGAGAATATTTTTAAGAAAATTAACGAGAAGAAATCTGGCATATGTTTGATGCCAACTCTGAAAGAATGTTCAATGTTTAACAACAAAATGTTAAAGTTAGAAAATGAAGAGATAGTGAAACTGGAAGCTATAGATAAAATAGAGCATATGGGAGCAACAATTATTTTGTCTGAAAATTTGAAATCAAAATTGGATTCATTAGAGAAGACTATATCTAAAACTGCTGGTTTTGAAAAGACTCTGAATGTGTGTTTAAATTGTCGTATTATTTTGAGAAGGAATTTAAATGTTGAAAGAGGTCTGGTAAATGGAGCAATGGGTCATGTTGTTGGTTTTGTGAATTACAAAAATAGAGATGGAATTGAAATTTTAAAAATTAAATTTGATGGCATTGACGAAATAGAACAAATTTGTCGTTGTTCAGCTAGGTTTTTGCTTGTGAAAGACTTATATGTTCGCCGAAAACAGTTCCCTATTTGTTTGGCATATGCGGTGACGATTCATAAATCTCAAGTTTTAAGTGTAGATTGTGCTTTGGTGAACATTGGAAGTTCTGTGTTTAAAGAGGGTATGGCATATGTGGCATTATCATGAGTCAGAACTTTATCAGGATTGTACTTGATTGACTGTGATGAAACAAAGATTTGTGCTGATCTAGATTGTGTTAAAGAATACAATAGGTTAAGAAGAAAGTATGCTCCACATTTGCCTCAATATCCTCTGTTTGAAAAACGTGTGGTAGGCCGAAAAAGAAGAAATGAGAATAATTGCAGTGAGGTAGTAGCAAAAAGACAAAAAGTAGATGAAACTGTAATTGTAAGCAGAAAGAAAAAGGATTCTGTTGAAGATGTTGTTGGATTTCAGTTTGAAAACAGTTCTGGTGTCAACTGCTATGCTAATGTAGTGCTTAATGTTGTTTTTTTTCTTTAAAATTTACAAGAACAGATTGTTCAAAATCGGGATCAAACATTCTGCTGTTTATTGAATTCCGTGTTTGAGAACTGTAGCAGTGATAGAGCAAAAATAGAAAGTGTTTCAGAAATTAGAAATCTTCTAGACATATGTTCTGGTCAAAATCAATTTTCACAGATTATTCAGCAGGATTGTCAGGAATTTTTAATGAATATG
Organism: Lissotriton helveticus; assembly: GCF_964261635.1. Taxonomy (NCBI): domain Eukaryota; kingdom Metazoa; phylum Chordata; class Amphibia; order Caudata; family Salamandridae; genus Lissotriton; species Lissotriton helveticus. Next base: position 1,613,254,283 of record NC_136065.1, read on the forward strand.
TTTGATGTTTTGGAAGATGAAGGTGTAGATATAAAAAATCTTTTTAGCCTTTCTTATCAATGGCAGCATGACTGCGACAACTGTAGTTTATCAAGTAGTACTAGAATAGACACTGAAAGATTTATATATTTGACTTTACCAGACTGCAAATCAGTGCCTTTTAATAATCTAGTTAAAGCAGCTGATCACAATATGGGGTATACAACGGTAACCACGCATTTTTTACAACGCGGTACCGTTACCACGCTACTTTTACCACGCAAGTCGTCGACTTGCGCTGGGGGGCGCTCCAGGATAGTAAATAGATTAATTTACTATCCAACTCCTTTCCCTAGAGTCCACGGGGACTGGAGTTGGAATAGTAAATTAAAAAATTTACTATCCAGTGCCCCTCCACGCAAGTCGTTGTAACGACTTGCGTGGTAAAAGTAGCGTTGTAACGGTACGCGTTGTAAAAGTACGCGTGGTACCGTCATATAAGCCACAATATGGTGTGTACCCAATGTAAGTCTGCAATGCTGTCCACATTATTTTTACAAACTTATGGTAAATATGTGATTTTAATGTTCCAACGATGTAGACCTGATGGAAGTAAATTGTCAACTTCTATTAAAAATGTTGTGGCTTCTCAGTTATCAATTTCAGGAAGAACGTTTGCAACTGTAGCTATTATTTATCATGACGGTCCTTCAACAACATCAGGTCATTACACATGCTATTATAACCCTTTGGTGCTAAGGCAATCCCAGATATTTACCTTCATTTCCATTGAAATGAATGGGCACTGCATGACGAGCTGACCTTGTCATTAGCATGGAAGTGGTTAAAAATTCGTAAAGGTTGGACCCACTGTAATGACACTCATTTGACTTTCAAACAACGTTTGCCTTTTGACTTAAAAAATTCATACCTAGTGTTTTTAGAACCAAAATTTAAGTAAAGGTAATTGGCCTATGAAGACGGGAGCAGTTAATAAAGGTTATTTTGCTGTTTAAAAATATATTCTGAGTAAAAGTGATCCAGGTAATATAGAAAATTGACTTGTCATATAGGTACTGTAAGTGGATCTCATAGTAAGTGATATCAGTATTATACAAAATGATGAACATGAGTGAGTCAGAGACGGTTTTACAAATACTTAAATATTGTGAAAATGTTGTATGAGCCTTTCTTTCAGAACGTCGGAAAAACGGTAATTTCAGAGTTTCTTAGAATTAATTTGAAAATATACTCATACATCTGACACTATTTGGCCAAAAGGAAAAGTAAAGGAATGAGTAAAGAGTCATGACTGAAAAAACGGAGTATATGAAAATAATGAAAATATTTCAGATGTTCTTGGAGCTTTTCTTCTAGAAAGTCGATGAAATTGATTTTTTAGTGAACAGCAGAGTACTTTCCAACGAGAAAAGGACCTTCATGATACACTATTTGGCCTAAAGGAAAAGTAAGTGAATCAAAGATTAGTGTACATTTGTCATTTGTCAGTATCTAAGTTTTTTTTTAAAACACAATCTTTTAGATTGGGTTTTTTTTTCCCGCTGTCATATGATGAGTAATTTGAACTCACTGTTTAAGTGAAATTCAATATATTCTGAGAACAGCAAAAATAAACTATGTAACATGTTGTACAAGTTATTCTATACTTTGGATTGTGTAAATTAAATTGTATTCCCATTGTCTGACACTCACTTTCCTTTTTCCATCCTCTTTCAGCTCTTTTTACTCACTTATAATGTCTTTCTCTCACTCTCTGTCACCCCCGTTCCTTTACTCCACTTCTTTCACAAGCCCTCATTCTCTTTTTTTTTTTTTTAACAGAAACATGTTTGAATCAGTTTTTAGAATAAAAGAATGAAAGAATAGTGCCCCCCCCTTCATTAAGTAAAGAGCGGAGACGAATAACAAAGGCGAACCAAAAATACAGTTTAAAATCAGGGAAATTGAGCCCTCCCTCATGTATGCTGTTTTTCATGAAATTCAGCGACCTTCTCGCTTTTTTATAGCCCCAAATAAAACTGCTAAGTGCGCCATCAAGTTTCTGAAAGAACTGGTTGCCCTCATTCTCAATTCAACTGTCTGCATCCCCTCTCTCCCTTGCATAACTTTTCAGCTTTCAGTCTCTCTGCTTTACTTCCCTTTTCCGTATTTTCCTCCTTTGCTCTTTTAGTAATTCCTCTTTACTCACTCAGCAGTATTGTCGCACTCTATCACTATAAATCACCCACTCTCCCTCGCTTATCTTTGTTTGCTCCTTTCTTTTGACCTCTTCTCTCTATTTTTCGTTCACTACCTCTATGTCCTCTGTGCCTCACTGTCCTTGTATTATGTTCACTTGTGTTTATCTACCTTCTATCATTTCTTTTACAACAACTTCACTGCTCCTCTCTCATCGTTCTTCATCCCATTTCTTTTACTCTGGTTCCATTACTATCCCTCATTTCTTTTCTTTCAATGTCCTTCTCTTTACTTTCATCACCAAATTATTTTCTCTCAGTACCACTGTTTTAGTCTTCTTCTCCTCTCTTTCCTTTTTTGCTCCCTTACTCATTTCCTTTGCTCACTCATTGTACTCCACCTCACTCAGTTTTTCTCTTAGTGTGTCTGTCTACTAACTTCCTCACTCCTTTTCCCTCAATCGTTGTATATTATCCTCTCTCCCTTCATCCCTTCACTCTATGACTGTTCTTCACTTACTCTCAGTTATCTTCTATTCCTCATTCTTCTAAATGCATCCTTAATTAGACTTTTTTCCGTCTCAGTCATTATCTTTTTACTTACTACTGTTTCCTGATTTAGTTTTGCTAACTCACATTGTTTTAGTATCTTTCTTACCTTCAGTTCATTTCTCTGTTCTTCTCTTCCTCTCTGTCAGTGAATCTATATGCCTTACTCTTAGTAATTTGCTCTCCTTCTATTTCTTTTTCTCTCTTTTTGTCCTTCTATCTTACTTTATTTCCCTTTCTGTGTCCTTCACTCTTACTTTATTTCTAAATACACTGTTATGATTTTTAACCTCTTCATTTGTATCTTTTAATTTAAAATACATATTTTACTAATTATAACTTATTTTTTCTTCTCTCTTTCACAGATACAAAGTGTAGTAAAAAAATATAATTAAAGTTACATTTTTTGTATGGTAAGTGTGACTAAAAAAATGTAGTTTGTCATCATCCTTTGCTTTAACGTCACTAATATTTTCTCAACCAACCTCACTCCTGTTTCTTTACTCTGCTTCCCTCACTTATTCTTATTCTCCATGTTTACTCCCCTTTCCCTATATCCCCTCTCATATTCAACTTCTTTCAGTCCCCATTCTTTACTTCACTTACCCTCTGTTCCCTTCCTTTGCTTCTTCACTCATTCTCTTTTTCTTAATTATTTACTTCACTCCTACACACACACCTCATCCCCCTCCCAACACATACACACACCTCTGACATACACCCCACACACACACCACACACACACCTCATACACACACACACACCCCCACACACACTCCTCACACACACACACACATTCCATACACACACATACATCCCACACATACACCCCCCACACTCACACACCCCTCACACATATCTCACACACCCTCACCTCCACCCACACCGAAACACCCCACACACCCACACCCACAGACACACCTTACACACCCACACCCCGACCTACACCCACTGACTCCCTATAAGTCACACACACTGCATTACTTACCTTTCTTTGCTGTTTCACTCTGACCCATTCAGGCACTGTTTCCTTTACTCTCTCTGTCCTTTCTCTTTGTCACTCCCCATGTCTTATCCTAATTCAATTTTTCAACCTCTTTCACCCCTCTTTACTTACACTCACTGCTCTTTTCTCACCCTCCCTCACCGTTGTTCATTTATCCCAGTTCCGTCACTACCCTTCATTCCCCATTTTTTACTGTCCTTTCTTTTTCTTTCAACACCCACTCACATTCTCCCACTATCTCTACTTTAGTCTTCTTCCTCTCTCTTCCCTTCTTTTGCTCCCTTATTCATTTTACTTTTCTCACTTTCACCCCATTACACCTTCTCTGTTTTTTACTATGTAATAAACAATCCTTCTGTGTTTCTCCCTCTCGCTCTCTTTCTCTTAACATTACTCTCTTTGTGTTCTTCCCTCATGCTAACTCCTTCATTATTTTTTTTTTTGGGTGCGCGCCCCGGTGCGCATACCCTGAGTAAAAAAAAATTGACAGAGATTCTTTAAAAATATAGGTTTATTTTTATAAATTAAAGGTAGTTCTAAAAAGAACTGTTTTTTTCTTCTTTTTGTTGTTTTATATTTTTTTTAATGTTTTTTTAAACATTTTGTACTTTTTTTGGCTTTTCTGAACAGTTTTATATTTTTTATGTATTTTATTATGGGGAGAAACAAAAAAAAGGAATTGAAAATGGCTCAACTGGAGCAAAAAACAAAAAACAGAAAAAATTAGGGTTTTTTGGGGCAATTGTGGTTGTCACCAGCAAGGACGATGAGCTTTACGCTCTTTTCACCATAGGAGATGAGCTTACCACAATAAATACATGTAATTCGGAAATCCTCAAACCGTGGTTGAATGCAAGGGATCGTCTCCCTTGTCTCTGGTCCCGATGGAGTGGGTTGCTTTCTTTTGGAGGTGGTGCTTGAAGATTGGGGGAGGTTACTGGCCAGTTCCCTCATCTCTGCAGCAGAATAGTTGTTCGGATGCTTGCGCTGCATGTGTATAATCATGGTATTATTGCCAAAAGAATATTTCTTGTTAGGGTTCCCCCTTGAAAGTTCCATGCCACAGATTAGGCAAGTCACCATGGCCGCATTGACTTTCTTCTTGCCCTCTGGGATAGAAAAAAACTCCCATACAATGTGTGGCCTTGGCTTGTATGGGGTATTGTCTTCATGCAGCCATCTTCTCCCCTCCTCCTCTTCCTCTTCCTCCTCCTCCTCTTCTTGACCACCAATGTAATGTTGTGGTGGTCCTCTTGGTGGTGGTGGTGGTGGTGGTGGTGCAGATGCTCCAGCTGCTGCTGCTACTGTAGCCATTTTAAAGTACAAAATATTTCTCTAAGTTGTTCAAACAGGTCTTCCTCAGTCAAAGGCCAAAGTCAGAATAAGGAAAAAAGGGGGGGTCTTTCATCATTTGGAAAAAAAAAACTGTCCTGAACCAATGAAAAGTGTTATTTTCAGGTCACATGACCCGGGCTTTCATCATTTGGAAACCAAAACTGTTCTGCACCAATAAAAAGTGTTATTTTCAGGTCACATGACCCGACGCGCTTACGCCCGGGTCGCGTCACCTAAGCGCGTCGGATGTTTACGTTGCGCGAACGTATTCGGTCGAGTGCTTCCGGGTGCGCTTACGCCGTGCGTATCACCCGGACGCGGCTACGCGATACGTCACGATGTTGTTTTCGTTCGCGGCAATAGTGCTAACGGGACGCTCACCGGTACGCGCCCCGGGGCGCGCCGTAAAACTGCGCTTACCAGTGAGCGCATCGGTACGCGCCCCGGGAGCGCTCCGGGGCACAAAATAAAAAAAGTAATTTTTTTTTTTACATAATTATACAATATAAAATTCGTTATACATTTTTTTACTTTTTATACCTATAGAGATTTGCTATTAAAAAACCATTGAAATTCACTGAAAAAACCATAGGTTTTACACCAGTTATAGTTAGGAATTAGCATTTAAAAACCTATTAAATTAACTGAAAAAACCATAGGTTTCACACCAGTTACAGTTAGCAGGAAATTTTACTCGCATAAAACCATTGAAACCATTGAAATTCCCACGTTATAGTTAGTTGGACTCACTATAACTTGCGCGTGCAACGCACTGCTGATGACGTCACATATTACATCACTCATGACATGGTCAGTGACATCACTCATGACATCACTGATAACACCATCCTTGTGACAGAGTGACAGACCTCTTTTCACTGTAATGTAACCTTTGAAAAACGTATTCAAAAATAGAAAGTCAATTTTTTTTTAAAATGGAGATACCCATACCAGTTACAACAACCAATTCAGTAATTCCACCATCTATATACACATTCACTCATTCACCAACAGTTCTGTGTAGTCACTCATACATATACTCACTCATCATATATAGTGATACACCTATATATCCTGTTACACAACGACAGTCATCCAAAAGTTACTCATACACATACTCACACATGCAAATAAACTATTGAATATCCATTTATTTGCATATACAGCTCTACACACACTACAACCTTACTTCTAAGGAAACTTACACATACTTACTCTCTTAAACAATCACTTATAGAAACACATACTAATTTAAACTGGAACTCTTACAACCTCTCACTCTCATATATACTCACTTATAAACATCAATACTCACATATACTAGATTAAAACATATGTAGTTACTGATAAAGACACTAGTGAGACAGTCATTCACTAACTAACACACACATATACACACTCATACACCCATACAGTCCTGCATATATGCTGTCTTCAAAACACATACAAACAGAGAGTCAGTCACTCATGCATCTATGTTGTAAGTAATACCGCCACCAAACCATATAGACACTCATACTGATATTAAAAAAAACATCTAATAACTCATATACATACACATGTAGCTACTCACCAACCCATGCAGCCACTTATACACAAAGTGAAACACTAATCCATATATTTAAATATTTAAACATTACTCACTAATATTTATTTTTCAGAAAGACACACATTCACTGGATGGTGTCATCAGTGATGTCATGAGTGATGTCACTGATCATGTCATGAGTGATGTAATATGTGACGTCATCAGCACTGCATTGCACGCGCAAGTTATAGTGAGTCCAACTAACTATAACGTGGGAATTTCAATGGTTTTATGCGAGTAAAATTTCCTGCTAACTATAACTGGTGTGAAACCTATGTTTTTTTCAGTGAATTTATTAGGTTTTTTAAATGCTAATTCCTAACTATAACTGGTGTAAAACTTATATATATATATATATATATATATATATATATATATATATATATTACCATCAACAGTTGGTTTTATGGACCATATCATATTTATATGGATATGGATTTTAAACAAACTAAACATTATTTATGCATCTATGAGGGGATCAACTGTGAACAATGTGATATCTATATCATATTTATGAAATATTCTTCGCAAATTTGCACTAATCAGTAATTTGCACTTTGTTATAGTAGGTCAATTCTAAATGGTGGTGAGCCTTTGGTAACAATTATGTTTGAGATAAGGCAACCACTGCAACCTCTGCATAAGGATATCTAGCACAAGCACTTTAAGATTAACATTAGGTACTGTTAGTTAGCGCATTGTCACTTTATTATCTATGTAAGCATATTGTGTACTATATCGATCCCATTGATAAACAGGGAGAGATGAGTCATAAGTTATAGCACAAACGTACTAATTGTATTCATGCTCTGATTAGCTCTCTCTAAAATATATATATATATATATATATATATATTCACTGAAAAAACCATAGGTTATAGACCATATATAGTTAGGAATTAGCATTTACAAAACCTTGAAAATTCACTGAAAAAACCATAGGTTATAGACCATATATAGTTAGGAATTAGCATTTAAAAAACCTTATTTTACTCACACAAAACCATTGAAATTCCATATATAGTTAGTTGCACTAACTATATATTGCGCACCCGCAATCCACTGCTGATGATGTCACATATTACATCATTCATGACATGGTCAGTGACATCACTGATGACATCACTGATGACATCTCAAATGACATCACTGATGACAACATCCAGTGACTATGTTTCTGTAAAGTTAAAATATGTCTTACATATTGAAGAATGAGTGGATGTATAAGTGTCTGGACGAAGGATTTAGTAGGTGCATGACTGAATGTATGAGTGAGTGATTAAATGTGTCTCACTGAGTGCATGGGTTAGTGACTAAACTGTCTTAATTTGTGCATCATTATGTCTGTTGTTCTGTAAACTGCTGCATGTGTTGATCAGTAGCTATATGAGTAACTATATGGGTTATTGATTGATTGCCCAAGTATTTGCATGGGAGACTGAGTGTGTGTGTGGCTGGATGGGAGGTGTGTGACTCTGTACAGATCAATGTGTACTTGTATCAATGATTGTATAAGAGAGTAAGTATGTGTTAGTATATGGTTGAAAACGTAAGGTGCTCTATGTTTAACTGTATAGAGTAGAAAATGGAAGTGTGATTGATTCTTTACAGGACTGACTAGGTGTGTGAGTAACTCCATGGATGAGTGGCAGAGTGTGAGTGTCTGTATAGGTGTATGAGTGCATATGATTGTGTTGTAAACATGAGTGATTGTATGTATGAATGATTGTATGGGTGAATGAGTGAATGTGTGTGTAGACGTAGGAATCAGTGAGTACGTATGTAGTAACTAGTATTGGTGTGTCAATGGTTTCAAAAATTATACTCTGTTTTTAACACTGGGTGAAACAGAGGTTATATTAAAATGTGAGGAGATGCATTGTATTGTCACATGAATGATATCATCAGTGATGTGATCATTGATGTCAAGTGAGATGTCATCAGTGATGTCATTTGAGATGTCATCAGTGATGTCATCAGTGATGTCACTGACCATGTCATGAATGATGTAATATGTGACATCATCAGCAGTGGATTGCGGGTGCGCAATATATAGTTAGTGCAACTAACTATATATGGAATTTCAATGGTTTTGTGTGAGTAAAATAAGGTTTTTTAAATGCTAATTCCTAACTATATATGGTCTATAACCTATGGTTTTTTCAGTGAATTTTCAAGGTTTTGTAAATGCTAATTCCTAACTATATATGGTCTATAACCTATGGTTTTTTCAGTGAATTTCAATGGTTTTTTAATAGCAAATATCATAAGCTGTCGAATGTCAAGTACGTGGTAAGAATTTTTTTTTTCGTGTTTATGCACACTGATCTGCTTTGATTGCTGCCCCCCACCCCTCATTTCTATTAGGAGTACTCTCTCTTTGCAGATAGTGAAGGGTAGTTAACGCAGCCCTTTCCCCCTTTGTAATCCGTCGTGCCTGCTTCTCTCTCCATTTGATTGATTGTTCTCTTTGGTTCATTCTCTATTTACAAACAAGCACAGAGTCGCAATACTCTGTTTAGTCTTTGCAGATAGCGAAAAATCGTGTAAAAAAACAAAAGGAATCGAGCAAAATCAGTAGGCCACTAATGGGATCTCTTTTGACCTCGCTAAAATAGAAACATTAGGAACAACCTGTTGAAAATAGCAATGCGTATGTATATAAGCGGCGTTCATTTGTGTTCACAGTACCCCTTGTTGATTGTTTCAATCGAGCATTGAATTGTTCGAAGTTAATTCTCTTAACGATCTTCTCTACCTGCAAACGAGGAAGAATAGGAATATTCTATCTCCCTTTGCAGATAGTGAAGGGTAGGTAACGCAAGCCTTTAACACGTCGTACCTATTTCATTCCTCATTGATTGATTGATTGTCCGAACATTGACTGTTTGGGAATTAGTTCTTTTTGGAGGTATTCCCTGTTTGCAAATAAACGTAGGAAAATCTTTGCAAGTAGTGAAAGGGTACGTAATGCGGACCGTTCTCCCCCGTTGTAATCTGTCATGCCTATCTACTCCCCACTGATTGATGCACCTTTTTCACCCGGACCATTTACTAGAGATACGTCATCTGGCCCGACCAGAGAGCACCCCTAGTGAAAAGGACATATGCAATAATAACGAAGTGATCACTGTATCCTGTTAACAGAAACTTTACCATGAAACAACCTGGAAAGAAAAAAATAGGAAAACGAAAATCAGTAGGCCACTGATGAACATGAACTTTTATTAAACAACGAACAAAGAAACGATAACATAACGTAATGATAAAACCTATTAATGTCCTAGAAACAAGAAAACGTTAAAATATGCCAGTGGTGAGAGACCAGAAAAACAGTAAGAGAAACCAAATCACCCCTCGCTGTCCCACCGCCTGCCACGCCAAAAAAATCGATAGACTAGGGAGTAGAACATCCACCCCCACTCTGGAAACTTCCAAGGTGGGGCAGGGTTCCGGCTACGCCCAGCCAGGAGCAGCCCATATAAGGCAGGTCCTGCTGCCACGCCTCGGCCAGGAGATCCTAACGTAGGGTGTAGCCGGAGGAGAGGCCGAGACCAGCGGGACCCGGCCAGGGGATTGCCTTTACAACGCTGAACAGTTGCAGGGGGGGGGAATGTCTCCTCGACCCTCCCCTCTCTCTCCCAGTCCGGCCGCGGTGGCCCTTGAGAGTTGCAGGTAGTCCCGCCACATGCTCTTCCGGTCCGACCACCAACGGTCGGGGGGCCGAGGCCGACGGGATCCGGCTGCAGCCGATAAACCAAGAAACCCGTTCATGGGGCCAGAGCCAGGGGCGTCCGGCCGACATCCACCGGAAGCCCGGCCCGAAGACGGACGGGACACTTCTTTCTTTTATAATGGCTGCGACAACACTGGAGGGGGATGTCTTGCACATGCCTCCGACCCCCCCCTCGTCCTCATCGCCTGGTCCGGCCATAACAAATCTCAAGCGAGACGCCGTGGGGTGCACTGGGAGGGAGAGACGGTGCGAACAGGCCTCTCCCGCCTCCCCAGGTGGAGGCTTCCCAGCTGCACCCTCAGCGCTCCAGGCGGTGGCATCCTAACAACTCCAGTGCTGCACAGTTTCGGAACGACCTAGATAACGGTTCTTCCACTGTGGCCATGCTGCAACGTCTCGCCCGGCAGGGTGGAGCCCGTCCGCTCATGTGACCCCGCGATCGCCGGTAGCTGCCGAACTCTCAAAATGGCGGTCGACCTGGCAAGAGCGGGCCCAACATAAAGAAATGGCCCGGTCACTGGTTGACTCCACCACCGTAGTCCTCCACGACCTTGAAGATTCTAGAGGAGCCGCGGGAGTCTCCGACCCCCGATGGGGAATGACTGCCATGATCGCCCGTGGAGTGACGAAACTGTATCCGCGGGACGTCGGCGCTCCCATGCTGGCGCCAGCCTCACTTTGAATTACTACAATCCTGCAGACCTCACTTCCGGTGAAAGCACAGTGTGACCCGGTAGGAAAAATTATTGCACCCCCTCCCCTTTTTGACTGATAGTTCAAACCACCGATCCTTTCCTTTGCCCTTTTAACGGAACTTTGGACTGCCTCCCCCTCTTTTACATTTTCTAGAGAAAACAAAACATTAACCACTACATTAGCATAGCAGTTGACACCAGAACTGTTTTCAAATTGAAAACCAACAACATCTTCAACAGAATCCTTTTTGTTTCTGCTGTGACCCTGCTACAGCACAGGCATTGTCCCCAGCAGTAATTCTGCAATGCCGGTAAGAATAGCTGTGGTGCCTACTGGACTCACTCACCCCCGCGGCGCCCCACGCCGTTATTTGCTGGTCGGCAACTTGCTAGACATCACTTTCGTGCCATCTAGATTTCAGCGCGTTCTGCTGCCTTGGAACTATTCGCACAACAGACCGCTACTGACAAGAATATTTCATTATTGGTCCTGTCAATTTCAATAAATCTATTGGATAATTAAAAAGAAATTGCCACGGTCTCTTCGTTGTTTAAATGTTTTTACTGTTTTTGTTTTGTTGTATATATTTATATGTTATTAAAGTTTTATATTCCTACTACTTTGTTGGAGTGCTATATATTTTTAATGTGACACATAATTGTAAAAACTTTGATGTACAAAGAGTCATTCCTGGAATCTTCCGCTTCAGGCTCGGTCCTCTCCCCAATCACAATACAGGATGGTTTTCAGATAGTAGGAACGCGTGTGCTGTGACGGATCACATCGGGTGTGGGCCTTGATCTACTATAACTCCTTTGAAGAGGGGTGATTCTTTACAGCTGGGGCCATAAACTACATCTGCAGGGCTAGCTGATAGCCTAGGACCGGCCTGGACATTCGGACACAGAGGAAGAGGAGTGTCAGAGGGTGCGGTAGTGAATAGGGCGAAAGGGAGGTGTCGGGCGGGCACAGAGTGTGATTCTCAGGGAAGAGCAGCGCAGATGGGGGAAGGTTTATTGCCCATGCATAAGACAGAGAGCGGTGGTGACCAGTGCCTGGGGGAGATGCTTACGAGGGTGAGGAGCCATGCTACGAATCGACAGCGTGCAGAGAGTGGGTCTGGTCAAGACATCTAAAATGGCTGCCGTGCACGACAAAAGTGTGGCATTTCAAAAAAGGCAAGATGGCGCAGACAATGTTTTTCAACACTTCCTCATTTCCTTCGAATCGAACGTTAACAGACGTTGGGGCATATTACCAAAGTTAAGCGATATTTATCGCTAACGATGCTTACCAACCAATTTTTTACCACTAAGCATCGTCAGAAATTATCGAAGATAAACCTTACTATTATCAAGGTTTATCGCAAATGCGATAATAAACGGCCGCAATGCATGAATATCGCTAAAAACTCAGCGATATTCATGCATTACCGAGCTAATGCTCTTAGCCATGTTATCCACCTCCCATTGGATAACATGGCTAAGAACTGCTCAGGGCAGGTGTTACTTTTTGGAGATATTCGCGCTTAGCGCGAATATCTCCAAAAGTTGGTAATAGGAGATAGATATCTTGCATGTTGTAATGCAAGTTATTGTGGTATATGGAACTCATACCATAATCTCTCAGGAAAGCAGAAACTGATCCTTTTGGAACCGCCTAAAAAGGCCTAGGGGGTGAGGAGTACTCTACTTTGCCCCCTTTTCACGTTCCGAACTATTTTATTTTACTCTCTTCTGTAATTACACAAAATAGCAGCGATAAGATGCATCGGAGACACACAGTGAGAGAAAGGAGGCCGGAGATGAAGAAGACATGTCAAATACACATTGGAGATAATATAGTGGCAGAAGGGAAGTAAATATGAGTAAACTTACCATGTAACATAAAAATGTTGCACTCTATACTATAAGTCTCATTTTATACTACAATCACTTCGCTACAACCTCATAAATTAAAAATAAAAATAAATAATGTCTCAAACAATTTTTGATTTCTAAATATAAATTTATTCTTCAGAATTTTCTAAATTTGAAACAACTACTAACATGTCCTCATCAGTAATTTCCTCTTCAATCATCTCATCTGGAATCTCCTCATTAAAAGTCTGCAATGATGATTCTTGTAACTCTATGGTCTCCAAACACTCGATAAATTCGCCATCAAGAGATTGATCAAAAAAATCATTCAAGTCATCTCCTCCTTCTGACAATATTTCATTATTGGTGCTGTCAATTTCAATCAATGTAGTGGAATCATTCAAGTCATCTCCTCGTGACAATATTTCATTATTGGTGCTCTCAATTTCAATCAATGTAGTGGAATCATTCAAGTCATCTCCTCCTTGTGACAATATTTCATTATTGGTGCTGTCCATTTCAATCAATCTAATGGAATCATACAAGCCATCTCCTCCTTGTGACAATATTTCATTATTGGTGCTCTCAATTTCAATCAATGTAGTGGAATCATTCAAGTCATCTCCTTGTGACAATATTTCATTCTTGGTGCTGTCCATTTCAATCAATCTAATGGAATCATACAAGTCATGTCCTCCTTGTGACAATATTTCATTATTGGTGCTCTCAATTTCAATCAATGTAGTGGACAATTCAAAAGAAATTGCCACGGTCTCTTCATTGTGAGCCATTTTATTTTGAAATTGCTTGCTGTAAATTGCAGAAAAAAATAATCACTTTCATTTATCGTTTTTAGTAATACATAATATAAAACTAACTTCATCAAGTATTTAGTATAACAGAAGGACAGCAAATAAATAACAGAAAACATTTTTCAAATTATCTTCAAGTGTACAACATAGTTCCCCTTACAAATTAACAACTCACCTTTTTAAAAGTAGCAGAAGTGTTAGTACTGTGTAAATCAAACACCAGAAATTCACCACCAAAAATTCCTCACAAATGTACCTCAGACAGTAGTATCACAAAATGGCTGTGGTTTCCTCTCATTTGACATATATACATAACCAATTAACTTTCATCACACACAAATACAAAACCAAAGTAACATTTTAATTGGTTCTAAATTTCAACACTTTCAAATGTGTTTTCCCCATGCAATTTTCCATAGGACATTTACATACGTCTACAGCCTGAATGGCTGAACGGAATTACACCAAACTTGGCAAAATGGTACATCAAACCTAAGAGGTCAGGAAGGATCTACTATGCCCCCTTATGGTCATTTCCCCCTTCGCTTTGGCCTCCTCTTGTCTCTCAATCCTACCGAGGGACAAGATGGCGGCCGCTACGGACTGTTTGGAATGTTGACAGACGCCGGAGAACCAATCAGCTTCGCAAAGCTCCGTAACGCGAAAAGTACGCGAAGCGGAGCGCTGTTACAGATATATATCTTTTTTTCAACGTTAATTTCTCAAAATCCACTGGAGCACATATATTGAGACCTAGCAAAGGCACATCGGGCTACCAGTCCCTAATATTTTGCCAAGTTTCGTGCAAATCCATTCAGCCGTTCGATTATTATTATTTTGGTTTTTTTTTGCCCCGCGGGGCCCTTTTAAAACCTCCACATCAAACCTAGGGGGTCAGCGAGGATCTACTATGCCCCCTTATAGTTATTTCCCCCTTTGTTTTGACCTCCTCTTGTCTCTCGATCCTACCGAGAGACAAGATGGCGGCCGCTACGGACTGTTTGGAATGTTGACAGACGCCGGAGAACCAATCAGCTTCGCTTCACAAAGCTCCGTTGCGCGAAAAGTCCGCGAACCAGAGCGCTAACCGGTCCGCTGTTACAGATATATATCTTTTTTTAAACGTTAATTTCTCAAAATCCACTGGAGCACATATATTGAGACCTACAAAAGGCACATCGGGCTACCAGTCCCTACAATTTTGCCAAGTTTCGTGCAAATCCATTCAGCCGTTCGGGCTAAAAGTGAGGCCAACCGCCCTATGGAAAACTCAATGTTAAAAACACGTTTTGGGACCCCCCTTTTTTCTCGGCCCCCACTGGACGAACCCCCCCCAAATTTTCAAGGGCTGCTCAGAAACAAAATGTGCCATTTTCCTGAAAATTTCAGCCGATTCCGTCCACAAACGCCAAAGTTATTAGACATAGAATTTTCAAAAAACCCATAGAGAAAAAATCCTAACTATATATACCTACTGGCGACCGCCAGTAGGTAATATATATATATATTCACTGAAAAAACCATAGGTTATAGACCATATATAGTTAGGAATTAGCATTTACAAAACCTTGAAAATTCACTGAAAAAACCATAGGTTATAGACCATATATAGTTAGGAATTA
Source organism: Lissotriton helveticus (assembly GCF_964261635.1). Lineage (NCBI taxonomy): Eukaryota > Metazoa > Chordata > Amphibia > Caudata > Salamandridae > Lissotriton > Lissotriton helveticus. The sequence goes on from NC_136065.1 coordinate 1,613,269,663, forward strand.
GCATTTAAAAAACCTTTTTTTACTCACACAAAACCATTGAAATTCCATATATAGTTAGTAGTACTAACTATATATCGCGCACCCGCAATCCACTGCTGATCATGTCACATATTACATCATTCATGACATGGTCAGTGACATCACTGATGACATCACTGATGACATCTCAAATGACATCACTGATGACATCACTGATGACATCTCAAATGACATCACTGATGACATCACTGATGACATCTCAAATGAGGAGTGCTTGTAACACTGTCTGAAGCCTATTTGCACTTGCTTCAGCTTCACTATTCTTAATGTAAGTGGGGGCTGTTTGAGGACGTGACTGCATTTGAAAACAATGTGATGCGGTGCCACCCTGAACCGCTTGACGGAGGCCTCCGAGGGACGGTGTCATGGCGCGGACTCGGAGGGGGCGCTTGGCTCCGGCCCCCTCCGCAAGTCGTGTTGCCCTGGTGTAGCCTGAGATCGCCCCGACATAGGTGGCCGGCTCCCGGGGTCAAGCGGAACTTTTTGCCTTTTGGTGACTCTTCCATTCTTGACCTTGTCCCACAATCCGTTTCACCTAAAGACACGCTGTAGTGGGGCGCCCCTTTTCCGTTTCAGTTGCCATTCCGCCCGCTTTTGCTACACTGTGCCTCTTCCGCTATTCAGCTGTTTACCGCCCGCACTTTCGACTACAGCGTCTCGCTCACCATGTACTTGAGTTGCTCCCGCTCTTGCGGTGCAGCGATAGGCGGCTGCCACAGGACTCTCAAAATGGCGGCCGGCTCTTCAGATTTGGGCGTGGTCCACTAAAATGGACCTGCGACACCTTGGAACTCGGACGCTTGTCTGCTAGAGCTTGGGCTCCATTCTCGAAAGCGTCCCCTCAGCCTTGAAGATTCTACAAAAGTCTTGGGGGCCCCCGACTCCCGCAGGCTTCTGGTGGGGAGCGCCTAGCATGATTGCTCGTGGAATGGCCACGACGGAGCTACGAAATGGTGGTGCTCTCATGCTAACGCCAGCTTCAGTCTGAAACATCCAGAAACACTGTAGACTACCAATTCGATCAGTTCCGGTAGCGCCCCAACGTGACCCGGTAGAGAAGAACTTGCCCTCCCCTCTTTGACTGATGGTTCTTGTTGCCTGTCCCTTCTGTTGTCATTTAACAGAACTATTTAGCCTGCTGAAAGGGGTTGTGTTCCGACCGCTGGCTGGTGGAGACATTTTGACTATATTCTGGACCTGCGTTGTCGCGTAATGCGTCATATGACGCGCCGCGTTAGCGCACCCGGAAGTGCTCCGGTGCGCGAAGCGCAGCTTCCCGGAAGCGATCCGGGGCGCGGCGCGCAGCGCGTAACGTAAGCATAACAGGTCATGTGACTTGTTAATAAAACTTTTCATTGGTTCATTTTACTTTTCTTATTCTAATGATGAAAGGCTTGGTCATATGACCTAAAAATTACGCTTTTTATTACTTTCGAACATAATTTTTTCTTAAACATATGTTATAATGTTCCAGGCTAATGTACTTTCCCGGAAAATTTACAACTGTCCTGCAAGTAAAATATATTCCTTTTTCGAGAAAAAGGGCGTTTCTTTGTCCCATGACGGAGCCGTTGAGCAAAAGAGGCTCGGCCTGCTGTCTTAGTCACCGATACGCCTGAATATCAGATTCTTATCGATCACTTTATGTTGCAGGAGTAGAAAACACAACAGCCCTTGACCATTTATCTTTACTGCGTTCCTGCGTATTATGCCTTTTTTTATCCTTCATGTAATTGGACTGCTTTATTTCACTTGCCTTTTACTGATTCTAAAACAGTGACTATTATTAAAAACTTTACCAATGTAAAAACTACTACCATGTTTTCTTTTAAAAACCTTTATTGTGAAAATGTCAGTATACAAATACGGGCCTATAACCACGTGGGCCGGCAACGGAGCAAACTGTAATCATATATGATGAGTAGACATTTACACTGTAGAGGAACGTAACGGGCGGGCCATTAGGTTGCAAGAACTAAGGTGTCTAACAGTTGCGGAATCGGTGGACGTACATTTTATAATTAAAATACGACAGAGCCAGTTACAATAAAATTATCTAGATATACATTTGCGGGCAAGTACCATGGGTGACGTTAATTCAAACTTTCAATAGTACAGTAATCAATAACACATCAGAACTTAATATCAATAGGGATGTCGAAATATTCAATCAATTCTCGTCCCCGCCCGCCATGTGCTTCAAAACTGCATACGTATCTCGTGATTTCAAGGTTCTGCAACCAGTACACAACAAGGAGTTACGAGTCCCATTTATTCCGGCGCCATTTTGGGCGAGAATGGGCAGGTCCAGGATATAGTCAAAATGTCTCTACCAACCATCGACTATGATGACGTTCATATGCTGTATTTATTAGAGTAACACTCATCTGTCCACATGAAATTAATTTGCCACAATCTAAACATGTCATTTTAATCTTTCCAAAGTTCTTCTAAATATTTGGGACCGTTTCCCTTGCCTCTGATGCTGTCAGTGCCACTTCTTTGGTGAATGTACTGGCAGGTCGGGGGTTCTCCTCCAAATCTCTCTTTTGTGCAGCACTATAATTAATCGGTGCCACCTCTCCATATGACGATGCATGGTATAGTTACCATAACTATATATTTTTTCGGTTCCTCTGGAGAGTACATCGTGGCAGATGAGGCAGGTAACGTACCGGGCATTTACCTTTTTTGCATGTAGAGGAAAGGAAAAAAAATTCGAGCGTCCGAGTTCTAAGGTGTCCCAGGGCCATTTTAGTGGACCAGGCCCAAATCCAAAGAACAGGCCGCCATTTTGAGAGTCCTGTTGCAGCCGCCTGTCGCTGTAGCATCAAAAGCGGCCGAAACTCAGCTGAATGGCAACTGAAACGGTAAAGGGGCGCCCCACTACAGCAGACGAGCCTCCACCTGGGAAGGCCCGTTCTCGCCGCCTCCCCCCCCCTTCGGGCACCCCACGCCGTTATTCGGAGCAGGATTGTAGGATGGCCACACCAGTGCGGCAACTTGCTAGACACCACCTCGGTGCCAACCGAATCTCAGCGCCTTGTGGTGTCTTCTATTCAGAAAATATTGTTGTGCTGCCTTCGGCCTATTCGCCGCAAGTGCGCACGCAACTCAGCTGCATAGCGAGTGAAACACCAAGGGGCGCCCCACTGCAGCCGAGGAACCTTCATCTTGGGGGCGACGCACAGCATCACATTGCTTTCCAATGCAGTCAGATCCTCAAACAACCCCCACTGACTGACGCGAACTCACAGGCCAACGGAGCGCCCCACGCCGACTTTCGAATCAGCATTGTAGGATGACCACACCAGTGCGGCAACTTGCTAGACACCATCTCGTTGCCATCCGGATCTTGGCGCGTTGCGCTGCCTTTGGCCCTATTCGCACATCGGTCCCCTACTGACGCCATCTCACAGGCCAACACCCCACGCCGACTTTCAGCATTGTAGGATGGCCACACCAGTGCGGCAACTTGCTAGACACCACCTCGGTGCCATCCGGATCTTGGCGCGTTGTGCTGCCTTCGGCCTATTCGCACATCGGTCCGCTACTGACGCGAACTCACAGGCCAACGGGGCGCCCCACGCCGACTTTCAGCATTGTAGGATGGCCACACCAGTGCGGCAACTTGCTAGACACCACCTCGGTGCCATCCGGATCTTGGCGCGTTGTGCTGCCTTCGGCCTATTCGCACATCGGTCCGCTACTGACGCGAACTCACAGGCCAACGGGGCACCCCACGCCGACTTTCGGCACAGCATTGTAGGATGACCACACCAGTGCGGCAACTTGCTAGACACCACCTCGTTGCCATCCGGATCTTGGCGCGTTGCGCTGCCTTTGGCCCTATTCGCACATCGGTCCACTACTGACGCCATCTCACAGGCCAACGGGGCACCCCACGCCGACTTTCAGCATTGTAGGATGGCCACACCAGTGCGGCAACTTGCTAGACACCACCTCGGTGCCATCCGGATCTTGGCGCGTTGTGCTGCCTTCGGCCTATTCGCACATCGGTCCGCTACTGACGCCGCCTCACGTGCCAACGGATTTTCTACGCTTTTTATACCCTATGCCGCATAACAGGTCATGTGACTTGTTTATAAAACTTTTCATTGGTTCATTTTACTTTTGGTTTCCTAATGATGGAAGGCTTGATCATATGACCTAAAAATAACACTTTTCATTGGATGAAAACTTTTTTTTTCCCAAACGATGAAAGCCCCACCTTGTTTCTGGATGTTTCAGACTGAAGCTGGCGTCAGCATGAGAGCACCACCATCTCGTGGCTCCGTCGTGGTCATTCCGCGAGCCATCATGGCAGCCGCTCCCCACCGGAAGCCTGCAGGAGTCGGGGGCCCCCAAGACTTTTGTAGAATCCTCAAGGCTGAGGGGACGCTTTCGAGAATGGGGTCCAAGACCTAGCAAACAAACGTCCAATTTCCAAGGTGTCCCAGGGCCATTTCAGTGGACCAGGCCCAAAAAGGAAAGAGCCTGCCGCCATTTTGAGAGTCCTGTGGCAGCCGCCTATCGCTGCACCGCAAGAGTGGGCGCAACTCAGCTGAATGGCGGATTTTGACACAGTGTACCAAAAGCGGGCGGAATGGCAACTGAAACGGTAAAGGGGCGCCCCACTACAGCAGACGAGCCTCCACCTGGGGAGGCCCGTTCACGCCGCCTCACCCCCCCCCCTGGGGCGCCCCACGCCGTTATTCGGAGCAGCATTGTGGGATACCAAAACCAGCGCGGCAACTTACTTGACATCACCTGGGTGCCATCCACATCTCAGCGCGTTCTGCTGCCTTGGGACTATTCGCACAACAGACCGCTACTGACGAGCCACCCCCCGGGACGCCCCACACCGTTATTCGGAGCAGCATTGTAGGATACCCAAAACCAGTGCGGCACCCAGGCAACATCACCTGGGTGCCGTCCAGAACTCAAAACGTTGTGCTGCCTTGGGACTATTCGCACAACCGACCGCTACTGACCATTGTTCCTTCTTTTTTCCTAAAAATGTTTAAATGTTTTTACTGTTTTTGTTGCGTTGTTTATATTTATAAGTTATTAAAGTTTTATAATCCTACTACTTTGTTGGAGTGCTATATATTTTTAATGTGACACATAATTGTAAAAACTTTGATGTACAAAGAGGCATCCCTGGAATCTTCCGCTTCAGGCTCGGTCCCCTCCCCAATCACAATACAGGATGGTTTTCAGATAGTAGGAACGCGTGTGGTGTGACGGATCTCATCGGGTGGGGGCCTTGATCTACTGTAACTCCTTTGAAGAGGGGTGATTCTTTACAGCTGGGGCCATAAAGTACATCTGCAGGGCTACCTGATAGCCTGGGACTGGCCTGGACAATCGGACACAGAGGAAGAGGAGTGTCAGAGGGTGCGGTAGTGAATAGGGCGAAAGGGAGGTGTCGGGCGGGCACAGAGTGTGATTCTCAGGGAAGAGCAGCGCAGATGGGGGAGGTTTATTGCCCATGCATAAGACAGAGAGCGGGGGTGACCAGTGCCTGGGGGAGATGCTTGCGAGGGTGGGGAGCCATGCTAAGGATCGACAGCGTGCAGAGAGTGGGTCTGGTCATGGCATCTAAAATGGCTGCCGTGCACGACAAAAGTGTGGCATTTGAAAAAAGGCAAGATGGCGCAGACAATGTTTTTCAACACTTCCTGATTTCCTTCGAATCGAACGTTAACAGACGTTATCTCTCCCACACTACCGGTCCCCCTGGGCTTAAACGCCGAGATGGTAGGGACTGCATCCCGTGGAGATAGGCCGAGACGTCACTCAGCAGAAAAAAACGTAAAAAAAAGTCTATAAACATACAATAAGTTAAAAGTCAATCATTCTTGTTTCCTTGTAGTACGCTCCCCAGTCCGCTTCCCGTTACGCTAACCGGGCGCACCCCACCGAAAAAAACGATTTTTTTTTTTTTTTTGCCCGGTGGAGCCCTTTTAAAGCCTCCACATCAAACCTATGGGGTCAGGGAGGATCTACTATGCCCCCTTATGGTCATTTGCCCCTTCGCTTTGGCCTCCTCTTGTCTCTCGATCCTACCAAGAGACAAGATGGCGGCCGCTCCGTACTGTTTGGAATGTTTACAGACACCGAAGAGCCAATCAGCTTCGCTTCGCAAAGCTCCGTAACGCGAAAAGTACGCGAAACGGAGCGCTACCCGGGACGCTGTCACAGATATATATCTTTTTTTGAACGTTAATTTCTCAAAATCCACTGCAGCACATATTTTGAGACCAGGCAAAGGCACATCGGGCTACCGGTCCCTATAATTTTGCCAAGTTTCATGCAAATCCATTCACCCGTTCGTTTTTTATTTTTTTTGCCCCGCGGGGCCCTTTTAAAACCTCCACATCAAACCTAGGGGGTCAGGGAGGATCTACTATGCCCCCTTATGGTCATTTGCCCCTTCGCTTTGGCCTCCTCTTGTCTCTCGATCCTACCGAGAGACAAGATGGCGGCCGCTACGGACTGTTTGGAATGTTTACAGACAACAGAGAGCCAATCAGCTTCGCTTCGCAAAGCTCCGTAACGCGAAAAGTACGCGAAGCGGAGCGCTGCCCGGAACGCTGTCACAGATATATATCTTTTTTTGAATGCTAATTTCTCAAAATCCACTGGAGCACATATATTGAGACCTAGCAAAGGCACATCGGGCTACCAGTCCCTACAATTTTGCCAAGTTTCGTGCAAATCCATTCAGCCGTTCGAGCTAAAAGTGAGTCCAACCGCCCTATGGAAATTAACATGGGAAAAACGCGTTTTGGGACCCCCCTTTTTTCTCGGCCCCCCCTTGACGAACCCCCCCAAATTTTTAGGGGCTGCTCAGAAACAAAATGTTCCATTTTCCTGAAAATTTCAGCCAATTCCGTCCACAAACGCCAAAGTTATTAGACATAGAATTTTCAAAAATCCCATAGAGAAAAAATCCTAACTATATATACCTACTGGCGACCGCCAGTAGGTAATATATATATATATATATATATATATATTCACTGAAAAAACCATAGGTTATAGACCATATATAGTTAGGAATTAGCATTTACAAAACCTTGAAAATTCACTGAAAAAACCATAGGTTATAGACCATATATAGTTAGGAATTAGCATTTAAAAAACCTTATTTTACTCACACAAAACCATTGAAATTCCATATATAGTTAGTTGCACTAACTATATATTGCGCACCCGCAATCCACTGCTGATGATGTTACATATTACATCATTCATGACATGGTCAGTGACATCACTGATGACATCACTGATGACATCTCAAATGACATCACTGATGACATCACTGATGACAACATCCAGTGACTATGTTTCTGTAAAGTTAAAATATGTCTTACATATTGAAGAATGAGTGGATGTATAAGTGTCTGGACGAAGGATTTAGTAGGTGCATGACTGAATGTATGAGTGAGTGATTAAATGTGTCTCACTGAGTGCATGGGTTAGTGACTAAACTGTCTTAATTTGTGCATCATTATGTCTGTTGTTCTGTAAACTGCTGCATGTGTTGATCAGTAGCTATATGAGTAACTATATGGGTTATTGATTGATTGCCCAAGTATTTGCATGGGAGACTGAGTGTGTGTGTGGCTGGCTGGGAGGTGTGTGACTCTGTACAGATCAATGTGTACTTGTATCAATGATTGTATAAGAGAGTAAGTATGTGTTAGTATATGGTTGAAAACGTAAGGTGCTCTATGTTTAACTGTATAGAGTAGAAAATGGAAGTGTGATTGATTCTTTACAGGACTGACTAGGTGTGTGAGTAACTCCATGGATGAGTGGCAGAGTGTGAGTGTCTGTATAGGTGTATGAGTGCATATGATTGTGTTGTAAACATGAGTGATTGTATGTATGAATGATTGTATGGGTGAATGAGTGAATGTGTGTGTAGACGTAGGAATCAGTGAGTACGTATGTAGTAACTAGTATTGGTGTGTCAATGGTTTCAAAAATTATACTCTGTTTTTAACACTGGGTGAAACAGAGGTTATATTAAAATGTGAGGAGATGCATTGTATTGTCACATGAATGATATCATCAGTGATGTGGTCATTGATGTCAAATGAGATGTCATCAGTGATGTCATCAGTGATGTCATTTGAGATGTCATCAGTGATGTCATCAGTGATGTCACTGACCATGTCATGAATGATGTAATATGTGACATCATCAGCAGTGGATTGCGGGTGCGCAATATATAGTTAGTGCAACTAACTATATATGGAATTTCAATGGTTTTGTGTGAGTAAAATAAGGTTTTTTAAATGCTAATTCCTAACTATATATGGTCTATAACCTATGGTTTTTTCAGTGAATTTTCAAGGTTTTGTAAATGCTAATTCCTAACTATATATGGTCTATAACCTATGGTTTTTTCAGTGAATTTCAATGGTTTTTTAATAGCAAATATCATAAGCTGTCGAATGTCAAGTACGTGGTAAGAATTTTTTTTTTCGTGTTTATGCACACTGATCTGCTTTGATTGCTGCCCCCCACCCCTCATTTCTATTAGGAGTACTCTCTCTTTGCAGATAGTGAAGGGTAGTTAACGCAGCCCTTTCCCCCTTTGTAATCCGTCGTGCCTGCTTCTCTCTCCATTTGATTGATTGTTCTCTTTGGTTCATTCTCTATTTACAAACAAGCACAGAGTCGCAATACTCTGTTTACTCTTTGCAGATAGCGAAAAATCGTGTAAAAAAACAAAAGGAATCGAGCAAAATCAGTAGGCCACTAATGGGATCTCTTTTGACCTCGCTAAAATAGAAACATTAGGAACAACCTGTTGAAAATAGCAATGCGTATGTATATAAGCGGCGTTCATTTGTGTTCACAGTACCCCTTGTTGATTGTTTCAATCGAGCATTGAATTGTTCGAAGTTAATTCTCTTAACGATCTTCTCTACCTGCAAACGAGGAAGAATAGGAATATTCTATCTCCCTTTGCAGATAGTGAAGGGTAGGTAACGCAAGCCTTTAACACGTCGTACCTATTTCATTCCTCATTGATTGATTGATTGTCCGAACATTGACTGTTTGGGAATTAGTTCTTTTTGGAGGTATTCCCTGTTTGCAAATAAACGTAGGAAAATCTTTGCAAGTAGTGAAAGGGTATGTAATGCGGACCTTTCTCCCCCGTTGTAATCTGTCATGCCTATCTACTCCCCACTGATTGATGCACCTTTTTCACCCGGACCATTTACTAGAGATACGTCATCTGGCCCGACCAGAGAGCACCCCTAGTGAAAAGGACATATGCAATAATAACGAAGTGATCACTGTATCCTGTTAACAGAAACTTTACCATGAAACAACCTGGAAAGAAAAAAATAGGAAAACGAAAATCAGTAGGCCACTGATGAACATGAACTTTTATTAAACAACGAACAAAGAAACGATAACATAACGTAATGATAAAACCTATTAATGTCCTAGAAACAAGAAAACGTTAAAATATGCCAGTGGTGAGAGACCAGAAAAACAGTAAGAGAAACCAAATCACCCCTCGCTGTCCCACCGCCTGCCACGCCAAAAAAATCGATAGACTAGGGAAAATGCAAGTCAGTAGAACATCCACCCCCACTCTGGAAACTTCCAAGGTGGGGCAGGGTTCCGGCTACGCCCAGCCGGGAGCAGCCCATATAAGGCAGGTCCTGCTGCCACGCCTCGGCCAGGAGATCCTAACGTAGGGTGTAGCCGGAGGAGAGGCCGAGACCAGCGGGACCCGGCCAGGGGATTGCCTTTACAACGCTGAACAGTTGCAGGGGGGGGGAATGTCTCCTTGACCCTCCCCTCTCTCTCCCAGTCCGGCCGCGGTGGCCCTTGAGAGTTGCAGGTAGTCCCGCCACATGCTCTTCCGGTCCGACCACCAACGGTCGGGGGGCCGAGGCCGACGGGATCCGGCTGCAGCCGATAAACCAAGAAACCCGTTCATGGGGCCAGAGCCAGGGGCGTCCGGCCGACATCCACCGGAAGCCCGGCCCGAAGACGGACGGGACACTTCTTTCTTTTATAATGGCTGCGACAACACTGGAGGGGGATGTCTTGCACATGCCTCCGACCCCCCCCTCGTCCTCATCGCCTGGTCCGGCCATAACAAATCTCAAGCGAGACGCCGTGGGGTGCACTGGGAGGGAGAGACGGTGCGAACAGGCCTCTCCCGCCTCCCCAGGTGGAGGCTTCCCAGCTGCACCCTCAGCGCTCCAGGCGGTGGCATCCTAACAACTACAGTGCTGCACAGTTTCGGAACGACCTAGATAACGGTTCTTCCACTGTGGCCATGCTGCAACGTCTCGCCCGGCAGGGTGGAGCCCGTCCGCTCATGTGACCCCGCGATCGCCGGTAGCTGCCGAACTCTCAAAATGGCGGTCGACCTGGCAAGAGCGGGCCCAACATAAAGAAATGGCCCGGTCACTGGTTGACTCCACCACCGTAGTCCTCCACGACCTTGAAGATTCTAGAGGAGCCGCGGGAGTCTCCGACCCCCGATGGGGAATGACTGCCATGATCGCCCGTGGAGTGACGAAACTGTATCCGCGGGACGTCGGCGCTCCCATGCTGGCGCCAGCCTCACTTTGAATTACTACAATCCTGCAGACCTCACTTCCGGTGAAAGCACAGTGTGACCCGGTAGGAAAAATTATTGCACCCCCTCCCCTTTTTGACTGATAGTTCAAACCACCGATCCTTTCCTTTGCCCTTTTAACGGAACTTTGGACTGCCTCCCCCTCTTTTACATTTTCTAGAGAAAACAAAACATTAACCACTACATTAGCATAGCAGTTGACACCAGAACTGTTTTCAAATTGAAAACCAACAACATCTTCAACAGAATCCTTTTTGTTTCTGCTGTGACCCTGCTACAGCACAGGCATTGTCCCCAGCAGTAATTCTGCAATGCCGGTAAGAATAGCTGTGGTGCCTACTGGACTCACTCACCCCCGCGGCGCCCCACGCCGTTATTTGCTGGGCGGCAACTTACTAGACATCACTTTCGTGCCATCTAGATTTCAGCGCGTTCTGCTGCCTTGGAACTATTCGCACAACAGACTGCTACTGACGACCCACCCCCAGGCAACATCTTCTGAATTTTCATAATTTGAAAGAACTAGTAACATGTCCTCATCAGGAATTCAAAAGAAATTGCCACGGTCTCTTCGTTGTTTAAATGTTTTTACTGTTTTTGTTTTGTTGTATATATTTATATGTTATTAAAGTTTTATATTCCTACTACTTTGTTGGAGTGCTATATATTTTTAATGTGACACATAATTGTAAAAACTTTGATGTACAAAGAGTCATTCCTAGAATCTTCCGCTTCAGGCTCGGTCCCCTCACCAATCACAATACAGGATGGTTTTCAGATAGTAGGAACACGTGTGGTGTGACGGATCTCATCGGGTGTGGGCCTTGATCTACTATAACTCCTTTGAAGAGGGGTGAATCTTTACAGCTGGAGCCATAAACTACATCTGCAGGGCTAGCTGATAGCCTGGACAATCGGACACAGAGGAAGAGGAGTGTCAGAGGGTGCGGTAGTGAATAGGGCGAAAGGGAGGTGTCGGGCGGGCACAGAGTGTGATTCTCAGGGAAGAGCAGCGCAGATGGGGGAAGGTTTATTGCCCATGCATAAGACAGAGAGCGGTGGTGACCAGTGCCTGGGGGAGATGCTTACGAGGGTGAGGAGCCATGCTACGAATCGACAGCGTGCAGAGAGTGGGTCTGGTCAAGACATCTAAAATGGCTGCCGTGCACGACAAAAGTGTGGCATTTCAAAAAAGGCAAGATGGCGCAGACAATGTTTTTCAACACTTCCTCATTTCCTTCGAATCGAACGTTAACAGACGTTGGGGCATATTACCAAAGTTAAGCGATATTTATCGCTAACGATGCTTACCAACCAATTTTTTACCACTAAGCATCGTCAGAAATTATCGAAGATAAACCTTACTATTATCAAGGTTCATCGCAAATGCGATAATAAACGGCCGCAATGCATGAATATCGCTAAAAACTCAGCGATATTCATGCATTACCGAGCTAATACTCTTAGCCATGTTATCCACCTCCCATTGGATAACATGGCTAAGAACTGCTCAGGGCAGGTGTTACTTTTTGGAGATATTCGCGCTTAGCGCGAATATCTCCAAAAGTTGGTAATAGGAGATAGATATCTTGCATGTTGTAATGCAAGTTATTGTGGTATATGGAACTCATACCATAATCTCTCAGGAAAGCAGAAACTGATCCTTTTGGGACCGCCTAAAAAGGCCTAGGGGGTGAGGAGTACTCTACTTTGCCCCCTTTTCACGTTCCGAACTATTTTATTTTACTCTCTTCTGTAATTACACAAAATAGCAGCGATAAGATGCATCGGAGACACACAGTGAGAGAAAGGAGGCCGGAGATGAAGAAGACATGTCAAATACACATTGGAGATAATATAGTGGCAGAAGGGAAGTAAATATGAGTAAACTTACCATGTAACATAAAAATGTTGCACTCTATACTATAAGTCTCATTTTATACTACAATCACTTCGCTACAACCTCATAAATTAAAAATAAAAATGAATAATGTCTCAAACAATTTTTGATTTCTAAATATAAATTTATTCTTCAGAATTTTCTAAATTTGAAAGAACTAGTAACATGTCCTCATCAGCAATGTCATCATTAAAAGTCTCCAATGATGATTCTTGTAACTCTATGGTCTCCAAACACTCGATAAATTCGCCATCAAGAGATTGATCAAAAAAATCATTCAAGTCATCTCCTCCTTCTGACAATATTTCATTATTGGTGCTGTCAATTTCAATCAATGTAGTGGAATCATTCAAGTCATCTCCTCGTGACAATATTTCATTATTGGTGCTCTCAATTTCAATCAATGTAGTGGAATCATTCAAGTCATCTCCTCCTTGTGACAATATTTCATTATTGGTGCTGTCCATTTCAATCAATCTAATGGAATCATACAAGCCATCTCCTCCTTGTGACAATATTTCATTATTGGTGCTCTCAATTTCAATCAATGTAGTGGAATCATTCAAGTCATCTCCTTGTGACAATATTTCATTCTTGGTGCTGTCCATTTCAATCAATCTAATGGAATCATACAAGTCATGTCCTCCTTGTGACAATATTTCATTATTGGTGCTCTCAATTTCAATCAATGTGTTGGACAATTCAAAAGAAATTGCCACGGTCTCTTCATTGTGAGCCATTTTATTTTGAAATTGCTTGCTGTAAATTGCAGAAAAAAATAATCACTTTCATTTATCGTCTTTAGTAATACATAATATAAAACTAACTTTATCAAGTATTTAGTATAACAGAAGGACTGCAAATAAATAACAGAAAACATTTTTCAAATTATCTTCAAGTGTACAACATAGTTCCCCATACAAATTAACAACTCACCTTTTTAAAAGTAGCAGAAGTGTTAGTACTGTGTAAATCAAACACCAGAAATTCACCACCAAAAATTCCTCACAAATGTACCTCAGACAGTAGTATCACAAAATGGCTGTGGTTTCCTCTCATTTGACATATATACATAACCAATTAACTTTCATCACACACAAATACAAAACCAAAGTAACATTTTAATTGGTTCTAAATTTCAACACTTTCAAATGTGTTTTCCCCATGCAATTTTCCATAGGACATTTACATACGTCTACAGCCTGAATGGCTGAACGGAATTACACCAAACTTGGCAAAATGGTACATCAAACCTAAGAGGTCAGGAAGGATCTACTATGCCCCCTTATGGTCATTTCCCCCTTCGCTTTGGCCTCCTCTTGTCTCTCAATCCTACCGAGGGACAAGATGGCGGCCGCTACGGACTGTTTGGAATGTTGACAGACGCCGGAGAACCAATCAGCTTCGCAAAGCTCCGTAACGCGAAAAGTACGCGAAGCGGAGCGCTGTTACAGATATATATCTTTTTTTCAACGTTAATTTCTCAAAATCCACTGGAGCACATATATTGAGACCTAGCAAAGGCACATCGGGCTACCAGTCCCTAATATTTTGCCAAGTTTCGTGCAAATCCATTCAGCCGTTCGATTATTATTATTTTGGGTTTTTTTTGCCCCGCGGGGCCCTTTTAAAACCTCCACATCAAACCTAGGGGGTCAGCGAGGATCTACTATGCCCCCTTATAGTTATTTCCCCCTTTGTTTTGACCTCCTCTTGTCTCTCGATCCTACCGAGAGACAAGATGGCGGCCGCTACGGACTGTTTGGAATGTTGACAGACGCCGGAGAACCAATCAGCTTTGCTTCACAAAGCTCCGTTGCGCGAAAAGTCCGCGAACCAGAGCGCTAACCGGTCCGCTGTTACAGATATATATCTTTTTTTAAACGTTAATTTCTCAAAATCCACTGGAGCACATATATTGAGACCTACAAAAGGCACATCGGGCTACCAGTCCCTACAATTTTGCCAAGTTTCGTGCAAATCCATTCAGCCGTTCGGGCTAAAAGTGAGGCCAACCGCCCTATGGAAAACTCAATGTTAAAAACACGTTTTGGGACCCCCCTTTTTTCTCGGCCCCCACTGGACGAACCCCCCCCCAAATTTTCAAGGGCTGCTCAGAAACAAAATGTGCCATTTTCCTGAAAATTTCAGCCGATTCCGTCCACAAACGCCAAAGTTATTAGACATAGAATTTTCAAAAAACCCATAGAGAAAAAATCCTAACTATATATACCTACTGGCGACCGCCAGTAGGTAATATATACATATATATATGTGTGTGTGTTTGTTTTTATTTATATCATTTAATCTTCAATAGATTAGATGAAGAGTGGCGATACACACTTTGTATTCGGTTCTTTATAATATAATTGAGTTATTAGGGGTAGGCACAATGTAACTTTAGCCTTAAGTTTTGAATAGAGAAGGTATAATAGCAATCATGCATTTATGCCGATATTACTATGGTTACATCATGTGGTAAAAATGAAGCATTTAAGCAACTAATCGGAAGAACAATATGTAATCTAATTTCTATGTCTATGGCGAAATTTACAGCACTTGCACTTTAAAAGGCGGTAACACAGTCTCAGCTATGTCATGTGAGCAAGGTCGTTGTTCGATCAAAACACGTCATGGCGGACTATCTGGTTTCTATGCTTGTTTTTCTGGAAGAGTATCTGGAGTGAAAGCGAGTTACCTTATATATATATATATATATATATTACCTACTGGCGGTCGCCAGTAGGTATATATAGTTAGGATTTTTTCCCTATGGGATTTTTTAAAATTCTATGTCTAATAACTTTGGCAATTGTGGACGGAATTGGCTGAAATTTTCTGGAACATGGAACATTTTGTGTCTGAGCAGCCCCTGGAAATTTGGGGGGGGTTCGTCCAGGGGGGGTCGAGAAAAAAGGGGGGTCCCAAAACGTGTTTTTAACATTGAGTTTTCCATAGGGCGGTTGGCCTCACTTTTAGCCCGAACGGCTGAATGGATTTGCATGAAACTTGGCAAAATTGTAGGGACTGGTAGCCCGATGTGCCTTTTGTAGGTCTCAATATATGTGCTCCAGTGGATTTTGAGAAATTTACGTTTAAAAAAAGATATATATCTGTAAGCGCGCTCTGGGCAGCGCTCCGGTCCGCGGACCTTAAGCGTACCGGAACTTCGCGTAGCGAAGCTGATTGGCTCTCCGGTGTCTGTCAACATTCTAAACAGTCCGGAGCGGCCGCCATCTTGTCTCTCGGTAGGATTGAGAGACAAGAGGAGGCCAAAACAAAGGGGGAAATAACCATAAAGGGGCATACTAGATCATACCTGACCCCCTAGGTTTAATGTGGAGGTTTTAAAAGGGCCCCGCGGGGCAAAAAAAAATAATTTTTTTTTTGTTTTTTTTGTGTGGGTAGCGCCCGGTCCGCGAACCGGGAATCGTTCTGGGCAGCGTACTGCAATGAAAAATGAATGATAGACTTTTCAAATACTGTATGTTAATTGATTGTTGGTTTTGTTGATTATTTTTTTTTTTTTTTTAAGCAATTATTTATTATTGTGATTGTGTTTCAAAATTTAATAACATTTCTAACATTTCACTGTCTGAAATGTCGTCATTTTCATTGAACTTAGCTTGTAATCTATGAGGGTGTAAAATGTCCTCATTTTGAAGGAGGTCATCCACTGCTTGCACACATTGCAGTAGTTCTTGGTCCCAAGTTTCATCCATAAATTCTATATAATTTGGATCAATTAATTCTTGGCTGCTCTCTTGCAGGACAATTTGAAATGAAACTTTCTGTTCGCCTTCCATGTTGCCTGAAATTTGGATAAAAAAATATATATTAGTAGAGATAGGGCACTGTTGGGATTAATTTTAGATAGGCATTTTTTAACAGAGAATTTATCTTTGGGCAGTGTATAGTATCAGAGTGGAAGTAGGAATATAAAAAAGTGTATGTGATTTAACGTAAGTAAATTCATAATTATAAAAGAGAAGCCTAACTCCATCCATAACTATAACAGAGAAGTCTATCTAAATCTATAACTACTACAGAGGGATAGTATATAACTATCAGAAAAAGTTTACCATATTAACTTATAGTGCACAATATAGTTCAGTTTTTAAAATAACAACTTACCTTTAGAAAGAAGTTGAAGTGATTAGTGAAAATCCAATTGAAATGTACACCAGGAAGTAGTAGTCAAAATGGCTGTGTTTCATTCTCTTCTTTTATATATATTCAGGTACATAACCAATCAAATGTCAGGTAAAAAAAGTAGAAAATGAAAGTAACATTTTAATTGGTTGTCAATTCCAACACTTCAGATGTGTTTTGAGAAGTAATTTACCTCAGGGTATTTAGAGAGGTCTACAGGCTAAATGGCTAAATGGAATTCCAATCAAATTTGTGAAAATGGTAGGGATTGGTATGTAGTATGAGCTAATCTATATTTGGTGAAATTGTCTCCAGTGGCTGTTCTGTAAACTACTTTCCCACCTTTTTTGATGGTGCGCTTCCCAGGGAGCGACCCGGTACGCGAACCGTTGAGCGCCCCGGTTCGCGTACCTTAAGCGTTACGGGAGTCCACCATTTTGTGTTTCGGTCGAATTAAGATATAAAATGGAGGGCAAATAATGTTCAGAATGGGTAGAAGGGGGCACGGTAGACTTATCTTGACCCCCTAGGTTTTGTGAGGGTGGCTGAGGAGGCTTATATGTGCGAAAAAAAACAATTTTTTAAAAAAAATTCGCGAGGTTAGCTCCCGGTTCGCCCCAGGGAGCGTACTTTGTTGAAAATTAGTGAAAAATGTTACAGTAAAATAATAATTGTGAGTGATCAGATGTAGGGTAGCTCTGAGAAGAGCTTTTGGGTTTATGGTACATTTAGGTACTTATAAGTAGGTACCAATGCACAGTCTTAAATTCAGAGTGAAAATTCTGTTGCCCTCATCTGAGAAGTGAACTCCATCTCCTCTGTAGATATCTTGCATGTAGTAACGCAAGTTATTGTTGTACAGGGAGCCCATTCCATGGTCTCTCATGTAAGCTGAAACAGATTTGTTTACATGCTTCCTCGACTTCTCAATTTGTGGACAAAATTGGTTTGACCACCTCCATTTCTGTCTTTGGCATATATTTGAATATACCAAGGCAGTCTGAGGAAAAAGTGCCATTAATTGCTCAAAGGTGTCCTTTAAAAGCATTTCCAGACCTACCCCAGTCAAAGTGCCCAAATCATTACCTCCACAGTGCACAATTAACAGGTCAGGTTTGGGCAAATGCATAAAGGGTTTCACCAATGGTATCAATTGGTGACATTTTAATCCTCTGTGGCCAAACCACTTAATTTCCACATCTTGTAAATTGAGGTTAGGTAATTTTCTGTTCTCAGCATACCTGTGAGCCCAGTGGATATAACTATGTCCAACAATCCAGACAGAAAACATGGTGAGAGAAGGTTCTCCTGCAGTCAGATGAAGTGTGGCAATGAAATGGCAGTTGAAAAAATGAGAGTTTAAAATGAAAAAAACTGTGGAGTTTCTGTGTTCATGAAGCAGTAACAGTGATTGGTGGATTTTGATTGCTGAAAACAGAAAGTTAGGGTGCATGGATGAGTTATTTGAAAGATGTATTTTGAATGGTCAATAAAAATTCATTAAATGAAAGAATGCACTGGATATGCAGGTGCACTGAGAGTTCAGAGTTCAATTGCAACATTGTTGTGTGAACTTGCAAACACCAGAAGTCTTCCAAGAGGTGGTTGCCATGCAGAAAAGGCATGAAATGGCAGAGGGGGGAAGGGTTTTCATTTGAAAAAAAGTGAGGGAAGAGTTTTGATTGGGTGACATGAGAGATATGTGTGAAGAATTACAGCATTTCTGTGCTTTTGATAGCTGCAGACTCTGGAGTGCATAACTTTTGCTCTGCTGAAGACAAATTGGTGTGTTTCTGAGACTGTTTTCAAACTCAAAGTATTTGCTAAGGTGAGAAAATATTTCTTTAATTTAGATAGAGAATAGTGTGCTTTAAGGAGAAAATTATGAATTATGTGGCGCAAATTGCTTGTAAATATGCTCCCACCTGTGCATGGAAAATTAAGATTTTGAATGTTTGTGTTACATAGCCATGTTAAAAGTGATACAAACATGCTGCAAAGGCAATCAAAAAACGCTTTTATGTGTCTTAAGGACATTTTAAGTAATTTTCCCATGTGCAGTGTTTTGAAATTATGATTTGAAAATCGTTTTTGGGGAAAAGGAATTGTTTTTAAATTTATGACAAGGACATAATGGTGTATGCTTCTTTATAAGGCAATTGACTGTCCCTGATGTTATTTTTCCCATTTTAATGTAAGACCTTTCTCTGTGGCGCAAATTGCTTGTAAATATGCTCCCACCTGTGCATGGCAAATTTAGATTTTAAATGTTTGTGTTACATAGCCATGTTAAAAGTGACCCAACCATGCTGGAAAGGCAATCAAAAAACACTTTCATGTGTCTTAAGGACATTTTAAGTAATTTCCCTGTGGGCAGTGTTTTCAAATTATGAATTGAAAATCGTTTTTGAGGTAAAGGAATGTTGGTAAAATTTATGTGCGCCATATGCCCCCAAATTTCTTTTTCAGGGGTGCAGCAGGGTGTTCTTGAGATACCCCTGCACCCTTGAAAAAATTCCTAATTTGCGATGAGCTAATTGCTAATCGCAAATTGCATCTTCATTCCTCTGAGCCTCCTAGCCCATGGAAATGAATGGGTAATTTGCAATTAGCAATTTGCTCATTGCAAATTAGGAATGGTAAAGAATTGCTATTTATTCCTTAAAATTCGCTATTTAGGAAATGTAAAATAGTTTGATGGTACATATGGTGGTTCATCTGTAACAAGATAAGAAGCTTAGGGATACATTTATGATGACTGGCGCAATAAAGTGCACATCACTTACTTCATTGGTAGGCCTTTACATGTATTATCTCCTCTGTATTCTTCATCAAGCGTAACTTTAATCTGCAATCCTGAGTAGGCCTCACCTTAAACAAACCTCTGGATAGGCCACACCTTATCGTCATCATGAATTAATCATTTAAAATGCTAGGGACAGATTTATGATAGGTGTATGCCTCTTTTGCGCCACTTACAAAACACTGTCCACGGGGAAATGACTTAAAATGTCCTTAAGACACATGAATGTGTTTTTTTAAAGCGTTTGCAATTTTTTTGGGTCACTTTTAACATGGCTATGTGACTCAAACAGTCAAAATCTAAATTCACCATGCACAGGTGGGAGCATATTTACAAGGAATGTGCTCCATGGGGAAAGGTCTTATAATGTAATATGGGAAAAATGACATCAGAGACAGTGAAATGCCTTATAGAGAAGCATACACCATTATGTCCTTGTCATAAATTTGCAAACCATTCCTTTTCCCCAAAAACGATTTTCAAATCATAATTTGAAAATACTGCACATGTGGAAATGACTTAAAATGTCCTTAATTCAAAATTTGCTATTCTTTATTTTGCGATTGCACTGAAGGATTTGCAAATTTTGCGATTCCTTAAATGCAATGTATCAAACAAAAAATATGTAAAAAATAACATTAAGGATTTGGAAACTACCACCAACTTCTAGTTTGTGGTAATTTGCGAATTCTTTTCAAAAAGCATTTTTTTCCAAAAAACAAAAGGTGCCATATGACGCCAATACATGTCCTTAGGGCATGTATGTGCGCCATATGCCCCCAAATTTCTTTTTCAGGGGTGCAGCAGGGTGTTCTTGAGATACCCCTGCACCCTTGAAAAAATTCCTAATTTGCGATGAGCTAATTGCTAATCGCAAATTGCACCTTCATTCCTATGAGCCTCCTAGCCCATGGAAATGAATGGGTAATTTGCAATTAGCAATTTGCTCATTGCAAATTAGGAATGGTAAAGAATTGCTATTTATTCCTTAAAATTCGCTATTTAGGAAATGCAAAATAGTTTGATGGTACATATGGTGGTTCATCTGTAACAAGATAAGAAGCTTAGGGATACATTTATGATGACTGGCGCAATAAAGTGGACATTACTTACTTCATTGGTAGGCCTTTACATGTATTATCTCCTCTGTATTCTTCATCAAGCGTAACTTTAATCTGCAATCCTGAGTAGGCCTCACCTTAAACAAACCTCTGGATAGGCCACACCTTATCGTCATCCTGGATTAATCATTTAAAATGCTAGGGACAGATTTATGATAGGTGTATGCCTCTTTTGCGCCACTGTGCGTCACTTTTATGATGCAGCGGCGGTGCAAAAGATTTGCTATGAGGCGACAAAATTACAAATTGATGCATTTAGGCAGATGTGTCATGGTGTAAAAAAAACGTGCCACATGAAACCGATGCAGCAGTGATGCAAAAGATGCACCATGTTGCAAGACAGGCCTCACTTGGGGCCATATGTATCAAGCTAATTAGCATTCGCAAAGATCAAAATTCTGCGAATTTCGGCCTTTGCGAATGCTAATTAGACAAATGGTATGTATCAAACAAGTTTGATGCAAAATAAGGAATAGCAAAATTTGCTATTCCTTATTTTGCGATTGCACTGAAGGATTTGCAAATTTTGCGATTACTTAAATGCAATGTATCAAACAAAAAATATGTAAAAAATGACATTAAGGATTTGGAAACTACCACCAACTTCTAGTTGGTGGTAATTTGTGAATTCTTTTCAAAAAGCTTTTTTTCCAAAAAACAAAAGGTGCCATATGACGCCAATACATGCCCTTAGGGCATGTATGTGTGCCATATGCCCCCAAATTTCTTTTTCAGGGGTGCAGCAGGGTGTTCTTGAGACACCCCTGCACCCTTGGAAAAATTCCTAATTTGTGATGAGCTAATTGCTAATCGCAAATTAAACCTTCATTCCTATGAGCCTCCTAGCCCATGGAAATGAATGGGTAATTTGCAATTAGCAATTTGCTCATTGCAAATTAGGAATGGTAAAGAATTGCTATTTATTCCTTAAAATTCGCTATTTAGGAAATGTAAAATAGTTTGATGGTACATATGGCGGTTCATCTGTAACAAGATAAGAAGCTTAGGGATACATTTATGATGACTGGCGCAATAAAGTGGACATTACTTACTTCATTGGTAGTCCTTTACATGTATTATCTCCTCTGTATTCTTTATCAAGCGTAACTTTAATCTGCAATTGTGAGTAGGCCTCACCATAAACAAACCTCTGGATAGGCCACACCTTATCGTCATCCTGGATTAATCATTTAAAATGCTATGGACAGATTTATGATAGGTGTATGCCTCTTTTGCGCCACTGTGCGTCACTTTTATGATGCAGCGGCGGTGCAAAAGATTTGCTATGAGGCGACAAAATTACAAATTGATGCATTTAGGCAGATGTGTCATGGTGTAAAAAAAACGTGCCACATGAAACCGATGCAGCAGTGATGCAAAAGATGCACCATGTTGCAAGACAGGCCTCACTTGGGGCCATATGTATCAAGCTAATTAGCATTCGCAAAGATCAAAATTCTGCGAATTTCGGCCTTTGCGAATGCTAATTAGACAAATGGTATGTATCAAACAAGTTTGATGCAAAATAAGGAATAGCAAAATTTGCTATTCCTTATTTTGCGATTGCACTGAAGGATTTGCAAATTTTGCGATTACTTAAATGCAATGTATCAAATAAAAAATATGTAAAAAATGACATTAAGGATTTGGAAACTACCACCAACTTCTAGTTTGTGGTAATTTACGAATTCTTTTCAAAAAGCTTTTTTTCCAAAAAACAAAAGGTGCCATATGACGCCAATACATGCCCTTAGGGCATGTATGTGCGCCATATGCCCCCAAATTTCTTTTTCAGGGGTGCAGCAGGGTGTTCTTGAGACACCCCTGCACCCTTGGAAAAATTCCTAATTTGCGATGAGCTAATTGCTAATCGCAAATTGTACCTTCATTCCTATGAGTCTCCTAGCCCATGGAAATGAATGGGTAATTTGCAATTAGCAATTTGCTCATTGCAAATTAGGAATGGTAAAGAATTGCTATTTATTCCTTAAAATTCGCTATTTAGGAAATGCAAAATAGTTTGATGGTACATATGGCGGTTCATCTGTAACAAGATAAGAAGCTTAGGGATAGATTTATGATGACTGGCGCATCACCAGGGATGTGCCAGTCATCCTGCGCCGCTGTTCCGCCACCCATGGTGTGCTGCATTTACAATGCGGGGCATCATGGGTTAAAAATGGCACAGATGCGTGACGTATCTGTGCTGTAAAGGTAGTGATTGATGGAGTTGTATCGCAAGTGCGATGCAGCTCAAGCAAGGCTCAGGGGTGCCCCATCTCCACAATGTTGCGTCAAGACCTATGCCTGCTTAAAGCAGGCGCAGGGTTTTGACGCAGCTTTCTCCTATCTGATTGTAAATACGGCACACCATGGGTGGCAGAGCAGCGGTGCACGTTAACTGGTGCATGCCTGGGGATGTGCCATTTAACATAAATCTGCCCCTTTACATTTAAGTATGTGCAGGGGACACAGAGTTGGTGAGGCTTATCCAAGGTTAAGAAGAGATGAGTCATGTTCACTGAAAAATTAGACATAGGCTTCACCTGCTCAGCATCGCTGGACATGGCTAAATAATAGCTGCAAAATGTTACTCTTGTTAAACAATTTTACTATTATAAGCTCTGAGATTTGTCTCTTACTCTGCAACATCTCATTGTTGTTATCTTTCTTTAAAGATAAAGACAACATCAACATGAGCGACAATCTGCAATCAGTGGATTTTGACCTCATCATTGAACTTGTAATTGAAACATCAGTGGATGTTGATCCCTTGGATGATTTAAATCCTGAGGATGAAGAAGAGCGTGATGAGGATGCAGATTTGTCCGAATTATATGACATAGGGTGGGAAGCTGACCTGATTGAGCCTATGGAACTATAAACATTTATTTTTAAAATTTATAATAAATAAAAAGTAAAAGTGTAAACCGTTTAATTTAAAAATAAAGATGTGGAAAAGTAAATTTTGCCATGTTCTGTGTCCCTACGAGTCATCCATCATATGTTATGTGTGCATGATTAAATATGCATATGTATTCCCTATGTTCGATTAAAGACGCAATTATAGTTGTGTCCACCTTTAGTATGTCAGTTTCCAGTTCTCGTGAATACTACGAATATCAGGCCTATGTAAAGCCACGTTGCCACGTTTCTCAGTGTGCACGTTATTCCATTGTAAAGTCCCCGTTTCTAGGCCTCAAAAGGGCCTGGACACCAGATTCAGCTCCTGTCTCCTGTCTCCTGAAGCCTCGCTGAGGAGCGATACAGCCCCCACCTGTATCCTCGACCCTTCACTTACTTCCTGCCTCGCAGTGCCCGGTTCAGCCTGGCTCTGCCTCTGAGTCTGCCAAGAATATGTTATGATTCCAGTTATCAGTTCAGTCCTCCTTCTCTGCATTCCTAAAGCTACTGAACTGCATCAATAGTTTCCGTCATTGTCTAGCCTTCACGTCTCCATGTTAGAGAAATACTGTATTAATGGTCATTTAATATTCTTCATCACGCACTACATGTAGAATAATGCATGCTCCAGTCTTAGAGTCCGTTAGCCTCTCCCCTCCTGACTCTTAGTTCATATCAACATGTTCTCTAAACATCAGATACTAGATACTGCTTAGGTACATGTCGCCCTGACTCTCCAGACTTCAGTCTCTGCTCCTAGCACAGAGTTCGAAGCCCCCAGCTTCTCCTAGTAATACGTCATTGCCAGCTTGCGCGCACCATCAGGTTAGAGGTCCCGGCTCCTCAGGTAGCCCCCTCCATGGTTTCCGCCCTATTCATGACATATTCTGTTACGTTTGCATCACATGTCTATGTATACGCCCTGTTACACCTCTTTTCACCCTTATCTTTCGCGACTGCTATTGACCACACCCACTGCTCCGCCTATCGTATGTATTGTAATGCAACTATTTTAGTATATATGATCGTGTATTGTTATTAAATGTGAGCGCGCTCATCCCAGATCCAGCCCCAGCAGCTGCTGGGCCCTGCCATCCTATTCCTATGCAGGTTGTCCTGTTCCTGTCTTTATGCTGTATTAAACCTGCAAAACTCCTACTACCTCGAATCTTGACTCTTATTTATTGAGCTATCTGTTATTCATTTATTTATCCAAAAATAGAGGTATTATTTATTTATTTACCACATAATGGCGCCCGAATAGGGACTTGCCCTTTCCCCACGCGCCGGTGAAGCCACGCCGGCCCCCTGACCCTCTGCAGCCGTGACGGAACCATACCGTGCACGTGCAGATATTTCTGCTTCAAGTATCCCTCAGGCCCATGGAGGAGACGGAGGAGGCGGTCCAGCATCCAGACGAGGCGGTGGAGGAACGCGGCGAGTCCCGACCAGAGCCCAAGCCGAGAGTCCAAGGTCCGAGGTATACGGAGGCCCACCCGTAACAGAAGTCCGAAGTTCGTCCGTCCGACGTCGAAGCAGTCCAGTCCAGTCCGAGGCCTTCCGTTCTTGCTGCCCGGTGAGTACCGTTGCTGGGGTAGTATCTAGACAGGGTCAATCTGATTGACTCTGGTCCGTGGGTTGGTGGTACACAGTCCCACAAACGAAGTGTCCACTTCGGTGGATGCGGGTCCTGACGTGTCTCTGTATGAGACCGGTAAGTTTCGTACTGTTTCAGCAGTGCATCTAGTTTCTGTTCTAGTCAGTTCTGTTCTCGAGAAAAGTCATGTATTCTGTTTTCCGTATTCCAGGTAGTATTCTGTTCGAACTGTTATTTTGAATGTTCTTCATGTATCTTGATGTCGTGGAATGAGTGTGAAGTAGTTATCGTGTTTATTGTGTATTGTATTGTGTCTAGATTACAGTCCAGTCATGCCCTTGTTTTCTAAGTTACGTCAGTTAAAAACTAGAAAAGGTCTGCTGGAAGCAGCAGTTCCAGTTCCGCCTAGGGACAGTCCAGGTCATTTCATGTATCAGAAGCATGGCATAAGTGCCATATTATATCTAGATTTATGGGTAGAGTATACCAAACAGTTAGAAGAAAAGTATAGATGGCCCGTATCGGGTACATGGGATGCCGAGTGCATCATGCGAGTAGAGGAAGCATTATGGAAAAAGAAAGCCAGACAGTCACAGAAAGATGCCATTGAGTTATGGCGCAAAGAAGCTCATAAAAGAACCGAAAAAGAAATCAGAAAGTCAGAATTAAGTAGAGAATCCTTGGAACGAGCCCAAGAAAGGGAATTAATCGAGATTGGTGAACGAGTTAAAACCGAACAGTCAGACAGACAGAGGCATGCTCTTATTAAGGGTATGTATCCTCTCCTTGCCGAGGGCCTGCCAAAAGCGACCCCAGAGGCATCCAGTAATTTCCCGCCACCATTAGTTCCGACCAAGCTACGTCACAAACCGACCGCAGCTGATATTTTTATTTCGTCCTATTTGGACGACACAGTCCCAGAATATGCAAATCCTGTTCGCGCTCCGCCAGTCCCTGTAAATCAGGCACTTCCCGTTCCTCCAGACACCGGGGTACCCCTTGCAGTACCTGTTACGGTCCCCCCGGTCCAGCCCGCCATACCAGTTCAGCCCGCATTTCAATTTCCTGCCACACTAGTACGAAGAGGATCAGTCGACGATTCTAGTTTAGGGGCCGCAGGAGGAGGTCCTCCTCAAACCCCGCCGCCACATAAGCGTTTAACGTCAGCCGAATTACATGCACAAGCGTCACAGCGTACGCCCCGACATCAGTCTGTAGCAGAAATAAGAAAAGCCCTTAACGAATGTGGCTATGATCCAGTCCCAGGCGAGAATAGTATGGTTTTATATTCATTACGCGTAAGAAAGGTGACCGAGTATCTAGTCACCCTACCAGATATGAAAGAAGATCTAGACAGAATATATCGTTTCATCCGTACAGGGAATGATCCAGAAAGTATTAGTGATGTCATGTGCCAAAGAAAAGCTGAAGTCCAGCTCATGATATTAAAGTTTTTGATTAATTGTCTAATACGAGAACAAGATTATCCGACCAAAGATCAAGCCGAAATGAGAACCCTGACAAAGTGGAGTGATAATATAGCCGAGGGTAAGCACAGAACCATCAGTGCTATGGAAAGTATGTATAAGAAGATTCGTAAAGAAATAATAAGGATATACGAACAACGTAAAGCAGCACAAGTAAGCGAGAAAGAAAGTAACTCTGATACTGAAGAGGTAGAGGACGAGAATCCCGACAGAATAGCGTATGTAGGAAAATCTAGATTTCCAGATCGCCATTTACGCCTAGAACACAAGTCAACTTTCCATCATCCAGCACCAGAACAAGGTTCTCTAGAACAAGTATTTCAAGCTACCGATCACATTCTGAAATCACGAATCGGTTATAGTGAGTTAAGTACTATGCATGAACAAGAACTAGTCCGATCAGCAGTCCGATGGATTACTGATTCTACCACTTTTCCAGACGAAATAGTGGCACAAATGTTTCTGAAAATGCCCCCAGCCGAGCAACGACTGGCGGGTATGTATATGATCCAGCACCTCATTACATTGTATGAGGGTCAACATTCTGATCCAGGTCCGTTACACGATGTCCTGAATGAGTTACTCCAGTATAAATGGAAAGGTTTAGGTACCGATTTAATTAGTGTCGTTCTAGAACAGCGTCGCAAATATAGAACGTTTTTGAACCCGTATTTTGTTCATGTCTCACCCCCAGAAAGTAAACCATTTCACATGGACAGACAGAATCCGTTACGAGAAGTCCACCCAGTTAGAGGAACGGGTGGCGAACTAGAACGAGTGTTTGTTTACACTCCGATTACAAAGATGGAACTCCTAGAGATGAAAAAATTAATCCCCTGTCATGATAAAGATCCAGCAGGGTTCCATCGAGAATTAAAAGACATGCTCCGTATGGGAGAATACACGTATCCAGATATAATTAAAATGTTAAAGGTTCTGTTGCCCGCAGGGGTGTATGAAAAGCTCAAGGAAAAAGAATGGGAGGTGGGAGAGAAAAAGATCGATTGGGCAGTTCTAGAAGCCGAAGATAAGGCACGAGTACCAGGTACCGGTCTTGGAGCGAAATGTAAAGAATTACCAGAATTATTAATACAAGTTTTACCTAGATTATTGACAACTAGAAAGGAAGACTGGGATGCAATCTCAGCCTGTAAACAGAAACAAGACGAAGACATTAGTGATTTTTATTCCAGATTTGAGAAATGTTTTAGCATCAACAGTGGCCTCAAGACAAGTAGTGAGTCATACCCTCACCTTTTTGTTACTAAATTAGTCGAGAATTCAAGTCCACAAATTAAAAATCGAGTTTTGAAAGTCAAAAGTACCTGGCAAGCTAATACCCCGTCCCAGATGTTACAGATGCTCCAATACCACCAGAATAGAATTAGAGAAGAGCAAGAACACGAGAGAAAACGTATGAAAGACACGAAAATGAAAGTACTAGTTGCACAATCTGTTCCTCAAGACAGTCAGAAGAGGGGTCCAAATCAAGCCAGTCATCCTGCAGCTCCCGTTAAAGGGAACTGCAATTATTGTAAACAGCCAGGTCATTTTATAAACGAGTGTGCAGTTCTGAAACACAACATAGCTACTGGTAAGACTAAAGAAAGACCACGTCCGCCTAGACAAGAACAAGTTTCACAGATTCCTCAGCCACAGAATGCACCACAGACAGTTACAGCTCCGCAGCCTATCGCTGCAACACAGCATGTTACACAGCAGATGTACCAGTATGCACAGTCCGAGTATCCAGAGTATCAGCCATATTCATGAAACAGCCTAGAGAGGGAGGTAGGCTTGCCTCTCATCGAGATACCTGTAGATCAAGAAGGTCCCTATGTTCACAGTCAAGTATTAGGGAAAGACAGAAAGTTTTTGATTGATACAGGGGCAAGTAGGACCACAATAAGCCACGCCGAAGTTCCAGGGGCTCCGCTCTCAGGCTCAAGAAATGTTTCCCTTGGATTTTCAGGAAAACCCATTGTAAATGAAATATCAAAGCCAGTTACTCTAGAAGTAGGTCCATTGTCCCGTACTACTGACCTGTTACTTACTAAGTCATGTCCAGAAAATCTATTAGGTATTAAAACACTGAAAGAGTTAGGTGCAGTTATATGCTGTTCCCCAGAGGGAATACGATTGTTCCTGCGTGACTTTAAGGGTCACTATGTATTACGAGATTTTGATCCCAGATTGTCTAATGTTCCGCAGCATTTATGGGCGCAAGGTCCAACTGATGTAGGTTACATGCAAATCACACCCCATCGTGTGACTCTCAAGCCAGGTGTAGTGTTACCACGAATCAGACAGTACAGATTGCCACCTGAGGCTGTAGCAGCCTTATCCAAAATTATTGACGAGCTCATCGCTCAAGGAGTGGTTGTAGAAACTGACTCCAATGTATGCAATTCTCCGATCATTCCAGTCATGAAACGTACTGATCCAAATGCACCCCCAGTATATTGATTAGTGATTGACCTACGAGAGCTTAATAAATGTATTATTCCTCAGTACCCAGTTGTCCCAGACATCTCTTCCCTATTGACAGCCATCGATTCCGAAGCCACGTTCTTTACTGTAATTGACCTCAAGAACGCGTTTTTCAGTGTTCCCATTCATCCAGACAGCCAGTTTCTTTTCGGATTTTGTTTAAATGGAAGGAGCTATATGTTCACACGAGCTCCTCAAGGTTTCACAGAAAGTCCTAGTATTTACAGTCAAGCACTTAAGAGACAACTAGACAACATTCACATGCCAACTGACACTGCCCTGCTCCAGTATGTCGATGATCTACTGATCACAGCCCGTTCTGAACGTGCTTGCGAGCGAGCATACCTTACAGTCTTGTATTTCCTAGCCGAGATGGGACACAAGGTGTCCCCTTCGAAGCTTCAATTCTGTGTCCAGCAAGTGGTCTACTTAGGACACTTACTGTCCAAGAGGGGTAGGCAGTTGACACCTGACCGTATTCAATTAATAGCGAGTCTTCCTCAGCCCAAGACCCAGAAGGAGGTACGTGCTTTTATTGGCCTTACTTCTTATTGCAGACAATGGATTCCTCAGTATGCATTTCTAGCCAAGCCACTGATACAGTTAACGACACAGGAGGCAGCCGTATCGACTGTCCTCCCTTGGACATCTGAACACACACTCAGTTTCAATGAGTTAAAGAAAGCCCTATGTCAAGCTCCAGTTCTAGCTACACCAATCTACAGTAAGCCTTTCACACTTTTCGTCACTGAACGTGAAGGTACAGCATTATCTGTTCTAACACAAGATCAAGCAGGACAATACAAGCCATGTGCTTATTTTTCGAGCACATTAGATCCTGTAGCCCAGGCTCTGCCTGCGTGCCTCAAGTCAGTTGCAGCCACAGCACTAGCTATCAGACAAAGTGATTCCATAGTATTAGGACACTCCCTGACAGTACAGGTTCCACACTCCGTGGAAGTTCTCTTAAACCGAACACAAACTCAGCACTTGACAATTGCACGTTTAACAGGTTATGAATTGACACTGTTCCAGCCACACATAGAAATCAGACGCTGCAACATCCTGAACCCTGCTACACTGTTACCATCAGTTACTTCGAATTCTGCCACACACGACTGTGTGGAAGTAGTTAACATTACGACAAAGCCAAGACAAGATCTGACAGATATTCCGTTACCAGACCCCGACCTGACACTTTATGTGGATGGTTCATGTATAAGGACAAGTACAGGAGAACTAGTCGCCGCGTATGCAGTGACTACTGATACTGAAGTTATTGAGACACACCGTATTGACACCCTGTCCGCTCAAGCAGCAGAGCTAGTTGCTATGACACAAGCCTGTATACACGCCAAGAACTTGAAAGTTAATATTTACACAGATTCACGCTACGCATTTGGAGTTGTACACGACTTCGGAGTGCTCTGGCAGGAGAGAGGTTTCATGACTTCTCATGGAACCAAGATTCAGCATGGTCTCCTTATTCAAGCTCTGTTAGACGCCATACATTTACCGACATCTATCGCTATCATGAAGTGCAAAGCACATACGAAAGTTACTGACACCATTTCCCAAGGTAATGATCTAGCAGATCGCACAGCCAAGCTTACAGCTCAGACACCAGACATTCCAGTAAATAAGACACCGACACACACTCCAGATCCGACTACATGTATGACAGTTAAAGACCCTACTCAAGATGTCATAGATATCCAGTTACATGCTACTCCCGATGAAATCAAGAAATGGTCTGAACAAGGAGGGGTACAGACAGATCAGGGATGGGTGACGAAGGGAAAAGCCACATGGTTTCTCCCCGACTCTATGGTTCAAGTCATTATCAATACCGCACATAGTCCAGCACATTTAGGAGAAAAAGCTATGTTAGACAGTATCCAGAACATTTGGTTCAACAAGCATTTACGAGCTGCAGCCAAGCAGAAAGTCCGTACCTGTATGATATGTTGTCAGTTTAATCCAGGTAAAAGTGTCCCGGTGGAACAAGGGGGATTCCAACCTCCTGACCACCCTTTTGAAGTCCTCCAGATGGATTATATTCAGATGGAGCGATGTCGAGGTTTCAAGTATGTCCTTGTAGTTGTATGCGCTTTGTCCAGGTGGACAGAAGCATATCCAGTTCCAGATTACACAGCCGCGACCACTGCCAAGCAGTTGGTTCGTGAGTTCTTCCCCCGTTATGGACTCCCTAGGGTCGTATATTCTGATAACGGCCAGCCATTCTCCTCAGAGTTAATGAAACATGTTTCCCTTTTGTTAGGGTACCAGTGGAAGTTCCATTGTGTACGCCATCCTGAAGCAGCCGGTCTTGTAGAGAGACATAACCAGATTCGCATCGCCAAAGTATGTAAAGAGAAAGGTGTAGACTGGCTAGTAGCTCTGCCAGTTGCTCTGTTCTACATGCGCATGGTCGCACATTCCAGATCAGGTCTGTCCCCGTATGAGGTCGTATTCGGCCGCCCCCCTAACATGTGGGGTACACCCAGACCCCGAAGTATTACCGATGTTTCAAGTAATATGCTGACAGATTACCTAGCTTCCTTGATGTCTGCCCTCAACTCTTGTCGTTCACAGGTTGCCGCCGCATTTCCAGACAACACCGAGGTGGCACCGCATGAAATCGTTCCAGGATCCATGGTCCTTGTCCGGAATTTTGACCGCTCAAGTCCGCTGGAGCCTCGCTGGAAGGAGCCCCGACAGGTCCTCCTCGCCACCCGTACAGCCGTGAAGTTGGAGGGTCGCAAAGGCTGGGTGCACCTTTCGCACATAAAGAAGTTTTATGGACTGAAACCCGTCTCAAAGAACATTTCCCAGGATTTGAAGGATTGCCAAAATATTGTTCTCAAGGACTGTCCCGCAAAAGACATTGCTACAAACCCTCCCCTGTTAGAGAAAACTCCGCAACAGGAGTATAAGTTGAAACTCCGGTCTAGTAAAATAAGTCAGCCAGTTTGATTGTCTAAGTCCTCCCCTAGGTGAAACGGTTAGACTGTTTCTGACATGTATAAAATAGACCCCCATAGTGAGAGAGTTAGTCAAAACTCAATTCGATGTATCGTTTTTCTATGTTTCATATTATTTCTCAGTATTATGATTTCCTGCACCAGTTATGCATTTTACCTGTATTTCCCAGTTTCTCATGTAAATAAGTCTTCCAATGCTACAATAGAGCACACGTTTAGTGATCTACCTCCTCATGAACTCTCTTACCGCCTCGCTATGCGAAATAATTCTTTCATCCGCATGTTACATTATTCACACCAGACCAGCAATGCCACTAATTGTTGGGTATGTGGTCGACTCCCCCCTTTCCAGACACCGAAGGGAGTTCTGCCACTCTTTCCTTATCCATTTTCACATAATGGTTCGTGTGGAGCATGGTCCACGTTAACGTCATCCTCAACAGATATGTCTTTTCTTAACAGTACATGTTTTCCAGACAAGCAAGGTCTTCCCCACAGAACCGGGTTAGACCTAGAAAATGAAGTGTATAATTTAGGTAATTATTCTTCGAATTTCATGGTCCTGAATGTTCAGTCTGATACTACTCCAGACTTACCTGCAATTTCAGTACTACCAGTCAAAGGCGAATTATGTGTTAGAAATAATGGTCCCGTACATGTAGGACATAGTGATTGTACTACTATTGTCAAATATAGTGACAGTGGGAAATCTATTTTCAAAGCTTCACGTCATTCTTATTTTATTTGTGGTCAAACTGCATATGTTCGTCTGCCCCTCGATTGGGAGGGAACCTGTTACATTGCCTTCCTACTGCCACCAGTTTTCCTAGCCCCATCTGATTATCATAGAAACACACATCTAGTACACATTAGACATAGAAGGGAGATCGAGTCCCCAATTGTCGATTATACTGAAACTGCTCTAGAACAGTATACAGATTTCAATAGAGGTTTCTTCTTCTTTATAAGACCTATCCAGAATAGTAAGCTAATCCGTAGGTTAACAAGAACCCTTGAAGTAGTAGTCAATGAGACTGCCTCTGCTCTAGGTAACTTAACCGAAGAGCAATCTGCTATGAGATTTGTCGTTTTACAGAATCGTCTCGTCCTTGACGTCATACTGGCCGATAGGGGCGGGGCCTGTAGAGTCATCGGATCTAGTTGCTGTATTTTCATTCCAAATAACGCGCCGTCTGTTTATTCAGCTATAACCAGACTCCATAAAATTGCCCATCTGTTACACCAAAATCCAGGCACCTGGACATGGTCCGGTTGGTTCTGGAATATAATTTCCGCTTGGGGATGGAAAGTCTTGTCCTTTCTAGGTATTGCAGTAGCGATCATATTTAGCTGCTGCCTCTGTATACAATGTGGCCCTGCGATTTGCGGCATTTGTGCTACCTCTTGTATTCCTAGTCCCAAGCCCCGTTCTAAAACACGTTCCCAGAAAATTCGTGACGAGCAAATGATACTGTATGAAATGATAGATGGTATCATGAATATTGATGTTTCCTGATGGAAACGTAGTGACAAGGAGGGAATGTGGAAAAGTACATTTTGCCATGTTCTGTGTCCCTACGAGTCATCCATTATATGTTATGTGTGCATGATTAAATATGCATATGTATTCCCTATGTTCGATTAAAGACGCAATTATAGTTGTGTCCACCTTTAGTATGTCAGTTTCCAGTTCTCGTGAATACTACGAATATCAGGCCTATGTAAAGCCACGTTGCCACGTTTCTCAGTGTGCACGTTATTCCATTGTAAAGTCCCCGTTTCTAGGCCTCAAAAGGGCCTGGACACCAGATTCAGCTCCTGTCTCCTGTCTCCTGAAGCCTCGCTGAGGAGCGATACAGCCCCCACCTGTATCCTCGACCCTTCACTTACTTCCTGCCTCGCAGTGCCCGGTTCAGCCTGGCTCTGCCTCTGAGTCTGCCAAGAATATGTTATGATTCCAGTTATCAGTTCAGTCCTCCTTCTCTGCATTCCTAAAGCTACTGAACTGCATCAATAGTTTCCGTCATTGTCTAGCCTTCACGTCTCCATGTTAGAGAAATCCTGTATTAATGGTCATTTAATATTCTTCATCACGCACTACATGTAGAATAATGCATGCTCCAGTCTTAGAGTCCGTTAGCCTCTCCCCTCCTGACTCTTAGTTCATATCAACATGTTCTCTAAACATCAGATACTAGATACTGCTTAGGTACATGTCGCCCTGACTCTCCAGACTTCAGTCTCTGCTCCTAGCACAGAGTTCGAAGCCCCCAGCTTCTCCTAGTAATACGTCATTGCCAGCTTGCGCGCACCATCAGGTTAGAGGTCCCGGCTCCTCAGGTAGCCCCCTCCATGGTTTCCGCCCTATTCATGACATATTCTGTTACGTTTGCATCACATGTCTATGTATACGCCCTGTTACACCTCTTTTCACCCTTATCTTTCGCGACTGCTATTGACCACACCCACTGCTCCGCCTATCGTATGTATTGTAATGCAACTATTTTAGTATATATGATCGTGTATTGTTATTAAATGTGAGCGCGCTCATCCCAGATCCAGCCCCAGCAGCTGCTGGGCCCTGCCATCCTATTCCTATGCAGGTTGTCCTGTTCCTGTCTTTATGCTGTATTAAACCTGCAAAACTCCTACTACCTCGAATCTTGACTCTTATTTATTGAGCTATCTGTTATTCATTTATTTATCCAAAAATAGAGGTATTATTTATTTATTTACCACAAAGACACCTTCAAAAACAGGTTATGTGTAGTGTCTTCAATAAAATATTTAAATATGCTCATAAAATTAGATCAGATTCACATATAAAATAGCACAGGTAACATGAACATAAATTCCATTTCTTTTCTGCTATTTCTGTATTGTAAATTTGCCAAGGACTAAAAAATCTTCTATTTAAAATGTCAAGTAGTGTGTTAAGTTTTTGATCACTGTTATTGATTTACTGTTTGATAATAGTGGTTAATAACATTTTTTAATATATTTTACCACAGATTCAACTGCAGATCATTTCAACATTTCACCATGCCAACGAAAGAAAGAGAGAGAAAGGCTGCAAAACGTCAAAGACAGCAGGTGAATCAAAAGAAGCAGCAGTCCTCTAACAAAAAGATTTGTCAAGTCACGAAGAAAGCACCGGGTAAGAGTACAAAAACATTCATAAGAAATATGTGTAGTAAAAAAAATATTACTACAGAAAATGTTTCAGTCCATAAAATGAGAACCAATTCAAATGGAAAGGAAAGGCCAATCAAAAATGTTACTGCTAGAGCAAGAGATAACTCTGTGCATGATAGTAGAAGGAAACAACAGTTTAGGGACATTCGTAAACGAATGTTCCGCAACAGGATAATTGGCAATTTGTTAAAAAATATTAAGAAAGGTCAACAGAAAGTGTTTTTTTATAAGAGAAAAAAAAAAGTTGAGAAAGTTATTGATCAGGCATTTGAAATTAAACGTAAGTTATTTATTTTGATAATCAATAGAATTAGGAAGCTAAACAAGGCAATTTATGATTTCAAAAGAAATAGTAGATGGAAAAGAATAGTTAATCGTAGTAATTTTTGTGAAGTTTTTTCTGGAGAATGGATTCATAGTTCAAGCTGTGAGGCATTTTTTAATGAGGAGAGTTATTTCCAGGATAATGATTTGGTGCATGCAGTTGACACCAGTGGTCGTGCTTATGAAGTGAAAGATGGTTGTCCAGTTGAAAAAGAAAAACTTGTGACAACAGAGGCAGAAGAGGTGTTAGGTAATGAGGTTTTAGGAAGACGTGCTAAGGGTCCTGTGTACACCTGGAAGTGTAGTAGTATTTGTAGTGTGCGACAGGATTCCATCAATTTGCTTTGTGATTTTGTACGGTCATTTAATAAGAAAAGTTTGAAGCAGAAAATAAGGTTGTTGCAAGAATTAGATCCTTGCAGAGTGAGAGAAGTGACAGGTTTGCATGGTCATTCACTGGCTTGTCTTTCCAGGAGAGTATGCCAGAGTGTTTTTCATCATTTCAGAATGCTAGCAGTGCATCATAATAAAGTGAGGAAATTAGTTAGAATGTTGTATTATGCTAAGAGTCCAGCAATTATGCTTAAACAATTATGCGCTGCTCTTTTGCATGGTTCTGAAATAGATGTGAAGAATATATGTGAAGAAATTGAGTTTTGTTACTTTGGAAGTAAAGAGGAGAATGTTGAAATTGACCAAGAAGAAGCGGGTAATGTGGAAGATAGTGTACAGGTTTCCAGTACAGGTAATTTCCAGAGGGAAATTGTCACATTTCAGGTCAAATCAAGTGAGAGGCCAAATTTCACTTGTGTGTGTTGTCGACGCACTTATTATAAGAATCAGACTAAGTTAGTGGATTTATATGCAAAAAGTGAAAGGGAAAATAATAGTGAATGGAAGGATTTTGCAACATACTTGATGGTAGAAAATTGTTTTGATTTGGGATTGGATCAACGTGTGTGTACTTATTGTTGTTGCAAATTAAATCAAAACCAGATGCCTGCTAGAGCAGTTCATAATAATCTGGAATTGGTTGAGATTCCTTCTGAATTGAAGGATTTAAATACTTATGAATCTATTTTGATTCAAAGTATCCATCCCGTTCAGGCTATTGTAAGAATGGAGCCAAAGACAGGGAAATTGCCTCCATCAGATTTACAGAGAGGATTAAAGGGAAGAGTTGTTTATTTGCCTCTAGATTTGAAGAAAAACATTAACACAATTGGAGTAGAAAAAGTGGAAGAGGAACCTCTGGTTATCTTAGTTAATGGGGTTCCGACAAAGAATAAGAAAATATGGCAAGATTTAGTAGATGTTAGGAAAGTTAAAAAGGCAACATTGTATTTGAAAAAAAATAATAAATACTATAAGAATGTATATGTTGCAGAAGAGGAAGTAAGTGAGGAAGAGGATAGCGATTTGTGTGCTGGTCAAATTGAGAAAGTAGAACCCTCTACTAGTGAAGAAATATATGAACATTATAGTGTTCATCCTTTGCATTCCAAGGAAGTCATGGGGAATGCTATTGAGTTGTTTCAAATGAAACAAGCCGAAGGGAGTCCCATTAGTGTTTGGGAGGAAAGTTTGGAAGCTCAGTGTTTCCCACAGCTTTTTCCAACAGGTCAGGGAGGAAGATATGATGAGCGACCTCATCAAATTCCTGCTTCTGAATACCGGACTTTGCGATTGTATGCAGGAGATGCTAGGTTCCGACAATGCATTCCTTATTTGTTTCATCTCCTGTTTGAAAGCGATCTGTCTGGACTGTCATATGCAGTGAACCACATCTTGAAAAGTGGTATACACATGCAAAACATCTCGGCAAGTGACTTTATGGATAAAGTCAATGTCCAAGACAGTATTTTGGATTCTCACCTGATTAATCTCATGGCGTGTCAGCGTGGTACTAATGAGTACTGGTACCGTCGTCATGGTGATTTAAAATGTATGCTGAGGAACTTAGGTACTCCCACATGGTTCCTCACTCTGAGCTGTGCCGAGTATGGCTGGGAAGACTTACTTGAATTTCTACGAGAGGCAAATGCTAACGTAGATAACATCGAATTCAAGACACCCGGAGAACTGTGCTCTTTGGATCCAGTCAATGTATGTAGGTACTTCAATCATAGATTTGAAGCTATGATGTCTTTCATCATGAATAAGAAGAATCCACCTCTTGGAGAGGTGTTGGATTTCTTCTGGAGAAAGGAGTACCAAGCAAGAGGTGCTCCTCATATACATATGTTGCTGTGGATCAAGGATGCACCTAAATTTGGAACGGATCCAGAAGACTCAGTGATGAGTTTCATCCAACAGTATTCTACGTGTGCTGTTCCAAACGCAAAGGAGAAGAAAAGCCTAAGAGAAAAAGTTCTGCGTTTCCAAAGCCATCGATGTGGAAAGTACTGCCGTCGTAAATTCCGAAACAAGGACAAGTGTCGTTTCGGCTTTCCACGACCGGTGATTTCTAAAGGAAGAGTAAACAGTTTGATGTCTTCGCTGCGACATAATGTCATGAAGAAATCACCTAAAAACACATACAATTTGAAGAGGAACGAAGAGTCCAAGTACATCAACGACTACAACCCGGTGATTTTGTCCATGTGGAATGCTAACATGGATATACAGTTTGTGGCTGATAACTGTATGGCTGTGGCTCGGTATGTGACGTCTTACATCACCAAAAAAGAGAAGACAGAATTGAAGGATATGTGGGAGGACATTTCCCATGAAAAGAGCCTCAGCAAGAAGTTGTACAGTTTCAGTCTGAAGATGTTGTCGCATCGAGAAATTGGAGCTTACGAATGCTCTGACCGGTTGTCTTCAGCAAGTCTCTATGCCAAGTCCAGGAGTATCATTTGGGCGAGTCTTGGTCTTGCTGCAACGCGTAATCGAGTTCTGAAACCTGTGCGGGAAATTGAGTATTTGGCGGAAAAGGAGCCAAACAGTACCGACATTTTGAAGACCAACATGTTGGATACATATTATCCAAATAGAAGCAGTCACCTCGACAATGTTTGTCTGTATGAGGTTCTTCAAAATTTCATATTCAAGAGGAACCTCAAAGAATATACTGAGAAAGGAGTGTATGCTGTAATAGGAAGTGAGGGATGTCTGGTCAAGCAAAGAAAATGCCACTTGGTAAACCATCGAAAATTGAGTGGCGAATCTCCTGAAAAAAAGGAGTTTTTCTATTTAGCACTTTTGCAACTTTTCAAGCCTTGGCGTGCAGAAGAGGAACTGCTTGGAGATTTCCTCTGTTACGAAGACTCTTTCAATGCCGCCAAGGAGACCATAGAATGTCCTGCTTTTCCCAAATATGTAGAAATGTTGAATGCGGAAATTGAGCAGGAAGCAACGATTGCAGCCGAGATTGCCAGAGACAGTTCTCAGGACAGTCAGAGTTCTGCTTCATTGAGTCAGGATCCACTAGGAGGACCTGTTATCGAAAATGAAGCTGCCACTGCCATGAATGAAGTGGAAAGAGCCATGGGACATGCTCAGGAGGATGCGGTTAACTTAGAAGAGTTGGAAAGACAACTCAACGTTGAGCAGAGGAAAATATATGACGAAGTTACCATGCAAATTGATCATGGATTAAGTCATGACAAGAAAGAGTGCTCATGTACGTCGTTCAAGTCTGTCCGACTGTACGTGAGTGGAGAAGCGGGAACTGGAAAAAGTTTCCTCATTAAAGCAATTTCATGCTATTTGCAGGAAAGGACAGAGTCATCGCTGTCTTGTGTTGTCACCGCTCCAACTGGACTGGCAGCACATAACATTAAAGGGATTACTTTACATCGTTTACTGATGCTGCCAGTGGAGCATGACAACAAATTACAATATCACAAGCTATCTGGAGATGCTTGTTTTGAAGTTTCAAGAATCTTGAGGAAAATGAAACTTCTTATCATTGACGAAGTAAGCATGGTTTCCAATGTCATGCTTGCCTTTGTGCATTTGAGAATGCAAGAAGTTCTCAAAACAGAGTATGATGTGTTATTTGGTGGCAAACACATCATTGTTTTCAGAGATCTTTTGCAGCTGACACCAGTGAAAGGGCAACCTGTGTTCAAAATGCTCACGCATGAAGATACCAGGAAGTGCCTAGGCAGCATTGGCAACGTCAATATATGGTTAAACTTCAATTATGCTGAACTGCATGAAAATATGCGTCAGGCGAAGGATGAAGTTTACAAGACTATTCTACAAGATGTTAGAATTGGAAAAGTGACCGAGCATGGGAAAGAAGCTTTACATGCACGATTACTGTCAAATTTATATCCAGAACAAGATGTTGTGCCTGAGAATATTTTTCAGAAAATTACTGATAAGAAATCTGGAATATGTTTGATGCCAACTCTTGCAGAATGTGACAAATTCAACAACAAAATGTTGCATTTAGAAAAGCAAGAGATTGTGAAACTGGAAGCTACTGACAGAGTAGAGCATATGGGATCAACAATTATTTTGTCTGAGAATCTGAAAACAAAATTGGATTCATTAGAGAAGAGTATATCTAAAACTGCAGGTTTTGAAAAGACTCTGAATGTGTGCTTGAACTGCCGTATAATTTTAAGAAGGAATTTACATGTTGAAAGAGGTCTGGTAAATGGATCAATGGGTAATGTTGTTGATTTTGTAAAATACAGAAATAGAGATGGAATTGAATTTTTAAAAATTAAATTTGATGGCATTGAGGAAGTACAGCTAATTGGTCGTTGCTCTGCTAGATTTTTGCTTGTAAAAGACTTATATGTTCGCCGTAAGCAGTTTCCTGTTTGCTTGGCATATGCGGTGACAATCCATAAATCGCAAGGTTTAAGTGTAGACTGTGCATTGGTGAATATTGGCAGTTCTGTGTTCAAGGAGGGTATGGCATATGTGGCATTGTCACGAGTTAGAACTTTATCGGGATTGTACTTGATTGAGTGTGATGTCACAAACATTTGTGCGGATCTAGATTGTGTTAAGGAATACAATAGATTAAGAAGAGAGTATGCGCCACATTTGCCTCAGTATCCTTTGTTTGAGAAACGTGTGGTAGGCCGGAAACGAAGAAATGTGACCAATACTGGGGAGGTTGTAGCAAAAAGACGAAAAGTCGATGAACCTAAAATTACAAGCAGAAACAAAAAGGATTCTGTTGAAGATGTTGTTGGTTTTCAATTTGAAAACAGTTCTGGTGTCAACTGCTATGCTAATGTAGTGGTTAATGTTGTCTTTTCTCTAGAAACTTTAAAAGAAGAGATTGTGGTCAATTCGGATCAAAGATTTTGCAGTTTGTTAAATTCAGTGTTAGAGAAATGTAGCACTGATAGAACAAACATAGAAAGTGTGTCTGAAATTCGAAATCTGTTAGACAGATGTTCAGGCCAAACACAATTCTCTCAAAATATTCAGCAAGATTGTCAGGAGTTTTTAATGTATATGCTTGATGTATTGCATGCTGAAGGTGTAGATGTAGATCAGCTGTTTGGGCTTTCTTATCAATGGCAGCATGACTGCGAGAACTGTATGGTATCAAGTACTACTAGTGTAGACTCAGAAAGATTTATATATTTAACTTTGCCAGACAGTAAATCAGTCTCCTTTAATAAGCTAGTAAAAGCAGCTGATCACAACATGGAGTGTAGCCAATGTAAATCTGAAATGATGTTCACATTATTTATACGAACATATGGCCAGTATGTCATTTTAATGTTCCAACGATGTAGGCCTGATGGAACAAAATTGACAACTTTAATTAAAAATTTTGTAGCTTCGCAGTTGTCAATATCAGGAAGGACTTTTGTAACTGCAGCAATTATATATCATGACGGCCCTTCAATAACATCAGGACATTACACAGCTTATTTAAAGTCTAGAAATGGCTGGTCATTCTGCAACGATTCTGTTTTAATTTTCAAAAAAAAATTGCCGTATGACCTTAAAAACTCTTACCTGGTGTTTTTAAAACCAAAATTTTAGGGAAATAATCTCGGGATGTGCTCTGTGGAATTTCAAGAAGTTCTAATGGCTCCTACACAATTTGGCCTTGAGGATAAGTGTAGTTCAGAGACATAACTTCTAACCATAAGACTGGACGTCATGGAGAAATAAGTGCACTTTGAATGAGTTCAGAAAAACTATTTCTTTGTATAAGCTAATTGAAGCAGCCAATCAAAACATAGAGTAGAGGGAATGTAAGTCTGCAATGCTGTCTACTGTTTTACATTGCTTTGTGATTGAAAGTGATGTAGAGAATTAAATAATTGTAGTAGTCATAGAGTTAGTGTAAGTCTGCTTCATAGTAAGCAGTATCAGTGTCATAGGAAATGTAGAACATGACTGAGCAAGAAGGGGAAGATATTACTATTCCTGGATTGTGAAAATGATCTTCA
This sequence comes from Lissotriton helveticus, assembly GCF_964261635.1. Classification (NCBI taxonomy): domain Eukaryota; kingdom Metazoa; phylum Chordata; class Amphibia; order Caudata; family Salamandridae; genus Lissotriton; species Lissotriton helveticus. The sequence goes on from NC_136065.1 coordinate 1,613,311,672, forward strand.
ACATTTTAATTCTGAAAGTTGCAGAAATGCCAAATGACGGGATTGGCTTACAAGAAATCCAAGAGTTATAAATGGCTCTGACAAGATTTGGCCTTGTGGAAACTTGTGGTAGAGAGCAAGAAGTCATTTATTGCATGTAACATGTTTTTAAAAACGATGGAGATTTTCTTTCAGAAAGTGGCGGGCTGAAAGTAATAACAGCACAACAGAGTGTAAGCTGTTCATAGGACATCCTTTGACGTCATGGAAAGTAAGTTAACTTTAAGGAGTTCTGAATTCTGATTTGTTATGTTGTATGGGTTTTTTAAACACAATCATTTTGATTGTGTTTTTTTCCCCCCGCTGTTATATGATGAATACCTTCAAGTCACTGTTTTTAGTGAATTTTGATACATTCTGAGAACAGCAAAAATAAACCATTTAACATGTATAATTAATTCTGTACTGTTTGCATTTATGATGTATATGTAGAACTGTGTAGGAGGCATGGAGAAGGTGAGGCTTCTGTAAGTGTCAAAGTTGTTGCATGCAGTGCTGCGCTTCTGCGTATTCTTTCATATGCTAGACTACATCTGCACAATGAGATACCTAAGCAAAGGAAACACAAGTGATGTGATTGTGAAATGAGCAAAATAAATTGCACGTATTTCATTTACATCACCTGTGTTTCCTATCATTACGAATCACATTGTGCAGATCAAGTTTAGGTCTGTCCAGGGAAACATAGGAGGTTTGGACTTTGTTCAAGAGTGCAGTGGACATGACTCACTTCATTGGTAGACCTTCACATATATTATGTCCTCTATTCTCTTCAACAACTCGAAATTTCATCTGCAACCCTGAGTAGGCCTCACCTCAAACAAACCTCTGGATAGGAGACATCTTATTGGCATCCTGAAGCAATTATTTAAAATGTTAGTGTCTTGCGACACTTTTCTGAGACAACAGCAATGCGAAAGATGCACCATGTTTTAAGATAGGCCTCACTTCATCTGCATCAAGATACTGTTAGTTTAAAATGTATATCTTTAGGACTGTGTAGGGGGCCTGGAGAAGCAGAAGCTTCTGTAAGTGTCAAAGTTGTTGAAAAACTGTTTGTCCTTCAATCTTTTCCCTTGTCTTTTGTAATTTTTAAATACATGTTTTAATATTTTTCAAATGTTTGTTCTCTCTTTCACAGATTGAAAGTATAAAAACAAAAAGTGAGTAATTTAACGACAATTATAAGGTAAATGTTTTGTACTCTTTTCGTTACATTTCTATCACATTTAACTTCTATTAGTTCCACTGCTTCATTTCTTTAACCCTCAGTTTCCTGCCTTTGCTACTTCCCTCATTCCTTTCTCTATTACCTACTTACTCAACTCCTTCCACTCTTTTTCTCAGTCCCTCTCTTCTCATAGTTCCTCACTCTTGTTCACTCACTCCGTCTCTATTACTCTTAGTGTCTTTGACTGATCACTCTATCACTATTTGTTCATAATGCTTTCTCTGTGTAGTTGAAGCACACTAAGGGGCATATTATGAACACAGCCAATAAAAGTATTGCTCTTTTTATTGGCAGAAAACTGGTGCAAAAGTGGTTTTAGCGGCAGTTTTCTGCCGCAAAAGCAGCTTTAGCGACACATTTCTGCCAATAAAAGCTGCAAAACTTTTATTGCCTATGTTGATGATATGGCTCTATGTTACTTACATTTCTTTGCTATTTCAATTAATCTTTTTCTGTTATTTTTTGTTTTCTGTTTTCTATTTTTCTCTCTGTTATTCCTCATGTTTTAATCTTATTTTGAACATTCACTCACATTCTCCAAGAAACTCTTCTTTGTTAATGTTATACTCTCTTTTTTTTTCTTTCACTTCGTTATCTATTTTGTTTTTCACAATTATACCCTCTTCCGTCTTTTCTTCGGTAAATAGATCTATTAAACAGTATCTCTTCTTTACTCCCTATAGCTGTCTTTCTTTTAACATCACTCTCTGTTTACTTTCCTTATACTTACTCTTTTTAAAAAAAAAAAAAATTTTTGGTTAGCTCCCGGTCCGCGTACCGGGAAGCTAACCGGGAAGCGAACCAAAAGAAATAGAGCTTGCCAGAGTGCTAAACATTCTAGCAATTTTTTTTGAAAGGGAAGGTAGTTCTGAAAAGAACTTTTTTTTATATATATTTGTTGTTTTATATATTTTTTTTTTTTTTGAACATTTTTTGGTTTTTTTGTATTTTTTGAACGATTTTATATTTTTTTGGGGTTTTTTTGGGGGGGGAAACAACAAAAAACAGGCATTGAAAAGGGCTCAACAGGAGCAAAAACAAAATTACTGGGGGCGGTTAGGGCAATTATGGTGTTCATACGCCAGGTTGATAGCATTTATGCTCAAAATTTTCTTGTATGTTTGGCACAGTTTCCCGTGCCTCTGCTGGTGTCAATGAAATGGATATTCTTGATCTGGCCACAGGAGTTGATCTTGGATTTTCCTGCAAATCCCGTATTTCCGCCCGGCTATAATTGAGTGGATGCTTCCTTGTCATGTGCCTGTGCATAGTATGGTTGCCATAACTATATTTCTTATCCGTCCCTCTGGATAATTTTTCTTTCCAGATGAGGCAGGTGACATACCTCGCATTCACTTTTTTTTTGGCCACGAGGGATCGAATAAAACTGCCAGATGAAACTGGCTTTCTTATGGGAAACCCGGGGCACTTCTTCTAAGAACTGTGGTTCTTCTCCCTCCTCTTCATCCATTTCTTCCTCTTCCTCCTCAGTGTTGGTCATCACCTGGGGAGGTGGTCCTCTCTTTCCATGAGGAGGTGGAGGTGGTGGTGGGGGTCCACCAGCTGAAGCAACTACTGAAGCCATTTCTGATATAGTAATAAAGGTCTTCCTCTCACAATGCTGAAAGTCAGAGTGAGGAAAGAAGGAGGGGTTTTCATCATTTGGGAAAAACAATACTTCTCAACCAATGAAAAGTGTTATTTTTAGGTCACCTGACCTAGCCTTACATCATTATGAAACCAAAAGTGAAATGAACCAATAAAAAGTTTTATTAACAAGTCACATGACCTCTCACGCTCATGTTACGCGCTGCGGAACGCGCCCCGGTTAGCTTCCGGGTCGCTGAGCTTCGCGCCTCGGTCCGCGCCCCGGGACACTTCCGGGTGCGCTAACGCGGTACGTCACAAGACGCATTACGCGGCAACGCGATACATCGCGCTTTCGCGGCGCGCCGCGGATCGCTTCGGAGAGCTGCATTTCGCGCATCGGTCCGCGCCCCGGGGCACTTCCGGGTGCGCTAACGCAGTACGTCATAAGACGCATTACGCGGCAACGCGATACCGTCACTATGTTGATTTCTTACCGGTTCGCGGACCGGGTCGCGGCATCAATTTGAGCTAACGGAAAGCTTCCCGGTTCGCGGACCGGGAGCGAAACAAAAAAAATATTTAAAAAAAATTATTAATAAACATATAAAATATATTTTTGAATTTAAAGAAGAATACATTTTACAGCTATAGATATTAGCTTTTTAAAAACCAATGAAATTCACTGAAAAAACCATTGGTTATAGACCATATATAGTTAGGAATTAGCATTTACAAAACCTTGAAAATTCACTGAAAAAACCATAGGTTATACACCATATATAGTTAGGAATTAGCATTTAAAAAACCTTATTTTACTCACACAAAACCAATGAAATTCCATATATAGTTAGTTGTACTAACTATATATCGCGCACCCGCAATCCACTGCTGATCATGTCACATATTACATCATTCATGACATGGTCAGTGACATCACTGATGACATCACTGATGACATCTCAAATGACATCACTGATGACATCACTGATGACATCTCAAATGACATCACTGATGACATCACTGATGACAACATCCAGTGACTGTATTTTTCTGTAAAGTTAAAATATGTCTTACATATTTAAGAATGAGTGGATGTATAAGTGTCTGGATGAAGGATTTAGTAGGTGCATGACTGACTGTATGAGTGAGTGGTTAAATGTGTCTCACTGAGTGCATGGGTTAGTGACTAAACTGTCTTAATTTGTGCATCATTATGTCTGTTGTTCTGTAAACTGCTGCATGTGTTGATCAGTAGCTATATGAGTAACTATATGGGTTATTGATTGGTTGCCCAAGCATTTGTATGGGAGACTGAGTGTTTATGTGGGTGGCTGGGAGGTGTATGACTCTGTGCATAGATGTATGGGTTCAAAAATGCATGTGGAAACAGCTGTATGGGCGGTTGACTGTGTGCATGACTGTATTGGTGAGTGAATAGATATCTCAGTGCTACATGTCAAAGTAAGTACATATGTAAAATACAGTACATGTGAGAGTTGACATATATAAATAACTGTGCATAAGAGCCAGTGAATGTGTGAGTGGCTGTATGGATCATTGTGAACTTGTATCCAGGATTGTATAAGTGAGTAAATATGTTTTAGTATATGTTTGAATAAGTAAGGTGTGTATAACTGTATAGTTGTGAAAATGGAGGTGTGATTGATTCTTTGCATGACTGACTAGGTGTGTAAGTAACTCCATGGATGAGTGACAGTCTGTGAGTGTCTGTTTACACTGAGTGTATCTAAGGTTATATTAGAGTCTGAAGAGGTCCATCGTATTATCACATGAATGATGTCATCAGTGATGTGATCAGTAATGTCAAATGAGATGTCATCAGTGATGTCATCAGTGATGTCATTTGAGATGTCATCAGTGATGTCATCAGTGATGTCATTTGAGATGTCATCAGTGATGTCACTGACCATGTCATGAATGATGTAATATGTGACATGATCAGCAGTGGATTGCGGGTGCGCGATATATAGTTAGTACAACTAACTATATATGGAATTTCATTGGTTTTGTGTGAGTAAAATAAGGTTTTTTAAATGCTAATTCCTAACTATATATGGTCTATAACCTATGGTTTTTTCAGTGAATATATATATATATATATATATATATATATATATATATATATATATATATATATATATATATATATATATATAACCTACTGGCGGTCGCCAGTAGGTATATATAGTTAGGATTTTTTCCCTATGGGATTTTTGAAAATTCTATGTCTAATAACTTTGGCGTTTGTGGACGGAATTGGCTGAAATTTTCTGGAAAATGGAACATTTTGTTTCTGAGCAGCCCCTGGAAATTTGGGGGGGGTTCGTCAAGGGGGGGCCGAGAAAAAAGGGGGGTCCCAAAACGTGTTTTTAACATTGAGTTTTCCATAGGGCGGTTGGCCTCACTTTTAGCCCGAACGGCTGAATGGATTTGTACGAAACTTGGCAAAATTGTAGGGACTGGTAGCCCGATGTGCCTTTGCTAGGTCTCAATATATGTGCTTCAGTGGATTTTGAGAAATTAATGTTCAAAATATATATATATATATATATATATATATATATATATATGTATATATATATATATATATATATATATATATATATATATATATATATATATATATATATATATATATATATATATATATATTCAAGCACGTGGGAAGGTTCCAAAGTAAGACACACACGAACACGCGCTGCCTTCCCCAAAGCCTTTCAATGGTATGGACATCTTGCTTCGCCAGTAATGTAGGACATCTTACAACAGCCTGACGCGTTTCAAGTACAACTCTTCCTCAGTAATCGGCTCACTTGAACAAGGAAGATGGTGGCGTTGGTACGCTAGATAAACAAAATGAAAGGGTGACGGATTTGCGCTGAGATGACTAAACGGGGATGCCCCCCTTTTTAAGAACATGACTCATTTTTCTGTCACGATGTCCCTGACGAAGGGAGGTTTTTTCCCGAAATGCATTGGACCAGTGTAATAAATCGTGAAACGGAATTGACCCCATGCTTCTGAGTGCTTTTTAACATATGGAAAACTACAGATTGAATATAATGAATTGAACTTGAGAAAAACTTTGGATAAAACGAAAGGAGAAAAATGCAAAAGAGAGGAAGAATGAAATAAACTTGATTCATTGGATTTAATCCAGAACTAGGCTGTGCGGCTTTTGTGCATCCGAAATGAGGGTTCACCGTACTTGCAGAGGTTCCAAAGTAAGCCACACACGAACACGCGCTGCCTTCCCCAAAGCCTTTTAATGGTATGGACATCTTGCTTCGCCAGTAATGTAGGACATCTTACAACAGCCTGACGTGTTTCAAGTACAACTCTTCATCAGAAGGCTTATGTTGCAAGAAAGAGTGCATTGCGGTCCCCCTCATCCTTATGTGCCAATATCGTATTCCCTGATTGGGCTGCTCTGTATGAGGCTATACGTTGCATTCTGGGTGATGGGGTCCGTAATAATCCCTGAATAGATGCGCTCATAATAATGTCTCAAAAGCTCACCATGAGCCCCGGCCAAGCAATGTCCTAATCCATGGCGCGTGCTCCACAATTAAATTCGGTGATTTACGAACTCTGTGGCCCCCTGTTGTTGCTCTCCTGGGGTGGTGCAGGCTCAGCGGCAGGATGGCTGTTCATAGATTCAAGCACGTGGGGAGGTTCCAAAGTAAAGCACACACGAACACGCGCTGCCTTCCCCAAAGCCTTTTAATGGCATGGACATCTCGCTTCGCCAGTAATGTAGGACATCTTACAACAGCCTGACGCGTTTCAAGTACAACTCTTCCTCAGAGGCTTATGTTGCAAGAAAGAGTGCATTGCGGTCCCCCTCATCCTTATGTGCCAATATCGTATTCCCTGATTGGGCTGCTCTGTATGAGGCTATACGTTGCATTCTGGGTGATGGGGTCCGTAATAATCCCTGAACAGATGCGCTCATAATAATGTCTCAAAGGCTCACCTTGAGCCCCGGCCAAGCAATGTCCTAATCCATGGCGCGTGCTCCACAGTTAAATTCGGTGATTTACGAACTCTGTGGCCCCCTGTTGTTGCTCTCCTGGGGTGGTGCAGGCTCAGCGGCAGGACGGCCTCTCATAGATTCAAGCACGTGGGGAGGTTCCAAAGTAAGCCACACACGAACACGCACTGCCTTCCCCAAAGCCTTTTAATGGTATGGACATCTTGCTTCGCCAGTAATGTAGGACATCTTACAACAGCCTGACGCGTTTCAAGTACAACTCTTCCTCAGAGGCTTATGTTGCAAGAAAGAGTGCATTGCGGTCCCCCTCATCCTTATGTGCCAATATCGTATTACCTGATTGGGCTGCTCTGTATGAGGCTATACGTTGCATTCTGGGTGATGGGGTCCGTAATAATCCCTGAATGGATGCGCTCATAAAAATGTCTCAAAAGCTCACCATGAGCCCCGGCCAAACAATGTCCTAATCCATGGCGCGTGCTCCACAGTTAAATTCGGTGATTTACGAACTCTGTGGCCCCCTGTTGTTGCTCTCCTGGGTTGGTGCAGGCTCAGCGGCAGGACGGCCGCTTATAGATTCAAGCACGTGGGGAGGTTCAAAAGTAAGCCACACACGAACACGCGCTGCCTTCCCCAAAGCCTTTTAATGGAATGGACATCTTGCTTAGCCAGTAATGTAGGACATCTTAGAACAGCCTGACGCGTTTCAAGTACAACTCTTCCTCAGAGGCTTATGTTGCAAGAAAGAGTGCATTGCGATCCCCCTCATCCTTATGTGCCAATATTGTATTCCCTGATTGGGCTGCTCTGTATGAGGCTATACGTTGCATTCTGGGTGATGGGGTCCGTAATAATCCCTGAATGGATGCGCTCATAATAATGTCTCAAAAGCTCACCATGAGCCCCGGCCAAGCAATGTCCTAATCCATGGCGCGTGCTCCACAGTTAAATTCGGTGATTCACGAACTCTGTGGCCCCCTGTTGTTGCTCTCCTGGGTTGGTGCAGGCTCAGCGGCAGGACGGCCGCTTATAGATTCAAGCACGTGGGGAGGTTCAAAAGTAAGCCACACACGAACACGCGCTGCCTTCCCCAAAGCCTTTTAATGGAATGGACATCTTGCTTCGCCAGTAATGTAGGACATCTTACAACAGCCTGACGTTTTTCAAGTACAACTCTTCCTCAGAGGCTTATGTTGCAAGAAAGAGTGCATTGCGGTCCCCCTCATCCTTATGTGCCAATATCGTATTCCCTGATTGGGCTGCTCTGTATGAGGCTATACGTTGCATTCTGGGTGATGGGGTCCGTAATAATCCCTGAATGGATGCGCTCATAAAAATGTCTCAAAAGCTCACCATGAGCCCCGGCCAAGCAATGTCCTAATCCATGGCGCGTGCTCCACAGTTAAATTCGGTGATTTACGAACTCTGTGGCCCCCTGTTGTTGCTCTCCTGGGTTGGTGCAGGCTCAGCGGCAGGACGGCCGCTTATAGATTCAAGCACGTGGGGAGGTTCAAAAGTAAGCCACACACGAACAGGCGCTGCCTTCCCCAAAGCCTTTTAATGGTATGGACATCTTGCTTCGCCAGTAATGTAGGACATCTTACAACAGCCTGACGCGTTTCAAGTACAACTCTTCCTCAGAGGCTTATGTTGCAAGAAAGAGTGCATTGCGGTCCCCCTCATCCTTATGTGCCAATATTGTATTCCCTGATTGGGCTGCTCTGTATGAGGCTATACGTTGCATTCTGGGTGATGGGGTCCGTAATAATCCCTGAATGGATGCGCTCATAATAATGTCTCAAAAGCTCACCATGAGCCCCGGCCAAGCAATGTCCTAATCCATGGCGCGTGCTCCACAGTTAAATTCGGTGATTCACGAACTCTGTGGCCCCCTGTTGTTGCTCTCATGGGGTGGTGCAGGCTCAGCGGAAGGACGGCCGCTCATAGATTCAAGCACGTGGGGAGGTTCCAAAGTAAGCCACACACAAACACGCACTGCCTTCCCCAAAGCCTTTTAATGGTATGGACATCTTGCTTCGCCAGTAATGTAGGACATCTTACAACAGCCTGACGCGTTTCAAGTACAACTCTTCCTCAGAGGCTTATGTTGCAAGAAAGAGTGCATTGCGGTCCCCCTCATCCTTATGTGCCAATATCGTATTCCCTGATTGGGCTGCTCTGTATGAGGCTATACGTTGCATTCTGGGTGATGGGGTCCGTAATAATCCCTGAACGGATGCGCTCATAATAATGTCTGAAAAGCTCACCATGAGCCCCGACCAAGCAATGTCCTAATCCATGGCGCGTGCTCCACAGTTAAATTCGGTGATTTACGAACTCTGTGGCTCATATATAAATATATATATATATATATATATATATATATATATATATATATATATATACATTACCTACTGGCGGTCGCCAGTAGGTAGTTATAGTTAGGATTGATTTCCATAGGGAAATCGCAACATTCTATTGGGAATAACTTTGACGCCGGTTGAGGAATCTGCCTGAATCTTTCCTCAACTTTGCCTCGCGGCTCTCCGCTCCTTCCCTGAAAGTTTGGGGGGGATTCGTCAATCAAGGGCTGAGATAAAAGGGGGGTCCCAAAACATGTTTTCCCCATGTTAATTTCCATAGGGCGGTCGAACTCACTTTTAGCTCGAACGGCTGAATTGATTTTCACCAAACTTGGAAAATTGTAGGGACTGGTAGCCCGATGTGCCTTTGCTATGTCTCAAGATATGTGCTCCAGAGGATTTTGAGTAATTTGGGTTTAAAAAAATATATATCTATAAGCGCGCCCCGGTAAGCGCTCCGGGGAGCGCACCGGGCGCGCTACGCGACTTGCGCACCGAAAGCTGATTGGCTCTCTGGTGTCTGTAAACATTTGAAACAGTCCGCAGCGGCCGCCATCTTGTGTCTCGGTAGGATCGAGACACAAGAGGTGGAAAAAAACAAAGGGGGAAATGACCAAAAGGGGGCAGGGTACATCCCCCCTGACACCCTAGGTTTGATGTGGGGGCCATAAAAGAGTCCCGCGGGGCAAAAAAAAAAAAGGGGTTTTTCGATTTTCGCGAGGGGAACGCCCGGTACGCGCCCCGGGGAGCGTACCGTTAGGCGTACCCTGTAGAAAAAAGATTGACAGAGATTCTCTAAAACTATAGGTTTATTTTTATAAATTAAAGGTAGTTCTAAAAAGAACTGTATTTTTTATTCTTTTTGTTGTTTTATATTTTTTTTATATTTTTTTTAATTTTTTTTAATTTTTTTTGGCTTTTCTGAAGTTTTATATTTTTTTGTATTTTTTAAGGGGAGAAACAAAAAATAGGGAATTCTAAAGGGCTCAACAGGAGCAACAAAAAAGGAGGAAAAAATCAATGTTTCTTTGGGCACTTGTGGTTATCCCAAGCAAGGTTAATAAGTGTGATGCTTTGCTGTCCATAGCATATTGTTTGTCCACAAAAAATACAAACCATTTTTAAATTGTGAAACTTTCTGTGTATGGTTGAGCACATTTCCCTAACTTCCGGTGCCGATGGGGTGGGATCATTAGTTGGGGAGGTGCTGGCAAAAGATTGGACAGGGTTTCTGGCCAGTTCCCTGACCTCTGCCCTAGCATAGTTATTTGGATGCCTGCGTAGCATATGCCTGATCATGGTGTGGTTGCCAAAGGCGTACTTTTTGTTGGGATTCCCCCTTGACAGCTCCTGATGACATATTAAGCAGGTTGCCTTAGGCACATTTACTTTTTTCTTGTCATTGGGGATTGAAAAAAACTGCCAGATGATGTGCTCTTTAGGTTTGTAGGTAATATTGTCCTCCCGGACGAATCTCCTCTCCTCCTCCTCCTCATCCTCCTCCTCTTCTTGATCTCCACCACTGTGAAGTTGTGGTGGTCCTTGTGGTGGTGGTGGTGGTGGTGGACCAGAAGCTCCAGCAACTGCAGCTAATGTAGCCATTTTCAACTGAAATAACTGCAGGTCTTCCTCTCTCAAAGCACAAAGGTAGAATGAGGAAAAAAGGTGGGGTCTTTTATCATTTGGAAAAGAAAACTGTTCTGAACCAATCAAAAGTGTTATTTTTAGGTCACATGACCTGGCCTTACATCATTAGGAAACCAAAAGTGGAATGAACCAATAAAAAGTTTTATTTTCAGGTCACATGACCCGACGCGCTTACGCTACGCGCCGCGGGGTGCGCCCGTAGTCGCGCCCCGGGGCGTGTAGTGTAAGCGCGTCAGGACGTTGCGCGATCGTATGCGCTCGCGTGCTTCCGGGTGCGCTTAAGCAGTGCGTCATATGACGCATCACGCGGCTACGCGAAACGTCACGATGTTGTTTTCGTTTGCGGGAATAGCGCTAACGGGACGATCCCCGGTACGCGCCCCGGGGCGCGCCGTAACATTGCGCTTACCCGTTTGTTCACCGGTAAGCGCCCCGGGAGCGCTCCGGGGCCAAAAATAATTTAAAAAAAATTTGACTTTTTATACTTATAGAGATTTGCTATTAAAAAACCATTGCAATTCACTGAAAAAACCATAGGTTTCACACCAGTTATAGTTAGGAATTAGCATTTAAAAAACCTATTAAATTCACTGAAAAAACCAAAGGTTTCACACCAGTTATAGTTAGCTGGAAATTTTACTTGCATAAAACCATTGAAATTCCCACGTTATAGTAAGTTGGACTCACTATAACTTGCGCGTGCAATGCACCGCTGATGACGTCACATATTGCATCACTCATGACCTGGTCAGTGACATCACTCATGACATCACTGATGACACCATCCTTGTGACAAAGTGACAGACCTCCTTTCACTGTAATGTAACCCTTGAAACAAATATTCAAAAATAGAAACTAAAATTTACAAAAAAACTGAGATAGCCATACCACTTACAACAACCAATTCAATAATTCCACCATCTATATACACATGCACTCATTCACGAACAGTTCAATATAGTCACTCATACATATACTCACTCATCATATGTAGTGATACACCTATACATCCTGTTACACACCGACAGTCATCCAAAAGTTACTCACACACATACTCACACATGCAAATAAACTATTCAAAATCCATTTGTTTGCATATACAGCTATACACACACTACCACTTTACTTCTAAGGAAACTTACACATACTTACTCTCTTAAACAATCACTTATAGAAACACATACTAATTTAGACAGGAACTCTTAGAATCCCTCACTCTCACATATACTCACTTATATACATCAATATTTACATATACAAGATTAAATCATATGTAGTTACTGATAAAGACACTAGTGAGACAGTCATTCACTCACTAACACACACACATACACACTCATCCACCCATACAGTCCTGCACATATGCTGTCTTCAAAACACATACAAACAGAGAGTCAGTCATTCATGCATCTATGTGCTAAGTAATACCCTCACCAAACCATATAGACACTCATACTGATATTAAAAAAACATCTAATACACACATACACATGTAGCTACTCACCAACCCATGTAGCCACTTATACACAAAGTGAAACACTAATACATATATTTAAATATTTAAACATTACTCACTAATAATTAATTTTCACAAAGACACACATTCACTGGATGGTGTCATCAGTGATGTCATGAGTGATGTCACTGACCATGTCATGAGTGATGTAATATGTGACGTCATCAGCAGTGCATTGCACGCGCAAGTTATAGTGAGTCCAACTAACTATAACGTGGGAATTTCAATTGTTTTATGCGAGTAAAATTTCCAGCTAACTATAACTGGTGTGAAACCTATGGTTTTTTCAGTGAATATATATATATATACGACTTTCAATGGTGAAGAGAGGAAGGTGGGAGGGATATTAAGAAAGCATTGGCCGCTACTGAAGACCGATATCAGTTTAGCTCCCCTGATACCAGATGAGCCCTCCGTTGTTTTTAGAAGAGCACCGTCTATGAGGGATGCTCTGGTCAGATCCAGCCCGGAGGTAGTAATTAAACCTTGCCGGTTATCAGAGAAATGTGTTTTTTTAAGTGCATCTCTTGCAGAGCATGCAAGTTTGGTGTTAACACCAGTGAATACTACTCTGCATTTGATCCAAACCCCATTAAGATTAAGAACCATTTCACCTGTCGTACTGATTTTGCGGTGTACGTGCTCCAGTGTACTTGTGGGCTCAAGTACATTGGAAGCACGAAATTACAGGCCTTTAACCGTATCCTGCAACACCGTATAGCCATTGTCAATTTGGATGTTAACTATCCTGTAGCACGGCACTTTGAATTGGTCCACAAAAAGAACTTGAATGACCTGAAGTACTTTATCATTGATGCCGTACCCAAGAACATCAGGGGGGGCAATAGGGAGAAAACCTTAAGACAATTAGAGAGTAAATATATTTTACTTTTAGACACCAGGATTCCGAATGGAATGAATACAGGGGAAGATATGCTCTGTTTTTTATGATTCTATTTAACAGCAGTAGGGCTGAGGCTCCCCCATATTCTTAATTTATGAGCTATCTACGTATCGTTTTTAGCCAGTTCCTCATTTGGATTTCCTGATGTTCATCATTTACCCAAATTAGTTTTTTGTTGGTAACTAGTTGTCAATTTGTGTAGGGTCCCTGAGGCCCTCTGTATTGTGATCTTATACAAATCAGGGGTTTATCATCAACGATCCCACCTGTATAGTAGCCAGCTTTCATGTTAGTTTTGCTGGTAAAGGGTTGGTCAATGGTCTTAAAAACAGTTTTCTCCAATAGGATTTGGGCACTATGCCATAATGTTGCTATGTTTCGACAGTGAACCGGGTTTATACCTGTTATCATTATTTGCACGTTATTTAGACTGGCAAGTGATTTCTGGCGCCATGTAACCCTTCATAAATAGGGGTTTTAACGTGCCGTTCCAATCGCATTCCCATTAGTATGAATTTGAATTCTTTTTAAGGTTGAATACATTTTTTACATTGCACAGTTTTCCACTTTACAATTGTTATGCACTTGCACTTTTTTATTCGGATTGTTGTATTAATTCAGCTTTGGGTCAGCAATATGTATATACACTGTGTTATATTAATTCACATAAAGTTCCTAATATTTCTTCCGATGGATCAGCCGGGATAGGACATTTATACTGAAATTAGAGTGATTGTCCATGAATTTTAAATATTTTAAATTTGTTGAATATACCTGGTTTATATGAATATGTGTATCCTCGGATGGTGATCTTAAGTATGTCTTTTATGTCTATTCATTGTTGACGCCCCTTCAATCTGACAATGCACAGTATTTAAAGCACATTTATTGGTTCCTATGGTCATGTGATCAAGGCTACCGTGTCGTAGCCGAAACGCGTCATGCTGGTGACAAGGGAGCAATAAACCACCTTTTGAAAGTACCTTCAGTGCTGTTTTGTGGTCTGTACCTGCGTTTGTTGGGTCGGTATCCAGAGTCGATCAGTAGGAGTTTGGAACGGATATATATATATATATATATATATATATATATATATCAATAACATACAATGTAATATAAAAAAAACTTTTGATTATAAATTAAAACATATTAAACTATTTAAAAATCTTCAAACTTACATTTCTCACTCCAGTGAGTGCAACAGTAGGGAAAGTTTTGGTTAGCGAAGGGGTAAAAATTGCTATTCCCACTCCAGTGAGTGCTACACTAGAGAAAGTGTTGGATAGTGGTGGGATTAAATTTACTATATCCACTCAAACCACTGCAATAGTAAAGAAAGTGTTGGATAGCGGAGGGGTAAAAATTATATTCCCACATCAGTCAGTGCAACAGTGGGGCAATATTTTAGAACTTATTCAGAAATAATTTTTTACGCTATAACAGCACCCACATCTAGATAATTTTTTTAAAACTTCTTTAACATAACTAATTACCAATTAAAGAAATACTATTAATTAACAAACAAAATAAAACTCATCAAAATTAATTTCCCACACTTCCCCCCATAATCCCCATAACCCACAGCTAAAATTAAACTATAAAAACTTGTAATACACAATTAAAACATATCTTCAATTAAAATGAATGTACTCCCCGCAACGTACCCCATAAAAGTAAAACCCCACACAATAGAAATAAACAAATACCCTTATTAAATATCAATACATTATTTAATATTAATACAAAACTCATTATTAATTAATTAAACATAAATTACTTCCCATCCTTTACCCCTTTAAACTCTACAACCCAAACCTAAAATTAATTAATTAAAAGTTTTCCATATTACATTTTCAATCAATTAATTAACATAAATTAACAACTATTATCAATTAATCAAAAATTACTTCCTACCCTTTACCACAGTAAAATCTGACAAACAGCACCTAAAGTAAATTACAAAATGACCATAATTATTTACCAATTAATTAATGAACATTATTTAACAACTAATTAATAAGTAATTACAAATAAATTGCTTCCTACCCTTTACCTCTATAAACCTCAAAACCTGCACCCACATTTTCTAAAAAAATTACCATATTATATTACCAATTAATTAATAATAATTAAGGATCTATTATTAATTAATTAAAAATAAATTGGTTCCCACAATTAACACTATGAATAAATATTAATAAATAAAAATGATCATTAATGTATTATTATTAAATTACATCTCTCCCTATTCACCTATAAACCCACAACCCTCTACGGAACTAAAAATCACAAAATGTACTTAAAATTAAATTGATAACTATTAAAATTGCCACATGTATATTAAAAATCATAAAAAATACGTATACAATAAAACATACATCACATACATGTAAATCCAGGGATGGGGAAGATAGCGAAGATAGCAGATAATCGAAAGGAGATGCATCGCGGAACACGTAACTACATTGACCATAGTCCTTAGGGGGGATACCGCTGGTGTGTGAGTAGTGTGCGACCCCACCCCCAATTGTACATGTAAAACATATAAACTAAAATACATAACACTAAATTAATAATCTATAATTTAAACAACTATATTTTGCAAATTATATTAATGACTTCTATATTTTTTTAAACTATATTTCTTACCTTAAAATGGATATTCTTGACCACAATATTCTTGCTGTCAATATTTCTGTGTCACTATATTTCCAACTTGATATTTGTGTAACTCGAAATTTCCAACTCGATATTCTGTATGAATGCCTTAATGATGTATAAACACCATAAGTGAGTGCTTTTCTCATAACTGTCGTACAGTAATTTTAATGAAGCTATTTGTCTTCTACAGAAAGTTCCTCCGATTGGCTTTGTGATTTTAAATTTCATATATGTGATGGGAAAATGAACTCAAATTGCATTTTATTTTCTGTTTTCTATTTTAATGTCTGTTTCAACTATTTATGTACTTTTATGCTACAGAAACATAGCAAAACATTTTCATTACTGACCGACAGACTGAATGGGAACAGGCATCCAGTTCATGTTTGGTATCTATGAAATTGTAATGAAAAATCCTCTTTAATGGTAAAGTCAGATTTAGAATTACTATTTTTAAAATTACACTTTTAGAAAGTTGTGTTTAAATAACAGCGACAACCTTATCTGCCCACATGGGCAAGATGGGTATGTATTAATATAACAATTGTCACATGGGACTCATTAAAAAGCGGAACCTTGTGTCTTAAATGGAATTCAGAGTTACTCAGACTTATTAATTGGACCAAAATTAATTACAAAGAAGGCAAAACTAAGACTTGGCAGAATTTGGTGAGTTTCAATCTGTGGCACTCTAAGGAATTTCATTTAAATTCTGTGAGGTTCCGTGGAATTCTGCAAAGGGGCGAAGTACGTATCACAGTTGGCAGCACATACCCCTCTGTGCTCATACATAATTCTGTAAGGACATTGAGGATAATTAATTCCAGTGCATACCAATCAGAGCCATTACATACTTTTGTAAGGGCCCGAGGAGTATGAGCTGCAGTTCATTGCAGTGCATAACCTTCGGTGCCCTTACATCGGTACCTGGGCCATGGGCCGAAACTTTGAACCCTTTTTTTATCAGTGATCTGTCAGCTGCTCTGAGACTTGGGACAAATAACGCCTCCTGTTTGCCATTTTGAAAATTCTTATTGGAAGGTGGTTTCATAGTAGGTCCAAATAGGTACCTACAGCTAGTAATAACACCACAATCACAAATAAGGCCCAGTCGAGTCTCAATAAATAAATCCTTGCTCAACCCTTGGTTGCTTGGCTCATGAGTAGTCAGGCATAACTTAGGAGACAGGATAGCAACACCAATTTATAAAAATAGGAAAGATATTTATTATTAAAATGATATAAAAACGACAAAACTCCAATATAGTTAACCGAATATACACATTTTGAAAGTATACATGTTTTCTAGTATCTAAAAGCCGAAAGTGCCAACTTGAGACATCTGGTCAAGCGTGAATGTGACAAAGTAAAAGTTGCAGGCCAATTGCAATGGACCGAGGATCGGATACCATGAGCAGTTGCCAGTCGGGAAACGTGGCCTGCTTCAGCAGGAAGCTTCAGTGAACTCTTGGATACATCGTCGATAGCAAAAAGCTCTGGATCTTCAGTGGGACAAACCTGAATCTCAAGCCGAGTCATGGTTCGACATCACCGGTTTGGCTCTCAATGATGGGTCAGTCAACTTAATAAGTTTATTAATGAAAATTCTCCAAACTTCTGGCTCTTCTTTCAGAAGGTCGTTTTGGGGTCTTGAACTGTCCACATCAATCCAAGGTCACGAAGCTCTGAGTTGCTCCTTGGAAAGTTGGGACTACAAGACCCACAATTCACCTGGCCAAATCCATCAAAGTCCAAGTAAAGCTTGTCAGCTGGGTTCTTTTTGATGGAGATGATGCAGGTAGAGCTCACTTAACCTGTTGCTTTCAGGGACACCACTCCTTAAACTTTCTGAGCAGGAAAAATACATTATTTTGGTGAAGCCCAAAGTTTGTCGCAGGTGCAGTCCTTAAGAGTACAATCCTCTTGGTACAGACCAGGATTTCAGCTGGGCAGTCCTGTTGTCCAGTTTCCGGCAGGAGAGTGCGGGAGGGAAAGCACCCGGGCCGGATGATGTATAAGTATAACATGGATCTTTGGGCCCAATTGTTGTGATGAATGTTTGTCTCAGCCTGAACAGGTCCTTGATTCTCCACTCCTGGGCTTCCTCAGTAATTGTCCTGATCTTTAAAAAGGATTATAAGGCAGAACCTAAATATTACCACCTGATTTTCCTGGTAGATATACCGCCTAAAATCTTGGGCAGAGTAGTGGATTGGGTTGCTACAGCGGAACTCCAAAAATAAATTTTAAATCAGTATCACCATTTCCCTGAAACCTCCGGACACACATTTATTCTCCAGTGGGGCCCATAACACTGCACACTTCCTCTTCCTCATTTAATTTGACTTCAGGGATTGGTGAAATACAAAGGAGTAATGCTGTAACATTGGCAGAGTGTCAAAAACCTATTTAACTAGTCATTTATTTACATCTATAGTTTAAGTAATTTACCATGGTTTTAACAAACAATGAATTTTATTCAGACACACCACCATAGTGGCAATGGATCTGCTAGAAAGAAAATCAGGCGTAGGAAAAATTACAAGACCAGCTATAATATTCCATTTTCCTAATTGTATTAAAAGCAAACTTTTAATATGTCTGACATTTAGGCATTAATTGGTTCTTTATTCAGTAAAAATCTTGTACTTTAATTCAGAATAATCATTTTATTTAGAGCTCGGAAAATAGTCACGTATTTTATAAATCAGTTGAAAGTTTAGCAAAGAATAGGTAGTTCCGAATTCATTCTCTCTTAACATCCCTAACTAACGCCCTCATCTTATCCTTCAGTCCTGCAAAGCAAACAAGAAATAAATCAAAGTATCTTGCATCCAGGAATTGATCTGCAATCCGACAGCACTTCAAGATGAAATCAAAAGAGCGACCCTCTCTAAGCAAAATCAGGGGTTTTTATACACTAATTTCCTAACTTAATCTATCTAAAAAGTATCTAACATCACCAACTCGGGTTCTGATTGGACAAATTTGGGATGGATGAGCATCTCCTCACCGTTACATCATCATTTTCATGGTGAATCAGCGATTTAATAAAATGGTATTGTTTAGGAAAGTCTATGCCTAGTCACTTCCTTGACTGGTAACTTCACGTTTATTTCCCACATTCAGAACACTCGAATGTCCATGTTTTGGCAACCATCCTGACTTCCAGGGCACAGTAGCCTTGTACTTCCCATCCGAGCACAGGCAGTTCACTCTCACTTGCAGGCTTTGGGTGCGCATGCGCAGTCCGGCACTTGATCGCAGTTTACCAGAGCAGCCATGATTTCACTAGTCCTCAGAGGCCACTTTTGGAACTATCATAGAAACAAACACAAATTCATGTTAAATATGGAACTAAGGCCCTTCTGTTTACCTCCCACCCTACTAAAGTTTCTCCATTAGTTATTACCTATCAAGTAAGCCACATAAATGTGTTTCATACTTACATATCCGACAACTTTCTGCACAATAACATGTACAATAAGCACATTCATGCTGCGTTTATTTATATTTAAGCTGTGCATTAATTCACATCACAATAACAATACAAATGAGTTAGTTATATTGCTTCATGCAGGCAAAATTAGTATTCCCACGAGTGCATTTGTGCATCTTATACTATTGTTGATTATTTCACCACAACACACCATTAGTATTATGGAACATTGACTTTACAAGGGGTACACAAAATTTTGTTTTGCCACTTTGCTCCATCAATTCCCTCATCTGGTGATTTTATCACGAAACATCTCTCAAAATTTTGAAAAATTTAGCAGAACATGTTTTGAATTCTTCATATTAGTACTATCTATACTCTAGTATCTTTCTCTTATATTTCTTTAAAAATCTTCTCTCTAATTTCTTCCATTTCTATTTCATTCTTTTCTCTTTCCCTTGCATTTCGTTCTTGAATTGTCTTCTTTATTGCTTTTCTAAAATCTCTCCTACCTTTGCATATACAGCATACTCTTATCAGGAAAATCACTATCACTAAAATTATTTTTATAATTAGTATTTTACCTATAATTGAACTACCTATTTCTTGGAACCAATGCTTAATTGCTGAAAAACTTTTACCCAATTTTTCAAGAACACCCTCAATCTCCAGTGGTTCAATTTCTCTATGTAAATCTGTAATATTTGTTATATACTTCTCAAGATTTATCTGGAATATAAGTACAACAATGTTGCACGTTTAAAATTCCACAGACTCCTCCCTCTTTTGCTAAAATTATATCAAGGGCAAGTCGATTTTGCATTACCATACCTCTCATAGCAACCATTTCAGTATCAACCATCAGGAATCCTCCTGCGGTCTCTGTTGACAGACGATCAACTATTGTGGACAATTTTCAGATTTTATTTGCAGTAAACAAAATTCCCACTGCTGGTATCAGTGCTCCGAAGACCTCACCTAATATTTCCATTACACTCTCTCTTCTTTTTCGACTTAAGACTTTTCCTATCTCATGCTTTCCATTAGTACCTCTATCTACATGAAAATGTTTAGGACAGACCAAGCCCGCATACCAGGTCCCATACCAATGGTCAGGTAACCTATAGTAAGCTCTATTCCCACAGACAAAATATATACCCGGAAAAACAGGATCATCTCCTCCTTTAAATCCCAAACCCCCTATAATTCTATAGGTGTCTTTGCATTGAATTGCACCCACAAAATAATTATCATACATAGTATTGTCTCTTCTAATACAACATTTCCCCAACATTGGAGTATCTATGTTTATAGCCACATTCACATTTTTATAATCAAGATTCTCATAATGTCTAGTATTTAGATTTTGCATGTTTTATTTTCTCACTTCGTTTTGTTAGCAACTCTTCTTTCTTAAACCTATTAAAAAATGTTTTCTATTCAACTCTCATTTTACATGTCAAATTTTCTTTTAGCCAAATATCTTTTTCTTCTTCTTCTGCCTCTTCCTGTATCTGTTTCACTTCCTGCCAAGTCTCAACTACAGTGGTTAGCATTAAAGGACTCGGAACATGTTCTTTAATCTTTTCTCGATTGATTGAAATTTGATTTTTCGCACAATGCTTTGCAATTGCATCCAATAATTATTTCCACGGGTAATGTAATCCTCACTCTTTTTATGGGCTGAACATTTTACAACAGCTATTTTCTCCGGTAAATGAATTACATCTATTAGTGTTTTTACAAATTCAGCATTCCGTATAGGTGTTCCTGCAGAAGTTAAATAACCTCTTTGGGACCAAAGCTGTCCATAATCATAAACAACTCCGTAACCATATTGACTATCAGTCACTATAGTCACCTTCACCTCTTTTCCCAATTCACATGCTCGTTTTAAAGCAATCGGCTCCGCTTCTTGAGCAGAAAAAATTCCTATCAGACAAGATGCTTCCAACACTTCTGCCACAGTACAAATGGCATAAGCAGCACTTAGAATACCACTCTCCGTTCTCAAGCATGATCCATCACAAACACCACACAATCTGATTCAGGCAAAGGTTCATCTCTGATATCTGGTCTGGGTTTTGTGCAATATTCAAGAACATCCAAACATTTGTGATCAAGCTCACCTTTCACTTCAGCCACAATGGTGTCAGGTAGCAATGTAGAGGGGTAAATGTTTACACACCGGGTAATTGTAAGTGTTGTATTTTCAGCTCCCAAAATAATTTTCTCATATCGGGTCATTCTGCTGTTGGTCATATACTGTGTTTTGGCCCTAGTGAGGAGAATCTCCACAGAATGAGGTACATACACCCTCACAGGAAATCCCATCACTATTCCTTCACTTTGCTCCAAACTTACACTAGTAGCTGCTACTGCTTTCAGACAACCTGGCAAAGCTTTTGCAACAGGGTGTAAAACAGCTGAGAAATAGGCAATTGGTTTTCTCAATTTTCCATGTCTCTGAACCAACACTGACAATGCACATCCTTCTCGCTCACTGCAGTACAGTTCAAATTCCTTCTCCTAATCAGGCATTCCTAAAGCTGGTGCTTCACACAGTTTAGTTTTCAGCTGTTCAAAGGCTTCCATCTCTGTTTTGGTCAAAACAATGGGGTCTCTGATATCTGCTTTTGTCAGTCTCTGTAATGGTTTTGCAATCAATGAGAATCCACTAATCCACAGTCTACAATAAGCTACCATTCCCAAGAACATTCTCACCTGTCTTTGGGTTTTAGATGGCTGCATTCCTTGTATCATTTTGATTCTTTCTATTGTGACTTGTCGGATTCCTTTAGCAATCTTGTGACCTAAATATTGTACTTCATTTTGACAAAACTGCAATTTCGATGGAGACACTTTATGTCCCTCCTCTGCCAAATGATTCAACAATGCTACCGTGTCAATTACACATTCATCCTTTGTTTTCCATGCAACCAAAAGATCATCAATGTATTGTACTAACACAAACTTCCCAGACATGCTCAAGTTTTCTAATGATTTCTTTAGCAGCTGATTAAAAATCGATGGACTCTCAGGGGTCGATTCCGATCTGGTAAAATGCGCTCCGAATCGTCGTGCGGAGCATTTTTCCCCGTACAAATCGTACCCGTAAACGTCCCCGTACGTACGACGAAGTACGATCCGTACCAGGAGCCAAAGTCCGTACGGGTCGTACAGGACTCCGTACGACTAAAATATCCGTACGAGTCTCACTCGGAACCCGCTGTACACGACATCGCTATGGTTCGCGGCTGGTTTTTACGACCCAGCAAGTACGATTCGTGTCGGGTACGCACCGTACGACCCTTTTCCTACGGGAGCCGAAAACAGTCGTAAACGCAGAGTTTGCGCCGAAACAGGTACGGAACGCCCCCCCCGGGTACGGCACGTACCCCCCATGATCGCAGGGGTACGCGCCGTACCCCTGTGATCATGCGGGGTACGTGCCGTACACCCACCGTACATGGGGTACGCACCGTACCCGATGTACGGTGGGTGTACGGCATGTACCCCATGTATGCTGGGTGTACGGCACGTACCCCGCATGATCACAGGGGTACGGCGCGTACCCCTGCGATCATGGGGGGTACGCGCCGTACGGTGTGTAGGTGATCGTGCGCTTTTCCGTACGAATCGACGTGTACCGTACGAATCGCGTCCTGGTCGGCCGATCGGGATCGGAATCGTCCGGTCGTACGGTGTCCGTACGAGTCGTACGGAAACGGCTCCGGATACGATTCGTACGGACGGGGATTTTACCGGATCGGAATCGACCCCTCAGTGTACCCTTGCGGAATTCTACACAATGCCAAGATACGATTCTGGAATCGGAACACAAAAATTGTTTGGCTTTCTGGGTGCAATAGAACAGTAAAGAATGCATTGCACAAGTCAATCACAGTGTACCATTCTGCATCATGGGGAATTTGGTACAGAATCACTGCTGGATTCAGAACAATCGGGCAACATCGGACAACAATTTTATTAACCTTTCTAAGGTCTTGCACAATTCTAAATGTTCCGTTAGGCTTTTTCAATCCCATGATTGGTGAATTACAATGACTGCTTTCTATTTCTCTCAGTATTCCCTGCTCAATAATTTTGTCAATCACTGGAGTTATTCCTTCAATTACTTCCACAGTCATTTTATACTGAGGAATATTTGGGTAACTTGCACCTTCCTTTATTGTGACTTTTACCGGATCAACACCTTTCATCAATCCTATATCTTTTCCAGTGAAATCCCATACTCCTTCTTTCACTACCTCGTTCATGCTGCGTTTATTTATATTTAAGCTGAACATTCATTCACATCACAATAACAATACAAATTAGTTAGTTATATTGCTTCATGCAGGCAAAATTAGTATTCCCACGTGTGCATTTGTGTGCATCTTAAACTATTGTTGATTATTTCACCACAACACACCATTAGTAAATGTTAATGTTATGGAACATTGACTTTACAAGGGGTACACAAAATTTTGTTTTGCCACCTTGCTCCTTCAGGGTCACTGAAAATAACATGTTAAATAAATGTCAATATGGATTCCGAAGTGGCATAGGGGCAATCGATCAATGTCTCAACTTAAGCCTGATAATTGGGAAATACACAGCGGCCAAGCAGCCTGTATTTTATCTAACGTTTATGGATTTGACAATGGCCTTTGACTGTGTTAATGGGAATACGTTGCAGCAATCCCCTATTAATCTGCAAATGGATCCACCCCTAGTCCACCTGTTGGTCTCCTTGCATACGGACACTCTGGTTCTAGTGAGGTTTGGGAACAAATGAGAAGCCATTGATGAATTTAGTATTGGTCAGAGGGTTCTCCAGAGGTGAATTTTATCCATACTTCTTTTTATTTTGTACATTATCAATCTGTTGTAGTTCTCCTTTAATGATGTACATTCCTAGTCTAGAATGTACCCAGGTCATTGGTTTAGAATGTGATGTGTGCAGTTGGAGTCAGTTATTTCTTGGTCTTTGCCTGAACAACTTGCCTCCCTGTTGGGTAATAATAAACCTCTTGTCACACCACTTTGTGTGCATTCATCTTTTATCATTGGCGACGATGGACCCAACAGGTGTTAAAGAACCCTGCGTGACTCGTTTTTAAAGATTTTGTTAATGGCGATTTTCTGAAAACAAAGGAAAACTAATCTGATGTGGATTTTATGACCGGAGCGACTGTAACGAGAGGAGCGGGAGCAGCACGTAAAGAGAGGAGCAGCGCCTTAGCGGTGAAATAATCTCTTGGCAAGTACATTCTACATAATGAAATGTACTTTGAACTGTGCCTACCATCCCCGCTGCATCTTTTAAAATATCCCGCGAGCTGCATCTGTTGTGCCTCGAGCGTCTTTGCCTGTGTGACGCGTTGAGAAGCAGGCGCACCTCGGTAAGCTGTACGATCTATCTGAAGCTTCCTTGTTTATGTGACGTGCTGAATGTGGACGCGCACGCATCTCGTCACGACGTCTCCTGACTCAACGAGTATATCCAACCTTTGTTTATGCGACGTGTTGAAGTAGGCGTGTACAAATTGTCACACGACCCCTTGATTCAACACGCATACTCGAAAGTGACGAACACACCGTTTTTCACGCATCTAGCAGTGATATTCTAGTTTTCAATCGTTTTTCTGTTTTGAGGCAAGTTCTTGGATGTTCCATAGCGCATTTTGACTGTTTCTGCGCTAATTCGACCAAGAAGAAAGAAGGGCTAAAGATGAACTATTTAAGGTAGGCAGAACTAAAAAAAAAACAAAAAAAAAACGAAAGGAATACAGATTATTTTCTTTACTTGTTGAACATTGAAGGAATCAATTCAATATACCAAGAAAGGCAGTACTGTGGATTCTGTGACTATAGCATCAAAAGATAAATAAAGCAGACTTCATTTATTTTTAATTTTTATTTTCCTTAATTATTTTAATTTGTTGTGTTAGCTTGTTAAGTTAACTTTTCCTTTCAGGATGTCTTCTTCTGCAAGTGGGATGAACCAACCTCCTCAGTTCTTGAGTGAACAAGGTGAACCAATTTTGCCATGGAAAAAATGGAAGCCAATTTTTGACTCTTATTTACTGGCTATTGGTTGTGAAAAGTTTTCTGCGGTCAGGAAACAAGCTGTTTTGTTGAACAATTTGGTTATTGAAGGCAGAAACATCTATGATAGCTTAGATCCCATACCTATTGGTAGAGGTGCTGGTGAACCTTCTGATGTATATGAAATGAGCTTATTACTTTTGAAAAACCATTTTGGTGCTCGAATTAATGTTGTCATGGAGAGACACAAATTTTTCATGCGTATACAAGGAAAGACTGAAAGAGTTGGAAACTATGTTGCAGCTCTTAAATCTCTTGCGCAAACTTGCGATTTTGAACTGTTCCCTCATTCGGGACCAACTGGTTCGTTGCACGAATGATCTAAAGATTCAGGAAAAACTTTTGTCTAAAAACCCAAATTTGAAGGAGGCTATACTCATCGTTGAAAGTGTTGAACATACTTCTACTTGGGTCAAAGAGATTAGGAAGGGTCCTACTCAGTCTGATCCTGTTTCTAGTATTAACAGTGAGAATCGACCAATTTTTCAACCTGAAATGAGTGTGGCCGCTATTAGTAAAAATCCTTTGAAACTAGAGAAGCCATCTTTAAAAACTGAGAAAACCAGACAAAATTATAGTTTTAACAAGGAAAATAAATTTATATGTCCCAGATGTGGAAGTGAAAAGCATGGACCAAATTATCCAAACTGTTTTGCTAAAACTACTGTTTGTAAGAATTGTGGTAAGAAAGGTCATTATGCCAGGATGTGCAAAAACAGCAAAGTTAATTTTGTAAATGACGAAGAAGAGTATTCTCAGGATTCTATTCACTGCATTACTGATTCGCAGATTGACAGTATTAATGGTGTGAGTCAAGTTGAAGTTGATGATGATGTTGTGGTCATGCCCTCTTGTGACATTCACATTGCCAACAAAGTTGTTCCTGTACTAGCTGATTCTGGTTCATTGTATACCCTTATTAGCGATAAATTCTGGTTCTCAAATTTTGATGGGGACAGAATCAAGCTTTTGACCCCAGATATTAATCCTGTGGGGTATGCTAAGCAGAAAATTGATTTGATTGGTTACTCCATCCAGACCATTACTTTTAAGGGTAGAGAAACTGTTGGTAAAGTATATGTTGCGAAAAGGGGGCACAACCTTTTGGGTTGGCCTCATCAAAGGAACCTGGGCATTACCCTAAATCCCAATGCCCCTGAACAGGTCATGCTGGTCTCTCACCGGGGTGATTTTTCAGACATTTTTGAACAATTTCCTCAGGTGTTTTGTGATGATTTGGGTCTCTTGAAAGGATTCAAACATAAAATTATTTTGAAAGGGAATGCCAAACCAGTTGTACACAAGGTTCGAAAAGTACCAAATCTTATGATAAAACCTCTTCAAGATGAAATTCACAGGGTGTTGAAATTGGGTGTTGTAGAAGAAATTGAATGCTCAGAATGGCTTGCACCAATAGTTTTGGCAACCAAGGACAAGGGTACCAAGATAAGGATGTGTGTGGACCTCAGGAGTCTAAATAACTCTATTTGGGTGGACAGGCAACCTCTACCGAATATCAATGAGATGTTGACTAGATTGGGTGGTGCTACCATTTTTAGTGTCATGGACTTGTCTGCAGCATACCACCAAGTTTTGTTGGATGAAGAATCGAGGCACCTAACGTCGTTTGTGACTCCTATTGGTGCTTACAGATTTACCAGGATGCCTTTTGGGCTGGCTAGTGCTGCTGCATGTTTTCAGAGGATCATAAAGAATGTTTTATCTGGAGTTGATTCTGTCTTATTCTTTCAGGACGACATTCTTGTGTACGGGAGTGATATTGGCAGACATGATGAAGTTCTTTTTAGAGTTTTAACTAGACTCAAAAAATCTGGTTTGACCTTGAAACGTGAGAAATGCAAGTTCAGAGTCAAATAAGTATCTTTTTTAGGGCACAATATATCTGGGGAAGGTATCAGTCCCAAAATTGATCTGGCTGAAGCTATTCTTCAAGCTCAAACCCCTTCCAATAAAGATCAAGTGAAATCTTTTAATGGTTTGTCTGAATACTATTCAAAGTTTATCCCTAACTTTGCCAGTGTTATGCAGCCTATTAGACTACTTTTAAAGAAGGGCGCCATTTTCAATTGGGACAAAGATTGCTCATTAGCTTTTGAAGCTGTTAAGAATCAAATTGCGAAGATGCCAACTTTAGGACATTTTGATGTACACAAGAAAACTATTCTCTCCACTGACGCGAGTTTACGAGGTTTGGGGGCTGTTTTGTCTCAGTTAGTGGATGGTTCTGAGAAGGTCATTGGTTTCGCCTCACGTTCTCTGAAGGGTGCTGAGGAGCGCTATTCAAGTTCTATTTATGGGGTTTACCTTTTGTTGTAAGATCTGACCACAAACCCCTGGTGCAGTTATTTTCCTGTAGGAATGTAGAATGTACCACTCCAAGGATCAAGAGATGGGTTGAAGGACTTATGGAATACAACTTTTATGTAGAGTATTTGCCTGGACTCAAAAACATTCCTGCTGATTTTCTCTCTAGATCTCCCCTAGATAAGTTGGTTTTGTGTGATTCAGAACCACCTGTTGTTTCATGGGTGAGGGAATCTGCGTTGAATGAAGTAGAATGGAAGGATAGTTCTTCGAGTGATCCGGCAAGAAGTTTTGTTATGGAGTCCACAGTCAATGGTTGGCCTATTTTGAAAGAAGTTCCTGACACTGCCAAGGGTTACTGGAATGTGAGGGATGAATTAAACATTGTCCATGGAGAATTATTCAGAGGTGACAGGTTAATTCCTCCGTTTAGCATGAGGGAGAAGATTATAAATTTGGCACATGAAGGGCATCTTGGTCGTAGTCTCACCAAAGGTAGAGTCAGGGAGACCTATTGGTGGCCTGAGTTAGACCGGGAGGTTGAAACTGTTGTGAAGGACTGCAATATTTGCGCTGGTAATGATAAATCCAGGAAAGTGAACACTCCTCCTCTTTCCCCTGTTGCTATACCTGAACGTCCTTGGTCCAAAGTAGCTGTGGACATCATTGGACCTTTTGAGAACTTGGCTCCTTCTGAAAGATTTGTGGTTGTCTTGGTCGACTATACTTCTAAATGGTTGTCTGCTTCTTGCATGAGTTCGGTTTTGAGTAGAAATGTAATTGAATTTTTAAAAGATGCCTTTACTTGTGAAGGAGTTCCCGAAGTTTTGGTTTCGGATAACGGTGTTCAATTCACCTCCCAGGAAATGTCTAATTTTTTAGGAGATTTATCTATCACCCATCATAAAACTGCCCTTTACTCCCCGCAGGCGAATGGCCTTGTAGAGAGCATGAATAGGTTAATTAGAGCGTGTGCTCAGTCTGCTTTGGAAAGAAGGCTTCCACTAAAACCTATCCTCAGGGAAAAGCTTTGGGCTCACAGAAACACTCCTAACAGTGTGACTGGTGTCTCACCTTTCAAAAAACTGAAAGGTAGAATTGCTGTTTCTAAACTTAATCCTTTGTGGCTTTCGGTCAAGGACAGAGGTTGTGTAGTCAAGGATGAAAGAGTGTTGAACTATCATACGAAATACAAACTAAGATTTAATTCTTTAAAAGGTGCCAAGAGTATTTCTTGGAAGGTGGGTGATTTTGTTTTCATTAAAAAAACTGTTTGGTCACCCAAGGGTGAGTCTAAGTATTTTGGACCTAGACGCATTGTTAAGGTCATGAAAAATGTTGTGATGCTTGCTGGTTGAGATGTTTGGAATATGTCTCGCTTATCAAGGTGTGCGGAGGGGGATGGTATTGTGAAATCTGGTTCTGACGGTTTAGGAGGGAAATGTACCAAACACTTACCTCTAAATGTTTCTACTAATCATTTACCTCAGAATGTTTCTTCCAATCACTTACCTCAAAATGTTTCTCTCCGCAGCAATAGCACAAGAGTTAGGAGATCTCCCTTGTATCTCCAGGATTACTGTTCAAAGTGAATTGTTACTTTTTACTGTTTTCAGGATTACTGTTCAATGTGAATTGTTCCTTTTTCTGTTTTTCCTGCCTTGTCCTTTTCCCTTTTCCTTGATCCCTGTACTTTTGTTTTTTAATATTATAATAAGGGAGATGTGTTGTAGTTCTCCTTTAATGATGTACATTCCTAGTCTAGAATGTACCCAGGTCATTGGTTTAGAATGTGATGTGTGCAGTTGGAGTCAGTTATTTCTTGGTCTTTGCCTGAACAACTTGCCTCCCTGTTGGGTAATAATAAACCTCTTGTCACACCACTTTGTGTGCATTCATCTTTTTATCACAATCTCAATGTGGGGCTTAGTATGTCCACCCCAGATGTGCCGATGGTGAATGGTGCCCCCCACCAGTATTATTGTATGCAGATGAAGCAGTGCTAATTGCTCGCACCGCCCAAGCCTGGCGTCATCTAGCGTACTACTTTGTGAATTTTATGGCCCAGCTGGATTTATGAACTAATTTTGCTAAGCCTTTTATAATGATTTATGCCCTAAAATGCATTGAACCCTTAACTATTACGGTGGGTAAGGAAGTGTTAATAAAGCACCAGCTACTTCTCTTACCGGGGGGCCACGTTCAACTCATCTGGGACATGGTCTGTGCTTATCGCACAAAGTGGGACCACGTTCTCCAGGGCTGTTGGCTCTCTGCTTAGTCTTCCATAACCCAAGGTAGAGAGGGTACTCACACCCCTCTTGCAAATATATTTGGAACAATGTGTTCCTATAGCAACTTATGGGGCATGTATATGGGACCTGGTTGACTCGAATGCCCTCCAAAGGCAGTAAAATCAATTCTGTCGGAGAGTATTGCCAGGCTCTGTGTTAACCTCTAGCTTTATTCTTCAAAATGAACTAGGATTAGACTTTCAGATCAATTAAATCTGCATCCAGCCAATTCTTTGATGGCTTTCGATCTGGAGCCCAGAAGAAGCAGAATTAACTACTAAGATTGTTTTAGACTTTTTTGCATGTGACGAAGGACTTTTAATCCCCTGGATAGTGTACATTAAACTATCTCTAGAAGATATTGGATTAGATGATATGCTTTTAGATTGAATGACACAAGAAGTGTCTGATGGAAAGCAAGTAGAAGTCTTGCTGCTAGAGAGAGCAAAAGAGGAGAGGATGAGGGCTGAAAGATAAAAATCAAGTTTTAAGCATTATTTATATCTTAATACCAGGACTAATTCTACCAACTACCTGCAGAACACTAATAAGAGCTGAGAAAGGCTTTTATTGTTTAGCTTCCATGCTGGTACAGTGAAATATTTACTTTGTTTTCCAGCAGGACACCAACACCACTCTAGAGAATGTCCATGTACTAATTCACACAAACAAGCTATAGTACATTTCCTCTTCTTTTGTGAATATTATAAAAATGTATACCAAAATATTCCTCATATTATTTTTAAGTTTAGGAATCTACGGCTTTGTATGCAAGCATATCACTTTTTACTGGCATTACCAGATGACGAAACGTGTGGTCACGTGATTCTGTTTCCTAAAAGCCACAGTCTGCCCTGGGAGATCGATGTTTTTAGAATATTTTAGTATGGTGATGAATTAGTACTCAACTCTGTTTTAATCTTGTTTTGTTCAACCCAGCGTGTTCTTCTTCAGATTGTTGGTTACTAATATCCCAAACCTGATGATTTTATGTATTTTATATGCATATTTTAATAACTTATTTGTATTCTATTGCTATTTTATGGTTGTTCACTGGCTACCCAGTCCCCTCCCTGCATCAAGAGGCACCAGATCTTCCCCCACCAGATGTCTCATTTGTCTCAGCCCAGGCCACTTCCCACCTAATCAAGAGTGCCTGGCTCAGTGTGTCAACGGCTGGCCAATCAGAAGAGGCTGCCACGGGGCTGACTTGGGTAACTTCAGGTATGGAGTTCTAGAATGTATTTCCTACAATAGTTTTATTGAATCCAACCTTGGCAAGATGCTGAATGTATTGCAACTATTAATTTGACGTTTTGAAATATCATTTTAGCTAACTCCTCTCAAAAGATAGATTGTATCACTGGTAAATAAAGCCTTCCCATGTTAGCCAATGGAGCTAATGTACTACAATGGGGAATAACTAAGTTGCTAGTTGTGCACTCACCAGGGTATATAAAACATCTTAAAACGTCTCTGCATATTTTAACATGGTACCCTACCCTTGGGACACATAGGGCAGACCTTAGGGTTGATGAATATGTAAAAATAAGGTCGTGTATGACTGGGGAAGTGCCTTTCAGTCCAAAGTCGAATTTGGACATAGTTTTATTTTAAACACAGGCTGTAAGGCAGTGCTGGCTTTTAAAATGACAGCAGGCACAACAGCAATCTACTGGGCCTCTAAACCTACATGCTCTACTATGTAGTAAGGACTTAGTAGGCTGTCAGAACCAATGATAATTATATCTAATGACTCTAGGAAGGTGGCCCTTTATATAGTGGACAAACATGAAATACACTGTGTATAGAATCCAGACAAATCCCAATTGGTTCACAGAGGCACAATTGACAACCCAAATGCTCTCTTTTGTGGTAGAGTGGAAAAGCAGTTAGGCTTATCAGAGGGTAGTGCTAAGCATTTGTTGAATTCATAGAGACAACAAATGAGACACACATTCAAGAATTTTTATAAAACTTCATTATAAAGTAAGTACTTTTTTAAATATTGTATTTGTAGGTAAGTAAAACAGTTAAATAAATATACCCTTAGACACTATACTTTCCGTTTTGGAGAAAACGCATAGATAGCATACAGGCATTTACGGTTGGGTCCTGGGGATCTCCTTTAGGATATAGGATTGTAGGGGGTAGGTTCCAAAGTATGACCAGCAGTTACTTGTTACCTGCTCTGTGGCTTCTGGGTTCAGAGGAGATGGTCAGGTTGGTAGCTGTGTGCACTATGCTGGTAAGAAGAAGAGGGGCCACCTTGAAACAGGCTGCAGAGGGGGAGGTGGGGACATGTCTGTTAGCTCACAACATGGTGCTCAGGTCACAAGAGTCCTGGGAACAAGGGAGCACAGTTGGCTCATTGGCACCCAGAATGTGGCACTCAGGTGCACAGTAAAAATGGTGACTGTGCTCTGTGAGTACTAGGGATTGTTGGTCTTACCGGCTGAGGGTGAAAAAATCTGCACTGCTGGGCCACCCTGGAAGTGGGACTCTGCGGTGCTGCTGGCCCTTGATGACTGCTTGGTCTCAATGCAGTGGGAGCACAGATTGGACTCTCATGGGTTTGGCTTGCTGCAAGGGGTGGGACACCCCAGGTATTGGTCATGTGTGGCTTTGGCTGGCCCTGGTGCCATCTCACCTGGTGGGTGGGCAGATATGACATTCAGGATCACAGGGTCCTCTTCCCAGGTGGCTGCTGCATCAGGCTGGCTGGGGAGTGGCAACTCAATAGACCAGACGGTGCCTGCAGGCTGC
Organism: Lissotriton helveticus; assembly: GCF_964261635.1. Classification (NCBI taxonomy): domain Eukaryota; kingdom Metazoa; phylum Chordata; class Amphibia; order Caudata; family Salamandridae; genus Lissotriton; species Lissotriton helveticus. The sequence continues at coordinate 1,613,344,576 of NC_136065.1, forward strand.
AGTGGAGTAACTTCTCTACTCCACGGGAGTTTGCTTGGTGATTTGCATAGGACTGGCAGTCTCTAGGGGTTTTTGAAAGCTAGTCAGCTGCAGGATGAGTAGTTGGTCATGATTGTCGAGACTTTGATTTAGGCAGGCAGCGTTTGCTGCTAATGGCTCACAGCAGGCTTTAGTTCTCATTTTCCTGGCAGCTTTTCCTTGAACTCTCCTACTTGATCTATGCAATATTAGTTCCTGGTGTCAGGGGTACCACCTATATACTTAATTCAGGTGGGTTGCACATCTGTGACTCATAGTAGCCACTAGGCTACTTAACTTTAGGGTGTCTACACCCTCTATATGACCTCTTCCTGTGGGGAATGGGCATAACCCAGACCCATAGAACCTAATTCTGCCAAAACTAAGATGGTGGAATTCTAAAAGTTGTGTTCACTTCAGGTTACCCACCTTTGGGGAGGTACACACCTGGGGGGAACACTCCTCCTGACTAGCTAATTTTTCCAATTGTTCTGTTGATAAATGTGGCATTTCCTTTGTCTGGGGAAGCCTTGGGTTGCATATAAAAGATGGCTTAGGCCTTCTAAGCCTCCGGCCTTGTTATGCTGATCACTTAGCCAATCTGCCTGGGGGAGATGTCTACACCTCTGGCTGCAGCAGGCATTGTTTCTGCCCTCAGAGAGGCTTCTGACCCTACTTCAGGGGTCAGAAGCCTGTCTGTAGTGTCAGGCTGGTCTACACCAGTCAGCTAGCACACTAGCAATTGGTAGGTTTTTAGGGGGCACGTCTAAGGTTCCCTATGGGTGTATGTATTAACAGATCCATCACTGGAATCAGTGTGGGTTTATTAATACAATTTACCAAACATCTCTACTTTCAGTGAAGCCATAATGTAGCGGTGGAACTCCCAAACACCAGTGTCTGGCATATGTACTGAAAATGGCATCCCTATTTACTTTGTGATACCTATGAATTTACAGATATAGCCACACATGTAGTATAATGTACCCTTCCTTTGGTCTGTAAGGCCTGCTATAAGAGTGACTTACCTATATTGCATGCAGGGTTTGCAGGGTTTGCAGGAATGGCACACAGGAGGTGCACTAAGTTGTTTCTTCACTTTTCACTGCACCATGGCATGCAGCCTGCAATGGCAGTTTGCATGTTGGTGCTGATGAGTCTAATAGGGTGACACAATTCATACTGCAGCACTTAGGGACCCTCTTTACCACCCCATGCCCTAAGTGCCGGGGGTGCAGTTAACTAGGGACTTAAAAGTTATGCTAAAGGAATTGCCAATTGGGAGAATAATTGCACAGTTTTAGGGAAATAGATAAGGTACTGGTGACGACTATAGAAGGAACCCAGTACAAGTCTGTCAAAACTGCATCAGATACCACGTAAAATGTGCAGGTGACCATTTCAAATATAAGCACTTTTGTACACAAACCCCCAAAAATGAGAGAATGAGATAAACCTTTCCCAAGAGAGTCTTCATTATCTAGGTGGAAAAACCTAGAAAGTCCATCTGCATTGGCATGGTCAATTCTAGGTCTGTGCTCCACTGCAAAGTCCATACCCTGTAGGGAAATGGACTACCTCAACAGTTTAGGGTGTTCACCTTTCATCTGCATCAGTCATCTAATAGGCCTGTGGTTGGTTTGGATGAGGAAATGGGTACTAAACAGGGATGGTCTCATGTTCTTCAGGGATTAAACCACAGCAACAGCTTCCCTCCTAATGACACTCCAACACTGCTCTCTGGGGAATAACCTACTAGTAATGAAAGCAACAAGCTAGTCATAGCCATCATAATTGGTCTGGGAAAGGACCACTCCAATACCATGTTCAGAGGAATCAGTATACATTATGAACTGCTTTGAATAACTTGGAGGTTTAAGAATGGGTGATGAGCACATTGCTTCTTTCAAGGAACCCAGTACAAGTCTGTCAAAACTGCATCAGATACCACGTAAAATGTGCAGGTGACCATTTCAAATATAAGCACTTTTGTACACAAACCCCCAAAAATGAGAGAATGAGATAAACCTTTCCCAAGAGAGTCTTCATTATCTAGGTGGAAAAACCTAGAAAGTCCATCTGCATTGGCATGGTCAATTCTAGGTCTGTGCTCCACTGCAAAGTCCATACCCTGTAGGGAAATGGACTACCTCAACAGTTTAGGGTGTTCACCTTTTATCTGCATCAGTCATCTAATAGGCCTGTGGTTGGTTTGGATGAGGAAATGGGTACTAAACAGGGATGGTCTCATGTTCTTCAGGGATTAAACCACAGCAACAGCTTCCCTCCTAATGACACTCCAACACTGCTCTCTGGGGAATAACCTACTAGTAATGAAAGCAACAAGCTAGTCATAGCCATCATAATTGGTCTGGGAAAGGACCACTCCAATACCATGTTCAGAGGAATCAGTATACACTATGAACTGCTTTGAATAACTTGGAGGTTTAAGAATGGGTGATGAGCACATTGCTTCTTTCAAGGTGTCAAATGCATTTTAACAGTTCTCTGTCAAGTCTACTGTCTTTGGCATCTACTTGGAGATGCCCCAATGGTAACATACCACATCACAAACCTCCTGTAGTAGCTAGTAAAGCCAAGGGATGCCGTGACTTGGGTCTGGGTGGTTAGAGCTTCCCAGTCCAGAGTTGTCTGGATGCTTGGCCTCAAAGGCTGAACTTGGCCTACACCTACAAGGTGGTCCAAGTATACAACTGTGCCTGCCTTATATGGGACTGGTGTGCCTTGATAGGGAGGTCTGCTGCTTGCAGAGCCTTCAGTACCTTCCCAAAGTGGATTAGGTGATCCTGCCAAGTGGAACTATAGATAGCAATATTGTCTAGATAGGCTGCGGTATACATTTCCAAACCAGCAAGGACGTTGTTCCTCAACCTCTGGAAGGTGCCAGGGGCATTCTTTAGTCCTGTTGCAAGGATCCTGCTCATACACAGAACTGTGCACAGAAACCTAGGACAACAGTGAATTGAATCTGGAGTCGAGAATGCTGATTTCTCTTTTGCTTCAGGGGTCAGACTAATCTGCAAGTACCCTGATGTCAAATCAAAGGTACTGAGAAATGTGACTGCTCCCAACCTGTCCATTAGCTCATCAGATCAAGAACTTGTGTGTGCATCAGTCTTGGTTACTGCTTTAAGGCTTCTATAGTCCACACAAACCTCAGCTCTGGTTTTCCATCCTTGGAATTAGGTTTTGGAACTAACACAACTGGGCTGACTCAGGGGCTCTCAGAGGCTTCATTGACTCCTAATTCTAGCATCTTGGTAAGTCAACTCTGATTCTCACCTTAACTTGGTTAGACTGTCTATATATTTTCTTTTTTTGACAGGTGTATAGTTTCCAGTGTCCACAATATGGGTACACTAAGTAGTCTGACCAGGGGTTTGAGAGAAGAGCTCAGCATACTTCTCAAGGACTGTGCCTGCAATCAGCTGGCTGTTGGGCAGAGAGGATGTCTGAGAAAACAGCTCCATCTACCACCCCATCTGTTGGGCTGTAGGAGAGGAGGTCAGAACAAGGTTTAGTCTCTGCTTCCTGATCCTCATCAGCGACCATGAACATAGCCAGGTCAGCCCTGTGGCCCCAGGGAGAGGTGTTGTGAAGCGGACATAGCAGCTGACTCCACTAGGGGGGCTCAACGTTTGATAACTGGCACCGGAAGCAGCTCAGCTCAGCTCAGCATCATGCAACTCTGGGCAATAGCTCACTTAATCTCCCTGATGGTCCCCAGTGCCTGGATAACCTTAGGGGTGATAAATTGTGATTCACAAATCTGGAATTATAGAAAGGCTTTAGGCGGTTAACATGGATGACCCTGTAAGAACTGCTGCTAGTGCCTAGATCTACCAGATATGGGACCTCACCTTTTCTTTAAAGGATAGGGTAGTGACCACTCCACTTGCCTTGGAGGGCCTTAGGTGCCACATGCTCCAAAACCCATACCTTCTACCCTGGTTGGAAATCCACCAGTGCAGCATTTTGGTCATACTAATGTTTCTGGACTTCTTGGCTTGTCTCAAGGTTTTTGCATGCTTTTCTCATGAACTCTTGGTAGTCCTAGTACACAGTCCAAAATATCTTGTTTAAGATCTTTGCAAGGTCTCTCCCGGCCATCCTTAACTAGACACAGTGGTCCATATATAGGATGCCTAATCAGAAGTTCAAAGGGGGAAAAACCTACTTGCTTCTGAGGTACTTCTCTTTAAGCGAAAAACAGGCATTGCACAACCTTCCTTTCATGGTTTTGTTGAATCTCTCAACTAAATCATTGGTGTGTGGATGATATGGGGCAATGAACTTGTAGGAAGGAAGAGGAAGGTGGATCGTAGATGTCTGCTTGGTTGGTGGAAGGTCAGGCATTTGTTGATGTATACTGGCCCTTCCATGTTCAGCTCTTTATATGCATGGGTCAACATCTAGAACTGACATCTCTTCTGAATGAAGAGCTAGACTAGCTTCTTGAGGTGGGGTGTGATTGGCTCCATCTGGGATAGTTGATGATGGGTTTTTTTGCTGAGTTTTGTATTGTTTGTAGTCTCTTCAGGAGGCATGTGACAATTCCTATCTAGAGTGTGCTCCACTAGTCCAGCCTGCTTGTGAAGAGGGACTGCATGATGGTCCTTTTGGTGCTGACTGAGAGACAGCTGAAGTTCTTGTGGGCCATGTGTATGGTGTTAAAGCAGGCAGATGATACTGAGTTTACCTTATTTATCATCTATCTCTTGCTGTCTAAGATGATGGCAAGGCTGCGGGCATAGTCAGTCAGGCGGGCGATGGGCCAAGTTTAGCAGACCACCATGCATTGTTCCATGGCGAGGGGCTGTTCCCAAAAATGAGACCTTCTGTCTTGTCCATGTTGAGCTCGAGGTAGTTGTCCTTCTTCTAGTAGGTGGTGTTCCTCATACATTTATGGAAGTTGACTCTGGTAGTGAAGGGGTCTTCTGACAGTGAGAGGATAAGCTGGGTGTCATCAGGAAAGGAAATTATATTGAGTCTCTGCGATCTGAATGTGTTGGCCTGTGTTGGTTGCTAATCAGGTTTAATTGCACCTTCCCAGTCTTATCGACTTATCGAATCCTCTGTAATCATCAGGGTATGGATAATATTTGACGGGCTGAACACTTAGGGCCTCATTATGATGTCGGGCTGAACAGTTGGAACCTCCTTGACAGTGTCGGGAACGCTTCCAACTGATTCGGTCAGTTTACAATCCGCCCAACCGATTGTGATGTTCGGATTGTAAACACCGCGGTCTTTCTGAAATTGTTCCGACCAGCTCTTGGAGTATTCGTGTCTGTCAGAACTGAATCATACAGCTCTAAGGAAAGCGATTACAATGCTGATGTCCAACAGCCTGTCCAATATGTAAAGGCTGTTGGTAAGTAACTTTAGGGGTCCCTGGCAGGGCCCTCTTTTTCCTGCTGCCTCCAGTTTGGTCCTGAGAAGGTACGTAAGGGACCCCCCCTGTAAAACCCTGCTCCAGGTGGCTGGCACAATGGGCTGCCCACAACAGGGTGCAGGGTTTTAAGCACTTTCCCCATAAGAGCCTGTGTTGTCGGGCAGAACACATGCTCCCATAGACATCAATGGGACTCCGACCGAACAGTGTTTGGTCGCATTGTTGTGTAGTTCCTATAGTACTCATGGAGGACATGCATATTTGGATAACATAAACTGTAGGATTAGTGTCAGACTAATTCTGACCAACCTTACCGTGTATGTTAGCCGTTTCTTGCATTAGCTAGCTCACAGTGCCACTAGTGTCTCCTCTTATTGGGAAGATATTAGTTTCTGGCAGCCTCAGAACATGACAACCCTGATCCCTCAAAGGTATGGAAACAATGTACTACCTTTCGCTTAGTCACATGTGCACATTCAGTTTATCTCAGAGATACACAGAATAAACAGTCTTGGTGTTTCAATAAAGGTTTATAGAACAGTTGTTATTTCCGTGTAGAATATATGAACTGTAACAACCATTAGAAAGTAGCAGTGATATATGAGTAGCAGTACTATGGATAGGTATGGATAGTACAGCTCTACCATTGTGCAATTAGCATGAAAAAATACAAATGCATGATAAAAGTGTGCATACTCCTACGATGCCTATTTAGATGTACCGAAGTGTACCTAGCATATGAGTAGGTATAAAAGCCAAGAATCCCTCTAGGATTTAGTCGAACCCCATTACCTTCAGTGTGAGAAATGTCGGAGCCTTTCTTATTCTCGAGTTGGATACCCCACAAGGGATGTTCAGACCACTGCCAGCTGGAGTGTCTGCATGCATGAGCCTCAGCGTCTATGGTCAATGTGTCAGCCTGAAAGTCTCGGTTCCCTCTAACTACTGCTAGCAAGAGGTGCTGTATTTATACAGAAAAGTATATAGAGTCCCTTTGTCCCTTGTTCTTGTGTTAGCAATTGTTGGATATGGGGATGAAGTATGTGATTATCCTTGTGCCTAGATATTAGGAAGGTGGTGTATACCCCCCTGCTTGGTTTCGAAGTAGCCTTATGTATATTCATGCATACTGTGCTATCTAAAGATGAACTCATAGAACACTATTGTTCAAGAAAAACCCTCCTTTTGTACCCAGGCCTGGAACTAGGTAAAAGGCATTCAATCCTTATAAGGCTTGTTACTGTTAAATGTAGGGGAGGTGATGTAGGTGAAAGGGTATGATGTTACCTGGGCCTTTGTTAGGTTACCTATATGAAACAAAATAGCATTGCAATCAGTTGGGCTGAACTGGCAACCGCAAGTTGGACATTCCCGATTCTGTGATAGTGTGGGGCGGAAAGTTTCTGCCCGACTTGGTAATGAGGCCCTTGGTTGAAAAGTTCCCTAGTCACAGCATACTGCCCTCTTTCACTAGACCCTGAGAAGGCATTTGACAGGGTGAGTTGGACTTTTCAACATGAAGTTCTGGGCAAGACTTTGCCTGAGCCCTGAAATGAAAGCCATAATCATGGCATCTTTTGTAGCTCCAACAGCTTCCATTAATCTTGATGGAATGCACACATGGCCTATCTTCTCAGCAGGTGTACCTGTCAGGGGTGCCCACTATCAACCATGCTCTCCATCCTGGTAGTTAAATCTTTCGCAATGTCAGCCTTTTAGCAGACCACCTGTTACTTACATCATACAGCCTGCTACCTCCTTACCTGCAGTGGTCCAATGACTCACTGTCTTTTAAGCAGTGTCAGATCCACTGACCCTTCCTATACCTAAGTAGGAACTGCCCATGCTGTGCAATCCTTCAACCCCTTCCAAAGGGAATTATGCTCATAACGATAAATAGGCCTTAACATAACCCCACATTGTATTCCTTGAACAGGCCAACTGGCCAGAATATCAATGATCTTAGAAAAACTTACTCACTGGAAGCCACTACATATCTCATTGCTGGGTCGTATTAATGTTATTAAATTTAATGTCATCTCTAGAGTACTTTTTCTTTTCCATACCCCGCCCAAAGCCAGTCCCTCTGACACTATCAGGCACTTACAACGGATATACGCACTTTCATCTGGGGAGGTAAATTACCGACTGCTTCCTAGAGATAGGGGAGCTCATCTCCACTTTATCTCTGAATGGGTTGCTTCTCAAAAGTGAGAAACACTTGTTTCATATGGACCACACCTTGACTTGTCATACTTTTTGGGCTATAGCATGGCTCCCGTAACAAGCCCAGCCTAGAAGCTCATACATTGCTTCCCCCACCAGAACAGTCCTTGAGATTTAGAACAAACTTGTATTTGTGTGGGGCCTCACTACATTTCCGTCTCAGAACACACCCATTGCCCGAAACCCAGAATTCACTCAAGCCCAATTACCCTCATGCCTTGTACCTGTGGGAATCTGGTAATGGTTGAACTCTGTGGGACCTCTTAGCAGTGTGCACCAATAAGCCCTTTGAGCAATGCCACCTAGATTTTAAGACAACTGAAGCTTCCCATCTGCAATACTACCAACTGCGACATTGGACACTCGCCCCCCTCAATGCTCAAGGAGCCATATGGGCTTACACCCCTTTGAGAAACTAGTCAGAGCCTTTAACCGATCCAGGGGTCTCATATCTAACATTTATGAAGTCATCCATTATTCAGCAAAGCCCTACACCGACCCTTATCAAACGCAAAGGCACTTTGGTACTTCCAAAAGTATCTAACAAAAGCAATGGGAAACACTCTGGTGCAACATTCCCAAGACATACAAAAGTATACTTCAATGAGAAATAGCTTATAAAATTATGGTACAATGGTACTATACTCCGATGATTCTGCATGCAATCTTGCACACTACACCTGCTACATGTTGGCATTGTGGACTGATACTAGACAACCCTCATACTTGAGGTTTTGACCCATGCAGGCTGGTGGCATATTCATTGCATGGTAGGCAGTGAAAAACAGGTCACAGCCCATGCCCATGCCCATGACCCCTCCTGTAGCCCTTTGGTTCATGCGTCTTTGGCATTTTCTTGTAATGGAGCAATTATCCCACAATCTGACACACACTGATCAAAAATTCACGTGTGTCTGGCAGCTGCGAATTAACTTCCTCTCCAAAATTAAACATACCTGTTTCACTCTACCCAAGCCTAAAGCACTGCAACTCTATGAATAAGGGTTTACTCTTTAACACAACTGGGACTATTGTTCTGGACATCCATCTTTTGCCCATTCCCTACGATGGTTCAGATTCACACCTCCCCTATGGAGTAGTGTAAGCTTGTTCTTCTCAAGGTTGTATTATGACCTGGGACTTGTTAACCACTCCTCTTGTTGTTAGCTATAGTGTGACATGTCCTTCTGCCGGTTACTCATACCTGTCATGTGTTCCAAACCAGAAATCTCTAACGAAGTACAGTAGAATTCCTTTTGAGATGCTTTCCAATGTGCTATGCTATGTGAAAGAGTTGTGGCTTTGACTCTGAAATCTTGTAATGTTTTATTTCATGATAAAAACTTTATTAAACAGATTTCTAGAAAAAAACGACATTACAGTGCTGATTATTTCCATTGGTGAGTGTCAACATTTATTAGTAATTCTGCACCAAATGAGTTACTAAATAAAAAATATTGTCCACCTACCACCTAGACAAAACACAGGACTGATATGCATTGTGTAATGCTTTGAGTCCAATCAAGTGTAGCAATCAACAAGTTACGTGATCTTAGTGCATGTGTGTGTCATTTCTATCTTTGCGTGTGTCTCATCTCACTCTGGTAAATGTTTTCTGGTAAAATGTATGGCTTTAACATTTTTGCCAAGGATCACACTGAGTGTCTGTGTGAAATAAGGAATTATATTTTCACATTTTTCAATAATGTCTTCTGTGTCTGCTCACAGTTTGCATCTCTTAGCTTAAAGGGTACTCTGTGCCTGTGTCTCATCTCACTCTGTACCTGTTCCATCTCTCTCTTTGTGTGTGTCATTTCTCTCTTTGCGTGTGTCTCATCTCACTCTGGTAAATGTTTTCTGGTAAAATATATGGCTTTAACATGTTTGACAAGGATCACACTGAGTGTCTGTGTGAAATAAGGAATTATATTTTCAAATTTTTCAATAATGTCACCTGTGTCTGCTCACAGTTTGCATCTCTTAGCTTAAAGGGTACTCTGTGCTTGTGTCTCATCTCACTCTGTACCTGCCCCATCTCTCTCTTTGTGTGTGTCATTTCTCTCTTTGTGTGCGTCTCATGTCACTCTGGTAAATGTTTTCTGGTAAAATGTATGGCTTTAACATTTTTGACAAGGATCACACGGAGTGTCTGTGTGAAATAAGGAATTATATTTTCACATTTTTCAATAATGTCACCTATGTCTGCTCACAGTTTGCATCTCTTAGCTTAAAGGGTACTCTGTGCCTGTGTCTCATCTCTCTCTGTACCTGACCCATCTCATCACATAAAGAGAGAGATGAGACACACACAAAGAGAGAAATGACACACACAAACAGAGAGATGGGGCAGGTGCAGAGTGCTATGGATCAAAGATGCACCCAAGTTTGGAACAGATTCGGATGACTCTATTCTACATGTGCTGTTCCGAAAAGTACAGAAGAAAACAATTTAAGACATCAAGTCTTACGATTTCAAAGCCATCGTTGTGGAAAATACTGTCGTCAAAAGTTCAAATCCAAGGACAAGTTCTGCACAAAATGTCGTTTTGCATTTCCACGACCAGTAATATCTAAAGGAAGAGTGAACAATTTCATGTCTTCTCTGCGACATACTGTGACAAGAAAATCACCGAAAAATACATACAACTTAAGAAGAAATGAAGAGTGCAAATACATAAATGACTACAACCCAGTCATTTAGTCCATGTGGAATGCTAACATGGATAATCAATATGTTGCTGACAACTCTATTGCTGTGGCTCGATATGTGACGTCTTACATCACAGAATCAGAAAAGACGGAACTGAAGGAAATGTGGGAGGAAATTTCACATGGAAAGAGTCTAAGTAAGAAATTGTGCAGTTACAGTCTGAAGATGTTGTTGCATCGAAAAATTGGAGCATATGAATGTTCTGATCGGTTATCATCGGCAAGTCTATATGCCAAATCTAGAACAATCATTTGGGTGAGTCTAGGTCATGTTGCAACACGAAACCGAGTTTTGAAATCTGGACAAGAAATTGAGTATTTGGCGGAGAAAGAACCAAACAGTACAGATATTTTGAAGACAAATATGTTGGATACATACAATCCAAATATAAGTAGTCATCTTGAGAACGTTTGTCTCTATGAAGTTCTGCAAACCTATACTTTTAAGAGGAACATCACAGAATATATCAATAAAGGAGTATATGCTGTAATTGGATGTGAAGGATGTCTGGTGAAACAAAGAAAAGGCCATTTGATTAATCATCGAAAATTGAGTTGCGAATCTCCAGACAAAAGGGAATTTTGCTATTTGGCACTTTTGCAACTCTTTAAGCCATGGCGTACAGAAAAGGAACTACTTGGAGATTTTCTCAGTTATGAAGATTCCTTCAATGCAACCAAGGATACCATAGAATATCCTGTTTTTTCAAATTATCTGCAAATGTTGAACGAGAAAATACAGCAAGAAGCTACAATTGCAGCAGGGATTGGTAGAGACAGTTCTCAAGACAGTCAGAGTTCTGCTTCATTGAGTCAGGATCCACTAGGAGGACCAATTATCCAAAATGAAGCTGCCACTGCCATGGATGAAGTGGAAAGAGCCATGGAACAAGCTCAGGAGGATGAAGGTAACTTAGAAGATTTGGAAAAATAACTAAACGTTGAGCAGAAACAAATATATGATGAAGTCACAGAACAGATTGAGCATGGTTTATGTCTTGAGAAAAAAGAGTGCTCATGTACGTCATTTATGCCTGTCCGACTGTACGTGAGTGGAGAAGCAGGAACTGGAAAAAGTTTTCTGATTAAAGCAATTGCAATTTATCTGCAGAAAAGAACAGACTCATCGCTGTCTTGTGTTGTTACCGCTCTAACTGGGTTGGCAGCACATAACATTAAAGGGATTACTTTACATCGTTTATTGATGCTGCCAGTAGAGCATGAAAATAAATGACAATACCACAAGCTATCTGGAGGAGCTTGTTGTGAAGTTTCCAGAGTCCTGAAGAAAATGAAACTTCTCATCATTGATGAGGTAAGCATGGTATCAAATGTAATGCTTGCTTTTGTGCATTTAAGAATGCAAGAAATTCTTAAAACAGAGTAGGATGTGTTATTTGGAGGCAAACACATCATTGTTTTTGGAAATCTAATGCAGCTAACTCCAGTGAAAGGACAACCAGTGTTTAAAATGCTTACGCATGAAGATACAAGGAAGTGCCTAGGAAGCATTGGAAATGTTAACATATGGTTAAATTTCAAATATGCAGAACTGCTTCAAAATATGCGACAGGCAAAGGATGAAGATTATAAAAATATTTTACGAGATGTAAGAATTGGAAAAGTAAGTGAGCATGGCAAAGAAGCTTTACATGCAGATTGATTTCAAATTTGTTTCCAAACGAAAATATTCTCCCAGAGAATATTTTTAAGAAAATTCCTGAAAAGAAATCTGTGATATGCTTGATGCCAACTCTGCAAGAATGTTCAATCTTCAACAACAAAATGTTAAAGTTAGAAAATCAAGAGATTGTGAAACTGGAAGTTATTGATAAAATAGAGCATGAAGGAGCAACTATTATTTTGTGAGAAAAGTTGAAATCAAAATTGGAATCTTTAGAGAAGACAATATCTAAAACTGCTGGGTTGGAAAAGACTCTGTATGCATGTTTAAATTGTCGTATAATTTTACGACGGAATTTACATGTGGAAAGAGGTTTAATAAATGGAGCAATGGGTCATGTTGTTGATTTTGTGAATTTTGTGAATTACCGAAATAGAGTTTCCTGTTTCTTTGGCATATGCGGTGACTATTCATAAATCTCAAGGTTTAAGTGTAGATAGTGCTTTGGTGAATATTGGAAGTTCTGTGTTCAAGGAGGGTATGGCATATGTTGCTTTATCTCGAGTCAGAACTTTATCTGAATTGTACTTGATTGATTTTGATGAGACAAAGATTAATGCAGATCTAAATTGTGTAAAAGAATATAATAGGTTTAGAAGAGAGTATGCTCCAAATTTACCCCAATATCCTCTATTTGAAAAGCATGCGGTAGGTCGAAAAAGAAGAAATGAGAAAAATTGTAGTGAAGTTGTAGCAAAAAGAAAAAAAGTAGATGAACCAGTAATTGTAACCAGAAAGGAAAAGGATTCAGTTAAAGATGTTGTTGGATTTCAGTTTGAAAACAGTTCAGGTGTCAACTATTATGCTAATGTAGTGGTTAATTTGTTTTTTTTTCTTCAAACTTTACAAGAACAGATTGTTGAAAATCGGGATCAAAGAATTTGTTGTTTGTTGAAATCTGTGTTTGAGAAATGTAGCAGTGATAGAAAAAAAATAGAAAGTGTTTCTGAAATTCGAAATGTTTTAGACATATGTTCTGGTCTAAATCAATTTTCACGGAATATTCAGCAAGATTGTCAGGAATTTCTAATGTATATACTTGTTGTATTGCAAGATGAAGGTATAGATGTAGAAAATCTTTTTGGCCTTTCTTATAAATGGCAGGATAACTGTGACAATTGTTCCTTTTCAAGTACTACTACAATAGACACTGAAAGATTTATATATTTGACTTTACCAGACTGCAAATCAGTGTCTTTTAATAATCTAGTTAGAGAAGCAAATCAAAACATGGTCTGTACTCAATGTAAATCTGCAATGCTATCAACATTATTTATACAAAGATATGGACAGTATGTAATTTTAATGTTCCAACGATGTAGATCTGATGGAACTAAATTGACAACTTTAATTAAAAAATTTGTGGCTTCTCAATTATCAATTTCAGGAAGAACCTTTGCAACTGCAGCAATTATTTATCATGATGGTCCTTCGACAATATCAGGACATTACCCAGCTTATTTAAAATGTCAAAAAGGCTGGACTAATGACTTACAAAATTCTTACCTAGTGTTCTTACAACCGAAATTTTAGGAAAGATAATTGGTCTATGAAGATTGGAGCAGTTAATAAAACTTAGTTTGCTGTTCAAAATTACTTTGTGAGTGAGAGTGATCCAGATAATAAAAAACTTGTAGTTCTCATAGAGGTAGTGTAAGTGTATCACATAGTGAGTGATGTCAGTATTATAGGACATGTTGATCATGAGGGAGCCACAGCTGGAAATATAACTATTGTTACATGATGTAAAAGATGTTGGAGCTTTTCTTTCAGAAACTCAGGTAAATGGAAGTTTAACTGTACTATTGAGTAATTTCCAAAGAAAAGGACTTTCCATATACTATTTGGCCTCGTGGAAAAGTAAGTGGATCAGAAATGAGTTAAGATATGTTTTTTCTAAGTTTTAGATTATTTATTGAAACGTTGTGTGGGTTTTTCAAACACAATCTTTTTGATTGTGGTTTTTTTTGCCCGCTGTCATATGATGAGTAGTATTGAACTCACTGTTTTAAGTGAAATTCAATATATTCTGAGAACAGCAAAAATAAACCATATTACATGTTGTACGAGTTATTTTGTATTTTGTATTATGAAATATATATTATACTCCCCTTGTCTCAGGCTCACTCACCTTTTTCCACCCTCTATCACCCCTCTTAACTCACCCTCACTGCCCTTCTCTGACCCTCCCTCACCCCGTTCCCTTACTCTACTTCCCTCACTATCCCTCATTCCCCATTCCTTCACTGCCCTTTCCCTCTCTCCCCTCCACCACTTTCCAGCTCTCAGTCACTCTACTTCACTCCCCTTCCCCTTCTTTCCTTCCTTTGCTCCCTCAGTAATTCCCCTTCCCTTACTCACCTTACTCTACTTCACTCACTCCTTCTCTCACTCCCTCTGTCCTCTCACATCCTCACTCCCCTTCCCCCACTCTCTCACTCTTAGCCTCACTCTCTCCGTCCTCTCACTCTCTCACTCCTCTTCCATCACGCTCACTCCCTTCAACTCACCAACACTCCCTCATTTACCTTTCAAAGCTCCCTCACTTAGTCCCCTTCCCTTACTCCTTCCTTCACTACCTCTATGTCTTCACTCCCTCACTCCCCTTGTCTTAAGCTCACTCGCCTTTATCCACCTTCTATTACTCCTCTTTCCTCAACCTCACTGCCCTTCTCCCACCCTCCCTCACCCCCGTTTCCTTACTCCACTTCCCTCACTTATCCTCATTCCCCATCCTTAACTGCCCTTCCCCTCACTCTCCTCCCGCAGTCACCTTTTCACAGTCCCTCTGCTTCACTCCCCTTCCCCTTCTTTCCTTCCTTAGCTCCCTCAGTCATTCTCCTTCCCTTACTCAACTTACTCCACTTTATTCACTCCTTCTCTCACTTCCTCTGTCCTCTCACTTCCTCACTCCTCTTCCATCACTCCCTCTCTGTTACCCTCACTCCCTCTGTCCCCTCACTCTCTCACGCCCCTTTACTCACCCTTACTCACCTTCCATCCCTCATTGTCGTGAATGCACCCTCACTCACACCCCTTTCCTTACTCCCCTTTCCTCCTTTAGTTTTGATAACTCACATTCCTTTAGTATCTTACTCACCTTCAGTTCATTTCTCTCTCTTTCTCTTCCTCTCTGTCACTGAATCCATCTGCCTAATTATCCTCTTAGTAATTTGCTCCCCCTCTATTTATTTTTCCCTCTCTCTGTCCTTCACCTTTCCTTTGTTTCCCTTTCCGTGTCCTTCACTCCTACTTTCTCTCTCAGTACCCTTTTATGACTTTTAATCTCCTGCCTTGTCTCTTGTATTTTGAAATATATATTATAAAAATTATAAGTAATTTTATTTGCTCTTTCACAGATATTACATTTATTAAAAATATGTCATTACGTTTACATAACTTATAAGGTAAGTTTGACAAACAAAATTTACTTTCTCATCACTCTTTTCCTTAACCTCACTTCTCTTCTCTCACCCACCCACACCCCCGTTACATTACTCCGCTTCCCTCACTTATTCTCATTCCCCATATTTACTCCCCTTTCCCTCACTCCCCTCCCACACTCACCTTCTTTCAGACCCCCTGCTTTACTTCCCTTCCCCTCTCTTCCCTTCCTTTGCTCCTTCACTCATTCCCCTTCCCTTACTCACCTTACTCCATTTCACTTACTCCTTCTCTCACTCCCTCTGTCCTATCACTTCCTTACTCCCCTTCCCTCACTCCCTCTCTCTTAGCCTTACTCTCTCCGTCCCTTCACTCTCTCACTCCTCTTCCGTCATGCTCACTCCCTATAACTCACCCACACTCCCTCATTTACCTTTCTTTGCTCCCTTACTCAGTCCTTTTCTCTCACTCTTTCCTTCACTACCTCTATGTCCTCACTCCCTCAGTCCCCTTGTCTTACACTCACTCGCCTTTATCCACCCTCTATCATCCCTCTTTCCTCAACCTCACTGCCCTTCTCCCACCCTCCCTCACCCCTGTTCCCTTACTGCGGTTCGCTCACTTATCCTCATTCCCCATCCTTAACTCCCCTTCCCCTTTCTCTCCTCCCGCAGTCACCTTTTCCCAGTCTCTCTTTGCTTCAGCCCCTTCCCCTTCTTTCCTTCCTTTGCTCCCTCAGTCATTCCCCTTCCCTCTCTCACCTTACTCCCCTTTACTCACTCCTTCTCTCACTCCCTCTGTCCTCTCACTTCCTCACTCCTCTTCCCTCACTCCCTCTCTGTTACCCTCACTCCCATTGTCCCCTCACTCTGTTACGCCCCTACACTCACCCTCACTCGCCTTCCATCCCTCATTGTCGTGAATCCACCCTCACTCACTCCCCCTTCCCTGTCACTCACTCCCCTTTCCTTACTCCCCTTTCCTCCTTTAGTTTTCCTAACTCACATTCCTTTAGTATCTTACTCATATTCAGTTCATTTCTCTCTCCCTCTCTTCCTCTCTGTCACTGAATGTATCCGCCTCATTATCCTCTTAGTAATTTGCTCTCCCTCTATTTCTTTTTAACTCTCTCTGTCCTTCACCATTCCTTTGTTTCCCTTTCTGTGTCCTTCATTCCTACTTTATCTCTTATTACCCTTTTATGACTTTTAATCTCCTGCCTTGTCTCTTCTATTTTGAAATATATATTATAAAAATTATAAGTAATTATTTTTTTGCTCTTTCACAGATATTAAATGTATTAAAAATATGTTATTAAGTTTACATTACTTATAAGGTAAGTTTGACAAACAACATTTACTTTCTCATCACTCTTTTCCTTAACCTCACTACTCTTCTCTCACCCACCCACACCCCCATTCCCTTACTCCGCTTCCCTCACTTATTCTCATTCCCCATGTTTACTCCCCTTTCCCTCACTCCCCTCCCACACTCGCCTTCTTTCAGACCCCCTGCTTTACTTCCATTCCCCTCTCTTCCCTTCTTTGCTCCTTCACTCATTCCCCTTCCCTTACTCACCTTACTCCATTTCAATTTCTCCTTCTCTCACTCCCTCTGTCCTCTCACTTCCTTACTCCCCTTCCCTCACTCCCTCTCTCTTAGCCTTACTCTCTCCGTCCCTTCACTCTATCACTCCTCTTCCGTCACGCTCACTCCCTATAACTCACCCACACTCCCTCGTTTACCTTTCTTTGCTCCCTTACTCAGTCCTTTTCTCTCACTCTTGCCTTCACTACCTCTATGTCCTCACTCCCTCAGTCCCCTTGTCTTACACTCACTCGCCTTTATCCACCCTCTATCATCCCTCTTTCCTCAACCTCACTGCCCTCCCACCCTCCCTCACCCCTGTTCCCTTACTCCCGTTCCCTCACTTATCCTAATTCCCCATCCTTAACTCCCCTTCCCCTTTCTCTCCTCCCGCAGTCACCTTTTCCCAGTCCCTCTGCTTCACTCCCCTTCCCCTTCTTTCCTTCCTTTGCTCCCTCAGTCATTCCCCTTCCCTCACCCACCTTACTCCCCTTTACTCACTCCTCCTCTCACTCCCTCTGTCCTCCCACTTCCTCACTCCTCTTCCCTCTCTCCCTCTCTGTTACCCTCACTCCCATTGTCCCCTCACTCTGTTACGCCCCTACACTCACCCTCACTCACCTTCCATCCCTCATTGTCGTGAATCCACCCTCACTCACTCCCACTTCCCTGTCACTCACTCCCCTTTCCTTACTCCCCTTTCCTCCTTTAGTTTTCCTAACTCACATTCCTTTAGTATCTTACTCACCTTCAGTTCATTTCTCTCTCCCTCTCTTCCTCTCTGTCACTGAATGTATCCACCTCATTATGCTCTTAGTAATTTGCTGTCCCTCTATTTCTTTTTCACTCTCTCTCTGTCCTTCACCATTCCTTTGTTTCCCTTTCTGTGTCCTTCACTCCTACTTTATCTCTTAGTACCCTTTTATGACTTTTAATCTCCTGCCTTGTCTCTTGTATTTTGAAATATATAATATAAAAATTATAAGTAATAAGTAATAAGTACTTCCCTTCCCCTCTCTTCCCTTCCTTCGTTCCTTCACTCATTCCCCTTCCCTTACTCACCTTACTCCATTTCACTTACTCCTTCTCTCACTCCCTCTGTCCTCTCACTTCCTCACTCCCCTTCCCTCACTCCCTCTTTCTTAGCCTTACTTTCTCCGTCCCTTCAGTCTCTCACTCCTCTTCCGTCACGCTCACTCCCTGTAACTTACCCACACTCCCTCACTTACCTTTCTTTGCTCCCTCACTCAGTCCCTTTCTGTCATTCCTTCCTTCACTCCCTCTATCCCCTCACTCCCTCACTCCCCTTGTCTTACCCTCACTCACTTTTATCCACCCTCTTTCACTCCTCTTTACTCACGCTCTCTGCCCTTCTCTCACCCTCCCTCACCCCGTTACCTTACTCCAGTTCCCTCACTACCCCCTATTCCCCATCCTTCTCTACCATTCCCTTTACTTTCATCCCCCACTCACCGTCTCTCAGTACCTATGCTTCAGTCCTCTTCCCCTCTATTTCCTTCCTTCGCTCACTCACTCATTCCCCTTCCCTCACTCACCTTACTCCACTTCACTCACTCCTTCTCTCACTCCCTCTGTCCTGTCACATCCTCATTCTCCTTCCCTCGTTTCCTCTCTTTTAGCTTTACTACCTCTGTCCCCTCACTCTCTCAGTCCCCTTCCCTCATGCTCACTCCCTTTAACTCACCCACACTCCCTCACTTACCTTTCTATGCACCCTCACTCAGTCCCCTTCTCTCAAAATTTCCTTCACTCCCTCTGTCTCCTCACTCCCTCACTCCCCTTGTCTCACGCTCACTTGCCTTTATCCACCCTCTATCACCACTCTTTCCTCAACCTGATCTTCTCCTACCCTTCCTCACCCCCGTTTCCTTACTCCGCTTTCCTCACTTATCCTCATTCCCCATGTTCACTCCCCTTCCCCTAACTCACCTCCCACACTCACCTTCTTTCAGTCCCCCGCTTCACTTCCCTTCCCCTCTCTTCCCTTCCTTCGCTCCATCACTCATTTTCCTTTCCTCTCTCACTGTACTCCACTTCACTAACTCCTTGAGAATATGTAAGGAATATAGCTCATTTTGGAGAATTGGAGGTAGTTCTAAAAAGAAGTTTTTTTCTTTTTTTTTTTTTTTTACTTTTTCCGAGCGTTTTTAATTTTTTTTGTATTTTTTTCAGAACAAAAACAAAACTAGGGAATGCCAAACTGCTCAACAGGAGCAAAAAAAAAAGGGGAAAAATTAGGGATGGGTGGAGCAGCGGTGTTCCTCCTTCCTTCGAACAATTATTTCAATGCTCTGCTCCCCGTAGCAGAGCAGTTCATCACACTGTTTGCATTTTTTTTTAAATCTGCAAACACCGGCTGTATGTTCGGGATTAAATGTGCTGCTTCTCTTCCAGAAGGTGTTGCTGCTCCGGTGGAGGTGCTGGCGCCATCTCTTGGGGGATTGCGTGACAGGTCCCTGGTGCTCTCCCTTGGGAAATTATTTGGGTGCCTCCTCTGTACATGCCAGATCAAGGTGGCATTCCCAAAACTATATTTGCGGGTGGGATCCCCACGTGACAAAGTTGTGTCACATATCTTGCAGGTCACTTTAGCTGCATTAACTCTTTTTTGCCCTTCTGGGAAACTAAAGAACTTCCAAAGGAAGTGCTCTTTCACTTTTCTCTGGGGGGTGTCCTCAGGTAGGAATTCCAGATCAGAGTCTGAAGAGGGCTCCCTGGAACCAGACATCTTTCCAAAAAAAGAAATATTTTGAAGAAGAATGGAGAAGAGGTGTTCTCTCAGCAATTGCAAAGAGGTAGTGAGGGAAATGGGTGGAGACTTTCCATAGTTGTGTAAAAAACTGTTATTAACCAAACAAAAGTGTTGTTTTAAGGTCACAGGGCTTGACGCGCGCTTACGCTACGCCCTCCGGGGCGCTTATGGAGGCACTTACGCGGCACGTACGTAGGCGCTTACGGAGGCGCTTCCGGGGGCGCTTATGCGGCACAAATGAATGACGTTTTGCTTGATTTTCGGAAATGTGTTTAAAAGTTAAAATACGGTGATTAAAAATCAAAAATACTACTTTTTTGGGTATGCCACTGAATGTCTTGCATTATTATTTACTTTAAATACATAGATATATTTTTTTTCGCTCGCGGGAATAGTGCTCATGCTACGTGTACGGCTGCATTTACCGGTACGCGCACCCTGAGCGCTCCACGCTTTGAATATTAAAAAAAAAACTGGAAAAATACATTCAAAAAATAATATTATAAAAATATAGAATATTGGAACAATTAGAAAAAAATATAATAATTAATAGCTATAAAAATTAGCTATTAAAAACGTAATAATTCACTTAAAAAAACATAGGTTTCAAACTCGTTATAGTTAGGAAATAGCATTTAAAAAACATTTGAAATTCACTGAAAAACCATAGGTTTGACACTCGTTATAGTTAGGAATTAGCATTTAAAAAACCTTTGAAATTCACTGAAAAAACCATAGGTTTCACACCGGTTATATTGGTGTGTCAATGGTTTCAAGAATGGTAGTCTGTATTTAACACTGGGTGTATCAACGGTTAGATTAGAGTGTGAGGAGGTGCATCGTATTATCACATGAATGATGTCATCAGTGATATCATCAGTGATGTCATTTGAGATGTCATCAGTGATGTCATCAGTGATGTCATTTGAGATGTCATCAGAGATGTCATCAGTGATGTCACTGACCATGTCATGAATGATGTAATATGTGACATCATCAGCAGTGGATTGCGGGCGCGCAAGTTATAGTGAGTTCAACTAACTATAACGTGGGAATTTCAATGGTTTTGTATGAGTAAAATGTTCAGCTTACTATAACTGGTGTCCAACCTATGGTATATATATATAATTTCATCATAATTAAAACTTCTGTGAATAAGATCAGTTCATAAAACAAAGAGTGCTAAGTAAAAATTTTGCGCAAATTATTGATTCCCCCATAGCAGCAAATGGGAAACAGCCTTTTTAACGCACTCATTACAATGCATGTAATTACATTGCATGCTGTTGCAATGCAAAAGGTGTGCAGCAGTCCGTAGAAGGTGTTGGATTTAACTCCAACACCTTCCCTACTGTTGCACACACTGGACTTGAAATGGAAAATGAATCTATTCCAACTTCCAGTGCTCCCCCGACAGAAAGTCGGGGTAAAGATTAGCGTTGCAACGGCATGCGATGTAATGGCAAGCATTGTAACGTCACATATTCGCAGCAAATGCTATGTGTAAATTTCTCCAGAGGAAATAAAAGCAGTGACAGTCATAACAGTAGTCAGCATCTTGACCCGAAATTTACTTTCTTTCTAGTAACAGTTACCGGGGGGCCAAGGTAGTGAATATGTATTACATTCAGGGCCGGACTAAGAACCAAAACCGGCCCTGGCAAAGTGCTCGGCCGGCACCCTGGGATTGCGACCAAGCTCTTTGCGGGGCCGGTTTTCGGCCGATTTTGTTAGAGGGACGATTTTGCAGCTAAGCATGTTAATCATCGAATCCTGCAATTAACTCCCCCAGCATAGCCGCAATCAATATATATGTTACTCCACAAGAAAACAGTCCCATAAATTCCTTCCCCACATACAGCAATACTCTAAAAGAATTCAAATAAGTTCAAAACCACCTTAAAAAAGTTAAATATTTTTGTGCATAATATTTCATTATTTGGATAAAAAAAATTCATGTACTGCTGCTACAGTTTTAACATTATTCTGTAAAAACATGGCCGTAGCAGTCAGTAACAATGCAGTAACAGGGCTAGACAGACAAACAGGACATGGCTGAGGTTCTTAATCCCCCAAATTACACATGATACAATCCATCCCTGCTCTCACAGAACATGACCAATTTATTGTTAAATCATTTAATTAAAGTAACTTCATACGGAATAAAATCAACAAGTGGCAAATTCCTTGATACAGATTCCCAGCCAGATACTTTTGGGAGTACTCTTGGATTGGAAGATGAGGATATAACCTCCAAACTTTTCTTCATCTTGCAGCACTTAAGATCTCTCTGTAAACGTACAGTATAGCGTGTACACCTTAAAACGTTTTTAAATTCAAAAACAGAAAGGGAAGCAATGGGTTTTTCTTGAGCATCAAAATAATTAAACGCTAGAGTAAAATCATGGGAGAAGGAAGGAATATTTGCAATCATTTCCGGATTAAAAAATCCCTTTATAGAATCCAACTCACTATTCTTCATCTGACTCACTCTAGCTAATCCTTGAACATATGAGCTTATCAGTCTGAATTCTAATCTCATAGCAGGGGTCAATACAGATTTATTAAAATTACATCATTTGTTCAAGATCTGGCCTTCTATCTTTTCCAGGAAGCCCAATTTTTCTACCTGAATAGATTCAATAGCATATAATAGTTTTGGAAGGCCTGTAATTTTAAAAATAGAGAGCATTTGCAAAAAATGGTTTTAGCCCATTACGTTATAAAATGTGTGTAACCCATTTGCATGCGAGACAGCTTTACAGGAGAAATGTTCAATGTGTTTCAATGTGTTTATCCTTTATGGTGTCTGTTACCATTTTCCCTAACTAAAGATAAGAATTTACAATTTCAAGTTTCTCTAAGCCAATACTCCAAACATATTTACTATTCTTTCCACGCTTTCAAGATTTTTCTCTTAGAAACATTTATCTTCAGATATTTTTCAGCCAGCAGTATATAACTGAAGCACCATTAGCTTCTTATTCAACCCATTAGGAGTTAAATCAATAATTGCAATATTGTTTGAGTATATCAGACAGGAAAAGGGAAGCCACCTATTTTCTGAGCATCATCCATGTTAGGAGCAAAGGGTAAATCTGCAACGTACGGAGAAAAAAGTAGAGGGGCCAACAAACATGTTTGCTTCAACCCATGTTTTGTTGTTATCACAGAAGATAATCCTTGATCTCCCCTAATAACACCTGACACCTAATAGAGAAGTGTAAAGCAAAAATAAGTGTTAGAAGGGTGACAGGTATAACTATTCATCCCACATGCACATTTGTCCCTTTAATTAAAGTGTACAATTCCTCAATCCGTTTCAGCATATGAAAATTATACAAATGGCAGTGTATTTTTCCTAAATTCTGCTTGCTCAATGGGAAGAATTTTCTCCTCCATCACCAAACCAGTGAGGTGATACAAAATACCCTGGGCAAAAATGTTCCCACGGGGGCATGGCTAGCGGCCGTTGGCAATGGTCACTCTCTGAGGCGGCTCCGCAGCCCTCCCCTTAATATCCGATCATTTATCTGTCTGTAGTGCGGCTGATTCCCCTCTCACCACGGGAATCGCTTTTTCAAATGATCCAGTGCACAAATGCTGCTCGTGGATCGCACTGTGCCTGCATTGAGGCTGAATAACGCTGCTGACTTGAGGAGCCTGGGATGTCTCAAGATGGCGGACGGCGGTGAGGGAGCTGCGGACTACCACGGAGCTGCATTTGTGGGCAATGCCGCTGTGGATGGCAGCTGAGGTGCTGACGGGAGACCTAAGGAATCTGCTGGCGAGAGCGAGACGATCGCGATTTGCGGAGAGGAGAGGTGAGCGTGGCCCATAGCTGTGGATTGTGGGGAGATGGGACCGGATCGGCTGTATGACGAGGTGGGGTCCCTGGCTTTGCGGCCTTCCCGCTGTGGTACCGGATTCTATGTCAGGACCGGAGGCTCCGATTATGCTTCTCATTTCTTTACTAGAAGCTCACAGCATCCAATGAAAACACAGAAAAGAAACATGTGACAACCATAGAGACCCAGTTATATAAGGTACCTGTAGGCACATGGAGTCCTCTTTCTTTGCTGCTCCACAGCCAGTTAATTGCCTTTTTGCTTACTTCAATGGGGAAAGTGTGTTCTACATTGCGATTTTTGTTTATCACTTTGGTACATGTTGCTCTAGCATGAGTGCTGCTATTGTAATGTGTATTGCATCGATTTGAAATCCTTAGCCATTGCTTGCCAGAATTGCCCTTTATTGCTAATAGTCTCGCTTTGGTGTTCGTTGTGCTTGCGGGGCCTCAAACGCGCTACGAGCGCTTACCGGAGGCTTCCATATTGTTGTTGCATTGCCGTGGTGTTTCCCTTTGCTCTTCCCGCGTGGGGTGCGGGGTGATTGTGATCCAGCGGGCTATAGGAAATATGTCATAAGCAACGCTACCCAACTCCACTATATACACCATCAATCAATAAACTCTCATAAGGCCCATAAATCTAACATGACATAATATAACCAACTGAATCATGTGACCTAATTAACCTATTCACAAATTATATACATTTATATACAACCATGAATTCATCGTACTATACAAACCTATAAGCTAATTAAGCCACTGTGGCGATAAGATCTAGCTATGAATAACCTATACATATGAAAATAACAAGACCAGCTTGATTTCCAAAGTAAGATTTTTATTAGCTACTCATTTGGAAAATGTATTAGAAATTTTATTAAAGCATTTTTATTTGAATCATTGCAAGTAGTTATGACAATTTTATTATGAATCAAAATTATTATTGCAAATGAGAATTATCAGTTTGGCATTTTTCAAAACCTAAGTCCCTAACTAATGCTAGCTATAAGGAAAATTAAAAAGTTAAGTCTTTGAGGGCTCTTACGTGTTCCAAGAGAATTCCAACAGCATAACGCCCTCATCAAAAGGTCTGCAAGGAGAAGCATAACTCTTCCACGGGGCAAGAGTTTTTATGCCTTTCTACGCTAAGCCAATCTAAGAAAAAGTAATTTTCACTGCTGAAATAAAAGCCTCATTGGTCCAAAAGTGACAGGCGACGTGTCACCAGATTTCAAAATTATAGTTCCGTCATCATTCTTAGAGACCATTGTCTCTAGTTTTCGAACAACTCAGTTTCCTCCAGTTCGCAACAATTGCAACAAAATGAAGTTTTTAGCTTCCTCGGATGCGTCAATGTCATAAGCCTTTCGCCGGTTCCTGGCCTTGGCCTTGTTCGGCTAAGAGAATGTCATCTCAGCACAACAAACTTTTCAGACGGAGAAAACTGTTGCCTTCATAGACTCACTCTTGCTCCAAGCAGATTTTTGCAAGCACGGAAAGTTTTCACTAGGCCCAAAGCCTTTTTATTAACTAATGTATAAACAAACACAAGAAAATAATTAATGCGAGAAATATAATTTGTTCTGATGCCACCCTCTATTGCTAATAATTAACCCATTAGTCTAAGTTACCTAGCAGAAGCAAACAAATAAAGCAGCATTTTATATCTACCATTCTTCTTATTATCCAGCAAGGTTCTTTATGCACCTATAGAGAATAGAGTGACACCACATAGACAGGGAAGCAAAATAAGCACATGCCATTTATTCTGAACAGCTGCAGTTAATTTTTGACATGACAATAGACACGATTAATTTATTATTTTTCACAAACAAGGAAATGCAACATAATGCACGTTTATGAGCACACATGTTAGTATCCCGCGTTTGTCAGGTGTAGATGCAACTTAAACTAGGTTGAATTAATACATACACAGCACAACTGTTAATTTTATTATTTTGTTTATGGAAGTGTGACTTCACGAGTTGAAATGAAAAACATTTCCGAATCTCGCTCCATCAATTGCCTCGTCGTTCGGGTTGTTTGTGGAGCGGGAGGAGTAGAGGAGCGAGGACGCGCGTCTGATAAACACAATAGTCCTCTTTCACTGTTCTCCGAGCCTCGGCCAGCGCGCATGCGCGGCGGCCATTTTGCCCTTCCAAATCTTTGTGGATATTGAGTTGAACGCCGAAGCAGCGTTATTTATTGCTTCTGACCCTGATTTCAGCCTATTTGGCTATAAAACGGCTCGTTTTGCTCCTCGGACGCCCTGCTGTTCATAAATCCACAGTGGGGCTGCAGAATTATTCATAGGCTTTGCCTAGAGTGGTCTTTGCAAGCCCCCCTCCCTCCACTTTCTAAACACTGCTATTTGCTACAACTGTGGTGTCAACTTTGGGGCTTGCTTGGGGTTGCCACTCCCCCTGACCTCCAGTATATACAATACTTACCTGGTTTGACTTGGTGCAGTCACAGGCGGTTCACCTGAGTCATTAAGTGCACACTGTGCGAAGGATGCCTGAGTACTATGAGGAGGACTACTATTACTACAAGAAGGAACCCTCTGGGTATATCGAGCATGACCTCGTGGAGGCACTGGATGCGGGTGTTCAGTACTCGGTGAACTCTGCATTGGTGAGAGCAATAACGCCTTTAAAGCGTCACCTATGTACTTATGCCAAACAACAGGGTTGGCTTCCATTGTCAGGTTCCCGACCCAGAGCTGGGGGTAAAGGGAGAGTGAATCCTCATGCGGCGGACTTCGCAAGACTGGCTAAGTCCATGGTGGATCAGGAACGCTCTGCTCCAGTTAGAGAGGCAACGATCACTGAGATATCTCAGGAGGATGATGGTCAATCCACCGCCTCTGACCCTACAACTGACAAAGAGGAAGCCCCCCGCCCTTACAAGAAGGCAAGGAAGGAGAAACATTCTGTTCCAACTCCGTCTCCCAAGGTTCTTAATTTCGAACCAGCTGAAATTATCCACCCGAATTCCACGGCCTGGCTTCCACCACAGGAGGTGGCGGATTATGTCCAGTCTCATTTGCACAAAGCATTTGATAAAGATGTGCGTGCACGCCTGCGGTCAGAATGTCCTAGGCCCGACCTAGCAGATAAAGTTGCGGACAACCCCGAGGTTGACCCTTCAATGCTAACTTATCTGGAGAAGTATTCCAAGGACCCCAAGAAAGGCCTGGATAGGTCTTGGAGGTCCTGTCAGGACAAACTGCTGGATATAGCTGGTCCTTTAACGAAGATTCTAGAGATTGGCTTTCGAGCCAAGGACTCATCCCTTGCCATTGACCCTGACAAATTAATTGGCTGGGCCCAGAGGGCGGTGTGCCAACTTGGCAATGCCAATTGTGCTCTCGCAACGGAGCGCCGCCGGTCTATTCTCTTAAAGCTGGATCCCAAGCTGGCCGAGCTGTCCACCTCAGAATCAGGTCCTCTAGCCCAAGGTCTCCTATTTGGGCAACCCGTCTTGAAGGAACTAACGAAGTTTGTAGCAACATTCAGTGGGCTTAATAAAGCCCAAGGTTCACTCAAAAGGGCTTTCCGCCCGGTTTTTGGCAGGGCCGGCCGCTTTCGTGGGCGCTCGTCCGGCCGAGGATATCATCAAGGCACCCAGCGTGGCCAACAAAGGGGAGTTTACCAGGAGTCCACTTCCAATACCTCCAACTTCTACCCCACTCGGCAGTCAAGAAACAGATTCCGCAGAGGTGGCAGATATGGTGGAAACTCCAATAACCAGCAGGATACCGGAAGCTCAGGTGAGACTAATTCCTCCTTCCTTCGTCAACAGACAGGTTCCCCAATTCTTCAGTTGGAGGCCAGATCCGGAGGCCCTTGCCACGGACGCCTTCCTACAGGAATGGCCAAGGTCTCTGTGCTAGGCGTTCCCCCC
This sequence comes from Lissotriton helveticus, assembly GCF_964261635.1. Lineage (NCBI taxonomy): Eukaryota > Metazoa > Chordata > Amphibia > Caudata > Salamandridae > Lissotriton > Lissotriton helveticus. The sequence goes on from NC_136065.1 coordinate 1,613,372,132, forward strand.
GTTCCTCATGATTCCCAGGGTTCTGGCGCGTACAAGGTCCTATCAAGCAGAACTCATCTTGATCACTCCATTATGGAGGGCTCAGGTGTGGTTTCCAATCTTACTGGAGATGTGTTGTGCGATTCCGGTCCTTCTACCCCGGTTACAGAACCTATTGCTGGACCCTCTGTGGAACCCTCACCCATTGGTGACCTCGGGCCAGCTTTAGCTGGTAGCTTGGTGGGTTTTTCAGGGACAGGTGGAAAGTCCCGGGCCTTTCACGAGAAGCTGACAGATTCATCAATGAAGCTTGGTCGGCCAACACCCACAAAAGATATTCCTCCTCTTGGAGGAGATGGTGTAATTGGTGCGCTCAACAGGACGTGGATCCCTCTAAAGCACATGTGTCTTTAGTGGTTAATTTTCTAGCCTCCATTGCATCCTCAGGTTTAGCCTACAGGACAGTCAATAACTTTCGGTCCGCTATATCGGCGAGGCATTTGCCTTTAGATGGGAAACCCATTGGAGAACATCCTTTGGTTTGTAAGTTGCTCAGGAGAGTCAGGATGGTGAAACCTCCTTGCCCTAAATATTCTCATTTGTGGATGTCTCTGTTGTGCTTAAATTTCTGGAAGCCTGGCCGTCCTATAGGTTTTTGTCTCACAAACAACTTTTGGCCAAGTTAACTATGCTCTTATGTCTAGTTTCCTGCAAACGAGTTTCGGACGTACGTGCGCTGGACTTAGCGGGACGTAGATTTTCCCCCGAGGGGTGTGACATTCACCTTTTCCAGTAGAACGAAGTGTAACACTACTTCTGTCACGTATCCGTCTATTCCTCATAACCCTAAACTGTGCGTCGTACAATGCCTCAAGGATTATGAAGTAAGTACTGAAGAGTTTCGTGCTAATATGCAAGGTCAGTTGCTAATTGCTCTGCAGAAGCCTTTTCGCCCTGTAGCCCCAGCTACCTTGTCTCGATGGATGTGTTGGCTTATGGGCGAGGCAGGCATTGATATTTCTAAGTTTGGGGCTCATTCCGCCCGTGGAGCCATGGCTTCAAAAGTGTATTCAACCGGTGTTAGCCTTTCAGACATCATGCACGCAGCTGATTGGTCGAATGACAATACTTTTAAAGTGTTTTATTATAAACCTATTGTAGATGTTGCTTCAGTAGTGTTGGCAAAGCTTTAAACAAGCATAATTGGAGCCTCCAGGCCTGAAATAGCATTAAAAATTTGCGAACATTCGTGACAAGAATTTTCAATTCTATTAAGGACAACAGAGGTGAGGATTATCCCACCCGAAAATACATGTTATCTGTTTGACTATGCTATGTAATTGCATTGTTCAAAAATATTCCCACCCTGTCTCTCTCTTGGTATTTATGATATTACTCTTCAAACGGTATGTGATCGTTTTTACGGAGTGCCCTTTTTTATTTCAGGTGCCGACCGCAAGTAAATCTGACTATGTTACAGTGGTGTTTGGCTGGTTTATGATTCGGTGTTCTGCACACGTGTGAGCTGTCCGGATTGGGATCCGGTTCAAGGTTTCGGCCCCGTTGGGCTTTCAGTTAGTTGGTTGGAGAAGTTTTATCGGTCGGTGATCCTTCAAGAACAGGTCGTGCATGGACTTAACTGTTGTTCCAAAGAAAGAAGACTCTATGTGCCCACAGGGACCTTATATACCTGGGACTCTATGGTTGTCACATGTTTTTTTTCTGTGTTTTCATTGGCTTCTAGTAAAGAAATGAGAAGCATAATCCTCGCCTCCTTTGTCCTTAATAGAAATGAAAATTCTTGTCACGAATGTTCGCAAATTTTTAATTACCACCGAGGCGACCGCATCCCCTGAATGCTCATCAGCACCGGCTAACAGTGAGCTGTTTAAAAATAGCAGTGGGTGACCATGAGCATCACCTGCCCCCGCTGCTAGATGGGGATTGGGAGGTGAGGGCGGCTGAGTGCAAATCGAGGCCCTGGTTTTAAAGCCTGTTTCAACTTTACTGGATCCCCACCTTGAACTGAAGCAATACCGACAGCTGAGACCAGCCTGGTGGTATGCACCCGCATCGAGGTAAATAGCCAACGCTAACTTGCTGTGCTGAAGGCCGTATCTGGGAGTGCCTAGAGGGGGGGAGGTGCGAGGACATTAAGCAGCCCTGGGAATTGAGGCCGGTGTTTTGGAGCCTACTGACACCTACCTGGCAAGTAGGGCGTGTGCCCCAGATCAGAGTTGACTTAAGGAGTACAGTGCCTCCGCCCCCCCCCCCTCTCTACGGGGTTGTGGCCGCAGTCAGACATTGTCTCTGCTGTCCTCACTGTCCCCTTTTCTGGCAGCTATGGCAGGGAACCACATAACGTCATAACCCAACAGCATTCATTCTGTACAGAGGGGGGACAGAGGGGGATCGCTACATACGAGACTGTTAGATCTGACATCATTGGCGTGAGTCTCCCTTCCATTTTTGATTGATTGCCTCCTCTGTTTTGATTTGTTTTTGCTGGATTTATGCTTTGGGCAAGTGCTCCCTATGTTAAATTGATGTACTAATTGGTTATTCCATGATTGGGTTATTTGATTTATCTGTCAGCCCCTAGCACAGTGCACCATGTGTGCCCAGGGCTTGTAAATCAAATGCTGCTGGCGGGCTTGCAGCACTGGTTGTGCCACTCACAGACGCAGCTTGTAAAGTGTGTTTCAGGCCTGCCATTGCAAGGTCTGTGTGCAGTCTAGCACTGCCATGTCGACTTGGCCAAGTGCACCTGTGTTTGACAGGGCTGGGGTAATTCCAGGAGACCGTCTGGGACAGCCCAGTGGTGAATAGAGAGATTTACATCCAGATGGGAGGGAGGAGTGCACCTGGGACCTGAATAGGGCTCGGCCTTTCCTCTGCAATGCTGGCTCCACCCCCTGTGGCTTGTCTGATGCCTCTGCCCTGCACAGTGAAAGGAGAAGAGGAATCCTGTCAACAGATTGCTCCAGAGCTGTATCTTCCCTCCCTGTGTTGGCTCCGCCTCCTGTGGGGCGGCTGATGTCTCTGCCCTGCACAGTGAAAGGAAGAGAAGAGTCATGTAAACAAAGTGCTCAGGAACTGGTTTTGACTAGGCAGAGGCCTCTCTGCCTTCAGAGAACAAAGGATTTTGGGGTATAAATATTGGTACCCTGATCCCAAGAAATTAGATCACTTCTGGAACAAGAAGCCTTTTTGCCAAGGAGAAGAACCAAGGAAGCTGCAGGAGTTTGGACTGCCCCTCTGCCAGTGTGCTGTTTGCTGGGTTGGCCTGCAGTGGTTGCTTCATTGCCAAGGGAAAAGAGAAGGAACTTTGTAAGGACTTTCATCTACAGAATATTCTCCAAGTGCTTGAACTGTGCTTGCCTCCTGCGGAAGTCTCAGGTACAAAAGACTTCACCTCCAGCTCCCTTCTGAATTTCCTTGCTGAGTATTCTGACTCCAGCCACTTGCCTGCCGCTGGGAGCTGGAAGCGCGATGCATCGAGAAGAAGCGTGTCGAAACCACAGCTGAAATCATCGCAACGCCGGAGAAGCGAGCCTTCGTCGCAACCGACACCCTGGGGGCCCGCAACGGGCCCCCAAAAGCCAAAGACCACATGCTTTTCCATGGCGGAAAACCTGCCGTGGAAAAGCATGTTTCCCCATGCATCCTAATATGGCTGGCGGTGTCTGATAGACACCGCCGCCATATTAGAGCTTTTCCGCCGTGGGACCGTGGTGGAAAAGCGGTGGACGGTCTCCCCGTCCGCAGATGACCCACCTGCCATCCTAATCTGGCGGGGGGTCTTTTCTCTCACCGCAGCGGTGAATCCGCATCCTCCGGGCCCGCGGTGGCTTCCGCCGGCCCAGAGGATGCGGATTCACCGCAATCCTAATCGGGCGCATAGTGGTTTTGCAGGAAACGCATTTGATGGGGAATAGTTGCATGGTCCTTAATAGATGGGGGTACACGCTTGTGGTCTATGCAGGATTCACATCGGGCTCCAGGGGTACAGGCATAGTTATACGTAAAAACCTCGCCCTTACACCTACTCATGTCTGGGGCAACCCACAGGGTAGATTTGCTCTATTGGAGGTGCTATGGGAGATTAGTGCCATGAATGTAATATCGATACAGAAAAGGGGGTGGTGATGAACAGAGTGTCTGAATTAAGCAGACCACTCTTACCCAGTCCAAAGATCAGGGCTTGATCCATCACCGTTATTTATCTCACTGCCCCATCCCAGCTCAGAACCTGGCTATATGCAAATTAGTCTGTCCCTGGCCCAGTGCATCATGGGAACAGGGCAGACCAAACCACCAAGCCAATTCTTCACCAGAAAGGAGACAAGCTACCGGGGACCGGTTTCTGGCATTTCAGCCTCTTCGGCCCAGCTTGCTTGAATCCTGATGGAGCAGTGAGAAAGGGACTCATGTCTGAGTATACCCTGCCACACCTATAGTGGCCAAAAACGATACAGAAAAGGGGGTGGTGATGAACAGAGTGTCTGAATTAAGCAGACCACTCTTACCCAGTCCAAAGATCAGGGCTTGATCCATCACCGTTATTTATCTCACTGCCCCATCCCAGCTCAGAACCTGGCTATATGCAAATTAGTCTGTCCCTGGCCCAGTGCATCATGGGAACAGGGCAGACCAAACTACCAAGCCAATTCTTCACCAGAAAGGAGACAAGCTACCGGGGACCGGTTTCTGGCATTTCAGCCTCTTCGGCCCAGCTTGCTTGAATCCTGATGGAGCAGTGAGAAAGGGACTCATGTCTGAGTATACCCTGCCACACCTATAGTGGCTAAAAACGATACAGAAAAGGGGGTGGTGATGAACAGAGTGTCTGAATTAAGCAGACCTCTCTTACCCAGTCCAAAGATCAGGGCTTGATCCATCACCGTTATTTATCTCACTGCCCCATCCCAGCTCAGAACCTGGCTATATGCAAATTAGTCTGTCCCTGGCCCAGTGCATCATGGGAACAGGCAGACCAAACTACCAAGCCAATTCTTCACCAGAAAGGAGACAAGCTACCGGGGACCGGTTTCTGGCATTTCAGCCTCTTCGGCCCAGCTTGCTTGAATCCTGATGGAGCAGTGAGAAAGGGACTCATGTCTGAGTATACCCTGCCACACCTATAGTGGCCAAAAACGATACAGAAAAGGGGGTGGTGATGAACAGAGTGTCTGAATTAAGCAGACCACTCTTACCCAGTCCAAAGATTTGGGCTTGATCCATCACCGTTATTTATCTCACTGCCCCATCCCAGCTCAGAACCTGGCTATATGCAAATTAGTCTGTCCCTGGCCCAGTGCATCATGGGAACAGGGCAGACCAAACTACCAAGCCAATTCTTCACCAGAAAGGAGACAAGCTACCGGGGACCGTTTTCTGGCATTTCAGCCTCTTCGGCCCAGCTTGCTTGAATCCTGAATTGGCTATTGTAGTCTGGTCTGCCCTGTTCCCATGATGCACTGGGCCAGGGACAGACTAATTTGCATACAGCCAGGTTCTGAAACTGGGATGGTGCCATGAGCTAAAAAACGGTGTTGGATCTAGCCCTGATCTCTTGACTGGGTGAGAGTACTCTGCTTAATTCAGAGACTCTGTCCATCACCACCCCTTGTTGTAAATTATTTTGTCCACCCTAAGCGTGGAAGGGTATACTCAGATGTGAGTCCCTTGCTCATTGCACCATCAGGATTCAAGCAAGCCGGGCCGAAGACGCCTGAAATGGCAGAAACCGGTCCCCGGAAGCTTGTTTCCTTCCCAGTGTAAGAATTGGCTATTGTAGTCTGGTCTGCCCTGTTCCCATGATGCACTGGGCCAGGGACAGACTAATTTGCATACAGCCAGGTTCTGAAACTGGGATGGTGCAATGAGCTAAAAAACGGTGTTGGATCTAGCCCTGATCTCTTGACTGGGTGAGAGTACTCTGCTTAATTCAGAGACTCTGTCAATCACCACCCCTTGTTGTAAATTATTTTGTCCACCCTAAGCGTGGAAGGGTATACTCAGATGTGAGTCCCTTGCTCATTGCACCATCAGTATTCAAGCAAGCCGGGCCGAAGACGCCTGAAATGGCAGAAACCGGTCCCCGGAAGCTTGTTTCCTTACCAGTGTAAGAATTGGCTATTGTAGTCTGGTCTGCCCTGTTCCCATGATGCACTGGGCCAGGGACAGACTAATTTGCATACAGCCAGGTTCTGAAACTGGGATGGTGCAATGAGCTAAAAAACGGTGTTGGATCTAGCCCTGATCTCTTGACTGGGTGAGAGTACTCTGCTTAATTCAGAGACTCTGTCCATCACCACCCCTTGTTGTAAATGAATGTAATATCGGTATATCTCCCGCCCTCGTTGGGTACGAGAGCTTTGCAAGACCTGGGCAAAATTCTGATAGATCTTCCCCCGGGTACTCTTATACTAGGAGGTGACTTTAATATGGTGATGGACGGGACGTTCAACAGACATCCCCCAAAGACGTCTCCCCGACGAAACACTCATATGACCAACTTCACCCAAGCAATGGTTCTCACTGATATTTGGCGCACACTGAACCCCACCACAGACTACTTCATGCACTATTCTAATGCGCACAAAAGCATGCCCCGCATTGACAATTTTTTCACTTCCCTTGCAGATATAGTATTATTTAAGTGTCCTCAGGGACTCCCAAGAGGTATTTCAGACCATTCCCCTTCAGGGTTGAACTTACTTTTAATCAGTACCATACCTGAGGCCCTATAATCATAAACCCTTGGCTTCTTACAATACCAGATACTAGGGAGGACCTCACTGAACACACAGAGTATTACTTTCGTGAAAAGGTCAGCTCAGTTAAATCAGCTAACACTATTTGGTAAGCCCATAAGGCTGTTATAAAGGAGCATGTGTTAGCCTTAAAGATACGATACGTTAGAAACCAAAACGTACAGCTGACTCAATTAGAAAGTGACCTGCTTCAACTAGAAACAGTGCATAACACTTCCCCCACAGATGCCACAACCCACACTCTTCGGAATAAGCGGCTGGAATATAATGACCTTGCATGGGAACAGACTCAGGCGAGTACACGCCACAGAGTATATGAGCAAGGAGAGCCAGCTGGGAAAATGCTGGTGTGGCTGGAATAGCGTGACCAGGCTGCTAGCTGTGTCCCCCGAACTCTTACTCAAAAATGGGAAGCAGAGAACGGACCCACGTGAGGTGGCAGAAGTGTTTGAAGATCACTTGGAGACGCTGTATTCCTCCAAGACCACCTAATCCTCTGAGGATTCCCACCTGCTCTTGGAAGACATCCCCCTCCCCACACTGTTAGATAGCGATAGAGAAACTTTAGATGCCAACATAACAGCGGAAGAGATCTTTAAAGCCATATTTGCTATTAATTCAGGGAAGTCGATGGGGCCCAATGGTATTCCAATTGAATTCCTCAAGAGCATGGCCCTTAAAGTGGCTCCACACCTCAAAAACATGTATGACAAGAGCCTGGAGCATTGTGTTCTCCCCTTAGATCAGAGGCTAGTGTCTATCGTTGTTACAATTTTCTTATATGCGAACGATATTCTGATTTATCTGGCGTCCCCAAAGGCCTCTCTTAATAGCCTGCTTAACGTCATTACCAACTTTGGTAAATACCCAGGATATACTATCAACTTGTGATCTACATTTTATATGGCCCTCCACCTAAATTGTTGCCTGGTTACGTTATTGAGGTAGCTACTGGAGGGTTCAAATATTTAGGAATCTACATCACACCCGATCCCCAAACATTTTATAAGCGGAATCTTTTGGGCCCCTCCGGTGGCTACAAACTGATGTCAGACACAGTAGATCACTGCCCTTGACCCTCCAGGAAAGGGAAGCCCTGTTTAAAATGCGTGCCCTCCCTAGGGTATTATATGTGCTCCAAAACTGCCCATTCCCAATTGCCAACACCTATTTTACTACCACTGAAGAAGAAATCCACACTTTATTATGGGATGGCAAGGTGCCTTGTATAGCTCTCCGAAAGCTGACAAAGGGATGTTATGATGGGCGAATTGCCCTTCCTGACCTGCGTCTCTATTATTAGGCCTCGCAGCTTGTGGCCACTGACCACTGGATCCATGGTTCCCCGATGGATCTGGACTTTTATTTGGAACGCTACCAAACTGGATGGGAATGTTACTTAGGCGCCCTCTATAGTAAGGTCCGGAAGGGTCATTACCTTGGACCGATGTCGCAAACAGTGACAATCTGGCACCAGGCCACTAAACATTTCAGATAGGCAGATAAATTCACGGAATCCACACCACTCTGGTCCTCTCAGAAGCTGGGACTACTTTGCCATCATACAGGTTTTGATAAGTGGGACACCATCGGTATAACAAACATAGGGGACCCGATACACAGGGTCAAACTTCTCACTTTTAAAGAGCTGCAAATTAAAGATGAAGTCTTTTGATTTATGCAAATCAGACATGCACTTCTCACTAACATTCCTGACATGTTCTCCTGAACAAACTTTGGAAGAACCGCTCCTGAAAAAGGCTGTCTCCTGTACACATCATAAACTCTGGAACAATCTGCCTGACTCCTTTCAATCCCTTCAAAATCAGTCGCAGATGGATATAGGGCCACTCGAAGACAACGACTGGCAGACCGCACTAATGTCCCCCAGGGAGACGGCGATAAATCATTGCTTTTGCCTCATACATTAAAAATCCTCCATAGATCCTATCTCTCCGGGGTCCTCCTGGCTAAGATAGGCAGATGGGCGGACACGCTATGCCTTAGGTGATGTGGTCAAGATAGCACTTTTTATCATGTCTTATAGGAATGTCCCGAGGTATGCCCTTTATAGAATAATGCAACTTCAAAGATGAGGTACTCATCGGGTAAGCAGCTCTTACTGACACCACAGCTGGGAATTTTGAATATATGGGATCCCAGAGATATGAACGAAATTGAACAACAATGGGTGGCATTGGGATATCTGCTATAGCAATGATATGGGGGTCGGAGAAACGTCTTTTGACAGTTGGTTGGGTGGCGGAAATGGATAGGTGCATGATAGCAGAGAAGGAGGTTTATAAAATGTGAGGTTGCCCCAAGGAATGGGATAAGAAGTGGGGGGGTGGAATTCATTTAGGGGGAATATCTGTTCTTCACCAATGCCCAGAAGAACAGAACAATAGAGTCGTCCGTCTACTTTTATGACAGACGGATATGTAAGCACTGTAAACCATTAAGTTTGATATGTATCTTGATATTGCAATGATGACTCTGCGATTTACTTTTAACAACATTTTTATTTTAAAATAAAAACTTTCCCAACTGCATCAAATAAAGCTATTTAGTGGTAATTGACATGAAGGTGTCTGAGGACCCTTTTTAAAAAGTTAAAAAGTGGAAATGAAATACTTCCTGACCAGGAGCGGTGAGTCATCCCCTGCTGGTAACAATAAGGAAAAACATGAGTAAGATATGAAGCACACATCATATTCTCTTTTTTAATTACTGACATAGGAATTTTGTCTGGACCAATTGTTCCCGAAGTTCTCATTCTCTTAATGAGTTCCAATATCTCACACCTAGAAAGGAGCATAGCATAACTGGGGTGATGTAGATGTAACAGTTATAAGGGAAGATAAACAAACTGAATCAGGGCTGGCAGAATACAGTTTCTAAATGTAAGTTCTCCAATCTGCTTCTTTATAGGAATTGGGAGAGCTTATAACCTAGAACCGCAACTATCCCAAAATAGTTCTCAATGTCTTTTAGCATCATTCCCTAATGCTGCCCCTTTTAACTGGACCCACTTGTCGTCATCCTTTTCTTTACGCAGGAGAGATTATTTCCTTATTCTTTTCCTCTTTAGGAGATTGATTAATTTACTTGGGTCTACAGAGAAATTTAGGAATTGAGCCCTCACTAACTTGTTTTTTCCCTAATAACTACAGGAGCCGGATATGGTCTCTGCCATCTAGGTAGATGATTAGTTTACAGCCAGAAACTAGAGTATTTATACAGAGTCCATGTTATACCAATGGGTCTGGAAGAGAATGCTGCTGATCTCCTTCTAATATTGCCTGCTGCTGTTCTCGTACTAATATTGTCAATGTTTCTTTCAATTTTAAGGATGGTTTGGTATTCCAGTCAGCTGACAACAGATCCATGTTCCCCGGTTGATAACATAATGAATGTGGACTCAAACACAATTCTGGTGTGACTCACACCCTTGAATTTATTATGGAAGTTCAACTGGGTGTATTGCTAAAAAGCTGCATGTTGATGGAGGGACTAATAGGTGTATCTATAAGGTTTTCCTCTGGATTTGAAGAAGGCCGGATATTAGCAGATAGTCTAGATGTCTGAGGCCCCTTAGTGGCAAAATCAATAACAATATCAGGGAGGGTAAATCTTCCATCGGAGGTCCTTCTTCCCTGTTTAAAATACTAGGCTGGATTGCACGATCTCCAAGTTTATTGGAGATTTGGTTTGTCCCAGGGAGTATTTCAACTTCCACTTCAGATTTTCAATGGGGAATTCAGACTTATTCTCCATTGCTGTCACTTTATTTAATCCTGTCTCTCTTTCAGAAAAAAAAGTGGGTGTTGGCTTTGGTCTTTTTACAGGTGCTTGTAAAGACCAACTTCCCTGAGCACAGCTTCTTGGCAGTCATACTTCAACCGTAAACAACCCTCAGCCACACCCAAAAAGGTGCAGTTTTGTCAAATTCCCACCTGGTTGAGGCCACCAGAGAGCAGATTCATCCAGTGATTAATACTCTGTTAGCTAAGAAATGAGGCGCATTGGAATGGTATGTTGTCACTCTGGTCCACACTAAGCATTGGCGTAAAATCCGTTCCGCTCGCGGATTTTGCGGATTTTCTGCAAATTCGCAATCCGCGAACTCTCGCGAACTTGCCGAAAATTCGTAAAATCCGTGCGAAGCGGATTTTTTGCTTGGTCGCACTTGCCAACTAGAATACTATACAATTTCGCGGGAGTAAACACTTGCGAACACGTAGATGCGGCGGGCAGCGACAATCTCGCAATTGCGAGATTGCAAAATTTGCAATTTCGCACAAGAAATCCACCAGCAGGCAGCATAAACCTTGAAAATTATGATTTTTATCAGAATAACTCCTCAGGTTGACATTTGCCTGCACTTTTTCTTTGCAAGGAGTCAATTTTGGGGGGGGGGGGGGAGGAAGTGCCTCACAGTCTCCAACTTCCTGTTCCTGTCCAGCAGGCTCCTCCCAGTGCTTTCTTCATGTGCTGGTCACTTTGATTTGGATCTTGACCTGGAAGGATTACTTTTTGTGGATACTGCTGGATATTTGGATTTTTGCAAAACTGAAAGCACTCAGCAGGTGCAAAAGTTCAATCTTATCATCAGTAACCATTCCCTGTAGTGCTTCCTGAGGGGCCCCTTCAGAGTTCATTTGCCTACTTGCAACTATTCTATGACCCTGCTCTGACCCTCACAGCAGGCTCAGAGAATAGCTACAAGTATACAACAAAGGTCCTGTTAAAAAAATTACACTGCAACAGAAAGCAATTACAGACAAAACTGAAAGCACTCAGCAGGTGCAAAAGTTCAATCTTATCATTAGTAACCATTCCCTGTAGTGCTTCCTGAGGGGCCCCTTCAGAGTTCAGTTGCCTACTTGCAACTATTCTATGACCCTGCTCTGACCCTCACAGCAGGCTCAGAGAATAGCTACAAGTAAGCCACAAAGGTCCTGTGAAAAAAAATTGCACTGCAACAGAAAGCAAATTACAGATAAGTAAGCAGGTGCCAGCCAGACTGGAAGTTTTAATTCAGTGACACATTAATCAACCCCAAATTAATTCATGTCAGTTGAAGCAGGGAAGGTGTGCTTGCTTTTTTTCACCCCCATAATCTACAGTGATAAACCAACCAGAGGGTGGCAGTGATGTACCAGAGGGTGGCATGGGTGGACCAGAGGGTGGCAGTGGTGAAACAGAGGGTGCTGTGAACCTGTAATGATGAACCAGACGTAGAAACAACATAGTCGCGGCCGTTGCGAGCCGACAAGTAAGTTCGCAATTGCGAACTGGTACACAACCCTCGCGAACTGGCAGAAACCCTTGCGAACACAAAAAAAATTTAAAATCCGCAAATCCGCGAGAGTTCGCGGAGTTTGCGAATTGCGAATCCGTAAATACGCAAGTTCGCGGATTGCCAATTCGCAAAATCCGCCCATGCTTAGTCCACACTGAGCAGTCAATACTTGATTAAATCAACAACAATAAGGAAAGGAGTGTCCACTATATTGCGTCGTTTCTGTCCCAAATTCAGGCAATCCAATGTAAACAAATATAACAATGATGACCAAGAAGAAAGATTCAATCCTCGGGAGTCTTTAACAATGCGTCCAGTATCCAACTTTTGTTGATTTTTCAATACATTATAATTTTCTAGTCAGCCAAGCCAATGTGTTTCCTCCTCTACGGACTTCATCAGGGTTGTGCTTTCCAAACATGTGACTTTTCAGTAGCAAAAAGTATGGCGTCCTGTTTTAGTGTCTTTATGGGTACTAAATCCCTTTTTGTAGTACCCCCTAAATCCTCAGAATTTTTCTGTGACACTCGAACCCTGACAAAAGAAGGAGAAAGATGATTTAGGCGGGTACTACACCACCCAAAAAGGGATTTTTATATCTGAACCATGCTCCATCATAGTCGGCCATATTTTTCAAATTTGACCCAGTAACCAGTTGTTCACAGTTGGATCTTTGATTATTTAGATTCTAGTATTTACTATAAAGTTTAGAAATATAAAACTCCTGTTCTACTGATTTGATTTTTTTCATTTTCCTGTCAAATAATTCATTAAAATGCACTCATTTTTCGAAATTGGTGTGGAATGTTTACTGTCTTGTGTTTTCACTTTATTGCTGTTTATGTGCTGCTCAAAAACTTTATAAATTGCCACTAAGTCACACCTGACTGTTTTTGTGTTTGCTCAGCTACATGTTTAGTGATATTTGTGCTTCTCCCTTGAAAGGGATATGGCTGCTGCTTGACCAGATGTCACACTCTAGTCAACCAACAACCTATTTTCTCACAGCAACCTACATCACCCTCCCACTGGATCTCTTGTAGTAGATCTGTTCTGTCAACTCAACCTTACAGCTGTTTGAGTAAGAAAGTGTCATCCCGTTTGACCTGAAACCAGCAATGCAATTGGAATGGGGAACGGCACCATTTTGAAACATAGTGAACTGATTAACTTTTGTCACACAAAGCTAGCAAATGCGCCATGTAGTGAATTAAAGCATGCTTTGCTTGAATTCAAAAACCTGTGTCGAAGGCAAAGTTAGGATCATTAGGTAGCACTTCTGGTACCTACATGAAGTCAATGTCTTCACAGTCCACTCTGACATGCACACTGTTTAAAAACAGTATTCCATGTACCTACAAAGCCCATGAAGAAACCATATTTCTTTTCCCTTTGTACATCTCTTGGCTGTCACTAACAAGGCTTCTTGGCACTGGTTCACAAATGGGTTACACGCTAAGGGGCATATTTACAAGATAAAGACGCAGCACAATGCTGCAAGCTATCATGCAGAGCAGAGCTGCACCATTAGGAAAATGCAGGGATATGATGTATTTAGAACAATACAACGCATCCCTGTGATTTCTTCTGTGCTGGTACACAATATGTTTACTAGCGCCACTGCAAGCACCCTTGCACCATGGTGCAAGGATGCCTGTGTTGCAGGAATGATTGTTTATGAGCAAGAAGGGACACATTTCTACAGCTAAACAATCATTGACAGCCTTTTCCTCCTATCAAATGTGCTGCAGAATGCAGCACACATGCAAATAGGAACACATTAGTTAAAATAAATGCATTTTTCCTCATTGCGCCACTTTAGCACCTCCCCTGGGGAGGCATTAGAATCTGATGCATTCTCAGGTTTACAAAACCTTGTAAATCTGGGAATGTGTCAGAATCCTTGGGTGCGGGTTGGCAACACCCAGAGCAACACCCATGGATCACCCCTTTCACACAGAGTAATGCATTAAAGGGGGACATATTTACAAGGCCAATGAAAGGCACGCAGAGTGGCTTTGTGTGGCCTTTTAAATATGGACCAGCACACTGTGCCACTGGAGCATCGAAAAAACTGACACTCCGGTGACGCAAGGGGCTTGTAAATATGCCCCTCAGCATACGCAGATAATCTACTTGAAAAAGATTTTTTAGCAATGTGAGGGTTGGCCTGCAGGATGTAATAGGTGTAAGCAAGCTCTTGTACAGAGTCGATTCTTTAACTCTCGCCATTCGTAGCTCTTCGAAGGAAGACCTGACATTGCTCATTCAAATGCCCCATTCTACTTTAGATAGGACAAATCATAAGCCAATGGCACCCAAGCCTGGGGGCCTATTTAGGCGTCCATGCATCACTTTTGCGCCACCGGTGCGTCACTTTTTGTGACGCACCTGTCGCGTAAAAAACGCACCTTGTTCTGCTATATTTACGAAGTGACATCACTTTGCAAACCCTTGCGCTACATTATACCTGCGCCAGGTATAATGTATGCAGGGAGGGAGTTCCCCCCGCAAGAAAGCGTCGTAGGAGTGGTGCAGCAATATCTATGAGATTTTGCTGCGCCACTTCTAGGACGCCAATGCGTCAAAACCTTACGCCTGCCTCAAGGCAGGCGTAAGGGTGATGCAGGCCCTTTCACATGGAGCTTGTCCCATGTGAAAGGAAACATTGCTGGAGTTGCGTCACTTTTGTGACACACTCCAGCAATGCGTCACTTTTGCGCCATACAGATATGTCAGAAATACTAACGTATCTGTAACTCCTTGCGACATGATGCATCATACAGTAAATATGACACATCCATTATGTTGCAAGGAGGGCGCTCTGAGAAGTGACGCATCACTGCTTTCACGCAGCGATGCGTCACTTCTCATAAATGAGGCCCCTGGAGCCTTAGAATTTATGTATATCTCTGTTAACACACAGACATAAGATCACACAGAGAGAAACAAAGGCGCATGTATTTTAAAGACACAGAAGGGCACAGGTGAAACAAAATGCATTCACACATATCGGCCAATAGAGGCACCGGCCCCCAAAGGCCTGCTCACTTGCAGCACATATACACAGCTATAGGCTCACACGTGAGCAGTCATTCTCTCAATACATTCTTTACCAGTTGCAAAAAAAATATTCGTAGAAATCACATGCACGTGATGGCACAACTATGCAATATAACAACACATGGTCATTGAAAAATGCACCTAGAGCAATGTACACGTCGATATGCATAAAGGTAAAACGGAAGTAAGATTACAATTTAAAGATGTGTAAAATCCAAAATAGTAGATGAGCGTCAGTCCACGCAGACACACGCATGGGCAGCCGAGGTGGCAGCAGCAATACAGAGGGCATGGATAGGGATAATGGTGCCAGTGCTGTGTGGCCAACGCATCAGCAGGGGAAGCTGAGGCACAGTGAAAATGCGAGACACTCCCATTAACCATTCCATTCGGCTTAATTGTGGTTTGTTAAAGCAAAAACTTCTCTGTAACTCAATTACATGTCTGCTGTTTGAACGCTAGATGGCATCTCTCACCATGAAAATGCTCATGTCAGAAACGAATCGATCTGAGTGGAAAAGAAACAAAGGTGGCATTGTATCCTGTAACGTAAGCCAAGTTCTAAGTAAATGAATGGTTTAAGTGACTTATACATATTTTGCTGCAATTGTGAATTAATACATTTAATTTAAGTATACACAACCATTGTCTATTATTGTATTATTGGAGTTTTGGTGGAGGTTTGCATCCTGATACGGTTCGATCCCCGGCTCCGGCGGCAGGTTAGCCCAGCACCATGTGACTCTGGGCAATAGCTCGCTTAATCTTCCCGACGGCCCCCCAGCGCCTAGAGACCCTTACGGGTGATTGTGCGCTTTAGCAAAAATGTGGACTTTTACTGATATACTCATTGTAGTTTTCTCCACCACACTGTAAAGAGGCAGGACCTTGCTGTTTCCGGCATGTATGGTATTCATGTCTTTAACTTTTGTGGCAAAAACACTATTTCTGAAAATTGAATGAAAACTCGTTACAGTAATTCACTTAAGCAGTTTAGTTCCGCTTTATATTTCACTTTTTATTCAATCTTGCATTCCCTGAGATTGTTAGCTATTTCCTTGATTTTGTGTTTCACACATTGTAGTTTTTCGTGTTTAAGTTAAGTTGGATTTTAAATAACTAGTAAAAGAAGTCCTTAAATTATTTCACTAGATGCTACCTATCTGAATTTTATCAAAAGCTGATTTTTAACACATTAAGGAAAATGATTGTGGGCGTACATATACATTCACCCAGGCATAAAGTACTCACATACCCCATAAATGTTTACAAACATGCAGACTTTATTCATCATTCCTTAACTGTTTCATATTTTTTTTTTTTATTATTTTCAATTTATATTTACTTTGTCGTAATCAGGCTAGGTTATCAACTTAAATCAAATGAAAAAAATATTCTACCATGTACAAATAAACAAAGGCATTCAGAAATACATTGACACAAAGCATATTAATATAATTACACAGATAGTGGCTGTAATCCATATTTTCCCCGATTTCATAATCTAACTTCTAGAATTCATACATTGGACTTTTATAAGACGTGTTCAGCTTCGATGTAAAATTGCTTCATCAAATGAAATTAATTTCGTCCCAGAAGTGGGTACTCTCAAAGATGTCTAAAATTCTTCTTGTTCTGAGTAATTCAATAAAGATGGCACCCAAATACTCTACCATAGAGCCTAAACGTTATAATCGCATAAATCAGTCAAGCAGAATTTATATAGTGCAGCTTATCACCCCAGAGCGTATCCAGGCGCTGTGCGCTTGATCTTAGTTGAAGAGTAAAGTTTGGAAATCCTTCCTGAAGTGGGTCAGCTAGGGTGAAAGACGGAGGTGAAGGGGAGGTTGTTCCAGGCTTTGGCGGTGAGGGGGGAGAAGGAGTGTCCTCAGGCGCAGCAGTGGCGGGTGAGTAATATCTGTGCGAGGGCTAGGTAAGTGGAGCGGAGGTTCTGAGAGGTTGGTGGAAATTTAGGCGATGGTTCATGTAAGGGGGTCCTTGGTCGTGGACGGCTTTGTAGGCATGGGTCAGAAGCTTAAATTAGCATCTCTTCTGGATAGGGAGCCTGTGGAGGTGCTTTACATGCTGGGTGATGTAGGTCTTCTTGGGTAGGTTGAGGATCAGCCTGGATCCTGCTTTCTGGATAGTCTAGAGTCTTTTCATGAGTCTGGTGGTGGTGCCTTACCTAGAGTGTTTCACGGGCTGCGCCGCCTCAGGATCAGCGTCGTTGCTAAAAAGGGTCCACCTCCAGATCTCCCTACACTCTGAATGATATAACATACACAGAGCATAGAGGGGATCAGGCGAGGGAAAAGGTAGGGAAGGGTCTGGAACGGGAAAGGGAAGCTGAAACGAGAAAAAAGAAAAAACACAAAGGTAAGTACATTACGTACTAACTACTCTCATTGAGTCTCACTATAAGGAACGACCACCCAGAAGCTTACTTAATCAGTTCTCTTTCCCTCAAAAGAATAGTAGAGTCTTTTCTCTGTAAAAACACCTGGTTGTCCTACAACACAGAAGAACGTGTTATTACTCCGTCAAACAACCATCCTGAATCGAATATCAATAGCCACAACACTCACTCATACCTTCCAGCCTCCCCATAAAATTTAAATAACCAAGAATCTCCTTCCAAATGAGGCTTTAGAAAGAGGACAAAAAGTGCTTATAGAAGGTAAGTCTTATAGGAACAGGATTCCAAAAACGGAAGTTCAACCAAATCCAAAGTAGTTCCAGAGGTAACAAATCCAAATCAAAGTATTCCAAAAAATAGTTCGAACTCACTCCGTTTCCTGCTTGTTCAAACCCCCACAAGCAAAAAGTAACAAGTCCTGTAAGCAAAGTCCCTTGACAGTTCAAATTACACGAAGCATAGCCGTCAGTACTACTTCAAGATACATATAGTACTCACGCCCATTGGCATTCAATTATCTGTAGCAGCCGCTGACTGATGGGGTCCGGTAATGGGAGACCGAACACTAATGCCTTTTCAATGCGCCCGTTCATAGAAATCCTGCCTCGCGTCTCAGCCGAGAATGCGAGCAGGAAAGAATGTCCGTCACCTCCTGAGCTCCGGGGCAACAGCAAAACAATGGCGTTCCAGAACACCAGCAACCTCTGTGGCGTTCACGCAAAAGTTCAAGGAACGCCTCAGCCGAGAACGCGAGCGGAATGACTAATCGTATCCGCTGAACACGAAGAACAAAGTCAGCAGTTACTTGCGAACAGCAGCCACCGAACGCCTCTACAGAAGCACTTGTTCGAGAAAGGATTCCAAGAACAGCAGAATCGAGAAAACAGGTAATCCAGGCACTGGTTCAAAATTAGGAATCACGTACAGCGAGTGTGCAGGCATTTCCTCCCTTAATGGCTTTGCGGGCTCCTCCCACGCGCTCGGCCTTCTGGTCCATGTAGTTTAGGCAGGCGCATTTGGCAGGACATGACAGAGTGCGTTACTGTAGTCCAGCTGGCTGGTCATGAGGGCATGCATCACCGTTTTCCTGCAGCTAAAGGGGTGCCACTTGAAGACCTTGCAGAGCACGCAGAGAGTATGGAAACAGGCAGAGAAGACAGCATTGACCTGACGTTTCATGAAGAGTTTGCTGTCTAGGATGATGCAAAGGCTGTGTGTAAGGTCTTTCAGAGCGGGGCTGGGTCTCAGTTCTGATGGGCAACAGGAGTCGTTCCAGACTGCGGTGATTCTGCAAAAGATCATAAGTTTGGTTTTGTCCATGTTGAGCTTCCGGTAGTTGTTCTTCATCCAGGCTACGACGTTCTTCATACAATTGTGGAAGATGGTTTGTGTCCAGGAGGGTTTTACGGAGAGCGAGAGGATGAGTAGATTATCATCAGCATAGGAGTTGATGTCTTGGGATAGGACCATATCTGCGAGAGGCGACTTGTAGATTTTGAAAATGGTAGCAGGTGTGGCCCATGCAGGTAAGAGCAGTGGGGCAGGGAGGCAGGCTGGGTGGGGAGTCAACAGACGATGAGTGAAACTTACATTTAAAAAAAGAAAAACACTTACCTTGTGCTTCCAGCGAGTTCAAGGGAAGTATTTTTCATTTTTTATTTAAGTTTCCCTTGTTGTCTTCTGTCAACTCCCCCCCACCCAACCACTCTTACGTGCACGGGCCACACCTGGAAGGTAGGGCTGAGTGATGAGCCTTAAGGGAAGCCGCAGATGGTATGCTTGGGTAATGGGGTGAAGGGACGTGACAAATTCTCTGGATACAACCTGTGAGAAAGGATCTGAGCGTGTTGTTTGTGATTTTGATCTGGCATAGTCAATAAATGTGTGGTGGGAGACAGTGTTGAAGGCTGCAGAGAGGTCAAGCAGGATCCGAGTTGTAGATTCTTCTCTGTCGCGCAGGATGCGGATGTTGTCTGTTACTGCAATGAATGCTGTCTCAGTGCTGTGATTGGCTCTGAAACCTGATTGATAGGCGTCCAGCAGGTAGTTTCTTTCCAGGTGTTTGGTGAGTTGGAGGTTGATGTCTTCTACAGGATTTGTTGGAAAATGGTAGCAGTGATAAAGAACAGTAGTTATGGAGCATGCTGGGGTCTGCAAAGGGTTTCTTGAGGACGGGTCTAACCAATGTGTGAGACCAGGCATCAGGAAAAGTGGCTGTGGTGATGGAGGCATTGAGGATGGTGGTGAGTGTTGGGCTTGAAAACCCCCATTCTTATTATATACTTATTCAGTAGGTTAGCAGTGTGCAGCTAAATGACGTTCAATTTGCATTCACGTTATGAAATCCACTGAGTTATCCTTGTAAAGCGCAAGCCACAGTTAGCAAGTGTGACTCCATTTTGTATTTCGCAATCCCCATTAGGCTGTGGCTGAACTAGGTCTCATTATTCGTATTGCTTGCCTGAGCAGAACACTGTATTCAGCTATTATTTTCTTCCCTGTTCAAGGTTGGATTCTGACTTACTAATGAATAGGCCATTCTGCCCTCACACAACTATCCTTGTGTGTAACTTTGCTCCCACGTTAGAAGACGCCGAGCCTCAGTACAGCAACCTTGAGACACGGATAGTCCTCTGTGCCTGCATGGTTCATGTTCGGCATGAGCAGGTAACGTTCCACTGTGGGTGCGGTTAGAGGCTCCTGGGAAGCTTCATTATGGGCTGTAGACTGTTGCGGGGTCAGTCCCTCGGCAGACATGTTAGGGTGCAGGTCAGATTGGACTCATCTGCAGAGTGTTGCTAATAAATGTATGGTTATATTCTCTACTGTCTGACCGACTCTTCATTCTTGGGAAGGCATAGCAGGTGGTTGTAAGTAACCTGGGTGGCCCCTAAGGGCCACTTTCTTCATGAGCTGCAGGAGATATTGTCTTTTCTGAGGTTAAAAAGTCAATTGGGCATGAGTCGTGGGTGCTCTCGAGTTGATGGAGTTCATTAGAGTAGTTTAGATTTTTGAATTGTTCCTATGTGGTGAGTGGGTTGTCAGCAGTAGCGGTAGTTGGAATATTGAGATGGCTGGTAGGTTAGGGATCGAAGTTTGTGTAGATGGTTGCTTCTTCTTGTGGAAGTGGTCAGTGAGGGCATATCAAAGCTGCTGTGAGGAGGGAATCAAGTTTTTGGTGGCTGACGGGCAAGTGAACTCTCTAATGATGGTGAAGAGTTCCTTGGTTTGGTTGGTGCTGGTCTCTATTCTGTGAGTCAGGGCCTCCTTCTTCACGGCTTTGAACTGGCAGTGGAAGTTGTTGAGAGCGGACTTGAAGGTGGCTCGGTCAGTGTGGTTCATGTTGTACGCCATTTTCAATCCCGTTGCTTGCATCTGTGCTTCTATGTGCTGAGCTTCAGGGTGTACTATTTGGCTTGTTTGGTGGATCTGTGTGTTTTGTCTGTGGGAGTGACTCGGCCGGCGGTGCTGGTGATCCAGGTGTTGAAGTTCTCTAATGCTTGATTCAAGTTAGTGGTGATGTTGGGCAGTGCGATGCTGAGGGCGTTGATCCACTGGTGCTGAGTGACCTTGACCCATCTACGGAGTGGAGTGGTGTGTTCATTGGGGGTGGTACAGGGGATCAGAGTTCCATAGTTTGGCTGTATCTGATTCTGTTGCTGGATGTGAAGATGAGGTTCAGAATATGCCCTGCTTTGTGCTTGGGGTCTGTGACCAGTTGCTTGAGGCTTATGTTGGCCAATCTTTCAAGTAGGCACGTGGAGTTGATGTCAGTGGGGTCATCCAGGTGGAAGGTGAGGTCTCCAAGGAGGACACATTTCTTGGGTTCAATGGCAAGTGGGGTATTAAATTTGGCAATGGCATCTAGGGAGGCCCGCTAGTGGTCCGGGTGGTTTGTAACCAAGGGTGTCTTTGATGGTGATTTTGTCGTTGGTGCAGAGCTGGAAATTCATGTCTTCCATAGTTGGCATGGTTTTGTCATTGGTAACGGTGCAGGTAATCTATTCTTTGTGAACAATTGTGATGCCACTTCCATGTCTGTTATTATATGAAGGGGTCTTGTCCTTACGGGACCGAGTAGGACAAATATAAGTTTAATCAAGTAACAATGACTCGGTCTCGGTTTTATTTTAGGCCACTCTTTTTATTGAGAGCCCTGAAGCATCTAAATGAACCTATTCTTAGATGCCTGCATTTATCTTAAATATTTTCATCATTTAACTTTGATCCATTTATACAATTTCAAATGTCCAAGTTGTGACACACTGTGATACATATAACGATCATATATGACTGTAAAAAGTCGAATCTAAACAATAGT
Organism: Lissotriton helveticus; assembly: GCF_964261635.1. Classification (NCBI taxonomy): domain Eukaryota; kingdom Metazoa; phylum Chordata; class Amphibia; order Caudata; family Salamandridae; genus Lissotriton; species Lissotriton helveticus. The sequence continues at coordinate 1,613,393,995 of NC_136065.1, forward strand.
GCATAAACAAATTAATTTCAAAATACTTCACACGATTCAAGATTCACATTTACAACAGTACACCAGTACTTTTTTAAAACATCTCAGTCCTCTATATTAAATCTTTCTATTCTAGGACTGGAATCGCAGGGAAAAACATTTCACATAATACAATTTCCTTATGGAACCCTCTGCGAACAATAATAAACTCTATGAGAAACAGCCATTGTAAGTTAAGTAGATCTCTGGGGTCTGTGACCAGTTGCTTGAGGCCGATGTTGGCCAATCTTTCAAGTAGACACGTGGAGTTGAGGTCAGTGGGGTCATCCAGGTGGAAGGTGAGGTCTCCAAGGAGGACACATTTCTTGGGTTCAATGGCAAGTGGGGTGATAAATTTGGCAATGGCATCAAGGGAGGCTGGCTCGTGGTCCTGGTGGTTTGTAACCAAGGGTGTCTTTGATGGCGATTTTGTCGTTGGTGCAGAGCTGGAACTTCATGTCTTCCATAGTTGGCATGGTTTTGTCATTGGTAATGGTGCAGGTAATCTATTCTTTGTGAACAATTGTCATGCCACTTCCATGTCTGTTGGCATGGTGTTTCATCTTGTAGAAGATAGTTGTTGCGGTAGAGATGTCTGGGGCCGATGCAGGGGTGATCCAGGTCTCTGTAATGAAGGTCACATCGGGGGGGGGGGGTGAGTGAGGAGACATCAGTGATGTGTTTGCAGAGCAATCTAGAGTTTATCAATAGGCAGCAGAGTTGTTTTTGGGAGGTCTTGGTCAACAGGGGTGGCGTGGCTATTGTTGCCATGGTGGTGGTTGGTGTTGGGGTGGAGGTGGAGGTGAATCAGAACAGGATGTAAGTGAAAGGTCTGGCTGTGAAGTGAGGCAAAGCCAGGCCTTATCTGCGCATCCTCAGCTCCATAACTGAAAATCATAGCATTTCGTACGGCTTGCCCCAAGAGTTTGGAGCTTGTTACTTCACGATTACCACTCAACAGACATAAATAAGTGATTTAAGTTATGAAAGGTAAAAAACATCATTTAAGTATAGTAAACAAAATTCTAATCACTATGATGCATTCTAAAATAATTTTGAATTCTTGGGCTACTAAAACTCGATCGATTTTCAAAAACTCACTGTTGAAATGACGGACACTGGATACATTTGAGGCAGTTTATTGATTCATGATAGCACCACCAACAGACACTGCCAGCTCGTTGGACCCCAGCCCCCAGCTGTCTCCGCAGACCATGGAGCCCTAGAACATACAGCACGAGCTAGAACACAGAGCAAAACAGAGCATAACAATACAAGCTATTACAACACTAACCCTTTTGCAACTATTAATTACAAGGCTTAATCGTTGTCGTGTTTCTCAAAAATAGCACACTTTTGAAGATTTAGCAGGACTGCCAGCTACATGTTCCTTGGCTATTACTTCTTTCCTACACTAGCTACTTCTGCAGAGTTATGAGCAGACTAACCTACATAATAACTCCTCAGTGAGGTTGCTGATGGCAGCAGCTCAAAAGGTAGAAGAGGAGGAAAATAAACTTTGGGCACATAGCTTGGTGAACAGCAACGTATTGTGCATTAATACACTACAAAATGCAGTCTGCTCAGAATACCAAATGTGACAAAAACATCAAATTACATGAATGTGCAATAAAGTGGGACAAGTATTTCGATGCCTAGATAGAGGGACCTGCGTCTTGCATTGGTGAATAGTTAGGAACATAATGCTTGCAGTTTTGAGAATTCACTTTTGAACTGCAGGCATCATGGTAAACGTTTATATGATTGCAATAGTTAGAATAAATAAACAGAATTCTGCCTACAGTAGTTTTTTAAAAAACATTTTAATTAAGTAAAAGGTTTTTGAGACCGTTCCATAAGACCCATGCAGGGGGCAATATACAAAATGACTGGTAGTTGTAAAAATGGAATGCTCTTTAACATACTCTAACAGGGCATTGTGAATCTGTCACAAAATGTTGAATTCTTGATTAGTGAAATGAAAAGTGTCACATCCCTTTCTATTTTTGCTACTTATAAATGACTATCCCCATTTTAATAATTTTCCCTCACAATTTGTACGTCTTGGTGGCCTTAGTGTAAAAAATAAAACCTAGAAAAGTGATCAGACAAATAAAGAGAGAACTATGCTGCCAGGACGAGAACCCTCACTCACCCGAAGGTGATATGCTTCATCATTGTGTTCCCTCCTCATACAGGGACCTCAAGGTACCTAGTGTGGGCTACAACACCCCAGTAGCAGAAGGGGAGGAGTAGAGTTGTTTTTTTTACAAGGCAAGCAATGATAGTGTTCCAGAGCGAGGGGCAGAGTGCAAAATAATTTCAAGTGTAACTAAAACTATCTCATGGTGGGCGAAAATTATTCTTTATTCTGGAGCCCCCATTTGACAGGGATAAACATTAGGAGAGGAGACAGCAAAATAACACTACCCTATCTTAAATGGACAAAATGTTTCTGCCATAGGTGACTTATTAAATCTCAAGGGCGTTCGTCAGTATATGTCACTCTGCCATTATGAGTTGAATATCAAATACCAGACATACATTAACCTTAGTAGTTAACAGGGTGGTCCCATCAAGGCAGCAGGGTCCACTTATAGCACCTGAGTATTTATAAAAACTTCGCTCTCAGTCATCAGTCCTCACTTATGGTGGTGTGGAGCTTAAAGGCTTCTGCTTGTCATTGTATATTTGGGGCTGGTGAGAGAGCTAGAGTCCCTGCAACATGGGTGGGGAAAAGCAAAAAAGAGGTGAAATAAAGTATTTCTCCACATTGCACCAATCTAACGCCTGCTTCTGCATGCCATTAGTTTTTGGTGCTACCTCAGATTTACAGATCCTTGTAAATCTGAGGCAGCATAAAAACGCAATGGGTGTTGCAGTTGAACACCCACAGCAACACCCATCGCACGACACAGAAAACTGTGTGAAAGGGTACTATATTTACAATGTGACACTAAGCCACACTAAGTGGGTTAACACCACTTCGCAAAAATTATGCAGGGCATTGCACCACTGGTACTTAATAAAAAGTAGGGCTGGGCGTAGTTTGCGAACTAGCGCTTCGCGAAGCTACGCAAAGTGCACTTTACACTACGCGAGCTATGCGTAGCACTTCGCGAACTGCATAGTAGCTGTTTGCACTGTGCAAGATGTTGTTTTCAATGATTGCACAGTGCGAATAAGCATCCAGCACTGTGCAATGATTGAAAACGGCATCTTGCACAGTGCAAGCTGTAGTTTTCTGCTGCTCGAGTAGATTTTTACTCGAGCAGCAGCTTTCTCAACACGGACTGGTAGTTTCTCATCGCGAGGGGTCGCGAGCATACGCGACCACTCGCAATGAGAAACCTGACCTCCCCGCGTTGAGAATCTTACCGGGAGGTTTATTTTCCATGCTCGCGATCAGCAACTTGATGTTGCTGATCACGAACGAGGAAAAAGTCTCGCCTGGATGTCATTTTGCTCGCTCGTGGTCGCCAACTTGACGTTGAGGACTGCGAGAAAGCAAAAAATTACCGCTGCACTACTCTACGCCACGCTATGCGTGTTTGCACTGTGCTACATGCAGTTCGCATAGTGCGAAGTAGTGCAAACTTCGCAAACTACGCGAGCGTAGCGTAGTGCTTTGCCCAGGCCTAATAAAAAGTGATGTTCAGGTGGTGCAATCCCCTTGTAAATATGCCCACTAGTGTGTTCATGAAGGCCTAGGCCTGTCCCTTGAGGTGAACGAGGTCCTGTAATGAGCTCACCAAATATGCTCTCATTTGGCTGATGGTGGACCACTGTCACTGTCTACCTGGTAAAGTAGAAGTGGCATGTATTTTGTGAATGAGTAGTTGTGACTAAACATTTATATCTGTATTGCTGGATTGGTGGCTTACTTGCCCACGTTTGTTACATACTTCTATGCACTAACCTAGATCCATGGGCTAACAAAGTGAGTGTTATAAGTTTACATAGATGTGGCCTATCTGGTGAATTGAATACAGAGTGTGTATGAGGGAACTAGAGTAATGGAGACTTGTGAATTGTATTTTGTGAGACACTGGCCAGTTTCTGTTCAGAAGATGGTGTTGAGGGTTTTTTCCATATAGTGGAACTCTATTGCTGCCATTTGAAAAGCTGGAGGAAGGAGTCCTAGGCACTGAAGTGGGGAGAGGGCATTTGGCAAATAAATTGAGTTTCTAAATATCGGGAGAAGGAAATATTGGGCAAATATATTGTGTTACAAAAATATTGTGATGCATATATTCTGTTGTAAAAAATATTGCTATTTTCAGGTAAGTAATATTGTTGTTAAGAATATCATTGTTATTAAAATAGTTTTTAATTGTATGGGTGTAAAAAATATTGCATTTGAATTATCTTAATGTGTTTTAGTTCATATATTAATTGTATGTGTTAATATTGTTTGTACAATTGTTAATAGTATTTTACAATAAAGTTATTTTATATTATATTAATGTTATATATTAACATATTTAAGATTCCCTATTTAAAACTACATACATATTTAAAAAACAATATTTTAGTATTGTTTTTAACAACATTACCGTGAAGCAGTATTTTACTAACTTACAATTATAAGGAAATGATATTTATGCAAACAATATTTTCTACACAATATTTTTGTTACACAATTTTGCTGTTTTCGATACTGTGTCAGAGATCCACGGTGAGAGGAGGTAGGGCTCCTTTATGAATTCAGATATGTATTTTTTTTGCTCAGAAGACTGTTTACTAGGCTTTTTGCAGCACAGCCATTTTGGGGACAATGGAGGCAGGGGGTGGGACAGCCGTTTCAGTTGTTCAGTGTAAGAAGAGTCCTTTGGGTGAAGCCAGACATTTGACTCTTTTCTCATCACTATCAGACAAAAAACACATGCATGTCAAACTTTGGAAAGCGGAAACGATGTGTTTCAAAAACTTGTATAACATGCACACTGTGATTATATTATTTCTTCTACCTCTCGCAGTTCTTTATTTCTATGGTATGATGGGTGGCATTGGCTTTTTGTAACTTTTGCTGTGCTAACCAAGTATATTATCACATAGAGGACTAGCAATATCATACTGAATGTATTTTCTATTTATTTATTCACTTATTTAATTCATCTGATAGAGTTTATATATTTAATTCTCTAAATCCTGGACTTGCTTTAGAGGTTCACAATTACTGCCTCTGAAAATAAACCTCCTGACTGATGTTTACTAATGCCACAGGTGTTTAGAAAAGCAAGACATATTATTGCAACGTTCGCATAATAAGAAGGCAGTGGGATTGTAGTGTGGTTCATCCTCCTGTAATTATATAGTTTCACATCTGCCCACAAATACCTCCAAGGAACAAAACAGCTTCAAGTGGAGCTATTCCCTAGAAATTTGAGTCAACCCATCAATTTGCTGACTCCCTTTAGCCTGACTGCCCTCGTGCTTGTTCACACTTTATATAGTGTGTCTCCCCATCACAACTATATAATACAAGGAATATCATATCTGAGAAATAGCCAAATAGGACTTACCACAGAAGACAAACGCTAGATTGTGTTCAAGTAATTATCAAGATCGCAATTCATACAACTAATAAGCAATTTAAACAGAAATTTAAATTGATATCGAAAATTGAACTTGGCAGGGCATTATAAACATTTCCATAAAAATTGGACTTGTGCTGCTAATGAGTCTGTTTCTGTAGTGTCTTGAATTTGAAGCCGAATATCGTATTCTTCACGTTCAGGAAGCATATTCTTGATTTGAAACACTGACATATTTCCTGCATGGCTCTCCCTACTGCAGTTTTGTTTCTCTTGCACATTCCCATCCAAGAAGCAGCCATACCGCTTTGTTCCCTAAAGAGCCCACAGGAAAGTGGGATGGCATGGACTGGGGACTTAAACATTGGTGGCATCTTCGCAGTGCATTTCAGCAACTTCTATCCTGGAACTGATTTCACCACAAAACCACTCCCCACTTCGTGCAAAACGTGAGTATCTCCCTACATGTCAAACCTTTGTCAGGTTGTTCGCGCGTCACTCCATGCCACACTTACCTAGTTAAAGATCTTCAAACTAGTTGATTCTGCCAAAGGAAAGTTAGACTAGATCTGTTGTTAGAAGAATGTAAATGGTTGATCCAGGGAAGCTTACCAACACTCCTCCAGGTATTAAAGAATTGTATTAGCTTTTAGATTGTGGTCTTTTAGAGCAGTGGTTGCACCCATAAATGGTGACCCATACCTCTTGACAGGTCTCAAAGATGGAGCACTGTTACCTGTGTCATAGCTCGATTCTGGATACTATTACATTTTCAGCGCAGACCAGATACGAGCAAATTGGATCTGTTAGAAAAGTCTTTCGGTATTAGATATTGTTTACCCGGGCTCAGCACAAATTAAAGCCAACTTTCTGTCACTCCCCAACAAGGTAAACTGAATAGTATAGGTTTGTGGAGCTGTCACAGTACACCCCACTTATGTTACACTGTGGATAGCATGACTTGCATCACAGCAAAGTCCAGCATCAATTTCTTCTATGGAAAGATATCACAGACGAATGGCTCACTTGCAGGTTCTGTTATTGACTTGACCTGGTTGGAAGATACTTCTTCCCAGTAAATAACCGTTTCAGTGTTTTGTAGATTTTACTTCCAACATAGCTTCTCCAAAGGAGATGAATTCCCTGATTTGGATTGCAATCCAGGGTGTAGGTGGTATAACTTTGTTACCATCTTGCTGTATTAGCATCTTGTATTTTAAAGGCAATTACATAATAACTCCGCTTATGAATTTTAGTGGGGAACCCTAGAGGGAATCTTATTTTCATAGAATATGGGAAAAGTGTGGCTAAATCACATGAGGTTTCTATTCTATGTTTGCATCCTTCCACCATACATCTGTGACCTAAGCCCCAACTTTGCACAATGTGAAGGAGTGCAATACTTATTCAAATGTGAATTCAATTAATAACAAACCTTCTGAGAAAACCTGGAATTTGATGTGTGTTTTTTCTGAACTCATGGGGCCCCATTCACAAAGGGCCTGCACACTTGTGGCGAGGGTCCAGGGGTCATGGAGGGGGGGGGGGTAAAGGGAGGGTTGAACTCTTGGTGCAACCTCTGTACTGCAGTAACGCATTGCAGGATTCCCTCTTTGTAAATCGTCCTTCATGTGTTTCTCCTCTCATGCTTCTGTTTTCTCTTTCGTGGCTGTTACATTTCATCATATTCCTTTGTGCCTCTTTTTTCTTGTTTGTCTTTGATCAAATTGCAATTGTCAAATCTGTCCTTTTCCGTTGTAAGCAGTCATAGCTTTAGCTGGGGTTTCTTCTGTTTCACAAAACCTGTCGTCATCTTTACCTACGAACGTTTGTTTCCGACAGCTTATCTCACTACACACCTACTCAGAACCAACCACTTAACTATAACACTGTAGTCATTCCCAGACGCCAGTAGCTGCCTCCAAGTTCAGGTGACCCACTCTCTCCAAGATTTGAAAACTACCATGAAGGTTCTCGAAGTGTGCTAGGGAATTCTACCCCACTCCTTTATTAACATGTATATTTTCACTCAGCCTTCTTACGCAATTGTGGATTTATAGTTCATGTAGATGCATGTCTGTTAATCCCTCATTGATGACTTATGAGCTTCATCTCTCCCTGCTACTCCTGTTTATTTCATCCGGCTCTAATCGCTTGGATCTTAACCTCCCTTCATTCACTTGGTTTTCCTTTTTTTGTCACTTGCACTCCTCAACAGTCCTGTATTCTGCTGCTTCCCTTCGCTGTTAGTCTGTCGCTCACATACCGCTCTGTTGTTTGGCCCTCTTTCAGCTCCAAATTCTAGTTTACTCCTTCCATTATACGCCATCTCGATGCCACTGTCTGTGCTTCGTGCTACTCAGTCTTGCTCTCTTCTGAATTTCCTGTTCTCTGTTTAGCATACAAAATGCCATGCAATATTGTACTTTTAATACACATTGCAAACCCAAGAGCTCTGGCTTTCCTTTTCAGCTATATGCCAGACCTGGCTTTGAAACTTTGCGTGACGTCTTAGAATCCAGAATCCACGTGGTCCTGCTATGCAGAATACAATTGTATTGGAGTATCTTCACATATGTCTAGTACCATTGCCTAGGCAGTTTATACATGCCCTTCATATGGAAACCACCAGCACATGATAGGCCCCTGCTGCTCTTCGAGTGAAACTGGTCCACGCGCTGTAGATGCAGTAGTTGTGTGCACAATCCTGTGGCCTGCAGATGAATGTGAGGTACAGAACTCAGTGCATGCCTGGGTATAGCTTCCAGTATCCTCTTTAGCGAGTAGACACCCAGCAGCTTGGTTCAAGGCACATGTGCCACAGATAAAGGAAAATGAGAATTGCCAATAATATTTTATAATGGCAAACTACTTTGTGAACGAAGTCTGCTTTCTATGCAGTGACAGCAACAGAAACAGCTTCTCTGCTGGAGCTGCGTGTGGACATGGAGTCTCACTCAGTGTCTTGAACTAATTAATGAATGAATGATGTGTAGAGCACTTGAATCACCCCCTCATGGGTATCTCTGCGATATAGAGCATCGGTCCAGTGTATCAGTTGCGATACAGTCCAGTTTTCAGAAGTTTCCTAAAAGTAAGAAGATCAGTGCATTTGCGGAGATAAAGACTTAAGGAATTCAAATATAGGAGATCCAAATTGGAAAAGGTCATGCCCCCGGTGCAAGACTTCCTAAAATGGGCGTGATAAGGGGAGATTTTTCTCCTCAGCGTAAGGATCTACTCGGTTGATAAGGGAGGAGTTTTTCTGTTAAATAGCTGGGTCATTTGTCATTTAGTGCTTTATATACGATGCAACAGGTCTTAAACTTAATTCTCTGGCATATGGGGAGCCAGTGTAGCTGTTGCAGAAGAGGCAGAGAGGATGTTCATGGTGGCATATTCTGTACCAGGCGGGGCACAGTATTCTAGACCACTTGAAGTTTAGTCAATAGAGATTCATTTGTTGCAGCCACAAGTGCATTAACATAGTCCCGGCAACTAATAACTAGCGCCTGAATCAATGTTTTCCGCACCTCGAGTGGAAAGAACTGAAAAACACTCTCACAAAAGAAAATCATCATATGGAAACGGGTAGCGATGATAGCTCTCACTTGGTCTTTCATTGTGAGAGACTGATCCAATCGGATACCTACATTTTTAACCCGCAAATTGGAAACCGCAGCTGTCCCTAAGTTTGAAGGCCACCACTCTGCCGTCCAGAGCTTCTGGGCTTTACCAAAAAGCATAATCTTTGTCTTTTCGGCATTTAGTTGGAGAAACTTTCTGTCATCCAGTCTGAAACCACTTTAATGCCTGCCATAAAGCAGGATTTAGTGGATGTGCCACTGTTGTTGAAAGATAGAAGAAGTTGGGTGTCATCTGCATATGAAAAAGGGGTAAACTCAAATTCTTTGACAGTCTTAGCAAGGGGTGCCACGTACACATTGAATAGGGTGGGGCTAGGGCAGAAGCCCTGTGGTAATCCTTTGGTGAGCTCAATGGTGCAAGAGCACTGGCACTGGAGTGGATCATCTCGTTCCTCGCCGGAAGAACACAAAGAGTCCGCCTCCCCCCGTTTCGCTCCGAGGCCACCGAAGTCATCTGCGGCGTCCCGCAAGGATCTTCACTCAGCCCCACCCTCTTCAACATCTACATGAAACCTCTCGCAGCCATCGCACGCCAGCACAACCTCAACATCATCTCTTACGCCGACGACACCCAGTTGATCCTCTCCCTCACCAGAGACCCCGACACCGCCAGAACCTGCCTACACGAAGGGATGAAAGACGTCGCCGAGTGGATGAAGGACAGCCGCCTGAAACTGAACTCGGACAAGACGGAAGTCCTCATCCTGGGATCTTCGCCCTCCGCCTGGGACGACTCCTGGTGGCCCCCAGCCCTGGGCACCGCACCCAAGCCAACCGACCACGCACGCAACCTGGGCTTCATCCTGGACCCCTCCCTCTCGATGACCAGACAAGTCAACGCCGTCTCCTCATCGTGCTTCAACACCCTGCGTATGCTTTGCAAGATCTTCCGCTGGATCCCGACCGAGACCAGGAAGACTGTCACCCAGGCACTCGTCACCAGCCGACTGGACTACGGAAACGCCCTCTACGCCGGAACCACAGCCAAGCTACAGAAAAGACTCCAGCGCACCCAGAACGCCTCCGCCCGACTCATCCTGGATGTCCCCCGACGCAGCCACATCTCCAGCCACCTGAGGAACCTGCACTGGCTCCCCGTCGACAAGAGGATCACGTTCCGGCTCCTCACCTACACACACAAGTCTCTCCACGACCTGGGCCCCAAGTACCTCAATGACCGCCTGACCTTCTACACACCCACCCGCCAGCTACGGTCCACCAGCCTTGCCCTCGCAGCCGTACCACGCATCCGAAGAGCCACCGCCGGAGGAAGATCCTTCTCTCACCTGGCTGCCAAGACTTGGAACTCCCTCCCCATCCACCTTCGGCTGACCCAGGACCATCTCGCCTTCAGGAAACAACTCAAGACCTGGCTGTTCGAGCAGTAGCATACCCCTCCCCCCAAGCGCCTTGAGACCCTCCCGGGTGAGTAGTGCGCTATACAAATGGCATGATTGATTGATTGATTGAGAGCAGAATAGACCCAGACTAATGGTCTGCGTACACTGACACAAAAAACTGGATAACCATTGTAGAGCACGCCCACCGATTCCTATCGCCTCCAATCTGTGGAGTAATCTATGATGTGACACAGTGTCAAAGATGCCGATAGATCTAATAGCATCAATAGTGCAGCGGAGTGTTGTCCAGGGATAGCCTGATGTAATCATTTACAGCTATCAGTGCAGATTCAGTATTATGCTTGGGTCTAAAACCGGAGAAGGGTCCAGGCAGCCTCGGGACTCTATATGTTCCATAAGTATTTTGTTGATATGTCCTTCTAGGACTAACTATGGAGTAGCAGTCCCAAGGTCCTTAGGCTGTCTCCCTTGGCACAGGTAAAAAGTGCTCAGTATCCAGCCAAGTTAATCGAAAAATAATAATGCTGTGTTAGTTCTTCTGACTTTATTTAGTCATTCAATGTGTTTTATTCACACCATATTCCTCCACATGTCGGTTACGAGACAGGATTTGATATTGTTGTCACTTTAACAAACACGTCACCACTAGTCGTTAGCACGTAAGAACGTAGGTTCACGGCTTTAAGCAACAACTAACGACGTAACCGTCACACACGATTTACGCAGGAGAGACCCTCACCGCGTTTTAGATTCCGGTAAGCACCCATTAATCTGTTAACATTCCGCGACTCTTCGCATAAATGCAGGTGCTACACATGTTTTTTATTTAACTACCGTTCCCATAGCGTGTACTGGATGCGATTGCATATAGCGATATAACGTACATCGGAAACGCCTGGATTCTAACAGCACGAATGCTATAAGACACATAGGACTTGTTGGAGAATAGGGCAGGACCACACTCGACTAACTTTTGTTTGTTCATTTTCCTTACTTAACCTTATCCACACGGTGGTGGTTACTAATAGGCGATTCTATGTTATGATATAATAAACATGTTGCATTTGATTCACTCTTCAGATATTCCCCTGATGAAGGCTCGTTAAGCCGAAATGCATTGGGAGGGAGGAAAATATGCATGAAAGCACAATGTGGATATAATGCATTATGGGAAAAGAAGTGTCTCACTCTTCAGATATTCCCCTGATGAAGGCTCGTGAAGCCGAAATGCATTGGGAGGGAGGAAAATATGCATGAAAGCACAATGTGGATATAATGCATTATGGGAAAAGAAGTTTCTACTGACATGCAGAGGAATATGGTGTGAATAAAACACATTGAATGACTAAATAAAGTCAGAAGAACAAACACAGCATTATTACTTTTTTGTTTAACTTGGCTGGATACTCAGCACGTTTTACCTGTACCAAGGGAGACAGCCTAAGGACCTTGGGACTGCTACTCCACAGTTTATTATTTACACTCCCAAGTGGGGAGTGATTCCCTGGAGCACGGTTTACTGACAATATAGAGAATAAGCATCTGCAGTGCACGACCTATACCATATTGATATACATAATTCATTCTAGGAGCTAACTCATAAGCAGGAGAAGTGAAATTGGCCGATAATTTGACAGATAAGATGGGGGAGGCCTGCCTTTTTGCAGATTGGAAGTATCTGTGCCTTTTTCCATACACATTGAAGATGTCCTACATTCTGAGATATGTTTAAAATTGTGAAAGTGGATGGAGCAAATTGTGTTGCTAGCAGCGCAAATATCTTTGATGTTAAAAAGAGAAGCATTCCCAGTAAAAGATGAAATGAGAATTTTCAGAATATCTGTAGCATTTGGGAATTTATCATATATTTTGTTAATGTATTCTTCAAAATGTTCGGCAAAGGTGTCACATAATACTTGAGAAGGGGGCATAGTGTTGGCACAGGCAGTGGGCTAGGTAAAGGATTTAGGGACTTTATGAAGTTCTTTGGTAGAGTTAACTGACTCGCTCAATTGGACTGTGATGTGAGCTTTCTGGGCTTTCTTTTTATTTTTGTGATAAAGTGCTAGGGCATTTTTGAAAGTTTGACTCTTGTCCAATTTATGAGATTGTCGCCAATATTTCTCTAGTTTTTTGCACCTTGTCTTCTACTTTTCCAGTTGTGTGAAAACCAGGCCACGTGTTGCCTCAGTGCTTTTTTGTATTGTTGCGTTAGAGGGGTGAGGGTGTCTATGGCTGCTTTTGTAGTTCCGTGCAAGTCATCTGATTTAGAATTGATATATCCTGACTCTCCAATAGTAGGGGCCTTAAATTCCTCCATAAAGGTATCATGGGTAACTCTGTGCCATTGTTTCCTAACACTGTAAGTGGACTTGTTCGAGGTAGGGGACACTTTAATGTCAAGGATCTGAAAATGAATCAGGGAGTGATCAGACCGTACAACCGTATGAGGATCTTCAGTATATATGCATAGAGAGTTAGTCAAAATTAGATCAATGTGTGGCCCGTCAAATGGATGGGGCCAGAATTTGTCTTTTCTAATCCGAGTAAGGCCACATTTTTAGTGAGGCAAAACGAATGTTAAAAGCGCCTAAAATAATAAAATGTTTGGAGGAGATAACATGAATAGCAACTGGTTCCATCAATTTGGAGGTGAAATACGAAAGTGTCCCTAGTGGGTGATATACCAGGGCACCTTTCCAACAGTCCTGGGGCATGAGCTCGATGTTACAGATACAAATCTTAGGGGCCAGTTTATGAAGGCCTTGCGCCGCCGGTGCGTCACTTTTTCCCATGTTAAAAATGACGCACCGGCGGCGCAAGGTCTTCATAAATCTGCCCCTTAATATTTTCTTCCGAGCTATTCTCAACTATAAAAACTCTTTATAAATAATAGCACTGCCTCTACGTCATTTGACCTTCCTGTCCAACCTTAGTATGTGAGTTCTCAGGGAGAGCCAGGGGAATGGAGGCAGGTTTGAGCCAAGTCTCAGTGAGAAATCTAAAATCAGGGGATTTCTTAGTAATCATTTCCCATATTTCAAAGGCATGCCTAGGCACGGACCTCAGGTTACTTAAGAAGCATTTCCAACCATAAATGGGGTAGGGGACAGAAAGTGAGGGGGAAGTGAAGGCTTAGGTAATACTGACTTCTGATCCGCTTGGGATTTAGTAAACTGTGCTACAGCCTCCTGAACTTAAGTATTGTTTTGAAAATAGCAGTGTATACATGAAAATGGACCTTTAAGGGTGTGGAGGGATTTGGCTGTGTCACATGCATTGTGTGTGCTTTGCTCATTACCCAGATGTCTAACCTCTCTAAGTGCCTCTGCCGAGTAAAAACGTATCGATGTAATATTAGTGACTGAAGTACAAAAGTAGGGGTCCTGGCTCCTGGCGACGGCTGGGCACGGACGGTTGCGGATGGGCTTGCCTTTGGAGGGCCTTCGGCGAGTCAGCAGTATGCCCGTTGCGCATCAGCAGTGGCATGCTGGTTAAATAGGAGAACTGGCGAACAGCTAGACTGTTAACTCCTACAGTCCAGCTGAAACCAGAATTGGATGATTGCTTGCTCTCGCTCGCTCTCTCCACTCAAACAGAAAACACCAGGGTGGATCGGAGAGCGGGCAGGAGAGAAGCAATAACAGAAAGAAACGAGGATAAGGTAAAAGTATATGCACTAGAAATATAAAAGACAGGATAAAAAAATAAACAGGAACCTTTAAAACAAACTACAAGTAATAATAGATAAAACCAACCAGTTGCTGCTTGCCTGGGCGCTCGCTGCGCGTCAGCACTAGCATGCTGGTTAAATAGGAGAGCCGGCTAACAGCTAGACCGTTGACTCTGCGGGAGGCCCGCGGTCCCTGCAGGGGACCCCATAGGAGGGCAAACCCCGTAGTAGTGCGCAGGGAACCGCGGGCCCGCCTTGGGGAGGGTGGGTGGGCGGGGCAGGACATCAGGCCACCCCCCCTTTCCTTGCTGACTATACGGGCACACTTCCTCCTTGGCGCCCTCTTTGCCGCCGCTCCTTGTCCCCGTCGGTCGCTCCCGGCTGCCCGCGCCAGCCCGGTCTCAGGCCCCGAGCCCCCTCCGCTCCCTCACTTCCCCCCACGACGCCGGGCGCGAGGCCCGCAAATTCACTCTAACATCGAGGTAAGGGATCATTCAAGGCCTCCCCCCCGAGCCCCGTCCTCGGTAATAGCCGAGTCGACAGGGCTGCGTGATTTACCACGGGGGAGCCCATGGTCTTTATTTTGCGTGGCAGGTGCTCGCGTCGTTCAGCACGGCGGCCGAAGGCCGACGTTGTTGATTAGCGCGGATGCGAGGTTGTGAGCGAGGCGGGAGAATGCGAGGCTGCTGTACGGGAGTTTTCGTACCGCGGTGTATTAGCAGTGGCGGGATTATTACAATTGTGAGGTGATTACGGTGTGACAAGGGCTGCTGTGGCGGGGAGATGGATATAGTGGGCCCATTGAAGTGAGGCCCATGGATTCGGGATGAGAGGGGCGGCAGTGGCGGGGATCGGCGTGTGGGTCCGCCGCCACTGGTCCCAGCTGCACATTGTTTAGTGGTTTAAATTGCCCCAGAATAAAGGGCTTGCCTGGAACCTTCGGCAGGCAATCACCCCTGCACGCGGCCGCGGGCTCCCTTTTGTCGGATTGCAATGCCCGGCGGTCAGCGGAGCATGTTCGAGCACAGTTTACACAAGAAAGAATTAAAGAGGCGTGTGTACTCAACCAGAATCAGGCTTCCCCCGCTCGCTGTTCGGTTTTACTTTTAAGTGTCTCCGATGCAGCCGGTCTGGTGTGCAATGCTGTCTGTCCGGCTCCGCTCGCAGTGCTGTGGCTGTTCTCCGGCGGTGTTTGGAAATGAGAGAAACAGCGGCTCGGCTGGCTAACTCCTCAAGTCAGTGTTTCTGTCGGAAAAAAGAAAGGGGGAAGTCAGCGGAAAACGGATACGCTTTTTCGCATTACCACGAGGTCCGTTTCATTCGTAAATTGCATGGAACGTTAGGACCGCTTAATTGTTTAATTGCGCCATAACGTTAGGACCGTTTATTTGTTTAATTGCGCAACTTCTGCAGGCGATCACCCCCCGCACGCGGCCGCTCTTGCATTACCTCGAGGTACGTGTCATTGTGCTTGCAAGCGGCCGCCTTTAACCCTGTAGCCCTGCCGACCCGTTTTCATCCGGGGTGAGTTTCATGCAAGCGGCCGCCATTAGCACCCCGATGTCTGGCTTTATGCGTGAATAGCATGTTTAATTGCGCAACTTCTGCAGGCGATCACCCCCCGCACGCGGCCGCTCTTGCATTACCTCGAGGTACGTGTCATTGTGCTTGCAAGCGGCCGCCTTTAACCCTGTAGCCCTGCCGACCCGTTTTCATCCGGGGTGAGTTTCATGCAAGCGGCCGCCATTAACACCCCGATGTCTGGCTTTATGCGTGAATAGCATGGTACGTAGGCCCGAGCCCTTGGCAAGGATTGTTAAGAATGGCAGGCGATCACCCGCACGCGGCCGCCCTTGCACGCGACGCCATTAATTAAAAGCCTTCTACGAATTTGTGCAAACATTAGATTGAAGCAGACTTTAACTCGAGTACCGGGCTCTCCCCTACGTTGCTCAAGGCACAAGCGCTGGACTTGGCCGAGTGGTCTAAGGCATTGCGTTCGGGGCATGGTTTACTTGAAGGCGTGGGTTCAGATCCCACTTTGTGGCCGGTCGCATTTGTGCTGCGAGTTCTAAGTGGCGGAGGGTCGTCGGGGGGGGGGGGGGCCATATGCTACGCCGCGTGGGGCCCGCCACCAAAATTACCGCGTGGGGCCCGCCTCTGTCACCAAAATCAGATTGGTGTTGGTGAGGCGAATGTACAATAACGGAAAGGTTCCCCCGCTGCAACAGTACAGGGCAGAACTGCAGTGGGATCATGCGGGCCTCACGTTGCTCGCCGTATGTGCTCCGCCGCCGTCATCAAGTGCAATGATGGCCGATCGCCATTGTTTGTGGGAGTTATCTGCGGCCTGGGTCGTGGTGATGCGCGCGATGGAGGGGTTATCTGCCGTGCCATCAACGAAATATGGTGGTGGTGATGCGCGCGTCGAGAAGGGTAGAGTGGCCTCGATGAATTACCCGCCACTGGCTGCATATACAATGGCCTTGCAAACGGCCGCCAAATTGCCTGATTGTACCGTCTGGGTCTCGCCGCCATCAAGCCATCAACATAAATATGGTGGGGGTGATGCGCGCGACGAGAAGGGTAGAGTGGCCTCGATGAATTACCCGCCACTGGCTGCAAATACAATGGTCTTGCAAACGGCCGCCAAATTGGCTGATTTTACCGTCTGGGTCTCGCAGCCGCCATCAAGCCATCAACATAAATATGGTGGGGGTGATGCGCGCGACGAGAAGGGTACAGTGGCCTCGATGAATTACCCGCCACTGGCTGCAAATACAATGGGTCGCAAACCGCCGCCAAATTTGTCAACTTGATCAACGGGGGCGATTTACATATGCGCTGATCTCCGCGTGGGGTCCGCCGGCCGCATTTGAAGGGCCAGCAGCGTCGGGGAGTCACGGGCGGTGAGGCAACCCCCCCCCCCTTTGTTAGCAGCGTGGTCGGGGCAAACAGCGGCGCTGCGGTGCGCCTGGCCAAGCGGGGGTTGTGTGCATGGGCTGGTGCAGCTCCTGCCGCTGCTGCTCCTCGCTGATGTTGCCTCAGTCTCTGCTCCCACTCAGGAGGAGGGGCGGGGTGTCTCGGCGCTTCGCAAATGGCACCCTCGGTGTGCCGGCGCTTAGCAAATGGCACCCTCGGTGTGCCGGGGAAAGGCAGAAAAAGTAAAGCCAAACGTTGGTGAGGTCCGTATCCTGACTCTCACTGCTGGGACAGCTCTGGCTGCTGCTGCTCCTCGCTGGGGTTGCCGCAGTCTCTGCTCCCACTCAGGGGGAGGGGCGGGGCGTCTCGGCACGTCGCAAACGGCACCCTCAGTGTGCCGGGGGCGTGGGGGTCAGATGGGCAGCTGTGTGCGTCTCTGTGGATTCGCGGTGGTCAGCAAATCAGCGTGGGGCTGGAGATGGGACCGCGCTGGTCTGACCGTGGTCATCTGGTCAGGGGCGCCATCTGGTCAAAGGGTTCTCCCTGGACTGCTTCTACCTTCACTCCGCCACCCCCTAGTTCTCCCTGGACTGCTTCTACCTCCACTCCACGAATTTGGTTACCGCTTCCAATTGTGGCAGGGCCAATTCACTTTCATCCTCCCGAGGTCGATAAACTGACAACGATTCCGTGGTAACTATACACATGCAGCTGTTTAACATCAACACGCCGCAAGCAGTGGGCGTGCAATTTGCTTTGCACATGCCTGCTACTGGAGGGTGTGTCCGTTAGAGGTAGAGGAGCAGGACAAGGGTGGGGGAGGGCAAGGTTGGGGACCGCAGGCAGCGGCTGCTTACACCCTGACAGCACGGTGCCCGCATTCCCTGGCATCCAGGCCGTAGCCCTTCCTCGTGGGCTCGGCGACCCCCCCCCAACACGCCTGTGCGGCAGGCTAAGGATCCATGTTTACTTGAAGACGTGGAAGAGCGCTGAGCTGGCTGGGCCACCAACGCGCATTTAAAGTTAAGGCCCCCCTTTGGTGCCACCCCCGGTCCTGGCTGCGACTGTACCGGGGGACCGAGCCTCCTTCCCCATTTAGCCTCGGATTAGTTCAGGTCGTGGCACCCTTCGTGGTCACGAGGGGGCGAGAAGTTTCGGGAGCTGTTATTAGCCTGGCAAAGATCAACTTAGGTTGCGCATCAAGAGGACACGTGAATAAGAGGGGGATTTACATGATAAAATTTAGGTTGCAACATAGACAGTGAATCAACTTTTAACGCTTACAGTGGAAGTGGCAAAGGTTCAACATGCGACCAAAACCCCGGAGTTTCACTTTTAGAGGCGTCAATTGCAGGGCCCGTTTGAACTCACACGAGAAAGGTATTGAGAAAGGAGATTAATTTCTATTGGCGTAATTTTCAGCCTCTGTGGCGCCGTCCTTGCGGCGTCGGTTACTAACTGAAAGGTTGGGAGTTCGAGCGCAGCCAACGCCAGTTGGTAAACTCAGGCTCAAAATGTCGGTGTATGAGTGAGCGAGACTGGGTGGTTTCTCAGTACCCAATGGGAATGTGTTGTTGGTCCTCATGATTGGCGAAATTGCTTTTTAAGAAGTTTGTAGCATACATACATTACTTCATCTGGCCTTACATATTCATGGGCAACTACTGCCACTGCAAGCCATGCACACGGAAATTACAGTGCTTATGGCGACATGATGCGTACATTTTCACAGAACTCAAGTGGGCATATAGTTGTAATTGAGTGTTCCTCTTTAAGCCGGAAAAGTTTGCCATTCAACACACGTTCGTCCTGGGAAGCACCCCTCGACTTCTTCTGGGCTGCAAGATGTACAATATTACATAATGTATCAAGGGATCGGCTGGTGCGGCCATTCGTGTTGGCAGAGGGAGACGTTATGGAACGAGCTCCTCAAAACAGATACTTTTAATTAGGCCCGTAGGCCCGTCAGAGTAGGAATCCACCCTGGACTTTGCTAGCTATAAAGATTGTATGTAACTATAACTGCACATCGCGCCCATAGACAAGATGGGATCTCATTACAGATTGGAATGAACGCATAATGTATCTCAGCAGTTTCCGCGTGTCCTCGGAGGACCCACAGCGGAACTTGAGCGGTGTTTTGATTCTCGCGGTGGACGAGGTCCGCTGCTTGAATGGCATGCACCCAATCGGAAACCCCCCTGGGTGGGACGCACGGGCTTCAAGAAAAGCAATGACCTTGAAGCCGTTTAGGCGTTAGGTCTCCATAGGAGGTCTACAGTGGCAAATAAGAATGCGGTAATGCACTTTCGGGCCGTTTAGGCCAATTTTCAAATATCATAACGTCGAGCGGGCGGGGGAAGAGTACCGATTAAGGTGCGGGTGCCTTTGGGTTTTAATGCACATCTTGTTAGTTAAAGTAATATTGGCGCTTTACAACTGACGGTGGCACACTTTCAATATATGAGAATGTGTCCAAATTTCCCCGAACAGCAGTGATGCGGCTGCTCCAGGCGGTTCCCCAGTCGCGACGCCATAGTTACTGCACGAGATAGCGCGTGGACTTGAGATGGGATTGGGGCTGGCGCAAGGTGCGCCCTCTACTCTCGCTCAAGGGCTTGCACATGGAAGTCCTTGCACTGCTGTGAACAGCAAACTATCCTTATAGCCGCGTCTCCCTCGCGTCTTCCTCTGTCATCTGTCTTAGCCCGAACAGGAGGCAGGAAGCACCTGGTACCGCATCGCCACTCGCAATGCTACAATACCTTTGTGCTTATTCGGGGCTCGAACACGCAGTAGGAGCCGGGTGGGTTCTCCACCCCGTGGAGGGGTGACATTGAGGGGTATATCTTTGGGACTCAAACTGGGTCGTGGATCCCCCCCACATCCTACATTCCCTGGTCCTAGTATTAGACTTAGGGCTGCCGTGTCAGCACACGTGTGCATTGCCTAATGTTATTCCTATTGTATTAAGTAATTGAACACTTCAGAACTTCCCTTCCTGTCGCACGTTACTTTGCCTCGGATGCAGTCAGTAAGTTACATTACATAATGACCATCTTCGGCTCCCAGGTAGGCAGTATCACCGTACAGTTGGAATCCCTGCAGCACCTGCCGGTACCTTCATCATAGCGATGCTAACGAGTTCATCGGGCCGTTTAACAGTTGCATCTGTTAGTTGTAGTGCTGTGCAGTGGTAAATTGTTTATAAGCAATTTATTTTAGAATAAGTGATCACCCCCTTATGCGGTGTATACTTCTACACTTGCTTTAGCTAAGTTATATATAATGGTGTTTCCGCTTTCGGTCATATGTTGTGAGGCATTATAATGGGCATCAGCAGCCGGCATGGTATATAAGTTTTTCCGTCCATGCAAGGGTCCACGTATACTGACTCTATTCGTGAGCGTCGAGGAGACATGCTTGACTCTTTCGCTGCCAAACGGTTAACAACAGTGAACTTGGGTGAATTAAGGCACTCCCAACGTTATGTCTGGGAATGTAAAGATCTCCGGGTACCGGGCCGAATGGCAGGGATCCTGGTAGTGTCCGTTACCAAGAGCGACACAGTATTAACAGCCTAACAGATCCGCGGTAGTCATGCCAGATTTTGCGGGCACACCTCACGGGCCCTGATCTGCAAACAATATAGACCAGAAAACAGCTGTATGATCTGGGGTAAACTTCCGTTAAAGCGAAAGCGACGTAAAAGACACAACAGATTCAGTTTCCTCCAGTAACTCGCACAGGAAGGTCCTATCACTGGGCGCGCTGAGGGATAACAGATTCATTATAAAATTACCCAGAATGCTATTGGCAGGACTCGGTCCGGGTCAATACAACAGAAAGCACATCCCCCGGTTCACATAGAACCACCCCAGCACCCAGACAGCTGCCATGCGATAATTGAGGCGAAGTCCTTGATATCCAATCATCAAGGCTCTCAGCACGGATGGTTTCCGCAGCAGAGGTGAGATGATACAGCGAGGCCCCATGCAACTTGGAGAGTTTTAGGCTTGACATGGGTGTCAGCAATTTAGAAGGCCGTTTTTCAACTTGGAGAGTTTTAGTCTTGACATGGGTGTCAGCAATTTAGAAGGCCGTTTTCATGCTTCTAGGGCTTTGGGTTAGGAAACACACCAAGGCCAGTTAGAACTGGACAGGCGGGGTGCCCCACCCCCGCCCCAATGCCCTGGTCTTAATTTCAGCCCCTTTCAAATTTAAGTTGAGGCATGCCGGTGACAGAGGGTAGACCGCTGCCGCGCACCGGTCTCTGCGCCCTGAGCAGCGAACTGGGACCACGTGCCTCTGATGGTCGGAAATGACTCCTGGCCCCATATGGAAAGGGGCAAGCCACCAGGAACACGGGAGGTTGTCCGCATGCGCGTACACGCATCCATGCGCAACAGGAAGCACAAGAAACGTCCGGATGCGGATCAAAAGCTAACTAAAGTCCAAAGTGGGGATGGCGACTTTCCCCTTAGACTTGGGGGAAGTGCCAGAAAGAGCCGGATGCAGATAGAGAGGGAACTAGAGGCTAGGTAGTGGGGGCTCTGGGCGCAGCGGGTGCCACGCCCAGGGCTGTGGAAAAGGAGGCGACCCCCATACAGGACAGGCGCAGGAACAGGACCTGAAGCCACAGTGCGAGAGGCACCATACTGAGTCATACATAGCCAAGGGGCCCTTCTTGGGGACTTGGTTCAACGGCACCCCGTTAGTCCTTAGGGCGGTTGTAACCTGAGCAACCGGGGGTTTGCTAATAACGCCCCTCCTAGCTGGGCAAGGTGTGAGTTGACTCTCCCTTGTTCAGAGGTGGGCGGGGCAGGTGGACGATAGGTCCACCGGGGGGAGGCTTGCCTCCCCGGTCGACACGTGGCCAGGGCCACTAGTGTCTGCTTCATTGGCTCTACTTCAGGCGCCCTGCAACAAGGGGTTGCGGGGTGGAGGGGTCGCCTGTCAGTTAACCCGCTCTGTTATTTGTATCACAAATAAACCTGCAACTTTTTATTCCCAAACATACTTGTCTGTGTATCATTTGGGTGGAGGGTTGTGGGGCAAGGGTACCGATGCAACTACTATGCGGGAGGCCCGCGGTCCCTGCAGGGGACCCCATAGGAGGGCAAACCCCGTAGTAGTGCGCAGGGAACCGCGGGCCCGCCTTGGGGAGGGTGGGTGGGCGGGGCAGGACATCAGGCCACCCCCCCTTTCCTTGCTGACTATACGGGCGCACTTCCTCCTTGGCGCCCTCTTTGCCGCCGCTCCTTGTCCCCGTCGGTCGCTCCCGGCTGCCCGCGCCAGCCCGGTCTCAGGCCCCGAGCCCCCTCCGCTCCCTCACTTCCCCCCACGACGCCGGGCGCGAGGCCCGCAAATTCACTCCCCTCCCTACCGCTCACCCGATGGAAGGGGGGAAGTGGGGAGGGGGGAATAGTAATGATGTCTTTGTCTTCCAGGTTGCAGGAGGAGTTACAAGGCGACCCCCATACAGGACAGGCGCAGGAACAGGACCTGAAGCCACAGTGCGAGAGGCACCATACTGAGTCATACATAGCCAAGGGGCCCTTCTTGGGGACTTGGTTCAACGGCACCCCGTTAGTCCTTAGGGCGGTTGTAACCTGAGCAACCGGGGGTTTGCTAATAACGCCCCTCCTAGCTGGGCAAGGTGTGAGTTGACTCTCCCTTGTTCAGAGGTGGGCGGGGCAGGTGGACGATAGGTCCACCGGGGGGAGGCTTGCCTCCCCGGTCGACACGTGGCCTGGGCCACTAGTGTCTGCTTCATTGGCTCTACTTCAGGCGCCCTGCAACAAGGGGTTGCGGGGTGGAGGGGTCGCCTGTCAGTTAACCCGCTCTGTTATTTGTATCACAAATAAACCTGCAACTTTTTATTCCCAAACATACTTGTCTGTGTATCATTTGGGTGGAGGGTTGTGGGGCAAGGGTACCGATGCAACTAATATGAAACCTGGGAGTGGATGATTGCTTGCTCTCTCCACTCAAACCGAAAACACCACGGTGGACTGGAGAGTGGGCGGGAGAGGCGCAAGAACAGAAAGAAACTGGGCAAGGCACGAGGACAAGGTAAAAGTATATGGACTAGAAATTTAAAAGACAGGCTAAAAAGACTAAGCAGAAATCTTTAAAACAAACTAAGTGTAAAACCAACCAGTCACTACGGGCCTGGGCACCTGCCCACCATCCTGCATTATCAGCTTCTGCAGGGTGGCCTGACTGTCCCTGCATGCACCTTTCTCACCTTTCACTTCCAAGCCAGTGACTCACTCATACTATCAGTCTCTGTGTAGCATGCTCCAGTGATCTCGGTGTATCTTGAAAAATACTGCTTGTATGAAGAGCACATGTCCTAACAAAAGAAGTGGGCCGTATTGACCAAATTAGGCAGTATGTAAGCATCATCATGGCTCAAGACATATCGTTTGAGACATCACGATGCGAGACATCACATGTGACATCACCGTAAGTGACATTACAACCCATGACCTCACAGGAAGTGACATCACAAGAAGTGACATCAGATCAAAATAACTCACACATATGTTTAGCAGGTCTGTAATGAGTGCATTTAAGTGCATAACAATATTTAACAAATTAACATTTACTTCAGAGTTGTGCCAAAAAAATGACACATATCTGGTTCAAAATCTGGGCCTGAACTTAGAAGTTTATTTTTTTAAACCCAGCCACAAATAAATTGCCAACATTAGGAATTTTATTTTGCTAAGTCTTCATTTTAAAATATAAAATAGGGTTAAGACACATGCCGCAGAGATCTTTGTGTACCCAGTGAGTCTCAGGGAAAAATAAGAATGGCAAAATAAGTCTGGAGGTTAACGGATGGTGCTGGAGAGAACTGTGTTTTGTCTAGTCCCAGTTTTGAACCAAAGTATCATAGAAGGTTAATATGTCTCCTGCAAAGCACATTATGTAACATGCAGATTATAGGATTTTATTTTATGTAAATGGGTAAGTGGGCTACTGCTTTTAACACAGTCATCCTTTTGTTACTTGCAGTATAGATATATTTTAATTCTTCTAACATAGCATGTTCAGTTATAAAGGACATGTGATCCTACAGGTTTTAACCCTCACTGCCTTATGTAACACATCGTGCACATTGATTCACGCACATATGATTTACTGTCAATGTATAATGTATAATGTGTAGGTGTGATGTAAAGTGCTCTGACACACAGAATTGTAATGAGTAGAATTATAGCACTATGAACAAATTAAACTAAACAGTTGTATTTAACCTGTTAATTGTGTAAATGCTGAGTCAGACTTTACATTTGACATTCTTACAGTACATGCAGATCTCTTATATGCAGGGATGGAACAAAGTCAAAACATGCCTCTGTCACGTATTAATGAAGTAATAACAAGCTGAGTGCCTTTGCTTCCCCTCCATTGTATTTAGGTGTGAGGCTCTCTATAGCTCCCAGCAAAGATACTCCAACATAAGAAGGACTAATGGCCCCCCCTAACTTTGGCCTTTGTTATGGGCCCAGCTGGAAACTGATAAACCACCTTTCCTTTGCAGGTTTCTGTTATGAACGAAAGCAGACAACTTGCAAACGCTGGTGAATGCGTCCTGGTATCTGAAAATTACACCAGGAAAAGTGTAGCTTATTGGCGTCCACCCTGCAAAAAGAGTGGATAGTCAGCATCTACCTATGTAGGAAACACAAAAACCACAACAGTTAATATGCTGGCAGCAGAAAAAATAGAAAAATAGTCTCTCAGTAGTAAAAGCAAAATGTGTCATGCTCTCACAGAAATTTGTGTACCTAAGTTGCTTAATGACACATACACAAAGCATTACCTGCCGTAGTACAGTAGTGAATAGTAGCAGCTTCTCTTTGTAGAGCAGCAGTCCCAAACAGAAAGCCAGGAGCATGACAAGATTTCTAATAACAGCCACAGGATTTGAGAGGTCGTCCTCAGGACATAATACAATTGTCAGGGTGAAGTCACAAACATACCCCATATTAACCTGTTCTCAACCATCTTGTAGCTTAGCATAGAAAAGTCAGGCTTAACTCAGAGTCCATGTGTAAAGTATTTATGTAGCATATCAGACAGTAGCCCAGTCAAAACATGTCACAAAAGCATCTGACACATATTTAGAAAAATAGAGTATTTATTATAAAGAAAGCAAGACCAATACAACAGAAATCCACTCAGTAGAACAGGAGATATGTAGGTTCAATCTATAGATATCTGGTTGCGCCAGACCTGGACAAAGTCACAAGTTAAGTCCAACCGTGATGGAGTGTGGGCCGACTACAGGGAGCCAGTTAGACCCTTTGAACAAGAGTACCTTCGATCATGGTTGCGGAGCATTGTGACCTCCCGAATGAGGATGCATCATGCAGCCGAGGTGATGTGTCAGTTCCGAGGTGCTACGGAATTGCAATGTGAGGCCCTGCGTTATCATCAAGGATCCTATCGATGAGGGTTTGCAATGGAAAGTCTGGCGTTGAAGATGTGTCACCCAGTCAAGGCGATGCTTTGGATCAAAAGTGCTTTGAAGCTGTAATTCATGAACCTGAGTCATTGTCATGGCTGCTTTCTACAAGCGTTTTTCAGTGAGAAGAACCCCATTAGGAAAGCTTCTCACAGGCACCAGTCCTGATGTAGGATGCAAGGTCTATGAGGAGTCCTTTACGTCAGGAGAAACCTTGCAGCAGAGGTGATGCACCAGTTCTGCTCTGAATTGTACAGAGAATAGGAGTTGGTATACAGATAGAGAATGGTAGAGAATCTTCAGGGCACTTCTAAGGGTCTAGAACTATGGTGGCACAACTTTGCAGGGTAGGACTCATAGATCTATGAGTCCATCCACTGGGCTCAAGGTTGTTGGAGCCATCTGCCCCAGAGGCTCTAGTCAGGAGGCCAGGCTGATAGCCCTTGGAGTCACTTGGAGTCCTGGGGTCAACAGATGCAGGTCCTGTCCTTCTCCACCGGTCAACTGGGATGCAGGTCAGCATAGCTGGACAGCAGCCAGTTGGGGCAGCAGTCCTGTAGAGTGGCAGTTTTTTCAGAATAACAGCAGTCCTTCTTCCTGGCAGAGTAGTTACAGGTCCAGAAGTGTACTGAAGAGTTTGTATCTGAGGTCCAATATTTATAGCTGGACCTTCCTTTCAAGCAAGAGAAGCTTCTAGAGGTTTCCATTTGAGGTCCACAGGCATACTGTCTTCCCTGACCTGGCTCCAGACTAACTACAGGGGCAATGCAACTCTCTTTGTGTGTCTGCAGGACACAGTATATTCAAGTGCAAGTAGGGCTGTGCCCAGTTCTGCCCTCCCAGCCGGCCAGTGAGGGTCCATCCAGGGACATCTATGCCCTCTATTGTGTGTGGCCCTCTAAGAGAAATACACAAATACGAACTGTCAGCTACACCCCGTCATGTGACCCAGAGACAGGCTGCAAATACTAAATGGCTAAGGCAGGAAAATGCCAACTTTCTAAAAGTGTCATTTTCTAAATTGTAATTTAAAATATGATTTTACCATAAGAGGGTTTTTCATTACAATTCCAAAGACACCAAAAACGAACTGGTTACCTGTTCCTATTTAGAGGTTACGGCTTCTTATATGTAATACATTAACTGCAAGGTTATCCTATGGGGAAACATCACTTACAACGAAACTTTTACAACGCACTACCATTACAACGCAGTCATTACAACGCAAACCATTACAACGCATTGCGCTGGGGGTCGCTCTAGGATAGGGAATAGGTTAATTTACTATCCAATAACCTTCCCTAGTGTCCACGGGGACTGGAGTTGGAATAGTAAATTAAACTATTCACTATCCAGCACCCAAAAGCGCTATGCGTTGTAATGGTATGCGATGTAAAAACCGCGTTGTAAAGGCAGGCGTTGTAATAGCCTGCGTTGTAACGTCATACATCCTATCCTATGGGAGTAGTAGGTCTTGCAGTAGTGAATTTATTTTACTATGATGACATGTAAAACGAATATGTACATATCCACCTTTTTTAAATACACTGCACTCTGCTCAATGGGCTGACCAGGCCCTAAGGAAGACATATGTATTAAAATGGTAGTTTAAAACTGCACGCATAGGCTACTACAGACCTGGGATATGTTTAAAGGGCTACTGAAGTAAGTGGCATAATCAGTAATGCAGGCCCAATAGCTGCATTCAATTTCCAGGCCCGGGGCACAAGTAGTGCCAGTTTACTAAGGACTTGCAAGTAAATGAGTTATGCAAATTGATTATAAGCCAATTCTATCATGTTTTAATGAAATAGCACAAGCACTTTAGCACTGGTTAGCAATAGTGATGTGCAGAGTTGTGAGGCCAGTATAAAGGAAGTCAGCAAAACAATAGTGTTGAAGGCAAAAAGTTAGTGGGAAAACCACATCAAGTATGCCAGGTCTAACAATGAGAGAAGGACCTTTTGAACTACTGACCTCTCTCCATATCCTTCTAAATTGCTAATATCCATAATGAACCAACCAGACCACTCTAAGTGTATGTCAAAAACAAATACATATGGAATAATCTCCTCTGAGGTCGCTGGCAAATACATGGCCCATAAACATGTGACGGGGAAGTACTACAAACTCCTCATTTTAAAAAGAAAGGGGCAGATCTAAAATAACTGGCACATCCCTGCAAATCAGCAGGGATGCGGCAGTTAATTTGTGTGACATTAGGAACCTCTTGCACCACCGTGGATGTGCCGCATTTAGAATGCGGCACACCATGGCGCAAGGAGAGACAGATACGTGACGCATCTGTCAACGTAAAGGTGACGCAGTGCTGGAGTTGTCACAAGCGAGAATCAACTCCAGCACTGCTCAGGGGCGGCCCATACTCATAGTGTTGTGTCACTCCTTATGCCTGCTACAAGCAGGCGTAAGGTTTTGACGCTGTGGGGACGTAAACATTACTCAGTGAAATCTTGTAGATTTCACTGCATCACTTTTAAGGGGCTTCCTTGCAACGGGACGCCCACCCTGCATACATTATACCTGACACAGGTATAATGTTGTGCCGGGCTTTACAACATGAAAAATCTCACTAGATGTGCCACGTTGTAAATATGTCGCATAGTGTCGTATTGTTTACGATGCTGCTGTATCACAGAAGTGACACAACGGTTTCGTAAAAATGACGCAAGAGGCTTGTAAATCTGCCCTAAAAAGCCTCCCCTCACACTCTTCAATAAAGTGGACAATTATATTTTGCTTTATTGTCATGGGAAATTGAATTTGCAGGCATCGCAGGGCTGGATGAAGTATTTCCTTTCCAACTGAAGCCAGTGAGTTTGGAAAGTGTGCCTCAAATTAAGGATTCACTCTGTATACTGAGGAGTATCTCAAGGTATACAGCTCTCCTGACCGCTCTTCAAAATGTAAGGGCACCCCCTGGCCATACTTATAGAGAAATATCAGAAACACTGAATGTAGGCCAAACATGCTCAAATAAATTCTCTCTACAAACCAGTCCATTTTCCTCTTTTGCTATATAAAAACAACTTCCACTGTCTAAATGTAAGAAAGACCAAGGTGCTGATTAGGATGGCAAGCGGACGCTCCCTATCAGAAATCATGACTGCCCAACATGCTGTTTCCAGTCCTGAAACAGGCATTATGATGCGACCGACAGCACGGCAGTCGCAATGCCTATACTTTGCATTGCCTGCAGGAGCTGCTGGCTTTAGCACCTGCCACAATGCAAAATAGGGACAACTGACATATCCCTGCACTATGTAGCAGGCACCATACAGCGTCTACCACATGGTGCAGGGATATGTGCCCCCCAGAGCCCATATCGGAGGGCCGGGGGTAAGGGGGGCCTGCTACAGGCCACCAAATACCCTTTCTGTAGTGTAGTTCCTATATTCCCAATAGGCTCTGCGCATTGGAATAATATAAACAGCAGTGTAGACGTAGGACTGAGGTCGACTAGGTCTCTACTGACTATATTAGACTTAATTAGTTTTGCCAGCTAGCTCAGAGGTCACTAGAAACTTTCTCGAATGTTCAGGAAAGAGGTAACTCTCCTGATTTAGACAAGAAGGGATTAGCTTCTGACAACCCCATAAACATGACAACTTTGCTCCCTCAGAATAAAGAGTGTATCTCTAGAGTCGTGTGAAAACAATAGACAGCTATTTCACTCAGTCAATCGTGCATACTTAGTTTCACCAGAGTGCAGAGAAATAGAGAGACGGGCGTTTTCAATAAAAGGTGTTATTTATTGAGCAGTCTTCTTTCTCATGCAAGAGAAATGAATTGCCATAATTGCAATACTTATCATAAAGTAAAGTGCGTACATTAAAAGGAGTATTATGAAATAATACTGTAAAAGCATTGATATGGTTTCTTAGCCATATGATACTTTAAAATGGATAATATATATACATACATAAAAACATTAACTAACGTACTCAACTGGTGCTTCTAATCTACGCCTACCCCGGTGTACCTGACCTAAGCCTAATACATGGGAAGGAGAAAGTAAGTAGCAGTTTTAAATTAAGTTGGTTTTGCCAAGGAATCTGAATCAATAATTCTCTTAAGGGTTTAGTCAGCTCCGTACCTGGGTAATAGAATGTGGGAGGTCTTGTATCTCTCTCTCAGGACTCGATATCCCAGCAACCCGCAAGTGTATCTGGAAACACCGGAGCTGGAATTTTCTCGGCTGTAAAAAAAGACAGCGTCTTTCTCAGTGCGTCAAAAGGGAGGGGCGGCGGCCGTGGGCTCTCGCATCAGCTGGGCTCTTGGGCAAGTAGATAGCTGCTCTGCTCCAAACCACTGTGTGTTTGCTTAAGGCAACGTTGGTATATTTATACCGGAAAGGTGCCGGGTTTGACGTAAGGTTGGACATAAGACGTCTATAAAAGATGGCACTAAGAACTGGCCGTTCTTTCAGTGCTCACAGGAGTTCTAGGACAAATAAAAACAAATGCATGGGGAATTCCCAGGTTGCTGGAGGTTTGGTTTGCTTAAAGAACACGTTGTACTTTCTAGGAGTCATGGGGAGTAGCCTTGCCGTATTTGGACTGCATGGGCTATTACTAAATATGGATATGATTCTTATGCCTCTCTAAGGATATTATTTATTATAGCCATATAAGGGTATAAATCGGGAATATCGAATTAGGGTCCTAGATAGAAACACAACACCCACTCCACGAATTAATGCCCATCATTACTAAAACTAAGCAATATTAAACATGTAACAATGCATGTGTGTTTTCCAACCCACCCCAAAATACATCATTCTCATTTGAAATGGTATATGGTAAATATACGAAAATGAGTATTGGTACTGTACACTTTTCAAGCCGTCATCATTCAGTTAAATGCATATTTATATCGCTGAATGAATTGCGAAATTACACATGAAATGGCTCTGAATACAGAAAAGAAGGTCGAGACCATTTCATCACATATTAATACAAATGCTGTACATGTGCTAGAGGCTGAGGTAAAATATTGTCTCTAGAGTTCTTAAATTAGAAGCTCTGTTCTCTAAGAATAGTTCTACTGTAAGCATATTACCATGTGCCAGAAAAAGGGTAAATATTTTGGAAGTGAAAAAAAATAATATCGCTTTCAGGGGAAAAAAATAGTTCCAAATGTTTTCAGTAGCTGTGTTTATCAAAAACTGAAGGCCGAATTCAGAGTTCAGGGAACGTTGTGTGCTCGTTGTTTTAAAAGTTATTCTCATTGTTCAGGGGAGAACATCATTTCAGACAGACTTGCAAAAAATTGGTCTACAACATCAGGTGAAAGTTCGACCAAGTTTGAAAAAGTCGAAATTGTGCACATGTGAGAATGATTGCTATCATCAATATCTGGATCAGCAATGCTCACAGAAGGTTGTACCTGTTTGGTGCTGCTTTCCTCTCGTACTTCACCACCACCTACTCGTAGTGGTGAAGTCTCAACGAATGCTGTCATCAGAATAGGTAGCCGCTGGGGACAACACGATGCATGAGTCATTACAGGACCTAGCAAAGTATCGATATCCATTGGTACTGCTGATGGTATTGTAAGACAGATGTCCAACACGCATTCTTCTCCGCATATCAGACTGCGAAGCACAGGTAAGATGCAATTCTGCCAGATTGGTCTGAATGAAAGAAACCAAGTTGTACTTAGATCTCTTAGCCGGGCAAATCCGAGGACTTTAGTGATGCGGTCCCGGTAGCGTATAGCTAGGATCGTTTCTCCCATCGTCGCTGGAGTCTTGTCTGTTGCTTGGCTTGCCATATCGGAGCAGAAGGATCAAAAATAAAATTCCTGCTATGAGTCTCACTAGTAGAGGCAGACCGCCAAAAATGGAATACACAAAATTCGGGATAAAGCCCAGGACTGTTTCAAAGGGTGTGAACAGTCCTGAAAAAAATGTCTTAAATACATGTGCGATGCCACTGGTATCAGACATGTTTAAGATTTGACTTAACATTTCTACGAAATGCACAGGGCAATTTGTTGATAATAGGGAATGTATCTCTGCCGTTGTCCTTGCAACTTGCAGATCATACGTTTCTTTGGATGAGGTCAAAGGCACAGTTGTCTTTAAAAGAATGGATTTCATTATGCTTAAAGTATCAATTCGAATAGAAGAGATATTCAAATAAGGCCATATTGCCACCTCCATGTCTGGATTGCTGTTTGGATACAATACTTTCATACAGCAAGTGACCATGGATCTAACGCTCACGAGATAGGCCCTTCCTGGCACCATGCCACAACAGCTGTGGTCACTTATTAGAACGTAGCTGCCATTGGAAAGCTGTCTAAAGAATGGCTCTATCTGTGTTGCAGGAGTGCCGTGAAGGTGACATGAAAGGTTATTTGAAGACCCTTCACAAGCTCCGTGCAAGTTAATACTTTGACACAGAAGTGTACCGCTTAGTGATTTTTTACAATTGTTACCACTAAGAAATACCTCCTTTTTTTCTTTCACTATAACATTTGTGTGTATAAGGTAATTTCCATGTCGACTTGATGTATCCTTTACCCAACCTTTCATACTGGCCCGCTGGTATATACTCTTGGCAATATTTAAACTGGAAAGTTGTTATCGGAATTGTGATTATTCGGTGTATTATCCATTCAATGACAGGTCTTTCTGACATTGTCAATGGTAATCTCTCAAGTTTTTCAATGCTCAGAATCGTATAGTCTGCTCCTTTTTGTGCCAAACTGATTTGTTTATCAGTAAGGTTAAATATAGAGAATAATGACGTTGTGTTGATTAAACGCCATGGCACGTAGCCTGAACGCAGATTTTGCAACGTCCAGCCAAGCTGTACAATAGAACGTAATTGTGACTGACCATGTTGTAGCGTTAGTAAGTCCTGCTCTATTATTTCAATAGCAGATGATACAATACTGTCCAGTGAATATATTCTGGAGGACAGAGTCGTTAACCCATTGTCTACAACAGAAAGTGATTTTTCCAAATTAATACGATCAATATCTCATATTTTTTCTGCTGTTTCAATTTGTGTTACTTTCCAAGCCTCGTTGTATGCAGCGTATATACCGGCCGCTATGAAACGTTTTTGACGCTGTTTGCGTGGTTCCAGTATGAAATCATGCAAGTCAGCACCGTCTTTAAGTAAAGTCAAGTGTTGCTTAATTTCAGCCAGTGTGGATTTTTGTAGCCACTCAAGGCATAGTTTCCCTACACTGTATGTTGTAACTATCCCTGGATGTTGTCTCTGGGAGTATCTTGGGTCTGGCCTGTTCAGTTTTAACCCCTGTATTTTGTTCAGGAATCTATCTTGACAGTTATTTGTGTCTGTGGGCCAGATCAACCATTTTTTCCAATCAGGATGTGTTCTGTTTTGGTGTAAAATATGGGATACGTCTATCTCCACATCTGTAGTGCTATTACAATCAGGTATGGGCTTCGGAATAGACGGTTTATTTAAATCTTTTATCTTGGATAGACCAAGACAGGTTGTTTGCTGAATGGTGTCATTCAGGAATATTAATTGTTCTGGGATCATGCAGGCTCTAAATAATGCTTCTAAACCTTGGACCTGCCATTCTTTTGTACCCCAGATGGTTTTTGTTTCAATGTTGTTTTTCCAAAATCCAAAACCAAATGTAGTCATGTTTTCATAAAATGTTTCAGAGTAAATCAATTTAGTATTTGTCAACATTGTTTTCATTCCTGTCTTATTTAATATTTTAAAATAAAATGTTTCTGCATCACTTGTGTTAAACCCTGAAAAGTATGGAAATTTCTCATAAAATGTTTTCGAGCTGCCTGTAGGCGGTGTTGCACAATGTTCCCATTGGTTATAATTAAAAATATTTCTAGGCTGTGCAGATTTATGCAAATAGTGATGACCAAAATGATTATAGCAGTACATTTCTTCATATTTTGCTGAACCCTGCAAATGATCTTGTTCAGTGAATTTAGCTGACATTACTAAATCTGACATCATATTATTAATGTTTTCAAAGTCCCAATCATCAGAGAAAGTACTTGGTTTTACAAAGTAACTTAATGAAACCTTGAACTGGTGTGGATATTTCAAGAGCTCAATCGGGCCATACATTTCATAATCCGTTTTGACCCATGCTGCCCCACCGGGTATTGGATTGGCTGTGATGTTCACTGATGACAGTTCTCTTTTCTCGATGTTAGATGACTTGTGAGGCTTAAGGACCAAGTTGATGTTCTGACTTGCTGTGTCCATTGTACTGTATTTTCCCTCAATGAATTGTCCCAAACAAAGAACCATGATGAGTCAAAGCAGGAGGAAAAGTACACCTAACACAATCCAAAGTTCAATCCATGGTGAGATCAGATAGGTTTCTTTTAGTTGAAGAAAGAGTTCAGTTACTTTGTCTTTGAAAGTTTTTGTTGCTGGCGTTTCTTCATGTTCACTTGGATCATCAGAAAAGTCATCGAAATTGATGAAGTAGCCAGATGCAGTTCTGTCAATTGTTGGAATTGCTTCCGGATTTTCTTTAGTTTTTGGATCTTTCTTGGAGACATTAGTATAGTCCAATGCTACATCATTGTAGATAGGTGTTTCTTGACGAACTGTTGCAATTTGGGTTTCAAGAGGCACAAGTTCCATGGCTTTGTTGCATAGTCCTTTTTTATTCACTGCAGGTTTATCAAATATGATTAGTCTCTCAGTTTGAACCTCTTGGATTGTAGCAAATTTTGGTATTCTGCTATTTCTTGGGAGTCCACTGGGCCTACTACCTATTATTGGCCACATGATTTTGGTTTTACCAGGTAGATGGATACAACTCGGTTCTCCTTTTTACCAGCAAGGGGCGGTAGTACAACTGATCTGGTTCCGCTGACAGCTAAGACAGGTACTGCTTTTCTGTAAGAAGGCCCAAATTCCTTCTTCACCGCGATCTTCTCTCTGACCAGATCCCCAATCTTTGGAATCCAGACAGGTCTTGCTGGGACAGGTGGTTTTTATTCAGTGGCTGTTGGTTGTTGCTTTAACTTTATATTGCTCAGGCTTCTTCTTGTTTCATTTAAGTCCTGTAAAACAGCCAAACGGTCTTTGATATCAAAGGATTTTTCTTTTACCACTGAAGTGTGACTATCAAGATCCTGAATGTACATTCTAGTACCGAACAATAGTTAGTATGGAGTGAGAGTTTTTAGAGAATTTCTTGGCAGATTATTAAGACTACGTTGGACACTTGTTAAATGTTTGACCCACCCATCACCCGAACCTAATACCCTCGCCGTTATAGATTGGTTTATGTCCCGTTTTTTTCTTTCCGCTACCTCATTTCCCTCAGGATGGAATGGAGAAGAGTACCGCAATGCAATGCCCATGCTGGCCATGGCCTCCTTGTAAGCCCGAGAGCTAAACGCAGGACCCTGGTCAGAATGTAGCATGCCAATTGCGTATGTGCCGATAAAGACTCGCAAATCTTTTATAACAGTTCTGGCGTCAGCCAAGCGCTGGGGCCACATCCAAATGAATCTCGTGCAGGAATCCACTGCGACCATGATATATTTATAGTTGCCATCCCTTTGTAAGGGACCACAGTGGTCCAGGGGTAAACACAAGCTAATGGTTTATCTGAGATCAGAAGGGGCGTCTGTGCTGGTCGTTTCACTGTTGATACTTTCATCTTTGGAATATTTCACATTCTAGAACATAGTTTCTAGTCTGTTTCCACATGCATGGCCACCAATATCCCTGTTTTAATAATGATATTGTGGCGGAAACACCAGCATGCGCAGAAGCGAGCCCTTCGTGTGCCGCTAAAATTAGTCCTAACCTGTGTTCCATGTTTGGAATTGCTCTATCTCCCACTCCAGGGATTCGAGCAAAAGGAACATTATTCGCATCAGTTATGTATGAGTACTTTACTGGAAAGCCTTTCAGTAGTGTTTTTCTATCATCTTTTAATGAAGCACTGACAGCTTGCATTATGTCGCTGTCTATTTTTTTTTTTTGACCGGGTGATAGCAGCAACGGAAGCCGTTTGCACAGCTGCCTTTGCTGCCTCATCAGTCAATGAATTCCCCGCAAAGTGAACGCCATCACGTTGATGACTCAGTGTATGTATCACGTGAGTCTTTTGTAGTTCTTTCTGTAAAAGAACTACTTGTTCCCAAAGCGTTTTATGCTTGATTGTGCCACCTTTTGCATCTTTGAAGCCGTTTTGAACCCAGTTCTGCAAGTATTCATTGTAAGACTGGACGCAGTAATATGAATCGCACACTATTAGTGTGGGGAATTCGCGATCGGTATTTTCAAGCCCCATCTTAAATGCTAGTAGTTCAGCTCGCTGAGCTGTACAATCTCCTAGAGATTGGGTTTTAGTGACCAGTGGTCTAAATTTTCCTTCGTGCCAACGACCTTTAGCAATCGCACACGCAGCACTGTAAGCTTGTTTACCCCCGCCTGCGGGTTGTGCTGATCCATCTGTATATATTATACAGCCGTAATGTTCTAGAGGCAGGATTTCGGTCGGCAGAGGACATTCATATTCATATTGAAGGAATTCTTGTGTTTTTAAATTCGGATCAAATTCGTATATTAGGTCTGTTGCAGCAAGAGAATTAACCCATTGTATCCATCTCGGATGCAGTGCTTTAGCATTTGGAATGCTTGCTTTTGTTACTGCTTCTAGGGCAGGTACTGGTGTAACGATTATTATTGGTTTACCTTGTGCTAGGGCTCTTTCTTTTGCTACAGAAGTTTGAACCGCTGTTAGAATTTATTCAGTGGAACTGAATTTCATTTCAGCTTGTGTGTACAAGTGTGATTTGTAAGCTATTGGTACCGTTTCTCCCTCATTAGAGGTTAGGTACGTGAATCCACATCTCCCTGGGATGACTCGGATTACTAGGTTGCGTACGTTTTCGCAAGTTTGTAATTTTGTTTTAGCTAACATGTCTGTTTGCAATGATCTCAAAATTTCTGTGTGTTTTTGAGTCCAATTGATTGGTTTAAAATCAGGTTTTATTAGTTCATAGAGAGGTTTAACCCTCTCTGCATAATTTAGAATGTAAGTTCTTCCGAAATTCAGGAAACCTAGTATTGATTGTAAGTTCTTCAGCGTTTTAGGTGCTTGGAGTATAGCACACTTCTCTAAGAAGTTGTCTGCTAGGCTTTTGCCTTCACTTGATAATTCATATCCTAAAAATAGGACAGTTAAATGGGCAATTCGTGACTTTTTAAAGTTGAATTTGTAACCCTCAGCTGCAAACCCAAGTATTATGGTGTTTACTCTTTTCAAGTGTGTCTCCAGGTCATCATCTGTTAGATAGATGTCATCAACATAAGATAATGCCTCATCATCATATATTTGTAGTAACTCTGTTACTCTTGCTGAGAATAATCCTGGGCTATTCTTGAATCCCTGTGGGAGTCGACAGAAGTGTTTTTGCGACCCCATTATTGAGAAAGCGGTCAAATACCTGCTTTCAGGTGCAATATTTTGACAAAAGAATCCATTAGAGATGTCTAATGCCGTTTTATATTTTTTGCGCACGATGTTATTCATTAGTGCTGCACTGTGTGAGTTTTGTACTGCAAATGTTTTGCAACAGGAGTTTAAGTGTCTGTAGTCCAAAACTAGACAATATGAATCATCCGGCTTGGAGACAGGAAACAACGGATTGTTCATTTGTGAGGTGCATGTTTCAATCATCCCCTGGTATTCAAGTTGATCTAAAATCTCCCTGACTTGTTTTTTAGCTTCTTGCTTAACTGGGTACTGCCTTTGTGCAGTGGGCTGATTTTTTTACTGGATTTTGTGAGGAGGAGAGTCCTCATCTCATCCTACATGATTTTTGTATAATGCAGGAGCTTGGGCCACTGCCCATTTTCTTGCAAGTGTATTTTTTATGAATTAGAATATGATTTGAGAAGGCAGGCATAATCATTTTTTCGCCATGAGGGCACTCCCTGCCAAACTCTGGTGGCCAGTCTTTCTCAGCTAACAGAATGTCATAGCCTTTCAGAAGGTTATCCGAATAGAGACCCCTTACTTTCCTAGTCTTGTCCCCGTCTATACGTAATGTTATTTCGTATAATTTATGGGGTTTGCTAACTCTGGTATCTGCAGTTTCCACCTGCATGTATTCATTGGTGTCCACTCTCTCCAGAAGATTCATCAGTATTTTGCGAGCTATTGTCACTTCTGCTGCGCTGTCTAGCATTGTCTGGGCCCACTCTCCGTTTTTCAGTTGTGTCCTCAGTATTCTCGGCATGTTTAATTATTTTAATACTGGCTACCTTCTTTCTTGGAAATTGTAATTTTTTACTTTGATGAGCAGGTTCCTTGTCTTTGGACTTGACGTGCTGTTCCTTGTGTTCTGACCGTCCTCTTTTTTCCAATTTCTGTGAGGAAGTCTGAAAAGATCGAGAGGGACGTGTATCAATATCTTGATATCTATCAGGTTTCTTCAAATTATCCCTATTTCTAAGGTTGTATCTTTTCTCAGAGGGCTCCCTTTGGGGAGACTTGCCTCCTCGGTCTGGAGATCTTTCTCTCCCTTGAGGAGACCTTCGTCTGGACTGGAATTGTTTTTCTCTCGGAGTGGATTGTTTATCACCATCCCAACTCCTTTTTGGAGTATTCAGATTATTTTTAATAAAGGTTTTTTCAGGATTTTCAGTTAGTTGGGGTTTTACTGGTTTCCCACCCAAACTATCTCTTCCTAGTTCTTCATAGTATTTTTCTATGATTCTGGCAAGTTCAAAAGGTTGTTCTGCTATATCTGTTTCTTTCAATTTCTGGCGGATCGCCACAGATGCTGCTTCTCCTTTTATGTTGGCTAATAATATAGCCGAGACCTGCTTGAAGTCTTTCAGTAATTTCATACCCAGAGTTAAAGCAGGATCAGGACCGTATTCATTTTAAATCTGTCTTAGTACATCTGGTATAATCGCCATGGACGGAACACCATGTGTTTTTGTGTAGATGGAAGCAAAGACCGCGCCCCAAGTGTCACAGTCTTCCACATGTGGTGCGATCCCCATTGGAAGACAGATAGTCAGAATTCTGACACGGCGGACAAGGTAAGTGGTTTTATTCATTTTCTAAAATGTAATTTAAGTATTTAGGGAGGGCGGGAGGGAGGCGGGTGGCGCGTATTGGGGCTACGCGAAGTGCGTAGGTGGATGTAGTGTCTCGCCCACTTCGCGTAGCTTCGCGAAGCCCCACTACGCCCACTATGCCCAGGGTTATAAAATATATACATACATAAAAACATTAACTAATGCACTCAACGGGTGCTTCTAATCTACGTCTACCCCGGTGTACCTGACCTAAGACTAATACGTGGGAAGGAGTAAGTAAGTAGAAGTTTAACGTTAACTTGGTTTTGCCAAGGAATCTGAATCAAGAATTCTCTTACGGGTTTAGTCAGCTCCGTACCTGGGTAATAGAATGTGGGAGGTCTTGTATCTCTCTCTCAGGACTCGATATCCCAGCAACCCGCAAGGGTATCTGGAAATACCGGAGCTGGAATTTTCTCGGCTGGAGAAAAAGACAGCGTCTTTCTCAGTGCGTCAAAAGGGAGGGGCGGCGTCCGTGGGCTCTCGCATCAGCAGGGCTCTCGGGCAAGTAGATAGCCGCTCTGCTCCAAACCACTGTGTGTTTGCTTAAGGCAACGTTGGTATATTTATACCTGAAAGGTGCCGGGTTTGACGTAAGGTTGGACATAAGACATCAATAAAAGATGTCACTAAGAACTGGCCGTTCTTTCAGTGCTCGCAGGAGTTCTAGGACAAATCAAAACAAATGCATGGGGAATTCCCAGGTTGCTGGAGGTTTGGTTTGTTTAAAGAATGTGTTGTACTTTCTAGGAGTCTAGGGGAGTAGCCTTGCCGTATTTGGACTGCATAGACTATTACTAAATATGGATATGATTCTTATGCCTCTATAAGGATATTATTTATTATAGCCATATAAGGGCATACATCGGGAATATAGAATTAGGATCCTAGATAGAAACACAACATTTCCACCTGCCTTTTCAAGGTGGTTAACTGCCATGAAAAGGCAGGCGGAAAAGGGACATCGTAACCGCCACCATGGTAGGGAATACAACCCCTTCGGCCACACCTCTACAATTGAAATATGGCAGGCAGATAAGAAGGTTCTGATATTGGTGGGACTGCCACCGAGCGGCTGTCAGTGGTAGTCCCACCGTCATTATAATCGGCCCATAAGTTCTGGATGTTAGGCAAAACAGAAATCTAGACTCCACTGTTCAATCGGCATCACAGCTAAAGCAGACACCCTCTTTAAGAAACTTAAGATTGGTCTCTAAAGCTGAGTACTCCTCTGTTAAAAATTGGGGGGATTATTTACAAGCCCCTTGCGCCGCCGGTGCGTCACTTTTTCCCATGTTAAAAGTGACGCACCAGCGGCGCAAGGGGCTTGTAAATAAGCCCCTGGGTTTTTGGTTGGCAGAGGTATGCACCCTGTCCAAGCAGAAACCACAGTTCTAGGCAGCTAAGTCAGATGCACACATTAAATGAAGCTGTGGTCACCCTCTGGTAGCTTTTTTTACAGAGCAGGCAAACTTAAGAGGCAATGTGTAAAGTATTTGTGGAAAACCTCAAACAGGTACACATAGAAAACACCAGAAAAAGACTCCACACAAGTTTAGAAAAGTAGAATATATAGATTATGAATTTATAAATAAAACAAGACCATAAAAATAAACATCCAATAAGTAGAAATCAAGATATGAGTATTTGAAGAATAAAAGTAAAAAAATAGTGCTTAGAAGCAAAAAGCCCCTAGCCTGGCTGATGAGGATTATGAATCCGAAACCGGTCCCAGGATGCTTGTTTTCGGTCCAGGGAAGACATGGCTTGGCAGTTCGGGCTGGACTGTTCC
Organism: Lissotriton helveticus; assembly: GCF_964261635.1. Lineage (NCBI taxonomy): Eukaryota > Metazoa > Chordata > Amphibia > Caudata > Salamandridae > Lissotriton > Lissotriton helveticus. The sequence goes on from NC_136065.1 coordinate 1,613,434,530, forward strand.
CATGAGGCACAGGGTCAGACTGATTTGCATATAGCCATGTCTGAACTGGGGTGGCTGAGTGAGCTTAAGAATGGTTCTGCATAAACCAAGATCAGTTGACTGGGGGTGAGTGTTTGATTTGTTCAAACGCTCCATCCATCATCCCCTTTTGTATCGCTTTGTTCGCCCTAAGTGTGGCAGGGTATGCTCAGACGTGAGTCCCTTGTTCATTTGGCCACTGGATTCAAGATAGCCTGGCTGATGAGGATTATGAATCCGAAACCGGTCCCAGGATGCTTGTTTCCGGTCCAGGGAAGATATGGCTTGGCAGTTCGGGCTGGACTGTTCCCATGAGGCACAGGGTCAGACTGATTTGCATATAGCCATGTCTGAACTGGGGTGGCGGAGTGAGCTAAAGAATGGTGATGGATTAAACCCAGATCATTTGACTGGGGGTGAGTGTTTGATTTACTCAAACGCTCCGTCCATCATCCCCTTTTGTATCGCTTTGTTCGCCCTAAGTGTGGCAGGGTATGCTCAGACGTGAGTCCATTGCTCACTTTGCCACTGGATTCAATATAGCCTGGCTGATGAGGATTATGAATCCGAAACTAGTCCCAGGATGCTTGTTTCCAGTCTAGGGTAGATACGGCTTGGCAGTTCGGGCTGGACTGTTCCCATGAGGCACAGGGTCAGACTGATTTGCATATAGCCATGTCTGAACTGGGGTGGCTGAGTGAACTAAAGAAAGGTGATGGATTAAACCCAGATCTTTTGACTGGGGGTGAGTGTTTGATTTACTCAAACGCTCCGTCGATCATCCCCTTTTGTATCGCTTTGTTCACCCTAAGTGTGGCAGGGTATGCTCAGACGTGAGTCCCTAGCTCACTTTGCCACTGGATTCAAGATAGCCTGGCTGATAAGGATTATGAATCCGAAACCGGTCCCAGGATGCTTGTTTCCGGTCCATGGAAGACATGGCTTGGCAGTTCGGGCTGGACTGTTCGGGCTGGACTGTTCCCAAGAGGCACAGGGTCAGACTGATTTGCATACAGCCATGGCTGAAATGGGGTGGCTGAGTGGGCTAAAGAATGGTGATGGATTAAACCCAGATCAGTTGACTGGGGGTGAGTGTTTGATTTGCTCAAACGCTCCGTCCATCATCCCCTTTTGTATCGCTTTGTTCGCCCTAAGTGTGGCAGGGTATGCCTAGATGTGAGTCCCTTGCTCACTTGGCCACTGGATTCAAGATAGCCTGGCTGATGTGGATTATGAATCCAAAACCGGTCCCATGATGCTTGTTTCCGGTCCATGGAAGACATGGCTTGGCAGTTGGGGCTGGACTGTTTCCATGAGGCACAGGGTCAGACTGATTTGCAAATAGCCATGTCTGAAATGGGGTGGCTGAGTGGGCTAAAAACTGGTGATGGATTAAACCCAGGTCAGTTGACTGGGGGTGAGTGTTTGATTTGCTCAAACGCTCCGTCCATCATCCCCTTTTGTATAGGACTGTTCCCATGAGGCACAGGGTCAGACTGATTCGCATATAGCCATGTCTGAACTGGGGTGGCGGAGTGAGCTAAAGAATGGTGATGGATTAAACCCAGATCATTTGACTGGGGGTGAGTGTTTGATTTACTCAAACACTCCGTCGATCATCCCCTTTTGTATCGCTTTGTTCGCCCTAAGTGTGGCAGGGTATGCTCAGACGTGAGTCCCTTGCTCACTTTGCCACTGGATTCAAGATAGCCTGGCTGATGAGGATTATGAATCCAAAACCGGTCCCAGGATGCTTGTTTCTGGTCCATGGAAGACATGGCTTGGCAGTTGGGGCTGGACTGTACCCATGAGGCACAGGGTCAGACTGATTTGCATATAGCCATGTCTGAAATGGGGTGGCTGAGTGGGCTAAAGACTGGTGATGGATTAAACCCAGATCAGTTGACTGGGGGTGAGTGTTTGATTTGCTCAAACGCTACGTCCATCATCCCCTTTTGTATAGGACTGTTCCCATGAGGCACAGGGTCAGACTGATTTGCATATAGCCATGTCTGAAATGGGGTGGCTGAGTGGGCTAAAGAATGGTGATGGATTAAACCCAGATCAGTTGACTGGGGGTGAGTGTTTGATTTACTCAAACGCTCCGTCCATCATCCCTTTTTGTATCGCTTTGTTCGCCCTAAGTGTGGCAGGGTATGCTAAGACGTGAGTCCATTGCTCACTTTGCCACTGGACTCAATATAGCCTGGCTGATGAGGATTATGAATCCGAAACCGGTCCCAGGATGCCTGTTTCCGGTCCAGGGAAGATATGGCTTGGCAGTTCGGGCTGGACTGTTCCCATGAGGCACAGGGTCAGACTGATTTGCATATAGCCATGTCTGAACTGGGGTGGCTGAGTGAACTAAAGAAAGGTGATGGATTAAACCCAGATTATTCGACTGGGGGTGAGTGTTTGATTTACTCAAACGCTCCGTCGATCATCCCCTTTTGTATCGCTTTGTTCGCCCTAAGTGTGGCAGGGTATGCTCAGACGTGAGCCCCTTGCTCACTTTGCCACTGGATTCAAGATAGCCTGGCTGATGAGGATTATGAATCCGAAACCGGTCCCGGGATGCTTGTTTCCGGTCCAGGGAAGATTGGCAGTTCGGGCTGGACTGTTCCCATGAGGCACAGGGTCAGACTGATTTGCATATAGCCATGGCTGAAATGGGGTGGCTGAGTGGGCTAAAGAATGTTGATGGATTAAACCCAGATCAGTTGACTGGAGGTGAGTGTTTGATTTGCTCAAACGCTCCGTCCATCATCCCCTTTTGTATAGGACTGTTCCCATGAGGCACAGGGTCAGACTGATTTGCATATAGCCATGTCTGAACTGGGGTGGCGGAGTGAGCTAAAGAATGGTGATGGATTAAACCCAGATCATTTGACTGGGGGTGAGTGTTTGATTTACTCAAACGCTCCGACGATCATCCCCTTTTGTATCGCTTTGTTCGCCCTAAGTGTGGCAGGGTATGCTCAGACGTGAGTCCCTTGTTCACTTGGCCACTAGATTCAAGATAGCCTGGCTGATGAGGATTATGAATCCGAAACCGGTCCCAGGATGCTTGTTTCCGGTACAGGGAAGACATGGCTTGGCAGTTCAGGCTGGACTGTTCCCATGAGGCACAGGGTCAGACTGATTTGCATATAGCCATATCTGAACTGGGGTGGCTGAGTGAACTAAAGAATGGTGATTGATTAAACCCAGATCAGTTGACTGGGGGTGAGTGTTTGATTTGTTCAAACGCTCCGTCCATCATCCCCTTTTGCATCGCTTTGTTCGCCCTAAGTGTGGCAGGGTATGCTCAGACGTGAGTCCCTTGCTCACTTTGACACTGGATTCAAGATAGCCTGGCTGATGAGGATTATGAATCCGAAACCGGTCCCAGGATGCTTGTTTCTGGTCCAGGGAAGATATGGCTTGGCAGTTCGGGCTGGACTGTTCCCATGAGGCACAGGGTCAGACTGATTTGCATATAGCCATGTCTGAACTGGGGTGGCGGAGTGAGCTAAAGAATGGTGATGGATTAAACCCAGATCATTTGACTGGGGGTGAGTGTTTGATTTACTCAAACGCTCCGTTGATCATCCCCTTTTGTATCGCTTTGTTCGCCCTAAGTGTGGCAGGGTATGCTCAGAAGTGAGTCCCTTGCTCACTTTGCCACTGGATTCAAGATAGCCTGGCTGATGAGGATTATGAATCTGAAACCGGTCCCATGATGCTTGTTTCCGTTCCAGGGAAGATATGGCTTGGCAGTTCGGGCTGGACTGTTCCCATGAGGCACAGGGTCAGACTGATTTGCATATTGCCATGTCTGAACTGGGGTGGCGGAGTTAGCTAAAGAATGGTGATGGATTAAACCCAGATAATTTGACTGGGGGTGAGTGTTTGATTTGCTCAAACGCTCCGTCCATCATCCCCTTTTGTATCGCTTTGTTCGCCCTAAGTGTGGCAGGGTATGCTCACACGTGAGTCCCTTGCTCACTTGGCCACTGGATTCAAGACAGCCTGGCTGATGAGGATTATGAATCCGAAACCGGTCCCAGGATGCTTGTTTCCGGTCCATGGAAGACATGGCTTGGCAGTTGGGGCTGGACTGTTCCCATGAGGCACAGGGTCAGACTGATTTGCATATAGCCATGTCTGAAATGGGGTGGCTGAGTGGGCTAAAGAATGGTGATGGATTACACCCAGATCAGTTGACTGGGGTGAGTGTTTGATTTGCTCAAACGCTCCGTCCATCATCCCATTTTGTATAGGACTGTTCCCATGAGGCACAGGGTCAGACTGATTTGCATATAGCCATATCTGAACTGGGGTGGCGGAGTGAGCTAAAGAATGGTGATGGATTAAACCCAGATCATTTGACTGGGGGTGAGTGTTTGATTTACTCAAATGATCGGTCGAGCATCCCCTTTTGTATCGCTTTGTTCGCCCTAAGTGTGGCATGGTATGCTCAGACGTGAGTCCCTTGTTCACTTGGCCTCTGGATTCAAGATAGCCTGGCTGATGAGGATTATAAATCCGAAACCGGTCCCAGGATGCTTGTTTCCGGTCCAGGGAAGACATGGCTTGGCAGTTCGGGCTGGACTGTTCCCATGAGGCACAGGGTCAGACTGATTTGCATATAGCCATGTCTGAACTGGGGTGGCTTAGTGAACTAAAGAATGGTGATGGATTAAACCCAGATCATTTGACTGGGGGTGAGTGCTTGATTTACTCAAACGCTCCGTCGATCATCCCCTTTTGTATCGCTTTGTTCGCCCTAAGTGTGGCAGGGTATGCTCAGACGTGAGTCCATTGCTCACTTTGCCACTGGATTCAATATAGCCTGGTTGATGAGGATTATGAATCCGAAACCGGTCCCAGGATGCTTGTTTCCGGTCCAGGGAAGATATGGCTTGGCAGTTCGGGCTAGACTGATCCCATGAGGCACAGGGTCAGACTGATTTGCATATAGCCATGTCTGAACTGGGGTGGCGGAGTGAGCTAAAAAATGGTGATGGATCAAACCCAGATCATTTGACTGGGGGTGAGTGTTTGATTTACTCAAACGCTCCGTCCATCATCCGCTTTTGTAACGCTTTGTTCGCCCTAAGTGTGCAGGGTATGCTCAGACGTGAGTCCCTTGCTCACTTGGCCACTGGATTCAAGATAGCCTGGCTGATGAGGATTATGAATCCGAACACGCTCCCAGGATGCTTGTTTCCGGTCCATGGAAGACATGGCTTGGCAGTTCGGGCTGGACTGTTCGGGCTGGACTGTTCCCATGTGGCACAGGGTCAGACTGATTTGCATATAGCCATGGCTGAAATGGGGTGGCTGAGTGCGCTAAAGAATGGTGATGGATTAAACCCAGATCAGTTGACTGGGGGTGAGTGTTTGATTTGCTCAAACGCTCCGTCCATCATCCACTATTGTATCGCTTTGTTCGCCCTAAGTGTGGCAGGGTATGCTCAGACGTGAGTCCTTTGCTCACTTGGCCACTGGATTCAAGATAGCCTGGCTGATGAGGATTATGAATCCGAAACCGGTCCCAGGATGCTTGTTTCCGGTCCATGGAAGACATGGCTTGGCATTTGGGGCTGGACTGTTCCCATGAGGCACAGGGTCAGACTGATTTGCATATAGCCATGTCTGAAATGGGGTGGATGAGTGGGCTAAAGAATGGTGATGGATTAAACCCAGATCAGTTAACTGGGGTGAGTGTTTGATTTGCTCAAACGAACCGTCCATCATCCCCTTTTGTATAGGACTGTTCCCATGAGGCACAGGGTCAGACTGATTTGTATATAGCCATGTCTGAACTGGAGTGGCGGAGTGAGCTAAAGAATGGTGATGGATTAAACCCAGATCATTTGACTGTGGGTGAGTGTTTGATTTACTCAAATGCTTCGTCGATCATCCCCTTTTGTATCGCTTTGTTCGCCCTAAGTGTGGCAGGGTATGCTCAGAGGTGAGTCCCTTGTTCACTTGGCCACTGGATTCAAGATAGCCTGGCTGATGAGGATTATAAATCCGAAACCGGTCCCAGGATGCTTGTTTCCGGTCCAGGGAAGACATGGCTTGGCAGTTCGGGCTGGACTGTTCCCATGAGGCACAGGGTCAGACTGAATTGCATATAGCCATGTCTGAACTGGGGTGGCTCAGTGAACTAAAGAATGGTGATGGATTAAACCCAGATCATTTGACTGGGGGTGAGTGTTTGATTTACTCAAACGCTCCGTCGATCTTCCCCTTTTGTATCGCTTTGTTCGCCCTAAGTGTGGCAGGGTATGCTCAGACGTGAGTCCCTTGCTCACTTTGCCACTGGATTCAAGATAGCCTGGCTGATGAGGATTATGAATCTGAAACCGGTCCCAGGATGCTTGTTTCCGTTCCAGGGAAGATATGGCTTGGCAGTTCGGGCTGGACTGTTCCCATGAGGCACAGGGTCAGACTGATTTGCATATAGCCATGTCTGAACTGGGGTGGCAGAGTGAGCTAAAGAATGGTGATGGATTAAACCCAGATAATTTGACTGGGGGTGAGTGTTTGATTTACTCAAACGCTCCGTCCATCATCCCCTTTTGTATCGCTTTGTTCGCCCTAAGTGTGGCAGGGTATGCTCAGACGTGAGTCTATTGCTCACTTTGCCACTGGATTCAATATAGCCTGGCTGATGAGGATTATGAATCCGAAACCGGTCCCAGGATGCTTGTTTCCGGTCCAGGGAAGATATGGCTTGGCAGTTCGGGCTGGACTGTTCCCATGAGGCACAGGGTCAGACTGATTTGCATATAGCCATGTCTGAACTGGGGTGGCGGAGTGAGCTAAAGAATGGTGATGGATTAAACCCAGATCATTTGACTAGGGGTGAGTGTTTGATTTACTCAAACGCTCCGTCCATCATCCGCTTTTGTATCGCTTTGTTCGCCCTAAGTGTGGCAGGGTATGCTCAGACGTGAGTCCCTTGCTCACTTGGTCACTGGATTAGAGATAGCCTGGCTGATGAGGATTATGAATCCGAAACCGGTCCCAGGATGCTTGTTTCCGGTCCATGGAAGACATGGCTTGGCACTTCGGGCTGGACTGTTCGGGCTGGACTGTTCCCATGAGGCACAGGGTCAGACTGATTTGCATATAGCCATGGCTGAAATGGGGTGGCTGAGTGGGCTAAAGAATGGTGATGGATTAAACCCAAATCAGTTGGCTGGGGGTGAGTGTTTGATTTGCTCAAACGCTCCATCCATCATCCCCTTTTGTATCGCTTTGTTCGCCCTAGGTGTGGCAGGGTATGCTCAGACGTGAGTCCCTTGCTCACTTGGCCACTGGATTCAAGATAGCCTGGCTGATGAGGATTATGAATCCGAAACCGGTCCCAGGATGCTTGTTTCCGGTCCATGGAAGACATGACTTGGCAGTTGGGGCTGGACTGTTCCCATGAGGCACAGGGTAAGACTGATTTGCATATAGCCATGTCTGAAATGGGGTGGCTGAGTGGGCTAAAGAATGGTGATGGATTAAACCCAGATCAGTTGACTGGGGGTGAGTGTTTGATTTACTCAAACGCTCTGTTCATCATCCCCTTTTGTATCGCTTTGTTCGCCCTAAGTGTGGCAGGGTATGCTAAGACGTGAGTCCATTGCTCACTTTGCCACTGGACTCAATATAGCCTGGCTGAAGAGGATTATGAATCCGAAACCGGTCCCAGGATGCCTGTTTCCGGTCCAGGGAAGATATGGCTTGGCAGTTCGGGCTGGACTGTTCCCATGAGGCACAGGGTCAGACTGATTTGCATATAGCCATGTCTGGACTGGGGTGGCTGAGTGAACTAAAGAAAGGTGATGGATTAAACCCAGATTATTCGACTGGGGGTGAGTGTTTGATTTACTCAAACGCTCCGTCGATCATCCCCTTTTGTATTGCTTTGTTCGCCCTAAGTGTGGCAGGGTATGCTCAGACATGAGCCCCTTGCTCACTTTGCCACTGGATTCAAGATAGCCTGGCTGATGAGGATTATGAATCCGAAACCGGTCCCAGGATGCTTGTTTCTGGTCAAGGGAAGATTGGCAGTTCGGGCTGGACTGTTCCCATGAAGCTCACTCCGCCACCCCAGTTCAGATATGGCTATATGCAAATCAGTCTGACCCTGTGCCTCATGGGAACAGTCCTATATAAAAGGGCATGATGGACGGAGCGTTTGAGCAAATCAAACACTCACCCCAGTCAACTGATCTGGGTTTAATCCATCACCATTCTTTAGCCCACTCAGCCACCCCATTTCAGACATGGCTATATGCAAATCAGTCTGACCCTGTGCCTCATGGGAACAGTCCAGCCCCAACTGCCAAGCCATGTCTTCCATGGACCGGAAACAAGCATCCTGGGACCGGTTTCAGATTCATAATCCTCATCAGCCAGGCTGTCTTGAATCCAGTGGCCAAGTGAGCAAAGGACTCACATCTGAGCATACCCTGCTACACTTAGGGCGAACAAAGCGATACAATAGTGGATGATGGACGGAGCGTTTGAGCAAATCAAACACTCACCCCCAGTCAACTGATCTGGGTTTAATCCATCACCATTCTTTAGCCCACTCAGCCACCCCATTTCAGCCATGGCTATATGCAAATCAGTCTGACCCTGTGCCTCATGGGAACAGTCCAGCCCGAACAGTCCAGCCCGAACTGCCAAGCCATATCTTCCCTGGACCGGAAACAAGCATCCTGGGACCGGTTTCGGATTCATAATCCTCATCAGCCAGGCTATTTCGAATCCAGTGGCAAAGTGAGCAAGGGATTCACGTCTGAGCATACACTGCCACACTTAGGGCGAACAAAGCGATACAAAAGGGGATGATCGACGGAGCGTTTGAGTAAATCAAGCACTCACCCCCAGTCAAATGATCTGGGTTTAATCCATCACCATTCTTTAGTTCACTCAGCCACCCCAGTTCAGACATGGCTATATGCAAATCAGTCTGACCCTGTGCCTCATGGGAACAGTCCAGCCCGAACTGCCAAGCCATATCTGAACTGGGGTGGCTGAGTGAACTAAAGAATGGTGATGGATTAAACCCAGATCATTTGACTGGGGGTGAGTGCTTGATTTACTCAAACGCTCCGTCGATCATCCCCTTTTGTATCGCTTTGTTCGCCCTAAGTGTGGCAGGGTATGCTCAGACGTGAGTCCCTTGTTCACTTGGCCACTGGATTCAAGATAGCCTGGCTGATGAGGATTATAAATCCGAAACCGGTCCCAGGATGCTTGTTTCCGGTCCAGGGAAGACATGGCTTGGCAGTTCGGGCTGGACTGTTCCCATGAGGCACAGGGTCAGACTGATTTGCATATAGCCATGTCTGAACTGGGGTGGCTTAGTGAACTAAAGAATGGTGATGGATTAAACCCAGATCATTTGACTGGGGGTGAGTGCTTGATTTACTCAAACGCTCCGTCGATCATCCCCTTTTGTATCGCTTTGTTCGCCCTAAGTGTGGCAGTGTATGCTCAGACGTGAATCCCTTGCTCACTTTGCCACTGGATTCGAAATAGCCTGGCTGATGAGGATTATGAATCCGAAACAGGTCCCAGGATGCTTGTTTCCGGTCCAGGGAAGATATGGCTTGGCAGTTCGGGCTGGACTGTTCGGGCTGGACTGTTCCCATGAGGCACAGGGTCAGACTGATTTGCATATAGCCATGGCTGAAATGGGGTGGCTGAGTGGGCTAAAGAATGGTGATGGATTAAACCCAGATCAGTTGACTGGGGGTGAGTGTTTGATTTGCTCAAACGCTCCGTCCATCATCCACTATTGTATCGCTTTGTTCGCCCTAAGTGTGGCAGGGTATGCTCAGATGTGAGTCCTTTGCTCACTTGGCCACTGGATTCAAGATAGCCTGGCTGATGAGGATTATGAATCCGAAACCGGTCCCAGGATGCTTGTTTCCGGTCCATGGAAGACATGGCTTGGCATTTGGGGCTGGACTGTTCCCATGAGGCACAGGGTCAGACTGATTTGCATATAGCCATGTCTGAAATGGGGTGGCTAAGTGGGCTAAAGAATGGTGATGGATTAAACCCAGATCAGTTGACTGGGGGTGAGTGTTTGATTTACTCAAACGCTCTGTTCATCATCCCCTTTTGTATCGCTTTGTTCGCCCTAAGTGTGGCAGGGTATGCTAAGACGTGAGTCCATTGCTCACTTTGCCACTGGACTCAATATAGCCTGGCTGATGAGGATTATGAATCCGAAACCGGTCCCAGGATGCCTGTTTCCGGTCCAGGGAAGATATGGCTTGGCAGTTCGGGCTGGACTGTTCCCATGAGGCACAGGGTCAGACTGATTTGCATATAGCCATGTCTGGACTGGGGTGGCTGAGTGAACTAAAGAAAGGTGATGGATTAAACCCAGATTATTCGACTGGGGGTGAGTGTTTGATTTACTCAAACGCTCCGTCGATCATCCCCTTTTGTATTGCTTTGTTCGCCCTAAGTGTGGCAGGGTATGCTCAGACATGAGCCCCTTGCTCACTTTGCCACTGGATTCAAGATAGCCTGGCTGATGAGGATTATGAATCCGAAACCGGTCCCAGGATGCTTGTTTCTGGTCCAGGGAAGATTGGCAGTTCGGGCTGGACTGTTCCCATGAGGCACAGGGTCAGACTGATTTGCATATAGCCATGGCTGAAATGGGGTGGCTGAGTGGGCTAAAGAATGTTGATGGATTAAACCCAGATCAGTTGACTGGGGGTGAGTGTTTTATTTGCTCAAACGCTCCGTCCATCATCCCCTTTTGTATAGGACTGTTCCCACGAGGCACAGGGTCAGATTGATTTGCATATAGCCATGTCTGAACTGGGGTGGCGGAGTGAGCTAAAGAATGGTGATGGATTAAACCCAGGTCATTTGACTGGGGGTGAGTGTTTGATTTACTCAAACGCTCCGACGATCATCCCCTTTTGTATCGCTTTGTTCGCCCTAAGTGTGGCAGGGTATGCTCAGACGTGAGTCCCTTGTTCACTTGGCCACTAGATTCAAGATAGCCTGGCTGATGAGGATTATGAATCCGAAACCGGTCCCAGGATGCTTGTTTCCGGTACAGGGAAGACATGGCTTGGCAGTTCGGGCTGGACTGTTCCCATGAGGCACAGGGTCAGACTGATTTGCATATAGCCATATCTGAACTGGGGTGGCTGAGTGAACTAAAGAATGGTGATTGATTAAACCCAGATCAGTTGACTGGGGGTGAGTGTTTGATTTGTTCAAACGCTCCGTCCATCATCCCCTTTTGCATCGCTTTGTTCGCCCTAAGTGTGGCAGGGTATGCTCAGACGTGAGTCCCTTGCTCACTTTGACACTGGATTCAAGATAGCCTGGCTGATGAGGATTATGAATCCGAAACCGGTCCCAGGATGCTTGTTTCTGGTCCAGGGAAGATATGGCTTGGCAGTTCGGGCTGGACTGTTCCCATGAGGCACAGGGTCAGACTGATTTGCATATAGCCATGTCTGAACTGGGGTGGCGGAGTGAGCTAAAGAATGGTGATGGATTAAACCCAGATCATTTGACTGGGGGTGAGTGTTTGATTTACTCAAACGCTCCGTTGATCATCCCCTTTTGTATCGCTTTGTTCGCCCTAAGTGTGGCAGGGTATGCTCACACGTGAGTCCCTTGCTCACTTGGCCACTGGATTCAAGACATCCTGGCTGATGAGGATTATGAATCTGAAACCGGTCCCAGGATGCTTGTTTCCGGTCCATGGAAGACATGGCTTGGCAGTTGGGGCTGGACTGTTCCCATGAGGCACAGGGTCAGACTGATTTGCATATAGCCATGTCTGAAATGGGGTGGCTGAGTGGGCTAAAGAATGGTGATGGATTAAACCCAGATCAGTTGACTGGGGTGAGTGTTTGATTTGCTCAAACGCTCCGTCCATCATGCCCTTTTATATAGGACTGTTCCCATGAGGCACAGGGTCAGACTGATTTGCATATAGCCATATCTGAACTGGGGTGGCGGAGTGAGCTAAAGAATGGTGATGGATTAAACCCAGATCATTTGACTGGGGGTGAGTGTTTGATTTTCTCAAATGATCGGTCGAACATCCCCTTTTGTATCGCTTTGTTCGCCCTAAGTGTGGCAGGGTATGCTCAGACGTGAGTCCCTTGTTCACTTGGCCACTGGATTCAAGATAGCCTGGCTGATGAGGATTATAAATCCGAAACCGGTCCCAAGATGCTTGTTTCCGGTCCAGGGAAGACATGGCTTGGCAGTTCGGGCTGGACTGTTCCCATGAGGCACAGGGTCAGACTGATTTGCATATAGCCATGTCTGAACTGGGGTGGCTTAGTGAACTAAAGAATGGTGATGGATTAAACCCAGATCATTTGACTGTGGGTGAGTGCTTGATTTACTCAAACGCTCCGTCGATCATCCCCTTTTGTATCGCTTTGTTCGCCCTAAGTGTGGCAGTGTATGCTCAGACGTGAATCCCTTGCTCACTTTGCCACTGGATTCAAGATAGCCTGGCTGATGAGGATTATGAATCCGAAACCGGTCCCAGGATGCTTGTTTCCGGTCCAGGGAAGATATGGCTTGGCAGTTCGGGCTGGACTGTTCGGGCTGGACTGTTCCCATGAGGCACAGGGTCAGACTGATTTGCATATAGCCATGGCTGAAATGGGGTGGCTGAGTGGGCTAAAGAATGGTGATGGATTAAACCCAGATCAGTTGACTGGGGGTGAGTGTTTGATTTACTCAAACGCTCCGTTGATCATCCCCTTTTGTATCGCTTTGTTCGCCCTAAGTGTGGCAGGGTATGCTCACACGTGAGTCCCTTGCTCACTTGGCCACTGGATTCAAGACATCCTGGCTGATGAGGATTATGAATCTGAAACCGGTCCCAGGATGCTTGTTTCCGGTCCATGGAAGACATGGCTTGGCAGTTGGGGCTGGACTGTTCCCATGAGGCACAGGGTCAGACTGATTTGCATATAGCCATGTCTGAAATGGGGTGGCTGAGTGGGCTAAAGAATGGTGATGGATTAAACCCAGATCAGTTGACTGGGGTGAGTGTTTGATTTGCTCAAACGCTCCGTCCATCATGCCCTTTTATATAGGACTGTTCCCATGAGGCACAGGGTCAGACTGATTTGCATATAGCCATATCTGAACTGGGGTGGCGGAGTGAGCTAAAGAATGGTGATGGATTAAACCCAGATCATTTGACTGGGGGTGAGTGTTTGATTTTCTCAAATGATCGGTCGAACATCCCCTTTTGTATCGCTTTGTTCGCCCTAAGTGTGGCAGGGTATGCTCAGACGTGAGTCCCTTGTTCACTTGGCCACTGGATTCAAGATAGCCTGGCTGATGAGGATTATAAATCCGAAACCGGTCCCAAGATGCTTGTTTCCGGTCCAGGGAAGACATGGCTTGGCAGTTCGGGCTGGACTGTTCCCATGAGGCACAGGGTCAGACTGATTTGCATATAGCCATGTCTGAACTGGGGTGGCTTAGTGAACTAAAGAATGGTGATGGATTAAACCCAGATCATTTGACTGTGGGTGAGTGCTTGATTTACTCAAACGCTCCGTCGATCATCCCCTTTTGTATCGCTTTGTTCGCCCTAAGTGTGGCAGTGTATGCTCAGACGTGAATCCCTTGCTCACTTTGCCACTGGATTCAAGATAGCCTGGCTGATGAGGATTATGAATCCGAAACCGGTCCCAGGATGCTTGTTTCCGGTCCAGGGAAGATATGGCTTGGCAGTTCGGGCTGGACTGTTCGGGCTGGACTGTTCCCATGAGGCACAGGGTCAGACTGATTTGCATATAGCCATGGCTGAAATGGGGTGGCTGAGTGGGCTAAAGAATGGTGATGGATTAAACCCAGATCAGTTGACTGGGGGTGAGTGTTTGATTTGCTCAAACGCTCCGTCCATCATCCACTATTGTATCGCTTTGTTCGCCCTAAGTGTGGCAGGGTATGCTCAGATGTGAGTCCTTTGCTCACTTGGCCACTGGATTCAAGATAGCCTGGCTGATGAGGATTATGAATCCGAAACCGGTCCCAGGATGCTTGTTTCCGGTCCATGGAAGACATGGCTTGGCATTTGGGGCTGGACTGTTCCCATGAGGCACAGGGTCAGACTGATTTGCATATAGCCATGTCTGAAATGGGGTGGATGAGTGGGCTAAAGAATGGTGATGGATTAAACCCAGATCAGTTAACTGGGGTGAGTGTTTGATTTGCTCAAACGCTCCGTCCATCATCCCCTTTTGTATAGGACTGTTCCCATGAGGCACAGGGTCAGACTGATTTGTATATAGCCATGTCTGAACTGGAGTGGCGGAGTGAGCTAAAGAATGGTTATGGATTAAACCCAGATCATTTGACTGGGGGTGAGTGTTTGATTTACTCAAACGCTTCGTCGATCATCCCCTTTTGTATCGCTTTGTTCGCCCTAAGTGTGGCAGGGTATGCTCAGACATGAGTCCCTTGTTCACTTGGCCACTGGATTCAAGATAGCCTGGCTGATGAGGATTATAAATCCGAAACCGGTCCCAGGATGCTTGTTTCCGGTCCAGGGAAGACATGGCTTGGCAGTTCGGGCTGGACTGTTCCCATGAGGCACAGGGTCAGACTGAATTGCAAATAGCCATGTCTGAACAGGGGTGGCTCAGTGAACTAAAGAATGGTGATGGATTAAACCCAGATCATTTGACTGGGGGTGAGTGTTTGATTTACTCAAACGCTCCATCGATCTTCCCCTTTTGTATCGCTTTGTTCGCCCTAAGTGTGGCAGGGTATGCTCAGACGTGATTCCCTTGCTCACTTTGCCACTGGATTCAAGATAGCCTGGCTGATGAGGATTATGAATCTGAAACCGGTCCCAGGATGCTTGTTTCCGTTCCAGGGAAGATATGGCTTGGCAGTTCGGGCTGGACTGTTCCCATGAGGCACAGGGTCAGACTGATTTGCATATAGCCATGTCTGAACTGGGGTGGCAGAGTGAGCTAAAGAATGGTGATGGATTAAACCCAGATAATTTGACTGGGGGTGAGTGTTTGATTTACTCAAACGCTCCGTCCATCATCCCCTTTTGTATCGCTTTGTTCGCCCTAAGTGTGGCAGGGTATGCTCAGACGTGAGTCCATTGCTCACTTGGTCACTGGATTCAAGATAGCCTGGCTGATGAGGATTATGAATCCGAAACCGGTCCCAGGATGCTTGTTTCCGGTCCATGGAAGACATGGCTTGGCACTTCGGGCTGGACTGTTCTGGCTGGACTGTTCCCATGAGGCACAGGGTCAGACTGATTTGCATATAGCCATGGCTGAAATGGGGTGGCTGAGTGGGCTAAAGAATGGTGATGGATTAAACCCAGATCAGTTGGCTGGGGGTGAGTGTTTGATTTGCTCAAACGCTCCATCCATCATCCCCTTTTGTATCGCTTTGTTCGCCCTAGGTGTGGCAGGGTATGCTCAGACGTGAGTCCCTTGCTCACTTGGCCACTGGATTCAAGATAGCCTGGCTGATGAGGATTATGAATCCGAAACCGGTCCCAGGATGCTTGTTTCCGGTCCATGGAAGACATGACTTGGCAGTTGGGGCTGGACTGTTCCCATGAGGCACAGGGTAAGACTGATTTGCATATAGCCATGTCTGAAATGGGGTGGCTGAGTGGGCTAAAGAATGGTGATGGATTAAACCCAGATCAGTTAACTGGGGTGAGTGTTTGATTTGCTCAAACGCTCCGTCCATCATCCCCTTTTGTATAGGACTGTTCCCATGAGGCACAGGGTCAGACTGATTTGTATATAGCCATGTCTGAACTGGGGTGGCGGAGTGAGCTAAAGAATGGTGATGGATTAAACCCAGATCATTTGACTGGGGGTGAGTGTTTGATTTACTCAAACGCTCCGACGATCATCCCCTTTTGTATCGCTTTGTTCGCCCTAAGTGTGGCAGGGTATGCTCAGACGTGAGTCCCTTGTTCACTTGGCCACTAGATTCAAGATAGCCTGGCTGATGAGGATTATGAATCCGAAACCGGTCCCAGGATGCTTGTTTGCGGTCCAGGGAAGACATGGCTTGGCAGTTCGGGCTGGACTGTTCCCATGAGGCACAGGGTAAGACTGATTTGCATATAGCCATGTCTGAAATGGGGTGTCTGAGTGAACTAAAGAATGGTGATGGATTAAACCCAGATCACTTGACTGGGGGTGAGTGTTTGATTTGCTCAAACGCTCCGTCCATCATCCCCTTTTGTATAGGACTGTTCCCATGAGGCACAGGGTCAGACTGATTTGCACATAGCCATGTCTGAACTGGGGTGGCGGAGTGAGCTAAAGAATGGTGATGGATTAAAGCCAGATCATTTGACTGGGGGTGAGTGTTTGATTTGCTCAAACGCTCCGTCCATCATCCCCTTTTGTATCGCTTTGTTCGCCCTAAGTGTGGCAGGGTATGCTCAGACGTGAGTCCCTTGCTCACTTGGCCACTGGATTCAATATAGCCTGGCTGATGAGGATTATGAATCCGAAACCGGTCCCAGGATGCCTGTTTCCGGTCCAGGGAAGATATGGCTTGGCAGTTCGGGCTGGACTGTTCCCATGAGGCACAGGGTCAGACTGATTTGCATATAGCCATGTCTGAACTGGGGTGGCTGAGTGAACTAAAGAAAGGTGATGGATTAAACCCAGATTATTCGACTGGGGGTGAGTGTTTGATTTACTCAAACGCTCCGTCGATCATCCCCTTTTGTATCGCTTTGTTCGCCCTAAGTGTGGCAGGGTATGCTCAGACGTGAGCCCCTTGCTCACTTTGCCACTGGATTCAAGATAGCCTGGCTGATGAGGATTATGAATCCGAAACCGGTCCCAGGATGCTTGTTTCTGGTCCAGGGAAGATTGGCAGTTCGGGCTGGACTGTTCCCATGAGGCACAGGGTCAGACTGATTTGCATATAGCCATGGCTGAAATGGGGTGGCTGAGTGGGCTAAAGAATGGTGATGGATTAAACCCAGATCAGTTGACTGGGGGTGAGTGTTTGATTTGCTCAAACGCTCCGTCCATCATCCCCTTTTGTGTAGGACTGTTCCCATGAGGCACAGGGTCAGACTGATTTGCATATAGCCATGTCTGAACTGGGGTGGCGGAGTGAGCTAAAGAATGGTGATGGATTAAACCCAGATCATTTGACTGGGGGTGAGTGTTTGATTTACTCAAACGCTCCGACGATCATCCCGTTTTGTATCGCTTTGTTCGCCCTAAGTGTGGCAGGGTATGCTCAGACGTGAGTCCCTTGTTCACTTGGCCACTAGATTCAAGATAGCTGGCTGATGAGGATTATGAATCCGAAACCGGTCCCAGGATGCTTGTTTCCGGTACAGGGAAGACATGGCTTGGCAGTTCGGGCTGGACTGTTCCCATGAGGCACAGGGTCAGACTGATTTGCATATAGCCATATCTGAACTGGGGTGGCTGAGTGAACTAAAGAATGGTGATTGATTAAACCCAGATCAGTTGACTGGGGGTGAGTGTTTGATTTGTTCAAACGCTCCGTCCATCATCCCCTTTTGCATCGCTTTTTTCGCCCTAAGTGTGGCAGGGTATGCTCAGACGTGAGTCCCTTGCTCACTTTGACACTGGATTCAAGATAGCCTGGCTGATGAGGATTATGAATCTGAAACCGGTCCCAGGATGCTTGTTTCCGTTCCAGGGAAGATATGGCTTGGCAGTTCGGGCTGGACTGTTCCCATGAGGCACAGGGTCAGACTGATTTGCATATAGCCATGTCTGAACTGGGGTGGCAGAGTGAGCTAAAGAATGGTGATGGATTAAACCCAGATAATTTGACTGGGGGTGAGTGTTTGATTTGCTCAAACGCTCCATCCATCATCCCCTTTTGTATCGCTTTGTTCGCCCTAGGTGTGGCAGGGTATGCTCAGACGTGAGTCCCTTGCTCACTTGGCCACTGGATTCAAGATAGCCTGGCTGATGAGGATTATGAATCCGAAACCGGTCCCAGGATGCTTGTTTCCGGTCCATGGAAGACATGACTTGGCAGTTGGGGCTGGACTGTTCCCATGAGGCACAGGGTAAGACTGATTTGCATATAGCCATGTCTGAAATGGGGTGGCTGAGTGGGCTAAAGAATGGTGATGGATTAAACCCAGATCAGTTAACTGGGGTGAGTGTTTGATTTGCTCAAACGCTCCGTCCATCATCCCCTTTTGTATAGGACTGTTCCCATGAGGCACAGGGTCAGACTGATTTGTATATAGCCATGTCTGAACTGGGGTGGCGGAGTTAGCTACAGAATGGTGATGGATTAAACCCAGATCATTTGACTGGGGGTGAGTGTTTGATTTACTCAAACGCTCCGACGATCATCCCCTTTTGTATCGCTTTGTTCGCCCTAAGTGTGGCAGGGTATGCTCAGACGTGAGTCCCTTGTTCACTTGGCCACTAGATTCAAGATAGCCTGGCTGATGAGGATTATGAATCCGAAACCGGTCCCAGGATGCTTGTTTCCGGTCCAGGGAAGACATGGCTTGGCAGTTCGGGCTGGACTGTTCCCATGAGGCACAGGGTAAGACTGATTTGCATATAGCCATGTCTGAAATGGGGTGTCTGAGTGAACTAAAGAATGGTGATGGATTAAACCCAGATCACTTGACTGGGGGTG
This sequence comes from Lissotriton helveticus, assembly GCF_964261635.1. Taxonomy (NCBI): domain Eukaryota; kingdom Metazoa; phylum Chordata; class Amphibia; order Caudata; family Salamandridae; genus Lissotriton; species Lissotriton helveticus. The sequence continues at coordinate 1,613,453,223 of NC_136065.1, forward strand.
ACTGTTTGATTTGCTCAAACGCTCCGTCCATCATCCCCTTTTGTATAGGACTGTTCCCATGAGGCACAGGGTCAGACTGATTTGCACATAGCCATGTCTGAACTGGGGTGGCGGAGTGAGCTAAAGAATGGTGATGGATTAAAGCCAGATCATTTGACTGGGGGTGAGTGTTTGATTTGCTCAAACGCTCCGTCCATCATCCCCTTTTGTATCGCTTTGTTCGCCCTAAGTGTGGCAGGGTATGCTCAGACGTGAGTCCCTTGCTCACTTGGCCACTGGATTCAATATAGCCTGGCTGATGAGGATTATGAATCCGAAACCGGTCCCAGGATGCCTGTTTCCGGTCCAGGGAAGATATGGCTTGGCAGTTCGGGCTGGACTGTTCCCATGAGGCACAGGGTCAGACTGATTTGCATATAGCCATGTCTGGACTGGGGTGGCTGAGTGAACTAAAGAAAGGTGATGGATTAAACCCAGATTATTCGACTGGGGGTGAGTGTTTGATTTACTCAAACGCTCCGTCGATCATCCCCTTTTGTATTGCTTTGTTCGCCCTAAGTGTGGCAGGGTATGCTCAGACATGAGCCCCTTGCTCACTTTGCCACTGGATTCAAGATAGCCTGGCTGATGAGGATTATGAATCCGAAACCGGTCCCAGGATGCTTGTTTCTGGTCCAGGGAAGATTGGCAGTTCGGGCTGGACTGTTCCCATGAGGCACAGGGTCAGACTGATTTGCATATAGCCATGGCTGAAATGGGGTGGCTGAGTGGGCTAAAGAATGTTGATGGATTAAACCCAGATCAGTTGACTGGGGGTGAGTGTTTTATTTGCTCAAACGCTCCGTCCATCATCCCCTTTTGTATAGGACTGTTCCCATGAGGCACAGGGTCAGATTGATTTGCATATAGCCATGTCTGAACTGGGGTGGCGGAGTGAGCTAAAGAATGGTGATGGATTAAACCCAGATCATTTGACTGGGGGTGAGTGTTTGATTTACTCAAACGCTCCGACGATCATGCCCTTTTGTATCGCTTTGTTCGCCCTAAGTGTGGCAGGGTATGCTCAGACGTGAGTCCCTTGTTCACTTGGCCACTAGATTCAAGATAGCCTGGCTGATGAGGATTATGAATCCGAAACCGGTCCCAGGATGCTTGTTTCCGGTACAGGGAAGACATGGCTTGGCAGTTCGGGCTGGACTGTTCCCATGAGGCACAGGGTCAGACTGATTTGCATATAGCCATATCTGAACTGGGGTGGCTGAGTGAACTAAAGAATGGTGATTGATTAAACCCAGATCAGTTGACTGGGGGTGAGTGTTTGATTTGTTCAAACGCTCCGTCCATCATCCCCTTTTGCATCGCTTTGTTCGCCCTAAGTGTGGCAGGGTATGCTCAGACGTGAGTCCCTTGCTCACTTTGACACTGGATTCAAGATAGCCTGGCTGATGAGGATTATGAATCCGAAACCGGTCCCAGGATGCTTGTTTCTGGTCCAGGGAAGATATGGCTTGGCAGTTCGGGCTGGACTGTTCCCATGAGGCACAGGGTCAGACTGATTTGCATATAGCCATGTCTGAACTGGGGTGGCGGAGTGAGCTAAAGAATGGTGATGGATTAAACCCAGATCATTTGACTGGGGGTGAGTGTTTGATTTACTCAAACGCTCCGTTGATCATCCCCTTTTGTATCGCTTTGTTCGCCCTAAGTGTGGCAGGGTATGCTCAGAAGTGAGTCCCTTGCTCACTTTGCCACTGGATTCAAGATAGCCTGGCTGATGAGGATTATGAATCTGAAACCGGTCCCATGATGCTTGTTTCCGTTCCAGGGAAGATATGGCTTGGCAGTTCGGGCTGGACTGTTCCCATGAGGCACAGGGTCAGACTGATTTGCATATAGCCATGTCTGAACTGGGGTGGCGGAGTTAGCTAAAGAATGGTGATGGATTAAACCCAGATAATTTGACTGGGGGTGAGTGTTTGATTTGCTCAAACGCTCCGTCCATCATCCCCTTTTGTATCGCTTTGTTCGCCCTAAGTGTGGCAGGGTATGCTCACACGTGAGTCCCTTGCTCACTTGGCCACTGGATTCAAGACAGCCTGGCTGATGAGGATTATGAATCTGAAACCGGTCCCAGGATGCTTGTTTCCGGTCCATGGAAGACATGGCTTGGCAGTTGGGGCTGGACTGTTCCCATGAGGCACAGGGTCAGACTGATTTGCATATAGCCATGTCTGAAATGGGGTGGCTGAGTGGGCTAAAGAATGGTGATGGATTAAACCCAGATCAGTTGACTGGGGTGAGTGTTTGATTTGCTCAAACGCTCCGTCCATCATGCCCATTTATATAGGACTGTTCCCATGAGGCACAGGGTCAGACTGATTTGCATATAGCCATATCTGAACTGGGGTGGCGGAGTGAGCTAAAGAATGGTGATGGATTAAACCCAGATCATTTGACTGGGGGTGAGTGTTTGATTTTCTCAAATGATCGGTCGAACATCCCCTTTTGTATCGCTTTGTTCGCCCTAAGTGTGGCAGGGTATGCTCAGACGTGAGTCCCTTGTTCACTTGGCCACTGGATTCAAGATAGCCTGGCTGATGAGGATTATAAATCCGAAACCGGTCCCAGGATGCTTGTTTCCGGTCCAGGGAAGACATGGCTTGGCAGTTCGGGCTGGACTGTTCCCATGAGGCACAGGGTCAGACTGATTTGCATATAGCCATGTCTGAACTGGGGTGGCTTAGTGAACTAAAGAATGGTGATGGATTAAACCCAGATCATTTGACTGGGGGTGAGTGCTTGATTTACTCAAACGCTCCGTCGATCATCCCCTTTTGTATCGCTTTGTTCGCTCTAAGTGTGGCAGTGTATGCTCAGACGTGAATCCCTTGCTCACTTTGCCACTGGATTCAAGATAGCCTGGCTGATGAGGATTATGAATCCGAAACCGGTCCCAGGATGCTTGTTTCCGGTCCAGGGAAGATATGGCTTGGCAGTTCGGGCTAGACTGATCCCATGAGGCACAGGGTCAGACTGATTTGCATATAGCCATGTCTGAACTGGGGTGGCGGAGTGAGCTAAAAAATGGTGATGGATCAAACCCAGATCATTTGACTGGGGGTGAGTGTTTGATTTACTCAAACGCTCCGTCCATCATCCGCTTTTGTATCGCTTTGTTCGCCCTAAGTGTGGCAGGGTATGCTTAGACGTGAGTCCCTTGCTCACTTGGCCACTGGATTCAAGATAGCCTGGCTGATGAGGATTATGAATCCGAAAATGCTCCCAGGATGCTTGTTTCCGGTCCATGGAAGACATGGCTTGGCAGTTCGGGCTGGACTGTTCGGGCTGGACTGTTCCCATGAGGCACAGGGTCAGACTGATTTGCATATAGCCATGGCTGAAATGGGGTGGCTGAGTGGGCTAAAGAATGGTGATGGATTAAACCCAGATCAGTTGACTGGGGGTGAGTGTTTGATTTGCTCAAACGCTCCGTCCATCATCCACTATTGTATCGCTTTGTTCGCCCTAAGTGTGGCAGGGTATGCTCAGATGTGAGTCCTTTGCTCACTTGGCCACTGGATTCAAGATAGCCTGGCTGATGAGGATTATGAATCCGAAACCGGTCCCAGGATGCTTGTTTCCGGCCCATGGAAGACATGGCTTGGCATTTGGGGCTGGACTGTTCCCATGAGGCACAGGGTCAGACTGATTTGCATATAGCCATGTCTGAAATGGGGTGGATGAGTGGGCTAAAGAATGGTGATGGATTAAACCCAGATCAGTTAACTGGGGTGAGTGTTTGATTTGCTCAAACGCTCCGTCCATCATCCCCTTTTGTATAGGACTGTTCCCATGAGGCACAGGGTCAGACTGATTTGTATATAGCCATGTCTGAACTGGAGTGGCGGAGTGAGCTAAAGAATGGTTATGGATTAAACCCAGATCATTTGACTGGGGGTGAGTGTTTGATTTACTCAAACGCTTCGTCGATCATCCCCTTTTGTATCGCTTTGTTCACCCTAAGTGTGGCAGGGTATGCTCAGACATGAGTCCCTTGTTCACTTGGCCACTGGATTCAAGATAGCCTGGCTGATGAGGATTATAAATCCGAAACCGGTCCCAGGATGCTTGTTTCCGGTCCAGGGAAGACATGGCTTGGCAGTTCGGGCTGGACTGTTCCCATGAGGCACAGGGTCAGACTGAATTGCAAATAGCCATGTCTGAACAGGGGTGGCTCAGTGAACTAAAGAATGGTGATGGATTACCCCAGATCATTTGACTGGGGGTGAGTGTTTGATTTACTCAAATGCTCCATCGATCTTCCCCTTTTGTATCGCTTTGTTCGCCCTAAGTGTGGCAGGGTATGCTCAGACGTGAGTCCCTTGCTCACTTTGCCACTGGATTCAAGATAGCCTGGCTGATGAGGATTATGAATCTGAAACCGGTCCCAGGATGCTTGTTTCCGTTCCAGGGAAGATATGGCTTGGCAGTTCGGGCTGGACTGTTCCCATGAGGCACAGGGTCAGACTGATTTGCATATAGCCATGTCTGAACTGGGGTGGCAGAGTGAGCTAAAGAATGGTGATGGATTAAACCCAGATAATTTGACTGGGGGTGAGTGTTTGATTTACTCAAACGCTCCATCCATCATCCCCTTTTGTATCGCTTTGTTCGCCCTAAGTGTGGCAGGGTATGCTCAGACGTGAGTCCATTGCTCACTTGGTCACTGGATTCAAGATAGCCTGGCTGATGAGGATTATGAATCCGAAACCGGTCCCAGGATGCTTGTTTCCGGTCCATGGAAGACATGGCTTGGCACTTAGGGCTGGACTGTTCGGGCTGGACTGTTCCCATGAGGCACAGGGTCAGACTGATTTGCATATAGCCATGGCTGAAATGGGGTGGCTGAGTGGGCTAAAGAATGGTGATGGATTAAACCCAGATCAGTTGGCTGGGGGTGAGTGTTTGATTTGCTCAAACGCTCCATCCATCATCCCCTTTTGTATCGCTTTGTTCGCCCTAGGTGTGGCAGGGTATGCTCAGACGTGAGTCCCTTGCTCACTTGGCCACTGAATTCAAGATAGCCTGGCTGATGAGGATTATGAATCCGAAACCGGTCCCAGGATGCTTGTTTCCGGTCCATGGAAGACATGACTTGGCAGTTGGGGCTGGACTGTTCCCATGAGGCACAGGGTGAGACTGATTTGCATATAGCCATGTCTGAAATGGGGTGGCTGAGTGGGCTAAAGAATGGTGATGGATTAAACCCAGATCAGTTAACTGGGGTGAGTGTTTGATTTGCTCAAACGCTCCGTCCATCATCCCCTTTTGTATAGGACTGTTCCCATGAGGCACAGGGTCAGACTGATTTGTATATAGCCATGTCTGAACTGGGGTGGCGGAGTGAGCTAAAGAATGGTGATGGATTAAACCCAGATCATTTGACTGGGGGTGAGTGTTTGATTTACTCAAACGCTCCGACGATCATCCCCTTTTGTATCGCTTTGTTCGCCCTAAGTGTGGCAGGGTATGCTCAGACGTGAGTCCCTTGTTCACTTGGCCACTAGATTCAAGATAGCCTGGCTGATGAGGATTATGAATCTGAAACCGGTCCCAGGATGCTTGTTTCCGGTCCAGGGAAGACATGGCTTGGCAGTTCGGGCTGGACTGTTCCCATGAGGCACAGGGTAAGACTGATTTGCATATAGCCATGTCTGAAATGGGGTGTCTGAGTGAACTAAAGAATGGTGATGGATTAAACCCAGATCACTTGACTGGGGGTGAGTGTTTGATTTGCTCAAACGCTCCGTCCATCATCCCCTTTTGTATAGGACTGTTCCCATGAGGCACAGGGTCAGACTGATTTGCACATAGCCATGTCTGAACTGGGGTGGCGGAGTGAGCTAAAGAATGGTGATGGATTAAAGCCAGATCATTTGACTGGGGGTGAGTGTTTGATTTGCTCAAACGCTCCGTCCATCATCCCCTTTTGTATCGCTTTGTTCGCCCTAAGTGTGGCAGGGTATGCTCAGACGTGAGTCCCTTGCTCACTTGGCCACTGGATTCAATATAGCCTGGCTGATGAGGATTATGAATCCGAAACCGGTCCCAGGATGCCTGTTTCCGGTCCAGGGAAGATATGGCTTGGCAGTTCGGGCTGGACTGTTTCCATGAGGCACAGGGTCAGACTGATTTGCATATAGCCATGTCTGAACTGGGGTGGCTGAGTGAACTAAAGAAAGGTGATGGATTAAACCCAGATTATTCGACTGGGGGTGAGTGTTTGATTTACTCAAACGCTCCGTCGATCATCCCCTTTTGTATCGCTTTGTTCGCCCTAAGTGTGGCAGGGTATGCTCAGACGTGAGCCCCTTGCTCACTTTGCCACTGGATTCAAGATAGCCTGGCTGATGAGGATTATGAATCCGAAACCGGTCCCAGGATGCTTGTTTCTGGTCCAGGGAAGATTGGCAGTTCGGGCTGGACTGTTCCCATGAGGCACAGGGTCAGACTGATTTGCATATAGCCATGGCTGAAATGGGGTGGCTGAGTGGGCTAAAGAATGGTGATGGATTAAACCCAGATCAGTTGACTGGGGGTGAGTGTTTGATTTGCTCAAACGCTCCGTCCATCATCCCCTTTTGTGTAGGACTGTTCCCATGAGGCACAGGGTCAGACTGATTTGCATATAGCCATGTCTGAACTGGGGTGGGGGAGTGAGCTAAATAATGGTGATGGATTAAACCCAGATCATTTGACTGGGGGTGAGTGTTTGATTTACTCAAACGCTCCGACGATCATCCCCTTTTGTATCGCTTTGTTCGCCCTAAGTGTGGCAGGGTATGCTCAGACGTGAGTCCCTTGTTCACTTGGCCACTAGATTCAAGATAGCTGGCTGATGAGGATTATGAATCCGAAACCGGTCCCAGGATGCTTGTTTCCGGTACAGGGAAGACATGGCTTGGCAGTTGGGGCTGGACTGTTCCCATGAGGCACAGGGTCAGACTGATTTGCATATAGCCATATCTGAACTGGGGTGGCTGAGTGAACTAAAGAATGGTGATTGATTAAACCCAGATCAGTTGACTGGGGGTGAGTGTTTGATTTGTTCAAACGCTCCGTCCATCATCCCCTTTTGCATCGCTTTGTTCGCCCTAAGTGTGGCAGGGTATGCTCAGACGTGAGTCCCTTGCTCACTTTGACACTGGATTCAAGATAGCCTGGCTGATGAGGATTATGAATCTGAAACCGGTCCCAGAATGCTTGTTTCCGTTCCAGGGAAGATATGGCTTGGCAGTTCGGGCTGGACTGTTCCCATGAGGCACAGGGTCAGACTGATTTGCATATAGCCATGTCTGAACTGGGGTGGCAGAGTAAGCTAAAGAATGGTGATGGATTAAACCCAGATAATTTGACTGGGGGTGAGTGTTTGATTTACTCAAACGCTCCGTCCATCATCCCCTTTTGTATCGCTTTGTTCGCCCTAAGTGTGGCAGGGTATGCTCAGACGTGAGTCCATTGCTCACTTGGTCACTGGATTCAAGATAGCCTGGCTGATGAGGATTATGAATCCGAAACCGGTCCCAGGATGCTTGTTTCCGGTCCATGGAAGACATGGCTTGGCACTTCGGGCTGGACTGTTCGGGCTGGACTGTTCCCATGAGGCACAGGGTCAGACTGATTTGCATATAGCCATGGCTGAAATGGGGTGGCTGAGTGGGCTAAAGAATGGTGATGGATTAAACCCAGATCAGTTGGCTGGGGGTGAGTGTTTGATTTGCTCAAACGCTCCATCCATCATCCCCTTTTGTATCGCTTTGTTCGTCCTAGGTGTGGCAGGGTATGCTCAGACGTGAGTCCCTTGCACACTTGGCCACTGGATTCAAGATAGCCTGGCTGATGAGGATTATGAATCCGAAACCGGTCCCAGGATGCTTGTTTCCGGTCCATGGAAGACATGACTTGGCAGTTGGGGTTGGACTGTTCCCATGAGGCACAGGGTAAGACTGATTTGCATATAGCCATGTCTGAAATGGGGTGGCTGAGTGGGCTAAAGAATGGTGATGGATTAAACCCAGATCAGTTAACTGGGGTGAGTGTTTGATTTGCTCAAACGCTCCGTCCATCATCCCCTTTTGTATAGGACTGTTCCCATGAGGCACAGGGTCAGACTGATTTGTATATAGCCATGTCTGAACTGGGGTGGCGGAGTGAGCTAAAGAATGGTGATGGATTAAACCCAGATCATTTGACTGGGGGTGAGTGTTTGATTTACTCAAACGCTCCGACGATCATCCCCTTTTGTATCGCTTTGTTCGCCCTAAGTGTGGCAGGGTATGCTCAGACGTGAGTCCCTTGTTCACTTGGCCACTAGATTCAAGATAGCCTGGCTGATGAGGATTATGAATCCGAAACCGGTCCCAGGATGCTTGTTTCCGGTCCAGGGAAGACATGGCTTGGCAGTTCGGGCTGGACTGTTCCCATGAGGCACAGGGTAAGACTGATTTGCATATAGCCATGTCTGAAATGGGGTGTCTGAGTGAACTAAAGAATGGTGATGGATTAAACCCAGATCACTTGACTGGGGGTGAGTGTTTGATTTGCTCAAACGCTCCGTCCATCATCCCCTTTTGTATAGGACTGTTCCCATGAGGCACAGGGTCAGACTGATTTGCACATAGCCATGTCTGAACTGGGGTGGCGGAGTGAGCTAAAGAATGGTGATGGATTAAAGCCAGATCATTTGACTGGGGGTGAGTGTTTGATTTACTCAAACGCTCCGTTGATCATCCCCTTTTGTATCGCTTTGTTCGCCCTAAGTGTGGCAGGGTATGCTCAGACGTGAGTCCCTTGCTCACTTGGCCACTGGATTCAATATAGCCTGGCTGATGAGGATTATGAATCCGAAACCGGTCCCAGGATGCCTGTTTCCGGTCCAGGGAAGATATGGCTTGGCAGTTCGGGCTGGACTGTTCCCATGAGGCACAGGGTCAGACTGATTTGCATATAGACATGTCTTAACTGGGGTGGCTGAGTGAACTAAAGAAAGGTGATGGATTAAACCCAGATTATTCGACTGGGGGTGAGTGGTTGATTTACTCAAACGCTCCGTCGATCATCCCCTTTTGTATCGCTTTGTTCGCCCTAAGTGTGGCAGGGTATGCTCAGACGTGAGCCCCTTGCTCACTTTGCCACTGGATTCAAGATAGCCTGGCTGATGAGGATTATGAATCCGAAACCGGTCCCAGGATGCTTGTTTCTGGTCCAGGGAAGATTGGCAGTTCGGGCTGGACTGTTCCCATGAGGCACAGGGTCAGACTGATTTGCATATAGCCATGGCTGAAATGGGGTGGCTGAGTGGGCTAAAGAATGGTGATGGATTAAACCCAGATCAGTTGACTGGGGGTGAGTGTTTGATTTGCTCAAACGCTCCGTCCATCATCCCCTTTTGTGTAGGACTGTTCCCATGAGGCACAGGGTCAGACTGATTTGCATATAGCCATGTCTGAACTGGGGTGGCGGAGTGAGCTAAAGAATGGTGATGGATTAAACCCAGATCATTTGACTGGGGGTGAGTGTTTGATTTACTCAAACGCTCCGACGATCATCCCCTTTTGTATCGCTTTGTTCGCCCTAAGTGTGGCAGGGTATGCTCAGACGTGAGTCCCTTGTTCACTTGGCCACTAGATTCAAGATAGCTGGCTGATGAGGATTATGAATCCGAAACCGGTCCCAGGATGCTTGTTTCCGGTACAGGGAAGACATGGCTTGGCAGTTCGGGCTGGACTGTTCCCATGAGGCACAGGGTCAGACTGATTTGCATATAGCCATATCTGAACTGGGGTGGCTGAGTGAACTAAAGAATGGTGATTGATTAAACCCAGATCAGTTGACTGGGGGTGAGTGTTTGATTTGTTCAAACGCTCCGTCCATCATCCCCTTTTGCATCGCTTTGTTCGCTCTAAGTGTGGCAGGGTATGCTCAGACGTGAGTCCCTTGCTCACTTTGACACTGGATTCAAGATAGCCTGGCTGATGAGGATTATGAATCCGAAACCGGTCCCAGGATGCTTGTTTCTGGTCCAGGGAAGATATGGCTTGGCAGTTCGGGCTGGACTGTTCCCATGAGGCACAGGGTCAGACTGATTTGCATATAGCCATGTCTGAACTGGGGTGGCGGAGTGAGCTAAAGAATGTTGATGGATTAAACCCAGATCATTTGACTGGGGGTGAGTGTTTGATTTACTCAAACGCTCCGTTGATCATCCCCTTTTGTATCGCTTTGTTCGCCCTAAGTGTGGCAGGGTATGCTCAGAAGTGAGTCCCTTGCTCACTTTGCCACTGGATTCAAGATAGCCTGGCTGATGAGGATTATGAATCTGAAACCGGTCCCAGGATGCTTGTTTCCGTTCCAGGGAAGATATGGCTTGGCAGTTCGGGCTGGACTGTTCCCATGAGGCACAGGGTCAGACTGATTTGCATATAGCCATGTCTGAACTGGGGTGGCGGAGTGAGCTAAAGAATGGTGATGGATTAAACCCAGATAATTTGACTGGGGGTGAGTGTTTGATTTGCTCAAACGCTCCGTCGATCATCCCCTTTTGTATCGCTTTGTTCGCCCTAAGTGTGGCAGGGTATGCTCAGACGTGAGTCCCTTGTTCACTTGGCCACTAGATTCAAGATAGCCTGGCTGATGAGGATTATGAATCCAAAACCGGTCCCAGGATGCTTGTTTCCGGTCCATGGAAGACATGGCTTGGCAGTTGGGGCTGGACTGTTCCCATGAGGCACAGGGTCAGACTGATTTGCATATAGCCATGTCTGAAATGGGGTGGCTGAGTGGGCTAAAGAATGGTGATGGATTAAACCCAGATCAGTTGACTGGGGTGAGTGTTTGATTTGCTCAAACGCTCCGTCCATCATCCCCTTTTGTATAGGACTGTTCCCATGGGGCACAGGGTCAGACTGATTTGCACATAGCCATGTCTGAACTGGGGTGGCGGAGTGAACTAAAGAATGGTGATGGATTAAAGCCAGATCATTTGACTGGGGGTGAGTGTTTGATTTGCTCAAACGCTCCGTCCATCATCCCCTTTTGTATCGCTTTGTTCGCCCTAAGTGTGGCAGGGTATGCTCAGACGTGAGTCCCTTGCTCAGTTTGCCACTGGATTCAAGATAGCCTGGCTGATGAGGATTATGAATCCGAAACCGGTCCAAGGATGCTTGTTTCCGGTCCAGGGAAGATATGGCTTGGCAGATCGGGCTGGACTGTTCCCATGAGGCACAGGGTCAGACTGATTTGCATATAGCCATGTCTGAACTGGGGTGGCGGAGTGAGCTAAAGAATGGTGATGGATTAAACCCAGATCATTTGACTGGGGGTGAGTGTTTGATTTACTCAAACGCTCCGTCCATCATCCCCTTTTGTATCGCTTTGTTCGCCCTAAGTGTGGCAGGGTATGCTCAGACGTGAGTCCCTTGCTCACTTTGCCACTGGATTCAAGATAGCCTGGCTGATGAGGATTATGAATCCGAAACCGGTCCCCGGATGCTTGTTTCTTGTCCAGGGAAGATATGGCTTGGCAGTTCGGGCTGGACTGTTCCCATGAGGCACAGGGTCAGACTGATTTGCATATAGCCATGTCTGAACTGGGGTGGCGGAGTGAGCTAAAGAATGGTGATGTATTAAACCCAGATCATTTGATTGGGGGTGAGTGTTTGATTTACTCAAACGCTCCGTCCATCATTCCCTTTTGTATCGCTTTGTTCACCCTAAGTGTGGCAGGGTATGCTCAGACGTGAGTCCCTTGTTCACTTGGCCACTGGATTCAAGATAGCCTGGCTGATGAGGATTATAAATCCGAAACCAGTCCCAGGATGCTTGTTTCCGGTCCAGGGAAGACATGGCATGGCAGTTCAGGCTGGACTGTTCCCATGAGGCACAGGGTCAGACTGATTTGCATATAGCCATGTCTGAACTGGGGTGGCTTAGTGAACTAAAGAATCGTGATGGATTAAACCCAGATCATTTGACTGGGGGTGAGTGCTTGATTTACTCAAACGCTCCGTCGATCATCCCCTTTTGTATCGCTTTGTTCGCCCTAAGTGTGGCAGTGTATGCTCAGACGTGAGTCCCTTGCTCACTTTGCCACTGGATTCAAGATAGCCTGGCTGATGAAGATTATGAATCTGAAACCGGTCCCAGGATGCTTGTTTCCGTTCCAGGGAAGATATGGCTTGGCAGTTCGGGCTGAACTGTTCCCATGAGGCACATGGTCAGACTGATTTGCATATAGCCATGTCTGAACTGGGGTGGCGGAGTGAGCTAAAGAATGGTGATGGATTAAACCCAGAAAATTTGACTGGGGGTGAGTGTTTGATTTACTCAAACGCTCCGTCCATCATCCCCTTTTGTATCGCTTTGTTCGCCCTAAGTGTGGCAGGGTATGCTCAGACGTGAGTCCATTGCTCACTTTGCCACTGGATTCAATATAGCCTGGTTGATGAGGATTATGAATCCGAAACCGGTCCCAGGATGCTTGTTTCCGGTCCAGGGAAGATATGGCTTGGCAGTTCGGGCTAGACTGATCCCATGAGGCACAGGGTCAGACTGATTTGCATATAGCCATGTCTGAACTGGGGTGGCGGAGTGAGCTAAAAAATGGTGATGGATCAAACCCAGATCATTTGACTGGGGGGGAGTGTTTGATTTACTCAAACGCTCCGTCCATCATCCGCTTTTGTATCGCTTTGTTCGCCCTAAGTGTGGCAGGGTATGCTCAGACGTGAGTCCCTTGCTCACTTGGCCACTGGATTCAAGATAGCCTGGCTGATGAGGATTATGAATCCGAAAACGGTCCCAGGATGCTTGTTTCCGGTCCATGGAAGACATGGCTTGGCAGTTCGGGCTGGACTGTTCGGGCTGGACTGTTCCCATGAGGCACAGGGTCAGACTGATTTGCATATAGCCATGGCTGAAATGGGGTGGCTGAGTGGGCTAAAGAATGGTGATGGATTAAACCCAGATCAGTTGACTGGGGGTGAGTGTTTGATTTGGTCAAACGCTCCGTCCATCATCCACTATTGTATCGCTTTGTTCGCCCTAAGTGTGGCAGGTTATGCTCAGACGGGAGTCCTTTGCTCACTTGGCCACTGGATTCAAGATAGCCTGGCTGATGAGGATTATGAATCCGAAACCGGTCCCAGGATGCTTGTTTGCGGTCCATGGAAGACATGGCTTGGCATTTGGGGCTGGACTGTTCCCATGAGGCACAGGGTCAGACTGATTTGCATATAGCCATGTCTGAAATGGGGTGGATGAGTGGGCTAAAGAATGGTGATGGATTAAACCCAGATCAGTTAACTGGGGTGAGTGTTTGATTTGCTCAAACGCTCCGTCCATCATCCCCTTTTGTATAGGACTGTTCCCATGAGGCACAGGGTCAGACTGATTTGTATATAGCCATGTCTGAACTGGAGTGGCGGAGTGAGCTAAAGAATGGTGATGGATTAAACCCAGATCATTTGACTGGGGGTGAGTGTTTGATTTACTCAAACGCTTCGTCGATCATCCCCTTTTGTATCGCTTTGTTCGCCCTAAGTGTGGCAGGGTATGCTCAGACGTGAGTCCCTTGTTCACTTGGCCACTGGATTCAAGATAGCCTGGCTGATGAGGATTATAAATCCAAAACCGGTCCCAGGATGCTTGTTTCCGGTCCAGGGAAGACATGGCTTGGCAGTTCGGGCTGGACTGTTCCCATGAGGCACAGGGTCAGACTGAATTGCATATAGCCATGTCTGAACTGGGGTGGCTCAGTGAACTAAAGAATGGTGATGGATTAAACCCAGATCAATTGACTGGGGGTGAGTGTTTGATTTACTCAAACGCTCCGTCGATCTTCCCCTTTTGTATCGCTTTGTTCGCCCTAAGTGTGGCAGGATATGCTCAGACGTGAGTCCCTTGCTCACTTTGCCACTGGATTCAAGATAGCCTGGCTGATGAGGATTATGAATCTGAAACCGGTCCCAGGATGCTTGTTTCCGTTCCAGGGAAGATATGGCTTGGCAGTTCGGGCTGGACTGTTCCCATGAGGCACAGGGTCAGACTGACTTGCATATAGCCATGTCTGAACTGGGGTGGCAGAGTGAGCTAAAGAATGGTGATGGATTAAACCCAGATATTTTGACTGGAGGTGAGTGTTTGATTTACTCAAACGCTCCGTCCATCATCCCCTTTTGTATCGCTTTGTTCGCCCTAAGTGTGGCAGGGTATGCTCAGACGTGAGTCCATTGCTCACTTTGCCACTGGATTCAATATAGCCTGGCTGATGAGGATTATGAATCCGAAACCGGTCCCAGGATGCTTGTTTCCGGTCCAGGGAAGATATGGCTTGGCAGTTCGGGCTGGACTGTTCCCATGAGGCACAGGGTCAGACTGATTTGCATATAGCCATGTCTGAACTGGGGTGGCAGAGTGAGCTAAAGAATGGTGATGGATTAAACCCAGATAATTTGACTGGAGGTGAGTGTTTGATTTACTCAAACGCTCCGTCCATCATCCCCTTTTGTATCGCTTTGTTCGCCCTAAGTATGGCAGGGTATGCTCAGACGTGAGTCCCTTGCTCACTTGGCCACTGGATTCAAGATAGCCTGGCTGATGAGGATTATGAATCCGAAAACGGTCCCAGGATGCTTGTTTCCGGTCCATGGAAGACATGGCTTGGCAGTTCGGGCTGGACTGTTCGGGCTGGACTGTTCCCATGAGGCACAGGGTCAGACTGATTTGCATATAGCCATGGCTGAAATGGGGTGGCTGGGTGGGCTAAAGAATGGTGATGGATTAAACCCAGATCAGTTGGCTGGGGGTGAGTGTTTGATTTGCTCAAACGCTCCATCCATCATCCCCTTTTGTATCGCTTTGTTCGCCCTAGGTGTGGCAGGGTATGCTCAGACGTGAGTCCCTTGCTCACTTGGCCACTGGATTCAAGATAGCCTGGCTGATGAGGATTATGAATCCGAAACCGGTCCCAGGATGCTTGTTTCCGGTCCATGGAAGACATGACTTGGCAGTTGGGGCTGGACTGTTCCCATGAGGCACAGGGTCAGACTGATTTGCATATAGCCATGTCTGAAATGGGGTGGCTGAGTGGGCTAAAGAATGGTGATGGATTAAACCCAGATCAGTTAACTGGGGTGAGTGTTTGATTTGCTCAAACGCTCCGTCCATCATCCCCTTTTGTATAGGACTGTTCCCATGAGGCACAGGGTCAGACTGATTTGTATATAGCCATGTCTGAACTGGGGTGGCGGAGTGAGCTAAAGAATGGTGATGGATTAAACCCAGATCATTTGACTGGGGGTGAGTGTTAGATTTACTCAAACGCTCCGACGATCATCCCCTTTTGTATCGCTTTGTTCGCTGTAAGTGTGGCAGGGTATGCTCAGACGTGAGTCCCTTGTTCACTTGGCCACTAGATTCAAGATAGCCTGGCTGATGAGGATTATGAATCCGAAACCGGTCCCAGGATGCTTGTTTCCGGTCCAGGGAAGACATGGCTTGGCAGTTCGGGCTGGACTGTTCCCATGAGGCACAGGGTAAGACTGATTTGCATATAGCCATGTCTGAAATGGGGTGTCTGAGTGAACTAAAGAATGGTGATGGATTAAACCCAGATCATTTGACTGGGGGTGAGTGTTTGATTTGCTCAAACGCTCCGTCCATCATCCCCTTTTGTATAGGACTGTTCCCATGAGGCACAGGGTCAGACTGATTTGCACATAGCCATGTCTGAACTGGGGTGGCGGAGTGAGCTAAAGAATGGTGATGGATTAAAGCCAGATCATTTGACTGGGGGTGAGTGTTTGATTTGCTCAAACGCTCCGTCCATCATCCCCTTTTGTATCGCTTTGTTCGCCCTAAGTGTGGCAGGGTATGCTCAGACGTGAGTCCCTTGCTCACTTGGCCACTGGATTCAAGACAGCCTGGCTGATGAGGATTATGATTCCGAAACCGGTCCCAGTATGCTTGTTTCCGGTCCATGGAAGACATGGCTTGGCAGTTTGGGCTGGACTGTTCCCATGAGGCACAGGGTCAGACTGATTTGCATATAGCCATGTCTGAAATGGGGTGGCTGAGGGGGCTAAAGAATGGTGATGGATTAAACCCAGATCAGTTGACTGGGGTGAGTGTTTGATTTGCTCAAACGCTCCGTCCATCATCCCCTTTTGTATAAGACTGTTCCCATGAGGCACAGGGTCAGACTGATTTGCATATAGCCATATCTGAACTGGGGTGGCGGAGTGAGCTAAAGAATGGTGATGGATTAAACCCAGATCATTTGACTGGGGCTGAGTGTTTGATTCACTCAAACTCTCGGTCAAACATTCCCTTTTGTATCGCTTTGTTCGCCCTAAGTGTGGCAGGGTATGCTCAGACGTGAGTCCCTTGCTCACTTTGCCACTGGATTCAAGATAGCCTGGCTGATGAGGATTATGAATCCGAAACCGGTCCCAGGATGCTTGTTTCCGGTCCAGGGAAGATATGGCTTGGCAGATCGGGCTGGACTGTTCCCATGAGGCACAGGGTCAGACTGATTTGCATATAGCCATGTCTGAACTGGGGTGGCTGAGTGAACTAAAGAATGGTGATGGATTAAACCCAGATCATTTGACTGGGGGTGAGTGTTTGATTTACTCAAACGCTCCGTCGATCATCCCCTTTTGTATCGCTTTGTTCGCCCTAAGTGTGGCAGGGTATGCTCAGACGTGAGTCCCTTGCTCACTTTGCCACTGGATTCAAGATAGCCTGGCTGATGAGGATTATGAATCCGAAACCGGTCCCAGGATGCTTGTTTCTGGTCCAGGGAAGATATGGCTTGGCAGTTCGGGCTGGACTGTTCCCATGAGGCACAGGGTCAGACTGATTTGCATATAGCCATGTCTGAACTGGGGTGGCGGAGTGAGCTAAAGAATGGTGATGTATTAAACCCAGATCATTTGATTGGGGGTGAGTGTTTGATTTACTCAAACGCTCCGTCCATCATTCCCTTTTGTATCGCTTTGTTCACCCTAAGTGTGGCAGGGTATGCTCAGACGTGAGTCCATTGCTCACTTTGCCACTGGATTCAATATAGCCTGGCTGATGAGGATTATGAATCCGAAACCGGTCCCAGGATTCTTGTTTCCGTTCCAGGAAAGATATGGCTTGGCAGTTGGGGCTGGACTGTTCCCATGAGGCACAGGGTCAGACTGATTTGCATATAGCCATGTCTGAAATGGGGTGGCTGAGGGGGCTAAAGAATGGTGATGGATTAAACCCAGATCAGTTGACTGGGGTGAGTGTTTGATTTGCTCAAACGCTCCGTCCATCATCCCCTTTTGTATAGGACTGTTCCCATGAGGCACAGGGTCAGACTGATTTGCATATAGCCATATCTGAACTGGGGTGGCGGAGTGAGCTAAAGAATGGTGATGGATTAAACCCAGATCATTTGACTGGGGCTGAGTGTTTGATTTACTCAAACGCTCGGTCGAACATTCCCTTTTGTATCGCTTTGTTCGCCCTAAGTGTGGCAGGGTATGCTCAGACGTGAGTCCCTTGCTCACTTTGCCACTGGATTCAAGATGGCCTGGCTGATGAGGATTATGAATCCGAAACCGGTCCCAGGATGCTTGTTTCCGGTCCAGGGAAGATATGGCTTGGCAGTTCGGGCTGGACTGTTCCCATGAGGCACAGGGTCAGACTGATTTGCATATAGCCATGTCTGAACTGGGGTGGCTGAGTGAACTAAAGAATAGTGATGGATTAAACCCAGATCATTTGACTGGGGGTGAGTGTTTGATTTACTCAAACACTCCGTCGATCATCCCCTTTTGTATCGCTTTGTTCGCCCTAAGTGTGGCAGGGTATGCTCAGACGTGAGTCCCTTGCTCACTTTGCCACTGGATTCAAGATAGCCTGGCTGATGAGGATTATGAATCCGAAACCGGTCACAGGATGCTTGTTTCTGGTCCAGGGAAGATATGGCTTGGCAGTTTGGGCTGGACTGTTCCCATGAGGCACAGGGTCAGACTGATTTGCATATAGCCATGTCTGAACTGGGGTGGCGGAGTGAGCTAAAGAATGGTGATGTATTAAACCCAGGTCATTTGACTGGGGGTGAGTGTTTGATTTACTCAAACGCTCCGTCCATCATTCCCTTTTGTATCGCTTTGTTCACCCTAAGTGTGGCAGGGTATGCTCAGACGTGAGTCCATTGCTCACTTTGCCACTGGATTCAATATAGCCTGGCTGATGAGGATTATGAATCCGAAACCGGTCCCAGGATTCTTGTTTCCGTTCCAGGAAAGATATGGCTTGGCAGTTGGGGCTGGACTGTTCCCATGAGGCACAGGGTCAGACTGATTTGCATATAGCCATGTCTGAAATGGGGTGGCTGAGTGGGCTAAAGAATGGTGATGGATTTAACCCAGATCAGTTGACTGGGGGTGAGTGTTTGATTTGCTCAAACGCTCCGTCCATCATCCCCTTTTGTATAGGACTGTTCCCATGAGGCACAGGGTCAGACTGATTTGCATATAGCCATATCTGAACTGGGGTGGCGGAGTGAGCTAAAGAATGGTGATGGATTAAACCCAGATCATTTGACTGGGGCTGAGTGTTTGATTTACTCAAACGCTCGGTCGAACATTCCCTTTTGTATCGCTTTTTTCGCCCTGAGTGTGGCAGGGTATGCTCAGACGTGAGTCCCTTGCTCACTTTGCCACTGGATTCAAGATAG
Organism: Lissotriton helveticus; assembly: GCF_964261635.1. NCBI lineage: Eukaryota > Metazoa > Chordata > Amphibia > Caudata > Salamandridae > Lissotriton > Lissotriton helveticus. The sequence continues at coordinate 1,613,472,001 of NC_136065.1, forward strand.
CCTGGCTGATGAGGATTATGAATCCGAAACCGGTCCCAGGATGCTGGTTTCCGGTCCAGGGAAGATATGGCTTGGCAGTTCGGGCTGGACTGTTCCCATGAGGCACAGGGTCAGACTGATTTGCATATAGCCATGTCTGAACTGGGGTGGCTGAGTGAACTAAAGAATGGTGATGGATTAAACCCAGATCATTTGACTGGGGGTGAGTGTTTGATTTACTCAAACGCTCCGTCGATCATCCCCTTTTGTATCGCTTTGTTCGCCCTAAGTGTGGCAGGGTATGCTCAGACGTGAGTCCCTTGCTCACTTTGCCACTGGATTCAAGATAGCCTGGCTGATGAGGATTATGAATCCGAAACCGGTCCCAGGATGCTTGTTTCTGGTCCAGGGAAGATATGGCTTGGCAGTTCGGGCTGGACTGTTCCCATGAGGCACAGGGTCAGACTGATTTGCATATAGCCATGTCTGAACTGGGGTGGCGGAGTGAGCTAAAGAATGGTGATGTATTAAACCCAGATCATTTGACTGGGGGTGAGTGTTTGATTTACTCAAACGCTCCGTCCATCATTCCCTTTTGTATTGCTTTGTTCACCCTAAGTGTGGCAGGGTATGCTCAGACGTGAGTCCATTGCTCACTTTGCCACTGGATTCAATATAGCCTGGCTGATGAGGATTATGAATCCGAAACCGGTCCCAGGATTCTTGTTTCCGTTCCAGGAAAGATATGGCTTGGCAATTGGGGCTGGACTGTTCCCATGAGGCACAGGGTCAGACTGATTTGCATATAGCCATGTCTGAAATGGGGTGGCTGAGTGGGCTAAAGAATGGTGATGGATTAAACCCAGATCAGTTGACTGGGGGTGAGTGTTTGATTTGCTCAAACGCTCCGTCCATCATCCCCTTTTGTATCGCTTTGTTCACCCTAAGTGTGGCAGGGTATGCTCAGACGTGAGTCCATTGCTCACTTTGCCACTGGATTCAATATAGCCTGGCTGATGAGGATTATGAATCCGAAACCGGTCCCAGGATTCTTGTTTCCGTTCCAGGAAAGATATGGCTTGGCAGTTGGGGCTGGACTGTTCCCATGAGGCACAGGGTCAGACTGATTTGCATATAGCCATGTCTGAAATGGGGTGGCTGAGTGGGCTAAAGAATGGTGATGGATTAAACCCAGATCAGTTGACTGGGGGTGAGTGTTTGATTTGCTCAAACGCTCCGTCCATCATCCCCTTTTGTATAGGACTGTTCCCATGAGGCACAGGGTCAGACTGATTTGCATATAGCCATGTCTGAACTGGGTTGGCGGAGTGAGCTAAAGAATGGTGATGGATTAAACCCAGATCATTTGACTGGGGGTGAGTGTTTGATTTACTCAAACGCTCCGTTGATCATCCGCTGTTGTATCGCTGTGTTCGTCCTAAGTGTGCCAGGGTATGCTCAGAAGTGAGTCCCTTGCTCACTTTGCCACTGGATTCAAGATAGCCTGGCTGATGAGGATTATGAATCTGAAACCGGTCCCAGGATGCTTGTTTCCGTTCCAGGGAAGATATGGCTTGGCAGTTCGGGCTGGACTGTTCCCATGAGGCACAGGGTCAGACTGATTTGCATATAGCCATTTCTGAACTGGGGTGGCGGAGTGAGCTAAAGAATGGTGATGGATTAAACCCAGATAATTTGACTGGGGGTGAGTGTTTGATTTGCTCAAACGCTCCGTCCATCATCCCCTTTTGTATCGCTTTGTTCGCCCTAAGTGTGGCAGGGTATGCTCACACGTGAGTCCCTTGCTCACTTGGCCACTGGATTCAAGACAGCCTGGCTGATGAGGATTATGAATCCGAAACCGGTCCCAGGATGCTTGTTTCCGGTCCATGGAAGACATGGCTTGGCAGTTGGGGCTGGACTGTTCCCATGAGGCACAGGGTCAGACTGATTTGCATATAGCCATGTCTGAAATGGGGTGGCTGAGTGGGCTAAAGAATGGTGATGGATTAAACCCAGATCAGTTGACTGGGGTGAGTGTTTGATTTGCTCAAACGCTCCGTCCATCATCCCCTTTTGTATAGGACTGTTCCCATGAGGCACAGGGTCAGACTGATTTGCATATAGCCATATCTGAACTGGGGTGGCGGAGTGAGCTAAAGAATGGTGATGGATTAAACCCAGATCATTTGACTGGGGGTGAGTGTTTGATTTACTCAAACGCTCCGTCGAACATCCCCTTTTGTATCGCTTTGTTCGCCCTAAGTGTGGCAGGGTATGCTCAGACATGAGTCCCTTGTTCACTTGGCCACTGGATTCAAGATAGCCTGGCTGATGAGGATTATAAATCCGAAACCGGTCCCAGGATGCTTGTTTCCGGTCCAGGGAAGACATGGCTTGGCAGTTCGGGCTGGACTGTTCCCATGAGGCACAGGGTCAGACTGATTTGCATATAGCCATGTCTGAACTGGGGTGGCTTAGTGAACTAAAGAATGGTGATGGATTAAACCCAGATCATTTGACTGGGGGTGAGTGCTTGATTTACTCAAACGCTCCGTCGATCATCCCCTTTTGTATCGCTTTGTTCGACCTAAGTGTGGCAGTGTATGCTCAGACGTGAGTCCCTTGCTCACTTTGCCACTGGATTCAAGATAGCCTGGCTGATGAGGATTATGAATCTGAAACCGGTCCCAGGATGCTTGTTTCCGTTCCAGGGAAGATATGGCTTGGCAGGTCGGGCTGGACTGTTCCCATGAGGCACAGGGTCAGACTGATTTGCATATAGCCATGTCTGAACTGGGGTGGCGGAGTGAGCTAAAGAATGGTGATGGATTAAACCCAGATAATTTGACTGGGGGTGAGTGTTTGATTTACTCAAACGCTCCGTACATCATCCCCTTTTGTATCGCTTTGTTCGCCCTAAGTGTGGCAGGGTATGCTCAGACGTGAGTCCATTGCTCACTTTGCCACTGGATTCAATATAGCCTGGTTGATGAGGATTATGAATCCGAAACCGGTCCCAGGATGCTTGTTTCCGGTCCAGGGAAGATATGGCTTGGCAGTTCGGGCTAGACTGATCCCATGAGGCACAGGGTCAGACTGATTTGCATATAGCCATGTCTGAACTGGGGTGGCGGAGTGAGCTAAAAAATGGTGATGGATCAAACCCAGATCAGTTGACTGGGGGTGAGTGTTTGATTTGCTCAAACGCTCCGTGCATCATCCACTATTGTATCGCTTTGTTCGCCTTAAGTGTGGCAGGGTATGCTCAGACGTGAGTCCTTTGCTCACTTGGCCACTGGATACAAGATAGCCTGGCTGATGAGGATTATGAATCCGAAACCGGTCCCAGGATGCCTGTTTCCGGTCCATGGAAGACATGGCTTGGCATTTGGGGCTGGACTGTTCCCATGAGGCACAGGGTCAGACTGATTTGCATATAGCCATGTCTGAAATGGGGTGGATGAGTGGGCTAAAGAATGGTGATGGATTAAACCCAGATCAGTTAACTGGGGTGAGTGTTTGATTTGCTCAAACGCTCCGTCCATCATCCCCTTTTGTATAGGACTGTTCCCATGAGGCACAGGGTCAGACTGATTTGTATATAGCCATGTCTGAACTGGAGTGGCGGAGTGAGCTAAAGAATGGTGATGGATTAAACCCAGATCATTTGACTGGGGGTGAGTGTTTGATTTACTCAAACGCTTCGTCGATCATCCCCTTTTGTATCGCTTTGTTCGCCCTAAGTGTGGCAGGGTATGCTCACACGTGAGTCCCTTGTTCACTTGGCGACTGGATTCAAGATAGCCTGGCTGATGAGGATTATAAATCCGAAACCGGTCCCAGGATGCTTGTTTCCAGTCCAGGGAAGACATGGCTTGGCAGTTCGGGCTGGACTGTTCCCATGAGGCACAGGGTCAGACTGAATTGCATATAGCCATGTCTGAACTGGGGTGGCTCAGTGAACTAAAGAATGGTGATGGATTAAACCCAGATCATTTGACTGGGGGTGAGTGTTTGATTTACTCAAACGCTCCGTTGATCTTCCCCTTTTGTATCGCTTTGTTCGCCCTAAGTGTGGCAGGGTATGCTCAGACGTGAGTCCCTTGCTCACTTTGCCACTGGATTCAAGATAGCCTGGCTGATGAGGATTATGAATCTGAAACCGGTCCCAGGATGCTTGTTTCCGTTCCAGGGAAGATATGGCTTGGCAGTTCGGGCTGGACTGTTCCCATGAGGCACAGGGTCAGACTGATTTGCATATAGCCATGTCTGAACTGGGGTGGCGGAGTGAGCTAAAGAATGGTGATGTATTAAACCAGATCATTTGACTAGGGGTGAGTGTTTGATTTACTCAAACGCTCCGTCCATCATCCGCTTTTGTATCGCTTTGTTCGCCCTAATTGTGGCAGGGTATGCTCAGACGTGAGTCCCTTGCTCACTTGGCCACTGGATTCAAGATAGCCTGGCTGATGAGGATTATGAATCCGAAACCGGTCCCAGGATGCTTGTTTCCGGTCCATGGAAGACATGGCTTGGCAGTTCGGGCTGGACTGTTCGGGCTGGACTGTTCCCATGAGGCACAGGGTCAGACTGATTTGCATATAGCCATGGCTGAAATGGGGTGGCTGAGAGGGATAAAGAATGGTGATGGATTAAACCCATATCAGTTGGCTGGGAGTGAGTGTTTGATTTGCTCAAACGCTCCATCCATCATCCCCTTTTGTATCGCTTTGTTCGCCCTAAGTGTGGCAGGGTATGCTCAGACGTGAGTCCCTTGCTCACTTGGCCACTGGATTCAAGATAGCCTGGCTGATGAGGATTATGAATCCGCAACCGGTCCCAGGATGCTTGTTTCCGGTCCATGGAAGACATTACTTGGCAGTTGGGGCTGGACTGTTCCCATGAGGGGTAGCCATAATCTTCAGGGACAAATATACCTGTAGAACTTCCAATGCCCACATTGAGGACTGCGAGAGTTGTCAGTTCTCCATCCAAACCTCCCCAGCTCACTCTCTGTCAGGGCTCTTAATCTATCGCCCCCCAGGTCCCTCCGGCAATTTCATCAACGCCGTCGTTGAGTCAGTGTCACAACTAGCATCTGCCACCTCCAACTTTCTCATGTTAGGTGACCTAAACCTCCACTTCATGGACCCTACGGACCGGATAGCCTCTGACCTTCGGCTAGACCTAATGTCACTCGATATCCGATTGGTCAACAACGAGCCTACCCATGAGAAGGGACACCTACTGGATCCCATTCTGACAAATGTAGCAACTATCACCACTAAACCACCCGTGTCCCTTCCATGGACGGACCATTTTCTGGTCCCTATCGCCTGGGAAATCTCCACCATGAACCTCCCAACCACTAAAATTCAGGTAACCGACAGACGGTGGCATAAACTTACACCTGGGGAATGGGCCGCCGTCCTTGCAGAATCCACCCCCGAGCTCTCCACCGACCTTATTACGGCCGATAAGCAGTTTGAGGAGTGGATTACCTGTTCCTTAGATACACTTCTCCCTAAAACGGCGACCTTCAAACATCCCAAAAGAATAACATCGGCTCCATGGTACACTCCAGAACTTAAAGCTCTGCGCCAAGAGTGTAAGAGAACAGAACGCTCTTGGAGAAAAAACAAATCGAAGAGTGACAAAGATAGCTACTCGACCTCCCTTCTAACCTACAAAACCGCTATTCGAAAAACTAAAAGCGCGTTTTTCAAGGAAAGAATAGAGAAAGCGGGATGCTCTAGTAAGGAATCCTATGCCATCCTCAAAGAGCTTTTGAAAACCCCAGAACAGGGACCAAGACACCCCACAGATCCCAAAGCCGATCAGGAAAAATGCCAACAACTGGCTAACTTCTTCCATGATAAAATCAAAACAATTCTCGATTCAATCCCCCTTACGAATCTGTGTGATGAAAACGATCCCCCATACCCCTCAATACCTACTTGTCTCTCCTCTTGGGGACAAGTCACAACTGAGGAGGTAGGAAACACGTTGAATGCCATAAAGAGTGGATCTCCTAGGGACCCCGCCCCGTTCCGGATTCTCAAGGAAGTAGCTCCCACGATCACCCCCCCCCTGACACATCTGATCAATGCCTCACTCCAACAGGGAGTTGTACCCCCGAGCTGGAAGAAGGCCGTCGTAAAAGCCTTACTCAAGAAACCTTCCCTCGACCCCGAAAATTTGGCCAACTACAGGCCTATTTCCCTACTCCCGGGAGTAAGCAAGATCGCTGAAAAGTTGGTTAACAGGAAACTCTCCCAGTTTCTGGAGAGTAACAACAAATTAAAGAGCTCACAGACGGGCTTTCGTCCAGGGCAGGGCACTGACATCGCCCTCCTGGCCGCGGTTGAGGAAGCCAGAACACTGCTTGACGAGGGAGGATCAGTGGCAGTGATCCTCCTCGACCTCAGCGCGGCATTCGATACCGTCAACCACCAACTTCTCATCAAAAGACTCAAGAGAGTAGGTGTGGAAGGCTCAGCCCTTTCCTGGATCTCATCCTTCCTAGATCAACGGACCTATCAGATCTGGGAAAAGAACGCCCGCTCCTCCGAAATTCCCCTCCAATGTGGGGTGCCTCAGGGCTCCTCCCTGAGCCCCACTCTATTCAATATCTATATGTCCACATTGGAGGAGGTTATCACCCCATTCGGAGTTAGCGTCGTCAGCTACGCCGACGACACACAACTAGTGGTGTCCCTATCTCACCCCAGACAACAATCAGCAGACCTATTTAACTGCCTTTCACAGGTCCATCTCTGGATGAACAACTCAGCCCTAAAATTAAATGGGACAAAAACCGAAGTTTTGCTCCTCGGTCCAAAAGGGCTTACACTCTCCCCGAACATCTGGCCAGCCTGTATGGGCCCCCCCCCTGACCCAAAAGTAGAGGTAAAAAGTCTAGGGGTATGGCTCGACTCGGACCTCTCATTCACTGTGCAGGCAAACAAAGTAGCCGGGACTTGTTTCGGGCTCCTGAAATCACTGAGGAAAGTCCTGCCCCTCTTGCCCTTCAACTCTCAAAAATTGCTTATCCAAGGCTTGATACTCTCAAGGCTTGACTATAGTAATGTGATCTACCTAGGCGCCCCTGAAGCGACCCTCACCAAGCTTCAAAGAATCCAGAATACTGCGGCCCGGATTATCACAAATACCCATGCCAGAACCTCCGCCAAACCTGCCCTCAAACTCCTCCACTGGCTTCCCATAAGGGAGCGGGTCAAATTCAAGGCCTTGTGCCTAGCCCACAAACTACTTCAAAAGCAAGGCCCCCCCGTTCTCAGTAAACTTATCACACCCTATTGACCCACGAGATCTCTCCGGTCGGACACAGAAAATCTCATCACCACCCCCAGATTTAAGAAAACCCGCTCAGGCGGAAGACGTTTCTCAGTCCAAACTGCACGACTTTGGAACTCGCTCCCCCGCGACCTGAGACTAGAAACACGGTACCTTCACTTCAGGAAGCGGCTCAAAACTCATCTTTTTCCCCAATGATTTACGCCTACTCTAAACATTGATCCCCGGTCCCCCCCATTCCTTCTTCAACCGTCCTTGAACCGGCCCAAACTAAAGAGATAGGGTGCCTAGCGCTGGGATACCTTAGGGTGACTATGCGCTCTACAAAATAAAATAATAATAATAATAAATAATGAGGCACAGGGTCAGACTGATTTGCATATAGCCATGTCTGAACTGGGGTGGCGGAGTGAGCTAAAGAATGGTGATGTATTAAAGCCAGATCATTTGACTGGGGGTGAGTGTTTGATTTACTCAAACGCTCCGTCCATCATTCCCTTTTGTATCGCATTGTTCACCCTAAGTGTGGCAGGGTATGCTCAGACGTGAGTCCATTGCTCACTTTGCCACTGGATTCAATATAGCCTGGCTGATGAGGATTATGAATCCGAAACCGGTCCCAGGATTCTTGTTTCCGTTCCAGGAAAGATATGGCTTGGCAGTTGGGGCTGGACTGTTCCCATGAGGCACAGGGTCAGACTGATTTGCATATAGCCATGTCTGAAATGGGGTGGCTGAGGGGTCTAAAGAATGGTGATGGATTAAACCCAGATCAGTTGACTGGGGTGAGTGTTTGATTTGCTCAAACGCTCCGTCCATCATCCCCTTTTGTATAGGACTGTTCCCATGAGGCACAGGGTCAGACTGATTTGCCTATAGCCATATCTGAACTGGGGTGGCGGAGTGAGCTAAAGAATGGTGATGGATTAAACCCAGATCATTTGACTGGGGCTGAGTGTTTGATTTACTCAAACGCTTGGTCGAACATTCCCTTTTGTATCGCTTTGTTCGCCCTAAGTGTGGCAGGGTATGCTCAGACGTGAGTCCCTTGCTCACTTTGCCACTGGATTCAAGATAGCCTGGCTGATGAGGATTATGAATCAGAAACCTGTCCCAGGATGCTTGTTTCCGGTCCAGGGAAGATATGGCTTGGCAGTTCGGGCTGGACTGTTCCCATGAGGCACAGGGTCAGACTGATTTGCATATAGCCATGTCTGAACTGGGGTGGCTGAGTGAACTAAAGAATGGTGATGGATTAAACCCAGATCATTTGACTGGGGGTGAGTGTTTGATTTACTCAAACGCTCCGTCCATCATCCCCTTTTGTATCGCTTTGTTCGCCCTAAGTGTGGCAGGGTATGCTCAGACGTGAGTCCATTGCTCACTTTGCCACTGGATTCAATATAGCCTGGTTGATCAGGATTATGAATCCGAAACCGGTCCCAGGATGCTTGTTTCCGGTCCAGGGAAGATATGGCTTGGCAGTTCGGGCTAGACTGATCCCATGAGGCACAGAGTCAGACTGATTTTCATATAGCCATGTCTGAAATGGGGTGGCTGAGGGGGCTAAAGAATGGTGATGGATTAAACCCAGATCAGTTGACTGGGGTGAGTGTTTGATTTGCTCAAACGCTCCATCCATCATCCCCTTTTGTATAGGACTGTTCCCATGAGGCACAGGGTCAGACTGATTTGCATATAGCCATATCTGAACTGGGGTGGCGGAGTGAGCTAAAGAATGGTGATGGATTAAACCCAGATCATTTGACTGGGGCTGAGTGTTTGATTTACTCAAACGCTCGGTCGAACATTCCCTTTTGTATCGCTTTGTTCGCCCTAAGTTTGGCAGGGTATGCTCAGACGTGAGTCCCTTGCTCACTTTGCCACTGGATTCAAGATAGCCTGGCTGATGAGGATTATGAATCCGAAACCGGTCCCAGGATGCTTGTTTCCGGTCCAGGGAAGATATGGCTTGACAGTACGGGCTGGACTGTTCCCATGAGGCACAGGGTCAGACTGATTTGCATATGGCCATGTCTGAACTGGGGTGGCTGAGTGAACTAAAGAATGGTGATGGATTAAACCCAGATAATTTGACTGGGGGTGAGTGTTTGATTTACTCAAACGCTCCGTCCATCATCCCCTTTGGTATCGCTTTGTTCGCCCTAAGTGTGGCAGGGTATGCTCAGACGTGAGTCCATTGCTCACTTTGCCACTGGATTCAATATAGCCTGGTTGATGAGGATTATGAATCCGAAACCGGTCCCAGGATGCTTGTTTCCGGTCCAGGGAAGATATGGCTTGGCAGTTCGGGCTAGACTGATCCCATATGGCACAGGGTCAGACTGATTTGCATATAGCCATGTCTGAACTGTGGTGGCGGAGTGAGCTAAAAAATGGTGATGGATCAAACCCAGATCATTTGACTGGGGGTGAGTGTTTGATTTACTCAAACGCTCCGTCCATCATCCGCTTTTGTATCGCTTTGTTCACCCTAAGTGTGGCAGGGTATGCTCAGACGTGAGTCCCTTGCTCACTTGGCCACTGGATTCAAGATAGCCTGGCTGATGAGGATTATGAATCCGAAAACGGTCCCAGGATGCTTGTTTCCGGTCCATGGAAGACATGGCTTGGTTGTTCGGGCTGGACTGTTCGGGCTGGACTGTTCCCATGAGGCACAGGGTCAGACTGATTTGCATATAGCCATGGCTGAAATGGGGTGGCTGAGTGGGCTAAAGAATGGTGATGGATTAAACCCAGATCAGTTGACTGGGGGTGAGTGTTTGATTTGCTCAAATGCTCCGTCCATCATCCACTATTGTATCGCTTTGTTCGCCTTAAGTGTGGCAGGGTATGCTCAGACGTGAGTCCTTTGCTCACTTGGCCACTGGATTCAAGATAGCCTGGCTGATGAGGATTATGAATTCGAAACCGGTCCCAGGATGCTTGTTTCCGGTCCATGGAAGACATGGCTTGGCATTTAGGGCTGGACTGTTCCCATGAGGCACGGGGTCAGACTGATTTGCAGATAGCCATGTCTGAAATGGGGTGGATGAGTGGGCTAAAGAATGGTGATGGATTAAACCCAGATCAGTTAACTGGGGTGAGTGTTTGATTTGCTCAAACGCTCCGTCCATCATCCCCTTTTGTATAGGACTGTTCCCATGAGGCACAGGGTCAGGCTGATTTGTATATAGCCATGTCTGAACTGGAGTGGCGGAGTGAGCTAAAGAATGGTGATGGATTAAACCCAGATCATTTGACTGGGGGTGAGTGTTTGATTTACTCAAACGCTTCGTCGATCATCCCCTTTTGTATCGCTTTGTTCGCCCTAAGTGTGGCAGGGTATGCTCAGACGTGAGTCCCTTGTTCACTTGGCCACTGGATTCAAGATAGCCTGGCTGATGAGGATTATAAATCCGAAACCGGTCCCAGGATGCTTGTTTCCGGTCCAGGGAAGACATGGCTTGGCAGTTTGGGCTGGACTGTTCCCATGAGGCACAGGGTCAGACTGAATTGCATATAGCCATGTCTGAACTGGGGTGGCTCAGTGAACTAAAAAATGGTGATGGATTAAACCCAGATCATTTGACTGGGGGTGAGTGTTTGATTTACTCAAACGCTCCGTCGATCTTCCCCTTTTGTATCGCTTTGTTCGCCCTAAGTGTGGCAGGGTATGCTCAGACGTGAGTCCCTTGCTCACTTTGCCACTGGATTCAAGATAGCCTGGCTGATGAGGATTATGAATCTGAAACCGGTCCCAGGATGCTTGTTTCCGTTCCAGGGAAGATATGGCTTGGCAGTTCGGGCTGGACTGTTCCCATGAGGCACAGGGTCAGACTGATTTGCATATAGCCATGTCTGAACTGGGGTGGCAGAGTGAGCTAAAGAATGGTGATGGATTAAACCCAGATAATTTGACTGGGGGTGAGTGTTTGATTTACTCAAACGCTCCGTCCATCATCCCCTTTTGTATCGCTTTGTTCGCCCTAAGTGTGGCAGGGTATGCTCAGACGTGAGTCCATTGCTCACTTTGACACTGGATTCAATATAGCCTGGCTGATGAGGATTATGAATCCGAAACCGGTCCCAGGATGCTTATTTCCGGTCCAGGGAAGATATGGCTTGGCAGTTCGGGCTGGACTGTTCCCATGAGGCACAGGGTCAGACTGATTTGCATATAGCCATGTCTGAACTGGGGTGGCGAAGTGAGCTAAAGAATGGTGATGGATTAAACCCAGATCATTTGACTAGGGGTGAGTGTTTGATTTACTCAAACGCTCCGTCCATCATCCGCTTTTGTATCGCTTTGTTCACCCTAAGTGTGGCAGGGTATGCTCAGACGTGAGTCCCTTGCTCACTTGGCCACTGGATTCAAGATAGCTTGGCTGATGAGGATTATGAATCCGAAACCGGTCCCAGGATGCTTGTTTCCGGTCCATGGAAGACATGGCTTGGCAGTTCGGGCTGGACTGTTCGGGCTGGACTGTTCCCATGAGGCACAGGGTCAGACTGATTTGCATATAGCCATGGCTGAAATGGGGTGGCTGAGTGGGCTAAAGAATGGTGATGGATTAAACCCAGATCAGTTGGCTGGGAGTGAGTGTTTGATTTGCTCAAACGCTCCATCCATCATCCCCTTTTGTATCGCTTTGTTCGCCCTAAGTGTGGCAGGGTATGCTCAGACGTGAGTCCCCTGCTCACTTGGCCACTGGATTCAAGATAGCCTGGCTGATGAGGATTATGAATCCGAAACCGGTCCCAGGATGCTTGTTTCCGGTCCATGGAAGACATGACTTGGCAGTTGGGGCTGGACTGTTCCCATGAGGCACAGGGTCAGACTGATTTGCATATAGCCATGTCTGAAATGGGGTGGCTGAGTGGGCTAAAGAATGGTGATGGATTAAACCCAGATCAGTTAACTGGGGTGAGTGTTTGATTTGCTCAAACGCTCCGTCCATCATCCCCTTTTGTATAGGACTGTTCCCATGAGGCACAGGGTCAGACTGATTTGGATATAGCCATGTCTGAACTGGGGTGGCGGAGTGAGCTAAAGAATGGTGATGTATTAAACCCAGATCATTTGACTGGGGGTGAGTGTTTGATTTACTCAAACTCTCCGTCCATCATTCCTTTTTGTATCGCTTTGTTCACCCTAAGTGTGGCAGGGTATGCTCAGACGTGAGTCCATTGCTCACTTTGCCACTGGATTCAATATAGCCTGGCTGATGAGGATTATGTATCCGAAACCGGTCCCAGGATTCTTGTTTCCGTTCCAGGAAAGATATGGCTTGGCAGTTGGGGCTGGACTGTTCCCATGAGGCACAGGGTCAGACTGATTTGCATATAGCCATGTCTGAAATGGGGTGGCTGAGGGGGCTAAAGAATGGTGATGGATTAAACCCAGATCAGTTGACTGGGGTGAGTGTTTGATTTGGTCAAACGCTCCGTCCATCATCCCCTTTTGTATAGGACTGTTCCCATGAGGCACAGGGTCAGACTGATTTGCATATAGCCATATCTGAACTGGGGTGACGGAGTGAGCTAAAGAATGGTGATGGATTAAACCCAGATCATTTGACTGGGGCTGAATGTTTGATTTACTCAAACGCTCGGTCGAACATTCCCTTTTGTATCGCTTTGTTCGCCCTAAGTGTGGCAGGGTATGCTCAGACGTGAGTCCCTTGCTCACTTTGCCACTGGATTCAAGATAGCCTGGCTGATGAGGATTATGAATCCGAAACCGGTCCCAGGATGCTTGTTTCCGGTCCAGGGAAGATATGGCTTGGCAGTTCGGGCTGGACTGTTCCCATGAGGCACAGGGTCAGACTGATTTGCATATAGCCATGTCTGAACTGGGGTGGCGAAGTGAGCTAAAGAATGGTGATGGATTAAACCCAGATCATTTGACTAGGGGTGAGTGTTTGATTTACTCAAACGCTCCGTCCATCATCCGCTTTTGTATCGCTTTGTTCACCCTAAGTGTGGCAGGGTATGCTCAGACGTGAGTCCCTTGCTCACTTGGCCACTGGATTCAAGATAGCTTGGCTGATGAGGATTATGAATCCGAAACCGGTCCCAGGATGCTTGTTTCCGGTCCATGGAAGACATGGCTTGGCAGTTCGGGCTGGACTGTTCGGGCTGGACTGTTCCCATGAGGCACAGGGTCAGACTGATTTGCATATAGCCATGGCTGAAATGGGGTGGCTGAGTGGGCTAAAGAATGGTGATGGATTAAACCCAGATCAGTTGGCTGGGAGTGAGTGTTTGATTTGCTCAAACGCTCCATCCATCATCCCCTTTTGTATCGCTTTGTTCGCCCTAAGTGTGGCAGGGTATGCTCAGACGTGAGTCCCCTGCTCACTTGGCCACTGGATTCAAGATAGCCTGGCTGATGAGGATTATGAATCCGAAACCGGTCCCAGGATGCTTGTTTCCGGTCCATGGAAGACATGACTTGGCAGTTGGGGCTGGACTGTTCCCATGAGGCACAGGGTCAGACTGATTTGCATATAGCCATGTCTGAAATGGGGTGGCTGAGTGGGCTAAAGAATGGTGATGGATTAAACCCAGATCAGTTAACTGGGGTGAGTGTTTGATTTGCTCAAACGCTCCGTCCATCATCCCCTTTTGTATAGGACTGTTCCCATGAGGCACAGGGTCAGACTGATTTGGATATAGCCATGTCTGAACTGGGGTGGCGGAGTGAGCTAAAGAATGGTGATGTATTAAACCCAGATCATTTGACTGGGGGTGAGTGTTTGATTTACTCAAACTCTCCGTCCATCATTCCTTTTTGTATCGCTTTGTTCACCCTAAGTGTGGCAGGGTATGCTCAGACGTGAGTCCATTGCTCACTTTGCCACTGGATTCAATATAGCCTGGCTGATGAGGATTATGTATCCGAAACCGGTCCCAGGATTCTTGTTTCCGTTCCAGGAAAGATATGGCTTGGCAGTTGGGGCTGGACTGTTCCCATGAGGCACAGGGTCAGACTGATTTGCATATAGCCATGTCTGAAATGGGGTGGCTGAGGGGGCTAAAGAATGGTGATGGATTAAACCCAGATCAGTTGACTGGGGTGAGTGTTTGATTTGCTCAAACGCTCCGTCCATCATCCCCTTTTGTATAGGACTGTTCCCATGAGGCACAGGGTCAGACTGATTTGCATATAGCCATATCTGAACTGGGGTGACGGAGTGAGCTAAAGAATGGTGATGGATTAAACCCAGATCATTTGACTGGGGCTGAATGTTTGATTTACTCAAACGCTCGGTCGAACATTCCCTTTTGTATCGCTTTGTTCGCCCTAAGTGTGGCAGGGTATGCTCAGACGTGAGTCCCTTGCTCACTTTGCCACTGGATTCAAGATAGCCTGGCTGATGAGGATTATGAATCCGAAACCGGTCCCAGGATGCTTGTTTCCGGTCCAGGGAAGATATGGCTTGGCAGTTCGGGCTGGACTGTTCCCATGAGGCACAGGGTCAGACTGATTTGCATATAGCCATGTCTGAACTGGGGTGGCTGAGTGAACTAAAGAATGATGATGGATTAAACCCAGATCATTTGACTGGGGGTGAGTGTTTGATTTACTCAAACGCTCCGTCGATCATCCCCTTTTGTATCGCTTTGTTCGCCCTAAGTGTGGCAGGGTATGCTCAGACGTGAGTCCCTTGCTCACTTGGCCACTGGATTCAAGATAGCCTGGCTGATGAGGATTATGAATCCGAAAACGGTCCCAGGATGCTTGTTTCCGGTCCATGGAAGACATGGCTTGGCAGTTCGGGCTGGACTGTTCGGGCTGGACTGTTCCCATGAGGCACAGGGTCAGACTGATTTGCATATAGCCATGGCTGAAATGGGGTGGCTGAGTGGGCTAAAGAATGGTGATGGATTAAACCCAGATCAGTTGACTGGGGGTGAGTGTTTGATTTGCTCAAACGCTCCGTCCATCATCCACTATTGTATCGCTTTGTTCGCCTTAAGTGTGGCAGGGTATGCTCAGACGTGAGTCCTTTGCTCACTTGGCCACTGGATTCAAGATAGTCTGGCTGATGAGGATTATGAATCCGAAACCGGTCCCAGGATGCTTGTTTCCGGTCCATGGAAAACATGGCTTGGCATTTGGGGCTGGACTGTTCCCATGAGGCACAGGGTCAGACTGATTTGCATATAGCCATGTCTGAAATGGGGTGGATGAGTGGGCTAAAGAATGGTGATGGATTAAACCCAGATCAGTTAACTGGGGTGAGTGTTTGATTTGCTCAAACGCTCCGTCCATCATCCCCTTTTGTATAGGACTGTTCCCATGAGGCACAGGGTCAGACTGATTTGTATATAGCCATGTCTGAACTGGAGTGGCGGAGTGAGCTAAAGAATGGTGATGGATTAAACCCAGATCATTTGACTGGGGGTGAGTGTTTGATTTACTCAAACGCTTCGTCGATCATCCCCTTTTGTATCGCTTTGTTCGCCCTAAGTGTGGCAGGGTATGCTCAGACGTGAGTCCCTTGTTCACTTGGCCACTGGATTCAAGATAGCCTGGCTGATGAGGATTATAAATCCGAAACCGGTCCCAGGATGCTTGTTTCCGGTCCAGGGAAGACATGGCTTGGCAGTTCGGGCTGGACTGTTCCCATGAGGCACAGGGTCAGACTGAATTGCATATAGCCATGTCTGAACTGGGGTGGCTCAGTGAACTAAAGAATGGTGATGGATTAAACCCAGATCATTTGACTGGGGGTGAGTGTTTGATTTACTCAAACGCTCCGTCCATCATCCCCTTTTGTATCGCTTTGTTTGCCATAAGTGTGGCAGGGTATGCTCAGACGTGAGTCCATTGCTCACTTTGCCACTGGATTCAATATAGCCTGGCTGATGAGGATTATGAATCCGAAACCGGTCCCAGGATGCTTGTTTCCGGTCCAGGGAAGATATGTCTTGGCAGTTCGGGCTGGACTGTTCCCATGAGGCACAGGGTCAGACTGATTTGCATATAGCCATGTCTGAACTGGGGTGGCGGAGTGAGCTAAAGAATGGTGATGGATTAAACCCAGATCATTTGACTAGGGGTGAGTGTTTGATTTACTCAAACGCTCCGTCCATCATCCGCTTTTGTATCGCTTTGTTCGCCCTAAGTGTGGCAGGGTATGCTCAGACATGAGTCCCTTGCTCACTTGGCCACTGGATTCAAGATAGCCTGGCTGATGAGGATTATGAATCCGAAACCGGTCCCAGGATGCTTGTTTCCGGTCCATGGAAGACATGGCTTGGCAGTTCGGGCTGGACTGTTCGGGCTGGACTGTTCCCATGAGGCACAGGGTCAGACTGATTTGCATATAGCCATGGCTGAAATGGGGTGGCGGAGTGGGCTAAAGAATGGTGATGGATTAAACCCAGATCAGTTGGCTGGGGGTGAGTGTTTGATTTACTCAAACGCTCCGTCCATCATCCCCTTTTGTATCGCTTTGTTCGCCATAAGTGTGGCAGGGTATGCTCAGACGTGAGTCCATTGCTCACTTTGCCACTGGATTCAATATAGCCTGGCTGATGAGGATTATGAATCCGAAACCGGTCCCAGGATGCTTGTTTCCGGTCCAGGGAAGATATGGCTTGGCAGTTCGGGCTGGACTGTTCCCATGAGGCACAGGGTCAGACTGATTTGCATATAGCCATGTCTGAACTGGGGTGGCTGAGTGAACTAAAGAATGATGATGGATTAAACCCAGATCATTTGACTGGGGGTGAGTGTTTGATTTACTCAAACGCTCCGTCGATCATCCCCTTTTGTATCGCTTTGTTCGCCCTAAGTGTGGCAGGGTATGCTCAGACGTGAGTCCCTTGCTCACTTGGCCACTGGATTCAAGATAGCCTGGCTGATGAGGATTATGAATCCGAAAACGGTCCCAGGATGCTTGTTTCCGGTCCATGGAAGACATGGCTTGGCAGTTCGGGCTGGACTGTTCGGGCTGGACTGTTCCCATGAGGCACAGGGTCAGACTGATTTGCATATAGCCATGGCTGAAATGGGGTGGCTGAGTGGGCTAAAGAATGGTGATGGATTAAACCCAGATCAGTTGACTGGGGGTGAGTGTTTGATTTGCTCAAACGCTCCGTCCATCATCCACTATTGTATCGCTTTGTTCGCCTTAAGTGTGGCAGGGTATGCTCAGACGTGAGTCCTTTGCTCACTTGGCCACTGGATTCAAGATAGTCTGGCTGATGAGGATTATGAATCCGAAACCGGTCCCAGGATGCTTGTTTCCGGTCCATGGAAAACATGGCTTGGCATTTGGGGCTGGACTGTTCCCATGAGGCACAGGGTCAGACTGATTTGCATATAGCCATGTCTGAAATGGGGTGGATGAGTGGGCTAAAGAATGGTGATGGATTAAACCCAGATCAGTTAACTGGGGTGAGTGTTTGATTTGCTCAAACGCTCCGTCCATCATCCCCTTTTGTATAGGACTGTTCCCATGAGGCACAGGGTCAGACTGATTTGTATATAGCCATGTCTGAACTGGAGTGGCGGAGTGAGCTAAAGAATGGTGATGGATTAAACCCAGATCATTTGACTGGGGGTGAGTGTTTGATTTACTCAAACGCTTCGTCGATCATCCCCTTTTGTATCGCTTTGTTCGCCCTAAGTGTGGCAGGGTATGCTCAGACGTGAGTCCCTTGTTCACTTGGCCACTGGATTCAAGATAGCCTGGCTGATGAGGATTATAAATCCGAAACCGGTCCCAGGATGCTTGTTTCCGGTCCAGGGAAGACATGGCTTGGCAGTTCGGGCTGGACTGTTCCCATGAGGCACAGGGTCAGACTGAATTGCATATAGCCATGTCTGAACTGGGGTGGCTCAGTGAACTAAAGAATGGTGATGGATTAAACCCAGATCATTTGACTGGGGGTGAGTGTTTGATTTACTCAAACGCTCCGCCGATCTTCCCCTTTTGTATCGCTTTGTTCGCCCTAAGTGTGGCAGGGTATGCTCAGACGTGAGTCCCTTGCTCACTTTGCCACTGGATTCAAGATAGCCTGGCTGATGAGGATTATGAATCTGAAACCGGTCCCAGTATGCTTGTTTCCGTTCCAGGGAAGATATGGCTTGGCAGTTCGGGCTGGACTGTTCCCATGAGGCACAGGGTCAGACTGATTTGCATATAGCCATGTCTGAACTGGGGTGGCAGAGTGAGCTAAAGAATGGTGATGGATTAAACCCAGATAATTTGACTGGGGGTGAGTGTTTGATTTACTCAAACGCTCCGTCCATCATCCCCTTTTGTATCGCTTTGTTTGCCATAAGTGTGGCAGGGTATGCTCAGACGTGAGTCCATTGCTCACTTTGCCACTGGATTCAATATAGCCTGGCTGATGAGGATTATGAATCCGAAACCGGTCCCAGGATGCTTGTTTCCGGTCCAGGGAAGATATGTCTTGGCAGTTCGGGCTGGACTGTTCCCATGAGGCACAGGGTCAGACTGATTTGCATATAGCCATGTCTGAACTGGGGTGGCGGAGTGAGCTAAAGAATGGTGATGGATTAAACCCAGATCATTTGACTAGGGGTGAGTGTTTGATTTACTCAAACGCTCCGTCCATCATCCGCTTTTGTATCGCTTTGTTCGCCCTAAGTGTGGCAGGGTATGCTCAGACATGAGTCCCTTGCTCACTTGGCCACTGGATTCAAGATAGCCTGGCTGATGAGGATTATGAATCCGAAACCGGTCCCAGGATGCTTGTTTCCAGTCCATGGAAGACATGGCTTGGCAGTTCGGGCTGGACTGTTCGGGCTGGACTGTTCCCATGAGGCACAGGGTCAGACTGATTTGCATATAGCCATGGCTGAAATGGGGTGGCGGAGTGGGCTAAAGAATGGTGATGGATTAAACCCAGATCAGTTGGCTGGGGGTGAGTGTTTGATTTACTCAAACGCTCCGTCCATCATCCCCTTTTGTATCGCTTTGTTCGCCATAAGTGTGGCAGGGTATGCTCAGACGTGAGTCCATTGCTCACTTTGCCACTGGATTCAATATAGCCTGGCTGATGAGGATTATGAATCCGAAACCGGTCCCAGGATGCTTGTTTCCGGTCCAGGGAAGATATGGCTTGGCAGTTCGGGCTGGACTGTTCCCATGAGGCACAGGGTCAGACTGATTTGCATATAGCCATGTCTGAACTGGGGTGGCGGAGTGAGCTAAAGAATGGTGATGGATTAAACCCAGATCATTTGACTAGGGGTGAGTGTTTGATTTACTCAAACGCTCCGTCCATCATCCGCTTTTGTATCGCTTTGTTCGCCCTAAGTGTGGCAGGGTATGCTCAGACGTGAGTCCCTTGCTCACTTGGCCACTGGATTCAAGATAGCCTGGCTGATGAGGATTATGAATCCGAAACCGGTCCCAGGATGCTTGTTTCCGGTCCATGGAAGACATGGCTTGGCAGTTCGGGCTGGACTGTTCGGGCTGGACTGTTCCCATGAGGCACAGGGTCAGACTGATTTGCATATAGCCATGGCTGAAATGGGGTGGCTGAGTGGGCTAAAGAATGGTGATGGATTAAACCCAGATCAGTTGGCTGGGGGTGAGTGTTTGTTTTGCTCAAACGCTCCATCCATCATCCCCTTTTGTATCGCTTTGTTCGCCCTAAGTGTGGCAGGGTATGCTCAGACGTGAGTCCCTTGCTCACTTGGCCACTGGATTCAAGATAGCCTGGCTGATGAGGATTATGAATCCGAAACCGGTCCCAGGATGCTTGTTTCCTGTCCATGGAAGACATGTCTTGGCAGTTGGGGCTGGACTGTTCCCATGAGGCACAGGGTCAGACTGATTTGCATATAGCCATGTCTGAAATTGGGTGACTGAGTGGGCTAAAGAATGGTGATGGATTAAACCCAGATCAGTTAACTGGGGTGAGTGTTTGATTTGCTCAAACGCTCCATCCATCAGCCCCTTTTATATAGGACTGTTCCCATGAGGCACAGGGTCAGACTGATTTGTATATAGCCATGTCTGAACTGGGGTGGCGGAGTGAGCTAAAGAATGGTGATGGATTAAACCCAGATCATTTGACTGGGGGTGAGTGTTTGATTTACTCAAACGCTCCGACGATCATCCCCTTTTGTATCGCTTTGTTCGCCCTAAGTGTGGCAGGGTATGCTCAGACGTGAGTCCCTTGTTCACTTGGCCACTAGATTCAAGATAGCCTGGCTGATGAGGATTATGAATCCGAAACCGGTCCCAGGATGCTTGTTTCCGGTCCAGGGGAGACATGGCTTGGCAGTTCGGGCTGGACTGTTCCCATGAGGCACAGGGTAAGACTGATTTGCATATAGCCATGTCTGAACTGGGGTGTCTGAGTGAACTAAAGAATGGTGATGGATTAAACCCAGATCATTTGACTGGGGGTGAGTGTTTGATTTGCTCAAATGCTCCGTCCATCATCCCCTTTTGTATAGGACTGTTCCCATGAGGCACAGGGTCAGACTGATTTGCACATAGCCATGTCTGAACTGGGGTGGCGGAGTGAGCTAAAGAATGGTGATGGATTAAAGCCAGATCATTTGACTGGGGGTGAGTGTTTGATTTGCTCAAACGCTCCGTCCATCATCCCCTTTTGTATAGCTTTGTTCGCCCTAAGTGTGGCAGGGTATGCTCAGACGTGAGTCCCTTGCTCACTTGGCCACTGGATTCAAGACAGCCTGGCTGATGAGGATTATGATTCCGAAACCGGTCCCAGGCTGCTTGTTTCCGGTCCATTGAAGACATGGCTTGGCAGTTGGGGCTGGACTGTTCCCATGAGGCACAGGGTCAGACTGATTTGCATATAGCCATGTCTGAAATGGGGTGGCTGAGGGGGCTAAAGAATGGTGATGGATTAAACCCAGATCAGTTGACTGGGGTGAGTGTTTGATTTGCTCAAACGCTCCGTCCATCATCCCCTTTTGTATAGGACTGTTTCCATGAGGCACAGGGTCAGACTCATTTGCATATAGCCATATCTGAACTGGGGTGGCGGAGTGAGCTAAAGAATGGTGATGGATTAAACCCAGATCATTTGACTGGGGCTGAGTGTTTGATTTACTCAAACGCTCGGTCGAAAATTCCCTTTTGTATCGGTTTGTTCGCCCAAAGTGTGGCAGGGTATGCTCAGACGTGAGTCCCTTGCTCACTTTGCCACTGGATTCAAGATAGCCTGGCTGATGAATCCGAAACCGGTCCCAGGATGCTTGTTTCTGGTCCAGGGAAGATATGGGCTGGCAGTTCGGGCTGGACTGTTCCCATGAGGCACAGGGTCAGACTGATTTGCATATAGCCATGTCTGAACTGGGGTGGCGGAGTGAGCTAAAGAATGGTGATGGATTAAACCCAGATCATTTGACGGGGGTAAGTGTTTGATTTACTCAAACGCTCCGTTGATCATCCCCTTTTGAATCGCTTTGTTCGCCCTAAGTGTGGCAGGGTATACTCGGACGTGAGTCCCTTGCTCACTTTGCCACTGGATTCAAGATAGCCTGGCTGATGAGGAGTATGAATCTGAAACCGGTCACAGGATGCTTGTTTCCGTTCCAGGGAAGATATGGCTTGGCAGTTCGGGCTGGACTGTTCCCATGAGGCACAGGGTCAGACTGATTTGCATATAGCCATGTCTGAACTGGGGTGGCGGAGTGAGCTAAAGAATGGTGATGGATTAAACCCAGATAATTTGACTGGGGGTGAGTGTTTGATTTACTCAAACGCTCCGTCCATCATCCCCTTGTGTATCGCTTTGTTCGCCCTAAGTGTGGCAGGGTATGCTCAGACGTGAGTCCATTGCTCACTTTGCCACTGGATTCAATATAGCCTGGCTGTAGAGGATTATGAATCCGAAACCGGTCCCAGGATGCTTGTTTCCGGTCCAGGGAAGATATGGCTTGGCAGTTCGGGCTGGACTGATCCCATGAGGAACAGGGTCAGACTGATTTGCATATAGCCATGTTTGAACTGCGGTGGCGGAGTGAGCTAAAGAATGGTGATGGATCAAACCCAGATCATTTGACTGTGGGTGAGTGTTTGATTTACTCAAACGCTCCGTCCATCATCCGCTTTTGTATCGCTTTGTTCGCCCTAAGTGTGGCAGGGTATGCTCAGACGTGAGTCCCTTGCTCACTTGGCCACTGGATTCAAGATAGCCTGGCTGATGAGGATTATGAATCCGAAACCGGTCCCAGGATGCTTGTTTCTGGTCCATGGAAGACATGGCTTGGCAGTTCGGGCTGGACTGTTCGGGCTGGACTGTTCCCAAGAGGCACAGGGTCAGACTGATTTGCATATAGCCATGGCTGAAATGGGGTGGCTGAGTGAACTAAAGAATGGTGATGGATTAAACCCAGATCAGTTGACTGGGGGTGAGTGTTTGATTTGCTCAAACGCTCCGTCCATCATCCACTATTGTATCGCTTTGTTCGCCTTAAGTGTGGCAGGGTATGCTCAGACGTGAGTCCTTTGCTCACTTGGCCACTGGATTCAAGATAGCCTGGCTGATGAGGATTATGAATCCGAAACCGGTCCCAGGATGCTTGTTTCCGGTCCATGGAAGACATGGCTTGGCATTTGGGGCTGGACTGTTCCCATGAGGCACAGGGTCAGACTGATTTGCATATAGCCATGTCTGAAATGGGGTGGATGAGTGGGCTAAAGAATGGTGATGGATTAAACCCAGATCAGTTAACTGGGGTGAGTGTTTGATTTGCTCAAACGCTCCGTCCATCATCCCCTTTTGTATAGGACTGTTCCCATGAGGCACAGGGTCAGACTGATTTGTATATAGCCATGTCTGAACTGGAGTGGCGGAGTGAGCTAAAGAATGGTGATGGATTAAACCCAGATCATTTGACTGGGGGTGAGTGTTTTATTTACTCAAACGCTTTGTCGATCATCCCCTTTTGTATCGCTTTGTTCGCTCTAAGTGTGGCAGGGTATGCTCAGACGTGAGTCCCTTGTTCACTTGGCCACTGGATTCAAGATAGCCTGGCTGATGAGGATTATAAATCCGAAACCGGTCCCAGGATGCTTGTTTCCGGTCCAGGGAAGACATGGCTTGGCAGTTCGGGCTGGACTGTTCCCATGAGGCACAGGGTCAGACTGAATTGCATATAGCCATGTCTGAACTGGGGTGGCTCAGTGAACTAAAGAATGGTGATGGATTAAACCCAGAATATTTGACTGGGGGTGAGTGTTTGATTTACTCAAACGCTCCGTCCATCATCCCCTTTTGTATTGCTTTGTTCGCCCTAAGTGTGGCAGGGTATGCTCAGACGTGAGTCCCTTGCTCACTTTGCCACTGGATTCAAAATAGCCTGGCTGATGAGGATTATGAATCTGAAACCGGTCCCAGGATGCTTGTTTCCGGTCCAGGGAAGATATGGCTTGGCAGTTCGGGCTGGACTGTTCCCATGAGGCACAGGGTCAGACTGATTTGCATATAGCCATGTCTGAACTGGGGTGGCGGAGTGAGCTAAAGAATGGTGATGGATTAAACCCAGATAATTTGACTAGGGGTGAGTGTTTGATTTACTCAAACGCTCTGTCCATCATCCGCTTTTGTATCGCTTTGTTCGCCCTAAGTGTGGCAGGGTATGCTCAGACGTGAGTCCCTTGCTCACTTGGCCACTGGATTCAAGATAGCCTGGCTGATGAGGATTATGAATCCGAAACCGGTCCCAGGATGCTTGTTTCCGGTCCATGGAAGACATGGCTTGGCAGTTCGGGCTGGACTGTTTGGGCTGGACTGTTACCATGAGGCACAGGGTCAGACTGATTTGCATATAGCCATGGCTGAAATGGGGTGGCTGAGTGGGCTAAAGAATGGTGATCGATTAAACCCAGATCAGTTGGCTGGGGGTGAGTGTTTGATTTGCTCAAACGCTCCATCCATCATCCCCTTTTGTATCGCTTTGTTCGCCCTAAGTGTGGCAGGGTACGCTCAGACGTGAGTCCCTTGCTCACTTGGCCACTGGATTCAAGATAGCCTGGCTGATGAGGATTATGAATCCGAAACCGGTCCCAGGATGCTTGTTTCCGGTCCATGGAAGACATGACTTGGCAGTTGGGGCTGGACTGTTCCCATGAGGCACAGGGTCAGACTGATTTGCATATAGCCATGTCTGAAATGGGGTGGCTGAGTGGGCTAAAGAATGGTGATGGATTAAACCCAGATCAGTTGACTGGGGTGAGTGTTTGATTTGCTCAAACGCTCCGTCCATCATCCCCTTTTGTATAGGACTGTTCCCATGAGGCACAGGGTCAGACTGATTTGCATATAGCCATATCTGAACTGGGGTGGCGGAGTGAGCTAAAGAATGATGATGGATTAAACCCAGATCATTTGACTGGGGGTGAGTGTTTGATTTACTCAAACGCTCGGTCGAACATCCCCTTTTGTATCGCTTTGTTCGCCCTAAGTGTGGCAGGGTATGCTCAGACGTGAGTCCCTTGTTCACTTGGCCACTGGATTCAAGATAGCCTGGCTGATGAGGATTATAAATCCGAAACCGGGCCCAGGATGCTTGTTTCCGGTCCAGGGAAGACATGGCTTGGCAGTTCGGGCTGGACTGTTCCCATGAGGCACAGGGTCAGACTGAATTGCATATAGCCATGTCTGAACTGGGGTGGCTCAGTGAACTAAAGAATGGTGATGGATTAAACCCAGATCATTTGACTGGGGGTGAGTGTTTGATTTACTCAAACGCTCCGTCGATCTTCCCCTTTTGTATCGCTTTGTTCACCCTAAGTGTGGCAGGGTATGCTCAGACGTGAGTCCCTTGCTCACTTTGCCACTGGATTCAAGATAGCCTGGCTGATGAGGATTATGAATCTGAAACCAGTCCCAGGATGCTTGTTTCCTTTCCAGGGAAGATATGGCTTGGCAGTTCGGGCTGGACTGTTCCCATGAGGCACAGGGTCACACTGATTTGCATATAGCCATGTCTGAACTGGGGTGGCAGAGTGAGCTAAAGAATGGTGATGGATTAAACCCAGATAATTTGACTGGGGGTGAGTGTTTGATTTACTCAAACGCTCCGTCCATCATCCCCTTTTGTATCGCTTGGTTCGCCCTAAGTGTGGCAGGGTATGCTCAGACGTGAGTCCATTGCTCACTTTGCCACTGGATTCAATATAGCCTGGCTGATGAGGATTATGAATCCGAAACCGGTCCCAGGATGCTTGTTTCCGGTCCAGGGAAGATATGGCTTGGCAGTTCGGGCTGGACTGTTCCCATGAGGCACAGGGTCAGACTGATTTGCATATAGCCATGTCTGAACTGGGGTGGCGGAGTGAGCTAAAGAATGGTGATGGATTAAACCCAGATCATTTGACTAGGGGTGAGTGTTTGATTTACTCAAACGCTCTGTCCATCATCCGCTTTTGTATCTCTTTGTTCGCCCTAAGTGTGGCAGGGTATGCTCAGACATGAGTCCCTTGCTCACTAGGCCACTGGATTCAAGATAGCCTGGCTGATGAGGATTATGAATCCGAAACCGGTCCCAGGATGCTTGTTTCCGGTCCATGGAAGACATGGCTTGGCAGTTGGGGCTGGACTGTTTGGGCTGGACTGTTCCCATGAGGCACAGGGTCAGACTGATTTGCATATAGCCATGGCTGAAATGGGGTGGCTGAATGGGCTAAAGAATGGTGATCGATTAAACCCAGATCAGTTGGCTGGGGGTGAGTCTTTGATTTGCTCAAACGCTCCATCCATCATCCCCTTTTGTATCGCTTTGTTCGCCCTAAGTGTGGCAGGGTATGCTCAGACGTGAGTCCCTTGCTCACTTGGCCACTGGATTCAAGATAGCCTGGCTGATGAGGATTATGAATCCGAAACCGGTCCCAGGTTGCTTGTTTCCGGTCCATGGAAGACATGACTTGGCAGTTGGGGCTGGACTGTTCCCATGAGGCACAGGGTCAGACTGATTTGCATATAGCCATGTCTGAAATGGGGTGGCTGAGTGGGCTAAAGAATGGTGATGGATTAAACCCAGATCAGTTAACTGGGGTGAGTGTTTGATTTGCTCAAACGCTCCGTCCATCATCCCCTTTTGTATAGGACTGTTCCCATGAGGCACAGGGTCAGACTGATTTGTATATAGCCATGTCTGAACTGGGGTGGCGGAGTGAGCTAAAGAATGGTGATGGATTAAACCCAGATAATTTGACTGGGGGTGAGTGTTTGATTTACTCAAACGCTCCGACGATCATCCCCTTTTGAATCGCTTTGTTCGCCCTAAGTGTGGCAGGGTATGCTCAGACATGAGTCCCTTGTTCACTTGGCCAATAGATTCAAGATAGCCTGGCAGATGAGGATTATGAATCCGAAACCGGTCCCAGGATGCTTGTTTCCGGTCCAGGGAAGACATGGCTTGGCAGTTCGGGCTGGACTGTTCCCATGAGGCACAGGGTAAGACTGATTTGCATATAGCCATGTCTGAACTGGGGTGTCTGAGTGAACTAAAGAATGGTGATGGATTAAACCCAGATCATTTGACTGGGGGTGAGTGTTTGATTTGCTCAAACGCTCCGTCCATCATCCCCTTTTGTATAGGACTGTTCCCATGAGGCACAGGGTCAGACTGATTTGCACATAGCCATGTCTGAACTGGGGTGGCGGAGTGAGCTAAAGAATGGTGATGGATTAAAGCCAGATCATTTGACTGGGGGTGAGTGTTTGATTTGCTCAAACGCTCCGTCCATCATCCCCTTTTGTATCGCTTTGTTCGCCCTAAGTGTGGCAGGGTATGCTCAGACGTGAGTCCCTTGCTCACTTGGCCACTGGATTCAAGACAGCCTGGCTGATGAGGATTATGATTCCGAAACCGGTCCCAGGATGCTTGTTTCCGGTCCATGGAAGACATGGCTTGGCAGTTGGGGCTGGACTGTTCCCATGAGGCACAGGGTCAGACTGATTTGCATATAGCCATGTCTGAAATGGGGTGGCTGAGGGGGCTAAAGAATGGTGATGGATTAAACCCAGATCAGTTGACTGGGGTGAGTGTTTGATTTGCTCAAACACTCCGTCCATCATCCCCTTTTGTATAGGACTGTTCCCATGAGGCACAGGGTCAGACTGATTTGCATATAGCCATATCTGAACTGGGGTGGCGGAGTGAGCTAAAGAATGGTGATGGATTAAACCCAGATCATTTGACTGGGGCTGAGTGTTTGATTTACTCAAACGCTCGGTCGAACATTCCCTTTTGTATCGGTTTGTTCGCCCAAAGTGTGGCAGGGTATGCTCAGACGTGAGTCCCTTGCTCACTTTGCCACTGGATTCAAGATAGCCTGGCTGATGAGGATTATGAATCCGAAACCGGTCCCAGGATGCTTGTTTCTGGTCCAGGAAGATATGGCTTGGCAGTTCGGGCTGGACTGTTCCCATGAGGCACAGGGTCAGACTGATTTGCATATAGCCATGTCTGAACTGGGGTGGCGGAGTGAGCTAAAGAATGGTGATGGATCAAACCCAGATCATTTGACCGTGGGTGAGTGTTTGATTTACTCAAACGCTCCGTCCATCATCCGCTTTTGTATCGCTTTGTTCGCCCTAAGTGTGGCAGGGTATGCTCAGACGTGAGTCCCTTGCTCACTTGGCCACTGGATTCAAGATAGCCTGGCTGATGAGGATTATGAATCCGAAACCGGTCCCAGGATGCTTGTTTCCGGTCCATGGAAGACATGGCTTGGCAGTTCGGGCTGGACTGTTCGGGCTGGACTGTTCCCAAGAGGCACAGGGTCAGACTGATTTGCATATAGCCATGGCTGAAATGGAGTGGCTGAGTGAACTAAAGAATGGTGATGGATTAAACCCAGATCAGTTGACTGGGGGTGAGTGTTTGATTTGCTCAAACGCTCCGTCCATCATCCACTATTGTATCGCTTTGTTCGCCTTAAGTGTGGCAGGGTATGCTCAGACGTGAGTCCTTTGCTCACTTGGCCACTGGATTCAAGATAGCCTGGCTGATGAGGATTATGAATCCGAAACCGGTCCCAGGATGCTTGTTTCCGGTCCATGGAAGACATGGCTTGGCATTTGGGGCTGGACTGTTCCCATGAGGCACAGGGTCAGACTGATTTGCATATAGCCATGTCTGAAATGGGGTGGATGAGTGGGCTAAAGAATGGTGATGGATTAAACCCAGATCAGTTAACTGGGGTGAGTGTTTGATTTGCTCAAACGCTCCATCCATCATCCCCTTTTGTATAGGACTGTTCCCATGAGGCACAGGGTCAGACTGATTTGTATATAGCCATGTCTGAACTGGAGTGGCGGAGTGAGCTAAAGAATGGTGATGGATTAAACCCAGATCATTTGACTGGGGGTGAGTGTTTGATTTACTCAAACGCTTCGTCGATCATCCCCTTTTGTATCGCTTTGTTCGCCCTAAGTGTGGCAGGGTATGCTCAGACGTGAGTCCCTTGTTCACTTGGCCACTGGATTCAAGATAGCCTGGCTGATGAGGATTATAAATCCGAAACCGGTCCCAGGATGCTTGTTTCCGGTCCAGGGAAGACATGGCTTGGCAGTTCGGGCTGGACTGTTCCCATGAGGCACAGGGTCAGACTGAATTGCATATAGCCATGTCTGAACTGGGGTGGCTCAGTGAACTAAAGAATGGTGATGGATTAAACCCAGATCATTTGACTGGGGGTGAGTGTTTGATTTACTCAAACGCTTCGTCGATCTTCCCCTTTTGTATCGCTTTGTTCGCCCTAAGTGTGGCAGGGTATGCTCAGACGTGAGTCCCTTGCTCACTTTGCCACTGGATTCAAGATAGCCTGGCTGATCAGGATTATGAATCTGAAACCGGTCCCAGGATGCTTGTTTCCGTTCCAGGGAAGATATGGCTTGGCAGTTCGGGCTGGACTGTTCCCATGAGGCACAGGGTCAGACTGATTTGCATATAGCCATGTCTGAACTGGGGTGGCAGAGTGAGCTAAAGAATGGTGATGGATTAAACCCAGATAATTTGACTGGGGGTGAGTGTTTGATTTACTCAAACGCTCCGTCCATCATCCCCTTTTGTATCGCTTTGTTCGCCCTAAGTGTGGCAGGGTATGCTCAGACGTGAGTCCATTGCTCACTTTGCCACTGGATTCAATATAGCCTGGCTGATGAGGATTATGAATCCGAAACCGGTCCCAGGATGCTTGTTTCCGGTCCAGGGAAGATATGGCTTGGCAGTTCGGGCTGGACTGTTCCCATGAGGCACCGGGTCAGACTGATTTGCATATAGCCATGTCTGAACTGGGGTGGCGGAGTGAGCTAAAGAATGGTGATGGATTAAACCCAGATCATTTGACTAGGGGTGAGTGTTTGATTTACTCAAACGCTCTGTCCATCATACGCTTTTGTATCGCTTTGTTCGCCCTAAGTGTGGCAGGGTATGCTCAGACGTGATTCCCTTGCTCACTTGACCACTGGATTCAAGATAGCCTGGCTGATGAGGATTATGAATCCGAAACCGGTCCCAGGATGCTTGTTTCCGGTCCATGGAAGACATGGCTTGGCAGTTCGGGCTGGACTGTTTGGGCTGGACTGTTCCCATGAGGCACAGGGTCAGACTGATTTGCATATAGCCATGGCTGAAATGGGGTGGCTGAGTGGGCTAAAGAATGGTGATCGATTAAACCCAGATCAGTTGGCTGGGGGTGAGTGTTTGATTTGCTCAAACGCTCCATCCATCATCCCCTTTTGTATCGCTTTGTTCGCCCTAAGTGTGGCAGGGTATGCTCAGACGTGAGTCCCTTGCACACTTGGCCACTGGATTCAAGATAGCCTGGCTGATGAGGATTATGAATCCGAAACCGGTCCCAGGATGCTTGTTTCCGGTCCATGGAAGACATGGCTTGGCAGTTCGGGCTGGACTGTTCGGGCTGGACTGTTCCCAAGAGGCACAGGGTCAGACTGATTTGCATATAGCCATGGCTGAAATGGGGTGGCTGAGTGAACTAAAGAATGGTGATGGATTAAACCCAGATCAGTTGACTGGGGGTGAGTGTTTGATTTACTCAAACGCTCAGTCGATCATCCCCTTTTGTATCGCTTTGTTCGCCCTAAGTGTGGCAGGGTATGCTCAGACGTGAGTCCCTTGATCACTTGGCCACTGGATTCAAGATAGCCTGGCTGATGAGGATTATGAATCCGAAACCGGTCCCAGGATGCTTGTTTCCGGTCCATGGAAGACATGGCTTGGCAGTTGGGGCTGGACTGTTCCCATGAGGCACAGGGTCAGACTGATTTGCATATAGCCATGTCTGAAATGGAGTGGCTGAGTGGGCTAAAGAATGGTGATGGATTAAACCCAGATCAGTTAACTGGGGTGAGTGTTTGATTTGCTCAAACGCTTCGTCCATCATCCCCTTTTGTATAGGACTGTTCCCATGAGGCACAGGGTCAGACTGATTTGTATATAGCCATGTCTGAACTGGGGTGGCGGAGTGAGCTAAAGGATGGTGATGGATTAAACCCAGATCATTTGACTGGGGGTGAGTGTTTGATTTACTCAAACGCTCCGTCGATCATCCCCTTTTGTATCGCTTTGTTCGCCCTAAGTGTGGCAGGGTATGCTCAGACGTGAGTCCCTTGCTCACTTTGCCACTGTATTCAAGATAGCCTGGCTGATGAGGATTATGAATCTGAAACCGGTCACAGGATGCTTGTTTCCGTTCCAGGGAAGATATGGCTTGGCAGTTCGGGCTGGACTGATCCCATGAGGAACAGGTTCAGACTGATTTGCATATAGCCATGTCTTTAACTGGGGTGGCGGAGTTAGCTAAAGAATGGTGATGGATCAAACTCAGATCATTTGACTGTGGGTAAGTGTTTGATTTACTCAAACGCTCCGTCCATCATCCGCTTTTGTATCGCTTTGTTCGCCCTAAGTGTGGCAGGGTATGCTCAGACGTGAGTCCCTTGCTCACTTGGCCACTGGATTCAAGATAGCCTGGCTGATGAGGATTATGAATCCGAAACCGGTCCCAGGATGCTTGTTTCCGGTCCATGGAAGACATGGCTTGGCAGTTCGGGCTGGACTGTTCGGGCTGGACTGTTCCCAAGAGGCACAGGGTCAGACTGATTTGCATATAGCCATGGCTGAAATGGGGTGGCTGAGTGAACTAAAGAATGGTGATGGATTAAACCCAGATCAGTTGACTGGGGGTGAGTGTTTGATTTACTCAAACGCTCAGTCGATCATCCCCTTTTGTATCGCTTTGTTCGCCCTAAGTGTGGCAGGGTATGCTCAGACGTGAGTCCCTTGCTCACTTGGCCACTGGATTCAAGATAGCCTGGCTGATGAGGATTATGAATCCGAAACCGGTCCCAGGATGCTTGTTTCCGGTCCATGGAAGACATGGCTTGGCAGTTGGGGCTGGACTGTTCCCATGAGGCACAGGGTCAGACTGATTTGCATATAGCCATGTCTGAAATGGAGTGGCTGAGTGGGCTAAAGAATGGTGATGGATTAAACCCAGATCAGTTAACTGGGGTGAGTGTTTGATTTGCTCAAACGCTTCGTCCATCATCCCCTTTTGTATAGGACTGTTCCCATGAGGCACAGGGTCAGACTGATTTGTATATAGCCATGTCTGAACTGGGGTGGCGGAGTGAGCTAAAGAATGGTGATGGATTAAACCCAGATCATTTGACTGGGGGTGAGTGTTTGATTTACTCAAACGCTTCGTCGATCATCCCCTTTTGTATCGCTTTGTTCGCCCTAAGTGTGGCAGGGTATGCTCAGACGTGAGTCCCTTGTTCACTTGGCCACTGGATTCAAGATAGCCTGGCTGATGAGGATTATAAATCCGAAACCGGTCCCAGGATGCTGGTTTCCGGTCCAGGGAAGACATGGCTTGGCAGTTCGGGCTGGACTGTTCCCATGAGGCACAGGGTCAGACAATTTTGCATATAGCCATGTCTGAACTGGGGTGGCTGAGTGAACTAAAGGATGGTGATGGATTAAACCCAGATCATTTGACTGGGGGTGAGTGTTTGATTTACTCAAACGCTCCGTCGATCATCCCCTTTTGTATCGCTTTGTTCGCCCTAAGTGTGGCAGGGTATGCTCAGACCTGAGTCCCTTGCTCACTTTGCCACTGTATTCAAGATAGCCTGGCTGATGAGGATTATGAATCTGAAACCGGTCCCAGGATGCTTGTTTCCGTTCCAGGGAAGATATGGCTTGGCAGTTCGGGCTGGACTGTTCCCATGAGGCACAGGGTCAGACTGATTTGCATATAGCCATGTCTGAACTGGGGTGGCAGAGTGAGCTAAAGAATGGTGATAGATTAAACCCAGATAATTTGACTGGGGGTGAGTGTTTGATTTACTCAAACGCTCCGTCCATCATCCGCTTTTGTATCGCTTTGTTCGCCCTAAGTGTGGCAGGGTATGCTCAGACGTGAGTCCCTTGCTCACTTTGCCACTGGATTCAAGATAGCCTGGCTGATGAGGATTATGAATCCGAAACCGGTCCCAGGATGCTTGTTTCCGGTCCATGGAAGACATGGCTTGGCAGTTCGGGCTGGACTGTTCGGGCTGGACTGTTACCATGAGGCACAGGGTCAGACTGATTTGCATATAGCCATGGCTGAAATGGGGTGGCTGAGTGGGCTAAAGAATGGTGATGGATTAAACCCAGATCAGTTGACTGGGGGTGAGTGTTTGATTTGCTCAAACGCTCCGTCCATCATCCCCTTTTGTATCGCTCTGTTCGCCCTAAGTGTGGCAGGGTATGCTCAGACGTGAGTCCCTTGCTCACTTGGCCACTGGATTCAAGATAGCCTGGCTGATGAGGATTATGAATCCGAAACCGGTCCCAGGATGCTTGTTTCCGGTCCATGGAAGACATGGCTTGGCAGTTCGGGCTGGACTGTTCCCATGAGGCACAGGGTCAGACTGATTTGCATATAGCCATGGCTGAAATGGGGTGGCTGAGTGGGCTAAAGAATGGTGATGGATTAAACCCAGATCAGTTGACTGGGGGTGAGTGTTTGATTTGCTCAAACGCTTAGTCCATCATCCCCTTTTTTATAGGACTGTTCCCATGAGGCACAGGGTCAGACTGATTTGCATATAGCCATGTCTGAACTGGGGTGGCGGAGTGAGCTAAAGAATGGTGATGGATTAAACCCAGATCATTTGACTGGGGGTGAGTGTTTGATTTACTCAAACGCTCGTCCATCAGCCCCTTTTGTACATCTTTCTAAAAGAGGCATTTCTATAATAGTGATAATAAATTCAATGTTTCCTGCAAAGAGGCTTCAACATTACCATTTCAATTATATGAAACACGACAGAGCTACTCTTTCTTAATCAGGAATTTTAGCTCTTATGTATAAAAAGGAAGTCCCACTATTAACCAATGAGAGAGGGGCAGGTATCACAATAGTGAAAAACTAATGAGGGTGTTTTTCACTTACATGGCATACAGAACTTAACATCCATTTAATTACACAGCACCCTGCCGTATGAGCTACCTAGGGCCTACCTTAGAGGTGACTGATATGTGATAAAAGGGAAATATAAGTCTTGGCAAGGGGTGTTAAATGCTAAGTTAACATGACAATTACACTGCTTTCACAGGCAAGCCTGAGACTTGTTTAAAGTGCTTCATGGGTGGGTGGCACAATCAGTGCTCAGGCCCAATAGTAGCATTTAATTTACAAGCCCTGGGCACCTGAAGCGCACTCTACTAGGGACTTACCGATAAATTAAATATGTCAATTGTGGATAAGTAAATCATTAAATTTTTTAGGGGAGAGACACATCACTTTAGTTCAGTTTGACAGTGGTAAAGTGCAAAGGGTCCTAAGACAAGCAAAAATATGTCAGCGTATAGGTGAGGCAAAAAAGGCAAAGGATTTGAGGAAGACCACCCTAAGGATGTCAGGTCTAACATCCTCCACGCCCCAAGTTAAATCCGTGGTGAAGGAAATCAAACAGCAAATTTATTTCTTCAGAAAAACCTCCCAGCCCACCATCTGGATTGTTTTGAGGAGATAGGACCTGTGGTGAAGGAAAGACTGAGGGCCTGATTCACAGAACTAACTTAAGATAAAATCCTAAACTTACTACCATTTTGGTTTTCACAGAAGGCACTTACTCATGTTGTTATTCACTGAAGGCAATTACTCATTTCGGTATTCACAGAAGTTAGTTGTCCTAACTTTAGGACTCTTAAATGCTTTCTGTGAATACCGAAAATCTTAAAGTCAGGATTTTTCTCAGTTTAGGAGTAGTAAAGTTAGGACTCCAAACTTTAGGACTCCTAATCCGAGAAAAATCCCAACTTTAAGACTTTCGGTATTCACAGAAGGCATTTAGGAGTCCTAAAGTTAGGCGTCCTAATTTACTATTCCTAAACTGAGACAAATCCTAACTTTAAGACTTTCGGTATTCAGAGAAGGTATTTAGGAGTCCTAAAGTTAGGACTCCTAACTTCTGTGAATAACGAAATGAGTAAGTGCTTTCTGTGATTACTAAAATGAGTAAGTGCCTTCTATGAATATAAAAATGGTAGTATGTTTAGGATTTTGTCTTAAATTAGTTCTGTGAATCGGGCCCTATTCTGCTGTAGCCAAAATATACCAACTCCAGAAGAAAATAATGTTTTCAGGATGCATAGACTCCAACAACTGCTAGGTTCTGCTTGAACCTGGAAAGCCTATGTATAGCCTTTCATTAAAGACC
This sequence comes from Lissotriton helveticus, assembly GCF_964261635.1. Lineage (NCBI taxonomy): Eukaryota > Metazoa > Chordata > Amphibia > Caudata > Salamandridae > Lissotriton > Lissotriton helveticus. The sequence continues at coordinate 1,613,507,023 of NC_136065.1, forward strand.
TCCACTGGTTCCCAGAAGAGGCTGGTAACATTGTAATGTACACTGTATTACCCAAATAGCCCACTGGATGGTTAAAGGGCCTATATATCTAAAAAATGTACCTGCCCATGACCTTATAGTGTATCATGTATTTCTGATTTTACAGACACATTTTTTGGACTTATATTATATTTGATCTGTACTGAAACAATGATATTATTAGATTCTAACCGAAGTCCCTCTACAATACACATGTTTTCCTCAGATGTACTTTCTTTGGCTAGTAAAAACTGTTTGTTATTTAACACAGGCTTACATAACAGGGTTTGCATATCCAAAAATCCTTTTCAGTACATGAATAGATTGTGTCAAAAGAGGTTAGCATTTTAGTAGTTTGGTATTATGATGAGAATTTTATGATATCTTAAAAATTTGGATTTGGGGATCCTATGTAGTGTATTTATGCATTCGCATAATGTGAGGGCAGTCATCACGAGAATTTTTCACCATGTTGACACTTTAAATGTTTCTTAACTTAAATGAACTTTCTGCATGCAGTGTATGTTTTTTATCGTACACTTTGGGGCTCATTTCAGCCCAATTTCTTTATTTTAAAGGGCCAAGAGTGATGAATAAAAACTGTATTATCTTGCATTTTCAGATTTACTCTCAGGGCTTTCCGCTGGGTGCAGGCCATGGTTTTTGCAGTGAAGGAGATTAATCTGAATACTGCGATCTTACCCAATGTCACACTGGGCTTCCGTATCCACGATTCCTGCTATGAAGACACCAAGGCCATCAAAGTAGCAATGTGTCTCTTATCAGGTCAATATGAAATGGTACCCAACTTTCACTGTCAATATCAGTCTGTCCTGTCGGTGGTTATTGGAGATGTTTATTCATCAACTACACTAGCAATTGCCAGAATCTTGGGGGCATACAGATACCCGCAGGTAAGAAGCTCACCAAAAAGATGTTTTATGATAATCATTGAGTTGGTGACAGAAAAACAATCATTAAACAAACTCTTTGCTTCCATTATTATTTACTCAGATTAGTATCATGTTTTTACTCACTGCGTTGCTCTCCTGATATTTACTATTAAATGCAGTTTTCTTCTCTTGCTCAGTTGCAGACAGTTTGAGGCTTCCTTCAATTTGTTAGCTTTATTTTTCCCTAATCAGTTTTTGCTTAAACCTGCCACGTCACCTATCTCCTTCACCACAATACCATCATGCGACAATACATAGAAGCAATTTCATACTGCTTATGAATATGAATTTAGCTGAGTGCAGTGATGGTATAGTAATGTGTGCACTCTAACAAAAAAATCTTGAATTGCCTCCGAAGATCTTTCCCTTCACAAAGATAATTTTTGGGTCCTTACGTTTTCTTTGGTGCCATCATTGAGGCCCCTTTGCGGTACCTGGAATGGCACTAGATACAGACAAAGTTGAGATCCCTTGAAATGTGATAATATCTGCTAGTTATTCATGTTCACATTTTGAAGGTAAATACATCCGGGAATGAGAAGGGTCAGGGTGTGGATGGTGACCAGGGAACAGAGTTCGCACCATCTGGCGATGAGCTGAGTATAGGCAAACTCACTGCACTGCAAGTAGAAATCCATCAGCGTGGAGGTGCCCCATTGCATATCCGAAATGTACATAAATGTGCCACAGTTCTCATTCATGCCCAGTGGAAGCTTTCTTTTGACTCTGAAACACAAGGAATACAGTGTAAGTTTCTGTACAATTAGGGGTTGCCCCTTCACTTCTAGCCAAGTGGATCCAACATCCTTGGTACCCATATTTCCTGACATGTATTGTTCATGCTCTCATACAACCTTCCCCCATGCGACTCATTCCCCTTTTTATCATTGAACTGGTTGGCCCTACACTGGAATTCCATGTTGGGTATTCTCTGTTTTTAAAGAAGACTGCCCCAGGTACATTAAGGACCACCCTTGCTTCACAAATGGAAGCAGGACTGACATTTTTGTGCATTGAGTTGAGGGTTCTGCTACTTCCAAGAATCTTTTCTCTGGGAAGTCTCACAGCCAAACAATATCCTCCTGTATGATGCCCTTTTTGTGCATCCTAATTAACTTGCTTTAGATATCTGTAGGTTCAGTGAAGAGGTATAATATCGGTGGAGTTGGTTTTGTACTGGGTCAAATTCACTACTACCCTATGGGGTTCTACCTTGTTGGTTCGGATTTTGGCTTTAAATCTGCATAGATATAAGTGAAGAAGGCATTTTGCTTTTTCAGGGGCTACCTCCATAGATAAGTACTGTCTGCATGTACTGCATGCAGAATCAACAAGCAGTCATAACATGATACCTTATATTGAGCAAAAGAGTGCTGGTCTGAGTGATGAGGGGGCATATCTCTATTCAGTGTTGTTGGTGGTTGCAACCTGCTCTGAGATCACGTGTGTGTGTCTGTACATCCACAGCATGGGGTGTGCAACTTAACCCTCCTTTGTGGCTTCAGACAGCTCGACCCTGCCATTTCTCTAGAGACTTCTTTTTGGGCTAACTCTGGGCTTTGTGTTTTCCGTTTTTGGCTCTTCCCTAGATCTCATGCGATCTACTACATTATTTGTCAAGAAGCTGAGGGGGTCGAAGACAGTTCCTTGGCTCCAATTTACCTTGCTTATGTGGAATTGTGGTGTCTGAGGTCAGGGCTTATTGCTTTTCCTGGATAGTGCATGTAAGGCTTGGAGCATCTGTAAGTCACTAGGGGCCATGTGTAGGTAATCTAGATTTACCAATTCTATAATTCAGAATTTTACCGATTCGGTATTTCAGAATCGGTAAATGGTATGTAGGAAAAAATGTGTTAATTTTTACCAAATCGGTATTTACCAATTCGGTAATTCCCATTCATTCCTATGGGCCTGGAGGCAGGGTGTCACATTGACACCATGTTGCACCCCTGATTCGTGCATGTGTGCACATGTGGCACACATGTCTGCCACATGGCACTTTTAAAAAAGCACAAAATTGCTTTTATTAAAGTTGGTGGTAAATAATGAATCCTGAATGCAAAAATGCACTCACTTGAGTGCCTCCTACATAGGTTTCAGGATTCGGTAATTTACCGAATCGGTATTTTATGTATTCGGTAATTTACCGAATCCTTAAATTACCGATTCGGTAAATTACTGAATCCTAACACCTGTCTCCTACAAATCACATCCCTAAAACCAGTCGGTAACGGTGAAATTTACCGAATTTCACCATTACCGACCGGTATTGCCTCTCCTACATATGGCCCTAGATCTGATATGGGGGGGTGCATTTGGCATCCTGCCCTCGCCTGGCGCTGCAGCAGGCACTGGGTGCCCCCTCTTTGAGGCACCAACCCCTCCCTCTGAGCACATCCTGCTTTCTTTAAGTGCATGCAGAACTGCTATCCCTGGCTTGTGGCTAGGATCTTCTAATAAGTAATTACACTTTTGTCACTAATTTGAAGGGGTATGGCATGGTGGTCGGACTTTGAAAATTTAAGAACATTGATAAACAGGGCTGGGAAAACAAAAACCTGGAAAGGCCAGGAGTTTGACCAAAATATTTGCTGAAGTCTGCTGGGTGATGATGAACTGAGACTGCTTCAGAAATTCTAGGATGCCTGGTCACCCTGGTAAACCCCTCAACTGGCTCATCACCATGTAGACGCCTTGCAGCTTACTGGTTAATTGTGCATGCACTGCGGAGCCTCTAGGGGTTTTCCCATCCCAGTTGTATGGGAATCCTGACTCCCACAACTGAGGACAGCTTCCTTTAGAATTGCAAGGGGGTCTCCATTTCTCCATTGTCCGAAGGCTTCTAGCTTTTTGGAGGCATGGTTGGTACTTCACGCCATGAGGGAAACATGCTTTGTGGGTCAAATGCCTGACAATTGGGTCCTTTCAGCTTGATGATTGGAACACATCCCCATTGACTTTGGACACGGGGACATGGATGCCCCACCCCTTCGTCAGACTGCCCTTCCCTTGGGGTGTGGCCTGCCAACCCCGCCCTGGGGGACCAGTAGTGGAGTGGAGCTATGGCTCCCAGAGGCACCCTTGATGGTGAAGTTTAGGGGGATACCCGGTCTAAAAAAACACATACACCAGTCCTGAATCCCTGAATACAAGTAAAAGTTTGAATTACCAATGTTTGTTACAATCTTTTGGGATCAAGGGTGATTGGGTGCTAATTATTCTTATTTGTGATAAGGGTTGATTTTAATATACATTTTGACTCTGTGATTGTGCAAAGGCATTACCTCCCCAGACAATTAACCCTCCATGCCGAGGATGTGGTCCCATTTCCTGTTGGGCTGTGTTCACTGTCTGCAGTTGCTGCTGCCAAGTGTTTGTCCAGTTATCTGATCCCTGCTGTGGGGGTTCAGTGGCTGCCAGACCTCCCTGTAGGGTGCTTACTGATACCCCTATACCTATTTTTGTGCGTGATCATTTATGGGGTTTTATGGTGACTGGCCTGGCTCATTTATTTCTGATCATGGTATGCCTTTAATTGGCATCTGCCTACCAGGTGGCAAATCCTATGGCATTAGTAGCACTCACTAGAGTCTTGTTGCTGCCAACCTCCCTTAGCCTCTACTGCCATAGTTGGGCCGGACCCCAGTGGGGTTCTGTGGTGGTGCTCCCTTTAAGGCTGGTGATATTTGCATGCTTGCGGCCAACGCTATCCCTTGAGGGCAGACTTTTTCAATATGTGTTTGACCAATTTAGGAGTGTCTCTCTGGACCTGCTCTTGTTTTTCCCTATTTTTTCCTGTTAACTTTTGTTGTAATGTAATATGTGGGCTTGTAACTCCTGTGCAGGTTTGGTGTCTCACCCAACCGTGCTGTCTAGTCCACTTTGTATCTCGGTAGGCAGCCACTTTTTGCAAATGTTGAAAAAGAATGCAACTTGTGGGTCCGTATCAATTGATGGTTATCCTGTTCCTTGTGCCCATCATTCCCTTATTCTATCCAAGAAATACGTTATGCTCTCCCCTAGTTTTGTAGTTTCTGCTATTAACACTCCCACGTCAGGGAACATCTCTTGCAGGGCTAACCATATTCGGTGCCTGTATGAACTAAATGTGGCCCTGTCAAGTCCTGTGCCTGTCACCATAGTTGCTGGAATACGAGGTTGAGTGAACACTTCATTAGTCTGCACTCCGATAAATCTAATGGAAGAGTTTTAATATCGCCTATTGCTAGGTTTAACCCTGCAGTGTTCTTTCTCAATGCCTGAGATCCATTTCCCTGCACCATCCAGCAATGGCGGTAATTTCATCCTAAATCACTCTTTATCCGTTTGTGGCCCTCGGCATATAGATGGTACCTGACAAGTCCTTCTGTCATATCAGATACAGTCTTACTTTGGGTAACTCTACTAAGTATGGGCGTAAAACACGTTCCATTCGCAGAATTTGCGGATTTTTGGCAAATTTGCGTTCCGCAAATCGCGCAAATTTACCCAAAATCCGCAATTCGCAAGCTGGCGGATTTTTTTGCTTGGTCGCGCTTGAAAAATTACAATATCGCGCGTGCTGCGTCGACTTACCGTGAATCTGAGTTCGCCGAGTTGTTTTTCTCCCGATTTGCGTGTGCTGCGCCATTTTGGACCTTGCTGCGTGATCGCGCGAGATTTTTTTGACCGCGAGTACGTCTCGCTGCCCGCCATCTTGTACATCGAGAGTTTGACAACCCGAGTACCTCATAAGGGCCCATGATCACGCATCGCGGGAGTAAACAATTGCGAACACATAGATGCGGCGCGCAACTGACTTCCAGTGGGAGATTTGAACAGATCGCTTTCCCGAACTAGCAAAAATTGCAATTCTGCACAAGAAATCCACCGCAGGCAGCATAAACCTTCTGAAAATGATGATTTTTATCAGAATAACATCTGGCTGCACTTTTTTGTGCAAGGAGTCCATTTTTGGGGGGGGGAGGAAGGAATTGCCCCAGAGTCACCAACTTCCTGTTCCTGTCCAGCAGGCTCCTCCCAGTGCTTTGTCAATGTCCTGGTCACTTTTCATTTGGATCTGGAGCTGGAAGGATTACTTTTTGTGGCTGCTGCTGGATATTTGTATTTGAGGACTTTTTGGACTTTAGAGTTTGGATCACTTTTGGATTTGAGATTTTACAAGTAATTTGGTGTTGTTTGTTTGGGGCATTGCAGTTGCTGCAACTACAATTTTAAAACTTTTTCACAACTTTAAACAAAATATATTGTGGGTAGCCAAAGTATCCAGTAGGCCCAGGGTTAGTCATGGGTACATGATACAATTGTTTTTAATTTTGGGCTGCCTGTAAAGCCACACTAGCCAGTAGTCCCAGGGGTACTGAAAGGTGCATGGACCAAGTCTTTCTGTGGGGTGTCTTGAATTTAAACATCATTGAGGGCATGGATGGCATTGGATTGTAGTGATTTGTGTGTGTTTTTCGACTTTTTGGTAGGTTGTTGGGGCCTGACCATGTGGGTGGGGGCCATTTTGAGGCCTGGTCCAGGCAGGGCCTGGCCATGGGGTGGGGGTCAAGGCTCAAGGGGCCATTTTGAAGCCAGGCAGTGTGCTCCGGCCTGCACCCAGATTGCCTTGCTTTCATCCATTATGCCTAGGGGTACTCAGTGGTGCATTAAACAAGTCTTTCTGTGGGGTGTCTCTTCTAATAAAGTAAACATCCATTTTTGATTAGAATTGCAATTTTTATGTTGGGTCTTTACGTTTTTGGGTGTGTTGTAAAAATAAATGCCTAGTTGCAAATATTAATTGAAGCACGACATATGCAACATTTATTTACCTGATGTTCCTCTGGCTTCCTTTGCTTTTAGGTGAACAAGAGAACCACAAATCAGTCATCGTACATCATCAGTGCCAGGAAGAAGTCCTGCTGCGGTGCGTGCAGCACAACGTCACGTGCCATCACGTGTGGCCACAGACAACTCTGCAACTCGTACAACTGCGGCCTGCTGTTCTGACATCTTTAGAAGATGGGCCCAAACAAAGGTGGCCGTGGCTCCTTCACCAAGAAAGTTGCCAGTGCCACTGCCAGTAAGAAGGAGCAGAAGAAGCAAGTGGCACCACTTACCAAGGAGACTGGTGTGCCTACAGACACTTTTTTTGGGAAAAAAAACTATGCCTGCAGATGCGGGGTCCGCCGGGGACCAACCTGGAAGCAGCATCTCCTCTTCATTGGGCTCAGTGCAATTACGCCAAGTTAGGTCCAAGACCATGAGTGCCGCAGAGGCATGCCACTTTAATTATTCAATCACCATCGACCAGTGATGTTGGCTCATCGCAGGAAAGTAGCATCCAATCAACGCAGGGTGTAACTCACCTGACGAGTGTTCAATAACCACAGCCGCAACGACAACCACAGGTGCAAGTAGTACAAGCGCAAATACATGCGCAAGTACATGCGCAAGGAGAGGCGCAAGGAGAGGCGCAAGGAGAGGCACAAGGATAGGCCCATGGAGCGGCACAACTGCCCACATTGCTTGTTCCTCCAGAAGTAGGGGCACATCAGAAATCGAGATTGAAGCGGAGGTATCATCCGAGGAAGCCACTCCTCCTGGTGATGATCCATTGTCTTCCAGATCCCCAGCAAGAAAAAGGTCAAGGAGGGCTACTACATGTTCTTCTTCAAGCCCCCTTCCTTCTGATGATCTTGATGTTGATTGGAATCCACCAATGCAGTCTGAGAGTGAGGCACGCCATGAGCCGAAAAAGGTAGCTAAGCCTAAAAGGAAGGTTCCCGCAAGGCTTCCACTTATGGGTGATGATGACGACGAACAAGAAGTGGTGTATTCTGCTACTGAAGAACAGTCTGACGACGACCCAGTCATCACAGTCGTCACTCCAGGCCCAGTGGGCATGCAGCAGACAGACATTTTTACCCTATCCCGAATTGCTGCTGAGCATGATGTGGGCGGTGTGGCACTGGTACCACCACGGTATACAACCTTTACCACGCAACTTTTACCACGACCTACCTTTACCACGCAACTTTTACAACGCAGGACCCTTTACCACGCATACCATTACAACGCTGGTATTTACAACGCAGATACCTTTACAACGCATACCATTACAACGTAAGTATTGGTAAGTATATAATTTTATTTAAAATATTTTAGGTTTGGGTTTTGGGTAAATGGGTATTTTTAGGGTTCAGGGTCAGTTTTCAGTTTTGGGTAAATGGGTATTTTTAGGGTTCAGGGTCAGTTTTCAGTTTTTGGGTAAAGGGGTATTTTTAGGGTTCAGGGTCAGTTTTCAGTTTTTGGGTAAAGGGGTATTTTTAGGGTTCAGGGTCAGTTTTCAGTTTTTGGGTACAGGGGTATTTTTAGGGTTCAGGGTCAGTTTTCAGTTTTTGGGTACAGGGGTATTTTTAGGGTTCAGAGTCAGTTTTCAGTTTTTGGGTAAAGGGGTATTTTTAGGGTTCAGGGTCAGTTTTCAGTTTTGGGTAAAGGGGTATTTTTAGGGTTCAGGGTCAGTTTTCAGTTTTTGGGTACAGGGGTATTTTTAGGGTTCAGGGTCAGTTTTCAGTTTTTGGGGTACAGGGGTATTTTTAGGGTTCAGGGTCAGTTTTCAGTTTTTGGGTACAGGGGTATTTTTAGGGTTCAGGATCAGTTTTCAGTTTTTGGGGTACAGGGGTATTTTTAGGGTTCAGGGTCAGTTTTCAGTTTTTGGGGTACAGGGGTATTTTTAGGGTTCAGGGCTGGGTTTGGGTTTTGGGGTACAGGGGTATTTTTAGGTTTCACGGTTGGGTTTGGGTTTTGGGGTACAGGGGTATTTTTAGGGTTCAGGGCTGGGTTTGGGTTTTGGGGTTCAGGGGTATTTTTAGGTTTTAGGGTTGGGTTTGGGTTTTGGGGTACAGGGGTATTTTTAACATATATATTTAAAAATTAATAAATAAATATTAATATAAATAATTAAAATATAAAATATTAAAATAATTTATTAATTAAAAAAATTATTATTAATAATTACATTATTTTACCATATTATTTACTTACCTATACTTACGTTGTAATGGTATGCGTTGTAATAGTACCTGCGTTGTAAATACCAGCGTTGTAATGGTATGCGTGGTAAAGGGTCCTGCGTTGTAAAAAATGCGTGGTAATGGTCTGCGTGGTAAAAGAACGCGTGGTAACGTCATATATCCACCACCACCAATGCAGGTAACTACTACACCAACAAGACCTACAGCTTCCATATTTTTTCGTCAGAAGGGCCGGCAGGTACCTCCATCCAGCTCAACCTCCATTACCTCAAGTAGTGGTGCTGTAAGTGCACAACAGATTCAAATTCAGCCACGCCCATCTTCCACTTCATTTGGCATTGAAAGTAGCACCTCCACCCCCAGCAGACATCTCCAGTCCCCAGTTTGGGACTTTTTTAGTGTTAGCAAAAAGGCGGAAAACATGGTGGTTTGTTCGATTTGTAAAACTGTAGTTAGTCGGGGTAAGCTTGGTACCAACTATGGTACCGGAGGCCAGAGAGGTCATCTCCAAAAACACCACAATATCATTTGGGAGGCGCACATGAGCAAGCTCCGGGAATTCACAAGTTCAACAAATCCAAATGTATCCATTCATATTGCATCTGATGATAATGAGGGGCTGATCGTGCAGGGGGAAAGTGAAGTAGCGACAAACATTTTTTCTGGTACACCCAGTACCCCTGGCATCAGCACTGCAGTGGTAGCGCCCACACCCTCTACCCCAGAAAAAACAACAGGTGATGGACAGAATGCAGAACAATGTCATACATTCACCCCAGTACAGAGATCTGGGCCTAAATCCATAGTTTTTCTGCTCACCATGCCTTTCCAGTTTGAACCCAGCCATATGCAAGTCAGTCTTGACCCTGTGCCCCATGGGAACAGTCCAGCCCGAACTGCCAAGCCAGGTCCTCCCTGGACTGGAAACAAGCATCCAAGGACCGGTTTCGGGCTTTCAGCCCTCATCAGCCTGGATAGCTTGATTCCAGTGGCATGGAGAGCAAGGGACTCACGTCTGAGCATACCCGTCCCACTCGGGGTGACAAAAGCTAAAACAACAGTTGATGGACAGAATGCAGAACAATGTCATACATTCACCCAAGTACAGAGATCTGGGCCTAAATCAATCGTTTTCTTGCTCACCATGCCTTTCCAGTTTGAACCCAGCCATATGCACATGGCTTGGCAGTTCGGGCTGGACTGTTCCCATGAGGCACAGGGTCAGACTGATTTGCATATGGCCATGTCTGAACTGGGCTGGCGGAGTGAGCTAAAGAATGGTGATGGATTAAACCCAGATCAGTTCAATCAATCACGACATTTGTAAAGCGCGCTACTCACCGGGAGGGTCTCAAGGCGCTGGGGGAGAGGGGGATGTTACTGCTCAAACAGCCAGGTCTTGAGCTGCTTCCTGAAGGAGAGATGGTCTTTGGTTCGCCGAAGGTGGGTGGGGAGGGAGTTCCAATTCTTGGCTGCCAGGTAGGAGAAGGATCTTCCTCCGGCGGTGGCTCTTCGGATGCGTGGTACGGCGGCGAGGGCGAGGCTTGTAAAACGTAGCTGGCGGGTGGGCGTGTAGAAGGTCAGGCGGTCGTTGAGGTACTTGGGGCCCAGGTCGTGGAGAGATTTGTGTGCGTGGGTGAGGAGTCTGAACGTGATTCTCTTGCTGACGGGGAGCCAGTGCAGGTCTCTCAGGTGTCTGGTGATGTGGCTGTGTCGAGGGATGTCCAGGATGAGTCATGCGGAGGCGTTCTGGATGCGTTGGGGTCTTTTTTGAAGTTTGGCTGTGGTTCCGGCGTAGAGGGTGTTCCCGTAGTCCAGTCGGCTGGTGACGAGTGCCTGGGTGACGGTCTTCCTGGTTTCAGTGGGGATCCATCTGAAGATCTTGCGGAGCATGTGCAGGGTGTTGAAGCATGAGGATGAGACGGCGTTGAATTATCTGGTCATCGACAGGGAGGAGTCCAGGATGAAGCCCAGGTTGCGTGCATGGTCCGTTGGTTTGGGAGCGGTGCCCAGGGCCGGGGGCCACCAGGAGTCGTCCCAGGCGGAGGGTGATGATCCCAGGATGAGGATTTCCGTCTTGTCTGAGATCAGTTTAAGGCGGCTGTTCCTCATCCAGTCGGCGACGTCTTTCATCCCTTCATGTAGGTTGACTCTGGCGGTGGTGGGGTCGTTGGTGAGGGAGAGGATCAGCTGGGTGTCGTCAGCGTAGGAGGTGATGTTGAGGTTGTGTTGGCGTGCGATGGCTGCGAGGGGGCTCATGTAGACGTTGAAGAGGGTTGGACTGAGTGAAGATCCTTGTGGTACGCCGCAGATGACTTCGGTGGCCTCGGATCTGAACGGAGGGAGGCAGACTCTCTGGGTTCTTCCGGCGAGGAACGAGATATCCACTCCAGTGCTTTCTCTCGGATTCCGATGTTGCTGAGGCGCTTCACTAGGGTGCGGTGGCAGACAGTGTTGAACGCCGCTGAGAGGTCCAGGAGGAGGAGGGCCGCTGTTTCCCCGTTGTCGATCAGGGTTCTGATGTCGTCGGTGGCAGCGATTAGGGCGGTCTCGGTGCTGTGGTTGGCCCAGAACCCGGACTGCGAGGGGTGGAGGGATCCGTTCATCTCGAGGAAGGCGGCAAGCTGTCTGTTGACGGTCTTCTCGATGACTTTGGCCGGAAAAAGAAGCAGTGAGATGGGGTCCGCCGTTCGTTTCTTCAGGAGGGCGGTCAGCTCGGCGTGCTTCCAGCTCTCCGGGAAGGTGGCGGTGCGGAAGGAGTAATTGATGATGTCTCGGAGATGGGGTGCGATGATGGCATCGGCTTTGTTGAAGACGTGGTGTGGGCATGGGTCGGTTGGTGATCCGGAGTGGATGGAGTTCATCGTGCGGGTGGTGTCTTCGGGTCTGATCGGGGTCCAGTTGCAGAGGGTGGTGGTGGCGGGCGTTTGGTTCGGTGGTAGGGTGCGTGGTCTGTGCGTCGAAGCTGTTGTGTATGTTGGCGATCTTGTGGTGGAAGAACGAGGCGAGTGAGTTGCAGAGGTCTTGCGAGGGAGTGATGTCGTTGTTTCCGGCGCTGGGGTTGGAGAACTCTTTGACGATGCTGAAGAGTTCCTTGCTGTCGTGGGCGTTGTTGTCCAGTCGTTCTTTGAGTGCCGTCTTCTTGGTAGCGCGTATCAGCTGATGGTGTTTGCGGGTGGCGTGCTTGAGGGCGGTCCTGTTGTCTGTGGTCTGGTGGAGCCGCCAGGCTTTCTCGAGGGTGCAGCAGTTCTTCTTGGATTCCTTGAGTTCGTCGGTGAACCAGGGGGTTTTCATGCTGCCGGGTCTGCTGGGAGGGTTCTTTAGTGGTGCGAGGTCATCGGCGCGGGCGGTCAGCCACTTGGTGAGGTTGCTGGCTGCTTCGTTGGGGTCCGTTGTGCTGGTGGGAGTGTTCTGGTTGAGGGAGGCGGTGAGCTGCTCGGCGGTGATCTTGCTCCAGCTTTGGCAGGGAACCTGTTGCGGTGGTGGTGGGTCATAGTTCTTCTGAAGCTGAAATGGACGCAGCTGTGGTCGGTCCAGTGGAGTCCGGTGGCGTGGCTGAAGGAGATGTGCTAGCTGGATGAGAAGACGGGGTCAAGCGTGTGGCCGGCGTAGTGGGTGGGGGTGTTCACCAGTTGCTTGAGTCCGAGGATGGCGAGGTTTTCCAGCAGGGCGGTGGTGTTTCTGTCATTGTCGTTCTCCCGGTGGAAGTTGAGGTCCCCTAGGAGGATGTAGTCGGCGGAGGGAAGGGCGTGCGGGCTGATGAAGTCTGCGATGTCTTCGCTGAATTGTGTGCGTGGTCCCGGTGGTCGGTAGATGAGGGTGCCTCGGAGGGTGGTCTTGGGGTCAGTGTGTATCTGGAAGTGTAGGTGTTCGGCGGCGGTGAAGGTTTCGTCGGAGTTGGTCGAGATGCGGATGGTGTTCTTGTGTACGATGGCGATGCCTCCTCCCATCTGGTTGACGCGGTCCTTCCGGGTGATCTTGTATCCGTCCGGGATGGCTATGGCGATGTCGGGCGCTGAGGAGGCGTTCATCCAGGTTTCGGTGAGGAAGGCGACGTCCGATGCTGTTGCATCGAGCAGGTCCCAGAGTTCCACGCCGTGCCTGTGGACGGAGCGGGTGTTGAGCAGGATGCACTTCAGGTGGTTGCTGCTGGTGCTCGACTTGGCGGGGGTGGTGCAGGTCCGGTAGCAGGTGAATCGGCAGGCTTGGCAGGCGAAGGGTCCTTGGGTGCGTCTCGGGGTTGCTTGGTAGCAGGCAGGGTTCCGGCCGGCATTGAGTGCGTTGAGAGTGGCGGCGTCGTAGGTCTGTCGGGTAGTCTTGCATCGTCGGCGGGGGCCAGGGGTCCTGGCGCTGGGCGCGGTCCAGGCGCGGACGGGTGCAGACAGGCTTGCATTTGGCGCGCCTTCAGCGCACAATCGGCGCGCCCGCTGCGCGTGGACGCTGCGCGCACGCGCAAACTCTGCCATAAATGGAGAGTGGGGGGGCGGAGCGAGGGAGGAGCAGCTGGGAGGCGGGAGCGGGGCGGCGAATGGGGAACGGGACAGAGGAAGGGGGCGGGGCCGCGGGGGAGCAGCGGCGGGGGTCTGGATGGCAGGAAAGAGCGCAGAGGAGGCGGCGAGGGGGAAGGCCTGAGGGCGGGGTCCCTGGAGGCAATCAGCGGCGGCAGCAAGCAGGAGCAGCGGTGGAGGCCAGCACAGGGGGCCGTGCGGTAGGTGGAGCGACCTGGAAGGGTCACAGCTCACCACCGTGCGGTCCCAGCTATATGTGGACACCTGGGAGGGAGGAGCAGCTGGGAGGCGGGAGCGGGGCAGCGAATGGGGAACGTGGCAGAGGAAGGGGGCTGGCCCGCAGGGGAGCAGCGGCGGGGGTCTGGAAGGCGGGAAAGAGCGCGGAGGAGGCGGCGAGGGGGAAGGCCTGAGGGCGGGGTCCCTGGAGGCAATCAGCGGCGGCAGCAAGCAGGAGCAGCGGTGGAGGCTAGCACACGGGGCCGTGCGGTAGGTGGAGCGACCTGGAAGGGTCACCCCTCAGTTGACTGGGGGTGAGTGTTTGTATTATCAACGCTCCGTCCATCACCACCTTTGGTTTTTCTTTGTTTGCCCTAAGTTGGCAGGGTATGCTCAGACGTGAGTCCCTTGCTCACTTTGCCACTGGAGTCAAGCAAGCCCGGCTGAAGACGGCTGTAATGCCAGAAACCGGTCCTGGGAAGCTTGATTCCGGTCCAGGGAAGACATGGCTTGGCAGTTCGGGCTGGACTGTTCCCATGAGGCACAGGGTCAGACTGATTTGCATATGGCCATGTCTGAACTGGGGTGGCGGAGTGAGATAAAGAACGGTGATGGGTTAAACCCAGATCAGTTGACTGGGGGTGAGTGTTTGTATTGTCAACACTCCGTCCATCACCACCTTTGGTTTTTCTTTGTTCGCCCTAAGTTGGCAGGGTATACTCAGACGTGAGTCCCTTGCTCACTTTGCCACTGGAGTCAAGCAAGCCCGGCTGAAGACGGCTGTAATGTCAGAAACCGGTCCTGGGAAGCTTGATTCCGGTCCAGGGAAGACATGGCTTGGCAGTTCGGGCTGGACTGTTCATATGAGGCACAGGGTCAGACTGATTTGCATATGGCCATGTCTGAACTGGGGTGGCGGAGTGAGCTAAAGTACGATGATGGATTAAACCCAGATCAGTTGACTGGGGGTGAGTGTTTGTATTGTCAACGCTCCGTCCATCACCACCTTTGCTTTTTCTTTGTTTGCCCTAAGTTGGCAGGGTATGCTCAGACGTGAGTCCCTTGCTCACTTTGCCACTGGAGTCAAGCAAGCCCGGCTGAAGACGGCTGGAATGCCAGAAACCGGTCATGGGAAGTTTGATACCGGTCCAGGGAAGACATGGCTTGGCAGTTCGGGCTGGACTGTTCCCGTGAGGCACAGGGTCAGACTGATTTGCATATGGCCATGTCTGAACTGGGGTGGCGGAGTGAGCTAAAGAATGGTGATGGATTAAACCCAGATCAGTTGACTGGGGGTGAGTGTTTGTATTGTCAACGCTCCGTCCATCACTACCTTTGGTTTTTCACACCCTCTACCCCAGCAACATGTATGAGGCACTCTAAGAATCTGGGAGAGACACCAATGCAAAAAAATGCACATCTGGGTCGAAGAAGTGTGGATCATCATCATCACATATAAAAACGGTTCAGCTCACCATTAAAAGCTTGTTTTGGTCGGGGGCGCCATTTGAACGTAACCACCCAATGCCACATCTGTATAACGCAAAGCTGGCTAAAATTCTAGCGCTGGACCTTCTCCCTTTTTCTTTCGTGGAAGGGGTGGGTTTTCTAGAATTTGTGGCAACAGTCTGCCCTAAATGGAAGGTTCCTAGCCGGTCCTATTTTGCCAGAGTTGCGGTTCCAGCACTACATGAAGATGTGCTGGAAGTGATTGGGTCAGCTTTGCAGAAGAGTGCTGTTCACACTATCCACCTGACAACAGATATGTGGACCAGTTGCCAAGCCTTCGATCACATGTGCATCACTGCACACTGGGTCTTTTTTTGCAGGGGTTAGAGAAAATATGTCTACAGGTGTTGACCATGCCACAATTTTTAAAGCGTGTCGGAAACATGCAACAGTAGCCATGTTTGCCATGGAGAAATCTCATACTGCATTAAACATTTTGGATGAGTTTAAGAGTAAGGTCTCTAAATGGCTGGTGCCAAGAAGTCGCATGATTGGTTATGTTTCCACGGATAATGGCAGTAATATAGTTAAGGCCCTGCATGATGGGGGCTACTTCAGAGTGCCGTGTTTGGCGCACTGCATTAACATAGTTGTTCAAGATTTCCTGAAGAGGGAAAACGCAGTCAGCAAGTTACTGACTACCTGCTGAAGAATCTGCACACATTTCAGCCATTCTTTTAAGGCCCGGAAGGAGATGAGGATCATTCAACGTAGCCGTGGTGTGCCGGTCAAAGGACTCATCCAGGAGGTGGCAACACGTTGGAACTCAACCTTCTACATGCTTGAACGTCTGTTTGAGCAGTACAAGGTAATCAATGAGTATGTCAATAGCATTAACATACGGTCTGCTCCTATGAAAGACATAAGGCTAGAGCCGGAGGAATGGGACCTAGTTAAGAGCCTGACAGATATGCTTCGTCCTTTTGAGGTCTTCACCCGTGAAGTCAGCAGGGAGGACTGTAGTTTGTGCAAAGCTATCCCATTGTTGTTCTTGCTAGAGCAACAACTGAAGGCTGTGTCTTCAATGTTCCGAGCTGATGATTACAAACAAGACGCATATCGGTTGGCGGAGAGCTTATTAAGCCGCCTACTTGTCAATGAAAGGCTTAAAAAAATATATTCAGAACAACATTACATTTGTACCACTATTCTGGATCCACGGTACAAAAAGGCACTGACCAGCAAAGTATTCATTCCTTTTTATGAAGAAGATGTTTCAAAGTACAAACATTGGCTAGCTGTGTCAGCCACTCAGTTAAAAAAAGAGCGGCAGGAAATTGAAGGAAACACTACAAGTACTACTGAAGCAGCAGGCCATCCGGCATCAAGGTCCACTTCTGTGGCCGAAGGCAGTCACTTTCCCTCACAGCTATTACCGACAGCAGCAACAGTATGCTCGTCATCATCACCTGCACCAGGCTCAGCCATAATATTGTCGGAAGCGGATTGGATAACTCGGCAAGGGTTTGCTCGCTCCAGTGTTGATGCAAAGGAAACACATGGTACGCAAAGTGGAGCACCACCCAGGGAGGCCCTTGAGTGGATGGTGCAGGCCTATCTGGATGACCCAACAGAGGTCTACATTGATTGTGACCCATTGGTGTATTGGTATGGGAAAAGGCCTCACTGGCCACTGCTCAGCAGGCTGGCTATAAATTATTTGTCTTGCCCACTCGCAAGGTGCCATTGTCTCTTCAAAAAGGTCCTGCCTCTCGGCCAAAAATGTGGAGAGGTTAACAATGATCAAGATGAATCAGCACTTCATACCACCGGATTACAAAATACGTGAATCCACGCAGGAAGAAGAGGACATGGACTTGGTTGACGGAAGCTCTTCTCTGTTAGCTGACCTACTCCATGTTCAATTCACAGAGTTTGAGGACGAGCTCTACTTCCCAGACAACGAGGCTTGAAAAAGTTACTTTTTGTTTTCTTCCATCCTTTATGACTTTTATTTCTGTGTTTCTTTCTTTGTTTTGCAACTTTTAGCACAACAAAACTTTAATCACAACAAATCCATCAGCAGCACTGGCTTCGTCTTATTTTCCATATTGAAGGTGCCGCTGTCTGTATTCCTCAAGTTAACAACTCAGTCATGCTCCTCTATCCTCCTCCTCCAGACTCCCCCTATCCATTTCCCTCAAGGCAGATGGCCGTTTTACGCAGAATCTAGAAACTGTCGCTTCAGCCCGTACAGGAGTCCCCTCCAAAGAAGTGGGACTGAAATGAGTCACTATGCTGACGGCACCTTCTGAAATTGACACGAAAGGCTGCCCTGTGGCCCTTGACTTAAGAATAAGATGATGACAAGTGGAACATGTAATGAATGATGAGATGGCATGCAGTGGTGGACAACACTGGCTGTCTGGCTCAGATGAAAGCAATTGTTGTTTGTTTGTTGTGCATGAAGTGAATCCTATCTATGTGTTCTGTTATTATTATTTAATCTTTTACACACTAAATGTAACTCAAGTGTACTTCTACTGCAGGGGCCAGCCACTACGTTGCATTTTTCAATATGGAAAATGTCCTTGCACTCAGTGTGTAGACAGCATTGAGTTTGCCAATAACATACCATGATGATGATGAGTCTTGATGATTAAAGTTACATATTAGCTTTATTATTTACACAGTCACTCACTGGGATGGATGGATCATCATCATTGTTAGTTTACGGAAGAAATATGGCTGTTTCGTGAGGGGCAAACAACAGGTAAACAAGTCCACAACAACCACAGCAGACCTACATGTCTGTCTAGTCGTGGTATGGGAGTGGTCGAGCCACTATAGTGTATGCCAGAGACCAGACAGCAGTTCATGTAAAATTGTGGCTATGTGGCTTGCTGCATAAAATTATATATGCTTTATCTGTATGTGTCAAAGAGGTATGCTACATCATCAGGGTGATTCACTCAGTGGTGCCTTCCTTGACCGTCTGCATGGCCCTGGCCTGCTGTGAGCAATTACTATCCTTGAAAAGGAGACTCAGAGTACGCACTTTAAAAAGTTATGCCTGTATGTATTACTGTCACCTCTGAAAGTGTTATTTTTGCACTACACCGTACCTTATATTTTTTCTCAGTGCTGTTTTAATATCCCTTCCTGTTTTTCCATCAACAATTGTAGGCCGGCTTTTACCTTGTGCCATGGGAACACCATCAATCCACAATTCCGCATCCGCCAGGCAGGCAGTGGACAGTGTGTCTGGTCACCAAGATTGATCGACGGAGCGTCAGATGGAATGGAGGAGTACCGTGAAGAAGAGGAATGGCTGGATGCATGCAACTTCCCAAATTGAACAGGACAACAACAACATACAGTTAGAGTATCCTCTTCACTTCTCCTTATCTTTCAAATAACTTATTGTTGTGAACTTCTATGAGTGCGACTCCCTGCTTCGAATTCATCCCTACAGCTATTTCATAACTTTCTTTGCTATTTTTAAAACTAATGTAATGTACTACTAAGTCATTCTCTCTGAGTGAAATTGAGTAATTACAGCAGCCCTGTACTGTCTAATAGTTTAGTACTACTTAATAAGTTGTAGTTAGCAGCAATACTTTTCAGTAACCGAACCATCCAGTTAGCTAACAACTTCTTGCATGCACTTCCTTTATGTCCCTTAAAAGATTTATGGATATCTCATATCTTCGTATCCAAAGATTTTTTTTCTTCATTTATTGTTTATCCATGCTGTGTTTTTTTTCCACTCTCCACAAAACTTTCCCAAAAACCCCCATTCCCATCCAATTTTCAAACCCTAACTGTCTTCCCCCGGGCTGAGTGGTTTTCATTGAGGTGTGACTAAATTACAACAATAATTCTACACACTTGCTGGGGAGGATAAGGTCAAAGCAACAGAAAATAAATTTCAAGGATGGTGATGGAATCCGAGGATATGTTCTTACTGTGTACTGTACTATCTATCGTACTGTTCTAATGCTACGCTCAGGCCACTCAATGTTTCATTTCCTTCTTTTTCATATGCTGCAACTGCCAGTGTGTACCACTACTGCTACCAGCACAACGATGACATTTCATCCGTCCAGGTTTCCATCCATACCCAACCTTAATCAGTATTTGCCATGCATCCAGCCTTGTGCCTAGCCCTATTCTCAAACACGAATCACAGGTAGGATATGCATTTTGGGGAGGTAGAATAATGGGCTAGGACTGGGAGGAGAGGAGAGACTGACAGTAGTACTAGTAAAGTAGTAGTAGGCCAATTGAATTCACTAACTCTGTTAGTGGCACTTTTGTACATTTGTGGACGTTATAGATAATTCATGCTGGTAAGTTTGAGGAAACCAAACGTGCAGTAACCCCCGCCCACCACCCCTCAAAGTAATATGAACGCGTACACTATGTTGAAGTATGTAAAATAAATAATTATATATTATTTACCCTAACAAAAATAAACTAGACCCAAAGGCCCACCCCCTCACCCCCAAAAATATCCATTTCAAATGTCCCGCAAAAAGTCCCTCATAATCCCCAACTCCCAATTCCCCCCCCCCCCAACAGTCTTTAAAAAAGGGGCAAGGGACACAGTCACTTCTGGCGGTGTCCTGTGAACAGGTTGTCCCGCAGCTCTTTTCGGAGGTCTCAAAGCTGGTGTTTCTGCTTCTCCACCGTGCACTTAAGGTAGTCCACTCGGCGGCGTAGCCGGCGCAGGCGTGCCATCCAGGCTCTTGGGGGGGGGAGCTGCTGATTATGTTGTTGCAGCTGAGCGGCGGTGATGGGAGGCTGTCCGACCACGGCGCCGTGCTAGAGGCTGCTGGCTGGTGGACCCGGGGGCATTGGAGGAGGATGCAGCTGTTGCCGCCTCCACCTTCTGTTCCCGAGCCCACAGCCGGCAATATTCTGCAACAATGGCCTCCAGCTTCCGGGCCCTGGCCCGGACAGCCATCTTCTTGCGGGTGAGCTTTTGTGGAGCATCTATATGAAGAAAGAAAGAAAAATACTGTAACCAATACTCTTTAACAATAACGCAAAATAATTCAACAGAAAGTTGTCTCACAGTAACACTAGCAACTTGCAAGCACAGTATAACATTTTGGCATGTATCTTTCCGCCGTCTTTGTAGGCCTGTAA
Source organism: Lissotriton helveticus (assembly GCF_964261635.1). Classification (NCBI taxonomy): domain Eukaryota; kingdom Metazoa; phylum Chordata; class Amphibia; order Caudata; family Salamandridae; genus Lissotriton; species Lissotriton helveticus. Next base: position 1,613,527,342 of record NC_136065.1, read on the forward strand.
CATTAGTGGGAGTTTCAGGAATTCTACTAGAAGCACTATGGACTCACTACATAGCGTCAGAGAGTACACCAGTCTTCTTATTTTATCTAGTTTTGCGAAAGGAATTACTTGTACATGAACTTGTGGTAGCCGGCATAATGCCAGCTAAGTCAGCTTGCACTCAAGAAAAACAGACACAAGCCATGATGACGCAGACTCGCATTACTTTAAGCAGTACATGCAGGTGGGGATAGGGAAGCTCTTACTTTTCTATAGGGGTGGCACTAGCCATATTCAGTTACATCAAGGGCTACTGCTCAATGTAATTTATATTTCGCACTGCCCCCCCCCCACCGGGCCTTCAGTACTACAAAAGGAAAATGAAGATTATTCATTTCTGATCATGTATCCAGCCGATCACATGATCTTTGCTTATATGATGTATGACTTTAGGTGTTTTATTGTGATAGATTGAGTGAACTACAGCGATAGTCCACCCATGATTGTCACAGCTGAAAGAAAATTATTAACATAGGGAGTAAGTGTGGTACCCATAATTGCCGGAGTAAGGGAGTTCACTTGATATAATGTCAACTATAAATGAATACATACACAATATATGCTGTGCTTGCAAAGTAAACTAATGTACTGTTAGTCAAGGGAGAATTTCGGAACAATCACAACTTCTAGTATTTGGATTTCCTCTGCTTTGCTACTCTGGCAAGGACATGCTGTTCAAACAAAGTAACACTCGTCATCCACTGAGCGTCTGCTCTACATACACCTCTGCTATCTATGAGGAAGAAGATACCATCCAGGCTTCCAAAGTAAACGTCTATCATTCTTCTTAATGTCTCAACTGAACCAACTTTACTTTTTATCAACAACCAACTAACACCCATCATATTATTTGGTAAACCACCGTCTTGACTTGCATTTCAGTTTCACCCAAATGATATATTGCAATGCACACCACACATGCATTTTCTGATTCACCCACACAGGCAGTCATCTTTTCTTTCTCCTCCAACCATCCTTGCTTCAAGCAGCCATACATCTGATCCTTCCTGTCAACCACCTCTGCATGCATTCAAAAACGCGTATCATTCTTTACAGTCATGACTGTTATGACTCGCTCGTCCTTCCTTACACCCGTTCTTTCCCTTTTAGTTCATCACATCCCTCAAGTTCATCTGATCTGACTTGGCTTCATGATAAAAGTTTCACAGCTGAGTTAAAGTCAAATAGAGGGGGCCATTGCTTACTTGAGAACTACCGCTGCTAATGCTATGGCTAAGTCAAGGGTGACTGTCTACTCCGTGATTGGCAAAAATGTAGTTCTAAATTAGTAGCTGTTCATAACAGTACAGTGTACTTCTACTAGTGTGCTGTCTACTGTACAGTACATCATACACCCCTTTGCGAGTCGGCCTTCTCTAAAATGTCAATAAGTAAGGAGTATAATGACTTACCACCGTTCACCGCTGCTGGACCATCCCCCTCAGCTCCTCCTGGTGGCACTTGTGGCGCCGCCACATCTGCCCCCGGAGTGGACCCCTCTGCGTTGCTGGCCCCGGCACTGGTGGTGGGAAGTGCCGCATCTGATGTTGTGATGACGCCTAGAAAAAACATGTCATATTTAGATGCCATACACCACCCCTATATAATGGAAGAGAAAATGTTAATAGATAAACTATTTTTAATTATTGGGACTAAAAAAGTCATGGTTTTGGGGAGGGTGTTAACTTATATGCTTAGCCATAACATGCAACACGTTTTGGCACAACTGATGAATGCTAGCTTTTAAACGTGCAACATTTTTCTAATTACAGACAGAATCACCTACTCCTCATCACCACCAGGATGACTTGAAGTTCCAACAAGGTGAGGGCTCCCGAGTCCCGCGCAGTTAGTATTAATAATTAGATGTGTTAAGTTGAAGAATATACTAGGGAAGGGTGTTTAAACTTTAACGTCATCTATCACCACTGCTTGCTGGGAATACCGCGCTATTAAAAATAAAGAAATCGTTTTTTCTAATTCTTATTTGAAAATAAAACTTTAAAACTAAAAAACACTGTGTGGTTTTTGTTCACGAGTGAGTGAGCGAAAGGGTTTGCAGTTGCAAAATAACGAAACAGAAGATTGTGGGACCTGAACTGTGTGCTACGTTTTACTACGAGGGTCCGGTTATATCGAGGCTCTTTTTTAGCTAATTGCATAATTTTGAAAATAATTTTCGTTTTTTAATTCCAAGATTGTTTTTTTACCGACTAAATTGCCCTGTTCCACTCACGTGCACTTAAAATTGAATTACATCACTTGCTGCTTTAGCGAGAAGCCAGTGTTGTGATTTTTACCGGCTGCCATCTTGAGTGAGGAGCTCGCTCAGAGTTGCCGTTTGGGGGTAGCGCACTAGCGCAGAGCCACGCTTTTGGCGCGAGTAGGCTTATTTAAACAGCCTAATGCAAGTGCGCAGCGCGCCTGCCGGAGGCGTGCCAGAGGCAAGCCCATCTGCGCCCGTCTGCGCCCCGGGCGTGCCAAGTGCCAGTTATTCTGCCCAATCAGAGTCAGATCAAGGTAGGATAACTTACTCTAGGGAAAGCTTGCTCTGTATTGGTAAGAGGGAGGGAGGAGGGGAATCTAAACTTCCAATAATTACAAGGGCCGACCAGAATTCTTTTAACTGTGGGCTACTGAACTGTAGATCTCTGGTAAAACATCATGCAGAGATCTCCAGTCTGGTGGAGGACCTGGACCTAGACGCCCTGTTCCTCACAGAAACATGGACACGCACTGACTCGCTGATAGAATTAGGCCTGGCCTGTCCGGAAGGTTTTAAAATTCTCCACAAACCTAGAACTGGGGGGAGAGGGGGAGGCATTGGGGTGATCTTCAAGGAAAGTTGGCACTTCTCACTTTTGGAGATAGAGGCGGTGACAGGGATAGAAATACTGGGCTTCTCTCTGCAGGAAACAAAGGGGAGGGTAGTTACGGGTATGATATGCTATAGACCGCCAGGATCAGATACTCAGTATCAAGTATTGTTCGATACTATCTCAGAGCACTCCCAGGCTCATTCCAGAATGATTATACTGGGGACTTCAATCTGTGGGATAAAGGGACCTCAGATACTCACCTGAGAGAGCTGAGCCAAGTATGTGAGAATTGCAATTTAGATCAGCTGGTTCAAGAACTGACACATCATGGAGGACATGTATTGTATCTGGTATTCTCAAATCAGACAGACACCAAGATAATTGATATCCGGCCGCAAAATTGGTCAGATCATTTCTTGGTGCACTTTCATATTTCAATTCCCCATTTGGAGACAAGTAGAAGCAGTCGGACCACTTTCCGACAGAGAAGAGAATGGGCTAACCTAATTAATAATAAGCTATACCTGACTCCCTCCAATCAAATCAAAATCTGTTTGCTACAGCTAGCTCCATCGAAGAAAACTATCAGGATTACTGTAACTTTATTGATAGGTCCCTGGATAAGGTAATCCCTTTTAAGAGAATAAAAAACAGGAAGAAAGCATCTGCCCCATGGTTCAGTGCGGAACTGAAAGGTCTTCCCTCCAGTCGTAAGAGGGCGGAGAGGTAATGGAGGAGAAACTAAGCGGATATAGATAGAAAGGAATTAAAAGCAGCCCAGGCTCGTTATAAGGAAGGCATTGTGAAGGCTAAAGCAGATTACTTTGCCGACTTTATTCTGCATGCCCAGAATCGCACCAAAGCATTGTTTAGCATGGTGGGAAATCTCTCACAACCTACCTGTATAAACAATATAGTGATTGCCTCAGAGAAACTCTGTGGCTCGATAGCAATACACTTTGAGGAACAAGTCAGCAAGATTGTGGGCGAGTTAGACCCCAATAATAATAACCATGCACATGACCGGGCTGGACGATCAGGAGAGGAATTTATAGCAATCTCCTGTCTGGAGAACTTCCAGGCCCCATCGGAAGACTGGTTTAATGAGCTAGCCATGAGCATCACTTCCGGCTCACCTCTGGACCACATGCCCCACAGAATATTGAAAACATATGGAAAAGAGACCTTCCCCTGGTTGCGTCAAATCTGCATCCAATCCCTAGTAGAAGGCGATAGTTATTCCATTACTCAAGAAACCCTCCCTTGATCCCCTGGCTCCTGCTAACTTCAGACCAATATCTCTCCTTCCTTACCCGGTTAAGATCTTGGAAAAAATTGTTAGTAAAACACTGTCTAGATATCTGTAGGATAACCTCCTGCTAGACAGGGATCAGTTTGGTTTCCGTCCGCGCCACAGTACTGGGACCGCCTTGGTCACCGTTATGGACAATCTTCGGATGCGAGCGAAGAGGGGAGAATCCTCCATCTTAGTCTTTCTAGATATGTCCGCTGCATTCAACACGGTGAACCACACAGTACTGTTGGAGAGATTAAAAATGACGGGGGTAAAAGGATGTGCTCTGAAATGGCTACGCTCCTACCTAACTGGAAGGCAACAGATAGTGTCACTGCCCCCCCTATGAGACGAGCCAGTCGCTGGTGGTGCATGGGGTTCCGCAGGGATCGGCGATTAGCCCCATCCTTTTTAATATCTATCTGCATCCCCTTCTCTCCCTGATCAAGTCCTTTGATATTGACCTTGCCAATTACGCAGACAACACCCAACTGGTGTTCTCCCTGAAAGGGAACGGGGCGGTATCAATGGACAAATTTCAAGAATGTATGCGCCAGACAGCAGGATGGTTCAGGCAGAACTCTCTTCAATTTAATGGGGGGAAAACTGAGAGGCTGTTCTGTCCCTCTTCCAGAGTGCACCAACCGTTAATGCCAGATTTCAAGCTCTCCCCAGAGGATGACCCCTAACTCCAGCCAAAACGGTGCGTAACCTGGGGGTTCAATTGGAGGGTAATCTCCAGCTGGAATCCCAGGTCAACAAAACGACTAACGTATGCTTTGCGTTGTTGCGAATTCTACGCCAGATCCTCCCGCTCTTGCCTAAGGACATGCGTCCTATTGTGGTACAGAGTGTAATTCTAAGTAGACTGGACTACTGTATTGCTCTATACCTGGGAGCCCCGCAGTACATCATACAGAGATAACAGAGAGTCCAGTCTATGGCAGCTAAACTGGCCCTGAATAGGCAACGGAGGACCTCAACGACTGCAGCTTTGAGAGATTTACATTGGCTGCCCATTAAGAAGAGGATTCCTTTAAGTCCGGGAAAGATTTTCTTGGTATAATCCGGAAAGGCAGCTTCACTCTTCTAATACACACCTGGTAAAGACCATCAGCTTTAAGAGAGCCAGGACGGGGGCAGAGGCTTTGGAGTGGTAGCGTCGCAACTCTGGAATGAGCTACCCCAGCCTATTAGACAGTCTGACACACTATTAGGCTTTAGAAAGCTGATGAAAACATGGCTGTTCCCGTGAGGAGACGACTAGTCCTCCCGTTGTAATGGTAGATGTTTAAAGCGCCAGGATACCCGTAGGGTGACAGTTTTTCTGCGCTATATAAATGCACAATACATACATACTACTGCACTTTGCAAGCATGCTTCCGTGACTCTGATAGGTCTTCTTCTTCTGTTCTTCTGGGTCGTATAATCATTGGTCAGACACACTAGATAGTCGGTCAGGGGATTGGGGGTTCAACTTCTGTTCTGACTGAGGTATGTGGAAAGTCGCACTGCACCTATCATCAACAATGTCCTCTTTCTCTTGTCTATACTTCTGTATATGCAGAATAGTCCCTGAAACACTAGCGGTATGGTATGTGCTACTATCAAATCAAAAAGCCAACTACTAGCTTATTCTTGGTGGACATTGACATTTTGTTGTTGGAAATTGTCAAAAGCACTAACATTAAGAAGAGTGGAATAGACAGCAAGGGCAACCCAGAGGACTGCGCTCAGTGCCTCTAGAGCTATTGTTGGATCAGAGTTTTGTTTAACACCGTTTGCTGACTGGGCAAGCTTACCTACCTACACAGACCGACTCATAATAATAGTAAATAGTAGTAGCACAGAGAGTGATGGTAGAGGCAGGTAAGAATGTAGAAACAGTCTACAAGAAGATCAAAGACTATTTTGTAAAAAAAATAGAATTAGGAAACAATTTGGAATGAATAGGAGCTGTAAAAGTGGGGGAAGTATAATTATTAATATTAACAACAGAATAACTTACTGGGGCCAGCAGAAGAGCCAGCAGAGGACCGATCCTGCCCAACTTGTTCCGCCGGAGTCTCAGGTGTGGTGGTCTTCTTGCCCCTGGGAGATGCTGATGATCATGAAATAAACACAAACATGGATGATTGTTTTTTTGAAATATTTGATTTCTTTGACCACAATCTAAAATTATCTCGGGGAAACAAATTAGCAACAATTGTTGCACCACATGTAGTGATTGACCTATCTGATCTGCTCAACTAGGATAGATAGTACAGTATTGCTGGATTCGCAGACCGTCTACTTGGAAAGTTATGTAAATCACTAACTAAACCAACAACAAAGGTTCTACTACGACTGCCAGCACTCAGCAGCACGCGACGTGACAGACACAGTCCGTCACCATGATTGCAGACCATTAAAAAAGGTCCTTCTACTAAATAACAAGTCATAATATACTCAACCTATCAATCCACCACTATCTCTTCTTAGTGGCAGCAGGAGTACAAAGGAAGGACTAGACTTGAGTCTGTAGTGTCTCTAGCATTACGCAGTTCTGCTCAAATGAGCACAAACTTGCAAACAAGTAAGCATAGTAGCAACGCCACTGAGCAGGCAAGCACCTGTAATCACAGAAGCTATTTAAACATTAATTTACCTGCAATGTAATTGAATCGGCGGCATTCTTGCTCTTCGGGAAAAACATATATTAGCAATATAACACAGAGCAGAAGAAAACAAAGTAGTTATTAAATAGCTACTCACCAAGGCCGGGGATCTCCATGCCTAGCAGGTGGAGCAGGTCCTGCTCACGGTCCAGGACGTCCGACTACCGGTGCATCACTTGATTGTAGGTGCGCTGGACCCCCGACTCCCTACGTATGGCCCGGCACACCTTATCCCACAGCTGGCGATGCTCCCGGAGGCCATACCCTGACCCGGGCCTGCACCTGCTGCCACAGTCTTCGGGAGGTGGTGCTGGACGTAAAAAATCAGTGAGGCCACCTCCACCGCGCTGAAGATCTCCCTGGCCGATATATCCTCCCCCCTTAATCGCCTGCAAGGGAGCCAGGTACGGGGTGTGGGACCTTTCCCCTTGCTCTTCCCGGCTCCCTTTGCCATGGTCCTGGACAGCTGAAAAAAAAAAGGAAAGAATAGGGAAAAAGTAAAGAAAAGAAAAAGAGTTTAAAAAAGTAGTTTTAAAGTAACCAAAGTAGAAAAAACACAAAATATCGATGTAGAAAAAGAGAGGGATAGATAATGAGTAAAAAAGATCAAAAAAAAGTTCAAAGAAACAAAGGATTGCAAAGATTAGGGGAGGATTGAAAAAGCACGCCCAGAATCATAGCAATGAATGAAAAACAAGATGGCCACGCCCATTGAGGACCGTGTGGGTAAGTTTGTGCGATATTTCCCCCGCGAGCACGCAAAAACGCTTGCGACCACGTAATCGCGCCCTGCGCACAACGCAAGAATGCACTAGCGTCCGAAACGGAAATACTCAACGCAAACAAGATGGCCGTGCCCATGTACGACCGCATGGGTAACTTCGCGGTCGGCGCGCTAAAAGAGGCCTGCGAACACGCAAAGCTCCCCGCGAACACGCAAAAAATTCGCACAAATTCGCAGATGTGGAGCGCGAATTTGCTTTCGCACAAATTTAGCAGATATCCTGTGACTTGGGGGAGCTCTGCACAGTACACAGTACTATCAATCAATCAATCAATCAGGGGGTTTATAAAGCGCAATCTACTCACCCGGTACGAGTCTCAAGGTGCTGAGGGAAAGGGGGGTATTTGGGGGGTCCACTTGAAGGTCTTACGGACGAGTTGGAGGGTGTGGTAGCAGGAGGAGGTGATGGCGTTGATCTGGCTGTCCATTTTGAGTTCGGATTCCAGGATGATTCTGAAGTTGCATGCTTGGTCCGTGGCGGAGGGGGGCCCGAGGGCGGGGGCCACCAGGTGCCGTTTGAGGTGTCAGGATGTGGGCCCATGATGAGTACCTCAGTGTTGTCCAAGTTGATTTGAAGGTAGCTGTTCTTCATCCATCTGGTAACTGCTTCCATTCGGTCTTTGAATTTGCATTTGGTGATGTTGGGTACGTTGGATAGGGAGAGAATGAGTTGGGTGTCGTCTGCGTATGATGTGATGTTGAGTCCCTGTGCGTTAACTATGGATGTGCGCGGGGCCATGTAGATGCTAAACAGGATTTGGCTGCTGGTGGATATTTGTGGGACTCTGTAGGTGGTTGGAGTTAGTTCTGGGAGGAATGGAGGACATCTGACACATTGCGTTCTGCTGGAGAGGAAAGAGAGGATCCAGATGAGGGCCTTGTTCTGGACTCCTGCATCGTGGAGTTTGCAGGCTAGGGTGTGGTGAGAGACTGTGCTGAAGGCCGTAGAGAGGTCTAGGAAGATGAGGGTCACAGTCTCTCCTCTGTTGCCGAGGGCATGTATGTCCTCTGTTGCTGCGAGGAGTGTGGTTTCGGTGCTGTGGTTCTTTCTGAAGCCTGAGTGGGAGGAGTCAATGAAGTGGTTTTCTTTGATGAAGGTGGCGAGTTGTCTGTTGAAGGCTTTTCCCCAGGGAGATTGGTCTGAAATACTTGAGGTCAGTGGCGTCCGCTCAAGGTTTTTTCAGGAAAGGGTTGGTCTCTGTGTGTTTCCTGTCATCGGAGAAGGATGGGGACTGGGAGGAAATGTTGATGATATGTTGAAGCTCGAGGCGATGATGTCTGCGGCTCTGTGGTAGATGTGGTGGGGGCAGGGGTCCGTGGGGGCCCTGGAGAGATGGTCTTTATTATTCTCAGAGTGTTTTCGATGCTGAGGGCAGTCCAGCTGTCTAGTGTCAGCTGTGTGCTATTGGGAGCATTGGGAGGGTGTTCCTCATGGGGGTTGTTGAGAGGTTCCGTGAATCCTGAACCCGTTTCATAAAGGTCATTGTTTCGCTACGAATTTGGTATTAGCGAACCGTAACCAGTTAGTACGGCAAGCATGAGTGTTTTCGTCACATTACACCGATGGATTCACTATGTATTTAGGGATTCAGTCTGAACCCTCGGGTTCCATTTTGTATACGGCAGCCATTTTGTGGTTGCCCTCACATAGGCCGATGACTTCGGCCACACAAATCTTTAGCAACACGTACACTGTAGCTGACTTCTGAATGACCCGAGCGAACGACCCTCTTGCCTGAAGCCAAACTTGTTAGGCCAGTTCCTTTCCCAGTAGCCGATCGAGATTGAGGATCAAGGCACAGGAGATCATAAAACACTTTATTGCACACAACTATGTCTTATCTTGCTCACACCTGTCTCTGCTTCTTTCTTTATGACCCGTTTACGATGAGGAGGTGCCCGATTTTATGGTGGGTTTTCTATCGAACCGCCTGATGAAGAATGTTGGGTTCGACCAATGATTAATCGTGGGCTGGGCAACTGAAAAGTGGGTTTTACCGTCATGCGATACCTCTGATTTGGACACATGTGATTGGACAGTTCGTAAATGTAAGGTTTTTGTCTGGAATGTCATTTTTGGCATAAAAAGGATGGCTTGCTTTGTAAAAATTGAGCAGTGTCCTACGAATATACAGCCATTGTACTTCGTGGACCTCTGTTTCTGGTTGCAGCCAATAAATTCGATCTTTGACGTCACTGAGAAGATTCTGTGTCTCTGTGTTTAAAAGACAGGTGAACCTGGAGACTTTGGGCGTGTCCCCTGACGCCGCTGGGTCGTAAATAACCCGGTTCTTCAGTTGTCGTCAGAGTTGTCATAGAAGGTCTTGATTGTGTGATGAAAGAAAGTGCTGAGTTTGTTGTAGAGGTCCTGGGAGGGAGTGATGTCTGTGGACTCGCTGTTGGGTTGGGCGAGGTCTATGATGATGCCGAAGAGTTCCTTGCTGTTGTCAGCATATTATGTCTTGTAGAGCTTTCTTCCTGGAGAGTCTGATGAGCTTGTGGTGGGTAGCAGTAGCTGTTTTGAAATTGTTTAAGTCTGTCGGGGTTTTGGAGTTCCTCCATAGATTTTCAAGTTGTATGCAGGTGCGTCTGGAGTCTCAAAGTTTGGTGAAAACACAGCTGGCTTTGTTGGCGTGCGGCTTGGAGGCTGTCTTGAGGGGGTGTTGGAGCAGTCGGTGATCCAATGGTGTAGATTGCGGGTGGTGATGGTGGGGTAATCGTCTATGGTGGTGGGTACGGAGCCAGCAGCGAACTGGTTGTCGGCAATTTTGTTCCAATTCCTGCACAGCAGCTGATGAAGGTGTCTGCGTGGGATGTTGGATTTGAAGGTAAGGTGAACACAGCAGTGGTCCATCCATGGGAGTTCGGAGGTGTGGCCGAAGCTGATGTAATTCCACGCTGTGAAAACGGGATCTGAGATGTGCCGAGCTGTGTGCGTTGGTTCTGGTACTATCTTGAGTCCTATGGTACGGAGGTTGTCCAGGAGAGAGGCTGAGTTGGAGTCCTGGGGGTTGTTGCGGTGGTAGTTGAGGTCTCCTAGCAGCGTGAAATCGGTGGAGGTGGTGGCATGCGGCATGATGATGTCGGTGTTGGAGTCGGAAAAAGGAGAGCGGGTTCCAGGTGGTCTGTAGATGAGGGTGCCTCGGAGGGTGGAGGACTGGTTGGTCTGGATCCTGAAATGGAGGTGTTCCATCAGGTCTATGGGCCCGTCAGAATAGGTGCTCAGCCAGAGATTGGCCTTGTGGGCGATGTCAATACCTCATCTGGGGCAGTGAGGGCGATCCTTCCAGGTGAACTTGTATCCTTCTGGGATGGTGATTGCTATGTCTGGTCCAGGGCAGAGTATGTCCAGGTTTGGTGAGGAAGGTGATATCCGGGGTGTTGCTGTCGAGGAAGTCCCAGATTTCTCTGGTGTGTCTGTGGAGGGAGTGGACGTTGATGAGGATGCATCCCAGGGTTTGGTTGTTGCTGGAGGGAGGTGTAGGGTCCTGGGTCTCGGCGAAGATGAAGGAGTGGCGGAAGTGATTGCAGGTGAATGGTCCATGGGTGTCGAGAGGTAAGGAGAGCTTGCAGTTATAGTTCTTGCTGGTGTTGAGTTCGTGGAGAGCTGCGGAGCTGTAGCGTTGGAAGGCCAGAGGACTAAAGGGTCCTGGTGCTGGTTGTGGTTGGGTCGCAGACAGGTGCAGACGGGCTGGCCTTTGGCATGCTGGCAGCGTGGCTGCGCAGCGGCCTCCATTAAGTAAAGGTTGGGAAAGGGCGGGACAGCTGGGAGGCATGAGCGGGAAAGCACTGGTTGGGCAGCGGGGGCCGCAGTGGTGAAGTGAGCAGGAGAATGAAAGAAAACGAGATAAGGGTTAAGAGCAGAAATCAAACTAAGCAGAAGTTAAATTAAATAGAACAGCAGAAATCGATAAATAGAACAGCAGAGATAGAAAATCGAACAAGACACCAGTACGGGGCCCGGAGGCTCGAGAGAAGGTCCTGGGCCTCCAAAAGCAGGGCACTGTCAGGGGGAGCTATGGGGCTGCGCACTGGAAGACCAGGAAACCCAGAGTAAGTGAGCCTGATAATCTGCTGATGTCCGATTTGGGATAAAGGTAATAGCAACAGTTTGTGGAAAAAAGTGAATAACATGTAAAGTGCAGGCCCCTTTTTGGTCAGGCACAAGTTACACCTAGTTTCCGAGGTCCAGATCTTTTTCTCAAAAGGTCATGATCACACCCTGCATCACACCCATTGGCCAAGTGACCAACACCTTTTGCTTCTTTCAGATTCTAACAGTGTCATGAAATCGGTGTCACTTAGAAAATCTTTTCGACAAAAAAATAGCATTGAGATGCCAACACTGCCCAATCAGGACAGCTCTATCACAAAAATAGCATCCTGGGAGCCATAAAGGGATATACAATAAACTCAACTTTCCCAGCACGCTGACTATCAAAAAATTCAATAAAGGTGACTTCTGCAGGATTGCCTCTTAAACCTCCTTAAGACTCCTCAGCTAGGTCATATAAAATAGCTAATATGAAAGATTCTGTCAGTGTCCGGGCACTCACTGTATCTTTTTACGTTTCTGCTTAGTTTACCGTATGCCATATGCTTTAAAAATTTGGTTCTGATGTAGTATTTTACCCCTGTGATGGCTGCTTCATGACAGACCACTGCCCCATGTATTTAGCAGAATTTCCAATCAGTTCCAGTGTTGATTCACCTTCCTTTCTGTGCAAATGTGAATCCGTCCAGGCGGGGTCCCCTTCCTTTGGTTGCGGTCGGGTTTGAGGTACCAATCAGCTCCGATGGTGGCTCGGCAAAATGTTGCTTGAGCATTAAACACCTCGGAAACACAAGAGATAAGAGACATTTGGCATAACTGGGATAGTTTGTTTAGTTAAACATTAGAGCCAGAAGATCAGTTACAGGCATAGGGTCTGAGTACTGTCTCAATTTACAATCGATTTGAGACGTTCTTTTATACAGATCATTGTATGCCACTAAATGGTTTCAGTGATCCTTATATGGTAAGGAATGTCGTTGCTGACTTTGGAGTCATAAATTAAGTGTTTGATGGATAATCCAAGTGGGCCACCACCTTGCATAGACACAAGGTGGCCAGTGAGTTACATGTCCAGATTTCCAGCATGGGGAGCGCATGATCACTGCATGTGTTGTGTGTGCTGTGTTCGAAATATCTATATGTTTCTTCCTTATGTGGCATCTGAGTTTATGGTGTTTTTGGACATGTGTGCTTTTATTGAGGCCAATCTCCCTTGACCATTGTAGGGTCACTGTGCCTGTCTGTGGATTGATCTAAGGTTTCCTGTTCGTGGGTTTGTCTGCTGGCTATGTGCTACCCTACCTGTGACCTGTCACTCAACATCTTCGGGCCTAGGTCTCAGTGCTTGCCTAACTACGTATTTTCAAGGAGGAACGAAGTGGAGTTCACAACCTGCAAATTTGTTAAATAAGGACACAATATTTTACAAAAATGAATGTAATGTTTCTTATATTAACATAAATGATTTCCATAGTTATATGGTCAACACTTTGCTTAACATAGACAGAAGACCTCAAGAGACACTATTATGATCATATTTCGACGAGACATTGATCCACTTCAAGTAAGTAATGCACTTCCACCACTCCCTTTCATTAGTGCTCTATACCAGGGTGAGCGTACTCCTCTAGACAATTGTCTTGCCACAACTCACCAGCAATCAATGTGATACTCTTTTGGTCACATAAGTCTAATAATGTAACATTTTAATTTTGAAGACTGTAAGTTCTTCAAATTTTATAGGACCTTTTTAGCAACTGCATGGATTCACTTTATGTATTAACTCAATCAAATCATACAATATGATGATAGTTCCTAGAAACACCAAAAGTAGAATTCACGTTTGCAAGGGTCACCCACATACAAGAGTCAAAACATGTCCATACCATGCCACCATGTTTAACTCTTCCCTCGCTTGGTCTTCTTTGGTCTGGGGAAAGAAGATATATTTTTGTCAGAAGTACTGCAGTTATTTTTATTTTGTGGCCAGACTGGGACATAAATCAGTGGTGTCCATGTTAGAGATTCACAATTCCTAACGTATACCTATGGCATCTTATGTTTGTGAAATTTGGGGGTTATGCTAATACCGCTGCTTTGCAGTCTGTTAAGAACATGTTCCTCAGAAGGCTACGTGAACTTCCAAGTAGTTACCCCACTTTCATTGCCCACAAACAGTTGGGACAGGGAGTTCTGGCTGACATGATGCAACTAAGAACTCTTATACTTTGGTTAACTATTTGGATCAAGCCGGAACTAGAACTTAACAGGGAAATGCTTAAGGACTCCTTAGGTCTGGATTGGGTCTCCCGCATATCCTGGATCACCTATAGTTGTGACTACCTGTTTATATTAGGGCACCCCTCCTTCTTTAGCTGCCATGAGAGCATCAAAAAGGCTGACCTTGCCTGGATTAAAGCAGCCTTTCGCAGACACGTTTGAAGAGAGGGAAGCCCTTGCTTTTTTGTCAATAGAACCTTATGTCCTGTTTGACATGCCTAACACTCAACATTAACTGTTAACTCGATTTAGGATAAACATGGTTCACTTTTACTTAGTACATCTAAGGGATAGTCCCGTAACACGGACCCTACTCCACGTATGCGTGATGCCACATCTACTCAACACATGATGCACATTACTATCTTCTGTCCTATTTACAAACACTTTAGATCTCGTTTCCAGAAGTAACTTTCAGTGGGCAGAGATTTCACTCAGGTTAGATCCACCTTATTATTTTTACAGTTATTAAGCAATTATTTTATCTGTCATTCTGTTGCTTGTAAACTGTGCTATCAGATTCCATGGTTGATGATTCCCAATGTCTTGCTTTGTTATTTATTGTAGTATACTGCTTGATATTTTTGTAAATACCTTTTATGGTTTGGTATGATTAAAGTATATATTCATTGAGTGATTGAGTCTGGGTCAATGTTTGTAGCAGAAGTAATCTGTGCCAAGGTACCGTATGTGTTGACCAGCCTGCATGCACATCCAGATACGTTGATCAAACTGAAAAGTGAATAATGTTTCCCTTTAGGGCTATCGGACAAGTAGTAGGAGTATAATCTTAGAATTCTCCAATCACTCAAAAGAGACTGAAGTAATAAAAGCCATGACGTGCCATACAGTAACAGACAGAGCTCAAGAAGTCAGGGATGACTGAACAAATCAGCTTCGGGCTTATATTTTGGAAAACATGGTGGCATGTGAGGCCACCAATGCAATATGAGTGTCGCTTGCTAAAACGCCTTTATCCCTCTCCAGCATCATTAAGCAAGCAGCCAACCAGGCTAAATTTCAATGTTCCTATATCCCTCTTTTTTAAATAAATAAATCAGCGGCAAGTGGCATTCTGAAGCTTAAAGGTTTCCCCAGACGGAACCTGGTACGAGCAGCATCACAAGGACCACCTCCAACATTCCTAGAGAACCTACAAGTTCCAAACTTAATTTGCCTCATTCCTTCCTTTCAAAGGTTATAAATCAGATGATTCTTTGACTTGGAGTCCCAGGCTCAGTCAGCCCAGGCTACATTACAAAACAAAGATGGTGTTGTGAGATATTCACATTGTCACTACATGATCATGCTTCAATTCTAATGGATTTTTACCCCCCAAAATCAACACATTGTGATCGGGCCTGCTCCAAAGACTCTATGCTGCAACATGCCTTAAGCAGAGGCATGTGATCTACCATCAGTGTAACAGTTGTCTGTTTCCATGCCTTTCTGTCCTTCAACATTGGCAAATGAAAGACATATTTGGCCTGAATCCCCAGTATTGCTTCTGACTGCATGGAAGAACCCAGAAGGAAAACGATCCAACCGTCTTGAATTAAAAATTAGGCACAAACTATCAGCACAAGTGGAAGATGGAGATGAAAAATCCCGGAATAAAAGGGTTGCAGCTCATCCTCCCCTAATGAGGCCTCTTTCATATATGCTTTAACTGGCATCATAGGAAAACATCTTGGACTTGGAAGTTCGGAAATTCTTCAAGTTCCACGTTTTGCAGCTGCCACAGCCAGGAGGTGCAGAGCAGAGTTAGAGCCACGCAGGGAGGCAGAGCAAAACCAGCTGAAGGGTTTGCACGCCTCACCTGAGGGGGCTCTCCCGCCGGCTCCGGCCTCAGTACGGCCTCAGTACCCAGCGGGGGAAACGAAGTTTGAACACGGCTGAAGCTGCAGGGGGCTGCCGTGAAAAGTTGTGCTGCGGCAGGCAGTCAGGAGCCGCGAGAGGCCGCGGAAGGTGCTGTGCTGAGAAAAATTTGCCAGGAAAAACCTGCCTATCGCAGCAGGAGCTGCTTGTCTTGTCCTCTCTTCGTGGCTAACGTCCGGTGCCCCAGCGCCCCAGCACTTCCAGAGGTTTTGTGGTAACGTCAGTTCACACGCTTGCCTGCTCGCCATTGCACCAGCCGGCACTCTCAGCAGCTGCTTTACTTCGCCGCTTCATTCCACCGGAATACCGACACAGGCACCACAAGCAGCAAGAAACAGGGAGACCCCCCACACTACATTGTGCCGCATCGCACCTGCAAGTGGATGGCGGAAGTGCGGTGGTGAGAAGAGTAGATTCGCAGGTTTTGCGGACTGCTGAGAGCCGCATAGTTCCATCGGGTGATCCTTAAGGCGAGAGCTGCGAGGGAAGAAAGGTGAGCCCCTCCGCGCTGTCTCGCGCTGCCTCGCCTTGCCTAGCAAGCGGTGATCCCTCCGCTGCAGCTGGCCTATCCATGCCCGCAGAGCTGCGTGGGTGAGAGGCGGGAAGGGAGAGCGGGTGAACAACGAGCAGCGAGGCGGGTTGATGCAAATAAAACCCACAGCAGCCTTGCCTCCGCTCCAATCAACCCGCATTAACCTCCACAGCTGCCAGGTTTGAATCTCTTAGAATCTCTTGAAGGAGACAAAAGGGGATTACAGGGACAGCTTCAGCGACGGTGGCTATTGAGCTACCGAGGTACTATATAGTGTGGCAAATTTTCCACCGTCATCGTAAATTATTTTTTTTTGTTCACATTTTTAACATAACCTGTGCTCCCTAGGCTGAACCTACGAATAGGAGGAGGCACTTTCAGGAAAACGGCCGCTGGAACAGAATCAGAAGGCCGCAGCTAAACAGGAAGACACAGGACACAAGGTGCTCTTTGCAGGTTACTGGGCCCCCGCCCTCTTGTCCTCTCCGCCAAAGTACCCATAGCCCATAATCTCTCAGAGCGGTTACACAAACTATTAAAGCAGCCTGCTTGCCGCCTGGGGGGCCGCGAGACAGGCAACCATAGGCACCTATAGGGCGTCCACGGGGCATTTGGGACAGCTCTCACAGCTGGGGAAGAGAAGGTGGAGCTCGTGACAATAGGGCCTGTGGCTGACTCTGTTTCTTTTGGTGATAACAGAAAGGGAGAAATGAGATCAGGAAGAGTCAGACAGACTCCAACCCAGAAGGCCAAGAGTGAAAAACTAAGTAAAAGAAAAAAACAATCAACCAAATCAGAAGGCTGTGATTTCAAGCAAAAAAGCCCATTGAAATCGCCACTAATAACGATGCTCAGGAAGGCACAAAAAGGAAGTCAGTCGTGAGTGACAGATTTTCGCTACTAAAAGATCCCGGAGCAGCTATCTACAACAGCAGAGATCCCAGGACTCATGACTCCTCTTGCCCGACAGGCAACCCCCTCAGCTTCTAATGGAAAGACACTAAACAAAACCTTACAAAATGTATCCGGTACAATTAATCTATGGTTCACGCAAACACTGACCCAGAATTTGGACAAGTCTGGCCTAAATAGGGCGGTCACAGAGATGACAAACAATGGAGACAGTTTAGGCACAATATTTAAAGAGGAAACATGCTTGAGCAACAAATCGCTTCAAGATGGAAGGTCAAAAAGTTCAGACACCGCAAAAAATAGTGATGAAGAAAAACAAGACCATATGAACCAATCTGTAGGGTCGCAACGTTACGATCAAAAAGAGTTCAGAAACAGGGAAAAATCTAACTCCCCAACAGCAATCCTTAAGACGTCCCAAGGAAACCTTACGTCCGCTACTCCTAAGCCAGTAAGCAACAATGTCAGAACTACAAGGTTACAGACAGTCGCACAGGTCCATCAGATGGACCAAGAATACCCAGAAGGCATGAACAACCCTGGGCAGATCGACACAATGTCCGTTTCAACTAAAGACATTATGCAAACATCTGTTTTTGAAACAAGCGACCCAATGAGGGGAAAGTATTATGTTAACTCTCGAAAACTCGGATACACATGGATTAAAAACTACTCAAACAAACACCAATTATATCCCCTCTAGGGAGACCAATGATATTAGTTATCTGTTCAATCAGGACCAAATATTCGAACAAGAATTAAAATCTCCACCTCGACATGAAGAGTTATTTAAAGACCAAAGTAGTTTCTCGGAAATTGTTAAATCTCTATTCAAAACGTTACAGACAACAATAAAGGCATTTAACATGCAAAGGGACAAAATGGACATACAAATAGACCTAATGAATATCATAGCACTACAAATTGCAGGGATCAACACCAAATTAGACAATATGAATAATCTGATTAAAAGAGCCCCAGCAAAATACTCAGTTTAGTGTGCCTGCAGCCCAATAATTGACAAATTAAGTCTACTTCCAACACTTTTGGAACAGATAATATTAATTAATAAATCAACATTGGAAGTGAGTGATAATAAAGATGACCTAACCAAAGTCAACTTAGAAAAAACACAAGTAATTTAAGCCCAGTACCTCGCAAAGCTGACGAAGACTACCAGTCAACCGAAACTAATGAAGCAACCAATCAGGATAAAAAAAAATAATAAAGAACTAATGCCGTCACGGAAACAAAAAAAAGTGACAGGAAAGCTAGGAATAAAACTTCTGTTTTAACGATGCAGCTTACTAAGAAGGTATACCCAATCTTCTGCCCAGTCATGACGAGTAATGTAGCAATAGACCCGGCAAGTGTTACAGACAAACATCTGTCAAGTAGCAAAAAGCCAGAAAAGGCAGATACTGAAATATCAACAGAAGCCAATCAGTAATCAGGAAGAGGAGGAGACAAAAAATCGGGACCATACATAAACCTTGGGGACTCACAGAAGACGATGAAAAGTAAAGGAGTCAACAAATATGGACCCAAGAACAAAACTGACAACAAGCAAACGACCAAGATAAAGGAATCCATAGAACCACAGGTAAAAAGTAGGCAAGGTGTGAACCCCAATAAGGAAGAGGTGACAAGTCACAAACAGCAAGGAGCATCTACAAGTAATCCAACAGCTCACAACGCCCTGATTCAAAAATCTCTGGGGATTAAGGTGGTGAATAACCAAAGAGGGTAAAAAAAATACTGTCCCACGGAATCTTGGGAGTACAAATGGCGAGAGCCAAATATGGAACAGAGGAAACAAGATAACTTAGAGACCCAAAAAATTAGAGACAGCAAGTCGGAAGGATTGACAATGGATAACCAAGAGGCCTACATGTTTGGTTTGGGGGAAGTTAACCCAATGGTGAAAATTCTAAAGACACCCCAATTGAAACAAATAAGTGAGTTCACCCGAGGGAACCTAGATCAGGAATTAGTAACTAACTATAATGCAGGAAACCTTCAGGAGAACACTGGATCGGCAGATAAACTGGTTTTAAACACTCCGCTGGGAAACAAGTTCCAATATGTAAACCTAAACGTTGAAAAAAAAGATGACAAAAAACAAATTACAGTCGATAACAAGAATGAAGATCCTATGTTACAGACTGATCATCTTAATTTGATACAGAAACAGCAATTACTGTTAACACCAGAATACAACTCAAATGGGCCACACGAAATACTGAATAGGGGGAACATATTGAAACTAACAGCTAATATTCCAGCCTTAAAATATCTGACCTCGTCAAACTCATTGGCAGTAGAATTTATAGCAAAGGGAAGTCAAAAAAATAAGGAACAAACGCTGACAACATGGCAGACTGAAGATGTCGTCCAGCACATTATGAAAGCCAAGTCGCAATTTGAAGCTTGGGGAATAGAACTGTCAAGACCAGCGATATCACGTTACCCTGGCCCGTCAACCATTAACCCCAACCACAACAAGAGCTATGGCCAAAGTCAAAGTGAAATCAAACCGAATAAACATACGGTTCTTAAAGGAGCAAAAGGCAGCAACCTTCCGATTGCACCGAGTAGAGACATACAGAACGACCGGGAAACCAGAAAGGATGTGGTCCAGGACAATTGGCGATGGCTGCCAGGAGCGCTAGATTCAACTTCAGGCCATTGACTGTTGGAAAATATATCAGCCGTTCAAGACCCAAGATGTATACAAATGCTATCATGGAATATAGCTGGGGCAAATAAATGGCTAGAAAATGGGTGTCAACCAACTAATTGGGACAAATATGATATAGTAGCACTGCAGGAGACTTGGGCACTGGAAGATCTCCCTCTGGCAAATTATAAACATTATACAGTCCCAGCAATTAAAACCAAAACTTACGGACGGCCGAAAGGGGGACTGGCAGTCTTGATTTCTACAGAACTAAAAATCGACACAGAACAGATGGTTTCAGTAGGACCTAATATTCAAATGATCAAACTAACATCTGGGCCAGTGGACAGAGCAAAAACCGTCCTGCTGATCAATACATATGCACATCCCTTAGTAAGGAAAAAATCAGCCCACAATGCTCAATTGATCGCAATTATCTCAGATATAAGGAGTACCTATCCCTTATGGGAGCTGATACTTACAGGGGATTTTAACTCCAACCTAATTCACACCCCGGATGAAGACGACATGCTAGTTTCTGATAATATATACTGGAATGTTCCACAGCAATAGCAGCCATTGAAATCTACAGTGGACCACTTAGGTCAAGGACTTGTAAATGCCCTTGAGTTTCTTGGGTTGAGAGTACTAAATGGCAAAACAATAGACGACTTCCCACCGAAACACACATTTCATGGTGGAAATACTAGATCAAGACTGGGCTATACAGCAATTTCAGTATCATTGATGCCATTCCTCTCCCATTTTTCGATAGAGTACACAACCAGGAGTGACCATTCCTATCAGCACATATACTTCAGGCTAAATATCACCAAGCATCAGGCAAACACAATAATTGAAGGAAATATACACACAGTTGACTTAAAAGGTCTAAAATGGTCAAATGATACAATTGACACATTACAGTCCAAGATGAAAACGAAGATAACGGCTAGTAAAGTGGAGGTCCAGAATAAAATTGAGGTATGGGAAAAATTCACGGCGTATCTTTTATCATTAATGCCGACCAGACAATACCAGACAAATATCCATGGCCAAAAAAAAGCACAGAATAATAACACAACAGCTGGGCTGCGAGCTCTGAAATGCAAACTCAAAAAAGCTATTAGGAAATAAAAAGGACAGTTCCCGACCAAGTAGCCTGGGACAGGGTACGGCAGCTAAGGAAAAACTACAAAAAAGAGCTATGGGAGGAAAAACGAATGAGCGCTGAGAAATTTTAAGCTGACCTGCTTTGTTGTGCCAAGAAAATGAATTCAAATACGTTTTGGGAAATCATAAACAAATTACACAGGCCAGCGATAGCCCTATCATCAAATATTCAAGAACACGAGTGGGCCGAATTTCTAACCTCAAAGTTTATAGAACCCGCTACGATAAAAGCTTACATGCATGCCCAGGCTGAGGGAAAAGACACATCCAAAGGGGTCACAGAACCAAACAGCTCAGGAGAAGCCATTACACCTCACATGTGAGAAAATAAAGATCCAGGGTTTAATCTAATAGAGGAAAAAGGGAAGCTCTAGGGAAAAAATGGCAATCATTCCCCGAAAACAGCGCCAAGCCATTCATCCATAACAAGTGAAGGAGTGAAACGCATAATTAAGAAAAGTAGAAGCTCCTGGCCCTAATGGAATCCCTCAAGCAATTTTTAAGCACGATACATCGTTCTGGGGCAATCATCTTTCTGACCTATACAAAGATATAGAGTTCTTAAATTATGTTCCACCGAATTGGCAAGGCTCGATATTGACACCTATTTGTAAAGGAGGAGAGAGAACTAATCCATCAAATTATAGGTTAATATCCCTCCTGGACGTCGAAGCCAAATATTATGCCACACTAGTTCTAGAAGACCTGAAGGATTGGTCTGATAACCTCAACCTTATTCCGGTCAACCAGACAGGCTTCAGGCAAGGAATAGGGACGATACCGAACATCTTAGCTCTATCTCTAATAGCTAACAAGTGTGAGCAGAGGAAACAACATCTCTACCTCTGCTTTATAGACCTAAAGGCAGCTTTTGATAGTGTTGATCATCACCTCCTGTGGAAAAAGTTGCGAACATGGGACATACCTGAAAGGCTACTAAAAGGTATACTGCTATTCTACTCCAACACATGGTTAAGAATTAAGTTAGATGATGGGTCTAGACTATCAAGGAAGCTGATAACGACCAGAGGCCTCAAGCAAGGGGGTGTTCTGGCCCCTCATCTTTTTAATCTGTTCATGTCCGATCTGTCACAGAGGCTTGACAGCACTAACTCTCACCCACCTAAACTTGGTAAACTGGTACCTCTCATATGCCGATGACGTAGTACTAATGAGTCAAACTAAGATCGGTCTCCAAAGAGTTTTAAATGGTATGTCAGATTTCATTTCAGCAAACAAACTTGAAATAAATATATCAAAGACAAAAACTATGGTGATTGGCAGTCAGCGGAGACGTAAGCAGACTATCTGGCTCAACGGAAACCAACTGGAGGAAGTTAAAAAATACAAGTACCTGGGATTTTATATTGACAACTCAAAAAACCTCACAGAAGATAAAAAGTACATGACACAGAGAACCAGTGCCCTCATATTCGCCTT
Organism: Lissotriton helveticus; assembly: GCF_964261635.1. NCBI lineage: Eukaryota > Metazoa > Chordata > Amphibia > Caudata > Salamandridae > Lissotriton > Lissotriton helveticus. The sequence continues at coordinate 1,613,549,884 of NC_136065.1, forward strand.
CAGTAAACTGGCAAAAAAGTTGAAGGGTCCATCGTATAAACCACTGCTCGCTGTAATGACGGCAAAAATCCTTCCTACAATAACATACGCCAGCGCTGCTTTTCACGGAAAAGATGGAGAGGTTTTAAATCAATTAACAGTATCCATCTATAAAAAAGTACTTCAGATACAAAGGTCAGCTTCGCCGGCTCAGATCCGTCTCGAATTCGGTTTAATAAACGAAGACATAGGGAGAATGTGTGCTACAATAAAAAACTTGGTATCAGCTGAAACAAAATGCAGCCACATCACAAATTAATGAAGCCCTATGGACCGAAGTAGACGGAGACAGAAACTCGCCTTTTAATCAATACTTAAGTGAATCTCTTTCAAGAACCTGTACTAATGACTTATGGAATAGAAATTTGCCCTATCAGTCTTTTTAACAAGTAATAAATAAAGCAGCTAAACCCCATTCAGCACAAACTGATAAAAAATCTTTAGGTTAAGGTCGCACGCCAGGATGGTGATAAACAATTATAAGTCTCTTGCACTGGCTTCATATTCGAATCTGACATTTTCAACTGACGTAAAAAAACAACTAATTGCATTACGTTTTTGGAAAATTACCATCTTTGGCGGATCAGCCAAACTGGGTGCATACAGGTCCTAATTCATGCCGGCTGTGTGATTACTATAAGGAAGACTTCATCCACGTAATTTGCACATGTAATAAACTTCACAAAGAGCGAGCCATTCTCCTCAAACAAAGCTTTAATCTGAGAGGCATTAGGTCATGTAGAGCAGCCATAACTGCATGCCTAAATCCATCGGACCCACACCTGAATGGTAGACTGATCAAATTCCTCAAAGTCTTTGCAAAGCTCTGTTAACAGGGTCTGAATTCGGGCAATAAAAAACGGACAAACTTATGGCTACTGAATTTTAACAATGTAATTTCTTGTGTGGTAAGCAGTGATGAAATGATGAAATGAATATAGTGAGTAATTCTATTTTTTATCTTTTTTGTATAAACATAAGGCTTTTATATTGTTAAGGTTTTAATTAACTAAACAATAAACATTTACTTACTTACTTCTTTACTCCTTCAATAAACAGACCACTTGTGATCTTGGGAAAGGCTATTTGTAAGGTTTGTTTCTGTCCTAATCAAGGAGCTCCTAGTGTTCAGCTGACTGAAGAAGAAGCCTAATAAGTATGACATCCAGCACTCAGCACAGAATATTTAAGTCTCACGTCACCCTTTATACATGTCCTGAAAAATAAAACAAAACACTGTACAAGTTTATGCTCTACTTACACCAACACCTACACTTATACATGCACACCTACATACATACATTCGTACATTCATACATATAACGATCCAAGTAGCGAGGATGCTTAGCAGCGGTCTGAACACACCATCTGATTACGTCAGATCGAGAGCATGTGGAAAGCTTAGTCTTCTGATGGCAGGCAGCTACTGACTGGTAAGCCCTAGGGAAAATCATCTGCAGAGATCCCAGGACTAGTGTCATATAAACTCTCTCTCGGACCCACATGTGTATGTTCCTGTTTGTGGTATTACTGTAGGCTTCTCATAGTAATTGGGAAGAGCAATATACACCAATGATACATGCAATAACTACCAATGATTTGATTCAGAAGCTCCTATTCTTGGCAATTACCCGAGCTTCACGTTCATCCTGAAAAAGATATTAGCCACGTATTTCGTAATGAAAAGCAGAAAACAGTTTTACATGATCTGCTGCAATTCAGTGTGCAAAGTGCCAATGTTTTCTTGATACTTTGTTGCACGGATGGTGATATTATGATCCAAAATATTTGGAAACAACTACAAATTCCAACTCAGTAAAGATGTGAGTTGGACTTGGCCCCTTTTGCAGTGTTATTCCCAAACATTTTGCTTCTTCCTCCTATTTTTCTTGACCTGTGTTTGTTGGTTTTAGGACTATTGGCACTTTACCACTGCTAATCAGTGCTAAAGTTCATATGCTCTCTGTGTAAATTGTGAACATGCTTAGTTATCCATGATTGGCATATTTGACTTACTGGTCAGTACCAAGTAAAGTGCACTAAGTGTGCCAGGGCTGATAAATCAAATACTACTAGTGGGTCTGCAGCACTGATTGGGCCTCCCACATGAGTAGCCCTGAAAAGATGTCTCAGGCCTACAACTGCAGTGCCTGTGTGCTGTTTGTTAACTGCCATGTTGATTTGGCAAGTGAACCCACTTGCCAGGCCCTGACCTTCCCCTTTCCTGCATACAGGACACCCCTATGGTAGGCCCAAGGTTCCCCTCGGCAAGGTGCATCGTATGTGAAAGGTAGGGCATATACTGATGTGTGTAACATGACCTGATAGTGAAATACTGGCAATTTAGTTTTTCACTATTGAAAGACTATGTTGCTTCATAGGATATAATGGGGAATGCTTTGTAACATTTTACAAGCATATCTTCCCATAAGGATAAAATGGAAAATTAAAGTTTAGGCTCTCTGAACTCAGAATTTATTAACACATTTGTTTTACTAAAGATGGTTTTTAAACTCTGTGTTTGAAAATGCCACTTTTAGAAAGTAAAAAGAACAATTGATGGAAAGAATGCAGAACAATGTTATAAATTCACCCCAGTACAGAGATCTGGGCCTAAAACCATTGTTTTTTGATCGCCATTTCAGTTTGGACACAGCCATATGCAAATCAGTCTTGGCACTGCACCCAATGGGAACAGTCCAGCCCGAACTGCCATTTCAGGTCCTCCCTGGACTGGAAACAAGCATCCTAGGACCGAATTCGGGCTTTCAGCCCTCATCAGCCAGGATAGCCTAACTCCAGCTGGACTGTTCCCATTGGGCACAGGGTCAAGACGGATTTGCATATGGCTGGGTTCAAACAGCAATGGCAAGGGGAGCAAAATAACGATGGATTTAGGTCCAGATCTCTGTTCTGGGGTGATTGTAGGACATTGTTCTGCATTCTGTCTATCTTATTTAACCATTCTGTGTGTCTCTGCCTGTTTGTATATTGACTGTCTGGCTTTGGAGTGACTGGGGCCGGGCAGGTGCATTCTCTCAGACAGCCACTGGGGAGTTGATGTGTGTCCTGCCTTTCCTGAATGAGTCAGGGCTGGGCTGAATAGACCTGGGCTGTATTCAGAGTAGGGGAAGGAGTTCTCACTAGCACCTGAAAAGGCCCGGTCTGCATTTAGAGTGGTGGGAGGAGATTTCCCTTGCACCTGAATAGGACCTGTCTGCCTTACACAATGCTTTCACCACCTCCTGCCGGGCAGCTGCATCAGAGAGGACCGCACTGGTTTGGACAGGGCTTAGAGACCCCTTCACAATGAGAACAAAGACAATTTGGAGTATACGTATTAGAGCTAAAACCCTGAACTTTGGACTACTTCTGGAATAAAGATTTGATTTGATTTGATTACCAGATTTATAGAGCGCATTAATGCCCGAGGGCGTCTTGGCGCTAAAAATGACTGAAGACTGCTCGCAGAGGGAGAACAGAGGTATATCGAGAAATCGTGGGTTAGGTAAACAGAATTATTTCGAAAAGAGCCAAGTCTTTAGAGACTTTCGGAAAGATAGCCGTGATGAGATATTTTTTATTGCTACTTGTATCTGGTTCCAGATCTTTGCTGTATGCAAAACAAAGCTTCCCTCCCCCCCCCCAATCTTAGCTTATTTAATCTGGGGTCTAAGGTAGCATGGCACTAGTAGACCTGAGTGTTCTAGGTGGGTCATATTGTCTTAAGTTTTGCTTCAGAAACTGGGGGCCTGAACCCTGCAAAGCCTTGTAAGCCAGACATGCTGACTTAAATTGAATTCTTTTTTCCATTGTTAACCAATGGAGACTGTTCAATCTGTGGACCACCGGCTCAAATCTAGGCATATCCAGGACAAGCCTGGCTGCCGCATTCTGGAGGTGTTGAAGCTTTACTAGTTTTTGAAGCCCCGCATACAGAGCGTTTCCGTAGTCTAATTTAGAAAGAACAAGCATTGTTACTAGAGTTTTCCTGGTGCCAAAAGGGACAAATGGCAACAGCTTTCTTATCAATTTGAGAGTGTACCATACCGACGAAGAAAGCTTGTTGATCTGGACCTTGAAGTTTAATTTGGAGTCAAACCTAAACCCCAGGTTCCGTACACTATCCACTGGTGATGGACAGCACCCCAAACTACCAGGCCACTAATCTGGTGACCAGAAGCTATGTTCGGCTCCAAGCAACAGAACCTCTGATTTATCGCAGTTTAGTTTTAGGCAATCTGCCTGCATCCAGCGACTGACCTGGCACATGCAGAGCCTAAACCTCTCTGCTGTCTCACCTGTGCTATTCGAGATGGACACTACAATTTGGGTGTCGTCAGCATAGGATATTGGGATAAATCCCCAGTTCCTGATGATGTTTGCTAAAGGGGCCACATATACGTTAAAGAGGGTAGGGCGAGCCCTGAGGTACCCCACAAGGGGTTCTAAAAGATTTTGATGAAAGATCCCCTAGCTGAACCGTGAAGGATCTTTCTCCCAAAAAGGAGGCCATTAATGACACTGCAGATGGATGTAAGCCTATTTCTTCTAGGCGAGTCAGGAGTATGCTGTGATTAACGGCGTTGAAGGCTGCCGACAGATCTAACAATATCAAGGTAGCCATCCAGTACATTCCTGACCTCTTCTGCCGCCATGATCAGCACAGTTTCTGTCCCGTGTTCCTCTCGGAACCCAAATTGTGAGACATCAAGTGCCTGAGAAGCCCTAATGAACTCGGAAAGGTGTGTGTTCAGGTGTTTTTCTAAAATTGTAGCCAGGAAAGGGATTCTTGATATTGGTCTGTAATTAGCAGGGACCGATGAGTCAAGATTGGGTTTCTTCAAGAGTGGCCGTACCGAGGCAGCTTTCCATGCCTTCGGGAAACAGTTTGCCTGTATTATTTTGGCAAAAAGTAGCTGGAGTTGAATGCTAAGTAGCTCTGAGAACAAATGCAGAACCCTGGGTGGGCATGGGTCCATTGGACCCCCTGACTTAGTTGTCAGTATGAGTTGGCATATCGGCTCTGTAGATGGGGCAGAAAACTGAAAGACTTCCATGCTCCCTTCTAGGTCCCTCTTTGAACTAAGATCTGCACTTCCTAATGGCAGGCAGTTACTGTTGAGGGGTTTAATTGATTCATAGATGAAATTAACTTTGTCGATGAAGAACTGCCCCAGTTCATTACATAGGTCTAAGCTACCTTCTACGTTTTTAGGTGTTGGCTCTGTTAGTTTTTTAACCGTAACAAAGAGTACTTTACTAGAGTGTTTCGCCTCCTATATTTTTTTTATTAAATAAACCGATTTTTCTTCTACTATAAGTTTTTTATACGTTGATAGTGACCTGCAGTAGTTTGCTTTCTCCCTAATATCATAACTACGCCTCCATGTCCTTTCGGCCCGTCTACATTTTTGTTTTTGTATTCTTAGTTTCTCTGAAAACCAAGGCTCGGAAATGTTCTTCCTCTTGGCGTTTTTCTTTTTTATAGAAGCGGCTGAAAGAACCGCTGCTTTAATCCAATTATTTAGTTGGTCTGTGGCTGTGTCATTATCATGATTAAATCTGGGAGCAGTCGTGTTCAGCTGTTCATGTAGTTTGGCTATGTCAATTTTGTCCCATTCCTGGTATGTGAAATGCCTCCCTTGGGTAGCTCTGGTGTTTTTAGTGTGTTCTATAGTTAGGGTAAATTTGACAACTTTGAGGTCCGACCACGGGACAGGAATGACGTCCCCTATATTAATTTTAGAGTTTGAGGAAAAAATCCTGTGCAGTGTATGGCCAGCGGAGTGTGTTCCTTGCTGGACTAACTGGGTCAAGCCACAACTTGCCATAGCTTCTGTGATAAGTATTGTGTTTTTATCTGCAGCTTTCTCAGGGTGTATATTAAAATCTCCTAGTATAGTGTAGTCCACCCCATTTATACTGGATTCCAGTGCATGGCCCAGTGATTGTAATATGGGGGGTTTTGCCGTAGGTGGTCTGTATAGCAAAAGGCCATCAAAGGTGTAGTTTTTAGTGATGTGAATTTTAAAAGGAAGGGCCTCGCAGTCTGGGGTGCTCCCAAAGAGAAACCTCCCAAAGTGGAACCTTTTCCAAGGGGAAGAGCTGGAGAAACTGAAGAGAAGTACTGTCCTTGTTGTGTGTCTGGGGTTGGCCTGCAGTTGCTGATTTCTGCCAAGGAAAGGAGAAGGACTTTGCTGTGGGCTGTGTCCCCTGCTTGAGGAAAGTCTCCAAGGCTTGAGTAGAGCTTGCCTCCTGTTTTGAAATCGCAGTAACACAAAGACTTCAACCCTAGCTCTCCTGAACTTCCTTGCTAGGAGTATTGATCTGCCAAGAGGTGTCTGTGACTGTGTTGGGCCTCTGGAGGTTGCTTCTGCTGTTAGGAGCTGGAAAAGCAATGCAACAACAAAGAAATCGATGCATCACTATTCTTGTGACAGTTTTCCGATGCAACACCGTGGTGTGAGAAGAATCTCCCTGCATCGGCCCGCCGCTGCCAAAACCAATGCAGCATCTGATGTTGCGGCAAGAATCGATTCATCGCGGGATTGTGGCTGAAAAGGTAGACCTATCGCCGTTCGCCGCATCATTCACCGATGCATCCCAGATATCCATCCAAGGTCCCTGTGCGGCAAGTTTTCCCTGATTCATCACATGAGGATTGCAGTTGTCCCAAAATCAACGCATTGCTTCCACCTACAGAGAGGACTTGATGCATCACTCCCCTGTGTACAGCAGAACTGTCTCATCTCATCCATGACGGTCTCAGGAACTGGCGCATCTCTTTGTTTTTTTACACTTCCCATCGCTGTGGTTGTTTGGCTTGGTGAATTTTGTCACAACCGCCGGTACTGTGCAAGAAATCACGCATCTATAGTTTTGTACAGATTCAGTTGCTCAAGTGTTTTGAAAGTAATTTTTCTTAATACTTGTATGTTGGATTTTTCTCGTTTTGGTCCTGTTAAAATTAGGGAAAGATACTTTATTATTCTAAACCGCTGTGGTGTCCATTTGTGGTGTTATAACTGTGTTACTGTGAGTGTTGCTACAAATACTTTACACTTTGCCTTTGGGATAAGTCCATCTGCTTGTGCCTAGCTACCAAGGGGGTGAGCACTGGTTATCTAGATTGTGTATCCCCCTTACCCTGTCTAGAAGCAAGGGTCCCTATTTAGACAAAGTTACCTACCTCTGCCAACTAGAGACCCCAATTTCTAACAGGTGTTTCTCTAATACCTTAACTCACATCATTAAGATTAGACTGCACTACTACACATTAGGAATGCCTTCCATAAAACATCAGTTTCTCTGCTACTAAAATCCAAACAATGAAAGAGCAGCCATTTCCCGTTAAAGGTCCTCCCAAGAGCACATGGCATTATGGTCAAATTTAGATACTGCTAAATGTCAGTTTATATCATTTTGGCATAGATTCACTAAGTGAAATATCTAACTTGAACTACTTGATAGTGTGACACTAGGACGCATATCACAACTACTAAATAGCAAACTAGGGTGTCAGAGAGCAGCGGGACGAGGTAGATGTCCCTGGTCCCTCAACTGAGCTTTCACGGTATGCTCGGCATCACTGACTTGTCTTTTACAATGGTGATGTCCTTGTCTGATGTTTTACAGCTTCTGAGGAATTATGCTTCATGTGAAAGACAATTATAATCAGAAGATTGAGAGAATGACAGTTCTCTGGGCGATATAGAAAGCACACTCCCTAGTAGTATTTTCTCTGTTTCTACCACAACCTCGTTATGAAGTAGCTCCAGAAGCCAGCTGGGGACAGTGGAGGAAATCTGGCCAGATGAGGAACTATAGTGTCAACTTATCAGTTGACGAATCAAGAAAATCCTATGGACTTTCTCCACCACTGAAAAGTTGACCTATATTGATTGTATACCAGGATCCAGAACCTCTAGTCAAATGTATGGCATGTCAGCTTATCATCATCTCGTGGCAATGTATAGCCTTATTGCATGCATTTAAAAGTATATTAGGATACTGCCTCTTAGTGACCTATGGCTTCACAATATAAGCTTAATTAGACATAATAATTATTGCTCTCTGTCACTCTACTTTCTATGATACCTAGCCTCCCATTTCCTTGGTGGTCTTATATATAACTCTTTTTTTGTGTTTGATATAGCTCTAACTAGACCCGAAGATATCAGGTATCAGAGAACTTTACATGAGCACAAGTTTCGTTATAGAAGGACACGTTCATTTTTGTTAGGCACAGGGAGATTAAGTGGTTTGCCCAGAATCACAGGATGTTGAGCGTCATTGCCGAAACTGGAACCTTGTTCCCCAGGTTCGAGGTCGACAGCTCTAGCCGAAAGGTTGCATCTTCTCCCCTTACTCTTCATATAAATAGGTGAGTACGCCGGACTCTCTCTACTAGGTCTCTATTTGTGTGAATTGTAGGACAACAAATAACTTCCCCGATAATATGAATAAACATTTTGCGACTTTGATCAGAATTTTACGTGGGTGGGAACGAAACTGAACAGGATTTCAAAAATTTTTTAATGTGTGGACTATATTGTAAGAGACATTCAAATATTATTGCTTTAATAATTGTTTATTTACCTATTTGACAGAAATAAGGTGAATGATATGCAAAATAGCCCTGATTTTACTACCATCAACTTAGATGTCATTATCGCAGACGAAAGATATTCATATCCTAAACTGCCTCATTGTTTCAAAAAGCTATGGGCAGGAAACATGTTTAATAATCCATGCTATAACATGGAATACCGTACAACTGTATTTTTTTAAAATAAGCTATTTTTAAGTTCCTTCTTTTATATTGTTCAGGAACACATTAAGTCCATACATGTTTAAATATTTGTTGATACTTAGTGACACCACTTGTAGTATTGCTCTGCTACAAAATAAAGTGATATTAAATATTCTGCTATTCATTAGTTACACATAGCTCCCGTACTTCCCCCGCCAAAAAACTATGTAATCAGATAAGAATTCAAAACATTCTCTGACCTATTACGTTACTGGACACCGCACGGATACTCATGAAGAGAGAAGAATGACACTTTCAAGGCCGACAACTTGGTGAACTATGTTTTATTTTGTAGATCCTCCAACCCAATCCCATAGATTCAGCTCCTACCTTTGAAATTGTTTGTTCCATGTGAACCATTCAAATACATATTGGAAGGCACATCTTTCCGTCAGTGGAGTTATTAATGTTTAATGTCTAACTTGATTTGCTCACTGAAGAACTTTCTTTTCCCACAGGTGAGCCATTGCGCCAATCTGCAGATCCTGAGTGACAAGGTCCAATTTCCATCTTTCATGCGCACTATGCCCAACTCGGACACTGCAAGCATAGGCATTGCCAGGTTACTGACACACTTCAAATGGTCCTGGGTGGGTCTTCTCTCACTGGAAAAAGGTGCTACCCAGACCACGCTTCAGATAATTCGACAGGACATCCTGAAGGCTGGCGCATGCATTGCCTTCTCAGAAGAGATCCCCGTTGTTCTCGCCAGACAAAAGATGCTGCGGGTAGCAGAAGTGATAAAGAAGTCTTCGGCCAATGCTCTGGTGACGGTCTGCCCGGAGCCCTACTTGGTGCCCTTTATGGAAGAGATGGCCCAACATAACATCACGGGGAAGATATGGATTGCGACTCATACCTGGTCCAGTTCGTCTCTTCTGTCCCTAGACCGCTTCTCCACCCTGCTGACTGGAACCCTGGGGTTCGCCATCCGTCGAGGGGTAATTCCAGGACTGGCACACTTTCTATACAGCCTCAAGCCAACGACCTTTCCAAGTGATCCATTTACTAGAGGATTTTGGGAAGAAGTATTTGGTTGCAGGTGGGAGAGCAATGGAAGCATAGCTTTACCCGAAGACATACAGGAGCACACCAGACCTTGTACTGGCTCAGAGAAGCTGCAAGATCTCAACAAATCCATTCTTGATGTTAACAATTTCAGACTTACTTACAATGTTTACAAAGCGGTTTATGCAGTCGCTCATGCCTTACACAGCCTCATTTCTTGTCAGCCTGGGAAAGGGCCGTTCCTTTACGGAATGTGCGCAAGAATGAAAGACTTTGCACCGTGGCAGGTAGGACTGGACTGTACCTATCTATGTGAGCTTAAGTCATGAACACTTCACGAGTTTCAAACATCAATGTTGGTGATTTTGACTCCGTGTTTTATATATCGTTAATTCACGCGTCTTTGGGGCACATGCATTATTGTAGGATTTTGCACTTCCTAAATTGCGAAAATTAAGGAATCGCAATTTAGGAAGTGCAAAATCCTATACATCAAGAAATCCTAAAAGTTTTTAGGATTTCTTAATTTTCGGAAATTGAGATTCCTTAATTGCGAATCGCAATTAAGGAATGGCATTACATTGATTCCTATGGGCCTAGAGGCCCATAGGAATCAATGCCGTTTTGCATTTCTTTTTTTTGGAATTCGCAATTTGTTGATGCATTGCAAGGGTCCAGAGGGGGGTCCAAAGTACCCCCCCTGCACCCCTGAAATTTATTTTAAAGTGCATGTTTCACACACACATGTCCTAAGGACATGTGTGTGTGTAACATGACACTTTCCAAAATGCATTTTTGTGCTTTTTTAAAGAATTTCGCAAATTAACACGAGGGTCAACCTTGTGTTAATTTGCACTTCCTATATCAAAATTCGCATTTTTTTAAAAATTGATGCATTGCATTTAAGGAATCGCACAAATGCGATTCCTTAAATGCATTCGCATTTTTAGGAAATGCAAATAAAAGCGCATTTTGAAAAATTGTTTCATGCATCCCAAAAACGTATTTAGGAAGCGCAAACGGCCGAATTTACCGATTCGCACCGTTTGCACTTCCTAAATAGGTTGATGCATGTGCCCCTTTATGCCTTGTATTGTCAAACATTCAAAATTATGCAAACTTTGAAAACGCATCAAAATTTTAGGGAAGGCTTAAACAGTCTTTCAACCACAGCATCAGCTCAATTCTAGGTAACTCTGAAGTAGGTGTCAGCTGAAATTATTTAACGGGCAGAATGACTATGATTTTGTTTTTACATTATCACCTATGTTTGTTTTCTCTACCCTCATTTAGTTTGCAATAGCTGTACACTTCATTTGTCATCCTATTCTGAATAGGAACACACAATTTGAATTAACTTATTTAAAGACAACGCTGCCGGAAGCACAAACGTCAATTGGCAGCCTATATGGCTGCCAAAATTTGTGAAGGATTCACTTACAACAATGTATTACAAAATAAACTGTGCTTTATGTGCAGTATCTGTCAGAGATAAAATAAGCATGTTCTTTTCTACTACAGGTTTACTGTACAGATTCCCAACTCACCTGGACATGCAGTGCATTAACAAAAATATCAAGCAAGTTAAAAAGAGTTACTATCACAATTGCCACCTTCTCTTATCTAAATTACCATTTTGATACCAATCAAGGTGTCCCTTAAATTATGAACACTCTTATATCATTCTTTATCTTGAAATGAGCATACTTTCTGTAGTGCATGGTTCTGCAAGGACCAATTCACAAGAAGGTTCTTGAACTTCTGGAGATGTATGCTATATTTCCATCTACCTGTTCTGTCTCGGTGTGAGAAAACAGGTCTTTTTTTGCAGGGTACTCCCACCTTTTGCCCCTGTTTGGAATACTAGTTGCTGGTTTTCTGACTCTCGAAAAGTATCTTGGGACGTTTTAAATGCAATAACTATGTTGCTTGTAGCACTAGGAAAACAATGAAAGATTTCCAGTTCAAAGGACAGAGATTTGAGATAAGACAATTCTCCAACTCCAATACACTGAGGGGGATATGTACAAGAAAATGTCAGAGCATGGTGTAATGCCAAATTTGGCAATGCTGTGCTCCAACAATTTCAAAACACAGGGATAAATCGTACATTTTTCGGGGACTGGTGCTTGGCTGCCAGTGTGTGTGGACTGACACTTGATGGCATTGTGCATGGACTGGTGCTTTGCTGGCGGTGTGCATGGCTGGTGCTTAGCTACTGGTGCTTGTCTGGTGGTGTGTGCGAGCTGACATTTACTGGTGGTGTGTGTGTATTGACTTGGTGCTGGACACCACACACACATTGCCATACGGGGATATTAAGAAATAAAATGTACCTTACCATCATGTCTCTCCGCCGCCTCTCCTCGTGTTGGGAATGAAACAGGATGCAGGCATCCAGACTCTCCTGAGCAATCACAAAGCTGCAATGCAGAGTTGTAATTGGTCTGAGCACCGTGGTTTGGTGCTCAGCCTGGGACTGGGGGCCAGGGCTGTAATGCAGCCTGCATGGAGAACAGGGAAAGTGCGCATGACTGTTTGGCACCTAGGAGGGTGCTACCACTCCTCCCCTCTTCTGCCGCAGCAGGAGTACAACATAAAATGATATTAACATTATTTTATTAGCATTTAATTTTTTCCTTTCTTTTACTGCTTCAATGCAGTAGGGCGACATTCCTCCACCTAAGTGGAGGAGCCGCTACTGGCCATACTCTTCCAGAATCCGAATGAAAACACAAATGTCCTACTTCCCATGTGTTCCCCCAGGTCTCCTGATAAAAATACTACCTCATTTATAGTTTTCCCTACATAGAACAACCTGGTTTTGTAAGGGAGGCACCTGCATTTTTGGTCCCGGGCTCGGTGGCCATCTAGGGAACCATGCCAATCCCAGACATTTATGAAAAGTTGACACCCAAGGGAGTCCAAGGAGTTTCATCTTGCATGGCCCACCTAGGGCTTTCTTACCCAGAATACCCTGCAAACTTACAACATAGCTAAAAAGTCACCTCTTACCCCAAATCCCCAGCAAACCTCAAATTTAGCTAAAATGTCACAATTTCCTCATAATTTTGTGTTAGAAAGTTGTGGGATCACTGGGCCGGTGCAAATTTCCTACCACCCAGTGTTCTGCCAGGTCTCCTGATAAAAATGCTACTGCACTTGTGTGGGTGAGCCAAGTGCCAGTGACCAGGAGGGGCCCAAAACGTATTGTGGACACTACCAAATATCAATCAGAAAACAACCTGTTTTTGCAAGGGGGCACCTGCGTTTTTTTGGTCCTGATCTAGGTGGCCTTCTAGAAAAACCTAACAAACCCAGACATTTCTGAAAAATAGACACCTGGGCAAGTCAAAGGATCTGTGACTTGCATTGAACCCCTAAAAGGTTCTTACCCAGAATCCCCTGCAGACCTAAAATGTAGCTAAAAAGTCAAATTTCCCTCAAATTTCTGTATGGAAAAGTTGTGGGATCGCCGGGCAGGCACACATTTCCTACCACCCAGCATTTCCATTGGTCTCCTGTTAAAAATGATACCACATTTGTGTGGGTGCACCAATCAGAGTCAGGCAAAAAAATTCTAAAATGAAAAACTGGAGGGGAACCAAAGTGTGTCCAAGAGTGAAATTTCTAGGGCGCTCCGTTTGTGGAGTTTGCTGAGCTTTCCACACTCTGCATTCCATGGAGCAATCAGTGTTGTGAAAAACTCTGCTTCATGAAGCGAACAGAGTTTTTTCCACACTCCCAATCGCTAACATTAAGTTGGTGAGCGCAAGCAAGAAAAATCCAAAGCAAGACCATATCCCAGTGAAATTTGTTATGTTATGTTAAAAATTTTTATAGAGCGCACATACACTGATTGGTTTCTTGGCGCTGACCTAGGATATTGCCTGATCCCTTTGTGTTTGATCCTCTGCTGGGTTCTATATATAAGCTAGGTTCAATAGCCAAGTCTTAAGAAGTCTTCTGAACCTTGGGAATTCAGTGTAGATTCTGATATCCACGGGAAGATTATTCCAGAAGCTTGGTGCCAGCATTGCGAACCTACAACCACCTAGTTGTTTTCGTTTGTAGGAAGGAATGGTTAGGAGGTTCTTATGAGCAGAGCACAAGCTCCGGGAAGATATGTATTTTTGAACAAGCTTGGATATGCATTTTGGGCTGGCACCATGCAGGTACTTACAAATGAGGAAGCCAACTTTAACTGCACATCTTTGTGGGATAGGAAGCCAATGTAATTTTTCCATAATGGGGGACACATGTTCCCATCTGGGTTGCTGAAATATCAGCCTTGCTGCCTGAATCTGCACCAACTGCAATCTTTTAGTGAGATATAGAGGGATGCTGAAACATAAAGAGTTAGCATAGCCCAGGTGTGAAATTACCATGGCTAGGACCACCTGGATCGGAGCTTCCTGAGTAAGTAAACTCCTGATCTTTCTTATCTTTCTAAGCTGAAAGAAACAGGTGGAGGTTACTGCTGGGATTTCATAGTGAGGTCACTATTGATGATCACCCTAGAGTCTTGGCTGAGGGGGAAGGAGTGGGTGAGAGCCCAACTCACTTGGCCAAAAATGTGCGTTCCAAGGGTTCAGGGGTCCCCCTATCGGAATTACTTCAGTTTTGTCTGGATTAAGTTTTAACTGATTACTATTCATCCAGTCGCGGATGTGCAACATTGTTGCCTGGAATTCAGATACCAAGTCAGGTGAATTATCGGTAGTGAACACCAGTTGCAAATCATCTGCATAATTATACGTGTGCACCTTCCTGTTTTTCAGGGACCGAAGTAGGGGAAAAAGGTAGATGTCAAACAAATGAGGGTACTACACATGTCGTTTCCATTTTTGGTGCAGAAAACTGGGAGAGACGCACTGACTGGGTGCGATTTTCAAGAAATGACTCAATCCAGCTAGAAGCTGCTCCCTTAAGGCCAGCAGCCCTGACACGGTTGATCAGGATACCATGATCGACCTTGTCAAATGTCGCAGACAGGTCCAGCAGCACCAAGGCCTGCGGGGAGCCCTTACCAGCTTCCTCTCGAAGTGTGTCCAGCACAGTAAGTGTTAGTGCCTTGGTTGAATGGGCTGGGCAAAACCCTGCTTGGTTGGGGTCAAAATAGTCAGACTGCTCAATAAAAGCACAGAGGCATTTGGCCACATGAGATTCCAGTATCTTAGCCATATAGGGGAGCAGGGAGATGGGCCAGTAATTGGTCAGAATTCTAGGATCCGCACCTGAATTTTTTAGTAGAGGGACGACAGTTGCTTCTGCCAAGGCAGGTCTGGGGAAGATAGTAAACACTTCTTTTAAGATATGGGGCGGGCAGCTGTCAGTAGGTGAACCCGACTTTACTGTAGACAGATCTAGAAAAGTCTGATTGTCTTTTCCTGAAACTGGTCAAGAAAACAGGGGTTTTCCTGCATTGAAGATGATACCTCAAGGGAAATGTAGAAAGGGATACTAGTTTTTATTGTTGCAATTTTATCAATGAAAAATGATTCAAGAGAGTTGCAAAATGCTTGAGAGGGTGTAGATTTCAGTGTGATTCTGTCAGGATTGGATAATTCATTCATAATAGAGAATTTCTCTTTAGACCTATTGGATGAGCTCAAGATTTTTGAAGAGCAGTAAGTATCCTTGCCAGTGGAAATTGACTTTTTATACTCTTTAAGTTGAACTAAATAGCTTTCTTTTTTATCAAGGGAATAACTAATTCTCCATTTTCTTTCAGATTGGCGAAGTGCTAGTTTTTGCATTTTTAAGTCCAGATAGAACCATCTTTGTGATTCATGGCGCCTTGCCGATCTTATTGTTCTAAGTGGGGCATGTTCATTGCTTGCCGCTGTGTGCCACGCTGTGAGGTTTTTCGCATTCAAATTAATTGACGCCTGATTGGTTGGAACTGTATTTGCTAGTGTGGCACAAAGATGAGGTTCTGTTGATATTATTCGAATTCCTAGCCACTGATCTTTTGATACTTGGAGGTTTCACCATAGTAATGTTCTTAATGGTGAACTGAAATAAGAAGTAGTCAGACCATATACAAGGAGAGGTAGTAGGTGCGGACACTATAATATTACCTGTCCACACCTGATCCAGTGTGTGCCCCTTGTTGTGTGTGGCCGTAGTTATCTGCTGAGTTAGATTTAGCCCACTAAGATAAAATATACTGTTGAGAACATGGGACATGCACATAACCTCCTCCAGCCTCTTCTCTCAATGGACACAGCCCTTCCACTTTTAATGGTTCTTTTAATAAATATTAATTCGCAGTATTTTTCGCTATGGCCTCCTCCTTTTTCTTTGCCCACTTCTGCAACAATGATAGTAACTCCTTAATCTGCACTTTACGTCCTGACACATTCATGTTTTCTAAATCTTTGTCAGAAAATTCAGCTCAGTAAGGTTTCTGTAAAACATTAGATTTTCCAATATCAATTCCCATTTCAGAAGCCAAACTCATTAACTTTTCATGAAATGTTTTAGTATTGAGAGTGATACTTCGGCAAATAAACAACAATTTGTCCTCACTGAGAGTGTTTAACCTGTCTAATCCACATTTCCAGCCATCAATTCCTCTAATCTGACTCTTAATTTAAAAATATCCAATACCTTCTGCTGGGATTTTGGTTTTTCTATTTCTCGGGACCATCTCTGTATTTCTTCTGGGGTTACTACAGTAGAACCTCTTGTACCTGAGGATGTTTCCATCCATACCTCTTTAGAAGTTCCAGGAGTGTTTTCCTGACAGAATCACCCATCGGTTCCCTTATAGGTAAATCCATCAGGGAAATCCCTGACTCACATTCACTTGCTTGATCATCAACTATCAAGGGTTCTTTTCTAGGTTGCACTACAGGTGTAGTTAAAACAGGAGGTCTAGGACAGGACTGTTTCTCTCCATATAATGGAACAACGGGACCTATGATTACCGAATGGTCAAGGCTTCAGGACTCATATTTAGCTGTGAAATTTTCTGAATTCATTCACTTCTCTGTTTATTTATGGCTTCTCGTTCCCTTTCCTGTAACACTTTTTCTAGCGAGGTTTCATGCACTCCTTGCAGAATCAAAGGTGGATTTAAAAACGGGGCGCTAGGGTTAACCCTATTAGCTTCCTCATGGTAAGGTGGCAGACTTTTCATTAACAAATCCTCCAAGTAGTCATCGGGCTCACCACTTATCATTACATTTTTCGTTTTCTCTGTGCATTTGCTTCCTGAAGCTTCCTCCAAAGTCCGTACAGCATATAATCCTTCTACTAACATAGACTGTCTCCATTTCTTCATTTGTTTATCTCTTGTCTCTTTTGGAAATCTGGGATAAGATTTACTCCAATTCCTGTCACTTCTGGGTCTATCTCGCTCAAAAGCCTCAGTCTCCCATTCCTCCAATGCTTCGTACTGAGTTAATCTAGGCCTGGGATCTAATTAATTTATGCGTGTTCCTCAAATTGTACAAAACTCTACCATTAACCCCTTCCATGCTCATGACGAGCTGAGCTCGTCATGCAGCACAGTGCTCGTGTGCTTATGACGAGCTGAGCTCGTCATGACCAAATCCGTTTTTATTGCTGTCCAGCACAGTAGGGGAAACTCTCAAGCAGCGATGAGGTTAAAGGTACCATGTTCTGGAAATGCCAAAACATCATTATCTTTTGTATACTCAGTTCAGTTCTCTAACCACACACAGGTGTGATAGCCCCTTTCTACCATCATGTATGTTGCAGGCGTATTTGGTGGAGG
Organism: Lissotriton helveticus; assembly: GCF_964261635.1. Lineage (NCBI taxonomy): Eukaryota > Metazoa > Chordata > Amphibia > Caudata > Salamandridae > Lissotriton > Lissotriton helveticus. Next base: position 1,613,567,493 of record NC_136065.1, read on the forward strand.
AATAATAATCCCTTCTCTAGTTTTAATCGTTTTTTCCTTTTTAAAGAAATTCTTAATCTTTTTAAAAGCGAAATTTTTCTCTCTCCTCCATACATGATATGCGGTCTTCCCCTTATGTAATGCTCGTACGCAAAACCTAAGTACCTCCTATCAGGTCTATTTCCTATAACTATTGGATCTAAATGCCACATATACTTTGCACCGATAAATTGTAGTATGCAGCTACACTCAATTTGTTTACAAAATGCTTCACCAGTACCAGCGCGTTTCTTATTTTCAAACAAACTCCTTTGCTATCATTTATTTACACATTTGGTCAGTCAGTTCTGTGGCATGGGGTTCACCCCGTGTATCGTTTTTCAATGCGGACTGTCATATATGGTCGCAACTGCTCGCGTTGAGAAACCATCTGTTAGCGTTGAGCAAGCTGCTGTTTGAGTAGAAAATCTATTCAAGGGGCAGAATGAAGCAGCGCCCTCTTGCGCTGCACAGGGTACAGTTCGCAATTATCTTCCAGTGTGGGACAAACACCCAGCGCTCAAAATCTGCGCAAATTGCGCAACCTAATGCACTCCGACTCTTGTGGAACTCGGCTTGGTCACTTCATAGAGTTCCGCTAACTTTGCCCCAGCCTAGTGCCAATTCAGGCAGGAGCAAGCAATGATACGGCCAGCAAGATGACAGGTGAAGCTTAACGGCATCACATGGTTTTGTGAATGATGGTATGGAGGGGATGCCCTGACATGGAGTTTTAACCAAGCATCGAAATGCCATTTATTTTGTGGCATGTGATGTACAAGTGTGCACTATAAATGTTAATTTTGTATCCTTTTGAACCTGGTGCAGTTTATTGCCAGACAGGTATCACTGGGCCACAGGTTGGTTTAAGCACACATCAGCAATCTTCGGCTGCTTGGCAGTACCTCCGACATACCTAGGAGAGTTTGCAGTCTTTCTCCTCGGCCGTGCCCACTGCTGATGCACCATGGTCCCTGTGAACATCCGCTGCACACATTTGAGTTACACGTGCTACTCCTCTCAAATGCCCAATGGTATGCTCCTGTTCGGTAGCAGATAGGAGAGCTCCTTTGAGGTAGCCTGGGTGGCTTACTTTTGTCTTGGAAAATGGCTAGTTTGGGTCACAATGAGGCGAAACAGAACTTTCTGAAAACAATGAACCCTTTAATCATCTGTTTGCAAGAAACTTGGTCTTGCAAGGATTTTGACTGTGAAGTTTATTTTATTTTCTCCTGCTGCGCTAAATGTTTTGAAAGACGTCATGCTAGCGGGGGGATTTCCATTTTGCTCAAGAACTCGATTAATTGGAACCAGAAGGTTTTCCGCCATTCTTCAAATCTTTGTATTTGCTTGAAGCTGGCTTGTTTGGGAGACCATGGTAGACCTGCTTTTTTTCTCGTGGCAAATTTGTAAGTCCATCCTGGGAGAAATTTTGATTACTTGCTGAGTATTATTTTTCTTTACATTCATGACATAGCCATCAGGGAAGAATTCCCATTAGTGGTAATAGTGGGAGACTTATATGCCAAAATTTCCAACTCTGCTCTAGAGATTGTTGCGAATATTGATAAAGAGGAAACTTGGCATATCCCTAGGATTCTTTTACCGTGAGAAATAAAAACAGATACACTGAGCTTCTCCTTGTTGGACAGTATCAGAAGTACAGATTTGAGGGCATATTATCAGGCAGGGCATTAATAATTATTGTCGATTTAGCGGCAGAAAACTGTCGCTAAAGCAGCGATAATTGTCTTGATAATATGCCCTTAAGAATTCCAATAGAAACCCATGTTCTAGTGTGACCATAGGCTTCTATTGGAATTCTCCAGGGCGTATTATCGAGCCCATTATTGCCACTTTAGCAGCAGTTTTCTGCCGCTAAAAGGGCGATAATTTTTACGCCGCTCTTGATAATATGCCCCTTAGTTATTTCAAATGGAAGAGTGCCAGTTGATAACATAGCCCATTTTACTTTTCACTCCCATCACTCTCACAGTCTTTTAGACTATGTGGTTGTGTCTTATCAAATGTATGGGGCTTGCGAAAATCTATTTGTCCTTCCGTTGTTATGGAGTGACCATAGTATAGTGGGCACGACAGTGACTTTTGCTCTTCCGGCACCTGCCCCGGGGAACTCGGGCCAGGGCAAGGTGGTTTATAATAGAGCAAATGGTCGATCTTTCTGGACGTTTAAAAATATCATTGAAGTGAGTTAAATAGTGAGGAAGGCTCATGTAGAACAGGAGGGTCATGCAGATGCAAATATTATACAGCACTTTGAAGCCCAAATGGAAGGCATGCAGAACTTAAGTTCAAGATCTGCTGGTCCCCGGTTGTTTAAACAGGGTATGTCATCATTGAAATTGTTAAACAAGGAAAGTAATCGACTAATTCATAATCAATATGTCCAATTTTCAATAGGTCTAAGCAGGAAATTAATCGTCTTAAGCGAATAAGTGGCCTTTGTAAACTCAGCGAAAAGAGAAGGGAGTCAGACGCTAAGTGGATTGGGCTGAGGGAAGCTGGAAGGGCCAAATGCTCAAGAAAGTACTGGCATCTGATTGCGGAATATTGCGACTCAAGGCAGAGGGCTTTACCTATACCGATTCCAGAAAAGGGGTTGGTGGATTATATTTCTTCATTATATAAAATCAACATTTCAGTAGTTTTAACAACGATATGTATGGACGAGTCTTCTCTCCTTGAATAGGGTCCCCCGTCAGGGGACGAGGTAGTAGGTTTCATAAACCATGCCCAAACCTCTGGTGCACAAGGGCCGGATGGAATTCCGATCTCGCTAATCAAAAAGGAATCAGCTGCATGGAGAACTTGTTTAGCCCCAAACATTGCTTCGGAATGAATAACATCCTGCCCTCTTAGAAAGGGAGTATCATTGTCCCTTTATATAAAAAGTGTCCAAAAACAATACCAGCTAGTTTTAGACAGATTGCTTTGTTGGATGCCTCGAGCAAGTTATGCGCAAAGTGTATTCTATGTCATCTACAGCAATGGGTATATGATCAGAACATCGTACCTCTAGAGCAAGCTGGCTTTAGGAGAAACCATGGTACTTTGGACAACATTGCGGTTGTCCAGACCATTGTTCAATCAATCAATCAATCAAAGCATTTATATAGCGCACTACTCACCCGGAGGGTCTCAAGGCGCTGGGGGGGGGAGGGGTCCGCTACTGCTCGAACAGCCAGGTCTTGAGCTGCTTCCTGAAGGCGAGGTGGTCCTGGGTCAGGCGGAGGTGGGTCGGAAGGGAGTTCCAAGTCTTGGCGGCCAGGTAGGAGAAGGACCTTCCTCCTGTGGTGGCTCTTCGGATGCGGGGGACGGTGGCGAGGGCGTGGCCGGTCGGTCGAAGCTGGCGTTTGGGAGCGTAGAAGTTGAGGCGGCTGTTGAGGTATCCTGGGCCTTGGTTGTGTAGGGCTTTGTGTGCGTGGGTGAGGAGCCGGAAGGTGATTCTTTTGTTGACCGGGAGCCAGTGCAGGTCTCTCAGGTGTCCGGAGATGTGGCTGCGGCGGGGGATGTCCAGGATGAGTCGTGCTGAGGTGTTCTGGATCCGCTGTAGTTTCTTCTGGAGCTTGGCGGTGGTTCCGGCGTAGAGGGAGTTGCCGTAGTCCAGACGGCTGGTGACGAGGGCCTGGGTGACCGTCTTCCTGGTCTCGGTGGGGATCCATCGGAAGATCTTACGTAGCATGCGCAGGATGTTGAAGCACGACGAGGAGACAGCGTTGATTTGTCTGGTCATGGAGAGGGAGGAGTCCAGGATGAAGCCCAGGTTGCGTGCGTGGTCTGTGGGTTTGGGTGCACTGCCTAGGGCGGGGGGCCACCAGGAGTCGTCCCAGGCAGAGGGTGATGATCCCAGGATGAGGACTTCCGTCTTGTCCGAGTTCAGTTTCAGGCGGCTGTTCGACATCCATTTGGCTACGTCTGTCATCCCTTCGTGCAGGTTGGCTCTGGCGGTGGCGGGGTCGTTGGTGAGGGAGAGGATCAGCTGGGTGTCGCCGGCGTAGGTGATGATGATGAGGTTGTGCTGGCGTGCGATGGCTGCGAGGGGGTTCATGTAGACGTTGAAGAGTGTTGGGCTGAGCGAGGAGCCTTGAGGAACGCCGCAGATGACTTCGGTGGCCTCTGATCTGAACGGGGGGAGGCGGACTCTCTGTGTCCTTCCGACGAGGAAGGAGATGATCCACTCCAGTGCATTCTCCTGGATTCCGACATTGCTGAGGCGCTGTACTAGGGTATGGTGGCAGACCGTGTCGAAGGCCGCGGAGAGGTCCAGGAGGATGAGGGCCGCTGTTTCTCCATTGTCAACCAGGGTTCGGATGTCATCGGTAGCTGCGATCAGGGCGGTCTCGGTGCTGTGGTTGGCCCGGAAGCCAGACTGCGAGAGGTCGAGGGAACCGTTCGTCTCGGGGAAGGCGGCCAGTTGCTTGTTGACGGTCTTCTCGATGACTTTTGCCGGAAACGGGAGCAGCGAGATGGGGCGGTAGTTCTTGAGGTCGGTGGGGTCGGCTGATGGTTTCTTGAGTAGAGCGCTGAGTTCGGCGTGCTTCCAGCTCTCCGGGAAGGTCGCGGTGTCGAAGGAGGTGTTGATGATGTCCCGCAGGTGGGGTGCGATGACAGCGTCGGCCTTGTTGAAGACGTGGTGAGGGCAGGGGTCTGTCGGAGATCTGGAGTGGATGGAGTTCATCGTGTGGACGGTGTCTTTGGTGCTGATCGGGGTCCAGGCCTGGAGGGTGGTTGTGGGGGGCAGTGGGTCGGTCGTGGCGTGCGTCGGTTGAATGCTGAAGCTGTTGTGTATGTCCGCGATCTTGTTGTGGAAGTAGGAGGCGAGGGAGTTGCAGTGGTCTTGTGAAGGGGTGATGTTGTTGTTTCCGGCGTTGGGGTTGGAGAGCTCTTACACGATGTTGAAGAGTTCCTTGCTGTTGTGTGCGTTGTTGTCCAGTCGTTCCTTGAATGCGGTTTTCTTGGTGGTGTGGATCAGTTGGTGGTGTTTTCGGGTGGTGAGCTTGAGGGCAGTCATGTTGTCTGGTGTTGGGTTTCTGCGCCAGGTTTTCTCGAGTGCTCTGCAGTTCTTCTTGGAGCTCTTGAGTTCGTCGTTAAACCATGGGGCTTTCTTGCTGCCGGGTCTGCTGGGCAGGGTCTTCAGAGGGGCGAGGTTGTCTGCGCAGTCGCTGATCCATTTCGTGAGGTTGGTGGCCGCTTGGCTGGGGTTCGTTGTGCTGGTGGGAGGGTTCTTGCTCAGGGAGGTAGCGAGCTGGTCTGCAGTGATCTTGTTCCAGCTTCTGCGGGGGACCTGTTGCTGGTGATGGTGGAACGTGGTCCTTCTGAAGCTGAAGTGGACGCAGCTGTGGTCCGTCCAGTGGAGTCCCGTGACGTGGCTGAAGGCGATGTCCTTGGTGGAAGAGAAGACCGGGTCGAGCGTGTGTCCAGCGTAGTGGGTGGGGGTGTTGACCAGCTGCTTGAGTCCGAGGTTGGCGAGGTTGTCCAGCAGGGTGATGGTGTTGCGGTCGTTGTTGTTCTCCAGGTGGAAGTTGAGGTCCCCGAGGAGGATGTAGTCGGCGGAGGGGAGGGCGTGTGGGCTGATGAAGTCGGCGATGTCTTCGCTGAATTGGGTGCGTGGTCCCGGGGGTCTGTAGATGAGGGTGCCTCTGAGGGTGGTCTTGGGGTTGACGTGGATCTGGAAGTGCAGGTGTTCGGTGGGTGCGAGGGTATCGTCGGTGTCGGTCGTGATGCGGATGGTGTTCCTGTGGATGATGGCGATGCCTCCTCCTGTCTGGTTGACGCGGTCCCTCCGGATGATCTTGTAGCCGTCCGGGATGGCGATGGTGATGTCGGGCGCTGAGGAGGCGTTCATCCAGGTTTCCGTGAGGAAGGCGACGTCTGGGGCTGTGGTGTCAAGCAGGTTCCAGAGCTCGACAGCGTGTCTGTGGACGGAGCGGGTGTTGAGCAGGATGCACTTCAGGTGGGTGGTGCTGGAGTTCGGCCTGGTGGGTGCTGGTGTAGCGTGGGTCCGGTTGCAGGTGAACTTGCAGGAGTGGCAGCTGAAGGGTCCGTGGGTGCGTCTCAGTGTGGCTCGGTAGCAGCCCGGGGTTCGGCCGGTGTTGAGAGCGTTGAGTTCGGTGCCGTCGTAGGTCCGTCGGGTCGGCTTCCGACGGTGGGGGCCCAGGGGTCCTGGCACTGGGCGCGGGCCAGGCGCGGACGGGTGCAGACAGGCTTACCTTTGGCGCACCTTCGGCGCTCAATCGGTGCTCCCGCTGCGCGCGTCCGCTGCGCGGTCGCTGAGGGGGCGTCATAAGTAGGAGCCGGGAGGGAGGGTCAGCCGGGAGGCGGGAGGCGGGAGGACCAATGGGAGAGGGGGGTAGGCGGAGCTACGGGTCAGCGGCGGCGGGAAAGCATCCAGGCAGCAGGAAAGACAGCAGGCAGGCAGGCGAGCGGCAGGACAGCGAGGAGGGAGCGACCACCTGCGAGGGCACAGGGGTCACAGTGAGTGACCCGGCAGGGACCCCTTAAGTAGGAGCCGGGAGGGAGGGTCAGCCGGGAGGCGGGAGGTGGGAGGACCAATGGGAGAGGGGGGGAGGCGGAGCTACGGGTCAGCGGCGGCAGGAAAGCGTCCAGGCAGCAGGAAAGCAATATGTTTTCTTGCAAAGTATGTCAGTTTACATGGCGTTTATTGATTTCTCCACAGCGTTTGACAAAGTCAATCGCCAAACGATGTGGAGAAAGCTAGCCCAATTTGGTATACCACAGCACCTCTTGGGTCTTATTATAGAATTGTACACAGATACCTGTGGTCATGTCCTGACGGGAGGTGCACAGGGGCTATCACATGGGATTAAAATGCACAATTGGCTAGAGCAGGGCTGCTTGTTGGCCCCACTATTGTTTTCTTTGCATATATCTGATCTCCCCGCTGCTTTGAATTCAGTACGGGGGGGATCCCCCCTAAGATTGGCATAATGTTTGTTGGATCTTTGTTATAAGCAGATGATGTTGCAGTTTTAATTTAACACCTATTGGTCTGCAATCGCCTGAATGCCCTAACTAAATACGAAGAAGCCTACTTTTGAAATGTAATATTACTAAAAGCAAAATTATAGTCTTCCGCAAAGGAGGTGATCAAATCAAAAGATCTTTTAAGTGGTATCTGGGGTCTGAAGAAATAGAATTTGTTGATTCCTACTTATATCTGGGGAAGGTCTTTACAAAAACAGGGCAAGATCTAGAGCACATTAATCTCTGTGTTAGCAAGGCTGTCTCCCAGGCTGGAGCTTTAAACTGATTCTACAAAATGTGTGGGAAATGCCATTTCAGTCATCTTTTGTCAGTTTTTATGGTAAAAATTCCTCCCTCATTAATATATGCTGCTGAGGTACTGAATATGAAATATTGGCTTTCTTTTGACAAAGCCGAAGGACGAATTCTTCACCAAATTTGCAATCTAAATTCTCAGGCTGCTGTACATGTCTTACGTCTGGAATTTGGTTTCATTTCCTCATACATTTTATCCTTGGTTGCGGTTTTAAGGTGGGGTAACTCTTTGTGTTAGGGGGATGAGGGCACTCTTAGGGCTGCTTTGAGAATAGACATTTTTGACAAGCTAAAAGACCACTCAACAAATGTTAGGTCCTTTTTACCTGCAAATGACTCATTTGGGCTTACCTTGAATACTGATTCCCCCATGCCAAAAACTGAATTAAAGCTTGGCTAGAGACACTGGTTTAAGTCAGACTAAGTCTCGTAATGAGGTAGTCTGTGGTAGCGCGTTGTGAAATAATCCACAGCTTTATTTAACCTGGAACCTTCCTCATGGTATTAGAAGACTAATTCTTTCATTAAGAATGAATTTGTTGACATCATTGGTATATTGGATAAAGTTCTAAGAGAGGAGAGAATCTGTGAAATGTGCCATGTTATTTGTTTGTACGAAGTTACAAAGTGCCAGGCATATGTTTTTAAGACCTGTATTTATCAAATATAATATTCATTCCACCCAGGAGGCCCGCTAATTTGTCTTGTAACCTCCAAACGAAATGGTATGTTTTAGAATTTATCAATTTTTAAAACTTTTCTGGATATTTATTACATCATTTTTAGTGTCATTTTTGTATTTTGTAATATTTGACATTTGAATATGGAAGAATTTAGTATTGTACACAAAGTATCTCCTTTTTTATCTATTTGTGCACTTTTGTGGAACTCCATTGGATTTCCATATCAAAATAAATAAAAATTGAATTGAAATTATGCTCCTAAATCACAATGCAATTGTGCTTTGAAGGAGGAACAAACTGTTTAGCGGGTGTTATGCTTTCCATCCAGTTGAAAAACCATCCGTAGATATTTGCTTGGACCTGAGAATCTACATATTTTTAGTTCTTAATAAATACAGTTCAGGAAATTATGGTCTGCTTATGTCGATCCCCCAATTAATTAAGTTTGTGAATTAGTAAGTGCTTCATCCTTCAGCGTCTCAGCTGTGGGTCAAGTCATCCCGTGTAAAGTTTAGGCTTGAGTTTTATTTATTTATTGGAATTGTACACTTTCTGCATCTGTGGGGGGCATATCCCAGAAGGGTGTAAATTTTGACCAGATCTGTTTAGCAGTTTGGTAGATTTAGAGACTAGACAGCTCCTGGCTCTCTATGAAGCGTTCGAGACAGAGCATCTCTGACCAGCCTTGTTCTAGGGGTTGCTGATGCAGGTTTTTGGTATGGCCAGTGCCTTATTAGAGCAAGACTAGTCTGAATTGAACATCTCAGGCCTTGGTCTGTTGTGGCACCGAGGGCAAAAGACAACTTGATCTGGAATGTGTCTCCCACGATTGCTAATGGATGATTGCAAGCATTCCAATGACCACCTTTGTGACTTTCTTAGTGCAACATTTTATGTGTCACAGATATGGCCAGACATGAGGTCTCATGCTTGCTGTGCCGTAGGACTCAATCTCAGTGATGAGATTGAATATTACTGAAATCAGTTAGGGTTCATTGTGTTCCCATTCACAGGTGACCTCACTTGCCATTTGTTTTGGATTGTTATTATTGGAGATGGGACAGGCCTATTTTGCCTATGGAAGTCCCTTTTTGCACTGTCATTGTTTTACTTTAAAAAAGTGACGGAATGTACTTCTGACTAAGTGATTGCTAGTGGTCAAGACATTTGGAACAGCTTTTTGGTTTCCCCATTAGTTGAGGGACACATGCAGTTGCCTGTATAAGGATGTACTATTGTTGTAAGTGTCTGTGGGCATATCAGGATGTGGCTTTACCAAAAGAAAAGTTTGTTTTACTATGAACTAGTTTGTCTGAATCATCAGTGTTCCTAGAGTCTCTGACTATATCACTGGTCATTAGTGGTTGGAGGGATTTGAAGAAGACTTAGGAAGTGTCCATTCAAGTAAATGCTACAGACCTCACAAATCCGTTCCACACAAATCCACAACTAACAATTCCGATCCAACCCACATAATTCCAACCTAACACTTCACATCCACTCCATTCCAAACCAATACACAGGGGTAAAAAATATTGTCATTTACAATGCTAATAGCTCTAACTCTTGCAAATGTGAGACCTATTGGTATTGCCAATACATGTTACTGTTAGCAATCCCGTGAGAATCCCTCAAGAATCCTGTGAGATCGTAATTTTTTTTTTTTTAAATCAATATACATTTATTTATATCACAGTAGTATTGCCTGAGAGACCTCCACTCCAAATCAGTGGGGGACAACAAATCTTTCTCCTGCCCCATATATAGCTTTTTTTAAATTTCATTTCCACAACACCTAAACATTTTCACAGTAAACAGTCTTTTCATTTCTAAAATTCCAACATCCAGACATTAGGAGTACTTGCTCTCACAAGACTTGCTGGAACCTTTGTGCTCTCACTAGAGCGTGACAGTTCATGGGGAAACATGGGAAGAATAGGCCTCTTGCCCAAACACAGGGCTCTGTATTTTAAATCACTTTCTTGTGGCACACTTGCAAGAATCAGTCGAGCCCAACCATCTAAATATTTATATGTTTTTGAACCTTAATTTTTCAAAAACTACTGAATACATTTACACCAAATCACATAAAGTATAATCTGCAGATCAAGAGACAATGATTCGTAGGTTTTCAGCTTAAACAATTCATCATGGGACCCACTCATATAGCGGGGCACACATTGGGCATCCTCTTCTCAAATATTGAATCTACTATAATTTCAGGGACTGACCCATTAACATGGACTGACTAGTCTTTTAATTTTGCTTTCTTTTACTCTCAGAGTAGGAAAAAGGGCTCTATCAAACCCTTAATCATGCCAAAAAGACTATAGAGTCTTTTAAATTCACTCATTTGCAAAACTTTTTTCAGCACCAACTTGTACCGAAGCAAAGACAGTAGGCAATCAAGTAAAATGTTCAAATGAGACTATCACAATCTCTTTAGACTATTGTGCTCCGCAGAAAATACCTAAGTCACCTAGAAAAATGGTGCTTACTGGGACTTAGAATCATGAAAAGAGAATGCAAATCCCTTGAACACAGGTGGAGACAATGTAAAACTTCCCAGGACAAGCAAGCTTACAAAGAAGAGTTACATGAATATCATAAAGCACTTAACCAGGAGAAAAAGGGATATTTTTAACAAGAATTGAGAAAAACAGTAGTTCTTCTAAGGAACTTTTCAGAATTGTTAAAGAAAATGCTAATCCTACCTGCATTCGGAGGCGCTAGGGGGCGCACAGCGGAATGGCTGTGTGAATCGCAGCTCCGTCGGACGGCCACCAACATTACAGTCTGCGGCTGCCTTAAACACGCTGCTCTACCGTCAAAATATATCCAGTGATCGGTAAAGCATCCAGGACCACTCGGATGAAAGATGAGGAGCCTAGAAGCATTACAAGAGCAATAAACCACCATGAGTCGGTGACGGGACTACACGACGGCGAAAATGGCGGTGGAAGCAGTGACCATCCCAAGACCAGCTGCAGTGTCCTGTGAGTGCGCGAATTGAACACCGTATCGGAGCTGCCGTTTGTAGAGCGGCGCGATCACTGTGATACCTCCAGCGATCGCGATTATGAAAGTAGAGTAACGTGCCCTGCCCGGTAATACACTCCGGCGCTTTGCTATATACGTGGTCAAGATGGCGGTGCCCAGATAGCCGGAGCCCGCAACTCACAGAGATCATCCCCGGTCGGCAGCAACGCTGGGCGAGTGTAAGGTGGGATTGCTGCTACTATATTCACACTGTAATGCTCCACACTAGGAGGTATTTCAGCTGTTTGTTAAACAAATGCATGTACTCTGAGGTCCGATCGGCGAAGGCAAGACGGTTGGGGAATTTAAAGCAAAAAAGGCGCGAAATTGTGCGATATGCCCGCAAACATGAACACGCAGCCAATGTGCTGGAACTAAACATCAGCGGTGATTGAGGAGCATGTAACACACGGTGGCCGCTAATCAGTCGCGTGTCAGAGACATTGAGAGCGCCTTCTTGCATACAGCTCGGGGTCACGGGGGCATCTCACGTATATACAGGTCGCAGGAGCACCTATTAGGTACAACTGGAAGGTGCGGTGGTTAAGCACAGGTCCACTGCGACAGGTTCGGGTGAGTGCTGAGTGGGGTGAGTGCCTTGAAGTCAGGTTCTGAGCTTGAGCCAAGGTGTTAGAGACCCCCTGCATTGTTGCCCTAAGTGTGGCCTCCAGAACCATATCCCACCCCAGCGGCCAAGACGGCTACGCCAACCAGGACCACTAGGTCCTCAGTCCAAGTGCCGAAAAAACAAAGGACACGACCTCCAACGATGGTGAAACCCGACAAACAACAGCAGAAGATATCGTTTGAAGGCAAAAAAACACCCAAATCTACAGACATAATGGCGGAGGGAGGCGTTCCGACGGACCCTGCACCCGGCAGCAACATGGAAAAAATATTGCTGGCCATACAAACGAATCTGCAGGACATTAATGGCAAGTTGGATAACTTAACATGCAGGATGGACAGCATGTCTGCCAAGCAGGAAAAGCATGGTGAGAGACTAGACACGGCTGAAACGCGCATATCGGCGGTGGAGGACGAATCGCGTAGCACTACCACCAAATGCGAAGGCATGGAACGCGTCATGGAGGTGATAAAGGCGAAGGAGGAGGAATTGGAAGCGCGATCAAGACGCAACAATGTACGCATCGCAGGCCTTCCAGAATCGACCAACACTGGCAGGATGGAGGTGTACGTGGAGAAACTATGCAAAGACCTCTTCGGAGACGAAGCGTTTTCACAAATCTTTATAGTAGAACGTGCACACAGATCTCTCGCGCCACGTCCACCACCTGGAGCAGCGCCAAGACCGATAGTAGCGAGAATACTCAATTACCGCGACAGAGATACCATCTTACGTCTAGCCCGCGAGAAAGGAAAGGTGACCTACCAGGGGAACTCTCTGGAATTTTACCCGGATCACACCGTGGCAGTGCAACAGGCGAGGAAGGAATATACATCCGTGAAGGCCAAACTTAGAGAACTCAACATCACTTATTCCATGCTGTACCCGGCCAGGTTACGCGTGATGTGGGAGGGCAAGCCTGTGCTGTTGACGTCTCCTAAAATGGCGCAGGACTTTGTAAAAAAGGTCGTGAAGCAAAATAAAACCAGGGCTCAGGAGGAGAGACAGCAGGATTCAGACTGAATACACTAGTGAAGACTTCTAGTAACATGCGGTAAGATACCACGGGTCTGGGTGATAACAGTAAAATACCTCGTGATTGCCAGATGTCACTACCTACATCGAAAGGTAAGAACAAATGCTGTAACGAACATTGTTGTTGCTCTGATCCCAATACTTGACACTCCTTCTGCTGGAAACCCGATGTTTTTTTTTTTCATTATTAGCTACGAATGCTGAACACCGACATGACCTGACTGCTGCTTCACATTCATTAACCCGCCCAAGGGGACACTGAACCCCCACTTTCAGACTGTTTAACTGCCACCTAATGTGATGGGATGGGCTCTGGAGTGGGGGCTTTTGCTCACTACCCGTACTAGTGGGGGCCACAAGTGACCAAGATCATGATTATGTAAGGTACGGCCCATTGCAACACGACGATGGTGTCCTTCCAGCTGTGGTGCATGCCCTACATGTATACTGTCCACAAATGTAACGTTCACATGTGATTGCATGATTTACAAATAGTTTCCAGTTTGAGATGTGAAACAAGGCGTTGGGTGTTGGGAGCTGGGAGGGGATATTGCCTAACGTTGCTGAGGTATTTCAGATGTAATGCCATGCTTGAGCGAGAGATAGATTTTGTTGGCTACAGTCGTTATCCAAAGTGATGTTGACGGTGGTCGGGTGATGGCAGACAGACGCACAAAACATGATAGTGTAAATTGTTGATAGAGTCGTCCGCATCCATTAAGTTGGATGATAAGTTGCGCCCCCAGCGGACCTTCAAGAGGGTATCCCCCGAAAAAGTTATTGTTCTGATGGGAAATGTCCTGGAACTCTATGGTTTGCAGGGCACATTTGTTAAGGGTAAATGGCTTCGGCAAAGTTGGGTTGCTGGAGTGGGTGGGGGGGGAGGGGGTTGGGGAATTGTTCATGTTACGAGACCAGTAGATTCCGAAACCAGTACGGGCATGTATACGGGTTGGCAATGGGACAATCGATCACATACGAACGCACACGGGATGACGAGCCATTATTCTGAACCCGTTCTTTATCGACCATTGGCCAGCGTCGAGCACCCATTCAGATGACACAGGGTAGTAGTAACCGTAGTAGAACACATCTAAACTTCCTGACGTGGAATATTAGAGGCTTCACACAACCGAAGAAAATACGACAAGTGTTTACTTTCCTGAACAGATGGGAAATTGATGTGGCTGTATTGCAGGAAACACACATTGCACCTAACACACAGCAACATATAGGCAAACGATGGACGGAGTCATCCTACATGGCCACGTACTCTTCCTACTCGAGAGGGGTGATCACACTAGTCCGAAAGGGAGTGAATTACACAATAAATAAAGCGATACAAGACCCAGGCGGGAGGTATGTAATAGTGTTGGGTACACTACGTGGACAACGACTGACGCTCCTCAACATATATGGTCCGAATGTGGATGCGCCAGACTTCTTTCAGGAGGTGTGGAGACACCTACAGACACTAACTGACACGCACATTATTTGTGGGGGGGACTGGAACGTGACGAGAATAGACGGGGTGGACAGATCACTGCACTCATCGGAGCAACACAAACAAGCAAGGTCTAGACTAGATTGTATGATGAAGGACCTATCACTAACAGATATATGGCGACACAGACACGCTCTCACGCCAGGAGCCACTCACATTTCAATGTTACACAACAGCTGGTCGCGTCTGGACTACTGGCTGGGCACAGATAGCGTTGCTTTATGGACGCAAGATATATCCGTTCTACCGAGAACACTATCAGATCACAACCCTGTACTGCTGAAGCTGACGATACCACAATACACTCCACCCCCATTTCATTGGAGATTTAACTCACGTGCCTTAACGGACAATGTCTACGCTGACACCATCCACAAAGCCATTAAAGAATACTTTCACATTAACGCACCAGTGGTTGACGACCCATGTCTGCTGTGGGAGGCCTTTAAGGCAACTATAAGAGGCGTGTGCCTGAGCACCACAATAGGCGTACTGAAGGACATCAGACACCAAATAAGACGTTGTGAAACACGCATGAAAGAGTTAGAGGTGGCATATGAGTCCAATCAAGACACTTCACTGCTAGGGGAACTGCGTCAAATACACACTGAACACCAAACATATATCGAAGATGAAATAAAATACCTAGATCGAAAACACACGGCCAGATCTTTCGGTGGGGGAGGCAGACCTGGAAGCGTACTTGCGAACAAAATTTGCGAAGGCAAACGAAATACGACTATATTGCGCGTCCACTCGGGTGAGGGCATACTGCAGACACAGACTGCGGGCATTCTGGACAGTTTTGTAGCCACATACGAGACACTATACAGGTCACAGAGTATTGAGCCGGAGGAAGAAATCCTCAACTACCTGAATGATGTAGCCATAGGTTGGCTGTCGGATGGCCAGAGGGAATATTTAGCCCAGCCTATTACGGTGGAAGAGGTTACTGACGTGATTAAATCGCTCCCCAATGGGAAGGCGCTAGGCCCGGACGGCTACACAAACGAGTTTTACAAGCAATATGCGGAGGCTCTTGCTCCTTACATGGTGGAAATGTATGGGGCATCTTTCGAACAGTCTGAACTGCACCCCACTCTCCGGGAGGCAGTGATAATCGCCCTTTTAAAACCTTCTAAAAACCCAGAGATGTGCGACTCTTACAGACCACTGTCACTCATTAACGTGGATTCAAAAATTCTCGCGAAACTACTGGCGACTCGGCTAACCCCGCTGATGACGAAACTGGTTCTCCCAGACCAGGCGGGATTTATCCCTACAAGGACCATGTCCCATAATACCAGGTCGCTTTTTGCCCTGTCACACTATCTCCAGCCTTCCACGAGTGCGGTGGCGGTGATGCTCGACGCTGCCAAAGCCTTCGACTCCATCGAGTGGAGGTATCTGATTACCGTTTTAAACAGAATGGGTTTCCCAAAGCGTTTCGTCCAATGGGTGTCGTTGATTTACACCAGACCATGTGCACGGGTTCGTGTGAATGGATACGTGTCGAATGTCTTCCAAATAGAGCGAGGAACGAGACAGGGGTGCCCACTATCACCCTTGCTTTTCGCGCTAGCACTCGAACCGCTTGCTTGCATAATAAGACAGAACTTCAAATCTTCAGCTCTGCAGTTCCGCTCCAGGCCACTTCATATTTCGCTCTACGCGGACGACATGTTGTTATATGTTCGCGACCCTGACACTCACCTACACGGTCTGCTCAGAGAGTACATCAAATTTGGAGGTCACTCAGGTTTGGCCATAAACTGGTCCAAATCCTCCATTATCCCGCTAACAGATACGACGACTCCAATTGATATTGAATACCCACTGGAATGGCAGCGAGATCCAGTACGATATCTGGGTGTGCTATATCACAGGGACCCTGCGGTAGTGATAAGGACAAACTACGGAACAACAATTTCCAAACTAGAAGACAAGGTGCAGCGTTGGATACAACTGCCATTGTCACTGGCCGATCGCATAGCGATAGTGAAAATGAATGTATTGCCTAAACTATTGTACCTATTTAATAACATCCCTATTACGCCTCCAGGAGAGGTTTTCCGCCGCATCAAATCGCTTGTACTGAAACTGATCTGGGCGGGCAAACAGGCCCGTGTAGAGCTTCAAACTCTGACTCTTCCTTATACTCGAGGAGGCTTTGGGGTGCCAGATTTTCTATTATATTATCTATGCGCTCAGGCGCAATACGCTGCTTACTGGTATCACGAAATACCGTACTTGGCCCATACTGCTATTGAAGCAGATGACGCGGTTCCGATTCCACTGACAGCGATACTATCGCATGTTAGGCAGCCTCTGCATGCCCAAGACATTAATACCATAGACACAACAGTCAAAGCCTGGCGGAAACTGGGACAATTGGCACATAAAACCCCGCTATATGCACCCGCTATGCCACTGAATCACCATCAAGAATTATCTGTAACAGGGGAACAAGTGGGCATGTCACTACTGCAGCGGGCTGGCATATGTACAATGGGGGACCTGTTCCATGCGGGCACGTTTGTAGACATAGGGCACTTGACGTATATTCATAATAAAACGCCCATGTTCTGCTTCACTTATCACAGACTAAAACACGCTTTGAGAAAACTCTATCCCACGTTCCCTGACGAACCAGACAGCCTACACACACTTCAGATGATCATCACAACCCAAGATCTATCGCATTTAGTGTCCAGGCTATACGCCACGGCGCAGGCTGAAATCCCACACACCACTGACAGGGCCAAAGCAAGATGGGACGCAGCATTAGAAGACCCATTGACGGAGCAAGAATGGCAACAGACTTGCGCACTAACACAGCTCCTAACTCCTAATGGCAACCTCAAACTCATACATTTTAAGTTCATACATCAGACGTACTACACACCTACGCGCATGATGAAATTTGGCTTACAGGATGATGATCGGTGTAAAAGATGTTGCAGAGAGAGCGCAGATTTCATACATTTAGCATGGTCCTGTCTTAGGGTGCAGGAATACTGGGGAGAAGTTACCACCACGATCTCTACTATGCTACAGGCAGAGATAGAATGCACGATACGCACATGCTTACTGGGTATCACACCACGACTCAAAGCCACCAAACGTAAATTTTGTGCAATTGCCTTACTGCTGGCCAAGAGGCAAATTGCGCAATGTTGGCATAGCAGAAAGGTTCCGCAGACATCTAGGTGGCTGAGCGACATCTCCAGCTGCAGAGATAAATTAGTGACATTTGAAGAAGAGCTCCCAGCGAAATCTAGACCGAAGGATGTCTGGAGCTACTTCACCGAATATATGCTTACACTACAAACAGACACGGATGAATGATTTGACAGAGCTGCACGCGATACACGCTCTGCGGACCGGGGAATGGGGCACTATACTGTCCAGTCGGGAAGGACAAGACAAGACTTTTAGGATTTGAAATGTTAAAGCAGAAAATGTATACTGGTTTGTTTCTTAGGTCTCTAAGTTATCACTAAATGTTCATTGTTGCAAATTACAAAAAGTAAAACAAACTGTAAGACTTCATTTAAACGTAAACGCCGCCGGACCTAGTGTTGTCGGCTGAAGGGCTGTGTAAATTCTATTCATACTCAAATTCTCTCCTCGCAGCCGGCCTCAGGTTTGTAGGCTCATAGCCGTGTTACTGTATTGGCGATATAATAAAGGTCTTACAAAAAAATAAAAATAAATCCTACCTGCGTTCCCAATCACTCATCCCCTCGGTAGCCCACTGCAACAAAATTAACAATTTTCTTTGACAACAACATTACCAAAATCTATTACACTTTCAAAACACAACCAGCGTTAGTGGGGACAAGTTGGGAAATTTTCGAGCCCCATCATAACAAAACCTCTTTTTCGGATTTATTTAATCTGATTTTGGGAGAAAAGGTGAATAAACTAATGAGTGAGATAAAGTCTGAATTGCCTTTAGACCCCTGTCCTCATTTCATCTACTCTAGATTAGCAACTATATTGAGCCCATGCTTAACGCATATATATTAAATCTCTCATTAGCTGAGACAGTACATACAGATTCTTGGAAACAAGAGCTTGTAATGTCCCTATAGAAAAATGTGGCATGGATATTTCCATTCTCTCCAGTTATTAGTCAATTTCCCAACGTACACATTTTTCCAAAATTTTAGAGAAGTTGGTCAATGACTAGCTGACTATCTATTAAAAAACAATAATTTTTAGACCCATCCCAAACAGGTTTTAGAGCTAAGAATAGTACAGAGCCTACCCTTTTAGCAATGTTTTACAATATAAGTAATACAGGCATGTGGAGTCACGTCATATCTATGCATCAACAAAGGCTTGCTCGGGCAGAGTTAGCATGTGAAGAAGAAGAAGAGTGCGGCTTGTATAGCGCAACTGTCACTCCTAATGGAGTCTCCTGACGCTGAAAATGACAAAGATCATATTACATGGAATGGGACCTAAAGTAGATCTAAGCAGCAGGCATCAGATATCCAAAAGATCCAGGTCTTTAATGCCTTTCTGAACTGCCCCTCCCGCTCGATTACTCTAAGTTCCTTTGGCATGCAGTTCCATGCCTTTGCTCCCAGTACAGTGGCTGATTTCCCATCTCTAGTTACTAATGTGAAGTTCGGCACTTTAAACAAGCTTGCAGCACTAAATCATAGTGTTCTTGCTGTAATATAAGGCTTAAATTGTGCTGAGAGATAAGATGGGCCCACTTGAAGATGTGCTCTAAAAGTCGTCAGTAGTAGTTTGTACAAAATTCGTTTATGAACTGGAAGCCAGTGGAGGGTCTTCAAAGCGGCCGAGGCCGATGCCCTGCACGGAAGCCCTAGTACCAGTCTGGCTGCAGCATGCTAGACTACCTGTAGTCTCCTCAGGATAGTTTTATTAATTCCTACGAGGAGGCTATTGCAGTAGTCCAGCCGTGATAGTATGGGAGGCACTGCCACTGTTTTCTTGGACGCTATCGGGATCAGGTTGAAGAACTTTCTTAACATTTTTATCAGTCCAAAGCAGGTCCCAGTTGTCTTCAGGACATGGGGCTTAAACGAAAGAGAAGAGTCGAACCAGACAAGTAGATTTTTTGCTACCTCCACCGTCGATGGAGGGGCTATAATGTTGTCTCGCCACCAGTCCTTTGGTTGAAAACAATTATTTTTACTGAAAGGTAAGATCTCAGTTTTATCGGTGTTACAGCAAAGATGATTATCTTTCATCCACTTTATAACTGCTGCAAAACAAGATTTAAAGTTTTCTTCTGCATAGGTAGAATTCTTATCCAGGGACAGGATTAACTGAGTGTCGTCTGCGTATGATGTGCTTTCGATCCCATAGGACGAAATCAACGAGAGGAGAGGCGCCATATATATTTGAACAAAAGTGGACTGAGTGAAGCCCCCTGTGGCACACCAGTGGACACGGTCCTTGCAGGTGAAAGAAAAGATCCCAGCGAGATCACCTGCTTCCTATTTGAAAGGAAAGATGTAATCCATGTCAGTGCGAAATCAGATATGCCACAAGATCTCAGTCTGGCTAACAAGATGTTGTGTGAAATAGAATCAAAAGCGGCAGACAAGTCCAAAAGGATCAGGACTGCCTTCTTGCCGTTATCTGTTATAAATTTAATGGTATCTGATATCTCAAGTAACGCAGTCTCAGTTGAATATTTTGATCGAAAACCGGATTGACGGGAATGGAAAATCATTGTTGACTCTGCATAGCTAGAGAGTTCTTTATAAACTATTCTCTCTATGATCTTGCCCAAGGGTGGTAACAAAGATATAGGCCTGTAATTAGATAGATTAGAAAAATCGATGTTAGGTTTTTTCTTCAAAGGATTCACTATAGCAAATTTCCATTCCTCCGGTACAATACCGGTAGAGAGTGATGAGTTCACAATGTTATTGATCACTGAATTTACAATATCGATGCTATGATGTAATAGGACAGAGGGACATGCGTCCAACGGGGAACCCGATTTGCAGGCCAGTATTGCCTCCTTGGTCTGGGAGAGTGTGGCCGTTTGAAAGGCATGAAGGCGAGACCTGTCATCTCTAATGTCTGACATCTGACACTCAATGGGCACTGAGGAATTGTAAGTCTCGAAGTTCTTTTGAATGGCCTTGATCTTGTCTTTGAAGTGTGTCGCAATTTCATTACATAACTTCTGAGAGGTGGGATTTTCACATGTAGACCTTTGGGATCAGTGAAAGATTTTACGATTGTGAAAATTTCTTTTGGATTATGCTTTGCTAAAACTATTTTATTATAAAAATATTATTTTTTCGCTGATTTGATGGCTAAATGATATTGTTTCCTAAAAGTTTTAAAAATCTGTAGATTGAGAACATCATGTCCCTTTCTCCATCTGCGTTCCAACTGTTTAGACTGCAGATGAAGTCCCTCCAGCTCTTTTGAGAACCAAGGGTCATTATGAATTTGTCTTTTACTGTGACTGTCCATGTGCTCCGTCGGGGCTAATTCTTTGCCTATAGACAAGATCCAATTATGAAACCGGTGGGAGTCCTCTCTGGGTTCTCCCGTTAGTGTGGGGACCTTGTCTTGGGTGATTATGGGCAAGAGGAATTTGTGGCTAAACTATGCCATTGCCTCCTTGGGGCCCCTACATCATTCAACCTCACTACACTGTCCTTGTTAGGAATTAGGAAAGCTAATGAAATAAAACAGTGATCGGACCAGACCTGTGGAATTGGATTGCCTGTCTGGAGTGAACTAAAGTTGGTACAAACCGCATCCAAGGTGTGTTCTGCTCTGTGTGTTGGTCCCTGGACCATTTGTTTCATGCCCAGCAAATTGACCCTTTCCAAGAAAGGTGTCACCCCTGGACTATCATTACATTCCAGGTGCAAATTGACATCGCCCAATAGTGTGAAGTTTGAATATCTAAGCATGGCTTCGCTGAGAGCATCTTTCAACGAGTCCAGGAATGCCTTACTATTGCCTGGGGGGCGATATAGCAAAGTCCCAGAAAAGAAAAAAGAGTTATTAATAGCACAGCAGAAACCCATATGTTCTGCTCCTCTAATCCCTGTTAAAGTGAAGACTTTCCATTTTAAGGTGTCTTTGTGTAAAATGGCTACTCCCCCCTCACCCTCTCTATCTTTTCTAAAGATTGTTAATTTTGGTGGCAACGCTATCGCAATTAATGGGTTAGAATCTTCATTTAGCCAATATTCTGTAATACAGGAAATCTAAATCATTGTCCATAATCATTTCCTTAACATCAAAGGCATGTTGACCCAAGGATCGTGAGTTAATTAATCCCCCCTAACATTCACGTGGTGACAGACTCCATTTACTCCACCTTTTATTTTGGAAGACTTGTGGAATGGTATCTGAAGCTTACATTTCCGGCATGTAATCGGGCCATTAATTTTATTAACTTAAATGTAATGTTCAAAGTGTAGATTAGCGTTCAATGCATGCAGTTCATTTGTAGAAAACGTTCTACCTGGTTGAAGACTAACAGCATGGCTGAAGCTGTTTGCGTGTCAGCGCCGGTACCTCCATTTTATGGCCTGCTAAAGAGTGCTGTGGGTAGAGACTAGACAGTCTCTTGCACCAAAAATGGTGGCGTGATTGTCCCGCCGGAAGTGGGCGGGAATGTCGCGGCAGCGCTCTCTCCACACAATCAGCAAATGTTGTGGTGGACCGGGGAGCAGACGCAGAAGATACCACAGCCACAGAAAAAAAATGAGGTAGGCTTTATTTATGAACCCCGTGTACAATACGTGCCTACACAAAATAGCTGATCCAAGAGTAATTATGAGGCTAGGACGCAGTACACAAGAAAAGGGTATTTTAAAAATGAGTAAAAACGGTAGGGTTCGCAGCTGACCTTGTCATTAAGTGCGCGTCAGCGCCGGTACCTCCGATTTATGGCCTGCTAATGGGTGCTGTGGGGAGAGACTAGACCGTCTCTTGCACCAAAAATGGTGGCTGTGATTGTCCCACCGGAAGTGGGGGGAAATGTTGCGTCAGCGCTCCCTCCACACTGTGTTGTGAAAATGGACCGCTCTTCAGGGGCTTCCACCTCATTTCAACTGGAGATACTGTGCCTGCCCAGGTACTGAGCGCTGAAGTAGATAGAAACTCTGCCTATCATAATATGGCACTGTTTTTCTGACAATATAAGCACATTATTTTTTAATCAGAGACAAGCAAGTCTGCACAGTCCAAGATTACACATTTTCACCCTTTTTATTTTTAAGTTTGAGTGACTTCATTCTTGAAGATATATACATCAATATATATATATTGATTGTATGCATCACAACAGAATGATTGTCGGAATGTTAAAGCTTTGCCTAGAGCAGAACTTTTTTACATTTAATAATCAAGTTTACCAACAGATGAGAGGTGTGGCCATGGGGGCCTGCTTTTCCCCCAGCTTTGCGTGCTTGCACATGGGGCTTTGGGAGGAGCGGGTCCTCATGGATCAAAACAGGGATATTATGGCCAATATTGTGATGCTATACCTCAGGTATATAGATGATCTCTTTATAGTATGGAGGGGATCCATTGAGGAAGCCACTGATTTTGCAGAAAAATTTAATTTCCACAACTTTAATCTGCAATTCACTTCACAAATTCATAAGGAGTCAGTTAACTTCTTAGACGTTGAGGTTTACATCAAGGATGACAAGGTAGAGACAAAACTACATAGAAAAGCAACCGCGGGCAATACGTTGCTTCATGCAACCAGTCAACACCCACGACACCTCATCCGTATCATCCCCTATGGGGAGATGCTTAGGCTGAGGAGAATATGTAGTACAGATGCTGAATGTGATCTAGCCCAAAGGGACAGCAAAATACGGTTCCTAAATAGAGGGTATAGTAATGAAATAATTGATGGGGCTATTGATCGCACAAAAAAGATTACGAGAGAACAGGCCCTAATACCCAAAGCCAGAGCTGCTACAACAGGAAATGGCAATGAGCAGATACAGTCAAGGGCCATTATCACATACAGCAATCAGCACTCAGAAATGGAACTTGGTGAAAGGAGACCCGATAATAGGAGGATTGGTAGCAAACAAACCAGACCTCACATTTCAGAGATCCCCAACTATAGCCAACGCTCTGGTAAGCAGTAGCTTAGACACTTCGAAATCCTGGATGGATTTCATCAAGGGATTCAAGAAGTGTCAATCTTATAAGGCATGTCACCATGCAATCAATAAGACCTATTTCTCTAGCCCCTTTCTGGATAAACCTATAGCAATAAGTAAGAGACTCACACGTAAGACCAAATTTGTGGTCTACGTGTTGCAGTGTCCCTGTGGGCTTCAATATGTGGGCAGTACACGCCTGCCCACCCACAAACGTATTCTGCAACACCTTAGGGTTACATCAGGGAAAGACCAGTCATATCCAGTGGCATGGCACCTTGAATCTGTCCACAACAGCGACCCCAGTTGTCTCCAATATTTTCTCATTGATTCAATTCTACCCCTTAAAAGGGGTGGCAACAGGGATGCTAAGTTACGCCTGTTAGAAACGAGATATATTTTGGAATTAAACAGCAAAAACCCTGGGGGTTTGAATGCCAGTGCGGACATGTACACTTGCCTTTAACAACTCTGAGTAAAATCCTTTCAAATCGATCTAGAAGGTGCCCATGTGGAGAAACAGTTATCAGGTCCCTGTTGGGGCTTCGTTGTAAATGTGGAGGCGACAGAGCTTCCTTAAAAGAGCTTTATGAATAGATTTGGCCGTCTGTTAAGAAATGTAGGATTGTTTTTAAATGTTAAGCACTTGCACTTAGATTTAACACACAAACTTACTACAGCACCCCAAGGAGGGCATTGTAGGGATGAACTATCAATATGGTTACGATCAGCTATTTAACTGGTTTTTTATGACCCACTGGGGTTAAATTATTATGGCAGCAAGGAGCTATATTCTATTTTAATACGACACATCATGTATTGATATGGTTCTGACAAATTATGATGCAAAAATCATGTTTGTGTATAGTTGTAATTAGTTTGTACAAAAGAAATATATATATGAAATATAATTTTTTAATTTGAAAATATGTAAAGGTGTACAGAAAATATATAGTTTCTCATGAATTAGTGAGATATGTGTATATATATGAAATTGTGGAAATGCTTTATCCATGAATTTACATCTAGAACGTTCTTGTATTTAAATGGGCACCATGGGCCAGATGTAGGTGTCCAAATACCGGTCGGAAACAGCCAAAAATACCGATTTTCGGCCGTTTCCGACCGGTATTTGGACATTGGTATGAAGGGGTAGCAAAAACATACAAATTCGGTAAATTTACCGAATCGGAAATTTTACCGAATTGGTAAAATTACCGATCGGTAAAATTACCGAATCTGTAATTTCTTATGTAGGTAGCACTTTAAACAGTGCTACAGGGCCTTTAGAATTCGTTATTTACCACCTAATACCATTGGGTAGTAAATAACAAATTCCAGTGTACATGCACATCTGTGCATGTACATGTGTGCCACATGGCACGAAAGCCAGAAACAGGGGTGTAACAGGGTGTCAAAGTGACACCCTGTCCCCATTGGCAATTCAGTATTTTTACCGATTCGACAATTACCGAATCAGTATTTGCTATTGATTCCTATGGGCTTCAAGGCCCATAGGGATCAATGGCAAATACCGATTCGGTAATTACCGAATCGGTAAATAACAAATCCTACCAATTCGGTAAAAATTGCCGAATTTTTACCTACATCTTATTTACCGATTCATAAATACCGAATCGGTAAAATACGGTATTTATGAATTGGTAAATAAGATATACCTACATCTAGCCCCATGTCCTTTATTACATTGTCATTTTCGTCATAAACATGTAGTATTTCTTTGCTGCCTATGAACTAAGTGGTAACAGCTGCTCCCGTATAACATTCTGAGCTATAAATGTCCTCATTTATGTCTATGACACGTCATGTGATCAAGCCTCGTTGTTGGAGGCAAAATGCGTCATGGCGGTTTGCGGGCCGAGAACTTTGGACAAATAAAGCACTAAGGAAAAAGCACAAAAACGGTGGTTGTGCTCCTTCGTTATTCAGCCTCTTTGAAAAGAAGCGCTTGCGAATGGCGATTTTCTGAATATATATATATATATATATATATATATATATATACGTCTTGTCTGTGAAATAAAAGCAACCTTGGAAAAATCAACCCCGGGAGTGCGGATAATTCTTATTTAAACGGAAGAAATGGAGCATAATATATATATATATATATATATATTATCACGGAACTCACTGTAGTATTCCCAAGGAGAACAACAGCAACCGCGGACTCAAAACTGGCTTCTTAAGCAGTAATTTATTAGCAAATCGACGCATTTCGGGACTCTGTCCCTTGATCACGAGTATTACTTTAAATACACACGTGACTTAACATAAACAAAGATAGTGAAGACAGACTTCAAGCACACATACATATTTCTGCAGATTGAACAGACTTAAAAAATTATTCCTGCCGCTTCTGTCAGAGATGAATAACTTGCATTGTATAAACATCATGAGTAAATGTCAAAAATAATACATCAATGTTGCCCAAGCCGCAATAACTGCACCTGCGATATACACTGGTGCTCCCAGACTGGGGACCATCATTCACAAGACCTGCGTGTTAGATCATTCTCATTGAACAACAAAGTTAGGGAGCATTTCAAAGTAAAGGCATATGCGCTTACAAAATTAAGTTACTAAATTCAGAAAGACAACCTGCTTCTTAATGCAGAAATTATCGCCACAGTGGGCATTGATGGCACATGCTCCGCCGCGTAAAATATTAACGCTATCCCTTGCACAGTGCTTTTTGTATTGGGAAAGATAAACAGACCCCTGACAGTCAAAAAGCGATATCGTGGGCCGGTGGGCAAAACTAATTGACACAGTGGGCATAAGTGGTGCATGCTCCGCCACGTGAAATATTCATGTTATCACTTACGCAGTGCTCTTTGTAATGGGAAAGATAAAAAACCCTGAACAGTCAAAAAGAGATGTCATGCCCAAGTGGGCTGGCAAACTTGACATAAATACTTTCACTCTTTAGCGTTTCATCTGACAGATCACAGCGGCATCATCTGAAAGCAGACACAAAACATAACCACAATTAGTTAAGTAACAACTATAAACCTAAATCATAACACACACCAACGGTGATAATAAAAACCAAGCTACTACCAGAGGCAAGCGAACACACTTTTCTGAACATCTGCTTATAAAATTACACCAGACCAACAATCTCATCATTGTCATTAGATAACTAAAACGCAGCTCACTGAATTTAACCAAGATGTACAGCCAGCTCTTCATCACAGTTATGCCCCATCGGGGCTAGTGTCCTGCACTGTACAATCATTTTTGACTCCAGTTGTCACAGATTCAATACTCTATCACCACCACTTTCAATTATTTTCACCATATCTAATACACAAAAGCTAAGTAGATTGGTATTCTGACTATGACGACTCTGAAAGTGTTGTGCTATTGGATATTGTTTATCTCCGTTTTTGATAGCAAGCAGATGTTCAACTATTCTTTTCTTCGCTTTGTGAATTGTATTCCCTATATAAGCTTTCTTGCAGGGACCGAAAAGGCCATAGACGTCAAACTCAGTATTGCATGAGGTTTGTTTCACTATCTGGAAAGGCTTACAATCTTGCGACAGTGTCACGTCTTTAAAATTTATACTGTTTTTGCAGGCTTTGCAATTCCTGCATGTTACAAACCCTTTGAATCCTGATGGCTTCTTGTTTTAGTAACTTAATTTTGTGAGCACATATGCCTTTACTTTGAAATGCTCCCTAATTCTTGTTGCGCATGGAAAGTTTTGGGGTAATCTGTCAAGCAGAGCTGAGAAAAAGAGAGGGGGGTACAAAATAGTGTGTTTCCCTTATTAATACCCATAGAAATTTTAGTAACAACTACCGCCTGAACCACTCGACGGAATTACATCAGAATTGACAGAAAGGTAGCTATTGGTCCAGAAATAACCCTTTTTGTTTTTGTTATTTGGTGGACATCCATTCAGTAGTTTTTGAGAAAAAATAAAACACAAATGTGTACATTAAGGGATATATAGGGACATGGATCCTCTGAGGATCCAACAGTCCCCATGCTGAAATGTGATTGGCTGCCAACACTTCAACCATGTAGTTGCAGCAGCCATCTTGGGACTCGGCTTCAGCCAAGTATCATAAAAAATATTTAAAAAAAGAGAAGGGGGCAGGGTAGGAATACCCTGACTCTGTAGGCCTCTTAGGGGTGTCCCAATTTTTTTTGTCTGATGGAGTCATGCTGGATCTATGGCTTCCGCTGGAAATTTCTAAGGAAAAGAAGCGCAGGCTCACACTTTTCTCCACTATTTAGCCTCTAGGTGGGCCAGGTCCAGGGATTCGTCTGTTTCCCTGCCTGCTTTCAGCAGCTCCCTCTATGCAGCAACAATGCTGGCTCCTGCAGGAGGCTGGGAGTTGGCAGGGACCAGAGGAGGCTTGAGGCTCCCCCCCCCCCCCCACAGTCCCAGGGAAAAAGACAAGCAAAATAATGGAGAAAAAAAAGAAAATGGCAGATTGAAGGTTAGCAATGAGGAGAAAGAGGAAGAAAAAAGGTTAAGGATGAGAGGAAACAGGCAAACAAAAGTGAGAATCGAGCAGAAAGAGGCAAAATAAAGGTCAGAAATGAGCAAAAAGAGGCAAAATAAAGGTCAACAAGGAAAGAGGCAAGACAGAGATCAGAAAAGAGCAGATGGGGCAAAATAGAGGTCAGAAACGAGGAGGAGGAGGCAGAATAAAGGTAAAAAATGAGTATAAAGATTAGGAATACAGGTAAAAAACAAGGAAAAACAGGCAAAAAGGAAGGCGAGAAACGAGGAGAAAGAGGCAAAAAGAAGCTGAGAAATTAGCACAAAGAGGCTAAATAAAGGTTAGACGTGAGCAGAATAAAGGTCAGAAACGAGCAAAAAGAGGCAAAATAAAGGTCAACAATGAAAGAGGCAAGACAGAGGTCAGAAAAGAGCAGATGGGGCAAAATAGAGGTCAGAAACGAGGAGGAGGAGGCAGAATAAAGGTAAAAAATGAGTTGAAAGATGGAGATACAGGTAAAAAACAAGGAAAAACAGGCAAAAAAGGAAGGGGAGAAACGAGGACAAAGAGGCAAAAATAAGGTGAGAAATTAGCACAATGAGATTAAATAAAAGTTAGACGTGAGCAACAAGAGGCAATATAGAGGTTATAGACTAGCAGGAAGAGGCAGAATAAAGGTCAGAAACAAGCAACAGGAGGCAGAATAAAGATCAGAAACAAGCTAAAAGAGGCAGAAAAATTGCCAGAAATTAGCAAAAAGAGGCAAGATAAAAGGTAGAAATTAGCAGAAAGAGGCAGAATAAAGGGCAGCAATGAGCAGAAAGAGGCAAAATAAAGGTGAGAAACGAGCAGAAGGAGGCAGAATAAAGGTCGGAAGGGAGTAGAAAGAGGCACAATGCGCAAAAAGAGTCAAAATAGAGATAAGAAACAAGCACAAAGAGGCAAAATAATTGGGAGAAATAGTGCGGAAAGAGGCAAAATAAAAGTGACGAATTAGCAGAAATAGACAAATTAAAGGTCAGTAACAAGCAGAAAGAGGTAAAATAAAGGTCTTATCAAGTTCTGCTAAAGATCTGATAACCGTGAGAAATTAGCAGAAAGAGGCAAAATAAAGGTCAGGAATGAGCAGAAAGATGCTGAATAAAATAAAAGTGAGAAACAAGCATAAAGAGGCAGAATAAAGGTCAGCAGTGAACAGAAAGCTGCAAAACAAAGGTTGGAAGTGAGCAGTACAAGGCAGAAAACGAGCAGAAGAGGGCAAAACAGAGAGCATTCACACACATACCCACTCACAGACCCTCTCAGATATCCTCGCACTGAGTCACCCAAACACTGACTGTCAAAGGCTAGTGTTTACATTTAAGAAAGAAAATTTTAAGAACTTTAGAAATTCACTTAAAACACCAAAGGTTACTGTGACGTTATAGTTAGGAAATACAATTTTTTTAAACATAGAAAGTCACTGAAAAAGCAAAGGTTACAGG
Source organism: Lissotriton helveticus (assembly GCF_964261635.1). Classification (NCBI taxonomy): domain Eukaryota; kingdom Metazoa; phylum Chordata; class Amphibia; order Caudata; family Salamandridae; genus Lissotriton; species Lissotriton helveticus. The sequence continues at coordinate 1,613,596,834 of NC_136065.1, forward strand.
GTCATCTAAACTAGGAAATAGAATTTAAAAAGCCTTAGAAATTCACTGAAAAAAACAATGGCTACAGAACTATATTGTTAGGCTCAGATTTCACTCGTACAAAACCATAGAAATTCAACAGTTCTATTTACCTTAAAATGGTGGCCACAGCATTTCTGTTGCTGTTGTGGCCAGCCAATCAGTTTGCTTGGTACTGTGGTACTGGCACCTGTTCCGCAGAACAGAAGGGGGTCGAAAAGCATGCCCTCCTGACCAATCAGATTGGTCTATTTTTTTAATTTCTGGTTGCGTGACCAACAGCCCTGATTTCATGATATTTTGAAGCTTACTTTCTGAATAACGGCAGAAAATATTTACGACAAATCATGAAAAGCAGTGAGGTATGGCTTGGATCCTGTGGTACAGCAATTAAGAAGCCCATGTCTGGACACACCCTTGGGTAGTTTGGTTGTCACATGAAACACATACATGTTGATGGAAGGAATGCTAGCAAATATCATAAACTACTAGCATTCTCTCTGGGTGAAATGGCAGTCCTGCCAAGTACCACGCATCAAGGGTTAGACTAACACATTTCAGTGTGATGGTCGGCATCGCCAAACTGAACTGGAAAGTCACGCATTTATAGCGCCTCCTGAAGCTGTCAAGTCACAGCACTATAAATAGCACAAAGGAAAACAGGGCCCAGTCGCACTGCTCTGGCAGCCACAGACTAGTCTTGTGACAGACAGAGACACTCACTATTTCAGGTCAGGGGGCAGGCTCCGCTCCATTATGCATTAATGTCACATGATGGTGTCATGGAGACTACAATATTATAGGGTGTCAGGTGTAAGGGCAGTAGTAATAGTTTCACATTTAGAGTGGAACCAGTGGAGCCTGCCGCCACTCACACCGCTATGTCAAATATCATTCTTTTTGGTCTGCTATCAAGCGTCCGATAACTGCAGGTGCTACTTGGGCTCTGTGTGTGGGGTGGACCATGTGGACAAACAGTGACATGTAAAAATCAGCACTTGCCTGCTGAAAACAGTACATGGATCATCCATTCCAGGCAGTGCACGCCTTGCCTTGTTTTTCTGCACCGCAGGCCATGAGAAAATCATCTACCATTGCCGATTTCAGGTGGTGGGTCTGCAGCTTTCTTTTTCCCTTGAACGCCCATAAAGGAACTGTAGCCTGGTGTCCAGTGGCGGCCCGCACAGGTAAGAGACGCGAGGTAGGTGCAGGGTGGGGTGGGGGTAGGGTAAGTCGACATACAACGGGATAGGTATAAATAAATAAATAAATAAACAAAACCACTTACCTTGCCATCAAAAGTAACTTAATTAATAAACTATGATTACTATGCTTGAACCCCAAATTACATTTTATTTATTTTTTCTTGTAGCGTAAAAGAATAAACAAACTTGCATCAAACCCCTGCACAAGTGAAACACAGGGCTGCACATGTGAAAGAAATATTTTATCATTTGCACATAAGATCACATTGTGCAATGAGTCAATTGACAGAGCATTGAATGCATACATAGCAGCAATCTTTACAAATGGAAGACATATGTTCATTTGTGATTTTTTAAAAACATACAAATGAGTAAAAAATACTGGGATGAGGATTTCTGTAGGAACAGAATGCTTATATTGTGTGGTTTGATATGCACATGTACCCCTCATATTATGTATGAAAGTGTCAAATGTAAAATTTAGAGGTATCGAAATATTGAAGATATTTTCAGAATCCTGTGTGAAATAATAGCTCTCTAGATCATTCTGTTGCATCATAGCCTAAATAACTTTTTTCTTTTTATGCAATTTTTATGAACGTTAAGCTGATAAGTTAGCAATGTGTTGGATTCTTCAGTGGCGAACTAGATTTTGTCGAAAACATTAGACCTATGTGAGTTTTTACATACTCCAGAAAAAGGAAGTTGCGCCTGAAATACACACTGTGGTATCACACACTTTTCTATACATACTAAATTGTCAAGGACTATTCTATTTTATTTTTAAAGGCTCCAACTTCTTCACAATGCCAGGTGTGCCCACAGCAGTGCTCATAAAGCAATGTACTGAATATTCACACTCTGTGTAAGGAGCAAATAATAATGCATTTTTTGCTTCATCAGCTTCTTCATTACCTGAAAGGGGTGCGTTTTAGAAGTTCTGATGGAGATGACGTGTACTTTAATGAAAATGGGGACCCACCTGCCGTGTTTGATATTTTGAACTGGCAACGCCAAACGGATGGTTCTATCCAGCAAGTAAAAGTAGGCACCTTTGACTACAGTGCCCCCTACAGTCACCAGTTCATTCTAAACGAGAGCGCAATCATGTGGAATGGTGACGAAAAGCAGGTCAGATTAATTGAAGGACTCACTGTGTATCATTTTTATTTATTATATTTGACTATTTTATACGCCACACACTGCGTAAATTAATGTTTTGAAGGTAATCTCGAGAGAGGAAAATAATAATATGAAGGAGGCAATCAGATAGCTTTCAAATATTGCAGAAAGGAATTCCCATTGTATGGTAAACATATTCATGGAACAAATTTATGGTGCTGAGGTGCATTTACTATGTGGAACACAATAATATTACTCTAGGCTTCTCATTTCACCTAACACTGGTAGGTGACGTGTCAAGCGCAAATATTGTTGAGTTAAAATAGGTAGTACAGGTCTATGAAGTTCTCGTAACATTTCTGTAGACATGTCCCAGAATGATAAGGTTCTTTTAAAAGGGTACAGACGTGCATATAATGTGAAAATAAAATGTCTATATTATATAATTCAAAGTCCCCATTGTGCATTATAAAATCAAACTAGCAATTTGAAGCACCCAATTTCTATTACTTTCTCACATTTTAATATATCTGATATGCACATGCAGATAACAGTACACAGATAATAATATACAAGGATACAGTGGCAGAGCGAATTATTATAGCTTCAATGGAGTGAACACAAACTGTCTGCAAGGTCAAGTGACACATGGAAAATATTGCAGGTTGGTAGCAGTAGCAGCAGTTCCAAAATGCGGCCAGGTTGCGGCTGTACATTCTGTACCTGTTTTGTACATTACCGAATCTTGATGAATTCCTCATCACCTAACAAAAGAGTAAACAGAAAGCGCTTAAAGCGTTGGGCTCCGAAGCAGGACTGTGTGAAATATGTAGAGAAGAGCAACGCAGGTTCCAGGAAGAAGCAGCAGGGCCAGTGCCTTGGATCAGTAGACTGGACCACTACATATATGAACTATCACAGGGTTTTTGTAAAATGAGTTAGATGAATTAGAATTTTGCTAGTGATACAAGGAGCAACTTCAGGCGTCTGACATCTCACATCTGCTTCCATACAACACACATTAATGCAAAACTATTCTGCCGTAGTTGCGTTTAAAGTGACTTTAAACCTCGAATTTTGGCCACGATCTTGGAAATGTGTTGTTTTGGAAATGTTCATTTCTGGCTGGTATTTAAGGGTGTGTCAGGGAAAGCTGATCCCTGCTGTAGGTCATCTCAGCAATAATAATATAATTCTTAACACTGCTAGCTGATGTAACTTATGGTTGTAACTATAACCCATTTAAATATAGTATATTTATCCTCCTCTGAAGAATAAAAGGTGGAAATGGCGTTGCCCGGTGCCTGGTTTTATCACTATCATTATGCATTGTTGTCATTAAATACTGCAAAGTGTATTCAACTGTCTTTCCCTACCTCCTGGCCTTAAATGTTTACTCCTTCCATCTTACTCTTTAAGGAACAATAAACAAAACCTAATTCCATCGGCAATTACCACTGTACTCTGCACTTAAGTGAGAATTCAAGTAAGGTTGTCGCTGAGAAATAGCACTGGAAAAAGATTGTACTAGATCTTGAGATCACGTATTATCAGTGAGTAAATTGCTTTATGGCCAGGGACTGCCGGAGGACCCTCACCATCCTGTTAACCAGCATAACATTATTAACAGGACGTGAGAGGGCTTTCTTTGGAAGGCGGGGGATCTTTCGACCCCCCCCCGGCCGTATTTATTAAAACATACAAAACAAATCAAAATTGAAATAAACAATATTTACATAACTACGCAGAAAATGTTACAATTGATACAGGTATTTAGATGGCTAACCTTAACATATTTCTAGTACAAGGTATTTCCTATCCAAATATTAACATATCAATCACATTATACAATATTTATTTTCTGTGTACCTATTGGGCCTACGGCAAGGTCAATAACTGGTGTCAGATCCTTATCACTAAACCACGCCCTCCTCGGCTGAGTGCGCATGCGCATGCGCAGAGGGCCCGTTTACCGTGGGGCTACATGCCCTCCCCGGTTACCCCCGTACGCCCTATTAACCACGCCCTCCTGTCAGAGTGCGCACGCGCAGAGGGCCCGTTTACTGTGGGGGCAACCCCCCCCGGTTACCCCCGTACGCCCTATTAACCACGCCTTTCTGTCGAAGTGTGCATGCGCAGAGGGCCCGGTTACCGTGAGGGTACTTTGGCCCCCCGGTTACCCCCGTACGCTACATTAACTCCATTAAAGAGGAACCTTGCAACTCTGCGCCGTTTACTGGCGTCATTTTGCACGTGCGGGGTGACCATCCAGCCTAGAGAAAGCGTGACTGTCTCCCCCGCACCCATGTAGCCAACAGGCTGTACCTGCCCCTGGAGTTCTATGAGAGACCACTTGTCTCTCCCTTTGGGCAACACCATTCGAGAATGGCGCCGCCCCCTAAGGACCTTAAACTAACTGCTCACCAATCATGACCTTACCGCCACAGGCCAGCGTAGTTGACCAACTATCTGGCCCCCACACTACCCTCCTACATTGAAAGGTCATGCCCTAACTCTAAATCCTCACACCTAGCCATTATATGTTTAGTCCGACTATCGGGCCCTACCAACTCCTTGCAAGGTCATACCTTGTCCCTATACTCGCTTTCGTAGGCGAGAAAAATACTCTGCAATGGTTTGAAACCCAGATGTGGACAAACGGACACCGTTCGGGAGATCTGGAATGTCTGCACCAGGGTGTACCCAGAGTACGGACATGTCGACCACCCTTCTACCCAGGCATCCCGGTGTACATATTCTTTCGGGCCCCCCCTACAGAATGAGTGCTAATTAATCTAGGGGTGTCTGATCCACGGAAATTATACGTGTTGCCATAGGTCCACCAGATGGGCTTAATTGATGGCCTTAAGCTGCGCCCGATAAGACACGGCGCTCATGACGCTGACCCCCACTGTCCGAGCAACTGAAAAGGCTACCCGGGGAACCACAGGCCTACTTCCTTACTATGGAAGTCCCCAAACGCGCTGTGTCTACAACATGGCAACTGGGAGCTCGGTCCCCCTTAAATTCAGGGTCCTGCTTCCCAACAAGGGGTGCTGAGGTGTTGCATAGGCCTATTACTCCTGGATTTAGCAGACTGGCCAGGCACACCCCTATGCATTGCCCCATTACTACCGCTGGCACCACCAATTGGTGACCCATGAACATACTATGACGACCACGGTGGCCCTGCGAGCACAGGCGCCGTTACTGTAGAAATACTGTTTCCTGATACAGAACATACCATCATATTATGTGCAGCAACATCCTGCTACATTACTGCTGCCAGCAAAATCTAGGGTTAACACACCCATAAACAGTCAACCCACTGCTGGCATCTCCTGAATCCTTGATTGATCGCCCATCACCTTGACGTTGCTGCTTGCCATTCCTGTGTCTGACGTACGCGTCCCTTTGGCTGTCCACCCGTTGCATTTGTTGCGGTGTGGAGTACTTCCCAGACATCCGCCATGGACCCGGCCATACATAGATGGAAAAGACAAACACAAATGATTAGTGTTTCTGGCTTCCTGACGATAACTGCAGTACACAAGACTGTATACATTGCCCTCACATGCTAAGTCTTAGCTAAGATTAGCGCCAGATGCATTCCCATTAACACTTCCAATTGTAATTGCATCAAAGTCATTACGCATAGGATTAGCACATTGCTATACGTGCCGAGCTGTAAGATTGGCCCTAAGCCCTTTACCAGTCCAGTCATAGCTTCTGCTTTTGGTAAACTACCATCCAAACCAACCTGACATGATCAAAAGCAACCCCTGACATGTGTTCCATTCTCATTAAAATCCTCTAGAGGGATTTATGACATTACAACGCATACTTTTACAACGCCTACCTTTACATCGCAAGTTTTACAACGCATACCATTACAACGCATAGTGCTGTGGGGCGCTGGATAGTAAATAGTTTAATTTACTATTCAAACTCCGGTCCCCGTGAATTGTAGGGAAGGTGTTGGATAGTACATTAAACCTATTCCCTATCCTAGAGCGCCCCCCAGTGCAATGCGTTGTAAAGGTTTGCGTTGTAAAAGTTGCGTTGTAAAGGCACTGCATGGTAAAAGTTGCGTTGTAAACGATGTTTACCCCCCCCCAGAGAGGTATAGCTCTGCCTTTACCCAAGGGAGCACTCAGTTAAATTCTAAACAAAACCTGTACAGAAATAAAGTACATAAATTATTCAATAAAGAAGCAAGGGACCCTCGGTAGTTCTCAAATTTAGGTGGAAAACAGCCCCCGTATCGAGCACTCCACATCAGCGGCAACAATTACAGATCTGGCTTTTGGTAAAATTACCTTCCAAGCCAACCTGACATGATTAAAAGTAACTCCTGACATGTTTTTCCCACTAATTAGAGCCCTCAGAGACGTATAATTCCGTCCCTACCAAAAAGGCACACCCAGTTTAAGTTCAAACACAACACGTTCAGAAATACAGTGCTGCAAAAACATGCAATAAAAGAAAAGCAGAGGACTCAGGGGAGTTTTCCAGTTTAGGTGGAAATCAGCTGCCATATAAAGCACTCTCAGCATCAGCATCACACTAGATTTGCTCACCTCAGGTGCCTTGCTGAGCTTTGCGATTCGAACCCCCCGTAATATTACATGATACTGAGTCTTTTACGCACAACTGGTTTCCCAAATTGAATTCATTACTAAGCCTACCACTGTGCTATTTGCCTTTGAAATGAAATATTCAAGTCCCTTGTCTGGCTTTCTGCTTTGCGTTGCAAAGGAACTAGGTTAACGTCTGCGCATAGCATAGAGTGCCGCGCAACCTGGGAAACTGGCTTTCACACCATTGTCAAGCCCTACACTTAAACACGCGTTACTCACCAGGAGGACACCAAGAAAGAGGGCATTAGCATGGATACGTTACGTGGGCCCGACCCAATCCAAACAGACCCGTTAACATAAACCACCCATAAGAGCAGCGCAGCAGTTTCGCTGCATGAGGAATATTTTTAAACCAGGCAGGATTTCTATTAAAGAACGCCATTCATGAACCCTGGGCAAGAGATTACTCATTGGATATTCTATACCATAAAGAGGTAGCTAGCTACGTCTGGTAATCTACTACCACTGAATACCTCACAGTGGAAACATAAAATTGAGGTAACTCACAAACCCACAAGAAGAAACCTTTCACTTTAGCTTTTCGCCAGCGGCATCATTGAACATTCACAGATTTCCCAAAACAGTGCTGCTTGTAGTTCCCTGCAATGATTGAGAACTGCGCAAGACAGTCAGTCATTCATAGTACAAACAGAATTAAATCCTGCAGAGCCAAGGCTTCTGGGAGCATCAACGGTTGGTGCCACCAGTATCTCCATAATAAACTGTTACAGGTGAAAATAAAAAATTGACAACATTTCACCTAGGCCAAAAAATTGCTTTTATCTTGAGAAGAGTATCAATGCAAGACACAAATTTGTAGCATTGTTGGCCTAGAAAGGCAAACACGAAGGAATTGACCTGCATAGCGTAATGTCGCATTCAGCCGCAGTACATCTAGCCACATAGTAACAGGCCCTTCTCCCAAGCTTGGCTGGTCACACTTTATTGATGCGTAATCCTATATTTGATCATTCAACTAGTAAACAAGAGAAGCGACCAATGGCCCCTTGTAGCAATATAAACTATGACAGTAATTAAACAATGCCATCGTAACATTTTCCCCGTTACGTTGCACCATTTGCTTCTGTGTCAGTGAATCAAGACAGAGTATTATTTGTCCCGCAGACCCAATTGCTTAAAATGAAACGAACTGCCAAAGTGAATCTAGTATTTCCCTGGCACGACCTTGTGGCTGAATTACCGACTGCGGGGATTAAAAGCATACACCGTTTTTTGTGGTTGCAATGATCAATAAGTTCACTTATCCTTTCCCTGCCCTTCTTTGGCCCGTATTTACATTACACATTCAGGCACCGAGCGATGAAGTAATTTGCCCAGAATCACAGGATGAGGCTCGAACCCTGGTCTCTAGCAGCAGCATAGGGCGTTAATGCAGACGGACCACATCTCCTCCGTCAGCATTAACGCATGCATACGATTATTTCATTTTCAAAACTTTGGCAGCTATGAGGACACCCTTTGAGCACGAGAGCAACAAGCGCCTCTTGGTTGGTTATTTTTGGTATGGCAGCACCACGGTCTCACTCGATCACCTACATCTCAAAGATAATTTTATTTTACTGAAAGACACTCTCAGCATCTGTTTTGGAGCCACATTTTTTCCTTCTTTCCTGCTTATTTGGTTATTCCCTGTTAAATTAACTAACGGAATCATACCAAAATCTGCCTGGGTTTACCTTGACCCTATTAGCAAGCAGCTGTAGCCCACCGAGCTAACTTTAGCATCAGAAATGACGGACGAGTTATGTAAAAATTATAACCGGTCTCAAAGTGGGCAACCGGCAGCACCGACGGCCAAACATCAAATGCATCTAGGCGTCATTTTGGTGATAGAAGCAAGAGCACAGCACAAAGCAGTTAGGGCCTATGTGGTGTCTCATCCCCGATGGGAACACCCCGCGACCGTCATAGCGCTAGAATAGAGCCTTGTGCAAACAGCTGGAGCTAGAAAATATTGTGCAATATCGGACTTTTAAAACACATACAGCCTGTGTGTATTGTCGAGGATCTGGGCTTTCCTCACTGAGCCATCGATACCGAGGCTCCCATTAAAGTAGGCTGCATTCCTTTGTACTCTGTACTAGAGCTGCGCAGCTACTATCACCTGATTACCTCAAGCCATGGAAGGCTGCTGCACCCCCCCCTTCCTTGCTTACATACCCCATTTAGAGCGCTGGAATCAAACTGTTTTGCTGGAGGCAGCTGTCCATATGTTATTGTAACCAAGCCTAAAGCACGTTATATTTGCTCCTTAACATCGGGCCCCCTTTAAACTACGCACACAGCTTCCCAATTCCAAGCTGAGGCAAGCGCCCATACTACTCTAAATAAGCATAAGGACACGTTTTATATGCTCCTCCAGATAGGGCCCCCCAAGCACCCAATACCTACAGTGGAGGTTCCATCAATTACGCGCAAAGCTTTTTAATTAGAAGCCGTGAGAGGATCCCATAGTATTGTCAATAAGCACAAGACATGTTCAATACATTCCTTACATATTTCAAGTCCATTCAACACCGGGTACATGCAACAAACGGTTTACACAGGAAATGCAGCACAACCAACATCCCCAAACGTCCATGAGACAGCATATTTCATCTCTGGTTACCCCTCGGGGCTTCTAGCGTGACAAGCGTGCTGATACAAAGCTTTAAATAAGAGCATACTGTCTCCCTCCAGTTATGACACACACGGAGACAACCCTGCCTGACTGAGAAACACGAAGCTGTTTAAAATGAGATAGCTCCATTTCCAAGCATTTCACTTGGCAAACGTCTGCCCGTTTAAGCGGGCTGCTCATCCCAGTTGCATGACATATATCTTCCTTAATGATGATGCCAGCCTATCTATCTGCCAAAATTCAAGATAAGCATGGCCAAAATCTGGAGATGCCGGGGATTGAACCCAAAGCATGTATTCTAACACTGACCTACATCCCCATCTGGTCTAAAAAATGGGCAGCGGCAGCATTTTTTCTAAAACGATATTACGTTTCAATGCAAGATCACATGGTTCTCAATCGCCAACCAACCTCACGTCCTAGTCCCCTCTAACAAAAGTAAACAATTGCGCTCAGCTACTCCGTACCGAGTCAACATTGTAAACAAGCATGTTGCGACCATGTAACCATGGAGCAGTGATAAATACGGAGCAATTAAGGTTATTTTATAATTTCTTTGACTCTGGGTTGATCGTCGTATACAACAATTCTCAGGTGCCCTACTTACTTGATTTCAACACAAATTTGTTTGCTAGCGTTCCGCCGACCCCAGATAGAGCGCACAGTGAAACCCCTTTGTTTCACCTGCCTGGGCACAACACCCACGTCGAGCACGCACGGGACCACGGCCAATGGCTCCCCTTTTTGCCCCAGCCCGCGTCATGCCCCCACTCGAGCTCTGTGCTGGATTGGCGTTGTCCCTGCTCACCACAGCACTCCCGGTAACGCTGTGCAGCTCCTGACTTCATCTGCGCCGCCCATCTTTACCAAAGTCCTCGATGCCACGTCCTGCGATTTTTTTCATGCTCCAACGCAACGACCTGCAAGGGGGAAAAACGAAAAATTAACTACAGCCTCCTAGAGGCTGGAAGGGGCAGGCCGTGGCGTGCAGGAGTCAAAGAGGCCGACTCCTGCGCTGCACGGCCTTTTAACCCCTCGCAGGCCAGGCTGGATCTAACCGGCCTGGCCTTTGTTCCCCTCGTGACCCGGAAGTGACTCAATCACTTCCGGGTCACCAAGGGACCCGGAGCGAGTGGGGGCCGGTGCGCCCCGCCATAAGTGCGGCAGGGCCGATGTCGGCCCCGCCTTTCCAGAATGGATGGAGTCTGCAATACTGAAAAACTGTAATGTTTCATTGGAGCACCGGATGATAGCTCAACCAATTCAAGCGTCTGTCCCCAGCATCCCCCTTTGTTAATTTTCTCTGCCTCAGTGCGCCAAGAAGCCATTTCTTAATTTTTTGAAACGTGAATTTATTTATTTATTTATTTATTTATGCAATTTGTATAGCGCGCAAATACCCGGAGGCGTCTCGGCGCTGAAAAACAATATTACAGAGCAGGCAGAGATAGCATTTACTGGTTGAAAAGCCACGTTTTTACTATCCTCCTAAAGATGAGAAGAGAAGGGCTGGCCCTGATGTGGGTGGGCAGGGTGTTCCACAACTTTGCAGTGGCGATTGAAAAACATCTGTCCCCCCAAGAGGATTTGTTTGTCCGGGTAATGGTGAGGAGGCCAGCTGAGGAGGAGCTCAGAAGTCTACTTGGGGTATAAAGTCCTTGTCACCTTCTTAGAAACTTGGGTCCTGAGTTGTTAACCGCTCTATATGCAATACAGAGAGCTTTAAATTAAATTCGATTCCTGACTGGCAGCCAGTAAAGCTTGCGTATTGCCGGGGAAATTGCTTTGAACTTGGGTGTGCCTGATAGGATTCTAGCTGCTGAATTTTGAATTAACTGCAATTTGTTCAGTACTTTTTCCTGAGCATTTAAAAAAAGCCCATTACGATGGTCGATCTTAGATAAGATCAAGGTGCACATCAAAGTTTTGCCTGCATTCGGTGGGAGAAAAGGCAGGATTTTTCTGATCTTTTTGAAAGAGAAGAACGAGGCGGACACCAGAGCATTGGCATGACGTATAAACAAGAGCCTATCATCAAACAACACTCCCAAATTCCTGACCTTTGATACGGGAAGAGGGGGAGGTCCCAATTCGGTTGCCCACCAGGTTGGGGACCAGCTTGGAACTAAGTTACCAAAGGTCATTACCTCCGTTTTTTCTGAGTTTAATTTCAGGCAGCTGCGAGACATCCATAGACTGATGTCACGCATTCCTTTCTGAAATTTGGCAGCCACTTCTATTCCGTCATTATGTATGGCAAGTACAAGTTGGGTGTCTCGGCGTAAAAGGTCAAACCTATCCCGTGGCTCTTGATGATGGTAGCCAGATCCGACACATATATATTAAATAATGTCGGACTCAGGGAAGATCCCTGACGCACCCCACATGGGAGGGAGAAGACCAGAGATTGGAAGTCACCTAGCTTGACAGATTGTGTCCTACTATCAAGAAAGGAAATGAGTAACGATCTGGCTGTTTGGCTGATGCCAATGGCAGAGACACGGTCGATCAGGATGGTATGATCGACCGTGTCAAATGCAGCGGACAGATCCAGGAGGATAAGAACCGCAGCTCCACCCTTGTCCAGAATCATCCTGATGTCGTCGGAGGCCTTGATAAGAGCTGTTTCTGTACCATGCTCCTTCCTAAACCCAAATTGTGTATCATCGAGCAGGTCATTAGTATCAATGTAATGGGTAAGTTGTGTATTTATAATTTTTTCTATGATTTTTGATGGAAGAGGGAGACATGCTATTGGGCGGTAATTTTTAGGATCCAGCGGGTCCGCGTTTGATTTCTTGAGTAAAGGTTTGATAATGGCCTTTTTCCAGATTGTAGGATAGACCACGATGATAAGCATAGAGTTAAAAATTTCACTGAGAATGGTAGCAGTGGGATCAGGAATTAATTTAAGAATTGAAGGTGGCGAAGGGTCTAGTGGGGAACCGGATTTAATTGAAAGGAGGAGTTCACGTACTAGCTTTATTTTTGTAACAGAATGTTGGCAAGTACACAGTACATCAGGCCATAGAGCCAGTCACAATTGTTTTTCAAAATTTCCCTGTTGAAGTGGAATAAACCAATAAAATGTACCCAATTATATATTCAATGATTTCCAATTTCCCTTAAAACCGATTTCCAAAAATGTGCTCTACAGGCAGTTAAACTAATTTGAAAACAAATGGCACTCCCATATAATAAATTAAAAAAAATTCAAGTCTCTTCAGAAGAGTCCCAAATCATAGAAACTCTATTTGAAGTGCTTCCAAGGCAAATTGTGTGGGAAAGCAGAAATGACTCACCTTTTTGTTTGACTCTCAGAACCACGTTATTCTGGAAAAGCATGGTTTTGTTTCATTATTTATAAACGTAGTTAAACAATGAGTAAATATTTCAAATACAAGCACATCAACTCCAATTGTCCAAAATATTTTTTTTACATTGGACTAGAACTCCCAGAATACATTAGGTTGTTAAATGTAAGCTAATAAAACAAGACCTGGAAGCAAGGCATATTTTTATCCAAATAAGGAATCTAGAAAATGTATTTTCTCTCACTCACACACACGTATTTCCACTGATTTGATTTTATCCTGCAGAAGAAATAATCTTATAGCCATTTTAAATGTTTGTGGGGTTCTTTGGGCCTCCCTGTTCAGTATAAATATGAACGTATTGCTCATTTCCAGCTTTCAGGATATTTATGCTCTAAACACAATAATAAGATCTGAAAAATTGTATTTCCTGAAGCATATCTGGCTCAGTATTCAGAAGAGCCATAATGTGCACCCTTACTTGAAGAATGTGCTTACGTAGCTCATTCTTATGAGCTTTAACTTTCATTACTACAATTCTGGACGAGAAAATGTTCGGTGAAAATTATGGAAAGTGATATATCAAACAAACAATCAGGGAATTTTAAGCGTCTTACTCTCACCCGTGAGTGTCTCAAGGCGCTGGGGGGGAGGGTCCGTAGACCTGTTTAGCCGAGGAGCCAGGTCTTGAGGGTCTTCCTTAAGGTGTTCAGGGAGTGGGTGCATCTGAAGTCTGCCGGTAGCTCGTTCCAGGTCTTGGCAGCAATGTGAGCGAAGGATCTTCCACCTGCTCTGGCTCTGTGGATGCGCGGGATGTCGGCCAGTGTGCAATTTGTAAGATCTGAGGTTGCGTTTGGGTAGGTGGAGGTTGATTCTGTTGTTGAGGTATTTGGGTCTGTTGTTGTGTAGGCATTTGTAGGCGTGAGTTAGTCTATCAGATGTTAAAGTTTTTTTAGGAAGGCAACATTGATATTCTTTGAAATGTTTAATGTTTTATTTGTTTTGAATTAATTGACCCACCAGGTAGGCCGCTCCCCCTCCGCACAACTCTGCCTGTGTGCCCCTGCCCCAGCTGCCACTGCTGAGGAATCGTAAGTTTGTTCATCTTCCGCCTTACTGTTTTACTGTATTGGCTGTATTTTCTTTGTTGTGTCTCTGACTGCTGTTGTCTTTCTTTTCCCGCTGCCTGTACGTCATCCTTGCCCATTGTCTTTCCTTCTGTACCCCTTGTTGCCCCCGTGTCTCTGCCCGGTTTTCCTTTCTGTTCCCCTTGCTGCCCCCATTCATCTCTGCCCGCTTTCACCTTCTGTTTCCCAGCTGCCCCGTATTTCTGTGTACTTTTTGCCTTCTGTGCCACTCGTTTTTCACTGACTTCTGTGCCCTTTGCTTTCTGTGCCACTCGTTTCCCCCCATTTTTGTGCCCTTTTGCCCTATTCTGGGGCCGTTTCCCTTCTGTTCCTCCGTCGTCCCTCACCGCACCTGCCACTGTGTCCCCTGTGGCCCCACTACCCTGACTGCCCACTCGCTGCTTTCGCCTCCCGCCTCCCAGCTGCTCCTCCCTCCCACCTCCCCATATATGCCAGCTGCTGCGCGGCTGCGCTGCTGGCTCGCCAAAGGCAAGCCCGTTTGTGCCCGTCCACGCCCGGACCCCGCCCAGCGCCAGAACCCCCGGCCCCTGCTCCCACCACGATGAACACTGCTGCTACGATGCCAGCACAGTCCATGCCCTCAACCTCGGCGGACCCACACCCGCTTCAAGGCCACCCTGAAACGCACACACGGTCCCTTCACGTGCCAGAACTGCAGCTACACCAGCATCAGAACCGATGAACCACCCGCCAAGAATGACCGCCCTCACCTGCGATACATACTGCTGAACATCCTCTCTGCGCGCAAACACGCTGTCGAGCTCTGGGACCTGCTCGACACAACATCCCCGGACGTCGCCTTCCTGACAGAGACCTGGTTGACCAGCTCCTCCCCATCCGACATCGCCATAGCCATCCCAGACGGCTACAAGATCACCCACAGAGAGCGCAACAATGGAGTCGGAGGAGGAATCGCCATTGTCCACAATAACAGCATCAGGGTCTCGACTAGCACCGACGACGCGCTCAGCACGCCGAACACATGCACTTCCAGATCCACACATACCCCAACTCTAGCCTCAGAGGCACCCTTGTCAACCGCCGACCCCCCAGACCCCACCCCCAGTTCAGCGACTCCATCGCCGACTTCATCAGCACGCATGCCCTGACCTCCACCGACTAAATCCTCCTCAGAGACCTGAACTTCCATCTTGAAAACAACAATGACAACAACTCCACAACCCTGATCGATAACCTCACCAACCTTGGACTAAAGCAACTCGTCACAACGCCCACCCACTCCGCCGGCCACACGCTCGACCCCGACTTCTCCTCGAGCCCGCACGTCTTCTTCAGCCACACCACCAAACTCCTCTTGACCAACCACCGCTGCATCCACTTCACCTTTCAGAAACCACCACACACCACCACACCCAACAGATCACCCGCCGCTGCTGGAGGAAAATCACCGAAGACCAAGTACATGCAAACCTCGCACTAAGCCTACCCACTGAACCCTCCAACACCGACGAGGTTGCCCACAGCCTCAGATGCTGGATCGAGGAATGTGCCAACCCCCTCGCCCCACTGAAGAAACCCCCCCACAGGAACACCAGCAAGAGGGCCAGCTGGTTCCCCCCAGAACTCCTAGCCTCCAAGCAAGCCCGCGAACAAACTCAGGACAACCGCGCAGCACACAAGGACGCCATCCGCAACTACCACCACCTCATCAGGGCCGCCAAGAGGACCTCGTTCAAAGACCGCCTCGACAACAACGCACACAATAGCAAGGATCTCTTCAACATTGTGAAGAAACTCTCCAACCCCAGCTCCAACACCAACGACATCCCACCGTCACAAGCCCTGTGCGACTCCCTCGCCACCTTCTTCCACCGCAAGATAGCAGACATCCATGACCGCTTCGAAACCCAGACAGACCCAACAGATAGCAACACAACAGACCCTCTGAACACCAACGACCACAAACCGCTGCTAGCCTGGGCCAGCGTGCGCACTGATGAAACCATCAAGACCAGGAGCACAATCCACTCCGGCTCTCCGTCAGATCCCTTCCAGCACCACGTCTTCAACAAAGCAAGCAGCTCCATCGCACCCCACCTGTGAAATGTCATCAATCTCTTCCTCAAGACCGTGACCTTCCCAGAGAGATGGAAACATGCCGAGATCAACGCCCTACTAAAAAAAAACAAGGCTGACCCTAGAGACCTCATGAACTTCCGGCCCATCTCTCTGCTCCCCTTCCCGACCAAGGTCATCGAGAAAATCGTCAACAGACCGATACCTCGAAGAAAACAGAATCCTGGACCCTTCCCAGTCAGGGTTCCGCAGCAACTACAGCACGGAGACCGCCCTCATCGCAACCACCGACGACATCAGGATCCTGCTGGACAATGGCGAGACCGCAGCACTAATCCTCCTAGACCACTCCGCCACCTTCGACACCGTCTGCCACCGCACACTACACGCACGCCTCCACGCCGCAGGATTCCGAGTCAAGGCCCTGGAATGGACCTCCTTCTTCCTCTCCAGCAGAACCCAGAGCATCCGCCTCCCCCATTCCGAGATCATCTGCGGCGTACCCCAGGGATCCTCCCTCAGCCCGACACTGTTCAACATTTACATGGCCTGCTCACACACGTCACCCAACAGCATGACCTCAACATAATTTCCTACACCGACGATACTCAACTGATCCTCTCCCTCACCAAGGACCCCTTCACTGCCAAAGCCAACCTCCACGAAGAAATGAAGGCTGTTGCCGACTGGGTGAAGACCAGCCGTCTGAAGATGAACTTGGACAAGACGTAGGTCCTCATCCTCGGCTCCAACCCTTCAGCCTGGGACGACTCCTGGTGGCTGATGGCTCTGGGAGCAGCCCTGACACCCACCGACCACGCACCCAACCTGGGAATCATCCTCAACTCAACGCTCACAATGACCAAGCAGGTCAACGCCGTCTCTTCCTCCAGCTTCAAAACCCTCCGCATGCTCCACAAGATCTACACATGGATCCCAACAGACACAAGAAAGACAGTCACCCAATCTCAATGTCAATGTCAATGTCAAACATTCTTATATAGCGCATAAATCACCGTAAGGTCTCATGGCGCTCGCAGCAAATGAAGTACGGTAGATCAGCCAGCAGTACACAACTAGAGGCTGCTAAGGAAATAGCCAAGTTTTAAGCAGAAACATTTGTGATCCGTAGTGGAGGAGATGTGATCGGGTAGTTTGTTCCATAGCGAGGGAGCCAGGTATGAAAAGGCGCGACCTCCATTACGTGAGGTTCGAGTACGGGGCTGAACAAGATATGGCTTGGAGCATGACCTTAAAGTTCTACCAGGTGCGTACCATTTAAGTTTATTTTTCAGGTAATGAGGACCAGCCCCGTACATTGACTTATGAACAAGACTTAGAATTTTAAATTGACATCTTTGTCGAATTGGAAGCCAGTGAAGGGCCAGAGATTCGGGGCAGATGGAGCTCTCCGAAGGAGATCAAGGACCAGCCTCGCCGCCGTGTTCTGAAGAATCTGGAGCTTGGACAACAGATCATATTTCAAAGCTACAAGCAAGGCATTACCGTAGTCTAAACGGCTGAAAACAAGACCTTGCACCAATGGTTTCCTTACTTCCGTGGGTAGCCATTTGAAGATTTTATGAAGAGTGCGTAAAATCCCATAGGAAAACCCCTAATACCTTATTAACCCCTTCGCTGCTGGCCCGTTTCCGCCGCTGTGTGCTAAACAAATGAATAGGGCGGGGCCGTGACGAACCCCAGCCGTCATCATCACATGAGCACCGCGGAGCGTGAAGGCTAAGGTTCGTTGCCAGCATGCAAGGGGTTAACATGGGGTTTCAAGGACAAGGAATTGTCAATGGTGATCCCCAGATTACGTACCGAAGGTTTGGGAAGAAGACATGTGCCCAGTTCTGAGGGCCACCAGTCCGGCGACCAGTATTCCGCGGCCCTTCCAAACAAGATAATTTCTGATTTACTTCTGTTTAGTTGTAACTTGTTTGCACTCATCCATTTGTTAATTTGAACCATGCAGTTCTTGAAGCGGACTTGAGTACTGCCAAGTTCAGAGTCACAGGTTACCAGCAATTGGGTATCATCAGTGTAGGACACGGTCTGAAAACCATGTACTCTGATGATACCTGCTAGAGGGTTGACGTAAAATTTGAACAACATAGGACTGAGTATCGAGCCCTGTGGAACCCCAACATTTACCTGGTAACTACAGGAAGTCATTGAGTCGGCAACCACGGTGGTAGACCTGTCAGCCAGATAGCTCTCAAACCAGGCAAAGGCTTTACCTCTGACACCCACCTCCCACAGCCGATGTTTCAAAATGCTGTGGGAAATGGTGTCAAAGGCGGCAGACAGATCCAAAAGAACTAGGATCGCCGACTCCTTTTTCTCCAGGGTAAGCCTTATGTTGTCAATGATCTCAATGACTGCCGTCTCCGTACTATGGGAAGCCCGAAAGCCGGATTATGAGGGGTCGAGAAGACCGTGTTTCTCCAGATGGACAGTGAGCCGTTTATTAATGAGGTGATCTAACACCTTTCCAAAATAAGGCAGGAAAGAGATAGGGCGGTAGTTAGATGAAAGGTTGGGATCCGCTGATGTTTTTTTAAGGATGGGTTTAATATAAGCTTGTTTCCATTTCAGAAGAACCTTGGCTTGTTGTAGGGACATGTATGGGTCAAAGCATTGGTAATTAAAGGCATAAGCTTGGTACAGGCTCGAGGGGGAAAAGTGTCAATGTGAGAGCTAGATTTAATTTTTATCAAGCCTTCTAATACTTCTGTAGTGGTTATAGAATCAAATTCCATAAGCACAGGGACATTTCTCGCTTCAGAGGACGGGGCAGACACAGTCAGGTTGATGGTTAAATCATGGGAATTCAAATCTTGGGGGGGGGGGAGAAGAATAGATGGTTTTAATTTTATTGTCGAAGAAAAATGAGATGGAATCTACCCCCTTTTGGGATGGAAGAAAGGAGGACTGTTCCACACAGGGGGTGGAAAATTCTTTTACATTTTGTAAAGTTCTTTGCTTGATTGAGCAGCATTATTTATTCTATGGGTGAGGTGGCTAATTTAATATTTTTTATGAAGTTACAATGAAGATTCTTATATGACTTCAGATTTCCCTCAGTTTTTTTGATTCTCCACTTACGTTCACCCAGGCCCTTGTCAGCAACAGACTCGACTACGGAAACGCCCTCTATGCAGGAGCCCCGACCAAGCTCATCAAATGACTACAACGCATCCTAAACGCCTCGGCACGACTGATCCTCGATGTACCACGCCACGGCCACATCACCTCTCACCTGAGGGACCTGCACTGGCTCCCCGTCAGCAAGAGGATATCCTACACGCTCATTATCCAAGCACACAATGCACTCCACAAGGCCGGCCCAGCCTACCTCAACAGACGGCTCTGCTTCTATATCCCCAACCACCGCTAAACTCTCACTCGCCACGTCCCGTGCATCCGAAGAACAACCACCGGCGGGGCATCGTTCTCCCACCTCGCCGCCAAGACATGGAACACAATACCACTGATCCTATAACAGCCCCAAGACCTGCTGACCTTCAGGAGGATGCTCAAGACCTGGCTGTTCGATCAGTAGCGCCCCCCCAGCGCCTTGAGACCCGGGCAGGTGTGTAGTGCACTTTACAAAAGATTGATTGATTGATTGATTTATTGATCCGATCTGTCTATGTCTTTGTGATGCTGAAAGGCAGAATTCTCATACTGTTCTCGGACTTCCTCGTGTTTGATGCTCCCCAGTGCCATGAAGAATCTTAAGATTTGGGCTCACTCCTCTGTGTTACGCCATCTGTCAGGGCACCAATTGTTTGAACGTATGCTTCTACCTGAGGTTTGTTTCACCCCTTGAATAATGCCCTTCAAAGCAAGCACGTTAAGCAGATTTATTGTTTTATCCGCTTACCATAGTCTCTGTAATCAGTATATGGAAGTTTTCCTTTACCCTGAGTTTATACTCTTCAAATTGGCTTTTCAGCAGTTTGACATAAGACTGGATGATGCTGAGAGCAATAGATATGTTTGCATACTTTTTGTACAAACTTGCTCATGTCATTGAAATGCATCAGTATGTCCCGCTGTAGGAGGTATGGAACAAATCATATGGCATCTTGTGACGGTCATCATTTGTCAGTGAACCAATAGCATTTCGATTCTTAAATAACCATCTGATTTAATTGCTGCTGATAGATACAAGAAATTCCTGTTACCAGCATTTCTAAATTTCTTGACGTCCTCTTTAAGGAAATGAATGCCTTAGCTGCTACAAAATCCTAATGCTTTCTAGTGTTCTGTGATCCTTTCATCTGTTTTACCCTGAATACCATTCCCCTTGATGTCAAATAACTGCCTGCCATATTCCTTTTAAAAACACTCAGCCGGTATATTAGCCCATTGCCTCTCTCTTCCATAGTACAGAGTCAGCATTTCCAGCTCCTTTATGACCGGTGATTCATTTTACCAATTCTTGTGACCTGCTTCCTTTTGGAGATATTGCCACTATCAATATACTTGTATACTTTCATTTATTAGAGCCAGTTGTACTGACTTCTGAAACTATGTTAAAAAACAAATGACAAGCGCATCATTATACTTCTCCTTGGATACAAATTCACTATTCTGCAGTTTTCATTTGAAGCTTTTTTTCATGCAGTTGATAAGCAGGTGTTTTTGACACTCTGAGGGGCCCTTTTTGGAATTCATTTGAAATTCGAGGCCATAAAGTTGAATCAGCTGCAATATTTGTAGTTGTAGGTTGAGTTATTTGTGAATATTGGTTATTATCTTCCCTTTTTCTTTGAGAGTTGGTTTGTATATCTCTATTGCTAGATGAAATGGAAAAAATACACCTCCAGCAGAGACATTTACTGACTCATCAGCAGTAGGGTAAATCCATTGATGCTGTGTTTTCTCCTGTATAGGAGTCCTACAAGGTTTAGACTGAACTGGGAAATATACAGTTTACTTTTGTAAGCTTTTGCTTTAACCTTCTTGTTTATTCTTCTGAATAGCTCCACTTATATATGAATGCATCATGTTATCCAATGGAAAGATAAAGTTTCATTATACCACATGTTCAGAATCTGAGGATGTAAGAAAACACATCCATTTTAAACTTTGTGTGTCCATTTGTTCAATGCACTACTTTAAAGGATGGTGTGAAGTATGCGAAGGTGCTCCAAGCCAAAACACTGTGGACATCATTTATGAGGTTTTGCTGAAGATCGGTGGCCCAGGCTTCTTGCTGCACTGCCCTACAGCAAAAGAAAAGGGCAGGAGTGTGCTGTATCTATCAGATACAACGCATTCCTCTCCTTTTAAAATAAAACCGTGAAAATACATGCATTAATAGAGCATAAAAATATATTTGCAAAGAAGACGCATGCTTGGATGGTAATACAGTCCTATACAAAATACATCTGGCAGAATATTTGAGTACGGTTTTATCCACACTTAGGGGCCGATTAGGATGGCGGACGGACTTGCGTCCGTCCGCCACCCCTGAGTAGGAGGGACCGTCCGCATGGGCAGCGGCGGTCCCTCCATGGCAATTAGGATGTGACCGCCACCCTGGCGGTCACATCCTGTATGTTTTACATTGCGGCGGGTGCTGCTTCAAGCAGCACCCGCCGCAATGTAAAAAACGAAAGCAGTGCATTTGCATGCACAAAGCGGCAGGCACCGCGCGGTGCCTGCCGCTTCGTGCACGCAAAGGCAGGGGGGTACCATAGGTACCCCGCATGTGCACCCCCCATGCAACCTTCACCCAGGGGGCCCGCAACGGGCCCCCAAAGTGAATGTCCGTATGCTTTTCCACGGCGGCAAAGCCGCCGCGGAAAAGCATTACTTTCCCTACATCCTAATCTGGCTGGCGGTGTCTGATAGACACCGCCAGCCATGTTAGTGCTTTTCCGCCGTGGTCGCCTTCCGACCGCGGCGGAAAAGCGGCGGACAGATTGTGAGACCCACCAGCCATCCTAATTTGGCGGTGGGTCTTTCAGGCCTCCTCGGCGGATTTCCCGCATACTCCGGGCCGGCGGTGGCTTCCGCCGGCCCGGAGTATGTGGAAAATCCGCCATCATAATGACCCCCTATGTGTGGGAGGGTATGCTCAGACGTGAGTCCCTTGCTCATTGCACCATCAGGATTCAAGCAAGCCGGGCCGAAGAAGGCTGTGATGCCAGAAACCAGTCCCCGGAAGCTTGTTTCCTTCCCAGTATAAGAATTGGCTTGGTAGGTTGGTTTGCCCTGTTCCCAGCATGCACTGGGACAGGAACAGACTAATTTGCATATAGCCAGGTTCTGAGCTGGGATGGTGCATTGAGCTAAAAAACGGTGATGGATTAAAACCATGATCTCTTGACTTGGTAAGAGTATTCCGCATCATTCAGAAACTCTGCCCATCACCACCCCCCTTTTCCAAAATCGGTTTTATCCACACTATGTGTGGGAGGGTATGCTCAGACGTGAGTCCCTTGCTCATTGCACCATCAGGATTCAAGCAAGCCGGGCCGAAGAAGGCTGTGATGCCAGAAACCGGTCCCCGGAAGCTTGTTTCCTTCCCAGTATAAGAATTGGCTTGGTAGTTTGGTTTGCCCTGTTCCCAGCATGCACTGGGACAGGAACAGACTAATTTGCATATAGCCAGGTTCTGAGCTGGGATGGTGCATTGAGCTAAAAAACGGTGATGGATTAAAACCATGATCTCTTGACTTGGTAAGAGTATTCTGCATCATTCAGAAACTCTGTCCATCACCACCCCCCTTTTCCAAAATCGGTTTTATCCACGCTATGTGTGGGAGGGTATGCTCAGACGTGAGTCCCTTGCTCATTGCACCATCAGGATTCAAGCAAGCCGGGCCGAAGAAGGCTGTGATGCCAGAAACCGGTCCCCGGAAGCTTGTTTCCTTCCCAGTATAAGAATTGGCTTGGTAGTTTGGTTTGCCCTGTTCCCAGCAGGCACTGGGACAGGAACAGACTAATTTGCATATAGCCAGGTTCTGAGCTGGGATGGTGCATTGAGCTAAAAAACGGTGATGGATTAAAACCATGATCTCTTGACTTGGTAAGAGTATTCTGCATCATTCAGAAACTCTGCCCATCACCACCCCCCTTTTCCAAAATCGGTTTTATCAACACTATGTGTGGGAGGGTATGCTCAGACGTGAGTCCCTTGCTCATTGCACCATCAGGATTCAAGCAAGCCGGGCCGAAGAAGGCTGTGATGCCATTAACCGGTCCCCGGAAGCTTGTTTCCTTCCCAGTATAAGAATTCGCTTGGTAGTTTGGTTTGCCCTGTTCCCAGCATGCACTGGGACAGGAACAGACTAATTTGCATGTAGCCAGGTTCTGAGCTGGGATGGTGCATTGAGCTAAAAAATGGTGATGGATTAAAACCGTGATCTCTTGACTTGGTAAGAGTATTCTGCATCATTCAGAAACTCTGTCCATCACCACCCCCCTTTTCCAAAATCGGTTTTATCCACACTATGTGTGGGAGGGTATGCTCAGACGTGAGTCCCTTGCTCATTGCACCATCAGGATTCAAGCAAGCTGGGCCGAAGAAGGCTGTGATGCCAGAAACCGGTCCCCGGAAGCTTGTTTCCTTCCCAGTAAAAGAATTGGCTTGGTTGTTTGCTTTGCCCTGTTCCCAGCATGCACTGGGACAGGAACAGACTAATTTGCATATAGCCAGGTTCTGAGCTGGGATGGTGCATTGAGCTAAAAAACAGTGATGGATTAAAACCATGATCTCTTGACTTGGTAAGAGTATTCTGCATCATTCAGAAACTCTGCCCATCACCACCCCCTTTTCCAAAATCGGTTTTATCCACACTATGTGTGGGAGGGTATGCTCAGACGTGAGTCCCTTGCTCATTGCACCATCAGGATTCAAGCAAGCCGGGCCGAAGAAGGCTGTGATGCCAGAAACCGGTCCCCGGAAGCTTGTTTCCTTCCCAGTATAAGAATTGGCTTGCTAGTTTTGTTTGCCCTGTTCCCAGCAGGCACTGGGACAGGAACAGACTAATTTGCATATAGCCAGGTTCTGAGCTGGGATGGTGCATTGAGCTAAAAAACGGTGATGGATTAAAACCATGATCTCTTGACTTGGTAAGAGTATTCTGCATCATTCAGAAACTCTGTCCATCACCACCCCCTTTTTCCAAAATCGGTTTTATCCACACTATGTGTGGGAGGGTATGCTCAGACGTGAGTCCCTTGCTCATTGCACCATCAGGATTCAAGCAAGCCGGGCCGAAGAAGGCTGTGATGCCAGAAACCGGTCCCCGGAAGCTTGTTTCCTTCCCAGTATAAGAATTGGCTTGGTAGTTTGGTTTGCCCTGTTCCCAGCATGCACTGGGACAGGAACAGACTAATTTGCATATAGCCAGGTTCTGAGCTGGGATGGTGCATTGAGCTAAAAAACGGTGATGGATTAAAACCATGATCTCTTGACTTGGTAAGAGTATTCTGCATCATTCAGAAACTCTGTCCATCACCACCCCCCTTTTCCAAAATCGTTTTATCCACGCTATGTGTGGGAGGGTATGCTCAGACGTGAGTCCCTTGCTCATTGCACCATCAGGATTCAAGCAAGCCGGGCCGAAGAAGGCTGTGATGCCAGAAACCGGTCCCCGGAAGCTTGTTTCCTTCCCAGTATAAGAATTGGCTTGGTAGTTTGGTTTGCCCTGTTCCCAGCAGGCACTGGGACAGGAACAGACTAATTTGCATATAGCCAGGTTCTGAGCTGGGATGGTGCATTGAGCTAAAAAACGGTGATGGATTAAAACCATGATCTTTTGACTTGGTAAGAGTATAGTGCATCATTCAGAAACTCTGCCCATCACCACCCCCCTTTTCCAAAATCGGTTTTATCAACACTATGTGTGGGAGGGTATGCTCAGACGTGAGTCCCTTGCTCATTGCACCATCAGGATTCAAGCAAGCCGGGCCGAAGAAGGCTGTGATGCCATTAACCGGTCCCCGGAAGCTTGTTTCCTTCCCAGTATAAGAATTGGCTTGGTAGTTTGGTTTGCCCTGTTCCCAGCATGCACTGGGACAGGAACAGACTAATTTGCATATAGCCAGGTTCTGAGCTGGGATGGTGCATTGAGCTAAAAAATGGTGATGGATTAAAACCATGATCTCTTGACTTGGTAAGAGTATTCTGCATCATTCAGAAACTCTGTCCATCACCACCCCCCTTTTCCAAAATCGGTTTTATCCACACTATGTGTGGGAGGGTATGCTCAGACGTGAGTCCCTTTCTCATTGCACCATCAGGATTCAAGCAAGCTGGGCCGAAGAAGGCTGTGATGCCAGAAACCGGTCCCCGGAAGCTTGTTTCCTTCCCAGTAAAAGAATTGGCTTGGTTGTTTGGTTTGCCCTGTTCCCAGCATGCACTGGGACAGGAACAGACTAATTTGCATATAGCCAGGTTCTGAGCTGGGATGGTGCATTGAGCTAAAAAACGGTGATTGATTAAAACCATGATCTCTTGACTTGGTAAGAGTATTCCGCATCATTCAGAAACTCTGTCCATCACCACCCCCCTTTTCCAAAATCGGTTTTATCCACACTATGTGTGGGAGGGTATGCTCAGACGTGAGTCCCTTGCTCATTGCACCATCAGGATTCAAGCAAGCCGGGCCGAAGAAGGCTGTGATGCCATTAACCGGTCCCCGGAAGCTTGTTTCCTTCCCAGTATAAGAATTCGCCTGGTAGTTTGGTTTGCCCTGTTCCCAGCATGCACTGGGACAGGAACAGACTAATTTGCATGTAGCCAGGTTCTGAGCTGGGATGGTGCATTGAGCTAAAAAATGGTGATGGATTAAAACCATGATCTCTTGACTTGGTAAGAGTATTCTGCATCATTCAGAAACTCTGTCCATCACCACCCCCCTTTTCCAAAATCGGTTTTATCCACACTATGTGTGGGAGGGTATGCTCAGACGTGAGTCGCTTGCTCATTGCACCATCAGGATTCAAGCAAGCTGGGCCGAAGAAGGCTGTGATGCCAGAAACCGGTCCCCGGAAGCTTGTTTCCTTCCCAGTATAAGAATTGGCTTGGTAGTTTGGTTTGCCCTGTTCCCAGCATGCACTGGGACAGGAACAGACTAATTTGCATATAGCCAGGTTCTGAGCTGGGATGGTGCATTGAGCTAAAAAACGGTGATGGATTAAAACCATGATCTCTTGACTTGGTAAGAGTATTCTGCATCATTCAGAAACTCTGTCCATCACCACCCCCCTTTTCCAAAATCGGTTTTATCCACGCTATGTGTGGGAGGGTATGCTCAGACGTGAGTCCCTTGCTCATTGCACCATCAGGATTCAAGCAAGCCGGGCCGAAGAAGGCTGTGATGCCAGAAACCGGTCCCCGGAAGCTTGTCTCCTTCCCAGTATAAGAATTGGCTTGGTAGTTTGGTTTCCCTGTTCCCAGCAGGCACTGGGACAGGAACAGACTAATTTGCATATTGCCAGGTTCTGAGCTGGGATGGTGCATTGAGCTAAAAAACGGTGATGGATTAAAACCATGATCTCTTGACTTGGTAAGAGTATAGTGCATCATTCAGAAACTCTGCCCATCACCACCCCCCTTTTCCAAAATCGGTTTTATCAACACTATGTGTGGGAGGGTATGCTCAGACGTGAGTCCCTTGCTCATTGCACCATCAGGATTCAAGCAAGCCGGGCCGAAGAAGGCTGTGATGCCAGAAACCGGTCCCCGGAAGCTTGTTTCCTTCCCAGTATAAGAATTCGCTTGGTAGTTTGGTTTGCCCTGTTCCCAGCATGCACTGGGACAGGAACAGACTAATTTGCATGTAGCCAGGTTCTGAGCTGGGATGGTGCATTGAGCTAAAAAATGGTGATGGATTAAAACCGTGATCTCTTGACTTGGTAAGAGTATTCTGCATCATTCAGAAACTCTGTCCATCACCACCCCCCATTTCCAAAATCGGTTTTATCCACACTATGTGTGGGAGGGTATGCTCAGACGTGAGTCCCTTGCTCATTGCACCATCAGGATTCAAGCAAGCTGGGCCGAAGAAGGCTGTGATGCCAGAAACCGGTCCCCGGAAGCTTGTTTCCTTCCCAGTAAAAGAATTGGCTTGGTTGTTTGCTTTGCCCTGTTCCCAGCATGCACTGGGACAGGAACAGACTAATTTGCATATAGCCAGGTTCTGAGCTGGGATGGTGCATTGAGCTAAAAAACAGTGATGGATTAAAACCATGATCTCTTGACTTGGTAAGAGTATTCTGCATCATTCAGAAACTCTGCCCATCACCACCCCCTTTTCCAAAATCGGTTTTATCCACACTATGTGTGGGAGGGTATGCTCAGACGTGAGTCCCTTGCTCATTGCACCATCAGGATTCAAGCAAGCCGGGCCGAAGAAGGCTGTGATGCCAGAAACCGGTCCCCGGAAGCTTGTTTCCTTCCCAGTATAAGAATTGGCTTGCTAGTTTTGTTTGCCCTGTTCCCAGCAGGCACTGGGACAGGAACAGACTAATTTGCATATAGCCAGGTTCTGAGCTGGGATGGTGCATTGAGCTAAAAAACGGTGATGGATTAAAACCATGATCTCTTGACTTGGTAAGAGTATTCTGCATCATTCAGAAACTCTGTCCATCACCACCCCCTTTTTCCAAAATCGGTTTTATCCACACTATGTGTGGGAGGGTATGCTCAGACGTGAGTCCCTTGCTCATTGCACCATCAGGATTCAAGCAAGCCGGGCCGAAGAAGGCTGTGATGCCAGAAACCGGTCCCCGGAAGCTTGTTTCCTTCCCAGTATAAGAATTGGCTTGGTAGTTTGGTTTGCCCTGTTCCCAGCATGCACTGGGACAGGAACAGACTAATTTGCATATAGCCAGGTTCTGAGCTGGGATGGTGCATTGAGCTAAAAAACGGTGATGGATTAAAACCATGATCTCTTGACTTGGTAAGAGTATTCTGCATCATTCAGAAACTCTGTCCATCACCACCCCCCTTTTCCAAAATCGTTTTATCCACGCTATGTGTGGGAGGGTATGCTCAGACGTGAGTCCCTTGCTCATTGCACCATCAGGATTCAAGCAAGCCGGGCCGAAGAAGGCTGTGATGCCAGAAACCGGTCCCCGGAAGCTTGTTTCCTTCCCAGTATAAGAATTGGCTTGGTAGTTTGGTTTGCCCTGTTCCCAGCAGGCACTGGGACAGGAACAGACTAATTTGCATATAGCCAGGTTCTGAGCTGGGATGGTGCATTGAGCTAAAAAACGGTGATGGATTAAAACCATGATGTCTTGACTTGGTAAGAGTATAGTGCATCATTCAGAAACTCTGCCCATCACCACCCCCCTTTTCCAAAATCGGTTTTATCAACACTATGTGTGGGAGGGTATGCTCAGACGTGAGTCCCTTGCTCATTGCACCATCAGGATTCAAGCAAGCCGGGCCGAAGAAGGCTGTGATGCCATTAACCGGTCCCCGGAAGCTTGTTTCCTTCCCAGTATAAGAATTGGCTTGGTAGTTTGGTTTGCCCTGTTCCCAGCATGCACTGGGACAGGAACAGACTAATTTGCATATAGCCAGGTTCTGAGCTGGGATGGTGCATTGAGCTAAAAAATGGTGATGGATTAAAACCATGATCTCTTGACTTGGTAAGAGTATTCTGCATCATTCAGAAACTCTGTCCATCACCACCCCCCTTTTCCAAAATCGGTTTTATCCACACTATGTGTGGGAGGGTATGCTCAGACGTGAGTCCCTTGCTCATTGCACCATCAGGATTCAAGCAAGCTGGGCCGAAGAAGGCTGTGATGCCAGAAACCGGTCCCCGGAAGCTTGTTTCCTTCCCAGTAAAAGAATTGGCTTGGTTGTTTGGTTTGCCCTGTTCCCAGCATGCACTGGGACAGGAACAGACTAATTTGCATATAGCCAGGTTCTGAGCTGGGATGGTGCATTGAGCTAAAAAACGGTGATTGATTAAAACCATGATCTCTTGACTTGGTAAGAGTATTCCGCATCATTCAGAAACTCTGTCCATCACCACCCCCCTTTTCCAAAATCGGTTTTATCCACACTATGTGTGGGAGGGTATGCTCAGACGTGAGTCCCTTGCTCATTGCACCATCAGGATTCAAGCAAGCCGGGCCGAAGAAGGCTGTGATGCCATTAACCGGTCCCCGGAAGCTTGTTTCCTTCCCAGTATAAGAATTCCCCTGGTAGTTTGGTTTGCCCTGTTCCCAGCATGCACTGGGACAGGAACAGACTAATTTGCATGTAGCCAGGTTCTGAGCTGGGATGGTGCATTGAGCTAAAAAATGGTGATGGATTAAAACCATGATCTCTTGACTTGGTAAGAGTATTCTGCATCATTCAGAAACTCTGTCCATCACCACCCCCCTTTTCCAAAATCGGTTTTATCCACACTATGTGTGGGAGGGTATGCTCAGACGTGAGTCCCTTGCTCATTGCACCATCAGGATTCAAGCAAGCTGGGCCGAAGAAGGCTGTGATGCCAGAAACCGGTCCCCGGAAGCTTGTTTCCTTCCCAGTATAAGAATTGGCTTGGTAGTTTGGTTTGCCCTGTTCCCAGCATGCACTGGGACAGGAACAGACTAATTTGCATATAGCCAGGTTCTGAGCTGGGATGGTGCATTGAGCTAAAAAACGGTGATGGATTAAAACCATGATCTCTTGACTTGGTAAGAGTATTCTGCATCATTCAGAAACTCTGTCCATCACCACCCCCCTTTTCCAAAATCGGTTTTATCCACGCTATGTGTGGGAGGGTATGCTCAGACGTGAGTCCCTTGCTCATTGCACCATCAGGATTCAAGCAAGCCGGGCCGAAGAAGGCTGTGATGCCAGAAACCGGTCCCCGGAAGCTTGTCTCCTTC
This sequence comes from Lissotriton helveticus, assembly GCF_964261635.1. NCBI lineage: Eukaryota > Metazoa > Chordata > Amphibia > Caudata > Salamandridae > Lissotriton > Lissotriton helveticus. The sequence goes on from NC_136065.1 coordinate 1,613,626,831, forward strand.
CCAGTATAAGAATTGGCTTGGTAGTTTGGTTTCCCTGTTCCCAGCAGGCACTGGGACAGGAACAGACTAATTTGCATATTGCCAGGTTCTGAGCTGGGATGGTGCATTGAGCTAAAAAATGGTGATGGATTAAAACCATGATCTCTTGACTTGGTAAGAGTATAGTGCATCATTCAGAAACTCTGCCCATCACCACCCCCCTTTTCCAAAATCGGTTTTATCAACACTATGTGTGGGAGGGTATGCTCAGACGTGAGTCCCTTGCTCATTGCACCATCAGGATTCAAGCAAGCCGGGCCGAAGAAGGCTGTGATGCCAGAAACCGGTCCCCGGAAGCTTGTTTCCTTCCCAGTATAAGAATTGGCTTGGTAGTTTGGTTTGCCCTGTTCCCAGCAGGCACTGGGACAGGAACAGACTAATTTGCATATAGCCAGGTTCTGAGCTGGGATGGTGCATTGAGCTAAAAAACGGTGATGGATTAAAACCATGATCTCTTGACTTGGTAAGAGTATTCCGCATCATTCAGAAACTCTGCCCATCACCACCCCCCTTTTCCAAAATCGGTTTTATCCACACTATGTGTGGGAGGGTATGCTCAGACGTGAGTCCCTTGCTCATTGCACCATCAGGATTCAAGCAAGCCGGCCGAAGAAGGCTGTGATGCCAGAAACCGGTCCCCGGAAGCTTGTTTCCTTCCCAGTATAAGAATTGGCTTGGTAGTTTGGTTTGCCCTGTTCCCAGCATGCACTGGGACAGGAACAGACTAATTTGCATATAGCCAGGTTCTGAGCTGGGATGGTGCATTGAGCTAAAAAACGGTGATGGATTAAAACCATGATCTCTTGACTTGGTAAGAGTATTCTGCATCATTCAGAAACTCTGTCCATCACCACCCCCCTTTTCCAAAATCGGTTTTATCCACGCTATGTGTGGGAGGGTATGCTCAGACGTGAGTCCCTTGCTCATTGCACCATCAGGATTCAAGCAAGCCGGGCCGAAGAAGGCTGTGATGCCAGAAACCGGTCCCCGGAAGCTTGTTTCCTTCCCAGTATAAGAATTGGCTTGGTAGTTTGGTTTGCCCTGTTCCCAGCAGGCACTGGGACAGGAACAGACTAATTTGCATATAGCCAGGTTCTGAGCTGGGATGGTGCATTGAGCTAAAAAACGGTGATGGATTAAAACCATGATCTCTTGACTTGGTAAGAGTATTCTGCATCATTCAGAAACTCTGCCCATCACCACCCCCCTTTTCCAAAATCGGTTTTATCAACACTATGTGTGGGAGGGTATGCTCAGACGTGAGTCCCTTGCTCATTGCACCATCAGGATTCAAGCAAGCCGGGCCGAAGAAGGCTGTGATGCCATTAACCGGTCCCCGGAAGCTTGTTTCCTTCCCAGTATAAGAATTCGCTTGGTAGTTTGGTTTGCCCTGTTCCCAGCATGCACTGGGACAGGAACAGACTAATTTGCATGTAGCCAGGTTCTGAGCTGGGATGGTGCATTGAGCTAAAAAATGGTGATGGATTAAAACTGTGATCTCTTGACTTGGTAAGAGTATTCTGCATCATTCAGAAACTCTGTCCATCACCACCCCCCTTTTCCAAAATCGGTTTTATCCACACTATGTGTGGGAGGGTATGCTCAGACGTGAGTCCCTTGCTCATTGCACCATCAGGATTCAAGCAAGCTGGGCCGAAGAAGGCTGTGATGCCAGAAACCGGTCCCCGGAAGCTTGTTTCCTTCCCAGTAAAAGAATTGGCTTGGTTGTTTGCTTTGCCCTGTTCCCAGCATGCACTGGGACAGGAACAGACTAATTTGCATATAGCCAGGTTCTGAGCTGGGATGGTGCATTGAGCTAAAAAACAGTGATGGATTAAAACCATGATCTCTTGACTTGGTAAGAGTATTCTGCATCATTCAGAAACTCTGCCCATCACCACCCCCTTTTCCAAAATCGGTTTTATCCACGCTATGTGTGGGAGGGTATGCTCAGACGTGAGTCCCTTGCTCATTGCACCATCAGGATTCAAGCAAGCCGGGCCGAAGAAGGCTGTGATGCCAGAAACCGGTCCCCGGAAGCTTGTTTCCTTCCCAGTATAAGAATTGGCTTGGTAGTTTTGTTTGCCCTGTTCCCAGCAGGCACTGGGACAGGAACAGACTAATTTGCATATAGCCAGGTTCTGAGCTGGGATGGTGCATTGAGCTAAAAAACGGTGATGGATTAAAACCATGATCTCTTGACTTGGTAAGAGTATTCTGCATCATTCAGAAACTCTGTCCATCACCACCCCCTTTTTCCAAAATCGGTTTTATCCACACTATGTGTGGGAGGGTATGCTCAGACGTGAGTCCCTTGCTCATTGCACCATCAGGATTCAAGCAAGCCGGGCCGAAGAAGGCTGTGATGCCAGAAACCGGTCCCCGGAAGCTTGTTTCCTTCCCAGTATAAGAATTGGCTTGGTAGTTTGGTTTGCCCTGTTCCCAGCATGCACTGGGACAGGAACAGACTAATTTGCATATAGCCAGGTTCTGAGCTGGGATGGTGCATTGAGCTAAAAAACGGTGATGGATTAAAACCATGATCTCTTGACTTGGTAAGAGTATAGTGCATCATTCAGAAACTCTGTCCATCACCACCCCCCTTTTCCAAAATCGGTTTTATCCACGCTATGTGTGGGAGGGTATGCTCAGACGTGAGTCCCTTGCTCATTGCACCATCAGGATTCAAGCAAGCCGGGCCGAAGAAGGCTGTGATGCCAGAAACCGGTCCCCGGAAGCTTGTTTCCTTCCCAGTATAAGAATTGGCTTGGTAGTTTGGTTTGCCCTGTTCCCAGCAGGCACTGGGACAGGAACAGACTAATTTGCATATAGCCAGGTTCTGAGCTGGGATGGTGCATTGAGCTAAAAAACGGTGATGGATTAAAACCATGATCTCTTGACTTGGTAAGAGTATAGTGCATCATTCAGAAACTCTGCCCATCACCACCCCCCTTTTCCAAAATCGGTTTTATCAACACTATGTGTGGGAGGGTATGCTCAGACGTGAGTCCCTTGCTCATTGCACCATCAGGATTCAAGCAAGCCGGGCCGAAGAAGGCTGTGATGCCATTAACCGGTCCCCGGAAGCTTGTTTCCTTCCCAGTATAAGAATTGGCTTGGTAGTTTGGTTTGCCCTGTTCCCAGCATGCACTGGGACAGGAACAGACTAATTTGCATATAGCCAGGTTCTGAGCTGGGATGGTGCATTGAGCTAAAAAATGGTGATGGATTAAAACCATGATCTCTTGACTTGGTAAGAGTATTCTGCATCATTCAGAAACTCTGTCCATCACCACCCCCCTTTTCCAAAATCGGCTTTATCCACACTATGTGTGGGAGGGTATGCTCAGACGTGAGTCCCTTGCTCATTGCACCATCAGGATTCAAGCAAGCTGGGCCGAAGAAGGCTGTGATGCCAGAAACCGGTCCCCGGAAGCTTGTTTCCTTCCCAGTAAAAGAATTGGCTTGGTTGTTTGGTTTGCCCTGTTCCCAGCATGCACTGGGACAGGAACAGACTAATTTGCATATAGCCAGGTTCTGAGCTGGGATGGTGCATTGAGCTAAAAAACGGTGATTGATTAAAACCATGATCTCTTGACTTGGTAAGAGTATTCCGCATCATTCAGAAACTCTGTCCATCACCACCCCCCTTTTCCAAAATCGGTTTTATCCACACTATGTGTGGGAGGGTATGCTCAGACGTGAGTCCCTTGCTCATTGCACCATCAGGATTCAAGCAAGCCGGGCTGAAGAAGGCTGTGATGCCATTAACCGGTCCCCGGAAGCTTGTTTCCTTCCCAGTATAAGAATTCGCCTGGTAGTTTGGTTTGCCCTGTTCCCAGCATGCACTGGGACAGGAACAGACTAATTTGCATGTAGCCAGGTTCTGAGCTGGGATGGTGCATTGAGCTAAAAAATGGTGATGGATTAAAACCATGATCTCTTGACTTGGTAAGAGTATTCTGCATCATTCAGAAACTCTGTCCATCACCACCCCCCTTTTCCAAAATCGGTTTTATCCACACTATGTGTGGGAGGGTATGCTCAGACGTGAGTCCCTTGCTCATTGCACCATCAGGATTCAAGCAAGCTGGGCCGAAGAAGGCTGTGATGCCAGAAACCGGTCCCCGGAAGCTTGTTTCCTTCCCAGTATAAGAATTGGCTTGGTAGTTTGGTTTGCCCTGTTCCCAGCATGCACTGGGACAGGAACAGACTAATTTGCATATAGCCAGGTTCTGAGCTGGGATGGTGCATTGAGCTAAAAAACGGTGATGGATTAAAACCATGATCTCTTGACTTGGTAAGAGTATTCTGCATCATTCAGAAACTCTGTCCATCACCACCCCCCTTTTCCAAAATCGGTTTTATCCACGCTATGTGTGGGAGGGTATGCTCAGACGTGAGTCCCTTGCTCATTGCACCATCAGGATTCAAGCAAGCCGGGCCGAAGAAGGCTGTGATGCCAGAAACCGGTCCCCGGAAGCTTGTCTCCTTCCCAGTATAAGAATTGGCTTGGTAGTTTGGTTTCCCTGTTCCCAGCATGCACTGGGACAGGAACAGACTAATTTGCATATTGCCAGGTTCTGAGCTGGGATGGTGCATTGAGCTAAAAAACGGTGATGGATTAAAACCATGATCTCTTGACTTGGTAAGAGTATAGTGCATCATTCAGAAACTCTGCCCATCACCACCCCCCTTTTCCAAAATCGGTTTTATCAACACTATGTGTGGGAGGGTATGCTCAGACGTGAGTCCCTTGCTCATTGCACCATCAGGATTCAAGCAAGCCGGGCCGAAGAAGGCTGTGATGCCATTAACCGGTCCCCGGAAGCTTGTTTCCTTCCCAGTATAAGAATTGGCTTGGTAGTTTGGTGTGCCCTGTTCCCAGCATGCACTGGGACAGGAACAGACTAATTTGCATATAGCCAGGTTCTGAGCTGGGATGGTGCATTGAGCTAAAAAATGGTGATGGATTAAAACCATGATCTCTTGACTTGGTAAGAGTATTCTGCATCATTCAGAAACTCTGTCCATCACCACCCCCCTTTCCAAAATCGGTTTTATCCACACTACGTGTGGGAGGGTATGCTCAGACGTGAGTCCCTTGCTCATTGCACCATCAGGATTCAAGCAAGCTGGGCCGAAGAAGGCTGTGATGCCAGAAACCGGTCCCCGGAAGCTTGTTTCCTTCCCAGTAAAAGAATTGGCTTGGTTGTTTGGTTTGCCCTGTTCCCAGCATGCACTGGGACAGGAACAGACTAATTTGCATATAGGCAGGTTCTGAGCTGGGATGGTGCATTGAGCTAAAAAACGGTGATGGATTAAAACCATGATCTCTTGACTTGGTAAGAGTATTCCGCATCATTCAGAAACTCTGTCCATCACCACCCCCCTTTTCCAAAATCGGTTTTATCCACACTATGTGTGGGAGGGTATGCTCAGACGTGAGTCCCTTGCTCATTGCACCATCAGGATTCAAGCAAGCCGGGCCGAAGAAGGCTGTGATGCCAGAAACCGGTCCCCGGAAGCTTGTTTCCTTCCCAGGATAAGAATTGGCTTTGGTAGTTTGGTTTGCCCTGTTCCCAGCAGGCACTGGGACAGGAACAGACTAATTTGCATATAGCCAGGTTCTGAGCTGGGATGGTGCATTGAGCTAAAAAACGGTGATGGATTAAAACCATGATCTCTTGAGTTGGTAAGAGTATTCTGCATCATTCAGAAACTCTGTCCATCACCACCCCCCTTTTCCAAAATCGGTTTTATCCACACTATGTGTGGAAGGGTATGCTCAGACGTGAGTCCCTTGCTCATTGCACCATCAGGATTCAAGCAAGCCGGGCCGAAGAAGGCTGTGATGCCAGAAACCGGTCCCCGGAGGCTTGTTTCCTTCCCAGTATAAGAATTGGCTTGGTAGTTTGGTTTGCCCTGTTCCCAGCATGCACTGGGACAGGAACAGACTCATTTGCATATAGCCAGGTTCTGATCTGGGATGAGGCATTGAGCTAAAAAACGGTGATGGGTTAAAACCATGATCTCTTGACTTGGTAAGAGTATTCTGCATCATTCAGAAACTCTGTCCATCACCACCCCCCTTTTCCAAAATCGGTTTTATCCACACTATGTGTGGGAGGGTATGCTCAGACGTGAGTCCCTTGCTCATTGCACCATCAGGATTCAAGCAAGCTGGGCCGAAGAAGGCTGTGATGCCAGAAACCGGTCCCCGGAAGCTTGTTTCCTTCCCAGTATAAGAATTGGCTTGGTAGTTTGGTTTGCCCTGTTCCCAGCATGCACTGGGACAGGAACAGACTAATTTGCATATAGCCAGGTTCTGAGCTGGGATGGTGCATTGAGCTAAAAAACGGTGATGGATTAAAACCATGATCTCTTGACTTGGTAAGAGTATTCTGCATCATTCAGAAACTCTGTCCATCACCACCCCCCTTTTCCAAAATCGGTTTTATCCACGCTATGTGTGGGAGGGTATGCTCAGACGTGAGTCCCTTGCTCATTGCACCATCAGGATTCAAGCAAGCCGGGTCGAAGAAGGCTGTGATGCCAGAAACCGGTCCCCGGAAGCTTGTCTCCTTCCCAGTATAAGAATTGGCTTGGTAGTTTGGTTTCCCTGTTCCCAGCAGGCACTGGGACAGGAACAGACTAATTTGCATATTGCCAGGTTCTGAGCTGGGATGGTGCATTGAGCTAAAAAACGGTGATGGATTAAAACCATGATCTCTTGACTTGGTAAGAGTATAGTGCATCATTCAGAAACTCTGCCCATCACCACCCCCCTTTTCCAAAATCGGTTTTATCAACACTATGTGTGGGAGGGTATGCTCAGACGTGAGTCCCTTGCTCATTGCACCATCAGGATTCAAGCAAGCCGGGCCGAAGAAGGCTGTGATGCCATTAACCGGTCCCCGGAAGCTTGTTTCCTTCCCAGTATAAGAATTGGCTTGGTAGTTTGGTGTGCCCTGTTCCCAGCATGCACTGGGACAGGAACAGACTAATTTGCATATAGCCAGGTTCTGAGCTGGGATGGTGCATTGAGCTAAAAAATGGTGATGGATTAAAACCATGATCTCTTGACTTGGTAAGAGTATTCTGCATCATTCAGAAACTCTGTCCATCACCACCCCCCTTTCCAAAATCGGTTTTATCCACACTACGTGTGGGAGGGTATGCTCAGACGTGAGTCCCTTGCTCATTGCACCATCAGGATTCAAGCAAGCTGGGCCGAAGAAGGCTGTGATGCCAGAAACCGGTCCCCGGAAGCTTGTTTCCTTCCCAGTAAAAGAATTGGCTTGGTTGTTTGGTTTGCCCTGTTCCCAGCATGCACTGGGACAGGAACAGACTAATTTGCATATAGGCAGGTTCTGAGCTGGGATGGTGCATTGAGCTAAAAAACGGTGATGGATTAAAACCATGATCTCTTGACTTGGTAAGAGTATTCCGCATCATTCAGAAACTCTGTCCATCACCACCCCCCTTTTCCAAAATCGGTTTTATCCACACTATGTGTGGGAGGGTATGCTCAGACGTGAGTCCCTTGCTCATTGCACCATCAGGATTCAAGCAAGCCGGGCCGAAGAAGGCTGTGATGCCAGAAACCGGTCCCCGGAAGCTTGTTTCCTTCCCAGGATAAGAATTGGCTTGGTAGTTTGGTTTGCCCTGTTCCCAGCAGGCACTGGGACAGGAACAGACTAATTTGCATATAGCCAGGTTCTGAGCTGGGATGGTGCATTGAGCTAAAAAACGGTGATGGATTAAAACCATGATCTCTTGAGTTGGTAAGAGTATTCTGCATCATTCAGAAACTCTGTCCATCACCACCCCCCTTTTCCAAAATCGGTTTTATCCACACTATGTGTGGAAGGGTATGCTCAGACGTGAGTCCCTTGCTCATTGCACCATCAGGATTCAAGCAAGCCGGGCCGAAGAAGGCTGTGATGCCAGAAACCGGTCCCCGGAGGCTTGTTTCCTTCCCAGTATAAGAATTGGCTTGGTAGTTTGGTTTGCCCTGTTCCCAGCATGCACTGGGACAGGAACAGACTCATTTGCATATAGCCAGGTTCTGATCTGGGATGAGGCATTGAGCTAAAAAACGGTGATGGGTTAAAACCATGATCTCTTGACTTGGTAAGAGTATTCTGCATCATTCAGAAACTCTGTCCATCACCACCCCCCTTTTCCAAAATCGGTTTTATCCACACTATGTGTGGGAGGGTATGCTCAGACGTGAGTCCCTTGCTCATTGCACCATCAGGATTCAAGCAAGCCGTGCCGAAGAAGGCTGTGATGCCAGAAACCGGTCCCCGGAAGCTTGTTTCCTTCCCAGTATAAGAATTGGCTTGGTAGTTTGGTTTGCCCTGTTCCCAGCAGGCACTGGGACAGGAACAGACTAATTTGCATATAGCCAGGTTCTGAGCTGGGATGGTGCATTGAGCTAAAAAACGGTGATGGATTAAAACCATGATCTCTTGACTTGGTAAGAGTATTCTGCATCATTCAGAAACTCTGCCCATCACCACCCCCCTTTTCCAAAATCGGTTTTATCAACACTATGTGTGGGAGGGTATGCTCAGACATGAGTCCCTTGCTCATTGCACCATCAGGATTCAAGCAAGCCGGGCCGAAGAAGGCTGTGATGCCATTAACCGGTCCCCGGAAGCTTGTTTCCTTCCCAGTATAAGAATTGGCTTGGTAGTTTGGTTTGCCCTGTTCCCAGCATGCACTGGGACAGGAACAGACTAATTTGCATATAGCCAGGTTCTGAGCTGGGATGGTGCATTGAGCTAAAAAATGGTGATGGATTAAAACCATGATCTCTTGACTTGGTAAGAGTATTCTGCATCATTCAGAAACTCTGTCCATCACCACCCCCCTTTTCCAAAATCGGTTTTATCCACACTATGCGTGGGAGGGTATGCTCAGACGTGAGTCCCTTGCTCATTGCACCATCAGGATTCAAGCAAGCTGGGCCGAAGAAGGCTGTGATGCCAGAAACCGGTCCCCGGAAGCTTGTTTCCTTCCCAGTAAAAGAATTGGCTTGATTGTTTGGTTTGCCCTGTTCCCAGCATGCACTGGGACAGGAACAGACTAATTTGCATATAGCCAGGTTCTGAGCTGGGATGGTGCATTGAGCTAAAAAACAGTGATGGATTAAAACCATGATCTCTTGACTTGGTAAGAGTATTCTGCATCATTCAGAAACTCTGTCCATCACCACCCCCCTTTTCCAAAATCGGTTTTATCCACACTATGTGTGGGAGTGTATGCTCAGACGTGAGTCCCTTGCTCATTGCACCATCAGGATTCAAGCAAGCCGTGCCGAAGAAGGCTGTGATGCCAGAAACCGGTCCCCGGAAGCTTGTTTCCTTCCCAGTATAAGAATTGGCTTGGTAGTTTGGTTTGCCCTGTTCCCAGCAGGCACTGGGACAGGAACAGACTAATTTGCATATAGCCAGGTTCTGAGCTGGGATGGTGCATTGAGCTAAAAAACAGTGATGGATTAAAACCATGATCTCTTGACTTGGTAAGAGTATTCTGCATCATTCAGAAACTCTGTCCATCACCACCCCCCTTTTCCAAAATCGGTTTTATCCACAGTATGTGTGGGAGGGTATGCTCAGACGTGAGTCCCTTGCTCATTGCACCATCAGGATTCAAGCAAGCCGGGCCGAAGAAGGCTGTGATGCCATTAACCGGTCCCCGGAAGATTGTTTCCTTCCCAGTATAAGAATTGGCTTGGTAGTTTGGTTTGCCCTGTTCCCAGCATGCACTGGGACAGGAACAGACTAATTTGCATATAGCCAGGTTCTGAGCTGGGATGGTGCATTGAGCTAAAAAATGGTGATGGATTAAAACCATGATCTCTTGACTTGGTAAGAGTATTCTGCATCATTCAGAAACTCTGTCCATCACCACCCCCCTTTTCCAAAATCGGTTATATCCACACTATGTGTGGGAGGGTATGCTCAGACGTGAGTCCCTTGCTCATTGCACCATCAGGATTCAAGCAAGCTGGGCCGAAGAAGGCTGTGATGCCAGAAACTGGTCCCCGGAAGCTTGTTTCCTTCCCAGTAAAAGAATTGGCTTGGTTGTTTGGTTTGCCCAGTTCCCAGCATGCACTGGGACCGGAACAGACTAATTTGCATATAGCCAGGTTCTGAGCTGGGATGGTGCATTGAGCTAAAAAACGGTGATGGATTAAAACCATGATCTCTTGACTTGGTAAGAGTATTCTGCATCATTCAGAAACTCTGCCCATCACCACCCCCCTTTTCCAAAATCGGTTTTATCCACACTATGTGTGGGAGGGTATGCTCAGACGTGAGTCCCTTGCTCAATGCACCATCAGGATTCAAGCAAGCCGGGCCGAAGAAGGCTGTGATGCCAGAAACCGGTCCCCGGAAGCTTGTTTCCTTCCCAGTATAAGAATTGGCTTGGTAGTTTGGTTTGCCCTGTTCCCAGCAGGCACTGGGACAGGAACAGACTAATTTGCATATAGCCAGGTTCTGAGCTGGGATGGTGCATTGAGCTAAAAAACGGTGATGGATTAAAACCATGATCTCTTGACTTGGTAAGAGTATTCTGCATCATTCAGAAACTCTGCCCATCACCACCCCCCTTTTCCAAAATCAGTTTTATCCACACTATGTGTGGGAGGGTATGCTCAGACGTGAGTCCCTTGCTCATTGCACCATCAAGATTCAAGCAAGCCGGGCCGAAGAAGGCTGTGATGCCAGAAACCGGTCCCCGGAAGCTTGTTTCCTTCCCAGTATAAGAATTGGCTTGGTAGTTTGGTTTGCCCTGTTCCCAGCATGCACTGGGACAGGAACAGACTAATTTGCATATAGCCAGGTTCTGAGCTGGGATGGTGCATTGAGCTAAAAAATGGTGATGGATTAAAACCATGATCTCTTGACTTGCTAAGAGTATTCTGCATCATTCAGAAACTCTGTCCATCACCACCCCCCTTTTCCAAAATCGGTTTTATCCACACTATGTGTGGGAGGGTATGCTCAGACGTGAGTCCCTTGCTCATTGCACCATCAGGATTCAAGCAAGCCGGGCCGAAGAAGGCTGTGATGCCATTAACCGGTCCCCGGAAGCTTGTTTCCTTCCCAGTATAAGAATTGGCTTGGTAGTTTGGTTTGCCCTGTTCCCAGCATGCACTGGGACAGGAACAGACTAATTTGCATATAGCCAGGTTCTGAGCTGGGATGGTGCATTGAGCTAAAAAATGGTGATGGATTAAAACCATGATCTCTTGACTTGGTAAGAGTATTCTGCATCATTCAGAAACTCTGTCCAACACCACCCCCCTTTTCCAAAATCGGTTTTATCCACACTATGTGTGGGAGGGTATGCTCAGACGTGAGTCCCTTGCTCATTGCACCATCAGGATTCAAGCAAGCTGGGCAGAAGAAGGCTGTGATGCCAGAAACCGGTCCCCGGAAGCTTGTTTCCTTCCCAGTAAAAGAATTGGCTTGGTTGTTTGGTTTGCCCAGTTCCCAGCATGCACTGGGACAGGAACAGACTAATTTGCATATAGCCAGGTTCTGAGCTGGGATGGTGCATTGAGCTAAAAAACGGTGATGGATTAAAACCATGATCTCTTGACTTGGTAAGAGTATTCTGCATCATTCAGAAACTCTGCCCATCACCACCCCCCTTTTCCAAAATCGGTTTTATCCACACTATGTGTGGGAGGGTATGCTCAGACGTGAGTCCCTTGCTCAATGCACCATCAGGATTCAAGCAAGCCGGGCCCAAGAAGGCTGTGATGCCAGAAACCGGTCCCCAGAAGCTTGTTTCCTTCCCAGTATAAGAATTGGCTTGGTAGTTTGGTTTGCCCTGTTCCCAGCAGGCACTGGGACAGGAACAGACTAATTTGCATATAGCCAGGTTCTGAGCTGGGTTGGTGCATTGAGCTAAAAAAACGGTGATGGATTAAAACCATGATCTCTTGACTTGGTAAGAGTATTCTGCATCATTCAGAAACTCTGCCCATCACCACCCCCCTTTTCCAAAATCAGTTTTATCCACACTATGTGTGGGAGGGTATGCTCAGACGTGAGTCCCTTGCTCATTGCACCATCAGGATTCAAGCAAGCCGGGCCGAAGAAGGCTGTGATGCCAGAAACCGGTCCCCGGAAGCTTGTTTCCTTCCCAGTATAAGAATTGGCTTGGTAGTTTGGTTTGCCCTGTTCCCAGCATGCACTGGGACAGGAACAGACTAATTTGCATATAGCCAGGTTCTGAGCTGGGATGGTGCATTGAGCTAAAAAATGGTGATGGATTAAAACCATGATCTCTTGACTTGGTAAGAGTATTCTGCATCATTCAGAAACTCTGTCCATCACCACCCCACTTTTCCAAAATCGGTTTTATCCACACTATGTGTGGGAGGGTATGCTCAGACGTGAGTCCCTTGCTCATTGCACCATCAGGATTCAAGCAAGCCGGGCCAAAGAAGGCTGTGATGCCAGAAACCGGTCCCCGGAAGCTTGTTTCCTTCCCAGTATAAGATTTGGCTTGGTAGTTTGGTCTGCCCTGTTCCCAGCATGCACTGGGACAGGAACAGACTAATTTGCATATAGCCAGGTTCTGAGCTGGGATGGTGCATTGAGCTAAAAACGGTGATGGATTAAAACCATGATCTCTTGACTTGGTAAGAGTATTCTGCATCATTCAGAAACTCTGTCCATCACCACCCCCCTTTTCCAAAATCGGTTTTATCCACGCTATGTGTGGGAGGGTATGCTCAGACGTGAGTCCCTTGCTCATTGCAGCATCAGGATTCAAGCAAGCCGGGCCGAAGAAGGCTGTGATGCCATTAACCGGTCCCCGGAAGATTGTTTCCTTCCCAGTATAAGAATTGGCTTGGTAGTTTGGTTTGCCCTGTTCCCAGCATGCACTGGGACAGGAACAGACTAATCTGCATATAGCCAGGTTCTGAGCTGGGATGGTGCATTGAGCTAAAAAATGGTGATGGATTAAAACCATGATCTCTTGACTTGGTAAGAGTATTCTGCATCATTCAGAAACTCTGTCCATCACCACCCCCCTTTTCCAAAATCGGTTATATCCACACTATGTGTGGGAGGGTATGCTCAGACGTGAGTCCCTTGCTCATTGCACCATCAGGATTCAAGCAAGCTGGGCCGAAGAAGGCTGTGATGCCAGAAACTGGTCCCCGGAAGCTTGTTTCCTTCCCAGTAAAAGAATTGGCTTGGTTGTTTGGTTTGCCCAGTTCCCAGCATGCACTGGGACAGGAACAGACTAATTTGCATATAGCCAGGTTCTGAGCTGGGATGGTGCATTGAGCTAAAAAACGGTGATGGATTAAAACCATGATCTCTTGACTTGGTAAGAGTATTCTGCATCATTCATAAACTCTGCCCATCACCACCCCCCTTTTCCAAAATCGGTTTTATCCACACTATGTGTGGGAGGGTATGCTCAGACGTGAGTCCCTTGCTCAATGCACCATCAGGATTCAAGCAAGCCGGGCCGAAGAAGGCTGTGATGCCAGAAACCGGTCCCCGGAAGCTTGTTTCCTTCCCAGTATAAGAATTGGCTTGGTAGTTTGGTTTGCCCTGTTCCCAGCAGGCACTGGGACAGGAACAGACTAATTTGCATATAGCCAGGTTCTGAGCTGGGATGGTGCATTGAGCTAAAAAATGGTGATGGATTAAAACCATGATCTCTTGACTTGGTAAGAGTATTCTGCATCATTCAGAAACTCTGTCCAACACCACCCCCCTTTTCCAAAATCGGTTTTATCCACACTATGTGTGGGAGGGTATGCTCAGACGTGAGTCCCTTGCTCATTGCACCATCAGGATTCAAGCAAGCTGGGCCGAAGAAGGCTGTGATGCCAGAAACCGGTCCCCGGAAGCTTGTTTCCTTCCCAGTAAAAGAATTGGCTTGGTTGTTTGGTTTGCCCAGTTCCCAGCATGCACTGGGACAGGAACAGACTAATTTGCATATAGCCAGGTTCTGAGCTGGGATGGTGCATTGAGCTAAAAAACGGTGATGGATTAAAACCATGATCTCTTGACTTGGTAAGAGTATTCTGCATCATTCAGAAACTCTGCCCATCACCACCCCCCTTTTCCAAAATCGGTTTTATCCACACTATGTGTGGGAGGGTATGCTCAGACGTGAGTCCCTTGCTCAATGCACCATCAGGATTCAAGCAAGCCGGGCCGAAGAAGGCTGTGATGCCAGAAACCGGTCCCCGGAAGCTTGTTTCCTTCCCAGTATAAGAATTGGCTTGGTAGTTTGGTTTGCCCTGTTCCCAGCAGGCACTGGGACAGGAACAGACTAATTTGCATATAGCCAGGTTCTGAGCTGGGTTGGTGCATTGAGCTAAAAAAACGGTGATGGATTAAAACCATGATCTCTTGACTTGGTAAGAGTATTCTGCATCATTCAGAAACTCTGCCCATCACCACCCCCCTTTTCCAAAATCAGTTTTATCCACACTATGTGTGGGAGGGTATGCTCAGACGTGAGTCCCTTGCTCATTGCACCATCAGGATTCAAGCAAGCCGGGCCGAAGAAGGCTGTGATGCCAGAAACCGGTCCCCGGAAGCTTGTTTCCTTCCCAGTATAAGAATTGGCTTGGTAGTTTGGTTTGCCCTGTTCCCAGCATGCACTGGGACAGGAACAGACTAATTTGCATATAGCCAGGTTCTGAGCTGGGATGGTGCATTGAGCTAAAAAATGGTGATGGATTAAAACCATGATCTCTTGACTTGGTAAGAGTATTCTGCATCATTCAGAAACTCTGTCCATCACCACCCCACTTTTCCAAAATCGGTTTTATCCACACTATGTGTGGGAGGGTATGCTCAGACGTGAGTCCCTTGCTCATTGCACCATCAGGATTCAAGCAAGCCGGGCCAAAGAAGGCTGTGATGCCAGAAACCGGTCCCCGGAAGCTTGTTTCCTTCCCAGTATAAGAATTGGCTTGGTAGTTTGGTTTGCCCTGTTCCCAGCATGCACTGGGACAGGAACAGACTAATTTGCATATAGCCAGGTTCTGAGCTGGGATGGTGCATTGAGCTAAAAAACGGTGATGGATTAAAACCATGATCTCTTGACTTGGTAAGAGTATTCTGCATCATTCAGAAACTCTGTCCATCACCACCCCCCTTTTCCAAAATCGGTTATATCCACACTATGTGTGGGAGGGTATGCTCAGACGTGAGTCCCTTGCTCATTGCACCATCAGGATTCAAGCAAGCTGGGCCGAAGAAGGCTGTGATGCCAGAAACTGGTCCCCGGAAGCTTGTTTCCTTCCCAGTAAAAGAATTGGCTTGGTTGTTTGGTTTGCCCAGTTCCCAGCATGCACTGGGACAGGAACAGACTAATTTGCATATAGCCAGGTTCTGAGCTGGGATGGTGCATTGAGCTAAAAAACGGTGATGGATTAAAACCATGATCTCTTGACTTGGTAAGAGTATTCTGCATCATTCATAAACTCTGCCCATCACCACCCCCCTTTTCCAAAATCGGTTTTATCCACACTATGTGTGGGAGGGTATGCTCAGACGTGAGTCCCTTGCTCAATGCACCATCAGGATTCAAGCAAGCCGGGCCGAAGAAGGCTGTGATGCCAGAAACCGGTCCCCGGAAGCTTGTTTCCTTCCCAGTATAAGAATTTGCTTGGTAGTTTGGTTTGCCCTGTTCCCAGCAGGCACTGGGACAGGAACAGACTAATTTGCATATAGCCAGGTTCTGAGCTGGGATGGTGCATTGAGCTAAAAAATGGTGATGGATTAAAACCATGATCTCTTGACTTGGTAAGAGTATTCTGCATCATTCAGAAACTCTGTCCAACACCACCCCCCTTTTCCAAAATCGGTTTTATCCACACTATGTGTGGGAGGGTATGCTCAGACGTGAGTCCCTTGCTCATTGCACCATCAGGATTCAAGCAAGCTGGGCCGAAGAAGGCTGTGATGCCAGAAACAGGTCCCCGGAAGCTTGTTTCCTTCCCAGTAAAAGAATTGGCTTGGTTGTTTGGTTTGCCCAGTTCCCAGCATGCACTGGGACAGGAACAGACTAATTTGCATATAGCCAGGTTCTGAGCTGGGATGGTGCATTGAGCTAAAAAACGGTGATGGATTAAAACCATGATCTCTTGACTTGGTAAGAGTATTCTGCATCATTCAGAAACTCTGCCCATCACCACCCCCCTTTTCCAAAATCGGTTTTATCCACACTATGTGTGGGAGGGTATGCTCAGACGTGAGTCCCTTGCTCAATGCACCATCAGGATTCAAGCAAGCCGGGCCGAAGAAGGCTGTGATGCCAGAAACCGGTCCCCGGAAGCTTGTTTCCTTCCCAGTATAAGAATTGGCTTGGTAGTTTGGTTTGCCCTGTTCCCAGCAGGCACTGGGACAGGAACAGACTAATTTGCATATAGCCAGGTTCTGAGCTGGGTTGGTGCATTGAGCTAAAAAAACGGTGATGGATTAAAACCATGATCT
Organism: Lissotriton helveticus; assembly: GCF_964261635.1. NCBI lineage: Eukaryota > Metazoa > Chordata > Amphibia > Caudata > Salamandridae > Lissotriton > Lissotriton helveticus. Next base: position 1,613,643,375 of record NC_136065.1, read on the forward strand.
CTTGACTTGGTAAGAGTATTCTGCATCATTCAGAAACTCTGCCCATCACCACCCCCCTTTTCCAAAATCAGTTTTATCCACACTATGTGTGGGAGGGTATGCTCAGACGTGAGTCCCTTGCTCATTGCACCATCAGGATTCAAGCAAGCCGGGCCGAAGAAGGCTGTGATGCCAGAAACCGGTCCCCGGAAGCTTGTTTCCTTCCCAGTATAAGAATTGGCTTGGTAGTTTGGTTTGCCCTGTTCCCAGCATGCACTGGGACAGGAACAGACTAATTTGCATATAGCCAGGTTCTGAGCTGGGATGGTGCATTGAGCTAAAAAATGGTGATGGATTAAAACCATGATCTCTTGACTTGGTAAGAGTATTCTGCATCATTCAGAAACTCTGTCCATCACCACCCCACTTTTCCAAAATCGGTTTTATCCACACTATGTGTGGGAGGGTATGCTCAGACGTGAGTCCCTTGCTCATTGCACCATCAGGATTCAAGCAAGCCGGGCCAAAGAAGGCTGTGATGCCAGAAACCGGTCCCCGGAAGCTTGTTTCCTTCCCAGTATAAGAATTGGCTTGGTAGTTTGGTTTGCCCTGTTCCCAGCATGCACTGGGACAGGAACAGACTAATTTGCATATAGCCAGGTTCTGAGCTGGGATGGTGCATTGAGCTAAAAAACGGTGATGGATTAAAACCATGATCTCTTGACTTGGTAAGAGTATTCTGCATCATTCAGAAACTCTGTCCATCACCACCCCCCTTTTCCAAAATCGGTTTTATCCACGCTATGTGTGGGAGGGTATGCTCAGACGTGAGTCCCTTGCTCATTGCAGCATCAGGATTCAAGCAAGCCGGGCCGAAGAAGGCTGTGATGCCAGAAACCGGTCCCCGGAAGCTTGTTTCCTTCCCAGTATAAGAATTGGCTTGGTAGTTTGGTTTGCCCTGTTCCCAGCATGCACTGGGACAGGAACAGACTAATTTGCATATAGCCAGGTTCTGAGCTGGGATGGTGCATTGAGCTAAAAAACGGTGATGGATTAAAACCATGATCTCTTGACTTGGTAAGAGTATTCTGCATCATTCAGAAACTCTGCCCATCACCACCCCCCTTTTCCAAAATCAGTTTTATCCACACTATGTGTGGGAGGGTATGCTCAGACGTGAGTCCCTTGCTCATTGCACCATCAGGATTCAAGCAAGCCGGGCCGAAGAAGGCTGTGATGCCAGAAACCGGTCCCCGGAAGCTTGTTTCCTTCCCAGTATAAGAATTGGCTTGGTAGTTTGGTTTGCCCTGTTCCCAGCATGCACTGGGACAGGAACAGACTAATTTGCATATAGCCAGGTTCTGAGCTGGGATGGTGCATTGAGCTAAAAAATGGTGATGGATTAAAACCATGATCTCTTGACTTGGTAAGAGTATTCTGCATCATTCAGAAACTCTGTCCATCACCACCCCCCTTTTCCAAAATCGGTTTTATCCACACTATGTGTGGGAGGGTATGCTCAGACGTGAGTCCCTTGCTCATTGCACCATCAGGATTCAAGCAAGCTGGGCCGAAGAAGGCTGTGATGCCAGAAACCGGTCCCCGGAAGCTTGTTTCCTTCCCAGTAAAAGAATTGGCTTGGTTGTTTGGTTTGCCCTGTTCCCAGCATGCACTGGGACAGGAACAGACTAATTTGCATATAGCCAGGTTCTGAGCTGGGATGGTGCATTGAGCTAAAAAACGGTGATGGATTAAAACCATGATCTCTTGACTTGGTAAGAGTATTCTGCATCATTCAGAAACTCTGCCCATCACCACCCCCCTTTTCCAAAATCAGTTTTATCCACACTATGTGTGGGAGGGTATGCTCAGACGTGAGTCCCTTGCTCATTGCACCATCAGGATTCAAGCAAGCCGGGCCGAAGAAGGCTGTGATGCCAGAAACCGGTCCCCGGAAGCTTGTTTCCTTCCCAGTATAAGAATTGGCTTGGTAGTTTGGTTTGCCCTGTTCCCAGCATGCACTGGGACAGGAACAGACTAATTTGCATATAGCCAGGTTCTGAGCTGGGATGGTGCATTGAGCTAAAAAATGGTGATGGATTAAAACCATGATCTCTTGACTTGGTAAGAGTATTCTGCATCATTCAGAAACTCTGTCCATCACCACCCCCCTTTTCCAAAATCGGTTTTATCCACACTATGTGTGGGAGGGTATGCTCAGACCTGAGTCCCTTGCTCATTGCACCATCAGGATTCAAGCAAGCCTGGCCGAAGAAGGCTGTGATGCCATTAACCGGTCCCCGGAAGCTTTTTTCCTTCCCAGTATAAGAATTGGCTTGGTAGTTTGGTTTGCCCTGTTCCCAGCATGCACTGGGACAGGAACAGACTAATTTGCATATAGCCAGGTTCTGAGCTGGGATGGTGCATTGAGCTAAAAAATGGTGATGGATTAAAACCATGATCTCTTGACTTGGTAAGAGTATTCTGCATCAGTCAGAAACTCTGTCCAACACCACCCCCCTTTTCCAAAATCGGTTTTATCCACACTATGTGTGGGAGAGTATGCTCAGACGTGAGTCCCTTGCTCATTGCACCATCAGGATTCAAGCAAGCTGGGCCGAAGAAGGCTGTGATGCCAGAAACCGGTCCCCGGAAGCTTGTTTCCTTCCCAGTAAAAGAATTGGCTTGGTTGTTTGGTTTGCCCAGTTCCCAGCATGCACTGGGACAGGAACAGACTAATTTGCATATAGCCAGGTTCTGAGGTGGGATGGTGCATTGAGCTAAAAAACGGTGATGGATTAAAACCATGATCTCTTGACTTGGTAAGAGTATTCTGCATCATTCAGAAACTCTGCCCATCACCACCCCCCTTTTCCAAAATCGGTTTTATCCACACTATGTGTGGGAGGTTATGCTCAGACGTGAGTCCCTTGCTCAATGCACCATCAGGATTCAAGCAAGCCGGGCCGAAGAAGGCTGTGATGCCAGAAACCGGTCCCCGGAAGCTTGTTTTCTTCCCAGTATAAGAATTGGCTTGGTAGTTTGGTTTGCCCTGTTCCCAGCAGGCACTGGGACAGGAACAGACTAATTTGCATATAGCCAGGTTCTGAGCTGGGTTGGTGCATTGAGCTAAAAAAACGGTGATGGATTAAAACCATGATCTCTTGACTTGGTAAGAGTATTCTGCATCACTCAGAAACTCTGCCCATCACCACCCCCCTTTTCCAAAATCAGTTTTATCCACACTATGTGTGGGAGGGTATGCTCAAACGTGAGTCCCTTGCTCATTGCACCATCAGGATTCAAGCAAGCCGGGCCGAAGAAGGCTGTGATGCCAGAAACCGGTCCCCGGAAGCTTGTTTCCTTCCCAGTATAAGAATTGGCTTGGTAGTTTGGTTTGCCCTGTTCCCAGTATGCACTGGGACAGGAACAGACTAATTTGCATATAGCCAGGTTCTGAGCTGGGATGGTGCATTGAGCTAAAAAATGGTGATGGATTAAAACCATGATCTCTTGACTTGGTAAGAGTATTCTGCATCATTCAGAAACTCTGTCCATCACCACCCCACTTTTCCAAAATCGGTTTTATCCACACTATGTGTGGGAGGGTATGCTCAGACGTGAGTCTCTTGCTCATTGCACCATCAGGATTCAAGCAAGCCGGGCCAAAGAAGGCTGTGATGCCAGAAACCGGTCCCCGGAAGCTTGTTTCCTTCCCAGTATAAGAATTGGCTTGGTAGTTTGGTTTGCCCTGTTCCCAGCATGCACTGGGACAGGAACAGACTAATTTGCATATAGCCAGGTTCTGAGCTGGGATGGTGCATTGAGCTAAAAAACGGTGATGGATTAAAACCATGATCTCTTGACTTGGTAAGAGTATTCTGCATCATTCAGAAACTCTGTCCATCACCACCCCCCTTTTCCAAAATCGGTTTTATCCACGCTATGTGTGGGAGGGTATGCTCAGACGTGAGTCCCTTGCTCATTGCAGCATCAGGATTCAAGCAAGCCGGGCCGAAGAAGGCTGTGATGCCAGAAACCGGTCCCCGGAAGCTTGTTTCCTTCCCAGTATAAGAATTGGCTTGGTAGTTTGGTTTGCCCTGTTCCCAGCATGCACTGGGACAGGAACAGACTAATTTGCATATAGCCAGGTTCTGAGCTGGTGCATTGAGCTAAAAAACGGTGATGGATTAAAACCATGATCTCTTGACTTGGTAAGAGTATTCTGCATCATTCAGAAACTCTGCCCATCACCACCCCCCTTTTCCAAAATCGGGTTTATCAACACTATGTGTGGGAGGGTATGCTCAGATGTGAGTCCCTTGCTCATTGCACCATCAGGATTCAAGCAAGCCGGGCCGAAGAAGGCTGTGATGCCATTAACCGGTCCCCGGAAGCTTGTTTCCTTCCCAGTATAAGAATTGGCTTGGTAGTTTGGTTTGCCCTGTTCCCAGCATGCACTGGGACAGGAACAGACTAATTTGCATATAGCCAGGTTCTGAGCTGGGATGGTGCATTGAGCTAAAAAATGGTGATGGATTAAAACCATGATCTCTTGACTTGGTAAGAGTATTCTGCATCATTCAGAAACTCTGTCCATCACCACCCCCCTTTTCCAAAATCGGTTTTATCCACACTATGTGTGGGAGGGTATGCTCAGACGTGAGTCCCTTGCTCATTGCACCATCAGGATTCAAGCAAGCTGGGCCGAAGAAGGCTGTGATGCCAGAAACCGGTCCCCGGAAGCTTGTTTCCTTCCCAGTAAAAGAATTGGCTTGGTTGGTTGTTTGGTTTGCCCTGTTCCCAGCATGCACTGGGACATGAACAGACTAATTTGTATATAGCCAGGTTCTGAGCCCGGATGGTGCATTGAGCTAAAAAACGGTGATGGATTAAAACCATGATCTCTTGACTTGGTAAGAGTATTCTGCATCATTCAGAAACTCTGTCCATCACCACCCCCCTTTTCCAAAATCGGTTTTATCCACACTATGTGTGGGGGGGTATGCTCAGACGTGAGTCCCTTGCTCATTGCACCATCAGGATTCAAGCAAGCCGGGCCAAAGAAGGCTGTGATGCCAGAAACCGGTCCCCGGAAGCTTGTTTCCTTCCCAGTATAAGAATTGGCTTGGTAGTTTGGTTTGCCCTGTTCCCAGCAGGCACTGGGACAGGAACAGACTAATTTGCATATAGCCAGGTTCTGAGCTGGGAAGGTGCATTGAGCTAAAAAACGGTGATGGATTAAAACCATGATCTCTTGACTTGGTAAGAGTATTCTGCATCATTCAGAAACTCTGTCCATCACCACCCCCCTTTTCCAAAATCAGTTTTATCCACACTATGTGTGGAAGGGTATGCTCAGACGTGAGTCCCTTGCTCATTGCACCATCAGGATTCAAGCAAGCCTGGCCGAAGAAGGCTGTGATGCCATTAACCGGTCCCCGGAAGCTTGTTTCCTTCCCAGTATAAGAATTGGCTTGGTAGTTTGGTTTGCCCTGTTCCCAGCATGCACTGGGACAGGAACAGACTAATTTGCATATAGCCAGGTTCTGAGCTGGGATGGTGCATTGAGCTAAAAAATGGTGATGGATTAAAACCATGATCTCTTGACTTGGTAAGAGTATTCTGCATCATTCAGAAACTCTGTCCATCACCACCCCCCTTTTTCAAAATCGGTTTTATCCACACTATGTGTGGGAGGGTATGCTCAGACGTGAGTCCCTTGCTCATTGCACCATCAGGATTCAAGCAAGCTGGGCCGAAGAAGGCTGTGATGCCAGAAACCGGTCCCCGGAAGCTTGTTTCCTTCCCAGTAAAAGAATTGGCTTGGTTGTTTGGTTTGCCCTGTTCCCAGCATGCACTGGGACAGGAACAGACTAATTTGCATATAGCCAGGTTCTGAGCTGGGATGGTGCATAGAGCTAAAAAACGGTGATGGATTAAAACCATGATCTCTTGACTTGGTAAGAGTATTCTGCATCATTCAGAAACTCTGTCCATCACCACCCCCCTTTTCCAAAATCGGTTTTATCCACACTATGTGTGGGAGGGTATGCTCAGACTTGAGTCCCTTGCTCATTGCACCATCAGGATTCAAGCAAGCCGGGCCGAAGAAGGCTGTGATGCCAGAAACCGGTCCCCGGAAGCTTGTTTCGTTCCCAGTATAAGAATTGGCTTGGTAGTTTGGTTTGCCCTGTTCCCAGCAGGCACTGGGACAGGAACAGACTAATTTGCATATAGCCAGGTTCTGAGCTGGGATGGTGCATTGAGCTAAAAAACGGTGATGGATTAAAACCATGATCTCTTGACTTGGTAAGAGTATTCTGCATCATTCAGAAACTCTGTCCATCACCACCCCCTTTTCCAAAATCGGTTTTATCCACACTATGTGTGGGAGGGTATGCTCAGACGTGAGTCCCTTGCTCATTGCACCATCAGGATTCAAGCAAGCCGGGCCGAAGAAGGCTGTGATGCCAGAAACCGGTCCCCGGAAGCTTGTTTCCTTCCCAGTATAAGCATTGGCTTGGTAGTTTGGTTTGCCCTGTTCCCAGCATGCACTGGGACAGGAACAGACTAATTTGCATATAGCCAGGTTCTGAGCTGGGATGGTGCATTGAGCTAAAAAACGGTGATGGGTTAAAACCATGATCTCTTGACTTGGTAAGAGTATTCTGCATCATTCAGAAACTCTGTCCATCACCACCCCCCTTTTCCAAAATCGGTTTTATCCACACTATGTGTGGGAGGGTATGCTCAGACGTGAGTCCCTTGCTCATTGCACCATCAGGATTAAAGCAAGCCGGGCCGAAGAAGGCTGTGATGCCAGAAACCGGTCCCCGGAAGCTTGTTTCCTTCCCAGTATAAGAATTGGCTTGGTAGTTTGGTTTGCCCTGTTTCCAGCATGCACTGGGACAGGAACAGACTAATTTGCATATAGCCAAGTTCTGAGCTGGGATGGTGCATTGAGCTAAAAAACGGTGATGGATTAAAACCATGATCTCTTGACTTGGTAAGAGTATTCTGCATCATTCAGAAACTCTGTCCATCACCACCCCCCTTTTCCAAAATTAGAATATTTGAGTACAACATACTCATACTATCTAAAAAGAAAGTAAATTCATGGCCACCAGGTTTGGTTTATTACCAAGTTTAGCGGATCAGCCCAAATGGAGATACAATGGGCCTAAATCATGTACACTATGTGTCACCGAGAAGCAAGACCTTATTCACCTTATTTGTATATACCCTGGCTTAAGGCAGACCCGGGTGTGGCTTTTGAAAAAGATATTTACTGAGAGAGGCATTAGGTCTTGTAGAACCGCAGTAGTCAAGGGTTTGGATGCAACGGATTCCCGTCCAAATTGTAAGATTATTACATTTTTGGTACAATATGAACAGATAATAATGAAAAAGGATAACAAAATCACCATGCCATTGCTGGGGTAGTGTTTGGCAAATATTAATATGAACTGTTAGTAGGGACAGCATCACTGACTATAATAGTGGGACTAAAACAAGTAGCAATGGAAGCCCTGCATTTTTGGTAAACATATATTGGGTTAGGTACATTATTTTAAAAAGAATTGTTTTGTTTTAGCCAAAAAATCATTAACACTGTATATTCATGTATGAGATCACTTCTATATAATCTGTTGAAAACCTTTGCAAAATTGTAAGGAAAAGAGATTATAAATTCTTTCGATATTGTATGGTTTTTATTAACTGAAACAATAAAGATTTCATTTCATTTCATTTCTTTGGTGGCTATTGAAATCCTGCTTTTGCATTGCATTTCATACCATATTCACAGAGATTGTGATTACAGATGTCATTGTGATCTCCGGTGTCACCACGAAAACAGGATATAGGTTTTAGAGATGGCTTTCAAAGAAACGCTCTAGAAAAACATAATTTTAGAGAATACTGTAAGAAACACCTAGGGGCAGATTTACAAGCCCCTTGCTCCACTTTTGCGTCATTTTTAATGTGGGGAAAAGTGATGCAAAAGTGTCACAAGGGGCTTGTAAATCTGACCCTAGTTTATAAAATACTGTAATTATGTATAGATGTATGTGTTTTAGACTTTATGGAAAAGGTGTGAGCGTCACTTTTAACAACTTCATTGCGATGTCCCGAATAAACACGAAACAGTAAAATAGGACAGATAGATGTTTTTTAAAGAAACTTAGTACAGAAATATGTGTTTAAACATGCTCTGAAAGAAGTATGTATATAGTAATACGTTTGGTGCATTGTTCGGAATAGATTTTTTTACATATTATTTTGGGTGTGTTGGTGATCATTGAATGTCTGCTTTTGTTTTCTTTTTCCGCTATGTATTTGCGAAGATCGCGACTTCATCACAAAGATTGTCATTTAAAAAAAAAAAACCTTTGGGAAAAAAAATCACAATATTTTGGGTGCTAGTATGGCTCTGACAAGAGCTGTTGCATTGGTTGTGTGTATATGGCTGCTACACATAAAACTGAGTTTCAGGTTACTTAGAAACACCCTTTTGCCTTCATCAGTAAAGTGTACGCCATCATTTCTCTGAATTCCATGCATGTCAAAACACAGATTGTTGTTATAGATACAGGCCATCCGATGGTCTCAGAGGAATGCAGAAACAGTTGTACTAACATGTTTTCTAGCTTTGTCAATGTAAGGACAGAATTTATTTGACCACTTCGGTTTATATCTTTGGCATATATTAGAGTACACCAAGACAGTGTGAGGGAAAAGCAACATCAGTTATGCAAAGGTTTATTTAATTTCGATTTCCAGCACTACCCCAGTCAATGTGCCTAGGTCATTGCCACTACAGTGCACACTCATGAGGTGAGGAGCTTAGGTATCCACAATGGATGTAACCAAAGCCAGGAACTGGTAAAGCTTTAACCCTCTCGGGCCAAACCAAATAATTTGCACATTTGGCAATCCAAAGTCCCTGTCAATACCTCTCTTTTTTTCAGCCTCTTTAGCCCAAGAGATATAGCTGTGACCCACAATCTGTTCTCTAAGCATTTTGAAGTAAAGGAGCAATACTAGTCATGTTAAGGCTGGAGCCGAAATAGGTCATTTTTCAAAGGAAAAGCAGTTACAATTGATTCATTTTTATTTTTTTTAAAGCATTAACGTGAATACAATTAGGTAGTGTGTTGTGATGCCTTAGCAAGAAGTCTTATTATAGGCTGTTATTTAAATAAAGAAATGTAATACATACATGCATATGCTTTTGACTCTGTGGACTAAACAACACCTGCTGTTTCTCATTTGGAAGTAGCAGGTCCCTTCTAGAGTGTGTTGTGAACTTGTGACCTACTGCTTCCACTGGGTTTCTAGGTACTTTGTGCTAAGTGCTTATTGGGGAGTAGACAGAATATTTTTTCAAAAGTTGAGGAGTGATGACACAATTTAAGTAATGGCAAGGTTTAATTTCCAACACTAGACTATATAATAAACTGTTGTGTATTTTTAAAAATAAAATAAAGCTAGATATAGGTTTTAACTCCCATTTTTTCTCAGTGATGATCGCGAATACGGGAAACAACCTAACATCGTCGTCAAAACACAGAAAAACATTTACATCGCTGCTTTTACAATGCTAGTTGTTACCACGAATTGCACTGGAGGACGCTCTAGACTAAGGAATAGTGTGGTTTACTATTCCAACACCTTCCCTACTGTAGGTAGGCTGGAGTTGGATAGTAAATCATACTATTCCCAAGTCCAGCGCCCTACAGCGCCAGTCGTTGGAATGACTTGTGTTGTAAAGACAGCGATGTGATGTACCACGATCTAAATGATCACATTTCCCAGTCTCCCACGCCCTCCGTTCCTTAACATTCACATCGCCCCATGCGCACTCACACCCCAACACAGAACACCACCCTCCCTCCCCCTTCTACCCACAATAACAAAATATCACAACGTCTTTCCCTGCTAGAAGTTCAGCTTGAAAAGCTCATACGAGGCATGTATGATACCCTCTCTTCCCTAACCAAAATCGAAGTGCCCACCCAACAGCCCTCACGCCCCCTCACCCCCGCTTCTCCCAATCTGCCCAAATGTCCACCTCCTATTCCGACCCTCGCCTCCACCACATCGCTCCCACACGTAACCATACCTGAGGCTGAAATGCGAACTGACAGACCGAGTAGAGTGAAACCCACTATCTCCCCCGTGAAGTGACCACTCTCCCCTCTTCTTTCGCTCACCTCACGACCCCTAACTCGAGCACCCCTCAGCATCCACAGAGTAGGACCCCTCCCTCCCTCACACGGGTCCGCAGGCTATTCTCTTCACCCAAATCCTCTATCCCAGTTATCATAGGAATAGGCAGGGAACATCCTCCCTCAAGACTCCCCAGATCCCCCTCACAACTAACCTCCCTGACCAGAGCCCAATCCAACTTGGCGCTCCCCGTTGAACAACCTCGCATCAGATGCATGCTCATCAACAGCAGATCTGCTTCAAAACACGCAACAGAATTAGCAGAAGCTATACTCTCACATGATATTGATGTTGCCTTCATCACAGAAACCTGGCTCAACTCCATGTCAGCCCCCATCATGGACCTGCTTGTACCACCAGGTTTTTCTATCACGCGCAAAGACCGCCATAAGCAGAGAGGTGGAGGTGTAGCCATCATTCACAAGACTAACCTAGACATCACGGAAAGCGCACCCTACCTATACAGCTCCTTCGAATGCCTCTCTATCAATATCAAATCCAGTGCAAAGAGTGCTACACTCTGCCATCTCCTCTATCACCCACCAGGCAATTCAAAGGAATTCGAAACGCATCTATCCGACCTAATCACCCAATGTGCGCTCAACAACGCCAATAACATAATCCTGGGCGATTTCAACATTAGATGGAACGATACTAACAACTCACTCATACAATCCCTCAACAACCTTCTGCTCGAAAATGATCTGACACAACACTGCGCTGAAAAAACACACTACAGAGGAGCGACACTCGACGCAATCATTGCGGACAATCACACAATCTCCATCGACTACACCATTCCAGTAGACTGGTCAGACCACCATTTAATTCTTTTCCGCATCAATCAACCAGCGCCAACTCGACTCATAACACAAGCTCCCCCTAAATGGACAAGGAATATTGCCAAAGTCCCTCAGGCCATCCTAGAAGACAAACTAAACACTCTCCTCCCAAACTCATCGGAGCACCTCTCAACCACTGACCTCACCTCTCTCTACCACTCCAACATGACGACCACCCTTGACCGCCTGGCCCCCTTGAAATTAAAAAAACCCAGAAACATTCCATCGAGATCGTGGTTCACCACGGACATCAACGATGAAAGAAGACTTCTCAGATCCCTTGAAAGAATATGGAGGTCCAATCCATCCTCCCTTCACCGTGAACAACTCAAGACGGCACGCAGAACCCCCTCACAACTAACCTCCCTGACCAGAGCCCAATCCAACTTGGCGCTCCCCGTTGAACAACCTCGCATCAGATGCATGCTCATCAACAGCAGATCTGCTTCAAAACACGCAACAGAATTAGCAGAAGCTATACTCTCACATGATATTGATGTTGCCTTCATCACAGAAACCTGGCTCAACTCCATGTCAGCCCCCATCATGGACCTGCTTGTACCACCAGGTTTTTCTATCACGCACAAAGACCGCCATAAGCAGAGAGGTGGAGGTGTAGCCATCATTCACAAGACTAACCTAGACATCACGGAAAGCGCACCCTACCTATACAGCTCCTTCGAATGCCTCTCTATCAATATCAAATCCAGTGCAAAGAGTGCTACACTCTGCCATCTCCTCTATCACCCACCAGGCAATTCAAAGGAATTCGAAACGCATCTATCCGACCTAATCACCCAATGTGCGCTCAACAACGCCAATAACATAATCCTGGGCGATTTCAACATTAGATGGAACGATACTAACAACTCACTCATACAATGCCTCAACAACCTTCTGCTCGAAAATGATCTGACACAACACTGCGCTGAAGAAACACACTACAGAGGAGCGACACTCGACGCAATCATTGCGGACAATCACACAATCTCCATCGACTACACCATTCCAGTAGACTGGTCAGACCACCATTTAATTCTTTTCCGCATCAATCAACCAGCGCCAACTCGACTCATAACACAAGCTCCCCCTAAATGGACAAGGAATATTGCCAAAGTCCCTCAGGCCATCCTAGAAGACGAACTAAACACTCTCCTCCCAAACTCATCGGAGCACCTCTCAACCACTGACCTCACCTCTCTCTACCACTCCAACATGACGACCACCCTTGACCGCCTGGCCCCCTTGAAATTAAAAAAACCCAGAAACATTCCATCGAGATCGTGGTTCACCACGGACATCAACGATGAAAGAAGACTTCTCAGATCCCTTGAAAGAATATGGAGGTCCAATCCATCCTCCCTTCACCGTGAACAACTCAAGACGGCACGCAGAACATACAACAACTCATCAAGGAAAAAAAATCTTCCTTCTTCTGCTCCGCTCTAGATAACGCAAAAAACCGCCCTAAAGAGCTCTTCAACATCATCAGAAGTCAAACATCCGAACCTAGCAAATCCGTCTCAGTGGCCTCCAAAAAACAATGCGACAACTTCGCCAACTTTTTTAACGAAAAAATCATCAAGATCGACCTTTCTCTCAGCACTGCCCCTTCTTTTCCCAAGAAGAACATCACCCCAATATTGACTGACACCACCTTATCGATCTCACCCACTCAATGGTCCGTCTTCACGCCGATTCTGGAAACAGAGATCATCAACCTGATCTCCAACGCCAAACCGTCATCCCACTCCCTGGACCAGCTTCCTATAAACTTGACCAAAGCCCTGAAACACACCCTAGCTCCAATCTGGTGCAAAATCATCAACAGCTCGCTGAGCTCAGGAACCATCCCAGACTGCCTCAAGGTCGGCCAAGTCACGCCGCTACTAAAAAAAACAGGGTTAGAAACAGAAGATATGAACAACTTTAGACCCGTGTCAAATCTCCCTCTGTTATCCAAAACACTAGAAAAATGTGTGCTCCCACAACTAACCCAACACTTAGAGAACATCAAGCTCCTTGACCCCCACCAATCGGGTTTCAGGAAAGGATGCAGCACTGAAACTGCCATCCTCAATGTCATAGACGATCTTCACAAATCACTTGATTCTGACCAATGCTGCCTTCTCATTCTCCTTGACCTTTCGGCCGCCTTTGATACTGTTGATCACACACTGCTCCTAAAAGCCCTTCAAGACAGAGCAGGCCTGGAACTGACGGTATTGAATTGGTTCTCCTCCTTTCTACGCAATTGCTACCAAAGAGTACAAATCAAAAACTTTGAATCCGACCCCCTACCCGTCAGCAGAGGCGTCCCTCAAGGGTCAGTACTCTCCCCCCAACTCTTCAATATCTACATGGAACCGCTAACCACAATACTCAGGAATTCAAACATCCCCTTCCACCTCTACGCTGATGACACACAACTCTATCTGGAAACCACCTGTATGGATGACATTCTCAAACTTAACGACACGCTCAAAGACGTTCAACAATGGCTTTCACAAAATCACTTAAAGCTCAATCAAGAAAAAACTGAAGTTCTTCTCATCTCCAAAGAGACGAAAACCCCCAAATTGAAGAATGGCTCAAAGCCATCGACGCCATCAATGTCACCCTCAAGCCAAAAGACTCGGTCAAATCCCTAGGAATCACCTTAGACCCCAAACTAAACTTGAAAAAACACATTGCTAACTCCGCCAAAAGCGCTTTCCTCAATCTGAAACTTCTCTACAAAATAAAACCATTCCTGCCTCCCAAGGACCTCCAACAGGCCACTCAAGCTCTGGTGCTCTCCAGAATTGACTATGGAATCGCAACCCTGACCGGCTCAGCCAAATCACACCTTGGCCCCCTGAAAACCACCCTCAATGCCACAGGAACCAAGAAATTCGACCACATTTCCCCGGCGCTCAAGGATCTGAAATGGCTCCCTATTGAACAACGAGCAAACTTTCGAACAGCATGCCTTACACACAAAGCCCTCCACACAGGCAAACCAGAATACCTGGCTGCGAAACTCAAAAGGGCTGGCCAATCCAGGACCCTCAGAAGCTCCAACATGCTTCTTCTCATCCAGTTGAAATTGCGAAAACGCAAAACTCTAAGCAAATGCTTTGCAGGTAATGCTCCCAGGATATGGAACGCCATCCCCTCCCACATCAGAATGACATCCCACTTCCCTACATTCAAGACTTTACTCAAAGCCCTCTTCCTGGAGGACACCTGAACTGTAAGGGGATGCTCATAGTTCCACTAACTCTTGTAGTCATTATGATCTGTATGTTCTTGTTGTTTTGTTATCCTCTTGAACTGTACAGCTATCAAACTTTCTTCGCCATCACGGCACTTTGTTTTACCTGATGTGAAGCGCTCTGATACCCTCGGGTCCAGCTAGCGCTATACAAAACTTATAATAAATAAAAATATAAATAAATACATTGTAACGTCAGACATCCCATGAATACATCGCAAACACACATAGATAGCAATCTCCTTTTGAAAGAGAGGGAAAGAGTTAACAGACTCTAACCATTCACAAGTGGAGATAGAGTAGTCTAAAATAAAAGCCAATTTCATTTGCTGCCTTTCTCATGATCACAAAGTGATGTCACTGACCATGTCATGAATGATGTAATATGTGACGTCATGAGCAGTGCATTGCGGGGGCGCGAGTTATAGCTAGCTCAACTAACTATAACGGCTGAATTTCTCTGGTTTTCTACAAGGGAAATGTCCAACTAAATATAACGTCCTTGACACCTGTGTTTTTTTCAGTGAATTTCTAAGGTTTTTTAAATGCTAATTTCGAACTATAACATCCATGAAACTTATGATTTTCTCAGTGGATTTCAAAGGTGTTTTAAATGCTAATTTCTAACTGTAACATTCCTAAAACCTATGATTTTCAGTGAATTTCCTAGGTTTTTAAATGCTTATTTCAAAGTATGCCAACAGAGGCAGGACATGTGTAGAAAGAGGAAGAAAGGCACAGAAAGAAGCAAAAGATGTGCTGAAAGAACCAACAGAGGTGCAGAAAGAGGCCTTTTTGCAAAGTCATCCTGTGCCACCAACTTTTTGCTGACGGGTAATGTTTGTAACTGACTCTGACCAACCAGGCCTAGAGCCAGTGCTATGCTAAAGGACACTTAGAATACAGTGAAAACACCTATGTACACTAGGGTACACTATGGATTGGGGTACCCGTGTGATTGGCTTGACCTCCCCTTTCAGGCCCTAGTACATAATAGGGCAGTGGGATTAAAAATACCTCTAATTCAGAGGTACAGAAACATATTACTTTAACTAGTAGTCGCATTTGCAGAGTGGTAGAGAAAGGATGCTGGGCTTCTGACCAGCACTCAGGAATTCTGCTGTGTATAACTTACAGGAGGTACAAGGAGGGCTTCTTGGCCCCAAAAGTCCCTCAGGAGTAAAGTGGACTTCATACCCCATCCCGTAGTCTGCCAGAAGGTGCGTTTGCAGAGTGGTGGAGAAAGGGGGCATGGCCTCCAAAGATGTCTTAGCAATCCTACCGTGTGGGACTTACTAGAGGTAACACGAGGGGTAGTTGGCCCCAAGGAAATCCTTGGGGGCAAACTACCCCTCCTATTACTTCCAGTAAGTCCCACACTGCAGGATTGCTAAGTTCTCATAGCAGGCCATTCCCCTTTGCCCACCACTCTGCAAACACGCTAGCTGGCGCACTCTTCTATGGAGATTGAAGTCCCCTTGCTGCTGGGGGTCCTTTAGGGGCCAACATGTCTACCTCTTACCTCCATTAAGCCACAAACAGTGAGATTGCTGAGAGGTGGACACATGCCACGCCCCCTTTCTCCACCACTCTGCAAACGTGCCTCCTGGTGCGCTCTTGGTTGGGTGATGAAGTCCCCTATTCTCATGAGGGTCGCTGGGGGCCAACAAGCCCACCGGGTACCTCCAATAAACCCCACACAGCTGGATTGCTGAGAGTGATCTGAGACTACACCCCCTTTTTACAACACTCTGCATACCCGGTTCCTTGCGCACTCTCGGGATGATATCCTCTTGTGTCCTGAGGTCCTCAGGACACAAGAGGACCTCATTGCCCCACCGGGAATGCGCCAAGAGGCGCGTTTGCAGAGTGGCGTAAAAAGGAGCGTGGCCTCGGACCACCTCTCTGTAATCCCACTGTGTGGGCCTTATTGGAGGTACCTGGTGGGCTAGTTGGCCCCCAGGGACCCTCAGTAATGAAGGGGACTTAATCCTCCAACTTAGATTGCGCCGGGGGCACATTTGCAGAGTCATACAGGGAGGAGGCAGGCCTCTGGTGATTTGCTGGTTTCTTTTTTATTTTATGAGAGGGGGGTCACGTGGCACACCTTCCCTGGGTAACTGCTAGCCCAAAGGACCCCATCCCCAGGGGCATGGCCAACCTGGATTTGCTTTTCAGGAACGGGGCCGCGTGGCTCCCCTTCTAATGCCAATTATGGCCCCGGGGACCCCATCCCTTGCGGCCGGGCCAGTCTGCATTTTTTTTTTAGGAGGAGGCTGTGTGGCCCCCCTCCGAAAACCAATTATTGCCCAGGGATCCCATCCCCCGGGACCGGCCTTCCTATGTTCCAAAATAAAAGAAGGAATTCCCGGGAGGGGTCGTGTGGCCCCCCAACCCCGGGGCCTGGCCTCCTTTATTAAAAATAATTAAAGTAGGTTCTGCAGAATACCTTTGGTTTTAAAGGCAGCGATGCTGGATTAGGTTGGAGTACGAAGCCACAGATTGGGCATTGTTCAGATGATTTTATGGGTAGTTTGCAAAGGTCTAGGCCTGTACAATTTATCAGAATGCTATTCAGCCTGTGCAGCTCCTCACCAGAGTAACAGTAGTCTTCCCTGGAACGCCTAACACACCGAACAGCATCCCGTGGAGCATGGGCATTCCCATGAAGCAACCATGGATTTGATTCAATACCAGATTTATAAAAGTATGTAGACCTCGGTATGCCTCCTAGATGATTGCGTAATGATGTGAAAGGTCTTTTTTCTCCTCATTATTCTGCATCACACATAAAAAAAGGAAAATGCCTCTTTGGATTGTTTTTGTGCAGAAAGGTATTCCTTCCTGCAAAAAACAATACTATCCATAATGCAGCCACCATTGCACCGTCTGCTAGTTATAATAAAATGATTTGCTTGCAAATGGTGCAAAATTGCCCAATTCTTTTGAAATTTATAAAGGTAAAATCATGTGTCTCAAATTTAGATGAGGTCCAACTCATTTTTGTTCATTTATTGTCACCCTTAATTTCAAAATTAATCATAACATTAGCAGTTCCCTAATCTAATCTATATCCTTGAGCATAACCAAGAATTTAAACCTAGTCATAATCCTAACTCTATCCATCACTTTAAAACTAAAGCTAAAATAATATATAACCCTAAACATAACTGTATCCCTTACCTTAACCCTACGTTTGCTATAATACCTACTAACTAGAAACCTAGCAAACACTATATCCATACTCTTATCCTCCAAGCCAATCCTATCCCTTATTCCAAGGCTAACTCTAACTTTCATTTAAACCCTAAATCTACCTCTCATTCTATTTCTTATCCTAACACTATCTGCTTTTATTTTATTTATGCTTATCTTCCTTCAGACTATTTGCTATCTAACAAACTCTTTTTCAATTTATTTGGCTAGACCTACATGTAATTCACTACAATTGTGTCAGACATGCCATTGATTATGCATAGAATCCATTGTCAAGCCAGTAGTACCACTACGACTCTTGAAAGCATTGCAGTCGCTTGCGGTTTCTTCATTGTATAATAATATCCACCTCCATTCATATTCACCTTGTGCTTATAATATCTCCCCAGCTCATAACACTTCCTACCAATGGAACTCCTCACCAGACGGCAGCATCTATCACCAGTTGATGGTACCTCTAACCAGCTCAAGACAGCCCAAGTGAGATTGTGCATCTTAATCACAAACATGTGACATTCTTTTTCAGCTCACAATATTCCACAACGGCTTAAAGCCAATCCTCTCCTACAGCTGGTCTCCCTTGCAATCTCATCTTCTACCTTGCTGGGTCATGAAAACCCTTGCCAGTTTAGCACATACAAGGTATATACTTACATTGTCAAGGTGCTCACCTGCCACTGACCACTCAACTCAGACATTTTTATAGCTCATGACATAATACATCCCTGTCAGCTCATGAAATCCCTCCCCAACTCCTGACACATACCCAGAAGTTCAGCAACTGAACAGCTAATTTACCCAAGCAGCTCAATATATCCATAAACATACTGCTCCCACTACAACTACTACTTCTATGACTGCCACTGTTACTACTACTACTACTACTAATACCACTACTTCTACTGCTACTACTAATAATACTGTTACTACTACTGACACTACTTTGACTGCTATTACTAATAAAACTGCTGCTGCTACTACTACTGCTACTGCCACTACTTCTACTACTAATACTACTGCTACTATGGCTACTGCATCTACTACTACAACCACTACTTCTACTGCTACTAATATTACTACCACTACTATTACTAGCACTACTTTACTACTACTGCTACTACTGCTACTACTACTACTAATCATAATAATAATAATAACAACAACAACAACAAAGGTAATAATGATAAAGATAAAAATATTAACTTGTTTTCATATGAAACCCTAACTTCCCTTTAAGACATCTTCTGAATGGTCATAGCACATCCATTTTCATATAGAATCTGCCCCAAGTTTTTGACTCTCTATAACTTCCTCAACTGCTCATGAGAGCTACCAGCGCGTCAAAGCACCCACTAGCAGGTCATCATACCCACAGAAACACTTTAAATCAGCCAGCAAACCATGGCAGCAGACAGTGGATAATGATACTACAGTAGCTAACAACATTATTTGCCTGCTCGTGGCATCTTTCAAATTCATGACACACTTGAGGGGCAATAAAAACCATTCTACTTTTTCTCTGACCAGCTCATGACACCACTGCTCAATTAAAACTCTAAAGCAAACCATGACATACTCTCGGCAGCATATCATGACAAACAGCATGGCAGGTCAAGGACACTCCAAGAGGTCACTGCCAAACCAAGAACTCATCAGACATCCCCCTCACACTCAGGACCACTCAATGCAATCACAGAAATCCCCTTTCCGTTCATGGAATAGGATACGGCTTCTATTCTTGACATATCTCACCATAACATTTCTTTCCTCATCAGCAACAGACAATACATGACAGGTTACAACTTCCCTCACTGGCTCCTAATATCGAGCCCCTTCAATATCTCATGATAACTCTTTTGATGGGAGGTCGTGACTGCTTGTAAGGGATCACTACTTAAAAAGATAATTTTAAAGGATGAATTGTAAACAATATTTTATCTTTTCAACCTTCACTGTTGAGCCATCAAATTACTAGTTATGAAATGCCCAAAATAATCAAGAATCGTAACAGGTAACCCATCCATTGAGAGGGCAGGCCACAAAGTTGGCTTCTATTAATGGAACTATATTGCCTGTGTTACATTATTCAAGCTAACTCTGATTAGCACCAGGGGAGGGCATTGAGACACGTGATTTTATCCGTTAAGTACCCCATTCTATACATTTTTAATGCAAGAGAATAATTGCATGTTTTTAACGTGTACTTTTATTGTTTTTATGTAAATCCGAAGATATTTTTGATTTGATTTGAACTCTTACCAGCTTAGGACGTTTTTCACTGGTAGAGGGAATCAGTTCACACTATAACTCCACACCTCATGAAAATCCTCGTGAGCTCCTGGTGTCCACTGCCAACTCATTCCATTCCGGCTCAGCTCAAAACAAAACTTACCAGCTCATGACAAACCTCCAATGCACTTGGGATAAAAGAGCGCATTCTACAAGCACCCCAACATATGGAACTCTTTGCAATCTCAAGACAACCCCTGGCATCTCGCAACATACTTCCCAAGCTCAGAACAACATAGCAAATCCTTGAGATCACATGCAAATTCCTGACAGCCATTGTTAGACCATGAGAACTTTTCACATGAAATTTGTCAGCAACTTATGACATTCTTTTCAGATCATGCCCTTTCTCACTATCTCATAATGAATAGGACACTTTACAATGCACGCTTTACAACATGCCACATTACAACAAAGTTTTTACAACGCAAAATCCATTACAACGCATGTCATTACAACGTATAATCCATTACAATACAATTACTATTCTAACTCCGCTGGGGCATTGCTTTGTGGAATGTGTGAGTATATGTGTGAGTAAATCTATGTATGAGTGTAGAAGTGTAACAGGATGAACAGGTGTATATGTACATATGATGAGTGAGTACATGTATGAGTGACTATATAGAACTGTTGGTGAATGAGTGGATGTGTATGTAGATTGTGGAATTACTGAATAGTTTGTTTTAACTAGTATTGGTATCTCCATTGTTTTGAAAACTGTAGTTTCTATTTTTCAATGTGTGTATCAAAGGTTACATTTAGGTGAGAAGAGGTCTGCCAAGGATGATGTAATCCGTGATGTCATGAGTGATGTCATCTGGGATGTCATCAGTGGTGTCATGAGTGATGTCGCTGACCATGTCATGAGTAATGTAATATGTGACGTCATCCGCAGTGGATTGCGGGCGAGTGAGTTATAGTTAGCTGGACTAGCTATAACAGGGGAAATTCAATGGTTTTGTATGAGTGAAATGGCCAGCTAACTATAACATGTGTGAAACCTATGGTTTTTTCAGTGAATTTCTAAGGTTTTTTAAATGCTAATTCCTAACTATAACGTGGCTGAAACCTATGTTTTTTTCAGTGAATTCCTAGGGTTTTTTAAATGCTAATTCCTAACTATAACGGTTGTGAGACCTATGGTTTTTTCATTGAATTTGCAAGGTTTTGTAAATGCTAATTCCTAAATATAACATGCCTAAAACCTATGTTTTTTTCACTGAATTTCATAGGTTTTATAAATGGCAATGTTTATATCTATTAATAGTTATATTTATTTTTCTGATACTAATTTTGTACATTTTTTATAACAATTATTTTTAGCTATTTTATTTTTTAAATCACATGAGATATTTTTAGTGTAAAATAATAAAAAACAAAATGTAAAAATGTATTCTTTATTATTTTAATTTGTTTTCAATATATTAAAATTAATTTCTATATTTTTTTTTGCATTTTTTTTGTGGTAAACCTATGGTACACGTACTGTCCTCGCATTATCCTTCGCACCTGTAATAGTACTGTATGCCTACCAGCCCATAAGTTGCGAATATGTTTTGATGTTATGCATTGCATCGGCGCTTCCGTTTGACATTATGTGCGTTTCTACTCCGTACGCTACGCATACCCAACAATGTTTTTTTTAATGCTTAAAAATATATATTTATGTATTTAATGTAAATTTTAAGGCAAGACATTATCTGAGGTTATCATAAAAATAGTATTCATTTAGTTTTAATATGTGTATATTACTTTTAAAAGCAATTACGCAAAGCGCAGAGTATATCGTACGTACTTGCATCGTAAGCGCACCCTACTTGACTTCAAAACAAGAGATTTGATTAGTTCATAACACTTCCTATTCTAACTGTTGAAGGACCCCACCCATTCTATTCATTCTTTTTCCACTTTCACTGCAGAACCATCTGTTTTGAGAAGTTCCTGCACTTCCACAGCACCATCGAGTCCACATCCAGACATCCGTCCCGATTTTGGAGACCTTATCATTCTTTGCAAATTTTGTAAAGAGACATTATGTTACAGCAAACAGTCCATGCTTTGATTTGCAGGCGCAAAAAAAAGCACCGTTGCTCCCGCCGTTAATTTTTTTTTGTTTATGTGATTCAGTCACACACTGTTTCCTTGCAAAATTCAATTTTTTTCCTTTCAATTTTTTTTAAAAATAAAAAAAATGCAAAACTAAAAAAAAGACAAAAAAATAGTTCTTTTAACAACTAACTTCACTGCTCAAAAAAAGAGCTATATTAGTAGGATAGTTTGTAAAAGTTTTTTGAATGAATTTGTAGTGCATAAATGAATGAAAGAATACATTAGTAGCGTATGGTGAATGTGAAAGTGCAGAACTATAAGGAAGTGCTACAGCATAACTCTATAAGATGTTTACTTACAGTATAGTGTAGTACGTCTGAAGCACATAAATATAACATATGTACATAAATATGTTACAAGTCTATGCTTACCTCTGCACTTCTGGTGAAACTGCTTGGGTAAATTTGTAAGTGTTAGTGTTTTAATGCAGTGATTGAATTAGCACACACTGCTGAATGAGTCACTATAATAGTGCAACAGCAGTGACAGAGTGTTTGGTGGAAGTGTAAGGATACAGGCTGGGGAATTGAAGGTATAAAAGACAAGTGTGCAAGTAGATAGAAGACTGCATGCAAACTGTATAAGGGTTTGAAGCAGTCCATGTCTTGAGGTCTACTACGCTGCATAAGTACTGGCTACTGACTGAATCAATAGAATACTGTAAAGAGAGTGTCTGAGTGAATCTATAAGTGCTTGAGTTTTAGTACAGTGAATGGATAAGTACATAGTGCTCAATGCTTTATTATTAATATTAAACAATACAATTATTCTTCAGACATGTCATATTTTAACACAGCTTCTAAAAGGAGTTCATCTGGTACTTCTTCGAGATCATACTGCTGGTTTGCCATTTCAGAGTTTATAGCTTCCAGTAACTCTACGTGATCCAGTGCTTCCAAAAAATCAGCATCATTGTTTTTATTTTCAAAATCACAGGTGATATCTGCAGTACTGATGTCCTCTATTTCAGTGTCGCTGCCTGTTATAGGTAGATTTGTACTTCAATTAAACTGTTGCTCATTTTCAGTGTGTCTTCGGTCATATTCTCTTCTTTATCCATAACAAATCTGGTATGTTCTAGGTCCTTGCTCAAAAACATAAACACTTCACTTTAACCGTTTTCTTAGTGCATAATACAAAAGTAGGTTTATCAACTATTTTGGCCCCAAAAAACATATTATTTAAATACCATTGTCTAATAACATTCCACCAGTAGAGTTTTAGTACTTCATAAGGTTATATCAATATAATTGCTTATAAACATATACTGTAATTAAGTTTTCGTAAAATTCGAAACCAGTCACTGCTTATGACTATGGAAAATGACTCAGGCTCTTATACTAAAATGCAGTACTAAAAAATGTAGAATATGTCTAGTCACCTTACCCCTTCCAAACTAGTAAATGTGTTTTAGAAAAATGCAAAGGATACTGTTGCATGTCTAGAATAACACTGTGAATCTGTGTGTATTTAGGTATCATTCTCACACTAGTTTTTGAATTCTTCATGTGTTTTCACACATATCAATCCTTAAAGACCTATCCAGTACTCACCTTTTAACATCATTAGAAATTAGTCCTTGTTCATAAAAGTTGAAAATACTCACAGCAACAGCTATAGAACACCCCTTCAACACAAAGTATTGTGTAGAATGAGGATATATTTACATAGAGAAGAAAAGCTACACCCAATAACTTATCCTGTCCTTCTAAATATGAAGGAGTATTTGAAAACACACTCTGTGATGTATTTTATGTTAAGCTATTTGGTCTCTTTTAATCCTCAAAGTCCCTGGTCTCAACTAGCCAAGCATGTCTTTCTATTCAATACTATACAGGTGCGTTGCAGAGACCTGTTCTGAAGCCATGTCCCATTTTATACACTATGACATCTTAGCCTACCACTATCTCACTGTAAGTAATACCTTGCTTAATCTTCCCAACGCCCAAGCGCCAGCACACCTTTCCAAGGGTAGCTTTACGATTTACAAATGCTAGCATTTTGTTTAATTAAGAAGCATAGTAATAACAAATATTACTTCGTTTTTTTTCTTCTATAGTAAACGATATGTTTTTTTATGTCTTCTATTTAGATGTTTTTAATCATGAGAATGCAAAAAACACAGTTTACCAAGTAACACTTTTTAAACTCTCCAACGTATGTAGATAATATTGGCCTTATATATTTTACTATGGAAATCGAAACCTTTACAGCTTCACAGTTTGTAACTTTTCCCAATAAGTGCAGAAGTAAAACAGTTAAAAAGTCAGCACGTGTAAACTGTAAAACGTGACATCTACGTAGGCGGAGCAAATCTTCCTTCCATAGACTATTAAAAAAACAAAAGCTATATAAACCAAGCCTATGGTGCAATTCGTTTTGTTTTCGCGAGTTATTTCTGAGTCGCCAATCTGTGACGCAGGTTCCCTTTTCTAGCATCGGATTCTTCTTTTGCGGCGACAAACATATTCCGGAGTTGTAAGTTGTTTCAATATGGCATAGGCGTAGTACTTAGTTATAATTTGTGGCTATTTGTCAATATTTAAATATTTATATCTAGAAAAAAAATGTATTGCATGTTTTTGCTTTTTCTCTGTAACGTCAGCAGCTTGTTTTCAAAAACAGATAGATTACAACGAACATAGCTCCTTTTCTGGCTCCTTTTAGCTTATATATTGTGACTTTCTCAATTATAATGTTGACACTGTACTTCGCTTGAGAGGTGTTGTGACCAGTCGGCGCAAACCCTGAACATTTACAATCAACGTCACCATCTTCCAGTTGTTGTTGTCTTTTCACCTAGAGACCATATACTGTTAATATGTATATTATTACATTAACAGTTATGCTGATCTCAGTGGAGTTAATGATACGTCGGCACAAAGAGCAAAGATATATAAGCAACGTCACAGGCTTTTGGTTTTTAGTCTCTTCCCCCCTTGTGATCATATACTGTGAAAATCTATATATATATATATATATATTATAATTCTCACAGTCATGATATCAGATGAGTTTATGACCCGTCGCCACGAAGAAAAGAAGTTCAGTAAATAATTACCGCTCGAAAGTAATTAATTATGGATGTTCTGATAAATAGATAACTTTATTTTCCTTTCCTTTTAACTGCAACAATGGTATCAATCGTTATATTATAATAGATTGTCCTATTGTTACAGAAGAGTAATAGGAGATTTCTCAGCGCCATCTGTAATATATATCTGTATATATTATTCTTCAAGAAACATATTTTACGAAATTGCACAATAAAAAATATTGCTATCATGCATACTGTGTCACTTTAAATACTTGATAAACCCTACTTTTCTGAATGTTATTTTATAATTTCTATTCTTACTTGTGGTTCCTATTCACCTTCTCCCTAAAGAATATATATGACCAGTACTGTATATTATAAGAGTACCATACTATATATTCTTAAGTGAGTATGTGATTTGTTAGCGGAACAGTGTGCAACCTCTAAGCACTACGACAGAACGATCCTGAATTCTACAGAATACAAATTTGAAAAATAATAATGCATACATTTCTATGCAATATGAAGTCACTTGAGTTTAACTGTTTTTTACTTGTTCTCTTGACCTCCGATAATGTAGTGCAGGAGTGTTTGCTGTAACAACAATATGAGGCAACACTTTTACAAACTGTAGCAGAAAAGAGGAGGGTGTGGCCACGCTTAACTGATATTTTATGAAACTCCATTTTTAATTCTCACCCCTTTCATATGTACAGTGACAGTTTCTGAAGAAAGTTTATTTGTATTTGCTTAATAGAAAATGTTTCAAATCTAGATTGAATTTTTTGCTGCGCAACCACACCTCCCCATCAGAAAAGTAAACACCACATTAGAAGTAAACAGTACTTCTAAGAAGTATGTCACCCGCAAACTTGCTGGAAAAAAAAAACAGCGCAACATACTGTAATTTTTCTGCCATGATTTATACCCCACACTGCATTTATATAAATGACCCTTGAAACATATAAAAAACAATTTTTTCCCTCATAATCCCTCTCCACCACCTTATGAGCACTGTACAGAGTTAATAGTGTTCCTAACCTGCCCTCTACTACTTTCTTTTCCCATACTCCTTTGGAAGTGCGTCACAAAATCACTGACAACAGTCAACCGTTCCCACCCTATAAGGAGCAAACTTGTGCTCGGAACACTTTAGCCAATAAAGTGTCCATGTTGTTCCACAGAGGAGGAGGGAATGACTGCCAAAACCTCTACTTTTAATACTTCACAGCCAATGAACATTAAGCTTCGTAAGGTACCGCTTGGAACACGTTACCCTCATACTCCGTGAACAGGAAGGAATCGCTAACAACACTTTCACTTTCAACAGTTTACAGCCAATAAACTTTAAGCTTAGGAAAGTCCTACTTAAAACATAATTTCAAAAAGGGGGTGGTGATGGACAGAGTATCTGAGTTAATCAGAACACTCCTACCCAGTGAACAGATCAGGACTTGATCCATCACCGTTTTTTAGCTCACTGCACCATCCCAGTTCAGAACCTGGCTACATGCAAATTAGTCTGTCCCTGGCCCAGTGCATCATGGGAACAGGGCAGACCAAACTACCAAGCCAATTCTTCACTGGAAAGGAAACAAGCTTCCGGGGACCGGTTTCTGGCATTACAGCCGTCTTCGGCCCGGCTTGCTTGAATCCTGATGGTGCAGTGAGCAAGGGACTCATGTCTGAGCATACCCTTCCACACCTATGGTGGCCAAAATAATTTCAAAAAGAGTGTGGTGATGGACAGAGTATCTGAGTTAATCAGAACACTCCTACCCAGTCAACAGATCAGGGCTTGATCCATCACCGTTTTTTAGCTCACTGCACCATCCCAGTTCAGAACCTGGCTACATGCAAATTAGTCTGTCCCTGGCCCAGTGCATCATGGGAACAGGGCAGACCAAACTACCAAGCCAATTCTTCACTGGAAAGGAAACAAGCTTCCGGGGACCGGTTTCTGGCATTACAGCCGTCTTCGGCCCGGCTTGCTTGAATCCTGATGGTGCAGTGAGCAAGGGACTCATGTCTGAGCATACCCTTCCACACTTATGGTGGCCAAAAAAATTTCAAAAAGGGGGTGGTGATGGACAGTGTATCTGAGTTAATCAGAACACTCCTACCCAGTCCCTTGCTCACTGCACCATCAGGATTCAAGCAAGCCAGGCCGAAGACAGCTGTAATGCCAGAAACCGGTCCCCGGAAGCTTGTTTCCTTTCCAGTAAGGAATTGGCTTGGTAGTTTGGTCTGCCCTGTTCCCATGATGCACTGGGCCAGGGACAGACTAATTTGCATATAGCCAGGTTCTGAGCTGGGATGGTGCCGTGAGCTAAAAAACGGTGATGGATCAAGCCCTGATCTTTTGACTGGGTACGAGTGTTCTGTTTAATTCAGATACCCTGTCCATCACCACCCCCACTTTTTGAATCGTTTTAGCCACCACAAGTGTGGCAGGGAATACTCAGATGTGAGTCCCTTGCTCACTGCACCATCAGGATTCAAGCAAGCCGGGCCAAAGACGGCTGTAATGCCAGAAACCGGTCCCCGGAAGCTTGTTTCCTTTCCAGTAAGGAATTGGCTTGGTAGTTTGGTCTGCCCTGTTCCCATGATGCACTGGGCCAGGGACAGACTAATTTGCATATAGCCAGGTTCTGAGCTGGGATGGTGCCGTGAGCTAAAAAACAGTGATGGATTAAGCCCTGATCTTTTGACTGGGTACGAGTGTTCTGTTTAATTCAGATACTCTGTCCATCACCACCACCACTTTTTGAATCGTTTTAGCCACCACAAGTGTGGCAGGGAATACTCAGATGTGAGTCCCTTGCTCACTGCACCATCAGGATTCAAGCAAGCTGGGCCGAAGACGGCTGTAATGCCAGAAACTGGTCCCCGGAAGCTTGTTTCCTTTCCAGTAAGGAATTGGCTTGGTAGTTTGGTCTGCCCTGTCCCCATGATGCACTGGGCCAGGGACAGACTAATTTGCATATAGCCAGGTTCTTAGCTGGGATGGTGCCGTGAGCTAAAAAACGGTGATGGGTCAAGCCCTGATCTTTTGACTGGGTACGAGTGTTCTGTTTAATTCAGATACTCTGTCCACCACCACCCCCACTTTTTGAATCGTTTTAGCCACCACAAGTGTGGCAGGGAATACTCAGATGTGAGTCCCTTGCTCACTGCACCATCAGGATTCAAGCAAGCCGGGCCGAAGACGGCTGTAATGCCAGAAACCGGTCCCTGGAAGCTTGTTTCCTTTCCAGTAAGGAATTGGCTTGGTAGTTTGGTCTGCCCTGTTCCCATGATGCACTGGGCCAGGGACAGACTAATTTGCATATAGCCAGGTTCTGAGCTGGGATGGTGCAGTGAGCTAAAAAACGGTGATGGATCAAGCCCTGATCTTTTGACTGGGTACAAGTGTTCTGTTTAATTCAGATACTCTGTCCATCACCACCCCCACTTTTTGTATCGTTTTAGCCACCACAAGTGTGGCAGGGAAAACTCAGATGTGAGTCCCTTGCTCACTGCACCATCAGGATTCAAGCAAGCCGGGCCGAAGACGGCTGTAATGCCAGAAACCGGTTCCCGGAAGCTTGTTTCCTTTCCAGTAAGGAATTGGCTTGGTAGTTTGGTCTGCCCTGTTCCCCATGATGCACTGGGCCAGGGACAGACTAATTTGCATATAGCCAGGTTCTGAGCTGGGATGGTGCCGTGAGCTAAAAAACGGTGATGGATCAAGCCCTGATCTTTTGACTGGGTACGAGTGTTCTGTTTAATTCGGATACTCTGTCCATCACCACCCCCACTTTTTGAATCGTTTTAGCCACCACAAGTGTGGCAGGGAATACTCAGATGTGAGTACCTTGCTCACTGCACCAACAGGATTCAAGCAAGCCGGGCCGAAGACGGCTGTAATGCCAGAAGCCGGTCCCCGGAAGCTTGTTTCCTTTCCAGTAAGGAATTGGCTTGGTAGTTTGGTCTGCCCTGTTCCCATGATGCACTGGGCCAGGGGCAGACTAATTTGCATATAGCCAGGTTCTGAGCTGGGATGGTGCCATGAGCTAAAAATCGGTGATGGATCAAGCCCTGATATTTTGACTGGGTACGAGTGTTCTGTTTAATTCAGATACTCTGTCCATCACCACCCCCACTTTTTGAATCGTTTTAGCCACCACAAGTGTGGCAAGGAATACTCAGATGTGAGTCCCTTGCTCACTGCACCATCAGGATTCAAGCAAGCCGGGCCGAAGACGGCTGTAATGCTAGAACCCGTTCCCCGGAAGCTTGTTTCCTTTCCAGTAAGGAATTGGCTTGGTAGTTTGGTCTGCCCTGTTCCCATGTTGCACTGGGCCATGGACAGACTAATTTGCATATAGCCAGGTTCTGAGCTGGGATGGTGCCGTGAGCTAAAAAACAGTGATGGATCAAGCCCTGATCTTTTGACTGGGTACGAGTGTTCTGTTAAATTCAGATACTCTGTCCATCACCACCCCCACTTTTTGACTCGTTTTAGCCACCACAAGTGTGGCAGGGAATACTCAGATGTGAGTCCCTTGCTCACTGCACCATCAGGATTCAAGCAAGCCGGGCCGAAGACAGCTGTAATGCCAGAACCGGTCCCCGGAAGCTTGTTTCCTTTCTAGTAAGGAATTGGCTTGGTAGTTTGGTCTGCCCTGTTCCCATGATGCACTGGGCCAGGGACAGACTAATTTGCATATAGCCAGGTTCTGAGCTGGGATGGTGCCGTGAGCTAAAAAACGGTGATGGATCAAGCCCTGATCTTTTGACTGGGTACGAGTGTTCTGTTTAATTCAGATACTCTGTCCATCACCACCCCCACTTTTTGAATCGTTTTAGCCACCACAAGTGTGGCAGGGAATACTCAGATGTGAGTCCCTTGCTCACTGCACCATCAGGATTCAAGCATGCCGGGCCGAAGACGGCTGTAATGCCAGAAACCGGTCCCCGGAACCTTGTTTCCTTTCCAGTAAGGAATTGGCTTGGTAATTTGGTCTGCCCTGTTCCCATGAGGCACTGGACCAGGGACAGACTAATTTGCATATAGCCAGGTTCTGAGCTGGGATGGTGCCGTGAGCTAAAAAACGGTGATGGATCAAGCTCCGATCTTTTGACTGGGTACGAGTGTTCTGTTTAATTCAGATACTCTGTCCATCACCACCCCCACTTTTTGAATCATCTACTTAAAACATGTCAGCCAATCAGATGTCCCTTCTACTCCGCAGAGCGGAAATCAATGGCTGACAACACTTCTACTTTCAATAGTCGCAACCAACCTACATATTATTAAAATGCCTGTAACAAAGTGACTGTATCTGTAACAAAAGTGAACACTGCCTAATAAATAAACATTATTCCACATTATATTAAAGAAAAGACGCAATAAGCCGCCTTGTTGTTTTCCCGATATAATTTCCACAGCCTACTGCACACCTCTTCCAACATGAGTGAAGCCCTGGGACTGTGAGGGCTCAAGCGAACCTCTGCTATTGTTTTTATTATGGTTTCGACTGACTTCTACGACTAACGGTTCCTATGGAAAAAATTGAAAACTCCACCAATTAGATATTTCTATTAGCAACATCGTGTGGTGAACTTCTAGCCTCTCTGCTCACTAAACTGTTCCATGAACTGTTACTATGGTAACAGGCAGAAAGCTGTTTGGTGGTAGAGTTGAAAGGTACTAGCTGTACAAAAACCGTTATATTTACCCTGGATCCTCTACAAGACAGAAAGGAAAGCAAAGTAATTCAAAACACTGTGTTCCAGATTTACAATCCCCTTGCGCCACTTTTGCATCCAAGCCCCCCCTACAAAATGCTTTAATAATAAAAACGAGTTTAAATAAAGCATTTTAGAAATTATGCGAAAGTTAAAAACTATGGAAATAGGCACGTTTAAATAACACATGACGCACTAAAACAGTGTAAATGAGAACACCTGTCAACTGAATAAAACGTGACTTAAAAGTGGGAGGAGTGAGGGAGTGTTTCTCTTATCACTTCTATTCTACTTTACCTGAAAGCAAAAAGAGCCCAAACATTTAAAAAATATGATGGGGCAACACCTATATAATGTAAACTTAAGAAATGACTGCTTATGATAAAATAAAATATATGTGGTCCAACGCGTGATATCAATGAATGAAAAATAAAAATTTGCATTTCACCCATATGATGAATATAAAAGACTCAATAAAAATATTTTTAAAACTTGTGCATATTTTTAAATACCTTTACAGTCAACAAACTCATAAGCAGACTACACACTTTAAGTTAAAAACACCCTACCCAACTAGTTTTTGAAACGTATTGTAAAATAAAGTGCGTCACAAAATGGGCTACATACATAGTAAGTGTATCATAACTTCACTTAGAAAAAAAAAGCCAATCAAAACTACCATGAGGAAGGTACATGTAACCACACAACAGCCAATCAAATGTTTTTCAAAATCTGCGCAAGGAAAGGGATTGGTCGCTAATACATCTTCTTACAATGCTTCACAACCAATCAAAAAGAGGTGTTGAAAGTATCTTTTTTTAACATATGAGCAAATCAGATAAATTTGCAAGTACACACAGCGAGAAGCAATTATTAAAGATGACTTGCCTTCGCAAGACCCCGAAAGACTTCTTCCAGAATAACTACGCTCTTCACTGCCAGATCACATTTAATGATTATCCAGGCTCTCAAGCCTAAACACGTCACAAATCATCTCTCATCACTTTATCTTCTTTTTTAGTGTATTGTGTGAGGCAGACTGCGTGTCCCTATGCCTAGAGCCCTCGAAGGCCCTGGAGACTGCCACGAGCCAGGGCCAGCTCCTGCAGTGTCCCGGAGCGGCGCATCCCCCCTACCAACATTTAAAAGCCCCGGGGGGTGGTGGTTAAGCATGGGAGTAAAGTTAGTACCGCTCGCGGATTTTGAGGATTTTCGGCAAGTTCGTGATCCGCGAATCGCGCGAAATCGTGGCAAAATCCGCGAATCCGCGAGCGGGACAAATTTTGCTCAGAAAGCACTTATAGGGTTAAAGCAGGTGCCCAAGTTGAAGCTAATTTCTTTGTAACCATTTACAAAATGGTTACAAAGAAATTAACTTCAACTTGGGCACCTGCTGTAACCCTGTAAGTGCTTCCTGAGCGGCGCCTCGTTGCCTACTTGCAACAATTCTCTGACCGTGCTCTGACCCTCGAAGCAGAGTCAGAGAATAGTTACAATTAGGCAATGAGGCTCCTGTCACTAAAATTAAACCTCAGCAGGAAGCACTTACAGATAACAGGTGCCCCAGTTGAAGCTCAAATTCAGTAACGCATTATAATCAGCCCAAGAATCAATTGAGCACGGTCGATGCTAGGCAGGTGTGCTTTCTCCTCAGATCTACCATCTATAATTAGCTTTAATGCGTGATGGGGGTTTAGGCATCCACGAGTTTCTCGAGCGCAATCCCCCTGTACTTCCAGTGACCAGGAGGCTGCTTTCTCCTCATCTGCTGCGCTGATCGGCCCCTGACATTTATAAACAAGAGGCATGTGAACTCGCACAGAAGCCCCACCCCACACACTAGGCTATGCAACCTCTTCCCGCCCTTTCCCCCACTGTGATGGACAGCTCACTCGAGGGACCTCGGCGCCTATGGGCGCGGTGGCAAAGTTACAGACACACGGGGTCACTGGAGACAACTCTTCTGGGCCTTTACACAGCTGTAGTGCAGGAAAAGCACAATACATTTACCAAACGAGGTAGCACTTACTGCTTTCTCCTCATTTGCTGCTCTGATTGGTCTCGAACCCTTTATAAACGAGAGGCATGTGAACTCGCACAGAAACCCGCCCCTGCCCACACACACTAGGCTATGCAACCTCTTCCCTCCCTCTCCCCCACTGTGATGGACAGCTCACTCGAGGGACCTCAGCGCCTATGAGCACGGGGGCAAAGTTACAGACACACGGGGTCACTGGAGACAACTCTTCTGGGCCTCTACAAAGCGGTAGTGCAGGAAAAGCACGATACATTTACCCAACGAGGTAGCATTTACTGCTTTCTCCTCATTTGCTGCTCTGATCGGTCTCTGACCCTTTATAAACGAGAGGCATGTGAACTCGCACAGAAGCCCTGCCCCAGCCCACACACACTAGGCTATGCAACCTCTTCCCGCCCTTTCCCCCACTGTGATGGACAGCTCACTCGAGGGACCTCGGCGCCTATGGGCGCGGTGTCAAAGTTACAGACACACGGGGTCACTGGAGACAACTCTTCTGGGCCTTTACGCAGCTGTATTGTAGGAAAAGCAAGATACATTTACCCAACGAGGTAGCACTTACTGATTAGCCAGTAGAAAGTACTCCAGTTAAGTATGGTGCAAATCACAAAAAAATCCGCAATTTCGCGGGAAAATCTGCGAATTCACGGATTTTTTTGCAATTTTGTGCGAATCTGCAGACCGCTGATTCGCAAAATTCACCCATACTTTGTGGTGGTAAATTAATCGAGGCTGAAT
Organism: Lissotriton helveticus; assembly: GCF_964261635.1. Taxonomy (NCBI): domain Eukaryota; kingdom Metazoa; phylum Chordata; class Amphibia; order Caudata; family Salamandridae; genus Lissotriton; species Lissotriton helveticus. The sequence continues at coordinate 1,613,676,848 of NC_136065.1, forward strand.
ACGTTAGTACAGCCCACTCCGCTTACCCTACCAGGTAAACACAACAACACTACATGGCCCAGATTTCCATTGTAGTGATTTCTTAGTTCCAGGTCTAGATGTCATATCGGCACATACACACTCCCTCATGGCTGGTATACACCCACACGACACCCATTCAGCACATACGTCACTACACATGTGACCCTACCAATAAACAAGACGAGGTGCACGTGCTGTTCGCCATTTTAGAGTTGCTCCCATCACAAGCGCTGTGATGGCTCGTCCTGGTGGTTTGGACGCCTCATGTAGGCCCAAACTACCGAACAAAGGGGCCCACTACCACGTGCCTGGTCTCTTTGGTCACTGAGTTAGTGGTACCCGAAGCACTGAGCGGGTGAAGAACATGCGATGATGATGATGGGAGCACGAGTATGTCGTTAGCCATAGAGATATCAAGACTTGTCAACATATGTGAGACTTCTTTGTGGCAGAGCGGGACTGCATGATGTAGAAGGTGTCCTATCCACGAAAAGGTGAGCAGTGAGACCGAGGTATGCCTCGGAGGGAGTCGAAGGGCTGTAGCAGACTGGATAAAAAAAAGCAAAGTAGCGATTTAGAAAATTGCAGTCCTATATAGTGTGTCAAATTACATGTATATATTTTTTTTCCAATAGCAGGAACGTTTTTATAATTGCTCTAACGTCCAGAATATAAACTATACAAATAGTTCTTATAAATGTGAGAAGGAACGTGTGTGAAAGGGCTATGTTATCCAACTCCACATTAAGATAGTAACAATTACCCATCTTAACATCCTTCTTTTACTATCTTTAAATGTAGAGCTTCAGGGTACATTATGTCCCAGCACGTGGTGAAAAACACACTGGTGACAGAAAGTTGAGCTGCAAATATTCCTTCCAGTCACTCTGTCACTTCCTCTCTCCATTGATAAAAAAATTTCACACAATGTTTTATTTATTTTTATTTATTTTATGTGCTTTTATAGCGCCTGAATAGATCCCCGAAGGGATATCTCCGCGCTCATATTGGGGGGGGGATTGGACCTGTATCTGATCATTACAGAGATGAGAAATCATTCAAAACTAAATTAATTAGTGCTGAAAAGATGGGTCTTGAGAGCCTTACGAAAGGATAAGTGAATGGTGAGAAGTTTAAGTTCAAGGGGAAGGGAATTCCAGAGAACAGGGCCTGTATGTGCCAGAGCACGGCCTCCTTGACGAGATTTTTTTATTTTGGGGACCAGAAGTAAATGCAGATTACTTGATCGAAGTGATCGGCCTGGTACATAAGGTTGAAAAGCTCTGGTCAGATATTTAGGGCCCTTTCCTGTCAGGCATCTGTGAATGGTGCAAAGAATTTTGAACTTTGTGCGTTGCCGCACAGGCAACCAATGAAGCTTGGCTAGCAGAGGGCGGGAGGGAGTTCTAGATGGAACATTGAGGACCAACCTTGCCGCCGTATTCTGGACCACTTGTAGCTTGTTCAATTGACCCTCATTAGTTGACAATAGAAGGCCATTACAGTAGTCCAGTCTACTAACCACCAGTGCCTGGACAAGGGTTTTCCTGTGGCCATCAGGTATATAGGGGAACACCCTTTTTAATAGTCCGATGGCCCTAAAGCATGTGCCAGCAACTTGGTTGACATGATGTTTAAAAGTCAGGGCCTGATCGAATAACACCCCCAAGTTTTTGACCGTCTGTTAATGTTAACTTCCTTTTTATCTTACAGGTTGTGTTTCACAAATTGGCGTCCCCCGACACTTCTAAAACTCAATGTTCGAGGATTCTGCGATGATGCGTGACCATTGTAATACCTTCTGAGAAAACTGCTTCGACACGTAGTGCACCCTCTTTCAATCACGCCAATGGCACAAGGTGAGCAAAGAAGCTTGTTTCCAAAACAACGACAAGTCAAAAGAGAAAGTGTGACTATACTATTACTAAATCTTTATACTATCTTTCAGATCACTAAATTGGAGGGTTCATTATGAACTACCACGTGCTCAATACACAACGGAGGCAAAACGTGATTTACAAACATTTTCTCCAGTATTAACTGTTCCATCCATAACTTTCTCTCTCCCACATTTTAATATCGTTTTTTTCTCTCTTTCTTACTTTCTCTCACATTGTTCCTCTTTCTCTTTTAAAGTTATGGTCGCTGCTGTCCACTCTGCCGTGCACAACCTTACCTAAGTACAAGTAGTGAACTCTGTTGCCCACAGTGAAGCCTGCTTCGATGCGTAGTGCACCCTCATTGAATCACGCAAATGGCACTAGGTGAGCAAAGAAGCTTATTTTGGAAACAATAACAAGTTATCTGTGAAAGGAGAGAGTGGGTAGTGTCCAGCACATTCACTACGTAGAAATATACAATTACCTCTGAGCAGTGATAATAGATAAGTTACAATAGTCTGACAAACAGATCTACAAGCTTCTTGCCCCACTTTTGTGTCACTTTTACCATGGGAAAAGTAGCGCAAGAAGCTTGTAAATCTGCCTCTGACTTCTCAGGAAAAAAACTCACCTCCAGACTCTGCGAGTCAATGAGATGCAACAGTCTAGGTACGCAGGGGCAGGTCTACAAGAAAGTGCCGCAGTGTGGCACCATAAGCCCTTTGGCTGCACCACGCTACGGCACTTTCAGAGCGTATGAATGCGACATATTTACAAGAATATGTCGCATTCCTGTGCTCTCCCCTCCGCTGGCGCACAAACAATTGCCATGCGCCCGGCGCAGGCACCATTGCACCATGGTGCAAGGATTCTTGCGCCACGGGGAGATTGTTTTTGTGCAGGAAGAGGCGCCGTCCTGCACAAAAATAATCACTAAAGGCATTTTTCCTCTTTCAATGCGTGCGTAGAATGCAGCAGACATTTTCCCTTGTTATCTTCACTTCTTTGCAAAAAATGGCTGCAAGACCACCAAGCAGCAGTGAGGACGCTGATGAATTTCTCCAGGAGGACCCTCCTCAGCCAAAAGTGAAGGAGCACTTCATTTGGACATTTTTTACAATTCCAGAAGGGGAGAAAAAGGTAAATGCTCCTAAGGTGGGGTGCAAAACTTGCCACACTGTTCTTTATCGTGATGACCGCACCAAAAAATATAGTTTTGGGAACTCTACTATGATAAGGCATGTGCAGAGAAGACACCCCCAGAACTATGCCCAGGAGAGTGTCAGGGACCTGGCACGGAATCCACCTAGAGATGGCGCCTCAACTTCGACCGGAGGAGCAACATCATCGGGGAGAGGAAGAGCAGTGGAGCTGATACCCAACATTCAGCCTGTTTTCACTGACATTAACATTAGGTGTAAGCAGTGTGACAAACTGCTTTGTTATGGGGAGCAGTGTATCCTACTCATTGTTCGCAAAAGAGAACACCGCTGCCCTCCCCAGCCCTAATGTTTCCCCTTTTTTTTTGCTCCTGTTGAGCAGTTTGGCATTCCCTATTTTTGTTTTTGTCCTGAAAAAAAAAAAATTAAAACGTTTGGAAAAAGAAAACATTTTTTTTTTAAAAACAGTTCTTTTTAGAACTACCTCCAATTCTCCAAAAAGAGCTACATTATTTACAAATTCAAAAGGAGTGAGTGAAGTGGAGTGCAGTGAGAGAGGAAAAGAAAATGAGTGAGGGAGCAAAGAAAGGGACGAGAGGGGAAGGGAAGTGAAGTAGGCGGACTAAAAGTAGGTGAATGTGGGAGGTGAGTGAGGGGAAGGGGAGTGAACATGGGGAATGAGGATAAGTGAGGAAAGCGGAGTAAGGGAACGGGGGTGAGGAAGCGTAAGAGAAGAGCAGTGAGGTTGAGGAAAGAGTGGTGATAGAGAGTGGATAAAGGCAAATGAGCGTGAGACAAGGGGAGTGAGGGAGCGAGGAGACAGAGGAAGTCAAGGAAAGAGTGAGAGAAGAGGACTGAGTGAGGGAGCAAAGAAAGATAAGTGAGGGAGTGTAGGTGAGTTATAGGGAGTAAGCGTGACGGAAGAGGAGTGAGAGAGTGAGGGGACGGAGGTAGTGAAGCTAAGTGAGGGAAGGAGAATGAGGATATGACAGGACAGAGGTAGTGAGAGAAAGAGTGAGTGAAGTGGAGTAAGGTGAGTAAGGTAAGGGGAATGAGTGAGTGAGCGAAGGAAGGGAAGAGAGGGGAAGAGGAGTGAAGCATAGGTACTGAGAGAAGGTGAGTGGGGGATGAAAGTAAAGGGAAAAGGAGAAAAAGATATGGAATGAGGGGTAGTGAGGGTACCAGACTAAGAGAAAGGGAGTGAAGGAACGGCAGAGAGCATGAGTAAAGAGGGATGAAAGAGGGTGGATAAAAGTGAGTGAGGGTAAGAAAAAGGGAGTGAGGAAGGGAGGGGATAGAGGTACTGAAGGAAAGAGTGACAGAAAGGGACTGAGTGAGGGAGCAAAGAAAGATAAGTGAGGGAGTGTGGTTGAGTCATAGGGAGTGAGCGTAACAGAAGAGGAGTGAGAGACTAAGAGGACGGACAGAATGGGGTAAGAGAGAGAGAGTGTGAGGGAAGGGGAGTGAGTAAGTAAGAGGACAGAGGGAGTGAGCGAAGGAGTGAGTGAAGTGGAGTAAGAACAGTAAGGGAAGGAGAAAGAGTGAAGGAGCGAAGGAAGGGAAGAGAGAGGAAGGGAAGTAAAACAGGAGAGCTGAAAGAAAGTGAGTGTGGGAGTGTGGCTGAGTTATAGGGAGTGAGCGTGACAGAAGAGGAGTGAGAGACTAAGAGGACGGAGACAATGAGGCTAACAGAGAGAGAAAAAGGGAAGGGGAGTGTAGAAGTAAGAGGGCAGAGGGAGTAAGAGAAGGAGTTAGTGAAGTAGAGAAAGGAGAGTAAGGGAAAAGAGTGAAGGAGCGAAGGAAGGGAAGAGAGAGGAAAGAAAGTAAAGGAGAAGGTCTGAAAGAAGGTGAGTGTGGGAGGGGAGTGAGGAAAAGGGGAGTAAACGTGGGGATTGAGAATAAGTGAGGGAAGCGCAGTAAGGGAACGGGGGTGTGGGTGGGTGAGAGAAGAGTAGTGAGGTTAAGGAAAAGAGTGTTGAGAAAGTAAATTTTGTACGTCAAACTTACCTTATAAGTAATGTAAACTTAATTACATATTTTCGGTAAATGTAATATCTGTGGAAGAGAAAAAACAAGTAAGTTATAATATTTACAATATATATTTCACAATACAAGAGACAAAGCATGAGATTAAAAGTCATAAAAGGGTAGTAAGAGATAAAGTAGGAGTGAAGGACTCAGAAAGGAAAACAAAGGAATGGTGAAGGTCAGAAAGAGTGAAAAAGAAATAGAGGGAGAGCAAATTACTAAAAGGATAATGACATGGATACATTTAGTGACGGAGAAGAAGAGCAGCAGAGAGAAATGAAGTGAAGGTGAGTAAGATACTAAAGGAATGTGCATTAGGAAAACTAAATGAAGAAAGGGGAGTGAAGAAAGGGGAGTGAGTGACAGGGAAGCAGGAGTGAGTGACTGTGGATTCATGACAATGAGGGATGGAAGGTGAGTGAGGGTGAATGTAGGGTCGTAAGACAATGAGGAGACAATGGGAGTGAGGGTAACAGAGAGGGAGTGAGAGAAGACAAGTGAGAATATGAGAGAACAGACGGAGTGAGAGAAAGAGTGAGTAATGGGGAGTAAGGTGAGTAAGGGAAGGAGAATGACTGAGGGAGCAAAGGAAGGAAAGAAGGGGAAGAGAAGTGAAGCAAAGGGACTGAGAAAAGGTGAGTGCATGAGAAGAGAAAGAAGAAGGGGAGTTAAGGATGATGAATGAGGATAACTGTGGGAACCGGAGTAAGGGAACAAGGGTGAGGGAGGGTGAGTGCAGGGCAGTGAGGTTGAGGAAAGAGAGAAGATAGAGGGAGGATAAAATTAAGTGAGCATGAGACAAGGGAAGTGAAGGAGTGAGGACTTAGAGGTAGTGAAGGAAAGAGTGACAGAAAGGGACTGAGTGAGAGAGCAAAGAAAGGTAAGTAAGGGAGTGTGGGTGAGTTATAGGGAGTGAGCATGATGGAAGAGGAGTGAGAGAGTGAGAGGACCGAGAGAGTGAGGCTAAGAGAGAGGGAGTGAGGGAAGGGGAGTGAGGATATGAGAGGACAGAGGGAGTGCGAGAAGGAGTGAGTGAACTGGAGTAAGGTAAGTGAAAGAAGGGGAATTATTGAGGGAGCAAAGAAAGGAAAGAAGGGGAAGGGGAGTGAAGTAGAGTGACTGACAGCTGGAAAGTGGTGGATGGGGGAGAGGGAAAGGGCAGTGAAGGAATGGGGATTAAGGATAAGTGAGGGAAGTGGAATAAGGGAAGGGAGGTGAGGGAGAGTGATAGAAGGCCAGTGAGGGTGAGTTAAGAAGAGTGATAGAGGGTGGAAAAAGGTGAGTGAGCATAAGACAAGGGGAGAATAATATATATTTGATAATATAAAATACAATACAAAATAATTTGTACAACATGTTATATGGTTTATTTTTGCTGTTCTCAGAATATATTGAATTTCACTTAAAACAGTGACTTCAATACTACTCATCATATGACAGCGGGCAAAAAAAAAAACACAATCAAAATGATTGTGTTTTAAAAAACCATACAACGTTTCAATAAATAATGTAAAATTTAGAAAAAACATATCTTAACCCACTTTTGATCCACGTACTTTTCAACGAGGCCAAATAGTATATGGAAAGTCCTTTTCTTTGTAAATTACTCAAGAGTATTCTTAATGTCCCATTTACCCAAGTTTCTGAAATAAAGCTCCAACATCTTTTACATTATGAAACAATAGATTTATTTGCACCTCTAGTTTACTTTTTATTAATATTTCCTATAATACTCACATCACACACTACGTGATTCACTTATACTACCTCTATGAGAACTACATGTTTTAAATTATCTTAATCACTCTCAAAGTAATTTTGAACAGCAAACTAAGTTTTATTAACTGCTGCAATCTTCATAGGCCAATTACCTTCCCTAAAATTTCGGTTGTAAGAACACTAGGTAAGAATTTTGTAAGTCAGAAGGCAAACGTTGTTTGAAAGTCAATGGAGTATCATTGCAGTGTGTCCAGCCTTTTTGACATTTTAAATAAGCTGTGTAATGTCCTGATGTTGTCGAAGGACCATCATGGTAAATAATTGCTGCAGTTGCAAAGGTTCTTCCTGAAATTGATAATTGAGAAGCCACAACATTTTTAATTAAAGTTGGCAATTTAGTTCCATCAGGTCTACATCACTGGAATATTAAAATTACATACTGTCAATATCTTTGTATAAATAATGTTGATAGCATTGCAGATTTACATTGAGTACAGACCATGTTTTGATTTGATTCTCTAACTAGATTATTAAAAGACACTGATTGCAGTCTGGTAAAGTCAAATATATAAATCTTTCAGTGTCTATTGTAGTACTACTTGAAAAGGAACAATTGTCGCAGTCATGCTGCCATTTATAAGAAAGGCCAAAAAGATTTTCTACATCTACACCTTCATTTTGCAATACAACAAGCATATACATTAGAAATTCCTGACAATCTTGCAGAATATTCTGTAAAAATTGATTTAGACCAGAACATATGTCTAAAACATTTCGAATTTCAGAAACACTTTCTATTTTTATTCTATCACTGCTACATTTCTCAAACACAGAATTCAACAAAGAACAAAATCTTTGATCCCGATTTTCAGCAATTGTACAGTTTGGAGAAAAAAAACAACATTAACCACTACATTAGCATAGCAGTTGACACGAGAACTGTTTTCAAACTGAAATCCAACAACATCTTTACCTGAATCCTTTTCCTTTCTGCTTACAATTACTGGTTCATCTATTGTTTTCTTTTTGCTACAACTTCACTACAATTTTTCTCATTTCTTCTTTTTCGGCCTACCACACGCTTTTCAAATAGAGGATTGAGGTATATTTGGAGCATACTCTCTTCTTAACCTATTATATTCTTTTACACAATTTAGATCTGCATTAATCTTTGTCTCATCAAAATCAATCAAGTACAATCCAGATAAAGTTCTGACTCGAGATAAAGCAACATATGCCATACCCTACTTGAACACAGAACTTCCAATATTCATTAAAGCACTATCTTCACTTAAACCTTGAGATTTATGAATAGTCACCGCATATGCCAAAGAAACAGGAAACTGTTTTCTGCGGACTTATAAATCTTTCACAAGCAGAAATCGGGCAGAACAACGACTGATTTGTTGTACTTCTTCAATACCATCAAATTAAATTTTTATAAATTCAATTTCATCTCTATTTCGGTAATTCACAAAATCAACAACATGCTCCATTTACTAAACCTCTTTCCACATGTAAATTACGTCGTAAAATTATAAAATTTAAAGATGCATACAGACTCTTTTCCAAACCAGCACTTTTAGATATTGTCTTCTCTAAAGAATCCAATTTTGATTTCAACTTTTCTGACAAAATAATAGTTGCTCCTTCATGTTCTATTTTATCAATAGCTTCCAGTTTCACAATCTCTTGATTTTCCAACTTTAACATTTTGTAGTTGAAGATTGAACATTCTTGCAGAGTTGGCATCAAGCATATAACAGATTTGTTTTCAGGAATTTTCTTAAAAATATTCTCTGGGAGAATGTTTTCGTTTGGAAACAAATTTGAAATTAATCGTGCATGTAAAGCTGCTTTCCCATGCTCACTTAATTTTCCAATTCTTACATCTTGTAGAATATTTTTATAATCTTCATCCTTTGCCTGTCGCATATTTTGTAGCAGTTCTGCATATTTGAAATGTAACCATATGTTAACATTTCCAATGCTTCCTAGACACTTCCTTGTATCTTCATGTGTAAGCATTTTAAACACTGGTTGTCCTTTCACTGGAGTTAGCTGCAGTAGATTTCCAAAAACAATGATGTGTTTGCCTCCAAATAACACATCATACTCAGTTTTAAGAATTTCTTGCATTCTTAAATGCACAAAAACAAGCATTACATTTGATACCATGCTTACCTCGTCAATAATAAGAAGTTTAATTTTCTTCAAGACTCGGGAAACTTCACAACAAGCTTCTCCAGATAGCTTGTGGTATTGTAATTTATTATCATGCTCTACTGGTAGCATCAATAAGCGATGTAAAGTAATCCCTTTAATGTTATGTGCTGCCAACCCAGTTGGAGCGGTAACAACACAAGACAGCGATGACTCCGTTCTTTTCTGCAGATAAGTTGCAATTGCTTTAATCAGAAAACTTTTTCCAGTTCCTGCTTCTCCACTCACGTACAGTCGGACAGGTATAAATGATGTACATGAGCACTCTTTTTTCTCATGACATAAACCATGCTCAATCTGTCTCTGCTCAACGTTTAGTTCTTTTTCCAAATCTTCTAAGTTAACTACATCCTCCTGAACTTGTGACATGGCTCTTTCAACTTCATCCATGGCAGTGGCAGCTTCATTTTGTATAATTGGTCCTCCTAGTGGATCCTGACTCAATGAAGCAGAACTCTGACTGTCTTGAGAACTGTCTCTAGCAATCTCGGCTGCAATTGTAGCTTCTTGCTGTATTTCCTCGTTCAACATTTGCAGATAATTTGAAAAGACAGGACATTCTATGGTATCCTTGGTTGCATTGAATGAATCTTCATAAGTAAGGAAATCTCCAAGTAGTTCCTCTTCTGTACACCAAGGCTTAAAGAGTTGCAAAAGAGCTAAGTAATAAAATTCTCTTTTTTCTGGAGATTCACAACTCAATTTTCGATGATTAATCAAATGGCCTTTTCTTTGTTTCACCAGACAGCCTTCACATCCAATTACAGCATATACACCTTTATTGATATCTTCTGTGACGTTACTCTTAAAAGTATAGGTTTGCAGAACTTCATACAGACAAATGTTCTCAAGATGACAACTTCTATTTGGATACTATGTATCCAACATGTTTGTCTTCAAAATATCTGTACTGTCTGGTTCTTTCTCCGCCAAATACTCTATTTCTTGTACAGATTTCAAAACTCGGTTTCATGTTGCAGCAAGACCTAGACACACCCAAATGATGGTTCTAGATTTGGCATATAGACTTGCTGATGATAACCGATCAGAACATTCATATGCTCCAATTTCTCGATGCGACAACATCTTCAGACTGTAACTGTATAATTTCTTGCTTAGACTCTTTTCATGTGAAATTTCCTCCCACATTTCCTTCAGTTCCGTCTTTTCTGATTTTGTGATGTAAGACGTCACATATCGAGCCACAGCAATAGAGTTGTCAGCAACATATTGAATATCTATGTTAGCATTCCACATGGACAAAATGACTGGATTCTAGTCATTTATGTATTTGGACTCCTCATTTCTTCTTACGTTGTATGTATTTTTCGGTGATTTTCTTGTCACAGTATGTCGCAGAGAAGACATAAAATTGTTCACTCTTCCTTTCGATGTTACTGGACGTGGAAATGCAAAACGACATTTTGTGTAGAACTTGTCCTTGGATTTGTATTTTCGACAACAGTATTTTCCACAACGATGGGTTTGAAAGCGTAAAACTTGATGTCTTAAATGGTTTTCTTCTGTACTTTTCGGAACAGCACATGTAGAATACTGCTCAATGAAACTCATCACTTTCTCATTTGAATCTGTTCCAAATTTTGGTGCATCTTTAATCCATAGCAGCATATGTATGTGAGGAGCACCTCTTGCTTGATACTCCTTTCTCCAAACGAAATCCAAAACCTCTCCAAGCGGAGGATTTTTTTTGTTTGTGATAAAAGACATCATAGCTTCAAACCTATGATTGAAATACCTGCATACATTAACTGGAACAAAGAGCACGGTTCTCCAGCTGTCTTGTATTCAATGTTTTTATTTGCCTCTCGTAGAAATTGAAGTAAGTCTTCCCAAGCATACTCAGCACAGCTAAGAGTGAGGAACCATGTAGGAGTTCCTAAGTTTCTTAGCATACATTTCAATTCCCCATGACGATGGTACCAATACTCGTTAGTACCACGCTGACATGCCATAAGAATAATTAGCTGAGATTCCAAATCACTGTCTTGCAGTTTCAATTTATCCATAAAGTCCCATGCCGAAACATTTTGTAGATGTACTCCACTTTTCAGTATATGGTTCACTGCATAAGAAAGTCCAGACAAGTCACTCTCAAACAGTAAATGGAATAAATATGGAATGCATTGATGAAAACTTGGATCTTCTGCATATAATCTTGAAGTCCGGTATTCAGATGCAGGAATTTGAAGAGGTCGGTCGTCATATCCACCTTGACCTGTTGGAAATAACTGTGGAAAACAACGAGCTTCCAAACTTTCTTCTCATACACTAATGGGACTTCCTTTTGCTTCTTTCATTTGAAACAAGTCAATAGCATTCCCCATTACTTCTTTGGAATGCAATGGATGAACACTATAATGTTCATAAATTTCTTCACTTCTAGAGACATCAACTTTTTCAATTTGCCCAGCTGAGAAATCACTGTCCTCTTCTACAGTTGTTTCCTCTTCTCCTACATATACATTTTTGTAGTAGTGATTATTTTTTACCAAATACAACGTTGCCTTTTTGACTTTCCTAACATCCACTAATTCTTGCCAGATTTTCTTACTCTTTATCGGAACACCATTAACTAGAATAACCAGAGGTTTCTCTTCTACTTTTTCTACACCAATTGTATCAATATTTTTCTTAAAATCTAGAGGCAAATAAACAACTCTTCCCTTTAATCCTCTCTGTAAATCTGAAGAAGGCAATTTCCCTGTCTTAGGCTCCATGCGAACAATAGCCTGAAAAGGATGCACACATTGAATCAGAATAGACTCATAGGTATTTAAATCCATCAATTCAGAAGGAATGTCTACCAACTCCAGATTATTATGAACCGCTCTAGCAGGCATTCTGTTTTCATTTAATTTATTATAACAATATTTACAAATACGTTAATCAGAACCCAAATCAAAACAATTTTCTACCAACAAATAAGTTGCAAATTCCTTCCACTCATAATAATTTTCCATTTCACTTTTTACATATAAATCAACTAATCTAGTCTGATTCTTATACTGAGTTCGTCGACAACACACACAAGTAAAACTAGGCCTTTCACTTGAATTGACCTTAAACTTTGTAATTTCATGGTCAAATTTTTATGTACTTGAAATCTCTACATTCTCTTCCACATTACCTTCTATTACTGTATCAGTTTCTGCACTGCCCTCTTTTTCACCAAAGTAACAAAACTCAATTTCTTCACAAATGTTCTTCACATCTAGTTCATTCCCATGCAAAAGAGCACTGTTTAACTGTTTTAGCTTAAGTGCTGGACTTTTTGCATAATACAACCTTCTCACTAATTTCCTCACTTTATTATGATGCACTGCTAACATCCTAAAATGGTGAAAAACACTCTGACATACTTTTCTTGAAAGACAAGCCAGTGAATGCCCTTGCAAACCTGTTTTTTCTCTCACTCTACAAGGATCTAACTCTTGCAAAATTTTCATTTATTGTTTTAGACTTTTCTTAGTATATGTCCGTAAGAAACTGAGAAACAAATAAATTGAATCCTGTCGCACACTACAAATACTACTACAATTCCAAGTATACACTGGAGCCTTAGGACATCTCTCTAAACCTTCATCAGTTAACACCTCTTCTGTATTTCTAGGCACAATTTTTTCTTTTTCAACCGGACAACCGTCCCTCACCTCATATGCTCGACCACTGGTGTCAACTGCATGCACCAAATCATTATCCTGAAATTAACTTTCTTCATTAAAAAATGGCTCACAACTTGAACTATGCTTCCATTCTCCAGAAAAAACATCACAAAAATTAGTCCGATTAATTACTCTTTTCCACTTACATTTTGATTTGAAAACACTGATTGCCTTATCTAGAGTACGAATTCTATTGATTACTAAACCATATATATTTTTTTTCACTTTAAATGCTTCATCCACAATCTTCTGTATGCTTTTTTTTTCTTGTAAAAAGCAGGTCTTTTTTTGATACATCTTTACATTTTTTAATAAATTGGTAACAATTCTGTTATAAAACATTCGTCTACGAATTTCAATAAATTGATTTCTCCTTCTATTGCTATAGACAATATCATCTCCTTCTACAGGTCTAACATTTTTTGAGGGGCACAATTTTTTCTTACTATTTTCAGATCTGTTATTCTTCTTTGAAAAAACATCTTTTTTTTTTACATTTGAATATCTTCCTTAAAAACTTCTTAGTTTGCTTACCAGGAGCATTATTTTTTTTTCACTGAAGATGGTGTTGTGGATGAGTCTTGTTTTTCTGTTTTCTTGGACCGCAAATCCTGTTTATATTTCTTTTGACGTCTTTCCTTCGACGGCATATTCTTTTATCTTTCTATAAATGATTACAATCTGTGTGTAATCTCACTCTGTGCCTGCCCCATCTCTCTTTCTTTGTGTGTGTCATTTGTCTGTTTGCGTCTGTCTCATCTCATTCTGGTAAATGTTTTATGGTAAAAAGCATAGCTTTAAATTTTTTTAGATGGATCACTCTAAGTGTCTGTATGAAATAAGGAATTATGGGGCATATTATCAAGGGGGTTTATCTCCGCTTTTTTGGCTTTAAAAGCCAAGAAAGCAGAGATAAAATTATCTCCCTATTACCAAGCTGTCGCTAACACCAGTTAGCGACAGCTAGTAGGAGATAGCAACCATCTTGGGCCCCACTTTGCATGTCAGTGATATTTATCACTAATAACATGCAAAGTGGGCGTGCCAAGATGTTAGCGACTGGAAACAGTCGCTAACATCGCTATCTCCTATTATCAACTTTTGGAGATATTCGCGCTAAGCACGAATATCTCCAAAAGCTAACACCTGCCCCTGAGCAGTTCTTAGCCATGTTATCCAATGGGAGGTGGATAACATGGCTAAGAGCATTAGCTCGATAATGCATGAATATCACTGACTTTTCAGCGATATTCATGCATTTCGGCCGATTTTTATCGCCTAGGAGATAAACCTTGATAATAGCAAGGTTCCTAAGCGATAAAAATAGGCGATGCTTAGCGATACTTAGCGATAACAAAATTGTCTCTAACCCTACTTAGCGATAAATATCGCTATTTGTTGATAATATGCCCCTATATTTTCACATTTTTCAATAATGTCACCTGTGTCTGCTCACAGTTTGCATCTCTAAGCTAAAAGGGTACTCTGTGCCTGTGTCTGACTTCACTCTGTGCCTGTGTATCATCTCACTTTGTGCCTGCCCCATCTCTCTCTCTTTGTATGTGTTATTTGTCTGTTTGCGTGTGTCTCATCTCACTCTGGTAAATGTTTCATGATAAAAAGTATGTCTTTAACATTTTTGACAAGGATCACACTGAGTGTCTGTATGAAATAAGGAATTATATTTCACATTTTTCAATAATGTTACCTGTGTCTGTTCACAGTTTCCATCTCTCTAACTCTCATCAAATTATTCATCCAGATCCATTTAAAATCAACCTTGACTCACAGTGTGATCTTAGGCACATGCCCAGGATGTTACATGCAATCTTCCATGCCTGTCTCTGCATGCAATATGTGTGCCTCTCCTCATACTATTTCACTGTCTCTACTGGCAAAAAACAGACCACACATATAGAAAAGCAAGACATAACATTCCTTTTTCATTTCAAAGGCACACCCTGGTTCTTGATTGCACAGCTTAGAGCCTATTTGTGAAGTAAGAGGCCTAACAGACAAGCTGCCTAAGATTCCCTACTAGTACATATGCTAAAGCCTAACTGACTTTAAAAAAAAATTTATTTCCATACTTTAAACACATCAACTAAGCAAATTATTCACCCAGATCCATTTAAAATCATGCTTGACTCACAGTGTGATCTTAGGCACATGACCAGGATGTTACATGTAATCTACCATGCCTGTCTCTGCAAGCAATATGTGTGTGTCTGTTCATACTATTTCACTGTGTCTACTGGCAAAAAAACAGACCACATATATATAAGCAAGACAAAACATTCCTTTTCCATTTCAAAGGCACACCCTGGATCTTGATTGCACAGCTTAGAGCCTATTTGTGAAGTAAGAGGCCTAATAGACATGCTGCCTAAGATTCCCTACTAGTACATATGCTAAGGCCTAACTGACTTAAAGAATACACATCAACTAAGCAAATTATTCACCCAGATCCATTTAAAAAATCATGCTTGACTCACAGTGTGATGTTAGGCACATGACCAGGATGTTACATGTAATCTACCATGCCTGTCTCTGCAAGCAATATGTGTGTGTCTGCTCATACTATTTCACTGTGTCTACTGGCAAAAAAACAGACCACATATATATAAGCAAGACATAACATTCCTTTTTCATTTCAAAGACACACCCTGGATCTTGATTGCATAGCTTAGATCCTATTTGTGAAGTAAGAGGCCTTACAGACATGCTGCCTAAGATTCCCTACTAGTACATATGCTAAAGCCTAACTGACTTTAAGAATACACATCAACTAAGCAAATTATTCACCCAGATCCATTTAAAATCATGCTTGACTCACAGTGTGATCTTAGGCACATGACCAGGATGTTACATGTAATCTACCATGCCTGTCTCTGCAAGCAATATGTGTGTGTCTGCTCATACTATTTCACTGTGTCTACTGGCAAAAAAACAGACCACATGTATATAAGCAAGACATAACATTCATTGTTCACTTCAAAGGCACACCCTGGATCTTGATTGCACAGCTTAGAGACTATTTGTGAAGTAAGTGGCCTAACAGACATGCTGCCTAAGATTCCATACCAGTACATATGCTAATAATAACTGACTTAAAGAATACACATCAACTAAGCAAATTATTCACCCAGATCCATTTAAAATCATGCTTGACTCACAGTGTGATCTTAGGCACATGGCCAGGATGTTACATGTAATCTACCATGCCTGTCTCTGCAAGCAATATGTGTGTGTCTGCTCATACTATTTCACTGTGTCTACGGGCAAAACACAGACCACATATATATAAGCAAGACATAACATTCCTTTTTCATTTCAAAGGCACACCCTGGATCTTGATTGCACAGCTTAGAGCCTATTTGTGAAGTAAGAGGCCTTACAGACATGCTGCCTAAGATTCCCTACTAGTACATATGCTAAAGCCTAACTGACTTTAAGAATACACATCAACTAAGCAAATTATTCACCCAGATCCATTTAAAACCATGCTTGACTCACAGTGTGATCTTAGGCACATG
Source organism: Lissotriton helveticus (assembly GCF_964261635.1). Lineage (NCBI taxonomy): Eukaryota > Metazoa > Chordata > Amphibia > Caudata > Salamandridae > Lissotriton > Lissotriton helveticus. The sequence continues at coordinate 1,613,693,098 of NC_136065.1, forward strand.
ACCAGGATGTTACATGTAATCTACCATGCCTGTCTCTGCAAGCAATATGTGTGTGTCTGCTCATACTATTTCACTGTGTCTACTGGCAAAAAAACAGACCACATGTATATAAGCAAGACATAACATTCATTGTTCACTTCAAAGGCACACCCTGGATCTTGATTGCACAGCTTAGAGACTATTTGTGAAGTAAGTGGCCTAACAGACATGCTGCCTAAGATTCCATACCAGTACATATGCTAATAATAACTGACTTAAAGAATACACATCAACTAAGCAAATTATTCACCCAGATCCATTTAAAATCATGCTTGACTCACAGTGTGATCTTAGGCACATGGCCAGGATGTTACATGTAATCTACCATGCCTGTCTCTGCAAGCAATATGTGTGTGTCTGCTCATACTATTTCACTGTGTCTACGGGCAAAACACAGACCACATATATATAAGCAAGACATAACATTCCTTTTTCATTTCAAAGGCACACCCTGGATCTTGATTGCACAGCTTAGAGCCTATTTGTGAAGTAAGAGGCCTTACAGACATGCTGCCTAAGATTCCCTACTAGTACATATGCTAAAGCCTAACTGACTTTAAGAATACACATCAACTAAGCAAATTATTCACCCAGATCCATTTAAAATCATGCTTGACTCACAGTGTGATCTTAGGCACATGGCCAGGATGTTACATGTAATCTACCATGCCTGTCTCTGCAAGCAATATGTGTGTGTCTGCTCATACTATTTCACTGTGTCTACGGGCAAAACACAGACCACATATATATAAGCAAGACATAACATTCCTTTTTCATTTCAAAGGCACACCCTGGATCTTGATTGCACAGCTTAGAGCCTATTTGTGAAGTAAGAGGCCTTACAGACATGCTGCCTAAGATTCCCTACTAGTACATATGCTAAAGCCTAACTGACTTTAAGAATACACATCAACTAAGCAAATTATTCACCCAGATCCATTTAAAACCATGCTTGACTCACAGTGTTTTCTTAGGCACATGACCAGGATGTTACATGTAATCTACCATGCCTGTCTCTGCAAGCAATATGTGTGTGTCTGTTCATACTATTTCACTGTGTCTACTGACAAAAAAACAGACCACATGTATATAAGCAAGACATAACATTCCTTTTTCATTTCAAAGGCACACCCTGGATCTTGATTACACAGCTTAGAGACTATTTGTGAAGTAAGAGGCCTAACAGACATTCTGCCTAAGATTCCATACTAGTACATATGCTAAAGCCTAACTGAATTTATGAATACACATCAAGTAAGCAAAGTATTCACCCAGATCCATTTACAATCATGCTTGACTCACACTGTGATCTTAGGCACATGGCCAGGATGTTACATGTAATCTACCATGCCTGTCTCTGCAATCAATGTGTGTGTGTGTCTGCTCATACTATTTCACTGTGTCTTCTGGCAAAAAACAGACCACATATATATAAGCAAGACATAACATTCCTTTTTCATTTCAAAGGCACACCCTGGATCTTGATTGCACAGCTTAGAGCCTATTTGTGAAGTAAGAGCCCTAACAGACATGCTGCCTAAGATTCCCTACTAGTACATATGATAAAGCCTAACTGACTTTAAGAATACACATCAAGTAAGCAAATTATTCACCCAGATCCATTTAAAATCATGCTTGACTCACAGTGTGATCTTAGGCACATGGCCAGGATGTTACATGTAATCTACCATGCCTGTCTCTGCAAGCAATATGTGTGTGTCTGCTCATACTATTTCACTGTGTCTACTGGCAAAAAACAGACCACATATATATAAGGAAGACATAACATTACTTCTTCATTTCAAAGGCACACCCTGGATCTTGATTGCACAGCTTAGAGCCTATTTGTGAAGTAAGAGGCCTAACAGACATGCTGCCTAAGATTCCCTACTAGTACATATGAGAAAGCCTAACTGACTTTAAGAATACACATCAAGTAAGCAAATTATTCACCCAGATCCCTTTAAAATCATGCTTGACTCACAGTGTGATCTTAGGCACATGACCAGGACGTTACATGTAATCTACCATGCCTGTCTCTGCAAGCAATATGTGTGTGTCTGCTCATACTATTTCACTGTGTCTGTGGTCTTGGGTTTCGTCAGGTCTATATACTCTGCAAAAACTCTTGAACACTATAAAATAGAAGTTGGCACGGAAACTGGAAAATGCAAAAGACAAGTTTTTTAGGACCCCATGGGGTGGTGGTACATTCCTACAGCACCCTTCGGCAATGCAAGAAGTAACACACCGAACATCGGTGCGCGACCTCTTTTATACAAGTTTAACAGTAATAAAAAGGTTGGCGGTATACATTTGAACAGTTTTAGGTACATATAAGGGCATTTTTGGAACACAGCCAATATGTGGGAGGGCCTTGATACCACTGGTCAGTTTGGGGAACATTCCTAAGAAGTGACCAATCGTTAGTCCAAAGATCGTGTGTACGCATGTGCGAGATTGACCATTGCTAAAAATAGCCTGTTGCTGGGCAGGGTAAAGGTTCATTGGCATGGAGGAAGGACGAAAGGGCACGCTGACCACGATGCCGCATGTTCATACAAAATGGTAGCCACCAAATACAAAATGGCCACCGCACGTTTAGTCAAGTTAACAGTAAAAGCTCGTGTAGCTGAGCTAAATGCTAACTCAGGTGCTGCCAAATTACGACATGTCTACTGGCAAAAAAACAGACCACATATAGTAAGTAAATTTTATTAAACTGTGCGATTACTTAAAATCTTTACAGTATAAAACACAGGAAAATCCCCTCCCTCCCACCCCAGCAGGCCAATAAAACCATATGTGCAATATTAAAATAAAGTACTGACTATTTTTACCACTTTTGTCCAATCAAAGTACTATTAAAAGAGAACAAAGTTTTATGTGTTCCTTAACTTCACGCCTTCTAGAGACTGGGGGAAGTGTGGAAGTTCGGCATGGTCATTCACACTGCACGGCCAGTTGACAGTGAGTGGGTTCTTCTAGGATAAGTGTGGAAATTCGACATGGTCGTGCACATTGCACTGCCAGATCACAGTGGATGGGTTCTTCAATATGTCCAGTTACTTTACGGGAACACCCTGAGTTAACTGTAAGCTGACATTGTTAGGGCTCCAGATAGCGCTCCTTACACAGTGTAGGGACCCTTAGGATCGGTGGCCTTTTCATGGAGGTCAAGAGACCTTTTGACTTGGTGGGTGAACTTGCCGACCCTAGCTAATAGACAGGTCGTAGTTTCTGAGAAGCACCAGTCCGAGGCCTCTCTGCATGTTCTATGGCCTAGGTTCTGTAAGGACGGGCGCAACAAGCGATGGCGGTCGCTAGCCACCTTTGTACAGCAACACAGCAGGTGTAACCAAGACTCTCTGTGGTAGTTGCATAATCGGCAGGCAATGGCAGCATCCATTCGTGCCCATTTTGGGTTGAAGTCCGTGATCATGAGGGCCAGGAGGCGCTGATACAGGATTTTCTTTCTCGCATGAGTTATTAGTGCGTCTTGCAGATATGGTTGGGGTTTGCCAGGGATGTAAGACTTATCCAGGGCCAAGGTTAATGGATTGTGCCATAGCGATAAGAGATCAAGCTCGAACGAGAAGGACTGAACTTGGCGCTTTATTGCTTGGGCCCAGGCAGAGTATGGAATTTCATGAAGGGGCAAACTCTTACCCTCGATTTTCAGTAGGTCAATGCCTTGTGCCACCTTAGAGTGCCATGGGGAGCCCACTTCACCAAATACAGTTTTTAAGGCGTGCTTTAGGGTGTTTTCAGGAGCTTTCAGTGCTCTGATGTAGTATTTTATCAGGCCTCCTAGTAGTACCAACTCTGGTCGTTTCAGGCCTATTTCAAGCCTTAGCCTGTTATTCCTGGCCTGTCTGGGGGCCTGTAGCACCATCTTATACGCTTTCGCCTAGGCCGCGTTGACCATTTTCTCGAGTGCACCAGGGTAGGCAATGTGGCCATACGTAATGGAGGGAATAAGTTTTGCCCCAAGTATTGTCAGCATCGGTTCTACTGAGGGGCTGGCCAAGCGGTAGCTAAAGCGTCTTAAAGACAGAATTATTTTGTCTATTCTTGGTTTTAGCTCCTTTAGGTGTTTGGCTGCGGAGGCCCTCTCGGACACCCAGACTCCCAGATAGTTATAAGATGAGGCAGTAATGATACGGTGCTCCCCCAGGGACCATGTTCCTTCTTTTTTTATGGTGGTGTTTGCCAAAGATTACTATCTTGGTTTTACTCACGTTGATTCGTAGGTCATTTTCCTTATTGTAGATTGCCAGGCTATTTAAAGCTCTTTGAAGACCCACCCTGGTGTGGTCTATGACCACTGTGTCGTCAGCGTACTGGAGCGTGCCCAAGACCAGCTTCCCCAATCTTGGAGGTACTAAGTTGGCATCTTTCAGGGCTTGCCCCATGTCCGCTGTGTACAGGTTGAAAAGTAGGGGGGCCAGGACGCACCCCTGCTTCAGTCAGGAGTTGGTGTTAATTCTTGCTGTTGTAATTGCGAGACTTAATTTCACCTGGACCCATGTTCCCTCATAGAGTGCCTTTATGGCTTTTAGCAACACTTGGGGGAGCCCCCAGGACTTGAGTTTTGCCCATAGTCGACTTCTGTTCACTCGATCAAAGGCCGTAGAGTAGTCTATAAAACAGCAATACAATGGCGGCTTATTCCTCGTGTTGGCCTTCTTCGCAAGGTAAGAAAGAGCTATGATGTTATCCAGGGTGGAACTATTAGCCCTGAATCCGGTCTGTGAGGGCGGGAGAATGCCGTTCTTATCCACCCAGGCCTCCAAGTCCCTTAGTAGAAGACGGGCTTATGCCTTGGCTTCTATGTCTAAAAGGGCTATGAGCCTGTAGTTGGCCGGGTTCGAGTGGTCACCCTTCTTGTGAATGGGAAATAGGACTGAGCCTTTCCAGGAGGTTGGCAGGGTTGCAGTAGCGAATGAGTGATTGAATAGTGGGGTAAGTGAGGTTGCAAAAAATGCTGAGGCGGTTTTAAAAACCTGGGCAGGAATTCCATTTGGGCCGGGAGCTCCATCGGCTCTGATGGCCTTAATGTACTTTAAAACCTCCTCCTCTGTGTACTTAGCGGGTCGACTCTGTCTAGGGACTTCAATCGGCACGCTTTGAGTATCGACCACATATATATAAGCAAGACATAACATTCCTTTTTCATTTCAAAGGCACACCCTGGATCTTGTTTGCACAGCTTACAGCCTATTTGTGAAGTAAGAGGTCTAACAGACATGCTGCCTATGATTCCCTACTAGTACATATGTTAAAGCCTAACTGACTTTAAGAATACACATCAACTAAGCAAATTATTCACCCAGATCCATTTAAAATCATGCTTGACTCACAGTGTTCTCTTAGGCACAAGACCAGGATGTTACATGTAATCTACCATGCCTGTCTCTGCAAGCAATATGTGTGTGTCTGCTCATACTATTTCACTGTGTCTACTGGCAAAAAACAAACAACATATATATAAGCAAGAAATAACATTCTTTTTTCATTTCAAAGGCACACCCTGGATCTTGATTGCACAGCTTAGAGCCTATTTGTGAAGTAAGAGGCCTAACAGAAATGCTGCCTAAGATTCCCTACAAGTACATATGCTAAAGCCTAACTGACTTTAGGAATACACATTAACTAAGCACATTATTCACCCAGATCCATTTAAAATCATGCTTGACTCACAGTGTGATCTTAGGCACATTTCATTTCAACAAACAAGATCATTCCCTACTAGTACATATGCTAAAGCCTAACTGACTTAAAAAAACATGTATTTCCATATTTTTAAACACATCAACTAAGAAAATTATTCATCCAGATCCATTTAAAATCATGCTTGACTTACAGTGTGATCTTAGGCACAGGACACACAGGCACTGAGTACCCTTTAAGCTAAGAGAGGCAAACTGTCAGCACACACAAGTGACATTATTGAAAAATGTGAAAACATAGTTCCTTATTTCACACAGACACTCAATGTAATCCTTGACCAAAATTTTAAAGCCAGACTTTTTACCAGAAAACATTTTCCATAGTAAATCGTTTTTAACACAGAGCACAGCCCATTTAAATGACCACTACAAAACAAAGCAGAAACCTAACTCTTTTCCAAAATACATTTCCAATATGAACCATTCAATTTTTTTAACAGCATTACAAAAAAACATGACACAAAATAGAAGAATAAAGAAGCAAAATATGCCACATATATTACCCTTTGAGGCACGTGTCCAACAGTGAACAGCATGCCGGGGGTGGTAGTCCCGATTCTTCCTCTCTGGTGAGGTCCGTTTTTTAACCTTGATTTCTTCTGCCAATAATGAAAATGTTTCCGACCCTCCAGTGGGCCTCAGGTCAGTTTAAACTCTTCCCAAATAACTTGTTTCCTTGTGCTGGAACAGGCTGTTACAGTGCACAGCCTCACTCCCTATAACTCAGCCACACTCCCTCACTTATCTTTCTTTGCTCCCTCACTCACTCCCTTTCTGTCACTCTTTCCTTCAGTACCTCTATCCCCTCACTTCCTCACTCCCTTTGTCTTACCCTTACTCACTTAATCCACCCTCTTTCATCCCTCTTTACTCATGCTCTCTGTCGTTCTTTCACTCCTGTTCTCTTAGTCTGGTTCCCTCACTACCCTTCATTCCCTATCTTTCTCTCCTTTTCCCTTTACTTTCATCCCCACTCACATTCTCTCAGTAAATATGCTTCAGTCCTGTTCCCCTCGCTTCCCTTCCTTCGCTCACTCACTCTTTCCCCTTACCTTACTCACCTTACTCCACTTCACTCACTCTTTCTCTCACTACCTCTGTCCTGTCATATCCTCATTCTACTTCCCTCACTCCCTCTCTCTTAGCTTCACTACCTCTGTCCCCTCACTCTCTCACTTCTCTTCCATCATACTTACTCCCTATAACTCACCTACACTCCCTCACTTATCTTTCTTTGCTCCCTCACTCAGTCCTCTTCTCTCACTCTTTTTTTCACTTCCTCTGTCTCCTCACTCCCTCACTCCCCTTGTCTCATGCTCACTTGCCTTTATCCACTCTCTATCACCACTCTTTCCTCAACCTCACTGCTCTTCTCTTACCTTTCCTCACCCCCGTTCCCTTACTCCGCTTTCCTCACTTATCCTCATTCCCCATGTTCACTCCCCTTCCCCTCACTCACCTCCCACACTCACCTTCTTTCAATCCCCCTACTTCACTTCCCTTCCCCTCTCATCCCTTACTTTGCTCCCTCACTCATTTTCCTTTCCTCTCTCACTGTACGCCACTTCACTCACTCCTTTACAATATATAAAGAATATAGCTCTTTTTGGAGAATTGGAGGTAGTTCTAAAAAGAACAGTTTTTTTTCTTCTTTTTTAGTTTTTTTTTTTTGTACTTTTTCCGAACGTTTTTAATTTTTTGTGTTTTTTTTTCAGAACTAAAAAAAAATACTAGGGAATGCCAAACTGCTCAACAGGAGAAAAAAAAAAGGGGAACAATTATGGCTGGGGAGGGCAGCGTTGTTCTTCTCTTTTTCGAACAATTAGTAGAATACTCTGCCCCCCATAACAAAGCAGTTCGTCACACTGCTTACACCTAATGGTAATGTCAGTAAAAACAGGCTGAATGTTTGGTATCAGCTCGACTGCTCTTCCTCTCCCCGATGATGTTGCTCCTCCGGTGGAAGTCGAGGCGCCATCTCTCGGTGGATTCCGTGCCAGGTGCCTGACACTCTCCCGGGCATACTTCTGGGGGTGCCTTCTCTGCACATGCCTTATCATGGTAGAGTTCCCAAAACTATATTTTCTTGTCGGGTCATCCCGTGAAAGAACAGTATGGCATATCTTACATTCCACCTTTGGGGCATTTACCTTCTTCTCTCCTGGTGGAATTGTAAAAAACTTCCAAATTAAGTGCTCCTTCGCTTTTGGCTGAGGAGGGTCCTCCTGGAGAAACTCATCAGAGTCAAAACTTTCAGTGAATTTTTTAAATGCTAATTCCTAACTATAACAAGTGTTAAACCTATGGTTTTTTCAGTGAATATATATAATTTCACTGACAAAACCATAGGTTTCAGCCACGTTATAGTTAGGAATTAGCATTTACAAAACCTTAGAACCGCGTTTTGGCGTTAAGTATATCTCAGTGCATACATGTATTAGCGACTAATGTTTAAATATGTAAATATCTGTATCAGTGTCTCACTTTGTGTATATGTGGCTGCATGGGTTGGTGAGTAGCTACATGAGTGTGTATATGGGTTATTAGTGTCTGTATGGTTTGTTGGTGGGTATTACTTAACGCACAGATGCATGAATGAGTGACTCACTGTTTGTATGTGTTTTGAAGACAGCCTGTGTGCAGGACTGTATGGGTGGATGAGTGTGTGTATGGGTGTGTTAGTGAGTGAATGACTGCCTCAATAGTATCTTTATGAGTAACTACATATGTTTTAAACTAGTATATGTGAGTATTGATGTATATAAGTCAGTATATGTGACAGTGACAGATTGGAAGACTTCCTGTATAAAGAAGTGTGTGCTTCTACAAGTGATTGTTTAAGAGAGTAAGTATGTGTTCGTTTTTGTAGAAGTAAGTGTAGTGGTGTGTGTGTATAGCTGTATATGCAAGTAAATGGATGTTTGATAGTTTATTTGCATGTGTGAGTATGTGTGTGAGTAACTCTATGAATGAGTATCAGTATGTAACAGGATGTATAGTTGTATGAATACATATGAGTGAGTACATGTATGAGGGACTATATAGAACTGTTGGTGAATGAGTGGATGTGTATGTAGATGTTGGAATTACTGAATATATTGTTGTAACTGGTATTGGTATCTCCATTGTTTTGAAAATTTTTGTTTCTATTTTTGAATGTGTGTATCAAAAGTTATATTAGGGTGAGAGGAGGTCTGCCACTCTTTCACAAGGATGATATCATCAGTGATGTCATTTGAGATGTCATCAGTGATGTCATGAGTGATGTCACTGACCATGTCATGAGTGATGTAATATGTGACGTCATCAGCAGTGCATTGCGGGTGCACAAGTTATAGTTAGCTGAACTAACTATAACGGGGGAATTTAAATGGTTTTGTACGAGTGAAATGTCCAGCCAACTATAACATGTGTGAAACCTATGGTTTTTTCAGTGAATTTTCAAGGTTTTTTAAATGCTAATTCCTAACTATAACGTGCCTGAAACGTATGTTTTTTTCAGTGAATTTCAAAGGTTTTGTAAATGATAATTTTAAAATGTATTAATTATTATATTTCTTTTTTTTTACAGTAGTTTCCTAAATTTTTATTATAAATACTTATATTTATTTTATTTTTAAAGTTACATTTCATATTTTTTTATGTAAAATAATAACAAAAGTAAATTAAAAAAGAATGCACTGCTAGTGAAACTGCCTGCGTCAATTTGTAAGTGTTTGTTAGGGACAGATTTACAACACCCTTGTGCCTCTTTTACACCGCCGTTGCATCACTTTTCTGATGAAGCGGTGGTGCAAAAGATGCGCCATGGTATGTGGCATTTAGAATGTGGCGTATCTGGGAGGTGCGTCACATTGTAAATCCCTGTACCAGAAGGAGACATTCCTGCATGGGAGGGGGGGGGGCGTTCCGGTGCAGGAACACCTCCTAAAAGTGGCTGAGTGAAATCTACAAGATTTCACTTTGTCACTTTAGGGCTCATGCTGTGTCAAAACCCTGCACTAGCTTGAAGCAGGTGTAAGGATTGACACAGCATTCTGAGCATAGGGCCCTCTGAGCATTGCTTGAGATGTGTTGCACTTGCAACATAACTCAAACAATGCACCCCCTTTACAGCACAGATACATCACATATATGTGCCATTTTGGTCCCATGGCACACTGCATTGTAAATACGGCACATCTATCGTGGTGGTGTCACAGTGCACAATAACTGGCATATTCCTGGGGATATGCCAGTTATTGTATATGTGCCCATTAGTGTTTTAATGTAGTGAGTGGATTACTACATCCCGATGAATGAGTCACTACAAAACTAAAACGACAGTTACAGAGTGTTTGGTGGAAGTGCAAGGATACTAACTGGTGAATTGAAGGTATAAAAGACAAATTTGCAAGTACATAGAAGACTGCATACATAGTCTATAAGGGTTTGAAGAAGTCTATGGCCTAAGGCCTATTTTAATGCATGAGTACTTAGGTAGTGAGTAGATGATTACAGTTCTGCAAGGAAAGAGCCTGATTGAATTTATAACAGCCTCAGTTTTACCACAGTAAACTGATAAACACATACTGCTGAATGGCTCACTAAAATATTGAAACAGAAGTGTGAGAGTGTTTGCTGGAAGTGTAAGGATACACATTGAGGAACTGAAGGTATAAAACATAAGTTTGCTGGTGCATAGAACAGTGCATGCACAGTCTATAGGGTTTTGAAGCAGACTATGGACTAAGGCCTGTTTTAATCCATGAGTATCTAAATAGTGAGTGGATCATTACAGTTCTGCAAAGAAAGTTCCTCACTAAATTTGTTACAGCTTCAGTTTTACCACGGTACAATAGAAAAGAACATACTGCTGACTGGATCACTACAATACTAAAACAGCAGTGTCAGAGTGTTTGGTGGAAGTCCAAGGATACAGACTGGGGAATTGAAGGTATAAAACACAAGTTTCCAGGTGCATACAAGACTGCATGTACACTCCATAAGGATTTTATGCAATCCATACCCACAGACCCACCTTGCATATTTTAAATCAATACAAACATTTAAAGAATATATACCTATCTATAAGTGCTTCACTTATAGTACAATGAATACATTAGTAGATAGTGCTCAAACCTTTATAATTTTTAAACAATAAATGTATTCTTGTAACATCTCATAATTTAACAGACCTTCCAATATAAGTTCATCAGGTATGTCATACAGATCAATTCCCTCGTTAGCAGTTTCTGAATTAATTTGTTCTAAAATTTCAAAATAATTTAATGCTTCCAGAAAATCTGCATCAAAACTTTCGTCTTCGAAATCATAGCACATGTCTGCAGCACTAATTTCCCCTTCTTCACTCTCATTGCCTGTGACAGATACGATTAGTTCTTCAATTACACTCAAGGTAATATCCAAAATCTCGTCAGTATGAGGCTGTTCTCTTTCCATAATTTGTCCTTTATATTCTTGCTCCTTGTATAAAAATACAAACAGTTAATGTTATCACTTTTCATAATATATAATACAAAACTACCGTTTTAACCTATTTTGTCCTACAAAAAATACTATATAAATACTATCATCTAATAACATTCATTAGTAGAGTTTTAGTCCTTTGCAAAGTTATATAAACATAATTACTTATAAGGATATCCTGTTCTTAGCTTTTCTTAAATGTTGAAACCAGTCACTCCTTATGACTATAGGAAAAGACTCAGGCTGTTATAGTAAAATACAATACTAAAAAATCTAGAATATGTCTATTCACCTTACCAATTCCAAAATAGTAAAATGCAAAAGATACTATTGATTGTCCAGAATAACACAGTGTATCTGTGTATACTACGTTTTGAATACTTGATGTGTTTTCACACAAATAAACTTTTAAAGACCTATCCAATACTTACCTTTTAACATAATTAGAAAGTAGAAATTCCTTATATAAGTCAAAAATACTCACAACAACAGGTATAGAACACTGGTACTGTCAGGAACAGTAAGCCCAGAAACTCACCGAATACTTGCACAGGAACAGATGAAGCTAGTTCCCAACTCCTCCTCCAGGATCCTCCAGAGACCAAACTTTTTAATCTAATCTCTAAAAAAAACACAGGGGGCAAGGGGGATAGGAAAAAATACTAAAAAAGAAGAGACTGGCTCGCAACCTCTGCATTTCCTCCTCGGCACCTTCTCTCTGCTTGGCTTGTTTTATTCACAGACAATCCCTTTACATGGTTACATAACGGAAACTAACAAAGAACACTTATTTAATAACCTACCCTACTCTATCTCTATTCCTCATCTATAACTTAGTCTAACGCTACTAATTACCTACCCCTTGGTCTTTCGAACTAGCCTCTGCTCTAGTATTTAGCTGCAACCTTGTAGCTTGTGGTTCTTTAATTTTCTCACTGCTTATAACCTATAATTACGTAATATTCTTTAACCTAGGCCTCTCAGTTTATTGTCTAATTTTTATATTATTATTAATCTCCTTGTGTTCTTCTACTAACCTTTCTTTATGCAGGTGCTTGTTATCTATTCTGTCAATCCTTAAATATCTTGTGTTTTTCACTAATGTTCCTTCTTTCTGGTAGTCCTTACTCAATGTGTTCTTTTCCCTTAAGACCTTGCTTATCACGATTTTTATCGTTTCTTGTTTTAGGTCAGAGAAAATACATCGTGTGAGTACATTCAATATTCTCTATAATGTCAGGTAAGTTTAGTCACTCAGTAACTTGTTATACGATTATTTTCCAAGAATATACCTTTGTCAACTATAAGGTATCAATTAGGTTTCTTGTATGGTTTCTTGTTCTCTCTGCTCGTCAGGTGCTGAACACGACTGAGTCCGTCTGCCCTAAAGGAGCCGCAACGGGAAAATCAACCGATGTGCAATGTGCGGGCTTCTTCCAACTCGGAAGCTGAATTCTAGTTGCGGGCATGATAACTAAGGTACGTTTAACCGGGAACCTTCTTTAACTCTCTCACAAATATTTGTGCTTTCTCTTCAGGAATATCTATGGAGCAATTGAAAACGGGTCTGAACTCAGGAACGTCTTAGGTGAAGTGCTCACTCGTTAGGGAGCGCACACCTCACCAAGGATTCCCCACATGTGTGTGGTAAATGACTAGACCGCCACCGTGTCTTTCCTTGAGATGGCCATCTTAGAATTCCTCTGTTCCACTAAAGCACTCCAAGTATGTTTCCTTGCGGATTCTTCGTCTCTCCTGCGGCAGCTAGGGTTTAGATAAGTCATTATCGTATCCACTGATTGATGAGGGGTTCTGACAGGTACACTCAGTATATAATTGTTTTAAATATCTTTAAAAGATACAAACCGTCTTTACACACTTATCTTCTCCATCCCTGTTTTGTTACTTCAGCTTGGTTGAAGCACATTCCATCAACCATTTTTAACAGTTACTAGTATTTACCTTAAGCATATTAAATAATAAATAAATTATGTATTATAAAATTAACATCTGTGGAAGACACAAAAATAGAGGTACAATATATCTTTTACAACACAAAATAATTTGTAAAGTATTACATTTGCCTTTTTTGCTGTTCCCAGAATATATTGAATTTTACTAGAAACAGTGAGTTCAATAGTAATCATCACATAACAGCGGGCAAACAAAAGACAATCAATAAGATTATCTGAAAAAAACCATTCAACATTCTTAATAACAATCTAAAAAATAAAAATAAAACATATCTTAAATGTTTTTTTCTAAGAGCAATTTCTTACGTAAATATGAAACATCTGAAACAATCATAACATAACAAAACATTATGATTAATGTTCATACACTGTAAATAATATTACTTACAAATATATGCTGACAAAATATACAACAAGTCCTTTATGGTTTCACATACTTTTCCACACGGCCATATAGTATGCGTCAATTTCATAGTATGGAAATTGTTCAATAGTTATCCTGAGCGTCTGCCTCCCAGCCTTCTGATCCAAAACCACCAACATCATTTGCTCGTCCCCCAGCGCTCATCCCTCAACACAACGCTATTCAACATCTACATGGCCACCCTCAAACAAGTAGCCCACCATCACAACCTCAACATCATCTCCTACGACGACACCAAGTTCATCCTCTTCCTCACCAAGAATCCACATACCACCAAAAGCAACCTCCACGACACAATGAAGGACATCACCAACTACATAAAGAGCAGCTCTCTGTACATGAACTCGCACAAAATGAAAGTACTCATCCTCAGACCCACCCCCTCATCCTCGGACGACTCCTGCTAGCTGACTACACTGTGGACAGTACCAACACCTACCAACCATGTCCACTACCTAGGATTCATCCTAAACTCCTCCCTCTCCATGTGTAAGCAAGTCTACACCGTCTCCTCGTACTGCCATAACACCCTCCACATGCTCTGCAACATTTACAAGTGGATCCTTACCAAAAGAAGAAGAACAGTGACACACTCCCTCATCAGCAGCAGACTACACTGTGGCAAAACACTCTACACATGAATTCCAGCCAAACACCTACAACAACTACAACAAAACCAAAAGACCTCCACCTGAGTGATTATGAATGTTCCCTACTGCAGCCACATCAATCACCACCTGATACACCTACACTGCCTCAATATCAACAAGAGGATCACCTTCAAGCTCCTCACCATCACTTACAAAATACTCAACAACACCAGACTAATCTACCTTAACAGCAGTTTTCCTGAAAGGCCAAATTTTGATCTTAACCCCTTCAGTGCTGCGCGAATTTCGCTGCAGTGCTGAAGGGTCATAAATCACATTGACTCATGACGGAAATGTTCCGTCATCAGCACCGGAGCACCGACGCTGATGACGGAACCGTTCCGTCATGAGCATGGAAGGGGTTAAAATGTTAGCTTTAAAAATATTAGGTAAGAATTTGGTAACTCTTTAGGCAAACGTTGTTTAAAAACTAATTGACTATCATTACAATGTATCCAACCTTTCAGACATTTTAAATAAACAAATAAACAGTGTAATGTCCAAATGTTGTAGAAGGTCCATCATGAAAAAATAATTGCAACAGCTACAAAAGTTCTTCCTGATATTGAAACTTGACCAGCTACAACATTTTTAATTAAAGTTTCCAATTTTCTTTCATCTGGTCTACAATGTTGCAGCAGTAAAATTACATACTGTCCATACCTTTGTAAAAATAATGTTGATGATATTTCTGATTTACATTGGCTACACTCCATGTTTTGACTTGCTCCTCTAATTAGATTGGTAAAACACACTGATTCACAGTCAGGTAAAGTCAAATATATGAATCTTTTAGTGTCTATGTTAGTGCTACATATAAACAAATACTTTTGACAGTCATGTTGCCATTTATAAGAAAGGCCAAAACAGTTTTCAATATCTATACCTTCAGCTTCCAGTACACCAAGCATAAACATTAAAAATTCCTGACAATCTTGCTGAATATTCTGCATAAATTGACTAGAACCGGAACATATGTCCAAAACATTTCGAATATCAGAAACATTTTAAATTCTACTTTTCTCACTACTATATTTCTCATACACAGAATACAACAATGAACAGAATCTTTTATCCCGTTTTTCAACAATTTGCAGTTGTAAACTTTCAAGAACAAAAACAACATTAACAACCACATTAGCTTTACAGTTGACACCACAACTATTTTCAAACCGATAACCAACATTCTCTTCAACACTATCCTTTTTCTTTTTGCTTGCAGGAGCAACTTCATCTTGTTTTTTTATTTCTCTACAGTTTCACTACAGATATTCTACAAATCTTCTTTTTCTACCTACCACACACTTTTCAAATACTGGATATTGACCTAAATTGGGTGCATATTCTCTTCTTAACCTATCATACACTTTCACACAATTTGCATCTTCACTAACCTTTGTCTCATCAAAATCAATCAAGTACAATGCAGATAAAGTTCTGACTCGAGACAAAGCATCATATGCCATACCCTTTTTAAACACGGTACTGCCAATATTCACTAAAGCACTATCTACACTTAAACCTTGAGATTTATGAATGGTCACTGCATATGCCAAACAAACAGGAAACTGTTTTCTACATACGTACAAATCTTTTACAAGCAAAAACCGACATGAACAACGACTAAATTGTTGTAATTCAGCAATTTAATCAAATTTGATTTTCAAAAATTCAATCCCATCTCTATTAACATAATTAACAAAATCAACAAATTTACCCATTGCTCCATTTACTAAACCTTTTTCCACATTCAAATTACGTCGTAAAAAATACAAATTCTTTTCTAAACCAGCGGTTTTACTTATCGATTTCTCTAAAGAAACCAATTTCCTCTTAAACTTTTCAGTCAAAATAATAGTGATTCCTTCATTTTCTATTTTATCAATAGATTCCAATTTTATAATTTCTTCATTTTCCAACTTTAACATTTGTTCATTGAATATAGAGCATTCACGTAGTGTTGGCATTAAGCAGATTACACATTTGTTTTCTGCAATTCTCATGTATATTTTCTCTGGGACAATATTTTCATTTGGAAACAAATTGGAAAGTAATCATCTCTGTAAAGCTTGTTTGCCATGTTCAGTCATTTTCCAAATTCTTATATCTTGAAGAATAGTTCCATAATCAGCATCATTTGCCTGTCGCATATTTGTAATAAGTTCCGTATACTCAAAATATGACCAAATGTTTACATTTCCAATGCTCCCCAAAGACTTTCTGGTATTTTCATGCGACAGTGTTTTAAACACTGGCTGTCCTTTTCCAGGAGTAAGTTTTAATAGATCTCAAAAACGATGACGTGCTTACCTCCAAATAATACATCATACTCATTTGCTGCATTCTTAAATACACAAAAGCAAGCATTAAGTTTGATACCATGCTTACCTCATCAATAATGAGAAGTTTCATTTCCCAAGAAGCTTCTCCAGATAGCTTGTGGTATTCTAATTTATTTTCATGCTCTACTGGTAGAATTAATAAACAATGTAAAGTAATTCCTTTAATATTGTGGGCTGCTAATCCAGTTGGAGCATTGACAACACAAGACAAATGTGACTCAGTTGTTTTCTGTAGAAACGTTGTGATTACTTTAATTAAAAAACTTTTGCCTGTTCCAGCATGTCCACTCACATACATTCGGATAGGTTCAAATGATGAGCAAGAGCACTCTTTCTTCTCATGAAGTAATCCATGGTCAATCTGTTCTCTCGCTTGCTCATATATATCTTTCTGCTCAAGATTTAGTTGTTCTTCCAAGTTTCCTAAGTTTGTTACATCTTCTTGACCGGGATACATTACTGTTTCCACCTCTTCCATAGCAGTTGCTGCTTCATTTTGAACAATTTGTTCTCCTAGTGGGTCCTGACTCAACGGAGCAGTAGTTTGACTGTCTTGAGAACTGTCTCTAGCAATCTCAGCTGCAATTCTAGCTTCTTGCTCAATTTAGTCATTCAACATTTTCACATAATTAGCAAAAACAGGACATTCTATACTATCTTTAGTTGCATTGAAGGAATCTTCATAGCTCTCGAAATCTCCAGGTAATTCCAATTCTAAACGCCATGGCTTGAAAAGTTGCAAAAAAGCTAAAAAGTAAAATTCCCTTTTGTCAGGTCTTTCGCAACTCAGTTTATGGTGATTAATCAAATGTCCTTTTCTTTGTTTCACCAGTTTCCGTCATAACCAATAACGGAATATATATCATTAGTAATGTTTTCTGTAATATTCCGTTCAAAAATATAGTTTTGCAGCACTTCATAGAGACAAATGTTCTCAAGATGATGACTTCTATTTGGATAATATGTATCCAACATATTTGTTTTCACAATATCTGTACTTTCTGGCTCTTTTCAGCTAAATATTAAATTTTTTGTTCAGATTTAAGAACTCGGTTTCGTGTTGCAGCAAGACCTAGACTCACCCAAATGATTCTTCTAGATTTGGAGTATAGACTTGCAGATGATAACCGCTCCGAGCATTCATACGCTCCAATTTCCCGATGACATAACATCTTCAAACTGTAAGTATATAACTACTTACTTAGACTCGTCTTGTGAGAAATCTCTTCCCACATTTCCTTCAATTCTGTCTCTTATGATTTTGTTATGCAGGATGTTACATATCGAGCAACAGCAATATATTGAAAATCCATATTAGCATTCCACATGGACAAAATGACTGGGTTATAGTCATTTATATATTTTGACTCTTCATTTCTTCTTAAGTTGTAGGTATTTTTTGCAGACTTTCCTGTGATAGTATGTCGCAAAGATGACATAAAACTGTTCACTCTTCCTTTTGATATTACAGGTCGTGGAAATGCAAAACGGCATTTGGTGTAGAATTTGTCCTTAGATTTGTACTTTTGACGACAGTATTTCCCACAACGATGGCTTTGGAATCGTAAGACTTGTTGTCTTAAGTCCTTATCTTGTGTACTTTTGGGTATATCACATGTAGCATATTCTTGAATAAAAGACTACACAGTATCATCTGAGTCTGTTCCAAATTTGGGAGCATCTTTGATCCATATTAGCATGTGTATGTGAGGAGCAGCTCTTGCTTGATACTCCTTTCTCTAAAAGAAGTCCAGAACCTCTCCAAGAGGAGGATTTTTTTTATTGGTGATAAAAGAAATCATAGCTTCAAATCTATGATTGAAATACCTGCATACATTAACTGGATCCAAAGAGCATAATTCTCGAGGTGTCTTGTATTCAATATTTACTATATTTGGATTTGCCGCTCAAGGAAATTGAAGTAAATCATCCCAAGCATATTCAGCACAGTTTAGAGTAAGGAACCATGTAGGAGTTCCTAAATTCCTTAGCATACATTTCAGTTCTCCATCACAACGGTACCAGTACCCATTAGTACCACGCTGACATGCCATGAGATTAATAGGCTGATATTCCAAAACATTATCTTCTGCAGTACTTTATCCATTAATTCCTTTGCCGAAACATTTTGCAGATGTACACCTGTTTTCAATACATGGTTTACCGCATAAGAAAGTGCAGACAAATTACTCTCAAACAAAAGATGAAACAAATACGGAATACGTTGTCGAAATCTTGGATCTTCTGCATATAATCTTGATGTCCGGTGTTCAGATTCAGGAATCTGCACAGGTCGGTGATCATATCGTCCTCTTTTTCCAGTGGGAAACAACTGAGGGAAACAACGACCTTCCAAGCTTTTTTCCCATACACTAATGGGACTTCCTTTTTGCTTCTTTCATTTGGAATAACTCTATAGTATTCCCCATCTCTTCTTTAGAATGCAGTTGATGAACACTGTGATGTTTGTAGATTTATTCAGTTCTGGAAACATCCAGTTTTTCAATTTGTCCAGATGGCAAGTCACTATCTTCTTCTACAGTTATTTATTCTTCTCTCATTTCTGTAATATTGATTATTTTTTACCAGATACAACGTTGCCTTTTTCACTTTCCTAACATCCACTAATTCTTGCCAGATTTTCTTACTCATAGTGGGAACGCCATTAACAAGAATAACTAAAGTTTCATCCTCTACATTTTCTATTCCAATTGTTTCAATATTTTTCTTTAAATCTAGAGGCAAATATACAACTCTTCCCTTTAATCCTCTCTGTAAATCAGAAGGAGGCAATTTCCCTGTCTTAGGCTCCATATGAACAATAGCCTGAAATGTATGCACACATTGAATAGGAATAGACTCATAGGTATTTAAATCCATCAGTTCAGAAGGAATATTTACCAACTCAAGATTATTTTGCACAGCTCTAGCAGGCATTTTTTTCTCGTCTAATTTGTTATAACAATACTTACAAATACACAGATCATAACCCAAAATAAAACAATTCTCTACCAACAATTAAGTTGCAAAATCCTCCCACTCATGATTATTTTCCTTTTCACATTTTAAATACAAAGCAAGAGTCCTGGTCTGATTTTTATAATGAGTTCGTCGACCACAGACACATCAATAATTTGACCTTTCACCTGAAATCACTTTAAACATTTTTGCAATTTCTAGCTCAAAATTTTCTGTACTACAATGTTGTACATTCTCTTCTATGTTGCCTTCTATTAATATCTCAACTTCTGCACTCTCTTCCTTAGAACCAAAATATCTAACCTCAATTTCACCACAAACGTTCTTTACATCTGATACTGACCCACGTAAAAGAGCACCGTTCAACTTTTTTAACAGTAGAGCTGCACTTTTTGCATAATGCAATCTTCTGACTAATTTCCTCATTTCAGAATGATGTATTGCTAACATCCTAAAATGGTGAAAAACACTTCGACATACTTTTCTAGAAAGACAAGCCAGAGAATGACCTTGCAAACCAGTATTTTCTCTCACTCTGGAAGGGTCTAGTCCTTGCAACTTCCTAATCTTTTGTTTAACACTTTTCTTAGTATAGTTATGTAAGAAATTGTGTAAAAAATCAATAGATTCTTGCCATACACTACAAATACTACTACAATTCCAAGTGTACACTGGAGCTTTAGGACCTCTCCCTAAAACTTCATTAGCTAACAGCTCTTCTGCATTTCTAGGAACAATTTTCTCTTTCTCAATAGGACAACCATTTCTAACCTCATAAGCACGACCACTAGTGTCAACTGCATGCAACAAATCATTACTCTGAAGATAACTTTCTTCATTAAAAAAAGGTCAGAACTTGAACTATGTTTCCATTCACCCAAAAAAACCTCACAAAAATTACTTCTGTTAATTACTCTTCTCCACTTACTTTTGGCCTTCATTAAATGGATTGACTTATCTAGTGATCGAATTCTATTGATTACTAAAATAAACAATTTTCTTTTCAATTCGAAAGCTTTCTCAATTACATTTTCCATTTCTTTCTTTTTCTTATAAAATGTTGCTTTTTTTTACATCCTTTAATTTCTTTAATTAAATTTAACACTACTCTATTATAAAACATTTTTTCCTAATTTCCATAAATTGGTTTTACCTCCATTTAAGGTAACTATTTTTTCTGCATCTGACTTTCCATGATTGCTCTCTTTATTCTTCTTTTTCTTTTTCGTTGCAGACACACTAAAACCATTTTTCACTTTGTGCACACTACTCTTAGTCTTTAAAATTTTCCTCAGAAAAGCTTTCCTTCTCTTACCAGGACTTTTTTCTTTTTTTTAAGACATGGTTCTTCATGTAAATCTTGCGGATGACTTTTCTTCAAATAAACACCTTTCTTTTGTTGTTTCCTCCTTTAACATTTCGTAGGCATGATACAGTTTTTTCAGTATTGATAAACAGAATCTATTATAAAAAAGATATAACATTACAAAAATAAATATTTGAAATATTCTAGAATATTACTTATAAGAACAGAGGGAGGATTATGAGCACAAATGTGGGACTATGAAAATAAAAGTACTTACAACAAGAGAGGAAGGAGTATTAAACAAGGGAAAATATATCGAAATAGTGGAGTATAAACAGACACTGCAATATAACGGGATAAAGGAACTATGAATAAAGTGGAAAGTATGAATAGGTAAGGAAGAATATGAAGAGAAATATAAAGATATGAGGAGAGAAGAAAGAGTATAAGAAGAAAAAAAGAGAGTAAGAGTACAGAGGGGGCTCTATAAAAAGAGAGAGAAAGACTCTAAAGAAAAAAGAAGGAATATGTGAAAAGAGGCGCAACTATAGGAACAAAAAAGAAATACTAGCAAAGAACAGTGTGTATTAGAACAGAGAGAACAGTACCAGAACAGAGCACAGACAATGTGAGGAAAAGTGGACCATAAGTAAAAAAGGGGTGTACAAGAACAGAGGATACAGTCTCAGGAGAAAAAAAGGACTATAAACAGATGGAGGATTATGAAGAGTAAAAAGTGTTTTACGAAACAGGCTGAAGTATGACAAGAGAAACAAATATAAACTCAGAGGTCAGTACGAAAAGACGTAGAATATGAGGAAAGTGCTGAAGAGTGTATGCAGGGAGTCAAAGAGGAATAAGAGAAGAGAGCAAACAATATGAACAGATTTAAGAAGTATAAAAAGAGAGGACAGAAAATGAAAATGGAAAAGAAATATGAAGAAAAAGAGGAAAATATGAACACAAAGAGAAGGAGTATAGGACAAAACGAAATATAAGAAAAACTCAGTAGTATGAGGAGACATGGACAAGTAAGAGAACAGAGAGAACAATATGAAAATAAGGGGCAGTAAAAGAACAGGAGGGAAAATTAGGTGAGGAATATGACAATAAGAAAAGACGGCAATATTAGTAGAGAGTGCAAAGTATAAGAAAAGAGAGGAGAAATGTGAGCACAGAGAGAAGAGTATTAGAGGAAAAAGAAAAGTATGAGAAAAAATTAGGGAGTACCTGCAAAGAACAGCGACAATCAGAAAAAACAAAGACTATAAGAACAGAAGAGTACATATGAAGAAAGAGGAAGGAATATAAAAAGACAGAGACAAAAATGTGGAGAAAAGACAAATATAAATGAATACTAACCGTATAAAGAGAGAGGGAGTACTATGAGAAGACAGTAGGAACTATGACAACAGTGGTGAATATAAACACAAAAGAGAATATAAAGATGAGGACAAATATGCAAAAAGAGGAGCAAGTATGAAAAAAAAGTATAAAAAGAGAGCAGAGTATAAGAAAAAGAACATAGGGGCATATTATCAAGAACCGGGGTTAAAATTATAACTGTGTTATCGGCAGGGAAACTGCCGGTAAAACGGCGACAATGGGCTTAAATAATACGCCCTTGTTAATTCCCATGGAAGCCCGTGTTAACATCAGAACATGGGCTTCTATGGATATTAAAAAGGGCCTATTATCAAGCCGATTATCGCTGTTTTATCAGCAGTTTCCTGCCGATAAACCAGCGATAATTTTAACACCGGTCCTTGATAATATGCCCCATAGTATAATGAGAGAGGAAGGAGTAAGACGAGAAATTAGGGAGTATGACAAGGGAGTGTAGAAAATATGCAAAAAGGGGCAAATCCAGTGGCATATTATCAAGGACTGGTGTTAAACTTCTCGCCATTTTATCGGCAGGAAACTGCCGTTAAAACGGTGATAATGGGCTTGATAATACACCCTTGTTAATTTCCATAGAAGCCCATGTTAACATCAGAACATGAGCTTCTATGGGAATTAACAAGGGCATATTATCAAGGCCATTATTGCCGTTTTATCGGCAGTTTCCTGCCGAAAAAACAGCAATAATTTTAACACCCATCCTTGATAATATGCCCCATAATTCCTTAATGTACACACATGGATGAGTGTGATATTAGACCATAAAAATTAGACCATGCATTTTACTATTTGCTACTTAAAAACATGTAAGTGACTATACATATTCCATGTATATAATTACTACATTTCAGTGAACAACACTCATTTTCCAAATACATATGCAATTTACTACATTATTTCTGCCACTAATATATCAAAGAAACTAACACAATAAAACAACAAAGACGCACAAGGGGCTTATAAATCGACCCAGACTATATACAGAGGGAGAGAAACGAGAAAGAGGACAGAACAGGGAGTATCAAGAAAAAAATGAAATATGAAGACAACGGGAAGAAAATGAGGAGACAGAAGGAATAAGAGGAGAAACAGGAAACTATAAATACAAAGAAGGGCAATATGACCACAGAGCACAACATAAGAAAAAGACAGTAGTACCAAGAGAGAGAAAGGAGTAACAGGAGAGAGAGGAGAGTATAAAAACAGAGGCTAGAAATTATGGAAAAAGGGACAAATATAGGGTCATATTATCAAGAAACGGCGACACATTATCGCCGCTTTTAATCGGCACAAAACTGCCGCTAAAGCGACGATAATGGGCTTGATAATATGGCCTTGTGAATTCCAATTGAAGCCCAGGTTAACACCATAACCTGGGCTTCTATGGAAATTCACGAGAGCATATTGTCAAGCCCATTATCGCCGCTTTAGCGGCACTTCCCTGCCGATAAAAGCGGCGATAATGTATCGCCCTTTCTTGATAATATGGCCCATAATTCTTTAATGTACACAGACGCACAATGTGATATTAAACAAAAAACATAACAGCATGCATTATATCACAACACATTTACTACTATAAACTTTAACAAGGGACGAATATAGGGGCATATAGGGGCATATAATCAAGACAGGCGAAAGGGTAATATGCTCTATGGAATTCCAATCAAAGCCCATGTTAGATGTCCTTCACATCTAACATGGGCTTTGATTGAAATTCCATACAGCATATTATCAAGCCCATTATCGCCGCTTTATTGGCAGTTTTCTGCCGAAAAAGCGGCGATAATTTTATCGCCTGTCTTGATAATATGCCCTATAATTCCTTGATGTACAAAGATGCACCACATACATTCCCATACAACTTATCAACTCACCTTTCAAATTGATTTGTAGATTAAGAAGAATGCCACTCACACAGTAGATATTGTTATACAGAATCTCCCTAGTTTAGTGTTTCCAGCACAACCACGAAATGGAACATTTTCTCTCTCTTTTTACACATACATATATATAAATAACCAATTAAAATCCTTCATACATTAATTGAAAACAAACACACATTTCTATTGCTTTAACATTTCAAACCTTTCCAACTGACATAACTTTCCACCCTACACCTAAATGATCATGCAAAAGTCAACTGTCAACAGAGGTCAAAAGTTCAGCACTGTATAAAACACTGCTCCTCAACAAATTTAGACTATGCATAAACACTTACTTATAAGTACCAATAAAAAGAAAAGGTTTCATTACAAGCAACCAACATATAAACACATAAACTTGATAGAAATCCGTAAAATATATATTTCGAATTGATTTTTTCTTGCTTAAGTACGTTTATGAAACGACTTTCAGTATTCGCACGGTACGCGTACACTAAATACACCGTAAAAAAAAAAATAGCATCTAACACTAATTTTTTACAATCCCCGGGGTCCCCATCCCCGGAGACACAAATATAACGTTCAGGACTGTGGGGGAAGCCCCAACACTCCCACGGTCCCAGCCGGCTCCCTGCATGCTTCGAGAGCCGGCATTGCTTTTTGTCAGAGACCAGCTTACATGCTGATCTCTCAGACCAAAAGCCATCTGCTTTCCTACTTCAAAGAGAACTCTTGCCCTACCATAGCAAACAGTAATGTCCCAAGCATAGGCACCCCGTAACACTACAGGAGAAGTCCCCAGGGCCAAAAAAGGCTCAACAAACTCCATCAAAGATTTTGACCTTGGAGATCATTGTAAACCCCCTAAGCAGTCCTAGGGGTACAGGAAGTCCTATAACAAATAGCAAACTTTTCCCCTGTCAATCTACACACATATACAAATAAATAACAAATCACATTTATTCCCACATTACATCAAAACGAAACATGCTTGGACTTTTGCACCCTTTCCAACTGACAAAACTTTCAACCCTTCCCCATTCTACAATCTGCCAGTTACCATATAAACACTTCAGGGAACACCTAACTCAGCACACAGGTGAAAAGTTCATCATACATTGTTGCAAATTAAAACTAAGCATGCGCGAATTTTGCGAACTCGCTGTCCGCGAATTTGCGAATTTGCGAACTCGCAATCCGCAAAATTCGCGAATTTGTGTGAATTTACGAATTTGCTGTTTTTGCCAGTTCGCGAGGGTTTTGTACAAGTTCGGGAACGCGAACTTACTTGTGTGGTCGCGACCATGTTGTTTCTACATGTCCAGCCTGTTAGCGACCCTGTTGTTCATCGCGGCCACCCTCCGGTTCATCACTGCCACCCTCTGGTTCTCCAATGCCACCCTCTGGATCATCACTGTCCCCCTCTGGTTTATCACAGCACCCTCTGGTTTATCACTGCCACCCTCTGATTGATCACTGCCATCCTCTGGTTCATCCCTGCCACCCTCTGGTTCATCACTGCCACCCTTTCGTTTGCCACTGCCACCCTCTGGATCATCACTGTCCCCCTCTGGTTCATCACAGCACCCTCTGGTTCATCCCTGCCACCCTCTGGTTCATCACTGCCACCCTCTCGTTTGCCACTGCCACCCTCTGGATCATCACTGTCCCCCTCTGGTTCAAGGCAGCACCCTCTGGTTCATTACTGCCACCCTCTGGTTTGCCACTGCCACCCTCTGGATCATCACTGTCCCACTCTCTCATTTGCCACTGCCACCCTCTGGATCATCACTGCCCCCCTCTGGTTTATCACAGCACCCTCTGGTTCATCACTGCCACCCTCTGGTTGATCACTGCCATCCTCTGGTTCATCCCTGCCACCCTCTGGTTCATCACTGCCACCCTCTCATTTGCCACTGCCACCCTCTGGATCATCACTGTCCCCCTCTGGTTCATCACAGCACCCTCTGGTTCATCAGTGTCCCCCTCTGGTTTATCACAGTTCTCTGGTTCATCACTGCCACCCTCTGGTTGATCACTGCCACCCTCTGGTTCATCAATGCCACCTTTTGGTTCATCACTGCCACCCTCTGGTTTGCCACTGCCACCCTCTGGATCATCACTGTCCCCCTTTGGTTTATCATAGCACCCTCTCGTTCATCACTGCCACCCTCTGGTTGATCACTGCCATCCTCTGGTTCATCCCTGCAACCCTCTGGTTCATCACTGCCACCCTCTCGTTGATCACTGCCATCCTCTGGTTCATCCCTGCCACCCTCTGGTTCATCACTGCCACCCTCTCGTTTGCCACTGCCACCCTCTGGATCATCACTGTCCCCCTCTGGTTCATCACAGCACCCTCTGGTTCATCACTGTCCCCCTCTGGTTTATCACAGCACCCTCTGGTTCATCACTGCCACCCTCTGGTTGATCTCTGCCACCCTCTGGTTCATCAATACCACCCTCTGGTTGATTGCTGCCATCCTCTGGTTCCTCCCTGCCACCCTTTGGTTCATCACTGCCACCCTCTGGTTTGCCACTGCCACCCTCTGGATCATCACTGTCCCACTCTCTCATTTGCCACTGCCACCCTCTGGATCATCACTGTCCCACTCAGGTTTATCACAGCACCCTCTGGATCATCACTGTCCCCCTCTGGTTTATCACAGCACCCTCTGGTTCATCACTGCCACCCTCTGGTTGATCACTGCCATCCTCTGGTTCATCCCTGCCACCCTCTGGTTCATCACTGCTACCCTCTCGTTTGCCACTGCCACCCTTGGATCATCACTGTCCCCCTCTGGTTCATCACAGCACCCTCTGGTTCATCACTGTCCCCCTCTGGTTTATCACAGCACTCTCTGGTTCATCACTGCCACCCTCTGGTTGATCACTGCCACCCTCTGGTTCATCAATGCCACCCTCTGGTTGATTGCTGCCATCCTCTGGTTCCTCCCTGCCACCCTTTAGTTCATCACTGCCACCCTCTGGTTTGCCACTGCCACCCTCTGGATCATCACTGTCCCCCTCTGGTTTATCACAGTACCCTCTGGTTCATCACTGCCACCCTCTAGTTGATCACTGCCATCCTCTGGTTCATCCCTGCCACCCTCTGGTTCATCACTGCCACCCTCTGGTTGATCACTGCCATCCTCTGGTTCATCCTTACCACCTTCTGGTTCAACACTGCCACCCTCTCGTTTGCCACTGCCACCCTCTGGATCATCACTGTCCCCCTCTGGTTCATCACAGCACCCTCTGGTTCATCACTGTCTCCTTCTGGTTTATCACAGCACCCTCTGGTTCATCACTGCCACCCTCTGGTTGATCACTGCCACCCTCTGGTTCATCAATGCCACCCTCTGGTTGATCACTGCCATCCTCTGGTTCATCCCTGCCACCCTCTGGTTCATCACTGCCACCCTCTCGTTGATCACTGC
This sequence comes from Lissotriton helveticus, assembly GCF_964261635.1. Classification (NCBI taxonomy): domain Eukaryota; kingdom Metazoa; phylum Chordata; class Amphibia; order Caudata; family Salamandridae; genus Lissotriton; species Lissotriton helveticus. The sequence goes on from NC_136065.1 coordinate 1,613,720,742, forward strand.
CATCCTCTGGTTCATCCCTGCCACCCTCTGGTTCATCACTGCCACCCTCTCGTTTGCCACTGCCACCTTCTGAATCTTAACTGTCCCCCTCTGGTTTATCACAGAACCCTCTGGTTCATCACTGCCACCCTCTGGTTGATCACTGCCATCCTCTGGTTCATCCCTGCCACCCTCTGGTTGATCACTGCCACCCTCTGGTTGATCACTGCCATCCTCTGGTTCATCCCTGCCACCCTCTGGTTCATCACCGCCACCCTCTTGTTTGCCACTGCCACCCTCTGGATCATCGCTGTCCCCCTCTGGTTCATCACAGCACCCTCTGGTTCATCACTGTCCCCCTCTGGTTTATCACAGCACCCTCTGGATCATCACTGTCCCACTCTCTCATTTGCCACTGCCACCCTCTGGATCATCACTGTCCCACTCTGGTTTATCACAGCACCCTCTGGATCATCACTGTCCCCCTCTGGTTTATCACAACACCCTCTGGTTCATCACTGCCACCCTCTGGTTGATCACTGCCATCCTCTGGTTCATCCCTGCCACCCTCTGGTTCATCACTGCTACCCTCTCGTTTGCCACTGCCACCCTCTGGATCATCACTGTCCCCCTCTGGTTCATCACTGCACCCTCTGGTTCATCACTGTCCCCCTCTGGTTTATCACAGCACTCTCTGGTTCATCACTGCCACCCTCTGGTTGATCACTGCCACCCTCTGGTTCATCAATGCCACCCTCTGGTTGATTGCTGCCATCCTCTGGTTCCTCCCTGCCACCCTTTAGTTCATCACTGCCACCCTCTGGTTTGCCACTGCCACCCTCTGGATCATCACTGTCCCCCTCTGGTTTATAACAGTACCCTCTGGTTCATCACTGCCACCCTCTAGTTGATCACTGCCATCCTCTGGTTCATCCCTGCCACCCTCTGGTTCATCACTGTCTCCTTCTGGTTTATCACAGCACCCTCTGGTTCATCACTGCCACCCTCTGGTTGATCACTGCCACCCTCTGGTTCATCAATGCCACCCTCTGGTTGATCACTGCCATCCTCTGGTTCATCCCTGCCACCCTCTGGTTCATCCCTGCCACCCTCTGGTTGATCACTGCCACCCTCTGGTTGATCACTGCCATCCTCTGGTTCATCCCTGCCACCCTCTGGTTCATCACTGCCACCCTCTTGTTTACCACTGCCACCCTCTGGATCATCACTGTCCCCCTCTGGTTCATCACAGCACCCTCTGGTTCATCACTGTCCCCCTCTGGTTTATCACAGCACCCTCTGGATCATCACTGTCCCACTCTCTCATTTGCCACTGCCACCCTCTGGATCATCACTGTCCCACTCTGGTTTATCACAGCACCCTCTGGATCATCACTGTCCCCCTCTGGTTTATCACAACACCCTCTGGTTCATCACTGCCACCCTCTGGTTGATCACTGTCATCCTCTGGTTCATCCCTGCCACCCTCTGGTTCATCACTGCCACCCTCTCGTTTGCCACTGCCACCCTCTGGATCATCACTGTCCCCCTCTGGTTCATCACAGCACCCTCTGGTTCATCACTGTCCCCCTCTGGTTTATCACAGCACTCTCTGGTTCATCACTGCCACCCTCTGGTTGATCACTGCCACCCTCTGCTTCATCAATGCCACCTCCTGGTTGATTGCTGCCATCCTCTGGTTCCTCCCTGCCACCCTTTAGTTCATCACTGCCACCCTCTGGTTTGCCACTGCCACCCTCTGGATCATCACTGTCCCCCTCTGGTTCATCACAGCACCCTCTGGTTCATCACTGTCCCCCTCTGGTTTATCACAGAACCCTCTGGTTCATCACTGCCACCCTCTGGTTGATCACTGCCATCCTCTGGTTCATCCCTGCCACCCTCTGGTTCATCACTGCCACCCTCTGGTTGATCACTGCCATCCTCTGGTTCATCCCTGCCACCCTCTGGTTCATCACTGCCACCCTCTGGTTGATCACTGCCACCCTCTGGATCATCACTGTCCCCCTCTGGTTTATCACAGAACCCTCTGGTTCATCACTGCCACCCTCTGGTTGATCACTGCCATCCTCTGGTTCATCCCTGCCCCCTCTGGTTCATCACTGTCACCCTCTGGTTGATCACTGCCATCCTCTGGTTCATCCCTGCCACCCTCTGGTTCATCACTGCCACCCTCTGGTTGATCACTGCCATCCTCTGGTTCATCACTGTCCCCCTCTGGTTCATCACAGCACACTCTGGTTCATCACTGTCCCCCTCTGGTTTATCACAGCACCCTCTGGTTCATCACTGCCACCCTCTGGTTGATCACTGCCACGCTCTGGTTCATCAATGCCACCCTCTGGTTGATTGCTGCCATCCTCTGGTTCCTCCCTGCCACCCTTTGGTTCATCACTGCCACCCTCTGGTTTGCCACTGCCACCCTCTGGATCATCACTGTCACCCTCTGGTTGATCACTGCCACCCTCTGGTTCATCAATGCCACCCTCTGGTTGATCACTGCCATCCTCTGGTTCATCCCTGCCACCCTCTGGTTCATCACTGCCACCCTCTCGTTGATCACTGCCATCCTCTGGTTCATCCCTGCTACCCTCTGGTTCATCACTGCCACCCTCTCGTTTGCCACTGCCACCCTCTGGATCATAACTGTCCCCCTCTGGTTCATCACTGTCCCCCTCTGGTTTATCACAGCACCCTCTGGTTGATCACTGCCACCCTGTGGTTGATCACTGCCACCCTCTGGTTCATCAATGCCACCCTCTGGTTGATTGCTGCCATCCTCTGGTTCCTCCCTGCCACCCTTTGGTTTATCACTGCCACCCTCTGGTTTGCCACTGCCACCCTCTGGATCATCACTGTCCCACTCTCTCATTTGCCACTGTCACCCTCTGGATCATCACTGTCCCACTCTGGTTTATCACAGCACCCTCTGGATCATCACTGTCCCCCTCTGGTTTATCACAACACCCTCTGGTTCATCACTGCCACCCTCTGGTTGATCACTGTCATCCTCTGGTTCATCCCTGCCACCCTCTGGTTCATCACTGCCACCCTCTCGTTTGCCACTGCCACCCTCTGGATCATCACTGTCCCCCTCTGGTTCATCACAGCACCTTCTGGTTCATCACTGTCCCCCTCTGGTTTATCACAGCACTCTCTGGTTCATCACTGCCACCCTCTGGTTGATCACTGACACCCTCTGGTTCATCAATGCCACCTTCTGGTTGATTGCTGCCATCCTCTGGTTCCTCCCTGCCACCCTTTAGTTCATCACTGCCACCCTCTGGTTTGCCACTGCCACCCTCTGGGTCATCACTGTCCCCCTCTGGTTCATCACAGCACCCTCTGGTTCATCACTGTCCCCCTCTGGTTTATCACAGTTCTCTGGTTCATCACTGCCACCCTCTGGTTGATCACTGCCACCCTCTGGTTCATCAATGCCACCCTTTGGTTCATCACTGCCACCCTCTGGTTTGCCACTGCCACCCTCTGGATCATCACTGTCCCCCTTTGGTTTATCATAGCACCCTCTCGTTCATCACTGCCACCCTCTGGTTGATCACTGCCATCCTCTGGTTCATCCCTGCAACCCTCTGGTTCATCACTGCCACCCTCTTGTTGATCACTGCCATCCTCTGGTTCATCCCTGCCACCCTCTGGTTCATCACTGCCACCCTCTCGTTTGCCACTGCCACCCTCTGGATCATCACTGTCCCCCTCTGGTTCATCACAGCACCCTCTGGTTCATCACTGTCCCCCTCTGGTTTATCACAGCACCCTCTGGTTGATCACTGCCACCCTCTGGTTGATCACTGCCACGCTCTGGTTCATCAATGCCACCCTCTGGTTGATTGCTGACATCCTCTGGTTCCTCCCTGCCACCCTTTGGTTCATCACTGCCACCCTCTGGTTTGCCACTGCCACCCTCTGGATCATCACTGTCCCACTCTCTCATTTGCCACTGCCACGCTCTGTATCACCACTGTCCCCCTCTGGTTTATCACAGCACCCTCTGGTTCATCACTGCCACCCTCTGGTTGATCACTGCCACCCTCTGGTTCATCAATGCCACCCTCTGGTTGAATGCTGCCATCCTCTGGTTCCTCCCTGCCACCCTTTGGTTCATCACTGCCACCCTCTGGTTTGCCACTGCCACCCTCTGGATCATCACTGTCCCACTCTCTCATTTGCCACTGCCACCCTCTGGATCATCACTGTCCCCCTCTGGTTTGCCACTGCCATCCTCGTGTTCACCACTGTAGATTATGGGGGGAAAGCAAATCACACCTTCCCAGCCTCAACTGAGATGATTTAATTTGGGGCTGGTTAATGTGTCACTGAATTTGTGCTTCAAGTCTGGCACCTGCTTCCTTAGCTGTTAGACCTTCCTGTTGCAGTGTTTTTTTTTTACAGGAGCAATGTGCCATACTTGTAACTATTCTCTGACCCTGCTTTGAGGGTCAGAGCAGGGTCAGAGAATAGTTGAAAGTAGGCAACTGAACTCTGGAGGGGCCCCTCAGGAAGCACTACAGGGAATGGTTACAAATTTAGTTTGAACTTTTGCACCTGTCAAGTGCTTTCAGTTTTCCAAAATTTGTTTTTCTTCCATTTCGCAAGAATTGCGGGACGCGAAATTGAACTTGCAATCCGCAAATTTGTGCGAATTTGCAGATTTCTCTTTTTTTTTGCATGTTCGGGCGTTTTTTTTTTTTTTTCGTGTTCGGGCAGTTTTTTGCTTCTTCGCGGGCCGCTTGCAGCGCACCGACTCCGAGGTTGCCCATGAGGTCATGTACGGGCGCGGCCATCTTGTTTGCGTGACGTGTTTCCGTTCCCGGCCGCTCGTTGCGAGTTTGCGTCGTATGCGGCGCACGATTACGTATTCGTGAGCGTTTTTGCGTGCTCGCGGGGGAAATATCGCGCAAACTTACCCACGCGGTCCTCTATGGGCGCGGCCATCTTGTTTTTCATTCACTGCTATGGTTTTGGGCATGCTACCTCTCTATCCACCTTACATCTTTGCAATCCTATGTTTTTCTGAACTTTTTTTGGTTTTTATTTGCTTATTATCTCTCTCTTCAATTTCCTACATCTATATTTTGTGTTTTTTTAAACTTTTTGTTACTTTATTACCTACTTTATTTCTTTTGCTCTCTCTCTTATTTTTTTCACACCTATTCTTCTTTCCTTCTTCTTGTGCCCAGGACCATGGCTAAGGGAGGCAACAAGGGTAAGGGGAAGGGCCCAGCCCCACGTACCCGGCTCCCTTGCGGGCGTTGGAGGGGGGAGGAAGTGCAGCCCAGGGAGATCTTTTCTGCGGTGGAGGTGGCCGCCTTGCTGTTTTTTGTCCAGGTCCACCTCCCTAAGACCGTGGCAGCAGGTGGGCGGATTGCTTCCGGTTACGGCCTCCGGGAGCGTCGCCAGCTGTGGGACACGGTGTGCCGGCGCATGCATAAGGAGTCTGGGGTCCGGCGCACCTACCACCAAGTGACGCACCTGTAGAGTGACATCTTGGACCAGGAGCATGACCTCGTCGACCTGCTTGGTGTGGAGATCCCTGGGCTTGGTAAGTAGCTATTTAATAACTACTTTTTTTCCTTCTGCTCTGTTATATTGCTAATCTATTTTTTTCCTGAAGAGTACGAATGCTGCTGATTAGATTACATTGCAGGTAAATTAATGTTTAAATAGCTTCTGTTATTGCAGGTGCTCGCCTGGTTATTGGCGTTGATACTATGCTTACTTGTTTGCAACTTTTTAGTCATTTGAGAGCATTACTACGTAATGCTAGAGACAGTAGACTCAAGTCTAGTCCTTCTTTGTACTCCTGCTGCTGCCACTTTGAAGAGATAGTGGTGGATTGATACGTTGAGTATAATATTTATTACTTGTTCTAGGACATTTGTTAGTGGTCTGCAATCATGATGACGGACTGTGTCTGTCACTCGACGTCTCGTGCTGCTGAGTGATGGCAGTCGTAGTAGAACCTTTTTGTTGTTGATGTAGTTAGTGAATTAGATAACTTTCCTATTAGACGGTCTGCGAATCCTGCAATACTGTACTACTATCCGCTTAGTTGACCAGATCAGATGCAATTGATGTTAATTTGTTTCCCCGACATCATTTTAGATTGAGTACAAAGAAATCAAATATTTCCCAAAAAACAATCATCCATGTTGTGTTTCTTTATTTCATGATCACCAGCAGAAACTCCTAGGGGCAAGGCGACGGCGACAGAGACTCCGGTGGCAGAAGTTGGACAGGAGTAGTCCCTTCAGGGGTCTTCTGCTGGCCCCAGTAAGTTGTCTTATTGTTATCTTAATACTTATACTTCCCTAACTTTTACAGCCCTTATTTATTATAAACTGGTTCCTAATAATTCTATGTTTTACAAAATAGTCTTGGATCTTCTTCTAATGTAGACTACTTTCTACATTCTTATCCTGCCTCTACCATCACTCTCTGTGCTACTACTATTTACAATTATGAGTCGCTCTGTGTAGGTAGCTAAGCTTGCCCATTCGGCAAACGGTGTGAAACAAAACTCTGATACAGCAATAGCTCTAGGCACTGAGTGTAGTCCTCTGGGTTGCCCTTGCTGTCTATTCTAGTCTTCTTAATGTAAGTGCTTTGACAATTTGCAACAACAAAATGTAATTGTTTACACCAACTAAACGGTAGCAGTGAACTTTTTGATTTGAGAGGAGCACATCCCATACCGCTAGTGTTTCAGGGACTATTCTGCACACAAAGAAGTATGGACAAGATGATAGGTGCAGTTCGTCTTTCGACATACCTCAGTCCGAACAGAAGTTGAACCCCCAATCCCCTGACAGACTATCTAGAATGTCTGACCAATGATTTTTACAACCCAGAAGAACAGAAGAAGAGAGACTACCTCCGAGTCCCAGCCTATCTGAGTCACTGAAACATGACTGCCAAGTGCAGTAGTTCAAACCTTTCCGCTCACTCACTCGTAAACAAAAACCACACAGTGTTTGTTAGTTTTAAAGTTTTATTTTCAATAAAGAAATGAAAACACAGTACTGCTGGTGATGATGACTTACTAGTAGTTGGAGAATTGTCTGGCAGAAGGGCAATGTAATCTTCTTTCTGTAATGAGAAACATGGTGCCCGTTAAGCAAGCATTCATCAGTTGTCATAAGAACAAGTGTAGCATTTAATGGAATAAGCATATAAAAGGTTAACAGTAACAACCTCCCCAAAACCGTTATTTTTTTTCAATCCCAGTTATAAAAAAAAATGTGTTATGTAACATTTTCTTCCGTTACGAGACAAAATAAGGGGTTGTGTATGGCATCTGAAAATATGACATGTTTTTCCTAGACGTCACGACATCTGACGCGGCACAGATGACAACCAGTGCCGGAGCCAGCAGTGCGGAGGGGTCCACTCAGGATGGGGCGGCGCCAACAGGAGGAGCTGGGGGGGAAGACTCAGCTGCGGCGGACGGTGGTAAGTTATTATACTCCTTACTTATTGAAATATTTTTGAGTAGCCTCGCAAAGGAGTGTATGATGTACTATACAGTTGTACACAGTACACTAGTATAAGTACACTGTACTGTCAAGAACATTTACTAATTTAGAACTACTTTTTGGACTATCACGTAGAAGACAGTCAACCTTGACTGTTAATAGCATTAGCTGCGGTACTTCTCTGGTAACCAATGGCCCCCTCTATTTCACTTCAACTCAGCTGGCCAATTTTTATTGTGATATGTGAAGCCAAGTCATATCGGATGAAGTTTAGGGATGTGAAGAACGAAAAGTTAAAGATGGGTGAAACGAAGGACGAGCGAGTCTTAATATTTATGACTGTAAAGAATGGTTTTGTTGAATGCAATTCAACATAAGAAGTAAGCGCTTTACAAAATATAATGAAAAGGTTGTTAGTTGGTTTTTGAAAAAAGTAAATTTTGGTACATTTGAGAGATCAAGAAGAATCATAGACGTACTTTCGAAGCCTGGATGTTATCTTCTTTATCCTCCTCGTTGATAGCAGAGGTGTATGATGTAGTAGAGCAGACGCTGAGTGGAAGAAGTATGGCCAGTGGCAGTGCCACCCCTATAGAAAAGTAAGACATTCAGATCCCCACTTGCATGTACTGCTTAAAGTACTGCGAGTCTGCATCATCATGGCCTGTGTCTGTATTTCTTGGGTGAAAGCAGAGTGAGCTGCCATTATGGCGGCGAGCACAAGTTCACGTACCAGTGATTTCTTTTGCAACCCAAGAGAAAAAAAGTAAAACAAGGCCTTTTTCGAGTACTCTCTGACTATGTAAGTAGTAGTGAGTCCACCCATAGTGCTGCTAGTGGAATTCCTGAAACTCCCAGTAATGTCACAGGCTTACAAAGACGGCGGAAAGATACTTGCCAAAATGTTATACTGTTACAACAGGTATCTGGGCACACGTCGCCTTTTACAGAGTAAATGCTGTAGGTAATCAAACACAACCAATAGACAAACAATGTGGAAGTAGTCTTGATAGAAGTGTTTCTTCAATTCATATTTTATCCACCACGCCCAGGCAACACGTGTTTCGTCAGGGCTAGTAGCCCGCGACTTCATCAGGGCTCCCGCGGGCAGCGGTTCCAAAGCTATTGCCACAATGGCTAGGTGCTCTGAACCGCTTCCAATTCCGACCCGGCTACCGGGTAGTGTCGAGGTTCTCGCTGATTCGTCTCAGCCGTCTCAGCTTTACAGCGTCTCCGTGTGTAAACTGCAAATGACTTCCGCATTTAGACGCGGAGACGCTGGAAAGCAGTACGTCTTCTTAACCTATTGCTCACACGGATACTCCTATGGTGTGTCGCATCTTTGTTATTAACACGGACGGCTGAGACGAATCAGCTAGAACCTCGACAGTACCTGGTAGCCGGGTCGGAATTAGAACCGGCTGAGAGCACCTAGCCATTGTGGCAATAGCTTTGGAACCGCTGCCCGCGGGAGCCCTGATGTAGTCGCGGGCTACTAGCCCTGACGAAACACATGTTGGCTAGGCGTGGTGGATAAAATCTGAATTGAAAAAAATGTTCTATCAAGACTACTTCCACATTTTTGTCTGGTTGTGTTGTTTGATTGCCAATAGCATTTACTCTGTAAAAGGCGACGTGTGCACAGATACCTGCTGTATCAATTATGTTTGGATCTTGTTCCTAATTGGAGGTTTAGGTTCTTCCTTCTATCTGGGGCACCCTCAAAATAGTGGTTAGAAATTATAAATAACGTCACATACGGGAGGCGCCAGTTGTGGATCGACAATCAAAAAAAAGCTGGTCCGTTATCTTAAAAATGTTATACTGTGTTTGCTACTTGCTGGTTTTACTTATGCTGGTGTTAGTGAGTGTAAACTTTCTGTTGAATAATTTTGACTTTATGTTAAAGACTATTGGCTACAGTATTTTTCTTTTTTTTTTCATAGATGCTACTCCCAAAAAGCTCACCCGTAAGGAGATGGCTGTCCGGGCCAGGGCCCGTAAGCTGGAGGCTATTTGTGTCGAGTATCGACGGTTGTGGGCTCGGGAGCATGAGGAGGAAACTACAACAACAACCTCCACATCCTCCTCCACTGCCCCCGGGTCCACCAGCCACAAGCCTCCAGCCAAACGGAGCAGTGGCCCGACAGCCTCCCGCCGCCGCCGCACAGCAGCAAAAACACCAGCTGCCCCCCCCAGAGCCTGGATGGTACGCCAGCGCCGCCTCCGAAAGCGAATGGACTACCTGGAGTGCCAGGTCCGGGACCTCCGCAAAGAGCTGCGGGACGTGCAGCACCAGCTCTCTAAAGTTAAACGCCACCGGAGGAAGTGACTGTCCCTTGTCCCTTTTTTAAAGACTGTTGGGGGGTGGGAATTGGGTTTTGGGAAAGGGTACTTTTTGATTTTTGGACATTGGTTTGCTTAGGGAGGGGGGTGAGTTGGGGTAATTCTATTTTTGTGACGACAACAACATCCATAATTTATATTTCTCAATAATTATATTTTTCATTCAAAAACACAGTATACGCGGTCATATTATTTTGTGTGGGGGTTGGCGGTGGTTACTGGACGTTTGGTTTTTCAAACTTACCAGCATGAATGAAACATCTTGTCCTAAATGTACCAAAATGCGAGTAACCGAGTTAGTCAATTCAGTAGCCCTACTACTGTACTTTACTAGTAGTACTGTTAGTCTCTGCTCTCCTCCAAACTTAGTCCTAGCCCATTATTCTATATGCTTATCTTACCCGTGATTTGCGAATCACGGTTGGTGAATAAGGTTGGTTGTTGACTTCAATCCTCGACGGATGCAATATCATTGTTGTGCTGGTAGCAGTAGTGGTACACACTGGCAGTCACCATATGAAAAAAAGAGGAAATTAAACATTGAGTGGCCTGAGCGTAGCATTAGAAACAGTACAATAGATAGTACTGTACAGAACAGTGCCCTAAATTGTAGCCTAAGCAGTTCCAACGTAAGGTAAGCATTAAGCATCATTGTTCACGTCGTGTAGGAGGAGGATGTTCTTATTATCAATCCAGGATGGCGCACATGAACTTCTGGTTGCTTTGACCATATCCTCCTCAGCAAGTGTGTGGAATTTATTGTTGTTGTCAGTCACACATCAATGAAATACCACACAGCCCGGGGGAAGAGGGTTAGGGTTTGAAAATTGGATGGGAATGGGTTTTTTTGGGGGGAAAGTTTGGTAGAGAGGAAAAAAAACACAACATGGTCAGTAAAACAACAAATGAATATAAACAAATCTTTGTATTTGAAGATATCGATAAACCTTTAAAGGGATGCGAGAAGTTGTTTGTTGGTACATGGATGGTTAGCTTACTGAAAAGTAGTACTACTACTTACTGCAACTTACTAGTAACTACAAAGAAACAAGTTAGCAAACTTTGCCGTACAGGGCTGCAGTCATTACTCAATTTCACTTGTCTCTCTGCCCTCAGACAATAAACACTTAGAACATTAAATTAGCGTTAAACATAGCAAAGACGTATCAAATAGCTGGAGGGATGAATTTGAAGCAGAGATCAAACAAACACACAGAGTCACACTCGTAGAAGTAAGTTCAAGTTCACAAGAATATCATTGAAAAGATAAGGAGAATTTTGGATACTGTTACTGTTTTTTGTAGTGGTCCCGTTGAATTTGTGAAGTCGATGCATCCAGCCATTCCTTTTACTCGCGGTACTCCTTCATTCCATTGGATGCTCAGTCGATCAATCTTGGTGACCAGACAAACAGTCCAGTGTCCACTGCCTGCCTGATGCGGATTTGCGGATCGCTAATTGTACGCCTGAGTAGTACATCCATGGCACAGGGTAAAAGCCTGCCTGTAATTGATGATGGAAAAACATAACAGTAAGTGTTAAAGACACCTCGGAGAAAAAAATATTTAAGGCACGCTGTGTAGTGCAAAAATTATACTGTCACTTTCAGAGATGACAATCCCCAAAATCTAGAACACCCCACATTACCCTCCCAAAAACGTGCAGAATACTGCTGCTACCTCACAGAGGCCTAATTTCTAATCGTGTCAAAACGCACTCAGAAAGTATGGCCAAAACCCCCCTTTCCCACCATGGATTATGTTCAAACGATTAGACATTACAACAAGTTTTCCAAGACCCCACCCAGTCGTAAAATAACCCCCGCCCAAACACATGCAATACAATACTGCTAACCCTAACGAGCCCTAAGTTAAGAATAGTGGCAAACGCTTTCTTTCACTAGGCAAAATCCACCCTTTCCCACCATGGATTTTCTTCAAACCACTAGTTGCAACCAAGATTACACATTCCCACGAGTGCTGTAAGACCCCAGAACCCAGTTGCAAAAATCTAGAACACCCCCAAACACATGGAATACTGCTGCTATTGCTAACCCTAACAAACCCTAAGTTACAAAAAATGCCACCATGGATTTTCTTCAAACAACTTGCAACCAAGATTACACATTCCCACGAGTGCTGTAAGACCCCAGAACCCAGTTGCAAAAATCTAGAACACCCCAAAACACATGGAATACTGCTGCTAGTGCTAACCCTAACGAACCCTAAGCTACAAAAAATGCAAAAGGCTTTTCAGCATGGATTTTGTCCAAACCACTTTTATCCGGTATTAGACCTTCCCAGCGGTACACAGACATAATTTCGACCTCAAAAATATCGACATACACAAATATCGAGTCAAAAATATAGACTAGACAAAATATCGACCAGACATAACTTCGACTACAAAAATATCGATTACTATCGATATTAATAGCAAAAATATCGAATCAAAAATATAAACTAGACATAATATCGAGTAGATAGAATATAGACAACAAAAATATGTCAAATTAGGTGTTTTATAATTTGTAATAATTGTGTAATATAAATCTGTAGCGGGTTGTGGGTTTATAGGGGAATAGGGTGGGAAGTAATTTAAATATAATTATATAAATATGTAATATAATAGTAATTGTTAATTAATTAATAATTGTTAATTAATTAAATTATAATTGGTAATTAATAATAATTGAATAATTGATAAATCATTACTTTTTACTATATTATTTTTTTTAGCGGGTTGTGGGTTTATAGGGGAATAGGGTGGGAAGTAATTTAAATTTAATTATATAAATATGTAATATAATAGTAATTGTTAATTAATTAATAATTGTTAATTAATTAAATTATAATTGGTAAATTAATAATAATTGAATAATTGATAAATCATTACTTTTTACTATATTATTTTATTTAGCGGGTTGTGGGTTTATAGGGGAATAGGGTGGGAAGTAATTTAAATTTAATTAATTAAATATGTAAATTAATAATAATTGTTAATTAATTATTATTTGGTAAATAATTAAAATATAATTGGTAATTATAAATATTTAAAGAATAAATAAATAATAATTAGTAAATTAATTTCTGTAGTGGGTTGTGAGTTTATAGGGGGATAGGGTGGGGAGTAATTTAATAATAACTAATTAAATATGTTAATTAATTAAATTTGTTAATTAATTAATATTTGACCATTAAATAAAATTTACTTCGTAAATAAAGGTAATTGGTTTTGGAAATTAAATTTAAGTTTTGGGTTTTTGGGTAAAGGGGTATTTTTAGGGTTCAGGGTCAGTTTTGGGTTTTTGGGTAAAGGGGTATTTTTAGGGTTCAGGGTCAGTTTTGGGTTTTTGGGTAAAGGGGTATTTTTAGGGTTCAGGGTCAGTTTTTAGTTTTTGGGTAAAGGGGTATTTTTAGGGTTCAGGGTCAGTTTTTAGTTTTTGGGTAAAGGGGTATTTTTAGGGTTCAGGGTCAGTTTTGGTTTTTGGGTAAAGGGGTATTTTTAGGGTTCAGGGTCAGTTTTTAGTTTTTGGGTAAAGGGGTATTTTTAGGGTTCAGGGTCAGTTTTTAGTTTTTGGGTAAAGGGGTATTTTTAGGGTTCAGGGTCAGTTTTTAGTTTTTGGGTAAAGGGGTATTTTTAGGGTTCAGGGTCAGTTTTTAGTTTTTGGGTAAAGGGGTATTTTTAGGGTTCAGGGTCAGTTTTTAGTTTTTGGATACAGGGGTATTTTTAGGGTTCAGGGTCAGTTTTTAGTTTTTGGGTAAAAGGGCATTTTTAGGTTTCAGGGTCAGTTTTGGGTTTTTGGGATACAGGGGTACAGTGTAAAAATAAAGTAAAATTAAATTTAAATGAAATTAATTTAATGAAATTAAATTAAATTAAATTATATTATATTCATATGTTTATTTAATAATATGTTTTATATATATATATATATATATATATATATGTATTATTTTTGGTGATATAATTTTTTATTTATATTAATTATTTATTAATATTACATGTATTTAATAATTATTTCTAAGTTTATATTAAATATATTTATATATATTATTTTTAACTTAATTTTAAGACATTTAAAAAAATCGATATTTTTACAGTCTATATTTTTGTAAGTCGATATTTTGGAGTCGATATTTTGGTACTTACCTGTTTGAAGATAGGCTGTCGACATTTTGTACTTCGATATTTTTGACTCGATATTTTTGTATGTCGATTTTTTTGATTTCGATATTCTGTCAGTGATCCCTTCCCAGCAATGCCCCAAGACCCGCCAACCCACCCGCAAAAAAGCACAACACCCCCAAACAGGCAAAAAGCAAAAATGGCAAATCTCATACTTAGAATATTTTTCGGCCTTCTTTCAATTCTTTCCAAACGCGCTGTGCAGCTAGGCCATAACTCCCATTTTCCACCATGGATTTCCTGAAAAACAAATGCAATCAAAATTAGACTGTGCCAGCAGTGCTCCCAGACCACAAAACCCACCCACAAACACCCGTAACGCCCCCAAAGAGCACCTCAAAGACAAGCAAGTCAGCAAAAACGCAAAAAGGTTTTCTCCTCCGATTTTGTCCAAACCAGTTTTATCCAGTATTAGAGCTTCCCAGCAATGGCCCCAGAGCCGTCAACCCAGGCGAAAACAAGTAGAAGACCCCCAAACAGCCAAAAAGCAAAAGTACAAAAATGGGGACTTTGTCATTTCTTGTGAAATTTCCAAAATCACTCCACGCGCACTCTGCAGCTAGGCCCTAACTCCCCTCTGCCTCCATGGATTTTCTTCAAACCTCTTGCTATCAAAACTATCCATACCCAGCAGTGCTCCCAGACCCCGAAACCCACCCACAAACACCAGGAAGCCCCCCAAACCGGCCCCCAAAAACGCTACATTGAGCGAAATGTCAGAAAAAGCTAAAACTTTTTCCTCATGGATTTTGTCCAAACCAGTTTTATCCGGTATTAGAGCTTCCCAGCAATGGCCCCAGAGCCGTCAACCCAGGCGAAAACAAGTAGAAGACCCCCAAACAGCCAAAAAGCAAAAGTACAAAAATGAGGACTTTGTCATTTCTTGTGAAATTTCCAAAATCACTCTGCGCGCGCTCTGCAGCTAGGCCCTAACTCCCCTCTGCCTCCATGGATTTTCTTCAAACCTCTTGCTATCAAATCTATCCATACCCAGCAGTGCTCCCAGACCCCGAAACCCACCCACAAACACCAGGAAGCCCCCCAAACAGGCCCCCAAAAACGCTGTAGTGAGCGAAATGTCAGAAAATGCAAAAACGCTTTTCCTCATGGATTTTCTCCAAAACACTTTTATCCGGTATTACACCTTCCCAGCAATGCCCCAAGACCCACCAACCCACCCGCAAAAAAAGCACAACACCCCCAAACAGGCAAAAAGCAAAAATGGAAAATCTCATACTTAGAATATTTTTCGGCCTTCTTTCAATTCTGTCGAAACGCGCTGTGCAGCAAGGTCATAACTCTACTTTTCCACCATGGATGTCCTGGAAAACAAATGTAATCCAAATTAGACTGTGCCAGCGTTGCTACCAGACCCCAAAACCCACCCACAAACACCAGGAACCCCCCCAAACAGGCCACAGAAAACATGATAGTGAGCAAAAAGGCAAAAACTTTTTTTGCTCCGATGTTGTCCAAACTACTTTTATCCGGTATTAGACCTTCCCAGCAATGGCCCCAGAGCCGTCAACTCACCCGCAAAGAAGTAGAACACCCCCACAAGTGCAGAGTCTTTCTTCATTGGGCGTAATCCAGCCATCTGCTTTGAGGGAAATCTGGAGGAGGAGGATAGAGGAGCATGTTCTTGTGAACTTGTAAACCTGAGGAATGCAGACTGCGGCACCTTCAAATCAATAAGCAAATAAGTGAAGACAGTTCTGCTGATGGGCTTCTTTTTGTGATTGATTAGGTGATTACATTTTTTATTTATATTGACTTTGCAAAACAAAGAAAGACATACACACAGGAATAAAAGTGAATAAGGACGAAAAAGAAAGTTATTGATTCTTTGGCTCATTTTCAGGGCTCGGTGTCAGGGAAGCAGAGTTCGTCCTCATACTCTGCGAATTCAGGCGGGAGTAGGTCACCTAACAGAGAAGAAATTCCCTCATCTAAGTTGGTGTCCTCCTCGTCTTCTTCCGGCGTGTATTCTCGTACTTTGTAATCTGGTGGTATGAGGTGCTGATTCATCTTGATCATTGTTAACCTCTCCACATTTTTCGGCGAGAGGCGGGTCCTTTTGCAAGTTACAATGCCACCAGCAGCACTGAAAACACGTTCAGAAGACACGCTTGCGAGTGGGCAAGACAAGTAATTTATAGCCAGGTTGGTGATCTCTGGCCACAATTCTCTTTTCCCATGCCAATACGCCAATGGGTCGTCATGAATATAGACCTCTGTTGGGTCATTCAGATAGTCCTGCACCATCGACTCAAGGTTCTCCGGGGGTCCTCCACTTTGCTTACTTTTTGCTGGGACCTTTTCAGAAGCAAACCCAAGCTGAGTTAGCCAATTGTCTTCTCACACAATGTTACTGTTGTGTCTGGTGCAGATGATCCGGTTGCTGGTGTCTTTAACGGCTGAGAGGTCGCTTCTGCCACAGCCACAGGTGCAATAGTGGATTCTTTGGGCTCCGGATGGCCTTCTGATGCTGATGTACTGCCTTTTCCTTCAATTTGCTGCCGTTCTTTTTCAAACCTCATGGCTGACAGACCTAGCCAACGTTTGTACTTTGAAACTTCTTTGTCACCAAAAGCAAACAATGCTCTGGCTGCCAGTGCCTTTTTGTAGCGTGGATACAGAATAGTAGCACAAATGTAATGCTGTTCTGTGTTGATCTTTTGAAGACGTTCATCGCAAAGTAGGCGCTGTAATAATTTCTCTGCCAAATCAAAAGCTTCTTTCTTTTCTTCATCTTTTTGAAACGTAGAAGGCACCTCCTTCAGTTGGTGCTCTAGCATGCGCAACAATGGGATAGCTTTTCCCAAACTACAGTCCTCCCTGCTGACTGCACGCGTGAAGACCTCAAAAGGACGAAGCATGTCTGTCAGGCTTTTAACTAGCTCCCATTGCTCCGCATGTAACCTCAGGTCCTTCGCAGCTGTACCCAGTGTAAGGAAATACCGATCGAGTACCATAAACTGCTCATACAGACGCTCAAGCATGTAGAAGGTTGAGTTCCAACTAGTTGCCACCTCCTGGATGAGTGCTTTCACTGGCAGTCGACGTTCATGTAGCAGGCCCCTCAGATGCTTCCGGGCCTTAAAAGAATGGCTGAAATGTGTGCACATTCTTCGGCAGATGGTCAGTACCTCGCACGTTCTTCACTCAAGAATTTTTTAACAACCAGGTTTATACAGTGCGCCAAACACGGCACTCTGAAATAGTGACCCTTATCCATGGCCTTAACTACATTGGTGCCATTATCCGTGGAAACATAACCAATCATGCATTTTTTGGGGGACAGCCATTTAAAGACCTTTGTGTTAAACTCCTGCAAAATGTTTTGTGCTGTATGACTTGTCTCCATGCCAAACATGGCTAGTGTTGCATGTTTCCGAGCAGCTTTAAAAACGGTGTCCATGTCAATACCTGCCCTTAGCTTTGCTGTAACTCCTGAAAAAGAGACCCAGTGTCCAGTGATGCACATGTAATCAGTGCCTGCGCCACTGGTCCACATGTCTGTTGTCAGATGTATAGTGTGAACAGCACTCTTCTTCAAAGCTGCCCCAATCGCCTCCAGCACATCTGCATGTAGTGCTGGAACCGCAACTCTGGCAAAATAGTACCGGCTAGGAACCTTCCATTTAGGGCAGAGCGTTGCCACTAATTCAAGAAAACCAACCCCTTCCACAAAAGAAAAAGGGAGAAGGTCCAGCGCTAGCATTTTAGCCAGCTTAGTGTTATACAGACGCACCATTGGGTGGTTGCGTTCAAATGGCGCATCTGAAAACAACATGCTTCTAATGGTGACCATTTTTTTACGGGCAGATGATGACTACTTCGACCCAGTTACGCTCGGTAATGAAGTTTTTCGCATTGGTGTCTCTCCCACACTCTTAGTGTGGCGCAAAGGGGGTGTGCTGCTGACAGGGGTACTGGGTGTAGGTGAAGAAATGTTTGACGCTTCTTCCTCCTCGTCATCATCAGATGAAACATCAACGGATACAGTTTGTTGACTTCCAATTCGGGCTTCCTTGATCTCCTTTAGGTGCGCAAGCCATTGGACAGTGTGCTGTCTCTTAAGATGACCTCTCTGGCCTCCGGTACCATAGTTGGTACCAAGCTTACCACGACTAACTGCAAGCTTACAAATGCTACAAATGGCTATGTTTTCCCTTTTTAGTGCAAACACTAAAGAAGTCCCAAACTGCGGACTTCAAATTTCTGTGGGGGGCGGAGGAGGCGATACTGCTGGTCATGCTGCTAATGGCAGATGAAGTGGAGGATGTGTGTTGCCGAACTTTACTACGTTGTGCACTTGCATCACCACTAATTGAGGTGGAGGTGGATGGAGGTCCCTTCTGGCGAGTAAATATGGAAGCGGTAGGTGGTGGTGTACTAGTTAACTGCATTTGTGGTGGTCCCGTTGTCACGTCGCCATCATCACGCTCAGCAGCATTTCGGGATAGGGTAAAAATGTCTGTTTGCTGCATGCCCGCTGAGTCTGGAGTGACGCCTATGATGACTGCGTCGTCGTCAGGAGAGTCTTCATCAGCAGGAGTATACGCCACTTCTTCTTCAGCGTCATCATCACACTCCATAACTCTGAGACTTTCGGGGACCTTCCTTTTACGATTAGCTACCTTTGTCAGATCATGGTGTGCCTCACTCTCAGACGGCAGTGGTGGTTCCCAATTTTCATCCATATCATCAGAAATAAGGGGGCTTGAAGAAGAAGTAGACACCATCCTTGATCTTTTCCTTGTTGGGTATCTGGAAGACAATGAATCATCAGGAGGAGTGGCTTCCTCATGTGATACCTCGGCTTGAATGTCGATTTCCTGATGTGCCCCTACTTCGGGAGGAACAACTAT
Organism: Lissotriton helveticus; assembly: GCF_964261635.1. Lineage (NCBI taxonomy): Eukaryota > Metazoa > Chordata > Amphibia > Caudata > Salamandridae > Lissotriton > Lissotriton helveticus. The sequence goes on from NC_136065.1 coordinate 1,613,739,646, forward strand.
TGTGGGCACTTGTGCCACTCCATGCACCTCTGCTTGCGCCTCTCCTTGCGCCGCCTCTCCTTCCACATGTACTTGGGCTTGTACTTGCATATGTGGTTGTTGTTGCGGCTGTGGTTGTTGAACACTCGTCAGATGAGTTACAACAACCTGTGTTGATTGAGGGACATTGCTGCTACTTTCTTGCGATGAGCCACCATCACTGGTCGATGGTGATTGAACAACTATACTGGCTGCCTCTGTGGCACTCAAGGACTTGGACCTAAGTTGGCGTGGTGGTGGTGGCACTGAGCCCAATGGAGCGGAGGTGCTGCTCCCAGCTTGGTCCCCAGCAGACCCCGCTGCTGCTGTAGGCGTAATTTTTTTTCCCAAAAACTGAGGTGGTCGTCACGCCAGTCTCCTTGGTAAGTGGCGCCAGTTGCTTCTTCTGCTCCTTACTGGCAACTTTCTTGCTAGAGGAGCTACGGGCAACTTTTTTTGGGGCCATCTTCTTCAGATGTCACTCAGAACAGCAGGCCGCAGTTGCACAAGTTGCAGAGTTGTCTGTGGCCACACGTGCCGTTGTGCTGCACACACCGCAGCAGGACTTCTTCCCGGCACTGGTGGTTCTCTTGTGCTCCTAAAAGCAATAGAAGACAGAGTAACATCAGTTATACACCCCTAAAAGTCGAAAAACACATAAAAATCAGCACAATCCAATGCCATCCATGATGTTTACATTAAAGAGACCCCACAGACAGACTCAGTCCATGCACCACTCACTACCCCTGGGCAAAAGGCCCAAAGAGCAGCCCAAAAAATCAAAAAACCCACAAAATTCAGCACAATCCCAGGCCATCCATGCCCTCAATGATGTTTACATTCAAGAAGACACCCCACAGAAAGACTAGGCCCATGCACCACTCACTACCCCTGGGCATAATGGATGAAAGCTAGGCAAAATGGGTGCAGGCCTCAGAACACTGCCTGTCTTCAAAATGGCCCCTTGCACCCCAAGCACATGGCCAGGGCCTGCCTGTACCAGCACTCAAAATGGCCACCACCCACATGGCCAGTCCCCATCAACAGTACACCCCAAAAAAACGAAAAACACACACAAATCACCACAATCCAATGCCATCCATGCCCTCCATGATGTTTACGTTAAAGAGACCCCACAGACAGACTCAGTCAATGCACCACTCACTACCCCTGGGCAAAAACCTCAACAGCAGCCCCAAAAATCGAAAAACACAGAAAAATCAGCACAATCCCAGGCCATCCATGCCCTCAATGGTGTTTAAATTCAAGAAGACACCCCACAGAAAGACTAGGCCCATGCACCACTCACTACCCCTGGGCATAATGGATGAAAGCTAGGCAAAATGGGTGCAGGCCTCAGAACACTGCCTGTCTTCAAAATGGCCCCTTGCACCCCAAACACATGGCCAGGGCCTGCCTGTACCAGCACTCAAAATGGCCACCACCCACTTGGCCAGTCGCCATCAACAGTACACCCCAACAAAAACGAAAAACACACAAAAATCACCACAATTTAATGCCATCCATGATGTTTACATTAAAGAGACCCCACAGACAGACTCAGTCCATGCACCACTCACTACCCCTGGGCAAAAGGCCCCAACAGCACCCCAAAAAAATCGAAACAAAACACAAAATTCAGCACAATCCCAGGCCATCCATGCCCTCAATGATGTTTAAATTCAAGAAGACACCCCACAGAAAGACTAGGCCCATGCACCACTCACTACCCCTGGGCATAATGGATGAAAGCTAGGCAAAATGGGTGCAGGCCTCAGAACACTGCCTGTCTTTAAAATGGCCCCTTGCACCCCAAACACATGGCCAGGGCCTGCCTGTACCAGCACTCAAAATGGCCACCACCCACATGTCCAGTCCCCATCAACAGTACACCCCAAAAAACGAAAAACACACAAAAATCCCCACCATCCAATGCCATCCATGCCCTCCATGATGTTTACATTAAAGAGACCTCACAGACAGACTCAGTCAATGCACCACTCACTAGCCCTGGGCAAAAGGCCTCAACGGTGGCCCCAAAAATCGAAAAACACACAAAAATCAGCACAATCCCAGGCCATCCATGCCCTCAATGATGTTTAAATTCAAGAAGACACCCCACAGAAAGACTAGGCCCATGCACCACTCACTACCCCTGGGCATAATGGATGAAAGCTAGGCAAAATGGGTGCAGGCCTCAGAACACTGCCTGTCTTCAAAATGGCCCCTTGAACCCCAAGCACATGGCCATGGCCTGCCTGTACCAGCACTCGAAATGGCCACCACCCACATGGCCAGTCCCCATCAACAGTACACCCCAAAAAAAACGAAAAACACACAAAAATCACCACAATCCAATGCCATCCATGCCCTCCATGATGTTTACATTAAAGAGACCCCACAGACAGACTCAGTCAATGCATGACTCACTACCCCTGGGCAAAAGGCCTCAACAGCAGCCCCAAAAATCGAAAAACACACAAAAATCAGCACAATCCCAGTCCATCCATGCCCTCAATGGTGTTTAAATTCAAGAAGACACCCCACAGAAAGACTAGGCCCATGCACCACTCACTACCCCTGGGAATAATGGATGAAAGCTAGGCAAAATGGGTGCAGGCCTCAGAACACTGCCTGTCTTCAAAATGGCCCCTTGCACCCCAAACACATGGCCAGGGCCTGCCTGTACCAGCACTCAAAATGGCCACCACCCACTTGGCCAGTCGCCATCAACAGTACACCCCAAAAAAAACGAAAAACACACAAAAATCACCACAATCCAATGCCATCCATGATGTTTACATTAAAGAGACCCCACAGACAGACTTAGTCCATGCACCACTCACTACCCCTGGGCAAAAGGCCCCAACAGCACCCCAAAAAAATCGAAAAAAACCACAAAATTCAGCACAATCCCAGGCCATCCATGCCCTCAATGATGTTTAAATTCAAGAAGACACCCCACAGAAAGACTAGGCCCATGCACCACTCACTACCCCTGGGCATAATGGATGAAAGCTAGGCAAAATGGGTGCAGGCCTCGGAACACTGCCTGTCTTTAAAATGGCCCCTTGCACCCCAAACACATGGCCAGGGCCTGCCTGTACCAGCACTCAAAATGGCCACCACCCACATGGCCAGTCCCCATCAACAGTACACCCCAAAAAATGAAAAACACACAAAAATCCCCACAATCCAATGCCATCCATGATGTTTACATTAAAGAGACCCCACAGACAGACTCGGTCCATGCACCACTCACTACCCCTGGGCAAAAGGCCCCAACAGCAGCCCAAAAAATCGAAAAACCCACAGAATTCAGCCCAATCCCAGGCCATCCATGCCCTCAATGATGTTTAAATTCAAGAAGACACCCCACAGAAAGACTAGGCCCATGCACCACTCACTACCCCTGGGCATAATGGATGAAAGCTAGGCAAAATGGGTGCAGGCCTCAGAACACTGCCTGTCTTCAAAATGGCCCCTTGCACCCCAAACACATGGCCAGGGCCTGCCTGTACCAGCACTCAAAATGGCCACCACCCACATGGCCAGTCCCCATCAACAGTACACCCCAAAAAACAAAAAACACACAAAAATCACCACAATCCAATGCCATCCATGCCCTCCATGATGTTTACATTAAAGAGACCCCACAGACAGACTCAATCAATGCACCACTCACTACCCCTGGGCAAAAGGCCTCAACAGCAGCCCCAAAAATCGAAAACACACAAAAATCAGCACAATCCCAGGCCATCCATGCCCTCAATGATGTTTAAATTCAACAAAACAGTTGTATCATGCACCCATAACTAACCCTTGTCCTACTGGATACTGTGGCTACCCACAATATATTTTATTTAATGTTCTGAAAAAGTTCCAAAATTGTAGTTGCAGTAACTGTAATGCCCCAAACAAACTTACTTGTGAAAGTTGATTTCTAATCCAAAAGTGATCCAAAGAAAGTCAAAAAGGCCTCAAATCCAAATATCCAGCAGCATCCACAAAAAGTAATCCTTCCAGGTCAAGATCCAAATGAAAGTGACCAGCACATGAAGAAAGCACTGGGAGGAGCCTGCTGGACAGGAACAGGAAGTTGAAGAATGTGGGGCACTTCCTTCCTCCCACCCCCACCCCCCAAAATGGACTCCTTGCAAAAAAAAGTGCAGGCAAATGTCAACCTTAGGAGTTATTCTGATAAAAAATCATCATTTTCAGAAGGTTTATGCTGCTTGCTGGTGGATTTCTTGTGCAGAATTGAAAATTTTGCAATTTCGCGAGTGCGAGATTGTTGCTGCCTGCCGCATCTACGTGTTCGCAATTGTTTACTCCCGCAATGCGTGATCGTGAGCCTTTATGATGTACTCGCGTTGACAAAATCTCGCTGTGCAAGGTGGCAGGCGCGATGACGTAATCGCGGTCGACAAACTCCCGCGGGATCATGCAGCAAGATCCAAAATGGCGCAGCACACGCAAACATGGAGAAAAACAACTCTTCAAATGCTGAATGATGGTAAGTGAACGCCGCACGCCGCAATATTGTATTTGTCAAGCGCGACCAAGCTAAAAAAAATCTGCTGCGTGCAAATTTACGAATTTTCGGCAAATTCGCGAGAGTTCGCGGAACGCGAATTTGCCGAAAATCTGCAAATTCCACAAGCGGAACGGATTTTACGCCCATGCTTAATTAAAACAGCAAGTGTGCTTCACTTGAGAATATACCAGCTTATCTTATGTAACGTTCTTTTCGATCAGTTTTTCTTAACCAATAAAAAGCAGGCTTTTAAAAAACAGAAACATGCATCCTAGCTTAGTGTTGAATGTTGTCGAACAACTAATCATTTCTTTTCTTTTTTCAAAATTGTATATTGTCCATCATTTCAGAAAAATCTTACTTTTCAAACTGCCATTTAATTTACAGACACCTTCAGAGTGCATCCAGACCTCAACATGCTAAGAGTGTGGATTGTGGGACTCAGCTATATTTTCTGGAGCCAAAGGTACGCACAACAGAAAAGAATTCACAAAGACCTACATTTACCAAATGTAGACATTAAATAGATTAGACAGAGAGGATTAAAGTGGCACCAATTGATGCCATTGGTGAAATCCTTTTTACATCTCCAACACCCTGACCTCATAATTGTGCTATGTGATGGCAATGACCTAGGCACTTTGACAGGGGTAGGTATGGAAATGCTTATGAAGGACACCTTTGCACAATTGATGACACTTTTCCCCAAAACTGCCTTTGTCTATTCTAATATATGCCAAAGGCAGAAATGGAACTGGTCCAACCACTATTGTCAACAGATTGAGAAAGCCAGGAAACATGTGAATAAATCTGTTTCTGCCTTTCTTCGAGACTATAAAATGGGGTCCATCTACCACAACAATCTGTGTTTCAATATGCATGACATCTAAAGGAGAGATGGTGTACATTTTAGGGATGAGGGAAACAGAGTCTTCCTCTTGAACTTAAGACTCTGCTTTGGTACTTACTTGTAGCTACTAAAATCTCCCAATAAACACAAGGGCTCTTTTTAGAGCCACCCAACATCTAAACACATACACTTCATAAATATCTGAAAAATGTTCTTCTTTTTCTTCCTTCAGTACGCTTATGGGACGACTTTCAATCATCACACGGTACGTCGTCCATACGTGCTTCGTACGCGTACGATATATCTACCATATAAAAATAACCTTTATCGCTAAGTTTTTATAATCCCGAGGACCCCATCCACCGGGACTCAAATGTAACGTTGCGGACCGTGGGAAGAGCCCCAAGGCCTCCATGGTCCCAGCCGGCTCCCCACTTACTGTGGGAACCGGCATTGCTTTTCGTCACAGAGTACAGCTTACATGCTTACATTCTACTTTCAAAGATGATTTCAACAGGTATACATTTTATAAAATATTATAGTACTGCACGCTAAAGGAGAAAACTCAGCACAATTATGATAGAATAGAAAATAGAACAAAAAAATTACTTCTACACTCAACAAACTCATAAACAGAGTACACAGTTTAAATTAAAAACACCCTACCACAACTAGTTTTTGAAACGCATTATACAATAAAATGCGTCACAAAATCGGCTACATACATGGTGACTGTTTTGTAACATCAGATAGAAAAAAGAAAGCCACTCTTACGCTACCAGGAAAACACAACAACAGTACAAGGCCCAAATTTCCATTCTAGTTATTTCTTAGTTGCAGGTCTAGTTGTCAGATCGACACACACACTCCCTCATGGCTTGTATACAACCACACCCATTCAGCGCATCCGTCACTACACATGTGACCCTATGTATAAAAAAGACAAAGCGCACGTGTTGTACGCCATTTTAGAGTTGTTTCCAAAGCACCGAACAAGGGGCCCACTACTACATGCGTGGCCTCTTTGGTCACTGAGTTAGTGGTGCCCGAAGCACTGAGCGGGTGAAAAATCTGTGAGGATGATGATGGGAGCAGGAGTATGTTGTGAGCCATAGAGGTATCAAGACTCAGCAACACGTATGAGACTTCTTTGCTGGAGATCGGGACTACATCTTGCAGAAGGTGTCTTATCCATGAAAAGGTGAGCAGTGAGGCATGTGTACGCATCGGAGGGAGTCAAAGGGTTGTTGCGGACTAGATACAAAAACGCGACTTAGTATTTTAGATGAACGCACTCCTATATAGTGTATTAATTTACATGCACATATTTTTTGCCCAATAGCAGTAACATTTTTATAATCGCTGCAATGAGCGGAATATTATCAATACAAACAGTTCGTAGAAATGTGAGAATGAACATGTATAAAAGCGCAATGTTATCTAACTCCAAATTAATATGGTAACAATTACCAATCATAACATCTTTCTTTTAATATCTTTTAGATGTAGAGCTTCGCGATGGATTATGTAAGAAGTACAATGGCACAAGGTGAGCAAAGAAGCTTGTTTCTGTAATAATTACAAGTTATCTGTGAAAGGAGAGAATGTGTAGTATGCAGCAGGCGAGCAAAACACACATTGGGCTAACGGGGCTACAGCTCAGATCAGGATCAGATAGGTTCCTGGGCCCACATACAGTCGCACCCGAGTACTTCACAGGTCTTTTAAAGACATTGTGCTTGTTAATGAGGCTTTGATGTCCCTCCTTACAGCTCCTGCAGCTCCACTCTTCTGTTTCCTTGAAGTTAAGCCCCCCAAAAGGAGGTTGTAAATCTGAGTTTGAATTTAAAAGTAAAAATCTCAACTCCAGACTCTGCGAGACAGTTTTAATGTTGTTTTCTCTCTCTTTCTCTCACTCACTCTCTGTGACATCATTTCTCTTTCTCTTTTAAAGTTATAGACACTGCTGTCTACTCTGACGTCTAAAAGGAAAGGTATCTTTAAGTTGTGAACTCCGGTGGCTGCAGTGTTTGACCGCACTAAATATACAAGGTAAGCACAGCGGCCTAGATATACAATGCCTCCATTGAAATGCATTAGAAATAAGTTGGCGTATTTACAATCCCGTTGTCCACATTTTGGGTCAGTAACGCAGTAGGCACTTCCATATAGACACCACTTGAACGCAAAACTAGAACAGAAGTGAAATGTACTGGGCACACTACACACGTAAAACCGTAGTCTAACCTCTATTTGTGAAAGGAGAGAGTGAGTAGTGTGCAGCAGCTTCACTGTGTTGAAATGTATAATTATCTCCGAGCAGTAACAACACATAGGATACAACAGTCTGACAAACAGATCTACAAGCTTATTATGCCACTTTTATGTCACTTTTAACATGGGAAAAGTGAAGCACGGAGCTTGTAAATCTACGTCTGACTTTTCAAGAAAAAATCTCAACTCCAGACTCTGCGAGACAGTTTTACTGTTGTTTTCTCTTTCTTTATTTCTCTCTCTCACTCTCTGTGAAATCATTTCTCTTTCTCTTTTAAACTTATTTCAACTCCAGAAATGTCAGCTTAGACATGTAGAACAACAGCTAACGTGAAGTTGTGAATTCCACTGGCCGCAGTGTTTGGCCGCAGTGTTTATACAACGGTAAGCACAGAGGCCTAGATATACAATACCTTCATTGCAATGCATTAGAAATAAGTCGGCATATTTACAATCCCGTTCTGCCACTTTTGTATCAGTAACGCAGTAGCCACTTCCATATAGACACCACTTGAACGCGGCACTATAACAGAAGTGAAATGTTTTGCAGATTACCTATCGTACTTCTTTTAGAGTCCACCTCACAATTTGTTTATAATATTGTACTTTTAAAGTTATTTTACTAGTAGTTTATAATATAGTTATCATTAAGTTTTGTTTACAACTACATACTACTTTTTCTTTGTGGGGGGGTGACGATCCACAATAAAAATAATATTCATAATGTTGAAGTACTATAGTAAAATGTTCAAGAGTAGGATTGAAAAGTACTGAGTTATATTTTCTCTAGATAGACTATAACATGGTAAAGAAATCAAAATATTACGAACAATGTGTACCACATTTACAAACCTCTTGCAACATCTTCCCATGCAAACTTACCCCCCTACAAAATTAAGTTTGTGGGCCTCAATGATGCCCCTCAAACCACGGAAACAATCACCCCACAAAGATTTCTATATCGTATGAGAGGGACTGCGTGCCCTCCGCCTGGTACCCTGGAGTCCGCCACGACCAGACCTGGTTGCTGCAGTGTCCAGGGGGGAAACAGCCATTACAACGCCGTCAAAATCACGCGTGATAGTCAACACAAAGCCATTAGCACGCATATGGGTTTACCATGCATGCCTTTACCACGCATGCTTTTACAACTAGTACACATTTACCACGCATGATAAACGCATAATCATAATAATGTCTTTGTGTTGACGAACACGCGTTGTAATGGCTGTGGCTTACGTGCTTCAAATTAGTTTTTAGGTATACGTGTGGCCAAGTCTAATAACATCAGACGCCAAGGACAAACACCATGGTGTCTGTGGCAGGAAATCTCATCGATCACAGAGAAGATAAGCGGAGGGTAAAATGAAAGTAGCACGTATGATAAAAATAACGGAGGAAAACTACTAAAATGGCGGTGGTCGGAGTATGTAATCCACGTTTGGCGCCTCGGCAATACGTTTCAAATAAATATAGATAGAATATAATTAATAATATATTACAAAAGTATAGCAGCGGATGACACACACGGCCCGGAAAAAGAAAGCGGCAAATTTAATACCTGAAATGAGGACACCTTTCCTTGGCGAACTTGAAGAAAAAAAAGAAACATCGGCTTGGAAAGGAGGCTGCACATGCGTAGAGAGTACAACTGGTGCACAAAAAAAAACGGTAAGTGTTACATACTATCATAGAAATGTAGCTATTTTTTTGACCAGTAAAGTTAGTTCTCAAAAAGAACTGTTTTTTTAGCCGCAATGCCCCCACAATCCCAGACGGCTCCCCGTGTCCATACTCCAAAATAAAACCACAGAGAGGTGCCGTTCCCAGGTGCTCGGGGCACCTTACAAGCCCCCCATTATGGAACAAAATTGCCCCCGGAATTTGTCCCCCAGGGACCTAATGAATAAAACAGACATCTAGTTTTTTTTCCCTTTTCCACCGCGTACGAGTACGATACGCGTACCCCGCTATTTCTTATTTTTTTTCAAAAAATAAAAATTTAGCCTAAAGATCCATGTACGACCTCCTGAGCAAACCTAGAGCGTCAGGATGTTCCTACCCTGCCCCCTTTCCCTATTTCTCAAATTTGTTTTACTGTTTTATTGTGACTCGGTTCTAGCGACCAACAAGATGGCTTCCAACACTTCCTGGTTTGGAGTGTTGACAGTCAGTTGACAGCCAATCAGCATGCAGCTCGTGCTCGTAATTGTACGGATTTCCGTACGCGTGCTGTACTTCGTCTCTAGATATTGCTATGATTTTTCTTTTAATAATAATAGGGAAATTTATAAAGCGCCTGGTTACGCGCACCGGTGTGTCCCCGCGCTATGGTGAGTGGTGGTGGCAGAGTCACCCCAACCGGCAGCGGACCCAGCCTACCGGGTGTACAGATATGTTTTAAGTTTCTTCCTGAATATGGGCTCAGAGAGCTCCAGGCGCAGTTCCTTTGTCAGACCATTCCAGCTCTTGGCAACCAAGTACCTGAAGGACCTACCCCCCATACGTGCTTTTTTCACTTTGGGGACCTTCAGTAGCCCTGAGCCAGAAGAGCGCAGGGTGCGTGGAGGCTCATACCGAGTAACCAGGTCCTATAACGGTGTAGGTGCCTTCCCGCACAAAATACGGTGGCATGTGCAAAGAGCCTTAAAGTCAACCCTACTTTTTACTGGAATCCAGTGGAGTGCTTGGAGGGCTGTCTTCGAAGGCGATCTCTTCGGAAGCCTCAAGACCAAATGAGCCGCTGCATTTTGCAGCACTTGAAGACGGCTGATGACCTTGCCCGTTGCCCCCATATAGAGCAGGTTGCCATAATCTAATCGTGATGTTACGAGGGCATGTACCAGCGTCTTCCGAGCTGCCGTGGGAAGTAGATAGAGAACTTTCCGAAGGCTTTTCAGGACACCGAAGCATACCCCCACCACCCGGCCTATCTGAGGTCCGGATGTTAGGTCCGCATCCAGCCATACGCCAAGGTTTCTAGCTTCCTGGCAGGGTGTAGGGGTCTCCCCCAGGCAGGATGGCCACCATGCCGATGACCACACCGACGAGCCCCCCCCCCCACCACGAGCACCTCCGTCTTGCTGCCGTTCAGCCTCAGGCAGTTGGAAGACATCCAGGTATCCAACTCCTGCATGCAGGCTCTGAAGCTGTCCACAGCAAGCCTGGGCGCGCATTAAAGGGAGATGACAAGCTGCGTGTCATCGGCATAAGACACTATGTGCAACCCATAGCTTTGGACAATGGCTGCCACCGGGGAGCCGTACAGATTGAATAAGGTTGGGCTCAAGGACGAGCCCTGCGGTACGCCCTGAGCCAAACTAATCTCCCTTGAGTAGCAGTCTCCCTGTCTGACCTGAAAGCCTCTACTTATCAGAAAGGACTGGATCCATTTTAGCGCAGCCCCTGAGATCCCACCATCATTCAGACACTGTAGCAAGGTGGTATGAGCTACAGTGTCTGATGCTGCGCTAAGATCCAGGAGGATCAGGGCCATGGTCTGGCCCTCGTCCACTCCCTGGCGGATGGTCTCAACCGCCATGAGTAGCGCCGACTCGATAGAGTGGCATGGCCGGAATCCAAACTGGGAATCATGTAGGAGGCTGGCCTCCTCCACGAAATCCCTCAGCTGGATGTTCACGGTTTTCTCCGCCACCTTAGCCATATACGGTAACAAAGAGATAGGCCGGAGGTTCTCTAATTTCTCGAAGCTGATGTTCGGCTTCTTTTGGAGGGGGAGAACCACCGCCCGTTTCCAATCTCTTGGTACCGTATTGGACCTAAAGGAAACTTCCAGAACATTTCTAATGTAGGGTTCCAAAGCTGCCAGGTTACCAAATAGCCGTTTAGGCGTTGTAGGATCCTTGGGGGAGCCTGATTTTACTGAGCCACAGATCTGTATGAGCTCCTCAGGGGGTGGGATGACAAAATTAGTCAGCATATATTGCTCCCACCTTCCCCTCGAATTCTCCCTAAACTCAGGCCCTGTTATAGGTTGGCTTGGGAATGAAGAGTAGATTTTTTCGACTTTTTCGGCGAAGAAGTACGCATTACGATTGCAAGCGTGCAACGAGGAATCAACTGGTACCGTAGAGGACTTCCCAACCGAAAGAGTTTTATAGATAGAAAACAATTCTTTCGTAGAGTTCTCCGCCTCCCTAATCCTATTGGCATAGTAAGCTGCCTTAGCCTTCCTAATTAATCCATGGTAAAACCGTCTCCTTACTACATATACCTGTTTAGCCTGATTGCTGAAGGTCACCCTAATCTGAGCGTTCACAATCTGCCTTTGCTGCCCGAATTGCATCGCTATACCACGGGGCCGTTCTCTGAATACGACGGCACGCTTTTATCCAGGAGAGTGGGGCAGTACAATCTAGCGCCTCAGTAATGCGCTTGTTCAGATTCATGTTAGCTGTGTCCACATCAGCCCCCCCTGGATCCCCCCCCTCTGATAAGTGCTTCACTAAACTTTGCTTGAGAAAAGGTGGCCCATCTCCGACTAGGATAGTTAAGTGGTGCCTGTTCCGGCAGTCTAACGCCTGGAATCCGCACCAAGAAGGGCACTAGGTGATGGTCCGACCAGGGGACTGGGATCGGAGTTAGGGCATCCACTCCCCCCCAGTTGGCAAATATGGGGTCCAATAAGTGGCCTCGCTGGTGGGTAGGATCTTTTACTTTTTGATCTAACTGAAGGGCATGCAGCTCTTGACAGAGATCCATGGCCGCTGTATCCTTGGGATCCTCCAGATGCAGATTTAGATCCCCTAGTACCAGGAACTTATCTCTGCGCAAAGACGCCTCTGTAATACCCTCTACCAGGCTATCCCCAAACCTGGCATGAGGGCCAGGCGGTCTATAGATGAGAAAGCCCTTCAATGTGTACCCTCCATTCACCTTGATGGTAAAAGCACCTGCCTCACTATCCATAATTACTGTTTGCTCTAAATGGCAGCACAGCCGTTGCTTAGCTACAACAGCTATACCCCCACCTCTGCCGATAGCTCTATCTTGCCTGACCATAGTGTATCCTTCAGGTAGAGCCTCAATTACATCTGGTGCAGAATCCCCGTCCAACCAAGTTTCAGTGAGGAACAGTATATCCCACTGCCGCTCAGTGATCAGATCGTAAACATCCAGTTTATGCCTACGCAAAGAGCGAACATTGAGCAGACCACAAGACAGCTCGCTGTGCTCACTATCAGCCTCCTTTCCTAAATTGTAGTCAAACTGACAATGTCTGCAATGTCTACAATTTTCTCAGAAACTACTGAACGGATATACACCATTTTTTTTTTAAATATATTTTTATTAAAGAAGGCAGGAGTAAACGTTACACAAGTCTGGTGTCACATACAATTATAATACAATATTCGGCAGGCGCGTGAGGAAATGCAAAGAAAGCAGTACATGGAAGTAAAATATACCAACAGAATGTATTATATGCACAGGAGAGCCAAAACGGTCAATCGATTCAATACATTACAGTCTGCAGAACCCTCCACCCATGACTCAGGATAGTTAGGACCAGAGTAGACACCCAGATGAGTGAGAAAACAAGATTCAGGATATTCGAAGCCCCTCCCGCAAAGAGAGAAAAGAAAAGAAAAAGAGGCCATAGAACTAAACAAAGACAAAATAACAACCCCCCCCCCGAACCCCCCACCCTGCACCCCTGCAATGGCTACAGCCTTACCCCACTAGCAGCGTGCCTGTCGCCCCAGAAACGTGCCCTAAAAGAAGGGAGAAAGAAAGTGGAGGAGGAGAAACAAACAGGCCCCCGGTCTCCCGTACCCCCAGCCAGAAGCAAACCACCCCGATCATAAACAGAACAATATTAAGCAACAGTTAGCAACATCGGGGGAGTTTAAAAGGATCGCCAGACTCTCACATTAGTACAAACTACAAATCCCGCGTCGAATGTCACCCTTTCATCACACCCAGTCAATCAGATCAACCTTGGCCATGCCGACTTTTCGTACGAACCCTCTCCGCTCGGACCGCCATAGCAATAGTAAAGGTGAAATGTTGTATAAAGTCAAAGTTAATTTGGCTGGAAAGACGCCAAGACATCTGTGCTGGAAGACCACAAGTCAAACGGCAAACGTCCATAAGAGAAATGTCCAAGGAGAGAGGTTACAACAATAAGGGGGGAAAGGGCGGTGAAGCACTCCCATGGTCTCCGATAAACTTGGCAAAGCGTAGTGGAACTTCTCTGTCCATCTCGGGCGGTGTCGGCATTAATCGTACCGAGCGCGAGGAAGTCACGGGCTCACTATCCGTTGTTAAAAGCGCCAGATCTGGCTGCAGCACGGGGTCCTCAATCACGGGCATAATCTGTTCCGCAGGTAGCAAAACTTGTTGGAGACAAATCGAAGGGCCGGTGTCCGGTATATGACTGATAGAGTCAGCTTTGTCAATAAGTTTAAGGATGATGGCGGTGACCCTCGAGTGGAACGCCCCAATGGCGGCCATAATGGTCAGCAATGACGGCTCAGTCTCCACCCGCTCCATCCCTTCTGGCAAAACAACCTAGCAGGTTTTGAACCCCGGAGGTCGACTACTCCGGGGTAACAGGCATAGATGGTGCCGTTGGAGACAGTGGGTGCTCTCAATGTCGCAATATCAACACCGTCGCCTCCTGCGAGGGCCCGAGCCCGTCGACCCCGGGCGGGCAGCAAAGCCTCCGGGCAGCGGACCCTCGACCACGGCAACTGGTGCAACACGCCGTTGTACTTCGGATTCAACCAACCATCAAATCGCCATTCAAACCAGGCAGGATATACTCCCCGCTGGGGGACCGGACACGGCCCAAGTCTTGCGGCCGATGTTGTTCACTTCCAACCCGGATGGATTCAAAATTGAGGCCCCGGCTTCATCGCTGGGTTAGGCCGAGAATGACACACGGCATAACTTCTTTATCCAAAAAGATGGAAATCTCGGGATTACATCTCCTCCCCGGATATACACCATTTAACAAAAAGCACAATCTGCGAACCGAACTCTACCTCTCTGCCAAATTTTGTGTAATTCCGTTCAGCCGTTCCGCTCCTTTCCTGAAAGTTTGGGGGTGATACGTAAAGCGGGGGCCGAGAAAAAAGGGGGTCCCAAAACGTGTTTTCCCCATGCAATTTCCCAAAGGACCTTTAGCCAGAGCTACAGCCCGAACTGCTGAACGGAACTGCGCCAAATTTGGCAGAGATGTAGTCTTCAGTTCAGACTTGTGCCTTTTTTTTTAAATGGTGTCAATCTGTTCAGTAGTTCTTGAGAAAATTACAGTTAAAAGCATATATATATCTATGGGCGTGATGGATCCGCGGACTGTGAGTGCACCGTAGGTGCACCATAAGCTCACCCTTCAGATCAAGTGCTGAATGCTAATTGGCTGCCAAGTGGTTGTCAACATTTGAAACCAGGAACTGTGGGCAGCTATTTTGTGCCTCAGTAGAAGCGAGGCTGAAGAAGTTAGTGGAACAAGTGTTGAAAACATAGAAAGGAGGCAGGGTAGAAATATCCTGATCCTCTAGATCTATTTAGGGGACCCCCAGGGCTCAAAATGGTATTTTTTTATTTTCTTTTTTTAAACCGGTAGGTGTTTCCCAATGGGGCTTCTTTTATAATTAGGCCGGGGGGGGGGGGCAAATCCCGGGGCACAATTGTAAACATTTATGGGGGGCCCAGAGGGGCCACCTAGCCGCAGGGACCCCCCCCCTTTCTCTCTCTTTCAAATCAAAACCAAGTTTGCTATGGGAGGGCGGGAGCCGCGAGACTCCCGCCCTCTCATAGCAAACAGCAGGGTCCCGAGGGTGGGCACTTCGGGACACTGCGGAGCCGGACATGGGGGGTTGCTGTCCCCAGTGCCCTCAAGTGCTTCAGGCGGGGGGTCACGCAGCCTCTTTTCCACAATAAAGAAAGCCCCGGGGGTGGTGGGCCCCGGGCTTGGGGGGTCATTAAGGCCCCCCACCTCTAATTTTGCAGGGGGGGGCAAGGAGCCCCACCCCAACCATTTATTGTATAGCCCCGGGGGTGGCTCTCACTCTTGCATAGCAAACAGCATTGTTGAAAAAATCTTCCGGTAAGATAACAAAGGATTTTGAAGTCCTATTTTGCCGTTTTTGTTGTAGTTTGCTGCCGTTAAAGAGGTGACAATTTTAACGCATCTTTGTAAATATGTCCCTAGGTTTTGTAATGTCGTCAATCCCGTCTCCCATTTAAGTAGGCATGAAATGTTTATTGATGTGCATTGTGAATCGTGAGGCAACACTGTCTAATTGTGATCGATGAAGAATTGAAAGAGTTGTGTACTTCTTTTGCTCGTAATGTGCATAGGGTCAGATTTACAAGTTCATTGCGTTACTATTGCATCACTTTTAAGATGGAAAAGTGCCGCGAAAGTAGCGCAAGTGTCTTGTAAATCTGCTACACAGTGTTGTCTTACTTTGCTTTCCTTTCTGTCATGTAGAGGATCCTGGGTAAATGTATTGGTTTCTGTACAGTCAGTACCTTTCAACCCTACCCCCAAACTTCTTACTGCCTGTTACCATAGTAACAGTTCATGGAGCACTTACGTGAGCGCAGAAGTTAGAAGTTCACCACAGAATGTTGCTAATTGAAACAGTCACTGTGCTGGAGTTGTAAAAGTTTTCCATAGGAACCGTTAGTCGTAGCTATAGACTCTGGTAAAGAGCTGGTAAAGAGTTAGCCTCAGTATTATACTTCTAGTTATACATTTCATTTCTATTTTTAAATGTTTTCTAACTATATGATGATCACACTAAATATTAGTGAAATGTTGTCAAAAAAAGAGGACGTATATACTTTGTTTATATTAACTTTTATTAAAATAACAATAAATAACTAGAAACGTGACTTTAAGATAACAATATAATAAATAACTAGAAACACAACTTTAACATAACAATATAATAAACAAAATGTGATATGACTCCAATAGAAGTAGGGTAGGTAATCTGCAAAACAAAAATGAAAACAAGTGTTTAAAATTAGATCGATGTGACTGAAGGAGTTCAAAGATTACAAGTTAAGGAAGAGGTCTTTAAACTTTTTTACTCTGAGCCCCCCCCTAAGCAAAATGGTTTGAGGTCAGGCCCCCTCCAAATCTTTATGGCAAGTATTGGGGAGAGGGAGGGACATTGCTGCGTGCAGGGAGCGGGGCTCATGAGATGGTATCAGGAATACTTTTTCTATAGCTTATGAACTGCACTAAATCCAAAAACAGATTTTATCCCAAACAAACTGCTCCCCATAATTGGGAGGTCGTGAGGCCCTCATACGCGCTGACCCCCATGCAACTACACCTGCTGGACTAATGATAACTTCAGTCCTGAGTAGCAGGCTATCTCCTCTGTATCTTTTACCTCTACCCCACCATGACAGATCATCACCTCAGTCCTAATGCTTGAAAGAAAAATAAGCTCCGATGCCCCCTTTTTAAAGGTAGACAGTCATAACTGTGATGCAGTGGGCCCCTCAAATCCCTGGGTCCCAGTCCTGCTTCACCTTCTTCCTTAATGATAACCAGCAGTGGCCACTTACACATTTGGCAGCAGTATCAGCTTCACTAATGTCCCTTAAAAAATAAAAACACTTCTATTGTCCCGAGTTTTGTCATATCTCTAGGAAGATGTCGTCTCCGGCCATTTGTAAACATACAAATGAGTCCTCATACAGTGCTTCCTATTCTGGGCCTTCTCTTTGACAATATCTATGAATCTCACTCCTTCCTTGTCTCCTAGACCATTGCTGTGAGGGTCTCTCATTATTTAAGTTTGAACTATTGGCATTGCTAAATATTGCAACACCAATAGCTCAAACATTAATAATGCCAGACCTATTGCATTGTAAATGGTTTTTATTCCTGTGAGTGGTTGTGTAGGCAAGGCCCGTGCACTGCTTGTACCGGGGCATTAGAATGCTGTTAAGACGGCCCTGGATGCAGCATGTCTTATGTGGGGGATGCATGAGGCTTTGAAGACATGCTCCATGTACGAATTATATGTCACTAGCAAACTTGAATACATAGAAAACAATTGTGCACTTTGCAGCTGGAGGGATAACAATTCCGAAGGTATGGGGTATTAGGGCAGGGGCAGGGGCTGGTGCAGAAAGTGAATAAGCAGGTATCGGATGTGAGGGAGAGGGACACCTGAGGAAATCTCACTGGGGCGCTGTTGGTACAGGTCCTGTAATTGGAAGGATTACAGACTTATTATTATTTTCATATACTTTTATGTCCATGTTATGTAGATTACAGTGGTGCAGGGGATATTATGCATCCATATTTACAGCTCCCGGCATATACACTGTTTGACTACTAAAAAATAAATTGTCACTTGTTGAACTTTACATAAGTGCAAAACAGCGCCATAGTTGGTAAAACGTAACAAACACATGCCCCTGTGATTATTGTCAAACATGCCATTTTGGGGCTAGTAAAAGCATCTTAAAATGAAGCCCCTTCTTATTTTGTTATCACAGCCTCCACATCCCACTCAGATGAGTTTGCCTTCGACTGTTGTTGATCTTTCAGTTCCTATTTTTGCTCTTTCATCAGTTCTCATTGTTTTTGACGTGGATGGGTGCGGTCGTTCAAACAGTTCATGCTTGTAATAATATTGGAGCTGCTGTCTTTGGTTCTTACTTAAACATTTGTAAGCTTTGCCTTCTGCTTCTGTGTTGCTTCATATTTCACTCCTGCGGTGCCTCGTCCCTGTTTTAGAAAGCACTGGACAGGGATGGGATTTAAGAGAATGTCAACATGTAATTCGTGTTGCTCTACTGCCCATGCTTGTGGCGCTGGAAACTATGAAAATAAAATGAAACATACTTACAAACCCTCACTGGGGAGGGAAACAAGGAGTTAACACTGCTTTTCAACAGGATCAGGCTTTTTCACAGTTAAAAAATAACTAGAACTTTCACACCTGGGCGCGCTAAGAGGCGCGTTCAGCAGCAGTTAATACCTTCTCGGCTGTTGCTTAACAGGGCTTACACGTTTGCTCAAGTTACTTGTTCTGGAACAACGGGCACTCACCACAAACACACAGATGGTGGGAAAAAAACAAGCCAGCTAGCTGCTGTCCTCCTCATTGGTGGAACGCCACTGATGACGTTCCTACCTGCTCATTGGAGAAAGTCGGAGCAGCAGCAAATTGAAAATCCTCACTTGAAATGGGTGAAGACTTGCGACGTGGGACAGTAGAGGAAAAAAGATAACAAAGGTAAAATCTTAGGGAGGAGTGCGCGCTCCCCCTGGGATGGTGGGGCGCCCCTCCCCCAGGGGGGCGTGCCCCACAGATTGATGACACTGAGTTAAGGAAATACTTGCCAATATTTCTTAATTTGCAGGTCTGCAATGCTGATACATTTCACTTCTCTTATAGGCCCACGTTCAAGAGCTGTCTGTACGGAAGTGCCTACTGCGTCAGATTTACAGTATGGATGAACAGGTCTTTAAAATGATTCAGAGATGAGATAGAATTAGGTGAGGGATCAAGTCATTATGCAGGACAATATTTTTTGGGGTTTATTTACAAGCCTCTAGCGCCACTTTTGCGTTACTTTTCCCATGTTAAAAGTGATGCAAAAATGGTGCAATGGTCTTGTAAATAAGCCCCTTATTTTTAATGCATTTAATCGGAGGCATTGTGTATCTAGGCCGCTCTGCTTCCCTTCTGCAAAAACACTGTGGCCACAACTTGAACTCAGCTTTGGTTGTACACGGCAGACTGTCTTACATTCATCCTCGGCAGAGTGGACAGCAACGTCCATAACTTTAAAAGAGAAAGAGAAACGATGTGAGAGAGATTGAGAGAGAGAAAGAGAGAAAAAACACCATTAAAACTGTGAGAGAGAGAAAGTTATAGATGGAGCAGTTAATACTGGAGAACATCTTTGTAGCTCACCTTTTTGCCTCCTTTGTGCGTCCAAGCACGTGCCGGTTCATAGTGCACCCTCTAGTTTAGTGATCTGAAAGATAGTATATAGAGTTAGTAATAACATAGTACATACAACTGCACAAGTATATTTTTGCTTTATTTTACACTCAGGATACTGTATTTCATCAACTTCCACTATAAGGAGTTGTAGGTGCACTGTTGTCTTCCAAAGTACTATATTCCATGCACTCCCACTGCATAGCGGTGAGTTTTCAATACTGCGTACCCAGACTGTTGCACCCTATTGACTCCCAGAGTCTGGAAGTGAGTGCTTTTTCTTGCACACGCAGGGGCGGACTTACCTGCTCCTTGCGCCACTTTTCCCATGATAAAAGTGACGCAAAAGTGGCGCAAGGGGCTTGTAAATCTGCCCCTGAGACTGTTGTAACCTATCTATTCTCACGGCTCGGAAGTAAGGGTACATTCTGAAGCAGTCAAGCTGCTGCCCACTGCCCAGTCTCTCCATCCACAGATGACTTGTCGTTGTTTCGGAAACAAGCTTCTTTGCTCACCTTGTGCTATTGGCATGATTCAAAGAGGGTGCACCACGTATCGAAGCAGTCTTCTTAGACGTTGTTACGATGGCCATGCATCATCGTAGAATGCACGAACGTTGAGCTTTGCAGGTGTTTAGGGGGGGAACCCAATTTGTGAAACACAACCTGTAAGATAAAAAGGAAGTTAACATTGTGCGTCATTTCTTTATCAAAGGAGCGAGGAAGTGAGAGAGTGACTGAAAAGAATATTCGCAGCTCACCTTTCTGTCACCGGTTTGTTTTTCACCACGTGCCGGGACATAATGCACCCTGAAGCTCTATAGCTAAAAGATAGAAAAAGAAAGATGTTATGATTGGTAATTGTTACTATCTTAATGTGGAGTAGAATTACATCGCCCTTTCACACACCTTCCCTCCCGCATTTCAAAACAACTATTTGTACAGTTCCAACTTTTTGAATAGTCTTCAATTTTTGAAAAATGTCTATAGTAGTAATCTTTTTATTCGATTGTGAAAGCAAGTGGTGCAAAGTGATACACGTGGTTTCGATCATCACGAGCGTCGGACATTTGACGATTATAAAAACGTTCCTGCTACTGGAAAAAAATATATAAATGCAATAAGATATGGTATATAGTACTGCGTATGCCTAAATCGCTGCATCTCCTTTCCGTATCCAGGCTGCTGCACCCCATCGACTCCCTCCGATGCAACCCAGGCCTCATTGCTCACCTTTTCGTGGACAGAACACCTTCTACATCATGCAGTCCCGCTCTGCCACCAAGAAGTCTGACATATAGTGCCGAGTCTTGATATCGTTATGGGAAAGGACATACTTGTGCACCTATCTTCATCACAAGTTTCAGCACTCCCAGCAAGACCCTTTTTCACTGTAGTAATCATTTTACTGAATTGCAAGGGATACTGCCATGTATCTAAGATCACATTGTGAGTTAGTATTCATTTCAGAAAATTGTGGCAGAATAATTTGCTTAGTTGATGTGTTTAAAAATATGTGAATACATGTACTTATGAAGTTGATAAAACTAGTTTTGTATTATCTATTAGTGAAAATGATAAAATGAAGTGTTTATATTTTTCTGAAAGGTACAGCAACATAATAAAATGTATTATGGATCAAAATCAGAGCAACATTGAAGTCACTTTTGAAATTTCTAACACTCTGATAGAGGACTTAAATTTACCTTTTGTGGACAGCAGCAATGAAGAACAACCTATTGGTGCAGGAGATATAACCTGTGGTTTTTTGGATGAAAGTTTGGACAATGACTTCATTGAAGCATTAGATGATATTGAGTTTAATGTCACAAATTTTGAAGTTGATGAAGAAGCTAATGAAATTCCTGATCAAATCATGCTAGATGTTCTATTACAATATGAAATGTTACAAGAATACATTTATGATTAAAAATAAAAAATGATTTGAGAGAGTTTGTTTGTACAATTGTAATCTTTGAGCTCGTAGCCAAGTTATTGTGGTATAAACTGAGTCAACACTACTGCACTGCTGTAAACCCTGAAACATCACTTTCAGCAAATGCCCCTATAATGTTCAAACACCACTGCATTGTCCTAAACCCTGAAACAGCTCTCCCTGCATGATCTTCTACACTGCCCAAACACTGCTGATGTGCCTTAAAATTACTTATGGAGTGAACCAGACTTTACAACATATAGTTCTTCTAATTGCTATGTAGTATGCTAGTAGTGGTCTATAATTGTAAAAAAAAAAAATAACATTTTCTTTTCTTCACAACAGATTTTAATTATCTACAGAAATAAAAAACAATATGCCGTCAAAGAGTGAGAAAAGAAAAAGATATAAACAGGCTTACTTTTCCAAGAAAAAAAGTACAAGATGTATCTAAACAGCAATGTGTGGAAAAAACAAAGACATGTCCTGGTAAGACAACAAAGGATTTTATAAGGAAAATAACACAAACTAAAAAAAGTGAGGAGAATCAGGAAAAAAAAATATCTGTAACTACAAAGAAAAACCAGACAAAAAAGAAAAATGAATGCAAACTATGTGGTAAAGATATTGTATATAGTAATAGACGAAAAAATCTGTTTGTTGAAATTCGCAAGCGAATGTTTTATAACAGAGTTGTTTTAAATTTATTAAAAAATATAAAGAATTGTAAAAGAAAAACAGATTTTTATAAGAAAAAAAGCATATTGAAACAATTGTTAAGAAGGGTTTTGAATAAAAAAAATTGTTCATTTTAGTAATCAATAGGATTCGAACACTAGATAAGCCAATCAATGTTATGAAGGCCAAAAGTAAGTGGAAAAGACTAATTAATAGAACTAATTTTTGTAATGTTTTTTGTGGAGAATGGAAACATAGTTACAGTTGTGAGCCGTTTTTTATTGAAGAGAGTTACCTTCAGAGTAATGATTTGTTGCATGCAGTTGACACCAGTGGTTGAGCTTATGAGGTTAAGAGTGGTTGTCCGATTGAAAAAAAGAAAATTGTCCCTAGAAATGCAGAAGAGGTGTTAGCTGATGAAGTTTTAGGTAGACGTCCTAAGGCTCCAGTGTACACTTGGAATTGTAGTAGTATTTGTAGTGTACGGCAGGATTCAATTGATTTTTTCCGCAATTTCTCACGTAAGTATAGTAAGAAAAGTGTTAAACAAAAGATTAAGATGTTGCAAGAATTAGACCCTTGCAGAGTGAGAAAAAAAAACAGGTTTGCAAGGTCATTCTCTGGCTTGTCTTTCAAAAAAAGTATGTCAGAGTGTTTTTTACCATTTCAGGATGTTAGCAGTGCATCATACTCAAGTGAGTAAATTAGTGAGAAGGTTGTATTAGGCAAAAAGTCCAGCACTTAAGCTAAAACAGTTAAACAGTGCTCTTTTGCCTGGATCTGTATTAGATGTAATCAACATTTGTGAAGAAATTGAGGTTAGTTACTTTGGTCCTGAAGAAGACAGTGCAGAAACAGATACATTAATAGAAGGAAATGTGGAAGAAAATGTACAGAGTTTTAGTACAGAAAATTTTGAGCAAGCAATTACAAGGTTTAAGGTCATTTCAGGTGAAAGGCCAAACTTTTCTTGTATTTGTTGTAGACGAATTAATTATAAAAATCAGACCAGGTTAGTTGATCTATATTTAAAAAGTAAAAAGGAGAATAATAATGAGTGGAAGGAATTTGCAACTTATTTGTTGGTAAAGAATTGTTTTCATTTGGGTTCTGATCAATCTATTTGTAAATGTTCTTATAATAATTTAAATGAGAATAAGATGCCTGCTAGAGCTGTTCATAATATTCTTGAGTTGGCAAATATTCCTTCGGAACTGATGGATTTAAATACTTATGAGTCTATTCTCATAAAAACAAAAAATATATATATTTTTATTAAGAACTTTTTTGAGAGCGTACACACAGCACAGCAAAGGAGAATTAACATCCAGCGTATTACAAATTAGTTCAGAAAAATGCACAACAAAACACCAAGAAACAAAAAAAAAGAGCTTAAAATAAAGGAAATAAGTAAATTAAAGGAAAATTAATATATATCACATTTCACATTACGGTTCGATAGATTGCATTAGCCAAAACAATAACACCATTTTACTACATATTGTCCAACAACCTAAGAAAGGAAACCAATGAAAAATAGAAAGGGAGCAACAAGTATGCAGCAACATTTTTCAGCTTTCCCGCATACCCTTTTTCCAGCGCTGGATCGGCTCCCAAATTTTTATCCCCAACCTCCTCGCTCTCCTACCCTTTCTCTCATATATACCCTTCTCTAAATTATGGACTCCCAGAAGGGTGGCCAGCCATTGTTGCATAGCTGGAGGCATTTTATCCAGCCATACCCTGGCTAATATCAATCTAAGAACTGCCATGGCAATAAACACAAATTCTTCATGCTCAGTATCAGAGGCCCCGCTGACCTCCAGCAAAATCAAATGAGGATTAAGGATAATCTTAATCCCTAGGCCCCTGCCAAGTAACCTTCAATCCCTTTAAGCAAAGGCTGAAGTTGAGGGCAAGTAGCGAAGATGTGAATACTATCTGGCGCCAACTCATTGCATCGGGGGCAGTTTATCCCAGAGGTCCCTCCCCACTGAGCAATTCGTGCCGGGGTAAAGTAAAGTGCATAGAGTGTTTTATAATGTTGAGATTGGAGAGGGGCGGAGCATAGCACTGAATATCCTAGCTTCAAGGAGGCTTGAAAATAGCTTACATCGGTTTCCAGCTTCGTAGCCCATTTGGCAGCTTGCTTACCCAGATCACCATTAATAATTCAGAGCACTCCTGAGGCGGAAAGCCGGGAGTTAGGCCCCCGACCCTCATTTTTAACATTTTAAAAATTGTGATTTGTATAGACTGTTGTTCTTAAAATTTGCACTTTTGCTGCTAATCTTGCACAGCCTTACTTTGCCCACCTGTGACACTCGGGACGCTTAATCCTTTCACGTCCAGCAGTCCGAGGGCCGAGTCAGGGCCACACTCGGACCTACAGAAGCTCCCGAAGGGCGACGACTTTGGCCGCCATCTTAGGGAGGAGAGTAAGGTCAGCGCTCTAGCGGCCGGGCGAATTACGGCCCGGGCGCATAAAAGCAACTCACAAGAGCGAGGAGACCTACTACACCATTAATAATTCAGAGCACTCCTGAGGCGGAAAGCCGGGAGTTAGGCCCCCGACCCTCATTTTTAACATTTTAAAAATTGTGATTTGTATAGACTGTTGTTCTTAAGATTTGCACTTTTGCTGCTAATCTTGCACAGTCTTACTTTGCCCACCTGTGACACTCGGGACGCTTAATCCTTTCACGTCCAGCAGTCCGAGGGCCGAGTCAGGGCCACACTCGGACCTACAGAAGCTCCCGAAGGGCGACGACTTTGGCCTCCATCTTAGGGAGGAGAGTAAGTAAGGTCAGCGCTCTAGCGGCCGGGCGAATTACGGCCCGGGCGCCATAAAATGGAGGCTATTTCCTGTCCGCGCAGCGGGCGTGCCGATGGCGCGGCAGAGGCGCGCCAGAGGCAAGCCCGTCTGGGCCCGTCCGGGCCAGAACGGGCCCAGGGCCAGCCACTATGTCCGTCGCTCGTCAAGGAGCTGCGGTATTCTCAAGGGAGCAATTGCTGGCCCTACGACACCACGGGGATCTAGGGTGCCTTCAGCGAGAATGGACGGCTGCCCCACTCTGCCGCTGTCGGTTCTGCCCTGAGCCTATATCCAGGGGGACCAACGGCAAGAAAACTGGCCAAGTCCTGAGGTTGGCGTTACTTAATTGTAGATCTCTGCCAAAACATGTGGTAGAGATCAATCTGCTGATCGAAGATAGTAACCTCGATCTGCTCTTCCTCACGAAAACTTGGTTAACCCCTCATACAGATTTCGACATCATTTCTGCCCTACCTAGCGGTTTTAACATTTTGACTCATAATAGAGATGAAGGGAAAGGTGGGGGTCTCGCTATAATTTATAGAGAATCCCTGACCTGCAGACTTGAGGAAAGCGGAATTTTAGATACGGAGAGCACAGGCTTCAATATTCAACTAACACCTACGTCTTCCCTCTCTGGATTCCTCATCTACCACCCGCCGGGTAATTTAAAACAATTCTCAGAGTCCCTTTTAGAAACTACCTTAGCAGCAGCAGCCCGGGCCTCCAACTTTCTGGTTCTCGGAGATTTGAACCTGCACTTCGATGATCCTAATAATAAAGCAGCTGCTGATCTTATCTCAAACCTAAAAACCTTTGAACTAGATCTCCTAAATAAGGAATCTACACATAATAAAGGCCACTTATTGGAGCCCATCTTTTCAAATATTCCCCAGCTGAGAGCTGAATCCCCTCTGCCCCTACCTTGGTCTGACCATTATTTAGTCCCTTTCTCCTGGGAAATCCATCTTGAACTAGACAGGGCCACCCGCCCCCGTATACTTCAAAGAGATTGGCCGAGGTTATCGGTGAAGGACCTGATTCTTGCCCTTGAACATTCTACCCCCGATGCAGATTCGGATGTACTGCAAGCAGATGTAAACTTCAATAATTGGCTTACCAATTCCCTGAACACGGTTATGCCTCTTAAACTGAATACAAAAAAGAGCAGCACCTTTAAATCCCCTTGGTTCACGACTGAACTAAGAGATCTCAGAAAAGCCTGTAAAAAATTAGAACGTAAGTGGAGGAAAGATTGGTCACCTATTAGTAAAACCTCCTACCAGGCTGCCCTGAGACTCTATAAAACCGCTCGGCAGAAATCCAAGGCAGATTTCTTTAAGGAGAAAATTAAAACATCCGCTAACTCCTCCAGGGAAACGTTTAAAATTGTCAAGCAGTTGCTCAAAATTCCAGCTCCTATAATTACGCATAAGGACCCCGAATTAAGATGTGACCAGCTAGCGGAGTTCTTTGATAGCAAAATACAAAAAATTCTCTACAGCCTTCCCCAAGTGCCCACTACACTATCGATAGAAGTCCCCCCCGTTTCCTCCTGCCCCCAACTCAATGCGTTTAGCAGCATTACTAGGGAAGACTTCTGCAACACGCTAGCCACCATAAAAAGTGGCTCCCCATCTGACCCAGCCCCTATGCACATCCTCAAGCAAATTCTGAGTACGATCTCACCTACGGCCACAGAGCTTTTAAACACCTCATTTGCCACGGGCATAGTCCCCCCGAGCTGGAAACAAGCCAAAATCAAAACGCTCCTTAAGAAACCAGGCCTAGACTCTTTAGACCTGGCCAACTTTCGCCCAATTTCCCTGCTTCCAGGAATGGGCAAAGTGGCCGTGAAGGTGGTGAATAGGCAGCTCTCAGAATACTTGGAGAGGAACGGCCTACTGAGTGACTCCCAAACGGGTTTTCGCCCAGGCCAGAGCACAGACACTGCCCTATTAGTGGCTACGGAAGAGGCAAGATGCATCTTGGATTCAGGGCTATCAGCGGCCCTGATCCTCCTGGACCTTAGCGCTGCATTTGATACCGTTGACCATACAACCCTGGTCCAGCGCCTCGCCAAATTGGGCATCACTGGATCAGCCCTCAGATGGCTGGAATCCTTCCTCGAGGAAAGATCCTTTAGGATTTGGGAAAATGGCTCGATGTCCAAACCCATTCCCCTTCAGTGTGGGGTTCCTCAGGGCTCCTCCCTGAGCCCCACACTGTTCAATGTTTATATGGCCCCGTTAGAGGAGGCAGTAGCCCCCTTCGGGATTAAGTCCATTAGCTATGGAGACGACACACAACTTATCGTCTCGCTGTCACAACAAAGGGGACACCCATCCGACCTCTCAAGATGCCTAACTGCCATTTCCTCCTGGATGACTGACTCTAAACTCAAACTCAATGGAGCTAAGACCGAGATCATGGTCATGGGCCACCCACTTTCATCCTTGTCCTCTGACATTGGCCTCCCTGTATGGGGGACTTACCATCGCCAAAGGAGAAAGTTAAAAGCCTCGGGGTCTGAACCCCAATTAACATTCAAGACCCATGCGCAGAAGGTTGCAGGAGGGTGCTTTGGATTACTGCGGGCTGTAAGGAAGGTCCTCCCCCTTCTTCCCTTCGAATCGAGAAAACTCCTAATCCAGGGCCTAATTTTGTCCAGACTAGATTATGGCAACGCTCTCCTCCTGGCGGCTCCTCAGGCCTCGATCAACATCTTGCAACGAGTACAGAACGCTGCAGCCAGGCTTCTCTTGGGGGCTTCCAGATGGGCTTCAGCCAGGCCTTTGCTCAGACCTCTACATTGGCTCATATTCAGGAGCGAATCTCCTTCAAGTCACTCTGTATTGCCTAAAAATCCCTGCAAGGTAACGGTCCTCCGGCCCTGAGGGGTCTGATCTGTCCATATAAACCGGCGCGGGCTCTTCGGTCCGACGGAGAAAACCTGGCCATCACACCCAGAGTGAGGAAAGCCCGCACTGGAGGCCGCCGGTTTTCGCTGAATGCAGCAAAAAAGTGGAATGCCCTCCCCAGGGATATACGGAAGGAACCCTCCTACCTGAAATTCAGAAAATCACTTAAAACCTTCCTTTTCCCCAAGGCCCCCTAATTTCTTTCCTCTTGTGTTCTGTGATTATAGTACTAGCGCTGGGACGCTCTCGGGCAGCCATGCGCTCTATAAACCCAATTTCATTTCATTTCATTTCATCTGGTTTAGTAGCTACCAAAGCAGCATAAAAGCTGCAAATAGAGCACTCCCCCCCTCTTACTATCGCTTCCAAAATGTCATTTTTGTCAAACCCAGCCGCCCCACCTATTTTGTTACTGAGAAAGCTCCTCACCTGAAGGTACTTGAAAAAACCTCCTCCTATTTAAATGAAACTTTGTCTCTAAAGATGAAAACTGCATAAACCCCCCATCCGGCCCCAACAAATCTCCTACGTTGACTATCCCCTTCCTAGCCCAATCTGCCATAGTTGTGTCCGCAAAAATCAATGGCGGCAAGGAACGGTTCCTGTACAATCTAGTGTATCTGTTGAACCTCCCCAGACTAACTTTCTTTACAAACGCTGTCCAGACATTATATGCTGCCCTAATAGTTTTAAATCTCGTCCTCTTAAAATAGGAGGAGTCAGTGCAACTCAAGAAGGCATTCCCTGCACTAGCTCCCAAAGTAAATTCATAAATCCCAGTAGATAATGCCGTTATTTTAGGATCAGCGCCACCGCCTCCAATTAGACCCTGCATAAACTGCAACACAGCAGCCCAATAGTAAAGCCTGAAGTCTGGAGCCCCCCACCCTCCCCTATCTCTGGGTAATGACATGAACCTATAAGCCCGCCTGGGCTTCCCATGTGCCCAGATGCATTTGTTCAAAATTGATTCTATCTTGTTGAACCAATGAGTTTCAAAAAATAAGGGGATTGCCCTGAAAAAGTATAAAAACTTAGGGAGTAATAACATTTTAATAACGTTTGTACGACCAACCAGGGACCACCGAAGATTATTCATCCTTGCCAGATCCAAACTCACTTTATTCAATAATGGTGTCAGATTGCGCTCCACTACCATGTCTAAATCTGATGTAATCTCCACACCCAAATATACTGCTGCGCTAACCACCCGTGGGTCATTGCAGACGGCATGTGGATTCTTCACAATTTGTGTCTTGTTACTGTTAAGCTTATACCCCGAGATTCTCCCAAACCTGTGTGCCTCGACCTCTATTTCTATTATTGCCGGGGAAGGGTTAGGGGTTATTATCGCGACATCGTCCGCGTATGCTAACACCTTAACCTGCGTACCTATTGTAGTTAGAGCTGGAATATTAGGGATGCCGGACAGTTTGCGCAAGAAAGGATCCAAGTAAATTGCAAACAGAAGGGGAGATGAAGGGCACCCTTGCCGCGTACCTCTTCTTATCTGCACTTCCGTGGTGAGCCCCCTATTAATCCTAATCTTGGCTGTAGGGGCTGTATACAGAGCTTGAACCGCTCTAATATATCCTTCCCCCAAGCCAAACCATCTCATCACCTCCCATAAATAATCCCAGGAGACCCTATCGAACGCCTTCTCAGCATCCAGGAATAGAGCAGCTATAGGGTCTCCCGGGATCTCTTTGGCATCGAACAAAGTGATGACCTGCCTAATTTGCTCAGTGGTGCCCTTCCCTGGAATAAATCCATGCTGCTCGGGGCTAACCAGTCCCTCTATTACCTTAGCCAATCTTTTCGCGAGAATTTTAGAGAAAAGTTTAGCGTCTGAATTCATTAGAGTGATAGGCCTATATGACCCCGGGGCTATAGGTGACCTGCCCTTTTTTAGTAACACAATAACTTCTGCACCTCCCCAGGATGCCGGGATTGAAAGCCCTTGTGGTGCCTGAAGAAATGTATCTAATAAATCTACCAGCAGAGCTTCCTGAAATGTTTTATAAAACTCCAGTGGGATCTGGTCTGGGCCAGCGGCTTTTGCTGAGGGGAGTTCCGCCAACGCCTCACACACTTCTTCGAGGTTAATAGGCAAATCTAATCTTTCCCTCTCCTCCGCGGGGAGTCCATCTGCAGTGACTTGGTTAAGATAATCCTTAATGTCTGTACTTTCTCCCCCCTGCTCTATATCATACAGATCTGAGTAAAACTCCCTGAAAACCTCCCTAACGCCCACAGGATCAGCATTCAAACCCCCTTGCTTATCTTTAATGCACTGAATATCCCCTGCAGCTATTTTCTGTCTTGTCCTTACCGCCAAAATATGGCCCACCCTCTCACTCATCTCAAACACTTCCTCATTTTTAGCCAAATATTTAGCCGCAGTTTTACTAGCTTTACCCTCTATTCCATCCGCCTTTAATACCATAATTTTTAGTAATTGCTGTTCCAAATGGCTACCCGCTCGAATCAGTAAGGCCAGTTCCTCCTCTGCTTCCATTAAGGTCTTAATCATTTCCTCCACCCTCATTTTTTCATCCCTTTGTCCATGCAGTGAATAACTAAGTGTTTCCCCGCGGACCCCCGCATTAAACGCATCCTAGGCAATGCCCGATGATGTGCTCCCCCTATTAACCCTCAAAAAGTCTTTGATCCAATTGCTCATGTATCTTACATTTCCCTTATCTTTAAGAAGGGCCCTCTCAAATGTCCAGCAATATGGATTAATGGCTACCCCTCCTAATTCAATTGTAAACACCAGAGCGTTATGGTCCCAAACTACACGGGGAAATTTCGTTTTGTGATCTAGTGAGTAAAGAGGGGGAATCAAAAAGTAATCCAACCTTACCGTAGTTCTGTGTGGGGCTGAGAAATAAGTAGTGCCACCCATCTGTGGACATAAATTTGCCCACAGGTCTATTAAAGTATTATGCTGTGCCATATCTCTAGTGCTCTGTGTGACCTTCTTTTCCTCCCGCTGTAGCCTTGCCTCTTCTGAATCTCAATGCCCGAGGGACTATTAAGATTAAAATCTCCACAACAAATAATTGGATCGGGCCAATGGGTGGTGGATAACATGACTAAGACCATTTAGTCTCTAATGCGTAAATATCGCTGTATTCTCAGCGATATTCATGCATTTCGCCGCTATTGCTGGATATTTTAGCACAATGGAGAAAAACGTTGCTAATAGCATGTTTTCTCCGCTAACATATCCAGTGATAGGCAGCAATAAAAAAATCGTCACTAACCCTATTTAGCGATAAATATCGCTACTTGTTGGTAATATGCCCCCAGATTCCGTTGTTTATCACTCCTCACCCTGCCCCTCATCCGCCCGCCTGCCTGCCCATCGCAACTCCCTCCACGGATCGCGGCTGTTTCTTTATTCCGTTTATATTGTATTGTCTATTTATACTCTCATTTTTTATTAAATTTTCCTTGTTTCATACTCCTTGTTCTTTTGTTGTAAGTCCTTTTATTTTTATAGTCCGAGGTTTGTCCTCATACTCCTCCCTCTGTTCTTGTAAGTAATATAATAGAATATTTGAAATATTTTTTTTGGTAATGTTATATATATTTCTGTACTATAGGTTGTGTTTATCGATACTAAAAATACTGCATCATGGGGGGGCGTGGCCAGCAGCATGGCCGACTAGACGTGCTCTGCCGGAGCTCCGGCCGAGCTGCCCAGTAATCCGTCACATATTATCCTGCACGAGCTCGAACAGGCACCGGAAAGACGATTAACCACCGTGGCACCTAGCTGAAGCGCCGCATAGACGGCACACGCCTGCTTTCCTTGGAAAACCGTGTATGAAGATGACCGTAGCGGGCACCCGGCGGCCATGATGGCGACCGCGAGGCGCGGAGGACTCCTGAGCTCCTAGAGCCCATACCGGGGATTCGGCTGCCCAACGCGCAACTGCCGGAGGTTCCACGACCTGCCTTGCCCCCAGGTGACGTTGGCCACGCGTGGCGGGTGGACGGCGACGGCTCGAGGTGATCGCGGACAGCCGGCCGCCTTTACCAAGATGGCGGCCGGCGGAGTGTGAGACGGCTGGTAACGGCGAGAACCCACGGCTGCCCCACCCTGGCCTCGGCGGACCTGGTAACCGCCTGCGCGACACAACGTAGGTGCAGTGAGGGCAGTGGAGCGGGGGGCCGACCACACGACACCTACGGAGCAGTGACGAACTCCTTTGTGACATCAGCCTACACCAACATGGCGGCGGAGAGATCCGAGGGCCCCGGGAGCTAGACACCTGGGCACAGTAGCTGAGGAGGTGTCCTGTGGACCGCGAGGGCTGAACCTGCGGGGGAGAGAGCTTCTGCTAGACCTGCTGCCCGGAGTGTGAGGTGCGGAGCTTCAGGGCGGGTCGGAGCCCTCCGCGGCTGACCGGCGACTCTAGGGGAGACAACACCTGAGGCGGAGGGGGCCCCTGAGCGACTACGGGGGAGACCCGCAAGACTGTGACAACGGAGGCCGCTATTACTATCTATAACCCCCGCAGTGGCCCTCCTACATCTGCGAAGACAGGGACCTACGCGAATCCTCCCAGGCCTACAGACGGTGTGGCAATGGGGAAGACAGACCGGGCGCCCAAGGTCACGCGACAGGGCCC
Organism: Lissotriton helveticus; assembly: GCF_964261635.1. Classification (NCBI taxonomy): domain Eukaryota; kingdom Metazoa; phylum Chordata; class Amphibia; order Caudata; family Salamandridae; genus Lissotriton; species Lissotriton helveticus. Next base: position 1,613,772,271 of record NC_136065.1, read on the forward strand.
CATGGATAACTTCGCAGCACCACAGACGATGGCAGACCACCAGTCCATACAGCCTGGCGCACGCAACGACACGGCCATGCTAATGGAGGCCATTCAGGCATCCAGGACGGACATTCAGGCATCGCGCTCTGCCCTAGAGACTAAGATCGGAGAGGTAGGGTCTGAGGTTACCCTACTGCGGCAGGATTTTCGAAACCTGGCCGAAAGGGTGACGGCGACGGAAGCACAATTAAAGGACAACGAGGAGTCGATCACTACACTCAAGAAGGACATGGCGGAACTACAGGCCTCCCACCGTCAACTGCAGTGGAAAGTGGACGATGCGGAGAATAGGTCAAGGCGCAACAACCTCCGCTTTGTAGGATTTAGAGAGGGGATTGAGGGCAAGGACATGTCCGCCTTCCTACTAGCCTGGCTGAAAACTACTTTCCCGAATGCGCAGTTCTCCCCATGCTTCATAATTGGGAGGGCGCACAGGGCGCTACTGGCCAAGCCACCGGAGGGTGCGAGACCACGACCAGTCATAGCAGGCTTCCTGAACTTTGCGGACCGAGACATGATCCTACGGGAAGCCAGAGCCTTGGGAGAGATCCGCTTGGAGAACAATACTATAATGATCTTTCCTGATTACAGCCAGGAAGTCTCAAAGCAACGCCGCTCGTTTGACTCGGTAAAGGCGAAGTTGCGGTCGCTAAACATCAAATATATGCTCCTCTTTCACGCCAAACTCAAGGTGATCTACAAGGATACATCCACCTTTTTTGCACACCCGGACGACGCGTGGCAATGGCTCGAGGAACGTCCCATCTTGAATAGCAGGGAAGCGGCTGGCCGAGAGGCACTGGACAGGTCGGTGAGGGAAAGGTCGAGATGGGAGCTGCCGAAACCGCAGCGGCGGAGATCACGGAGGACGCAACAGAAGTCAACGGCAACACCATACAGAACCCGAGGCACGGCGGACAAGAGAGAAGGCAGATCAGAGTCCCCAGGCAATGTCTCCGCTGCGGGCTCGAGGTTCAGTTGCCTGAGGAAGGGAATCCGTTCCGAAGGCGACGACATGGCGGAGTCGGAGGGCCCCACATCCGGAGGGGAGGAGGAAGAACTCTTGGGCGACTCGCTGCACCCGCTGGTCAAGGAAATACAACAGCTGGAACATGACTCCTCGGGTCAGGGCCCGACCATGGACACACATGACTCACATTCGTGATTATGGGTGCACAAAGCTCGGAGACGTTAGCGGCTCGGCGCAACGGAGCAAGCAAGTTGACACACCCCCTACTGTTCTTTTTTTCTTGAGTTTTCTTGGAACCAGTTATTGTTTAGTGTGGGGAGGGATGTGTGGGAGGGCGACTGACCTACTCCCATGGATAGTTTGGTCCCAGGTTGGGACGCAGCTGGAAGGGGAGGGAGGTGGGGAGGGGGGTGGGGGGGAGTTTGGCACTGGAATTACCTCACGTTGGGGTTCTGGGGGTATGGGGGGGGAGTTAGTTGAGAAGCAGCAGAGAAATGCCATCCCATACTTGGATGCGTCCCGTCCCCGGGGTCCCGCACAAGGTAGACACTGGGTCATGCAATGGCAGATACACTAGATAATCCACGCATGGGTGGCGCTGGGGTCACTGTGTTAACGTGGAACGTAAATGGCCTGGGATCGAAAATCAAGAGAAGTTTGGTCAACGCTTATCCCAAATGCTTGACGCCTGACATCGTTCTCCTCCAAGAGACCCACCTTAGGGGCAACCACTGCACGTTCATAGCGCGTGGACGGTATGTGGTCTTAGCACACGCGGGTTACACGATGGGCTCCAGAGGAGCCGCAGTTCTCATCAAACAAACAGCACCATTCACGGTTACACACACTTGGTTAGACCCGCAGGGGACATACGCGGGGGTCCAGGGGCTGTGGCGGAGATGTAAATTCACGATAATCTCTGTATACGCCCCACCTAAGCTTCAGCCACGCACACTGAAGGCAGTCATGAATATCCTGCCGGACACGGCCGACACGACACAAATTGTAGGGGGAGACTTTAACGATGTAATGTGCACATCCCAGGATAGATCGGGGTCACCCCGCACTATAGGAACTACAACCGCCCTAGCGCGCCAAATGACCACTATCGGCCTCACCGATGTATGGAGATGGCTCCATCCAACACAAGAAACATATTCATTCTACTCAGGGGCTCACAAAGTCTTTTCCAGATTAGATTATATCTTTACATCCAGGCAGGAGATCTCGGCGGGAGATCTAGCGGAATATAAGGCAAGAGGGATTTCCGATCACTCCCCGCTATTTATACACCTAGGGCGCGAGGGAGGGGGAAGTCAGACGCAATGGCGACTAGCGCCGTGGGACATTCAAACGCCAGAAATTCTATGGGGCTTACGAGCGGACATATGGGTCTACATAGCAGAAAATTAGGGATCGGTTCAATCGGGGGTGACCCTATGGGAAGCTATGAAACCAGTGTTAAGGGACCGCATTCAGAGCAGGTTGAGGGAGGTCAGGCGGAAACGCCACGAGGCGATAGCGAACGAGGAGGTGACCATCCTGACTCTAGAAGCAGAAAACCAACAGCAGAAGGGGGAGGCACGCCTTAGGAAGCTACTAGACACTCAGAGACACTACAGGGAGCTAGTCACGGACGAGGCGCGCACTCAGGCACTGGCAACACTCCACCGACTATACGATGTAGGTGACAAATCCGGGAAACTTTTAGCCTGGTTGAGCAGGAGGGAACGAGCGACCCGGTGGGTGGATCAGATCCGGTTGCCTGGGAGCAGGCGGGTGTCCTCGGATGTGGCCATAGCGGACGCTTTTGCGACCTACTATGAGGACTTCTATAGGGCCAGAGATTTACGGGACTGTGAGGACACACAGCGATACTTATGCGATATGGAGATGCCTACCTTGTCCGAGGAGGCCAACGCTGCCCTTGAGACAGACTTGACGCTAGAAGAAATAGCGGAAGCCGTAGCAGCACTGAGACCGGGGAAAATTCCAGGACCCAACGGTTTCCCGGCGGAGTTTCTCAAACGGACAACGGATCTGTTGCAACGGCATTTGAAGGCCCTCTTCACAGACTCGTACCAGACTGGGAGCCTCCCCCCAGATTTAGCCTTAGCCACTATTGTCCTGATATACAAAGAGGGTAAGCCGAGGGATGACTGTTCCTCTTACCGCCCAATCTCCCTCCTGAACATAGAAACAAAAATTCTGGCCACCATCCTAGCGAGGTGACTGAGACAGGTCATCACAGAACTGGTACATATGGACCAGTCCGGCTTTCTGCCGGACAGGGCAACCAAACTCAATCTCCGCCGCACTCACAATTGGCTACAGGAGGTCCGTGGGAGGAGTGAACCCCACTGGTTCCTCTCCTTGGATGCGGAGAAAGCGTTTGACGCAGTCCACTGGCCTTTCCTAATGGAGACGCTCCGACGGATTGGATTTGGACCCAAATACTTGCAATGGGTTCGACTCCTATACTCAGACCCGATGGCTCGTGTACGGATCAATGGGCGACTGTCCCGCGAGTTTCCGATTGGGAGGGGGACCCGTCAGGGATGCCCATTGTCCCCCCTTTTATTTACACTTACAATTGAAATTCTAGCGTTACGAATCCGGCATAATCAAGACATTAAAGGCTTCACTTGGGGAGGATCAGATGCGACACAGGAAAAAATATCCCTGTATGCTGATGACGTACTACTGTACGTGACTGATCCAGATAGGACAATCCCGGCGCTGTTCGGAGAGCTGAGCGACTTTGGGGCGATGGCAGGACACGCAATAAATTGGCACAAATCGGTCCTTTATGATCCACAAGGCGAGAAGAGGTGGGAGTGTCTGCCAGAGTTACTTATACATACTACAGAAGGCTTCCAGTACTTGGGGGTTTTCATAACCTTAGATAGGGACCGCTCCTCCACTGACAATATACACCGAATAATGGTGGGTGCGAAGGCAGAGATGGACAGATGGAGACAGCTCCCGCTCACTATACTGGGTCCTATTGCCCAAGTTTCTCTATGCGCTCCAAAATGAGTACTATCCCTTACCGAGTACGACCATGAACAAAATACATGCAGATCTCCGCACCTTCCTGTGGCTGGGGAAACAGCCGAGAGTGGCTCTCGCCACATTGCAACGACACCAATATGGTGGGGGGATCTCGCTTCCAAACATAGAGGCCTACTACTGGGCAGAACACCTCGCTCCCATCAATGAGTGGCTGCACGCAGCAGCCGACCACCCTACGTATGCACTGGAGAGATCTAAGTGGTCGAACACGACTATACTACACTTCCTCTATGGAGGGAAGGGGGGTCAACGGCTCCTCCCTGCCACCAGAATTACGTTGTCGGCATGGCGTAGAGCGACAACAAGAATGGGGTGGGACAAGAGGCCCACCCGCCAGACGCCACTATGGTGCTGTCAGTGGCTGGGGGAGCTCAACAAGCTGAAAGGCTTCGGCAGATGGGATGACATTGGCATCTCCACTGTGGGAGACGTGATAGCAAGGGGGGAATTGAAAACTTTCCAGGCGCTCAAAGACGAATTTGGCCTACACAACACCCAATACTACAAATACGTTCAACTGCAACATGCATGGAGGGCACAACACATTACACTTACTGACATCCCAGAATATGCACCACTGGAGGGCAGATTGCTACAGGAGCAGATGCAGGAAGGGGCGGTATCACTGACGTATAGGACCCTGACGAATAATATGCTAGGTGACCTACAGGCTCTAAGGGATAAGTGGGAGACCGGCGTGGGGGCCATGGAGGATCTGGACTGGGAGCTTGCTCTCATGCATCCTTGTGAGGTGGCGATAAAGTCGAGACTCCGTCTCATACAATTTAAGGTGCTCCACCGAGTTTACTTTGACAGGGTGAGGCTCTTTAAACTAGGTAGGATTGCCGACACAGCATGCCTTAGATGCCACCAACACACGGGCGATTTCTTTCATACAATCTGGGGATGTGCAGTTATTCAAGAATACTGGGAAACTGTGTTCATGGAACTAGGCGAGATACTGGGGGTGGACATCCAGCGGGATCCTAGATTGGCGCTCCTGGGCGTGACCACAGAAGTTGATCTCACCCGCCCTCTGCTTATCTTTTTGTTGCTGGCTCTGGTGGTGGCAAAAAGGGACATAGCACGACTCTGGGGGGCGCCCGGAAAGCCAGACCTGGAGAAATGGAGGAGAGGGCTAGATTTGTACATGGCGGCGGAGAGAGTGACTTATAAAGCCAGAGGTTGTCCCAAAAAGTTCCGGAAAATATGGACTAAATGGAGACACTACCATGGTCTAGAATTAGTCAATACGACCAGAATGTATAAGGTCAATGGGACCCTGGAAGAGATACCATGTAAGGTGGAACTTACTGAACAATGTATATATACTGTAGATGCCCTGCTCAAGACTCTGGATTATCCGGGTGTAAATACAGCAGATGAACGGGGGGGACGGGAGCGAGGGAGGAGGGAAAGTCAGGGGTGGTGAACTGCTGCTTGGGGGGGTTCTTCTGGTTTTGCGGTTTGTATGTTTTATTTCTGTTGCTGGTGCAAGAGTCATTAAGTTCACTATAAGGGTACACTATTCTATAACAACAGAAAAGTTGCATGACAGGCGGCGGGAGTGGAATGTTGACGCTCTACCGTGCGACCTCATTTCTGTATATGATCCTTCTGATGCAACAATAAAAAGAATGTTTAAAAAAAAAAAATACTGCATCATGCCAATGAAGTACCAAAAGAGGAAGCAACAAAAGAAAAGTGTGTATTTGAAGAGAACTCACCAAGAAGATTTACATGAAGAGAGATGTCTTAACAAACAGAAAGAAACTCCTGGTAAGAGCAGGAGCACTTTTTTGAGGAAAATATTAAAGACTAAGAGTAGTGTTCGGAAACAGAAAAAGGTCTTTAGTGTATCAGCAACGAAAAAAAAAACTACTAATGAAAAGAATAATGGAAAATCAAGTGCAGACAAAACTGTGTATAGTACAAGGAGAAAGAATCAATTCATGGAAATTAGGAAAGAAATGTTTTATAATAGATTGGTATCAAATTTAATGAAAGAAATTAAGGTATATAAGAAAAAAAACTGTATTTTATAAGAAGAAGAAAGCTATAGAAAATGTAGTTGAGAAAGCTTTGGAATTGAAAAGAAAACTGTTTATTTTAGTAATCAATAGAAGTAGACCACTAGATAAACCAATCCATTTAATGAAGGGCAAAAGTAGGTGGAGAAGACTAATTAACAGAAGTAATTTTTGTGAGTTTTTTTTTGGGTGAATGGAAAGATAGTTCAAGTTCTGAGCCTTTTTTTAATGAAGAAAGTTATATTTAGAGTAATGATTTGTTGCATGCAGTTGACACTACTGGTCGTGCTTATGAGGTTAGAAATGGTTGTCCTCTTGAGAAAGAGACAATTATTCCTAGAAATGCAGAAGAGGTGTTAGCTGGTGACGTTTTAGGGAGACTTCCTAAAGCTCCAGTGTACACTTGGAATTGTAGTAGTATGTGCAGTGTGCGGCAAGAATCTATTGATTTTTTAAGCATTTTCTTACGTAATTATACCAAGAAAAGTGTTAAACGAAAGATTAAGATATTACAAGAACTAAACCCTTGTGAGAGAAAATACTGGTTTGCAAGGTCATTCTCTGCCTTGTCTTTCTAAAAAAGTATGTCGAAGTGTTTTCCACCATTTCAGGATGTTAGCAGTTCATCATACTCAATTGAGGAAATTAGTCAGAAAATTGTATTACGCAAAAAGTCCAGCACTAATGTTAAAAAGGTTGAACAGTGCTCTTTTGCGTGGATCTGTATCAGATGTAACAAATGTTTGTGATGAAACTGAGATTAGTTACTTTGGTCCTCAGGAAGACAGAGGAGGAAGTGAGAGATTAATAGAAGAAAAAGCGGAAGAGAATGTAGGACAGTGAGCAAGAAATTATACAGTTTAAGGTAAATTCAGGTGAAAGGCCAAATTATTCTTGTATCTGTTGTCGACGAATTCATTATAAAAATCAGACCAGGACTGTTGATCTGTATTTAAAAAGTGAAAAGGAAAATAATAATGAGTGGAAGGATTTTGCATCTTATTTGATGGCAGAGAATTGTTTTAATTTGGGTTCTGATCAGCGTATTTGTAAATACTGGTATAACAAATTAGATGAGAACAAAATGCCTGCTAGAGCTGTGCATAATAATCTTGAGTTGGTAAATATTCCTTCGGAGCTGATGAATTTAAATACCTATGAGTCTATTCTTATTCAATGTGTGCATCCATTTCAGGCTATTGTTCGTATGGAGCCTAAGACAGGAACATTGCCTCCTTCTGATTTACAGAGAGGATTAAAGGGAAGAGTTGTATATTTGCCTCTAGATATAAAGAAAAATATTGAAACTATTGGTGTAGAAAATGTTGAGGATGAACCTTTAATTATTCTTGTTAATGGCGTTCCTACTAAGAGTAAGAAAATCTGGCAAGGATTAGTGGATGTTAGGAAAGTGAAAAAGGCAACATTGTATCTGGTAAAAAATAATCAATATTACAAAAATGTGTATGTGGGAGAAGAAGAAATAACTGTATAAGAAGATAGTAACTTGCCATCTGGACAAATTGAAAAAGTGGAGGTGTCCAGAACTGAAGAAATCTACGAACATTACAGTGTTCATCCATTGCATTCCAAAGAAATGATGGGGAATGCTACAGAGTTTTTTCAAATGAAAGAAGCAAAAGGAAGTCCCATTAGTGTATGGGAAAAAAGCTTGGAAGCTCGTTGTTTGCCTCAGTTGTTTCCTACAGGAAAAGGAGGACGATATGATGAACGACCTGTGCAGATTCCTGCATCTGAATACCGGACATCAAGATTATAAGCAAAAGATGCAAGATTTCGACAATGCATTCCATATTTGTTTCATCTTTTGTTTGAGAGTGATTTGTCTGGACTTTCTTATGCAGTAAACCATATATTGAAAACAGGTGTACATCTGCAAAATGTTTTTGCAAAGAAATTTATGGATAAAGTACAACAGAAAGATAATGTTTTGGAATTTCAGCTGATTAATCTGATGGCATGTCAGCGTGGTGCTAATGAGTACTGGTACTGTTGTCCTGGATAACTAAAATGTATGCTAAGGAACTTAGGAACTCCAACATGGTTCCTTACTCTAAGCTGTGTTGAATATGCTTGGGATGATTTACTTCAATTTCTTCGAGAGGCAAATCCAAATATACCAAATATCAAATACAAGACACCTGGAGAATTGTGCTCTTTGGATCCTGTTAATTTATGCAGGTATTTCAATCATAGATTTGAAGCTATGATGTCTTTTATCACCAATAAAATAAATCCGCCTCTTGAGAGGTTCTGGATTTCTTTTGGAGAAAGGAGTATCAAGCGAGAGGTGCTCATCACACACATATGCTATTATGGATCAAATATGCTCCCAAATTTGGAACAGACTCAGATGATACTGTGTTGTCTTTTATTGAAGAATATGCTACATGTGATATACCCAAAAGTACAAAAGATAACGACTTAAGAAAACAAGTCTCACGATTCCAAAGCCATCGTTGTGGGAAATACTGTAGTCGAAAGTACAAATCTAAGGACAAATTCTACAGCAAATGCCGTTTTGCATTTCCTCGACCTGTAATATCGAAAGGAAGAGTGAACAGTTTTATGTCATCTTTGCAACATAATATCACAAGAAAGTCTCCAAAAAATACCTACAACTTAAGAAGAAATGAAGAGTCAAAATACATAAATCACTATAACTCAGTCATTTTGTCTATGTGGAATGCTTATAAGGATATTCAATATGTTGCAGACATATCCATTGCTGTTGCTCGATATGTGACATCGTACATGACAAAGTCAGAAAAGACGGAATTGAAGGAAATGTGGGAAGGGATTTCCCATGAGAAGAGTCTAAGTAAGAAATTATACAGTTACAGTTTGAAGATGTTATCTCATCAAGAAATTGGAGGGTATGAATGCTCGAATCGCTTATTATCTGCAAGTCTGTACTCTAAATCTAGAAGAATCATTTGGGTGAGTCTAGGTCTTGCTGCAACACGAAACCGAGTACTTAAATCTGTACAAGAATTTGAATATTTAGCTGAAAAAGAGCCATAAAGTACTGATATTGTGAAAACAAATATGTTGGATACATATTATCCAAATAGAAGTCATCAACTTGAGAACATTTGTCTCTATGAAGTGCTGCAAAACTATATTTTTAAACGGAATATTACCGAAAACATTAATAATGGTATATATGCCGTTATTGGTTCTGAAGGATGTCTGGTGAAACAAAGAAAAGGACATTTGATTAATCACAGTAAATTGAGTTGCGAAACACCTGACAAAAGGGAATTTTACTATTTAGCTCTTTTGCAACTTTTCAAACCATGGCGTTCAGAATTGCAATTACTTGGAGATTTTGAGAGCTATAAAGATTCCTTCAATGCAACTAATGATACTATAGAATGTCCTGTTTATGCTAATTGTGTCAAAATGTTGAATGACGAAATTGAGCAAGAAGCTACAATTCCAGCTGAGATTGCTAGAGACAGTTCTCAAGACAGTCAAACTTCTTGTCCGTTGAGTCAGGACCCATTAGGAGAACCTATTGTTCTAAATGAAGCAGAAACTGCTATGGAAGAGGTGGAAACAGCAATGTATCAAGGTCAAGAAGATCTAACAAACTTAGGAAACTTGGAAGAACAACTAATTCTTGAGCAGAAAGAAATATATGAGCAAGTGAGCGAACATATTGACCATGGATTTCTTCATGAGAAGAAAGAGTGCACTTGCTCATCATTTGAACCTATCCGTATGTATGTGAGTGGACAAGCTGGAACAGGAAAAAGTTTTTTAATTAAAGTAATCACAAGTTTTCTACAGAAAAGAACTGAGTCACATTTATCTTGTGTTGTCACTGCTCCAACTGGATTAGCAGCTCGCAATATTAAAGGAATTACTTTACATCGTACCAGTAGAGCATGACAACAAATTACAATACCACAAGCTATCTGGAGAAGCTTCTTGTGAAGTTTCAAGAGTGTTGAGGAAAATGAAGCTTCTCATTATTGATGAGGTAAGCATGGTCTCAAACTTAATGCTTACCTTTGTGCATTTAAGAATGCAGCAAATTCTTAAAACAGAGCATGACGTATTATTCGGAGGAAAACACGTCATAGTTTTTGGAGATCTTCTTCAACTTACTTCTGTAAAAGGGCAGCCAGTGTTTAAAACACTGGTGCATGAAGATACTAGAAAGTCTTTGGGGAGTATTGGCAATGTAAACATTTGGTAATATTTTCAGTATAAGGAACTTACTACAAATATGCGACAAGCAAATGATGTTGATTATGGAACTATTCTTCAAGATGTAGGAATTGAAAAATTGACTGAACATGGCAAACAAGCTTTACAGACACGATTACTTTCCATTTTGTTTCCAAATGCAAATATTGTCCCAGAGAAAATATACATGAGAAATGCAGAAAACAAATCTGTAATCTGCTTAATGCCAACACTGCGTGAATGTTCTATATTCAATGAAGAAATGTTAAAGTTGGAAAATGAAGAAATTATGAAATTGGAAGCAAGTGAAAACTTGAAGAGGAAATTGGATTGTTTAGAGAAATCGATAAGTAAAACTGCTGGTTTCGAAGAGAATTTGTATGTATGTGTAAATTGTAGGGTCATTTTGCGCCGTAATTTGAATGTGCAAAAAGGTTTAGTGAATGGAGCAATGGGTAAAATTGTTGATTTTCTTAATTATGTAAATAGAGGTGGGATTGAATTTTTGAAAATAAAATTTGATTAAATTGCTGAAGTGCAACAAGTTAGTCATTGTGCAGCTCGTTTTTTGCTTGTAAAAGATTGGTATGTCTGCAGAAAACAGTTTCCTGTTTGTTTGGCATATGCGGTGACCATTCATAAATCTCAAGGTTTAAGTGTAGATTGTGCTTTAGTAAATATTGGAAGTACCGTGTTTAAAGAAGGTATGGCATATGTTGCATTGTCTCGAGTCTGAACTTTATCTGGATTGTACTTGATTGATTTTGATGAGACAAAGGTTTCTGCAGATACAAACTGTCTGAAAGAGTATAATAGGTTAAGAAGAGAATATGCACCCAATTTAGGTCAATATCCAGTGATTGGAAAAGCGTGTGGTAGGTAGAAAAAGAAGATTTGAGAATATCTGTTGTGAAACTGTACGGAAAGAAAAAAAACAAGATGAAGTTGCGCTTGCAAGCAAAAAGAAAAAGGACAGTGTTGAAGAGAATGTTGGTTATCGGTTTGAAAATAGTTCTGGTGTCAACTGCTATGCTAATGTAGTGATTAATGTTGTTTTGTTTTCTGGAAAGTTTCCAACAGCAAATTGTAGAAAATCGGGACAAAAGATTCTGTTCATTGTTTTATTCTGTTTATGACAAATGTAGTAGTGATAAAAGTAAAATACAAAGGGGTATATTACCAACAACTAGCGATAATTTTTGTCTCTAACTTGTTTAGAGACAAAAATTATCGCCGCACATCGGCGATTTTTATCGCAGATAAACCTTGCTATTAGCAAGGTTTATCGCAAATGCGATAAAAAACGGCCGCAATGCATGAATATCGCTGAAAAGTCAGCGATATTCATGCATTATCGAGCAAATGCTCTTAGCCATGTTATCCACCTCCCATTGGATAACATGGTGAAGAACTGCTCAGGGCAGGTGTTAGCTTTTGGAGATATTCGCGCTTAGCGCGAATATCTCCAAAAGTTGGTAATAGGAGATAGCGATGTTAGCGACTGTTTCCAGTCGCTAACATCTTGGCACGCCCACTTTGCATGTCATTAGTGATAAATATCACTGACATGCAAAGCGGGGCCCAAGATGGTCGCTATCTCCTATTAGCTGTCACTAACTGGTGTTAGCGACAGCTTGGTAATAGGGAGATAATTTTATCTCCGCTTTCTTGGCTTTTAAAGCCAAAAAAGCGGAGATAAACCCCTTGATAATATACCCCAAAGTGTTTCTGATTTTCGAAATGTTTTGGACATATGTTCTGGTTCTTGTCAATTTACGCAGAATATTCAGCAAGATTGTCAGGAATTTTTAATGTTTATGCTTGGTTTACTGGAAGATGAAGGTATAGATGTTGAAAACCTTTTTGGCCTTTCTTATAAATGGCATCATGACCCTCGAAATTGTTTGTTTACATGTAGCACTGACATAGACACTGAGAGATTCATATATTTGACTTTACCGGACTGTGAATCAGTGTCTTTTAACAATCTAATTAGAGGAGCAAGTCAAAACATGCCGTGTAGATATTGTAAATCAGAAATGTCATCAACATTACTTATACAAAGATATGGACAGTATGTTATTTTAATGCTGCAACATTGTAGAACTGATGGAACCAAATTGAAAACTTAAATTAAAAATGTTGTAGCTGGTCAATGTTCAATATCAGGAATAACTTTTATAGCTGTTGCTATTATTTTTCATGATGGACCTTCTACCACATCTGGACATTACATTGTTTATTTAAAATGTCTGAAAGGTTGGATACAGTGTAATGATACTCAATTAGTTTTTAAGCAACGTTTGCCCAAAGAGTTACAAAATTCTTACCTAATATTTTTAAAGACAAAATTTTAAGATCAAAATTTGCCCTTTAGGATTAGTGCTGTTAAGGTAGGTTAGTCTGGTGTTGCAGAGTATTTTGCAAGTGAGGCTGAGGAGCTTGAAGGTGATCCTTTTGTTGATATTGAGGCAGTGTAGGTGCATCAGGTGGTGGGTGATGTGGGTGCAGCCGGGGAAATTGTTGATCACTCAGGTGGAGGTCTTTTGGATTTGTTGTAGTTGTTGTAGGTGTTTGGCTAGAATTCATGTGTAGAGTGTTTTACCACAGTGTAGACTCCTGATGATGAGGGCCTGTGTCACTGTTCTTCTTCTTTTGGTTAGGATCCACTTGTAAACATTGCGGAGCATGTGGAGGGTGTTATAGCAGTACGAGGAGACGGTGTAGACTTGGTTACACATGGAGAGGGAGGATTTGAGGTTGAATCCTATGTTGTGGACATGGTTGGTAGGTGTTGCTACTGTTCACAGTGTAGTCAGGTAGCAGGAGTTGTCTGAGGCTGATGGGCTGAGTCTGAGGATGAGTACCTTCATCTTGTGCCAGTTTGTGTTTACAGTGCTGCTCTTTATGTAGTTGGTGACGTCCTTCATTGTGTCGTGGAGGTTGCCATTGGTGGATTGTGGCTTCTTGCTGAGGAAGAGGATGAGCTGGGTGTTCTTTGTGTAGGAGATGTTGTTGAAGTTGTGATGGTGGGCTACTTGTGTGAGGGTGGCCATGTAGATGTTGAACAGCGTCGGACTGATGGATGAGTCCTGGGGGACCTGTAGATGATGTCGGTGGTTTTGGATCAGAAGGCTGGGACGCGGACGTTCAGGATTAACATTGAACAACTTCCAAACAAAACACTTGATGCATACTATTTGGCCGTAAGGAAAAGTGTAGGTAACATTATTTACAGTGTAAGAAAATTAATCATAATGTATTGTTATTTTATGATTGTTTGAGATATGTTATATTTACGTAAGAAATTGCTCTTAGAAAAAAACATTTAAGATATGTTTTATTCCTATTTTTTATATTGTTATTGAGAATGTTGACTGGGTTTATTTAAGATATCCTTATGGATTGTCTTTTTTTTGCCCGCTGTTATGTGATGAGTACTATTGAACTCACTGATTGTAGTGATACATTATCGCCGCTTTTATGGGCAGGAAAAATTCTGATAAAGCGACGATAATGGGCTTGATAATAGGGCCTTGGAAATTCACAATGGCAGCCCAGGTCCTGGTGTTAACTTGGGCTGTTATGGAAATTCACAGGGGCCTATTATCAACCCCTTTATCGCCGCTTTATCGGCTGTTTTCTTGCCGATAAAAGCGGCGATAATCTTAATAATGTCTTTGTGTTGATGAACACGCGTTGTAATGGCTGAGACTTACGTCCTTCAAATTAGTTTTTAGGTATACGTGTGACCAAGTCTGATAACATCAGAGTTTAAGGACAAACACCATGGTGTCTGTGCCTCGAAATCTCGTAGATCACAAAGAAAATAGGAGGACGATAAATTGAAAGTAACAGATATAATAAAAACAACGGTGAAAAACTACTAAAATGGCCGTGGACGGACTACCTCATCAACGTTTGGCGCCTCGGCACTACGTTCCAAATAAATGTAGATAAAATACGAATATTAATATATTACAAAAGTACAGTAGCGGATGACACACGACCCGGGAAAAGAAAGCGGCAAATGTATTACCTGAAATAAAGAAAGGTTTGTTTCTTGAACTTGAAGAAAAAGAAAAAAACGTGGGCTTCGAAACGAGGCTGCGCATGCGTAGAGAGTACAACTGCTACACAAAAAAAGGAAAGTTTTACATACTATCATAGAAATGAAGGGGCATATTATGAACAAAAGGCGATACATTACTGCCACTTTTATCGCCAGTAACTGCCGATAAAGCGGCGATAATGGGCTTGATAATAGGCCCTTGTAAATTCCCATAGCGGCCCAGGTTCTGCTATTAACATGGGCTGCTATAGTTATTCAGAAGGGCATATTATAAAGACCATTATCGCCGCTTTATCGGCAGTCTCCTGCCGATAAAAGCGGCGATAATGTATTCCCTAATGTTGTTGATAATATAGCCAGAAATTCGTTTTATTAATTTAATTGTTTACTTGCCTACAATCACCCAGATTCCATTCTTTATCACCCCTACCCTCCCCCTCACCCGCCCCGCCTGTCCCACCGCAACTCCCTCCAGGGGCCGCGTCTGGGCTTGATAATACGCCCTTGTTAATTCCCATAGAAGCCCATGTTAACACCAGAACATGGGCTTCTATGGGAATTAACAAGGGCGTATTATCAAGACCATTTTCGCCGTTTTATCAGCAGTTTCCTGCCCATAAAATGTCGATAATTTTAACACCGGTCCTTGATAATATGCCCATCAGTGCCATATTATCAGTAAAGGGCGATACATTATCGCCGCTTTTATTGGCAGGAAACTGCCGCTAAAGCGGTGATAATGGGCTTGATAATAGGCCCTTGTAAATTCCCATAGCAGCCCAGGTTCTAGTGTTACATGGGCTTCTAAGGCAATTCACAAGGATATAATATCAAGCCCATTATCGCCGCTTTATCGACAGTTTCCGGCCGATAAAAACGGCAATAATGTATCGCCTTTTGTTGATAATATGGCCCATTGCTCTTTTTTGACCAGTAAACTCAGGTGCATATTATCAAGGACCAGTGTTAAAATTATTGCTGTTTTATGGGCAGGAAACTACCGATAAAATAGCGATAATGAGCTTGATAGTACAGCCTTGCTATTTCCCATGGAAGCCCATGTTAACAGCAGAACATAGCCTTCTATGGAAATTTACAAGGACTTATTATCAAGCCCACCCTCCCAACATTAATAAAAAAAATGCAGGTACCCGGAGCTGGAAGGTCATTTTACATATTACTGCTCCAGATAGGTGGCGTTCCCCACTACGTGTACAGGGAGAGAGCCCAAAACATACTTTTTTTTAAAAAAAGACCCGAGAGATGCCGCTCCCCGAGACTGCGGGGAGTAGGACCGTAACCCCCCCGCATACTTCAAAATAAAACCAGAGGAATGCCGTTCCCCAGTGCTAGGGACAACTTACAAGCCCCCATTATGCAAAAAAATTGCCCCGTAATTTGCCCCCAGGGACCTAATGAATAAAACAGACTTCTAGTTTTTTTTCACCTTCTCCACCGCGTAAAAGTACTGCACGACTACCCCGCCATTTTTTATTTTCACAGAAATAAAAATTGAGCCTAAAGATCCATGTACCACCCCCTGGCCAAGACTATAGCGTCAACATGTTTCTACCCTGCCCCCTTTCCTTATTTCTCAACTTTGTGTTACTGTTTTCTTGTGACTCTGCTCTCCCGACAAACAAGATGGCTGCCAACACTTCCTGGTTTGGAGTATTGACAGCCAATCACCATGCAGCCCCTTATCATAATTGTACCTATTTCCATACACGTACGCCGCGATTTATCTTTAAAAAAAAATAGAGCCTAAACATCCATGTACGACCCCCTGAGTTAACCTAGAGGGTCAGAATGTTTCTAGCCTACCCCCTTCCCTTATTTCTCAACTTTGTTTTACTGTTTTCTTGCGACTCGGTTCTAGCGAGGCACAAGATGTCCGCCAACACTTCCTGGTTTCGAGTGTTGACAGACAGTTCACAGCCAATCAGCATGCAGCTCGCGCTCGTAATTGAACAGACTTCCGTACGCGTGCTGAACTCCGTCTCTAGATATGGCTATGATTTTACTTGCAATTTTCTCAGAAACTACTGAACAGATTCACACAATTTAACAAAAAGCACAATCTGCGATCAGAACTCTACCTCTCTGCCAAAATTTGTGTAATTCCGTTCAGCCGTTCGGGCTGTAGCCCTGGCTAAAGGTCCCTATGGAAAATTGCATGGGGAAAACACGTTTTGGGACCCCCTTTTTTCTTGCCCCACTTGACGAATCACCCCAAAACCTTCAGGGAAGGAGCGGAACCAAGCATGCCATTTTCTTGGAGGAATATACGAAGATTCGTCTACCGACGCCAAAGTTATTCCAAATAGATTTCCTATGGAAACTAGGTCCTAACTATCACTACCTACTGGCGACCGCCAGTAGGTAATGTATATATATATATATATATATATTCACTGAAAAAACCATAGGTTATAGACCATATATAGTTAGGAATTAGCATTTACAAAACCTTGAAAATTCACTGAAAAAACCATAGGTTATAGACCATATATCGTTAGGAATTAGCATTTAAAAAACCTTATTTTACCCACACAAAACCATTGAAATTCCATATATAGTTAGTTGCACTAACTATATATCGCGCACCCGCAATCCACTGCTGATGATGTCACATATTACATCATTCATGACATGGTCAGTGACATCACTGATGACATCACTGATGACATCTCAAATGACATCACTGACGACATGACAGATAACATCCAGTGATTTTTTGTTTCTGTAAAGTTTAAATATGTCTTACATATTGAAGAATGAGTGTATGTGTAAGTGCCTGGACGAAGGATTTAGTAGGTGCATGACTGACTGTATGACTGAGTGATTAAATGTGTCTCACTGAGTGCATGGGTTAGTGACTAAACTGTCTTAATTTGTGCATCATTATGTCTGTTGTTCTGTAAACTGCTGCATGTGTTGATCAGTAGCTATATGAGTAACTATATGGGTTATTGATTGATTGCCCAAGTATTTGTATGGGAGACTGAGTGTGTGTGTGGCTGGCTGGGAGGTGTGTGACTCTGTGCAGATCAATGTGTACTTGTATCAATGATTGTATAAGAAGGTAAGTATGTGTTAGTATATGTTTGAAAATGTAAGGTGCTCTATGTTTAACTGTATAGACAAGAAAATGGAAGTGTCATTGATTCTTTACAGGACTGACTAGGTGTGTGAGTAACTCCATGGATGAGTGGCAGACTGTGAGTGTCTGTATAGGTGTATGAGTGCATATGATAGTGTTGTAAAGATGAGTGATTGTATGTATGAATGATTGTATGGGTGAATGAGTGAAGGTGTGTGTAGACGTAGGAATCAGTGAGTGCGTATGTAGTAACTAGTATTGGTGTGTCAATGGTTTCAAAAATTATACTCTGTATTTAACACTGGGTGAAACAGAGGTTATATTAAAATGTGAGGAGATGCATTGTATTGTCACATGAATGATATCATCAGTGATGTGGTCATTGATGTCAAATGAGATGTCATCAGTGATGTCATCAGTGATGTCATTTGAGAAGTCATCAGTGATGTCATCAGTGATGTTGATGAAGCAAAGCTTCGCATATTTTGCGGCTTGCCGAAGTCAAGAACCTCGTTTATGTGTAATAAGGTAACAAAAGCGTATGTTTTACTAACATTTATTTTGTTTAGGCAAAGTTCCCGAAGCTTGCCTATGTGTATTTCTAATGAATTTAATCCGTGTCCTCTAATATGGCCGCCGCTTGTATTTTAGTTACTGCGCATGCGTCAGCCACACTCACGTGTCCTGACGCGTCTGCAGAAGTGGAGGGAAAGTTATGCGCATGCGTAATTCATAGCTGTGCTTATCATGTGGTACTGCTCGTGCCACTGCTCTTGTGCCCGTATCAATGTAGCTAACATTTAGATGCAATAAGTTTATTTCTTGATGATGAGTTAAAAGTACAAACCCTGTGATGTGTTTTCATAATGACATTATTATGTATTAATTTGTTTTCGCTTACTTTTCATGTACCGCGGGAAATGGGGGTCTGAGTGAGAGGAGAGCCATATTGGAGGTCCCTTCTGCGCCTGTGCGACATTCGGCAGCACGAGGGACCTTGACAGATGGAACACCGCCAGTTGGCAGTGATGGGCAAGATGCTCCTGAGAAAGTCACCTCTGCCCTGCGAGAACAGCGAATGTGGCTTATTATATGATACAATGTAAATGTATTGCTGCTTGTCGTGTAGTCTCTCATGGGAACCCCTAGCTCAATAGGCGGTACCAGAAAATGTTAATGTGGCATACAAATAGACTGTTTTGATTGGTGTGTTACCCAAATCCTACCTTAGGACCAATCGAAATTGAGGGATTCTGACACTTTGCAACATTGGGGGGTGGTACACTGTCCCCAAACTGTATATCTACCCTGGGTTCACCTAGTGAACCGTCCGACTTGTCTGGTTTAGCTGACCTGTCACTGACCCAACGCACTCAATAGGTGACTGAAGATACAGAGCGCTGCGAAGCACTCTGTCCGAATTTGACCATAGACTGAGGTTCTACTGAACCTTAAAGTGCTGGCGAAGCACTTAGCTGGGAGTTCGCTGACCCAATCGGGGTCTTGATCGATAGCTGCAGAGCGGGTGGAGCGCAGGCGTTGCTTCCGAACTGTGGGTTCCGGTCCTGTCCTGAAGAGGGTCCTGTCCTGAGGGTTTGCTGTCCTGTCCTGAGGGTCCTGTCCTGATTCCTATTCCGAGGGTATCCTGTCCTGTCCTGGGTGTCCATTCTGCACCTGCTGTCCTTTGAGGGTTGTCCTTCCTTGAGGGTTTTCCTGTCCTTAACTGACCCGTGGCCAGGGTTTGGTTTCCACACCTTTCTAGGTAAATATTGCTCTGAACCTCTTGAAATTCTTGCACCTTCTGAATTTCTAACTTTTGCTTTAATAAAGTTCAACATTGCATATGTGATATTTTCCATGCCTTTCTGCAACCATTGAAAGTCATTTATATTTTCCATAAGTTTATTCCTATGTCTTCTCATTTGTTAGAAATTATATTTTGCATAGCAGTGTGTCATTTCCTGATATGGTCTAGAACTTCGTTGCCTAGATTGTTCAAAGGCCCCTTCACCTTAAGTGAAGCGTGTTATTCATTATAAGCTCTCCTATAGTCACCCACACTTAGGGTATCCCTGTTTAGATAATACTGACTTGCATAGTATCTTTTCTCATTACATTTTATTAGTACCTTGATGATTACTCTGTCATTATTTCTTTATGCATATATAATTTACGTTATCTTGGTTATTGATTGCCTTGTTTTATTGTACCTCATGCAAGAAAATAATGAACTTTAGATAAACATTTTAAAACTTCCAGTTGTCCGTGGTCATTTAAACAGTATTTGAATGTTATTGGTTGGATTTGTATTTTGCTGCCTTTCCTTTACAGCTAGCTCCCTGATTCATTGTGGTCATTAGGCACCCGCATCGGTGGATGGTAAGTCGGGTGCACCGAAAATTGGTAGCAGGGAACACACACACACCAACTTGGTAGAGCTCGTGAAGTCACCTGATCGATGTATATGGTGATTTGAAAAGTATATGGGCCCTGAAGCCGGAAACGGCGAAAACTATTGGTCGGGTGGCCTCGCGCGCTCTATCAATGTCACTGACCATGTCATGAATGATGTAATATGTGACATCATCAGCAGTGGATTGCGGGTGCGCGATATATAGTTAGTGCAACTAACTATATATGGAATTTCAATGGTTTTGTGTGGGTAAAATAAGGTTTTTTAAATGCTAATTCCTAACGATATATGGTCTATAACCTATGGTTTTTTCAGTGAATTTTCAAGGTTTTGTAAATGCTAATTCCTAACTATATATGGTCTATAACCTATGGTTTTTTCAGTGAATTTTCAAGGTTTTGTAAATGCTAATTCCTAACTATATATGGTCTATAACCTATGCTTTTTTCAGTGAATTTCAATGGTTTTTTATTAGCAAATATCATAAGCTGTCGAATGTCAAGTACGTGGTAAGTAAAAACATTTTCGTGTTTATGCACACTGATCTGCTTTGAATGCTGCCCCCCCCCTCATTTCTATTAGGAGTACTCTCTCTTTGCAGATAGTGAAAGGTAGTTAACGCAGGCCTTTGCCCCCATTGTAATACGTCGTGCCTGCTTCTCTCTCCGTTTGATTGATTGTTATCCAAGCATTTACTGTTTTAGAATTGGTTCTCTTTGGTTCATTCTCTATTTACAAACAAACACAGAGTCGCAATACTCTGTTTAGTCTTTGCAGATAACGAAAAATCGTGTAAAAAAACAAAAGGAATCGAGCAAAATCAGTAGGCCACTAATGGGATCTCTTTTTGGCCTCGCTAAAATAGAAACATTAGGAACAACCCCTCATGACAAATACGAAACTAGTGAGATGAACTGAACTCCACACCATGATGGCTGCAATACAGCTCGGCTCCGCCACCCACCCCGCCCAAAATAACGATAAAGAGCGGCTGCCATGATTGCTCGCGGAATGGCCACGACGGAGCTACGAAATGGTGGTGCTCTCATGCTAACCCCAGCTTCAGTCTGAAACATCCAGAAACACTGTAGACTACCAATTCGATCAGTTCCGGTAGCGCCCCAATGTAACCCGGTAGAGAAGAACTAGCCCTCCCCTCTTTGACTGATGGTTCTTGTTGCCTGTCCCTTCTGTTGTCATTTAACAGAACTATTTGCCTGCTGAAAGGGGTTGTGTTCCGACCGCTGGTTGGTGGAGACATTTTGAATATATTCTGGACCTGCGTTGTCGCGTAATGCGTCATATGACGCGCCGCGTTAGCGCATCCGGAAGTCATCCGGGGCGCGACGCGCAGCGCGTAACGTAAGCATAACATGTCATGTGACTTGTTAATAAAACTTTTCATTGGTTTATTTTACTTTTCTTATTCTAATGATGAAAGGCTTGGTCATATGACCTAAAAATTACGCTTTTTATTACTTCCGAACATTATTTTTTCTTAAATATATGTTATAATGTTCCAGGCTAATGTACTTTCCCGGAAAATTTACAACTGTCCTGCAAGTAAAATATATTCTTTTTTCGAGAAAAAGGGCGTTTCTTCGTCCCATGACGGAGCCGTTGAGCAAAAGAGGGTCGACCTGCTGTCTTAGTCGCCGATACGCCTGAATATGAGATTCTTATCGATCACTTTATGTTGCAGGAGTAGAAAACACAACAGCCCTTGACCATTTATCTTTACTGCGTTCCTGCGTATTATACCTTTTACCCTTCATGTAATTGGTATGCTTTATTTCACTTGCCTTTTAATGATTCTAAAACAGTGACTATTATTAAAAACTTTACCAATGTATATACTACTACCATGTTTTCTTTTAAAAACCTTTATTGTGAAAATTTCATTATACAAATACGAGCCTATAACCACGTGGGCCGGCCACGGAGCAAACTGTAATCGTATATGATGAGTAGACATTTACACTGTAGAGGAACGTAAGTAAGAACTAAGGTGTCTAACAGTTGCGGAATCGGTGGACGTACATTTTATAATTAAAATACGACAGGGCCAGTTACAATAAAATTATCTAGATATACATTTGCGGGCAAGTACCATGGGTGACGTTAATTCAAACTTTCAATAGTACAGTAATCAATAACACATCAGAACTTAATATCAATAGGGATGTCGAAATACTCAATCAATTCTCGTCCCCGCCCGCCATGTGCTTCAAAACTGCATACGTATCTCGTGATTTCAAGGTTCTGCAACCAGTACACAACAAGGAGTTACGAGTCCCATTTATTCCGGCGCCATTTTGGGCGAGGACGGGCAGGTCCAGGATATAGTCAAAATGTCTCTACCAACCATCGAGACATCGACTATGATGATGTTCATATGCTGTATTTATAGAGTAACACTCATCTGTCCATATGAAATTAATTTGCCACAATCTAAACATGTCATTTTAATCTTTCCAAAGTTCTTCTAAATATTTGGGACCGTTTCCCTTGCCTCTGATGCTGTCAGTGCCACTTCTTTGATGAATGTACTGGCAGGTCGGGGGTTCTCCTCCAAATCTCTCTTTTATGCAGCACTATAATTAATTGGTGCCACCTCTCCATATGACGATGCATGGTATAGTTACCATAACTATATTTTTTTTCGGTTCCTCTGGAGAGTACATCGTGGCAGATGAAGCGTATAACGTACCGGGCATTTACCTTTTTTTGCATGTAGAGGAAAGGAAAAAAAAATCGAGCGTCCGAGTTCTAAGGTGTCCCAGGGCCATTTTAGTGGACCAGGCCCAAATCCAAAGAACAGGCCGCCATTTTGAGAGTCCTGTTGCAGCCGCCTGTCGCTGTAGCATCAAGAGCGGCCGAAACTCAGCTGAATGGCAACTGAAACGGTAAAGGGGCGCCCCACTACAGCAGACGAGCCTCCACCTAGGAAGGCCCGTTCACGCCGCCTCCCCCCCCCCTTCGGGCACCCCACGCCGTTATTCGGAGCAGTATTGTAGGATGGCCACACCAGTGCAGCAACTTGCTAGACACCACCTCGGTGGTAACCGAATCTCAGCGCCTTGTGGTGTCTTCTATTCAGAAAACATTGTTGTGCTGCCTTCGACCTATTCGCCGCAAGTGCGCACGCAACTCAGATGCATAGCTTGCTAGACACCACCTCGGTGCTAACCGAATCTCAGCGCCTTGTGGTGTCTTCTATTCCAAAAATATTGTTGCGCTGCCTTTGGCCCCATTCGCACATCGGTCCGCTACTGACGCCATCTCACAGGCCAACGGGGCGCCCCACGCCGACTTTCAGCATTGTAGGATGGCCACACCAGTGCAACTTACTAGACACCACCTCGGTGCCATCCGGATCTTGGCATCTCAGCGCCTTGTGGTGTCTTCTATTCAGAAAATATTGTTGCGCTGCCTTTGGCCCCATTCGCACATCGGTCCGCTACTGACGCCATCTCACAGGCCAACGGGGCGCCCCACGCCGACTTTCAGCATTGTAGGATGGCCACACCAGTGCGGCAACTTGCTAGACATCACCTCGGTGGTAACCGAATCTCAGCGCCTTGTGGTGTCTTCTATTCAGAAAATATTGTTGCGCTGCCTTTGGCCCCATTCGCACATCGGTCCGCTACTGACGCCATCTCACAGGCTAATGGGGCGCCCCACGCCGAGTTTCAGCATTGTAGGATGGCCACACCAGTACAGCAACTTGCTAGACATCACCTCGGTGCCATCCGGATCTTGGCATCTCAGCGCCTTGTGGTGTCTTCTAGTCAGAAAATATTGTTGCGCTGCCTTTGGCCCCATTCGCACATCGGTCCGCTACTGACACCATCTCACAGGCCAACAGGGCGCCCCACGCTGACTTTTACCATTGTAGGATGGCCACACCAGTGCCACAACTTGCTAGACACCACCTTGGTGCCATCCGGATCTTGGCATCTCAGCGCCTTGTGGTGTCTTCTATTCAGAAAATATTGTTGCGCTGCCTTTGGCCCCATTCGCACATCGGTCCGCTACTGACGCCAACTCACAGGCCAACGGGGCGCCCCACGCCGACTTTCAACATTGTAGGATGGCCACACCAGTGCGGCAACTTACTAGACACCACCTCGGTGCCATCCGGATCTTGGCGCGTTGTGCTGCCTTCGGCCTATTCGCACATCGGTCCGCTACTGACGCGAACTCACAGGCCAACGGGGCGCCCCACGCCGACTTTCAGCATTGTAGGATGGCCACTCCAGTGCTGCAACTTGCTGGACACCACCTCGGTGCCATCCGGATCTTGGCGCGTTGTGTTGCCTTCGGCCTATTCGCACATCGGTCCGCTACTGACGCCGCCTCACGTGCCAACGTATTTTCTCCACATTTTATACCCTATGCCGCATAACAGGTCATGTGACTTGTTTATAAAACTTTTCATTGGTTCATTTTACTTTTGGTTTCCTAATGATGGAAGGCTTGATCATATGACCTAAAAATAACACTTTTCATTGGATGAAAACTTTTTTTTTCCCAAACGATGAAAGCCCCACCTTGTTTCTGGATGTTTCAGACTGAAGCTGGCGTCACCATGAAAGCACCACCATCTCGTGGCTCCGTCGTGGTCATTCCGCGAGCAATCATGGCAGCCGCTCCCCACCAGAAGCCTGCAGGAGTCGGGGGCCCCCAAAACTTTTGTTGAATCCTCAAGGCGGAGGGGACGCCCTTCGAGAATGGGGTCCAAGACCTAGCAGACAAGCGTCCGATTTCCAAGGTGTCCCAGGGCCATTTCAGTGGACCAGGCCCAAAAAGGAAAGAGCCTGCCGCCATTTTGAGAGTCCTGTGACAGCCGCCTATCGCTGCACCGCAAGAGTGGGCGCAACTCAGCTGAATTGCGGCTTTTGACACAGTGGACCAAAAGCGGACGGAATGGCAACTGAAACGGTAAAGGGGCGCCCCACTACAACAGACGAGACTCCACCTGGAGAGGCCCGTTCACGCCGCCTCCCCCCCCCCGGGGCGCCCCACGCCGTTATTCGGAGCAGCATTGTAGGATACCAAAACCAGTGCGGCAACTTACTGGACATCACCTTGGTGCCATCGTTCTGCTGCCTTGGAACTATTCGCACAACAGTTTGCTACTGATGACCCACCCCCCGCGACGCCCCACGCCGGATGCCGAAATCAGTGCGGCACCCAGGCAACATCACCTGGGTGCCGTCCAGAAATCTGGACGTTGTGCTGCGTTGGGACTATTCGCACAGCCGACCGCTACTTCGTTGTTTTTCCCTAAAAATGTTTAAATGTTTTTACTGTTTTTGTTTTGTTGTATATATTTATAAGTTATTAAAGTTTTATAATCTTACTACTTTGTTGGAGTGCTATATATTTTTAATGTGACACATAATTGTAAAAACTTTGATGTACAAAGAGTCATCCCTGGAATCTTCCGCTTCAGGCTCGGTCCCCTCCCCAATCACAATACAGGATGGTTTTCAGATAGTAGGAACGCGTGTGCTGTGACGGATCTCATCGAGTGTGGGCCTTGATCTACTATAACTCCTTTGAAGAGGGGTGATTCTTTACAGCTGGGGCCACAAACTACATCTGCATGGCTAGCTGATAGCCTAGGACCGGCCTGGACAATCGGACACAGAGGAAAAGGAGTGTCAGAGGGTGCGGTAGTGAATAGGGCGAAAGGGAGGTGTCGGGCGGGCACAGGGTGTGATTCTCAGGGAAGAGCAGCGCAGATGGGGGGAGGTTTATTACCCATGCATAAGACAGAGAACGGGGGTGACCAGTGCCTGGGGGAGATGCTTGCGAGGGTGGGGAGCCAAGCTAAGGATCGACAGCGTGCAGAGAGTGGGTCTGGTCAAGGCATCTAAAATGACTGCCGTGCACGACAAAAGTGTGGCATTTGAAAAAAGGCAAGATGGCGCAGACAATGTTTTTCAAACTTCCTGATTTCCTTCGAATCGAACGTTAACAGACGTTGGGGCATATTACCAAAGTTAAGCGATATTTATCCCTAACGATGCTTAGCAACGAATTTTTTACCGCTAAGCATCGTCAGAAATTATCGCAGATAAACCTTGCTATTATCAAGGTTTATCGCAAATGCGATAAAAAACGACCGCAATGCATTAATATCGCTGACAACTCTGCGATATTCATGCATTACCGAGCTAATGCTCTTAGCCATGTTATCCACCTCCCTTTGGATAACATGGCTAAGAACTGCTCAGGGCAGGTGGTAGCTTTTGGAGATATTCGCGCTTAGCGCGAATATCTCCAAAAGTTGGTAATAGGAGATAGCGATGTTAGCGACTGTTTCCAGTCGCTAACATCTTGGCATGCCCACTTTGCATGTCATTAGTGATAAATATCACTGACATGCAAAGTGGGGCCCAAGATGGTCGCTATCTCCTACTAGCGGTCGCTAACTGGTGTTAGCAACAGCTAGGTAATACAGAGATAATTTTATCTCCGCGAAGCGGAGCGCTGTTACAGATATATATCTTTTTTTGAACGTTAATTTCTCAAAATCCACTGAAGCACATATATTGAGACCTAGCAAAGGCACATCGAGCTACCAGTCCCTACAATTTTGCCAAGTTTCGTGCAAATCCATTCAGCCGTTCGATTATTATTATTATTTTTTTTTTTGCCCCGCGGGGCCCTTTTAAAACCTCCACATCAAACCTAGGGGGTCAGGGAGGATCTACTATGCCCCCTTATGGTCATTTGCCCCTTCGCTTTGGCCTCCTCTTGTCTCTCGATCCTACCGAGAGACAAGATGGCGGCCGCTACGGACTGTTTGGAATGTTTACAGACGCCGGAGAACCAATCAGCTTCGCAAAGCTCCGTTACGCGAAAAGTACGCGAAGCGGAGCGCTGTTACAGATATATATCTTTTTTTGAACGTTAATTTCTCAAAATCCACTGGAGCACATATATTGAGACCTAGCATAGGCACATCGGGCTACCAGTCCCTACAATTTTGCCAAGTTTCGTGCAAATCCATTCAGCCGTTCGATTATTATTATTTTTATTTTTGTTTGCCCCGCGGGGCACTTTTAAAACCTCCACATCAAACCTAGGGGGTCAGGGAGGATCTACTATGCCCCCTTATAGTCATTTGCCCCTTCGCTTTGGCCTCCTCTTGTCTCTCGATCCTACCGACATTACTGATGACATCAGTGATGACACCATCCTTGTGAAAGAGTGGCAGACCTCCTCTCAGCGTAATATAACCTTTGATACACCCATTCAAAAATAGAAACTAAAATTTTCAAAAAATGGAGATACCAATACCAGTTACAGCAACCTATTCAGTAATTCCACCATCTATATACACATCCAGTCATTCACCAACAGTTCTATATAGTCACTCATACATGTACTCACTCATGATATGTACTGATACACCCATACAGCCTGTTACACACCGACAGTCATCCATAGAGTTACTCAAACACATACTCACACATGCAAATAAAGTATCAAACATCCATTTATTTGCATATACAGCTATACACACACTACCACACTTACTTCTACGGAAACTTACCCATACTTACTCTCTTAAACAATCACTTATAGAAACACATACTTATTTAAACAGGAACTCTTCTAATCTCTCACTCTCACATATACTCACGTATATACATCAATACTCACATATACTAGATTAAAACATATGTAGTTACTCATAAAGATACTATTGAGACAGTCATTCACTCAGTAACACACCCATACACACACTCATCCACCCATTCAGTCCTGCACACATGCTGTCTTCAAACCACATACAAACAGTGAGTCAGTCATTCATGCATCTATGCGCTAAGTAATACCCCCCACCAAACCATACAGACACTCATACTGATACTCAAAAAAACAACTAATAACCCATATACACACTCATGTAGCTACTCACCAACCCATGCAGCCACTTATACACAAAGTGAGACACTGATACTATATTTAAATATTTAAACATTACTCGCTAATATATGTATTCACTAAGATACACTTAATAAGTCAGTTAACCAATCAATTTTTCAAAAAAAAACATCCATTTAGACACTTATTTACCCATTTATTCTTCCATCGACCTTTAGATATACATATATAAAACATATTTATTTTTCAGAAAGACACACATTGACTGGATGGTATCATCAGTGATGTCATTTGAGATGTCATAAGTGATGTAATGAGTGATGTCACTGACCATGTCATAGGTGATGTAATATGTGACGTCATCAGCAGTGCATTGCGTGCGCGCGAGTTATAGTTAGCTGAACTAACTATAACGGGGGAATTTCAATGGTTTTGTATGAGTGAAATGTCCAGCTAACTATAACATGTGTGAAACTTATGATTTTTCCAATGAATTTGCAAGGTTTTTTAATTGCTAATTCCTAACTATAACGTGTGTGAAACCTATGTTTTTTTCAGTGAATTTGCAAGGTTTTTTAAATGCTAATTCCTAACTATTACGTGTGTGAAACCTATGGTTTTTTCAGTGAATATATATATGTATATATATATCAATCTGCCTTGAAGACTGAGTGGATGTATAAGTGCCTGAATGGAGTATTTAGTAGCAATGTGATTGACTGTTTAAGTGACTAATTTAAAGTGTCTCACTAAATATATGGGATAGTGATTAAACTGTGTGAATACCTGTATCACTCTATCTCTTGTTGTGTAAACTACTACATACGTTGGTTACTAGCTATGTGAATGTCTATATTAGTTATTAATTAGTTAAGTGAGTATTTGTATGGGATAGTGAATGTGTGTGTGGTTGAGTGGGAGGTGTGTGACTGTCAAAAGATGTGTAAATAGTTGATTTACTAGGTATATGAGGTTAAGACTGTATGTGGAAACAGTTGTTTGGGTGAGTGAATCTCTTTATGGGTATGGTGATGAGTAAATATATTTCTCAATGATACATGTCTAACAAACTAGAAATATAAAAGGCAGTGTATGTGACAGTTGTATATAAATAAGTATACATAAGACTCTGTGATTGTATGAGTGACTATCGAAAACGCTTTGCTGACCGAGGAGCACTTTTGTTTGGGTCTGACCTGCCTGCCTAACAGCCTACTGCCTAACAGCCTAACAGCCTACTGCTCGCGGAACCCGCTCCGCGGGTCCCGCTTCGTGCTGTGACATCTGCAGCAGTTTCAAGGTTTGGAGGGCCAGCTGAGGGAAATCTTTGGCGGGGCTGCGAGCGGCGTGCGCTCACGGAGGGACTCCAATTCCCAGGAGCGCCCGCCAGCCTTGAGGAGCAACACCTGGGCCGCTCTCCCCGACCCCTCCCACCCTTCCACCAATCGCTTTTAAACGGCACTCCCAGGACTTGTGAGTGGGACGCTTTGCTGACCGAGGAGCACTTTTGTTTGGGTCTGACCTGCCTGCCTAACAGCCTACTGCTCGCGGAACCCGCTCCGCGGGTCCCGCTTCGTGCTGTGACATCTGCAGCAGTTTCAAGGTTTGGAGGGCCAGCTGAGGGAAATCTTTGGCGGGGCTGCGAGCGGCGTGCGCTCACGGAGGGACTCCAATTCCCAGGAGCGCCCGCCAGCCTTGAGGAGCAACACCTGGGCCGCTCTCCCCGACCCCTCCCACCCTTCCACCAATCGCTTTTAAACGGCACTCCCAGGACTTGTGAGTGGGACGCTTTGCTGACCGAGGAGCACTTTTGTTTGGGTCTGACCTGCCTGCCTAACAGCCTACTGCTCGCGGAACCCGCTCCGCGGGTCCCGCTTCGTGCTGTGACATCTGCAGCAGTTTTAAGGTTTGGAGGGCCAGCTGAGGGAAATCTTTGGCGGGGCTGCGAGCGGCGTGCGCTCACGGAGGGACTCCAATTCCCAGGAGCGCCCGCCAGCCTTGAGGAGCAACACCTGGGCCGCTCTCCCCGACCCCTCCCACCCTTCCACCAATCGCTTTTAAACGGCACTCCCAGGACTTGTGAGTGGGACGCTTTGCTGACCGAGGAGCACTTTTGTTTGGGTCTGACCTGCCTGCCTAACAGCCTACTGCTCGCGGAACCCGCTCCGCGGGTCCCGCTTCGTGCTGTGACATCTGCAGCAGTTTCAAGGTTTGGAGGGCCAGCTGAGGGAAATCTTTGGCGGGGCTGCGAGCGGCGTGCGCTCACGGAGGGACTCCAATTCCCAGGAGCGCCCGCCAGCCTTGAGGAGCAACACCTGGGCCGCTCTCCCCGACCCCTCCCACCCCTTCCACCTTTTGTTAACGAGACCTATAACTGCCAATCGTACTCCCGCAGCGCGGGAGAGCGCGCGGGAGAAGCCCGGGACAAGGGCGGGACCGTCTGTGGCCGTCCGGGGCCGCTGGAGGCCGGGCTGGGCCAGGTTATTAACATTTAACATTTTATAATCTTAAGTATCGGTGTTTGTCGCAAGGCCATCTCATTGTTAATTTTAATTCTGTCTTCGGGTCCTGCCATGAGTCAGTCCGCCCCCCCTGGTGTGGGCAACTCGGTTCTCGGTCCACTTGATAAAATTTTAAAAAAATCCTCTAAGGAAGTAGATAGGGACCTATTACTAGCTGAAAGGAGAGCAGAGCGTCGACGGTCAATTGAGCATCTAAAGAGATCTTCAATGCAGTCCCATACTGTCTTGAATTCTTCCCATGAAATGCCAGCCCATGGGCTGAGCTCAATTGAGGTCGATGCTACTGATATCAATTTAACCCCAAATATTTTTAGATTCCCAACCATCTCCCCGCCTTGTGTCAATGCTTCTAGTGGTGATCACTTGGGTTGCCCGCCGGTTGATCATTCTAGTTTTGTGGAGATTAACATTCCCTGTTCTAATCTTATTGATCTGGAATCTTGTTCTATGCTGCCCACTCCTCCTCTGGTTGGTCTAACCATAGGTAATGGTATACTTTCTATGAGCGGATGTATTAGTAGAGACAAGCCTACTGAGGCCAAAAGGGCTGCACAATCTCCACCCAGGAAAAGAAGGAGGAAGGGGGGGGTAAAAAGGAAGGGATATAGTAGTCGGACCCCCACACCAGCACCACTACCACCCCAACGGGTAGCTGATTTGGTTCCACCATCTATAGTAGAGCCCTCGGCTTTAGACACACAGGGGCTGGTAAATAATGAAATATGTAGTGAAGGGGATCAGGAGGTGTCCTATGCCAACTTAGAGAAGCTCATTAAATCATACATGCTTCCTGTGTTGGAGCGTGTTAGGATTCTGGGAGACAAATTGGATCATTTGTTAGCGTCTATTGAACCCGCTTATACATCTAGCGGGGACAAGGTAAAGGGACCCACTAATTCAACTTACGGTTCCTCCCAGGCTGCCGCTAACGTAATTAGCTCTACCAACAGAACTACCAAACAAGCTTCCACCACTAAGAATGCCACAACAATTGATAAAACAACTGATAAAGCTTTGGTCCCAGTGGCTAAACACCCCCCAGCAGTGAGTATTGCTAAATCACATTCCAGGGAGGGAGCTAATAGCAAACCTTCCGAGAAGGTGGGTGTATCCCAGCAAAGGTTTGGGGTGAACAAACCCCCCATTCCTACTGGCAAAACAAGCAAACCCCTCCCATATAAGAAAAATGTTGACTTGCCCCCGGACTCTACGAACTATGTCATTGTTATGACAGGGGTGCCCCCTGTTGCAGAAGGGGATAGGGAAAATTACGACAGCCTAAAAAATAAAGTCATCTTCTGGCTGAAAACAAATAGGCCCCTTCCTTCACATCTTAATGGGGACATTGTTACAGTCAGAAGATGTCGGTGGGTAGGGGTTTGCCCCAAGGATATAGAGGGGGATATAGTTATCATCAACTTCAGGGACCACAAAGTTGTATCCCATATCTCTGATTGGTATGTAGGTAATAATGAGGGTGGGATCTCAACGAGGAACCTCACCTATTTTTACCCAGAGACCTTGCTCAACCCTTTACCTCAACCCTCAACTATTAATAGTAAAAACTCTTCTAGATTCCCCAAATGGACTAATTTTACTCCAAACTTCCACGGCCTCCAGTTCAATCCGGAGGCACAGTACCGATCCTACATCCAATCAAATTATAATTGTCCTGATCAGATTCCAAGTTGGGCTAAGATCACTACCCAGCATAAGGGCCCCCCAGCTTTACCGGACCCTTTATTCCCCATTAGGCCCCTGTATCCACCGGCTCCTCAAAACTCTGTCCCTATACAGACTCAGCAGTACTCAGGTATTTTCCCAACATATTCCTTTCCAAATATGTCCACCCAGCCCAAGGAGTCCTGGAAGATCCCCCTGAGAAATTTATACGACCCATTATCCTGGCTGGCGACTAACGATTGACCAGCATGTTTATCTGGGGTTGTTGCCGCTAATCCAGGTGGCTGGAGGGGGGAAGAAGTTCCGGAAGTTGTGGGTATCCCTCTTTATGATGTTATGAATGCAGTGGGTCAAGCCTGCCTATCCGTGGAGGGCTGTATTAGTTGTAGGGACGAGCCGGAGCCCCCAATCTTGTTACCCATCCCTGTGAACACCACTGAGGTTAACTCTCAAGGATTATGTAAGGGGCCAACTAGCTCTGTTAAGTCAATGTGTATAACTTTGGACGGTTTGTCTACAGAAGTTGCGGGATATGTTGAACCCACCATTACGTCTCAAGAACCTAGTCCAAATGTTATTTCCAATATGAGTGAAGAACCATGTGGGAAGGGTACCACTCTGGGATGCTGGAATGTTGCTGGAATTGCCTCTTGTATGTGTGTTCCTGAATGGGCTGACTTCATTCGTCAGGGTGATATCTGGTCGTTCCAGGAGACCTGGGCGATTGAAGCAGTTTATCTTCCAGGTTTTCTGAATTTTAATAAACCGGCAGTTAGAGCCCAAAGAGGTAGGGCTATGGGGGGCCTTACTATCTGGGTACGTCAGGTAGTAGGTGTTACTGTAAAGGAGGTTTTTATTGATTGTCCGGATATATTGATAGTCAGAATGGAACTAAGAAGTGGCTTAAATATAGTGCTTGTTAATGTGTATGCTAGAGGCACTGCGGGAGGCCGCGTGTCACCCACTCTCTTATGTTTGGATGACTTCCTGGGTTCCACCCAATTATCTGGTCATGTGATAGTGATGGGGGATTTTAACACCTGCTTTGAACCCTTAGGCAGTGAAGATGGATTATTAACTGAGGACGAGGATAGGACTTGGGGGATTCCCACTCTTGAGTTACCCCCTATTTCCAAATGGTCACAAACAGCAACTTTTATTAAAGGTTTTTGTTTAAACTGGGGGTTGCGCGCCCTGAACGGACGCACACGCTCCGACATGGTAGGCAATTATACCTTTTTTAATGGTAGACACAGCAGTCGCATTGATTATATCTTAGTTGATATGAAAATGTGGCATTTAGTTCGGGACATGATAGTTAAAACTCGTCCAGAAAGCGATCACGAACCGCTTCTAGCGGAACTTAAGGACATGAGCTTTGTTGGGCCGTTTGTTCACCAGACCGATCCCGTGCAAGAGGCTGTGGTCTTATCCAACGATATGAGGAGGGTGCGATGGCAAAAGGTTTCTGTAGATCTGGAAGCACGCGCCAAGATCAGAAGCCTGGTATCAAATTCCATACTGGAAATTGATAATTGTGACAATCAGGACACGATGATTCTATCAATCTCGGACATCCATGCTAGCTTGTTTCTGTCCCTTAAAACCTTGTTTGTTAAATTTGTGGCCAACAAGGGTAGGGGGTTAGTTAAGAAACCAGCTAACTGGTTTAATGATGCCTGCCGTGAGTCTCATAAGTCTCTGTTTATGGCCTTGAAGTCCAAAAATGTAGCCTTAATTAAATCCTGTAGGAAGGCGTACAAAGTTGCCAAACATCGGGCCAAAACTGCATGGGACGATGAGCGATGGTGCCTTCTAGCGGAGGCCTGTGGTCCTAGGAACTTCCAACGCTTTTGGCACTTGCTCAGGTGGGGCCAGTCTCTGGATGATCGCCCTAGTCCTGCATCCAACAAAAATGGGTGTCATATTTTACGGATCAATTTAGCTGTCAACGCCCCTCGCAGGTCTCCATTAACTGGCCGATCTCTTTTGACACACTTGTGTTTACGACGAAAGAGGTAGAGTCTGTCCTGAAAGCCATTCCCAGGGGTAAAGCGCCCGGTCCGGATTGTATCCCAGCGGATCTATTCCAACAAGACCAGGACCTCTGGGTTCCATACCTAGTGCGTTTGGTAAATGCGCTGGCTGTGGGTGCCAGGGTTCCTGATTCCTGGGCTGGCGCCGAAATACTGCCCATATTCAAGAAGGGCGATCGGTCGGTTCCTTCGAACTACCGGCCGATCAGCTTAATTGATGCAGTTCAGAAAATCACTGCTCGCCTTGTTTTGTCAAGGGTCCAGGCGTGGATTGAGGAATTTAACATTCTTACCCCTCTCCAAGCAGGGTTTAGATCCTCTGTGAGTACCCTGGACCAGGCGTTTCGATTTATGCTCCTGCATTGGAAGACGGTTACCTTGGGCAAAGGCAATTTATATGCCGCTTTCGTGGATCTTCGTTCCGCGTTCGATCTAGTCCCGAGGGCCGGTCTTTGGAATTGCTTATTAGATATGGGGATGCCTCCCATCTTGGTCCGACTTATAGTGAATCTCCATGCTCAAACATTCGCATTTGTGCGATGGGGTAAACCGGGTGAAGTGACAGAGAAATTTCCAGTGGACAAGGGTGTCAGGCAAGGTTGTGTTTTGGCACCGACTTTGTTTTCCCTGTACATCAATAGAGTTACCAAGTATTTCGACAACTTCTCCACGGATGCTCCAACTCTTGCTGGCATGAGAATCCCCCTGCTCATGTTCGCTGACGACACTCTCCTGATCTCACGCACCAGGCAGGGCCTGCAGAATGCCCTGTCAAGGTTTGAGAGTTTCTGCAGCGAACATGAGCTGGAGGTGAATGTATCCAAGACCAAATTTATGGTCTTAAGGGGGCGTAAGCTAATAAATGCCAGGGTTACGATGGGGGGTACCCCCCTGGAGCAAACTAAACACTTCACCTACTTGGGTGTCACATTTAGTGACACTCTGAGCTGGACTCATCAGATTGAATTAATGACCATGAAACAGAAACAGTTAGGCGGAGCACTGATAAAAGAGCATAAAGGGTCATTTACAAGGCCAATGTCTCCGCTTATTAAGATCTATGGCAGCAAGGTCCTACCAGCGATCCTTTATGGTGCCGAATTATGGGGTGGTAGTAATTTGGACTCCCTAAAGCATGCGCATAATAAGTTTCTGAGACTGGCAGTAGGGCTCCCTTTGTCGACTCCTATAATCCCCCTCCTCTATGATCTAGGTTGTCATCCGGTGGTAGACCAGGCTAGACTCCGTCCACTTTCCTTCTGGCGTCGTCTATGGACTACGCCTGAACTCCATTACTATGCAGAAGCTTGCTTGGAGGTAAAGAATAGTCCTGGTGCGTCCAACATTGGATGGTTTAGAGACCTCAAGTCTTCCCTATTTGCCCTGGGCTATGGTGATCTGTGGTCTTCACCAGACACAGCCGTTTTCCCCTCTAAAAGGGATCTTAAATCAAGTTACTGGAATTGGGTGATCCACAAAATGTATATGGAAACTAATTTGTGTAGCCTCACAGGCTTGTTTATTGTACATAAGGATAAACCCAAGCTTGAGGGGTTCTGGGATATCATTACTAAACCGCTGGACCGCAAATTATTTTTTCAATTCAGATGCGGTTCACTCCCCATTGGGGAGTTTACAAGTAAATGGGGAACAGATTGCTCTGGCTTTTGTTTTAATTGTCAGGGTATTAGGGAAAGCATAGAGCACCTGTTATATGTGTGTCCCTTATATTCTGCCCCCAGAGTCAAACGGCTAAAGCCTGTGTGTAGGCATCTAGGAACTAGATTGGCTGTCGAAGCAACAAGATTGTTAAAAGTTACCCTGGATCCCCTTATTGTTGTTGGGGTGGCTAAATTTCTTGGGTGGGTGTGGGTGCTTAGATGTAGGTCCCTTAAAAACAATCGTACTGTGACTGTATAGTCCTTTGTTACATGCTGTTGTCGGTTGTCCCTGTGCTCATTCCTTTTTTATTGTATAACTTTTTAAGAAGCTGATTAGTGTAGTAATGATTTAATACTTGTATTAATTGTTTAATATGTATTTATATTGTATTTTATTGTCTTTTATGATTGACTAATCGAATAAAGACTTCTTGAACTTGAACTTGACTATCGAAAACTGTATACTTGTAATAGTAATTTTATAACACACTAAGTATATGAATAAATAAAGTGGTGTTTGTATAAGTGTGTAGCTTACTAAATGTAAGTATGATTAATTGTTTGCATAAGTGAGTAGAATGACTCCATAAGTGAATAGGATGTATGCTGGTGTGTAATGTCGATGTAGGTGTATAAGTATATTTAATAGTGTTCTATTGATCATTGACAGCATGTATGAGTGAATCTATAGGTAAGTGTTTAGATGTGTGTGTAGATGTAGGAATCACTTAGTGGGTTTTTAGAAACTGGTATTGGTGTGTCAATGGTTTCAAATATGGTGCTCTGTATTTTACAGTGAGTGATGAAAGGTTATAATTGTGTATGATGAGGTGTATCAGATTTTCACGTGGATGATGTCATCAGTGATGTCATCAGTGATGTAATTTGAGATGTCATCAGTGATGTCACTGGCCATGTCATGAATGATGCAATATGTGACATCATCAGCAGTGCATTGCGGGCGCACAAGTTATAGTTAGCAGAACTAACTATAACAGAGGAATTTCTATGGTTTTGTACGAGTGAAATGGCCAACTAAGTATAACACCCGTGAAACCTATTTTTTTCTGTGAATTTCAAAGGTTTTTTAAATGCTAATTTTTAAGTGTGATAGTAGTTATACCTATTTTTTTGTACTGATTTTCTACAGTTTTTTAGCTGTTTATTTATAAATATTTTATTCATTAATAACATATATTTTTCTGAAAATTGCAAAAAAATATTTAAAAAAATTCAAACTGAAATATGTATGTGTCTTTAATATATATATTAGGGCAAGCGATTATCTAAGATATTCATAAAAACAATATATTTGTACTTAAAATAAAATAGTATTTTTAAATATATTCGGGTGCATGCATCGTGAGCGCAGAGAACAAGGTCAGCAGAGCTGATTTAGAGCCAGAGAAACCAGGTCTGTAGAGTCGCTGTAGAGCCAGACAACCAGGTCAGCAGAGCTACTCTAGAGCCTAAGAAGCAGGTCAGCAGAGCTGCTCTAGAATCAGAGACCCAGGTCAGCAGAGCTGCTCTAGAGGCCGAGAACCAGGTCAGCAGAACTGCTGTAGAGCCAGAGAACCAGGTCAGCAGAACTGCTTTAGAGCCAAAGAACCAGGTCAGCAGACCTGCTCTAGAGCCAGAGAACCAGGTCAGCAGAGCTGCTTTAGAGCCATAGAACCAGGTCAGCAGAGCTGTTCTAGAGGCAGAGAACCAGGTCAGCAGAACTGCTTTAGTGCTAGAGAACCAGGTCAGCAGAGCTCTTTAGAGGGAGAGAACCAGGTCTGCAGAGCTGCTTTAAAGCCATAGAACCAGGTCAGCAGAGCTGCTCTCGGAGCCAGAGAACCAGGTCAGCAGAGCTGCTTTAGAGCCGAAGAACCAGGTCAGCAGAGCTGCTCTAGAGGCAGCGTACCAGGTCAACAGAGCTGCTTTAGAGGGAGAGAACCAGCTCAGTAGAGCTGCTTTAGAGCCAGAGAACCAGGTCAGCAGAGCTGCTCTAGAGCCATAGAAACCAGGTCAGCAGAGCTGCTTTAGAGGGGAGAACCAGGTCAGCAGAGCTGCTTTAGAGCCATAGACCAAGGTCAGCAGAGCTGCTCTAGAGGCAGAGAACCAGGTCAGCAGAGCTGATTTAGAGGGAGAGAACCAGGTCAGAAGAGCTGCTCTAGAGCCAGAGAATCAGGTCAGCAAAGCTGCTCCAGAGCCATAGAACCAGGTCAGCTGAGCTGATTTTGAGCCAGAGAACCGGGTCAGCAGAGCTGCTCTAGAGCCTAAGAACCAGGTCAGCAAAGCTGCTCTAGAGCCAGAGAACCAGGTCAGCAGAGCTGCTGTAGAGCCAGAGAAACCAGATCAGTAGAGCTGCTTTAGAGGGAGAGAACCAGGTCAGCAGAGCTGCTTTAGAGGTAGAGAACCAGGTCAGAAGAGCTGCAGTAGAGCCAGAGAAACCAGGTCAGCAGAGCTGATTTAGAAGGAGAGAACTAGTTTAGCAGAGCTGCTTTAGAGCCAGAGAACCTGGCCAGCAAAGCTGCTTTAGAGCCAGAGAACCAGGTCAGCAGAGCTGCTTTAGAGCCAGAGAACCAGGTCAGCAGAGCTGCTCTAGAGCCAGAGCACCAAGTCAGCAGAGCTGCTTTAGAGCCAGAGAACCAGGCCAGCAGAGCTGCTTTAGAGCCAGAGAACCAGGTCAGCAGAGCTGCTTTAGAGCCAGAGAACCAGGTCAGCAGAGCTGCTCTAGAGCCTAAGAACCAGGCCAGCAGAGCTGCTGTAGAGCCAGAGAAACCAGGTCAGTAGAGCTGCTTTAAAGGGAGAGAACCAGGTCAGCAGACCTGCTCTAGAGGGAGAGAACCGGGTCAACAGAGCTGCTCTAGAGCCAGGGAACCATGTCAGCAGAACTGCTTTAGAGCCATAGAACTGGGTCAGCAGAGCTGCTTTAGAGCCAGAGAACCAGATCAGCCGAGCTGCTCTGTAGCATAATAACTGGGTCTGCTGAGCTGCTCTAGAGCCAGAGAACCAGGTCAGCAGAGCTGATTTAAAAGGAGAGAACCAGGTTAGCAGAGCTGCTTTAGAGCCAGAGAACCTGGCCAGCAAAGCTGCTTTAGAGCCAGAGAACCAGGTCAGCGGAGCAGCTTTAGAGCCAGAGAACCAGGTCAGCAGAGCTGCTCTAGAGCCAGAGAACCAAGTCAGCAGAGCTGATTTAGAGCCAGAGAACCAAGTCAGCAGAGCTGCTTTAGAGCCAGAGAACCAGGTCAGCAGAGCTGCTTTAGAGCCAGAGAACCAGGTCAGCAGAGATGCTCTAGAGCCTAAGAACCAGGCCAGCAGAGCTGATCTAGGGCCAGAGAACCAGGTGAGCAGAGCTGCTCTAGAGGGAGAGAACCAGGTCAGCAGAGCTGCTCTAGAGGGAGAGACCCAGGTCAGCAGAGCTGCTCTAGAGCCAGAGAACCATGTCAGCAGAACTGCTTTAGAGCCATAGAACCGGGTCAGCAGAGCTGCTTTAGAGCCAGAGAACCAGATCAGCAGAGCTGCTCTGTAGCCTAAGAACTGGATCTGCTGAGCTGCTCTAGAGCCAGAGAACCAGGTCAGCACACCTGCTGTAGAGCCAGAGAAACCAGGTCAGCAGAGCTGCTTTAGAGTGAGAGAAACAGGTCAGCAGAGCTGCTTTAGGGGGAGAGAACCAGCCCAGTAGAGCTGCTTTAGAGCCAGAGAACCATGTCAGCAGAGCTGCTCTAGAGGGAGAGAACCAGGTCATCAGAGCGGATGTATGACGTTACAACGCATACTTTTACAACGCATACCGTTACAACGAATTTTTTACAACGCAAAAACTTTTACAACGCATACCATTACAACGCATGTTTTTACAACGCAAATACCTTTACAACGCATACCATTACAACGTAAGTATTGGTAAGTATATCATATTTTTTTTATTTTAAATTAATTGTAATTAATATAATTTAATTTAATTTAATTTAATTAATTTAATTTTTTTTACCCTGTACCCCAAAAAAACCCAAATTAACCCAGAACCCTAAAAATACCCTTGTACCCCAAAAACTCAAAACTGTCCCTGAACCCTAAAAATACCCCTGTACCTCAAAAACCCAAAACTGTCCCTGAACCCTAAAAATACCCTTGTACCCCAAAAACCCAAAACTGACCCTGAACCCTAAAAATACCCCTTTACCCAAAAACTGAAAACTGACCCTGAACCCTAAAAATACCCCTTTACCCAAAAACTGAAAACTGACCCTGAACCCTAAAAATACCCCTTTACCCAAAAACTGAAAACTGACCCTGAACCTTAAAAATACCCCTTTACCCAAAAACTGAAAACTGACCCTGAACCCTAAAAATACCCCTTTACCCAAAAACTGTAAAACTGACCCTGAACCCTAAAAATACCCCTTTACCCCAAAACTGAAAACTGACCCTGAACCCTAAAAATACCCCTTTACCCAAAAACTGAAAACTGAACCTGAACCCTAAAAATACCCCTTTACCCAAAAACTGAAAACTGACCCTGAACCCTAAAAATACCCCTTTACCCAAAAACTGAAAACTGACCCTGAACTCTAAAAATACCCCTTTACCCAAAAACTGAAAACTTAAAAAAACCAAACATATAAAATATTAAATATAATTATATACTTACCAATACTTACGTTGTAATGGCATGCGTTGTAAAAGTACTTGCGTTGTAAAAACATGCGTTGTAATGGTATGCGTTGTAAAAGTTTTTGCGTTGTAAAAGTTTCGTTGTAATGGTAGTGCGTTGTAAAAGTTGCGTTGTAAAGGTTGTTTCCCCATCAGAGCTGCTCTAGAGCCAGGGAACCATAACAGCGGACCTGATGTAGAGCCAGAGAAACCAGGTCAGCAGAGCTGCTCTAGAGGCAGAGAACCAGGTCAACGGAGCTGCTTTAGGGGGGAGAACCAGCTCAGTAGAGCTGCTTTAGAGCCAGAGAACCAGGTCAGCAGAGCTGCTCTAGAGCCAGAGAAACCAGGTCAGCAGAGCTGCTTTAGACGGGGAGAACCAGGTCAGCAGAGCTGCTTTAGAGCCATAGACCAAGGTCAGGAGAGCTGCTCTAGAGGCAGAGAACCAGGTCAGCAGAGCTGATTCAGAGGGAGAGAACCAGGTCAGCAGAGCTGCTCTAGAGCCACAGAATCAGGTCAGCAAAGCTGCTCCAGAGCCATAGAACCAGGTCAGCAGAGCTGCTTTTGAGCCAGAGAACCAGGTCAGCAGAGCTGCTCTAGAGCCTAAGAACCAGGTCAGGAGAGCTGCTCTAGAGCCAGAGAACCAGGTCAGCAGAGTTGCTGTAGAGCCAGAGAAACCAGGTCAGTAGAGCTGCTTTAGAGCGAAAGAACCAGGCCAGCAGAGCTGCTTTAGAGGGAGAGAACCAGGTCAGAAGAGCTGCTTTAGAGCCAAGGGACCAAGTCAGCAGAGCTGCTCTAGCGCCAGAGAACAAGTTCAGCAGAACTGCTTTAGAGCCAGAGAACCAGGTCAGCCGAGCTGCTTTAGAGCCAGAGAACCAGGTCAGCAGAGCTGCTCTAGGGACTAAGAACTAGGTGAGCAAACCTGCCCTAGAGCCAGAGAACCAGGTCAGCAGAGCTGCAGTAGAGCCAGAGAAACCAGGTCAGCAGAGCTGATTTAGAAGGAGAGAACCAGGTTAGCAGAGCTGCTTTAGAGGCAGAGAACCTGGCCAGCAAAGCTAATTTAGAGCCAGAGATCCAGGTCAGCAGAGCTGCTTTAGAGCCAGAGAACTAGTTCAGCAGAGCTGCTTTAGAGCCAGAGAACCAGGTCAGCAGAGCTGCTTTAGAGCCAGAGAACTAGGTCAGCGGAGCTGCTCTAGAGCCTAAGAACCAGGCCAGCAGAGCTGCTCTAGAGCCAGAAAAACAGGTCAGCAGAGCTGCTGTAGAGCCAGAGAAACCAGGTCAGTAGAGCTGCTTTAGAGGGAGAGAACCAGGTCAGCAGAGCTGCTCTAGAGGGAGAGAACCAGGTCGGCAGAGCTGCTCTAGAGCCAGGGAACCATCTCAGCAGAACTGCTTTAGAGCCATAGAACCGGGTCAGCAGAGCTGCTTTAGAGCCAGAGAACCAGATCAGCAGAGGTGCTCTGTAGCCGAAGAACTGGGTCTGCTGAGCTGCTGTAGAGCCAGAGAACCAGGTCAGCAGACCTGCTGTAGAGCCAGACAAACCAGGTCAGCAGAGCTGCTTTAGAGGGAGAGAACCAGGTCAGCAGAGCTGCTTTAGAGCCAGAGAACCAGATCAGCAGAGCTTCTTTAGAGCCAGAGAACAAGGTCAGCAGAGCTGCTCTAGCTGACACTGACTGACTGACACTGACACCGACTGACACTGACTGACACTGATTGACTGACACTGACTGGCTGACACTGACTGACACTGATTGACTGACACTGACTGACTGACACTGACTGACTGACACTGGATGACTGACTGACTGAATGACACTGACTGACACTGATTGACTGACACTGACTGACACTGATTGACTGACACTTACTGACTGACTGACACGGACACTGACTGACTGACACTGACTGACACTGACTGACTACTCTCTACTACTCTACTACTCACTCTCTACTGCTCTCTACTACTCTCTCTCTACTACTCACGCTCTACTACTCACTCTCTACTACTCACTCTCTACTACTCTACTAATCTCTACTACTCACTCTCTACTACTCACTCTTTACTACTTTCTACTACTCACTCTCTACTACTCACTCTCTACTACTCAATCTTTACTACTCTCTCTCTATTACTCTCTACTATTCACTCTCTACTACTCACTCTCTACTACTCTCTAGTACTCTCTCTCGTCTACTCACTCTCTACTGCTCTACTACTCACTCTCTACTACTCTACTACTCTCTACTACTCTCTACTACTCTCTCACTGGTACAAACTCTCTACTACTCACTCTCTACTATTCACTCTCTACTACTCACTCTTTACTACTCTCTACTAGTCACTCGCTACTACTCTCTACTACTCACCTTCTACTACTCTCTATTACTACTCTCTACTACTCACTCTCTACTACTCTCTACTACTCACTACTACTATCTACTACTCTCTACCACCTCCCTATACTTCTCTACTACTCACTCTCTACTACTCTCTACTACTCTCTCTCTACTACTCACTCTCTACTACTCTCTTTACCACTCTCTACTACTCACTCTCTACTATTCACTCTCTACTATTCTCTCTACTACTCTCTACTACTCACTCTCCCCTACTCAATCTCTACTACTCGCTCTCTACTACTCACTCTCTACTACTCTACTGCTCTCTACTACTCTCTCTACTACTCGCTCTCTAAAACTAGTTCTCTACTACTCACTCTCTACTACTCTTTACCACTCACTGTCCACTACTCTACTACTCACTTTCTACTACTCTTTCTCTACTACTCACTCCACTACTCTCTACTACTCACTCTCTACTTCTCTCTCTCTACTACTCATTCTCTAATACTCTACTACTCTCCACTACTCTCTCTACTACTCACTCTCTACTACTCTCTACTACTCACTCTCTACTACTCTCTCTCTCTACTACTCTTAACTACTCTCTACTACTCCCTCTCTACTACTCACTCTACTACTCATTCTACTACTCACTCTCTACTACTCACTCTCTACTACTTTCTTCTACTACTCTCTACTACTCACTATAATACTCACTATCTACTACTCTACTACTCACTCTCTAGTACTCACTCTACTAATCTCTACTACTCACTCTCTGCTACTCTCTCTTCTACTCTCTACTACTCTCTATTACTCATTCTCTACTCTCTAATACTCACTCTCTACTCTCTACCTCTCTCTCTATTACTCTCTACCTCTACCTCTCTATCTCTACCTCTCTACCTCTCTCCACCTGTCTCTACACGCACACAAATGCACATATATATGCATATGCATTTATATATATATGTATGTGTGTATTACCTACTGGCGATAGCCAGTAGGTATATATAGTTAGGACCTAGCTACCATAGGAAATCCGCAACATTCTATTGGGAATTTATGCGGGGGCCGAGAAAAAAGTGTTTTCCCCATGTTAATTTCCATGGGACGAATAGACAAGGCTACAGCCCGAACCGCTGAATGGAATTACACCAAACTTTGCAAAATTGTAGGGACTGGTACGCAGAAGAGCCTTTTCTATATTTGGTAAAAATTGCTCCAGTGGTTTTTACGAAAATGTACTTCAAAAACACATATATATCTATATGCGCGCTTCCAGCGCTTACCGGTACGCGTACCAGGGAGCGCACTGGGCGTGCCACGGGAGTGCGGGAGCGGAAAGCTGATTGGCTCTCGGGTGTCTGTC
This sequence comes from Lissotriton helveticus, assembly GCF_964261635.1. Lineage (NCBI taxonomy): Eukaryota > Metazoa > Chordata > Amphibia > Caudata > Salamandridae > Lissotriton > Lissotriton helveticus. The sequence goes on from NC_136065.1 coordinate 1,613,816,351, forward strand.
AACATTCTAAACAGTCCGGAGAGTCCGCCATCTTGTGTCTCGGTAGAATCGAGACACAAGAGGTGAAAAAAAAGGGGGAAATGATTAAAAGGGGGCAGTGAAGATACCCCCTGACCCCCTAGGTTTTCTGAGGAGGGCCTAGAAGGGCCCTGAAGGGCAAAAAAACATTATTTTTTTTTAAATTTGTGGGGTAAGCGCTGGGTGCGTTCTCATGTACGCTGCCAGGTACGCGTACCCTGAGCGCACCACGGGGAAACAAAATTTGTAAAAAATTAGAGTAAAATTAGAGTAAAAAAATAATTTAGAGTACTTGGAGGTAGGGTAGCTCTAAAAAGAGCTGTTGTGTTATGTGGGTGTTTTTTGTACCTACAAGTAGGTACCGATGCAGAGTCTTAAATTCAAGAGGAAGACTATATTCCCCTCATCTGTAAAGTGATGGTGTTCCTATTATCTCTCCTACAAATGCCTTGCATGTTGTAACGCAAGTTGTTGTGGTATATGGGATCCATACCATAGTATCTGAGGAAAGCAGAAACAGATTTATTCACATGTTTCCTTGCTTTCTCAATCTGTGGACAAAATTGTTTGGACCAGTTCCATTTTTGCCTTTGGCATATATTAGAATATACCAAGGCAGTTTTTGGAAAAAGTGACATCAATTGCCCAAAGGTGTCCTTTAAAAGCATTTCCAGAACTACCCCAGTCAAAGTGCCCAGGTCATTTCCACCACAGTGCACAATTATGAGGTCAGGGTGTGGTAGATGCATAAAGGATTTTACCAATGGTATCAATTGGTGACATCTCAATCCTCTCTGGCCAATCCACATAATATCCACATTTGGTAAATCAAGGTTGTAAATACCTCTGTTTGCTGTATACTTTTCACTCCAGTAAACAAAGCTATGACCCACAATCCAGACTTTAGGCTTCTTGAAGGTAGATGTGGTTGTATTCTGATGAGTTGTGGAAATGAAATGGCAGTTTGAAAGTAGGAGTTATGAAAAAAAAGGGGTTGACTCAGTTCTAGCGACAAACAAGATGGCTGCCAACACTTCCTGGCTTGGAGTGTTGACAGACAGTGGCAGCCAATCAGCATGCCTTCCCGAGAGAGCTGCATGCTCATTGGCTGTCAACACTTCTAACCAGGAAGTGTTGGCATCCATCTTGTGCTAGTGTTGACAGACAGTGGCAGCCAATCAGCATGCCTTCCCGAGAAAGCTGCATGCTCATTGGCTGTCAACACTTCTAACCAGGAAGTGTTGGCATCCATCTTGTGCTCGGTAGACTGAGGCACAAGAAAGCAGAAAAACAAACGTGTAGAACACAAAAAGGGGGCAGGGTTGAAACACCCTGACCCCCTAGGGCTGAACAGGTGGTCCCACGACGATATTAATATATTTAAACGTTATCCGCTAATAGAATTAGCATTTAAAAAACCTTTGAAATTCACTGAAAAAACCATAGGTTTCAGGCCTTATATAGTTAGGAATTAGCATTTAAAAAACCTTGCAAATTCACTGAAAAAGCCATAGGTTTCAGGCCTTATATAGTTAGGAATTAGCATTTAAAAAACATTTGAAATTCACTCAAAAAACTATAAGTTTTAGGGGTGTTATAGTTAGCCATCAGTGATGTAATTTGAGATGTCATCAGTGATGTCACTGACCATGTCATGAATGATGTAATATGTGACATCATCAGCAGTGGATTGCGGGTGTGCGAAATGGAGCAATTTCAATGATTTTGTCAGAGTGAAATGTCCAGCTAACTATAACACCCCTAAACCTTATAGTTTTTTGAGTGAATTTCAAAGGTTTTTTAAATGCTAATTCCTAACTATATAAGGCCTGAAACCTATGGCTTTTTCAGTGAATATATATATACATACATATATAAACATATATATATAAAATGCATATCTATATAAATACAAATATAAATGCATGCATACATATACATATACGCATACAAATGCATGTTATGTACATCAAAGTTTGAAAAACACTAATACAAGCAAAGCTAAAAAGCACCTAATTACAAACAGAATTGCTTTAACTTAAACGAGGGCGAAACCTATTGCATTTTCAATGCTTGCTTACTTTGGTACCATCAAGAAGGCATTCAGATGTGTCACACATTTGCCATAAATTCGGAATGTTAGCACTCTAGTTGCTCATTAGATCACTGTAGTAAAGATACTGCTCACCAGGGAAGTCAGCTGCTGTCCCAAATATAGCCCAATAACAGAATATCCCAGAGTGTTCTAAAGAACAACTAGAATGCTAACAGTCTTACTTATGACAAAAGTATGGCACACCTGAAGCCATCTTGATTGGAATAAAGTGGTAACAATTAAAACATTTAATTTGCAAAGGAACGAAATGAGGGGGTTCATTTTGCCACAGAAATTCTGATTAGTGCTGCAGAAAGAAAAATTAGGGCACATTTGCCATACATTCGGAATGTTAGCACTCTAGTTGCTCATTAGATCACTGTAGTAAAGATACTGCTCACCAGGGAAGTCAGCTGCTGGTATTCAAAGTGCATGTTTCAGTCTGCATGTCAGAATTGCTTTAAGAAATAGAAGAGGATTTGTCAAAATGTGCCCTAATTTTTCTTTCTGCAGCACTAATCATAATTTCTGTGGTAAAATGAACCCCTCATTTTGTTCCTTTGCAAATTAAATGTTTTAATTGTTACCACTTTATTCCAATCAAGATGGCTTCAGGTGTGCCATACTTTTGTCATAAGTAAGACTGTCAGCGTTCTAGTTGCTCTTTAGAACACTCTGGGACATATATATATATATATATTACCTACTGGCGGTCGCCAGTAGGTATATATAGTTAGGATTTTTTCTCTATGGGATTTTTGAAAATTCTATGTCTAATACCTTTGGCGTTTGTGGACGGAATTGGCTGAAATTTTCAGGAAAATGGCACATTTTGTTTCTGAGCAGCCCTTGAAAATTTGGGGGGGGTTCGTCAAGGGGGGGCCGAGAAAAAAGGGGGGTCCCAAAACGTGTTTTTAACATTGAGTTTTCCATAGGGCGGTTGGCCTCACTTTTAGCCCGAACGGCTGAATGGATTTGCACGAAACTTGGCAAAATTGTAGGGACTGGTAGCCCGATGTGCCTTTTGTAGGTCTCAATATATGTGCTCCAGTGGATTTTGAGAAATTAACGTTTAAAAAAAGATATATATCTGTAACAGCGGACCGGGCAGCGTCCCAGGACGCGTACTTTTCGCGCAACGGAGCTTTGTGAAGCGAAGCTGATTGGTTCTCTGGCGTCTGTCAACATTCCAAAAAGTCCGTAGCGGCCGCCATCTTGTCTCTCGGTAGGATCGAGAGACAAGAGGAGGCCAAAACAAAGGGGGAAATAACCATAAGGGGGCATAGTAGATCCTCGCTGACCCCCTAGGTTTGATGTGGAGGTTTTAAAAGGGCCCCGCTGGGCAAAAAAAAAAATAATAATAATAATCGAACGGCTGAATGGATTTGCACGAAACTTGGCAAAATATTAGGGACTGGTAGCCCGATGTGCCTTTGCTAGGTCTCAATATATGTGCTCCAGTGGATTTTGAGAAATTAACGTTCAAAAAAAGATATATATCTGTAACAGCGCTCCGCTTCGCGTAACGGAGGTTTGCGAAGCTGATTGGTCATTCTGTCAGTGGGCTATAGTTGGGCTACATCTGGCTGATATTTGGGCTACATTTGTTTTTTTGTGTGTCTGGCGGCCATCTTTGGGCTACATTGGGCTACATTGGGCTTCATTGGGCTACATTGGGCTACATTTGGGCTCCAACATATATATAGGCCAATGTAGCCCAATATATATTTTTCAAAGTTAATTTTCGTAAAAACCACTGGAGCATATATCTTGAGACATAGCAAAGGCACATCGGGCTACCAGTCCCTACAATTTTGCCAAGTTTCGTGGAAATCCATTCAGCCGTTCGAGCTAAAAGTGAGTCCAACCGCCCTATGGAAATGAAGGAAATGAATGGGTAATTTGTAATTAGCAAATAGCTAATCGCAAACTAGGAATGGTAAAGAATCGCTATTTATTCCTTAAAGTTCGCTATTTAGGAAATGCAAAAAACTTTGATGATACATATGGCGGTTCATCTCTAACAAGATAAGAAGCATAGGGATACATTTATGATGACTGGCGCATCACCAGGGATGTGTTAGTCATTCTGTGCCGCTGTTCCGTCACCTATGGTGTGCTGCATTTACAATGCGGCGCATCATGGGGCAAAAACAGCACAGATGCGTGATGTATCTGTGCCGTAAAGGTGGCGCATTGCTGGAGTTGTATCGCAAGTGTGATGAAGCTCCAGCAAGGGTCGGGGATGCCCCTGTCGCAGGGTTTCTGTTCTCACACAGAACTGTGGACAGAGGATTGGAACCTCGGCGAATTAGGGTGTCCCAAAACTCACGTTAGTAATCAAAAACTCCTTAGCAAGCTAGGTACAGTGTCACATTGGATATAACAAATTCTCAATGTTTAGACAATCCAGAATATGAACGTATAGTACCTCAGGATACGTGGAACTCATGAACAGTCGGTCGTTATATATTTCTTAGAAACCAGAACATGGAGTTAAGAAGAACACATGTGTATTTGAAATGTTTATTTACTAATGCCGTCTTCTCAGGCGTAGTATCTTAGATAATACAAGTTCACATATTATCAGTAGCAAAATTACCAGCATAGTTACTAGTACATAAAAAGCGAATGGTGATAGTATGTTAACATGCTGTAAATGAATAAGAGTTAGCAACACTTATAAGCAGCCGCGGGCCGTGGAGTGAGTTACGGTGAGGCAGGGAGGCGGGGAGGGGGAGAAGCAGGGTGGAGAATACAAGTACACATATTATCAGTAGCAAAATTACCAGCATAGTTACTAGTACATAAAAAGCGAATGGTGACAGTATGTTAACATGCTGTAAATGAATAAGAGTTAGCAACACTTATAAGCAGCCGCGGGCCGTGGAGGGAGTTACGGTGGGGCAGGGAGGCGGGGAGGGGGAGGGGCAGGGTAGAGAGGGCTCCACCCTGCTTCTCCCCCTCCCCGCCTCCCTGCCTCACCGTAACTCCCTCCACGGCCCGCGGCTGCTTATATCTCACCCTCCCTAATACACATATTATATTATTTGCTAAGAAGGTCTCTTTGTGTTGGTTTAGGGCGTGCCCATACTTTAGTGTCTTAGATTTGAAGGAATCACATCAGCATACACCAGCTCTCTCTTCATGTGAACCGCATCAACTGTTGTGTATGTGTGTTCGGCAAAGCAATATAAAACCCGCCTCATGCCCAGAATTGGCAGAAGTTGCACTTATGTTATGAGTATGAAGTCGTGGAGATCAGACCTCATAACAATTCTGTATCGTGTTGTTCTTGAAACTTTAGCACTCGCTGTACAGATATAGTTTAACAAGCAAAGCAGATAGTAGAGCAATAACATATTATTCTCATGTAAACCACGATGAACTACTAGGTGGAAAGCTAAAGCAACAACTAAGTGTCGTGTGCAGAAGTTGCAAAAAAGGAAAAATGGCGTTTAAACCGGTAATGAGCCCATGCTAACTTAACACGGTGTAAAGATATCCAGGACCTAGATGACACCTCCCCATGATCCGGAAACGAACTGAATAAGATAATAGAAGTGCCATCTCATGAGAGCAGATTGCAAGTTTATATGTGGACGGTCCGCAAGGTAAAGCATTAAAAACTAGGAAAATTTAATGCTAAAGAAAAATAAAACAGCCAAGTACTTTATCGAGTCTTAAGCCAATAGGCAAGGTAAATAATAAAAACTTGACAAATAAGTCAATGAATTGTCAATGAAATGCTAGTACTCAGCATATCAAACATGAAAAAGGTCTATGACATAACTGTGTATGCAAAATAAGCTGCAACAGCCTCCAATAGGAAGTCACCGTCTTCATCCGAAAACAGTTCAGCCATCCAATTTAAAAGCGGAAAAGAACATACGTGTTCTCCCAGCACCGGATCCTCTATCACCATCAGAGGACAGCTCGGTGGGTTTTCAAGAAAGCTCTGTTCCAAGAAAGACTGTGCTGCCGCCAATAAATTCCAGGGACCAATTAGTCCATGCATCAATGCCACAGCCATAATCCTTTCGCCAGGACAAACCAACTCGTGAGTAATGATAGGAGTCATCAGCTGATTAAAGTCGACGTCAGGAGAAACCGGTCCGCAGAGACACAAATCAATGGCCCAATCGAAATCACAGGTCAGGCAGTGAAATACAGGCTGGACACAGGTGAAGTAGGAGAATCGAAAAGATAATCCATATGCCGTGCTTAATATCGCCAACGGCATTGTGCCATAATATTCTAGCATGCGATTGCGGAACAGTGTCAGCAGCTGCAGGGTGGGAGGTTGCATAGGAGGGACATCCATATTTAAAAATGTAAAAAAGCACAAGAGCGTCCGCTGGTAATGCAAGTAAAAATGCCAATCCACGAAGCAGAGTGGAGAAAATAGAATGAAAGAAAGCAGGGATGACTCCAAAGATTTTCTCAAATGAAGTCACGAGACCACTGGTAACAACTTTAAAAAAGTGCGCCAGGGTCTTTGTGGAGGATGCGTTAAAGATAGTCCGAACCATCTTGCTGAAATTGAAAGGCAAATCTGAATTGAAAAGGGTCTGCACCTCTGTACGGGTGTTCGCTATGTGAAGCACGAAAGTTTCACGGGCCGAACTCAAGGCCACCTCTCTCTGAGACAAAAGAGCTCTTATTCTTGCCATGCCGTTGAAATCTCTCCCAAGGTTGGTATTTGTGGCCAGATTGAAAACTCCCTATGTTCATGTGTGGGAGAAAATAGAACATTTCTGCAGCAAATAACCCGTTCACTTACTGTTACGATAAAAGGAATACTTTTAATTAACTCAGAACAATCTTCATTATTGAGCATCAAATAACTACCATTTTCCAACAACTTGAACGTGGGGATGATAGCAGGAACTGGCGTGCCTTGCAACACGCAAGCCATATTTGGTCGGTGTTTGTTGCATGAACCGTGTAACTGTATGTGCCTACACATTAGTGAATGATCTGGCGTCTCAGTGCATTCCTCTCCATTCAGATAAACTTCTTGATCATCTTTGAAACATCTGTATGTGTATGGAAGCGACCAGACCTCATGAAGAAAAGCACTACCTAAAGGTTCATAACGACCTATTGGTATATATTTCATACAATTTGAAAACTTATATAAAGCAAAAGGCTGCCTTATTAAACCGTGGATAAGGCACGTTGCCAAAAAACCCGCAATCCTCTGCTGATGATGTCACTGAGCATGTCATGAATGATGTAATATGTGACATCATCAGCAGTGGATTACGGGTAATAGTATCTCTAGTTTACTCCCCTATAGCTGTCTTTCTTTTAACATAAGTGTCTGTTTCCTTCCCTTATACTTACTGTTTTTGGTTCGCTTCCGGTTCGCGTACCGGCGAGCGAACTGGGAAGCGAACTAAGAGAAATAGAGGTTGGCACAGTTCCAAATATTGTACCAATTTTTTAATAACGGGGAGGTAGTTCTGAAAAGTACTTTTTTTTAATTGTTTTTGTTGTTTTATATTTTTTTTATTATTTTTCAGAATTTTTTTTTACTTTTTTTGAATTTTTCTGAACAGTTTTATATTTTTTGGGGTTTTTCTTGGAGGGGGCAATGAAAACGATTCATTGTAAAGGGCTCAACAGGAGCAACAAAACAAAAAAAAAGTATTTATTATTTTGGGCGTTTCGTACAAACTTGCATATGATAGTCAATAGCTCTGTTGATCAGAGTGATGCTTCTTTCTCCGTAGCAAATGAATCCATCGCAAAATACGCAGATGTGTTTTACTTCACCAAATCTCATTTGTATATTTGGCACCATCTCCCTGCCCTCTGGTCCCGTTACTTCCGGTACAACAGATCTTCTGGCCATAATAGGGAGATTATCTAGGTCGTTCCGAAACTGTGCAGCACTGTAGTTGTTAGGATGCCACCTAGTCATATGGCGATGCATTGTGTAGTTTCCGAAACTGTATTTTTTCTCGGTTCCTCTGGACAGTCTATCTTGACATATAAGGCAAGTTACGTATCTTGCATTTACTTTTTTCTGACCTTTGGGAATTTAAAAAAATTGCCAAATGAAGTTTTCTTTCCGGTGAGACGTCCTGGGTTCCTCAGGCAAAAACTGCCTCTCTTCCTGCTCTTCCTCGTCTTCCTCTTTTTCCTCTTCTTGCTGAATTATAACTTGAGCAGGTGGTCCACTCTTCCTTGGATGTGGTGGAGGTGGTGGGGAAGCACCAGCTGAAGCTACTAAAGAAGCCATTGCTCAGTGATCACAAAGGGTCTTTCTCTCACAATGATGAAAGTCAGAGTGAGGAAAGAAGGAGGGATTTTCATCATTTGGGAAAAACAAGAGTTCTCAACCAATCAAAAGTGTTCATTTTAGATTATATGACCTAGTCTTACATCATTAGGAAACCAAAAGTGAAATGAACCAATGAAAAGTGTTATTACCAAGTCACATGACTTGCTGTGTTTACGTTAAGCGCTTTGCAGGGCCTCCCGGTTTGCTTCCAGAAACCTGCGCTTTGCGACTCGCTTCGCGTACCAGTTCGCTAACGTAGCACGTCATATGACGTATCACGCGACAACGTGAAACGTCATGCGGACGGGAGGCGTCACGATGTTGTTTTCTAACGCGGCACTTGCGGTAAAGAAACGTTTACCGGCTCGCGGTCTATTTCGCGGCATCAAGGTCAGCTAACGGGAAGCTTCCCGATTCGCGAAGCGGGAACGAAGAAAAAAAAATATTTAAAAAAAAAATTATTCATAAACATATTAAATATATTTTTGGATTTAAAGAAGAATACATTTTACAGCTACAGATATTAGCTGTTAAAAAACCAATGAAATTCACTGAAAAAACCATAGGTTATAGACCATATATAGTTAGGAATTAGCATTTACAAAACCTTGAAAATTCACTGAAAAAACCATAGGTTATAGACCATATATATTTAGGAATTAGCATTTAGAAAACCTTATTTTACTCACACAAAACCATTGAAATTCCATATATAGTTAGTTGCACTAACTATATATCGCGCACCCGCAATCCACTGCTGATGATGTCACATATTACATCATTCATGACATGGTCAGTGACATCACTGATGACATCACTGATGACATCTCAAATGACATCACTGATGACATCACTGATGACATCTCAAATGACATCACTGATGACATCATGACACACCAATACCAGTTACTACATACGCACTCACTGATTCCTACGTCTACACACACATTCACTCATTCACCCATACAATAACTCATACATACAGTCACTTATTATTACAACACTATCATATGCACTCATACACCTATGCAGACAGTCACACACTGCCACTCATCCATGGAGTTACTCACACACCAAGTCAGTCCTGTAAAGAATCAATCACACTTCCATTTCTTCATCTATACAGTTAAACACAGAACACCATACTTCAGTGACATCACTGATGACATCACTAATGACATCTGAAATGACATCACTGATGGCATCTCAAATGACATCACTGATGACATCATGACACACCAATACCAGTTACTACATACGCACTCACTGATTCGTACGTCTACACACACATTCACTCATTCACCCATACAATTACTCATACATACAGTCAGTTATTATTAGAACACTATCATATGCACTCATACACCTAGTCAGTCCTGTGAAGAATCAATCACACTTCGATTTCCTCATCTATAGTTAAACACAGAACACCATACTTTTCACACATATACTAACACATACTTACTCTCTTATACAATCACTGATACAAGTACACATTGATATGCACAGAGTCACACACCTCCCAGCCAGCCACACACACACTCAGTCTTCCATACATCCAGTCATTCTTCAATATGTAAAACGTATTTAAACTTTACAAAAACACACAGACACTAGATGATGTCATCAGTGATGTCATTTGAGATGTCATCAGTGATGTCATCAGTGATGTCACTGACCATGTCATGAATGATGTAATATGTGACATCATCAGCAGTGGATTGCGGGTGCGCGATATATAGTTAGTGCAACTAACTATATATGGAATTTCAATGGTTTTGTGTGAGTAAAATAAGGTTTTCTAAATGCTAATTCCTAACTATATATGGTCTATAACCTATGGTTTTTTCAGTGAATATATATATATATACATATATATATATATATATCGCTCCAGGTTCCCACCTCTCCTCGATAGAAGTGAGATACTAGCAGGAGGAGAGAGCGTGGATATATATATATATATATATTCACTGAAAAAACCATAGGTTATAGACCATATATAGTTAGGAATTAGCATTTAAAAAACCTTATTTTACTCACACAAAACCATTGAAATTCCATATATAGTTAGTTGCACTAACTATATATCGTGCACCCGCAATCCACTGCTGATCATGTCACATATTACATCATTCATGACATGGTCAGTGACATCACTGATGACATCACTGATGACATCTCAAATGACATCACTGATGACAACATCCAGTGACTGTATTTTTCTGTAAAGTTAAAATATGTCTTGAGTGGATGTATAAGTGTCTGGATGAAGGATTTAGTAGGTGCATGACTGACTGTATGAGTGAGTGATTAAATGTGTCTCACTGAATGCATGGGTTAGTGACTAAACTGTCTTAATTTGTGCATCATTATGTCTGTTGTTCTGTAAACTGCTGCATGTGTTGATCATTAGCTATACGAGAGGCTATATGTGTTATTAATTGGTTGCCCAAGTATTTCTATGGGAGATTGAGTTTGTGTGGGGGTGGCTGGAAGGTGTGAGACTCTATGCATAGATGTGTGAGCAGTTTATTCACTAGGTGTATGAGTTCAAGAGTGCATGTGGAAACAGCTACATGGGCAGTTGACTGTGTGCATGAGTGTATTGATGAGTGAATGGATATCTCAATGCTACATGTCATAGTAAGTACATATGTAAAACACAGTACATGTGAGAGTTGGCATATATAAATAACTGTGCATGAGAGCCACTGAATGAGTGAGTGGTTGTATCGATCATTGTGAACTTGTATCAGGGATTGTATAAGAGAGTAAATATGTGTTAGTATATGTTTCAATAAGTAAGGTGTGTTTAACTGTATAGTTGAAGAAATGGAGGTGAGATTGTTTCTTTGCATGACTGACTGGGTGTGTGAGTAACTCCATGGATGAGTGGCAGTGTGTGAGTGTCTGTATACACTGAGTGTATCTAAGGTTATATTAGAGTCTGAAGAGGTTTATCGTATTAGCACAAGAATGATGTCAAATGAGATGTCATCAGTGATGTCATCAGTGATGTCATTTGAGATGTCATCAGTGATGTCATCAGTGATGTCACTGACCATGTCATGAATGATGTAATATGTGACATGATCAGCAGTGGATTGCGGGTGCACGATATATAGTTAGTGCAACTAACTATATATGGAATTTCAATGGTTTTGTGTGAGTAAAATAAGGTTTTTTAAATGCTAATTCCTAACTATATATGGTCTATAACCTATGGTTTTTTCAGTGAATTTTCAAGGTTTTGTAAATGCTAATTCCTAACTATATATGGTCTATAACCTATGGTTTTTTCAGTGAATTTTCAAGGTTTTGTAAATGCTAATTCCTAACTATATATGGTCCATAACCTATGGTTTTTTCTGTGAATTTCATTGGTTTTTTAACAGCTAATATCTGTAGCTGTAAAATGTATTCTTCTTTAAATCCAAAAATATATTTTATATGTTTATGAATAATTTTTTTTTTAAATATTTTTTTTTCTTCGTTCCCGCTTCGCAAATCGGGAAGCTTCCCGTTAGCTGACCTTGATGCCGCGAAATAGACCGCGAGCCGGTAAACGTTTCTTTACCGCAAGTGCCGCGTTACAAAACAACATCGTGACGCCTCCCGTCCGCATGACGTTTCACGTTGTCGCGTGATACGTCATATGACGTACTACGTTAGCGAACTGGTACGCGAAGCGAGTCGCAAAGCGCAGGTTTCTGGAAGCAAACCGGGAGGCCCTGCAAAGCGCTTAACGTAAACACAGCAAGTCATGTGACTTGGTAATAACACTTTTCATTGGTTCATTTCACTTTTGGTTTCCTAATGATGTAAGACTAGGTCATATAATCTAAAATGAACACTTTTGATTGGTTGAGAACTCTTGTTTTTCCCAAATGATGAAAATCCCTCCTTCTTTCCTCACTCTGACTTTCATCATTGTGAGAGAAAGACCCTTTGTGATCACTGAGCAATGGCTTCTTTAGTAGCTTCAGCTGGTGCTTCCCCACCACCTCCACCACATCCAAGGAAGAGTGGACCACCTGCTCAAGTTATAATTCAACAAGAAGAAGAAGAAGAGGAACAGGAGGACGAGCACGAAGAGAGGCAGTTTTTGCCTGAGCAGCCCAGGACGTCTCACCGGAAAGAAAACTTCATTTGGCAATTTTTTAAAATTCCCAAAGGTCAGAAAAAAGTAAATGCAAGATACGTAACTTGCCTTATATGTCAAGATAGACTGTCCAGAGGGACCGACAAAAAATACAGTTTCGGAAACTACACAATGCATCGCCATATGACTAGGTGGCATCCTAACAACTACAGTGCTGCACAGTTTCGGAACGACCTAGATAATCTCCCTATTATGGCCAGAAGATCTGTTGTACCGGAAGTAACGGGACCAGAGGGCAGGGAGATGGTGCCAAATATACAAATGAGATTTGGTGAAGTAAAACACACCTGCGTATTTTGCGATGGATTCATTTCCTACGGAGAAAGAAGCATCACTCTGATCAACAGAGCTATTGACTATCATATGCAAGTTTGTCCGAAACGCCCAAAATAATAAATACTTCTTTTTTTTGTTTTGTTGCTCCTGTTGAGCCCTTTACAATGAATCGTTTTCATTGCCCCCTCCAAGAAAAACCCAAAAAAATATAAAACTGTTCCGAAAAATTCAAAAACAGTAAAAAAATGTTCAGAAAAATAAAAAAAAAAGTTCTTTTCAGAACTACCTCCCCGTTATTAAAAAATTGGTACAATATTTGGAACTGTGCCAACCTCTATTTCTCTTAGTTCGCTTCCTAGTTCGCTCGCCGGTACGCGAACTGGAAGCGAACCAAAAACAGTAAGTATAAGGGAGGGAAACACACACTTATGTTAAAATAAAGACAGCTATAGGGGAGTAAACTAGAGATACTATTACCCGTAATCCACTGCTGATGATGTCACATATTACATCATTTATGACATGCTCAGTGACATCATCAGCAGAGGATTGCGGGTTTTTTGACAACATGCCTTATCCACGGTTTAATAACGCTGCCTTTTGCTTTATATAAGTTTTCAAATTGTATGAAATATATACCAATAGGTCGTTATGAACCTTTAGGTAGTGCTTTTCTTCATGAGGTCTGGTCGCTTCCATACACATACAGATGTTTCAAAGATGATCAAGAAGTTTATCTGAATGGAGAGGAATGCACTGAGACGCCAGATCATTCACTAATGTGTAGGCACATACAGTTACACGGTTCATGCAACAAACACCGACCAAATATGGCTTGCGTGTTGCAAGGCACGCCAGTTCCTGCTATCATCCCCACGTTCAAGTTGTTGGAAAATGGTAGTTATTTGATGCTCAATAATGAAGATTGTTCTGAGTTAATTAAAAGTATTCCTTTTATCGTAACAGTAAGTGAACGGGTTATTTGCTGCAGAAATGTTCTATTTCCTCCCACACATGAACATAGGGAGTTTTCAATCTGGCCACAAATACCAACCTTGGGACACGTTTCAACGGCATGGCAAGAATAAGAGCTCTTTTGTCTCAGAGAGAGGTGGCCTTGAGTTCGGCCCGTGAAACTTTCGTACTTCACATAGCGAACACCCGTACAGAGGTGCACACCCTTTTCAATTAAGATTTGCCTTTCAATTTCAGCAACATGTTTCCGACTATCTTTAACGCATCCTCCACAAAGTCCCTGACACACTTTTTTAAAGTTGTTACCAGTGGCCTCGTGACTTCATTTGAGAAAATCTTTGGAGTCATCCCTGCTTCCTTTCATTGTATTTTCTGCACTCTGGTTCGTGGATTGGCATTTTTACTTGCATTACCAGCGGACGCTCTTGTGCTTTTTTACATTTTTAAATATGGATGTCCCTCCTATGCAACCTCTGACCCTGCAGCTGCTGACACTGTTCCGCAATCGCATGCTAGAATATTATGGCACAATGCCGTTGGCGATATTAAGCACGGCATATGGATTATCTTTTCGGTTCTCCTACTTCACCTGTATCCAGCCTGTATTTCACTGCCTGACCTGTGATTTCGATTGGGCCATTGATTTGTGTCTCTGCGGACCGGTTTCTCCTGACGTCGACTTTAATCAGCTGATGACTCCTATCATTACTCACGAGTTGGTTTGTCCTGGCGAAAGGATTATGGCTGTGGCATTGATGCATGGACTACTTGGTCCCTGGAATTTACTGGCGGCAGCACAGTCTTTCTTGGAACAGAGCTTTCTTGAAAACCCACCGAGCTGTCCTCTGATGGTGATAGAGGATCCGGTGCTGGGAGAGCACGTATGTTCTTTTCCGCTTTTAAATTGGATGGCTGAACTGTTTTCGGATGAAGACGGTGACTTCCTATTGTAGGCTGTTGCAGCTTATTTTGCATACACAGTTATGTCATAGACCTTTTTCATGTTTGATATGCTGAGTACTAGCATTTCATTGACAATTCATTAACTTATTTGTCAAGTTTTTATTATTTACCTTGCCTATTGGCTTAAGACTCGATAAAGTACTTGGCTGTTTTATTTTTCTTTAGCATTAAATTTTCCTAGTTTTTAATGCTTTACCTTGCGGACCGTCCACATATGAACTTGCAATCTGCTCTCATGAGATGGCACTTCTATTATCTTATTCAGTTCGTTTCCGGATCATGAGGAGGTGTCATCTAGGTCCTGGATATCTTTACACCGTGTTAAGTTAGCATGGGCTCATTACCGGTTTAAACGCCATTTTTCCTTTTTTGCAACTTCTGCACACGACACTTAGTTGTTGCTTTAGCTTTCCACCTAGTAGTTCATCGTGGTTTACATGAGAATAATATGTTATTGGTCTACTATCTGCTTTACTTGTTAAACTATATCTGTACAGCGAGTGCTAAAGTTTCAAGAACAACACGATACAGAATTGTTATGAGGTCTGATCTCCACGACTTCATACTCATAACATAAGTGCAACTTCTGCCAATTCTGGGCATGAGGCGGGTTTTATATTGCTTTGCCGAACACACATACACAACAGTTGATGCGGTTCACATGAAGAGAGAGCTGGTGTATGCTGATGTGATTCCTTCAAATCTAAGACACTAAAGTATGGGCACGCCCTAAACCAACACAAAGAGACCTTCTTAGCAAATAATATAATATGTGTATTAGGGAGGGTGAGATATAAGCAGCCGCGGGCCGTGGAGGGAGTTACGGTGAGGCAGGGAGGCGGGGAGGGGGAGAAGCAGGGTGGAGCCCTCTCTACCTTGCCCCTCCCCCTCCCCGCCTCCCTGCCCCACCGTAACTCCCTCCACGGCCCGCGGCTGCTTATAAGTGTTGCTAACTCTTATTCATTTACAGCATGTTAACATACTGTCACCATTCGCTTTTTATGTACTAGTAACTATGCTGGTAATTTTGCTACTGATAATATGTGTACTTGTATTCTCCACCCTGCTTCTCCCCCTCCCCGCCTCCCTGCCTCACCGTAACTCCCTCCACGGCCCGCGGCTGCTTATAAGTGTTGCTAACTCTTATTCATTTACAGCATGTTAACATACTATCACCATTCACTTTTTATGTACTAGTAACTATGCTGGTAATTTTGCTACTGATAATATGTGTACTTTTATTATCTAAGGTACTACGCCTGAGAAGACGGCATTACTAAATAAACATTTCAAATACACATCTGTTCTTCTTAACTCCATTTTCTGGTTTCTAAGAAATCTATAACGACCGACTGTTCATGAGTTCCACGTATCCTGAGGTACTATAAGTTCATATTCTGGATTGTCTAAACATTGAGAGTTTGTTATATCCAATGTGACACTGTACCTAGCTTGCTAAGGAGTTTTTGATTACTAACGTGAGTTTTGGGACACCCTAATTCGCCGAGGTTCCAATCCTCTGTCCACAGTTCTGTGTGAGAACAGAAACCCTGCGACAGGGGCACCCCCGACCCTTGCTGGAGCTTCATCACACTTGCGATACAACTCCAGCAATGCATTCGCCGAGGTTCCAATCCTCTGTCCACAGTTCTGTGTGAGAACAGAAACCCTGCGACAGGGGCACCCCCGACCCTTGCTGGAGCTTCATCACACTTGCGATACAACTCCAGCAATGCGCCACCTTTACGGCACAGATACATCACGCATCTGTGCTGTTTTTGCCCCATGATGCGCCGCATTGTAAATGCAGCACACCATAGGTGACGGAACAGCGGCACAGAATGACTAACACATCCCTGGTGATGCGCCAGTCATCATAAATGTATCCCTATGCTTCTTATCTTGTTAGAGATGAACCGCCATATATATCATCAAAGTTTTTTGCATTTCCTAAATAGCGAACTTTAAGGAATAAATAGCGATTCTTTACCATTCCTAGTTTGCGATGAGCTATTTGCTAATTAGCCGAATGTAGCCCAATGAAGCCCAATGTAGCCCAATGTAGCCCAAAGATGGCCGCCAGACACACAAAAAAACAAATGTAGCCCAAATATCAGCCAGATGTAGCCCAACTATAGCCCAGTGACAGAATGACCAATCAGCTTCGCAAACCTCCGTTACGCGAAGCGGAGCGCTGTTACAGATATATATCTTTTTTTGAACGTTAATTTCTCAAAATCCACTGGAGCACATATATTGAGACCTAGCAAAGGCACATCGGGCTACCAGTCCCTACAATTTTGCCAAGTTTCGTGCAAATCCATTCAGCCGTTCGATTATTATTATTATTTTTTTTTTTTGCCCCGCGGGGCCCTTTTAAAACCTCCACATCAAACCTAGGGGGTCAGCGAGGATCTACTATTCCCCCTTATGGTCATTTGCCCCTTCGCTTTGGCCTCCTCTTGTCTCTCGATCCTACCGAGAGACAAGATGGCGGCCGCTACGGACTGTTTGGAATGTTGACAGACGCCAGAGAACCAATCAGCTTCGCTTCACAAAGCTCCGTTGCGCGAAAAGTACGCGTCCTGGGCCGCTGCCCGGTCCGCTGTTACAGATATATATCTTTTTTTAAACGTTAATTTCTCAAAATCCACTGGAGCACATATATTGAGACCTACAAAAGGCACATCGGGCTACCAGTCCCTACAATTTTGCCAAGTTTCGTGCAAATCCATTCAGCCGTTCGGGCTAAAAGTGAGGCCAACCGCCCTATGGAAAACTCAATGTTAAAAACACGTTTTGGGACCCCCCTTTTTTCTCGGCCCCCACTGGACGAACCCCCCCCAAATTTTCAAGGGCTGCTCAGAAACAAAATGTGCCATTTTCCTGAAAATTTCAGCCAATTCCGTCCACAAACGCCAAAGTTATTAGACATAGAATTTTCAAAAAACCCATAGAGAAAAAATCCTAACTATATATACCTACTGGCGACCGCCAGTAGGTAATATATATATATATATATATATATATATATATATATATATATATTCACTGAAAAAACCATAGGTTATAGACCATATATAGTTAGGAATTAGCATTTACAAAACCTTGAAAATTCACTGAAAAAACCATAGGTTAGAGACCATATATAGTTAGCTGGACATTTTATTGACATAAAACCAATGAAATTCCATATATAGTTAGTTGCACTAACTATATATCGCGCACCCGCAATCCACTGCTGATGATGTCACATATTACATCATTCATGACATGGTCAGTGACATCACTGATGACATCACTGATGACATCTCAAATGACATCACTGATGACATCACTGATAACAACATCCAGTGATTTTTTGTTTCTGTAAAGTTTAAATTTGTCTTACATATTGAAGAATGAGTGGTTGTGTAAGTGTCTGGACGAAGGATTTAGTAGGTGCATGACTGACTGTATGAGTGAGTGATTAAATGTGTCTCACTGAGTGCATGGGTTAGTGACTAAACTGTCTTAATTTGTGCATCATTATGTCTGTTGTTCTGTAAACTGCTGCATGTGTTGATCAGTAGCTATATGAGTAACTATATGGGTTATTGATTGATTGCCCAAGTATTTGTATGGGAGACTGAGTGTGTGTGTGGCTAGCTGGGAGGTGTGTGACTCTGTGCAGATCAATGTGTACTTGTATCAATGATTGTATAAGAAGGTAAGTATGTGTTAGTATATGTTTGAAAATGTAAGGTGCTCTATGTTTAACTGTATAGACAAGAAAATGGAAGTGTCATTGATTCTTTACAGGACTGACTAGGTGTGTGAGTAACTCCATGGATGAGTGGCAGACTGTGAGTGTCTGTATAGGTGTATGAGTGCATATGATAGTGTTGTAAAGATGAGTGATTGTATGTATGAATGATTGTATGGGTGAATGAGTGAAGGTGTGTGTAGACGTAGGAATCAGTGAGTGCGTATGTAGTAACTAGTATTGGTGTGTCAATGGTTTCAAAAATTATACTCTGTATTTAACACTGGGTGAAACAGAGGTTATATTAAAATGTGAGGAGATGCATTGTATTGTCACATGAATGATATCATCAGTGATGTGGTCATTGATGTCAAATGAGATGTCATCAGTGATGTCATCAGTGATGTCATTTGAGATGTCATCAGTGATGTCATCAGTGATGTCACTGACCATGTCATGAATGATGTAATATGTGACATCATCAGCAGTGGATTGCGGGTGCGCGATATATAGTTAGTGCAACTAACTATATATGGAATTTCATTGGTTTTATGTCAATAAAATGTCCAGCTAACTATATATGGTCTCTAACCTATGGTTTTTTCAGTGAATTTTCAAGGTTTTGTAAATGCTAATTCCTAACTATATATGGTCTATAACCTATGGTTTTTTCAGTGAATTTTCAAGGTTTTGTAAATGCTAATTCCTAACTATATATGGTCTATAACCTATGGTTTTTTCAGTGAATTTCAATGGTTTTTTAATAGCAAATATCATAAGCTGTCGAATGTCAAGTACGTGGTAAGTAAAAACATTTTCGTGTTTATGCACACTGATCTGCTTTGAATGCTGCCCCCCACCCCTCATTTCTATTAGGAGTACTCTCTCTTTGCAGATAGTGAAGGGTAGTTAACGCAGGCCTTTGCCCCCGTTGTAATCCGTCGTGCCTGCTTCTCTCTCCATTTGATTGATTGTTCTCTTTGGTTCATTCTCTATTTACAAACAAGCACAGAGTCGCAATACTCTGTTTAGTCTTTGCAGATAGCGAAAAATCGTGTAAAAAAACAAAAGGAATCGAGCAAAATCAGTAGGCCACTAATGGGATCTCTTTTTGACCTCGCTAAAATAGAAACATTAGGAACAACCTGCTGAAAATAGCAATGTGTATGTACATAAGCGGCGTTCATTTGTGTTCACAGTACCCCTTGTTGATTGTTTGAATCGAGCATTGAATTGTTCGAAGTTGGTTCTCTTAAGGATCTTCTCTGCCTGCAAACAAGGAAGAATAGGAATATTCTCTCTCCCTTTGCAGATAGTGAAGGGTAGGTAACGCAAGCCTTTAACACGTCGTACCTATTTCATTCCTCATTGATTGATTGATTGTCCGAACATTGACTGTTTGGGAATTAGTTCTTTTTGGAGGTATTCCCTGTTTGCAAATAAACGTAGGAAAATCTTTGCAAGTAGTGAAAGGGTAGGTAATGCGGACCTTTCTCCCCCGTTGTAATCTGTCATGCCTATCTACTCCCCACTGATTGATGCACCTGTTTCACCCGGACCATTTACTAGAGATATCTGGCCCAACAAGAGAGCACCCCTAGTGAAAAGGACATATGCAATAATAACGAAGTGATCACTGTATCCTGTTAACAGAAACTTTAGCATGAAACAACCTGGAAAGAAAAGAATAGGAAAACGAAAATCAGTAGGCCACTGATGAACTTTTTATTAAATAACAAACAAAGAAACGATAACAATACGTAATGATAAAACCTATTATTGTCCTAGAAACAAGAAACGTTAGAAGTAAGCCTGTAATAAGAAACCTGAAAACATCGCCCCTCACTGCCCCAAAACGTGTCTGTCCCACCGCCTGCCACGGCCAAATAACGGCAAACTGGGAAAGATAGAAGTCAGCAGACATCCGCCCCATTCTAGAAACTTCCAAAGGGCAACAGGTTTTCGGCTACGCCCAGCCGGAAGCAACACATATAAGGCGGGTCCTGCTGCCATGCCTCGGAGATCATCACGTAGGGTGTAGCCGGAGGAGAGGCCGAGGCCGAGGCCAGCGGGACCCGGCCAGGGGGATTGACAACGCTGGAGAGTTGCAGGGGGGGGAATGTCCGTGTCCTCGACCCTCCCCTCTCTCTCCCAGTCCGGCCGCGGTGGCCCTTGACAGTTTCAGGTAGTCCCGCCACATTCTCTACCAGTCCGGCCACCAACGGCCGGGGCCGATGGGATCTGGCTGCAGCCGATAAACCAAGGAACCCGTTCATGGGGCCAGAGCAAGGGGCGTCCGGCCGACATCCACCGGAAGCCCGGCCCGAAGACGGACGGGACACTTCTTCTTTCTTGAATAATGGCTTTGACAACACTGGGGGGGATGTCTTGCACATGCCTCCGACCCCCCCCCCTCGTCCTCATCGCCTGGTCCGGCCATAGCAAATCTCAAGCGAGACGCCGTGGGGTGCAGTGGGAGGGAGAGATGGTGCGAACAGGCCTCTCCCGCCTCCCCAGTGGAGGCTTCCCACCTGCACCCTCAGCGCTCCAGGCGCCCGGAAAAGGGTTCTTCCACTGTGGCGATGCTGCAACGTCTCGCCCGGCAGGGTGGAGCCCGTCCGCTCATTTGACCCCGCGATCGCCAGTAGCTACCGAACTCTCAAAATGGCGATCGACGTGGCAAGAGCGGGCCCAGCATAAAGAAATGGCCCGGTCACTGGTTGACTCCACCACAGTAGTCCTCCACGACCTTGAAGATTCTAGAGGAGCCGCGGGAGTCTCCGACCCCCGCAGACACCCCCGATGGGGAATGACTGCCATGATCGCCCGTGGAGTGACGAAACTGTATCCACGGGACGTCGGCGCTCCCATGCTGGCGCCAGCCTCACTTTGAATTACTAGAATCCTGCAAACCTCAGTTCCGGTGAAAGCACACTGTGACCCGGTAGGAAAAATTGTTGCACCCCCTCCCCTTTTTGACTGATAGTTCAAACCACCGATCCTTTCCTTTGCCCTTTTACCAGAACTTTGGACTGCCTCCCCCTCTTTTACATTTTCTAGAGAAAACAAAACATTAACCACTACATTAGCATAGCAGTTGACACCAGAACTGTTTTCAAATTGAAAACCAACAACATCTTCAACAGAATCCTTTTTGTTTCTGCTGTGACCCTGCTACAGCACAGGCATTGTCCCCAGCAGTAATTCTGCAATGCCGGTAAGAATACCTGTGGTGCCTACTGGACTCACTCACCCCCGCGGCGCCCCACGCCGTTATTTGCTGGGCGGCAACTTACTAGACATCACCTATGTGCCATCTAGATTTCAGCGCGTTCTGCTGCCTTGGAACTATTCGCACAACAGACTGCTACTGACGACCCACCCCCAGGCAACATCTTCTGAATTTTCATAATTTGAAAGAACTAGTAACATGTCCTCATCAGGAATTTCCTCATGAAAAGTCTGCAATGATGATTCTTGTAACTCTATGGTCTCCAAACATTCGATAAATTCGCCATCAAGAGATTGATCAAAAAAATCATTCAAGTCATCTCCTCCTTGTGAGAAAATTTCATTATTGGTGCTGTCAATTTCAATAAATGTATTGGATAATTCAAAAGAAATTGCCACGGTCTCTTCGTTGTTTAAATGTTTTTACTGTTTTTGTTTTGTTGTATATATTTTTAAGTTATTAAAGTTTTATAATCCTACTACTTTGTTGGAGTGCTATATATTTTTAATGTGACACATAAATGTAAAAACTTTGATGTACAAAGAGTCATCCCTGGAATCTTCCGCTTCAGGCTCGGTCCCCTCCCCAATCACAATACAGGATGGTTTTCAGATAGTAGGAACACGTGTGGTGTGACGGATCTCATCGGGTGTGGGCCTTGATCTACTATAACTCCTTTGAAGAGGGGTGATTCTTTACAGCTGGGGCCATAAACTACATCTGCAGGGCTAGCTGATAACCTGGACAATCGGACACAGAGGAAGAGGAGTGTCAGAGGGTGCGGTAGTGAATAGGGCGAAAGGGAGGTGTCGGGCGGGCACAGAGTGTGATTCTCAGGGAAGAGCAGCGCAGATGGGGAGAGGTTTATTGCCCATGCATAACACAGAGAGCGGGGGTGACCAGTGCCTGGGGAAGATGCTTGCGAGGGTGGGGAGCCATGCTACGAATCGACAGCGTGCAGAGAGTGGGTCTGGTCAAGGCATCTAAAATGGCTGCCGTGCACGACAAAAGTGTGGCATTTCAAAAAAGGCAAGATGGCGCAAACAATGTTTTTCAACACTTCCTCATTTCCTTCGAATCGAACGTTAACAGACGTTGGTGCATATTACCAAAGTTAAGCGATATTTATCGCTAACGATGCTTACCAACACATTTTTTACCGCTAAGCATCGTCAGAAATTATCGAAGATAAACCTTGCTATTATCAAGGTTTATCGCAAATGCGATAAAAAACGACCGCAATGCATTAATATCGCTGAAAACTCAGCGATATTCATGCATTACCGAGCTAATGCTCTTAGCCATGTTATCCACCTCCCATTGGATAACATGGCTAAGAACTGCTCAGGGCAGGTGTTAGTTTTTGGAGATATTCGCGCTTAGCGCGAATATCTCCAAAAGTTGGTAATAGGAGATATATATCTTGCATGTTGTAATGCAAATTATTGTGGTATATGGAACTCATACCATAATCTCTCAGGAAAGCAGAAACTGATCCTTTTGGGACCGCCTGAGAAGGCCTAGGGGGTGAGGGGTACTCTACTTTGCCCCCTTTTCACGTTCCGAACTATTTTATTTTACTCTCTTCTGTAATTACACAAAATAGCAGCGATAAGATGCATCAGAGACACACAGTGAGAGAAAGGAGGCCGGAGATGAAGAAGAGATGTCAAATACACATTGGAGATAATATAGTGGGAGAAGGGAAGGTAATATGAGTAAACTTACCAAGTAATATAGAAATGTTGCACTCTATACTATAAGTCTCATTTTATACTACAATCACTTCGCTACAACCTCATAAATTAAAAATAAAAATGAATAATGTCTCAAACAATTTTTGATTTCTAAATATAAATTTATTCTTCTGAATTTTCTAAATTTGAAAGAACTAGTAACATGTCCTCATCAGTAATTTCCTCTTCAATCATCTCATCTGGAATCTCCTCATTAAAAGTCTGCAATGATGATTCTTGTAACTCTATGGTCTCCAAACATTCGATAAATTCGCCATCAACAGATTGATCCAAAAAATCATTCAAGTCATCTCCTCCTTGTGACAATATTTCATTATTGGTGCTGTCAATTTCAATCAATGTAGTGGACAATTCAAAAGAAATTACCACGGTCTCTTCATTGTGAGCCATTTTATTTTGAAATTGCTTGCTGTAAATTGCAGAAAAAAATAATCACTTTCATTTATCGTTTTTAGTAATACATAATATAAAACTAACTTTATCAAGTATTTAGTATAACAGAAGGACTGCAAATAAATAACAGAAAACATTTTTCAAATTATCTTCAAGTGTACAACATAGTTCCCTTACAAATTAACAACTCACCTTTTTAAAAGTAGGAGAAGTGTTAGTACTGTGTAAATCAAACACCAGAAATTCACCACCAAAAATTCCTCACAAATGTACCTCAGACAGTAGTATCACAAAATGGCTGTGGTTTCCTCTCATTTGAGATATATACATAACCAATTAACTTTCATCACACACAAATACAAAACCAAAGTAACATTTTAATTGGTTCTAAATTTCAACACTTTCAAATGTGTTTTCCCCATGCAATTTTCCATAGGACATTTACATACGTCTACAGCCTGAATGGCTGAACGGAATTACACCAAACTTGGCAAAATGGTACATCAAACCTAAGAGGTCAGGAAGGATCTACTATGCCCCCTTATGGTCATTTGCCCCTTCGCTTTGGCCTCCTCTTGTCTCTCGATCCTACCGAGAGACAAGATGGCGGCCGCTACGGACTGTTTGGAATGTTTACAGACGCCGGAGAACCAATCAGCTTCGCAAAGCTCCGTAACGCGAAAAGTACGCGAAGCGGAGCGCTGTTACAGATATATATCTTTTTTTGAACGTTAATTTCTCAAAATCCACTGGAGCACATATATTGAGACCTAGCAAAGGCACATCGGGCTACCAGTCCCTAATATTTTGCCAAGTTTCGTGCAAATCCATTCAGCCGTTCGATTATTATTATTATTTTTTTTTTTTGCCCCGCGGGGCCCTTTTAAAACCTCCACATCAAACCTAGGGGGTCAGCGAGGATCTACTATGCCCCCTTATGGTCATTTGCCCCTTCGCTTTGGCCTCCTCTTGTCTCTCGATCCTACCGAGAGACAAGATGGCGGCCGCTACGGACTGTTTGGAATGTTCACAGACGCCGGAGAACCAATCAGCTTCGCTTCACAAAGCTCCGTACCGCGAAAAGTCCGCGAACCGGAGCGCTGCCCGGTCCGCTGTTACAGATATATATCTTTTTTTGAACGTTAATTTCTCAAAATCCACTGAAGCACATATATTGAGACCTAGCAAAGGCACATCGGGCTACCAGTCCCTACAATTTTGCCAAGTTTCGTGCAAATCCATTCAGCCGTTCGGGCTAAAAGTGAGGCCAACCGCCCTATGGGAAACTCAATGTTAAAAACACGTTTTGGGACCCCCCTTTTTTCTCGGCCCCCCCTTGACGAAACCCCCCCAAATTTTCAGGGGCTGCTCAGAAACAAAATGTTCCATTTTCCTGAAAATTTCAGCCAATTCCGTCCACAAACGCCAAAGTTATTAGACATAGAATTTTCAAAAATCCCAAAGAGAAAAAATCCTAACTATATATACCTACTGGTGACCGCCAGTAGGTAATATATATATATATTACCTACTGGTAGTTATAGTTAGGATTGTTTTCCATAGGAAATCTGCAACATTCTATTGAGAATAACTTTGGCGCAGATTGAGGGATCTGCCTGTAATTTTCCTCAAATTTGCCTCGCTGCGCTCTGCTCCTTTCCTTAAAGTTTGGGGGGGGGATTTGTCAAGCGGGGCCCGAGATAAAAGGGGGGTCCCAAAATGTGTTTTCCCCATGTTAATTTCCATAGGGCGGTTGGACTCACTTTTAGCCCGAACGGCTGAATGAATTTCCACCAAACTTGGCAAAATTGTAGGGATTGGTAGCCCGATGTGCCTTTGCTATGTCTCAAGATATGTGCTCCAGTGGATTTTGAGTAATTTAGGTTAAAAAAATATATATATATCTATAAGCGTGCCCCGGTACGCGCACCGGGGCGCGTACCAGCGCGCTACGCGAGTTCGCGAGCGGAAAGCTGATTGTCTCTCGGGTGTCTGTCAACATTCCAAACAGTCCAGAGCGGCCGCCATCTTGAGTCTCGGTAGGATCGAGACACAAGAGGTGGCAAAAACAAAGGGGGAAATGACCAAAAGGGGGCAGGGTAGACCCCCCCAGATCCCCTAGGTTTGATATGGGGGCCATAAAAGGGCCCCGCGGGGCAAAAAAAACATTTTTTTTTTTTCAATTTACGCGGGGGGAGCGCCCGGTACGCGCACCTGGGAGCGTACCTGGGAGCGAACCATGGAGAAAAAAGAATGACAGAGTTTTAAAAAAATGTCGTTTTTTTAATAAATTGGAGGTAGTTCTTATTGTTGTTTTGAACATTTCTTTACTTTTTTTGGCTTTTATGAACAATTTTATATTTTTTTTGTAATTTTTATGGGGACAAACTAAAAACTGGGAATTGGAAACAGCTCAACTGGAGCAAAAAAAATCAGGAAAAAATTAAGGTTTTTTCTGCAGATGTGGTTGTCTCCAGCACGGTTGATGAGTTTGATGCTTTGCTCCCCATAGGAAATTGTACTCCCGCAAAGCATACAAACTATTTTGTAATCTGAAAACTGGCGTTGGATGTTTGGGACCGTCTCCCTTGTCTCTGGACCCGATAGAGTGGGTTGTTTGCTTTTGGGGGTGCTGGGAGAAGATTTGGGAGGGTTTCTGGTCAGTTCTCTGACCTCTGCCGCAGCAAAGTTGTTTGGATGCCGTCGTTGCATGTGGCGAAGCATTGTGTGGTTCCCAAATGAATATTTTTTTGCAGGGTTCCCCCTGGAAAGTACAGTGCCACAGATCAGACATGTCACTTTTGGCGCATTGACTTTCTTTTGGTCCTTTGGGATTTTAAAGAACTCCCACATAAAGTGCTCCTTACGTTTATATGGGGTATTATCTTCAGGCAGGAAGTCCTTGTGCTCCTCCTCCTCCTCCTCCTCCTCCTCTTTTTCTTCACCACCACTGTGGTGTTGTGGTGGTCCTTGTGGTGGTGGTGGTGGTGGTGGTACAGATGCTCCTGCGGCTGCTGCTACTGTGGCCATTTCTCAATGAATAGAAACAGGTCTTCCTCACTCAAAGAACAAAGTGAGAATGAAGAAAAAAGGTGGGGGCTTTCATCATTTGCAAAACAAAACTGTTCTGAACCAATGAAAAGTGTTATTTTCAGGTCACATGACCCGGGCTTTCATCATTTGGAAAACAAAACTGTTCTGAACCAATGAAAAGTGTTATTTTCAGGTCAAATGACCCGGGCTTTCATCATTTGGAAACCAAAACTGTTCTGAACCAATGAAAAGTGTTATTTTCAGGTCACATGACCCGACGCGCTTACGCTACGCGCCCGGGGGCGAGCCCCGGGGCGTGTAGCGTAAGCGCATTGGGGCGCGCCCAAGGGCGCTTACGTTGCGTGATCGTATGCGCTCGGGTGCTTCCGGGTGCGCTTACGCCGTGCGTCATAAGACGCATCACGCGGCTACGCGATACGTCATGATGATGTTTTCGTTCGCGGCAATAGCGCTAACGGGACGCTCACCGGTACACGCACCGGGGCGCGCCGCAACTGCGCTTACCGGCGCGCTCACCGGTACGCGCACCGGGAGCGCACCAGGGCAAAAAAAAAAATTTTTTAAAAGGGAAAAATATACATAAAAGAAATAGTATTACATAAATATACAATATAGGATTCATTATAAAAAATATTATATTTCATAGCTATAGAAATTTGCTATTAAAAAACCTATGAAATTCACTGAAAAAACCATAGGTTTCACACCAGTTATAGTTAGGAATTAGCATTTAAAAAACCTATTACATTCACTGAAAAAACCATAGGTTTGATACCAGTTATAGTTAGCTGGAAATTTTACTGACATAAAACCATTGAAAGTCCCACGTTATAGTTAGTTGGACTCACTATAACTCGCGCGCCCGCAATGCACTGCTGATGATGTCACATATTACATCATTCATGACATGGTTAGTGACATCACTGATGACATCACTGATGACATCTCAAATGACATCACTGATGACATCACTGATGAGATCTCAAATGACATCACTGATGACAGCACTGATGACATCATCCATGTGATAATACAATACACCTCCTCACACTCTAATCAAACCCATGATACACCTAGTGTTAAATACAAACTACCATTCCTGAAACCATTGACACAGTAAAACCACTTACCACATACGCACTCA
The DNA here is from genome assembly GCF_964261635.1 of Lissotriton helveticus. Taxonomy (NCBI): domain Eukaryota; kingdom Metazoa; phylum Chordata; class Amphibia; order Caudata; family Salamandridae; genus Lissotriton; species Lissotriton helveticus. The sequence continues at coordinate 1,613,844,460 of NC_136065.1, forward strand.
CTGATTTCTAGGTCTACACACACATCCACTCATTCACCCATACAATCTTTCATACATACAGTCACTCATCAATACAAGACCAACATATGCACTCATACACCTATACAGAGACTCACACAGTGCCAATCATCCATTGAGTTACTCATACACCTAGTCAGTCATGTAAAGAATCAATCACACTCCCATTTCCACAACTATGCAGTTATACACACAAAACCTTGCTTATTTAAACATAGACTAACACATACTTACTGTCTTTTACAATCACTGATACAAGTACATATTGATAGATACAGTCACTTATGCAATCAAAGGCTGTTATATATAGTCATTTATATATGACAACTCTCACATGCAGCAGCTTACACAACAACAAACATAATGATGTACAAATTCAGATAGTTTAGTCACTAACCCATGCATTCTCTAAGACACATTTAATCACTCACTGATACAGTCAGTCACGCACCTACTAAATCCTTCATCCAGACACTCATACATACACTCACTCTTCAATATGTAAAACATATTTTAACTTTACAGAAACACACAGACACTGGATGATGTCATCAGTGATGTCAATTGAGATGTCATCAGTGATGTCATCAGTGATGTCATTTGAGATGTCATCAATGATGTCATCAGTGATGTCATTTGAGTTGTCATCAGTGATGTCATCAGTGATGTCACTAACCATGTCATGAATGATGTAATATGTGACATCATCAGCAGTGCATTGCATGCGCAAGTTATAGTGAGTCCAACTAACTCTATCGTGGGAATTTCAATGGTTTTATGCGAATAAAATTTTCAGCTAACTATAACTGGTGTAAAACCTATGGTTTTTTCAGTGAATTTAATAGGTTTTTTAAATGCTAATTCCTAACTATAACTGGTGTGAAACCTATGTTTTTTTCAGTGAATTTCAATGGTTTTTTAATAGCAAATCTTTATAGGTATAGAAAGTGAAACATATTGAAAATAATTTTATATTGTATAAATATCTAAAAAAAAATATATATATTTTTATTTTTAACCCTGGGGCGCTCCTGGGGCGCGTACTGGTGAACGCACTGGTAAGCACAATATTATGGCGCGCCCTGGGGCGCGTACCCGGGAGCGTCCCGGGAGCGCTATTGCCGCGAACGAAAACAACATCGTGACGTATCGCGTACACGCATGATGCGTCATATGATGCACAGTGTAATCGCAACCGAAAGCACGGGATCGCATACGATCGCGAAACGTCCTGACGCGCTTACGCTACGCACCCGCGGGCGTGCCCCAGAGCGCGACTACGGGCGCGCCCCGGGGCGCGTAGCGTAAGCGTGTCGGGTCATGTGACTTGAAAATAACACTTTCTATTGGTGCACAACAGTTTTGGTTTCTAAATGAGTAATGCCTGGATCTCGTGACCAGCCTGGGTCTTGTGACCTGAAAATAACACTTTCTATTGGTGCAGAACAGTTTTGGTTTCCAAATGAGTAAAGCCTTGGTCTTGTGACCTGAAAATAACACTTCTGATTGGTTCAGCACAGTTTTTTTCTCCAAATGATAAAAAAAAACACCTTTCTTCCTTACTCTGACTTTGTCCTTTGACTGAGGAAGACCTGTTTGATCTACAGAGGCAATTCTTTTCTACTTTGAAATGGCTACTGTAGCAGCAACTGCTGGAGCATCTGTACCACCACCACCACCAAGAGGACCACCACAACAATACATTGGTGGTGAAGAAGTGGAGGAGGAGGAAGATGAAGATGAGGAGGGGAGCAGATGGCTGCCTGAAGAAAATAACCCATACAAGCCAAAAGAACACATTGTATGGGAGTTTTTTTCACTTCCAGAGGGGAAGAAAAAAGTGAATGCGGCAAAGGTAACTTGTTGAATCTGTGGTGTAGAACTCTCAAGGGGCAATTCAGATAAAAAATATTCATTTGGTGATCATACCATGATTCGGCATATGACCCGGAAACATCCTGCTAACTATTCTCGTGCAGAGATCAGGGAACTGGCCAGTCACCTCCCCCAGTGTTCAAGGACCAGCTCCAAAAGAAAGGAACCCAGTCAATCTGGACCAGAAACATTAGAGATGATGCCTTGTATCCAGGAACGATTTGGTGATTTTAAAGTCACTTGTACTGGATGTGGTAAGCTTATGTCCTATGGGGAAAAGAGTATGAAGCTCATTGAGCTTGCTGGTGACAATCACGATTGCCCCAAACAAAAGAAGTCATTTTTTCAGTTTTTTGTTTTTTGCTCCAGTTGAGCCATTTTCAATTCCCTTTCTCTTTGTTTCTTCCCATAAAAAATACAAAAAAATATAAAACTGTTTTGAAAAGCCAAAAAAAGTACAAAATGTTCAAAGAACAATAAAAAAAATATAAAACAACAAAAAGAAGAAGAAAAACAGTTATTTTTAGAACTACCATTCATATATAAAATGAAACCCATATTTTTAATGAATCTCTGTCAATTTTTTTTTCTTAGGGTACGCGTACCGGGGCGCGCCCCCCCCCCAAAAATAGAAAAAAAAATTAATGAAGGAGTTAGCATGAGGGAAGAACACAAAGAGAGTAATGTTAAGAGAAAGAGAGCTACAGGATGAACACAGAGTGATTGTTTATTACATAGTAAACAATTGAGAAGGTGTAATTCGGTGAAAATGAGAAAAGTAAAATGAATAAAGGAGCGAAAGAAAGGAAGAGAGAGGAACAACACTAAAGTAGAGATAGTGGGAGAATGTGACTGGCTGTTGAAAAAAAAAGAAAGGACAGTAAAAAATGGGGAATAAAGGGTAGTGGCGGAACCGGGATAAATGAAGAACGATGAGGGAAAGTGAGAAAAGACCAGGTAGTATAAGTAAAGAGGGGTGAAAGAGGGGGAAAATTGAATTAGGATAAGACATGGGGAGTGAGAAAGTGTGTGTGGGGGGGAGGTGTGTGTGTGGGATGTGTGAGGTGTGTCTGTGAGGTATCTGTGTGTGCATGTGTGTGTGTTGGGGGGGTGAGGTGTGTATGTGAGTGTGTGTGTGTGGGATGTGTGGGTGTGGGTGTGGATGTGTAAGGTGTCGGTGTGGGGGTGTGGGGTGTTTAGGTGTGGGTGGAGGTGTGCGTGTGTGAGCTGTGTGTGGGGAGTGTGTGGGGTGTGGGGTTGTGTGCGTGTGGGTGTGTGTGGGACGTACTTGTAGGTACCTAAAACAGTGTGGGTGTGGTGTGTGTGTGTGGGGTGTATGTTAGAGGTGTGTGTATGTGTTGGAAGGAGGATGAGGTGTATGTGTAGGAGTAAGGTAATAATTAGGAAAAAGAGAATGAGTGAAGAAGCAAAGGAAGGGAACAGAGGGTAAGTGAACTAAAGAATAGGGATTGAAAGAAGTTGAATATGAGAAGGGAAATAGGGAAATTGGAGTAAACATGGAGAATAAGAATAAGTGTGGTAAGCAGAATAAAGACACAGGAGTGAGGTTGGTTGAGAAAATATTAGTAAGCTTAAAGCAAAGGGTGATGACAAAGTACATTTTTTTAGTCATACTTACCATATAATAAATGTAACTTTAATTATTTTTTCTACTGCACTTTGTATCTGTGAAAGAGAGAAGAAAAAATAAATTATAATTAGTAAAATGTGTATTTTAAATTAAAATATACACATGAAGAGGTTAAAAATCATAACAGTGTATCTAGAAATAAAGTAAGAGTGAAGGACACAGAAAGGGAAATAAAGTAAGGTAGAATGATAAAAAGAGAAAAAAATAGAATGAGAGCAAATTACTAAGAGTAAGGCATATAGATTCACTGACAGAAAGGAAGAGAAGAACAGAGAAATGAACTAAAGGTAAGAAAGATACTAAAACAATGTGAGTTAGCAAAACTAAATCAGGAAACAGTAGTAAGAAAAAAGATAATAACTGAGACGGAAAACATAAACACAAGTGAACATAACACAAGGAGAGTAGGGCACTGAGGACATAGAAGTAGTGAACGAAAAATAGAGAGAAGAGGTCAAAAGTAAGGAGCAAACAAACATAAGCGATGGAGAGTGGGTGATTTATAGTGATAGAGTGCGATAATACTGCTGAGTGAGTAAACAGGAATTACTAAAAGAGCAAAGGAGGAAAATACGGAAAAGGGAAGTAAAGCAGAGAGACTGAAAGCTGAAAAGGTATGCAAGGGAGAGAGGGCATGAAGACAGTTGAAATGAGAATGAGGGGTTGTCAAAGTAGTGGAGTAAAGGAACGGGGGTTACAGAGAGTGACAGAAAGACATTATAAGTGAGTAAAAAGAGGTGAAAGAGGATGGAAAAAGGAAAGTGAGTGTCAGAGAATGGGAATACAATTTAATTTACACAATCCAAACTATAGAATAACTTCTACAACATGTTACATAGTTTATTTTCGCTGTTCTCAGAATATATTGAATTTCACTTAAACAGTGAGTTCAAATTACTCATCATATCACAGCGGGAAAAAAGAACACAATCTAAAAGATTGTGTTTTAAAAAAAAACTTAGATACTGACAAATGACAAATGTACGCTAATCTTTGATTGACTTACTTTTCCTTGAGGCCAAATAGTATATCATGGAGGTCCTTTTCTCGTTGCAAAGTACTTTGCTGTTCACTTAAAAATCCATTTCATCGACTTTCTACAAGAAAAGCTCCAAGAACATCTGAAATATTTTCAGTATCCTACGCCGATGATACCCAGATCATGGTGTCTCTGGCCCACTCCTCTGATCGCTTGTCTGCCATTAGCTTTAGATCATGCATGCAGCATGTAGCAGATTGGATGGTCATCAACTCCCTAAGGCTAAATGGCGATAAGACAGAGGTTTTGGTTTTTGGGAAGGACCAAGATGCTTGGTCTAATGAGTGGTGGCCTCTGTCTCTTGGCATTTGCCCCACTCCCTCCCAATCAGCCAGAAATCTCGGTGTGGTTTTTGACACCTCACTCTCCATGAAGCTCCAAGTAAATAGGACGGTGGCCACATGTTGGGGTGTGATCAGGATCCTGAATAGGATCCGTCACTATCTCTCTCTTCAGGCCCGCAAGCAGATTGTAGTGGCTCTTGTAGGATCAAGGCTTGATTACTGCAACTCTTTGTATGCGGAGACTAACAAAGGTCTTATTCATCAACTGCAAATAGTGCAGAACGTGGCAGCACGTTTTGTGCTGGCCCTTCCCTTAGCATCCTCTGCTACGACTGCCAGGAGAGACCTTCACTGGCTTCCTGTCCAGTATAGAGTCTTTTTTAAGATTCTATGTCTCACATACAGAGCGCTCAGAGCAGGTCCGGAGGATTCTCTTGGGTCTCTGCTTTCACATTATACCCCAACTAGATCCTTACGATCTGCCGGGCTGTCCCAACTGGTAGTGCCGCGTATACGGCTAGCCACATGGGGAGCAAGAGCCTTTTCTGTAGTGGCCCCTAAGCTTTGGAACTCTCTTCCAACTGAGGTTAAAGTACTTCCCTCAATTGATCTTTTTAAAAAAGCCCTGAAGACCTGGTACTTTACCAAAGCTTATCAATGATGGACTGTTCGTTGATCTGCTAGCTGTGTCATTTGTTTTAGGCGCCTTGACGCCCATTGGGCTAAGTATGCGCATGATAAGACTTACATCATTCATTCATTCAGTATTTTCATATACTCCTTTTTTTCAGTCATGACTCTTTACTCATTCCTGCACCTTTCCATTTGGCCAAATAGTGTCAGATGTATGAGTATATATGAGTACTCCTCCCATCTTCATAGGCCAATTACCTTTACCTAAATTTTGGCTATAAAAACACTAGGTATGAATTTATAAAGCCAAAAGGCAAACGTTGTTTGAAAGTCAAATGAGTGTCGTTACATTGGATCCAACCTTTAGAAGTTTTTAAATAGCATGTGTAATGCCCTGATGTTGGAGAAGGACCGTCGTGAAAAATAATAGCTACAGTTGTAAAGGTTCTTCCTGATATCGATAACTGAGAAGCCACGAAATTTTTAATAGAAGTTGTCAATTTAGTTCCATCAGGTCTACATCGTTGGAACATTAAAATGACATAGTGACCATAATTTTGTAGAAATAATGTGGACAGCATTGCAGACTTACATTGGGTACACACCATATTGTGATCCGCTGCTTTAACTAGATTATTAAAAGGCACTGATTTGCAGTCTGGTAAAGTCAAATATATACATCTTTCAGAGTCTATTCTAATAGTACTTGATGAAGCACAGTTATCACAGTCATGTTGCCATTGATAAGAAAGGTTAAAAAGATTTTTTATATCTACTCCTTCATCTTGCAATACATCAAACATATACATAAAAAATTCCTGACAATCCTGCTGAATATTCTGTGAAAATTGATTTTGACCTGAACATATGTCTAGAAGATTTCTAATTTCTGAAACACTTTCTATTTTTGCTCTATCACTACTACATTTCTCTAACACAGAATTCAATAAACAGCACAATGTTTGTTCCCGATTTTCGACAATCTGTTTTTGTAAATTTTGAAGAAAAAAAACAACATTAACTACTACATTAGCATAGCAGTTGACACCAGAACTGTTTTCAAACTGAAATCCAACAACATCTTCAACAGAATCCTTTTTCGTTCTCTTTACAATTACACTTTTATCTACTTTATGCCTTTCTGCTGATACCTCACTGCAATTACTCTCATTTCTTCTTTTTCGGCCTACCACACGTTTTTCAAACAGAGGATATTGAGGCAAATGTGGAGCATACTCTCTTCTTAACCTATTGTATTCTTTAACACAATCTAGACCTGCACAAATCTTTGTTTCATCACACTCAATAAAGTACAATCCTGATAAAGTTCTGACTCGTGATAATGCCACATATGCCATACCCTCTTTAAACACAGAACTTCCAATGTTCACCAAAGCGCTATCTACACTTAAACCTTGAGACTTATGAATTGTCACCGCATATGCCAAACAAATGGGAAACTGTTTTCGGCGAACATATTAGTCTTTCACGAGCAAAAATCTAGCTGAACAATGACAAATGTGTTCTATTTCATCAATGCCATCAAATTTAATTTTTAAAATTTCAATTCCATATCTATTTTTGTAATTCACAAAACCAACAACATGCACACAATAATATATCCTGAGCTCGATAGGGAAAACAATAATTATTTAGTCCATCAAATTCAATCCAAGAAAGTAGTAGTTTTTATATCTTCTTCATTTATTTCCAATTTGATCAGGAAAGAGACTTCAATCTTCACCCAGATAACAAAAACAATAAGCCGTTGCCAACACGTGTTTCGTCTTGGTATGGTAACCAGTGACTTCTTCAGGGCTGAAATAGTTACAATAGAGGCAATCATATATCTAATAAGATATATAAACATATATCAAACAGTAAGACCACACCTAAGATGATAAATATCATACAAAGTGGCTATAGTTGTGAGTAAGGATCCAAAAATGAGCCCTACCCCAATCAAGCAGGTCTCCAACATTGACTATATTCCTACAATTGTTTATATACTAAGACAATTGAATTCTCTATTATATCCAGATAGCCTTATTACTGTAGACATACAAGATTAGGTAACCATATTTCTCATTGGTAATTATACCACAACAGTATGATACAATCGTGTGACATACACTGGAGGTTAACATATAGTCAGCATAAAAAAAAGAAATAAAGAGCAAAATTACTCTAAAGGTAAAACACCACACCCAAAGCGTGAAAAGACAGAAGAACCGAAATGATCTCAATAAAAACAAACCACTAAAATATCCAAAATCACAGAACCCATAGTATACCAGTGTATATAGAACAACAGTTGATAGAAAACAAGGTACGAGTATGTTAGTATTATTCGCTCACCTATGGCTAAGATAAAACCGGTTCATAGGCGAAAGGTTAAATTTATACTGTTCCACCGCTTTCACCGGTGTAATCTAAAATAAACAGGGATTCATGAGTCAAACTATTAACTATGTCATATATATTTCAATAGTCAAGCAACACTGGTAATTATTAGTTGTCGTATCCTATGTGTAAAATTTTTTATAAAAGACACTCACTAGAGAAGGTTGATATCCACGCTTACGCTGGGCGTTTGAACAATTTGCCAATCAAGCGGCGGGAATCCGCCGATTTCCATAGGAAGTATGTATCAAAATCACAAAGAATATAATTTTCGTGTTATTACACACGTGGTACCCTACAGAGAAAGCATTTGTATTAGTCCTGAATCTATTTATGTAACCAGATATATTTACATCAATTAAAATATACAAAAGTTATTGAATTTAAAAGGAACAAGGTTGTTATCTTATCCGTTTTACGCTAGTGAATCTATCTAAATAAAAACGACTAATTTAAATAGTCCATTAATTATCATGACTAACCCTTCCAGTTTGTAATTATTCTCAAATCATCGATATCAACATCAAAATCAATGTGATACTCGAAATTCAAAGTCAAAGCGGATTATAAGGTAAAATATCAGTCTTTATCCTAAGGTTTAAGAAAGAGGAGCATTTGGCGTCATTTCATTACCTCCGAGTGCAGAGAGTAGAAAGCAATAGTTTCTCCGTGTATTCGGCGTTCAACACGGGCGCCATCTTCGTAACCTCATATACTCCTCCATGAGTAATGGGAAACAAACAAAGGACTTCGCAGTATTCTTTCAGATAAGATGCAAACCGCATCCATCTTGGAGTGGCGAGGATTATATTTAACAATGATTCCAAAGCCAAGAGTTTAACTAACTGTAAAAGTGCAGAATAACGAGCCTCTAGGGCACAAATATATCTTCAATTATTAGAAAACCCATCTTATTTATAGCGAGTGTAATAATCTTTTCTAGAAATCTACCAATATCCTATGCCCCCAGAATAGATAAAATTACGAAAACAGAGGGGGGAGGGGGGGACAAAGGTGGTTATTGGGTACCACTATGATTACAAACAATATGCATGCAAACTAATTTGAACGTAGTGAAAATTAATTTACATATGAACGTGAAAAAGAAAATAAATTTAATAAACCTAAAAGAAAGAGGAAGGAAGAATGAAACGAACAAGATGTTCAGAATAATAAAAACTAAAAATTAAGGAAAATTTCTAAGTTTTACCACACAACAATCATATAAACATATTAATAAAAAAACATTATACAGAATGAATATACAAAGAAATCATATTGTCACAATTCCATCCGGATTCAAGACATATGATACAATACATCAAGATTGCAGAATTTAACAAATAAGCTCAACATTTATCTTAATGCTTCTCAACATAGGAAATATTGCATCTCCCCGTCAAAATTAAGCCCCTCATCCACCGCATTGGCACGCATAATCCAACGCGCCTCTTGCTGTCTCAATTTTAATTCACGGTTCCCACCCCTAGTTCCAACTGGTACCACTTCTATACCATGGAAGGACATAGTTAGGTGTTCCGTTTGCGATGTACATTTCATAGCATGTGCCGCTATTGGGACTCTAGCATCTCGGTTTTTAAGGGCTCTAAAATGTTCACTGGTCCTATCCTTTAATCTTCTGATAGTACTACCTATGTACACCTTTTTACATAGAATGGCATATATAACATACGTAGTATTACAGTCTATATGTGTTTTGATGTTATAAACACCGGAGTTGTTATATTCAAAGGATTTTATACCATGCAAGGACATTCTACACATAGTGCAATCCCCGCAGTCCCAATAGCGGCACATGCTATGAAATGTACATCACAAACGGAACACCTAACTATGTCCTTCCATGGTATAGAAGTGGTACCAGTTGGAACTAGGGGTGGGAACCGTGAATTAAAATTGAGACAGCAAGAGGCGCGTTGGATTATGCGTGCCAATGCGGTGGATGAGGGGCTTAATTTTGACGGGGAGATGCAATATTTCCTATGTTGAGAAGCATTAAGATACATGTTGAGCTTATTTGTTAAATTCTGCAATCTTGATGTATTGTATCATATGTCTTGAATCCGGATGGAATTGTGACAATATGATTTCTTTGTATATTCATTCTGTATAATGGTTTTTTATTAATATGTTTATATGATTGTTGTGTGGTAAAACTTAGAAATTTTCCTTAATTTTTAGTTTTTATTATTCTGAACATCTTGTTCGTTTCATTCTTCCTTCCTCTTTCTTTTAGGTTTATTAAATTTATTTTCTTTTTCACGTTCATATGTAAATTAATTTTCACTACGTTCAAATTAGTTTGCATGCATATTGTTTGTAATCATAGTGGTACCCAATAACCACCTTTGTCCCCCCCCCCCCTCTGTTTTCGTAATTTTATCTATTCTGGGGGCATAGGATATTGGTAGATTTCTAGAAAAGATTATTACACTCGCTATAAATAAGATGGGTTTTCTAATAATTGAAGATATATTTGTGCCCTAGAGGCTCGTTATTCTGCACTTTTACAGTTAGTTAAACTCTAGGCTTTGGAATCATTGTTAAATATAATCCTCGCCACTCCAAGATGGATGCGGTTTGCATCTTATCTGAAAGAATACTGCGAAGTCCTTTGTTTGTTTCCCATTACTCATGGAGGAGTATATGAGGTTACGAAGATGGCGCCCGTGTTGAACGCCGAATACACGGAGAAACTATTGCTTTCTACTCTCTGCACTCGGAGGTAATGAAATGACGCCAAATGCTCCTCTTTCTTAAACCTTAGGATAAAGACTGATATTTTACCTTATAATCCGCTTTGACTTTGAATTTCGAGTATCACATTGATTTTGATGTTGATATCGATGATTTGAGAATAATTACAAACTGGAAGGGTTAGTCATGATAATTAATGGACTATTTAAATTAGTCGTTTTTATTTAGATAGATTCACTAGCGTAAAACGGATAAGATAACAACCTTGTTCCTTTTAAATTCAATAACTTTTGTATATTTTAATTGATGTAAATATATCTGGTTACATAAATAGATTCAGGACTAATACAAATGCTTTCTCTGTAGGGTACCACGTGTGTAATAACACGAAAATTATATTCTTTGTGATTTTGATACATACTTCCTATGGAAATCGGCGGATTCCCGCCGCTTGATTGGCAAATTGTTCAAACGCCCAGCGTAAGCGTGGATATCAACCTTCTCTAGTGAGTGTCTTTTATAAAAAAAATTACACATAGGATACGACAACTAATAATTACCAGTGTTGCTTGACTATTGAAATATATATGACATAGTTAATAGTTTGACTCATGAATCCCTGTTTATTTTAGATTACACCGGTGAAAGCGGTGGAACAGTATAAATTTAACCTTTCGCCTATGAACCGGTTTTATCTTAGCCATAGGTGAGCGAATAATACTAACATACTCGTACCTTGTTTTCTATCAACTGTTGTTCTATATACACTGGTATACTATGGGTTCTGTGATTTTGGATATTTTAGTGGTTTGTTTTTATTGAGATCATTTCGGTTCTTCTGTCTTTTCACGCTTTGGGTGTGGTGTTTTACCTTTAGAGTAATTTTGCTCTTTATTTCTTTTTTTTATGCTGACTATATGTTAACCTCCAGTGTATGTCACACGATTGTATCATACTGTTGTGGTATAATTACCAATGAGAAATATGGTTACCTAATCTTGTATGTCTACAGTAATAAGGCTATCTGGATATAATAGAGAATTCAATTGTCTTAGTATATAAACAATTGTAGGAATATAGTCAATGTTGGAGACCTGCTTGATTGGGGTAGGGCTCATTTTTGGATCCTTACTCACAACTATAGCCACTTTGTATGATATTTATCATCTTAGGTGTGGTCTTACTGTTTGATATATGTTTATATAGCTTATTAGATATATGATTGCCTCTATTGTAACTATTTCAGCCCTGAAGAAGTCACTGGTTACCATACCAAGACGAAACACGTGTTGGCAACGGCTTATTGTTTTTGTTATCTGGGTGAAGATTGAAGTCTCTTTCCTGATCAAATTGGAAATAAATGAAGAAGATATAAAAACTACTACTTTCTTGGATTGAATTTGATGGACTAAATAATTATTGTTTTCCCTATCGAGCTCAGGATATATTATTGTGTGTCTGTTTTACAATAGTGATTGGCTCCTCTCATCACATTGTTTGGTCTCTGTTAGGTGACTGGGACCTTATCCTTAGAGTTCGGACAAATATTGACCCACACTTATGTATCTTCCCAGCGCAATTTAAACTCATTCACCTATCTCGCTTTGTGTCCACAAAACCAACAACATGACCCATTGCTCCATTCACCAGACCTCTTTCAACATTTAAATTCCTTCTCAAAATGATACGACAATTTAAACACACATTCAGAGTCTTTTCAAAACCAGCAGTTTTATATATAGTCTTCTCTAATGAATCCAATTTTGATTTCAAATTGGCAGACAAAATAATTGTTGCTCCCTTATGCTCTATTTTATCTGTAGCTTCCAGTTTCACTAGCTCTTCATTTTCTAACTGTAACATTTTGTTGTTGAACATGGAACATTCTTTCAGAGTTGGCATCAAACATATGCCAGATTTCTTTCGTTAATTTTCTTAAAAATATTCTCTGGAAGAAAGTTTTCATTTGGGTACAAATTTGAAATTAATCGTCCATGTAAAGCTTCTTTCCCTTGCTGACTTACTTTTCCGATTCTTACATCTTGTAAAATATTTTTATAATCTTCATCCTTTGCCTGTCGCATATTTTGAAGCAGTTCTGCATATTTGAAGTTTAACCATATATTAACGTTTCCAATGCTTCCTAAGCACTTCCTGGTACCTTCATGCGTGAGCATTTTGAACACAGGTTGTCCTTTCACTGGAGTCAACTGCAGAAGATCTCCAAAAACTATAATATGTTTTCCTCCAAATAAGACATCATAGTCTGTTCTAAGAATTTCTTGCATTCTCAAATGCACAAAAGCAAGCATTATATTTGACACCATGCTTACTTCATCAATGATAAGAAGTTTCATTTTCTTCAGGACTCTCGAAACTTCGGAACACGCATCTCCAGATAGCTTGTGATACTCCAATTTGTTATCATGCTCCACTGGCAGCATCAGTAAACGATGTAAAGTAATCCCTTTAATGTTATGTGCTGCCAGCCCAGTTGGAGCGGTAACAACACAAGACAGCGGTGATTCAGTCTTTTTCTGCAGATAAGTTGCAATTGCTTTAATCAGAAAACTTTTTCCAGTTCCCGCTTCTCCACTCACGTACAGTTGGACAGGCTTAAATGATGTACATGAGCACTCTTTTTTCTCATGACTGAATCCATGTTCAATCTGTTCTGTGACTTCATCATATATCTGTTTCTGGTCAAGGTTTAGTTGTTTCACCAAATCTTCTAAGTTAACTTCATCATCTTGAGCTTGTTCCATAGCTCTTTCCACCTCATCCATGGCAGTGGCAGCTTCATTTTGGATAATTGGTCCTCCAAGTGGATCCTGACTAAATGAAGCAGAACTCTGACTGTCTTGGGAACTGTCTCTAGCAATCTCTGCAGCAATTGTGGCTTCTTGCTCTATTTCTTCGTTCAACATTTGCAGATAATTTGGAAAAACAGGACATTCTATGGTATACTTGGTTGCATTAAAAGAATCTTCGTAACAGAGAAAATCTCCAAGTAGTTCCTCTTCTGTACGCCATGGCTTAAAGAGTTGCAAAAGAGCTAAATAGTAAAATACCCTTTTCTCTGGATTTTCGCAACTCAATTTTCGATGATTAATCAAATGGCCTTTTTTCTGTCTCACTAGACATCCTTCACGCCCAATGATAGCATATATTCCATTGTTAATATCTTCTCTGATGGTTCTCTTATAAATATAGTTTTGCAGAACATCATACAAAACAAACGTTCTCAGGATGACTACTTCTATTTGGATAGTATGTAACCAACATGTTGGTCTTCAAAATATCTGTACTTTCTGGTTCTTTCTCCGCCAAATACTCTATTTCTTGTACAGATTTCAAAACTCGATTTCGTGTTGCAGCAAGACCTAGACTCACCCAAATGATGGTTCTAGATTTGGCATAGAGACTTGCTGATGACAATCGACCAGAACATTCATGTGCTCCAATTTCTCGATGCAACAACATCTTCAGACTGTAACTGTATAATTTCTTGCTTAGACTCTTTTCATGTGAAATGTCCTCCCACATTTCCTTCAGTTCTGTCTTTTCTTTTTTTGTGATGTAAGATGTCACATATCGAGCCACAGCAATAGAGTTGTCAGCAACAAATTGAATATCCATGTTAGCATTCCACATGGACAAAATCACTGGGTTGTAGTCGTTGATGTACTTGGACTCTTCGTTTCTTTTTAAATTGTATGTATTTTTTGGTGATTTCCTCGTAACACTATGTCGCAGAGAAGACATCAAATTATTTACTCTTCCTTTAGAAATCACTGGTCGTGGAAAGCCGAAACGACATTTTGTGTAGAACTTGTCCTTGTTTCTGAATTTTCGACGACAGTACTTTCCACAACGATGGGATTGAAAGCGTAAAACTTGTTGCCTTAAACTGTTTTCTTCGGTAGTTTTCGGAACAGCACATGTTGAATACTCTTCAATGAAGCTCATCACTGTCTCATCCGAATCTGTTCCAAATTTGGGTGCATCTTTAATCCATAACAACATGTGTATGTGAGGAGCACCTCTCGCTTGATACTCCTTTCTCCAAAAGAAATCCAAAACCTCTTCAAGGGGAGGATTTTTTTTGTTGGAAATATCAGACATCATAGCTTCGAATCTATGATTGAAATATCTGCATACATTCACTGGATCCAAAGAACACAGTTCTCCAGGTGTTTTGAATTCTATATTTTGTATATTTGCATTTGCCTCTCGTAGAAATTGGAGTAAGTCGTCCCATGCATACTCGGCACAGCTAAGAGTGAGGAACCATGTAGGAGTTCCTAAGTTTCTTAGCATACATTTCAATTACCCATGACGACGGTACCAATACTCGTTTGTACCACGCTGACATGCCATGAGATTGATTAGATGAGATTCCAAAATATTATCTTGCAGATTCACTTTCTCCATAAAGTCCCTCGCCTAAACATTTTGCAGATGTGCTCCACTTTTCAGTATATGGTTTACTGCATAAGAAAGCCCAGACAAGTCACTTTCATACAGTAGATAAAACAAATAGGGAATGCATTGACGAAACCTTGGATCTTCAGCATATAATCTTACAGTTCGATATTCAGATGCAGGAATTTGAAGTGGTCGATCGTCATATCGTCCACCTCGACCTGTTGGAAATAGCTGTGGAAAACAACGAGCTTCGAAACTTTCTTCCTATACACTAACGGGACTTCCTCTTGCTGCTTTCATTTGAAACAATTCAATTGCATTCCCCATTACTTCTTTGGAATGCAAAGGATGAACAGTATAATGTTCATATATTTCATCACTTCTAGAGACATCAACTTTTTCAATTTGGCCGCCTGAACAATCACTGTCTTCATCTGCAGCTGTTTCCTCTGCTGCAACACGTACATGTTTGTAATACTCATTGTTTTTGACTAAGTAAGACGTTGCCTTTTTGACTTTCCTTACATCCACTAAATCTTGCCAGATTTTTTTACTATTTGTCGGAACCCCATTAACTAGAATATCTAAAGGTTCCTCTTCTACTTTTTCTATACCAATTGCATCAATATATTTTTTTTAATCTAGAGGCAAATAAACAACTCTTCCCTTTAATCCTCTCTGCAAATCTGTAGGAGGCAATTTCCCTATCTTAGGCTCCATGCAAACAATTGCCTGAAAAGGGTGGACACATTGAATCAAAATAGACTCATATGTATTTAAATCCATCAATTCAGGGGGAATGTCTACCAACTCCAGATTATTATGAACAGCTCTAGCAGGCATTCTGTTTTGATTTAATTTATCATAACAATATTTACAAATACGCTGATCAGAACTCAAATCAAAACATTTCTCCACCCACAAATAAGTTGCAAAATCCTTCCACTCATAATTATTCATCTTTTCACTTTTTACGTATAAATCAACTAATCTAGTTTGATGCTTATAATGACTTCGGGAACAACACACACAAGTAAAATTCGGCCTTTCACTTGATTTCACCTTAAACCTGGTAATTTCCTGCTCAAACTTTTTTGTACTTGAAATCTGTACATTGTCTTCCACATTACCTTGAATTGCTGTGTCAATTTCTACACTATCCTCTTTTTTATCAAAATAACAAATCTCAATTTCTTCACAAATCTTCTTCACATCTAATTCAGTTCCATGCAAAAGAGCACTGTTTAATTGTTTAAGCTTAAGTGCTGGACTTTTTGCATAATACAACATTCTCACTAATTTCCTCATTTTGGTATGATGCACTGCTAACATCCTAAAATGATGAAAAACACTCTGACAGACTTTTCTAGAAAGACAAGCCAGTGAATGGCCTTGCAAACCTGTGTTTTCTCTCACTCTGCAAGGATCTAAGTCTTGCAACAACTTCACTTTCTGCTTTAGACTTTTCTTACTATATGTACGTAAGAAATTACAAAACAAATCAATTGATTCCTGTCGCACACTACAAATACGACTACACTTCCAAGTGTACACTGGACCCTTATTACGTCTCCCTAAAACTTCATCAGTTAACACCTCTTCTGGTTCTCTAGGCACAAGTTTCCCTTTCTCAATCGGACAACCGTCTTTCACTTCATACTCTCGACCACTGGTGTCAACTGCATGCACTAAATCATTCTCCTGGAAGTAACTCTCCTCATTAAAAAATGGCTCACAACTTGAACTGTGCATCCATTCTCCAGAAAAAACTTTACAAAAATTAGTCCGATTAATTACTCTTTTCCATCTACTGTTTGATTTGAAAACATCAATTGTCTTGTTAAGTGTCCTAATTCTATTGATTATTAAAATACATATTTTTTTCTTAACTTCAAAAGCCTGATCAACAATCTTCCCTACACTTTTTTTTTTCTTATAAAAAGCGGCTCTCTGTTTACCTTTCCTAATGTTTTTTAACAAATTTAAAACCACCCTATTGCGAAACATTCATTTACGAATGTCTCTAAACTGATTCTGCCTTCTATTCCTATACATATTATTCTCTCCTGCTCCAGTTGTAGGATTCTTTGACGTTCTCTCCTTCCTTTTCAAATTTACTCTCTCATTCTCTTTTTCTACATGCTGTCCATCATTTTTTTTTTTTAAAGTACATATGTTCCGTATAAAAGACTTAGTTGTCTTACCAGGAGCTTGGTTCCTGTTTTTTGAAGTATTTGTTGTGGAAGAGTGCTGTAATTCCGTTGCTGTTTCAATCTGTGTTAAAGAAAAAAATAGCACATTATAGACCACTATTACCAAACAACAAAGCAATGACAAAAAGCAAACGATCTATTCAGGGTTACAGATCAGGTGAGGATTCTCCAGGGATGCACAAAAGGTGAGGCCTGTATTGAAGAGTATAGTGTAAAACAGCTCTGTCCACAGGTACAAAGAAGATGAGACCTGTTTCTAAGTCCACTGTACTCTTATACACAGGCTTCACCACCTATGCTTCCCGGGAAAGCCCTCTCTCCCACTACAGTCTTGATCATAAACCTCACCTCCTCTGTCCCTCTGGACATGTCTCACCTCATCTGCACAATCTACTTCCTAATCTCAGGTAACACAGATGACATAATTGATCCTCATTTATAAAGCCATGCGTCAGTTTTGCGCTACTGAAGCGTCACTTTTTGTGACGCATTGGCGTCATAAAACATGTGCCTTGTTGCACCATATTTAAAAAGTGACGCATGTAAGTAGATGCGTCATTTTTAAAACCTTTTGCACCAAATTATACCTCTGTCAAGTGTAATGTACAGAGAGGGGTCATTTCTCTGCAAAGAGCCTCGTAATAATGACCCAGTAAAATCTATGAGATTTCACTGCGTCACTTTAGGACACTGTTATGTCAAAATCTTGCACCTGCTTCACAGCAGGGATAAGACTGAGGCAAACGCTTTCACATGGAGCTTCACAATTTTACAAAATACAATTCCTCTATGCAAACAACCTCAATATGCTTCCTACACTGAGCTAACACAGGTAACATCATTGTAAAGAGTCAAATTGACACCTGTGTCTAAGAGTGCAGTCGGGGATAGGCTTCATGAAGCCTAGTCCACTGCACTCTTAGACACAAGCCTCACCACCTACGCTCCCCAGGAAAGCCCAAACATGTACCTTTTTGTGCCATATTTAAAAAGTGACGCATGTAGGTAGATGCCTCACTTTTTAAACCTCTGCGCCACATTATACTCAAAAATGTAAAAGCCATTCATTTTCCCCAAAATCGTTTTTGACATCACATTTAGGAAACACAGCACAGATCCTATGTACAAGCATCTGCCTCACAGTAGAGATAAGACTGAGGCAAAAACTTTTACATGCACCTTTCCCCATGTGATAGGATTCTGACACCTAAGCAGGAGTGCAGATCAGATGAAGACTGTCCAGGGGAGCACAAAAGGTGAGGCTTGCGTTCAAGAGTACAGTGGAGAGGACTAAACTGGAGTAGTGTGCAAAAAAAAAGAACCTCATTTATGAGGCCCTGCGTCAGTTTTGCACTGCTGATGCGTCACTTTTAGTGACGCATCGACGGCATAAAACATGTACCTTTTTGCGCCACATTTGCCACTTTCACGAGCAAAAATCTAGCTGAACAATGACAAATGTGTTCTATTTCATCAATGCCATCAAATTTAATTTTTTAAATTTCAATTCCATATCTATTTTTGTAATTCACAAAACCAACAACATGACCCATTGCTCCATTTACCAGACCTCTTTCAACATTTAAATTCCTTCTCAAAATGATACGACAATTTAAACACACATTCAGAGTCTTTTCAAAACCAGCAGTTTTATATATAGTCTTCTCTAATGAATCCAATTTTGATTTCAAATTGTCAGACAAAATAATTGTTGCTCCCTTATGCTCTATTTTATCTGTAGATTCCAGTTTCACTAGCTCTTCATTTTCTAACTGTAACATTTTGTTGTTGAACATGGAACATTCTTTCAGAGTTGGCATCAAACATATGCCAGATTTCTTTCGTTAATTTTCTTAAAAATATTCTCTGGAAGAAAGTTTTCATTTGGGTACAAATTTGAAATTAATCGTCCATGTAAAGCTTCTTTCCCTTGCTGACTTACTTTTCCGATTCTTACATCTTGTAAAATATTTTTATAATCTTCATCCTTTGCCTGTCGCATATTTTGAAGCAGTTCTGCATATTTGAAGTTTAACCATATATTAACGTTTCCAATGCTTCCTAAGCACTTCCTGGTACCTTCATGCGTGAGCATTTTGAACACAGGTTGTCCTTTCACTGGAGTCAACTGCAGAAGATCTCCAAAAACTATAATATGTTTTCCTCCAAATAAGACATCATAGTCTGTTCTAAGAATTTCTTGCATTCTCAAATGCACAAAAGCAAGCATTATATTTGACACCATGCTTACTTCATCAATGATAAGAAGTTTCATTTTCTTCAGGACTCTCGAAACTTCGGAACACGCATCTCCAGATAGCTTGTGATACTCCAATTTGTTATCATGCTCCACTGGCAGCATCAGTAAACGATGTAAAGTAATCCCTTTAATGTTATGTGCTGCCAGCCCAGTTGGAGCGGTAACAACACAAGACAGCGGTGATTCAGTCTTTTTCTGCAGATAAGTTGCAATTGCTTTAATCAGAAAACTTTTTCCAGTTCCCGCTTCTCCACTCACGTACAGTTGGACAGGCTTAAATGATGTACATGAGCACTCTTTTTTCTCATGACTGAATCCATGTTCAATCTGTTCTGTGACTTCATCATATATCTGTTTCTGCTCAAGGTTTAGTTGTTTCACCAAATCTTCTAAGTTAACTTCATCATCTTGAGCTTGTTCCATAGCTCTTTCCACCTCATCCATGGCAGTGGCAGCTTCATTTTGGATAATTGGTCCTCCAAGTGGATCCTGACTAAATGAAGCAGAACTCTGACTGTCTTGGGAACTGTCTCTAGCAATCTCTGCAGCAATTGTGGCTTCTTGCTCTATTTCTTCGTTCAACATTTGCAGATAATTTGGAAAAACAGGACATTCTATGGTATACTTGGTTTCCTTAAAAGAATCTTCGTTACAGAGAAAATCTCCAAGTAGTTCCTCTTCTGTACGCCATGGCTTAAAGAGTTGCAAAAGAGCTAAATAGTAAAATTCCCTTTTCTCTGGATTTTCGCAACTCAATTTTTGATGATTAATCAAATGGCCTTTTTTCTGTCTCACTAGACATCCTTCACGCCCAATGATAGCATATATTCCATTGTTAATATCTTCTCTGATGGTTCTCTTATAAATATAGTTTTGCAGAACATCATACAAAACAAACGTTCTCAGGATGACTACTTCTATTTGGATAGTATGTAACCAACATGTTGGTCTTCAAAATATCTGTACTTTCTGGTTCTTTCTCCCCCAAATACTCTATTTCTTGTACAGATTTCAAAACTCGATTTCGTGTTGCAGCAAGACCTAGACTCACCCAAATGATGGTTCTAGATTTGGCATAGAGACTTGCTGATGACAATCGATCAGAACATTCATGTGCTCCAATTTCTCGATGCAACAACATCTTCAGACTGTAACTGTATAATTTCTTGCTTAGACTCTTTTCATGTGAAATGTCCTCCCACATTTCCTTCAGTTCTGTCTTTTCTTTTTTTGTGATGTAAGATGTCACATATCGAGCCACAGCAATAGAGTTGTCAGCAACGAATTGAATATCCATGTTAGGATTCCACATGGACAAAATCACTGGGTTGTAGTCGTTGATGTACTTGGACTCTTCGTTTCTTTTTAAATTGTATGTATTTTTTGGTGATTTCCTCGTAACACTATGTCGCAGAGAAGACATCAAATTATTTACTCTTCCTTTAGAAATCACTGGTCGTGGAAAGCCAAAACGACATTTTGTGTAGAACTTGTCCTTGTTTCTGAATTTTCGACGACAGTACTTTCCACAACGATGGGATTGAAAGCGTAAAACTTGTTGCCTTAAACTGTTTTCTTCGGTAGTTTTCGGAACAGCACATGTTGAATACTCTTCAATGAAGCTCATCACTGTCTCATCCGAATCTGTTCCAAATTTGGGTGCATCTTTAATCCATAACAACATGTGTATGTGAGGAGCACCTCTCGCTTGATACTCCTTTCTCCAAAAGAAATCCAAAACCTCTTCAAGGGGAGGATTTTTTTTGTTGGAAATATCAGACATCATAGCTTCGAATCTATGATTGAAATATCTGCATACATTCACTGGATCCAAAGAACGCAGTTCTCCAGGTGTTTTGAATTCTATATTTTGTATATTTGCTTTTGCCTCTCGTAGAAATTGGAGTAAGTCGTCCCAATGCATACTCGGCACAGCTAAGAGTGAGGAACCATGTAGGAGTTCCTAAGTTTCTTAGCATACATTTCAATTACCCATGACGACGGTACCAATACTCGTTTGTACCACGCTGACATGCCATGAGATTGATTAGATGAGATTCCAAAATATTATCTTGCAGATTCACTTTCTCCATAAAGTCCCTCGCCTAAACATTTTGCAGATGTGCTCCACTTTTCAGTATATGGTTTACTGCATAAGAAAGCCCAGACAAGTCACTTTCATACAGTAGATAAAACAAATAGGGAATGCATTGACGAAACCTTGGATCTTCAGCATATAATCTTACAGTTCGATATTCAGATGCAGGAATTTGAAGTGGTCGATCGTCATATCGTCCACCTCGACCTGTTGGAAATAGCTGTGGAAAACAACGAGCTTCCAAACTTTCTTCCTATACACTAACGGGACTTCCTCTTGCTGCTTTCATTTGAAACAATTCAATTGCATTCCCCATTACTTCTTTGGAATGCAAAGGATGAACAGTATAATGTTCATATATTTCATCACTTCTAGAGACATCAACTTTTTCAATTTGGCCGCCTGAACAATCACTGTCTTCATCTGCAGCTGTTTCCTCTGCTGCAACACGTACATGTTTGTAATACTCATTGTTTTTGACTAAGTAAGACGTTGCCTTTTTGACTTTCCTTACATCCACTAAATCTTGCCAGATTTTTTTACTATTTGTCGGAACCCCATTAACTAGAATATCTAAAGGTTCCTCTTCTACTTTTTCTATACCAATTGCATCAATATTTTTTTTTTAATCTAGAGGCAAATAAACAACTCTTCCCTTTAATCCTCTCTGCAAATCTGTAGGAGGCAATTTCCCTATCTTAGGCTCCATGCAAACAATTGCCTGAAAAGGGTGGACACATTGAATCAAAATAGACTCATATGTATTTAAATCCATCAATTCAGGGGGAATGTCTACCAACTCCAGATTATTATGAACAGCTCTAGCAGGCATTCTGTTTTGATTTAATTTATCATAACAATATTTACAAATACGCTGATCAGAACTCAAATCAAAACATTTCTCCACCCACAAATAAGTTGCAAAATCCTTCCACTCATAATTATTCATCTTTTCACTTTTTACGTATAAATCAACTAATCTAGTTTGATGCTTATAATGACTTCGGGAACAACACACACAAGTAAAATTCGGCCTTTCACTTGATTTCACCTTAAACCTGGTAATTTCCTGCTCAAACTTTTTTGTACTTGAAATCTGTACATTGTCTTCCACATTACCTTGAATTGCTGTGTCAATTTCTACACTATCCTCTTTTTTATCAATATAACAAATCTCAATTTCTTCACAAATCTTCTTCACATCTAATTCAGTTCCATGCAAAAGAGCACTGTTTAATTGTTTAAGCATAAGTGCTGGACTTTTTGCATAATACAACATTCTCACTAATTTCCTCATTTTGGTATGATGCACTGCTAACATCCTAAAATGATGAAAAACACTCTGACAGACTTTTCTAGAAAGACAAGCCAGTGAATGGCCTTGCAAACCTGTGTTTTCTCTCACTCTGCAAGGATCTAAGTCTTGCAACAACTTCACTTTCTGCTTTAGACTTTTCTTACTATATGTACGTAAGAAATTACAAAACAAATCAATTGATTCCTGTCGCACACTACAAATACGACTACACTTCCAAGTGTACACTGGACCCTTATTACGTCTCCCTAAAACTTCATCAGTTAACACCTCTTCTGGTTCTCTAGGCACAAGTTTCCCTTTCTCAATCGGACAACCGTCTTTCACTTCATACGCTCGACCACTGGTGTCAACTGCATGCACTAAATCATTCTCCTGGAAGTAACTCTCCTCATTAAAAAATGGCTCACAACTTGAACTGTGCATCCATTCTCCAGAAAAAACTTTACAAAAATTAGTCCGATTAATTACTCTTTTCCATCTACTGTTTGATTTGAAAACATCAATTGTCTTGTTAAGTGTCCTAATTCTATTGATTATTAAAATACATAATTTTTTCTTAACTTCAAAAGCCTGATCAACAATCTTCTCTACACTTTTTTTTTTCTTATAAAAAGCGGCTCTCTGTTTACCTTTCCTAATGTTTTTTAACAAATTTAAAACCACCCTATTGCGAAACATTCATTTACGAATGTCTCTAAACTGATTCTGCCTTCTATTCCTATACATATTATTCTCTCCTGCTCCAGTTGTAGGATTCTTTGACGTTCTCTCCTTCCTTTTCAAATTTACTCTCTCATTCTCTTTTTCTACATGCTGTCCATCATTTTTTTTTTTAAAGTACATATGTTCCGTATAAAAGACTTAGTTGTCTTACCAGGAGCTTGGTTCCTGTTTTTTGAAGTATTTGTTGTGGAAGAGTGCTGTAATTCCGTTGCTGTTTCAATCTGTGTTAAAGAAAAAAATAGCACATTATAGACCACTATTACCAAACAACAAAGCAATGACAAAAAGCAAACGATCTATTCAGGGTTACAGATCAGGTGAGGATTCTCCAGGGATGCACAAAAGGTGAGGCCTGTATTGAAGAGTATAGTGTAAAACAGCTCTGTCCACAGGTACGAAGAAGATGAGACCTGTTTCTAAGTCCACTGTACTCTTATACACAGGCTTCACCACCTATGCTTCCCGGGAAAGCCCTCTCTCCCACTACAGTCTTGATCATAAACCTCACCTCCTCTGTCCCTCTGGACATGTCTCACCTCATCTGCACAATCTACTTCCTAATCTCAGGTAACACAGATGACATAATTGATCCTCATTTATAAAGCCATGCGTCAGTTTTGCGCTACTGAAGCGTCACTTTTTGTGACGCATTGGCGTCATAAAACATGTGCCTTGTTGCACCATATTTAAAAAGTGACTCATGTAAGTAGATGCGTCATTTTTAAAACCTTTTGCACCAAATTATACCTCTGTCAAGTGTAATGTACAGAGAGGGGTCATTTCTCTGCAAAGAGCCTCGTAATAATGACGCAGTAAAATCTATGAGATTTCACTGCGTCACTTTAGGACACTGTTATGTCAAAATCTTGCACCTGCTTCACAGCAGGGATAAGACTGAGGCAAACGCTTTCACATGGAGCTTCACAATTTTACAAAATACAATTCCTCTATGCAAACAACCTCAATATGCTTCCTACACTGAGCTAACACAGGTAACATCATTGTAAAGAGTCAAATTGACACCTGTGTCTAAGAGTGCAGTCGGGGATAGGCTTCATGAAGCCTAGTCCACTGCACTCTTAGACACAAGCCTCACCACCTACGCTCCCCAGGAAAGCCCAAACATGTACCTTTTTGTGCCATATTTAAAAAGTGACGCATGTAGGTAGATGCCTCACTTTTTAAACCTCTGCGCCACATTATACTCAAAAATGTAAAAGCCATTCATTTTCCCCAAAATCGTTTTTGACATCACATTTAGGAAACACAGCACAGATCCTATGTACAAGCATCTGCCTCACAGTAGAGATAAGACTGAGGCAAAAACTTTTACATGCACCTTTCCCCATGTGATAGGATTCTGACACCTAAGCAGGAGTGCAGATCAGATGAAGACTGTCCAGGGGAGCACAAAAGGTGAGGCTTGTGTTCAAGAGTACAGTGGAGAGGACTAAACTGGAGTAGTGTGCAAAAAAAAAGAACCTCATTTATGAGGCCCTGCGTCAGTTTTGCACTGCTGATGCGTCACTTTTAGTGACGCATCGACGGCATAAAACATGTACCTTTTTGCGCCACATTTGCCACTTTCACGAGCAAAAATCTAGCTGAACAATGACAAATGTGTTCTATTTCATCAATGCCATCAAATTTAATTTTTTAAATTTCAATTCCATATCTATTTTTGTAATTCACAAAACCAACAACATGACCCATTGCTCCATTTACCAGACCTCTTTCAACATTTAAATTCCTTCTCAAAATGATACGACAATTTAAACACACATTCAGAGTCTTTTCAAAACCAGCAGTTTTATATATAGTCTTCTCTAATGAATCCAATTTTGATTTCAAATTGTCAGACAAAATAATTGTTGCTCCCTTATGCTCTATTTTATCTGTAGATTCCAGTTTCACTAGCTCTTCATTTTCTAACTGTAACATTTTGTTGTTGAACATGGAACATTCTTTCAGAGTTGGCATCAAACATATGCCAGATTTCTTTCGTTAATTTTCTTAAAAATATTCTCTGGAAGAAAGTTTTCATTTGGGTACAAATTTGAAATTAATCGTCCATGTAAAGCTTCTTTCCCTTGCTGACTTACTTTTCCGATTCTTACATCTTGTAAAATATTGTTATAATCTTCATCCTTTGCCTGTCGCATATTTTGAAGCAGTTCTGGATATTTGAAGTTTAACCATATATTAACGTTTCCAATGCTTCCTAAGCACTTCCTGGTACCTTCATGCGTGAGCATTTTGAACACAGGTTGTCCTTTCACTGGAGTCAACTGCAGAAGATCTCCAAAAACTATAATATGTTTTCCTCCAAATAAGACATCATAGTCTGTTCTAAGAATTTCTTGCATTCTCAAATGCACAAAAGCAAGCATTATATTTGACACCATGCTTACTTCATCAATGATAAGAAGTTTCATTTTCTTCAGGACTCTCGAAACTTCGGAACACGCATCTCCAGATAGCTTGTGATACTCCAATTTGTTATCATGCTCCACTGGCAGCATCAGTAAACGATGTAAAGTAATCCCTTTAATGTTATGTGCTGCCAGCCCAGTTGGAGCGGTAACAACACAAGACAGCGGTGATTCAGTCTTTTTCTGCAGATAAGTTGCAATTGCTTTAATCAGAAAACTTTTTCCAGTTCCCGCTTCTCCACTCACGTACAGTTGGACAGGCTTAAATGATGTACATGAGCACTCTTTTTTCTCATGACTGAATCCATGTTCAATCTGTTCTGTGACTTCATCATATATCTGTTTCTGCTCAAGGTTTAGTTGTTTCACCAAATCTTCTAAGTTAACTTCATCATCTTGAGCTTGTTCCATAGCTCTTTCCACCTCATCCATGGCAGTGGCAGCTTCATTTTGGATAATTGGTCCTCCAAGTGGATCCTGACTAAATGAAGCAGAACTCTGACTGTCTTGGGAACTGTCTCTAGCAATCTCTGCAGCAATTGTGGCTTCTTGCTCTATTTCTTCGTTCAACATTTGCAGATAATTTGGAAAAACAGGACATTCTATGGTATACTTGGTTGCATTAAAAGAATCTTCGTAACAGAGAAAATCTCCAAGTAGTTCCTCTTCTGTACGCCATGGCTTAAAGAGTTGCAAAAGAGCTAAATAGTAAAATTCCCTTTTCTCTGGATTTTCGCAACTCAATTTTCGATGATTAATCAAATGGCCTTTTTTCTGTCTCACTAGACATCCTTCACGCCCAATGATAGCATATATTCCATTGTTAATATCTTCTCTGATGGTTCTCTTATAAATATAGTTTTGCAGAACATCATACAAAACAAACGTTCTCAGGATGACTACTTCTATTTGGATAGTATGTAACCAACATGTTGGTCTTCAAAATATCTGTACTTTCTGGTTCTTTCTCCGCCAAATACTCTATTTCTTGTACAGATTTCAAAACTCGATTTCGTGTTGCAGCAAGACCTAGACTCACCCAAATGATGGTTCTAGATTTGGCATAGAGACTTGCTGATGACAATCGATCAGAACATTCATGTGCTCCAATTTCTCGATGCAACAACATCTTCAGACTGTAACTGTATAATTTCTTGCTTAGACTCTTTTCATGTGAAATGTCCTCCCACATTTCCTTCAGTTCTGTCTTTTCTTTTTTTGTGATGTAAGATGTCACATATCGAGCCACAGCAATAGAGTTGTCAGCAACGAATTGAATATCCATGTTAGCATTCCACATGGACAAAATCACTGGGTTGTAGTCGTTGATGTACTTGGACTCTTCGTTTCTTTTTAAATTGTATGTATTTTTTGGTGATTTCCTCGTAACACTATGTCGCAGAGAAGACATCAAATTATTTACTCTTCCTTTAGAAATCACTGGTCGTGGAAAGCCGAAACGACATTTTGTGTAGAACTTGTCCTTGTTTCTGAATTTTCGACGACAGTACTTTCCACAACGATGGGATTGAAAGCGTAAAACTTGTTGCCTTAAAATGTTTTCTTCGGTAGTTTTCGGAACAGCACATGTTGAATACTCTTCAATGAAGCTCATCACTGTCTCATCCGAATCTGTTCCAAATTTGGGTGCATCTTTAATCCATAACAACATGTGTATGTGAGGAGCACCTCTCGCTTGATACTCCTTTCTCCAAAAGAAATCCAAAACCTCTTCAAGGGGAGGATTTTTTTTGTTGGAAATATCAGACATCATAGCTTCGAATCTATGATTGAAATATCTGCATACATTCACTGGATCCAAAGAACACAGTTCTCCAGGTGTTTTGAATACTATATTTTGTATATTTGCTTTTGCCTCTCGTAGAAATTGGAGTAAGTCGTCCCATGCATACTCGGCACAGCTAAGAGTGAGGAACCATGTAGGAGTTCCTAAGTTTCTTAGCATACATTTCAATTACCCATGACGACGGTACCAATACTCGTTTGTACCACGCTGACATGCCATGAGATTGATTAGATGAGATTCCAAAATATTATCTTGCAGATTCACTTTCTCCATAAAGTCCCTCGCCTAAACATTTTGCAGATGTGCTCCACTTTTCAGTATATGGTTTACTGCATAAGAAAGCCCAGACAAGTCACTTTCATACAGTAGATAAAACAAATAGGGAATGCATTGACGAAACCTTGGATCTTCAGCATATAATCTTACAGTTCGATATTCAGATGCAGGAATTTGAAGTGGTCGATCGTCATATCGTCCACCTCGACCTGTTGGAAATAGCTGTGGAAAACAACGAGCTTCCAAACTTTCTTCCTATACACTAACGGGACTTCCTCTTGCTGCTTTCATTTGAAACAATTCAATTGCATTCCCCATTACTTCTTTGGAATGCAAAGGATGAACAGTATAATGTTCATATATTTCATCACTTCTAGAGACATCAACTTTTTCAATTTGGCCGCCTGAACAATCACTGTCTTCATCTGCAGCTGTTTCCTCTGCTGCAACACGTACATGTTTGTAATACTCATTGTTTTTGACTAAGTAAGACGTTGCCTTTTTGACTTTCCTTACATCCACTAAATCTTGCCAGATTTTTTTACTATTTGTCGGAACCCCATTAACTAGAATATCTAAAGGTTCCTCTTCTACTTTTTCTATACCAATTGCATCAATATTTGTTTTTAATCTAGAGGCAAATAAACAACTCTTCCCTTTAATCCTCTCTGCAAATCTGTAGGAGGCAATTTCCCTATCTTAGGCTCCATGCAAACAATTGCCTGAAAAGGGTGGACACATTGAATCAAAATAGACTCATATGTATTTAAATCCATCAATTCAGGGGGAATGTCTACCAACTCCAGATTATTATGAACAGCTCTAGCAGGCATTCTGTTTTGATTTAATTTATCATAACAATATTTACAAATACGCTGATCAGAACTCAAATCAAAACATTTCTCCACCCACAAATAAGTTGCAAAATCCTTCCACTCATAATTATTCATCTTTTCACTTTTTAAGTATAAATCAACTAATCTAGTTTGATGCTTATAATGACTTCGGGAACAACACACACAAGTAAAATTCGGCCTTTCACTTGATTTCACCTTAAACCTGGTAATTTCCTGCTCAAACTTTTTTGTACTTGAAATCTGTACATTGTCTTCCACATTACCTTGAATTGCTGTGTCAATTTCTACACTATCCTCTTTTTTATCAAAATAACAAATCTCAATTTCTTCACAAATCTTCTTCACATCTAATTCAGTTCCATGCAAAAGAGCACTGTTTAATTGTTTAAGCTTAAGTGCTGGACTTTTTGCATAATACAACATTCTCACTAATTTCCTCATTTTGGTATGATGCACTGCTAACATCCTAAAATGATGAAAAACACTCTGACAGACTTTTCTAGAAAGACAAGCCAGTGAATGGCCTTGCAAACCTGTGTTTTCTCTCACTCTGCAAGGATCTAAGTCTTGCAACAACTTCACTTTCTGCTTTAGACTTTTCTTACTATATGTACGTAAGAAATTACAAAACAAATCAATTGATTCCTGTCGCACACTACAAATACGACTACACTTCCAAGTGTACACTGGACCCTTATTACGTCTCCCTAAAACTTCATCAGTTAACACCTCTTCTGGTTCTCTAGGCACAAGTTTCCCTTTCTCAATCGGACAACCGTCTTTCACTTCATACGCTCGACCACTGGTGTCAACTGCATGCACTAAATCATTCTCCTGGAAGTAACTCTCCTCATTAAAAAATGGCTCACAACTTGAACTGTGCATCCATTCTCCAGAAAAAACTTTACAAAAATTAGTCCGATTAATTACTCTTTTCCATCTACTGTTTGATTTGAAAACATCAATTGTCTTGTTAAGTGTCCTAATTCTATTGATTATTAAAATACATAATTTTTTCTTAACTTCAAAAGCCTGATCAACAATCTTCTCTACACTTTTTTTTTTCTTATAAAAAGCGGCTCTCTGTTTACCTTTCCTAATGTTTTTTAACAAATTTAAAACCACCCTATTGCGAAACATTCATTTACGAATGTCTCTAAACTGATTCTGCCTTCTATTCCTATACATATTATTCTCTCCTGCTCCAGTTGTAGGATTCTTTGACGTTCTCTCCTTCCTTTTCAAATTTACTCTCTCATTCTCTTTTTCTACATGCTGTCCATCATTTTTTTTTTTAAAGTACATATGTTCCGTATAAAAGACTTAGTTGTCTTACCAGGAGCTTGGTTCCTGTTTTTTGAAGTATTTGTTGTGGAAGAGTGCTGTAATTCCGTTGCTGTTTCAATCTGTGTTAAAGAAAAAAATAGCACATTATAGACCACTATTACCAAACAACAAAGCAATGACAAAAAGCAAACGATCTATTCAGGGTTACAGATCAGGTGAGGATTCTCCAGGGATGCACAAAAGGTGAGGCCTGTATTGAAGAGTATAGTGTAAAACAGCTCTGTCCACAGGTACGAAGAAGATGAGACCTGTTTCTAAGTCCACTGTACTCTTATACACAGGCTTCACCACCTATGCTTCCCGGGAAAGCCCTCTCTCCCACTACAGTCTTGATCATAAACCTCACCTCCTCTGTCCCTCTGGACATGTCTCACCTCATCTGCACAATCTACTTCCTAATCTCAGGTAACACAGATGACATAATTGATCCTCATTTATAAAGCCATGCGTCAGTTTTGCGCTACTGAAGCGTCACTTTTTGTGACGCATTGGCGTCATAAAACATGTGCCTTGTTGCACCATATTTAAAAAGTGACGCATGTAAGTAGATGCGTCATTTTTAAAACCTTTTGCACCAAATTATACCTCTGTCAAGTGTAATGTACAGAGAGGGGTCATTTCTCTGCAAAGAGCCTCGTAATAATGACGCAGTAAAATCTATGAGATTTCACTGCGTCACTTTAGGACACTGTTATGTCAAAATCTTGCACCTGCTTCACAGCAGGGATAAGACTGAGGCAAACGCTTTCACATGGAGCTTCACAATTTTACAAAATACAATTCCTCTATGCAAACAACCTCAATATGCTTCCTACACTGAGCTAACACAGGTAACATCATTGTAAAGAGTCAAATTGACACCTGTGTCTAAGAGTGCAGTCGGGGATAGGCTTCATGAAGCCTAGTCCACTGCACTCTTAGACACAAGCCTCACCACCTACGCTCCCCAGGAAAGCCCAAACATGTACCTTTTTGTGCCATATTTAAAAAGTGACGCATGTAGGTAGATGCCTCACTTTTTAAACCTCTGCGCCACATTATACTCAAAAATGTAAAAGCCATTCATTTTCCCCAAAATCGTTTTTGACATCACATTTAGGAAACACAGCACAGATCCTATGTACAAGCATCTGCCTCACAGTAGAGATAAGACTGAGGCAAAAACTTTTACATGCACCTTTCCCCATGTGATAGGATTCTGACACCTAAGCAGGAGTGCAGATCAGATGAAGACTGTCCAGGGGAGCACAAAAGGTGAGGCTTGTGTTCAAGAGTACAGTGGAGAGGACTAAACTGGAGTAGTGTGCAAAAAAAAGAACCTCATTTATGAGGCTCTGCGTCAGTTTTGCACTGCTGATGCGTCACTTTTAGTGACGCATCGACGGCATAAAACATGTACCTTTTTGCGCCATATTTAAAAAGTGACGCATGTAGGTAGATGCATCACTTTTTAAACCTCTGCGCCACATTATACTGAAAAATGTAAAAGCCATTTATTTTCCCCAAAATCGTTTTTGACATCACATTTAGGAAACACAGCACAGTTCCTATGTACAAGCATTCCATGTCATTACTGAAACCTCACTATTTTACAAAATACAATTCCTCTATGCAAACAAACTCAATATGCTTCCTACACTGAGTTAACACAGGTAACATCATGGTAAAGAGTCAAATTGACACCTGTGTCTAAGAGTGCAGTCGGGGATAGGCTTCATGAAGCCTAGTCCACTGCACTCTTAGACACAAGCCTCACCACCTATGCTCCCCAGGAAAACCCAAACATGTACCTTTTTGCGCCATATTTAAAAAAGTGACGCATGTAGGTAGATGTGTCACTTTTTAAACCTCTGCGCCACATTATACTCAAAAATGTAAAAGCCATTCATTTTCCCCAAAATCGTTTTTGACATCACATTTAGGAAACATAGCACAGATCCTATGTAGAAGCATTTGCCTCACAGCAGGGATAAGACTGAGGCAAACGCTTTCACATGGAGCTTTCCCCATGTGATAGGATTCTGACACCTAAGGAGGAGTGCAGATGAGATGAAGACTGTCCAGGGGAGCACAAAAGGTGAGGCTTGTGTCCAAGGGTGCACTGGACACGACTAAACTGGAGTAGTGTGCAAAAAAAAGAACCTCATTTATGAGGCCCTGCGTCAGTTTTGCACTGCTGTTGGGTCACTTTTTGTGACGCATCGGCGGCATAAAACATGTACCTTTTTGCGCCATATTTAAAAAGTAACGCATGTAGGTAGATGCGTCACTTTTTAAACCTCTGCGCCACATTATACTCAAACATGTAAAAGCCATTCATTTTCCCCAAAATCGTTTTTGACATCACATTCAGTAAACACAGCAGAGTTGTACAAGCATTCCATGTCATTACTGAAACCTCACTATTTTACAAAATACAATTCCTCTATGCAAACAAACTCAATATGCTTCCTACACTGAGTTAACACAGGTATCATCATTGTAAAGAGTCAAATTTATTTCTTTAAACATGCACACATTCTTTATTCATTTTAAAAAATTTAAAAGCCATTCATTTTTCCCAAAATCGTTTTTGACATCACATTTAAAAAACACAGCACAGGTCCTATGTACAAGCATTCCATGTCACTACTAAAACTTCACAATTTTACAAAATACAATTCCTCTATGCAGTAAAAACTTTTTACCAAGCATTATCAAAAAGCATGACACAAAGCAACATTAAAAAAACCACAATTTGCTTCCAAATCTTCTCCATAGAGTATACATGTCTCTATGTATATTAAATGAATCATAACTCACCTTTACAGATGCTCTAGGAGATTCAGAACAGTGTCAGATACACACACCAATATTTCTTTAGCAGAGCAAAAGTTATGTTCTCCAGGCACTGCAAACCTTAACGGCACAGAAAACCTCTAATTCTACACACATATTGCTCATGGTAACCAATCAAAACTCTTCCCTCTCTATTTTCAAACGAACACCCTTCCCCCCTCAGCCCTTTCTACCTGTTACCATAGCAACTCCCTCCTCACTGAACTCTCTTCAGAGCTACCCTACCACTGATCACTCAAAATGATTATCTTTTTTTTACTTTTTTCACTTTTTTTCACTAAAGTACACTCCCCGGTACGCTCCCCGGTGCGCGTACCGGGCGCTCCCCCCGCAAAAATTTTTAAAAATGTTTTTTTTTGGGCCTATATGGGCCTCCTAAGACCCCCTCAGAAAACCTAGAGGGTCAGGGAGTGCCTACTGTGCCCCCTTATACCCATTCCCAACGTTATTTGTCCGCCATTTTCTGTCTCAAATCTACCGAAACACAAAATGGAGGACTCCCGTAGCGCTGCCGGTACGCGTACCGGGGCGCGCACCCGGAAGCGCTCCAAATTTTTTTTAAAAGTTAATTTACATAAAAAGCACTGGAGACACTTTCACCAAATATAGAATAGGCCATACTACATACCAGTCCCTACCATTTTCCCAAATGTGGTGGAATTCCATTGAGCCATTTGAGCTGTAGCACTGTCTAAATATCCTGAGGTAAATTACATGACAAAATCACATCTGAAGTGTTAGAATTTACAACCAATTAAAATGTTACTTTCATTTTCTACTTTTTTTTCCTGACATTTGATTGGGTATGTACATGAATATAAATGAAAAATGAGAGGGAAACACGGCCATTTTGACTACAACTACCTGAGGTACATCTTGAAAGGATTTTCGCATTTTTTCTTCTCCACCTCTCTCTAAAGTAAGTTGATAATTTGTAAGGGGCACTTTAAGTTAATTTGTAAAAACGTTTTCTAATAATTATTTACTGTCCCTCTACCATAGTTATAGATAGAGATAGGCTCCTCGGTTATATTTATTGATTGACTTATTCTTCTCTGCTATAATTATGAATTTACTTACGCTTCTTCACAGGCACTTTTTTATATTTCTACTTCCTGCCTGTTACCATACACTACCCAAAGTTAACTTAACTGTTAAAAAAACAGAACTACCTGTCTGAACTTAAACACAACAGTGCCCTAAATCTACTGATATAGTTATTTTTTATGCAATTTACAGCAAAAAAATGGAAGGGGAGCAAGAAAATATCAATATTTCCTTCGAGATTACATCTGAGGACATTCTAAATGAAGATTTTTTGGATGAAGATTTTATGGATCAGTCTTTGGATGAACAATTTATTGAATGTTTACAAGACATAGAAACATGCATGTTTGAGGAGATTCCAGATGATGTAATGCTGGAAGTTTTATTGAACTATGAAAATTCTGACCAATAAATTTTTATTTAATAATTAAAAATTGTTTGAGACATTCATTTTTATATCTAATTCATGAAGTACTACCACAATAATTATGTTTATATTATAGTATAAAGTGAAACTTACAATATACTGTGCAATTTTAAAACATCATAAGGGAGCAGGGTAGACTACCCATGATCCCGTAGGTCTTCTCAGGGAGTACTTAAAGGATCTGTTTCTGCTTTCCTGACAGACTATGGTATGGATTCCATATACCACAATAACTTCTATAACAACATGCTAGATATCTACATAAAAAAAGGTGTACATTGAATTTAAAACTCTACATTGGTACCTACATGTTGGTACTTAAAACACCCAAACAACACAACAACTCTATGCAGAACTACCCCACCTCTAATCACTTTAAATTATTATTTTCCTGTTGCATTGTGTTTTCCCAGTGGTACGCTCCCCGGTACGCTCCCCGGTGCGCGTACAGGGTGCTCCCCCCGCGAAAACCGAAAAAAAATAAAAACATTTTTTTACCCGAGGGACCCTTTTATGGCCCCCACATCAAACCTAGGGGGTCAGGGGGGTCTACCCTGCCCCCTTTTGTTTATTTCCCCCTTTGTTTTTACCACCTCTAGTGTCTCGATCCTACCGAGACACAAGATGGCGGCCACTCCGGACTGTTTCGAATGTTTACAGACACCCGAAAGCCAATCAGCTTTCCGTGCGCAAGTCGCGTGGCGCGCCCGGAGCGCTCCCCGGTGCGCGTACCGGGGCGCGCTTATAGATATATACATTTTTTTGAACCTAAATTACTCAAAATCCTCTGGAGCACATATCTTGAGACATAGCAAAGGCACATCGGGCTACCAGTCCCTACAATTTTGACAAGATTGGTGAAAATCCATTCAGCCGTTCGGGCTAAAAGTGTGACCGACCGCCCTTTGGAAATTAACATGGAGAAAACACGTTTTGGGACCCCCCTTTTATCTCGGCCCCCGCTTGACGAATCCCCCCCAAACTTTCAGGGAAGGAGCGGAGAGCCGCAAGGCAAAGTTGCTGAATAATTCAGGCTGATTCCTCAACCGGCGCCAAAGTTATTCCAAATAGAATATTGCAATTTCCCTATGGAAATCAATCCTAACTATAACTACCTACTGGCGACCACCAGTAGGTAATATATATATATATATATATATATATATATATATATATATATATATATATATTCACTGAAAAAACCATAGGTTTCCCACCAGTTATAGTTAGGAATTAGCATTTAAAAAACCTATTATATAAATATTTATTTTTCAGAAAGATACACATTCACTGGATGATGTCATCAGTGATGTCATTTGAGATGTCATCAGTGATGTCATGAGTGATGTCAGTGACCATGTCATGAGTGATGTAATATTTGACGTCATCAGCAGTGCATTGCACGCGCAAGTTATACTGAGTCCAACTAACTATAACGTGGGAATTTCAATGGTTTTATGCGAGTAAAATTTCCACCTAACTATAACTGGTGTGAAACCTATGGTTTTTTCAGTGAATTTATATATATGATTAAATCGAGACACTTTCACCATATAATCAGAATGAATGGGCTTTACCAGTTTGCCTTAAAGTAACTGCTGAAGCATTTGTAGATCAAAAGAAAGATATGTTCAATTTTTTTTGCATTTAAATTATATGCTAACTATTTGCAGAAGGGTTTAGGTATACTTTAATCAGTTTACTTCTAAGCACATTATGACTCTTGTTCTGCATCTATTTCATTTTAGGTTCCTCTCTCTTTGTGCAGCCAGAGCTGTTCAGTTGGCTACAGAAAGGCCACACGTAAGGGATTGGCCAGTTGCTGCTATGACTGTATACAATGTTCGGAGGTTGAGATCTCAAATCATACAGGTATGCCATTGTTCAATTCTCTGATGTAGGCTGTTGTGAACTAGTACGCATTGAGAAGGGCTGTTCCGTTCTTGATTGCCTGAGATAAAGATGACTCCTCCCGGTAGCAATACTTGCCACCTTGCTCTGAATAGTGTACCTGAACAATTAAGGGGCTGAATACGAGTTTGGCGGCGACATCACAAGATGTCAGTGGTGGCGGTCGGGAGAATTACTCAAAACCGACGTCATACCAACTGGTACATTGCAACATTACAGTGGGGCAGGCGGTGTTGTGGTGGTGCAGCCAAGGCTGCAGAATGCTTCAGGTCTAGGAGAGACCCTGAAGCCAATGCTGGCAGCCCTGCTGAACCACCAACAAATCAGGTGCACTGTTTCCATGCACCATGTTGTGAATGGCAAGCAGTGTGTGCACCAACATGAGTGGCATGGGAGGACAGCATGTGCCCCAGGCACAAATCACATGGGCATGCTTGACATGGGGCCCTTTTCTGTAGCCCTTTACCTGCCTTTCTGCTAATCTTTTTATGGCGGTTTCCCCATCATGAAATGGTCTGTGGAAAGGCAGGTTGTAGTTCCCATTGACAACTACTGTCCACACTGCCAACACGGGACCACAGATCTTGGAAGTGGCACCGGTCTTGCAGTCGTTCACCCATCCACATTGTAATCTAGCGTTCCGACCTCCAGGGTAGTGGACGATCAGACTACCACAAAATGACAGAGGTCGAAATTAGGCCCTAAGTTTTTCCTTCAGAGGGCATAGTTCTGAGGAAAGAAAACACAAAGGTTAAAAAAAAGATAAAGCTTGATAATGAAGCATTTAGCAAGACTCCAAACTCCCCCTGACACGATGAAGGTGAAAGTGCAATCAATAAGTCCATGCATAGAATCTAGAAGGTGTGTTAACTAATGAAACAAATGTGTTGCAGTACAGCTATTATTTGAAACTACCGTCTTATATATTCTGAAAACAAAAACTAACATCTGAATCTCAACAGCATATATAATTGGGTACCTCAAATCACGTCCTATGGACAGACCACCATCTTGGGATGGGGAGCTTCAGGCTTGTCCCTTTCCTGAAAATGATGGTGTTTGTTTGGCGCATCAACAAAAAAACAAAGGTTGACAGCCTTCACCCAACATTGTTTTTTGCAGTTCCGGTAATGTACATTGCTGTGCATACTTTCTGACAGGTGTGCACCCGTTACAACGCAAATTTTACAACGCATGCTTTTACAACGCAATTTTTACAACGCATGATCCATTACAACGAATACCATTACAACGCATTTTTTACAACGCATATACCTTTACAACGCATACTATTACAACGTAAGTATAGGTAAGTAGGGTTTTTGGGTAAAGGGGTATTTTTAGGGTTCAGGGCTAGGTATGGTTTTTTGGGTAAAGGGGTATTTTTAGGGTTCAGGGCTACGTTTGGGTTTTTGGGTAAAGGGGTATTTTTAGGGTTCAGGGCTAGGTTTGGGTTTTTGGGTAAAGGGGTATTTTTAGGGTTCAGGGCTAGGTTTGGGTTTTTGGGTAAAGGGGTATTTTTAGGGTTCAGGGTGTTTTAAAAATAATTAAATTAAATTAAAATTAAATAAAATTAAATTATGTTAAATTTAATAATTTACATTTAAAAAAAAATTATATACTTACCTATACCTACGTTGTAATGGTATGCATTGTAAAGGTATTTCCGTTGTAAAAAAATGCGTTGTAATGGTATTGGTTGTAATGGATCATGCGTGGTAAAAGTTGCGTTGTAAAAGCATGCGTTGTAATAGCATGCGTTGTAACGTCATACATCCCTCCTGACATATCAAGAAGTTAGTCAAACACCTTTCTAGCCAACATGTGAGGACTCTAGAGTAGACCAGATGGTGCAGACACTCAGGGCCCGATTCACAGAACTAATTTAAGACAAAATCCTAAACTTACTACCATTTTGGTATTCACAGAAGGCACTTACTCATTTTGGTATTCACAGAATGCACTTACTCATTTCGTTATTCACAGAAGTTAGTTGTCCTAACTTTAGGACTGTTAAAACCCTTCTGTGAATACCGAAAGTCTTAAAGTTAGAATTTTTCTCAATTTAGTAGTAGTAAAGTTAGGACTCCTAACTTTAGGACTCCTAAATGCCTTCTGTGAATACCGAAAGTCTTAAAATTAGGATTTTTCTCAATTTAGTAGTAGTAAAGTTAGGACTCCTAACTTTTGGACTCCTAAATGCCTTCTGTGAATACCGAAAGTCTTAAAATGTTTTTTTTCTCAGTTTAGTAGTAGTAAAGTTAGGACTCCTTACTTTAGAACTCCTAAATGCCTGCTGTGAATACTGAAAGTCTTAAAATTAGGATTTTTCTCAATTTAGTAGTAGTAAAGTTAGGACTTCTAACTTTTGGACTCCTAAATGCCTTCTGTGAATACCGAAAGTCTTAAAATTGTTTTTTTTTCTCAGTTTAGTAGTAGTAAAGTTAGGACTCCTTACTTTAGAACTTCTAAATGCCTGTTTTGAATATCGAAAGTCTTAAAATTAGGATTTTTCTCAATTTAGTAGTAGTAAAGTTAGGACTCCTAACTTTAGGACTCCTAAATGCCGTCTGTCAATACCGAAAGTATTTAAATTAGGATTTTTCTCAGTTTAGTAGTAGTAAAGTTGAGAAAAATTCAAATTTTAAGACTTTTGGTATTCACAGAAGTCATTTAGGAGTCCGAAAGTTAGGAGTCCTAACTTTACTACTACTAAATTGAGAAAAATCCTAATTTTAAGACTTTCGGTATTCACAGAAGGCATTTAGGAGTCCTAAAGTTAGGAGTCCTAACTTTACTACTACTAAATTGAGAAAAATCCTAACTTTAAGACTTTTGGTATTCACAGAAGGCATTTAGGAGTCCTAAAGTTAGGAGTCCTAACTTTACTACTACTAAATTGAGAAAAATCCTAACTTTAAGACTTTTGGTATTCACAGAAGGCATTTAATAGTCCTAAAGTTAGGACTCCTAACTTCTGTGAATACCGAAATGAGTAAGTGCATTCTGTGAATACCAAAATGAGTAAGTGCCTTCTGTGAATACCAAAATGGTAGTAAGTTTAGGATTTTGTCTTAAGTTAGTTCTGTGAATCGGGCCCTCAATCATTTGCAAGCGTGGTGTCCTTGTCCAACTGCACGACGATAAGCATTGCATAGTACAACCTTTCCTTTCCAGAATGCATATAGTCTCTGGTAAATTCTCTGTCTTGCTCTCAGCACAAATGTAAGAACCATGATCCAGTAGATACCGAAAAGAGGACAGAGGTGATAATGAAAATAAGAATATCATAAAATGATAGCATGTTTCTGGAGAGAAACAGGGATGAGGGGCGGATGAATAACACTGAATTAACCTAAGACCTGATGTCGAAAATGAGGAAGGATAATGTACATCAACAAAAGGGAACTTTAGGCTTTACCCATTAAATATATTCACAACACTTGTAATTAGAGCCACTTGTAGCAGCATTAATGGGCCTGGTCATTGAATCTAAAACCAGAAGATTGATTTCAAAGTGATCCAGATCAATGCAGGCAACCCAGTCAACTAGAGTTAAGGTTTGGAAAGCCTTTGACATTTTCCAAAATCCTTGCTGTCATGGGGCAGTATAACATAGCAAAAAATAAGTGTGGAGGGGTTTTCTACCAATAAGCCTACGATAGCTTTGCTCACAAATGTACAGATTGCCTTGCAAGCCTTCTTGACTCTGGGAAGCTGTGAAATCTCAAATAAATCAAAGGTCTGTGTGCAGCAGGTATAGAATGGTTCCTAAAAAAGGAAGAGGACGGCAAGCCAGTAGTGGCAATCTGCTTCCTCGTCACTTCCTCACTGGCCACTTTCTTGGCAGCACTTCAATTTGGGGCCATTTTTAACCTTTGTCTGTTGGCACTTAGCTGAACAAGCGGAAGAGAGGACGACTCATGTGTTGTGGTCATGTCATTTTGTGCCGTCATCTTTCAGTACTGTGGGTGATGTCTTTCATGCCCCTATAAGCAAATAAGTAAGAAAGACATTTAGGAGCCAATTACAATGTCGGCAGAAAGCCTCCACCCAACAGTCAGAATTTCTTCCACGGCATCGGAAACCTTCCAACTAACCAATTACAATGTTTGCGGTTTTAACGTAAACCGTGTGGTCATTCCAAAACGGTACTACCGCCCGACTCCCGGATTATCCATGTGGTCGGAATCGCTTTGTACACCCCTATGGACAGCGTTTATGTCCTCTGGATTGGTTTCTAACATCCTTTCAGTGCCGGCCTTTCTGACCTAAAAAAGCTGTCAGAAAATGCCTTTTGGGGCTGATAGCAGAGCCCACTTAATCCTGCGGCCTCCGGTTGGGGGCCAAGGGGGTACCTATGGGAACACCCTGTAAAACCCTGCACTGTCTACACGCACAGTGTGGTGCCCATGATAGGGTGCAGGGTTTTCTGCACACGGCCTATTTCCCCATATGAGCCTGTGTTACGGCCGGTTGTTGGGCTTTACACAGGCTCCCATAGGGAACAATGGGAATCTGACCAAACAGTGTTCACTCGCATTGGGCAGGCGGAATTGCTACCCATGAGTCAGTCCGTCCTGATTTCCAGACTGTGTTGGGAGTA
The DNA here is from genome assembly GCF_964261635.1 of Lissotriton helveticus. Taxonomy (NCBI): domain Eukaryota; kingdom Metazoa; phylum Chordata; class Amphibia; order Caudata; family Salamandridae; genus Lissotriton; species Lissotriton helveticus. The sequence continues at coordinate 1,613,885,669 of NC_136065.1, forward strand.
GGCTTTCCACCCAACATCTTTATCGCTCCTTAGAGAAATGTTGTATTTTTGCCATTCTAAATATTAATAGAATAGAAAATATAATTGTTTGTGGGTACTTAGTATCCTAAATAATTAACAACAATAGTGTATCCTTTCCAAGGTCAAACCACACCACCATTAACAGAATAACAGGATAGCAACATACAGATGCAACTGTTTGCTTTAGGTGCATCTAATGGGAGACACCTGTAGCAAGCACTGAACTGCAGGTATCGGGATCCAGGGAAAAATGGAATAAACCTTAACAAATGAATGCTGGTGTGTGCCTATGGCAGGCAGGGGCCCAGAGGAAAATGTAATCAGCTTTTTTTTAAACTGCTGGTGCAGTCAGGTCCATCTCATTAAAGATCTTAACTAATGTGCTCTTTCTATAAGCATCTGGCTCCCACCACCCCTGTGCAGGATGCTAAACATGCCTCTGTACACTCATTGTAATATGTGGACCAGCGTTTAACTGGTAATAGATTTTTGGTGTTATCTGAATTAGAGGACAATGACTGACAGAGTGGAGGTGAGCAAGATTGTACTGTTGTTGTAGGCTCCCCAGTTTCTTGCAATAGCGGACAGTGTGCCCTCTTGTTGTAAAATTACTCTCCCTCCACTGGAAACGTCGGGCAGTCTAGGCCCGCTCATCGGACATGAGAACTTGATCATTGAGTCTTGCAACCAAACCTCTGTATTCAGTCTAACGGAAGGGGAAATCCAGTCCCTTGTTGATATTTCTCAAGCCTCTGCAGCCTGCAGTATAGATCAAGTAATAAAACATCCTCAAAATTCTAATGCAAAGCTCAGACTGTTATGCTGTAATATTTCTTGGTTGGCTTCCAAGCTATTGGTTGAGGACTGGTATGCTCTTATTAACAGAAATTATTGAATCCTCTTGCAGGTTACCTGGGCCCTGGATGAAGTGTTTATTGATGGGTATACATGTTTTAATCTTCCATCATCCTCACGTCGGGCTGAGGGAAGATTGGTAACTTGGTTTAAAGTTGATATTAGCCAAAAAACAATGAAGATATAGCCAGAGGGTAAAAATATGCAAGACTTTGACTTGAGTTGGGGCTCTACATTTAGTACAGTCCTGATTAACTTCTACAATAATGATTTTTCCACCAGGGATAACCAGAACTTCCACTGGCTATTTTCTTTTGTGGAAAAATGAGCAGATAGGAATATTTACCTTGGTGTATGATTCAATTTAATAATAGATGGAGAAATTAATGCAAAATTGGGTACTGTGCCTACTTTAGCATTCAATAACTTCTACCCAGATTTATCCAAGTTCAATTGAGAAGATAATATGGATACCAGGGGAAGAACCCTATACACCTACCTGGTACCATATGATCTAGAGAGAGGTGCCACTAATCTTGAGACATCTACCATCCCAACATTTAATGGGAAGGGGGCTAGGCTCTGCAATTGATTACTTTTTTGTCTATAAAAGCATGAATTTTCTAACATCGGAAGTGGAAGTTTTACCCACTATATGCAGGGAACATAACCCAAAAACACACTCCATGAATGTTCCTCGCAAACAAGCCCAAGTGTAATGTCAGGTTGAAGCAGCAAATAACTACAAAAAATGATGAGCGAAGATGAGTTCGGCATTCTGTAAATAGGAAGTCCATAATGAGTAAAATTACAGAAGGGTGTGGGGGATTGATCATCTCGTGTACATTAGAGGAATTTGGACCAAATCCAATGATGAGAAGCTTTGCTGAATGTTATGTTGTGTTTTAGAGTTTTCGTTATGGCTCAACCACTCGGCCCCAAAGGGACATGTCAGTGGTGAGACCAGCAGGTAGGCGAGAAGGCATCTGATTAGAACAACCAACTTTTGAGGTGTTTTTAAAGCCAGTGACCCTGGAGCATGCGCGGACAAAGAAAGGGTGCCTAATCCAGTGGTACGGGGCAAGCTGGAAGAAAGCCAGTCCACCAAATTTAGACATTTAAATTCACTCAGGACATAAAAGAGGTTGTTTTGGGTTCTTAGAGTCCTGTGAGGGTAGTATAGAGTGAGTCTGTCCTGTGTATGTTTTGGGCCTAAGCCTGACAAATTGATGTAGGTCAGGGAGAGCAATATGAACAGTGATCTCTTTCTAATGGGGAGCCAATGAAGGGCTCCAAGCATGGGGCCTGATTGTGCTCCAGGAGGCAAGTTGTTGACAAGGCAGGCAGCAGTATTGTGAGCCACCTGCATTTTGGATAAGGGATTCATTTGATGTGAGGATCAGGGTGTTACCATAATCCATGCATCTAATGAATAATGCCTCGGTGAGTGTATTCCAGGAACTTGACGGGAGGTACAAAAAGACTTTCCCAAGTAGGCGCAGTATGCCGAAGCAAGTGCCACAGGAGGAGTTGATCTGGTCCTGCATGGACAGTTTGTCATCTAATAATATACCCATATTCCTGGCAGTTCTACTAGGCAAAAGTGATGAGTAACACTCAGCTGGCCACCAGTCATCCATCCAGTAGAGCTGAGCTCTACCAAAAAGAAGGATCTACAGTTTCAGTAGGACAACAGCTTGGTGGGATTTCCTGTATCGGGATAGCCTGATTGTATCTACTACAACTAATAGGGCCATTTCAGTGCTGTGGGCAGGTCTGAAGCCCGATTGAGAGGCGTCCTTCAAACTGTGGTTCTTCAAACAAGAGGAGAGCTGTTTGCTAATGTAGGGCTCCAGAACTTTACCCAGCTGAGAGAGAAGAGGTATGGGCGATAGTTAGCTGGTTTCTTGGGGTCTGCATTCAGCTTTTTCAGGATAGGTGTGACATGTGCTGCTTTCCATATGCAAGAAATGGTAGCTAGGTTCAGAGACAAAGTGCACAATAATGTGATGGGGCAAGAAGAGGGGATAGGGTTGAAATGATATGCTGAGGACAGCGATCAGAAGGGACACTGGATTTGACAGTAGCTAGTAAGTCAAATATCTGAGATTGGGAGATAGGCTTGAACTTTTCAAGTGTTAGCAAACCAAAGTTTTGTTGTGAATCAATACTGCCAGGATGGGCTAAGGGACTAACCATTGGGGTAAATCTGTGAGAAATGTTGTATATTGTAGTCTGGAAATGGCTAGCTATAGCATTGCAAAGTGTCTGGGAGGCGGAAATTACTGAGGAGCAAGCTTGGGATTTGGTAAAGTCATTTAGGACTTTAAGCAGTTTCTTCAAGGAGCTTCCTGCTTGAGATATCTTGTTGACAATATAATGCCTACTTGAAGACAAAGTGAGTATTCATATTGGCCCTGATAGGAGGATCGATCATTTTAGTAGAATTTACAGTTCTAAAATGCCTAGTCAAGAGAGTGGAATTGTCGATTCCACGTTACCTTTGAACATCCAATTCTCGCCAGATGAGGTCATCAAGGCCATTCTTAATAGTCATTCCAAAAAGGCATCTGGGCCAGATGGGATCCCTATGGACATCTTTAAAGAGAAACAGGCTTGTGGTCCCGCTGCTCACTAATGATATAAACTCTGCCTGTAAGGTTGGTGTCCCTTCTTTCAGGTACAAGCCATTAATTGTGCCAGTTTTTAAAAAGGGCAATGCACAGGACCCCAAATATTATCATCCAATTTAGTCACGTGGCTCTGCCACCAAATTAATTGGGTGAATCATACTGGAATTCTTACTTCTTTGGTCTGCAGGGAAGAACATTTCTCTCCACTTCAGTATGGCTTTAGAAAGGGCCTTGGCACTATCGAGCAATGTTTGAACCTTTGCCTCCTTGAGTCCAAATATAAGTTTGCCAGGATTAGCTTGCTCCAGTTGGAATTCATGAACAAGTTATTATGGATATTGATGGCATTGTCGACAAAAATGAACTATCGTCCTTATTAATAGAATCCCCCATCCTGAACTCCACATCTATCTCGACACGCAAGTATGTAGGCAGGCAGGCTGTACAAACTAGGCCTGGGATTACAGAGTGACAGTTCACAGGTGGGATGGTGTCTAGCTGTCCAGCAAACATGCAGGTGGGAAACTCTTGATCAATCCCACAGATAGACACAATGACATCACAATGGTCCCCAATAAAGCACACATATCCATAGGGGGTACGTGCACTTCGAAAAACACCAGAAACTTAGATACCACATGAGTTAGGAACACGTAGCCAATCAGGACCTAGTGCACCTAGTGACCATGTGCTCCCCATGCTGGACATCTGGATACAATCAGCACTGGCCCCACTGTATCCACGCAAGGTTGAGACCTATCTATAGTAATGTTTGCCCAATAATTTATGACTCTAAGGCAGCAACCAACATTCCACACCTTATATGGGATACCAGATGTGTTTATGGATTGATGAGAAGATGTATAAAAGACTATAGCGAACCCAATGTCAATTTTGAGACCGTCCTCACACCTTGAGCTTGTAACTGTTGTCCTGGCTGCATTGTTTCATTAAACTAAACTATTCCTGTTTTGTCGAACGCCTCTTGACTTCTGTTTTTACTAAGGTATGTGAATCCAACCAACAGACGTAACCAGTACCTTTGACTGTAAGTGCAGGTTCAAGTTCTGGAATATTTTAATCTCCTTGGGACATCTTTACTTTGATTTATTTGCATCCGTTAGGCATGGTAAGGATGCAGAGTGTTCATCTTTCTTTCCAGTAAATCAGGGAGTTTGACAGGGGTATGTTTTGGCACCTATTTTATTTTTGCTTTACATACACAACAGGTTAGTGAATGTGGCTAATGAAACACCCATACCGCACACCCACATGTAGATAATGCAGAGCTACTTGCAACGTAGGGCAATGGTTTAAAGACACTGATTTCCACTTTATTGTATTATGAAAAAGATAAATCTCAAAACCAATTTCTCAAAGACTTCTGTCATGGTCTGTGGCCCAAATAACACAAAAACATTCTGTGTAAATATTGGGGGAAGGGTAATTGAGAGAGTGGGCCAATTCCTGTACCTTGGTCTACTGTCAGATAGTGCTCGCACCTGAGCACATTGTGTTGGGAATAGGAAAAATCATTGTTTGCAAGCAGTTGGCTCAATTTTCTCTCATCTCATCGATAGAGAAAAAGCCCATAGCCCCCATACTAGAGATCTATAGGAGGAAGTGTCCCCCCGTTTTGACTTATGGCTCTGGGACATGAGGCTACAGGGATGTGGACATTAATCAAACTGAATAAAATAGAGTGTGCCGGCCCCCTGTTGTTGTGGTGTTCGATCTGGCAGGACGAGGAGGCTGGCCTAAACCGGGCAATCATTCCTGAATGTCTTGTCTCCTCATATGGCTCTAGGATCCATTGGCTTGGATATTTTAGGGAGACAACTTGTGCTCTAAGCTGTTCACAGTTTTTTGAGAACCCATCGACTATCTGAAAGAAGGAAAAGGGAATGTTTTGTGTCCCAGAGAAGGGAATTGAGGGAGGGTAGGGAACTAGTAAAGTCCATTGTTAGAGAATACTGTCTTCTATAGACTATTCAGGGAACTGTTCCCTATTTGTGACTGGTCCCATGTACCTGGTAGTGAATTTTGTTGAACTGATTTAGGCTAGGTTATATTAGGTGGCTGCTGTGATTTCCACAAGGACAGTTTGATTCCTCTGATTAATACACATGCCTGTGTGAATAGACATCTCCTCCCATCTATCTGCATTTTGACTTATTTTGTAAATATTATCTCCCACTCACCAAAAAGTTTATAGTTCCTGTGTTTTAGAAATTTACGGTTAGAATGTGTAGAGTGGCACTGTTTTTCTTGCAACAATCAGACTCTCCCATTGTTTGCCACACAGTAGGCTCTTTTAAAAAAATGTGCACTACAATTGCGTCCCTCTATGATGTTTTAATGATGAGACTTTATAGCTTTATAACAGCATGTTGTCAGATGACATTGTGTGTCTGTGTGTTTTTACATCACTGATATCTGTCATTTTGGTTTTAAATATTTATGAACTCTAATTCATATTGTGATGCGCTATTTACAATCTGTTTTTAGGAGATCAAATAAAGAATTTGAATCAAATTGAATTGAACTGATGGTGTGCGCCTATGGCAAGCTGGGGTTCCACAGAAAAATTAAATAAACCTTTAAAAAGTGAATGCTCATGTGCGCCTATTGCAGGGAGGGGGTCCAGAGCAAAATGGGTAATAACAGTCCTTAAAAATGAATGCTGGTGTGTGGCAGGCACTATGTCAGGCAGGGGTGGAGGGAAAATATCACCAAAACACAAATATGGACTGAAGTGTCTAAATATCTACACCGTGCCAGCCAATTGTCTCTAGAAAATGTAATACGTATTCCTTAAAATCACAATACAGAAACATTCTTATTAAAATCAACAATGCTTCAACATTGTTAAAAAGAGCATAAAAAACCACATACATCATATTTAGAATACACGTAATCACTAAAGAATAACATATATTCATTAATGAACGCTCATTACACAGAAAGCAAAGCAGAAGAGTACATTAGACAATTGTATCATGTCATTGAAAATACACCAGTCTGTAACAAATCATTTGTTTAGTCAGAATATTTTTCATGTTTGGTTCTCGTATACTAACAAATGTCTCAGCTAAACAAAGGAGGGAGAACAAACCACTGGAGTGAACAAATGAGCGGGGGTCCCTTTTGAAGATCAGTGAGAAAGGCCCTGACAGTGTTGCCAGTAAGGGGCGGAGCTGAGACCCATAGAGGAGATGTTACTAGTGACTCCTCAATGATGCCGTTCCCAAAATGCTGTGCAGGAGGGTTGGGATGGGTTGGAGAGGTTCTGGGATTGGTCAGGGGTTCCTGGTTTCTGGAACCTTCCACTACTCTTTAAAAACAGTTGCACAAGGGGGAAACTCTCCCTTGCTTGGTGATTTACCTGCACTTTGCTGCTGTAACCTGGGGCTGCCATGGAGTACTGAAAGGAGTACCACCCCCTGATGCCCAGAAAGGACTAAGGAATTTGCCCAGTTGACCCCAGAACTAGTGGGTCTCTCCAAGGGCCAGTGAGGCTGGCATCCTTACACTGCATGAGGACCAGTTGGGGTAAAGCGCTGGACTTCTGTTCCCAGGCACAGAGGCCAGGAGAATCAGCTCTCTGAGAATTGTACCACGTTGGAGGTGAGGAGGCCTCCTGCAACTGCCCCGGGTGGCTAGATCTCACCACCAGTACTAAAGTGAGCTCCTGTTCATTAAAATTGGCCATTCCTTACCCTACTCCCAGGATGGGTCAAGGCCCAGCAGTTGGCTCAAGATAAAATTATCAAATTTTTGCAAGAAGGGGGTGTGCATGCTGCCTCCTCCCCAGACTCCGGACTCTCCACTGGTCCGGGGACCCAATCCCCCAGGTGTTTCAGGAAAAATAGGGTCTGGGACTCCTTCCCTTCCCTGCCCCCAAATCTAAAGAGGATGAGAGAGTGCCATCACAAGCCCCCAATGGGAGTGGCCATGCACCCACTCCCTGTGCCCATTACTGGGGTGAGAGGGGCAGACACAGCAGAAACCAGCACCGTTCCTGGAGATAGAAGCTGCCGGCTCCTGCAGTCGCACTTGGAGGTGTGGGCAGCACAGGAGTCGATGAAGGAGCAATGCCTGGGCCACCTCGACTGCCCCAACAAATGGAGGCATGGGGGCACCCAGGTGGGACTGCGCACCTCCCAAAAAAACTAAAACAAACACAAAAGAAAGCTTTGCGGCTCTGACAGCGCAATGGGAGAACTGCTTTTAAAATATTCACATCTATGGAGCTCTGTATGGTTAGAAACTGACAGAACCTTTCTCGCTGCTTGTGATGGTCTCAGGATGGCGGCTCTATCCTGAGACTATCAGACAGATGGTTCAGGAATTTCTTGACTCCTTTCCCTGGTTCCAAGATGTCTGGAGTCACGAAGCTTAGTGTGAATTTCTTTGTGTGTGTGTGCTGAAGCAGATCCTTTGAAGTGTAAGTTCGGCTGTGCATAGCTCCACCCATCCCATCCAGTCAGGATGGCTCATCCTCCCAATACTGAGTCCGGCCTTGTGATACTGTGTTTGAGGCAAAGCCAACTGCCAATTTTACCTAGTCATTTCACCCGGGGACACAGGTTGCTGGCACCAATGAATAAGATGAGAAAAGTGTAATTTTCAGAATTGCAACTTACAATATAAGTTTGCTATTAAAGAGGGTTTTAGATTGCAAGACCAAACATAACATTTCTAACTGTTCCAAAACAAAATGTATTACTTATGAAATGTAATAAATTAATCCAATTTTTCCTATGGCCTATAGGCCTTCCAGCAATGAAAATCTAAATAGAGAGTTTTCACTGATAGGATATACACTGCACCAGGTGCGGCTCACCTACAAGGGCTCCAGGGCTACACCCTCCTGGATTTCTGGGCCATTTTAATTTCTAGTATACAAAGAGTGAATAATAAATAACTATTATTGTGCACTATAAATTATATTTTAGGAAGGAACTCATACAGAAAGCAAAGATGGAAAAACTGCTTAGTGTTTTGGGAGGTTGTTTGCATGATCTTTTCTATTCAAAGCCCTCTCGCCTCTCCTGCTTTAAAAAAAAAAACGTGTATGCAGACCCACAGTTTTCCTGATTCCTACAAAAATATGCTCGAGTAAAAATATGTCAGATTTCTTTTATGTGTACAGATGGGGATGTGACTGTAATATAGCACAGTACTGATAATCTAATTTGCGTACGTTTACATAATGACACATTTTTGCGGTAGGGTGAATGATGGAGAGTCCTAATGATCGCAAAACACCTTTATTATATTTGGACTGTTGTCTGTTCTGTGGGGGGCGGTGGTCTTCAGGTGTATGCAGGGGAATGTACCTTCTGAATTCCATTGTAAATGGGTCAGAAAATGCACTGATGATTGCTGGAACATGTTTGTCAGTGGTCTTGTTGCATTTTAAGTTGGCACACATTTGCATAATATGATTATATTATATATGTAGTTCATGTAAGGTATAAGGGGGGCATTGTTCAGGGAATTTGAAGCTGCAGGGCCACCGTTTACCTGCGCTGGATGTTGCCGCTTGACTTGGGGGACCACAGAGAACTGCTGTAAGTCTCCCCCGCCGCCGCTAGAACCATCACGTGGCCGCCGAGGGGGGAGACTACAGCCCCCAGGTCTCCCTGCTGCAGCGTCAGTCCGCCCACTTTCACCCATTTCCGCGCCCGGAGGCGCTCAAAGGCGAGGCTTTCCTTCAGTGGAGCGGGGGCATTGCTCAGGGAATTTGAAGCTGCAGGGCCACCGTTTACCTGCGCTGGATGTTGCCGCTTGACTAGGGGGACCACAGAGACCTGCTGTAAGTCTCCCCCACCGCCGCTAGAACCATCATGTGGCCGCCGAGGGGGGAGACTACAGACCCCAGGTCTCCCTGCTGCAGCGTCACCCTGCCTACTTCCGCCCATTTCCGCGCCCCGAGGTGCTCAAAGGCCAGGCTTTCCTCCCGCGTCGCGGGACGCGCGCGGGCGACGCTGGGCTAAGCCCGGGCAAAGGGCGGGCCGTCAAGGTACTGTTGGTATTAGTTCCCTAATAATGGGTACGAAGACACCAGACGGACTGAAACAAAATGGGGGGGGCGCTACCTTGGACTCATATCTAGTAAATGTTACCAGCCTGATAAATGAGGAGATCGAACGGACTGAGAGACTCCTCTCAATAGATCCGGCCCAAACTACTGTAGCTATTGTACATGACGTTCCTGAGGGTGCTGCTTTTCAGCAACAAATGCTAACACCTGGGATCCCTCGAGATTTAATAGATCTAGCCCAGATGCCCAGTCCTCCATCAAGCTGTCAAGACCAGCCCCAAAATGTATATACAACAGGTTCTATCGATGAAGTTATAGCTTCTAATCACCCAACACCTGCGCAGAATACTAGGAGATGTACTAGAACTGGGGGCCAGGCACAATCTACTAAAGTGAAACAACAGAGGGTGGTAAGGAATCTGAGATCTAAGGCTAAATCTACCAAATTACCCCCTAATAATCAGCCATCTTTGGAGGATTTGCCCTACTTACTCTGGGAATCAATTAAAGAAAAATTGGATCTAAGCTTGGGTTTAATTCTCACCAGGCTTACTTCTATCGAAGAAAGGGTTACGGTTCTACAACAAAATAGTGGCCTAGCATGCCCAAATAATCTTACTATAAACCCAGCCCCACTACCCCAGGAGGATCACAGTATGATTGATTCGCCCATGGGGCAGAATGCCCAGGAGTCCCTACCAAAGGCTATAGACCACCAACCGGTCACCTCGAATATTGTATTAATCCAGGATGTAGCTACAAATAATGCTCCTCAAAATTGTAACAATATACAAGTAAATCTAGAGAAAGTTGGCCCCTCACCAAATTCTCAAGCACTCACACTAAATGGGCATATATCCCACCAAGCGAGAGAATCTTTCCAGTTTATACCAGAGGCTGTACCGTTAGTTTTAGTCCTGGCTAACGTCCCTAAACTGGGTCCAGGGCAAGTTGAATCTTCTGTTACTCTAATTGATAAAGCGCTACATTGGCTGGTTAATAATATGAAGATATCTGGGAGTGGAGGTCAGCAACTTGCCAGGGAAATTATTATGGCTAGAAGGGTCTCTTGGGTGGGTCACCACAAGAAAAGATTTGGGGGTGACTGTGTAGCCATTAACTTCTCTAACCCTGGTGTATACCAAATGTCCTGGCAAACTAACTACCCCCCAAGCAGAGGAGCTCCGTGATTATACCACTAACCCTAGAATTCTTATATGACAGGATATGGTGTATGAGGGAAAATAAGAGTATTAGGTCAAATTGTCTGTCAGTATGTCCACCAGGTGGGAGGGGGACTCCAGGTCTATTAGATGGCTTCGGCTTGAGAAACCGTTTTGGAGCCCTAACCAACATGGAGGAATGCGACTGACTTCAGGCTGAGACTGATGACGTTTTGGGGGGGGGGGTTCCATATAATATCCAAGTATGTGAGCATCAAGCACAAGAATGTATGGCTTTGGATCAGGTTAATATCCAGTGTACTGCCAACTTATCTAATGAAGTGACTATTGAGAAAAACATCCACGATCCTAACATCTTTCTATTGCCTCACTCAATCTCCACCTTAGATCCTGGTGCTGGGAGTAGGATTTTAGTCCTCACTTCTGATATCACCGTACCCCCCACTCCTATTGTCCCACGGTTGATATCAGATAGTGTGATTGCGACCCCACCAGACATAACAAGATTAAATAATACAATGGCATCCCTTACGTCGATAGAGAATTTGTCAATATTATCATGGAATATTGCGGGGATTGGTAATACACTTTTACCCCTTGATTGGTGCACATTTATAGACCACTATGACATATGTCTTTTTCAAGAGACTTGGGCAGTGTCCCCTGTTTTCCGGGTGGGCTTTCAAAATTTCTATATTCCAGCAATTAAAAAACCCAAAGGTCGTCCCGTAGGAGGATTGGTGGTATGGATACGTCAGAATTTATGTTGCAAAATTCAGCAAATATGGTCCCCAAACAATGATATCATGATGGTTAAATTAGGATGGAGTAATAACTATTGGATGGCCATTTTTAATGTTTATGCTCGAGGGGTAAATCGGGGACACAGTTCTGAAGTTATATCGTCCCTTGATTCCCAGTTAGAAGATCTCCCACACCAAATAGCTACTATTGTGGCCGGAGATTTTAACACTACTTTTGAACCGCTTGGCCAAGAAGACCAGGAATTATCGGCTGATCAAGACATTAGCTGGGGCATCCCTAAACTTGAAATTCCTGTTGTTAAAAAGTGGACAGCAGTTGCCATCCAGCTAAAAGCTATGTGTCTAGAAAGAGGCCTTAGAGCGGCAAATGGGCGATCCCCCTCAGATCAGTGGGGAGGAAATACATTTGATAACGGGCGTAATAGTGGCTGTATTGACTACCTGTTGGTTGATCTAAGGATATGGCATAGCTTAGTTGATATGGCTATCTTACCTAGATTGGAAAGTGACCATAACCCTCTTTGTTCATCCTTCTCACTACAAAAAGGGGTTAGAAAGGACCCGCCACAGGGTGGGGTTGTGACACTTGACATTGTCGCTTCAAACGATATGCGTCATGTCAAGTGGAACAAATTTATTGAAAATCCTGAGGAATTGGCAGCACTTAAAGTAAAGGTGATGTATGAACTGAACTACTTAGCTAATCAAACTAAAGGTTCAAACTTTTCTCTAATTGTGGTAGAAGTTCACTCCCGTCTTTTTTCCAGCCTTAGAAGTTTTTTAATAAAAGGAACAAAAAAAAGAGGAATCAGGGTACAATATCTACTGAGGCTAGGTGGTACAACGAGGATTGCAGATTAGCACGCCATCATTTGAGTGTAGAATTAAGATCAAAAAATCCCGCCAAGGTAAGAGAGGCGAGGGATTCATATAGGCGCACACAGAAGATGGCAAAAAAAGAGTATGATGAAGAATGTTGGAGAGATTTGAAGCATGCCTGTGACGCTAAAGATTTTAAAAAAATTGGAAAATTGTTAAATGGGATAGAGGAGGACAGCCAGAGCCCCCCCAAAATAACGTAGCAGAATCTCAGTGGATAGATTTTTTTAAGCCACAGTATGCCTGCAATCTAGCAGGAGACGACCACCATACACCCCCGCATATTTTCTATAAGAATGAGGTGTTCACTGAAAAAGACGTCAGTCTAGTATTAGACTGTGTCTCAAGTGGTAGAGCCCCAGGTATGGATGGCATTCCTGCAGACGTCTTCTTAAGTGACAGACAGACCTGGTGATAGTATTTTGCACTTTTGGCCAATGCAGTGGCTAAGGGTGCCCCCTTTCCATTTTCTTGGAAGGGAGTAGAAATAATTCCTCTATTTAAAAAGGGTGACAAATCACTTCCCAGTAACTACAGGCCTATTAGCCTAATAGATTGTGCACAAAAGTTAGTAGGTCGACTGGTCCAAAATAAAGTACAGCTCTGGATAGAGGAATTTAACATACTATCCCCATTTCAAGCGGGGTTTTGTCCCTGTACCAGCTCTGTAAACCAGGTCTTCCGCTTTATCACAATCCATTGGAGAAATGTGGTTTTAACAAGAGGCACTCTCTATGCAGTGTTTGTTGACTTAAAGTCGGCTTTCGACTTGGTCCCCCGCATCAAACTCTGGAGAGTCCTTGGTGAATTGGGGATGGCACCTGAGTTATTAACATTCCTCATTCGCTTGCATGAGAACAACTTTGCGAGGATCAGATGGCGGCACAGGATGAGGTCACGGATTCATTTTCTGTCGAACGTGGTGTTCGTCAGGAATGTGTCTTGGCTCCCACCCTGTTTTCCTTATACATCAATGGAATTGTCGACCATCTTTCCAGATCGCCCACTGATGCCCCAGTCCTTGCTGGGGCCCGCATACCTGTTCTCATGTTTGCGGACGATACCGTGATCATCTACCGGACCCCAAGTGGCCTCCAGAAGGCTGTTAATGCATTTACGGAATTCTGCTCCATTCATGGGCTTGAAGTAAACACTACAAAAACAAAGTTTATGTCCTTTAACCATAATAAACCATTTAAAGGTAAAATCCACTTGAATAATATTCCCTTAGAACAGGTGGATGCTTTCACCTACCTAGGTATCTTGCTACAGAACAGCATGGGGTGGAAAAGCCACAAAGATTCAGCCATTTTAAAATATCATCAGCTAGCAGGTGTATTAAACTCTAAATATAAATCCTCCTTCACTAAACCAATAACACCAGCTTTGGAAATATACAATATGAAAGTGATTAGCTCTGCCCTTTATGGGGCGGAGCTCTGGGGATTCAGCAATTTAAGTCACCTCCAAAAATCTGAAAACAAATTCCTACGTGGCTTAGTTGGGGTTCCCCCAAAGCACCCCAATGGTTCCCCTCCGCCTAGACTTAGGTAGGATAAATGGGATGGATATGGCAAGATTACGCCCACTGTTGTATTGAAGGCAAATCTGGACCACTCCAGAACTTGTACACTATGCCCAGGGTTTGAAGGACGTGATTTCTGTAGATCGTTTTCATAAAATTCAGTGGCTAAAAGAATTAAGGTCTCTCTTGGTAAAGCTGGATTTAAGCCTTTTATGGGAGGAACCAGCAACTGCAATGTTTCCCTCAAAGCGTCAGTTGAAAGATAGATATCGGGACATGGTACTATCCTCCTCCCAGCTGGGAGGTAAGAATACCAACTTGACAGGCCGCTTTTTGGTCCATATGTCATGGCCATCCTATGAAGCATATTGGGACGTAATAGAGAGTCATATGGATCGAAAACTGTACTTTCAGTTTAGAACAGAAACTTTGCCTATAAAAGCTTTCACCTATAAATGGGCTCCTGTATCAGAAGACAAATGTCATAATTGTACGGACATGGTGGAAAGTACAGCCCATTTTTTATTTGTATGTCCCCTTTATTCAGCCCCACGATCCAAATGGTTGAGACCTGTTTGTTCTTCTCTGGGTACTCAGAGGAGCCCAGAAGCTTTGAGGATACTTGAATCAGATTGCTCTCCCTACTTGGCCATTGGTCTAGCTAAATTGTTAAGGTGGGCCTGGATTATTCGATCACGCACTTTATTGCCAAGTACTGCTAATCTGTCATAAGGGTTTTTTGTACAGTCTCATGCTTTTAATATGGAATTTTAACACATATTATGGATGAATCTTTTTATACTTTTTGTAAATCGGCAGTATAAATCAGAATTTAATACAATTTTAATTATATGCAGTTTATATGTCCTATTTATTGTGTATTGTCTAGTTTTGTTTATTGTATGTGCTTTTATGACCCACTGTCGAATAAAGCTTTTTGAATTTGAATTTGTAAGGTATAAAATGACTTGTATAAACTGTAGTCCTACTTTATGCTATTAAATATACAGATGTAGTAGTTACACATAGGGATCCTTCAGGGTTGTAAATTATTGCTTGCATTGCATACAGTGGACCAATGGTGGCGGGGTACATTTTTAATTATGGGTACTATGCTTAAATGCTGGTGTGAGCATAAGTGTGTGTGAATGTGAGAGAGTGGTAGTGAAGGAGTGAGTGAAAATGAATGATAGAAAGAGCGCATATTAGTGTCAATGAATGAGAGTGAGGGAGGATCACAGTGAGGGCAACTGAGTTACTATGTGTGAGACTGAGTGAGTCACAGTCTGAGTGAGTCTTAGTGAGTCAGAGAATGAGTGAGATTGAGACAGGAGGAGTGGAAATGAGTTTGAATGGTCATGAATGAGTAGGAATTAGAGACTCAGATTGATATTGAGTGAATGAGAACATTAGGGTCTGATTGAATCAGTGAGGAAGAATGGGACTGTGAGAGAATGACTGACTGTTAATAAGTGAAACTTACGGAGTGTAAGACAGTTACTGTGAGATTGAACGGTTTAGAATCAGCTGTACTGAGTGAGTCAGGAGAGCACGTGAGTCAGAGGGAGACTGAATACAAATACAAATAAGTGAGAAGTAGTGAGTCAGAACGATTGAGACTGGATGAGACTGAGTGAGTTAGAGTGAGACAGTGTGACTAGAAATTAATAGAATTAAGGTACATTAAGTTAGAATGAATGAGACTGAGTAGAACAGAGTGAGAATGAGTGAGACTGAGTCAGTCAGAGAAAGAAAAAGTGAGTGGATATGTGAATGAGAGTTAGTGAATGAGACTGATCGAGCGAGAAAGAATGAATGCAAGCGAGTGTGAGCGAACCCACGGAAGACAACTTCAGTTTCTCTTACTGGAATTCCAGCCACGGATTATGGCCTACCACTTTTGAAGGTCACCAGCCGCCACAGCACTGCACCCTGCTGTAAGTGCTGTTTAAGCCTACCTTAGGGGTGACTAATACGTGTTAAATAGTAACATTTAGGATTGGCAAAGGGGTTCTTTTGCCAAGTCAATTTGGCAGATTTAAACTGTATATAGGCTTCAATGGCAGGCATAAAATATGTTTCATAAGGCTACTTAAGTCGATGGCACAATATGTGCTGCAGTCTCTAGTATCATTTATGTTGTAGCACTGGGGACATGTAGGACCACTATACTAGGGACTTTATTGGTAAATTAAATGTTTCAATTGGTGGTAAGCAAATTTTACCATGTTTAGGGGAGTGAGCATAAGCACTTTAGCACTAGTTAGTGATGGCAAAGTGCACAAAGCCCAACGGCCCCCCAAAAAACTAATGAAAGCAAAAATGGAAGGAGAAATTAAAAAAGGTTTCTGAGAAGACCACCCTGAGGTTGGCAGGTCTAACAGATGATAGAAGTGTATTCTCTGTATCCTTGTGAGTCAGAGTCAGCATGAAGAATGCATGTGGTGCTTTACTGTGCTGAAGCAAGAATATATTTTTTCATTCCAGACAAGAAGACAGTTGAGGCTGAACTTCTGTGCTCCAATAGCTTTGACCATCAATTCTCTTTGCCAAGTTAGAGATATTGAATCTGAAGTTCCTGCAACATAGTGGGAGAAGCTGCCATCAATCACCTTGAGGAATTCCACCTGGCTGCTGATGGAATTACTGGGGCAGTCCCTGCATGAAGTATGAACTGCCCAGAAAAAAGGACCCTAAGTACCCTTACAGTAGGACCCGAAAGGTGGCAACAGTGTACCCCATGGAGGGATCTGCACTGCAATGCCATGTGGTAAATCCCTTGTCTTCATGGACTACACATTGTGCCCCAGAAAAAAAGATATTTGCTCCTAGTGTCTTTGCTCACATGTGGACCCTTAGCTCAACTGACAAGTTCCAGTCAGCTGTGGGAAGTACCTGGTAAAAGAAAAGGTGACTGGCAGTTGCAGACTTGAAGGAGAAGTGCCTGTGTTAGTTTGGTGTAAGTGAATCACAGGCAGTGAGTTATATCACAATTCTGCAAGAGCACTGCTGTTACCCGTAGTTGGCTTTTTATTTAAGACTGCTCCTTTTTAGGTTCATGAAATAGTTTATTGACAAAAAGTCATAAAACCTCAATACTTCATACAATTAAATATTTGATATAAAAGGAACTGGTTCATATAAAGAAAAACAAAATGGGATGATGGACAGAGTAAATAAAAAGAAGAAAGGAAAAAAGACATAAAATATTTGGAATAAACAGTTGTATAAAATGTCAAGAAAAATATAGTGACAATGTGTTATCAATAATAAGGAAGTCAAGGAAGTTGAGCAACTTCTTACATCAGAGGGGTAGGATCAAAAGACCTATTAGCACTTTTGTCAAAAAACTGTGTAATAGGAGACCATAGTTGTAATCTTCTTCCAGCTAGAGATATAGGGTTTACGTATGTTGTGTCCAGTCTATGATTATAACAGAGTACCACCATGCCAAGTAAGATAATTTAGACATGTCTTTCCAGTTTTTTGTTATCTGCTGAAAAGCAACTGCTAATAACAAGTCTACAATCTGCACTTTCAATTGACTTCTAGGGCAATAGACAGATAGGCTGCCTAAGAAGATATTTGCATATGAAAAAGTAACTGTGCATCAGAAAAAATGTTAATCTGAGACCATACATGTTTCGTACAAATGGACATATAAATAATAAATGTTTTAGATCAGCATGTTCTAGGGAACAAGACCAACAAGTGTCAGGAGTTTCAGTGTGCATTTTGTGTAATGTCATATGTATCAATAAACTTATGTTATAAACAAAGACAAGAGTTGGTGTGGTGTTTGCTGCCCGAGAGGTTTTCCAAATTTTTGTCCAGATCATGTTCCATAAAGTAATGAACCAACTTATGTCTAAATCTGCTTCCCAAGAGAGTTCTACTTTTGTTTTGTACCTATCAGTGGAAAAAAGTGTCAAGTAGGAGTATATACTAGATGCTTTAGGATGTAAGTGAAGACAATTATACCACGTAGTATCGTTCAGAGGGGTAGAAGGAGTTAGAGGATGAAATTGAGTTACTGCCTCCACAATTGCAAATCATAGATCCATAAACTTTTGTTGAAAGGAAAGGCTTAGTTGAAAAAGAGTGCTTGCTTGTGAGAAAATGACAAATGTGGCATGTATAAATAGTTGATGTAACCAAATAAGACCTTTATTTCTCCAAGTTTTCACGAAAAAGTTTTTTTAAGTAGTATAAATTTGTTGTGTCAAATGGTGGCATTAAGACAGGAGTCAAGACTGTTTGGAACAGATTGGATTGTAGAATTCAATACCTTATAAGAATACTTGAGAACTGGTATAGACTAGTTTTGATGTTTACGTGTGAAAGATAAATATTCCTGAAATGGAAAAGTGGAGAGGAACGATTTCTCCAGGTCAAGCCAAAGTGGTGAATCTAATGGTGAGTCAGCGATCCATTGAGATAATTGTCTTAATGGAAACGTCATATGATATTTAGGAAAATCAGGGAAATTTAACCCACCCTCCAATTTTGGACGTGACAGTTTCAGTAGTGACATTCTAGATTTTTTTTTGTTCCATAAGAAAGATATGAGAATGGAATTAATCTTATGAAATAACTTAACCGGTATAGTGACACGGATTTTGGAAACAGTACAAAGTATAATAGGGGTCAACATCATCTTGAAGGTGTCTAAATGACACCACCAGGTGAGATAAAGTGGGCACCATTTTGATGTAAGTGTAGATATTTTATCAATACATTTATCTAGATTCAGAGTAATTGATGTATTGATATTGGGGGTAAGCCATAAGCCAGGGGATTTGATAGATTGAGGACTCCATGTAAAATTATAAATTGAGATATTCCCTTTAAAAGTGTATTTGGTTGGGGGGCGTAGCCTAGCAGCCAAGATGGTGGGCGTGTGCTAGGTGAGCTCCTTCCGCCTGCACAATTATCCTTAATTTATCCTTCCCTCTGACTCAGTTTGGGGAAAATTGATCACGTCCCGGATTGCGGAGGAATCGAGCGTGCGACGCCCGGCAGCTTTATTGAGCCGCAGTGAGCGCCGAGAGTGATCAGCAGGCTCTGACTCTGGGACTGCCCGGCACAGGAGGCCGAGCATACGCCCTAACGCTGCTGGCTGCTGGGGGGTTACAGTCTGTGGCGATTTCTCCTGGTGCCGCTGTGCCCTCGCACCAGCGGCCAATTTGGCTCATGCAGGAGGCGGTAAAGTAACTACGTGGTGCCACTGCAGTTGTGCCTCTGCGCCCCTTGGTTTACCCCAGAGCCCAGTGGTGCAGCGGTGAATACATCTTGGGGCCGCTGGAGGAGGAAGGGAGTGCCCGTCTGAACCTGGCCCTTGTGACTAGCTCAGCCCATGAGTACAACCTGATGTGAAGGCAGAGAGCCCTGCATGTGTTGCATACCCCCTTATTTTCTTTTCTCCCCCTTAGAGTGGGCCATTGTCCTTCCTGAGTGCTGTTGTGTGTGTTCTCTGAAGGGCCCCTCTGGTTTCCTCCTTGAGGTCACATGAATCGTTTATCCCGGCTCCTGCTTCTGGTGTATTGAGGCCTTTGACCTTCGGCCTCTATATACCAGAAGTAGGAGTTGGAATAATTGATTCCTGTGACGTATATGTAGAGGACTGGCTAAAGGTAGAGGCAGACAATTGGTCTGAGACTGAAAACAGACCAGACTGAAGTTGGTTCCATGATTATCCATAGAAATAAGTAGGGTTTTTCTTTTATCACATTGTTAGCAGAGTGGCATGACGTTGGTCCTGAAGAATGCCACACACCTCTGGTCATCAAGGCAGAAACATTTTTACCTAGTATGATAGGGAACATCCATACCCCTATTGCTCGCACTTCATTTCCCTTTTTGATATAAGACCGCTACAGGAAACTTGGCTCAAAGCCCCGCAGCACATCAAGGGCTACACTTGTTTTGCCACACCAGCCGCAAGGACAAGTAGGTTCGGCCATCACTCAGGAGGATTGGCCACCTATGTTTCCACTACAACAATAGCTTCAGCAACCCTTATGGACTCATTTTCAACCACAACATTAACAGTTAAAATAAGACTTGTCCTCAAGAATAAAGAAGAGGAGGTATGCATAATCAACTCATACGTCCATCCAAAAAGTAAAGTGAAAGACTCATCCAAAATTACCAATCAACTGGCTGAGTACGCTACCCAGATGGAAAAGCCACTCTTCCTTCTGACAGGGGACCTAAATCAAGATCTATTTGGCTCGTCAGATGGAGGGGGGGCACTGGCTCTAAACAGACTCTATAATATACCATCGCAAAGCACCCTACCAGATTGGAAAAAACACTGCAATAGTCGCTTTCTTTATGACCTAGAACATCAAAACCATTGAATGGAAGATTTTCGACAGATTCTCCTCCAGTAAAATCCTTTTACTCGACTACAAAGAGCTCCATTCTGGACTACACTTTGGCAAGTCTTGCGCTATTTCCATACATCTCGGGGTTTAGAATGGGAGATAAGGGTGACAGCGACCACCGCCCCCCGGAACGCCACATAATATCAAATACACCAACCTTAATCAGGCCAGTCACAGCTCTGGGGCCGGTCTACTCCTTGAATCAAAAAAGGATCAAATGTACGCCAGTTAATTCAACCCCTAAAGCCGAAGCTGCACTACAACTTCTCGATACCCAAAAATCAACTGCAGCTGGGCATATTACTTATTGGGATCACTTTACCGCAACACTGCTAAAAAAAACTTGCAGTTACTGTCACCCCAAAAGACAATCTTCACAAAGAGCGCAGCAAGAACAATCTAAAGAAGGAACAGAGAGCACAACTAAAGAAACTAAAAAGATCAGTAAACTTGACGCTACGGAAGCTGAGAATAGCCCCTAACAACATCAGCCTACGAGCAGAGTGCTCAAACAAACAAAATGGAACATCAAGAGAGATGGTGAAAATGAGGCCTGAGCTAAACTCCTATACGATATAAATACTAACAACAGCGCCCGCTTCTGGCAAACAGTGAATGGGATCATGCGCCCACAGCATAACGAAATAGGATCTCACATCACAGGCCTCTCTAGACATAAATACCAACCTCCCAGAGAACTTGAGGAACCAGCAGACAGCCTTAATTAAAAAGCAGATAGCCAAAGGCAGGAAAGAAGGTGCCCCGGGACCAAATGGCATCCCACCTGCCATCTACAAAGCAAAGATCATAGAGTGGGCGGACATTATGCAACTTCTATTCGCGGAAATCAGGCTACTAAACCGAATTTTAGAATCCTGGAGGGGGTTGACGATCGTTCCTATCTATAAAAAAGGAGACAAGGCTGACCCAAAAAACTACCGCTTAGTAGCCCTTCTTGATAACGAGGCAAAATACTTTGCCGGCACTATATTAGAGGAGATTTCACTTTGGGCTAAGTCAAACCTGATTATACTGCTGAATCAGACTGGCTTTCGTAAAAAGACTGGTACATCAACAAACATCCTTGCCATTTCACTAATTATCGACGCAGAAAAATCCTCTAAGCTCCCGCTACATTTGTGTTACATCAATTTCAGTGCGGCATTTGATAACATTGAGAGAAGTAGACTATGGGTAAAACTGGCCCAATGGGGCCTACCGCAGTCGACCCTAAACATACTGATGCTTCTCCATACCGACACCTGGGTGCAGGTGAAACTAGGAAATGGCACTCACCTGTCCTCAAAAGTACGAACCACCAAAGGACTCAAACAAGGGTGTGTGCTTGCGCCAATTCTGTTTAACCTCTTTATGTTATGTTATGTTATGTTATGTTATGTTATGTTATGTTATGTTATGTTATCCCGAGTTTTGTAGAGCGCTCAGCTACTCAGAGTGTCCCAGCGCTATCAGACCCAGCAAGGCACAGAGCAAGGAAGTAGGTGGAATTATTGGCCAAACAGCCAAGTTTTAAGATCTTTTCTGAATGACAACACGTTATCAGCCTGCCTTATTGACAACGGCAGTGCATTCCAAGCCCGGGGCGCAAGGTGCCTAAAAGAGCGACCCCCGCTGCGAGCACGCCTAATTGCCGGGACCGTGGCCAGCAACAATGATGCAGAGCGTAAAGCTCTGGAAGGGCAATGAAAGCTAATCCTATTCCTGAGGTTGCAGGCGCCAGTGCCATGCAGGGCCTTAAAAGCTATTGTAAGAGCATTGAAGGCAATGCGTTTCCGTATAGGCAGCCAATGAAGGGATTTCAGAAGTCCTGCGGTGCCAGATCTCCGACTTCGGCCGAAAATTGCTCGTGCCGCAAAATCCTGAACCACCTGTAAGCGCGACAGGAGGTATTCAGGAAGGCCCAAATATAGCACATTTCCATAGTCCAACCTTTAGCCTATCAAGGCTTGAATCATAGTCCTCCTGTGGGCAATGGATAGGAGTGGAAGAAATTCTTTCAACATTTTTAAAAGACCGAAACACTGTCCTACCAGGCCCAGCATCTGTGGTTTAAAAGTGAGACACGTGTCCATCTTCACTCCAAGATTCTTGGTAACCAAAGTGTCAGCAGAAGGTGGAAACATAGCCGCGGGTCACCAGGACTACCAGCAGGGGACTGGAGGACATCCAAAGAAGAGAACCTCCGATTTATCAGAGTTGCACTTCAACTGGTTCAGTTGGAACCATGCAAAGACAGCCTCCAGGCAACTCTTAATACGCTCTCCATTGAAGTCCATGGTCTTTCCACACATGAAAAGAAGCTGGGTGTCATCGGCGTATGAGACAATCCGGGCACCATAGGATTCAGCCAGCGCCGCCAGAGGGGACATATAGATGTTGAAAAGAGTGGGGCTCAAAATAGACCCCTGGGGAACTCCCACCTCGAATGGTGGCACTACAGCTGAATACGGAGGGGCCCAGACTGTCTGTTGGCGGTCAGAAAGAATAGACTCAAACCATCTGAACACCCTCCCCTCTACCCCAATCTCCAAGAGTCTTGCAAGAAGGCAGTTGTGGGGGACGGTGTCAAACGCCGCCGATAGATCTAATAACACCAGCAATGCTTTTCCTCCACCATCCTGGACCTCTTTGGCGGCCTCCGACATCTCCAACAGTGCCGTTTCGGTGCTCATGTTCGCCCGAAACCCGGACTGAGTGTGATGGAGGACACCATGTGTCTCCACAAAATCCGAGAGAACGGACTGTACATGCTTTTCCACGACCTTCAATAAACTTTAGAGGCCCAGCCCCTCAAGGGCAACTGGGACAACGACATGCAACAACAAAAAAATGTTAAACAATAAAAACGTTCAATTCATTTTATCATTTGTTCATTTGCAAAAACATTTTATATTTCCACAAAGTTCATGAAAGAATTTTACAGAAACAATATGTTTCAAATAATTTCATAAGTCACAATCACATTACAATATACATTATTAACTTCACACCCAATGCATTTCGAGACCTGAGTCTCTTCTTCAGGGGTATAGCTGCAAAAGAAATTATATGAAATGAGACTTTCAGAACATAAGAGTCGAATACAAACGGGGAATTTAACATCCCCCCTGGCAAATCACTGGAAAGACATGAGACACACTATTGCACAACTTAAATTTCAAATCATTGAGCAAGTGCATAAACAACCTGGATCAGATAATTCAAAGAAGCTACTTCAACGAGAAGTATATTGGATTAAACGCTTAAGAACCCTTAATCCAACAGGACTTAACGACAAATTAGAGATGTCGTGTTTCCTCTAAATATGTTCCTTTCACCCTTAATACTAAACATAACATTCACACCTAAAAAGACACCTTAGCAATAACTAAGCTTACTTGTTTAATTTAGTATATTGAACATATTGTTATCATATTGTTACATTATGTTTAGTTACATTGTAATGCATTTAATTTGCTTATATTCATATGTTTCTTCCATTATCCTACTTTCACATTCACCACCAAAATCTTGTCCCTTGTCTATTTCTGACATTAGAGCTAGACACTAGTCTTTCTCCGCTTTTTATTCTTGATGTAGAGATTGTAATCACGCATATCTTTGTATATAGTCATTACGAGTTGTAGTATAGTGATTACAATTCATTGGGGATTTCAGATTATCAAGTAGTATGATTGTTCAGCGATTTTGATTCTTTTTGATTTTTTTGCTACTATCACGTTTTATTTATTTTTTTACGCCACCCGTTAGTATTAAAGTCGTCTCGTTTCAATATCTTTATTGATAACTATCTATCCATAAGTGTTAATTTATTTAACACGGAGCTCCGTGTTTACATTAGTCCGTATTTTATTTCTATTATCGGCACTCCGCGATCACGTGGCGCGGAACAACTATTTCTTGCCTTGCGGCTCGATAAGCATTATGGCGTCAATCACTTGAGACCCGAACGAATGGTGATAAGAGCTAACTTGTATCTATAAGGTAGGAGCTGTCAATGAGCTTGTTTTGAAACAGTGTGTTTCTTGGTCGGTTCGAGTATTTAAAGAGTTTTGCATTGTTTTGATCCTTTTTCAGATCATTTGGCCACTAGACGATTGTTAGTACACTCGTAGGTAAGACCATGGTTTATCACAAATTTAACATTGTGTTATCGTTTATTTGATAATACTCTGACCCCAGTTTATATAATTTTGCAGTGCCTGATTGTCAGAAGATATCAGTTTGTTTCATCAACATTAGGATTAATTACAAGATATCCAAGGTCCATAAGGTGGTCTGATATTTTTTATGAATTCATATTAAGGCAGTAAGTGTGTTGAGTTGGATTAAGTTTGTTTGTTCTTTTAATTGTTTTGTAGGATTACATTGAGAACTTCAAGTAAGTTTGGTTTAGATAGCTTGTCACACAGGTGTTGGTGATTGGGCTTGACTCACTGATTAGCACCGAGTATATTTTTTATTCTTTCTAAATGAATTGGTCTCATTTCATATAATTTCTTTTGCAGCTATACCCCTGAAGAAGAGACTCAGGTCTCGAAATGCATTGGGTGTGAAGTTAATAATGTATATTGTAATGTTGATTGTGACTTATGAAATTATTTGAAAAATATTGTTTCTGTAAAATTCTTTCATGAACTTTGTGGAAATATAAAATGTTTTTGCAAATGAACAAATGATAAAATGAATTGAACGTTTTTATTGTTTAAACATTTTTTGTTGTTGCATGTCGTTGTCCCAGTTGCCCTTGAGGGGCTGGGCCTCTAAAGTTTATTGAATTTATGCCAGTAGGCATTTACACGACATTGCACACTTATTGTAATAGCAGAATATATTAAATCAGAGTGCGCCAGGTACATTATCCTTTGTTTCCACGACCTTCGCCAGGACCGGGAGCAAGGAGATAGGCCTATAGTTCGCATGGATGCTAGAGTCCAGGGTCGGCTTTTTCAAGAGGGGCAGAACCAGCACTTGTTTCCAGGCCTGCGGCACCACACCCATCTCAAGAGAGCGATTTAAAATTGGGTTAATGATGAGGTTAATGACATGTGCAATTTTGGTTAAAAACTTCGCGGGACAGGGGTCCAGCGGGGAACCCGATTTCATTTTGGATAAAAAATCCAACAAAGCTTTAGGCCAGAGAGGCGGGAAGTTAAACAGTGAGGGCCGCCCCGAGGTGGGAAGAGATGCCAGGGGCACAAGATTGAAGGCTACCACAGGTGCAACCGGCGCAAAGGATGCCTGAATGCTCTGGATTTTATTGGCAAAAAAACCTCCCAATTGGGTGACCCAGGGTTCAGAGAAAGAGAATTCGGGTGTAATAGAGACAGGCAATGTAATTTCCTTCACAATCATAAAGATTTCCTTGCTGGTGTTAGTGGCCTCATCAATCCTCCTGGCAAAGTAGGATTTCTTCTCCAGATAGATTTCTTTATGATAAGCCTTAACGCACAACCTATAGGCTTCCTTCAGTGGTTCCTCATAGTTCGATCGCCATGCTCTTTCGGCCTTCTTACAATGCCTACGGCTGATGTTAAGCGCCGGCATAAACCAGGGTGCCGAGGCACGAGTGGAGTTTTTATGAACCAACTGGGGAGGGGCTAGCTTATCAAGGCACTGCGCAAGCCACGTTCGAAAGAGCTCTAAATATTCCTCTAGGTCGCCAGTAAACGAGCAAGGGTGTACCGTCAGGTACTGTGTTATCAAATCCGGTGACAACCTGTGGAAAGCACGAGGGACCTGGGATTGACGCCAGGACCCCTGGTGGTGGACCTGGATTTATACAGAATATCAAAATTCACCAGCATGTGGTCAGACCACAGCACTGGTTTAGGTGCAGCTGCTACAATCGGAATATTAGAAAATATTTGATCCAATATGTGGCCTTTATTGTGAGTGGAGACGCAAGGTAAGGCAACAAGCCCAGTGGCTTAGTGGTATCTAGGAGCTTGATGGTATCAGCCGCCTCAGTCAGATCCATATGGATATAAAAATCGCCTAAAAAAGGCATTGTTTAAACTTCACACATAGGGAAGACATCACTGCATAAAGCTCCTCATGAAAGGAACCAATTGGGCCTGGTGGTCTATACACCAGCAGTCCAGCGCAGGATTGGTAAGGTGAGAGTGTCAGGCAGAAGCCTCGCCCCTCCCGGCTTCCGCCTCAGGAGAAGTGCCGTAGATGCAGGTCTGGTATGGCGGATCTATCGAGACTGCTTGATGCCTGTATCTCCCACTCACCGAGGATAGGAGGGAAAACTCTGAGCAATCTTCTGTATGCAGATGACGTTGTGCTACTTAGCCACACTTACATTGGTCTCCAACGTCTTCTAACTGAAATGCAAAAATACGCCATGGAAAACAACCTAAAAATAAACCTCAGTAAGACTCGCACAATGTCAATTAACACCAACAAAAAACAACAGAAGAGCTGGTCTCTTGGTGGTTTTAAAAATTGAGCCAGCTTGTGAGTACAAATATCTGGGAGTCATCTTTGACAGAGAAGGCGCTTTTGCGCACCAGAAGCAGGAAATAAGAAGGTATCGGTTCATTGATCGCCTTGATGATGAGAAACCTGGCAACCCAATTGATGGGCCTGACTCTGACCCCCTTCTTGAAAGTAATCCAGGCGAAGCTGCTTACCTATGGCAGCGAGGCTATGCGGGGAAGAGACTCCAAAGACCTGGATAGCACACAGGTCAAAGCTTACAGAACAATGTTCTCGCTCCCGCTTTACACCTCTCCGGCTCAAATAAGACTGGAGTTCGGCCTGCAAAAGTAAGATCTAGCCAGGTACGGGGCATACATCATTTGCTGGCATAAACTCAGAAGCGCCACTACAGATACATTAAACTCTCCGCTATGGCAGGATATACAAAGCAGGGATGCTTCTGAGGCAAGAACTTACCTGCAAGCAGCATTGGAAGCCACCAAACTCTCAGTGCTCTGGGACACACAATTTGGGCAAAGGACTTTAAAAAAACTAGTCTGGAAAAATGTTAAATCACTCTCCTTACTGGAAGATAAGGCACTATTCTCAAAAATATCGCATGCATGGATGACCCTCAATTCTTCTAAATCGCTAACACCACAAATATATTTCAACCAGGGTTATCCGAAAGCCACAAAAATGAAGCTCTTAAAATACATACCAGGGATTCTGCTAAGTACAGAGCACCTACCGCCATAGCTCAGGAAAGACGGAAATGAAGCCTGCATTCTATGCAATTCAAAGAATGGGTGATATTCTTCATGTTATCTGCTTTTGTATAGAACTGCAACAAGCACGCCAACTGCTTCTTAAAGATCAATTCAAGCAAAAAGGGATCAGCACAAGAAGGCAAGTGGTGCTCACTTGCCTGAATCCGTTAAACACTAAACTAAACTGTAGATTTGTGAAATTTCTCGCAACGGCCGAGAAAAGAATGCCAAGACTGCCAAAATCGGGGGATAATACCACAGACTCAGGCCGATAAGCAGACGGACAATAGTACGTAAGGATACATTCACTGCACACGTCTGTCTAGCACCAGAGGGTCACCCTTGTGAAAAGCAAAATGCTAGCGGCAAAAATAATACATGGCTGAACAGGACAGGAACAATCTAATACGGGGATTAGAATTGCTCACCACTCAATGTAAAAAATGTGTTTTGACCAGTCGTAGTGAGTTATCTTTGGTGTAAACAGTAATGAATTTCCAATATTATGATCTATTTTAATGGTTTTAAATAATGCTGTTTTAAGAATTTTGTAATATGCATTGCAATGGTTTTAATTAACTAAGCATAATAAAACTATTGCTCACACTGTCTTTTAAGTCTGTCCTTAGGGGATACTCATTAAAATAATGTTCCCCTTTTGAGATAGTTTTAATTTATTTTTAATATTATTTTTGGACTCTGCCCCTCAATCACATAAAACATTGGAGTATAAAACACCTCCCGCTCCTCTCCCGAGGGAGAGTTGTATAGCCCACGCTGTGCCCCTTGTGGGCACAGTGTGCAAGAGGAAACCCAATGATGAAGAATGTCACCCTCGGGTGAGTGAGGGTTCTCGTCTTTAAAAAGCAACTACCCTTTTTTCAGTTTTTCACACCCATATTCACATTCTAGTTAGGATACCATCCGGTTATCTTTTGTGTGTATTATATTAGTGGAGTGGTACCCTGGATGGTAATAATTCCTTCTATTGGGACCTTTTTGTGAGATTATATATAATACTGCTATAGGGCCTCATAGTTACTTATCCTAAATGAGTGGTGGTATGGGAGTTGGGACGACCCAGCTTACGCCATGGAGCAGCGCCTTATGGGCGATCTCTCTCTCCACATGATCTTATATTCTGCACCGGCACGCAGGGCTCTGTCGTCAGTGACTCAGGTGGTTTTCCGGATCTGGCAGCAGGCATTGTGGCGGATTGGGTGGTGTCACATGCTGACCCGGGAGAACCCCCTGTGGAACAACGGTCGCCTGCCACAGTTGGCTGCATTACCGGGGTTTCAGGGTAGGGATAACATCGGCATCTCTACCCTTGGAGATGTCATGAGAGGGACCACCTTGTAGTCTTTTCCAAGACCTCCAGAGTGACTTTCAGATGCCTAAGTCCCAATTCTATAAATACCTCAAATTTCACCCTGCCCTTTCTCCTAGTCTGGTGGGTCTGGAGACACTTGCCGAATTCAACCCGGTGGAAGCCAAGATATTTATGGGAGATCTTCAGGACCACAACATTTCCAAGACCTACCAGACATTAGTGATACACAGCTCCCCTACCCTGTAAAACCTTAGAGAGACTTGGGAGGAGGACCTGGGTTCCTTCGATGAGGAGGACTGAAAGGAGGCTCTGGCCTCCCCGCGAGGGGCGTCCATAGTGGTAAGTCTATGTCTTATCCAATTCAAATATCTCCACAGGGTCTACTTTACAAGGGTCTGATTATGGAGGGCGGGCATTGTGAACAGGAAGAGGGGACCCTGATACACACAGTCTGGCATTGCCCTTCCCTGGCGCAGTTTTGGAGAGGAGTGATGTCCTGTCTTTTGGAGGTGTTAGGCTGGGACCCACCCCGGTCACCGAAGTTGGTTTTACTACACATCATGGAAGGGATTGGGGGTAATATTTATAAACGCCATCTTATGATGTTGAGATTTACACTGGCAAAGAGGGATGTCGGTAGGGCTTGGAAGGCGTGGGCACTAACATTGGTGTGCGTATGGAAGAGGGGCCTGGACTTTTGTATGGGATTAGAACTCCCTATTTTCACAGCCAGAAGTTGCACGCAGACACATTATAAAATTTGGAAGCAGTGGACAGAATATTGAGGGCTGACGCTGGAGCCGATTATGGAGGGGGGTCCCTCCTTCCAGTTTGATGTTACCCCATGGGTGTCAATGGTACTTGATTGTATATAAGTGGGTGAGGACGGAGGGTGTGGTGCAAGGCCTTGTTCTAAATGTGTTAAGAGATTGTTAGTGCAACCAAGGGGGTGGGAGGGTAGTGGGGGGTTCTAAAAAGGGGGGGTTCATCTGCATTGCACTTCTATATCCTTGCTGCATTTCTTTTCCTTCACAAAAGTCAAAGTCATGATGTTGTTTAGTGATTGTGCAGAGGTCTCTGGGGTACAGAGCCTTGCGTTATACATGTCATTTGATGAATAAAATCTGTTTTAAACAAAAAGAAGTGTATTTGGTCAATGATAAGATTACACATTTTGTATTGTTTAGTTTATAACCGGATACTTTAGTGCAGACTGTGGATGTGACAAAAATAGAACTACATCATCTGCATAAGCTGCTAGATTAATGTGTTGAGTATTAGATGTAAAACCAGTAATGGAGTGATTTTTACATATTTTGGATAAAAAAGGTTCTAATGCTAAATTAAAGAGAAATGGGGATAAAGGTCAACCTTGACGCACACCTCTCTGTTATGTAAAATATGGGGAGGTGAGACCATTAGCAAAAATAGTGGCTTTGGGATCGTTGTAAAGTAAGAACATTAATGAGATTATTTTTGGGCTAAATCCGAATCAGTATGTGGAAGATAAAAGGCCAATACACTTTATCGAAAACCTTTTCCACATCCAAGGCAATTGCTGCAAGAGGGGCAAAAAGCTGTGAAGATTTTGATAAAATATAAAAAAACAAGCAGGTGTTATCAGTGATATAACGTCCCTTGACAAACCCCGATTGTTCCTTCACAAGCAATTGAGGGAGATGTCATTCAAGGTGAATTGCTAGAGCTTTTGAGAATATTATGTAACCGACATCAACTAGGGGGATGGGTCTGTAGTTTTGGCAATAACGTGCATCCTTTACCTCTTTTGAAATAAGACGAATTAAAGCTTCTAAAAAGGAACCTAATGACTTATGTAGCTCAGTCAGAGAAGAAATGAGGGTGTGCAACTGCGGAACTAGTATTTGAGAAAAGTGTAAATAAAATTCAACTATGAAACCATCTGGTCCTGGAGCTTTGACGTTGAGGAGAACCTTCAATGCACTAAGCAAATCCGTTTGTGTAATATCGGATTCTTGTAGGTCAAAATGTATTGATGGGTCTACTGGTTTCTGGATAGTGGAAAGATAATGGGAAATGTCTCTGTCTAAAGGTGAGTTCTTTGGTCCATAAAATGATTCATAGAACTGCTCGAACTCATGTAGTCTGTATTTTGAAATATGAATATCAACAATAATTTTGAGATAATTAGATAGCAATTTACCTGCTTTGTTTTGTCCTCCATAAAAATTTGCGCTGATCTTTAATAAATAAAGAAATTTATTTTCTGTGAATCTTTATTGGACTAAATCTTTGTTTTAATGAGTTTCCAGTAGACAACCTTAGGACTTTGAAGTATAAAAGGAGTGTTCAAGTCTTTTTATTTTAGACAGGAAATCCGCATTGAATATTTTTTTTTGAAAGTGGTATATCTGATGATAAAACTCCTGGCAGGAGATTTAAAGGCATCCCGAACTGTGTGAAATGGGGATAGTGGTAGATTGATTGAAGCAGAAGTAGTCATGAAAAAAATTGACAAAAGAGGAATTAAATTTAGGGTCTAGAATTATTGAGTTATTGAAATGCCACCTTTTAGGAAGGGTAGGTTGGGATAATATATCTAACTGAATCCAAACCAGGGAATGATCTGAGATAAGAATGGGTCCTATTTCTGCTGCGCATAAGGATTGAGAGACATTATGTGATATAAAAAATGTGATCAATTCTGGATTGGGTTTCATGCGGAGGGGGAAAACAGGAATATTCCTGTACAGAGGGATTGTACATTCTCCATGCGTCTATTCGTTCATGTTGCTTTATGGTTTGCAGAAAAGTTTTATGACTTTTGTTTGCCGTGAATTTAAAAAAAACTTGGATTTACAATCCAAAAAAGGATCTACCACCTAATTACAATCACCTGCAAAAATAAAGTTCTCTGCTGGATAATTTGCAAGAAACTGGGAAATTTGGGACCAGAAGAAAGCATCACCAATGGAAGGGTCATACACATTAAACAAAGAGATTGGAGTCTGTCTTATCAGTAAGTTAGTAAACAACCATCTGCCCTTATCGTCTGACTCATGAGAAACAAGCTTAACGTTCAAAGCCTTATGACATATTGTTATGACTCTATTTCTATTCCCATCTCCAGGAGAAAAGAAAACATCACCAAACCAATTTCTTTTTAGTTTTAGTGATTCAGATTCAGTAAGATGAGTCTCTTGTATCAAAGCTAGATTAACATTAAGTTTAGATAAATATTATAGAACTTGTTGTCTTTTGATAGGGGAGTTTAAACCTCTGATATTCCATGTTACAATTTTTAAAGGCATAACATATTTACATTATAATGATATCAAAATGAACCAGAAGTGATGCAAAAGATATCAATTTTAGACCACAGAACAAGCATATACAATATAGGAACAAGATTAAAAAATTAAGATAAAAGAAATGAGAACAAGAGCGAAAGAAGGTATATGAAGAGAAGAAATCTGAGTAGAAAAAGTAAGTTAGAAATATCCAAAGTGAGGTTTAATAACAGACTTAAAAAAACAAAACAAAGAACATACATACACAAATTCCAATAAAAATAAGGTTGGGGGATGAGGCCACACAGACAAAATGACATGTCATGACTCCAAAAGGGAAGGTAGTAAACTCGTTGAACAAACGACATGGAAAAAGGGGAAGGCCATATAACGAGAAGATGAGAACTGCAGGACAAAGCAAGTACATTAACATTTGATAACTTTTACTAAATTTAAACAATTACCATTTTCTTTGATGCGGTTTAACAGCAAAATAACTTATACAACAAAAGAAGGACAATTATGCTAGCTAATTAGTAATCGCTGAAGAAGTATCCATAGTGATTGTTTGCACAAGAATTAAGAAAGCTTTTCAGTCTAATAGGGTCTTCAGATGTGGTAGTCTTATTATTGTAAGTTACTTTGAATAAACAAGGATGAAAAAGGCTGAAGCGTGCACCACTAGATCAAAGAGCCGGCCTCTTAGAAAGGAAGTCTCTACGCCTGTCAGCTGTATCCTTTGTGTAATCCTGTGAGGCAAATAGAGGTTACCTGACCACAAAACTTGTTTTATGGATCTAGCTGCCATCAAGACTTTGAGAAGATTAGTATACTGCAGAAAGTACATTATAACTCCTCTTGGTTTCCTCATGTTGGAAGCATTGGCAGATGGAGGGCCCAACCTGTGGGCGTGTTGTATGTTAAGAAGGGTGTTGTCTGGAAGATTTAGATTTGGTGGAAGGAAGGATTTTAAGAAGGCTATGGGATCTGAGCACTCTGATCCCTCTGGCAAGCTATATAAACAAAGATTATGTCTTCTGTTCCTGTGCTCTAAATTCTCAACCTGTTTCTGAAGAGATGCAACTTGGGAAACAAGAGCGTTGTCCTTAATAACGAAACATCCCAGAGACTCAATGTTTTGTGCAGCTGTAGTAAGCCTTTCTTCCATGCGTGACCAGTTGTCTGTGGGGACTTGTAATTTAGAGTTGGTCTCCTCCATGAATAGACGTATAACACAAATCTCTTCCAGAAGAAGATCCATAGACACAGTAGAAACCTGTTTTGGAGGTGACGGTGGGTCCTTTTTCAGACGTTTGGTGGATGCTTTATTTGATACAGAGGGGCATAATAATATTAGATGATGAGGCGTCATTATACAGGGAAATCGTTGATTCATCCATAAAGGCACAGCGATGAGGAACGATGCTGTAATTCTGCGTTTATGAGCAGATGGGGTCAGCAGAGGATTCTGTTTTTGCAATCTTCCCATTTGAGGGGTCTATATACAAGTTAGATAAGACACATTAAACAGCATAAAATATTTTTTTAATGAGTTAGAAAGTCAAAGAGAAACTTTTAAATCATAAAAAAGTAGGATATTGTTCCAAAGTATACTCTAAAAT
This sequence comes from Lissotriton helveticus, assembly GCF_964261635.1. Taxonomy (NCBI): domain Eukaryota; kingdom Metazoa; phylum Chordata; class Amphibia; order Caudata; family Salamandridae; genus Lissotriton; species Lissotriton helveticus. The sequence continues at coordinate 1,613,919,412 of NC_136065.1, forward strand.
AGAAAATGAGGCGAAGGCACGCAGGTTACAAATCACATCAATAAATAAATAAACCATAAGTGGGTAAGATCAACATTGCATCCGACCAGAAATCCCATACTTCCAAAGAAAATCCTGGAACAAAGTGAGCTGTGTGTTATGTGTGATAATTTTAAGCCCTTCCTGAAGAGGGAGACTTCCACTTAAGCTGCCTCACTGCAATACCTTATGAAATAGTGATTTTCTAGTCCTCAATACCGAATGTAGAGCGGAAAAAAAGTAGAGAAAGCCTTTTCTTTAAGGTTTACTGCAACACCTTCAAATATCTTTGATTCCCTGTGAGTGCGTTTGAAAGTGAGCTGTGTGTTATGTGTGATAATTTTAAGCCCTTCCTGAAGAGGGAGACTTCCACTTAAGCTGCCTCACTGCAATACCTTATGAAATAGTGATTTTCTAGTCCTCAATACCAAATGTAGAGCAGAAAAAAAGTAGAGAAAGCCTTTTCTTTAAGGTTTACTGCAACATCTTCAAATATCTTTGATTCCCTGTGAGTGCGTTTGAAATTCAGAGACCGCTCGCATTCAGCTGGTAGGCATTACGTAACTCGTTAAAATGGCAGCCAGCGAATCACACGGAGCTGCCATGATGAGGCAAACGGATTAGGAGGTAAGCAGGTTGTGAAGATTGAATAGAACTACCGCTGCAGAATCACCAGCATCTCTTAAGTTTGCGACCGATTTTTAGCGGTCTACAAGCATTAACAGAGTTTTCGCCGCCGACGGTTCCCACGACATACCGAGAGAGTTACTCAGATGCTGCCATTGCCTTCGGGCACTAGCCACGCCCCCATTTAATATTGCTACTAATGAAGACCTGAAGACAAGGGCACCTCCTCACCTGTAAGAGGGAATGGAGTCTTCCCCCTTCCTGAGTCTGCAAATAATAAATAAAAAAATTATTTGGGGAATCGTGGTAAGAGAAGACACACTTTAATCCAGTTGTTTGACTGTTCATCAGTTTGGTCAAATGTTTAGCTACCGGAATCAGCAAATACCATAAACTCATATGTGTTAATGCTTCACAAACCCTTGGCCATGAAAAAACTATTTGCAGAACAGAAAACAGCAAGAGTTGTTGTTGATTGTACATAGCAATCTGCTGCCATATATCTAGGTTTCTACTATAAAAATACCACATACATACTTACTTGGATAAAACCCTTCATCTCATTGGCATCACAAGTGATGATGGAAGGAGTTATTCCTTTTTCTCTCCCAGCTGTATTCAGCATGAGAATTAGTATGATGTTTCATATTATAGTTAACAGAAGGCAGAGGTCAGAGCAAGCTATACACTGTTTTCTGCAGTGTTCATTCAAGCAAAAAAAAAAAATAACAGTTTAACGGTTTCATTTGATCATTTTGCTTATTTATTCATATACAATGTATTCATCCGTTAAAATTAGTTAACCTTCTAAATAGTTGCAGACCCCCTCGGTAGAAGTCTTGGACCGCTGATCTACCACATCTGCTCAGAATATGTTCATAGTAAGTCAGTGGTTATTCACTTGTGAAATCTAAAGCAAGTCCAGTCTACTATTTATCTTGGCAATGTCCTGCTTTGTTTTATCTTTTAAGAATATTTTTTAATCAGCAGCAGGTGTTAGTTACAAAAATCGCGACCATCAGCATGCTCCCCACAGTTAAAGTAGAACCTGGTGCAAGGAAACATGTCTGGCAAAACACTGCTTTGCAACACTTTACTGGAACATAATAGCAGACAATAGTCAATTTCACAGAGTAGATGATTGGTGAAGTTAATTTTAACAGATGAATACATTATATATAACTAAATAGGCAAAATGATAAAATGTTAAAGTGTTAAGCTGTTATAACAGGCTGGAATTGTGTAGGAATTTGAATTTAGAGGCTAACAATTGAGTTGATATCCTCAGGAGGATTCGAAGGAGCAGTGCATGTGCATCGAACAGAAATTAGTATGGACAATGGGTGGACTCAGTTGAATTTAGAAAAACTTCAATTATCTCAGTAAAATCAAAATGTTTGTGGATTAAATAAAATATCTCATTATTTGTGTAATTGATTGATGAAAGTGTGTTTCTGTAATTTTATGTATTGTTTTGTGGTTCACATAATCGAAATTGCATGGGCCTTTGTCCCTGGATTCTAATGATGACTCAGAGGGGTCCCTGCATTCCAATAATAATTCAGGGGTGAAGTAACCCAGATTCCAGTAATGATTACGTGGGGGGCCCACAGAAGTCAAAAGGTTAAGAGCCATTGTGGTACAGTATCCATGTACAATGCTGCTATGAAGCAGAATCCACAATGGAATCGCTGTTCTGCATTCTTTCATGTTTAGAGCCATACATCACGTGACTACTCCCATTGTATAGGTATTAGGTATTAACTTTGTGTAATCTTTACCACACGGAATAAAACATTGTTTCAGTGCTCCAATAATAAATATTTTGTTTACCCTGTACCATATTTTGAGAACTACCTTGGTATTATGCTTGGAATCTAAGAATGTCAAACAGAATTGATTCCCAGACAACGTCATTGCTTTCTACTTCAAGATCCCAAATCTACCATTCTAAAATGCATGAAGTTGTCCATAAAATATGCTATTAGTTTACCCTTTATTCAAATTGTGTTTCCAATTAGATTCTGCGGAATGCTTCAGTTGTCCAGAAGATCAGATGCCTAATGAAAGGCACGACAGCTGCATCCCCAAACCCATCGAGTACCTCTCCTACCATGATCCTCTAGGTGCTATCTTAGGTGGCATCTCCGTTTTTGGTGGTCTCTTTACAGTCTGTGTTCTTGCAATATTTGTAAAAAATAATAAAACCCCGGTGGTGAAAGCTAACAACTTGACACTCAGCTACTTTCTCCTGCTGTCACTCTGCCTTTGCTTCGTTTGTCCTTTCATATTCATTGGAGAGCCACTGCCTGTTACTTGCAGGTTCCGCCAAGCCACCTTTGGCTTCTTGTTCACTTTGTGCGTTTCCTGTATTCTTGCAAAAACCATCACGGTTATAATGGCCTTCAGTGCCACAAAACCAGATAGCAGGGTTCGGACTTGGGTACAATTTAAGATCCCTTATTGGATTGCTTTTATCTCCTCTTTGCTGCAACTTCTGCTCTGCATTTCCTGGATAGTCCTGTCGCCTCCATTTCAAGAACTGAATTCACAGATTTACACGAGAACAATTGTCAATGAATGCAACGAAGGCTCTGCAGTGGCCTTTTGGTTAATGCTGGGGTATATGGGATTCTTGGCCACGATCACCCTGATTGTGGCGTATCTGGCAAGAAAATTGCCTTACAGTTTCAACGAAGCAAAGCTAATCACGTTCAGCATGTTGGTGTTTGTGTCTGTTTGGGTGTCATTCATTCCTGCCTATCTGAGCACCAGAGGAGAGCATTTGGTTGCCGTGGAGATTTTTGCCATCCTTGCTTCCAGCTTGGGGATTTGTGGTTGTATATTCCTACCTAAATGTTTTATCATTTTAATTAAGCCAGAAAGAAACACAAAGGAACACATTATGGGGAAAGCAACTGGATTAAGAAGGAAAAATATGGATTAAAACCTTCGAAAATCAAGCAGGGCTTTTAGTCTGTCCTCTATGGGACTCTAATGTCATGCATGTGTATATCAATGAAGAGCACTAACCAGAATAGTTGGATGAATGAATCAGTGTCATTTTATATTTCATTGATGCTGATAGACATTTATTTGTGTACACTACACTTTAGACACAAGCTCTCAACATACATTATGCAGAGTAAAGACAACGTTGCTGTCTCTATTATTCCTGCTTGAACCTAATGTCTAAAGATTACAAGTGCAGAAAGAAAGATACATGATAGGTAATCGTTTATGTGGTATTTTGTCCAAAGTGTATGAATAAATAATATTGTATTCACAGTCAAATTTCTACTTTAATTTATGGAAACAAAAACACAATCACCAGCACAGGTTTTTTTTACTTGTACTCCTCTTGTTTGATGTACGTGAAGTTCCATTCACTTAACTCACTTCATAATTAACATACGGCTTTTAGGACTGACTACAGACAGTTTTAGCTGTCTGGGAAGAGCTAGTCAACACACAGAGCAACAAAAAGCACAGTGAGACGCTGTGGGTCATACCTTTCCAGCCATTGGCTTGTGTGGTAGAGCCTCCTTCAGGCAATGGCTCAATTACATTTTTATTAGCTCATGGCCTTTTGTGGAAGTACGCATTGCTTTACTTCTTTCTGACTGAATTCGGAGAAAAGTAATCTATAATTGTAACTTTTTAAAGACATGTTTTTGTTTAAGAAAAGATTGGATTTCCCCCTTGTAACACTAACAGTATAAAAAAAATGTTTCTTGTATAATTCTCTTCACCCTGCACATCCTCTAATGCCTTTGTCACTGCTCTCTAAGCAGAGTGCCTACTTCAGGGACAATAAGTCGTTGCCAGGAACGCCAAACGGGATGTTCTGCAAATCGTTGTGGTTAGTTTCCGTTAGAAGAATGAATATGTATCTAGCAGATAAAGGAGTCCGATTAATGGACACCTAAATGGTTTGCACATATCAGCCCTCAGTTGGGCTGTTGTGCGAGGTGAATAGGCTACAGGTACAGCTTCACATGTGGACTGTCCATGGAGTGCATCTTTTGTGCTGTGCCAAACTGACTACCATTCAGGCTGTCCTTATATCATTTCCGAGTTTTGCCTATGTAGGTCTGTACCAAAGACATGCACATAGTCTTCGGAAAATAAATCCTAGAGTTCTGGAGGGGTGGTTCCAGAATCGCAGCAAAATCGGTTCGTCCTCTTTCCATGTTTATCATATTTCTGTCTTGTCTCTCAGTGTGCATCTTCCATCGATTCTACTTTTACTTTTTATGCATCTGCATCTGCCACAACATTTGGAGATAGCGACATACAAATTCGAGAACCCTGCCCATCCATCATGCACATCCCAATATATGGTTGATTTATTTAAAAACAAGGAATGTATTTCATAGTTTACATTTTAAAATAAGGTATATATTTGTGTTGTGATTTCCTGGCGGCTGCACCACCAACAAAAAAATTGCTTTCCGGTAACCTTCATTACCCCAAACCTTAGTCCTCCCTATCCCAGTCCATACCTCATGAGGAGGTGTGCTTTCTCTCCAGATGACATATCTAACTAGTCTTTCTTCCATTACGTGCATGGAAGGACTATTCCTATCCACCATAACAGGAACCTTCCCTAACATACTAATGCTTTTAATATCAAGCTGCATTGAGGAGTTAAGGACCCCAAATCTTGGACTGGGACGTGCAGGACTAAGGTATCAGATAATGAAGATTACTGGTAAGTAATCCATTTAATATCCCAAAACCTATCCACTCCATCCCAGTCCACACGTTACCAGGAAATACACAAGTATAACTAAACTTCGTCAATGCTTTTAATGTTTCGAGAGATTATTTTAGAAGACTGCTATTCACTTCATAGCCGATTTTAGCACACCTAAAGCAAAATTAACAGAATCATTTAAATCCATTCTAGAGTGTTTCTCAAAAGTGTCCTTGGATGACCAGCTAATACCTCTGCATATCTCCATTATAAGAACACTATTTACTTCCACTCGCGAGGTTACAACCCCCATGGTAGACCCCTACCCTAATAGAACCAAGGACTTGAAGCTGAATATTTGAGTAGGTCTTAGTTATGGCTTGACGACCGAATCTACAGAAAATGTGACACATAGAGAAATAGTTTTCCTTATATCCTTCTTTTTTTCTAATTATATTAGCAAAGCCCTTTAAACATCCAGCCCTCAGAACACTCTCCGAGTGAAGAACTGGAAGCACTATCACTTAGTGTTTATGCAACTGAAACTGCACTGTAGGATTATACTTCGGATCCTGTTTTAGTCCACCCTATCCGGAAAAAACCTGATATATGGATATGAGGTCTCCCAATTGCTGTGGTCTTTTTTACTGATGTGATGGCAACCAATAAATTCACCTTAACTGATAATCACTAAAGAGAAGTTGACTGAATCCAATGGTTTTAAACAAGATTTTCTGAAGACCATGAAAAACTGTTGTTAAATCCTATGGAGAAACCACTGAGGGTAGAACGGGTTTCTTCATTCTGAATTGCTTAAGTAACTTTGCAATTAAAAGAAAAAGATTAGACAGGTACAGAAATGAGCCACCATCACCTTTAATAGCTACCACTGAAGAGGACAAAATTGATAATGACAGACCCTTTGAAACTCCTCCTGAGAAAACTGCATTTTTTAAAAGAGACACAAACTGTTGCTATATTGTTGTTACGTATTGATGGAGCGAGATAGAAAACAAAATTTTGTTTAAACTCGCAAAGTCACATTTCCATAACATGAATAATAATATTAATGATTTGTGATATGTCGTGCTAATACAACTTAGATTAAACTTTACACGTGGGGGGACTAACATGTGTGCTCATAAACGTGCATAATTATTGCATCTTTTTGTTCGTACAAAATAATAAAAATAATTATTGTTTTCGTTTTTGTCATTACTAACTGCTGCAAACTTAAAGGAAACATGTGCTTGTTTTGCTTTTCCTTGTCTGTGTGATGTCATTTCTACTATTCTAGGTGCATATGGGTCTCATGGAAAAACGGAGACTGGTAGATATAAACGCTGCTTTATTTGTTTGCAATGGCTAGGTAACATTTTGATTAATCGGGTGGGTTAATTAATTAGTAAACCATGGGGTGGATACAGAATCTACATTATTTCTTACATTAATACTTTTCTTGTGTTTGTTTTATACTAGAAAACATAAGTTGCCTGCTTTTGGGCCTAGTCATTTGAACCGCAGAAAAAGAGCTGACATATAATTCTGCAGAAAGTCACGAGACGCCCATTCTGAATTAAAGCGTTTATTGAAGCTGCATTCACAAAGCAAAAACTGATGAGCTGACATCATTCTGTCGGACATGGCCAAGGTCGAAAGTGAACATTTTGTCAGTCCTTAACTTGGCATCCGCGGAAGTTGTACTGAAAGTCTATGGACGCTGCGAGAATGACTTAATACATTTGTTGCAAACTCAGGAAGCTTCTGGCTTCACGTGGAAGAGACAATGGTCTTTATGAGACATGATTTAATGGAACTTTTTGAGAATTGGGTGACATGTCACTTGTCACTCTCAGCCAATGGGACGTTGAGGATTTCTGAAAACTTTCCTTTGCTAGTTTAGTTAGCGTAGAAAGGTATAAAAAGTCATGCCCTTAGGGTTGGGCTGGCTGCTGCTTTCTGACTTTCCGATGAGGGTGAAGTGCTGCTGGACATTGCGTGGAGCACGTAAGAATCCTCAAAGAACTTTACTTTAATTTCTATCTATTTAGCTCAGATAGGGAATTAGGTTTTAGAAATGCTAAACTTTAATTATTCACTTAAATTTAATTCAATTGCTTAAATTGTATTTTTTCCATATTTCTTTACAATCATGCTTGCTTTAATGCTAATAAAATTCATTTATAAAACTATCAACTTATATACCATAATTTGGTAAATAAAATCTTACTTTTGACAAACAAGCTGGTCTTGATTATTCAGAAGTGTAGGTTACTATTAGCTAGATCACGTCGCCTATGGTGGTCGTTTAAATGGTTGGGTTTTATTCTAATGACAATATTCTTTCTGCAAATGTATAAATATGTATATAGTTTGTAGATAATGTGTATATAGATTTATTCTGACCACCTGATTCAGTAGGCCCAAAATATATCAGGTTTATAAATGGGTCCATATTTAGTATAGAATTTTGTTTATAGGTTATGAAGTTGGGTAGCGTTGTTTATGATATATTTTCTATAGCCCGCTGGATCAATTCTCTGGTAGCAGAAATTGATGGTTGCTAAGAGGTAACCAAGGTAATATGTTGGTTGCTAAGGGTTACTAGCGTTATTGTGGTATGGAAATAGGATCGATGTTTTAACACATGTTAAGTTCGTTTTTCGTGCCTATCTGTAAGCTATACCGGTATAGATTGTGTGGCGAGAAATTAGTCACGCAAGCCATCTGTTCTGTTTGTAGTGATATCGCCGAGTATCACAAGAGGTATCGCCGTGTACCATAGTGTTGTCGCCGAGCAGCACAGTTTTAGGGCTAGGTCTGAATCTTGTATAGTGAGAGTTTTCTAAGAAATCAAAGCAGCATGAGAATAGGGACAAAGCGCCTTCCATAAAACTCACTGTGATGAGAGTATTAGTTATATCCGAGCTTGAGTGAAGGGTAAAATTAACGTCGGTGCATGATTATCTATAAACAGGTTAGAGTCCTGTACGGGTACATGTTTCATATCTATAAACAGGTGAGAGCCCTGTACGGATAACGTCGTTATTTTGCTAACGGTGCATGATTTCTATAAACAGGTGAGAGTCCTGTACGGATTTCATGTGTGTTTGAAATTAGGGAATTTTCCGTATGAAAGTGCGAGTTTGAATTGTATTTTATGTTCAAGTGGAACTCTTAGAACTTTCACTTCGCGGTGGGTTCAGAGCAAAGCGAGTTCATAATTATACGTGTTAGAAGGGTGGGGTAAGGTTACTCTACTGACAATTGAATATTATCCTTAGTGTGAATAGCGCCGTCTATTCCGAAGTGTGGATACTTGAATGTATGCAAACTATCCTAAATAGTGAAACGAACAGATGTTGTCTTTATAGTCATTGTTAAGAATTAATTTACACTGAAAAGTGTTTTTAAAATGGCGCTGTGAAAAGATTTTGTGAAGGAGGGGTAAGCGCCAGGAGTGAGAAGCGAGAAACCGCAGCTGCTGTGTACGTCACAGAGCCGCGCTGGGATTGGGTGACCTACGTCACAAACTGTATTCTGATTGGCTCTTGAGTCTCTGACGGCCTGTGAGCTGATTGGTCGTTCGGAAAAACTCCAAAATTATTGGTTGAGCAGAAAAGTGACGTAGTTCAACTGTCATTGGCTTGTTGGTGTGTTTCGCGCACGGATTGGTTGTTTTGCGGAATATCCCGGAAATATTTTACGAACGATTTTGTGAATTAAATTTAACTCTTAAAAAATGAGTTATCATTTTAAACATGTTGAGAAAAAGACAACATTATTTCAGAAATTTAAGAATTTATTTTCACCTGACAAGAAAATCGAAACGCGAAGTGGTAAACTACTTCATAAGTATAAAACACCTGCAGCGTATATGGAAGGTGAATACGGATATCATACTGTCTTATGGTTCGACAGTTGGAAACGTTATACTAAAAACGACGGTGTTTTAGCTTGGCCTGATGATGGTTCATTTAATGTAAGAGTCTTAAGAAATTTACGAGAGAAAATGAATGCTCTTGTTCCAAAACCGAGACCAACTCAATTTGAAGCTTTAGTTGAGTGGGAAGACGAGATGTATCAGTTACAAAGAGAAGCTAGTGGAATTAAAAGACCTTCTAAAAATCCATCTTGGAAAAGAGAAACTCATGAAGATAGATTGCGAATGTGGAGACAGGGAAACATGAGTGAAGGATTGTATTTAATTCACGAAATGGTAATGGGTTCTCCTACAGGGAAATCTATGGAAAGTGAATCTGAGGATGCAGTTATGGAAGAAATATATACAACTACTAGAAAGAATCAACCTAATCAGCCTTTGAGACCTCCTAGATCATGGTCTACTCCGGTGGTTTCTACTGAAACTTCACCGAGTGCACCTCCAATTAGTGAAGCTCCTAAACTTTATCCAAATAATTGTGAAATTATTGAAACTCCTAGAAGACCAGAATTTGAGAATGCTCGAAATGAAGGTAGACATTTTACAATGACTCCAAGAGCAAGAGAACCTCCAAAAGATTACACTAGAGAGGCAAGAAATGTTGAGGATGTTGATTATAATGAATATTTAAGGTCTAAAGAAGAATTAATTAAAAGAATGACAAAAGGTATGGAAGCTGTCACAGTTCCAGTAACAATTGGTCCTGTCCAGCCTGTATTTGATCAAAAGGATACAAACAAAAATGGATTAACTATTCCTTTAAATACAGAAATTCAAAAGGCTGCTGAAAAATATTATTCAGATTTAACTGAATTAAACACTTCTAAATCGAGAATGCCTGATTTAACCTTTAATGAGGATTTATCTCCAAAAACACCAATGGGTGCTATGTCAGATATAGGGAGTCCTGAAGTCAGGATAACCACACCAAAACTTGATGTGGCCAAATTAAAAGCGAATATTGAAGAATTAATAATTGGAACGATTGGTCCAGATAGTTTAAATTACTATCGAGATGATGAACTACTGTTCATTTGCAAAAGCATTCAGTGGAAAACGAAAAATAAATATGATCAACTAGAGGATCTAGCAGCAGAACTTGAAATCGATGTGAGTAAACAAAAGAACTTTGCAAAACATTACAGATTAGACTTTTCAGAAAGTGACATTGAGAGTTTGAACTCAATGGGAAGAATAGTTCATATTAAAGATTTGATTGTCTATATCAAAAAGCTAGGAGAACTGAATAAATGGAGAGTAAAATGGACGAAAAAGAAGGAAGATGAAAGATTAGAAAAATTGTCAAAACAATTTCCAATGAGAGAAGTTGCAGGTGGAGGATATGTTCATATCCCTTGGTCGAGACAGGACATTCTGTTATTTACAAATGACTTTCCAAAATTGAGGGAAAAACCAGTTGAGTGGTACAGGCAAGTCGATAGATTTATCAAAGTGTCAAAAGTTCTGTGGATTGATTTAGATGGATTTTTTGACATCGTAGTTCCATCTGATCTTTGGACAGAATGCAAAATATCGATTAGTTGGCCAAAAACAGAACCTGAGCGAATTAAAGAAACAGGTGCCCCAAATCCACTTGTAATGGATTTCTATGAAAAAGTAATTGTTTGGATGAAAAACAAAATTCCACCCAAAGAAGTTGATTGGGTTAAAATAGAAAGAACAGAGCAGGAAACAAAAGAATCAGTTCATTCTTTTTATGAAAGACTGTTGTTAATTTTTAAACAATACAGTGGTTATGAAAAATTAGATGAAAAAGACATGAGCCATTTTGTCTATAGATTTGTTTATGGACTAAAACCTGGAATTGGAGAAATGATCAGAACTAGTATTGTCGGATGGCAATCACTATCTGTAGATGATATTCTAAGAAAAGCAAAGTATTGTAGCGATGAAATAGAAGTAAAACAGAAGAAGCTGAAGGAGAAAGCCATGTGGGCTCAGGTAAAAGTGGCTGAGCAACAGATTGCCAGCATGGGAAATAAGAACACTAATTTTGTTCAAACTGGAAAACAGATACAAGGAAAGTTTAAAGGTAATAATTTCCCAAAGAAATTTAGCCCAAAGATAGAGGAGATGAAACAAAGATTACCTTGTTTTAATTGTGGCGAAATTGGACATTGGAGGGACGAGTGTCCTCATCCTCCTAAAAACTTAAAGAATCCCTTATTGAATCCACAGATGCAAAATGGTGTTGACCTGCAGCGACAGCTACAGATGCAACAGGGGTTAAACGAATTTAATATTCAGCGACAATTACAGCAACAGCAACAACAACAGGTGAATAATCGTCAAGACCAATTACCACAACCACCTTTTCCGAATTGTGGGGGAGTTCAAAAATATAATCCAAACGTGGGATTTCAGGGAAGTGAACAGGTAATAAAACCACAAAAACAGCAAAAGCAGCAAAGGGTTCAAATGCAAAATGCTTCACAACAATTTCTATTAACAGAAAGTCAAGACAGTGATTCTGATGATTATTGCTGACGGTGCCCGAGAGAGGAGGAAGAGTGTGTTGTTGGAGCCACTCTTGAGGTTGACCAGTCCGGTCCTTATGTAAACGGGAAAGTTAATGATGTAGACATCACTTTTCTAGTGGACACTGGTGCTACCCGTTCTACTGTTAGATCAGTGGAAATTGAAAACCTACCTCTCTCAGGGGATACCATCCAAGTTGTCGGAGTAAGTAATCAGCAAATTAAAACTGACTTAACTGATCCAGTACCAGTTGAAATTGGAAATTACAGAGATAAACACAGATTTGTGGTTTGTAATAGTAGTCCAGTAAATCTATTAGGCAGAGACATCCTATGTAAAATGAATTGCAGAATATATTGTTCTCCTGATGGAGTTGAATTACAAACAATGGAGGAAGATGGTTTATACAGAATGACAATGATGATGATGGAAGCAGAAGAAACAAAATTGTTTCCTGCATTTGAAGAAAAGGATTTACCTGAAGAGCTAAAAGAAACAGTGAAATCTGAAATATGGGATTTTACTGGAAATGAAATGGGTCTGATGAAAAACGTAGATCCTGTAAAGATTGCATTGAAACAGGGAATAGAATTTCCAAACACTCCACAGTATAAAATGAAAACAGAAACAATTGAAGGTATTACACCTATAATTGAAAAATTAATCAAGCAAGGTGTATTAAAAGAAATGAAGAGTAGCTCTTGTAATTCACCAATTATGGGAGTTAAAAAGTCTAACGGAACATTTAGAATCGTACAAGATTTGAGAAAGGTTAATCAAATTGTTGTTCCATGTTGTCCTGTGGTTCCAAATCCAGCAGTAATTCTATTTCAGATTCCACATGATGCTGAATGGTATACAGTCATAGACCTTTGCAATGCATTCTTTACTGTTCCCTTACATCCAGACAGTTATGAAATATTTGCTTTCAGATTCCAAGGTAAGACCCTTGGATGGACAAGAATCCCTCAGGGCTATACAGAAAGTCCTTCAATCTTTAATGAATTGTTAAAAAGATCATTAGAAGACCTAGACTTACCAGGTAGGTCTACGCTGGTGCAGTATATTGATGATTTGTTAATAGCTGCAAAGACAAGAGAAAATTGTGTAACAGACACAATAATTCTGTTAAATCGCCTTGCAGAAGAAGGACATAAAGTGTCCCCAGCAAAACTACAGTTTTGCAAACAAGAAGTAAAATATCTTGGTCACAGAATTGCAAAGGGAAAAAGACAAGTAACAATAGAGAGAATAAAAATGATTCAGGCAATGTTACCACCAAGAACACAAAGACAAGTCAGAATGTTCTTGGGAATGGTAGGTTACTGTCGACAATGGATAAGTGGATTTTCAGTAATTGCAAAACCACTACAAAGACTGACCAAATCAGATGTAAAAGATCCAATTATTCTCAATGATGCTGAGATGGAATCTTTTGAGAACTTGAAAAAGAGCTTATGTCAAGCTCCTGCTTTAGGTATGCCAAATTATGAGAAAGATTTTGAACTGTATTGCAGTGAGAGAGAAGGATGTGCATTATCTGTGTTAATTCAGAGACATGGAAATTTAAAGAAACCTATTGCATACTTCTCTGCAGTTCTTGATCCAATTGCAAAAGCATTACCAGGTTGCTTAAAAGCAGTTGCAGCTACTAGTATCAGCCTCGAACAAAGTGAGGGGATCATAATGGGATTTCCAGTAAAAGTTTTTGTGCCTCATTCAGTTGAAATATTACTGACAAGAGGTAAGACTCAACATTTAACAAGTAGTAGATTGACAAAGTATGAGAAAATCATACTGGGAGCAGATAATGTTTCGATTTCAAGATGTTTAAATCTGAATCCTTCTACATTACTGCCTGATTCTGAAATTGTTGATGACATTGAAACAGAACATGAATGTTTAGATGTCATGGAATTCTGCACTAAACCAAGAAAAGACATCAAAGACAGACCTTTGTCTGAATCGGATTTTGTCTACTTTGTAGATGGGTCATGCTTAAGATCCGAAGGAGGTGTCTTAAAATCTGCATATTCAGTTTGTACAGTCGTAGATGTTGAAGAAGCATCATGTCTTGAAGGAGTTCGTTCAGCACAAGTGGCTGAATTGATTGCTTTAATTCGTGCATGTGAAATATCAAAGGATATAAGAGTTACCATCATTACTGATAGTCAGTATGGGTACGGAGTTGTGCATGATTATGGACAACTCTGGTCACAGAGAGGATATATGACATCAACAGGATCTCCAATTAAAAATGCAGTTTTCATTAGGAGATTAATTGAAGCAATACAATTGCCAAAAGAAATTGCCATTGTCAAATGTGCAGCGCACACTAGAGGAACTGATTATATTTCCAAGGGAAATGCCTTCGCAGACGAAACAGCAAAGTACTGCGCAAGGAAAAATTATTCTTACAATCGAAATAGGAGTAAAGAAACTGATTCAAATTCATTAATGCTAACAACTGTTGTAGAAACATGGCATGAGATTAGAGATCTACAAAATGAAGCAGATGATGAAGAAAAAGACCTATGGTTGAGATCAGATTGTAGACCACGAGAAGAAGATGGAGTGTGGGTTTACAAAGATGGCAGAGTAGTCCTACCAAATTGTTTGATTGCTGACATGGCCAGATTATATCATGGTCCAGCACATCTAGGAAGAGATTCTATGGTCAGACTTTTCAGAGAAACATGGTTCAATACCAAGTTTAGAACTATTGCTGAATCTTTTTGTCAAAGGTGTTTGTCATGCCAACAAATGAATCCAAACAGAAAATCAGTGGTGGGGACAGGAACAATTGGTCGAGAAGGTGGTCCCTTTACCAGGTTACAAATGGATTTCATTGAAATGCCCTTACACAATTGTTTGAAATATGTGCTTGTAATTGTATGTTTATTCTCAAGATGGGTAGAGGCTTTCCCTACACGACATTGTGATTCAATTACAGTAGCAAAACTTATGCTCAGAGAAATCATCCCAAGGTACGGTTTTCCAGTCACTATTGAGAGTGATGGAGGAAGCCATTTTGATAACAAACTAATGAAATTAATTTGTGAAGCTTTGAGCATTGAGCAGAAAATACACTGTGCATACAGACCAGAGGCATCAGGTGTAGTTGAACAAATAAATGGGACAATTAAAAACAGAATTGGAAAAATGTGTCTTGAAACAGGCATAAAGTGGACTGATGCTCTTCCACTTGTTTTGATGTCAATAAGAAGTACACCAGATAAAAAGACAGGTTTGAGTCCTCATGAAATTTTAATGGGAAGAGTTATGAGGCAAGCTTTTGTACCTGTAGGTAAACTGTTGAGCATAAATGACAGTGCAATTTTTGATTACTGTAAAAGGTTATCTGATATGGTAACTTCTGTGTCTAATCAGGTGGGAACTGAAGCTCAATCAAATGAAAAGGTTTTGACACATGATCTGAGACCTGGCGATTGGGTCAGAACGAAAGTACATCGGAGAAGGAATTGTCTAGCTCCTAGATGGCAGAAACCTAGGCAGATAATTTTGATCACTACTAATGCTGTAAAGTGCAGAGGATTAAAACGTTGGATACATCCTAGTCATACTATTCCAGTACCAACTCCTGAGAGCTCTGATGTTGAAAGTGATACCACAGATGATTCAGATTCTGAAGCAGAAGGCAAATCAGAAGGTGAAATAATTCCAGATTCTGAAGATCGACAAGAAAGTCGACATCTGGAAACTGTGCCTGTAAATGGAAATCTGACAAGAAAAGACTTGGAAATCATTGAAATAGATTCTGAAGGTGAAGAGAATCTGTTAAAAGGAAAGATAACTGAGGATTCGGTTGTTTCCATTGAAGACAAAGAAGCTGAACAAAAAGAAGTTTCAGACCAGGAGAGTATCGAAAGGCAAAGAACAAACTCTGAAGTAAGGAACAGAAATCCGAAATCTGGGAAGTTAGAGGTAATTGAAGAAGAGGAAGAGAATGAATTACCGAGTACCAGTGATGGAAGACAAAGTGTTTCTGAAGGAGTAAAATTGCCGAATAGAGAAATTCCTGAGTCAATTGAAATTTCAGACTACGAAACTGAAGAAAGTGACGTTGAAGGTGAAAGTGAAAACGCAAAGAAAAGGACTTGGAAGTCAGAATTAAATAATTCTGAACCAAAGAAGAAGTACGTGAGAAAAACAGACTACTGGCCAGGTGGAAGATTGAGAGTAAGATTGATCAGAAAGCCAAAAGAACAAGTTGAAGAAATCAGTAGTCAAAAGAGTCCTGGAAAAGAAGTTGGAGTTGGAAGAAAAATTGAAGTGATATCAAGGAAAGGGAAGAGAATAATAAGACCAAACCAAAAATACAAGTCTCCTGAGTGGACTTACTTAGTAATTCCACCTGTTATTGACATATATGATAGTAGTGAAGAAGAAAACGAAATCCAAGAAATTAGTGACAATGATTGAAGTACAGAAATATTAATTTGGCAAAAGGCTGAAGAAATCTTGTTAGTTGACACAAGGTCGAAGAAAAACTGTTTAGTTGAAGAAAACTTATGTATGACATAAGGTCGAAGAAATCTTGTTTAGGGTTTTAAGAAAAAGAAAAATATATTTTAAAAGGGGGGTGTAAATAAATTTAGAAATTTTAAAATTTATTTTTATTTTTTAGGCTAAAATTAATCAAAAATGCCTTATGTTAAGGAGAACACTTCAAAATGTTCTGTTTTTAAAAGATGCTGTAAGATGACTCTGGTATGTCTGCTCATTTTAGTTCTGCTCTGGTTGGTTCTAGCTGTGATTATCCCTTTAGAGATGGATAGAGAATTACACAAAACTAACATAACAAGCAAAGCTCTGGTTAGCCAAATTAAACATAGTGCGTCTGCTAAAGTTATTGATCATCAGCCTAACATTCATCAAGATAAATCAATAGGTGATTTTTCAAGTAATACATTCACAAAGCTATTGAGTGAATATGTTAAGGTAATGGATGCAAAAGACTGCTATGTCTGTGTTAAGTTACCTGCTTCTGTTTCTGAGGGAGTAACATATAATATGCTTCCTCTCACTTATGCTGTAACATGTAGTGTATTAACTAGTTTATTTTATCAAACTGGACGTTTAGAATATTACTATTCAAATTATGATGAAATTTTTGCTAATGTTAAGATTGATAATGCTTTAAATAAGCATAAGAAAGCAAAACAAATGAGAGAATATTTCCTTGTTACTAACGAACTCACATATGAGTATGCTTACAAGAATAATCTAACATGTAAATTAAGTGCTGAAGGAAAGAAATTTTTGAATATGGTTGAGGAGAGAAGAGCAATTTATAAGAGGAACGAATTAGTCAAACAGACTAAAACTGCTTTCTGGCAGAAAGAAGATGAGAAGTTAAATGGTAAAATGCTTGAAAATATTGCAATTCACATAGACAAACCAGTTAGTGGGAAGCTTTGCATTAGAAGAGATAATACACTTTTTGATAATTATTTTGTAGGTGCAAGTAACTGTGAAGATACTTATCAGATTATGGGAGGTTGGGGATTTAAAGGTGGAAAAGATCCTATCTTTCCTGGGATTTATTTTGTTTGTGGTGACAAAGCCTACTACAACCTTCCAGACCATTGGTATGGAACTTGTTATGTGGGAATTGTTTTTCCTAAAGTGTTTCATGTTGACAGAGATTCAGAAGGATTGTTTAAAATTCATAATTATGTAAATAGAGCTAAAAGAGAAACTTTTACTGAAGTTCTGGGAGATATTTTTCAAGCTGTAATACCTTTTGTTGGTATAACCCTAAATGCAGGGAGAATTAGAAAATTGTCCACTATAGTTGATAGATTATCAACTGATACTGCTGATGGATTTCAATTAGTGAATGTTGAAGTTATTGCAATTAGATCTATGGTAATTCAAGACCGTCTTGCTTTAGACATACTCCTAGCAAAAGAGGGAGGAGTCTGTGGCATTTTACATGTTCAACATTGCTGTACATATATTCCTGATGAAAGTAAGAATATTGAAATGTATATAAAGAATATTACACAAATGCATTCAGAGATAATTCCTTTAGAAGAAGATGATTTTACAGGGAAACTTTCAAAAAGGTTTCAAGCAATTAAAAACTGGTTTCATAATATCGGAAGTTCAATTCTTGGCAAGATTTTGGCACCTTTGATTGTAATAGTATTCATTTTTATTTTGACTAAAATAGGTTGTTTGTTACATAAAAGAAAGAAACAGTTGAAAGAAAAGAAAAGAATCTATAAAATCAGAAAAGAAGAAGAAAGGGAGATAGAGTTACAGGAGTTACATAGAGAGCGTTATAATAATTGCAAAGATTATGCAGAAACAGACTTTTAGGTTTACTAATACAAATGAATTTGAATCGATTTCTTAGAAATTTAATTTACCAAAATTTTGAGTGCTGGTGTGGTGATTTGTTAATCACCAGATGAGGGAGTTGATGGAGCGAGATAGAAAACAAAATTTTGTTTAAACTCGCAAAGTCACATTTCCATAACATGAATAATAATATTAATGATTTGTGATATGTCGTGCTAATACAACTTAGATTAAACTTTACACGTGGGGGGACTAACATGTGTGCTCATAAACGTGCATAATTATTGCATCTTTTTGTTCGTACAAAATAATAAAAATAATTATTGTTTTCGTTTTTGTCATTACTAACTGCTGCAAACTTAAAGGAAACATGTGCTTGTTTTGCTTTTCCTTGTCTGTGTGATGTCATTTCTACTATTCTAGGTGCATATGGGTCTCATGGAAAAACGGAGACTGGTAGATATAAACGCTGCTTTATTTGTTTGCAATGGCTAGGTAACATTTTGATTAATCGGGTGGGTTAATTAATTAGTAAACCATGGGGTGGATACAGAATCTACATTATTTCTTACATTAATACTTTTCTTGTGTTTGTTTTATACTAGAAAACATAAGTTGCCTGCTTTTGGGCCTAGTCATTTGAACCGCAGAAAAAGAGCTGACATATAATTCTGCAGAAAGTCACGAGACGCCCATTCTGAATTAAAGCGTTTATTGAAGCTGCATTCACAAAGCAAAAACTGATGAGCTGACATCATTCTGTCGGACATGGCCAAGGTCGAAAGTGAACATTTTGTCAGTCCTTAACTTGGCATCCGCGGAAGTTGTACTGAAAGTCTATGGACGCTGCGAGAATGACTTAATACATTTGTTGCAAACTCAGGAAGCTTCTGGCTTCACGTGGAAGAGACAATGGTCTTTATGAGACATGATTTAATGGAACTTTTTGAGAATTGGGTGACATGTCACTTGTCACTCTCAGCCAATGGGACGTCGAGGATTTCTGAAAACTTTCCTTTGCTAGTTTAGTTAGCGTAGAAAGGTATAAAAAGTCATGCCCTTAGGGTTGGGCTGGCTGCTGCTTTCTGACTTTCCGATGAGGGTGAAGTGCTGCTGGACATTGCGTGGAGCACGTAAGAATCCTCAAAGAACTTTACTTTAATTTCTATCTATTTAGCTCAGATAGGGAATTAGGTTTTAGAAATGCTAAACTTTAATTATTCACTTAAATTTAATTCAATTGCTTAAATTGTATTTTTCTCATATTTCTTTACAATCATGCTTGCTTTAATGCTAATAAAATTCATTTATAAAACTATCAACTTATATACCATAATTTGGTAAATAAAATCTTACTTTTGACAAACAAGCTGGTCTTGATTATTCAGAAGTGTAGGTTACTATTAGCTAGATCACGTCGCCTATGGTGGTCGTTTAAATGGTTGGGTTTTATTCTAATGACAATATTCTTTCTGCAAATGTATAAATATGTATATAGTTTGTAGATAATGTGTATATAGATTTATTCTGACCACCTGATTCAGTAGGCCCAAAATATATCAGGTTTATAAATGGGTCCATATTTAGTATAGAATTTTGTTTATAGGTTATGAAGTTGGGTAGCGTTGTTTATGATATATTTTCTATAGCCCGCTGGATCAGTATGCACCATTTTTTTCAAAACAACACCAGGGTTTTTTTATGATGATAAGGTGAATGGCTTCCTAGATTGTTGTATAGATACCACCACCAACCTATAACAACTTAAGGTCGGTTATATCATCTCCTGAATTTCCAGGCTGACAACTTTAGCAGTTTGGGGGAAGAAGAGGGTAACTACGCAGGTGGACTGGGTATGCGGACCGGCCTTGGTGGGGGCGGATGGTGGAAACACTGCTGCTGCTACACTGCTGCTGATTGGGTTATAGGGGGCAAATAAATGCCCCCAGTAATAAGAATGGTGTCCACCCTTCTGGCCCACCGGGAAAATGCACCATGCTCGCTACAGCCAGTCCAGCACCTGGTAACTGATCGGAAGTTGGTAAAAAGGAAAAAAGGATTTCCTGCTGTACTGCTAATTGAGACAGGAGTGGAAATCTTGCCCTCCAGTACCAAAATGTGCCTACTAAAATTACTGTCACCCTCTCCTCTTGAAACTTCCTCAGGACCAGGTGGAGAAGGGAGTGGTAGAAAATCCATATAGTACCCCTTTTAGCCACCTGAAGGAAAGTGTGTCTACATTCCAGGTTTGAGAGTCCGTGATTTCTCTGTAGAAAGTATGTATTAAAGCATTGCTTGGGAAAGCAAAAAGATCTTACCAAGGGTCGCCCAATGTCCCCATAATCGGATTGAATGCTTCCAGATTTAGGCAGAGGTTTACAGATGAAGGCATGTTCCTGCTCAATGAATCTGCACAGATGTTTCCTTTGCTCAGTATGTATAGTGTAGAGAGTGACAGAAAGTGACTTTCTGCCCAGACAAATGCTGTTAGCCAGCAGCCTCAACAACTTCACGTTGATGCCACCCTGATGATGTACACAATGTTTGGCAACCTAGTTGTCTGCTCTCTGCTGAATCTGAGGAGAAACCAACTTTCTCTATGGCTTTCTCTATGGCTGTACAATCCCTGAAATTAAAGGATTGAATTGCTTCTGCAACTGAGTACTTTGCCTTCACTTCCCACTCGCCATCGTCTTCCCCAAACCCAATCGGCTTTCATTGGGAATAACTAAAGGGATGGGAAGGAGAACCAATACCCCTTTTCCTAAATTCCCTGTATCTAAACACCGGGCTAGATCCTGGGCTAGAGTCTGAGAAAGCAGTATCATAGCCTCATATATCAGGATCACTGATGACCAATGAGCCAGTAGATGATTGATCAACAACTTCAGATGGGTGTGTGTCCATTGAACCACTGCTGTTGTGGCGGATGTTCAGGGCTGGACTGGCCATAGCGGACACTGGGCGTTTTCCCAGTGGGCCAGAAGGGTGGGGGCCTGTTTCGGACTGGTGAGGGCCGTTTATGGTACAGGGTGACAGTTTTGCAGCAGTGCTGAAATATTGGCCTCCTGTACCAAAAGCAGCAGCAGTGTTTCCCACAAGGATCCCCCCCACCTTTCGCAGCCGGTCGGACTTAATTGCCAGGGCAGGTTTGCATTCCCAATCCGGCTCTGCTGAGGTTAGTCCTTGCACCTTCAGAAACATACTTGCAGATAGTTCTGTAACATCTGGATCCTTGTGTCTGGCAAGATAATGTTTGCTTCCGCTGTTTTGAACAATAATTAGTCTTTCTTGTGATGGAATAAATTAATACTTTTTTAGGTTCACCACAACCCATCTTGGTGAGGCAGTTGACAACCTTCTCTGCATCAATCACAGCCTTAAGATGAGTAGAGACAATTGGCCAATCATTCACATAGAGTAAGACCGTAATGTTCTCTAAAGTTAGAAGAGTTGCAACAGGCACCAATACCTTTGTAAATACCCTTGTCAATATTGTCAGGCTGAAAAGAAGAGCTCTGAATGTATAATGATGTCCTTCTACCACAAAACATAGCTGAGTCTGGCTTGCAAAACAGATGGGGATTTGAAAATAAGCATCTTGGACATTGAGCAACATCATAACATCTCCTTTGTCATTGCTGTAATCATGTCCTAAAGAGTCATTTTGAACGAAAACATTTGGATAAGGAGGTTCAATCCTTTTAAATTCATCCATATATGATATATGATAAAATCAGTATGTCTTTGGGAATCGCAACAAAATCCAACAGAACGCTCACTTTTCTTTCAATAGTGGAATTTCAAATGTCGCTATTTTCAGTAATAAAGACTCTTGTAGGAGGTATTCCTGCTTTAGAAAATATCTGGAAATAAACGTTTCTCAACAAAGCAGCTCAGGCTGATCTACACGTTTTCTGATATAGCCTCTTCTAAAAACTGACCAAACCCACCTGTGCTGATTTGCCCTTTCCACTTGTTGTCATATTTGAGAAGCCATGCCCCAAGTATACCCTGTTGAAAGTCATGGTTTGTGCCTCTGGGATTAGGGCACCTGTGTTCGGGGTTTATTGCCTTGCACAACCCCCGACCTTGGGTTCAGCCCCAAAAAGGTATGTTCACTCTATGCCAAATGGGCCAGCTTCTCTAAAAAAAATGATTTTCTTGATCACAATAGACTGATAATTTGAAGAATGTTCTATTTGTCTGCTGTCTTTTTGACCAAGTCAGTGAATGTGTCCCCAAATAACTACTGTCCCAAAAATAAGAATTTCTGAGTCAGCGCCCTCTGGGAGGATTTCAATTTCAGGTCAAGCAATCTCCTAGCTGCCACTGAAGCCCCTGTATCTGTAGAAGCTGACCATAAAGAATTGAAAGTTGTGTCTGTCTCATATTTTGCCAGCAACTCAATATTCACTAAAATAGCAATAGAGGGGGATATTCTCAAGAATGTGTGATAATCATTGCCAAAATCAGTGAACGCAAACTTTCAGATCGCCGTATATTGCAGGAAAATAACTCTGTGTTAACGTCCTATTCACAACATGGCGGTAACATGCAATAGTTTCCCGATAACGTGTCAAATTTCCCGATAAAGTCACCGGGACGGCGATAAAATCTAAACTCGAAAGTTGAAAAAAGTTGCGATGGGCACATCTGCGATAAAAAAATCTGTGATAATCTTCGCCAGGCCTGCAATTCACTCACGTCAGGTGGGAAAAATGACTATAAAAGTAGAAAAAAAACCACAAACAAAACCACAACAACTGCGAAGCACAATGGTGGTAACCAGAGCAAAAAAAGGAGACAAGCAGAGCCCCACAAGACCCATGGAGGACCAGCCTGGGACCTCTGGGTCAGGGAAGGGCAAGGAGTAGAAGAAGAAGAACACGCAGTTCAATCCGTAGGAAAGCAGGATCCTGAAAACAGAGGTGGTAGAACACCATCAACTACTGTTCCTCACCTCCACTGTGTCATTGGCAACACAAAATGGAATATGGCAGTCCATCATGGACAAGGTGAATGCAGTCAGAGTGCTGAGGAGGACAATGGAAGAGGTCATGAGGTGCTAGAATGATGTAAAGTGCAAAATCAAGCAGAAACTCAGCAACAACCAGAAGGCAGCAATGTAGACTAGAGGTGGGAGTTCAGCACCACATGAGGAGCTGGATGAGATGGACGAAATGGTGTCCACAGACATCAGTGTGGAGACAGTGGCAGGAGTTGGGGGACCAGACACTGCTCAACATGACCTGACACAACAGAAACAAGGTGAGTAACGACCAGAGACTGGGGGGACGGAGGGAGATGGGCAAAATGGCACACATGCATAATTAAGTATAGCACAGTGCACACCTACAATGACTCTGGATCATGTCCCTGACCCTCTTGGCACATGGCAGCACACCTAGAAACTGCAAGTAGGCCCCGTCGACTATGTGCCCAGAGGGGGCCCTTCCCACACACTACCAATCTCACAACCAACCCATGCACATGTGCTAAACCCAGCAAAGCGGCATGTCTGTGAGCAACACTGACAATTCAAGTGACACTGCATGCAGAATAGCGTTGCTGCTGAAATGTTGCACGCCACGACACTGTGGTGGCAGAGTGTGGACCACATCCGTAAAGGAGCAGGTCACACTCTGACATATCCACATGCACAAACAACCCCTGTTGTCAAAATCTGCGGACAGACAATGCCCCAACTCCCACCAAGAGCCCAATGTACCCAAGTCTGCAACATCTCAGCACTGTATAAGCAAAGACGTCAAAGGCACACAGCTTGAAAGGGATAAGGGGCAGCAACATCAGAGCTGGAGGGGAGACTTTCACAAAATGCAGCACACACACATAATATTCAGAGCACATCAACATTGACAACCATGTGGTACAAACCGCAAAACCTTTACAACAGAACAGAGGACACAACTGGTGCTGCTTATATGTAGAAACTGGCCAATCACACTTGGCATAGCAGGGAAATGTGAGTTGAAATGTACAAGTACAAATACACATCTGTGATGTTGTCGAAATCTCCACTTTCCCGCATCAAATTGGCAGATCCTCCCAAACAGTCACAATGTATACTGTCTTACAGTCTGTATGTCAACATGTACAATGCGTCAACATACATGTGAACACAATGTTAAACTGCATCTCCCCTTCACATTGCTGAGGGAGAATCAACACCTTCTGCAGAGCAGACCCAACAACTCTTCACTGATGACAAAGAGGACCTCCACACCTTCGAACCCAACGCCCTCCAACAGCTCATGGACAGCCTCAGCACCCCACCTCCAGGAGCAGGGCAGTCCAGCCGCATCGAGGAGACCCCACCCCACGCACTGACCACACAGCAGGAAACACCCACAACCACGGCTGCCTCCCAGTACTCCCATGAACAATACATGGCCTTCCAACGCCGTGTGTTGGGGTGCCTGGAGAAGATGGACGAACAGGTGCGGGTGGGGTTCGACCTCATGGCATCCAAACTAGATGCCATATGTGGGTGTCTAAGTCCCATCAGGGACCACTCACAGTCTCTAACAGACACCTACAGTCTGCTTCCTGCTCCCCAACAATCCATGGCTGATATCGATGGAGACCTGACGCTGAGACAAGAGCAACTGTCTAGTCAGAGTTGCTCCAGCGATGTCAGCCGGAAGTTGGGACACATGCAAGGGTCATGGAGAACATGGAGCAGACGCAGGCAGAAAGAGCAGCTGCCTTGGCTGCACACCAGCGAGAAGTAGCTGGGTTCTTCCATGCCCTGCAGACCCTCATCACGGCATTGCTGCCACAAGGCTGGCATGGATGAATGCTGCTGCTACCACTTCATCCACATCTCCACCCCCTGAAGTGTCAGTGCCACACAGTGCGGCAGACATTCCACCTCCGGCCCCTGAAGTGTCAGTGCCACACAGTGCGGTAGACATTCCAACTCCGACCCCTGATCAGTCATTGCCACACAGTGATGCAGACAAAACAACACCACCCACATGTGAGGCACATGATACATCAGAGGACGAAGATGCAGAAGATTCTGGCTCAGTGGTAAGAAGGATGCAGTAGCATTCATCTCCGCCATATGGCCTTTTTCGGCTTGATTATACCCTCTGCATCATCATCTTCCACTGTCCCCGATACACTTTGCGACACTTACCTTGGACCTCGACATGGACTGCCATATTCTGTTTGGTTACCAATGACACAGCAACCAGACTGCGGACTGAACTCTTCCTCTTCCGATGGACTTGTCATTCCCTAAAGGACTTTGGCTGGCCCTCCTTGGGGCAACAATGTAATGTGGGGTTTGCGTGGCTCAGTAATGCTCCAGCTACAACACTCCATTGAATGTGCATTAAACATTCAAATTTACACAGATGTGCTATGTCTATGATCATTCAAGTGTGGAAGTATGGATGAATGTAGGGTCAGTGATTCCCCCTTACATTCATGTTGCTCATGTTGTGGGATTTGAGTCACAAGGTGCAACATTACAGATTACGGTCCTGGTGGCGCCGACACTACAACAGAGATACACGCATTAGTTACTTCCTTGTCCAACCCAGAACGGAACCACGCCCAGAGCCCCGGGGTCATTTTTCACACCACTACGCTGGACTGGTATACACCAGGCCACCCCACTCTGCTTATGCTTACAGGGGGCGATGACAATGATACATGTCCCAGGTCTCCCTGTAGTGATCTGCTGATCACAGGTCTAGTTGTCAGCATGCCACAGACACTCCCTGAGGGCTGGTTTACACCCACACCACACCCATCCAGGACAGGCGTCACAGGACCCTGCCAATAAAATAGGCCAGGTGCACGTGCTTGAGGCCATTTTCACTATCTTGGTCTCTCCCTGTGGTTATTATTTATGCATGAGGGTCTAGGGCCCTACCACATCACATTCCACACTGCCGGATGTGACATGATGGCGTCTGCACCACGATACCCAATCATAGAGGGCCCATGACTTGCACTGCACAGAGTTGGTGGCAGCTGAGGCACTTTGGCCTGGAACGGCCTGCTGCCATGATACAGTGACTTGTGGCACACAGACTTGGTGGCAGCCGAGGCACTTTGGCCGGCACAGGCCTCCCGCCATGTGGCAGTGACTTGCGGTGCACTGAGTTAGTGCACCAGAGCTGAGCGGGTGTGCAGCCTGCGATGATGCGTAGGCCTCGATACACCATCCTGGCAATCAAAGTTTGATTTGAATTGTGACCAATTCAAATCAGGCTGAACAGACATGACTACACGGGGCGGTGCAGCAGGGTGCGCTGGGGGCCTGTGGCGCAGAATCCAGCGACAGCTGAGGAGGTTACACCGGCATGTTGTGGGCCCTCTTGGAGACACGCCAGTGGCGGCAGGTGAGCAATGAGGCCTGGGTGCGCAGGGTCAGGCAGTCATTGCTGGGTGGCAGACCGGTCTGGGGACCAGGGCTGGGGTGCTTGCGGAAGATGTAGGAATCATGCACACTGCCTGTGAAATTTGCGATGATATTAGTGAACAGGCCCCAGTGGTCCAGTTTTACCTGCACATTGTTTGAATGCGTGTGGTTTCTGTTGGGGTAATTGTGTACAGTGTCGGCAGGGGGCAAAATTAGTACATGTGTGTTGACAATTGCCCCCAACATGTGTAGGAAGCCTGCTAAGGTGTAGTTTGCTTGCTTGGTCTCCAGCTGTTCCAGCGCAGTGTGGGGGAAGTGAAGGTGCAGGTGTATCAAGCTGATACAAACCGTGATGCTTACAGGCATGATAAATCCTACCTAATGTGACCGTAACAGAAGTTTGTGTGGTTGTAACCTTCCTTTTCTTTCCTATGAAGGTTGCAACCACACAAACTTCTGTTACGGTCTTTTTGTGCGGATTGATCATACCTGTAAGCATTCCAGTTTGTCCAAGTGTAATACAAAGTACCAGATTATGTTTGTGACCATACGGATGCTTGACCATTGTCACCATTTATCCAACAGGTTTCTGTAGAAAGACTTTCGGAATATGGAATTCTATTTGGGATTTCTCGGATGATATGCAGCTAATTGGATCCACAAGTTACCCTGAAAAAGTTCCCCTTTGGGAATGGACTGCGTTGTCTGAGGTTTTTGTGTTGTTAATTTATGTTTTTGTAATAAAGTACTGTTTTTCCACTACTGTTGACTACAGGACTTCATGAACTGCCATACACCGATTTCAGAAACCACAATCGTGGATTTGGAGAACAGAGGCACCAGGCAATGGCTGTTTATGGGGTTGGTCACTCAGGAACACTACGAATTGGGATTAGGATGTCGTGCAGATACAGGGGCCCGCGGTTGCTTTTGTGGACATGCATCCAAGACATGTGTGAGGAAGTTTGATAGGGCTGGCTGTGAGACTTCTCCGACTCTGGCAGTTGTTGGTTGGAAGGTACCAGAGGCCAACAGGTGCAACACAGCCAGCAGCTTTGTCTGCAGAGGGATAGTGGTTGTCCACTGTGTTGGTACCGTCAGCCAGTGGGCAATGTTGGTCAGGGTGTGGAGGGTGGTTGTCCTTATGAGCCTGTAGTGGACAATGACATCCTCTGGTGTTTAGTCTCTGAGGCTGGTGCATTTTCAGAAGGTCTGCTGTCTTGTTCTGCGCTGCCTCTGTGGTAGTCCGGGGGGGTCCTGGGGTTGGGGGTGCTCCTGGGTGTGGTGGCGGTGGGTGTTTTTGGCCCTCTTGGATCTCCATGCTGAAGCTATCGCTGGAAAACTGGTGATATCCGCAGTTTGCTCCAGCTTGAGAATGGGACGATAATTCTTTCGCCATTTTTGCTGCGCTAAAGTGCCAATGACTCGGCAATAAGTCCTTGAGAATATGCCCCAGAGTGTTTCCCCACCTGCAAACAATCAAAAAGGGACTGAAAGTATTTCAGTGGAGTTTTGGCCACATAAGCCACATAAAAAATTGCCTTAGCCCTTCTAGTGCATGTGTTGGACACTATCTCTCAAGGGCATCCATCAGCCTTTGGCGAAGACTGGGGAGTCATTGAAAGAAACCTCTGGTGCTTGTACCAGAGGACTCAGTTTTTTTTAAAGAGTGGGGAGAAGCAAAATCACTTTTGCTTTAGTTGCCACACACCGTCCTGCCAATCTGTGATGTCAGCTCACCATGAGGTGTGCCAATGTTACAGTTTCCCCACTGGTGAGACATGGAGCAGCAGGTGAGTGCTCTCTCCTGCTCTCGTGGGGTATTTATGCTGAAAACATTCTTCCCAGAGTTGAGGGAGATATCTTAGGAAATATGAGAGTCTCCCCTTTCTGAGGATGCCTTCTTCAACCACTTTCCTGCTTGTGGAGACCACTAGACTCCAAGGATCCTGTTTTTTGTTGTCTTCAGCCATCCCTGACAAATCGGCAGACCTGAAACAAGCATTGAAAATGCAATAGGTCTCGCAATAGAAAAGTTTGACCTTTTGGTGTTGCAAATGAAAAACATTTTTTGGGGGTTTATATTTTTTCAAATTATAAAAGTATTCATTTTGTTTTTTGTAAAGTGAATAGTTATAAATCTACCAAATGTTAAATTTATAGCGTTAGTAAAGTTACATGTTTAGTTTTGTCCTTATTTACATGGATTGATGTGCAAACTTACAATTTTGTGTAAAATGTTATAAATAAAGGACAGTGACCTAATGTTGTTTCTAATTTTTAATGCTAAAACTTTTTACATGTAAACAAGTACAAAACTAAACATGTAAATTACCTAAAGCTATAAAGTTAACATTTGGTTGAATTAGAACTATTCATTTCACAAAAAACAAAAGTAAAACTTTTATAATTTGAAAAATTAAAAAAAATGTAAAAAAAAATTACATTTGCAACACCAAAAGCTCAAAATGTTCTATTGCGAGACCTATTGCATTTTGAATATCAAAATGCAATAAGTCTTGCATTAGAAATGTTGGACCTATTGGTGTTGTAAATGTTATAAATTGTTAATTTTTTTTAATGTATTTATAATAGCAAATGTCTTACATTTGTTATTGCAAATGCATGTAGCATTATAAAAGCTACATGTTTATTTGTTAACTGACGTACATGTATTTATATGACAAATCCTATTTTTTTTATAAATAATTAATAATTACCTAATTTTTTGTACTGTATAATGTTCCTACCTTTAAAAAAATGTGTGAAAAGATTATGTGTAGCGTATTTAAAAAAAAAATTAAATGGTGTGTTGCAGTTCGAATTTTTTTTTTCTTTTTGTGTGGTGCTGAGTGATGTAGTTTTTGTGCTGAGTTTTGCCGGTGTTCCGCTAAGTAATGCTGGTGAGTTGCTGAATGATGCACGGCTGTTGCAGAGTGTTGCTGTTGTGTTGTCCAATGTGGTGTTTATTGATGCAGGTCTTTTACTGAGTGGTGCTGTGGTGGAACTTAGTGTTACTGTTGTTGTGTTGACTTATGCTGTGTTGATGCTGAGTAATGTTTTTTTAGTTGTGAGTGTTGTTGTTTTTGTGCTGAGTTTTTATGTGGTGGTGCTGAGTGTTGCTTTTTTGTTGTCGAATTGAGCATGTGTTTTGCTATGATGGTTTGTATTACTGCTGTAGTGTTGATGAGTTATAGTAGTGTATTGTATGTGGTGGCGTTATGTTTAGTGTGTGAGATTTGTTTTTATGTGATGTTGTGTGAGTGTGAGTGTGTTGCATGTTCTTTTTGTATTTGAATCTGTGTGTGTATGTGTTATATGTAAGTATTTGTAATGTGTGTAAATGTATTGTGTTTTAACGTTGTGTATACATTTTTTTTTTTTAAATGGCGGACGCTATGTTTTCCCTTTACGTTTATTACGTTGTGTGTTTAGCGTTCTAGTGTTTTGTGAACTTTTAGTCTGTTTTAACTATGACATAATTTCTAGCCAATCGCAGCGCTACGTTTTGTGATGTAGCGTTGCGTTTGACGTGCGTCAACTGGGACTTTCCCAGATGTTCGTCAACCTTCGCGTGTGAAAGCTGTGTTGTTCTTCTGGTCTTGTTCCTGCGTCGTTTGACAGGTAAATTGAAATTTTAATACTATATACTTTTTTAATGTGAATGTATTACACTTTTCTTTGATATTTGCGTTCATTTTTATCATTGTTTACTACTAATTTGCAACTTTAGTGTATCGCGACTTTTTTGTGTTTTGCGTATGTACTTAATATTTAGTTATCTATTTATTGAAAATTTAAATTTGTGGATGTGCAATGTTTTAATGCATTATGTAATTTATAGCAATGTATTTATTTAATTTGACTGTTATAGTGTACATTGTAGACATTTCTTGCTTTAGCTCTAGTAGAATGGTGATTAGAAATTCTAATGGTGATTAGAAATTCTAATTACCCTTCTTTATCACCTGTTATGTATTATTTTTTAATGCATTAAGGTATTCCCACTTTTATATCGTTCTGTAGCTTTTATTAACTTTTGCGTCAATATTTTATTTATTGTATGTACAGTATTGGTGTTCTATTTCCAATGACATGAGTGTTTGACTTCGGTTGTATTTTTTATTTATTTCTGTTGGTTAAGTGGAGTATTTTATTTGGCGTATGTACAGTATTGGACTTATATTTTGAATTCCATGACTTGTTTATTAGGTAGTAAGTTCGTATTTATTCGCTGTAATTTTTGGCTTGTTATTTGTTCCTTCTTTCCATAAAATCATTGAGTTGTTTATTAGGTAGTAATTTCTGTCCCATTCGGAGTAAATTTTGGCTTGTTCTTTTGTCCTTCTTTAGTTTTTAGGTCTCGCCTGTCGATGCGCATGCGCATCGAGCAAGCGAGACTATAGGGGCTCATCCAGACTTTATCTAACTTGCAAGGAATCGTGGCGATTCCTTGCAGTGCCCGTGACTTTTAAGCTCAATGCGCATGTGCATTGAGCTTAAAAGCGCGTGCACAGCCGCCCGCATTCCTCCGACACCTTTTGAAGTGAAGCTTAGCTTCACTTCAAAGGCCCGGCTTCTTCACACCCACATGCCGCTCTGCCCCGCTCCGCCCCCTCCCCTGAGTCATCCTGCCTGCCCAGACTTCTCCTCCCCCCCTCCGACGTTCCCCCCGCCCCCTCCCGCCACGCAATGCCGAGCTTGTTAGAAGATTCTCCCCCAGGTGAGTTTGCTATCTGGATCATGTAATGTATGGATATTTTTCTTTTACAAAAAGTTCTGCTTTAAATGTTTTGCTGGACCGTTTTTTTCTGCTAGAAAGATCTTTGCCGTTCTCTGCCCCCCCCCCCTATTTAAAAGTGCTGTTTCTTAAAATTCTTGAGTAAGTTTACGGACCCTCCGACTTTCTAATTTAACTTTTCAACTTCAGACCGCCCTCCGCTTCACTGCCCAGAACTGTGTCGGAAGTGCGGGTCGGTTTGTGGCATATTCACCTTCCACCTCTAGCAGTCGCAGCACTTCTTACAGAATTCTGCGAAGTCGCTAATGCATCCAGGTGTTTCTTTTTCTGCTCTTACCTGCACGTTTGTACAAAGTAGGCATAGGACAATTTGGTTTGTATCCAGGTGTTTATTTACGTTGACAACTTCCTGCCGCAGATCTTTCAGTACGTAAAGGAAAGCCCCTTAACCCTAGTTATCGTAAAATGCATATCTCGCCCACCCAGACCTCTCTGCTATTGGTAAGGCGCGTGTCAGGGTTCTCTTTGAGCTCTCTAAAACAAAACATGATAACATGCGCCCAACATAAACAAAGTCTACATGCTTTAACAAACAGGACTCAGGGATCCGGGGTCACACATACTCCAGCTGCCTTTTGTCTCCGGCCAGCATGTGTTTGTGGGGGCGGGGCGATAACCTCCTGTTATCTCACTGGCTGTGTCTTATAAAACATATACACGCACATTAACATTTAGAAACACCTGGTAGGGGCGTAAAACAAGGGATTTTTCATTTGCATGGACCGGCAAGCAGAGTCAGGAATAGAAGGGGTCGAATCAACAGAGAAATCGACACCATGTTTGGCTAAAAGGAATGTCTCTTTCACAAATAGAAAAGACCGTCACTCCTGCTTAGAAAATCGCCTCCAAGCAGTTTAGCCTTGCCTTGTCTGTGTTTTGAGCAAAACAAGTGTCAGCCCTACTTCGTGACTTTTGCACGTCGTAAGTACGAAACCTGTAATCTTCAATGTTTAACGATGTTTTTATTAATTAGCCTCACCAAACCCATCTGCACACAATTGGGACTTGCCATTGTTTTGACCCTTCGCGCAGCCCCATCTCTTCCTTCCAGTTGCTTATTGTCAACTTTTTAAAGTTTAGAAAGTATTCTTTCCAGGTGACTATTTGTCTGCCCACTCTTATTGGGTGGGTGGATGTACAGCCATTTCTCCAACAACCCTTACTTTTTAAATATATTAAAATAAATATTCAGTCTTTCTTTGTAGTGCTGCTTAAGCGGGGCGGACATACGCGGAGATGCAGCTAAATAGGCTCTGCCTCCTGGTTCGAGTTAGTCACTTTTAGCATCCGTCAGATTTGTCCGACTATCTGAAAACAGATTTCTACCAGCAGAAACCCTCAACATCAGACTTGTAATTTCATATCCAGCCGGAAGAAGCCTATTTCTCTTTTTTAATTTGAGATTTCTTTGGGTTTTCCTCCTCTCTCAACGCCACCTCTATTTTAACAACCCCCCACACACACACTTCTTCCTGCATTCCTCCTCCTCTTCTCAGCTCTCTCGCCCCTGCCTCTCCTCTATTTCACTGTGTGCTCTGTGTCTCGACTGCCTTCCCCGCCCATGCCCAGCCTCTTTTTTTTTAATTTGAGATTTCTTTGGGTTTTCCTCCTCTCTCAACGCCACCTCTATTTTAACAACCCCCCACACACACACTTCTTCCTGCATTCCTCCTCCTCTTCTCAGCTCTCTCGCCCCTCCACTTTGTTGTCTAGTTGGCAGACTCAGCTGAGAGGCCAACAACTGAATGGGTGCATGCAATAGGTCTCGGAGCATTTGAGTTAGAGCTTTTAGATTTGTTTATGGCTTTTTTTCTTTGTAATTCTTTAGCATTGCCTACAGGAAACAAAAATGCTAAAGATAAAAAAAAAAAAACCATAAACAATTCTAAAAGCACAAACTCTAATGCTGCGAGACCTATTGCATTTCCAATGCTTGTTTGTTTTGTTGCTGTTATTCTAATTTCACGGAGATATTTTTTTTTTAGCTTTTAATGTTATTTGTAAAGTTCAGTACTTATTGCAATCTAATTTTTTCTAGAAAGTATAATTTTTTCTAGAAAGTAGATTGTTTAGTGTTGCTGAGTGTTGCTGCGGGTGTGTTGATTGATAATGTGTTGGTGTGTAGTGATAATGTTGTGTTGCATAGTAATGGTGTAGTCGTAATTTGTGTTGCTGAGTGATGTTGTGGTGGGGCTAAGTTGTGCAGTGTTGGCTATGAGTGATGTTTGAATGGTGCATAGTAATGTTGGTGTGGGGCTGAGTGATGCTGTGGTGTTGCTGAGTGGTGCTTTGTTGGTGTGCAGTGTTGGTGAGTGATTGTGATGTGATGTTCAGTGATGCTGGTGTGGACATGAGTGATGCTGGTGTAGTGTTTACTGATGATGGTGTTGCGATGAGTGATGCTGTTGTGCGTTCGACTGATGCTCGTGTGTATTGTTTACTGTTTATGTTGTTGTGCTGACTTATGCTGTGTTGTTGTGCTTTGGTGGTGCTGAGTGGTGCAGTGTTGTTGCTTTTGTGTGCTGCGTGATGCTCTGGTGTTGGTCAGTGTGTGGCGCAGTGTCCATAATGCATTTAATGAGCCATAGCTGTGTGGGTGCATTGAATGGATATGAGAACTTATGATGAGTAGTGGTGGAGGGGCCCATAAGGGATTTGGGTAGCAAGCACACTGTGTGAAGTACTAACTGAGAAGCCCCGTAGGAGTTTGAAGAGAGAGGCCTATTACAAGCCAGAATGAGGATGTGGAAAGTGCATTGACTTTGTACATTTGTGACCTATGTATTTTTGGGACAGCACGGTCTGCAATGTATCCCTGAGTTATATGGCTGTGCAGGCGCATGCTACTTCCTGTTGGTGGTGTGCTATGGGACGAGGGGTAGGTGCTATGTATCCTGTACGTATTTAGAGGAGTGTGCATGTGTGTGCTTGCATCCCTTAACTGATTAGTGTATGTTAGGAGAATATGGCCTTATGCATTATTGTTATGCAGCAATGTTAGTTATGCCTGAAATGGAGTATCCTTGGGAGCATGAGCGTTTAACCCTGCATTTTATGTGTGGTAAGAGGTGACAACAGGAGACTGCAGCTTTTTCTTCTTCTTGTTACAGCAGAGTAAAAAAGTGTAGCTGTCTGGTGGTGTGGTGTCATGGAGGGAAGATATAGCAGTCTAATTTTTGAGTATGTGTGACTTTGTAGTAGAGTATGCAGTCTATCTTATGATTTGAAACGTGGGGATTGGTGGGCTGCTTTCTATGTCTTAGATGATCAAGTGTATGCCAACTACCTTTGATGTATGTAACAGTGGGCATAAGTGTGTTGCTTACAATTTCCGTGTATAAGGGGATGGCTTGTTGGATGGCTTCTTTTTTATTTTCTAATATAGGTGAACAGAAGCCTGCTGCTGTCCCGCATTTAATAACAGGGAACTATGCTGCTTATGTGTGTTTTATATATGCATTCACAGGCAATTGTGAACATTTATCAGGTGTGTGAGGTCCAGAGTGCAAGGAATTGTTCTGTGCCCACGAAGGGAAAGGGGTATTATTTCCAAATTCACGTAGAAACTTTAGATAGAGAAAAGAAGCAGTGATAGGTGTTGCAGCCTAGTAATATGTTTTGTTTATTTTACTCCTCTTTAATTTCCAGTTCTTTTCTGTCTCCTATATATTTGCATTAGGGTGCGGCCAGTGAATGTGCGACTGGAATTAGTGTATGGTACAATAGGCACTTTATCATGGGATAAAGCGCTAACTTTGGACCCTTTAGCGTCTTTAAAATGCTTTGCCTTTTTCTGTATACTTTCCCAGCATCTTTGAATTGAGTATATGTAAGGAAAGAACACTTGCAAACTGTGAAATGAACACATAGAACATTATTTTGCTCTCTTTTCCCATGATCACAGCCTGGTCAGCAAGACTTTATTTGTAGTACCTCCACAATGTGTATTTCTTTTACCATGGCAGCAGCAGATCATATGTGATGTTTGTATGTAATGTAGCATATTTAATGTTGTGTGAGTAGTTTGCATGTGTTCATGTTATGTTTTTTATTAAATTGTGTGTGTATGTGTGTTATTTTTTGTTATAGGTGTGTGCAGCAAATGTGTTGTAAAATATGTATTTTTTTTACTAATTTAAAAATGGCGGGCGCTATGTTTTGGCTTTACGTTCCTTACGTAATAGAATGTAGCGTTCTAGTTTTTTTGTCCCTTGTATTCCATTTTTGACGTGACGTAATTTCCAGCCAATCGCAGCGCTAAGTTTTGTGACGTAGCATTGCGTTTGACGTGCGTTAATTGGCAAATTGCCAGATTGCCGTGAATGTTCGTGTCTGAAAGATGTGTTCTTCTTCGTGTCCTGTTGCTGCGTCATTTGACAGGTCAGAATTAAGTTTTATAATATTTATTACAATTTGATAAATGTATTATAGATTCCATTTATATAATTTTTGAATGTGATGAAAGTATTTGATGTATTCTAGTCATTTTAATCTCGCGACTTTTTTAATAGTTACGTATGTACGTAGTAAATTGTTTCTCACTGTTCTAAACTGTGTATGTGCTAACTTTTTATGTGTATATTTACATTGAATATGTGTTTTTTTGATTTGCTATCGAATTTCCTTGTATTTTCGATGTGTTATGTATGTATTATTTATGAAAATAATATATTGCAATGTTAATAATGTTTTGTACTTACTTGTCATCTTTGTTAACACATTTTCCCTTTGCGTATGTACAGTATTGGTCATAATTTGATAAATGTATTATTTGTATATTTGCGTTGTGTTTTGATACATATATTTTTGGGAAGTTGTTTACTAGGATGGACTTGGTGTTCCATTGTTTCGTTGTTAATGATTGTTATTAGGCACTTATTTCTATTGGCGTTTTAGTGTAAGTTTAATATTTTTTTTGATATTGTACTACTTTGCGGACAGATTGTTATTTGTAATGTATTCTTCTGAATGCAATGGACCAATATACGCTCATGTATCCTCGTGTTCTATTTATATTTTTTTTAAAACTTTTTTTACCCTTTACTCTTAAAAAAGCACCCTTAAGTGGCCTTGCATTTTGAAATATGCATATTTTGAATTTTGCGTTGGCTTTTTGTTGCTGTTGTCTTTTAGATTGTAGTTTATTTCTTAGTTATAGTTTTCCAAAGCACGGATGGTGCTGTAGAAGTTATGTACTTGAGCTGTAGCAGCATGCATATTTTCAATATTTTTTCATGAGAGATCTGCAAGCAGTGTTTTGTATATGGCAGCCATAGCAGCATCACTCTTTTTTATGTATTAGGAAGGATAACTGTTAAAAGTTTAATGTAATCCCATCACTCAGCATGCTAATGTTGCGTTGACTTTTGTTGTGGTTCTGCTTGATGCTGTTGTCGTGTTGAGTGGTACTCTGATGATGCTTACTGATGTTGTAGTGGTGCTGCGTGGTGTTGTGGTGGTGCAGGATTATTATGTGGTGTTGCTGATTGTTGTTGTGATGGTGCTGAGTAATATGGTGTTGCAGAGTGTTGGTGTGGCGCTGTATAGTGTTAATGTTGTTTTGCAGAGTGATGATGTGATGCTGCTGAGCGATGTTGTACTGGTGATACTGTTAATGTGCTGAGTGGTGGTGTGTTGTTGCATAGTGTTAATGTGGTGTTGCTGAGTGATAATGTGGTGCTGCTGAGTGTTGGTGTGGTGGTGGTGAGTGGTGCTGTTGTTTTGGTGAGTTGTGCTATGTTGATGTTGTGTTGGTGAGTTGTGCTATGTTGATGCTGAGTGATGCTGTTCTGGTGCAGGGTGTTACTGTGGTGGTGCACTTAGCACCTCCAAAACACTCTGCGCAACAGCAGCATCAGTCAGAGCAACACCAGTATCACTATGCAACACATGCAGCATCACTGACAACTACCTTATCAACACTTAGCAACACACCAGCATCACTCATTAACACCATAGGATCACTCTGCATCACCACAGCATCACACAACACTATAACAGGAACATTTTGCACCACGCCGGCATCACTTAACACCACTACAGCATCACTCATCACAACAACAGCATCACTGAGTACCACAGTAGCATCACTCAGCATGCTGGTGTTGTGTTGACTTTTGTTGTTGTGTTTCTGAGTGATAATGTGGTGCTGATGAGTTTTGCTGTGGTGTTGGTGAGTGGTGCTGTTGTGTTGGTGAGGTGCTGTATAGTGTCAATGTGGTGTTGCCGAGTGATGATGTGGTGCTGCTGAGTGATGTTGGGGTGGGGCTGCGTGTTGTTGTGGTGGTGCTGAGCGATGTTGTAGTGTTGCTGAGTGATAATGTTAACATGCTGAGTGGTGTTGTGTTGGTGCATTGTGTTAATGTGGTGTTGCTGAGTGATAATGTGGTGCTGATGAGTGGTGCTGTGGTTGTTGTTAGTGGTGCTGTTGTGTTGGTGAGTGGTGCTATGTTGGTGCTGATTGATGCTGTTCTGGTGCATGGTGTTACTGTGGTGGTGCACTTAGCACCACCACAACACTCTGCGCAACAGCAGCATCAGTCAGAGCAACATCAGCATCACTATGCAACACATGCAGCATCACTCACTACCACCCTAGCAGCACTTAGCAACACACCAGCATCACTTATTAACACCTTAGGATCACTTTGCATCACCACAGCATCACTCAACACTATAACAGGAACACTATGCACCACAACAGCATCACTTAACACCACTACAGCATCACTCATCACAACAACAGCATCACTGAGTACCACAGTAGCATCACTCAGCATGCTGGTGTTGTGTTGACTTTTGTTGTTGTGTTTCTGAGTGATAATGTGGTGCTAATGAGTTTTGCTGTGGTGGTGGTGAGTGGTGCTGTTGTGTTGGTGAGCTGGGTGTTGGGTGCATCAGTGTAGCTGTGTGGTGGGTGCCTCGGTGGAGCTGTGTGGTGGGTTCATCGGTGGAGTTGTGTGGTATGTGCCTTGGTGGAGCTGTGTGGTGGGTGCCTTTGTGGAGCTGTGTGGTGGGTGCCTTGGTGGAGCTGTGTGGTGGGTGCCTTGGTGGAGCTGTGTGGTGGGTGCATTGGTGGAGCTGTGTGGTGGGGGCTTCTGTGGAGCTCTGTGGTGGGTGCATAGGTGGAGCTGTGTGGTGTGTGCATCGGTGTAGCTGGGTGGTGGGTGCATCTGTGGACTTTGTGGTGGTTGTATCTATGGAGCTGTGTGGTGGGTGCATCTGTGGAGCTGTGTGGTGGGTGCATCTGTGGAGCTGTGTGGTGGGTGCCTCGGTGGAGCTGTGAGGTGGGTGCCTCGGTGGAGCTGTGTCGGTGGAGCTGTGTGGTGGTTGCCTCGGTGGAGCTGTGTGGTGGGTGCATCGGTGGAGCTCTGTGGTGTGTGCATTTGTGGAGCTGTGTGGTGGGTGCATCTGTGGAGCTGTGTGGTGGGTGCCTCGGTGGAGCTGTGAGGTGGGTGCCTCGGTGGAGCTGTGTCGGTGGAGCTGTGTGGTGGGTGCATCGGTGGAGCTGTGTCGGTGGAGCTGTGTGGTGGGTGCATCTGTGTAGCTGTGTGGTGGGTGCCTCGGTTGAGCTGTGTGGTGGGTGCATAAGGTGGAGCTGTGTGGTAGGTGCTTCGGTGGAGCTGTGTGGTGGGTGCCTCGGTGGAGCTGTGTGGTGGGTGCATCGGTGGAGCTCTGTGGTGGGTGCATCGGTGGAACTGTGTCGGTAGAGCTGTGTGGTCGTTGCATCAGTGGAGCTGGGTGGTGGGTGCATCAGTGGAGCTGTGTCGGTGGAGCTGTGTGGTGGGTGCATAGTTGGAGCTGTGTGGTGGGTGCATAGTTGGAGCTGGGTGGTGGGTGCATCAGTGTAGCTGTGTGGTGGGTGCCTCGGTGGAGCTGTGTGGTGGATGCATCAGTGGAACTGTGTGGTAGGTGCCTCGGTGGAGCTGTGTGGTGGGTGCCTCCGTGGAGCTGTGTGGTGGGTGCATTGGTGGAGCTGTGTCGGTAGAGCTGTGTGGTCATTGCATCAGTGGAGCTGGGTGGTGGGTGCATCAGTGGAGCTGTGTTGGTGTAGCTGTGTGGTGGGTGCATAGTGTAGCTGGCTGGTGGGTGCATCAGTGGAGCTGTGTGGTGGGTGCATCGGTGGAGCTCTGTGGTGGGTGCATCGTTGGAGCATTTTGGTGGGTGCATCGGTGGAGCTGGGTGGTGGGTGCATCTGTGGAGCTGTGTGGTGGGTGTATCTGTGGAGCTGTGTGGTGGGTGCATCTGTGTAGCTGTGTGGTGGGTGTTTAGTGTTGGAAGTATTGGCTTTATAGTAAATTTGTGTTTACGCCAAGTGTATTTATTTTTCCTTCCCCCATAACTTTTTAGTTTTAAAAATTATTTTCCGTAGCGTAGAGAACTGTATAACATTTGACATGCATCTGTGGGGGGTGAGTGTTCCCCCCAAAATTGAGAGCAATGCGAGCGCGCTCGAGAGAGAAGGGGGTGGTCTAAGTAGCCAGCAGAATGGGAGATAACATGTGGCCTTTATGTTTTAAAATTAAACGTATGTACCGTAACGAAAGCTAAGTACTAACATTTAAGGTTCAACTGTGTGTGCAGAATGTGAACTCTTGAAAGCAATATATTCTGTATTTCTGTTTCAAAAAAGGTAAAATTTGCAGTGCATGTTATTTTGTGACAGGGGGATGTGTGTTGTAGCCCGCCTTTTAGCAGTTGATTTATTTTTTTTCACGGGCTAAGTAGAGCTTCGCATCCTGCTGTTCAAATTAGCATATCGCAAATGCAGCTTTACAACTGATTAGAATCTTTACGACAGTGCTTAAAGCACTCTAGCATCGTGGAGTTTCGTTTTCCAAAGACTTAAAGTCTGTGGCGTGTGTGTTTATGTAAATGAAATTGTACAGTGGGGCGCGCGGTAGAGACGGAATGGGGGGGGAGATGACTCAGCTGGATGGGAGAGAGGCTGTGTGTTTGTAACTTCAGTAAAAGAAAAGCTTCCTTATGGCCGAAAAAACATATTTTAACCTTTTGCATGCAGTTTTTGTTGCAAAACATAAAATATGTTAAGCAAACGCTGACCAAGTAATTAGCTTTTATGTTCAAGCATGTAGATTGAATTTTAAGTAATCGCATTGATCCCTCGCACGCTGGAAAAGTGAGGGGAGGAATGACTAGGCATGATGATTGGGAGTGAGTCTGTGTGTTTCATATTATTTGTTGACAAGTAATGTAAAATATGTGAAAAAAATGGGATTATCCAGCTGGGTGGGAGAGAGACTGTTTGCATCAAACAAACTTTTACTTATGAACGAAAAGAAATGTTTAACATGTAACGTGCAAGTGTGGTTGCAAAACGTAAAATATGTGAAAAAATGGGATTACCCAGCTGGGTGGGAGAGAGGCTGTGTGCGTCAAACAAACTTTTACTTAAGAACGAAAAAAAAGTGCTTAACGTCTAAATAAAAAAATGCTTAAGAACTAAAAAAAATGCTTAACATCAAAACGAAAAAAAATGCTTAACATGCAGAAACACATTTTTAAACATTTTGCATGCATTTTTTGTTGCAAAACATAAAATGTGTTAAGCAAACGCCGACAAAGTAATTAGCTTTTATGGGCAAGCCTGTAGATTGAATTTAAAGTAATAGCGTTGATCCCTCGCACGCTTGAAAGGGAGGGGAGGAATGACTAGGCATGCTGATTGGGAGTGAGTCTGTGTTTCTTATATTATTTGTAAAAATGCTTAACATCTAACGTGCAATTGTGCTTGCAAAACATAAAATATGTGAAAAAATGTGATTAGCCAGCTGGGTGGGAGAGAGGCTGTGTGCGTTAAACAAACTTTTACTTAAGAACGAACGAAAAGTGCTTAACATCTAAACGAAAAAAAATGCTTAACATCTAACGTGCAAGTGTGGTTGCAAAACGTAAATTATGTTCTAAAAAAGTAAAAATGTGTGCAATGAAAAAAACGTACAACATAGTCTCCATGGCATTTTTAAATGCCTTTTATGTACATTTCAACTTTTGTGCGCAACAACACACATTCAGTGTGCTTGGATAAATGTGCAGCGTGCAGAAAGTGAAGACCCAATAGGAGAGAGGGTATGGGATGCGTGATAGTGTGCTAGAGAGAAAGGTGCTGTAATCAACGCGAGTGACCAGAAAACAGCATGCAATAACGAAGAGCCAATGGGAGAGAGGCTGGGAACTGCGTGGTAGCGTGCTGGAGAGAAAAAACAGCGTGCTATAACTGAAGAGCCAATGGGAGAGAGGCTGGGAACTGAGTGATAGCGTGCTGGAGAGAAAGGCGGTGGGAGTCAGCTGAAAAGAGCGTGCTATAACTGTAGAGCCAATCGGAGAGAGGCTAGGAAATGGGTGTTAAAGTGCATGTGAGGGGAGAGTGAAAGCCGTGGGCAGTGAATAAATTAGGGGAGGAGAAATGCCTGAGGCGCAGCACACGCTAGGGATGGCCGTGGGAGGGAGGCTTGTCGCTTTGATGTGCACGTGCTTTTTATGTCAATGCGCTTGCGCATTGAGCTTGCTTTTCACGGGCACTGCATGGAATCGCCATGGAATCGCAGGATGGTTAAACTCTGTTTAAGCCCCTATAGTCTCGCTCAGCTCAATGCGCATGCGCATTGGCAGGCGAGACCTAAAAAATGAATTTATGTATTCCTGGTAGTGTATGACTGTGCTCCAAGGAGGACAGTATTGCACCCCTTGGAGAAAACAAAGTGGGAGAATATATTGAGAACATTCATCTTTATTGAGGAGTTGGCTGCCCTCAGAGATTGGCTGACCCCCCTGGGAGGGGGAAATACATAAATAAAATGGATGTTTTCCACTGGGGGCAAAGTTCTGCCTCCCAGGGGAAAACAAAATAGTGGCACATAGTGTTTCGTTTTTTGTGGGTTGGCACAACCTTAGAAATCAGCTGAGCCCCCAGGTTGGCAAAAGACAAGAATAAGGTGTGTTTTCCCCTCAGCAGCCCAATTATGCCCACAAGGAGGATGCAATTGGGCCACATAGAAGAAAATGAATGGTGACCATAATTTTCTGTTCTTTGAAGGGGTGTCTCCTCCACCACCGGCCAATGTGCTGACCCACCCAGGTGCATGAATATTAATTTAGAGATATGTTTTGCCCTGAGGGGGCACAATTGCACCCTCACGAAGCCAATGTTGTTACATTAGATTTTACTATAGTTTCTATAATAGATATGGCCAGACTGACAAAGACTGTGCATCATGTTGTTTGCACAATGCAAAATTCTTGTTGGCATTTTACAAAGGAATGTACATTTCTATTTGTGTTGTTTTGTGAAAAAAGAAAAAAAGCACAGTGTGTTGCCTTGAGTTACTTTCTATTAGGTAGATCTTCCATGGGTGGTGTATTGGCATTCCCATGCATTAACCCTTGGTTTTTGATGCAAACCCATCTCTACAAAGACTTGCGGACCAGTCCAGCGCCTATCTGAGGCTGCTGTGACAAAAAGGAAATATCTTTTCATTTGAGGACAATGTCCTGAAGGATAGTTTTTGTAATAAAATCGGCTTTTCACAAAAATGAAAGATCTTTTTCTCATGAGAGATTGTACCAGTCTGCACCAATTTCACAGCATCGGTTGATCAGGCCTTTGCTATGGCTCCGAGACGGACCATGTACATTCCTCTGATAAGAACAAGTTTTCTCTAGTCGGTAAAGCATGAAAAACAGGAGAAGAGCAAAACATGCACTCCCGACCTTGCGAAGCTCAGAAAATGACGACAGCCAAGAAAATAGAGTTGGTTCTGCAAGCATGCAAAGAAGCTGAAGCAGCGTTAAATTAGTATGCAAGGTAACATGAGATCATGGCAGAGCAAGAACTGCTGTAAAGCAAGAAAGAATGGAAAAGCAAGAGTGACATAGAAATATGTCAAAGTCAATAATAAATCCTACTGCCCTACATCTTACTAGACAGGCATATGTAACACAGTTCTATATTGTATAAGAGCTCATAATATAAATGTCATGTCAAAGCCAATAGAAATAACTCATAATACAACTCATGTCCGTGACAGCTCCTACTAAACAACAGCAAGATTACAGGACAGAAGAGAAGCAAGCATATGCAGGACCATCCTACATTAAGGCTAGGTTAACATAACACACTAAAGTCAGTTAACATGGTGGTAGTTGGCATCATAGGGTGTCAGACCACAAAAAAGGCTCATTCATTACATTACAGCCCATGACCTTCGACTATCACCATTCACATATATCAAAAACAAAAACTAAAGGCACAACGATGTATGAAAAACACTGCATTTAATAACCAAGAAACAAAACTATGATTGTTAAAACTACATTTCAGAATTGAAAGACACAAAACTGCATTTCGTAATTGAAAGCACACCTACAAATGAAAGACCTCATTTCACAACTGAAAAACACAACTACTAATAAAGCAGATGTTGAAACAGCAACTTTTGTGCTGAAGTGACTGCACAAAAACATACAATTCAAAGCAAGTCATGACTCAAAATGCAACTATGATTGATAGACTACATTTCAGAACTGAAGAACTCAGTAAAATCATGTGATA
The DNA here is from genome assembly GCF_964261635.1 of Lissotriton helveticus. Taxonomy (NCBI): domain Eukaryota; kingdom Metazoa; phylum Chordata; class Amphibia; order Caudata; family Salamandridae; genus Lissotriton; species Lissotriton helveticus. Next base: position 1,613,963,301 of record NC_136065.1, read on the forward strand.
ATCACTTTAAAGCAAAGAAAGACTGGATTTCCTGAATACATGTCAAAGCAATAACTTTTGTGTCAAACAAAAAGCATGGCATATCTAGATGCTCAGCAAGATGGATACACAAAAGAAATGCTTCAAGCCTTAGAACTCGGTAAGGCTCCTAATATCTCTAATGGCAATACTGGAATTTCCACTGCTAACTCAGCTAAAATAATATGAATCGTCCGCTGAAAAATAATAGCAATATCAACATTTTTTCTTTACAATCCCTAGCTCAGAACACATGCGCTCAAATTGCAGCACAATGTCTCAGTTGTTAATCCTCTTTTGCGTTTTCAAACCAACAGTTCTTCTGTGTGAAAGACACACAGCTCTTGAATTTTATTTCATCACATGTCAATAAAACAACTCCAATTGCAGCACATTTTGCTGCTCACTATTCACTTGAAAATGAAACAGTCTGTCTGTGTGAAAGGCACACAGCCTTCTCGCTTGTCACGTTATCACCATCTCTAACACATCAGTTCAGTTAGCTCGGCAAAGGAGGACCCGATCCTGTCCGGTCAGCCACAGGAGGACCCCATCACATGACATCAGCTACCACAGTCCGGTAGACACTCCAGGCTTGGGGGCAAGTGAAAAGGGGGGAACAGAAGGGGGGAACCCACTCATATGGGGACTGGGCACCACTCACACCGAGGCGCTGCAGTACGATGATCCGGAAAAAGAAACAAACATCACTTTTCTTGCAAAAATCATTATTAAAACAAGGGGGAAGGGAAAAAAAAACCTCACATTTTTGGTCCCTGTTATGCATTTTTGTCTAAAGGCAAAATTATATAATTCCTGTCTGCACAGGTCACTGCTAGCTCTGGGGAACTGTCTAAGAATTCTACCCACGCTGTAGCCTCTGAATACTTGAAATGAGAGTGAAACTTCCTTTTTCCCTGCACAGTAAGAAGGGCTGGGGCAGTTTCCTTCCTGACTATTTCTCCACTCACTGTTGGATACGGGCTCCCTTTATCTAGTGGCAGAAACCTAAGACAATTCTGCTCTGGTAATTTTCCTTTCCTCAACCGGCATTTCACCTTCTACGGGACTTGTCTGTCTTGTGCTTTCTGGCACCTAAGAATCACAATTCAGATCAAATCTAGTGGAAATCCCTTCATTTTCTGTCCACCTGTTTGTTTGATCTTTATCTCCTAGGTGCTCGTATTTAGGTATGCACACCAAATCTGAATCAAGTGTCACCACCACTGTTTCCAAGATTTTAGCCTTGTCATCTGTAAGGAAATGAAAGGTTCTGTCATATACTGTAACTGAATTTTGCAGCACACTCAGAAGAATCCTATATTCTCAATCTCCATTGCAGTACACTATGGGGAATCCTATATTCTCAATCTCCACCCCTGGACTTTTCATTAGGACCTGAGAAATCGCATTGTATTTTATTTTATTGCCCTCTGTCCAGTATCTGTCAATGCACAATAACTCAAAAGTATCTGTAACTTTTAAAAATATATTTTTCCTTTCCCTATTCACTATAAAGAACACATTTATCTTGAGCTGGCACACAAAATACACTGTCACATTTCTAAATTGACTACATTTTAAAAGCATTTTGCACAAACTGCTTGTGCAGAGTTAAAAAGATTGCTGCATTCACTTCCTAAGATAACATTCCTCCCTCCATCTAAAACAAAATTAATTATTCACCAACAAGTCTAATTTATACCTACGAACAGCGATCGTTAAATCAAAAAAAAAAGTCTGTTCATTTTCCTCACGTTCTCTAAACTCACATTTTCACCTCTGACTCATCCTAGCTGGTCAAAGCAAATGGCTTGGGTACATGTTTAATTCTCTCTTCAAAAAAAGCTACCTTGTTTTCAAATTGCTTTAAGAATACATTTCTTCATCTATTGTTCAAATCTGTTACAAGGATGGCAAAGGACACATTTTAACTCCTATTCCCTGTACCTCTTTCCTACTTCATTCTTTTAAAAGTGTCAGCAGCTGCTCTCTGTGTGTCTCTCAATCCCCCTTAAGCGCTGCCCCTCCTTTCTTAGGCTTCCACGGAACCTGCCTGGCAAAATGCCGAAAAAAATGCGCGCTACAACATTTGTTTTATTAATTCAATTGTTTACTTACCTCCAATTATCCATATTCCGGTTTTTAGCACCCCCCACCATGTCCCTCCCCCACCCCGCCTTTCTGCCCCACCGGAACTAACTCCACCGGCAGTGGCTGCAAATAAAGACATTTTAGGTTTTCATTTAGACTACTAATAAATTGCACATATACCCACTCTAAGTCAGTTAATTTTCATGTTTAAATAAGTGTGAGCCTGCCTATGTCCCAAGGGAGTGGATAAGAATGACCAGGTACTCCAGCCATACATTATAATTTGTAAAAATCACACTTGGTATAAGAAGTTGTTTATCCACTTTAGCAAGGTGGCAGCATTCAATGCATCTATTGTTTATGATTGGACCACCATGGGAAGACAGATATCTTTTCTTGACTTTCACTTGACCGTCATTGAAACTTTTGCTGCTACTAAAGCAGCAGCCACCACCTCATCTGTTGCGGAGTACGTGACAAGACTGCAACAGCTAGAAAGACTCAACCAGGTTGTAGTTGCAGAGTCTGCTCTAAGCAAAGAAACAAGCAAGTGACTCGTCGCTATTGTCCTAGTGTCCATCTCAGCCAGCCCTATGTTTTCCAACTTGCTTTGTGTAGTACTATGCAAAAGTGAAGTATTGGGAAATTGACTAAGTTTGAGGTGCCCTAAAATTTTCCTTTAAATGGTTTTGCATGGATAAATACCTTACATGGGCCAACGGTTCACTAGACAAGCAGCCTTACAAATGTTTTCCTCTACTTTTTCCTTCAATTTTGCTTACATTTAAAAAGTAATTTAAGGAGGTAAGTTTTTGATTGCTCAAGGGTGCCTGTATTGAAAAAGACAGAGTGAATTCCATCTTAACTAGGGGTGGGTGGTCAACTCCGCTTGCAGCTCAGTAGCGGAGTATAACGGTGCACGCCCCTACGTTGATGCAATGTGTACATGCAATGGGCTGCTTTCCAGAGGAAAATACCGAACTGAAGACCATCCTTCTATTGCACATGTACATAACATAAGATGATTATCTTAATGCTCCCATCTTTTACACACTTACATGACGAGAGACACTAATTTCAATATTCTCTCCTATTACGCATGTACGTGACATGAGACACCTCTCTCTTCTGTTAAACGTGTGTAACACTCGAGACTAATCCCTAAACTCCCTATTATTATTATAAATTTGTGTAACATGAGACACTAATCTCAAGGCAATCACTGGGCCTGTTCAAGTTGCAGGTGGTGATCACTAGCACATTGCACATTAAGCGGCAAAACTGAGATAATGGATGTATTTTTAAGAAACTTTACATTGAAATTGTTTATAAAGTCACACAGCACTTGCTGGGCCTGAACAAATCAGCTGATTAAACCTTCGAGTCTTTGTAGAAGATCTGTTGTTAAACATGTCCTGCAAGCCAGAAGATGCACAAAGTTAGGTACCACGTAGTGATAAAACAACACATATTAGCCAATAATGGACTGACAAACACTATAGCTACTGGACACCAATCACACCAAATTCATAATCACTTATAAATGAATTTGTCCTCGTCGGCTGATGGAATAGTCTCTTTGAAGAGAATGTTGTGCAGTGCTTCTTAGGGAGAACAAAATCGGTTAAACTCTGTTCCACCGCTAGCTTGTTTTTACACCCTATTTGACTCTCAGGTGGCTGGGCCTGGCAGGAGCATAAGTATGCATGTGAAGACTGGTTAGTATGGGTGCAGGAAAACAAAAGCCACAAGAAATCTTTAGCACGTTAAGCAGGAGAGTCACATCATCCAACTGACAGGGAAGCAAGGATCCCACTTGTGAACAGCAGCATGAATAATCAGTATAAGGTTTGAGGCAGTGCTAACAATTAGATTCGTATTCCTTGAGTGCCTAAGCTGCGCTATGCTTCTAGCCAGCCACATTCTCTGTTGAGTACAGCGGAGCGGCCTCCATTGCTGGCAAAGTACATGCAGCACATTAGAACTCTAGCTCTTTCCAATTAGACCCGTGACCCCAATCTACCTCTGTCCAATTCCTACACAACCTGGCCGGTCACTGACCATGCAAGAGCAGCTCCACTGACGGCCCAGCCAATGCAATGCCTTTGTAACCCCCATTCGGAATTGCTTGTTGTTAAAAATGTCAGGGCGGAGGGCGCTGCGGAGAGCCATGGCTGGGTGTGCCGGGCCGGCCCATTATGCCCCGTTGTTGCTGCTGTCAACTGAGTGAGGATGCTAAGCATGGGCTGACGGCCAGGTAGATGCCATTAACCTAGACCAGGGCCCATGGGAATGGTCAAACCATTTAGAAGTTTGGAACAGGTCAAGACTGCGATGCTTTCTTTGGAATTGTGGAACTTGTTTGAGTGTCCCCATCGATTCTTGCCAGACACCATGTGCGAGCCAGACTAAATGTAAATGACCAATACAACTCTGCCTGCTTGCGGAACATGGTGAAAAAATTGTGGCTTTTTCTGGTAACTGAAGTTTTACTCAATAAACTCTGCCTTCCCCTAATCTTAACCATATGTTAACTAGAAAATGTTTAGTTGTCTAGCCATCAGTCTCAGCCCCTTTGTGATACTATTAGACCTGTCACCCTTAGGGTGGTTCTCCCCCCCAAAAGTGTGCCTTACTCCGCCATTTTTGCCACTCAAGAGGACAACACACTTATTTTTCATGGATAGGCGTGATCTAGTAGAGGTTAAAGGAGTGGACCCAATGAATTTTCTTCAGAATCATCACTCATCGGCTGATGATACATACTGTGTGAATTGGTTGGAAACTTTGCTAGTTCCTAAGACTAGTGGATCTTTGTACCACAGAGAAATTTGGGACATAGACTGACTTCCCCACCTTATTACTGACCCTTTCTTTGCCACATCATTGACATACCATGTGATGGTATGTTATGGTTGCTAAGCACCATGACAGATTTGAGATTCTTTTTCCATTTGGTGAACATGGACTGACACATGGTCTGAGTTTCTGTCTCCCTTCCCTATATAGGTACTAAGCTATACGACTATTGTCATGAGGAGGCCCTGTAAATTATAAAGGGTCAAAACGTCAACATTATATCACCTGATTTCATTACAAGACCGGAGGCTAACATTATGCATTAACCTTTTAGAGCAGTCACAAGCAGCTGCTCTACATCATAAATAAAACAATTCTAAAATGGAATCAACATAGACTATAAAAGGCATGTGCAGGAAACAGACAGCGTCTTTTAAATGCGACTCACATGCAGATAAGTTCTCTTCTTTATTCTCATTACTATTGCTAGAATGTAACGTTTTATATATATATCTGTTATCTATTGTTGATGTCGCCATTGATTGCTACCTTGTTTTGACTCTCTCTAAGTAGCATTATTTGCTTTATTTCCTATGGGGATCGCTTTACCTCCCCTAGCCCACCCCTCCCTCTGATGTCCAATCTTTGGTCATCAGCCTGCCCGAACACCCCCCCCTTCGAGGGTTTTGCGGGCTGGGATCTCCTTACTTTCACCCCAATTCCTGGTCGGGATCTCCTTGCTTTCACCCCGATTGACTTTCCCCATTTTCCGACCGCTCGAGCGTCGGCCATCGCATTTTTAGAGAATCGGAGGAGTGCCCCTTGTCAACAGCGACGCCACGCGCTCGCGTTTCCAAGGTGCATTCCCCTAACCCCAAACGGCTTCAGCTGCTCGAGCACACTTATCAGTTGCTCGATCGCAGCGGAGGCTGTTGTTTTAGCGATCTCTTGGCGTTTTTTACGGGTTTGACTCTTTTGACAAAAAAAAGAGGGAGATAATCAAATTTAGATATATTTAGAGGCCATTTCTTACTGTGAAAAAAAAAGAGGAGAGATATTCTGAGGCAATTATTAAATTTGTCTAAATTATTTATATAACTCCCATATTCATTTATATAACTGCCACATTACGAGAGCAATCATGTCAGATCTTGATTCTGATGACGCTGCACAGAGCTCACCATATAACTAAAGATTCTTTGAAAATCCTTATTCAGAAGGAGATGAGGTCCGTCATGATGGACACCCTATGTCCTCTAAAAGTACCCTCTCCTTTGATCAGGGCAAAGCCAGTAAACACCTCACTCCCCACGACATTTCGTACAGGAAAAGAGCAAAAAAATCTAATCATTCTGAGCCCTCAAGGAGCGCTGTCTGAGGTCTTGGCACCTCAAATGCTTTGGGAGGTCCTTCCACCTCAAGTCTTCAAGGAGGTCCTCGCACCTCAATTCCTATTGGTGTCCCTAGCGGCACAATTTATTCTGGTGTCCCACACGGCACAAATAGTTCGGCTGCCCTTCGTGGCGCAAATAGGATGGGTGTCCCTAGCAGCACAAATTTTTAAAGCATTCCAGACGCGGATTCCGAAGATGAAAGGAACCTTCATAACCCGAATGACGAGTTTATCCTCGATCTAGACAATGAGGAAGCACACGCTTGATGACCAACTTGCTTGCTCCTCTAAAGATGTTATCCTCAACCCTCTAGGTGAAGAGATGTTCTCTCCTCTCAATATTTCCCACCCCAGTAGCTCTCAAGGGTTCCCACAAGAACATGTGGCGAAGTTTATTCAGAGATGGATCAGAAATTCTCTGGAAAGAGACACTCGTAGTACCCTTAGGTCTGAGTGCCCTAGACCGGCAATTCAAGATAAGGTCTGCCAAACCCCTAACTTAGACCCTGATTTGATTAAGTTCCTGTTTAAGTTGGGTAGAGACCAAAGAAAAGGTTTGGAAAAAACTCTCAAAGTCTGTCAGGACCGCCTTTTGACACGTTCTAGGTCCCTTAAGCAGAATCTTAGATTTGGCCGAGGAATGTCATATCAATGATACTCCCCTTGACGTTGACCTTATCAGAGGCTGGAGTCAAAGAGCTTTGGTTCTACTAGGTAACGCTAATTCTAGTCTCAACATTGAAAGACGTAGAGCCCTACTTACAAAGGTTAATCCAAAATTAGGCGACATGGCCGAAAAAGAACCGTCCATTAACCCTAAAGGTCCACTTTTCTGGGAAGATATGATTAAATGTATTGGAAACTATGTTTCTACTTTCACTGCCCTTGATACGGCTCAATCTAATATGAAGTGAGTTTTCTACCCAGACCTTTTTAGACGGGCCGGAAGAAGGGGCCTTTTGTCCGGCCGAGGTAATCAGAGGCCCTATTCAAGATACAGAGGTTCGGGAAGAGGTTTCTACACCTCCAACCAGTTTTACTGCCAGAGAGGAAGAGGTGTGCGCTATAGAGGTTCAAGATCACGCGGATTCTCGAACAACAACACCACCAACACCCAAAGTAAGTACTCCCCTTCCCTATCCTTCTTCCCCTACTAAGGTAGGGGGCAGACTTCATTTTTTTATCACTTATGGGAGTCTCTAACTCTAGCCCCCTGGGTTTTGGAAACCGTTTGCGGTTTCAAGATAGATTTTATCAATGTCCCAAGTCAATCCTCCCTTCCGAAAGGTCTACCTCGTTCAGAGGATCAATACAAAATCGCTGAGGAAGAGATTTCCTCAATGCTTCAGAAGGGTGCAATCTTAGAAGTTCCCTGGTCTTTAAGAAGGTTTGTAAGCACACTCTTCCTTGTTCAAAAAAAGGAAAAAGGGTGGAGACCGGTAATAAATCTACGAGAATTAAACAAATACCTGGTCTACAGACATTTCAAAATGGAGGGAATCCACCTCCTGAGAGACCTGCTCCTAGAGGGAGACTGGTTGGTGAAACAGGATCTGAAAGACGCCTACTTCACCATTCTGATGGACAAGGGGCATCAACCATTTCTTCAGTTCACTTGGAACAATCGTCTTTTTCAGTTTCTGGCCCTTCCTTTCGGTCTTTTCTCTGCTCCTTGGTGTTTCACCAAGATTATGAGAACTATCGCCTCTCTTCTAACAGAAAGAGGGGTTTGCTTAATTGTTTATCTCGATGACATCCTAATTATGTCCCAAGACCATTCGCACAACTATGGACCTCATAGAGAACCTAGGTTTTATTATAAATAGCAAGAAATCTATCCTTACCCCCTCCAAATCTAGTTCCTCGGCTTTATCGTAGACACTTCAAAATGTCTTCTTTTACTTCCCCCAAAGTAAATTTCGAAAATTCGGAAGCAAATAAGATTTGCCTTAAAACAAGATTCTCTTTCCCTGAGAAAGTTGGCCAGAATCCTAGGCCTACTCTCTTCCTTCATTTAAGCCATCTTCCCTGGCCCTCTCAATTACCGAGCTTTTCAGAGGATAAAAGGGAAAGCTCTCAAATCCGGCCTTTGGTACGGGGATTTTGTAACTTTGGATCAGGAAGCGAGGTCAGAACTTTCCTGGTGGCTGGAGAATTTGGACGCTTGGAATGGGAGAGCAATCTTTAGCTCCAGAATTTGTTCTGCGGATGCGAGCCTTCATGGTTGGGGTGCTCTTTTTCTCAACCAAACACTGGTGGCGTTTGGTCTCTCTCAGAGACTTCGTATCATATAAACTATCTACAAGTCACGGCAGGCCTCTACGCTCTAATGAGCTTCAGACACTCTCTTCAAGTGAGATCTGTTATTCTGAATATGGACAACATCTCTGCCGTCGCTTACATCAATCACCTTGGCGGAACAAATTCTGCAGATCTCTCCAAGTTAGCGAAGAAAATGTGGATGTTTTGCTTGGAACACAAGATCTCCCTGAAAGCGGAATATCTTCCCGGAAAGTCAAATATTTCCGCAGATTGGAACTCAAGGTTCCTTTTAGATTTCAGCGATTGGAAGCTCAGCCCTTGTGTTTTCAAAACCCTGAATTTGATTTGGGGTCCTCTGGATGTAGATCTTTTTGTGAGCAGATTAACCTTCCAGGTAGTAAAATGCTTCAGTTGGATGCCGGATCCGGGTGCTCTTGCAGTGAACGCCTTTCTCCAATCCTGGTCAGACCTTTGGCGTTATGCCTTTCCCCCCTTCGCTATGATCCAGAGAGTTCTCCAGAAGGTCAGACAAGACCAATGCTACCTGGTCCTGATAACCCCATTTTGGCCATCTCAGGTCTGGTTCCCAACAACTCTGGAACAGGCATGCCAGATCCCTTTCTTAATTCCTGCTACCCAAGGTCTAGGTACAAACGCAGACGGGGAAGATCACCATCTAATTCTTTCAGGGAATTTGTACCTTCTTGATTGGAAAGTGTCAGGAGCTCAAACAATTTGTCTGGCCTTTCGTCATCAGCTGCAACTCTCCTCAGAGAATCTTGGGCTCCAGGAACACATTATAGGTACAACAACATTCGGAGAAAATGGTTTGTTGGTGTGTGGAGAGGTACTTGGATCCCGTAGAAGCTCCTGTAGTACATATAGTTAATTTTCTCGCTGAACAATTTGATAATGGACTTTCTTACAGATCTATTAATTGTTATAGATCAGCTATCTCTGCCGGTCACTCCCTTGTCAACGGTAAGACAGTAGGTAAAAATGTTATTATTTGTAGAGTCATGAAAAGCATTAGACTTAAGAGACCTCCTAGGCCTAAGTACAATGCCAGGTGGGATGTTAAAACTATTCTTGACCTTTTCATCTCCTGGACGGATAATTCACTTCTTAATAGGAAATGTCTTTCTCTTAAATTAGCTTCTCTCTCATGCCTTATTTCTTGCCGTAGAGTCTCTGATATCAAATGTCTTGATGTATCTTGTAGATCTTATGATATGTTTGGTGTTAAATTTGAGATTGTTAGAAGGACCAAGACTATGTCAGATTTTATTTTCTATCCTCGCTTTGATATGTGTAAAAAGCTTTGCGATGTGAACTGTATGCTTGAATATGATAATAGAATGAGAGACATTCGCCCTCCTGGCAATAACCAACTGCCTATTTCTTTTGTTAAGACTTTCAAGCCCATTTCTTCTTCTTCCATTGCAAGATGGATTAAGTGTGCTATGAAACTGGCTGGTGTTGACTTATCAAAATTTCAAGCACACTCGATTGGAGGCGCTATGACCAGTAAATCCTTCTGGTATGGCGCTAAATTGGATGATATTCTCAAAGCTGTAGATTGGTCCAATGCATCCACATTTGCTCGACATTGTTGCAAACCTATCGAGCACATGTCTGATGTTGTCCTTCACGGCTACCAACATGCATAATGTAGCCTCCGGTCTTGTAATGAAATTGCGATTCTCCTATTAACATGACCTGAGAATCTGGATTTCATTAAAGACACGGAGGCTAACATTATCCCTCCCGTCCCTCCCTTGGGCGATCTTTTATTGCATAGTATTGTACATGATCCTATCATTCTAATTGTTGTCTTTTCTACTATGCCTTATTATTATATTTGGTATTTCTGTGACTTGTTGTTACATTTGATTTTGCTTCATTCTTTCACTTGTCTTTTCATTCGTTTCAGGTAATTCATCTTAATAGATTCATCCATTTCGACTCCTTTTGGATTATTCATTCAGGAATATCTTCAATGTTTCTCTTCATGGATTTATCGTCATCATCTTCTTTTTCAAAGACTTTGCTGCTTTGCTTATTCTTCAGCATTTAAAAGAGGCTGTCTGTTTCCTGCACATGCCTTTCATAGTCTATGTTGATTCCATTTTAGAATTGTTTTATTTATGATGTAGTTCGGCTGCTTGTGACTGCATTAAAAGGTTTATGCATAATGTTAGCCTCCGTGTCTTTAATGAAATCCAGATTATCTGATCATGTTAATAGGAGAATCGCAATTTTCTCATTCGTTATAAGTCTACATGTTACATGTTGCTATATCATGGGTACATATTTTTGCTATATCATGGGTACATATTTTTGTGATCTACAGCATGACTAACAAGTGAATATTGTTTTGTGTCTTTTGATATATATTGTATTTATTCACACACCAGTGCACTGCGTCACTTGCACTTTTGTGATTGTTTGTACCATTATCTTAATGTACAATAAAGGAGAATATTGAATAACCAGAGAAACCATTGTCAGCAAGTTATTATTGTTTGTGTGAACTAAAGTGAGAATTAACAACTTGGCTATGGAAATAACACATTGATTGCTGGCTTCCCAGACTCATGCCGGAGGGTTGCTGCACACCAAATAAAAGAGTCCCACATGTACGCTGTTGTAGAAATTAACATTCTCAACTGTGGCATTCTTGACGATGATAGTTCAAGTTCAAGTTCAGGAATTTGTATAGCGCGCTACTCACCCAGAGGGTCTCAAGGCGCTTGTGGGAGGGGTGCATTATTTATCGAATAGCCAGGTTTTAAGTTCCTTTCTGAAGGAAATGTGGTTCTGTGTGAGACGGAGGTGAGTGGGGATAGAATTCCAGGTCTTGGCTGCCAGGTAGGAGAAGGATCTTCCTCCCATGGTGGGTCTGTGGATGCGCGGAACTGCGGCGAGCGCTTGATTGGAGGATCTTAGTTGGCGGGTGGGTGTGTAGAAGGACAGTCGTGTGTTGAGGCATTCGGGACCTAGTTTATAGAGGGCCTTGTGTGCGTGGGAGAGGAGACGGAACGTTATTCTGTTGTTGACGGGAAGCCAATGGAGGTCTTTCAGGTGGCCGGTAATGTGAGCTTGGCGCGGGATGTCCAATATGAGTCTGGCTGATGCATTTTGGATGCGTTTAAGTTTTTTCTGTAATTTGGCTGTGGTTCCGGCATAGAGGGTGTTTCCATAGTCCAGTCGGCTAGTGACCAGTGCGTGTGTGACCGTCTTTCTTGTTTCGGTGGGGATCCAACGGAAGATTTTTTTGAGCATACGAAGTACGTTGAAGCAAGAGGATGAGACGGCGTTAACTTGTCTGGTAATCGAGAGGGAGGAGTCTAGGATGAAGCCTAAGTTGTATGCGTGGTCTGTGGGTGTGGGTGCTGTGCCCAGGGCTGAAGGCCACCATGAGTCGTCCCAGGCAGAGGGGGAGATCCTAGGATGAGAACTTCCGTTTTGTCTGAGTTAAGTTTTAGGCGGCTGTTTTTCATCCATTCGGCTACTTCTTTCATTCCTTTGTGTAGATTGGTTTTGGCGGTGTTAGGGTCTTTGGTTAGGGAGAGGATCAGCTGGGTGTCGTCGGCGTAGGAGATGATGTTGAGGTTGTGTTGACGCGCGATGGATGCGAGGGGACTCATGTAAACGTTGAAGAGGGTGGGACTGAGCGATGATCCTTGTGGTACTCCGCATATGACTTCGGTGGCCTCTGATTTGAAAGGGGGGAGTCGGACTCTCTGGGTTCTCCCGGCGAGGAACGAGATGATCCAGTCCAAGGCTTTTCCTTGTATTCCGACGTTGCTGAGGCGTTGTATGAGGGTGCTATGACAAACTGTGTAAGAGGTCGAGTAGGATGAGGGCAACTGTTTCTCCATTGTCCAGTAGTGTTCGGATGTCATCTGACGCTGCAATTAGGGCGGTTTCGGTGCTGTGTTTGGCTTGAATGCCGGATTGTGGAGAGTCGAGGGAGTTGTTGGATTCAAGGAAGTCGGCGAGCTGGCTATGGTCTGCTGTGGGCTTCTTCAGGAGGGCACTGAGTTCGGCGTGTTTTCAGCTTTCTGGGAAGGTAGTGGAGTTGAAGGAGCAGTTGATGACATCACGGAGATGGGGTGCGATGATGGAGTCTGCTTTGTTGAATTTGTGGTGGGGACATGGGTCGGTTGGCGCGCCTGAATGGATGGAGTTCATTAGGCGGATGGTGTCTTCAGTGGTGATTGGGTTCCAGGGGCTAAGGTTGTTAGAGAGTGATTCGGGTTCGGAGGTGGGTGGAGTGGACTGTTTTTTGGAAATGTTCTTAAAGCTGTTATGTATGTCGGCGATTTTGTTGTAGAAGAAAGAGGATAACAAGTCGCAGAGGTCTTGTGAGGGAGTGATGTCGTTAGAGGCTACGGTGGGGTTGGTAAATTCTTTGACGATGTTGAAAAGTTCCTTGCTGTTATGAGCGTTGTTGTCGAGTTGATCCTTGAATGTTGATTTCTTGGTAGATCGGATCAATTGGTGGTGTTTGCGGGTGGCAGCTTTGAAGGTGGTCAGGTTGTCAGTGGATGGGTTTTTCTCCATGTTTTTTCGAGAGTACGGCAAAGTTTCTTGGATTTCCTAAGGTCATCGTTGAACCAGGGAGCCTTTTTGCTGCCTTGTTTGATCTGGTGGTTTTTCAGGGGTGCTAATTCGTCAGCGCTGTGAGTGATCCATTGTTTGAGTTTGGTGGCAGCTTCGTTTGGGTCCGATGAGAGGACGGGAGGGTTTTGGTTGAGCGATGTGAGGAGTTGGTTGGTGGTGATTTTGTTCCAGTTTCTTCGAGGAATAGGTTGTGGGGGGTTGTGGATCATGGAAGTTTTGTAGCTGAAGTGAACACAGCTGTGGTCCGTCCAATGGAGAGCTGTGGTATGATCGAAGGAGATGTGTTTGCAGGAGGTGAAGACAGGGTCGAGTGTATGTCTGGCTACATGGGTGGGGGTGTCAACAAGTTGTTTGAGTCCGAGATTGGCCAGGTTGTCTAGAAGGGTGGTGGTGTTGCTATCGTTTTTCTTTTCTAGGTGGAAGTTGAAGTCTCCCAGTAGGATGTAGTTCTCGGAGGGGAGGGCATGTGGGCTGATGAAGTCAGTGATGTCTTCGCTGAATTGTTTACGGGATCCTGGTGGTCTGTAGATGAGGGTGCCTCTGAGTGTGGTTCTGGGGTTGGTGTGGATCTGGAAGTGGAGGTGTTCGGCGGTTGTAAGGTTGTCGTCGAAGCTGGTCGTGATTCTGATGGTGTTCTTATGGACGATGGCGATGCCTCCTCCTGTTTGGTTGGTGCGGTCTTTACGGATGATCTTGTAAGCGTCCGGGATGGCTATGGCGATGTCGGGTGCTGATGATGCGTTCATCCAGGTTTCTGTAAGGAAGGCGATGTCCGGTGACGCAGTGTCGAGTAGGTCCCAGAGTTCAGTGGCGTGTTTGTGGACCGAGCGGGTGTTCAGCAGGATGCAATTCAGGTGGTTAGAGTCGGAGTTGTGTTTGGAGGAAGAGGATTTGGTGTGGGTCTTGATGCAGGCAAACTTGCAGGAGTGGCAGGCGAAGGGACCGTGGGTACGTCCAGGGGCAGCTTCGAAGCATTGTGGTGTGCGTCCGGGGTTAAGGGCTAAGAGGGTGGCGGCGTTATACGTTATGCGGGAGGAATGCGGTATGCGGGGACCAGGGGGTCTGGCGCTGGGCGCGGTCCAGGCGCGGACGGGCGTAGACGGGCTTACCTTTGGTGCACATTCGGCGCGCATGGGGCGCGACCGCTGCGCGTGAACGCTGCGCGCAAAAGCATCTGTCATATGTGGACAGTGGAGGGGGTGGGGCGTGGGAGGAGCAGCTGGGAGGCGGTAGCGGGGAGGAGAGACGGGCTGTGAGGCAACAACAATAACAAAATGGATGCAAGGAAAGCGAAACAGGGCGAGACTGGGACACAGACTAGGCAGACTGTATGGGTATATGCACAATCGGGCTAAGACAATTTCACCAATTTAAATAAAGCGAGCAGAAAGATGCGGGCGTTACAGTGATAAAGCAGGTAATGGCGCACAATCACACTTAGATAGCGTTACAACTACAGGCAATGGCAGCAGAGCGGGCGGAGCAATTAATTATCCTGAATGCGCTACGATACCACGGAGCCTCGTCAGCAGATTGGGGCGCTACGAGGTCACAGTGCCTTGGAAGCAGCTTCGAGCGCTATGGAGTCTTGGGAAAGACCTCTTCTGAGCGGGACAGGAGATTCACAATGTGGGGGTAGGCGGGCCAGTGAATAACTATCTGTTTGTGGGAGGAGCAGCTGGGAGGCGGTAGCGGGGAGGAGAGACGGGCTGTGAGGCAACAACAATAACAAAATGGATGCAAGGAAAGCGAAACAGGGCGAGACTGGGGCACAGACTAGGCAGACTGTATGGGTATATGCACAATCGGGCTAAAACAATTTCACCAATTAAATAAAGCGAGCAGAAAGATGCGGGCGTTACAGTGATAAAGCAGGTAATGGCGCTGATACAGGACTCAGCATCCGACCCCCACAGTTTGAACCACCGCTGCATGATGTATCTTTAACAGCGGATCTCGCAAAGCTTTGCAAACAAGGATGTAACTGACTTTTTTTCAGCAGGTGTAACGTGGACCCTGTATCGGCCTAAACATGTGACTTTGTCCAGGTCTGGCGTGACCAGATAACCACAGTTGGCAGGTTTGCTTAGACGCATCACTTGCACTTAAAACTTTGAAATTGCACATCTCTGCTTCTACTGATTGGATTTTTTTCATTTGGTCTGAAATAATTTATTACTTTTGACTCTATTTATCTAAATTGGTATGAGATTTTTCTAATGTTGTGTTTTAACTTTATTACTGTTTGAAGTGCCAGATGAATACTTTGCATATTGCCTCTTAGCTAAGCCTGACTGTTTTTGTCCCAAGCTACCAGGGTGTTAAGTAGAGGCTAAATATAGGTTTTCTATCATTTCCTCCAGACAACAATTGTGGTTGCTTCTTGAGTAGGCTTTCACATCCTCAACCAGTGACCACATTTGCAACATTGGTGTCCAGCTGTGAAATTAGGACTTGTGTTTGTGCGGGCCATACAGTGATTTTGTGTAATACAAAAATGTGCAGATAAATCATCTTAGAGTAATTCTCGTTTTTTAAATTCCCCTTGATTGGCTCTTTGTGCTTTTTCCAAAGGTACTCTCATTCTACCTGAATGTTTGTGACCATACCTGCAGTATTCGATTTTGAACTGGTCAACCTAGATAGCTGCACTTTCATTGAGCTCACGCAGTACTGTAATGAAAGGGGACTGCCAGAAAGCTCCGAGGCCCTGTGCAGAAGTTCACTAGTTGCTGAAAGCAACAGAAGATGGAGATGAGAAGGATGATATGAATGAGCAGGAGCAGGCCCAGGATGCAAGCCCTGAGATTCAGCAATTTGGGGACTGGAATGATTTGTCTCCTGAATTGGAACTCTCTGCCAGATCATAAAGCAGTTGTGTTCACAAAGACTGTCCCCAGAGGAGCTGCTGGACAGGAAACACACAGATGGCCAAACTGAAAATGAAGGCTAAGCAAAAGAAAGCTGAGACAGCCTTGATGGAGAAGGAAATGGCCATGGGGGAGAGCAAATTTGGCCCATGCCTGGGGAAGCCAACAGTAATGGTGGCAGCATACCTGCAGTGTCTGAAAGGTACAAAAAATGTAATATACCTAAGGATATGGTGCTCAGGTATGTGGTAGGGGATGACATAGACAAATTGTTCTCTGCTTATGAAGTGGACATTAAAGTGCATAGGTTTACATTAGAGATTTAGGTTGCATCACTCTAGAAATACATGCCTATAGTAGGGAGTGATCCCTTGCTTACACTGGAGGTGTGGGACCAGATGAAGTATCCCGATGAAATCTATCCTTCTCACCAAGTTTGAAGTTGCACCTGAGAAGTACCACATTAGGTTCATGGATAAGCAAAAGATGCAGAACTAGTGTTTGGTGGATTTCCTTGATTACGCCAGCAAGGCACTGAATAGCTGAGTGTGGAGCAGCAAAATTGATGATTTTACTGGGCTGTTTACTCAGACACTAAGTGAGCACATGTTCAATCTAGTTTTCACAGAGCTGCGCAAGCACCTCCTTGATTATAGGCTTGCTGATCTCAGGGAGCTTGGTGAGGAGGTGGACCTCTGGGTCAGCACCTGAGTGTCTATAAAGGTATCTGGGGGGATGATCACCAAAGGGTGATCAGGGGTCTCACCAGAAGAAGGAAGGGGAGAAAAACTTAAAGATATGGCGTTCTCTAATAGCACCCAAAAAAATTACCATGGGAAACATAGTAACCAGTCCCAATCTGAACCAAAGAGAAAGGTGAGTCACTTATTTGACAATCAGAGAGGGAGGTGTTTCCCCTAGTGTAGTGAGTGCTACAAGTATGGGCACTCCAAAGGAGACTGCAAATGTTCCAAGTGGGCAAAGCCCGTCACCGGTAGACAGACACCTGGGTTGGCGAGTATAGTGCTTGAGGAGGAGGTAGGCACAGTTTGCTTTGAGGAGAGTACAGAGGATACCTTAGTGTCCATAGAGAGATGGTGCCAAAAGCTCATAAGCCTTTCAATGTGTCTATTAATAGTTCCAATACTTCTAATTATAATCAGTAGGCACCTATTGGAACAAGGATGGAGGCCCTCAGAGTCACAGGTTCCTGTATGACTACTGTGAAATGTCACTGGTGTCTTCCGAACAGGTCCTCACCAACAAATTCCACCAGGCCATACTCACATAGTCCCTACCCAGTAGCTCGAGTTCCCTTTGAGTGGATGGGGGTTTCAGGTTCTCTAAAAGTGGCTGTGGGTTCTGCCATGCTTGCAGATTGTCTGTAAGAGAACAACTTTGAGCACACTGTCTGGAAGGAAGTAGGGCTCAGGAGACACCTAGAGATGCTGGCTTTGTCTGAACTGGTGTTTATTACCAGAAGGTCCATGGGTGCCAAGAGTGGAATCAAGAAAGCCTAGACCCTGGAACAATGGCTCAGGCAGTTGCCAAGAATACAAAGGGGAAAGGGTGTTGGAAACCCATCCCTGAAACCCTATGGTCCAGGTTGACAGGACGCCTAAGGGGGTCAACAATGATCCTACCTGGGAGGACATTGCCACCCTGGGATAACTGCATTATCTTGCTGGATGCTCATGTGATGGTGGGCCCACCAGGGAGGAGTTCCGCAAGGTGCAGAAAGAGTGCCCGGCTCTAGTGGTCTTAAGGTGGAAAGCTGAGGTCCAGGACCAAAGACAGCATGAGGCAACATGTCCATCCTGGTCTTGGTGAATCATGCAACACAGTACCAAAGTACTTTGAGGTCGGTGACTGCACCTGTTGTGGATAGGGCCCTCTTGGGGATTTTTATCCACATGGGGTTCCTCAAGGAAGTAGAATCTTACAGCAGCACTAACTTCATGTCAGCATACATGAAGTCCAGGTGCGGTGAGTAGAGGTATCCTACAAGTTCTGGAGACTGTATCAGACTCAAACAAATGGGCCTGTTGATAGGCCTGTCTGAGACTATGAGGCAAAAGTAGGACATCTTCTTGCCATACCTATGAGGTTAGGTTCCTACGGTCAAACTCCATCTTAATCAGTACCAACTCCATCTTGGTGCATGGAAAATACCATCTTCCTTAACTTAGACAAAGGAAGTCACATTTTCCCTTATTTATGCAGAATTATTGTAATGTCTGACTTTAGGTGCAGATGACACCAGTCTGGATCTTTATAGGAACTCTGATATCATCAAGTTCTTTAATTAATGACATAGATCCAACATCTAATGCAACATCTACCTGGGTCAAATGTCTCCTCACCACATCAAGGTCAAACAAGAACACATACAGACATATGCCCAAAATAATGTAGCCTGAATTAATGTCTTTTTGCCTTATATGTTCATAAGGAAACGTTTGGGACGCATCCCTTGATACACATCATCTATGTCAGACATTCCTAAGTTTATGTTAGAAATTTCACTTTCTGATAAGATTTAGTATATAAGAACTGCCACTTGACCACTTGTAAGGAGAGGTCCTTCACCAAAATTATAGCCCAAAATTCAGCCAGAGACGGTCCCTCCTGCTGTCAGCGCACGTCACACTTCACAAATGAGGCTTCTCACATGAATCTGAAGCTGATAAAGCCAAGTTCCTGAAGAAGACTGACTGACTCCTACCTCATGGGATGTTTGCCCTTTGTGTCTTCGTGCATCAGCTGGTAAAGACAGCCTTTCCTGTAAACAAGGTATGTAGTGCATCTCTTTTCCCTAAGAAACTCTAAACTGTAAGATGCGCTGCCTTTCATGCTTTCATAGCATAATACATAGAAGTGGGCTTTTGGGTGTTAGGTTCTAGATCACATTTGAAAAGGCATTTTAGCAATGCTGGACAAGTTTATCTTGTTCTTGTTATCTATAATGTATCTTCTTGCTGTTTTATAGTATTCTGTGCCGTTGTTTTAGATCTACTGAGAAACAAGTAGTTCCTATAGTAATAAATACTTTTAACGTAAAAGTCTTCATTCTCAGTAGTGCAGTGTGTGTGATACTGTAAATAATGAAATGCGGTTTGTTGCTGTTTCCATGGTGCCCCTGATCCCTTTATGGGATTGCTAATAACCCAAAAGCAATATTTCTATATCAATTTCACATTGAATAGTGTCTTTTGGGGTTACAATATTTTGTCTTTCACATTCATCGCTGGTGCATTGAACCATTCATCGTGTCACCCCTGGGGGAGAAAGTATACCTTATAGAGTTACCCCAAAGTCGTAACTTACTCAGCAGTTGGCACCCAATGTATGACTCAAATTTTATGGCTATGAGTTGAGTCATTTACAATTATCATACACTTCTGAACTATTATTATGTCATTATGAGGGTGTCACAGTAATCATGGTTGCCTCCTATTGGGAATAAGGGAACACCTATTTCTGTATGTTCATGCAGCTTGACTCATAATAGTTATTCCCGATTCTGTGGGTCTTTGTTTCCAAGTACAAATTTAATCCATTCATCGTGGCAGCACCTATCGTTATAGGGGTCAATTGCAGGGAAGCAGTTACTCGACACATCTAGGCTCAAGGTGTACCCAGTGGGGGGCGTAGGTGGTTTCTTTTGTAATAGCTGCACATCCTGCATATGCCTTTGAGACCTTTTACTCTTGGGTGAAGTCTGACCCTATTGATGCTTCCTCAGGACAGGTTTATGAATATACAGTGGGAGTTTCCCTGCACATTATAGAGTTTACCATGATGTGGAAATCTCTTTAACTTATCAAGAACCCCAAAATTGGTTTGGTGGTCAATTGCCACACATGCACAGACATGTTCATTTTGGCCCTTTGAGCAATGACAGGGTTATAAGGCCGGTCTTGGCTGGTCACTCTACTGTTCCTCGCACTGAAACTCCATTTTATTCGGAGGTAGGAGGGACAGTGGAGGTATTCAAATATTTATTATTATTTATTTATTTGAGAGTTTTACATAGCGCTGGCAAGACCCGAGGGTATCGGAGTGCTTTACAACAGATGAGTCAGGAAATCGCATAAACGCAATAGTCTTGAGGAAAACATTATAGCGTGGCAATATATATAATGGTATAATGGATCCTGGTGCTTCGTTTAGGTATGGGTATGCTGTACCACCTTGAAGCAGGGAGGTCAGATGGAGTCATAGCGCTGTGCACGTTGGCTTAAGCCAGCCCCCTTTATGGCTGTGGGGGTGAGGAAGGTGTCCGGTGGCTTGGCGGAGGTAGATGACTTGATGGCAGAGAATCTTGCATCTGTCCGGTTCCGGCTAGTGTGCTCCATTGGCAGCTATCAATAGATGGGCGGACGATTCAGAAAGAGGTCTTTGAGCTGCATTTTAAATTTTGGAAAGGATGGGGTAGTTCTGATGTGGACTGGGATTGAAATCCAGATTTTGGGTGTGCTTCCAGAAAAGGAGCAGGCTGCGTTTTTTTGATTATGGGTTTTCGGCGGGATGAGGAGAAGCGCATTGGAGCTCCTGCGGGTCCTAGTCTGTCTGGCCTTCTTAAGTTTGGAGGCCAGGTAGGCTGGTTTCCTGGTGTGCATGGCTTTGTGCGTGAGGCACGCATTTCGACTGGGAGCCATTTTAGCTCTTTGAGTGCAGATGATATGTGATCGTATTTCTTTGCTCCTGTGATCATTCTGGCTGCTGTATTGAGTGTCGTTCCGAGGGAACCTAAGTGGCATTGAGATGTACCTGTGAGGGCTGCATTACCGTAGTCTAGTCTGGATAGCACTAGTGCTTGAGTCGCTTTCTTGAGGTCCCCAAGCGGGATATAGGGTTTTATTTTGTTGAGTAGTTTCAAGTTGAGGAAGGCGCTTTTTGCCGAGATTTTTATGTGCTTGGCCATGTCAAGTTTTGAATCAAGGGTGATTCCCAGAGATTTTACTGGGTCAGCCAGGGTGATATTGACGTTGAGGGCGTCAATGGCTTTTTGGGTTCACTTTTTTGTTAGAGATAAGGAGGAATTCCGTTTTGTCTTGGTTTAGTTTCAAGCGATTAAGGGATAGCCAATTTTGGACTTCTCTAAGAGTATTATTAAGTCTTTGGATGTCTTCGATGGAGGAGGTTTCAATATAGATCTGGGTGTTGCCTGCATATAGGTGGAAGGGGATTTTGATGTTTTTGAGTACAGTGGTAAGGGGTTCCATGTAGATGTTGAAAAGTTGAGGGGACACCTCTGCTGACGGGGTATAGTTTAGACGAGAAGTTTTACATTTTTATTCTTTGTGTGCGGTTCTTGAGAAAGGAGGAGAACCACTGTAGGACCTGCTCTTCTGCACCTAGCCTATTTTGGAGTACTTTGATGAGTAGCTTGTGGTCAATCATGACAAAGGCTGCCGATAGGTCTAGGAGTATGAGTAGACAGCTTTGGTCTGTGTCTAGTGACCTGTGGGTGTCACCTATGATGTTAATGATTGCTGTCTCGGTACTGCAGCCTTGTCGGAAGCCTGATTGGTGGGGTCCAGGAGGTTGATGTTGTCCATGTGTTGGGTCAATTGTAGGAGAACACATCTTTCCAGGATTTTAGATAGGAGAGGAAGATTGGAAACAGGTCAGAAGTTATTCAAGTCATTAGAGTCCAAGGTCTGTTTTTTTAGAAGTCGTGTTACTTGGCCGACTTTGAGGCAGTCTGGAATGGTTCCGGTTCTCAGGGAGCTGTTTATGAATTTGCTCTAGAGCGGGGCTAAGGAGAGTTTGAGTTTTTTAGCCATTTGATTGGGTATAGGATCAAGGGCTTGGGAAGAGGTGGTTTAACTATTATCGATTCACAGATGGGGTTAAAGGTTTTCCAGAGTATTGGAAGGTGGTTATGTACAATATCATATGTCCTTGGGGACAGGCTCATGTGAGTAGTTCTGCGGTTGAAATCCAAGGAGAGTTCGATCTTGGTGATTTTGTCATGGAAGAAGTTGCTGAAGTTATCGCACCGCTCTTTGGGGGCAAACATCAAGGGAGGGGGGGCTTGGAAGTCTGTTGTTTGATGAGGTTGAAGAGTTCCTTTGGTCTGTTTTTTGCGTTGTCGAGAGCAGAGCAGAAGAAGGAGGTTTGTTCGTTAATTATGTGTTTTTTGTACTTCCTGCGAGTTGATTTGAGTTGTTCTTAGAGGATTGAGGTTGGGTTTTTCTGCCAGCGTCTTTCTATGGCCCCGAGGTGTCTCCTTTCAGAGTTTATGTCTGTGTTGAACCAGGATCTGGACGGAATGTTTCTGGGTATTTTTAGTTTCAGGGGGGCTAGTTGGTCTAGAAATGAAGTCGTAGTTGTTGAGAGGTGATACAGGATACTTGTGCAGTTTATGTACTATGAGCTCCGGATGTGATATGGCAGCAGGAGCTGCCACTCCCACACAAATACAGATCATTAGTCCACATGCTAAATGCTAACGTGGGAAAAGCACCTGTCTAGCATGATGAAATGGCTTTCTGAAAAGCTCAAAAGACCAACCAACTAGAAGCAGTGTATCCATACACTACCTCTCGTGACAAACAAAGCATACTGACTATGTGTCTTCCCAAATGTTATCTCCGGTAGAGGAGTGTAACTCCTGGAGTAGCATCCTTGCATGCATTTATACGGGTACAAAGAACGCGCCTTCATTGACAGTCCTCCCTGATATACTTAGACAAGTACAAAACAAGCACAGAGCTGCCCTAGCTCTGGACTTAGGAATGAAGTTAATAGGAAACTTCTCCAAAATGTTCTCGATCATTTTAAGTAAAATAAAGGGAGCGGTTGCAGTTCTGGCTATACGTCAGAGACTGGAAGCAGTTCCGGTTCAGGACCGTAAACGGGAACTAACTAAAATAATCACTGAGATGTTTACCTCTGTAGGTAGTGATACCCTGCGTACACAACCGGTTAAGTCACACTTAAAACTTAAAAATAATACAGAGCGATCTGTTACGGAGAACTCTGCAAACAAAGCAAGAAAAAAACCAAAGATAAAAGATGGACTGGATTACTTGCGTCTCGAGAATCTAGCAGGTGTGATTATAACTTAAGAGACTGCATAAAGATTAGAAAGCCTAAATGGTATGAGTATTCTGATAGCCGATTTTCATGTTTATTTCACAGCACTGAAGGTAAAAGAACCGAAAGGGGGAGTTGATACAAGTCCCAAATAAAAGAGGAGTACAGTGGAAAAAGTGAATGCAGACGCAGGACTGATGTCAGCATAAGGAGGGAAGAGAAATGATTGGACTCTAAAACCCCAGTAAAAAAGACAATTCAGCTACAAATCCTCCTGAGAAACGGGACTTGGGTGAGAGCACTCCTAGACAGCACCACAGAAGTCACTATAGTACATCAGACTCTTCAGAGGATTCTAGATGCACATTCAACTGATGACCTTATACAGATTAAGACTCCAGATCAACATTTAAATCCTCTTGATAGGGTTTCCAAACTAAAAATACAAATTGAAGACAACATACCACGTATTATCAAATTAGTCTTCTGCTCTAAAATATCTGATGATTATGACATCATCCTTGCAGAAAAAAACTGCCCTCCAGTTTTTATTAGGGAAGCACACCAGGGAGAGTAGTTTATACGTGCAGCTGTCTCTCCCATTGTAACTGAAGACATCAGGGGAATGTATGCCAGTGAATGGACAAGGAGACAGGCTCCAACCTTAAACAGCAACCAAGCAGGTTGGGATGAACATTCTAGATTGTAGTGTAGTTCCTATATTCCCAAATAGGCTCTGCGCATTGGAATAACATAAACGATAGTTTAGACGTAGGACTGAGGTCGACTAGGTCTCTACTGAATATGTTAGACTTAATTATGAATGCCAGCTTGCTCAGAGGTCACTAGAAACTTTCTCGAATGAACGGGAAGGAGTTAACTTTCCTGATTAGACAAGAAGGGATTCGTTTCTGACAACCGCATAAACATGACAACTTTGCTCCCTCCAGAACAAGGAGTATATCTCGAAAGTCGTGTGAAAACAATAGACAGCTATTTCACTCAGTCAATCGTGCATGTTTAGTTTCACCAGGAGTGCAGAGAAATAGAGAGACAGGCGTTTTCAATAAAAGTTGTTATTTATTTAGCAGTCCTCTTTCTCATGCAAGAGAAGTGAATTGCCACAATTGCAATACTTATCATGAAGTAAAGTGCGTACAGTAAAAGTAGTATTATGAAATAATACTGTAAAAGCATTGATATGGTTTCTGAGCCATAAGATACTTAAAATGGATAAAATATATACATATATAAAACAATGACTAAACGTACTCAACTGCTGCTTCTAAGATACGCCTACCCCGGTGTACCTAACCTAAGCCTAGTACGTGATAAGGAGTAAGTGAGCTGCAGTTTAAGTTAAGTTAGTTTTTGCCTAGAATCTGAATCAAGAATTATCTAAGGATCTAATCAGCTCCGTACCTTGGTTATAGAATGAAGGAGGTCTTGTATCTCTCTCTCAGGACTCGATCTCCCAGCAACCCGCAAGGGTGACTGGAAACACTGGAGCTGGATTTCTCGGCAGGAGAAAAGACAGCGTCTCTCTCAGTGCGTCAATGGGAGGGTCCGCTTCCTTCAGCACTCGCATCAGCTGGGCGTCGGGCAAGTAGATAGCCGCTCTGCTCCAAACCACCGTGTGTTTGCTTAAGGCAACGTTGGTATATTTATACCTGGAAGGTGCATAGTTTGACGTAAGGTTGGACATAAGACGTCACTAAGAACCTACAGTTCTTTCTGGACTCCAGGAGTTCTTGTACAAATCAAAACAAAAGCAGGGGGAATTCCCGGGCTGCTGGAGGCTTGGTTTGTTTAAAGAACGCGTTGTACTTTCTAGGAGTCTATGGGAGTAGCCTTGCTGTATTTGGACTGCATTGGCTATGACTAAATATGGATATGATTCTTATGCCTTTATAAGGATATGATTTGTTATAACCACATAAGGGCATGAATCTGGAATATTTAAATAGGGTCCTAGATACGTTTACAACAAACTCCCATGTAAAGAACTCAGCAAAAAGTGCACTTTTCACACTCTGGCATCACAAAAAAATCTAACCTTTCATTCCAGCTGAAGACTTCAAACTAATTATTCAATCTCTGGTCCTATCCAAAATCGACTACGGAAATGCCCTTTTCTCTGGTACTCCCAAAATCCATCTTGCCTCCTTCAAATCCGTCCTCAACCTCGCTGCCAGACTAACAACAAACTGTAAACATTTTGCCCGCGTCTCCCCTGCCCTCAAGAACCTCAAATGGCTCCCCATCGAAGGCAGATCCTCCTATAAAATTGCCTGTATTACACACAAAGCCCTCTGTCAGAAGACTCCAACCTACCACACAACTAAACTCAAAAAAGCTGGCTGTGCCCGAATGCTCAGAACCACCAACACTCTTCTTCTCATATCCCCCTACTAAAAAAAAAAACACATTGAACTCTGGCTCCTTCTCTGGCAAGGCCCCAACCATCTGGAATGCCCTCCCCAAAGACCTTTGATGCAACCCCTCTTATGTCAGCTTCAGAAGTAACCTTAAAATTTCACTTTTTCACAAAATGTTGGGGAAATTAATTCCCTGTTCTCCTTTCTGACTATTTCCCCCCTCCTTCCTTAGGCAACTCCGCCTACCCTTTGCACTCTCTCACCCCCCTCCTGACACCCTTCACACACCCCTCCCCCTCATTATACCCCCCACACCCTACTATGTCCATTGAGTCCTCCTTGGCATACTGTAAAATTACTATTTATAAAAGCATTCTGGTTCTTTCAATTGGTTTTCTGTTTATCTTATATGCACTCTGCTCACTATGTACTCTAAATGGTTCCTTTTATATTTGTATCGTTCATTGCTATTGTTGTTTTCTTGTTCAATAGCATTGCTGATGTAAAGCGCTCTGATACCCTTGGGTGGAGCTAGTGCTATATAAAACCTTCAAAATAAAATAAAGGATGACCTTTAAGAGCACCAGGTTACCCAGCCAGTCATATGTGCCCATAGACATTCTTTCACAGAGCACCAAAAATAGACACAAGCACACAGGCCACTGAGGCCAGAAACTGTGGAAATGTCACACATAAGCACCTAGGCGCTGAGGGGTGAAACTGTGAAATTGTCCCACATAAGCATATGATAACTAGCACCTAGGGCACAGAGGCCAGAAACTATTCAAACGTCACACCCAGGCCTGGTCACACCAGGCCAGAAAGCACGGAAACGTCACTCATAAGCACCCAGGCCAGTAAGCATGAAAATGTCACACATTCCATGAGCTTCCAGGTCATTGAGCCAGAAACTATGGAAAAAGCACACATAAGCACCCAGGTCAGAAAGCATGGAAATGCCACACATAAGTGCACAGGCTGCCAGATAGCATGGAAATGTCTCACATGGCACCCTAGCCAGAAAGCATGAAGAAATCACAAAAAGACCCCCAGGCTAGTGGCACTAGAACACTTTTCAGAGTGTGGGTGCTGCCATCAATGTTGCCTCTACATCACTCACAGGATTGTGAAAAATTCAAGAATCACACAAAGAACAAGGGTACCAATTCAGCTTTGCCTATTCCGGGACATACAAAACTTAAAAGTATAAGCCAAACCATTTCAATACACTGCAATCTGCATACTGCACCCTGCCTTATGGAAAGGGCTTGCACTAGTAGTGACATCCTGATGATATATGTAGTAAAAGGGAATATTTTTAGGCCTGGCAAAAGGTCCTTTTGCCAGGTCAAAATGTCAGTTTTATAACTGCACAGGCAGACTGCAATGACAGGCCCTGGCCTTGACACATGTTTAAATAGGCTACTTACGTGGGTGGCACAATAAGTGTTGCAGGCCCACTAGCAGCATTTAGTTTACATTCCCTAGGTACATGGAGAACCACATTACTAAGGACTTACAAGTAAATTAAATTTGCCAATTTAGTGTAAGCCAATTTTATCATGTTTAAAGGAAAGAGCGCAAACACTTTAGCACTGGTTAGCATTGGTAAAGTGCACTGAGCCCCAAGAACCAACAAAAATTGCCTTTTTTGTAATAAAGCAGATCAAACCTGAATTTATTTTGGAGGAATTTGAGGCCGACAAAGACTTATCTAACCATTCTCAGCAGTGAGTATGAACAATATGCTCCCGAAAGAGAGTGTGAGGAAAAGGGTGGGATGAAGGGGGGACCAAGACCATGGTATTATCACCGAGCAAATAGGTAATCATTACAGTTGTAAATAAAAAACTATTTCTGCATATCCATGAAACAGGCGTGTAACCTACAGGTTGTATAAGCCGTTTCTGCCCCTAACGCTTTAAACCCAGTACATTCCAGCATCAGGTATCTCCTTTTCCAGAATAGGCACTCAACCCACTGTGCTGTGAAAGCAAAGGGCTCCTATTCCCCTTTTCTTCAAGCCGGCGGGAGGCATTGTGTATCAGCATTATAGTAGAAAATGTAAAGGCCAGCCACCCCCCACCACCTCGCTTCGCCCTAAGACTTGTAGGCCCCAGCCCGGTTTCACAACCGCAGCATAGTGGATTTGTGAGCACTGGCAGACTACCATAAGTGCCGGTGTTGACAATGTAGCACCAGTGCAGCGCACCGGAAAGCACCGGCATAAATTAAGCACCCTGCTATGATGGTGTATCGGGGTATTTTAGCACACTGCTGACCCTGAGCAGACATCTGCTCATTTGCTGTCCATACCATGCAGCTATAATAGCAGACTCATGCTGTCTGCTCTACAGTCACATCACAAACTCCATTCATTGGAACACATATCACTTTTGACATTGACCCCTAAGAACACCTCTTTGTCTTTGGTGCCTACAAGATTCATGTTTGAATGGCATTAATGAGCAGGTACGTAGGTATATAATTGCAAGAGTGACATTAATATCTCGTCCCTCAGCTTGAGAACTGACCTTGGAAAAAATGTCAACCTGACACTATGGCAGAGGTTTGCCACAGATTTAATATAGATCACCCACCCTGCAGACTTTATTTCCCTTACAAATGGTATCTTCTGCTGGTTTTGAGTAAATCACTTACATTCAAACCTTGTCCTTCCTTGAGGCTCAGTGAGTTAAGAGCATGGCCCGGCCATCACTGAGGGAGGGACGGCCACGGCCCGGGGCAGGCTACAATTTTCCGAAACTTACTGTCACCACCACGCCCTGCTAATGACCCCTCAGTTGATGCCTCATGACATGTAACGCATTAAATGCTGCGCCCATGGAAAAAGTGTGCTAGGAGTAAGTTAACTCTCGCTTCTGGCATTAGCTATGAGGTTTGAGTACTGACAAGACCAGCTCAGCCTTCCATCCTCCGAGGGTCAGTAAATCAGGCCTCTGTAAGCCTTGTGTGCCATCTCAACCCATTCCTCTTGGCCTCTCCTTGCTATATTTAGTACCCAATGCGCTAAAATAGAGAATAAAATGTGAAATAAATATTAACCCGTCCCTTCAGTTTCCCGCGTGCGTGTGACTCACTGAAATCTATGTCAGTTTTCATACTGAACCAAGATTTCTTGTATGATTGGAATATTTCCCAGGCATTGCCAGTGCATGTTACACAGGCATGTTACAGGCAGAGGCGACCTCCTACAGGGTGCATGTTACATGCAGAGGGGGCCTCGTACAGCAGGGCGCATGTTACAGGTAGATGCGGCCTCCTACAGGACAAAAAGGCATATTACAGGCAGTCAGCAGAGGCGGGCTCCTACAGGGCAGACAGCAGCCTGTCAGCGCACTCCGCCTGTAGGCCTGGCTCCAACTTTCACAGAAAGAGAAGTACATTGTTGGAAGAAGATTCAGTGGTGCATCCTCCTGCGCTGCAGCCATCACCGAGAAGCACGGTCCCTCTAACCATAGCGATAACTAAGTACAAACGATCTCGGGTCTGTGCTGTGGAGGGCCGTCTCAGAACATTCAAAGTTTTCTACCCCCCACGGAGGGTTGGTGCCCAGCAGCAGAGGCCTGCAATCAGCAAGGGACCTCACCTCCCAACAGGCCTGTACATGCAACACAGATGGGTCTCACTCTCTGGGGGTTCAGGGACCTGGACTGTGGGACTCACTGAAGCCAGACTTCAGGGCAGAATCAAACACACTGTCTGGGGAACAAAATAGGACACCTGAAAAGAAATTAGGGAGGCAGCACACTGATCGGGGCAAACTCTGTGAGGTTGTCTAAAGCCCTGTGGAGGAAGAGCAAGCAAGTAAGTTGGTGCCTTCTCTTGATTTGTGGGAGCAGTGCAAGTACAGCAAACAGAATCCAATATAGACGATTGGGGGCATCACTTGAAGTGTACTGGAATTTGCAGACAAAAAAAAGCATGCATTAGGAGCAAAAATGCATTCTCCTGCTCAAGGTAGCATATTACTTCGTCATTTATAACTAAAACTAAATAGGTCCACAGTTTCCAGTAACGATTCATTGGGAGTCCATGGAAATCAAAAGATTATAAACCTCTGCTCCAGGGTTCCACCTGTGATTGAGTGCTCTCTATTCCTGATATTGGATACTATATGGCTCCTAAGCAATCTTTTCCAGGAGCAGTTTCCACACCAACTTCTCTTTTTCTGCACCTAAGTAGTAAGCTTCCAAGGAAGCATAAAGGGTGGAATGCTGCTCTGTTCCTGTTGCATGTATGTGGTTGTCTTTAAGCCCATGCCTGGCAACTGGCAGTGTGAAAACGTACATAAGCCTTGAGTATGACCTGTGTTCATTTGAGCAGGGATACTGCTTCTCTGTCATCTATTCTCAACATGTCCTCGCACCAGTGAAGTGAGATTCTCCATCCTGTTCAAACTCTTCATTGCCATTCTGTCTATACCTCATCCATAACCATATTAGAATCCCTTCTACTAACAAGATTCCAAAGGGCATCTGCATAAGGACCTCATATCCTTTCAATAACCTGCAATTCCTGCCTCTGATGAATCAAACCCAATCTGTACCCCATCATGTTGGCCTTCTACTGCAGCATCACAACCTTGGAGTGCGATTATGGAAGTTGCCTGAAGTACCACCATCCCTCTAGACATCTGTGCTGTCTCTCTCGCCCTCACTCACACACCCCTCATCCGTCAAAGCCACCTCAGAGGATACTCCTTCTCCTACCATGCCACCAAATCCTTGAATGTCCTTCTCCTCCACCTTTGAACAACACCCTCTCTCTCGCTATTCAGAAAGGGACTACAGACCTTGTTCTGTGACTAATCGTAGAAGGATCCTAGGATACCCTTTTGTGTCCTGATTGATTTTTGTTTGCAGATTTATATAGCACGAACGCGACCTGAAAGTGTTGGAGTACTTTACATGAGCACCAGTTACCTTACACAAGGACACACACATTTTTTGATAGACACAGGGAGATTAAGGGATTTTCCCAGAATCACGGGAAGCTGAGCCAACGCCAAGGCTCAAACATGGTTCCCCAGCTCCAAAGTCAGCAGCTCTGGCCATAAGGGCAGGTCACAACCTCTGCTGTGCCCCTGGAACCAGGTGAGAATCCTGCATGCACCAGGTATCTATATCCAGCAAATGGCAATTGCACCACATCAAGTGAGTATCTGGGAGACATGCCACACCAATGCTGGACTACCAACCATCACTTAATTAGGTAGCATGGACCTCTGACATTCCATGTCATGAGTTTTAGGGGACATCCCTCGGACAACATTCAAATACGGACATCCCCACCCTCTTTCAAGTCAGAGTTAATATTATGTCCACGCACCCTTACGTTACCCCCACATTTTGTCAGAACCCAAACTTTAAGCAATGATACGTGAAACAATCCATTAACTTCTATCCTACTGTTCTTGCGCAATGAGCAACAAACACCCTACCTCCATACCACATGTAGCACCTGTAGCACCAACATTAGATCTTCGGAACAGGTCAGCGTGAAATCTCACGCCATTTGATCAGCAGCAGTAGGACTGCACCCACCAAAGTTATAGTCACACTTCAATTTACCTTCCCCACATCTGCTGCTTAACTATGTGCTGAATCTGTTGGTTTAAAATGTTTAATCATGCCGCGGAGCAGTGGAGAATTCAAGGACAACATTCAGACGTTAATGTGTACTTATCAATCCCTCCCCTTTGTACAGCACACAGTTTATGATAGTAGGTACCAGCAAATCCAGGTTTAAAGCTGTGTTTTTTATGACTACTGGAGCTTCCAACTCTCTATTAAAATAAGATTAGGGTTTTTAACTGTACCAATTACAGAAACAGTTGTTAAAAATTCATTTGGCCGGATATTTGAAAAGAGTTATTTCTATCATACCCGGTACTCAGCTCTATTACCAGACTGATAGTGAAAATGCTGAAGGAAAATATGGCAACCTATACAAATAAATAATTCAATCATTGAGCCACAAGGTATGCTTTGCCTTTAAGCCGTTCACTAAGGAGCCGTAGGGGGGCATATAGCAGACCTTTGCCAATCTGACTTTGAGTAAGGGAAGCGTTTGTCACCTTGAATAAATCCATGGGCCAGGCCGGGGTCTAACCAAGCTTTAATTGCTTTTAATTCCAGCCCGGTCATTACGCCCCCAGAGACAGTGCCAGGCCAATTAATTAATTGATCAGGGTCATCACTCACCTGTGGGCGCCGGGTGGCAGCCAGCAGACACGGCCCAGGGCAGGCTACAAATAATTAAATTACGGGGTCAGGGATTCTCCAGGCTCCACTCCAGCCTCTCGTCGTCTCACTCTCTGGCCTCCTCTGCCTCGCAGTCAAGCACCCTTTTTTTTGCGCGACCCTAATGTGCTTGCGCATGATCACCCCTGACCAGGCCCACTGACTCCAGACCCCAACCCTAAGGGTCAAGGACGCGCCGCGCAGACGTGAAGGCGGAGACTGAAGACTCCGAGCATGGTGCTGTGCAGCCAGTGCCACCACCCAGTGGATGTTTTTATAAATATAACTTATAATGCTGCAATGCTAGCAGTGCTGGACACGGACGGACTGTGCATGCAGCACCACCAGGCAGCAGCTGCATTTTATGCAGAAAGTTGTGTGTGGGACTGTTTGCTGCTCGGTGACGCCAGGGTGAAAATCGGCCCCAGGAACAAAACCAGCCCCCTGTCACACAAACCGGCCCCCACACCATCCAGCCTACCTGGGGATTGCCCGGTGCTCGGAATTGCCAGGTGACCAGACGTCCCGGTTTTGCCAGGATGGTCCTCATTTTCCACCAGCTGTCCGGGCAGATTTCGAGAAATTTTGCTCCTGTTTTGGAGAGTGTCGACTAAAAATGGGGAGGTGTTTTTTGTGTTTTACAAAGCAGGGATAATTGGCAGTTACTCCAAGAAAGCAATTTAATTCACAAGTAAGCTACTGGGTTTAAAAATACCATCTTATGAATAACCCCAGAAAGATACTCCAGATCTTCACGTAGCTGGACAGATTGCATATACATATAGCTCTACTACAAGAGTCGCACTTAGCCCACTCTGCTAATAGTGCGATAGGGTGCAGGTGGGCGGAGACGACTTTGACAGCCTCATACTCTTCCTACTCCAGGGGCGTATTGATTTTAGTAATAAAGGGTACACACTTTCATGTAGAACATACCATGACTGACAACATGGGCCGATATATTATTGTCGTGGGGCTCCTTCGCGGACACCGCATAGGTATAATTAACATGTACGGCCCTAATGTTGATGACCCTTGGTTTTATAAATCTGTGTGGAACAAACTGGAGGATTTCCCTAACAACAATACTGTGGGGTGGGGATTTCAATTTATTATTAAATGACCACCTAGATAGATCAGACTCCTCTAGAGAGCCGCATAGGAAGCGGTAACTGTTATGCAGGCTATTATGTCGGAAGTCAAATTGGTAGACATTTGGAGAGCACAGTACTCGCACCATAGAGAAGCCACGTATCACTCGACTGCCAGAAATAGTTGGTCTTGAATAGACTAATGGATTGGAACAGAGGGGATTATGAATTGGACCAAGCAAATTAAACATTTGCCTAAAACCCTGTCTGACCACAAGCCTGTAAGGCTAAGCATTGATTTTCCTCATTACATGCCACCACTATATGTGTGGAGATTTAACGCCGAAGCATTACTGGACCCCCTGTATAGCACAGGCGATCACTGAATACTTTAATATCAATCAGACTTCTACAGCCAATCCTAGTTTGCTGTGGGAGGCCTTTAAAGCTACTATTCGGGGGGTCTGCATTAGTGTGAACGCAGGTATTCTCAGGGATATTCACGCTCAACTAACACAACGAGAACGCAGGTTAAGTGCTCCAGAGCAGGAATATGAGCAAACAAATAATATGGCCATCCTCGGTGATATTCGGACGATTTTATCAGAGTAGCAGGACTTCGCTGAGAATGAACCCATATATATCTCAAAACGTCACAAGGCACGAACATATGGCGAGGGAGGAAGACCGGGGCACATTTTGGCTAGTAAAATCTGCATGGGGCATAAGGCCCAAATGGTACTTTCTATAAAAGATGAGGATGGAGAGTCCCCTTATGATACACAA
The DNA here is from genome assembly GCF_964261635.1 of Lissotriton helveticus. Classification (NCBI taxonomy): domain Eukaryota; kingdom Metazoa; phylum Chordata; class Amphibia; order Caudata; family Salamandridae; genus Lissotriton; species Lissotriton helveticus. The sequence continues at coordinate 1,613,996,934 of NC_136065.1, forward strand.
AGCCTACTCACCGTGTTCATGAACCCATATGGTGATCTTTATAAATCATGTGACATGGCCACGCCAGCTGAGGTTATGACATATTTGGAAGATATGGAGCTGGCCTGGCTATCTGATGCCCAGAGGGAGTATCTAGTGCAACCGGTGACTGTCAAAGAAGTCACGGACATTATAAAGTCTCTGCCCAATGGTACGGCGCCGGCGCCGTACGGCTTTAGAAACAAATTTTATAAGGCATACATCAACATACTTGCACCTCACCTTGTCCAAATGTATGGAGATGTCCACAGTAATACAATTCTCCCCCACTTTAAGAGAGGCCATGATTATTGCTCTATTGAAGCCTAATAAAGACCCACAGAAGTGTGAATCCTTTAGGCCGTAATCTCTCTTTGTTTCTTTAACAGACTTTACTCTTGCTCATTAAGTAGAATACCCTCTAGAATGGTGATCAGATCCAATCAAGTACCTTGGGGTGTGGTTCCATTGTGACCAGAAACAGTCATTCGGACAAACTATGGTACGGTAATTAGCAGTCTAGAAGAAAAGTAGATTGATGGATACACCTTACCCTATTGTTGGCGGATCGACTGGCCATTGTAAAGATGGTCGTACTTTCTAAGCTTTTGTATCTTTTTTAATAACATTCCTGTCACCCCGCCAACAACAGTTTTCCAAACACTGACTGCTGTTGTAAATCGTCTTATATGGGCAGGCAAACAAGCCCGCATTAAATTTCTTGCTTTAACACTACCATTTGCTAAGGGAGGATTCAAGGCTCCTGATTTCCTTTTCTATTATTTATGTGCCCAGGCGCAATATGCACACTTTTGGTATCATCCCATCCCGTATATGCCTCATGTTGCTATAGAGGATGGTGATGCCCATCCTATCCCACTGAAAACTATCCTTCCTCATCGGCAAGGCCGCATACATGCCTGCACTATTAATACAATTGATACAACAAATGCGGCCTGGCACAAGATGGGGAAATTAGCAAAAAAATTGCCCTTATATGCGCCGGCAATGCCACTATTGTGTCACCCAGAGTTATCAGTTACACAGGATACAGTGGGAACAGACTTGCTACATCGGGCAGGTATTGATAAGATGGCAGACCCATATGCTAACGGTACCTTTGTGGAGCCTCATGGGCTAATGTATATTAGTAATCAAACTCTACTGTTTTGTTTCACTTACCATAGATTGCAGGTCGCCATTAAGAAACTGTATCCAGACTACCCAAGTGAGCCAAAGTCACTCAATACGCTACAAATGCTTATTACGACGTCAAGTAGCTCCCATATGGTAACACGTTTATACACACACCTTCAAGAAGATATAGACAACACTACACACAAGGCATTGGCTAGATGGAATGCTGTGCTGGATCCTCCTCTCACGGAGGAAGAATGGGTGATATGTTGTAACATAACTAGTATACTAACGCCAAATGGTAATCTGCGTATACTCCATTATAAATACCTACACCAAACCTACTACCATCCAGCGCAGTTATATAAATATGGGCTCCGTGAAGATTCCAGATGCAAGAGGTGTGGGGTAGAAGACGCTGGATTTATTCACCTAGCATGGGCCTGCCATTCCATTAAGGCATACTGGAAGGAGGTTATACAAATCTTGAGTATCATGCTGGAAGTGTCTATTGATTGTTAAATTAGCACATGCCTACTAGGCTTAGTCCCTACTGTTAAATCCACAAAGCGTTGCACTCCTTTTGGCCAAGCACAGAATATCACTGTGTTGGGGTAGCAGGATTACTCCCAAGGTTAAATTATGGATTAAAGATATGGCTTACTGTAAAGACACTCTCAAGACATATGAAGAAGAGCTGCCAACGGGGTCTAAACTCAGAGATTACTGGATGTATGTAGTCAAATATTGCTGGACAAATTCACCAGTATAGTGGGTGGAGGTGAACTGTATGTTGTAAATGTATGATCGCTACTATGACAACTGATGAAAACTGTAATATGTGCCTGTATGCTACAAATTGAAGCTTGTATTTTTTGTTATTTGTATCTATGCATTATATGCTTTCAATAAAATTCCTTTAAAAAAAACTGTAGATATGTCATCGCGCTAGCTCGGGAGAAAGTTAAAAGTTCAGGCTGACCGCAGAGGAGCATGGATCAGCTACAGGAACCCATTTAGGCCTGCTAAACAAGGGCACCTTAAATCCTGGTTGCCAAGAGTTGTGGAGTCCTGCTTCAAGGATGCATTGCGGAGCCAATGCAATGCTAGGTCCGGTCAGAGATGCATTATGCAGCATTGCTTCCGATGAGCTGTGAGGGGGATCGCGATGAGAAGTCTTGCATCAAATGTGCAGCGCTCAGCGGCCGTACAGATGGAGCTGTTGGCTGTGATGTGAATTTTTTGAATTGGGAAATCTACGTAGCAGAGATGATGCATCGATTCTGGTCGGGGTTGCACAGCACAGGAGATGCATTGGTTCTGCTGGTCCCACAGGAGGGCATCAGGCCCACTTCCAAGAGTTCAAGACTTTGGTGGCACCACTTAACAGGTAAAGATTCACAGATCATTTCAGGTGCTGGGTTTTTATCTTAATTTAGACACCACAATTAATGGAATAGCATATATATAACTCTAGTTATAGATTTCTGAAGCAATATAAAATCAGTGCAAAATAATACAGTGAAACTTTATCACTGTGGTCATTGGTAAAAACCACTAGGTACAATCGTCACATGCAGGTCGAGTTTCATGGATCCCCTGCAGGGTAAAAATGATGGTGATTCTAGGACCAAGTCATGACACCACAACAAGAACAGTCAAGCTTTATTGGAGGAACATGTGTTGGGCATTAGGGAGTACAAACATGGATTATAAGTAATTGACATGGCTCAAGAAAAACCCAACACCAATTTATACAAATAGAGTATATTTTTATCTTAATTCAGACACCACATATAATGCAAAAGCATACCTATAACTGTAGTTATACATTTCTGAAGCAATATAAAATCAGTGCAAAATAATACAGTGAAACTTTATCATTGCCGTCATTGGTAAAAACGACTAGGTACATACTGTGACGTGCAGATTGAGTTGCACGGAACCGTTGCAGGGTAAAGATGATCGGAGTCCCAGGACCAAGTCACAGCAGTCAGTTCAATTTAACCTGGCGTGTGGTAACGGGTGCAGAGTTGTCAGGCTGTCCCTGGTGCTGATCAGGAGCCACAAGAGTGCTTTTTTTTTACCGCTGAAATGGTGCTGTGGGGGAAAAAGATGCAAAAAGCTAGACCAGGGCCACTGCCGATGTCAGATGAATGTAGAGGTTGGTTGCTGGATTGGAGATCAACAAGTCTGGCCAGAGGTCAGTTGAGCAGACAGTTACTTTGATGTCCGTTGGTCCAGGGGAACGTGGTAGCTGCCTGTAGCTTCATGAAAGGTAGGGCAAAGCTTACCGCAATGTATTAGACTATCTAGCATTTGGTGATCCCTCGGAGGGCCCGAAGCCAGACGGATTAGTGTCAATAGTTCAGGGGAGTCTAAGGGTGTTTCAGGCTTTTAAAGGGGTCCCTCTGTCTAAAGGAACCAAGAGTTAGCCTAGGACAAGTCTCGATCAGGAAGTTCAAGGCGTGTTGAAACAGGTGCAGAATATCCCTCTTTTGCTTATTGAAAGTCCTGTTTTCGCCAACACAGGTCTCTTCTTTTGTCCTCTTCGATGCAGGTTGTTCAGAACTGAGGTTCTGGTGTTAGGGTTGTCTCTTCAATCCTAGATTAGGGGAGTTAGGGGTGTGTGAGCAATAATCCAATGGACTGCCAGTCCCTTCATCATACACCAGTCCATAGACCACTTCTGAGATGACAACATACAGGAGTGTGGGTCACTTTTTCTACCCAGAACCCTCTATTCCACCACTTCTATAAATGGAAGAACCCTTCTTCCAGTGAACAGACCGGGCTGCCCACCTTACTGCCCACCCTAGAGGTGTGGCTAGCCTTTTGAGGGTGTAATCCTCCTTGACCATCTAATTTCCTCTCTGCCCAGATGCAAATGTGCCTGGGGCGGGGGTTATTTTCTCCTCTGGGAGTCAGTCCTGATGCATATATAGGAGGTGATGCAGCCTTCAAAGCTCACTGTCTTGATACGCCACTTCACTAACCTGCCTGATAGGGAGGGGGGAGGTCTTAACTTCTTCCTGCCCAGGCTTTTGTTCCTGCTTCTTGTGAGTGATCACACTGCATGGCAGGAGGTAAGAATCCTGCCTTCTTGGCAGCAAGTGCGAGAAGTGTGCACTTGCCAGCCAGAGCACAGAGTAACTGGATAAAATGGGGAGAGAATGTGGCCTAACGGCTAGGGTGGTCGACCTAGGAGCAAGGGAACTGGTTTAGAGTCTTGGCAGGGACGCTCAGCATTCTGTGATTAAGGGCAAATCACTTAATCTCCTGTGCCTAACAAAAACAAATGTGTCATCTGTAACATAACTGGTGCTCATGTAAAGCACCCTGATACCTTCGGGTCTAGTTTGCGCGATATACAATTCCACAAAGCTAGGGTAACCCGGTGGGCAACTTATAATGTGGTCAATATGGGAGCATTCCACATTGCCCCCCACTCAAGGTTTGTGTCAGGGGTGGAAAGGCATGTTGTTTGGTATCAAACATGGCATATTTAGGCAATTCCATAATGGAGCTGCCAACCTCAGGTTTTCCAGGGTGCCAGCCCATGTTATCCTATGGACAGTCCATCACTTATAGTGTCCTGTAATGGTAACTGCAAACACAATGGTAAAGTCATATAATCTTGAACTCTCATGTCTACACCTTTAATATAGTGCACCCTGCCTCTTGGGCTGTAGGAGGTCCACCTTAGGGGTGACTTGTATATATTAAAGACAGTGCATTGATTTTGCTGCCCATGGTGAGAGCAAATTAGAGTTTGACCGTTTCAACTGCTTCTGTAGTCTACAATGGCAGGCCTGCTGTTAGTGGTTTTTTGGGTCACTTAGGGTAGCACAAACATTGCTGCAAGCCCTGAGGACCCCTTTACTACCCAAGCCCTGGATACCACTGGTACCATATTCTAGGGAATTATAAGGGGGGTATAGTCCTTGTCAATTGAGATTGCCAATTTAAACATATATAATTTTGAGAGAGAGCACTGGCACTGGAGCAAGTACAGCAGAGTCATAAAAATCCACATTGGAGGAAAATATGGGATAGTGGTAACCATCTGAAATGAGCACTTTCCCACAGCAGTCCTGTCAGCAGCACAGCAGTCATTGTTCCTAGCAGAGTCCACAGTCTCAGAAGAAACTGAAGGTCCAATATTTATAATTGGTACCCACTCGATGTGGAGGAAGATTCTAGAGGTTACCACCTCCCTGGGGTGTCAGGCATCCCCTTCCTCCATGTCCTGGCCCCGGTTTGTCTGAGGTCACAATAGACTAGTGTCAACCCTTCATGAGAGGGCTCAGCCAGAGCCTTTGTGATGTGCAAGTGTGGTAGGTGACAGCTCCTCCACCTCATTATCTCAGAGTGGCCCATCCTGCCAACACCTGTGTTCCCTTTGTCTCACTGTCTGTAAGAAATACTCAAAGACCAACTGTCAAGCACACCTAGTCGTGTGAGGCAGGCACCCAATGGTTAGGACAAAAAAATTATCAACTTTCTAAATGTGGCATTTTTAGAATTGTGGTTAGAAATTTGACTTTATCTTTAAAGATGGCTTATAATTACAACTCTTTAAACCCCAAACTTGAATTGTCTTTCTGTTCCCAATTAGAAGTTACAACTAATTGAATCTAATAAGGTAACCTCAATGTTATCCTGTGGGAGAGGTAGATCTTGCAGTAGTGAAGAACAACTTTAGGATTTTTTCACCACCAGGACATGTTAAATGTAAAAGTACATGTTCTACTTCTTAAATACATTCACCCTGGTCTATGGGCTATTTGGGACCTACAGTAGAGGTGACATGTGTTTTAAAAAGGAAAGGTTTAGACTTTGCAAATGGTTTATTTTGCCAGGTAGAATTGTTAGTTTAAGACTTCTCAAACAGGCAACAATGGCAGGCCTGACATGTTTAAAGGACTACTTAAATGGGTGGCACAATCAGTGCTGCAGGCCCACTAGAAGCCTTTAATTTACATGCCCTAGATACACTTTACTAGGTACTTACAGGTAAATGAAATGTGCCAATTGGGTGTAAGCCAGTTTTTCCATGTTTAACAAGAAAACACAAGTAGTTTAGCACTTGTTAGCAGTTGTTAAGTACGCAGAGTCCTGAAGCCAGCAAAAATTCAGCAAAACAGGAGGATTGAATTCAAAAAGGAGACAACGCTAAGGATTCCAGGTCTAACAAATGTCCCCCTCTGCTGAAAGTGGGAAGAACTATCCATCCTCCTGACTTTGCTCATCGCTAAAGTAGGAAAACCTGGAGAGAACATCTGCATCGGCATGGTCAGATCAAGGGTGATGTTCCATCAAAATGTCTATTCCATGTAGGGAGATGGTTCACCTTAAAAGTTTGACATTCTCACCCTTCATCTGCATTATCCATTTGAGGCGTCTATGGTCTGAACCAGGAAGTGAGTACCAAAACAGTTATGGTCTCAACTTTCTCAATGCCCAGACCATTGCAAAGGCTTCCCTTTCTATTGCAGTCCACCTCCATCTCCTGGGAAGTAACCTCCTACTGATGAAGACTACAGGTTGATCTAGGCCCTCTTCATTTAGCTGTGAAAACATAGCCCCTATGCCAGGCTTTGAGGAATCTGTCTGCACAATTAATTGCCTGGAAAATGTAGTTGTCTTGAGTGTGGATTCTATGCATATGGCCTTCTTCATGGAGGCAAAAGAGTTCCGGGATCCCTTCATCCATATCTACTGGCTGGGCTGTTTCTTGGAGGGCATATCCCTTGATAAATCTCCTGTATTAATCAGTGAGGCCCGCAAGGTTCCTAAGTATGAGTGGTTTGTATTTTGTCCCAGAGGGGCTGCACTCTGCCTCCTCCCACTTGGTGTCCGAAGTAAACCACTGAACCCTGCCCTATGTGGCACTTACTGAAATTGATAGTCAGGCCTGCGATCTATGACCACTAGAGCCTGAAGCACTACTCTGAGCTGGAACAGGTGGTCCTCCTAGCTAGAACTGAAGACCACAGTGTAATCTAGGTGTTTGGCACTGAAGTTCTCCAATCCAGCCAAGATCTAGTTGACCAACCTCTGCAAGTTGGCAGGGACATTCTCCAACCCAAAGGAAATTACCTCGAACTGGAAGTGTCCTTTTGGAGTGGAGAAAGCAGACCTCTCTTTGGCTCCCTCAGTGAAGGGATTCTGCCAGTACCCAGATATTAAGTCAAAAATACTGATGAACTAAGCAGCTTCCAACCCAACTATAAGCTCATCAGTTCGGGAATGAGGTGGACATCAGTCTTGTTGATGGCACTGAGCCCCTGGTAATTGCAGTAGAACCTAAGATGAGGGGTAGTACCTAGAGGGGCAGCCTTGGAGCCCAACACTACAGGGTTAGGTCAAATACTGTTTGAGGGCTTGGTGACCCCTAGCTGTAGCATTTTGGAGATTCCTCCTTTATGCTGGCTCTCACTTTATCAGATAACCTTCAAATCTTACTCTTTACAGACAATATGATGGGTACTCCATGTAGTAAGTCCTGGGGTAAGCAAGAAAAGAGAGGCAAACTGTCCCAACAATTGGCATAATTCCCTCTGTTGCTCTGTAATCAGGGTAGGGGAAAGTCTGTCACTCTTCACTGACCAATCCTGGTCCTTGGAAGAAAGGAGGTTGGGAGGAGGTGCACGCTTCTCCTCCACTCCATCATTCGTGACAAGGAGCATTGTTACCTCAAACCTCTCAAAGTGGGGTTTGAGGCAATTGAAATGCAAAACTGTAGTAATTACTTGACAGCCAACATAGTAAAGTCAAAGAGCTTTATTAATAAACTCCAAAATCCCACAGAGAGTGAGGCATAGGACGTCATTCATGTACAAAAAAAATCAACTGTCCTCATCAACTGTAAACATCAACTGTGAAAGTCACGCAGCGTCACAGCGCGAGACAGGGGCATCGTGAGCCATGACAATAACAGTGGGTCCTCACGCAAAGCACAAGGGCAGCCTACTACATATCTCCTTTCCTTAAATGGGAGAAAAGGGAAACGGTATAGAGAAAAGGAGAGAGAGAGAGAAAGAAAAAGACAGAGAGAGCAAGAGAGGTTACCTGAATCTAACGGGCAGTCTGATGTCCCTCTCGCTACTTCTAGGAGTCCCGATGGGGACATTATCAGCGCCAGAGGTACTGGGTTTTGCAGTTACAGGCATTCTTTCTTCAGCGTCTAAGCTTTGTTGGGAGTCGTCAGGAACCTGGGCATTAACCCTCACAACCTTATTCATATTCCGCCAGTTGCAACAATTCAAACGGACAGCACTCCGACAGACTTTGTCAATGATAACAGGTTGACTGAACTTGGTGCCATCCTTTCTACAAATCCTGATTTTTTATCATAACTATATCACCCACAGCAAATTCCTGAAAGTAGCATGTTTGGTTTTGTCAAAGTATACCTTTTGCTTAGCTTGGGAAGATTCAACTTTGTTTCTTACCATCACCTCTAACTCTTGGGCTAAGAGTCTGTTTCCAAACCATCTAGACATCCATGCCGGTCTGAATTCAGACTATGCCTTCCTCCCTTTGAGCAATTCGAAAGGTGACACTCCATTGGAGGAATGTGGCGTGGTTCTGTAGAACCATGGCATCATTCTGATAGCAAATGGTATGACCTTGTTGTGGGAGATAGCCCACTGTATGCAGTCACTGATCACTCTGTTGAGCCTTTCTAATAAACAACTAGTTTGGGGGTGATAGAGAGAGCACTTAAGGTGGGTAATTGAGGTTTCTTTGAGAAAATGCTCAACTTCGGACAACACAAATTGGAACCGATTGTCAGATACTTGGTTTTTGGAAAGCCCTCCAACATGAACACCTCTTTAATGAATTACAAAATGTCATTAGAGTCAACCTTGGCAACAAATTTTACTTTGGGCCACTTAGAGTAGTAGTCCACCAAAACTATGGCGAAACAACACTGGAGGGGTAAGGCATGGAAGGGACCCAGAACATCAATACCCAATTTCTCCCAGGGTTCAATGGGAAGAGGAATGGATGTGAGGGGTGGATTTGAGACCTGTAAGGTTTTCTCTCTACTAGCGCAACTGGGACAGTTATGTGCAATACTATCAATGTCTCTATCCATTTGGTGCCACCAAAAGTACTCACGCACTCTGCGTTTGGTGTAAGCATGGGCGGATTTTGCGAATTGGCAATCCGCGAAATTGCGTATTTACGGATTCGCAATCCGCAAAATCCGCGAACTCTCGCGAATTTGCGGATTTTTTTTTGTGTTCGCAAGGATTTCTGCCAGTTCGTGAGGATTTTGTACCAGTTCGCAAACGCGCACTTACTTTTCAGGTAGCAACAGTCGCGAACATGTTGTTTCTACATCTTGTTCATCACAGCACCCTCTGTTTCACCACTGCCACCCTCTGTTTCACCACTGCCACCCTCTGGCTCACCCATGCCACCCTCTGGCTCACCCATGCCACCCTCTAGTTCATCACTGTAGATTATGGGTGGAAAAGCACACCTGCCCTGCCTCAACTGACATAAATGAATTAGGGGCTGATTAATGTGTTACTGAATTTGAACTTCCTGGCTGGTACCTGCTTCCTTATCTGTAATTGCTTTCTCTGAGCCTGCTGTGAGGGTCAGAGCAGGGTCATAGAATAGTTGCAAGTAGGCAACTGAACTCTGAAGGGGCCCCTCAGGAAGCACTACAGGGAATGGTTACTAATGATAAGATTGAACTTTTGCACCTGCTGAGTGCTTCCAGTTATGTCTGTAATTGCTTTCTGTTGCAGTGTAATTTTTTTAACAGGACCTTTGTTGTATACTTGTAGCTATTCTCTGAGCCTGCTGTGAGGGTCAGAGCAGGGTCATAGAATAGTTGCAAGTAGGCAAATGAACTCTGAAGGGGCCCCTCAGGAAGCACTACAGGGAATGGTTACTAATGATAAGATTGAACTTTTGCACCTGCTGAGTGCTTTCAGTTTTGGAAAAATCCAAATATCCAGCAGCATCCACAAAAAGTAATCCTTCCAGGTCAAGATCCAAATCAAAGTGACCAGCACATGAAGAAAGCACTGAGAGGAGCCTGCTGGACAGGAACAGGAAGTTGGAGACTGAGGGGCACTTCCTTCCGACCCCCCCCCCCCCAAAATGGACTCCTTGCAAAAAAAAAGTGCAGGCAAATGTCAACCTGAGGAGTTATTCTGATAAAAATCATAATTTTCAAGGTTTATGCTGCCTGCTGGTGGATTTCTTGTGCGAAATTGCAAATTTTGCAATCTCGCAATTGCGAGATTGTCGCTGCCCGCCGCATCTACGTTTTCGCAAGTGTTTACTCCAGCGAAATTGTATAGTATTCTAGTTGGCAAGTGCGACCAAGCAAAAAAATCCGCTTTGCACGGATTTACGAATTTTCAGTAAGTTCGCGAGAGTTCGCGGATTGCGAATTTACCGAAAATCCGCAAAATCCGCGAGCAAAACGGATTTTACGCCCATGCTTAGTTTGGTGCACTTAGATGACCCTGATGTGTATTGGACAAGAGATTAGCCCTGAGGGCAATGGGGGTATAACCTTATATTGTCTGATTACAAGATCATCCTCAACAGACAATTCATCACATATTTTTACAAACGGTTAGATGTCCACACTCACACTTTTCTCCTTGGGCCAACCTTCAGCCCTGTACTTTTTGTACACATTTTAGAGTCTCATCATTTTGCATAGCCACCCTCCAATCACATTCATTTAACTTGCAAATGTTTTGCAATTCTATTGCAGCAACTAAACAGTCTTCAAACTCATCTTCACCATTAGGTTTCTCAAGACAGTCTGTGTTGTTACCTGGAACAGGTAACCGTTACAGACCATCTGCCCGTACATTCGTACCCCCAGGTATGTGTTCAACATTGAATTGGAATTGGAGAAGCCTTGAGGAAAGTTTTGATATGTGTGGTGTGATGTTACGGAAATTGGTACTTCCTAGGATAGACACAAGGGGCTTGTGATCAGTTTGAAGTGTGAATTTCCTTCCCCAGAGATAGCATTTAAATTTTTCAATTGCCCATCAACATGCCAATAATTCTTTTTCAATGACAGAGTAGTGGATTTCCGCTTCTCTCAGAACCGTGGAGGCAAAACCTATGGTGTAGTCTAGTTTGCCAATAAACTGGGTTGACACTGCCCCTAACCCATAGTTAGTTGCATCCACAGTTAATGTGCAGGGTAGCGCTGGATCATAAGATTTCAAAGCTTTAACATGACTAAGGTGAGTCTTCAACCAGGTGAAGGCACCTTCAAAACTCATCATCCCATACAAAGTCTGTCTCTTTTTTAACAGGTTAGAGATGGGTCGTACTTTAGTGGCATAGTCCAGGATAAAACATGAGTAGAATTCGCTTAATCCTAGAAAAGACTTAACCTAAGATTTGTCAGAAGGAGGAGGTGCCTCTAAAATGGCTAGTACTAACCCGGGTCTCGGTGTGACACCTGCACTCGAGCTAATGTGCCCTAGATATTTAACCGAATACGTGCTTCACATTTTTCTCGCTTGAGCCCAATGCCTTGTTGTTGAAAAATAGAAAAAACCTTATGGAGCACTTCGTTATGTGTTATCTTGTCAGGGGCATGTATAAGTACGTCGTCCTGGAAAATAGCAACAATTTTGACCTTTGAGTAGGTTAACCATTAGACGCTGAAATACCTATAATGCGTCCGCTAACCCAAAAGGCATGCGGCAGAATTGGAAAATACCAGATGTAGAAATGAACACAGTGAGAGGACGTGGCTCTTTGTCCAATTCCACTTGGTGGTACGCTGAAGCAAGAGCAAGTTTAGTGATGACCTTGGCACCTGATACCATGGCTAACACTTTAGTGATGTTGGGAAGTGGGTGTGAGTTCGACCATATCTCTCTGTTTAAACTACGCAAGTCGATGCAAATTCTGAGTTCATTGTTCTGTTTTTGTGCCACGACACCAAGGGGATAGCCATTCTGAAGATTATATGGGCTTAATCACACCTCTGCTGCATAGCACTGCAAGTTCTTTCTCGAGATCCTCTCTGATAGAAAACGGATCACTTCTTAATTTGTGTTTAACAGGGACAGCTCCCTCTTTTACTTTAATCCTGTGTCTGAAACCTTTTATTTCCCTAGGCCACGCGAGAATATTTTGAGATAATTGTTCAATAGCTCCTAAACCTGTGGAACATCACGTTTGGCTAACACTTGTTCTTGTGCACCCGGACATAGCATCATTTCAAAATGGCCCTGATGAAACCATCCTAGTATGTTTAGACCTTTGATGCTAAATAGATTCGACCATGGATGCGTTGGCCTTTAAATTCCATTATGTCTTCAAAATATCCCAAGAGATCAATTTTTCGACCTTCATAAGATACTGGCACATGATCGGGAGGCATCAATTGCCTCCCACCCCAACTTTTCAATGAATAAAGTTGGGGTAATCATAGTGATACACGCACCTGAATCTACAAGAAGACGTACACTTCTCTCCCCCACACAGATGTTGGCATAGGGATCCAAACAATCTGCTGGGTCACCTGTTCTGACATCACTATCGCTGACCACAAGGACCATGCCTTTCATTTCTGACATAAGGTCTTCTGTATCACTGTCACTGTTTTCCTTGACATGACTCATGTTGACCTGCTCTTTCCTCTTCCCCTGGCATACTTAGAGAAATGCCCCCTCTTACCGCACAAATTGCATACAGCATTTTTCGCAGGATAAGGTCTTCCATTTTTGTTATGTGGAGGGTAACCACACTGAAAACAGATGTCTGTCCTTTTGAAAAACTATTCTGAGGGCCTTCCCTTTTTTTATTTTGAAAATTGACACATATAGGTGTGACCGTCTCTACAGCCTTGTTCTCTAACTCTTTTACAGACACCCTAGTGGTTTCCATACTCTTTGCGATGCGGGTGACCTCTTCAAGGGTAGAGTTTCCTAACAAAAAAAGTTTCTCCCAAATCTTTTTAACACTGCAATGACTAATACACCGATCACAAACCAACTGTTCACTAAAGTTTTCAAATTCGCAATCAGCAATTAGTTTTCTTTGTGTGGTAACATATGTGTCTACATCTTTGTCATTTTTTTGTATGCGCTCACAAAACGTGTGTCTAGTTACTACTAAACTCGGTTGAACATCATATCTGCCTGCTAATTTCCTTAATGTTTCTTGGTAGTTATCTAACTCCTCATTTTCACCTCTCCAGGCTCGGGGAGATGTTTAACTATTGCTCTCCCTTCAAAACCTAGCGAGTGCAGTAACATATTTTTTCTTCTTTCTGGCCTGAATCTGTGTGCTCCTATTGCCCCCAAGTAAGTTTCAAATGTGTCAAACCACTGATGCCAACTAATGGGGGGATCTCCATGTGAGTCCAGAAAAAGAGGCTACATACTGTGAGGAGTTGTTAACTGAAAGAATTTTCAAAAATGAGCAACAATGAGGTAAAGAGCAATCAAAAGAGTTAGCACTTAGATAAAAGCACACTGTACGTGTTCACGTAAACTACATTTAATGTGCTACTGCTAAAATATAGTGTGAGCAAAACTGCACCATCACCATGACATGAATATGTTAGGATCCTGTAAACATGAGCAACGTGGAGACAGGGCAAAATATGTAAATAATGGTTAAAACTAGTCTTGCTCAACTTCTGCTGGTGTAGGAAAGGATGTGAAGAGCTTAGGAGAGGCTGTAGAGGTGAATGTTCTGAAACAATGGGATTACAACACTAAAGCATTGGAGAATCCAATACACAAGATGCAGTGTCCGGCTCCTGAAAGCTAGTTTAAATAGAAGTGTCAGCTTTCATGCAGGTCCTATTTTTTTAATGAAGATACTCTCACATCAGAAAAGTTAACAGTGTGCAGCAGCTGGGTTGAGTCACTGTGTGTTGAGAACTGGCAGCTCCACCAAAATGGACAAAGATTACCTCACCTCCGTGGCAGCAGCACTTCACCAAACAAGAAGGAGAGACAGGAACAGACTCCGCCTAACTAGGCGTGAAGCACCGTCTGGCAACTCCCCTTGCGTCGACATAGATTGCCGTCACCTCCGTAACAGCCTTGGGTCTCTTCACGGGGTGTGAAAACAGGAAAAGACTCTGCCTAACGAAGCGTGCAGTGCTTATCAAAAAGCTTCAGGGTAAACTGTTAATCTTTGTTGGTGACAGGACAACGTAAATTAAAACTCTCTCCTCATGGGGCGTGGAGTGTGATCAATTCTCACCTACACTCGTGGTTGAGTGCCAGCTCGGACGTTCCGTTCTGGTGTGTTGCAGGCAGCCTTTAAACAGGAATCGATTACACAACCCTTCGTTACCATACGACGTTGACCTTGTGACCAGCCTTGGCTCCTCACTTTGTATTCACCGTCATCGACAAACCACAGCGTTGTGTTAGCCCTCTTTCCTGGACTTTCTCTGTACCTCTCCTCCGATACAAGTTGACCACCATCAATAACTTCTTCAATAAAAGCTGTGAGTGTTGGAGTAGTCTGTGTGGGCCCTCTGTGGGATCGGCTTGTCGCCAGTAAAAATGTAGCAATTTCTTGGGAGCCAAAATAATAAAGTCAAAGAGCTTTATTGATAAACTCCAAATTCCCACAGAGAACGAGGCATAGGACTACATTCATGTACGGCAAAACATCAACCGTCCTCATCAACATTCAAGATCAACTGTGAAAGTCACGCTGCGTCACAGCACGAGCAACGCGAGCCATGACAATGAGAGAGGGTCCTCATGCAAGAGCACTAGGGCACACTCCTACAAAAACCCATGAAGATTTCCTGGGAGTCTTGAGATTCACCAGGTAGATGAGCTCACTCTTGATTTCTTTCACTCCATAGGGCTCAGACCAGTGGCCTTCTAGGGTCCTGGGCTCCATTGGTTACATCACCCACACTTTGTGACCAGGTTGATACTCAACCAAGTTGGCCTTCTGGTCATGCCACCATTTCATCACCTTCTGGCTGACTTCTAGATTCTATTTTTCCTTTTTCCAGAAGAGCTTCATCAAGGTATGGAGTGCCAGCATGTAGCTCACGGTGCCACTGGAATCAAGCTATCCTGGCTGACGAGGGGTGAAACCCCGTAACCAGGTCCAAGGATGCTTTTTTCTGGTCCAGATCGGACCTGGCTTGGCAGTTCGGGCTGGACTGTTCCCATGAGGAACAGGGTAAAAACTGATTAGAGTATGGCCAGGTCTCAACTAGGGTGGCATGGTGAGCAAAGGAATGATGGATTTAACCCAGATCTCTTGACTGGGGGGTGAATGTATTGATTTGTTCTGCATTCCGTCCATGAATTGTGTGTCTTTTGCTTTCTCGCCCTAAGTGCGCCAGGTATGCCCAGACATGGGTCCTGGGCTCACTGTGCCACTGGAAACAAGCTATCCTGGCTGAAGAGGGGTGAAACACCAAAACCGTTCTAGGATGCTTGTTTCCAGTCCAGGGAGGACCTGGCTAGGCAGTTCGGGCTGGACTGTTCCCATGAGGCATAGGGTCAAGACTGATTTGCATATGGCCTGGTCTAACCTGGGGTGGCATGGTGTGAGAAGTTGGCCTGGCATATGCTGTCCACTATGATGGTGGGCACCTTGCACCAGTCCAAACGACCCTTATTGATGGTAGGTTAAAGACAACCTTAATAGAAAGCTAACCTAGTGGTAGCTGTGGAGAGCATCCTTTAGGCTAAGTCTTGGGGGAATGTAAGGCAGCTTGTTTTACCAGTCTATAATCTTGTGAATGAATAAATGAAAGGAGAACCACACCAGGTACATATATAACATACATGTATTTATTCTAAACACATCCCTCTAGTCCCTTTATGAGGCTAGAGGCAAAAGTACAATCAGTAAACTTAATATCACACAGTAAATTAGCACAATATATGCTGAGCACTAGGAGCGTACCAAATCATATATTAAGAAAGTGGTATAAGAACCTTGACTTGCATAGACACAAGACCTAGAGCCTTTAGAACTGCTGGGCCACCAGGAACCACCCAAGGTATTGACACAGGGGACCCACGGGGACACTTGCAGTGTGTGAAAACAGCCGCAAATCACCATTAACTTCTATGGGGAAAGTCGCAGTTGGAATTTTAAAGATCACTTAGAGGAGAACTTGGAGCAAACCCCTTTAGAACTAGGGGGTTCTAGTGCCAACACCCACGAGAGCACTGGAGTATCGGGTTACCTCACCCAGGGTAGCCAGGTGCATAGGTGTCTTTTGGTGTCGGGTTTCGTTGTTGTTTTCAATGGTGATCAACTGCAAAGTGCTGCTGGCGTCCAAGTGTAAAGATTCCGGTGTGATACAAGCCTGGATCGAAGATGAGAAGAACCTGAAAGCAGAGGGGACAGAGTCTGGGTCACTTGCCAGTGACCAGGGGCACAATAGTCTAATGCCCACCAAAGTTGGATGATTTTAGGTAAAGAAAGTGAAGCTTGACTCTTCAGCCACGAGGACCAGGAGGCATTGATGACAACCAGGTTGAGGATTCAAGCTGTCCCACAAAGGATGTCGAGTGCTGCCATATCAGTTTCCGGATTGTACCCAACAACCCTTGGCAACAGCAACCCAGGCAGGAATCAAAGAAATGCTTTGGTGCCTACCAGCAAGGTCTGAGGGACTCACCACACAGTGGAGACTCAGGGCAAGTCTAGAGCAACCAGGAAAGCCCAAGGAAAAGTAGACTTACCTTCGAGTGGACCCACCAGTCGACAGACCAGGGATCGCAAAGGAGCCTCAAGCGAAAATGCAAGAAGCGGGCTCATGGAACACTCCTGGATTGTAGGCCCACAATCTTTGGTGCAGATGATGCTTGGGGATTAAGCTACAAGTAACGCAAAGCACAACTTCAGGAAATCTCGGGAAGTCAATGCACTTAGCAAATATGCACGGTGTCCAGGGGTTCCGGTTCCATATCACTCGTGAGGACTGCGGGTCTCAACTTTGCTGGGGACTCGTGTCGGCCTCTGAGAAGTCTGAAAATCCTCTTCTTCTGTCGCAAATACTTTGGATTCTGTCAGGAGCTTCAGAAATGCAGACCAACAAGATGCTTTGTTGGCACCTGCTTGAGCATGGGAGTCACTCCTTGACCCCAAGCGAGATTCTTCTGTCCTCTAGTTTTCAGTAGAGCATCTAAGTTCCAGGATTCAGTGTCAGAGTTTCGTCCAGGTATAATCTAAAGTCCTGTTGCCAGGGGTCCCTTACTTATACTAAGAAAAGGGGTTGGACATACTCTGGAGACCCATCCATGGGAGTGTCTCGAAAGAGCGGTGGTTACACCCATTTCCTTTTTCCAGTTTTGCACCAGAGCAGGGGCTTGTCGCCCCTGCAACTGGTTTGCACAGGGCTATACACAGGGACACCAAGTGTGCCACCATTGCAGACTTTCAAAGCACTCATGGAGTGCACCCACCCAGCCTAATACACTAAAGCCCGTCTCCTGTGACAGGAAACCTATTGTCCAGTCCTCCCCTGCTGGAGTTTCATCCAGCAGCAGGAGGTCAGATGCGTGTCTGTGGCTGAAGCAGCCATTTTGTGATGCCAGGGCTCTTTTAAACTTACCGGTTAGACCAGTGTGCACATGTCTCTCTCTCTAGAAGGGTGGAATTCTACCCCCACCGCCAGGAGTGGCGGGGGGTAGGATCCCAAAGTGTTTAACACCAAACACAACATTTTTCAATGCAGCCATTCCAAAGTTAGCGTTTATCGCGAGGTTATAATGCACTTAAGATTATATGGTCTGGCTACATCAGAGAGCAGCCTCAGAGAATAGGCTCTGAACGCTGCAGAGGGGTCCTGCTCATGCATGGGCACCCTCTCACAGAAAACCAAGCACTCTGCCTTCAGGATTGATAAGGCCTGCCATAGGAGTGACTGACAGGTTTATATGAGTCAGTGATTAAAGGTAGATATAGGTAACCTATATCTTAGCAAGGGGTGCATGCACTACCTTACCCAGACTGCAGTACCAGTCCTGTGGTGCCATTTTGGAAGGCTTCCCAGGGATGGCATAATACATGCTTCAGCCCCTGGTAGGCCTCTGGGGTACCTATGCTGTTAGTACCTAGTGCACCATATACAAGGGACTCACAAGGGCATATCAGTAACCAAACTGGAGTGTACCTAAAGTACATGCAATCATTTTAGAGAGGAAGAAGCTAGGCTGGTGTCCTGGATAGCAGGGCCCCAGCCAGACTAAAGTCGAAAAAAGGTGAAACACCAGCAAAAAGTGGGGGTAAGCAGATCCTACACTCCTACACAGAGCAAAAGAATGATGGATTTAACCCAGATCTCTTGACTGGGGGTGAGTGTCTTGATTCGTTCTGCATTCCGTCCATCAATTGTGTGTCTTTCGCTTTCTCGCCCTAAGTGCGCCAGGTATGCTCACTGTGCCACTGGAATCAAGGTATCCTGGCTGAAGAGGGGTGAAACCCCGAAACCGGTCCTAGGATGCTTGTTTCTGGTCAAGGCAGGACCTGTCTTGGCAGTTTGGGCTGGACTGTTCCCATGAGACACAGGGTCAAGACTGATTTGCCTATGACCAGGTCTAAACTGGGGTGGCATGGTGAGCACAAGAATGATGGATTTAACCTTGACTGGGGGTCAATATTTTGATTTGTTCTGCATTCCGTCCATCAAATGTGTGTATCTTGCTTTCTCGCCCTAAGTGTGCGAGGTATGCCCCGACGTGGGTCCTCAGCTCACTGTGCCACTGAAACCAAGCTATCCTGGCTGAAGAGGGGTGCAACCTAGAAAATGGTCATAGGATGCTTGCTTCCGGTCCAGTGACGACCTGGCTTGGCTGTTCAGGCTTGACTGTTCCCATGAGGCACATGGTCAAGACTGATTTGCATATGGCCAGGTCGACACTGGGGTGGCATTGTGTGAGAAGTTGGCCTGGCAAAATAATGATGGATTTAACCCAGATCTCTTGTCTAGGGGTGAATGTTTTGATTTGTTCTGCATTCCGTACATCAATTTTGTGTTTTTAGCATGTAGCAGGCCACATGTTGGAGGGCTTTCATGGGTACTTTCTCCCAACACTCTTTTACCAGGCTGAGAATCCCTCACACAGGGTGCTTTTACAGAAGCTCAAAGAGTTTGAATCCAATGCTCTTATGTGGTACATCCGTTTACGCAAATAAACAACCATGGCATGAGTATGTCCCACCTCCATCTCAGGGGGTCAGATAAGCCTATGATGATGATGACTTTCAGGCTCTTGTTGAACCTCTCAATAAACATATTAGTTTGGGGATAGTATGGTGTGGACAACATATAGGCTGCCCAGCACTCCTTCCACATAGACTTCATGTATGCAGACATAAACTTGGTACCCCAGTCAGATACAACCTCCTTGGGGAATCCTACACAAGTACCCCCATCAGTGTCTCGGCCACTGTGGGTGCAGTCACTGTCTTCAGAGGAATAGCCTCTGGGTACTTGGTGGCATGGTCTACCATGGCTATGATGAAACAGTTACCTAGGGCCGTCTTGGGGACCCGAGGCCCAACAATATTGATGCCCACCCTTTTAAAGGGGTTGTCACTGAAAGGAAGTGGCTGCAGGGGAGCCTTGTGCTACTCTCTTGACCTGTAACTGGCCTGACAGGTAGGGAATCATCCATGGAAGACATGGCTTGGCAGTTCGGGCTGGACTGTTCCCATGAGGCACAGGGTCAGACTGATTTGCATATAGCCATGTCTGAAATGGGGTGGCTGAGTGGGCTAAAGAACGGTGATGGATTAAACCCAGATCTTTTGACTGGGTGTGAGTGTTTGATTGATTCAGATGCTCCGTCCATCACCACCCCCTTTTGTACCGCTTTTGGCCGCCATAAGTGTGGCAGGGTATGCTCAGACGTGAGTCCCTTGCTCACTTTACCACTGGATTCAAGCAAGCCGGGCTGAAGACGGCTTGAATGCCAGAAACCGGTCCTCAGAAGCTTGTTTCCGGTCCAGGTAAGGCATGGCTTGGCAGTTCGGGCTGGACTGTTCCCATGAGGCACAGGGTCAGACTGATTTGCAGATAGCCATGTCTGAACTGGGGTGGCAGAGTGGGCTAAAGAACGGTGATGGATTAAACCCAGATATTTTGACTGGGTGTGAGTGTTTGATTTATTCAGATGCTCCGTCCATCACCACCCCCTTTTGTACCGCTTTTGGCCGCCATAAGTGTGGCAGGGTATGCTCAGACGTGAGTCCCTTGCTCACTTTACCACTGGATTCAAGCAAGCCGGGCTGAAGACGGCTGGAATGCCAGAAACCGGTCCTCGGAAGCTTGTTTCCGGTCCAGGGAAGGCATGGCTTGGCAGTTCGGGCTGGACTATTCCCATGAGGCACAGGGTCAGACTGATTTGCATATAGCCATGTCTGAACTGGGGTGGCAGAGTGGGCTAAAGAACGGTGATGGATTAAACCCAGATCTTTTGACTGGGTGTGAGTGTTTGATTGATTCAGATGCTCCGTCCATCACCACCCCCTTTTGTACCGCTTTTGGCCGCCATAAGTGTGGCAGGGTATGCTCAGACGCGAGTCCCTTGCTCACTTTACCACTGGATTCAAGCAAGCCGGGCTGAAGACGGCTGGAATGCCAGAAACCGGTCCCCGGAAGCTTGTTTCCCTTCCAGGGAAGGCATGGCTTGGCAGTTCGGGCTTGAATGTTCCCATGAGGCACAGGGTCAGACTGATTCGCATATAGCCATGTCTGAACTGGGGTGGCAGAGTGGGCTAAAGAACGGTGATGGATTAAACCCAGATCTTTTGACTGGGTGTGAGTGTTTTATTGATTCAGATGCTCCGTCCATCACTACCCCCTTTTGTACCGCTTTTGGCCGCCATAAGTGTGGCAGGGTATGCTCAGACGTGAGTCCCTTGCTCACTTTACCACTGGATTCAAGCAAGCCAGGCTGAAGACAGCTGGAATGCCAGAAACCGGTCCTCGGAAGCTTGTTTCCGGTCCAGGGAAGGCATGGCTTGGCAGTTCGGGCTGGACTGTTCCCATGAGGCACAGGGTCAGACTGATTTGCATATAGCCATGTCTGAACTGGGGTGGCAGAGTGGGCTAAAGAACGGTGATGGATTAAACTCAGATCTTTTGACTGGGTGTGAGTGTTTGATTGATTCAGATGCTCCGTCCATCACCACCCCCTTTTGTACCACCCTTTTAAAGGGGTTGTCACTGAAAGGAAGTGGCTGCAGGGGAGCCTTGTGCTACTCTCTTGACTTGTAACTGGCCTGACAGGTAGGGAATCATCTGTAGAATGCATTTGAGGCCAATTTAATCTGGGGCCATCACAGTGGGTGACTAGCCTTTCAAAGGTCTTATGTTAATTCAGATGACCTACCAAAGGGAACATGATGGGCAATCTCCAGTAGGAAGGCCCTGTAGCACTGGGGGACCACCAACACCTAGGTTGTGCTACGCTCAGAAACATTAGGCTCAGTATGCAAGAGACCATTCTTTCAATATATGATGCCTAGGGGTGTTGTCAGATGCCTGGGCATGATCCTGCTGCTGTAGGCCTTCTAGAGTAGGGCACTCCCTGTGTTCTCTACAAACCTCCTCCCTGGTGGGCTACCTTCCTTCTACCAATTGGTGAGCTCAGGTAGGTTCCCTACAGCAGTAATGGCCTCCCCTTACTAAGGATATGCTTCAAGAGGCTAGCCCCATCCTCCTCAGGATTCCTATGCATCTGCAAGGCTACCTCATAAGCTTCAAACCACTAGTCAGTCATCTCCCTCAATAATGTCAGGCCCCATACCTTTAGGAATGTGAACCTTCTTGTCTCCAGAAAGCACTGCCGGTACGCTACTACGAGCAATGCTGGACCCTTCCTGCATGGCTTTGAAGTCCAGCTCTCTGAGGCCAGTTTCCGTTTCTCCATCCAGAGTTTGGCCATCTCAAGCCTTAACTCCCTTTCTGCATTCTTGTCCGCTATCTTCTCTGCGGACAGGCCTTGAGAAAACACACTAATCTCTGCTATGGTAGGGAGCTCCAACTCAGGAGCAAGTCATCCCACTCAGCAGACTGCTGCCTCCCAGAACTAGTATTGAGGTCCTATCCTTGCCTTTCCACATCATCATCCCCTATATTGCTGTAAATAGCAACTCGTGAACTTCAGCCCAGACTCTCATTACCATTTGGGGCTCTACTTTCCTGGTGTTGCTCCTGGTTGACAGTCCCCTCTCCTTGTAGAACTCCTTGTGCTTGGTTACAGTATAGATCTCTATGATGGACAGCTCGAAAGTCTATCCTTGCAGGTGTGGTTTCAGGCACAACAGTCAAGTAGAATGAGAGGGAATTTGGAAAAAGCAAAAAGGCCAATCAGGAAGAAATTTTAAATGTAATGTGGTCTCAGATCATTTATCTTGGATTTTCAGTGCAACACAAAATTACAGATCAGATCAAACAAGCTTTATTCGACGAATAGTTATAAAAGCACATAAAATTATATATATACTATTTACAATACAAATGTTACACACATATTTATAAAATGAGCTTGTTCTGCCAATAAGCATTTACACAAATCTTTTGGCTCAGCAATAATTCATGATTTTCCTAGGGCAATCTCTACTAAAACAATTAATCAATCCTAACACGGAGCATCTCATTTTCTGAAGCACTGTGTCTAAAAATTCATAGGAAGTACTATAAATAGGGATTCATACTGTTGGGGAACACTGCATTAAAAAGATGTACATAGACATTTATTACAATTAAGCCAGAGAAATGATTTACCTCATTTTGCATACATAATTGAAGTAGAGATACATTTCAGCCTAATTATCCACATCCACCCAAGATATTGGCGACTGCTAAGAAAATTGGGGATGTGGTATTGGTACGCAAGATTCTTTCAGCTGCCAGGCTACTTCTCGTCCCCAAGAGTTTACATATGGGCCTGAACCACACCCTTCGAGGGGTTTCATAGGCTGGACAGGCAAATAACATGTGCACAACTGATTCAGTTTTGTTCCACCTTAGTGTGAAAGACCTTAAGGGCAGCGTGCCCGCTCTGACCTGGAAGCAAAGCTTCCAGTCTAGTGGTTTGGTGACAGTGCCCCAGTATTCTTCAAAGCGCGGGGTGGGTTTGAATTCCAAAAATGTTCCTACTAATGAGGATGAATCACCTACTCTTAGGGAGTTTACTGTGATCGACTCCATTTACTTTTCTTTTAAAACCTTTTTTGTTGGAAAGCAAGCACTAGTGGGGTCGTCCAAAGCAAAGACATACCAATTTTTACTAAGATATCTTTGACATCACGTAGCCAACTGATTTTGTGAAAAATATCAGTTTTTATAATGTCCCTAAAACCCTCGGCGTAGGGTGCCAATTCTGGTGTTGTCCACAATCTACGCCAATACAGCACAATACATAGCTTAGCGATGTCAAGAAGGGGTTTTCTCCCAGGGTCATAAACAAACGGACACAAAGGCGTACTTTGTGGGAGATTAGTGATGCCCCGCAGGAACTGACACGCTAAGTTTGGATAGGGTCCCTAGCCCCCATAGTTCTACACTGTGTAGTGCAGAGCCTACTACTTTTGCGTCATATACTTGGAGCACCGGTCTAATAGGTTTTGAGAGGGACCTATTCTGCTCAAGGCGTAGGGCCGTCGACAATTGACGATGTTAGAGCGTTCCCATATCAATCTGATGATTCCACTTTAGGTCACTCTGTATGTTCACCCCTAAATATGTGAACTCCCAATCTTGCTCCAGTAGGCGATTATTCATTAAAATGCCATGTTTACAAACTCTGTGTTGGTTAAAAGTAATGAGTTTTGTTTACGACACATTGACTTCGAGACCACGAGTGGAGCAGAATTCCTCAAAAACGGTCAATGCTCATTGGAGCCCACTCGGGGTCTTCGAAATTATCAGTGTGTCGTCCGCGAACATTAAAATAGGGATTTTAATCCCTGCTAAAATCGGGGCATCTGTATTCACACGTGTCATGCAATCACCTTTCCCGTTAATAAACACAGTGAACAAGGTTGGGGCCATGGCGCATCACTGGCGCACCCACACTCAATGGGAAAATAATCAGTTACCTGCCCCTGAGAACCCCAGCGTATTTTTGCATAGTTACCCTCGTGCAATCTCTTTAAAAGTGTCAAAAGTTCGATGGGAGGCCCTGGTTCGTGAAGGGTTGCCCGTAGTCGGGGAACAAGATCGAAAGCCGATTTAAGGTCCACAAAGGCAGCATACATGCTGCCTTTGCCTAGGTCCACTACCTTCCACTGTAGTAAAACAAATCGGAACACCTGATCAATGGTGCTTGGGCATGCACGGAAACCAGCATGCAAGGGTGACAGTATGCTATACTCTTCAGCCCAATCCGGATTTTAGTTGTTGTAATGAATCGATCAGGCTGATGGGTCAATAGTTCCCCGGCAGTGATTTATCACCGTTTTTATACATGAGGATAATTTTGGCTCCTTTCCCGGAGTCCGGTATTGGGGCTCCTCGCGCAATTGCATTAACCAATAAAATGATGTACTTTCCCCATCTGATTTTATCGTGGAGGAATATATCGGCAGGGATGCCATCTGGGCCAGGTGCTCTCCCTCCAACAACGGCACACAAAGCTATCTCAACATCTTTTCTATTAAAGGCCACATCCACATTAAAAACATGGCTTGACCCTCCCACATTTGGCTCTAGTGGGCTACGTGCATATTGTGGTTCAAAATGTTTAATCCAGTCTTCCTGCAAAACATAATTATGTGGAGATTCAGGGGTACCTTCTCTGTCCCACTTTATAATCTTACAGAACTGTTTATTGTTCCCCGTTGCCCTCTTCGCTCTGCACATTTGTACCAAATGACCATGCCCAAATTTAAGTATTCAAGACTGGGCGGTCAATCCATTTCTGTTCAGACTGCCAGGGCCTGGAACGCTCTCCCGCTGCATCTAAGAGCGTCTCCGACAATCTCTATGTTCAAGAAGGGGCTCAAAACACATTTGTTTAACATTACCATAAAAATCATCTTTCCTATGCGCCTTTTTTTCTGGATAACATCACTATTCGCGCCAGGATACTCTGTAGTAGCAGAGCGCGATATAAAAACATTTATAACATAACATACCATAACATATTGTCTTTCTTGTTACTAGCCTCTTTAAGATCCAGCCATCTTTTTTCATCCCAGGAGCATTTTGCTATGGCCATAGAATATGTATATGCCTGCCTGGCTGCACATACCATGGCTGGTTCCCCACCTTTAATGGCCTCCCCGAGAAGAGCCCTTGTCCGCCAGCAATCTTTATTGTACCAGATGCAAGGTTTCTGGTGTGTTACCTTCTTTGGCTTGTGAGGTTTGATAAAATGAGTTCTCATATGTAAAAAAAGACTGTTGTGGGACTGGGTGATGATGTCCAAACCAGTGTTGTTTGAACATACGCTATACAGCGTTGTTAGGGCATGGTCATCTTCCCCGTTGTCGAGCAGGGCTCGACAACGGGGAAACAGCGGCCCTCATCCTCCTGGACCTCTCCGCAGCGTTCCACACTGTCTGCCACCGCACCCTAGTACAACGCCTCAGCAACATCGGAATCCAAGAGAAGGCACTGGAGTGGATCATCTTGTTCCTCGCCGGAAGAACCCAAAGAGTCCGCCTCCCCCCATTCAGATCCGAGGCCACCGAAGTCATCTGCAGCGTACCACAAGGATCATCACTCAGCCCCACCCTCTTCAACATCTACATGAGCCCCCTCGCGGCCATCGCCCGCCAACACAACCTCAACATCATCTCCTACGCCGACGACACTCAGCTGATCCTCTCCTTCACCAACGACCTAGCCACCGCCAGAACCAACCTCACGAAGGGATGAAAGAAGTAGCCGAGTGGATGAAGAACAGCCATTTGAAACTCACTCAGACAAGACGGAAGTCCTCATCCTGGGACCATCTTCCTCCGCCTGGGACGACTCCTGGTGGCCCCCTGCCCTGGGCAGTGCACCCAAACCAACGGACCACGCACGCAACCTGGGCTTCATCCTGGACTCCTCCCTCTCGATGACCAGACAAGTCAACGCCGTCTCGTCCTCGTGCTTCAACATCCTACGCATGCTCCGGAAGATCTTCCGATGGATCCCCACCGAAACCAGGAAGACGGTCACACAGGCACTCGTTACCAGCCGACTGGACTACGGAAACACCCTCTACACCGGAACCACAGCCAAACTACAGAAGAGACTCCAACGCATCCAGAACGCCTCCGCACGACTCATCCTGGACATCCCCCGTCACAGCCACATCTCCGGACACCTGAGAGACCTGCACTGGCTCCCCGTCAACAAGAAAATCACGTTCCGACTCCTCACCCACGCACACAAGGCCCTCCACGACCTGGGCCACAGGTACCTCAACAACCGCCTGACCTTCTACACTCCCACCCGCCAACTTCGTTCGACCAGCCACGCCCTTGCCACCGTTCCACGCATCCGAAGAGCCACCATGGGAGGAAGATCCTTCTCCTACCTGGCAGCCAAGACATGGAACTCCCTCCCCATCCACCTCCGTCAGACCCAAGACCACCTCTGCTTCAGGAAGAAACTCAAGACCTGGCTGTTCGAGCAGTAGCAGACCCCCCCCCCAAGCGCCTTGAGACCCTCCGGGTGAGTAGCGCGCTATATAAATTTCTTGATTGATTGATTGATTGCTTTGCAAATTTTTCCAAGGGCCCTGGATTTTCCACTATGCTCGACCACTTAAGTCGTCTCATGGTATTTATGGGAACTACGTCATGGGAGTGTAGTTCAGCCTCTCTACTGGACACTTGCTCGGGTGACCACCGACTTAAAGCTACACACAAAGAATTGTGGTCGCTTTCCAGTCAATACCTTACTTCCATATCATCAACAGTGTGCCAGAGTTTTAGACTCACAAGTATGTAGACAATCTTACCTTTACTAAAGCCTTTATTAAATGTATTTGACCCTAGCTTATCGTGGGTGGTTCTACCATTTAATGCCCTGAGCCCCTTCCCTAAGCAAACTGAGTTTATCTGTATTACCGGCTCAGTCCATTTCTTTATGTGAACAAGATCAAACTTTGGGATTCCCCACTGGGCATCTTCCTCTTCAGTGAGGGACCATTCCTCACTGGCGAGTGGCTCAAACGTTAAGTTAAAATCACCGGCTAGGATTACGTTACTTTCTTGAGAGTGAGAATCGAGGAGAACATCTAAAGCCGCCAGAACTTGAGATCTGTCCCCTCTTGTTCCCCTCACATAGATGTTAAAGATATCAACTTTACCTAACGATCCCAAGTTTAAACTTAGTGCTTGGATTTCATTACTGTTGATAGGAAGTTCCTTGATGCTGATACCTAATGATTGCCAGACTCATATGGTCAAACCAACCGAGGAACGACCTTTAGCCCCCTTTACCGCCGGCACGTAATAGTGTAAGAAGCATACCCGATAATGTGGAGTTAATAACCATGTTTCTTGAAAACAACAAATGTCAAAAAGGTCGATGAAATCCAGCCAATCTGGAGATGATAATTTGGAACTAATACCTGCAATGTTCCACGATACCATGGTGCATTTTTAGAGTCTTTTTAGAGTCTTGGGTGCTAACTACTAAGTCTATATGATTCCTTATGGGAGGATTGCCGGACCCCTTAGGACCCGCAGGTTCAGGTAACTGCAAGATTACATTTTGAACCTGCTCAGATGGTCTATTATGAACTCTGCGGGACAAACTCACTATTGGGTCACTTTCCCCCATTTTTGGCAGGTCCTCGTCACTACCGGTATGGGATTTTGGCACACCAGTCAATCAGTCATTATGTTAGAGATAGGAGTTACCTATTCTAGTTGCCAAAAGCTCATGGTGGTTGTTAGGCTAGTAGGTGGTGACTGCCTGAACTGAATTGACGAGTGGTCGGGGGAGCAGGTTCTGTATTCAAGTGCCAGTAAATGTTCAACTAGTACTTCGGTCTGGAAAGTTAATTCAATACAATCCAGGGGGTTAATGGAGGAGGTAAGCCTTTGCACTTTCACAATGTCATCCCTTATTACAGAGCGACAGCCCCTTACATACCGTATCCAATGTATGTCCCTTGTTGTTCAGTGAATCTGCGCTTTCTATTTTATTTTGCCCCAACTTTGGCACATTCACCACAAACATTCTGTGGATTTTATTTAGCTTGGCAATTGTGTGACCCCCCTCCTCCCTTCATGGCTAGCACGCTGCCTGGTTAAGGGTGTGCCAGCATGTAGACTCCTACCCTGCTGTGGCTGCTCACTATATGTATCATTGAGCAGATACTGCTACAACAAAAATGGGGAAAGAAGGGTCATAGCGAAATTTTAGAGACCTGCCCAAGTTCGCATCCCCAAATAATATATATGATCAACAAACAAGAACCGGGGGTCTTTTTGGCAGTCATTTGTTTATACTGCCCGTTGCACTGTTCTGTTTTTCACTAGGGGATGCGCCTATCTATACTACTATTATAAAGAGAGAACTGTGTCCTTTGAGGCAGGTAAACTCGCAAAGTACACCACCAATCCAAACACCCAATACATCTTTGAAAACATCAGGGCAAGCAGATGGACATAGGCTATATAAGAAAAAAATATATATGTTAGAAGGGAAAAGTAATTTTTAAGGAAAAGTAGTCCCTTCGAAGTAGCGCCAGCTAACGACGTGCGTGCTGACATCACGGGTCAGCGGCCAGGAGCGCGGAAGCAACACCCTGCGAGGGCCGGAGCGCAGAAGTGACACCCTGCGAGGAGCGGACAGGAGCGCCGAAGCAACACCCTGCAAGGTTCGGAGCGCGGAAGACACACCCTGTGAGGAGCGCCCAGGAGAAAGAAAGCGACACCCTGCGAGATCCGCAGCGCGTAGGAGCGGCCAGGAGCGCGGGGAGGACCATCGACATGCCCAGGGGAACGCGGAGTAAAAGCGGACAGGAGCGTGGGCAGAAGCGGCCAAGAGCAAGAAAACGGGAGCAAGGAAACAACACCCTGCGCACGTGATGCTGGTGAGTACGCTGTGCTGTGAGTACGCTCTGCTGTGACTGCGCTATGCTGCTCCCGCTGCTGGCCGCTCTGCTGCACGTCTCCTGCTGCGGTGCTGTCTCCAGCCCCCTTCTGCCCCGGACGTCGGGATGGGCTGCTAGTGGTTCAATAAAATGCATATTATTTTGGGCTATGTCACTCTATTTTAACATTCACCACATATTTTTGTTTGTTGCACTGCACTGTTTCTCTTTTTGCAATCAACAATGTACCTGCTTACTTGCAGTCGGACAAGTGACTGTGGGCAAGATCCAGCTTGGTATTACTATAATGGTAATATGTCTCTATGATCAAGAGGCATACCATATTACTATCTGGATGACCAAATGAAAAGATTGATCACATGGTTAAGTTGATGGCAATCCAGGTATACTAGCTTGGACCTTCCCACTTATCACCTTTTTTCTTTTTGGTTCTCTTCCTGATATGAGTTCTTCTTTTTTTCTTTTAGGGTTCCTGTCGTAACTAGGGTACTGACTTACAGGTGTGAAGTTCTGTTGAGCTAGCCCAAAAATTGGCATTTAGACCCCGATTCTTGTTTGTTGATCATTAAGCAGAGAGCCAGTAATGATTTTGGTAATGGGAGACACGTTACTTTAAATAGGGAATGCTGTGGCGGGGGAGATCTGCCTGACCACATCACTATATAGGGGGTCGCTTTACTAAGTGTCTCCTTGACTAAGGTGGAGGATGGTTTTGCCTGGACTAGTGGCTGGTTACATAAAATGTTGGCGCTACAGGATAAGCAATCAGTGCTGGAAGACTTTCCTGATGTCAAAAGCTTAATCGTGAATTTTAGGTACTCCATCATAGCCTTCAAAGCCCTCAATTAGGTCTTAAGTGAGTGAACTGCACTAATAACTTCTTGTGTATTTGAAATATGGCTTTCCTAGCCTTTTTCCCTTTACGAGTTTTACCACCCATACCACCCCCCCCTCTCCCCCCCTCCATGGTCTTTCTTTTCCCCTTCACTGCAAAATAGTATTAGATCCTAAGGGATCAGCGTTCATCAACCCAGATAGATAGTGGGCAGTTTTCAAGTGTTTCCAAAATATAAGGAGGAGAGTGGGCATATACAATGTCAAAATTGAACTGCTCCAGGCAGGTTCAATTCTCTTTCTCACACAGCTTCCTGTTTTTCAGTGTCCATCCAGAAAAGGGCACTTTGTTGAATTACCTGACAGCACCAATAGGAGAAGTCATAGAGTGGGTTAATTTGTGCAATTTTCACTCCCTTGGAGGACTAGTACGAGCCACAAATAGGAGGCCATGTTTCATCATCCCCTCTCTGTCTGTTTGCCTTGTCCTTAGCTAAAGCAGAATGGGGCCTTTATGGTGCCTGTAAAGAGAGTAAGCAGCGCTAGAAGCCTTGCTGTGATTCCTCACCTTCACTCAGTGCTCATCTAGTTTGCTTGGGAGGAAGGTGGTAGTCCACATTGTGCATTTGATAAGATTTAAATATATAAATATTGACCTTCTCATGTGCGTTTGGGAATTTAAATGGGTTACAGCTGAAGCTGACTCTTCTTAAGTGCTTACGTTTCAATGTTTTGAATTAGCGCTGTGAATCTTTCATTATGAAGCAAGGAAAGTTCACAGAGAAGAGGAACCGTGTTTCACTCCCTTCCTCTCCTGATACTTCAAAACAAATCATAGCTGTTACTCTTAATACATTACAAGAGATTAGGGCTAACGCATTGGCTTATGCCTTGAAGCAGGAAGGAGCAAAAATAGACCAAGGCTGGATTTTGTAATGGGCAAGGATGGTAAATAAACTGTGACAGGAATTAAAAGTGGAAAGTAAGTTCAAAGAGTTCAGCTTCAGTAAAATGGTCCAGCATATATGGGGAAGAGTGAGCGTTAAAAAAGCAGACACTAGGGATAGACCCTAATTCTTTTTTAAGATACTCATTTAGGATCTGTGGACCATGTGGTACAATCTTGATTCAGATCGAATTCCAGTTGGTTCTTCTGGAACCCTTGTTCTGACCAGTGCTCCAGACCCGTAAGTAAATCCGGGCATCTGCTACCATTATGACAATATTAGTTATGCTGACTGTAGGAGAGTAGGATCTGCTTACTATGGTTACCCCCACTTTCGCTGGTGTTTCATTGTTTTTTTTACTTTAGTCTAGCTGGGGCCCTGCTACCCAGGACCCCAGCCTAGCTGCTTCCTCTCATGTACTTTAAATACACTTCAATGTATTTACTGGGGTACCCTTGTGAGTCCCTAGTATATGGTACCTTAGGTACTAAGGGCATAGGTACCCCAGAGGCCTACCAGGGGCTGCAGCATGTATTATGCCACCCCTGGGAAGCCTTCCAAAATGACACCTTAGGACTGCTACTGCAGCCTGGGTAGGAAGGTGCATGCACCCCTTACTAAGATATTGGTTACCTATATCTACCTTTAATCACTGACTCATATAAAGCTGTCAGTCACTCCTATGGCAGGCCTTATCAATCCTGAAGGCAGAGTGCTTGGCTTAGTGTGAGAGGGTGCCCATGCATGAGCAGGACCCCTCTGCAGCGTTCAGAGCCTATTCTCTGAAGCTGTTCTGTGATGCAGCCAGACCATATACTC
Organism: Lissotriton helveticus; assembly: GCF_964261635.1. Taxonomy (NCBI): domain Eukaryota; kingdom Metazoa; phylum Chordata; class Amphibia; order Caudata; family Salamandridae; genus Lissotriton; species Lissotriton helveticus. Next base: position 1,614,028,732 of record NC_136065.1, read on the forward strand.
TTAAGTGCATTATAACCTCACAGTAAATGCTAACTTTGGAATGGCTGCATGGAAGCATGTCGTGTTTGGTGCCAAACACTTTGAAATCCTACCCCCCGCCAGTCCTGGCGACAGGGTAGAATTCCACCCTTCTAGAGGGAGAGACATGTACACACTGGTCTACCCCGTAAGAATTTAAATGTGCCCCAGCATCACAAAATGGATGCTGCAGCCACAGACACGCATCTGACCTCCTGCTGCTGGACTAAACTCTGACACAGGAGGCCTGGACAATAGGTTTCCTGTCACAGGGAGGTGTAACTGTGATGTTCTCTTATATGCCCCTTTAAGACTAGAAGGCTCAGAGGGCTCTCATCTGTGTTCTTAGAATGTGGAATGTAATGTTTGTAATATTCTATTCTTGTCAGTTGCTGTGGGCTGTTGCTGGATGAGGTTTAATAAACCCACCTCTTGCTTTCAAGAACCTGTCTCTCTTATAATTTACTACTAATGAACATTACATTGGCGACGATCGGGAGTAAACACCTCAACTCGACAACTCAGCGGAGTAACTGACCTGATTTCTCCTCCAGCGGCTGCTCGGAAAAGAAGTGAAGCGTGGTCTTCCCTGCGGCTGCGTTTATCTGGTGAGGAGAGCGGGTGGCAGTCGTGACTTAAAAAGAAAATTTTGAAGCGCATAATTTATGATGGTCAAAAGAGACTTTTAACTTAATTTTGGCACAAAGCGAGCGTTTTATCGAGCTCGCGCTGAGTCCCCTCGCATGCTCACGAGCATCGACGTCATCCATCTTGCGCTGTCTGTGTACTCGCGCTGAGGCGCACGTCACAGTGCGCACAGTACGTGCCGTCTCCTGATTTCACTGCGCTTCAGGAAAACGGAACGTTGCGTTCCAAGTGACTGCAGAGTTCCATATTTATTGCGCAACCTGTTCTTTTGTTGTGCCAGCTTTAAATAGAACGTTTTTTTTCAAGGGAGTTCTATATTGAGAGCATTATTACGTTTTGGCCTCTCACAAAAAAAAAAGGTGGAAAAGCAGTGTGCTGTGTTTATCGTGTTCCTAAGAAAAAAAAAAAAAAGGAATTTTTTTTTTTTGCATTTATAAGTGAAAAGAGTCCACTGGAAGTGAAAAGAATCTACTAGAAAGACCTACAAGGTGTATTTTACTAGTGAGGAACAAAACATAAGTCTATCTACATAAAGGAAGCAGGATTATAAAATATGCAGAATGTAACCCAGCCTGCGTTTTTCTTAACAAGTCCGGGTGAACCGAACGTAAAGTGGAAGAAGTGGAAGAAAATCTTTGCAAACTATGCAAGAGTCTGTGGAACGAACCTAAGTGCTGAAAGAAAGCATTCCCTCTTATTACATTGTCTAGGAGGGGAAGGACAGGATGTACTTGAACATTTACCTGATTTGTCAGCTGCTGAACAGAGGAACTTAAATGAGTATGAGATAGCAATTGTTCAGCTTGATAGGCATTACTTACCACGCCTCAGTACAATAATGGAAAGATACCATTTTGGCCTAAGAGAGCAAAAGAAAGATGAGTCGGTGGAAGATTATGTTTCTTCTTTAAGAAAACTTGCTTCGTCCTGTAACTTTGGTCAATCTCTTGATGAAAGGATTCGTGATCAATTTGTGTTAAGATGTGCGCATGATGAGATCAGAAAGGAGCTATGGTTGAAAGATGAACCTCCCCTTGAGGAAGTTTTAGAAATTGCAAAACAAGTTGAACACATGACAAAATGTGTCGGGGAACTTAAAAAGGAAAAAGACAAACCTATAATGTCTGAATTGAAAGATGAAACAAAAGTAGATGAGACGATCTGTCAAGTTAAAAGAACTGTGGGGGATAGTTTAGAAGAAAAACAAATTAGGCCTTCGTATCCATCATATAATAGGTTTTCATGTTTTCGGTGTGGTCAATTCACTCATTTAGCTAATGCACCCATTTGCCCTGCTTTGAAAGTAACCTGTAATTTATGTAATAAAAAAGGGCATAATGCGAAGTTCTGCAGAACAAGAACACAAGGTAATGACAACTCTAGGAGGAGATGGTCTCAACCACAAGTGAGATCTATTTGTTTTGAGGTGAAAGATGATAAACCAGATCATCCGTCGTTCATGGTAAAAGTAGAAAATTCTATGGTGAATTTTAAATTCAATTCTTGTTCAAAGATAACGATAATTGATGAAAAACTGTTTGTTGATGTGTTTAAAAAGAAAGTGAAGATATTTAAATGTGACATTATGCCTCTAGGTTATAGTGAGAAACCCATTTCCATGTTAGGATATTTTATGGCCGAGATTGAACTTGGTTCTCACATTATTGTGGGCAAAGTTTATGTGTCAAAAAAGGGAGATGGACTCTTGGGTTGGCTTCATCAACGCCAGTTGGGTGTTACACTGGACCCCAATGCATCTCCTCAAGTTCAAGTTCATGAAATATCTGATGTAGTAAGTAACTTGAGTGATGAAAAGTTGTCTTTGAGTTTGGCTAAACAATTCCCTAATGTTTTTAAAGAGGATTTGGGTTGTTTGCGTGGTTATAAGCACCACATCAAATTGAAAAATAATGCTCTGCCTGTTGTAGCAAAAGTCAGAAGGATCCCTCTTGTGGAGCAGCCTAAAGTTCAGGAAGAATTAAATAAACTCGTCAAAAATAACATAATTGTGCCGGTTGAAGCTACTGAGTGGCTTGCTCCAGTAGTTATAGCCAAGAAACCTACTGGAGAGATTCGTCTTTGTATTGATCTGAGATCTTTAAATAAGGAGGTTGTGGTTGACAGGTACCCTCTTCCAAATATAGATGAGATGATTTGTACGTTGGAAGGTGCTAAATATTTTACCACACTTGATCTTGCCTCCGCGTACCATCAGGTGGAGTTAGATGACTCTTCTCAAGATCTGACCGCATTTGTAACACCTATGGGTACCTTTAAATTTAAGAGGATGCCGTTTGGCCTTGTGTCGGCGGCCTCTGTTTTTCAAAGAGTGATGTCAAAGATCCTAAGGGGTTTATTGGGTGTCAAGTGCTACCAAGACGATTTGCTGATTTATGGTAGTAGTATTGTTGAGCATGATAAAAGAGTCCCCTTGGTTTTGGAACGTTTGGATGGTGCTGGTATGACTTTAAAAAGATCTAAGTGTAGGTTCAGGGTACAAGAGGTCAATTATTTAGGTCATCGGATTACTGGTAGTGGTGTTTTTCCTAAAAAGGAGTTAGTTGAGGCAATTGATAAAGTAAAAGTGCCAAAGTGCAGAGATGAACTTCTCTCATTTTTAGGGATGGTAGAATTCTACGGTAAGTTTATTTTTAATTTTGCCAACAAGACATGCAATTTGAGGAGGTTAACAGTAAAAAATGCTGTCTTTGACTGGACGAATGAATGTAAGGAGGAATGTTTGTGCATCAAGAATGAGTTAAAAAAGGCACCTTCTCTTCATGCTTTTGTTCCTGGTCTTCCCACTGTCATGTTTACTGATGCAAGTGATAAGGGACTTGGGGCAGTCCTGGTTCAGAAGAAGAATGGCAAGGATGCCTTGATTTGCTGTTCTTCTCGTTGTCTCAGAGGTTCGGAATGCAATTATTCCGTAATAGAGAGGGAGTCTCTCGCAATTTTTTGGGCTTTAAGGAAATTCAAAAATTTGATCTGGGGCACGAAAGTTAGTGTTTTGTCTGATCATAAACCCTTGAGGGAGGTGTTTTCAAAGAAAGGGCTGGATGCGATATCTTCCAGGATCAGAAAGTGGATTGTTTCATTACAAGAATTTGAGTTTGACGTGGAGTACATTCCTGGCTTAGCTAATAAATCAGCTGATTGTTTGTCAAGATTAGTTGATTCTGACAACTCTGAAGTTGATGACTCAGGTGACTGGGAAGAGTTTACGAATGTGTGTGAGGTGACTGATGGTGCAATTGATGAATCTGAATGGAGAGTAGAATTGGAGAAAGATCAAGACATTTTTAATGTCATGCAATCTTTGAAGAATAACACTAGGTTGGTTAAGCCTTGGTTGCTAATTTCTGATGAACTTTCGGTTAATAATGGTCTTTTAACTAGGGGGACCAAGCTTGTTCCTCCTGGCACGTTAAGGGAAAAATTGTTAGTACATGCTCATTCTGGTCATTTGGGCATTGTGAAAACCAAAGAGATACTTCGCATGCAATTTTGGTGGCCAGGTATGGACTTAGAAATTGAGAGAATGGTCAGAGAATGTCCTGAATGTTGTGCTAGTGATAAGATTTTAAAAACTAGACACATGCCTATGGTAAAAAGGGCTTTACCGGGTCATCCTTGGGATGAAGTTGCCATCGACATTGTAGGTCCTCTTGCAGGAGTTTCTGATACTCCTTATCGTATTGTGTTGATCGATCTTTACTCTAGATGGATTGAAGTTTCTGCTGTCAGAGATATCACTTCTGAGGCTATCATTAAATTTCTAGAACCTCTGTTTTATAAGGAAAGCTTTCCTAACAGTTTATTGTCTGACAATGGGCCTCAATTCTGTTCCTTGGTTTTTGCTGATTTTTAAAAAAAATGTGGGATTGTTCATAAAAAATGTTCTTTGTACCATCCCGAAACCAATGGTGCTATTGAAAGAGTTAATAAGACATTGAAAGAGTCAATTCAGCTCGCTCGCTCTTCCGGTCTGAATTGGAAGTCCACCCTTCAGGACAGGATCAACACCTACCGCTTTGCTCCTCATTCTTCTACGGGCAGGTCTCCGTTTGAACTCTTCAAAGGGAGGGTTCCTAACACATTGTTGTGCCCTGGGTGGATGAGTATGAATAAAGGTCTGGTGAACAATGACATTGGTGCTTGGAGAGCAAAAGAATTACTCAAACAGGATGCTCGCAAGTCTAATTTTGATAAGGTGAAAAATGTCCGTTATCAGGAGGTCAAGGTTGGAGATTTTGTGAAGATTAAGACTCCTGTGGGATGTAGACCTTGGTCTAAATATACTGATATTAGAGCTGTGATTAAGATCTTTAAAAATGCTGTCAAAACTGATGATGGGAGAATCTGGAATAAGAGTCGTGTTGTTGTTGTTGATCCATATTTGACTTCTCAAAGAAACTCTGTTTATGTTGGTGATTCACATGATAATTTGCATTTTTTGTCTAACTCTTCCTTTGACAGGTCTTCTCTCTCTTCTTCCTTTAGAAGGAGTCAAAGAACCCGCAGAGCTCCCATGTATTTGAGAGATTATGTTTAAATGTGCTTCTTGTTTTATTATCTTTGCTAATAGTGTTATTTGGGTTACTTAATTTTGGTTCTCCTATGCTCTCCCAATGCTTTGCAGTTATTTCTCATTTTTTAAGTGTATGGAAGGGAGATGTGTGATGTTCTCTTATATGCCCCTTTAAGACTAGAAGGCTCCGAGGGCTCTCATCTGTGTTCTTAGAATGTGGAATGTAATGTTTGTAATATTCTATTCTTGTCAGTTGCTGTGGGCTGTTGCTGGATGAGGTTTAATAAACCCACCTCTTGCTTTCAAGAACCTGTCTCTCTTATAATTTACTACTAATGAACATTACAGTAACCACCTCCCAGACAGGCTTTAGTGTGTTAGGCTTTGTGGGGGTACTCTGAGGGGGCCAGAAAGTCTGCACTGGGGGCACATTTGGTGTCCCTGTGCATAGTCCAGTTCAAACCAGTGGCAGGGGCACTCTCAGCCTCTGCTCTGGTGTGCAACTGGACAAAGGAAATGGATGTAGCCACCCCCTCTTTCCAGACCCTCCGATAGGTGGGTCCCAAGAGTATTTCCAACCCCCTTTCTTAATATAAGTAAGGGACCTCAGGCAACAGGACTTTAGATTAGACCTGGACAAAACTCTGAAACTGAATCCTGGACCTTCAACGCTCTACTAAAAACTAGAGAACAGAATCTCCCTTGGGGTCAAGGAGTGACTCTCCTGCTCAAGCAGGCACCAACAAAGCAATTGCCAATCAGCATCTTCGAAGCTCCTGCTGGACTCTGAAGTACCTGCAGCCCAGAAAGTGGATTTCCAGACTTCTCTAAGGCCGACCCGAGTCCCCAGCAAAGCTGGGAACTGCAGCCCTCACAAGTGACATGGAACCGTAACCCTGGACACTGTGCACATTTGCTAAGTGCATTAACATCCTGATCTGTCCAGAATTTGTGCTTTGGGTGACTTGTAGCCCAATCCCCGAGCATGATCTGCATCAAAGATTGGGGGCCTACACTCCACGAGTATTCCGTGAGCCTGCTTCTTGCATTTCCGCTTGAGGCTCCTTTGCAATCCCTGGTCTATTGACTGGTGGGTCCCCTTGAAGGCAACTCTACTTTTCTTTGGGCTTCCCTTGTTTCTTCAAATATGCCCTTACTCTCCACCACGTGGGGAGTCCCTCAGATCTTGCTAGTCTGCACCAAAGCATATCTTTGATTCCTGCATGGGTTGATGTTGCCAAAGCTTGTTGGGCCCAATCCGGAAACCAACACCGCAGCACTCGACATCCTTTGTGGGACAGCTCAAATCCAGATCCTGGTTGTCGTCGATGCCTCCTGTTCCTCCTGGCTTAAGAGTCAAGCTTCACTTTCTTCACCTGAAATCACCCGACATCTGTGGGCATTTGACTATCGTGACCCTGGTCACTGGCAAGTGACCCAGACTCTGTCCCCTCTGCTTTCGGGTTCTTCTCACCTTCGATCCAGGCTAGGAACACACCGGACACTTTCCACGTGGACGCCGGCAGCACTTTGCAGCAAATTGCCATTGAAAACGACGACAAAACCCGACACCAAAAGACACCTATGCACCTGGCTTCCCTGGGTGAGGTAACTCGAGTAGTTTGGTGCTAAAAGTGTTGGCTCTAGAACCCCCTAGTTCTAAAGGGGTTTGCTCCAAGTCCTCTTCTAAGTGTCCTTTATCTTTAAACTTCCAACCACGACTTTCCCCATTGAAGTTAATGGTGATTCGCAGCGGTGTTCACACACTGCACTCGTCCCCCGTGGGTCCCCTTTGTCACTATCTTGGGTGGTTCCTGGTGGCCCCTGCGGCTCTACAGGCTCTAGGCTTTGTGTTTATGCAAGTCATGATTCTTATACCACTTTCTTAAAATATGGTTTGGTACGCCCCTAGGGCTCAACGTTTATTGTGCTAATTTACTGTGTGGTATTAAGTTTACTGAATGTACTTTTGCCTTTAGCCTTATAAAGGGACTAGAGAGATGTGTTTAGAATAAATACATATATTTTATTTATATACCTGGTGTGGTTCTCCTTTTATTTGGTCATTCACAAGTGTATAGACTGGTAAAACAAGCTGCTTTACATTCCTCCAAGACTTAGCCTGAAGGCTGCTCTCAACAGCTACCACTAGGATAACTTTCTATAAAGGTTGTCTTAACCTACCATCAATAAGGGGTTATTTGGACTGGTGCAAGGTGCCAACTAGAATAGTGGACAGCATGTGCCAGGCCAACTTCTCACACTGACATGTCACAAGGTACTCACAGCCCATGTCCTGATTATGTTTTCATACATAATACGCACCTGGAAATGAGGGCTGGGTGGAATTGGTGGGATTTGGTGCCTCTGCTTTACTCTTGCACTGCAAAGTTCTGCCCAAATTCCACCAATCGCTGTGGGGCACAATGTTTTCCTCCGCAAGGCTCCAGAAATGCAAGCAGGTGAGCATGAGCAAGATTTGGCTTCCCCTAGTTCCAATGCGGGTGGTCACGAACACTCCGGGTTAGAGGGCTGCTTCTCGAGAAGATTTTGCTGCTGCTCGAGTAGATTTTTTACTCGAGCACCAGTAAAATTACCTCAAATGGACGTGTGGGCTTGTGCAACGCATGATGCCGTTCTCAGTGTGTTTGTCAGCACTGCATGCAACTGGCACTAAATTGCAGCACGAGCAGCGTGGTGTGCATATTTTTCACCTGTTGGTGGAACTCTGTGGAATCTCATGGAGGCTTTATATAACTCAGCAGAATTTCCCAGAGTGAAACTCCAAGAGTTCTGCTAACTCCTACTGAAAAGCAGTCTTATTTGTTAAGCTAATGTATTCTTTTTGAACATTGATACTTTGTTTCTTAAGATGTTGGCACATGTGGGTAAATGGCACCTAGAGCGAAGCTGAATGATTCCAAGAGTGTAATGAAATGAACAAGGGGCGATAATGATTAAACAAAAAACACACGGTTTAAAGTGAAATTTATTGCAGAAGTACTATGAGACACCAAGAGTATCACAATCAAAATTCTATTGAACAAAAAAAACAGGATTATACAAAGGATACAATTTCAGTATATCAGGGATTTTTGCAAACATGTAGACTGTTCGTTACAACAAACCAGATACGGATTGAGTGATAGTCGTCTTTACGACTGAGGTAATTTACTCTTTAAAAGAAGTGTTCAGACCGAATCTTCTTTCCACGTTTTTTACTTTCTATAGTGATGTATGGGCTTTTCCTCATCTGAATGTAGGTGGCTACATCAAAAGTAAGGTTGTTTTGCAATTGACACTATCAGGATGATCTCGGATTTTAATCCATTTTACCACCGATAGCTGCCATTTATTCCAAAGTGTACCCTAATCATTCTTTGCACAGGCTTTTTATTCCCACTCAAAGATAAATCTAAAACTCGTCCGTTTATGGTTGGAATTATAGCTAATGTTGTCAGTGATTACTTCTGAATCCAGAGAGAGATTAAGCAGAAGTTGTTTCTGGGTTTGACCATGCCTGTACCAATTTATGGACTCTGGTTGGATTCAGGGAAGAATTCACTCAAGGATAGACCCTGGTACCTCCAAACATTTCTCGGATGATAACATGAAAATATGAAACAGAATTATAATTAGGAATAGCCATGTATTGCAGTAGCGGCTGCTACTGGACAGGAGGGGGTGAGGCGGGGGAGACTGGGGGAAGAGGAATGACATTTAAAAAAAAAAGGAATTACTGACCTGAAACCACTAGCTGTCGCGTGTCCTCTGTCCTCACCCTCTTCCTTCCAGGCTGGCAGCAGGAAGCACCTGGGCACACAGGCTCCCCTGAGCCAATCACAATGCTGCAATGCAGCGTTATGATTGGTCTGAGCTCCGTGGCTGGGCACCCAGACGGGTACAGAGAACCGGTGCATGTTCCTCACCAGGCTGTGTAATGCAGCATGGTGGGGAACATGCAAAGTGCACATGAACTGTACACCACTCCTCCGCCTGCTCTGGCCAGCTCTGCCGGGTAATTTCTAGCCTTTCTTTAGACTAAAAGTGACTATAATCTACTATCATTTCAGTCTTAGCTACCTTTTCATTTATTAATAGGGCTTAGCTATGCGCTTTTGACAGGGTTTAGTGCCTTTTTACCGTTAGTTAGGCCTGTAGGCCCAAAACCAGAGAGCAGCCATTTTGGATGACTGTCTCATCCATTTTAGATAGCTGCCTCGTCTGTGCGAGGCGCTTCCAGAGCAAGAACAATATTTAGAGTTAACTTATTATTCGCTAGCGGGAAAACCGGTCGAGACCGGCCCTTATCGAAGGAATGTATTTTTTTCACTGGTGGAAGACGCAACAAGCAGATGGCCACTGCCGACGGCGTGAGAAGCCAGAGACTGGTACAGGAATTTGGTGGGAGTCGGCCTACGGTTGGAAATTTCCATAGCGAATGAGAGAGAGATATTAGCAAGGAGTAAATAGTGAGAGAGAAACGTGCGGAGCAGACCGATGAAGTTGGTCCGAGAGCTGGTGATTAATTGCTAGCTTTTACTGAAGAGGAGAATCCTGTAAGGTCAACATGCAGGAGAGGTAGAAACACAGCGAGTCCAGAAGAGGGTTCGAGTTTTGGAGCCATGGCAGCGTAGACGAGGCGTAGAGGTGCAGACGTGTATTCGTGAGCTATAGTGGGAGAGCAGAGTCCCGAGCGAGTGAAGACCCAAGACAGAGAGAGAGGGATCAGCTCCGCTGCTGAGATGGAAAGACGCACGTTTAAGGTGAGGCGTTCTAAGCTAGTGTAGATGACTTATAATTAATAATCCATCTTTCCTCCTTTATTAGGTTGTAGATGATGGCTAATTGCAACTATAATTATCTTGCTAATGATGTGTTTAATTGTATAAATAAATGATGTTATATCCGATCCATGTGTTTGAGTGTTGTTTCCAAGACAGGACTAACCTTTCTTTTTAACCAGATACTGGCAGGTTAGCAGGTGAGTGGACCCTTCTAGCAGGTAACTGAGAAATGAGAGATTGTGTAGCCTATGGCTGGAAGGAACTCCCAAATGTCCTAATCAGATAGCTCTTCTGAATTAAGAATAGTACATATCGTCAGTATACCTTAGGTGTACCGCCGATCCATATAGAATACGCCATTGGGGAATAACAGGTTCACCGGTGGGAAGTATAGATGATATTGATCCTAAGAGTTAGGTAACCGTCTGGCAACGTTAAATCAAAAGTCTGGCGACTCTAAATCGAAAGTCTGGCGACGTTAAATCAAAAGTCTGGCGACTCTAAATCAAAAGTCTGGCGACTATAAAGAGAATAAACTGCCCTCCGACACAAGAGGGGGTAGGTTGGCCCAGGTCAGATTGCCGTGGGGCTATAAAGTAAAGATCATAGGATATAATACATGGAATTCCTTAGATGTTAGTTATATCTCTAATTGTATAGGCTTGTAAATAAGCTTCTTTTCACTTTCTAAGGTGAGTCTTCTAAATGTCTTGTAAATAGCGGCCTGAGAAGAGTGTGTTTGCGTGACGACTGGGTTAGCCATGGCTGGTGGCTGCCTATCCCAAAAATCTGGTCGTTATACTTGGCGTCACGAACCGTTTTCGATCGATAAGTGCGGGAATGCCGTCGTGATTTCTTGAGAGGATCCGTGGGTTCTCGCCGTGTTTGATTTTGTTTATATCTGATTTATTGTATTGTTTTTTGTTTGATTTTATTTGCTGTATATATTTGTCAAAATGTTTTCAAAGAAAGTTAAACCTCCTTTCGTATTGCCTATTGACATACCTGGTTGGGATTCTACCGCTTACGAAGCGCTTGCACATGAATGGGCTAATTCTACTGGGCTGAGTGAGAACTGAAGTTGCTGCTTGGGGGACGCTGGGCCAGCTCAGGTGTTTGAGTGCTTGCAGAAAGTCCCGGTCGTGAAGGGAAATGAGCTTCCCATTTTGGGACGGAGAGGTTGGATGTTATTGAATGCGTACAGGCTTGTGCATGAGAATGTAACTCGATTACTGTCTGACAATAAGACTTTGGAGGAACAGTTCGTTCAAGTTCAGAATGATGTTACTCTTTTGCGATGTCAAAATAAACTACTCGCTGACAAACTTGAGACATATCAGGCTGTAGCCGAAAGGGCTGCTGTCCGTATTGCAAAGTACAAATATATACACCGACGTGGAAGGGTTAACACCAGAAAAGTACGTATGGCCGTTGCGAAGGCAGGGCTTGATTGGAATCCTGATGAATGGGATGGTGATATTTGGAATTCTTCTGATGCGTTTTCTTCATCTGAGGAGAATGTTGCGCGTGCGCCGTCTCCCGTTAAATGTCGTAATTCTTCTAAAGATCGTACTGACGTTTCTGCTCATCCGATATATCGACGTAAATTGCAAGGCAATCCTAATGCTCCCCATGGTATTGCGCTTGACAGTCCGGAAGATTATACACAACAGGAATTGAATGATATTTTGGATCGCTTCCGACAAAAGTCGGGTGAATCCTTACTGACTTGGATGGTCCGTCTTTTTGACACGGGTGCTTCTGGTATCTCGTTAGATCATGGTGATGCTGTGAAGTTTTGTACCTTGAGTTCTGATCCTACTGTTCAGGAAAGTTTTCGCCATTTTAATGGTAATAACCAAACTAATCTTTTGCAGCTGGCAGTGGACGGTTGCAATCGTAAATATCCGACTAAGTCTGATTGACCTATGAATGACAAGCAATGGTATACTTTGAGAGACGCTTCTCAGCGCTTGAAAGAGGAATGCATGAAGACCGCTATCTTTTTGGGTACGGCTCATCAGTTGATGGACTGCGTGCTTAATACATCTGTGAGGAATAGGTTAATTCGTACTTCCTCTCCTGCTTATAAGCAAGTTATGATGACTCTGTTGATTAATCAGACCGGTAATTAGGCATGGGCGTAAAATCCGTTCCGCTCGCGGATTTCGCGGATTTTCGGTAAATCCGCTATCCGCGAACTCCCGCGAATTTACCGAAAATCTGCAAATCCGCGAGCGGCGGATTCGGGGGCAAAAGTTCAAGCCTTCAAGCTTGAAGTTGTAACTATTTGAGGATGGCGCCGGCAAGCTGCCAGCGCCATCCTAAAATTGTTACAAAGTCAGCTAAGTTAGCTTCAACAGGAAGCACTAATAGATAAAATAAAGCAGTGCTCGAGGACCTGCTTTATTTTATCTATTAGTGCTTCCTGATCGGTCTCTGACCTTTTATACACACAAGAGGCATGGACTCGCATGGAAGCCGGATAGAGGCCTTTGCATCCTTGACTTTCACGAGCGCAATCCTCGTGCTGTTCCTGTGGCCAGGAGCTGAAGGGACCCCTGCACACTTCGGGGTGAGTGAGGTCACTTCCTGTGGCGTTGCAACATGAACACAGAGCCCAGAGCCTTTTCTCCCCAGAGGCGGAGTGGACTTTTCACATTGATGGACGCATTACCTTTTCTCAACTCATCCAAATGGATTTTTTTATTGAGGAAAGAAAGTGTGTGCATCTCCCTGAGCCACTGTACCAATGAAATCATTGTGTATCCATTTCGAATGAACCACTTAAAGCTTTGAAAAATAGCTATCAAAGGGACGCCTACTGTTTAAACCTTTAAACAATAACGAGCTGCCTTTGCTGACATATATGTTAAGTGCCTTAAACATCTGTGCAACGAACTTAAAGTCATATCGCCGGAATACCAAAATGTGACCGCGTTCCTCAGCACGGCAGGCCAGTTTGGCATGTAATGGGCCCCGCCCTCGCTGGGCCTCACTCAGTCAATGCCGCCCTGTGGTTACCCGAGTCATTTCTTTCTGCAGATGGGTAAGTGAGTGGGGTGTACAGCTACAGTGCACATGCACCTAACCTCATCTCGCAACCATGAAGGGTGGCCTGTCAGGGGGAAGTTCATAAATAAATGTGGATCGATCCATGCTGAACAAAATATGTGATCGCATTATGGGGGGATTTATCAGGTGCAGCAGTAAGGGACCAGATGGCCAAATAGGAAGAACATTCACCGTCTGCAGTGCACGCAAAAGCTCAGTGTCTCTCTGAGTTAATCCTGCTTGGTGTTCACGAGCTGTGCTGTTTATAGCATATGTGCTACCGGAGATACTGAATATGTAAAATCGTTATGGACAGTTTAATTACTTCAAAAGTAGGCCAGGCTCAGAATGCGGTGAAAACACCGCTTGTGACACAAAAACACGGGAGCAACAAAATCGAGTGGTGTCACAACTCTCATTCAGGGTATTGTACACTTCTAACCAGGGATTGATGGAAGCACAGGTGACGAGGAGCACAGAACACCGTAACCTTCTTCCCAAATCTACCGTAGAAAATCAGCTGTGATGCTGGATAGAGGCCTTTGTATCCTTGACTTTCATGAGAGCAATCCCTTTGCTGTTCCTGTTACCAGGAGGGTCTGTCTCTTCTCATCTACTGCTCTGATCGGTCTCAGACCTTTTATACACACACGAGGCATGTGCACTCGCATGGAAGCCCCGCCCACACACTCGCGGTGTGCACTGTCTTCCCGCCATTGACCCACTATGATGGACAGCTCACCCAAGGGACCCCTGCGCCCTTCGGGGCTATTGCATAGTAACACACACATGGTCGCTCGAACTAGTTGAAGCGCAAATTCAGTGACTCATTCATAATCCGCAAATCCGCAAAATCCGCGGATTTTACGGATCCACGATCCGCAAATCTGCAAAATCCGCGGATCCGCAAAATCCGCCCATGCCTACCGGTAATCCTTTATCTGCTGTACTTGAAGCTGTGCGTGAGCTCAGTGACTTGGGTGATTGGTTTAAGCCGGAACGACAGTCTCGGCCTGAGGCTCGCACTGATGATTTCCGTTTCTCTCGACGTGATATGTTTATGGCTCTGCTTAAGGATGGAGTCCGTGATAGTGACATCCATGATCTTCCTAATAATGTGCTATGGACTATGTTCCGTAAGCGTGGTTTGGATAGGAAGGAAGGTGCTAGACGGGTCCGTAAACAAGACATTGAACACTACCACTCTGATGGCGATGACTATGGTTCTAGGTTGTCCCGTGAGCATGAGAGAGAGAGAGAGAGAGAGAGAGAGAGAGAGAGGGAGAGAGAGAGAAGGTTAGAGAGAGAGAGAGAGAGAGAAAGAGAGGGGGACAGGACACGGAATGATTCACCTTGGCCCAGGAGAGAGAGAGAGAGAGACAGAGAGAGAGAGAGAGATGAGAGAAGAGACCATTCTGTACGAGAGAGAGAGAGAGAGAGATGGTGGTCGATCCCCAGAGGTAAGAATGAGAGATAAAAGATCACGATCTCTTGAGAGACTATCGCAATATTTTGTGAATGACAAAAATCCTTTTCTTGAGGATAAAGGATGTGAACGGGATGCAACCTTACCTAAACGGTATGAGAGTTTGTATCCTGATTTGTCCTGGGCGCAAGAACACGGTAAACAAGACTAGGAAGTAGGTCAAGCTCCAGTGCGAAATTGGTCTCGTAAAGACCATAGGCCTTATGTAGATATTGAAATATATTGGATACATCGAAATATACAGAGGGCCCGAGCATTGGTGGATACTGGAGCGGAGGCCACTCTAATTTCTGGAAATCCTAAAAAGTTTAAAGGACAAGGGTACACAATTACTGGATTAGGTGGTAAAGAGACCCCCGCCGTACAAACTAAACTTGAACTGAAAATTGGAAGAAATCCCCGAAAAGAGTATCATGTATTGGTGGTACATCTTGATGAATATATAATTGGTATTGATATTTTGAAAGGTATGACGTTGTACTTGGATGATGGATGTTACAAATTTGGACATGATTATTACATATCATCTAAAATCGTGAGAGTGGGGCGTTTAATTATGCCTCCGATTAAGATTCCTCAAGCCACGAAGGTGGTTTCAATGAAACAGTACCGCATTCCCGGTGGGCACGATGAGATCAGTGCTACCATTCAAGATCTAATGGACGCAGGAGTAATAATTCCTGTGACTTCGGCTTGGAACAATCCTGTTTGGCCGGTTCGCAAGAGTGACAATTCTTGGCGCATGACAGTTGATTATCGAGAATTAATAAACACACACCTTCTTTGACGGTTGCAGTCCCTGATGTTATTACTCTGATTGAGAGAATTCAGAAACATACAGGAACATGGTATGCAACCATTGACATTGCTAATGCTTTCTTTTCCATCCCAATTGCACCTGAATGTCAGGAACAATTCAGTTTTACATGGAATGGTCGTCAAATGACGTTCAGAAGTCTTCCCCAGGGCTACGTGCATAGTCCGACTATCTGTCATCGGATAGTGGCAGAGCATTTAGACGAGGTAACCATTGATCCCAAAATTCAAGTGTGTCATTATATTGATGACATACTAATTCAAGGTGATACACAAGATCAGGTGCGAACACAATTTGAACAAATCATTGCACACTTACAAAGCAAAGGCTGGGAGATTAATCCTGATAAATTACAGGGTCCAGCGCAACATGTAAAATTTTTAGGTATTCATTGGCATGAAGGAAATAGAGAAGTAATCCCTCAAGTGAAACAGAAAATTGCAGAATTCGCAGTCCCTATAAATAGGAAAGAAGCTCAAAAATTCATTGGTCTATTTGGCTTCTGGCGCCAACATATTCCACATTTGAGTCAGATTTTGGCCCCTTTATACAAAGTCACACGCAAAAAGAATGTATTCGAATGGAACAAAGCACAGCAGAATGCATTTGATTTAGCAAAAGAAGCAATTCAGCATTCTTTGGATTTGTGGCCAGTGCGTGATGGTGATGTGGATATGAATGTATCTGTACAAGAGATGTATGCAAATTGGAGCTTGTGGCAGAAGCAGGGCAATACTAGAGTACCTCTAGGTTTTTGGACTAAAAAGCTACCAGACGCTGGTGAGCGTTATACACCTTTTGAGAAACAATTGCTTGCATGTTACTGGGCTTTAGTAGACACTGAGCAATTGACATTGGGACATGATGTGATTCTGAGACCAGAAATCCTATTATGCAATGGGTTTTAAGTTCATCAAAAACCCATAGAATTGGACATGATCAGGAAATGAGCATAATTAAATGGAAGTGGTATATACAAGATCGGGCTCGCGTGGGTCCAAAAGGAGTGGCAATGTTGCATGAGAAAGTGGCGCAAGCGCCAATGAAGGAGGGAGAAAACGAGCACTCCGTACCAGTAGTACAAGAATCACCTGTTAAATGGGGTATGCCATTCGATGATCTGTCCGTGGAGGATAGAAAACACGTTTGGTTTACGGATAGTTCTGCCAGGTACATAGGAGAGAAGTGGCATTGGAAAGCCATCTCCTACAACCCCGTGACCCAAAAGTTATTGAGTACTACTGGTGAAGGGCGAAGTAGCCAGTTTGCAGAACTATATGCTGTGTACCAAGTTCTGAAACAAGAGTTACCTGGAAAATGTTACATTTTTACTGATTCATGGTCCACTGCAAATGGATTAGTGATGTGGTTGCCCACATGGAAGTCCCATAATTGGCGGATTCATGGGAAGGAGATCTAGGGTAAAGAGCTGTGGCAGGAAATTTGGGAGTTCCTTCCTCAAAGCAATGTAACAGTTTTTCATGTTGATGCTCATATGCCCATTGACTCATTAGACAAATTATTCAATAATATTGCAGATGAACATTCAAAAATCATTAAGGCAGTGGTGGACCAACGAGATTCTGATCTGGCGGGCTTGGCGAAATGGGCCCACCAAAAGGCAGGACATCATGGCGAGAAAATTACTAGCAGGTGGGCAACTGAGAGAGACATTTACATTCCTCGTGATTTGATTAAAACAGCCATACTCCACTGTCCTGTATATCAGCATTCCCAACATAGACAGGTGCCTCAAATAGTGAAAGGCCAGTTGCATCGAGGTAAATCTCCTGCCCAGATATGGCAGGTTGATTATATTGGTCCATTACCCATGAGCAAAAACTGCCAATATGTTTGTACAGTTGTCGATACTTTTAGTGGATTTTTAATCGCTTTCCCCTGTAAAAATGCTACACAAGTCAACACTATAAAGACTTTAGATTTGATTACATTGTACTATGGTACTCCACTTCAGGTGCAATCTGACAATGCTTCACATTTTAAAGGAAGATTGGTACGAGAGTATTGTGCCGAAAACATTATCGACTGGGTGTTTCATATACCTTATTACCCACAAGCATCCGGTCTGATTGAGCGAATGAACGGTCTACTGAAAGACCAGTTACGTAAATTGTCAGATGGTACCTTAAAGAATTGGAGAGATCATTTATCTGATGCTTTACTGATCTTAAATAATCGTCCATATTTGTATTCGAATTCTCCTTTAATGCGTTTATTTCCTCCTGCAGCTTATGTCAAACCCAATACAATTAAAAGCACGGTGTCTTATTGGGAAATTACACCCGGAGCTTTGGCTCCATGTAGAGCTACCCCTGGATCTGCAGGCTTAGATCTGCATTCTTTAAAAAATACAGTATTGAGAATTAATACGATTACTGTAATTGAAACAGGGATCGGTGTCCAAATACCTACAGAACATTTCGGCTTGATTGCCCCAAGATCTGGTTTAGCTTTAAAAGGTATCCAGGTGCTTGGTGGAGTAATTGACAGTGACTACCAAGGAGAAATTAAAGTCATCCTGTTAAACAGTGGCGATTCTGAAGTTACAGTTAACGAAAATGATAGAATTGCCCAATTGGTCATTATGCCTGTATTCAGTGGTGCGATTCAAAAAGGTGCAGCTCCAACTCTGTTAACAATGCGTGGTGCAGGTGGCTTTGGCTCCACCAATAATCCCGGAGCTAGAGTTTGGGTGCAGTCACCAAATAATCCCCCTGAACAGGCTGAAATTATTGCAATAGGATCTGATAATACAGTACTAGTGATGAGGCCAGGGCAAGAAGGCTGGGATGTAGTCCCAGCTAACAAATGTTATTTGCGAGAATAAATGATACGTGTTATTTGGATTGCAGATCATTACATGGATTGCTTCTGCCGGATGTGTCGTCGTTGGACTCCCGTGGGTCTTCTGCGACGAGAGTCAAGAAAGTGTCCGGGACCGTGTTAACCATGTGGACAGAGGACGTCGTTCCGTTGCAGCATGGGACGTTAATACTAACTTCTGGGTCAGCTTGGCCCATACCATTATTAATTCATCTAATTTTTGCTTAACACCTATGAAGTCCATTAATGACCTCCTTACCACATGCCTTGTAGCAGTTCCAATATCCATGGCTTCCCTTCGACATTTCTTTAATGTTTCTGGAGTTCATTCCGAGTTCATTTATCCGGATTTCACACCCTACAGTTACTGTGCCTCATGTACTGTCCTGATTGACCCAGAACCCCCACGAACATTTAAAATCCTAACATTTAATATCACTGAGGGGAATACGTGCTACAGATTTACCTGTGACCATAGATTGATAGGCAAATGTGCCCAATTAAGATTGGAACATGCAACATCGCTTTCTCCCCATGAGACAATTCTGTGTCGAACTAGAACTGCGAACTCTTGCATTTCTCTTGACAACGAAATGAGCTGTAAACGTATCATAGTAACTGCAAGTCATTATTATCATGTGTCATTACCCACTGGATGGCTCTTTTCCGGTGGCAATGTATCCTGGTCCTATATACCAGCAAATATTTCTGGAGGCCCCTGTGCCCTAACAAGGTTGAGTCTTTTGTTATTCTCCCCTGATGGAGCAATTTCATCCCGCGTTACACGAGATGTCACGTTGTCCAGTGATTGTGATTCATCACTCCATCTTTATTCTAAATCTGAATACCTTAGTTTAGCTATTTCTATTGTGGGTGTTCCTGCTTTAGCTGTGCACAATGCTAAAACTATAATTAAACTTGCTTGCTGGATGGTGAAATCCATTAATAGTACCTCTACCATTTTAACTGACCTGTTATTAGATAATCAAGGGGAATGCCGTGCCATCTTACAGAATAGAGCCGCTATTGATTATTTATTGCTAAAACATGATCATGGCTGCTCAGATTTTGAGGGTATGTGTTGTTTCAACTTATCAGACCATTCCCAATCCATTAGATCCCACCTTAATAAGTTACATGAACTGACCCAAGAAGTGAGGGAACATCTGGACAGTGGATGGTTTGACTGTCTTTTTAGCTGGCTACCTGATTTGCATTCCTTACGCCAAATTGTAGGTGGAATTGTTTCAATACTTTGCATCTTGATTGCCATCTGTTGCTGTATTCAATGTATACCATCATTTTTCCATTTATTCCGACCACATGTAATGGCTAGATCTTTTAGTATTGTTTCATATTATTCTTCTAACGACATACATGCAGCTTGAAAAACAAAACGATCCCCCCTAAATTAGTTGTTCTACTAATCCTTCAATGCTAGTACATATAGTCAGGAGTGGAGTGTAAGGCCCGGGTAATTTCTAGCCTTTCTTTAGACTAAAAGTGACTATAATCTACTATCATTTCTGTCTTAGCTACCTTTTCGTTTATTAATAGGGCTTAGCTATGCGCTTTTGACAGGGTTTAGTGCCTTTTTACCGTTAGTTAGGCCTGTAGGCCCAAAACCAGAGAGCAGCCATTTTGGATGACTGTCTCATCCATTTTAGATAGCTGCCTCGTCTGTGCGAGGCGCTTCCAGAGCAAGAACAATATTTAGAGTTAACTTATTATTCGCTAGCGGGAAAACCAGTCGAGACCGGCCCTTATCGAAGGAATGTATTTTGTTCACTGGTGGAAGACGCAACAAGCAGATGGCCACTGCCGACGGCGTGAGAAGCCAGAGACTGGTACAGGAATTTGGTGGGAGTCGGCCTACGGTTCGAAATTTCCATAGCGAATGAGAGAGAGATATTATCAAAGAGCAAGGAGTAAATAGTGAGAGAGCAACGTGCGGAGCAGACCGATGAAGTTGGTCCGAGAGCTGGTGATTAATTGCTAGCTTTCACTGAAGAGGAGAATCCTGTAAGGTCAACATGCAGGAGTGGTAGAAACACAGCGAGTCCAGAAGAGGGTTCGAGTTTTGGAGCCAAGGCAGCGTAGACGAGGCGTAGCGGTGCAGACGTGTATTCGTGAGCCATAGTGGGAGAGCAGAGTCCCGAGCGAGTGAAGACCCAAGACAGAGAGAGAGGGATCAGCTCCGCTGCTGAGATGGAAAAACACACGTTTAAGGTGAGGCGTTCTAAGCTAGTGTAGATGACTTATAATTAATAATCCATCTTTCCTCCTTTATTAGGTTGTAGATGATGGATAATTGCAACTATAATTATCTTGCTAATGATGTGTTTAATTGTATAAATAAATGATGTTATATCCGATCCATATGTTTGAGTGTTGTTTCCAAGACAGGACTAACCTTTCTTTTTAACCAGATACTGGCAGGTTAGCAGGTGAGTGGACCCTTCTAGCAGGTAACTGAGAAATGAGAGATTGTGTAGCCTATGGCTGGAAGGAACTCCCAAATGTCCTAATCAGATAGCTCTTCTAAATTAAGAATAGTACATATCGTCGGTATACCTTAGGTGTACCGCCGATCCATATAGAGTAAGCCATTGGGCAATAACAGGTTCACCGGTGGGAAGTATAGATGATATTGATCCTAAGAGTTAGGGAACCGTCTGGCGACGTTAAATCAAAAGTCTGGCGACTCTAAATCGAAAGTCTGGCGATGTTAAATCAAAAGTCTGGCGACTCTAAATCGAAAGTCTGGCGACGTTAAATCAAAAGTCTGGCGACTCTAAATCAAAAGTCTGGCGAAGTTAAATCAAAAGTCTGGCGAATCTAAATCAAAAGTCTGGCGACGTTAAATCAAAAGTCTGGCGACTATAAAGAGAATAAACTGCCCTCCGACGCAAGAGGGGGTAGGTTGGCCCAGGTCAGATTGCCGTGGGGCTATAAAGTAAAGATCATAGGATATAATACATGGAATTCCTTAGATGTTAATTATATCTCTAATTGTATAGGCTTGTAAATAAGCTTATTTTCACTTTCTCCGGTGAGTCTTCTAAATGTCTTGTAAATAGCAGCCTGAGAAGAGTGTGTTTGCGTGACGACTGGGTTAGCCACGGCTGGTGGCTGCCTATCCCAAAAATCCGGTCGTTACAGAGGGGTGGTGAGGTTATAGGGGGAAAAAAGCAACACAAGAAAATGAAACTGAAATTCTAGAGCACTTAAGGAGTTATGTATCAAATACGGTAATGTCATGGAATGTTAGGACTGGCAAAATACAGGTTATCATTTTTTCTATTCTAAAATGCATCGAATAAAATGTTTGGCTTGGAACGTTGCTGGCCTGAATAGCAAAAGGAAAAGACGTTTAGTCCGGGAAGAAATAGTTCTGTATAAGCCTAATTTGGTTTTCCTATCTGAGACACATGTTGCCTATGCTGATAGAAAAATCTTGGGATATTTGGGGCTTGAGGTGATAATTTGTTCGAAATTCAATGCATCTATAAGGGGGGTTGCTATTTTGAAAGCTAAACGGGTTAAGCTAGAAGTTGGGAATTAATGGTGGAAAAAATTAAATATGTTTTTTGTATAGTTTATTAGTCAAATTTTGATGATGCTTACATTTTTGATCAGTTGAATATGGAATTATTGCAGTGGGCAGGCGAATTAATCATCATGGGTGATTTTAACTGCATAATGGACTACAAGATTGATACTACAAGGGGCAATGTAAATTATAGAATGCAGAAAACACAAGCTGCTATCCTTGAATTAGGGCGAATTCATAACATTAAAGATGTCTGGCGAGCTGCCTTTCCTACTACACCTGGGTTTACATACTACTCTGCCTCTCACAAGCTCTGCTCACGCATCGATATGGTCTGGGCATCAGATAGAGTAATGAGAAATAGAACCATTGAACTTTGCCCCAGAATTAATTCAGATCACAACCCTATTTTATTCACTTTTGATACTGAAAAGAGCTATATAACACCCCGAACATTTTCATTTCCCAGGCACTTATTCACCAATATCTTATTTATTTCCCAACTCAAGCTACATATTGCAGACTTTATCAAGATTAATCTTAACTCCACGACATGTTTAATGGTATGGGACTCTTGCAAGGCGAGTATTCGGGGCTTTACGCAGCAATTTCTATTTCATCAAAATTCCGAGCGGTTTAAAAAGGACAGAGCGTTGGTTAAGGATATACTTTCTACTGAACTGTTACTAGTGGAGGCTCTTCGTCGACAAGCCACGAATATAACAGAACTGGAACTACAATTAGGACGACTGAAATCTGCTCTAAAAACCATCTTCTGGGATGAGAGTAGCATTAAACTACACAAATTTCAAGTGACACAGTATGAGAGCGGCGATAAAGTCGGAAAGTTATTAGCCTATAAAATAGCTGATGAACGAGCTAATACTCTTATTAAGAATTTAAAGGGCCCTAATAATAATATAATTGATCAACCCAATCAAATTTTAGAACACTTCACTGCATTCTATAAAAAACTATACACTCCAGAAAATCAACCGACAGAGGTGGATATTCAGAAATATCTGGACGATTTTCAGGAGAAACCTGACTCCCTTGAGTTGGAACAACTATCTAACCCCATTAGTCCATGTGAAATAAGAAAGGCCATCTCTTCCTTACCAACTGGAAAGGCATCCGGAGAAGATACGATCCCACTAGAAATTTATAAGGGGTGTGCCGAGGAACTTATACCTCTCCTCTCCCAAGTTATTAATTATATTGGGGAAAACAAGGTAGCCCCGAAATCCTGGAATAAGGTAAAACTAGTCTTTTAAAAAAAAAAAGGGAAAATCACCTGATCAGTGCGGTTCGTACCGCCCCATCTCGCTAATTAACGCTGATGCTAAAATATTTGCTAAAGTGTTAGCCACTCGATTAGCCCCTATAATACCGAAAATAGTAAGCCCAAACCAACATGGGTTTGTAATTGGTAGGGATACTACCGCACATATCAATCTGGCTGTCACAGCCTTTGATATAGCTGAAAAGGAATCCACCCCACTCGGTATGATTATGCTTGACGCAGAAAAGGCTATTGACCGAGTGGGGTGGGATTACTTGTGGCTAGTTATGACTGGTCTTGGTTTTGCTGCACTTTTTTGAACTGGATACAGTCACTTTATGATAATCCCATGGCTAGGATCAGCTATGCTGGTCTATTATCAGCTTCGTTTACTATTGCTCGGGGTACCCGCCAGGGGTGTCCCCTATCACCTCTCTTATTTGCCTTATCAATAGAACCATTTCTTTACGCTTTACAAATACAACCACTCATTATCCCTTTTAAGTTCGGTCCTCATTTATTGAATCTTACAGCTTATGCTGACGACGTCGCCATATATTCAACCGATATCAGTGAGGCGATGCAGGGCATCATACTAGAAGCCAATAGATTTGGGGACGTCTCTGGCTATAAATTAAATCTAAACAAAACCCAAATAATTGCTAATTACAAACCAGAAGGACCAACTATTGGACTGTGCTCGGCAGCTACTTACTTAGGGGTTAAACTATCTGCAAATATTAAGGATTTAATTAAAGTAAATTACGATGACCTAGTTAAAAATAGTATAATTTTGCTAAAACAATGGCATAAACTTTTTTTAAATATCATTGGCAGAATCAACTTGATCCGTATGATAATTTTACCTACATTTCTGTACTTTTTTCATTCTATTCCTTTGGCATTATGCAATTCCTTCTTAAAAAAAATTAGACGGGGTATTCAGTAGTTTCATTTGGGGATATCGCAAAGCCCGCAGATCCATGACACTATTAAAAGGCGCTATCGATATGGGAGGGCTGAACTTCCCGGACTTTAAGTTGTACTTCTGGGCAGCATTTGTTGGACGCTTACGATACTTAATTAACTCTGAAGGTACAGAAAAGCAACCTTATTTCCGTACATTTATGTTTGATCTAGATGCAAAAATGTTCGTATGGAGAATTAATGACCCCAACTATTACAAGAGAGTTCGTTTTAAGATAGCGAGGGATCTAGTTAAAATTTGGCGTAACATCCAGGCCTCCTGTAACTTGAATTTTTTCCATCCTAATTTGATTTTGTGGGGAAACCCCGGCTTACCGGGAATATTCAACGATGGATTAACTAACATATGGGGAACACATGTAATAAAAAAGTTAGGGGATCTGTACGGAGCACAAGGGCTCCTAAGTTTTGAAACACTTAAAATATTATATAATATCCCTGACTCTACGAAGTTCAAGTACCTGCAGCTATTTCTCGAAAAATGAAACTACAGAATATTTCTGATTCGAGCATATGGGATAATTTCTATTCACAGGAAACTAAATCATTAATTAGTAGCTGTTATAAATCTCTCAACACTTATAGAAACATGGACTGCAATATAATATCAGAGAAGTGGAGCAGAATGTTAGGGACCAATATTACTCCGGCTGTAATAAGCTCATCTCTACGTAATATTAATAATTTGGTCTCATCGTCAAGTTTAAGATTGCTGCAATTCAAAATAACCTGTATGCTTTACCATACCTCAGAAAGAATAACCAAATGGGCCTCGAATAGCATATATAGTGAACGAACTAAGTGCCCCAAATGTGCCTTGGTTGCAGCAGATTTGGTGCACATATTTTACACCTGCCCTAAACTTTCATAATTTTGGACATCTTTTCAGAATATAATAACACTGAAATTAGGGAATATACCCCCCTTAGATTCTGCGTTAGTTATGTTCGACTCTAATGGTAGGAATATCCAACACAAATCCTTATTTACTATTATGGTAACCTGTGCTAAACTTATAATTGCTCACGCTTGGATCTCCCCTAAACCCCCACACATAATGGAATGGTGGTCTCTCCTTAATGAAATTCATAGTATGGAATTAGCGCTGGCTAGGCTTAGGGGTACTAAATCTCTAGCTAAATTCAATAGGATTTGGAGGTCTCTCATATTTTAGTTAAAAAAATCATGTTTAATCTAGATCATCATTGTCTTCTGTTGTATATGTGTCAAGATACATGTATATATTTTGTTTGGATCTAACAAGAATTTTGTCAAACGATCTAATGCCAACCTAACGTTAACCTTGTAGACGTCTTGATTATTTCTTCTAATTTGACTCATTTTTGTATACTGTTGGTTCTTGTGTTGCTAATAAAAATAAAAAATAAATTAAAAAGAAAGAACTTGGCCACATTCTTACAAAGTTCTTGGGAGGGGGGTATCCGCTTCTTTGTGCACTCAGGGTTAGTGAGGATATTCAAGATGTTAAAAATACTTTTTGAGGAGGAGCTTGGCGGGCATCCGTGATGGCCGCGTGAGCACAGCGCTCTCCGGACCCCCGCCACTCCCGGCATGATATCCTGAACGTATCCTGATTAATTACAGGGATTCTTGTAGAGGAACCTGGGCTGATCTTTATTCTGCTTTTGGATTTCGAATTGGACCAGGGGCGCCAAAGCTACGTCGACTCAAACTTTCGGGGCCCGCCCTGGTGGTGCGCCCGGGACTTGGTGAGGCTCTGTTGCCGTGTCTGAGTTGAACAACAGCGGCAGGGGGACTCGACTTGTGGGTCCCCCTCTTAACTTTCGGTTTCGATTTGACTCGGACTACATCTTCCAGCGGAGGTGTCTGGCCGGTATTGCGATCAGCGACGCGAGGTCGCAGTTGCGCCTTTTGCCTGCTTTGTGTCCTTCCAGGCCGATTCACACCTCGATGTGCCCTCGCGGCTGACTTTTGGCTCCGGCACCCTATCTTCCTGCGGCCATTTTCACCAGGTCGCGTGGGTCCCTCGGGGACGCGGTCTCCACTATGACTGGCAGAGGGGACCAAGAGCGGCGAAAGACCAAGACGCCCCTTCGCGGGGGCCAGGTCCAGTCTAATATCATGGACCGGTACACACAATCGAAGGGGTCCCCGGGAGCCGCCTTGCCTGGCCCAAGTGCAGTGGGGCACCCTTTAGAGGCTTCGGCGGAGCCGTCCCTGCAAGACATCATGGGCGTCATCTCTGGCATGAGAGAAACCATCGGCCAACAATATGAAGCCCTGGCCCACAAAATCGATACTGTGGCTATTGACGTGAACTTGATCAGGGCCGACTTATCTAAAACCAATGAGAAGGTGAAATCGTTGGACCTCAAGTCATCTAGCCTCACAGCCGACGTCTCGGAAATACAGACGGAGATTGGCAACCTCAGAAAGGCGAATGATCTCATGACTCAGCGCTTGGAGGATTTTGAAAACAGAGCACGGCGTTGCAACGTGCGTGTGGTTGGTGTTCCGGAAAATCCTGACCCACATTCTGTTGATCTCCTGGTTGAGGACTTGATACAAAACTACCTTTCTCCATCTGGATTGAGCAAATTCTTTGCGGTGGAGCGTGCCCATCGCGTTCCGGGTGGCCAGGGCAAGCCGGGCGCCCCTCCGAGGCCCATTGTTGCAAAACTTTTTCACTATAGGGACCGAGACGCTATCCTGCAGGCCTCGCGAGTCAAGGGCCCGGTGGCCTTCGAAAATGCCACGGTGAACTTTTATCCTGATTTCTCACAGCTGGTGCAGAGACAGTGAATGGGTTTCCGTGGAGTCAAGAAGCGTCTTCGGGACTTGGGACTGCGATATGCCATGCTTTTTCCTACCAGGCTGCGAGTTGAGTACAATGAACGGACCCTTTTCTTTGATCGACCTGATTCGGTGAATGACTAGCTGGACTCTTTGCCGGACCGGCCTAATTTGACTGAGCCCACCGAGCACCCGGGTGGTGCCGAGGGTGGTGTAGAGAGCTGAATCTACTGTCTGGGCCCCTGTTTCCATGTAATGTGATTCTTCCTGGGTTCTATACTTGAGCGCTTCTATTTTCTATGTCTTCTCTTTTCTCCTTATCTCTGTCGGGGTGGCGGGTGGGACAGGGCCTTTTCCTCCTCCGGGGTCTTTTTCTAGAACGGGGGTTTCTGGGCGACAGGCACACTGCATGTTGGGGTGGCTTTTTTGCTTACTGCAGGGGTGCAGGGTGGGGGGTGTTTTCTTGGATGTTGGGGGGTGGATTGGTGGGGTGTTTGAGGTTTGTGTTTTGTTTTTTCAAGGCGATTCTATCTTGATAATGGAATTTTCAGTGTCATGCTCATTGGGGGATGGTTCCTGCATCACTTTGTGGGATGGGGGTAGCGGGTTGAAGTTTGTTTCATGGAATGTCAATGGTCTAGGGGATCGTATAAAGCGGGGGGTAGTGTTGCGATGCCTGCGACGTTTGTCTCCCGATATTGTCTCTCTGCAGGAGACACATCTAGTGGGTAATACTTGTCATGCAATGAATAGGTGGGGCTATAGTCTTGCTGCGCATTCGGGCTTTACTACGGGTTCCAGGGGGGTGGGCATTCTTGTCCGTACTTCCCTTCCCCTTGCGATAGATGATGTAATCCTCGATGATCGAGGGCGTTATGCCGTCCTCGTGGGACGCTACGAGGGGCGAACCCTTTCTCTGTTCACCGTCTATGTACCCCCCGGCTTACAGACCTCCACCTTCTCCGATTTGGGCCGAGTATTGTTGGGACTCCCGGATGGTGCTCTTTTCATGGCTGCCGATTTTAACTCTGTTCTCTCCGGCCTGAATGATCGTTACCCCCCTAGGGATACTCCTTCGGCCCAATTGTGGCTGGGTGGCTTTTTGGACACTTTTGGTTTGGTGGACTGTTGGAGGCTTATGCACCCCACTCAGCTTCAATACACCTTTCATTCTGGGGCCCATGGGAGTTTGTCTAGACTGGATTACTTCCTCATGCCGGCTGCACAGTCATCGGCTATCCGGGAGATTAGACACCTTCCCCGGGGCATCTCGGACCATTCTCCGCTCTGGCTTTGTTTTGATGTGGGGGTGGAGGCGGCGGGCCGGGTGGCCCCTATCAACCCTTGGTACCTGACCTCCCCTGAGACCCGTGGTCTGTTGATTAAGTCCCTGGACAACTACTTCCTAGATAACGAGGGATCTGTCTCCTCTGCGGTGTCCCTTTGGGAGGCTTTTAAGACAGTGATTCGTGGGCAGGCCCTGTCTCTCATTGCTGAAACCAAAAAGGTGAGGAATCGGGAGGTGGTGGATCTTGAAATGGAAATAATTGAGCTGGAGGCTGACTTGGAATCGACTGTTACCCATGACAAGCTCCATGCCCTGGGTCTGAAGCAATTTGCATATAGGTCTCTGGTCACGGATGCGGCTAAAATGATGTTTCGAGAGCAACAGGGTCGTCTGTATGATGTTGGGGACAAAGCGGGTAAATTGCTTGCCTGGTTGGATAAGAAGGAGAGGGCGAATCGAGTAGTGCCTGTGATTCAGACTTTGAATGGTGTGTCTGTGACTGACCCAGTTGAAATAGTGGACTGTTTTGCTGACTATTTTCGTGCGGTTTACTCCCCAGTTTCGGAGCGGGATGCAGACGACTCTCGCCTCTTGTTGCGCGACATAGCTTTGCCCTGCCTCTCTGACTTGGAGCGGGTCTTTATGGATGCCCCGCTCTCTACGGATGAAATAGCGACTGCAATTCGCTCTCTCCGTTCGGGCATGGCTTTGGGCCCGAACGGTTTGCCAATCGAGTTATATAAACTGTGTCCTGATAGGATTGCGCCCTATCTCCGAACAATGTTTTCGGAGTCCCGTGAGCGGGGTACTCTCCCTTATGACCAACGCCTGGCTACGATTGTTGTGATTCCTAAAGATGGTAAGCCCCGGGATCTTTGTTCGTCGTATAGACCCATCTCCCTGTTGAATGTTGAGCCCAAGGTTCTTGTCAAAATCTTAGCTACTCGCCTCCTGACGGTCATCAGTGACTTGATTCATCCGGATCAATCCGGATTTATCCCGCACCGTAACACAGCTCTGAACCTGCGTCGCCTCCACGGAGCCATCGCGAGGGCGGGGCTTCTGACGGAGCCGGCCATTTTGGCTTCATTGGACGCCTCGATGGCCTTTGATACGATAGAGTGGCCCTACCTTTGGGCGGCGCTTGAGAAATTTGGTTTCGGCCCGGGGTTTATTGGATGGGTAAAGCTGCTGTACACCGACCCCCTGGCGCAGGTTGTGGTTAACGGTCGAGTTTCTGTTCCCTTTTCCCTTGGTAGGGGGACCAGACAGGGTTGCCCCTTGTCACCGCTACTGTTTGCTCTCGCGTTGGAACCGCTGGCTGCGTGGCTTCGCTGGGAGCCTTCTCTCAAGGGTATACGTTGGTCCCCGGATTTTGAGGACCGTGTTTCGCTCTACGCGGACGACATTCTTCTTTACCTTACTTCCCCGCGTAAATCTTTGAATGTCTTATTTGATGTTCTCACCTCGTTTGGCAAAAATTCCGGATTGGTTATTAACTGGGCTAAATCCTGTGTCTATGTTATTTCGGGTGCTCTGCCCCCATTGCCGAATAGAATTCCTATCCAGGTTGTTCATTCCGGGTTCAAATATCTGGGGATTTTTATTACAATGGACTCGTCGCTCCGGTTTGAACGTAATCTCCTTCCCCCACTTCTTAGACTGCGGCAGGACGTGGCCCGCTGGCGTAAGTTACCCTTGTCGCCGCTGGGCAGGGCCGCCCTTTTCAAAATGATGTCCTTACCGCGATTCCTTTATGCATTCCAGAATTCCTATGATGATATCCCCGCTACCTATTTCCGAGAGGTTGAGAGTCTGCAAAGGCAGCTGATTTGGGACGGACGTCCGCGTGTCGCCCTTGCGAAGCTCACCATCCCTTGGTATGACGGGGGCATAGCCTTTCCTGATATCAGGAGATATTACTGGGCTACCCAACTGTCTGCCATTAACCACTCCATGTATTCCCCAGGTCGGGACCCGGCCTTTAAAATGGATAGACTCCAACTGCCGGGTGGGGACTTTAATAGAGCGCTTTATTCTAGGTCGGCGGGGCGCCATCTTATGGGACCTACCAGGATCGCGGTTAGTGTGTGGCGCGCTGCGAATGTCAGCCTGGGGTGTGATGATCGAGTGACGCTTGCTACTCCGCTCTATGCATCTGAGCTTCTGGGATGTCTCTGGACGTCGAAGGGGTTTGACCGCTGGGACATGATTGGTATTTGTAGAGTTGGTGATGTATGTGTGAATGGAGCGGTGAAGTCCTTCAAGGCCCTTCGGAGTGAATATGACCTGAGTGATAGGGAATTTTTTAGATATTTGCAGGTCCGTCATGCCCTCGCTTCTGTTCTGACTTCTGGTGCCGCTATCCCCGAGTCCTCCCCCCTCGAGGATCGTATCCTGGATGGCCATCTTCCCGATAGTACTATCTCCTTGATTTATAAGAAGTTGATTCACAATCGCGCCGACTTGCTTGTTCGACTCAGGGAGGCTTGGGTCGGTGACGGGCTGGAGTTGGATGACGAGGATTGGCAGTCGGCGCTGTCTTCTCCAAAAGAGGTCGCCATTCCTGCCCGCCTCCGTCTGGTTCAGCTTAAGATCCTCCACCGGGTGTACGTCACTGGTCCTCGTTTAGTTGTGATGGGGTTTTCCCCGGATGGCCTATGCAAGCGTGGGTGTGGGATGAGTGCTACGTTTCTTCATATTATTTGGGAGTGTCCGAGGGTAGCTGCCTACTGGACGGAGGTGCTTGCGGTGATGACTGATGTGACTGGAATTGCTCTAGTGCCAGAGGCCCGGAGATGCCTGTTGAACGTGTGGGAGCCTACCGACTATTCGGTGGCCCAGACCAGATGGGCGACCCTGGGATATATGATTGCTAAGCGGGACATAGCGCAACTCTGGGGCTCGCACAGGCCCCCCAGTGTCTCTGTGTGGGAGGACAACATGGACTGGTCTATGTTCCGCGAGAAGACTGTTTACACAGCCAGGGGCAGACCTAGGGCATGGGCAAAGATCTGGAGTCAGTGGAATGCCTATCGCGGTGATATTTGTGCTCCTCCATTGGTTGAAACCCCTGATGTAATCCTGTCTCCCTAGCCTGACGTTCCTGAACTCTCTTATATTGTCCTTTGATTTGATTTACCTCCCCGCTGTCCCCCCCCGCCTTGCCTTTTCCTACTGATTGTGATTTCGGATTCCTGATTAGTGGGGTTCCCCTCCCCCTCCTGGGCTAATTCCATTTATTATGCATTCGCCTTTTTGATGTTTGTTGTTTTTATATGTATAAAAAAAGGAAATTGTCCTCTCCTGTTCTATAATGTGGGCGACATCCTGTATCCGGATTGTGCCTGCCTGCCGGAGTGGCTCTCATTGTTTTTATCACATTGTGCCTTGCTATTAGCGGCCAGCCCGTGCGGTTGTAGGCCCATCTCTGTAAATTTGACTTTGTTGCTCAATAAAAGTTTCTAACCAAAAAAAATAAAAAAATAAAAAAATAAATACTTTTTGAGCTATTAGGGGCATTAAGAATCATATTAGAAAAGTATTCAACTTGACCCTGTTGATCTTCTTATAACATACGATCTTTGATCTCCATGTGTGTTTATTCCTGTCCATATTTTGTTTACACTTACAACATAATGTACTGAGAAGCTATTCTCAATGCAGTTTATGTCTTAGTAAGCATTATTATCATGTTGTTTGTACACTCTGTCTAAGGCTAAGGAACATAGAATGTGATGTATTTGTATTCGGTTGTGAGGTTGGAGGGAGCTCTAATGCTCCAGATACACCATTGCATCAGCTCTGCTCTTTGACACTGTGCAATTGTAACAGTGCATCCAATATATAACCAGCCTCTGCATTATATTCGGCAGAGGAGCACTTCTGCTGGGATGGTACTGGAACATGACACACTGTGGTGATATGCAGACCTCTACTCTGCAAAGGTCGATAGCCTGTTCTAACCAGGCCAACTTCATCATACTCAGGTATGGAGTGTTTGGTAATCGCAAAGGAACTGGCAGAGGTTACCCCCACTGTTCTCTCAGTATTATAGGTAGGAGTATAATCATATATTAATGTTATCATGTTTTGTTTCTCCCTTTTTAATTGAGAGCATTCTACCCTTAGTGCCTGGAATATTCTAACAGCCATCTAGCCCTTCCGCCTTTCGGCTATACATGCTGTTAAAGACTTTCACCATTGTTGTAGCCCCCCTGCATAACCCAGGTTCATGCCCTTTAACAACTGGTATAGCATTTGGCATCTGGGTATAGAGCTATATTATCATACCTAAATGTAATGTCAATTTAACATTTGTTTTTTAGTGAATCCATCCGTCCATCCATACCCAAACGTCATACCCACCCCCCACCCACCCATCCATCCATCCATCCATCCATTCATCCATTCATCCATCCATCCATCCATTTATTTATTTATTTATTTATTTATTTATTTATTTATTTATTAACAGCTTTTATAAAGCGCGAACAAAGGCCCTAGGGCATCTCGGCGCTAAAAAATCTGCACTGTCTAACCAGAGAAGGGGAAGCTGGGTTTACAGATTAAAAAGCCAGGTCTTAAGTTGCTTGCGGAAGGACCAAAGTGAAGGGCATGTTTTAATCAATTGCGGTAAAGTATTCCAAAGCTTGGGCGCTGATACAAGAAATCTTCTGTCTCTCCATAACACAGTTATGTCCATCCATCTATCCATCTATCATGGTCTTTAAACTCATCTTACTGAGAGTTTTACTACAGGCTTCTCTGATGTCCTTATTCCGCAAAGTGTATATACATGGATTGAGCAGAGGTGTAGCTACAGTGTACAGAAGTGAGAGCGCTTTGTTTAA
Organism: Lissotriton helveticus; assembly: GCF_964261635.1. Classification (NCBI taxonomy): domain Eukaryota; kingdom Metazoa; phylum Chordata; class Amphibia; order Caudata; family Salamandridae; genus Lissotriton; species Lissotriton helveticus. The sequence continues at coordinate 1,614,061,655 of NC_136065.1, forward strand.
ATTGAAAGAATTTCCTGTTGGTGCTACGTATATTGTAATCAAAGTTCCAAAATATGTGATAACCACAGCAAGATGGGAGCTGCAGGTGGAGAATGCCTTATGCCTTCCCCTGTTTGTGGGGATTCTTAGGATGGCCATGATGATGTAAAAGTAGGATACAGTGATCAGCAGAAGTGGGAGCGATGTCACAATAAGGGAACAGGAGAAGACTGCTCTTTTTAGCATGTATGCCTCTGAACAGGCTCCTCTCAGGATGGGCTCAAAATCACAGAAGAAATGATTAATCTGATGGTGGTCCGGAAACTGCAACTCAGACAAAAGTATAACTGCAATTGATGGGGATATGAGTCCAGTCATAAAAACACTAATGAGCATATTACAACAACGATGTGTGTCCATGAGTGACGCGTAGTGTAAAGGAAAGCATATGGCTAGATATCTGTCATAAGCCATAACTGTGAGGAGTATGCACTCTGCGTCTGCCAACCACCCAAAAACAAACAACTGTGACAGGCAAGCAGCAAATGAGATAGTGCAGCTTCCAGACAACAAGCCCCCCAACATAGTTGGAACAATGTTTGTTGTGTAGAAGATCTCTGCAAGTGACAAACTGCTTAGGAAGAGGTTCATGGGCGAGTGAAGAGTATCTTGAGCTGAAACAGTGATCACTATCAGGATGTTCCCAGCTATTGTAAAGAGGTAGATGATGAGAAATAAGAGGAACAGGAATATCTGGTGCCCAGGGGAAATCTGGAAACCAAGGAGGATGCATACATTCGCACCGGTTGTGTTTTGTGAACATTCGGTATTTCCAGCAACCATAATCTAATGAGTAAAAGATGAAAAAAGTGTTACACAAAAAGCAATCTCACATTAATGAAAAGTAAAACATTTTTTTTTGTTTTAATTATGTGAAGAAACCATGTTTTTTTCACTGGAAGCCCTCCAAGATGGAATGTTATATGGAAACATAGCTAACTTGTGTATTCGATATACATGAATATGGGAAATAACCTCATCAAATATTAGATTTCACAGCATGTTGCATGTCTATAAGGAAGCAATGATATTTTAAATTGCATGTAATACTTTAAAGACTCTAAAACCTGCCAAGAAAACAAATTGAAATGAAATGATTACACACTTGTATAGAGCACGACTACCCGTAGGCATCTGGACACTTGTACGAATACCGCCAAGGAACCCTTCCTGGCCTTTCCCTGTGAGGAGCCCACTCCTGGGCACCTCCAAGGTGAAGTCAGGCATCCTCAGCATTGTTGGGGCCATTGTAGAGATTAAGCAAGCTATTGCCCAGAGGTGCAGAGTGGGACTCATGATTAGAATAGGCACTGAGGCGAGAATTATCAGGTCCGAGGAAATTGAGCCCGAGACCCGCCGAGGCGGGAATTGAACCCTGGTCCCGGCCAGACTAATGCATCAGGGTCTGCCGCTCTAACCATTGAGCCACACTTCTCTACTTCGCTTCCTAACAATCTGTATCATGTTTCAGCATTAACATATATGCAGATTATGTGTAGTAATTAATATAGAAAATCAAAAGCAGCCTCATGAGAATAACATGCATTTATTTTCTATTTTCACAGTTTATTACAAGAACAACTTGGAGTGTGGCTAAAGCAGCTGAGGAGTTCAAACATACACACACACATGCGCTTGTGCACACACATACACACTCATACACACATACCACCATAGCTTACTTTGGTGAAAAGTGCCATTGGCAGTGCCTGGGTGACAGAAATCAGTGGACCATTTTCACCTGCACCAAGGGAGCCACAAAGCCATAAAATAAATGGAAAGAGGATAGCAACTGACATCCCAGTCTTGTACTATCACTTTTGTGGAGCAGCCTATAAAATCTCTGTTCACTTGCTGTTAAATGTATTTTCATTTCACCTACAAACTCTTTGTTGCAATTTCATTCAACTTTACATCCTGTCAAATTTGCTGACCCTAGTATTTGTTAGTCTTCTTTTTCCCTTTCACCTCTTCCCCTGTTCCTTTTTTGGCACATTCTTACAGTTTTAGAATGTTCACCCTGAGGAGATTTCTCACCTGCCAGGAGATCTTAGAGATAGTTGAATGAAGAAGTCCTTTACTTAACTGCTGTTCTTGTGGCATCATCACTTCACTTCCAACATGGATTCTGCTAACACCTTTAAATACATTATAACTCACTTCCAAGCCTTCTGTTAAACTCTGTTATGTATGTCAGAGTGGAAATCAGATCATCACAGCAAATTTAAAATACCTTTCCTTGTATTACAAAGAGTAGAGTGGCATTGTGAGGAGTGGCATAGAGTGGAGAGGCATAGAGAGCAGTGGCATAGAGTAAGGTGGAGGGGTGTAGAGTATTGTAGAGTGGTATAGAATAGAGTGGTGTAGAGTGCAGTAGAGTGCACATAAGTTTAAACTGTATGCCCTGTTTTATCATTATAGCCACTCCTCTGGCATTTGTTGAGTATGAGGAAGAAAATGTGTGTGCCACCCACCTGTGCCCTAGATGTTTATCTGTGACTTGGGTTTCTTTTTTTATTAAACATCTTTTTATCTTATGTCAGTTACCGTATACAGTGTTACATTAACGATACCTGAAGGAATAAATACAGTCACTGTTACATCAGATTCCATATTTTTTTGCAGTAATCATGCCGAATCTCTACTCTCCAGTCCCACTATTCTAGGGTGACTGTCCCCACACTGCTATTACTCCCTGTACACCCTCCCTCCCTCCCTCACCTCTTCCATGGATTCCTGTATGTGTCCCATAGGTTCCACACTTTCTACTATTTTGGGAGGAAACTCCTAATCTCATATATTGTTTTTTCTGCTGCACAGCACCAATCGAGATCTGCCTTCCATTGGCCTACTGTCGGGGGAGGATAGCCCCTCACGCTCTGGCTATGTTTCTCTTGGCCACCATCACAGCCACTGATATTTTGGCCATTTTTGATCCCCGTTTACACACAGTATATGCCATATGGCCTCCAGAGGCACGGTCTGTCCAATCACCGCGATATTTTTAGCACCACCCACCCCAAACATTGTTGTATGGCTGGACACTCCCAGATAAAGTGGAAAAATGTACCTCTTGGATCACAACCTCGCATGCAACGATCCGTAGGGATGCACAATATCTTGTGCATGATCATGCTAGTGGAATGGAGCAATGGAGAATCCTTAATTGTATTAACCTGAATCTCGCCCTGATTACTACCTCCCTTAGGCTCTGTATGGCCTCTCCCCCTCATTATCTTCTAGTAAACCGATATCTGCCTCCTAACTCTCCCGCAAGGTCCTCAGTTGATAGAGGGACTTATTGATGGTCTTCCTGTATGTTCTGTAGGTACTGGGATAGGATCTAGTATGAGTCGGTCCTCTAGTGGACTATATTCAGGGACACGATCCCCTTCTCTCATATGCCCTAGCTGCATGTACCTATATCTTTCTGCATCGACCAATTGATATTCCCTTTGAAGATCGTTGAACAAAATTATTGCCTGGCCCCTCGATACATCGCCGAGGTGTACTATATTGAGCAGTTTCCACTTACCAAATCCCTGCAGGTTGCCCACCTCCCTTAACATATTATTGTCCCATAGCGGGGTTCTTTCTGTCCATTTATTGTCCCACCCGAGGAATTAGTTGGCCCTCATCTATACCTCTAACACAGTCTTACTGTGCGAGGGCATGCAGTTCCTCTCTGCCCTCCGATATAACGTTCCTGGATATCCTCTGGTCGCCATTACCCAGTGATCTACCAGGTATGCGGGGTCATTTCTATTCAAGAATATCCAATCATTAATGATCATTAGTTGGGACAACCAATAATATTTTTGGAGATCTGGTACTGCTAGGCCACCCTCAAATACCCCTTTCTGAAGTTTGGTCAGTGAAATTCTTGCCCCACCCCCATCCCACAACAGTTTCTGCAGTTCGCTATTCATGTCCTAAAAATATCCGTCTGCTACTCGATACGGAGTATTTTAGAGGACGTGGAGCATACACGGTAAGGTCATAATTTTAAACAACACTGCTCACCCAATCAGGGAGATCGGCAGTGTCCTCCAGTGGGTGACATCCTACCGCAGCCACTCCAATTGGGGCAACAAGTTTCCTTCTATAAATCCTGTTTCTGTCCTGGAATTGGTGGATATGCCCAGGTATTTAAAACTATCTTTGACTTCAAGTTTTATTTCTCCCCCTAGAGCAGGCACTGGACCCTAAGGAGCATAAAAAAAAGGGACTTGTCCCAATTGATTTGATATCTTGAATATCCCCCGAATAAATGAAAAATCTGTAATAACCTGTTCATTGTGAAGCGGGCCTTGTCGCATATAGAAGGACTTTGTCCACATACAGGGATATGCGTTATTCCCATTGGGCACCCTCTGCTATTCCAGACACCACTGGATCTTCTCTCACCGATGCGGCGAGTGGTTCTGTTGAAGATTGCAGGGATTTGTTAGCATGAGCTGAAAGCCATTTTGTATTTTGGCAGCCATTTTGGATAGCCATGTGCTCGCCATGTGCTGTTTCCCTCTTCAGAGCCTTGCACATGCTCAGAAGGGCCTAGCTAGTAGAATGCACCTGCTCCTAGTATGGAACTGTCAGGCTATTTTTGCTGCTGTATGGAGAAGTAACTCTCCTCTTACTTTGTTGAGCAAGCAGATCCTGCATGCCCATATTAAGAATTTTGCATGCTTACATGTGCAAGGACCTCCTCTTGGTCTTATGGTGACTATGTAACCCCAAGCATCTGTACTCTTCAAACTGCCTCGTTCAGTTGCTAAGACTTCTGTGTGACATAGTCTCCCTCATTTGAGGTTATTAAAGATGTTACTTTTATATTACAGCTTCTGTGCCATTTTCTTCTTTGTTGGTTTAAAAGGACCAAGTATCAATGAGAAGGTTTCTATGTTCTTCAAATGGCGCCAAACGGGGGGCTCATCAGAGAAGTGGCTATCTAAGGGAGTGATATTGTCTGGAGACAGAAATCTACTGAGGAGGACAGGACAGGATTTTACTAAGGAGGTACTCTGAGCACGGAGATTCTGGGGATTCTCTGTCTCTGCAGCCCAGTATATTTCTGATCTTCCTGATTTTGATTCCCCACATGATGTTTACCACTCCTGACTGGGAACCTTTTTGGCGTGAGTATTCTAAAAATGACCGTTAGGTCATTACAAACTTGGCAGTTAGAATTTGAAGACCAAGTGATTGGTAAGGGTTGTTTTGATGCAACACTTGCTGTTGGTTTTTGATGCCTGGGATTGGTAAGGTAGTTTAGTAAGGCTTACTGTGGCTTTGGATTTGTATGATTAGCCAATATTTGTATTTGGAATTTGTAATATATAAATTGCAATTTATGTAGGCAGGTAGTGAGGAGAATTTCCTGTTTTGAATTGATTTGAATGGCACACTGTACAAGAGTACCTTAGGGCTACTTTGGTTATAATAAACACATGTTGTAATATTTTTGGCATATTTATAACACTTACACTTGTTGTAATATGTTTGGCATGCCTGTTTCAAGCACACATCGAATAATGTGTTGCTTTTTGGAGGTACCATAGTGAGATGTGAATTAAATTAGCCGGCTCCCCTGAGGGAATATCTAAATAGGTTTAGGTATAAAAACATATTTCTTCCTTGGTGACTTTGTACCCCAATGTAATTAAAATATGACAATTATACAAGAAAGGATCCTTTTCTGCGCAATTTTATAAATGGAGAAATGCAGAGCGATTCTTTGGTGTAATGCCAGCTAAAGCTAGTGAATTGAGTGTATTTTGGCTTCTTGAAAATAATCTGTTGGGCTGTTTTTTGCAGTCGTTTGGTATACTATTGAGAAGCTCTTCATGTAAATATGACTTACAACTAGTATTGGCTTGGTTTAAGTTCAGTCTGTGGGCTGTCCTTTGTTTCTGTCCTAAGTGTTGATCTGTGGGTTAAATGCGTGTTTAAATGTCTATGTGGTTTGTGGTTTCTCATTAGTGATACTTTCTGTGAGTAAATAGCGATTGTGCTCTTTGTGAAAGAATGGCTAGCCTTAAGCGTGCTGTATTGTGTGTTCTCAGTGTATAACCCCCTTCTGTATATGTTTGGAATGAGCTCAATGTGTTTGTTTGTCTTTTTGTTTGCTGTCATCAGTCTGTTATGCACAATGTCATTTAATTAATTATTAAATAAAAATAATAAAAATCCAAAAATGAACCACATGATATTCTAAATAAATACATGTTACTATTAAATTGGTAGATTACGCAACTATGCACATGTACAAACTGCCAATGCTTAAAAGATAAATTTAGAATTCACATTGAATAGGAATAAAATAGGCCTCAAAAATGAAATTGTGTGTTTTGCAATAAATAAACAATTATAAAATGTTACAACATTTTCCTTAGATAAAAATTGAAATGTATTTTATTTGTTTGATTAATTAAAATCTTACAAAAAACAGCTAAAACATTTACAGAAATAAAATGCTTAAATAATCCATATGTTCAAATAATTTTCATAACTCTTAGATATTTACCGTAGACATTAGATGATATAATAGTCAATCATTTAAAATAATTTTTTAGGGTTCGTTCGGTAGGTTCTTATTCACACAGACCATAATTTAATCAAGCACAGGCTTCCAACTTTTTTTGAACCATATAAAGGAATTTGACGAAAGCTGAATTAATTGGTAGGTCTCCTGGATTAAGACTTGCCATTAAAGCCTGCCTACAAGTCCTTACACCACGTTCTTTAAACAGTTTCTTAAGTGTACTTTTCCTTTCAACTTCCAAATCAGAAAAAAGACACAATAAGTGTAAGATGGCTTCTTGTCCTGATTTACATAGCCTACATAGGCAGTTATGTTATGTTATGTTATAAAGGTATTTATATCGCCCACTGCTACTCAAGAGTGTCCTGGCGCGTGGAGAAAACAGTAACATGGGAGGCAGTAAGGGCTAAGTAGATTGTTTAAACAGATGAGTTTTTAGCCTCTTTTTGAAAGTAGACAGTTCCTTGATATGCCGAAGATCGTCGGGGAGCGCATTCCAAAGAGTGGTGGCCTTGACCGTAAAGGACTGCCCCCCAAGATGAGCTCTCCGAAATCTGGAGATCACCAGCCGTCTTTGCATAGCTGACAGCAGGGGACGACTGGGAGTGTAGAAGGAGAGCCTGGAACTGATATAGGCAGGGCCCAAACCATGAAGTGCCTTATGTGTCATGGTTAGTGCTTTAAAATGCACACGCTGGGCAACAGGTAACCAGTGCAGGTTGCTCAGCTGCTTGCGAACGCTAAGGCATCTAGGGATGTTAAATAAAAGCCTGACTACCGCATTCTGGATGACCTGTAATTTTCCCAGACGGTACCCTGGAATGCCGGAATGTATGACGTTACAACGCATACTTTTACAACGCCTACCTTTACAACGCATTTTTTACAACGCAACATCCATTACAACGCATTCCATTACAACGCATACATTTACAACGAATTTTTAAGAACTACCTTTACAACGCATTCCATTACATCGCATACTACCTTTACAACGCAAACCATTACACCGCATAACATTACTTTGCATTTAAGGTAAGTATTGGATAGTGTAGGGGTTAAAATTACTATTCTAACTCCAGGGGGTGCAACAGTAGGGTAAGTGTTGGATAGTGTAGGGGTTAAAATTACTATTCTAACTCCAGGGGGTGTAACAGTAGGGTAAGTGTTGGATAGTGTAGGGGTTAAAATTACTATTCTAACTCCAGGGGGTGCAACAGTAGGGTAAGTGTTGGATAGTGTAGGGGTACTATGTGTTGTAATGCTATGCGTTGTAATGGTATGCGTTGTAATGACTGCGTTGTAATGACATGCGTTGTAGTGGTGTGCGTTGTAGTGTCATGCGTTGTAATGACTGCGTTGTAAATGCATGCGCTGTAATGGATGTTGCGTTGTAAAAGTTTCGTTGTAATGGTAGTGCGTTGTAAAAGTTGCGTTGTAAAGTTTGTATACCGGAATGCCGAGATAAAGAGCGTTGGCTTAATCCAGGCATGCCAATATCGGTGCCCTGGCCACCGTCTCCCTAGCAGCACGGGGAAGCAGGGGAAAGAATCTTCTCAGGGCTTTAAGTGTGCCAAAGCACACCCTTGACAGACGCTGATTTGTTCATGGAAGCCTAAGTCGCCCCCAAACCAAATTCCCAGGTTTTTTGCCACACCGCAATCTCCTGAGGGACACGGAAATCCAGGAGGCCAGAGAGACTCTCTAAAAGCAGGGGGGAAATGGCCATAGAGGAGCAATGTTTGTTTCCATGGTGCCAGGTGGCATAAGCCTGGAAGATAGCCAAACCTAGCGTTCATGAAAATGTGTTTTTTTTTTTCCGACCATGACGTTTCCAGGTAGATTTGAACCTTTTTTTCTTGAATCTATTCACAATCGGCCATGCATGCTTTCTTTTAATGAAATTTTCTTTGTCCTTTATCAAGGAGAGATGATCAGTAAGTTTATTAACTGTTGTTTTGAAGCTCTCCTGCACAACAGTGGAGTTCCAAATAGGTATTATACCAAATTCGTCGATTGCTATATTTAAATAGGAGCTAGCAGTTAGGTTCCTGTTATTTTTTATTTCTTGCCACAGTAGACGAGACATTTTGTTGTCCTGATTGTTTTTTATTCTGTTCCATACTTTCATTGTGTGTCCTTTCCGTGCATACCATTGGTTGTTTAGCCCGAATTCCAGTCTCACTTGGGCTTCTGAGGCGTTCCTTGGGAGAGAAAATAAAATTCTATACGTTTTAGCGACCGCGGTGTTGATGATCTCTGCGTCTTTCCCATTGAGCACCTCGCTGCCATATGATAGAGTAGGCAGTAATTTTGCTGCAATTGTTTTTAATAAGGGGCGATAAGACAAATATCCTATGGTTTCCTGGATTGTTCTTAATGCCCCAACGAGGGAATTCGCTTTCCTTGTAATATAGAGTTTTTGAGTTTTCAAACTTGCCGTTATCATTGAACGTTACACCCAAGTATTTATAGTCAGCTACTCGCTCCAATTTTTTACCTTGCAGGATCCATTTATGTGCATGTTTTAGTCATACATTTTTTGTAATTACCTTTACCTTGGTCTTGGCTTTGTTTATGTACATACAGTTTTCCTTAGAATACTTAGAGTTGCCATCAATAAGTCGTTGCATTCCCACCTTAGTATGACTTAAGAGTATGACTTTATCGGCGTATAATAGGTTGGATATCTGACTTTGAGCTAACCTTGGGGGGTGAGCGTTGATGTCATTTAACTCAGTTTTAAGATCGGCTAAAAATTAGTTAAAAAGTAAGGGAGCCAACGCACATCCCTGTTTAAGACCACTTGATGTTGGAATTATTTTGGTTAGTGTTGATCCATTACCCCTCCTCACCCTAACCCAAGTTTCAGAGTGCAAGAGCTTAATCATCTTTAGCAGCTTTTCTGGTATTTGTTTACTAAGTGTATCCCATAAAAGTTCTCTATCAACGCAGTCAAAGGCAGATTTAAAATCTCAAAAACACAAATATAAGAGTTGTTTAGCTAGAATTGCTTTCTCAATTAAGATTGATAATGTTAAAATATTTGTTGTCGTACCAAGGCCTATGACGAAGCCTGTTTGGTTTGGGGGCAATACCCGTTTCTCTTTTGCCCAGTCAGTTAAATTTGTCAATAGAATTACAGCAAACGGCTTGGCATCCATGTCCTGTAAAGTAATTAGGCGATAGTTTTCTGGCAATTGCCAGTTTCCTTTCCTAAATATGGGTGTTATAAGTGATCTTTTCCATGATTTCGGGATTTGTCCCCTCTGGACCACTTCGTTAAAAACGTCTGTAAGGTAAATTGACCAGACCAGCGCTTCTTTGAAAAGTGCAAAAGGGATGCCATTAGGACCTGGGGCCCCATCCTTTTGCTTTTTTATCAATCTTGCCACTTGACTTTTGGTTATTAAAATCTCACAATCACCTTCTTTGTCGACTTTTGTGGAACTTGCATTGGCGGTACGTTGTATCTGTGTCGGTAGATTTAGATTTTGATGTGTTTTAAGAAACGTCACCCATTCTTCTTCGGATTGACTGGATGCAATTCCAACTTTATTTGGTCTAGCTAGGCCGTTAACTAATCTCCAGAACTCCCTTGAGTTAGCTAATGTACTTGCGTGGAATATTTTTGTCCACAGATCTTGTCTGGCTTTGCTCTTTTCGTTCCAAATCAATTTCCTTAGAGTATGGTTTGTATTTCTCAGTAAGGCAACTATTTCTTTGTTGAGCGGAGACTTCATTAACTGTCTCCCCAGCCTGTTTTGTGTACATCTGAGTTTCCTTACAGTATGCGGAAGAAAGATGTAAGGTTCTCTGGCTTCTCTTTTTTCGCTTTGGGCCCCTTGCCTACTTTGTACACCTGTTGTTTTGGTGTTGTCAGTGACTACTTTATGTGTGAAGTTTTCTCATCGATCTATGACAATTCTCCTTATTTTTCCATCCATAGATAGTTTTTTTGCCCTTGCCATGATTTCATCCGTATTTTCGGGTTTCCATATGAGTTTCTTGTAATTAATGGTACACATCTCACCTGGGATTGTCCGGAAGATCTCAGATTTTGGACACAACATGTTTATCTCAATAATTTTCTAGCTATGATCGCTATCCGCAACTTTATTCAAGGTATAAGATGTCACCTTGTTGAAAATAGACAATGACGTCAATGTATAGTCAATTCGTGAATTACCATTAGTTGAGTGAAATGAACAAGCTGGTGGAGAGTCCGTTGAAAATGTGCCGTTAGTATCCTGAGGGCCAGCACTTCCATGTCGTTCACCAAGTTTATCCCTATTTTATTTTGTTGAATGACGGTTTTAGGTTCCGTTATTGGATCCGGGATCGCCCATTGTTGGTTTTGGGATTGAACAAAGTTGCTCCACACTAAGGGTATTAACAGATTTGTATTGAAATCCCCTGTTACAATATAGTCGGCCAGTGGCTCTTCCAATGTTTGCTCCAATAATAAGTCGTTTAGGGCAGTAGTCATCATTTTCGTTGATGTCCGTTTCGGTGGTATGTAAACGTTAACTAGAGTTAGAATTTTATATGGCATACTTTTATAGGCTTTATAACAAATTTTTAATGCCAGAAGGTTTGAATTGTTCGTATGGATTTGCTCATGTTTTGCATCTAGGTCATTTGATACAAAAATTGCTAGACCTCCACTCGGGTGTCCAAATTTCTGATCTTTAACTGCTGGTTTGTAGTATCCCTGGGCTGTTTTAACATAAATGGGTCTATTGCCCATGTTTCCTGCAATAGTATTATGTGATTTTTAGTTGAGAATCCTTGAATGTTAGCTTCCTTCCATTGTCCACAGATCCCATTTATGTTCCATGAGCATATCTTCGTTTCTGAAAAGGCCGTAGGCTTTTCTTGCAGTTGCTCTTGCGGTAGGGTTTGTCAGTGCTCCTTTGTACCGTGGAGGGATGCCATAATCCATTGTTTGTTTGCCTCTTTTCTGTGCTCCTTCTCTAATGGGATAGAGCAGAATTTGGCATCATGATTTATTTTTCCCAAGGATTTTTTAATATGGAGAAAACGGTGTTGCTTTCACCAGCCAGGGATTTGTTTGTGTTGCTTTAAGTTTTTAAAAGGGGTGTTGGATAGACCTTTGGCGGGAGTTGACTTATTAATATACCCCAATCACGAAAGCTGCCTTGCTCTTTCAGGATAGAGTCCGCTATTGGTCCTGTGGGTACTGAGATCAGTGTTAGAGGAAGTGTTCCATCCGGGTTTGGCTGAAAGCCCACAGTTTCGATGTCTACTGTTGATATCCTTTCAAGAGTTGGTAAGTTTTTCATTAACCGGAGGATATTTCCTCTGTTTAGAATGTCTTGTGGTCCTCTTGATTGTGGCTTAAGGACTAGTTGTATTGTCCTATTTTTTTGAGGCATTGTGTCATTTATTCTGTCCCCTGTTCTTCCGTTTCCTGCGTAAGTGATCTGCCTACTCTGACCTCTTCTTACGACGACTAAATTATCTTGCATTTAACCATACATCTAGTCTTCAGTTGTTTCTTTTTCTTTGGAACAATTTAGCGTTACTCCGATATTCCCCATTTCTTCAATCCAGGAAAGACATCTTGTTTGTTACAAGTTCTGACTTGGCCGGATGAGATTTTTTCATTGTGCTCAGTCTGGTTTTGGTTTGGTTGACGCGTGCGACTTTGTGCGTCATTCTCATTATACAGTATGGTTCCAGACTCCCGTATTGGCTTTGTGATCTTTTCCTTAGTCATACTATGGATTTGATCACTTTGGATTTCAGAAGGAGTGAGATTTTTTATTATACAACCGTTTGGCTTAATTTTATTTGTTGTTTGTGCTTTCTGTTCTATTTAATGTTCAACTTCACAAGGGCAGGAGGTTTGGTCGGAAGTTTCAGTTTCAGTAGTGATATTACTTTTGGCCAGTCTACGTTTGAAACTAGGGCGGATGGTTTACCTAAAATATCATAATATTTGTTCTCTCCTTCACTGTTTTTTGCCACTCGTGTTTGGGTCATCCTATTTACTCCTCCATTAGGTGATTTTTTCTTTTTGTTCTGCTGTTCTAAAGTATTTGTGGCATGCAGTGATTCTGATTTGAATTCTGGTGTTCTTCCTCTTTCTTTATAGGGTTTAGCTATTTCAATTTCAGTATGCGTAAAGCTTTCCATATTTGCCCTGTTTCTTGCTTTCCTCAGTTTTTTTTCTGTCTTTTTGTTAGTTCAAAAACCACCAAGTCCTCGTCTACTTTGTTCTGTTTATTTGGCGAGTCTCCTGGTGTCTTTGCTTGTTTTGTCACGTTTGGCATTTTACAATCTTCAATAGACAATGTTGTTGTTGCTCCTGTTTGTTTTCTGAAGTAGGTTCCCTTGCATTAGTATAATGTCCATCCTCCTTACAATTTTCCGCTTTCCTTTTATAAATAGTTTCTTTGGCATCCTCCAATATTGTGTTTACAACCTCCGGTATAAGTACCAGTTTGTTTATAATTGGAGCACATGTGTATTCTATGCAGGTTGGCGCCGTTTCCTTTTGCACTTTTATTATTAAGGTATTTAGGTCTGCTAGTTTGTTGTCAATTCCTGCCACAATATGTCTATTTGAATGTCCATTTTATTTGACTGTGCAGCTAGAGCTTGCAGAGTTAACACTAATGTTTGATAGTGTATATCCCATATTGTTCCAGCGTCCATTTTTTCTATTTGTTTTGAGTTATATTCTGGATTTAATTTGTTGATTCCTGAAGTGCTGAGGTTTTCTTCGTCATTTCTTTTGATGTCGGCAATGTCTTTGTGTGTAGTTGCCGATGCGTAATTTGATGATGGAGAACTCCATTTGATAGATGCGGAACCATTTACGGGTGATAGTGGTTTTTTGGTTGCAAGGCTATTTACAGGCGATGGTTGTTTCTTGCTTCCTATTTCAATATTTGTAGTTGCTAAGGTCTGTAGATGGATAGTATTTTCCTGCTCAGTTGGTTCTTGTGAATCGTAACTTTGCACTGTGAGTCGTCCATTTACGTCTGTATGTTGGTTACCTAATCCTTGGTCAATTTTTTTCCCTTCATGGTTGTTTCGGCACCCTGGTTTAGGTGTCAAAAGTAATTCATTAGGTATGTAAGCTTGATTATTTTTTATGACCACATTGGCCTCTAGCGGTATCGAAGCCGGTTCGTTAAAAGCTACCTGTTTAATGTTTAAATGATTAAAATCCTCTACACTTTCCGTGCTTTCCACTATTCTACATTTCGTCTCTTGCGTAAATATTTTGTACAATGGATGTTCTAGTCGTAGGTCTGTTCCCTCTGAATTTTCGTGAAGTTTGGCAACAATGTCAAATCCCACTTCATCCTTTAAATCCAAACCCCCTTTTATTTTGTTTGTTGGTTTAAGTGGGGACTGTAGTGATTTTAGTTCTTCCTCTGATTGCATAGTCATTAGTGCAGTTGTTGGATCTTTCATGTAGTCAAATTTCTGTGGGATTTTTGTTGATCTTTCAAACATTCTTGCTATTGGTGAAATTACCGATTGAGTAGGCTCCTTTATTTGAGCTTTTACTCTGGCTTTTTTTTGCGGATTGGATGCTTGATTTCTTCGGGTTTGTTTCTTAGTGGAGCCCACAGTTCTTTCCTTACCAGAACGCATTTTCTGGTAGCTACCTTTCTTAATTAGATTTCAGGTGTTGCTGATGTTGCTGTTGTTACTCTGATGCTGGTTTAATTGTATTTCACAATATGTGTTGGCATGTTAGGTATAGGTTTTTTGGAGGAGGTGAATAGAAAAACCCGCTACGTTCTTCTAAGCCCCCCTCTACAGCCGCTGTAAAGAGCAGGCTAACCGCTGCCTCCTTAAATAATAAGGGGTCCTTACCTTGTCTCAACAGTGATCAGCAGTCTCTGACCCGGTCTCAACCACCTATCTATAAGTTGAAGCAGGGTGGGATGGGGTTTATCTGAGAGTCCGGCTGCTCCCCCCTGTTGCCCCCTGTCACTTCTCAGATTCTCCACACACCTTCCCGTGGCATTCAGAGGGACACGCGATACTCAAGGGATCCCAGCTATTCTTAAAAACTTCAAATTTAGCAGTCTCTATGAGCCCCTATGAAGCCCTGTGACACACATTGTGATCGTCCCAGGGATCCAGTTTTTCCGTTTTTACTGTTTTTTTACCACAAATCCTGCTGAAATACTGAAGTAGTTTTACTCCTCGCTTTAATGATATATCAGCGGGCTGTGGGAGCTGAGAGGTCTGCTGAGAGGTCTGCTGCCAGTAGTACAATTGTCTGCTTCTGCGTGAGGGGGTGAGTTTAAGGCAGAAATGTGGATTTTGGATTAAGTCTTGTTGCTCCTGGTGCACTGCAATCGTGGCACAATTTGGGGTGATTCGCAGCACACTCACGTTCACGGAGCCGGAACCGGTGGCTGACCCTCCGCCCAACTTGGCCGCACACGGCCGCACACCACTGTGCTACCCCCGCGGCCCTGTCCTGCCAAAGTCCGGGGCTGGGGGGGGCGTAGTTCATAAAGGGCGGGAGCAAGTGGCTGACAGCTGTAGGCGGCAGGCGGGGAGCGCTGTCAGCGGCCCGCTTTGCTTCTTCGCGTCTCGCGTCTCCCTTTGTGCTTGTGTCTAGTGCTCACAACGATCGCAGCAATCAGCAATCGGCAGTCAGTCCTTCCAACAGTTCACCAATGTGAACTGCTTTACTTACTTGGATACATTGTATTAGATATTAGAGGCAAGCACATCATCTGAGTAAATTGGATGTTGCTGAACTAAACACACATTTTAGAATTTGTAATGCCTCATTTTTAAATAGACAGTCACCGTGCTTACATTTCAACACAAAAAAATGCTTTCCAACAGCTGTGTTAACTGCCGCTGAGCAACATCTGTCGTTTTGATTGTAGGCCACAGAGAGACAGGGATGTTGATTCAGCTAGGATTTTTTCCTGCATTTCAGACTGCTGTTTTAAAAAAGTTACAAAAATCATGTTCATTATTTTGGATAACAGGAACACAATTAAAGTAAGGATTTCCTTTCTTAAACCCTTTTTACATCAGCACATTTGTGGTTCTGATGTTCAATAATGATTGTTCTTTTAAAAAAGTGGCACAACATTTTTCATGTTTCAAGTTAGGCTTCTGTGCTTAGGCTTAAGAATGCATGCATCTAAATGTGTTAGGCAAGGAATGAAGCTTGACTTTCCTATGTGGAAATATCGAATTTATTGGTTTTATTATAATTTTTTTTTATTATTATGGAAAAATAAATTATTAAAAGATAAGTGCTTTTAAATTAGTTTTTTAATATTTATAAAGCGTAATACTCATACTGTGACCTCCTAGCATTAAAATTAAATTTAGGTTGTGTTGTACCACATAATGAGGAAATTTGCATATGAAATATCAATCTGCGCAGGCGTAATAAACTCATTTATTTTTATAAGGGTGTATATGATATATTTCTGATTTCTCATTCCTGGGCTATCTAGAGAACACTCTGGGGATTCCTATTATGCAAAAGAATGATAGGATATTCATGTTTAAGTGCCCCAAATATCAAAGTCGAAATTGTGCAAAATTCTCTAATTTAAAAACAAATTCTGCCATTCTGAGCAGCTTTTAAACTGCTTTAGGCTTCAGTTAGGTATAATATAAACATCTGACTTCTATATTGTTAGACAAGTATACTGCACACTGTTTATAATTGAAAATATGAATAAAAAATCAGCAGAAGTTATTCTCTTAACTCTACACTGACAAACAGGGGAATCGGGCTGCATTCCAGCGGTCTGTCTTAAGGGTGACTTTAAAATAGGGAACCTCATGGGAACCTTTGCATACAGAATAGGACAGCTGGGAAGAGTTAAAAGTCAGTTCTATATTTAGAAGCCTGGCAGGGCTCACAGAGCAAGGTCTGCTTTGACATTATGACATCTGAAACTTTTTGAAAGACAAAATGGCCGCGCAGGGAAAGAAGGAGGAGTTGTGCGTATTTTTTTGTTGGCAAAAGCAAGTTTTTATGCAATCATATGAATATACCACAATACAATTGTATATGTGAGCTTGGCCATATACATAGCACTAATGCTTTTAGTTTGGCGCTTACTAGGGCTGAGCCAATGAAATTTAGTTTGACTTCATTCACCCTCATGTTACTTTTGTACATTTGCTAAAAGGATTGGGGGTTGGGTATTCATATTCTTTACCTTTTCAAATGTACAATGTACTTTCTATAACTTTGTTTATGCCCAGTTGCTACACATAGGGGTTGATAGTGTTGACAGAAGTGAAACCTGTTTCAGGTTTCCTACTGTCAAAATAGGGGAAGGAGGATGGCTCCTCTACAGATTAAGGGTATGAAAAATGTATGTATCTCTCACTTTTTCTCAATTTGTTTTTAGCCTGTCTAAGCTGTCTGTGAAATAGCAATGAGACATTTAATTGGCTATTCAGTAATACTATTTTAAACATTGTAATAAAATGAATAAAAATATATGGTATGTTACTGCCCACCCTGTTTGATGAAATGATGACAGGATCAGTAGTCTAGAATGTTGTTCCCTTATTTGACCTTTAAGGGGAACTAGATGTGGGTAGTTTTTGTTATAAAAGTCTTAAGGTGATAACACCATTATTGTATGTTATTCTCATGCTACATAGTTTTGCAAGGGCATTGCTAGTTTTTTATTAGCTAGTCTGTGTAAATAAACTGACAGTCCTTATTAGAGCTGATGTTGCATAGTTTGGATCATGAAAAATAGAATGCAGGGAAGATGCCAATGTGATCCTTAGCAAAAAAATGTTTTGAAGGAAATATTGTTTTATAGATAAGAAACCCTGTTAAATTAGCAGTTTTATATTTTCCTGTTGCTCCTATAACATGAGAGCATGGTCCTAAGCGTACAATGTAGGTGCTTTTATTAAGAAGAAGAATTTGTGGAAGTGTCTGCAGTCCTGTACAAGTAATGTAAAGTGTATGAGCAAAAGTGTAGAACATTTCTTTCTTTTTAAAGGTTTTCAGATTAGTACACAGGAATACACCAATGTAAGGATTTAGGGTATGTCTGTGTTGTGTTTCTCTTCTCCTCACAATTTAGTAAATGAACACAGACTTCCTTGGCTGCTTGGGATTGGGTGATGTATTACTCTTGTCAGTTCACCAAATAGTTCCTTTTATATTTGCCAATAGGTCCAGGATATTGTTTATTTCACTCTCACATAGATAAATGAAGTGGTTCTTGGGTGCCTTGCTAATATATGGGGTGTCCCAAGACTAGGAAGTATTCTGAGACTATCCTCTCTGTTTTTTTGTTTATTATTGCAATTTATAAAGCGCAACGTATGCCCATAGGTGTCTTGGCGCTGTAACTTCAGTTATAGTCTAAGAAGGCTAGCAAGCTGTCATTGATAAGAGGGAGCGGACGCGTTACTGGTCAGACAACCATGTCTTCAACAGTTTCCTGAACTAAAGAAGCAGAGAGTGACTTAATCTAATCGTTAATGGAAGAGAGTTCCAAAGTTTGGCTGTTGTAACCGTAAAACGTCTGTCTCCCCAAGTGACAGTCCTTGTGCGCGGTACCGTAAGTTGATGCTGTGTCATAGCTCTTAGCTGTCTAGTCGGACGGTAAGCAGAGAGCTGCTCTTTGAGAAACTTCGGTCCTTGTTTGTGAAGCGCTTTGAATGTCAGGCATAGCGTTTTAAATTTGATCCGATTTTCAATCGTCAGCCAGTGGTAGCTTCTGATTATTTGGCTAATCGGTTTAAATTTAGGGGTCCTAGTAAGCAGTCTTGCCGCCGCATTCTGCATCGTTTGTAATTTGGAGACCACCCTAACTTGGGCATTGGCAAATAAGCCATTGCAATAATCCAATGAGGAGAGCACAAGTGAACTTACCACAGTTTTACCAGCGCTTTCCGGAAGAAAAGGGATTATCATTTTTACGAGCCTGAGTTTATGGAATGCATTAGACGCTGTTTGGTTTGCATGAGTGACAAAATTGAGCTTCTCATCAAAGGTAATTCCCAAATTCCTGACCCTTGGGACTGGATTTGGGAGAGCTCCAAGAGATGGAGGCCACCAAACTGACAACCATGACGGGGAAATCTTCCCAAAAATGACCACCTCCGTCTTCTCAGAATTAAGCCTGAGGCAGTTAGCGTTCATCCAATCTTTAATCGCCAGCATGCTTTCTTGGAAGCGTGCGGCTACCTCTTCTCCAACATTGTTAACGGCGAGCACAAGCTGAGTATCATCAGCATAGGAGGTAAGGCTCATCTGGTAGGTTTTGATAACCCTTGCTAAGTCCGACACATAGATGTTAAAAAGTGTCGGACTTAGAGATGAGCCTTGGGGAACCCCACATGGTAGCGCCAGTTCCGCCAATTTAAATGGTCCTAGCGTTACGGCCTGTGTTCTACCAGATAGAAAAGAGGCAAGCAGGTCCTTTGCTCTGGATTGAATGCCCATATTTCCGACACGGTCAATCAGAATGGAGTGATTGACCGTGTCGAAAGCCGCAGATAAGTCCAGCAGTATAAGCACTGCTGTCCACCCCTGGTCCCTGATGACTCTGATGTCATCAGCGGCTTTAATAAGAGCCGTCTCCGTGCCGTGGAGCTTGTGAAACCCAAACTGTGAGTCATCTAACAGTTTGTTTTCTTCGATGTAATTGGACAACTGACCATTCATTGCCCTCTCGAGCACTTTGGCTAGAAACGTTGATAGACTGTTTCTGTGCCTTGTCTAAAGACCTTTTGTTCTGTCAACCAATAGATATTTGCTGCCTTACACCCATTGTCATAAGGGCCCGGACCTCAGATTCAGCTTGGGAAATCAGCATCAGTCCAGCTTGAAGCCAAAGTGAAGATAACCCACACAGGCATTGCTGGCAACTAGGACCTCAGTGAATATGGAAGCCCTGAGATGAAATGTGCACCCCTGTCACGTCTTGGGCGAAAGACGGGGTCACAAATCAGAAAGGAGAAATTATGGATAACGTTTTTGATGCCCAGCTGAGAGTCACTGACTGACCAGAATGGCAAGGTGACCCCTTTTAAAACAAGGGTTACTTCAGAGATCCTAGTATCAGGCCTCTGAATCCTGATCCCAAAGTGAGTGCAAGTTTGCTCCTTTGCTTGTTGGTCAAGAGGTGCCTGAGCACACTGGATGCAAATGTGTGCCCCCAACGAATGAGCAATGCGCCAGCAGAGAAGTACAGGAGTTAGGGAAGGACTTGAGTTTAGAGTACAGGTGCTGTGTCTTTGGAGCCTGTTAGATTTAAGTGAAGAAAACTGGTGCACTGCCTGAGACACTGGACAGGATTGCTAAGAGGATTTGCCCCGGTGGGTGTCTGCCCTATCCTGAAAGAAGAGACTTTTTCCTTGAAACTGGGCTGTGATTCTTGAGTTCCGAGTTGTGCAGCTCCACCGTGGAAACAACAAGAGCCTGCCTGTGAGGCTCAAACGGATACAGGGAGAAGACTCCCCTCTGGTTGGTTGTACAGCGGCTTCAGTTTCCCCATGGACTTCTTCTTTTTCTTGATACTAATGTACCCCTTTAGTCGACACGTTTTTGAGGAAGAGTAGCCCTTTGCCGCTCTTAGTTCTAATTCCTATGACACTGTGTGGTCCTCCTGGTCCCAAATATAATTGATGTTCTAGCCCTCATAAAAAAAATGGACAAGTATAGTGAAAATGTTTTTATTAGAGATGTCCTGAAAATGTTTTTACTAGACGGTTTTGGGATTTGCTTTTGCTTAGGACTAGAAAAATAAAATGATAATTCTGTTTGTAATAGTGGTCATTACTCTCTCCTGCTAACTGTATGTTAATTATGACCCGATGCTCCGTTCTCTTTGTATTCATCCTTAAACCTCATATATACCCGCCTAATAAAATGATGAATTAGGATAATGATAAAATTATGAAAATTAATGTGCAAGTATTTTCTGTGTTCCTACTGGATCATAGGAATGCCTTTAGCTCATGCTAAAAGGACCATCTGTTAAAGATTGCAGGGATTTGTTATCATGAGCTGAAAGCCATTTTTTATTTTGGCAGCCATTTTAGGTAGCCATGTGCTCGCCATGTGCTGTTTCCCTCTTCAGAGCCTTGCACATGCTCAGAAGGGCCTAGCTAGTAGAATGCACCTGCTCCTAGTATGGAACTGTCAGGCTATTTTTGCTGCTGTACGGAGAAGTAACTCTCCTCCCACTTTGTTGAACAAGCAGATCTTGCATGCCCATATTAAGCATTTTGAATGCTTGCAAGTGCCAGGACCTCCCCTTGGTCTTATGCTGACTATGTAACCCAAAGCATATATTAGGCCTCTGTTTTCTGTACTCTTCAGACTGCCTCATTCAGTTGCTAATACTTCTGTGTGATGTAGTCTCCCTCCTTTGAGGTTATTAAAGATATTACTTTTATATTACAGCTTCTGTGCCAATTTCTTCTTTGTTGGTTTAAAAGGACCAAGTATCAGTGAGACCCCCTGAGAAGGTTTCTATGTTCTTCAGTTCCAGTGCAAATAGAATTGGGGAGAGTGGCCACCCCCGTCTTGTTCCCTTATGGAGGGCAAAGGAACAGGAGACCAAGCCATTCAATCGGACACTAGCCAGTGGGTTCTTGTACTGCAGTTTAATCCAGAAATGGAGGTGAGGACCAAACCCAAATCTTTCTAGAACTGTGAAAAGATAGTGCCATTCGATACTGTCGAAGGCCATGCGTGCCTCCAAGGACAGCAGCACTGCCTCCGCCCCCGGTGCGGGATTTTATCCGATGCATCACCCCATATAGACGTCTGAGATTGAGCCAGTGCTCCAATGCGGCATGAATCTAGATTGATCAGGGTGTATCAATCAAGATCAACCCCAAATAGCAATTCACAGAGATCTTAGCCAGGATTTTAACTTCCATATTGAGCAAGGATCTGGGACTGTAAGAGCCACACTGGTCTGGTGGTTTGCCCTCCTTAAGGATTACTACAATGGTAGCTGTTCGTTGTTCTTGTGGCAGGCAGCCTCCTTTCCTGTCCTCATTGAACATTTCAAGGAGATGTGGGGCTAGCACGCTTGCTGTGCCCTTGAATAACTCCAGCAGCAGCTTGATTGGCCCTGGGGCCTTCTCGGCCTGCCAGTCTTGTATAACCCATCTTATCTCTTCAATTGAAATATCTTTCTCAATGTCGTCCGTGTCCTTGCCTGGCAGTACGGGGAGCCTCATCTCGGCTAGTAATTCCTGACAGTCCAATTCTGATCTGACAGGGATAGGTGTGTAGATCACTTCATAGTAGTCTGCGAAAACCCTCGCTATCTTCTTGCCAGGATTGTGTCTACCCCCTGGGAGTCACAGATCTCCGCCACCCATTTCCTTTCCCTATACCTCTTTTCCAACTAGGCAATCATTTTGTTGGCCTTATCTCCCAAATCGTATGTTCTTCTTTGTGTGGCTACAGCGGCTGCCCTTGCAGCATTGCACGCCAGATCCCTCATTTCCTGCAGTTTAATGTCCAGGCGGTGGGACAACGGCTTGTCAGCCCTCCATCCCTCCATTACTCTGGCCTCTAGCACAGCCACTTCTGATTCTAGTGCATCCCATTGTATCCGTTTTTCCTGATTATTACCCCCGATCTGTGCCTGAAGGTGTCCGCTTATGACTGGCTTGAAAGCTTCCCATAGGGTACATGCCAATGCCACTGTTCCTATATTCTCCTGAGAATAGAGTTGTACCCTTTCTCTGGTTTATTTGGTTGCCTATTTGTTCTTGAAAAACCCAGGGTTTATTCTAGGCGGTAATATGCTAGCCCTTACTGGACCCCGCATGGTCACCCCCACCTGTGATTGGTCCAAGATGCCTCACGGCCCGATTCGAGCGTTGCCAAAGCATGCCTCACTCCTCCTTTGTTTTGAAACATAATCTAAGCGAAAGTAGCTGCCATGTGCTGCTGAGTAGAAGGTATATTGCCAGGCTCGGGGATTGTGTAGTTGCCATAAGACTATCAAGCCCATGGCCTCTGTGAACGGCCAAAGTGGCTCCACCCCTCGCCCCCCGTTTGCCGTGGTTTCTCTATCTCTCCCTGGGTCAATAGTGAAGTTCATGTCACCCCCCAACACTAAGACTCCTGGCTTGAGGTCCACTAACGAGGCTGCCAGCGCTGAAAAACGCCTCCGATTGTAGGGCCGGTGGATTGTAGCATGAAAGTATGTCGATAGTCTGTGTCAGGAACCAAGCAAGGGTCACACAGCGTGGGCATTTTCATGTGCGGTTTCGCCCCCAAACACTATCTGGAGCCGGAAAACGTGCAGAGTCTGACTCTAATATGGCCGCCTTGCTGACCACTGATGAGCGCTCAATGAGCGTTCCAGTCATTGTTTAGAATTCTATCGTCCAGGTGAAGCGCGCTGGGAAGTGCGCACCTCACCGTCAACCGTCAGTGGACCAGCAGCTGAGTTCCTGAAGTCGGTTTGTGAGGAGAAATTTTGTGTTCCATTTCTAAGAGCAAACGGCTGTTTGCTTGTCAGAATATCTTCGGAGAGAATTCCAGAGTCCAAGGAGTTGCTGAGAGAGAGAGTTCCGCAAAGATATCAGTGAGGAGTTGGAGGGTGGTAGAATAACGAGAGGGCAAGAAGAGGCTTGTTAATTAAATAGCTCTCTCAACGAATTTAGTGACTAAGAAGGAGTATAGGAATAACAAATGGTTTAGTGTAATAAGGCTCTACCTTCGCTAAGGAACCGCATATTTAGACTTAGCAATAAAGAGTGGAGTCGCAAGGCTAAAGACACTTTGGCTAATTCTTTGAATTCCCACAAGGAATAATATGCTTATGATTATTGTAATAAATAAAGAAACACAAGGATAAGGCAAACAAATAAATACTTACCTAAGAATACCGGAACCCCACATAAAACGAAGCTTCAGCAGTAGGTCAGGTGAGAAGTCACTAGGGAAGAAGAATAAGAGAGAGAATAACGTTAGAGAGTAATAAGTAAGCAATATATATATATATATATATATCAGATACAACAAAGTGATCCAGCAGGTAGTGAGAGCGCTCAACAGCGTGTGCTGCGCTCAGGGGTCGGATACAGACCCTTAAATCATTTTTTTGCACAAAAGGAGCGGCACAACCAGGATACTTTTTCAAAGCTTTTAATTAGAGCTTCACCCCACCAACGTGTTTCAGCCTCAACAGGCTTTGCTCACGGTCAGTTAGTCCTTTCACTCTTTTTCTATTTATATTGGCCCATCTTAGCCTTAGGTGGCATTATGGGATACGTAGTTTACACACAATATTACACAAAATTCTTCAAAAACATAAAAGAAAGACTGGCGCTACATATTTAAATCATATGGGTAAACTTAGTCCTCAAAGTTCATCAGTGGAATAGTTCCCAATTAATTTTCAAGATTTATCGGCTATAGTACCCTATTGCATTTGAAAAGTCTTAACTGGTATTGGTAAAAGTCACTCTAAATGTACATGGAGGTCCTCCCCAAAGATCATTCCTCTCGGCATTTTTGTACGTAAACGGATGATTAGGCGGGACTCCATTTGTCTCAGTTTACGAACTGTGTCACCGCCTCTTTCCGTTTTCGTAAGCATTTTCACTCCATAAAACCTCATAGATCTCCAATCACCATTTTGGCATACATTTATATGTTTTGACGTTGCATAGAGCATATTTTTGTTCTTAACCGCTCTGATGTGTTCCAAGATTCTTTTTTTCAACATACAGGTAGTACTGCCAAAAATGCCGAGAGGAATGAACTTTGGGACTAAGTTTATCCATATGATTTAAATATGTAGCGCTTGTTTACCAAAACGCAAAAAACATGACATACACCAGTCTTTCTTTTATGTTTTTGAAGAATTTTGTGTAATATTGTGTGTAAACTACGTATCCCATAATGCCACCTAAGGCTAAGATGGGCCAATATAAATAGAAAAAGAGTGGAAGGACTAACTGACCGTGAGCAAAGCCTGTTGAGGCTGAAACGCGTTGGTGGGGTGAAGCTCTAATTAAAAGCTTTGAAAAAGTATCCTGGTTGTGCCGCTCCTTTTGTGCAAAAAAAATATATATATATATGTCATTACAGAATCACATAGACCTACAAGACAAACAGAATAAGATTACTGAAGCAATAGAAGAGAAGCACAGGCTCACGACACTTTGGGTAGGTTAAGAGAGTAACATTGAATAGGTGTTGTGAGAAAACTAGGGAGAAGCTGCATAACCTTTCTTTATTACAGCTACACAAGTCAAGTCAGTTGAAGACCAGACAAGAAGTAAGAAGACTCAGAGGGGTATCCAGGTAGCCGAAGAAGACGGGCGCAGTCTCTTTTCTTTTCTGTCCAATTCCCCTTTCCCCGCTGCCGTCTGCTCGGCCCCTTGCATTAGTAAAATTGCAGGAGCTGGGGGGATAGTGGTGAGGACTTGGGAAAAAAGCATCGTTCTGCTCCTGCGCAAGTTGGCTGGAATAAGAAGCACCTCTGACAGTCGGTCCCTCACACCTCTGCATGAGTGCCACGAATTGCCCCACGAAGTCATGCCAGATATTACCCACTACCAGGGGGTGGGCTGCCTTAACCAATATTCCCACTCCTTTTGAGCCAGTTGTATAGCCAGCATGAGCAGCAAGTTTGTAACTATATCTTTCTAGTGCTCTATGTTTATTACCCTTCAAGTGTGTTTCTTGGAGCAGCACCAGATCTGGGGAGTGTCTGTGCAGGTACTGCAGGACGATTGTGCACTTGATACGGTTGCCCAAACCATTCACATTCCACAACATGATTCTAAGACTAGTGGTGAACCAGTGTTCCCCGCAGTGCTGCCCTTTTATATTCTGGCCCTCCCCTTGGGGTATAACAACATCTGTAGCAGCCATGTTTGCATCAGCCCTAGAACTTCATTCCCAGTGTACTGTCCTAGTACCCCTAACTGACATTTCAAAAATATATTAAAAACATTTCCAAAACAATTGCACCAAAAACACATCATATCCCAACTAAGACTACACCCCTCCCTGCTACCCTGCTGGTGGGTTTAAAGAACCATCCACCTCCCCAACTCACAGAGTGCCTTTTGCCCTTAAACTGAGTCGGGGGTTAGCAGGTGCCGATCTGATGAGAGCCGCTCCCACCCCAAGACTGCCTTCCCCATGTTTAGTCCTGCAGACAACATATCTGGCCTTTGAACCGTTATTAGTCTGTATGGTTGTAGGTCAATTCTTGTAAGCACCCTACCTCCTCCCTCCGTATCATGACTTGCAACCTCTTGTCTATAGTCTCCAGTGTGATAAACCCTCAATGTCCTCGTTTTCAAGACCCACCAGCCGCATGTGCTCCTTTCCCAGGCAGTTTTTCCTCTCTCACTGTTCTCCTTGGCCGTCCTTTTGTTGACCTCGCCTCCTCTCACGTTGGGAATTGTGGCCCACTGTGTGCCACCCCTCCAGCCACTCCCAGGCTTCTTCTGCTGAGTTATAATACCAGGTTTTCCCCTCAGCAGCTACTCTCAGTTTTGCTGGAAACACAATAGAGTACTTGATATCTTTTGCCTGCAGTTTTCTCTTCTCTCTGAACTTGCAATGTAAAGTCAGGAAAAAAACGGATCACGGCATTCTCATGGTGCAGATCTCCATGTGAACTTGCTGTCTGCAGGATAGCGTCTCTATCACAGAAATTGAGAATCCGAGCAATGATTGTTCTAGGCGGGGCACCCAGCTTTGGCTTGGGGATACATGCCCTGTGTGCCTGTTCTATAGTAAAGTAATTGGAGAGTCGCTTTGGCTTTAATTGATTTAGGATTAAGTCCTCCAGGAACAGATTGATGCTCAGCCCCTCCATGCCCTCCTGCACCCCCACCACTCTTATATTATTTCTTCACGCTCGTCGTTCTTGATCTTTCAGTTTAGCCGCCATGGCTTCTTGTTGCTTTTTAGGGCCTGAACGTGTTCCTCCAGACTCTTCGTGCTGGTCTGTAAGTGTGCCACCTCCGTCTCTGTTGCGGCTACTTTGTCGGCCATTTTATCGAGGTCCGCTCACAGAACGTTGAAGTCCACAGTCACTGCATCTATTTTGGGATCTATCGTCCCTTTCAAATCTGCAATGGCCGCCATTATCGTGCTCAATGTGGGTTCCGCAGTCTCTTAAGGCCACTGGTTCTGGTTTGCGGCTGCTTGTTTCAGGACTGCATACGTCTCCATTTTATCAGTCTGTGTCCTGGTGTGCCTGTTGGGCTTCATCTGAATTTGATATAGAATATCTGTTAGCGCTGCAGCTATTACTGGAGATTCCAGCCCACTGAGATGTCTTACCCAGCAGCGTCACTCTGCTTCACTCAGTCTATTCCCAGCAGGGCTATACAGGTTTCAGTATAGCGTCTAGGATCGCATAGATCAGTCAATGTATTTTGCGGCCAGTATAGAAATCTCCTCTGCCCGCTAATGGGTCTCTGACCAATTCTTTCTAGTTGTATCTCACAATCTCTAGGCCCTAGAAGCAGCCTTATAATCCCTCTGTATTCCCTGAGACTTTTATAGAGCAATCACCTCCACAGCATCAATGGGCTTATGAGACCTATCCTCTGCCTTTAGAGTCGCTTACTGTATAGAAGTGTAGTCGGTCGCTCTTTAGACGCCCCCACTGCCGCAGCTTCTTTTGCACCACCGCTTTCTTGTGTGGCAGACACACTCCCATGTCACTGGGTGTGATGTTCGCCTTCTCAAGTTGCTCTTCACTCTCAAATTTTGGGGCATTAACAGGGCTAGGGTATCCTGTCTTGGGCTCCTGTCTTAGGCCCAGAGTGCTTGACTTTTCCCAAGCACTGTGCACTAAGGCTCTTGGGATCTTGTTCCCCAATCCAACCTCTCCTTCACCGTCCTTGCTGAGGCCGCAGCTCCCGCGGCCCCCTCGATTCTGCTTGCGTGGCTCACCTTTTCCCTTGTGCAAGCTGATCAGCCCCCCAGAGGTGTGGACAAACAGGGCCGGTGCTCGAGAGTCTATGTACTTGAGGCCGCAGCTCACCCGCAGGCCACCGACTTCAGTTCCCCTGCCTGTTATCGGCTATCCTGCCTGCCCGCTCAGTTAGCAGGGGGCTCTCGATGACTCACCAGGTCTCAGAGGTGGTCTGCCGACAACTTTGATTCGACTTTTGTGAGGCGCCCGTGTGCCAAAAGTGTTGCATCTCCTCCTCCGAGTCTGACGCTCTTGATCCAGGCTCGTAGGCCTCGCTGTTGCCGGTCCGGAAAGTTCACTGGTGGGGTCTTTTTTCACTGCAACGCCATGTCTTTCGCGAGCCCTCTGTGTTCCACTGCCCTTCACCGGTTCATATAGTTTAGTAGGACTGGCTGGATGTGTGGATATTAGGATGCTACAGACTAGATCACCGGAGCCCTGCTAGAACGCCACCATCTCACTCAGCTCCCAAGCCACGCTCTTAAGGTGAGGTTCTTGCAGGAATGCCACAGATGTTGTATCTCATGAGTAAGATTACATTTGGCGTATTTAGCCCTTTCACATTTTTCGTTAGGAGCTTAAGCATTTGTTTCTTCTGGCAAATCTCTTACTTATATAGCAGTGTAATGTGGGACTCAAGTAGAAATGGCATGGATGTTTGATCTCGATGTGACTAGTGCCAAGTAAAGTTGATGTTACTGTTTGTAGTGCCTGTACCTGTGTATAGTAATTTAACCCATTAACAAACCCACATCTCCTTCCACACTGGCAGCCTCAACACATTATTGAAACTTCTTCAACCCACCCCATGGTTGTATTTTACCCAAATAATTAGACCAACATAGACTGATTTCAAGAAACATGCACAACAATGTCTTTGGGGTCTTACTCGTGGAGAATATCTGGAAATCCAGCTGGAACCCACCGTCGTAGGCAGAAGTGGCTAGGGTACATAAATGTGGGCATAGTGTTGAGCCCTATATTAATCCTTGCCATGAAATTCCCTCAGCTCATGAACTTTGTAGAGTTTTTCCTCTCCCGTGGCTTGCAAGCATTGAGAAACCTTCCGCTCGCATTGACAAAGCTGCCACTCGAATAGAACATCTACTCAAGTGGCAAAAAGAAGCCGCCCCCTCTTGCTGTGCACGTGTTGCCATTCGCACTGATTTCACAGCACAAGTCAAACTCTCTGCAGTAAAAATCAGCACAGGCAGTGTGATGTATCCCACTTTGCAGCTTGCGGAACTCCACGTAGCATTTCAGATTGTTTTGGACACTTCGTCGACTTCCACAGAGCGAAACTCAGCAAACTCCTTCCAGATCATGCTTCTTACATACCAGGCATAATGCTGAATTTCTGTTACAATAATTTAGGAGTTTTATAATTATTGAATATGCCTGCTGACTACGAGATGGAGCCTGATGTGCCCATTTCAACACCTACCATCCGGAGATGCGATGCAAAGCATTCCATTAATATGGGCTGAAAGCATTCTTTCTATATTTAGTTCCCATGATCCTGTGTTAGCTGATTCCAGTACTTCAAATAGGCGGAGATTATTACTGTGTTATCTTAATTTTTGCTGTGATCGCCAGCCGCACATTTCCCTATCAACGAAGTTGTCTATCTTTTGCTTCAAATAATCATCTATGTCGGCGATTTGCTGTCCTGCCTAATTTAATCTGCCTGATTATTTATCAACTTTGCTTGCCAACGGCTATGATGCAAGTTTTTTAGAGCATCTATTTTCCCTTCAGTTGGCATGAGGCTTTCTTGATTGCCTATAGGATGGTTCTCCTTCGGTGCCTGGTGGCATTACAGTTTCAGTCTCGTTAGATGAGATGTCTGTCTCTGTTTGTCAGCTCATGCATCTTTGTTGTTTCAGGGGACTCAAAAAGGAGCTTTGACGCCTATTGATTGTTTTCGCCATAGTAATGTGTCAACTGTGTAGTTGTAGTCACACACCTAACTTACAGGCTGCCCAAGCAGGCCATATGTTCAGCTACACTGCCAATGTGAGTGAGTACTGTTCCTAAAGGTTCATCACAACTGATATCCTGATATTGGAAGGATTATGGTACAGAGGCCCAACAGGCAGACCCAAACGGTATTGTGTGAGTTCTGTTCCAGTCACCAGTTCCAACACCATTCAAATGGGCGCATAAGTAGTTCCAGATTTTAAACCAGGTACTTATATTACTACTGCTTGCGTCAAATGGCTGTCTATCAGGGAAGGCACTAGCCCATCTGGGCGAGCTTACCTTGTGCGCCTACTGTTTCTACAGAGGTGTGGGATTGGTCAGTGCACCAACCGAATTTATTCGCTCCCCGCTTTAGGCTGCACCGTATTCAGTGCTGCTGCCACCAGCCGCAGCCCATCCGAATGGACTGAGGATCTACGCCCCCTCACCTTTTGGCCACTATAATAAATGTCTGTCAGGCTGTGGAAAGGTCACCCTGACAGACACTTTTTTCAGGTCAGGCAGCCAGGAAATAGACATGTGCTAAATGTGCAGGCTCCTGGCTGCCTGAGCTGAATTTTGCCAGAGCTGCAAAGGTAAAACATATATTTTTTTTCATTTTGGGTCTGTGCATGCATGAATATTTGGGAGAGAGTGTTATGAAGTATGTGTGTGCATACGTGTGTGATTGCATGAGTACGGGTGAGTGCGTATGTGTGTGTGTGTGGCCCCTTATCCTCCTCCCTGGTAAAGGTTCAGGCTGCCACTGGCCACCACCTCACAAAGGGCTGTCATCCCTTGATCTGTATGCGCTGCACAGGCTACCGACCACAGCCTCTGAGGCCACCAATGTGATTCAGTGGTCCCTGCTGGAGACACCTTGGCACATGATGGAATTCTCTCTGCCATTGCCTCCTGAGGAACCTGTGTACTTAGTTGGATCATCCATGGCAACCCTGCAGCCCCGGAGACCAATGCCATGTCAGTCTGTGCTCAATCAGGGATGTGCAACTCGGAGCAGAGCCAGCTTTAGCGCAGGTAGCACCTGGTGCAACAATCTATTTTGGTGCCCCCCATGACCACCTCCTCGGATTCCCTCATTACTTCCCTGAAAAAGTGGACCTCATTTCTCCATAGCCCCTCTCTCATATATAGTTCATTTGAGTGCTGGTAAAGCCTGGCTTTACTAATCCACTCAGCTATCCACATAAAACACATATATGTATGTATGTATGTATAGGCATTTATATAGCGCACTACTTACCCGTAGGGTCCCAAGGCACTTCGACCGCTGCGAAACCCTTCCTGGCTTCCCTGAGAGATGGTCCCTTAATGGGTATCTCCAGGGTGAGACCAGGAATCCCCGGCGGTCTGGTGGGGCCGTTAGTGAAGATGAGGCAAGCTAATGCCCAGAGTTGCCGAGTGTGAACGCTGATCAGAGTGGGCACCGAGGCGAGAGAATTATCGAGTCCGCTGACCCTGGTCCAGAAACCTGCCGCGCCGGGAATCGAACCCTGGTCCCGGGCCGTCCTCTGCTCTCGAGTCTGCCGCCTCTAACCAGTGAGCCACACTACTTCACTATATGTTATTTGCTACTACTAGACAACACTTGGACCTCTCTCTCTAACAGGAAAATAAATCGCAAAAGTTATCTTGACACTTTTATTGTACCTGAAAGCTGTACACACACGGAACTCTGCAGCAGGTGCTTTTCACTTGTAATTTGTTGCTAAACAGTGCCCCCTCCAGGTCAGCACCCAGTGTGGCTGCACCAGTCTCATTGCCATAAAGCCAGTGTAAACTCAGAATCTGTGCCAAAGATTCTGGCTCTATTCATTGCCCACAATTCAGTATATGCACTTTATTTTGAAGCCCGGGTATTGACAAAATGGGATCTGTGCAAATAAATGGAAAATCAATGCCATAGAATGATAGATGATGGTTGATTGTGCATTCGCCTACAGCGCTGCTCTAGGGTGCAGCCATATTGCGCCTTGCTCTCTGGTGCCCCTAGGGATGTGGTATACATACTACTGTTTTGTCCCCTTTATAGCTGTAATAACTTTAGAAAGTGTAGTTTGTGAATTGCAATGGGCCTACTCTTTTGTAGATGGGGTTTGTTGCTTCTTAAACCCGTCTTTATTTTTCCCTTAACCCATCCAATTCAGTTGTAAGTGTTCCCCATTTTACAGCCACTTTCCCTACTCCCTCCACAGTTACTACTAAAAAATATGCTTACTAGCGTGGAGATCCGTCCTTGAGACACAGATCCCCATATAGAGAAGACAGGTGAGATCGAGGGGAGGTGTCTGCTTGTAGGTCAGTGAACAGCATTTTGTATAAATGAGTAGTAGTAGCACTACTTCATATAATACAAATGCTGTTTGTCAATAATCCCATTGTTTGTTCTAGGCCTGGAGGAAATGTATATTACAGTAGTATAAAAAGAGAGATAGCCAACAAACAACCGGGACAGGGCTCGAAGATAAGGACTAAAAAATAGTTTCTCCTATGCCTGAACAATTCAATCACTTGTGCTTAACAATCTCCCCTCATTCATCTCAAAGATCTGAATTCAGTACCACAACAATAGAGTAAAAATAAAACAAATGTTATGTTATCTTTCTTAAAAATACATTACAATATGTATACACCCATTTTCTTTGTGATCATCACAATGCACATATCAGCAGTTACAATACAAAATAAAAAAGAAATTATCACAATAATTTAAAAAACCCTTATGTGGTCTTCACAGTACCACGCAACACAAATCAATATGACATATACCAAAATACATAATTATGACAGTAACAAAAACAGGGAGAAAAACAAAACAGACACAATTGTCTATATTTGGAGAAACTGATCTGTTCAATCTGGGTATCAAATACTTCATGTGGTGTCCACATCACCATCTACCAAGTCTCCAGTCTTCGCAGATTCTGTATTATGGATTACATTGACACATTTCGGTAGACAGGATTTATAGGTGCCCACCTTCCTCAGGACAAACAAAACGAATCTCCCACAAATATGTGACATAAACAAACTGTGAAGAAAAATGATACACATATCACTATTTAAGAATTGTTTTTGTATTCAAAACACAAAGTATTCGCTGTGCATGTTGCATTACAAACCAACCACCCATGGTGATGTTTGTCTGCCATACTGTGGTGGTATATGAATTCCTACACTGCGTGCCTCCTCACATCTTGCATTCTATAATACTGGCACACTCACCGTG
This sequence comes from Lissotriton helveticus, assembly GCF_964261635.1. Lineage (NCBI taxonomy): Eukaryota > Metazoa > Chordata > Amphibia > Caudata > Salamandridae > Lissotriton > Lissotriton helveticus. The sequence continues at coordinate 1,614,094,392 of NC_136065.1, forward strand.
TGTGGTGCCACCATATCCATGCACCAACAAATTCCCATACATTTCCTTTTTCTTCTCAATATGTTCTCATTTTTCCTGCTATAGACAGAACCACCCAGAAGTGAGTGGGACATCGAAACTCACACTACATACATCCCTCAAACGTTCTTCTTGGTTCACTCAAAATTTTCATGTAAACCATGTATATGTCTGCTCACTCTGAGGTTACATGTAGGTCATTTCTACTGAACAGGTACTTGGTTAGTCTGGCTAAAAGCGTTGTCTTCTCAAAATCTGGCATGAATAGTCCAGTTCGTACTGGAGGAGCCCATGAGGAGCAGGGAGATAGCCATGGATGGCCTTCTCTGTAGCACGAAGAGCAGGCCTCGTGTTGCAGACAGTAGTCTCTGTAGCAAGAAGATCCTGTCAGAAGTTGCGGACAGTCATTGCTGGAGTTTTGCTGTAGTGCTAAGTGCAGATCTCATGTTGCCAGCTGCCACTTGCAATCATTGTAGCATGAAGATTCAGGCTCACGAGAGCTTCGCATTGGCGGTTGGTAAGATCTTGATGTGAATTGACCTGTTTGAGGTTAGGAAGAACCCAAAACTAATGAATTTCTCCTTTAAGGACTGTCTTTTGATTCCAACGAAGTGTCCAGGACCTGGGGAAGCACCTCATGGGGATCAGTGATTCACTCTTTCAGAGGGCAGCAGGACTCAGGCGGGTTGAGTTGCAGATTTAGGTGGGTCCAGTGCAGCAGGTCAGGCAGCAGTTTCAGAGAGTCACACAGGTTGCCTGGGATAAAGTGAGCAGGTCCAGTCTTCTTTCTTGGACAGCAAGGAATCACAAAAGGCTAGTTTGAAGTTCTTGGGATGTGTGCCGAAGCAGCTACATTTAAGTCAAGTGTGGTAGGTGACAGCTTCATCCCTCCCATCAGTTCAGGATTGCTCATCCTGACAACTCCCAGTCCTCCTTTGTAATACTGTCTGGGAGAACACACAAAGGCCAACTGCACATAGTCATGTGACCCAGGATACAGGCAGCAGACACCAAATGGTTAGGAAAAGAAATGACAACACAGTGGCCTTAGAATTGTTAGTTAAAATTCAACTTTTCCATTGAAAAGGATTTTAAATTACAATTAATGTGAGACCAAACTTTAAATTCGTACCTGATTCCAATCAAAAGTTAGCACATAATAAATGTAGCAAGTTACCCCAATGTTGTTATTATTATTATTATTATATGAAACTTGTAACGCGCTCAGCTTACCCGGCTTATCCCAAGGTAAAGGTAGGCCTTGCAGTAGTGAAAAATACATTTAGATGTGTTTCACTACCACAACATGTAAAAATTAAAAAATACATGCCCAACTTCTTAAATTCACTGCACCCTCCCAATGTAATGTTTAGAGCCTACCCTAGCAGTGTCTTATATACATCAAAAAGCAAGGTTTTGGCCTGACAAAAGGTTTATTTTGCCATGTCGAAATTACAGTTTAAAACTGCACACATGCTACAATGGCAGGCGGGAGACATGTTTTGAAGGGATATTTAAGTAGGTTGCACAGCAAGTGTTGCAGGCTCACTAGTAGAATTTAACTTACATGTCCTGTAGAACCACCTTACTCAGGACTTTCTAGTAAATTAAATGTGCCATTTGGGTGTAAGCCAATTTCCCTATATTTAAATATTTCATTATATTTAAAGGAGAGAGCACAAGTACTTTAGCACAGGTTAACAGTGGTAAAGTGCTCAGTGCTCTAAGGTCAACAAAAGCAAATTCAGCAACCAGAATGAGAGGAAGCAAAATGTTTACGGGTGACCCTGCAGAGAGAGCCAATTCCGACAGACTCCAACTCAGTCAAACTCCTAGTAAACCTCTGAAGCCTCAAAGTCACCAAACACATTGCAGTCCCCACTTACGTTACTGGACACATCTTGGACCCTGTCTTTACCACAGTCAATGATATCACAATCCATACACCCACATCAATCACCTGGACTGCCTTATCAGCTTCACAATAAACATCCCTCACCACAGAAGAAGCTATCATGACGAGCCCAGCTCACTGATGCTGGAGCAACATAACAGAGTTGGATGAGTGTTTTGTCCTCCATAGGAACCAACCACAGCTCACAGGCTACCTATCAAGTGACATCATCAACTCTAATGACTGAATACTATCTGCGCCAATACCCTGGCCTATCACAGGCTAAACCTATTAGCCAGAACAAAAATGCAAGTCAGCCGGTATATGGAAGATCTCACAATGACCAAATGATACTGGAAGCAAGTACAGTAGAGATAGAGAGCAAAACAGCAAGAATTGGACAAGGATGCGCTCAAAACCACCCTGAGGATCTACCACCAGCACATCCCGGAAGCCTTTTTTGCAGTTGTCTAGGACTTCATCACACTTGTAGCAACTACCAACAACATCACCCCCAAAGGTATAACGGCGCAAAACCCTCTCAGACTTTCCCAGCAGTTATGACACATATGCCAACTTTAAGCTGTAACTGTAACCTACCAGCCTCTGAACAAGTCTACCAATATCAGATGAAGGAAACACCTTGATCACATAGAAGAATATCACTGCAGAATAGACCACCGCACTCATGAAGGCCATCCAACCCAGGGACCATCAGACCTGTGCCCTCGCCACACCTTTAACAAGGGTTTCACCTCAATCAGAGAAGCTCTCACTTTCATCCTGATTACCTCCATTTACACAGCCACCTTTCCTTAAGTTGAAGAACTCAACTGTCAAAACCCTCATGAAGAATCCCTTTGCACAACCAGACTAGATTGTGAAGTACTGACAGATCTCCCTCCCACCATGCCTAGCCAAGGTCCAAGAAAATGCCTTCATCAGATGCCTCACTGACCCCCTCTCAACCACCAGATCCTCAATGCCATGTAATAAGGATTCTAACCAACCCACATTACAGAGACAGCCCTCCTCTGAGCAACAGATGACACCTCAGTGATCCTTGACAGAGGAGAAAACGTGGCCCTTACACTACTCAATCTCTTTGTGGCCTTTGTCATTCTGATCAGATGACTTCATAGTATTGACATCCAAGGAGCCACCTTCCAATGGATATGCACATTTCTTACTGACACAACTCAAACAGTCAACCTTCCACCCAACCCTCTTCAACATTTACAGAACTCCGCTGGCAGACGTCATCAGAGCACACAACATTAATATACTTACTAACGTCTATGACACGCAACTGCTACTGTTCCTCTCAGACAACACGCCCAGCACAAGGAACAGTTTCAGCATGCATAACCATGGAGGCTACCTGAAAGAAGTCCAACTGCCTCAAGCTAAAGACAGACAAGACTGAAGTAGTGATCTTCAGAAATGATGCATGTTCGTCTATAGACTTCAGACCCACTTCCACCCCCAGCCCACAAACAAGAAACAGTGGGATCATCATCGACAGAAAGTTGAACATCTGTCTAGGTCAACATCATTTTCAAGGCCTGCTTCCCCACCCTGAGCATGTTGAGAATGATGTACCAATGGCTACTAAACAACATCTGAAAGACTGTCACACAAGCTCTCGTGACCAGCAGACTGAATTGCAGGAACCTCCTCTATGCAGGAATAACCAAGCAACTCACCCAAAAGACTACAGGCCATCCAACACATAGCTGCCACACTTGTCCTCAACCATCCTTGCCGATTTCTCATCACACCTTGTGACAGGGAACATTACTGGCTCCCGATACACAAGTGTATATAGTTCAAGCTCCTCAGCCACACATAGAAAGCATTAAACAACATAGGCCAAGCCTACCTGAAGTGCAGCATATATTTCCACCAAACCCCAAGCACTCCCACTCAGCCAGGCTTCCATTAGCAGTTGACTGGGGGTGAGTGTTTGATTTGCTCAAACGCTCCGTCCATCATCCCCTTTTGTATCGCTTCGTTTGCCCTAAGTGTGGCAGGGTATGCTCAGACGTGAGTTCCTTGTTCACTTGGCCACTGGATTCAAGATAGCCTGGCTGATGAGGATTATGAATCCGAAACCGGTCCCAGGATGCTTGTTTCCGGTCCTTGGAAGACATGGCTTGGCAATTCGGGCTGGCCTGTTCCCATGAGGCACAGGGTCAGACTGATTTGCATATAGCCATGTCTTAAATGGGGTGCCTGAGTGGGCTAAAGAATGGTGATGGAATAAACCCAGATCAGTTGACTGGGGGTGAGTGTTTGATTTGCTCAAACGCTGCGTCCATCATCCCCTTTTGTATCGCTTCCATTAGCACATGCCTCAAGCATACACAAAAGCAGGTCATGAGGTTGAGCTTCCTCATACACCAGTCTGAAAAGCATGAAACTATTTCCGAATTACATTAGACCTCCTCTCTTTTTAAATTCCAAAAGAAGAGGAAGACCTGGGTCTTTGAGTATTTTCCATCTAGACTAGCCTCACAAACCTGGAAAAGTGACTGGATACCCACATGGCTGATAGGGTGCAATAAAAATGCACATAATATAATGTAACACCATTAACCCTGCCTGAATTACAGGCCCCTGAAGGAAAAGCCACATTTAAGAATGAGTTGGCTGAATTGGTCTCTCCCCTTGCTCCTTAAACTTCCAACCTCACAGTATTTGAAGACTTAACATTTGATCTTGATAAGTGGGATGATGGAAACACTCTGGAACTGATTATTGCTCTGGAGGTCTTTGACTTGAAACAGGTAATTTACCACCACACATTCAGAGGTATATGTTCTTGATCCCATCTTCACCTCTTTAAATTTACTCACTGTGGGTAGTCCTGTGCCTTTGCTTGGTCCGACCACTTTGATGTTACCCTTTTTTGTTACTGATAGTGAATTGACCTGTATAGCTCAGTTTAAGCTGCCACAGATACCCACTAGGCCATGGTTTAAAGTTACAAAAGGGAACTTAGTACCAGCTTTAAACATCATTTCTTAAAATCCCTCTCAGCTGATCGAACAAAGGGCCAGATGAACAACCCTTTCATTTAGCGCCTCACAATTTGTGACACATTGCAAGTTGCAAATTGTGAGGCGCTAAATGAAATGTACAATAGTGTCTTTACACTGTTTTGCAATTCCCAATGGGGACGCAAATTGTGAGGCTCATTAATATTAATATGCCTCTCGCAATTTGCAATCCATTTGTGAATGCCAACCCTCCCAAGGATGGTGGCCTGCTGGGCTCAGCAGACCACCATGCCTGGGACTGCTTTTTAATAAAGCAGCTTTTTTTTTTTTAGCCCATAAAGGAAAATGGATGCCTTTAAAAATTAATATGAAAGTTTTTGTTACATTTTTTAAGGGCAGGCAAAGGTCCCAGCCTGCCCTTAAAAAACTATTTTGTATGCATTTGCAAAGGGGAAGGGGTCCCATTTCCCTTTGCAAATGCATTACCACCTACTTGAAGTAGGTGGTATTGCGAGTCTTTTGCGACCGCAATTCCGATCACAAAACATGAGTACATTGTTTTTAGATTCGCTATTTGGAAAGGAACGCTGTTTTCGCAAACCCGTTTGACCATGCAAAAACGGGTCGTACATCTGGCCCAAAATGTTTTAGCCTTCAGTAACTGTATTTCTAGCTTTACGAAATCTTCCACGAAAAAGGCTGATTTTATACCGATCTGGGGGAAGCTAAAAGTCAATGTAAAACTTTACCAAAAATGGAGCAAATATTCTTGTCTGGTAGCTAAAGAAATCTGTTGAACTGCTATTAATAAATTCAAACAACGGCCCGGGACCAGGGTTCAATTACCGACGTGACAGGGTCGTGGACCAGGGTCAGCGGACTCGATAGTTCTCGCCTCAGTGCCTACTCTAACCAGGGATCACACTCGGCAACTCTGGGCATTAGCTTGCCTCATCTCCACAACGGCCCCCCACATACACCGGGGATGCCTGGTCTCACCTTGGAGATACCCAGTAGGGACCATCTCAAAGCCAGGACGGGTTCCCCAGCGGTCTACAGTGCGGAGATACCCCGTGTGGGGTGATTCATGCGCTTTACAAGAAATCATTACATTACATTACATTACATATGTATCTCTCAAGTTGCTTTTTATGCATTGTGGCTTAATGCTGTAAAAACTCTTCTAAATAAGTAGCATCATTTCTCCTGTTGCATGGGCCAAATGGTGTTCCAACGAGTAGACATCAATGTTCGATCCCATTACCACTCCTACCTCTTGTACTAGGAAACCAGGTGTGCTACTCCATTCTACTCGTCACCTCTCAGGTTGCTGCTGTAGCTTCTAAATAATTAGCTTTGTTCCTTATCTTACTATGTTAGTTTGAAAAACATTAACCAATGCTTTATTTACTTCATTTATGGACCTTGCAAATTCTTTATATATTGACCTTCATGTCTTTCTTATGAATAGGCTTCAACTGATTAAGAATGCTGGGTATGAGTGATATTCAGTCCTTCTCGTAGGATGTGAATTCATCATAATCTACCTACCCTGCATTGGCTTCGTTTGCAACAAAGAAGCACATTTAAAGCCTTGTGTTTTGCCTAGCTAGCAACACAAAGTGAATGCCCCATTAATGTTGGAAGAAAAGGTCTGTATGTACAAACTTGCTCATGTTCATCTTGCGCCAATTACATGTCCCTACAGTAAGGAGAAATTGTTTCTGAGGTTCTTTTCCTCGTTCTGTTAGCATTTCGCCTACTAATAAAATAATTTTAACACCACGGGGCCTGAGGCAACAAGGACTGCACTTATCTAAATGTGGGGATAATCAAAAATATTCTTTGGTGCACAGAACCGGAAGTTCAACTTCCTTATACCTCCTGAGTTTAAACGACCCTTAACACATCAATCTGCTATATTGGTTCAGCACCCATCAATATTTCATACACATGATTTCATTTTCGATAGAGTTCAGCAAAACAACAATTTAGATGATCTAACACAGATACTTCGTCATCATTATACATTACACCAATCTGACATATTTATTTTATTATCCTATAGTCAAGATTCTTCATCTTCACAGTCAGTTAAAATACGTAGCCAATGTGTTTTGTCCTTTCAGACTTCTTCAGGGCTACAACAACATACATAAATACATATTATATTTACAATATTTACAGACAGTAAAATAATTTTTTACTACATATTTAATTCCAACATCACATAATCTATCTACAACATTAATTGCCATCTAATTGTTAAAACCTCAAAATACCCATATGTGAAACATAAAACTAAATGAAAGAGTAAATGAAAGGGGGCAAAACCCCCTTATATTAAAGATTGCCTGAACTCATGTCACTGTAACATTTTAATTAATTTATTACAGAATCAGTACATTAGACATTCATTCAATCTTTGGAAATTTCGGCCCTTGATTTGCATCATAACTGATCTATTTATATTATAATGTTTGTTATGTACTCATTTTCTAGAGACTTTTTAGGATCTTTTATATAGTGAGTGATGGAGCAGAATATGTCTAAAATAATGTATGAAAGGCCCTTACCTTTCAATATAATTTCTCCATTCTAACTACATGATATATGTTATTAATTCCTCTCTTTAGACCTACAGAAAATCTTTTTTGAAAGAAATATGAGAGATAACACTGTGGGGACGTATTTGATCAGTGGCTAAGATGCAGTGTATCTATTTAGTCTTTAAATGCATGATTACTTAAAATTAATATCTCATAAATTGAAGTGTGCCCACATGGTGATAAGTCAAAACAATGAAAGTTCACAAAAGTATAGATGTTTCATCTGGTATATTCCGAATGAGCATTTCACTACAATTGGTGTTGTCCCATAATTCCTAGGCCTACAACGCAATTCCTAAATGAAAATTATCACGAAAGAAGAGTTTGTTTAATGGTGACTCCAGTGAAATCAAATTATAGTCCTCTTCAAACACTTATTAATGAGGATAAAAGGACCTCAATTTACATTATTTTCTTGCCCCGGACCACTGTAATCTGTTAGCATACGGCGCAAGTGAGAGTCACATGGAAACCATCTTACCCTGATGTGACTCCCAGCAAAAAGCTCAAGTTCAGTATAGCATCATATATCACTCCAAAAGAAGATGGTAACCCCAACATGATCCCTATGGGGACCCACAGTTTAAGAGCAATATGTGAACAGGTATAGTGAATACACACTGAAGCTGGTGATCTTTAAAAACATAGGGTTCTCGCAATCGTGTAAGATGAAACCACAGCGTTCTGTGAGCCGCGTTTAAATATCTTGCTCTGGTCTTCACCCCTAAGGCGAATTGGATGTAAGACATTTGGACACCGCAATTTGCATCTCTTGTAGTGTCCACCATTCGAGCCAAAGAATATGTGAGGACACATGGATATTATCATTTTTAGTGTGTGTAGAATCGAAATTATGAAATCTTAAATGTCACACCTTATTCAGTAGACCTTTAAAAACTACTTGGACATCGGACACCTTTTTAAAATTATTCAGACATCGGAATTATTTAGAAAGCATCATCTTTATACATAGATTTTGTTTTAGTAAATGTCTACAGTTATTTATGTTCAAGAAGTATAAAGGACAGTTTATCTACAGAAGGCAGTAACGTATCAATCCTAAAATAACATTGGAATGCGCCAGTTTCGCCAGCACCATGTTTGAAAGGGTGCTTCACTACCACAACGATCTACATTAGTTGTTATGTCCGTAATTCGAAACAAAAGATAGGTAGAAACATCTAGAATGAAAAGGAACAATAGTATTAACATCTTAAGTGTATATATAGTCAGATGCGTAGAGCTCAAATATCAAGCCCAGATCTTTAGATCCCGGAAATATTTTAACATCGAACCCTGAAATGAGGCTATAAGTCGACTCCATCTTGAAAGGATTAGTTTATAGTTGCACAGTCTGCATTTATTCGTGTACTCATTATTTAAATCCTAAAAACATAATGGACAATGCAATATGAAAGACACAAATGTCTCAATCCTTAGGTGAACACAATGACAGATGTACTAGTCTAATCACCCCAATACCTATATGATACTGATTTAAGTAATCAGGACACACTATACATACAGATTATGTATCCAGTATCATCCTTAGGTAAGATATTAGATTATTTAAGATACAGTTTATTCAAGACTGTAATGTGTGATTGAAAACTTAACTGTATCCAATGCCATCCCTTAATGGTATCTCTACATGAGGATATTGAGCCTGAAAAATCTTGGTCCAAGAGGGGAAGATATTCGGTCCATTTCTAATACCCGGGGGATTCATGACCATGCTAATAGTTTACAACTGACCAACAAGGTGAAACCTAGATATAGTTGTGAGTGCCATTTACGACTTCTATTCCTGTCCTAACACTGAGCAAAGCCATGCCCGTTATTGTCCAATAAACGAAAGAGTCAAACGTGCTACTAATTTAAAACCCTATACATCGAAGAGCCTATCATAAGTCATGGCAGAATTAACAGAACCCAACATTCTACATTGTATCTTCTGGTGTGGAGAATTTCCACACCACAGAAAGTGATAGATTTTGTTATTCGTATTCAGTCCAACTGATATTGTCCTCAGACGGCAAATCCAACTTGCCTCTGCCGGTCTGAGTGCCAGTTCTCTAATCCCTCCTCTCTCATTAGTTGTTATATGTTCTATCACATGAAACCAGATCTTAGTCTCTGTCGGTGTGTTTCATGTATATGGGTGGCTACTGGATATTTATCATCTGCATTTCTGATGGGCCTGACATGCTCCTGTATCCTAAGTTTCAAGCTACAAATACTGCTCCCAACATAAATCTTATTACAGAAACAGCCCACCACATAAACCGATCGGTGTTATGTATAATGATAACAAAGAATCTGCATTTTGCCTACTTATGTTTCTTTTAGGAAGACCCTTAAGATCTGGCTGTTTACATTTACATAATCACTTGCCCTGCTTACTGTTTTCTTTGCTGGTGTAGCAGTTTGTGCTTTATAAGTATTATTCATGCATTCATATGTCAGATTCTGGTCAGCTAAGTTAGAAATAAAAGACACAGGCAAACAATACATTTACTGATAACCAATTAAGAGCCTTTGGCCGTCTAAACTCTCTGAAGGACACTAAACAACACAATTATATGAATACGCAACATTTTTTGAAAACAATGCTTTTTCCTGACGTAAACCAAAATTTAACACCGCGCTTGATAAAAGAACAAAAAAATGAAAGTGTAAGTCGTAATTGTAGCATAATTGTGTGTAGGGTATGTATATTGTGTGAGGCAATCCTAGAAGTTAGACCAGTAACAACTCTAACAATGTAGCCATAAAGAAATCTGTCAACTCCATACCATTTAAATCAGAACTGTAAAGATGAACACACGCTGGGGAATTACGCCTGTTATATTTGACTTTTTGCGTCTTTAACATGTAGCCAGGATATACTGACTATCAATGTAAGCCCATTTCTCAGGCTCGTAGTGCCTGCAAAATCAAGCAAGAAGATTTTATTGTTACATGACGATTTCAATATCATTTAGATAGTATATTTAAACATGGCTCAGACAGTGAGGGAGTGGTTGCTTTAGCAATTCTTCATGCATCTAACAACTTTTTCTTTGAGGCTGTGCCAATCTTCAATGGCAGCCACTATTTTAGTATATAAACTGCAGCTTGCCTGCACACCTAAAGTCTTGAAAGTTAAAGAGGAGAATGTCAGTAAAATGGCAACTACTGCAGAATGAACAAAGTGGGTTCCTGAAGTACATTAAAACTGTTTATCAGGTTTACACAGAGGGAGACCGGGGTGGATGTGCCATAGGTCTATGTCTATAGCCTCTGGGGCAGTCAGTCCTTAACTTGATATTTTCTATTGTGCTTTAATTTTTTATGATCTGGCTTGACATTACAGCTAACCTACGGACAGTTGTTAGCAAGAATTTAACATAAACATAGTGTGGCCTTTGACTCCTACTCCATCTCACTCACCTTATTGGATTGACTGATTGGTACAGCCATCCGCCTGATTGCATTGCGATGCATATAAAACTATTCTACATATATAAAGGACACTTAATTATCATACGTGAAATTATTTATCTTAGAGATTGTATATGGAAAGCAGTCCTTTTTCAAAAATGTATACTTATTCAATGTTAAAATTAAGCTTAGCTGAGCCTTGATAAAGGGGGATTTATTTTACATGTGAAACACGTTCGCTGTGGCTCTGCTCGGTGATGGAATACAAGAGAATCACATACTAGTCCCAAAGGATCCTCTATCACTTCCATCTCATATGATAAAATTTGAATGTATACATTGACAATGTGATGTGAAGCGTATTTTGTACAGCATGGTAGCTACTTTTGTTTTACTTAATAAATTGATTACTTGTAAATGTATTAGCCTTCTGAAGTGTGATATGTTTATATAATCATTGTTCCATTACTCAGATTTGTCGAAGTGGGTCCTTCTCAGAGTTTTGAGAATATGGAAAATTGACACGTGTGAGGTACTTAGGGCTATCAGCTGTGCACGCTTATGCCAGGTCAAATTACCTTTCTACCCATTTTATGTATTATAGCAATCTATTCTGTGTGCGCTTTTTTTTCCAACATGAGTTTGTTTATTATTTTACCCAAGAATCATGTATGAGCCTTTAAAATATCTCTCCAAGTTTTTGCCTCAGAGGAAAACAGTCTGTGCATAATGCAGAAAGGCAATCCGAGACAAAAGTCTAACTTTACAACTTTTTTTATTCACAGTGGTCATTTACCAGTCGTATTTTTACGTCCACAGTCATGCCGAAATCTCCAGCTTGGGCCGTACCCTCCGCACCAGGGCCGTACTCTCCGGGTCAGACCATATGAAGTGTAATCAATAGGCCGGAATGGAATTTTTACAAAAAAGGACCATTAGGAATGTGTGATAAATGGTAGAGGAGGTCATCAAAATCAGTTTGGGGAGGGAACAGGTTGTGGCCGGACACAACATCATATTCCAGAGAACTTTGCTGTTTTGCATAATGGTACATCCAGTCCACAATTTGCACTCCTCTCAGTGTTGACTGTAGTGTCAATAGAAGAGTCAACACTAAGGGGATCGCAAGTTACCCTTAGTGCTGACTGTAGTTTTGACACTACAGTCAATACTGAGGTGAGAGCAAATTGTAGACTGCATGTACCACGATGCAAAGGAGCAAACTTTTCTTGGAACTTTTCCCTGCCCAAGCTGATATTCATGACCTCTTCTACCATTTATCACACGTTCCTAATGTTCCTTTTTGTAAAAATTGCATTCTGGCCCATTGATTACACTTCATTCGGCCCAAGCCAGAGAGTGCGGCTCGAGCCGGAGAGTGTTGCCCGGTGTGGAGAGTACGGCCCAAGCCGAAGATTTCGGCGCTACTGCAGACGTAAAGATACGACTCGTAAATTACCTCTTTGAATACCAAAAGTCATAAAGTTAGACTTTTATCTAAGATTGCCTTTCTGAATCGGGCCCTCTGACTCTAAGAGGACCACTGCTAACAACTTGCAGGAAAAATACGAATACATTTTCTTCAGGGGAGGTGGCAGACATCTTGGTATATGTCACATTAATTGTTTATGCATTTAATTAATATTTAAAGAGTGTACGTGCACTTCAAATAGCATTATTATGCTACAGGAGAAAGCTGACTAAACCTCGGGGAAAGAAGACAGGTTGACAAAATAGGTGGGTCCTACATTAGTTTGAAAAAATATATAATCAGTGTTTCTAGGTCGCAGGAGAATTGAGAGGATTCCACAGTCTCAACGCTAGCTCTCTTCAAGGACGTTTCTGGGATTATTGGAACAGAGCTTTCCACAAAGACATTATTATATGTGTCCTTTAATAAAAGAGGGGTGACAGCTCCAGCATTCCACTGATTTGGAATGTGCCCTGCTAAAAGGGATATAATGCAAATATCAGTAATCTGGCAACAAATTATAGGTGTGAGGGATTTGAGAACCGGAACAGGGTTTAAGACTGCTCACCTCCTAAGGGATATGGCCTGGGTGACTAAGAAGAGGGTATTACAGTGATTGGTCATAAGTTTGACATAGATATGGTAGGAACAGGGGGACATGGACAGCTCAGTAGTCTTGATGCTATGATATTTAGTATTAAGTGTGGAGTTAAAAAAGAGACAAACTTATCTCAAATTACATGAGAGGGTAAGGGTTGATGTTTTGTGCATTCAGTATGAAGGAAAGTATTAAATAGCTTGATCTGTTGGTGTGATATTTTGCTAGGTTGCAAAATGTATACGTTTATATTTTCGTTTTTGTTAAAGCACATGGCTACCCGAAGGCTTCCCCGCGCTGGTGAGTACTGTGCTGACAGTAGGGCCTCTGGTACCTTAACGGGGAAAAAGCATGTCTTAAGTTCCTTTGTGAAGGAAAATTAATTTTCCAGGGCTCTGAGACTGGGTGGAAGATCGTTCCTCAACTTCGGTGCTACGTGTGCAAATGATCTTCTACCCTATCGCATCCTTTTTACCATGGTTGTACTGAAGAAATTAAGATGCGAGGATCTCAGATGTTTTGTTGGAACATAAATGGTTACCAGCTCTCTGAGCTTTACGGGAACCTTGTTATTTATGCCCTATGAGCAATACAGAGGGATTTATACTTAATCCTTGCCTCAATTGGCTTGTGCTTTAGAGGGGATCTGTTTATAAAAGCATAGTGGAACTTTTATGTTTTTATATCATATGTGGGATATTTTCTGCACCAATTGCATTCAAATTGGCAAGTCTAAAGTTACTGCGCTTGGAGTGCTTTGCACAATAATAGGTGCTTGATTTTAGACATAAAACTGCACTCAGGTTCATTTAAGGGGGACTATTTGCTGGAAAACATGTTCAACAGCAGAGCTAAAGTCTAAAAGGACGTTGTTGATTTTGCTCTGTAGGTTCTCCTGGGCGGAAATGTACACACAAGTGTTTAGGGGGATTGCAAGGTCTTCCTTGACCCTACATGGGGAGGTGTTTTATATTTTCCCTCCTGTTTTTTACAAGCTTTTTTAGTGGAGAAGGGGAGCAGTTGGTGATAAATTGAAACCCTGGATGAGAGAAAGGTCAGTTTTATGTCTGGAGCAAAATCGAATCATCTGTATGCCCTTTAATAGGGGTTGCACTTTAGAGGCCCAGCCCCTCAAGGGCAACTGGGACGACGACATGCAACAACAAGAAATGTTTAAACAATAAAACGTTCAATTCATTTTATCATTTGTTAATTCGCATAAACTTTTTATATTTCCACAAGGTTCATGGAAGAATTTTACAAAAACAACATTTTTCAAATAATTTCATATGGGTTGGACATAACACAGTTTGTTGAATAGCTAACGATTGGCGGATTTTGAGAACGTCATGCTTTTATCACAATCTTGTTGGAACACCAGGGTGCTAACATCATCTGTCTTGTGGTATCCACTGAAAAATGAGCACAGGGCAGCACCTGCCAAAGTACCTGTACCATGATCACAAGCAGACCTCAGAAGTTAATGTGTCTACTTTGTTTTTGAGTTTCATCTCATAGACTTCCCTGTTTGAGACAGTCAACTGGTGCAAGCAGTGGTGAGTGACCGTATTTGAAGAAAAAGACAATGTGGTCACTTTAAAAAATGCTGATTCAATCAGTATTTAAATGAAACATAAGCACACCGTACATCCATATACGGCTTTATTCGGGACTCACTGGTACTACTTTGCTACGCATATTAATAATAGTTTAGAGTGAAAAATATACATTATCAATTTCAAGCGCGCTTGCATGGGTAAAGAGTCGGAAGGCAAAAATATAAGACTTAGAAGTTTCGTTGGGCCTAATTCACACCTGACCTCTGCCCTTGAAGATTTAAATTTACAGCTCCATGGAAATCTCTACCCTGGCGGTTCAGCAACTCCGGACAAATATTTCTGCCCAATAGAAGAAATATGTGTCTCAACCACTAATCTGAGTAGGAGGAGTCACTTATTAATGTAATCGGTAGTGTAAAAGTCCCTTCCAAATCGTTTCCAAGCATTCACTAGCGGGTAGAGAGTGGAGGCTGAGATCTCTACCTATTGCTGTGATTTTTCACCAATGTGACATACATTGTGGATGTCATTGTGTAACCGTCTACATCACTTTATTGAGTGGAGCACTTTGTGTGGAGTGCAGCAGCAAGAGTAATTTTCATTTGTTATGATTTTATGTGATCAAGTTATCTCGATTTTGGTAAGGACCCTGCAAACAATAGCAAGCATGTATCTTCTAATTTGTATATATTATGTGTGTACATTGGCAACAGAAGAACTGAAGAACCAATGAAAGTCAGGGACCCAAAGACTGTAAATCACTGGCTGAAACATGCTGGCTTACAGATGTTAAAACTGTAGTTTGCTCACTTTAAATTATTTAAAAGCCGCTTGCGCCACTTTTGCGTCATTTTTAATATGGGAAAAGTGATGCAAAAGTACGCAAGGGGCTAGCAAATAAGCCCCCTTAAGAGGTTTATCATTTCACCAAGGTCCCGTTGAATAAAGGTCCACTAGATGGCACTTTAGGAAAGTTTTAATTATTTCTCAGTCCCCCGTAAATATATATGGCTTGTCAGAGCTACCAAAGAACAATTTGGCGTCTGGATAGGTGACGTTCAGCCTTACCTGAGGGGAAATCCCCTCCCATGAAGCATGCTAAAATAGTAGTTGACGGTGAGTGTCCAAATACAGTTTGGGTTATATTAATACTTTTTTTAAAGGAAGGACACATTGCCATTGCTCCCTTTCTCTCCATACAAGTGAATACTATGATTACGTTTGGTAATCCCCATTACTCTTAGTCCTACTCGTCCTCGACCCAGTCATCACTCATGAGGTATTCCACAGACAGGAAACAAAACAGGAAACGCTTTTAGGCTCCACCCCCCCTCCTGCCAGGTGCTATATCAGACCTAACCACCAGAAGCACATCCTGACACACCAAGCAACAAAGGCATGGACAGGGAGGGAGGGTGGGAAGTATGACTGGGTCGAGAACGAGTAGGGGATTACCAAACGTAATCATAGCATTACCTCTACGTACCTCGTCCTCGACCCACTCATCACTCATGAGGCATACCAAAGCAACGCCCAAACAGGCCTCTGGCAACCCAAACACAGCAAAACACAGACCAGACACAAAGGAGTGCAGCAAGTGAAAAAAGTTCAATAAACAAAACATAACTCAGAGTGGAGGGGGAACCCCCACAGCCTGCAACACCCCACAACCAAAATTAGTCCTGTCAGACAGGGCACAATTCAACCTGTAGTGCCTCACAAATGTGGACTCGGAGGGCCAGGTCCCAGCCCGACAAATCTCATCAAGAGACACACCATGGAAAGCAGCCCAGGAGGCAGAGACGCCCCGAGCGGAACGCGCCTGAACACCCGCCGCACAAGGCAAACCAGCACCAAGATAGGCAAGAGTGATGACAGCCTTAATCAAGCTACCCAAGGTGAGCCTGAAAGCAGCCTTACCCTTACCAGCCAAACCAAAGGTGACAAAGAGAGAGTCAGAAGAGTGAAACTCCCCAGAACGAGCCCCATAAATGGACAAGGCATGCCTCAGGTCTAAAGAATGAAGCAACAGCTCAGAAGGAGAAGGACACAAAGAAGGAAGAACCAGCTCCTGAGAGGAATGGAAACGGGAGCGGACTTGGGGACAAAACCAGGATCCCGAGAGAGCACCACAGCGTCATCCAGAAAACACAAAAACGGGGGGGAACAACGCAAGGCCGTAAGCTCCCCCAGTCGCCTCGCAGAAGTTATGGCCACCAGAAAAGCCACCTTGTAGGACAGCAACTTAAGGTCCACAGTCTCCAAAGGCTCAAAAGGGGAAGAGTGCAAAACACCCAAAACCAAGGAGAGATCCCAAGGGGGCACCAGAGAATGAACAGAAGGGGAAGAAAGAGAAAAACTACGAAACAGACGAGAAACCAACAGGCCATCCGAAGGAAGAAAAGAATCCGGGTCCCGGAAGGCCCGGATAGCAGCCCACTGGCCCCTCAAGGTAGACACAGCAAAGCGCATTTGAAAGCCATCCAGAAAAAACTGAAGGACAGAAGACACAGGGCAAGAGGTAGGAGACAAACCAGACGAGGAACACCACCCCGAGAAAGAAGACCAGTGCTTTGAGTAGGAAGACAAAGTAGATGGCCTACGAGAGGCCTGCATCACAGAAATGATGTGGTCGGGCAGACCACGGACCCCAAGAGACAACCGTTCAACCTCCAGACTGCCAAGGAGAGGGGTACCAGAAGAGGGGACGGGGACCTCAGAGGAGAGGGGTAGCGGGGCAGAAGCCAAGCAGGGCCCACCGCCAGGCCCAGCAGCAGAGGAAACCAGGACCTCCTCGGCCAGTGCGGAAGAACAGCCACCACCTGAGCCCCCACCCGCTGAACCTTCAGCAAGAAGGCAGGAATCAGAGGAAAGGGAGGAAGAAGAAGATGAAGATGAAGAAGCCAAGGAGGCCACTGGAGAGACAAGGCATCCACTCCCCAGGTGCCCTCCACCGGAGACCTGGAGCAGAACAGGGTAACCAGGGCATTGGACAAGGAGGCGAACAGGTCCAGACCCGGAGTCCCGAACCTCAGGCAAATCAACTGAAAAGTCCGGGGAGTCAGACACAAGGACAGAGACGAAGGAAACCTCCGGCTCAATGAATCCACCACCACGTTGTCCACACCACGAATGTGCTGAGCAGACAGCGCCAGAAGATTCTTCTCCGCCCAGTCCGAGATGGAGCAGGCCACCAGATTCAGGGAAGAACTGCGGGTCCCCCCCTGGTGATTGATATAGGCCACAGACACGGTGTTGTCCGATCTCACCAGGACATGGCAACCCCTCAGATGAAGATGGAAAAAACGAAGCGCCCTCTCCACCGCAGAGAACTCCCTCCAGTTGGACGACCTGCGAGACTCCAATGGGAGCCAACGAGCCTGTACAGCCCAATGGTCCAGAGTCGCCCCCCAGCCGGAAGCGCTGGCATCCGTGGTCCCAACCAGAGGAGGAGGCAGACGGAACAACATCCCCACGGAAAGGTGGAAAGGATCCAGCCACCACTGAAGAGCAGACACAATGTCCAGAGACACGGGCACAGGAACCGCATAATCCAGGAAAGGGAACTCACCACTGCACATGCCACAGCAGAGGGCGCAGATGAACCCTGGCCCAGGGCACGGTGAAGACAGAAGCAGCCATGTGGCCCTGAACCTCCAGCCACTGAAGGAGGGGAGCCGAGGCTTGCGACAACAACATCCTCAGCAAAGACTGAAGGCGACGAATTCGGGCCTCCGGCAGGAACACTCTGACCAACACAGAATCGAACACAGCTCCGATGAAGGTCCTCCGGTTGGCAGGCTCCAGGTGGCACTTCAGCAAGTTGAGCAAGAACCCGTGTTCCCTGCGCGTAGTCATGGTCAAGAGAAGGTGGTGAGACATGACCTCCAGGGACGGAGCCTGAACCATCCAGTCGTCTATATACGGGAACACAGACACCCCCAGGAGATGGTGATGGGCCACCACGGGAGCCACCACCTTGGTAAACACCCTGGCAGCGGACCGAACACCAAAGGGAAGGACGCAGTACTGCCAGTGCCGACCCTCCAGGCAGAAGCACAGGAAACGCTGATCCCTCACAGCCACCGGGACGTTCAGATACGCATCTTGGAGGTCCAGAGTGGAGAACACCCAACCGTACTGGATCAGAGGAATAACCTTCTGGAGAGTCTCCATCTTGAACGGGATCTTCTTCACGAACAGGTTCAGACCCCGAAGGTTGATGACCACCCGGAAGCCCCCCGTGATCTTTGGCACCACAAAGATGACGGAGCCCAACCCCCGCTCCGCCACCGGAACAGGGACAATCACAAGCTTGCTGACCAAAGAACAAACCCCGTCCAACAAGGTCAGACGGCGGGAGGCATCCCGAGAAGAAGGGGTCACCACCACCCCGGAGAGGGAAAGGGGGGACAAGAACTCGATCTGGTAGCCCCTCGACAAGACATCCAGCACCCATATGTTGGAGGACGTCAGGTGCCAAGCAGGAAGGAGCTGGCGAAGCCTCCCACCAACCCGAGGTAAACCACCAGTGAGAATGTCCCCTTGGCTGGCATAGTCAGGAACGCTGCGGACCAGACCCGGCACCCCTTTAGGACTTAATCTGAAATTTCCGGGGAAAAGACCGGCCAAAGCCACACTGACTCTGAAACGAGGGCTGCTGAAACCTGGAAGGCTGGCGGAAAGTGCTGGCACCAGAGAAGGAGGAACCCCCTTGGGGCGGAAGATCACGAAAGGACAAAGAATGCTTGCGCTCCTTGAAGACCTTGTGCAGTTTATCCTCCAGCGAGTAATCAAACAGACAGGCACCAGTGAAAGGCAGCCTCAAAGCCATGGAACGCTGGGACGCGTCCGTCTTCCAATCCCGCAGCAACAGGTTACGACGGGCAGCAATAGAGGAACCACAGGACATAGCATAAGCCCTCACAGAATCAAAGGCAATGTCCGACAGGAATTCCGCCTGGCACTCCATACATTCCAGCAACTCCGGACAACTGTCACCCTCCTGCATCGATGAAAACAGGGACTTGAAATCGGTCAGCAGAGACTGGGCAACATAGGCTCCATAAATGCCAGAACGAATAGCCAGGTGAGAAGCGGCATAAGACTTCTTCATGGCAGAATCCACCTTTTTGTCCACGCCGTCCTTCAGAACGTTATCATCTGCCATAGAAGGACGACCCACAAGACTGGCCACAACAGAGTCCACAGGAACGGAATCAGGCAAATTGTCCACCATATCCCGCAAGGTATAAAGCTTGGAAATAAATCTGGGCATGGAAATATGATCCGGGTCTTTCCACTCCTTCAGCAGGACATCAGAAACAAAGGGATGCACCTGTAAGGAAGAAGCAACAGGCTTCCGAAACTGCGGCAAGAGAGAATCCTGAGAGGAACCAGGTGCTGAATCATCCGGGAACCCCATGTTAACCCGCACATGGGAAAGGACGTCAGGCAAGAGATCCCTGGAAATGTACTTTCCCTGAAGCTCAACAGTAGACAGAGAAGACTCATCAGACTCATCAGAGGAGGAAATGTCAGAATGAAGAGCAGCAGGACCAGAAAGACCAGCAGTACTCTTCTTGTTCGCCTTCATATCGGAAAGAGTCTCCAGGATAAGGCGCTTAATCCGGTCATCATCACCCTTCCTGGCATGCTTCACAGGAGGGGGTGAGGAGCCCCCACTGGAATCAGGGAAAGAGGGAGGCACAGGGGAGGAATGCTTCCTCTTGCAATGGTGCTTGCCCATAACAAATACACCCAAGCACAAAGCAGTAACAAAGAATGAATACTACAAAGAACCACCTCCTCCCAGAGGAGATGTATATATGCAGGGCACACCCCACCAATTAGCCCCCCCAACAGAGAAGACACCAGAGGCCCCTCAATGGACGAAAAAACGACCAATGCACAATAAAAACAGACAGGGAGGCAAGCCCCCGACCCCCCAGCCAACCACAAACAGTCCCTAGGAAAAAAGGGGGAGGGGCGGGCAAAATGAAACCGCGTCCAAACAGCCGGCGCAGTAAACTGAATGCAAATTCCGCCGTAGGGAAGAGAGAGAACCACTCACCAGTCCGCCAAAAGTCCGATGTCGCCAGGACGAACAGAAATGTCCCATAAGGACCGGAGCGCCCGGAGCCCACCGGGGCGACCGGCCATGACAAGTGCTCTGTAAGGAAGTGAACACCGAGCATGCGCGAACACCCTCGCGCATGCGCAGACACAGACAGCAGCCCGGGCGTCCTCACGGAGCAGCAGAGGAAGCCCGGCGAGAGGACCAGTACCGACCTGGGTCCCCCGGAGAGGGGGCAAGAGCACAGCAACCCCCTTGCCCCCCCCCCCCACCACGAGAGAAAACATTGGAGGAGACACCCGGGCCCCCACTCACAGAGAGGGCCAGGCGCAAGCCGAGAGACCAAACGGGGAGTAGCGCGCCACACAGCAAACAAGCGCTCACAGCCCCTACCTGCACGGTGACTGCAAGAAAGCAGGTCATCACCACCAAGGAACCCCTCACACAGGAGGGAAAACCTCAGGGCAACAGCAGCAGGAACAGACATCAGGGCAGCAGCAAACCAGGAAGACCCGAGAAGCCAAGCAGCCCAGGTCACCTGAGCCCAGGAGGAGACAGGGAAGCCCAGCAGCCCCACTCCAAGGAATCCCACAACGGTCCATGGGAGCCCCCCAGAGCCCAGCAGAGGAGGATCCACAGGACAAGAAGCAGGTAAGTGCCCTGCACTCACCCAAGCGTCTCCCATCAAGTAATCCACCAACAGGAAACAAAACAGGATGTGCTTCTGGTGGTTAGATCTGATATAGCACCTGGCAGGAGGGGGGGTTGGAGCCTAAAAGCGTTTCCTGTTTTGTTTCCTGTCTGTGGAATACCTCATGAGTGATGACTGGGTCGAGGACGAGGGACATAGAGGTAATATATGGAATAGAATTGTGTGGTCAGCAGCACTGTTGAAGTAGATTTGGTCGAACCTTGGGAAAATAGTAACTGACTTGCAGCCTTATTCATCAACGGGCCGTTTTGCGAGCCCCTAATAGCGATTCATAGCGAATCGCTATTAAGGACTCGCAAAACGGTATTCATGTAGGAATTGCTAAATAAATAGCGATTCCTACACATTCCTTATTTGCGAGTAGCAAATTGCTAATCGCAAATAAGGAATAACTCCCCATTCATTCCTATGGGCCAAAAGGCCCATAGGAATGAATGGGGAGTATTCCTTATTTGCGATTAGCAATTAGCTAATCGCAAATAAGATAGCGATTGAAAGTGTGCCAGGGGTGTCCAAAGGACACCCTGTAGCACCCCTTAAATGCAAATTGAAACAGGTGTTGCGCACACACATGTCCAAAGGACATGTGTGTGTGCAACATGCAACTTAGAAAAATGCTTTTAAAAGCATTTTTCTAAGTTTTTGCTATTTACCGAGAGGTCTGACCTCTCGGTAAATAGCGGCCCAAAATTGCATTTTCGCAATTTTAAAATGCTTCCAGCCTTATTCATCAACGGGCCGTTTTGCTAGCCCCTAATAGCGATTCATAGCGAATCGCTATTAAGGACTCGCAAAACGGTATTCATGTAGGAATTGCTAAATAAATAGCGATTCCTACACATTCCTTATTTGTGAGTAGCAAATTGCTAATCGCAAATAAGGAATAACTCCCCATTCATTCCTATGGGCCAAAAGGCCCATAGGAATGAATGGGGAGTATTCTTTATTTGTGATTAGCAATTAGCTAATCGCAAATAAGATAGCGATTGAAAGGGTGCCAGGGGTGTCGAAAGGACACCCTGTAGCACGCCTGAAATGCAAATTGAAACAGGTGTTGCGCACACACATGTCCAAGGGACATGCAACTTAGAAAAATGCTTTTAAAAGCATTTTTCTAAGTTTTTGCTATTTACCGAGAGGTCTGACCTCTCGGTAAATAGCGGCCCAAAATTGCATTTTCGCAATTTTAAAATGCTTCATGAATTGCATTTAAGGAATCTCAAATAGAGATTCCTTAAATGTAATTCCTCGCAATTTAGCGAATTAGCAATTACCGATTTTTGCATTTGGGATGATGAATCCCAAATGCAAAAATTGCGCTCGCACAGGGCCAGATTCTCCGAATCTGGCCCTTTGCGAGCGCAATTCGGCTTGATGAATCAGGCTGTTCATGAATTGCATTTAAGGAATCTCAAATAGAGATTCCTTAAATTCCATTCTTCGCAAATGGGCGATTTCTTAAATAGCGAATTTTGCATTTGGGATGATGAATCCCAAATGCAAAAATTGCACTCGCAAAAGACAAGATTTTGAGAATCTTGCCCTTTGCGAGTGCAATTTAGCTTGATGAATCAGGCGGTTACTCCTTTGTCGGTGTGTTTTTGCATTCCTATGTGCATCCCTGAGTCCATTCTTATTTTTTGCGTTACTACTCTCACTTTGTAATAGATAATTAGGTATTATTCGACACCAGGCAGTCCTGACAGTAGAAAATGCGTGACAGAATATGTTTTGTCCTGGCCCTAAAAATCCTTTAAATGACGCTAGATAGGGAGAGATCTTTGCCGGTACCATAGTGAATAGCATCTTGGAGTATTGTATTATATTTTTAAAGTGCTGCGCGGGAGTATCATGGTACTGTGGGGTAAGGGACGCACAGGATGGTGCTGCTGACTCGGACTTACTGGCAGGTTAAATAAGAGAGAAGCACAAAGAATCCGAAGCTCCAAAGATCCAAGTTTTCAGAGATTTTCTGAAACAGGCCTCGGATTGGATGAAAGGAAGATGACCGGGAAGTCTATTCCATGTTTTACTCCAAGAACAGTTGATTATCTACCCCCTTTAGTTTTATATCAGAACCCTGTGGGTTTTAAGAGGTTGGCTGAGGAAGACCTAAGGGGCGTGTAGTGACATAGGGCATACATCTAGATCTTAGATATGCAGTACCTGAGGCCCTGAAAGCTCTAAAGGTGATGACGAGTAACTTAAATAGAACTATTTTGTGGCTTGGTAGCCAGTGCAGCGTTTTTAAAGCTGCGGAAGCTGAGGAGCGACGTAACTAATTTATTTATTTATTTATTTATTTCGATTTAATATAGCGCGTTATAACCCGGGGGTCTCTAAGCGCTTTGTCACATACGCACAGCAGACATTCAACAGGGCCATCCGAAAGTTTACAGCCCCATCCAGGCTTGTTGGAAGAGCACAGTTTTTAATTTCTTCCGGAAGCACAGCAGATTAGTTACTTTCAGTAATTCCACCGGTAGCTTGTTCCAGGCTGTTGGAAGGGTACTAGAGATAGCGCGGCCGCCAACAGTGGCCAGCCTAAAACGTGATTGGGTGAGGAGAGTAGCTTCCGACGATCTTAACCTCCTGCCCGGCCTATAGGAAGTCAGGCGGGCCTTCAGATATCCTGGTGCCTTTCCGTATAGGGACTTGTGTGCAATACAGAGCCCTTTAAACAGAACCCTCTGCTTCACTGGCAGCCAGTGCAGCTCCCGCATAAGAGGAGATGCATGCGTGTTCCTCGGTTTCTTGAAAATGAGCCTTGCAGCGTCATTCATTACAACTTGTAACTTATCCAGAAGTTTTTGAGGCAGGCCAATATATAGCGAGTTGCCATAATCTAGCCTCGCTAAGATCATAGCTGAGACCGCGCGCTTCAAGGTTGAGAAGGACAATAGTGAGGAAAAATTAGCTGTCGGAGAAGGCCAACACAAGTTCCCACCACCACTGTAACTTGTCTCTGCATGGATAGCTTGCCATCCACATGGATGCCCAGGCTTTTTACTACCGCCGCTGGTTTTGGGGGAGTCCCTAATTCTCTTGGCCAGAAGCCATCATTCCAAAGGTTGCCAGCAATAGTGATTGGCAGCACCTCGGTCTTATCAGGGTTGATTTTTAGCGAATTCTTAGACATCCAATTAGCTGTGTGTCTAAGGATATTTTGTAATCTCGCAAACGCCTCTGGCTCGTCTTCCATTTGGATCACAATTTGAGTGTCGTCAGCGTAGTTATAAACCTGGCAGTCCATCTGATTGAGCAGTGAAATCAGAGGCTGTAAATAAATGTTAAATAAAAGGGGTGAAAGGGGGGACCCCTGCGGCACTCCACAGGTAATCAGGGTTGTAGTGGAGACCAAGCCACCTAGCTGTACTCTCTGCGTCCTCCCTTGCAAAAAGGAAGCAAGCCAGGCATGCGCTGTGCCCTGTATGCCGAAATCCCTCAACCGCGACAGAAGTTGCTTATGACAAACGGTATCAAATGCCGCGGAGAGGTCTAACAGCACCAGGGCACCTGGGATTTTTCTGTCTGCTCTGTTCCTCAGCTCATCCAAAATGGAGAGCATCACTAGCTCCGTGCTATGATTAGCACGAAACCCCGCCTGGTTCGGTTCCAACAAGGCATTCCTCTCCAGATGGTCCACAAGATCAGATAGTACATGTTGCTCAGCTATTTTGGCCAGGAATGGTATTTGAGAAATTGGCCTAAAAATTTTCAGGCAATTCACATCGGCCCCCATTTTTTTTAATAATGGAATCAACCGAGCTTCCTTAAAGGCCATCGGAACTTGCCCTAGTTGTAGCGATACGTTAAGGAGAGTCAAGACCTCTTCCTCTATACCCGGCATTGCCAGTTTGAACACTTCTGGTGGACATGGGTCAGCCTGGGAGCCCGACTTAACCCGCCCCATAAGCAATGTCAACCTGTCCTTTGTAATCAAGGGTAGGGTAGTGAGTGGAATATCCAGTGGCTTCTTAGCTGGGGTAGGCTGTGGGGGGCAATCAACCGTGGGGGTGAGAGCGATTTCCGATATGAGGTCTGTGATCTTACTGGAAAAGAAATCTTGAAATTTTTGACAGTCCGCTTGCATGAACTCCGGACTCTGCTCCTTTGTTTTCCTGAGTTCCGTTATGACTCTAAAGATTTCTTTTTGAGGATCCTTAGCTGTAGCAATCCTCTCCTCAAAAAATTCAGCCTTCCTAGCTGTAATCGCCTTTTTATAGCTCGCTAGTTCCTGTATATAAGAACTCCGGGCATTTAGGTCGTAGGTTTTGCGCCAAGCTCTCTCTACTTTACGTAAGGCCCTCTTCTTCTCCCTAAGAGATTCATTATACCAGGGGGCCCCGGATCCTCTATCCACTAGATTCATCCTTCGAGCTGGCGCCACGTGGTCGGTGGCCTTTCTAAGTCTATCGGTAAGTGCCTCAAGAATGGCATCCGGATTATCTTCCGGAAAATTAAAAGGCGGATTGGCTAAGAGATGAGCTACCATTTTGCTTCCATCGATATTTTTCCACTTTCTTACCTCCCTCCATCCTTC
Source organism: Lissotriton helveticus (assembly GCF_964261635.1). Classification (NCBI taxonomy): domain Eukaryota; kingdom Metazoa; phylum Chordata; class Amphibia; order Caudata; family Salamandridae; genus Lissotriton; species Lissotriton helveticus. The sequence goes on from NC_136065.1 coordinate 1,614,120,297, forward strand.
TGCGGGCTTCACTTTCTGTATGTCCAACAAGATGTCACCTCTCACTAAATGATGGTCCGACCATGCGCATGGCTGACCAACTGTATGTCCCTGCACCGGAATTGAGGTCCAAACCAGGTCAAGAGTATGACCTTTAACATGTGTCGGGCCCTTCACTTGTTGAGCTAACCCCAGTGACGACAAGGCCTCGTCTATCTGGTGGGCCTGCCCTTCTTTCGGGACTTTTTCCCAATGGAAATTAAAATCCCCCATGATGACCACATTATTGTACCTTGAACGTACATCCTGGGCTAGCCTCAGAAATGCTTCCGAGAAGTCTGGCGACGCCCACGGAGGACGGTACACTACCAAAATGATTATACAAACTGTCCCCAATCTCAGCTTGACACCCAACACATCGGCGCCGCCCATACTTTCGGCCAAAAATCTTTCGCTCTGCATGTAATTTGCAAAAAATAGGGCGACCCCACCCCCTCTCTTATCATCTGATCTATTATGGTATAAAACTGAAAAGTTAGCCGGTAATGCGGCTACTAGATCAGGCTGCGAGGAGTCCTCAAGCCACGTCTCTGTTACTCCCAGCACATCCAAGTCCCCGACCTCCAGTAGTGAGAACACCTTCAAATTATGTTTCTGGAGGGAACGGGTATTTAGGAGGCCATAATGCAGGTCACTGGCTTTATGCGCCGGGTTCCGGCTTGCCCTTACTACAGGAGCCCTCAGCAACCCTTCCCGGTGAAGTGAGGCCATGCACCCCTCACTGGGTAGTATATTGCCCAGGTTGGCCTCCAACAACTCACCTCTACTATAGATGGTACGTGGACCAGGGGTCGTGGCCCCGGGTCCCGGTTGGTCCCGGATGGGCACAAATGGGCTCGCCTCTGGCGAGCCTCCGACGCGCCCATGGCGCGCTCGCTGCGCGCGTGCGCTGCACGCGTGCGCTGCGCGCTTGCATGTGGCAGGTTTAAATAGCGTCCTATCGGCCTAGCGCGTCAGCCAGCAACTAGCCTGCTGACCAAGATATCGCCCACAGCCGGCACTTCCTCCCCCAAGATGGTTCCCGCCCGAAAGAAAGCAGCTAACGACCCGCTATAGCAGCGGTGCAGGTAACTATTAGAGTGCAAGTATGTCCTAGCACCATTCCCCGATAAAACAGGTAGAAGCAGCAGCAAACGGCTCTAAATGCCGAAAATTTAAATTTACACAAGCGTGATTAAAAGCGCAATGTGTACGCGCAAGTGCACCAGAAATGCCTCTTTTAAAATTGAAATGAGCCTTTCAAACTCGCAGCGCCTACCTTACAGGGAGAACACCCCCCAAGGACTATCTTAAATGGCGTCCTATCGGCCTAGCGCGTCAGCCAGCAACTAGCCTGCTGACCAAGATGTCGCCCACAGCCGGCACTTCCTCCCCCAAGATGGTTCCCGCCCGAAAGAAAGCAGCTAACGACCCGCTATAACAGCGGTGCAGGTAACTATTAGAGTGAAAGTATGTCCTAGCACAATTCCCCGATTAAACAGGTAGAAGCAGCAGCAAACGGCTCTAAATGCCGAAAATTAAAATTTACACAAGCGTGATTAAAAGCGCAATCTGTAAGCGCAAGTGCACCAGAAATGCCTAAGCTACCATTCGAGTAACCATTGTAGTGCTACTTTACAGACTCAACAATGCTTTGATGAATAGGCCCCATTATAATGAAAGGAAACGCGCACTGTGGCTGGTAGATCTTTTTTTTTTTTATATAGCGCGAACTAGACCCGAACCGAATCAGGTATCAGAACGCTTTACATATTTTCCAGTTACGTTTTCATTTTAGGCACGGGGAGATTAAGTGATTTGCCCAGAATCACAGGAGGTTTTGGCGTCGTTACCGAGACTCGAACCCAGTTCTCCAGGTCCGAAGTCGCGCGCCCTAGCCGTTATGACAACTCCTCTCCAACTAGATCTCGTTATGGTCACTTTGCTAAAGTTGAAACCGTAACTGAAGAAGTAATTTTAAGGTCCCAGCTCTAACATCCAGATAGCAAATAAAGTTGAATTAACTAACTTTACTTTAGAGTCTGCCTTGTACGTGTCTATCTTCTACCCACTTTGAAATTCTTCCATTCCCTTTCTCTTTGATCCTTTCCTGTGGCATCAGATACATCCATCCAGTGCATTCCTTTTCTCTTCATGGGGCAGCCCTTTTTTCATATCTTTTCTATTCTTAGTCGAGTAATCTCTTCTTTCTGTGTTCATTCTTCTGTAAAATGTGGTTTTATTTTTCACCCCACATTCAATTGCCAGAAAGGATAAAAAGGTAGTTATCACTGGTATTCATAGCGGACATGTTTAACTACATACAATCGAATGTACGATCTGTAAATATGTTCAACATTAGTGTCCTACATTCAAGGGAAAGGTTATGCATGTAGGATAATATTGCAAGTATGTCAGTAAAAAAAATGCTCCAACTGCTTTCCAGTAATCATACCTACTGCTAAAGTACACCAGATGATTGTGTTCTTTGACGTTCAGCCCCTTCTTGGTGATTCAGTCCAGTGTGCTGAGGACATTTTCCGAATGCTTAAATCCAGTGGAATTACTGTTCACAAACCAACATTCAGTCCAAATGCCCTTTTATGTGCTAACACTTGTAGCTCTTTTGTAGCTGGGATGAGAACACAACACTTTGTTGCCAATCAGAAGAACTGGTCACATACTGCAAGTACTGCACGGACCAATGACCCTCACACTCACTGCTCAGTGCCTTAAGGTTCCATCGTTCATTCCGTTCACTTCTTTCTTGGAGCATATGACCAAAGGTGGGGGAATAGCAGCCAATGAAAACTCTTGAATCACAAAATTCATAAGACTTATATTCAATTAAAAAAGGCAAATAATGACAGCTAAAATCATGGCACGGGAAGTAAACAAAAAAACGAGAAAGTGGTGCATCACGCAAATATTAAGGCCCAATTCACAAAGGTAACTTACACTTTTGAGTAAGCTTCCTAGTTTTCGGTAATCACAAACTGCATTGTTGTATCTTTGTACAAATTTAGCTTACCCTTTTGTGTACTTTTGTACCTTACACTTTTGTAGTAAGTCCACCGCTACAGATTGCCAAGCACTGGTCCTCCAAATATAAATAAATCTAAATTAATCATAAATGTGTATATACAAGTATTGCATGTTCAATATAACATATTTACAGGCCTATTTTTTATTTAAAACATAATCTAACAGTACATTTTATTAAAAATAATTCCATTAGTATAAATTCATTCTATATATGACTTTTAGTAGGTATTAATGCACAGTTAAAGCTTCAGAGAAAATATTTGGATGTATTTTAATATATTTCCATTAATTAATTAATGTCCTACTTGTATATTTCTTTTCGGAAAACACTTTTAATTGGTCATTTGATCAAGCCCATTACCAGGGCCACATACAAATTCCGGTCTGTATGGTACAAGTAGAGCCGAACCAATCCTGTATATAAGAATAAACAAGCCGAAATTAACACTTGGGGTTACAGTTGTTTAGTGTACATATCATCACCAATTGCAAGTATCGAAGTATGCAAGCCCCAAGCACCATCCCTTAGTCTCATCTTCAACTTCCTCCCAAGTCAGTATTTCAAATAGTACATCAATAGTGGATACCTCCAAGTCCCTGTATACTCATAGTTTGCTTCACCCCAAGCACCTACATCTCACCACTACCCTGAGGTTGTTCCTTCCCCCATAGCAGTGTCCAACCTGTGTCCCTGCGTGCCAGTGCATGCCATTCCTTGAATTTGCATGCCCTGTTCACTACTCCTACCCATCACTGTGTGCATGTTTTCCAGCAGTGCAGCCCAAGTTTCCAAAACTACCTGCAGTTTTGTCATCACGTTGGTTAAGCTTCATGTGCACATTCTCTGCCAGTGTCCACTCAACAACATCCTTATACCATAACGTTATGGAGGGGGGCCTTGAACCCAGCCACTCTAGGGTGACCCGTCTCTTAGCCAGTACTAAAGTTAACTGTAAGAATATCCAGTGCATCTTCTACTCTCCAGGCTGTTAAACTATACTGAGCAGCCACACCTGACAAAATTCATCAACTCTCAGCGCAGTCACCGCCCGCTGCTGTGTCGCCACTTTCTCCCAGTAGGCATGCACCCTAGGGCACTTTCATGCCAAATGCAGAAAGGAACCTCTTTCCATCCCACATTGGAATGTTCTGCACTCCGGCCATCATACATCCTGCTAAGTTTAACTGGGGCTAAATATGTCTGATGCACATAACTGAAATGATCTAGCCTAAATCTAGCATTGCATGAGGCCCATTTCACCAGCTCACAGGTTGTGCTCGCTCCAACCACTCCTAGTTACTCCCGCTATGCCAAGCAGCTGCATGTTCAGTCCTGGTTCTGTCCACTTTGAGAGCCTTATAAAGGTGCATCACCATATATCTTGCTGTCCTAGCCATCAGTTTCAAATGTAGGCATTCTGTCTGTCGGGGTGCATTTGGGTAGTCCGTCCAGATCTTGCACGATGTGCTCACCAGTTTGGCATACTGCAAGTACTGTTACCCCCACCGCAAATTCTTCCTGTGCCTTCATGACTGTGAGAAATGTCTGTCCCTAGTAGAGGTCACCTAATGGCTCATATCCCTGTCCTTCAAGCGCAACACCAACATGTTGTCACTGATGCAACTAAAGAGCAGCAGTGTCCAGATAACAAGTTCTCTATCAAAGGGCGGCTTATTTAACACCCTGGTTACCATTCGCTCCCACACTTCTGTCACCTGTCTCATCAGATATGGCACATTGTGTGGTATATGTGAAACATGCATAGGCAATGCCAGTAATGAGTGTGTGCCATAAGTGTTTCACCATAGTGTCTTTTACCAATTGCCTTTTTTGGCTACCCAGTGGGTTGCATTTTGCAAAATGGATCGTAATAATAAACTTCAAGGTCTGGGAGTCGCACACCACCCTCCAACGGGTCCTGCTTAAGTAGTGGCATTGCCACCCGGCTCCTATCCCAGCCAATGCCAGTGAGATTAGGAGTCTGTCAAGAGTCTTGAAAAAGCTACACAGCAGGATATGGGGTGCATTATGGATTAGTTAAAGACACCTGGGGAGAAGAACCATTTTGCGACCTCGAGTTTCTCTGCCATAGAAAGCAGTAGTGTGCTCCAAAATTGAACAGATTTTGTCAAACCTCCCACAAGGGTTGAATGATGGAACCACTGCGACTTGAATAACTACAGACTAAACAACTACTCCTTAACCACTACTAAGTCTAAACCACTACAGTTTTAACAACTAATATTTCTTACAACTGCTATGCCTTTACCACGATTTCCTTCGCCCCATAAATGAATATATATATATATATATATATACATATATATTCACTGAAAAAAACATAGGTTTTAGGCCTTATATAGTTAGGAATTAGCATTTAAAAAACCTTTACAATTCACTCAAAAAACTATAAGTTTTAGGGGTGTTAGAGTTAGCTGGACATTTCACTCATACAAAACCATTGAAATTGCTCCTATATAGTTAGTTGTCATAACTATATTTCGCGCACCCGCAATCCACTGCTGATGACGTCACATATTACATCATTCATGACATGGTCAGTGACATCACTGATGACATCTCAAAGGACATCACTGATGACATCACTGATGACATCATCCAGTGAATGTGGTTTGCTTCGTTATTTAAATATGCATTATATATATAGCAATTTGCATTGAAGAATGAGTGGATATATACAAATAAATATTTGCATGGAGGATTTAGTAGCAGTGTAATTGACTGTTTACTTGACCAATGTATAGTGTCTCACTAAATATAGTGGATAGTGACTAAACTGTTTGAATATCTGTATCACTTTGTCAGTTGTTGTGTAAACTGGTTCTCCAGTTGGTTTCTAGCTATGTGAAAGTCTATATTAGTTATTGATTAGCTAACTGAGTATTTGTATGGGAGAGTGAAAGTGTGTGTGGTTCGGTGGGGGGTGTGTGACTGCCCAAAGATGTGTGAATAGTTGATTCACTAGATATATGAAGTTAAAACTTCATGTTCTAACACTTGTTTGGGTGAGTGAATATCTTTATGGGTGTGGTGATGAGCAAATATATTTCTCAATGGTACATGTCCAACAAACTAGAAAAATAAAAGGCAGTGTATGTGTCAGTTGTTGTATATAAATAAGTATACATAAGACTCAATGATTGTGTGAGTGACTGTATGGATAACTTTATACTTGTAATAATGATTTTATAATTCACTAAGTATGACTTACTATCTAAATGAATAGATGAAGTTGTGTTTGTATAAGTGTGTAGCTGAGTAAATATGTAAGTATGATCCATTGTTTGCATAAGTGAGTAGGATGACTTCATATGTGAATAGGATGTGCGCTGGTGTGTAATGTCGATTTAGGTGTATTTTTGATAGTGTTCTATTGTTCATTGACAGCATGTATGAGTGAATCTACAGGTAAGTGATTAGATGTGTATATACATCTATGAATCATTGAGTGGGTTTTTAGATACTTGTATTGCTGTAACAATGGATTAAAATATGATACTCTGTATTTTACAAAGAGTGATAAAAGATTTTACTAGTATATGAACAGGTGTATGGGATTGTCACGTGGATGATGTCATCAGTGATGTCATCAGTGATGTAATTTGAGATGTCATCAGTGATGTCACTGACCATGTCATGAATGATGTAATATGTGACATCATCAGCAGTGGATTGCGGGTGTGCGAAATATAGTTAGTACAACTAACTATATAGGAGCAATTTCAAAGGTTTTGTATGAGTGAAATGTCCAGCTAACTATAACACCCCTAAAACTTATAGTTTTTTGAGTGAATTTTAAAGGTTTTTTTTAAATGCTAATTCCTAACTATATAAGGCTTGAAACCTATGTTTTTTTTCAGTGAATTTCAAAGGTTTTTTAAATGATAATTCCTAACTATATAAGGCCTGAAACCTATGTTTTTTCAGTGAATTTGAAAGGTTTTTTAAATGCTAATTCCTAACTATATATGGCCTGAAACCTATGTTTTTTTCAGTGAATTTCAAAGGTTTTTTTAATGCTAATTCCTAACTATATAAGACCTGAGAGCCCACCAGGAATCTCAAATATGTGCCAGGGGACTGCATTGCAGAGAGGTGTAATGAAGCCACGCCCCTTTTTACACCTCTCTGCAACGCAGCCCCCGTGCATATTTGAAGAGGGGGAACTAATTCCCCTTGCATACTGGGGGCCCCTGAGGGCCAACTAGCCCACCTTGAACCTCCAGTATGCGCCAGGGGGCTGCATTGCAGAGGTGTAATGAGGCTATGCCCCTTGTCACACCTCTCTGCAACGCAGCCCCCTGCCACGTTTGCAGAGGGAGAACTAATTCCCCTTGCATACTGGGGGTCCCTGGGGGCCAACTAGCCCACCAGGAGCCTCCAGTATGCGCCAGGGGGCTGCATTGCAGAGAGGTGTAATGAGGTCACACCCTTTTTTACAGCTCTCTGCAACGCAGTCCTCGTGCATGTTTGAAGAGAGGGAACTAATTCCCCTTGCATACTAGGGGTGCCTGGGGGCCAACTAGCCCACCTGGAACCTCCAGTATGCGCCAGGGGGCTGCATTGCACAGAGGTGTAATGAGGCAATGCCCCTTTTTACACCTCTCCGCAACGCAGGCCACTGGCGCGTTTGCAATGGGGGAGACTAATTCCCCTTGCATACTGGGGGTCCCTGGGTCATATCTGCCCAAACGCCGATATTCCGAACAATTGAAAATGACTTTTCTAGAGAAACATTTGGATTTGGATTATCATGTCCTATACTTTGGAATTTTTGTAAGACTGACTTTGAGGATGCTATAAATTACTCAAGTCTGCCCGAATTGTGTGGGTAAAATTGATACCTAGTCACTTTGAATAAGAATGTACTAACATTTGGAAGAAATATCTAGTTATATGACAACAGGATACCGACATAACTTGAAGGAAATAAGAACGCCCTGAAGAAGCTCTGTTGTACAGAACGAAATGTGTCGGCTGGCTGTGGTACATAAACTTGAGGAAAATAAAAGCATTTGAATATACACCAAGATTCAGCGCTTCAATAAGGACTCTAAGTGATATGATTTGATTGGACTTACTGTGCAAGTGGTGATGTGCCAAACTTTGGAATATTCTCCACTACTCTCTACTACTTACTCTCTACTACTCCACTACTCTCTAATACTCACTCTCTACTACTCATTCTTTACTACTCTACTACTCTCTACTACTCTCTCTCTACTACTCACTCCCTACTACTCACTACCTACTACTCTCTACTACTCACTCTCTACTACTCTCTACTCTCTACTACTCACTCACTACTACTCTCTCTCTACTACTCACTCTTTACTACTCACTCTCTACTACTCTCTACTACTCACTCTCTACTACTCTCTCTACTCACTCTACTACTCACTCTCTACTACTCTCTACTACTCACTCTCTACTACTCTATCTCTACTACTCTCTACTACTCATTCTACAACTCACTCTCTACTACTCTCTACTATTCTCTCTCTCTGCTACCACTCTCTACTACTCTCTACTACTCACTCTCTACTACTCACTCTCTACTACTCTCTACTACTCACTCTACTACTTACTCTCTACTACTCACTCTCTACTACTCACTCTCTACTACTCTCTACTACTCACTCTACTATTCACCCTACTACTCTCTACTACTCACTCTCTGCTACTCTCTCTACTGCTCTCTACTACTCTCTTCTACTCACTCTCTACTCTCTATTACTCACTCTCTACCTCTCTACCTCTCTCTACTTCTCTCTCTACTAGTCTCTACCTCTCTACCTCTACCTCTACCTCTACACCTCTACCTTTCTACCTCTCTCTACACGCACATATATACACATATATATATATGCATATATATGCATATGCATTTATATATATATTCACTGAAAAAAACATAGGTTTTACACACGTTATAGTTAGGAAGTAGCATTTACAAAACCTATGAAATTCACTGAAAAAACCATAGGTTTTACACACGTTATAGTTAGGAAGTAGCATTTAAAAAACCTATGAAATTCACCGAAAAAACCATAGGTTTTACACCAGTTATAGTTAGCTGGAAGTTTTACTCGCATAAAACCATTGAAATTCCCACGTTATAGTTAGTTGGACTCACTATAACTTGCGCGTGCAATGCACTGCTGATGACGTCACATATTACATCACTCATGACATGGTCAGTGACATCACTCATGACATCACTGATGACACCATCCAGTGAATGTGTGTCTTTCTGAAAAATAAATATTAGTGAGTAATGTTTAAATATTTAAATATATGTATTAGTGTTTCACTTTGTGTATAAGTGGCTGCATGGGTTGGTGAGTAGGTACATGTGTATGTATATAGGTTATTAGATGTTTTTCTTAGTATCAGTATGAGTGTTTGTATGGTTTGCTGGAGGTATTACTTAGCACATAGATGCATGAATGACTGACTCTCTCTTTGTATGTGTTTTGAAGACAGCATATGTGCAGGACTGTATGGGTGGATGACTGTGTATATGTGTGTGTTACTGAGTGAATGAGTGTCTCACTAGTTTCTTTATCAGTAACTACATATGTTTTAATCTAGTGTATGTGAATATTGATGTATATAAGTGAGTATATCTGAGAGTAAGAGATTGTAAGAGTTCCTATTTAAATTAGTATGTGTTTCTATAAGTGATTGTTTAAGAGAGTAAGTATGTGTAAGTTTCCTTAGAAGTAAAGTGGTAGTGTGTGTATAGCTGTATATGCAAATAAATGGATGTTCAATAGTTTATTTGCATGTATGAGTATGTGTGTGAGTAACTTTTGGATCACTGTCGGTGTGTAACAAGATGTATAGGTGTATCACTACATATGATGAGTGAGTATATGTATGAGTGACTATATAGAACTGTTGGTGAATGAGTGGATGTGTATATAGATGGTGGAATTATTGAATTGGTTGTTGTAACTGGTATGGGTATCTCCATTTTTTTGAAAATTTTAGTTTCTATTTTTGAATATGCGTTTCAAGGGTTACATTACAGTGAAAGGAGGTCTGTCACTCTGTCACAAGGATGGTGTCATCAGTGATGTCATGAGTGATGTCACTGACCATGTCATGAGTGATGTAATATGTGACGTCATCAGCAGTGCATTGCACGCGCAAGTTATAGTGAGTCCAACTAACTATAACGTGGGAATTTCAATGGTTTTATGCGAGTAAAACTTCCAGCTAACTATAACTGGTGTAAAACCTATGGTTTTTTCGGTGAATTTCATAGGTTTTTTAAATGCTACTTCCTAACTATAACGTGTGTAAAACCTATGGTTTTTTCAGTGAATTTCATAGGTTTTGTAAATGCTACTTCCTAACTATAACGTGTGTAAAACCTATGGTTTTTTCAGTGAATTTCATTGGTTTTTAAAATGCTAATTCAGAAATATCTCGTGTATACAACCTATACTTTTGTCAATAAAGTTCTGGCAATATTTTTTTCGGAAACAAGCCGTTTTCTTCACTGTTCAAGTTGCATAGAGACTCCTTGTAAAGGGATACAGAATTAGAAAGTCTGTACCTTGCCTTTTTTTCAACGCATTAAAATTTGTCTGTAAATAAAAATAGCCTTTCTAAACTTTCGTGCACGACCCGGTGTGCGCACTCTCGGCAACAGTTCTCAATAAAATGGATAGCGCATTTCCAGGCTTTTGTGCGCGACCGACTGCGCGCACCCGCCTATATATTTCGTGAAAACTTTGCAATCTGAACTTATTGAATTTCTTCATAGACCCATCAAAGAACTTATAATACGTCAAAGAGACTAAACCTAGGCTTCTTTTTTAATATTATGAAAATTTTCATTAAATGGAGCCGAATGTCTTTTTAAACTTTCGTGTGTGACCGAATGTACACACCTTGGTATTTTAAAAAAATAAATAAAAGATTTTATACTTTAACAATTGTATGCTTGAATCGAGCTCAGAAGATATATTAAATCCGGATATGTTTGGATTTACTCCATTTCACGTTTTGAAACTTCGCTGAATTAGACCGCTACTTCCAAATGGCGTACGTGACCAGATACTATCACCGCGTACACGTCCTGAGACGCGCATGTGAAGTCATGTGACTTGAAAACAACACTTCCAATTGGTTCTTAGTAGTTTCTATTCTGCAATTTACACGGAGCACTCCACCCACTTCTCTCACTATCTTTTCTACTCTCAAAAGAGAACAACGTTCAACACCCTTCGGAAGACTTTGCTGAAATGGCTGCCGCCCCGCATTCATCTTCCGAATCTGAAGGAAATGAGCGACTACCTTTAAAAAGAAAAAAGGAATCTTTTATTTGGCAATTTTTCACTTATCCTGAAGAACAAAAGAAAGTAAATGCGCCAAAAGTTACCTGCACGATATGCAATTCGGTTCTCTCAAGAGGAAATCCAAGAAAAAAATATTCCTTTTCCATACATACCATGGTGCGGCATGTCAAACAAGGGCACCCTGTGGAATTTGCACAGGCATCGACAAGAGCCCAGGCCACGCTATTACCATCAGAGGTGGCCAGCACATCTTCTGGTGGACGACCTGTATCTCCATCGAGTGCTGTGATGGACTTGAGACCATATCTTGCAAAGGTGCACATGAAATGCAACGAGTGTGGAGAAATTCTTCTGTACGGAGAGCAGAGCCTCATTCTTACTAAACTAAAAATTGAGAGTCATAAATGCCCCGAGAAAAGATAAATTTCTTCATTTCATTTTGATCCTGTGTCACACATGAAAATGTTGTTGCAAGTTAAAAAAATCAAAAACAACATAACACTTGTTTAAAAAAAAAAAAAAAAAAAAGTTCTTTTCAGAACTAACTCATTCTACCAAAAAGAGCTCCAGGAGCATATTATAAAGGGGGTTTATCTCCGCTTTTTTGGCTTTCGTTCGTGCGCGACCGTGTGCGCGCACCCGCCTATATATTTCGTGAAAACTTTGCAATTGCAACTTATTCAATTTCTTCATAGACCCATCAAAGAACTTATACTACGTCAAAGACACTAAACCTAGGCTTCTTTTTTATTATTATGAAAATTTTCATTAAATGGAGCCGAATGTCTATTTAAACTTTCGTGCGTGACCGAATGTACACACCTTGGTATTTTAAAAAAAATATATAAAAGGTTTTATACTTTAACAATTGTATGCTTGAATCGAGCTCAGAAGATATATTAAATCCGGATGTGTTTGGATTTACTCCTTTTCACATTTGAAACTTCACTGAATTAGACCGCTACTTCCAAATGGCGTACGTGACCAGATACTATCACCGCGTACACGTCCTGAGACGCGCATGTGAAGTCATGTGACTTGAAAACAACACTTCCAATTGGTTCTTAGTAGTTTCTATTCTGCAATTTACACGGAGCACTCCACCCACTTCTCTCACTATCTTTTCTACTCTCAAAAGAGAACAACGTTCAACACCCTTCGGAAGACTTTGCTGAAATGGCTGCCACCCCGCATTCATCTTCCGAATCTGAAGGAAATGAGCGACTACCTTTAAAAAGAAAAAAGGAATCTTTTATTTGGCAATTTTTCACTTATCCTGAAGAACAAAAGAAAGTAAATGCACCAAAAGTTACCTGCACGATATGCAATTCGGTTCTCTCAAGAGGAAATCCAAGAAAAAAATATTCCTTTTCCATACATACCATGGTGCGGCATGTCAAACAAGTGCACCCTGTGGAATTTGCACAGGCATCGACAAGAGCCCTGGCCACGCTATTACCATCAGAGGTGGCCAGCACATCTTCTGGTGGACGACCTGTATCTCCATCGAGTGCTGTGATGGACTTGAGACCATATCTTGCAAAGGTGCACATGAAATGCAACGAGTGTGGAGAAATTCTTCTGTACGGAGAGCAGAGCCTCATTCTTACTAAACTAAAAATTGAGAGTCATAAATGCCCCGAGAAAAGATACATTTCTTCATTTCATTTTGATCCTGTGTCACACATGAAAATGTTGTTGCAAGTTTAAAAAATCAAAAACTGCATGACACTGTTCCTGTCAAGGTAGCATAGCTGGCGGCCTAGGGGTGGAGGACCGTTGTGCAAATACCCCTGGGAGGACTCTGGATATTCTTGGTCCCTGAGATTCTTCGATGTCACTGCCTTCCACAAATGGCATAAGCCTTGATGTTCGGTGCCATACTTGAGGGTTTGACCTAAAGACACGTCCTGCGGTGCCCTGGTCCAAAATCAAAAACAACATAACACTTGTTTAAAAAAAAAAAAAAAAAGTTCTTTTCAGAACTAACTCATTCTACCAAAAAGAGCTCCAGGAGCGTATTATAAAGGGGGTTTATCTCCGCTTTTTTGGCTTTTGTTCGTGCGCGACCGTGTGCGCGCACCCGCCTATATATTTCGTGAAAACTTTGCAATTGCAACTCATTAAATTTCTTCATAGACCCATCAAATAACTTATACTACGTCAAAGACACTAAACCTAGGCTTCTTTTTTATTATTATGAAAATTTTCATTAAATGGAGCCGAATGTCTTTTTAAACTTTCGTGCGTGACCGAATGTACACACCTTGGTATTTTAAAAAAAATATATAAAAGGTTTTATAATTTAACAATTGTATGCTTGAATCGAGCTCAGAAGATATATTAAATCCGGATGTGTTTGGATTTACTCCTTTTCACGTTTTGAAACTTCGCTGAATTAGACCGCTACTTCCAAATGGCGTACGTGACCAGATACTATCACCGCGTACACGTCCTGAGACGCGCATGTGAAGTCATGTGACATGAAAACAACACTTCCAATTGGTTCTTAGTAGTTTCTATTCTGCAATTTACACGGAGCACTCCACCCACTTGTCTCACTATTTTTTCTACTCTCAAAAGAGAACAACGTTCAACATCTTTCGAAAGACTTTCTTTTCATGCGATAATGTGAAATACTGAGATTGTTACAGGATTTTCTATCAGATATGTGTTCCCATTTCTGTTGAAGCACTAACACCGTGGAAAATTCCACCGATAGCAGTGATAATTTTAACGCCGAGCACCGGCGATTTTTATCACTTAGAAGCCTTCCTATTATGAAGGTTTATCTCCTAAGTCTCTGATTCTCAAACTGTGCAACGCGGCTCCCCTGTGTGCCGTAATAAGGTGCTAGGGGCGCCGCGCACATTCTAGTGTGACTAACCATCCATAAATTCCACGGACATCTCTACCCTGTTATCTGCAATTGTGAACATCAAAAGGAGCTGCGCTACGCCCCTGTAAGAGGCCTCACTCCCACTGCTGCAACGGCTTGGCAGTCCTCCAGATGCACAGGAAGTTCTGTGTCGGTCTCAATACCACTTACGAAATGAAAATAAGCACTGAAGAATATTTATGCTGTAGCAGGAGGAGTACTACATGCTTGCAGAATGCATTCTATTACCTATAAAAAAGTGAAACACCCACGCTACAATCATATAGAATACTTCCTCTAAAGAAGCCTGTGAATAACTTTAAAACATCAGGTTAACCTTTTTTTACTCTCTCATCATTGTTAAAGATAAGTATTTACAATACTATATTAAACAATGCCATGGTTGTTGCTTTTTTATTTTAAAAATCTTGCAATCTTTCACAAACCCAATACTCATGGCTTCTTTTTCGTGACAAAAATATTGCAATATTACATACCTACATAGAATAACAGAAAAAACATAAAACTACAAAGGCCAAACAGTCTACTAAACGCGGATTTGTAACCTATGGGGCAGATTTATGTTAACTACTTCATACCCAGATATGCACCAGTTAATCTGCACCACAGTATGCTAGTGCTCCGTTACCCATAGTGTGCCACATTTGAAATGTGGCGCATCATGGTACAAAAACACCATACATGCGTAACACATCTGTGCTGAAAAAGTAATACATTGCTAGAGTTGCATCGCAACTGTGATGCAGCTCCAGCAAGGCTCACCAATGCACTATATTCACAATGCTGCGTCAATACCTACGCCTGCTTCAAGCACATGCACAGTTTTGAAACAGCATGGGCCTGAAAGTCACTGAGTGAAATATCATACATTACAGTCAGCCACTTTCAAGACGCATTCCTTCAGAGGAACACTTACCGTTTATTAGAGGTAGATCGTCCGACTCCACCGGAGGACACCCCTAATAAAAAAGACATATATATAAAATGCGGACCTGCCGCTGTATCGTGCTAGCAAACTTTAACTTAAAAATCGTTAGAAAAAACAAAAGGAATCGAGCAAAATCAGTAGGCCACTGATAGGATCTCTTTTTGACCTCGCTAAAATAGAAACATTAGGAACAACCCCTCATGAGAAATATGAAACTAGTGAGAGAAACCGAGCTCGACGCCATGATGGCTGCAAGATAGCTCGGCTCCGCCGCCCACCCCGCCCAAAATAACGACAAACCCTATGCAAATATTATAAATAAATACAACACACCAGCAAAGTAACAGGGTAAAACGTTTTATTAAATAACTATTTACATGGCAGCCTGCTGCAACATGAAAACAACACTTCCAATTGGTTCTTACTAGTTTCTATTCTGGAATTTACACGCAGCACTCCACCCACTTCTCTCACTATCTTTTCTACTCTCAAGAGAGAACAACGTCCTACATTTTTCGGAAGACTTTGGTGAAATGGCTACCGTATCTCATTCATCTTCCGAATCTGAACAAAATGATCGACTACCTTTAAGAAGAAAAAAAGAATCTTTCATTTGGCAATTTTTCACTTATCCTGAAGATCAAAAGAAAGTAAATGCACCAAAAGTAACCTGCACGATATGTGACTCGTTTCTCTCAAGAGGAAATCCAACCAAAAAATATTCCTTTTCCATACATACCATGGTGCGGCATGTCAAACAAGTGCACCCTGTGCAATTTGCAGAGGCATCGACAAAAGCCCTGGCCACGCTATTACCATTAGAGGTGGCCAGCACATTTTCTGATCGACGACCTGTATCTCCATCGAGTGCAGAGATGGACTTGAGATATTTAACTATATATGGTCTATAACCTATGGTTTTTTCAGTGAATTTTCAAGGTTTTGAAAATGCTAATTCCTAACTATATATGGTCTATAACCTATGGTTTTTTCAGTGAATTTGCTCCGCCGCCCACCCTGCCCAAAATAACGACAAACCCTATGCAAATATTATAAATATACACAACACACCAACAAAGTAACAGGGTAAAACGTTTCATTAAATAACTATTTACATGGCAGCCTGCTGCAACATCGGTCCAAATGCATGACACTGTTCCTGTCAAGGTAGCATAGCTGGCGGCCTAGGGGTGGAGGACCTTTGTGCAAATACCCCGGGGAGTACTCTGGATATGCTTGGTCCCTGAGATGCTTCGATGTCACTACCTTCCAAAATGGCATAAGTCCTGGATGTTGGGTGCCATAGTTGAGGGTTTGACCTAAAGACACGTCCTGCGGTCCCTGGTCCAACCATCACATATACCTCCGCCAGGAGACGGCGTGGGGTGCACTGGAAGGGAAAGGCGGCGCGAACGAGCCTCCCCCACCTCCCCAGGTGGAGGTTTCTCAGCTACACCCCTAAAGACACGTCCTGCGGTGCCCTGGTCCAACCATCACATATACCTGCGCCAGGAGACGGCGTGGGGTGCACTGGAAGAGAGAGGCGGCGCGAACGAGCCTCCCCCACCTCCCCAGGTGGAGGTTTCTCAGCTACACCCCAGCGCTTCACTGATCTCCTTGTCCTCAGTCAAGCATCAATAATAAGATTTTCATAGGTGAGTGTAGGTTCATAGTTTGCCATCCACAGACTAAAAGCCTGGAGTGGGAGTGAAAAAACCATAACTAGGTAAGAAGGAACACAGAGGCTGTAGGAAGGACTCTGCATATGCTTGGTCCCTGAGATGCTTCGATGTCACTACCTTCCACAAATGGCATAAGTCCTTGATGTTGGGTGCCATAGTTGAGGGTTTGACCTAAAGACACGTCCTGCGGTGCCCTGGTCCAACCATCACATATACCTGCGCCAGGAGACGGCGTGGGGTGCACTGGAAGGGAGAGGCGGCGCGAACGAGCCTCCCCCACCTCCCCAGCTGGAGGTTTCTCAGCTGCACCCCAGCACTTCACTCGACATAGGCGGCCGGCTCCCGGGGTCCGGCGGAACTTTTAGCCTTTTGGTGACTCTTCTATTCTGGACCTTGTCCCACAATCCGTTTGACCTGAAGACACGTCCTGCGGTGCCCTGGTCCAACCATCACATATACCTGCGCCAGGAGACGGCGTGGGGTGCACTGGAAGGGAGAGGCGGCGCGAACGAGCCTCCCCCACCTCCCCAGGTGGAGGTTTCTCAGCTACACCCCAGCGCTTCACTCGACAAGATGAGTTGCGCCCGCTCCTGCGGCACATTGCCTCGCTCGGCCAGCTGAATTTCGCCTGCTCTTGCTATTACAGCATCTCACCCGCCATCCGGCTGAATTGCACCCACTCTTGCGGTACAGCGACAGGCGGCTGCCACGGAGCTCAGGAAATGGCGGTCGGCTCCACAGACTTGGGCCTGGCCTGCAAGGATGGCTCTGGACAACCCTGGAACTCGGACGCTTGACTGCTACGGCATGGGCCCCATTCCCCAAAGCGTCCCATCAGCCTTGAAGATTCTACAAGAGTCACCGGGGCCCCCGACTCCCGCAGAGTTCCGGTAGGGAGCTTCTGCCATGATTGCTCGCAGAATGGCCACGACGTAGCCACGGGGTGCTCTCATGCTGACGCCAGCTTCAGTCTGAAACTTCCAGAAACACTGTAGACTACCAATTCAATCAGTTCCGGTGGAGCCCCAACGACGTATCGCGTTGTTGCATAATGCGTCATATGACACGCCGCGTTAGCGCACCCGGGAGTGCTCCGGTGCGCGAGGCGCGAAGCGCAGCTACCCGGAAGCAATCCGGGGCGCGGCGCGGAGCGCGTAACGTAAGCATAACAGGTCATGTGACTTGTTAATAAAACTTTTCATTGGTTTAGAAATACTTTTTGTCCCAAATGATGAAAACCCCTCCTTGTTTCCTCTTGGCTCCTGCCCCCTCCCCAAGTCTTGCTCGGCCAGCTGAGTTTCGCCCACTCTTGCGGCCTACGACATGGATACGCCGGGGCGTTATGGATCAGTATGAGCAAATATACACTTGGGGATTCACAAGCAACAACAAGCCTTTGTATTTGGGGCTCTAAATCAACAACAGTGACAGAGAACAGAACTGAACTAAGCACTCAGGGGCTACGTTTAAACGTAACATCATCTCCCCAGAGGTACATCACCTTACACACACATGCACTCTGATCTCCTTGGCCTCAGTCAAGCATCAATAGTATAATTTTCATAGGTGAGTCTAGGTTCATGGATTTCCATCCACAGACTAAAAGCCTGGAGTGGGAGTGAAAAAACCATAACTAAGTAAGAAGGAAGGCAGAAACAGAATCTTCCTCTGCAACATCCGGCTCTGCATCGCTACTTACTTATAAATGCAGAAAAAACTCAATTAACACAAGGGCTCTTTTCAGAGCCACCTTATATCAAAGCACTCAAACTTCTGATTATCTCCATTTTCACACTCTTGTAAATAGGTGTGCGCGCACCACGCAACTTATATATATATTTTCGCCTTTAAGGACCTTACTGCACACCCTGAGAAAACCTACGCAGCAAAACAATCTCTACCATCTCCCCTTTCCATGTTCCAACGCTTTGAAATGAACAATATATTTACTCGCAGTGACAAAATGGCGGTCAACACTTCCTGATTTCCTTCGAATCGAACGTTAACAGACGTCACGCAGCAAAAAAAAAATTCCGCTCGCGCGCAGCCGCTTGAGTGCGCGCACTCGTGCGCGCGTATAGATATATAATTGACTTTAACTTTAATTTTCTCAGCAACTACTGAACAGATTTACACCATTCCAAAAAAAGCGTAATCTTTTAGCCGGACTCTACAGTTTTTGCCAAATTTCTTATAAATCCATTCAGCCGTTCGACCTGTAGCCGTGTCTAAACGTCCTATGGAAAATAACATGGAGAAAACACGTTTTGGGACCCCCCCTTTTATCTCAGCCCCCACTTCACCAATCGCCCCCAAACTTTCAGGGAAGGAGCGCAGCGGACCGAGCCATCTTCTTTGAGAAATTCGCAAAGATTCATCCACCAGGGCCAAAGTTAATCTAAATAGAATGTTGAAGATTTCCTATGGAAACTAGGTCCTAACTATAACTACCTACTGGCGACCGCCAGTAGGTAATGTATGTGTATATATATATATACATACATATATAAACAGATATAATCTGCGTATCTATATAAATACAAATATAAATGCATGCATACATATACATATATGCATATATATGCATGCTATTTACATGAAAGTTTTAAAAACACTAATAAAAGCAAAGCTAAACAGCCACCTCATTACAAACAGAATGGCTTTAACTTAAACGAGGGCGAGATCTATTGCATTTTTAATGCTTGTTTACTTTGGTTCCATCAAGAAGGCATTCAGATGTGTCACACATTTGCCATAAATTCTGAATGTTAGCACTCTAGTTGCTCATTAGATCACTGTAGTAAAGCTACTGCTCACCAGGGAAATATGCTGCTCCTATTCAAAGTGCATGTTTCAGTCTGCATGTCACAATTTTTTTAATGAAATAGAAGAGGATTTGAGAAGTCACTCAAAATGTGCCCTAAATTTTTCTTTCTGAAGCACTAATCATACTTTCTATGGCAAAATGAACCCCCTCATTTTGTTCCTTTTTAAATTAAATGTTTTCAGACTTACCTCTTCATTCCAATCAAGATGGCTTCTGGTGTGCCATACTTTTGTCATGAGTAAGACTGTTAGCGCTCTAGTTGTTCTTTAGAACACTCTGGGACATTCTGTCATTGGGCTATACTTGGGCTACATCTGGGTGATAATTGGGCTACATTTGGGCTCTTTTGTCTCTGGTGGCCATCTTGCGAGACTGCATGTCAGAATTTTTTAATGGAATTGAAGAGGATTTGAGAAGTCACTCAAAGTGTGCCCTAATTTTTCTTTCTGCAGCACTAATCATACTTTCTATGGCAAAATATACCCACTCATTTTGTTCCTTTTTAAATTAAATGTTTTAAGAGTTACCACTGTATTCCAATCAAGATGGCTTCAGGTGTGCCATACCTTTGTAATAAGTAGGACTGTTAGCGCTCTAGTTGTTCTTTAGAACACTCTGGGACATTCTGTCATTGGGCTATACTTGGGCTACATCTGGGTGATATTTGGGCTACATTTGGGCTCTTTTGTCTCTGGTGGCCATCTTGGTAGACAGCATGTCAGAATTTTTTAATGAAATAGAAGCAGATTTGAGAAGTCACTCAAAATGTGCCCTAAATTTTTCTTTCTGAAGCACTAATCATACTTTCTATGGCAAAATGAACCCCCTCATTTTGTTCCTTTTTAAATTAAATGTTTTCAGACTTACCACTTCATTCCAATCAAGATGGCTTCTGGTGTGCCATACTTTTGTCATAGGTAAGACTGTTAGCGCTCTAGTTGTTCTTTAGAACACTCTGGGACATTCTGTCATTGGGTTATACTTGGGCTACATCTGGGTGATATTTGGGCTACATTTGGGCTATTTGTCTCTGGTGGCCATCTTGGGAGACTGCATGTCAGACTTTTTTAATGAAATAGAAGAGGATTTGAGAAGTCACTCAAAATGTGCCCTAATTTTTCTTTCTGCAGCACTAATCATACTTCCTATGGCAAAATATACCCCCTCATTGTGTTCCTTTTTAAATTAAATGTTTTAAGAGTTACCACTTTATTCCAATCAAGACGGCTTCAGGTGTGCCATACCTTTGTAATAAGTAGGGCTGTTAGCGCTCTAGTTGTTCTTTAGAACACTCTAGGAGGCTGCAGTAGAACACAAAGGAATCAACTGACAGTCTCTGTCCTTGTTGGATGTACATGTTTTACTGAGAATGTCAGACTTCATTCTCACATGACTGAGAAAGATAATGTGAATTTACAGAAAATATCCTTTCAGTTTAGCTTATAGATCCCCTTCCAAACCACTGTGGGACAAGCATAAGATAATAGTTTTCTTTCAAACATGATTCATGATATCCCAGCAGAAGGCTTTTTCACATGGTAAAATCACCTTAGAACACACCACAATTCCTAAAATGAGTATGGTACCATCAACAAATGATTTATAATGTAACTAAAGTCCTAAAACCCTCTATTAACTACAATGCTTTTTAATGAGGTGCTATCTTGTATATTGGTCCCAAGATGGCTGCCAACACTTCTTGGATGAAGTGCTGACAGCCAATCAGATCTCACGATGAGATGTGTGGTTAGGCTCCGCCCAGATATATATGTGTTTTTGAAGTTAATTGTCATAAAAACCACTGGAGCAATTTTCACCAAATATAGAAAGGCACTTCTGCGTACCAGTCCCTACAATTTAGCAAAGTTTGGTGTAATTCCATTCAGCGGTTCGGGCTGTAGCCTTGTCTATTCGTCCTATGGAGATTAACATGGGGAAAACACATTTCGGGACCCCGCTTTTTTCTCGGCCCCCGCATGATGAATCCCCCCGAAACTTCCAGGGAAGAAGCGGAGCGGAGCTGGCCTAAATTTTAGAAGATTACACGCAAATTCCTCCACCGGCGCCAAAGTTATTCCCAATAGAATGTTGCGGATTTCCTATGGTAGCTAGGTCCTAACTATATATACCTACTGGCTATCGCCAGTAGGTAATATGTATATATATATTCACTGAAAAAACCATAGGTTATAGACCATATATAGTTAGGAATTAGCATTTACAAAACCTTGAAAATTCACTGAAAAAACCATAGGTTATAGACCATATATAGTTAGGAATTAGCATTTACAAAACCTTATTTTACTCACACAAAACCATTGAAATTCCATATATAGTTAGTTGCACTAACTATATATCGCGCACCCGCAATCCACTGCTGATGATGTCACATATTACATCATTCATGACATGGTCAGTGACATCACTGATGACATCACTGATGACATCACTGATGACAACATCCAGTGACTGTATGTTTCTGTAAAGTTAAAATATGTCTTACATATTGAAGAATGAGTGGAAGTATAAGTGTCTGGACGAAGGATTTAGTAGGTGCATGACTGAATGTATGAGTGAGTGATTAAATGTGTCTCACTGAGTGCATGGGTTAGTGACTAAACTGTCTTAATTTGTGCATCATTATGTCTGTTGTTCTGTAAACTGCTGCATGTGTTGATCAGTAGCTATATGAGTAACTATATGGGTTATTGATTGATTGTCCAAGTATTTGTATGGGAGACTGAGTGTGTGTGTGGCTGGCTGGGAGGTGTGTGACTCTGTGCAGATCAATGTGTACTTGTATCAATGATTGTATAAGAGAGTAAGTATGTGTTAGTATATGTTTGAAAATGTAAGGTGCTCTATGTTTAACTGTATAGATTAGAAAATGGAAGTGTGATTGATTCTTTACAGGACTGACTAGGTGTGTGAGTAACTCCATGGATGAGTGGCAGAGTGTGAGTGTCTGTATAGGTGTATGAGTGCATATGATAGTGTTGTAAAGATGAGTGATTGTATGTATGAATGATTGTATGGGTGAATGAGTGAATGTGTGTGTAGACATAGGAATCAGTGAGTGTGTATGTAGTAACTAGTATTGGTGTATTATACTCTGTATTTAACACTGGGTGTAACAGAGGTTATATTAAAATGTGAGGAGATGCATTGTATTGTCACATGAATGATATCATCAGTGATGTGGTCATTGATGTCAAATGAGATGTCATCAGTATTGTCATCAGTGATGTCATTTGAGATGTCATCAGTGATGTCATCAGTGATGTCACTGACCATGTCATGAATGATGTAATATGTGACATCATCAGCAGTGGATTGCGGGTGCGCGATATATAGTTAGTGCAACTAACTATATATGGAATTTCAATGGTTTTGTGTGAGTAAAATAAGGTTTTGTAAATGCTAATTCCTAACTATATATGGTCTATAACCTATGGTTTTTTCAGTGAATTTTCAAGGTTTTGTAAATGCTAATTCCTAACTATATATGGTCTATAACCTATGGTTTTTTCAGTGAATTTCATTGGTTTTTTAAAAGCTAATATCTATACCTGTAAAATGTATTCTTCTTTAAATCCAAAAATATATTTTATATGTTTATTAATAACTTTTTTTTTTTATATTTTTTTTTTCTTCGTTCCCGCTTCGCGAATCGGGAAGCTTCCCGTTAGCTGACCTTGATGCCGCGAAATAGACCGCGAGCATATAAACGTTTCTTTACCGCAACTGCCGCGTTAGAAAACAACATCATCACGCCTCCCGTCCGCATGACGTTTCGCGTTGTCGTGTGATACGTCATATGACGTGCTACGTTAGCGAACTGGTACGCTTACCGAGTCGCAAAGCACAGGTTTCTGGAAGCAAACCGGGAGGCCCTGCAAAGCGCGTAACGTAAACACAGCAGGTCATGTGACTTGGTAATAACACTTTTCATTGGTTCATTTCACTTTTGGTTTCCTAATGATGTAAGAAGCTTCCCGTTAGCTCAATTTGATGCCGCGACCCGGTCCGCGAACCGGTAAACGTTCCGTTAGCGCAACTGCCACGTTAGAAATCATTATCGTGACGCGTCGCGGAAGCGTGACGTATCACGTTGTCGTGTAATGCGTCTTATGACGCGCCGCGTTAGCGCACCCGGAAGTGCTCCTGGGCGCGGACCGATGCGCGAAACGCAGCTCCCCGGAAGCGATCCGCGGCGCGTCGCGTAAGCGCGACGTATCGCGTTACCGCGTAATGCGTCTTATGACGTACCGCGTTAGCGCACCCGGAAGTGCTCCGGGGCGCGGACCAAGGCGCGAAGCGCAGCGACCCGGAAGCTATCCGGGGCGTGTTCCGCAGCGCGTAACATAAGCGTGAGAGGTCATGTGACTTGTTAATAACACTTTTCATTGGTTCATTTCACTTTTGGTTTCATAATGTTGTTAGGCTTGGTCATGTGACCTAAAAATAACACTTTTCATTGGTTTAGAACTATTTTTTTTTCTCAAATGATGAAAACCCCTCCTTCTTTTTACCTCATTCTTACTTTCTATTTCCAGAGAGCAAGACCTATTTTTCACAATGGCTTCTGTAATAGCTGCAGCTGGTGCTTCTCAGCAACCACCACCACCACCACCACCAAAAGGACCACCACCAACAGTGGACTTTGGTAGAGAGGAAGATAATGAGGACGAAGAGGAGGAGGAGGAGGAAGAGCAAGTAAGGCAGTTCCTGCCAGAAACACCAAGGCAGAGCCATATTAAAGACCACTACATATGGCAATTCTTTAAAATTCCACCTGGACAAAAGAAGGTCAATGCACCCCAGGTGTCTTGTTTGATTTGCAAAAATATATTTTCTCGTGGCAACCCCAACAAGAAATACAGCTTTGGCAATCATACAATGATTCGCCACATGGAGCGATGGCATCCCAATAATCTTTCCCAAGCACAAGTAAGGGATCTTGCTGCCAACCCCCCAGATGTCATCCCCAGCACCAACAGGGGTCAAAGCTCATTCGCCGGACCAGAAGGCCGAGAAATAATCCCCAATATTCAAGCTCCTTTTGCACACTACAAAATAGTTTGTATATATTGTGGAGGAACTATTGCTTATGGAGAGAAGAGTATTACTTTGATTAACCGAGCTGGAGAAAATCATAAATGCTACAAGATGAGAAAACAATGAATCCTTTTTATTTTTTTTTGCTCCTGTTGAGACATGTTCTAACCCTGCTTTTTTGTTATTTCCCCCTTACAAAACACAAAAAAAACACAAAATAGTTTTCAAAAATCCAAAAAAAAATCAAAAAATTGTTCAGAAAATTCATTAAAAAAAAGAAAAAAAAGAAAAAGAATAAAAAAACAGTTCTTTTCAGAACTACCTTCCATTTATAACAAAATTGCCAAAATGTTTATACCCTGTCTTTCTTTTCTCCTCATAGTACGCTCCTCCGACCGCTTCCCGGTACGCGTACCGGGCGCTACCCACGCAAAAAAAACAAAAAATATTTTTGTTTTTTTGCCCCGCGGGGCCCTTTTAAAGCCTCCACATTGACGCCGCCTCACGTACCAACGTATTTTCTCCGCATTTTACACCCTATGCCGCATAACAGGTCATGTGACTTGTTTATAAAACTTTTCATTGGTTCATTTTACTTTTGGTTTCCTAATGATGGAAGGCATGATCATGTGACCTAAAAACAACACTTTTCATAGGATGAAAACTTTTTTTTTTCCCCAAACGATGAAAGCCCCACCTTGTTTCTGGATGTTTCAGACTGAAGCTGGCGTCAGCATGAAAGCACCACCATCTCGTAGCTCAGTCGTGGTCATTCCGCGAGCAATCATGGCAGCCGCTCCCCACCAGAAGCCTGCAGGAGTCGGAGCCCCCAAAACTTTTGATGAATTCTCAAGGCGGAGGGGACGCTTTCGAGAATGGGGTCCAAGACCTAGCAGACAAGCGTCCGATTTCCAAGGTGTCCCAGGGCCATTTCAGTGGACCAGGCCCAAAAAGGAAACAGCCTGCCGCCATTTTGAGAGTCCTGTGACAGCCGCCTATCGCTGCACCGCAAGAGTGGGCGCAACTCAGCTGAATTGCGGCTTTTGACACAGTGGACCAAAAACGGACGGAATGGCAACTGAAACGGTAAAGGGGCGCCCCACTACAACAGATGACACTCCACCTGGACAGGCCCGTTCACCGCCTCCCCCGGGGCGCCCCGCGCCGTTATTCGGAGCAGCATTGTAGGATACCAAAACCAGTGCGGCAACTTACTGGACATCACCTTGGTGCCATCGTTCTGCTGCCTTAGAACTATTCGCGCAACAGTTTGCTACTGATGACCCACCCCCCGCGACGCCCCATGCCGTTATTTGCTGGGTGGCAACTTACTAGACATCACTTTAGTGTCATCTAGATTTCAGCGCGTTCTGCTGCCTTGGAACTATTCGCACAACAGTTTGCTACTGATGACCCACCCCCCGCGACGCCCCACGCCGGAAATCTGGACGTTGTGCTGCGTTGGGACTATTCGCACAGCCGACCGCTACTTCGTTGTTTTTCCCTAAAAATGTTTATATGTTATTACTATTTTTGTTTTCTTGTATATATTTATAAATTATTAAAGTTTTATAATCTTACTACTTTGTCGGAGTGCTATATATTTTTAATGTGACACATAATTGTAAAAACTTTGATGTACAAAGAGTCATCCCTGGAATCTTCCGCTTCAGGCTCGGTCCCCTCCCCAATCACAATACAGGATGGTTTTCAGATAATAGCAACGCTTCTGCTGTGACGGATCTCATCGAGTGTGGGCCTTGATCTACTATAACTCCTTTGAAGAGGGGTGATTCTTTACAGCTGTGGCCATAAACTACATCTGCAGGGCTAGCTGATACCCTAGGACCAGCCTGGACAATCGGACACAGAGGAAAAGGAGTATCAGAGGGTGCGGTAGTGAATAGGGCGAAAGGGAGGTGTCGGGCGGGCACAGGGTGTGATTCTCAGGGAAGAGCAGCGCAGATGGGGGAGGTTTATTACCCATGCATAAGACAGAGAGCGGGGGTGACCACTGCCTGGGGGAGATGCTTGCGAGGGTGGGGAGCCATGCTAAGGATCGACAGCGTGCACAGAGTGGGTCTGGTCAAGGCATCTAAAATGGCTGCCGTGCACGACAAAAGTGTGGCATTTGAAAAAAGACAAGATGGCGCAGACAATGTTTTTCAACACTTCCTGATTTCCTTCGAATCGAACGTTAACAGACGTTGAGGCATATTACCAAAGTTAAGCGATATTTATCCCTAACGATGCTTAGCAACGATTATTTTACCGTCAGAAATTATCGCAGATAAACCTTGCTATTATCAAGGTTTATCGGAAATACGATAAAAAACGACCGCAATGCATTAATATCGCTGAAAACTCAGCGATATTCATGCATTACCGAGCTAATGCTCTTAGCCATGTTATCCACCTCCCATTGGATAACATGGCTAAGAACTGCTCAGGGCAGGTGCTAGCTTTTGGAGATATTCGCGCTTATCTCGAATATTTCCAAAAGTTGATAATAGGAGATAGCGATGTTAGCGACTGTTTCCAGTCGCTAACATCTTGGCATGCCCACTTTGCATGTCATTAGTGATAAATATCACTCACATGCAAAGTGGGGCCCAAGATGGTCGCTATCTTCTACTAGCCGTCGCTAACTGGTGTTAGCAACAGCTAGGTAATACACATATAATTTTATCTTGTTTCTGAACGTTAATTTCTCAAAATGCACTGAAGCACATATATTGAGACCTAGCAAAGGCACATCGGGCTACCAGTCCCTACAATTTTGCCAAGTTTCGTGCAAATCCATTCAGCTGTTCGATCCTACCGAGAGACAAGATGGCGGCCGCTACTGACTGTTTGGAATGTTTACAGACACCGGAGAGCCAATCAGCTTCGCTTCGCAAAGCTCCGTAACGCGAAAAGTACGCGGTGCGCTGTTACAGATATATATCTTTTTTTGAACGTTAATTTCTCAAAATCCACTGGAGCACATATATTGAGATCTAGCAAAGGCACATCGGGCTACCAGTCCCTACAATTTTGCCAAGTTTCGTGCAAATCCATTCAGCTGTTCGATTATTATTATTTTGTTTTTTTTTTTGCCCCGCGGGGCCCTTTTAAAACCTCCACATCAAACCTAGGGGGTGAGCGACAATGTACTATGCCCCCTTATGGTCATTTGCCCCTTCGCTTTGGCCTCCTCTTGTCTCTCGATCCTACCGAGAGACAAGATGGCGGCCGCTACGGACTGTTTGGAATGTTGACAGACGCCGGAGAACCAATCAGCTTCGCTTCACAAAGCTCCGTTGCGCGAAAAGTACGCGTACTGGAGCGCTGCCTGGTCCGCGCTTACAGATATATATCTTTTTTTAAACGTTAATTTCTCAAAATCCACTGGAGCACATATATTGAGACCTACAAAAGGCACATCGGGCTACCAGTCCCTACAATTTTGCCAAGTTTCGTGCAAATCCATTCAGCCGTTCGGGCTAAAAGTGAGGCTAACCGCCCTATGGAAAACTCAATGTTAAAAACACGTTTTGGGACCCCCCTTTTTTCTCGGCCCCCCCTGGACGAACCCCCCCCAAATTTTCAGGGGCTGCTCAGAAACAAAATGTTCCATTTTCCTGAAAATTTCAGCCAATTCCGTCCACAAACGCCAAAGTTATTAGACATAGAATTTTCAAAAATCCCATAGGGAAAAAATCCTAACTATATATACCTACTGGCGACCGCCAGTAGGTAATATATATATATAACTGCTCCAATTCACCTTTGCAGAAGCACTCTCGTACAGGTGCTATGATCATGGAAGTGTGTCCGCAAAATACAAACGCTCCTTTTCCTCCTCTGTGTACCATGTGACAATGTCTTTTTAAATAAAAAACATTCCTTTTTGGCGTGCATGCTAAATATAAAAAAGGCACAAGCCACAACACGCCCGTTTGCTCTGAATAAACGGATTGTAAACTACCCCTGTGAGTGCTCTTCCCTTGACGAGAGGAGGAAAAGGAGTGTTTATATATATATATATATATCTTTCCTAGTGCTCCTCGAGCATTCCTTGCCCCACCAGAGCGAGAGTGGCGTTGTCTATTGAACTCGTCGAGTTTCTTAATATTCCACACAATGATGACGATGCCGTGTGTGATTTTTAGTTTTTATTTTCTGCCTCTACCAAACGCATTTCGACTGAAAAGCAGTCTTGCTCACTGGTAAACAAATTTTGAAATGCGGCCATTTTTAAATTGTATGGCATGCATTCAATTACAACTACAAACGTGACTAACATGAAAACAGACTTGTAATTTTTGCCACAGCATTCATGTTACAGATCTTTTGAATTTCATTCAAAGTTCTAAACATTTTGATATTGTGCTTCAAAATTAATATATTACGCTACATTCAAATTGCGAATTCACAACGTATTTCACATTCTTCTCCGTGCTGCTAATGCGCCTTCAACTTGAAGTTCGAGTGAGCTTTATTGAAATTGCCCTCTAGACATCAATTTCATGCGCTTACACTTCAAGCTCAAGTGAGCTTTATTGGCACTGCTCTCTAGACATCAATTTCAATACTAGCAATCCCGCTCAAGTGAGCCTATTTATCATCGCGCATTAAGCAACCATACTTATTATTTAATTCATAGTATTAACCTCCTTTTCGTATAATGCCCAAGTGGGCTAAATTTACACAATAGAAACAATTCATCACACAGAATATCTAACCTTTTCTGATCTTACATAAGCATTGAGTCTGTTCAAATGTGTGTACATTTATAAAAACCATTCTGAATTTTTTGATCATAGGCAGCGCTTTACTTTAAATTTCATTATAAAGGTGTATGCAAGTCCTCTTCCATATTCAGGCCTCCTGGCTGCTTTGCATTGAGTTCTATGATGTAACGGGACTCCAATCTCCTCAACTTTTTCACCCTGTTACCTCCTCTCACATTCATTGTCACAGAATCAATTACATAATAAGTCAGACCTCTAGTATCTTTTGTTGTGGACTTTCTCAAAATGCCAGGCTACCGGATACGATCTATCTCCCTTTTTTATCACCCTTAAGTGCTGTAGGATGCGCTAATGAACTTTAAGGATCGTGCTACCCACGTAACGCAGGCCACACGGGCACTGCAGCACGTAGATAGCAAAATCCGTCTTGCAAGTGTATTTGCCCTTGATCTTATTCATCTTGTTTGTTAAGCCTAACCAGTATTGCTCAGTATTAATTCCATGTGTGCACGCCTTACACTTTAGACATTTTATAAATCCTTGCTTTTTGTTTAACAATGTAGTTTTCACTTGCGGTTTCTTTAAGGTACTGCTCACCAATGCCTGTTTGAAGGACCTGACTTTTCTAAAGGTGATTTGCGGTCTCTTTGTAACCTGTTTACATATCAGTGGATCATTTCTGATAATGTGCCAATGTTTATTGAGTATTCTTCTCAATTCGTCATGTTGTTTGCTAAATGTAGTGATAAATCTACACTGATTCTCACTCCCTTTGTCATATTTCTGCCAGCCTGCAAATATTTCTCTGTGAGCCGGCCAGCAGCTCTCCCTCTTTGAGCCAGTCAGTCGTCTTCCAGCTCTTCATCTATGAGCCAGCCCGCCGGCCCGCAACTGTTCCTCTGTGAACCGGCCCGCAGCCCTCTCTCTACGAGCCAGCCTGTTGGCTCGCGGGTCTTCCTGTACGAACTAGCCCACCGGCTCGCAGCTGTCCCTCTGCAAACTACCGGTTGGGTCGCAGTTGTTGATCTGTGGGCTAGGTCAGTGTTGAATCTCTGCAAGCGAACACTAGAAATATACCGGGGCTGTCTCTCTATGAGATACCCACTTCACGTTCCCTCTCCCAACAACACCGTCCCGCACCTATCCCTTCATAAGTGGACAGTTCACAATTTTCCCTATACTAGTCAGCCCACAGCTGTTCCTGTGTGATCCGGCCCGCAACTGTTCCTCTGTGATCCGGCCCCCAACTCTTCCTCTGTGATCCGGCCCTCAGGTCTCCCTCTACGAGCCAGGCAGTCAGTTTGCAGGTGTTCCTCTACATGCCAGCTTGCCGACCCAGTACTACTCCTCTGTGAGCTGGTCCGCAGTTCTCCCTCTACAAGCCAGGCAGTCAACTGGCAGGTCTTCCTCTACGAGTCTGCCAGCTGGCCCGCAGCTCTCCCTCTGCAAATGACCGGTTGGCTTGCTGCTCTTCCTCTGGGAGCTGACGGGCCCACAACCGTATCTCTGCAAGCCAACAGTGGAAATATACTGCTGCTCTCTCTGAGAGATACCCTCTTTATGCTCCCTCTCCCCACATGACTGTCATGCAAATATCCCTTTACAAGTGGACGGCCAGCACGCCTCCCTATACTTGTCGGCTCGCAGCTGTTACTTTGTGTGCAAGCCCGGAGTTCTACCTCTAAAAGGCAGGCAGTCAGCTCGTATTTCTTCTTGTATGAGCCAGCCCGCCAGCCTGCAAATGTTTCTCTGTGAGCCGGCCCGCAGCTCTCCCTCTATGAGCCAGTCAGTCTTCTTCCAGGTCTTCATCTACAAGCCAGCACGCCGGCTCGCAACTGTTCCTCTGTGAACTGGCCCACAGCTCTCTCTGTACGAGCCTGCGAGTTGGCTTGCAGTTTTTCCTGTACGAGCCACCTTGTCCGCCCACAACATTTCCTCTGTGAGCAGGCCCATAGCTCTCTCTGTACGAGCCACCTAGTCAACTTGCAGGTGTTCCTCTAGGAACCAGCCTGCTGGCTCGTAGCTCTCCCTTTGAGAACCACTAGGGGGCTCTTAACACTTTCTCTGCAAGCCAGTCCACAGTGGTGCCTCTGTAAAGCAATACTGGAAATATAGTGCAGCTGTCTCTCTACGAGATAACCGCTTTACGTTCACTCTCTCCACATCACTGTCCCACACCTATACCTTTGCAAGCCGACGGCTCGCACTTTTCCCTACAGTAGTCGGCTTGCAGCTGTTTCTGTGCTAGCTGGTCCACAGTTCTTTTTCTGCGAGCCGACAGGTCGCTGCTGATGCTCTATGAGCAAGTCCACCGGCGCGTAACTGTTCCTCTGAGCCGGCCCACAGCTCTACCTGTACGACCCAGTTAGTAGACTCGCAGGTCTTCCACTATGAGCTAGCGTGCAAGCTCAAAGCTCTCCCTCTATAAACCATTGTTCGGCTCGCAGCTGTTCATCAGCGAACCGTTGGGTGCATAAGTGTACTTGTGGAAGCTAACACTGGAAATATACTGCACTTGTTTTTGCGAGATATCACAATCATGCTCTCTCTTTGGACATCACCGGTCGCAGCTATCCTTTTGCAAGAGGTCGCCCCGTACTTTTCACTATTGTATTTGTTTCTGTTCTAGCCGGCTCACAGCTCTCCCTCTGCATGCTATGCAGTTTAGCAATCCTACTGTCAGTGCAATGCACTTATCCAATCATCCATTGAGCAGTATCTCTTCATTCTATCTCTACGTCAATATCTAAGCACTTATAACTGAATATAAGCTCTGTAATCATTTTAGTTAATAGTCATGTAATTATAGAATGGCGTAGGTACTAACACTAGTATAGGTACGATATTCTGTGCAGTATGTAGAACTGTAAGGAGTACAGACTATTTATATACTGTTCTAAATACGTAGTTAGTACCTATGTAGTGTAGGAATTCTCTTGTCATTCCCATTCACTTCTCAAATTCCCCATTTAGCACTATGTACATATCTTAAAACTCTGCCAATACGTAAGCAGTTATAAATTGATCATGCCCTTTGCTTGCAGCAGTGTAATCAATCTAGTTTGTAGTAATGTACTTTTGGAATGGCTTAGACAGTAATAGTAGTATAGCTGTGATAGTCTGTGCTCTTTTCATGCAGACCTCTAACAAGCTAAATGTTATTGATACACTCTTGTAAATTCCCAGTTAGTAACCAAGCAGTCTAGGAATCCTCCTCTCTGTCCCATGCAGTTCTGCTATCACCCATCCACCACTATCTGCATATGCTATCACTATGCCAGTACCTAAGCACTTATAAATGCACTATGCATTCTGTTTGCTGCACTGTAATTATTTTAGTTAGTAGTTATGTAGTTATGGAATGGCCTAGCGACTAATAAAAGTACAGCTACAATATTCTGATCATTCTGAATGCTAATTTCTAATTATAATGTTCATAAAACCTATCTTTTTTTCAGTGTTTTAAAATTATCATCCCATTCTCAACCTGCTGAAAACTGCAAATCTCACCACTTTTCCATTGATACCTTCAGCCAAAAAAATCACCACAAATGAAAGTCACAACTAACGCTAATGATATGCAGAGTAGGCGTTCCCATTGAAAAGAAACACAAAAACACCACTTCCCCATATTTTCAAATAACAGTGAAATCACAATATTCTGTGCACTATATATGCACATCTCTAACCAGATATATACTATTAGTACACTGGTGTTAATACCCAGTTAGTATGCATGTAGTGTACGAATCCTCCTGTCTGTCCCATGCAGTTTTCTAATCACCCATCCAGCAATATCTACTTATCCTATCACTCCACCAATACCTAAGTACTTATAAATGCACTCAGACACTCTACATGTAGTATTGTAATGTTTTAGTCATTAGTCATGTATTTATGGAATTATACATGTTCTAATCATGCTGTTACAGAATCAGATGTATACTACTAATGCTGTGCTCTAGTATCTTTCACACTACTCATAGACTACCACAATTATGCAGGTAGTACTGTTCCATTGTGGACATTATTCATGTACTTTCTCTGTATGTATTATAAATATACATTTGAATATTTATATATAATTCTTTTAATTATATTAACTTGTATTCCGAACTTTTATTTTTT
The DNA here is from genome assembly GCF_964261635.1 of Lissotriton helveticus. NCBI lineage: Eukaryota > Metazoa > Chordata > Amphibia > Caudata > Salamandridae > Lissotriton > Lissotriton helveticus. The sequence goes on from NC_136065.1 coordinate 1,614,153,952, forward strand.
TACAGATATTTTGCATCATTATTAAGAAGGAGATACAATGACGAGAAAACAACAAAGAAAAAGAAAAGAAAGAAAGGAGGTTTATTTGAAAAAGGAAAAGAGAAATTAGTACAGTCCAACATGGATCTTCAAAGAAAAAGTCTTCTGGTAAGAAAAGTAATGTTTTTTTTAAAAAACTTGCAAAGACTGTTTTCAATATTAAAAATATAGAGGAGACAGACAGAACAAGAACAGTTAAATGTTCAACCGAGTGGAAAATTGGATTATTGGAAAAAGAATTATGTTGGAATACGGTATAAACAATTTTCAGAAATACGAAAACGAATATATAAAAGTAGAGTATTCCATAATTTACTAAAAAAAATTTAAATATATAAAAGGAGGTCAGCATTTTACAGACAAAAAAGGAGATTCTAAGTGCCATTAAAGAAGCTTTTGAATTAAAAAGAAGATTGAATATCAAATTTTTAAAAAGATTGAAAACTTTAAATACAATAATTCAGTGTATGAAGGACAAATGTAAGTGAAAAAGGATTGTAAATAGAACAAATCTTTGTAAAATATTTTCCAGGGAATGGAAGCATATTTCTAGTACGGAACCTTTTTTTAATGAAGAAAGTTATTTAAAAAAAATAGTTTAGTGCATGCATTTGATACCTGTGGTCGTTCGAATGATGTGCAAGATGGTTGTCCAATTCAGAAAGAAAAAATAGTTCCTAGAAATGTTGAAGAATTAATAGCTGAGGAAGTTCAAGGGAAACGTAGCCAGGCTCCAGTGTTTACATTTGATTGTAGTAGTATTTGTAGTATACGTCAACAATCTATTGATATTTTAGTGAATTACTTTAGAGAATATGGAAGAAAAACTGTGAAACAGAAGATTAAGATATTACAAGGACGGGATCCTTGCAAAGTGAGAAAAAATACAGAGTTGCAAGGTCATTCTCTAGCTTGTCTTTCTAGGAAAGTGTGCCAAAGTCAATTTCATCATTTGAGAATGTTAGCAGTACATCATTCAGAAATGCAGAAGTTAATTACAAGATTATACTACGTGAAAAGTCCTGCATTATGTCTAATGATTTTAAAACAGCTTTTTGCATGGTTCAGTGATGATATAGAGTTACGTTTCTTTGCTGCTCAAGAGGAGTGTAGCGAAAGTGTAGGTGTTGAAGAAGAGGTGGAAGATAGTACTGATGTGAAGTTTGAAAAAGAAATAAAGTTTAAAGTAATTTCTGATAAAAATCCCAACTATGTTTGTATTTGTTGGCAACATACTCATTAAAAAATTCTGGAATATAGATGTGTTTGTGGAAGGTCGTTTTGAGTTACGTACTGTAATGTATTCGTAAATTTTGTTACAATAAATTAGAAAAAAACAAAATGCCAGCTATAGCTGTCCATAATGACTTGAAATTAGTAGCTATACCTCCAGAACTTAAAGATTTGAATACTTAAGAGGCTATCCTTATACAATGTGTGCACCCTTTATAGGCTATAATTTGTACGGAGCCTAAAACAGGTAAGCTGCCTCCAACAGATCTACAAAGAGGTTTAAAAGGAAGAGTTGTGTATTTACCTTTAGATTTTATCAAAAATGTTGAAACTGTTGGTGTAGAACGAGAGGATACTGCACCTGTAGTCATTCTTGTTAATGGTTTTCCCACAAAGAGTCGGAAAATATGGCAAGAGTTAGTATATGTCACAAAAGTCCAAAAGGATACATTATATCTAGTGGAAACCAATATTTACTAAAAAATGTAAATGTAGAAGAAGAAGGAATGACTTTAGAAAATGAAACACAGATTTCACGTGGACTAATAGAAAAAGTGGAGAACTCAAGAAGAGAAGAAATGTATTAACAATATACTATACACCCTCTGCATTCAAAAGAACTGATAGGAGATACAATTGAATTGTTCCAGATTGAAAAAAGCAAAATGAACTCCCATGAGTGTGTGAGAAAAAAGTTTAGAAGCTTGTTGTTTTCCACATCTGTTCCCTACTGGAAAAGGTGGACAATATGATGAACGACCAGTTCAGATTCCAGCTGCAGAATATCGTACTTTACGACTGTACTCAGAAGATCCAAGATTTCATCAGTGTATTCCATATTTGTGAAATATTTTACCTGAGAGTGATCTGTCCGCACTTTCATATGCAGTCAACCATATATTAAAAACGGGAACTCATCCTCTACATGTTTCTGCCTAAGAATTTATGGACAAATGTGAAGAAAGAGACAAACATTTAGAATCAAAGTTAATTCATTTGATGGCATGTCAACGTGGCACAAATGAATATTGGTATCGACATCATGGGGAATTAATATGTATGTTAAGAAACTTAGGAACCCCTGCATGGTTTGTTACACTTAGTTGTGCTGAGTACGCATGGGATGATTTACTGGATTTTCTACAAGAAGCAACTTCAAATATAGAAAATATTAAATTGAAGTCAGCTGGAGAACTGTGTTCCATGGATCCAGTAAATGTTTGCAGATATTTTAATCATAGGTTTTAAGCTACAAAGTATTTCATCTGTAATATAAAAAGTCCACCTATTGGCGAAGTTATTGATTTTTCTGGAAGAAAAGAATACCAAGCTACAGGTGCTCCTCATATACATGTGCTTTTATGGATCAAGGATGCACCCTACTTTGGAACTGATTCGGATGAGACTGTTTTATCATTTATTGAAGACTATTGGCCAGATGTAGGTGGCTAAATACCGGTCGGTAACGCGAAATTTGTTAAATTTCTATGTTACCGCCGGTATTTACCCATGTGCGATGTAGGTAATATCGAACGCCATCGCAAATAAGGAATCAGTAAAAATAAGGGAAACCAGTTAGCGATTCCTTATTTAGCGATTGGCAGACACCGAAACACCTAAGTACCGAATCGGTAAATAAGAAATCGTTAAATAATCGTGAATGCGTTGTACCAAAAATCGGTAATACTGAATTATTGAATATTCAGTATTTAAGGGTTGCTAATTACCACTGACTCCAAGCAGGTGGTAAGCATGTGCACTGCTTATAAACAGCCCCAAAATGCAACAGTGTGAACACAATGGCGGCCCTCTACGTAAAGCAAGGCGGCTACGTTTGCGAGCAATAGGACTGAGGATCTGGAGATGGGAGGAGCGTGTGTACAGACTGCATGTTACACTGTTCAAAATTACTGAGGTAGAAATACATTAGATGTACAGGCTACACCCAAAAACATCCTAGACCTGGTACGGGACCTGCACCCACTCCTGGAGCATTAGACACCAAGGGCACACACCATACTAACTCATGTTCAGGTGCTCTCTAGCCTGCACCTACTTGTATCAGGAAGTTACCAGAGGGTGATAGCTGTGGCAGGTGGTGTGTCACAGAGTTGCCTGTCCCATTTCTTCAACTCCTTCTTGATGCCATGATGCAGAGAATTCATCGCTACATACGCTTCCCCAGCACACAGGCGGAACTGCAGAAGACAAAGCTGGATTTTTACCAAAAGGCACAGTTCCCACATGTAATAGGGTGCATTAATGGGACCCACATACCAATCTGCTCACCTGCAGCTACAGAATGATGCAGATGATATGCGATGCGGATAACATCATCAGTGACATTGTGCCCAAATTTCCAGGGAGTACCCATGACTTCTACATATTCAGGAACAGTGGGATCTACACACATCTGGCTGGTGGTGAATTTGGAGAAGGATACCTGCTCGGTAAATCAATGTGACACACCCTGATGTATACCTTGGATGAATGTGTTGGTGACTCTTATCAATGGCACTTCCTTTCCCATTAAGGTGACAGCGCATATGCCGTGTGGGCATTTATCCTAACTCCATACCTCAACCCTTCCACCCCAAGTGAGAGAAGATACAATGTGGCACATAAAAGCACGTGCAACGTTGTGGAGTGCACCTTTGGACTTCTAAAAAGAAGGTTCTGTTGCCTCCACAAAAGTGAAGGTGCATGTCAGTACCGCCCCATCATCTGCTGCAAAATAATAGCAACATGTGCCATGCTGCATAACCTTGCCACAAAGAAAGGAACAGCAGTGGAACTAACTGACTCTGAGGACAAGGGTGAGGACTGTCCACAGCCAGAGCACAGCGCAGCAGGTGTGGCAGCAGCACCAGATGGGAGACACAGACGGGCTGAGATAACACACAACTATTTCTGAGTAAGTAAGGAGACATACCCAGTTGCTGTAAGTGAGTGACAGTGTTTGATTATCATAGCACATCACCACAACATGAAGGTCGTCACATGCCAGGCCCAATTCAAATGCAGTTTCCAAAACAAAAATGGGTTACATTACCCATTTTGGTAAACCATGTTATGGCTGGCATTACTTCCTGCGCCCACACACTGCACTGCTGTGTTCCTTGGCCCCACTGTCCTCACTGCCAGTCCGTCCTGTGGCAGCGCTGTGCCTTTCGCTGTGCCTCCTGGACTCTGTGATAGGAGGCGTGATGCTACTGCGGCTAGTAGCCTCTTCACTATACCCCACATCACCTATAGTGGCTTCCTGGTTGGTCTGTAGCACTTCTAGTGCACTGGTCACAGTGACCATACACCTTGCCACATCATGGCTGCAGTTGGCCATCTCCTCCTGCACTGCTACCGAGCGCCTGCAGAGCAGAGAGGTGGCAGTGGAGAGGCAGTTCACGGCCTTGGTGTAGTTGTCCCTGCGCCTTGCCAAACGGTCCTTATCTAATTTGCTGCACAGCAGCCTCACTGCCTCCGACTTGTCTCTCATGCCCTCAGCCACAGTTTTGTTCATGGAATAGATGCCCTTCTCAATTCACAGCATGTGCCCATTCATCTGTACCATCTGCCGCTGTACTGACCATATAGCTTTGCCTTGCAGGTGCCTCACCTTGAGAATGTTCCCCTCAAGCCGGCGAAAACACTCTCATCCATGCCCTGTGAAGGAGGACTGGCTTCCCTTGCCCTGCAGCATCTGGCCTGTGTGTGGGCATGCTCTGTGGGCGACTGTGAGCCTGCACCGTTGGCATCCTCAGCCCCCGTGGACTGTCCTCCTATGCTGTCCTCCTCAGATACCTCCATCTGCTGGAGGCTGGCCACTGCATGCCTCCTGGATCTAGGTGCTGGTGGTGTTGATGGTGGTGATGGTGATGGTGATGGTGGTGGTGGTGGTGATGGTGGTGATGGTGATGTTGGTGGCGGTGGTGATGGTGTTGATGGTGATGGTGGTGGTGAGGTGGTGTGCCCTACAGGCGACAGGACTTCCTCCTCTTGTGTCCTCTCTGTTCTGGGTGCTTTTCCTTTCATCCCCTCTGCTGCCCTGCACGATGGCTCACCTTTGAAGACAGAATGTACATTTGCTCACTTATCTGGCAGCATTTGCATAGTGATAAATGTCATGCCTGCCAGTCTGCCAATCAAACTGACTGTCCTCTGCTTGCTAATTGCTGATGTGTGTCACGTGCCTTTGGGTTCAGTGGACTGACTGTTCTGACGTGTTACTTCTGACGTCTCCCATAATGCATTGCTGGTGTTAAGTAAAACATGTACTGGAGTGGGATTCACAATGCCTCATTGGAGATTGAGGTTAGGGAGTGGGGGGGCACAGCATACAGTGAATGCATCTTACCTTGTTTGTTGGCAGCTCTAGCTGAGCTGTCTGCATCCCCAATTCCACTCACACTCTCCGGCTGGAGGGTGGACTCAGCCAGGAGATCCAGGGCAGTTGGTGCAGGTGCTGTGTTTCTCCCTCCACCTGTAAGGTTGGCTTGCTTCTTCCTCTTTGCCAGCCTCTCCTTAGCACACTTCCTCAGGTCATACCAGCGTTTTTTGAGTTCCTCAATGGAGCGCTGTGTAACTCCAATGGCACTGATTTTTTCTTGTATGACCAGCCAAATCTGCCTTTTCTCGGATTTAGGCAAGTGCAGAGACTGTTTACCCTAAAGTTTATTGTGGTCCTATGTGACATCCTCAATAAGGACCTCCAGCTCCCTTTCACTGATTTATGTTTCCTCTCTCTTTCAGCTGCCTCCTTCTCCCTCTCCTGGTTGTCCACTTTGCTCAGTTTTGTCAGCAAATACTTAGTAGAGTTGCTCCTGGCTTGTTTGCTCTGCTCCCTGCCTCACAAACAGGTCCAGGATCAGTGCAGCTGCATGGATGTGGCCACTTCCTGGTTGGGAGGTAATGAGGATGCACAGGATTGGCTGATCCGACAATTACCGATTTTTTTAAATTACTGATTCGGTGATAATGATTCGGTAATGGGGAATCTGTATATATTTTTACCGATTCTTTTTGAATCGCTAATTTTTAGCACTTATTACCGAATCGGTAATTTTTACAGATTTTTTGCCTACATCTGAAATACCGAGTTCTTAATAGCGAATCGGTAAAATTTGCTATCAAGGACTCGGTATTTCAGAATTTCCTACATCGGGCCCTATGTTACATGTGCGATTCAAAGAACAAGAGGAGAAAATATCTTAAAACAGCAAGTTTTACGGTTTCAGAATCATCGATGTGGAAAGTATTGTTGACACAAATATAGGTCAAAGGATACATTTTACACAAAATGTCAATTTGGCTTTCCATGTCCAGTATTTTCCAAAGGAATAGTGAACAGTTTTATGTCAGCAGTGAGGCATACCATCACTCGAAAATCACCCAAAAAAACGTACAATTTAAAAAGAACAGAAGAATCATAGTACATTAATGATTATAATCCGGTGATTTTGAAGATGTGGAATGCAAACATGGACATACAAAATGTTGCAGATAACTCAATTGCTGTTGCTCGCTATGTCATGTCATATATTACCAAGTCTGAGAAGACAGAATTGAAAGAAATGTGGGAGGAAATTTTGCAGAAGACACTTAGCAAAAAATTGCACAGCTTCAGCTTGAAGATGCTTCCACATCGAGAAAATGGATCCTACGAATGTTCGGATTGATTGACATCTGCAAGTTTATATTCAAAGTCAAGAGGAATCATCTGGATAAGTCTTGGTCTTGTTGCAGCACGAAATCGAGTTTTGAAATCTGTACAAGAAGTTGAATACTTGGCACTGAATGAACCGGAAAGTACAGATATTTTGAAAACAAACATGTTGAATACGTACTATCCAAATAGAAGTCCATACCTGGAAAACATATGAAATACTGCAACATTATAGTTTTAAAAAAAGTCACAGAAAATATAAATGATGGAAAATATGCTTTAATTGGATCTGAAGGATGTTTGGTAAAGCATGACAAAGGAAAGCTGATTAATCAGAGGAAATTAAGTTGTGATACACCAGATAAAAGAGAGTTTTTCTATTTAGCTCTTCTGCAACTCTTCAAACCTTGGTGGACTGAAATGGAATTACTTGGAGAATTTGACTGCTATGAGGATTCTTTCAATGCATGTAAAGATATCGTTCAATGTACAATTTTTCATAATTATCTCCAAATGTTGAACAAAGAAATGAATCAAGAAACAGCTATTGCAGCTGAAATTGTTGGAGATAGTTCTCAAGATTGTCAGAGTTCAGCTCCACAAAGTGAAGATCCACAAGGAGAAGCCATACTTGAAAAAGAAGTGGAAATAGCAATGAGTGAAGTGGAAATGGTGATGCAGCAAGGACAACAGGACAATATTGATTTGGAAAATTTAGAGGAACATCTGAATACTGAACAGAAATAAATATATCACCAAGTTACACAACAGATACAACATGGATTGCTGCATGAAAATAATGATTGCCAATGTACATCTTTTAGACCTATTCTTATGTACATCAGTGGACAAGCTGGAATGGGGAAAAGTATCTTGATAAAATGTGTTTCAAGTTAGCTACAGAAAATAACAGATTCACATTTGTCTTGTGTTGTAACTGCTTCAACTGGGTTAGCAGCACACAACATTAAAGGAATTACATTACATTGTCTACTTGTGTTACTAGTAGAACATGAAAATAAATTGGAATACCACAAGCTATCTGGAAAAGCTTGTTTAGAAGTTTCAAGAGTACTAAAGAAAAGGAAACTTCTGGTAATTAATGAAGTAAGCACGGTCTCAAACTTAATGCTGGCGTTTGTACATTTGAGGATGCAGCGGATTTTAAAAACAAATTACGATGTTTCATTTGGAGGAAAGCATTTAATTGTATTTGGTAATCTACTACAACTTACACCTGTGAAAGGCCTACCTGTTTTTAAAACTCTTCTTCATGAAGACACTAAAAGATCTTTGGGAAGTATTGTAAATGTAAATATTTGGAGTTATTTTCAATATAAGGAACTTATCAAGAACATGCGACAAGCAAATGATGATGATTATGGAAATATTCTTCAAAATATTAGAATTGGTGTCTTAACAAAGGATGGAAAAAATTCTTTAGAAAGTCAGCTACTAAAAAACTTGTTTCCAACAGAAAATATTGTGGCTGAAACAATCAACTGATGAATTGCAGAAAACAAATCTATAATGCGCCTTATGCCAACACTGAAAGAATGCTCTACATTCAATGAAGAACTGTTGGAACTGGAGAATGAACCGATAATGAAAATGGTAGCTATTGATACTGAAAATGGTAGCTATTGAACTGATAATGAAAATGGTAGCTATTGATATTTTTTTGTCAGAGGAATTGCAGTTAAAATTGGACTCTTTGGAAAAATCAATATCTAACATGTGAATATGGTTTTAGGAGTGTATGTTGGATATCCTCATTGCAAATGTTTTCAGAAACATCATTCGGCCTATTAGGAAGGTGTGTATATGAATTCAAAAGTTTATTTCGGATATACTCAATGGAAATAATTTCAGAAACATCATTCGGCCAATAGGAAAGATGTTCGTAATTACGGTTTCAATTATTAATTCTGTTCTTTCATATTGCATTTGAAAGATTGTGTTCGAAAGAAGGTGGTGATATATTTGATCTTTGTATTATATACTATGTTACTAAGGATGTTTATTTGTGATAATGTAAATACCAAGTTGCATTGGTTGTAGATATTTTGAAGAGAAGTATGGGTTTTTTAAACAATCTTATTGATTGTATTTTTCTGCTCGCTGTCATCTGATGACTAACATTGGAACTACTGTTCATGGTGAAATTCAATATAATCTGAAGACAGCAAAAAATGGAAAATTGAATATGTGATGTAATTGTATACTTATGTTGTGTTGCGAAAACTATAACAGACCTTACTACTAAAGTTTAAAAAATGAAGTGAAAATGTATTGCTAATAATTTCATATCTAAATTGAAAAGACGTAAGATTAATCCATCTAGGTACTACTCTTGCAGTCTATCAAAGACACTTTGACTCCCCATGCCCATCTCCCAGCCAGTACTATACACTAATGCAATCTCTCCACTAATAACCAATTACTTATAACTTTAGCATGCAGTCTCCTTGCAGTACTGTAATCACCCAGTCACTGCTGATGTACTCATGCAATGGCCCAAACACTAAAACAAGCAGTGCTTCAATTGTCTGTGCGCTATCCATACAGACCTCTAAGGTGGTGCATACTACTCATTCACTCCTCTAAATACCCTGGTAGTACCCATGCACTCTAGCAATCACCCTGTCAGTCCCCATGCACTTCTCCAATCAGCAATCTAGTGTGGTGTACTTATCCACTCACTTTGCTAATACCAAAGCACTTATTAATACACCATGCACTCTCTTTACAGCACTATAATCATCCAGTTACTAGTCGTGTACTTATGGAATGGCCTAACTACTAACACAAGTACCGGCTATTATTATTAATAGTAGGTTTTAGGGAAGTTAGAATTTAGCATTTAAGAAAACCATTGAAATTCACTGAAAAAAACCACAGGTTTCAGAAATGTTATAGTTAGAAATTACCATTAAAAAAACCTTTGAAATTCACTGAAAAAACCATAGGTTTCAGGGACGTTATAGTTAGAAATTAACACTTAAAAAACCATTGATATTCACTGAAAAAACCATAGGTTTCATTGACGTTATAGTTAGTTGTCATCAGTGATGTAATTTGAGATGTCATCATCAGCTGTGCATTGCGGGGGCGTGAATTATAGTTAGCTGAAAGAACTATAACCGCAGAATTTCTCTGGTTTTGTATGAGTGAAATGTCCCACTAGCTATAACGCCAATGAAACCTATGTTTTTTTCAGTGAAGTTCAATGTTTTTTTTGTGTTAATTTCTAACTATAACGTCCCTCAAACCTATGTTTTTTTTCAGTGAACCTATGTATATATTGACAAATATATATATATATATATATATATTACACATAATACTTAACAATATACTTACATTTTAAAGTAATTCTTTTTTACTGCCAGTATACCTTCACCATTAATGCATTTACAACGAAATTCAAATACGTTTTCATATATTAAACACTATTTTCCTAAACTTATTTTGTTAAAAAAAAAACATCCACTCTACCATATAAAATCCATCCATCCACCATTTTATCAATAGCAATATATCGGTCATATACAATCCAAGAGTGCCTTCTACTGGCCAGAGGTAGTTGTAAATGCATTAGTGGTTAAAAGTCTCATGATTCAGGTTGAGTTCGTTGTTAAGGAGTCGTGTTTCAGGTCCTGCGTTGTCAATGAGTCGTTGTAAAGGCTGTTTCCCCCACCAGTGGCATTTTGAAGCTTCGACGCCAGTGGCTCAAGCGCCAGATGGAACAGCAGCAGAGAAAGGGGTTATCCCTGTTCCATACCTCTCCTCACTTCCCACTCATAAAAAAACATTCTATCACTCTTCATCCTGGCCCTAGGAGCAGTGAACAGTAATCTTACCTACTTAGAGGAGGGTGGTCCAAAACCCATCCTCTGAAGCACCCATAACAGAAACGTCCACCTCAGCATTTTAAACGCTTAAATGATCTCCACTGATACCAAGGCCAACTCTCCCTCACTCAGGCACACCAGGTGCATCAAATGTGCAATCTGCTGCAAGTTAAGGGCGGAACTGCTTCCAGTTATAAACCCACACTGGTCCTCAGGAAACAGTGACCACACCACATTGCTGAACCATTCTGCCTGGAGTTCACATAACACCTTTGTAGCCACGTTGAGCATGATAAGAGGTCTATAAGACGATGGACTCATCACATCAACCTCAGGCTTCAGGACCATACAAATCACACCCTCCTGGAGAGTGGAGGGGCAACAACCTCTATCCCTTGTCTCCCAAAATCCCTCGAGCAGAGGGTCCATCAAGTGTGCTGAGTACACCTGATAGAATTCGTCCTGGAATCCATCCCCATTCAATGCTTTTCCCCTATTCGTTTTGCCTATTGACTCCCTTATTTCTTCTAGGGTAATATCAGCCTCCAATTCCTCCCATAGTAATAGAGGCACCACAGGTAAGTGCACACTGCCTAGATATCTGTGTGCCACTCCAGTGTCAACTGTCACCACTGCCCCATACGCATCTCACAGATGCTCTCCCAAAGTGCCATTAATATCCATTTGGGAAGTGGCCTAAGATCCATCCCTGCATCGGAGAGACATAATGGGAGTTCTATTCCGTTCCCATTTGAGCAACCAGGGCAGCAACTTACTAGGCTTGTCCCTCTCCAGATTCAGTTGCTGTCTATATTCCTGATACATAAACCTGTCACTTCCATCCCATGTGTGTCTCAAACGTCTCTGAAGTGACACAGTTGTCTCCCTGGCATTCCAGACATCCACCTTTCCTCTCTGGGTCACACAAATGTACCCTCTATGCCCCTGAGTTCACTCTGCAGTTGCAGTCACAGTCCACACACCCTGCCAAGACATTCCTCCATACAACCACCTTCACACATCCCACTCAGTACCTCTAGTACCTGTAGTACCCCTGTTACCTGCTAAGTATTCTGTGATTTTCTACTCTACTATCTTGCCTGAGTGATGCATCTAACAGGAGATCCACTTGCAGCCACCATTTTCTCTGACTGAGTTCCTCCCTTCCTTCTCAGAAGAGTAATCAGATAGGTACCTGCCCTTATAAGTGCCCGATTGTAAATCAGCCCAAATCTCAGCTGTTCCACAGCCTGATCCAGTCAGTTCTAAATGCCATGGGTGGCAGAGTACCAGGAATGCTCCCTTTCAGCAGGTTACAACTTCTGCCAGCTGTTCACGCAGCTCAGGTTGTGCATGACCTCCGCTAACGCGTCCATCATGCCAAGTTTGGCTAGGGCACATGGAGGCAGTCTGTCCATATCTGTGTCTATAACACAATTGAAGTCCACAACCTACAGCAAGCACTCAACCATATAATCAGTCATTAGTGCCTGCAGGTGGGAAAATAACTCACTGAACACAATCAAGATAGTCACATCCATCCCACATAGCACTCCCTGCACAAGTACATACCATCCCGTTGGGTCCATTTACAAGTAATTCAGCCTAATGGGGACCCCAAAAGCCACCTAGGCTACCATCCCTTGGGCATAGGAGGAGATCGATTGACACCTCCATTTCTTTTTTATTTCAAAATCTATGTATTAATTATTTGTACCAGAACAACAGAATTGCACTTGCGTCAACCAGTATTCCTATGCCAAGAGTGGCAGATATTGTAATAAACCTACACAGCATGTTTCCAAGGTCTTAGCCTCTCGAAACATCTTACATTTATGTCCAACCCTGATTCCCCCAAATGCAAACTTGAATCATATCAGAGGGAAGTCCAGAAATGGCACATCCACTTCATAATACTTGCGCTCATTGTCCAACTGAAAAAGAAGAAAAAAGTAAAACAAGAAAAATAATGTACAGTCAAAGAACAAAAGCTGCATAGTGGTGGTTACACATCGAATCTAATCAGTGGGTGGTGGGGTGTAGTGACTTGAGCAGGCCATGAGTCTCCCTCTCCTGTAGCCCTTTGTGCACTGGTCTATCAACCCCCCCATATAAGTAAAGATGAAGTGCCCTTAATCTTGTGCCACAAGCTAGTATTGGTAGACCTTCTGAAAGGTATGCCACAAGGGGGGACCAAGTATACTCAAAACCCTATTTTGTATCCTCCACTATGTCTGTTAATTTTTTTTAATTATTTTTATTTTATTTATTGCAGGTTTGTATAGCGCTATGAATAGACTCCCGAAGGAGTATCTCCGCGCTTCTGACATCTAATCTGATGGAACAACAGCAGTGGCAGTAGAATTGGGACTGTGATTCCAGAGAACAAAACTAATTTAGCTAGTTAGACTAAACAAGAACGTTTTCAAGTTTTTCCTAAAAAGCAAATGATCCGAGCATTGCCTTAATGATAGAGGGAGCATGTTCCAATATGTAGGGCCCACTATCGACAAGGCCCTGCCGCCAAGTCTGGTCTTATTAATTTTCGGTACTTTTAGCAGCAGCTGTTGGCTGGATCTGAGGGTATGAGTGGGGTTATATGGAGCAAATTTAGTAGACAAATATACAGGTCCCAGATCATGAAGACTTTTGTGAATAATACAGCACGTCTTAAACTTGACTCGCAAACGTATAGGCAGCCAATGGAGTTTGCGTAGTAAAGGCTTAGATGGAGATCTGGGAGGTGCATTTAGTACCAATCTGGCCGCCGTATTCTGTATTACCTGCAAACGGTCAAGGACCTCTTCATTAGCTCCTGCTAAGAGACCGTTGCAGTAATCTAGGCGGCTGATCACCAAAGCCTGGACTAAAGTTCTTCTGTAAGAGTCAGGCAAAAAAGGAAAAATCCTGCGAAGAAGACAAATCACATGGAAGCAGGATCCCACTGTTACATTGACATTCTGTGTCATTGTCAACTCAGGTTCAAGCCGTACTCCCAAGTTCTTAATTATAGATTTGGGTTCAGGGACTGGGCCGAGGTCCGAAGGCCACCAATCAGGAGACCATTGGATTTTAGCTTTCCCAAAAAGCATCACTTCTGTTTTCCCAACATTACATTGTAAAAAATTTCGGGACATCCATCGCGCTACTGCCTTCATCCCATCAGAGAAAGATTGTATAATCTCCGGGGTAAGGTGTTTAAAAGGAAAGAGTAGCTGCGTATCATCAGCGTATGATACTGGGCTGAAACCAAAAGCTCTGGTTATTTCTGCCAAGGGGGCCACATAGGTGTTGAATAGGGTCGGACTTAAACACGATCCTTGTGGAACCCCCTTGGTGATTTTAACCTCTTCAGATCTAAAGTCACCCATGATGACACGTTGGGTGCGATTCGAGAGGAAGCTTTTGATCCAGTCCAGTGCCCTACCACCGATTCCACTCACAGACAGGCGTTCGATCAAGATGTTATGAGATATGGTATCGAACGCTGCCGATAAATCAAGGAGCACCAGGACAACTGAAAAACCATTGTCCTGGTACATACGTAGATCATCTGTTATCGACAGCAAGGCCGTTTCAGTGCTGTGTTTAGGCCTGAAACCTGACTGTGATGGATCGAGGCTGTTGGAATGTTCCAGATATGTTGAGAGATGTTTGTTGGTATGTTTCTCAATTATTTTTCCTAGAAAAGGCAACAGGGAAATTGGTCTCAAATTGGACATGTTGGTCCAGGGAAGTGATGTGTTTTTCTGAATAGGTCTGACCAAGGCCGTTTTCCATTCCTGAGGGACTTTGGCAGTGTTAAGTGAAAGATTTACAAGTTGCTGGATATCAAAAGCAAGGGTTGCCCCAAGAGGCCCCATGAGCCTAGCTGGGAGAAGATCTGCCGGACTCCCACTTTTGATATCCAAGGACAGCTTCAAGACCTCTTGTAGAGTGATTTCAGGAAAATCCAGAAATGAGTGCAAATTGGTAGACGTAAAAGGCACCGAAGAAATATTGTCTGGATCAGTCCTAACAAGGGAATGTGCCTTTATTTTATCATAGATGGCATCAATTTTTTCAATGAAAAAATGTGATATACTGTCACATAGATGTTGGGATGCCATATCCATGCTCTCACATGCTGAGGGTTTTAGGAAGGTATTAACAATCTGGTATAGAGCTTTGGAGTCATTACCAGCTATCTCCAACTGAGTGGTGATATGGTGCCTACGTGCAGATCTTATAGCTTCGTGGTAAACACTCAAAGCCTTTTGATAGGCGGCTCTATCATCATCCCGATGGAATTTTCTCCATGTTTTTTCCATCTTTCGAGCCTTCTGTTTGAGGGTACGCAGCTCTTCCGAGTACCAAACCTCTTGTTTCCTAGCTAAACGTTGCTTAAATGTTTTTAGCGGGACAATTCGATGTACCGTGGTTTCAATGGCTGAATTCCACTGTGTGAGAGCGGAGTCTATATCGTGTGTGGGCTGAATAGAAAGAGGACAGTATTCCCTTTGAAAATTGGAGTTAGAGATTTTATGCCATTGCCTCCGTTTGGGAGGAATTTGCACTGAGGGAATGGAACAGACAGCCCTCTCCGGCATAGAAAATTCGAGCACATAATGATCTGTCCAAAGGCATGGCAAGGGAGGCTGACATATAATTCCAGAAAAATTAGATATAATCATATCTAAAGTGTGTCCTGCTTGGTGCGTTGGTCCAGAATGACACTGCTTTAGACCTATTAGGGATAAATCAGCCAGAAAGGATCGTACCTCACTATTGTTGGTTTCTTCGCTATGAATATTAAAATCTCCAACCAACAAAAAATCCTTATCTGAGCATACATGAGGAACCAGTGCTTCTAATAGCTGTTTGGATATGTTCTTCATAGGGCCTGGGGGGCGATAGACCAAGGCACCTTTCCTACAATATTTGGCCGAAGATCCAAACCTAAAAATCAGCATTTCAAAATCTATGTTACAAATTTGATCAAGAACAGAGACTAGAATACTGTCCTTAAATACAATGGCTATACCCCCACCGGTTTTTAAGGGTCTATCTAATCTCGCCATTTTATAGCCTTCCGGTATACCCAGCGTAATAACTGGAGTAGAATGGGGTTTGAGCCACGTCTCCATTAGGAAGCACATATCTGGTCTGTACGTAGAAATAAGATCCCAGACTTCAGTATGGTGCTTGACCAGAGATCGTACATTACATAGTATATTTTTGCCTCCCCGAAAAGCAACAGAGTAATGTTCAGTAATGTGTTGTGCGAAGGAAGTGTCTTTACATAACGTAAACTGATAGCGGCAGTATCGACATGAGAAAGGTCCTTCAGGACTGCAATGGTGGTAGTTAGGGCAACTTGACACACATAGGTTATCACGCACAGCTATCAAAGCCCGTGAGGTATAACGCACTCTAGTTACCTTATGTTTACCAGCGAGGACTGCCATGGCCCCTGGCCCCGTCCTGTCGCGGACGGGCGCAGACGGGCTTCTCTCTGGCGCGTCTCAGGCGCTTCGCTGCGCGCTTTCTGTGACGAGGGGGCTAAGTACTGCTCAGCGCGCATCAGCTAGAGCGCTGACCGCTCGATGTAGGAAGTGGCCTGGCTCTGCCTGACCCGCCCTCCGCTCTACGGCACTGGTTGCCGAGTCGGACCGGGGCGGGCAGGACATGTGATCGAGCCCAGGCTAAGTTTGCTTTGATTTATGCCCTGAAGAATATTATCTCAAATAGCAGCGCTTTAGCAGCGTAATTACACACAGCAATTATCTACACAATGTGAACAGTTAAAATCCGGCGCTTTAAAATCAGTCGCGAATGCTAGAGCTGGACAGAGCCTGGCATGTCATTGGGTAAGAGATGGGACCTCAGCTTTCTTCCAGGCAGCCAATTTTGCCATTTTGGCGGCCCCCAAAAACAGCCACATAATGGATCGGTCCTGTGCATTGGACACTTCAGGAGAGGGTGCCGGATCCCCAGGAGGGTATGGTCTATAGTGTCTGGAATTGGATAGCCTAAAATCAATTTGATTTGGGAGATGATCTCTTTCCAAAATGGTTGGATAGAAGGTCAATCCTGCCAGATGTGGCAAAAGTCTCCTAGTAGCCCACAACCCCTCCAGCATCTATCCGTGGTGTTAGAAAAAATTCTATGTAGTTTCTGGGGGTGGAGGTACCAGTCATACATCATTTTATAGTGGGCCTCTCGCAGGTGAATTGAACAGTTATATTTGACGATGTCTTTATATAGGGATCCCCATTGCTTCTTCCCTCGGGGTGGCAAGGATATCATCTCAGAACTTCCGCTGGCTGGGGGTCCCCAGTGGGCTCAATGCCCAAAAGAGAGAATACATGAAAGGAAATAGTTCCCCTGGAAGACGCCCCTGATTGCACACATTTTTAAATCGGGAGCAGGTCTTTGCTAGTGGCCAGCTACACCTGGGGTTGCTGCTCCCAATTCTTGAGTTGGAGGTAGTGATATTTTTCTGTGGGTTGCAACTGGAAAGCCTTAACACAGTCCTAAAAAGTCAGGAGCCTCCCTTTATTGTAAAAGTCAGAGACCATAAGGCAGCCCCCCTCCCTCCATCCATCAAAGGGCCCCTCTTGAAGAGCTGGGGGAAAGTCCGGATTAAAGTGAATGGGGGAATAAGGTGATGGAAAAGTTATCAAATTCAGATCCCGTGTTAGCAAATCCCACACCTGGAGAGTGGTAGCCGTGGGGGTGCTAATGTAAGCGTTCGGGGGTCTGTGTTGTTACTTCTTCCACAAGAGGTCCCAGACAGTTCTGCCTGTGATCTGTTGGTCTATGTGGAGCCAGTGTTTCTCGGACTACCTAAGAGACCATTCTGTTTTCACCCACAGTTGAGCCGCTCTGTAGTACCCCGAAAAATCTGGAAGAGCCAGTCCCTCCTTCCCTCTTGGCCTAGTTAAAACTCAGTGTGATAAACTGGCTTCTGTCCCTGCCATATGGATTTAGTAGTTAAGGTATTCAACTCTGTAAAGAGTGCTCTGTCTACCGGGATCGGGACCCCTTGGAATAGGTATAGCAGCCTGGGGTGGACATTCATTTTAAGAGCGTTAATTCTCCATATCCATGAGATGTAGACTGGTCTCCACTGCATCAGATTCTCCCTGATCTGTCTCATCAAGGGGGGGGGGATTACTGGCCTTATAAAGGTCTTCTCTTTAGGGGTACATTTCACCCCCAAGTACGTTATTTCCTTGCAGGCACAACAGAAAAGCGATGTATCCTTCAACACCCTCATCACCTCTCGTGTTAGAGTCAAGTTAAGCAGGAAGGACTTAGAAAGGTTTACCTTGAAACCCAAAACTGTTTCAAAGTACTGAAGCACCACCTGAATGGCAGGCAGCGAGGTCAACGGGTTGGTGATGGGTAGGAGGACATCATCCACAAAGAGGGAAATCTTGTGGTGATCAGAATCAAATGTCACCCCTTAATCTCTGGGCTCTCCCTGATCCATTCCGCCAAAGGCTGTATACCTAGAGCAAAAAGCAGAGAGGAGAATGGGAAACCCTTCCTTGTGCCATGCAAGAGATCGAAGGAGAGCAAAGCCACTATAAAGGTTTCACTTAATCTGAATCTTCGCAGTGTTTGAACTAGAAAGGACCAATCCACCCGATCAAAGGTCTTCTAAGCATCAAGCGCAGAAGGGCTGCTGGGATCTCTTTTTCTGCACTTTTTCTAGAATGGGTACCATTTTTCGTAGGTTAGCGTGAGTCTGAGGACCTTTGATGAATCCCGATTGGTCTGCGTGTATTAGGTCTGGCAGAACATGTTCAAGGCGGCTGGCTAGTATTTTAGAGTACAGCTTTGCATCAAGATTTAGGATGACGATGGGCTGATAAGAGGCACAGGCTGTGGGGTCCTTCCCCAGTTTAGGAATAATGCTCTCTAAGGCTTCTCCCATGGAATCTGTTACCTTCTGGGAGATCAACATATCATTAAAAAGAGTCACCAGGTGGGGAGTCAGCTCGGGAGCAAATTTACGATAGAAGTGAGCACTCAGCTTGTCCGGGCCTGGGGCTTTTTGCAGTTTGAACGTGTCATTCGCTCTCTGTACCTCCTCTGCTGAAATGGGTCAACCAAGTTCTTCATTAGTTAAGGCCGAGACCTGTTTAAGAGCAAGAGATTCTAGGTACCTATCTTGGTTCCTGCCATCTAGTTAGTCACCCGAGTATAAGGCTTGATAGAATTTCCCAAAGGCCTTTGCCTTCCCCTCCTCACTTAAATGGGAGACACCCTCTTCGTCCACAAGACATTTGATATTTTCTTTATCCTGCTTTGCCCTAAGCTGTCGAGCCAGTAATGAACCTATCTTGTTCCCCCGTCATAGCCCTGGGCTTGGAGGTGCAAAATAGTTTTCTCGGCTCTGTTGACATATATGGCCCTTAGTTTTCTCCTCAGTGAAGTAGTTCCCTCAGTGTCTGGACCGTATGGGTGTCCTTGTCTTCTTTTATTGCTAATTGCAATTTACCCTCTAGAAGGAGTCTCTCTTTCATCTGTTGTTTCCTAAGTGTGGAGGTCAGTTCTATGCATTTACCTCTTATAACGGCCTTAAAGGCGTCCCAGTTGTTCGCAAAGGATATGAGGGTTGGATAATTAATATGAAAATAATCTCTGATCGCTTTCCTCACTTCGTCCCTGAGGAGCCTATCTCTGGTTAAAAAATTAGGGCAGTACCAGCTCGCAAGTTTCGAGCGCAGGCTGCCCAGTCAAATATCTTCTCCAGGGTGCATAGTTCAAGAGAAAGATCAGGTGAAATCTAGATCCCGAGACTGTGTGCAAAAGGGACTGGCTTATAAAAGCATGGTCTATTCTAGAGTAGGTTCTATGGGAGTGGGAGTAGTAGGAATAATCCCTAGTCTTGGGGTGTATCTCCCTCCAAGAATTCAGCAGGCCCAAGTGCTGAATGGAAGTTCTGAGCTTCTTATTAAACAGCGCCCGCTGTCTTATGTGGGTGCGTTGAGTCTAGTGCAAGGTCACAAATGAGATTATAAAGTCCCCTAGCAGGATTACTTAACCAGCGGCAAAACCCTCCAGCATTGAGAGAAATGACTCTTAGAAATCATGTTGGCCAGTGATGGGGGCATACACTGTGGTAAATGTACATGGCCTACCTCTTAGGTTTCCTCAGGCTATCAAGAAACGCCCTGCCTTATCTGCTTTCATTGCTTGGAGACTGAAGGGTACTGAGGAGTGAAAGAAAAGGGCCACCCCATTTTTCTTCGTGAGGGCCGAGGATCAGAGAATCTGTGGATACGGTTTATGTTTCAAGCACTGCTCTCCAGTCTTTATTAGGTGGGTATCCTGCAGGGCTGCTATCATGATGTGGTGGTCGACCAAACATTCCAATAGTCAGTGTCTTTTATTAGGGGAATTCAGTTTCCTAATATTCCAGGACAAACAATTAACCGCCATTAATCAGGCAGTAGCCGCATTCCCCTAACCGCAGAGTCTGTCCTTCTCGTTTTCTGAGAAAGCGCCTCCTGCCCTCCTTCCCACCCCTCCACCCATGCTTGAATAATACAGTAAATGAGCTCCATGATGCAAAACAGAATACCAAACACCAGTAACAATGAGGGGCTCTGCAACTCTGTATCCGAGAAGAGAGCCACTTTAAGAGCATCTCTAGGGGCATTACCATTTCCACTCCCAGTGCCCCCTTATTGCTATCATTCACATGCTTGGCTGCTTACCATTGATTGTCTCTGTACCTGAGTATAGGTTGCAACCCTCTTTTCATTGCCCCATCCTCAAGACATACATCTCCGGAGCAGACGACACCTAAGTCTGCCGCACGTCAATGTATACAGTTCAAAAGCTCTGCTTGTCGTCCAGACGCTTCTAGCGCACCAACCATTAACCAGTGTCCTGTTGCTGATCATTCCATGGTTGTCTTGCCTCTACGTCGCTGTGAGATGCCACCGTACACCTCTCCCCCTGAAGCTTCTCATGCTCTTCCCTTATGGCCATCGCTTGGCTTGGGGGGGAAATCTTAATGCCCAGCAGGTCCGCTGCCTCATCTGATTCCGTACAGTGGAAATGTTTGTTGTTGGTTGCAAAAGCTAACCCAAAGGGTTAGGTCCACCTCTACTTTATTTGGCACTCCCTCAGGGCCTCTGTGATCTGTCAAAACTGTTGGCTTTGGGTGAGGTGGCTTGGGAGACATCTTGAAACAAGGACTAAGTCGCGTTTTGGAATGAAATTTTGTCGTGGCCTCTTTCTTTCTGGAGGACCTGCTCTTTGACTTTGAAAGAGCAAAATTTTGCTAAATTGTCTCTAGTTCGCCTGTTGTCTCCTGAGAGCCGCAGTCCCACTCCGTGGACCCTTTCCAGTAGCACCTCCTGGGTATCATCACCTAGTAGCATGGAGAAGAGTCCTACCATGAAGGCCCCCAGGCCGGGCCCTTCACATCCTTCTTCCAGACCCCTGACCCTAATATTGTCCTTTCTGGAGCGATTTTGAAGGTCTTCAATGGGAATGAAGGTCCACAGATTTCTCGTCCAGAGGTTTCCTACGATTGGCTAGATCTTGACACTTATCCTCCAAGTCCAGTGTTCGGGCCCGCATTGAATGCATGCCCACTTAAAGGGCTGTCAGCTTGCCCCCCACCTCTGCCTTGAATGCACCTTGAATGCTACGAAGGAGGCCCCTTTCTCTGCCCTGATGACGTCTTGGAGCTCCTTCCTGAAGTATTGTAGCGACGCCATGTAGTCTTAGGGCTTAAGGCTTTAGGCTGTGTCTACCCCTCTTTGTCCGCACCTGCCCCGGTTGGGGTAAAGTAGCTAGAGACTTTGGCAGTCTGGGAATTTTAGGGCGGCATATGGAGTTGGGTTTGTGGGCAGGACTGACCTCCAATTCAGCGGTCTCAGGAATCACTCCCCTTCTCAAGTGGACCACAGTGCTGTAGCACAGCGTCGGAGGGACAAGTGCAAGCAGGGAGCCAATGTTGGCTGTTCGGGGGGAACTAACTGCACCGTGGCAAGCCTCCAAGCCCCTTCCTCAAAATAACTTGACAGGGTGGCCTCCTCTCAATAACTCGTTCCTGCACACTAGGTCTCCATCATAGAGCATCAGGGTTGCCTGGTCTCCGCCATCTTAAAGTCAGGCAACCAGTGATGTAGGCGTATTTTTCATTCTGGCCAGCTCAGAGACATTGGGAGTATCAGTATGCCTTTCCCAGGAGAAGGTTGCTGGTTCCTTCTTTAGTATGATCCCTTCTTTAGTATGCTCTCTCTCCCCTCCTCACCATGTGCCTCTTCTTTGCTGTGGATGAGCCCTGTCCCACAGCCTTTGAAGGTGGAGGGGAGGGGTTCTCTGCTGAGCGCATCACACCGGGGCTCCACTCAACACAACATTGGCTTTCTTCCTTCAATTAGGATCAGAAGGCTCCTTGAATGCGCACTGTGCCTCTAATTACAGTGGACTGCTCAGCTCAGAGTGGGACAGTGCTCTGTGGCAAGCTTCCATCTTCTGCGAGCTAGGCATGCTGCCTGAGTCCTGTGCCTCTGATTCTTCACAGCGATCGTCGGGCAGCTAAGAACCTGCCGTAGATGGCTTTGCCAATCTCCGGTGGGCTGCTGCCTACTCAGGGCTCCAAATTGGCATTCGAAAAGCACGTATTTCAGCCAAAATCCCTGAGGCCTGTAGTGGAGCCAAATGGATTCACGTCCATTCGACCATGATGGTTGGCCATGCTCTCCTCCATTACTTTTTTAATTTATCCTTCTCCACCTATATTCGGTGTGTTTCCTGCAGGCAGGTTATGCTCACCCCAGTGCCCTGCAAATAGGAGAGCACCCTGCGCCTGTTCACATAACTACCCAGATCTCAGATGTTCGATGTGACTATTTTCTAGGTGTGCATCACTCAAACTAACAGCCATCTGCTGCCCCCAACCCCATGAGACAGTTACCTCCAGAGGGCTGATACCTTCCCCCTTCTGCAATGTGAAAATGTGCGTACCAACTGAGACCATAACCAAAATGAACACCACTAAATTCACCCATCCCACCTTCCTTCCCAAGGCAATGATAGAACAACAAGCAAAACATAAACAATGCTTTTTTGCCCACCATGCTGTCCTAAAAACAACAGAGATACCCTATCCCAACTCCACTGTGAACAAACTCGCTGACGTTCTGCCTATAAAATTAGAGCCCACCTTTGCTGATACAGCCTGATTCCGTGACCGGGGACGGGAGCAGAGAACTCCATCCACCAGACAGCCAAGTAGCACGGATGCCGCCAACGCCAGCTGCACATGCCCAGGAGGCACATACAATTGCAGCCAGGGCTTCCGCAGTGCGGGAGCTCACCTTTGCTGATCCAGCCTGATTCTGTGACCGGAGGAGGAGCAGAGAATTCCACCCCCCAGAGGCAGCCAACACCAGCTGCACTTGCCAGAAGGTGCCCAAATTGCGGCCAGGGCTCCCGCAACGTGGGACGTGCACGCGTGGGCCCAGGCGGCATGCAGGTGAAGCCTGTCTGCCCACACTCCCGCTCCAGCTTATACGTGGATATAACTAAATCGCAGGTACCAACCTATTGACAACAGGTTTTGGCATTCATACTTTTGTCTCAAAAAATGGTGAGAATTCTAAGCCATATATTATAAAGCGTCTCCACCTACCATAGTACTTAGGAGCAAGTCAACGGTGCACAGAAGAAAGAAGTACCTCCCATTTACCTTCCACGTAATCTCTCTAATTTCTGGGTTTTATGTTAAGGAGGTTTCAGCGATAATCCTTGTTCAGAACTGTCCCATACCTTTTAAACCTTTTCTTTAATGTAATACCTCTAAAAACAATAGAGAACAATTCTAAAGAGATCGGTTTTGCATTGGATTTGCGTGTTTTCATAACCCTTTTTAGCACTTTGCACTTTGACCCTAGCTTTTTGCACTTTTGCATTTAGCACTTTGTGTTTTGTATTCTAGTACATTTGTGTGTTTTTATAATGTCTTAGCACTTTGCTGCTAGCATTTTGCACCTTTGCATTTGGCACCTTGTACTGAAACTTAGGGCCCCATTAGGATGGCGGGCAGGTCGCCCCTGCTGGGCTGGCGATAGCTACCACCGGGCCAACTGGGGCGATCTGCCCACCATCCTCGCAGCAAACACCCCGCGCCATATTAATATGGCTGGGGGGTCTGCGGTGGTGTCTGTTAAACACCGTTAGCCATATTACGATGTGGGCGGGAACATGCCTGCGGAAAGGCATGCAGTGTGTGCATGTGGGGGCCTGTTGCGGGCCCCCAGGGACCCTGGGAGGTGGGGGGGTACACATGGGGGGTACCTATGGTACCCACCTGCTTTTCAATGTACAAAGTGGTAGGTACCACGCGGTGCCTGTCATGATGTGCATTGAAAGGGACAACATGCCTTTGTGTCAGTGCGACAAACAGTGCTTTCAGCACCTCCCGGTGCAATGTCACAAATGCCTCATGCGCCCGCCAGTCTGGCAGGCGCATCGTAATTGTGAGTGCAGGATCGCTGCACCCTCAGCGGGTGGCCCTGTTTCCCGTGGGTATGGCGGGTGGACAAAGTTCGCACGCCATACTAATGACCCCCTAAGTGTATATTGTATTATAGATCGTACCAGCCTGTATCCCATACTCAGATTTTCCATGGAAGCCACCATGGTTAAACGCAAGATCCAAAAAGCTATAATTGATAACCCACACACCGCAAATGATTCATTTTTAGTGCAAGCAGTTAGTGCAATCACTCATGAAATTGACAGGGTAGAACGCCGTTTATCCCCAGACCCTGGCACGATGGTAAGTGGACAGATAGGTGAAAGCAGTGGATTATTACCGGGAGAGATTATGCAATCTGCGGAAGCTGTTCCTATTGAGTCCCAAGGAATATCTAGGCCCCCTAAAAATATATTAGAACCAGAACCGACCTGCTCACAAAACGTGATTCTCCCCCCTTGCATACTTCTGACATATTGCCATCCCCGAAGAGAAAGAGAGGGTGTAAGAAGAGACAAACTGTGGTGGAGAATTCTAAAGGAAAGAAAGGCCCAATGCAGATCTCTAAAGATTCTGTATGGGACAGTTTAGATGGCCAAGTTACCACTGCCAACTCACAAACAACAATAATTATAGCCACAATTTTATCAAAGGTTGAGGAGCTTCTTAGGATGGATTATGAGAAAATTGACAAACTGTCTAGTGAATTTACCAAGATCTGCGGCCTATTGAAGGATACTTGCACCAATGCGGGGACAAAGAGGGATGCAACTAGGGGAGGGTAAGTTGAGCATGTGTCTAAGACAACTATCCCTATTGATAATGGAATAACCAAAGAAACATGTAGAGAAACTGTTGGGAGTCGAAATTACATGACAAGTACAGGGTAAAATAGAGGAAACAATGAGCCAGCAAATCCTAATCCACCAAGACAGCACTGTCCTATTAACCAACCCCGATCAGCCCCAGGGGATAGGTTGGAAAGGATGGACATGGAACAATAAATTCCTA
Organism: Lissotriton helveticus; assembly: GCF_964261635.1. NCBI lineage: Eukaryota > Metazoa > Chordata > Amphibia > Caudata > Salamandridae > Lissotriton > Lissotriton helveticus. The sequence goes on from NC_136065.1 coordinate 1,614,179,243, forward strand.
CATATAATAAGTCAAGTTACAACATGACCCATGAGAGGAGAGTAGATGCTTCCATCAATTTGCCCCCGTAATGCTGCCCATATGTTGAAGTTTTGGTGAATGTGCCTCCCCTACAGTTAGGACAAATGGAGAGCCATGACACACTAAAAAACTGAGTAGTACATTGGCTTGATAAAAATTGTGGCTTCCCGGGTGGCAGGAGCTAATCAGTTTTTCCTGAAAGGAAGAGTGGGATAGATTGGCCCCTTACGGAAGTGTCTCAAAGGAGACTGTATTATCATTAATTTTAGAAACCAAGGTTGGACTAAAAATACCTTAGATAGAGCACCCCCCTTGTTTCAATTAGATTCGAACATGACATTGAAACCACTTGGTTTTGCCTATATACAGCTAAGATTTACACAACATAGGGAAGATGATTGAAACTCTTTGAGTATGAATTCAGCTTTGTCCATCTACCCCCAACATGATTTACCAGTCTCAAATAGATACAGGCTTTGAGCACCCTACAAGATAATGACATAAAGGTATTTTTTCTTCCTAGCTCGGAGCCTCATTCTACTGGAGACTAGGTAGATGTCAAAGATGCGGGGTCCCTGCCTGTAACTGACCTACCTCAGATTGAGGCCCCGTTTATAAGTATAGATAAAGGAAGTAAGGGCGAGCACCCCAGAGTTAATCCAGGGAAATCATTAGAGAATGGTTATTTATTTAATGCGATTTTATATAGCGCAAACATTACCCAAAGCTGTCAGAGTGCTTTTATTTATTTATTTATTTATGTATTTAATGTGATGTTATATAGAATGTTGTCGGTCTAAGGAGCAAACAGGATTCACCAGTATGGCAGGATTTTATTACTAGTGATCTAAATATAATTTGCCTGCAAGAGACCTGGTGTACTGAACCGGTGTATGGAGAAGGGTTCACTTCATATTGGCTTCAGGCAGTGCCCATGGCAGCTGATAGAGCCAAAGGGGGGCTTCTGACCCTTATTTCAAATAAGTTATCTGCCAATATTATTAAAACTACTATTACTATAGGAGCACGCTTCCATATGTTGTGGTTGCACTGTAAAAACAGTAGGGATGTGGTCATGGTTAATTATTATAACAACATGTTTGACTCAGCACGCAGTAATATTGTATTAGAGTTAGATAATGGGCTTGATCAATTTATTAAGCATTATCAAGACTAATACTATTATAATTTGGGTGGGGGATTTTAATATATAATCTTGTCCATTTTCGATGACCAAGATTTGTGGGAAAATGCATGGTGAGGACGATGAAAGTATGCATTTCACACACAATGATTATGGAGGAGCTCTTAACTTGTTGATGGCTAAATATTACCTTAAATTACCTTGAATTGCACAGTGTGCCCGGGATACCAATAGCGGTCTCATACAAACATTTATTGGCGGAAACACTGCTTCTGTTATTGAGAGAGAGAGAGATAGAGAGAGAGAACTCTGTTTATTTAGACCTTAGTCTTTAAACTCCTATTATTGACTATATGCTAATTTCAGCTAGCAGTAGCCATCTGTGTTCTACTCCATGGATCACTGAGCAGGCATTGAACAACCATAACTGTATTTCTATGTTGACTCTAGTCTGGGGCCAAAAAATGGTAGCAAATCAAGATTTCATAACTAGTATCACTCCTATTTGACCAAATAGGACACGTGTTAAATGAGCTGGTGTTGAACCGGTAAAACTATTCTATGAAATTGTTACAAAATGTGATGCAGAGAGTTCTTTTTGACTCAACGAGAATGTTAGTCCCTCTCTGCTGTAAGCCAATTTTGAAAAAAATAATTTTGTAATTGAGGGGATACTGACTGCACCCTTCAGGAAAAAAGCAGACAACACAGAGGTTGGTTTGATCATACTTGTACCCAGGCACTAAGCGTACATTTTAATTATAAATTGGCTCTTAAGGCAAGGAAAAGCAAGCTTCAAGAGCTAGCGTGGGAAAAGTTATCCAATTTAGAGGATACAGAGAGCAGCAAGTTATTTTGGGAAACTGTGAACTCGCCGTTTTTAAAGAGTGATAGTTCTCATGTTAATTGTGATGCATGGCTGAGACATTTCTCTAGTATTTTTAATCCATCTGATCCTGATGTATCTAGGACGCTAAGCATAACAGGAAGTAAGTGGCCAGTGGTGCCCTTCGATATTTCAACTGACAACGTACATGTCGGATTTACTGGAAGTTGGGGTGGTAAAGTACGAGGCCCAGATAGGGTCCCCGTTAACCTTTACAAAGCTGAAATAGATCAATGGAGTCCTATTTTAACTAGAGCTTTTAACCTAGCAGTGATGGAGTATATGCTGCCGTCATCGAGTCAATCTGTGATAATCCCTATTTGTAAAAAAGGCACAAAATCTGAAGCTAAAAATTATTGCCCCATTTCCCTTCTGGATACATCAGTTAAAATGATGAACAGAATACTATTGGTGAGACTTGAAGATTGGGCTACTGAAAATGAGATACTCTCAACAGACCAATATGGTTTCGGAACAGTGCTGGGAACCCTCGAGCAATGTATCAACTAAGAACTCCTGATAGGCAAATACATGCACGCTAAGCAGGGAAGATTATATCTGTGTTTTGCAGATCTCAAACTCTGCTTAACCTTGGGACCACTACACAAAGAATTTATTTTGCAAGGCTGTATGAAAAAAGTTTGTGTAAGGTACGATATGGACAGCGTGGTGAGTGCACATCACACTTGAGGTTAAAAGAGATATCCACCAGGGCTGCGTCTTAGCACCATTACTTAGCTCTCTTTATTAATGGAGTTGACTAAGCCCTTCGGTCAGTACAGGCAGATGCTCCTCCAATTGCTGGCAGCCCCGTACCCGTCTTATTTTTCGCAGCCGATGCGGTGTTGCTTTCTAGAACCCCAGTTGGATTACAATGATTAATAGATCATTTTAGTCATTTTCTTAACAATAGGAAATTATTACTTAACAAGGCCAAAACTTTTGTCGTGATCTGTGGCCAGAAAACCAAGGGGCATGTTAGCAAGAACCTCGTTAAAATTATCACCATTTTAGCAGCAGGAAACGGCGATAATGGGCTTGCTAATATGCGTTATAGAATTCCAATAGAAGCCCAGGTTAGATGTGCCGGACATCTAACCTGGGCTTCTATTGGAATTCTATGACGCATGTTAGCAAGCCCATTATCGCTGTTTTAGTGGTAGTTTCCTGCAGCTAAAACGGCGATAATTTTAACGAGGTTCTTGCTAATATGTCCCAAGAAACCTAAAACCTTCTATACAGAGAGTTCCCCAGAAGAATCTGTTACTACCTTTTGTTACCTAGGAGTAATTTACTCAGATAATGGGAATTGGATGCACAAACTTGTTAATGTTCATTCCACAGGATTTTTACATTTGCATCAAAGCTAGGCAATTGTTGTATCAAGGATATGGAAGATATATATATAAGGCTAGATGTGTTGCCAACGGTGATTGATCAAGCCCTGATCTTTGGACTGGGTAAGAGTGGTCTGCTTAATTCAGGCACTCTGTTCATCACCACCCCCTTTTCTGAATCATTTTGTCCAACATAAGCGTGGAAGGGTATACTCAGATGTGAGTCCCTTGCTCATTGCACCATCAGGATTCAAGCAAGCCGGGCCGACGACGCCTGAAATGGCAGAAACCGGTCCCCAGAAGCTTGTTTCCTTCCCAGTATAAGAATTGGCTTGGTAGTTTGGTTTGCCCTGTTCCCATCATGCACTGGGACAGGAACAGACTAATTTGCATATAGCCAAGTTCTGAGCTGGGATGGTGCAGTGAGCTAAAAAACGGTGATGGATCAAGCCCTGATCTTTGGACTGGATAAGAGTGGTCTGCTTAATTCAGGCACTCTGTTCATCACCACCCCCTTTTCTGAATCATTTTGTCCACCATAAGCGTGGAAGGGTATACTCAGATGTGAATCCCTTGCTCATTGCACCATCAGGATTCAAGCAAGCCGGGCCGATGACGCCTGAAATGGCAGAAACCGGTCCCCCGAAGCTTGTTTCCTTCCCAGTATAAGAATTGGCTTGGTAGTTTGGTTTGCCCTGTTCCCATCATGCACTGGGACAGGAACAGACTAATTTGCATATAGCCAAGTTCTGAGCTGGGATGGTGCAGTGAGCTAAAAAACGGTGATGGATCAAGCCCTGATCTTTGGACTGGGTAAGAGTGGTCTGCTTAATTCAGGCACTCTGTTCATCACCACCCCCTTTTCTGAATCATTTTGTCCACCATAAGCGTGGAAGGGTATACTCAGATGTGAGTCCCTTGCTCATTGCACCATCAAGATTCAAGCAAGCCGGGCCGACGACGCCTGAAATGGCAGAAACCGGTCCCCGGAAGCTTGTTTCCTTCCCAGTATAAGAATTGGCTTGGTAGTTTGGTTTGCCCTGTTCCCATCATGCACTGGGACAGGAACAGACTAATTTGCATATAGCCAAGTTCTGAGCTGGGATGGTGCAGTGAGCTAAAAAATGGTGATGGATCAAGCCCTGATCTTTAGACTGGGTAAGAGTGGTCTGCTTAATTCAGGCACTCTGTTCATCACCACCCCCTTTTCTGAATCATTTTGTCCACCATAAGCGTGGAAGGGTATACTCAGATGTGAGTCCCTTGCTCATTGCACCATCAGGATTCAAGCAAGCCAGGCCGACGATGCCTGAAATGGCAGAAACCGGTCCCCGGAAGCTTGTTTCCTTCCCAGTATAAGAATTGGCTTGGTAGTTTGGTTTGCCCTGTTCCCATCATGCACTGGGACAGGAACAGACTAATTTGCATATAGCCAAGTTCTGAGCTGGGATGGTGCAGTGAGCTAAAAAACGGTGATGGATCAAGCCCTGATCTTTGGACTGGGTAAGAGTGGTCTGCTTAATTCAGGCACTCTGTTCATCACCACCCCCTTTTCTGAATCATTTTGTCCACCATAAGCGTGGAAGGGTATACTCAGATGTGAGTCCCTTGCTCATTGCACCATCAAGATTCAAGCAAGCCGGGCCGACGACGCCTGAAATGGCAGAAACCGGTCCCCGGAAGCTTGTTTCCTTCCCAGTATAAGAATTGGCTTGGTAGTTTGGTTTGCCCTGTTCCCATCATGCACTGGGACAGGAACAGACTAATTTGCATATAGTCAAGTTCTGAGCTGGGATGGTGCAGTGAGCTAAAAAACGGTGATGGATCAAGCCCTGATCTTTGGACTGGGTAAGAGTGGTCTGCTTAATTCAGGCACTCTGTTCATCACCACCCCCTTTTCTGAATCACAGCTCTTTTTGGTGCAGGGGTGTGGGGCCATAATCATAATCAGATTTTACAACACAAAGGAAATTATTTTTTAAAACGTCTTTTATATCTACCTCCATCAGCGTCTACCGAAATTATACATTGTGAAGTAGGAATAAACTACCTATCGGATCAGATTGCTGTGAGGCCTTTATTGCTATGGAGATCCGTCTGGGCCAAGATTAGACAAAATTTACGCAAACCATCATTAAAGATTGTCTACTATTGGATAAAAGTTTACGTATCCCCTGGCTTAAATATATCCATGATTCGTTTACTAATTTATTTAATCTCCAGATTCAGGTTGTGTGACAACCATATCTAAACAAGAGATCAAGGATACCTTTTTAGCTCATAAAATAGAGACTTGTAGGAGAGTGGTAGGGAAGAAACCTACCTTTGTATTTTATCAACAGATGGAGCTCATTGCAGGATTTCAAGGTTACCTGTCTGTAGTGACTAGGTCCTCACACTGCTTTGTGTTGACTCACCTAGATGCCTTCCCTACTAGGAAAATGTGTCTTTCTACCCCATGCCCCTGTAATGGGCTATCGAAAAAAAGCACCACACACCTTATGCTTTGTGTAAGTTTTATTCATTTCTAATATGTTTTTATCTAAAACCATTTTCTATAAAATTTAATGTGAAAACAACCCATGCAACTATGAACGTATTGGTTGCTCTTGAAGATCCTGGGATATGTTTTTATGTTGCTTCTTTTATCCAAAAAACAATTGCTGCTAGGAAAGGCATCGTGTTTGATAATCAATTGGACTGTTTTATTTATTGAAATGTCTGTATACAAGTGTTTAAATCCTGTTCATGTTTTTATGTTTGTTGTATATACTGAATAAAGCTATTATTAATTGAATTGACTAGAGCCCAACACTCGCACAACAAACTGAAGTAATCTCCTAAATGCGCAGGAGGCTGATGCTTTCCCCATCCAGAACTAAGCGGAGTCCCACATCAGGTCTCACACCAGCTGTCTTAGAAAGCCCTAACAAACCCCTTGTAGGAGTCAGAAATAACAGTACATTTCAATGTCCCACCGTGCATGCTCCAAGACTAACATCATATGTCTCTTATGCATGTATGAGGCCGCCACACTGCTTTCTGCTCAGTCCCATGGTTTTCTAAGGAACCAGGTCCATGATCAACCACACGCCTCAAAAGTCAACTGCCAGTCTCACTCAATTCGAGTTTTGACAGTCCCTAACAGAGTTGAAACTGCGTCCTCCTTCCCCTTACTTGACGAACATGCCAAGCCAGCACCGTCCATCTGCTCATCTGTCAGTGTGCCATCTTCCTGTATAACAATGTGACTCAGTGCCACTCCGGTCTGACATTAATTCCTGGGACACATAGTGGTTTGCATTTCCCAATCTATCCATCCACCTCCCACTTTTAGTTCTCCACATGCCTCGCTCCCTGCTCAGTACCTTCTCCCATTGCTTGAGCCAGAACTCTAACTCTTCAGGTTTTTAAAATAAATTAGTTTTGCCTTGTGCTATCACTCACAGATGAGCCGAAAGCAGAAGCTTGCAGGACAATTGCAATGTCCTGTGTTTTCGTTTGACATCCACAAGCCACTTACTCTGTACTTGCATATTTGTTTTAAGTTAATTTATATCTATTTACATGTTTTATTATTTTTAATAATGTAATTCTATTTAATATTATTACCCATTTTAAATCCCTATCCCGATTTTGTCTAAGGGAGGGTGTTGCAGGACCAGTTGTAGAACATAGAAAACTTCTCAGGGGTCCCACTGATACTTAGTCCTTTTAAACTCAAAAAGAAGAAATTGGCACAGAAGCTGAAATATAAAAGAACATTTTTAATAACCTCAAATGAGTGAGACTATGTCACACAGAAGCCTTAGCAACTGAATGAGGCAGTCTAAGGAGTACAGAAAACTTGGGCTTTATATATGCTTAGGGTTACTAAGTAAGCATAAAACCAAGGGGCGGTCCTGACACATGTAAGCATGCAAACATGACTAAGATGGGCATACAAGATCTGCTTGCTCAACAAAGTGGGAGGAGAGTTACTTCTCCATACATCAGCAAAAATAGCCTGACAGTTATACTAGAGAAGCAGGTGTATTCTATTAGCTAGTCCCTTCAGGGCATGTGCGAAGGTGGAAGATGCTAAACATAGTTTGTCTCTAGGCAGACTACAAAAGCAGTTAACAGAAAGGTAGGACAGAGCACATGGCAAACAAAATGGCTGCCAGAAATACAAAATGGCTTTCACAAAGCGGATAAGATAACTTCTAATTACAAGATGACTTTTGCTAATGCTAACCCATTGCTGCCAACTTACAACACAGTGGATGGACATGTGTTGTGCTGGACTTACTACAAAAATGTAAGTTGCTACAAAAAAGTAGTTTGTGAATAGCATTTTGTAGTAAGTTTTGTACAACTACCTTAGTAGTACAAAAAGTACAACAAAGTCCATTTGTGAGTCAGGCCAATTCTGTTTAGGTTTGCAGCTAAGAGATTGACATTGTGTTCATGTGTAATAACTGCAGTGCCCAGCCAGGGTTTTATCTAAGCAGGCTAGTAAAAGTGTTCAATTGAAATAATGAACAACACAAAAGCACTTTGAAACTGTAGCAATTTCTGGGACTGACATTTGCCACATTATAATTGCATTACATTTATTATCTAACATGGGTCTACAATTTAAAAAATGTTGCCATCTTCCAACACTGTTACCATTAGGATAGAAATCACAAGTACTTTTCAATATTTATATGCACTTTGGTTTATTTACTATGCTTTTTTCCATGAAGCCCATGAATGTATTTATGAGTACATATGAACACTAATTGTGGTGGCACACAAACACAGCAGTCCGAATTGTTTCACAAGTGTGTGCTTTCAGTAAGACTTCCTTCATTAATTTCCTATAGCATTGTGGTAAATGTAGTCCTTGCTTCTTTCATTTCCATTTTCAATCTTCATTTATCAGTAAAACACTGATCAATTTTCATTTAGGTCATATTCTGCAAATCATGAATACTGGCTCTTGCCAGGCCTTATTTCTCCACCATACTTTAGGCTAAGACATGACTAAATGTAGATTCAATAAACCAGAGTCTACGGATTGCAGTTCTGTGTAATAAAAAATGTTTTGTAGCATGTAAGGCAACATGGTGGCCAGTCTCTAATATGCGACAGTCATCGTGTCTATGGGATAGCCAGTGCTATAAAGTGCTGTGCATTCAGCCTTATAACACATCAAAACAACTCACAATGTACATGTTGTGGGAAGTGAAGGACAACGGTCATGTGGGAAGCGAACGGACTATACACTAAATGGGTAAGTAGCTTGCTTTAGCAGTACAGGTAAAAAGTCCTCTGCCCCCTTAAAACCTCATGTGCCATGAACCAGCATTCACTCTCTTATCTGTTCTCCTCTTGGTGGCTATGAGTAGTTTTGCACTTTAGATGCACCACCCATCAAGCAGAACATGTTGTGAAGCCAATGTATGAATTACTGGTCGCAAAATACTAGTCACAAATTACAACCAGTATTTTTGCCATCAGTAAAGAATTTTCACAAAACTACCTATATATTAACAGGTTGGACCATACATTTCTGAATTATAGATGGTTGCAATCCAACATTCTTTATGAATATTAAGTGATGCCCTCTTAGGGCATCACTGAATTCCGCAGCTAGGCTCATCACATGCTCCCAAAAAAAACAATCACATTTCTCCGGACCTGAAATCTCAAAACTGGCTTCCGTTTGAGGCAAGGATTCAACTAAAACTTGCATATATGACACAAAAAGCACTGCACTTCAACACTCCTCTGCACCTTGCAAATAAGCTAGAACTGTTGTGCGGTGCCCGTTCTTCAAGGAGCTTCAGTACCTTGCTGCTCAAACCTAAGAAATAAAAAAATTGAAAATGTACAATCAATCATTATCATGTATTGCCCCAAGAATTTGGAACTCCCTTCCTCTGAGAACTAGACTGAGTCCATCAACATTTTCCTTCAGAAAGGAAGTGAAAGCTTTACTGATGAGCATGTCATTAAGTTAGAAGATTCTGTCTTTCCAGACTGCTCTGGTGGCTCTTCAGAGCACATTGTTGAGTTAGAAGCTTTTGTCTTTCCAGTATGATCTGAGCCCAAGGAATGCTCCTCCTCTTCTAGTCTTGCAATGAATCTTCTTGTTTTATTCTACTCACATGTTCTTCTGTCTTCCTTTCATGCACTACTGCTTACTTTTGTTACTGGGCAATTGTAGTGTCCTTATACCTGCCTCTATTATGTCACTATATACCTGTTGCTATTTGTATATATCGTTGCTTTTCTCCCACAATTGTCTACCATATGTGTTCAGCAACTCATCTGTAAGGCGCTCTGATGTTTGCACTATTTAAAACTCTTAAAATAAACAAATGAATTAATGAGATAGGTCCCACATTGTGATTCACTATGGTTAGAGGCCATCACAGGTATGGCGGCCTGCTTCGGTCACCATACTACCATCTCTGTGATCGCTTTTAAATAAAGCACATTTTAAAAAAAACATTTTATCCCAAAGGAAACAGGGTTGTGTTTTAAATATAAGCTTTAATATTTGTGTTATATTTGGTAGTGGTTCCAGGAACCACTGGCAACTCCCCAACAAACCATTTATAATTCACAGTATGAAAGGGGGGACTAAGAAATGCTTAATTTGAGTTGGAAGTTTCCGGTGTTCGGCACCAGCACTTAATTGTCAGCATTGGCTCTAATGAAAGTCCACCACATGGTGACGCTGTTTGCCTCATTTTGAGATGAGCACAACAAGTGTGTTTTATAAGTTTACATGCATAAAATAGTCTGAATTGGCACATTTGTAGGAGTGCAATGGTTAGTAGTTATGTTGATACGGTCATTAGCAGTGCTGGCTGGGGAAATGGGTGGTATGGATTGCAGTGGCCTCCTGAGAACAGTCTTGGCACACTTTAGTTTATATATGAAGCACTGATCCCAACTGCATCTATTTCCTTTTGTGAATAGTGCACCAATTCCTATAAAGTCTTGATAACTTTTCTATATTTTGCAACTGGATTTCAATTACACATTGATATGTAGAATATTGATTTGGTATTTGGAAGGGATACCTACAACACGCTCCTTCCAGATACCGAATAGGTATCTATTCGCAATTTTATTTTAGGAGACCAAAAACATTTTCTGACTCCTAAAATTGAATTAGTACATCTATAAAACATTCTTGTGGTCGGAAAAGCTAATTTGGACTATAAAAATACTCAGAATATTTAGTCCAATGTTGTTTCTTGGTAAACAGAATAAAATAGAGAGATTGCTTCTGGTGAATTTACATATCTAAAATTACGGGGGAAACAGGGTCAGACAGAAAGTCAAACAGTTGTGCTGAAAGGCACACAGTGTGAGGAACTCCAGCTCTCTGTGTAATGTAGTGTAATGTACTAACATAATTTTCAGAAACACAACTTCTTTGCCACTTCGTAGGTGGCTATTTAAATGTCTACGCTATTTAATTTTATGAGACGTGTTGGTGTTCATGAAGAAATACCTCCAGGGGAGACAAAGGAGGGATGTCAGGAACCAAGGTTCAGTACAGTGAAATCTAGTGTTGATAGAGGATTTATCAGAGTGGAGTAAGGTTACCGCATGAACATTGTTGATACATAACTTGAAATATGTTGTTCGGCACTTATGTGGTTTCTTCACAAACGCCCCTGCCACCGTTTTCTTCAGGGACATACAGAGTAAGGGGATCCAAATAGATGTCCATTGCTACATGTACACAAGAGTTCAGAGCTCAGTAAAACTGCTTTGAAACCTACTGCAGCTGTATATTTCTGCTAAATCCCGACCTGTTTGGGGCAGGTGAGGGAACAGTGGCACCGGGAGATCATTTTTAAAGAAGCATATGATTCTGGAAATATATGCTGGCCACTGGATCATAGTTTGTTTTTTATACCTAGAACATACCTTACGGGCCACTTAATTGGAAATTGAGTTCTAAATCCATTGTCATGCTAGCACATTGAAACAAAATGATGTGGTAATAATATCACAAATAAGTATAGTCTGAAAAGTACATATTAAATGTTCGAATAATGTTTCAATTATTTAATTATTTTCTCCACATTGTTTTAGGGAAATGTGTTACATTTTTTATTGTAAATGTTGAAAAATTGATTTGTAAATACTTTCAGATTGCATCTTCTTGATAGTCTTCCAAGGTGTTTTTCTGCTATATCACTTCAATATGTTCGACTTGAATGTAGCCAGTTTCTTTCATGATTTATGCTGTTTACAACCACTTAGGAACACTAATTGTGTGTCATTTGTGTGATTTTTTTTACAAAAATGGGAGTTGTATAAATGCAGAGACTGTGTAGTAAAATTATAACTATGTCATTAAAACGCCCCATTCATGTCGTGAAGCCAATGGGAACTTCTTCTGGCCACAGAGTTTCACTGAACAAATAGAAACACCTACTTTTTTATTCAAACCAAGAGAATATCCTGTGAATATGCTTAAGTAAACTTTTCATTGTATTGTTTATCTATTTCATTTTATTTTTTATATTTTCATTTTTAACCAAAAATGAGTTGCTGTAGAGGTACTGCGAATGGTTTCCAAAACATTGAAATATTTGTGTTTTAAGAGCGAGAGTTTGGATATGATTTGAAAAAGGGAAGGGTTTGACAGGTACCAGCAATTCCTTTTGGAGTGGGTGGTTTTATCGTCGGGGAGAAATAGAGAGAGGTACGACCTAGGTGATCTCACGGGGAATCGCTCCACACGCACGAGTGTGAACACGGGGTACCCCCAACCCTCGCCTCCCATGGGGCTAGTTGCTCCCTACTAAAGGGTCAATGGACCTTTTTGGAGGATTAGGACTATAGGTCTTATCCACAGAGTGGCATTACCCATACATCATGGTAAGATTGGAGCCCCTATCCCGGTCCTGATGAAAGCCATGTACCTTTGGGACAGGATGGCTGAAACATGTTGACCTTTTTTTAAGAAAAACTCACACAGCGGTGATTGGATAATTGCTTTCTTATTCACCGCACTTCTGTTTTTAAATCCCACATGGCTCCCTCACTAAATAAAGTTTCATTGGGGAACTCTTGATGGCTTTTTAACTCACTACTCCCTTAGGGCCCCCACTCACTTTAGTAAGTGCATCCCTGTCGTCAGGTGCATGCCCGTCCTCCACCAAACGGGGTTTCTGGAGGGCGAGGACTGGCAGATGATGAAGCATGACACCTGGTGGTGTGTGATGCCAGCCTATCACTTTTTGTGTTATATTTGGTAGTGGTTCCAGGAACCACTGGCAACTCCCCAACAAACCATTTATAATTCACAGTATGAAAGGGGGGACTAAGAAATGCTTAATTTGAGTTGGAAGTTTCCGGTGTACGGCACCAGCACTTAATTGTCAGCATTGGCTCTAATGACAGTCCACCACATGGTGACGCTGTTTGCCTCATTTTAGATGAGCACAACAAGTGTGTTTTATAAGTTTACATGCATAAAATAGTCTGAATTGGCACATTTGTAGGAGTGCAATGGTTAGTAGTTATGTTGATACTGTCATTAGCAGTGCTGGCTGGGGAAATGGGTGGTATGGATTGCAGTGGCCTCCTGAGAACAGTCTTGGCACACTTTAGTTTATATATGAAGCACTGATCCCAACTGCATCTATTTCCTTTTGTGAATAGTGCACCAATTCCTATAAAGTCTTGATAACTTTTCTATATTTTGCAACTGGATTTCAATTACACATTGATATGTAGAATATTGATTTGGTATTTGGAAGGGATACCTACAACACGCTCCTTCCAGATACCGAATAGGTATCTATTCGCAATTTTATTTTAGGAGACCAAAAACATTTTCTGACTCCTAAAATTGAATTAGTACATCTATAAAACATTCTTGTGGTCGGAAAAGCTAATTTGGACTATAAAAATACTCAGAATATTTAGTCCAATGTTGTTTCTTGGTAAACAGAATAAAATAGAGAGATTGCTTCTGGTGAATTTACATATCTAAAATTACGGGGGAAACAGGGTCAGACAGAAAGTCAAACAGTTGTGCTGAAAGGCACGCAGTGTGAGGAACTCCAGCTCTCTGTGTAATGTATCTCACTTTTTGTGAGATTCCCACAGTACTGCTTGGCTATTCACATTTACTTGGTTAATTTCTAGAAGTGGTCTTTATTTGTGATATATAGTTTAAGGATGCCATTACCTTTAAGGGAGGGACAGATCAAGCACTAGAGACTGCATGCCATGAATGCCAGTCATAATGGTCTCCGGATATATATATATATATATATAGCTAAAGCGCTTACCTGAATTTCAAACGCAATCTCAATTGAGAGTGCTGTTGACCCACTGTGTTGAGGCGCAGTAAGAAGCATTTCTCTGATTAGTTTTCTTTCAGGCAGATTTGAAGTTACAGATAGAGAGATTATTGGAATTTGTTTCTTTCTCTATTACATCACAGTGACTATTTCTTGCCATTTGAAGCATGGAAGAATTAGGGTAGCATTTATTTAGCATATCTACTATAATAATACATTTATATCAAGTGTGTGCTGCTCTAGTCATTTTACTATCTATATAATTTTAGAAGTAAACTTATTAGGGTAATATTTTTTACGTCAGGATTTTTGGATGAGATTAATGCATCTTAATTATTCACTTTCATTGTAAAAACCTGTTTTGATAGACAAATCTGATTTGTGCCACTTAGCTTAGCATTATGATCCCTTAATGTGATATTAACCAAACACATTCTAAACAACGTTCACAAGTTATAACTGAGTTGCTATCATGCTAAGTAGAAGCATTGCTTTTGCAATTCCCACACTTACCTGAGAAAATATGCCTCTGTTCCCCAGCTACTGATGCTTGCGTTGTTGAAAGAGGCGGTATATATACATGGATTTTTATCACCCTTGAGAAAAATACACCTATACATTACTGGTTGCGAAGCTAAATAGAGGCTTAATATTCCACAGCCCCCAGAGTACAGAACAGGACCAAAATACTGCCTGGTATCAATTAACACAGAGTTTGCATGATGTCTCTGTGTGATAATAACATGCAGCTATTTACAGGAGGATTCATTGTAGAAATGTACATGATATTAATTGTAAGAGTCTCTGATCACATTTGTAATAGCTTTTATTATTATTTTTTGCATATATTGCCTATCCTGGCAGGTGTTAGTTAGTGGATAACTGAGGTGCATTAAATGTCCAAAGAATATCCACATTTTGGGGTATTGTTGAGCTTGATGACAATGGCTCCTGAGCAGCCATGGAAAACCCCTGTCCTACTTTACTGATTTTTCTACTGTGCATTGTAGATCATCCGGTGTGATTGGTTCTGTGATGACAGCATATACACCAAAGTGGGTACAGTATGTGGCGTTGTGGGACAACTGCCCACTTTCGAAGTGAGCAACTCGGTTGGAAATGGACAACCAGATTTCGGGAAACATCCTTTAAAACGCCACTTTTACCACGTAGTGCCTTTACGACGCAACGTTTACAACGCAAACCATTACAACGCATTGCTCTGGAGGGCGCTCTAGCATAGGGAATGGGTTTAATTTACTGTCCAACACCTTCCCTACTATCCACGGGGTCTGGAGTTGGAATAGTAAATTAAACTATTCACTATCCAGCGCCCCAAAGCACTATGCGTTGTAATGGTATGCGTTGTAAAAACCGCGTTGTAAAAGCATGCGTTGTAATGTCATACATCCCCAGATTTCAGTCGGAAAAATGTTTGTGGTTCTGGGCAAATCACTTAATCTTCCTCTGCCTAAAAAAATTAAAAAGTATATGTCTTTGTTTAAAGTAACTCATGAAAAGCACTGCAACCCGTTCGTCTATAGCCCACGCTATATAAAACTGCAAAAAAACAAAGCACTGGCAAATCCAATATGTCTCACTTATGCAAGAGCTATTGACAATGTCTTTTAGACATGTTGTACACTGGTGTGGCTGCTCTTTAGCATGGCTAAACATTAGTGGGGTTCTGTGGGGCAGGGTAGACTGGATTGGGGTAGATTGAGGTAGAGTGGAATGGGGTAGATTTGGAGTAGGGTGGAGTCAGGTACAGGGGTAGTATTCGGTGGGGTACATTGGTTTAGAGTAGCATTGAGTGGAGTAAATTGGGATAGCATGGAGTGGGGTAGATTAGTTTACAGTAGAGTGGGGTAAATTCAGGTTGTGTGGAGCGGGGTAGACTGGTTTAGAGTGGAGTGGAGTACAGTCAGGTAGGTCGTAGTGGGGTATATTGGGGTAGAGTCAGGTAGACTGAAGTGGGGTACCTTGGGGAAGATCTTAGTGGTGTAGAGTGGGGTAGACAGAGTGCAGAAGAGCGGTAATGTTTAGAGTGGAGTGCAGTGAACTGTAGTGGGGTGGGGCAGATTGTGGTGCAGTGGAGTAGATTATAGTGGAGCTGGGTAGATAGTAGAGGAGTGGGGTAGATTGGAGTGGAATGAGGAGGTGTAAATTGGAGTGGAAGGGGTGGATTTGGGTAGATAGGTGTAGACCTGGGTGGATTGCTGTGGATAGGAGTATGGCAGATTGGGGTAGATTAAGGTAAAGTGGAGAGAGGAATATTGGGGTAGATTGGAATGGGGTACATTAGGGAAGAATGGAGTGGGGTTGATTGGGGTAAATTGAGAGGGGTTGGGTGGAGTGGGGCAGATTGGAATTGAGTGAGCTACTTGAAGTGGGATAGAGTGGCTGGATTAGAGTAGGATAAATTGGAATTTTGTTGGGTAGGTTGGATTAGAGTGGGGTGGACTGAAATGTGACAGGGTACTCTTGGTGGGGTAGAATGGGAGATTAGAGTTGGGTAGATTGGAATGGAGTGGGATAGATAGGGGTAGTGAGGAGTGGGGTAGACTGGGGTAGCTTGGACTGGGCTATTTTGAAGTGGGGTAGATTGAGGTAGAGTGGAGTGGAGTAGGGTAGGTTGGAATGGAGTGGCATGGAGTAGAGTGGTGTAGGGTAGTGTTGAGTGAAGTGGAGTAGACTGAAGTTAAATAGATTGGAGTTGAGTAGATCGTGCTAGACTGGAGTGGGGTAGGTTGGGATGGAGAGGGTTACACTGGAGTGGAGTGTGGTAGATTGGAGTGAAGTGGAGTGTGGTAATTTAGATTAGAGTGAAGTGGGGTGGGCTAGATTGTATTGGAGAAGTGGTTTAGTTTTGGTAGATTGGAGTAAAGTACGGTGAAGTGGGGTAGATTTGGTGAATTGGAGTAGGGTAGAGTGGAGTCAGGAGACTTGGGGAAAGTGAAGTAGGGCAGAATGGAGTGAAGTAGATGAAATCGAATGGAATAGAGTAGAACGGTGCTGATTGGAGAGCAGCAACGTGTGGGTAGATTAATCAGGAATGGGTTACATTTGTATGGAGTAGATTGGGTGTATTAGAGTATGGTATATTGAAATGATAGATTATAACGGTACATTGGAGTGGTGTGGGTATATTGTAGTGAAGTAGAGTGGGGTATATTGGAGTGGAGTGGTGCAGAACTGGCTAGAGCAGAATGGAGTGGAGTAGTATAGAGTGAAATAATAATAAACTATGAAATATGGAAGAGGTGTGGCGAGTGGCCCGGGTGCCTGACTCCGGACCACAGGGTTCATCGTTTGATCCCAGGCTTCGGTAGCAGGTTAACTCAGCACCATGTGACTCTGGGAAATACTTAATCTTCCCGACAGCCCCCAGCGCCACAACACGTCTCCGGAGGTAGCTGTGAGCTTTACAAATGCTAGTATTTCATGGTGTAAAAAAGAACTGCCATTACAGACAACACATTTTCATTTGAAAATGGCTTTTACATTTGCACAGATATATTTACTGCGCACAAATGATAATTTGTGGAAATATCATCACCAAATGTATTGATTTCACCAAAGGCATTAATTTTTTTATTGTAGTAATATATTTGTTTCCACCAAAGTTCAGAATTACAAGATAAATGTGCTTCATTTATTCTGTTCTCAATCAGATGTATTCTGGAATATCAGCATAGTTAATTTTTGTTGTGTGCTAGAAAAGATACCATCTTACAACCTGTCCTTTTGCATAAGAACTCAGCAGGGTGGATTGTCTGATAAATTCTCTCACTTTGAAGTCAGCTAAAGAAAGGCAAGACACCAAGTTCCCTCAGATTACAAAGCCTGAATTTTGACCTCCGAATCTGAATGGTCAGCAAATGAGACAGGATAAGAGCAAGATTTAAAGGTCTGTTTACAGATAGAGAGTACTCAAGGGAGAGACCAAGTCAAGCTGGGCAACAAAAAGAAACAAGTATTTGCAATGCAATAGGTCCCGCATTTGTTGGAGTTTGAGCTATTGGCATTGCAAATAAAAAAACATTACATAAAGGCTACAGAAAACTGCCAATACTTGCAGATTGTCCACACTATCAAATAACATCCGCTGAGGTAAATGCACTCACATACTGATAATATGAACCAGGACCTGCCGTTTGTTTAAACAGATGACACCAGGACACCCCCATGCCGCACGGCCCTCCAGCTGCTGGCGCGCCCCTGCCCTGCGCCACAGGCTCGTCCCTGACCTTGGTGCCCCCTCGCTGCCGCTCGTTCTTCCTCCCTCGCAGCTCTCCGCTTTTTTTCGCCAGCTTGTCCTAAATTGTACTTGTGTTTCGCCAGTTTAGCCCTAACTTGTATTTTTGTCCTCTGTTTATTTTCATGTTGTGCCTTTTGTTGAATTGTACCCCCTGTTGTGTGCCCCCCCGCTCCCCGCCTCCCGCCGCTGCTCCCTCGCGGCCCCGCCTCCTTCCTTTTCTGTACATCCCATTGGCCGCCCCAGTCCCGCCTCCCAGCTGCTCCTCCCTCCCACTTAGCCTCATATGGAGACAGCGCGTACGCGCAGCGGTCACGCGCAGCGGTCACGCGCAGTGGTCACGCGTAGCAGGCGCGCCGATTGTGCTCCGAAGGCAAGCCCATCTATGCCCGTCCGCGCCTGGACCGCGCCCAGCGCCAGGACCCCTGGCCCCCGAGGATGCCAGCCCACGCGACGGATCTATGATGCCGCCACCCTCAATGAATTCAAACCTGGCCTGAACCCCGCCTGCTACCGAGCCACCCCGAAACGCCCCTGTAGTAAAGACACACTACACGATAGCAAAGTTAAGTAGGTTTAATTAGTGATAATCATCAGGTGCTCCCAGCTGGGCGGCATATCGTTTTACCAACATTCCAACGCTGCCTCCAGGCTGACAGCTTGGGCAGAACCATAATGGGAAAGAGGGGAGGGGGAAACAGCCGGGAGGGAGAAACCACTTCTAAGTTACAACACATCTTCCTCCCTAAGGGAACAGTAAGGAAAGGAAAGAGACGGACTGGGGAAAACAGTGAAATACAGAAACATTAGGTCCGCGGAGCGGACTGGTCCCTAGGTCAAGGCCTAGGTAACTGCTGCAAGGCTAACTTACTCTAACATGGGGGCTCACCTCATGCTATACTGCCTGTGCCAGGACGGGGTAGTCCTTGTCCTGTGACTTTCCCTTCTCTGCCCCAGTTCCACCCTTCTTTCGCCAGACTCTGCTATATCCTCCCCTAACACATCTCTCTTGGTAGTGACCGGGACCACCCTATCTTGACTCCACACTTTTCCATCCTGCATCACTACCACATTGCTCTTGACCTCCCTTATCCTCTCTGGGGCGTAGAACCTGTCCTCACTTCTCCCTACTCTGTCTGGCCTCCTGATGTACACCAGCTGTCCTCTACTGAGGTTCTTTTCTTTTGCCCCACACTTCCTTTCATACCACTCTTTGTACTTGTCTTGCTTGTCTTCAATTCTCCTCTGCATGTCCTCCAGATCTACTTCTATATGACTTTCACTCCGCATCCACTGTGGGGACAGCTTTGATCCTGCCTTTCTTCCTCTCATTAGCTCGAAAGGGGTGTGTCCTGTGGTGGAGTTGGGGGTGGTATGGTAGGCCCATAAAGTTTCCATTACAGCATCTTCCATATTTTTCCCCGACTTCCCGGCCAGCTTGATGCTCTCCTTCAGTAAGCGGTTCGCCCTTTCAACTTTTCCGTTAGCCTTGGGACAGTACAACGGCGTGCGGACGTGAGAAATAGAACAGTCTTTCAAGAATTCCTTCATTTCCTCCGAGATCAGCTGGACCCCATTGTCCGTGATTAACGTTGCGGGGATCCCTTCTCTCGAGAACACTTCTTTCAAGAAACGTATCAAGGACTTTGTGTTGATGTTCACTACAATTTTGTGAGTTATCCAGTTGGAATAGTAGTCTATCAGAACCAATAGATACAAATCATGTGAGCCTCTACCATGAATGGGACCCGTGATATCAAATCCCAGTGTTTTCCACGGAGCCAAAGGTACTTCCACTGGAATCAAAGGTGAATGCTTGGTTACTTTGGACTTGTCACTGATGCTGCATGCGTAACAATCTCGCACCTTCTCCTCCATTTCTCGATCCATCTCCGGGAACCAATAGTCTGCCCTTAATCTAGATTTGCACAAGCTTCGGCCAAGATGACCTTCATGGGCTAAGGTGATGACTTGCTGCCTCACTCCTTCCGGCGGAACCAGTTTTCCCGACTTCATGACAAGGTTCGTTTCTACTGAGAGATCATCTTTTACATTCCAATACGGCTGGATTTCCCTTTCCAGCTCTTTGCACCTCTGTGGCCACCCCGTGACAATGTACTTCTTCACTTCTTCAATGTCTCATCTTTTTCCATATGATTCTCCCAATCTTCCTTCGTCACAGCTGCTACACTTATCTCCAAGATGGTGTCCTCCACCTTTTCCTCATCTGTTTCGCTGTGGACAGGAGCTCTTGAGAGGAAATCCGCTACTCTGTTCTGTTGTCCAGGTATGTATACTGCTCGAAAGTTATATCCCTGTATGCCCAAGACCCACTTAGCAATGCGCGGGGTGATTTCCTCCATATTCTTCTTGGTGAACAGAGGAACCAACGGCTTGTGGTACGTGTGCACCTCGAATGGTACTCCCCACACGTAGAATTTGAAGTGTTTGATGGCCCAGTATACAGCAAGTGCCTCCTTTTCCACTGTGGAATAATTTGCTTCCGGGGAAGTAAGAGTTCTTGATGCGAAAGCAATTACATTTACTTGCTTCTCTTCTCTCTGCGATAGGGTTGCTCCTATTCCCCTGTTGCTGGCATCAGTGGTTATTATTATTTCTTTTTCCTGATCAAATTTGCCAATGAAGGGTGCCTGAATAATGGCATTTTTTATGTCTCTGAACGCCATTTCTTGCTTCTCACCCCATCCGAAAATGCTGTCTTTCTTCACCAATTCTCTCATGGCATGAGTTCTGATAGCAAAGTCTTTAATGAACTTCGCCATGTATTCTGCCAGACCCAGGAATGACAACAATTCCTCTTTGTTAGTAGGTGTGGGTGCATCTCTGACGGCATTGACCAAATCACATTTTGGTTTAATCCCATCTTCGAATATGGTATGGCCCAAGTAATCCACTGAGCTCACACCCAATTTGCATTTGCTTAACCTGGTGGTGAATCCTACTTCCTTCAGCCTCCTTAACACTCTTTTTAGGTTCTCGCAATGTTCCTCCTCATTTGAGCCATAGATTAGTATGTCATCCTGGAAGCACATTGTTTTTCTGCATTCTCTTAGGATGTGCTGCATCACACGCTGGAAGGCCGCTGCCGCCGACGCCAAGCCAAAAGGCATCCTTAAAAATTTGAAATTGCCAAACGGTGTAGTGAAGGCTGTCAGCAACTGTGACTCGGGGTGTAGCTCTATCTGGTAGTAGGCCGAAGACAAATCCAGCACACTAAAGAACCTGGCCCCCTGTATAGTGCTCAACATCTCTCCAATTCTCGGGAGGGGGTACCGGTCTATCAGGATGTTTGCATTCAAGTCTCTCAGGTCTACACACAACCTTATGTTCTTTCCTCCATCCTTGGTCGTGAGAACGACCGGAGCCAACCATGAAGAGGTCTCTATTTCCTTGATCACCCCTTGGCTGACCAATTTGTCCAACTCCATTTTCAAAGGCTCTTTCATTCGTAAGGGAATGGAACGTGTTTTGTGTATAGCTGGCACGGCCCCCTCCTTGAGTGTTATTCTGTGCATATAGTTCTTTAGCACCCCCAGCATTTCACTAAACACCTCCTTGAACTCCTGGGTGAGGTCTTTTGCTACACTAGGGGGTTCTGCTAACAGCACTTGTTCCTTGTTGTTTGGGTCTAGCTTGATGCCTAGTTCCTTCTGATGTTTCCAACCCAATAGATTAGAACCTCTCATGGAGACATACACTTTTCCTACCGTGTGCCTATCTTTAAAGGTTATTCTCATCTTTGTCATACCCTCTAGCGGTATACGCTCCTTGAAGTATCCTACTGGATTTATGTCGGCTTCCTCAAGCACTACTCCTCGTCCTGCAAACCTCTCCTCAAACTCCCTCTTGTCTATAAGTGTGTATGGAGAGCATGAATCAGTAAAAACAACAATTTTTCCCCATCCAAAGTAATTTCACATTTTGGATAATCATTACATTCATTTTCCTCATCCTCCCCCACTTGGAATATATAAGTTTTCTCTCTCCCGTCCTCAATTTCTACATTTTCCACCATATGTACTTTTGTGTTGAAATTCACCTCAGAGAAATGCCCCCTTTTGTTGCACTTCCTACACAGAGTATCCCTAGCAGGACACTTCCAGTTGTTTGCTAGGTGACTTGGGCTACCACATTTGTAACAAAATAATCCCTGAGGGTTGTTGCGCTGATTAACCTTGGCTTTATCTCCTACTTTGCAAATAGTCTCCCCATCGTGTGCCCCTTTGCTCTCAAACTTTTTCCCTTATGGCTCCCTCATGTATTTTCATCTCTTTCATATACATGGCAGTGTGCTCTAACCCTTTGGCTATACTCAGTGCCTCTTCCAGGTCAGGATTCCTAGTAAGGAGTTCCTCTTGTATCCTTCAATCTTTTGTGCACCTCACAATCTGGTCTCTTATCATAGAGTCAGTCAACGCCCCAAATGCACACGTAGCAGATAAACCCTTCAGAACTGCTACATAATTTGTGACCTTTTCATCTTTCTTTTGGGCCCTTTTGTAGAATATGTGCCTCTCCAACACTACGTTTAGTTTAATTTTAAAATGTTCCTCCAGTTTCATTAAGGTATACTCATAGACATTTACCCCTTCAACCTCCTCTTGTTCATCATCTACTTGCCTACCCGTTATGTCCTCGAACACCTTTCTCCCATGTATGCCCAAATTGTGTAACAAAATGTGTTGTTTCCTTACATTATTATAATTACCACCTCCTATCGCTATGAGATAGGACTTGAAAATCCCTTCCCATCTTTTCCATGGTATCTCCGGCTCCCCCAGCTCATTTAGGAAAGGTGGGGGCTGGCTCATTCCTGCGCCTGCCATGGCCATTCACTAGATAAACTTCAGATAATGTACTAAATATTGAATGAATTAAACCTGAGGCAGGGGAAATAAGGAAATAGTTTCTCTACTTAAGATCACTTGGTAAAATTTTATATGGGCACTGAATCTAAATATGAGTGAAAGTGTGTAACCACCTCCCACACAAACGAGAATACCAAGGCAAGAATTTTGAACTGGCTTTATTATCACTTTGGTGAGGAAACAACACGCGTCCTCTTTCAGTCTCTTCGTTTTTCACTGTCCTTCGTTCTGGGTGGGAACTTCCTGTGGAGAACGTCGTCACCTCCCTGATCCTCGCCGAGGTGAAAACAGACCCACTGCGCTTAGGAGCTCCTCGCACAGTGCCTTTCCCCCCCCCCAAACCGCCATGAAGATTCAGAGGGAGAGAGAAACACTGCTTCTGACTAATCCTGTCTTAAACTAAACGGAGACTGAGGTGAAAGCGCGTCACTCTGGAACTGCTCAGACGGCCCCGCACGGCTCCTCCTCACTGGCGCTGACAGCTGCCGTTACTCCTTTCAAGCTCACCCACGGTCACACCTCACATCAGCGGGAACGAATCCTTTACCACAGCAAGTCGCACGGTTCTCACACGGCCACACTGTGTTCCCCTTAGCCGACGCTGCTTGCTGCCGTTCGCACCAACTCGCCACCGGCTTCTCCTCACAATAACGGATCCCCTGCCCTAACCAGCGTGGGCGTCTCACAGCATACCGCTGCTCACCTTACTCAAGCCCCTTAAAAAGCGATGGTCGGACCTTCCAACGGGTGAACTGGAATCACTCACGACACCCCACGCTGCCACAACCGGCTCTCCGCTCAGCTTGCGGCACACACTGTGGTCTTTCCTGTTTTTCCGCTTACTTCTTCTAATCTCCGTTTACCAGTAAGTAATCCTGGTGGTGGTGATGCGATGCTGCGTGTAAACACTGCTGTGATCCCGTCAAAGTTTCTCACAAAGGGGTACGTTGACCTTCATTTTCTGCTCTGCCGTCCCAGTATAAATTGCTCCAGGGGGGTGCACCACGCTGACCCTGGCTCAGCTCCTTGACCCTCGTCGCAAAAAAGTGTAGTAAAGACACACTACACGATAGCAAAGTTAAGTAGGTTTAATTAGTGATAATCATCAGGTGCTCCCAGCTGGCCGGCATATCGTTTTACCAACATTCCAAAGCTGCCTCCAAGCTGACAGCTTGGGCAGAACCATAATGGGAAAGAGGGGAGGGGGAAACGGCCGGGAGGGAGAAACCACTTCTAAGTTACAACAGCACCCAAGGACCCTTCACCTGCCAAGCCTGCAAGTTCACCTGCATCCGGACCTGCACCGCACCTGACAAACCGAGAACCAGCAGCAACCACCTCAAGTGCATCCTGCTCAACACCCGCTCCGTCCACAGACACGCCGTCGAACTCTGGAACCTGCTCGGCACAACATCACCGGACGTCGCCTTCCTTACAGAAACCTGGACGAACGCCTCCTCAGCGCCTGACATCACCATAGCCATCCCGAATGGATACAAGATCACCCGGAAGGACCACGTCAACCAGACTGGAGGAGGCATCGCCATCGTACACAAGAAGACCATTCACATCACGACCAACCCCGACGACACCTTCACCGCCGCCGAACACCTCCACTTCCAGATACACACCGATCCCAAGACCACCCTCAGAGGCACCCTCATCTACAGACCCCCGGGACCACGCACACAATTCAGCGAAGACATCGCAGACTTCATCAGCCCGTACGCCCTCCCCTCCACTGACTACATCCTCCTAGGGGACCTCAACTTTCACCTGGAGAAGAACAAGGACAGCAACACCACCACCCTGCTGGACAACCTCGCCAACCTCGGACTCAAGCAACTGGTGAACACCCCCACCCACTACGCCAGCCACACGCTTGACCCCGTCTTCTCCTCCAGCAAGAACATCTCCTTCAGCCACTCCACGTACTCCACTGGACTGACCACAGCTGCATCCACTTCAGCTTCAGAAGAACAACGACCCGCCACCACCCGCAACAGATTCCTCGCAGGAGCTGGAGCAAGATCATCACCGAGCAGCTCACCACCTCCCTCCGCCAGAACCCTCCCGCCAGCACAACCGACCCCAACGAAGCAGCCAGCAACCTCACACAGTGGCTCACCAACTGCGCAAATGACCTCGCACCACTGAAGATCCCTCCCAGCAGACCCGGCAGCAAGAACGCCTCCTGGTTCACCGACGAACTCAAGAACTCCAAGAAGAACTGCCGCACCCTCGAGAAAGCCTGGCGCCATGACCAGACAACATGACTGCCCTCAAGCACGCCACCCGCAAACACCACCAGCTGATCCGCACCACCAAGAAGACAGCATTCACAGAACGACTGGACAACAACGCCCACAACAGCAAGGAACTCTTCAGCATCGTCAAAGAGGTCTCCAACCCCAGCGCCGGAAACAACGACATCACCTTCTCGCAAGACCTCTGTGACTCACTCTCCTCGTTCTTCCACCGCAAGATCGCCGATATATACAACAGCTTCGGCGCAACTACCACGCACCCAACCACCGAACCAACGGCCCCCACCACCACCATCTGCGCCTGGACCCCGGTCAGCACCGAAGACACCACCCGCACGATGAACACCGTCCACTCCGGATCACCAACCGACCCCTGCCCCACCCCGTCTTCAACAAGGCCGACTCCATCATCGCACCCCAACTCCGGGACATCATCAACACCTCCTTCAATACCGCCACCTTCCCGGAGATCTGGAAGCACGCCGAGCTCAGCGCTCTCCTGAAGAAACCAACAGCAGACCCCACCGACCTCAAGAACTACCGCCCCATCTCGCTCCTCCCTTTTCCTGCCAAAGTCATCGAGAAGACCGTCAACAGACAGCTTGCTGCCTTCCTCGAGACGAACGGATCCCTCGACCCCTCGCAGTCCGGTTTCCGAGCCAACCACAGCACCGAGACCGCCCTCATCCCAGCCACTGACGACATTAGATCCCTGCTCGACAATGGGGAAACAGCGGCCCTCATCCTCCTGGACCTCTCTGCAGCGTTCGACACTATCTGCCACCGCACCCTAGTGCAGCGCCTCAGCAACATCGGAGTCCAAGAGAAGGCACTGGAGTGGATCATCTCGTTCCTCGCCAGAAGAACCCAGAGAGTCCGCCTTCCCCCGTTCAGATCCGAGGCAACCGAAGTCATCTGCGGCGTACCACAAGGATCATCACTCAGCCCAACCCTCTTCAACGTCTACATGAGCCCTCTCGCAGCCATCGCACGCAAACACAACCTCAACATCATCTCCTACGCCGACGACACCCAGCTGATCTTCTCCCTCACCAACGACCCCGCCACCGCCAGAACCAGCCTGCATGAATCAATCATCAATCAATCATAACATTTGTATAGCGCGCTACTCACCGGGAGGGGTCTCAAGGCGCTGGGGGAGAGGGGAACGTTACTGCTCGAAAAGCCAGGTCTTGAGTTGCTTCCTGAAGGAGAGATGGTCCTGGGTTAGCCGGAGGTGGATGGGGAGGGAGTTCCATGTCGTGGTGGCTCTGCGGATGCGTGGAACGGCGGCGAGGGCGAGGCTGGTTGATCGGAGCTGGAGGGTGGGAGTGTAGAAGGTCAGGCGGTTGTTGAGGTACTTGGGGCCCAGGTCGTGGAGGGCCTTGTGTGCGTGGGTGAGGAGTCTGAACGTGATCCTCTTGCTGACGGGGAGCCAGTGCAGGTCTCTCAGGTGGTCGGAGATGTGGCTGTGACGGGGGATGTCCAGGATGAGACGTGCGGAGGCGTTCTGGATGCGTTGGAGTCTTTTCTGAAGTTTGGCTGTGGTTCCGGCATAGAGGGTGTTTCCGTAGTACAGTCGGCTGGTGACGAGTGCCTGGGTGACCGTCTTCCTGGTTTCGGTGGGGATCCACCGGAAGATCTGTCACACTCAATGCCCTTCAGCTGTTCCTCTTCAGAAACGTTAAAGAATGTAAGGGGAGCGTCTGCAGCCATGTGGGCAGGGAGAGGATTTGATTTAGTAAGCTGGATTGTCTGCCAAATCTGTCCTCAAGTAGTGACACCAACTTAACCTGTACACGTTGGAGTTATGTGCACATTTAAAGTGCTAACTTACCACCGCAATGTTTTATTATTGATTTTCATGTTGCAATTTATTTTTTAATATGCTATTCATTTGCCACAGAGGAATGTTCCATTTTCTCTGATAATAACTAGTTTCCTAGGCAGAGGACGACGACGATGAAAAGCGCAGCCCTTACATGGAATTTTGAATGAAAGAGAGTTGTCAACACTCCAAAAGGATGTTAACTGTTATTACTGTGGGAGGAGCCACGCCAAAGGCGCTAGCAATAAAAGGTGAAGATGAGCCAGACCCGTGCAAGCAGCCGTGCACGAAGCCTCTTGTAAGTTTTTGAAGAAGCGCTGAGTACAGTAAACAACAGCCACGTGCTTTAAATGTTTTAAAATCAAATACATATGAAGCTGTGAATCCTGTAAATCCGTCCGAAAGCTGTATAACCAAGGCAAAGAATACATTGCTTTTCCTTGTAATTGCCACCAGCACACAGAAAAGACATGCTACAGTGTTTAGACAATAAACAAACAAGCAGCCCTGATTTATCAGGGCATGTAAAAACGTTGCTGTCTGGCTGCTATTGGCAGGTCTAGGGACAGGCGAGGTTTATTGAAATGTAACTGCCGCTCTGCAAGAAACAATAAAGTGGAAACCACATTGGGAAAAAAGCCACAGGAAGGGAATAGATGGGAGAACAATGGTGCATAGAGGTAGCATCTGCACAGGGGAAGGGGGAACAAATTCAGACATATTTAAAAGTTATAGCGTGACCCCCATAAAGCGGGTGCCGCACCGAGTTGGAAAACCAAGACAGAAGGGAGAGGGAAAGTGTTTGCTATACCCGCGCTGTCTAAATGAAAGTAAGCAAAAAATTAAAAAAATATTGCACAACGTTAATAAAGCGGGTGTAGCGCTGAAGACGGAAGGGAAGAGTTTACAATACCCGCGCGCTGAAAAGAAAGTAAACTAATTTAAATAAAAACGCATTATATCGCGAATAGCGCGGCGCTATAAAGGAAAGTAAACAAACCTACAAAAATAACAAGCCTAACCTGCAACAAGCGCGACCACGCTAATTAGACAAGGAATGCAACTGGCTGTTTCTTGAAATCGCCCCTCACGCACACCAGCTCCTTGCTCATGCGCCACTGCCATGTTTACGTCAGAAGAGATGCGCGAGACAAAGAAAGAGTGTGAACAGTGCGGACAAAAACTATAGTTGGTGGCCACTGCTTCCGGACAACACGGAAGTCAGTTTGACATCAACAGCCAGTCAAAAGTAAGCTAACAAAAGCTATACCAACATTCAGCAAATGGCAATTGGCACGAGAAACTACCGGCCACTTGTCAACACATCGAGATTACTTTATGTCTTGGTGAGACATGCACTGCCAAGGCGAGACCTAAAAAACTAGGGGGCATATTATCAAGAAAGGGCGTTATATTATCGCCGCTTTTATCGGCAGGATGATCAGCACACTTTCCTCTCCTTTCCTTCCGACTTTCCTATCTTCTCCTCTTGAACTTAATCTGGTGATGGATCGAGATTTATAGATTTCATATACAGAATTGGAAATGCTGAACTAAATGTTTGGGGTGACTCGTGATATATAGAGAAAGTAGTTAATTTTGCTCCCCCATTACAGTTATGTTGTTTTTAATGTTACTCATTAACAGTTGAATCGACTACCTCATGTAGTACCTTCACGACGTATACTACGGGGCGAGGATTACTTTAGGAATTCGCAAGCAAATCTTCAATACTAGGACATTGCAGTTTATACATCTTTACTCTTTGCACTTTTATTGATATATTTTTAAGTGTGAATGTTGTATATGTACTTCAGTTATTATTTAATTTGAAGTGCTCAGGGGGAATTTATTGTTAATATAATAAGTCCATCTGGATTAGAAATGGATCCTAAGAAAATAGAAGCAGTTCGTTCTTGGGGAAGCCCGTCATCTGTAAAACAAATTCAAAGCTTTCAGTGTACTGATAAAATAAAGTTATTCAAATTCCCAGAAGTACCTACTGCATCACAGTACACCTAGACATTATCTTCACTATCTAATGTAACAAAATACTTTCTTAATGTACAATATTAAAATTTCTCAATTTCCTGGAAAGTATTGGAGTTCCAGGTCTAAATTCAGCCCATCTTCCACCGCTCTCAATTTCATTATCCACGTAGCCTCAGCACGTCTTAATTTAAGTATTCTATTTCCTCCCCTTCTATCCATCATGACATGCTCAATCCCATGATATCTGAAATGCACTTAGGGTGCTTTTTAAGAGAGTGATTTCTTATTTTCCAAATATTTTTCATTGTAGTTTATTAACGACACATTGGGTGTTTAATATTCTGATCCCTTTTACCTTTCTGATTTGATCTTTTTGGTGAAGGATACTTTATCTAATAATCAATTTTTGGAGTAACTTGATTTGGTTTCCTGATCTTATATATTTTGGGTTGCAGCCCTGAGCAAGTCAAAGATGAATTTGATTTTGCTTGACGAAACACATGTTGTCTGCGTATGCTGCTTTCTGTGACAACAACGATTAAAGTCTTGGAACTACTGAATGGACATACTCACTTCTTGATGAATACTATTTGATTCCGGAACTTTACAATTGATTATGGGGTTAAGTGAAGATCTCTCTGAACTTTTATAGGATTACGGTGTTAAGTGAAGAATCCTCTGGACTTTAAGAGGATTACTTTTGGAAATCGCAATCGAATCGTCAATACTTGGACATTGCAGTATATACATCTTTACTGTTTGCACTTGTATTGATATATTTTTAAGTGTGAATGTTGTATATGTACTTCAGTTATTATTTTTATTAAGTGCTCAGGGGGAATTTATTGTTAATCAGGTGTGCCCTGTTTTATGGGAACTTGTAGGATAGATTGGTAACCTATCCATCTCTCTTAGGAGCACTCACAAATGACATGTCCTATATAACTCACCCCTACATACAGTTGAGCGCCCAATCGTATACCTGGTTACCGGTATTTATAGTTGAACCTATTACTTATTACATACCCCAAAAAATCAACTTTGGTAACATGAAATAAACTTTTTTCAAGCTTCACATATAAGGATTTTTTTAAAAGCTGTTACATGTTCTTCCGTAGTTTTGGAATATATCAAGACATCATTCATTTAAACCACACAACATATGTCCAAAAAATCTCTTAATACCTCATTTATAAAAAACTGGAATGCTGCTGGAGCGTTGCAGAGTACGAAGGGCATCACTTGATATTCATATAGACTAAATTTGGTACGGAAGGCTGTTTTCCATTCGTCGCCCTCTAGAACTCTTACCAGATGATAGGCTCCGCGTAAGTCCAGTTTAGTATAAATGGTAGCATCTTTTGCTTGATATAGCAGAGTTGGCATTAGTGGTAATGGGTACTGGTTTTTAATAGTCACATTATTAATTGCGCGATAATCGATAGACATGCAAAAATTCACCTCCCTTCTTCGGAATGAAAAACAGAGGCGATGACACGGGTGACTTAGAATGTCTGATAAACCCGTTGGCTAAGTACTCATCCAAATAATTATGCAAATGTTCATTTTCTGATTCTGTTAAGGCATAGATACGAGCACATGGTAATGTTGCGCCTAGAGTCAAGTCAATGCGACAGTCATAGTCCCTATGTGGTGTTAATGTGTTTGCTTTCTTTTTGTCAAATACGTCTAATAGTTCTTCATATTCTTGTGGAACCCCTTCCAACAATAATACATTCTTTGATTCCATAGGGAAATTATAACCTTGGACTAAATGCTCACTCTCCTGGTGTTGAAAACAATTAGACACACAAAACTCAGACTTAAATAAAATAGCTTTTTGTGTCCAATCGATAGGAGGGTTATGCAAAACTAACCAAGGAATTCCCAGTATGAAACGAAATTGTGGGGCATCTATTATTTCAAATGATATATTTTCACTATGTTCAATTGAACAATTCATGGTAAGGGTCTCTGTATGGTTTTTTATAGGACCGGAGGTTAGTTCCTTTCCATCTCCAGCTAGTACTATTTTTGGAGTATTTTTAGTATCTTCTTAGGCCTAATCCATTTATTAAATGAGCATCAATCAAATTTCCAGTAGCTCCAGAATCTATTAATGCGTCCACTGACCAGACTCTGTCTTTCTCTATTTGAGATTGCAATATCACTCAAATACTAATGAGACATTGCGGAGTTGTTTGGGTAGTGGAGGTCAAATTAGATTGCTTACTCCAAAAATTGACCTCGTTGTTAGTTGAGCATGCTAGTCTCCTGACTCCTGTTGTTAAAGCGAAAAACCTAGGAGTTTATTCTGATGAGAAACATTCCTTTGATGGGCATGAAAACACTTCATCATGCTTCTTAATGTTGAAGACACTTGGAAAAAAGTTCTCATGCATTCCTCTGGATCTGCGAAAGGCAGTTATCTCTGCACTCGTATTCTCTAAAATTAATTATTGCAGTGGGTTGCTCCTTGGTGCTCACAAACACTCCCTGCACAAGCTTCAGATGGTTCAAAATGGGTCAGCAAGATTACTTTTGAAGATACCAAAATATCAGTCGGTCTCTCACACTCTCTCTTCACTCCACTGGCTCCTGGTTAAAAAGCGAGAGGAGTTTAAATCTCTTTGTATACCTTTCAAGACCCTACTCCTTGAGGGTCCAGTATCCATAAGGCAGCTCTTCCAATGGTACACACCTTCCAGACCACTAAGATCTTCTTCACTGGCTAACTTGATCGTGCCTAAAGTTAAGAAAGCCACCTGGGGAGGCAAAAGCTTTGTGGTAGCAATGGGCAAATTATGGAACCCAATGCCTCTGAACCTAAAAAACACAAACAAACTTACTGACCTTCTGTAAGGCCCTGAAGTCATGGTTGTTTAATAAATAGACAGGCTTACCTTGCTTCTTCACTTCTACACTTCCTCCGCCTATTCCTGGTTCAGTTACGTTTTTCTGTCTCTCTTTCCCTAGCCAGAATCACTCAGCGCCTGGACACCCAAGCGTAGTAGAGTGCTTTAGAAATTATATTTTAGTTCATTTCATTTCGTTACTTAGGCACACGTGGCATGCACAAGCAGTAAGGCTTGACCATTGCCAATTCTCAGGGAGAGCAGGCTTGTTGTTTCAAAGCATGTATACCCTACTCGTCACCAGGTATAGCATCATCCACAGCTCAGTAGCATGCAAATGAGCACTCCACACTTGAAGTTCTGTAGTGGACATCTTTATTCTCCAGAGTGCAACTGTTTCCTGCATTCACTGAACCATAAACCTTATTAACCACACCCAGACACACCTATCTGAGTACATCATTCTCCTGCGGAGTCCATCAGGGGTCAGAAGGGTCCCGCTGTATATTCACAAGACACTACACCCACCATTGGTACAAAATCCCCACCACATTTGTTCTTGTTCCGACTTTAGTAGGTTTAAAAAACTTCTGAAGGCTTGACTCGTTTGATTGTTCATCCTGTATTGGCTCTGTGGAGTGCCGCAATATCCATTTGGTGCTGAGTCATTTGCGTTTTACTAAGTGCTTATATCATAGCATGTCATGATGAATAGGTTTGACTCATGAAAAAAAGTGAATTTGGTGTCACTTATTGGTGGAGACTCTCAATAAGTCATTATATTTACACTCTATCACTCATCTTTATACTTGTGCATCTTTTCAATAATCCAGTGTCTCATACTTCCATTCAAGATCTGACACAACTGAAACCTCAATACCATATGGAAGATAAATGAGAGGAATACAAATAGAAAAAAGACAACATGCTGCCTTCTAAACACGATAGGTATATGTTTGAAATAACAAAACTAAACACAGCAGCGGGAATCTATCATTGTTTTGTAGTTCAAGCATGACAGCCAAATTTAGAACATGTTGTCAGTCTTGGAATGGTAATAAAATGATACACTATAAACAAAAGCATTCAATTAGGATCTCTTGGTTTAGGGGAAGCAGCCACATGTATTGTGGCGCACTGCAGATGAAATGAGAGGCATGCAAGCAACCTGTTAGCACTGCCTGTAGAGCTGTGGTGTTGTCTTATCAACCATTAAATAAAAAAGAGAAGAAACAAAGAAATGAACGGGGGACATTACATAGAGAATATTCTAAACTAAAGGACTGGCAACCAATCCTGATACTGAAACCAATAAATTTTTGGATGAATGTACTTATGTGATCCCAAAATTCCATCATTCACTGGGCAAAAGACCCAATGGCTGACAGATTGAACCATTACCCAATGCAGTTCTCCTTCATCGATAGAGGAAAAGCTTAAATGAAACTCAGGCAGACGAATGGCAGAACAAACTGGACTCAAAGATTCTCTAAGTATCTATATGTATATTTATGTATATGGGTGTATGTATTATTTATTGATTATTAATTTCAAAATCCTGGAGAACATCTAAGAAGAAGTTCTAGCAAGAATTATTACAGTGTAAATCTTCTCACCTAAGAATTTGCCAGAGGCAGCAACCAACACCAAAATAGTTCCTTACAATGATAAGATGCTATTTTGTGTAACACAATACCTAATTATGGGCTTTAATACGGAGAAATAATACTGAACCCTTAAACACCTGTCGAGTTAAACATACATTTTTCACAATCATTATTAAGCCTAATGCTTTCATCATAACTTTTCAGCATAAACGAGTCAGGTCTTTGACAAGAGAAATAATTTTCCAAGTAAATAAACAACGCCTGTAGCTATTATCAATGGTGGAAGAAAATGCCTCTTTTTTCATGTTCATTGTTCACCCACACATTGATGGACTGATGCTGCTGGTTTTTCGATTCTGAGAGTGCACTGAGGCCTGCTCTCCAGACGTGAGTTTCAGTGTTCTAATCCCATAATAAAGTATGTTAAATTGGATACACCCAATTGGCAAATACTGACTTACTTATGAGTTCCTAGAATATGGTACTCCAGGTACTCAGTGCATGCGAGGCAGAGTGTTGACCCAGGACTTCAGCACTCTTTGTGCCACCCTGCATGTGAGAGAGACAAAATGACCCCCAGCCTACCAATGGAGAGTGAAAGGGCAGTGTTATACTCTGCTAGTTTGAATTTGCCTTTGCACCTAATGGCAAATCCATCACTTCCCTTAAGCATATATGTAAGTCCCCCTACAGAAGACATATAGGGCCCTGTAGCAGGGAGCTATATAATATTTAGTATTACATATGATTTTCAATAAGTCTTAGCAGCAATACTTTAATATTGTAGTTTTGCTGTGGAAACGTTAGCTAACACAAGGATACTAGTTGGCATCCCAGCATGGCTAACTTCTGAATGGGACTACCTAACAAGGTCAAGTAAGGTTTCAAATTAATTGTGGTATTAAATTCAACTTGATACCCAGGCCAGATTTGAAGTCACTATTAAAGTTAAGAAACTTTAAGAAAGTTTGCCCCCTGGCATCCCTGTTAGTCCAGAGGCCTCACAAAGGCTCTGAAACTCAGACAGATTTCTGATGACCTGGGGCGATGTATGAATGACTCTCAAAAGTAGTTGCCACAGAGGTGTTACCTCCTCTCCCGGGAAAGCCACTCAGGGAGTTGGCCCAAAAGGCTAGCTTCAGAGGTGAAGACAAATTTGAAGGGCCGCTTATGGTAATAGTCACGAGCATGATGCCTTTTGTTGCTGCGGACAATTAGGAGACTGAGCCAAGTAAGGGAAACCTGTGCCCAAACCACTTTTCCTGTGGGTGTGCAGCACACTGGTTGCCAAACTTCCATGGTGAGCGACCCTACTCCTGATAAACGAGGAAGGATTGCACCATTTTGAAAGGGGCAAGGTTGGGGTACTCTGGGTTAACTAGATGTCACACATCACACAAAACTCATCACCAGGTAAGAGGGGACCTAGTGGCCCACCGGCTAGTGATGGCATGGCTGCTTACTGGGATAAATATGACACCCCTAGTACCCTGACCCTTGGTTCATATGGTTAAGAAGAGAGGATTAAAGAAGGACTGCCCTGTTCCCCTTGTCTCACACAAAGAAATACTGCACCATTGAGAGGACTGCACCTGCTGCACTTTTGGGCTAGTGAGACTTTGACTATAACTGCAGTTCCTGAGATGGGAAGAATTTGAGTTCCCCCCTTAACAACAGCAGTGACTTCAAGGATAACTCAGCTGATCCCACTGGCGTAGCTAGGGCGGGGGCAGTCCACCCCAAGTGGCACTATTATGGTGACGGGGGGGACATGTGCAGAGGCTGTATCTGAGCAGCCAGACTTTGGGCAACTGTAACAACACACCAGCACCAACATTCAGAACTGGCCTATCCGTCCTCTTCTGATGCTGTTGAAGCATGCATTTGAGTGCCTTGACAATCGCTGCCGCAGCGGCCTCATTATTACACTTTGAATTTTAGAACTTAATGGAGGCACAGTGGGAAACAATGCGGTCTCAGACTATGGGATAACATCCGACTTAGTCTGCAAACTGCAAATATTTAGGCAGGATTAAATGGATTTGACAAAACTTATATCCTCTTGCAGAAGGTTCTTCATCCTCACAGCGTGGGCTGGCGTCGAAGAAGACATGATGGACGGAAGACATTTGTGATCATATTGAACATTGTACTCTTGTCCCTGTGTGCCATGTTTGGAGTTTGGAGTTTGTGACAGGCGAAGACTAAAACTAGGCCTTTTTCGCCAAAGTGATAGCAAATGGTGAGCTATCGCCAGCGTGATGTTTGCTTTCAAGCAGTGCTTAATTTGTTAACAAAATAAGTGGCAGGGCTCTCATCAGGATGCCACTGCAGCTTGCACCACAAATTGCCCCTGCTATGCTGCCCATGATAGTGCTGTCAATGATAGTGACCATCACACTCCTACAAGTGTGACAATTAGAACTAATTTAGGCCCCAAAGCCATAAAAATGGCTTGGGCGGCAAGTAAATGTCATTTTAATGTATATTGATTTAATAATTAACTTTATTTGTGGTCATCTCTAAATTAGCCAGACAGCGCCAACTTGTGGCAGGCTGTAACAAGCACCAGTGTTGACAGTTAAGTGTCGGTGCCCAGCAGCGGAAACCACCTGCTCAAATTAAGCACTGCTTTCAAGCAGACGCTGGAAACTCTGGAATTACATTTCTAAGAACACACATAGAAGGTCTACTGCTCATAAACATTTGAGAGTGTAAAGGATTTGGAATCTGATGGTATATCCTGTATTAATGGGTAAAGGATTGTCCCATACAAGAGCCATGATGGACTACATAAACAGTTGTCCCTTACGTTTGTTATTTGGCCCAGTGCATGAGTTATTTGGTGGCGCCAACAGTAGATATCATGAAACAATAATTGGTGAGATAACCCTGGTGATTAAAGTATTTCTTGGAGAGATTTCTGTTTTGTGTTGTCCCAGAACTGACTGAAAGTAGTATAGAAGGTTAATGTGCTTGCAAAGCACATCATGTAATATGCAGATGATTGAATGTTTTTGTGTATGTAGCGAGGTAAGTGGGTTATTGCTTTGAACAAAGATCCTTTTGTTACCTGCAGTGCATAGATAGAAAGCCTTTCAATATAGCACAGTGAGCTATGTGGGATATGTGACTGCTACACCTTTAAACCCTCACTGACTCATGCAACACATCTTGTACACTGATTTACACACTTGCATGAAAATAGCGCTATTTAAAGTGTGTGTAAATATTGGGAAAGACCAACACATATGACATACTTACAGTTCATGCACTTACATAAAGGGACCTAACAAAGTCAAAAGCATGCCTCTCTTAAGTACCTGTGAAAAGATAACAAGTTGTGTGCTTTTGTTTCCCTCTGTTACATTTACATTTAAGTGTGAGGTTCCAGGCCACTTCATCAAAAGGAGGCCTACTGGCCCCTTAACTTGGCCTTTATCTTTGGCCCATCTGGAGGTGAAGATAAAAAAGGCCCCCTCACTGCCAGCACGTTGCTGATGGGAATTAAAAGCAGACAATGTGCAGGTGCTGCTGAACGTGTCCAGGAGTCTGAAAATGACACTGGGACAAGTTCAGCATATTTTTGTGTGACCCAACTTCTTGGCAAGGTGGACTGCGTTCACCCTGTGAAAATAGTGGGTGGACACACGCAACACCTCCGTCCGAGCTTTGCTTTCACCTGCAGTGGAGTAGAGAGTGGGGTTGTAACTTAAACCCTGCCAATCCACCCCCACTGCTCACCGTGCTTTTTCCCTGGCCATGGACGGCAATTTGAGGTATATCCCTGGGTGCCAGAAGCTCTAGCTACACCACTGGCTGATCCCCTAAATCAAGCTCTAGGGCTACAAGAGCTGAAAGATACCAAATCGACACATTGGTAGACACCACAGAAGATTTGCTGCTACCAGTTGCCGGACATGACAAGAAACACATCTGAGATAGACAAAACATGCACCTATGTCTGCCGGACCCGGGAGTGATCTAAGATTGTAGATTATTTGCATTCAAGGGACACCAGCCACAAGAAAGAGAGTGCATGCAACTGCGTTGCAACATGACCAGTGGTGCAGCATCAGCTGTTCGACTACTGCCATATAGAGGACTATGAGGGACCCCAATGTCTATGTGTAATGCTGCATTACATCACTTGTAGACTCAAGAACTACCACAGAGGCACCCTTATTGACCACACCACAAAAGGAGCATCCTTTGCTT
This sequence comes from Lissotriton helveticus, assembly GCF_964261635.1. Taxonomy (NCBI): domain Eukaryota; kingdom Metazoa; phylum Chordata; class Amphibia; order Caudata; family Salamandridae; genus Lissotriton; species Lissotriton helveticus. Next base: position 1,614,216,858 of record NC_136065.1, read on the forward strand.
ACAACTACAGCATCAGGACCCCTCCATTAAAGTCTAAGGCAGTCATCCTGTATAGTTTGGAACTTCCTTTCAAGACAATCTGGTGGACAGGTAACTCTCCAACGTAGCCTTTCTGGCTTCCTAGACCTTTTCCCTGCTGTATTTGGTCACCCAACCCGGGCCACAGTACTTGCACCAACTCTCCCAAACTTTTGAAAAGTTTATAAACTTTTTGTTGACCAATGCTTGTTTGTGGTTGCATTTAAAAGTGATAAACAGGAGGAGGAGCTTCGCACGCAACCGAGATGGCCGCGTGAGCACAGGGCTCCCGGGACCTTCGCCACCTCCCGCTTCTATCCTGAACATTATCCTGATTATGACGACGGGTTATTGAAGACACAACCCAGCTGATATAATAGCTGCTTTCAGAAATCGATTTGGACTCCAGGAACCGTAACTACGGCACTTCAAACTTTTGTGGCCTGCTCCATGGCACTGCCCGGGGCTCGAGTCAATGTGATGCCCAGGTAGTAATTGAACAACAACGGCCTACCGGGCCCTGCTCACTACCCCGGAGTTAACTTTCGGTTTCGTTTTCGGCTCTCGGCCTTCTCCTGTCTCGAGACCGCTCTGGCAACCCGGGATGCAATCTGCCCCGCAACTCCACTGTTTGATTGTCATCGAGTGTTTCTGGTCATGTGACATCGGGCGGAAACTTGTTTTTTGTTGATCCCGGTGGGTGAATCGAGAGGAGTCATTTTCACCAGGTCTCGAAGGCCCCTCTGGGGCGCAACACCCAATATGGCTGGCAAACCTGATAGCGAGAAACGGAAGACCAAGACCGTTCACCGAGGGGGTGCTATTCAATCGAATGTCATGGATCGATACACTCATCCTAAGGGATCCTCCGGTGGTACGAGTAGGTCCCTGGGAGATGCGGGAGGTGACTCAGCGGCAGTGGATGACTTGACCCTGCATGATGTCATGGGCACCATTGCTAGTATGAAGACCTCTATCGGCCAACAATATGAGGCTCTGGCCCTAAAGCTTGACGCTGTGGCAATTGATGTCAACCTGATCAGGGCGGATTTATCAAAGACTAATGAAAAAGTCAAATCCTTGGATTTTAAGACCTCCAGCCTTACGACCGGTGTGTCCGATTTACAGACGGAGGTTCGCAATATACGGTCCTCTAATGATTTCTTTTCTCGCCGGCTGGAGGATTTTGAAAGTCGGGCCAGACGCAATAATGTCCGTATTATTGGGGTCACTGAAAAACCGGAAAAGCCAGCCGTGGATCTCCTTGTTGAGGACCTCATCCTAAATCATCTTGCCCCCAAAGGCCTGAGCAACTTTTTTTGCGGTGGAACGCGCACACAGAGTGCCGGGCGGGAAGGCTAAGCTGGGCACCACCCCGCGTTCCATCATCGCCAGAATTTTCAACTTTGGAGATAGGGACGCTATCCTGCAGGCATCGCGGGTGGGTGGCCCTGCGAAGTTCGAAAACACCACGGTGAGCTTCTACCCAGATTTCACCCAGTTCGTTCAGTAGCAAAGGATGGGGTTTCAGGGGGTGAAGCGACGATTGAGAGACATGGGCATGAAATATGCGATGCTTTTTCCATCTCGCCTGCGTGAATAATCCGAAGATCGGACGTTTTTTTTTTGACCGCCCTGAGACTGAGTGACTGGCTTGATATGTTGCCCATGCAGCGCGGTCGCCCTGAACATTCCGAAGGAGCTGAAGGCGGCCCGTTGGAACAAGAGTGAGCAGCGGTTTCGGATTTCTGGACATTGTGTACAACTGGCATCTGTGGTTCGATGACTTTTATACTGGCACTATTAGTGGTGGGATACCCAGAGGTGGCAGGGGGGGTGAGACTCCATCCTCCTCCGGGGTTCTTTTTGTAGATTAGTTTAATGTTAGGGCGACAGGCACACTGCAAGTTGGGGTGGCTTTCGAGTCTAACGCAGGGGTGCAGGGTGGTGGGGAGTGTTTTGGGTATTTGTTGGGGGGTGGGGGGGAATTTGTGTGTGTTTCATTTGTTTCAAGGCAACGCATTGTTTAACTTCTGGACCTGGGTGTTGCGCTCGCTGTGGGGTAGATTCTGCAGTTATTTCCTGGGATGGAGGTAGGGGGTTGAAGTTACTATGCTGGAATGTTAACGGGTTGGCGGATAGGATAAAACATGGTATAGTGCTGCAGCTATTGAGACGCCTCTCCCCTGATGTAGTGTTACTGCAAGAGACACATCTGATCGGAAATACATGCCACGCTATGAATCGACGGGGTTATCGTCTTCTGGCACACTCTGGATTCACCACTGGTTCTAGGGGGGTGGGTATCCTAGTCAGGGGTTCCCTCCCCCTGGAGGTCGAAGATGTCATCCTTGACGACAGGGGGTGCTACGCTGCTATCACTGATAGATGGGAGGGGAAGACTGTCTCTTTGCTTTCTGTTTACGTTCCTCCTGGCCTGCAGACTACGACCTTCGCTGATTTAGGGAGAGTAATTCTGGGGCTTCCGGAAGGCGTCCTGGTAGTGGGTGGTGAATTCAATTCTGTTGTCTCCGGTAGGGATGACCGTTACTCCCCCCAGAGATCTCATGAGATCACAGCCTTGGCTGGTGGCTTCTTGGACACGCTGGGACTAGTAGATTGTTGGAGGCTTCTGCATCCGGGACAGTCGCAATACACCTTCCACTCTAGTGCTCAAGGCAGTTTCTCTAGACTTGATTATGTCCTGATGCCGTCGGCGCAGGCCTCTTCGGTCATGGAGGTCAGACATTTTGCTAGGGGTATTTCGGATCAATCCCCACTGTGGCTTCTGATGGATACGAGGATGGGAGCTGAGGGCCGAGTGGCCCCGATTAATCCTTGGTATCTCCGTGACCCCAAAACCCGGGCGGAGTTGATTAGATCACTGGATCATCATTTTGCCGAGAATGTGGGGTCTGTGTCTTCTTCTGTTTCGCTGTGGGAGGCTTTCAAGATGGTTATCCGTGGCCAGGCGCTGTCTTTAATTGCTGGCGCCAAGAAAAGTAAAAACGAGGCGGTAATCCGCCTTTAGACCGAAATAGCTGAGTTGGAAGGGGATTTGGAACTGGGTATCACTCATGACAAGATTCATCTCCTCAGTCTCAAACAACTTGAGTATAGGGTGTTGGTGACGGATGCCGCTAAAGTTATGAGTAGAGAGCAGCAAGGACGTCTATATGATGTGGGAGATAAGGCGGGGGAATTGATTGCTTGTCTGGATAGAAAGGAGAGGGCGAGTCGTGTGGTCCCTGTGGTTGAGAGAGTGGATGGAGTGAGGGTGACTGATCCTGCCGAGATTGTGGAGTGTTTTGCGGAATATTTTCAAAAAGTGTATTCCCCTGTATCCGATAGACCAGAGGAAGACTCACATCTGCTGTTACGAGACATCACATTGCCCTGCCTGTCGGATCTAGACAGGGAATTGATGGACGCGGCACTTTCCGTTGAAGAGGTGGCAACTGCTATCCGCTCTGTACATTCGGGAAAGGCTATGGGCCCTAATGGTCTCCCCATCGAGCTTTACAAGCTACGCCCTGACAAAATGGTGCAGTATCTTCGTTCTATGTTTCTGGAGTCGCGAGACGTCGGCTCCCTCCCTCGTGATCAGCGACTTGCGACCATTGTGGTGATTCATAAGGAGGGGAAGTCGCTGGATCGCTGCGCTTCGTATAGGCCTTTTTCACTTCAAAATGCGGAGCCCAAGATCCTTGCGAAATTGCTAGCAAATCGTTTGATAAAGGTAATCAGCGACCTGATCCATCCAGATCAATCCGGTTTCATTCCACACCGTAATACAGCATTGAACTTGCGGCGCTTACATGGCGTCCTTGAGAGAACGGCGTCATTACGTGAACCGGCCATCTTGGCTTCCTTGGATGCTACGATGGCCTTTGACACGCTGGAGTGGCCGTATCTCTGGGCCGCTCTTGCAAAGTTCGGTTTTGGTCCTGGTGTCATCGGCTGGGTGAAACTGTTGTACGAGGAACCATTGGCTCAAATTGTGGTGAGTGGGCGGGTTCCTAAGTCGTTTACTCTTGGATGGGGCACACGGCAAGGGTGTCCGCTGTCCCCGCTCCTTTTTGCCCTCGCATTAGAACCTCTGGCTGCTTGGCTGCGGTGGGAGCCATCGATGAGGGGTATTCGGTGGACCCCGGATTTTGAGGACCGAGTATCACTCTGTGCAGACGATATCTTGTTGTATCTTACGTCACCTCGAAAATCGCTGATGGTATTATTTGATGTGTTGAACTCGTTCGGGAGAAACTCCGGCCTTGTGATTAACTTGTCCAAGTCTTGTGTTTATGTACTCTCGGGTGACTATCCTTCTTTGCCGCGCGGTTGTCCCATACAAGTGGTGCAGACGGGATTTAAATATCTGGGGGTCTTTGGGGAGGCGCTAGGGGGCGCGCAGCGGGATGGCTGCCTGAACGAGCGGCTCCGCCGGGCAGATCCCAACCTGATGATATAGGTTGATTTCCCGCAAGCCGAACATGTTCAGGCACACCGGCAATCCTGGTGAACGTCTGCTGCATCGGTGACCAGGCTCGGACGGTCGCCACAAGCTTTCCCCAGAGACTAGTCACCATCGGAAGGCGGCCGCGGCCCCACCGCAACATGGCGGCAGAATACCCGCCCGAACCCTGAGGCACCGCTGCCCGCGACCTGCCAAGTGGAGACGAGAGCGCCTTGGCTGATTATAAACGGAGAACCGGGATGTGAGGTCAGCCGTCCGCACGCCGTAAATCTTGGCACCGCAACGGTTGAGGGGCGGACTGAAGGTTTCACCAGGACGTATTCTTGATGCGCAAAATGGCGGCGCCCATGGACCCATGATCACGCTATTACCAGGTACCGGACACAAACGCAGACACTCTAAATTCCCGAGATCAGCTCAATTAACGCTACACTGCTGGAGTGGATAAGCATGCAATAGACAATTGGGGGGCATTGTGACAATTACCTGAACACATATTCACTATGCAATTCACGGCGTATACAAGATGGCGGCATCCATAAATAACGAAACTGCTGCGAAGCGAGCCCCTACACAACTACATGAATGCTGAAACTGTGGACAATTAAAACACACAAACCTTGTGACCGAATCTCATGGGACTAGGTGCGGCCCTCTGAAAGCGCCTAAACTTCAATTATTGATCTTCTGTCCATCGCCCCAAAACCGACCTCTCCAACATTCATCGGGAGACGCCGGTCAGTGAGCAGTGGGCAGTGGACCTACAACACTAACAACATACTTCACTTGCTCGAAGACAACGTTTGCCACACCAGTCCGCCGCCTGCAACCATGGGCAAGCCGGACAGACAACAGATAAAAATAAACTTTGAAACGCGTAAAACCTCTAAAGGCCAACCCGAATCTCCAGATGGGGACACAGCTGCAGGGGGCTCGGAGGAATGTAATATGGTGGATATCCTTAATGCCATCAAAACCAATTTGCAGGAGATTAATGGAAAGCTAGACGGCCTAACGGGACTCATGGATCAGATGTCTGCCACGGTTGAGAAGCATGGGGGGAGACTGGACGGGGCAGAGAAACGAATCTCCACGGTGGAAGATGACGCCCGTTCCAACACTACCAACTGCACTGGCATGGAGAAGGTACTAGCAGTTACCAAGGCGAAGGCGGAGGAGTTGGAAGCGCGTTCGCGTAGAAACAACATACGCATCGCATGCCTGACGGAGACTACCAACACAGGGCGTATGGAGACGTATGTCGAACAACTATGCAAAGACATCTTTGGTGCAGAGGCCATGTCGCCCATTTTTATTATTGAACGTGCACACAGATCGCTAACGCCGAAACCTCCGGTGGGCGCACCTCCCAGACTGATAGTTGCGCGTGTCCTAAATTACAGGGACAGAGACACCATATTGGGACTCGCGAGGGAAAAAGGCGATATCACTCACCAAGGTAATAAATTGGACTTCTATCCGGACTACACGTTTGCTGTTCAACAAGCGAGGAGGGAATTTGCGACTGCTAAGACCAAACTTTGTGAAATGCAAATACCCTACGCCATGCTTTACCCAGCACGACTCAGAGTTACTTGGGAAGAGAAACCAGTCTTTCTAACAACACCTAAAGCTGCAATGGATTTCATCAAAAGAATCACGTCCAAGGGTAAAAAATCAAACGGCAAGGAGAGGCAACAGGACTCTGATTGACGGTAACATGTCGACGAATTGTGATCTGCTGCGTCCCGGATAGCGGTCTCCCCTCGCCTGAGCTTCAAGGTAACAGTCATGCAGGATTATGTACATTCGACGTCTGCTGGTAAATGACTTATCCCTGCATGAACGGTCCATACCGCTGCCCTATTATGTGTTAGACTGCACCGCCCTCTCTGTGTGCACTGCGGTTCATATATGATTATAAAGTGAGGGTGTACATGGGGTCATTCCGGAGCATATATGGCAGGGAGTACGAACAAGACTGTCACGAGTTGCCTTCCATGTAGACATATTCGAAATCTTCTGCTGGAGGGGTTGGAGCGGGATTTGTTTCACCCGTGTTTTGCTGGTTGATTCACTCACCTTTAAACCTACTAATTGCATCGTTATATATGATCTGCCCCCGCCCTTTTGGTAGGGTGGTTTATGTGCTTCCCCGGCGGTCCTCCACATGGGAGTTCCCCACAAAGTTACAGTTATCGAAGAAGTTTATTGGGGAGTATGGCTTCGGCACAGTTGGGGTGCTGATGTGGGTGGGTTCTGGGACAGTTGGGGTATTGTTCAACTTGCAGCGCCAGGGCATTTAAGATGCATTGCTTACTCCCTACTTGAGTATCCAGTACAGTATATTTCTTTACCAGAATTGTCAGTGAAATGCACTAGGTTAATTGTTCCTCTATTACAGATTTCTATTTATGTTACCCACGCCTCCACAGATATGGCTAACACTGGCAATTTAACCCTAATGTCTTGGAATGTACGTGGCATCACCATTTCCAAAAAAAACAGACAGATTTTTGCACGGTTTGACAGACACCACATAGACATCGCCCTGTTACAAGAAACTCATATAGCCCCTACTATGTGCAGGAAAATTGGTGCTAAATGGGCTGAATCTTGTCACTCCTCAACATACTCGTCTTACTCCAGAGGGGTGATGACATTGGTCAGGAAAGGCACTAACTATAAAATAAGCAGATCCATCATAGATCCCAATGGGACATATGTAATAGTTTCTGGTGAACTGAGAGGCCAATGTTTGACATTGGTAAATGTGTATAGCCCGAACATAGATTCCCCCGGCTTTTATAAAAAAATCTGGAACCATATACTAGAATTTGTAGGAACGAACATTGTATGGGGGGGGACTTCAACGTGGCATTGGACGAAACACTAGACCAATCTGAGGCCTCCATTGAGCCACACAGGCGAGCTAGAGGGAAACTATGGGACATAATGGAAAACTTTCCCCTCAAGGACATCTGGAGAGTTAGGAACCCAGTAGAAACTGTAGCTACTCATGTTAATGTGACACACGGCAGTTGGTCTAGAATAGACTATTGGTTGGGGTCTGATGATGTTCTATTATGGACGAAAACACTAACGACACTACAGAGGACGGTCTCTGACCATAACCCAATCACATTGCAATTACAGATACCACATTACACACCACCACCTTTTAGTTGGAGGTTCAACGCTAAGGTACTCCTAGACCCTCTATATGCGGACACAGTGGCTACCGCAATCAAAGAATACTTCCAATTGAATGTCGACTCAGTGGATGACCCAGGTATACTTTGGGAAGCGTTCAAGGTGACTCTATGTGGGGTATGTATTAGCACTACTGTTGGAATACTGAAGGATATTAGGCACCAGATCACGAAATGCGAAGCCAGAATGAGGGCGCTTGAGAGGGAATATGAGCAGACGCAGAACATTGCTATCATAGGTGATCTTCGGCAGGTATACACCGAATATCAGACGCATGCCTCTGATGAATTAAAATATATCACTGAACGACCTCTAGCTAGACAATTTGGGGAGGGCGGCAGGCCCGGTAGAGTACTTGCACTGAAAATCTGTGAGGGGAGGAAACAACAATTTATCACACAAATACGGGATGATGGGGCACTATACTCACTAAACCAGAGGACATACTCCGATGCTTTGTAGACAACTATGGTGCACTGTATGAATTCAAACACAAACCGCCCCCGGAAGAAACTTTCGAATATCTGCGTGATATCACTGTTACCTGGCTGTCCGATCAGCAGCGCGAATACCTTGCCATGCCCATCACAGTAGAGGAGGTAACAGATATCTTCAAGTCCATCCCAAACGGCAAAGCGCCTGGCCCTGATGGGTATACCTGTGAGTTTTACAAGACATACGTAGACATGCTGGCTCCACATTTAGTCGCCATGTATGGCAATGCCTTTGATCAGGGTACATTACCCCCGTCGTTGCGCGAAGCCATGTTGATAATGCTCTTAAAGCCTAATAAAGACCCAGATCTCTGTGAGTCCTATCGACCTCTATCCTTACTCAATGTCGACTCCAAAATACTTGCCAAACTCCTAGCAGTCAGATTGCAGCCCCTAATGACTAACCTCATCCTACCAGACCAGGCTGGGTTCATACCTACAAGGGCAACATCTCATAACACCAGGACACTGTTTGCTGTCTTCCATTATTTAACACCCAACACTAAAGCAGTGGCGGTCATGCTAGACGCCGCCAAGGCTTTCGATTCAATCAAATGGTCCTATTTACTCACAATGCTCCAACGTATGGGCTTCCCCGTTCGGTTCATCTCATGGGTAACTCTCCTCTACACTAATCCAATTGCCCGGATCCGTGTAAATGGCTAAGTTTCTGACTCCTTCCGCATCGAACGTGGCACTAGGCAAGGGTGCCCTTTATCTCCCTTATTATTCGCCCTTGCGCTGGAGCCCTTTGCATGTATCATTAGGCAGACGCACAATCATTCAGCGCTTCATTTCCCTGGCAGGCCATTGCATATCTCCATGTACGCAGATGATATGCTTTTATACATTAGAGACCCTGAACAGAACATGAATCCCTTACTCCGTGAATACATTAAATTCGGCAGACACTCAGGCCTACAGATTAATTAGGACAAATCCTCCATAATCCCGCTCACCGATACCACGACACGCCACGACACGGACTTCCCACTTGATTGGCAAACAGACTCTATTTGATATTTGGGAATATGGTACAGTAGAGACCCTGAGGAGGTTATCCGGACCAATTATGGTAAGGTATTAGATAACATAGCAGTGAAAATTGACAGGTGGATACAATTGCCATTATCATTGGCAGATCGCATTGCCATTGTTAAAATGAATGTTCTTCCCAAACTACTGTATCTTTTCAACAATATACCGATAACGCCCCCGAAGGCAGTGTTCAAAAACATAACATCACTGGTTCTAAAACTCATCTGGGCCGGGAAGCAGGCACGCATGGACCTACGCACGCTGACATTACCTTATGAAAAAGGCGGTCTTTGTGTCCCAGACTTCTATCTGTACTACCCTTGTGCACAGGCCCTTGCTCATAGCTTCTGAATCATTTTGTCCACCATATGCGTGGAAGGGTATACTCAGATGTGAGTCCCTTGCTCATTGCACCATCAGGATTCAAGCAAGCCGGGCCGACGACGCCTGAAATGGCAGAAACCGGTCCACGGAAGCTTGTTTCCTTCCCAGTATAAGAATTGGCTTGGTAGTTCGGTTTGCCCTGTTCCCATCATGCACTGGGACAGGAACAGACTAATTTGCATATAGCCAAGTTCTGAGCTGGGATGGTGCAGTGAGCTAAAAAACGGTGATGGATCAAGCCCTGATCTTTGGACTGGGTAAGAGTGGTCTGCTTAATTCAGGCACTCTGTTCATCACCACCCCCTTTTCTGAATCATTTTGTCCACCATATGCGTGGAAGGGTATACTCAGATGTGAGTCCCTTGTTCATTGCACCATCAGGATTCAAGCAAGCCGGGCCGACGACGCCTGAAATGTCAGAAACCGGTCCCCGGAAGCTTGTTTCCTTCCCAGTATAAGAATTGGCTTGGTAGTTTGGTTTGCCCTGTTCCCATCATGCACTGGGACAGGAACAGACTAATTTGCATATAGCCAAGTTCTGAGCTGGGATGGTGCAGTGAGCTAAAAAACGGTGATGGATCAAGCCCTGATCTTTAGACTGGGTAAGAGTGGTCTGCTTAATTCAGGCACTCTGTTCATCACCACCCCCTTTTCTGAATCATTTTGTCCACCATATGCGTGGAAGGGTATACTCAGATGTGAGTCCCTTGCTCATTGCACCATCAGGATTCAAGCAAGCCGGGCCGACGACGCCTGAAATGGCAGAAACCGGTCCACGGAAGCTTGTTTCCTTCCCAGTATAAGAATTGGCTTGGTAGTTCGGTTTGCCCTGTTCCCATCATGCACTGGGACAGGAACAGACTAATTTGCATATAGCCAAGTTCTGAGCTGGGATGGTGCAGTGAGCTAAAAAACGGTGATGGATCAAGCCCTGATCTTTGGACTGGGTAAGAGTGGTCTGCTTAATTCAGGCACTCTGTTCATCACCACCCCCTTTTCTGAATCATTTTGTCCACCATATGCGTGGAAGGGTATACTCAGATGTGAGTCCCTTGTTCATTGCACCATCAGGATTCAAGCAAGCCGGGCCGACGACGCCTGAAATGGCAGAAACCGGTCCCCGGAAGCTTGTTTCCATCCCAGTATAAGAATTGGCTTGGTAGTTTGGTTTGCCCTGTTCCCATCATGCACTGGGACAGGAACAGACTAATTTGCATATAGCCAAGTTCTGAGCTGGGATGGTGCAGTGAGCTAAAAAACGGTGATGGATCAAGCCCTGATCTTTGGACTGGGTAAGAGTGGTCTGCTTAATTCAGGCACTCTGTTCATCACCACCCCCTTTTCTGAATCAGGCGCAGTATGCAGCATACTGGTACCACAAGGTCCCTTATTTGACACATATAGCGGTCGAGGAGGGGGACGCCTCTCCGATTCCGCTGACGGCTATCATTACACATAAACGCCCACCACTACATTCAGAGGATATTAACTCTATTGATACCACTACTGCCGCCTGGAGGTCACTGGCCAGGTTAACACACAAATCGCCACTTTACGCACCAGCGCTGCGTCTGCACCATCACCCCCAGATCTCGGTCACTGCTGAACGAGTGGGTATGGATCTACTGCAACAAGCAGGCATAGACACGTTTGGAGATCTTTATTGTGAAGGTATCTTCAGACACATAGACGATCTGTCCTACATTAGCAATCAAACCACACTATTTCGCTTCACCTACTATAGATTGCAACGAGCCGTCCGCGATCTTTACCCCGACTACCCAGCGGAACCCCCTTGCCTAGAGATACTACAAGATATCATTACATCCCCCAAAACGTCACATCTAGTTTCACGTCTGCATAAAAAAGCCCAGAGTGAGATACCGTTTACTTCCATTAAAGCGTGGACTCGCTGGAATGAGGCATTACCAGACCCACTATCCGAGAAGGAATGGTAAGCGTCCTGCACGCTAATTAGATTGCTCACTCCAAATGGTAACTTACGCATCCTTCATCTAAAGTATCTACATCAAACATACCATAGACCGACACGCCTTCATAGATTCGGGTTACGAGAGGATGCCGGGTGTAAACGCTGTGGGGGACAGGATGCAGACTTTGTACATCTGGCAAGGTTATGTCCAAAAATACAGAAATTCTGGGGTAAAGTTGTTACGGTACTTCAGAAAATGGTTGGGGTGGAGGTCGAATGCTCTATAAAGGTGTGCATACTGGGTCTTCTGCCCGTGATCAAGGCGGGGAGGCGTTAGTTCTGTGCTGTGACACTGCTTCTGGCCAAAAGGCAAGTGTCACTTTGTTGGGGGAGTACGAGGGTTCCAACCGTGAGACAATGGCTACAGGACTTGGCATACTGTAAAACTAAAGTGCAGACGTACGAGGAGGAATTACCGGTCAGGTCTCAACCAAAAGACTATTGGATTTACCTAACATCTTATTTGCAAGACAATGATGTCACCGACACACTGTGAATTTGAACATGCCAAGTGTTGTGGGAGCAAGGACAACCCGACGTGGGTACTAGGGTACAATGCTTATACCTAAAACTGTACTGCCAATAACGATTTTTTCTTTCTGTTTACATATTTTATACAAGATGGGACGATGAATGCAGAAATGTACTGGTTAAGCTGTATTTCCATTTGTGAATGGTTGAACTTTATTTGTTTTTTGAAACCTAATAAAAAGAATTAAAAAAAAAAACAAAAAAAAAAATATCTGGGGATCTTTATCGCCTTGGGCCCCGTGGTCCATCATGAACGTAACCTGCTTCCCCCGCTCCAACGCTTAAAATCCGATGTTGTGGCCTGGCGCAAACTGCCACTGTCCCCCCTCGGGCGTGCAGCTCTTTTTAAAATGATGTCATTGCCGCGGTTTTTATACACGCTGCAGAATACACTTGATGTTATTCCGGCGAGCTACTTTCGAGAGGTGGAAAGTTTGCAGAGACAATTGATATGGGGCGGGCATTCACGCATCGCCCTCGCTAAGCTGACGCTTCCTTGGTACGATGGTGGTATTGCACTTCCTGATATAAGGCGATAGTATTGGGCTTCCCAGCTGGGGGCGATCAATCATGGAATGTACGGTCCTTCGTCGAATCCTGCATTTGAAATGGATAAGTGGCTGTCGCCGGGCAGTGATTATAACAGGGTGCTTTTTAGCAAATTTGCTGGGAAGAAGCTCTCGGGACCCACTAAGATAGTGGTGCGAGTGTGGCAATGTGCTAATGCTGCAATGGGATGGAGAGAACGATTGACTCGAGCAACTCCGCTCTATGCATCTGATAGATTGGGCAGCCTGTGGAAGACGAAAGGTTTCGAGAGGTGGGACGTGATTGGTATCAGCAGGGTGAGTGATGTTCGGGCCAAAGACAGGGTTAAGACTTTTGAGGAGTTGAAAGTAGAATATGAGTTAAGTGATAAGGAATTCTTCCGTTATGCGCAGATTCGCAACGCGCTGAACTCGGTTTTTCCTCCAGGTACCGTTATCCCGGAAGCATCCCCGCTTGAAGATCGGGTACTTGACGGATACGTTCCCGACAGCACCATTTCATTGATCTATAAGAAATTGATTAATGATTGGGTTGACTTGTTGGTCCGACTTAGAGAGGTTTGCACTAGTGATGGTTTGGAGTTGAACGACGAGGACTGACAGTCGGCGATATCCTCGCCGAAGGAGGTCGCGATTCCGGCTCGTCTCCGCCTCGTACAGCTTAAGATCCTACACCAGATCTATGTGACTGGCCCTCGCCTGATTCGTATTGGATATTCTATGGATGGGTTGTGTAAGCGTGGATTCGGTTTAACCGGTACTTTTCTCCACAAACTTTGGGAGTGTCTGGAGGTGGTACGGTTCTGGAATCGAGTGCATGCTGTGATGGAGGAAGTCATGGGTGTTGCGCTGTTGCCTGAAGCAAGGCGTTGCTTGTTGAATGTTTGGGAGCTGACTGATTATGATGTGGCGCAGACTCAGTGGGGGACCCTTGGGAATATGGTCGCCAAGAGAGATATCGCACAGTTGTGGGGCTCTCAGAGACCGCCCACCATCCTGGCATGGAAGGAGAATATGGGCTGGTGTATGTTTAGAGAGAAGACGGTATATGTGGCACGCGGCAGACCCAAAAAGTGGGGTAAAATCTGGGGCCAATGGAATTCCTACAGGGTGATATATGTACACCTCCCTTCACAGATGCTCCGGATGTTCCGTTTTCCCCCTGACCCAACATTCCTAACGATGTTTCAGCTTTAATGTTTTAAGACTTTGATTTCCCCCTCCTGCTCCCCCCTCCTGCATTGACGATTTGTACCAAACTGAAATGAATTTCCTTCCTCGCTGAGCGCTTCCCCATTTGTACTGATTTTATTGTCTTGTTTGTTTATGTTTATTTATCAATAAAAAGAAATATAAAAAAAAAAGTGATAAACAACTTCACAAATCAGCATCTCAGGAACCATCCAGTGGATTTTGATGATCAAGGTCTCTATATAAATTATTGTTGTGTCTCTTCATTGGTGTGTGAGTGTCTTATCCTGTTGTTTGGTGCTGTTAAATACTTTACACTAAGTTACTTTGCTAAGACTTACTGCTCACAGCCACAGCTTTCAGGGTTGAGCTAAGATTAAGTAAACAATACTGGCTGGATCACAAATTGTATCTGTGAATGTACTGCATGACAAAATCCCGCTGATAAGTACTGCCAAGATAATGTTACAAAGTTGCCAAGTTCTAAAGATTCCAAAGCCACCTGTTCTCTAGAAGAAAAGTTTAAGTAGCAAAACATCTTGTCTACAAAGTCTTCAAAGATGGAGACAGGAGAATTGACTTGGCTGCCCTGCTCATACTCAAGATTAACCAATTTTCCCATGTAGTACTGCATCTAAGGAGGATCTTGAGAAAGCACTCAAAGCTTGGGAAGAATCAAAGAGGGCACAGATTAGATTGGAAGAAGGGGTCCCCTCCACTGACAGTGGGGAAGAGTGGGATGAAGAGTTTGTAGGCCTGTAGGGGGATAACAATGAGAGTGGAGTACTCACAATTTGATCAACAATCCGCTCTCTGTTTTGGGCGTGAGAGGAGCTCCTCCTCAGTGAGGAGACCACAGCACCTATCTGCACAGCTTTCCTTCTTGTAGATTCAGGAGAGGAAGCCGGCCTTGGAAGAGAAGAAAAAACTGGCCATAGAAGACAGAGTCAAGACTGATTTGCATGTTGCTGGGTCCGAACTGGGGTGGAGAAGTGAGTTAAAGAACAATGATGGATTCAACCCAGATGAGTGATGAGGTGAGTGTCTGAAATGTTTCAGCGCTCTGTCCATCATCTACTTGTGTTTGCCTTGTGTGCTCAAAGTTGGCAGGGTATGTCCAGACGTGAGTCACTTGCTTTCTTTGCCACTGGATTCAAGCTAGCCTAGCTGATGAGGGATGTTAACCCAAAACCGGTCCCAGGATGCTTGTTTCTGGTCCTGGGAAGACATGGCTTTGCATTTCCGGCTGGAATATTCCCATAAGGAGCAGGGTCAAGACTGATTTGCATATGGCTGGGTCCAAACTGGGGTGTGGAAGTGAGCCTATGAACAATTATGGATTCAAACCAGATCTGTGACTGGGGGTGAGTGTTTGAAAAGTTTCAGCGCTCCGTCCATCATCTCCTTGTGTTTGCTTTGTTTGCCCTAAGTTGGCATGGTATGCCCAGACGTGGGTCCCTTGATCACTTTGCCACTGGATTCAAGCTAGCCTGGCTGATGAGGATGGTTAACCCGGAGTCCATCCCAGGATGCTTGTTTCTGGTCCAGGGAACACCTGGCTTGGGAGGTCAGGCTGGATTGTTCACATAAGGAACAGAGTCATGACTGATTTGCATATGGCTGGGTCCGAACTGGGGTGGCAAAGTGAGCTAAAGAACAATGATAGATTCAAACCAGATCTGTGATGAGGTGAGTGTCTGAAATGTTTCAGCGCTCCGTCCATCATCTCCTATTGTTTGCTTTGTTTACTCTAAGTTGGCAGGGTATGCCAAGATGTGGGTCCCTTGCTGACTTTCCCACTGGATTCAAGCTAGTCTGGCTGATGAGTGATGTTACCCCGAAACCGGTCCCAGGATGCGTGTTTCCGGTCAAAGGAAGATCTGGCTTGGCAGTTCGGGCTGGACTGTTCCCAGAGAAGTAGGGTCAAGACTAATTTTCATATGGCTGGGTCCGAACTGGGGTGGGGAAGTGAGCTAAAGAACAATGTTGAATTCAACCCAGATATATAACTGGAGGTGAGTGTCTGAAAAGTTTCAGCGTCCATCTGTCATTTCATTGTGTTTGCTTTGTTTGCCCTAATTTGGCAGAGTATACTCAGACGTGGGTCCCTTGCTCACTTTGCTACTGGATTGAAGGCATCCTGGCCGATGAGGGGTGTTACCCCAAAACCGGTACCAGGATACTTGTTTCTGGCCCAGGGAAGACCTGGCTTGGCAGTTTGGGCTGGACTGTTCCCATAAGGAACATGGTCAAGACTGATTTGCATATGGCTGGGTTTCAACTGGGGTGATGAAGTGAGCTAAATAACAACAATGGATTCAAACCAGATCTGTGATGAGGTGAGTGTCTGAAACGTTTCAGCGCTCCGTCCATCATCTCCTTGTGTTTGCTTTGTTTGCCCTAATTTGGCATGGTATGCCCAGACGTGGGTCCCTTGCTCACTTTGCCACTGGATTCAAGCTAGCCCAGCTGATGACGAGTGTTACCATGAAACCAGCCCCAGGATGCTTGCTTCCAGTCAAAGGAACACCTGGCTTGGGAGTTCTGGATGGATGGTTCACATAAGGAACAGTCAAGACAGATTTGCAAATGGCTGGGTCCGAACTGGGGTGGCAAAGTGAGCTAAAGAACAATGATGGATCACCCAAGATCTGTGATGAGGTGAGTGTCTGAAACGTTTCAGCGCTCCGTCCATCATCTCCTTCTGTTTGCTTTGTTTTCCCTAATTTGGAATGCTATGAACAGACGTGGGTCCCTTGCTCACTTTTCCAGTGGATTCAAGCTAGCCCAGCTGATGAGGGGTGTTATCATGAAACCGGTCCAAGGATGCGTGTTTCCGGTCAAAGGAAGACCTGGCTTGGCAGTTCGGGCTGGACTGTTCCCAGAGAAGTAGGGTCAAGACTAATTTTCATATGGCTAGGTCCGAACTGTGGTGGGGAAGTGAGCTAAAGAACAATGTTGAATTCAACCCAGATATATAACTGGAGGTGAGTGTCTGAAAAGTTTCAGCGTCCATCTGTCATTTCATTGTGTTTGCTTTGTTTGCCCTAATTTGGCAGAGTATACTCAGACGTGGGTCCCTTGCTCACTTTGCTACTGGATTGAAGGCATCCTGGCCGATGAGGGGTGTTACCCCAAAACCGGTACCAGGATACTTGTTTCTGGCCCAGGGAAGACCTGGCTTGGCAGTTTGGGCTGGACTGTTCCCATAAGGAACATGGTCAAGACTGATTTGCATATGGCTGGGTTTCAACTGGGGTGATGAAGTGAGCTAAATAACAACAATGGATTCAAACCAGATCTGTGATGAGGTGAGTGTCTGAAACGTTTCAGCGCTCCGTCCATCATCTCCTTGTGTTTGCTTTGTTTGCCCTAATTTGGCATGGTATGCCCAGACGTGGGTCCCTTGCTCACTTTGCCACTGGATTCAAGCTAGCCCAGCTGATGACGAGTGTTACCATGAAACCAGCCCCAGGATGCTTGCTTCCAGTCAAAGGAACACCTGGCTTGGGAGTTCTGGATGGATGGTTCACATAAGGAACAGTCAAGACAGATTTGCAAATGGCTGGGTCCGAACTGGGGTGGCAAAGTGAGCTAAAGAACAATGATGGATCACCCAAGATCTGTGATGAGGTGAGTGTCTGAAACGTTTCAGCGCTCCGTCCATCATCTCCTTCTGTTGGCTTTGTTTTCCATAATTTGGAATGCTATGCCCAGACGTGGGTCCCTTGCTCACTTTTCCAGTGGATTCAAGCTAGCCCAGCTGATGAGGGGTTTTATCATGAAACCGGTCCAAGGATGCGTGTTTCCGGTCAAAGGAAGACCTGGCTTGGCAGTTCGGGCTGGACTGTTCCCAGAGAAGTAGGGTCAAGACTAATTTTCATATGGCTGGGTCCGAACTGTGGTGGGGAAGTGAGCTAAAGAACAATGTTGAATTCAACCCAGATATATAACTGGAGGTGAGTGTCTGAAAAGTTTCAGCGTCCATCTGTCATTTCATTGTGTTTGCTTTGTTTGCCCTAATTTGGCAGAGTATACTCAGACGTGGGTCCCTTGCTCACTTTGCTCCTGGATTGAAGGCATCCTGGCCGATGAGGGGTGTTACCCCAAAACCGGTCCCAGGATACTTGTTTCTGGCCCAGGGAAGACCTGGCTTGGCAGTTTGGGCTGGACTGTTCCCATAAGGAACATGGTCAAGACAGATTTGCATATGGCTGGGTTTGAACTGGGGTGATGAAGTGAGCTAAATAACAACAATGGATTCAAACCAGATCTGTGATGAGGTGAGTGTCTGAAACGTTTCAGCGCTCCGTCCATCATCTCCTTGTGTTTGCTTTGTTTGCCCTAATTTGGAATGCTATGCCCAGACGTGGGTCCCTTGCTCACTTTTCCAGTGGATTCAAGCTAGCCCAGCTGATGAGGGGTGTTATCATGAAACCGGTCCCAGGATGCGTGTTTCCGGTCAGAGGAAGACCTGGCTTGGCAGTTCCGGCTGGACTGTTCCCAGAGAAGTAGGGTCAAGACTAATTTTCATATGGCTGGGTCCGAACTGGGGTGGAGAAGTGAGTTAAAGAACAATGATAGATTCAACCCAGATGAGTGATGAGGTGAGTGTCTGAAATGTTTCAGCGCTCTGTCCATCACCGGCTGGACTGTTCCCATAAGGAGCAGGGTCAAGACTGATTTGCATATGGCTGGGTCCAAACTGGGGTGTTTGCCCTAATTTGGCAGAGTATACTCAGTGGATTACTCCAGTGGATTCCCTTGCTCACTCAATCCAACCCAGATATATAACTGGAAGTGAGTGTCTGAAAAGTTTCAGCGTCCACCTGTCATTACATTGTGTTTGCTTTGTTTGCCCTAATTTGGCAGAGTATACTCAGACGTGGGCCCCTTGCTCACTTTGCTACTGGATTGAAGGTAGCCTGGCCGATGAGGGGTGTTACCCCAAAACCGGTCCCAGGATACTTGTTTCTGGCCCAGGGAAGATCTGGCTTGGCAGTTTGGGCTGGACTGTTCCCATAAGGAACATGGTCAAGACTGATTTGCATATGGCTGGGTTTGAACTGGGGTGATGAAGTGAGCTAAATAACAACAATGGATTCAAACCAGATCTGTGATGAGGTGAGTGTCTGAAACGTTTGCCACTGGATTCAAGCTAGCCCAGCTGATGAGGAGTGTTACCATGAAACCAGCCCCAGGATGCATGTTTCCAGTCAAAGGAACACCTGGCTTGGGAGTTCTGGATGGATGGTTCACATAAGGAACAGTCAAGACAGATTTGCAAATGGCTGGGTCCGAACTGGGGTGGCAAAGTGAGCTAAAGAACAGTGATGGATTCAACCAAGATCTGTGATGAGGTGAGTGTCTGAAACGTTTCAGCGCTCCGTCCATCATCTCCTTGTGTTTGCTTTGTTTGCCCTAATTTGGAATGGTATACCCAGACGTGGCTCCCTTGCTCACTTTTCCAGTGGATTCAAGCTAGCCCAGCTGATGAGGGGTGTTATCATGAAACCGACCCCAGGATGCTAGTTTATGGTCCAGACTCCAGAGAACACCTGGCTTGGGAGTTCAGGCTGGATTCAGGAACAGCAAGACTGATTTGAATATGGCTGGGTCCGAACTGGGGTGGCGAAGTGAGCTAAAGCGATACAAAAGGGGATGATGGACGGAGCGCTTGAGCAAATCAAACACTCACCCCCAGTCACCTGATCTGGGTTTAATCCATCACCATTCTTTAGCCCACTCAGCCACCCCATTTCAGACATGGCTATATGCAAATCAGTCTGACCCTGTGCCTCAAGGGAACAATCCAGCCCGAACTGCCAAGCCATGTCTTCCATGGACCGCAAACAAGCATCCTGGGACCGGTTTCGGATTCATAATCCTCATCAGCCAGGCTATCTTGAATCCAGTGGCCAAGGGAGCAAGGGACTCACGTCTGAGCATACCCTGCCACACTTAGGGCGAACAAAGCGATACAAAAGGGGATGATGGACGGAGCGCTTGAGCAAATCAAACACTCACACCCAGTCAACTGATCTGGGTTTAATCCATCACCATTCTTTAGCCCACTCAGCCACCCCATTTGAGACATGGCTATATGCAAATCAGTCTGACCCTGTGCCTCATGGGAACAGTCCAGACCGAACTGCCAAGCCATGTCTTCCATTGTGTTTTCTTTGTTTGCCCTAAGTTGGCAGAGTATGCCCAGACGTGGGTCCCTTGCTCACTTTGCTACTGGATTCAAGGTAGCCTGGCCGATGAGGGGTGTTAACCTGAAAACAGTCCCAGGATGCTTGGTTCTGGCCCAGGGAAGACCTGGCTTAGAAGTTCCGGCTGGACTGTTACCATAAGGAACATGGTCGAAACTGATTTGCATATGGCTGGGTTTGAACTGGGGTGGCTAAATGAGATGAATAATGATGATGGATTCAACCCAGATCTGTGACTGGGGGTGAGTGTCTTAAAAGTTTGAGAGCTCCATTCATCATCTCCTTGTGTTTGCTGTGATAACAGATAGCACCTATGATACCAGGCTGCCCAAGAGTATTGTTCCTAAATACACTGAGAGGATGACTTAGACAAGTGGCTAGCATTCGGTGGGAGAGCTATTAGGATGAGAAGGGTGAGTGCACAGCATTGGGGGTTCTTACTTCGGGAATTGATACCTACAGTTGGGAGAGATGTACTTGTTACCCTTGAGGATGAGGTGGCAGAATCTTACACCCACATGAGGGAGGCACTCATTGAGTTATTAAGACTTATCCCTGAGGGGTACAGACAAATGTGTAGGAGCATACACAAGGGAGCAACACAGACATGGGTAGACTTTGCGGTTGCCTCTGTGAAACCACTGGAGGGCTGGATTAAAGGTAACAATTTGATCCCTATGAGGGTTTATAATATTCAGTGGTATAAGAATACATTCTTTAAAATTGTACCTGAGAAAAGTTACACCACCATCTGGTAGACTCTAAGCTCTCTAGCACTATAGAGCTGGCGAAGATAACTGATGAGTGGGTGTGCACTAGGGTGCCAAAGAAGCCCCAAGGTGGTAAAAGGAAAAATGTGGGACAGGTTCACCTTCAGGGAAAAGACAGGGGCAAGTAAAAAAAAGACTCAAAATCCCAAACAGTCCTCCCTGGACTGGAAACAAGCATCCCAGGACTGGTTTCAAGCTTTCAGCCCTCATCAGCCAGGATAGCTTGAATCCAGTGTCATGGAGAGCAGGGGACTCACATTTAGGCATACACATCCCACTCTGGGTGACAAATGCAAAAAGAACAATTTCATAAAACCGGTCCCAGGATGCTTCTTTCTGGTCCAGGGAGGACCTGGCCTAGCAGTTCGGTCTGGACTGTTCCCATGAGGTACATGGTCAAGACTGATTTGTAAACTGGGGTGGAGTAGCGGGCAAAAGAACAATGGATTTAACCCAGATCTTTTGACTGCGAGAGAATGTTTGCATTATCAGCATTCTGTCCCTTAATTGCTTGCTGTAACACTTGTCGCCCTATGTGGGATGGGTATGCCTAGACGTGCGTCCCTTGCTCACTATGCTACTGGATTCAAGCTAGCCTGGCTGAAGAAGGGTGACATACCCTGAAATCGGTCCCAGAATGCTTATTTCCGGTCCAGGGAGGACCTGTCCTGGCAGTTCAGTCTGGACTGTTCCCATGAGGCACAGGGTCAAGACTGATTTGCATATGCCTGGGTCCAAACTGGGGTGGCGTAGTGGGCAAAAGAACAATGGATTTAACCAAGATCTTTTGACTGGGAGAGAATGTTTTCAATGTCAGCATTCCGTCCATCATCTGTTTGCTGTAACACTTTTCGCCATAAGTGGGATGGGAATGTCCAGCTATGGGTCCCTTGCTCACTGTGCCACTGGATTCAAGATAGCCTGGCTGAAGAACTGTGACATACCCTGAAACGAGTCCCAGGATGCTTTTTTCCGGTCAAGGGAGGACCTGGCCTGCCAGTTCGGTCTTGACTGTTCCCAAGAGGCACTGGGTCAAGACTGATTTGCATATGGCTGGGTCCAAACTGGGGTGGCATAGTGGGCAAAAGAGCGACAAATTCAACCCAGATCTTTTGACTGGGTGAGAATGTTTGCATTTTCAACATTTCGTCCATCATTTGCTTTCTGTAACACTCCAACAATCCATGTCAAGCGTCACTGGAGTCATGACTCGGAGACAACAACAACTGTGGCCACAACAATGTCATCCATGATTTTGGAATCATAAGGATGGTCATGGAGAACATGGAGCGGATGCAGGTGCAAATAATGGCTACCACGGCTGCACATGAGAAAGCTGTAGATGGAATCTTCCATGCCCTGCAGATCCTCATCATGGGAGTGATACCACACAACATTGCGCAGATGAATGCTGCTGCTACTTCAACAACCACATCTCCGGCCCCTGTCGTGTCAGAAAGTGCTGCAGACGAAGATGAGGATAAATCTGCCTTAGTGTTAAGAAGGAATCAGTAGCACTCATCTCCGCCATATGGCTTGCTTCTGCTTGGTTCTACCCTCTGCATCATGCCCTGGAATAACACCTTCCACCGACCCCCGATACACTCGGCGACAATAGCCTTGGACCTCGACATGGAATGCCATATTATGTTTGCTTAACAATGACACAGCAATCAGCCTGCGGACTGGACTCTTCCCCTTCCGAGTAACTTGTCAATTCCTAAAGGACTCTGGCTGGCCCTCCATGGGGCAACATTGTAATGTGTTGTCTGCATGGCCCAGTACTAAGACAGCTTTAACACTCCACTGAACGTGAACAATACATACTAATACACACAGTAGTGTCATGTATATGATAAATAAAATATGAAATCATGGACGAAGGGTAAGGCAGTGATTCCCCCTTACTTCCATGTTGCTCATGTTGTGGAACTTGAGTCACAGGGTTCATCCCTGCATCATGGTGGTACATATTTGACCCCAAAAGTAGCCCTGTTGTCACTTGTAGGTCACAAATGACAGTCTATATGTTATGATTTGGGAGACTTGTGAAACGCTGATGAGTGTGATTCCATACTATCTGTGCCACAGAGAAATGGCATTTAAAATATGCGACACCCTAAACAGCCGCTCTGTACAGAGGTGACACCCCCACCATGTATTTTCAATTTATGAGATTGTTAGCACTACATGTTGCACTTACACTTGTCAGAGTTATGTGCTTGTACAGAGCAGTGACATGCACTCAAGGAATGTGTGTTGGAATTAATTTATTTGCACATAATGTGCCTGTGGTCACGTTGTACTGTCCCATGATTGCTAAGGACTGTGACGTGCTCATGTGAAGAAATTGTCAATGATGGTGTTCCTATGGGTTATTCCTGTTGCGGCTGCAGTGGGGTGGTGTCCCCCTACCTCATCTTCCTCATCATTGTCTGGTCCATCTGGCACTTGTATCCATGGGGAATTGGTGCGTACACATATGTTGTGCAACACACAACATGCAACAAACATCTTGCACACGATGTCTGGGCTGTACAGGAGCCTTCCACCTGTGATGTCCAGGCACCTGAAACGTGACTTTACAACGCCAAATCTGTGTTCCACGATGCCCCTGGTGTGTTTGTGGGCTGCATTGTACTGTCTCTGGGCCAGTGTGTTTCGGGCTCGGAGGGGTCTCATCACCCAAGGGCAGAGTGCATATAGTCAATAGTTGTTTCTGCATGATGTGTTAGCAGGCTCACTGGTTCATTGGTGTGTGATAAGTGTGACTTAGTGATTCCTTTTTGACATGTGCTGATTGTAGCAAATGAGTGGCATCAATGTGTATTACGTAGCCTCACTGCTGCTCCTCCCTCCCCGAGCCTATTTACTATTGTGCGCAGCCCGGTTGCATCAGTTACACGCCTACAGCATGCCATTGGCATTCCTGCCTGCGCATGTCTACAAGCCTGACAACGACACTGTGCGTTGAAGATGGGCGGCCACGTGTGTGTAGGCCTATGGTAAGGATAGGGCGGACAGAGATATAGAGTTCATGGCTGGCTGAACTTGCAATGCGGTTGAGGGTAGACCTTTGGCTCATGCTGTGGTAATAGTGACACGCACAACGGTTGGCATGTATGATCCCGGATACCTCATTTACCCCTTTGACTGAGCCCGCACTCCGGAAGCATGCTACATTGCAACATTGATTATTGCAGGATGGGTGGCTCCGACACTACAACAGAGACACATGCATTAGTTACTTCCTGGGCAAGGCCAAAACCATGCATAGAGCCCCGGGTTGATGAACACACCCCTACGCTGGACTGTTGTATGCCAGTTCAATCTGCTTACGCTTACAGGGGGCACGACACAGCTACATGGCCCAGGTCTACCCCACTGCCTGAGATGACATGGTTGCGTCCGCTGTACACAGCACAATGTAATGTGGTAGGGCCTGGGGCCCTCATGAATACATAATGACCACACGGACACACTTAGTTTGTGGAACTAGCTACTGGCACGTGCGCCCGCCCCCTTTTATTGCCATGGTCACATGTCCAGGGAGGCCTGTGCTGGATGGGTATGAGGTGAGTTTAAGCCACCCCTCAGGGGGAAGTTAGTCGTGGCAACAACTACAACAGGGATCAGACAATCAGAAGTTCAAAGTTCAAACAACAAGGGTCCATGACTTGAGCTGCACAGAGTTAGTGGCCCCAGATGCACTGCGTTCGGCACAGGCACACCACCATGGGACGGTGACTTGTGATGCACTGAGATAGGGGCACGAGAGCTGAGCAGGTCCTCGTCGATGTCCAAAGAGAATGTCGTGGAGTGTTTTGGTGAATAGTGGAAGGTGATCTTCTAGGGCATGATGCGGAGGGGAGAACCAAGCAGAAACAGGTAATACGGAGGAGATAATTGCTACAGACTCATTCTTAACACCAAGTCAGTATGAGCTACATGACGATGAAGACAACCCCCATGTCATATACTCAGATGCCACTAAAGTTCAAACGGAGAGTCTCCATGAATTTCGGGTCACAGAGTTAGTGGCACCAGAGCTGAAAGGGGATGCAGTCTGCGATGAGGCATGTACAATGATTTAAACTCTGCCATAAATAAATCTAGACTAAGTTCCAAATGTGTGACCTACTAGACCGCAGTGTAGGCCGGAGGCAGCAGTGGGGTACGTCAATGAGAATAGAGTGCTGGGGGCCTGTGTCGCGGGGCCCAGAGATGGTCTGAGGAGGCTGCCTAGGTCGATGGCCTCGGGCTTGGAGCTTGCACAGGCACATGGTGGGCCCTCTTTGACACAAACCGGTGAGCAACTGAAATCTGAATTAGGCCTAGTCAAACCTATAGTAATGGTTAGAAATTAGCGTGATGCATCTATTAGTCTAGTGAAGGTGTTCGAGTGTTAATAACCTCACACATGTAATAGTTAAGGGATTAATGTATGTCTTATTTTAGTTATTTGCCTTTTCACGAGCAATATAGATTAACCCGACCAGCGCCATTTTGTGGCCTAGTCTGCCTACAGCATTAGTGGAAACCTACCATTACATGTAGCAAGAGTCGTTCTCTCGAGAAATAGTCTGACAAATGTAGCCAACTGCTGCTTCTGCCCGTTAGGCCTGTCAAGGTTGTAGGTGGGGGTAGGATGGATAAGCACATTCCAGGAGGTGCTGTGCGGACTCTCCTAGCGCTGGCAGGAGGGAGTCACCCTCCTTGACCTTGCTATAACGAGATGAGCTAAACTAAGGATGCTTTGTGTCCCATATATGGTCTTTCCTTTACACCAACCTGTACCAACTTGTATTTTTCCTTCTTAGGTAACGGTTTCAAAATGTAACAGTATATATGTGATCTGTTGATAATGTGCCAGCAGTCTTCTCGGCGGACCTCGAGGGGTTAGGTCGCGAGAGGCTCCTCTGGCAGAGTTGTTTGTTTAATAAACGATTGAACCTTCTACACTGCCAACTGACTGATTAATGGTAATTGGTATTAGGGCTATTAGTAAGTATAGCTCTATATGATTGTAATTATTTTTTCGGTACTTCAGAAGGCGACTCCGCCGGTACTCCGCGTTGGGGTCGTCCCTCTGTAATCAGAAAGGAACGGGACATTGGGAAGGGTGATCTTGATCGGGGGGAGGACCGACCGAAGGTTTGAGGGTTGCTCCGCTCTCCCGATCGAGAGAGCCTCAGCTGCTAGTGACCCCACGCCAGAGTCCTACGGGTGTAACCCGGGAACAGACCACGTTGGTCTACAGGAGTTGGCAGTGGAGAAGCTTGCAATCGAACCTGAGTGCACCAGGTAAGTGATTTGTTTTGTCTCGTGTTGGATATCCTTTGGATTTGAATTTGGTATTTGGTGGTTTCATGCCACGGAGAACTCAGAAGGGGGTCTGACGGGGCAGTATTGAGACTGCACGGGCAGACGCTCCTGTTTTGGAATATTTTGTAGAATAATAGCGATAGAGACCAGACGCCTTGGTGTAACTTGTGGAAGAAGTTTACACCCGGCCGAATTGCTCTTGGAAACGCTGACAGCTGAGATTGGGTAGCCCTCGGACAGATCTGGAGCGGCGCTTGAAAAAGCGGGCTCAGCCAGAATAGTCAGGGAGGTGAACCATGAAGGCTGCTGGATGGTCCGTAGGTCGGTCTGTGGTTTGAAGAACCTGTGTGTCTCTCTCTAGGCAGTCTAAGGACAAGGCTGTTTGATTCTGATGCTTGATTTTGGGTCTTTTTGGAATTTGGAAGAATACGTGAGTTCTCCATAGGTGGGAGTCGACGGGCTCCGCTTTCTGGTTGAAATAAGTTTGTTTGTCTTTTATGTTGATGTAAAGTTTGTTGTTGGTTTTATATTTGTGTGTGATCGAATTTGATTGTAAACATGGCCATGTGTATGAGAGTGTTGTAAATAACATTTTCCATTTCAGCTAGAAGTATTTAGACTATATAAGAGGGGCAATGCCGTGTTTTAGTAAGCTATGTTTCGGCTGTATTTGCCGGAGGGGTACAAGACTGGACGAAAGCCAACCGGCCCCTCCGGAGGGGATCCCCAGCCATGATATGTATTGTAAGCATGGGATTGCCCCACTCTTATTCAATACCATATGGCATAAATACACCAAAGACAATGTAGAATTACATTGGCCGCTGACAGGATCTTTTGATGAGAAAAAGATCCAGTATTTACAAGACCGTCTGTTTGCTAAACGCAGCAGACAGGCCATGTTTGACACTCTTAACACATGGCAGAAAGAAGCAAAATGGAGACGTTTTAGGGCAGAGAAATTAATAAAGATAAAACAAGGACAGACTGTAACTCAGAAGGCGTTGCTCATGATAAGAATCAGACCGAACAAAATATCGAGTGTTTAGATAGACAGTTTAGGCTACAGGTAGACAAAAGTTATGTGACTCAAAATGAAGCAGAAGATGAAATAGAGGATTTACTGAACGTTCGACCTCCCCCACCGTATGCGCCACAACACATATACCCCGCTGTACCTCTACACACGGCTACGGCATCTTCGGCCTCAGCCCCGGAGGCATACGTGTCTCTCACCCCTCTGGGTGCTACTCGTACCACCCCTACCTCATTGAGAGACACGGCTACCCTTATCCCTGACACACGGCAGCCCCCCGGAATTTCCCGTAGAGTTCTGGCAGCACCTAGTCTCATATGGACATCTCAATCAGCTGGTGCGACCCCTGAAGAGAGGGATCGTACTCCTTCAGGGGATCTAGGTGGGATGAACGCTAGGCGACTATTTACGAGAGCCTCACTGGCCTATAGTGAGAAGGAGGCTATAGCAGAACAGGCAGTAAAATCGATGCGGAAGGATGTATATACAGTGGCCGATTTGTGGAGTACCTTAAGGGACCTTAAATCGGTTATGCAGCAACATGTTTGCATCAAATGTCCCGTTATCTTATTGACGCATGGGAACAATGCTTTCAGGATGGATTGGCCCCTCAAATATTGTATGACATCTTGGACTGAGCTCATAAGTTCGATCTAAGTCCGGTAGAAGTGCACAAAAACATAGAGACATTGGTGAAATACCGAGGCAGAATGTTTGTAAAATGTCCCAACTGGGATTTTCAACATCCCATGAGGGAGGTGCATCCTATTTTTTATCCTGAGGTACTTGAAGTACCTGATGGTAATAATCAAGTTACGAGAGCCCGAGAGGATGCACGGTTTCAGGAACAATGGGTATATACGCCATGGAAGCGAAGTGAAGTTCTTGCTTTAAAATCACAACTGCCTGACCAACGTAAAAATCCCACCGCTTACTATAAAGAACTAACTGAAGCCGCAGCATCAGCTGTAATGACTTTAGCTGATGTTGAATTGTTTTTCGGGTTGTTGGTTCCTGTAGATATATGGCGACAGGTTCATGTCACCGATCATGCAGCAGAATTAGGGGGAACCTGGAACCAGTTGAAAGACTGGGACCAGGACCGCAAGCCTGGGGACAAGCCCAGAGATGAAATTACTACTCTCCCCACCAAAATAATTGCCTACATGCATACACTGATTCCCCCACATAAAGTTGACTGGGATAACAGGACTGCTTGTAAACAGAAGAAAGACGAAAGTGTTTCTGATTTTTTCACTCGATTTGAAGTTACTTTCATTGATTTTAGCGGGCAGGACCTTGCCATGGAAGGCGGGGTCCGGTTGTTTGTAAATGGTTTTGTGACCAACTTGATACCTGAAGTCTCTGCTCGGCTGCAAGCCGCAGAGAGTACCTGGACTACCTCTACTCTCTCTGTAATATTAAGTATGGCCAAATATTATGAGCACAGGGAAAAGGAGAGTAAGGATAAAGTAGAGAAAAAGGCCAAGGATCACGGGTGTTGTTACAGCAAGCCATTCGAGGACAAGGAGGAGGGAGAGGAGTCCGAGGGCCAGTATCCAGAGGGGTGGGGACTGGAAGCAGTGCAGGCCCAGACCCACCGTTAGTGATAAATCAGTGTGCTTATTGTAAACAGGAAGGACATTGGAGAGCTCAGTGTCCGTTACTGCTTGCCCAGAATGGAGCTGTTCGAGGACGGGGACGTGGTTGAGGTGGCCCGGACCGAAGTGATATGCGTAGGGAGGAAGTGGCTCAGGGCAGGTCTGAACGAAACCACTTTGATAACCCTCAAGGTAGGCAATACGTTAATGAGGATTACGCATTTGGAGTTTAGGATGGGTATGCTCATCCATAGGACAGCCTGGGACAGAGTAGGGGGCAAGTGTCGATCCCAGTCAATCAACAAGGACCCTATGTGAAAGGGGAATTGATGGGTACTTCGGAGAATTTTCTAATTGACACAAGAGCAATGAATAGTTCTATTACTCGATCATTGGTCCCTCTGTCCGGGCAAAATATTGTATCAGTGGGATTTTCAGGAGTTCCGGTGGTAAGCCCCATCTCTAAACCCCTCCCATTCACTATTGGTCCTGCTACAATTGATTCCCCCTTCTTGTTGACTTCACATTGTGGTGAGAAATTATTAGGTTTGGATATGTTGAAGAAATTGAACGTGAAAATATATTGTTCCCCGGATGGTGTTTACTTAACGATACAACCCCACACTGAGAATATGAAACAGTGTTTTGCTAAGAATGAACCTCTTACCCCTGAGTTTGATGCCATCCCTAATACGTTGTGGGCAACGGGGGATGCGGATGTCGGTAAATTAGACATCCCTCCCGTCCATATTACGCTGAAACCTGGTGCGAAATTGCCACGTACACCTCAGTACAAGATCTCGCCGGTTGGTGAGCGAGCTTTACTTTCAATTATTCAGGATTTAATGGATAAAGGGGTGGTTGAGGAAACAGCTGCCAATATTTGTAACAGCCCTATTTTCCCGATTTTGAAGAAATCCTCTGATTCTGGATCTCCAGGGAATATTGATGCATATCGTTTTGTAATAGACCTGCGGGAGGTTAATAAGATTGTAGTGCCTCAGTACCCTGTGGTGACTGACATCACTACTATCCTCACAATGATCCCACCGACTGCCCAATATTTTTCGGTTATTGATCTGAAGAATGCTTTCTTCACTATCCCGATTCATCCAGATAGCCGTCAGATCTTCGGCTTCTCGTTATCTGGCCGAAGCTTTAGATTTTTTCGTGCACCTCAAGGCTATACTGAAAGTCCGAGTTTCTATAGCCAGGCCCTTAAGGCCCTTTTGGATGACTTAGTCTTGCCCGCAGGTAATGTGCTTTTGCAATACGTGGATTACTTGTTGATAGCGTCCGACACTGAGAAGGGTTGTAAGGATGTCACTGTTAAGTTATTGCACCATCTGGCGGAAAAAGGTAATAAGGTGTCCCTGTCTAAGTTCCAATACTGTTGACAGGAGGTGACCTACCTAGGTCATCTACTGTCGAAGGAGGGTAGGCGTTTGACTCCTGAGCAAATTACTACTATCTCTAACATGTCTGTCCCTTGCACCCAGCGTGAAGTTTGTGCTTTTCTTGGCATCACTTCCTACTGTTGCCAATGGATACCTAATTTTTCTCTTCTTGCTATACCTTTGTTACATTTAACCACTAAAGATGTGCATGAACCCCTTCTGTGGTGTTGGGTTCAATCAGACCTACATACTCTGCTAAACTCTTGAACACCTTAGAATAGAAGTTGGCACGGACACTGGAAAATGCAAAAGACAAGTTTATTAAGACCCCATGGGGTGGTGGTACATTCCTACAGCACCCTTCGGCAATGCAAGAAGCAGCACACCAAACATCGGTGCGCGACCTCTTTTATACAATTTAATAGCAATAAAAAGGTAGGCGTTACACTTTTACACAATTTTAGGTACATATAAGGTCATTTTTGGAACACAGCCAACATGTGGGAGGAGTTTAGTAGCACTGGTCAGTTTGGGAGGACATTCCTAAGAGATGACCAGTCGGTGCATAATGCGCATGTGTGCTTGACCAGTACTAAAAATTAAGCATGGGCGTAAAATCCGTTCCGCTCGCGGATTTTGCGGATTTTCGGTAAATTTGCAATCCGCGAACTCTCGCGAACTTACCGAAAATTCGTAAATCCGTGCGAAGCGGATTTTTTTGCTTGGTCGCACTTGCCAACTAGAATACTATACAATTTCGCGGGAGTAAACACTCGCGAAAACGTAGATGCGGCGGGCAGCGACAATCTCGCAATTGCGAGATTGCAAAATTTGCAATTTCGCACAAGAAATCCACCAGCAGGCAGCATAAACCTTGAAAATTATGATTTTTATTAGAATAACTCCTCAGGTTGACATTTGCCTGCACTTTTTTTTTGCAAGGAGTCCATTTTGGGGGGGGTTGGGAGGAAGGAAGTGCCCCACAGTCTCCAACTTCCTGTTCCTGTCCAGCAGGCTCCTCTCAGTGCTTTCTTCATGTGCTGGTCACTTTGATTTGGATCTTTACCTGGAAGCACTCAGCAGGTGCAAAAGTTCAAACTCATCATTAGTAACCATTCCCTGTAGTGCTTCCTGAGGGGCCCCTCCAGAGTTCAGTTGCCTACTTGCAACTATTCTATGACCCTGCTCTGACCCTCACAGCAGGCTCAGAGAATAGCTACAAGTATACAACAAAGGTCCTGTTAAAAAAATTACACTGCAACAGAAAGCAATTACAGATAAGGAAGCAGGTGCCAGGGATCTTGACCTGGAAGGATTACTTTTTGTGGATGCTGCTGGATATTTGGATTTTTGCAAAACTGAAAGCACTCAGCAGGTGCAAAAGTTCAATCTTATCATTAGTAACCATTCCCTGTAGTGCTTCCTGAGGGGCCCCTCCAGAGTTCAGTTGCCTACTTGCAACTATTCTATGACCCTGCTCTGACCCTCACAGCAGGCTCAGAGAAAGCAATTACAGATAAGGAAGCAGGTTCCAGCCAGGAAGTTCAAATTCAGTAACACATTAATCAGCCCCTAATTCATTTATGTCAGTTGAGGCAGGGCAGGTGTGCTTTTCCACCCATAATCTACAGTGATGAAGTAGAGGGTGGCATGGGTGAGCCAGAGGGTGGCATGGGTGAGCCAGAGGGTGGCAGTGGTGAAACAGAGGGTGGCAGTGGTGAAACAGAGGGTGCTGTGATGAACCAGATGTAGAAACAACATGTTCGCGACCGTTGCTACCCGAAAAGTAAGTTCGCGTTTGCGAACTGGTACAAAATCCTCGCGAACTGGCAGAAATCCTTGCGAACACAAAAAAATCCGCAAATTCGCGAGAGTTCGCGGATTTTGCGGATTGCGAATCCGTAAATACGCAATTTCGCGGATTGCCAATTCGCAAAATCCGCCCATGCTTACTAAAAATAGCCTGTTGCTGGGCAAGGCAGACGGTCATTGGTATCGAGAAAGGACAAAAGGGCATGCTGACCATGAGGCAGCATGTTCATACAAAATGGAGGCCAAAGGATTCAAAATGGCTCCCGTACGTTTTGGTCAAGTTAATAGAAAAGATCGTGTAGCTGAGCTAAATGCTAATTCAGATACTGCCAAAATACGACACTTCCCTGGACTGACGAATCTCAGCATTCTTTTGATTCTTTGAAATCTGCTCTTTGTTCTGCACCCGTCTTGGGTACTCCTGATTACCGTAAACCCTTTGTACTTTATGTGCATGAGGTCGACGGTTGCTCGCTTTCAGTGTTAACGCAAGGGTTTGGTGGTAAGTAAAGACCTTGCGCTTACTTCTCGGCCACATTGGATAATGTTGCCAGAGCGCTTCCTAGCTGTCTGAGGGCCACTGCAGCTGTTGCGGTGGCCATGCGGCAGTCGGAGGGGCTCGTTCTAAATTATAGTCTAACAGTGATGGTGCCGCATGCAGTGGATGCATTGCTAAATAAAACAAAAACACAGCATCTTACAAGTGCACGCCTCACTGGTTATAAATTGACACTGTTTGCTCCACATATTACGATTATGCGATGTGCCACGTTACATCCTGCCACATTGTTACCTCTCCCTTTCGAATGAAACTACAAACGATGTACATGATTGCATATTTCGGACTGAAGAAGAAACGAAGGGGAGGATTGACCTCACTGACATTCCTCTATATGACCCCCAAGGGGAATTATATGTGGTTGGGTCTTGTTTCAAGTTAGCAGATGGCACAACAACAGCTGCATATGCAATCAATACGCTAAAAAAGGTAGTTGAGACCTCTCTAGTTCCCTATCGATCAGCTCAGGCTGCTGAACTAGTGGCAATGCTACGAGCCGGTGAATTAAGTGAGGAACTCAAGGTTAACATATATACAGACAGCCAATACGCCTTTGGCTTAGCCCATAGCTTTGGGCGGCTGTGGAAGGAACGGGGTTTACTCACCTCCCATGGTCAGAAAATACAGAATGGCCCTTTGGTGTTGCAATTACTTGCTGCCCTCACCTTACCCAAGAAACTACCCATAATAAAATGCAGTGCCCATAAGGTGGTGGTGGACGAAGTGGGGAGGGGAATGCCTTTGCTGACCATGTTGGTAAGCAGACGGCTCAGTCCATATTATCGACTATGTTTGTAACGTCCTCTGCAAGATGGGTGGAAGAATCTGATTTGTTCAATAATACCATAGAGAGCGTGAAAGAAATACAGAAGAAAGCCACTCCAGTTGAATTGGCGCGATGGGAGCAGGAAGTGGGAAGGTTGGATGAAAATAACTGTTGGGTTGATTTAACGGAGAAGCAAAGATGGTTGCTGCCCAATGCTCTGGTACTGGCCGTTGTAACTATGGCCCACGGTCAAGCTCACATTGGAGCTAAAGGTATTTGTGCTTTGTTGGACCCAGTATGCAATAACCCCAACATTCAAAGGACGGCTGTCCATTTAGTCCAATATTGCATGGTTTGTTTACAACATAATCCAGGAAAAGGGGAAAGTGTGTTGGGAGGGAATTTTGCACCCCCGACTTTGCCGTTTGAAGTACTCCAGATGGATTACATCCACATGGAGCGCGTCAATAACTTAAAGTATGTTTTGGTAGTGGTTTGTGCCTTTAGCAAATGGGTTGAGGCCTACCCAACTAAAGATAACACCGCTTTGGCTACAGCAAAAGCTCTCACTAAGGAGTTTATCCCTAGGTATGGATGGCCCGCCTGATTTGGTCGGACAATGGGGGGCATTTCCATGGGGCTCTTGTCAGACAGATACGACAGGAATTCCATGCAGCTCGACATCCTCAGTCAGCAGGATTAGTGGAGAAATATAATGGGATTTTGAATTTTGAAATTGAAAATGGCTAAGATTCAAGAGAGTACTGGCTTAAAGTGGCCGGACACCTTACCCCTGGCCCTCATGTCATTATGAGTTACCCCCCATTCACGGTCTGGACTCTCACCTTATGAAGTAATCTTTGGGCGGCCTGCTAATGTTTGGGGAGTACCCAGACGACGGTCATTTACCGATGTTGAATATCCTATGTTGATCGATTACTTGTATACTTTAACTAAAGATCTCCATTCTATTCATCAGCAGGTAGCATCCGTACTGCAGTCCCTGCCAGAGGGCCCCGGACATCGATTGGAACCCGGCCAGTGGGTGCTAGTCAAGAAGTACGAACGAGACACCAGCCTGGCTCCAGGCTGGTCCAAGATGTATCAGGTCCTTCTCGCCACACGGACGGCTCTAAAGGTGGATGGGAAGAAACATTCGATACATGTCTCTCACCTCAAACGGTTACCACTCACGCTCCCTTATGATCAGCAGTACTCAGATGGAATTTTGACCCAGGAAAGTGAGAGAGCCACTGCATTTGTTCCTTTTTCCGATGCCTGTGAAATAGAGCAAAGGCAAGAAGAAGGAGTGACGGGATCGGGCGAAACTGCCCCAGTTGAACACGCAATTGCCCTTAACCCTGTCACGAATACTCCAGTAAGCAGGGGCTCTGATGAAGGAAACGTACCTTCTCCTGTGCTATTTTCTGATCAGGAAGCTCTGGGTCATGTGCTTTACAACCTACGGCCAAGAAAACATCAAGGTACCTCAGACACCACGGCTAGGAGATAAGGAAAGACTTGAATAAATAGGGTTTGCTAGATTTGTGTCCGAGGTACAGAGCGAGACACTGGACTGAACTCGTTGAGAGCTGGAACTTTGGCATTGTGCTCTGTTCAGAAAGAAAGACTGTCACATGTAAAAGGCCAGGTTGTACATTGGATTTCCGCAGCGACAGCGTTTTGTTTTCTTGAGATGAACGATAGGAGTCTGCCTGTGAGACTCTAGACGGACACAGGGAGAAGAACCCTCTGGCAGGACGGACTGCTTTGCCCGAGTTTAGCTTTGGACTTTTAGTTAGGAATGTACCCTTTTGGTTGTATTGTACCCGAAGAAGAATGTCCTTTTGCGCCACGATACTTGCCATTTTATGAGCCAATGTTTTCTGCTTGGGCCATGCGTGTGAAGATAGCATTTGTGTTAGTAATAACTGTTATATTAGCCCTTTTTATGAGTATATTCGTATATTTGGTGTATAAGCACCCAATGCAAGCAATGATGCCCTCTATGTTTGCCTCACCTGAGCATCTGATGTTCACCTAATCCCCACATAAGGAAAGACATCGCCAGACTTAAGCTAAAAATGTATTTGTAGAAATGCTCCGCCAAACCCATAGTACAACTAATATGACAGATTGTTTGGTTTGTGGACCTCTGCCATCAGTTATGCATAAACACGATTTATATCTCTCTCTGCCCTTGTCATATTTAGGTAGTTGTGAAGCATGGTTCCAAATGTTCTCGGCTATGTATAACCAATATGTGGAGAACCCTAAACAGTATTCAGAAAAAGATTATAATATGATCCTAGCTTACATTGAAACGCACCAGGGGTTCGATCCAGCAGGAAATAGGGGGGAGGGATCATTGCACCCAGATGCCTGTATGAACTTATATACGGCAACCGAAAACAGTACTTCGTTGAAAGATTGACTTTACGATTTTTCTAATTTTAACCATTCTCAGTATTTTCAGCAGTTTGTTACCAGGAATGTCATTAGTGAGCGTGTCATGCCCATCCCGATCTTGAATACTTCCTCTGCTTTTTGTGTGCAGGGGATTGGGCATGTGCAGGTTGGGAATAGTATTTGTAATTATACATATAGAATGAAAATTATCAGCAGTCCACCATTGTTAACGCCTCCAAATGGGTATTTTGTATGTGGGGAAAATGCCTATACTTGGTTACCACGGGGTTGGGCAGGCCAATGTTATTTGTCTTTCCTGTACCCCCCTGTATATATAGCACTGTCAGACTATCACAAAACTCATCAACTTCATAATACAAAGAGGTTTCCAATAGGCAGCGAAGACAGCTCGGAATGACTGAGGTTGATCAAACTGACATTTCCCTGCAGCAGTTTACGGATTTTACTAAGGGGTTGGTCCCATTCTGGGGACCGATATTCAATAGTAGAGAGATAAGACGATTGTCCAGGGTAGTGGAGAATGTCATTAATATCACCACTGAGATTATGACAAACATAACCGAAGAGCTTCAGGCTACGAGACTCGTTTCTCTTCAGAACCGGATGGTCTTTGACGTTATCTTGGCCGATCGAGGAGGAGCATGCCGGGGGATCGGCAGCTCCTGTTGTGTTTATATTCCAGACTCCGCCCCCACGGTCCATTTAGCTATTCAGAAATTGCACCGCATTGCTGCAGAAATGCACACAGAGAATGGATCCTGGTCACTTTCTAGCTGGTTTTGGGGGCTTCTGTCTACCTGGGGTTGGAAGTTATTGATGATAGTTGCTGGGGCTGCAGGTAGCCTCTTCTCTTGCTGTCTTTGTATGCAATATGGTCCGGCCTGTTGCTCCTATTGTGCTACCAAATTGACAGCCATGATCGTCCCTTCTCCCATCCCTTCAAAGTCTCAGATGCTCCAACAGGAGATTCGTGAGTTGATGGCCATTATTGAGGAAGTTTTCCAGGATTAGTACTTTTCTTAGTTAGCTACATCATGCTAAAAGGAGGGTTTGAGGAACTGAAATCTGAATTAGGCCTAGTAAAACCTATAGTAACGAAAGAAATTAGCGTGATGCATCTATTAGTCTAGTGAAGGTGTTCGAGTGTTAATAACCTCACACATGTAATAGTTAAGGGATTAATGTATGTCTTATTTTACAGATTAACCCGACCAGCGACATTTTGTGGCCTAGTCTGCCTACAGCATTAGTGGAAACCTACCATTACATTTAGCAAGAGTCGTTCTCTCGAGAAATAGTCTGACAAATGTAGCCAACTGTTGCTTCTGCCCGTTAGTCCTGTCAAGGTTGTAGGTGGGGGTAGGATGGATAAGCACATTCCAGGAGGGGCTGTGCGGACTCTCCTAGCGCTGGCAGAAGGGAGTCACCCTCCTCGACCTTGCTATAACTAAGGATGCTTCGTGTCCCATATATGGTCTTTCCTTTGCACCAACCTGTACCAACTTGTATTTTTCCTTCTTAGGTAACGGTTTCGAAATGTAACAGTATATATGTGATCTGTTGATAATGTGCCAGCAGTCTTCTCGGCGGACCTCGAGGGGTTAGGTTGCGAGAGGCTCCTTTGGCAGAGTTGTTTGTTTAATAAACGATTGAACCTTCTACACTGCCAACTGACTGATTAATGGTAATTGGTATTAGGGCTATTAGTAAGTATAGCTCTATATGATTGTAATTATTTTTTCGGTACTTCACCGGTGTCGGCAGGTGAGCAATGAGGCCTGGGTGTGCAGGAGAGGGCAAGATGGGTCTGGGGACCAGCGGCCTGGGGTGCAGCAGGCACACAGGATCGCAGGCACCACCACTCACGGCGTTGGCCTCGTGGCTGGGTGGGAGGCGCAGCCCAGACAGACACGTTGGCCATTCCAGATGAGAACCACACCCAGAGCTATGTGCTTTTTATTCACACCCCTATGCCGATTACGCTCACGCTTACAGGGGGGACGTAACATGCTACATTTCCATGATCTTCCCCACTGGCTGAGGTAACATGGTTGCGTCCACTGTCCACTACACTACAAACACCAGCAGTGTATGTCGACATGGGTATGTCTGTGGTCTGCATACTGCAGCCTGACCAGCACATACACTCCACACTTGGCATTGTGTACATTTACATTCATTGTACACTTGCCTCCTTTGCACATACCTGGTTCCCACCTCTCCCCACAATCTACTATTGTGTGGCTGAGTGCCATGCCATTGATGGCTTATGTACATTGCTAGCCAAGTTACCACAGTAAGTTGTGCTTTCGTGTCTAGTAGGTGGCCATGTTGTTTGGCATGTTGTATGTGAGTTTGTTACGTGTGCATCCCCAGAGTTATGAGTGGCATGATTGTGGAGTAGAAGTATGTGGTGTGTTCATTTGGTACTTACCAACGAGCAGTGCATTTCCGTAGCTGCCATCCTGGCAATGATGGTCAGGATGTGGAGGATGGTTGTCCTTTTGAGCCTGTAGTGGGCAATGACATCCTCTTTTGTTAGGTCTGTGAGGCTGGTGTGATTTCTGAAGGTCCGCTATCTTTGTTTGCACTGTCTCTGTGGTAGTCCAGGGGGTGCAGGGGGTAGTGGGCCTGAGGGTGGTGACAGTGGGTGTTGTGGCCCCCTTGGGGCTCCAAGCTGCATGGTCAGTAGGTCCATGTCATCTGTTGTTCTTCAGGTGTGGCTCTGGGCTGGGCTCCCTTTTATGGTGCAGTTTGTTTTCCGACTTTACACCAGGTAGGAGCAGGTGTTAAATCCCTGCTGTTAACGTGCCTTATTGCCTGTTTTGGGATCTTATCGCCGATCTGGGTGGTCGTTGAGAATGTTGTGGAGTGGTGTTGTCGCGGCTTTTTGTACGGGAATGCCTACTTTGCATATTATTAGCATTAGTTGCAGGTGTCATATGTGGCGATGTTTTTTGCGGCTCGATAAATTTATCGCCACTTTGGAAGCGATATACTGCCGATAACTCACCGATAAGTCCTTGAGAATATGCCCCATGGTGTGGGGCTTCCCGGAATCAAAGCGATAATGGCGATAACACCACTGATCAACTTTGGGGTCATTATAATGGGTAAACCTCTGCACCCGAACACAGCGTGTTAGGCCAATTTATTGCCCCAAGCCCAAAAAAATGGGTAATAGAGTCTTGAATCTGGCTTTATTCATAGCTAAAAGGTTAGACAACCCCTATGCCTCCCTCCCAACTTAGTAAATGGCAGAGGGCTATAACATCCATCCAGAGCTTCATCCAGGCGCACAACACTCATTGGGCTCAAAGGGCTTCAGTCCCCCCCACCGTCCGGTGTGGCAGCCTGGCTGAGACAGCTTCCTGGGCAGACACACAGTCGCACTGAGTACTTCACAGGTCTGTAAAAGACCATTTACTTGCTAACAAGGCTTTGTTGTGTTTTCCCACCTTCTTAGAGACCCTGCATCTTCACTCTGCCTATTGCTGGAAGAATCAGCCTCCCCCACCCCAAAATGTGGTTCTAGATGCGCCTCTGGCTTCATCCATCTTAAGTGTCATTGAGAGAAATTGAACAGTCTGGATGTATCTGGCCTACATGGCAAAACCCCCAGCACAACTCAGCCCTTGACAGTAGATGAGGAAAAAGGCATGGAGCTAAAGACCTCGCAGCCCGACGGGCATGTCCTCTGCTTGTTTTATACTCTAGTACCTCGAAAAAAAACTTACTGGCATTTAGCTCAAGGCAGACATATCAGAAAGTAATGAACCTTCGCCAAGAATATCTGTGACTGACACAGATAGATCAAAGAGAGCAGGATAATGAATGGTGTTACCGAGCTGCATGGTCTGATGGTCTCGATCAGGCTGGCTATCTATCTTTGGAATTGTTTATTTGATATTTTTCCACTAGCTGTCATTGATTCATATAGGTAGGTATTCTGTTGTTATGTGTGAACATCTTCGGAATGAGAATTCTTCAACATTGAAACGTAATTTTCGTGCTCTGATAATAACTGTGACATATCTCTAAAAAACACTAACAGCATATCAATCCCATCAGGCTTTTAGGTGGCTGTGTCTCAAGTAATGATTTCTCTCTTGAGAATAGTTGGTGCCTAGAGATTAAGTCCCAAGGTAGAGTAAGAGTTGGGAAATTAAAAACGGGAGCAACAGCCAAGAGACACTATATATATTTCCAGCAAAGAGCTATTTACCGTGCAGGCAGATAATGTTAATGAACGTAATCTTATGTTTTTGTAACAGTTTGCCTTTATGGTTCATTACACTAACAACCTAAGAGTAAGCTCTGGATTAATCTGTTCACATGTACTATTCTGAAATTAAGAAGAAACGATTTGGAGAAAAGAAGCTTCCGACATTATGGTGTCTAGTAAGTTCAAACTATTCATCTGTGCTTTTTGTAAAAAATCCTTTCAATGCCTGGATTACTTTCAACTAATTCTCATTATACAAATACTTTGGGGCATGTTAGCAAGAACCTCGTTAATATTATCGCCGTTTTAGCGGATGTTTTCTGCCGCTAAAACGGCGATAATATTAACGAGGTTCTTGCTAATATGCCCCTTTCTTCTTCCATGCAGTGCTGCCTTTCTGTCACAGCACGTTTTTTACTTCTTGAAGTGTTACTAGCTCATGGCACCTGACAATGTATCCATCTAAGCAATATCTGATCATCTCTTCTACTGTTTTTTTCTGGAGAGCACAAAGTCATAGCAGTGAACTTGGATCCCCATTATGCACTGATATATATGAGTCAAAACAAGTTATGTGTTGTATCGATTCATAAAGGATTACCGTATTCGAAAAGAGGGTGCAATATGCAAGTATAATATGTATTCCAGATCACATACCTCAATGGATGGAGGTTGCATTTCGGCTGGACCAACAACCTTGCTTAGGTTGCTTGCTATAACATACAGATTCATTTAAAAATGCATTTGCTATCCTGGACACATGATTGAATCTTACATCACATTGCATGACCACCGTGTCAGCCATCTTGTAATGATACGAGTTACTACTACGTAATTTTGAAAACTCAAATGAAATTAATTTTCTACTCGAGTGGCAGCAACCTGACTGTGAATGGTTTCGATCACCCTTGACCCACCGGATGTCCTCCTACAGACTGGAAATCATGCTAGGGGACAACAAATGTCAATCACACTAGCCAATTTACCATTTTGGAGCAGCGCACGTGAAAAAGTTCCATCTAGCATGGATTGCGGGAATTTGGCCGAAACTCTGCATTACTCAGAAAAATACAGCCAGTTCTGCCAGCGGAACAGAATATTCTGCACACTACAAATTTTTAAAATGGAAAAAAAGGTATTGTCTAATGACTGACCTAAAAGATAGTCATATTCTAATCAGCATTGAGAATGCATCTAATTATACAAATTGTGAAAGATGCAATATAAGGGGCACCTTCAAAGCAAGTAAATAGCCATGACCAAAAGTCTACTCAGTATACATTATTAGACAGACTAGCACAGAGCCTGTATCATTGGTAAATCAAGAACATTCTGAATATACATTAACAGACAGACCAACATGGAGTCTGCCTTCAAAAAAGTACACAAAAAGTCTTGCACTTCTCCCAAAAAGTGCACATTTCATAGGTTCATGCAGTGAAAGCCACAAACTTGACATGGTGAGATCTGACAAAATAGGACTTTACTAATTAAGTTACAAAGGCAAAAAACAAGAGCTCTTGATGAAATTATGATACATGAAATAAGAAACATTTAAAAATCCCTAGATTCATGCGTAATTATAATAGGGTGTGAATAGGAAAAGAAGGAGACAACATTACATTTGCAACACAAATGACAATAATAGACATGCTTAAAAAGCCTTCAATTTGTTACAAATACAGAAACATTCTATACATGGCTTCAATCTAGAGGACACAACTGAACGCTGGGTACGGTAACTAGACACATTTGTGTCAAGCATTATTATATGTTAATTGAATATGCTCTCACAGCATGTTATGTTATGTTATGTTAGGCAATTTTGTAAAGCGCACAGCTGCCGCAGCAAAGAGGTGCCCCGGCACTGGAGGCAAAAAATAGAGGCAGCAGGACTATTAAACGGGGAACAGAAGAGTTTTAATGGCCTTGCGAAAGGGAAGTAGGCCATCCAGGCGGCGGGTCTGTGCGGGAAGAGAGTTCCACAGCATGGCGGCCAGATAGCAAAAGGACCTTCCCCCGGTTCTATCACATTTCACACGGGGGACCACAGCCAACAGCTGCTCCGCAGAGCGTAATAGGCTGTTGGGGACATATGGAGTCAGCAGGTTAGATAGAATCTTTGGGGACGAAGATTTAAGGATTTTAAAGGCAAGGCAGGGCGCTTTGAATTCAATCCTTTTAGGTACAGGTAGCCAGTGGAGTCGCCTAATAGCACCCGACGTGGGGCAGGATCTAGGGAGCCTAAGCAAGACCCGTGCGGCAGCGATTTGGACTCGCTGCAGGCGGTTCACCGCTGCCTTATTGGCGCCTAACATCAATGAATTGGCATAGTCTATTCGCGACAGAATGGTGGCCTGAATGATCAGCGGACGTGTGGCAGGATCGAAGAACCCCAAGATGGGCCTTAGACTGCATAAGAGTCCGAAACAGGTGCCAGTCACCTTTTTTGTGTGCTCCTGGAACCCAAGTGTGGAATCGAGACAGATCCCTAGATTTTTTACCACTGGCTTCGGGGTTGGGGCACTACCAATGGATGTAGGCCACCACTGACTGCTCCAGAGCTCCTTGTTTTTTCCCACCAACAGCACCTCTGACTTGCTAGCATTAAGTTGTAAGCAATTAGCAGTCATCCACTGTGCAATTGCCTCAAGCCTGGTTCGAAACCGCGCAGGGCCTAAGACACAGCCGTCCGAGAGGGCCACCACCAGTTGCGTGTCATCGGCGTAGGAAACCAGGGTCAGGCCGTGCTCGTGCACTACCCCCGCCAAAGGCTGGACATAGAGATTGAACAGGCAGGGGCTTAAGGCAGAACCCTGGGGGAAGCCCTGCTTGCTAAGATGGACATGGGAGAGGAAGAGGGGAGCTGTAACCTGAAACGCCCTGTCTGAAAGGAAGGAACGAAACCAGTCCAAGGCCAGACCAACTACCCCAGCCTCCTCTAGGTGGCGCAGTAGGATCTGATGGGAGACGGTATCAAACGCAGCGCTGAGATCGAGCAGGATCAGCGCCGCCGTTTGACCCTCGTCCAGGATGGTCCGCAGGTGTTCGCATACCGCCAAAAGTTCATTCTCGGTGCTATGACCGGGGCAAAGCCCGTCTGTGACTGGTCAAGGATACTGTTGCTGTTCAGGAAGCTAGAGAGGATGTTATTGGAGTGGGCCTCCGCCACTTTGGTGGCCCAGGGAAGGAGGGATATTGGTCTGAAGTTTTCAGGCTTATTGGGGTCGAGGGAGGGTTTTTTCAGCATAGGGACCACCCATGCTAGCTTCCATGCCTGAGG
Source organism: Lissotriton helveticus (assembly GCF_964261635.1). Lineage (NCBI taxonomy): Eukaryota > Metazoa > Chordata > Amphibia > Caudata > Salamandridae > Lissotriton > Lissotriton helveticus. The sequence goes on from NC_136065.1 coordinate 1,614,260,161, forward strand.
CACCAACGCCGAAGTGAAGGAGGAATCGACCAATTTGCATAAAGGATCGAGAAGGACCGGAAGACAGTCCTTAAAGAGATCCGGCCGCATAGGGTCTAGAGGGGACCCTGATTTGACCCTAATGCTTAGTGCGAGGAGCTCATCCTGAGTGATACCAGGTATTGCCGCTAGAGTAGTAGCAGGAAGAGGAGCAGCAGGGGCTACCTGATCCGTGGGGCAGCTGGGGAAAGATTTATAGATGGCTTCCACTTTCTGGACAAAGAATTTGGCCAGAGCTTCACACTGCTCGCCAGACATGAATGTGTGGACAGGGTTTTTTTCCTGTTTTTAAGGTTGCTCAATATTTTAAAAATGCATTGGGTGGGATTTTTGCTGGACTTAATCTCATTGGAGAGGTGGGCTGCACGTGCCAGGTGTATAGCCTTATGGTATCCTTTGATCCCATCCTGGTACCGCTTTTTCGCCCTTAGGTCATAGTTCTTTCTTCAAGCTCGTTCAAGTTTTTTACAGGTACTTCGCAAACTGGCGAGGGAGTCATTGTACCAGGGGTTGGAGCTAGAGCAGCGACCGACGGACTGCTTAGCCGGGATAAGGGAATCTAGAGCGCGTATAAGCCAGTTGCAGAATGTTTTATAAGCTTGTTCCGGATCAGTGCTTAACATTAGAGGACAAGCCTCTAAGGCGGCACGAAGAACCTCCAACCTAAGCTTGTGCCAGCAACGTCTAAGAGTCGACTTAAGATTAACTTTGGGGAGTATGTCAGGAAGCGGAAAGGAGAGTGACACTAAAAAATAATCTTACCAACATACTGGGCTGGGTGCCTTGGCAGTAAGCCCCAGAATATTGGAAAAGACCAGATCTAGCAGGTGTCCAGCAGTGTGGGTAGCCCCCAGCACCAACTGTCTCAGTTGGCAGGCAGCAAGGTCGGCAAGTAAGCTACCAATTTCAGGGCCTGAAGGGAGATCGAAGTGTAAATTAAGATCTCCGAGGAGAGTGAAATTTGCCAAGGTCAGAGCCAGGGAGCTCACAGCCTCGACGATGACAGATTTGAATACTGCGGCAGGTCCTGGGGGGCGATAAACTAAGAGACCAGTGAGGGAGAAGTGCGTGCTAGGGGAAAAAACAAAACGAGCGCATTCACACCCAGCTACGACCTCTCTAACAAAGGAACAGGGAAACCTAGACCTAAAAATGTCGGCTAAGCCCCCCCCACTCTCGTCAGTCTAGATTCTGTTATAAAAAGCACGTTGGGAGCTTCATCTTCGATAAGATCGTAGATTTCCATGTAGTGTCAAATCATGGAACGAACATTAAGTAGAAGGATTCTTAAGGTGGGTTTTTAGGGGTGGGGGATGGAGGAGAATAGTAGGGGCAGGAGTCAAAGCCACAATTGCGGCAGCAAAAAGGCCCTTCCATTCCCTCTCCCAGACGCGTACAGCAAGGGTTGGACTGCGAGCCAAGGGTCAGCAGGTGCTCTCTGGTATAGGCCAGCACCCCTGTTTCAAGACCATCAGCAGGTCTGGCATCTGGCGTCGCCAAGGCACAGACAGGCGCAGACGGGCTTGCCTTAGGCACGCCCACTGCACGCGTCCGCTGTGCGTCCTTCCCACCATGCATCATGGTAGTCCCCTCCCACCTCCAACTGGACCGCTGACTGGCCCAGAGCGCGGAGGCTGAAAGCACTACTCCTGCCTTCTCTGCCCTTCGTTCAATCGGCACTGAAAGCCGTGACGGACCGGGGCGGAAGGAGAGTTAAAAACAGTGAGTAAAACAAAAGAGTGGTGCATTTAGTCAAAGCTTATCTTTTAAAACAATCAACGCGCTATAGAGCTTCCCACGCAGGTTTTACCGTGACTAAGTGGGTCCCAGCAGACTCTGCCACTGTCTCCCTTTCGCCACGCCATGTTGGTCCAATGCCTTTCTCTGTGCCGCCCATACTGCGATACAGGCTCTTTCACTACGTATTTCCCTACCTCTTTCCCTCTAATTCTAATTCACTTAATTGCATTAAATAAAAGTTATTGTAATTTATAATGGCAATAGCTTAAACATTTGTAAATAACTTTTGTGAAGATTATGTTCAGTGTATTTTATTGTGACGAAAATCCAAGAACATTGCATTTGCACCTACACAGACACACATAGAGAGCCACACACATACACAGAGCCACACACACATATAGATGTAGTGGATGTGGTGGTGGTGGATCTGGTGGATATGGTGGTGGTGGATGTGGTGGTGGTGGATGTGGTGGTGGTGGTGGATGTGGTGGTGATGGTGGATGTGGTGGTGGATGTGGTCCTGGTGGATGTGGTGGCAGTGGTGGTGGCAGTGGTGGTGGATGTGGTGGTGAATGTGGTGGTGAATGTGGTGGTGAATGTGGTGGATGTGGTGGTGGTGGTGGTAGGTGTGGTGTATGTGGTGGTGGTGGTGGATGTGATGGTGGCTGTGGTGGACATGGTGGATGTGGTGGTGGTGGGTGTGGTGGATGTGGTGGTGTGGATGTGGAGGTGGATGTGGTGGTGAAGGTAGATGTGGTGGTGGTGGATGCTGTGGTGGATGTGGTGGTGGATGTGGTGGTGGATTTGGTGGAAGTGGTGGTGGATGTGGTGGTGGATGTGGTGGTGGGTGTGGTGGATGTGGTGGTGGATGTGGTGGTGGTGGTGGATGTGGTGGTGGATGTGGTGGTGGATGTGGCGGTGGATGTGGTGGTGGATGTGGATGTGGTAGTGGATGTGGTGGATGTGGTGGACGTGGTGGATGTGGTGGGGTAGTTTGTTGCAGAAAGTTGACCACGGGTTAGTTCCATTGTATTGTGTAGAAGAATTAGCGTGGGGCTCTGTGACAGCATATCCACTCCCTAACCAGGTGCTTCTTTACATCAGTTTTATAGCCAATCATTACCTCCATGCCTCATTCCCTCCAGCTGCCACACGTACATCCCTAACCAAAATGATGCCTCCCCTCCACACAAAGCCAACAAAAAACTGAAGGTCTGAGGTCACCAGTAGATGAGGTGGGAAAATCATCAGTGCAGTATTATCCATGGCTCAGTGGAGAAAGGGAGTAAAAGCTTACTCACACCGCTGCATCAGTGTTCAGCAGTTACTATCGCAAAATGCTTATGTCCACATTGGCACTGTGCAATGTCCTAAAGCACAAAGAGCAAACCTGTTGGTAATTAGTGAAAGCTGACCCCGAGCGTACTACATGAGCCTAAAGTCACTAGGCCCAATTGTCACCTGAAAATCTGCTCCTCTGCCACCGCAGTGCAAAGTATGGTAAGCCCAAACAGAGCACAGACCCGGTGTGGACACTGCAACCCACGCTGAAACAACACAACTGCTAAGGTGCAGTTCAGCTGCCACAACTATGCTTCAACCCCCGCTCCAGAGCCGATACACTGAGCACCGCAGTCGTTGGTCTGTCACAAAACACGTGGAATGCGTCACTACAAAAATGGGTCACTCAAAAAACACACACAGCAATTGTTCTCCGCAGGGCCGGAACGGCAATCAGCCTTTACTCACAGAAAGGAAAATAAACGAGTGCTGTAGTGAACCCACGGTGCAAACACAGGACAGAAAATACCTACGTTATGCATTTCCTAAAGACCTTGAGCACGCTCCTACCTCATTTATCTATTACCATTGACTCTGAGGGGCACTCGGAAACACACGAGATGCCAGTGGCGTCACTATGGGGGTGCGGGGGTGCGGACCGCACCGGGTGACACCATCACATGGGGTGACACCAAAGTGGTTACGCAGCGCTGTGTAACACAGCTCTGCAGCCTCGCCTCTGCTCTTCTTTATGCACCACCTACTAGCATTGTTGAGATGGTGCGATGCGCGGCGGCGGCGTACCCAGATTGTGGGTCCCAGGGCTGTCAATCTGATAGTGCGCTACCAATGACGGCCCTGGGCCAATCCCCGCGCTGTGCTCCTCTGACGTGTCATGCGTGCCACCATCATCGCGCTTAGAATGAGTGGAGACAGTCTGTCTCGGCAGGGGAGTGCTGCTGGGCCGGCAATTTGCAGAACCCCTACGCTACGGTAGGGGCCCATATCATACTATTTATTCATTTACTGTATTCTGGGCACAGCTGTGGAAACTTATAAGGGTCTCGATTAATATTCTTTCATGGCACTAGAAATGCATTTTGAAGGTTTTAACTAACTGTACGATAAATATTCTCGCGTGCATTGTTTCTAACCATGGGGATATTTATTATTTGTTCAGGATCACAGTATGTTGTTCCGACACCCAGACTCGAACCCATGCCCGGTTCTAGCGGGTGGGCCAGGCCCACCCAAACATGAGTCTGGCCCACCCAAACAGGATCCGTGGCCCTCGCAGTGAGGGCTTGAAGGCAGGCGCGCAACGCCTTTGGGATCTAAGTGCTTCAACCCTCCCCCGTCGAGTGTGTCAGCCCGGGCCCAGGGGCTCACATACAGAGACAGTTTAGAGATTATCGCGGCCGCACCCGACTACTTCACAGGTCTTTAAAAGACCATTAACATGTTAACGAAGCTTTGTTTATTTTTTCAACCCCTAATCTCTGCATGACGAAAGGCAACACATCCTTTCTTTGACAAGGGTAACCTTTGCCTACTGTCCTGCTGCGTTGATATTTTTTTTTCTATGCAGCGTAGGAGAAAATAAGTTTGTTTATTACTATTCACCTTTCCTGACCCCTGCAGGGGCTTATCACATAAGGCTGCGACACAAACTTTGACTAATGGAGTTGGTAAGAGAACGTGTTACTATATTTTTTTCGTTTTAAAATCTGCACAGGCCCAGTGGGACACATACTTCGTGTGTGCTTCATTTAAACAGTTTTTATCATTATCACGGCCGATGCAGGACAACAATAGGAATACAAAATGCCCAGATAACACTGGTGATTAAAAATCCTGCTGGAGAGCAATCATTTGTCTGTTAGTAATTTTCAAATGCAGATGAACTGTGTATTATGTGGATAGCTCCAGGGCTTTAAGTGGGATGAAGAAGGGGGGGGCGGGGTCTCTCGAAGGGGCGTGGCCAATGTAATTGATGACATGGCTTAAAAACAGTACGTTAAAAGTCTGTGTTTAGCAGTGTGCGGCCCGACTTGTATTTAGCTGTTTCTGTCATTGCATCCAGGTATTTAATACAACAAGTATCATCATACCTACAAGTCAGGACTATTGGCTTTGTCAATGGTTGTTAGTTGCATAAGATAAATAACAGCAACTAAGACGTGTATATAATATTGCAAAAGATTCAATTTAAAGTACTGGTGACATCAAAACAATGTTGCAGCTCCTGAGTTCCAAAAAGAGAAGGGAAATCCAGAGAGAAAATTACTCTCTTTAAAGGATTTCCCTTTCCCCTACAAGGCTCACTTGGCATGACGTCATGCCGTAACTTTCCACTTGTGAGTAGTGTGAGCAGGGTGCACCGATGTGCCTGCTGTCTCAAAACGGGTCTCTGTCGGGCTCTGTTTTGTGCCCTGGCACTTTTTTCCGGAATACAGTGACAGCAGACTGCTGCCACTGCAGTTCAGAAAAAAACAGACTACCTGTAACCAGCGCACAAAACAGAGCCCGATAGAGACCCGTTTCGAGGCCCCCTTAAAAGAACTGCAGGTGTTCAGACCCAGTGAGACCCGGCCAACTTAAAGCCCTGGATAGCTCAGTGGGTTACTGCCTTTGTCACAGAAATCCTTGGGTTACTTGCAGTTCAGAAGTTACAATCCTAACAAAGGACAGTAACCAATGAACTGTCATCAAAGAGCTGCATACAAACATGAATGGTATAGTTAGAACTTCACTTTTTTGGTTTTGTGATATAGTTAGAACTTCCCCAGTCTTTCATTATTCTAATGTTGCTAAAATGAGTATGTTTGGGCAGATATACATTTTTAACAGTAAAGCTGACCCCCATGGAATACTCTTAAAATCTTAAGGTTGTGTTTCCCCAGACCAAACCCTCTTAAAATATCCCGCCCACCAGTATGGATGACATGTGATTAATACTCCTTGTAATCCTCATTGGCTTATGTGACATTCCCTATAGACTGATTTACATACTTGTTTGATTCATTGTCTCTGTATAATGTGTGCGTTGTGTAAAGTACTGACACACGCTACACTGATATGAGTAGCGCTATGCAACAAATGAAATGCATATGAGAGAGGGGCTACGTAAAGATAAGGGGCACTGTTGGAGGGTGGCAGTGAGGGAATCCGAGGAAGAGGTAGTGAGAAGGGCTATGGAGCGATGAGGGGCACTGGTGGAGGTTGGCAGTGAGGGAATCCGAGAAAGAGGTCATGGGGTTGAGGGGGGAGTTAGGGAGAGATGAGGGGCACTGGTGGAGAGTGGCATTGAGGGAATCCGAGGAGGAGGTCAATAGGGGGAGGGGCAATGGGGAGATGAGGGGCACTTGTGGCGTGTGGCTTTGAGGGAATCCGAGGAGGAGGTCATTAGAGGGGGCCATTGGGAGATGAGGGGCACTGTTGGAAGGTGGGAGTAAAGGTATTTATGGAGAAAGAGGTTATTGGTGCGGTGACAAAAAAGACTTTGGCATCAGCGCTGAAAGCGGCCTTTCTGTTTTTATTTATTTAATTAGCAGTCGGGTCATAAGGGCTACTGTGGAAAATACTTTAAAGTGCGTGCTAATTATATTTTACTGCTGTGTTCAATGTTTTAATTTTGAAGGTGATTTTACTAATGTTTTTACCGGGAAAAATGAAAGTGGAGCCCGATGGTGCCTGATATGGGGCTGGGGCCCAAGGTCATCTGTGAGACAAGGTTCACTAGAGAAGAGTAGTGGATAATCAAGCCTGTAAGGGAGTGCGTTGCAGAGTCCGTGGTCAGGTGGAGGTAGTAATGAAGAGGGATTCTCCCTGAAGGCTCGCACAGAGGGAGCCCAAGAAGTGTCACTGGCCTGATACCCCCACCTCAGAAACCTCCTCTTCCCATCTAAGGGACATTACATGGAAAACACATTTTTTGAGAGTGGTCACATTTAGAAGGAGATTTGGGAGAGATTGCATTTTACTTGGCCTTGTAAGACTAGGAAGAGATAAAGGAGGGCCCTGAAGCAGGCTTGCCTAGACATTTATGCGATAAATCGAGCCCGCAGTGGCCCACCCAAATGCACCCTTGGCCCACCCAAATAAAAATTCCTGGAACCGGGCCTGCTCAAACCTGGTTCCCCCATTCTAAAGTCTGAAGCTCTGGCCCTAAAGCCACATCCTGGGTGGGGGAGGCATAGCAGGTAGGTAGAAGCCATTTGATAGCTCCGCTGGTGAACTTTACGATCTATCAGCGCCTCGAGCTGAACCAGAGTCCGGTATGGGCATGGCTTGGCTTTCACTGCCTCACCCACCTCTGATACTAACATCCCTGGGTTTCAGGAACGCCCATGTGATTCATTGTGTCTGTAGCGTGCCCCACAGGTCGCTTGTATTAGGAAGTAGACGGGAAACTTGATGTACATTGTACCAAGAGCCCTGCCTTATCTAGTTGTTAGGAAAGAGAAGGTTAACAAGCGATGCGTCATATTTGAATATTAGATTTTGATGACTGTTAAGGCCTTTCCCTTAGTAACTCCCGCCACCACAGGTGTCCCTTAGGCACAGGCCTAGCTCCCCTAATAACCTTGACTCAATTTGTCGCCCCTTACCCTCCCGCTGGTAGGGTCCAGGCACGCCAGGGCCACCTGCTCGGCTCCCAAAATAGGTCACTCGGGAATCCTTTTGACTCCTTAGCTAAAGGCGCATGGGCAGCTTGCGCCAATAACGCAATAACTCACAGAATGACGACAAAAAAAGTGAGGAAGGAAGATACGAAAACAAGCAGCGCTAACTACGTAGTCCCCCTAGCGGTCATGTGTGCCTCCTACTTAAACAGGGACATCATTTTGCTCCTTGACGCACCGAAGACTCCTTGAAGACCGAACAGAATGTGCAGAAATATTATTGATGGAACAGCCCGTGGATAGTTTGCATTATAATTACGCACCGGGTGACACGCCACTGCAAGATGCAGAGGGTGCATCATGGACGAGCGACTCACCATGGCACCATCTTTAACAAAAGTCTCAAGCATTTTTGGAGAATCAGGGAATTGCATACTAAATTTCAATAAGCTGCTTGAGAAATAAAATATGGATTTTATATAGTTCTCGGCTAGGTTTCTTACCGTTGTGTCTCCTTATTTGATTTGCATTAAACATGTGTAGAACAAAAGAGGATGGTCACCCTCAATTAACAAGAGCAGTTAAGTTTATTAACATTAAACCAACATTGTAAAAGGCAGTATGTAATAAAGAACTTCATATGTGCACGTATATATATAATAAAGCGTATCGCGTGCATGCAAACCTAATCCCTTTCAGCACATGATTTGGCGGATAAGCTGCATGTGTATGCTGCATATGTATGTTTGCTTTAAGAAAGTGCAACACGAAAGATTATACAAAGCTAATACTAAAATGTAGCATTTCTGGGCTATGATTAGTATTGTGTGCCAGGGTTAACAGTTATAGTTTTTGGATGGAGTATAGCATTTATATTGTTTGCATGGTTTTACGATGCTATTTATGCGTAAATGTAGGAGAAATACCAGCTGAAATTACACTATGAGTTGCTTTGTAGCACTGGGTATTACTGGTAAAACAAAAGCACAATAAAAATATATAAAACATGTCCTAAACAAAGTACTGCGTGCTGGTAAAGGTTAATGGGTTGTTTTATTATTTGTCGGCAGTACCCTGCATAGAGTATTTACAGTGATGCTTACAAAGGAATAAGAGAGACAGCACTAAGCAAGATACACTTTGACGGCTTTATAATTTGATGCTCCTTATTTTGTCCTCAGACCCCCTCTTGCCACACCTACCCCTAAAGCGCTGCATCATTGTGGCATCCTGCACAAAACATAAGGAACACAGTAGCCCTCTCTGCAAAAGAAGTGCCAAAACAGGGAGCATAGGCATACAGCATAGCAGTAGGCACTCTCCCCAAAGCACAAATATGTGGCGTAATTGCTAGAGCTGTGAAGCGGGAAGCTAACACGATCAACTATGGGGGCTCTGTCCAACCCAGTACTGTCCGTAGGTAAAATGTTCCCACTACACAGGGAGCGACGGCAGAGGTAAGTATACAGACACACCCCAATTTTGTATAAGGTCCTTAAATCTTTATACAGTCCTGGAGTTGCAGGAACAGCACATTGCATTGTTCCAGCACCTAAAGGTGAAAATGGCAGACTAACTGGTAGTTGCACATGCTAGAAGACGCAATAATATTGCATTCTTCCATTCGCAAAATTCATACGGATACTGCTGCACGACTGTAGCAGGGTACTAACATCAAATCATTAAGGGCAAAATTAACACTAATAGACACCAACTAAGAACAGAAAGGCACATAAACATAGTAAAGCAAAAGCACTATAACAATAAAAAAGCACACACCCTAAATAAATCGTTGCTTATTGGTAAAGTGAATGCGGAAAGCAGTTGTGAAAAGATGCGTACGAAAAAGAGGAACGGAAATGTGTTAATGGAAGCACTTTAAAAAATTTAAAAAGATACTTACTACATAATGAAGTGCCATGGGTTGCATGTCGCCATTCCGTTTCCATAACTATATTTTCAGCCTGTACATATGGTAAGCATAAGAATGTCTTCTTAAACTAAAGTAAGAGTGTTCTGAAGATGGCAGCAGATATATAACAGACGGTGAATGCAAACAAACAGGAAATACCACTTAGATGCGGCCAAGTCCTCCTCCAGCCTTTTTTTTCTGTTGTTTGCAATTTAATGAACACTTTCACTAAGACAAAAAAGTCGCTGCATGTGATCTACAAACCACAACACTCTGCTTTTAGCAGGTAATTGAGGGCGCACAACAGATGGTGGTATAGATTAGACTAAGAAATTAGCCTCTGAGACAGTAAACAAAGTGATAGCGGGCATGTGTCTGGCCCATAAAAAGTAAGGAGTTGGACAAATATTTACCAGTTGGTGTGTTTGATATCAGGGAATGCACTGAGATGCCTAAAGATCACCGCTGCCGGCCCGAAAACCAGAAGTTCGGGAGCGTCAAGCCCGTCGTGGGACGGGTCTTCCACCTGCTGCGGGAAGCCTGCGCCCACAAAGTGCTTGGCTGAGAGAAGCAAGAGGCGACTGAGGCCGCCGATGCAAGTGCCGGGTTCCCATGAGTGAGGGAAGCCCCGCTGTGCCAGGTGATGCGGCGGAGATGACACCAGGGGAGTCGTGAGCGTGAGCCCGGTGAGTGGGGTTAGTTCTAAGGGGGGGAGAGAGAGAGAGAGAGTGTGTGTGTGTGTATGTGTGTGTGTGCGTGTGTGTGTATGCGTGTGTGCGTGTATGTGCGTGTGTGTATGCGTGTGTGTATGCATGTGTGCGTGTATGTGCGTGTGTGTACGCGCGTGTGTGTGTATGCGTGTGTGTGTGTGTGTGCGTGTGCGTGTATGCATGTGTGTGTGTGTGCATGCTCACACGCTCTCTTGCAGGAGGCTGACTTGCCTCAAAAGCGGGACAGGAGATGTGCACGGCGCGTGGGTGTACGTGCGCGTACACCTGCTGAAATCGCTATGCGCGTGCCCATCTCCTGTCCCACTTCCAAGGCAAATCCCTAACAATAGAGCTCGCTGGAGACAGCAGCGCGAAGCGCTGCTTATGCCAGCTCGACCTAAAGACTGCCCCCTGCATTAGGAGACTGCTGTGACCCAGACGGATTTGGTTCCATGCTATAACAAGCATGCTGTGCCTCCCTCAGTGTCTTACTTCAGCTCTGGTGTATAGGGCAATAGAAGAATATACTATCAAGCCATCTAAAGTATGATGAATTTCATGGTGTCACAATGGCATCTTTTCAGCGGTGTCATAAAGAAGAGCTCTGTGAAAGGTTTTTAAAAAAAAGATGTGACCTGTGGTTTAATGTGCATATTCTCTCTTACTCTTTCACTTTCTCACAACACACTTTATCACCCTCTCTCACTTTCTGTCTCAGCCTCTTTTTGAATTTCTCCCTCTCTATATGCATTTGTTCCTACCTAACTTTCCTGCATGCTTTTTTTTTTTTACATATTTTATTAGGAACTTAATATTACAGTATGCAGCATGGAAACCATCATAATTACATGCAGGGATCAATATTACAGGTCAGCACATTCACACCTCTCATAATACCCCAATCTTCAATTGTTCTAGTGTGGATGATGTTATTCAGTTGCAGTAAAGTCACTGGTATAGGTTCTGGAAAAGCAATTTTGTGGGGCCGTCACATGAGCTTCCCCAATAGCTGTTCTATTTCCCCATATCTACTCCAATTTTTTAGGGCAGCCCCTGCTTGTATATGTTATGGTTTCCACACGCATGCAACAGTCAAAATCCCTCATCCAGCCTTTAAGACATGGTGTCTCTTCAGCTAACGTTAGGTGAGCTATATTTTATTTAGCAATCATAATACCTAGGGTAACACATATTTGTTCCATACCATTTAAATCTTTGGCTTCCCAAACTTCAACAGACACCATTTGTCTGAAGGCAGGAGAGCAATTCCATATATAGTATTGATACAGTTTACAACCCTGCCCTGGAAGACCTGGACTATGAGGCATTGCCAAATAATATGGAAGAAGTATCCCTCACGTCCACATTTCCTTCAAAATGATTCGGACATTAGACCCATCTTTACCATAACATTACAGGACATGTATGAACTATGTACAGTTTTTAGCTGCACTAAACGTAACCTGGGAATTTCATCTGGGTCAACCTTGGACCCCATCCCCCATAAGATAATGAAAGAACTCGGATCAGAGCTGTTCCCCACTCTGCATCAACTGTGCTGCCAATCGCTCATCAATGGATTGGTACCGTCCAGTTGGAAACAGGCCATTATCATGCCACTTTTGAAAAAAAAAAAAACAGTTCCGGGATGATATAGGAACTACAGGCCCATCTCCCTCTTACCTTATCTGACCAAGATCGTGGAGTGTCTGGTCAGTAAGGCACTGCCTCTCTTTTTGGAGACAAATAATCAACTGGCTGAGGAGCAATTTGGGTTTAGACCGGGTCACGAAACGGAGACTGCCTTGGTGACCATCTTGGACAATCTCCGAATGCGGGCGGACAGGAGGCAATCAGCAACTCTAGTATTGCTGTCCGCCGTATTCGAAACGGTCAACCATTACATTCTTTTGACAAGGCTGGAATCCCTAGGAGTAACAGGTGTGGCACTAGGATGGATGCGTTCCTATCTATCTGACAGGTGGCAAGCAGTAGCGATCCCTCCTTACCAATCGCAATTTGTAAAAAATTAATATGGAGTTCCACAGGGGTCTTCCATCAATCAATCAATCAATCATTTCATTTGTAAAGCGCGCTACATACCCGCGAGGGTCTCAAGGCGCTGGGGGGGGCAAGGGGGGCTGCTACTAATCGAAAAGCCAGGTCTTGAGAAGTCTTTGCCAGATGCGTGGAACTGTGGCGAGGGCGAGGTTGGCAGAGCGGAGGCTGCGGGTGGGGGTGTAGAAGCTGAGTTGGTCGTTGAGGTATACTGGTCCGGCATTGTGTAGGGCTTTGTGTGCGTGGATGAGGAGTTTGAAGGTGATCCTGTTGTTGACTGGGAGCCAATGCAGGCCTCTCAGGTGTGGTGTGATGTGGCTGCATCGGGGGATGTCGAGGATCAGTCGTGCCGAGGGGTTCTGGATGCGTTGCAAACGTCTCAGGAGCTTGTTTGTTGTTCATGCGTAGAGGGCGTTCCCGTAGTCCAGTCTGCTGGTGACGAGGGTCTGGGTGACGGTTTTTCTCGTGTCAGAGGGGTTCCATTTGAAGATCCTGTGGAGCATTCGGAGGGTGTTGAAGCAGGAAGCGGAGACGGCGTTGACCTGCTTGGTCATGGAGAGGGCGGAGTCGAGGATGACCCCCAGGTTGCGTGCGTGTTCGGTGGGTTTTGGGGCAGTTCCTAGCGATGTTGTCCACCAAGAGTCATCCCAGGCAGAGGGGGTGGGGCCAGGGATGAGGACCTCTGTCTTGTCCGTGTTCAGCTTCAGCCTGCTGTCTTTCATCCATTCGGTGACGGCTTTCATTCCTCTGTGGAGGTTGGCTTTGGTGGTGTGGGGGTCTTCGGTGAGGGATATGATCAGCTGGGTGTCGTCAGCGTAGGAGATGATGTTGAGGCTATGTTGTCGTGCGACGTGGGCGAGTGGTGCCATGTAGATATTGAACAGCACTGGGCTGAGGGAAGATCCCTGTCGAACGCCGCAGATGATCTTGGTGGTCTTGGAGCGGAAGGGTGGACGCTCTGGGTTCTGCCAGAGAGGAAGGATGTGGTCCAGGCCAGGGCCTTCTCTTGGATTTCGGCATCGTGGAGGCGTACTGTTGGGGTGCGGTGGCAGACCGTGTCGAAGGCTGCTGATAGGTCCAGAAGGATGAGGGCGGCTGTTTCTCCTTTGTCCATAAGGATCCTGATGTCGTGGGTGGCGGCGATGAGGGTGGTCTCTGTGCTGTGGTTGCTGCGAAAGCCAGACTGGGATGGGTCCAGGATGTTGTTGTCTTCGAGGTAGCGGGTCAGCAGTCTGTTGATGATCTTCTCCGTGACTTTCGCCGGGAAAGGGAGCAGGGAGATGGGCCAAAATTTCTTGAGGTCATTGGGGTCCGCCTTGGGTTTCCTCAGTAGGGTGTTGATCTCGGCGTGCTTCCAGCTCTCTAGGAAGGTTGCTGTCTCGAAGATGTTGATTGTTTTCCGGAGATGCGGTGCGATGGCTGTGCTTGCTTTGTTGAAAACGTGGTGAGGGCATGGGTCGGATGGGGATCCGGAGTGGATGAAGTTCATGGTCTTGATTGTGTCTTCGTCACTGACGTTGGACCAGGCGGTGAGGCGTCTGGTGCGGGTGGTGGTCGCAGGGGTGGTGGTCTCGGCGGTGGATGCGGGGGTGGTGGTGTTGAAGCTGTCGTGGATGTCTGTGATCTTGCGGTGAAAGAAGGAGGCCAGTGAGTTGCACAGGTCTTGTGATGGTGGGATGTCGTTGGGGTTGGATAGTTCTTTCACGATGTTGAAGAGTTCTTTGCTGTTGTGTGCGTTGCTGTCTAGCCGGTCCATGAAGGCGGTCCTCTTGGTGGTCCTAATGAGTTGGTGCTGTTTGCGGGTGGCATTCTTGTGGGCTGTGTAGCTGTCTGGTGTTCAGTCGCGGAGCCAGCTCTTCTCCAGCTTCCGCCAGGTGCGCTTGGAGGTCCGGAGGTCTTCGGTGAACCATGCGGCTTTCTTGTTGGTGTGATTGGTGGCGGAGGTCTTGAGTGGGGCGAGGGTGTCAGCGCAGTCGTTGATCCACTGTTTGAGGTTGATGGCGGCAGTGTCGGGGTCGGTTGGGTCAGCGGGTGATCCCAGGGCGAGGGTGGTGGTCAGTTGGTCCTCGATGACCTTGCCCCAGCAGCGGCGTGGCATCTGTTGGGTGCGGTGGTGTGTGGTGGGTTTCCTGAAGGTGAAGTGGACGCATCTGTTGTCTGTCCAGTGGGTTTCGGTGGTGTGGTTGAAGGAGACGTGAGGACTTGCGGAGAAGTTGGGGTCCAGTGTGTATCCAGCGGCGTGGGTGGGTGTTGTCACAAGCCGTTTGAGTCCGAGGTTGGTGAGGTTGTCGATCAGGGCGGTGGAGTTGGCGTGGTTGTTGTTCTCTCGGTGGAAGTTCAGGTCCCCGAGGAGGATGTAGTCCGTGGAGGCAAGGGAGTGGGTGCTGATGAGGTTGGCGATGGAGTCGCTAAACCGTGGTCGGGGTCTGGGTGGTCTGTAGACGAGTCTTCCTCTGAGGGTGGTGTTGGGCTCGGTGTGGATCTGGAAGTGCATGTGCTCAGCAATGGTGAGGGTGTCATCAGTGTTGGTCGAGACTCTGAGGGTGTCCTTGTGGATGATGGCGATTCCCCCTCTCACTCCATTGGTGCAGTCTCTGCGGGAGATCTTGTAGCCTTCTGGGATGGCTATGGCAATGTCTGGTGCCGAGGTGGTGTTCAGCCAGGTCTCCGTCAGGAAGGTGATGTCGGGGGTGGTTGAGTCTAGGAGGTCCCAGAGTTCGATGGCGTGCTTGCGAGCGGAGCGGGTGTTGGGGAGGATGCACCGGAGGTGGTTGGGTTATCTGGTTGATGGTTTGGCGGGCCGGATGCTGGTGAAGCTGCAGTTCCGGCAGGTGAAGGGTCCTTGGGTGCGCTTCGGGGTGGCCTTGTAGCAAGAGTGATCTCGCTCGGGGTTGAGTGCGTGGAGGGTGCTGGAGTCGTAGTGCAGTCTGGTGTTGTGGCGGCTTCGGGGTCCAGGGGTTCTGGCACTGGGTGCGGTCCAGGCACGGACTGGCGCAGACGGGCCTGCCTTTAGCATGCCAGCGGCGCGGCCGCACAGCGGCCGCCATAAGAAGGGGAGGTGGGAGGGAGGAGCAGCTGGGAGGTGGGAGGTGGGGCGGCAAATGGGCAGTCAGGGGGGCGGGGCCGCAGGGGAGGCAGCAGCGTGAGCAGAGTGCGACGACGTGGGGTACGCTAGGCAAGAGGCACAGGTGAGGGGGCAATGAAGCTTCAGAAGGCAAGGCAGGCAGAAATGGAGGTGCGGGGCAGTGAGGGGAACAGTGGTGAGAGCGGGCACAGAAACACGGGGCAGCGGGGGGAACAGAGGCAAGAACGGGAACAGGGACAAGGCAGCGAGGGGGACAGAGGCAAAACGGGCACAAGACACGGGGCAGCGAGGGGAACAGAGGCAAAAGGCAGGCACAGAGCAAGTACCAGCGGCGGGGGAGGACGGAGAAAGGAACAGTTATGGGCACAACAAAGATCATGCAGTACAGACAATGCAGTGACCAACTTACTCAGCAGCAGCAGCAGCAGACATACAGGTGGCGCTGTGTGGTGGGGGAGCGACCTACTAGGTGGGTCAGGGGTCGCTCTCCTCACCGCACACCGGCCGGCATATATGGGGAGGTGGGGGGGAGGAGCAGCTCGGAGGTTGGGCAGCGAATGGGCAGTCAGGGGGGCGGGACCGCAGGGTAGGCAGCAGCGTGAGCTTAGTTGGACGTGAGGGGTATGGAAGGCAAAAAGGCACAGGTGAGGGGGCAACGAATCTTCAGAAGGCAAGGCAGGCAGAAATGGAGGTGCAGGGCAGGGAGGGGAACAGAGGCGAGAGCGTGCACAGAAACGCGGGGCAGCGGGGAGAACAGAGGCAAGAACGGGCACAGGGACAAGGCAGCGAGGGGGACAGAGGCAAAATGGGCACAAGATGAGGGGCAGCGAGGGGAACAGAGGCAAAAGGCAGACACAGAGCAAGTACAGGCGGCGGGGAGGATGGAGAAAAAAACTGTTACGGGCACAACGAAGATCAGGCAGTACAGACAATGCAGTGACCGACTTACTCAGCAGCAGCAGCGGCAGACACACAGGTGTCGCTGTGCGGTGGGGGAGCGACCTACCAGGTGGGTTAAGAGGTCAGGGGCCATCAGCCCGATTCTGTTTAATGTGTACTTGCGACCATTGCTGGGGATCATTAAAATGTATAATATCAGTGTGATTAATTACGCAGATGACATCCAGCTCATTGTATCCCTGGATGGTGACCAAGCAGATTCATTGGAAAGCTTTCATGCCTGCATGTCTAAAATGGCAAAATGGCTGAAGGGCAACACGCTTCAATTCAATAGTGAGAAGGCCGAGATTTGACACTGCAAAGTGGGAAATATCTCTCAAGGATTGCCAAATGATTTCTGGCCAACAAACACAAACAGCTTTGAGTCCCACGTTAGCAAAGTAGTAGGAGCTTGTTTTACTCCTATTCGAGTACTGCGTAAAATACTACCTTTGCTGTCTGCCCAGGCAAGAACCACAGTTGTCAGGAGCATTATTTTAATCTGTCTAGATTACTGTAATGCCCTGCTTCTGGAATCCCCTGGGTATTTGATTGCCAGACTCCAGAGTGTCCAGACAACTGCAGCTAAGCTTGTGCTGAGCCGCCCACGTCGCTCCTCGACAACACAGGCTTTACCGGAGCTTCATTGGCTCCCTGTAGTGAAAAGGATCTTGTTTAAACCTTTTTGCTTAACATTTAAAGCACTTCATGGGCAAGGACCAAAGCCAATCAAAGCCAGATTTCAATGGTACGTACCCACTTGTAACCTTCGCTCTGCATCTGCCTACTCGTCAGGACACCAAGGACAAAGAGAGTAACCATGGGGGGAAGAGTCTTTAGTGTGGCGGCTGCCCGCCTTTGGACAGCCTTCCCTTGGAAATTAGGAGCACTCAGAATCTAATGCCGTTCCGCAAGAAAGTAAAGACCTGGCTCTATCCCAAAGTCTGTTCCCTGAGTCTTTAACTCTATATCAGTGGCGCCCATCTAGCTCAACTGTCTAGTATTCCGGTCCTTTTGCTGTCTTAGCGCCAGAATGCCCGCAGGGTTACAGTGCGCTTTGCAAATGGTAAACATAAATAAATAAATAAATAAACAAATAAATAAATAAATAAAACATACTCTGATCGCCACCTCCCAGGGAGAAGCTAAGGCCTCTAGCCAATCTTCTTTAGTAAGAGCCTCTAGGTCTGCCTCCCAATGGTATTGTAGGGGAAGGAGTGCGTTTAGAGAGGTATTAATTTATTTTATAAATAAGATAAATCACGCCTCGACTTGTATAGACATCCAATAGTCTTGCCTCCAGTGGTGATGCCTCTGGGACAACATTGTTTATGGGAATCATTGCCATCAAGGGGTGGCACATCTGCAGGTAGCAGAACGTTTCATTGGCGACTAATTCATACCCAGTTTTTTATTCCGTGAAAGGAATTACTCGTCCCTTGGACCAAAGGTCAACCACTCTTAAAATGCTGATGAGGTACCACTTTTAACATGACCAGCCTTTCTGAGTCCCACAGCGGAGTGACCTGGGTGAGTTTGTCACCCCACCCCAAGGTTTTTATTGCTGTATGCCAAGTCTGAAATGTGAGTGCTGTAGGTTCCATCAAGTGTTGACTTCTTGGGCATGTGTACAATGCTTGTAGGTATACCCCTGGGTGTAGTATGAGTTGGTCCATCCGATATGCGAGGTTGTCTACAGATTGGTGGACCCATTGGTTGACTACCATTAGTTGTGTTGCCCAAAAATATGTGAGTATTTCCAGTAAGGCGATTCCCCCATCCTACCACCCTTTAGTCAGTTTTGCCAAGGCAATACGAGGGGCCATTCCATCCCATTGTGAGGTTCAAACATCACTTTCTATGTTCTTGAAATATGAAGCAGGACGGATATCAGTGTGTTGTGTAGCACATAAAAAAAGGACAGTAGCACCATCATTATAAAGACGGCAGCTGTGCCAAGAAGTGAGAGCGACAGGGTCTTCTAGCGTTGGACATCATTTTTTAATCTCTGCAAGGGGCTTAGGAGGTTTTTCGTGTAGAACAGTATGGGTTCCGCAGTGACATATATGCCATGGTTTTGGAATCCTTCCGGCTCTATAGTTGCTTCACATACCTGACACCGATAGGACGCATTGAGAACTCCTGAGGCGGAAAGCCGGGAGCACCATTCGCTCGCATTTTTTAAATTTGTATGTCATTTTAAAACTTGATTTTTTGTGCACTTACCATTTCCCTCTCCTCCTCACTGTGCTTCGCTCCACCCATACAGCCGATTAGGCGCTGTTACGGGGAACTGTGAGGGTAGCCGCCATCTTGGGGGTAGCCCGGGGTTGCCGCTGCAGTCTTCCTGCCATTAACATTCTAGCCAGCATATAAGACGCGCTCTGAGCCTCGCGCGCTACACCGATAGGATGCATTGAGAACTCCTGAGGCGGAAAGCCGGGAGCACCATTCACTCGCATGTTTAAAAGTTGTTTGTCATTTTAAAACTTGATTTTTTGTGCACTTACCATTTCCCTCTCCTCCTCACTGTGCTTCGCTCCACCCGTGCAGCCGATTAGGTGCTGTTACGGGGAACTGTGAGGGTAGCCGCCATCTTGGGGGTAGCCCCGGGTTATATCATATAACAACAACTCGTAGGGGAGGGTCCGAGGGAATGTTTAACGACCAAACAGGTGAATACCCCCAGTGTAACTACATAAAGAACAAAGAGCCTGTAGGTCGAGTGACGCTGAGATACTTAAACTAGCACTGGACAGATTGCACAGAGAGGATTCAGTCAGTAACCAGAAATCAGATTAGCTATCAACAATTGCTG